>NC_140772.1:87994680-97994680 GCF_044657685.1 Stegodyphus dumicola | reverse complement strand
CTTGCTGATTACATATGTAGATTTTAGTCATACAGTTGTACATCTTCACATTCTTTCTTGAAAATTATTAAACTCTGTCCTGCAAATATGAGAATTTTCGGCAATCTGCAAATTTTGCAACGCGGCTACACAATTGTTAGTTATTCTTTTACAAAAAACATGAATGTTTGTTTTAGTTTTAAATACTTTAAAAATTTACTTTGGTTTATTAATTATTATTAAGATGCTTGAAATTATATCCAATAATATTCAATTTCACTTTGTAAGAGCAAGTAAAGCAACATTTTTTTTATCGACTGGGTAGATTTAAATTACGAATTGATTTCTTAACAAAAATTTTATGCAAAATTTTACGGAGTGAATATTATTTCCCGGAATATGGACAGGTTTAATATGAAAACCAAAGAACTAGTTACTGTTGTTTTTCAAATAATATGATGTATTTTATTTAATGTTTCGGAGTAACAGTTTCTCATTGCTTTAAAAATAAAATAATGTGATAATCTTATTATACTTTTAAACCACTCTGCTGTGGCTTGTTTTTATCAAAAGCCTTAACTTATATTTTGTGAAACATCTGAATAATTATATGTTTGATTATTTAGCATTTTCATTTTTTTAAACTTTTCAAAAGGTAAATTTTTATTTTATTGTAATTGCTGGCATTAAAGGAAAATTACCCGAGTCCCAGACTCTTTTAAAATTGTATTTTATTCTGATAGTTTCTCACTAAATACTTTTTGTTTGTTTGTTTTGGGTAGTTCTAAATTGTTTTTGTTAATTCTAGTTGGTACATTCTTTTGCTGCTTTGTTTTAACATTTTTTAACTCTGATCAAACTTGCATACTTTTTAAAAGAACAAGTATTTAGTAAAATTCTTTAAGTAGTAGCCTTTCAGAAATTTTTTGTTATTTATTCACACCACACTTGTATTTAAATCTGACAACTTGTGTAAAACCTATGTGTGAGAAGAATTGACATGCACTGAACTACTCTGTGTTTTCTCAGAAAATTCAGTAAGCAGAGATTAAACTCTTTTGAGGTAAATTATTTAGGGGAAATTTGCACCTACTCGAAATGATAGCTGTACTTTTCATTTCCAAAAACTTACGTACCAGCAGCTGAGATAGTTCCTTCTCTAAGAAGGATACAAATTTTAGGTAAAACTTGTTTTAAGCAGCTTTAGTGAGTGGCCTGCAATAAATGATGGCTTCTCTAGTCAAACATAAGGTCTCAGATGCAGCTGCAGTGCAATGCTGATCTCTAAGAAGAGTAAAGTTAAAGAGAAGTTAAAGTTTGGATGTAAAATTATTCCTCATCTGTCAAAATTGGAATTTTGTTCAGGCATGTGAGAATGGAGGTAATTCTCCATGTCTAATGTATGGTTGATAGTATTCAGTTTATTACTTGGTTGCAAGGACTTCTTGAGGAGATTTAGTAATTTATAGGTATTTGAAATTTCGTTAGAGAAACATCAGCAACAGATTGAGGTATCCATTGGCCATCAAGAAAAATATCGAGAATTGTAATTTTATACTTGTGGAAATGATAAGATTATAAAAATTATAGCCATAGATATAAGAAGTTGAGGTTCATTGTCAGATTTCATGCTAGTTGCACTAAGCTGCTGTGCTAAAAGCAGCATTTTGTTATAATCCTCCACTTTAGCAGGTATTTGAATGAATTTCAGATTTGAAAAACAGAAATAGTAATGCGACGTTGCTAAGTGCACTGCATCCTTAAGATAACATGATACTAAATTCTACTGTGTAAAATAATAGTAGCAGTAATTCAAATCCATTGTCCTCAGGAATCCTTTATAATGAAGTCTAACAGAAAGTTCTGTCCAATAATGTTATTTGAAGCTTCAATACGCATGCAGGTTTCACTTGAGACATATATGACTGTTTTTATTTGTCACTGCATTTATGTACATATGCTCATCTGAATTAATTGAAACAAAAGTGCCTCATATCATTATTAAGTGAGACATGATTATGTAAACATGACTATTGATAAAATTCATTTATGACACTGTATTTCATAAGAATTTCAACAAGGAATAGTATGAAAACATGCCAAAATTTAGTGAAAGTTTTTCATGAAAATTCAGTTTTGGATAGAATGTCCAGGAGATGTTAAGAAAACTTTGAAGCAGGGGATTTCAACCTTAATGATTATGTAAGCTCTGAGGGGCCATTTTTAATTGTTGACGATATTGTCTAGAGCACGATCCCTTTTTGACAATAACGGAGATTGCGAAAAAGCTTAACTCAGCTCAGCCAACCTTTTTAGATCATATTTGTAAACTATGATAAGTTTTATATATTCCAAATGAATTAAATGAAAAAAATATGATTTAAGCCAAGAAAAATTTGCATAATTGAGTCACCATATGCTCATCTCTGCTTCCTCAGAACAAAAACGAATCCTTCTTGGACCGGATGATAACTGCTGGTGAAAAGTGGATTACCTATGAAAATATTGTTAGGAAAAAGCATGCTGTGAACCCTGACAGCTTGCCACCTGAACCTCTAAACCAAGCTTCAGTCTGAATAGGAGAAAGCTCTGTACAAAAAAACAGTATCAGTAAATGGATTAGTTAACAAAGCCAGTCAAAGAAAAAAAGGCCAGCAATGTTCAATAGAAAGCTCTTCATACTGTATCAGTATAATGCCAGACCACATGATGCTTTGGTGACTTGTCAGAAAATCATTGAGCTAGGCTGAGAAGTTCTACTGCATTTACCATACTCTCCTGACCTAAAATCGTGGGATTATCACTTTCTCTCCATGCAAAAAATTTTTAAAAGAGAAAATGTGAAGACCAGAGCAGACGTCAGCTGAGTATTACTTGAGTTTTCAGCCTCTGATGCAGGACATTTTTCAAAAATGCCATTTACGAATTACCATCATGCTGCCAAGAGGTTGTAAGTAATGACAGAAATTATATTATACAATAAATGCAAAGTGTACTTTTTTCTTTTGTTTCCCAAATAGATATAATTTTCTTGTAGACCTTATATTTAGGCTACATTATAAAACAACTGTAATTTATATAAGTATGTAATATGGTATAGCTTAATTTTGTAGTTTACACTGAGTTCAAACAAAATTGAAAGTTTTGTTGCACTGAATACACAATAGCTGTGTGGCTGAAGCTGCTGACCAGTAATAGTTTGTCCAGGATTCTGCTATCAATGAACAAGGTGGCTGCATGAGGATTTTATGTTTCCCTTTATCTTTAATGTGAATATGAGTCAATTTTCATAAAAAATCGTACATTAAGGCATCATTCTTTTGACAGATAATCTTCAGGTTGCTTTATTTAACTAATCAGTGAGTTATAATTAATACTCTATTATTTACTGAACCATTGCAATTACCGTATTTGATGGCATATAAGATGCACCCTTATTTAGAAGGCCATACACAAGGGAAAAAAGTTTGTCTACCTGTGTCTAGATCTTTATCCGGGTTAAAAATAGCATTCAGTATTGAAAGTTAACCTGTGTCCTTCACGTATAAGACGCAGGTAACTTTTTTGAGATCAAATTTAGGAAAAAAAGTGCGTCTTATATACTGTCAAATACAGTAATTACTGTCATTGAAAAGCATGAATAGAGCACAAAAGCCGAAAGTCGTAATGATGGTGCAGCTGCTCTGTTGATGGTCTCCTGTCTTCTGTCATTGAAAAGCAAATTAGGAAGACTATCATATTTTTTTCGATTATAAGATACATATCTGTTTTTGGAAATGCTGATGCAGGAAAAAAGGGCATTTTATTATTGAAGAAATGCAGTTTATCTTATAGCGTTTAGGATAAATAAGATATGGATTTACAGAAGCTAAATGGAAAAAGATTTTGTAATTTTATTTCTGGTAAAGTGTTTTTAAAAACAAGATTGGTATAATGCTATAATTACTACTTAGTCACTATTAAACTTAATCATAAATCATATTAACTTATTCTTTTGAAAACTTTATTCCCAAACGTGCTCATTAAGTTTCAGAGTACTCTGTATATTACAGGAAACTTTTGAAATGCTTAATTTTAAAGCTTTTCTGGAAATATGAATTGTAACATTCCTGTAATCAAGTTTGCATATTTTGTAATATTTTTTTTAATCGTTTGATATCATTAAAAATTATAAATTAAAGTGAGAAAAGATTTTGGAGATATTAATTGTATATCTAGACATAGCCGGAGCTTTGTTTCTTTCTAACAGATAGTATCAGAATCAAGAATGTTGATAGTGAACTCATGTTAATTAACTGTGTCACATTCATAGGATGAACACTATGCATAGTACCAATACCAGCACATGACTGACACTAGTTATTTTAGCCAACTCCTACATGGCATCAATATAGCCTAGGAGCAACACTGACAACGAGCATTGCGTAATGTAGGCATGGATTATAATTAGAGTAGGCCATAGTCAAAGGGGAAAGAATTTGATTAAATTGTTATTATTTAGGGTACCTATATAGGATCAACAGTGGTATAGAGTCAAAACTAATTTCTGAGCATCCCGCTGATCTTGTGCTGGCAGATATGCTAAATACTGATCATTATTTCTCCCCATACATTCATATCTGTATTGCTATAATGATCCTTTGGATAAAAGTTTATTTCAGGATACTCCTTGACGATTTTTTGGTGCGATTTCTGTTTACATCCAACGCCTTTCCCAGTAAAATGGTGTCCAAATCATAATGCAATAAAACGTAAAAAACAATATATATATACAAGTCCTTACAAAAGAATCTGAAATGTTTCAGATTTTAAATTACGTCCAAAGGGGTGTTTTTTTAATGTTTTGTGTGTTACTTTTATTTATTAAATATCATGTTCTTTGCACTTAAATCATAAAATTGAGTTCAGTAGCAATGTCAAATAATTTTAAAATGAGCATATCTTTAGAATTTCCGATGCACAGTTCTGTGCCCGCTGAAGATAAAAAGGTTTCTTTTTCCCTCCGTAAAGCCATTGCTTGCTTTTAGATTGCTGAGTTTGTTACTCAAAAATTCATTAAAGTTTTACAAAATATGAAACCGATAATAAAACAAATTCTAAATTTAAAATTTGGTCTTTTACATGCCCATATTCGTAGGAGGATTACATCATTCAAAATTCGATGGCTCTATGTACCGTTGTTTTATCACAATGCAAGAAATATACATACATTTATGCAGATTTTTCATTATTTAATTTCTTCAAATATAATGCAGGATTCTAACATTTGGTGGCAACAGGTTAAAAAGTGAAACGAACATTTATAGTGATTCAACACAAAATCGCAAAATGAAAAGGGACAAAGCCCCTTTGGACTAATAATCTCAAAAAACTGCATTTAAAATCAAACAATGAAATAACATAAAAAAGGAAATACAGTCAAAAGTCGTTAATTCGGACAACCATAATCCGGAATGATCTATAATCCGTACCTCAAAGCTAAAATCTTTCTGCGCATGCACCGCGTTGACGCATGCACATAGGCATTAACACGTGCGCGCAGGACCTTTACGACTGCACATATGCGTGTGCGCAAGTGCAGAATATGTTTTCGTGTGCGCGTTTAATGTATAACGGATGGTATAAGCTAAAGTTATCTAATTATCTATTTCAGTTAATGTTGATGGTTGCGTTGTTCCTTAATCTTCGAATTATTATTTTTTGCAGACTGTAAGAGCAATTTTATAAAAGTAAGCTTGAACTTTCGATTATGTCAAATAGAATTTCTGATGCTGGAGCTCCCAAAGGATCTACAAAACGAAAGTATGTTTCGATGTCCATCAAACAAAAAGTGGAATTGCTACAAAAAAGGGATAAAGGCATATCCTTTGTTTATCTAACTGTTCCGAAATCTGTTTATCAATTTCATGCTGCTCTGCGAAGGGGGGGGGACATTGCGGCGGTCAATGAACTGGAGGTTGATCTGTCAGCACTATCGTTATCTTCAGGGCAGATGCTTATCCGGCTTATAATTCCTTACTAAATGTAGTATTTCATCTCGATGTACTCCGTCTTTGATATGATTTAAATCAAATTCCTCGTCATTATAAATATCACGAATACAAATCAAATAGTTTTGTAGTTGCAATTTTCTAATTTCGGCTATGCGTAATGTATGCTTTACGCATGCGCGCGTTGAAAGAAATGTTCAATAAAGTAAACAAATAAATATTAAGCTTCTTTTTTTGTAAATTTTGATACCCTTTAGATCATAATTGCTCATTATTTTATAAATTACGGTTTCATATTTTTAATTTTATAATTTCTGCATGTCATCTTACCAGATTTAAACTGATGATCTATAATCCGGAAAAATCGATATTTCGGAATTGCCGAAGTCCCGACGAGTCTGGATTAAAGACTTTTGACTGTATATGTTATCTCATCTATGCACAACAAAAAGGAAACATCGACTTAACCTTATTTAGAAATTTCTGTGTCTTCAGTCTGTAGCACACAAATTCCTTAACAGCATCCAAAAACTCTAAAATTATCTGAACTAGAATCTGTATACTGCCATCACCACATAAATTCACAAAAATATCCTCTGTAGTGCCGGACTGTCCGTGGCATTTCTTGGGACAAACCCATTGAAAGCCATCTTAACGATCTTTACATACGATCATATGCATTTCCTTCGTACAAACAAGACTCTTATAATGACTACTAAGAAAACCTTCATTTACACACCAGTCATTTCCCCAAAACTTCAGATTAATGTTATCACATACAGCATTTTACGGTGTAAAGCACAAAATAAGCAACATACTTCCTAACAAACATCCAACACAAAAATAAGGCCTTACAAATATTTTCCCATCAGTCAAATTCACCGCAATCACGCAACCAATCTTGTCATAATAGGGCTTCTGTAACATTCAACTACTCAGCTTACCATAAATGAAACAGCAACTTGGCAATAATCCAAGGGGCACCCTAAAATAACACTAACCATCCTTCCTTAAAATGATGGGAATATTTCATATTTTTCATTCGTAATTCGTAATTCAATATAATTCCTTACTAAATGTAGTATTTCATCTCGATGTACTCCATCTTTGATATGATTTAAATCAAATTCCTCGTCATTATAAATATCACGAATACAAATCAAATAGTTTTGTGGTTGCAATTTTCTAATTTCGGCTATGCGTAATGTATGCTTTACGCATGCATGCGTGCTTAAAATCAGATCCTAAACTGAAACCTCAGCTAATCTCTGGAGAGAACACATGCCCATTCAACCACTGATATTCTTTGCACCATTTCAGGAAGTCGGTGAAATGCATATCATTGGCTTTTTGCCATTTGTTTTCGTAAAATGTTACGTGTACAGTTACCACAATATAAAATTACCAATAGTGTTTGCAATCTGCCCAACAGTAAAATTCTTATTGCAGGTGTTCAAATCAAATCCTGGGTTACTAAAATTTTCGAGGAAACATAGTTTGTATAAAAGTGCTTGCCATACCTTTGAATGATATGTCATGCTGTGTTTTTCAAAAATAGATTGACAATGATAATTAGGTTTTACTTTTGCTTTTTCTATAAAAACTAAATCTGGTTGATTAGTAACTTTATGAAATATTATTTTTATATGTGTAAAGACATCTGCGAATGCTAGTGTATATATCTTTCAGTTTAATGATTTAATTTTCTTTCTTTTAATAGAAAACCCTCTCTCGGCATTATGCTGCCTCATCTGTTGTAAGTTTTTTTATTCATATAACATTAATGCTTTTAAACTAAAAATTGTGTACTAAAATTGTATAATATGTAGTAAATTTTTGCAGCCAACTACTAAACTTTTCATCAATGGACAGTTTGTTGACTCAAAGGCTACAGAATGGATTGATGTACATAATCCAGTAAGTGAGCTTACTTTTCAACATTAACAGTTTTTCTCTTATATTTTCAGTGTAATTTTGCATTTGCTTTTGTGGTACTAAGTTTATTGCAGTTTGCATTACTATTTGGGCTTAAAATACAGTTTTATACATGACATAATTGAAATTATTTTACATTCTTCTCATCAGAAATAATTATGATTCAGTTAAGAGAAAAATAGATAATAGATTGGTATATGTTTAATAAAGCCAAAATTTAAAAAGCTACCTTTTCTAAAAGGTCTTCTTTACTTTTATAGAGAAATGACAAACACGATATTGAATAAATTTATAAAAGTGTTTTCCATATATATTTTAACAATTGCAAATAAACAACAGTATAAGAAAAATTAGAAAAGCCTGAGTTATTATTCATGAATAATTTTTAAACATTAACATTTCCAGTTAATATTTAAATTAACATTTCCCATTTTCCAGTAAAATGAGAGTGCTATTAGCATGAAAAGCTACCCCCCAAAAAAAGCGTATTAATTTTTATTCCATATTTATCATGTCATATATATATTTGATTCTGTAAAATTTTAAAGTAGTTAAATGTCACATTTAATTTTGCTATAAAAAATTTTTCAAAGAACAATTTTTGAACTATACAATATACTAGTCAGTATTGGATTGGTAATCAGTGTTGAGACTTCTGTAATACATTATATTAAATTCATAAGAAATAAACTTTAGCATTTTTGTGATGTCCAATTAGTGAGAAAAATAGCATAAACTTTTTTTTTAATATTTCAAAATAAAATTTTGAGTACTTGTTTTTCAAAATATCTAAGCCATTCCACATGTAATAGCAATTCTTTTTCTTTTTTATAAATTTAATTTGCATAGAAGGGTGGAGAGGCTGCTCTTTGTACTACGAGGGCTATCCAGAAAGTAGATTACGTTTTGGAATAAAAAAATAAACAAAGTATAGGAAACAAATTTTATTATATACAGATGAAAGCCACACTCAAATACTACTTTTCTACATAGTCACCATACAAATTAAGGCATTTATCGTAGCGATGTACGAGCTTGGAAATTCCTTCGTTGAAAAATTCGGCCGCCTGCGCCTTCAACCACTTCGTTACCTCTTCTTGCAGCTGTGCGTCGTCATCAAAACGCTGCATAGCCAGCCACTTCTTCATTGCTGGGAATAGGTGGAAGTCGCTCGGTGCCAGGTCGGGACTGTACGGCGGATGAGGAAACAACTCCCACTTAAAAGATTCAAGAACTTTACGAGTGACATTTGCCGTGTGGGGCCGGGCGTTGTCGTGAATCAACAAGATCTTAGAGCTCAACATTCCTCTGCGCTTGTTTTGAATTGCTCTTCTGAGTTTTTGGAGAGTTTGGCAATACCTTTGAGAGTTTATTGTAGTGCCTCTTTCCAGGAAGTCCACCAAAATTACACCTTTTCTGTCCCAAAAAACAGTCGCCATCATCTTCCTTGCCGACATTGTTTGCATGCATTTCTTGGGTTTTTGGGGAGAACTTGTGTGCCCCCACTGCATTGATTGCAATTTCGTTTCACAGTTCACATGTTTCACCCATGTTTCGTCACCAGTAACGATGCGATCGAGTAAAGAGTCACCATCCTTATGGTAAGCGTCCAAAAAGTTCAACGCTGCAGCCATTCGCTGATTTTTGTGGTCCTCTGTCAAGATTTTTGGAATCCATCTTGCACAAAACTTGTGGTAACCAAGCTTTTCGCTGATGATTTCGTGCAACAAACTTCGCGAAATTTGTGGAAAACTCAAAGAAAGTTCCGTTATTGTGAAATTTCAATTTTCACGGACTTTAGCATCGACTTTTTCGAGAAATTCGGCGGTCACTATGCTGGGTCTCCCACTTCGATCTTCGTCGTGAACATTGGTTCGGCCATTTTGAAATCTTATGACCCACTGACGCACTCCACCTTCAGTGATAATGTTGTCCCCATACACTTCACGAAGCTGCCGATAGATTTCTATCGGTTTACAGTTTTTTGCAGTCAGAAACCTTATTACTGAGCGCACCTCGCAGCTCGCGGGATTTTCAATTAACGCAGACATTTCGAACCGTCACAGTATCTGAATGGAGCACAGCACGAACCTCTCACTAGCACGGCTAGATGCAGACTGAGCTGCGCAACGCTCTGAATCCAAGATGGCCGCGCTAGCCCCGCCCCTAGCGGACACAGACGGAAACGTAATCTACTTCCTGGATGGCCCTCGTAATATATTACTTTTAGTACAATTGTACTTATTTCTTACCCCATTGACTTCTTCTTCTTCTCTCTCTTTCTTTTCTTCTATTGTTATAAAGTAGTATCATTTTTAAAGCTATCAGAATGGCTTTTATTAGGTTTTAATACAATTTTCCAAGTATTAATAATTTCATTTGGTAAAAAGGACTTTCAGTGCTTAATGGTAAATGCATTAAAAAGTTTAGAAATATTGGCAATTTTTAAATGTTTTAATTTTTTTTAATTATTATTATAATTTATCATGAAAAAAATAACAGAATCTGAACTGCCACAGCCCCAAAAGAAATTAAAATTAGGCAACCTAGAAAAAGAAAATCACTTTATCTGGGATAGATTTTAATTCACCAAACTGAGGTTTTTTTTTTTTTTTTTTTTTTTTCCCATTCCTAATTTTAAATTCCATGTAGATGCATTTTCCTTCCAGTTAAAAATTTGATGAAAAATGTTTTTTTAGTTGTTTTGATCAGTCATCGTTCGTAAGAAGTAAGATTCTGAAGAGTCAGTATATTACTTGTATGTATTTTAAAGCAGAAAGGAGGCTTACTAGTGATTGAATGGCTAAAGCTATGAAACATTTGTAGCTCCTTTAGGTGCATAACATTCAACAAGATGCAGGAAGAGACAGGGCTTGTGCAAGGAACATTGCAGGCGATTGTGCATGGTGGTTTTGAGATGACAAATGCATGTGCAGAGTGGG
The DNA here is from genome assembly GCF_044657685.1 of Stegodyphus dumicola. Lineage (NCBI taxonomy): Eukaryota > Metazoa > Arthropoda > Arachnida > Araneae > Eresidae > Stegodyphus > Stegodyphus dumicola. The sequence continues at coordinate 97,983,834 of NC_140772.1, read as the reverse complement.
TGGACCTCGCGCTTCGAACCAAGATCTCGGACTGAGTCTTGCTTGACAAGATGAAGAACGCAGTCAGAGGCCAATGAATCTTCTGCCAAATTGCATGCAATTGTCCATAGGTGGTGCACAACACCCCCACAGACTGGTTTACCAAAGTCCTTCAGAACTTTTTAGCCAGATGGCAGAAGCGTATTAATGTGGGCAGGGTTTATTTCTAATTGATGTGCTATCAGTTATTTGTTAATAAATTGTATTCCGCTCTGTTTTAGCATTTGTGTCATTCATTTTTGTACAACCTAAATAGTTTCTCTTTGAAAGCTATTGACAAACAACTTTTCTGACCTGTATAGCCCTGATATGCTTTGAAATAATCATTTAAATAAATGAAACTACATAAAGTAATAAACAGGATGTAAGAGTAAGTTTAATATAGTAGTTAGGCATTAACTAAATAATATACATTTAATATAATATACAATAATTAACTGCATAAAATTCTTGAATTTTATTAGTTTTTTTTATTATTATTATTATTTCAGTTATTATAATATATACTTAAATAATACTGATAAACATTTAAAGGCTCTACTCTTATATGCGCCCTAAGATCACCAAATGTGGTGATATGTGTTCTGTGCTGGTCTTTGGTGTGATTCCGTGCTGTGGGATGGTTTGGTGGACGATGTTGTTTGTATGGCAACCCTTTTGATGTTGAAACTTAACTCTTTTGCTGCAGTGGCTTAGTTGCTCATTGGTTCGTAATAGTGCGTTGCAATCAGAATGTTGCAATCAGAGACGTGGTGGCAAGATTTCAGTCGCGTATTTTAGATTATGTGCAAAGTAAATTTAATATTAAAAGGTACGTTGTTGGAGTTGTTAATGAATCTTTTGTTCACGGGTGTGTTTATGTGGATAGAAGTGCATTTTTGGAATTTCTGTGGGAGTCAGGACTTTTAAAACAGAGTTTGGTGTGTCTGAAATGCGAAGCTGATATGAGAATTCAGACGAAGAATGCTATTTCTGATAGACTTGTGTGGGTTTGCAGTTAAATGGTTGCTGGTAAAGTATGTGGCTGTCAGCGGAGTTTAAGATTTGGATCATGGTTTTCGTGTAGTGAGTCAATTTTTGAGGAAGTTTTTATCGTCACTTTCGAAATTTTGAATCGCAGAAAGATGTGATATAGCAAAATTGTGGCACTTTTGTTCACAGACGTTGTATAACTGTTATTTTATTATTATAATTTTATTCACGTATGTATTATGGTAAGTGCATTTTATTTTATTGTTTTTATTTTGTAGAATGTTATGCTCATTGTTTTTTTACTATGAATTTCTGTTGTTTAGTTATTTTAGTTTAGTTATTTTGTTGATTTGTGCGCAATGCCTAGATTGTGCAATTCGTAGATGTGTTTTTTTTTAAATGTATTGCTGTTATGTTAATTTATTAAAGCGAGGTGTGCATAGTTCATAGATTCCTTCGCTGCCTAGATTGTGCAATTCGTAGATCTTTTTTTAAGTTAAAACATATCGCTGTGTACATGGATTCTTGTCAAATATTTTTGGTTAGAAACTTTATGTTTTTGATATCTAAATTTTTTGTTTCGGATTTTTAGCTTAAATTGTGTGTTCAAAACGTGGTTTTTGCACGAGCGAAAACCACGTTTTTTGAGACATTTTAGGCTTAAAGTTTGAAATGTAGGCAAAAAATTTAGATAGTATGGCACCGTGGAGTTTTTTGGCAAGAAATTTGTCGCCAAGAGTAATTCCCAATTAAATAATAAAACAAACAATTGAAAATGCAAAATGAATAAGACAATGGCTCATAAATATGGATTAAATAAAGTAATAATCATGAGTTTTTGTTCCTTTAATTGCAATTTATATGAATTTTTCTTTCATAGTACATTTTATTTTGAAAGGCTACAAATGAAGTGATAACAAGAGTGCCAAAATCCACACCAGCTGAAATGGAACTTGCTGTTACTGCTGCTAAAGATGCTTTCAAATCTTGGTCACAAACTTCAATTTTATCTCGACAGCAAACAATGTTTAGATTACAGCATTTAATAAAGGAAAACATGGTAATTTTTCTTATTTTATTTTTTGTGTTTTGAATGAAACCACTATCATACACATTACAAAGTCTGAAAGCTGGATGTTGCCATATCTGGATTGATCTAAAATCCAAACCTGCAAACCACCAGCAAGATTTTTTTTTAATGCTTTACACTTTGTTTTCATAAAAACATATGGAATTTCCCAATTATCAATTTTACTTTGGCACTGACGCCAACCAGGCAAATCATTATTTATTATTTTGATCATATGACCATCAAAACACTGCATCGTGAGAAATAATGTCTGCAGCCATGTCTAAACAGTTTTTTTTAATATTAGGAATTGAATATCAAAGAGCATGATAACCGTTTCTGTTGACATTATGCTTGGCAACAATTATGGACTTCAGCTAGCTCCACTGTGAAGTGCTGAGTGTGTTAAAAGGAGAAATTTAACGTAAATTTCTTTCCATATGCCAAAGAAAAAATATTGTATAAATGATACTCTAGGCCAATATATTTCATTTAGTGCTATTTGAATTGAGAATAACCATCTTTCTAATAACTCGAGAACCAGTGCCAAAGCAGGTGTGACAGCACCGAGCAGCAGACTTTAGGGGAACAAAATTATCAGAATATAGAGGCATTGAACACCAAAATTAAGAGATGGTAAAAGCTATAGAAAAGGAATGTAGGAATGCAAAATTTAAGGAGGAATTTGGTGGCAGAATTTTGGACTTACAGAGACTGCACCAGGCCACAAAATCTTTAGTGCCTGCCTTGGATAATTCTTGAGTATCATGCACAATTACTTATGCAGAACTCATAAAAGCCTTAAGTATGTGCAGGAAATATCTGTAAGTATAGTAAATAACTAGACTAGTGTAATTCAGGCTAGCTAGGATTTAATTATCAAGGGGGGGGGGAGACTTTTCTATAAAACCAACATTTTTGCAACTACATTCTATTTATAAACTTAAACCTTGCTTTATAAATAGAGGAGTTGCAGCTAAGGCTATCATTCAGATTTAAATTTATCAGCATGCAATAGAAGGATGACAAAATTTAGCATAATAACATGTCTTTAGTCGCCACTCTCATGATACATTGCTAATTGTGTATAACGGATGCTATGAGTTTACGATTATAGTAACAAATTTCAAGATTTTCAGTTATTGCAAACAAAATGTTAAATTTTCCAATTAATGGAATTTGTGAAGAAATGGGTAGAAGTGGTAATAAATGAAAATGATATAACAGAAGTTTTTCATTGTGATGACAGTGCCCTAATCATTGATCAAGTAATGGACAGTGAAATCTGTAGTATAATTCGAAATCCAGGAAATATCATTACCAATAGTTAAGAAAGTGACTATTTAGTGGGAATTCTTAACACATCAATTATAGAACTTAAAACAATGGAAATTAGTAATTGAAGAAGACATTTTTTCTATCTATAGAATTAAAGAGAAAATATTAGTGCAAAAAAAGAAGGGAATTAAACAACGTACATTGGAGGAAATGTTTAATAAAGCAAACAAATAAATATTGAGCTTTGTTTATATAAATTCTGATTCCCTTAAATTCATAAATGCTTCATTATTTTATAAATTGTTATTTCATATTTTGAATTTTTTTATTTTAAGCAGGAATTAAAAAAGTAAGTTACAACTGTTACCATCACTTGTCAGAGTTGCCAAAAACAATTGCTTATGCATAGAATAAAGCTCATGTCAATTTCTTTCTACGTAGACAGTTTTATTGTAGTAGAAGTAAGAGATACATTGTAGCATGACTGCAAATGATACATTAGTTAGAAACTTATCCCAAGGTTGAATGACAAAGAAAAGAATGAGTTTTGTGGACAAAATATCTTAACCATACTGAGTCTCATTGTGAAAATAAGCAAAACCATTGAAACATTTAACCATAGTCAAATAGTGTCAACAGTTCAAGTATAGCTAGCTGCACATTTTGATTGATGCATCAGCAAGGAATGTTGTCAGTATCGAATCAGGGAAAACACTTTGCTACAGGTTAATGAACTGGTTCATTGCAATTACAGAATGGCAATCTCATAAAACTGTTTAAGTATTGATGTCCCTGTGGGCAACAATTTGTCAAAGACGAAATAGGCGCGATCAGTCATTGCTACAGTGGTTTGTATGATTAAGTAGCAGATTCCTATTGGTGGTTGAATGCATTTGAGAAGTAGAATGATGTATCAACTTAATGCATCGCAATGCATCTCTCAATAAACTTTTCTCAGTTTACAGCAAATCAATTTGTAATTACAATTCTCAAATGTAACTTTTTAAAAAATTTTCATATAAATATTGTGTCATATTCACCATCACTGATACAGTCAAAAGTCGTTAATCCGGACTCGTCGGGACTTCGGCAATTCCGGATTATCGATTTTTTCCGAATTATAGATCATCAGTTTAAGTCTCGTAAGATGGCATGCAGAAATTCTAAAATTAAAAATATGAAACCGTAATTTATGAAATAAAGAACAGTTATGATCTAAAGAGTATCAAAATTTACCAAAAATAAATAAATAAATAAATAAATAAAGCTTAATATTTATTTGTTTACTTTATTAAACATTTCTTTCAATGTAAGTTGTTTAAGTTGCTTCGTTTTATGTGATAATACTTTCTCTTGAATTCTATAAACAGGCATAATTTCTTGTTCAGTTACTACAAAGTTCCTCTGTTCAAGTCCCGTAATTGCTGTGCCGAGAATACCGACTAACTTGTCGAATTTTTTTCGTTCCAATCAAAATTTTTTCGTTTTCACTAACCTCTCTGTCACCTTCTTCATGTCTTTATCCATTTTTTGCTGCAATTCCACTTTTTGTTTGATGGACATCGAAACATACTTTCGTTTTGTAGATCCTTTGGGAGCTCCAGCATCGGAAATTCTATTTGACATAATCGAAAGTTCAAGTTTACTTTTATAAAATCGCTCTTACAGTCTGCAAAAAATAATAAGCCATATCCAATTCGAAGATTAAGGAACAACGCAATCATCAACATTAACTGAAATAGATAATTTTAGCTTATACTGTCCGTTATACATTAAATGCGCACCCGAAAACGTATTCTGCGCTTGCGCACACTCATATGCGCAGTCGTAAAGGTCTTACGTGCACACGTAAACGCCTATGCGCATGTGTCAACGCGGCGCATGCACAGAAAGTTTTTAGCTTTCAGGTCCGGATTATAGATCATTCTGGATTATGGGTGTCCGAATTAACGACTTTTGACTGTATTAATTTAATGCACATTTCTTTTCTGAATTATGTAATTTGATGTAAAAGAAATTGTCTATCATAAATATATACATATGCCTCTGTTTGACAATATTTATTTTCCCTTTTTCTTTTTTAAATACAGGAAAAGCCAGGCTATCCAGCATTCAACTAACCATAAAGCTCAAATAACGAAAAAAATTTTAAATTAAAAAAAAAATAGACTATTATACAGTATGTAAAAGACTCTTAAAAACCCATTGATAACTCCTAAAATGTGAATCAAATTACATGGCTATTTAGAAGGCTAGGCTGTGCTATAGTCTATTCAGAAGACTATGCTTCTGAAAAGACTATGCGCTATTCAGAAGACTTAGCTTATAGCACACTACACTCCCATTGTATCCATCATATTGTTCCAAGAATTCGTTCTTGGAATAGGATATACTAAAAAAAGTTGGAAGTTGTTATGGCAAGGGAAGCATCATATTCATCATATTGTTCCAAGAATTCATTCTTAGAATAAGGTATACAAAGAAAAGTTGGAAGTTATTATGGCACAAGAACATATGATTACATGAACATATGAGATTCCAAAGTTCAATACGGACCACCAGCGGCCGAGCGGTAAAGTCACCGAACACTGGTAGTTTGGTCCGAGGTTCGAATCCCGCAAACGGGCTGGCTGCATGGGTGTTTTCGTGGTTTTCCCCATGTGTAACGTGTATACGAGCCAGTTTCCCTTAGAAAGTCCTCCACGAAGGCATCCCTCCTCTTAGGCAGATAGCCCTCGAGGCTTAGCCGTAATTAAATAACCTAACCTAACCTAACCTAACCAAAGTTCAATACATTCATTTAATTTGTTTATTGTAATCAATATTTTTGGATAAATTTTGGCCTTGGGAAAGACAAATAGTATTATAACACATACTTTACTTAAGACATGTGTCGCAAATCATTATTAAATTTATACAGATGGCAAATTTAAATGCATTTCTTCAAGACACTGCTAAGAAAAATGAATTAATGTTAATTTCTGCAGCAACACAGACAGCCGTTGACATTCTGTCAAAAGGTATTCTTGTAGTAGGTAGGCAGTGCTAAGGTCACTGCATAAGGTGGAATTTAGTATGAATATCCTCGACAAAAGTATTCCAACAGAAATTAAATTGCTTTTCTCTTTTTTTCAAAACACGTATTCGAATTTTTTGGTCTTAAGTTGAATGTCTCATCGGTAAAAATTTTTAAACCTTATAGTGACAGCAAAGCATCTTTTATCTAATTTGATTAATTATTTAGCTTCTATTGGCATGATTTGCCCAAGTTTGGCAGCATCGCTGCCAATTTTCATAGTTAGTGACATTTCGTAGTCGAATGAGAATTTTAATTGCATATGTTTAATTGCATTTTAATTACATATGCATAATTTTAAATGTAAGCTTATGATATTCAAGCTTGTCACAAATAAGATGAATGTTTCAGAATTTTAGTCCAGAAATTTCTTTTTTCATTCACATGGCTTTTCTACCAAGAATTACATTTGCATATGCTCAACTATCTGGAAATTTCATGTATTTAGAATATCTTGCTTCCTGAATGTTTTACATAGTTGAGCTTTTACTTTAAAAAAAAATTATTTTAAAAAGGTTTCTTAGATATAATTTTTAATTTAATTTTATAGTAATTAATTTTAACTTTTATTTAATTATAATATTAAATTATATTAATTTTATGGTAATATGTTTTGTAATCATAACTTCTTGAAACTAATATTTTATCCTTGCTCTTAGAATAGGTTAAAAGAAAGTATAACTTTAGAGCAGGGAAAAACTACTCAAGATGCAGAAGGAGATGTCCATCGAGGCTTACGTATGTTTCTTATCAGTCCTTTAGCTTTTAATTTTTTTAAAAATGTCTTAACTTTATAAAGAATTGTAAAAAGTTCTCATGGAAAGATATTTTATTATATATTTCTTTTTTGTAAAAATTATACAAAATATCTATAATATCAAAAAGTATTCCTCATTTTAAAAATATTTTTTAGTTTTTACTGTGGAATACTGATAGGATTTCTTTTGATTATACTTTCTGTAGATTACTTGCAATAGAATGGTTAATTTATTTTGATTCACAAAGCCAAGAATTTACGCATGATTTTTAAAAGAATTACAAAATATGAATATTTACTTAGTGATTGCTTATAGATTCAAGAACATAATTTATGAAATCTACTAAAAAGATATTTATATTGGATAGTAGAGAGTTAGGAAATGTAGCTGTGAATCATTGAAGAATAACCACACGCATAAAAAAACTCAAAGTTATGTATTTTGGTTGAAATTTAAATTAATTGTTGACTAGCACAAAAATTAATTACATTGACTAAAACACAAATTAATTAATAATGCACATATAGGGAAAATTTATTTCAGTATGTTTTGTGTGCGTTGTGTTAACCCCTTTGCGCCGACTGTCACGTCTACGTGCCAGCAACGAACACACTCACTTCCTGGCCGACATGCAGGCGTGCCAGAGAGTTTTCTCGTTTATCCCCGACTGTCACGTATTTGTGCCAGTGTCCTGGAACGTTTTAAAAACTATAATTTCTGCCACAAGATGGCACTGTATGTCCATATGGTTTCAGATACATGTTCATTAGACCTTCTACTCGAAATGAGAGAAGCATGACTCACATACACGTGTTTTTGATTATATAAACAAAAGGGGAAATAAATGTTTCCGTATGGCATGATTTATGACGTCTCTTTAAATCACACTTTATTCGCATGTGGTAGTTGTTTATTGTAAGTAGAGAAGTTTTATTTTCGCTAAAGCATTGGGTATTTCGGTTTGCAGTTCAGTTTTTAGAAAATAATTAGATCTTGTTAGACGTGAATTCTTTCTGTTTTTACCGTTGCAATGTCGAAGCGTCGAAAATGTTTAACAGAGCATGAAATAGCAGAAATGATGCAAAATATTTCAGATATTTATTCTGAAATTCTGAAAGATTAACTGAAAGACATTTTCCAAAACTTTGTTCAGAAGAGACTGATAAGAAAATGAGACGATGATGCTTCGTTTATTCACATTCCCGGAAAAATCCTCCAAAACGGCAAATGAGTTATTACGAGTGCAAGGAATGTAGCGTAGGACTGTTCATAGATCCCTGTTTTCAAATTTTTCATACGAAAAGAGAATTTTAAGTAATATACTTAGTTTTCAGATGTATAATGTTAAAAGTCATAAAATGGTGAATAATGAAAATAAAATGTGTAAAATATGCATTTAAACAAGAAATAAGCTAATTAAAGTATATATATATATATATATATATATATAAAGCATAAGCTGTTTAAATACTCTATAGAGCATTATTAAACAATGCGTTGATACTTCAGAAATTTCATGGATTAAGGCTTAATAGCAAAAAAGCCCCCGGCCCTGGACAGATGCTTGCGTAAGACACAGCCGGCCTCCGCGATAAGCGCGCGTCTGCTCTACCCATCGCGAAGGGGTTAAAGATCTCCATCAGTTAAACTTGTGTACATTTTTCTTTTATTATTTACAATTTAAATCATTCTCTCCTTTTATATAGAGGTGGTGGAGCATGCTTGTGGAATAACATCTTTGCAATTAGGTGAAACTCTTCCTTCCATATCTCGAGATATGGATTCAATGTCATTTCGCTTGCCACTTGGTGTGTGTGCTGGAATCACGCCATTTAACTTTCCTGCAATGATACCTCTTTGGGTAAGACTTCCTTAGAGACATTTAAAGTATCATTTCAGTGTTTTCTGAAGTATTTCTGAGTTAAATTTGTAATGCATTTTATAACCACGGCCTAAAAAAAAATATTAATTTTAAATCAGAAAACTGAAGTTGTAAAGAGGTGATATATATATATATATATATATATATATATACATAGGATTAGAAGGTGATGTATACAGGGTGATTCTAAATTGTTTTTACAAGTTAAGAGGGGGATAGTACTCGTCCAGATGAGCAATAATTACTGTAGAACATAGGGTCGCATTCCACTGTGAGAGGCAGAAAAAAGGAATATTACAATTCCAACTTGAACTTACAAGTGTTGGGAGAGCGAATGAACGAGACCAAAAGTTGCACAATCAGTTTAGTGAAAAACTCACAGAGAGAGCACAAAACGGATAAAACCAAAAACTTAACGTTCAAGTCTTAATTCGAGCTCCGACTTTGATGGCAAACACTCAAATGCACATCTTTGGTTGGCAAGATCTCAACCTCGCAAAAGATTCCAAAGTCCAGGAGGACAGGATAGAAGATGCTGAAGAGGAAACAAACTGCTATCTTAATACTTGATATCAAGGTAGTAGTTTTTTTTCCTGCTAATAGATAATTTCCCCCTAATAATTTGGATAATTAACTTGTTGCAATTGTTTGCAAGGTTGAGATCTTGCCAACCAAAGATGTGCATTTGAGTGTTTGCCATCAAAGTCTGAGCTTGAATTAACACTCAAAAGCCAAGTTTTGGGGTTTATCTGTTTTGTGCATGCTCTGTGAGTTTTTCACTAACTGATTGTGCAACTTTTGGTCTCCTTCGTTCACTCTCCCAATACTGTTCAAGTTGGAATTCTAATATTCCTCTTTTTCTGCCTCTCAGAGTGGAAAGCATCACCCCTCTTAATTTGTAAAAACAATTTAGAATCACCCTGTATATATTTAAGATTATAAATGAAAAATTTTACATCTTTATGACTTTATTTTTAACTTATGCATATCTTAATCACTTAAAAATGTAAATAATGGTTTGTTTTTAGAATATTATTTTTTCATTATTATTGATAATTTTCATTTTTCTTTTTATCTGCTTTATGATAATGTTTTTCATTATTTTATGGTTTATGAAACAAAATTAATGTCTATGATAATAGTTGCTAATGTGTGTGAGTGAAAATTAAGTTATTCCAAACACTTTCTTAATCACCCCATGTAATCTATTTTTAATTTTTAAAACTTATCACAGAACCTATATGAATCATATTAATTTGATATGAAGATGTTTCATATGTAAAAAATATGTAATTTTGTATGTTCTGCTATTATGCTTTTTTCAATATATGGGTGTCTGTGGATAAGAGAGGAATATAGATTTCTCAAAGCAGTTTGATGTACAGTATGTACTACAGTTAGTTATCAGTTGTTCTCATGCATTTATTTTTTTCCTATTGTTAGAAAGCATGAATAAAACTTTTAGTTATCTGCCAGTTACCACAGCAGAGTTATATTACATTCTGTTGCAGAACATTAATATGTAAATTGTTATAGTATTTTTTAACCCTCAATATAATTTGATGAATGGTTATGTAACTTACATATTGCACTAGAATATCTTATCTTCAGAAAGAAGCCGAAATATTTATATGCAGTAATATATTGTAAATGAAAATGTTTACAAATTTTAATCTATTTTTATCATAGAATCATAAATTGTAGACTATGTTTTAAGACATAACATGCAATTTTTAAGGAAAATATTAAATGAAATAATCAAAAATCTTATATCTTTTACTCTTAAGGAAGCAGAAATGCCAATATTCCTGTTCTATATCCTTTGATATTGTTCATTCAGTTCTGTACATATTACTAAAAAATTAAATGCATTTATTAACTGTTGTGCCATAGCTCTATTAAAAACTTCTGTAGTATCTTATCTTATCAATTCAGCTTACTATAACCTTTTAAATAACCAATATTTTAATTATGATAGTTTATTAAAATGCTTTTTCCATTCAAAAATTCTACAATCTCCCTTTGTATGAACAACCCTCTTTGCATGAAAGTTCAAGGCATGGACTCTACTATCTGTAGACATGTACAACACTTTGTGAAGGAGACCTCTGTAGCAGCTAATGGGAGGCTAGAGGACATTTAATGAGCTTTCTTATTCTCCATTTATTACTGTGTATTTGATTGTATTGTGGCTTATATACTAGCATTTTTATGCCATTATTTACTATGCATTATTATTTATTATGCTTGCCATTGGCATATATTATGCTTACCATTGGCATAATAAGTAAAATGTAACTTGAAAAATGAATAAAATTTAATTTGAAAAAAATTAAGGGACATTTATGTTTTTTATTTTTTGGGCTTTTATCTCTATATATAAGACATTATGCACCTAATAATGTTTTTATAGAAAACAAAATATACAGTGTTATTATATGTGCTTTATTTGATTCTTATTGTTGTGAATTCATGAGAAGATGCCAGAACAGAGAGAGAAACCTATTTAAACAGATCTTAGCTAATATTGTTGGCTGTTGGCCACCTTTAAATTAAAATGTTGTTCTCATATAATATTATTCTTATTATCCAAGTGGCTACTGTCTGTAAAAAGTTTTTAAATTGTCTCATTTTGTTTCAGTTTTTTGTTTGTTTAAATAGTTAATTAAAGAGAGATATTTATGTTTAGAAAAAGTTTACTTCAGTGATATTCTATTCAGAAACCCCTGCTTTTATATTTGTTTGAATAGTTGGTCACAGTTAGCAAGAATATTAAGGCTGAGATTGTGGTATTTTATTTAAAAGTTAATTTGCTGTAGTTGTTATTTAATATTGTTTATTTTTCTAGCATATCAGAGTACACTAATTCATATATTATGAGAACAATGTCTGGGGCAACACTTCAACAGTATGCAAACACTATGCTTAAATATTTACTTTTTAATTCATGTACTGAATCGTTTACATAACTTTATAAGCACAATAATTATTTTCATAAAATATACAGTAATTTATGGTACTTGCATATTACTTATGGTCCCATCAATCATTAAACTGTCACCAAACAGCATGATTTAGTGCCAGTTATAGGTAATTGGTATGTTGTAACATATTCATAATACGTATGTTTTCATTTAATGTAAGCACGATTGATTATCAGTAAGGCACATTTTGTTTTTGTGGGCGAGGATATAAATTAACTGTTATTAAGGTAGTTTTTCTTGCATTTTGCAAACATTATTTAAAATTTCAGATCCACCTTATCAGAAAGCAGTGGATTATTTTTAAAATTATGGGACTCTGCCATTAATGTATTTATGGGCACAATTAAGGTATTTTATTTGAAAAGGAATATAAAATAGTGATACGATATGGCGGGATATGGTTGACAAAGCAGTAACAGATTGGACTGATTGCTTATTAAATAAATAGATATCAGTTCCTGTAGAATTTGGCAGAAATGACTGATGCAAATGTAGCAGATATCCACCATCTTTTCACAGTGGACAAGATAATATGTAAATATCTAATCTATGAACATATTGTAATCTATTATTGTTAAGTCCTTTGGAGTTCTGCAAAATAACCTGGTGTTTACATCTTCACTTATCTTCCATGGGAATTAAACTGTATGTTTTTATCTTGAATATCAATCAAAGAATTATTTATTTGCATATTTAGAAAACATTTAATAAAAACTAAAATAGTAATTAGATGAAATACTGGATATGAATAAATATGAATAATTTGTATATTTTTATATTGTAGATGTTCCCTCTTGCTTTGGTATGTGGGAATACCTTTGTTATAAAACCATCCGAAAGAGATCCTGGTGCTACAATGGTATTGATGGAATTAGTTAAGCAGGCTGGTATTCCTGATGGTGCAGTTAATGTGATACATGGGGCTCATGAATGTGAGTAATAAGATTCAGGTGGTGTTCAGTCATCCTTATATCAAAAACTGAAGTATCAAATTTGACTAAAAGAAGTTCTTGTTTTAAATTTATTTAAAATATACTTAGGAAAAAATATTTATTAATATGCAATAACATGCAAACTATTCAAAATGATGTTATATACAAAAATTATACCAGCTCTCAGAAGTGATGATTGGAAAATATTGATACATTTTGGAAAGTAAGATTATTCTCAAAGATTGTTTTTTTATATTAGTTAGTAGTTTCTTTGCTAACCAATAATGTATGTACTAGTTGTAGCTTAGAAAATATATAACATGGATTTATAGCATTTATTTATAAGAATGCTGAAATAATATTTTTATCAATGATTTTGGATATTTTATTATGGGTATATCTCTACCACAGTCAAACTACATTAGTTCCACCTGTTTATAACTGTACAGCAAGGAGTTCATTCAATGTACAATAGTCATTCCAAAAATCTTTGTTTCATCAGTGCTGTTGAAGTTGGTGCTACTGAGTCACTGGTGCTGCTGCTAAAAGATTAAAAAAAGGGATAGAAATTAGTATCACTAGGAAAAGATTATGTATGCATCTTTAAAGTACTTTTAAAAATTAGCTTAGCTTAATTTCAGTGTAATTAATATGTTTCTTTTATGTTAATTATTAACAACACAATAAATCACACAATTTTAGATTTACAGGATTTTAATAGACAAATAAAGAGGAAAAAATAAGCCATTAACATTGCTGCAAATGTTTGCTGCATTAGTAATCTAAAGTTTCAACAAGTTAGTATTATGAATAATAAAGTACTTAAATTGTATAATTCTAAAAAAAATTAAATGTAGGCATTCAATAAAAAAATTGCTCAAAGTTCTGCAGTAGCAGTAATTCTTAAAATATTTATCATTATTGTTTGGACATTTATCGTAACAGAACACTAAATATACGATAATGTTTTTATAAAATTCCTTGAAACCTTTTCTGAACTCTCTCCTTCATATTATCATTCAACTAGATTTGTCCTTTCAGAGTTTAATGTAGTTTTCTTCTTGTGTCTCATCACTATTGACTGTCTTTGATTGTAAGTCTTTTTTAGTGTGTAATATAATATTGCTGACACAAGATAGCCTTAAACATGCCTCTTGATCCTTAATCAAGTTATAAAATATTAATGGGTATACGTTTTATGGAACTTCAGTTGGTCTGTAGCAATGCATGAAAAGTTCCAAAGCACAAACAAACGATACCAGTGATTTTCTGTGATTTTACATATTAGTCTTGCTGAATGAGCTCAGTCATTTTTGCAACAGTGGCATCTGCAGAATGCTTTGGGGCATCACATTGATAATTTTCTGTCAAAGATGACCATACTTCTTGAAACTGATTGCTTCCTTCCTTTGTGCTTCTGAATGACATGCAACATGCAGTATTATTCATATACTCTTTATATCCTTCAGTGAGTTTCAGTACTGTCTGCTCCTTATGCCTTAAAAAAATGTTTTTAAAATCTGAAAGGTTTCAGATTTCAATGGTCACCCAAAAGGGTTTGTTAAAGGTTTTTTTTTTTTTTTTTTTTTTTTTTTTTACAGTCTCACTGAACTCACTTTGTCTGCTGTTGCACTTCCTGCTAACTCATTTGTTTTGTCAATTTAGCTTTATTATTAATCCTCTGAGCAGCATGGGATTTTAGATCTGTCTTGGAGACCTGCATTTAAACAGCATTTATGAGCTAAATTTGTATGATTACTTATTTTAGTCTCTATTTTCATAAACTTGCATTCATTAAGATGATATTTGCATTTTTAAAAAAGGTAAGAAAGTAAAATATCTTAAATTATAAGTTAATATATACCAAGTTTCAAAAAATTTTATGACTGCATAAAGGTGGTCATGGCACTCAGAGGGTTCAGCATCATTTTCTTCATACTTACACCATACACAATTCAACACCACAGTAACAATATTTTTATTAAATTTAACAAAATTTAGAATTACTGATGCAGTGTCAGGTGTTGGCAGTATTTTTATATTTTTTCACTCTTTTCTCACTTTATAAAATTAGTGTTCATTTGGGTACTCATGTATTAACACCACCGCAGCAGAAGTTGCACTGGTGTGCCAATAAATAGCAATCCTGTTGTTCGCATGCAGTTAATCTTTTGGATTCCTTTTTGTCTTGTCACTTGCTGATTTTTAACACCATTTTTTAGTGCTACAAAAAAGCATTTTTGGGATATGCCAAACACAGAAGAAGATGCAATTTATTTTTTCAGGAGCGAAATATTTTACCAAAAGAAACGAAAATGTACCAATTTGAATGATATGTAACATTATTTTGGTAAACGTACGTTTTGAAAATGTAATTTAATACAGTGGGATCAGCAAGTGGGACTGAGAAAAGACAACTGGTTTGAAGGAAGCAGAATTCCATTCAGCTTTGGGATTCATATACTGCTGGTGCGAGGAGTTGACGTCAATTAAGTTTTGTGAAAAGCAACTTGATTTATCGGATAAAACTGTTATAGATTGGAACAATTACATGCGTGAATTATGTGTCTTGTATATGGAGAATAAACCAAACAAGAAGGTAGGTGGACCAGATTGCATTGTGGAAATTGATGAAAGTTTGTTTATTAAGAGTAAAAATAATTGTGGTCGAGTATTACCCCAACAGTGGGTGTTTGGTGGTATATGTAGAGAAACAAAAGATTCATTTTTTGTCACTGTTCCTAATAGAACTGGCTCTACCCTTAATAAATTTATTGAAGATGGTAGCACAATTTATTCTGACAGTTGGAAAGGTTACTATTCAAATAGAGTAGAAAAAGAAGGATTCCTAAAGTAAATACGATTTGATTGATCCTGATACAGGAGTTCATACACAAACAGTTAAGAGAATATGGGGCAGTGCTAAATGGAGGAACAAGAGACATAGGGGGGACAGCAAGACATCATTTAGAATATTATTTAGCAGAGTTTGTATGGTGACAGCATCAGGTCAAAGAAAATAGAGACTGTTTTAAATCTATGTTAAACTCTACATCAGCCCATTTTCCACCGAAATCCAATTGACTACTTTGATTTTAAATAAAGTGTTTTGATTTTTGAAAGTGTTTTCATTTTAAATAAAGTATTTTAATTTATGATATGTCGCAAAAATTTTAGGTGTAGATTGGCTGCACTTAAAAACCGCCAAATCTGCAGCTGCGGTGGCGTTAATATGTAAGTACCTTCATTTGCCATAGCAAGATGGCTAGCAAAAATGTTTTTTGCCTTTTTATTATTAACGTGTCGTATGTTAATTTTATTTATTAAATATCACGATTTTGCCGTGTTAAATTCAATTAAATAGCAAAGTCATCAGATATTTAAAAACAGCCTATCTTAAAAATTTCGATAGACAGTTTCATGCACTGAATATAAAAATGTTTTATTCTGTACACAATTCCGTACAAAGCCAATGCTTGCTTTTAACTTTTCGAGTTTGTTAATAAAAATTCATTTAAATTTTACAAAATGTTAAATGGATAATAAAACAAATTTGAAATCCAAAATCCAGGCTTCCAGGTGCACATGTTTGGGTAGAAGACTACAATATTCAAAATTTGATGGCTCTAGGTACCGTCATTTTTTTCACAGTGCGAAAAAATTCATATCATCATACAGATTCTTTATTGCTTTATTTCTTTAAAAATAATATAGGGCAGTAATATTTGGTGGCAACAATTTGAAAAGTAATATCATGCTTATAGTGGTTCAACACAAAATCCATTTGGGCTAATGCCAAATGGCTAAAAAACTACTTCTGGTTGTGGCTGTTTTAATGCAAGCATTTCTTATATTTGGGTTTGCTTAAAGTGCAATGATTGTGTAAAGGGTGAACACAATCAGTTCATTATCATTTACACAGTAGCTTCCTCTGGCATCCCATGTATGTGGGGATTTTCCCCTCTTGTCTGTTATTAATCCTTAGATTATTCAATACTATTGGCTGAAATGATGGTTTTGGGTATTTTGTATTAAATGCCCATATAGTTTGAATGCAAAATATAATTTGTGTTGTATTTTTTGGAACAAAGAGGGACGACAGGTTTCAATTAACGTTTAATTTTGGACTGGGAGGGACAGGTTCACAGGAATCAGATTTAAAAAAAAAATTAAAGATCTGGTTTGTATTTCTTAAAAATTTATACTGGTTTATAATTTTATTTTCAATAAGTATGCACAAATGCATCATTTAAAAGTTTATATACAACATTTACCATATCCTCATTATTATTATTCATCTGAAGATGATTTCTAAATTTCATTTGATTCTTTTCTTTCTTTCTAGCTGTGACATTTATCTGTGATCATCCAGATATAAAAGCTATTTCCTTTGTTGGATCAGATAGAGCTGTGAGTATTATTTTGTACTTTTCCTTTAATATCATTTGATATTTCAGCTGAAACAGTAAGTAAATTTCAGCTGAAATAGTACTCATTTAAGAGTGAATTGGTCATTAGGAAGTTTGTGTAAAAAAATGCATTTCAAGTACAATTTAGAGCGAGAAAATTAAAATTTCTTCTCTACAGCTCATGATAATGTTAAGTAATATACCAAAAAAAAAAAAAAAAAAAAAAAGATGTGCATTCATTTATTTTTTAATTTAATTTACTTATTAAACTAAAACACAAAAAATATGGTTTTATCAAAAACCTCAAACTGTTGATCTGTTGTGATATTTTAAGTTATATAATATATTTTTAAATTAGCAGTTTTTTTAAAGTATGTAATTTTCATTGCAAATTGTTTGTGTATTTCTAATTTATTAAAGATGCTAAAATGTAATCAATGTGTTCACATGTATGCATATGAATGAATTAATCAGAAGTGCTGTAGTGTATATATGCTACCTCAAACTTCATCAGATGCTAAATTAACTTATATCAATTTATGTATAGCAGTTTATATTAGACCATTACAGCATCAATATAAAGACAATTGTAGGGATCTGTATGGGTTTATCAGGAAAATATACATATAATTATTTCACTAATTAATAAGTAAGGTTCATGTTTACAATATACACACACTGGTCAAGGAATTAGAAAACTGAGATCAATATTTTATTGAACCACCTTTTGCACGGATAACTGCTCTGATTCATTTGGCCATCAAATCTACATGCTTCTGGAGTGCATTTACGTCTTGAGAATACCATGCATTGGCTATGCAGCTTTTTAGATCTTGTAAATTAGATGGAACAAGAGAATCCTGTAGAATGCGTCTTCCCACCATATCCCACACATTTTCTGTGGGGTTAAGATCCAGGCTATGCAGTGGCCAGGGAAAGTGTTGGAAGTCAGACTGATGTTCAGCAAACTAATTTTGAACAGTTTTGGCACAATGTGTAGTTACAATATCGTCCATGAAGTATCCATCACCATCAGGCTAAAAATACAACATTGCAGGGTGCACTTGATCTGCCACTATATCTAGGAATATCATGGCTGTTTCTTTACCATTGAGGAACACCAGGGCACCACTTCCATGCCAGCAGAACATGCCCCATATCACGGTATTCCCACCAGATCCTTGTACAGTGCAAGTAAAGCAAAATGAATTCATGGCTTCATGGGGTTCTTACCAAATTTGACGTCTTCCATCAGTGCAAAATATGATGTAGCTTGATTCATCTGACCACATTACCCATTTCAGTCCTCAGATGTCCAGTGTCTTCTTTCCTGACACCACTGCAAACGAATTCTTGCATGCCGAGCGGAAATAAATGATTATATCACAGGCACCTGACTATGCATTCCTATCCTCAACAATTCTCTGTGCATGGTTCAAGTTGCAATCTGTTGGGAAGAGCCTTGTTTGACGATCTGTGTCAATTGAAGCACAGTAGAGTCTCCGTTCTGCGGTTCAGTTCGTCAGAGACTCTGCTGATCACTCTCTTGGAAAACTGTGCTCGAACCACAGTTATGTCTTCTAGGGAAGGACTGTGGGTTCTGATTCCAACTTTTGAAAACCTTTGATATGGCTGCTTTTGAGAATCCAGTGAGATTTGTCTTCAAAATCGAGGACCTTGTTAAACGGGCACTAACAATAAGCCGTTTTTCAAATGGTGAAAGATCTGTTGTTTTTCCCATTTTGCTTCATTCATCATGAAAGGCACTCTTACACCTTATTTATACTAGCATTCTAACCATGTATAACCCACGTCACAAAAAAAAATTGCATACTTCATCCCTAGCATGCATTCAAATGAAAATCTAAAAGGTTTATAATTCATTGGCTAGTATGTATATCACATTTTCTTTTCCACATGAGTACCATTTTTATTTGTTAGTCATGCATTTGCTATAAAAAACACAATTATTCAAATTTATTAATCTCATAGTAAAATAATAGTATGCATATCATTTATCTAGCTGCAAAATCAAATTAAATTAAACTTGGTGTTTAATATTCATAATTAAATGTAGTTACTGAATTTTATCAGGAGGTCAAAATTATGTGCTATTTTTCTAAGATGTCTAAAGTAAAAGTCTGAATAATTCTATTAAACTATTAATTAATTAATTTTTTGATTTAAGACAACTGTACAAGTCATCTAAAAAAGGTATTTCTGCTTATTTAAAAAATTACTTCTACTAACTGCATGAAATCTAGTGGAAGTACTATTCAAGGAATAGCAACTTCAGATGTATCTAATGTTCAAAGAATGTCTTGCTATATTTTATTTTATTAAAGGGAAAATATATTTTCTTTTGTATCACTATATGATCATGGTTATTATGCAGTATTTACCAGTAATCTTTTATTTGTAGGGCAAATACATCTATGAAAGAGGATCAAAGAATGGAAAGCGTGTACAGTGTAACATGGTAAAAATATGCTTAATAATAAAAAATTTAATTCAGGTTTTTAAAGTTTAATTTTTTTCCCTTAAATTTAGTGTGTAACTTTTTGCATAAAAGAATCTGTAGAATCCCCCCCCCCGATGTGCACCTACCAAAATAATAATTTATTATTTGTACTTTAAAGGTAGGGAGATATGTAAAAATTAAAATTTTGTAAAAAATCTAATAACTTGGTTGGCTGAAGATAGTGAAAGGAATGATTCTCTTTAACCCTTTGTGGCGCACTATACTTTAAAGTCGGAATTTCAACAGCAACAACAAAAAAAAAAAAAAGTTGTATTCAGTCTTAAAGGAGTATACCTGTAAAATTTTGTAAAAATTGCACTTACCGTTTTAATTTTGTGGGTGTTCCATGAGGTGAAACTCTGCACCGCCAGAGCTCTTAAAGTGCGACTACGCAAGCACTGCAGTGAAGCACAAAAATGAGTAGAAGTTTTTGTACAGTAATGATAAAACAATATATTATGGCTGTATACATGGTTTTCAGGATATACACAATATTCTTGAATATATATGGATAAATGAAATAACTATATATGTATATACACAAGTCCTATATAAAAAAATATTTACAAATATTTTGATTTCCTAGCTTCATGAAATTGTTCAAAGCATGTCGCACCTTTTTAATAGAAGCACAAACCAACTTTGCAGGTTTTGCACACAAAACTTGTTTTGTGATGACTCGAGCTGCTGAAAGGATGACTCGAGCTACTGATAAAATTCCCGCCTCAACTCACAAAAATTTCAAGATGCCTATATTAGAACTTTCATAGCACAAACCACACCTCACCCTCAATACTGCTTTCTTTGAATTCATTCCCCCCAAAACAACAGAAACGTATACAACAGATGTTTTTTCCTAAGAACAGATGTTCTGATTCCTAATAGCATGAGATCGCTAAAGGCGCAGTGTTTCCGCTGATGGAACACTCTGTTTTATTCGATGATTCCACGCTTGCTTTTTGTATGAAAAATTATTTAAAATATGGAACAAATGATATAGAGTACAGCTATTAAAATTATACAGAAAATTTTTTGCAAACATTTTTTTTTTTTTTTTTTTTATCAAAAAAAAAAAAAAAAATAGACAAAATTACTTGAAAATTAATGGATTTCAATAACACATCGTAGGTGAAAATTCTGGGTCTCCTTGTGATATGCTGCCATTTACTATTTAAAAAGAAAAGTTCAAAGTATATTATAAAATGCTTTTTTATCCATTTACATTTGAATTTAATGGTTTCAGAAGCAATTCAAGTTGGGTATTACATGTAGTGAAACACTGAGCAACAAAGGTTTAAACAATATGTTCTTGTTCTATATTTAAAATATTTTCAAAAGAAAATCTTATGTATCACAATAAATATTCGGATTTCCATAAATTAAAGAATCGTAGTAAAAATCATGATAAGAAAAGTAGTTGAAGAATTTTGATGAAATTTGGAAAAAATAAAAATTGCTAATGAAATTTTAAAATTGTGCACAAATATTTCATGTAAAAAACATTTCTCAAAGAGAAATTAGTTCACATCTAATCTTGCTTAAAAATTAATTGTGGGCAGCGCTGTGGGGAAAATGCAGTATATAGTTTAATAATGCCAGTAACCAGTAAAGCACCAAGAATGTAGATTAAGAGAGGAGATTATATGCTGCTGTTTGTACTATGGAAACATAGAATAGTTTGATAAATAGTAGCTGCGTTTGATGATGTCGAAATATGTTTAAAAAGGGGGAATTTTTTTATGGTGTGAAAGTGGATTTACAAGTAATAATTTTATAAATTTAAATTCTCTAGGACTGTAAAATATCAATAAAATAAAGATGATATGTGTGAGCTACTGCATATACAAGATTATTATGAAATAATGTAAAATCTTGGTGCAGTGTATGCAGAATTACATATTTTAAGTAATATCTGGTTGTAATGAAAGTTTTCCACCAAAAAAAAAATGTTCTTAATAAAGTTAGAAAAGAAAACGAAGGCAGTAATATCTGGTTGTAACAAAAGTTTTCCACCAAAAAACGTTTC
The DNA here is from genome assembly GCF_044657685.1 of Stegodyphus dumicola. Classification (NCBI taxonomy): domain Eukaryota; kingdom Metazoa; phylum Arthropoda; class Arachnida; order Araneae; family Eresidae; genus Stegodyphus; species Stegodyphus dumicola. The sequence goes on along the minus strand of NC_140772.1, from coordinate 97,961,888 downwards.
TAATAAAGTTAGGGAAAAAAACATGAAAGCAGTATATTTAGTGCGGGTAGTTAATCACCACTCGAATCTATGTTTTCTGCAATTGTTTTGGTAGTTTTTCAAAGCCTTCGGCCGAGAAACTTGGTGGTTGCAATTCCAAAAACAGATCAACCTCATTTTGGACATACTGTGCAGAATGGAAGACATCTAGTATCAGAAAGATGTAATTGCAGGTGTGAAAAAAGCTAAAAGTCTGCAGGAGCAATGTCGCAATTATATGGTCGGTGTGGTGAAAGATCCCATTCAAGTCCATGCAGAGTCCAGCCAGTGAATGCGGACACATGTGGTTTTGCATTATCTTGATGAAACATTACTTTTTTGTGCCGGAATTCAGGTCCACGTTTTTTCTTGATAGCAGCATCAACATGGACTAGCATCTCACTGTACATCTTACTGTCAAGGGTTTTACTGTTTTCCAGATACTCTTTGTGGATAATACACTGGCAATCTCACCAGATACAAAGCAGGATCTTTTTAAAGTATGATCAATTATCAATTACATTTTAAATCTTCTTTAAAATTTTTACCAAAACATATCGTAGCAACTTCTTACCTAGTTATTTTATCTGGACTTGGGTTAGAAAAACTGTAAATGTGAAATTCTGTTTGAATTTTAAACTTTTGTCATGTAGTTTTGCATATATTTTTATATATAATTTACATGAAAATTTGCAAATCTTTGAGTTGGAAAAAGCTTTATTCTGTTAAAAAGTATTTTAGAAGTCATATAAGTTTGCTCCATTTAATGCAGTATGATTGATTTACTTGCAAATATATATACTTGTTCTAATCTGTTATAATTGATACACTTGTTCTGTTTTCAATTATTCTATCAAATTAAAACACATTAGAAGCACTCAAATTTTTATTTGTGTACTTTTTTGAAATATATTTTGTGATACCATATTCATTATATATTATTGAATTCATTACCATATTCATTGAAATATTAAAATTTATAAATTTTATGCAATATATGTCTCACAATTAATTGCATTATGTGATTTATAATATAAAGTGTGTGATATAATTCTCTGAATTCTTGAATTTTACATATTTATGCATTTTTAAAATGTTACTTTTATTTATTTATTTTTTATTTTATTTATTTATTTATCTTTTTATTTGGCTAAGGCATAAAAAGATTGTTAATTCAGGTTCTGCTTCATTGAACAATCATGTTTGAAATAAATGTATTAAAGAGAAACAAAACTTTTATGATGGTCTTTTAGTGTATGTGTATACTGTACATTATAAAATTCTCAACTATGAAAACCCCTTGTGTAACAAAAATGCATCATTGAATAATAACGAGGGGGGAAAAAAGGTATCAGTTTTAAACAGTTATCCAAAAGATTTATTAAGGCTTTTTACACTTTCACGGAGCTCACAGTCTACCAGTCTGCTGTTACATTCACTCCTACTAATCAAATTTTTGTTGTCTTTTTTAGCTTTATTAGTAAGCATAATTTTCTTTGCACTTATGCCATATACTATTCAATAGCAAAATTACAAAAATTTTTAAAGCAGCATAGCAGCATACGTTTAGAATTCTCAGTGCAGCATTAAGTGTTGCACATATTTTTCTGTTTTTTCAGTCTTTTCTCAGCTCATCATATTAATGTTCAGTTTTCTTACTAAGATGGCTGTACAAAACTTTTTTTGTCATTTTATTATGAACGTTTTGTGAGTTTAGTTTATTTATTAAATATCACATTCTTGGGGTTTACAGTACATAAAATTTGACTCAACAGCAAAATCACAAAATATTTAAAAACAGCAAATCTTTAGAATTTCCAATAGACAGTCTCGCACACTGAGGATAAAAATGTTTTTTTTTTTCTGTCGTACAGTGTTGCAACTGCTCACTTTGAAATCGTGTAGTTTGTTAATAAAAATTTGTTAAAGTTTTACAAAATATCAAATAGATAGACAAAATTCAAAATTCGAGCTTCCAGGTGCTCATATTTGAGTGGAGGACTGCATTATTCAGAATTTGATATTTCTATCTCTAGCACTGTTGTTTTTTTCACAGTGTGAGAAGTATGCTTACATTCTTCATTATGTAATTTCTTTAAACATAATACAGGGCGAATAGTAATTGGTGGCAACAATCTGAAAAGTTATTCGCCATTTATAGTGATTCGACACAAAATGCTGTTTCGAGACTAATATTCCAATCAGGAATAACATCCCCTTTGGGATAATAATATGACAGTTGTGGCTGTGGTATAATGTGCGAAATTAGAACAAATTACACTTTACACCTTACATGTTACAAATTACCTTACATGTTTCTGTGTTCTGTCTTACTGGGCACTTGGGATGTCTTGTTTATGTCAATGTCAATCAGTTTAGTAGAAAGCAACGATCATTATTAACTTTATGTGGATATCAGCATTTCTCTGACTCAACTATCAGTTTGAAAACTGCAAGCATGTTTTCCTTGAGCATTCCGTATGTGCTGAATTGAATTCAGATCTAAAAATTAAGTTGTCAATCTGTGTACACTGTGATGTCTTCTTGAAGATTTGTTTGCCTAGTCAAACTTATTATGATCAAGATTCTCTAGTAATATCTTACTTATAGGACATGCTTAAAGAACTTCATGAAAAACCATAATATTATTGTTTTATTTTGAGGTTTCTGTTTTTTAGTACACAGAGTCTTTATATCCAAGTACAAATAACTCCATCCTCAAACAGACATGTACTTCTGTTATAACAGTCTCTTTGATATTATATATGTTGCAGATGTTTGATGCCTGATTCTGTATAGTTAGTTAAATAGATTGGGAATGTTATGTGTCAAAGTTAAATGTAATGAAAATATTGAATGTCAATTTAAACCTGAATAAGAGAATGCTGTGTATATGGTGGGACGTCCAAGGACCAATATGCTACAAGCTTTTGAAACCTTTAAAGAAAAGCTCAGTTTGGAGTAATAATGTCGGTAGTAAATAGGCAATTTAAACAAAGCAGTCAAGGAAAGGAGGCTGACAATGTTCAATAGGAAGCACATCATATTGCATCATGATACTGGCAGATAACATGTTGCTTTGGTAATGGTATGCACATGATCATTTTGTAATTTAGTTTAAGAAAAAACTAATTTTAAATGAAAGAAGTTATTCATTTTATGAAAATTAATTATTTTACTTTTGAGATTGTTTATATTGCTGATATTTTTTTCTTGACTTATTTTTAATTTACTGGGAAATGTCGAGCAGTCATACTGCTTTTAGAACAAGGTGGTCACATATTGTTTGAACCTGCTGTATATAGAATAATGTGATCACGTATTGTTTGAAATCTTCTGTATAAAAATTTTCTCTTCCCCCTCATCTTCCAGACAATATAAAATTGCACAGAAAATAAGACAAGCACATGTACTGCAGACCGTTTATGAGACAAAAATAAATGGAAAAAATGTGCTATCTTCAGATAGGGTTTTTAGAGTTTAAATCTATTGTTGTTGGCATCTGATTATTTTACAGTAATTTGATTGGAAAATGTTTCATTCATTTTACCTGCTTGGCAACACTTTTGTCCTCATGGCAACATGTTTGAACATTACAGGAATTTTCTTTTTCATTTCTATTTATATAGGGGCTTAGAATTTTGGGTAAAATTTTGAAGGAAAAACTCACTGTCAACTTATAATTGGAAATAGCAGTACTTCAGAATCATATCTAATAAGCATAAAAAATTCATTAAATTATATGTAGCTTTAGTTTAATTTATGTAAATAATATTATTTCACGGTGGTTATATGCCAATAGTTTGTTTGATGCCTACCATTGCTTTCTAGAACATAAATTTTACAACACTTTGCGAATAAATTCTTCATTTTGGGAAAATAAATAAATAAATTGATCAATATTTGCACAATAATCTGCATTTCAGTACTCTGCACTTAATCTTTTAGCATCAAAAACCTTTTCCTAGACTGTTATTTTATTTTTATTTTTACACTTATTTAGCTCTTCAGTTTTTGTACGGTATTTTAATATCAAATGTCAGTTTTATAATGAGTACACATTTTTTAGTATCAATTTTATAATAAGTGAACATTTTTCTTAAATGTAAGTATAAAAACTAGAGGAGCATATAAAAAGTTTTGTAATTTTTACAAAATTGATTTTCTTTAAGAAATGCTAAAATATGAATATTTGCATCATTTAAGACATTTGTGTAAAAGAATGGTATGTCTGTGACCGACAGTTGTGAAATCAAAGGTAGGGTAAGGACTTTAATGGACATTCTTAATGAAAACTAAGAAAATAAAGTGATTAGACTTTTTCCTTTAGCCCATTAGTGGTCAGTTTGTAAAATCATTGAACACTGACAGTTCGACGTGAGCTTGACTTTCAGCAATTAGGCTGGCAGCATAAGCTTTTGTGGTTTTCACCATATATAACATGGATACAAGCCAGTTTTCCTTAGCAAATCCTTCATGAAGGTATCCCTTCCCTAAGGCAGATAGCTCTTGCAAGCTTTGCCATAATCAAATAAACCAAACTAACCATTTTTCTCCTTATATAACTGCTTAGTATGTATTTTTATGAAGGAAGAAGAAAAATATGATGCATTTTCTCTTTAAGCTTTTTTTTAACAAGTGTATTAAAAATTTGAAAAGTGTGCATGGTTTTCAGCAAAAATGACTTTCAATTGTGTATGACATTTCACCTTTCTGTATCTTACACTAACAATGCATTTTTATGTAAATTAATTTGCAAGTCTTATTTGAGAAATCTCTTAAATAAGTTGGCTTTTTGAAAATCAGGAATAATTTCAGTGTTAACTGCTTAAAAGTAACATTTTGACTTGATTGCATTTTTATAGTCATTTCATGTTTTGTGTACTCAGTATAATTTTATCTTTTCTATAATTGATAATCTATCGATAATGTTAATACTCAGAGTCTGGTGGCATGTATTATTTTTAAAATGTAGTTTAGGCAAACGAAATAGTGCTGTAAGCTGCATAAAATGAAAATCTATTCACTATATCAAGAATTTACTTTTTAATGAGTAAAAAAAATGTAAGATATTAAACAAAATTCAATAGCAGATCCTTTAAAAAACAGAAAAATTGGTGAAAGAAAAAATTAAATTCTTCTTCATTATTAGTAATGCATTTTCAAAAATTGTTGATTTGAGCAAAGTTTCATCATTTGAGATTTACAGTTCATGAAATTTGTTTATGTCATCAGTTTTTTTAGGGTTAAGGGAATAGAGGTTTTCTTAATGGGGATCTGAAACTAAGAGCTATGTTAAGCAGTAAACATGTCAGTAACATAAGTGCTTACTTGTTGGAATGATGTGAACTTTCATCATCAGAATAAGAAGAATAATGCATTATTTTCGTTTAGTTCTTGAAAATTCATTGGATATGATACAGGCTGAGAAATGTGTATCCTTAATCTTCTACAGTAGATAAAAGTTAATTTCCTAGTGAACACTTGTTTCTGTCTTTCAGGCTATGCTATAGGTAATATCTAGTCAATAACCACTAGAAACAATAGTAATAATAATAACTCCTCTTCTGGATAACAACAATTGCACTGTTTTTAAATATTAATCATGACTTTCTCATTAGTGTACACTGGCTCGTTTAGAGCAGATATATTCAGCTATCGTTATTTGATTGCACAATTGAGTGATGAATCCTTTGGTGATTACTAGATCCTTACCCTTAATGCAGGGAAAAAATTGTGAGTTCTTTAATAATTTGGTACATTATACTCACCTCATTTGATGGAGAGTTTTGAGCCAACACATTTTGATGTCAATAATATTTTTTACTAGCTTTGTTACCTCAAAACAATTATTCTTAATATAAGACTAATCAATGAAACATATTCTTCTGTGACTGAAGTGTAATGAACTTTTAGTTCACTTTACAAGGCTTAGTCTTAGTCTTTAAATAAGAATATATGTATGTCCCTAAGAAGTATGTGGTGATTTAAAAATAATCCTTGTACATTTCCTACATGAGTGGCGCAGGCAACAAATAGAAACTGCTGAATGGGTTAATGCTATGTGAATGGAATATTATTTTCTTAAATTGGTTCTTAAAATTTGATTTGGATTAAAAACTGATTGCCAGATTTGTAACATCTGATTCATTTGTAATATTACTACCTTCAGTGGTTAGCTTGTAATATATCATTTTCCTATCATACTCATACAAATCTTGCATTTAATTTACTCTACAAAGAGACTGATCTGTTTTTTACTTTATTGTAATTTTTCTTCTCCTAGTAATCTTAGTAAATTAAGTTTTCTTATTTTTAGGGTGCAAAAAATCACGGAGTTATAATGCCTGATGCTAACAAAGAACATACTTTGAATCAGGTAGTAATAAAATTAATGTTTCAAGTAAAATAAAAATTCAGATTGTGTACTGTTTCAGTTGTTTAATTTTTTATTGTATTTTGATTATTGTAGCTTGTAGGTGCTGCATTTGGTGCTGCAGGACAGCGTTGCATGGCTTTATCAACAGCAGTTTTTGTTGGAGAATCACAAAACTGGATACCTGAACTAGTGGAAAGAGCTAAGAAATTGAAAGTTAATGCAGGTATCACTGTTTGAAAAAATGTTTCAATAAATTTTTTCATAACTTTATCTAAATTATAAAGATCTTAAATTTTATGTCCTTTAAGGCAGTGTTTCTCAACTGCCGGTCCACGAAATATCCAGCTATCTGTCCAAAAATTGTGCCAGTGGGTCGAATTATTAAACTTACCGGTCCGTGAGAATGTACCGAAATATTTTACTGGTCTTTGGAGTAAATCCAGTTGAGAAACACTTCTTTAAGGGATATTATTTTATATTTTACTGTAATATCAGTTTTAACTCTTTTTTTTTTTTAATTTTAATATTTTAAAATAATTTTATAGATTTCTGTACTAAAAAGTAAATTTGGATACCACTTAGAGCAATACTGTAAAACTAATGTTCTAGGTTATAATGCTAAATGCATATTATAATGCTAAATGTATATTGCATAACTGATATTTGGAGGAAATAGCGGTTCTCATAAGAAGATATATAAGTAATTAATTTTAATAATTATAATCTTTATTTTAGTTTGTTTTCTAAGCATATTTTAGACATTCTTATTTCAGAAATAGTTATAAAACCATATTTGCCATCCCCTTCTTTTCTGTTGGTCTCTTGACTAAATATATGATAGTCATACCTCGAAAAACAATTATGCTCTTTTTAGTTTATATTGAATCAAAATATAATACAGAAAAATATGTAGAAAATAATTATTTGAGTAATACCAAATTATGATTTCTAGATATTATTAAGAATTAATATTGTCAAACTGATGTTCTAGATTATAGTTTTAAGAAGCTGCTTTGATAATTCTGTCTCACTTTATTGTTTTATGACTGTCAGACTTTGTAATTTTGACTGACTGTTACTTTCATAGTGCTAGTAAAAAATAAAAATGAAAAGCAGGATTCATATTGCATTTCTTGAAATGCATCCAAAATTAAAAGAATTACACTGTCCTAGTTTTGAGTATTTGATGGCTGATTTAATAATTTCTAATATTAAAGAGCAAGTAAACAAACTACAAACTGGCAGGCCACTCACTAGTTATTAGTCTCTAGATGGAAGCATGCTAAGAAAGTACTTGTTGTTCACTAGGTAAAGAGCATTTCAAGGAAATTTTAATTGCCATCAGAAGTTCAAGATAGATAAGTTCAAGAATATTAAAATTAAAAATAAGCAACTGATTACGATTTAATGTAACAAAAATTTTGAATGATTACAATCTCTGCTGTCAAAATGTACTGTAAGTTAAAACTTGTTTTGCAACAAATAAAATCCATATGATCATCATATAGATGTCTCTTAGGCCAGTTTCTGATCATATTTTTTTCAGGTATGCTTATCTGACTGAAATTTGCTTGGCAATAAATTTTGTCTAAAAAGCACTCTAAAATCTAGGTGTTCTGTTTCAAGATTTCCATGACCCCTTCTCAGAGAATAGTAAAATAAAAAATAAATAATGTTTAATCAAAACTGTTGAATAAGTAGTATAATTAATAGAAATAAAAAAAATAAAAAAAAAACTCACTTTGAGCTCTGTTGTGAAGTAGCTCAACCAGCAGTGATGAATATACCTGAAATTTCTACCAGTGCTGTTCAAACCATTGGCACACTTCCTTTGCTTGTTTAATTTCAGTTAAGCATCAAGAGAGAGAATTCTTTTCTTTTTGTTTACTTTAGTTATTTTATTCATGTAATTTGAAAGTGGATAAAAGCATAATAAAGCAACAAAGAAATAATGAGTAGGTTATATACTCTTCAATTAGTACCATTAAACAGCTGAGTAATGCACAGTCAGGCATGAATTTGCAGAATAGTTCAAACAAAAAGCCACCCAATATGTTATTTTCATGGTTACAACAAAGAAGTTGCTGTGAACTTAACAATATACGGAGGATTACGGATAATTCACTTTCATGGACAAAGCATTGTCTTATTTGTTGTGTGACACTTTCAACTAAATCAATGAGATCTTAAAAGTTGAAGTGGCATTTCAAATTAAAACATCCTAGCTATAATAATAAGCCAATAGGTTTCTTTAAAGATAAAAATAGAAAATTAATAGCTTCCAAGAAAACTGGTCTTTGAATTTTTCTCAAGGTTCTTGCCAAGGCTTTTTATGAAGTATCAAAATTGATTGCTAAAACTGATTATGTGTAGACAAGTGCCAGAAATTAATTGTTCCACCAAAAAAAAAAAATAATAATAGCATTTGAAATTGTATTATAAAAAACAAAACCAAGTAGATATGCTAACACTATTAAATAATGCTTAGAACATGAAGTTGTGAAGATGGCAAATAATATCAAAGAAATTGTTATAGATCATTTAACGGGGTGTATTTTCCCTCCTTGACAGTCAATGAAAGTACTGAATAATATTAATACAATATGGTTTATGAGTTACAATTTTGACCATAGAATTCATGAAGCATTTCTTCTATGTAAACTTCTGATTGCAAGAACAGCAGCTGAAGAAATTTTATATTAAATTGATTATTGCATCAGTCAAAATGAATGGAAGATATACGTATGTGAGTGAGTAGCAATAGAGCTCATTCAATAATGGATGCATGTAATGGATTTTTCTGAACTTAAAAGTTAAAGAACCAAACTGTGTGTGGTTGCTGTTTAGCATTCACAGAGTAGTACTGACCATCAAGAATATGTTGTTCCTTTTAACAGCAAATTTGCAAGAGTGCAGTTGCAATAACTGCAGATTTGCAAATTCACTAACTTTATAAAACATGTTGGATTCAAAAATAATCATTGTAGTATAAAAAAAAAAGGGAAGTGAACATGGATGTCTGTCAACTGTAGTAGCTAAAGAAAAAACATTTTAAGAAAACTTTTTGAAGTAAAGGAAAACGTTTTAATGTTCTTAAATCAACACCTCCAATGGCTGGAGATGTAATATTTTAATTCAGTGATCCAGTTATGTGGAAGTATAGAAACATTTACAAAAGTAATAGATTTTCAAAGAGAGTATGAAATGAGTTCCTGTGCAAGATAAAATTTTAGATGATATTTAAGAAATGCTAAGACTACACACAAAGCTTAAAAATAACATCACACATCAATAGCAACAAAACATAGTTAAGGATCCCTTTTACAGTAAATGCAGAATCTTAGACAGAATGGTCGATTTAGGCAAATTGTAACTGAACTGTTCTGTGACATGTCACTTAAAATCATTTTTTGTAGAATATCATTGATATATTTTCAACTATCTTATCATTAAGAATATCTAGTTTTAGAAGAAATGGTGATAAATTTTTAGTACCTTTTGTCACAATGTGTAAGTATTGAAACAAGTTTTTCAATATTAATTTTCTTAAAAGAGTAAATACAGAAACCAGTTAGAAGGTAGAGTAGATTTAGGAATACAGTTAATAATTTTTTCCTTCTGGACAGCATCATAGTTCTTGTTAAAAATGTATTTTATTTTATTTTGATTTCTTGACATCTTAGCAAAAATAAAATGTTTTTCTATTATAATAATAAATAAAAACTCAGTGGACATTTAAATCTGTTCTTTTTGATTTTGCCTATTTTAGTGGCTTAGCTAAGTAGCACTAAGGGCAGAGATCGGTGGTGTCTCCCCCCAAATTTTAAAATATGAAAGTTATTTGTGGGTACCTCTCTGTCAACATTAATGTGACAAATTACTACCACACCCTCATGTAGCTATGTGTCTACTTGCCATAAAAACCTTAATGGACCACGAAACAAGGATATTAAAATAACTGGCTCACAAGGAGGGGGCTTGGTTTGGAATCCCTGTTCCTAGATTCTCAAGTCCCTAGTTTTGTGATTTTTAATTTTAACATTTTTTAACGCCATTCAAAATTGTGTTATTAATATGAATGTGCTTTTAAATTAATTTTCTTTATCTTCAAGTTTAATTATTTCTAGAATGAAATCAAGCCATAATTTTCCAAACTTTCATTTTTTATGACTTAAAAGTCATTATATAATTTTTAATATTGTTCTGTAACTAAATTAATTTATATTTGTGCCAATAATAACCTAGAGTAATATCATTTATGTAAATATATTTTTCACACTCTCTGATGGTATTAGGCAGTAGGTTATGAGAACAGTATTAAAAAACTTTATAATTGTGTGTATTGTTTTACTTTCTTGAAAGAAACTACTCTCTTTAAAAAATTATAGAATGCTGAGAGGTTTTGCATTATTGCATATCAAATGTGGCTATTTTCAAATGCTATCATATGATATACTTTTCAAAATGCAAAATTATGTTATGGACTATTTCTATGAAATTTATCATAATTTTAATAGATGCTAAAAAGTTATTTTTAAACTTTTGGAGTAATATGTATAAAATGAAACATGGAAATTCATTTGTGAGTCTAATTTTCTTGTTAACATTATAATCAATATCTTGTAGTTGAAATGCATGTAATCCTTTGTTAGATTATCTTTTGAAAAGCTTTCATCTTCATATATGGTAAGTAAATTATAAACAGTAGCTTTCCTTTATCATCACTTTCACTTTTCTTTTATCAAGTGACACATGTAAAGTGATGATAAAGGGAATGGTAGTACCTTTCCTTTATCATCACTTTACATCTGTCACTTGTGGGGGTATCATATTAAACTTAATTAAGCTTCTAATTTTGAAATGACTTAAGGATGGGGTGTTTGTTAACATTTAAAATAGAGTAAGCTTCAAAAATAATAAACATCAACCTTACTGCCAATATTCAATTTATGCCAACTGAAAGTTTTTTGTTTTTTTCAGAAAGTCTGATAGTTTATTTTGTAAGTGATATTTTTAAAATATCATTATTAAATCTCTGTAATGATATAATTATAGAAAGAGTTCTTCAAGTTTTAAAATTTAGAGGCACATAGTAAGTACTTTAGTAACTGAATTTGAACTGCTGGGTTTATATAATCACTTCTTCATGAAACATTCTATACTTATTATTTTGATCTAGGTCATATTCCTGATACTGACCTTGGACCAGTGATTTCCCCAGAAGCTAAGCGAAGAATATGTGATCTTGTTGAATCTGGAGTAAAAGAAGGGGCTCATTTAGTCCTTGATGGACGATCTATTGTTGTTCCTGGTTTTGAGAAGGGGAATTTTGTAGGACCCACCATTCTTACAAATGTGAAGGTTGGTGCAGACTATTTTTATCTCAATAATATCCTTTACATGTTTTTATCTAGGGAAATTTACTGTTTCTTCATTTATTTCATTCATACAGTCTGTAGTATACTTAAAAAATAGCACCACACCCAACATCTGTAGTACAATGTAAAAATTGTGCAAACTTACCGCTAAATTTTATCTCATTAACTTTCATGTATGAAATGTATTGTTGAAAATATATGTATTAGTTATTATTAATTTGTTTTTTTTTATACAATCTTAATACCAAATGATTTTTCGAAGAATAAATTAAAAAATGTCAGATGTTCAATTTTTGAATGATTTCCATTAGGGCTGTAACTAGATTTGAGGCCCATGGGCAACATATGATAATGGGACTGCCTTCTGTATTGTTTCTCCTATCTTTAACCACTTCTTTTTTTCAAGTTATGGTTGATCATATTTTAATAATTAAAGTAGCTTTATACATTTTAATTGAATGAATTTTTTTAAATAAATGTCTCATTTCTGTGTGCTATTATATTTCATTTTTTATTCTTGTTTAATCCTATTATATCAAAAAGAATATGATCTCTGATGCTATTTGATGTCATACAAAGCATAATATGAAAGAAACATATGCAGCATATTTAAAATAAAATGTTTACTAGCAAATCATTCAGTGCATGTTATTATTCAGTACATGCTGCCAAATTATTCAGTGCATGTTATTATTCAGTACATGCTGCCAAATTATTCAGTACATGTTATTTTACGTCTTGGAATTCTAGTCTTTTTTTAATGCTATTTTAATTTTTGCAAATTATTCACTACATGTTATCAGGGTTGCCACGCTACCTGGAAAACCGGGAAAAGTCAGGGAATTCGAAAATTGACCAAAAATTTCAGGGAAAAGTCAGGGAATTCGAAAATTGACCAAAAATTTCAGGGAAAAGTCAGGGAATTTAAGTATTTTTGTCAAAATCTGGAAAAGTCAGGAAAGTTCATACAATGATCCCGCCAAAAAAAGCGATTTTTGCACCGATGTCGGAAGAGATAACTTTTTTGGCGACTTGCGTATCACGTGAGTGTCATTCGGGCAGCTGGCATAGAGCCAATTTTCGCAGCTCCAATTTGATTTTGATTGTCTTTTAGAAAGGCAAAGCAAGTTTCCCGCAACTTTTGGTTTCCAGTATTCTCGAGAATCGCATGTGCAGTGCATGAACTAAAGAAAGTACCTGTTCTCATATAAAACAAAATGGGTTTAATCTTAGTATACGGTACCATGGAGGTTAGAATCAAAGAATATGTATTGTAAAGAAGGAAAACCTCTCTGCAACAGACATGGCTCCGTTCCATCATAGAGGGAAACAGCTGTGCATGCGTGATATATCTGCTGCCAAAGCTCGAAACCGGTGTCGAAGTTCGAAGGTCACGTTATCAAGAGTCCATTAAATGAATATCCTTTAAAATTTCTTTAACCACTTGCGCTAAAAAGACGTGCCACGCACGTCGAGATGTTTTTGTCTCAAACTGCGAGCGACGTGAACACCACGTCGATAAGCATTTATCGCAAAAATGAAAATAACATGGTGCAGACGTCGCCTAACAACGAGATTGTTTATTTCTCGAGTTACAGCTCTGGATTGCACTCGCAGATGCGGAGCGGCGTAAATGAGACACTTTACCGCTTGCTATATTGTAGCGCACGGCACCGCAACCGTGAAGTTTAGTCTTAGCGCAAGTGGTTAAACTCTAAAGGAAAAGAAAATATTTTTTGGCGCAAGTAAATTAATTCATGGGTTAGTAATTTTCAGGGGGGGGGGGAACTACGAAAATCCGTTTTTAAAATTATTGCGAAAAATCTAAGAAGAAACGTCCTTTGATAAAACCTTTCTTCTTGGATTTTTCGCAATAATTTAAAAACGGATTTTCGTAGCTTTCTTTTTGTCAAAGAACGTTTCTTCTTAACACGTTTCTCAATTTCCGGTACACATCGCGAAGAGGGAAATTCTGGCCGCCAGGTTCCGTCGCCAAATCCCTTGGCATATTTTCCCTCCGCATTCTAGCGGCGTAATAGCGTTTTACTTGTATGGAACCTTTTCTTCTTTACATAGACCAAAGAATTAGAGATTCTTTGCATAGACGTTCTTTGGTTAGAATAATCTCCATGTATGGTACAATGGGATTTGGCGACATGATGATGCGCAGTAAACGGGTCATTTTGGTCTCGGCGACAATTTTCAAAATCGTGCCAAAGCCTTACCGTATACTAGAATTTTACCGCAAAATCTTTTTAAACTTTTTAAACTTTTTTTTTTTTTTTTTTTTAAATAAATACCTTGCCATTTTGCAGTAAAATAAAAAAATAGTAATCTGTCATCTAGGCTAACCATGTAATATAACTATATTCGCTAAAATATCGTTGATTATTCTAATTCAATTTTTAAGTAATTATCTTTATTTTTATGTTATTCGTATAATTTAATGATGCTTCTTCCTTCTAAATTTATTTATTATTAGTAAATAATATTTCCAAATTTCAGGAAATTTTCTCTGGCATAATCTTGAAATTAATTCTAGCAGTATGATGACATACCATCACGAAATTTAATGCACATATTTTTTCCTTATGTATGCTGCGAAATAAATATAAAATACCTCAATTTATTAAAATAGATTTCTTTCTTTCGTTTAGCTGTAGAATGTCTGCAAAAAAAGCCTTATTTTATTCCAGATTGGAAAGATTCTAATCTCAATCTTCAGTGGAGAAAACAACAACTATTATAATTATATTTGTGTTTTCAAGTGTTAAGGTGCTTTTTAAGAACATACCTCACACAAATTAAATTTACCTAAAATCTAACCTAACTATTTAGCATTGCGTTGTGATTTATAAGGACCAGATTAGCCTTGTGTTGAACTGGTGATGATCATGAGTAATAATTGAATAAAACATACATTTGTTATCCAATTTATATATCTTAAATTTTATTAAGTTTCTTAAGTGGAAAAGTAAACAAAATTATCAAACAAAGTATACCAAGAATAATTAAGAATAAATGTCCTCTGGGATTTACTGAATAATTAAGTGAATTTGCTACACAATACAAGTAATACCATAATTAATTTGCCTCTTAGTGTAGCCAAAGTACATTACGCGAATAGACTGGAATTTTCTTGAAACACACCTGGAAAACCTGGAAAAGTCAGGGAATTTCATTCTCCTGTTTGAGTGGCAACCCTGTGTTATGTTATTCAGTACATGTTATTTTATGTCTTGAACTACTAGTCTTTTTTTCCCCTAATTATTAAGGAAACAAACTTGTTAATTATTTTAACAAAATTAATATAGTGTCTGAATTATTATCAAGTGAGAGCATAGTTAAACCAGTGAGCTTATTGAGTCCCATACTGCTTTGCAAATTGTTTTTTTTTATTAATTTCAGTTTTGAGAATGATTGTTCACCATAGAAGCAGTTAAGTACATGCATGCTGTGCATACGTAAGGAAAACTCGATGTGTGATTTATTATCAATAATTTTGCTAATCCTTTTAGACTAATATGTTTTAAGTTGTTCTTTAAAAAAACATCTTAGCTAAAGATAATTGGTATAGAAATGTCAATGACACATCCTCTCAAACTTTTGCAGCAAATCATCTGCTTTGCGATGGATCTCTCATTTTCTGTTATAAGAAATTTGAGTTGAATTACTTGTGTCAGGAATATTCTTCAAAGGAGATGATGACAAAGTTGGGAGCAAAAGTATCTATCATTGGGTAAAACATAGTTATCCTTAAATAAGGTTCTGGATCTTTTAATCAGTCATCTTTGCATAATTCATCATAATGTTTTGTTTTTGTAACCCTGCTTCAGCAAAACTCTTTCATTATTCTCTAAGCCTTGATCTGTGAAGCGATGGATACCAGATCTCTAAAGTTTCTTCACATTTCAAGCATTCTGCAGTAATTCATATGCTGATAGTAGATCTACGGTTTCAGATTGCAGAAAACTTTAGGAATCTTAAAACTTTGCATTGTACAACTACGAATAAATTGAAGTCAGTTTTTTTTTTCTTTAGTTGTATCTCTATATTCCTTTCCTTGCTTTTTTGACTACTCAGAATCATGCAGTTGATACACTTCATCACATCACCAAATTTATGGTTAAACTCATACATTGCACTGCCATTCCAGTGAATTAGGTTGTAATTTATTTTTTAAAATTAAACTTTTGTTTCTTAGTCTTAAATTTATAACTTTTTTTTATTATTATTTTATTTTCCTGGAGCCTGTGGGAAGTGCACACAGAACACAGTTTAGGAACCTCTACTTTATGAGTTGAAAGCAAAGTATTTCATACTTTTACATACTGAAATCAATGAGATATGCAAGAATCAGCTTAAATTCTTTCCCCATAATTGTTACTGCTTAAATTCAAGTGGAGAACGGATTTAAACATTTAAAAAAACAGATTTGCTTTTGTGGCTAATTATAGTTCCACATGTAACTCAACAGCTTTCTCAAGTGCGTGATCACAGCAAAACAGAGTTCAGAAAATGGTAAATGGCAACAGTAAGAAAAGTTTGAAAGAAAAGGATTTTAGAAAAACAGTAACTGACAAAATATGTAGGTATAAACAGTATTTTAGAGATGTTGAAGAGGACTCAATGAAGGATAAGTATCAATGATGGGACAGAAGTCCCCTATATGTTTTGTATTTTGGCTGTAGGTTTTTACATGATTGGTAATTCATTCTTTTCATAATGTGAATAATAAAATGTGAATGCACTTAGTAATAAAGTTTTCTATTATAACACCATTACACATACCTTCAGTGTTATGTTGGTTTTAAAGGAGAAGAATAAAATATTTAAGAATTTAACAATGCTTAGATTTATGGCACCCTGGTTATACACAGCGTTTGTTACTATTTTTAATTAGCCTCTTAAAAATATCTTTGTGGATTTTTTACAATAACCTGTAAAATTTTCATGCTTTTAAAAAAATTATTAATAGTTAGAGTGGTTTTAGTATGGGGTCACATAGAAAATTCGGATTTTATTTTTGCATAATAAAACCAATTTTTATTTGTCAGATGTGCTGAAGTGCTCTGATAAAATTTCCTGCTTTATTTCAAGAAATTTTGCAGTCGGAAATATATGCCTATAATTCAATATTTAAGGGAAAACATGGATTGACCTTTTTTTTTTTAGTCATTATATCTATGAATTTGAATTGATATTGGATTTTGATTTTGTTTCAATACAGTTTTCTTGAAATTTTGTCCTTATGCATATCAAATTATCAATATGTTTGTAATTAAGTATCTTCATTTAAATGTTTGCTAAAATGCCAATCTTTTATTTTTATTTATTTATGTATTTATTTGAATAGGGATTTATTTATAATGAATAATATGAATATAATCAGATTGCTTATATTCTTTAAATAATGTTTATTGCTTGTAATTATTTTTTTGTTTTGTGTTTTCATTATGGAACTTTGATTAGATATGTCAGTGTGTTGTTATTACTCACTTTGCAGCCTAGTATGACTTGTTACAAAGAAGAAATTTTTGGACCTGTTTTAATAACTATAAATACAGATAGTATTGATGAAGCTATAAAACTGATTAATGCCAATCCATATGGAAATGGTACAGCTGTGTTTACAACAAATGGTGCCACTGCAAGAAAGTTTGTCCAAGAAATAGATGTTGGTCAGGTATGAATGAATGAAGCTTATGTTTAACTATTAAATTAGCCATCTTTTATATTAATCACTTAATTGCTAATTCTTTATCAAATGCCTTAGAACATTACTTAGGTTAAAATTGAATTCTGATGCAGGTAAATGAACAGTATTCAAGTTTTTCATTACTTTGATTTATAACTAAGTCTACAAGAGGAGGTTTATTTGCTGTATTACAGTTATACACATATCATATGAAATGCTCAGGGGATTGGGTATTGGAGTTTATTTGTTAAATTAAGTTGTAAAAATTGTAAAATTAAATTAAAATTGACCATAATAAATAAATGAATAAATAAAAGTCTGAAAGGTTTCAGATTTTAACAATTGTCCAAAAGGGCTCTTTTTAAAGTTTAAATGTGATTTATCAGTAAAAATTGTCAGTACAGATGGTCCAGGTGGAAAAACGAAACATTTTATAGGATATTAAATGAATATGCATTTAGACTAGCATGGGAACATTATACATCTTCTGTATATTTAAAAAGTGAAAAATATGTAATTTAATCTTATAAAAATACCAAATGTTTTTAATTTGATACATCAGGAATTAAATGGATTTTCTTTTTAAATCAATCTTATTAAGAAGTAAAAAAAAAAATAATAAGGACTACACTATTGCTTTTAAGTATTTTAGTTTGCTGATTAATAATGGATAGATTAAATATAAAAAAATAATATTTTATATTTTTTCGAATGCAACAAACTCAAATAAAAAGTGAAACAGTGCAAAATCATGTTTCGAGACCAATAGCCCTTTTGGGCTAAAAATAAATATTGTTAGAACTTCATTTGAGAGCTTAAAATTATGTAAGTTTTTTAAATCCAAATTTAGGCTTTTACCTAGTAGACGATAGTTGGATTTCAGTTGAAATACTTCAATAATTACCTATTTTATAGCCTTGGAAAAAAAGATATTTTCTCCTGTTATTTGCTTTTATATATGTTTTTAACTGTTTGTTTCAGGTTGGCGTAAATGTCCCTATACCTGTACCTCTGCCTATGTTTTCATTTACTGGATCTAGAGGTTCTTTTCTAGGTGATGCCAATTTTTATGGAAAAGCTGTAAGTATATTATTGCTATTATTTCATTTGTGAGTTTGTATGCCAGAAGTTTGATGTACTGCAAAGCTACGAGAAGATTATGATATAAGATAGGCAGTATAATTTCTATAATGGTATTTTGTTTGTTATAATCTGTTAGTGTTTAAACATTTGATATATATTTTAAAGAAACTTAAATTCATATTTTTATATTGAAATACTTGTTACAGAATAATGATTGTAAATGACAAGTTTTCTTATTAAACTCTGTATCAGAGTACTTACCCCTTGTCTTATGATCTGAATTGTAAGAGCACCTGTCATAAACACCTACGAGGTCAGGCATAGGTTGTTCCATTTGACGATTTGGCTGAGCATTTGAAGAAGAAACTACTCCAATGTCAATTATGTCCAAATACTGTACACTTTTCTGAAAGATTTATGGTATCTGGCTATGTTATAGAACTTCCAAACATTAGTTAGCTACATTAGTGAACTGCCAGTTATATTACTGAATTGCTGAACTGGAAGAATTATTTCACCCAAAATAATGAAATAGACAGTTTTATTGTAATATTTCATCATTGTATTTATTTCTGAGCTACAAAATCCTAAGAATTTTCTTTTATCAAGTAAGGCAACATTACAGTTGGTGGTTTTAAATGTACTTTGGCCATTTGAAAACTATCTGTGAAAAAACAAGCAAATTGTGTTCTTGTCCTTATGTAAAAGCTTGAGTAAAGTAAAACTAATTTTATTGTACATGATGTTTGATAAATGATTACTACCAATTAATCATTGAACAAAAAATATTTTGAACTGAAACTAATATGGGTTTCATTTTGCATAATTTATTTATATTGTTAGCCAAATTGTCTCTTTTTGGGAGGTAGGGAATATCAGAGTTTTTGCAGCTGCCTTCTTAGATGAATACATTTAAACTATTAGTTTCTTAACTTTATCCATCATTAGATTACCATGCAAAAATATGTTTTCACTGTGTACAGAAAATTAAGTTTTGTCTATTTTCTGTCTTTTATTTAATTGTTTACTATGTGGATTGCATATCAATGCATCTCCATGACAGTATATTTCCCAAAATGTATGATCAAATATTATATTCCAAATGTATAACTCTTTTTTTTTTTTTTTTTTCACCTAACTGACCTGTAAATACCATTTTTATTACAGTGATCTCCGTGATTTTTGATTCATTAGTTTTCCCCCTAAAATCCATAGCTTTGTTGATGATTACTGTGGTCTTCTTCATTGGTATTATCTTCACTAACCAGTCACTTACAGTGTTTTTGTGTAGGAAGTAAAATATCACTACTATCACTACTTAAAATAGCTATTAAATCATTTTTAAGATGTTAGCAAAAGCTTAATATTCTTTTCAAAGACACTTTCAAGGGTATCTAATACCCAAGAAAATATATTTGCACATCCAAATGCAGCCAGGAAAATCATTAAATGTTTGTCACATGTAGCCCAAATGATGTACCATATCTTTTACATGTGGTATTTATTTTTGCTTTGATCACCTTACCACATGTTTCACATGTTGTGTTTACTTTAGACCTGATTGACTTACTGTTTGTCTTACACAGCACTGTAAACCAAGGAGTTAATATGATAATTATGCTAAGACCTTTAGCAAAAATCTCTGTTTATATAATTATTGTAAACGAATTTTAAGTCTCATTTTAAACAGTATGATTGCAAGTCATTAAGCTGTACAAAAAACTATAAAGATTTGCTATTCTATTTGGTATGATGTTTAGTGCTGTCACTTGCCTTGCCCTTTAGGTTAGGCTTAAGGCAGCTTAGATAATCATAGTTGTGTAACTTCCCTTCTCACAGGTGTAATATCAATCTACCCCCTGTGAAATACTCTAGACAAGATTCTTGATAATGAGATGGCTAATGATCAATGAGGTTGTCCATTTCTGCCTTATGTTTAATAAGCAAATGCTTAGCCATTAAAAAAGCTATAAATATTTTAAATATGATATTGCACATTAATAAAAAAGTAAGAACAGTGTACAAAATAGAATTTTTAAATAACTAGTCATATTCTTTTGAAGGAAAGAAAGACTAATTTTACTTATTTTTGTTTTTGTATAAGACGAGTTCATAGCAGTTGAGTGTTCAAACTTTAACTCTTTTACATTCTTTATTTGTAAAAGAATATTTTTTTTACTTTTATTTAATAATTATAGCTAATTAATATTAAATCAAAATATCTGTTCATTAGAAAGTGATATAGTTTGTTGATTTGATAAGATAAGTAAATATTAATGGTACGTAAAATAACAAGCAGCTTGTAATGTATTACAAAATTTTTACGTTTATGGTTAAGATTATTTCTGTGATATTATTTTTCATTGCAGAACCTGAAAAATACTTTTACCATTCCATATGACATACATGTTTTAGAATATTATTGAGGACAAATAATGAGTAATTTTTAGGCAAAGATATATGAATTTTTTTAATACAATCTTAACTTTAAAACTTACATTGTATTTAGCTTTTATTTTTAGTATTTTTTTCTTAAGTTTGGACTTTCAAAACATCTGCTAATACATTTTTCAAGAGCTAATATTAAATGCTCAAAACTTAACTAATATTTATAACTTTATTTCCACAGGGTGTCAACTTTTATACACAACTGAAAACAGTAACCCAGTTGTGGCGTGAGCAAGATTCTTCACATTCCAAAGCTGCTACTAGCATGCCAGTAATGAAATAAGAGAAACTGTGTCAAATCCTTAAGAAAGTCTTCGATATTTTAATAATAAAATGTTAAGCGTATTTGTTACTGAAAGATTACAAAAATTTATAAAAAGCTCTTTGTATCTGCTTTAAAATAAACTATTTGTTTAATGTGGGTTTGATAATTTTAGGTAACTATAGTTTCTCATTATTTAAGAAGTATATGAAAATTGTTGCTTTTGAGTGTAATGGTACCACATAAAACAGAAGAACTTATTTTAAATATGTCAAAATTATAATATCTAATTAAATTCTTTTTTACTGTATATTCTTTGTTCATAAAACACATTTAAATGTTAAATTTGTTGAAATAATGAACTTCTAGAACACTTTAGTTTAAAGAGAAAATGTTTAGTTTTCAGATGATGTCCTGATAAAAGCATTACTAAAAGGTATAATTTTAAAGTGTTCATTAAAATTTTAATTTAATTTTCTTAAACATTTTGTGAATTGTTAATATTAAAATAATAAGTATATGTTTATGATTTTATTTTAATATTAATATTGCTATAGGAGTCCAATTAAAAAAAATACAAAGTAAGAAAAATAAAATTTCCTGTGTGAATAATTGAAGTTTTGCACAATTTTTAATCATCCAAAATATAATAGTGAAATTTTGCCAGATGTGTGTTATAGAATGGCTTCTTCTATTCTAGTGAAAAAGTTTTTATAGATTTGAATGTATTGCATTCTAAATGCTGATGTTAGTGGCTATTTTTGTCATTTTCTTGTTTTTATAAGTGACACAGATAATGCTTTGCAAATTTGGCAATTGTCTCACAAAGTTTTATTAGAATCTTAACATTTTATATAGGGTGGATAAATGATTTTTGGTTAGTACTCATTGAATGTATTAGAAAGTTTTTCTGTGTAAATCAAACTTTTCTTGTTGTTTTTAAATTGTCATTACTCATTGAGTCAGAACAGCTATCTGGGGAAGTATGGAGAAGTAAAAACAGGTTGTGCAAATCAAGACCTTTTCACATCATGTAAGGATATAATGTAATTTAACAGTGCAAGTTGACTGGATACTTTCATTTACCCAGCTTTATTGCTTGGTAAATTTGGAATAAAGAATCCCATTAATTCTTTGATCAAACTATTTTTAAAGAATCGTATAGTAAAAAGAGTTTGAAGAAGTGATACTATTTTGATAAGATGCAATTTTGATAATGCAAAAATTTTAAGATGCGATAAGTAGGACAGAGTAAAATGGTCTTACAACACGATCTTTAAAAAGAATAGTATTTTAATTGTGGTGTTGAGCTTATGAAATGGCATGCTATTTGCAAATTCAATAGTAACATGATTGTGCATTTGTAAATAAATTCTTTAAATACACCCAACTACCTATTAAATTCAGAAAAATAAAGAGCAACATCCACAGGTAATTCAAAATGTTGGTTAATCCAACAGAAGTTAAAAAAATATAGGAAGGAGGAATAACCCCCATTATTATTAATAAAAAAGTACTTTTAGCAATTTACCTATATATTGAAGCAGTTTAATGTGAGGAATAAGTCATTCGGTATGAGGCCCATGAATAAAATTGCTCGCGAAAGCATACCTTTTCTTAGGCAGATAGCCCTAGTGAGCTAAAGTAAACCAAACCAATATTTTTTTATGCAAATTTAATCAGTATTTAGAGTAAAACAAAAAAAAAAAAAAAACCGTCATGAGATGTAAAGGAACTAAATTTTAAAGGGTATTAAATAAAAGTATTTGCAGAAGAACTTGAACAACGTTATTGAACTGGCATAAAAAACCAGTAGATGCCTGATTGACTGAAACAATTTTGGGTATTAGTTATACAGCTAATTTGAAGGCACTTAAAAGTAAAAATAAAGCAGGAAAAAGGAATAACCAGTACTGTATTTAATAATAAAATACTATCAAGAATTAAGACACAATAACACGCCGAATAAATACTAATTCAGAAGTCAAACAACAAAAATCAGTGTTATACCTACAAAATTTTCACAGGACTAGTTTCGATGGTTTTACCAAACCATCATCTTCAGCTGCAAAACAGCAAATGAACAAGATAGGAAATAATGATTAGATAAGATAAGAAAGCCTGGACAAGAATAAGCAAGTGGCGCCATCTGTTGGCAAAACCAGAACTAAAACATAATTTCTCTAAAAGCCGAAGGCAAATTTGGATTGGAATTAGGATCATTAACTAGAACAGAAAGATTTTTATGAATGTGAAATGCCTCTAGAAAATCCAGTTCTCCAATGGAAGATGTTTTTTGAATAATTTTGGCAGCAGAGAAATTGAAAGTGTGATTTTCGGACCAACAATGTTGAGCAACAGAAGACCTCTGTGTTTCCTTTTTTCTAACATATGCCTCATGTTCTTTGACGCGAAATTTTAAGGCTCTCTTAGTTTGGCCAATGTAAATTAAACCACACTGGCAAGGAATCCTATAAATACCCCAGGAATTCATATCCGGAATGGGGTCCTTGAGTATAGAAGTTGGAATTTTATTGATGGGAGAAAAAACAACCCGAAAGTTAAATTTCTGCAAAATATGTGCAACTTTATAGCTAATTGATGGAAAGAAGGGAATGACAACAGAATTTTTATAATCTTCTAAACTAAGAGTGCTGCTTTTAGTGTGTTGAGATGAGAATTTTTCAACTGCTTGATTAATAATGTTGGGTGAAAAGCCCCTGTCAATAGCTATTGCTTTTAAATAATTTAGTTCTTCATCAAGGGCTAGTTTGGAGGAGCAAACTTGAAGAGCACGGAAAACATAGGAATAAAATGAAGCTAACTTTTGTTTAGTCGGATGACATGATTTAAAGTGTGGTGGAAGGCAAACCGATGAAGGTTTACGGTAAACTGTAGTACTGAAGTTGGATGTGTTACATGTGACCAGAATGTCGAGAAACGGAAGAGAATTGCAAGTCTCAAGTTCAAAAGTGAACTGAATAGCAGGATCAATAGAATTCATTGTTGAAAGAACTTTATTTAAATCATCTTTATTACCTTCAAACAGGGTAAAAGTATCGTCTACGTAGCGGAACCATGCCGAGAAGTTTAAAGTTTCAAACAATTTTGATTCATAATAATGCATGTAGATATCAGCCAGGATGGGACTGAGGGGACTTCCCATGGCTAATCCCTCAGTTTGCTTGTAATATTTATTTTGGAAAACAAAATGTGTTTGTTTCAAACAGAGTTGAGTGAGAGAAATTAGCTCATCAATTTCGATGCAAGAGAAATGAAATTCGCGAAGTCTGGTTTCTAGACATCTTAATGCACCCTCCACTGGGACATTGGTGAATAATGATTTTACATCAAAAGAAACCATGAGTAAATTACTAGGAGAAATGTTTTTAACCTTTTTTACAAACTCTATTGAATTTTTTATGGTGTAAATGTTATTGTCTAATAGAGTGGAAAATCTAGAAACTAAATATTTAGTTATGTTTGTTTTGTACATTTGGATATTGTGCTTTGCTTGTCTGATTTCATGCATTTTGCTTACAAACGTTTTGTTTTCTATTCATTTCAGTGAGGGATTTTTCTGCTGTTTTGTGTGTATTTTATTATTGCTCAGTTAATTTAGTTTGATTTTCTGCATTGTTTATCATGCCTTCATCCGTTAATCGTTTCACTAAATTACGCCTGAAACGGCAAAAATTCCTGAATCATCTTGACTTTTTACTTAAATGTAAATGGAAAAAATTGATCCCCAATTTTATTCAAATCAAATCTAATCAAAAACTTTCGAGTCGCGTTTCAAGAATTCTGTTAAATTGCAAGCTTGCCTTACTTCGGTCCGTGATAAGGGATACACGTCAACAATTGTCCAAAGTTGAACATGAACTCTATAAGCTTCATCTGGAACTCGCTAAATCATATCCAAAATTCACTGGCCTTGAGCAAAAGTCTTGGTCTAGAACGGAGAATGCAGTTAACCATCATAAAAACACCCTTGCAGTTAAATTCGAAAAACTTCTTTTACAGTCTTCCAGTTCAAGTAGTTCAAAAAATCTTCCCATTGTAAACATCAAACCAATAGTTAATATTTCTAATGTTAGTCTTTCAGAAGAACAAGAGAGAATTCTAAAATATAATTTTAACTTCTCACAAACCTGTAAACCCTCGATTCCAAAGATTTTGGCTCCTATCGAAAAAGCTTTCAAGTTCAGTAAAGTTTCAGATTCACAGAAAGAAATGATTAGGCATCTTATCGCTCATAATGTGAAATTCAATAATAAACCTTTGAAACCAAATCTAACTGCGAGAGAAAGAGCTACAATGCGCGAAATTCATTCTAACCCGGATATTATCATTTCAAAGGCCGACAAAGGTGGCCAGATAGTCATCATGGATTACATCGATGGTGTCACTAAACTCTTAAACGAAGGACCATATAATCCGATCCCTAAAGATCCTTCACCTTCGGACTTATCCAAAATAAAAACTGCGATCAAATCTTCGCAAATCATTTCAAGCAACTTAAAACATTCGCTTATCTCATCTGTTGCGAATTGTGCCAGATTATATGCTCTTCCCAAAATTCATAAAAGTGGTATTCCTTTCCGCCCTATTGTATCAAATTTAGGTACTGCCTCGTATCCTTTAGCTAAATATTTAGTTTCTAGATTTTCCACTCTATTAGACAATAACATTTACACCATAAAAAATTCAATAGAGTTTGTAAAAAAGGTTAAAAACATTTCTCCTAGTAATTTACTCATGGTTTCTTTTGATGTAAAATCATTATTCACCAATGACCCAGTGGAGGGTGCATTAAGATGTCTAGAAACCAGACTTCGCGAATTTCATTTCTCTTGCATCGAAATTGATGAGCTAATTTCTCTCACTCAACTCTGTTTGAAACAAACACATTTTGTTTTCCAAAATAAATATTACAAGCAAACTGAGGGATTAGCCATGGGAAGTCCCCTCAGTCCCATCCTGGCTGATATCTACATGCATTATTATGAATCAAAATTGTTTGAAACTTTAAACTTCTCGGCATGGTTCCGCTACGTAGACGATACTTTTACCCTGTTTGAAGGTAATAAAGATGATTTAAATAAAGTTCTTTCAACAATGAATTCTATTGATCCTGCTATTCAGTTCACTTTTGAACTTGAGACTTGCAATTCTCTTCCGTTTCTCGACATTCTGGTCACATGTAACACATCCAACTTCAGTACTACAGTTTACCGTAAACCTTCATCGGTTTGCCTTCCACCACACTTTAAATCATGTCATCCGACTAAACAAAAGTTAGCTTCATTTTATTCCTATGTTTTCCGTGCTCAAACTAGCCATTGATGAAGAACTAAATTATTTAAAAGCAATAGCTGTTGACAGGGGCTTTTCACCCAACATTATTAATCAAGCAGTTAAAAAATTCTCATCTCAACACACTAAAAGCCACACTCTTATTTTAGGAGATTATAAAAATTCTGTTGTCATTCCCTTCTTTCCATCAATTAGCTATAAAGTTGCACATATTTTGCAGAAATTTAACTTTCGGGTTGTTTTTTCTCCCATCAATAAAATTCCAACTTCTATACTCAAGGACCCCATTCCGGATATGAATTCCTGGGGTATTTATAGGATTCCTTGCCAGTGTGGTTTAATTTACATTGGCCAAACTAAGAGAGCCTTAAAATTTCGCGTCAAAGAACATGAGGCATATGTTAGAAAATAAACAGAAAACACAGAGGTCTTCTGTTGCTCAACATTGTTGGTCCGAAAATCACACTTTCAATTTTTCTGCTGCCAAAATTATTCAAAAAACATCTTCCATTGGAGAACTGGATTTTCTAGAGGCATTTCACATTCATAAAAATCTTTCTGTTCTAGTTAACGATCCTAATTCCAATCCAAATTTGCCTTCGGCTTTTAGAGAAATTATGTTTTAGTTCTGGTTTCGCCAACAGATGGCGCCACTTGCTTATTCTTGTCCAGGCTTTCTTATCTTATCTAATCATTATTTCCTATCTTGTTCATTTGCGGTTTTGCAGCTGAAGATGATGGTTTGGTAAAACCATCGAAACTAGTCCTGTGAAAATTTTTTTGGTATAACGCTGATTTTTGTTGTTTGACTTCTGAATTAGTACTATCAAGAACTTACCAATATTTATCAGCAGTTTAATATGGAGAATAAATTTACTGAGTTTGCTAAGTAAATTTAGTGAGTATCCAAAGCAAAAAAAAAGCACACCGTAAATAAAGGAACACTAAATTACATTTAATTTTAATTGGCACTGAAGAATAATATTTAGAAGATAACTTGAACAATAGTTCAAACTCAAGTAAAATGGTTAGAATGTTTTATTTTTTGGCAGAGTTTTCATTTTTAAAGTTCAAGGATCTTATCTTGTGAAGCATCATCAAGTTGTATTCCAGATAATTCAGAAGGCAACAATAAAACAAAAGCAAAATTACTTGAAATGGTATCATTGATCACCATATAAAATACTTGACAATGAAGGCTAAAATTAATTCATAAATGTGGCATGGTTTAAACAGCAAGCGAGAAATGCTAAATGCTAAGGTGTAAGTGTTGAAGCATAATTAGCCTGTCCTCAGTGCAGCTGTTTTTTTTTTTTTTTTTTTTTTTTTTTTTTTTTTTTTTTTTTTACATTACACTTATATTTCAGCAGCAGTCAATGTGAAGGTTTATAGCTGTACACATGAATAACTTTTAGACTTAAGTGGTTTACTTTTAAAGATTGAGTTAACAATGTTGTTATATTTCTGACTACAAACAAAATTAATTCCTGAATACTAACATCTGTTATCACTGCTGTTGTTCTAAGCATTCTTTTCTTTTTTGATTTATTTAAACACCTTTGTTTTACCTTGATGTTTGTGACAATAATTGTTCTATTATTCTGCAATAAACAAACTTTACTTCTTTTAGATGGAGCCCACAATAAACTGCAGCCAGATTAATCCGGAGTCTACTGTACAATGTTTATGCATTTAAAATTATATACAATTAAGTTATGTACCATGTATTGGGTATAAAAAGAACTCCCAAATATTATGACAACATCTGCTTGTTAATGCAGTTATCCTGCATATTTTTAGCCCAAACGCCCCGTTAGCCCAGAATCTTGAAACGGCATTTTTCGTCGGTTGATTTTGCGACTTATTCAAGAAGTACAGTATTTATGGAATACCTATCTGGTCAAGAATGCTTTAAATGTAGCAAAAGTCAAATAAAGGAGTAATTTCAACTGATGACGAAAATTTCCTTTGAGTAACCTTTAAAAGAAGAAAAAGGGGGGAAATCCTTATGTGTCTTGCAATTATTAATTTATCCTATTTTCTTATTTATTTTGCAAGTTCATTTAATTTTTGTGATATATCTTTTAATTTGTTTGCCGTATGTTTCCGTTTATACTCTAAACAGTTTTAACAAGTTTTTTACTGCTGAAGTTTGGTGATTGGCCTAGGTTACAAATTCAAAATTATTTACAAATAATTCTATTATAACAATAATGATATAGGTTAAATAATTGAAAATATATTATTTTTATTTTATTTAATCCTACTCAATTAGTTAATCCTAATTAATCAAGTGTCTTATAATCTATCCTACTCAGAATTATCTTGCAATTCTCTGAAGTCTTTTTCTGTTAAAAGTAATCCAGTCTTGGCTCTGCATTGGGCCATTAGCATTATTATCTCCCTTCTGGTAGATAACATAATCTTGAGTTCCATCTATAGTATTGTTCAACATAAATGTTAACTTTGATTTAAATTTGCCTTGTACACGGATTTTCAGTTTTTCTGAATTTTTGCAGCAAAATCTTACTTCTTGTCTTATGCACGGAATTGTTAATGTTAAAACTGAAAAATGTTAAAATTAATAGAACATCAAGTTCTGCGGATTTTATCAAAAGCAGAAGTGGTGCTTCAGTTCTTCGACTGGCATCGAATCAGTTGAAATAAATGACTAGCAAGAAAGAATTTATGTGAAACATATAAAGATCAGAAGGATTTTGGATTGTCTAGTCCAAATCAGTGTAACCTAGCACCGTATAAACACTCAGACAAAATTCAGGCGAAAAGGAGAATTTCTTTCGAAAAACAGATATACGGGTAGAGATGTTTTTCCTGAGGGTCGTATTAACGTTTTGATAGCTATCAATAAGCTCAGCTCGTTTTACAAATTTATGATTGACAGATATCTCGCATATTTGGGAAGAAGGAATTGCTTATCTCTCAATCACCGAAGGATTAAGGAAATTTAGGCCTGGATTTAAGTTTTGTAAAGTTTTTTATAAGCATCATTATTTGTCAAAAGAGGAAACAGAGGAAAACATAAATTTTGGAGAACTGTTAAAATCTGATTTGAGGAATGATGGAGACGACTCGTTTGTATCTTATATTAGAAAAAACAAAGAGAAAAAGTGTGCTTGGCGTGGACACACCCAGCTGTTCAATGTTTATTAATGTTTAACAATAGTTTTTACCTGAAATGTTGTGTACAGTGAAGGTTCTGAAAGTTTAACTTTACTATTCATTCTTGAGCAAAATTTCAGCTATGTTATAAAATAAAATAATTGATCCACATTGGTTTAATCTTTATTTAATATTATTTATTTACTATTTAATTTTATCGTCAAGTCCCAAAATGTATATACAACTTTAAAGTTGGTTTATTCTCTCCTTTTTTACTCTCCTGTTCTTATTTCGATGTAATTCATAATATGGCAAATTTCAGGAATTCACTTATTCGATTCGTTAGAGAATCGGGGCCTTACTAGTTGCATTAGAACAGGGATCGGCAACCTTTTGAGTCGGAAGAGTCAAAAATTACAATTTACAAAATTTCGAAGTTTTTAAAGAGCCACCAAATTTTTTTCTTGCCGATAATAAATAGTACTCGCATAAATAAAGTTTTTTGTTAAACAGAAACTAATCTATTTATTCATAAGAAAAAAAATTATATTTATTCATAAGAAAAATATATATTTATTCATATATAAATAGTGTTTTTCACAACAAATTAGATAATATATATGGCATTATTAGATAATTACTTATTATTTAAGTAAGCATTTAAAACAATTAAACATTTACTTACAACACTAACTTGTACTTCAATAAAAAAAATAAATAAATAAATAAATAAATAAATAAAAAAAAGAGCAAACAAATTCAGTGGGAGCGTTGGCTTTGCATGGTTTTAGAAAGTTTGGATAAATTTGGCTCATAACTGGTTGTGTTAAGTTTCAAACACGACTCTAATTTTTATTTGTTACTCTAAATTTTTATTTGTTAGTTGGCTTCTTACTGTACTTTTAATTATATTCATGCAAGAGAACGCTTGCTCGCAAAAATATGTCGATCCGAAGATAGTCAGCACTCCAAATGCCAACTTCTTCACCTCACTGTAGCAATCTGGAAGACTATTCCATGAGTTGAATATAAGTGCCTCAACTCGCAGCATTTGTTTTAAAGCTGACCATTTTTGTTGCATTACGTACATTTATTTCTGGACCTCCAACTTGCTTTTCAACTCTGTAAATTTTCCACTCCACAAAGCTTTACTTTTTAAATCGATCAATTGCATTTCTAGAGATTCAGTATCAATTCCAAATGGCTCAATGTGGATTTCGTTACTATTTGTGTTGAGAGGATTTACTATGAATGCTAGAGTGGTTTTGTTGGTTTTGAATTGCTCAAATCTGTCAGCAAATTCATCTTTAATTTTTTTGTAACTGTGCCGAAGTAATTCGTGTCAACAGTTGCACTGGTTTTATCGCGATAGTGCTTTAGAAATTTAAAATGAAGTAATTTACCGCTTTGAATATCTTCTGCAAAAAGAATTAATTTTTTTTCAAAACAAACCTATTCTTTATCTAAAACATAGGCTGGGTTTCCCTTTCCTTGCAATTTTAGATTCAGCTCATTTAATTTCGCTGTGACATCCACCATAAAGTAAAATTTTTGCAACCATTAGTCGTTTTCTAATTCAGGGTGATTAATGCCTTTTTCATGTAGGAATGTATTTATTTCATTCAAGCACAAAGCAGAACGTTTCAACACCTTTCATTTGGAAAGCCATCGCGCTTTATTGTGAAGAAGGAGGTCGGAATACTAAGTCTCCATTTCGTTTAAGAATTCTTTAAACTGGCGATGGTACAGTGCTTTTGACAAGATGCTGTTAACAATCTTGATTACCAAATTCATGACCTCAACTATTTCGGGCGGAAATGATTAGGAACAAAGCGCTTTTTGGTGTATTATGCAGTGAAACGTAACAATTTCGTGGTTATTTTGCTCTGAAGAATCATTGTTGCCCCTTTATTTTTTCCTGTCATACTTTTGGCTTCATCACTTGCTATTGTAAAGATTTTATTTAAATCGATCTTATTGTCTTCTAGGTGTTTTTGCACGGCATTAGCTATATCTTCCCCTCTATTTTGTCTCTAGAGCGGTAGCAATCCTATAAGTTCTTCTTTTGGATCTTGGGAAGATATATACCTGACAAAAAAGGGCAACTTGTGCCATGTGTTTTATGTCGCAAGACTCATCTATAGAAAGTGTTAAGGCAGAAGAAAGCTGAATATCTTCCACCTGCAAATATGTTACATTTGAAGACATTTGAGCTATTCTATCTTGTACTGTTTTAGCGGATAGTGGCAAATCTTTGATTTTTTTCAAGACTTCTTGTTTGTTTTTGAAATCACGAAACAGTTCTTCAGATGCACGTATGAAGCAATCTTTAACATACTCACCATCTGTAATTGGTTTGTCTTCTTTTTGCAATTTCTAATGATACCGCGAAGCTTGCCAGATTAACATTGCTTGTATATTGCGTCCAGTTACTTAACATGGAACTTGATTGCTGTTTTTATTTTTGGAGCTCGTCGACAGCTTTTTTTCGTTCTTCGCCGGCTGGATATTTACTAGCAAACTGAGTATGTTTTTTTAGAGAAGTATCTCTCTAAATTTGATTTCTTATTGTGTGCGAGTTTTTCGAGGTAAATGAGACTAGTCAGAAGGCCATTTGAGTTGCATATGAAAGCGAACGACTGCGTCCAATCCCGATTGAATTCTCGATGCTCTTCTTCAGTTCTTCTCTGTTTTTTTTTTTTTTTTTTTTTTTTGATAAAATAAATAATATTTTCATATGGAACTAAAGAGCCGCAGCTTCACATCCATGTGGCTCGCGAGCCGCAGGTTGCCGACCCCTGCATTAGAAGGCTGATTTCTTAAACAGTTAAGAAATCTTTACGAAAGGAAAACGGCGTAGATGCTTTATATCTCTCAAAAGGAAGAATATCATGTAATATTTCATATAAAATACGTATACAGTTAACTAAATATGGTTAGTTGGTTGTTTTATTTATTTAAGGCAAAGCATGCAAAAGCTGTCTGCCAGAAGAAGTTAGCTTTCATGGAAAAATTTTTTTCAGGGAAACTGGATCTTGGAAATAATAAAAAATACAGATAGCTGGCGCTTATTGATATTTGAATCAGGTGAATTACTGATGTTCAATCGTTTTTAACTAGTGTACGCTTTTCTAACGATGAACTGAAATAATGAGTGATGTCGCATGCTGCGTCTGTCAGACAAAAGGCATCCCATCCAAATGGGGCGAAGGCAAATCTTTGTTATTTTCTCTTAAAGATATGGCTTTAAAGAAAATTTAAATGGTAATTTTAATATTTACAAGTATAAAAGTCGAGGTCATAAATGTCCGTTATAAAAGTTTTTTTCTGAAAAGGGTATAAAGATGTAAAAAACTGTGACTATGGTTTCTGACAGTTATTTACGATTATTTGATTATTGAAAGCCATATATCTTCAACAAACCACAGAATTTTGTTTAAATCGAGATCTATATTTTTTATATTAAAGATGCAAATACAATGCTTATTGGTACAGATAATGCGGAATTCGTCATATTTAAATACGCTTCTGTCAAAAACTTTCTTTAAATGCATAAAAATAATTATAATCGTTAAATACCCAAAAAATGTGAGGTTTATATCTATTCAGATGTATACCAGAGATGAGTCTTTCAACCTTATATAAGGTATTTTTAGAAAAGCGATGAAACATTTTACGAGTAATAAATACATGCCTCCTTCGAACAAACTCGGCTGATTAATTGTTTGAAATCGAAGGCGCTGACATAAAACAACCGGGCTAGCATAACTACTTGAGATGGGCGTTATGATCTTTTTACGTAACATATCTCTAATGTGCCACTATAATTTTTTCTTTGTTCTTATCATACCGGTATGGTTTGTGGCGAACTGGCAGTGAATCTCCGGTGTCGATACTATGGTTAGTAACTTGAGTAAATCCTGGAATATCACTAAATAACCAAGCAAATTCACTTACCACTTGTCGGATTTTTTGTTGCTCTTCCTTAGGCAGGTGGTCAAGGTTTAACATTGGCGGTTTTGTTTTCTCTTCTCGAACTGGTTTCATCGTCAGCTTAAGGGACGCTTCGTTAAAATCCAGTGTTTCTTCTGCCTCTGAAAGAAAATCTATCCATAAGATTATATGTGCTTGCAGATTCTTTACTATAAAAAACATAATCTTTACTTGTTCGTCCTTGATACGAACGTATAGCGGTAATTTACCTATGCACTTGCATCTTTCACCCTGCGCAGCTAACACTGTCGTATTATCCGAATTATATATGCCATATTTACGAAAATACTTCCTAAAAAAACAGGAACACTGCGCGCCTGTATCCAGGAGTGCGGTGGCTGGGATGTTATTCACCAACACTTCAATCTTTGGAAGAGTCAAATTTTTCACCATTACTGTATTTAACTTGAAGGAAGAGGGGTTTTCTTGGCCTTCGGATTTCCGCACCCTCCCGTCAGCAGAAATCCGTTTTAGTTTAAATCTTGATTTTTCCTTTCCATGCTTTCCTTCTTTTTCCACTGGCATTGAGACTTTTTTCCTGGATTGCTATTGAACTGTCGACGTTCGCCGGCTGTTTTTGGATACTCGGGTTTCCTTGCCCACTGATTTGCTTTGCTTCCATAGCCGTGTGCTTGACTTTGCTGTGGTCTTGGCGCACCAAATTGGTTTCGTTGCTCATATTGGCGTCTTCTTTCAATGTCCGCCGTTTTCTACTTTCAAATTGGATTGCTAGCTCAAATAACTTTTCCAGTGTAGTTGGATTCCTTAATTCAATAAAGTCTTGTACTTGGGGAAGTAACCTCGGCAAAATCACTTGAATTATCTCAGGATCCGGACGGTTTCCATACAGGAGTTTGAAGACATGAATTTTTCTTAAAATAAAGCTTGAAAGATTTTCAATTCGTTTCTGGTATATGCTGAAAAGTTCCGTTTCTAATTTTGCACGATCCCTTACGACAGGGAAGGGTTTTACTAGGGCAGTCTTGAAATTTTCGTAAGTATAGGTGGGACTTCCTGGTTGACCCAAGAGACTTCTGCCTATACATTTGAACCAATTAAGCGCTTGGCCCCTCAAAGCGCTGGTAGCTAAGGTGACTTTCTGGAACTCATGCACGGGATACATCATGAAGTGGTCCTCCAATTTTTCCAAAAAACTGGTTACCGTTGAGTTTCCATTAAATGTTGCTTCTGGTTTCATCGATGCGCGCATGGTCTGGACGATGTAACCAAATCCTTCCAGGGCGGCAGCTGGCATTTCTGAATTCTGAGCCGCTTCTGCAGGCAGCACAGGTTCTTCTTGAAACTCGGCCATGGTTATTCTTCTTCGTCGGGCGCCACTATCAGGTTCAGTCCTCCTCCTTACTTGCTTTGGGAGCATTAAATTACCTGACTCGGAACAGGGAGCTTACTAAAGCTATGTTCAATAAATGTGGGAAGTAGACAAGATACACAGGAAGGGTATACGAAACCCTTTATTTTTCTCTCTTTACAATGATTTCCGGACTTCGGAATACAGAGACCAACCACTTGTGGTTTGAACGTAAGAATATAAAAATATTAACTAAATTCTAACTAAACTAACTTTGAATTAATAAACAAGTGTCTACTTGAAGATTGGCTGTATATTAACAGAAAGGCCGTATGTAGTACAGAGAACTGTAAACACTACGATACGTTTAAAATTATCAAGAGGATTAAACCTCTGGCCTTGAAGGCAACCAGCAACCAAGTAAAACTGCTAAGGCAAGCAGCCTGCTTCGACTAACTCCTTCCTCTCTCTCTTGCTTGGCAAAAAGCCACAACTTAAGTACTTGGCGTTCGCAAGACAAATTTGCATAAATAAGTTAAAGCTTTTAATTCTGGCCGGAAGTAGAAAATAAGAAGTGATAGTAAAGATTTAAAATAAAATAAACGTTAGTAAAACTTAAGATCCTTACAAGTTCCAAACACGCATTACAGTCGTCGAAAAACTTACGATAAACAAGCTGAAACAATCAGCATTATAGCCTTCAGGCTATAACAGCTTTACGGGAAAGCACTAAAATACACTTCCGACTCGGTCGATCGCTCTCGAGCTAACTCTGAGCTCAACATGTCCTCTACTACTCAAGATACTCCGCATACTCGCATTTACTGGAAAGTTCGAAAAGTTTTTTTCTTTTTTTTTAAGAGCTATTTTAAGTTGAAAAATATTTCATCTGTAAATAACTGTATCAGAATGAAAATATCGGTTATCATTTGAGCTGCACTTTAAATACATTTCTCATTTCAAAACGTTACAGTTTCAAATTTAACTCATTTCAGGACGTTACAGTTTCAAATCTAACGGATTGTACGAAGATGTGTGGCGGGCCAAATTTGATGAGCTTTAATTTTTAAATAACTCTCATTGAAAAAGCAGTTTAAATTTCTATTCATTTAAATTATTTACAAATGTGTAAAATATATAAATATTAGGGAATTATTTAATAAAGTGCTGACGAATTTTGTGTCGTATTATGTTTCACTTGTGTGTCTTTCGTTCAAAAAAGGAAACGCACCTAAATATCATTTACTCAGCACTTGCAAAGTGTCAATAATTCCAAAGATTAATTACCGCTATTATTACATCAACAGCTGTCGTGCTGAATAAGAAAATATAGTTTCTGTTTTAAATCACCGTAAAATCTACAGGGAAATCACGCTGAGAAAGTTCGAGTAATTTGCATTACTTTCGAATTCATATTCAAAATGAGCGCACGTGCTGCGGGGAATGTTAACATATTTGTTGTTTTTCTTTTTTTTTCTTCAGTGTATGCATTGCAATGCAGTAAAGGCTGTCCATTGCAAACAGTTGTAACTGGAATGTAAAGTGGAAATGATTCAATTAGAATTGTAAACAAGTTAACGACTTAAGACTGATTAGCAATTCAAATTCACTATATTAGGGGCGTATATAGAGTTTGTTTTCTGGGAAACCAAGATAATTTTGAAAATTAAATACCTCTTTAATGTTTTAGAAGTAATTTAGACATTTATTATATTTAGAAATAATCAAAAAGATTATTCAAAATATAATTTTTTTTAAATGGAAATTAAATGCTGAGCTATGTGCCAACTTACTTTGCTAAGTTACTGAAATAGGAAACATTGTGGGAAAAATAAAGCACCTGAAATCATCGCTTAATGATAACATCGCAGACATGTATTTTTCGGACTTAAAAAATAACGCATTGTTTAATTAATTATCAAACTGTAAAATGATTTTTTTTTTCACCTTTGCTCAGCCTTGGTGGTTAGAAACAGCGAACGAAATGGCAAAATGAAATCTTTTTGGTTTTCCAAATATGAGCGTGAGTACGAGCCAGTTTCGAGAAAGTTCTTCAAAAAGGCATCTCTTCTCTTAGGCAGATAATCCTAGTAGGCTGGGTCATAATTCGCTAAATTTAAATCCCCTACTGAAATATTATGTAGATCCCCCTAACATGTTTCATCATTATCAATGAATCAACATTCAAACAATTAATAGCATGCTGTACATGAAAATGTTATGACACTTCAAGAAGACGAATAAACTGAAACAAAACAAGACTTAATTTTTACTAAAAGAATATCAGATTAACATGCGTCAAAGAAAATAATTATGAAATTTAATTAATCAGCTAAACAACTTTAATACTTATGTTCATACAGTTTCTCATCTGTCTTTTTCCAACCGTTTTTATACTATATTTTTCATCAAAAACTATAAAAGAGATTAATTAAATAATGACCTTTATTAATTAACTATATGAATTTAAAAAAATCTATTAATTGGTATATATAACATCAATGTTCGACTCATTTTCAGTTTTTGAATGCTTAAATTTCCTCCTTATTTTTTTTTTTCAAACAAAATTGTATTAGTTAATTCAAAAATATGAAATATAGAAGTAAAAATATTCTTCATACCTTCTTGCGCTCACAAATCATTATGCGAATACACATTTACAAATTTTACAATATATATGTCTGCGATGTTATCATCATACCAAGATTTGTAGGTGCTTTATTTTATACCACGATATTTTCCACAGCTGTTTTAAAACTGCGAAATTTTTGAACTGCTTTATTTCGACGACGATGTTTCTATGTCCCTTTGTTTTAGAAGTGCAGTGTTTTTTCCTTGATTTCTTTTTACCTACGATGCTTTGTTACGAGGACATTTTCGCCTGTAACCTTCGAACCTGGGTCAACTAAAGAGGTTCTTGGTGGCAACTCTACGTAAAATTGATCAAAAGCAAAATGAATAATCTGCTATTTAGATTTTTTACACTGTATGGATCACATAAACAAAATTATTTTTTTATATTCAAGGTAGTATTACTTTCAGTATTGAAACTGTTTTCATAAAATTATGTACTTAATTTCGAGAAATTTTGTATTTAAGGCTACGAGTCTATTTTTGTATATATATGTGCCAAAATATGTGTATAAGTAACCTGTAAATATCTAAATAATACGTAAATATTTTTCACGTATTATTAGATTTTTTAATGTAGTTAAAGGTGAAATGAATGTCTGTGTGAAGGTGAAAAAAGTGATTAATCTTATACATTATTACATCGTTATCAAAATTTCTGTTTTATCCTGTCGATTTTAATGCCAGTAGCTAGTGTCGATCGTATGCTGGTGCTGATCCTGTGCACTGGCAACAATAGAGGCCAACTTATTGTTAGCCGTGCCCTATGCTGGTATCTGTCCTACAACGTGTTGGTTCTACGCAATGCAGTTTCTTCGCCTAGCGGTAAACGATTTTAAAAGAATTAAGCATTCGGTAAAAACCATCTTTTAACATAAAATGTTGTTGTTGTTGCTCTAAAACTATTTTTTTTTCTAGAAGAACGGGAATTTGTCAGTGTCCTCTCTTAGATGTCACCTTACATGATATCAAATTTCAAAATTTAGTTTACATTTTCATGGTCTTAAATGCTAGAAAACATTAATAAGGTAAAATATTTTTATTAAAATATTTTAATTTATTATTATTATTATTATTTTATACAACAAATTAAAATTAGCAGATCTAGGATTTTTAGTACAGTTATTAATTTTCGAAAAAGTCTATTTGATATGTTATTTTAATCCAAGGAATCTAAAACACGTTTTAAAATGATACCTTTTAAGTTTTATATGTATGATCAGTTTTTCGAATTTAAGAATTAGCTAATATCTGGGAGAAGGTAAAAAAGTATGTGAAAATCTCGTTTATAGTGTGATCTTTCAAAATCAATTTTGTTTGCGTATTTTGTCATGTCATAATTTCAGAATGCAATTATTAGGTGACAATTTTGGGGTTTCAAATGGGGTTATAGTTTGGGACCAATGTTTCAAATAAAATGCTTTTTAGGACTATAGCTGCCCTTCAGTGCATCAGCGTATCAAATTCTCGTAATGTTATAATTTATTAAGTGTAGCGCCGATCTATCACTCTATGCTTTGTTCTTTATCGCAGTTTTCTAGATAGCAAAATACACTTTCATCGAAAAAAAAAATATAATAATTAGATTATAAAAACAATAAATATTACGAAAAAGCTCTTAAATGTACAGAAATAATTTTGATGTTAAAATTCCAGGTTATTCCTTGAATTTTCATCCTGTTTTATAGACTTCATTACTTATTCCATTTAAGTAAGCTGAGTTACTGTGTTATAAATGGAATGGTTCGTAGGTGCAGAAGATCTTTTCATCATATTTAAAATATTTGCCGCAAATGAAGTCTATCAAAGGAAAAACTCTGAGAACTTTTTGGACTTTGTGTAGGACCGGCGCTTTTCTGCGGAGATTATGTTGGTTCACCATTTTGATCCATGTATCAAACCTTGCTTTGTTTCCTTATATTTTAACTCTTGATAAATTCGTCTCGATATTCTTTTCGATGTCCTTGTGTTGTATAATTTTTTCTGAAAATTAAGCGGCATTTCAGGAATTTCAGTTATTCGCCAGCATTATATGCTGCCTACAACCGACGAGTTAATATATGGCTTCAAAAACAGAAAGGTTTGGCGATTAAAGGTCTTAGTATATAAATCACCCGCACTTTTTAATTAGAGAGAATATGGCGTACGAATCACAGTCATAAAGCTTATCCAGATGTTATTTCTCATATTAGCAGCTAGAATTCACACCATAAAAGAAGTACATTTTCATTGCTTAAACGGAACTCTTCGCCCCTCTTGCAGGGTTAATTACCTTCCACAGTCGCATTCTGTTGTCTTTTTCGTGCACTGTTGTATAGTGTCATGCACTTTTAAAAAGTTGCCTAGATCAAATAAAGAGAATATTCATTTCTGGGGAAACAAACGATAAATTAAACACTTTGTATTGTTTAATTTTATTTATTTATGCTTTATTTTATTTTATTTATTATTTTTCGTTTTTTTGACATCTGTTAATTTTCCATAATTTCTTATAAAATGTTTTACTCCAATAGACTGGCCTCCCTTCTTTTTACATTTTACACCGGAATTTATATTACATTTGTCCAATCAAACATATGGTAAAGCTGTCAACATTTTATTTTCCTCTCATGGAAGATTATTTTCTCAACCATTTCGTAATTAGTGCTTATTATATCCGGCATCTACTAAATACCTCACATTAGCTAGCGCTGGTAATATCCGTTATACTCTAAGCGGTAATATTGGTAAAACTGAGTCAACGAGAAAGACTAAGAAATAATTCAAGAAATTTTATATAATAGCTATGTGCCTAGGGAATGTCTATCGTTTGCACAGATTGAAAACTTGTGCAAATATATAATATAAACTGAAAACTTGTGCGCATATGTTCACAGTACAGTTTCATTTGAAGTTAATCTAACATATGAGAATGTGTTGACAAAGTGTCAGAAGAAGAGAATGACATATTTTACAAAGTGTGTTGATAAAAATGAATTAAAACTCATCGGAAAATACTGTCCTTCTCCGTATATATTTGTAATAAAAAATAAACTATGCAGATGCTATGTTAGTAGCAAAAAATGATAAGAAGCATGGGTCACAATACCACTGCTATGCATGTGACGTTAAATTGTTGTGGTATCCTTGTTTTGAAATTTAACAAAAATGCTACTAAATTATACCTAGCATTGTTTCGCAACTTCCAGTAAACAACTCAAAGTGAAAAATTACTGCTGGATTTATATCAAAACGTAGAACAAGGCCTCAGCAACATTGCCTTTATCTAATACACCTTTATGCTCTCTTCCTTTCCAATGAAACTATCTTAATATCGTACACATATACACGAGAAACTCTAAAACTGCAATACAATCTTAATGTATACTCAGTACGTTCAGTTATACAGTGATATGTTAGTCGTGCAATGAGTGTATATTACACCATACAGTATAAACTCATTGTACGGCTCATTCATTACTGGCGTACTGATGGCGAGTTCCGCCGTCCCGAAAGGTCTAAGCCACTGGCTACTTTGCAGTTACATTGCAGTTCACTATATTCGCATACAGTCAGCTCTCGATTTTCAGGGCTGATGCCCACAGTTTACCTATGCACGAAAACTCGTCAGTTTAAAGCAAGTCTTTGTCAGTTTAAAGCTTTGTGAGTTAAAACTTTTTCAGTTTAAAGCAAGTCTTTGCTTTAAACTGACAAAATCTGTAAACAATATTCTCATTTAGTAGGGGAGGGATGATTTGAAAATCGGAAATAACATTTAGCCTTTAAAATTTTGAAAGGAATCATAGGCAAGAGCTATACATGCAAGATGCTTTGAGAACCTACTGAAAGCTGTATGCATTAAAAAAAAATGCATGAGATTAAGTTGTCAAGCATTATGTATTTCAGACTTTCCACATCAACTACGCAAATAATCTTCGATATAGAAGGAAATAAACTATTATTTATTTGCGTTAAATGAATATGAGAAAGCAAGCGCGATCTGCGTAAGTACCTAAGTGAAGGAATAAAATCATAGCGGAATTTTCTAAGGGAAAACTGGCTCATTAATAGTCCCATCATATTAATTTAGAAGTAAAACAACAAAAATCAGCATTATGTTTGCAAATTTTCACAAGAACTGAACCATCGAAACTAGTCCTGTGAAAATTTGCAAATATAGCGCTGATTTCTATTGTTTTACTTCTAAATTAATATTTGTTCGGCGTGTTATTTTAACCTAAATATTTCCATCGTCTGCGATTTTGCATATTAAAGTCTCATCTTTTGAATATTTACGTTTTTATGCAGTACCTGGTATGATATGAAGATCATTCCTGAGTATGAGAATATTAAAAGCCGCTTTGCGCGTAATGATAATTGCGTCTTTGCATTATGTTGTTTCGGATTACGATATGGTTTACGTCTCTATTCGAAGTAGTAACTTTTAGATTTCATGAACTGAATGAACGCGAAAATTCTATTTCTTAAAATATACGTCGTGTAATCTTATCAGCTTGAATATATTAGCAGCTTTGGTGAGTTAGAATTCTCTGAATTTAAATAAGAGCAAAATGTACATTTTTAGTTAAAAAAATATTCTATTCTTAAAATTCCTTAAATTATTTCTACTATAAAATAGACTGAAAATGTATCACATAATTACGAACAGTTTTCATAATGTTTCTTTTCAGCTTAAAAATGAATTTCCATCCTAAAAAAAAAAAAAAAAAAAAAAAAAAAAAAAAAAAAAAAAAAAAAGATTTAATGAAAGAAAGTGGTGGATTGTATACCTGCAATAATAAACTTAAAACTACTGCAGTAAAATAATTTTTTTCCTATAAAGAAGAAGAACCAAATTTCTAAAAAAGTGTGGTAAGTATATTTCTTTTATCGGCTGCGGGCTTGTCCAACTCTGTCGGTAAATGTGTGTCCAGGGACAATGCTGATCTCCCTGTGCGAAATGTGGGAAGACAGAGATGCTGTTCTTATGCTACAGGAAAAAGATTAGGGACCTTTCCCACAAAACGGTCAAAACGTGCCTCTTTACACTCTGCAGGATTTAGACAGGATATTATATATATATAAAGATTCAAGAACTTTTAACCGTGAAATGTGGTCTTCCTGATCCCCTTATGGCTTTTGAGAGGTTATGCGGGTACTAATCCTTTATTATTTGCTAGGAGAGAATTCCTTTTTTTTTAATAACCCTAATACTTCTTAGAGTAAAATGTTGCTATGGTTGTCAAAGCTTAAGTTTCTTTTATACATATAACTTGTAAACGGAGCAGATTAAGAATTTTTTTTTTTTTTTACGATCTGTATTTGTGGTCGGCCTTTTATAGAAATTTAAGCGTTATGGCAGAGTTAAATGATTGTATATACTGCATGAGTTCCTTGCATTGAAATATATTTTTGCAATTGCTAAAGCTGCTCATTTAAGTAAGACATTAGCTTCTCTTGTATTTGCACTCTATTTTCTTAACTGTGCATCTCTAATGTTGCTAAGTGCGAACCACAATGAAAAGTTCAAATTAGAGATTACTTCCTCTTGTTAAAATGGTTTTATAGAAGTTAAATGGATAAAGCTATGGAATAAGGACCTGCTTGATTTACGCAAAGGGAAAATGAGGCATGTGCGTCAGACCTTCACTTTCAAGCGGCTTCCAAATCTTCGTATATCAGAATACCTTGGAATTAAACACGCATATCTATCTGATGTTTATAGTCTTTTGTTTTATTTTAATAAATTTTTATTAAAAAAGTACTAATTTCATTTTTGCAAAATGTTTATGAAATGTTTATGAATTATTTTTATTAGTAAAACGAAAGAAGAATCTGCTTAATTTTAAATTTAATCGCTATAGAAATATTTTGTTAGAATTTTTCTTCATTTGTTACATTTTGTTAATTAGTAGGATGAAACTCTTACTTTGATTATTAATCAAATCCCT
Source organism: Stegodyphus dumicola (assembly GCF_044657685.1). Lineage (NCBI taxonomy): Eukaryota > Metazoa > Arthropoda > Arachnida > Araneae > Eresidae > Stegodyphus > Stegodyphus dumicola. The sequence continues at coordinate 97,918,323 of NC_140772.1, read as the reverse complement.
GACATCTTTGTCTGGCCATAGTCGTCTTGGAGCTACAGGAACTGGTGCGAGTTTTCTCTGGAGAGCTGAAAATTTACCAAATTATTTATCGAGCAAATAATTTTTCCTTGTAATCTGTATTTCGCCCATGATCTTGGTCTGGCCCCTGTATAACTGTAATGGGCATTGTAACTGAATAACTGTAATTAATCTCTCTCTCTCTCTCTATATATATATATATATATAACTGTAACCGTATCCAACCTTCATATGCCTCCCAGTAATTTCGAGAAGCTCTAGAGATTTCTTAGCGGCCGGGTGAAAACTACGTGAGACCGGAAACAGCATCTGTTTAGTAGTAGTAGTTATTAGTTTAGAACTAATTCGAAGAACTGAAATATCCATTGTTAGCTTTACTCTTTAGATGCGCTTTGCATCGCGGTGTGTTTAATGTTTTTAGTAATTTGAAGTGTAACTACTGACTGTTTGTTTTGATACTGTGAAGACCTCTACGAGTATTTTTGTGGGAAGTTCCAGAACTGCGAAGTGTTTCTCTTTTTAAAATAAATTTTGCGAGCTATCATCGATTCTGCGTGCATTCAATCTATTACGAACCCGTACGCACGCAGCAGTTTTCTTGTTAATTGAATGTAAAGAGAGCTTAAATATTTCGGTTGAGTTAAAAAACTGATGAGAAGTTTACATCGTCCTTTCGTATTTCTCTGTATTTATAATCAAATGAAATCATAGTTCAGATTATACTGTCTGAAAATACGGTTAAATTGTTAATAATACTTTTCGGTTAATCATAAGTTATTATTCTGTGAGGTAGTATTTTCTGCCTCCTTTCCACATGTCTTCATGGTGTAACTGAAAGCACACTCGACGCATATTCGGGAGGTCCGGATTTCGAATCCCGGTGAAAGCATTGCAGATTTCATTAATTTTCTTACTATGAAAATTCTAAAAAACACTACAGGTGTCGCCCGAACTTGGTGGACAATAATTCGTCACCACTAGGATTTGCCGACTGGGCAGACTCTCAATGCGTATTCAAGAGACCTGGAGTTCGAATCTTGGCGAGGGCATTCAGAATTTCTTCAGTTTCCAGACTTCGAAAAAAATTTAAAGGACTCTAACATGTGGCGTCTGAAGTGAAATAACGATCGTGGACCATAATTCGTCAAAACTAGGATTCGGCGACTGGGTCCTCTCATCCCCAGTCACCCTTTAAAAGAGGGTATATAAATTATTATTTCCCTCCTTTCCTTCGTAGTGTAAATTGAAGCACATTCCATGCGATTTACAATGGTTTGGAGTTCGAATCCTGGCAAGAGCACTGCTGAATTCTTCAGTTTCTTGGCATCGAAAAAATTCTGAATGACTGTACAATTCTTTCTTGATTTGTTTTATAACTACTATCGGATTAATTGTGATTTTAAATTAAGACATTATTAGTCTAGTTACTCAGAAGTTGACTGAAGTAATAACAGTAAATGTTTCAGTTATTTTTACTCGTCAGTGAAGTAATTTGTCCATCTGTGAGTTTAAATTAAATTTAAATACCTCTGATACAATGACGGACAAACTAGAATAATGGAAGTAAAGATGCAGAATTAAGTGCTATAGCTTAAAAATTAACAAAGAAAATTAATGTTATCTACATTTTACGTGACTTCCCAACTTTTAACGCTCTTAGTGGCTTTGCTTTTTTAAAAATGAAATAAAAAGAAGAGCTAAAAAATCATTAGCATTATTGTTCAAACTGGAAGAAAAAGGGGAAAAATAAAAATCAGAAGAGGAAAAGCAGTTATTCTGTTGTTATTTATATTAAAAACGTAAAAAAAAAAAAACGCAAATGATTTATATAAATTCGTCTGTCTTCTTCGGTACTTCTCCAATAACCCTTGTACGCCCTTTACTCAAACTGCAATTCGACGAGAATTACAAAGAAGATAAAAGTTTCTAGTTATAAATTTATTGAACGTTGCTAATCTCCGGTATTAGTAACTGACACAAAAAATAAAGTGTCCTTACCTTCCTTTTCCCGTTGGTTACAAATCAAACCTCAACGAGAGCTGCAAATCATTCGCCAATCAGCTGTCTGCAGCCTCCCAGAGCATTAACACTTTGTCAGCATTAGCGGGTCTCTAACGAAACGCTCTCCTTTCTTAGTTCAAACTTTTTTTTTTATCTTCCTGCACCGATAGCTGAATTGAATTTTAGTTCATAAATTGTTTTATTATCGTTTGCGGCGTCATGCTTCTAAATTAGGCCACCTAATGGATTAAATGTTTCGAGCTTTAATCGTTGTGGGGTCTTTGACTTGAACGCAACTCTGTTGGTTAATAACTTTCAAGCTGAATTTGATTATTTCTTAGCTCTGTGTATGTAGTTTTTTCTTTTCGAACGTTTTCTATTTCGCATCGTAAACATTATTCATGGAACAATAACTAAATATACTGTTTTAATTCTTAAAGCAAGTATTCTTAATAATGTGATTCATATGCACTGAGATTTTTAAAAATATTCCTAAGGATTTACAGCAAGTAAAATAATTTGAATAACATATTTTCATATTAAAATGAAATTCTGTGCTCAGAGTTTGGTGTTCTTTGGTAAAATAAACTAAATCCGAACTCCGAAAGCGAATTATCGCTATGTCTGAAGATGGCGACAAAGACTTGAGAAGGTTAAAAAATAACCCCCCCCCTTTTTTTTTAATCAGAACTTAGAACATAAATCGCACTTCTTGTGCTCACATAAGCAAATACAACTGGTTGCGATGTAACTTAAATTAACAGACAAAATTCTAATTAAAAGTAAGACTAGTATTCGAAGACTACACAATTTATTCAACGCGGAGTTGACTCGAACATCTTATTGGCGTAATTTAAATTTCGGCAACCATAATGCAAAGCTGAAGAATTATAGTCTTATCAGAGCTAGGGAAACCTAGTAAAACAGATGCAGAAACTTTCGAGAATTGTAAGATGAAGGCGAAAACACGCTCTGTCTTACAATCCAAAAACCTCAAATACTGGTAAATTAGTTTGCATTCGGTTAGGGAAACGAAAAAGAGAAGTGACAGTGAAGATCTAAATCATGACAACTGGTTAGATTAACATAATGGAACCTTGCACAGTTAAAATCATTTTTCTTTCTGTTCTTGACATGTGAAAGTCTGCTTTTGAAGGCAAAAGTTCAGATTTATTGCAAAAGGCAAAAGTTCAGTTTTATTGCAAATGATTCATTATGATATTTCAGGCTTATTGTATCATTTAAAAGCTATCGAAATCAAGCAATCGTTTTTTATATTTAATGCTTTAAAATATTTACAAATTTGATATTTGTGTGGGAGGATCCATGAAGAAGTAGCATTTATCTCCGGCGATAATATGGCAAGATCGATATCATCTTCCTGATGCAATGTGCATAGAAATGAACCGGAAGATATATTAAAGCTGGAATACTGTTTTATTTGGCTACATCAAGTGACCGGACAAGCGAACTTTCAGTAGACAATGAACACGGCCTCTTTCAAAGAGCGTGGCACTGGCATTTAAGGTGGATTATGTTTTCATGGGTTACTCGTTAAAGTAATGTTCATTCAATTAATGTTAGACACATCTTAAGCAGAATCTTTCCAAAAATTTTGGACCTTTATGTTACGTTATTTTAACCTTGCGTTATGTTAAGCCATTATGAAGAGAACGTTCCCTCGTTTTATATTACCATTGCTCGAAACAAGGTCTTTAATTAATTTTCCAAGTGGTCTCGCGCTTGACCAGAGTATCTCCATTCGGCGAAATATTAGAAGTTAAATTTATCTTTTGGCACCACCAGTGGCGGAACGATTAAGACCGCTGAATACTAGGAATTTGATCTCAGTTGAATGGGCGACTGCATGGTTGATTTTGGGGATTTTCCTATGTGTGATGTGAATAAAAACTAGCTTCCCTTAAAAAGTTCTCCACGAAGCCAACTCTTAAATAGCGCTTGTAAGCTTTGTTATGTTTCTCTACCTAGCCTAATTTATCTTTTGAATTAATCTGTAATTGCTTAACAAACTGAGCTATTTAGCAGAAATAACAGATTTTTTTCAATAAATTTTAAATTCATTTTAATTTTAATGCCACAATTAATCAGTATAAATTGAAATACATGCAGCTTTATTGTAATTACTGAGCTACTTTTCTAACATCGTGCATTATGAACATAGTATAGAATATTTTTAACAACTAAAAAATTCAAAGAAAATATTTAAAAAAGAACACTCGTTAATTCTCCCTTCATATGTTCGCTATTAAAAATATAAAGACCCCAGTGAAACTTTCATAAGCCGAAATGCATTTAATTTATGAGGGAAATATTTTTAAGTGTTGTCAGGCCATAGAGGGAAAGGTATTCAAATCAGACTAAGTATTACATAAATTCTAAAATAACTTTAAAAGGAGCATTAACATTATAATATGTATCCCAAATAAATAGAAGTAGAGTACTCAAGGCTGTTTCAGTTTTAAATTTAGAAACACAACAAAGACGTTGGAAAGTGTGAAGTTATTTTATATGGCGGCGGTAACGGTTGTCGAGCTTAGTCGTCGGTAATTCAGATATCGGGGACTAAAAGACATTAGATTCTAGGAGAGAAAGGCTTGCCCTTTTGTCCTCAGGCCATTCTGCCTACAGTTTCTCTATCTGCATGCTCTAGTGCAGAAAGTCAAATACAGCCGTACATCCTGGCTGATGTGAATGGTTTGAAAACGATAGTTTGACTATTTAGAGCGGCATAGATTTTACGGTTTTCAGTTCTTCGCAAGTAAACAAACACATCCCATAAATCTCATTTTTACTTCCTTTTACAAAGTAAAAGGAAGTATTGTAATCGCGAAAAGCTTCAGGCAGCATATTTCAACGAAAATATCCACTTTGACCACTTTCGAATGCAATTTAACGATGTTTTTGCGTGATATCTGTACGTAAGGACAGAATAAAAGACTCTTTTCCTCCAAAAAAAAAAAAAAAAAAAAAAACTAAAAAGCTGCTTTAAAATAAATTCTGAAGAGAATTTTTCGTGGCGTCTGTACGAACGTATGTACGTACGTACGTACGTATCTCGCATAACTCAAAAACGAGTAGCCTCAGAACATTGAAATTTTGTATATAGGACTACTATAACATGTAGATGTGCACTTCGTATTTTGGTTTCAATCGGCCGCACCATACGTATATAAATATATTTATAAATATATCCACTCTGTTACCCGGCTCAGTGATCTCAGTTTCTTTACTCATATGTTTGTAAATTGTACATTTTTTTCTTTATGTTGTTTTTATCTTCCGGTTAAGGGTTTTATGCCTTTAGTAAATCTGTATGCAATATTTTTAGAATTATCAATAATTTAAAAGTTGTTTAAGTGCCGTTAAGCCTGTTTTGATGGCGGTCATTTCTTGTTTACATTTGAAACAGCTGAGTAGTGAATTTGTTGCCAATCTAGAGAAACGTAGCTTCGCAACAACAAAGATAAACGCCTTCATTTATTATTGCGATTTAAATCATGCTTAATCCTTTCTGGAATTTTTTCGAGGAAATAAGTGTTTAAGATTTACTTAATTTTTAATAATGTAATTTTCAATAATTAGTAATTTTTAGTACAGATATTTTGAGTTTTTATGTATTTTTGCCTTGTCGTGAATTGAGAACTGAATTAATTGAATGAGAAATACTAATCGTCTGTGAAAAACTGTTTCTTTTTTGTTTTGTTTGCTTAATTTTGTGCGTTCTGAGTTATAATATGAACGAAATATAATGCTGTTAAGTGGACCTAGCGCCAGAGTGTCGCTATGATAAACAAATAGAGTGAATTTTAAAGAATGGACTCATTCTATTGTGGTTTATGCGCTGTCGGGGAAGTAAATATGATTAAATCCAATAAGTTTAAACAAAATGCAAGAAAAAATGCGTATAATTCAATATTCCGTACAAGGAAGTCATGTGGTGTACACATCAGATTTTTTTACAATAAAAATTTTTCTTCAATCATTGCATCAAATAAAAGTTAAATAATATCTTTTGTTTTTCACCCTGTTTGAAAAAAGGGAACATTTTCTTCAGATTATTTTCGTAGGTTTTTAAATAATTCATAAATGAAAAAGGTCGAATGAGTAAGTCTAATGGCTCTAATATAGGAGTTTGTGGCCTACATTAGAAACGTAAATGAGTTTTTCATGAAGCTTACTTTCAGTTTACGTCAGTGAACTTTCCATAAAATTGAGAATGTCTGTATAATTGAACACTCACGTCTGAGTCACTTGTTCTAACCAATGTTCGATCGTTAAGGCTACGGAATCATTCGGACAATTTAATGAAACGGTGATAATTATTTTTTAAGTTTTTTAACAATTAACCTTAACTTAAGCATTATATTATCTTCTGTTTGATTCACTTCATATGCATTATCTTATGTTTTTTAGCTTAAGAGCAGATAAGAAAGAATTTGAAAGCTAGTCGCATTAACTGCTACTCATGCCTAGTGGAGTGAAAGCTAGCTTTAGTGAATGTGAGAAAAGTCGCCAGTTTCTTTTGGAAAGAGTCAATATTTGTGGAAGGAACACAGCAATTGCCGTTTTACTGTTCAAGACTACTAAGTGTCTTTATACCGCAGCTTTAGTTGTAATCCACCAGGAATGGATAAATAAAGTTTTGTTTAATTAAGGCGATAGTTCGGCGACAATAAAGAAGTAACCCTACGAGAAGCATTGTTAGGTAAGTATACTTTGAGGAAAGTTCCGTAGCAGAGTTAAAATTTTATTTTCCATAGCCTCACCACATTTACATTTTATGTTATGGTAACGCCTTTTTTCTTAGCTTAACTGTTTTGCATTATCTTCCATAAACTAAGTCATCTGTAATATCTGAAATCAATAAGATTGAAAAGAATCAAACTTGAGAAAAACTATTTAATAACTTAAGTATTTTTCTAAAAGCAAAGTTCAGATTTTTTTTTTTTTTTTTTTTTTTTGAGAATAATAAAATAATAATCACTTTATTTCGAGAGATTTATTCTTTATTCTTTCGAAATAGCAGCATATTCTTTTGTTTGTTACAGCATTTAATTACTAATGGCAGCACAAAAAATAAAAAATCTGATGTGTACACCACATGACTTCCTTATACGGAAAATTAAATTATACGCATTTTTTCTTGCATTTCATTTCAACTTATTAGATTGAATTAAACCTACCTCGCCGACAGCGCATAAACCACAATATAATAAATGCATTCTTTAAAATTCACTTTGTTTACCATAGAGACACTCTGGCGCTAGGTTTACTTAACAGTATTATACTTCGTTCATATTATAACTCAGAACGCACAAAATTTATATCATTTAAAGAATTATCTAATCGTTGCCACATGTTCTATTCAAATACTATAACAAAGCTAGAATGATGTATAAAAGAAATTAAGCAAACAAAACAAAAAGGAAACAGTTTTTCACAGACGATTGAGCATTTCTCATTTAATTAATTCAGTTCTCACTTCGCGAGAACGCAAAATACATAAAAACTCAAAATATCTATATTAAAAATTACGAAGTAAATCTTAAACACTTATTTCCTCGAAAAAATTCCAAAAAGAATTAAGCATGATTTAATTGGCAATAATAAATGAATGCGTTATCTTTGTTGTTGCGAAGCTAAGTTTCTCTAGATTGGCAACAAATCCACTAGTCTCCTGTTTCAAATGTAAACATGAATGGCCGCCATTAAAAAAAGGCTTAGCGGCACTTAGACAACTTTAAAATTGTTGATAATTCTAAAATATTGCATACAGATTTACTAAAGACATAAAAAACTTAACCGGAAGATAAAAACTAGATAATACAATCATTTTTAAAGCAAAAAATGTACAATTTACAAACATATAAGAGTAAAGAAACTGAGATTACTAAGCCGAGTAACAGAGTGGATATATATATAAATATATTTATATACGTTTGGTGCGGCCGATCGCAACCAAAATACGAGGTGCACATCTATACATGTCATAGCAGTCCTATATACAAAATTTCAACGTTCTGAGGCTACTCGTTTTTAAGTTATGCGAGATACGTATGTACGCACGTACGTTCGTACAGACGCCACGAAAAATTCTCTTCAGAATTAATTTTAAAGCAGTTTTATAATTTTTTTGAAGGAAAAGAGTATTTTATTCTGTCTTTACTTACAGATATCACGCAAAAACATCGTTAAATTGCATTCGAAAGCGGTCAAAATGGATATTTTCGTTGAAATATGCTGCCTGAAACTTTTCGCGATTACAATACTTCCTTTTTACTTCGTACAAGGAAGTAAAAAATAGATATTTTACTTGAAAAAGACGTTGCGTTCATTTTTGTTGCTTGTAGTTGACATTTCCAACTGACTGATTGCATTAAATAAAGAACTTCTAATAATTTAGGTTTTGTATTTATTATTTAAAAATAAACCGACCACAATTTCTTTGAAAGTTATTTTAAAACCGCCAATTAATAATGCAAAAAGTTTATAAATAGTACTAGTACACTTAAGATTATTGCTGCTATGCATAATATTTAAAATTATGAAATTAAGTTCCATTTTTGCTGAGGAGACAAATGTTTGATGAGCTATATTTTGAAAATATGATAAGGCTATGAAAATCATTTAAAGGCCCCTTTTACGTCATACGGCTATAACTTTTATCGCATCTTTTTCGTATGACAAATGCTGATTTATTTTGTCGTACAAAGCCGTCAGGATATATAAATTAAAAAAAAAGAACGAAAGGGTTTACCAGCCCATCTCCGATAGAAATACTCGAAGAGAAGCGGAAAACCCATTTAGATAATGCTTTATATATCGCCTGCTCGCCACGGAAAGAAGGGGTTAGAAAAGATGGCAAACGACGAACGTATTCTTCGCCATTTTTGTACACTTTTTGTGTCGCTGCAATGAAGAATAATGCTTTGAGATAACTAACTTTAAAAAACAATTTCTTTATGTATATATATATACATATGAGAGCTTTTTTAATTTTCTTGACAAATGAAGGAAAAGAGCATAAAATGCTCTTGTTTATGAAAATAAAATTTTAATAAATATCCTAGAAGCTATGATTAAAGTGTAAATTTTTTTTCATAACATTCATCAGTTTAGAATAAATTCATTTACTTTATCTCTCTATTTATAGCACTAGAAGGCTAAAATCAGTATGTTGCTATCACGATTAATGTCTCGCTGAACGAGATTTCGATGAACAATAAAGTCTTCTTTGACTATGCAAATTATTTCAGTTTTAATGACAATCTCCTGCATTCGGATAGATTCAGTTCTAAACCTCATGTAAAAACACTTTGAAAACATTTCGATCGACTTTGTGTTAACTTATGTTATTTCAATATTACAAAACACGCGTATGCTATCTGTTTAGGAGAGAGGGAAATGCCTTTATGGAGGACTTTCCAATAAAAACTGCCTCGTATTCGAGTTACACATAGGAAAAACCACGAAAACCAAACATATGGCTAGCTCTTTCGACTGAGATCGAGCTCTCAGCATTCAGCGCTCTTAACCACTCGACTAGAATCTCTTAGAATATCATATGGCATGAAAGAAGAAGAAAATAATGTGTAGCAGCTGGCGGTTATTTTGTATAGTTCGGTGATATTTTATGTTTTTTAATTAAATTTTTTTTATTTATTTACTTTAAAAAATTCTCTCTTTTTTTAACCTACAATAATTTTAGTTTCCTGATTTTTATTTTGCCCTTTTTGTAAAAAGTAAAAGATGTAAATAAAATTTGAAATTTTGCTTTTAAAAGATAAAGAGTAAATCCTTTATTTAAATTTTCATATATTATCTCTGATTAGAATCGAATTTTATTAATTATATCAGTGGTGTAAATATCAGTGGTGTAATAGAATTGTGTACCTTAAAAAGGATCTATAAATTATTTTTAAAAATGCTCATTTTATCGGCAAGAATATATTGCTACACTTTAGAGCAGAAGTTGATGAACTTTTTTGGCTGCGGGTCAAAGTCAACCAAAATGCGTGTATTAAGACGTTTCGTGTCAGTAGTATTTTTATTTTAGAAGAGTCTTTCTTGGTGAATAATAAAAGTTAAATTTCATTGCGAAAATAATTACAATACACTTAAACATAAAAATTACAATTCTAATTCTAATTATTTTAAAAACAATCATATCAGTGGCTTCGCTGATACTGAATGCGTGACGTCAGTTTAGTCAGGTCTGTCTTATACTTAGTCGTATTAAGACGAATTCAAGCATCTGAATTATCGGTGGTTAAGCTGCTTCTATTCTTATTTAAAATTAATTGAATGTGGGAAAATATTTTCTCGCATTAAAACTGAATGCGTACAAAATGACAAAACTATTATTTTTTTATATTTTAAAAATGAAAATACAAGTTCGTTGCTACAACTTTGTAATCAAACAAAAATATGATTAATTTACTTTCGATTTGTTTTTTTAAGTATTCTTCAAATACTTGTTTCATATTTATGTTTCATAATTTACTTTTATATATTATACTTTATTTTCAGAACTCAAGTGGGTCAGTTGAAATTATGAAATAGATCACTCGGTGACACGCGGGTTACCGAGACCTGGTTTAGAGCGGAAATTTTAAAAAATTACATAGCATAAAATGGCAATAGCTCACAGAATTGGCAATACGCTAGTCCTCATTAGTGATCAAATAAATGTGCGACGATCTAGCAGCGTAATTTAATGCAAAAAAATGGGAAGACTGTGTTAAAATGTTTTCTAACATAATTAGTTATTAGAATAGCTGTTTCAAAGATTCTGCATTTAATAAACAGTTTTTGGAGGTATTATCAAGAGCATAATTCATAAGTGAATATAGAAAATTATTACTCTCATTTTTGGTCTATTCTGTTATTTTTTAATTAGTGATCTCAAATGGCGGATGTTGGTAGTTCAGCGTTTTGAACTACGCCATAACCAATCTGCTTCATTTAGATATGCGCAGCAAATTCACATAAATTCCAAAGTAACTGCCTTTAGGAAATTATCGAAATGTTTTGTATGCAATAAAACTGATCTTCGCCTAAGACTCTAATGACTATGACCATAACGCATAACCATCTTCAAAATTCATGCCAGGATTAAAAACTCTTCGCAGATGCTTCCACCTCAAGACTGTGGGAACTGCACACATACATCAAGAACAGAGCTAAAGCTGTCATACCCACCATATTTTCCTATTCTGTGCGAGAGCTAGAATTCATTCCTTAATCCTGAGAATTGCAGTTTAGCTACAAAAGATACGTTAGAATAGATATGAATTATTTTAGCTAAATTCCTAATTAACATTTTAAGCGGTTACGCACCCGTTGAAGCAATTAAACAGCAGTGATGATCGCAGTTAAAATGTCAAAAATGGTGAAAAGTGAAGAAATATGTAGAGCTACTCTGATGCCTTTGCATAATCCCTCGATATTCAGGACAACAGAGCAAAACTTTCTGCGGTGATGCGGCAGTTAAAGGATTAATAACAACACAAGAGAAGGAAAATTTTTTATTTATTAAGTTTTCAACTTGTACAATGTTTGAAGATCTGCAGTATTTCTTGCTAGTGTGATTTTATATACATAGACAGAGACAGACATATCTCTGTCTGACCAGACAGAGACAACTTTGAAATTTTAGTGTGTGTCACATTCGTGGGGGGGGGTGAATCTTCTATTGCCGATCCCTTCTAGTCAAAAAAACGCCTTAACCATTTCTGTCGAATGAAATTTTTCAAAAAAAGGTCTCCCGTTTGCAAATTAGATTTCTTAAAGAAATTTCACATTCATTAATATTCTTACGTCACGCTTGAAACGAGAATGCGGCACTGACGAATCTACAACCTCTCTGTTACGAACGATAGCCAAGGCAGGTTAAAATCAGTTTCAACTCTGTACTGATGCCCGTTTTATCCTGGTGTTTATCCTATGCAAGATAAAGTAATAATTAAAAATATAATGATTAAGAAATAATAATTTATTCAAATTGCTTCCCTCTTCATTTTGTGCTCTTGGTAATTACGATTTTTGCTTACTTTGCGGAATGTTCACTGGATGCCTGTATCCTTCCAAATTGTGTCTTCCTTATGCCGACGTCAGTTCTCCGCGATATCGGTCCTTCAGATGTCGATGTTAGCCTGGTGTATACCCTAGGCTGCTATATCGGTCACATGCATCGTTGGCTCGGGCTCGAAACCGGCCTCACATGCTCGAGAGAAGGTGTGGATATATTTAAATATATGTTGTTCACGTGGTATGGGGTAACGTAGAATACTGGCGAGATCAATATCCGCTCGGGAGCTTTTATGATAGAAGAAGAGGAGTGGAAGATCATGGGATCCATTGGCCGGTGCGTTATACAATAAGTACGTGGGACTGCATCTGTAAAATCATTGGTAAAATTCTAGTGTGTTAACTATTACTTCCTCTTCTGTGTTGTTTATCCGATGCCTTTGACGACTATGCGAAAGAAGCAAATGTGCAGTAGTGCTTTTATTAATTATTACATCGCTACCAAAATTTCTTTTTTTTTATCGTGTCTATCGTGTGCCAATAACTCGTGTCGGTTCTATGTCGTTACCGATCCTTTGCCATTGTCTGTCTTACAACGTTAATCCTGTGCAGTGTCGGTTCCAAGAAGTATTGATCTTATGAATGTAACATGCCTTTGAAACATATCATTTACCTGCCAAACCTCTTAACATCAATGATTATAGCATTTCAGACAAATATATTCAGTGCTATTTTGTTTGTCTAAATCTGCATGAACACTGTTGCTGAAGAAGTGCGTAGACTATATAAATATTTCTAACTTTATCAAGCTCCTCACTAAGCAATTTACTCCAGATTCGAAATACTGATAATAACCTTGAAAAATTTACAATACTATATAGCCTAGTTGAACAAAGTTGCTGTTAATAAACTAATATTAATTCATGTTAAACCAACGAGAGAATATTTCCTTCGCTCTGAAAAGTTTTCGAAATTCTAAATTGCTCTCTTTACTTCCAGGCAGCCTGCCTGGTCAGACGCGGATGACTTGCCTACCTTATGCTTTTACCACCAGCATAGCAGGACACTGCTAGTGCACCAAATATTCATCAGCTGTACCTCAGCCAAAAATTGCTATTGTTATCATAGCATGGAGTATCATATCATCTCCAAGTTTCTTCAGCACATGACAATCACTTGCTAAACACTTAAATTTTTTTTCGTTTTTCCCTTACGTGACTGCGAAATGCTTGACTTAACCCACGACTTCTATGTTTCAGTTTAATCCAAGCCATAGATGAAGATATGGATCAAAATCGTACGTCGTTCTACGCAGGATGGGATTCTCTCTGACATACTTCGATACCGTGACCCGTTCATCTAAGTAAAGCGTATCTCTAACGCAAAGATCTCCAACTAACGGCCCCTGAATCAATGTGCTGCTCGCAAATACATTTCAATCATAAATTCGTTCCAAATACAATGTTTAAAGATTTCATAATTTTGGTTTATGGAATCCAAGTTTACATTATTTTCATTTCCATTAAAAACAACCCAGAAAATTATATTATATTATAAATAGAATTTGCATGAACGCATGCATGTTTCTCGCATTGTGAAAAAAAAAAAAAAGGTTTCTAGAGCCACCAAATTTTGAATTACGTAGTCCTCCAACCGAACATGCAAGCCTGAATTTTGAATTTTGAATTTGTTTTATTATTTGTTTCATATTTTGTAAAACTTTAACGAATTTTCGATTAAGAAACACAGCGATTTTAAAGCGAACAATGGCAATATTGTGCGGAATCAAACATTTTTATCTTCAGTGCGCGAGACTATCTATCGGAAATTCTAAGAATCTGCTGTTTTTAAATAGTTTGTGATTTTGCTGTTGAATCGAATTTTTTGTGGCATAAGCGTCAAGAACTTGATATTTAATAAATAAAGTAAACACGCAAAACGTTAATACTAAAGAGATTTTAAAAAAAGTTTGTAGCCATCTTAGTAAGAAAACTGAACATTTTAGGATGAACTGAGAAAAAGAAAAGAAACATATATGCCAACAAATTAACGTTGCATAGGGAATTCTAAACGTATGCTGCTTAATCGCTTTTAAAATTTTTGACTAATGTACTGAAGAAATCCATTTCAGTTGATCCAAAGCCGTTTGCAAATAATTATTTTCTTTAAAATCTGAAGTAGGAAATATGATAGTTCTTGGGAAAATGTAAGAGATTCTTTTAAATTTATCAACATGAGAGGTTCACTTTTCAGTGACGAAGAATTTCTACAGTACGACCTTTCACTTGCGCCACACGCATCCCCCCTTTTTTATGCTAGTTGCTTGCCATTGCGAAAACAAATGTAAATTCGTGACAGGACAGCTTTAATCAATTTTTCCCCTATATCGATACCATATATTTCGAACTAGCAAAGAGTTCGTTAGAGAATAGCTGATTTCTAGATTTCAATAAATGAAAAACGGAATTCCTATGTTAATATTACATAAAGGTGGGATTAGCGGCTAATAAGGTGTTTACAGCCTTTAAATCAATTACAACAAACTATTGTCATTTCTTTTGAACTCGTTTATTAATTTCAAAACTATTGTAATTATTTATTTAATTGGAAATATTTGCTAAAATTTAATTTCTTTCAATTCGGACATTTTAGAAAAAAATGAATGACAAACGCAATAAGCATTAAATGTCCTTTGGAAATAATTTCGTGTTAATTATCGTTTATTATTAATGGAAAAATTATCTGAACAGAAATTAACAATATCCTTTGACTTACATCATTAGCAAGGAAATATAACCAATCAATAGAACTCCCTAGCTGAATTTAATTTAGTTCCTTTATAAGAGACTAAGTTTGATTTTTGAGCTAACAGACGACGGAATGACTTTTAGCACCTCTTGGGGTATTGCCCTCACGCCATCGTAAGTGACGTGAATAATTGCTTTCTCGATCCGCTGCTGCCAACCTACTAATTAAAGTTCATTTTATTAATTAAAAAATTCTTATCTCGTGAGTGGTGGTGTCGCATATGCATGCATAGTAGGAATATGGAATGAGTATAATTATTCGCGAAACATGAAAGCTTGAGGGAAATTATATGCAAAGCTACTTCAGAAATGAACTCAAAATTTATGCCCTAAAAACTAAGCACATTACCTTTTCTGCCAATAATTTTATATTCGCACTGCATCTTTTGTGAAGACGGTTGTAGAGTAAATTTCTCTGGGTATATAGTAATTCTCTTTTGGTGTTCTGTGCATTATCTTAGCTTGCTTATAAACTGGCAATGGTAAGCAAAAGCAAACTCATCTTTTATATTTGTAGTTTCGTACTTTTAAAAAAAGGCTACAGGCGAATAAATCGGATTTAAATTGAAAATTCGCATAGAAGAATAAAAATTTTTAATGAGCAAGTGAGCATTTAACCAGCATTACTTCAGGTCTTTTAGCAGAATGAAAGTTCATTAAATTTTTGAGTTCCTTCTGTGCTTGGCCAGAGATTTGCATCCTTATTTCCCTATACTCTATAGTGAGCTGGCGCCCACTATTATGCATGTGAGCCAGTATGAGATTTCAAAAGATATCAAGCAAGCATACATAAGTTTCGAGGCTCCAAATCTTACAAGTCGTTCAGTTTTGTGAGTTGCCAAGTTCTGAGAGTTTTGCCAAATCGCAAGAACCTGAAAAACAGATCTAGAGTTCATGACGATGATGGCTTTGGAGAAGGAGGGACAGTAACTCTGTTGTAAGGCCATGTGGATTGCTTCCAGTTACCATCAGTGTTAATACCGACTGCTCTATAAGAAGGAAAACTTTTGCTGCGTACATCCAACGTCAGTGTCCCTGTCTTTCACTGAATCATAAGTATACTTGTGAATTCAATGAGCCTCAGCAAAACGGCTTTCCGTGTTTTCTGGTGCAACTTGATTGTGTTGCAGAGCTACTCATTTCTTTCTTGTTAACTTTTAAAACAAGGTTCACTTGAAAGTTAATGAAATTCAGTGTGTAATATGATCCGATTAAAGGATTGTATTTTCCAGCACGATTAAGCTCTTTTGCAATATGGTAGAAAACTTGTTTGAATTCCAGCTAATCGTTTACGTTTCTGCTTAAAGTTACAGTTTTCTAATAGTCATTATGAGGAAGACCCCAAAGCTTTTGAAGCAAAATTAACAATTTTTCTGTGAATCTCATTTTCAGTTGATATCAAGTTAGTGAGCAACTGCATGGAAGCAACAGGAATGGTCTTAACTGTCCTGGTAATCAGGTGAAGAATTTTGTTTTGCACAATCTTCAAACTACTGATAGGTTTTGATGAAGCCTCTATAAGAATTTCATTAGCCTAGATAAGAAGAAACTTAGTATACGTAGCAATAAATTTGCTTTGTAAAATAACAGTAAGAATGTGTCTGTTATTGTTCCATTTACAATAAGCTAGTCTTTTCAAAACTGGAAATCTCCATTATACTTTCTTCCTGAGAAGCCCTGACAGCTCTTCTGACACAAGCAGGAGTCCAGAATATAACCCAGACTTTCACTGAAACGGGTATTAACAATTTGGTATAATTGACGATGGATAAAATCTTGCTTGTTAAATTAAAAGTTAGCAACTTGTTTTTTCTAAACGAAAACTAGTGGTTCAAAATTTTAAAACATTTTTTAATTCAGTGTTCAAATTATTTTTAGTTTTTCGGTGCAATGGTAATAATTTTCGACCAACAAATTATTAGCAAAAGGAGCATCACACATTTTCAGTCATTTGAAAAAAAAAAAAAAATCTTTGGTAAAACATTCGCTGGCCAACAGGCACGGAATTTTGTTAATCTGCATACTGAATAACAGTGGACTAAGAATTGAGCTTTGAAATAAACTAATCTACATTTGTTTTGAACTTGATGTTTGCTTTTCATAGCGGACGGTCATAATTTTTCTATTAATTAAGCTTTTGATCTAGTAAGCATGTTATCAACTAAGCCAAAAGCCTTAAGTTTTCCGATAAAGTCTGTCATAGGCTTTCACACGCTGCCATAGGCTGACTTGAGATCCACAAATACAAAGTAAATACCTTTTTTGGAATGGCATAAAAGTAACAGATATCTATTTCTTTCTTTTCGCCATCGACAGAACAGGTGGCCCACTGTGTTAGGTGCTCTTCAGCCTGTTGCATAGCGTCGAGGTCCGTGGTTCGATTCCCGGCGAAGGCGTTGCGAATTTTTCATTTCTCCTACTTCCAAAAAATCCTAATGTCTCTACACTGTGACTGTTGAGACTAGATGGGAAATGCTGGCGACCGAAACCTCATCTGAAAAATATGTCTTTGTTGCTATGAGCTTTTGTAAATCAAATGGTCTATTAAATATTGTGTGGCTAAATTCAATCTCCGTTTGCAAAAAGCGGAAGACGTTTTCATTGGTTTCTGTTCGTATGTTTACAATTGAAAATACGATGAAGAAAAACATTTTATGCTCACTGTGAACCATTTCGGAGGTAACAGTCCGAGCTAAGAATTTTTGTTTCAAATGCGTATTTTTTAATAAGGAAAATGAAACGCTTCCGTGAAAATATTCGTAGTCTGACGTGTGAAGTAAAGAAGCTGTTACCATTAGTTTGCCTTGCAAATAATTTTTAAGCATTTCCAGACCTTCAAATTTACTAAATTACTGTGGGACTAAATGATGCGTAAAACTTAAAAATAACACTAATATTAGTAAAAGCAGGAATACTATGTCAAATACGCAGCTTATACGATAGAATTAATGTATCCAGTTTTTTTAATGGCCGGGCGCTTTATTTAATAGCCATTATCCTTGTTTCTCCAAAAGGGCCGGAAGTGACGACCATTTCATTATGAAGTATCAGCATCTAATAGGTGGCCATCGTTGCCTCCTGTGAAGTAACGGACGGTTACAGCCATGCCTTATCCGGCATTCGAACTAGGGCCTATCGCTACGGCAGTCAGAGTCACTAACCACTATATCGGCTGGGCGGCGCAGTTTATGTACACTTCGCAACGTTGGCAAAATAACAGACACCTTGGAAGACTCCTTCATATGATGGTTATGTATGAGCAGGCACCTTGTAAGACTCCTTCAGATCGTTGTTATGATGACGGAGTGTCATCTCCCACTAACCGAGTCATCATTCAGCAGGACATGTAGGAAACCACAGCATATACAAAAGAGAAAACTTTCACCACTTAATATCTGATTCTGGTTTGGAAATATCAGTTTTGAGCCTTTATAATTTTAATGGCATATTTAATTGTCTATAATTTTTGTGGCTTATTTGTACGTCTATAATTTTTGGGGCTTATTTGTACATCTGTAATAATTTGTACGTATACAGTTTTTGTGCCTGGTGGTGTAGAAGTCTACTCCAAGATTTCTGTACCATCCATACTGACACAAAAATCTCGACGTCATTGAAGTTGGACATTAGTCATTGTTGATGTGTGAAGTTTGATTCTAACCCGTGTCAGTGAAATTCTCATCAATTTTGGCTTGATCTACAGTACTATGTTCAGATGTTTCCTTTTCTATCATGCAGCACTTCTCAGGCACTTCCATATCTTCCATATCTTACATTACATAACTTAACCTAAATCTGGTCGTTTTTATATTATTAAAATTAGGCTTTTCCGCAATGTCTGCACAAAGCAAATTGAATACTCTTTCACTCCCTCCAGCAATATTTGAAAAAGTTCAGCTCTTTTTCAGAATTTGTTTCTTTCGTGAAAGCGAAAGGGCATAGATCGAGTTTCGGTAAAACAAAGAATGTTTATCCTCCAAAAAATAGAAACGTTTCGAAGATTTATCCAAAAAGCAGAAGAAATATAATTTATTTATGTTTTTATATTTTTCATCCAGAGTTAGCAAATTATGAACAACAAACAGCGTCAACAAATGCCAAAGCATTTTACAATTTTAAATCCAGTGGCATTGCTTTTTGATTTGCCTATACGTTTTAATTCACTGTTTTACAAATTTTTAATTACCTTTATGCTATGCAGATATGAACTTCAACTGATGGAATGACATAATAGAAAAGCCCTTATTTTCTAAATAACTTCACATTTTTATAATAGCTAAGATTTAATTAAGACGTTACTGTAAACAATATTTACGCCTACATTTCAATTATCATTATAGGTAAAATGTCATATTGCATTAAATCATGAATATATTTAAAACAGTCCAGGAGGGAAAAAATAAAACGCAAAGATGTAATGCAATAGCTTTGCTATTGCCTTGTCGTAGAGTGGTACCAGCCTTCTGCGGCACTCACTGTAACCTTTAAATACCTCAATTATGAAAGAAGACCTAATTTGGGCCGTTTAAACAGATAGTGAAAAAGGAATTATCATTGCGTGCAGAGTGAAACCTATCGATTGACTGCATTATAATAAAAAGGGAGGTTTTTTGGTGGGTCCTAAACTACACAGATTCGATTTTCCAAACCGCCAATTAAAAAGCTACACTCAACACTAGATTTCGTGTCTGTGACTTGAGAAACATCCAACGCGTGACGTTTGTGATCTAAAGAGGACGGTTTGGGTTGCACGCGTTCAGTAATACACACACGCGTGCTCATGAATGTGTAAGTATATATACATATATACTGGCATCAGAACACGGAACAACAGGGACATGTAATCGGGCTGTCGATATGTGTACAAAGCCTGATTGATAAGACTACTGTGGGTTCTATATTTTTTCGTCATGAAGGTAATAAAAATGCATTTTGTAGTCGTTGTCGAAAAATGGAAATTTTTATGTGGCTTTAAGAAATAATTCATTATAGATTTTATCTATAAGAGAAAAGCTTTAGGATAAATGCTTCACAGAAGTTTTCTTTTTGTGAAAGAAAAAATAGCAGTAATGTCAAACCCACCGTAAATACAAACATCTGGAAAATTTTCCATATTTGTGCATTGGCCATCCAATAGAAAGAACATATTTTAAGGCAATAAATAATACTTTTATTATTTTTGCACGATAAAAGATTTATTACATAATTTCTAAATTAGATTACACTGTTATCTAATAAGAAGGATCTAAATTTAAATACAGAAGGCTAAACTAAGAAGCATAACGGCATAAGTGCGAAACAAGTTTTATTGCAGTTTAATAATATATATTTTGATTCTTTTCTATACTTTGTTCCGGATAACCACTGGAATGTGTTATTTTAGCTGTGGAAACATCTTTGAGATTAAACTAAAAAGTCGGCTAATATTGTATCATGATAATTCTCGTATAAATATTTAGAATAGTAAACACGGGCTAAGTCGAAAATAATTACCCGAATCGTTAGATTCGGTTAAAGTAGAAAATGTAACTGATGTGTATTTACTTATGATATATGAAATTAAACTCATTATCCAAGTTTTATGTCACATGTTACAGATGCTCTATGTAGAATCCTTTTCACATAGAGCGCACATACTGTAGTAATAATCAAAATCATAAATCACGCAACATACTGTAGATTCAATCTGTAGTCAGTCCAAAAGAGAAAACGACATTGCATTCCTTATCCGACTTGTAAATTCGCCAGATATCAATCCTTGAATCGGGATGGAGTATTTAAAAATATTTGTTCTTTGTCACCATTGCCATCCGACCATAGTGATCTCAAAATTCACATTATCTATATTAATCGCATCTGATATATTTCAACATGTGTGAATTAAAATGTACTATAAACTAGATATGGGTCGGAAGATAAAATGACTCAGCTAGAGTATTTTTTAAGATGTTCCAAGAAACTCGTACAGCCAAAGTTTAATTTGATGCATCATAGACAAATATGGACAGATTATATTGTTTACCGTAATCATTTGTTGCAGGATAATTCAATTAGATTCAGCCTGCAGGATAAAGTTAGAATGCTCTTTGTAGTTAAAATTTTAATAATCCAAAGCCATGTTAATAGTAACCCATAAAACCCTTACACAATTTGGAGTGACTTGAAGATTTAAGGAAGGAATTCTAATTCTACAGCTCTATTTCAGATACAAACTCAAAAAAAAGTTAGCAAAGTAATCAAAAGAAAGCTAAGAAAAAGAAGAAGATGAAAGCTTACGATTTCCATTCATGAGAAGACATAATATC
Organism: Stegodyphus dumicola; assembly: GCF_044657685.1. Classification (NCBI taxonomy): domain Eukaryota; kingdom Metazoa; phylum Arthropoda; class Arachnida; order Araneae; family Eresidae; genus Stegodyphus; species Stegodyphus dumicola. Next base: position 97,897,142 of record NC_140772.1, on the reverse strand, counting down.
TACAGGCACTCCGCCAATTCTCCAGTACAAATTTTTAATGACCTTGAAGGACAGTCAAACCAACAGAAAAATGTATTTACAAAATTGTTGCAAAAGGCTGCAAAAAAAGTATTTCTTTCTCTACGAAGACATGTCATTTTCCGCTAAAATAGGTTAAAACAGATTATGTTACTAATAATGAAAACTATGGAAAAATGGGGGAAAAGCCATGAAAATAATTTGAAAGTATATTTTATAAGTGGGAATATAAACTATCACAACCATCAGCTTCTACGTAAGCTAGAAGGATCGTTTAAAATCACAGCTGTTAAAATAAAACAGATGGAATTAATAATAAACCTATAAACACTGTTTACGAACATTTTTATAAATAAACTCGAAAATTCCTTCTAGACTTTTTTCCCCTTTTCTTGAAGAGATTGCCCCAAGCTGGATAGCATTTTAATGCTTAACCGTAACCACAGTTAACTAATTCGTCCATAGCAACTTCGCAAAGTTTAATAAATATCAGTTCTTTTTGCACAACTAGCAGTTGCCTAAAATTCATTAGAAATGCTTCAGGAATTATTCTTAAATCTGTTTCTGTTTAATCAAATTCATTTCTCACCTATATAAATACAAGTTGAAAGTCTAAAATCAAGCTGTTCATAGTCGTAAATTCTTAATTAAAGAAACTTGAAGTACTTTTAATAAATCAGTATATTTCTTGACATTAATAATTTTGAGATGTTAAGTTCGTTCGTTGTGTACCTATTCATTAATGTTGTTACAAATTGTGTTCGTAGATAAGTAATTTTAGTGGAATTGTAGGTGAAATTGTTGTATTTCTTTTGTAACATGAAAAATCTAAAGAGAAGCTATGCCGGAAAAGCGCAAATACAGGGGCAAGGGCACTTAACATTGAGTAAATTTGTGTTTCTGAAATTTGTCGAGAAATCACCAAACGTCGCAAATTTGGCGACATTTTGTCTGACCCCTGTGTCACCGTAATATGTATTTAAACTGAGTAAATGTAGTTGACCGCTATGTTAGCTGTAAGCGTAGTTCCACCCTCGTACTGCTTTCCATTATTTTCGAGAAGCAGAAAGTTCTAGAAATATCTCGGCGGCCGGATGAAAACTATTTAAGGCCGAAGAGAGAGTATCTTCTCTCAGTTGCTTAGTTATTGTTGTTGCGAATTGTTAGTTCCACGTGAACTGAGATATCCGGATTAGCTTTCTCTTTAGATGCGATTTGCATTGCGTTGCATTTAACACTCTAAGTAGTTTCATGCGTAATTACCGAGTGTACTCTCTGATACTGTAAACTGTTTAAGTATTTCTGTGGAAAGTTACAGAACTTTGAAGTGTTTATTTTGATAAAACAAATTTTTACTTACCTCTCAGTGGACCTGTGTGCATTCAACTTATTACGGACCTGTACGCGCGCAACAATATCTTTCATTCCAAAATAAAATTCGGATATGGGCTGTAAATAAATCCGAATTTAAAATCGCTCTGAAAATTCAGCTATACATCTCAAAATTTAGAATGACTGGTGGTGTACCTTAACCTGGACTTATCAAACGAACTCAAGGTGAATGCCAAGTCCTCTTTCATTCAAAAAATAGACCAGAAGTGATCGTCAAATTCTTCAAAATATTTTGTTATGTTGTAGATAGAATTAAATATGATATTGTTTACGAGGAGGAGGGGGATGGTAGATGGTATTCATTTTGAAATAATGGAATATGGTATTCTTCTGGACAAGAATATAGCATACAGACTTCTGAGCATTGCTAGAAATTTCTGACTGTGATACTGATATTCAGAAATTTGATTAATAACAAGATCAAATAAAATAAAAAATAATATTTTAAATTGATTTTTATTATTTCAGTTGGTAATATTTTTTAATTATTCATGTTTGGTTAACCGAATTACTTATAAATTATTTTGAACTCACAAAAGAACTTCAAAACTCAGTAGCAAAATATTTGCTAAAATTTGTTGTCTTATACGTGAGAATATATGGGATTTCATTATTTATTTATTTGAAAGATATTTTTTATAACAGGAAAGTAAGTAAAAATTCAAAATGAATAGCGTTTTTTTTAATATTCAAAATGCTTTTTATATTTCAGGTTTTAGCTGTAGCCATAAAGTTCAGAAAGCTCGTACATGTAGCCATACTTCGGTAGGCTGTATGTATTTCATGAGTGAGAGCCATTTTTCTTCCTCCTTAAGAAACTTCCATAGAAATACTTACTCGTATAGAATTGATGAAATTTTTATGTGACTACTATATTTGACGACTCTCTTTGAAAGTAATGAAAGCGTGCGAGGAAAAACCTGGGAAAAATTGCATGCATAGAATGTGGACTCGTTATGTTCCCAAAATGAAGTCGAGAACTGTAAAATATACTCACGCTTGAAGTTAACAACGCTTCCATATTCATTTGTGAAAGAAAGTCATCATTAATCAGGAAGTGAAAACGATTTGCAGTCGCAGATCATTAATAATTTGTCCCGTTTCGCGCTAGCGAACGACATTCCTCCCCCCTTTTCGATTTTATGCAGGAACAACTAAACGACGTCATTTCACCATACAGCTTGTAAAAGGAAATGGCATATAGAAGACTGAGTTATTATAAAGCACATCTTTTTTTTTTTTTTTCATTTATTTATTTATTTTTGGCGTCTTTTTATATTTTATAGGCATTCCTTTGGTTTTTTCGCAAAGAGGAACAGTAGTAATTTTTCGCTGGACTAGCAGCGGAGAATAGATGAACAGAATAGAAACAGCTTTTACATAATTTTTACTACTGCGGAGTCCGGACTGAAGTTAAAACTGCAAGAGAATAAATATTGGTTTTAAGCAGAATTTTTTATTTATTTTCAAAAGATCTTGAAAATTAAAATTTAAAAGTCTGCTTTATTTTTATTATCAAAATTTCTTAAAAAATAAAAATTCTTATTTGATAATGAAGAAATTTATTTATATGTTAACGTACATACAAATGAATTTTGATGTAACTAAAAATTGCTTTGTTTTTAATACGAATAAAAATATAATTTGATATAATTAAAAATTCCAAAAGAAGTCAATTTTAATAAGAATAAAACTGTAAATAAATTTTGATCAGAATAAAATAGAAGTAAATTTTGCTAAGAATAAAAGTTCATGTGAATAAAAGTAAGTATGAATATATTATTGCTCATTAAAAAAATTTCATTTCATTATAAACATGTTCAAAGCTTCTAACCCTGTAATGTAATGTAATGAATCTGAAGAGCATGTCATACTTCATCAACTCAAGAAAAAATTTTATACATTTATATACGTATACATATATGACTTATGACACTGTACCCCCATTTTCACTACGTTTGTTCACCTAATCCATAATTATTTTTAATCATTTCCAAGGCATCTCAGTTACATTCCTTTTACGGAATATTTCGATATTGTTTATAATCGTTCAGATTTTATGTAATTGAAGAAGTTTTAAATCATTTTCATCTTTCAAGGAACTCTTAATCAAAAGTGTTTATAATAGTTATAATTTAATTAACATTATTATTTTAATTAATTTAAAATTTTAAAATTAGATACCTGTACCACATTAAGAAGCGAGTGTTCTTCTGGTGTGTTGCATTGATCGAAAATCAAATTCGAACACCAAGGAGTTATGATAAATAAACTAAATTCAGGAGGCGGTGTTTGTACATGTTAAAAGATAATGTCTACAAATTTCGCGCTAGACGAATGAATGTGTCGCTAATAGCTTTACTATGAAAACGCAAATCACGTTTGTTTTAAATACGCAATGTAAACTTCTTATGTTTTCAAAGCATAAGAGAAACACGCCAAAGGGAAACATAAAATTGGCAAAGCCACAACCTTATATTTGGCGTAGATTTAGTCAATAATTCAGTCGATTTCGAGAGCAAACAGGTACATGTCCCTCTCCTTCAGGCGCAAATAAATCTGAAAAAGTAGAAACTTCATGTCAATGTGGGACTTGGATACATTCTGTCCCGTAATTTCAGAAATTTATTAAACAATAATGTGCGCGATCCACAACATACACGAGAGTCATAGTTCTAGCGGGCCAAAATGCCCATAGCCCCACCAGGAAGGTCCTGGCTCTTCTAAAAAAACCACCTTCCTAAAACCTAAAACTTTACTAACTCACAGTGTCATTACCTCCGCTCCAAGGGATATGATACTCTTCCTAAGTTGGACACTGTAGGTCGAAACGGAATTTCACTTTTGTGGACTTTGGAGAGAACATAGTAGCTAGCGCAGTTAACAACACGGGGAATAAGTGATATTTGAACTGAGCTGGGAGTATAAGAGAAGACTGAACAGCTATTTTTACTTTCGAAAGATCAGAAGTTGAAGTATCTTTAGGGATCGAGCTGTATGGGCCTTCAATTATGAGTTTCGAGACTCCATCAACCTATGTTCAAGACTCCACTAATTCACAATCACAAAGATTTATTTAGTTAATGTCCAATCCAGTCCTTCCGAAGATTTTTAAAATTATATTAACTTAATTTTTCAATTTTATTATTACTTTTGTTGATAAATTGCACTATCTTCTTATTCACTTTATCAGGTTCTATGTTCCGCCTTACTTTCTTTGGGAACATGCACAGACCTGACTCGGAACAGGGAGCTTACTAAAGCTATGTCCAATAACTGTGGGAAGTAGACAAGATACACAGGAAGGGTATACGAAACCCTTTATTTTTCACTCTTTACAATAATTTCCGTACTTCGGAATACAGAGACCAACTACTTGTGGTCTGAACGTAAGAATATAAAAATATAACTAAACTCTAACTTAAATTTGGAATAATCAACAAGGGCCTACGTGTAAGATTGGCCGGATATTAACAGGAAGCCGTATGTAGTACAGAGAACTGTTAACACTACAATACGTTTAAAATTATCACGAGGATTAAACCTCTGGCCTGGAAGGCAACTAGCAACTGAGTAAAACTTCTAAGGTAAGAGGCCTGCTTCGACTAACTCCTTCCTCTCTCTCGCTTGGCAAAAAGCCACAACTTAAGTACTTAGCGTTCGCCAGACAAATTTTGCATAAATAAGTTAACGCTTTTAATTCTGGCCGGAAGTAGAAAATAAGAAGTGATAGTAAAGATTTAAAATAAAATAAACGTTAGTAAAACTTAAGATCCTTACATACTTCCCGCCAGAGTTAATTAGTTTGAAACTGAGGTCTAAAACGACCTTGTTGAAAACTTTTAGCTCTAGAATCTAACGCGAGGCCAATCTTTTACAAACATTTCTCCCTAGAAACTAGAAATTTAAAAAAAATTTGTTTTTACAATAGCAGCTCCATGGACACCCAATTTTTCATCTGTACTGCATCTAAACAGGAGCTTTTATTCAAATCTGGTTCCTTCCAGAGATCTGGAAGGAAAACTAGTTTAATGAAATGTTACACAATGAAATGGCAAGTAACATGCATATTTATATTTCTCTTAACATTCTTATTTCATTCATGACTATTTTAATTATCTCTCCCCGTGCTCTCTGACATGTGTTGTAAAAGAACACCAAACACGAATGTGTTTATGTATACGTGTTCAACACTGCCTCCTACAATCAAAACACTAACGTGTTAAAATTCAACATGACAAGACCTCTTAACACACCCTATCTTCAACTCTAAACCCTGAGGTACTATTCTGAAAGTGGCTGACTCTGAAGTGTAGCGTCAGAGAGCCTAACTACATCATCATTCAACCTTTAACACATATTCACCATAATTTGGTCTTTTTTCAGTCACACGAAAAAAATTTTTTTGCATTACTTTCACTTTTACCATATCACAGTATTTCTTAACATTTAAAATAACAGTTCACATTGTATATAAGAACATAATAACATGCCGTTAATTTTACGCATTTTAAAACATACATTAGTAGTACATTGTTAACTTCTATTCTTTTCAAAGCAAATGCCAATTCTTCTACATTGAAATACTACATTTCAAAAAGTCTTTCAGACTAAAACTTCTTTCTTGCCAGAATGTTTTAAATAAAATTTATACAATAACTTTTACAATATTTAAGTATTTACACATTCCTATTATACATCAACTTTAGTTTTACGCGCGAGTAATTGAAAAACATAATACCAAAATCGGTAACAACTCATTTCTCGCCTTTTTGGCGATAAAGGTAGACCTCACATGAGGTAAAACTTCTTGAAATCTGCCACTTGCAGTAAGAATGAAAGATTAACTTAAGTTTGCAAAGTAACATAAAATTTTACTTATCTTTGTGATATTCGGACATTCTTTTCTGGGCCCAGTCCTTAAAGGTAGTGCAGATAGTTGTTTGATTTATCCTCCTTCTTGTACGGGCTCGCCCTTCAGTGCCTTCCTCTAGATGCTTTCTTTTTCCTCCAGTTCGGTCACCCTTGAATACCTTCTTTTTCGCCTCTGCCTGTGGTCTTGGCCGTTTGATGGCAGCTGGTCTTGGCGGAACCGGGACACTTTTTCGCGTTCCTGCTTGGACCTCGTTGCTGGCCGTTCAAATTTTCCTTGTAACTTTTCCTCCGCCGCTGGTGGCCCTTCCGCACTTCGGCGACATTTGCTGCGGAGAGTCCTGTCCGATGAGTTGATCTTCCGCTTGGGAGCCGGGTTATAGTTGCCGTTATTTCTCCTGGCTTTCTTTGCATTTGTCGTACTTCTCCCTTCTTCATTCTGGGGATGTTCGTGAGCTCTCTTTTCTGGACGGTGGAACGACTTCTTTTTCGTGTTACCTTCAATTTTCCAGCGGGGAAACTTTCTTTTCAATTGCTCCTGCCTCCTAATGGCTTGTCCTTGTGCTTGACGTTGTTCCACCTCTGGAGCTTGTGCCTGCCGTGTCTGCCGTGCCGGATCCTGCAAAAGATCTTTGAAAATTTGAATTTATTACGATCATAGTAGGGTTTTATTTGATCAATGTTTGCGGAGCTTGTTTCGCCATTCCTGGCTTTTAACACCACTACAGCGTGAGTTATTTTTTCTATGACATATGGTCCTTCAAATCGTGGAAAAAATTTGGCAGTTTTATCTTATGGTGCTGAAGAAAGTGAATGCTTAATTTTTAACACTTCATCCCCTACTTTATAAGTTACTCCCCGTCGTTTCATATCATAATACAGCTCCTGTTTTCTCTGTGCTACTTCAATATTCTTTTTTGCTTCTTTAATTAATTTTTGTATATCACCCTGTACGTATCCAAATGATCAGAAGGTTGTTGATGCGTGTTCCTTGATCTATTGCACCAAGATATTTTACTGTACATTTATTTACAATTTATTTACAAGTCGTATGCCACCTGGCATGTTTACAAGCGTTATGCCTCCTGGCATGTACATGATAGACATATTCTGCCACCTGGCATGTGAATTGATACATCATATTAGTTTTCTGCCACCTGACAGATACGATGCAATTACCTCAATTAGCGGTAATACGCCCGACATTTTGGCGTGTCCGCTTCCCTTACGTTCTGTAACGCAACTAACATTTGTGTGCGGTGCGCCCTCTGGGCACAAATCACCGCAATCACTGAGGAGGCCAAAACATCCTCCCCCCCCCGATGAATTACATTCATCTTAATACAATCTTCAATATATGCAAACAAGTAATTGAAAAATATAGAAACTGAAAACATACAAAAACCTTCAAAAAGTATAAAATTACATGTTACACTTACCAATCTACACTTACCATCTTATATCTTACTATATTGAAACGTTAACTATGAGGGTTAAACTAGAACAAACAAATATAATTATTAGTACAATAAGAAATGAAAATAATAATAAAACATATTCAATATAAACCAAACACTTAAGTTAATGTTCTTCAACTGGTAAAAGACACAGTTTGGTAATAGGACGTTTAATGTCCCCGTGCACAGTTTTTAGTCTAGCCACTCGGACATTATTGTCTCTTCCAGGAAACACTTCTATTACTCGCCCGAGTTTCCAACGTAATGAAGGCATATTATCTTCTTTAATGAGAACCAAGTCATTTAGACGAATATTTCTGCTAGGCTGTCTCCATTTGCTACGCTGCTGTAGTTGGCACAGGTACTCTTTAGACCACCGCTTCCAAAACCCTTGGAACATCTGCTGTGTTAGTTGCCATCTTTGCAATGGAGACACTCGTACTTCGGTTAAATCTTGTTCCGGAACAGCTGTTAAAGAAGTCCCTATAATAAAGTGTCCAGGAGTCAAAGCTGTCAAATCATTGGGATCACTGGAGACCGGTGTTATTGGCCTCGAATTTAAGCATGCTTCAATTTGTGCAATTAGAGTTAGAAACTCTTCATAAGTCAAAATTTGAGTTCCAACACATTTCTTTAGATGCAGCTTCATAGATCTAACAGCTGCCTCCCATATACCACCATGATGTGGAGCAGCTGGCGGGTTGAATATCCACCTTATGTTTTCATTTGCTAACCACCTTTGAAATTCTGAGGTTGACTGGACAGATGAAACTGCTTCCTTGAGGATTTTATTTGAACCTATAAAATTAGTTCCACAATCACTTCTTATTTCTTGAGGTTTTCCTCTCCTCGAAGCAAATCGTTTTAGAGCAGCTAGGAATGCTTCACTTGATAAGTCGCTAGCAATCTCTAAATGGATAGCCTTTGTAGCTAAACAAACGAAAATACAGAGATAACATTTAATTGGTCTTATACCTCTTCCCTTTTCATTTTCACAGAAAATGGGCCGGCATAATCAACGCCAACCTTTGAAAAGGTTCTACTTGGAATCACTCTACTTGCAGGTAGTTCTCCCATTAATTGAATAGATGTTACTGCTCGTACTCTGCAACATTTTATGCATTTCCAAATGCATTTTTTAATTTCATTCTTTGCACTTATTATCCAGTATTTCTGTCTTATTGCGGATAACATTAAATGCAACCCTCCGTGTAAATGTTTTTCGTGATAATGCTGTATCATTAATTTTGTGAAGTGATTATTATTTGGCAATATAATGGGATGTTTACTTTCTCTGGTAATTTCTGCGTTTCTTAATCTACCTCCTACTCTTAAAATTTCGTTTTCATCTAGAAATGGATTAAGTGAAATGATTTTGCTTTTAGTTTTAATCGGTTGTTCTGTCTTTAAAGCCTTAATTTCTTCTGAAAATTCATTAAGTTGAACATTTCTTATAATAAATTCTGAAGCCTTCCGTAACTCATAGGCGGTAAGCACACCAGATTGCTTTTCACGAGCGGATTTACAGTTGTTCACGAAGCGCAGAACATAAGCCATTATTCCCAGTACTTTGTTTAAATTTCCGTACAGTTCAAGATTTAGTAACGGTTCTGTAGATTCCACAAGTGTTTTCAAAGTAACACATTTTCGTTCTTCACTAACGTTTTGCAAGTCAGCTTCGGTATTCATTTCGTTTATGTGATGTCGAATATCTACTTCTGAAAGCCAGGGTGGCCCAGAAAACCAATCACTATCATTAATTAGAACTTCAGCATCCATGCCCCTCGTAAGTTTATCAGCAGGGTTTGTCTTCCCACTGCAAAAGTACCAGTTGTTTAAAATTGTTTTCTCCTTGATTTCTACCACACGATTTCTAACAAATTGTTTCCACTCGTTGGCAGATCCCTTGATCCAGTGAATGCAAATTTGGGAATCAGTCCAGTAAAATATATTTCCCTGATCCAACTGCGGAAATATCGATTGCAAATACGAACCTAATCTTGCAGAAATTAATGTTCCCAAAAGTTCAAGCCTAGGGAGTGTTACCCTTTTTAATGGAGCCAAACGGGATTTCGACACTATGAAACTTGTTTTACATTTATTTTTCTTCTTAAATCTAAAATATGCTACGGCACCATAACACTTGGGACTGGCATCAGAAAATATGTGAACTTCTATTAACTTCCAACGCATATCACTGAAGTACTGTCTGGGAATTTCGAAAAACTTTATTTTTTCAACTTCTTTTAACCATTCCTGAAATATGAATTCTGTATCAAGGGGAACACTTTCGTCCCATTGAATACCCTTTTCCCACATAGTTTGCATTAAGAGTTTAATTCGAACAGTAAATGGATTCATAATTCCTAAGGGATCAAAGAGCATACCACATGCTGCTAAAATGATGCGTTTAGTTACTTTGAGATTTTGTAACTTCTCAAACTGAGATACATCTATTTTCAAATTATCATTGACATTGTCCCAGATAAGACCTAAAACTTTCAACGGTACCAAAGAGTCTTCAGATGTTTCACGAGAGTCAATTCCATTAACTTTCCATAGTTCATTCAGCTCAGGTGAGTTTGAAACCCATCTACGTAAATTCATACTGGCCTCGCTAAGAATGAAAATCATGTCCTTGCTTAAATGTAAGGCCTTTGCTACATTAACTGTCCCAGAAATTAAATCATCTACGTAAAGCTCTTTTAACATACTGCATGCCTCTTCGTAGGCATCTTCATACTTTTTTAAACGCAGTCTTACTGTAGCTGTTAATAAATAAGGTGAGCACTTGACCCCGAAAGGAACTCGATTGTGTTGAAGAACTTGTAAGTTGGAATTACTGTGATCGAGATTTGACCCTTCTTCATTTATCCACAAAAACTTTAAAAAATCCCTATCTTCTTTAGCTAAGCCTACCTCTAAAAATGCACGCTGAATGTCGGCACAAAACGCAATTGAATGTACCCTGAATTTAATGATAATCTTTAGAAAATCAGGATTTAAATTAGGTCCGCTTTCCAAACAATCATTAAGTGATAAATTTCCCTTACTTTTAGAAGAAGCGTCAAAAACTATTCGAACCTTTGTAGAATCCTTCTGCTCGCGCACTACCGCGTGATGAGGCATGTAATACCCCGTTTTCAAACTACTATTTAAATACGTATCTACCCGTTCCACTATACCATCTCTCAAGTGTTCATTAATTATCTCATTATATTTTAAATATAGCTCGCTATTTTTCTGAAACTTATTATTTAAAAATTGTAAACGCTGTTTCGCGATTTCATAATTGTTATTTAAACCTTCAACACCCTCTTTCCACAATAATCGAGTTTCATACCTTTTATTCTTGTAAGTTGTATTTCGTTCAAATGACTCTAAAATTTCTTTATCTGATAGAGATATTTCTTTATCCGAACTTATCCCAATTGCTTCTAATTCACATAATTTTTTAACTCTTTCATAATCTAAGTCCTCATTTACAACGGTTATATGATTAACTCTTGCGTCCTTACACTTTGATCCTTCGTCCTTGCCTTGAATCACAAAACCGAAAGTGCTTTCTGTTGCGACTAATTTTTTACAAATCTTCACGTTTCGTTCTCCTAAAGTTTCCCAAATATAATCCGAACCTATTAATACTTGAATTTCGTCACTCGTACCAGCATCTGCTAATTCTATTCCCTTCTCAAACGCTATCTTTCGTATCCACCGAGAAGGAACTTTTACTTGCCCTAGTGTTATAGAATCAATGACTATTGCGTTAATTTTTATCTTTTTACTGGGATGGCTTACATTTTGCAATACGATTTCTACGATATCATACAAGCGCTCTTTTGCATCTTTGCATCCAAATGTGAAAATAATAAGCGCTTCTTTATTAATAATTTTCAACCCCAGTGAATCAACCACTTCTCGTAAGATGAATGACTTTGTTGACCCTGAATCTAGCATACAACGTAATACCTTTTCGTTCCCCCTTTTACACCTAACTGTTGCCGAAAACGTCTGTAAAAGAACGGAAGTCGGTGGTTTAATTTTGTTATTATTTTCATTACATAAGAGCGAAAGAGAAGGTTCAAGGATTGGCGTTTGTTTTGTCTGATTGGAAGTATCCGTCTCTAAATCTTTCGATGCGGCGTCACATATTAACGAATTATGTAAACCTTGGACATTGCACAGTCTGCATTTTTCATCTTTATGAGCACAGAAACGCCTTGGATGCCCTTTCGAAAAGCAAATAAAACATAAACCTCGATCCATTAATGCCTTTCGGCGAGCCTTTAAATCATGTGCGCAATCATGATTCATATGACAAGCAGATAAACAAAATATGCAGACATTTTGATTCTCTTTCTTATGCGGGGTAGAGAACTTTCGATTTGGATTAAAATGTGATTTTTGAAAGTATTTAGAGGGAGTTTCGCTTTGACTAGTTAATACCGAAGCACCTTGCTTATTCGTACTGTAATAATTTCTTTTAGAATGCATGTAAGATTTATTTTGATAACCTTGATGGAAACTTTTGTTTCGTATTGATGTTTCATTTACATCAAAATTCTTAGAACGCGCTAACATCATTAATGTTTCCCTACATTCCACTTCAGTTTTCAAGAACGTTAGTAGTTCATTAACATCGAAATTTTGTTTATCTCTTCTTTTCCTAGTGAATTCTAGAGTTAAATTCTCGGGTATTAACTTTAACAAAATAGGGGATAATAAATGTCCATAAGAACCACTAGTAACATTTAAAGAATTTAAATTCCTTATTTGTATTTCTATATCGTCATAAAGCTTCCTCAAAGAAGCCGTATTTCCGGAATATTTTACAGGTTCTAAACTCAACAATTTATTCATATGCGCATTAATTAGCAGGTCATCTCTGCCGAAACGGTTTTTTAGTATATCAACAGCCACCGTATAGTTTTCACTAGTAAATGTTAATCCACTAATAGCATTTAAAGCTAAACCTCCCAAAAGCGATTTTAAATAACAAAACTTGTCAACCGAACTGAGACTTTCGTTTTGGTGAATGGAATTACTAAACTGATTCCAGAATTCAAGCCAAGAACAAGGATCACCGTAATATTTTGTAATCGTTAATTTTGGCAATTTTAAAGTATTAACTTCACAAGTTTTCAACTTCGGGGATATAGTTTTCTCACTAGAATTTCTAGATTCAACTTTACACGCGTTTTTTCTTAATTTTTCCTGAATTTTACATTTAAAACTTATAATTCTTTCCTGATATTCCTGCGCGGAAATTACTTCTGTTTCCAACTCCTGTTCCGTAATTATAAGTTTTTCAATCTCAGAATCGTATTGTTTCAACAACTGCGATTTTTCAAGTAACATTTCGAGTAATTCTTTTAATTTCTCATCCGCGGTTTCACCCTCTTCTAACAATGCAGAATCTATTTTACTCATCAACTTGGTAGTTAAGTTACGCGTCACCGTACGCAACTTCTTTGCCTTATTCATAGCCTCCATTTTACCATTAGATTCTATCAACTATAATAATCACCAAGATTTTTATTCAACAATTCTATTCAAAACTGGAAAAATGAAAAAAGGCCTACCTCGAATTTCTTCGCGTTAAATCCAGGCTTTTCAGTCATGAACTCATTAATTTTCTTCGTCCATTCTTCATCTCACAAATCACGTCCGGGTCACCAGAAAAAATGTACGTATCCAAATGATCAGAAGGTTGTTGATGCTTGTTCCTTGATCTATTGCACCAAGATATTTTACTGTACATTTATTTACAATTTATTTACAAGTCGTATGCCACCTGGCATGTTTACAAGCGTTATGCCTCCTGGCATGTACATGATAGACATATTCTGCCACCTGGCATGTGAATTGATACATCATATTAGTTTTCTGCCACCTGACAGATACGATGCAATTACCTCAATTAGCGGTAATACGCCCGACATTTTGGCGTGTCCGCTTCCCTTACGTTCTGTAACGCAACTAACATTTGTGTGCGGTGCGCCCTCTGGGCACAAATCACCGCAATCACCGAGGAGGCCAAAACACACCCATTTTAAATTCTGGGGCTCTTTGTTGCACATAAAATAATTTATCTAACGGCGTTATAATCTTTCTGCCTAAAAATAACTCAGCAGGAGTTTTGCCCGTTGTATCATGTTTTGCGGTCCTAAGGGCGAAAGCAAATTCATTGACATATTTATCCCATCTTTTATGAAAATTTTTAACATAACTACGGATAATTTTCACTATATTTCTATTGACCCGTTACGCTATATTTGATTGCGGCCGATACGGGACCATTTTTAAATGACGTATGCCCAGTTTTTGGCACATGTCTTCAAATACATTACTTACAAATTGAGGACCATTATCCGATATAACTTTTAGGGGCGCGCCGTATTTTAAAATATATTTATTTAAAATAGAATCAGTAACTAATTTCTCGGAGGCTCGTTTTAAGGGAACAATTTCGGTCCACTTACTAAAATGATCAACCATAACAAGGAGATAGCGACTTTTATTTAACTGACTTTTTGGGAAAGGGCCCAATAAATCGATGCCAATTATTTCATTTGGAAATTCCGATTTAATACTATTTAGAAACCCGGCCGGGCGGAAATTAATATAATTAACTGCTTGACATGTTGGGCAGGACTGGACATACGCCCTTGTTAACTTTTGCAGTTCTGGAAAATAGACTGCCTCGCGTACGCGTTGTATAGTTTTTTGAATACCAGCATGAGAAGCTAAAGGGCTGTCATGCAACTCCTGCAGGATATTTAATCTAAGACTAGCTGGGATAACAGGTCGAAATTCGTTGTTGGAATTCGTAGTTTTTGTATAAAATAATAGACCATCTATTAGTTCGTAATGGGCCGCCCTATTTCTTATCGCCACAATATCTTGGTGGCTAAAATTTTCAGGATCCTTTAAATACTCATAAATGCTTCCAAACTCAGGATCCTTACCCAGTTCGGTTATTACAGTTTCTCGGGAATTTATTGTACATGCTGTGAGCATTGCCACCTTTACAGTAATACCTTCTTCATCTATTTTAATTCTGGATAGGGCATCTGCTACGATATTTTCGTTTCCGGGGGTATGCTTGATTACCAGATTATATTCTTGTAGCTTGAGTGTCCATCTTATTAACCTTGGGAATAAGTTTTTCCCTGAGTACAATCTAGTTACCCCCGCATGATCAGAGTACACTGTTATTGGCGCCTTTCCAAAATAGACTCGGAACTTTTGTACTGCTAACAGAACTGCAAGTGCCTCTCTCTCGGTCGCGGAATAGTTTCTTTGTGTTTGATTTAAAGTTCGGCTAAACAATGCCACGGGCTGCTGATTTTGTGAAAGTACCGCTCCTACCGCATAATCCGAAGCATCCGCTGAAATTTCTAAATTCTCATCCTTTTCAGGAAATTTCAACACAGGGGCTTGCGTTAATGCTTGCTTTAATTTTTCGAACGCACTATTGGCTTCGGCCGCCCACGAGAATCTTGCCTTTTTCCTTTTCAATTTTAACAATGGTTCAGCAATAGCTGCAAAATCTTTTATAAAGGACCTATAATATGAACAAAGTCCTAGAAAAGAAGAGAGCTTCTTCGCGGTGTTTGGAGTCGGATACTTTTGTACAGCGATTATTTTTGATTCGTCTGTCTCGATTCCTTTCTGAGATATTTTGTAACCTAAATATTTTAATTCAGGGGCTGCAAATTTGCACTTTTCGACATTCACTTTTAGACCGGCCTCATTTAATAAAGAAAACACCTGTCTTAAATCCTGTACATGTTGGTCGAGATTATCACTAGTAATAATGATATCGTCTAAATAGATAAATGTGGACTTTCCAAGAATAGGCCTTAACACAATGTCCATACATCGCTGAAATGTTGTCGGTGCCCCTGAAAGGCCAAACGGCATACGCAGAAATGCATAAGTGCCAGACTTGGTTATAAAAGCAGTCTTAAGCACGTCTTCAGGCCTAACCCCTATTTGAAAATAACCAGTCGTTAAGTGTAAAGTCGTCATATATTTGGTCGACGTTATGTTCCTTAGAATGTCTTCAATAATAGGTAACGGATATACCGGATATTTAGTTATGGAGTTTAATTTACATTAGTCAATCGCGAAACGCCACCTTTTTGGATGTGTCAATGGATAGTCATTATTTTTCTTACATAAAACCACCGGGCTAGCATAACTACTTGAGATGGGCGTTATGATCTTTTTACGTAGCATATCGGTGATATGCCATTCTATAATTTTTTCCTTATTCTTATCATACCGGTATGCTTTGTGGCGAACTGGCATTGAATCTCCGGTGTCAATACTATGGTTAGTAACCTGAGTAAATCCTGGAACATCACTAAATAACGAAGCAAATTCACTTACCACTTGTCGGATTCTTCGTTGCTCTTCATTAGGCAGGGGGTCAAGGTTTAACATCGGCGGTTCAGCCTTTTCTTCACGAACTGGTTTCATCGTCAGCTTAAGGGACGCTTCATTAAAATCCAGCGTTGCTTGTGCCTCTGAAAGAAAATCTATTCCTAAGATAATATGTGCTTGCAGATTCTTTACTATGAAAAACATAACCTTTACTTGTTCGTCCTTGATACGGATGTATAGAAGTAATTTACCTATGCACTTACATCTTTCTCCTTGCGCAGCTAACACTGTCGTATTATCCGAATTATATATGCGATATTTACGAAAATGCTTCCTAAAAAAATCTTCTGCCACACAGGAACACTGTGCGCCTGTATCCAGGAGTGCGGTGGCTGGGATATTATTCACCAACACTTCAATCTTCGGAAGAGTCAAATTTTTCACCATTACTGTATTTAACTTGAAGGAAGAGGGGTTTTCTTGGCCTTCGGATTTCCGCACCCTCCTGTCAGTAGAAATCCGTTTTAGTTTAAATCATTTTTCATTTCCATGCATTCCTTCTTTTTCCACTGGACTTGAGACTTTTTTCCTGGATTGCTATTGAACTGTCGACGTTCGCCGGCTGTTTTTGAATGCTCGGGTTTCCTTGCCCACTGATTCGCTTTGCTTCCGTAGCCGTATGCTTGACTCTGCTGTGGTCTTGGCGCACCAAATTGGTTTCGTTGTTTATATTGGCGTCTTCTTTCAATGTCCGCCGTTCTTCTACTTTCAAACCTGGATTGCTAGCTGAAATAATTTTTCCAGTGTAGTCGGATTCCTTAATTCAATAAAGTCTTGCACTTGGGGAAGTAACCTCGGCAAAATCACTTGAATTATCTCAGGATCCGGACGGTTTCCATACAAGAGTTTGAAGACGTGAATTTTTCTTAAAATAAAGCTTGAGAGATTTTCGATTCTTTGCTGATATATGCTGAAAAGTTCCGTTTCTAATTTCGCACGATCCCTTACGACACGGAAGGCTTTTACTAGGGCAGTCTCGAAATTCTCGTAAGTATAGGTGGGACTTCCTGCTTGACCCAAGAGACTTCTGCCTATACATTTGAACCAGTTAAGCGCTTGGCCCCTCAAAGCGCTGGTAGCTAAGGTAACTTTTTGAAACTCGTGCACGGGGTAGAGCATGAAGTGGTCATCCAATTTTTCCAAAAAAAACTGGTTACCGGTGAGTTTCCATTAAATGTTGCTTCTGGTTTCATCGAAGCGCGCATGGTCTGGACGATGTAACCAAATCCTTCCAGGGCGGCAGCTGGCATTTCTGGATTCTGAGCCGCTTCTGCAGGCAGCACAGGTTCTTCTTGAAACTCGGCCATGGTTATTCTTCTTCGTTGGGCGCCACTATCAGGTTCAACGTTCCGTCTTACTTTCTTTGGGAACATGCACAGACCTGACTCGGAACAGGGAGCTTACTAAAGCTATGTCCAATAACTGTGGGAAGTAGACAAGATACACAGGAAGGGTATACAAAACCCTTTACTTTTCACTCTTTACAATAATTTCCGTACTTCGGAATACAGAGACCAACTACTTGTGGTCTGAACGTAAGAATATAAAAATATAACTAAACACTAACTTAAATTTGGAATAATCAACAAGGGCCTACGTGTAAGATTGGCCGGATATTAACAGGAAGCCGTATGTAGTACAGAGAACTGTTAACACTACAATACGTTTAAAATTATCACGAGGATTAAACCTCTGGCCTGGAAGGCAACTAGCAACTGAGTAAAACTTCTAAGGTAAGAGGCCTGCTTCGACTAACTCCTTCCTCTCTCTCGCTTGGCAAAAAGCCACAACTTAAGTACTTGGCGTTCGCCAGACAAATTTTGCATAAATAAGCTAACGCTTTTAATTCTGGCCGGAAGTAGAAAATAAGAAGTGATAGTAAAGATTTAAAATAAAATAAACGTTAGTAAAACTTAAGATCCTTACAACTTTACTGCCTTAGGGTATAAATACGACCGTTGCGCCCGCTGCTTTCCATTCTAGCTGATTTTTTGCTCCTGATGAAGAGGGACCTGTACATGCTTGCCTCGATATCGATTGAGTTATTGACTAGTTAAATCTAAGCCCAACACAAGTTGGGTACTTTGCTAATTTATGTTCATATGCTTTATAGATGGATTTTGCTTTCGCGATACCGCAAAAAGATTTGGCACAGAAGCACCCACTTGTACATTCATATTGGCAACAGTGGTCATGGTGAATTTTTTTTAAACTCTTCTATAGCGGAAGGGAGGCCAATCCACTTAGGCTTTAGAATACAGGCCGAGAATGCCATTCTTGTAATAATCTGTAACACAATGCCTAGGGTGTACATGCTTAGAACACATTCTTTGTCGAATACATATATACTCTAATTTTCGAACGCAGAGTAGGAAATAGAAGAAGACTGTAACAAATTTCTAGCAATTAATAGTCGAAAGGGCGGATGAGCAATTGCAATAGAAGTAAATAAATAAATGCATGAACGAAAAAATAGATAAAATAAGAAGTAAATTAATGTAAAATGAATGAATATCTACATACAAGCAATGTTGTTACATGAAAATATAATAGTGAAGCTCTGACATATTGCTAGTAATTAAAAGACTAACCTCACGTGCACACCACATGATTTTCTTGTACGGCTTATTAAATGATATCAATTTTTTGCTGCGCTTCATTTAAACTTATATCCTCAAATTATTCTAATTTAATTAACCGATACCTCGATACAAGTTGAAAATGACAACAAAAACTACAAATTTTGAAATTAAATATGCCGGTCAATTTTTGTCGTACGGAAGTCAAATTTCTTGTATTTTTATTTTTTCATAACGAGTACAAAACTTTCCCAAATATAAATATAGGAACCGAGTGAACGCATTAAAATATAGTTTCGCTATTTGTTGGAAATGTATTTCTTTTTGAAAATTTTGAAGTTCTAAAACATGAATATTTCCCTCGTTGTTTTTCACTTCTGTAATTGGAAGTGCATGTCTAATATCAACGATTATGAAAATAAAGGCTGGGTAAGGACTTCTAAGCCGACATATATATGTATATTATTCTTCCGATTATAAAAAAGGGAGGTGGGTAACTAGATGTTATAGCAATCCCATATACAACATTTTCTACATCTAATCGTTTTTGAATTATGCCAGGTATATAAATACATACGGCAGACTTTAGGAAAAAAATCCCTTTCGAATCTATTTTACAATATGGTTGCGTAAAATGAGTCCTTTATTCTCTCCGTTCGTACGGACGTAACATAAAAAAAGTCAACCAGATAAATTCGGGAACAGTCAAAATGCATATTTCCCTCGGAATATGATACCCGAAATTTTTCACGATGGCTATACTTCCTTCGTATAAGGAATTAAAAAGCAATTAAAAACAGATGAACTCAGTGAATAAGGCAGAGGAGTGATTACATAATAAACGTGGCAGATAATGCACAGTGAAGACACTGTATATACGAAGATACAAATAGATGAATTAAATGGGGATCTTACTGAAATATAATAAACGTAGAAGGAGTAAACCTAGAAATGTGCATGTACAACATAATTCGATAGCATAGCAGGGAAAAATACTCAAAAGTGACAAAACAAAGTAGAAGGGATATGTTAGTTGTTTAGTGAACTACATTATACAAATAACAGCAGAGAAATTCAAACGTATATGTAGCATTAAAAGAGGAAAAAAAAAGTGGCAGACAGAAAGTAATAAATTACTTTAATTAATGCATACATTTAGCAATGCAAAGCAAAATTACACTAGTGGAGCCTAATAGATATTACACAGTCAACGGTGAAATACTAATGAAGTGAACATGCATAAAACTAAGTTCAAGAGTATGTCAAAGAACCCAAGGGATGATGTTGCCAGTGATTGGTTGTAGGAAATAATTTAACTCAGAATAGTGGAAATGGAACTAGCTATGTTTACGCATTTCTCGTATACATTTGAGAGCAAGAGCATTTTAAATGTATTGTCTGCTAATGCTGTTACAATTTCATCCGTAGGTTTGCGGAGATGATGTTTAACAGCATTTGAGCAATTGAGAGATAGTGGTTGGGATCTCCGACCGTTCCATAAGCACGCTGCTCAAGTAGGCCGGATACAAGTAAATCCTTTATAAATGGACCATAACCTATTAAATGCTGAGTGAAGTGTGAATAGCCACTAATTAGTTGTTTTCCAATTTTAGGAAGAATTTGTGCATCGTTCTTCCTGCTGTTTCAGTGTCCCGCAAACACTGACATTGTTTGACGCGTTGACGTTGCGCATCTAATATTCTTGAGGGAGACTCGGTGGCTGCATTGTTTCAAAACGATGTCTGCGTTTTCATTTCCATAAGGATATTTCTGCTTCTGCGGCCAACGATGTCTTCAAAATTAGAAGTAAATGGTACGTTAATGGCTATTAAATAATGAGAAATGTAATGTGGTCTAGAGGACTGAGAGTTCAGCTTGAAAGACCGAGTTCCTGAGGTACGGGAAGGTACTGTCTAAAGAAGGCTAGAGTCCGACCTCACTCATGCCTTCACTCAAAGCGAAGACCACCGTATCCGCTTCATGTCTGTGGTATGTTGCAATGCATTGTCAGCAGACATTCGAGCTCTGGTTGGCAACAGAGTGAAACAAGGAACTGTGGCAAATCGGCTACTTAAGGGACAGCTCCGAGTCAGACGTCTTGCTTCGGCCATACCACTAACTTCAGATCACTTTCATCTGCAATTTCTGTGTGTCGAGCTAAAGCTCATTCGAGGGTAGAGTGAAAATTTATTGTGCTCTCAAGATAAGACCGTTTCTGTCTTGGTACCAGTAATGGCTATTTGCTGGTTAGAAGGAGAACACTTGAGCGCTTAGTACTAAGCTCTCTGTGACTTGGATACGTTTGGCCAGTTTTCTTTTTCTTTCCCTTTCAGTTTCCTCTCATAGGAGTCAAAGTCTCGGCACATATTTTTACTGTAATCTGCACTAATTTGCTGTAATCTGCGCTAACGGGTAAGAATAGTTTCTTCTCGTTTAATTCTGAAACCTAATTCTTATCGAGGTCTTTCTTGGAGGAGGAAACAAATTTAATTTAGTTTAGTTTTCCTGTGGTTATTCTATTTTTTTTCAAAATTTTGTAAAGTTATTAACATAAATCATATCATATATTTTATTTGAAACATTTTAGAGATTTTCATTATTTGCATTAAATGTTTTATTATGAATTTTCATTAATGTTTTTAATACAAGCACAGTTTAATTGTATATATTGCTTTCTTACACAATAGGATTCTCGAAAAATAAATTACATTGAGAGAGTGTTATAATAGTGAATTCATTCGTAAGCTCTCTCCTTTTGTTTACGTAAGAGGGTATAAAATGCATCCTACGAACAATCTGAGCTGGCACTAAGCCATTTTAATAAACCAGATTCATTAATGAAGTTGGTAAAATGTCGCGTTTCACATTCTGGAAGACTTAATTTTTATTATGCTGTTGTAAAGTTCTTGCCTCAGAGAGCGTTTTACTAAATCTCCAGTTGCTCTGTTGCTGTTATATACAGAATGTTGCTACTTTAAGTTTGTTATAATAATAATAAGTATTCTAGCAAGTGGTCAGCATATGTCTACTATTTGTTAAAAACTTGGTTTTTGCTTCTATTCGAAATTGAAAGCATTTAATTCTTAAATTTTCGTCTGTTTTAATCTTTCTCCGGGTTAACCCTCTGACTGCTCAATTTGTGCACCGAAATCGCTTTCCAAAATCTTTTTTTAGGGCATATTTTAAATCTATATATATATATATTGAAGAATTAAAAAATGCACTTTTTCTTTCTAGAAAATATTTTTTATATAGATTTTTATCATGAGAAACTAAGTTGCCAGAAAAACCAATTTCAGATGTTATCACCAAAAAAAAAAAAAAAAAAAAAAAAAAAAAAAAAAATCTCTTTTTTTAAATAAATTTCAGTCGAATTACAGTTAATTTCTATTTATTGCATAATATGAAAAAGTAAAATGTATAAAATTCAAGGAAATATAAAGCGCTGAGGGAAAAATACCTTAGAATTGCAGTTTAGCATGATAGAGTTCAAAACAGGGTTAAGGCAAAGTCCAACTTCACAATCTTTGCACCAGATACAGTAAATCCAATTAATAATCAATCTAATTATTAATCTAATTAATAATTCAATAATTAATTTAAATAATCAAGATAATCGCGGAACGTTTTCTAGCAGCCATTTCTGTAAGAAAAAAGTGGCAAAAAGTGAAGTTTGAACGCTAATACCACGTGCCTTCAAATGCCGCAATTTAGTGGACAACTAACGATGTCTTTTGGCCAAAATGTAAACTAAACGCCTAATACTCTATATAATTTATTTCAATGCTTAAACGGGGAAAAAACGGGGTCCTCTCTTCAATAAAGGAAGAAAAACATATGCCCGCGGAAATCTCAGGATGATCAGCCAAAGGGTTAAGAAGTGAGTACACATGTAGTTAATTTGAGGAAATTTTAATCCAAGCAATAATTAACTGATAAAAATTATTTAACTTTAAGTGAGAATTATAAACGTTTTTAATTAGCGATTAATACATTAATAAAAGAATAAATGCAATTGAAATTGCTTTCTACAGAAGAATTCAATATTATATCAGTGGCTGAAATAGCGTAATACTGTTATTATTAAATTTGAATTAAATTATTGCATTAATTCGTAACTTTAATAGACTAACCAAAGTAACACAGAAGTGCTATTTCAAACTAATACTACAGTGTTAATAAAAAGTATCATTGTTGGTGTACCAGTAATATATTGTTACGTTTTTTTTTTTCTGACAACAGTTGTTACGTTATTTTCTTCCTTCACGTTCGTACGGGGTTCTTAGACTTAGAGTGAATAACGACGACACTTGATGAAGTATCGAAACACACTTTATTTACCAATATTAATCAGGACAGCTCCAAAACACTTTTAGAGTCGTCGAAGATCTACTATAAACACGCTGTAACAATCAGCGACACAGCCTTCACACTGCCATGCAATAACGGTGGAGACAGCTTCATTGCAAAGCACCAGAGTACAGCTCCCGGCTCTGCTCGGTCGTTCTCGGAACTCCACGTACTCTCGAGGCTTTCCACGCTACAACTCGCGATGCCCTCGACGACACACAGAGCAGACACGACACACACGACTCTTCGGTTCAATCGTTCAAGGAGCTTAACACTCTCTCTCGACGATGCGCTAACCGCGATACACTAAGAGACTCTTCGATGCACTCGACGACTAACTCGGCGCTAGACTTCGAGACACTCGCTCAATGACTGACTATCAGCTCGCTAGATGAGGCACACTAACTGACTGCGAACCAGCAGGGTTTTTTCGGCTTGTGTTCGAGAACATTCTGCGCTAAACCGGTAAGAATTCGTTCCAGAAGGTTCTCCATCCGTCCATGGAATATCGCCAAGTGGGCGATTTCTCGCCAAATGTGGCAACCCTGCCTTTTTCTTGTTATTTTATGGCAACCCTAAACTACTTTGCAGGGAAACTATCTCACCGCACCTGTACATTTCGTAACACTATGAAGATAAATGGCAGTTATCAAATAATAACAAGATTGGAATCGGAAAATAATCCTTATGCGAAGATTTATAATTCACTCTGTGAGCAACTGACATAAGTTAAACAGTCAAGGTAGGTCTAGAAAAAGTGCAAAACAATTTACAGCAAAAAAACTAGTACTTAGAATAATATTAAGCCTTAATATTTTCTCAAAGAGGTTAAGCTGTAAGTTGGAAAGTTAACCGATTCCGATACATGCACCAGAAATTGAAATGATTTTAATTGATATATAGCATACTATTTTTTGAATTAAATGAGTTTGGTAATTAAGATGGAAAAAAACTAAAAATCTTGCTTAAAATGAATTTTTTTAAACTTAAATTTTAGTTTCAAGAAGACGATTCCGATCCCAGTATTCGATAAGACAACAGGATCACTCAAAACATTTAATGTAAAAGCAATATTATTGACTGAAAAGAATCAAGTCAGATAAACAGCATTTTATTTTATCAACAAAGTAATGTAAACAGAACGCTGAAACAGAAATCGGAAGGTTTTGCACCATTCCGCAAATTGTCCTTAAACTTGCTTGTCATCCGCTGTCAGGTTATCTGGGCTCACTCAGGAAATCCGACGTGCGCAGTTAAGAATGTTCCCCCTATCATATTTAAAGCTTGACACGTCTAGTGGTGCCAAGCGACTCTTTTTACCAAGCTTTTACTGAAGCCCATCACGCACTCAGGAGCGGATTATGAATGACTAGCTTCATTCCCCTTCGAACCCCCAAATCCAGGCAGAACGAAGATTTTCTCGGAGAGACGAGCAAATAGAAAACACACGAAGCCCTTTAATAATGGATCACGTGATTTATGGAAAACAATTCGCCAGATCTGTTTGTCCGAACAGTGTGGAAATTAATAAAACGTGACTAGCATGTTCTGTTTCTTTTGCGAGAGACGAATTTTTACCAGCACGCGACTTGCCAGCATAGGACGTCTGCTGGATAGTCTGTCGCCGAAATCGATTATTTGGACGCAGGAGGAGATTTAGCAATGTATTATTCATCGGTTTCAGCCTTTTTGTGGCATTTATCCGTGAAACGAAACCCGACAAAGCTGAATCGGAAGCGTGGTTTTGATGTTTAATAGTTTTTAAACGAAGTGATTGTTCCTTAACAATAAATCACTTAAGAATAGTGACAAAGTCACGAAGATTCCTCTCTGGAGACCCATTGGAGGCTACCTCTGATTACAGACTTTACCTGAACGACATTAATGGCATATATTCGAATGAATGATTTATAGTGTTTTTAAACTCGTCCTCACAATAAAGGAATTAAAAATTTTTCAAAATTAATCTACTGCGTTGTAATTTAAAGCTCATTTTATTACTTCAAAATAATTCTCATTATGATTCAATCGTAGAAAGAAAGCTTTCGTTGCAATTCGTTTATAGAGAAACAAAAACAAAAACAAAAAAATGTCATATTTTCAGTTTACGCAAAAATATTACGAAATTTTAGATAGAGTTTCCCGTCTTAGATACTTACTGATTCAGATACCTTTCCTTCTGTTTGGATACAATTTCATAAATTATAAATATCGAATAAAATTTCTGATATGCTCCTATTAAAAAAAACCATCTTATACTATATGAAGTGAACACATTCAGATCAGCATTTTCTTTGAAGTTATTTTGGAAGAAAAAAATGTAAAATGTAAAAATGTTCCAAAATGTAAAAAACAGGAGTTACATATTTTTCAGTCTACTGTTTTCGACAAGCAACATTTATCGCTAAACAGTGAGATTTTGCGCCAGTTGTGGATATGCGTGACTTCACAACACATTCGTAAGAACTTCTTAATTTCCTGTAACCCCGATTAGTTCTCTATAAGCCATTTTGGTTTTTTTAAGAAAAGTTATAAATTAACTATAATACCGTCATCAGTATGCATCTATTGATTAAATAAATATTTTTGTACTGACCAGTTAAAAACACAGACATTATTCTTTCGACTGAACTTTTATTACATACATTTTTTAAAGCTCTTAGCATAATTTTTCTAAAGCTTTTATCATTCGCACACGAGCTTACAAAAAAGATCACAAAAAATTGCTAGAGCACAAAAATAAAAAAACATTTTGTAACAGGAATTTTTAGAATATTAAAACCCTACACGTTTGTTTTTGAACTTTTTTTGAACCTGAATTTTTTCTCAGATCATCTCGAGATTTGAATTCATAATTATTTGCGTTTTCCTATACGCTATACCCATAATTTGTATCTGTTGATTACTTACTTAAATAATTAATCTGTGACTTAGTTAATCTGTGATTATCAAACAGATCCAGAGCTAGCTGCTCTTTCGAACTTCTGCCGTACTGACTGACATAAATTTGGCCAGATCTTAGTGAATTTTCATGGTGTACAGGAAAGTACTCTAACATCAAAATGAATTCCGTGTTGTAAAGTTCCAGTATGTAACAACAGATGATACTTAGTCACGCTAATATAAAACGTTAATGATTTTAAATAATAACATTTGTACGTTTAAAAAAACATGATGCAGACATGAAATGAAATACTGGTATAATTCAATGAGATTATGATGAAATAAAATAAAATAGAATTAGGGATTATTCAATTATGGCAAAGCACACGAGGGCTATCTGCCTAAAAGGAGGGATGCCTTCGTGGAGGACTTTCTAAGAGAACTGGCTCGTATTACACATGGGGAAAACCACGAAAACGCCCATGCAGTCAGCCCGTTCGCAGGATTCGAACCTCGGACCGAACTACCAGTGTTCAACGTCTTCACCGCTCGGCCGCTGATGAGCCCAAAATAGAATTAGGGAAAAATCAAAATTTGTCGACATCCTTTTTCAGCATAACGTTACTCAGTTATATTTGAAACTGCACTCTATTTCATTTTAATACTCTGATTATTGTTTTTCATGCTTTCATTCCAGATGAAACTGATATTAAATTTTTTTATAGTTTAAAGTATAATGCATGAATTAAACAGTGCAGAAAATTGCGTTGGCTGCAACAACAAAAAGATTCTGAAATACTAATTTCAAGCTGCTAAAAACTGTTTACAGTGAAATAATCCTCTTTTTTTGTGTGTGTGTGTGTCTTTCTTTTTCTTTTTATTTCCTTGTAAAAAGTAAAAGAAGTATTGTCACCGCGAAAACAGTCGAGTTTCATATTTCAAAAGAAATGCGGAAATATTCATTTTGATCGTTCCCAAATTCATTTGGACGACTTTTGTGCGCAACGTTTGTACGTATGAAGAGAATAATGGCCTCTTTCTTCAGAAACGGATTAAAATAGATTCAAAAGGTATTTTTTTCGTGACGTCTGTGCGTACTTACGTACTAGTGTTTGTGACACTAACCGGCTCCGCCATTAAGATAAGGCACTACCGGGCTTGAAATCATTCCGATCGTTGGGCTAGTAATCAAGGCGGTTAGGCCGCCTGTTACTGCTTTGAGTGGACATACTGTCCTTTATTATATACAAAACATTTAACAAAACACATTTACATTACTACATCTAGATTAATTAAAGAATAAAAGCTATCAACTTTATCTATTGTTGACTTTTTTAAATATTACAATAAGAATTAGAATATATACATTTGATTGAAGGTCACATGTCTGGAGCAGGTTTGAGGAGCTGACTCATCTAGTCCTCGATGATGATGTCAGGTCTTGTGTTTACTTCCGTCATGATCTTGGTGATGCCTTTGACCAGGTAGTAGTCGTTGACTAGGGTGGACAAAGGAATGTCCCTGACGTTGTTAGGAAAGTGTCTTTTTCGGAGATCGTCTAACAGCTGGCAGTCGAAGATGTAATGAAACGCGTCCGTTTGATGTCCTGGGGTGCCGCAGGCGCATTTGGCTTGACGATTCAAGAACCTTCGATAGTAAGCTGGGAATTTCCCGTGGTTGGTCAGTGCCTGGGATAGATGGTGATCAGATCTTAATCTCTTGTAGCTGACTTTGTCAAAGAATAGGAAAGTGTGCCGTCCTTTGTCTTCTTCTTCCCAGCGTTCTTGCCAGACCGTGAAGAGGTAGTTGTCGATCAGCTTTTTCGCTGTTATGATAGAGATCGGAATGCTAGAGTCTACTTCCAATCGATTTGCTGCCTCTTTAGCAAGAGTATCAGCTGTCTCATTTCCGCTAAGTCCTGTATGACCGCGGACCCAGTTGATGTTTATTACGTGATCGGAATTTAGGGTATGTAGTACTTCTTTCAGGGAGGCTATGTGCTCCGCCACTTTGCCTCTTTTGTTTAGTGCTTGGAGAGCACTCATACTGTCCGTATAGAATTTAATTTGAAGAGTTGATGGCTGATTTCCTGCCCATAGTGCCGCTTGTCGCAAGGCGTACGACTCAGCTTGAAAGACTGTAGCTGTGTCTGAGAGTCTATAGCACTCTGTGTGGATAATCTTATTGTCGAGGAAGGCAGCGAAGGCCGCTCCTATTTGGTTATTGATGCCTGAGCCATCTGTAAATATTTCTAAGTGCGAGCCATCCGGTTGCTCTTTTCGCCAGATTATGTTTCTTATTTCTGCTGGGTGCTTTGTGGCCTCATGTCTATATCTTTCTATAGTCTGAGATTGTACTATGTACCATGTACCATGTATATATGATTGTACCATCCAATGACGCGTCTTCCTGGTAGTGTTGGAGTCTGTATTGGAGCTTTTCTTTCTGGGCTTTGAGATCTAATGGCAGGACTCCTGCCAAGACTTGTAATGCCGCTGTCGAGGTTGTGGTAAATGCTGCTGTTATTTTAAGCAGGGCGATTCGTTGGATCTGTGCCAGCTTGGTCTGGACACGGACGGTGTTCGTCATCCAGACTGGGCTTCCATATAAAATCATACGTTCGACTGCTCGTAGATAAAGGTCTTTAAGTAATCTTCCTTTGAGTTGCCATTTCACACTCATCATTCTATTGAGGCTATTCATTATTTTATTCGTGTTGTCTCTTACTGCTGTTAGGTGGGGGACCCACGTAAGTTTCTTGTCTAGGACAAAGCCTAAATACTTCATCGTATCTTGTCTTCGTAGGGGAACTCCATTCCATTTGATTCGTGGTGGGTTAGAGTCGATCTTTGAGCCTTTGGGAAATACAATCATTTGAGTTTTAGGGATACTGAATTTTAATTTGTATTTTTCGCTCCAGTTGGTTAGCTTGGTAAGGGCCATAGCTGCTTTTCTTTCTATTATTGTTCTATTGCTTCCGGCGATGATTAGTATGAAATCATCAGCGTAGGCTTGGATGCTTGCAGTGCCCTCAAAGTCTATTTGAAGGGCGGTGTCTGCCATTATATTCCAGAGGACCGGACCTATGTTTGATCCTTGCGGTGCCCCTTTCTGGTAACTCTTTCTTATATTGACCCCGTCTCTGATATAGGTGACGTGTCTATTCGATAGGTAGCTGTCTATAATTCGGTAGAGATTTTGCGGGCATCTTAATTCTTTTAGTCTGGTCTTCAACCCCGGCCACCATAGCTGGTTGAATGCCGAAGCTACATCCAGCGAGATGACGCAGGTGTGTAGGTTGTTCTCTTTGTTTCTTAGTATTGTCTTCTGCAATTGGTCGACTGCGTCTACCGTGCTTCGGCCTTGTCTAAACCCAAATTGATTTTCATTTAGTAGTTTATTGTGCTCGAGATGGTAGGTGAGCCGTTGCGTAATTAGCTTGTCTAGGACTTTGCCCCAGGCAGAGAGTAGGCATATCGGCCTGTAAGCGTTGGTTTTCGTCTTATCCTTCCCTTCTTTGGGGAAGAGCACGAGTTCTGCATTCTTCCATTCGGTCGGGAAGTATCCTCTGTGAAGGCAGTTATTTAATAGGTCTTGGAAGCCTACTTCATTTGCTAGGCGTTGTTCTTCTACTGCTCCTATGGTTAAATTATCTAAACCTGGGGCTTTCTTTTTCTTAACCGCTGCCATAGTGGCTCTGATTTCGGCTATTGAGAAGGGGAGGTCGTCATCTGTTTCTGGCGGGATTATTGAATCCTGTCTTATCGCTTTGTGAGTCTCATTGTCTTCTGTTAGATCGTCCTGCGGGAAGTGGTAGGATATTATTTCCGTAATTGCTTCTTCCAGATTGGTTGTGAAGGAGCCATCTTCCCGCTCTATTCGGCTTATTTTAAGGGGACCTGTTCTCTTGCCTCTAGCAATTTCGAAAAATGTGCCAAACGGCGTATTCATCGTTATTTGTTCCCAGAAATCGTCCCAGTATTGTCTTTTTGTGCGGTAGATTAGTTTCTTGTACCGCGCCGCATATATTTTGTATTTCTGCCTATAGTAGGCTTGTCTTCGCTAGGCGCTCTTTGGAATCGTTTTCTTAGCGCTCTGACTAGTTTTCTTAGTTGGTGAATATCTTCCGTCCACCATGGGGTGTATCTTGCCCTTAAGGGGCCGGTTCCCTTGCTCTTTCTTGTTCGTTCATATGTATCTTGCAACAATTTCGTGGCTTCAGCGATGTGCTTGTCTATGTCTGCGTTACATGTTATCTTATTTGGTTGATAACTTTGGAAAATCTTTTGTCTGAATTCTAGCCAGTCTGTGCGCTCTACGTGTATTCTTTGGCTCTTTTTGATATCCTGAGGACCGATACATACCTCAAAGAGGATATTGTTGTGATCGCTTCCGTTCTCGCTGTCGTCTATTCTCCAGTTCGAGATTTGGAAATTTTCATTTCTTTGTTTTTGCAAGGTGAGGTCAACCCAGGAGTTGCCTCTCGCTCCTGCGAATGTTGGGATGATTTTATCGTCGTTTATTACTGTGCATCCCGTGGCTGCGAGGAATTCGCAAACCTTTATGCCTCTGGGATCTGAGTATGAGGGGCTCCATATAGGATGCTTTGCATTAAAGTCCCCGCATATGATTGCTGTCAGGTCGCTCTCCATAATTAATTTTTGGAGTGTGGTGAGGAGTCCATCCAATTCTTGGGAAGGTGTACCATAGGCTGATACGATCAGAAACGGGTTTGCGGTTTCTATTCGTATAGCTACCGCTAATGGGTCGCTATATATCTCGCATACTGGTTGGTTAGTGTCTGTCACTATGATTGCTGTCTTTGCATTCTTTGCGTTGTGGTATCTTCTGTAGACTGATGGGAGACCGTACATTTTATCTTTGACTAAGTACGGCTCCTGTACGCATGCTATTTTGAATCTCGTGTTATCCGCTAAATTAATCTTTAGATTCTCTGTAGCACTCCGAGAGTGCTGTAAGTTAATTTGTATTATATCACAGTCCATAGTTTGTTCGGCTTATTTGTCTGTTTAGTTCTCTTATATAGCATGGGCACTTTGAGCTTCGAGCATCGTGAGTGGGACTATAACCCGCATTAAATTTTTTGTTTGCTAGTAGACAGTTAACACATTGTCTTTCTTTTTGACTGCATTCTTTTATTTCGTGTTCTTGTTCTCCGCAGCCTGCGCAGACTCGCTGGCTTGTGCAGTTTTTAGCACTGTGATTAAATCCCAGGCACTTTGTGCAACGGGAAACTTTTAGATATTCTTTTACACTATGGCGAGACCATTTTATGTTCAGTTTTGGGTTGTTTTGTAGCCTATTGAATGTGGCCGGGTCGACTGAGAGAACCCAGTGTTGGCCATGTCTTGAGTTCATTGAGAAAAGTGCTTCTATTTCTGCCTCATCGAATCCGTCATTTTGTTTCTTTATAAGTTTAACTATGGTATTTTTTTCTATGTCTTTATGTACATTATAGACTATGACACGCGGGTTTCGCTTTGTCGGTAGTTTTGTTTCCATCATATTTTTGGTTTTACTGTTCTCTTTTATAGCTTCATCTAGAATGGCGAGATCGTCTTGTTTCGCGACTTCTATTAAAATTCCTCCTTTTCCTATCTTTTTAACATTTTTAACTCCTATCTTTAATTTTGTAGGGTTAATAGAGTTCACTAATTTAGTTTTTAGCTCCTCTGAGGTACACTCCGTGTCTTGTTTGGGATACACTAATAGGACGTGTTCTTGGGCATCGTCTCTTTTTCTGGATATGGGTCGTCTGGACACTGGTCGGTTTCTTTTTGCCGATCTGGATCTGGATCTGACTGCGTCCGCGAAGGTCTTCTTCTCAGAAGCAACGAGTCCCTGGACGTAATCCTCAAGATGTTGTGTCTGCTCCACTTGGCCTTCTAGCTGTGCTATCCTCAAGTTCTGCTTTGTGACTAAGTTAAGAAGCCCTAAAAACTCATCTCTGATTTTGTGTGCAATCTTTTTGGAGACTGGCTCTTTGGCCAAAAGTCCCTCTAGGTTAATTAGGCAATTATGCGCCTCTTTCATCGTGGAGAGATTCGGAGAATCTTCCATTTCTTTGTCTTCATGACCTGACTGTGAGTCTGTCCTAACTGTTTGTGGAGCTGCTACTGACTGCAATCCGCTGTCAGGACCTTCTGGTCTGCTTAGCTCCGTGTTTGGATCCTTATCCGACTCCACTTCGCTGTCGGGACCTTCCGGTCTGTTTGAGTGATTCTCAGAGGGCCCTCCGGCTTCTCTTTTGGAATCTTTGGATCTCGTTTTTCCCGTCATCGTACCTTGTAATTGTACTTCGTACGAGGGGTGTAGGGATTGTGACCTAGCTCTAAGGGACTACCACATGAACCGTTAAGGGCCCAACTTACGTGGTAGCTGCTGTTCACAGAACCGGTACCCTGGGGTTCTCACCGGAACTGTTACTTAGCGGGTGGAGTTGCTTTAGACCCTCTTGCGAGGGAGCCCCCAGACCACGACAAGGTCCAACTCCACACGGGATTGCGACCAGCAAATGACCGCTAATTGACCACGTTTAAACTCAGATAGTACTGGACGGCACCCGACGTTCTTTCTGAGATGGGCCAATTAACTCGCTTTGAATTTCACAAGGCTCTCGCGCATGCAAAAGACAAAAGACTACTGGTATGTATCGCATTCCCCCTGGGGGCGTACTTACGTACGTATGTATATATCTCGCATACCTCAAAAACGATTCCTCTTAGAGTGTTGAAATTTTCATATGTGACTGATATAATATCTAGTCACGCACATCACCTTTTTATTGCAATCTGCAGTACCAAACGTGCGTGTATATATACATATATATATATGTGTATACACACACACATAGTATTCAAAATTTAAATTAAATTGGAAACAAAACAATTCCCTAACAATATTAATAATTGCAACCGTATTATATGTATATATATATATATATATATCGGCTTTTATATATATCCATACATATATATATTGACTTTTATATATATCGATATATATATATATATGTTTATCGATATATATATTTACTTTTATATATATCGATATATATATATATATGTTTATCGATATTTTATATATTTATATATACACGCACAAACTTTTGTTATACTGTCATATATATACATACATATACACTTTTGTTAAACTGTTATTTATATATATATATATATTTATAGTATATAAACACTCACCCCTTACTCGGTTTAAAAGTACTTACTGGATATTTTCGCCACCTTTGGTAGTAGGCATGTACTTCCAATTGTAGAAGTGTTTTAAATAATAAAAATATTCACGTTTTGGCCATTTCAAATTTTAAAAAAATAATCTTCAACAAACAGCGAAACCTAACTTTTAATGATATCTCTCGCTTTCCGTAGGTATATTTGGGAAAGTTTTGGACTCGTTATGAAAAAATAAAATTATAAGAAGTTTTACTCCCGTACGACAAAATTGGGCGGAAATTAATTACGAAATCTGCATTTTTTTCTATTATTTTTAACTTGCCTTGAGGGACTGGTTAATTAAGTTACAATAATTCGAGGAAATAAGTTTAAGTGAAGTGCAGCAAAAAAGATGGGTATAACTTCATAGGCCGTACGAGAAAGTCATACAGTGTCTACAACAGTTTTTTTTTATTTTATTTTTCCTATAAAAGTCTACAGTTAGCAATAACTTCTGTTAAATATCCGGAATTAAATTTAAATTGGCAACTATCTATAACGATACACTGTCCATTTTTATCTTCCATTTTACAAATATATTATTTGTCAGGAATTACTGTAATCAAACATGAAGCTTTTATTTAATCATCTGTTACACGTATTTTCCACCTGCGATTTGGATTACATTTATGCGTGACAAAGTAGAAAACTAGCTCTTGTCACGTATTCAATTTAAATGGTCAGCTTCCCAATTTTTTCCGCCACTAAACAAATTATTTTTCTATTCCATGCAAATTCTCCACTTCACTATACTTCGTAGGACCACATGATATATTTTGAGAAAATTTGAAATGCTTGGGAGTAAAATCTATCATAAAACTTCATTTATTAAACTCTTCATTTATTACTTACCTAATTTTTCCATTTTATAAGGTTTATGAATAATTTCTTAATTTTTTTATATTGATATATTTTTTAATTCTCGACAAAACAATTTAATATCGGAGAAAGTCTAAGATATTCATTTTAAAATATATTATTTGCTCAAAAGAAGCGTTAGCTATAAACGGCTATAACGGCTAAACTTTCTTACATTTCTAGACATACTTTGAGAGAGAAACGTTAAAAATTTAAAAACTTGAATCAGATAATTATTTTATATAGATGATTTCTAAAGAATGGTAATTCTGGGAAGCATGGCTGTTTAACGTGTGTCAGTTGTTCACAGAGTGAATTATAAATCTTTGCATAAGAATTAGTTTCCAATTTAAATCTTGCTATTAGTTGGTAACTGACGTTTATCTTCATATATTACTGGTACACCATCAGTGATACTTTTTAATAACATTGTAGTGTTAGTTTAAAAAATAGCACTACTGTGCTACAAACGCTATAAACGGCGCATGACTTGCCAAATTGCTGCCACCAAATATTATTGCTCTGTATTATATTTAAAGAAATTAAAGCAGTGTTTCTTGCAGTGTGAAAAACAGCGGTACCTAGAGCAATCATATTTTGAATAACATAGTCTTGCACTCGAACACGTACACCTAGAAACCCGAATTTTGAATTCAGATTTTTTTTTTCATATTTTGTAAAACTTTGATGAATTTTTGATTAACAAACTGAACCATTTCAAAGCGAGCAATAGCTACATTGTACGAAATGAAACATTTTTTTCACCACCGGGCGAGACTGTCTATGGAAAATTGTAAGAATAAGTTTGTTTGTGACTTAATTGTTGAACTGAATTTTTAAATATTTTATTTGTTTGTTTTTTAAATATTTTGTGACTTTATTGTGGAATCGAATGTTATGTGGTGTAAGCACGGTGATCGTGATATTTAATACATAAAGCTGACACCCAAAACATTAATAATAAAAAAACAGAAAAAACATTTTAATAGCCATCGTACTAAAAAAAACCGAACACTGATATGAGAAACTGACAAATAGTGAAATATCTCTTAAAATGTATGCCAACACTTAACACAGCAGCAAGAATTCCAAATTTTGTTAAATTAAATAAAAATTTTGTGATTTTTCTGTTGAATTCTGCAGGACATAAGTGTGACAAAATAATTCTTAATAATGAAGCTAAAACAACAAAAAGAATGGATTAGCAGGAGTGAGTGCAACAGAAAACTAAGTAGACTGCGAGCTCAGCGAGAGCATAAAAAACATTAACAAACCCTCTTGGGTAACCGCAATTTTTGTTTTATATGATATATAAAATTTATTTGATAGTTAAACAAGAGCGACGCTTACAAAACTGAAATTAGTAGCGCTTTTAGGTTTTTGTAATATGAAATTTCTTTTCCTTATATTTATTTTATTATTGTTGTTTTTCTGCCATTAAGCCCTATCTTTGCTGTTATATTATTTCTCATTGTCTTTCGCTGTCTCAGCCAGATCTAAATGATTTGGATAGTGATCTTTTCTTATTTAAATCTAAAAATGAATTACCCCTTTCAAAACTAAATGTCTGAAACTTGCTAAGGAATGTGACTAAAGTCTGTTTCTTGCATGAGCGTAAAAATGAATTAGAATATCACTTTTTTAAGCAAGAAAGTTTATTTTTCTGCAGAATCTGTTGTAGTGACTAGGGCTGTAGTACAAAACTGAAGAACCGCATATCTTATTATTTAAAAAACAAGCTTTGAAATCAGCGCTGCTTCCCATGAGGAACCAGTACCATCGATTCCAATAGCCTAGCAGATGACATAAAAGGATAATATGAAAACATAAATCTTCTGCTCTCCACAATCCATGAGACACAAGATCCACAGACTGTATTCCTGGACGATACGTGGATATTTGAAACTGATAACCTTTTTACTTGGATTATAGTTAAAATACACTGAATTTTGCAGTTTCTTATGCGGCTGGATTCCAAAGATTTAAGGAACCACTCTATTAAAAAGGACTGACCAAAAAGAGAGTATTTTATTTCAGGGCAGAAAAACTTCATCAGCCACTTATTTAAAAACACCGTATGCCTCCGCTACATATAAAACTAGGCTTCTTTGAAAGTTCATAAAAGGAAGAGATTGATAGGTTATTTGAATATGGCAAAGCACACGCGGGCTATCTGTATAATGAAATGGTTGTCTGCGTATAATGGAATGGCTATCTGTATTCAAGTTTCCTTGACAGACTTCGCGGGGGACCTTGTAAGAGAAACGTGCCCGTATTCACGTTACATATGTGGAAAACTACGAAAAACATTTATGTAGCCAGCCTGTTTGCTGGAATCGAATCCAAGATAAACTCTCAGTCCTCAGCTACTATTTTAACCATTCCGCAAATGGTGCGTTGCAGTTGCCGAATTGCGACACACCGGTTGCAATTTAGAAAAGTTTCCCTTAAAATGTTTGGTCTTCTTACCCGTCATAAACTGGATCCAAACTCTAGGTAGATTGACAGCGAATTATCGTTAAGTCTAAAATTAATTACAGAGAGTTTAGAAGGGTGTAAAGAGTACTTTTATCAACTAAAGTGGAACAAAAAGGCATACCTGGTGCTTACACACGCAACCAGCACTTATGGCGAGATTACTTAAAATAACAGTTAATAAAAATTTAAATAAGCTGGTAGCCAAAGACTACACAGATCAGTTTAACGCGAATTTGGCTCACGAACCTAACCGACATACATATTTAAATATCGGCAGAAATAATGCAAAGGCAAGAAACTTCGGCTGCCAGAACTGAGAGTAACGTGCGGGCACACAGGTAGAAGCACGGCGGTAAAAGGTCTTACCATCTAACAACCTCCGCTTAAATACTCAGGCTAACTTGTATTCTGGCGAAGAAATTGAAAGGAGAAGTGTTAGTAAAGATTGAAGTTATAATAACTGATTAGATTAACATAATTGAACACAATCCAAAAATCCTTTGTCCATGATGAAAGACATAATTTTAGGTCCTTACATCAAAACTGATGAAAGACACGGAACTTCAAACAAGCTAGAAGTGCGCAAAATGGTTGAATAGACATCTTTTAAAAAAGTGGTCAGAAACTTTCTACCTAACTAAAAGTTTCAGAACTAAAGAGAGCATGTCAATGAACAGCTGTTAAGACGTGAAAAAATTGAAAGATTATAACAAGGAAATAGAATCCAAATATGTTAGCTAAGTATTGCTGGTTCCTCTAAAAGGATGTTCCTCGAGCAAATAACAGCAGAAAATATAATTATGATTTACTTCCTGCATGTAAATAAAGCTTTCGTTGAATTATTCTAATGTAATGTTAGTTTTATTATATTTACATTTAACTCATGCTGTTATTCACATATTGTGAGTTCAAGATTTATTATCTTTATTGAATATGAAATTAGCCGTCAATAAAGTTTAACCTTTTATTTCCATTTAATAAGTAAAACATCAAGTTTTATTCATCAGTGTAATTACGAATCATTAATTATCGAATGCATCGAAAGAAGAAAGAATTTTTTTAACTCATTATAAAAGTCTGAAAGAGTTCAGATTTTAACGGTGGCCTAATACGAGTCTTGTAAAGTTTAATAGGGTTTATCAGTAGAGATTATCGATAGAGATGGCCCAATTGGAACAAAAAAACATTTTATAGAATGGAGATGAATATACATTTAGACTAATATGGGAACGTTATGTATCTTCTGTATATTTGAAAAGTGGCAATAAAGTAATTCTGTAAATATATTCAATGTTTTAATTAGATATATCACGAATTTTTATTGAAATCAATCAGGTAAAAAAGTCAAAAATAATTATCTTAAGAACAGCATCTATTGCTTCTAAAGAGCTTAGTTTGCTGATTAATAGCAGATAGAAGATAAATATCTTGTATTTTGCAGAATGGCAACAGATTGGAATTAAAATTGAAACAATTCTTAACTGAAACATTTCTTAACTGAAACATTCTTAACTGAAAACCGTGTTGCGAGACAGCCCTTTTGGATTAATAAT
The DNA here is from genome assembly GCF_044657685.1 of Stegodyphus dumicola. NCBI lineage: Eukaryota > Metazoa > Arthropoda > Arachnida > Araneae > Eresidae > Stegodyphus > Stegodyphus dumicola. The sequence goes on along the minus strand of NC_140772.1, from coordinate 97,859,001 downwards.
TTTAAAAACAGTCTCAATGCTGCTTGAAGGATTGACATATCAAATCTCAGGATATTAAATTTAAAATAAAATTTGAGAAGTATAATCGTTTTTCAGTTTTAGTAAATGAGGAAATTACTGAAATACTAAATAAAAGTTTAAATTTGTGCTTCGAGCATTTCTTAGTTATATCATACGAAGATTATTAAACAGTTTCTAATGAAAAGTTATGGTTTTCTATATAAAAATAAGAATCTTCAAAAATCAATGTTTTCCGCTTCTTGACATGAGGGGTTTTGAATTACTATATGCATATAAACACAAGCAGAGAAATATCAATTAAAATTTTACGATTCTCCATTAAATTTTTATTTTTATGTGAAAGAATTTTGTTTACACACGTTTCTTTACTACAGATACCATCCGTAATCGAGTTTAATATTCCTCATTTACAATTAATTTTTCTCCCCATTCATTCAAAAAGAAAGCACTTCATTCCCTTTCCTTTTTTATATTAGAATCAATGGTCCTTGGAGGATGCGAAGCAGCTTTATTCGAGTTAAGTATAATTCCATCAAAGGACGAAGAACTCCAACTGTTTTCTTTATTCGACATTCAATCCGTTTGTGAGACCCTTGAGAGAAGTAAGTCACAAGATAAGCATTCGTATTTGGACTTACGTAAAAGCACCGGAAACTGAGCCTTATAAACTTGACTGCAAAAGCATGCTATAATTATACAATTTGTAAACTTATACTTAATGAAGCGTCTGGTATAAAGCCATGGTAGATATATGTAAGTAGGGTTTTAAAATATTGTTTCATTTTCTATAGATGCTTTAATATCTTAAAACATTACTTTATATTTACATATATATATATTGTATACGGCTTGCTGCAGAGTGCTCTTTTTTCAGCGTGAAAGGAGTGTTTGAAAAACTCTAACATCACTCATATGACGTCATCAAGCTCAATTTATTGAAGTCATTTTGAGTTAAACGTTTGCACAACAATGCAATTTGATGTAGAAATTATATGACTTACTTGTACGACCTATTAAATTAAACACAGTTGTTCCTGCACTTCCTTTAAACTTATTTCCTCGAATTGCTTTAACTTAATTAACAGATCCCTTAAAACAAATTAGAAATGACGTCAAAAATTGCAAATTTTGAAATTTAATATCACACTCAAATTTTGTAATATGGGAGTCAAACTTCTTACAATTTTATTTTTTCATAACGAGTATAAAACTTTCCCAAATAAGTGTACGAACCGGGATCAATAAATTAAATAAATAAGAAAATCGCAATAAAAATTTCGTTATTTGTCGAGAATTAATTTTTTTTCGTAATCTGACATTGCCAAAACTGGAATTTTGTCATTTAAAACACTTCTGCAATTAGAAATATGTGACTGTGACCAACGATTACGAAAATAAAGTCCGATTAAGCACTTTTAAGTCGAATAAGTAGCTGGGTATTTACACGTTTGGCACTGCCGACTGGAATACGACAAAAGGAGGTCTACAACTAAATGTTATAGCAGTCCCAAATACAAAATTTCAATAACGTTTCCACAGCTACTCATTTTTGAGTTATGCCTGCACATGCATACGTTCCTACACATAGACATCAAGAAAAAGTCAATTTTGAATCCATTTTACCAACCGTTTTAAGAAAAGCGTTCTTTTTCTATCCGCACGTACAAAAGTCACGAAACAAAGAGTCAAAATGAATTCGGGAACTGTCAAAGTGGATATTCCCTTTTAAATACAAAACCCGAAATTTTTGCTAGATTTCAATATTTCTTTTGCTTCAAATAAAAAAGCAATTAAAACATCTAAGGACCTAATTTTATTCTAACCAATTATTTTTAGGTTTACTTTTCTATCCCTCCTGATTTCAGTTTCCTGCCGGAATGTAAATTATTAATGACGTAGTATGCTAATCTAAACGTGTTTCAGAATCAGTATTTAAGCTGCGTTTCAAGAGTTCGAAAAAAATAGTAGCGAAGTTAGCTCTGAGTTTATGCTGCGTGTTCGAATTTAGCTCTCTAGTCGGTGTTAAACACCAGTTATATTGATATTTCTAGGCTCGGCTTTGCTGTGTGCAGCCGATTTAGAGTTCCGTTAAGCTAAGGAGCCAGTCGTTAGCTATTTTAATTTAATGTGCCTTTTACATTTTTATTTTCTGTTAATTTAGTTAGCCACAAGTGGTGGTGAATTGTGAGCACCAACTGCGTGCATCTGTTTTAATACAGTTTAAATAGAAAAGTTATTTTAAACCTTCTTCTGCTGCATTTATTCTTCAAAGACATAGCGAGTATTCGCTACTTCGCGTTCTACGTAGAATACATTTTATGCTACTAAAGAAAATGAGACTCTATAAACACATTAAACATTGCTTGCCTAAATGGTTAAGAGCACATTCTCGAGCAATTTTTGGTTTTTAAGTACCAGCTGCAGCTCCATACTTTATAATGTCTAAGCACGAAAAGTAAAATATATGGAGACACAAAGTAACCTCATTCGCTATCACCATTAGCTGCACAACTCATCCCAAGTAGAAAAAGGCATTAGAAAGTTATATTTACCCGAATCAGTTAAATCGAAGTTCAGTTATTCAGTTTCAAATTATCAGCTCAAGTGTGATTTATCAGAAGCTCTCTGCAGACTTCGGTAAAGTAGAAATAGTATATTCGTCGGCAGGAAGAATTTTCTGGCTTCAAGTGTCATCCAAAATGCAAACTTTTTAAAAGTACAAACAAAAATTTTATGACAGTTTTAGCTACAAACTAAAAGAATTAAAAAGTAAATCAGTAACTTTTAAATAGATACCTATAGCTGCCAAATTCATAAGAATAAAATTATTATGATACAAAATTAATTATTCTAGAGTAAGAATGCATAACTAATATATCACAGCAGTAATTTAAATTCTGTGAATATACGAATGCATAAAAAATTCTATGAAGTCTCAAATGTAAAGGAACATTTTGATTTCATAAATAATCTATTAATCGCAACAATGCATTTGATTGCTAAAATTCTATTAAATCTCATGTAATATTTCTGTTATCATAAGATTTATTCGCTTAGCCAAATTCATGGATTGATTTCAGAATCACCGCATCATATTGTTGCAAACTTTATATATATGAAAGTTATTTTAGTGAAACGTTATTTAATTGTAACTTAATGTTATGGAATGCAAAGCATTGTCGGAAAAATAGGGTTACAGGGGTAAGTCCATTTAACATTTATGTAACCATCGCCACATCACCAGCTTGGCGTTATCTTGCCACCGCCAAGCTGTTTTGACAACGAATTTGGCAAGAAATCTCTAAACATCGCGAAACTTAATGATCATTTGGTTATATTTTGCTTTGATCCCTGTGTAACTGTAACTTTCCGATCCCTATGTAATTGTTCCTTTAAATGCCTTCCAGCAATTTCGAGAAATCGAAGGTACTGGAAATTTTTACGCGGGCAGGAGAAAACTATACAAGACCGAAGAAATTATCAGTTTTTCAGCTGAATTTAGATTCGCTTTTAGATGCGCTTTGCATTGCCTTGTGTTCAACGTTCTCATTTGTTTGAAGTGGTAACTACTGATCGTGCTGTGTCATACTGAGAAGAACTGTACGAGTACTTTTGTGTGAAAAGTTCCAGAACAGTAAAGTATTTTTATTTTATTGCATTTATTTATTTATTTATTTTAAACAGTAAATTTCATCAAACTGTCATCAATTCTGTGTGCATTCAATCGATTACGAACCCGTGAGCACGTAACAGTATCTTAGAAACTACAGTTTTTTCATCATAAAAAAAAATTCAATACATTTCTGATGATTAAGGGTAATTCATTAAATAAATCGCCCCAAATTGCTTTTAGAACCTTTTACGTACAAAATCACTCTGTCATGTAGCTATTTTACTTATACACGTGTTACATGTAATAATGATTCGAAGGAAAATTCTTTATTGAAAATTTTAAACTAAATTTATAAGTCTAGTTTTCTAAACCTGCCATTTTTTCGTTCGTGTTTTAGACTTCATAACTTTTCGTACTGTCATGTTTTTAGAACATGGTGCGTAAACATTCTAAAACTATTCCTATTAAATGATTATCCTGTTGATGGATATAAAAGAGTACCCAGGTATGCTCCTCTGATGGGGTACAGATGTAAAAACTGACAGCAGAATATCTGAAAAAAAGTAAGAGCTAAATTTTAAAAAGAATGAAGAGAAAATTCTGTAATAAAATCAAATCAATGATTTCATTTTATTTTATCGCCGAGAGACTCTTTTCAACCAGTAATTCTACTTGTTACAGGTGTAGGGAGAGAAAATATAGGCTTAGAATACAGCTTATTCACAAAATCTGGTATAAATAAATTATTCTAATGTATATCTTGCTAGATACTTTTATTTAAGGTCTAACATATCAGCAAGCATAATTTAATCTGCTTTTTGTCTGGCTATGCAAATAACTATGCAGTAATCTGCTATGCCAGTAGTAACATATTTATTGGACACGCCACCATCTATACCTTGCCAAATGATACTGCTCTCTCTCTGTCTTTTATGGCTCAGCTAAAGAATGTCTAGCGATTGGTCAATAAAGAACTCTGGCGAAAGCTTGAAAAGTTATTTATTTTAAATCACCAATATTAGAGGTTATCCGCTCTGTCGTACGAATACTGAAAAAAACTGACCAAACTATAGCATAGACCCAATTGTAGTGTTATAATTATAAAATCAAGCCATGCATTATTCAACTGTTATTCAGTCGATAATTATTCAAATATTATTCAACTATTATTCTGTTATTTATTTAACGAGTACAACGTTTCAAATCATCTCTCGTAACTATGCAGTTCCATGTCCACCGCGATCCCCGAACTCAATCCTATGGATTTCTGGTTGTGGGGTTATCTGAAATCTACGTTGCACCAAATCAAATCCGCAAGACTTGTCATAATTGAAAGATGCTATAAAAGGTGAAGTTATATGGATGCCTCGTGCTACGCTACGTTTGTGATTTTTGCCAACGATCTCCCTCTTAAAATGCATTATCATTTGCGAAGATGGGTGCTTTAAAACTTCTAATTTCAATAAAGGTTGTTTTTTCCCTCTTTCTATCTTCTGTGTCGTCACTAGTCCTTTACATGCAATGTTCATGCCTCAAATTTTCATCATACGTATATCGTTCCAGCGCCGGTTCAGGTGGTTAATATATCGGAGAAGTTTCTTATGACCACCCTGTATAAACATCGGTATTAAAAATTATGTCTTTAAGACTACCGACACAATAGAAAATCAGAATCATCTTTGGTGATAATGACTTACAGTATATTTATTAAATATGATAAGCATTAAAATTATATGTACCTTTAAAATGAAATGTTTTCAGTTTTACATATTATTTGAAATGCTCCATTTAAATAAAAAAAGTCTTAGAGGAAGGGAATAATAGAGGATGAGAATATGGGAATGGGGGAGCGAATGGCTGCGAACCATTGGATTAAACAAACCAAAATGTTCTTTATTCCACTAAGTTTTTCATTTGGGAGATTTTTAATAAATGGTTGAGACAATACGTATCATTTAGGACACATTATTAATTGAATCTAATACTGTATAAATAACCATATATAAATACAGAAAAATATTGCTCAGGCAGCTACATTGTTGAATGTTGCATATCTAGCAAAGAATTTATTTCCAGAACTGTAAAAATAAATTTTATGTTTAAATCCGCAATTCAAACAAGAATTTTCAGATCACTATAAAGATGTTCATCTCGATATATCAGATGATACAGCATAACGTTTAATATGCCGTATCAGCTGACGTACTAAAATGATATTGTAATTTATCACAATCGCATCGGTTGTAATAAACTTCTCAGACGCCTGGATCTTTTGTGCATGTCCAAACCTCGTTTTTTTTGCGTTCACTTGGGTTTTTTTAACTTCTTCACTCCCGAGGCATGAAGGCAATAAAATCTCTCATTGATGAAAGAAAAGAAAACTCCTTTTTTATGTCTCTCTTTTCAATCTCCCATCCTGGAATTAGACTCGAAATAAATAACATAAAATGAGCGTCCAACTCATCAAATGAGTTTTAAGAAATTTACCGAGTTCTGAAGGAGTATTATGCAGTCACTGAGCTTTAGTAGGCTGCTTAAAATAAATTAAAGATGAAAAGATCTTTTACAGGTTCTTATTTACATCTTACATGCACACAGTTGAAGTAAATCTGAAAGGGTTATAGTATGTGTATTCTAAAAGTGAAGCATATAAAATCTTGTTACTATTTATTAGTAATATTTCATAACTATTTAACAAAACTGCATTCATAAAGTATTGGGAATTTAAGGTATGAAATACTGAACCTGATCCTGAATATGCTTTATTTAATTATGTAATTGGTGCTTTCGCGTTTTCTTGATAAGAAAATGAAGAAGAGACTCTACAAGGGCACCCAAATTAAAACGTGGGATACGATAATTTGTCATTTCTATATCGATCGACTGGATCTCGTGCTGCACCATAGTTGCCTTTAAAATGAGGAAAAATATAAAGCATTATCTCATTCTTCCTTGCCTACTTTAGTCGGGCAAGTGGTTAGATACCCAGTTAGGGGTTTGAAGACCCATGGTTCGAATCCCCAGGAAGGCAGAGTTGATTTTTCAAATTTATTTCATCCGGAAAATCCCTATCGTCTCTATAAATGTAACGTAGAATTTTACCGTAAAGTTTAAAAATACATAGTATGTCCTAGAATACTTTTCCAAATTTTAATCTTTAGCAAATTAGCTATTAATTACCCTATATAATTATTTTGATATTCGAAGATATTAACTCTTCTGTTAAAATAAGGTGATATCAATTAGTCTGTATCTTTCTTAAAGAGAAAAACAAGTACGTAGCGCTAGTAGAACCATTTACTGAAATATGTGAGAATTTTTTCAAGTGAGCAGATGTGTAGATGATAGACATCATATCGTACTACAACTATTTTTATCTAGTTTTTTAATGTCTTTAACTTTTAAGTTTTTTAACATCTAACTTTGTGCAATTTTTCCATTTCTTTTGCAATCAGCAGTATTATGTATATCTAGATCTATCTACCCTTTACCCGGCCTTTATTTTCGTGATCGTAGATTGTAGTCATATACTTCCAATTACAGAAATATTTTAAATGACGAAAGTATTCATGCTTGGGCAATGTCAAATTTAAAAAAAAAATGGAATCTAACTTAATCTTAACTTAATTAATGAAATCTAACTTTTAATGCTGTCTCTGGGTTGCTATACTTATTTGAGAAAATGTTATACTCGTTAAGAAAAAATAATGTTATAAGAAGTTTGACAGCCGTACGACAAAAATTGAACAGGATATTTAATTTCAAGATTTACAATTTCTGATGTCATTTTCAATTTGCCTTGAGGGATCGATTAATTAAGTTAAAATAATTGGAGGAAATAAGTTTAAATTCAATGTAGCAAAAAAAGGTATATAATTTAATAGGTGTACAAGGAAGTCGTGGGAACATTTTTATAACATGGGCTCAAAATACCATATTTATTTTCGTAATTTAAGATAATTTTTACCACCTTATTATAACTTAGAGTGCACGTGATTTAAGCAAAGATATCATTGTAACATGATTTACGAGATGTTCAAAGAACTCTACGTTTTCGAGTAACATACGTTGTATTTAATAATATGAATGTAACTTCGAATGCTGTAAAAAAAGTAAATAGCATGAGATAATAACTAATTTTATATATACTATATATATATATATAGTATATATAAAATAACTTTAAAATTATATATATATATATATATATATATATAATATTAAAGTTATAAGAATGGACAGAAGAGGAAATAAGTTAAATGGCAATTTTAAAAAGCTAAAGTGTGCTCCAAGTTTCAAGACATAAGAATGCCATCTGGGGAAAACTGAGAAAAGGAGGATCGAGCTGGCTTTAACCTGATACAGTAAGAACATACATAACATTCATATCAATAATTAGGTAAAGTTATGAGTTTCTTGGTGCACTAGTGAAAAAATTGAACTCATTAATTTGGGTAGAATGAATAAGCAGAACCTTAATTATCAACACAATAAGAAGCACATAACACATTATTTACAAATTAATCAATATGGGTAATGGATCATTTATATTATACATCGCATTTAGAACCAAAAACACTTTCAAATATTTCAAATAAAATAAACATCTCGTCAATAGCGTGCTCTTCAGCTAATACCACATTAAAGTTTAAACTATTACCAGCCTACTAAATAATCTTTTTACTTTTCTGTACCACATTTGACTATTGCTTAATATGTATGACTATGCGCTATCCATAAAAATATATTTCTTACATTAAATATAGAATTCATTAATTTCACAATTATCATGCCTTTTTATTCTCTTTGTTTGTTACTCTCCTAGTGAAAAGCTAATGATCTCGTTTAATTTCCTTCAAATTGTTTAACATAATTTATCACAGCAGCGTGTACCTTATTTTTCTGTAATATCGAGGAAAAACCGTCGCATGCTAATTAAATTCCCCCTGGACCCTACGCAAGTTCAATCTACATAACATTGAAAACAAATTAAACTAATAGTGCTAATTAAGCAAAACTAACATTCTACTATGTCCCTTTCGATTGGCAAGACAGCAGTGTTGGAAGGAAGTCTATGAATTTTAAAAAGCAGAAAATGCAAATTAGTAACTACGGTTAAGGCAGACCCCTTAATGGTGTCCAAATATACCTTTCGATTATTTCTGTGGACAGTAATTTTGAAATAAATGGGACTCTGACACGCGAAAGTTGCAGACAGGTGCACTCTTTTGTCCGAATCTGATTCAAACCAGTCCCATTTGTACAGTGGTATGAAATCTGTATTTCTGAAAATACTAATATTTGTTACCAGACTAATGTTTACTAGATTGATGTCTTAATTAATTTAGCCGAGACTAATAACACTACAATACAATGCTTAGCCGAGAACTCTTAAATGATTAGGAATTATTCACAGTAAAGAGAAGTGGTATAGAAGGGCCAAGCTTCTAAAAGTTAACAATTAGCATTTCATTTGTTAGTTTGCATTCAGGAAAATTTTGAATAATTGTATGTTTTTATTATTATGACCATACATTTTGGTAACTCATCATTTAATATTTATCGTAACACTTTTATAAAGGCGCATTATCTTCAATAATATTACATTTTTAAAATATTGTTTATGATAAGTGTTTATGAAAAAACGATTTCTTCTTTCTTCATTAATAAAAGAAAATTTAAGTAAGTCATTAAAAATGTAGAAAAAGAAAATTTTAAGAACTGCCTTTACTTTTTTTCAGTCATTTATTTCGCTACTCAGTCACAGAAAGATTAAATTTGAAAGTTAATTATGTTTTATAGACTGGAATGGAAAAAAAAATTATCTTTCATTTTGGGGAATGTCAACAGACTAGTGCACTGGAGATACAAATGATTTATTTCGAACAGTGTTGCTACTTTTCATTTTCAAATTGGTGAGTTTGTTAAACATTCATTAAATTAGTAAAAAATACAAGATAAATCAAAAAATAAATCTGAGGTTAATTAAAAAAAAAATCTGAAAGCTTTCAGATTTTATATTACGTTCAAAGTGGCGTTTGTTTTACCGTTTTGTGCGTTACCTTTATTTATTAAATATCATGTTCTTCGCACTTAAACATAAAATTCAATTCAACGGCAATATCACAAAATATTCAAAAAGAGCGTAAAAATTTCAGGTATACAGTATCGCGCGCTGGAGATAAAAATGTTCCCCTCCCCTCCATACAGTGTTGCCATTCATCGCTTTGAAATCGTTGAGTTTGTTAATAAAAAATTTGCTAAAGTTTTACAAAATATTAAATAGATAATAAAGCTATTCCAAATTCCAAATTTGGACTTCCAGATGCCCATATTTGAGTGGAAGACTACGTTATTCAAAACTTGATGCCTCTAGGTACCGTTGTTTTTCAACAATGAGAGAAGCATACATACATTTATGCAGATTCTTTATTATTCAATTTCTTTAAATATATTGTACGGCTCTAATATTTGGTGGTAACACTTTGAAAGGTGAAACGCCGTTTTATAGCGGACGACGCAAAATGCCAAAACGAAATTAATAGTCCTTCTGGGCAAATTGCCCCTTTGGGCTAACAAATTCGAAATTCAAAATTGGGATTTCGATGTGCCAGTGCTCGTGTGGAGAACAATGTGTATTCAAAATTTTGTAATCTAGATGCCGTCTTTTTTTCAGTCTGCGAGGAACTTACATACATAGATATACTCTTCAGTATTTCATTTTTTAAATACATAGCATTAACATTTTTTGGCAATAATTTCAAAAGTAATAAGGACAGAAAGAGAGTTACTAGAGTGATAGCGCCTCTGGTGCTGAAGACATTCATAGAGAATTTAAACCAAACTAAGCAACAAATGCTTACATTAACAGTGAAATTCTACTGAAAAATAAAGTCAATTTCATAGGTAGAGTAATTGAAAAATAATAGAGAGTGTGATGTTAATTTTATGTGATAATAAGTTATTATGTGATAAGCCCAAATATTTTTATTGGAATTATTAGTTAACATTACTTAACAAAGATTCTGAAATACATTGCATCATTCTGGTGTGCACTGCTATTATTATAATGATACGTACCAAAATTATGCTTATACTCGAGCATAAACGCTTTCGGATTGCTGTTATCATTCTTTGATGCAAGTGGCCAAGAATTCGAATTATTCTCTGTAAATGTGTTTACACATTGCTCCCCCCCCAAAAAAAAAATTACTCATAATGAGGGTTTGACTATGAGTAACACATAACAAAAAAAAATCGATAGATAGCAGCAAAAGATCAGTTTAGTTAAAATTCATGGAAAATCACAATGATCTAAAGTATTTACTTTGCATGGGCAAATATATAATTTACACTTGATTTTATTTTCCAACAGGATAATATAAACGTATATGAAATCTGGACTTCTCTAAATGTGAAATTTTTGTTCTTGCTGGAAGAGCATGCACGGGGATCGTCATTGAATATGACATTCGTCACACGTTTTCCCTCTGTCACAAACTACATTTCCGTGTGTTATTAGAGTTACTGAATGAACTTTAAATTCGTAACTAAATTTTCTCTATAATATCATTTTTGCATTTATAATCATATGGCTAGTAAACTTGACTCAAATAAAACATTTATATCTATATTTTCTCAGTATAGTAATTTTTGATGAAGGTAACACACACACGGATATATTACTATTCATATTCTGCCTTTTCATTATCTTCTCTGTAAATCTAAAGCTCTACCTGAGTTACAAGATAAATTTTTGAGATTTTTATCGTTCCGAGCTGTGCTTAAAATAGGACTGCAGATTTTATCGATACCTTAAATCGGTACCTTGCTCTTTTCTAAATGACCCCTTAACATGCAAAATGTGTTTAAAAACTATCCGCCTTTGTGAATCGTAATTAAGAATGATAACGATCGTACAAAATTAGAAGTCCGTGACAATCTTGCATGCTGATCACAAACTCGACAGAAAATGAGTGGAAAGGCTTAATTTCCCTCTGCTTAATCAAAGTGTTGTTAAAAGTTAATCTGATAAAAGGCAGGGATTTCATCTTCTATCGAAGTTTAGTAATTGCTTCTTAATTGTAATATTTATATTCTCCGATTTCACATTTTCCAAGCAGCTACTAATGAAATGTTCTACGGTAGGATTAGAATAGTCTTCTCTTTTTACAAGTATACTTACTAATTCCCTGGGGTCCATTTCGTGGTTCGTTTTTATTCTGGTATTTAATTTTATGTTTTATGCAAAGCTGCTAGTCACTGGGGAAAATCTCTTTTATTTTGAAGTTCAGTACGTTTTATTAAAATATAGTTTGTCTTCAGAGGTTTGTCTCAATTAAGATAAGGAATGATTCTCTCAAATTAGGTCCCATCTAAGGTGAAACACTGCCCTCAAAATTACGAGGTCTTATTAATTTAAATTCTGGACACTTAAAAATTACCTTACACTGGGAAGTCGCAAACACTGTTATGCATTTAAAGCTGCATCACTAATCCCAATACAGCACTACAAGCCAATATCATAGGGAACTTTACGGAATCTGTTCAAAAGACGTAGCTTATTTTTATCACGTAGATCTAATGGTTTTGTCAGCTCTGCACATTTTTCTCAAAGTTTCTGAAGACTTTTTTCAGAGGTTGGACATAAAATCGAAACTCATAGATAAGACATCATTCAATGGCCAAAAAAAAAAACGTTGAGGCAAAATATATGTAACCATTCCATAAGTTCGATAATTGTAAAATTTGACCACAAGTGGAACTGGTACTTTTTTTCTAGAGATTTCACTCAGCAGTTTTCTCCAAACAAACTGAAAGTGACTTTATAGGTCAAAAGCATGTGGTATCAGTCTTGGGGTTCATGGAGACCGTTCACTATTCTTTCGGCGACTGTCTATTATGATGGAGATTGGTGATCAAGATATATCTTTTTTAATTCTGGATTTACGGGAGGTTCTAAAATGAAATGCGAAGCATGATGCAGGGAGTTATGCCAAAGCCTTTATTTACTAGTTTATATTCAGTATTTCCATTAATTGGCCTATTCCAAATTTTTGAAATAATTGAGGAAATATTTTAAATAATTAAAAAAAGCTTTATTAACTGAGAATGATATTATTTATTCCGAATCTGATGTTCAAAATCTCTTATACAATAGCATCTGCTTGTCTTGCAAAAATTATAGCTAAAATATTTTTATAAAGCAGTAATATTTAAAAACAAAAAAGAAAGAATTTCTTCATTTGAGTATTTCATAAACGGAGTAAGCTTTATTTCATCAATTAAACAATTTTTAAAATTTTTTAATTTAAAAAAAAATTTAAAAAATCTTACAAAATAAGACTATGCTACTAAACTTATAGGTGAATAAAAGTCCTTAATTTGTTTAATTTCAAAAGAAGAAAACACTCTTACAAAATAAGACTATGCTAATAACCTCATAGATGGATAAAAAACCTTAACGAGGACTTCTTAAATCAGAAAATTTAATATCGTGAGCAATTTTTTTCTTTCCTTTTCATCTTAACGAAATATTTTCAGTTGTCAATCTGTAATTTAATAATTTATACGTTACTTTATTATTAATTATAGCCCGCTTTCAAAACGAATTTTCTCCACCCATTTTAACATTTATTATTTATTCGTTTTGGCTAAATCTTCTACTGCGTTTAAAAATGAAAATCCTCATTTAAGAAGGCGTTTTCGTTGCCCGTTTTACAGAATTCAACTCCAAGAAATAACCTAGTAACTGCACCCTATTCTAAGCCTTTATTTATTCTGACAAATGTATAACCCATTATGCCGTTTTTCATGGGGAGTAAAAATAATGACGTCACGTTGAATCTGAATCCGTCAACTTAATACCTTGTCATTTAGTGGTTCGATTTAACAGCTCAGCTATTGTTTAGCGAAGGCGGGCAGCTGCACCCATTGTCATAACGTGATGAGGTGCTCTTCATAAAACATCAGCTCTCGTTAATTTGATTCATAGTAGTAGTGATCGTGATCCAATAATACGTGTGCTAAGTGGGCTTTTATTGGAAGCTTGTGTTCCACTTAAGACGTGACCAGAATTTTTCAGCATGTTTGGTGGCGTCATAGGTAAATAATGGCAGCATGCTTTCTCTATCAATAATAATAGTCTCTTCCGATAGTTTTTAACTTTAGAAGTGCTCCCGGAAGCTGCTGTGTTTCCGAATATATAAAGTGATGAAATGAAAATAAAACCAATAAACTGTATAAGCTCAAACTTTCGATTACGAAGTGAGTCTTACATTAAACAAATTTTGCTGTTATAAATGATACACGCATTCTGAGTAAGTATTTTTATCTTTTGATGCTATATCACTTTTAATGATGCAAATATCAAACTCTTTAAGAAATGCTTGTTTTGAATTTTAGAAAAAGGGAACTCGTTAAAATAAAAAAAATTAAGAATTTAGATATATTGTGAGTGTTTTTCACGCATACGAAATTTATTTCTCATTAATAAAAAGAGGTGCGCAAATTTCAGAATAATAAAATAATTTTTATTTTACTTGGCTTGAGGGATGCGCTCTACAAAAAAATCGCTAAAAAATTCGAGGTTCACCACATATTACAAATAACAATATTTATTATTTTTATATAAGCTATTATTATTTAAAAGCTAATATTTATTATTTACTTTACTCCTTGTGGTGTTTATTGTTATGGTCAAAACATTGCGATGGGTTTCTAAACTATTTTCCGATATATTATCGAATTCAAATTTTATACACTCATTCTTCGTGGATGACAATGCAATGTGGTCCAATAATATTCCGTTAAAACTTTTAGAATACAAATTTTAACTAGAAGACATAACTTAGAACGCGTATGCTTGTGTAGCGAGTCAACTTGCTACAGAAGGGTTGTTTATTAGCTTAGACTCATTAAGGAAATATGTTATTTGAGAGATGGAATATTCTATGATTCATAAACATTCACCATAATTAGTAAATAAGTGATCCGAATAACACATCCCTCTTTTCGCTCACAGTCGAAGATAGTATCAGTTTGTGAATGTGTGTTCAGAATATGCCTAATTTATGAAGTACGTTGCTGAAAATACACGGAAACCTCATCAACGTTATAAGAGTTTGAACTTTAATGCGTCAGCATGAGTTATTGAGTAACGTGCTAATATTTTTGAATGATTGGAGAAACATGCTACTCAGCATAAAGAACATAATTTTGAAAGCATGAGTTTTTCAAAATTCGAAATAATTGGTAAATTTAAAAATGCCTTTAGGGTTTGTGTAAGAATTTGCATTTATAGATTGAGATGCATAAGCACCTATGGTTCAAGATGGAGTGCATGCAGTTATTTAGAAATAGTGATAAGCATGTTGAAAATGCAGTTAGCTAGTACGTACATGCATTTTATGTGCTTAATCAAGCGAAAATCTAAGGTTAATAGCGATGAAGAAGAAATAATTGACAGATGAATGAATGTTGATCAGTTTCAGTAAGCACAAAGAGCAATGAATGCAGTAAATAATGATGTATTTGGGTTAGTTTCCCAAAACGTTAAGGCAAAAATAATGAAGGTAAATAGAAATAGTTTGACATTATGCAAAACCGGAAATCAGGAACAGGTAAAAGCTTCACTTTACACTTTACTGAAACAAATAAATAATTGTTATGGTAAAATGTTACACAAAGATATCTGCATTTACTGGAGCAGCAGCTAAACTGATTGGAGGTTCCACGTTGCATAGCACTTCGAAGTTATCAATTCAGAAATATAGAGGAATCAGAAGGATGAGTGCATCAACTAATTGGAATTTGTTTAAAATAAATGCGTTTACTATGGAAAGCTGTTGAACTCCTTTTCATAGATGAAATATAATGGTGGCTATGAAATACTGTGTATCAAGGCTAAAGACACTAGAAAAACTGATGACTTTTGGAAGTATAAATGCAATACTACCACCTGCCAAAGGAATCCAAGTGTTCCATCAATCTAATAATTTAGCACACGCAACATATTTATAGCAAGAACTCGCGAAGAATATATAACAACAAGAAAGAAAAATTGCCCATGATATTCTAAATGCTTTGTGGGTTGAAGATCTCAAAACTGAGCATATTTCTGAGAATTAATGAAAAGAGTAAGTACAGGAAAAAATAATGAATTTTCTATAGAAATAGGTTTGTCCAACAAATGGTCAGATAAAATTAGCAGAGCAACAGCCTTGTGTTTGGCGTAGGTTTTAGTCAAAACTCAATCGATTTCGAGGGCAAATAGATGCAGGTCCTTCTTGATCAGGAACAAGAAAATCAGCAGCGAAGGGAAAGCCATGCTTGTATTTATGCCCAAAAGAAGTAAAGGGAATGACAAGGTAGCACCATCTGTCGAAAAAAAAGTAAAAATGGAAAAACTAAGTTACTAGAATTTTTAAAGAGTTGGGATGGACAGGACTGGAATTAAAGTCTTTAACTAAACAAAATAAATCTTTGTGAATTCGAAAAGCTTCAAAATAATCTAATTTCCAATGGAAGAGGCTTACTCGATAATTTTTGTAGAACCAAGTCAAAATTAGGATTACATTTTCAATTATGATTTGCTTATTAATTTTGCCTTTTTGTACATAAGATTCGTGTTCTTTGATGCGAAACTTTAACGCTGTTTTAGTTTGGCCGATGTATCTCAAACCACACTGACGATATATGGTATTAATTCCCCAAGAATTAAAGTCAAACATAATCTTTAAGAATCAAACCATGGATTTTACAGATAGGCAAAAAAATGGCTTGAATATTTAACTTCTGGAGAATCCATGCAATGTTGTACTGACAAAAGGATGAAATGGAAGCACGGCAAGGCTATTAATGTTATTTCTAGCAACAGAAGGTCTTTTTTGGTGGCAATATGAGAAATGATCAGATATTTAATCATACTAAAGATGTAATAAACATGATATGGTTCCACTATCAGGTTTATCACTATAATGTTTCCACATTATCACTATCATGTTTAACATGATAGTGATAAATGTTCAGATGTTTAAACATGATGAAAGAGTTCTGGGTCACTTCAAAAGTAAAAGAAGAAAAATAAATAAAACTGAAGTTCAAGATCAGTTGACGGTTGCTATACACGAAATACTGATAGTATAAATTTATGATACCTAATTATACTGATAAAACAGGAAATAAGCCAAGAAAATTAGAAGAATATAATGCATTTAAAATGAGAGAGGTAATCTTTGCCTTAATTCACTTATTAAAGAAATAATTTAATTTTCCTTTCTTTCAAAGTATAATAGCGAGCGGAAAATGTCGGTTGGATTCCAGGATAAGTTTTGGTTATGTATCTGCTGTCTTCATCTTTTGTAACAGATTCACAATTGTAATAGGGAAAACATATAATATTTCATGTGTAGATAAACATTCTGAAATCTACTGTCATGAATATGAAATCACGAACGCATTTCCATAAATACATAACATCACTGATTATACTCACCGTTAGCTATACCAGGTTTGATGAACTTTGCATTCTGCAATTACAGACACTTCATAAGGAAAAACAAAATTATTTCTTAGCTCATAAATACTAAAATTTTACAATAAAAATTTAACTATTTTTGGTTTTAAAAAATTCAAATATTTATTTAAAGAATATCCAGTTAGTCGATTTAAACTAAAATAAAAGTGACCTATAACTGGATACAATTATTTATATTGCACTTGAGGAAAACCAAAAAATCGTTACTTATTAAGCTGCTGGAAGTAGAAGCTGGGGCGATCTACCAGTGTTTTGTGAGTTTAAAGCAGTGGCGGCTCGTAATGGGCACTGTGGAACTGCAGCACCCCCTATTTCCACTTATTATAATTTTGTAACAGAACTATTAAAATTTTGTAACAGTGTAATTGAACTATTTTATTCAACGCCATGAACTCATGAACTGTAACCGAACTATTTTATTTAAACGCCATCTAGTGGCGATATAAAAAAATGTCAGTCGACCTCCAGCCGTCATGATGATAGTTTACTATGTCTCTGTTATTCTAATGTTTGATGTTCCATTTGGTATATGTTTCATTTATATGTATATTTCTTTTGTTTGTAACCGTTCCTGTGTGCTCTGTTAATAAATCCTTTTAAAGCTAGCCGGCATTAGTGTCTATTGAGGAACGGCTACATCAAAATTTTTAATATTTAATATAGTGTGCCCTTTAGTCTTTAATTCTTTCTTTAAATAAAAATTTAACTATTTCTGATTTTAAAAATTCAAATATTTATTTAAAGAATATCATATCCAGTTAGTCGATTTAAACTAAAATAAAAGTGACTTATAACTGGATACAATTATTTATACTGAACTTGAGGAAAACTAAAAAATCGTTACTTATTAAGCTGCTGGAAGTAGAAGCTGGGGCCATCTACCAGTGTTTTGTGAGTTTAAAGCAGTGGCGGCTCGTAATGGGCACTGTGGAGCTGCAGCACCCCCTATTTCCACTTATTATAATTTTTAATATTTAATATATTGTGCCTTTTAGTCTTTAATTCTTTCTTTATACTTTTACAATACATAATCCTTAAGTTTAATGTCAGTAGCCATCTCCCAGTTTGTGAAAAAGTACGAAAGTCTTTGTTTGGAACTGCGCGCTTCACAGTTCCATCGACATGGTATTTGGCTGTTCTGCGCATGCGCACTCAGAAAGCAGCACGCCGAGCCAAAGAGAGAGAAAGCACTGTCGCTCTTGCAGTGCCGAAATTCTTGCATGTTGTTGAGAACGTGATTTCTTTTTACTCCGCGCGTGTCGTATTCCTCCACAAAGTGGAACTTCATCATACGGACCATAGACAGAGTTCATGAAAATTTGCAACCTTTAAAAAATTGCCTTACTGAAATTCAATCAACATCAAATGCAGATCAAACTATTGCAAAAGCGACAGGAATTTTAAAGATCTAAATGATGACAATTTCTAGTTTTGATTAGAACCTTTTTATCAGATTATGCCTCATGTTGAAATAATATACAACTAAATGCAATACAGAGAAATTAGTGTGTTTAAAGTTAAATTTCAAAACTGCTATTTTAGAATTAAGAAACTCAAAGTACTGTGATAATTTTTAAAAGACACTGATGGCAGAAGCTAAGGAAATATGTGATTTTATGCTATGTATTGGTATAATGCACAGATATTCTTCCACTAAACACTTAGCAGCTGCTAAATTGTTTAACAAGAAATGCTTCGCTAGTTTTAGGAATGAACATTTTACAGAAGAAATAGTACTGACCACTGCAGCATATCCAATGATTGACAAAGAAAAGCTTGAAACTGAACTAAAAGTATTCTATTGCAGGTCTGATATCCATGGATATTGCAAATTAATTGAGCTACTGAAATTTATCTTCGAAAATAATCTAGATGATGTCCTTAGTGAAATTACGAAACTGATAGAAATTCTCTTGAGAGTTCCCATGACTACATCAGAGCCAGAACGCTGCTTTTCAACATTGAAAAGAATGAAAACTTTTCTAAGAAGCACTAGGAATTCGGAAAGACTAAATGCGCTTGCATTGCTTTCAATAAAGAAAAATTTCCTCAGTTGTCATCCAGAGATCAAGGAGAAAATTATTGATCTTTTCGCGCAAATTAAAACAAGAAGAATGGATTTCATTTTTAAATAAATAAATATGGATTGAACTGTAACAGTTTAGGTTAAAGTAATTAAGAAATGTTTAATTTTTTTCTCATAAGCTTTCAGGATGTTTCAAAATAAATTTTCTTTTTATACATGTTTGTTTCCTTTTACACAATTTTAAAACAAAGGTTAAACTTTTTTAGAACAGCACCTTCACTAATTTTAGCTACGAGCCACCACTGGTTTAAAGACTTAGTCACTGAACTTTAATCCATGTTCAACCTGTAGAAATAGAAAACAAGGCGAATTTCCGAAATTTCGTGGCTTTAGCCACTTGGTCATTGGCATTCCACTATCTCTAACTGTAACACAGATAGCGAGTTACAGAAAACCTTTGTCGCGGACATGAATTGTAGCAGTCCAAAGCATTAGTTCTCATCCATAGATGTAGTTATGTTAAATATGTTAAAATTTCGAATTGGCATAATAAAATGCATGCATTTTAATAGAAATTTTGAATTCGAAACTTATACTTAGCTTTTTTTATCATAAACAAAGAACATAAATGTATGCCTACGATTTAGCCCAAAATGTTTTTTCTTCAGTATATACTAAATTTATGGTTGGCGCATATCTCTATTGACTTACATTTATATCAAATTCTTTTAATTTATCATATTATTGGATTACCAAAATTTCTCAGACGTCATACCTTCTGAAGAAATTAGAGACATATTTAAATCCGTCTTATTCTCTGTATTGTATGAATATTTTACGAGTAGACAACTGCGGAATAATAATGACTTTCTGACTGTCATGCGACGAAAGGAAAAGCCTCGAGATACAGACATTTACAACACGTGATTTAACACCATCCTATCTTCAACCACTCCCATACCACTCACCAAGAATTATAGCGTCATGTGGTTAGTCTTCCACAGGTATTTAAGCCTCTAAATTCCATAAACGTCAACAGTAATGTTGATAAAATGGAAATCTCGTTTTCCCTTTCGATGCCATATTATCCCTATCCTTTTTCCCTCCGTTTACTAGTCGGTGAATGAACAAGCCTGCACGTTTTGTACGTGATTTCTCTCCTAATGGCCCTCGGTGAACCGATGCAAATATTATATCACCCGATACAACGTGTTTTTTTCTGTATGAGAGGAAATATGAACGTGTATGTACCGTTGGTCGGAATAAAGGAAAGAGATAAAATCTAGGACTTTTGTCTTTGAAGTCACGTGGCAGTGTAATGAACATTGCTTTTATTTTCACCCGGGAAAACAAAAAATATGATTTTTAATTTTAGATACGATACTTGATCAAATAGTTGCAGAACGTGACTTGAAATTTATCCTTTAAGTGCAAGAAATGTTTTATTCGCAAGCAGTTGGCAATTACGATTATTGTATCCGAAATATGATAAATAAATTGGAAATGTTTTACAGTTTTATCGACATTTCCCACACTTTCAACAATGCTTCATTGTTTTGTTTTCGATGATGTCATAATATCGCGTAACTGAATTCTTAACGTTATCTGCTTTTGGTAACTTACATCGCGTAACAGAATTGTTAGCGTTAGCTGTTTTTGTAACGTTATACATACCTGTGATGTATTAAGTTATTATGGTAGATAACATTAATAATTCAGTAACAAGATATTGCAATGATGTATAGAAAAGTACAGGCATAGTTCTTGTCGAATTTGTTTAATTACTCTTAAATGGGTTGTAGATGAGGTATTTAATTGCTGAGGCAGGCAATGATATGTCTGCTGAGTATAATGTAATCACTTGCAATTAATCTCACTGTGCGGGAGGAAAAATTATTATGGGATATAAAATAGATCTAGTTTTTTATTTTGATATTTACCATCACGTAAATCGATAAATAAGGACTTTCGGGAACAACTTCCAATTTATTTAAATCGCAGAGGTCATATCTCAGGTGTCAGTTATTATAAAGACAGTTTTATTATATTTCACACTGTAAGTTTTTTCTATTTTCGGTATTGTTCGAAATTGAATCATACTATTGATTTTATTTAATTCGGCGATTTGGCATTAAATGTGAACTTTCCGTGCATCAATTAATATTTTATAAGTTTTACAAATCAGTCATAGCCGCCCACATTTCACATTTTAATATTTCTTGAAAAATGAAAACAAAATTACTAATATCATGTATATGATATTGTGGTATTTTAGTGCAATGAGTTTTATTTTAAGCTAAAAAATTGTCGTGGTCTTCTTATTCATTTTTACGAAATACTTTCATCAATGACAGAAAGATATATCAAGATGTTAGTAATGATAGAAAAAATATTGTTTTCATTTTTTTGTTCATTAAAATTCCATGAAAACATAAAATAACGACAATTCTAAAAGCCTTTATAAATATATTTCTTGGTTATACTATCTACAAAATAATAATAATAATAATAATAATAATTAAAGGGCCAATCAACATCAGTTTCATAAAATTTAATAACATTACTTTTCTACTTAAAAGAAAATATACTATTACTCGAAAATAGGATCTTCTTCGCTATATTTTTTGTTCTAAAATTTAGTAGGTTTTTATAATCGAGTATTTTGATAAATGAAAGTGCCAATGAGAAGAAGGCGTTTGACTATCATAAATATGTGGAAGAAGTATACTATTTAAATACTAAACAAACCACACATATAATTACTGTATATATAAAATGCGTAACTTCGACTAATTATAATGGTTCAGCGATTTCAGCTTGGGTCTGTATACAATTTACTAGTCACTGGTATGCTTGAAAACAAATAAAAACAACGTATCATTAACAATATCCATGGATTAATACAGATAACAATATCTGTATGATAGAACAAAAGCTAAGCCTCTCTTTCTCAGAGTTACTGGATGGAAAAATAAATATTGGTTTTTGTTTAAACATTTACAAACTTCTAGTACACCGCAAATGTATGACACAAGACTTACAAAGGTAAGTTAATTAAACATCACATGCATCAACAAAACAACAAAAACAAAAAATAGCAGTCGAGAATTTGCAACTCAAATTAAAAGCAGAAAAAAATTCATTAATGGCATAACGACACAGTGATACATAGTGACGTACAGGGCCGGAGTTATAAAAAGACTTACCCGATAATATGAACTCCTAGCAGCTTATTCGGTCGACCAGTGGAAATGAAATTGCAGATACTGTTATTTAAAAGTTCGGGCAATAGAATGTGATGATTTAAAGTAATAGAACTCTCACAGTTGCTTTACAGTGAAAACAATTCGAAATATTCGAAGTTCGAAAGAAAAAGGTTTAACTGCTTTGCTTAAGCAAGCAAAATTCTTAATTTTGTCCAAAAACACTTTAATTTTTAATCAGTTTTTGGAGCCTTAAATGTGTTTCCATTTATGCCTCATTCAGTTTTATGTATAATCATTTGTTATCTTCAGATGTTTTATGTCCATGTCTTATTTTTGTTAATAAATTTTCATCAGTGCATTGCCAGCGGTATATGTTACTATTAATTAATTTCCAAAGTAGTTGCTTATGTTATTTATAAAAAGCATTTACACAATTTAATATAATGTTACAAAATTATTTAAATGGAAAACTTAGGTGTTCTACTCGTATTTGAAGTAGATTATGTTATTCTATCAAAATGCAGTTGTGTGTTTTGATACTTAAAAGCTTCTTTTTGTTTGTAAATAAGTAACTATTGATATCAGTTATATAAGCTCAATAAAGTTCAATTTTCTCTCTCTCTCAGCTTCCATTCATGTGAATAATTTTACAAATAAAATATCCATGAGTGCTATATTATATTAATATACAGTAATTTTGTTGTGGGATATACACGCAATTTTGCAACACAAGGAGACCCTTCCCACATAATTATTTCTACTTAGATAATCAATTTAAAAATTTTTAAAAACTTGTGAAAATTTTTAAAATATTTGAATCAATTCGGAATATGGCTAATAAGCTTTAAATTGTAAAATACATTTCTTCAAATCAGCATATTGTTAACACGTTATAGCAAAATTAATTAGTTATTCGAAGCACACTCAAATTATGATTTCACAAAATATGAGTTTATCCTTACCGAGAAGTAATTTTCTTGTGGCATTCTTGAAATAATTACTTTTTAAATAGCTTTAAGCAGTTTAAATTTTCCAGTTTTTGTTTTAAATAACAGCTATGATTCTTGTTTATGACTGGTTATACTTAAAAATGCTTGCTTTTTTATTTGCAATAACATTCTAAAACTGAATCATATTGTTAATTTTTTTAGATAGCATAATACATGTGCCATTCAATGGTAAAACGTTAAAAATTCCCGAACATTACATGATTTTTATTAATACATTTGTATGGTATAATTTTTATTGGAACATTTACACTATCATTAATAAAAGAGGCTTCAGTGCAATATTTTATGTACCGAATATAGTATCTTTAGTCATTTCTTCTGCACATTTATTTCTTGTAAATTCTTTGAATATTTATATTTTGTTTATCATGATTTAAATATACAGTAAGATCCCGCTTAACGCTGTTTCGTTTAGCGCTGTTTCGGTTTAGCGCTCTTTTAGTTCAACCCGGGGATTCCACGAAATCGCTCGCAGCATACGGGGATTCCCCGAAATATTATGCAGCGATAGGTTTCAAATACATATCCGAAAGAGTGTACTTGTATTTCTTGTTTGGTGCGGTATTGTACAGACATATTTTGAAGGGGTAAATGTGGAAGATGTCGAAGAAATAATTCAAGAAGCAGCGGCTAGTCTTTCTAATGATGAGCTCAAGGAATTAACTGAACAAGAAGAAAACAAAAATGTTGACAGCAGTGATTCAGAAGAAGAGCAAAAAGAACTTTCGATGGCGTTTGTAAAAAGGAGTTTGTCTACCGTAACTGAAAAAAGGATCAATTCATTGAAAATGATCCGAATTTTGACAGGAGCTCAAAAGTAAGGCGTAGTGTTAGAGATGCTCTATCCGTTTATGAAGAACCTTTAAGAGAACAACGCAAAAGAAAAAGGCAAACAACATTAGATGCTTTTGTCACAAAAAGGCAGAACACTGAAAACGCGGAAGGCTAACTAAATATGACTGACTTAGAAAATATTTTATTTGTTTTTTTTTTTAAGAATATTCGTTTTGTTATTTATATTTTCTTTTTATTTTTGCAAGAAATAATAATGTGGTATTAATTTGGGCTTTAAGAAATAAATGTTTGGTTTTATTTTTATTAAAAAAACATACTTTTTAAATTTAATACCTAACCAATTTCCTAGCCATCTTCGCCTAACCCCAATATTTACATGTAAAGATAGCCTTGTTTAGCGCTGTTTCGCATTACGCTCTACTTTGATGGAACGTATCCCCCGCGTTAAGCGGGGTCTTACTGTATTTATGTCGAACGCTCTCCAATACAATCACCTACGTTTCCATACGATTTTTGTCTTCTGGGAGAGTGGTAGTATGTGTATTTTTGTTTTCAGAAATACCAATCTCCTTCAGAAATGTTTGATATGAAAAGGTTCACTGTATATACATATATATATATATATATATAAAGTTGAAAAATTATGCATACAGAGTCGTGGAAATTTAAAAGTCACAAGATACAGTGACTCTTTTAGAACTACATATTTTTTTTGTATTTGTTTCAAATATATAACACTGTTAATTAAAAATGGTAATAAAATCTTTTCTTCAATAACGTTGTTTTCATTTTAAAGCCACTGTATTTGATTTCAATGAAAGAGGTAAAATTTGCTTAGAAATTTGATTTTGTATGTTAAGTCTTAAGGAATGGCTAATTTTTATTTCTGATACATTAAGTTATTCTACCTGAAGCTAAATAAGGTATAATATTAATTCAGAAGTCAAACAACAAAAATCAGCGTTATACCTACAAAATTTTCACAGGACTAGTTTCGATGGTTTTACCGAACCATCATCTTCAGCTGCAAAACCGCAAATGAACAAGATAGGAAATAATGATTAGATAAGATAAGAAAGCCTGGACAAGAATAAGCAAGTGGCGCCATCTGTTGGCGAAACCAGAACTAAAACATAATTTCTCTAAAAGCCGAAGGCAAATTTGGATTGGAATTAGGATCATTAACTAGAACAGAAAGATTTTTATGAATGTGAAATGCCTCTAGAAAATCCAGTTCTCCAATGGAAGATCTTTTTTGAATAATTTTGGCAGCAGAAAAATTGAAAGTGTGATTTTCGGACCAACAATGTTGAGCAACAGAAGACCTCTGTGTTTCCTTTTTTCTAACATATGCCTCATGTTCTTTGACGCGAAATTTTAAGGCTCTCTTAGTTTGGCCAATGTAAATTAAACCACACTGGCAAGGAATCCTATAAATACCCCAGGAATTCATATCCGGAATGGGGTCCTTGAGTATAGAAGTTGGAATTTTATTGATGGGAGAATAAACAACCCGAAAGTTAAACTTCTGCAAAATATGTGCAACTTTATAGCTAATTGATGGAAAGAAGGGAATGACAACAGAATTTTTATAATCTCCTAAAATAAGAGTTTGGCTTTTAGTGTGTTGAGATGAGAATTTTTTAACTGCTTGATTAATAATGTTGGGTGAAAAGCCCCTGTCAATAGCTATTGCTTTTAAATAATTTAGTTCTTCATCAAGGGCTAGTTTGGAGGAGCAAACTTGAAGAGCACGGAAAACATAGGAATAAAATGAAGCTAACTTTTGTTTAGTCGGATGACATGATTTAAAGTGTGGTGGAAGGCAAACCGATGAAGGTTTACGGTAAACTGTAGTACTGAAGTTGGATGTGTTACGTGTGACCAGAATGTCGAGAAACGGAAGAGAATTGCAAGTCTCAAGTTCAAAAGTGAATGAATAGCAGGATCAATAGAATTCATTGTTGAAAGAACTTTATTTAAATCATCTATTTATCTTTATTTAATCATCTTTAAAAGTGGTATTCCTTTCCGCCCTATTGTATCAAATTTAGGTACTGCCTCGTATCCTTTAGCTGAATATTTAGTTTCTAGATTTTCCACTCTCTTAGACAATAACATTTACACCATAAAAAATACAATAGAGTTTGTAAAAAAGGTTAAAAACATTTCTCCTAGTAATTTACTCATGGTTTCTTTTGATGTAAAATCATTATTCACCAATGTCCCAGTGGAGGGTGCATTAAGATGTCTAGAAACCAGACTTCGCGAATTTCATTTCTCTTGCATCGAAATTGATGAGCTAATTTCTCTCACTCAACTCTGTTTGAAACAAACACATTTTGTTTTCCAAAATAAATATTACAAGCAAACTGAGGGATTAGCCATGGGAAACCCCCTCAGTCCCATCCTGGCTGATATCTACATGCATTATTATGAATCAAAATTGTTTGAAACTTTAAACTTCCCGGCATGGTTCCGCTACGTAGACGATACTTTTACCCTGTTTGAAGGTAATAAAGATGATTTAAATAAAGTTCTTTCAACAATGAATTCTATTGATCCTGCTATTCAGTTCACTTTTGAACTTGAGACTTGCAATTCTCTTCCGTTTCTCGACATTCTGGTCACACGTAACACATCCAACTTCAGTACTACAGTTTACCGTAAACCTTCATCGGTTTGCCTTCCACCACACTTTAAATCATGTCATCCGACTAAACAAAAGTTAGCTTCATTTTATTCCTATGTTTTCCGTGCTCTTCAAGTTTGCTCCTCCAAACTAGCCCTTGATGAAGAACTAAATTATTTAAAAGCAATAGCTATTGACAGGGGCTTTTCACCCAACATTATTAATCAAGCAGTTAAAAAATTCTCATCTCAACACACTAAAAGCCACACTCTTATTTTAGGAGATTATAAAAATTCTGTTGTCATTCCCTTCTTTCCATCAATTAGCTATAAAGTTGCACATATTTTGCAGAAGTTTAACTTTCGGGTTGTTTATTCTCCCATCAATAAAATTCCAACTTCTATACTCAAGGACCCCATTCCGGATATGAATTCCTGGGGTATTTATAGGATTCCTTGCCAGTGTGGTTTAATTTACATTGGCCAAACTAGGAGAGCCTTAAAATTTCGCGTCAAAGAACATGAGGCATATGTTAGAAAAAAGGAAACACAGAAGTCTTCTGTTGCTCAACATTGTTGGTCCGAAAATCACACTTTCAATTTTTCTGCTGCCAAAATTATTCAAAAAACATCTTCCATTGGAGAACTGGATTTTCTAGAGGCATTTCACATTCATAAAAATCTTTCTGTTCTAGTTAACGATCCTAATTCCAATCCAAATTTGCCTTCGGCTTTTAGAGAAATTATGTTTTAGTTCTGGTTTCGCCAACAGATGGCGCCACTTGCTTATTCTTGTCCAGGCTTTCTTATCTTATCTAATCATTATTTCCTATCTTGTTCATTTGCGGTTTTGCAGCTGAAGATGATGGTTCGGTAAAACCATCGAAACTAGTCCTGTGAAAATTTTGTAGGTATAACGCTGATTTTTGTTGTTTGACTTCTGAATTAGTATTTATTCGGCGTGTTATTGTGTCTTAATTATAGAAGCCCCAAACAGGCTTACGCTTTGCTTTCTTTTTTGCACGTGGTGTGGCCGCCATTTTGTGATTGTAGGAGTTTCGGTGAGTACATTTTTGCAATTTTCAAGTGTTTATGTTTTGTACATTTGGATATTGTGCTTTGCTTGTCTGATTTCATGCATTTTGCTTACAAACGTTTTGTTTTCTATTCATTTCAGTGAGGGATTTTTCTGTTGTTTTGTGTGTACTTTATTATTGCTCAGTTAATTTGGTTTGATTTTCTGCATTGTTTATCATGCCTTCATCCGTTAATCGTTTCACTAAATTACGCCTGAAACGGCAAAAATTCCTGAATCATCTTGACTTTTTACTTAAATGTAAATGTAAAAAATTGATCCCTAATTTTATTCAAATCAAATGTAATCAAAAACCTTCGAGTCGCGTTTCAAGAATTCTGTTAAATTGCAAGCTTGCCTTACTTCGGTCCGTGATAAGGGATACACGTCAACAATTGTCCAAAATTGAACATGAACTCTATAAGCTTCATCTGGAACTCGCTAAATCATATCCAAAATTCACTGCCCTTGAACAAAAGTCTTGGTCTAGAACGGAGAATGCAGTTAACCTTCATAAAAACACCCTTGCAGTTAAATTCGAAAAACTTCTTTTGCGGTCTTCCATTTCAAGTAGTTCAAAAAATCTTCCCATTGTAAACATCAAGCCAATAGTTAATATTTCTAATGTTAGTCTTTCAGAAGAACAAGAGAGAATTCTAAAATATAATTTTAACTTCTCACAAACCTGTAAACCCTCGATTCCAAAGATTTTGACTCCTATCGAAAAAGCTTTCAAGTTCAGTAAAGTTTCAGATTCACAGAAAGAAATGATTAGGCATCTTATCGCTCATAATGTGAAATTCAATAATAAACCTTTGAAACCAAATCTAACTGCGAGAGAAAGAGCTACAATGCGCGAAATTCATTCTAACCCGGATATTATCATTTCAAAGGCTGACAAAGGCGGCCAGATAGTCGTCATGGATAAGAACACTTACATCGATGGTGTCACTAAACTCTTAAACGAAGGACCATATAATCCGATCCCTAAAGATCCTTCACCTTCGGACTTATCCAAAATAAAAACTGCGATCAAATCTTCGCAAATCATTTCAAGCAACTTAAAACATTCGCTTATCTCATCTGTTGCGAATTGTGCCAGATTATATGCTCTTCCCAAAATTCATAAAAGTGGTATTCCTTTCCGCCCTATTGTATCAAATTTAGGTACTGCCTCGTATCCTTTAGCTAAATATTTAGTTTCTAGATTTTCCACTCTCTTAGACAATAACATTTACACCATAAAAAATACAATAGAGTTTGTAAAAAAGGTTAAAAACATTTCTCCTAGTAATTTACTCATGGTTTCTTTTGATGTAAAATCATTATTCACCAATGTCCCAGTGGAGGGTGCATTAAGATGTCTAGAAACCAGACTTCGCGAATTTCATTTCTCTTGCATCGAAATTGATGAGCTAATTTCTCTCACTCAACTCTGTTTGAAACAAACACATTTTGTTTTCCAAAATAAATATTACAAGCAAACTGAGGGATTAGCCATGGGAAACCCCCTCAGTCCCATCCTGGCTGATATCTACATGCATTATTATGAATCAAAATTGTTTGAAACTTTAAACTTCCCGGCATGGTTCCGCTACGTAGACGATACTTTTACCCTGTTTGAAGGTAATAAAGATGATTTAAATAAAGTTCTTTCAACAATGAATTCTATTGATCCTGCTATTCAGTTCACTTTTGAACTTGAGACTTGCAATTCTCTTCCGTTTCTCGACATTCTGGTCACACGTAACACATCCAACTTCAGTACTACAGTTTACCGTAAACCTTCATCGGTTTGCCTTCCACCACACTTTAAATCATGTCATCCGACTAAACAAAAGTTAGCTTCATTTTATTCCTATGTTTTCCGTGCTCTTCAAGTTTGCTCCTCCAAACTAGCCCTTGATGAAGAACTAAATTATTTAAAAGCAATAGCTATTGACAGGGGCTTTTCACCCAACATTATTAATCAAGCAGTTAAAAAATTCTCATCTCAACACACTAAAAGCCACACTCTTATTTTAGGAGATTATAAAAATTCTGTTGTCATTCCCTTCTTTCCATCAATTAGCTATAAAGTTGCACATATTTTGCAGAAGTTTAACTTTCGGGTTGTTTATTCTCCCATCAATAAAATTCCAACTTCTATACTCAAGGACCCCATTCCGGATATGAATTCCTGGGGTATTTATAGGGTATTCCTTGCCAGTGTGGTTTAATTTACATTGGCCAAACTAGGAGAGCCTTAAAATTTCGCGTCAAAGAACATGAGGCATATGTTAGAAAAAAGGAAACACAGAAGTCTTCTGTTGCTCAACATTGTTGGTCCGAAAATCACACTTTCAATTTTTCTGCTGCCAAAATTATTCAAAAAACATCTTCCATTGGAGAACTGGATTTTCTAGAGGCATTTCACATTCATAAAAATCTTTCTGTTCTAGTTAACGATCCTAATTCCAATCCAAATTTGCCTTCGGCTTTTAGAGAAATTATGTTTTAGTTCTGGTTTCGCCAACAGATGACGCCACTTGCTTATTCTTGTCCAGGCTTTCTTATCTTATCTAATCATTATTTCTTATCTTGTTCATTTGCGGTTTTGCAGCTGAAGATGATGGTTCGGTAAAACCATCGAAACTAGTCCTGTGAAAATTTTGTAGGTATAACGCTGATTTTTGTTGTTTGACTTCTGAATTAGTATTTATTCGGCGTGTTATTGTGTCTTAATTAAGGTATAATATATTATACATACTCTATTTAGCCACTTGGTGCAGCTTTTGCTTTCCTGAATTTTGTTGCCTTGTATAGCTACATCAGTTACATCAGTGCCAAATCTGTATATCCTCTACTTACATTGCAAAATTTCTGACTCTTTTTCCTTTGTTAGTATTAAATAGTATTAGCTTCAGTGTGTATTTTGACATGCAGTAGATTTTCTTGTTTTGTTTTGCTTTCTAAAATCGAGCGGAAGTGGAAAATATTGATCTTAATATATACTTTCTTTTAATAAGATTAAGATAAAGTATAGTCTCTCTTTGTGGATCATGCGCAGGATACGTAAAATGGTTTATTTTGAAGATGTTGAATTTGTAAAAATAAACTTGTTCCATGGCCGCAACAATTCGCTGATCTTACGCCACTAGATTTCTTCCCATAACACATTTTTGAATATGAGATTTACAGTGAAAGAATTGATAATCTTGGCCAACTTAAGAAGAAGTCACACAAGAAACTGCAAGCTTTTCATGTTAAATGTCCTTGCTGACTGAAACTGAATGACGCTATAACTAATGTCATGGCGTTAATGGACTAAAGATACTATATTGGGTTAAAGATACCCAATATAGTATCTTTATTCATTTCTTCTGCACATTTATTGTTGCACATGTTGAACATGTTGAAACTTCTAAACTTCTGCACATGTTGAAATTTATTACATTTGCACTGGAGCTTTGTGAATGAACTAAACGTGCTTTCACGCCATTTCAATTATGCATACTTCTTAGAGATTTCATGAAATCCCAACACTCATTCTCACAGAGCCTGTTTTTATTTCTGATACATAAGTTAGTATATTGTAGTATTTTAAATGACCAGTGATATATACTATGAAACCTACACGTGTGCAAAGCCTTGTAATCAAAATCTTTAATGTACTGACAATTTTGTTTCGTAAGATTTAACTATTGTTGTTAGTGCTAAATTATAACTAATTATTTATCAGAAATTTATATTAATAAACAGTATAAATTATTTCTTGCCAATTTATGCAGTTTTATGACATCGTTCACACATATTTCTATCTTATAGCGGTATATTTGATTGATGTAAGTTGAAACATATTTAATTTATAATATATTCAACTGGTATGGGAATCTGCTGCTACGGTTATTAAGAACTAGTTTCTAGCATTATATGTTAAGTACATTATAAGGTATTTCTCTCACTTTCCTAGCGTCCTTCGTGGTGTAATGGTTCTGCACGCTGGGCCGGTATTCCAGAGGTCCGTGGTTCGATTCCCGGCGAAGGCGGCTGCTCATTTTTCATCTTGCCTGCTTCCAAAAAATCCTAATGTCTCTACAGTGGCGCCCGAACTAAAAGGGCTGTGGATGATGATACTCCGCACCCAAGATTTGGCGACTAGGTCCCCTAAAACCCTAGTCGCCCTTTAAAAAGGGGAGTATATAAGGTATTTCTCCCACTTTCCTAGCGTCCTTCGTGGTGTAGTAGTACTGCACGCTGGGCCGGTATTCCAGAGGTCCGTGGTTCGATTCCCGGCGAAGGCGGTTGCTCATTTTTTATCTTGCCTGCTTCCAAAAAATCCTAATGTCTCTATAACATGAGTGCATTATATAATCGTTTCCTTTCATTTATAACATATCCAGTCTATGAATAAGTGCCTCAGCATAAAAATTTTAAAACGATTTTCCAGTGCTATATATTTTATAAACGTATTGCCAATGCAATTAAAATTATGATGTCTTTCACATTTATAAATAATTAAATTTCTTGCATTTTATGGTTTGGGGATGAGAATATATCGGAAGAGAATACTATTTTTAAAAATACAGTAGTAATTATTAGGCAACAAAAGAGCAATGCTTGTTTATATGTTCCATAAAAAGGTTAAAGATTATTATAAACAAAAGTTAAGGAAAAGTTATAATTTGTTTTTTTTTAATTTCATAATTAAAGTTGTTTCATAATTTCATAATCAAGTCATAATTCTTAATACTAGCATTAATAGTATTGCATTAAAGAATGTTTATATACATGTGCTCATCTGTACACTAAAGTGGTATTTTATATATTTTGCGTTGTATGAAAATTTAACATCAAGAAATGTTTTATTTTTCACTGAAATAAATTACAGATAATCTGATTATATACATGCTGCTGTAATTTTTTTTAAACCATTTGTATTTTTCACATTTATATTTGTAAAATGAGGTTTGATTATTATGTATAAACGCATTGATATGTTGCATTTTTATGACTTGCAGATTGTTAAACTTGAGAGAAAATTGAATAGCTATAAAAACACGCTTCATATTGCTGTATGTTTTTAAACCATAGAATATAAAACAGAGCCATTTTTAAACCATAGAAACATTTCTAAACCATATAAACCATAGAATTTTGTATTTTGAAAGTTTTCTCTTAAATAAAAGGGAATAAATACATTGCTACAAAATAGATAACTGATACAAGAAATGCAAAAATTATGTCTAGGTTTCATTTTAAATGCTCTTTTTAAGTTATTTAATTTAAAATCTGTGCTTAAAAATATTTTCTTTGGCATATGTATTGTGAAGACACACATGCAAAACAAATCCTGCTGCTTATAAGTTCAGAAAGTGTCATAATATCAGTTTTCAAAACAATAAGAAAAAGTGTTGAAACTTTTGTTATATTCAAGATATTGTAAGGTATTGAAATATGCTCTCTAAAACAAACTGCATCTATTTTAAGCATGTGAAGAAAACTAAGAAAGCTTGTATTTCTCATTTTGAGTTGCTATTTCTTAGCTTGTGGTGTTGCGCGGCCCCAACCTACACGCAACAATAGTAGTGACTGCTATGAGCTGGAAAGTACACAAAACTCTTAAGAAGGTTTAACTCCCTTTTTATTCTACTTTAGAAGTTACAGATGCGTGCACTTGACGCTCACAAACTACGCCGAACCGGCGGTAAAATAAAAATAAGAAACTAAAAATGAACTATAACAAGTTACTACCTACGAGGCTCTCTAAACGTAACTAACCTAACCGCGTTCTAAGATACAGCTGATATTTCAGCAAACTTTCTGAATATTAAGTTGAAAGATTCAACTATCTGCCGAGGCAAGCACACAGGCCGAAACGTGCGGTTCTTCAATTTCTACCTAGCCACCTTCACGCTCGTGAAGCAAGAAAGCACACTTACGAACTCGTTTCCCTTCTACACTCATGTCCATAAATTAAGGATAATGCAAAATCAGGCAAAGAAAGAGTTAGAAGCAAAACAAATTTGACTTATTTGTAAAGCTTATTTATTAAACAAAAGGTAAAGAGCAAAAAAAGATGCTATATGTTTCATATTATTAAAAAAATAGCGATTTTTTCTCCCTGGAGCAAATTACAAAAAAAAAAACCTATTTACAAAAAACCAACATTACATGGTTGGTATGATTGTTAATACATTGTATGTCTCCCAGATGATCCAATACAGTCCGTACAACGCCTAGGCATGCTGAGTATCAAATTATCGATCTGATCTTGGAGGATATTACACCACTCAAAAAGCAATGCTCTCCGAAGTTCCGGTAGACATGTAGGAGGAGGTTGACGGGCTGCAACTCATCGGCCAAGTATGTCCCACACGTGCTCTACTGGATTCCAGTCCGGTGAGAATTCTGGCCAGTCCATACGGGTTATATCCTCCGATTGAAGGCATTCGCTTACGATGTTTGCACGGTGAGGACGAGCGTTGTCATCCATAAACACAAATTGTGCACCCGTGGCGCCCCGAAACAAACGTACATGTTGTTCCAGAATGACGTCCCGATAGATTTGGCTTGTCATGGTTCCAATTTGAACATGCAGGTCAGTTCTGGAATCCAGAATAATTCCACCCCAAACGAGCACTCCTGCACCACCGTAACGGTGTCATTCAGTGATGTTTTCTTGGTGGTAACGGGTACCTGGAACTCTCCATACGAAAGTCCAGCGAGAATCAGACTGCAAGCTAAACCTGGACTCGTCGGAAAACATCACACAAGCCCACTGTTGCGGTGTCCACAATGCATGCTCTCTACTCCAGGCTAACCGCAGGCGACAGTGAGTTGCAGAAACTGGAACGCATCTGACAGGTCAAAGAGCATATAGACCAATCTGCCCTAAGCGTCTGTACACGGTCTGCCTTGAAATTGTCGTACCAGTGGCTGAAGAGAGCTGACGAGACAGGTCTGAGGCTGTGCTCCGCCTGTTTCTTTTGGCGGTAACTGCCAAATACGGGTCCACATTCGGCGTTGTAACTCTGAGGCGACCTGTGCTGTAACGTCTACTCACATTACCATCATCTTGGAATCGTTGCCAAATCCTGGAGATGACACTCTGGGCAATTCCAAGTTCGTCTGATACTTCCAGTTGGGTACGCCCACATTCCAAACGACCGATAATTCTACCACGTAAAAAATCATCCAAATGCGTCCTTTGTGTCATAACTATTCGGTTAATCCACTGAAATGCTTATAAAGCGCCTGCGACAATTTTACTTCTTTGCCTGTATTCCTTATATATCACTCTCTTACACTCTCGTCATTGTGACGTACCATCGGTGTCATCTGGTTACTTCCTGAAATTTGCATATGATTCTTGTAGATGTGTGTAGTGATTTTACAGGTGATATATTTATTTTAGAGTTCGATTTCCGAGTGACTCCGAATTATCCTTAATTTATAGACATGAGTGTATTTAACTCAAATTACTTCTGCTAAAAATTTGAATACTTTGCGCGTTCTACTAAAATTTACATACTCTGGCATTGGCAATTCCAGGGGAAAGTAAGGCTTGACAGGAAAGATAGTTTAAACTTAAAATAAATGTTAGTTAAAATAAATATAAACCCTACATTTGCGCTGCCAGAATTTGGTAAACGTGGAAGCAGGTCCTAGAAACGACCTGTTGAAAAGTTTCCATATTCTGAACTAAAATTCAAGAGCCTCGTTTACATAAAACAACCTGTTTTCTCACAAATTAGAATAAATTTCTGTAGATAATCATTTCACCCTCTCTTCTTACAGCAACCTTTCCTGGACTTCAGCAATCAATCTGTTCTCT
Source organism: Stegodyphus dumicola (assembly GCF_044657685.1). Lineage (NCBI taxonomy): Eukaryota > Metazoa > Arthropoda > Arachnida > Araneae > Eresidae > Stegodyphus > Stegodyphus dumicola. Next base: position 97,823,271 of record NC_140772.1, on the reverse strand, counting down.
TCCTTCCAGCATCTGGAAGGAATAAGTATCAGTATCTTTCTAAATACATTATAATTTACACTTTCTTGACACTGAATAAAGTTTTTGTTCATTTTATTTTTCTTAATTACTGCTTAATTCACATTCATTCAAGTAATCAAACATGAATTTAACTTTACCCTGGCTCTCCACCATGTGTGATGTCAAACGGGAATATTCGTGTTTTAGTATTGCAACACTTCCCCTAACCACAATGATTTGTTAGAATTCAACGACCAAATAGACACACCTTATTCGACATTCTAAAACTCGATGAACATTTTAACATTCTTAAAATTCAAGTGTAGGTGGAGAACCCTACAAAACACATTCATTCTAACTTCCCCCTCATTCATCTTTAGACATGCAGGCTTTCGCTCTAAAGCATGATTTTATCTGCTGTTTAATACTTAAACTTTATTTCATTTCTTTCGAGTATTTACTTTTAGCATCTAAACTTTTATGCTTCTAGACTAAATTCTACTTTTACATAACTTTCAAGTATTTCCGTATACTTACAAAATTCTAATACATATGATTTTTACAATTTACCATAAAATGAATAAGAGAAAAATAAATTTTTACTTCACGCATTCTTCGCCAAGCTGGCGGCACTGAAACTAAATTTCTCATTAATACAAGAATACGAAGTTATTTTACTTTCGGCCAAATTTTGGCTTTAACATAACAGAATTAGTCTTTCGACCAACAGGAACTGTTTGTTCTTAGATTTTATACTTAAAGAAAATAATACTTTTTGCCTTAGCTAAATAAAGTAAAACAAAACTAAGTCTCAACCGAGACAAATTGACTTCCGTCAAAACATAGAACTTCGTATTTACGCATAACATTTCGGAACGAAAGAAAAATTTATAGAAGATTTTAACTTATCTTTGAGTTTTCGATGATTGGAACTCCGACATCCTCTTCTGGCAGAACTGCTCCCACATTATGGAATTCATCGAAGTCAGTCGTCTCCTTTGTGTTTTTCGAGTTTCGTCCATGTTGATTTTTCTTTTTCGCCTTCTGTATGCCGGCCTCTTGGAGTGGTAGTCGTCGGGTTGCTATCTTTTCCGTTTTGCCCCTGGACGGCTGGTCTTGGCGTCCTCCGGTCTGGAATCGTGCTTGAATTTCTTCTGTTGGTGGTGGTTTTTTTGTTCCTCCTGCTGTCTTTTCGTTCTCGTGAACGGCGGCCTTGTTTGCTCCTGACTATCTGGCCCTGGAAGTGTTTTCCTCGATGCAGAATTTCTACTGCGATACGTTGTAAGTGATCTTTTCCTCTTTACCAAAGATTCTTTACACGGCGGCGTTGCTTTCTTGTATTTCTTAAATACTGGAGTCTGAACGTTTTCCTTTCTTCTTTTCGGTACCGTCACATGACTTATAGAAGGGCTAGGTTTCTCATCAGTTCTCTGTTTCTTGGGTGGTGGAGTGGGTGACGTTACTTCTGGACCTTCCACTTCTTTTACGCTTGAGTCCTGCAAGAAACTTTTAAGGATTTCAAAATCATTTTGATTATAATATTTTTTCACCTGGTCGGGACTTGCTTTACAGATTTCCCCTCTCTCGTTCTTAAGGTACAATACGACTGCCTTGATTTCATGAATTACATAGGGGCCTTCAAATTTTGGAGCTAACTTTGCAGTAAAATTGTCTGTGGCACTTGATAAAGAAAATTTCCGCTTCAACACTTTATCCCCAACTTTAAAATCTGCTTCACGGCGTTTTCTATCATATTATAAATAATTTCTGTCTATTTCTTGCCGTATCCGAGCTTTTAACCGCCTGGTCAATGAGTTTTTGAACATCTTTTTGTTTCAACTCTTGCTCTCTTTGTTGCACAAAGAATAATTTATCTAGTGGCGTAATTAACTTCCGTCCTAAAAATAATTCTGCTGGAGTTTTCCCCGTAGTATCGTGATTTGCTGTTCTTAAAGCATAAGCTATACTCATTTATGTAGCCATCCCAGCGCTTGTGATGTGTGCTAACATAACTTCGAATTATTTTTACAATATTTTTATTAACTCTTTTTGCTATGTTTGCCTGTGGTCTATACGGAACCATTTTGATATGGCGTATGCCAAGTCCAGTGCAAATGTTTTCAAATATTTGGCTAACGAATTGTTTACCGTTATCGCTAATGACTTTTATCGGTGCACCGTATTTTAAAATGTATCTAAGAATGCATCTGCGACTGTTTTGGCTGACGCGCGTTTAAGTGGAACAATTTCTGTCCATTTTGAAAAATGATCTACAATTACTAAAAGAAAACGATTTTTATTAACTCACTCTGGAGGAAAGGACCAAGAAGATCTATGCCTAAAATTTCATTCGGAAATGTAGCGCGAATGCTATTTAAGTACCCGGCCGGGCTGTAATTAATATCATTTATTAACTGACATTGATTGCAGGACATGACATACGCAGTTACTATTTTGTATAATTGCGGGAAATATACCGCCTCGCGTACCCTTTTTACAGTCTTTCTGACCCCTAAATGACCTGCTGTTTTCGCGTCGTGTAATTCCTTCAAAATACTTAATCGAAGCGAGGCTGGGATGACTGGTTTGTATTCGAAATTTTCGTTTGTTGTTTTCGTATAAAATAATAAATTATCTATTATTTCAGAGTTTTCTGCTCTATTTCTTATTGAATCGATATCTGTGTATTCAAAATTTTCGGGGTCTTTCAAATACGCATAGATACTTCCAAATTCAGGATCAGCTTTCAATTCAGCAATAACTGTTTCTCTAGAATCTAAAATTTTTTAAGTCAACACAGCGCATTTGAGTTCATTGCCTTCATCGTCCAGTTTTATACGAGATAGTGCGTCAGCTACATCGTTTTCCTTACCCGGTTTATATTTAATTATGACGTTATACTCTTGAAGTTTTAAAGCCGATCTTATTAACCTGGGCGTTAGGTTTTTCCCCCGAGTAAAGTCTACCAACAGCCGCATGATCCGAAAAGACTGTTACTGGCGCTTTGCCGAAATAAACTCAAAATTTGTGTACAGACATTAATACGGCTAATGTTTCTCTCTCTGTAGCCGTATAATTCCTTTGCGTAGGGTTCAAAGTTTTACTAAAAAATGCCAAAGGATAGCCATTTTGCATGAGAACAGCACCTACAGCATAGTCCGACGCACCTGCTGCAATTTCCAAGTTTTCGTCCCCCTCCGGGAATTTCAAAACAGGGGCATTGATGAGCGCTTCTTTTAACCTTTCAAATGCAGTATTTGCTTCTGCTGTCCACATGAATTTACTTTTCTTTCTTTTAATTACTAACAAGGGTTCAATAATATTCGCAAAATCTTTAATGAACGACCGATAATAAGAACATAACCCAAAGAAAGAAAAAAGTTTCTTGGCGGTGTTGGGAGGTGGGAAATTCTTGATGGCTTTTATTTTTGAATCCTGAGTTTCTATACCCTTTTGCGAAATTTTATAACCCAGATATTTAAGTTCTTTAGTTGCGAACTTGCATTTTGATGCTTTAATTGTAAGACCGGCCTCTTTTAATAATTTAAAAACTTCTTCTAAGTCTTTAATATGTTGTTTCAACGTACTACTCGTTATAATTATATCATCTAGATAGATTAAAGTCGATTTTCCTAGGACAGGCTTTAGAACAATGTCCATAGCTCTCTGGAATGTTGACGGGGCCCCACACAACCCAAAGGGCATGCGTAAAAATGCATAAGTGATCGATTTTGTTATAAACGCGGTTTTATGTATGTCTTCGGGTCTCATAGCTATTTGATAGTAGCCAGACGTTAAGTCCAACGCAGTCATGTATCTCGTAGACTTAATCTTTCTAATAATTTCCTCTATAACCGGCAAAGGGTAAACTGGGAATTTAGTAATACTGTTTAGTTTTCTGTAATCGATAGCAAACCTCCAAGCCCTTTTATCCGAAGGAGGAAACTCGTTCTTTTTCCTACATAGTAGGACTGGACTCGCGTACTCACTATTCATGGGCGTTATTATTTTATTCTTTAACATCTCCTGAATATGTTCTTCGATGATTACGTCTTTTTGTTTGTCATAACGATATGGTTTAGTCCTACAAGGTTTTTCGGCAGTTAATTGTATCTGATGCGTAACTATTTGACAGTTACCAGGCCGTTCTGAAAATAAGTTCGAAAAAGTACTCACCACTTGTTGGATGGCTTGACTTTCGTGGTCATTCAAATGGCTAAGGTCGACTTGCGGTTGTTCCACTGGTTCCACATCCCTCCGATCCATCTCCAGCACAATAGAACTTTCCTGAAAATTCAGTTTGGCCTTCGCGGCTTTTAAAAACTCCATACCTAAAATAAGTGGACTTTGCAAATTTTTTTTACTACAAAAATTAATACTTTAAGGCTTTCGTTTTTAATTCGTATTTGTAATGATAATTTGCCAATACATTGACAACTTTGTCCTTGCGCTGCTATGATTTCTGTGTTTTTATTTTTAAATAATCGTAACCTATTAAAATTCTTCTTAAAAAAAGTATCACTCATAAACTTACCTTCTGCTCCTGTATCGATGAGGGCTTCTACTGGTACATCGCCAACCAGGACTTGTATAATCGGTAATTGTGAGTTTTTTACGATGACCGTATTTAAGTATCTTCTTGAGGGTTTTTTCGAAACTTCCGGGGTCTGGACCCTCGCTTTTACAAGCCCCTCTACTCGTTTAAAGCTTTTCTTTCAACTTCTGCCTTCTGGGTACGCGGACAGTTGTTTTCAAATTTCATTTTTGGGCCTTGACCTTCGAGCTTCGATGAGTTAGCTTAATAGCTCTTTCTCCCATAAGAGCGATTTGCGTTTCTGGTCTGCTCATTTGAAGATTGCCTTCGGAGACCTTGAGAATACGATGCCCCTCTAGCTTTTTCCGCTATTCTGCGATTTTGGAACTTGACCACCAACTCGAAGAGTTCCTGCATAGTGCTTGGGTTTCTAATTTCGAAGTAATCTTGAACAGCAGGTAGCAATCTTGGTAAGATTATTTCAATAATCTCCGCGTCGGATTTCTTCCCATACAGCATATCCTTCAGTTTAATTTTTCCCAGAATAAAGTCCGTCAACTCTTCTATATTTCGTTGATAAAAACTATACAGTTCGGCTTCTAGCTTTGCTCGGTCCTTCACTATGGGGAAGGCCTTTAATAATGATTTTTTGAAATTTTCAAAGGTATATGTTTGGCCTCCGAATTCCCCTAATAAAAATTTACCTATATTCTTCCACCACAGTGAGGCCTGTCCTCTTAGTGCAGATGTGGCAATGGCAACTTTTTGTCTTTCAGGCACAGGGTAGAGCTGGAAATGGTTTTCGAGACCTTCTAAGAATATTGCCACCGAATTTTTTCCGTCGAAATTGACGTTTGGCTTGATTGATGCTCTCATCGCCCGGACCAGGTATCCAAATCCTTCCAATTGGCTTGCCATTTCTTGTTGTTGGACTTGTCCAGAAGCTTCATCCATTTTTCGGCCATTTCAGTTCGACAAGTGTTCGGGCGCCAATGTGGTGTTGCGCGGCCCCAACCTACACGCAACAATAGTAGTGACTGCTATGAGCTGGAAAGTACACAAAACTCTTAAGAAGGGTTTAACTCCCTTTTTATTCTACTTTAGAAGTTACAGATGCGTGCACTTGACGCTTACAAACTACGCCGACCCGTCGGTAAAATAAAAATAAGAAACTAAAAATGAATAATAACAAGTTACTACCTACGAGGCTCTCTAAACGTAACTAACCTAACCGCGTTCTAAGATACAGCTGATATTTCAGCAAACTTTCTGAATATTAAGTTGAAAGATTCAACTATCTGCCGAGCTGACGCGCGGTTCTTCAATTTCTACCTAGCCACCTTCAGGCTCGTGAAGCAAGAAAGCACACTTACGAACTCGTTTCCCTTCTATTTAACTCAAATTACTTCTGCTTAAAATTTGAATACTTTGCGCGTTCTACTAAAATTTACATACTCTGGCATTGGCAATTTCATGGGAAAGTAAGGCTTGACAGGAAAGATAGTTTAAACTTAAAATAAATGTTAGTTAAAATAAATATAAACCCTACAAGCTGATGCATTTTAAATTTCACTTTATCATCTGACATTATAATTTTTATTGTATGTTTATTTCTTTGAAAGTACTTTCACGTTGATAACTGACAGTGGAATTACTCATAATATATATTATCAACTGGGCATTCTAAATTTTAATTTCCTGATAACAGTGTATATTAATGTCAGTTTTATTAGCTATATATATGATAAATATAAAGTCTGTTTTCTCCGCTTATAAATCAATTCTAAAAGAATTAAAGCACGCTGCTGAAGACTTTTTAAATAAGTTTTATAATAATGAACCATACCAATAAAGAATATAATTACTTTCCGAATTTCACAAATTACAGATTTAATTTTACTCTCTTTTTGTATTAAATGATAATTTTATCCTAATTACAAATAAATTTTAATTTATTAACTATGAACAGAAGATTTCTGACTTCGTTATTTTCTTGTGGAATTTTGATTTAATGAATGACTTACAGAAAATTTGAAACGTTGCACTATTCTGAAATTTGTAATAATCTTTAATGTCCCATAACAGAGACGTTAATTGTTATTTTTTAAAATTCAGTATGAAGCATTATTCGTTCGCATTAAAATTCAGTAAAAAGGAATTTCCTGTTATATATTTTCCGTAATATTTTTGCTAAAGATTTAGGAACGTACATACAAAGGGGAAAAATAGAATTGGAAAATCCTATTCCCTTATTAGTTAACATTGTTGGTTATATAGTTTGCTATGTGAATATAAGTTACAGAAATCAATAAAAAAATAATGAAATTCGATTTTTTTTTTGTTTTGTTTAATAAAGGAATATTTGTATGCCATTAATTTTTGATACTCTGGTACATCTTGAAAAGGATAAAAATTGACACTTTATGTAGAGTCCCACAAAACCAGGTAATTAAAATAATAAATACTGCAGACAGTAAATATTGTGTGAAAGCATGGGAGAAAGAACAGTGAATTTGAAAAACAGTTAAAATGCAGTGTTTGATGAAATAAAAAAACTATTTAAAATTCAACACATACAAACAAAGCAATGTATGTTTACTAGAAATAAATAAAGTTATTTTACTATAATTTGATTTATCAGATGAATATTTTGATACAAATATGTAGACAACACTTCAAATTTAACATATTTAGTAATTAGTAGGATATTATTCATAACAGATTATTCAAAGAAAGAGGGGTCATGCGAAATGTATTTTCTAAACTTAGTAAGATTTTGTATGTAGAAACAATTAAAATCAAGCAATAGACTGTTTTCCATAATGATATTTATATAATTAGGTCAATTATATGGTGTGCTAAAAGATCTGATCATTCTTGAAGCTTTTATTTAAAAAATCTTGAAGCTTTATTTTTTATTTAAGTTCATTAATTTATAAATAATTCTTATCAAATTAACAGTTTGTTAAAATATGTAATTTTAGTAAATATGTACTTTGTTCAGACGTTCGGAGTAACAAGTAAGTAGCTACATATCAAAATTTGGGAAAACAGTGAATTAAAAAATTAAAACGAAATATATTGTTTACAGAAAGGCTTTGTAGCGAGCCTTTGCAACAATACCAGGTAAATTAAGAGCTAATAAGGTATTAATTTTGCAGTTTACCTTTTTAACACGCGAAAGTCGCAAAAAAGATAGTTTCAATAAGGCGCTACTAAAGCGTCGCTCTGGGACGAAGTAAACATCTTACGTTTTTGCAACGAGAATGTGGAGTGTAACGACATGAAAGCTACTTCTTTGCATAAAAGTATATGAAGGTAAAGACGTGAAATTGACGTCTTTGCTACAACTGCAAAGGCGTAGAGGATATAATGACATCACAATACAACGTCTTAATTCGAAAACATAATGCGACGTCTTTACAACATCATGCGTGACAAGACTGCTACGTCATTACGACGTCATCGTGCTACTTAGGAAAACAAATGCATGATACTCTAGCTCAGAGATATATCATGTGTTTTCCAGCAAATAGAGATAATAAATATTGTTAAATATAACCAGAATACGTCCTAGAGAATACTTGTTAAAATCTCTTTTCTTCTTCGATGTTGAAAGAATTATTCTATATGAAATCCATAAATTTTTATTTAGCGCTTTATGATTTGCATTATTCATTAAAATGCGATTAGTTCACATCTAAGATCTGTTTAATCCTTCATATATTATATATCTTGACTTTCCTCAATAACATACACTGAGCAAGAGTAACCTGTTTAACTGAAATTAGTCTTCAGCAATATGCAGGGAATCCCTTCCGTTCACTCATAATCTCTCATGGAGTTGCACCCATAGGAGTTTCTGGGTAATAAAAATCGAATAATTGCTCACAATTCATTTTCCATATCTGTTTGCATTTCTTCTTTACGGAATACGTAATGGTAAAGTGAGGAAAAAAGAGCTACTCCACCGGCAAAATATCTGATTTTCTGTATAAACAAGTTAAAATACGTGAGTTTAATGAAATTTGCGAACGGCCACGTGTGGTCTGATTAGCCAGTGGACAATGCCATGATGGAGTGACTAACGTTTAATTACTAGGTCTCCCAACCCTTTCAATATGCAAAGGGAGTTCAAACTGGTTTAAGGTGCAGCTCTGTGGCAGTTAATGAAGCGATGGCGTCAAAGTTAATTCGGTGTCAAAACGGATTTCATCCTACTATACAGACTTGAAACAGCGATGTTAGTCTTGCAAGGCACTGCTTTACCTCGATCTGCTGATATGACTAAGCATGTAATAAGTCGTAAAGAAGAAACTTCTTAGTTTACAGATTAATAATTTAATGTTCTAAGTTGCAGACTGGTATCTTCATAACTGATATATGTATTCGGTTAGGCTTTACTACAATTAATAAGCAGGGTAGATTTGTAATCCAAGAAAAATGTATAGTCTCATTCTATAATGCTATAACATTTATTTTCAATGGTCTCCTGTCAGTTATAATAAAGGAAAATTAACTTGGAACATTTAATGAATACTTTGATTTCTTTTCTAAGACACAACTTTTTATTTACCGTTTTAACCCGTTAAAACCCGTATGGTGTTATACATAAAACGATTCTTCATTTTCAAGTTGTCTTAAAAGAATAAAAAACATGTTTGCATATACGAAAGTCTTTCATATACTATAAATTTGATATCCTAAAGCGCTGTTTTGATTGCAGATCCTGTTTTGAACCGGGAAATACTATCTTATTGCAATGTACCATCCGTTGCGTCGTTCTAATAAAAAGAAATTTTCCAGCTTTTACGTAAATACTTTCAAATATTTTAAAATTTTGATCCTTTAACCAGTTAGTAAGTATGTTGATAGTACCAATAATTTCTTTGAAGACGCGCTCCACCAGTGGGTGAGGGATTAAGATCGCAGAATAAGGGGGAGTCGATCCTAGGTGAGTAGGCTGTCTGTATGGTTTCTTTCTCTGGTTTTTTGCAGGTGTGATGTGAATGTGAGGCCATTTTTCCTTAGAAAATCTCCACGAAGACATCTCTCCCCTTTGGCAGACTGTCCTTGCATACTGTGCCATATTCGAAAGAAACCTAACCTCGCTTTTGGTAACGCACTGTATCTATTGTACATTGCAATCTACTGCACACTTTCATAAAGAGCTCTGTCAATAATTCGCAGAAATATTGGGTTATTCATTTGAAAATTGTATGCATGATGTTTTCAGATTTCTAAGCAACTTGTCTAAAAAGAGCATCAACTACTGATAGTTTTTCTTATGCTATTATATGTGTTTGATTATTTTAGTTATAGGCGATGGTTAAATCAATATGTGTTCTTAATTCAAGTTCAGTCATCAGAGTACCCTCAAAACATACTATTTAATCCACAGTAGTACTAATCCGGCCTTTATTGTTACGACCAATACCCGAAACACATACTTCCGTTTACAGAAGCGTTTTAAATGATGCAAATGTTCACATTTTGAGATTTTCAAATTTAAAAAAATCATTTTTATAAAATTAGCGAATTCTAACATTTCATACGGTCTTACGTTTTCTATACTTATATTTAGTAAAATTTTATACTTAATGTAAAAATAAAGCACAAAACGTTTGACTCCGGTACGACCAATATTGATCGAGATATTTAATTTCAATATTTAGAATATGTGGAAATATTTCCAACTTGTTTTTAGCGATCAGTTATTAAACTAAAGAATTCCAGGTTGATTTTTTTCACCTTAAATGTCATTCAATAATATTATTTTGTGATTTACTAATGTGTAACATTCTTTAATTTATAATTTCATTAGGCCTAGTATGGCGGAAGAATTTTTAATGAAGCAATTTATATCCTAAAAGTACTTCTCATCAAGTTTCATTTCTTTAGAATCATTGTCTAATAGTCATACAAAAAATTCATTAAATTAGAAATATTCAAAATTTGTAACAGAACTGTTTATCGAATGCCATCTAGTGACGACAAGAACAACTTACAGGTAGTCGACCTCCACCTGCGATGATGATAGGATCTCCATTATTATGTCTTCGTAACTCTAACGTTAATTTTAAATATTAATTCTAAATGTTAGTTGTTTCTTTTCTGTATATGTTCTGTTCTTGTGTATATTTTCTTTGTAACTGTTCCTGTGCTCTGTTAATAAATACTTTTAGCGCTAGTGAGCGTTTTTATTTAAAGAGAACGGTTACAAAGTTTTAATTCCTGCAATTAATGTTGCGAGTTGGCTATGCACCAATACTGAAGCCTGAAGTATTTTCTAGAGCTCGAATTCTGTAAGATTCTGTAACTAAGATATCTTTTTTGGAGGAAGAAATTATATTAATCAAAGATTTTCACAACAATATGCATAGAAATTCTCCTCACTTAATGTACTACTATCGGAAACTGTTTTATAAACTGATATTTTATTTTCAGTTACGTACAAATGCAAACATTTCCCTCTGTAGTTTGTGTACGGCCTTTTAAAACAATATCCAACTTGTCAACTTTTATAGCACGGGTCTTTTATTTTTATAATGAGTGTAAAATATTCCTAAGTATAAATATATGGAGAATGTGCAAAAATATTAGGTTTCGTAATTTTTATAAAATTGATTTTTTAAGATTAAAAACACCAAATTATGAATATTGCATCATTTGAAACACTTTTGTAGACGTGAATATATGTTTACGATCAATGGTTTTGGAAATAAAAACCTGGTAAGCACTTTGGGGGCATTGGTATATACTACACTAACTACTTAATCAGTTCACAAGGTAGGACCATTCCCCTTTTAGTAAATTGTATACTTTTTTCTGTCATACTATCGTAACAGGCTTAAGAAAATGCTATATTTCTAAAAATATCTTTAAATCAGGTAGTAGCATGGGTGCTGGCTGAATAAAACACCTGCAGTAATAATGATAATAATAATGATTATGATAAAAATTTCATCATCATCATAATTGTAATAATAATTAGTGCTATAATGTCTCATACGGTTGGCGATAGTCATAATAACGGTGACAGAGTCTAATAATAATTGTCTAAAAATAAATTACAGATAATTTGCTATCTTTCTTTTAAACACAGTATAAAAATAAACTCATATAAAATGTTTAAATAACAACTTCAAAAAAATAAGTTCTATACGGAATTATTTCGATGGGTTAAAGTGTCTGGAAAACTCATTTCCCTTAAGGAATTGTATTAAAAACTGTCACTAATTTTTCTCGATAAATCGAATTTCTTTTACTAATCGAAATATTCGATGAATTGAACTTTTTGTTAAGATCGATATCCAGCTTTTCCTGAAAATCTGTTTCCTTTATTCCTGAAATTTATTTGTGTTATAACATATAATCATTTCTTACTATGTGTTCCAACTTTTGTTTCATAATTCAAAATCGATTTTCGGAAAACTATGAAACGTTTCATATCAAATTCTTTACGTAGTTTTACATTTGTAAAATGAAACTAATTTCTGATTCAACTATTTTATTAAAATTGTTAATTACGAGTAAATAAATGTCAATTTTCGAGATGATTTTTGAAACAACTCCGTGCGGCACATTCTATAACAGAATTTTAGCATTCTATATTCTATAACATGAGAAAAGTCGGTCTTCATTTGAATAAAATGAAAAGTCTATAATCTTCTATGCAGGCCTTATATTTACGTTTTTTTGGTTATATGGTTCAAAATGTGTAGCAAATATTTTTTTTAAAATTTCATCAAGAAATTGAAAATTACTACATGAAGGCTAGTGTCATTTCTCATGTTTAGGAAGCTCATTTTGAGTCGGCATCGAATGCAAAGCAAATATTTTGCTACAGAGATATACGGAAAGCAAAAAGAGAAATTAGAATTGGTGATGAAGTCGTATGAATGGAAACAGAAATATAACGGCATTACAAAGAACATTCTAAAAGCCTCCTTTATGAAAATTTGTATGGAATTTTATACGCCTCTCGTAAGAGCTTCCCTCCCTCTTTTTACCCCATATTCATTATTTTGCAATAGTAAACATTTTGGATTTTGTCAGTTTGATTTTACGTATTATAACAACAAAAAATATATCTTCATTCGGGAACATAAATTACGAGTAAATAGGTATTTGCATGATTTTATGCTGATAAAAACCAAATTGAAAATGCATTATGGTTTTTTGATTTCATCTTCGATGATACTTCGACAAGTTTCAGTAGTGTGATAACGAAATCCAGAATAATAATTATGAAAAAAAAAACACATCGACAAGTTAAAGGATTTATAAGCATTTCTCATTATACTGTTCAAGTGCATCGGAAATTTTAAATCTGAAGAATATTTTAGATAAATATCAAAAGTAAACAACTCTGAAACATAAGATAGTTGAAAATTTGAGAGCAAGAATTTATACCAAACTTCCTTATTAAAAATCAGTAATATGAGGAAACTTCTTTTCTACTTGTTGTATTCCAAAGATATTTTTTTTATTTAATTTTATATTTTAGATCATATAGTCTTTTTACCTGCATGGGGTAAAAATTATGATTGTTTTAGAAAAAGATTTAATTTCTTGCCTTTGTATTTAAACCTTTTATATCTATATATTTTTCTATGTCTTCTTTAAACGAAAAGGATTCGTGATAATCTGCAACTGAAATGAAATTTATATCATAATAAACTTAATGTTTATACGCTGTTTTCTTTTAAAACCCTGCTAGCTCTAATTATTCTAATTTTAAAGGTTTTCAGTCATCATTTATTTAATCCTTTAACTTACAAATATTGCTACAAATATTTCGCCTTATTATTAGTCCTTGTCTTAGGGATGCTTTTATATTATAAGGATATTTCCATATAAAAGATGTCCTGTAAATTAATAAGAAATATTTAAACCCTTTATCCTGGATTATGGAGACAAAGCAAATAGCAGTGCTTAAATCCAATAATGTAGTAGTTATTTTTTAGATTTTTATCTTAAGATCTACAGAAAGTAATTCTGTTATTTAAAGAAATTTTCGTCTACAAGATTTGTGTTTAATTTCATAAATGCAATTAAAACTTTTACGAAAGAGGAATACTTTTGTTGCATTTTACATTTCTTTACTAACAGGAAACTTTACTTTAAACATTATCACACTGAATAAGTTTGCGCCGTGATTTTAGAAATGGTGACAGAAATTACAAAGCAATCTTTAAATTACTCGTAACTGCTAGTAACTGATATGCTAGATGATAGTAGCGTGAATAAGTTTTTCAACTCATTAAGGATAATAAACCTCATAAAAGTATAAAAAATCTCGTTTATAAATTATATAAAAGGGGCACATGCCATCAATCAAATTGTACAGTTTAACACTGATGATGAAAATGAATTCCAGAAAAGTTAAACAATTTGTCAAATAAATAAAGAAATATTTGAAACACGCTTATCGTGCACATATTTTCAAAGTCAAATCAGTATATAAACAGCACGTAAAAAAGAAATAAAGTAAAGCGCAATCTTTATCTATCGCGCTTGAAAAGGAAATGATTGATACAACGCAAGTGAAGAAGCTATATCTGATCCTCCTCAAAAAAGACTCTCCATAGTCTGTCAACAAGGTATAGAAAACGGCAAATAGCAAATAAAAGTATTAACATTAAACATAAACAGCAAAAGTGTTCTCCTCTAATTTTTTTTTTTTTTTTTTATTTTTTTTTTTTAACCTGAACGTTGAAAAGAAGTGACAGGTATTCTGTAGAGTTGGTTTTCTTGTAAGTATCTTTTGTATACAGGAAAACATGTTTACAGGTATTATTTGCAAAATTTTCTGGCTTCATTTTCGCTCAAGGGATTCGTTTGCAATTATTACGTTTTTGCCATATTTTAAAATAAGCTACTTAATATTTTATCGAAGTTAATTATATATTGATACTTGAATTTTACAATAAATTAATGAAATTTAAAAAAATTCAGTAATTTATTTTTGAAAGCGTTTAAATATTTATCAAATTGTATTTGAATCCTCTTTAGTCAACGAAATCCAATAAAGTTTCTACAAAACTCACTGCTGTTTCGAGAATAATTTAAATTTCAGTATCTTCTTCACTTGTATTTTTAATATGCCACTTCTGTTCTTCTGACATTTGAAATGATATTCGCATTGCCTAAATAATGAAAGTGAGGCTCAGTTTAATCGTCATCGAACCATTCCTCGATGGCTTTCCAATAGATATTTTCGAAGAATTATTTCCAATAGATATTTTCGAAGAAATTTACATTTTCAAATTTTTGGCATACTACTTTAATTATTGCTTCGACTTCCTCATAAATCAAATGACTGATTTCTATATTAGGCAGGTTCTTTCTCCATGATCGAACCAGTGTTATTGGTTTTACTTTCAATCTAAAATTTTAAATTAGTTTTTAAAGGAGTAAAACAACATTATGCACGAAAATACATAAGAAACAAAAAGTCCCAAACATCAACCGAAACGATGTATTCGACTACGCATAATTGTACATGTTTACCGTTCACACTAAACCTAAAGACGCAATTCAAGAGCATGCTCGGACTTGCGCATGCTGGTTTCGCGTACAGTGTTGAGTATGTGTGCGTGAGCACTTCCCCCGGTAATACCGAATAATCTGCACCCAGACAATCAAGAGTACACTGTATAGACATCAAGTGCATTGGGTAATCTAAGTTAATCAAGTTAATGGAAACAGCCAAAAAAGTAAAGGAACAAGGTCTTAAACCTATTCACTAAATGCTGCGGGTTAATAAGCCTAGAATTAGAATGATGATTAAAGCTGATAGATTTCGAAGCATGTGTAAAACTTTAAGCAATATCAAACTCACCAGTTAAAAAATATCTTTTGAGAACTTTACCATAAGAAAAAAATTAAATAATGGTTGAGAAACGAATCATTTTTTACTGCTTCTGCTAAAAGCCTTCTTTAACTGATGGATCACTCTTTTCTTAAAACTTTACACAGTATTCTAGCTTTTTTTTCTGCTAAAATTTACCATTATGAGCAAAACTCTTGCAAATAATGGATTTTAGCAGAAGTAATATTTGAGAACAAAACAGTTTTTTTAATTGTTTTCAACAGTTTTGTTATTTAATAATACTTTTTTGTTTGTTGTTTGTTTTGTTTGTTTTTTGTTTGTTGTTTTAATAATACTTTCAGTGCTATAAAATATTTAAATTGACATTATATATAATTCATAATTATTCTCTTAATTACATATGTAAAAATATTTAACAGAAAATCAAACAGCTAAAATTAATAGTTTATTCTTTTATAAATTATTGTTATAGGCACTTTAAGAGTATAAATATTTGTTGTTAATTTTGTGTAACTTTTTCAGAAGTAATTAGTGCATTATATATATAGCGCTATGGAAAATTTTATATAGAATGAGTCAGTCAAAAATTCATATAGACAAAAAAAGTGAAGCTAGGAAGAATTTTAGAAGTTCTTGTATTGTTATTTTTTTATATCTTTTGAAGTTACACTTGAAAATCCCCTTTTCAATAAATTGATGTTTTAGAAACGTTAAGAATTTCTAAAACATCTGTTTATAATAAATATTTTCTTATAATGCCTGACGATACTCGTTTATTATTTAAAGTTATATAATAATGTTAAATAAAAGTGAAATTCTATTCAGAAATATTTTAGACAATTTTTAATGATTAATCGTGATAACAGAACAGAAAAAAATAGAAGAAGGAAAGATCAAATTCCTAAAGGGAATAAATATGCGAAAACTTTGAATTATAAAATTTTAGAGTACCTTTAATGAGATAAACTAAATGCGATAATTATAGATAATCTCATTCATTATTCAAATTGTGAAGAAAATAGCATGAAATGTGCTTGAAGAAATATTAATCAGTTTAAGAAACTTATTATTTAAAATTATCAACTCGGCAGTAAATAATAAAAATTTTAATATTGTAGACAAATTATCTTATTAATATAAGTAATAAAATTATCTTGACGCTATGCTTTGAAAATATGCAAAAGTGTTCAGAAAATATTAACGTCAAATATAATCAATTCCCAATTAATTTGAGCAAATTAACCGCATTGCTAGTTAACTAGGCTATGACTATTTAAGTCTACTTTTTGTGTAACGATGGAAAAATTACTATCTCGGACATTTAACGTAAAGCAAGATCAGCTTCGAAAAGTACAAAATTATTATTTGGGAATTGTTTTCATCCACAGTAGTATATAATTTAATTGCAAGCATATCTGAACTTATTGTAGCATGAGGATGGGCTCGTAATAGATTGAATGCACAAGTCTGATGAAAAGTTAATAAAAATTATTTTTATAACAAAAAATAAAACAAAATGCTGAAATTTTTCCTCACAGATATTCGTAAAATATCGCAATATCACACAGTAGTTATATTTAAAGGACTAAAACCTTAAATAGAACACAATTCAAAAAGCAGAGATTCACTGCCATCAACAAAAGAACTAAGTAAACAACTGAACTGAGATGTTTTTCTCCGTCTTTTTAAAGCTTTTTAATCATGCACGAAAAAATTCTAGTAATTTTTATTTTCTCGAGGTTTCTGGAAACCAAAAGACTGCAATTACGAGATATCTATTTACAAAATGTTAAATGCGCGCGCTGGAATTTTCCTCAGAGATATTTGTACAAGTGTTCACAATATCAGGCATTAATAATCAGTGTAAAATAAATACATTAAATAGAACGCAATTCACAGAGCATTTAAAGAGAAAGCTAATCCGATCTCACCACGAATTCGTCCCAATAACAACAGCAGCTAACTAAACATCTGCTAAACAACAACTGAGCTGAGATATCTCACTTCGGGCTTTTAAATAGCTTTCAATCCACCGCGCAAGATAGTTCTAGCAATTTCTGCTTCTCGAGATTTCTGGAAAGCAGTAAAAAGATGTAATTATGGTTACGGCTAACACAGTAGTTAATTATATTTATTCAAATAAAATTTAAGTTACCGAGATAAAATTTTATTCAATGTTAAATGCACATGCTCCTGTATTTTTAATTTTCCGGCATAGCATTCTCTTAAAACTTGTCTCGCGCTGCATTGCATGGGGAAATAAAACAATTTAAATTATAATTCTACTAACATTAGCTATCTGAATACAAAATTCGTAACAATATAAACATTGTTAAGTCATCCATTAATAGTAAACCAACGGACAAGCTCGTCAGAAGAGCTCGCTTTTCAAGCAAACAACTAATCCCTACGTATAATAAAAGAAAGAGTCTGTGTGTTTCGTTGGTGCTGCCCGTAAGCTAATAGACCCAGGGCTACGAAATTTGGTATATAGTTGCATCTAGACAAGAGCCGAAGCGCTTTTTTCAAAACTCGAATCAGATTTTTTTTTTTTATTTTATCTTTTCGGTTTTTATCACATCGTTTTGAATAGTTTCATTCTTTTAGAAATTTGGTTTTGGCAACAGTTTTTAATTCAATTGTATACTGGGCCTCACTGTTGAAAATCAGCACTGTTGCCACTTTGAAAAATGAGGGCGATAATTCTGCGCAGTTTTTTAATTTAATATTTCTCTTGGATACTGGACGTTTGTTGTGAGGCAACGGGAAGTTGATTAATTTATTTATTAAGATAATTAACTTAAAGTCAGGAAATATAGTTCCAGTCAGTGAATCTGTCATACACATAGTTCCACATCACCCTTGAGGTACTGTGTATTGTGATGCGTCCCCATTATTTAACGTGGTGGAACCCCAGTAGGCCTACACCACGAAATATTGCCAACATAAAACTAAGGTTTATACATACTTAACTGTTATCATAAGTCTCATGAAAATAAATATTATTATCTTTGTTATCAAATTTTTTAATCAATTATAATTATTTGTCTTTGATTTTTTATTTATGGCATTTTTATAAATAACAACAACATTTTTATTTTTCATCACAATAATTTATTTCTCTTATTTTTATTAAACTTATGATAACAGTTAAATATAAATGTTATTATTAACCTTATGATTTAAATGTTGTTTGTATTCATTGGACAGATGCATGTTATTTACCAATTTAATAATTTTAAAGGAAAATGCATTCATTGGCAACATTGTATTTCATATTTAGATTTGGCAACAATAAAAGAAAATTCTGAACTTTGATTTGAAACCCAAATGTATGAGAAACTTCTATTGTAGAACAAACATTCGTTTTGAACAGGATTTACGTAAAATCCGTTCTTAGTGCATGGAATGAGTAACTATGTAAAATTTCAAGTCAATCAGATGTATAGTTTCAAAGATCTCGTGATGAGTCAGTGGTATTTCGCTTATATATGTACAGATTATTCTCTAATAAATACTGTTCTTTAATGTTATGTATTAAGTAGTTTCTTCATTTCTAATGATGCTTTTTTTTTTTTTTTTTTTTTTGTTTTGTTTTGTTTTGTTATTTCAACAAGTTTTTTCTATTTTGAAAAATTTTGAATTTTCTACTTCGAGTTTATTTGGATTTAATTTACATAACTCAGTGAAATTATTCTCTAGATTAAGCTGCTTGAGAATTCAGATAAATTGTGAACAGTATCGTTTTGTGAATGATAATACGTGTTATTACACTCGACTGCATTTTGAATTGCAGCTGAATTAAACTTGGTATTGAGTTAATCGTAAACAGCTTCTATTAACTCAGTTAATCCGTTACTGAATAGAAGTCAGTATTGTTATGATGATATTTTGTTGTATGGTAAATATAACTTAAAGCTTATGTTATATGGTAAATATAACTTTAACACTCTTAAAGATGCAAACCAATAGGCTTTAAAGTTTTTGTTTAATCATCTAACTGTACAAGCCATGTTCAGTGTAGTTTGTCACTGTAATGAAACTTGAAATGTAATTGGGCATTCTCGATCACATAACCTCGACTGAAAATAAGTTGTCTATCCTTCTAGTACTTGCTATACGATATGCTTTCTCCTACACAGTCAGAAAATAAATGAATGCAATTCTTCAGGTAACATTCATCGGACTTAATTCATTGGATAATTTAATATTAATCGGACTTTACTCGCCGGTGAACTATTCATTCTTATAATTATAAATTTGCTTTTATCTTCTGTGTCCATTTTAAGTTAACTTTTTCGCAGACTGAACAGAGGAAATTTTATAAAACTTTGTAAAAACAGGTTTTGCCTAACTTATTTAATTTCCAAAGTAAGAACTGTAATTTTTTCAGCTCACGCAGCATTATAACCACTCTAAATCCATAAGGCATATAGTCACATTTTGTTAGTAGAGCCTGCCTTAATTGTTTTAGAGCACTTCGATAGCAAAATAAGGGAATGCATAAGCATTTAAGAAGACAACTTTTGTATATCTAATTAACCTACACATGCAATTCTCATTTTGTCATTGCGGAAAACACATAACACATAACATTTCTCCGAAATTTTATCATTAATTATTTGTAAAGCTGAAGCGCAGTTGATAATAAATAACTGGAAATTTTTCTGATTTAAAATGCTACACGGGCGTAAAATCTTTGCATAAATTTACAAGTTATTGATAAAAGAACATACTCAGTATGACGCTGGCCCACCAGCGGCCCGAGCGATAAAGTCGCTGAACACTGGTAGTTCGGTCCGAGGTTCGAATCCCGCGAACGGGCTGGCTGCATGGGCGTTTTCGTGGTTTTCCCCATGTGTAACGTGTATACGAGCCAGTTTCCCTTAGAAAGTCCTCCACGAAAGGCATCCCTCCCCTTAGGCAGATAGCCCTAGTGTGCTTTGCCATAATTAAATACACCATACACACCACCAGTATGACGCTATAAATAAAATTTAATCAAAACTTTTTAAAAATCGTCGAAAGCGCTAAAGAGGAGAGGAAAATTAAGATAGAACGGAAAATTGATGGTAGATTTCTGTAATTACATTTAACAGATGCATTCATAATCATTAAAATAGGGTAACACAAGATCCTCATTTTCCGGACTATTTTAGGATTCGTAAAGTAACATGGTCACGTTATTTAAAATTCTTAAACATTATATTTCTTCATCAGCACTTTTTATCATTAATTTAGAGAAACATAAGCAACTCTAATTTAAGTCTTTATGATTCTGATAAGGTTTGTGCTCCAGTATTGGTATAAACCAGCCTTAAAGAAAACAATACAAGAATGTTCTCATAAAAATGATCTTACGCTTTGCTGTCTTGAATTCTTTTAAAATTTCAGAGTTAATATTATAACTCCATAAGTGACTAAAGTACCTAATGCGGTAAATATCAAGGTACGATTAATGCGTATTGCTTTCCATAATGTTAAATGAACATCTTGTGTGGTTATTTTCAAAAGAAGTTTGAGATTTGAAAATCTATTACCATTACATTTTAAATTATACACTTCTACTTTTGCTTCATCGGAAGATTCTGCTACAGATGAGGCTAATGTTATCATTAAAAGAAACGTTGAGGTGTTTAAAATGAAGTGCACGGTTTGAGGCGAAGTTGATGCAGAAAATTTAAAAATATGCCTTGATACATTAAAGAATATATTTATAAAACAGTTAGCAGAACACAGAAAAGTAAGACCGCAAAAGGTGTTGTCAACTACAGAGATAACCTTCGTTATTTTGTTGTGAACGTTTAGAAGGTGTTCACTATCCTCTTCATTTTTCATTGCTTCGCAGTAGCCAACAATTGTTTTCTTTAAAATTATGCAAATAACGATATACAGTAATGCAAAAGTGTTCATTAGAAATTTTAGTGCCAGCCGTGAAACCAAGTACATGAAATAAATTACGTATGACAGAATATAGACAGAATCGTTAGTATATCCGAAAGTATATATTTTGAGGGTTTCCTCCGACGTCTCATTTTTTGAAATGAATGAAATGGAATGCAATGAAAGTGATGCAACTAGTGCTGCAGGAAGCAGAAGTGAACACACATAGACGTATTTCTTCATTTTTGCAATTTCCCTAAAACTGAGATAGGGAGAAGAAATTTCGTACAGTTGAGTAATACAGTTAACTATGTTTCTTTTATTGTTACTCACGGCAACAAAGAATAACATCTCTGTTATATTCAATACTAAAATTGTTCCATATTGAATAGTCGAAATGTAATGAGTTTGAAAAGTATACCAAACTTGAAAAATACTTGCAACACAACAGCTTATACAAAACATCACACATACTGGTTTCGGAAGTTGCTGTAAGAGTTTTCTTGGAAAATCCATATTATGCCACTGGGGAAATTTAAGCAGTCCTTTAATCCCCCCAAGATGAAAGAATAAAAATATCGGTTGAAAAATTTCGCGATACGTCATGATGTATTCTTTGTGGTGAATGACTCCATTCGAGCCTGCGTTTAATGAAACTTGCTGATTAGCGAAGTTTTTAAAGAAGTATAAAACTGGTTTAATTTTTTTCTGATTTTGAGACATAGTAAAATTAAAGTTTCAACAAATTCGTTTCTTGCATTTGAAACATAGATAAATGATATTTAAAATAGAAACAACAATTTTAAATTTCTAAAATTTTACGGAGCGAATTCTTCTCGCTTTTGTTTTCTTAGCAAGTTTTTGTTGATATGAAAATTTATTTCATTCCTACTCATACTCAGAATACTCTAATCTTTTTCTGTAAAATAAGTAGTTTCTGATTAGTAATTAGTCAAGCATTTGTATTATCTCATGCAGCGTAGCTGGAGAAGAATATAGAATAGTTTTTCTGAAATCCATCTGTTTGCAAAGGGACTTGAGTTGATTAGATAATATTCAAGTTTTTACTGAAATTGTAACATTTTTATTCGTAATAAAACTGAGAACCTGAATTTTCTCTCACTTATAAAATATCACATCATTTACCGGCACAGAACTGAGCAAAATGTTTCTGAAACATTCGATCGTAAGTTACGTAAAAATTAGCTATCATTTTACTGATAGCAAGAAAATAATGAGTTTATACATAAGCCTGAAATTAATAAATTAAAAACATTGCTTTCTTAGCCATAATTTATTTTTTCAAATAATTTAGTCTTTTCAGCTTCGGAAAATCACAAATATGTAGCTTAAAGACAATATTATTTTGCACTTTCAATGATTAAAATACGTTTAATTAGACGAAATTGCTCTCTACTTATACTGACAGTTCTACGAAAATTCGTTGTTGTATTTTATTGATTCAGTACTTTTATCGGCTCAAATTAAATTGATTAAAACAAGCTAACAGTCTGTTCCTTTAGTAAGAGCCTCCAATATAATAAATATGCAGCCACCCGGCTCAAAAACATTATTGACTGGTGTGCAGATAAATACTCTTAGCATAGGCAAGTAATCTTAGCATAATCAGTTCATTAAGCGAATACTGTAAATGAATATGAAGGATAGCCCATTTATAATTGTACGAAGATTATAGAAAATTAGAATGCTTCGTGTCTATGGCAGTAGATTTGTACTGCGATCTGGTACAATACACTGTATAATGCATTTGCAATTGAACGTGCCTTATAATATATCAGTAATTGTATTATCTATTGGTAATTATATTTTGGAAATCGCACATTAGAATTAGCATTTGTAAGGTTCTTTTAACATTTTAGCTATTGTATAAGTAATTATTTAGAAGTTTTGTGCATTAGTCCAAAGGTTGCGTTATAAGGTACAATAAATGTTTAAGTATTAGCAACTGTATAATTGCATAATGCACTGAGCTTGTTATAATTGTATAATGTACTGAATTTTGTAAGATGGAATATGTATTTGTGTTTCAGTTTATGCCAAAAAAAAAGTGGTAACTGAACAAAATACTAGTATGTATCATTGTAATCAAAATAGTATTTATTTAAGTTATATGCTGATAAAATATTGTGCATAGTAATTGTATAATGTAATAGCGATTATAATATATACTAGATATTGCTAAGATGCAATTATCTAGAAATGTACGAGTATTTAATCAATAAGTGGCTAATACATATCATAACTGTATTTGTAATTAATGCACTTCTGTAATTTATCCATAAATGTACCAGTTGTAATATACTTGCAATTGTATTAAATATTGGTAACTATGTAATGTACAGGTGCAACGTATTTGCATAATGTACTGTATTATAGATGTAGTTGGAGGTTTTTTTTTATGTATTATGAGCAGTAATATTATAAAGTATAGGAGATTGGATAAAGTACTATATACTGTAATGTAAATTTGCATGTGTGTAATGTATCAGTGCTTGAAACAGGTTTTAGTATTTACCTAAGAATGCAGAAAAAAAAAATACTCGTTAAGAAGTAGATTATTAAAATACTGTACCTGTATCTGCTTTATAATGCATTACTAAGTAAAAATACTCCTAAAAAAGTAGATTGATAATATATTGTATTTGTGAGTGCTGTATAATACATTTCTGTAATAATATAGTTATGTAATAATCTGGTTCAAGTTATTGGTCTATCGAGTACTGGTAAATGTATAGTGCATAGGTATAAAGTACAGGTATTGGGAACACAGATTAGTTTCATAAGATGTAATCACTTTTGTATAATGCTTTAATAACTCAGCTATGTTTTAGTACTTATTCAAGAATGTATTAGCATTTATTCAAGAATCTTTTATGTATTTGTATTATGTAATTGAATCACATTTTCTGTTTTACGAGTATATTTTATATTTTTATTATGTATTAGTAAGTATGCATGTATTATGTACGATGGGTAAGAGCTTCGGCTTCCTAAAACGCACAGTGCAATTAATATCTTAAGGACTTCCTAGCAGTAAAAATACTTGTGAATAAGTAGATTGATAATACATTGTACTTCTACGTGCTGTATAGTGCATTTTTGTAATAATATGGTACACGTTATTGGTCAATCAAATATTGGTAAATGTATAGTATATAGGTATCAAGTGCAGGTATTGGAAGTATAGCAGTAGTTTCATAAGATGTAATAATTTTTGTATAATGTTTTTAACTCAGTTATGTTTTAGAACTTATTTAAGAATGCATTAGCATTTATTCAAGAATGTGCTGTGTATTTGTATTATGTAACTGCTTCACATATTTGAATCTATATTTTATATTTGTACTATGTATTAGTAAGTATGCATGTATTATGCACGATGGGTAAGAGATTCGACTTCCTTAGAAATACAATGCTTTAATATCTTCAAGGACCTTAAACTGCTGAGCTGGTAACCAATTCTGTATGGATTATGTAATAATCTGGGACGGAAGCCAACTCAGCATATTTCGGTATTTTAGTATTCAACTTATACTAAAAGCATTCTATACTTGCAGTTAAAACGAGCAGGTAAGAGATACTATAACCCTATTAAGCGGTCCCTCAAGACACCGGACCGTACACTGACAGCAAACGGTTGTTGTGCTGCATATATTCTTGTGACATAAATTGTTTTCCACCACCCTTTCATGTGAGTTCTACGATATGTGCATTGTAGCAATTTTAGGTGGGGAAATATCTCGTTTGTGAATAAGACAGAAACCGAGAAAATTATGTGTCCGCCATACTCTTCCACACATATTATTGAGTAGAAACACTTCTCAGTGTGTAATTATCAGGCTGCAGCACCTGCGTGCGCTGCTCATCATATTGTTAAGGTTTTTGGTATTTAAATAGTTAATGTTAGTAGAATTATAAATAAAATTGTTTTATTCCTCGTGCAGTGCAGCGCGTGACGAATATTAAAAGAAAGCTAAGCCGGAAAAATTAAAAATATAAGAGCACGTGCATTTAACATTTAATAAATAAATATCTCTTTTTGATTTTGAGAAATTGCTAGAACAATCTCGCGCGTGATTTACTAGTTCTGTTGAACGTTTTTAGTAGTTTAGAAGATAACTACTGTGAGATATTGTGTGAATATCAGATAAACCTTAAGCAGTTTGTTTTATTTATTGTGATAATAATAAATTTTATTCAATCTTCATCGGACTTGTGCGGTCAATGCATAACGAACCCGTACTTACGCAACAATTTTTGGTGTCAGAAGTGGGATTTGAATGCCAATAACTAGAGGGATGAAAGAACAATTAAGGCAACTAGTCACTGCTTTTGCTGCATTCCAAGAAAAGATGCAAGCTGGCCAAGCGTCCTTTAAAGAGATAAAAGCGAGATAGGAAACCGTTAAAGAAAAGGTGGAAGCGATTCAGGAAAAATGCGTGTTGTTCATGAATCAGTTAAAGACGAGATGACAGCAGTTAAAGAGGAAATGAAAAGAGAAATCACCTGCATAATAGAAAACAAATTAGATGGTGTGGAAGACAGAATTGACACGGTTGAAAATAAAGTTTGACAAATAGAAGACATAGTTTCTTCTGTAAAAGAACAAATAGAGGAGAGAGCTTCTCCCGTAGAACAACAAATTGATGACATGGTTACTGCGGTCGCCAAAGAAGATAATACGTTGAAGAAATTCGTAGCGACGGCAGGGAGCAATTCCGAGGGTTATAAATTCTTATCCATGCCTGCTCGTTCCGCACTGAAGCTATCCACGTATGATGGGAAGATCTCTTGGCGAGTATATAAGGCACAGTTTTTATATAGTGGCGGAAGCAAATGGATGGGATCCCCAAGCTAAGGCCTGTCATCTCGCCTCTTCTTTGAGAGCAGACGCAGCGGATATCCTTCAGACTTTTGAAGGCTGAATTTTGAAGCTCTGTTTGGCGCATTGGAGCTGCGGTTTGGCGAGAAATGTTTAAAAGACTACAGCAGGCTTCAATTAAAATCCCGTTAGCAGAAGCCCACGGAAACACTCCAGATATTGAAACTCGCCACAGATGTTGAAAGGCTGTCCCTCCTCGCCTTTTAAGAGTGCCCGACAGAAACAAGGGAAATCCTGTCCCTGCAATACTTCGATCGAAGGCATTCGGGATTCGGAAATACAGAAGGCTCTACGAATGGCGGATGTCAAGGACTTAAAAAGTGCTTGATATGATTTGTGGTGATAATAATAAATTTTATTCATTCTTCATCGGACTTGTGCAGTCAATTCATAACGAACCCGTACGCACTCAGCAATTGGTGAAGTTAGTATCAGTATACATAGAGAGTTAAAAAGTATCAGTAAAAAAATTTTTAAAAAATTTTAATTTCATTAACTATCTGAAATTGTACGTCATCTGTAATTGATTTGTAAGTGCTGTCACTGCTCCACTATTTTGTATTTATTGCTCACGTTTTTAATGTAAATACTAGAATACATAATGTGTGCTACATTTTATTAAATTTATCCAAAGTTTTTTAAACTGTTGTTATAGCAAACGATAGAAACTTTGCAATATCATATTTATTTTTATATATCTTTAAGTTATATGTACAAATTAAAGTTAAGTTAGTGCTTTCACGCAGAAAAATAATTAGCTTTTAGACTTTGTTTTCTAACCCAGTTTTCAAAAATGCGAATTCAGTATTATTAAAATTATGTCTCCGGTATATTGCTGTAAAATCATTATATTTGTTTTAAAATATTATAATAATTTTCATTGAGAGAATCATGAATATAAATATATAGTAGCCAGTAACAGACAACTTTGAGCTTTATATTTAAATCATATTGGAGAAACAATTAGAACAAATTTACCATTTGCACAACTTCTTCATTGAGGAGCTATGGGTTAGTTATTGAAAAAAAAAATATTTCATAATATATTTACTTTTCAGCGAAAGGAAAAATGCGTTTTGAACGCAGAGAAATAAAACTACCTCCAACTGTCCCAAGTCTGGGTCATTTAATATTTTCGGAAAAAGTGCCACCTGTGCGCCGCTTGTATAAAGAAAGAAATCGATAGCCAGCAATAAACATCGCCAGTCCCCTTTTTAATACCTTTCCGAACATGTTCGACATGCCTCTACTAAAGATTTCAATCTCGAAACAACACGTACTGAGAACCGATATAGGCTGTAATGGAGCTTTCGAGGGAGAGCTCGGACGCATTTTCATCGTATTTCGATCAAAAAATCTTGTCCTCTACATATCTTTTATTCATTCACGCTCGTTGCTTTAACTGGTCGCTTCTGTGATGTCCGTATTTTAGCAATGAAAACAGTAGAGTAAATGCTTGTTTTTAGTAATGGCTGTTCGTGTAAGAGCTGCACAGTTACAGTGAAGGAAATGTAAACAAAAGATTAATAATATCCACTAAAAAAGCACGCAGAATTACTCGGGCAATAACTGCTTGTTATAGAATAATCGTAGTAGATAAAATAAATATGTGTGTGCGATGTTTATTTTCTGATCATTCAGATGCAAATAATTATTACTGTGATAAATAAATCAGGAATCGATTCATCTGAAACAACCACGTTCATCCTTTATGGGTTGTTATGTTGTTCTTAAAAAAGTTTTTTTTTCTTTTTATAGTTCTTTAGTAAAATGAATTGTTTTATCTATTCATAAGCTGTAATCTGAGTACAATGATAAGGAATTTTACGTGAATTTTCTTTTTATAATTATTTATTTACTAACAATATACATAATGATTCTCTGGTGTTCTTAAACATGCAGTTAATTTGCTTCTTTACTCTGTATTATAAGAAATATACAAAACTCGCTCAAAACGATTGCATGATTAAATATTATTCAAATACCTGGGGATAGATGCATGATTCCTGTTTAGAATATGACTCAAAAAGTAAGCTTTCAGACCAGGATATGTTTGAGATGCGTCATCTTTTAGCAAAATATACATACATAGAAGCATAGCATACATAGAAGAATACCGATTACCCAAGGTAATGTGGGCCCATGTTTCCTCGTGCGGTCGAAACACAGAACTGGAAGGACGATACACATTACATTATCATTACAAAAATAAAAGTTTATCGGTTTACTTAATGCAAAATCCTTTTAAGCCTTATTCCATATGTTACTTAAATTTAATATTAATTAAAGAGGGAAAAAGCATATTTACTATTATGTTGTTGTTGTTGCTTATCCTCGAAAGATATGACATATGTCAGATCAGCTGCAGAAGGTTGTTGACCGTCAAAAAATCAATAACAGTGAGGGGATCTAATGTTAAGACCACCGTAGAAAGTCCGATGCAAACCAGTAGTATTTACAACTATTATTATGTTAACATATATAACAACAAAGGCAGTTTTCAGAACAGAATTTTAAAAAAAGTCCTGCCTACCTTCATGAATAAGAAGATTTAAATTTTTTTTACTATTGAAGTTTGGGGATCATCTTATATACAAGTTCAAAATAATTCACAAAAAAAAAAAAAAAAAAAAAAAAAAAATATGATCACAAAAATGATGTTATAGTTTAAATAAGTGAAAATTTTTATTTTTACGTAATTTAATCTTGGTACACATTAATCAAATTTCTTGATTTCGGTATTCGATTCGAAACTTTCCAATGTTTTTTCTGAAGTCTTTGCATCAGGTAAGTCAGAGTAAATGCCATAGTCTTCTATTTCGCCAATAAATACTGTCATCATACAACTGGCACGTCATGCCATCTTGAGTTCTATGTCACTGTTCAACAGAAGAGATAACTTTAGTTGTAAAACTAGTTAAAGACGCAATTTTTTTCCTAGAATTTCGCAGTATAGTACAAATAATGAATGGGATTTTACTTGTGAACTATAGAACGTATTTGAGGGAGAAAAAGTTTTACCACTGTTTAAAAATGGTTGCAAGTCTAACAACCAAAGTAAAATTTGCCGTTCCCAAATTAACCGTCAAAGCGCTAAAATGCTTAAAAACTGAAAATGATGCATGAAATGAAAATGCTTAAAAGTGATGCACATGCTTAAAAACTGGAAAACTGAGAAAGAAAATATATTTCGTCAAAATAGTGGCCTTTTTTCTTTCATTACTCAGATAGCCCTAGCCAGGAAAAACCACCAGTTATTGACCTATATGGCGATATACACCTATATGGCGACCTACACCTACCTATACACCTATATAGGACCTATATGGAGATATGTATATAACTGGATATACAACAATTTTAAATTCGACTTCTACTCAAGTTTTTTTTAATTTTGGCTGAGTTTTCTCAGCAAAATCTTGCTTCTTGCTTCATATGTGGATCGGCTTCTGTTCAGAAATGCAAATATTTGGTAATGCATGTTATCTTTATAAACTTTCTTGAAAATATATTTAAACATTTTTTGTTTCGAAAACGGCTCCTTGTATATAAAAAATGTAGTCCGAATAAGCAATTAAACACAACTTCAATCTTTTAGAAAACCATTTTCATTTATTTTGAACAATAACAACGGTAAAGAAAAAACGGGTAACCATGGCAACACTTTACGACTGCGCAGATAGTGTCGCAGACGATTCTCCCAGATGATGTACTAACTTCGCAGAACAAATACAAAATTTTTAAACAGCTTTGCTTCTGTTTTGATGACCCGTAATCACCTCGGAACCGAACTACTGACAATTTTCTTCTATTTTATATAAAAAATCGCTGTTTCGTAGGCATTAGGGCTGTCTGTGTGAAGAACCTTTCATGTAGTAGTTTCTGTTTACTGCGTACAACGCAAAATTATCTCCAGATATAATACTCTGCAATGTCATTTCAATTTCGGAGATAGCATTCTGAATTAATAATAATACCTTACATCTAAAGACTTCTTTACAAATTAGAAACAAAATAGCCCTCAGAGACGAAGTATTCCTGTAGGTATATTGGCGATAAATTTCTCAGCTAATTAAGCAACATGATGTTTTAATTTCAAAACAAATAAAAGATCTTTCAGAACGTCGAATGACAACAAACACATCTGAGATCAGTGAGCATGGGTCATAAACTCAAAGTATTGTTACGAATTTGGTATTTAAAAAGCTAATGTTAGTTCAATTACAAATTAAATGATTTTATTTCTCGCGCAGTGCAGCGCGTGACGAATATTAAAAGAAAGCTAAGCCGTAAAATTGAAATTACAAGAGCGCGTGCATTAAATAAATAAATATCTCTTTTTGATTTCGAGAAAGTACTGGAAAATTCTAGCGCGTGATTTTAAAATCTTATAAAAGGAGGAAAACATCTCAGTTTGTAGTAGTTGCTTAGTTTGTTGTTGTTTAGAAAACTGCTCTTGTTGATTGTAGCAAATTCGCGGATTAGCGTTCTTTAGCTGTTTTTAATTGCGTTCTATTGGACATTTGAGTAGTTAAAAGATAACTACTGTGAGATATTGTAATACTGCATGATAATTTGAGAAAATTTAAGCATTTTTGTTGTGTTAATAATAAATTTTTTTTTGTTCATTTTTCATCGGACTTGTGCATTCATTTCATAACGAACCCGTACGCACGCAACAATTTTTGGTGTCAGAAGTGGGATTTGAATGCCAATAACAAGAGCGATGGAAGAGCAATTAAGGCAGTTAATATCAGCCTTTGCCTCATTTAAAGAAGAAATTAAAGAGGAAATGAAATTGGGCCAGGAATCCGTTAAGGAAGAAATGAAATTGGGCCAGGAATCCGTTAAGGAAGAAATGAAATTGGGCCAGGAATCCGTTAAGGACAAAATGAAAGCCGTTCAAGCTGGTCAAGAAGAAATGAAAAGAGAAATTACTTGCATAATAGAAAATAAATTTGAAGCTATGGAAGGCAGAATTGACGCAGTTGAAAATAAAGTTGGACATATTGAAGAAAAAGTTTCTTCCGTAAAAGATCATATTGAAGAAAGAGTTTCTTCGGTGAAAGAAGAAATAGAAGAAAGAGTTTCTTCTGTAAAAGAACATATAGAAGGGAGAGTTTCTGCTGTGGAGGAACGAATTGAAGGAAGAGTTTGTGCCGTCCAACACCAAATCGAACAACAAATTGATGAGAGAGTTTCTGCAGTTGCCAAAGAAATGGATACTTTAAAGAAATTCGTAACGTCGGCAGGGAGCAGGAGTGATGATTTTAAATTCTTACCAATGCCTGCTCGTCCACCTCTAAAGCTATCCACGTATGATGGGAAGACCTCCTGGCAGGTGTATAAGACACAATTTTCTATCGTGGCGGATGCGAATGGATGGGATTCCCAAGCTAAGGCCTGTCATCTCGCCGCTTCTCTAAGAGCCGACGTAGCGGATATCCTTCAGACTCTTCCCGAAAACAAAAGGTTAGATTTCGAAGCTCTGTCCGGTGCCTTGGAGTTGCGCTTTGGGGAGAAGTGTTTAAAAGACTACAGCAGGCTCCAATTAAAATCTCGTCAACAGAAGCCTACCGAAACACTTCAGGAGTTCGCCGCGGATGTTGAAAGGCTGTCCCATCTCGCCTTTTCGGAATGCCCGACAGAAACAAGGGAAATCCTGTCCTTGCAATACTTTATCGACGGCATCCGAGATACTGAAATACAGAAAGCTCTACGAATGGCGGATGTAAAAGATTTAAAAAGTGCTCTAGTGTACGCCATGAAATTTGAGGCAGCCCAGCAAGCAACTAGTAGAGATCGCTACCCAGTTAGAGCTGTGCGAGTCCATGAGCCAGTGGATCAACTGATGGCTCGTTTAGATGATTTAGCCAGACAAGTCGAAGATTTGATACGGAGTAGGAGCGAGAAGAAAGTGGCTCTAAGGTGTTGGAGATGTGGTAGTGAAGGTCACCTAAGACGGAATTGCAGAACGCCCCAGGGTACGGAATATAAAGCAGATGATTTTACCAGACAAGTCAGTGGCTTGAAACGGAACAGAAGTGAAAAGAAACTAGTTCTAAAGTGCTGGAACTGCGGAGTTGAAGGCCACATACGAAGAAACTGCAAAACACCCCGAGGTACGGAAAATAAGACCATTTCCCAGCAACGACGCAGTAAACAAATTAGTGACCATATCGAGGAACGGAGGTTGCCAGATAATGAAAAACCTTGTTTTAAAGCGCTTAAAATTTATACAGTGAGTGGCAACAGTAACGGACTGTCCATTAATGGGAATATCGATGGAGTTCATTGCAATATGATCATTGACACAGGAGCTAATGTTACCATCATTAGGAAAGATTTAGCTGAACAGTTTAAAGATAAACTTATTTGGACGCCATCCTGTGTTACCCTTCAGACTGCGTCTGGTGATAAGATCGATATAACTGGGAAGTTAAACGTAAGCATCACGTTTGGAAGTGCCGCCTACCATCACACGGCCTATGTGGCGGATATCACAGATCCATGCATACTCGGATTGGACTTTTTAAGGAAATACAATTTTTCCTTAGACTTGAAAAACAACAAACTGCTTTCAGCATTTGATGGCATGACTATCCATCCTCAACAAGGATCCTCGCCTGGAAATGTCGACGCCTTGTCCGAAAGATCGAGCTCGGGAAGCTGCCGAAATCATACCAGGGTCGAAAAGAAACTCAAGACTACCAGCTATTCTCCATCCCAGAAGCTCTTCGGTCGAGACCTTCGTCTGCCTTGTGACCGCCTGTTTAGTCGCCCTACGGATGCGCCTTCATCGCCTGAGGAACATATCCAAGATGCCCAGGCCCGGTTTGAGGGGATGCACCGTTCTGCACGAAATCGAGTCAACTTGGCGACGGAGAAAATGAAGACCAGATGCGACACAAGAGCTACTAGACAGAGATCCAACAAAGGAGACAAGGTGTGGTTGTGGAACCCAATTCAACGAAAAGGACTGAGTCCTAAATTACAGTCACCTTCGGATGGTCCATACACAGTGCTGAACACGAATGACGTCGTGGTTCGGATCCGTGAGTCTTCGAACACTTACGAAAGGTTAGCTTATTACTATGGCCATAGTACATAATGTAAATAATTGTAAATAGTATAAGACCATGGTCCGTTTTGTTTTTAAATGTGTATTTGATTTGTTTTATGTATTGCATTTATTGTTCATGTTGTTTATTATTGTAATGTAATGCTTATTAATGCATTTATGCCACAGTTGTAAGTTTAGCTTCCTGTCCAGGGATTGTACTGCCCGGGACGTGCAGTCCTTGGGAAGGGGGCAGTGTTACGAATTTGGTATTTAAAAAGCTAATGTTAGTTCAATTACAAATTAAATGATTTTATTTCTCGCGCAGTGCAGCGCGTGACGAATATTAAAAGAAAGCTAAGCCGTAAAATTGAAATTACAAGAGCGCGTGCATTAAATAAATAAATATCTCTTTTTGATTTCGAGAAAGTACTGGAAAATTCTAGCGCGTGATTTTAAAATCTTATAAAAGGAGGAAAACATCTCAGTTTGTAGTAGTTGCTTAGTTTGTTTTTGTTTAGAAAACTGCTCTTGTTGATTGTAGCGAATTCGCGGATTAGCGTTCTTTAGCTGTTTTTAATTGCGTTCTATTGGACATTTGAGTAGTTAAAAGATAACTACTGTGAGATATTGTAATACTGCATGAGAATTTGAGAAAATTTAAGCATTTTTGTTGTGATAATAATAATTTTTTTTTTTTTTGTTCATTTTTCATCGGACTTGTGCATTCATTTCATAACGAACCCGTACGCACGCAACAGTACTATGTCTTCTGGAACAGAAACATTTAGCAGATCACATGAACGATGTACCGCAACGTAAAACAATGGTAATAAATGCTACTAAGACTAAGTTAGTGGACGTTTCTAATGTAAAAAAATCTGATGTGTACACCACATGACTTCCTTGTACGGAATATTAAATTATACGCATTTTTTCTTGCATTTCATTTAAACTTATTATATTGAATTAAACCTACTTCGCCGACAGCGCATAAACCACAATAGAATAAATGCATTCTTTAAAATTCACTTTGTTTACCATAGCGACACTCTGGCGCTAGGTTTACTTAACAGTATTATATTTCATTCATATTATAACTCAGAATGCATAAAATGTATATCATATAAAGAATTATCTAATCGTTGCCACATGTTCTATTCAAATACAATAATAAAGCTAGAACTATGTATAAAAGAAATTAAGCAAATAAAACAAAAAAGAAACAGTTTTTCACAGACGATTGAGTATTTCTCATTTAATTAATTCAGTTCTTACTTCGCGAGAAGGCAAAAATACATAAAAACTCAAAATATCTATATTAAAAATTACGAAGTAAATCTCAAAAAACGCTTATTTCCTCGAAAAAATTCCAGAAAGAATTAAGCATGATTTAATTGGCAATAATAAATGAATGCGTTATCTTTGTTGTTGCGAAGCTAAGTTTCTCTAGATTGGCAACAAATCCACTAGTCTCCTGTTTCAAATGTAAACATCAATGGCCGCCATTATAAACAGGCTTCGCGGCAATTAAAGAACTTTAAAATTGCTGATAATTCTAAAAATATTGCACACGGATTTACTAAAGGCATAAAATTTTTAACAGGAAGATAAAAACAATATAATTCAATCATTTTTAAAGAACAAAATGTACAATTTACAAACATATAAGAGTAAAGAAACTGAGATCACTGAGCCGGGTAATAGAGTGGATATATATATAAATATATTTATATACGTTTGGTGCGGCCGATTGCAACCAAAATACGAGGTGCACATCTACATGTTATAGCAGTCCTATATACAAAATTTCAACGTTTTGAGGCTACTCGTTTTTGAGTTATGCGAGATACGTACGTACGCACGTACGTACATACGTTCGTACAGACGCCACGAAAAATTCTCTTCAGAATTAATTTTAAAGCAGTTTTATAATTTTTCTGAAGGAAAAGAGTATTTTATTCTGTCCTTACGTACTGATATCACGCAAAAACATCGTTAAATTGCATTCGATAGCGGTCAAAATGGATATTTTCGTTGAAACATGCTGCCTGAAACTTTTCGCGATTACAATACTTCCTTTTTACTTCGTACAAGGAAGTAAAAACAGAACATTAATTTTATTTAATTTGTTGTTTGTGTTATGAATATACAGACTATTTAATTTTAGATATTAATAATATTTAAATCTATTAATAGATATTATCTTAATAATATTTAAATCTAAATTAAAGTAAATTTTTGAAAAAATTTTAAAACCGCGTAGGCAACAACAATTTTTGATATAATAAACTCGATGAACTTTCAACCCGTATATTACATACGGTGCGACACTTCGACTTTAATGAATTTTGGAATGTAGGGTATAGGGTGTGCTAGCTCGTAGAAATTAATTATAAATAAAGCTAGCTGCACATTAAATTCCGCTGAATTTTTTTAACAATAGTTTCACCATTATTATCCGCAAACACTCGCAGAAAGCAGCACAATCTGTCACACAGTGAAGGCAAATGTTAACGATAGTTTGACAGTACATCGAAAAAATGTTTTGTTAATTTCATAAAATAAAAGTTTGAAAGCTGTAAGTGAAAATAATTTTTTTTTCCAAAAAATTATTTCTGAAGTTTTTATTTCTTTTTAGCCCAAAGGGCGTTAGCCCAGTAGGCTATTAATTTCGCTTTGGCATTTTGCGTCGATTCACTTTCTGCGTTATTTCACTTTTCAAACTGTTGCCACCAACTATTACAGCTCTGTATTATATTTAAAGAAATTAAATAAGGAAGAGTCTACATAAATGTATGTATGTTTCTCGCATTGTGATAAAACAACGGTACCTAAAGTCATCAAATTTTGAATAAACCCTCCAGCGTATGTGTTCATCTGGAAGATCTAGTTTGGAATTTGGAATTTTTTTATCGTCTATTTTATGTTTTGTCAGACATTAAAGAATTTTTGATTAAGAAACTGAACGATTTCAAAGCTAGGAATGGCAACACTGTACGGGGGGGGGAAACATTTTTATCTCCAGCGCGCGAGATTGTGTATCGGAAATTCTAAAGGCATGCTCATTTTAAAATTATTTTGCGATATTACTGTTAAACTAAATTTTATTGTTCAACTTCCAAGAACATGATATTTAATAAAGGTACAAACGCTAAAAAAACGCTCCTTTGGGTGTAATGTAGAGTAATGTAGAACCTGAAAGCTTTTTTTTTTTTTTTTTTTTTTAGTCCAAAGGGATTTGAA
The DNA here is from genome assembly GCF_044657685.1 of Stegodyphus dumicola. Lineage (NCBI taxonomy): Eukaryota > Metazoa > Arthropoda > Arachnida > Araneae > Eresidae > Stegodyphus > Stegodyphus dumicola. The sequence continues at coordinate 97,786,808 of NC_140772.1, read as the reverse complement.
TCCCGAAGGACTATTAGTTTCGTTTTGGCATTTTGCGTCGGACTCATAAATGTCGGTTCACTTTTCAAACTGTTGCCACAAAATGTTAGAGTCCTGCATTATATTTGAAGAAATTAAATAATGAAAAATCTGCATAAATGTATGTATATTTCTCGTATTGTGATAAAACAACGGTACATAGAGTCATCGAATTTTGAATAACGTAATCCTCCAACGAATATGAGCATGTGGAAGACCAAATTTGAAATTTGAAATTTGTTTTATGATCGATTTCCTATTTTTTAAAACTTTGACGAATTTTTGATTAACAAACTCAAGGATTTCAAAGCGAGCAATGGCAACGTTGTGCAGAAAAAAACATTTTTATCTCCAGCGCGTGAGTCTCTGTATCGGAAATTCTAAAGATATGCTCATTTTAAAACTATTTTGCGATATTGCTGTTGCACTGGATCTTATGGTTTAAGTGCGAGGAACGTGATATTTAATAAAGAAAGGTAACACACAAAATGTTAAAAAACGCCCCTTTGGACGTAATTTAAAATCTGAAACATTTCAGATTTTTTTTTTTTCCATCTTCAGAAGATGTAAGTTAATTTAATTGACGGCAGGCTCTGTCTTTTAGTTTAAAGAGCCGCTGGTGTTGTTTAATGCAAAGGATTACAAACGGAAATCTGAAGATCTTGTTATAGGACATATGCAACAAAAAAAAATATTTTACACACATATTTTTAATTTTTTTATTTATTACATTTATTCATTCAAAATGAACTTATGAAAAATTGGTCGATGATATGAAATATAATATACATGATTTAAGATGTCTGCAGTTATATTCCTAGTAAATGTTGGTCCATAAAAGAATTGCCAAGTGCACTTGGATACTTACTTGGTACCATATTGAAATTAAAGTGATGTTTCATAAAAGCAAACGTCTTTTCATTTCCCTTGACATTAACAATGAAATCTCCCATCATAATAGGAACCAAATAGGAACATCGATATTTACAATAAACTCTTCATCGATCAAAAAAGTAGTCTGAGAATATTCCATCAATGCACTAAACAAGAATATCTTCAAATCTCCTCAATTAACAATTGTATGAAAATATACGGATGCTAGAATAAATCTTGACTGTCCTTTAACAATTACAGCAACTACGCAAATATCACCTGCTTCTGAATCCTGCATTCTCTTACGCTTCTTAAAGGATATTGATGCACAATCGGCTACACTCGTAAAATTTCTATAAATTTCAATATCACTAGCTTGGTAAAACAAAATAAAATACAGCAAACACCTCCCGAACACACTGACTGTCTACGCTCAACTGTCTGCTAGATGAAATTGCCACTCACACGCGGTCGCGCATTCACATGGAGCTTTGATTTCACCAAAATTTCTCTATTTTTGATGCATTAATGTGTGTATGGCCTTTGTACAATTTTTAGTCCAAAGAGGCTTTGTCCCTGAAGGGCTATTGTTTTCGTTTTCCGATTTTGCGTTGGTTCACTATAAATGTCCGTTTCACTTTTGAAATTGTTGCCACCAAATGTTAGAGTCCTGCATTATATTTGAAGAAATTAAATAATGAAAAATGTGCATAAATATATGTATATTTCTCGCATTGTGATAAAACAACGGTACCTAGAGTCATCGAATTTTGAATGACGTAATCCTACTGCGAATATGGGCATGTGGAAGCACAAATTTGAAATTTGGAATTTGTTTTAGTATCTATTTCATATTTTGTAAAACTTTAACGAATTTTTTATTAACAAACTCAGGGATTTCAAAGCGAGCAATGGCAACGTTGTACAGAAAAAGCATTTTTATCTCCAGAAGACTCTGTATCGGAAATTCTAAAGATATGCTCAGTTTAAAACTATTTTACGATATTGCTCTTGAACTGAATTTATGGTTTAAGGGCGAAAAACGTGATATTTAATAAATAAATGTAACAGACATAATGTTAAAAAACGCCTCTTTGGGCGTAATTTAAAATCTGGAACCTTTCAGAATTTTTTTAATTTTTAATTTTTATTTTTTATTTTATTTATTTATTTATTTATTTTGGTGTGTGTGTATATGTGTGTTTGCTAATGTTTTCTTCCATCTATCTAATGATGTACTTAGATTGATTGTAACATTTGTAGCTTCGAAGATGTAAGCATTCGCGCCCACGTGAAATAGCGTCTAATGTTTGCTTTCTCATCTGTCCATTGTGGAGAAACGTAATCTTATGTTAAAAATGACACAGTTATGCAATATCTAAGTCACGATAAGAAAGCTAACTTAACGAAGTGTTGAGAAAAACTCTTCAGAGTTAAGACAATTAAGATTTGAGCTTGACAAACGATCCTCTAGAGTATTTTAAATGTTTCTGCAATTATAATGAGTTATTTTTTTCACTTGTAGTAAATTTTAATTTGTTCATTTTTAGTTTGTGCACATTTAAACTAATTGCAAGTTTGTTTTCTAGCTCATTCCCTGCCCTTAACTGCTGAAATTTTGCAATAAAACGAAAAAAGAGGAATTTCCACTTTAACATTAGTAAATGAGAATTACTGATAACCCTGTTTGTATTACGCCTGTTTGTTTATTTTAAAAACTGATAAGTAAATACCTTGTCAAAGCTTTCACTTATCCCTATAATAACAGGTTTTGTAATAGCGTCCTCTATTTTTTATGGATAGTCGTATTTCATATGTTCTGATATCCAAAAAAGCGTATTTCGAACTGTTTAACATGTAGATTTTAGTGCATCTGTCCTCAAGCTTATCCATGTATCTGTGTGTGATTATGTAGTTTGTCATTCAAGTATGTTACACGTCATGAGAATGTTCTAATGATTCGAACTTTGAAATGGATCTTTCTTTACAACACAACATAAAACAACGTTACCACATTAAGATAAATGTTCATTACGAAGACACTATTTCTGTTTTTACCCTGAATTTTCGTTCTCCGCTGAAGCATGCATAGTAACAATACAAAGTGTTTCAGAACATAAGGCATGACTTAGTGTAATTCTGGGAATGTAAATGCATAAACTAGAATGCAAATACAAAATTGTTCAAGCATTTTTAAATAGAAATCTTCGGAATATCAGCAAAAGAATCTTTTTCAAAATAATGCAGTTTAAGAATTCAAAATATTCGAGAGTTCAATTGAAATGCATAATACTTAAAACCGCTGTTTAAACCGCTTTTAAAACTGCAAAATATTGTGTATGAGAAAGGAACTGCTTTTAAAACTTAAAATTGTTACTAAATTATCATGCTACATTAATTATTTATTATTACAGGTTCAGTTCTTCTATATATCACCTTTAATCAATATTGCACTATTTCTTAAACTTAAGTTTATTAAATGTGCATGTGTGGAGTATGCTATTCTGACTTTAAAGCTTTACCTCGGTTGTATTTTATGGGTTCTAATTTTGAGTTCATTATTATGTTCGTTCATTATATTTCTTATCTGTAGTAAAAGAAACAATGATATAAATTTAAATGTCAAATAATTACTATAATAATCTATCAAGAAATATAACACTATCATATTTTCAAATATGAGGAAACATATTTAACGTTTACTTTTATGTATCTTAGTTTTAATAGTCGAAAATTTGTGTCAGCATAATTTCTTTTATTCCTAACATAACAAAGAAATTTTAGTGAGATTCATCTGTCAGCTTTAAACTGAAGAAAAATTTCGTTAAACTGATTTAAAAATATGATCATCTCTTACGCAGTTGTTCCTCTAAATCTGCGTGAAGAAGAAAAACAGGCCACTACTGTATTATAGTTCTTCTTCTTTCCAGCAGATGGCGCTCGAATATTATTTGATTTTATTGACACTTGGCAACTGTTTCGTGTTAGCAACCGATAAATCTAAATCATTTCAATACACTTCGAAAGGGGCAGCATTTTTTTTATATGTGATAGTTTCTCATTTTGTGCCAATAAAAACCAGCCATTCTAATTCGATATAGTAAACAATGGCAATAATTCATGAAAGCAAATACAATACAAGTAAAAATTCTTCCTTATTGTACCTTTCACAACGCTACGTAATTTTTAAACGGAGAATGTTATTCTGACTTCAAAGCTTTACTTCGGTTGTATTTTATGAGTTCTAATTTTTCAGTTCATTATACGCGAATATTTATTTCCATAATTCAGTTGCCTATACTTGCTCAAAACAATAATCGAAACCTTGACTTCTACGCGTATAGTATTCATTGTTTTTCTGTCTTTAAATGCAACTACGCTTTGACCCGATTTAAACTAACGATATCAGTTTGCTAGAGACTCCCCCTGTGCAAAAAAAAAAAAGTGAAAAATCTAATTTGAGCAAATATGAGGCTGAAAATTCTTTTAATTTTAGTTCAAATAAGTGATTATCTCACTCATTTGATTATACAAGTGCTCTTTTTAATTTATTAGCCCGGAATTTGAAGAAACAGTATAAAATACACCGTTTTTTTAACATATTTTCCCCATTTTTTTTAACTAATTTTATATTCGAAAATCGAGAGGAGAAAATTATGCGAACAATTGAATTTCTAAAGAGCGCGGTTACAGAAAGAACATAACAAACAAAAATTAGTCATGAATAAAATTATTTCGTTCAAAGAAACCTATATTTCAATAATAATACAGAGTAACATTAACATTACAATATCTAACGGATACTGAGCCGATATTTGAATGTAATTAACCCGGACATGTCGCACTGTGCTTAATTATTTAGACCAGGGTACCTCATATGAATGAGCCTTGAGCGCAGTTCTCAAAAGGAGTATTGCGAGGAACGAAGGAGGAGGGGTAAACAAAAGAACCGGATTTAAAAAAATCGACAACATCAGCAATAGCTCAGGCTAAAATGAGCTGAAACGTAAATACCAGAAGTAAGGTGATATCACATGTTTGGAAAGTTTCTATGTGTGAGAACACCTGCCACGTCCGGGAAGCTCAACGAAGAATCTGCACAAGATACGTTTCTAATCATAAATGCAAAGAAAATTAAAATGAATAAAATACTAATACAAAATGCAAATACAAATTGAATATACTAAATAAAAATAAAAATAATTCGGGAAATGCCAATAAACTAGCTCTCAGAGAGGAAAACTATGTATAACAGAAGAAGAAAAAAACTATGCAAATAATTTTTGAAATTTTAGAACTTGCACTAAAAGGCTAGGAAGAAAATGCAGTATATATCTTTCACCAACTCGTATTTTTTCTTGATTGATATGCTTACATGGAAGGAAAAAAGTAAGGTATATTGCTTTCAGGTAACACCTCAAAATCGTTCTGGCAAAATTAAATTTGGAGAAATGACCATGCTTCGGAAATTCAACGACGAGGACATCTAGATGCAGCATTTCCAAGCGTCATGATCAATGTTGTTACTGCCTCAAATATAAGGCCTTTAATTTATCTTTTCCCCACTCTGTCGCATAGATGATTTTCAGAATGTACCACTCAGCAAAGTATAAGATCTTAATTTATTTTTCAAAATTAATCTGTCTGTTACTGCTTAACAAATTAAACGATCTGAGAGAAGTACATCAATTTTTATTAATTCAAATCTTTATTTTCTACTTTTAATAATGCTGGTAATTAATTTTTTACTGATATAAATAAATTACTTTTAATTTTTAGCGTATCTAACTGATAATTTAGGAACATTTCAGTTTTGTTGTAATTAACGTAAGACGTTTCTAATGTAAATGGTAGGCAAATACTCTTTTTAAAAATTTGTATGATGTTTTACATATTTGAATATTTTTATTATTTATTATTTATTTTTAATTTTTAATTTTAAGTTCTTTTTGCTACGTTAGACAATTACTGGTTTTCAGACTGCATTTTTGTTTCTAAACTTTCGTACAGAGAGGCTTGTTTTTGATTTCTTTATGAACCAACTGTTATCATGATCAAAATACATGAGTTATGTTCAAATTCTTACTTTTTTAATTAGTATTTAAGGTATCCGAATACGTTCGACACCCTAATTTTGGAAAATAGAACAAATAAATCTATTATTGGTATTATTTAATAGAATACTACTTAAAATGATAAAAAAGGTAATAAATATATTATCAAAATATAACTGTTGGTTATTTTCTTACATTTTGGGGGAAAACTGTGTTAAATTTTACGATTACTAGATCATTTTCCCGCAAAAATATTTATTCAATATTTTATTTTTATATTTTTAATTTATATTTATTAAGGTAAAAGGAATTTAATGGACTAAAATAGTGATAAATAAAATTTCTATCTATCAAATTTTATCACTACGTATTTGAGTACACGCGCTAGCCTATTTTTCGAGAAATTTCACTGTTTTCATTTACAAAACTGTCTTACAAATTTTTAGATGTATGCATACAAACCTAAACTTTTAATTCTTTTTAATTCACGATATGCCATGGAATATTTGTAAAAAGTTTCATAAAATTACTGTTGAAAGTTCTTTTTGTAACAGAAAGTTGAAAAAAAATCAAGCTTTTCAAAAAATAGTTTTAGCGTAATGCAAACACAAACAGAAAGAAAAGAAAATTTGCCAAGTATGAAAATCAAACTGCAAAAAATAATTTTATCCCCGAGCACGTAATAACAAATAGAAAGATTCAAAATGATCTTTTAAACATCACCAAAAAGTATTTAGATAAAAACTTCTCATTTTAAAATTGCTTGTTTAAAATGTGTTGTTTGTCTTTAGACATCAGCTTCCGGTTCACGACGTAGAACAAGACTGCCATAACTCTGCTTCTAATGATCGGAGAGACAAAATAAAACAAGTTTTTGGAAGCTTAATGTGTAAGATTTAAAGTAAATTTAAAAAAAAAAATTAGTTTTCATTAATTGGCGATTAGAATGTAGTCGAGTACTTTTAACTCTGGCAACTGCATCCCTGAAGTTCATTTTAAACTTGAGTACAATTATGAATACAATCCTGTTTTCGCTACAATTAAAATATTCGAATTTTTAATTCTTGGTTGAAAACGCTAGAATATGATCAGATAGATAAGATGGTTATATTTTGAGGAGTCGGGCTAAAATCGTGCAGAAATGCAGACGTGATACTATGACAGAAATGTCAGCGATAACTATAATCAAGTGTTTTAATCGACATATTTCATTAAAAATTTATTTACTCTGTGCGTGCCTCGTTAGAAGTAATTCCGGAAATGACATTCAAAGAGCAGGTTCGCCACGTCCTGTTGCATGGCTTCTAATGACCCGATAATAACCCGACGCTTTTGTCAGCATCATGCAAAAGAAAAGGATTAAAAAATTACTCGATGGTCGTCTCATCAAAGGGGGTGGCGTTCGAACCCTTTCGGGGAGGAGATATCAATGTTCGTCTGGCCATGCCCATTGCATTAAGGGTTGCGAGGCTAATGACCACCATCGAAAGGGGTAATGGTAAATCAACCGACAAAAAAAAAAAAAAAATGAACGCCCCCTCATTGAGGGGTGGGTTCCATATTATATGATTCCGAAAGTGAGAAGAATATAAACTAAAAGTAACTAAAATACGTTCTCAAAACTATAAATTTTATAACATTATTTATGATTTATGGCGTTCTTCTGTTAGTGGCTTGTTCTTCAACGGAATACATTATTTATGGCGTTCTTCTGTTAGTGGCTTGTTCTTCAACGGCATGTCCAAAAAATCGACTACTATAGACATCTTCCGAGTATTTTTTTTTTTTTTTTTTTTTTTTTTCCTGGGAGGCAAAAAAACACGTTGGCGGATGAAAACAATTATTAGAATCATTAGCATGAAATAAAACTGTCTACGGAAAAAGAAAAGAAAAATGAGTAGAATAAGAAAAATGAAAAAAAAAAAAAAAAAATGTCTGAAAGGTTTCAGATTTTAATGGTTGCCCGAAAGGGTTTGTTAAGACGCTCTCACTGACACCGGTATTGCACTCAGTCCTGCTAACACATTTTAGGCTACAACAGGCGTTAGTCTCCGAATAGAATATCAGTCTCAAAACGGCGTTTTGCTTCAAAGCATTTAAATGCGTTGTATCATTTTTCAAACTGTTGCTACCAAATATTATCGCCTTGTACAATATTAAAGAGATACTAAAATAGCTGTATGAACGTATTTTTCTGGTATTGTGAAAATACAACGGCATAGAGCCATCAAATTTTGAATAATGTAGTCCGCAACCTGAACATGGGTACCTGAAAGCCCCAATTTTGAATTTCGAATTTGTTTTATTATTTATTTCATATTTTGTAAAACTTTAATGAATTTGTTATTAATAAAATCAAGGATTTCAAAGCGAGCTGGAGCAACACTATACTGAAAACAAAAATTAGCTTCAGTACGTGAGACTGTCTATGACTGTGGAATCGAATTTTATGTGGCGTGAGCGCCACGAACGTGATATTTAATAAATTAAGTCAATGCGCAAAACGGAAAACTGAGCATTGATATGATGAACTGAGAAAAGACTGAAAAAAAAAAAAAAAAAAACAGAAAAATATATGCCAACACTGATCAAAAATTCGTTGCTGTGCTGCTTTTAAAATTTTTGAATTACGTGAGAGACATACGTCCGTATATATAGAAGCCATGAAAAATTCCATATTTAATCCGTTTATTACATCCCCTTTGGAAAAAAGAGTCCCTTTTTTTGTTCTCATGTACAGGCGTCATGAGAAAAAAAAAAAAAAAAAAAAATCCGACAAAATGGATTCGGAAACCGTTAAAGTGAATGTTTCTTTTGAAATAAGGTAACGAGCCTTTTTGCGATTACAATACTCCTTTTACTTCCTATAAAGAAGTAAAAACGATATAATACCTTGAAATCTAATTGATTCCCAACTCTCTAATTTATACTATTGAATTACCTGTTGTTATGAAAATTTTCTTTTATGATGAAGATGGTTTTTACCTTCTTTTAATAGTAAGGGAGTGTGAAAACGCAGACGGTGCTTTAAGAGAGATAGATCAAGAGGTATTTTCAGATTAGACTCATTTGGGAATAAAACAGATCAATTGGGAACGGGCTGAATCGAGGTTAAACCGATCAGAAACGGGGTAAAACTGATAAAAAAATGTGTAATATACATTTGTAATGCAGTGTGGTTTATTTGATCAAGGCAAAGCACTCAGAGGCTATCTGCCTAAGAGAAGGGATGCCTTAGTGAAGGACTTTCTAAGGGAAACTGGTTCGTTTACACGTTTCGTTACACATGGGAAAAACCACGAAAACGACCATGCAGCCAGCCCGCTTGCGGGACTCGAGCCGAAATACCAGTGTTTAACGACTCGTTCGGCCGCTGGTGGGCCTCTGTAATACTTTAATCATTTGAAAAGTCATTTTATCTGAATTTTTGAACACTTCAATAAATATTATTTTATAATATAAAAGTGTCATAATTATAAAAGACCAACCCCATTTAATGTGCCGATGGGAAAATTTGTAATCATTAATTTTGCATGTACTATCTCATGCACCAAAAATAAAATCTACAGATAACTGATGAATCATCTGTGTAGAAACACTTACATCTTTTATATATTTTTATATAGTCATATTTTCTCCACTGGTAGCTTTGATACATATTTTAATGTATTCATTTTTGTATCTTTTTTCTTTAAAAAATAAAATGTAGAGAGGAAAAGAATACTGAAACTTTTAAAATGAAATTCTTTTGCGCTTTAATTCTGTTTAACGTAAATGAATAATTGGATTTTGAATATAAATATGAATAAATTTTATTCGTGGGCAGCGATAAATGTGAGTTCTTGAAGGAATTTTTAAAATTCTTAAATTGCAAAATTCCTTCTTATGTGTCTTTTTGTTATTTAAAGTTTCTAGGTTGCAAGTAAGTTCTTATAATTCAATTTCACCTAATTTAATTTAATTATTTAGTTCTACAGTACTTAATTTCTTAACTGTTTTGTTCTCTTGATATCGTTTAAATGCAGGATTAGGCAGGATTTTAGCTAAAATTCAGTTTTATGACTTAATTTATAATGTATAACATATAATATATTTAAGAAAAACATGCTAAACAATTTTATTTGAACTTCAAAATCAAATAAAATTCACAGCATAAATTTCTTTGCAAAAAATATACCCTTTTCCCCCACTTCTTTAACAAGCATTTGCTCTAAATTTAAATATTCGCATGTCATAAATAACCCCTTTTCTTTTGCAAAACGACGTAAGAAGCAGCAATTAATATCTCCCCGTCGGTTGATGCTATCGTACTGCATAAAGCTCAGTTGCAGATGACCATAGAGGGGGGAGACAAATGGCTAGACTGGAACGGAAGGGTGATGTGCTCGATCCTTCCAATCTAGCTTCATTTGGATCGTCCCCGCCTTCGTGCGTGTGAACAATTTTCCATTCCTACTTTCCTCCACCACAAAATTACAAAAAGCTTTTTGGGATAATTAATATAAAATCTGAGGGGAGGGTTAACTTCGGTAATTGCAGATTAAGTACACAGTTTTATCAGTACTTAATGCCTAATAACTGCCAGAATTAAATACATGTAAAAGTACTTGAGAGAATATAATGGCATAAAAACAGGCATTCAAGTTTTTTCAAAGGCGAAACATTCGGTGACTAAAAAATGGTAGCATATAAAAATAAATTTTCCATCTTTGAAGCTGAGCGGAAGAGACTTTCCTGAAGTAAATTGCGCATTACACTTGAAAAATCCATTTTTTAAAATCTAAATATAATTACTTGAATCAAATTACTTATCTATACATACAAAGCCGCCCAGACGGTATAGTTGTTAGGGAAGCCTGACTGCGATACCGAAAGGTCTGGGTTCGAATCCCGGAGAAGGCATGGTAGTAACTGTCCGTACCCTTCATAGAAGGCAATGGTGACCCACCTTTTAGGTGCCTCCATAATCAAGAGACCACCACATCTGGCTTTAGCATAGACTAATGGACAGTGCTACAAAATTGTAACTGCTCACAATCTGACATTGGGGAAAAAAAATCTCTACATATAATAAAAGAAAGAGTCTATGTGCCTCTTGTTCGTGCTGCGCGTAAGCTAATAGACCCAAGGCTACGAAATTTGGTATATAGGTGCATCTAGACAAGAGCCAGTGCACCTCGAAGCGATTTTTTTTTTTCAAAATTCGAATCAGATTTTTTTTATTTTATCTTTTCGATTTTTTTAATAGTTTCCTTCTTTTACAAATATGGGTTTAGCAACAGTTTTCCATTAAGTTCTATACTGTATTGCTAACTGTTGAAAATCAACACTGTTGCCACTTGGAAACGTGAGGGCGATAATTCTGTGCAGTTTTTAAATTTAATGTTTCTCTTGGATACTGGAAGTTTGTTGAGAGAAGGCAACGCGAAGTCGGTTATTTTATTTATTAGGATAATTAATATTTTTATTAAAGGATATTGCTTATTTCATTGTAATTTTGTTGTATATATAATATTTTTTTTTTAATTTGTGGGTTTTTCTTTGGGGGGGATGAAGTTGTTCTGCAGTGTAAAATTCTAGGCAGTTTTTAAATTTAACGTTTGGTGTTCCCTTCAGGCATTTTTTCTGAACATTTAAAAGCCAGACTAAGGCTTTTAAGGCAGCTACTAGATAATAAATTCAAATAACTCTATTATTCCAGCCAATCACTCATTTGTAGTTATGAATTTGGCTAATTTCGTTTCAGCTTGGATACCCGACGGCTAGGCTAAACGGATTAACTGCATGGATGTGTTTGAAAATTTCCAATGCGTTATACAAATAAGAGGCAGCTACTCATGGAAAATTATCCACGAAAAATATCTTACAATATATTAGACAAATAAACTCCCGAATGCTTTCATTAATCACAGCTGACATACAGCTGCGGCTCTAGCTTGGATTTAAAACTGTTAACTGTAAACGTCAATAGACTGCTCGTATGCATTGCGCTACCGATGCTAAAGACGGTTTTAGATCATTTTTGTTCTTTAAGAATGAGACTTGAATGTTTAGCCTTTGATGACATTACGTAAGTAATGCTAACTCTTTCCGATCTATATAAACTGACTGTCTGTACTAACAGGGTGTGTCTTTCCCATTTCTTTTTCTTTATGAGGCAGAACTCGTCCTGGTCGAGTACAGCAATGCTGAAAATGCCCTTTTATTCCTCCAGATTCCTCTTTCTTAATTTTTTTCAATTTCCCATTATATATTAAATGCTACATTGTGCATGAGAAAATCATAAAAGCATTATCGAATCAATCAATTTTCCTTCGATAACTAAATCCGAGATGAAACTACCATTGCTTTATCTTTAGCCACTTAGCTACTACTGTACTTTTTTTAAATTTCTAATGCATAAAATGCTTTTGAGAACTTATTCTTCGCCAATAAGATACAAATAAAATGCAGCGTATACACATACAGATAGAATTCAATAGCCGAACCAGAATTTAGACAGCAAGCGTTTAAAATACTAAGAACAAAAGTTTAAAATAGTATGAAGAAAATCTCATATGATCTCCACTTCTCAATAACGTTAACGAGTACTCTTTGTTAAAGCAAGGCGAAGAAGGAAGTGATCACCATCCGCGAGGCTGCAACTGCGAAGAAAACAATCAGGATTATCGAAAATTACAATCCTGGTTCAAATGGACAGCGAAGCAGTAATGTCCAACCGGCAGCCGGAAAGCAAGCACTGCATTGTCTCAAGAGCAGTCTGGTAAATCAACCAAAACCAACCTTTCTTTAACCAACCACCAGTAGCACGCTTAGAATAATGTCTTCTAAAGATTGGATGTATTCGACTTTGATATAAATCAGCTCTAGATTTCTAACTACGTTAGTTTTACTGAGGTTAATCACAAACAAACCAAACCACATACATTCAGCTTAGGATTGTATTGGCAAGGGTCCAGTTTAGAATTGTTCCTTACTGTCTGCTAATGAAATTTAATTTAATTCGCATCTTGGGAATATTTCATTCAAATTATTTAATAATCGCAATCAAATCCTAAGATAACACATATAAAAACTTGTTGTAATCTAAATATTTCCGTCAAAAATGAAATCGAAGCGTTATTTTGATGAATAGAACTTTGTTCTCTGCCTTGTCATAACGCATCAGTCATGACATAAATCATGCAGATGAAATGACAAAAAATTCAAAAACGTACATTCGTCCTCGGCCTTATCGATTTAAATCGCTCATTCTTAGAATTGTTCGAATGCTTGATAAGCAGTCTCACTTCCGGAAATGGCGGGCGTTTCCCGGTGAATCATCATATCGGGAATGTTAACTTACTTGCTGAATCTGGACAGCGGATCGATTGACCAATGGCATTCATAAAATTTTAATTCAGTTCTATTCGCAATAATATTTCGGTCAAGATCTTGGTCCACTTTCATAATAAAAACACAAGGAGAAACTGTTAGGTGCTTTTATTTCCGAAAAGTATGGCTAACTGCCATGATTCAGTGCAATGGAATTCTGGGTCAACAACATCACAGCAAATTCTTTGTTCTTTATGACATGTTACCATCACGGTATGTTCATTATCATATTTTAATGGGATATTTTTCTAGATTCCTTAATGGCGTGATGCATCATTCACCAAATGAACTAACAGTGCTTGTGGTTTATATGCTTATTCCCAGATCTATGTACATACTAAAAATTAAAAAATTACGAATTGGTGACGTGTCACAATCGTGTTATTCTTCAACAAAACTAAACTTTATGTTGACGTTTTTGTGAAGTATGAAATATATATAAAATGTTAATTCTAAATGTGTCATCATTCTAAATATTAATAATAAAAAGTTTGAGACTGTAATAATCAGCACTATAAGAATACCAGTCCTGAAGAAAAGATCAGGAATTAGGCACTCAGTTAAAATACTAATTAAAAGAACTAAAATTTACTTTTAGCAAAAACTTTTGTATCTTATCTTTTGTATCTTGTTTATCTGTAAACTATGTTTTTCCTCAGCACTGGAAAAAAGACTGTAAGTCCGGGATTTTCTTAAATTTGTTAGATACTTTTCAGAGATTTTCTTCATAAAAAACTATTTTCATCATCTACAGCCTCGGCTGTAGTATATTCGGCTTCTTACGCCATCAGTTCATTTGGTACCCGTACAAATAAAGCATGTGAATAATAAACTGAAAGCAAAATATATCTTTACTTAGTTTTTTTCTTGAGAGAACAACTTACCTGGCGTTTCTCGAAAATATCTACCTTAGGCCGTCTCTATCGCCTGGAACAGTTTGGAACTAGCCCTGATGATAGCCCATTACACAAAGGTAAATATTATTTAAAAGTTTATTATTTTTAAATGGTTAACGTTTTGTACTCTTCAGTTTCATAATTTAACAATCTTATACTGTATAGCCTAACAAGAAACTACGATAAACAAATGTATTTATGAATAGTAATCGTAAGCATTAAAAATTCAAAATTATCATAACTTGAACTATCATAGTTTGAATATAACAGCTCATAATTATAATTAACTGAAAACAATGCAATGCATTTATTATGTTCCTAAAACTTAATGAAAACAATGCAATGCATTCTTGCATTATGCTTTGAATCAGTAATTCTCAAACATTTAGTTCTTATAGATTGTATCTCTTAGTTGTAATTAAACGGCTAATGTACTCCTAAAATAAAAATTCTTCAAATGGCAGGTTGGAAAAAGAGCTTTGCAACTAAAAAGTAACGTGTATTATAATACTTTACTAATCGGAGAAATACTTCTTTAATTATGCAATATTATCCCTTATAGAGAAATGTTATCATCAGTTGGGAGTCAGAAAAGGGAATGATTGCAAAAAATACTTTAATTTAAAATATTGTTCTACTGGTGAATATTTCTTATTCTATCACGTAGGCGATCCCTAAGTTTCCGTTATAATGCATGAAATCAGATTAAGCTATTTTGCTATGTTGCACAGGTATTGGGTCATTTCTTCACACAATAAATCTTTCAAAGTCTGTACCGCAGCATTTAAGAAATCTTTTTGATGTCAGTTAACAAAAGTCCAGCCGGAATAGTGGTTAGTTACTCTAACTGCAGTACCGAAGGATATTGTTCGAATCTTGGAGAAAACATAGATGTTGGTAAATGTATAGTATCTGTGCGACAAGGGGGCACTCTAAATATGCGGCGAGCCAAAAGTCGTCTCTAAAGATTGGGGGTTGAGGCAAAGGGGTGAAAGACCCTCGGATCAGCTCCCTCGGGTTTCTGTTCCTCAAAATTGGGGCAGAATTGAGCTAAAATCGGGCTGTCACCTATATGGTGCTCAAGGCTCTTGCCAACGACAGGCGCATTTGACTCCTTTCCGAGATGAAGGAATGGCTGTAGGTTTTGATAGTTACCCCCTTTCCAGTTACCCCCTTTTAAAGGGAAACTGGGGATGAGGGGACCCAGTCTAAGGGACTAATCCTAATGATGACGAATTATCGTCCACCATCTTTTATTTCGCGCCCGACTTGTATGGAGTCATTAGGTCTTTCGGAAGCACTAGAGGTGAAAATTG
Organism: Stegodyphus dumicola; assembly: GCF_044657685.1. Classification (NCBI taxonomy): domain Eukaryota; kingdom Metazoa; phylum Arthropoda; class Arachnida; order Araneae; family Eresidae; genus Stegodyphus; species Stegodyphus dumicola. The sequence continues at coordinate 97,771,277 of NC_140772.1, read as the reverse complement.
CGCAATGCCCTCGCTGTGACTCGAATCCTGGACCTCTCGAATAAGCGTCGAGTATGCTTCTAATTACACCCCGAAGGTATGCGGAAAGGAAGAAGATACCTTACAAAATAATAACTCATGATTAATAGAGAAGTATTATTAAAAATGAGAGAGAAAATACGTTATAGTATTGCTTTCCAAATAAACACCCCACGTTTAAAAAGTAGTTAAAAATTTATGATTAAATCCTATATATTCGAGCAAAGTCTTAATAAATCTTATATTCAGAAATAATCAAATAAAATTCTATAGGATCTGCCGTCTTCCTACTTCACATACTGTCAGTAAAAAATACAACCGCAGCTTCATAGTTATGTTCAGTTCTGCTTTAAGTTCCGTATTCAGAATAAGAAGTCATCAAATTATGGTAATTTAAAATAAACGTTGTTTATGGAATACATAATGCGTCTCAAGCTGCAGGTTATACAACCCTTAACACTAGCGCTTATCGAGAAACGGACTACAGCAATTTATTCCGTTCGCTGTCATAATGAATGCATTTTATATCGTCAGGAACATAGTTCTTAATTAAAATTCCATATCTTGTACTAACCAAACCTAGCTGACTGATAACTAAACGCATTGGTCTCGGAATCATTCAAGTTTGGTCTCTGTTTTATGTTTTAGATATTCGAGTGAAACTTTTTTTTTCTAGTTTACTTCACTTACGTGTACAATATCCAACCATTTATTAAAGGAAAAATTTATGTCTATCTGCTTTAGAAAAGGTACATAGAGGACATTTATGGGAAAGTATAGCTCCCATTTCGTATTTCCTATTTCATATGTTAAAATCCAATAATCACCCATCAATCGATCAAACTCATCCAAACTTGGAACGAGTTATTTAACTTCTATAGCCTTGATTCATTTAGCTCAAGGATGGGGTGAAGACATTGAATATCCCAATTTTAGATATGCATTCTGAAAGTACTGTATATTTAAATTCCTTTCAGAAAGGTACTTTGGAAGATTGCATTCCTTAAAGTGTCCTTATTACAATTATTTACAAATAAGAAGTCTAGAAAAAGATAAATATTAGTATAAAAGTATGCTTGCGTAATCACACGTTATGTTCATAAAACAGGCACTTTTACTGATTATCAGATTTTCTACGAAAGGCATATTTTGTTTTTTTATTGTATCTTTAGGACTAGCAATTATGATAGCATTCGTAGATGAACAAAATATAAAAAATTAATATTTAAGGAAGTGTGTTTTAAAAAATTGTCTATCATATAATTTTATTCATTTAAGCAGAACTAATCGTTTGCTATAAATAATTAGAAATAGGATATTCTAACACACGAATCTCATAAAACACTAGAGAATAATTACGTTTTTTTTCTTTATTTAAATCTTTCGATCAAACGTTCTAATCAAAAAATTAATTTTATTTAGTTTCATTAAAAGCGTTCATTAAAATAAGAATGCTATTGTTGCAATTTCAGTGAATCTGCATCAGCAGTGTAACATGAAAGCCGACCGGAGTTCCATTATGTTGATTTTCTGGAGAGAATTTAGCGTTCCATGTATAGCGTATGTATAATGTTAGTTCTTGAAATAATCATTTCTCTCTGTATTTACTTAAAACTATTCTGGGAAAATGTAAAAATCTAAACTATTGCATGAATGTGTTTTGTCAAATTATATTGAGAAAATGAACCTCAAGATTAAAAAATATGACATATGTACTTACTTCGTATATTACAATTCATTTTAATAGTAATAAATATCGGCGCATTTCTAGGTTCTTAAATTTAATTCTTAAATTTGTTTTTTATTAAATGCAAATCTGAAAGTTTGTATCAATTAATAATTTTTGCTATTAAATAAAATTTTTCTTCTCCTTTTTTCCCTCTAATTATTCTTATGTAAATGATTCGAGAGGTTCGAGACATTCCAGAACTATCATTCGAAATAATTTTACGGTTCGCTGCACTTCTATAAATATCATTCTTTTTTATGAAGTACATTAAAAGTTCGATTGTTAGAAGTGGTAACTACAGGTCATCAGTCCCTTTAAGTATTAAAATGAGCCCATAAGTTAAATATTAGCTTTCGATCCGTAATACAAACTGGAACAAATAACAAATACTTTAAGAGAATTTTTGGTTTTCCAGGATGTGTTTGTTATTTGATCAATAGGATACAACATAATTACAATCTTATTTAAATTTTAATTATTATTTTTGTCGCCTTCTGTATACAAGTTCCACTGTGATTATATCAGGTGGTCCAAGATAAACCTTACCCAAAGTAAGTGTATAACGTATTTCTCCCGCCTCCCTAACATGCCTTCGTGGTGTGGTGGTCTGCACACTGGACGCGTATTCCAGAGGACCGCGGTTCGATTTCCGGTGAATGCATTGCTCATTTTTCTCTTTCTTGTTTCAAAAATAACCTAATATTTCTACAGGTGAAGTCTCCCATTTCTGCTTCAGTTTAACTTGGGTCACTTGATAATATAGACTGTATTTTGCTGTCACCAAATGTGAATTGGTGCTAAAGTATCAACTGACAAACTGAGTTGAAGACAGCAGACATACCTTTAATGAATTTGAAATTCAGTATGAAGTCAATGTACGATGCTGCAAGCTGATAAGCGTATAAGCTGAAGACCAACTGATGAGCATACGCGGATGCACATATCGGTTATCTATGGTTAGATGTTATGCTGAAAGTTTTTAAGCCAAGTTTAGGAATGGTGGTTTTGCAATGAATTTTAAAATTTTAAAATTTTCACGTTTTCGACGCCGTTTAGAATGTTAGCTGTAAGAAATGAAGCAGCGCATATTCGCTCATTTTCCAGTAACTCTAAAACTTCGCTTCCTTTCTACCTTGAGAAAAATTTACAACTTCATTCATCGCGACTCCTGAAGTCACGAAAATTTCATCGGCCATATATCGAATTTATTACAACATACTTCTACACTACTGCTTTGATCCCCGCGGTACAGCCATTCCTGGCGAGTTTATTAATGTTTTTAATCCTTCCCATCGGACATAAATTTATAAGAGTCTCGGAAAGCGGTGTCGAGTTATGCCCGCTTTTACGATTGAGACCGACTACTGGCAACAGTTTGAAAGCCAGTACTAAAATCAAAACGCGTGTAAAATAAAATATAAAACGGGGCAGAATTAAATTAGGTGGCCGGCTTTGTGTGCGCTGCCTGCTCATAATGCCGTGCCGGAATGCTTTTTCTTCTGTGAAATGGAGTTATTTATTGCGTATGCTTTGTCGTTTTTAGATTCTTCCTGTATTCGCGGGAGAATAAACGAGATGCTGGGTAATTGGTAGAAATGTTTTACATGTTGTCATTTCAAAGATTCCAAATTTTGATAATTTTTTAATACAAGTCTTTTTTAATGTTTCGTTCATTCAGTAATCTCTTAAGTGTTTTACAAGTAAAATATGTAGCAGTTGCCATTATGCACAGTATCTGGCTATGATAACGGTGTTCCATATTGTATTACTTCGGGCACTGCGCAAATGTTCCCTGAAACTACAAGTGAATAATGCATCTCGAAATAGAGACTTCAAGAAAAACAAATCTCGATGTATATAAATTTTGATCATGGAAAAGTAAACCTTTTCATGAATGGATCTCTTAAGTATTTTACAAGTAAAATACGTAGCAGCTGCCATTATGAGTAGTATCCGCCTCTTATAACGATGTTCCATACATAATTACTTCGGACATTGCGCAAATGTTCCTTGAAACTACACGTAAATAATTCATCTCGAAGTCTGTCTATCGGGGATGATCAGACCCTTAAAAGTAATAAAAGTTAGTAATTAAACTTAAATACAACTTGATAATCCTATATTATTAAATGAATTTAATGAACTTAATAGAAGGAGGATAATCAGACTATGTAACACCTAAGGCAAATCGCATTTTTTCCGAAGAACCAACTTCTTCGACAATTAATTTGAAGAGAAGATTCCCACTTGCAGCTTTCTTCGAATGTTGCTTCTGGAATAATATTACTTGCATCTTAGTCATTCAAACGAAAGTTGAAGATGAGTGGATCCCGTTTTCGCTCATGCAAGCAGTAGCAGATTTCTGCTTAACACCCAACTCAGACTGCAGTCTCAAAAAAAGTAATATAAGTACGTACGCAAAATTTCAAAAAAGGTTCTAGTTAAAGTTTTGTCAACCTTTTCTAAATCTAATAGGAATTTTACACTATGTAAATATCCTATTTTTCCGTAAAGGAACTCCAAAATCGTTCCTTTAGCACAAATTAAATCACCTTAAAAAATTCCAATGTGACTTTATCCCAACTACGCGCACTGTGACAAGGGGGTATTATCCTGCTCACACACACTTTTAACAATATAAGCATAATAATATATGCATCTATTTATCTATATCTATCGAGCTATCTATATATTTGTATTTGAACTTAATTGAAAAAAATATCATTTGGAAAAGGTTTTTGATGTTAAATGATTACCTATCGAAATTTTTATGCAGATTGATCAGTTTAATTGTTTTTTTAAGTCATTCTTATTCATAGAATCTTATAAATTCGTATTTTTGGCACACGGTTAACTCATGATATTATTTGCATCAATTTAAAGCGAAAAACATTAGTAATTAAATTAATTTTTTGCAATTACCAAATTATGATTCTAAAACTCCATGACAACACGAATAATGTTACTCTTTAGGGCTTGGAAACTCATAAATTACTTGTGCGAAAAATACTCCGGCTTACTGGATGCAACAGTAACAGAACCTAGTAAATCACAGAAAATTATCACTGAATGGCATTTAAGGGGAAATATCAATTTGAACTATCCTAATTTATTTTTTAACTGGTCTCTCACTGTGAATTGAAAATGACGTCAGAAATGTCAAATTTTAGAATTAAATATCCTGCTCTATTTTTGGTATATAGTAATCAAACATACATACATACATTTTACTGTTTTACTTTTTACATTTACTGTTTACATACATTTTACTGTTTTACTTTTTATAAGAAGGATAACTAGATATAAATGTAGGAGCCGGAGAAACTTATAAAAAGTTAAATTTCGTAACTTTACAAAATTGATTTTTTAAAATGTAAAAAGAACAAAACGTGAATCTTTGCATCCTTCAGAAGATTTCTGTAGCTGAAAGTATATGTCCAGGACTAATATTTGCAAAATTAGAGGCCGGATAAAGACTTTTGTCGGGAGAGTATATATGTAAGATAAAGTATGTAAAAATTAATTTTTAATTTAAATTAGCAGTAGCCTTCCAGTGCTTAATTAAATTTATTTCCCCCTCTTTGTTCTAAAAATGGTAATCCTTTTCATACCGTACGACTCTTACATAACGCTGGTCATATAAATGGCACTGAACCTCAGACAGCCAATAATAATTTTACAGTATTACTAACCCAATCAAAACACACTGAAAATCAAAACTAACTCAGTCTGGATTGAGATTTTCATCCTGAACGCAACAGACTTGCTTAATTCGCTTCGGCCTGCTGCTTTCTTCTTACTGCAAAGCTATCAAAAATGTCAACATTTTAAAACTTCCCAACAACTCACATAGAATGACTATACATATGAAGATACAACAACGGAAGGAAAAATATTAGCAGAAATGGCGTTGATTCATACACAGTTTGAGTCATAATTTGAAAAAGATGACTCATAAAATTGTAATCAAAATAATTATTTATATATCTGCAAAATACGGATTTTGATAATATTTCAGTCTCCAATAGTAAATTCTCTAACAAGATAAGTTTTTAAAGCACTTGAAAACGTGCTGAGCAATATTAGAAATGTTCTAAATTTGGAGTCCTATATTTTTCACAAAATAACTGAAAATGTGCGTATTTCTTGTATTTCTTGCTCTAATATAACAATACGAATTTGACAATGCTTTGAAGGACTTTCATAAAAACTAAGTTTTATAATCATTATAAAAGCAACATTTTTCTATTAGATATTCATGAAAGTCTATTAAAATTAATACTTATTTAGTCTTTATAAAACAAAACCAGATTTTTCTTATTGCAAAGCAATACAAAATGTACTTTATAAATTAATATAGAGAAACGAATAAAATGCAGTACAATAATAAGTAAATTTGATGAAAAATGGGCAGACTCTCTACAAGCAAATCAGCGTAACAATTTGTTGATGACTGTGAGGTGCTTAAATGCACATGAAAACCTTTGTTCCTTATACAAAGTAACTGGCCTTTAGCACTGCATAAAAATGTCATTCATACATATATATGTGTGTGTTTGGGTATAAACTGGAAAACGTCATCCTTGACGGCGCGGATGTTGAGGCATACTTTAAAAATACTTGAAGTTACGCTGATTCATAAAAAAAGCAGCATGCAATCGTAGAAAATTTAAAATTTCCCTTTTATTTTGTTGACCAAACATTTCAGAAAGCCTATATAAATTACTGGACCGCAAAAAGCAGGCCTGTTTCAGAATTTGTAACATTTTGAAGAAAGCAAGCGTTAACAAGTCTTGTTAGCAGGAGAAGCAGAAGCAAAGTGTGACTTTTTCAAAATGGAAGCTTAGTTAAAATGTAGGTTTTGATTTGCAGTTTTAACTTCCCATTCCAAATCATTTGCGTTATCAAAATTATAAAAAATGATAGAGAGCGGGAATATTCAAATTAAATTAAAGGGTTAAAGGGGTTATTGCATTTTACAAAGGGGGATTGATTTCCATACGCGTAAGATAAAAAAAAATGTAAATAAAAATTCTAATTTGTAATAACCCCTTAAACCTCTAGTTTAATTTGAATATATATATATGAGTGTGTGTGTAAGATAAAAAGGCATGAAAATCAAAATTACTAACTTTAATTTATACTTTTAATTTCTGGTTTTAAGTTGGCTGTATCTTCTTCATAGAATCTGAAGTGAATTATTTGAAAATTAATCTGTTTAGTTTTTGTAATCACGTTGCGAAGCGACAGCTCATATCCAGTCGGATTAAAGAATATTCGTTAATATAAATATCACTGCTACTACTGCACACCCATTTTTCCCCCGATTTTCTTGCTGCTGGCAACTTGCATTTCCCATTATACTTTATTCATTATTTCAGGGTATGTAAGATACAGAAATTGTGGGTGCATTTCGCACTCAGAATGATGTGTGATATCGAATGTGTAAAGAAGAGTAAAATGTCGGGAAATAAAAATGTGTCTTGTTATTTTCCGCCACGAGTTTTTTACGCCTCGACTTGCAATACCACTGCGAGTTTTTTTAAGCCCCGATTTGCAATACTTATGCATCTGGAGTACTTGAGAAAGTTTTTCTTCGTTATACATCTCAGGTAATGCCTCCCTGAGTCATTGCAGTTGCAAAGAACCATCGCCAATCCATTGCATCTACTCTTCAAATCATCTTGCTTACATACATATATCAATATGCAACAAAATTTCTAGTAACCACCACCGAATTAACCGATAATATTAAAGTAAGGGTGCTTTTGATGATCTAAATTTAAATCTGGAATTTAGGTCTGTGAGATAATAAAAAAATACGTTGGGTTAACAACTTGAGGATTGTGCAAAAGATTCATTTTATATTTCTGCCGCTTAACTTAGCAAGCCGCGTGGGCTTTGAAGGGAGTGTCCGTGTTTTTCTGGAACAATTCACACTGAAAGGAGTCAGATTTACTTTGTAAAAATGTTTCTCCGTCGTTATCGCATGCCTTGCCGGAAACCACGTCCGGAAAGAATCTAAATGTCCAAAGTTCAAGTCCCGGGGAAGGCACTGCACATTTTTCATGATTCTTGTTTCTAAACAAACCTAATATTTCTACAACTTTGTCTTTTGCGTGGAAAAATGTAAAGCATAATATGTCGCTGTTGAAACATGTCGCTATGAAAATGACAATTCGTGTGAGGAACAATCTGTTAGTCTTAAACACTTTCAGCGCTCGTGGCAGACTGGATTTAATTGTATGTTCGGAGAAGGTTAGTGTTAGAGAAGAGGAAGGGCAGGCTTAGGTGGATATAGATAATCCTGTTTCCTTTACACTCTGTCAAGATGACGACGAAATAATCGGACATGCATCCGGGAAAGGAGAAAGATGTTGAAGAGAAGGGGATGGATTAAGATGAAGAAAACGGAATTAATGTGGAACAAAAATGTTATGGGAAAGAAAGCAGTCGATGAATTGCAGGCTTTCGTAATATTTGCTGAGAAATTTCCAGTTATGTTAGTATATGATGTTATAAAGCCTGAATGTATACACAGCGAATTTTTAAAACTACGGTGACAATCTTTTAAGCAGCCGGAAACTTGCAGTTGTATCATATTATACTACGAAATTCGTAACTATCAGGTGATAAATAATAAATATAAATATCATAAATATGGTAATTTTAAAAGTGCTTTTCTGAAGCATAAAATCCTGTATATATGCTTTAATTTTAATCATCTAACAGATTAAAAAAAGAAAAAGAAAAAGCACAACAACGGACTTGCGCATATTACGATTTCTACAAATGGCGTTAAATCATGGACGGGTAAATTCTAGAAATACATATTCAATTATCCGGAAAAAACCTTTTATCTGAAATCGGCAAGGTCTCGTTGCTGCCGATTAAAAGAAATTCTACTTATATATACGGCTGAGAGATTTTAAAATTCATTTTACTGAAATAGCTTGTACATAGACTAGCCTAAAATATATTTTCTAATAATTTCTAGTCTCAGAGCAAACAAACAATATCATGAATGTTGCCTTCAACGAAAAAGGAAAAATTAGGTTTCGAAATCTAAATTCTGTGGCATTTTGCAGCTAAAAATGAGTAAAATTTTATCTTGTGAGATAGCAATATTTATTTAGATAAATATTTTTTAAGCTTCTCACTTATCTATACATATTGTTTTCCGGTTCAAGTTCTGTTAATATTCTTGTTGACATTATTTTTCCTACTTGAGTTAAGTAATCGTATGTGAAATTCCAGACATTTCGAACTCTCTGCGTGTTTTGAGTATTTCGAAAACTACTGTTGCTATTAAATCATAAAAAGAAAGATAAATTGCAGATTATGAGAACGAATGTTATTTCCTAAGATTCTAATTGCAAATAATTCAGCTATTTGCGAAAATAAAAGTGTGTACTGAAAATTAGATTTATGGAATTATTTCGACCCGAAACTAAGTGTAATGAAACTATAAATGTAAAGTAATATAACTGGAAAGTAATGTAACTGACATCATCTTTACCTAAATTGCAATTTCAGGGTAATACATTGTTTTCCTTACTTCCGACTTTTAAATCTGAATGATTTAAAAAATGCTGTACTTTAAATGCAGTGTAAACGTTTTCATTTCTGAGTGTCACTGATACCACTTAGCTATAATTACTGATAGGATTAGGATTACTTTGATTATTGCCAATCACACGAATATCATCTACCAAAGGAGAGGAATATCTTCCTTAAGGAACTTTCTGAGAAAAATTGAACCACGGTTCGAATTACCAGTGTTTAATGCTTTTCCTATTCCGCTACTAATGGTATATTATTACTATTAAAACTTGGCTACTAAATGTAAACATCAGTATCATATTATAAGAAGCTGTTTTATACTACTTAGTCAAAATTCTTTGTTTTTACTTTTAAGAAAATAATGATAAAACTTAATTCAAATTCCCTCACGATTTTATCTCGTTTTTCAGAATCTTGCAAAAGATATTCTATTACGTATTGCTTGCAGTTCATTTATAAGGCAACAAAATTTCACTTTGGAGTTCTTGAATCTTACGTTTAGAGAATGCAAAATGTATATCAAAAAGTAAGCCAAATTTTTTTGTATAACTAAGCAATATTTTTAAATAAATTTTGTATGAAATTTTAAATTTGGCTGTCTAAGTTTCCCAACAAAAGGAAGATAAACACGTTTATATAAAACGTTAAATTACACGGAGAAGGGAAACTCTCCGTGTAATTTAACGTTGCAGATTTTATATAAAATTTTGTTGCAGATATTGTTGCAGATTTTATATAAAATTCAATTGAATTTTAAGAATTAATTCTGAAGGTCTGACAATTTCTTGTCCTCGTAAAGAAGAGGAATATATCTCAGTTCGTCTTCGAAACCGATAGCATTTTATATAAACTATTGTTAATTTAAGATTACATTTTTTGCTTAGTTTTACATTTCGAACATTTAAGATATTAAATGTTGGTAAAAAACTTGAACAGTAATTGTGTAAAATTCCATCAACAGATATTTGCATGAAACCATCCAAAACAGATTGCGTAGAAACTGTATTCGTAAAAACATTTTATTTAGTTTAGGAAGAGATGAGAACACTAAAAACTAAATAAAAAAAAAATTTCTTTTGCATAAAACTAACAATAGCATAATCAAACTATATATTCAGAATAATTCAGTGGTACCTTTCAGAATATAAATACATTTGGTTTAAATTGTAAGTTATATATGCTATTTTTTTTTTTTTTTTTTTTTTTCAATCAGGCTACGTTCCTATAATTTCAGCAGCGGGGGGGGGGGGGGTACACACTATTTCTCAGTAGATGTTATATAGCAGTCTTTGTCAGCATTTGTGCAACATCTTTCAACAGATAGCACACGGTATACTCAGTTCTTTAGCTTAATATCATACGTGATATTCAAATATATACTTCCGCCCTTCATTAGAACAATATTTGTCACTAGATCAGCATGGTGATCTGGGAGAAATATTGATAATGGCAATAATGTCATAATTAATATTTCTCATGATAAATAGTGATACTTATGATATCGAAGAATGTTACTCCGAAAGGCCCCACGTTCGAATCCCGAGCAAAGCACAGATATTTGTGACTGTAATATCTTTACGGAATGGGGTTCTTTAAATTACTAAATATGATAGTTCAAAAAAGTTTCTACAGAGGCTAATTGCAGCAGAAGATGAATTATAAAGTACTTGATTTGCAGACCCCCTTGGCAGGAATTTTTGGTATTTTTCCTTTATCTGTCCGCAATATCACAAAACCATAAAAACAAATAATATGATATAATAACACATCATAAATAATAAGAAGAAAATGGGAAATATGAATTTAATTATAAAAAGGGTAGAAAGGGCATTGCTCATGCCAATTATTGTTTATTTCAGGTGGAAATTGTTTGCCTGTTACCTCTATAATGGGATCAAAATAATTCCTCCCGCTTGCTTCTTTCTCCAAATAAATTCTGAGAGACAGGACGCGAGATGTTGCCTTGAGGTACTGCGTTGTATTTTATTTCTTCGTTAGTCTAAAGTTCGACAGAAGTTCTTCAGAATAAAATATTTTTTAAATATTCTTGAAAACATATTATTTTTGTAACGTGTCTGGTTTTTAATAGCGTTTATTTATCAATGAAATTTTTGTTTTAGCAAAATAGAAGACAATCGATAAAAAAAAAAAAGAAAAGAAAAGAAATTAACGAGTTTCAATTATAATGAGAATAATTTTACCTCGGATACTGATGGGAAAGAAAATGTATATAGATATAAAATGAATGACTCATTATAGATATATCTAAATATTTGTGATGTTACAAGTATTTATTTATAAACTCTTTGATTCATGCATTTTTGTTTTCTGTTTTGTTTGCTGTTATTTTGTATCCGTTTTGTAAGCTCGAGTTTACGAAATTCTGTGTTATCTAACTGTTTACTGTTAATTGATAAATATTTGTCGTAGAACTGAAAATTTGACGTCTAGGAACTTGTCAAATTTGGCAACAAATTTTGAAATGAGAGAAAATATTATTCAGAATATAACCAAATTCGGCGACTGTGATAGAGCTACAAAAAGTAGGTGTCAACACTTGGCAATAAACTTCCTAACAAGAACCAACATTTAGCAAAATATAGCCGGGATTTAAACCCAAGTCAAATTACCAGTGTTCAGCGACTTTACCGCTCGGTCGCCGGTAAAAGATTTTGCATATGAGCTTTAAAAAAAAACAGTATAAAAAGCGTAAACAATACAAAGTTATAATCATGAATATTTACCCATTCAAACTAATAAAATAGAACTGCATAGAAATTCGTAGTTAGATGTAAAAACTTAGTTTCATCAAATTATGTTTTATAGATAGATGTTGGTATGTTTTGTAGAAACATAGCTTGTATCTGTTTTAGAAAAACATAGGAAATAATTTCCTCACTCTACTGCCTCCCCCCCAAAAAAGAACACAATTTTAAATAATATAATGAGTTTAACATTTGCTCAGACATTCAGATATCAGTAGCTGCCATAAGTAGGTAGATATGTAGATATACGTAACTTGGCAAAAGTTGAATGCTCATAACCAAAATTTCCGGCGTTACTTCAAAGTACATGTTATATAATTTAGTAATTAATTACCGGCTTTGAAATAATTGAAATTGATTTATTGCGTCTGAAATTATAGTCCTTATCCGCGAAAACAGAATTAATGATTACTCGCATGTAACGATTACGTAAAGTTGTATAAAAAAAGAATCTGAAACTTACTCAAAATTAGAATGATTTTATTGTGAAAATGAATATTCTATTCATTCAGATTTGAGAGGGAAAGGAAAAAATAACGGTCTGATCTATAAAATTCACTCTCTCAGTTCCTTAAATCCTTAAAAAAAAAATGTCAATTTTGTTAATGTTAATTTTTTTAAATGTTTTTTTAAATGTTTTTAAATGTTAAAAAATGTTATTTTTTTTTTTTTTTTTTTTTTTTTTTTTTTTAAAGCAGTTTTTAGTCCAAAGGGATTTGAATCCCGAAGGACTATTAGTTTCGTTTTGGCATTTTGCGTCGGACGGATAAATGTCGGTTCACTTTTCAAACTGTTGCCATAAAATGTTAGAGTCCTGCATTATATTTGAAGAAATTAAATAATGAAAATCTGCGTAAATGTATGTATATTCCTCACATTGTCATAAAATAACGGTACATAGAGTCATCGAATTTTGAATAACGTAATCCTCCAACGAATATGAGCATGTGGAAGACCAAATTTAAAATTTGAAATTTGTTTTATGATCGATTTCCTATTTTTTAAAACTTTGACGAATTTTTGATTAACAAACTCAAGGATTTCAAAGCGAGCAATGGCAACGTTGTGCAGAAAAAACATTTTTATCTCCAGCGCGTGAGTCTCTGTATCGGAAATTCTAAAGATATGCTCGTTTTAAAACTATTTTGCAATATTGCTGTTGCACTGGATCTTATGGTTTAAGTGCGAGGAACATGATATTTAATAAAGAAAGGTAACACACAAAATGTTAAAAAAACGCCCCTTTGGACGTAATTTAAAATCTGAAACATTTCAGTTTTTTTTTTTTTTTTTTTTTTTTTTTTTTAAAGCAGGGATGAGTCCATTTTAGGGTAAAAAATCAACTAACATTTTTAATGCTGAAAACAAACAAAATATTTTCAATGTTGTTGTTTCAATATTATTATGCCTTTGAGAAAGAGATTTGAACAATTAAGTTATTGCTTTGTTCTGCTCAGCGTTATTTGTGACATTAAAAATTTATCAAAAATATAAGGCAGATCGGAGAGGCAATAATAACACAGCACATAATTTGTACCCAACAGGTTTAAAAAAATTGAGAAATTTAAATTTAAAATCATGAGATGTCTACTTAGTGATATTCAATATTTTTATGAAATTACACTAACTGGACTCATTAAAATCCTTATATTCTTTTTTCTTTTTTATGATAACTATTTCAGACTGCTGGCCTAGCGAGCGGCTAGCTATTTAAGAAATAATATAGTGAATATAAAAATAAATATGGCAACCTCTAACACTCTATTGAGAATTCTAAAGATGTACTGTTTTTAAATATTTTGAGATTTTGCTGTTGAATTGACTTTTATGTGACATAAGGGTGCAGAAAGTGATATTTAATAAATAAATTTCATAGGAAGTTAGTAATAAAAAGGAAAAAAAAAAACATTTTTTTATCCATCCTGCTAAAGCTTAACAGTAATATGATGAGCTGGCAAAAAAACCGAAAAAAATATAAAAATATATGCTAACACTCAGCATTGCATCGCGAATTCTAAACATTTTGCTACGCAGCTTTCAAAAATTCTGCGATTTTGTTGTTGAACTATATGTAGCGTATGTGCGCAGAAAGCAATGCTTAATAATAAAAATAAAATGACAAGAAAAAAAAAAAAAAAAAAAAAGAAAAGAAAAGAAAAGAAAGAACAGCAGACTGGTAGACTGCGGTCAGTGAGAGTGTAAAAAATATAACAAGCCCTTTAGGGCGACCGTTAAAATCTGAAACTTTACAGATTTTTTTTTATTATTATTTTATAATTTTTGTATTTAGTTTAAACATTTTGTAACTTTAAATGTAATTTTTTTTAGGTGTTAGACTGTATTCTGAAGTTTAATTGTATTTTTTTAAGTGGACCGATGAATTAAATGAAAACTGATTTTTATGAATCGCTAGTTTACAAAATAAATTTATATTAAAAAAAGTTAATGGTTTCATTAATAGCATTCATGTTTATGAAGTTTTTAATTTAAGTGACTTTTTTTGTAACAGGTTTACGTAACAATTCGTAAGATCGAGCGTCTAAACTCTTTTTACTGGTAAACTATTTGCATTAACATTGTAGACTAATGCTCTTAGACATAATGTTCATAATAGAAAATTAATCTATTATTCTTGGCCGCAAACATTCTTCTAATAATTGAATCGATAAAAAATTACTAAATACTGATAATTCGACTTGTATTTGGTTTCTGACGAAAGGGCTGGCTGCATGAGGGTTTCATAATGTGTTCTATTTGTAATGTAAACACAAACGTGTTTCCAATCAGAAGGTCCTTCACAGAGGCATTCTACCCTTAAGTTAAAGCTCCTTCTTGTACTTTAACTTGATGTACAAGATGTACTTGATGTAACCTTATGGACTTGATTGTGAACTTGATGTAACCTTATAGATTATGCAACAGATTAGCTTTTAGATTGTTAGTTGCAGACTTAAAACTAAAATGCAACAAATGCCGTGCTAAATACCATTTTTGCATCAAAGTAAATAATATACTGCCAACAAATTCCAGTCGACTATTAGTGCATAAATTGGATTATAAGGAATTACACACACTAAGGTTAAACAATAATAGTTTCATAAAACTAAAACTGAGTATCTTATCCTGGGAAAATTCCGCAGTACAGGTAGATGCGAACAAATCGTAAGAGATAAAGTACCTGAATGATAAATACATTCCATTAATATAAATGACTATAAAGTTATGTATGCATAGAGAAATTTAGTTTCTAGCCCAAAGGGGCGTTAACTCAGAAGAGCTATTAGTTTTGAAACGGCATTTTGCTTCGAATCGCTATAAACGTCTGCATCACTTTTCAAATTGTTGCCACCAACTATCATCGCCCTGTATTATCTTTAAAGGAATTAAATAATGAAGAATCATCATGAATGTATATATGTCTCTCGCATTATGAAAAAACAACGGTACCTAAAGCCATCAAATTTTGAATAATATAGTCCTCCACCCAAATACGGACACCTGGAATTTGGAATTTGTTTTATTATCTATTTCTTGTTTTTCAAACTTTAAGGAATTTTTTTTTAAGAAACTCAACGATTTAAAAACGAGCAATGGCAGCACATTGTACGTAATAAAATATTTTTATCTCCAGCGCGCAAGGAAATCTATCGGAAATTTTAAAGTTCTATCGTAAATTCTAACGATATTCTGTTTTTAAATATTTTTAGTCCAAAGTGGCGTTGGCCCAAATGCTCTCGAAACGTGTATGTATGTGTAAATGGGGGGAAAGCAGCCCTTTTGGACATAACAGAATCTGAAAGCTTTCTCTCTCTCTCCCTTTTTTTTTTTTTTTTTTTTTTTTAAATAATGTGAGCCGCCCAACCGGGATAGTGCTTAGAGACACTGAATGAGTCGAACGGGTCGGGCTCGAATCCCGGAGAAGGCATGGATATTTATATATGTATAGTGTCCGCGTGTCATAGGGGTACTTTAAATTTGCGACATGTCGGATGTCCTCTCGAGAGGTTGGTAATAGGAGAAGAAGTGTGGGAGACTCTCAGACCCGTCTCCTCGGAGTGCTCTCCGTCAAAATTGG
The DNA here is from genome assembly GCF_044657685.1 of Stegodyphus dumicola. Lineage (NCBI taxonomy): Eukaryota > Metazoa > Arthropoda > Arachnida > Araneae > Eresidae > Stegodyphus > Stegodyphus dumicola. Next base: position 97,755,127 of record NC_140772.1, on the reverse strand, counting down.
ACACGGAATTAAAGCAACGTGGTACTGTCATCTGTGTGGTGCTCAAGGTTCTTGCCAACGACAGGCGCAACCTTGCACTCCGTGCCACAATGAATTTTCGTGGCTTGCTCTGATACTACTGTCAGACGAGTGAGGTAAGTCACAACAACAATAATTTCGTTAAGTAATTTTTAGAAATTAAAAATGTAAAATTTCAATCAGACGAAACTGTTCAATTAGAATATAAATATGTGTTTTCAGTGCATGAATTTATTTAATTATTTATTTATTGTATACATAGTTCAAAGAAGTACGGCATTAAAATTTTGGATCAGAAATTGTGAGTTAGATGTCTAAAAGTAAGAAATTCATATACTTTTTGTCTACTACCTTTTATATTGTTTATATACTAGTTTTATCCTGATAAAATTCTTTCAGAAAATTATTCGAATGCTGGAACTTTTTATGGTAAAAATCTAGACGTCTTTGAAAATTTCCATAGGCACAAAAAATTTTCCATTTTAACAATGATTCCAATTTTAATCCATTATCGGCTCTTCCAGTTATTAAACATGCTTTTTTTAACTTTTTGTTTTCTCATTCTCCTAAAGTTGGCGTTGCTTATTTTCCTTTTAAGTTTTTCCAAGTTATTTAAATTAGATAATATTTGGCCCAAAGATGGCGTTATGTAAGTGCAGTTTCTTTCTGAATATTTTTTCGTACGTTGCGAAGAGAGAGAGAGGTCTTTTACTTGGTCCTTCCTGCCGCCCACACGGGAAAAGTAGTTTATGGCTGCTCACTATAGCACCGAAAGGCCCGAGTTCGAATCCGGGAGAAGGCATGGATGTAATCTGACAGTCCCTTCACAGGAGATAACAGTGGCCGCCTATTAGATGCCTCCATAATTCAATAACCACCTCCTCTGGCCTTAGTAGTGGGCAAAGCCTAAAATAGCTACTCCCAGCCATTAAAAAAAAAAAAAAAAAAAAAAAAAAAAAAAATCTGAAATGTTTCAGATTTTAAATTACGTCCAAAGGGGCGTTTTTTAACATTTTGTGTGTTACCTTTCTTTATTAAATATCATGTTCCTCGCACTTAAACCATAAGATCCAGTGCAACAGCAATATCGCAAAGTAGTTTTAAAACGAGCATATCTTTAGAATTTCCGATACAGAGACTCACGCGCTGGAGATAAAAATGTTTTTTCTGCACAACGTTGCCATTGCTCGCTTTGAAATCCTTGAGTTTGTTAATCAAAAATTCGTCAAAGTTTTAAAAAATAGGAAATCGATCATAAAACAAATTTCAAATTTCAAATTTGGTCTTCCACATGCTCATATTCGTTGGAGGATTACGTTATTCAAAATTCGATGACTCTGTGTACCGTTATTTTATGACAATGTGAGAAATATACATACATTTACGCAGATTTTCATTATTTAATTTCTTCAAATATAATGCAGGACTCTAACATTTTATGGCAACAGTTTGAAAGTGAACCGACATTTATCCGTCCGATGCAAAATGCCAAAACGAAACTAATAGTCCTTCGGGATTCAAATCCCTTTGGACTAAAAAAAAAAAATTCCTCGTCTTAGCATTTCTTTATTAACACTAATGCTAGTCACACATTTCTTCCTACTATGTTTGTCCTTGAGAGTTCGAATGCATAAGTTTCTTCTGGACTTAGATCAACCTTAAAACAAAATTATAATTAATTGCAGATTTTAGAGCAGAAATTTAAATTTCTATTTCAAAAATGTTACTCGTTTCGAATTACTAACAGAAATCAATACAGATTTAAGCGAAAACAGAAACGTTTAACGCGGAATTTCGTGTCCTTCAACTGTCAACTTGTTATACAGTCGCATAATTTTCATTTAATGATACTGCTTTTAAGATTGTAACATTCAATATGATTTGCTGTATATTCATCCTATTAATTTTTTATTTTGTCATATTGTTTTAAATAAAAATTAAACTACCTGATTTTGATAAAATAACAAAATTATATTTAAATTTAGTTTTAAAATATGTATATATAGTTACGAGAGTGATAACTGAAAATGAAACTTAATCAGAAACTAATAAAGCTGTGTGAATTCATACGAAATTAATGTGAAGGAAAGAGAATAAATTGAATTTTAATCTCCTCGACAGTGTATAACTAAATAAAATTCAGTTTATTCTCCCTCTTTTTTTATATTAAATTACCCTTTTGTTCTAGCGACTTTCTTCTTTCCGTTACTGCGCTATTTTTATTGCATCGAAATCAGTTGCTATGAAGATGTAGAGAAAACACATAGATGGATTTTGCGCTTCCTTACGCATCAATTTCTAAATTAATATACCCACAAATATATTTTTATGACTCTAAGTTTCTGCCAAAAATTTTAGAGTAACTGAGCTCGTCTTCATCTTTTTTTCCCGCAATCTGTAAGTGCTGCCATCTATTGAGATATCGATTTAATGACAATCCATTTAAATAGATTGATTTATTGCTCCGAATTTAGCTCGCAAGTGCAAACAGTCGCAAACCACAATAAGTCATATCCTAGGAATAAATGAGGGTTTTAGGGAAATATTCATTGTTTCGCACTTTTATTTAACTGTCGGGAAATTTTTGTTGCGCACTGCTGAACATCACAGAACTCAACTGTACGTGAATCATATGTTGCACATTCATTGCTGAACAATTTAAATCCTGCTAAGTTTAAATCAAGGCATTTCCGATATTGACGGCCGAAACATCTCATTCCAGATTTGCGGTCTGAAAAAGGAGAAATAGATTGGGATTTAATATAACTGAATTTCATATTTCTTCAGAGAGTTACATTCGACAAAACGATTTAATATGTACACAGTGAACAAATTACGCCAAAAAATATGTGTAATATCCAGGTCAAAAACAAAGAACTTTACTTTTATTGTTTTTGTGTTTGGGATTACCTTATGATTCTATCCTGAAGGCAATTTGTAAGTACTTTAGTTGATTATGGCGAAGCACAGTAGGGCTCTGTGCCAAAGAGGAAGGATGCCTTCGTGGAGGTCATTCTAAGGGAAGTTGGCTCGTATACATGTTACCACATGAGAAAAAAGACGAAAATGCCTCTGCAGCCAGCCCGTTTGCCTGTAACTGAACCCAGGTCGAAACTACCACTGTTCAGGGATTTTTAACGCTCGGCCGCTGGTGAGCCAATTCGTCAAAAGATTTTAATGTTAAAGCGAAGAGCCATTACATTACCGTGCTACAAAAATAAGTTTTGGGTATCCTAATTAAAAACAAAATTCTCAATACTGAAGAAATAAAAAACGTATAAAATTTTTTTCGAATCACTAAATTCATTAAATATACTTTGAAAAAAAGGTGTGGCATGCTATCAAAAAAGAAATCATGAAGTTACTAACAATAACAGCTTTTAAATAAAAATAAGATATATTTAAGATAATTGAAAATCATATTGTGATTATTAAGTAACTGAGTATAGTGCCCCCCCCATATGTGCAACTGGAGGGTTTTTTTAATACTTTATTTTATATATATATATATATATATATATATATATATATATATATTTCCCCCACAGAATAGGAGGTAAATAATCCGGCAATGAATTGCTTGACTTATGCTTTCCTTAAAGGTCTGCCGATCTATCCGGTAATGCAAAATTATTTCAAATTCCCTCATTTATTTTTGATTTAAAAATAAAATCTCATAATGGCTTAAAATCATGGGGTATTTAAAAAAGTCAGATTCTTTGATTTAAAATGGTTATTGTTAGCAGTTCCGCGTAAATGAAACAAGAAAAAGATTATTTTCGTAATAAATGATCGATTTTTAAAAGCCGCCAAAATTCGATAAACTGTGTTATAGAAAATAGAGCTGTGTTACAAAAAATCTTCAATTGGAAAATTGATTTTTTTTTAATCCATTCGGAGGTATAAAGATAGAAATTTTATGATGCTTTGTTTGATAGTAAAATCTACATATGTGAGAAAAACTTAACTTTAAACACTAAAGAATCTTTATTGAATTTTGAGAACAATCGCTATGGAAAAAATGTAACGGCACTAAAATATGTTTATGTGCAAAATTTCAAGGAAGCCAGTTATGTGAAAAAAGGTAAAGTATTAGTTTCAAGATTCGATCCAACAAACAGATTAACTAGTAAGAAAACATATAAGCTAAAATCTATATAAAATCAAATTATGATTATGTAATCAAAGGTTTTGTTTTATTTTCAATAATCAAAATAAACTTTATCTTAACCGTACTTAATCTTCATGCCTTTGAAATTTTATGAGTAGCAATCATCACGATACTTAAAACTTTGTGTCAATCTTATCAATTTTGTGCCAGCAGCAGCTGCCAGTACATTTCGCTTTATACATCCTGAACACCAGGTACATTGCACATTATTTGGAAAGAAATATTTTACTTTGCGGGAGGATTGGTTTGGTCAAAATAAGAAAATGACCGTTGAAATCAGTCATTCACCGTTTAATTTTTTCCCCTTTTCGAGGAGTTGCAGTAAAGGGCCCTGCATCATATTTAAATAAACTAAATAATGAAGAATCTGCATAAAAATATACGTATGTTTCTCGCAAATTTCGAATTTGCTTTGTTATCTGTTTCATATTTTGTAAAACTTTAATTAGTTTTTGATTAGAAAACTCAACGATTTCAAATAGAACAGAGGCAACATTGTAAGTAATAAAAGATTTTTATCTCCAGCGCGCGAAATTGTCTATCCGAAATTCTAACGATATGTTATTTTTAAATATTTTTAGTCGAAGGGTTCTCTAACCCAAATGCTCTCGAAACTGCTTTGGGCGTAATACATAATGGGCCCACCAGCGGCCGAGCGGTAAAGTCGCTGAACACTGGTAGTTCGGTCCGAGGTTCGAATCCCGCGAACGGGCTGGCTGCATGAGTGTTTTCGTGGTTTTCCCCATGTGTAACGTGTATACGAGCCAGTTTCCTTAGAAAGTCCTCCGTGAAGGCATCCCTCCCCTTAGGCAGATAGCCCTAGTGTGCTTTGCCATAATTAAATACACCCAACACCCGTAATACATAATGTGAAGGCCTTACAGTCCAGGGGTTCAGTCAGTTTTTTAAAGTCCAGGGTGAAAATCATTTACGATAAAGTTGGCATATTGCAGTCAGGAAGCCAATCTCCCCCCTTATAGCATATTAATAGGCATATGCCTCGTTTATTTATTTTGCGACATTTTTTATAAATGCTGTGATATCCCTTCTAGTGGGCACTTTTTGGAGATGACTATCTGAGGTGTGCGGAAAAAAGTCACCTGGAAAAAAAGGAAACAGAAAGAAGGGCACCGGAAAATATGGAATTGAAAAGAGGGGATAGGAAAATAAAGAATTGGTGAGGAGGGCAGAGGAAAATTAAGAAATTGGGGGGAAAGTAATTCTAAACTCTGCCACAATACATATTCTTTGCCTTTGAGCATCTTGGGTGGCTTTTAAGATTTCAGGGTCACCGCGAAATATTCTAAACTTTTAGAGAAGTGGTAATGCAATGGCTTTGTGTTTTTAAAGTTGCATATCGGTGTGCTGGTGCTATAATTGGACGAATAATCTAATAGATAATGTACAAACCGCCGTTTCTGAAAAGCATCTAGCAGCTTATCAGTTAAATTAAAGCTACTTTAATTTCTACATGTTTGCATGGATTTAAAATTACTTTCAAAACCGATAAATCGCATGAATTCAGTGCCCTTTCAGAGTCAAAACTGCATCTAAATTTACTTTTGCAGAAGAAAAAAAAAAAATTAAGCTGTTTTATGGCAATACACTGGACATAAAATTCGGTTCAAAATGTTAATTGACATTTGAATATAATTAAAAAATGAATAGTCTGTGCGGTATGTAATATTTCTCCTCAAAAAATATATTTTCGGCAGTTGCCGTCATATAAAGTGGTAAGAAAAATCATTGAGGATCAGCAAAGTGAGGTGGCTATGCCAAGGTTGACTTCATGATTTCAGAAGATGTGGAAAGAAAAAAGCGCTTGCACCTCCCATAAATTGTGATTCGTTTATTCAAATATGCGATTGCTCGAAATATGCTGATTTAGTATATATTTTATAGAAAATATATTTTTTTAATCTGAAGTCCTTCTTTCACTTATTTTTGCTTCCTTATACGAAGTAAAGGAGGTATTTTATTCTTGAAAAATTTCGGTTACCAGATTTCGACGAAAATATCCATTTTGACCATTTCCGAATCCCTATGTTTTCGAGTGACGTTTATACATACGGACAGAATAAGACCCTTTTCTCAGAAACTGATTGTAAAATGGATTCAAAATGGACATTTTTGTGATGTCTGTACGTATATATTTCACATAACTCAAAAATGATTAGCCATAGAATATTGAAATTTTGTACATGGGACTGTTATTGCATCTATTTGTGCACCTTCCTTTTTTTATTGCGATAGACAGTTACAAAAGTATATATATATAAATACACACACACATGTACTTACCCGGCCTTTATTGTCACAGTCGCTGGGCGTAGACAATAAATACTTCAAATTACAGAAGTTTTTTTTAAATGAACAAAATATTCATGTTTTGGCGATGTCAATTTTTTTTAAAAAAAATTCATTTCGGACAAATGTAATCCAACTTTTAATGCATTCTCTCGGTTATACGTATATTTGAGAAAATTTTGTACTCGTTATGAAAAAATAAAATTTTAGAAATTTCACTTCAATATGATAAAAATTGATCGAGACATTCATTCAATTACAAAATTTGCAATTTTTTATGTCATTTTCAACTGGTCTTGAATGAATTAATTTAAAATAATTCGAGGAAATAAATTTAAAAGAAGTGCAGCAAAAAATATGTATAATTTAATAGGTCGTACAAGGAAATCATGTGGTGTCCAGGTCAGATCGTTTATTTATTTTAACTGCTATCAGTTGCTCAGTGTAACTGTTAGGATACGTATGTATTCTAATTTTGGACACCTAAAAGAATTCTGATGCATCAAGGACAATGCGAACAGAAAATCTTGGTGGACTTTGGCCTCAAATAATAAATACCCATCAATATTTAATATTACTTTTCAAGACTGGGGAACCGAGGCAGACAATTTTGGTGCGTTTTACTGTAGTTTACAAATAAATTCTATACTATTCAGAAATATTTCAGATGTACAGATTTCAGATTCAGTGTTGTTTATAAGTTTTAAATATAGATAATATTCATGATTTCCAGAGTATGTATATTTAAAAAAGGCTATTTTTTAAATTTCTTTATATGTTATGTAATTAATAAGTATTGTTATCTTTATTTTACTGCTTGAAATGCGGCATAATAGAGTGCCTTCGTGGTGTAACGGTAGCACGCTGGGCCGGTATTCCAGAGGTCCGGGGTTCGATTCCCGACGAAAGCGGTTGCGTATTTAAATATAGATAATATTTATGATTTCCAGAATATGTATATTTAAACAAGGCTATTTTTTTTAATTTCTTTACATGTTATGTACTTAATAAGTATTGTTATCTTTATTTTACTGCTTGAAATGCGGCATAATAGAACAATCATGAAGAGTATAAACAGCTTCCTATTCTAAAGCCCCCAGTGATTGTTCGAATATTGTTTCGACAAGTAATGTCCACGGGGATTTTATCTAGAATAACACATAGGAGGAATCACTGTATGTCCAAACAAACGGGTCCTGCCTCCTCTGCGGGCAGTTGGCTATTACATAGGGTAGTGATGTGCAAGAAGAGGTAATCAGATACTGAAATAGCTTCCTGAAATCTGTATACCCGCCAGTAAAGAGTCGTCGTACACACATTGAAGGTTTGAATCTCGTATCCATGTTGTGGTTTCCCATAATCCCCCGGTGCGTTCGCTATCAGACCACTACCCGCTGGGGTTTTGAATCCGACAGAGCATTTAATCCGCTGCCTTTCGAAAACGGGCTGCAATATTTGTCGTATTATCGCTTATTGGCATTTTGGTGCGTAAATATAAATATACCGTACAGAAATTATTAATTTACATAAAACTGCTCATTATAAGACATTACTTTTATAACTGCCGGGAATGCTATAAACACAGCAGAGATCCAAACGGAAGATAAAATCCGCTTATATAGTATTAAAAATTAGGCTAAAAGCTATCTTAAACTGGCGCAGATTTTAAATAAAATTATATCGAGTTTGAAGGCGATCATACATAAGGTCCTTGTTCTTCAACAACACTTTTTTTTTTTTTTTTCTTTTTTAACTCCTGGAGAAGGCAGAAGCTTATTGCGTTCGAAATTCACATTAGATCTCTATAAAAATTTCTTATTTGCCTAATTGTAATGTTAAATCATTTTACGGTGAATTTAGTTACAGTCAACGTAGCAGAACTTTTTGTATTCTGTATAACATCATGTAAGTATAATATTTAGGAACATAACTATAGAACTTACTTTATTTAACTTAAGCACAAACCAAAAATTATGCTGTATCTGTTATTTTGTATGCATTAGAAATGCAGCACCCAACGATATACAAAATAATGAAATATTAAAAAAATACAAATATAAAAATGCAAAATAATGAATAAAGTAATATTTCGACACCTTGTGAGCAGATCGTGGCTCTATATAATGGTTATTCCTTTCTCCTACTAAATGTCACTTAGGTTTGATTTGGTTTATTTGATTATGGCAAAGCATTCTATGGCTATATGCCTAAGGGAAGGGATGCCTTCGTGAAGGAACATTTAAGGCAAGCTGACTCGTATACATGTTACACATGAGGAAAACCACGGAAATGTGCATGCAGCCAGCTCATTCGCCGGGATTCGAACCCGAGATCGAACTACCAGTATTCAGCGACTCAAATGTAACATCTGTATTGGATTATTGGTTTGTAGCTTGCTAAAAACAAATGCTTTAGTGTCCGATTCCTAAAAAACTATTCCAATTGTTCAGCAGCAGGATAACCACGAAATTCTCATGCATTCAACTGCCGACCTAAGGCGAAATGGCAGTGTTTCGCAATTTTAGTAATCATTCGTCATTTATCAGATTTACGGGAATATCATCTGTAATCGAGATGAAAATATTTACACAATATGCGGGAGTTTAAAGTCAGTAAACAGGCATGGTATACCTAATAGTAATCATTAAATAAAATATGTTTAACAGTGGCTAAAAAATTTCAGTGGGACTATAAATCAGAAGTCGCACAATCCCCCTAATACAGTACACGCAGTCATTATATCTTAAAGTGACCTTTCTTTCCAGAAACACAAAAAGATCTTGAACCGTGCGTCATCTTATAAAATATCACTAAGGGATTGCCACGTAATTGTTTCAAACTTCATTTTTTTCAAACATTTTTCATCTTGCTTTTATTTTAAAGCCACTTATTGTTACTTTTTCTACTTTTTGTTTATTTATTTTTTGCGGGTTTTGCTTTTTTGTTTTCGACATCAAGAAATTTTAAAATATTTGAATTGCAATGGATATACATAATTAAGGAAAAAATAATTCCTTTCGAGTGAAATTCGAGTATATTTTATTACATAATATATCAAAAACTATGAATTTACGTATTTTTTTTATAAATGTTTCGATTTGAGGATATTGTAATAGATATACCATTACATTATATTTTCATGTTTCTTTTTCATTTCACTATGTTAAAACGAACAATATTTTAACACAAGCACCGCTCTCCTTTCGTTAAACCTAAGCAAAAGTAATAAATTTTATGTACGTTGCAGACTTGTGAGGTTACAAAAATTTTGATTTGCTGGATGTTATCAAACAACAACAACAAAAAAAAAAAAAAAAAAAAAAAAAAAAAAAAAAAAAACCTGTGCGGAATTATTTAGACAGTGTTAAAATTTTGAAAAATTAATTCAAGAATAGAATTCGAAGTATAGGGGGACCGTCTGCCTAAGGATATAGATGCTTTTTTGAAGGAATTTCTAAGGGAAATTGGCTCATATTTACGTTAGAGCATGAGAAATACTTATACATTTAGTCTCCTCGTCTGAATTGAAGCTACTACTTCCCAAGCACTTTTACACGCTGTCACTAATAGTATTTACGAGGATTTTTAAAGTTGAGATGAAAGAGCAAAACAATTTCGCTTGAAAAACTGCCTTATTTTGGTGCCAAAACGAAGGTATGCATGTTTTGTTAATATTTTTGCCTGACTATTTTTCGATCATTTTATTCTTTCTTATATGGTTTGAATATTTCCTGACAACTAGAGCCTGACGGTAAGGTTTACAACATGTCATTTTGCCTCGCATACCGCTGCATTATCTCAAAGATTTAAACAAATTCTTTTCTCATGGAAAAACATACCCTGCTCTTACTTATCATAATTTTGGTGCGTTAATTTAGACTCTAAAGAAGTTTCCAAGGATTACAAAATGCTGAATTGCAAAGCCAAATATAATGCCAAATATCTCGTACATCTTTGCCCTATCTGAAACTTCACGCATATCCAAATGCCTTTCACCTGCTCGAGGCTGCATATCAGAAAGGATCAAATTTCATATCAGTTGGAGTCGGATGTTAGATTTTAGAAATTTCAAGAGTCGCATCTACTTCTTATTAGTACCGTAATTAGATATATTTACATTTTTTTTTTCAAAAATAATCAACCAATTTTTTAATTGAAGTAGAAATTTTAGGTAAATTAACAATTATTTTGCATTTAAAAATTAATTTGTTTATTTATGAGCTTAACATAAATAATTCTTGTTACTCATTTTCTGTATTCGATTACATCCCTACTTCGAAGAAGGTATATTGTTTTCAAATTAAAGTATATTCGAAGAATGTATCTGTCTACAGATTTCTTGTTAAAAGAAAACCTATAGATAGATACACACTTCCGGAAATTGAGGAATGGGAAGAATCTAGAAACAATCTTTCGGAAAGTGATACTTGAAAATAATTTCCATAACATGAGAAGTAATTTGAGACTTAATTGAGTAAGACTTCATTTATCTTTCACTCGTCCTCCCGTTGCCAATTCTCAGAATGGTACCATTCGGCAAAACGTAAGCATCTTTAATTTATCTTGCGAATTTAATAAATTTATTATTGTTGAACGAAAACCTTTGCTGTTTAATAGAAATAGACGTACTTCTTAATAATTTGAGTATTGTTTTGCTTTTTTATCAATTAGATAGCCTAATTTGATATGAAATAAACTAATTTGACCTAATTTATAATATAAAATGCAGCTTCCAAAAATACCTAATGTCTCTACAAAGTAAGTGTTCCGCATTAGCAGTAAATATTGTCGCCAGTCTGCCTCGGGCAGAGGAGAATGTTTACGAGTAGCGCATGCGCATTAGGTAAGCGACGCTGAATCGTCTGTGAAAAACTGTTTCTCTTTTGTTTGTTTAATTTCTTTTATACATCGTGTTAGTTTTATAGTATTTGAATAGAACATGTGGCAACGATTAGATAATTCTTCATATCATATCATTTTTGTGCATACTGACTTATAAAAAGAATTAGATGCAACGCTGTTAAGCGAACCAAGTGCCAGAGTGCCGCTATGATAAATAAATATAGGAAACTCTAAGCAGCGCATTTGTTCTACTGTGGTTTATGCGCTATCGACGAAGTAGACTTAATTCAATTCAATCAGCTTAAATGAAATCCAGGAAAAAATGTGTATAATTTAATATTCCGTACAAGGAAGTCGTGTGGAGGTACACATCAGATTTTTTTTTTTTTGGTTTATTTTTTGTTTTGTTTATTTATTACGCATACTTCTTTTCTATATGGCAGGCTGTAATCTGAAGTTTTCAGCTATTCCCTCGCCGCCCCCCCCCGAAAATTGAAGCATTGTCCTCTGGTCAATAGTATCAACCAAATTTAATTGAAAGAAGACGGTAGATTTTTTGCAAACTATTGCAAGATCTATATCAAGAAAATTTGCAAACTATTATAAGAAACTTTTTTATTTCTGAATCAAAAAGTAAAGCTGCAATCTGAAGAAATATAACTTTTTTTTTAAATTATTATTATTATCTCATATATTTTCTCGTGAAAAGAGTAAAAACTCATTTTGGAAAGGCTAACTGAAACTCGGATATGGAAATTATGAAAAGAAGAAAGTGTTAGTAAACGTATTAGAATATTAAAAATTTATGAAAGTACTAGATCCGGTATGAAAGTACTAGAAGTAGTGACCCTGTTCGGCGTAAATGCTACCCAAAGCATGCGTCTTTTCTGCTGTGCCATAGTTATTACCAGTTCTAAAAATGTCAGTATTGTTGGTAGTTAATTACATAAACGCAATTATTTTCTGATATGGGACATATTTTGAAACTGTTCGCAAATTATTATACTTATACTGTAATTTTAGAAATTAAATTGTTGATTGTTAAAGAAAGCATGTCACAGGGCGATATTTAAAATTATATTTTTAAAGTATTTTTTTTTTTTTTTTTTTTTCCAAAGCAAGCATCATTTAAAAGATCAAGCCAAAGAGCTGCAAGTTGATCTCTAAAAACCAAGAAAGAAAGGAGTGGCCAAATTGGCAAGAAGAAGATAGGCAATACAAGTGAAGCATTGCTTCGAAGCTTTGGTCACCAGATGGGGTGTTTTTTGTTTACATTCAGAAGCTGTTTACATTCTTGACAGTGCGCTGAAGGTATTTCGACACACGACAGTTCCATACAAATCGAAAAACGGGACACTTCCGCGTGAAAGAAACATTCATAGCGTGATGGATAATAGCAATTTGTATAGTTTGGTAGCATTTACGCAAAAATTACATCTTGGTTATTTTTCGATAAATAACAACAACGATTTTGATTATGAATTTGTTTTATAAAATTCTAAGCTGTTGAACTACAAAAATATGGATTTTTGCAAAAATGTTAGGCTTAAAGAATGAAAAATACCTTACGGTACCTTTAAAATTATATACACTTTTCGATACCCTTGATAGAATATTCGCTACTTTTATTTTATGTTTCAAACGCCAAAATGTTTTAAATAAAATAATTTTTTTTCACATCCACATATTATTGTAATATGTACTTTTTAAATTTTTTTAGAGGAGAGGCTTTACTGTTGCTTATTTTAAGCTCATCATTTTATTTTTATATATCTGAAAAAAAAAAAAAAAAAAAAAGAAAAAAAAAAAAAATCACTTATTCGTTTATACGTTTTACTCAGTTATTATTATTTATTATATTATCAGAGAATTATTAAACTGTGTAAAATCGCTAAAAGAGGTATTGAGTGCTCTGCCAAAATACATTTACGAGAAGATTTGAATTTGATGATGAATGCATCCTAAAACGTGCTTTAAGTCAAAAGTTTGAAACATGATGGCTAAATGTAAATATAAAATTATGCATGTTAAAATATTTGGAATTAGGCACATAAGTCAGGTTAAGTTTTCTTTTTAAATAGAGTAAGGCATGCAAGGGCTATATGCCTAAAGGGAGAGATACCATCGGGCAGGAATTTCGAAGAAAAACTTACCTCTCAGTGGGTATTAAAAATAATGCATATAATTTTCATTCAAATTATATTTATACATATTTCTTATGTACATGTTTCTTATGTTTCTTATGTAAAACTTTCGGGTATATGTTAAATTAGTGTAAATTACGTTACTCGAAAAATATAGTGAATGCACAGAAATTAAAGATCTGTGCATGTCTGAAATGAAAAATATGAAATATGTATGGGTATTTATGCATGTACTTGAAAAAAGCATGTCTCTGCCCTTAACAAAATACGTAAATATTTATTAAATTATTTATAAATGTATTTGAAATGAAGGATTTATTCATTCATAAATAAGTTATTGTGAAGAAATCTAATTATTAAATGTATCTAAATTTATAATGATTATAAATATTATTTAAATATATAATAAACTTAATATTCAATTGTAAACATAAATTGACATCCTGTTGACATCCTGTTGACGTTTTAAATTGAAGAATTGTTCGTACTGGAAAAGCAATCTGTTAAAAGGTGTTGTAAAGCAAATTCTATGAGATGCGCACTTAAGAATGTAATAAAGAAGAGTTTTGGAATACGTATTGTTGAAATTATGGGTAAAAAATAAGTATAATTGAAAGAATTATTCCCTTTACATTTTATAACTCAGTTACAAAATTCAAATAATATTTTTAAAAAAATTCCTTATTTTATTCCTTTTCAGAAATATTCAGAGAAAGTTAAGTACTATTTAAAGTATTTCGCTATTTAAATAAAAGGTGCTGTAATTTGAAAAAACCGAATAGAACATTAATTATAAATTGACTTTTAAATCGAAAACTCTAAGTCAGATCAGTAAGATGCCTCAGAAGCTAAAAAATCATGTCATATTTAAGAAAGTATTTTAGGAAGAAGCTCTATAAATAGAAAAGAAATAATGCATAATTTTAATATTAATAATGCAATAAACTTTGATCTTAATTTTTGTAATGCTTAACCGAATAAAATCGAATTACCTTAAAATTTTTTTCTAATGTAATTTACGAAAACTTGTGAAAATATTTCATTCAAATGAAACCATTCTGAGCAAACTGTTCTGTGAAAAGTATAGCATTTAATTCTGCTCAGAGTGATATCTTGTTTAAAAATGTATTCTTTTCATATACTTAGGACTCTGAAGTATTGTATAAAAAGAAATATATACATTTATATGTATATTTACGACGCAATTACAAAATATTTACATCCGATCGTGTCAAAACCCATTGAATTTAATTGTAAATTACCCAATGTTTTGGTCACCACATAGTGATCGCCCAAGTCTTTTAAGTCCTGGTGATCGCCAGTGCTTCAAAGCAGGGTATGGGGGAAACCGGTTAGGGCCACTCCATTTTACTTTCTACCCCCATGCTAAAAACCTAGACATTCGCCTAGCCATAAATTATTTTGTAAACATGTACTAATATGTTTCTGCTCAAAGCAATCAGGCACTTAAAATCTTGCAAAGTTTAGGGGCATGGGACAAAAGCATAATAGTCGATCTTCTAGTTTTCTAACAATACATTGACGTGTCCGTTAGTAACAAACAGTATGTCTCATAACAGTGTGTGGTTTTCGTCCTTTCCTATTCTTTATCTGATTTTGAATGACGCTTCAATATTCTTTGTACTTAGAGAAGAAAGGACGAAAAGTGTTAACTTCCATCAGGGAGGAGTCTGCTTAATCCCCTTCATTTAACTTACTTTTCAAGTTTTGCTCAGCGTGTAAATATCTTTTGTGGGGAAAGATCCTGTGATAAATAACCCATTAAGATGCAGGTTATAACTGCCATCTCTATATCAGAATGTTCTAAAAAGCGAATTAGTCACAAGTTTCTTATCTTGCTTTGAGATTTGATTTTTGCTGGTGAATTACAGAATATTCAACTTCTGTCCAGAAGTATTTCTGCGAATATCACCTTTACCTGCCTCACCTTATATATATATAGATATTATATAAGACAAAAAAATATACAAAGCAAAACTATAACATAAAAAGCCTCTTAATTGCTTATTTTTAATTTTAATGTTTCCTGTCTAGCAATAACTTTCTCGAAATTGCGTCATGTATGATAACTAATTTCGCATTATATCATCTTCTGCATTGCCTATAAGTTTTAGCCTATCAGATTAACGAAAGATTTTACTATGTTGCAACCCGTTTACCCTCCTTCTACATGCAGCCACTGATCTTATATCATCAAAAGCGAAAGGCCATAGGCTTCAACCGATTTACAGGTCAAAACACGCTAGCAGTTGGTACCTGAATGCGAAGCAAATTATTCTGATGGCCCTCCTGCTATTATAACATATGATATTCCAGCATAACAGAGGAACTTGGAACTACCCTTCCTCTTTCTCTGCCTACGCTTGCTAGCTTAAGATGGTCTCTCGCTTAGCTGCTTCTATTAAAAATGTAATGCGTCATCATCAAATCTGTAGGGTGTAGATTGGGCCCCATTCTGATGTGTCATGCCATAAGGCGATCAACAAGAAGTAAAGATATATTTTGATTATCGGGTGATTTTTGTGATTCCTCAAAAGCTCTCTTTACCTCTTTCTTCTACTACGTAATTGATATTTTCAGTGATAATCTAATCTCAACCCACTCGCGACTGCAAAATAATATCTTTTCTAGTAAAGTACTCTTGTCTCATCAAATTGCTGCAAGGAACTTAAATGATAGCATCATACACATACAGGAAATATATGTATATTTTTTGGCCGTTTTGTGGTTTTGATAATTTGACAAATACCGTATTTACTCGCACATTTTCTTCTCCCTTTTCTTATTAATTTTAATGCTTGAAAATCAGAATTTACACGGTGTATATTATTTCTGAAGAGATGGTTTAATGATAGACATAGTACATTAAAAGGCACACTAATGTAACACTTTATGTATTTCAAAAGATTTATCAGTTTCAGTATTTTTTTTTTTTTTTATTTATTTACAAAAATTACTTTCTTATTCTAATACTTCTCTTATACTAATCACTTCTTATACTATAAGATAAATGTACTATGTTGTGCATGCATTTGACATAGTTACCATAAATCAGAAATTTCTAAATCTTATGCTGCAAAACTGGGGAAGGAATTACACGAGGGGGAGAAACAGGCGAGTCAATAGTCATATCTGTCCCGATTTCACTAAACACTATAAATTATTAATTAATAGTTAATCATAAATTATTGTTCACAACCTCTAATCTTATATCAGATGTCTAAGCATGTTTGGGAAGTTTTCTTATTTTTGTTCTGAGAAAAGTATCCTGCTATGCTGCGAACAATATTTAGGTCTTGAATTTGTGAGCATTATTTACATAAAATCAGACGTCTATGCTTCAAACGTATATTTCCTTAATTCAAAAAGACAATATTTCAGCTACAAAAGTAAGTATTGTAAAGAATTTATGAATCCAGAATAATTTTAAAAAATAAAAATAAAACAGTTTATAGATTCTGCAGAAATTAATGAAACTACTTATTTTTATGCAATTGAAGAACTTCTGTGAAAGCAGTTAGATAATGTTAAACGCAATTTGAAGTTCATTCAAATACAGTTTAGAGAACATTTAAATGACTAATGACTCACGGAGTCAGTAGACGTACATAAAAGTCTATAATTGTGAGGCAGTTGGATGCATGAGTTCAAAAGAG
Source organism: Stegodyphus dumicola (assembly GCF_044657685.1). NCBI lineage: Eukaryota > Metazoa > Arthropoda > Arachnida > Araneae > Eresidae > Stegodyphus > Stegodyphus dumicola. Next base: position 97,737,968 of record NC_140772.1, on the reverse strand, counting down.
CATTTTTTCATCAGAGAGATGAGGATTAAAAATACATTTTAAAGAGCAAAAAGCCTCTAGATTTGCAAAACTATTCTAATATTACAGAGTTCATTCTTGATCTTATAGAGAAACATCATCTGTTAGGGAAAAAACAATCTGTTATTCAAGGACGAGGCCCGCGAAGGAGAAATCGGTGTTAAATGTTGAGAAGAGCTGTGGAATTTCTAAAACGAATAAGACAAACGTGACATGTTTTGTTATAAATTGTTGAAAATCGGAAACTAGTTCAGTAAACTTATTTCTTAGTAGAAATATCCATGGTTTGATTCTGGCAGTCTGTTTCTGATACTTAAATTTTCACATTGCTGTTACTGAAAAATGTAACCTCGAAATATTTTACGTCATAAAACTTTTTATATTGTCTTTCTTTGTCATAATTCATCCTCGGTCAGTTTGTGACATCGCGATGCCCCAGTTTGGCGTGTCAAAAATACAGCCACCTTATCTTAACTAGTATGAAAAACGATTTTTAAAAAGAATTATTTTTCTTTTAAATGCGGACGAAAATACATTAAAAACTCTTTGATTTATGACAATGATGTTATTTTTAAGAGCCCATTGTATAGATTATTAGGTTTATGAAAATAGAAGAAATGATAAATTAACTGCACCTTGGCCAAGGTTCGACCCCACGAACATTTCAAATATCAGCTGAATGTATTAACTAATTACATTACAATTGCGCATCCAGAGAGGGGTAGGAAGAAAAGAAAGCGTTAAATGTTAGAAAGTATTCTTAAGAAATTCCATAAAGTGAATTATTTAAAATTTTATTTATAAAATATATGAGCAATGTGCATATCAAAGACGAGTGAAAAATTTTATGCATCATAGAGGGGCATGTATGTCTCTTTAACGGAAAACAGGATTTTATAGCTATCTGAAATCAATAATACTTCTTCGACGGGTTACGTAATGTAATATCAGGGGGGAAAACAATTAAAATAAAACTATAACACTCTTTTGAAAGGTTAATAACTAAATTAAAGATTCCAAAAAATAACAGTGAGTATCTAAGTACTCTAGATCAAAATTTTTCCCAGCAGCCCTAGTATTCCGGAAGAAAAGGTTTCGCAGAAACTAGTGACGAACAGACTAATAATTGATGCCGAATGGGCTAGTTTATTAACCTCTATGTAGGGGTTCTATAAGATATAAATATCATTTCTAGTATGGCACGGGGCCAAAATATTTTAGAACAATCATGCTGGAGATTACATTTCTGAATATCCAATGCAAAAGAATTCATTCGGGAAATTGGCGATCGAACAACAGAATACGAAAATTTTAAGAAATTTTAACTGTAATCTAATCCTAAACGTCTAAAATGGCTCTTCAGAGGATTTCTTCTGTAAAGAAGTCTTCTTGGATTTGAAATTTGACAAGCACAGTCCAAAGTGCGACAAGCCTTCGCAAAAGAAGAGGATCTTTTCAATAGCCTTTGCAGCCCAAATGGTCAGCGATTGATAGATGTGTTACTATAATAGTCATATCATTGGCGATGTTGCCATCTCTATTCCTTGTAGCCCGGCAACCCTGCATAGCACCTGTTCATCCCTTTTGTTCTAAATCAGATGAACCAATCAGTGGCCTATGAATGGGCTGACGGTGTGAGAAGAGGAACACCTGACGATCCTATCTCCCTAATGTATTATATACTTACTCTGTGACTACTTGTTATTACAGATGACGCGATTAATTACGAAGTACCCCTGCGATCACCCTCGTTTGATTCGGAGGGGTCGGAATTCGCTACTGATTCATCGAAGGACCTTTTAGCGCGATGACATGGATTACCTCAATGCACCTGGCTGGTTGCTGCTCGACTAATTCGAATAGAATTTTAACAAAGCATCTCTCCCCCCCTTCCTCAACAATATTTTTGCCGTGTTTAATTTATTAGCAGATGGAAAAAAAAAATTTTTTTTTTGTACATGAGCTGAGCTACGTGCTCTTCTGCTTCCTTTTCCATCTGTTTTGGGGGTTTCCTGTAAAATGGTGTAGTTGATTTTAAATTCCATTTTAAACTCAGATAAATGGTACGACAGCTAGGTGTCGGGATGTTTTAAAGGCAGATGGGTTTTCTTGTTAGCTGACTCAGAAAGTACGAGTTAAAAGTGGGAGATAGTTGCTATTTTATAGGGTATAAACTCTTATATTTTTAAAAACAAAAATTAAACACGTAAAACGTAGAGGAGAGCTTTTGAATTAATATAATTCTGTAATTAATAATAAAGTCGATTCTATCATTATAACAGCTAATATTTTTAATGATGGCTTCTCATATCAACTTCAGTTTTTCAATCACGTCAATAAATTTAACTGTAAGTTATTAAAAAGCTAAAGATAAATAAATAGAGATTATTATTCACACCTACTCTAATGTTTTATGATTTCCTACATTTTAAATAATTTTTATTTTGTAGTTATTGCAAGATCTATTTTTATTCTTCAAGGCCGAATCAAGTCTTCTAGGTCACATTCATTAATAATAAAGAAAAAACAGTTAAAATTATTAGTTTAATTAACTAATAATTTTTAATAATAGTTAAAAATTATTATTTAACTTTTTTGCAATTATAAAAGTTTATTGTAAATGCAAAATTCTTTAAATTTAATAATATTTTTATATGTACTTATCATTTCATCGTGAAGATATCCATTAGCAAGTCAAACCCTTAAATATCTTATCTATAATCTACTGACTATCAGAGTAAATTCCTTCTTTAACTGCTCTTGTAGAGTCTGTTAGGCAATTTTATTTCCTTATAAGAAGTAAAAGTAGTATTATAATCGCGAAAAATTTCGGGCGTCATATTCCAACGGAAATAATCATTTTGACCATTCCTGAATACAGTTTGACTATTTCCCCCACCCAGGGGGTTGAAGTACTGGCCAGGATCTGTACATAGGTAGTTTCAACCATGTACGGGGTATATAAGTTGTCTTCACAGTATTTATTCTCAGGTTGGTTCATGCTTGGCAGGGACCGTACTGGTACTGTGACGGGGACTGACAGAGTGGACAAGGCACCAAGCGATTTTTTGATGCCAAAGGAGTGGTGCCGTGAGGTAAAGATGACATCGTAACTTAATTTTGCCTGAGCATTTCAAATTGGCAACTTGTCCAAAGCTTTGTATAAAGCCAGACTGCGACTGTGGGGTCTGCGCCGCCGTTGAAAGGGCGGCGTCTCGAATGCGGTCAAGAAAGAGACCTTGACGTTAATTGCGAAGGAGAAAATAAGCAGGTGCGTTAGGGATCATAAGGGAGATTTATTGTAAAAGAAACGTGTTTTTAGGTCTTATTCAGTATTAGTATATCAGGAATAAAAACTTGAATGGAGCTACTGAGTCTTTGAGGCTTGAATACACTTAAACCCCGTTTGGCAGACCCTACGTGGTCATTCCTCAGATCGGGGATCCAGGCTTTAGTGCTAATGTCTATACGGACAGAATAAAATAACAAATCGGATTGTAAAATGGATTCAAATGCTTTTGTTTTTCATGATGTCTGTACACACGTACGTATCCCGCATGACTCAAAAGCGATTAGCCTGAAAAGATTAGGTATGGTAATGCTATAACACCTAGTTGTGCACCTCCCTTTTTTATTGCAGTTAGCAGTACTCAAAGTATATAACATATGTATATATAATTACAAAGCAAATTTTAAAACAAAATATAAATATGCCTAGTATTTTTTTTTAATTGGGGTAGTCCTTGTTTAAAAGTTTGGGTTTTTACATTTATTAAATTATTTGTTACATTTATACGATTATTTGAAATTTGTTAATTATGAATTTCAAAGAAAATGTTGGCCTTTGTGAAACATTAGTTCTAAATTTCTTACTTGATGTCTTTAATAACATATGTATACATACTCCCCTTACTCCACCTTTATTTTTATAATCGTTGGTTATAGTCATATACTTGCAGTTACAGAAGAGTTTCAAATGACAAAATATTCCTGTTTTGTAAGCTGTCCGGGTGTCCGGCCCTGCTCTCATCTGTCACCTGTTTTGACAATGTCAGATTTAAAAGAAAAAAATTAATTTTGTACAAATAACAGAATCTAACTTTTAATGCTTTCTCCCGGTTCCTACTGCTTTATACCTCTTTTTCCTCAAACAGAACTCTGATAGAAAATTTTCTGGTTTCAAGCAATCCTTAGATAAAATTGCATAACTCTTTAAAATGTTTGCTTTATTATAATCTTTATTTCATAGAGCTGCAATTATTATAAATAACTGTGGTCACTATAAATTATTATAATTGTTATTATTAGATGAGTTATATTTATAATAAATGAGTCATTTTACCTGTGGTCTTCCACATAAACTATTTAAACTTTTAATTTCACAGGTCACATCTTTCTGTGTACACGATATTCATAGCAATTTAGTTTTTTTATTTTTTTAACCTCGAAAAATAGAGTTGTTATTGTTTAGTCGAAGAGAGAAGAAATTGCTGTCAAATAGAAGAAATGTTGTCATATTGACCAGCACCAAATCTCATGTACTTTTATCTTTCGCATTACAACTTAACAGTATTTATCAGTGAAACAGTGTGAGGCATTTATAAAAATTAATAATTACTTCCTAATAATATTTTAATGCCTTTCGATGATTACAGTCCATTTCAATGGAACATTTGTTATTCAAGCCATACCAAAGGTAATTCATATTGCATACATTTACACTAAACATTACTATATTTAATACAAGTCATTTATTTCTAATACCATTTATATTTTGACCGCAGTTAAAAGCTCCATAATCAGTCTCTTAACAGTTTGGCACACTTGATAATCCGACTCCACCTGTAAATCCGATATACAAGGAGGATGCTGCAAGCAAGACATTCGGAAGATTTTAGCCCAAGTTGGCGATGCCCAGGAGAGCTATTAGTCTCGAAACGGCATTTTGCGTCGAATCACTTAACTGCGTTGTATCACTTTACAACGTATTTCTCCCGCCTTCTTAGCATGCGTTCCTGGGGTAATGGTCAACACGCTCGGCGCGTATTCAAGAGGTCCGTGGTTCGATTTCCAGCGAGAGCTTTGCTTATTTTTCACATCTCCTGCTACAAAATAACCTAATGTCTCTACAGTGGCGCCCGAACTAAAAAAAAGGTGGTGGATGATGGTTCTCCAGGATTTGGCGATTGGGTCCCCTAATTACCAGTCACCCTTTAAAAGGGGGAGTATCTAAGGTATTTCTTCCGCCTTCTTAGCATGCCCTCGGGGTGTAGCAGTTAACACGATCGGCGCGTATTCGAGAGGTCCGTGATTCGATTCCCGGCGAAGGCATTGTTCATTTTTCATCTCTCCTAAAGTCTGAATAACATAGTCCTCTACCAGAGCGTGGGCAACTGAAAGCCCGAATTTGGAATTTGTTTTATTGTGTATTTCACACATTTTTAAACTTTGACGAATTTTTTATTTTAAAAACTGAACAGTTTCAAAACAACGCTGTACGGAATAAAACATTCTTATCTCCAGCACGTGAGGGTTGTCTATCGGAAATTCTAAAGATATGTTGTTTTTAAATATTTTATCCCAAGATATCGTTAGCCGAAATTCTCTATAAAGTCGAAATACTCTATGTATCGGTAAATGGAAAAAAAAAAAAAAAAAGCGCCCATTTTGCCGGAATTTAAAATCTGAAGCATTTTTTGTTTTTCACATTTTTGTTTTAATGGTGGGCACTAGCCATTAGGCTTTAGCCTCTACTAATGCCAGAAGCGGTGGTAATTTTAATATGGAGGCAGTTAACTGGAGGCCACGGTTACCTCCTCAGAAGGGACAGACAATTTACACCCATGTCTTTCCCGGGATACGAACCCGGGATTTTCGGTACAGCAGTCAGAAGGCATTCGGAAGTAAACGGAAGAATTCAATATTTATTCAATATTTCTTTCATTTTGGTTGAATGTTATACTGCAAAATTCTACTGAAGGAAGCAAAATATTGATTTTGCTATGTCTGATATAGTTTCATAATGGGGCCGTACCGGATCAAGTTGGCCGCTGTTCAAAAAGACAGACATCGTCATATCGAAGCCGCGGCATAAGGGGAACGTGCACAAATTGCAGATATGGACTGTTATGAAGATTTCTGTTTTTTTCTATTTTGAAGCCGGAGACATGAGAAATGAGCAATGCCCTCTCAAGAACTCGAACCTGGACCTCTCGATTGTGCTAGCCGTTACACTACGAAGGCATTCAGAAAGGAAAAAATATCTTATGTACTTCCCCCTTTAAAGAGCGTCTGGAGATTAGGGACCCAGTCGCCAAATCCTGGTGGTGAAAAATCATCATCCACCACCTTTTTGTTCGGGCGCCACTGTAATGTCATTAGGATTTTTTTTTAAGCTACAGACATGAAAAAAAGAACAATGCTCTTGCTGGGACTCGGACCTGGACCTTTTCGAATACGCGCCGAATGTGTTACCTTTATATCACGAAGGCATTCAGAAAGGAGGGAGGGAAAACTGCTTTGTAATACGTTAAATAATAGCTTTTATACCCATAAACGGGAAATTCAACTCCTTTTTTTTTTTTTTTTTTTTTTTTTTTTAAACTTAGATCTGTATTTGATATATGAGTATAACCAGCACAGTTTCAGCTTTTACATTACATCATAACTGTCAACTCTGCTGTAAATTACCAAATCCCCTTGATTTTAATTTTTAGCCTTTATTAAGGAAAAGTGCTACAGAAGCAATAAATAAAATTGAATTAATGAAACACTAATTGGGCAAATTCCATTCTCCCCATCACTAGTGACTTTCAACGTAATTTTTTATTAGATTTTATTTGATTTTAATTTCCTTAATCTACTGTAGACATGAGTAAAACATTTTATGAAAATTTATCCAATGTTTTATAACGTTGCGCGCCTCTAACTAGCACGCAACCAAGAGGTGACTGTGAAAGCTTGTATAAACCACAGAGTCTTATAAAGGGTTTAAGTCCCTTTTTATTCAACGTACTAATTTACAATTGCGTTCTCTTGACGCTTACAAACGGTGCCAACTCGGCAGTCAAAATAAAAATAAAAACCTGAAAAGAAATTAAAGACAATATTCTAACTACGAGGCTCTCTCAAATAACTAACTCACCGCGTTTTACAATACGGCTGCTAATTCAGCAGACTTGAAGCTCACTGGAACAATTGCAACTACTTCCCGCCAAGCACATAGGCCGCAACGCGGGGTTTTTCAAATCTCTATAACTACCTCCGCGCTCGCTAAGTAAGAATAACTCTCTCTCACCGAACTTGTTTCCTTCTATTTAAATCATACTACTTCCGCTGATAATTTGAATGCTTGCGCGTTCTACTCAAATTTACATATTCTGGCATTGGCAGTTCCAGGGGAAAGTAAGGATTGACAGGAAAGATAGTTTAAACTTAAAATAAATGTTAGTTAAAATAAATATAAACCCTACATTTTAATTAAAGTTAATATTTGTGTTTAATTTTGTCTTACGCCTATATGTAGCACATTACAAAATTTATCCACATAAATAATATGTTCATTAATTATTTATTTTATTTTATTTTTAAAGCACTTTGATTAAAAAAAAGGTTTTCCTTTCCTACTCAGAATTTTTCTCAGTATGAATGTGTAAGAAATTTACAAAATGAAATTAACGAAAGAACAAAACATTTAGAATATCTAATTAAACATTAAAATCAGACTCATATTATAAATAATTTAATAACATGAATAATACAATATAAAGTGAATTTAAATCAATTTGGAAAACTTCCTGATTTTTAATATTTCAAGGTTGGCAGCTATGCATTACGAGTATCTGTACTTTACTTTCTATTAAAGACCTAGAGCCTCAGGATAGGATCCTCAACAAGATTCTTCTTTATTCAGGTGCAAGCAGACTCCGACAGGTGTAAGTACAGGGGTGCAGTTACCTTACGTCATCGATAATTAGGTGTGGGGAGAAAGAATACCAGTTGGAGCTATTTGGCGAAGCCCCACCAAAAACTGGATCAGAATTACTAAAACCTCCTTAAACAGGAAGAAGTTAAGGAGGTATTGGAATTACTCTTTACCCAAACAACATGTGTCAAGGACAAGGTGCTAAATTATTAGTATCGTTAATATGCTTCATTTCTTTCAATCACAATGCGCTGGCGTATTTTATGATTTTAAATCAAAAAAGAATATATTTTATACGATTTGTGTCCTTTTACATAAACTGTGTCCTATATAATCCGCATGCTTATCTAAAAGATGTTCTTACTTGTCCGAAAGCAGCAAGGTCAGAGACCAGCACGTAGCCCTATCTTGACCTTGTTCAAGGGTTGAGCAATGCAGTGGTGTTCCCTGAAAATTCTAAAAGAAAGAGACGGGTGATCGCTTTCAAGGGGGTTTGAATAACCACAGGAGAAAGTGGACTTTCAAGCCCAAAGTACGAAACACAAAAGCAAATTAACAAGCTGATAAGAGAAAAGGTTCCAGACTTTCACCCCCTGCAGAAGTAAGAAAAAGCGTTATCTCATCTGCTGGTCGAAAAGCGTGAAAAAGCTTTTGTTGTCTTGTCCCTACACTTCAAAACAACCGTGGATTTGTAAGTTAAGGAGAAACATATGGCTACTTTTATTTATTTATTTATTTTTTTAAATATTTAATGTGCTAGAAAGCTATAGGGAATATAGGTTAGACAGATTTAGCGTTTTCAGGAGTATGAATGGCCACTAAAAGAAGTAGACTTTCAAAACCAAAATCCGGAACTTAAAAAACAAACTGACAGCAGATTGAGTCCACATTTTCATCTCCTGCAAAAATAAGAATAACTTATATCTTAACTGTTTGTTGATATCTTGAAAAAGTTTTTTTTTTTTTTCCTCATTTTGTCATTCGATTTCAAGAATGGTTGTTGTGTGCGTGATTATTGTAAAGCCTCGAGGACTATCTGCCTAAGGAGAGGGATGCCTTCGTGAAGGCTTTCTAAGGGAAACTGGCTCGTATACACGTTACACATGGGGAAAACCACGAAAACGCCTATGCAGCCAGCTCGTTCGCGGGATTCGAACCTTGGACCGAACTACCAGTGTTCAGCGACTTTACCGCTCCGCCGCTGTTCAAGAACGGAATGGAATGAAAACATACGGGCCGCTTTTATTCCGGTCTTTAAAGCAGGGTTTCTGAACCTTTTTTGCCCCATGCACCTTTTTTACCACTGCTAAACAATCATCCTTTTCCTCCTTTTCAAAACTCGAAAATACATATACATTTGTTTAAATTCAGATTATCTTTAATACGTTTCATAAGTTAAATAAGAAAAAGACCTAGAAAATGTTGATAAACACCAAAATTTGAATAAAACTAGTTTTTATATTCATAGCAGAGTCTAGTTTTTATATTCATACGAATAAATTCTTAGCAGATAAATGAAAGACTGGTCGCATCGCCCAGGGGAATTTGATAGCTTCAGGGGTTGCGAACCTCTGCTTTAAAGTGTAAGAAATTTAAAAGGAAGTATATAGGATTGGCTTAGAACGATGAGCTGGCATGAAATGATTCGATGAGCATATTTTCGAATGCACATAATTATTCCAAATTTATCTCTAGATATTTTCATTCTGTTCAAAATAAGGCCCACCAGCGGCTGAGTGGTAAAGTAGCTGAACGCTGGTAATTCGGTTCGAGGTTCGAATCCCGCGAACGGGCTGGCTGCATGGGTGTTTTCGTGGTTTTCCCCATGTGTAACGTGTATACGAGCCAGTTTTCCTTAGAAAGTCCTCCACGAAGGCATCCCTCGCCTTAGGCAGATAGCCCTAGTGTGCTTTGCCATAATTAAATAAACCAAACCAAACCTGTTTAAAGTAATGTATCTAAACTTGAATTTATTGAAACCTAAACGTGATCATCCAGCTCTAATATTAGGAGGTAGATCATATTCATTAAAAAAATTTGAAAAACGATAATAAACTCTAGATTTCTTGAGATACTCATTCCAGTGGAATTTTATTGATAAATTCTGAAGATGATATTTTGCAAGAGGGAAACCATAACTACATTTCTAACGTAGATGGAAGTAGAGAAATATGTTAAAAAGTCTAAAAAAAAACGGAGGTTGTGATGAATTTATTCCTAATCAGAAAATTTTTAACTATACCCTATCACCAGCACAAGATTTGGGACTGCATTTCGTTACAGAAATCCTTAAATTTGAGTCTATAAAATCTTCGATGTTCAGACACCTACATAATGAATTAAGTTTTTGCTTTATAGCTGAGACACGACAAGATTTAATTTTACAAGAAAAGAACAAAGAAAATAGCTTAACTGATGAAGCTACATCTAAAAGATTAATAATATTTTGCATAGAGAATGGCGTCAAATCTTTAGAAAAAAAAAAAAATCTGATGTGGACACCACATGACTACCTTGTACGGCCTATTCAATTATAATACAAGTAAAAATACATAAAACTCAAGATATGTTTATTAAAAATTGTAAAATACAAAAGAACGTAAAACACCAAACACAGTTCAAACATTTATTTTTTTTTCAATTAAAATTATAGTTTCTACGAAAAAACAAGCAATTCGGCTAGCGGAGAAGAAGACATACTTTTCGTTGTACAAAACTGAAAGTTTACTTTTAGTCTCACTCGACAAAAAAGATACTGAAGTTAGTGCACCAAATGACTTAATTCACTGTTCTTCTAAGAGTTTCAAACATAAGCAAATGGCAGCCTCGTTTGACTTAGCGGCACTTAAACTTTTAAATTGTTGAAAATTCTACAATTATTGCATGCAGATTAACTAAACGCACAAAAACATTAACCTGAACATAAAAACAACACAATTCAGTCACTTTTAAAGCAAAAAACGCACAACTTACTAACGCATAAGACTTAAAAAAAAAAAAAAAAAAAAAAAAAAAAACCCGAGGCGGGTAACGGATTGAGTATATATATAATTAAAGAAAGGAGAACAAACCAAAAAAGACCTTTGTGGTCAAGAATTTTTCGCATTGAGCTGCAAAAATTAGAAAAAGGTAAAAAGAATATTATTAATGCTTCCGCTAAAAAGTGGCTTTGATACTGTCATTTGAATTTAACAAATGCAAAATTACCTCATTTATAAAAAGCTAATTAAAATTTTAAATTATGGAAATTCAATTGTAAACAATTTAAAATGATTAATTACTGCTACGAACTAATTTGCAACATAAGTCAAATTCAGAAAGCATAAGTAAATTAATTGCAAGCATACATGAAAAAATAGATAATCCAAAAATTTTGTCTTAAAAACTTTAAAAACATTTTTTATAAATAAATTAAATTGCATTAAGTGAATAATTGTTGAGCAGGCAGGAGACAGATCTTTTCGAAAGGAAGTTGCCTCCAAACCTAACTCTCCAATTACTCTATTCGTGTTTCATCATTCATATAGGCATGATTAAAGAATTGCACAAAAACCACAAATAGTGAAATGTTTAAATGAGAAATTTAATAGTAAAAAAAATTTGAGAAATATAATATACTTTTGGTGCGGTCGATTGCACCCAAAAAATGAGGTGCACAACTACATGTTATATGTTATAGCAGTCCCATATAAAATTTCAATGCACATACGCACGGACAGATGTCACGAAAAAATCTATTTTGAATACATTTCAAATCCATTTTTCAATCCTTTTTGGGGAAAAGAGTCCTTTATTCTGCCCGAACGTGGAGAAGTCACGCAAGAACATAAATGGCTTCGAGAATGGTCAAAATGCATATTTTCATCTAAATATAATACCCGAAGTTTTTCACAGCATTGTATATGCACAACTGCATATACAATCCATCTTGATTTATATGGAATTTAGAAGGAAATAATAGTTTTTTCTACTATACGTGCCTTATTGTCAAACTAAAAAGAGGAAACATTAAGATTAAGACAGAAGAGAAACGCCAAAGTGAAACATGAAATCGGATAAAGCAACAACCTTGCGTTTGGTTTGGCTTTTAGTCGAGATTATCAATTTCAAACTCAAACAAAATCAATTTCAAATTTCAAAGTCAAACAGGTACAAGTCCCTTTTCATAAGAAGCGAAGAAATCTGCAAAGAAGGGAAAGCCACGGTTATACTTTACCCCAAAGCAGTGGCGTAGCGAGAGGGGGGCAAGGGGGTGCATGATGCCCCGGGCGCCGCTCGTACAGGGGCGCCAAATGGTCTCCAAACAAGATTTTCCGGAAAATTTCAGTTTTTACTTTGATCGATTTCTGGAAAATATATTTAAAATTAATAACTATTGTAATATAATTAATTATTTATTTTCTTGATTTGTGTAATAAAATGCTTGCAGTACATCAGCCAAAACGTTGTTTCTGACCACTTTATTTCTCTAAAGTAGAGATATATTTTAATTTTTTAAAACGAAATGCACATATATCTCCCACTTTTTATTTTAAAACGATAACACGACCTTGTCCCGAATTTCTCAAATATATCCAGTTTCCAAAATCCGATTCCATAATCTGGAAATGACATTTTTTGAGATTTCGCTACAATGGATTGCGTTTGACTCTCCTGTAAACGGCTGATGGCCTTCCTGGCTACTGATTCAACTAAGTCATCTTGCTGAGACGTCGTATATTCACTGCTACGAAGCATTCAACGCATGTGAATTGTTTTAATCTTCTATTACAAAACGCATTATTACGCGTCCCTATAGCATATGCAGGTCGTTCCTTACTCCTTATCTAAAACGCATAGTTTTCGACGTCACAGACTAAATTTGCATATTCCCAACTTTGTAAACGTTATAATTTTCCTGTATAATCTCTTCTATTTTCTTTTGTTCAAAAATGTTATCGATTATATGGTTATTTCATACCGAACCTACAATACAGCTTAATTGTTTTGAGCAGTGACTGTGACTGCATGACGTTACTCCGCAGTAGAAAAGAAACAGAACCTAAAACTCCACTGCAGATCTATAGAGAATATGTTTTTCCAAACCTAAGAGTCGCACTTTAAATACTACTTACTATGAACGTTCGTTCAGGAAATTAAAATAAATTTTCACATATTTACAATCAACGGTGGGACAAGATCCCCTAAGTCATCTAGCATTTTTAAGTGTGGAAAGAGAAAAATTTGAAAGGATCGAGTTTGAAGTAAATGATAAATTTGCTTCTAAATTTTCAAGGTAAGAAAAATGCATACATAATAATTAATTTTATTCACGTATTATATTATTATTAATAAATATAAGTGCTCGACCAAGTTGAGGTGCACGTGATTGAAGCGAGATGAGGACAAATTAAAATTTTTAAGTTGGCTGGTGGTGTGTCTGACAGTTTTAGATCTTTGGCACTCCAAGCATGATGGTGTCCAATTGGCTATGTCCTTTTGCATGCTATTCCATACGAAACGTTGCTATATCAGTTTCCTTAAAGCCTTGATGCCAGGATGTGACAGACGATGTAACTGACTAAAAATGGCATGGCGAAACACGGAGGGAACATAAGGTCGAAATCTTGAATCCTGAACATCACAATAAAGTGATTTTCCAGGTGACAGCTGCATAGGCTGCAAGTTGAGATTGGTGAAAGATTTGCTTTTCAAGAGGGTTTGTAGTTCTGAATCCCGGTGTTGTTCATCCGCAAGGGCAGCAAAGTTTATTGGCGAAGGAACGGCTAGTTCTTCAATACGAGACAAGATGTCTGCTACAATATTCTGCGAACCCGCAATATAACGGATTTATCTGTTGAAAATTGCCCTATAAAGTCTAGCTGTCTCATTTGACGAGGAGAAGCTTTATCCGAACGCTGCTGTAAAGTATAGATTAAGGATTTGTGATCTGTGAAGATCATGAAAACGCGTCCCTATAGCATATGCCGATAATATTTGACAGCTTCATAAATTCCTAATAATTCGCGATCGTAAGCGCTGTATCTGGTTTGTGCTAGTGAGAGTTTTTTAGAAAAATATGTTTATATTTTATTAGAAAAATATATTTATATTTTTCTAAAAACTGTGGTTTTTAGAAAAATAAGTGGTTTCCATAAAAAATAAGTGGTTTCCATAATTCTTGACCTTTTTGTTTTAAAACTGCTCCTATACCTGTCGTTGATTTGTCAACGTGTAGAGATATTAGGTTATTTTTTGGAAGCAGAAGAGATGAAAAATATGCAACGCCTTCGCCGGGAATCGAAACGCGGACGTCTGGAGTACTGGCCCAGCGTGCAGAACCACTACACCACGAAGGCACGCTAGGAAAGCGGGAGAAATATCTTATAAACTCCCCTTTTTAAAGGGCGACTGGGGTTTTTAGGGGACGCAATCGCCAAATCCTGGGTGTGGAGAATCCTCATTCAACACCCCTTTTATTTTAGGCGCCACTGTAGAGACATTAGGATATTTGGAAGCAAGAGAGATTGAAAAAATAGCAATCGCCTTCGCCGGGAATCGAACCTCGGACCTCTGGAGTGCCGGCCCAGCGTGTAGAACCACTACACCACGAAAGCATGCTAGGAAAGCGGGAGTCCCTCACCTTATAAACGTAGAGTGATAATGGTTTAGATGCGGAAGGATACTGCAAATTTGTTGCCGAAATTAAATCATTTTTGCATTTTTGGAACGCTTCGCGAGATTCTGCGGTCCAGGTTATAACACGTTTATCGTTTTTCTTGATTCCAACCAAAAAGGAATTTAGAGGTGCTTGTATGGTTGCTGCATGAGGTAAGAAACGTCGATAAAAATTGAGCATAGCAAGAAATCTTCTTAAGTCGTAAGTTCCTCACTGTAGATGGTTCGGGCATATCGCGGATAGCGGTGACTCTATCTGGAAGGGGTCGAACGCCATCGGAGGAAATTTCATGACCAAGAAAGGATACTCTTGACTGGCCAAAAACGCATTTGGAAGGATTAAGACTGAACCGTACCTTTGAAAACGTTCAAAAACTGTTCTCAAACGTGAAAGGTGTTCTTGCTCTGAAGAGGAGGCGATTAAGACGTCATCAAAATAAGGTACACAAAAGTCAAGGCCGTTTAGCACCTGCTTCATGAAGCGTTGGAATGTTTGAGAAGCATTGCATAAGCCGAAGTCATAACCGGAAGCTCAAATAGTCCAAAAGGCGTAATAAACGCAGTTTTTGGAATATCAGCTGGCTTAACGGGCACTTTGCGATACACCTGCTCAAGATCAATGGCTGTAAAAATAGCTTTTCACTCGAAAACTTGCATACAGCCCTTGAATATGAGGGATTGGGTAACGATGAGGAATTGTAGCTGCATTTAACCGGTGATAATTGCCACACGGGCGCCAGTTACCATTTCGTTTCCGAACTAGATGGAGCGGACTGACCCTAGAGCTTTTTGAAGGATGGCAAATTCCCTGTTCCATCATGTATTGAATTTCCTCTTTGGCGGCTTTAAGCTTGTCCAGAGTTAAGCGTCTTCGTTTAGCGGCAATCGGAGGTCCGGTAGTTTCAATATAATGTAATACATCTTGCTTGGGTTCGGAAATACCCATAACTGGGCGCGTGTTTGTAGGGAATTCTCTGAGAAGTTGATGCCATGGGGAGTTACCCGAAATCAGTTTAATGCTCAAATCTTGACTATTGAGAATTACTCCCGGATAAGTTAAGTTGGTTGTGGAATCTATCAAACGGCGATTTTTAAGATCGGCAAGCAAAGAAAATTTTTGAAAAAAATCTGCGCCAATAATAGGACTTGAAACAGTAGCAATAATGAATGGCCATTGGAAGTTGTGGTGCAATCCTAAATCAAGAGATATCAGGCGTTCACCAAAAGTTTGAATAGGAGTTCCATTTGCTACATAAAGTTGTAACTTGGTAAGGCGATTTTGTTCGTGAAAATGTGGTGGAACGACAGAAACATCAAAAGACAAGAACAACAAGAAACTTAAGCCCGAATTCTTTTCGATGAGAAAAAGGCGTGCAAAATTCCAGCCGCTGTCGTTCACAACTTCAAGCAACGGCCCTTCTCGTTTCCCTGGTCGTTATAACGACACGGTGGGCGGTATTTGTTTTGCCTTGTTTCGAAATTTGTGGTGGTAAAAACAAATACCCGGTCATGAAAAATTATAATAAATTCATTGTTACCGGTGATTTTAACTCTAAACATCCAAGCTGGGGCGCAGGAGATATTGATGCAAGAAGGCGATTGGTATTTGACTTTATCGTCTCTAATAATATAATTTTACTAAATGATTTGAGTTTTCCTGCAACTTTCAAATCTACCATCGGTGAGGTATGGACTGATCTTGTTATGACCTCACCAGGTTTTTCTATCAATTCTGGAGCTCTGCAAGTTCTGATGGATGAGAGTCTTAGTGATCATCGTTATTTGCAGTTGAATTATGATGAAAATATTCATTGTGCTCCTAAGATTGTTTTAACAAGAGATGTCCACCGGATTACAAGGTATTGTTATAAAATTGCTCCGATAATGCAGAATCGATTTAGTTTATTGAAGTTTTAGTTTATTGATAATTAGTTTATTGAAGTGTGAAGACTCTGATACAATTGAAAATTGTATTGAAAAATTTTTGAGGATCTGTCTATCGATGTTAAAAAGAAGTTACGAACAAAACAAAAGGGAAGTAGGCAGATTTCGTGGTGGACTCCACAACTTACTTGTATGCGACGCCAGATACGTGCTTTGAGGAAAAGTTCGCAAATTTTGAATTTAACTGACAATATACGTAATGAAAGGAAAATTGCATATAAAAAAGAATTGGCAACTTATAAACGTCTAATTTGGAAGACAAAATTTGAAACTAAGAAGAAATTTTTTCTTAATAATCTTTATTATTATAATGGTTTTTATCGAATTGCCTCTGAAAAAGTGAGACGTGCTGTTGCTCTGTATAATCCTCAGCACGCTGACAATTTGATTGAACTCAATAGACAGAAGCTTTTGCAGTCACTCAAATTGGGAGCTCCTGAGGATATTTCATTAGATGAGGATAGACTTTCTGATTGCCCATTGGATGACGCTGTAATTACAGAGGCAGAGATCAGAAGTGCAGTTGAACAAATAAGGCGTCGAAGCGCTCCGGGTCCGGACTGTTTTAATCCTATATTTGTTCAGATTCTAATTTTTACATATCTGGATATTTTTATATTGCTTTTTAATTACTGTTTTAAATTTTATGTGTTTCCAAGAAATTGGAAAATCGGTCGAGTTGTTTTAATTCCAAAGCACAATGACAGATATAGACCAATTGTACTTTTGAGTGTTTTTGGGAAAGTGTATGAAAGAATCTTGGTTGAGAGACTGAAGTTTTACCTGAATAGTAGAATGATACTCAGTCGGCGACAGTATGGTTTCACAGCTGGCTGTTCTACAGATGATGCATTATATGATACTATTGACTTTATTAGAAGCAATAAGAGTTCGCATCACGTAGTGCTGCTGTCCTTGGATGTTTCGTCTGCATTCGATTCAGTGTGCTGGAACTCTATTTTACAAACCATGATTAACCTTAAATTGCCAAGGAGTTTGATTCAATGTTATAGGAGTTATTTTAACAATCGCAAAATCTTGTTTAATGCTTTTAAGGATGAGACTGCAGAGATAGAACTAGAGATTTTCATTGGTTGTCCGCAGGGCTCCTGCAGTGCTCCCCTGCTCTGGAATATCATATTAAACAAATTTCTTATTTTGGAATTCCCCAGTGATGTTAACTGTATTGCATATGCAGATGATCTTGCTGTTCTGATGTATGGTGCATCATTGGAAAAACTCGAGAAATCATTTGAGAATGTTATGTTAAAACTGGAAAACTGGAGAATCGGCGAGGGTCTTGAATTCAACTTAGAAAAAACTTTTGCAATCATTTTCCCGCGGGCTGGGATCAAAGTGAGAGCTCCACGATTTAGATATCAAGGAAAAAGAATAAAGTTTGTTGATGTTATTAAATATTTGGGAGTCAAGACTGATTGCAAGTTGACCTTCGCAGATCATTTTAAAACAATTCATCGGCTCTCAGATGATATGTTAATGTTTTACAGGAGATCCTTTTTCTAGTGAGACACTTTGTAACAAATCATGCATTCTTAAAGATATTTTGAATAATATAATTATCCCTAGAGTTTTCTATGGAATTGGTGCCTGGGGATCCAGTGCCGGGGATTTGGTCAGGTTGAGGAACAAACTCGATGCGATACAGAGGAGCTGGTGCTTAATGATTACAAGATGTTTCCGTACTGTCTCAACTGAGGTGCTCTGCGTTCTAGCCGGCACGCCGCCTCTTTCAATTTTATATAAATTATATTTTGAAAAATTTTTGTTTAGAACTGGTAGACTTGATTTTAAATTGTATAAAGATATTTTGATTACAAGGCATATGTTTGAAAGAATTAATAATATTTTGGTACATCCTTCTGATTTATGTGTTTTTGAATTTGATTGTAAACTCCCCAATAGTCGGAGAATTGGATATTTATACTGGCGGGTCCAGGCAAGATGATAAATTGGGAGCAGCATTTGTGATTTATCATTATGGAACTGAAATTGAAAATAAAAAATATAAGCTTAATAATTATAATTCTGAATTTCAATCGGAATGCTGTGCTTTAGTTAAAGCCCTTCAATGGGTTAAGAAAATTTTGACTTGTGTTAATTCTATTCATATATATACTGACTGTATGTCTTTGCTTCAATCCTTGACCTCGGCACGTCCTACTAATTTATTAATATTTGATATTAAATGTCTATTGAAATTTTTGATGCAGAATATGTGCATTCATTTACACTGGATAAAAGCGCATGTTGACTTTGTTGGAAATGAAAGGGCCGACGTGCTGGCTAAAGAGGCGACCACTAATGATGATTGTGAATATAAATAGAAATTTTTGGTTTGAGAAGTTATGCAATTAGAAACATGAAAAATTTTTATAATGATATTTGGAATACTACTAGATGGAATGAATCAGAGAGGTGCGTGGGTCTTTTGAAGTCTATTAAAATTCAAAATGGTATGCGACCAATTAGTAATATTGATTTAAACCAGTTTTTAACTGGGCATGGAAGACTTCCCGCGTACCTCTCGAGATTTAATTTACAAAATTCAGACTTGTGTGGTCATTGTCATCAAGTTGGTAACGCAGATCACTTCTTGAATCATTGTTCCTTATTGGAAAATTTGAGAAAGAAATGTTTGGGAGATAAGTCATGGAACTTGAAAATCGTAAAAACATATTCTAAATGTGCAATGGATTTGATCAATTCTAATATTGAATTTGGAATATTTGTTTAGTATTGTGTATATTTATCTTTTGATTATATGTATTATATTCTCAGTTATGAGTATTTATAGGTTTACTACGAAAATTTTGAAATTTTTCTGTGTACTGTTTTATTTAATGCATTGTGGATGTTTTGTACATGCGGTATTTCGAAGAGATGCAGATGATTGTTACATAGATATGGCCTTGCAAATGTTGATAATCCTGATGCAAATGTTGTTTTTTAATTGTAGTTTTTGATTTTAAAATGTTCTGAAATTTTAAAGTTTTAAAATTTTTCTTATTTAATGCATTGTGGCTTATATTCTGTTCTTAATGAAGTAATTACTAGGGTTTTAATATGATACATGGCAATCTTAAATTTTTCCAGTTTCGGTTATTGGCAGTCCTGGAGCTTCTTTTCTATGATTATTAAGGATAATTAATACATTTAAATTCAGATAGTAGTAGGACTATTAAAGTAAATTTTTAAAATAAATTAATAGTTTAAATAGAATTATGATTATACAAATAATATGCTATTAAAGCAATACTGTAGGGAATTCGGTTTGACCTTCTGCAGGTTATTTAAATTGGGAATTCCTCGATGGCTTTGGACCGCCTGTGCCTGTTCCGAAAATTCATGTGAATGAATATTTCTTGAGAGTTTCCGC
Source organism: Stegodyphus dumicola (assembly GCF_044657685.1). Taxonomy (NCBI): domain Eukaryota; kingdom Metazoa; phylum Arthropoda; class Arachnida; order Araneae; family Eresidae; genus Stegodyphus; species Stegodyphus dumicola. The sequence goes on along the minus strand of NC_140772.1, from coordinate 97,718,028 downwards.
CACTCTGTTTGCTCGTGGGGTTTTTCATTGTTTTTGGATTTTGAATGTTGGTGTTGTGCTTCGTTGTTTGTATGTCTCTTCCTTATTTTTAGTTCGTTAATTAACCTCCAGTTATTTTTAGATAATTAGCTTCTTTTTCTCTCTTCTTTCCTTTTGTGGTTTTGAGGGGGTCGACCTTTCATAATCATATGGTCCATGGGACTAGGAGGATTGGGTCTTCCCTGTATTATGACTATTATGACTCAAAGGAGGGCTTTGATAACGTTTCCTCAGTTGGCTACAGCATGTATTTCGACGTGATGCGGAGCGGTTGCGCTGGAAAGGTTAAGCTTGGATGACTACTAACTGAGCAACCTGTTTGGACAAATCATCAATATAAGCTTGTAACGCCACAATACCTGGACCAGGAGCCTGCACTGCGTGTATTTGCGCTGGAATGGCCATCTCGTGAATTTTATCAGCGATTTCGGGAAGATTTTTAAGTGGCTCGCTACTGGCCGCTAAAATGGTTTGCATGTTAGATGGGAGTCTAGTCATCCATAATGTTTTAAGAATGTTATCCGTTAGGTTACCGGCGACTAAATCTGACATTTTAGACAGCAAGTGAGAAGGCCTCTTATCACCCAACCGTAAATCATGCAACAGCTGCTCGATTTTAACTGTCTCGGATGCTTCATAAACAGAAATTAATATTTTTTAAAAGTATTGTATTTGTCCGCCGTCGATGGATTCAAAATTATTTCATGAGCTGATTGCAGTACCTCTGATTCTAACGCAGCGATTACTGTATAAAATTGAGTTTCGTTGGCAGTAATGTGACTCAACTGCGCATCCAATTGAATGAACCATAACGATGGGTCTCGGCGAAAAAAAGGCGGTGGCTTAACTGCCACTTTCGCCAATTGCGAAGCAGCATCGTTGTCAACCACTTTAGCTCAATCAAATATGCACAATAATAATATGTATAGAATATGCACAATAATAATATGTATAGAAAAATAATCAATATGTATATAGTGACACAGTTTCTTGGTACTTGAAATCAGAGAAATTGGAGGCTCAAATGCAGCAGACGATACATATATCCGCTGAAATTATGACAGAAATATGTTGACTCACCGGAATGCGGCAAAAAGCTTGAAATGACAGGTGAATGTCTTACTTGCATCTCATCACACTGGATAACTTACTGCTGCTCAGAATTTAGACATATAAACTCCAAACTTGTGCAACATTGAAGGTTGCCATTCGTAATAAATACGTGTCACCAACTATGGTAGTACAATTTTTTGAGACAGATCGTTAAACAAATATAACAATTGAATGGAACAAATATTATTTTTGTTTTTGGTTGCTATGGGTTATCAGACCGGCAGAGTTGAGTTGTAGTAGGCAAGTTGCCACATATCTGTTTACCTATAATGTATATTAAACTTTATTAAACTTGTTTAAAAACTGTACTTTTTAAAAACATTTATATATATATATATATATGTGAAATAAATAACACCTTTTTAACTAATTCTAGATCATCGTAGGTCAGATTTTTCCGCCGACACAGATGCATTTCCTAATCCAAGGCTAGTGCAGTTAGGTAGTGATTAATCTTTATATATTTTTGAGTATTTTATGGCAGATTCAGCATTTTATTATCATTTGCATTATTTTCTTATTACGAATATATTCTATACATAATATTACTGAAAGTTTTTTTTGTGGGGGGGGCGCCAAAAAGTTATTTTGCCCCGGGCGCCAGTTATGCTTGCTACGCCACTGCCCCAAAGGGGTAAAATGAACGGATAGATGCCGACAGATAGCGCTACCTTATTGTTCGTAAATACGTGTAAGATATTTCAAGTTTGAATCTCCCGTCCTAATCACTGATATGGCAAAAGAGCTCATCAAGTGAATTTCAACGTATGCCGCGTAAATGCCACGTGACTGCCCGGGCAGGAAAATTTTGTCTGTTCATTGACTAATTCATTGTCTCGCCTTTCTGCGCTTGATGATGAACAGTGGCAGATACCAGCGAAATATGACAACGAAAATATGACACAGGTGCTGGATAGATTTCATGAAAGTTTAGGATACAGGTGATGAATAGATTTCGTGAACTGATCAGTAAGGAGCCACCCAATCGTCAGATTTTAATTACATGCCAGAAGATAGCTTTTCAGCTGTGTAATGTTGTTTTAGATTCACAAGCCCTTAATCTTCCCCTTGCCCAAGTCCGAACCTTACGATACTAGATAATGCATTATGGAGGATCATGAAATCGTACATCAGGAAGAAGCAGTATGTGGACAAAGACGCTCTTCGCACAAGTGTGCTTGAAGCCTTATAGCATGTGATAGCTTAACTGCTAAAGCGGATGAGTAGGAGAATATTCAGGCGTATCAAACTGTGTAGAGATAATGGTAGTTCACATACGGACGGTTTGGCCAAATAATAGTAAGTGTTATTATAGTACAATGAATAATTGCACGTGTAAAGGGAACTTTCTAACCACCCTGCACAGCGAAAATTAGTATGGTTGGCAAATTCTTTTATCATTTTATAGCAACATCATTTTGCTTTTCTTGTCAGTGATGGGATTTTTAACTGTCTGCCTACTCTGTGCCTTGTGTAATTAGTGTCTTCTCTTCTCGGAATTCCAAGAATGAATTCCTCGGCTCGGACAAACGTGTTTGCTGTTAATGGGAAACTCTAACGCAGAATACCAAAATTTAGATGATTTTCGAATTCATGTGGATTCTAACAAAATACTCCAATGAAGATAACGAAAGTACTCTTGGTTTGAGGAAGATTACTGACGTTTAGGCAATTAGGATATAGTGTCCAGTTATGTGCGCAGCTTAGCGTCATCGGATGAAGATTTGGGAGGACCGACAAAGACAGAACTGCTAGGCCTTACTGAAACTAGTCAAATAACAGCGAGCATTAAAGAAATGCCAGTATAACAAAATGCAATTCACAGTCACAAAGTACAAATAGCAGACATGATACATAATAGGTTACAACAATTATCATCGAGGAAATAAATGTATGCAAGGATGTGCGTACAAGTGCGATGTTTGACTAGTAGAGTCAAACTGTTAAACCATATTATGGTACATGGTACACAGTTACAAAGTAGCAGATATATCACATAAAACGTTACAACAATAAACATACAGAAATTACATACATAACAAGCCTGGGAAAGACAGTTGGAGGCTACCAGGAACTTAGGAATGATGCTCAAGGACCACAAATGACCTTTTATGATATACTTCACTGCTGTAGTCGTAATCTAAGATAGGTATTGTGGGATTACAGACAGTAGGAATTTTCTTGAAAAATAACTCAACTAAGTTAGCCATACACTGATGTAGTATTTCCAGTATGTTGAATTCACGGTGGACTGTCGAGTTCCTAATGAACCATAGATAGCCCACGGCCTCTCGAAGTCTCTTTCCCAGTTTGTAGTCTTTTCACTGACAGCTTGTAAACATATCCCCAGACAGGACAGGCGTAAGTGAGTATAGAACGCAACATGGTCTTGTAAAGGAATATCTTGTCAGGAGAGAGGACGCTGTTCCGAGCAGTTAAAGAAGCAAGTGTAAGTTTACGAACTCTGAACCTGGGAAGGAGCTGTGTAATGTGGAAGGAAAATGTGAGCCAATGATCAAGGATAACACTTAAATAAGCGGCCTGCTTCATCCAGGGGTTGGAAATATTGAACATATGAGTTTAACTAGGATTTACAGTTTTTTCTTAGTAAAGAGAACTTCTTTAGATTTCTCAACATTGATTTTTATTTTCCAAGCATTTAGCCAGAACTCCGGTGTATGGACATGGATTTGTAGTTCTTGGAGGACCGGACTGAGAGATGCATTTTGTGTAAGAATTGCCGTATCGTCCGCGTACATCGTAAAAGTAGTGTAGGGTGTATGGTGATAAATACTGAATAGAATGGGGCCAAGAAGGAACTCCTGCGGGACATCTCGAACATATCTGGGGTGGATAGTGTGTTACTGACACGAACGACGAAAAGTCTATCAATAAGACAGGAATGAATGATGCTTGTGACGTAACCTGGGAAACCCAGAGTTATAAGTCTGTGCATGAAGAACTCCAACCATACACTATCGAACGCTTTGACAACATCCATGAATAACGCTCTGCCCTGCAGGCCGTTGGAAAACATCTCGATCACCTATTGCAACTGGTGAACTGTTGAGTATTTTCACCTGAATCCGTATTTTTCAGCAGTTAGGATATTATTGCTGACAGCATGCTTAAGAACTCCCTGAAGAATGGACATACTCAGCAATTTTGTTGAGTGAGGAGAGCTAGTTGATGGGTCTGTAGATCGATGGCTTGACAGGTTTCAGGACTACATAGATAATTTCTGTTTTCCTTTCCAACTGATACTATAGAGTCACAGTCGTAATATGGCATATATGATTTTGATCAGCTTCAAAATCCTGTAGACTCCCATATGCTTGAGCGTCTTATTGGAGATATTGTCAAGTCCGGGGATCGTCTTCACCTTGAGCTTTTCGATGCAGCCATAGATCCATAGATCTCCGACGGTAATAACGGAGGAATGTTGGCAATTCTTTTGTTTGAATGTTGAACAATGCATTTGTTCTGTAGGTTAGTGCATTATGCTCTTTGTACAGAACTCAGCAGCATAGTGATCAGCGAGCAACTCAGCTTTTTCAGTTTCGGCCTAAGCAATTCCTCTCAGGCCAGTTAAGGGCAAAATATTGGTGTGGTACCTCTTCAGTTTTTTCAAGTCATCTTTCAGACAGAATTATCTTCCCCTGAGAGAAAGGAGATATAAGTGGTGCAGTTTTTATCTGCTGATTATCATGTAAGGATCCTGACTTGATGATTTAGTTGATTAAACAGTGATTTGTCCGGGGGATATCTAGAGCGTTGCCACTGCTTACATGTAGCATTTATTTGCTGAATTAACTTCTTAAGTTCAGGTCTGCGTGCTCTTCTTTTGTCCGCTGCAGGAACACTGTTAAGCTGGAGTGCACACTGCAAATCACTGGTGAAGTTTCTAGTTAGAGCATCTAAATCATCACCACTGTGTGTTGGAATGAGAAGTAGAAGGCTTCGGGAAACCCAGACTACTTGGTTGGTGGGTTGGAACTCACCAACCAGTAGTCTGGTAGTAGTAGTTCCTTTTTGTGTGATGAGCTATGAAGAGAAGCATCTAGATCAATCAGAACGGAAATGTGTTCCGAAGAAAGCTCGCTCAGTCTTTTAATATATTTTGAGGCACAATCCCGTGTAGCGTAAAGAAGTCAAGAACTGAGGCAGAGGTGCTGTCATAGTGTTTTGGGTTTTGCGGAGCTGCAGTTGCAAGACAGGCCGAATGGGCAAAGCGCCAAATTACATTTCCAAGGAGTGTGTTGTTAGAGCAGTTCCACTCACGATGGTGTGCGTTAAAGCCTCCACCTAAGATAATTCTGTTGTAGAGTTAGGGTAGTACATCAAAGTCATGCGTAATAGTCCCTTGTGATCATTTCTTGGCTGGAATATAGGTGGGGATAATTACGAGTGGTCGTGAGGTGTGTGGAGTAATGGTTATACTAACTAAGTGCTGTGTTTCAATAACTAAGTGCTGTGGCAGTGTGGAGTTCTAATAGGCGGTGGAGTGCTTAATTAGAACAAAAATGAATTCCTCGGGCAGCGGGCAGACTGTATGCCATCCGCGAGCTATCTTCTTTCTCCTATTATCCATTTGTGTTTCTTTTTCTTTATATATCGAAGATGTGCGTTTGGTGAAGAGGGGCTGAGCGATTGCGAATAAATTACTAATCTATTTAAACGTAAGAGAGGGATTGTAATAATGGAAGGGGAGGAAAATGGAAGTTAACAAAGATAAACAATTGAAAAAAATTGCAACTAAATTTAGCGTCAATGAAATAGCTGTACAGCTGTGCAACAGGACTGGAAGAGAAACAGGAAATTCACTGAAGATTTTCGCTCAGCCTCGGCTACAAGGTCAGCAGTTAAAAAGGCAAAAAAGTGACAAATTGCCTAAAGTTGCTCTTCTCATGTTTTAACCAAGAACGACACTTTGTAGATAAAAAAGGCAATCTCCGGATCTTTTGGTAAAATTCTGGAAAAGAATTGAAAAGACGAAAGCAATTATCTCCACTTGTAAGTTGTAGTAATAAATGTGGTAATAAGACATGTTGTTTTTCGTCTGAATGGTAGATTAATACTTCAAAATCTCTCTTACGAGTATTTTTCTTCTGTATGTGAGAAAAACTAACTTTGTATGGTATATGCAGAAAAGCTGTATATTATATAGTACTATACAGAAAAGCTATGCATTATACACTGTTATATGGAAGGCTACATATTATATGGTAATAGTAATAAAATAAAAATAATAACTTCTATATAATATAGCTGAAATAAAGCGATATAGTATATCGCATTGTATAGGAAAGCTATATATATGGTATATATAGCTATATATACCATATATATAGCTTTATATGGACTATGTAAAAAAAGTTTTTATGCATGCATAGACTTGATGACAAAATTTATGTTTGCATACACTTTATGATTAACTTTATGTGGTACAAATTTTCAAACTTCATAGCGGTCTTCCACTTTCAAATAAGCTCACCTTTTAAAATGAACTTCTACTGAGCGCTGCTTGATACGTACCCAGCTGGGGACTGTATCAGTAATTCAGCAAAAACCCGTCTAAAAAAGCTCAAAATTTACAAAGCCCTCAAAGAAACAGCTAATGCTGCCTGATTTATCTCCAACAACGCAGACCTTATCATTAACATCATCACTGAATATACATGTGCTTTTAGCTATGGATTTCCCCAAATCCAATTTCATTATAATCTCGAAAAATCTAACTTCAGCTACTCACTCTCCCTTTCCCCAAGAAACACAAATACCCTTCCCATAATTATTACCATAAAATTAATATATACACATAATGAACACATCAGAGATAATACACTCATGTTCATAAATTAAGGATAATGCAAAATCAGGCAAAGGAAGAGTTAGAAGCAAAACAAATTTGACTTATTACTAAAGCTTATTTATTAAACAAAAGGTAAAGAACAAAAAAAGATGCTATATGTTTGATATTATTAAAAAAAATAGCGATTTTTTCTCCCTGGAGCAAATTAAAAAAAAAAAAAAAAAAAAAAAAAAAAAAAAAAAAAACCTATTTACAAAAAAAACAATATTACATGGTTGGTATGATTGTTAATACATTGTATGTATGTCTCACAGACGATGCAATACAGTCCGTACAACGCCTAGGCATGCTGAGTATCAAATTATCGATCTGATCTTGGGGGATTTTACACCACTCAAAAAGCAATGCTCTCCGAAGTTCCGGTATACATGCACGAGGAGGTTGACGGGCTGCAAGTCGTCGGCCAAGCATATCCCACATGTGCTCTACTGAATTCAAGTCCGGTGATAATGCTAACCAGTCCATACGGATGATATCCTCCGATTGAAGGCATTCGCTTACGATGTTTGCAAGGTGAGGACGGGCGTTGTCATCCATAATGACAAATTGTGCGCCCATGACGCCCCGAAACAAACGTACATTTTGTTCCAAAATGACGTCCCGATAGATTTGTCTTGTCATGGTTCCAATTTGAACATGCAGGTCAGTTCTGGAACGCAGAATAATTCCACCCCAAACGAGCACTCCTGCACCACCGTAACGGTGTCGTTCAATGATGTTTTCTTGGTGGTAACGTGTACCTGGAGCTCTCCATATGAAAGTCCGGCGAGAATCAGACTGCAAGCTAAACCTGGACTCGTCGGAAAACATCCCACAAGCCCACTGTTGCGGTGACCACAATGCATGCTCTCTACTCCAGGCTAACCGCAGGCAACAGTGAGTTGTAGTAAGTGGAACGCATCTGACAGGTCTACGAGCATATAGACCAATCTGCCCTAAGCGTCTGTACATGGTCTGCCTTGAAATTGTCGTACCAGTGGCTGAAGAGAGCTGACGAGACAGGTCTGAGGCTGTCCTCCGCCTGTGTCTTTTGGCAATAACTGCCAAATAATACCGGTCCTCATTCGGCGTTGTAACTCTGGGGCGACCTGTGCTGTAACGTCTACTCACATTACCATCATCTTGGAATCGTTGCCAAAGCCTGGAGATGACACTCTGGGCAATTCCAAGTTCATCTGATACTTAGTTGAGTACGCCCACATTTGTTGGGTACGCCCACATTCCAGACGGCCGATAATTCTACCACGTAAAAAATCATCCAAATGTGTTCTTTGTGTCATAGCTATTCGGTTATTGCACTGAAATGCTTATAAAGCGCCTGCGAACAATTTTAGTTCTTTGCCTGTATTCCTTATATATCACTCTCTTATACTCTCGTCATTGTGACGTACCATCGTTGTCATCTGGTTACTTCCTGAAATTTTCATATGATTCTTAAAGATGTGTGTAGTGATTTTACAGGTGATATATTTATTTCCGAGTTCGATTTCCGCGTGACTCCGAATTATCCTTAATTTATGGACATGAGTGTATTACATAAAACTAATATTACATAAATTAAATATAATATTACATATAACTAAACATCGACAGGCATCACTTACTTTTCCATATGTCATATAAATTAGTAATCTCCCTACCCTTAAACAAATTTTAAATAAAAAAAAAAAAAAAAAACAATATAAAAAATAAAAATTTAAAACAACAACATCTGAAAGCTTTCGGATTTTACATTATGCCCAAAGGGACGTTTTTTAACGTTTTGTGTGTTACCTTTATTTATTAAATATCATGTTCTTTTCACTTAAACGATAAAATTCAATTCAACAGCAATGTCACAAAATAATTTTTAAATAAGCGTATCTTTAGAATTTCCGATAAACAGTCTCGGGCGCTGGAGATTTAAAAAAAAAAAAAAATTTCCTACAGTGTTCGCCATTGCTCGCTTTGAAATCGTCGAGTTTGTTAATCAAAAATTCATTAAAGTTTTACAAAATATGAAATAGATGATAAAACAAATTCCAAATTTGGGTTTCCAGATACCCATACTCTATGGAAGATTAGATTACATTATTCAAAGTTCGATGGCTCTAGGTACCGTTGTTTTTTATCGCTATGCGAGAAACATACCTACAGTTATGCAGATTCTTCATTATTTAATTTCTTTAAATGTAATACAGGGCTGTAATATTTGGTGGCAACAGTATGAAAGTGAACCGACATTTAAAGTTTTCAACGCAAAATGCCAAAACGAAATTAATTACCCTTCTGGGCTAACGCTCTTTGGGCTAATTATTCATATAGGTAAGATAAAAAATATGAAAGCAAACTTCTAATTTTAATTGGCTATAACCTATTTTATTTTTTATTTAATTTAAGTACTTCTTCTATCTATCTTAAAAATAGAGCTATGAGTCTCAGCTGCGTCATTGACATTAATCATGCGATCCTACGTAACTCTTAATGTAGATACCTCTTGCCCAATCAAATAATTATAAACCAAAACATTTTTAACTCTAACTCCCTCCTTCCTCTGCATGGCTGCGACACTTTGGGCTTACGCTTTCCTCCTGTCAAGACGCTCCTGCATTGTTCAAAAGATGTTGGCACTCATAAATACGATTTGAATCGCAAGTTCTCCTGCTGGTAAGTAGCTGAAGGACAGACCTAGAATCCGAGAGGATGACGGATTTGGAGAAAGAGGTCCTACACAGCAAAACAGTCGCAAAGGAATATGAATGCTCCCAGTTCACCACCAAAATTAGTGGTGTAACACCGATCGCTTTATAAAATGAAAAATGTTTGTTGTGTGCACCAGCTGAAGCTCTTCTGTTCTTAATTTAACCGTCAGTCTTCAGTTCATTAACACCTTTGGTTTTGTTAGAAAATATGATTTAAATGCATACAACTATAATTAAAACTCAGACAGAAAGAAAGAAAAAAAATTTATTGCATCATTTGGAAATAGAATTCTAATGATTGAATTTTTATCATTAGCACGCTGCTTTTGCGATAAAAATAAATGTACTATATAAGAGCGTATCTGATAGAGTGCGATATCTGTTAAACATATTATTTTAAATTAAATTTTTCAACAATATAATATGAAGGATCATCTGAAATATTTTGTGAAGTAATTTGTAGAGACATTAATTTAATAACTTTTTTATGTTGAGAGACGTGAAAAATAAGCAATGCCCTCTCCGGGACTCGAACCACGGACCTCTCGAATACTCTTCGAGTGTGCTGACTATTACACCCCGAAGGCATGCTAAGAAGATCAAGAGAAATACCTTATATACCCCCCTTTTAAAGGGCGACTGGGGATTAGGGCACCCAATCGCCGAAGAATCATCATCCACCATCTTCTTAAGTTCAGGCGTCACTGTAGAGACATTAGGATTTTTTGAATCAAGAGATGTGAAAGGAGCAATGCCCTCTCTGGGACTCGAAACACGAACATCTCGAATACACGCCGAGTGTGTTGACCATTACACCACGAAGGCATGGGTAAGAAGATCATGAGAAATACATTTTAAATTCATCTCTCTCTTACCAAAGGCACGATTATGTTATGGAATGCTATAAATCGAAAGTCCACCGTTTGAATATATCTGCTATCACATTTCCTAGGGAATGGATAAGTTTCTAATGTAATTGTCAATGTAAGCTTTAAAGTTTTTGGTGGTGTGACTGCAACGTTTTGCATGAAACTTTATGCAAGTGTCACACTGGGAGACGGGGGCCACACAGTTTTCTTATTATCGAGTTTGCATTTTTCTGTATTCAGTATTGCATAATATTAGGTGCCAACGTTAGTAGATTTTATGCAACTGTCCCTTTGCATATTCTGTAATATGAACTGGAATTAATTTGTATTTAAAATAAGTAGTATAATCTTAGTATGTCCATATGTAACCAAGTCTGCAAAGTAGTAGGTGCTATTTTTTAACTTTGTAATTGTAAGAGTAGTTATATTTATTTAGGTAAGATAATTGTATGTATTTTTTTTTTTTTTTTTTTTTTTTTTTTTGTTGTTGTTGTTAATGTATATTGTTATGGTTCTTAACTGTAGGTAGCACAATTGTGATTTAGGACTCGCAGTTTCCTTGAATAGTTTCTGCACGGCTACTTTTGGCATAGGTCTTGAGGTTCATACTTAAGCCACAGTAAAGTGCATGTAACTGTCTCTCTATATAATCCGTTTGGAATTGTGCTTTCAAACAAAGTTTGCATGTTTAAAATATGTGGTAATATTGTGTATGTATTGATGTAACTAAATCTGCAAACATAGAAGGTGCTAGCTATTAACAAGGTAAGTAATAGTAGTTATTTGCATGTAGGTAGGATATGTTTTTGTATTTGATATGTCAATATATTTTGATATGTATGTATCTGTAGATAACACCAATATTTACTAGGGCACTTAGTCTCATGGCATAATAGCTGCATGGTTCATTACACTATCGGGCATCTAGCTATACCCAGACCACATTGTGCATTTTTTTTTTTTTTTTTTGAATTTTTTAAGCAATTTGTACATTTTTCTTCCCAGCAATTTATTTTTATGTACCTTTTTAACTTCGATTTCATATTTAAAATCTGTATGCACAAGACGGTGATTCCTTTAGTTATGACGTTACTTTTTATGTCTTTGCTCTTTTTTTCTTTTCCATAGCTTCAGTGCTGTATAATAATGCTGTAAGGATAATTATAGCTACAGGGCTTTACAGCTTTTTTTATAACTGTAACTGTATATAACAATGATCTCTTAAGGAAATATTTAAGCCAATATCGTTTCAACTAACATGAAGGACTGGAGACGTTAAAGTGATCTAAAGTGATTTTACATATAGGAACTGTCATCCTCTGCTTAATAAATTTATTGCGCAAGCAAACTAAACGCTATTTGCAAAACGGTGTCATTCCCTTTATTGAACATTCCCGATTCAAGTTAAAAATTGACTCTAGTCTTGAGGATACCGGCATCTGTATGCCAGAGCACTGTTGTGAAGGCTTTGCCATGGAGTGTACTGAATAATCATCATAAAAGAGCTCGCTTTGTTGTATGAATTCCTTAATTGAGTCTTCTTCTCTGAGAACCACATCCGCTAATTATTATACTAATTCGGCTGATATGTCTTGTCACGAAGATACTGTTACTTTTATGTAATTTTTAGTTGGCCACTGTTTGAAAAGAAAGAAACCTTCATAAGGGTTTTCTCGCATAAAGGCTCCCACACCTCTACAAGATTGTAGTTTGCTGCTCTGATTAGGAAATCAAGTGGAAATTCTACTTCTTTCAGACAAGAATGACTTTCAGCCAAGACTTCTTCATGACAAGAAGGTGCCCGAAACTTTATAAGAAGGCTGCTTTTTAAGAAATTAAAATCTGATTTTTATAATGATATAAGCTCTTTTACGCCAAGACACCCTTCCGAAGGTTTCTATCTGAACAACATATTTTTCAACTTTTCTGCGTGTATCTGACAAATTTCTCAATAGTATATAGCTCGGCAGTGCTGCATTTCTGGAAAGACTATGGTTCCGGAAAGATGGAGCGACAGCACTTACTGCTGAAGAGAACCCACAACTATGCTACAGCAAATGTTTCCAAGTGGTGTGATTTCGGCGTTGCACGGTGACACCTCTTCTGATTTGTCAGTGTGTGATTACTTTCTGGTGCACTTTGAAGTTTCAAATGCATAAATAATGCAGTAAAGCTATGAACTTAAAAATATTTAAGTTAACATTAAAAGGAAGAATTGTAGCTTAGTCAACGTAATCCAAAATGCAATGCAAATGTTACATAACAAGACTAGTGAAGTGCTGTCGAAAAGTTGCATGGCTGACTGGTAAATTAATTAAATAATCAAATTAATACGAAATAATTCTTCAAAAAATAAGATGGTGGAGAGACAAAACGCATTGCTACAATAAATGACATTCGTACTCTGCTGTTTTGTAAGATAAATAAATTAACTTATGTATAGTTTTACTGTTTAAATCGTCAGATTTTTACTCTCCACATTTTACATGAAAAGTTTATTATTGTATACAAAAAGTATAAATCTAAAAATGCTTGTTTTAGAGTCTAAAAGAAACAGTGGTTTTAATAACGCTATAATTTACACCCCTTATTTGAGTATTTCTCGAAACTAAAATAAATCCTCTATTATTCCCTGATAAAGAAAATAGGAGATTGCAAATTTTAGTGATAAAGGGAATTTTATCGAACAATGCGTAGAATAAACAATACTTTTCGAGAGAGACAAAGGTCATTGAAACCATTCCTTTCAGAATGAGATAAGATTTGGCAAACATTCATGATAACAAAAACTTTGTGTTTGCTTAAGATGTAGGATGTTCCTATAAATAGCATGGTGTGGTCTTTTAGCACGTCTTAACCAACTGTTAACGTAATTGATAACGCAAATTATCTCTGAGCTGCGGAGGTTAGACGCAGTAGATTTTCTTTGCCAATTTTTCGGTAAGGTGATACAATGTGACACAACAGTTTTTATGAAGTATTTATTTCCCTGAATAATTTTCAATTATTTGTTTTGGACTGGTTCCTTCTAAACCCCCACGAGGTTAAAGTATTGTTTATTTAAGTATTGCAAAGACTGATGGACAGACAGCTATCGCGTGCCATGACTGAATAATGTAAACATTACAAAGAATGTTTTAGTTAAACACCTTTAAATAATGTCAATTTTAAATATTATTGCTTTTTAAATTTTTTAGTTATCTTGCGAGTGGAATATTCCATCAGAAATTCAATCTTTCCTAAAATATACCTTAAAACCGCATTACGGAAGAATAATAATCAACAATCAACAAAAACAAAGAGTAGAATTATCAGAGATATTAATGGTTAATATCTAACCAAATACAACAATTTTCTCTTCTTTCTCGAAACACCCTAGAAGTCAGGAACTCCGAGGGCCAAAATATTCCAACCAAAATGAATGTAAGAAGGCACAGAAAATTAGTTTTCAAACGAATTCTCATTATTCTGAACTCAATATGGTTAGGTTACTTGAATACGAGGGTTATATGCTTAAGGATAGGATGTCGTTGTGGAGGGACATAATTAGCGAAACTGGCTCGATTTCATATTACGCATTGGAAAAAGTATGAAAATTAACCATTCAGATAGCAGTTTGCCTGGGTTTTAATCCAAGTTGAACCACCAGCAGTCGGTGGTCTTTAGCCATTCCGTCACTTCTTAACTGAATTTTTACTGATAACTATAATTATATTGTTCATATGCAGTAAAGATAGAGGAAGTATACAAAAATTTCTACGTCTCAGTTTTTGTTAGCTGTATCACTTAGCGGTAGAAGTTTAGAATACTTCTGAAATTCTGTGTTCAATAATCGAAAACTTAGATTTAAAAATAAGCCAAAATTTATGGTACCAAACGGCAACTATTCTTCCCTCCTAAAAAGAAAAGCATTAAGCTAAAAAATATAATATCTAAGGATGCGGAAAAACAGTAAGCGTACAAAATGCTCTCTACTTTAGGAACATGACGTGGTAATTATACACGTACTTTCACTATGCTATATTTGCATAAATTTATAAACAATGAATGTGAAAGATGATATATATATGAGATAAACATGCAGGTATATGTATATATGTATTAGGAATGAAAATATTAGGAATTTTATTTGAATCGATATTCTTCCAATTTACATGACAATTTTATATGTAATTTAGCTTAAATATTTAGCCTTTTAACAATGAGCTCACTGAAAATCTGAATAGGTTTTAGCAGCGATTTTCAACGTCGCTTCCTGTTACTTAACAAAATTTTTCGTTTAAAAAAATAATATAATCTCTTGTTAAATTCTGAAACTTTTTTGGAAACCCGTTTTCGAAGATCAGGAGCGAATTTTCTTGAAACTTATAGTTCTTGAAACTTCCCTTTCTCTTGAGTAATTCTATAAATGCGAGTTTCTGAACGACTGCGAATTAGCTCAATTCAGTCACTTGGATCAATTGGATCAAGACTCTTAGTATGCTTAGTTATCTTTGTTTTGCAAGCAATTTTGGTGCTGTGATATTTACCGCGTGTTAAGTAGAGTTTCGCCTTGTTTCTATTTTTCCTCTGTGTTTATTTTTATGTAAGAGTAATTATTTACCTCAAGGAATTTTCAAGTCTTCCTGTTCAGATGGCCTAGTTATTTAAATCTCTACGAACATATATAGTAAAACTTTCACAAAACCTTTAAAAAATTACTATAGTTTTCATCTGATATTTTGCTAACATACTTGTATTGATGTCAGATAGAAAAACTCGTTTTTGCTTTTCTATCTGACAAAAAAAAAAAAAAAAAAAAAAAATCTGAAATGTTTCAGATTTTAAATTACGTCCAAAGGGGCGTTTTTTTTTAACGTTTTGAGTGTTACCTTTATTTATTAAATATCATGTTCTTTGTACTTAAACCATAAAATTCAGTTCAAGAGCAATATCGCAAAATAATGTTAAATTAAGCATATCTTTAGAATTTCCGATATACACAGTCTCGCGAGCTGGAGATAAAAGTATTTTTTTTTATATATAACGTTGCCATTTCTCGCTTTTAAAGCATTGAGTTTGTAAATAAAAAATTCGTTAAAGTTTTACAAAATATAAAATCTATAATAAAACAAATTCCAAATTTGGGATTTCAGATGCCCATATTCGCAGTAGGATTTCGTCATTCAAAATTCGATGGCTCTATGTACCATTGTTTTATCACAATGCGAGAAATAGACAATCATTTATGCAGATTTTTCATTATTTAATTTCTTCAAATATAATGCAGGACTCCAACATTTTGTGGCAACAGTTTGAAAAGTGAACCGACGTTTATGAGTCCGACGCAAAATGCCAAAACGAAAGCAATAGTCCTTCGGGACTGAAATCCCTTTGGACTAAAAAAAAAAAGAATAGCGAATTCCAAGTGCTCTCGGAATAATAATAATTTACTGTTTGTGATTTGACTATGAAGAAGGAAAATTTCTGTGGTTTATTAAAAATTTTAAAAAATAAAGAAATTAAAAGAAAAAATATTAAAAAGGGCGAAAATCTGAAAGTTTCAGATTGTAACCGTCACCCAAAATGGTTTATTAAGGCTTTACGTTATGGCTGGACTAGCAGTCTACCAGTCTGTTCTTGGACTCACTCCTGCTAACTCCCCCCCCCCCTTTTTTTTTTTTTTTTTTTTGTCATTTTAGTTTTATTATTAAGCATTGTTTTCTTGGCTTTTAAGCTACTAACAGTCCAACAACAAAATTACAGAATTTTTAAAGGCTGTATAGCAGCATATGCTTAGAATTCCCGATGCAGTGTTAAGTGTTAGCGTATATTTTTATATTTTTTTCTCAGCTCATCACATTACTATTCAGTTTTCTTAGAATGCAAGCATGCAAACCCGCATGCATTGTGTCGTACAGATGCCATATGTCATGTTGCGGAATGGACTTTCATAGTCTGTTGCACAGGGTCAATCAAATCAGCAACATTCCTTGATGGTTATGGATGATGCTGGATCTGTCGTCCAGTTATTTCTCATGTTTGCTCGATGGGAGAAAAATCGGATGCTCTCGCAGGCCAAGGTAACATGTCGCCACTCTATGCAGCACGTTGGTGATAGCAGCGGTATGGGGATGAGCGTTATCCTGTTGAAAAATGCATCCCTGCATATTGCTCAAGAATATACACAACAGGTACAATCACCAATGTGACGTTCAAATTTGCTATCAAGGTGTGTAGAATAACTACCAGATTGCTCCTGCTGTCATAGGAAAGTGCTTCCCACACCATAACACCTGGTGTAGGTCTAATGGGTCTACACACAGGTAGTTTGGTTCCAAAGCCCTCATATGACCATTATTGGCAGAATCGGCTGTCATCTGAGTACACAACAGATCTCCAATCCGTCCTCCAGTGAGCTCTAGCATCACAGTAATGGATGCTAGATATAAGTCCCGGATGGCTGTGATATGGAGTTAGTGGTATGGACGTACAGGGTGTCTGGCTCGTTGCTGTCCCTCGATTTGTTACGTTGGCTTTGTAACTCTGGTGCTAAGAAAAGCTCTAATATCTTCTGCAGATGCAGTATGATGTGCCACAGGCATACGACAAATTCACCTTCTCGTAGGCCTATTACACGGCGTCGTTTGCAGATATTGCCTTCTTCGTCTCCTTCAAGGCATTATTGATTCAAATCTCACTCACACTCCAATCCGGATGATAAATATAGCACACGTGTTTAAAGCAAACGTATTTGTATGTTCATAGTGATACTAATAAAAAAGCACCACTCTGATTTGAAAAGATTTCGTCTCTTAGAGTTTTCTCCCATGCCCAGAAGAATAGCTGAGATCAGCTTAACGTGGATATATTATATTTGCTGTATGGGTGTGACCATAAAGAAAGTTTATTCTCAAATGGGAAAAGACATACAACAGTGTAAAACTTAAAATTAAGGAAAATAGCAATCTTATTTCAGCTTACATTTAAAATCTACGCCAAAATAAGATAACTTTTTTTGCCTAATTTAAAGTTTGCTCTGCTGAGGTAGAAAATGCATTGAATTTTTAGGAAAGATTTTTATTAACAGAATTGTTCAAAAAGCTGGCTGGCTGCAAATGCTTGGTCCATTTCGTGTCAGGCTATTTGAAATAATAATAACAAAACCAGATAAACTTTTTTAGACGTTCATATGACGAGAACTGCTTTCTGGAATAAATCCCGTTTTATTTATGAAAATTTTTCAGTGTTAATGAGATGATATCATGGGATTAAAATTATTGGGAGTTCGTCAGACAACGATAGCTTGCTTGTCAGCATAAGTTCGTCACAGCAGCTAAAAACCTGCTTCGATCCTATGCGAGTATCGATTCTTAGATGGTATCAATCCTATATCTTAAATAGTTCAATCAAATTCTTTTCATTTTGATTGCATACGAATGCTAATTAAAATCTTTATGTACACTACGGCATGATCTTATGCCGTGTTGATGCCATGCCATTGCCAACCTTGCGCAATGACCATATGCGGGGAATGACTCTTTGCAAATGAAAAATTACTACACCATTGTCAAATATTTCTTTTTTTAATGCTGTGAATCGTATGCCGATGGGTAGTAATGGTCATATGTAAGTGTGGACCGCGTGCCAAATTCATCATGAATATTTTGTATTCAGTAAATATGGCTAACTATAATTATTCTGTAATAGAGCAATATAAGTTAAAATCAATTGCAGTAAGTATCTAATATTATTTATAGAATAGAATTGTCATATGTCGTATAGAATATAGAATTGTCATATGTCGTATACCTTCGGTATTTGCATTGTATATATCTCGAATCAGCCTAGTCCAGAAAAGATGACAGTCAGAAAACAGTTTAATGTGATTGCAGTAATTTTCTTTTTATTTTTTATAGAAAATCCTCGCATAAGGTAAAGCTGAGGCTAATTGCATACGCCTTTGGCCTGGATTCGTATTCCAGACACGACATGACTGTTATCACTTTGAATACGAAGGCATTTAAAATCTGTCATTCTGAAAATTTTGAGAAGGCTGTAGGAAAAAAAAAAAGTTTGATATGTTTGGATTCCATTGCTCAATATTTTATACCTAAGTTAAATGTTGCAGTCAATCAAAGTTGTGTAGTATGAATATGTATCATAAAGTTCACATGAGTTTTACTGTTCACGTAAGTGAAAAGAATAGATTCGAATAAATTAAAGAGTAAAATTTTAAAATCTTCTTTCGTAAGGAAAGCAATTTAATCCTGTCCAAAAAATTTCAATTATTTATTTCTCAATCAGCTATCAAACTACCCTGTATGACAGCATATTTTCATGTATAATTATGCTGACAATACATCTTTAAATGATCATCCTCAGCGAAAGACAGTAATAAATACAGCATTTTTATTTTTACTTTATTCGTAACCGTAACGACGTAGCATGTTGCTGTACTACGCTGTCAGAGAGCAGAAAACAAATCACCATTGCCACAAGCGAAAGAAAAAAGAAAAGCAAAAAGTGGATAATAACCTATCGTCTGTGGAGCCAGGCAGTCTGCAAAATGGAAGCAGTCTTTATCGCTCGCAAGAAAAAGAAAGAAAGAAAAAAAAATCGCTTTCGAACTTCCTTTTTTTTTTTTTTTTTTTTTATTGTTATTATTTTCTTTTCTGCATTTTCCCTTCTCGACGATTGATTTCTGAAGTAGTTCAGGAAACAGGATTTTGCTTTGGAGTCTTTATCTAAATTAAGAAGAGTATGTTCTTCAGATTACGGTTCCAGTTACGTCTACTTTTAATGTTCCATTCCGAAATATGGCCATCCGGTCTATAATGGAGGCGGGGATAGTAATGTAGCTTATAACGATACTTTTGACAAAAGCAAACCATACACGGCTTCCTTCAGCGTGCTTTTACCTTCTTAAATTAGATCATTATGACCTCTCGGAGAGAAATGGCAGGATGATGCAAATTTTTTTACCCACGATTATAAAAAATTAACGTCTTTTTTTGGGCGCCATAGGAAATTAGGGCTCGCAATATATGCAAAACTCTTAGAAGAGTCTTAATTACGATCCATTTTTCATGCTACGTCCAAAAACAAAGCGATAAGATATCTTCTAAGTCGTAAATTTAAACCATTGAAGTGCAAATTAAATGAATGTTTGCTGTTGCATGGATGCTGAAGAAGTTTCGTGAGCGTCTCTCTTAATATATTTCGCATCAGCGGGTTGTACGTCGCTTTATGCTTTTAGCATGGTATTAGGAAGATATTAATGAGATTGAGTGTCTTTTCAGAGCTCGGTCTTTTGCAGCCTTTTAGAACTTTTGGCAACTATTCGAACATTTTTCTTATGATTTGGGAATGTGACAGTAAATAATCTGTTTGTAAATTGTTTTTAAAAATGCCGTTTTAAGAATGCTGAGTTGATACTTATGTAAACAATTTGTTCTTTCCAATGGAAATCCTTTGTTGAGCAGATGTTTTAAATTTTAAAATTACTATTATGCATTTCAGTCAATCAAAATATTCATTGCAGCAATATTAAAACATCAGAAACTGTAAGAGTCATTCTCGATTGTGAACAACATTTGCAAAAATATAACCACGATTTGTAACTAGCTTCATCAACATCGTAATTACGTTATTTTAGTTCATAAAAGTAAGGTTTGGTTTAGTTTATGTGATTATGGCAAAGCCTCAAGGGCTATCTGCCTATGGAAGGGATGACTTTCTAAGAGAGACTGGCTCGTATACACATCACACATGGGGAACGTCACGAAAGCGCCCATGCAGCTGGCCCGTTCACGGGACTCGAGCCTCGGACCGAACTACCAGTGTTCAGCGACTTTACCGCTCATCGCTGGTGGGCGACGTACAACCCGCTGATGCAAAATATATTAAGAAAGACGCTCACTTAACTTCTTCAGCATCCACGCAACAGCAAACATTCATTCACTTTGCATGAAAGTACGAGTAATTAAGTATTGTAAGAAAGTACGAGTAATGAATTGAAGTAAATAAAATGAATATACGCAATTATGTACCAAAAACTACATACCGAAACGTATGTACTCAGTGACTGATCTCTGAGGTAGGCAGCATTAGGTCTGCATGCGAAATAGGTATCTATGATTTTATATTTAAAATTTTTGGAATAATTCACGTTATTGATTTATCATTGAAATTTCTGTTGATATTACGAATATAGATATTTATAATCTATTTTAGTAGAATTATCTTCCGCGTGGCTTCTTAAATAATCAATTTTCGGAGTGCTGCTTTTCGATAAAGCAAAATATCTCTCATTTTTCTTACATATTAAACCTGTTTGTAAGTACTTAACAGACTGGGTAGTTCTTCTTCATTCAAATTGTTTTCATTTTTCAAATTCATCAGATTCAAATTTATTTTGTTTTCAGTAGAATACTTAATTGATATAATTTAAAATACATATAATTTATACTACAGCCAACTAATCATTTTCGTGACCATTTACAGGGCAACATTACAGGGTTTGGTTTATTTAATTTAATTATTTAATTACGGCAAAGCACACTAGGGCTATCTGCCTAGGGGGAAACATTACAGGGACATTAACTAACAAGTGACGTTTCTAACACTCACATACTACGACTGTAGGAAAATTTTTTGGGGGGCGGGATTTAATAAATTACATCTATTTCTAACTATATTAATTAAGTTCACTGTTACCAAAAAATAAAATAAAACTTTAAATTATAAAAAGTTGCGTTTATTGTCTTTCAGTAGCTTTGTTTATGAGCAATTAAAATTTATCATCAAGTTTGAAAAGTGTCATTGTTTTCCCAATTGGCAACACCGAGAACTAGCGAGACCCCAAAGTAGATAAAAACAATGTTTTATGTCATAACAAACACTTTTCTACTCGCTTGTATAGTATAAATATATGTCAGGAAAAATAAAGTTCTAGAACAGGGGATTTCAAACAGGGAGGAATTTCCCACTAGGAGCAATTTCATAGTTTCAGGGGGAGATTAAGATCAGCCTTTTACTTACCTGTTAAGTATTTAGTTTTAGTTTATAAATATAAAGTACCACTTTTATCCAAGTTTTGGTATTTATCAAAATTTTTCACACTCTTTCTTGCTTATTTAATTTATGAAACGCATTAAAAATAATCTAAATTTAAATAAATGTATATATATTTTTCGAGTTTTGGAAAAGAAGGGTAAGAATTTTGGTCTAGCAATGGTGAAAGGCATTCATGAGGTAAAAAAGGTTGAGAACCTGTGGTCTAAAAAAATTTGAAAAGTCTTGCTAAAGACTTTCCGAATATAAACGTGGTTATTACTAAACCTGGGGAAAAAATTATACTGTTAGTTGTGCAAATGAACCAAGATCTAAGACCAATGATAGATGTACCTCTAGCTCATCACTAATTACGCATGGACATGAATATAATAAGGTTGGGAAACAACATAACAATTCATATTACTTTTCTAAATTCCCCTCTGTCATCAAAATTCACTATAATAATATTTTTTTTTTTTTTTTTATATGTTTTTCGATAAAATGCCAGACAGTTCAAGTAAACATATTCCCGCGTAACCGAATTTAGAAATAAAAATTAAAAGAAGATGGAAAATGGTTCCAGACTTGTTTTCAGAATCTCCTTCCACGAAGCTGCGACATATAATATAGGCTTAATTTAAACATATGAAACAAGTTTCTTAGAATCGATTTTTTTTTAACAAAGTCGTCCATCTCTTAGGTAATGAAGTGCCTATTGTTTAGTTACGCTTAATTCCATAGATGAATGTTAAAAAAGAGATTTTTTTTTTGAATTTTTGTATTAGCTTTATAGTTTTTACATAAGTATCATGACTCGTTATAACACTACAACAGATAGCAACACTTCTGTGTTGGATCAAATAAAATCATCCAGGCAAACAAGTAGCCAGTTGTAATTGCGTACTATTAAATAGAATTTTTTATTATTTTAGAAGAGTTTTCAGTTAGAAATAATGATGACTTGGAGCTAACGAAGTTTATATCTAATTAAATTATATCGGATAAATTTTGGTGTGCAAATGCACTCGAAAGCCATTCATTTTAACCCAAATTACATCTTTGCAGCCGAAATTGTTATTATGATTCTAACTTTTATAAGTTAAATCTCATGGACGCGTCAATGTATACATTTATGCATAGTAAGGTGGTAAAAGAATTGTACAAAATTATTTTTAAATTAGATGTAAAGAGAGAAGACTAAAACATACAGCAGCTGTATCAAAAACGCCCCGCAGCTGTCCAATATATTGCATGATTTTGAAGCGTGTGCCTTGACAAGTAAACTTTAAAATAGTGTATGTATAATTGCCAATTATTTTTTAAACTGATAAATATACAGTGAATACCAACAACTTTTAACATTTTTCTCTTGGATTTGTTTAAATCTTTGCCCCAACAACTCCTACTGAAATTATAGAAGATTTTAAAAGAATTATTTGTAATTAATATTTTCCTCCTAGATTAAAGCAAAAAATTTTTTAAAAATTATGAGTTTTAAGAAATGTGTTTGGAGTTAAAATCCTTAGCACTTTTCAAAGTTATTTAAAATTCTATGCTGCGCTCTCATGAATGTATCCCCCGTTCACCTTGACAAGCGATTGCACTGCGAGAATTGTTAAGTCTTTGCTTTAGTATTTTCCTCTCAGTGTTCTTCCTAATCAGTTTTCAGACTGTTGCCATTCGGTAAAACATAAGATATGTAAGATACCTTCCGAATTCAATTAATCGAATTAAAATTCCGCATAAACCCAGGTAGAGGTACTAGTGGACGGGACACAAGAATTTTATCATTGGAAATAGATTTAAAAGCAATAAATGCATTTCTTAATAAATTAAAACTATTTTGTTTTTAATGATAAATATAATCGATATAAATCAGCGAAATACGTAGTGTTACTGTAATTATTTTAAAGGTGTTTTTAACATAGGTTGACCGTTTTTCCGTTGAACAAAAACGAGAACATCGAGATGCCATTAATGGGACAAAGCTTAATGAGGACAGAAAGAGAAAACAGAAAAGTATTAGGGTACAAACATGCCGAATTATTAGTATTGTTTGTTCTTCAGAAGTATTGTTCTTCAGAAGCAGAACCCAAAAGTTAGTTTGTACTTCGTCGGGATGATACCATGAAAATTTTTTTTGGTGAAGTTATCTTACACAACATTCGTTCTTACAACTCCTTATCATAAAACTAGTCGAATTCTATGACACAGTTTTGTCTCACAACCAGCGTAAACTTTATCATCTCACCACCTAACCTAGATTTCTCTTTCGAATATATAGTGTCCATAACAGAAAATATTCTTTCAACAGGTGCAATACTTCCGAGAAGATAAAGAGAATTAACGCTACAATATTACAAAAATGTTGAAAATGTAAGAGTTCCTCGCGTATTTCAAGAAAATATCTGATATGGCCACCACATGACTTCCTTGTACGCCCTATAAAATTATACACAGTTTTTGTTGCACATCATTTAAATTTATTTCTTCAAATTATTCTAACTTAATTAACCTACTTCTCAAGACAAGCTGAAAATTACATCAAAAATTGGGAATTATGAAATTAAATACACCGGTCAGTTTTTATCGTACGGGAGTCAAATTTCTTATAATTTTACTTTTCTGATAACGGGTATGAAAATTTCCCAAATATAAGCATATTAACCAGACAGCATTAAAGTTTTGATCTCGTTATTTGTCCAAAATTAATATTTTTTTTTTTATTTTATATTGCCAAAACAGGAATATTTTTGTCATTTGAAACGCTTCTGTAACTGGAAGTATATACGTCTACGACCAACGATTGCGAAAATAAAGGCCGGTTAAGGATTTTTAAGCCGGGTAAGAGAATGGATATATATATATTTTAGTACCGTCGGTTACGATATAAAAAGCAGGCGCAGAACTAGATGTTATAACAGTCCTAGATAAAAAATTAACATTAGGTAATACCACACATTTTTTTCCCTTGTAGATTATGATATACTTCAAAATGCAATGCAATATTTTTTTCAAGCAAATATTAAATTTACTTGAGATTTATTAGCCCAAGAGGGGGTATTAGCCTCGAAATGGGATTTTGCGTCGGTTCACTATAAACGGCATATCACTTTTTCCAATTGTTGCCAACAAATTGTTTTTAAAGAAATCTAATAATGAAGACTCAGTGTGTATTTATACATATATTCCTCGCATTGGGAAAAAACGACGCTCCCTACAGCCGGCAAATTTTAAATAATGTACTTCAAACATCCGCGCCTGGAAACCCAAATTTTGAATTTCGAATTTGTTTTATTATTTGTGGCATATTTTTGAAACTTTAATTAATTTTTGATTAACCTACTCAACGATTCGAAAACGAGTAGAGGCAACATTGATCGAAATAAAACATTTTTATCTCCAGCGCATTAGACTGTTCCCATTAAAAAATTATAAGATATTTAGGTTTCAATTTTAATTAACAAACTCGAGTCTATACAAGCACTGTGTTGCCTCGGCCAGAAATTAAAAAAAACTTTTATCTTCCTCACGCCAGCGTGTTACCACTTAAAGATACTTTCATATTTAAGTTAGAAGGTTACTGAGTAATAACCTAAGCGATTTAAAGCAATAAACACAGTTCTTAAGAATATTTTTTCTACTTTTTAATGTGATTGTTTTAAATAAGCATGTATTAAAATCGTGAGATATCTAATCAGTAATATTCAGTATTTTTATGAAATTACACTAAGTGGGTCCATTAAAAATCATTATATTCTTTTCCATTTCCATGTTCATTATTTTAGGCGATGGTCTAGCGAGCGGCTGGTTTTTAAGGAAATAATATAACGAATATAGTAAAAATATATATGGCAACCTCTGATACTCTATCCGGAATTCTAGAGATATACTGTTTTTAAATATTCTGGAATAGTGCTATTGAATTGACTTTTATATGACGTAAGTGCGAAGAACGTGATATTAAATAAATAAAGTTCTCACATAAAAAGTTAATAATAGAAACACATTTTTTTTTGTTAGCCATCTTATTAAGAAAACTGAATATTGATATGATTATCTGAGAGGAGACTGGAAAAAAATAGAATATATAAAATAAAAATAGAAAAATGTATGCCAATACTGTATCGGGAATTATAAACATATACTGCTATACGGCTTTTAAAAATTATGTCATTTTGTTGTTGAATGTGGACTAAATAATAAGGCTAAAAAGACACACACACACACACACATACAAAAAAAAAAAAAAAAAAAGGGTTAACAGGAGTGAGCACAAGGACAAACTGGTAGACTGCAGGCTCAGCAAAAGCTTAACAAACTCTTCTGGGTGACTGTTAAATTCTGAAACTTTAAACCTCCCCCAAATTAAATTTTATACCTTAACATACCTTTTAGATAATTTAAACATCCATGCTTAGAAATTTGTTAGTAACAGTTTCCTTTTTTCTAATTAATTTTCACATAGCTGCACGCATTATATAATAGGCATGTATTATACAATAACAGTATGTTGTAATTATTGTTCATTAATAACTATTATAAATAAATTAAATGAAAAGCATATTTATTATTCAAACAAAATTTTTTAACTCTTCTGTTAAAAAATACACGAACTGATTGATCTTCTATTACTAGAAACCGAAATGCAAGTAATAAGCAAAGACTTCTCTGTCATATTTATCTTCAGCTGTTGACAACTGCGTATTTAGAATTTATATTCGTAAATCAAATTAACTGAGTTGCGTCGCACAAAATGAATTTTTTTGGCTTCAAAATTGTTAGAAAAGGATTTAGAAAATGAGAAAATCTGAGCGCGTCGGTTTTTCAATAATGCTTATATTTCTTAAACAAATGAATTAAACATTCGCTGTTGCCAAACCATTCACCTGTACGTCTGTTCTTTTGTGCGGTGGATATGGTACGGCAAAATCATTCAGCTGAAAATTATCGTTAATTTCATAATATTCGTCCTCCTAATAATTATTTATTTAAGAACTGTGTGTTGTGTGCTATGTATCTGATATATTTGAACTCTTCATGTGTATTTACTGTTTGCATGTTAGCAACAGTGCGCAACATTTTTAAAAAATTGTAGCCAATAAAGACATTTTAACTGGTTTTTTTTAAGACTTAGAAGAATCTGTCAGTGAGATCAACTATCCAGCACTATGGAAAGGAAAACACTTCCCCTCACTGTTGAAAATCTATCGAGTACAGCAGCTGTAGTGCAAAAAGCTATAGGTTCCTTTGTTATAAATATTTTTTTGCAAGATTACCGCAAATTTGAAATTTCAAATAATTTTTTTTTATAAAATTAAATAAAAACTAGATGATTTTACATTTTCCTCGACAATTTTTATCACAGCATTGGTGTGTTAATATTTGCACGTTTCCTTTTCAAGTTTCATTTTAGTTGTTGTTTCCTTTGTTTCATTCATTGCTGCATCTCGGTATATTTTTCAAAACTGCTGTGGGTCTTAATTTGGAATTTAATTTTATTACAAAATTTATTAATTAAAAAATATGAAAACTTTCAGATTTTATATTACCCCCAAACGGGCTTCTTTTTTTTTTTTTTTTTTTTTTTTTTTTTTTTTTTTTTTTCATTTACAGACACAAACACGTTTCGACGAGAGCATTTGGGCTAACGCCACATTGGGCTAACTAAATACATTTAAAAACTGCATATCTTTAGAATTTTCGATAGAGAGTCTTGCTAGAAATAAAAAAAATTTAGTGTTTCTACTGCTCGCTTTGAAGTTGCTGTGTTTTTTTAATCAAAAATTCACTAAAGTTTTACAGACAATAAAACAAACACTAAATTCAAAATTCTGGCTTCTAGATGCCCATGTTCGTGAGTACGTTGTTCAAAATTTGATAGCTCTAGGTTTCGCTGTTTTTTCACATTGCGAGAAACATACATATATTCATGTAGATTCTTCATTATTTAGTTTCTTTAAATATAAGACAGGGCGATAACTTTGGTGGCAAATATTTGAAAAGTGTTTCGAATATTTAAAGTGGTTCGATTCAGTGATTCCGTTTAAAATGATCCCCTTTTGATACCAATAACCCTTTTGGGCTAATGCCCATTTGAGCTCATAAATAAAGGAGAGGAGGGACAGAGAGAGAAACGGGGAAAGAAGAAAAAGAAAGCAAAAAAATCTAGTGCTGTGTTTTATTTTTAAAAAAATCTGAACGTTACACTAAGTAGATCGAATGCTTTATTTCAAAATTCGATTAACCTATTATTTGGTTTATTTGGTTTGAATGATTTTTTTTATATCTTTTCCTGATAATACTGAAATCGAACTTTGTTTATTATTTGCAAAATAAATTATTTATTTTTAATTTTCTACCATGATTTCAAAAGCTAAATATTTCTACGTTGCTTTGGCAACATAGACGCCCATATGTGACGTTCCTTTACTTTTAAATATGAAGCAAGAACATTGTTGTTTAAATCAGAAATAAAGCGTCTGCAATAAACGATTTCCAACATTTCCACAGAAAGCTATTAATGAAAACATTTGCAATACATAGCTTTGGTTTGTCAATGAGAAAAAACACTTTTATTACTTTGAATGTGAAATACTGTCCAAAATATTCCTAATTTTGCATACCTTAGAGAAACTAAAGAATAGTATTTATAAAATGGTGTTTCTAGCAGGCATAAATACCGCTATTTGAGATTCATGGTTTGGGTATAAAGTAATTAATAAAAAATAACTAAATTAAGTTCTAGCTATTCAAATAAAAACTCGCGTGTTCCCTGAATGTATTTTATTATGGTTAAATAAGCCCTAAATTAAAATTCTGGTTAGCATTTTTTTGTTATTCTCCAATAATGTTAAGCATGACGATCTTAGGTACACCGCCAAAACACTTATTACACTGTATTACTGCGGCCGGGTAGAAAAGCGTGTGTGTGTGTAATTATGGTAAGGCCTCGAGGGCTATCTGCCTAAGGGGAGGGATGCCTTCGTGGAGGTCTTTCTAAGGGAAACTGGCTCGTATACACGTTACACATGGGGAAAACCACGAAAACACCCATGCAGCCAGGCCGTTCGCGGGATTCGAGCCTCGGACCGAACTACCAGTGTTTAGCGACTTTACCGCTCGGCCGCTGGTGGGCCCGTTAGAAAAGCGAATAAGTGCACTGTCTTTTTTTAATAAAGTTTAATTTATTTAATAACAGATAAAACCTTTAGTTAATTCTTTTCTATCTATACTTCTTCTTAGAAATTGCATAATTTTTTTCAAAAATATGTAAATATTAAAATCAGTTAGGACACTTCACTTTTAACTTATTTGTGTTTAGGTACTTTTTTGTTTAAAGGTGTGTTTAGGCATGCGTATTTGTGCTTACAATTAGAATTGTCATAAGAAGGTACTGAAATTCGATATGTAGAGAAAATTATATATCCAATGTTAAATAAATAAATAAAATAAAATAATAAATTAAAAAAGAAAAAATAACCCTTTAAAAATTAACTTAAATTAACATAAATTGATATAATTTGAAATGAAAAGTCAGATCGTGAATCGGGGCTTTTGACGCATTTAATTAAAACTTTTCAGTGTGTACTTGTTTTAATGAAATTTAAACTGATATAAGTTTATGAAACTTACTTAAATTAGTTATTAACTTTCCCATTTTCATGCTAAATTGAAGCCCTCTCCCAATTATCAAAATTGACTTCGTTTTCCAAGAACTTTGAGTTTGGATAAAGCAGTTAAAAATTTGCCTATTTTTAATAATGTTTTTAAAAACTTTCTTTTTTTATATTTTTGAATTTATTTATGAACATGATTTATTATGCCTTGAAGAAAGTGTAGTGTTTTCAGTTACCATCTTCTTAAATTATGGCGTCGTAAAATAAATTGCCTAGAATACACGTGCGGTGGAAAACTGACGAACGAAGAAGTGAAAGAATCTAGACGTAGCATTTATCGTCCAATGCTGTTTGGAAAGTTTTGTCACTGCTTCAAACCTAAAACCTCTCATTTACCTTCCACTCACTTTCGCACACAGCACTTCGCGGGACATTCGACAGAAATTTTTAATACATTTAAAAATGAATTAGTGTATATTAATTAACAAACTAAGCGATTTAAAAACGATGAACCAATTTCTAGTATTTAAATTAAAATTTTTCTTTTTTAAGTAATGTAGCTAATTTACATAAAAGGAATTTAATTTATTATTCATGAAATTCATAATTTTTGTGCAAATTTGTTCTTTGTTGTAATTGATAAAAGATATCTATAACGCCGCCTGTTACATAAATGGCACAGAATATTTTTTTTTAATTCTTACGATTTTTACCAATCTTAATTAAATAATTTTTACTTTATTTCATTTTATTTACCACTTTTTAAATTTTTAATGGTAAACTCTTTTTTGAGCTGTTAAACTGCAGTTTGAATGTTTCCAGCTCGTAATTTGCCGCATTTTTTTAAACTTCAGTTTTACCATCAAATCAAATAAATAAAACACCTATTCAGCCAATCTTTCAAAAGCGATTTTAGTATGATATGGATTTAAAAAATTCCCTTCAAATTTTATTAAAATTATGATTTGTGTTTATGCTTGATAAAGTCGGACTGTAATAATGATAAAAATTCATAGATAAGGCGCGAAAACAAAAACATGGAGAAATAATCTTGTGCTTGCGCAGCTACTATCAGAACATCCGGCAAATTTGCGCACTCTAGAATTTCGAAGCCCGGAGAGTCGGTAAAAAGGAAAGAAAAAAAGGAGAGAAAGAATACAGCAATATTTTTTTCGTTCATTCTGCTTAACGTAAGGTTCAATGAGTCACGATGTTATTGCGGTGAGCTAACGGAAATGTAGCGGCAAGTGTCAAATGTAGAAGTAGTTATCAACTCTTCGAAGAATGGTACGCGTTACAATTTTGCATTCCCTTTAAATTTGTGGTATTTTCAGAACAATTTTCTATATTTCATGGTCGTTGCCACTTTTAAACAATAATTTCGCAAACGGAATGGAGGAACTACTCGATGGCCTTTAAATTGCCTTGGCCATTTAGATCAAAAGTCAAAGTTCTGAAGCAAAATAATTCCCAAAAATCATAGGATGGTGTTTTTTCCATACTGACCTAATTTCACAAAACGTGCAATATTTTCACCGGAGTATTAATAAAATATTTTGACTTCTACTGATTTTTTATTCTTTATATTCTTTCGATCACTGAAAAAAAAAGTATGAATGTAAATAAATACTCATACATTCTTTTTTTTTGCAAAAATAAACGTGAAAAATATAAGCGATAAAAAAGGTTGTAAAATGTTTTAAAATATATTTTAATCTAAAAGCAGCTAGGTTTTAATTCTGTTTTATCGCTTTTTAAAATACCGATTATTTTTTAACATAAAATTAATTGGTATTGCTAAAAAACAGTATTTTCCACAGTCAGATTTAAGCTGTAGTTGCAAAAAGTAATTAATCATTGCTAAAAGTGGCAGAATACTAAAAATTTACGGGTAATGACTATTGCATTTCTTACCTTTTAAATAATGTTTATTAAGTTTACGATGCGATTCTTTTTTTCCATCGTATCTCATCAGTTTTTAAATTCTTTTGTAATGGGTCTAATCTTCGTATTCTGAGTTACTAAACTACATCTGAAATGAATAGAATTCACTTAAGTGATTTGTAGTCGCGAAGGTTTTGATTTACTTTAAGGGAGTCGAAACATTAGGAAATTAAATGTTTCTTTTCACCAAGAAAATAAAGGTTATATAGTGTTTGAAAATATCTAAATTGCTAATTTGATTTTCAAGTGGTTTGATTTTATTTTCGTTAACTAATAATTGGTTAACTAATTACTGTTATGTTTTACAGCATTTTCGTTTTCAAATAGGCAAATTAAATTATTAATTCAATTTATTTTATTTCAGTTTAAGGATGTTTCAAAAGGATTCTTTTCGTACTTTCTTTTTACTTTCATGTATGAAATAAAGAAAGTATTATAATCACGAAAAATTCCAGATACCATATTTCAACGAAATTATCCATTTTGACCGCTATCAAATGTAATTTAACGATGTTTTTGCGTGACATGTGTAAGTATGGACAGAATAAAAGACTCTTTTTTTCCCAAAAAATTATAAAATTGATTTTAAATGAATTCATATGAGATTTTTTCATGGCGTCAATACGTAGGTGCGTATGTGTGTATGTATCTAGCATAACTCAAAAACGAGTAGCTTCAGAACGTTGAAATTTTGTATATAGGACAGCTATAGGATGTAGTTGTGCACCTCCCTTTCTGGTGGCAATCCGGCCACACCAAAAGTAAATAAATATACCCACTCTGTTATTCGACTCTGGAGTTCAGTGTTTTTATTCTTATATGTTGGTAAATTGTGCATTTTTTGCTTTAAAAATGATTCAATTATGTTGTTCCTATCTTCCGGTTAAGGATTTTACACCTTTAGTTAACCTGCGTGCAATATTTGCGGAATTATCAACAATTTAAAAGTTGTTTAAGTGCCACTAAGCCTAATTTTTTACTTCCTTGTACGAAGTACAAAAGAAGTACTGTAATCGCGAAAAATTTCGGGTGTTATATTTCAACGAAAATATCCATTTTGACCGCTATCGAATGTAATTTAACGATGCTTTTGCGTAACATCTGTACGTAAGGACATAATAGAGGACTCTTTCCCCCCCCCCAAAAAAAAAACTATAGAACTGATTTAAAATAAATTATGAAAAGATTTTTTTTCGTGGCATCTATACATACGTATGTACGTATGTATGTATGTATGTATCTCTCATAACTTAAAAGCGAGTAGCATCAGAACGAGGACTGCTATAACATGTAAATGTGTACCTCCCATTTTGTTTGCAATCGGCCACACCAAACGTACATAAATATGTGTATATATATATTCACTCTGTTATTCGGCTCAGTGAGCTCAATTTCTTTATTCTTATATGTTTGTAAATTGTGTACTTTTTTGCTTTAAAAATGATTGAATTATATTGTTCTTATCGCCCGGTTAAGATTTTTATGCTTTTAGTTAATTTGCAAGCAATAATTGTGGAATTATCAACAGTTTAAAAGTTTCTTTTTAAATACGGCTAAGCCTAAATTTTGTTTACCCCAGCGGCCATATTTGTTTACATTTGAAACTTAGCAGAATAGTAGATTTGTTGCCAATCTAGAGAAACTAAGCTTCGCAATAACAAATAAAATTCTTCTTTTATTATTACGAAGTAAATTATACGTAATTCATTCTGGAATTATCATTTAAGTTATTAGCTTGTTTTTGCGTAGAAACTGTAATTTTAATTGTAAAAATTGTTTTTTTTTTAATTGTTTTATCTGTACTTGGCGTTTTATGTTTTTCTATATCTTTCAATTTTCAATGAAAATATTTTGAATTTTTACGTATTTGTGCCTTGCCGCGAAGTGAGAACTGAATTAATTAGTAGCGCATGCGCTTTAGGCAAGCAGCGCTGATGAGTCGTCTGTGAAAAACTGTTTCTTTTTTTATTTGTTTAATTTCTTTTATATATCGTTTTAGATTTATTATAGTATTTAAATAGAACTTGTGGCAATTCTTCGGATGATATAATTTTTGTGCACTCTAAGTTATAAAATGCACGAGACGTAACGCTGTTAAGTGAACTTAGCGACGAAGTATCGCTATGGTAAATAAATATAGTGAACTATAAAGAGTGCACTTATTCTATTATAGTTTATGCGCTATTGACGAAGTAAATTTAATTCAGCCCAATAAGTTTAAATGAAATGCAGGAGAAATGCTTATAATTTAATATTCCGGGCAAGGAATCTGATGTGGATCTGTCTGAATTTTCACATCAGATTTTTTTAATATCATAATGCCTACTGTTGTTAGTAGACAAAAACTACTGTTGTTAGTAGACAAGATACTGAAAGTGCCTACTGTTGTCAAAAGGAAGGAAGTACTCTTATATAAGTTCTTTTATCATGGGTTAATTAGTCATACTGTTAATTACTAGATAATTTTCAAACATCTCGCATTTTGACTTAACAGTCTGACTGATGCACGATTTAAAGGCAATGCTTTTTTTTTTCTTTTGATTAAAATGACGCATTTAAAATTTTAGTAATTGTCTGTATTTCCATTTTTCAAGCTAAAAACTGATAATCTCCCCCCCCCAGTTGATGCGATTTTAGTATTTACTTTTTGTTTGAGGGGAAAACAATATTTTCCAGTAAACTCCTTTTTCTACCAACAAGAAATTTATATACTAATATCAACCCAAGATTATCGTTAGTTTTATGAAAAAACGCTATGCATTTTAAGAGGAACTATTAAGGAATCCTTTATCATTACATAGCAAAAATATTCTGCTAATTGAAGTACAATATAATCTAATCTATTTTACAGTAATCTATTTTTACTTCCTTGTACGAAGTAAAGGAAATATTGTTATCGCTAAAAATTTGGGGTATCCTATTTCAATGGAAATATTCATTTTGAAAGTTCCCGAATCCATTTTTAGCGTAATGTCTGCACATATGTACAGAATAAAGATTCTTTTTTCAAAACAGATTGAAAAATGGATTTTCTCGAGATATCTATGCGTACGTATCTCGCATAACTCAAAAACGATTAGCAGTAGAACGTTGAAATTTTGTATCTGGAACTGCTATAACATGTAGCTGTGCATATATATGAGAGATCCGTTAATTAAGTTAAAATAATTCGAGGAAATAAGTTTAAACGAAAGACAGCAAAATATGTGTATAAGTTAATAAGCCAAGGAAGTCGTGGTATCCACATCAAATTTTTTATATAAGAAAAGAAGTGGTGGATCCATAGATAATCGTTATTTATCTTACAACTTAAAACAGAATATGTGTTGTTAGTTTTGAAAAAAAAAAAAAAAAAAAAAAAAAAAAAAACCAACATAACTCTAAAATAGCGATGTTAGATTATATCATAATCAAAACAAAAATGTGGTATATTTTTATATGGAAGGGTATGTTTATTAGTGACACCCTTAATATTCATTTAAACTTTGGTTAAATCTTCTTGGGGATTTTTCTCTAAATTAATGGTTTTCGATTTGTACTGTTTTTCTTCCAACATAGCGATCTGCTCTTTAAAGAAGATAAAACCTAAGTCTGTTTTTTTTTTTTTTTTTAAATGTGATTACGGCAAAGACTCAAGGGCTATCTGTCTAAGGCGAGGGATGCCTTCGTGGAGGACTTTCTAAGAGAAACTGGCTCTATACACGTTACACATGAAGAAAACCAGGAAAACGCCCATGCATCCAAACCTCGGACTGAGCTACCAGTGTTTCGAGACTTTACCGCTCGAGAAACCCTGAGTCAGTATTTGTGGAAATGCATAAATGTTTTTTTGTAAAATAATTTCAATCTAATGGGCTGTTTTTTTTTTTTTTTTTTTTTTTTTTAAATATTAAATTTCAGACTGATGTATTTCTCTTCGATATAGTAAAAGATACAGATTGAGCAAGGCTGACACAAGTGTATTTTGGTAAGTGCGCGTCTATATATATAGTATATAAATGTAGACATCGCCGGTCTTGCCAACTGTTATGCTTCCGTTCCAGTTTGAGAGAGAACACCCATTTTGGGGATGTCCAAAGGTTTCCCACTCCTCTTCCCTTACAAAAACTTCTCGACAAGGTTTTGGTTTTGAGGCCTTCTTACCGCACAGACACTAAACGCTTACTAACATCCAGGCCTTCTTTCGAGATTCGAATCTGTCCTATCGCTACGGCAGTGAGAGTCACTAACCGGTATGCCATTTGGGCGGCTCGTGTAATTTAACAGAACAAATTCATTGCTCTTGGCAGAATTTAACAGAATCTAAAAGTTAAAATTAAACACTTCAAAGTATGAAATTCATACAGCGAAGTCCTAAACTTTGGTTTAGATCGTCTAATCCCTCAAACAAACACGGCTAATAGAACACTAAAACTGACTGAGGTAAATATAAAAGCTGGGCGAAAACTAGTACGGACAAGGTCAGCAGTCGCTGTTAAAAACACTTCCTTAACTTCAAGAAAGTTAGGAGCTTGTTAACTAATTTGCATCCACGTAGGAGACGAGGAAAGTGGAATAGAAATGGAAGATAAAAATAATAAGATAATACCTACCGTATTCGTTGGGCCCAGTTTTGAATTCCAGAGAAGCCTTGGATATTTGAAAATGTATAATATCTGTACGGCATGAAGTCAGTCATATTGGTAAGCCGAAAGTTCTGTCAAGAATCTTTGGTGGCTTGGCAAGCTAGGGAGAGATACTTGAATCTGTCCCCCGTCAAAATTGGGAAAAATTCCATCGTTCCCGCGAGTGTAAAATCCTTTTCCTGTGGTGCACCTAGGGCAACCTCCTTGGTAATGAGACCATTATATGCTCGATGGGGGTTAGCAGCCATTCCCTAAGAAAGCATTAAGTTGCAAGTGTCCGGATGTATGAAACATTAATATTCCCAGAGAACAATTTAGATTTGTTAATAAAAGGCGTAGATGACGGAAAATGTTGTTATATTTCTTTTATGTAGTCATTTTAATTTTTCCAGTACGCATGATCAGTCATGAATTCCTGAAAAAATTTTAGTGACATCATGTTGCCGTTTATACGGCGCTAGATCTTAAATTCTGTCAGATTTTAACTGGAATACTTATAAATGTAACAAAGTTCAAAATCAATATTTTGCTTAATAAAATTACAAAATTCTGTTAATTTTCGACAGGAATAAGATTACAAGAATGGTGTTTTTCGTTTAATCTGAAGTTTCCATGTGACGAATTGATTGTTATTTGCAAAAAAAATATGTTGATTTTATTTATCGATTCTTTTAGGATTAGTGTACAAAAACTAAAGGAATCAATAACAATAATTACACAAGATTATTTACTAAACAACATTTGTGATGACATATATTTATACATCTTTTCGTTACCAACAGTTATCTTTATTCAAATAGCGTTTAATTTTGGACCAACAATGAATTAATCACATTTGACTTTTCTATATTATGTAGCATTAATTTCGAAAGGCATAAAAGGATATTTCGCAAGGAGTTAAATTATTTTATTAACTTCGTGTGATGTAGCAGCCGTTTTATCAGTTTCTTATTGAGAAGAAATGATTCGGTTCAAATTTACAGTAAATTCTTCGGGATATCCTGCTCGACAATTCTTGATATCTCTATGGTAAATTTTTGGTTTGCAGTGAATTTTTCAAGACATCCCGCTTCAGAATTTCCTATATCTATGCAATGAATTCTCAATTCTTTCGAGGAATATCAATGAAAAATGTGTAGGATTTTATGTAAATATGTTAATTAACCAGTTATTATGAGTTTAATCTTTATTTCATCTTCTTTCCGTGGTCCCCACCAGAATGCAAATGAATCTGTTGTTGTGTATGAAGCCAAGAGTTTGAATATTAGACTTGGAGCTTCTTGAAACCTCGTACTGCAGTTATGTACTATCGCCAGTCCTATCATAGTTATTCCGGCTGTTGCGAACATGCTAGCTCATTTTTAATTACTAAAAGTTAACTATTTTATATGTAGTCTCAGACTAAGTTACTTGACTAGGTTAAGAGTAAGCTAACTTCATTTTATGGTATTTCAAATACTCCGAAATAGCCAGATGTATTCTGTAGCTCAAATGGTTCTTTTTGTTAATTTTAAGAATTCGGTAAAAAGTTCATTTTAGACTTTATCGTACCATTTGCTTCCGACTAAAGCCATAACTCGCTTGTCGGTCTAGTAGAATCTAAAGTTGAGTTAAGTTCTATATATAGCAGAACTCCACAGATCATCAGTATTTTTGCCGTAAATTCTTCAAGAAATCCCGCTGTACTCTAGATTAGCTCTCCAATAAAAAATGCTAATGGTAATTCGTGATGGGATTAAGTTGGTGGAATGAGGGTGGTGGATGTGCCTTCAATCGCCTTTTACATTGCAGAAGGGGGATATAGAGAATAGCGTATTCTTACAATAACTGTTCTGTTGTCATCAACATATCAATCCAGCAGTACATGTTTTCGATTCCGGTTGAGGGCACAGTGAATTTTTCAAGAAATTTTCCTCCAAAATCATCATTCATTGCAAATTTTTTGCTTCATGTAACGCTCTTTCGTTTAAATCTAGCACAGATTCAATTATTACTTTTTTTTTTTTTTTCCTGACAAGTAAAATCGCTTCGTATCATTTTTTTTCTTTTGTGCAGACTACTACTATTTTTGCAGCAATACATATCCGAAAAATGATATAAAATAATCTACTAAGATTCGAAAGGACATAAAATCAATGATTATAAGTTTTCAAACATGATCTTTTGAAGACCATTTTTAAAATTTTATCCAACTCGCAGCTTACGCACATATTTTTTTTTTTTTTCTTACAATATATATTTTTTTCCTATTAGTGATTGGAAGCAGCCTTTGAGAAGCGCTAAGTAATGGTTTTAAGTCACTTGATATGACCTTAATAATGTTTATGCTTAAATCGCTACTGATAATCTAAGAAAATATAAAAGAATTCCTCATATACATGTTTAAATATTAATCATATGTCTATATAAAAAATTCTAAGTTTCTTTTAACGAAATATTAAAATCGATTTTTTAAATGTCACTGATTTTTTAAATGATTTTTTAACTGTCGATATAAATTTTTAGTCTGTTCCTTCTTTTATGTTTCTTAAACGACAATGTGTCAATAGATATGTTGAAAAGCAAGATACATTGATAATACCATCGAAATACTTCATTAATATGCCGATATTTATCTTTCATCTACGAAACACATTTAGCGCCCACCAGCGGCCGAGCGTTGTAGTCGCTGAAAACTGTCGAGGCGGGTTTCGAATCTTGGCGAACGGGCTAGCTGCATGGGCGTTTTCGTGGTTTTCCCCAAGTGTAACGAGCCAGTTTCCCTTAAAAAGCCCTCCACGAAGGCACCTCCCTTAGGCAGATAGCCCTCATGTGTATTGCTATAATTAAATAAGCTAAACCAAACCGAAACGCACTTAAATTTGGCACACTCGATCTTCAAATCAAGACCAAGGTTGCTATCTCGATAAGATTTCGAAAAATCAGCCCACGAGTTTAATAAAATTCTGTTTATAAGCTCAGCGATTTAAAAGTTTTGTATTGCCACTCTACAAAGCATAAGATATTTATATTTTAAATTTAACCGGAAAACTCAGAGATATAAAAGAAGTCTGTTGTTCGCGGCAAATCACAATATATTTGTCTTTTGAATTTAATAAACAGACTCAGCGATTAAAGAAAAAAAAAAAAAAATGTGTTGCCTCTACCCGAATAAACCTATTTTTATCTTCCACGTGTCTTTGCGTTGTCGTTCAGCAAAGCGTAAAATATTTAATTTGTCTTTCAAATTTATTCAGCTACTAATTAACAAGCTAAGCGATTTAAAAGCAATAAATATAATGAAATTTTGCACACTTGACTTTCAAAATGAGAGGCAGCAGCTTTTTATTTGAAAAGGAATTCGACACAAAAGTAAAACGTACACAATACTGAGGGTTAAAACTAAGAGCCCTTCCCAGTTAATAAAAACATGCAATTGGCTAATTGGATAGCAATTAGATATCAATTCATAATCATCGAAATGCCACCGAAGAAAAAAAAAGCTTATTGGTCTGAAAAACTCTGCAATTGAAAGACAAGCTATCCGGGAGTCGGAAATATTTGAGCAACGGAAGCTTAAGCTATAGCAGGACCTTATTCATCTTGGGCAAAGGAAATTTCGGAAGAAAGCAGCGTTACAAGATCGACGTAGAAAGTAAGAATTCAAGAATGGTGAATCGTCATTCAAACCTAAATTTAGGAGCATTTAATTACAACTCATATTACGAATACTGTAATCATCCTTAAATCGTAATAAGATGAATGGATGTCATATGTAACCATTGTCAGTCAAAGAAATATAAATGTGAATCACTGAAAATGTGTTGTTGCAATGGGAAAATGAAGCTGTTGCCAGTTAATGAGCCCCCAGAACCACTGCTATCTTTCTAACCCGATAGCACAGAAGATTCGAAGTATTTTCTAAAAAATATAAGGTTATATAATTCTAGCTTTTAGATGACATCATTCGGCGCGTCAACTGCACCGCGGGAAGAGGGTTTCATGCTTACGTTTAAAGTACAAAGCTAATTTTACTACAAAATTCGATCACTTTTTTCCTTTTCAGGTGAAAATCCAAAATTTCTACAAGTTTATTTCATGAACCATGAAAAATTGCGGCTGATAACAATGTGTTAATATATCTGACGGATGTGAAGACATCGCTTTAAATCTGAGAGACTACTTCTTTCGTAAAACCGCTTGTTAAGGATGTTTAAAACAACATTAGAAAGGATACCTACAGAAGAGTATAAAGCAATCATGTGGGCATATAAGAGGCCATCCAGAAACATGAATGACATTTTAACTCCCCAAACTTTAACGATGTAGCCACAGTCGCTGTTGGTTTGGAAACAATATGATCGCCGTGATATAACTCTTCAAAGACGGAACTAAAATTTGCTGAGAATTTCAGAAAGACCCCTTCATACGACGCTCTGCAATATCCTTGATCTTCTAAGCTGGTGAACACGGTTATTCTGAATATGTACGTGAAGGTCAAAAATAAGTGGCTTCTCTACATAACACAAATTCAGCAAAAACTGCATGTTGAAAAATCTCTGTATCCACAAAGAGATGTTCTGACCGGAATATCGCCAATACAGGAAGTATATTCATATTATTAACTACTTTCTTTGACAGTCCGAGGCATTTGCTCGAATTTTTTTTAAGACGTTATATCCTATGTCTGCAACGACGACAACCACGCATCTCGCTCAATGGGAAACGACTTGCAATCAAGCGAGAACTCAAATACTTGGGAATAATATTTGATGACAAACTGAATTGCATAGCGCATGTGCTCTCCCTAAAACAGCGCACAGCAAGCATCGCTCAGCAGCTCAAGATGATGAAAGGATATCGCTGGGGTCTCAACCCGCATATCCTCAAGATTCTCTATAAACCGTCACTGAGAAGATCGTGACATATGGAGCAGCTGTCTGGGCCTTACCGATGCAGGGCAGAAAAGTAAAGCATTTGCAAAACACCCAACGGCCGTTTTTATTAAATATCACGAGAGCATTTAGAACTTCCCCGACCAATGCACTGGCAGTCCTGGCTGGCATACTACCCTTGTCCATTAGTGTCGAGAAGGAAGCTACGTACCAGATAGTCAAGCAACTCGGCCAAACAACGCAATTTGGGGAAGAGGTATTTACTGCAGATAACCTCGAAAGAGCAGTCATCAGCCTTGACAGGCACCCGTCTTTGCAAGGACGGGGTGTTAATGTCAACCTAAAGCAGACCACAAGATCCACGAACACAGATGTTATCTATTATACGGATGGATCTAAAATAGACGAACGACAGTGTGGGCTGTGCATATGCAGCACTTAAAGAGTGTAGAATAGTAAGCCAATGGAAGGGGCATTTGGAAGCGTACAATAGTGTCTTCCAAAGCGAGGCCACAGCTATAAGCTATGCACTGCAAGCGATAATTCAGCAGAGGCTATACAATAGTTACATAATAACAGACAGCCTGTCTACGTTATACACCATCATTAACCCCACCCACAGTTCTCCAATAATAGCAGCTATTCAGGAATACCTCCGTGCTCATAAAGAATTAAATATTAATCTAGAATGGACGAAAGCCCATATCGGGAATCATGGTAATGAGACTGCAGATCGGCTTGCAAAAGAAGCAGCCCATAACGTCGAAGCAGTCCCAGTACAAATCCCATGGCCGGTTTCTCATTTAAAACGGAATTTGCGCGCCACAGCTCTAGCACTCTGGTAGGCTGCGTGGGACAACGAAGACACAGGCCGCCGAGCGCATACATTTCTGTCTAAAGTAGATAGGGAACTACTGGTTGCACGGCCACAAATGGTGTACTACATCACAGGGTATGGGCCCTTTCCAGTATATTTTGAGAGATTTGGAATCTCCAATTCGGATCAGTGCTGCTGCGGCGATCTGGGCACAGCAGAACACTACGTTCATGAATGTTCTCTCACGGAGGGAATGCACATTCCGTTCCCGCAGACGAACAGGGAGGCATTCAACAGATTTATGGTCAAGCAGCGACACCAGACCAACAAAATTACTCATATAGTTGATAAGCTAATAGACATGGGTCCAGACTTATGCCATGTGTAAATATAACTGGTCAGTATGTCAGCTAATTTCAATGTAAATCAGTATCATTCAAGCATAAGTAATCTAGGTATGTCTGCGATGTGTGTATATAGTGTGGGCAAGCGTGTCCTAATGTATGTTATTATTATTATTATTTTTTTATTTTATTTTCATTTTTATTTTTATTCTGCTAGGTGTATATACTAGCTCTGTCTTATTATTCCAAAGCAAATTAAGGTAATGTCATGTAGGTATTTAGAAAGTATATGTATGTAACAGTGCTGGATTGTATGTCAGCAAATATGTATTAACAGAATCATGTAAATAACTACTAATGTATATCTGCCCTTGTTTAGCCATGTACAATGCTATTCTTGAAGATTCAAAAATCACAGGACCCGGTGGCATTTGGTTCGCGGAACTGCCAACTGGATGGTCCAGGCGTTGGGTTTGAGCGCCCTGTGCAAGCCTCCCATGTGGCCTCTCTGGCTTTACTCCGTATAAGGGCGGACGTGGCCCTACATGCTAATTAACTTAATAGTAAAGGGTGGTGGCCACGTCCTCCGTCACTATCACTATGTCTGCAATGGCCGTCCGGAACTTTTTGTAACCTTTACGCGTAACCCTAATGGCTAGAAGCTACAGCTGAGCTTGTGGGAGGCAACGCACCGATCAATCGCTACGATTTAACAGCAAGATTGCCTAATCAAGAACTTATCAAATTTACTGACGTTATTATAAAAAGCCACATATTTGGAGACCCCCTTGCTGTTGGATGTATTCGCTTGAATTACAAAAGCGAGGTCTTCCACATGGATGCGCATTGGTATGGCTTAAAAAAAGATCTGATAAACCGAAATAGACAGCATAATTTTTGCAAAGGTGTCAGACCTTCAAAAGGATCCATTGCTATTCGAAATAGTATAAAAAAAATATGATTCAGAAGCCGTATGGACCTTTAAACCGGAAGACTCCTTCCATGAACGATGTCAAATATACTAAGAATTTTCCCCATCAATTCATTCATGATACATAATCAGGTAACGATGATTATCCGTTACATCGAAGGCTGAGGGGGCTGCATAGCGACTACTAAAGTTTACAATCAAAATAGAAACATCGAAATTAAGAACAGATGGATTGTGCCTTATAGCCCTTTCCTTTCAAAAATGCTTTCGGTGCCGTTTTTCGAGTTAAATGATGAAAATATGACAGTTGAAGTAATTCAGTACCATTTGGGGAAATATATTAGCAGTAATGAAGGTATTTACAGTGTCTTAAATTTCCCTATCTACCAATGATATCCAACCGTTGTCCACTTTGAAAACGGACAGATAGTATACTTTACAGAAGACAATGCTCAAAAAAGAGCGGAATTGCCTCCAACAGCATTAATAGAATTTTTTCAGTTGTACTAACAAGATCCATTTGCTAAGACCTTATTCTACGTCGAAGTATTAAAATACTACATCTCAAATGAGTCGCAAAAAATCTTCGCCCACCAGCGGCCGGGCGGTAAAGTAGCTGATCACTGGTGGCTCGGTTCGGAGATCGAAAGTCGATAAACGGATTGGCTGCATGGGTGTCTTTGTATTTTTTTTTTTTCTTTCATGTGTAACTTTTATTTGAGCCAGTTTCCCTTAATAAGTCCTCAAAGCAAGCATCCCTCCCCTTACGCAGATAGCCAAGCGCTGACGCCTTTGTTGTGTTTACACTGTTCACCCCACTAATGCTGAGTGCTGTTATCCGAGAATGTTTCTTCACTTTATGCAAAGACCGGTATTATTTAATGACCTAAAAACCTTCGAAGTACAACTACGGGAAAGCTATTGAGAAGCACGTCAGAAATACGGATTGCTTGAAAATGATCAGCTTCGGAACATAACACTGGCAGAGGCATCTAACGCGAGCCTCCCAGAACAACTCAGAAATCTCTTTGCCTTATAATCATGACGTATACTCTATCAAATCACCTAAGCTTTTGTGATAAATTTAAAGACCGTTTAAGCAAAGACATTCTCAGAGATGCATAAAGAGCTAACTTAATCTTTAATTCCAGTAACATTGCGGAAAATTTTTAATCGAGTGCTTATACCTTATACTTCTTGAGAATAAATGTATGAGTATCTCCGTTAACGGCAAAGCTCACTCGCAGCTTGATCTAGCGACATCACTTCGAAATGATCATGCGGAATGCCGCAGTTGAAGGGGTGTCATTCCTCGCATTCGGTTGATATCAACTTATTTAAATATGCCCTTCGATTTCAAGCGACTGCAGTTTCACATTCAGCTTGCATTCCTATGCAACAATAGGTAAACTCTTTGACAGGTACGGGTTTTTGCTCAGCCTAAATTTCCCAAAGCAGCCCCGAGGAAAGGTATTTTTTAAATTTAATACGAAAATGCTTCTGGTACTTTCTATCTGGACTTAAGGAGTTTTAATACATGGCCTTAATTTCATTCCTTTCTTGTTGTCTCTTTTTATTTAAAGTTTTCAAATTAAAGTCTGGTTTGTTTCTCACCTTTAACTGCTTTAAAAAATAAAATAAAATAAAAACAAGCTAAAAGTTAAAAAGGAAATGCCATTCTAATTTAGCGAGGCAATTCAAACAACGCTGCATTGCAAACATAAAAAACAGCAACCTCATGACTGATTACCCACTAAAAAATGTTTATAAGATTTATTAAATTGCTTATTTTGTATTTCTTTTTTACTTCCTTGTACGAAGTAAAAAGGAAGTATTGTAATCGCGAAAAGCTTCAGGCAGCATATTTCAACGAAAATATCCATTTCGACCGCTTTCGAATGCAATTTAACGATGTTTTTGCGTGATATCTGTACGTAAGGACAGAATAAAAGACTCTTTTCCTCCAAAAAGATTAAAAAACTGCTTTAAAATGAATTCTGAAGAGAATTTTTCGTGGCGTCTGTACGTACGTACGTACGTATCTCGCAGAACTCAAAAACGAGTAGCCTCAGAACGTTGAAATTTTGTATATAGGACTACTATAACATGTAGATGTGCACCTCGTATTTTGGCTTCAATCGGCAGCGCCAAACGTATATAAATATATT
This sequence comes from Stegodyphus dumicola, assembly GCF_044657685.1. NCBI lineage: Eukaryota > Metazoa > Arthropoda > Arachnida > Araneae > Eresidae > Stegodyphus > Stegodyphus dumicola. The sequence goes on along the minus strand of NC_140772.1, from coordinate 97,673,095 downwards.
TATAAATATATCCACTCTGTTACCCGGCTCAGTGATCTCAGTTTCTTTACTCTTATATGTTTGTAAATTGTGCATTTTTTGCTTTAAAAATGATTGAATTATGTTGTTCTTATCTTCCGGTTAAGGTTTTTATGCCTTTAGTAAATCTGTATGCAATATTTTTAGAATTATCAACAATTTTAAAGTTGTTTAAGTGCCGCTAAGCATAATAATTTTATTGATGGCGGCCATTGCTTGTTTACATTTGAAACAGCAGAGTAGTGAATTTGTTGCCAGTCTAGAGAAACGTAGCTTCGCAACAACAAAGATAAACGCCTTCAATTATTATTGCGATTTAAATCATGCTTAATCCTTTCTGGAATTTTTTCGAGAAAATAAGTGTTTAAGATTTACTTAATTTTTAATAATTGACTTTTTAATAATTAGTAATTTTATTTTTAATAATTAGTAATTTTTAATACAGATATTTTGAGTTTTTATGTATTTTTGCCATGTCGCGGAGTGAAAACTGAATGAATTGAATGAGAAATACTCAATCGTCTGTGAGAAACTGTTTCTTTTTTGTTTTGTTTGCTTAATTTCTTTTATATATCGTTCTAGTTTTATTATAGTATTTGAATAGAACATGTGGCAACGATTAAATAATTTTTTAAATGATATAAATTTTGTGCATTCTGAGTTATAATATGAACGAAATATAATACTGTTAAATGAACCTAGCGCCAGAGTGTCGTTATGGTAAACAACTAGAGTGAATTTTAAAGAGTGCATTTATTCTGTTGTGGTTTATGCGCTGTCGGCGAAGTAGATTTAATTCAATCCAATAAGTTTAAACGAAATGCAAGAAAAAATGCGTATAATTTAATATTCCGTACAAGGAAGTCATGTGGTGTACACATCAGATTTTTTTACCTTGATCGATGTATGTAATTTTTAAACACAAGATTTAACGTGTGGGAGGGACATAATATATTATTTTATTTCCAGCAGTATAACACAGTTTTACCTACCTGTTTAAAACATTTCCAAGGGTTCATGAAGTACAGCCGAATAAGATTAACAACCACTAGCCTCTGGGAGGAATACTACCGCTGACCTTTTTGAAAGAAAGTGCTTATTTGCATTACACCCAAAGTACCTTAATATAGACGTGGTTATCCATGGTTTCTGCTGCTTACCGCAGTAACCCTGAGGGAAAACGAAGAAAGAGCCTTATAGCCAATCCATTCCGCTAGAAATAAAACTGCACGTGATGTTACTATTGCGTTGCATGTTTACCCATTTGTCCAATAGGCCGTGTTCGAGAAATAAGTAACTCAATCAAATATAACTTCCGAGGGTGACCAAAACTTTGACTTCGCGAATTGGCAAATCGATTTGAAATTTTGGTGTGAATTAGCATTGAATGTAATCTGTCCTTGTGTTTTTAACAGGATGGTAAATGCCTGCAGGTGAGACAAAACTGTAGAGTCTTAGGTTTATAGAAATAGAAAATACGAAAATTCAGCGATGCCCTTGCAATTACACCAATTACACCACGAAAACACGCCGTAGGAAGTCAAAACTTCTTCATAAAATATCATACTCGTTAAGACCAGTCGAACATTTTGGTATTAGGTTCGCGTTTGCTGCATGTAGCTTCTATTCGAAGCAGTAATAACGTGATGTTTGTTTGCAAACGGAATGAAAACAAGTTTGACAAAAAAAAAAAAAGTTCTAGAGGTATTTTTGAGGTTTGATTTTCATGGGGGTTAACGGACCTGGGCATCCACTTCAAGGGGTCCCTGAAATCTTCCCATAGTGTTTTAAAACTTGTTAAATTCTATGCATTCCCCCCCCCTAATTTTAGATTTTGAAAGTATAGAATTGGGGTCGAATGAAAATATTATTAAACTTCATATTTTAGTTTTTTATATGCCTTTCTTCAAAAGTCAGGTAATGGGTCTTTAAAATTTCTGTCAAATTCAGTGTAAAAAGGACCTAGATTTTTATCATTTAAAACTATAGGTTATTAAATTACGGTTTATAATGAAAGAGATGATATGATTTTTTTAATCAACTCAAAAATTAATATTTAAAAGAGTCAGAATAACATCAGGGAATGACCTGCCAAAAAATGTTTTTCGGGTTTGAAACAAACTAATTTTTTAAAATTCTGCATTATACTTCATTATTTAATTGATCAGCAAATTAATTGCATTAATTTGGTCGTATTTCTGTATTTTAATGAAAGTTTGTAATAAAATGAATAAGAATTCCTTAACCTCTTCCATCATTTTCAGTTTTATTCAAGGCAAAACAAGATCCTGCTTTAAAATGTTTCGAAACCATGAAAACAAAATGTACAAAACGATGAAATATACTTTCCTCTTTAAATAATTTTGAATGAAAAATACTGACTTAAAAGTTATGTGGCTTTACATGATCTGGAACTACTAACCCCATCTAACGTAAAACGAATTATCGCTATGTCTGAAGTAACTACAAGCCATGAAAAGGTTTAAATAACCTTTTTATTTAAACAGACTTTAGACTACAAACGCACTTCCTTGTACTAACAATATCAGCCACAGCTCGTGGTGATGTAGATAAGCAGAACAATCAAAGTCAAGTTAAACGTGGAATAGTAGTTAAAAACTACACAATGAAATCTTACTCTAAGCTGGCTCGAAAATTCTAATCAGTGCATCAAATTCAAGGTTTCGGTAACGATATAACGCAAAGCGGAATAAACGTATCGTGCACACGCAAGACAGAAACACGCTCTATCTTAACATTAAAAAAACTCAGTTTAAGTACTACATTTACATTCTCGTGAGGAAAACAGAAAGGAGAAATTGAAGTATAGATAGAAATCAAAATTACTGATTAGTTTCAAATAATAATCCTATAATGGTATTTCACGAAACACTTTACATGAAATTTGCATTGCATGAAGTATAATTTGCATCAGTAGCATTTACTACAATGAAAAATCTTGAAAAGGGTGGGCACCATAGCGCATTTTGCCTCAGCCACGAGTGTTGTACATCGGATTCCCGATATGTTACTCGTTATAATTGCAGCAATAACTAATAACATAATAACAACTTTTAGCATCTTATGTTCATTGATCAATTTGTTGCATGGATTTTGTTGCTATGGCTAATTTTAACCCCCCCTTTTTTTTCCACATGACTACCTGGGAACAATCGAGTGGCACAGCGAGTAACATAGGCTAAATTTCTATGCAGTTAGAATTTTCTCTCCTGATTTAAGTTTTTACCCAAACAGCCAACACATAATAAAGAAGAAATAACAGAAATTTTCCTGAACTTGGCGTTTGGCAATAAACTGTACAGTAACGCGCTAATGATGGTTTTTAACAATTATCATAATCAGCTGTTAACAAAGGAGAGCTGTTTTATTTCTTCAGCTCAACCTTACTTTATCTGATGTGCCATTTATAGGCAGAGTACATTAATTTCTTCCGTTCCGCGATGGAAAAGCTCGAACAGATAACAAAAGATTGATTATTTGATTTAGAACACATTGCTAACTCCGCAAATTTAATTTCCGATTTAATATCTTCTTCCTTGTGAGAAAGAAAAGGTTTCGAACGTTTCAAATTCGCTCCCCAAAGTATGAATAACCTTCCATTTATTTTTTTCTTAAGACGGAAAGCGCGGGATTCACGAATGCAATAACGTAAATTGCTCCTAAACACTCCTAAAACGATCCTAAACACATGCCTACCATAAATAAATAATGCTTAACAATTTTTTGAAGAAAATCCCCAAACCAGTAACGGAATAAACGCTTGATGGTGGTAATGTTGGAGAATCCTAGTGACATGAAATGACCTCCAGTATTTTCTTTCTCTTTAAGTGTTCATGAATGCCTCGATTGTGTTTCAGAGTCAAGGCTTTCCCTCCTAGTGCTTTCTATCTGTTAGCGCGCATGAAACAGCTGAAAGATCTAAAAATAAATAATAGCCGAGTGGATATAAACATGATCTATTAAAGCAGCCATAAATTGCTCCACGCGCTGCAATATTTCTGGAGGCTTTGTTTTGATTTTGAAGCGCGAAGAGGCGAACAACCTGACGTCTTAGTGGTTCATTTCCGTCCTTTACCACTTCCGCTTTGGTGCTGGAGATATGACGACACTTCCTTTTTGATTCCCGTCCGCATCAATTACGATTCGCCTTTTGTTTTTTCAGATGATCGACAGTGGTATCAGCCGCGTTAAGAGTCGTGAGACTGAATTCGTGAATATCAAAAAAATACTACTTCCTACCTACCTAACCGATTCCGCGGTCCATAACCTTGTGTAATTTTCCAGGTGAGTGGGGAAAAGATGTCACAGATTTCAGGTTTTCATAAATCGCTTCGAAAGTGACAGCTGTTACATAGCCTGTTTGTTTGTTTGTTTGTTTGTTTCATATTACGCTGCGTTATGAATCAGTATCATTAGCGTGGAAATGGCGGCAAATTTGTCAATACTTGCAGCCGTGGACGTTTGTAATCAGATGGCACCTGTATGATTAGATTACATTTTCGGTCATTAAGACACCATTGATACGGAGTTAGAATTCAAGATACGCATGTGACGACACCTGAACTTCGTCATATTGTCGACAGCAAACATCAAAATGAATAATCACGTGCGAAGCCCTGAACGTTTCCCGAATAATTTCATAATACCGGATAATAGTATTTACAAACTGTGTCACTATGACGCACCATATATCAAAATAAAAACATAAGCATTTTTGGAATAGTTAAAATAATATGTCCCATCGCATTACTTCAATGTGTTTAGTAAGCAAATTATATGTGATTTATTTTTGTATTCTCATCCTTTGACGGATACAGTCACATAAAAAAATGCCAAATGCTGTAAAATGATTAGTATAATATTCTCACAACATGATGAAATTGATAACAGTTTCATTGCAAAAACTATTTACTGGTTTTCAACATCAATATTCCCGAAACTAATTATGTTGCTAATGAGGTTGCTAGTAATAAAATTGCATTTGAAAAGTTGTTACTTTCCAAAGAACAAGTTGATACAATTATTATTTTATCAAGAAGATTATTTTCTTTCATTGAAAAGAAATCTGTTTCATTTCGTCTTTTAAAATGCAATTAATCTTTCGTTTAAAATCAAAGCCGAACTAAATGTGAATTTTACTACTTCTTTAAAAATCAGTTATTCATCTATGCCGCTATAAAAATTTTTGTCTTTCGAAATCACTTCGTTGTTTCCCAGACACAATTTCAGAAGAAATGTACTAAAAATTATCCTTATTTGATTTTCAAAAATTTCGGAAATAAAAATAATTTTGTCTAAAAAGTGCTGTACCATTTTGATTAAAATATAAGATTAAAAGTAATAAAATAAGATTATAAATAAGTATAAAATAAGTATACATAATAAAACATAAGTAAATAAACTATAAAAGTAAAAGTAGGGTAAATGGCAGTAAGTTTGGAAAAAGAAGAAGCGAGAGTTTTGGCTATAGCGACCTGGAATGCTCTGGTGTAAAGGTAGAGTGAAAAGGTTTGTCTTAATATCATTGTGCTACATAATATTTCGAAAACATTGGAACAATCATGTCAAATTGCGCGCGGTCCTATTGTAGGATCTGAAAACTGTTAATGGGACAGAATTTTTTTAACGAAATAAATGTTTTTTAATAAAAGATTTTAACTAAATTTAAAAATTTATTCATTAAATAATTATCAAAATTTACGCAGACAGTAACAGTAAGAAAAGAAAAATTTAAGTTTAATTTTTTTGTCTGAAATCTAAAGGTTGGTTGGTATCTGTAAGAAATTTTTGTCGATTTCACATTTTAATTTTAACGTATTTCAGCTAAATACTAAATATTCAATTGATATTTATTTCAAATAATTCTAATTAACCACTAAATAACTTACTTTTAATTTAAAATAAACAAATTACGAAACCTTTCCACTTAAAAAAAAAACTTCAGAATAGATAATTACAACCTTTTTTCTTTCGTGTATTAAATTTTTCACTGTCGAATTTCCCATTCTGTTAATTCTTCATCTGTCATTGCTTATTTTATCTGTTCGCTTTTTGAATTACGAGTATTTTCATACCTTCTGCCCATTATCGAATATTTTAAGACACAGTGAAATTTTTTACCGAGCCTTCGCCACAAACGACATTCAAACAGTTTTAATGTTTCAATAACACATTTGATCTTTGCACAACATTCTTCTGAAAATCATGATCACTCATTTTTGTATTAATATGCACAGTCTACCTTCTGAATATTTAACAAACACCTCGTCTGTCAACTTATTTCTTTTGCTCAGCGAGGCTGCATACACAAATTGAGTGATTTTTAATAGATTTTGATTCTAGCTTTAAAAAGAAAAAAAAAATGAACAGTTCAATGAACTTGATTTATTTATTATCGGGACATAAAAGTATTCATTGATGTAACTCATGAAACATTGTACTCAAAAAGTTGATTTGGAACAAGTTATCGAAGTTTAATCAATAAATAAAGTAAAAAAAAAAAAAAAAATATCAATTTTCCTTTTTCATACCGAAGATATTTGCGTAGTTATATAGAAATAAAAGAGTTCAATTTAGCTCAGTTACGAAGAGATTTTTTATTTAATTTAATTTGAAAAGACCATTATACCATGTATGAAGACAAAATCTCTGTTACTGGGCTGGGCTTTACAACTGACGTAATATTGAAGAAATATAATAAGGGTGATTGCTAGATTTTAAAGCAGATTCTGAAAATAAAATTTATAATAGCTTTGCATAATTATGTAATATCTATATTTATTACGACGTTTATTTTGTTGCTTCGAAATGCGTAAGTACGACTATATAAATGCGCAATTAAAGCTATAAAAATGCGCAAATATAGCTATAAAAATACGTAAATTCATGCAATTACGCGTTGGCTCAAATATGGCTCAAAATAAAATTACGTATTAATGGCTCAAAATAAAATCTTTTGAATAAACAAGAATTTTCTCTGTGGTTCTGTATCATTTAATTATGTCTGACTTTTAAAATGTTACTTACTGCTTACTTGGTTTACAATATGATTTTTTTCTTTTTTATATTTTTATATGCAGTAAAGAAAAAAAAGTTCTTTTCTCCTTTACTAGCATTCAAATCTTGAGTTGTATTGGCTACAAAGTTTATGTTATATATAAGATAAAAAATATTTATCGCATATTCTGGGGTATAAAGTGCACCTATAATTTTAAAATACATTTTTTAATTTTTTGGTGTATTCGTCGTATAACGCGACCCGTTCTTTATGAAGAAATTTGAAGGATAACATGTGGAATGCTTTTATTTTTTGAAGTCATTCATTCGAAGATTTTTTTTCCAGGCTTTCAAACAGTGGTATACTGAAATGACAAGCGATAAGGGGAACAATATATGTGTGTGGGAGGGTAATGCTTGAGAGAATAAATAATTCTGCAAAGAGGGTAGGCTTTATTCAATTCAGGTGTGCACAAGAATGTTATTCTAGGGTTTCGAGTAAAGGGGACATAATTTGGGATACGAATGTACTTCCGACTCGAATGGATTCGTGGAATTAGGAGTCAAATGCTTTCTCTTTCTGTAGTCACTTGAAGCCGTGATTTTGAAGTGAACATTGAAGGCTTTAGTAAATCGCATTTGCTTCAGTTGAAATACAGTTGTTCGGGTGTTGCTTTTAGTAGTAAATATGGCTCCTGCCAAACGAAACAAACATTGTGCTGGTTTCAAATGCAGTCATTCAGTTTGCGAGAAATCGGAAATCATGCTGCAACAAGAATGTTTGGAATACATACGTGAATGAAAAAAAAAAATGAAATCACAATAATTAATATGCCAAAAAATAAATATGCTTTACGTAAAGGAGTAAAGAAATGCCTGTCCTAGAAGAAAAGTGTTGCGACCTTCGTCCTAGAAAATCGCCAGAAAGAGCATTTAGGTAAAAGTAGAGATCTAATTTTTGCATGCTCATCTTTTCCTTATTTTGAAATCTATCATTTTTCATATCATCCGGGATATAACGTGCACCCGTAAATTTCTGTCTTATTATTTTTCTTTATTTTTTGTATCAAAAGTTCGCGTTACACACCGGAATATACGGCAAATAAAAATTCCACCTAAAATTTGCAATAGGCCGTTAAGTCTTCAATTTCGATATTTTCCCTTTCCATTATTTTCATAAGGCTGAATGATACAACTAATTCAGAACTGAATGTCAAAAATTGTTAACGGAAACTCAAAACACTTTTAATCAGTGCTCCATATTGAATAATGTACTGGCTTTTCGCCTTTGCCAACTTGCTACTGCTTTCCAGCTTCAAAATCATATTTTTAAACTGTAACTGTGTTGATTTAGTACTTAAAATTATTTTGCTGACTTACAAATGTGCGTCAACGAGGGAAAAAAAAAAAAAAAAAAATATTAATTCTACCACGATTTGCTTTTTATTACATCATCATGCACTTCAAATATTTCTATAGTAATGCTTCAACATCTTTACCATCAATAACATTTTCTAATTTATTACACATATATGTAATAAACTGGAAGAGATAGCTATAATGGAAGAAGGTAGTTTTTTCGTAAATGTAGCTTGGAAAGACTACCGTGCAAACAGAAGATGGATGTATTAAAAAAGCAAACATTTGCAGACGGGTCCAGTTTAAATAATTTTCCTTTTATTGCAGTTAAGCATTTTACAGCAACAAATATCTTGGTACACTAATCGTGCCCATTCCAGAAGGTAAAGTTTATATTTTTGAGATTTTTGTAATAAGAAGAAAGCTTAACAGTAGCAGTCTAACTAAAACGAGGCCCAGAAGCAAAGCGCGATGTGTTCAGGACGAAATCTTAATTTTGAGTGAGTTTCGGTTTTAATAACATTTAAGAGGACAATTAATAAAGCTCTAAAATTATTGTTGGCAGTTTGAGCTTTAATTCCATTACGTCACCAGCGTTATGTTAAAGCCATATGATACGGATTAATCTAGAAATGACGCAGTTCAGAAACCATTTTTATAAGTTCAGGTAAGCTATTTTTAGAACAGAAAGAAGAAATGGTGAATCATTACATTATGGTAACTTGGCGATTTTTTGGCGAAAATATGGCGACCAACCAAGGAGGTTAGCCTCCTTGCGACCAACCCTGCTACAGCAACCTGCTAGTTTTGTTTTAGACGCCATTTTGTTTTCACGAAGTAAAGGCATGTTTTTTTTTTTTTTTTTTTTTTCTTTTACTCAACATTTTTTCTAACAATCTGCTAGCCAAATTACGCGTATACTAGAACTTTTATGGAACAAAAATGCTTAATCATGACGAAGATTAGGTGCGAAATTGGGAGAAAGTGCAAAATCCCAAACTGCTTGCCGCGTTTTTAAAAATTGCACATACACGGTATCCATGTACACGTCGACCTATTTTCACTTAAAAAAACATCCCAGTATTGTACAAAATTGGCATTGCGCACACTCTTGACTTTATCTATGTACACATCGACCTATTTTCACTTAAAAAGTCAAAGAAAATTGACAAAAATCCAGTCTGAGCTAGTAACCTTTATCGCCTTACCAAAATGTCGCCAAACTACTGTTACCATATTCTAAAGATTAGCCGAAGAAATACCAAAATTAAAATGAAGAATTAAGGGGTTATTGCTAATTTAAGTTAGGATTTTTATGATTTGGTGATATATATTTATCTTACACAAACACACACGCAGACATATATATTGTAATATATAATCCATTAGTACAAAAAAGAAATTATTTTTTTAAATGGATTATTCTATCCGAGGAAAAATACGTAGGGTAATTAAACTGTCTCTCATTAACTGGAATTGGGAAAAAAAATTCAGCCTAAGAGGTAAGTTATTCTTCTAAAGTGCTATTATAGCTAGAATAATGTAATAACTGGAGTAACAAATTAAATTTAAAAATAAAAAGACAGTAATAAGAATAAATACTATTAATCACCCTATGGTTAATGCTCCAAAAAGAACTTTTTAAGGAGTTAGTATTTAAAACGTTAAACTCAGACCAATAATGAGTGCCGAACTGCATGTTTCGTTCTTCCTGACATTAGACTCGAATCGTTGTTAATTAATTGTTTTCGTTTGCAAATTTATATTTAGAATAATTTTAAAATATCAAGAACTACCCGACATGCCGCTCGTCACTTTATGAATTACAAGAATAGAATATAATTAAATTTAAAACCAACCTAAATTAAATTGCAAAAATTACAAAAGCGAAGTAAAATCTAGTAAAAGAAACTGTTAGGAAATCTAGTAAAACAGTACACAATTACATTCGAAAACATTATTCATTTGCTTAATTATGAATATAATATCGTTTGGAAAGAGTATTTCTAGACCTGTCAAAACTTTTAATATATGATATCAAATAACATTTATCATTCAGTGATTATGAAATTTATGCGTTTGATTGTATCCGTTTTTATTTGTTTGATAAATGATTCTGATTGAACTAAGCTTTTATATTGTAGATATCAGAATTTTTTCAATTGACAAAGAAGTTCAGGAGACCTCGTCACAACTTTCACAATTTGCCCCCTCCCCCATGCTATCTATTAGGAATAATGCCAAAATGTTTCGTTGTGAGGAATATCATTTAATATTGTATTCTGCATGTGGGAGTAAAACTGGTGCTGTGCATATTATTATTATTTGACACTGTGCGCAACGTAACGGATACAATGTAAGGATTGATCTTGCATAACTTTCTCGTTGAAGTGTTAAGTACTATTAAACAGATTGATTCCTCAAAACTGAGCCCATTTTTAAGTTTAGGTCAGGAATAAACAGAAACGAATTTAAGGAAACTTGTGTTTTTCTCATATCAAATACGCGTGTTTTACATTTTTTGCTAACTTAATTTCTGGCTTCCAGCGGCACATATGAGGTTTCCTTCGATGTTTTTGATAACTTTATGTATTGTTTCATAGAATCTGGAGGAATTAGATGGTGCGAAGTTGATACAAAGACACAAGCAAAGAAGAAAAAGCATGTTAATCGCTTATTTTCTCTCCTTTTTCACTCATTTTGTAATACAAAGATCGAGAGGAAAAAAATTATGGAAATAATTTAATTTCTGAAGTACGCAGTTGCAGTAAGACTATAAAAAATGAAAGATATTAATATATTTTCTAGTATATTCATATATATGGAAATACAGTTATATAAACGTTTGCAATTTTTTTAAACCTGCTGAGTACAATTCATCTCCTTTCAGATCTACCCTCTATTTTTGAAAAATTCTCAATGTCAGAAATAACATTGAGCAGAACAAAGCAATGACTTAATTGTTCAAATCTCTTTCTCAAAGACATAATAATAGCGAAACAACAACATTGAAAATATTTTGTTTGTTTTCAACATTTAAAATGTTAGTTGTTTTTCTACCCTAAAATACATACGCAGACGGGTCCAGTTCAAGTTTTAACTTGAACACAGATGGGTCCAGTCCAGTTTTAACTCATCCCTGCTTTGAAAAAAAAAAAAAAAAAAAAAAAAAAAAAAAAAAAAAAACTGTTTCTTTTGTTTTATTCCCCCCTCAAAATCTTGCATCTGGTATTCCTGAATTGAACCGGGCTCTTAAAAATGTATTAAATATTGTACTAGATCTTACGGGATTTTTTTTTTAAAAAAAGCCTGAAAGGTTTCAGATTTTAACGGTCGGCTAAAAGGGTTTGTTAAGAATTCTTGTGCTCTCGTTGAGCTCGCAGTCTAACATTCTGCAGTTGCACTCACTTCTGCTAACGCATCCCCCCCCGTTAGTTTTATTATTAAGATCTTTTTCTTACTACTTACACTATACGCAATTCAACAGGGAAATTAAAAAACTTTTAAAAGTAGCACAGCAGCATATGTTTAAAATTTCTGATACCGTATTAAGTGTTAGCACGTATTTTTCATAATTTTTGCAGTCCTTTCTCAGTTTATCCTAACCATGTTCAGTTCTCTTAGTAAGCTCATAAGGTATTTCTTCCACTTTCCTAGCGGCCTTCGTGGTGTAACGGTAGCACGCTGGGCCGGTATTCCAGAGGTACGTGGTTCGATTCCCGGTGAAGGCGGTTTGCTATTTTCATCTTGTCTGCTTTCAAAAAATGACTCTACAAGTGGCGCCCGAACTAAAAAGAGTTGTGGATGATGATTCTCCGCACCCAGGATTTGGTGACTAGGTCCCCAAAAAACCTAGTCGCCCTTTAAAATGGGAAGTATATAAGGTATTTCTCCCACTTTCCTAGCGGCTTTCGTGGTGTAACGGTAGCACGCTGGGCCGGTATCCCAGAGGTCCGTGGTTTGATTCCTGGCGAAGGCGGTTGCATATTTTTCATCTTGCTTGCTTCCAATTAACCTAATGACTCTACAAGCTGGCTTACAAAACTTTTATTATTAGCGTGTTGTGCGTTCACTTTATTTATTAAATATCACGTTCTTCGTACTTAACGCCACATAAAATTCAATTAAACTGCAAGTCACAAAATATTTAAAATCAGCATATCTTTAGAATTCCTGATATATAATCTAATCCTCTAGAAATAACAATGTTTTATTCCGTACAATGTTACCACTGCTTGTTTTCAAATCGTTGATTTTGATAATCAAAAATTGATTAAAATTTTACAAAATTGGAAATAAATAATAAAAAATATATAACATCATTCTATGAAAATACTGAATATTTTTAATTAGATAGATCATGAATTAAAGGAATTTTTATTATTTAAATCAATCCGATTGAAAAATAAGTAACGAATATTCTAAGAACTGCATCTTCAACGAACTTAAATGAAAAGTGAAGTGATGCATTTACAGTGATTTGACGAAATTTCCATTCGAGACTAATAGCCCCTTTTGGGCTTTAAAAAAAAAAAAAAAAAAAAAAAAAAAAAAAAAAAAAATTAAATGTTGTGATTTTTTTGCGCAAATTAGATGTCTCATGAAAACAGATGGGATACCATTTTTTTAATTTTAAGCTGATTTAAGGTATATATATTATGTACTTAATAGCTTTAATATTATCAATTCTTACATTCCATTTGGTTTCAAAAGATTAGCTTCACAGTCTAGGGCACATGAGAAGTCAGAATTCCTCTGCGCTTCAGTTTTTTTCCCCTGTGGTGGTCTCCAACCGTTTACAGGCATTGGCCAGAAGAGGTGAAAGGCAGCTAATAGGTTGGCCACATTTCCTCCTTCCAGACTGTCAAATTACATCCATGCCTTCTCCGAGACTCGAACCCAGGCTCTTCATTATGGCAGTCAGAGTCATTAATCGGTTTCCCATCCGCACGGCCCTCTGCGCTTCATAGATGCAGAAATCAAAGTCAACAGCTTTTGCCTTTCTCACCAAACTAATCCAATTGTTGAAGATTTAACTGCAACAGTAACAACCAAATTCATTGCGGCCAAGCTAACTTGAGAACACTGAATGTACAAAAAAGTATACTCTCTGCCAAAGAATATAATTCCATCATTTCTACTAATGGTATTTTAGAAATGAATTATAAACACTCAGAAAAACAACTGAGCAGAAAGGAAGTTTAAGGGCATCAGCCATTTAGTGAGCATTTGGAAGGGATTCTATTTTCGGAATATTTGGAGAACTTGAGAATTGCAACAATCTTAAACCCTCTCCCATCACTCTTCTAGAATATACTATACGCAATATAGAAGAAAGCAATTAGGTATTAGCTAGTTTCAGACCAGAAGAATGGACAGCAGCTTTCACTGTTTATCTGCCCACCAGGGAATTAACAATAGCCAAGTTACCATAACTTCTTGATTGGCAAATTTGATTTCAAAAATTTAAAGTACTATTTCAGCGGGAAATTCAACCCATTTTTGTTAATGTATGCTTGTTATGCAGTTGGTTGTCTTCTGCTGATGTTATTCACATTTCATTTCCCTCACGGAGGCCGCAGTGAAATTAGTGATGAGTATTAAGCAGATCTGAGGTAATACGAAACATTAGGAGCGGCTGACTTTAAAAGCGTTGGGGCTTTCCGCAACTACGGATGCTGCGCGACCCCTAACAACCCTGATTTCAGTTAATCGCTTTTCAAAATTTTTAATGCTGTGATTGTGGTTGAGCAAATTGAAATTTGCAGTGGGATTGATCAAACCCATCTTAAGAATTCACTGCATATTTAGACGCTTAGACGCGAAGATAAATATATGATCTCCCGCATTTGTTTAATATTTCGTGCAGCTGTGCAATATTCAGTAGTGAAGTACGCATTATTTACTTTATGAGTCGGTCATTATTTTCCTAAATTTTGTTCGTACTGATCCTCATAAAGCCAGATTGATCATCGGGTTAGACAACTATTTGGGAAACGGTAAAGATAAACAAATTACTTTCACTAAATGTAAGCATAATTTTTGGTGGACATACTCATTTGCTTTGTTGACGTATCTGCTCTATTCCTTTTTTTTTTTTTTTTTTAACGCAAATATCGCTCTAATTGATATTTTTGTTGACTCAGTTGCCAGTAGCTGTAAACGGATTTAAAGGTTCGTTTAGTTTTGTAGTATCGGACAGAGCTACGTACATTGAACAACATCAAGGTTATAAACTTGTAGGTTTACTTTTTAGGCTCGTAAATTTAGGTTTGGTTTGGTTTTATTTAATTGTGACAAAGCACTCGAGGGCTATCAGTCTAAATAGAGGGATGCCTTTGTGGAGGACGTTATAAGGAAAACTGGATGGTATGCATACTATATATCGGAAAAACCTCGAAAACGCCCATGCAGCCAGCCTCGAGCCCTGGACCAAACTACCAGTGTTCAGCGACTTTACCACCCGGCCGCTGGTATACTGTCTCAAATTTAGGATCAGCGTTATAAAAAAAGTGTAGTTTAGAAACCAGAGGATTTTCGTCCTTTTGTATAGCTCTTCTTTAAGTGTGTGGGGGGTGGCGCGGTTAATGGAATAATTATCTCATGCAAATTGTTTTCATGCATTGTGACTTAAGAATTTTTTAAGCAAATAAAAAAATGCTTAAATAATTAATGACCGCTTAAAAAAATTGCTTCTAATCAATAAGCAAATGTGAAACTACTCTGTGAACTCAACTGCAAGGCACAATATTATCTTCAGCAGTTGCCAAATGGAATACAATGAGATTATTCAAAAATGTTTAAAGATAATCTCCATACGTAGAAAGGAAATTAACTTGATCTGACGATGACCTTGACACCTGGCGCCTTATCTTCTGTGATAGTATGTCTCGAGTTTCTGCCAAGAATATTTCAGTGATACTTACATAACGGCATGAAAAATAATACTAAAAATGAAATTCACTAGTGGTTGGTCAAAACTACTTCATCAGTTTTACCATTTTACTGTTTGAAACTATTAAAAGATTTATCAAAGGAAATTTGTTAAAAAGCATACACGAAACTGAAATACCATTGTGTTAACGTACTTCAATACGTGCATAATCTATATATAACTAATTTCAATTATTAACTTAACACTTTTTAAGTTTCAGTTGCTAATCTTACTTAAAAATAACTGCTCGTTATGGCTCGAAATTCATTAAGAAAGAAAAATCAGTAGTATTTTTCATCATTCAAATAAAAAATTAATTCAGCTGTTCTTGATAATAATACAATAAGTTATACTTTAAAAAGAAGAGAAGCTTTGTTTTGGGACATTTCATGTTTTGTCAAAAGACAATTTTGTTAGTATCTGGGCACCTTACCAATTAAGTATTTGTCAGGAATCATAGCCGAATCCTTCAATTTTTCCAAATGCTCCATCGTTTAAAACATTATTATAGAGAACGAGGTATGTTACAGGCCCCACGACCAAAGAAGTCTTATAGAAGAATGAAATCCGCACCTTCGAAGTTACAATTAGTCTTCGTGAACAATTCAAGGCGGCAAAAACCTATCTATAAGTTTAATTATTTTAGTAATCAAACGATTAAAACAGAGCAACACTTTTTTTAAAAATTTTTTATTCACAATACTTACTTTGGATAAAAGGGCACTGGAACGAAAGACAAATAAGGAACATTTAATGGCGAGCAATAGGCGACGACGATGGATATATTTTTATTTAGAAAATTGCTTGTCACGTGTTAACCTATCCCAGATCGTTTTACTACGTGATACGTAGCAAAGGTTTCGTTTGGTTTGTTTGGTTACGGTATCAGGACTTGTATTTCTCTTGATTTGCTTTGGAAACATGAATGGTCCTGAATAGGAACAGGGAGCTTACTCAAGCTATGTTCAGGAAGATGTGAAATAGACAACACAAGCAGGAAGGGTATACGAAACCCTTTATTTTCTATCTTTTACAGGTATTTCCGAAACTTCGGAATACAGAGACCAACCACTCGTGGTCTGAACGTAAGAATATAAAACTACTAACTAAAACTCTAACTAAAATCTAATTTTGAATTAGTATACAAATGCCTAGCACTAAGATTAGCCTTTATTTAATGAAAGGTACGTATGTAGTACGACGAGCTGCTAAAACTACAATACGTTCGCAAATAACAAGAGGGCTAAACCTCTGGCCTTAAAGGCAACAGAGTGAAAACTCGTAAAATTACAGTGGCAAGCGGCTTGCTTCCTATAACTCCTTCCTCTCTCTCTCTTGGCAAAAAGCCACAACTTAAGTACTTGGCGTTAGCAAGACAATTTGCATAAACAAGTTAAAGCATTTAATTCTGGCCGGAAGTAGAAAATAAGAAGTGATAGTACAGTTTTAAAATAAAATAAACGTCAGTAAAACTTAGGATCCTTACAACGGTAAAGCACAGCCTAAGGAGAGGATTGCCTTCGTAGAGGACTTTCTAAGGGAAACTGGCTCGTATACTCATTACACATGGAGAATAACATGCAGCCAGCTAGCTCGTTTGTGGGATTCGAACCTCGGACCAAACTACAGCAAATTTACGGCTCGACCGCTGGTGGTCCTGTACGTAACAAAGGCAGTACTGGTATCGAGAAAAATTTCGGGTATCATATTTCAACGGAAATATGCATTTTGACCTTTCCTGAATCCATTTAGACGATTTTTTTTTCGTAATATCTGTACGTGCAGACAGAATAAAAGAACTTTTTTTTTTTTTTTCGAACAGATTGTAGAATGGATTTAACATGGATTCAAAAGAGGTTTTTTTTATGACTCGTTTTTTATATAAGTACGCACGTATGTATTTCACATAGCTCAGAAATAAGTCATACTATGTTGAAATTTTGTTTCTGGGACTTGTTGTGTACTTCCCTTTTTTTATTGCAATCTTTATATATATATATAGTTATATATATATAATTATATATATATATAATTAAAGAAAGGAAAACAAACTAAAAAAAAAAGACCTTTGTGGTCAAGAATTTTGCCCATTGAGCTGCAAAAATTAAAAAACAAGGTAAAAAGAATATTCTTAATGCTTCCGCTTAAAAGTGGTTGTGATACTGTGGTTCCGGTGAAACATTTTTTTTTAACAGAAGTAAAATAAAGTACAATGAAAAGTGTAATTACAAAATAAGCAAATTATCACTAGAATTCTTACAAATAAAAAGCTTATTTAAAACTCAAATCTAATTGGAAGTAATAAGTGATTAATGTAAAGACATGCTTTAAACATTTGAATCAAAATACAATTGTGAAATAGGACTTAAACAAAAATACAATAAAACAAAAAAGCGGTAAATGGTAAATTAGTGCAATTCCAATCTCATTACAGACTCTTCAGGGGAAATACATAATGATTTCCGAATTCAGCTAATTCCATATCGTGTTTCGTTAAAACAGACAATTGGAACTGTACACGAAACTTATTGAATATTAACTGAAAAAATAACTTAGACAAAACCTTTAGTCTCAATTTTCTGTTTCATTTCCCGACACGTCCGATATATATATATATATATATATATATATATTGAGATTAAAAGGTTGAGATTAAAGGTTATATATATATATATAGATATATATAGATATATATGGAGCACTGTTGATGCGTAATACCCAAATAAAATAGATCGTCGATTCGTATTGGAGAGGAAGAATTCTGATTTCGCCGTATGCTAATACGTTGACTTCGTAATATCTAAAGAACTCGGCAGTCGAGGCGATTTTAATTTCATTTTCATCTTCCAGTTGACGTATGTGGCTACAATTAGTTGGCATCCTAGTCGTGCCTGTTCAAGAACATTTACATTTTTGATATTATAGCGATAGCAAGCAAGACAGCGAGATTACATCCTAGCAGGGCAAAGAGCGAAGCTGAAGTGCGTAGTTATGCAATATGGAAGCACGGAAAGAGAAAAGTTTTGGTTCCCAATTATTGCGTCATCAAAGCTGCGCAGGCCATAGGATGACGCAATCCAGAGAAGTTATTACGATTTTTAAAACGCAGAGGGAGAATTAATGTTTTACCGTTAGTTTCAATTATAGTTTTGATTTACATATTTTTTATCTTACACATATATATAAAACCATCTTCTTTACCCAGACTTTATTTTCGCAATCGTTTGTCATTGTCATGCACTTCCAATTACAGAATGAAGTATTCTAATTAACGAAAATATCCATGTTTTGCCAACGTCAAAGTGTGATCGGATCAAAATTTGCAATTTTGGATGTCATTTTCATCTTGCCTTGAGGAATCAGTTAAATTAAGTTAGAATAATTCGAGGAAATAAAATGAAGTGCAGCAAAAAATGTTTGTAATAATCTGCACAATTAAGTTATGTGGTGTCCACATCAGATTTTTTAGTTTGACTATTCTAGAATAGCATATAGATATTCTAGAATAGCGTATATAGATATTCTAAAATAGAGTCATATTTTAAAGTTTTAATTTTATCAAACGAAGAGAAATGGGTTGCAGTTTTTGATATTAATACATACTTTCAATTTGCTTTGCGAGATCGGTTATTCGATTAGAATAATTCGAGTAAATAAGTTTAAATAAAGTGCGGAAAAGAATGTGTATAATTTAATAGGCCATAGAAAAAATTCATGTGGTATCCAGATCAGACTTTTTTTTTTCAGGGAAAGAGGGGAGGATTTACTAGATGTGCAAAACAAACAAGAGTTATCTCCCTCAGGAGAAGGTTATTTTTGTATAGAACAAGGTTACAAATGAAGGAAATCCGGAAAATTATACAGGGAACCTGTTCGTCGGGATTTGCACTTGGGTCGAACTACCAGTGTTCAACGTCCTGTCCGCTCGGGAGCTAATAAGCAATCTTAAAATGGAAAAAGATCCAGTTTTGCTCATTATAAAAACACATTGTTGCCGACAAAAGGTGCTTAAAATGCCGAATTAATTATAAAACTGTGTTCTTCATTTGCGAGAGAAAGCTAATGACTTAGAAGATTATTTTACACGTACTTCTTAATAAGATTTTTCTGAAATATTATTTGCTATTATAGTAAATAAGTATATACATACAGTAAAATTTGTTAAATATTATTACTGTAAGTATAAGAAGTAAAACGCATTTCTAATAATTTACAACATATCGATGAAAAATATCTCTAATATTTCTGCATCTGTACCCTGTCGTCTGTATCCAGAATAATCAAATGGCGACGGCGAAATTAAGAAACTTAATTCAATCATAAGTACTTTTTTTAACCTTATTTCAAACGGTAACACTTAAGAAAATATATTTTGATGTTTTGTTCGTTTATAATTATTTTATGTCCAGAGAAAGAAATGCGGAACAGACTGCTTTTAAAAATTTGAAAGATGAATTAATTAGAACCTTAAGAAGGTGTATTTCCAGTTCCAAATTAAGTGAAAACCCATATTGTAACTAGCGTATGAAATCGCTAAGCCCAAATCGCTACGAATCCTAAAGTTTTGAGTAGTTGAGAAAAGAGCATTATAAGCTCTTTGTAAAGCATCTTTCGTATGCTCTGAATTGATTTTGATGTCATATGTAATTTGAAAGTTCTTTAGCTTTGAAATTTATTGGAAAAACTGGTCAAATAGTAATAGATGCAAAAGTCGGAATGATGTCTTGGCAGTAAATCTGAAATTGGTTTTAAATTAAAATATATGAATCTCATTACAATAAATTTGTTTCAAAATTAAAGAGTATAATAGATCCCCTGCAACACATATTTTGAATTAAAAATAAGCAAACGTTTATCAGCTATTTTACTTTGTAAAGAGATGACTTATTAAATTAAAGAATGGAATGTATCCAGGTCTCCTTTAACAGTTACATTTATTTTCCTCACTTGTAAGACAGCAACTCTTTCATAACGCGATCAGTACAGCCCGCTTTCGTATATTAAATAAAACCACGTGCAAATAACGTGGTCTGAGAAAAACGTGCAAAGCAACAACAAAACAGCGATTCTTCAAACATCAGTTCCTGCCTGCGAATCACGAAAGCCAGTTTTATAAACCTTCCCAGAAGGAAACGAAAACTGGATCGAAGAGAACGCGACGGAGTGAAACATCAGTTTTCAAAAGCCATCAGGCGCAAAAGCTGCAAATGCGTTGATAGGGTAGCTTAGTTTGGCGGACGCAACTGCACGTATTTCAGCAACTGCACGGATTTTTTTTTTTTTTGCGGGGGGGGGGGAAGAGTATTCTAATTAAATCTACGTAATTATTTACTTGCAAAAGTTAAATTTGCAGAAAATAGAAGCGGAACGCAAACATGTTATCGACACCAGGACGAAAACTCGGAACTGCAATTTTTCTCCTTTCTCTTACATGGCATTTCGTAATTTTGTTTAGCACCAGAGGGTACTATTAATCTCAATCCCCACCTTTTTTGTTTGTATCACTTTCCAAATAAAAGGATGGTGCCACCAAATATTATCGCCATACATTATTTATATCGGAATAATATAGTGAATTAAAAAATATTTTTAATTATAATTTTAAAAATATATTTTTAATTCTTTATTAAAAACATATTTTTAATTCGCTATGTTAATTAAAATTAATATAGCGAATGAAAAATAATCTAGCGAAATTTAAAAATAAAATACAGGCAACACAAATAAAAGTATGTTTCCAGCAAATGTTATCGCCGTTTATTGTTTTTAAAGAAATAATATAGCGAATATATATTAAAAAAAGGGTATGGTAATATTTAACACTGCTGAAAAATCTGAAGATATGAAGATTTTATTGCGCGGAAATGCGAAGAAAGTGATGTTTAATAAAAAAAAAGTTCAAAAGACAAATGTCAATAACAACAAGATAAAAAAAAAATGTTGTTAAAAGTTATCTTAGTAAGCCTAAGAAAACTATCACCGGTATATGATGAACTGAGAAAAGAATGGCATAAAAATTAAGAGCAGTACTTAACACTGTATTAAGAATACTAAACATATGCTTTTGAAAGTTTTGTGGTTTTCTGTTGAATTTTATATGACGTAAGTGTGAAGAAAGCGATATTTAATAATAAAGTTACAGAGACAAATAACAACAATTAAAAAAAATCTGAAAGCTTTCAGTTTTTACATTGCCTCCAAAGGAACTTTTTTTTTTTTTTAACGTTTTGTGTGTTACCTTTATTTATTAAATATCATGTTCTTCGCACTTAAACGATAAAATTCAATCCATCAGCAATATTGCAAAATAATTTTTAAATGAGCATATCTTTAGAATTTCGGGTACACAATCTCGCGCGTTCGAGATAATTCCCCCCCCCCATAGAGTGTTGCCATTGATCGCTTTGAAATCGTTGAGTTTGTTAATGAAAAATTCGTTGAAGTGATACAAAATATGAAATCAATTATAAAACAAATTGCAAATTGCAAATTAGTGCTTCCAGATGCCCATATTTGGTGGAAGATTACGTTATTCAAAATTTGATGGCTCTAGGTACCGTTGTTTTATCACAATACTAGAAACATGCAAACATTTATGCAGATTCTTCATCATTTAATTTCTTTCAATATAACACAGGTCGATCAGAAGGTATAGTGGTTAAGGGAGCCTACTTACGGTACCGAAGGGCCCAGTTCGAATCGCGGGTAAGACATGGATGTTTGTAAATGTATAGTGTCGGTACGGCGTGGCGGCACTCTAAATATGCGGCGAGCCGAAAGTGCTTTTGTGTGGATTTGTGGGTGAGGAGCATCCCGAGGGAGACCCTCGAATCCGCCTGGGGTGCTCTTCCTAAAAATAGGGTATGGAAAATAGTCCAACCTCTCTTCGGAGCAGGCTCTGGTAACCATTGTTGCATATAATTTAGTCACGACAACAACAAATATAACACAGGGCAATAATATTTGGTGGCAACATTCTGAAAAATGATATGCCATTTTTAGTGGTTCAATGCAAAATGCCGAAACGAAATTAATAGTCCTTCTGGGCAAATTGTCCCTTTGGATTAAAAAAAGTTCTGTTAACAGGAGCGAGTTCAATATGAGATTTAACTGCGAGCTCAGTGAGAGCATAAAAAACCTTAATAAAACCTCTGGTGGAACATTGAAATCTGAATCCTTTCAGATATTTTTTTTCTTTCATTCTTCCCCCTCCCCCTTGTGTGGGTATTTTACGCTACACTAAAAGAGATAAGAGTATATTTTATGATCTAAATATACGACAATCATATTGTAGAAGTCGTGACTTAAATTTTCTAAATTAAAATGTATGTTAAATGCATTTTACTCGAAACCGTAACTTTTAAGATTCGATTCGTGTTTCTGGCACGGTACCAGTAATGCATATGAAGTATATAAAAAACGCATGCACAGATGTGTGCAATTAATGTTAATTATATATTATGTATATTACATACTTATGGTCGTTCGGTTTTATTACGTCGGTAGTTATGGTCGTTCGATTCGATAATGGATTATAATTCGTATTTGTATTTTTTTACTCCGTTTATTGCTTTTTGTTCATACGAAATGATAATGAATAAAAATGATTTTTAAAGCTCATCATTAGATGCATTTGTGCACAGGTTTCTCATTATTCTGTGCAACTATTCGATTATTTTTCACGCGGATGTTTCTGATTTCAACGTAATGCGTTAGAGTCGCGATGACATATTTTTAACAGTAAATCTTAAAAAGCGCGTTATTAAGTACTATTTTTAATCACTTTCAGATTAATATTGTTTTTCGGCCTAGGTCAAAGTGTAGTGTAGTACTTTCAGATTAATATTCACTTTACCCTTTAGCATGACTGTGTTTCGAATGCTTAATTCTTACACTACATAATAAATTCAGATGATAAAAAATTATTATTACTTTTTGCCATGGTGAAGTTTTAATAAAAATTTATATATTGTTGTTATGTTTATAGAATAAAAATTCGTAACTTGCACCAACACAATTTTTAATGTCCAATGAAATGCGAGAAATATTTTTTTTCTGTAAAATTTATTCGTGTATATAAAAAGAAAGCACAGATAATTCATTTTGTAACATTTAAAAATATCATGTAACTTTCTGATTTGTTATGAAGTTCAACATTAAGATCAAAAATATACTTTCAAAATATTTTGATCATAAAATATCTTATTCTTCAAACTTCTGCTCTACTCATAGATAATAAACCTGCAGAAACAATAAACACTTGTAAGAAAGCAAGAGGAAAAAAAGTTAGAAAAAGAAACTATGAAGGGAAACATGGAAGATTCGCGGACATTGGCTTAGCGAGTGCCCGCCAATCCTATTTCGTGCGCCACTGGAAAAAAAAAAAAAAAAAAAAAAGCGACGTGATACGTCAGCTAAAAAAAAATGAAACAAAATAAAAAAGAAGGCGCCACGTGTTCATCGTGCGACTTGTATCCAATCGTCATGTTCGGACCTGTAGAGTCTTCGCTGTTACCATTGGATAATTTTCCCGCGAACCTGGATGTGACGTCAAAGAATTGTATTATTTTATGGGTTGCAAGTTTGGCAAGTAATCGCCATTCTCTCCCATTCAACTACGTTACCAGTTTTGTTTCTGATGGCTTTGGCGATATTCCTCTTACATGTGATTCAAAGCAACCCTTTGTTTTGCTCGCTTTAGAAACGTGAAAAGTTGATCGTGTTATCACATACTCGGTAGCTTCCAGTCAAGTAGTGTTAAGTTGACAGCAGCGTAAAATTGACTTCGTATTTGCGTGTAGCAGGTATGTTTATGTTTTACATTAATATTATTTATCTTTTTTAATTTGTATCTCAGTGTTTTAATTAATATGTTAAAGATTCACGGAATGTTCATTATCAGCGAATAGTTAATTTTTTTTAAAAATTTCATTTGTTTACATTTTTGCGAAGTCTGCGAATTTTTTTTTTTTTTTTTTTTTTTCCCGTAAAGATGTTCTTCCAAAACATTTCACGTTTTATTTAAATTAACTATATCATATTAGTTGTTAAAAATCCTCCTATTTACCATTTATGAAACATTTTGTTAAAAATTACGTTTTGCATTTTCGTAAAAAATTAATTTTAATTTTCAAAATATAAACTCGTAATTGGTTATTAGACTAATCTTGAATGATTATTATTACATTTATTAACAAAGGATTTTTTTAAAAAATTTGTCTCATTATAATATGCTTATTATTTTTATTGTTCATTCTTAATGACTATATTATGTTACGTGATAATTAATTCTGCCATTTTAAAATACAGTGAAATTAGATTTACCATTTTGACTAGAATTTTTTATTTTTTAAATGTTCATTTCTATTTAGAAGTTGTACCATGAAATGTTCTTGATACCTCAAAAAATGATTTCCTATTCCTTTATAAAAGTTGCTTGAATGTGTTGTATGCAATACTGCTGTAACTCACAGCATTGCATAGTTATCATTCACTTTTCCCTATAATCTGAAATAATGATAATGGGAGCCCGTATTTGAAAGTTTATTTAAAACTCGATACGCACTGAACGCGCAATGTGATAACAAAGTTCACAGTGATAACAAATAGTTCTGATTCATTTTTCGTTTCCGTTATTGTTACGTAACTTGTGACGCGGTTTCCCTAAAACCAACAATCACTGCGTTTTAATATTATACAGATTTTATTAAAAAATAACATTCAATAATCAATTTTTAAAGCATTATATTCCATATTTTTCTGGAAAGACATATTTTTTTATAAAATAAATATTTAAAATAAACACATCCCGTATTTTAGTGAAGAATGCGCCCGAATTTAAGGGGACTTTTAAAATGTACAAATAAATATGCAGTATGTTAAATGATAAGTTTAAAAATTGCATTATATTTTTTAGGATAATATATTTGTTCTTATAAGCAAGTAATTATCTTATAACGAATTCGAAAATTTAAAGTATGTGAGTATTTAAGAATTTCTTAATTTTCTTTTACTTCTAGAGAAATATATATCGCGTAAATACTCATATATATATATATTACTCAGCTATGAAAGTACTGCCCTTTATAAATATTCTTCCGCCACGGTTGCGGAAATATCAACATATATTTGTTTGGCAATCGTTTTTATCGAGTTCCTTTTTCAAAACAAATTTCAAAATAAAAAGCAGTTTGTTTTTATGTTTAAGCTGAAATATGAATCAAGTTATTTAAAAAAGCATTCGATCTTTTTGTTGTTTAGCTGTTTTTCCACAATGAGATTAGCCCACCAGCGGCCGAGCAGTGAAGATGCTGAACACTGGCAGTTCGGTCCGAGGTTCGAATCCCGCGAACGGGCTGGCTGCATGGGCGTTTTCGTGGTTTTCCCCATGTGTAACGTGTATACGAGCCAGTTCCCCTTAGAAAGTCCTCCACGAAGGCATCCCTCCCTTCAGGCAGATAGCCTTCGTGTGCTTTGATATAAATAAATAATCCAATCCAATAATCCACAATGAGATTAATGTTTAAATAGGAGTTGAAAATTTGTTTTCACTATTCGGTTATCGAATAAAATTGTAGCATGAATTTTCACGAGGCATTAAAAATATAGATAGATATTTCCTTTAAAGATAGTTTGTTTTTACTTGATAAAATGAGAATTTAATTGTTAAATTTTATTGTACTCCACTTATTATATTATTAAGATTTCCCTTTATTAGAACTTTTTGAAAACAATAAGTGAACTGGTGGTAAAATTTTAATTATTTTTATTTCCTTTAAAGATCGTTCGTTTTGACGCCCACCAGCGGCCGAGCTGTAAAATCGCTGAATACTGGTAGTTCTAACCCGAGCTCGATTTCAGACTCTGATTAGTATACTTAATATTTCCCTTTATTAGAACTTTTTTAAAACAAAAAGTGAACTGAAGACAAAATTTCGCAGGTTTTTCCAAGTAGCGAACAAGTTAATTTTGAAAAATTTTCATTATAAAAGGGCACGCTACGAATAACAGTAACTGATTCACTTTGTTTTCTTACCTGATATTTCTTCAGATACCGATTACCGAGAAATATTTGTGATCATAAAGAGGTTAATTGCCGCTGGCTTTTATGTTTCTTTTACATATGTTATTAAGGTGTAATGGAATTTTTGATCTCGATATAAACATAAGCTATGGTTTTAAACTAGTTCAGTTCCTGAAAACTTTATTAATGTGTTTTTTGCGCATGCTAGTATAAACTGAATTATTGCATTAATTGATTCAGAGTTAAATGTTCATTGGCGACTCATTAGATTAAAACAGAATCTCCTCAAAAACGCCTCGAATTCGTTCGAAAGTGTCCTGGCTTTCCTGTTGTGTTCCATTATCTTTCAGAAATTTAAGGCCAACCGGTGGCCGAGTGAGTATCGCCGAACTCTGATAGTTCGTTTCGAGCTCGATGCCTGGTGATTAGTCTACTTCTGGGCTTTCCCCAAACTTAAATACGGTCCTGTGTTTATTAGAAAGTTCCCCTCCAAGGTATCCTTTGCAAGGCAGACTCGAGAGCTTTGCGACGATTAGTTAACCAACTTCCAGAATTCCTTCACGAACACTTATCTCCCTAATGCAGATCATTCTTAGGTGACTTATCGTTAGCAGTTAAGATCAGATCTTTTAATAATATTCAAACTTAGATCAATTTAAAAATTAACTCCAATCCAAGCGTAGCTCGCTAGTAATCGAGCAGCTAAAAGTTCTGAAGCATTGGTCATTCATTCCCACTACGGTTGCCGTCGGAGGAATTGATGGCTGATGGGGTTTACTTTTTTTTTTTTTTTTTCTATTATATTAAACACAACATTTAAAAATCCTTGTAGAAAGCATGTTTCCATTAAATAAATAGCTCTGAACTTCTCTGCTTTAATTAGCGTACAAAATCATATAAAGTTGCATTATGCTGCTTTTAACGTCAGTATGCTTTTTCTTCAACTTATGATAATGCTTAAAAAATGTAATTTATATGTATATTTTTAATTTAGTTTATTGATAGCCATACAGCCAAATCTGCATTAAGTTAAAATATACAGATACTTGTATGTTTCAACTTCCAGTATTAACATATGCACATTTGTTTTGATACGCAATTTCGAATTTTTAAGCCTGTAAGAGGAATAATCTATAAAAACCTCGAGGTGCATACGAGTCACCGAAAGGATAAGATGGTTGAACACTGGTAGTCTGACCCAGGTGAACGGTCTGGCTGCATGAAACTTCGTGTATTGTGCCAATTTCCTTCAACAAGTCCTGCACGAAGGCAATCATTTGCTTAGGCAGATAGGCCTAGTATGCTTTGCCATAGTACAGATAATCCAAACCGATCCGTAAAACTCTAGAATTCGAGAAAATAAATTACCCAGTGAGACAATACATATTTTGCGCAATAAAATTCAATCAATTCTAAAACGCTTCTGGTAAGCTTTTCCTGATTTAGTGCTTTTAATTGTACGTTAGTGCTCCAATGTTCGAGAATTCAGATCCCGACGACCGACCAACGGCCGAATGGTAAAATCGCTAAATACTAGTAATTTCGAACTGTGTTCGAATCCCAGCGGACGGGCTGGTTGCAAGGGCGTTTTAGTTGTTCTCCCCATGTATAAAGTGTATCGAGCCTCCCTTAGAAAATCCTCCACGAAGGCATCCTTCCCCTTAGGCAGTGCTTTGCCGTAATAAACTAAATCAAACCATTAAAGCCCCGCTAGCATGTGTAGATAGATGTACAGGCGTTTTCGTGATTTTTCCGAACTGTAACATGAAAATGAGTCAATTTGCCTAAAAAAAATCCGTCATGAATGCATGGACCCTCTGAGGATCGATGAATAAAAGGGGTCAATGATGATCAAGTGTCCGATAGCTGGGCACGAGCAGTTGATCAGCATAATGAAGATAACACTGATTATAAAATTTTTTCTTAATATTGTAAAATTGTTTATTGATACAAATCTGTATCATGTTGCCAGGAAGAAATCGTATAAAATAAGGAGAAAATATATTTAATTTATTTAAAAAATCAAATATAATTTTAATGCAAAATGTGCTATTTAAAAAAAAGTTAAACGCAGGAACTCAAGCAAACGCAGCCAAAAGAACACCAAGAATGCAACACTTCCTGGGAGATATTTTGTTATATACGAGTACAAGCGATTTGCAATGCAGGCGGACTTCCGAGAGGAATATCCCAAAAACCGAACAACACGATTGATTTCCCTTCTCTTCTTATCTAGTGAAAGTTCAGTTAAGTCAATAATTTATTTCGGGAAACAACCAACAGGTTGAATACTTTAGAACGAAGTGGTTAAGTAACAATTTTGTGCCAAATATCAGAAAAAAAATTGCATCAGTACGTCAAGCGCAGCTATCCATTCCATTAATTAAAACTGAACTTTTGCGAGATTAAAATTTTTTATTTTGCTTCTAAAAATTCTTTTATGTTTTTAAAATTGAAAAATGTAATAGGGTCGATGAAGAAATCCATTCTTTTAAAGAGTCGATGCAAGGAAAAGTTTGAAAATCCCTGCTCCATCCTAATGTAGGGTTTGATACAATTAATATTCTTCCTTAGAATAAATAACCTTTCATCTTTGGTAGGCATGTGTTTTTGCAATAAATCTTTCATATTTAGGTCTTCTGAAAAGTTAACTACTCTAGTAAAATAATAATAGTGATAATTCTAGCAGGATGTCGAAGTTTAGATTTCTTTTTAACCACTTCATTTTCATTTTTAAAAACAACTCATTTCTGCGAAGCGTTTACATTTTTTCTACCCTGTCCCCATCGTTCTTGAAGAGTCTAATCTTTTATTTTTTTGTAGCTTGTACATAGAACTAAACCGTATTTCTGTCAAACTCTTTAACAAGATGCGCAGTGGATTCCAAAATCCGTCGACTAACGGAAGTTCCGCGCGCCCAAAATAATTAGACTTTTCCCGCTCGTGGATGATGTAATGACTGCAATCACGTGGTTCCAGTTCGTGGTTGAATCGCGGCTTGTGCAACTTTCGAGGCTTTCCCGCTTCTATTTGATTTTCTTCAAAAGAAATTCTCTAGTTTCGTGCTATATTTTTCACCTAGTTTGATCTAGTGTTGCGTTAACTGATGTTCAACGAATACCGTTCACGGTTAGGAGCGTTGCTCAAGTTACAGAATTACGGTAAATGGCTTATCGGAATTATTTTATATATTACAGCAGAGCCAAAGAAATGCATGGGTAATTTCATTTGCAGCATTTGGTGAAAATATTGGCTTTAAATTTCTGTAAGAAATCGTGCATATGTGATAATTCGTAACCCTGTTGCAATCTTGATAAATTTTAGTTGTCTTTCAATAGGTAAGACTTTTTTTTTACCTTTCTTGATATTAGAAATTTCTCAAGTTTTGTCTTTTCAGATTTGCGTCACGTCTCTTATCCACGTGGTTTGACAGACTATTAGTTCTCATAGCTGTTGAGATTTTCGTGACTTTTTGTTTGTTTTCAAGCAAGTTTTAAAACTTTCACTAGTTTTGCTATAGAAAACATTTTAATTTGTTCTTCAAAGTATAGCTTGAGCGCACCAGCTGCTAAGCGATAAAACCTTTAAGCAATGACTTTTCGTTTGAGATTCAAATCCCAACGAAGGGGCTTAGGAGTTTCTGTCGTTTTCCCAATGTACGACGTGAATACGAGCCAATTTCCTTAAAAAGTCATCTCCACCAGTGGCTAAGACCGCTGAGTACTGGTAATTTGACCCGGATTCAAATAACCATATTTAAATAACCCAAGCTTGCACTTCAATAGTCCTCCATGACCTTGGGACCTCCATCCGTTGCCTTAGGGAGATAGTTACTGGTGTGCTTAGCTAAAATCTTAAGTAATCCAAATCTGATCAAAGTACAGAATTATCCCAGCTATGTGTTTATTTTAATTATGGCAAAGCACACTAGGGCTATCTGCCTAAGGATGCCTTCGTGGAGGACTTTCTAAGGGAAACTGGCTCGTATACACGTTACACATGGGGAAAACCACGAAAACACCCGTGCAGCCAGCCCGTTCGCGGGATTCGAACCTCGAACCGAACTACCAGTGTTCAGCGACTTTACCGCTCGCCCGCTGGTGGGTTATCCCAGCTATGACCGATTGTGTAAAATAACTGAACATTAATATATTCAGTTTTCGAATCTTGGTCAAGGGTAGGTAGGTATTTTCGTGGTTTTTATTATGTAACATTAATACGAAGAAGCATCCTTTAAAAAGTCCTCTACGTAGGGCATTTCTCTGCTTAGGAGAAAGATTAGTTTCTTTGCCATATGTTCCTTTGTGTGAGCAAATATTTTACTGTGTAGGATTTTAACACTTCGCTGCTTTCGCAGTGTGGATAAGATAATGTTTCAAGTCTGATAACATTAAAAAATCCATTCATTTGTATGAGAGAAAATAAATATTTGTTTCTAAACGTAAACAAGTAGTAAACGTGCCAAAATAAAAAGGAATAATCTTTGAGGAATGGTGCTGCGAACTGAATTTTAAAAATATTTTCAGCTACCGGAGACGTTATTAAAAAATTACTGTAATTATTATATCAATTAGGCCGTTAACGAGGTAATTGAACTGCATATTTAAATGTATCGTAAATCAAGCCATGAAGCCAAATAACGATGTCCTTCCTATCCAAGAATATTTCTTGGAACGTGGAGAACATACGAGTTATGTAACTTGGCCGAGTATGCTTTCGTGAACGACTTTCTGATGTCTGTTAATTTAATTAAGCCAAAACACGTGAAGGCTGTTTTCTTAAGGGAAAGGATGCCTTTATGGAGAAGTCATTTTAAGGGAAACTGGCTTGCTCGTATAACGCATTATACAGGAACAAGATTACAAAAGCATCCATGCAGCCAGTCTATTAGCTGAGATGTTTACCCGGCTGGGACAATTACGATTTTACTGTGACAATTCAGTAATATTAAATGCTCACCCTTCGGTGGACTTCTGAATTTAGGACAGATGGCCAAATATCTGGCTTAAACGGGCCCACAACCATTAAAAGCGGCCGAGTGCTTAAGTCTCTGAACATTGATGGTTCGGTCTGAGGTTCAAATCCCGCGAACGGCCTGACTGCATGGCCATTTTCGTGGTTTTCCTTATGTGTAACGTGTATACGAGCCAATTTCCCATAAAAAGTTCTTCACGAAGACATCCTCCTCTTAGATAGACCTTAAGACTGCCCTAATCACATAAACAAAACCTAATTAACTGTTGAAAGCCTGAAAACTGTGCGTTAAACTTAGTTACTGCAATGGAAGTTATAAATTTTTATAACGAAAGTTATTTTATTTGTGCAATTTTTGTCGTATATTTATTTAATAAAAATTTCGCAGATAAAATACTTATGCAATGCACCTCGAATTAGGTTTTTTTAATTGATATGGACCGTTAACAAACAAAGTCAAACAAAAAATTGTTTTTATTCGCATGAAATGAAGCGGAAATTGCGGTTTATTGATCCTAAAGTAATAATAAATTTTGCAATATTAAAAATACCACTAAATTTTTTGATTGCCAGTGGCCATGGACAAAACTGTTGAACGCCTACAGTTCGAACTGAACTAGCTTCATGGACATCTTGCCCCTGTGTACGAGCCAGTTTTCATTAGAAAGTCCTCTACAAAGGCATCTCTCCCCTTAGGCAGATAGCCCTCTAATGCCTGACCATAATGAAATAAATGAAACAAGACTAAACCAAACCAAGCTCTTGGAAAGTCATCCATGAAGACATCCCCCACCCATTTGGTAGGTACAGCTCTGGCGTGCTTTGCTATATAATTGATCAAACCAACCAACCTTCATGGACTCGTGCGTCTGTTCGGTACAGATAATCCTCGCATACTTTCCTCCTGTGATTGATTAAGCAAACAAAGACTAATTTTTTTCTTTAATAAATTAGTTTTAGTAAAAATGTAATTTAAATAAAATGCACAATAAAAAATGTATTTAACAAGTTTAATTTAAAGAATCTTTCTACGTGAAATTCTACAGACGCATAAAAATTCTTTAGCATATTTTAACATTTTCTGCCAATTAAGCAAAAAATCATTAATATTGTAGAGATTTAATGTCAGTAAACAACTATTGGGGATAATGACATCACATTCGCTATACATCATCGCGAATCGTGCACGTCAGGTGTTATTCTATAAAAGAAAGTCTGTCTAGAACATGACTCATCTAGTAAGCCACCACTATACACGGGTGAGCATAATTACATATAAAACATCCGTCTACTTTGACAAATCTAGGGCTATTATAAACGTGCTGTGCATTGATACGTTTTTTCTCCGTAGCAGTTTCTGTTCACAGTAGAAAATATGTTCATTTAGAATCACCACCTGTTATGCATAATAACAGAATAGTTTCATCACTTTCGCCGTTTCGATTGCAATTAATTGTCCTTATAAATACGAAACGAATCGATCGAAAAGATAATAATTAAGCCTTCGGATATGTCCTCGAATGAAAGTGAAGCGGAAATCGAATGCATTTGAAACTTGTTCAGCACCTTTCTTTTTATGTCGTGTCCTCTTTTTCAAGGCTGTCGTTCATCATTTTAACTAACATTCGCTTAATACGAGCGCTGCTCCAAGTGCCAGTTTCGAAATCTTTTTAAAAATAAAGAGAATAGAAATAAACCAATACGTTGCTTTTGTTTGTCCACACGGCTGTCCCCTCCTCCCTGCCTCTTAATTGAGCAAGTTACCAACTTTGATCCGCACCTGTATTGTCTCACAGTTATTTGGTGTAGAAGATTGTTTTTTTCTATCGGTTTTGTGTAAAACGCACTGTCTCGTTTAGTAGTTATTGCGCACACCGTTTTCGTTCAAAAAAATTACGTCTAATTTATTAAAAATTGTGG
Organism: Stegodyphus dumicola; assembly: GCF_044657685.1. Classification (NCBI taxonomy): domain Eukaryota; kingdom Metazoa; phylum Arthropoda; class Arachnida; order Araneae; family Eresidae; genus Stegodyphus; species Stegodyphus dumicola. Next base: position 97,639,850 of record NC_140772.1, on the reverse strand, counting down.
TTATCTGTTGGCGCTTTGCCTAAACACTAAGTCGATTGGGGGATTTAAATCTTCCCGTCTGTTTAACCTTGGGCCAGCAGCTGTTAATAGTTAGCATTATGCGCTCGCAAATTACGTAATGTTTACAATTATTCTTATTATGCATTCATTGGACGGGGTTGCACCTGAAAAGTTTTGAGTCAGTGGTAATATAACGTTCCACTTCCGCATTTCCCCGTCTCGTCTTGTTTTCACTCAAGGACTGCGTCTGTCTGATTTTACAGTCTGCCCTGAATGATGTCGTGGTCTTCCGGGTCGCAGTGTGTCCAATTAAATGTCTGTTTAGCGAAATGAAACGTCGGCGTTTTTGGTAGATATTAAACATCGCAGTGTAGTAATGATAAAACTAAGATCCAGCTGTTTGAGCACAAAGTTATCAATGTGATTGTCAAGCATGGGCAGCTAAATTGCCGACAGAAATGTTTACTATCTTTTTATTCCCAGTAAGACCAGCATGGAATTGAGAGTAGTGTAAACAGATGAAAGCCTAGAACAAATCTCAAAATTGCGCCTTCCTCTATCTTCTTTTCTGACGGGAGCAAGTGCATTCTCTTCACGGCTGTGAAGGATTGATGTTCTTTCTGTTATTTAAAAACGGCAATTTTTCATCCTTATTTAATTCATCAGAATACAAGTTGTACAATTTTTCCCTTTCAATTTCCGCAAATACGAATTAATCCTCTTACACTAAAAAGACAAGAGCAGTAAGAAATTAATGAAAAACAGAAATCGGACATCGCTTGGCAGTGTACCGTTGAAAAGAAAAATTTGACGGAAACGTAGATATTTTACACTTGGATGTGAGACTTTAAATAATTATGCCCCCTTTCGACCTATTTCCAGCAATTTTTCATCAAAATTGCACCAAGATTTTTTAACTAATTTTTATTACTTTACAAAATATGTTGCTCTATGTCCAGTGCCACTTTAGCCATCCTGCTTTTGTTTCTAGTGAGCACTGTCGTAACCGTTTCTGTAACTAATAACTTCCGTTGCTACTTAGTCCAACTATATAAAATGAATGCTTTTGCGCTCAAGATCGCCAACAACGAGCGAATTTTTTACTGTAGTAACGTAATGGCTTATGCTGAAGAAATGTGCGATTGATGAGAGAGTTGCAGTTTTTTTTTTTTTTTTTTTTTTTTTTTGTGAAATTCCCTTTTTTAATGCGTGACACATTTGTGATTTGCACCATTTATTTGGGCAAGACGTTATTTCGCTGGTGGATATGTTTCCAAAGAAAATTTACCGAAATCGTGCGAGATCAATTTCACTGAAAGTCTAGATATTTGGAACGCTTCTTCAAAAGAATTAGTGTATGCCAGTTTTTAAGACTTGTAATTTGATTTTAAATGGATGTTAAAAGAATGCAACACATTTGTAAAATAATTGGAAATGGGCCGATTGGAGTTAATAACTCCCGTACGGTTTTAGCTTCCCAAACTATTGCGTAATAAAGCCTTGAAACTGAAATAGTAACTAGAAAGTTGAAACTGTTGTGGTAATCTTGTTTAATTTAACAGCTTCTTCTACCCCCTGCGTAGTAAAAATGTTTAACTGCATCCAAATGACGCTGCGTGCATAGTTTCTACCTGACGTTGACTGTTTGAGATTTCTTCTACAAAGAGAGCCCATTAGATTATGTATCACCCAGCCCTGAAAATAGAAATCATCGCCTTAAAAAATGTAGTTTCACCCATGACAATGTCGGGTTGAGCAATCTTGTGCAAGCAATGTCTGTTATTTTCGTTCGGCACCACGCAGTCTCCTCCTGTAATTCTTTTTTTATTTCATTTCATATTCTCGGCTTATCTGGTTTTCTCACCTCCAACAGTTGTTGACGAGATTGGAGGGTTCTATTGCAAACTGCTGATTATACGCCCTCGTGATGTAATGTTTGCCACCTGCCAATCATTAACAAGGTGTTTTTTCCAAATGTTGCTCGATGAGTGTTTTAACATTTCGATAACGGGTATGCGTTTTTGCGATTCATACACTTATCTTGTTGGCACATTGAAAGTTTGTCCTGTACTTGCACATTGAAAGTTTGCTCTGTAAGGGTAGTTAAATTCCATGAACGCCTGTGGTCTGAATTATTTACGTACCATAAATACATAATTATTTATACATCATGTACTAAATATTTAGGTACTATTTTTTCTAAAAGTCACAAATGTCTGTGAAATTTATAAATTTTTAAAATCGATCTTAGAAAATTTTTATGGGTTTTCTGTTATGGATGGGATATATGAATAATGCTTTTCGAAATATATTTCGCTGCATTAAAAAAGGGGGTGATTATGTAAGCATTCTGACGGACTCACTTCTTTAGAATTCTGCAGTAACAATCAGCGACCGCTGCCGAAATTTCCGGCATTGAATGAAAGGGTAATACGTAAGTACACACTGTTCTTTAGTATAATGCATGAAAAGAAAAAAAATATGAAAGGTTTCAGATTTTAACGGTCACCAAAAGGATTTGTTAAGGTTTTCAATGCTCTCCCTAAGCCCGCAGTGTACCAGTTTGCTGTTACTCAATTATACTAACACTCGCCGCCCCTTTTTTGTCTTTTTAGCTTTATTTTCGTCGCACTTATGCAATGTACAGTTCAACAGCAAAATTACAAAACTTTTAAATGCAGCATAGCAGTATACGCTTAGAATTCCAGATGCAACGCAGTCTTTTCTCAGTTTATCATATCAATCAATGCCCAATTTTCTGACTCGGATGGCTTTACAAAACTTTTTTTTTTCCTTTCATTATTAACGTTTTGTGTGCTTACTTTATTTATTCAATATGACGTTCTTCGCGCTTGCGCCACATAAAAAATTTAACAGCAAAATCACAAAATATTTAAAAAGAGCATATCTTTAGAATTTCTAATAGAAAGTCTTGCGCGTTCAAGATAAAATTGTTTATTCCCGTACAGTGTTGCCATTGCTCGTTTTGAAATCGTCGAGTCTGTTAATCAAAAATTCGTTCAAGTTTTGCAAAATATAAAATAGATAGTAAAACAAATTCGAATTCAAAGTTCTGGCTTCCAGGGGCCCATGTTCGGGTGGAGGACAACGTTATTCAAAATGGGATGGATGGCCGTAGATATCGTTGTTATTTAACAATGCGAGAAACAGTGATACAACGCAAAATTCGCTTTGAAGACTAATATCCCATTCGGGGCTAACATTCTTTTTCAACGTTAGAAAAAAAAAAAAAACCAGCGCGTAGATGGTGCTAGTGCCTCCGTCCCAGGCCCCCGTAGAAATAAATAGTTCATAGTCACGACCTACGTCCCTTTTGTCTCCCCCCCCCAAAAAAAAAAAAAAAACTAAGCTATCACAACAGTTAGTAAAAGAAAAATCATCTGTTACTAAAAGTAATACGGTGAGGCACTTTCAAAAGCATTTGTAATGGGACAATAAAACAATTTTGCAGAATTGTAAACTCGATAGTATAAACGACGTATATATAAAAAGACCACATTTAATTCATTTAAATTTATCTTTGCGAATTTTAATTCATCATATTAATGATTTTCAATTTCTTTTTTAAGTCCTTCATTAAAAAAATGCTGCAAAAATCTTTTTTACTTCAGCACATTTCAATGAAATCTTATGAGGAAAAACGCTTCCTTTGCATTTTGTTAATATTTATCTTTGATATAAAAATTATTCTTTAGGAAAGTTTATATGCATATTTTGAATCTATCGGATTAATTGCGGTTTGCTGACCGCTTTCAACCTATGCCAACTGCCTTACTTTTTTTGCCTATGCAAACTAGTCGTTTTCATCACAGGATTTGTTTATCAACACATCAGCCAGCGTGAGTAATTTATGTTGTCTCTCCCAAGGTCAGTGGCACTTGCGTTGACCCAAATATAAATCGAAAGCGAAGGGAAATTCTAATTTTTTCTTCTTCAAAACCAGTTCATTTTTATGGCTTGTCTCGGAAGCGGCTGTTTATTTTTTAATCGTCACAGTTTTGCTTCAGATTTCAAGTTATTCTTCTTATTCTCAATTTTATTTTGAATCATGCCTTTACTTCAAAGCTTTGACAGTAACTGTCGCACACATGATTTAAGATTTCATTTAGTTTGAAAAAAACACGCTTAACGAATAACTTACGTGACGTCTCATTTCATTACTAAAGTTAGACTTGATCGCGGATTGAATTTATGATTATATTCCGGAATTTTAGAGAAATGTCTGTTTTTATTAATATTGAAATTTTTCTATTCTTAAAATCTATGCTAATAGATTTTCATTAGATTTAAATAATTTTTGGAGCTATCTTTTATTTATTGATTGAATTTTCTCAAAAGCTTACCGAAAAGTAATGCTATTCGGAAATCCAAACTAGAAAATTGAATTACCCCAAATTTTGCTAAACTTCTAGAATACGAGAGAAATTCCTTTCTCAAAGTTAACATAAAATCGTCCTCTTCTTCCCTGCCAGTGTAGACAAACAATTTTTATTCTAAAATATCGTTTTCTAAAAATGCGCTATTTAATGAAGACAACAGGAATATTATTTTCGAAGCCACGGAGCTCATCAGTAAGCATGGAATGCGATGAAAGAATCGGTTCAAGTGATGATGAGTTCTATTTTTCGTTGATGATGAACGAAGTTACATATGCATAGGCTACTTCACGATAGAGAGGAGGAATGCAGTGATGCAGATAGCGATGAAATAAGAGGTGTAAGAAGGCGAAAGTCAAGGTAATACATAGCGAAAACCAGGGTAATAGGTAAGGAATGGGAAAAGCTGCAGTGATTCTGCAGAAGAGACAGATTCAGAATAAATAACATGCACAAAATCCAAAAAATATCGCAAAAAATAACGACGAAAGAGCCGCAGGACCGAAAGTATCTTCAGGTATAAAAAAAAACCGTTACATTTCCGTGAAATCATTTTTAGTTAACTGTAAGACAACCATTAATATGCGGAAAATCCCCCCGAGTTGCTGGTTCGTCGGAGCAGAAAAGGCCTCGAGTACAAAGGATTAAATTTTATTTGATTATACCCTTGTCTTAATCTCTTGTAATCTCTCAAAATTTGTAGAACTTCACAGGAAGATTCAACTACTGTTTAGTCCGCTAATATTTGTATTAAATTTTGTTTTATGTTAACATACGAAACATTACTAAAGTTGTTCACATGGTAGTATGTATGCTAATTATTTTGATGAAGTAAATCTTTTCTTCTTTGATCAGGATTCCAGTTTAAAAGAGTCAAAAAATTACAAATTGAAACTAACCAATGAGCATAAATTTAAAAATATGTAATTTAATATTAAGAAATTAATAAGGTAGGCAAAAATGTATTTTACAAAAATTAACGAATTAACTAACAAGTTTAAAATTAGCGCCTTTGAATAACCTAAATCATAAGAGAATTTAAATCAGTGTGGAGTTCTTTTGAGTTACGCCGCTGTGAAGCACAAGTCTCCCGGAAACTCACAAATTCTCGGTTTTCCATATTTCAAGGCTGACAAACTATGCTGATCTTAAATTACGATGTTTTTCAGTTTGTATTTAGTTACTAGTGATTTCTATTACTCTTTCGGTTCTGATATCCACTTGCTCCGAAACATTAATATAAATCTTGGGCCGCGAAATTTTTCGCGAAAATGTAATTGCTAGAGCGCCGATTTTTGCTGCTTAATCTCAACTCAAAATTTTTGCCTTCCCGTCTGGCGAATTAAATTGCTACGCTGCTTATTACTAATGTATGGTATTGGCTGGGATGTAAATTAATTAAATACAGGTGGAATAGTCATTAATACCATATTTTGAGGTAAAATTAAGTTAATGTTGCCTTCCTGTAAAAAATAATCTTAATATATTTTTAAATATTAGATTTCGCATATAAGATGGGTATAATTCTCAGAAAAGCATTCTTAATGACGGAATTATATATTTCTACCGGTAAAAATACGCTTATATTTCGTCGAATACGGTTCGTTCAACGTCTTTCTTCTCGATACTTGCGCTATTTTAGAAAACGGTAATATGTTTGGCAATTCATTTAATCTTTCAACGCTTTTTTAAATCATTATTTTGTTTATTTGCGCTTTAATCCTGGTTTTCCCGAAAATGAGTGAGTTATGAAAATTTCTACATCTATTAGACTAAATATATTTGTAACGTATTTTTAAATGCAGCGGTTTGAATCTCATTAATGAATATTTGAGATACCGGATACCGATTTTCCGCCCTTTTCTTATGCTGCTGCTATCATTGCTTATCGAAAGATTTGCACGTGGATACATTCACTTTCACAATAAAATGCTTTAAAATACTTCTGAGAAAAAAATCTGGTACTAAAAGCAATTAGCAGTTACCGTAAAATAAATCTTTCTGGGTTAATTTTTTTGATATTTCGGAGGATATGTGTATCTTACTAGTTTTAATTTCAGTTATTGATTTGAGTTAGTACGAGGGCCATCCAGGAAGTAGATTACGTTTCCGTCTGTGTCCGCTAGGGGCGGGGCTAGCGCGGCCATCTTGGGGTCAGAGCGTTGCGCAGCTCAGTCTGCATCTAGCCGTGCTAGTGAGAGGTTCGTGCTGTGCTCCGTTCAGATACTGTGACGGTTTGAAATGTCTGCGTTAATTGAAAATCCCGCGAGGTGCGCTCAGTAATAAGGTTTCTGACTGCAAAAAACTGTAAACCGATAGAAATCTATCGGCAGCTTCGTGAAGTGTATGGGGACAACATTATCACTGAAGGTGGAGTGCGTCAGTGGGTCATAAGATTTCAAAATGGCCGAACCAATGTTCACGACGAAGATCGAAGTGGGAGACCCAGCATAGTGACCGCCGAACTTCTCGAAAAAGTCGATGCTAAAGTCCGTGAAAATCGAAATTTCACAATAACGGAACTTTCTTTGAGTTTTCCACAAATTTCGCGAAGTTTGTTGCACGAAATCATCAGCGAAAAGCTTGGTTACCAGAAGTTTTGTGCAAGATGGAAGGCAAGAAGAGGTAACGAAGTGGTTGAAGGCGCAGGCGGCCGAATTTTTCGACGAAGGAATTTCCAAGCTCGTACATCGCTACGATAAATGCCTTAATTTGTATGGTGACTATGTAGAAAAGTAGTATTTGAGTGTGGCTTTCATCTGTATATAATAAAATTTGTTTCCTATACTTTGTTTATTTTTTTATTCCAAAACGTAATCTACTTTCTGGATAGCCCTCGTATTTTAGAGCATAATTATTAGTCCTTTTTCCGTTCAAGGTTTCATTGATAATGTTATCTTTTTTTTTTTTAGGATCAATACAGTTAAATATGTTTCACCATTACACAGAAAACTATTCTAGCACTGGCGAGCCTCCAACTCCTCCTGCTGAAGAATCTACAATTCTTAGAACTTCCAATGACGGTGTAAGTCGAAGTTCAACTTCATCCGAAAGGCAAACGAACGCCAGCACAAGTAGTTCACGTTCTCAAGAAGATTCCGGATATGAGGCATCTCCTTCTAGTTACAACAGGAGCAATCGCTTACACTTCTTTGGTATCCAGTCTGATGAAACAGCGAACCAGATTGTCCAAGCTTCTACTTCCGGACATCATTTGGAGGCAGCTGGAGAAGAGAATGATTTTGAAGATTGCCCTGCAGTTTTTCTATTGGAAGAATCAGAGACTGAATCGGACGCTGAGCTTGATGATGAGTGGGATATGTGTCCTGATTGCAACTCTACATTTTGTTATGGCTGCTATGGAACTGATTCCTCTCTAAACAATGCAACCAGCACTGCCATTGCAACCGATCTCAGCAAATGTGATAACAGTAGCATTTCTAGCGATTTGTCTTCCTCAAACCGACCGTCCAGCTTGCCCATTCAGATCCCAAATGTTCAAATTCAAAATGAAATGCCTTCAAACTATGCTGCTTCACCGAGCCGTCTTCAACCGAGCCGTTCAGATCCGATCGATTTCGGCTCGTATAGTCCTGTTCTGAGGACAGTGAGTCTGATTGCTCGATCTCATCCTGTTTCGTGGCCTTCTTCTATTGCTGCTTGGGCAGCACAAAGAGGACCTCTACCCTTTTTGTTAAGTAACATAGATAACATAAGGCAAGCTTTTCGGGACGATTTAAGCAACTCTAGGAGATCTGAAGGAGCTCCGAGCAATTCTAGAAGACATGAACTCTCTCCAAGCAATGCCGCAAGACTTAACCGGGCTCCAAGCCATTCCCGGAGACTTGACCAACTACATGGCAGAAGCAGAAGGCAGCTTATTGACAGCGATGCATCTTCCTTGCACTCATCTGATGATGACACTGTTGAAGATGTTTTCAGTAAGTATTTGTTTTTAATTAAATATGCATTTGTACAGTATGGTTTTAATTACAATCGATTCATGTTTTGAAGGAAATATAGCTTTTTATAACACTGACTTTTCTGGTAGTATTTCTCAAAGTAATTTAAATAAGTTATAGAGGTCATACAGCTTTCTTAAGTTCTGATTTTTAAGTTTCCGTTAAACTTGGTAGCTGTTCAGGTCTGTGCATGCATTTCAGAAACAAGGTTCAAAGATATCATTTAACTGTTATCAGTCATCTTTAAAGTAACAATCTGCGGAAATGATTTATTACAGTCATTTAAAAAGCTAGCACAATATGAGATTAGTATTAAAATGTTTTTTAATTTCAGATATGCGTTTGGTAATAATATAACTATGCAGAAATTTGTTAGTAATCATGTGCATCTGAAGTATCCGATTATAATCATTTTTAGAATAATCCGAAATTAAACAATTTTTCAATCAGTAAAAAAATTGTATCATTATTTATTGGTTAAATTTATTATGGCAAAGCACACTAGGGCTATCTGCCTAGGGGTAGGGATGACTTTTTAAAGAAACTGGCTCGTATGCAAGTTACATATGAGGAAAACCACGAAAACGCCCTTGCAGTCAGCCCGTTCGCCTAAATTCGAATCCAAAATCGGAACTACCAGTGTTTGATTTTACCGCTCGACCGCTGGTGGACTATCATGTATTGAGAGCTGTTTGCATTGCTTCTTAAAATCAAATTTTCAAATTATTTCGCGTTGTTTCCCAATCCAAGGTTTCGTATTGCTCTGACAACTGTTTTCCAGTTAAAATGAAATAGTTCCGTATCATGGATTTGCAATATTTGACATTTTTTTAAAGGTTAATGTTAGCTGCATGCTAAATATTTTTGTAATCATCACATGGAATCGATCAATGTTTTGATAATACTTCGATTACTGCTATCTTATCAAAAATGTTATTGCCTACCCATATGCAGAAGGAAAAAAAAAAAAAAAAAAAAAAAAAAAAAGCAGCTAGCTTCATCATAAGAATCCACCAGATCACGCTATCGTCTATCAGTAGAAGTAAAAACGGCTAACGCGCTGCTGAAGTTTGTTTTCAACTGATAAATTAACTCGATCTGGGCCGAATGTTTACCGAAATCGAGAGTTATCGTGGTCAAACTATCGGTATCGGGGAAGGGGACATGCAATGTTAAAATCGTTTACCGATGACCGCTGGTCTCCCTTTTTAAGATCCCGTTTGCTGCTTTTATCTTTGGATTCGAGTCAATAAAATATGATTGAAAGAAAACAGCGTAGAGGAAGTAACTGGATTTCTGGAAGGTCAGAACAATGACCTGCCAAATTGCTTCATCCATTTGTTGTCGAACGACTCTTCGGTTTCGATAACAGCTTTAATTTTAGGCAAAGCAACGACTTCTTGTTGCTTGGCCAATTAAGATGAGATCTTTGACAACGAGAATGATGAGGAAATATGACAGTTATGTTACGAAACGAGGCTTGTCACTGCAAAACACGGTTTAATGGTTCTGAATCGTAGTACAGTCATTCAATTATCTGGATTCACATTTTCGGAACTTGACCAATTTTTGTCCTCCTGTTCTTTTGTTAGTTTGCACTTTTCTCCTGCAGCGGTAGTTAACAAAAATTCAGTGTAAAGAGTATCAAATTACTTTTGTTATACCAACCGTTAATCATGTAAGTTATACTCGGGCAAGTGTAACTTCATCCTGCCTTATTTGCAATGCTGAACCTGTGTAACGGTTGTGAGCTTCCTGAATGACAAATGACATCAGTGAAACGTATTTGTTCGCACCCTTAAATCATCGGGTTTTAATGATGTGTTTATTGTAGTTATTTCTCGAAAATGACTATGTTAGCCGATGCTTAATTCTGGCAAGGAAGTACAGTCTACTGCGCAGCAGATTAATGAAGCTAATGTAAATGCGAATTTTTTTTACTAAGGTACTTTAGTTAGTTTCTCTTTACATTTAGAAACTAAATGATTTGTAAGCTGTGAAATCCCTCCCCCCCTTTTTTTTTGATAAACTTATCTTTGAAGTGCATTTCATAATTAGTTAAAAAATATTAAAAAGATTTTAGCTATTGCATTGCTTGTTACTGATATTTTCGAAAATCATAAAGTTTTTCTGTTACATTGTCTATCACTCCCAGTCTCCATTGAGACGGCTTATGGAAACATTTAAACCTGTATTCTGCATTGAAAAAGTCCTAAGCAACATTTGTGTTACGTTTGGGGGATGCGAAGTGCTGTAATTAAAATTTTGAATTCGGTACACTACAGTATACATTTTGATCTAAGTGCAGTATTATTAATTTTTTAGGCCCACCAGCGGCCGAGCGGTAAAGTCGCTGAACACTGGTAGTTCAGTCCAAGGTTCGAACCCCGCGAACGGGCTGTCTGCATGGGTGTTTTCGTGGTTTTCCCCATGTGTAACGTGTATACGAGCCAATTTCCCTTAGAAAGTCCTCCACGAAGACATGCCTCCCCTTAGGCAGATAGCCCTCGAGGCTTCGCCGTAATTAAATAACCTAACCTAACCTATTAATTTTTTATTACAAAATTTGAAAAATTCATTTTATAGTTTATGATGTAAGTATTTGTTTAAACTAAAATTAAATTTAGACATATCAACAAGAGCGTCTGCAGTTTTTATAGACAAGCTTGCTTCTACATTATGCAACCAAAGTGACGTCAGATTAAAATTCTTTACAGTGCAGCTTAACTGTAACTCATAGAGGAGCAGGTAGGTTTATGGCCGGGATATCTTCCACCTTTAGTAGAAAATGAGCAGTTTATTAACGCAGCAAAAAATAATTAACATCTTGCGCATTAATGATAATCTCGCTTATCTATGGACAGAGAGATCGTAGATTCGATTCTCGGTCGATGAGAAATTCTTAAGCAAAAATTACTTAGTAAGGAAATACGTACATTTTTAATGACTGGCTTCCTGGAAGCATTCTAACAATCACGGCCATTTATTTCCGCTTTTCGTTTTAATTTGGAAAAAAAATCTGAAATGCTGTCATTTAACATGTAGTCTAATAATTAGTGATAAGAAGTTCATGTAGCAGTATTTCGATTTCATTTAAATTGTTAATTTCGGCCTTTAGAAATTAATTACATATATATGTTAATATATATTTTTCCCTACGCAGTAGAGAAAACCGGCAGGTGCCCATACTAAATTCTTTTGGTTGCTCTTCATCATGTATTCTTCCTGTCTAGAAGCTTGAACGTTATCTTTAGCTTCCGATTTTTCATGCAACCGGATGTCAATGCTGAAAGGTCAGCCGAGACGCTGGATGCTCTAAATCCCAATAAAAAGTGAAAATTTCGTCTATTTTATGCGGTTATCTAAGGTCGTGTGAGCTGGACTCGTATTTACGAAATCCCTCCGTTCCTTTAAAAAAGCGCACTAATTCTTCCGTTAGAATTATTAACAAGATGAAGGAGAAATTGTCCAGCAATCAAACACCTGATTTAATGGAACTCGGATGTGAGTGGGCCTGAAAGTGAGTCGCGAACGGTTTCGAAGTATTTTTTAATATACTGCTGTTTTGAAAAGACTTATAAGACCTTCACATTTTTGTGGTATCACATCGTTTGAAGTAGTTTTTATTATGCTGGAAATTTTACAATAGTTCTTTCAGCTTATTATGTAATCATAACGTAATAATAATGCAACGAACTTTTGTGAACTAGCAAAGATGATTCATTTAACAACGCGTTGCATTTTTGCCATCGTCATTAGCGATGTATATTTTGAAATACCGGAAAACAGTTCGTCTTTTGTAAAGGAAAGGATAGCTTGTCTGTAGTGAGAAGAACTTTTCTCCTTTCACCTAGCCCGTTACTTTAATTAGGTTGCATCTATGCTTCAGCGATGTCGTGATAAGCATCAAGTCCCTACCGTTTAGCTCTAGAAGAGATCCGTTTCAAAGAATCTGTGTCCGGATTCTGTACAGGTCGAGGTCGTTAACGCCTGCACGCTATTTCAGCGGTGTTGCACCGATTTAGGAACACTTGTGGTTGATGGAGGATCCAGATTCGGAATGTGAATCATCGTATTGTATTTGTTACTGCAGGTATTTCCGATTTTATCCTTCGTGAAATATTTAGAGCGCTGATTGCTGGTCGACGTAGTTTGTTGTTTATTCTTTCGTTGGGTGGGTTAAAAAATTGTGTCTGTTGCCGCGCAAGCTGTGTAAGTGTGACCACATATGAAAAAAAATATCGCTTGAGGGTGAGTACATATATTTTCATTTTATCTGTTTGTCAACAACTGCTAAGCTAAAAGTAACTTCAAAAATGCTGCTATAGGCTGCGCGCAGTCAGAAAAAGGTAGATTCTCAGCAGTTAAGAGGAAGTGTGATGGATGGAGCCTTAGTTTACTGGTAAAGAGGCACAAAAGAAATGATTAAATTTTTTATGCATTCTTTTTAATTCACCTGTGCTTGTGAAACTAATTTGGCTAGTCTGGGATGCATCTACAGTCAAATGCAAATCCAAAATTGAATACGATATTAATGACTTTTGCTTGAACAATTCTTGGCCTATCACGGAGTTTTTTATGCGGTAAAATATTACTTTTTAGATAGATATTGAATATCTGATTTCTGGCAGTATTACTAAACGAAAATATGCCCCTTTTTGTTTAATTTCCTGCATTTCGCCATACTCATGCCATTTAACATAGTGTACATTAATGATAATGAATCTCCTTTCCTTTAAATTAGTAGTAATTTAAAATTTGTAGTAAAATTTCTAGCTCATAGAATAGCATTCAAAATAATTGTAATGCGACTGCTTTTAATTTTATTTAAATCAATCTGATATTATTATTATTAATGTAATAATAGAAGAAACATTTTTAGATAGAAATATACTTTTTTCTTCCTTTTACTTTTCAGTGTTAATTTTCACATATTCAGGTTTGAGGATAGGACAAAAATTCGTATTTCTGCAAAAAGCCAGAAACAATAATTTAGCAAAGCGGTTTTCGAATTTTTTAGCTATCCTTAGAGTTCCAATAATTTGAAGAATTCAGATACTTCTGTTAATAGGATGGCATTATTCTGCACACAGATCGTGTCGCGATCATAAAGTTATTTACACAGTACACACAACTGAATATATTCTCAAAAATATTTGAAAGAAACCTGAATGCTGAAGCAGTTTTGTAGTTAATCTGAATTGCAGTCATAACACAATATATTCCCAAAGTATCTTAAAAAAAGGGCGGATGCTGAAGTCTTTGTTTAGGCAGCATTTTACACGGGTCATTAATAAACGAATTTGACTAGTGTTCTAACTAGGAAAATTGAAGTACTGAAGCAGTAGTGTTACTATCCGATATCAGTACCTCCAAATCACCCAGAATTTTTACTTCCTATTCAAAGCTTTATCTCAACGTTGCATACTAATTACGTCTTCCCTGTCAGCTTAGTGAATCTCTTTTGGGAGCGAAACTACCTAATCAGGTCGAGACTTATCGCATAGTCGGACATATCTTCTCCCAAAGAGACAAGCCGGGCTAAAGTACCAGTATCTCCCCTCGCGGCGCCACCTCGAACCCATTTCTACGGTTGTACGTTTTTATTCTGCTTCAAACTTCTATCAATACAATCTGTTCCGCCCAGTCATTGCTGTAGGATTTTAAAAACCCAGACCGACGCGACTGTATCTGTTTCTTATCTGATTCTGCTTCGCAAATTGCATTTTATTTTATTCCCTGGTCTTCTGTTTCTTTTGTTTGTCTTTTCACTTTCCTCCATGGCTCTGAAGTGGAAAAGTGAATAATAAGGTCAGGGGGATTTCCATTATTTGGATACTGCATGACCGATGGGTTTAGAATTAATGAAGTACTCGGACTATTTCTCACTTTTTTTACGATTTTTCAACCTTGCCTTATTTTTTATAACTTGCTTTTGATGTTTATCATCTGGGAAAATGACTTCCCAAGATGCGCATTGTTCGCATTTTTTTGTTTTGTTTTTTGTTAGAGTAATATTTTAGAAGTTGCCACCTTAAGCATATTGTTTACTCAGTCGTAATAAGATTGCATTTAAAGTAGATGTCTTACATTTTAGCGATTTCAATAAAAAATGTTTTCATTTTGTTAGTATAAAAATGCCATGATCGTCATGTTTCAAATTTAAAAATTTAACTAAGGATTATAATAAAATATCATTAACTATATCCAAAAAGTTACAAAAGCATGGAAGTTTACCTCTTTGCTTGAAACTTCACCTTTACGATACGAACAAATTGCGATATATTTGATCTTGATATTATGATGCACGGAGAACTGATTGCATTGAAGGAGATTGTTCCGGCATACTACACTAATTTTTTGTAGTGAAAAGTCATACGAGAGCAATATCCCTAATTAGAAGTTGTTGCCGAGCAGGATTTTAACAAATTAAAGGATTAGTCTTTTTTTTTTTTTTTTTTTTTTTTTTTTTTTTTCAGGAGGGGGAGGGCGACAATCATTGCCATGGTTTGGAGGAAGTAAATTACTTTGAAAGTGCCTATTCGAAAATAACAGACAATCGTAGAAGCAGCCAAGTCAGTAATAGTCAATAATAATCAAGTCACCAATTTACTACGAAAAGTAGGGAAAAGTTGAATATTTTTCCAAGGAGGTGATTTAAGAATTAAGCTCTACAATTTTATGCCAAGTATTAAAAAAAATGCATCAGAGTATCAAGTTCAGCCATCAAATTAATTAAAGTCAAACTTTTGTACAATTAGATCCCGATTTTGTTTCTATAAACTCGCGTATATTTTAAAAATTAAAAAATAGCTTTAAAAAGTAATAAAACGTAAATATAATCATTTTTTTAAAAATCTTTTGTTCAATTTTTCGTCTAATTGTTATATTTACGTTATTTATGTCCAGTTATTTATCGAGTTATGTGATGTGTAATATAGAGAAAAATGTAGGGGGGTGAAGCCATTCTTTTAAAAGCGGTCGATGCAAGAAAAAGAATTGGGAATCTCTGCTGTAGGTTATAGCAATGTATAAAGGAAATACGAGCCAGTTTCTCTCTACGAAATCTTCAAGAAATATTTATTATGAAATAGATCGATCTCAAAAGTTTTGCCATAATTAACAAATTAAGTAACAAAACTTAAGTAAGGTGTTAAGGACAGTATATAATGTAAGTACAGTCAAAACTTTCTCTTTTGTGTGAAATTATTTACTGTGTATTACTTTATCCCAAAACAATTTTATTTATATATTTGTTTCCTGGTTCGTTCACGTAATCCTTCCCTTTATTCCTGCCTATGAACAAGCGTCGTTTCTCAGCCAGACTTTGTTGTGTTAGTGTTTCTTAAAAACGAAATTGTTGACATCGCTGTAAGCGGAAGACACCTAGACATACAACGACCTTGGCCAAGAAATTCTGAGCAAATACGTGTTTATGATTCTGCGGACTCCATAAGCAATTTTAGCACTTTTTTTATTCGGGTTTTTGAGTTTGTTTCTGTATGCTGAAGGACCGGACTGGTATTTTCTCTGCGCTCCCACGAAAAGTCGCCAGTGAGTGTGGCAGACTTCGTGAATCGCTGAAAAATGTTTGTTACATTTGTTTATTTGGCGTCATACATATCGTTTTATTCATAAATAATAATAAGACAATCATTCGGTAAGAAGGAACAAGTCTATATACACAATGCAGCTAATGATGCTATTCAGCCAAATAACGAATTCAGCGTATAAAAATCCATATGTTGTTCTCAAACGAGTGTGGGACGCGCATGCGTCAATTGGCTGTTGATGCATGTATGAGCCAAAAAACGCAAGTTCTATCGTTGTTGAAACCGGGGATGCGAACAATCAGGAAGTACTCTGTGGTTTATTACCTATCACTATAAATATAAGTTTATCTAGTGCATACTATGTAAATAATAAAAAGCCTTATACACGAAATATGAAATACTAACAATCATTCGCAGAAAGTTGACTTCTAAAAAGATCAAAGAACTACACCTAAAAAATCATTATTTGTTGGCTTTTATTAGTCTTAAATTCATTCTAATACCACTGTTAGTTTTAGCAATTATATATAATGCTAGCAAGTGGAGTTGTCTATAAGAATAGTAATGTCTATCTATAAGAGTAGGAATGCTTTTCTATAAGAGAATTATGTGTAACAGTAGCGACACTTTTAATCTTCAAAGTTCATCCAGTATTCGTTTGATCTTCATAGCTGCAAAAGGTAAGTAAAATTTAAGATTTTTCAGTGACTTCTTTATTCAAGATTTTAGGCAGTTAAAGGGTAAGTAAATCTTTTAAGAAAATAAGCTTTTAATGTACTAAATAAATTTGTTAAAATGCAACAACCTAATATATATATAAAAGATTAACCTCAAGATGAGCAAAATTAAGATTATCCTATCTAACAAATTGAAAATCATTAATCTCTCCTATTTAATGTTTCAAACAGAATTTTTCAAGGGATAAGTATTTAAAAATTAAATCGGGTTGATTAATGAGAGATGAATGATATGTTGATATGTTTCGTTAATGTCAGCAGTGTAAGACATCAAACGTTGTAAACTGGCTTTTTGAAAAATTACTTTTTAAGTCGTCTCACATTGCTGAAGAGCTTCCCGACATGTTATTCGTTTTATCGAATTAAAAACTTATTAAAATAAAAAAAAGGTGCTAATAAAGCAGAGAAAAGTGAAACACTGGAAACATAGTAACTCATAATTCATAAAAATACAGCAAAATGCAAGAAAAACCAGTAGAATTGTATAAATTCCGAAAGCGAAATTTCATTTAAGTTACGAATTACAACGGGACGTCAAACTTCTAAATTAAAGAAGGGCTGTCTCGTAAATTAAACTTAGTATATGTATATGCACGTACACAAGCTTAATTATATTATTTACTGGACCATAGTTTTGATGGTTTTGTTATGAAAGCATTCGTTTTGTTTTATTAATGGTAATTAAGTGTTTTGCCACGAAGAACTTTTTTTTATAAAATGTTTTCATTTCATTGCATCACAAGGTACTGTTAGTGTAAAAGTAGTATTATAAAAACTCCCGATTCCTTAATTCTGCAACAAATTAAAACACGCTGTGAATCAAATTTGTTTATTTCGCTTGGGTTTTAAGTTTTTTGTAAAATTAATTGTTGTCCTTATTCTCTTTTTACATTAGTATTTCATCTTGTATCATTTATTTTAATGCGCAGCTTTTAGTTGAGTAGTTTTGATTCAAATTAAAACTTCAATATTATTTTTTTGCTTCCCTTCTTCGTAGTCAGAAGTGTTTTTTTAAATTGCGGTGAAGCTTATGAAGGCTGTAATTTAAAAGATGTGCTGGAAGACGCTGTGAGAGAAACTACACTTATTCTATACAATGGGGGGGGGGAGGATCTCCAAAACACTTATGCTGTCAGCATCTTCGCCAAAAGATTCGAATTAGAGACTAGTTTTCGGGGTTTTATCTACTTGGTCGCTATACTTTTCATATTTGCTAATGAACAGTGAGAATTCTACCTTTGGCTTCCTTTAATTTAGATTTTTTTACAAAAATTGTGTCAATTTTGCTCGATAATTATTCAAAAAGTATTTTTTTTCTTCGGGGCTTGCCATTTTGTAAACTTAATTTGTCTTCAGTGAGTAATGATATTGTTAATTCATGAACACTTCTTTTTCTATTCTGCATGAGCACCTCGAATGTGCTATGCATGGATCTTTCTGACAGTTGCTCGCTGCTATATCTAAAAAAGTATATCCTCCCTTCCGTTACTCATTTGATTCCATTTACTGATGTCATTTATGGCAATATGAAATATTTCTCTTCCATTATCGTTTCATTGTGCAAAGCAATTTCAATGAAATCGCCCGTCTCCAAATATTCGTCCATTATTTCTAACCACTTCAAGGCCACTGATACTGATTTCATCCCAGCAGCTGCGCTAAGAAATTACTTTCTACATACATTACTTTTTTTAAAAGTCCCAGAAAGTGGTTGGGAAAAAAATCGTCAACAGTGCAACGTGGAACTGGCGAACGACGCAGCGTGCAGCCCCGCGTCATTGCCCTTGGGACCCTGCGCCCCATCTTGGCCCCCCTGAGTTTTTATCCTCGAAGATGCGCCCCCCTCTCTCCATGTCCTGCCACGCTCCAACTACTACGAGCGTAGTAAGTAGTAAGAAGAGCATGGTTGCCGATTCTGGTTTTTCATTTTTATTGTTATTATTAATCTCTGCTGTGA
This sequence comes from Stegodyphus dumicola, assembly GCF_044657685.1. NCBI lineage: Eukaryota > Metazoa > Arthropoda > Arachnida > Araneae > Eresidae > Stegodyphus > Stegodyphus dumicola. The sequence continues at coordinate 97,621,244 of NC_140772.1, read as the reverse complement.
TTTTATCGCTCTTTAAGACGCGCCAAAAGTTGGCGCGGCTATCCTTTCCATGGTCTGCTGCGCTTGGCTTGCAGTGATCTCGTTTAGCAGTGCCCGAAGGGATCTCGAACGATACATCATTTATTGTTTTTTTACTTCCCATCAAATCTCTTCTAAGTGAGACTATCCAGCAATGAAATTATCTGCTGGCGGCGAATCGTAATGTTTTTACCTTATTCAAATTAACCTTGTGTACATTATTTGCCATTTGAGCTTCACATTGTGCCTAAGATTCGTTGTGTTTTGTTTTTTCTCTTTGAAATTCCCGATTTCATTTAAGCTGGTCCACTTAATAAATAATACAGTAGTTGTGTTATGTTTTTATTGATATTTAGTGGCAATTAAATGAAATCCTTTTGCTAAAGGGTATTTGTGAAAATTGCAATATCCTATAATGGTCGAGCGGTAAATGTAGTTAAGATAGGGTTCAGATCTTTGTAGGGGGTTTTACTACATGGGTTCTCTAAGGTAGTTTCATGCTTTTACCCGTATGTAAAGTGATTACGAACTAATACTTCTTAAAACTTCCACAACTTAGGCAATTCCTTAGGCACATAGCTCTTGCTTTCTTAACCCAGGAAATCCAGTCTGTTAAATTATATATATATATATGTATGATTTTCTTTCGATTTCATTTCTTAAAATATGCCTCACTATACACATTGTTTTTGCTTTATCTTAAGATTTATCTCCAATTTTTTATGAGGATCTATTCATATCGGAAAGGTGTTGTATAGTACTGGAAGCAATAAAGATACTTCAGTTTTCCTCGTAGAATAATTGACATTTTTATCGAATTATTATTACTGTACAGAATGGCCTATCTTACCTTTTTACCCCCATTGAATTTTTAAACGTGAAAAATTTCGTTAAATGCATGATTTTAAACAAATAAAGCTTACTCGCATCTAAGTATTTTCTGCGTGTATCTTAATGCAATTAAAGTTATTGAAATTATTTTAAATCTACTCATAGGCTATGAAATAATTACCCGAATCCCTTTTCAAAGAATGTACAAAAAATATCCTTTCCCTCATATCACGTTCATTAGTGGCCGAATGGTTTAGATTGCTGAGTACTGATAGTTCGACTTAAATTTAAATCCAATGGGCTATTTTTAAGAGTATTTTATGGTTTTTCACATGTGCAGCGTATTCATATTGTGCCTAAGATTCGCTATGTTTTGCTTTTTCTCTTTGAAATGCGTAATTTCATTTAAACTGGTCCACTTAAGCCAGTTTTCCTTAGAATATCCTGAAGAAGTATCCCTTCACTCAGGCAGGTATCCCTACTAAGCTTTGCCATATTCAGTTAAACAGTCTCTTTTGTACGCGAATAGCTTATAACTTAATAACTGCTTGCATTTCTAAAAGATAACTATGAAATATTAAGAAGTTGTAAAACAGTTATGGTAAGCTGTGAAACAGAGACTTACAAAAGAGAAAATAGAAATCGATATTCAAAAGTTACTTGTGCTTGGTGATTCACCTAAAGCTAATTCACATCTAGAAAGTCTTTACATTTATTTAAAATCCTTTGGTACACTGCAGTTACCGGAGAGGTAACTTGCAAAAATTGGTATATTGCAAAAATTTTGCATTCGTTTATATTAAAAAAGCAGAGGAGGGTCTGAGTTTTATTTTCTTTCTAATCATTGTCCATATCTTTTGAAATCTCAGCGATTCCTCGTTTCGATGTAATTTTTTTCTTTCGGAATCTGATATTTTTATTATTTTCTGAAGCGCCGTCCAGACGAGAAAGTGGCTAGTGACTCTGTCTGCCGTACCAAAGGGCCGGGTTCGAATCCCGGACAAAACACGGATGTAATTTTTCTTTCCTTTTCATAGGAGGCAACGGTATTCCACCTATTATGTGCTTCCATAATAAAATAACCATAGATTCCGACCATAATAGTGGCTAACGCCTATATAAATGGGCTATAGCCCACTATTTGGGGGAGGAGGAATTCAAGCGATTAAAGGATTAGTATCCTTATGTTAAATAAAAAATAATGATGTAATCAAAATACTTGGATCTGAGTTTAATTACGGCATCATAATTAAAAATAATGCACGTTTTATTAATTTGAACTTTTTAGCATTTAAGCTACATTACTAATATAATTCCTGCCTCTTTCTTTCCCTTTACAGTTTTGGTGGGATAAAAAGTAAGTAGCCTGTCTTTTCAGATATGACCTTTCCACCAACATATCTTCTTACAGCCCATCAAGCGATTAGAATATTGATAGTTTTATTCGAAACTGGTGCTTTTGCCGTAATGAAAACCTAACCTAATCAGTTCAAATCGCATAAGTGGAAAAAGTAAAGATGACATTTTATGTTTATCGGTACTCCGCGGCACAATTCTTTCAGAAGATAGAAATCGTATTTTCCATTTATTCAGCTGAAAAAACGATTAAGCCGCATGGGCTGTGCGAAATATCAATTACGCGAACTTAAGACGCCCCATGTCTGTCTGAGACGGTCAGACGTTAACCGATTTTGCCCGAGAAACAAATCGCTGCTTCACGCTCACGAACCGAAACCGAGTCATGACCTTGCGGCTGCGCAGAAAACGGCCGCCTTCGAAAATTCTCGCGAAAGAAATTCATCCTGGAAAATAAGTGGCGATAAACGCGCCAAAAATCGCATCCCGGCTCTTGTCGCGTGTTCACGATAGGGAGTGGAAACTGGTTCAGCAGCTCGAGCCCTGGGGACATCCAGGGCCTTCGAGGCCCGGGGAAGACTTGTCATCCCCCTTCCAACCCCCCGGTCCAGTATACCTAGATCTTTTCAGAAAAGAAGAGAGGGTAGCTGCTGCAGCTTCGGCGACAGGTCAGAGGCGCGGGTCGAGACCCTCGCTGACTGTAAACACTGACTTGGTTGCGGTTTTGGAGCCAATGGCATGGTTTAACGGGGAGACGTGTAAACATTTGCAGAACGAATTTTGCAGGTTTTATGCGCGAGTTGTTGTTTTATTATGGGAGTCGTATCTTAAGCCCCCAAACATTCTTGCGTCTTCGGCAAAAGCCAAAATTGTGTTTTGAGAGCTAGATCCCCCCGTTTCTTTTTCATTTGGTGCAAAAAATTTTCCCTAAATGTTGTGATAATTCTTTTTCAATTTCATTTATTCATATAAAAAACGTTATTTAGCTACAACCTTTTCTATATCTAATTTAATACAGTTATAATTATTTATTATGTTTTGAAAAGTGCTAAAGGTTTCAGTGGTCTTTCTGCGACTTAAATGTGGCATCTCTTTCCATGGACAGGTGACTTGATTGTGTTTTGGTTTAATCTGTTTTTCTTTGGCTTTGCTGTGCTCAGCATCTGGATGTTCCAAAATTTATTTTTCTGTAAATCATCCGCAAGATGGGCAGCATAAATGAATTAAACGTGTCAGAATTTTAGGTGCCAACAGAAATTAATTGTACCATTTCTTTCCTGTCTAATGCAATTAAAGTTTGCATGACAAATCTCGTTCTACGTAAACTATTCGTGTATATCTTTTGTTAAAGAATTTATTTTTGAAATCGGAATTTTAATTAAAAAAATCCGTTTCTAATTGCGGTGACTTTTAAGCTAACAAAAAGACTACTCGCTTAATTCAATGAAAAACGGGCGACTGATGCATAAATTTTAATCTCGGAAAGCTGCCTCTGCGAAACTAACATAATCTTAGGTCATTCTGAGACTTGCATTATTTTCGCCTACCTAACTATGCTGCTTATTTTTATTAATGGTATCTCTTCTATTGCATAGTTTTGCAGAAATTAATGATTATGTAGATTGAACTCGGAGAGTAGGAATGATGATTTTTTACAAGTAGTTGCATTATTGCTCTAATACCATTTATTATGTAATTATTACAGGCTGTTGAGATAATGCATGTAATTTCATGCAGAATAAGTTCGAAAATTAAATATCTCGTTTATGCTTCTGATATGTTTACTTTTGTTTTTGCAGCGCGTTTTAGGTATATATGCCAACCCCCTTTTTTTCATTTCTATTATGTTCTTTTATTTTTTTAATACGGATTCTACCTCGAAGTTATCGGTCGACTTGGCTCTGTGCCAAAATGCTCTCGCCTTAAATATTGTGCGTGCGTTGTGCAAAATGGCCCCTGCGGGGTCACTCACTCATCTTTTCTTTTCGTTTTTTATTTTCCCGGGTTTTGGGTTCTGCACCTCTCCACTTGCGTCCTCCCGCGGAGGAGGGAGGGAGAGGGGTGACGCTTTACTCGTCTTCGCTTTGCTCACAAGTTGAATAGAAAAAGGGAGTCCTAGAAGAAAGAATTAAAAAAAAAAAAAAAAAAAAAAAAAAGTTTGCATCTAACCGTTGACACCCCTACATTCTGCCCCTAGTTGCAAACGGAAAGATAGTTCTTTTCTTTCGATACGGTACTTCTCTCAGCTACTTAGCTTTTTCTTTTTTGTTTTTAATAGAGCTTTTAGCTTCTATTTTTGATGTTTATAACATGATGGTCGTAATGCCCGTATGTTAGCAGTTCTAAACCAAAAGCGCTTTGATATTTCAGTTACCTCTATTAGTTACTTAAAAATTATAATATTAAATATGTTTTGCTCATTTTTTAACGCAGATGCTTCAACGTGTAAACATACACTGCCCTCCAGTTATGATGTGGTGCGTAATAAGAAGGCATCGTATATTTGTATTAACACATTTAAAAATTCCATGCGTATGACCCACCAGAAAATTCAGTAAGCAAGGCTTATTATTCTTTGGTTAAATGATTACGGTGAAACATATGAAGGCTATCTCCCTAAGAGAAGGGCGCCTGCGCGGAGTGCTTTCTGTGAGAAATTGACTTATATTCACATTACGCTCGGAAAAAATCATAAAACTCCCATGCAGCCAATCCGATCTCCGGAATATGAACCTGTATCCAAATGCCAGTGTATACACGTAGCTTGATGCAATACGTTTATTATATGGTAGTAATTAAAATTTTAAGGGGGATGAAAATGGGGACTTACGTAACGTTACTGGCTTTTGTCATATAGTGACAGTAGAAGAAACTTTTTTTCGTTTTAAATTTTCTGATCCAAATGACTTTTTCGAAAGGTTATTATATCTTTGTATCATAATAACAGAGCATAAGAAAATGATTACTTTGGTTTCTTAAAACTAAAAACTTTTAAACAGTTTTTCATGAAGTTTTTCTTTTTTCATTAACCTTTTTTCCTGTTAATTTTTCCTGCAAATTTTGGCATGTGTAACAAAAGACTAAATTTAGTTCATATTAAATAACTGCATCAAAATCTGATTTGATATTCCTGCTTTATAGAATCTGGGAACGTTATTTTTACTTCTGCACGAAGTACTGTAATCGCAAAAAATTTCGGGTATCATATTTCAACGGAAATATCCATTTTGATCATTCCCGAATCCACCTGGACGATTTTTTTTTTTGGCATGACATTTGGACAGAATAAAGAACACTCCTCCCCCCAAATGGACTGTAAAATGGATTTTTCGTGACGTATGTAATCTGGCTTAACTCAAAGTTTTGTTTAGCCATAAAATGTTGATAGCTGTGCACCTCCCTTTTTTACTGCACTTGGTAGTACCAAAAGCATTGTGTATATCCACCCACCTTACCGAGCGTAGATGTCCTTACCGGCTTTTATTTTCGCATTTGTTGGTGGTAACTGTTATACTTTTTATTACAGAAGTGTTTTAAAAGACGTGTTGTCAGTACCTAAACAAATAAAAAATTTAATTTTGAACTAACGAAACTCAACTTTTAATGCATTCTCCCGGTTCCTAGACTTAATATTTGTGAAAGTTTTATACTTGTTGTAAAAAATAAAATTATGAGAAGTTTGACCCCCTAACGACAAAGATTGACCGGAATATTTAATTTCAAAATTTTCAATTTTTGATGTCATTTTCAACTTGCCTCGAGGAATCGATTAATCAAAATAATTCGGAGAAATGAGTTTAAATGAATTTCTGTAAAAAAGCATAACTTAATAGGCTAACAAGGAAGTCATGTGATATCCACACCAGATTTTTTTTTTTTTTTTAAATATCTCTTGGACTATTAAATCATTAAGACAAAACAAAGACCATTAAGGGAACACATTGCAATCCAAACATTAAACACAGCCAACGGAAACTTAAAATTTATCGATATAAGTAATTATTATTAATTAAATGTGCTTATTTATCCACATAGTTATTTTTATCTACAATTTATCCACATAGTTATTCTTTATCTAGGACAAAGGAAAATTCATTGAATGTGAATAATTTCATGCCTAGGTTCGATGCTGAGATATGACGTCAAAAAAAAATTATACTGCTTCCCACTGATTTAAACTTATTTTGAAAATTTTACTCCATTTGTTTGTTTTGCGGTTATTTAAATAATGTAACTTAGGGATTTCGTTTTCCCAATGTAAACAGTTGAAGAAAATAAAATAAATACCTTTAAATCACGATTTAGCATTCTTTTGGTGGCAAAAATTTAGGTTCATGTTTTTACAAGGAAGAGTAAAATAAAATTCGTGTTTACAAAAATTTTCTTTACTTTTTTTTGGGGGGGGGCTATTCTTTCTATTCTCTTCCTTATTTTTTATGACTACAAACGTTCTGAGATTTAGAAATTCTCCGTATTGTTTATCCGAGAAGACACTGATGAAATAATTTGGCGAAACTATTTTGGCGATTATTTCCAAAGTTGATAACCTCTCTTGCAGTAACCCAGCTCGCGTGGACGTTCGGAAGAATAACAAACATGAACAAAAAGAAAAGTAAGACTCAAGTCGACAGTAAATGAAAAACAAAATAAAAAGAAAGAAAGATCTACCACTTAAATACAATTAGCTGAAACGAAACATTTTGCTTCTTTATTTTTTGTCTTGCGTAACTTGATAGGGTATCTGAGATCAATTAAAAATAACAGCTTCTTTCACGTACGCGTTTTTGGCCAATTAACTTTTGTGTTATAACTTTCACACGTAAGGTACTGTAAGCTTGTCCTTACTGGTTCATGTGTTTTTATTTACGATCAATTCGGAAGTATTAAAGGCGATTTACCACTAACCAGTTTAAGTGGATTATCTGTTAATATGGCAAGTATCATTCTTTGGGTGTGTTAATGTGTATTTTTTAATACAAGCATAAAAAAATACTTGTATAGTAATAAAAAAATGCCGACTTAAAAGAAATATTCACGTACATAGCATTGGAAAATTTCTTAACATAAGTAAAGGTATACAATGATTCAAATGTTTTGATGAAGTTTTGCTTTCTAAATTTCTGCACACGCCTGTGCTTTTTCTTTCGAAATTATTAAATGTATCAGCAATTTCGTTCGGCGATAAATTCTAATTTTTTTTTTAAATTTACTGCGAGTGTTTTTATGTTCATATATACTTCGAATCAAATTTTGTTTTGCTGAAATTCTTTTTAAGTTTGAAGTATTGTTTATTGCCTCGCCAGCGTCATTTACAATATTTTACAACTTTTCACCGTTTCTGGGGTGCGGGTAGATTTGATGATTATTTAAGAATTTCTAGAATTTTTGCTGCCGAAGTGAATGAAAAATAAAACATTACTTTAAATGCCGATTTGGTACTTGTATTTTTTCACCGCTTCTCAGGCTTCTCACAACATACTCAGTTGTTGTACGAAAAACTGTTTCACAGTGAAGTCTTTTATTTTTCCTCCGAGTCGTGTAAAAAATGTTAATCTTCTTTAAATGTGTAGAGTTTTATTCCGTGTAAATTAACTGAAAGTTCTTCAAATTCTACTATGACCCACAAGCGAGATATCACTCGATCTGCGTAAATTAACTACAGAGTAATTAGAATGTTTAAATAAACTTTTTTTTTTTTTATTAAAATCTTAAACTTAGCAATTGCGGAACTTGTGCTTACAAAATAAAATTCCGCCATTTGCGGGTATTAGATAACAGAAAACCGAATTCGTATATTAAAGTAATTCGTAGCAGGAGACTTATGGCCTTATTAAGCGTTGGTTTAAATTCAAATTGTGCAATTTAACTTCGGCTATCAAAATGGCTAATGCATGCTAACTAACTTAGCACAGCGGGACGAGAGAGACGCTTCGTCAGAAACTGTTCAAAAAGTCCGACTTAAAATATGTTTAGTTTATTTGCATTTTAGTGGAGCCAAGGAAAAGGAGAAATGTTTGTATAGATCCAAATCGTAAGAAAATGGGTTAGCATAAACTCTACTGATGAGCATATGAAGGACAACTTCACTAGATTTCAGAACTTTTTACCGGAATATCTATTACATTTTGACTACTTTTCTCGTACGATACAATAAATAATGTTATGTAATGTAGCTTTTTAAGATGTAGGTCCAACAAACCTGTACTCTACAATTTTCACTTTTTTTTAATTATTTAAGTAATCTAGGAAATAAATTATTTTATAACTTAACAACTAATTTGATTCGAATCTTATTTTGATGCTTAATTTACTTCTATAATGTAATATAAATTATTTTCTAAGCTTCAATGTATTTTATTATTATAGCAAATAAAAACATTCATTAAATGTAAAGTTACACAAATGAATTGATAACTGTCATTAGCTGCTAGTCTTCAGCTGTCTTGCCTTCTACGCTCCGCCCCTGCCAGAAAATGAAAATGTCCTCTGTATGCCACTAATTAAAATACAGTTTAATGTGCAATTGCTTCGATAAATGACGTAAATGGATAAAACGTTTCTAAATTTTATTTTAGGATGATGCGAGATTAACGTGAATTCTATATTAAAAAACTCTTCTGTGCAGCCAGTTCTTTAAGCTAACTTTAGCTTATTAAAAACAAACGTTTTCCCGTCTTCTGGCGCAAGCGTAGTTGCCATCGTTTTAATAATAGCTAAACGGGACCAACGCGAAGAAAGTAGTTTCACTGCCGTTTCGCGCGCTCGCCTGACCTGAGTCACGCGTGTTGTTGTTGTCGGTTGTCAACCGTCTCTTGTGGCCTTGGAAAGTGAGCTCATTGCCTCTGGAGGATTGCAGGTGCAATTTTCTTGCCTTGTTTTCATTGCCACACTCTTCTAGACTTCCACTTTCAACGCGCGTTTACAGGTTATCGAAATCGTAATTAAAATAGGCGGATCTACAGTGCTTGTAAAGTTATTTTCAAATATTATCGAGATTTTGTAAATATATTATCTCCTTTATTTCTAATGGTTATATTTATTGCTCATTCTTCTCAGATTAGGCTCGGGTGAAAATAATGTCATGTGTTCTGGTAATGGAAGGGTTGCAGTTGAGTTTAATGTAATGCATTTACTTTTTCAACTTTTAAATTATGAAATTCTTTGCGCGTCATATTTGGCATGCTCGTTTTAAGGCTATGTTCATTGCCAAATATGTATCAAAATTGCATTCGGACGTTTTATTGCTATAAATAGACGTACAAATCTTAGATATATACATATAAAACCTATTTACATACATAATTAAAAATTTCTACCATATATATGCATATATATATATTACAGAAATATTAAACTACTAGTTTTCCGTGGCAAAGTATGTCTACATGAAGGTTTTCTTAATGTGCAACTCGAATAGAAGTCAATTTCTCTTAGAAAATCCTCCAGCAAAGCATCCTTTTCCTCAAGCAGATAACACTTGTGTTCTTGGTCACAATCCTATCCGATTCAAAGTTATCTAAACTAATCTAACCGAAAGTGGTAGGCTGATATAAAACAAAAAGCAAAATATAACTAGTTTAAAAGATTGCACCTAGAGACATGTGTGCCATAGTTATGCCAGCTGTTGATTTAAACGTTCGTAGTAAAAGAATATTTTATCACTCTTTTCATTTTAAAATATAGTTCAGTTATTTCATATAATTGCTATTTCATGTAAGCTAAGAAATGACATTCTAGACGTACCTTAAAAAATCTCATTTAGCTATTTATTAAAATATTAAATTCTTAGGATATTGTAAGCTTTCGTATTGGTTTTCAGTATATCTAGATTCATCCTTGCGCTTAAAAACTGCTCAATCCGGTGTTTCTCTTGAAATAATTACCCATTTTCATACCTTTCAAATTTTAGAATATGATTTCATTTTAAAGTTTATTTTGAAGTTCTCCTAAATATATTAAAAATATTTTGTAGCTATGGAATAGTTCCAATAACTATTTAAATCTGTTATTTAATTTAATGATTTGGGCATTTTAAAGTCTTTCCTTTAAGTGAACAATTCCCAAAATTTATCGCACGCACGGCCGGGGGGGGGATGGAAGACTTCAGAAATTTATCGCTTAAAGCCCTTTCCATCTCTCCGAATAATTTATGCTTTCATTACGAAATTGAATATTTCAAATCTCAAATCAAACTCAGCAAGCTCAATGTTTTTATCCCCCTCAAATTAGAAGTTTAGAAGAGGGATAAACTCCTCCGCCTCTTTTTTTTTCCCAACGGGAAACTGACTACTTTTGAACAACGGAGATTAGGGGGTCTTGTGTGAAGTAACGCTTCATTCGTTTTCTATCCAGTGCCAGAAGGCAAACGTACTCGTAACGCCTGCTTAAATTCTCCTCTCCCCCCAATAGAAACTTTTTAAAAGTAAAAAAAAAAGAAAAAAAAAAAAAATATATATAAGATAATTTTTTTGGCGGAGTATTATATTTATTCGTCGTCATAAATTGAGTGAGCAGTTGATGGCTGAGGTTAAAAAAATTTCGAATTAAATTTCGAGGAGAGGAGGGAAATCTCTTTTAACACGAATAATGGCAGAGGCTCGAAACCCATAATGCACCGCAGTGCAACCACGAACCCTTTCATACTAATTAGTCTTCCAGTGCTTTCTGGTCTTGCCTTGCCCCCCCCCTCCTTCGAATCTTCCAATTCTCATTCTACAGAGAACTAATTTGAGCGCAACCCTTTCTCCTATCCCCCCCCATCTTTTCTTCCCCGCTTCATCACAAAACGACAGTTTTGGAACTTGACGGTGTCCCTCCTTCCCCGCCATTATTATAAATCTTGGTGAAGATGGGGTTGGTTTGCAGATATAATTTTCAAATTGTTTGAAATGAAGTTTCTCGGTGCCGACTATGCTAAGAGGAAAAGTTTTACTGCTGGAGTGAAATTAAGATTTAATAATCGCAGAGGGATAAGGTCGGAACCGAAAACTTTTAAATCGGACGATTATTAAACCTTTCAGAGTAAAATTTATTTCATTTGAAAGAAATTATGGTAGCAATAAATGTTCGGGGAATAGGAAGTAACACTCGATTTAAAATTGGGCAAATGTCTATTTTGCAGCGTCTATCTTCTACAATAAATTTTTTCCGGATATCTTTCGGGATTTTTTTCGAAATATATTAAACTGATATTCTTATGTTTCCTGTTAGTGTTTCAATTATTCATAAGGTTTTGATGGTGTTCTAGGCCCCATTAAAGATATTCTTGACACAGCAGACAAACGACGTTACTTTTCCCGTTCTTAAGAAGAGCGGGAAGAAAATGCCTTTTTTACTCTCTTGTACGAAGTAAAGGGAGTATGGCAATCGCGAAAAATTTGGGCTATCGGATTTCAACGGTCATCTACATTTTGACCTTTCCCGAACATATTTTGGCTATTTTTTTGCGTGACGTCTCTACTCACGGATAGAATAAAGGAATCCTTATTTTTAAATGCATTCAGAATTTTTTTTTTTTTATTCGAATGTCTCATTACTCAAAAACGATTAGGTGTAAAACGTTGAAATTTTGTATATAGGACAGCTATAATATCTAGTTGTGCAGCTCCCCCTTTTTTTTATCGCAGTCGGCTGTACCAAAAGTGTATGTATATATATATATATATAATTAACCCACTCTTCTTACCCGGCTTGGGACCCACCAGCGGCCGAGCGGTAAAGTCGCTAGAAACTGCTAGTTCGATTCAAGCTTCGAATATCGGCGAACGAGCTGGCTGACTGGGTGTTTTCGTGTTTTATTCATGTGTAGCGTGTACACGAGCCAGTTTTCCTTAGAAAGACCTCCACGAAGGCATCCCTTCTCTTAGGCAGATAGCCTTCGTGTGCTTTGCCATAATTAAATAAACCAAACCAACCTTATCGAGCTTAAAAGTCTTTACCCCTCGTTTAATTTCACAATCATTGGTCGTAGTGATTTGCTTCCTATTATAGAAGTGCTTTAAATGGCAGAAATAATCATGTTTGGGCAATGCGAAATAAAAAAAATGGATAAATAGCGGAGCATAACTTTTAATGTGGTCTTTCTTTTCGTAGACTTGGGAAAGTTTTTTACTCGTTATCAAAAAATAAAAATACAAGAAGTTTGACTCTCGTACGAGAAAAATGGACCGGCATATGCCATTTCAAAATTTGCAATTTTCGACGTGCTTTGAAGAATCGTTTAATTAAGTTAGAATCATTCGAGGAAATAAGTTTAAATGAAGTGCAGCAAAAAATGTTTATAATTCAATAAGCCATACAATGAAGTCGTATGATATTGACGTCAGATTTTTTCTCACAGAATTATTAGAATTATTTTGAGTGCATATGAAAATCTAGGATCCTAGATCATATTCATACTCCGGAAATGCATTGTGAAAGCAAAGCGATCTGTATGCTTCTAGTCTTCTTCTCATTCTGAATGCCAAAACATGACTGTTAAAAATGTACCAAAGAAAATTCTACTGTAACTATGGCAATCGCAGAACGGATACAGGTAATTTTATAGTAGCCATAGTTATAGTTAGTAGTAATAATGCAACAATGAGAATTGTGCAATAAGGTTTAATTTTATTAAAGCAACATACTATTGCATTACTCATCTTCCCGGGATTACAATGATTTACTTTTCTAAATATTTTGGAAATAAATGTTAAGGAATGGAATAGATTTCTAGAATTGATAGTTGTTTCTCCGCAACAATGAAGCTTTTTTTGCAATGATTTTCGAAAATTACAGTATTAGTTTATTGTCGAAATAAAAACATCGAGAGTGACATAAATACTATAATTGAAATCAAGTAATTAATGGAGGGAAGGAGTAGAGTTAGAACGAAGGATTTTAAGGGTATCGACTGGTTCACTCTTGCACAACGTAATATTTGTTTCAGCTCTGATTCAAACTGTTGGATTGTTTTTTTAATGACATTGAAGTATTTTTTTAAGTTCCCCTGACGCAATTTTTTCCTCGTCATCACATTAATTGCGTATTCGAAACCGGCTTGTTTTTTTGCTCATCAGCTTCGCTACTGCTGCATGTATTTATTAATAGCAAAGTCACTGGAGTTTCATTTTTGGCTTTATAAAGAAAACTGAACTTATAATAAATGCAACTGTTAAATAGGATTTTTTTTATTTGGCTGTTTTACGTAAACAATAAGGAAAAGTATTTGATTGCTGAAAGTACGCATGCACATTCCCAAATTAGGACTTTTGTTGAAATCCATATTAGGAAATTATAACTAAATAGTCCAACTATGATAATCCAACTATTATTAGCAACAACAATAGTTTATTTGTTATTTTTTTTTCTGGGAAAACTGTACTCAAACTCGTCATGCTCCTTTTATATTAAGGATCATAAATTGTACAAAGTATGATCATAATTTGGTAAAATTAATGAAACCGTAATCATTATTTTTAAGTAACAATTCTTTAAATTTTGTGTGAACTATCATTTCCATGCAGCATCAATAAAATTGTTGTCAAAATTATGTTAAAAACCTCATGACAGATCGCGTGCAACAGCTGGAAACGGGGCATTTATAGTCTCACCCTTTGTTCATTTTCCAGTGAAATGGCCTAACAATGTGAGGATGCACATAAGGGTGTGATTATATTTCAATACTCTGTTGAGTATGTGTTAATATTCTGATAGTTAAATACATGTGAAAACATAAATGCCGACAGTGTAAATTTGTTAATGAATAAAAGGGGGAAACTGAAATTTGGCCACGAATAAAGGTAGTCGAAACGCTAAGGCTTCAGAGCGCAAGGAAGTAGAATACAGATTCTCTTCCCTACTGGTGAAAAGACACAGCGTGAGTTTCTTTATGATTATGTATATCATAAATAAGTGTCGGTTTTATTTAGAAACTTTTGCAAGAAGCGTTTCCTTCTCGTTTAGCAAATAGCTGATGTGAGCTTGCATTGATTAATAAATCAAAATCTAGTCCTCGAATATTAATTGTATAATAAACTAAGTTGGGGAGGAAGGATAAAAAAAAAAAAAAAAAAGTGTAACAATTTCTTTCTTTATGAAGAATGGAACTTGAGAAATCTCCGGTTGCTATTTTGTTTCCGCATGGAGGTATACAGCACGTGCTTTTAGGTCTCATTTGGCTCGCACGTGTCTGCCGTGATGTCACTTTTGGGTCACAATCCTAATAACAGTGACTGTCTAATAAGTTACCATCCGATGATAAGGTTGGAACGAGAAAAAAAAATCTCTACGTGTCGGGGTTTTGTATTAACCCTTCCCTGTCAATTTTTTACGATGTTATTTATATCGTTGGAAGATTTAACGATGTGATTTAACGCTTGGTTGGGCAACAGCCGAGATAACTGACGAAGAGTGAATGTTCGGAAGATCTTTTTCATCCCTTTGGCTGACCTTCTGTTCTCTTCCTTAGAGTTTGAATGTTGAAACTTTTGTTTTTAAAGAGAATTAAGATTTGAATTTCTGCTAAGCTCGGGCGTTTCCCATTTCTTGCTGTTTTTTTTTTAAACTGTCATTGCGGGTTTTTAAACTATTACTTAATAATTAAAAAATTATTACTTAATAATTTTTTGATAATTTTTATGAATAATAATAATTAAGAAATTGTGGGGAATATACGAGATGATCCGAATAAAACCAAGATATTTTGATTTCGACACAAACCAAATTTTAAAACCTGTTGCTTAATAAATATACTATTATCTATTATGTAAGGAATAATAGTGCACAAACTAATTTAATCTTAAAATTTCTGTTGAGTTTGCATCAAGTAAACGTTGTCTCTTTTCTTAAAGTATGACGTCCTGTATGGTCGTTTGTTTCACTATAAAAAAAAAAAAAAAAAGTAAATTAAGAAAGTGATACGAAATGGCTTCGATAATACAATTAGCAGAGGACTCGAGGCCATTTATAAACTGGGGTATCTAAGATTCAAGTTTAGGTCGGAGTAGAGAATTTTGCCTTCACACTACTTTAGTTAGACTATCAGTAAAATTCAAATTCATAGAGATATGAATGAAATATAAGGCACCCATAGCAATTAAAGAAGTTTTTTTTAACTTAACTCCACAGACATGTAGACAACGACAAATCTGTCTAACATAAAGATCAGCCCGCTTTCTACTTAAGAAATCGGTGGAAACTATATGAAAGACTGTCACATATTTTAATTATTTTTACAGTATAATGGAAGTTGTCATGAAAGTTTTCGACCTTGATTCAGATAGGAATGTCCATATTGCCGACTTCTAGATTTGAATTTGTTACAGTAGAGTTATTTCCCTAAGATGAAATATGCCTTTGTGGAAGATTTTGTAACAAACTATATTCATCTTATACATGGAGAAAACCAAGAAAACACTCATATACTAGTCAGGGCATTCGCTGGATTTGAACTCAGATCGAACTACTGCCTTATCGTACATTCATTGTGGAATGCTTTTACGCTTTTGTATGTTCGCTCTTTTTGTGTGTGTGTGACATTGGCTTTTTGCAACCATAATTTTAATAGATGTTGTATTTGATGTTTAAGTGATATTTAAACAATACAAGGTTTAATCCCTTTAAAAGAATAGCGGTAAATCGACATAGTAGACCAAACCAAATCATGTGAAGCTGGGGAGTTTGAATCCCTATGAATGGCCCAGCTGCATGGATATTTTTGTGGTTTACCTCGTGGATGATATGGATGCGAGTCAACTTTTCTTAGATTACTCGTTACGAGGGCATCCTTTTCCACCACAGGGAAACAGCTCTAGTGTGTATTGCCGTAAAAAGAATAAAATTAGTGTTTTTTTTTTTTTTCTTTCTTCAGAAATCCTCTATGAAGGCGTCTCCTTGTTTTCTGCAAATTCTTGTTTACTTTACCATAATTGATAAAACAAACGAGATGGCTTGGATAATTTGATGTTAAAACTCAGTTTTTATCTTGCAATAAATTACTTCGAATTGACTTTTATGAAGAAATGTTGCTTACGCTAAAAAAGTATCATATCTTACCACGACATAAAATATAATGGAGTGTTTTAACCTTAAATCTGTTCCTGTGCGGATTAGCATAAGGAACAGGTGATTGGCACCTCTCCAGAATGTGTTTGAGCATTCCAGAAGAGACTTGCGTGCGGCCAGACGGGTTATTAATGGCATTCTGTAGAAAACTTCGGCATCATTATAAGTAAACGCCAGATTAGTATCTTAATGCTTCTTCTCTTTCACTATTGTTAGCTGCTCTTCAGAAACTAGATACCTATCGGAGTGTGACGGTAGAGCTTTTCTCTTTCAACTCAGCGCAGCCGCGTCGGCGCGACCTTTTGATGTAACAGCTTGTTGTTTTAGTTTTACTTCCGATCTATACATGTGAAAATTTGATATTTGGGCTTAAATGTAAAGCAACGTCTGGTGTTTGTAGGCACATAATTTCATTCATTAAAAAATCTGATGTCAGCACCACATGTCTTCCTCGAACGGCCTATAAAAAATTATACACAGTTTTTGCTGCACTTTATTTTAACTTATTTCCTCGAATCATTGTAACTTAATTTACCTAAAGGAAAACTGAAAAATGACATCAAAAATCGCAAATTTTGAAATTAAATATCCAGGTTAATTCTTGATTTACGGAAATCAAACTTTTGCATTTTTATTAATTCATAACGAGTATAAAACTTTCTTAAAAGTTAAGTACAGAAACCGAGAGACTGTCATTAAAATTAGATTTCGTTATTTGTTCAAAATTATTATTTTTTAACTTGGCATTGTTAAAACATGAAAATTTAGATAATTTGAAACATTCCTGTAATTGGGAATATAAGACTACGATCAATGAATGAGAAAATGAAGGCTGAGTAAAGACATTTCAAGCCGGCTAAGAGAATAAGTATGTATATATATATATGCACTTTGGGTACTGTCGATTGCAATAAAAACGGGAGGCGCACAACTAAATGCTATAACAGTCCCAACGTTCTACTGCTAATCGTTTTTGCGTTATGCGAGATACATAAATACAGACATCACAAAAAAGTCCAGTTTGAACACATTTTACAGTCCGTTTTTGAATAAGGAATCCTTTATTTTTTTCGTGCGTACAAACGTCAGGCAAAAAATAGTCAAAATGAATTTGGGATTTACTTCGTACAAGGGAGTAAAAATAGGAAGGTGTGATTGATTTATAAAATAATGCTATTGATCCAAAAGACCTGTTGTATATTGAATATTTAAAACGGTCAGTGTTTGAAGACTTTTGAAACTTATTTGTTTTAAAGGTTATCATGCAGTAGTAATAAAAAAAGTGCAAGGAAAATATCTTTAAAAATTTTATTGCGAGAAAAAAAAGACAAACTTTGCGAAATATTCGTGATTTGGGATTTTGACTTAATAATTTCGTACCGAGGGTTTATAATATCATTTTGGAGAGGGGGAATATAACGCCTTCTAGAAAAGGAACAGTAAGACATGTAACTAATACGTTACTAAACAAACATATACATTGTATAACTGAAATGTTCATTTGTAAACTAACCAATTTCTAAAAATGCATACAGCACTATCACAACACAGCATTTTAGATGAAAATTTATAATTTAATTGGGCAGTGTATTTATCAGTAATGCTGCACATATACATATTTTATTCATTATGTTTTCACCAAGTTTCACGTTTAAAAAAAAAAAAAAAAATTGTCTTTAAATTATTTGCCGGTATTAACAGGCAACATTCGTAGCTTCAGAAGTAAATTTTTCCGTACTAAAGAAGTTCGACGAATATTGTTACGATATTGCCGAATTGTAATATTGCCGAATATTATTACGTATTGTTACAATAATTCAGAGTTCTGGTTTAGACTTTGGAAGAGAATTATTTTTCAGAAACTTTAGCGAATAGTAATATAAAAATTATTCAAATATAAAAGCATTCTAATAATTAAATAAAGTTAAAAATAGAAAAAATCTGAACTTTACAGATTTGTGGGGTATTTACGAAAAAATTTATTATTCGTGAAATCTTAGAAAAGTCTCCCAAAGTTCGCAAAAATTAAACGCGGAAGTTAGGGCCACGACAAAATTTCTGTATCTGCGTATATGTGTAGTGTTAGCATATAATGCGCACGTACTTTCACGTATAATGCGCATTTGTCTGCTTAAAATACGCAGCGTGCTGCGCAGGCAACGCATTTTAAGCATACAGTGTATTCATATGTGACGCAGGGATTTTTATCTGTGACAAATAGAATGTTTAGATATTACTTTTGAAATGATATAACAGTTAAATAAAATATTCGGCAATACTACATTACAGATCAGTAAAGCATAAAAACATAACGAGAAAACAAAAATTTCAAAAATAAAGATAGCTAACTTAATAAGGAAATATTATTTTTCCAAGTAAAAATGATTGAGAATGTAAAAATGATTTACATAATCCAAATCCTAATCATGATCCTACGAAATAATTGTTTTAAGATAAATTCGTTTAAAGTGGAATACGTTATTTGTATTTATTATTGTTATTTTGAAGGGAAGAGTTGGAAGAATCGAATTAACAATTCTTCATGTTCTCATTCATTCTCAGAACATGTACATCTCCCCTTCCCCATCTGGATAAAATGTGAAAATGCATCTCCCCCTTTATGGTAGAATCTGAAAATATTGCATTTACGTAGCAGCAACAAAAACCAGTTAAAGGACTTTGATGTAGCACTGGCATTATGTTACATTTGTGCAATACGCGTGCGATAAATTTGTTGCAGGTGTATTTTTTTTTTTTTTCCCCATTACTCTTACCATAGTTTTGTATGCCACGTAACATTCTTTAAATGGGAGAATGTTTTCATTAAAGCGGAAGAACAGTATAAAATTGCCGAATTGAAGGTAGTTTTCGATCCGGCTTCGGATTCTGGCGAATGAGTTGACTGCAGAATACATGCAGAATAAATTCATCACTGAGCAATAGAAGTTAAGCTTGCGTGTTTTCCGTGTAAAGGTGAGACAGTTTTTCTTAAAACAAAAGGTTCCCCATCCTCCGCGGCATTCCTCCCCATAGGTAGACGGCCTTCAAATTGTTTTGCTTTAATCAATTAAATTCTCACTAAAGCAGCATATTACACATATTGTTTGTTCGTATAACGTGCATATATTTTGTTTCTATGCATTTGTATGTTGTTCTTATAAAAGAACCTCCCGAACTCCAAAATATGGACCGATTACCTACTTGTTATTGCGTGTGTCACATTGCGGAACTAATTACCAGTATCTCACATTGCATGTGTTTTACAGTTATGAATTTTGCATGCAATAAATATGCATAATAAAATACGTACTGGAGTTTGGTATTACTCTTCAGAACTCGGAGGAAAATTGTATCACTCTATGGTAATATTTAAAACCTTGCAACGAAATTTTTAAAACTGGTAATATTTAAATAAAGGAAAATGTTATGAATGTTTCTCTTGCATTGTAGATCAACTGCTAATTTTGATATCCTGATAAAAATTTTCAAAAAATTCGACACAAAAAACTCAATTTCAAGGTATTTTACTGTACATAGGTGACATTGTAACAAAAATTAAATCTGATATTCGTTCCTAGATTTATATTCCGCAATAACTTGCTGCGTATGATATCATTTGCAAAAAATACCGAGCTTTGCAAGACCAGGCATGTTTACAGATTAGTAAATTCGCATCGATAAGATGCTAAAATCCTATCTCTGTACATTACTCCAAGGTTTTTAATGACGACGTAAATACTAAGCTTTTGTTTTTGATCCGATGGCATCTGCTGAAGGTTAGTTCTTCCATTATTCTCTTATCGGGAGATTGAGCATGAGTCATCTCCGATCAAAAGTTGTACAATACTTAAAGCGTAGAGATTCTAAGTGCTGCTTCTTGACCCAATACTAGATGAACGATGATGAATCTTATCTTCGATGCTTTGCCGCCTGTTTGTTTCTACTTTACATTGTTTCTGGATGGTTGAAGAATTCTCTCATTTCTTATTGTCTGCAGAGAAGGAGACATTTACAGTTCGGTCTGCCATAAATGCTTCAAAGGCAAGTATTATAGTATTAAAAGCGGTTATTGTTTTTTAAACAAAAAAAATATATATATAGTGTTAAAATTATTTCTGTAGAAGATGTTTGTACAGATTATGATTTTCTTAGATTTATTTTCTTGGAAGTTTGCATACCAATGGCTAAGAAAGCGAAACAGTTGTTCACCCCTAGTTAAATTCCAGACAGTTGAATAAGCGCTGCTTCGTGAAGTTTTGGGGTGTTCTTGGGGGTCAGGTAAACATAAATCGCTTTCATTTGTAAAGTTTTCCACGGAGGCATTTCTATCAGTAAATAAACAGTCCTAGTATTATCTACCATATTTCAGTTCATGAAATATTCATATACCAGTTCATAAAAATATTTGTTATTGATTAGTTATTGCATGAAACAATGGCCGAGGAAGCAGTTGTAGATTGTCCTGGGTGATGTTCCTAATAGTTTAGGGAATTAAACTTTATGATGTAAATGTATGGTATGCTTTTATGGTATATTTATATATGCGCGAGTTTATATAAGCCAGTATTTTGCCAAGGTATGTGTTTCTTAAAATTGTGCTTTGAGTAATGAATGTACCAAATTTAACATGTCACCTCTTGCTAAATATTTATTAAAAATAATAATAATAATAATAATAAACCTGAAATGTTTCAGATTTTAAATTACGTCCAAAGGGGCGTTTTTTTAACGTTTTGAGTGTTACCTTTATTTATTAAATATCATGTTCTTTGCACTTAAACCATAAAATTCAGTTCAAGAGCAATATCGCAAAATAATGTTAAATTAAGCATATCTTTAGAATTTCCGATATACACAGTCTCGCGAGCTGGAGATAAAAGTATTTTTTTTTTTTTATATATAACGTTGCCATTTCTCGCTTTTAAAGCATTGAGTTTGTAAATAAAAAATTCGTTAAAGTTTTACAAAATATAAAATCTATAATAAAACAAATTCCAAATTTGGGATTTCAGATGCCCATATTCGCAGTAGGATTTCGTCATTCAAAATTCGATGGCTCTATGTACCATTGTTTTATCACAATGCGAGAAATAGACAATCATTTATGCAGATTTTTCATTATTTAATTTCTTCAAATATAATGCAGGACTCTAACATTTTGTGGCAACAGTTTGAAAAGTGAACCGACGTTTATGAGTCCGACGCAAAATCGCAAAACGAAAACAATAGTCCTTCAGGGACAAAGCCCCTTTGGACTAAAAAACTGTTTTTACCTTTTCCTCTTTTCTTTGGATGAAGACAGAATAGTCTGTCTTTGTTTTTCTTTCATTTCTTTCGTTAAAAAATTAACTTTGTCTAGACACGCTGGACAAGGGTGCTGTCAAGGACGCTGGAATGTTACACACAACTTAAATTTTTTTCCTAAATAATGTTTATTTCAACCTGAATAAAAAAGAGGGGGAATCGAAGAGAGACTATTTAATTTAAATGTGAATTTCGGTAGCATCTGTCTGGCATTTTCCAAAGAAGGCGAATAAAATAACGCTGAGTTGACAAAAAACATGTCTGTGGAATGCTACCACAAACTTTTTAAGCTGAAGCAGTCTTAATACTTGAAATAACTGCAGCAAAGCGAAATGCTCAAACTTCAGTTTCGTGTATTCTCCTAGCTAAAGAGAAACGGACGCAAATTTTGTGGATTTAAAAAAAAAAAAAAAAAAAAAAAAAAAAAAATATATATATATATATATGTTGAATATTAACCTCGGGGCTCGTTCGGAACCAAGCAGGTTTGGGCGGGATTTATCCACGTGGAACTTGTGACGGAACTACTCTCGCGCGTCGCTGGATCAACTTAACGGAACATGTCTTTTGTTGTCTTTGAGTTGACTTTGAAAGCTTTTTATTCAGTTCTTGAACCGAGTGACTCATATTTATAGATCATCTGACTATTGTTTATTTCGCTCTTTATGCATAATAGATTCAGTATAAAGTTTTCAATCATTTTGGATTACGCTGTTTAGATTTATATTTTATGTATATATAAACCATTTCATTTCGTGTTTGAAGCTGACATGCTGAATGAAGACGTAGAACTTGAGAATTCAGTTCGTAAGTTTATTTTTAAAAAAAAAAAAACCTGTGATTAGTAATTTAAAAAGAAGAGAAGAACATTCAGGTTTTTGAAGTTCTTCAATTTAACTAAGATGTTTTATGAACATATATAATTACATTTATTCTGTAAATTTTGCTATGGTAACAATCCAAATAAATATTAGAAAAGTTTTTCTGAGTGCATATCCGCATTAAAACTTGCAGCTGGGTGTAAATCAGAAATTAACAACCAGCTTTGTAAATTTTGAATTTTTCATTGATTTAAAATATTCAGACTTTTAGAAGATGATTGAGGAAATCTTTTTTTTTATTTGTGTCTACCCCTCCCTTTCTGTGATATAGTCTCGAATCCAAATTGAGTTTTTATTATATGCAGTTTCCCTATGATTTCGTGAAAAAATTACGACTTTTTTCAGAAGCTTGTTATACTAAATTATGAAAATACACGTAATTACTTTGTATGGCTTTCTAGGGGGAAAAATACGTAATAAGAGTAATTAAATATTAGGCAGAATATAAAAAAAGTGTTTTAGGGTATAAAGATGAAAAACGAAAGTCACGAAATTTAGATTTCATTTTTTTGGCATCTTTTCCATCCCACTGAAAATTAAACTAAAAAAAAAAAAAAAAAAAAAAAATGAAGCTTTTTTTTTTTTTTTTTTTTTCATTTACTCTCCAACTCCATCGAAAAACCATTCTTCACTGTCACGCCATTTTGAAATTTACCGCCTTGTAAATTCGTAAAGCAAAACAGTGAGTTTATGCGTTTTAAACGAAAAAAACTCTTTTGTGGCTTTGTGCTAAATTTAGGAATAGGGCTGCATAAATTTCCTTGGAGAGATTTCTTTTCTTCCACAAAATCATTTCAAACTTTAAATAGCAGTACTCTTTTCATTTCTTACAAAGGTTACAGATCTTATTTTTAGGGGAGGGGGAGTATTTTTCGTTTGCTACTGGAGAATATTGCAAATTCAAATTACTCAAAACTGTTGCTGCTTTAGATATTTCTTTTATTTTTTAAATACATTTAGGATAAAGTTATAGCAGAAACGGATTTGATTCTCAATTTTTAAGGTGTCCGAAGAGAATCCAGATTTAATATTAAAAATTCGCATGTTTCGATTTATGAATTCACGATGTTTCTGCCTTTTCCCGTTAGTATTGTGCCAGTTGGAGAACTTCTCATTCCATTATTTCGAGTCTTAACGCAGATTATAAAGGCATCT
This sequence comes from Stegodyphus dumicola, assembly GCF_044657685.1. Classification (NCBI taxonomy): domain Eukaryota; kingdom Metazoa; phylum Arthropoda; class Arachnida; order Araneae; family Eresidae; genus Stegodyphus; species Stegodyphus dumicola. The sequence goes on along the minus strand of NC_140772.1, from coordinate 97,597,656 downwards.
TTTTTTGTTCGCTAATTTAATCAAACGTCGGACTGAAAAGTACATAACTGAGATTTTTTAGAAACAGCTTTTTAAATTGGTTCTATTGGAACGCCAACGCTACCAGGGAACTTGAATGTATTGCAGGACATGGTGAAAACACGAAGTGTCAGCATTTGTTTAGCTTACTATTTATATAAGTGCAAAAATAGGGTTCAAAACCTCTACATGACATTCGTGATACAAACAACTCCCGTACTACTGGAGTTAGATTTCAGTATTTTAAATATTTAAATTATCCACTCAGTTTTTACTTTAACTCATGACTGATTTTTCAGTTATTGCAGCTACAGTAACTCCTTATGCGCTGAGATGCCATAAACAACATCTTTGCCGTCTAAGTTGGAAATAATAAGCATTACGAATGGATAAAGCATTTTGAGGTCTTGTTTACCTTATCAGTTCATTTTGATAATATAATAACCCAAATTGTTGTTTTAAATATCGGTAGAAAGCGCACTTCAAGAAACATTCGTTTGCATACATACTTAAATTGTTCTAAATTTTTCGAAAATGTACATACTCTGTGTCGAATCTGATTTTTAAATACCATTTTTTAAATTTAGTTAATAATTTGTAACAAAGGTGATGACTGTTTACCGAATTTTCATGATCATTTTTTATCTGTCAGGTAAAATTTAAAATTGTGAGCCGTTAATGTCGAACTTAAAATGTATGTATGTAGGGTGGCCATCAGTGGACTATGCTAGTTCTTTAATATTTTAGGTAGTTCCAAGTTACAAGGTTAATATTATTATTTTACATAACCAGTTATCTCATAATTTAGAACTTTACTGTTAGGTCTTTGGGTTATAAGACACAGAGTATTTCTGCCTTTTGAGACTCGAGGTCATGCTAGGTTTCCCTAGCTCAGATAAGACTATAGTCTTCCGCTTTGCGTTATAATCGCCAACATCATGTGGTCTCGATGGCCTGTTTACCATATTTGCTAGGATTTGGTAATGGCATTTTACATTTTTAAAATAAATGAGAAGCTATAAAATGTAGATCTGCCCAATGTGTTCTCTTTTGTGCAAAGTGTGACATACCCGCCATTCCAAAACGAAATATTCTACAGTTTCAGAATGATTAACGATATGTAAACTGAGAAGTAATTTGCTTTTCTAGCCTTGAATTCTTTTGAAACATATTTTTTTATATTTATTTAATTTTGTGACATCACTGAAATTTTTAAAAACCTGTTATTTGCTACTGATTTTTATCAGTATAACAGAGCATAGTATGTCTTACTAATTAATACTCAAAATATAATAAACTCAGCCATTGCCACCACTTCGGAATAAATATCATCTTGCTATGGCGACTTCCTCCACTATGATAACAATTTTCAAAAATCGTGAGTGGTCCTCTTAGAAAACATTCTAATTTTCTTAATCCCTGTCCTTTGATGAAAACCACGGCACGTCACTGGTATAAATCATACCAATTTTATGTAATTTTAGACAACCATTTGTTATATGATTATTTGCCCATTTAACATATGATGTGTAGAAACCGTTGAAAATATTTTGCAAACATGGAACTGCCTTATTGGCAGTTTTGGTTTCTGTATACTACTTCTCTTTCAAGGACTGTTTCTCCTGTGGATTCTCATTACTTCCTTACTCGACGACTCTTTTGTTTACATTGTATCAAAATCTTAACCGACAGCATAGCATTCATTAGGGTTGCTGGAAAAGCTATTTTTGGAGCATTAGATCCCGGCCAACTTCTTTATATTATGCTCTATCCATCAGTAAAATGCCACGTTGAACTGGGACACCTGTGTCCCCACACAAAAGACATTTCAGTGCCTATTTTCATGGAGACTACCCTTTTCTTTTGAAAACTCACCCCCATGCTTCAAGCTACATTGTTGTCCAGTGGTCCCATGATCTTCAGCTGACCTTTGATCCCCGACAAACCAGTAGTTCTTAAACATAACAGGCCTCAACATAGTATCAAAAGGTGACTCATACAGCTAGAAGAGATATAAATTAGGCAAATTTTACATAGTATACTTCACCAATCTGTGATCTTATCTCTCTTTCAACTTTATATGGAGAGACAAACGCATCTGAACACGTTAAACAAAATAGAACTTGTTTAGGAAGTTCCCTCTGTGCAGTACGTACCCCCAGTCACCATCACTTCAAATGTTTGTAAACAAAGAAAAGCGGAACAGTATAGCAACCCCTCCCCTAAGGCTCGGAGGATCAGCTGATCTTTCGAAGGTCACAGTTAGGTGTAGGGTAGGAAAACCGTGAGAAACCTCGGGGAAACTGAAAAAGAAACTTGGAAGCAACAGGTGTTTTTATAGGTTTCTTCTCCGATTCGAACAAGTCTGTTCATGTTAGTAACAGCTTGGGGTTCTGGTTGGTGCGAGGATGCTCCAATCAGAGCAAAAATAAATAGTACTTATTTTGCTGGTGCCAGTGGTACTCCAGTCGGAGCAGAAACCAATTGGGCTTATTTTGTTGGCGCCAATTTGTGGTGGGCTAGTACATCTGGCGCCTAGAACTGTCATTCCCTAACTCCCAAAATAATTTCGCTTCCCCTTTGTTATACACCAAAAAAGAAACATAATTAATAGCTGCTTAATCTCTTTAGAAGTCTTAACTTTATTGTAACAATTTAAAAAAAGAAAAAAATATTATTGATAAAATGCAGCTTCTCATGTGCTGTAGCACATAAATACTCATTTTTTCCCCTCTATGGTTTTTTGAGGGTTTACATAGGGGTACCATTTATGCTGTTCATGTATATTTTTTATAATTAATATTCTATTAATATCTTAGTAGAAAGAACTCTCCGATGATTTCCATGTAAAAATGGGTGTCTTTCTTTTTCCGCGATTCCTGTTTCCTTGAAATCATCAATCTTCATTACCCCCCTTCCCAAAGGAGTTTTAAATTTTTTTTGGGGGGGAGGCTGACTGGACATTGGCCTCTCCCGAAATGTAGGAAAGCAAAAAAAAAAAAAAAAAAAAAAAAAAAAAAAAAATAGATTTTAAAAGAAATATTCGAAAAATATTTACTACTTCAGATCTTTGCATGAATTAGGCTAGTACTGCACATTAAAAGGAGAGAAAGAGATGTTCAAATTCGACGATGATTTTTTTTGGCAATGAACTTAAAAGACTGTTTCCTAAAGTAAAAAAGGCCCACCAGCGGCCGAGCGGTAAAGTCGCTGAACACTGGTAGTTCGGTCCGAGGTTCGAATCCCGCGAACGGGCTGGCTGCATGGGCGTTTTCGTGGTTTTCCCCATGTGTAACGTGTATACGAGCCAGTTCCCCTTAGAAAGTCCTCCACGAAGGCATCCCTCCTCTTAGGCAGATAGCCCCCGAGGCTTTGCCATAATCACACATACACCTACAGTAAAAAACAATATTCTTCCAAAATTCTGCATAAAAGTAAGTCATAATAAAATCTTTCAGAATAAATACTCTTTCTAAAACGACGACTTCTTTGGTCTTAATTGCGCTTTTGCAGATTTTTAATTCTTTCATTTATGCAAATCCAATAAACTATATTTTCCTTATTTTTATTCTGAAAACCTTCATTAAGGGCTAAACGTATTTTTCGTTTTAGTTTCAGCAATGTCTAAAACATCCATGTTGATTAACATAAGATGCGAAAGTAACAGCTAATATTGTAGCAGGATTACAAATGGAATGAAACTAAAGATTTCGAGAGGAGCCTAAACTAAGATACGTCTTCAGTCTCTTCAGTCTAAGGATGACTAACTTTATTCACAAAGAAACTGCTTAGCTCTTCTTAATGACTCATCGTGACATCTCCTGAGGAGCTGTAGGAGGGGGACTGTACCCCCCCCCCCCCCGATTTTGCGAGAATAGGAATAAATTCGAAAAACGCGGGAAGAGGAATCGCGGAAACAACTAATTCGCAAAAAGACCCCTTCCCCAGCAAATAAAGACATAGTAAATGAAAGCCCTTCCCATATAAGAGAAAGGAGAAAATAAAGGTGACAAGAGTCAAAGCGTTTTGTGATTAGGCTGAATTATGAATTGAAAAGTGTAGATTAGTTTGCTTCTTCAAAGTTTACAAGAAAAGAATGTGCTTATGAATATTTTAACCCGTTTTTAACTAATTGTATCATTTTAGCAAGTGAGAATTAATAAATGCTTTTATAGTATACCGGTTCATTTTGCTGTCAAAAATCGTATTTTTTTATCATTGTGTTATTTGCCATTTCCTTTAGATGTCAACATTACAACTTTTTCTTCTAAACCATCGATTTCTACATCTTGCTAAAACATCAAAGTCTAATTCAAATCAAATTTTGATTCTCCTGAGCGATCTTTGTAATCTTATTTCATCTTTTAAGCCATCCGAAGCTTTGATAATGAACTGGACTTGCGAAAACCACATAGAAACCATTAGCACGCGAAAAACCGATTCTAAGGCGCTTCATGTGTTTAGGGACGTTTTCGCAGGTTAAAAAAAAAGTTTTCGAATGGAAGAGAAATACGATTCTTGCAATATAGGAAGGAACATAGTAGAAGCATCATAAAATAAATTAAAAAAGAAAGGACTCCTTTCATGTTTGCGTATTGTTATTGTACAATTTCAGGTTTAATTCGGGATACTGATTCCATTAGTTTTTATTTTGGAACTTTTTTATACATTCGTTAAATTTCGATTAGATTATGCTAATTCTTCGAATTCTAATGACGCATTCTTTATAAATTTAAGGCAAAGATAGTATAAGCAAAACATTCGCTGAAACAAAAATTTTTAGTACATATTCGGTTATATATTTATATGTAATCACACATTTTTTGCTTGGAGGTAATTAATATGCTGTACTTCCAGCTCTTTGTCAGCAAGTGGTTAAAAAGCCAGACTATACGCATTTTGTAATTTAAATTTTTTTAGATAAATACACATTTTTTTCAATTTTTTGCGTTTTGAGAATCCAGTCATCATTGCAAAACATGCCAGTATATTTGCTATTAAACTTCAGTTTCATATGTTTTGCATGTTTGCATCTAAGAGGTAAATGTGAAATTGTTTCGAAAACCTGCGTAGCATATTAAGTAGGTACTGTATTCAATATTTTTAAACTCTGCTTCTCCTGGCTCGTGATTACATCCACACCAGCATCGTTTTGAATCTTCTGTTGTTCATTTTGACTGAGATCTTTTAATGAATCTTCGACTTCCAGGGTTTGTTGAACCTCTGCCCCAGGGTGCTTACCCGGGCGATCGCCCCAGGGTACCGAAGATAGTGATTAGTTGAGGTCTTGGCGTTACGCGCACTTCTTTGCTATGAAAAACGAGAGAAGTTTGTACCCAAGATTAATTCCTTGTCTTTGGTAATGGAAAAAGTTGGCAAAAGGGAACACTTGTCCTTGTTCGCTCACTTTTGTTGCTTCCCATGTGATTCACCCTCGACCTTTTTTATTTTAATTGGTTCTGTAGATCAGATGCCTGATGCAGAATTATTTGTAATATATCTGATTGAATAACGTACATTTCATGACAATGATATATATCTTGCATTGTTGATGTAGGTTTATGTTTAATGATTTATATGAAAGTGTTTATGCTTAAGTTGTATAGCTTAGTAGATTAGTGGAAAATCTAACTCGTTGTTTTGCCTATTTTACTCGCGTTTCGCTGTGTAGTGCATAATATTGTTTCATTTGTTGTAATTTAGTGAAGGTGTAACAGATTTTTATTTAAGCATGTCCCTGTTTAAAGAAAGGTTTGGTCTGTGCATCCTTACTTAAAGAGCCAAAAATACATCTTAAATTAAGAAAAACGTAAAAATTTAAATCTGAAAGGTTTCAGACTTTAACGGTCGCTCAAAAGGGTTTCTTAAGGTTTTTTTATTTTATTTTTTACGCTGTTCCTGAACGCGCACTCTACCAGTGTTACAAAACGTTAACCTTTTTATTATTAACGTTTGGTGTGTTAACTTTATTTGTCAAATATATTCCTTACATAGACATTCTCGTACGCTGGAGGTAAAAATGTTTTATTCCGTACAGTGTTGCTACTACACGTTTTCTGATGATTAAGTTTGTTAATCAAAAATTCGTTCTACGTTGTTCAAAATTTGATGGCTCCAAGTACCATTGTTTTTTCACAATGCAAGGAACATAGGGCATGCATACGGGCAGATTCTTCATTATTTAATTTCTTTAAAAATAATGCAAGGTTATAATAGTAATATTTGGTGGCAACAATTTGAAAAGTGATATTGTTTATAATGAAGGGACCCAAAATCCCACTTCGAAATTGATAGCCTCTTTTAGGCTAAAAAGACTTTATAACATAAATAGCGTTGCATAATATACTAGTGCTGGAAATTTATAGCAAGCAGGCTACGGAGGCGTAAACACGTGACAGACGGAGACGAAAAGACTTATCGCAAACCAGAATCATTATCTTTGTTTCCTACAGAATAATTGATATTCAGGTCGTGCGATGTTGTCATGCGTACTCATTTGTATACTTCAGAAAACAGAGAGAGTGAGGCATAAAACCCTTGCAGTTTCGTGGATGCCAGTGTCATTTCTTAGGCTTTTTACCGACTGTAGGGTCATTTCTTTGATTTCCTATGATATGAAATTTAATTTTGTGGTTTAATTATCATCTCGGAAAGAGCTTCGGCACAACACACTGCCGGTCTCTTACTTGCTGAGAAGGAAATATGAGTGTGCATTTTAATCTATTTGCCGAAGTATAATTAAGTATTAATAGTAATAAACGTTATTGCATATTTAATTAATGCATTTAATATGAATTCATTCGATTCTATAAAGGAATTTATAAATAAATTAATAGTAAGCTTTTAATTTAAACTAGGATTAATCTCAAATCTTATCTCCTCTCACTTCCGAAATAGTATGGTGTTGTTTTATTGCCTGATAAATTCGGTACTTCTTTGTTTATACTTGAAGCACTGATATCTTCGTGTTTGCTGTCTTTATTATTTATACAGTTTGGAGAAGTAAGTGCAGAAAATGGTTAATCGAGGTTCTAGTGATCAGCAGTTTCGATGATAGCCCCCAACTAATATTTATAGCTATAATAGAATGCATTTTTAGTATAATTGCTTTATGTTCTCTTAGTGTAGGACTTAAGAAAAATGCATATGCATGATGAGCAGCAATAAATATCAGGATTTATTTAAATGTAGTGTATGAGGAAACATATTGTTATAGAAATTATATCTTATTCATTGCATCTGACTGTAAGACAAACTGGTTTATTTTTTAAAAAATTTAAATTTCTTAGTTTTATTCGTTTTAAGTAATGCGATTACACGGTGTGCGATATTTTTTCCTATTATTTCTAACTTTCTAGTGAGTACAATTATCAAATGTTCGCACTTTCTGTCGACATGCTTTAGTGTGAAGAGCTGGTCTCTTTAGTTATTTTCCTATAAAAATGGCTTCTCTTTATTCGGCCGGGAAAGGACCTTTAAATCTTGCATTATAATTTCAGGTATTTGCTATGAACTATATCATCTCAGAGGTTTTAAATAAATACAAAATAAAAAGATATTGTTTACATTAGCTTGCGTGCTTTTAGAATATTGGCCAAACTTTGCAATTATCTTCAGTAATAAAATCGGTATAAATCAGTATTTTAATCTTGTGCAGTTTTTACTTTTGATTAAGTAAAAGAAGTTTACTACAGGCCGTTGAGATTTTCCATTATTACGATTGTGAATTGAATACGTCCGTCTTACTCAATCCCGGTTTTAGATGCTATTTAAAAAATAATTATTCTGAAGGGGGGAGGAATGATCATCCACACGTAATAATTTTTCTTTTGGCCCCCTTTGGGCTTCTATAAAACGTGTCCTATTATTAAACGTGTCTTTAACAAAAAAGTGCTATGGTTTATTATTCAGACGCGCTTGTTTTTACCTTTGCGTCCCGGCAAAGCCTCATTTCATTAAACAGCAACAGTTCCACGACCAGAATTAAACAGGCAAAAAACCTCGTAAACACTCTACGGGAGAGAATTTTGGTGATTAACGTATGCAAATGACGGCGATCACTATCGCTTCTAATAATCCTAACGCATGCTTTTTTGAATCCCCTCTCCCTTTACCACACTCCCAGAAATAAGCCTCCGGGTGTCCAAGACCCTCTTGTTCCGATTTTTGATGAGGATTTTGATAGCCACACGTGGATTCGATCCGGATTTCGTAGTCAGGAAGAGTTTAAGGGCGCTTTCTGTTTCTCGCTGCGGGCGATATTAATTTTGACGTCTGTCGCCCAGTGTGGTGTTTCAGTATCCCATTTCCAGCCGTGAGAGATGACTCTGGGTATTTAGGTGTTGTCGAGATAATGCTAATCACGCGATTAGGGTTTGGTCACTTTTTGAAGAGAGTATGGCTGCGTGTGTCGTTCTGAATGATACGTTTGTCGTTGGTGTACCAAGAGGGGAAATATCTTTTGTTCTTTTTTTAATCCTTTGCACTTGTTCTCACAGAATCTCTTTTTGTTCCTGTTTGCTTTGTATTAGCCGAGTAAGTTGAGTGGATGAATTTCGACCCGTTCCTAGGTTTCTGTTACAAGTACCTAAAGCCTGTATTATCCAATGGGGTATTAAAGAAGTGTTAAATAAATTTTTTTTAAAAAAAAGTTAACAACAGTAATGTTTCTCACAGCTTACAATAAAATATAGAATACCGCTTGCAGGATAATATATTCTTGACGCTTGCAAACAGTTTGACGGCTGTTTCGTATTCTTTGTGTCATAAAAATTTTTTGCACACTTATATTTTGCCTTTCTAAATGCCCTTCAATCATTTTCTTTTCTTGTTACGTATTTTACAGAATTAAGTTTGTATAATGCAAAAACTTGTTGCGTACATATTTGCTTTATTTTTACCTTTATATTCATTTATCTTAAGTATGGACTCGCAGAACGTAAATATTCACCAAGCTTGGCATTTCTGTAATGCAAGTATTCTAGAATCTTCCTGTGGTATTTAATCAGCAGTTCAACAGCGTAACCTTCTCTTTCACTACCTTCAATTTTTTTCTCAAGTCACTGCAGGTTGTAAGATACCTTTAAAATGACTAGCTAGAGTATTATTGGTATGTGCAGTTTACGTTACTCTCTTGAATCGTCCCCCTTTCCGAGGCGACTTTAAAAAACCGCTAGCTTTTTATGCTGAAAAAAATTTCCATGAATTGAAGTTATTTTGCTACATTAAATTAAGAAATATCTAATAGGCAGGCCAGTTAGTCTTAAATAGCTTGAATATTTAACTTGCACAACAAAATGTATAATTTTTATGTGTTTCACAAGTCCAGACAGCAGTTAACTTTTGTTGGGGATCGGAGTACTGGTTTTTTGAAGTAGTTTAAAAATTTTTTTCGCTGTTTAACTAGATGTTGGTAAATTTCATTAAAACACAGGAACATCAAGAATGTGCATTTTTATTTTCCGTGTTTCATGCAACTGGGGTGGGGGGGGACATGAACTGTGAAAAACGGGAATTTCCCGCTTAATTGAAATGTCGGAATGACTAAAAGCATATGTTTAAGTTTGATATATCCTTTCAGTTATATCAAATATATTTACTTTAAAATTATGTAGATGTGATTCGTTTACCATATCAAATATTAAAACTGTAAATATGAGAAAGGGACTATTATTTGCTTAATATACTATGGCAAAGGTGGGTAGTGATGTTTTAAAAATTTATATTTGTATGAAGCGTTTTTATAGAATCACCAACATGATCAGCTTTTTTAGGAGGGACTCCACACAGAGATCCAGCTACCAATGTTTTAACGAGTTTCTTCAATCGGTTACTTGAGCATCTAAAAAAAGAAACGCTAAAAACTGAAATTTTATTGCAAATGCTACATTTATATCGATAGTGAATTTATCAGTTTTTCATAATTTCTTTTTATCACCATATTTTTATAAAAATTAGTTACTTGTACATATAGCGTTATGTTTGCTGTTGACATAGCAACGTCGATATGTCATTCAAAATATTTTTGAGCTAGAAGATGTCGAAATGTTTTTAGCAATGACGCAATTTTTTCGTAATATAGTGAGGTTGATTTGGCTCGCTATCTGTTACTTTGTTATCTATGTAAACTGATTTGCTTTTAAACTCATTTTAAGAGTTCTCTTTTTTTTCCCTGATCTATGAAAGGAAATCATTTAAAATTATCTGGTTATAGTATGCGCGTTTTTCTCTTGATCATTTTCCTTTTATGAAGTGCACATTTTTAAATGTAAATTGTTTTCGATAAAAAATAGTTTTTCAGGAATACGATAATTTTTATTAAAAAGGCTAATTACTTTTATAACCAATTTTTATAAAAATGCACCAATTAGTTTTATAAAAATAAAGTAAAAATATTATTCAAAAGAATGAAATGAAATTGCATTCTATACTAATTTTAGATTTCTGTTTTATGAGTGCTTAATAATTTGTCTAAAAATTTTTTAGTATGGTGTAGTATATAATGTAAAATTATACATGTTTATAATTCATGCTTTAAGCTATGTATGGTTTGGGGGTATTAAAATTTAAAACGAATGCGCAGGCTACCCTACGAGTCCCTTTATGGATTTTGCGTAAAAAAAGACACTAAGTAATCGGTTTGAGAATATGTTGTAATCTGTCCCCCCCCCCGAATTTTTTTTTTTTCGACAAAGCGCATGCCTCTAAATTGTGCAATTGTTCTTGATTATCAATTATACCTTCTCCAGGATATTTTCACTTTTATAAAATTAATAGTTCATTAAAATTCTTTGAGTTTTGCGTTGTACAAGACTTGAAAGAGCGCGCATTTATTAGTAAGCGAAACGGGAACTCGAGTAAGCAGTTGTTGCTTCTTCCGAGTTTTGGTTTTCTTCCTTGTTACAGCGCCATCTGTCGAAGGAAGTTTGAACTTCTGGTGCCCGGGAAATGAAATCCTATTTGACTAAAGGTAAGCATCGTATAATTTTCTCCCCCTACACCCTCCCCTAAATTAGTAGCAATTTTTTCTCCCCCCTTTTTTTAAAATTTCCTCGTAGCTTAAAATAAGGCCTTCAATTACTTATTTGTTCTAATTTTAATTGTTAAAATAAGTTAGCTATGTGTTCAGGCGGACACACAGTTAATTTGGTTATAACAGGGGCGCATTTATATACTAAATTTTGGCTTAATTACAGCGGTGGTCAATTTATTGGAATATTCGCTTTTAATATTGAACACGTAAAACATATAAAAAAATTGTCAAAACTACAGATTATTTATTCGAATGAATTGTATCAAAATAAGTATGAAAACATTTTTACGTGTTTATGGTTTCACTAATTTCTATCCAGCTCCAAGATGTCTAATATACGTCTGTATAGTGTACGTATTATCTTTTCAGATGTACTTTTATTGTTTTAAAGTAATTTGAGAAAATTAGTCTTTAAAATTTACTGTATTTTATGTGCACATTATTTGTCAATATTTCCCAAGATATTCTAAAATGTATGTCAAGTGTACATTGTACTTTATTTTTATTGCAAGCGAAGAAAGTCATCGAGGCAGTGTAATGCAGGAAATGATTTCTACCCCCTTTTTTTTCCTGCATGCAGTCTATTCGTAATGAATTTTTTTGTTCCCCCCTTTTCCTTTTGGAAGTCTTTGGTTCAAGTTCAAATGTGTCAGCATTACTTCCTGCAGAAATGATAAACGGAAATGAACGTTCTAGTCGGTCTTCGCTTGTGCTCTTCGCCTTAATTAAGCAACTGAGTTATTTTAGTCTTTTAATCACTCGATTAATGTTAATTATTTGTTTATTTTAAGCAAACGCTACACTCGCAAAATGAAATTTTATCTCAGACTGATTAATGTTCCAATAATTATGCATTTTCCGAAATAAAAGAAGATAAGTCTAGTCGTTTTTGACCGAGATTTTTACTTTAAAAGAATTAAAAAAAAAAAGCTCCATTTAATTATGCTGATTGTATTAGACGGAACTGATTGTACTGTACAGGGTATCTCAAATAAAAATATACCTACATCGAAAGGTAAAGCATGCTAATCTGATATGTGTTGATACTATTAGAGCTATTCTATTTTTTGTAGTTGTATTACACTTGATCCACCACAATACATTAATGTGTGTCCGTGTCTCGCACATATGTAATAAAAACAGCATTGTACTGACATTTAATTTGTGTACGCTTTCAGTTGAGGAACCGTGAATAATTAGATCTTTCGTGAAATCGAGAGCAGAAATTATCATTCATTTTTAACTGTTAATTTAATTTTTTCTGTTTCACTCATTATCCTAAAATTCAGATTTCTTTTAGAAATTTATTACTCGTGTATATAATAAGCCTTGTAAGTAATAAATTTGTTTAAAAAAGGACAAGGATTTCATGGAATAATTTTCTCATAATGCTAAATGAATTGCTACACAAAGGATCTATGCAAAATAACGTATCCATTCTTTTCAAAATACACATTTTTTAATCTTTGAATTATTGATTTCGCGTGACGTGGTCGCCAAAGCAAAACCTTCATTTTATACCTTAAGTGCTTAGCATTTAATAAGAGGTTGGCATAGATAAATCTTGCCCCTTCACTGGACCTCAAACAATTACGTGTCTGTCTGCGATTTCGGCAGCCTGGTTCCTTGCGGTTACGGATGAGTCACGGCTTCGGGGTTGCTCTGGAGTCAAAATGTCAACTTTTATAAGTCGGGATTTAAATTGCCTATTATTTTGCATTTCGAACTTTTTCTTGTATGGAGTTTGACACGAAAGGTGCTGATGAATTGGCTGGAAGAGGAAGAAATCAGAAAATCTGCAAAATTATACTTATGCGTGCAAGAGGCTTTTCAGAGAAATAAAAATGTTTTTAGCCATCAGCCTTAAATACAGTCTTTTCTGCTGGTTGCATCTTTTATCATAAGTAATTTTTTTAAAAGGTAAGCGAAAGACTGTTTAGAACAGCAGTTAAAAAAAAATTGTGGACATTGGAAAAGATGAATAAATAAATACTACTTTCTCTGTGCCATAATAATAGTAGCGAAAGAAAATATATACAGAACGCAACATCTATTATCAAAAACTAGACCGAATTAAACAATAAATTAAAAATATTACTTTTAATTTTAATATTTAGCGTTCAGGTAGTGTCTTGGGTTTTTCAATAATTTCATTACCGCATTTTAAACTCGTATATAGAATCCCTTGGCTGTGAAGCTTTGCTTTCCCTATATGCATGAGCTTAAAATTATTGGAGCCATCGTTCTTCATTTGCTTCCAACATAACTTTTGAAGTGACAAAAACGTATTGTCCGGTATTTCGGAAGAAATATTATCAAAAGTTATTTTTACTGCTTCTGTGGTGCCTCTTGTGCGAAGAGGAATTATATATAAGATTTTCTCCATAATCTTTGCATCCAAGTTTCGTTTTTTCAAAGAATCAGCATTAGCATAAGATTCACTTTGACAATTGTTTACCAAAGCACGTTTCCAGATTCTGTTGCACTTAAATTGCTTTGCAAGTAGTGTAATTGCATGTTTCTGTAATTTTTCGTTTTTCTTTTGATGCAATCGCAACTCAATCTTTGCCTGGAAACTCTCTTTTTTCATCTTACTTTTACGATGGATTGATATTCGACTGAAATAAGGTAATTAGTTACGATCAACGGATAAATTTAAAAAAAGATAGTTTGAATTCGTAATAATTAGGTTAACCTAAAAATTGAAAGATTTGTCAAAACATGACAGATGTCATGAAACATTGATGTTGATTGAAACAATTTCGAGCTACGCCATCACTTACAAGTGCATTCGCAAATAATTCTCGTTTAAATGTTCACTTGCTATATTATGGGACGCAGGGAATAATTTATTTATTCATCGCAAATCACGTATTAATAACGATCGCATTTAACTGAAGATTCAGTACAGCTATTTTTGCAAAAATATTGATCGATTCAGCGCCCTTGAATATAAAGTGTTTTGTCTCAACAGGTTGCAACGTGCTGAATTCCTTTGCACCGTTAACATAAACGTTCCTTCTCTTCTGCGTGGAATAAGTAGGAATTACGGATCTCTGCCTACTTCCCCCCTCCAAGCACATACTTCTTCGGTGGGGTGGGGGGAATTTTGTCCTAACTTGTTCATATCCTGTAATTGTTCCTTCTCCTCCCGCCTGCAATGGAAGTGAGGAAGGGACAGGTGCAGGGTGATTTCCTGTGAAGAGATGATTTTTATTTTATGTAATGAATAAATCAGAATGTCAACCATTCTGTGATATTTTCTTATATATCCTGTATGTTTAGGACGATGACGTACTTAGATGGAGCAGGTAGGAGTTTTTGAAGTTACTGTGATTTTCTTATGAAGCTTGGCATTTACGAATTACTTTATTGGCATTATGCTTAATATTTCACATTTAATTGTATAAAAGTGTTTGTCATCCTTCTTAAAAGAAGGTTCATTAAGTGTATTTGATTATCATTTAACTTAAAGCATATTGCTAGTCACAGGCTGAATGCGTATAAATAATTTAAAGCCGATAATTCTCTAAAAGTTTCTTTTCCAGTAGCTAAATAGGATGCCTGTTTGGGAATAGGGCTATTTTGCGCAAGTATAAGGCCTTTCTTCCTTAGAAAAAATCTTAAGGTGTGTTTTGTCTTGGAGAGATAGTTATTAACTTACCCGCAACAAATTCCACGGCCCACCAGCGACCGACCGATAAAGTCGCTGAACTCTGGTAGTTCGGTCCGATCTCGGTGAATGGGTTGGCCGCATAGGCGTTTTCGTGGCTTTCTCAACGTGTATTTTTTTACGAGCCATTTTCCCTTAGGAAGCATTTTCCTTCCACGAAGTCATCCCTTTTGTTAAGCAGATAGCCTCTCTAGATGCTTTGCCATAATCAAATAAACCAAAACGCAACGAATTGACCATCTAGCAGATGCTATATTTTTGTCGTTTAATAAATTTAATTTTATGTATTAGTAATATATTAAATTTTAAAAATTTGGTTCTGATTAAAAGAAAAGTTATTTATTCGAAGTGCGTATGTCAACAATTCATTAACAGACAATGACAGCAAGCAATGTTTATTGTAATAGCATATGTTCATTGCAATAACAAACATACGTTTTCCTCTTCATAAAGTGCACTTTTCTCGGGAGGTGTTTAAAAATGTGTAATGATTGTTTATTTGTTAAAAATAATTTGATTATTTATTTGAAAAAAAATGACGAGAAACTAACGCTTATTTAAATATGGCGTTAATAACTTTTAGTCCGTTTTTCAGTTGTGCGCGTATATAGAGGTATTTTATTTTTATTTTATATAGGAGGAGATTTTCTGTTTCGTAAATTGTTGCTATATATTTTATTGTCAAAATAGTGTGATTTTATATCAATAGTTTAACTTTTTAACGCTGTTTGTTAAGAGCTTACAATTTGCCATGCTAAACATAATTGACCATACCTCTTTCTGGTTGTACCCCACCAAAAGTTTAGCATAAACTTGACCCAGCGAGGCAAACTAAGCCAAAATTTCCATCCAAATGATCATTTATGCTTTAAATTGTTTAGACACCTTAATAACGGTAGCAACACTGCGAGTCGATATAAAGCGATTTGTTTATTAAGATTTTCGGCATCTAGGACTGCTTTTATTGCCCCGCCCTCAACCCTGAAATGAATAACAATCGCATGTCTGCTGGAACGTTCGAAAGCGAATCTTGAAAATAATGATTGATATCCTTCCATATACAGGCTTGGTATCCAAGTTTTAATACCCATGCCACCCTTTGTTATCGCTCGATTCGTATGCAGATTTCTACTACCATATAGCCTGTCTGTCACCGCTCGGTGCGTATAAACATACACAAACCACTGCCGGTAATAGATGGCCCGCCAGGCCTTGGCAAGATCCTCTTGGGGTCTGAGTGCAGACGTATGGCGGGCCATTTAAATCTATCGGGGGTTTCGGGATGGATATATGTATGTGTATGGAATGATATACAGAGATAGATAGATGTGCCACAAACCTTAAAGTGGTGTCGTTCCTCCTGATTTGCATGCCGCTCCTTGTAAACCCATTCATGGGAGGTATTGCGGGGAGGGTTCGAAATGGGGTATAGAACCATTTACATTAGCCGCCGTTACGGTTAAAGAGGATACTATTGTTTGCGACGGTTTGATATATTATATTGCACCCGATGTGAGTGCCTTATGGCTTTCGCTTGCCTTATGACGGGTAAAGGAAATATGTTCTTTGTGGAGGCGGAAGAGTCAAAAGACGCTTTAAGAATAGATTTGAGTTTTTGAAAAATTTCGTGGGAGAAAAAACTGTATATCAAGCAAAATTTATTCATGCATTTACGAATGGTAATGGATCAGTATCTTAATTATAAGCCTTTTGAGTATCCGTGCGATTTTGTATAAGTTTGTGACTGTAAACAGTACTAGCAAGATCTGAAATATTTTTATTGCAGCTGTTAATTATCGTATGCTTTAAAAGGTTAGTTAGCTAGCATAGATTCTCTAAAGCATTACAAATATATTCACCTAATCGAAATGATACTGACCTCATCCATACTTGAGCAAAAGATTGTGGTAACAATGTAATTTTAAAATGTGCGAATAATCGAAATAATTAGTCCTAAATAGAAGAGATGATTTTTTGTCGTATATAAATACGTATAATTTTACACTTATTTATGAAAAGCCTAATATAACAAACCTCTTTATCAGCTAGGCTAACTAAGCTAAATTAAATTTTTAGTCAAACTTGAAAAGTATAGTTTTTAATCAAATTCTTATGGCTCTAAAATTTTGTTTTTGCTCCCTCCCGTTTTCATACTGAAATGATTAATGAATCTACAGTGCTTGTATCCATCTAGAAAAATGTACTTCAACTCGAAGATGTCTCTAGATCAAACAAGATACGGGTACCATTTAAATTGCTTAACCTTAGTGAGCTTGAAATCATAATGTTTTTAAAATCGGCTCATCTGAGTCCAGAACTGCCTAATCTGCTCACACTTTGGAAAGTAAACAGTCATCTGATATTCGCCAAGCTTCCGTCTCCAAAACTTTCTTCTAAAATCCCTGTTTCAATTAATTTCCCTGCCAACCACTTCAAACGCTGCTTGTTATAAAGGAAGCTTTTAAAACCGGAGACCTCGGCGGCGGAAGTTATATTCATTCCATTTAAATGGTCGGAAAGGCTTTTCCTTGGTGGATGGATGTTTGTCCTCCTTGCAAAATCGTGGTTCGTGTCCGAAATGCATACAATCCGAACTGCTCCGATTCTTTCCGTCGGCGCCGTCCTTGTTTGTTCAATGGCGATACGATTAGGACTTTTAAAGGGACTCCTGACCGCAGTTTCATTGTGGACGCTTAATTCGAGGCGCTCAGAAGTTTGTTGATTTTACGCTTGAAGATGCGTTCATTTATATTAGGGCTTTCCTTGTGGTGAAGGGGGCTTCAGTTAAAGCGTGGAATGAGAAAGTTACAGAATGTGTGTGTAATTGCTTCTGCGGATTAAGATTTCTAAAGAGTATTTGATCTGTCGCCATTTGTTGATCTTGTTTCTTGTTTGCTAAGATGACGAGCGAAAATTGTTTGTATGATACACGTAGACCATTCTTTCGCATACTTTTGAATTATTTGGTAAAATGCTAAGATATCAGTAATATATTATCAGTTTAAGCTTTTCCATTCTTCTGATTTTTTCTTTAGCATAGATTCGTATTTAAAGGGGGAGTTAAATATAAGCAGTATTTAAATAAAAAAATATGTAAATCAAAATTATAATATAAATTTGTAATAGCCATTAATTCCTCATTTTAATTTGAATACTTCCTCTCTATTTTCTAAACACGGTAATAACTTTCCCTGGACTGCGTTACGACGTTTACATAATTTGGTGTTCATGTTACAACTACATATAATTATTAAAAGTTCTGATAGAATTATATGCAATCGATAGCGAATTCTTTTGAACTGTGAATGAAATTTAGCAATTTATATAGCAATTTATATGAATTTTTATTTTTATTTTACAGAGTTAAATAATTGTGCGATTAAATTCTTAAGTAGACAAAATGAGGGAAATTCCTTTTAACGTGTTAGGAATCCTTTATGTGCAAAAAAGGAAGGCGCTTCTGAAGTGAAGCATTTGAAGAATATAGAAATACGTCCAGGGATAGTATACTTCGAATTTTTATTTAGTGTTTTCTCCAAAATGAAAGATTCTTAATCTTCAGAGGAACAGGGAGAAGAAACATAGAACAGATTTAGGTTACAATTTTGTTTTGGTGAAAAGCAACAGATATGTTCTACATTTCTTATGTCATGCCATGAAACATGTCTTTATCCTCTACTACATTTATGGACATTTATTGCGCTAGACCATGCAGGGAAGTGTCAAATTTTCTCGGCTTGTTCACCATCTCGTCGGAAAGAAGTTGAAAATTCATCCGCCCCCTCCAGTTTTTACGACTCAAGAAAAAATATCCGGAAACCAAAGGAAGGCGCTTCCGCTGAACATTTTCCAATGGCCGCCAAATTCCATAAAACCCGACGGATCTTTATGGCCTGAGTTTTCATAGTCTCGAATTCGAGACTAAGGGAAAATGGTTATAAAAGCCCAACTCTGTGGCACTTTGTTTGGAAACCACGCTGTGGGTGCTATTCTTCCACAGAAAAGGGAGGCCACGGTCGTAAAAGCAGAACACTTGATCTGTAGCTGTGTATCAAAAAACCGAGTGCCGTAAATAGGCTCGCATATGGGTAACCACCCCACTGGTTTTTCGGATCTGTTAGAAAATTCATATGAAATATAAAACTGCCATTGCCCATTTTCTATTTTACATA
Source organism: Stegodyphus dumicola (assembly GCF_044657685.1). Classification (NCBI taxonomy): domain Eukaryota; kingdom Metazoa; phylum Arthropoda; class Arachnida; order Araneae; family Eresidae; genus Stegodyphus; species Stegodyphus dumicola. The sequence goes on along the minus strand of NC_140772.1, from coordinate 97,578,761 downwards.
TAAATATACGACTTATGGAATTTCAGTGTGGCACTGGTCTATAAACAAGGACTATAGATATTTTACACAAGACTCTGCTGGTAGGGGGTTGTTTAAAACGACCCCATGGTGGTGTTGATATTAGACTTCAGCTCTGATAGGTTTCGGATATTGTGAAATGTGCCTGCCAATTAGTTTTTTCAATGATTTAGTTCATTCCCATGAAAGTATGAACTATTGAACTTTGCTAGAAGAAGTTATTAATGGATAAATAAAACTTCCCTTTTTAAGTATTATTTGATGTCAGCATGAAGAGTTAAATCTGCTAGTGCATATGCATATCATATTCACACTCATTATTGCTAAGTTGCACTACACTCATGTCCAAATTTATCTTTACATACCCAAACGTAATGATACTCCACAGAATATCAAATCGACATAATTCATTTTTCAGGGAATGTCTGAAAGACAAGCCTAATTAGCGTTATCCAAACAAAAGTAATCAGTTTCTGACCTGCCAATGACCGAGCGGTAAAATCGCTGAAAACTGGTAGTTAGGTCGGGGGTTCAAATCCCGACCAACGGGCTTTATCGTAGATATCTCCATATGTTCCGTGTATACAAGCTAGTTTCCCTTAAAGGTCTCCCAGAGCGCATTTCTTCTGTTAGGCGGATAACCCTCGAATGCTTTGCCGTAATCAAATAAACCAAACCAAACGGTTTGTGGTATGTAAATCAAATCATCTGATAGTGAATCGAGCGCTATACGCAAAGTAAATATATGAGTAAATTTCTGCAATACAGCATTTGATTTCAGTGTGGTAAGAACACAGAACGGTTTGTTATGCCTGTGAAGGTTTCATCTAGAAGAATCTGGGAAGCGGCAAATCATAGGCAGTTTAGAAGCACGGTTGATAATAAAGGAAGCGGTGAAATATGTGAATATTTCAAGATAGTCTGCTTTACATTACATTATTGGAAGTGTAGGGTTAGATTTCATTATAAATTAAACTGATCTTGACATAATCTGATCTACATTAGATTTCGTCTGTTGTAACAATAAAAATTTCTTCCGAGTTATAAACATAAGCAAAGTAATTATCAATGAAATAATTTATTTAAAACCGACAGTTTTAAGTAAATCCTATAAAATTTGCCTGAAACAAATTCATTATTAACAATTAGTACTTTTCTGATGCGCTTTTTCTGTTCCTGTTTTTTTTTTTTTTTTTTTTTTTCTTCTGATTTTTAGTTTTCTTTCTAAATTCTGAAATTTTAAGACTCGCTTTATTCCTTTTCGATTTCCTATAATGATTCTGATCCGATGGATAACTTTAAACTGACGTTTCTGAATATTGATCATCAATGACTAGCGGATAAGATGTCTTGAGTTCGTTACCTGGTGATTCAGCGGGTTGGTTGCACAAGCTTCCATAGATTTTTTTTTTTTTTTTTTACTGTTATCCAATTTCACTTAGAAAATCCTTCAAAGGTTTTCCTCAAAGCTGCCAAAAAGTACTTAGTCTAATTTACCAATAGAACGATCGAGCAAGTGCATTTTCACGACATTTGAATTTGCATTTATAGCAAACAGAATATCTACAAATCTCAAATTTGCATGAAAGTTTCGCTGTCAAATTTTCTTAAAATACCCTCTGTTCTTATTTGTTTCAAATAGAATTAATGATAATATTAAACTCTAGCGTCAGTCATTTTGAATGCATAAAATTCGTGACCTCTTTGCAAGCACGAGTTTTATATGCATCGTTACGGCAGTAAGAATGTATCTCTCCGGGAATGCGAAGAATCAAGAAGCTACAGCGTACGATCTGCGAAATGGTCATCCATGGGATGAAATTGATGCCAGCAAATAAATATAAAAAGCCTCTCCTAAAGCTGAGATATCCAAGCGACACGCATCGCGTTATTATTCTCAGGCCATCAACAAGATGGCACCACAGTTTTACGAGTCTTTCGGAAGAGTTTACGAACGGCTGCTGTGGCGCTCTGGGTCATCCTCATTGAAACCTGTATCGCCACTTTGGCTGCAGAGCATCTTCTGCTCTTAGATTTCAGCATCTCTCTCAAAATCAAAGAGCTGTGATGTTTTATTGTCATTTTATTGCTGTGCTCTTTTATGTTCATAGATTTTGTCTTGTGTTTCTCAGTGTGTATTTTTACATCCCACGTTCTGAAACTAATTCAATTTTTTTGGCAATCTACTTGTATTATTGAGTTCATTTAGGAGGTGCTAAATGACAAATAAGATTTATAGTTTTAGCATTCCATCAGACACATTTATTTAAAAACAGATGCACATAATAATATAGTAAGTTGCCCATAGTAAGTTTTAAAACATAATGCAACAAAAGAAAATTTAATAACATTTAAATTTTTGGAATATTACCCGGCTATCCGCGTTTATATATGTAAAGATTAAAAGCACTGAGGTTCCGATTCATCGATGGGATATCGGTCTATGATTAACTCGGAATCATGGTTAATCACAGCTCAGTAACAAAAATCCAGAAAAAGGGAATCAATCATTATACTACTACTATTACTCGTATTAACAATTTAACAGTTTAACGTAAGTGTAGAATAAGTTTAATTTTAAATGTAGAATAAGTTTAATTGGCTACTTGTATTAATTCGGTATTCAAAATATAAAGAACACACTATAAGTAACGGAGAAATAAACATCACTCGAAATGAACAAAATTAATCCCTTGCACTCGAGAGTTTGAATCTGGGTCATCGCTGTGATTTGATGCGGTAACTCGAGAGGTGACTCTGGATCACCAATCGGTTTGACGCGATAATCGAGTGGTAACGATGTTTATTTTTGGTTTGGGCAATATCACTTCATGAGTGTATTAAACAATACATGCGTATAAAACAACTGCCGATCTTTAATCTTAAATATGCTTTTTTGGATTTATTTTTATACCTGTATCTTCGACGTTAGTTCGAACTCTACAGTCGTGGCAATAGGAATATTTTCAAAGTTACGGAACTCAGTAAGCGTGGAATACGATGAAGGAATCAGTTCAAGTAAACATGAGTTTGATTTTTCGTTGATGAAGAACGAAATTACGTCTGTGCATAGATTACTTGATGATAGAGAGGGGGATGATAGTGATGAAGATAGCGATGAAGTAAGAGGTCGAAAAAGCAGGGTAATAGATAATGAATGTGAAAGCGGCAATCACTCGTAGAAGAGTCGGAATGGATAACGTGCACAAAATCCGAAGAAATAACGCAAAGAATAGCGTTTTTATCTAACGAAAAAGCCACAGGACCGCAAGTATCTCCAGAGATAACAGAACCATTAGATTTCTTTGAAATACTTTCAAGTAAGCTAAGAAATTCACAAAATATGCGGGAAATTGTCTCGTGTCGGGTGAAAAAAAAAAAAAAAAAAATTAAACAGTTTAACTTGAAGAATCAGTTTTACTAGTTACTTAAATCAAATCAGTATTCCAAATATAAAGAACACAGTATAATTAATGGAGGAATAAACATTCCTAAAAATAAAGACATTTATTTATATATGACATTAAAGAATAATTAATATAATTGGGATAGCAATTTTTTCCATTATTCCACAACGAACATACTTAACTTTTCAGACAGAGCCATTTAATCTATCCCAACAAATGTGGAGTTGATTATATAATCGTTATGTATTGAAAAGTTCCTATATTGAGATTTTTTAAAATTTTTTGTAGTCAATATCTAGAAAAAAATTTATTGAATTTTAATAGTGGAACAGACGTTTAGGGAAAGATTTGGAGTCCAATTCATGTTCTTCTTTCTTTTAACAATCCAGTCTATATAATGAGCAATGATTTACCTGTGTTACATTTCGTTAAAAGCTTCATTTGCGTGAATCAAAAGTTTTACATGTTTAACTAAATTAAATCTGTAAATATAAAATTTTCAACAAATTAAGAAATTTAATTATCGGAAGATTTAGCTAGGGTAGCGGGAAGTAGCATAAAATTTGATGTAGATTACGCAAAGCTGGGTCTTTTTATAATGCACTTAAACATTTAGATTAGATTATTTTATTATGGCAAAGCATACAAGGGCTATCTGCATAAAACGAGGGATGCCTTCGTGGTAGACTGTTTAAGGAAAACTGGTTGGTATTCGCGTTATACATGGGAAATGCGCGGAGAAATCATGCATCAAACCTTTCACCGTGATTTGAAACAGATCGAACTACTAGTATTCAGCAAACTTATCCACGCGGCAACTGGTGGGCTGTTGTAAATATATATGTAATTCTTTGTCTATAAAAATTTCCATTCATTGCGCTTGTATTTATAGCGAATCATAATGAATTCTACATCAAATTGAAATGATGGAGGAGATCTAATAGTATATTTTGGAGAAAATCAGAGAACATAGATTTAATCAAAATGCTTTTTCTATGCAGTGTCTTGAAACTTATAATTTAATCCATTCGAGCGAAATACTGTTGATCTAATTTTCCTTTTATTACTGCCATCGCCATTTCTCTGGTCTTGGCGGGATCTCGGCAACCCTTTTGTGTGTGAGAAATATAAGCTCAGTCACGCTGCATTAATTCTGGCGCATGGCGATCATTATGGGCGCTGCCCCGTTATTAATTGCACCCATTCACAAAAGACCAGATCACTCTACTCCCGTTTTAATGTCTGTCATCCTCGCACTCTTTCCACCTTCTCATATTTATTGTCTCTTTTTTATTACTATTTTTGTGCTGCCATTGTGTCGACGGAATTTTATTTTTGTAGACAGTCCTCTGCAATGCAAAGAGGCCATAAGTCGGGCTAAGAATTAATGACGCCACGTCATTTAACGGTAACGATGAAGCCACCCTTGTGCTGACTAATTGTATTATATAGTATGCGATAATTAATTTATCTTTTATTATATGCTGCTGAATTAGTGGCAACAGGTCACAGGCTGCTGCTAAAAGATGAGAAAAAAGGGAGCAAACTTCTGAATGAATTTGGTTTTATAAGGCTTTGCAGTGGCATTAATTAATATCACTGTGTTCTTGCGTACTCAGTTTTGATAAGGAAAGAAAATACGAGTAATAATAGTTTTTTTTTAATTAGAAGAAACTGAGTGACAATTAAAATGTGATTACAAATAATTTATATTTCCATTACAGATAATTTATATATACTGGGGGATTTGTGTTCCGTAATAAATTACTCGTATTAATGAATCGGTGATATCCTGTGCGTTATTACTGATAATATGCTGATTCTATATCGGTTTTTCATTTCCTATACTCTTGAAAGAAATGTATATATATAATGAAAACTTATTGTTTGACAGTAAATATGTGTGTATGTATATATATAATTGTTGACAAAAAGAAATTAAGAACCAAATCTACAAAGATGGGAAAAATTTGTGATAGTGTTTTATATATATTGATATAATATCGTGTGTGATAAAATGGGAGGGGGGCCGAAAATTTTAATTTTTAAGACCAGTTCAATATATATATACATATATCAGTTTTAGTATCTTCTAATGAGAAACAAGGCAGAAAATTTAGAACAGAAACGTTTCAATTATTCGAAGCATACTTGTTTTAAGTTGCTTAGAAGAATGTGCTTATCCTTGAAATGATATAACTTTATTGACTGATAAGTTTGATTTTAACCATAAGCTTAATTGAAAACTCAGTTTTGCACTTCTTTCTCCCAAAACAAAGAAATTAAAAAAAATCAATAATTGCATATATTACCATTAAGTGACCTGCGTGTACTAGCTGCCTTAATGCTTATGATGCTCAAAGATGTAAAGAAATATTTACATTACCTCTGCCATGTCACTGATATGCTGTTCGCTATTTTAAGCCTACTGGATTCATAGTTCCTCTCCCTTAAACTCAAGTGATGCGTCTCTTCGCGCATAATTATTATCTTCTGTTTTTACAGGAAACGCTTTAATTAAGTTGAACAGTTATTTAAAAAACTTATTAGACTGTTATGTTATTTTTTAACCTTTCTTTGAATTTAGTTAAATATCTCTCAGTTGGTCGATTTGGAAGTTGGCAAACTAAAATTGCTAAAAAATATTGCAATTTATAAGGAATTATTTATTTCCCGAACGATGTATTATTTCGAACAGTGCCATATTTTTACATATATGCGTTTATTTATCGCTATCACTTCATATCCATTTTAATATTTCTTAACAAATTTCTTTGATTACTTCAGGCTGATTTTTTTTAGAACTTTTACAAAATACCTTCTGGGTACATGCACCCGAGCTCAGTATCTCTTGGTGCAGATACTTTATTGACGACATTTGCCTTTTGAACTACGTCTCTTTCGGCCACTCTGTTGATGATATTTACACGGTAGACTTTTTTCAACAATAATATTTGCTATGTGTGGTTAATGTTCTTTTTGGTTCCTTTATAGATAATTACTTTGTAGGATGCGACATTTTTGACAACTCAGCTGGCAATGTTTTCATGGACCATTTCGTTCATATCTGTCAGATACCCGCGTTCAGTATTCTTATTCGCGAAAATTAGTATTAAAACTGTAATCGCTCATTATTTACATTATCGCAGTAATAAAAATTAAAGTTTTCGTACATCGTGTAAATCTAATAAAGTGAATATGTGATATTTTCCGATGTATTCTTTAATAGGTATTAGCAGAAAAATTATTGATAGATTTTTTTCTTCCCTTTTTTTAGATATGGCGGAGACCAATTCTTCGTCTTACGCTCTGGTGGCTAATGGCCAACCTTTACCAGATGTGGTCCTTCAGTCTTCTCCATCTGTCAGCCGGAGGATCCGCTCTTTATCCGTCAACTTGCCACCAACACAAGAGGTACTGCAACGTATTGGTAGGTCTCTTCGAGATCTCAGCGATCAGTTCGAAAGAGGACGAGAGGTAAATAAAAATTTTTGTTCTAAAACATAAGGGATAATTTTGAGCTATGGATTATCGATTGTTTATGGTGCTCTTTTACTCGGAATGTTGCGTAGGATCAACAGTTTTTTTCCCGGCAATACATCGATATGGCGCTCAAAAACATGTGTCTATCCGACGCCAGTAACGATCCACTGTAGACACTTTAAAAATAATTTAATAAATTCTTTCCTTTTTGATTATGTGTCGATGCTACTTAAAGCTTTGTCTATTAAGCAACCAATGTCGATTATAGGCTAGTGTTGGTTCAGTTCTTTATTGATAAAAGTCGAGCTTACGCGGTCTTGATACTATGAATGTAAACCTCTTTTCTTAATGGCTCATCCAACCTTACTTGAAATTGCTGCTTTCCATTCTGAATGATAAAATAATCATAATTTTTCTTAGTGAGTAGGAGTGACAAATCTTATGCGTTATTTAATTCCTTTCCTTCTCCATCTGATTGAAATGGGCTTCCCACATACTTCTCCAAATCAATGGCTTGGATGCTCTGAATTGTTTCTGTGGCTTCTATAAGAGTTTGAAAGAAAACTCTCCGTTAACAGTCCCCCTGAGGTTTTCTCCCTCTACTATCGACCATTAAATGCAACTGACAAGATAGATGAGAGCCCATTTTGGGCACTCCAGGCTCTTCAATCTGTATAACCGCGGTGCATAAGTACCAGCAATTGCGTGTTTCTTTCACTATAGTCTTCGAACTGTATCGTCTCTATTGCTCGTTTATTGAATTACCTATATGTTCGCATCGGCTTTGTGACCGTAATCGCCGGTGGGTTGGGTCTTTTTGCATTGAAAGAAAAGTGAATCCGTAGCTTCATTTTATGTTGACTTATACTCTTGGGATTTAAGTCATTTCAGTGTGGAACTGTGAATCCTTCTCTGAGTGTGTTTAAAAGAAATTCAGATTGTTTCTAAATTGTTTTCAATTCGTGCTGACATTCTTCCTTCTTGAAAGACCTGAAGTACATTTTGAATTTACGATTTTTATGCTATAGTTATTATTCTATTTTGAATTCCTATTTACCAACTAAGAAAAGAATGTTCAAAATTTGTTAGTAGTTTATCAGTGTGTCAGTCTATGATATCTATGTAATGAAATTAAGTATTAATTGTAAAGTCTGTTAGCATATAGTAATTTTTTAGACTACCTTAAAAATAATTGCTTTGTAGACTGCACCATTTTCGACAACTCTGCTGATATTTGATTATATGTTTGTTACATTGAAGTGTTGTTAGAAATGTAGTTCAACGTTTAGAATAGCAGTTAGTGTTTCACAGTGAAGTCAATGAGTGTTGCTCTTTGACTGCAACTTTCTATAACACTTTTGCAATATTTATTCAGTGTTAGTGATTGAGCATATTTGTAAGAACAAACACATAGTACCTATAAGTTACTTAATTCCTGGCAGTCACTTGTATGGATTATGCTACAAGATTGTCATGTACAAGAAAGCTTACTTTCCACAAAAGCACTCGTACAACTATTCTCACTAAGCACAATCATACAACTAGGAATTACTTCACTTCAAACTATTAGGATAAATCCAATGCAATGCGAAGCTTCTATGAAGATTGCTCAGTATTCCGAATTCACGCTGAACTAGACAACTGAGAAAAACTGAGAGTTGATGCTTTCTCCGGTCTCATAGTTTTCTCCAAGCCTCTGAGAAGTCACTAGTTGGTGTTGGTGTTGGTGTATTTAATTATGGCAAAGCACACTAGGGCTATCTGCCTAAGGGGAGGGATGCGAGAAGTCACTAGTACCTCCATTTCTCGAAATTACTAGAAGGCATATGAGGACCGGATGCAGTTGCAGTTACATATAGGGATCAAATACAGTTATTCAATTGCAGTACCAATTATAGTTAAAAAGGAACCGGACAAAAATTAGTCGCCAAAACCATCGCCAGCTTGACGATATCTCGCCAATTTAGTGAGCACATACAGTTTCACAAAAATTTTTTTCATATATGCAGAATTCATAATGGCAGTCAGAATTTCTTTCTGCGATTAGGCTCGGTAGGAAAGTTGCTTTTAAGCAATTGGTAAGTTACAGGGGTGCTAAATTCTTTTTGTTGTATGTTTTATGCTTCTCGAGTTGTTATGTAGGTTGTCCGAGTGCTTTCCTGGATTAATTTTCGATTACCTTGTCAACAATATCAGGTTGGGGGCTTTATTTTCATGCTTTGGTTTATGGGTAAATGAAAATGGCCTTGAAAGCTTCGAGACGACTGGCAACAACTGTAACATTTAATTTGACCTCCCTCCCCCCTCTCAGGAGTCATGCAGGTAGAAAAGATATTCTTCGAACCGAAGCTGGCTGGAGGCGGGTGAAAAGCAAGCCATAGTCTGCACGCGCGTAGAGGATGGATTGGAGGGGGGATAAAAAAAAAGATGCTCCCTCACGCTAGTGCTATTTTTTTACTTTTTGTTGTAAAGTTAGGCACCGAAGTAGATGTTCGGAGTATTTACAATACAAAAAAGTGGGGTGGGGGGATTGCTTTTGCGATCTCTGTTCAGTCACGTGTAACCATTCTGCGGTTTCCGAAGTAAAATACTAAAATGAACAAAGTCAGGACGCCTGGAAAAGAAAATGAGAAGAAAAAGCTGATGACTCAACTTCCAATTTTTGAGCGACGATTTTTAATTTGGTTATTTTTAGATCAATATAACATTGCTCCTGATTGTTAGAAGATACCCAGGTTGTCTGTTGTCATCCACGCTTAATGCGCGTGTCTTGATTTGTGTAATGGCTGTGCGTCACGTGAGATCATAACTTTGCATGCGATGATTCTGATGGCCATTGTCATGTTCCGAGTGAAGGTCATTGTTGAATTTTAATCGAGCATCAAGATCGTTTTATTTTTCCTTATTAAAAACCGCAGTGACCATGGGTAACTTCAGCTAAATTATCAGAATTAAGAGTTTTGATATATTTATAATACCCTGATGATTACACTGGACTCCATTATGTCATATATTTTACATCTGTTTGTAATTTTCTTCATAAACAGAGGACGTACGGTGAAAGTGAAATCACAATTCTCAAAATATTTATTTCCATCAAAGTGAATAAAAAGAACTGCGCAGTTAAAAATTTCCTAAAACCCGTGATGTATTTTATATCGGTGATTTTCGTGAATTTTTATCATTGTCTCTGATTTCTAGTAATTAGTGACTGGATTTGAAATGTGTTCCGTGAAGTTTTTTTTTACAGCTGTGTAATGAGAATTCTTATTCTGTTAGTCTTTTCCTTTCGAACTTGTTGCCTGCCGTATTACAAAACCAAAGTAGTAAATTTTCCTTCTTCTCCCTGTGATTGTTCAGTCCAAATATTTAGCGTCTTTTTGCTCAATTTGCCATTTCATACTCTTCATGCACTGCTTCCGAGTCAATGGAATTGATAGAATCTTTCAAATATACCTTTTGAGATACTAGAGTAAAATCACGTAGTCTTGCGTCGGCTTTTTGTGCAAATTCTATTACATTGATACCTGAAGAAATTTAGTACACGGACCAACTTATCAGATATATTTATAATACCCTGATGATTACACTGGACTCCATTATGTCATATATTTTACATTATATTTACATCGATTAACCTCGAGATCATTTTAAATTTGAAAATGAGAACTAGCTTTAATCTTTTCTGATGAACGGTTTTTATAATCCTTTCCATCACTCAAACGCCTCTGAATTGAAAAATTATGGCGAAAGAATGCGGGATTTGCACGAGTAAATATAACTTGTTATGAACGATAATGTATGACAATAACAACAAGTATATAAATACAGATCACAAGCTTCTAATTTACGAATAACTAGGAAATCTATGTGCGTATTGCATTTTAAAAAGAGGTTTCAAAAGTTTATTTTACTATACTGGGTTTTAATCTGCGAAAGGTTAATGTTCCGGCAGCAAAACTTAAAGTTGATTTATTTCATTTTCGCTGGTTAATTATACTAAAAACACACCAGTTGCCACTTGTAGGCAAATTCATCTTTATTTATCATTTTTGTTTATTCGTTTGCAGTTTTAAATATCATTTTGCATGCTTACAATGCTTCCATATTTTGTCATTCCGTCTGTGGCCTGATATTTTTTATTGCATCAAAATACTAAAGCACGGCCAGTACGCGAAGAGCCAGCATTGAAAATCCAATCCACATGGTCGATGTTTATTTCCTTAGCATTTAGAATGATTTAAATATAAGTTGCTTTTTAAAATGTTTTTTACGAAAGGAAACCAATCCGGTCAATTACTTCTGACATAAATGCATAATATTTCGCGTATGATATCAGTTTTAAGATTACGTTTTTTAGAAAATATTCTAACCTGAGTTATTAAACCATTTAAAAGTAAAGTTTTAATTTCACGGAACCTCAGGTTGTTTTTCATGTGCGCCTTTTTCTGGCGTATAAGTGTAATTAATTACATTCAAATTCAGATCGCTGAACGTTCTGGTCCCTCCCCTTTTTCTTTTTTATAATAAGGTAAGTAAAAGTATGTACTGTTACCACTGCCACTAACTATCCATAGATGGAGCGGCTGACTCATACTCTAGTTCCGTTCTCGATCACAACTGAAGACGACCGGAAGTCTGATGCGGCATTTTCTTCCTTTTCTCCCCCCCCCCCTTTAGCCGTTTAGTGTGCTGGCGATGCCTGACAGGTAGATAGTATTCATGCGTTGCTCTCTGATAAGTTGCAAAGCACCTGTTGACCTCCAGCAAAGAGAGTACGAAACTAGAGAAAGTAGTGACTTTGCCTCGATGATTCACAGATCGAATGACTAATCGCGTGGTTCCTGAAGCTCGACAAGTGGCCGATTTTTCGGCAGAGGTCTTTGGCATGTTTATTACACGCTCTCCCCCACGCTTTATCAGGGACCAAAGATTCACATTTAAGCTTTCTACTCGGATTTGCTTTTGCAATAAGACTGTGATTTGAGCATTTTTGTGCCGGAAGGTAAAAAAATATGTATCGTAAAACACAAAGAAATGTCCATGATTTAAATAAATAATAATAGTAAACATGCACTTGAATTTTTCTTAAATTTATCTAATAGACGTTAGAAATTATTATCCATTCATTTCGAAAAGTATGAAACTTTCAAAAAAATCTAAATCGAATTTTTATTAATAACCAGAAAATATTTATTAGTAACCAGGTATTTTAGAAACGTTAAAAGTTACATCATTCATGCACATGCTTGTTACGTAAATTAAATAGCAGTCATTAAAAAAATGGCAGTTTTAAAAAATAAATAAAATAAATTTTAAAAAATCAATTGAAGGGCAACTGACAGGAATTTGCAGAAATGTTTTAAATAAAAATAATTTAATTCGGATATTCATTTTACAAAATGTCCAGGCTGAGCCCTGTCTGTATCAAAAAGCGTACATTTCAATTTTCATTGGGAAAATCATATCCTTTAACAATGCTTCGGTTAATTGGATGCTAACATAAAGGGATACTTAATGTAACCACCTTGGCACACATTGGTCACTTACAGATGAAACGCCTAAAGTTTACATATCGGGTGCAAGTTGGTGATTTTCGAGATTTTTTTAAAATTCTTAATTATCAAATTTATCATAAGTTAGCAAACATGATCAACATATGATACTACAAACGTAAGTCAATAATATACTTTAGAAATTTAAAATACAAATTTAAGTTATTAAATAAGGATTACGTTATGTATAAAAAAATAAAACATTTGCATTTTTCACTAAATCTTTCTGTAATTTTTTCCTCCGCTATTTATCTTCCAAAGTACATAACGGTCAGTTTTCTCTTGAAAAAAATCAAAACTGCAACATCTCGACATCGCGCAAACCTTGCCCAAAACCAGCTATTTACTAAACTTATTTTTCTTTAGTTTTAGTCGTTGTTTTCTTTAGAGATTTTGCGAAAAAATTCTGTATTCCTGCAGAAATTTTACTCTTAGTTTGTTCCGTTGCTGGACAATTTCACAAGCGAATTTTTTAAAATTGGGTTTATGGCAAAAAATATCAATATGTCTATAAAAAACGTTTAAACTTGAAATAAAACGAAAAGAGCCGCATGCCAAAATAGTGACTGAAGGTTTGTTATGAGCACAGTTACCAGAGTTTGGCACATTCTGAAAAACTGGTGACTTCTGCTAAACGTGGCGCCAGCACCAGTACACCGGTAATCAAAAACTGTCCACTTGCCTAACGTTTGCGGAATCATTCTTCAAATTTAGGGTTTTGCAAAAAAAGTGTTCTGGTTTTATTTAATTTCACGTTTAAAAATCGAGAACTGAATTAGAATCCTTACATTGCTGTTAATATACCATGTATACTCGCGTAATAGTCGCACCTTCATTTTGAAGAGGAAAAATCGTCAAAATTGTACAGTATTGTGTAGTAGATTTCCCCGCATAATAGTCGCACCTAGACTTTCATAATAAAAAATCTGTGAAAGTGCGACTATTAAGCGAGTAAACAAGGTATTATTATTCGAGGTTCCCATACCCTTACGCGTTGGCAAAGCTGTGAAAGTTTTGTTTTTGCCAATGCATACACCATACATAATCAACATTCATAGAAGTGCCGGTATTGTTACCTCAGGATATTATGGTAACGTCTCTTATTTATGTCAGAATTCCTTGTTCCTTGAAATTTTTTTAATAGCTGTGCAGTACAGAAATAATCAAAAAAGTTAAAAAGCGCAAATGTTTAGAAACTTTCCATGCAGGGCATTCTTTGTTTTCTTTCGATAATTTCCTTTTAAAAAAACTTCATTCAGTGTGGGGGGGAGAGGTCTATATTTTCTTGACGTCTTAAACTGACTCCATTAAAATGTCAGCGGATCCATTTAAAAATTGCTACTTAGTTTTCATAATCTTTCTTGCATTATCGGAAGATGGGTTCCTCGATGACAGAGAAGATGACAAAATTTTATTTCCACCGGGAGAGTTCAAGTTAGGAGCCAGGTGGCTAATGTAAACATCAAGTCAGCTGTTTCTCTCTTCTTTTTACTTCCCCTTCAAAAAGGATTTTCTTTTTAGTGTAGCTATGCTTTTTTTTTTTTTTTTTCCTCTCTTCTCGATTACAGTGGCAAGCGTGTTGTGAAGATGAGGAAAGTTAAGGGTTAATGAAAAAAAAAATTGTCAGTTTTTCACGATAATGAGTTTTAAACAGCTTAAAGGTATATTCGGAATAGAATTATTATATCTGTACAATTATTTCATAATGCGCCGCTTGCATTTTTGTCTCTTCCTCTTTCCTGCTAATAAAGCCATTTATACAAAGCAATAAACATGCTTTGAAACATTCTGAAGTGAAACTTTTAACCAAGTACTTCAAAGCATAAACGAATAACACGTAAAAGAAATTGAATGTCCATAATTTGTTAAGGATTAAGTAAAATGTTCGTGCTCAGGCACTTCAGAAACTAATGTTTAAATAAATTTCGAATCTGCTATCTTTATTATTGTAGAGATTTAAGATTCGCAAGAGTTTAATTTTGGAGGGAGCAAATTTTCTTCAACTGATCAAAAATAGTTAAGATTTATCTTTTCTTTTCTTTCTTTCTTTTTTTAATAACCTGTTGAGAACAGGTGAGAAAGCATCTGGATGTGCACAAAACAGTTTCTCAAGATTATATGGATATAGCTTGTTTTTTTTTATCATGTTTTGTAGCATGAAATCAGCCTGAAATACTATGGGAATTTGAAGCTGCTTCTAAAAGTTTTAAAGCAATTGCTTTAGTAAAAAATCCGTTAAAATAAGTTAGACTCAGCTGAGGATTATTTAAGATACAGATTAGTTAAGATTGGTAGGAGAGATGGAAGAAGAAAGTCTAGTGAAAGATGGTTTCCGACGCAAATTGTCCATTATCGGAAACAACTTTATCTCTCTTAACTGAAGAAACAGGGTGCAAATGTTATGGCCATGTGTTGAGACTTTGAAGGAGGGGTTGATTTTCCCGTCAAAGCTTGAAAGTTTTATTGTTCTTGCAGGGGGTAAGATGGCAGCAAAGATAACAAAATACACATTAGGTAGAATGAGTAGCTTTACTGTCAATTTCGGTTGCATTTTGTTAAAGCTATAAAGTGGCAGAAGGGATTATAGTACTTGTTGCTTCAATTTATCTTTCTCAGTTCTGTTTCTTTACTTTTTGCTGGAAGTAGAGCAGTTCCCCCCTCCTGTTTTCTTATCTTCTCTAAATCTGCTGAAATGTCTATGCTTGGAAAACGCTTTTAGTTTTCAAATTAAAGAAGTACAGTGAGGTCTATGAATTGGCAGGGATTTCAAAAATTTAAAAGTGTAATGAATTGGTGAAAAGAAGCACAGTTTATAAAAAGCAAATCGCAAAGATGTGGCATTTTCTTCTTTCTTCCCCCCCCCGCAAAAGTACTCATCTAATTCAGCTCATATTTTGACAGCCGTGACAACCATCAGATTAGCATTGAAAACTGTGCTGAATAGTTTTTTCTCTTTGCGGGACACCTTGAATGATTTCATGGTACATGACAAATTCCTTTCAAGTGAATAAATGGTTTTCAATACTGTTTTGATTATGGTTTTAATGTCGCTAGATTCGGCGCTCTCTGTCAAAGGAAAGTGGATGATGCTTTTGGGGGGCCTTTAGTATATAAATGTTCTCCTGAATAGATCGGAGACTAGTCTATCATTGACCGGCCTATTCATATATTCCCGTTGTGGTAAGGGGACTTTGCCTGCCTGCATTGCAGCTTCTGTACCGGAGAAAGATAGAATTCGAATATGAAAAAGAACTCTTCTTCTTACTTTTAGTATTTTACGTGCTACATTTTGCAAATACCACATTTGCAAGCGTTGGTGCTTTAATAAATGTTCAAATACTAACCCATGGGTGTGATAATAGCTTCTGGTGGTTGTTATACCTACCGCGACGGTATACGGATTACTAGCTTCGTACAGATCACATATAAAGGTGTTGTGAAATGACGTTTGTACTATGAAAAGCTATAAAACTTTCTTTGGGAGTGTAAATGTTGTGGACGTCCACATCAGCAACATGTTTGTTATTGCAACTAAAGATTTGGCGTGCTTTAAAATCAACTAGTACGAAATGAATATCTGAAATTTTCCTATTTTTAAACGAATGCATTCTTAACATGCTAAAACTGCTGGTAACAACAGATTTGGGCTGTCACACAAGTACTCTCTGTAATGTCATGTAGTTTCGAGAGAGTTCTTTCTCTGTTATGCAAGTAATAATATATTTATTCCTTGCACAACAGAGACCTCTGACCTTGCATATCTCTTGTAACTTTGCATACCTCTGAAATATTTTATAATTTTGGATTGTAATTTTCCTGGTTTCCAGTTTCTTTTCTAAGTCTTTATATAAAATATGCCTTTATATTCAATATATTCATGAAAATGATTTAGAATTAGACGTTGCAACACTGACTGGGGAAATTACAAAAGAGGCCATTGTTAATACCGTTGATGGAACTGGGTTGGCTTTAAGAGTTTTTATTTAATGACTCACTCATTTTAGAAAGTGTAATAAACACTATAACAGTAACGCTAACATCTGTACGTACTTTAACTATCTGTCGTTCAAAAGAGTGCACAACCATCATAGCTTCTATGTCATCTTTAAAACCACCTAATTCTGTGAAGTCAGACTATGCGTGTCTGCATGACCTCATCCACGAATTCCTCTGTTTCCACTGCTAACCTGTCATTAGGTTTCAGCAAAGGTAACAGTGAATCATCGAACCGTTGGTCCTTTCACTGTGAGCGAGAGTGGAAACTCGCGCGAGTTCTTCCTCAGCCGAAAGACGTTCGAGCGCCAAAACAAAAACACCTGGCCCTCTTTTCTATAAAACCGTATAAGGGGTTCGCGGCGGTTACGAAAGCAAGCGGTGTTACTTGCTGACTCAACTTTGGGTAAAGATGACTGTTCCGCGTTCGAGTTCCCCGTTCCTTCAAGGTTGGCGAACAGGTGAGGGAGTGCGAGGCGAAAAAATTCCCACGGTTTTATGATTTTTTGTTTAGTCGTCCTCCCCCACCTGGAAGCGAACGCGATCCCTTGTCCTGGATGTCTGAATCCCCCCCCCCTTACGTCTCTATACCTATTTGATGTTTTGAAGCGTAGGTCGGAGGATTCGACAACACCTGCCACTGTCGGTTAGAATTCTTCTGCCATATGATAGAGGGCGTTAGTTTCAGTTTTTTTTTTTTCCTTTCATCCACCTATCTTTAGTCGTTGTAGTAATTGTATTATAGTGTCTGTTATTATATATTAAAATACTTTTGATGGCTAAGACACTTCAGGAAAAATATATAAAAATATATCAGCGTTAGTTAAACGCTGGCTTAAGTCAGCGTTTAACTATTGATTGCACTTAAAATTAAAATTATTGAATAAATGCATTGCTTTATAGGGAAAAGAACTCCTCTTTTACCAAAGAAAAAGGATATTTTGTATTCATCTTTTTATATTGATGCTAGTTTTATATGTTACAAAAGCATGATTTTGCCACGTGAGAAGCCTCCAGCCGCGGGATCCGTGAATAACTTTCCTTTCGCATTTTATCCTGAGTATACGTGGCGAACGTTCTTATCGCGTCGTCAGAAATTGGGATTTCAAGTGCCATCATTTTCGCAGGAAGAAAATTTATGAACTCTTTTTATACTTTTATAAATTTTGTATCCGTGATCAGAGGGTTAAATAAATAAATAACTTTTAAGTATACCTTTTGGCCTTTTGTTCTTTTAAGTAAATCACGTTGCTTTCCTGTGTTTTTTCTATTCAGTTCTCCCCAACATAGTATTACCCTTACTGCGCATTTGTCAACAATTCTTTCATAAACCTCCACTCCACTCCCGCTGAATGGTTCCCGTTCTCAGTACACTGGTCCAAATCGATTTTTTTCTTTCACCGTTGGATGAATAAAGTTTTTTCAGTAAACGTATTCATTGTGGTACGAATATTTCTCTTTATACGGACCATAGCAATTTGAGGCAATAAACTTGAAGTGCACATTGAAACTATTGATTGCACTTTTCAAAAGTGTGAGAATTATGTTGGCCGTTATTGATTTATGCCGCTTGTTATATTCGTAATTGATCCATACTGTGCACTGTTTGGAGTATAAGTGACTGAAATGAAATTACTCATAATTTACATGCTTAAAATTGTTATATGGGAATTTGTTACAGAACAGTCTGCATTTCTGTTTTTAAACTATAAATATTTTAATATCTTTGAATTCGGTTATCACAAATTTAAACTGAAATTTGTTCACTTTATTTTTTTTATCAGCAGTTTTATAAATTTCACCATGATACATTTGTCAACCGATGTGAAAATTAAAAGGCATTTTTTTTTTTTTCATCCAGGGGCGGAAATTGCCCTTCATTGTTACTGGAATGATCACCGTACAAATTTCAACACAAATATGTAGTCAACGTTTATTTAATTAAAATTAAATAGTTAAAATGAATTGGGAAACAAATCTTGAGACTAATGACAAACATATATTTCAAAAACATAATAATCTGCTATTTCTCATGTTAGAAAATGCAGTGTTTTCAACTTTTCTATCAATAAAAGAAAAGCTAAAATTGTTTTTCTCGAGCTATCATTTCTGCAAATTGTTTCAAAACGTCATCAAAACTGATGATTTTAGTTGCCGCATTTTCAATGGAAAGACTGGCAAACCGTTAAGTCGACTTGGCTCACTGTTAATCGAAGACAGCTTTTAATATACCACACATTATTTGTTAAAAATGTCATTAGTGGCAAATATATAGTTAGACTGATTCTTGAAAATATTTAGTGTGGAAAATTTAGTAAATTATTTTGATTTATTATGTAGGGTTGGGCTAACTACTTTCTGTCGTCTGCAGGCTACTTAGATTTACGTTTATGTTTAAAAGATATTAGGCTATAATATTGGGTAATTAAATGTATATTATGTTTCAAATATTTTAACTTACAATGGGCTACTTAGTTTGCAACATTGTCGCTTAGCGCCTCTATGAAAAATTTATTAAAATTTCTTTGGCTTACTTCTAGTATTTTAGTAATATATTTTCCTTGAAGTCTTTTAAAATCTGGCAACTTTGTTTATGCTGTGAAACCCTTAATTCCTTAATGTCAGCTCACTTATCAGAAAGAAAATAATTTAACTTTTTAATATTTTTATGGTTTTTAATCTTCTTATAATGTCTTCTTTATCTTGTCTTCCCCAGTGTGTTCTGTGCTGTAATAAACACTCATCTCCCAAAGATTAGATAGTGCAATAATCATTTAAAGCATCAAAACAAGCCTCTTGAGTGTGACATTCATAAGGAAGAAAAGAAAGAATATTACTCAGAGCTGTCCGCTTGAAGCCAGGCAAAATAAACTTATTGCCTCGACCTTCCTCTGGAAAAATGAAGTTTACGTTTAGAGGTCAGGCCAGTATGAGCATCCCGTGCAGTCTTTGCTGCCTAAAATTGTCCCCTTATCTCCAGAACGAGTGTCGTGTTTCATCTTCTCGTTCATCATGCTGTGTCTTGCTGTTGACGTGCATCGACTACCACTTCATCTGCGCCGTTTATGATGCTGTTGCTCTGTAGTCTGGTGATAAATAGGATAATTTGAAAGATGTGTTTTTGACAGCGTTAACTATCATATCCATTCAGATCTTTTAGCAAAGCAGGTGTTGGTTTAAATATCAACTGGTAGCAAGTGGTGGTTCTTCAGACATTTTTGATTACATGGTATTTATCCTTTCCAATAAAGATAGACAAGCGCCTAACTATCTAACGAAATGTGTAGGATTCAATAGTTTTTCTGTTATTTAATGGGGTCTTGATACCATCTTGTGTGTGTATGTGTTGAAAATTCTGAATTAGTCGTAGGTGTGATGATAGTTGAATGGTTACAAACGAAAGAAGTTATGGCTTGCTTGAACACTTATTTGTTCTTTGTATAACATTCAGGAAGCTGCAAGACGCGCCCCTTGTATTTTTAAAGTCTCAGCTTGTTTTTCACGTATTCGCGGGATTATAAATGGCGATAAAAGAAATACGGTAGATGCACAGAGAAGATGAGATTACGATGATGGTGCTAGATTGAAAATAGAAAAATATTAGTTCTGCGTTACTTCTACGGTTTTGGTTTGCATACGTTGAGTAAAGATATCAGTTTCGTCGTTATCATTTGTTGTTAGGAATGTATAATGATGTCATTAGCATTATACAAAAATCATATGACGGATTATTTTTCAAATAAAAGCATCTAAAACATTTATGCATGAGAACATTACTATTTTTAAGTAAGAAAAGGGGAATTACCAAATTGAAAAGGAGACTGGGAATTATAAATTAAAGTTGGAATTTCTTTCCTTTCCTTACATACCTATAGGTAGAATTTCGAATCGCTGTGTGTGAGAGTGTTCAAATTGTAAATAGATTTAGTAGATTTTTACTTATTTAACGAATGTGTTTGATCACCGGATTTACAGTGCTAATCTTTGTCATATGGAGCTTTCCAACCATTCCATCTTCTCATATTTAAACTTTAATTCCCAGTGTGAGATTTACTCAACGATGTATGAAACAAACTTGGTACTGAAATGTTGCCGAACATGTATTTTCTGTTGAAAGATTAAGGGGGAAATACTGAAATGTTGCTTCAACTTCTTAATTTTTGCCTAAACGATGCAATAATAAAAATGCGAATTTTCTGGAAGGAAAACTTATCTTTGCCTTAACCCAGCAGAAAGTATGTTTACAATTAAGCGTAAATTGAACCTATAGTAACATTTATTTTAGGTTATTATGCAATGTATTCATTATGAAAAGCATAGTATTGGAATTAAAATCATTTAAGATCTTGATGCATGCACAGGGATCGAAAACGAAATTTGTTCCTCAACCGAAGAGGATTTTTTAATTACCTTGAGCAAAACCAAAGTTGAAGAATTAATAATCGTCATCAATGAAACTGTCTAAATTTTCTTTTCCTGACTTTGGAAAACCTAAAGTTGAAATTTTGCCTAATTTTAAATTAAACTTGGCATATTTTCTTTACATCTATGATGAGGTATGGTTTAAGAATGATTCACTTCATAAAGTAGTTCCAATATAATTTATTTATCAAAGCTATATTCTGTTAATAGATAAAATTACTTTTGGTGAGCTTATATAAATGCCATATTTTTTTCTTTCAGATTTCACAAAGAAGACGGACAATAGCTGATATAATATTTTAACTCAAATCTCAATGGACAATCATCTTATGGAGAGAAATCTGCTGTAATTATACAATTACTCTTCATCAAGTATTATTTTTCTGCGTTCCTGTTCATACACACACTTTAGGACAATATAATACAAATGTTAAATGATCGGTTAACATCTATTATTCAAACGTTTCAAGGATTTTTGTTTGGGAGCCGGCTTGTGGCGCTGTTGTACAGTATATACTACTGCTGAGCAACCCAACATTTATATACTACAAAAATTGAGTTTATTATTTCCTTTCGATTGTAATTATATATTTGGTTACTGTGTTTACTGCACTGAGATTTTCATAGTGTGTGCTAATATAAAATTGATTTAAGCTTTATATATCCGATATTTAAAAAAAGTATTGTCAAAAATTGCTTTTGTAAGGGTTTGTGTTAAAGGGATTGCAAGTGTTATACTACTTAAAATTCACATTGTATCCATACACCTTCACCATTTTGCTCAGAACAGTATAATTATTATATTTTATCACATCTTCATTTTTTTGTTATGTACGTGAGTTTCCATTTTGTGTTCAGTTGTATATTTTTATTATTTCATTGCATTATTTACTTTAAGTTGTGAAATATTTTTTTACATGCTTCCATTATTCAGTTGCGCTTAAAATGTTTGTTATTTTGTCAAAATAAAGTGACCAAAGTTCTTACAAGCTAGCCAAAGAAAAATTTGTCCTTTTGAAATACATCGTTGCTCAATTTTGACACTTCTAAAAACAGGGATTTTCACTAAATACTGCATCTAAATATATTCTCAGAA
The DNA here is from genome assembly GCF_044657685.1 of Stegodyphus dumicola. NCBI lineage: Eukaryota > Metazoa > Arthropoda > Arachnida > Araneae > Eresidae > Stegodyphus > Stegodyphus dumicola. Next base: position 97,556,787 of record NC_140772.1, on the reverse strand, counting down.
TTTTACGTGCGTTGTCATAAAAACTTATCAATTTCTATTACATTTTATGTATTTGAATGTATAGTTAATAAAACTTGGATAGTTTCCTTAATCCAAGCATTTATATTAAACTTTTATATATTTATAGTGTTTCTTCTGACATAAATGTTAAAATTAATTATAATCTTAATTTAGATAAAATGATTAACTATGATATCAGAATGTAAATTTCCCTTTTAAATGAATTGTGTATTTATATATTATATTTATTCAGATATGTTAATTCTATCATTATTCAAAAATAAGGTCGTAATTTTAAGCATATTAAGTCTGCTGTAATTACCTGGTTTACCACATTTTAAATCTCTCCCCCCCCGTAGGCGATATTATATACGTCATTAAAAGTAAACTAAGAATTACCTTTATTTAATAGTAATAGAAAACTGAAGACTATGAATGAACTATTAATTAAATGAGCTTTTGTAATTATTTTTCCATGAGTGAAGCTAAAATATAAATTATCTTATTGATGTATTTCGGTTATGAAAACGTAGCAATGTACGCAAGATATAGTTTGTTGTAATTAGTGTGTTTTGTGTTTCTTATGCTTTAATGTACTTATATGATATTTTATACTTACATACGTGAGAATCCCTGTTTCCCTAATGTTTTAACTAAAAGAAAGGGGAACATGAACAGTAGAATATTTTCTTATTGTTCTTATTACGGAAATTTATGTCATCCATGTATGTGTGTTGAATTTCTTTGTAAATGCTCATATTGTGTTTTTAATGTTAATCAAAAACTAATGGAATTTCTAATATAATTTTTCAGTGTTTGAATATATTGTACGCAAGCATTTGATTATTTATTTGAATTATTGCATTTTTTTACTTTTATTGTAATAAATATAAACTGTATGTATTAACTTTTTATATTGAGTGTTTTTACTGATTTTGTGGCTTAAGTTTTCTACTTCATTTTTGTTGCAGTAATAAATTCTGCTATCAAAATGCATCTCAAAATTAGCTTCTAAAATTTCGTTAATAAGAGTTATGCTAACCTCCCTTTTTGATACATATTTTTCATATTTATCAGTGTTTCTTGTAATTTTCTTATAACATATTCGTAAACAATTCTAACATTGTTTTAAATTTACTTACTACCTAATATAGTTAAAAAATTTTCTAACAATTTTTAATGAGTGTTTAAAATTTTTAAATTTAATGCACTGTGTTTTCAGTAAAGTTTCTGGAAACAAACTCATGAAATAACTTTCTAAATTAATTTAAGAAAGAGAATTCGTACTTGAGTATTATTCGGCATCCACCGATACACCATGAACAACCTATCGGTGCCATTGAACCATGAAATATATTTTTGACGTCGGTAAATATGTAAAAGGTGTTTTTAAATTTGAAGCAGTTATTGTTTGGTGCTTGCATCAAAATTACTTCAAATTATTGTTTTCCGCAACTTGTCTCAGCCTCTCTCTATGAATGCTGCTTTAAAATTAAGGATATTAATTAGAACTTCGACTTATTTCTTAGTTGTAATGTTTTTCATCGTTATTTTCTTATATAATAATTTCCGCTGTATATGTCCTACCATGTACAGTTTTTCATAGCATGAAAATCTATTAAACACAAAAATGCAGCAAAAATTAACAAGCGTAGGCGCAAGAATTTTCCAAGAAAAGAAAATTGCATATTTTTTTTAAGGCAATGTGTATGCTTTTGCTTTAATTGGTCTGGAATTAATGCCGAAATAACGTTAAAAATCTACATCTAACCTTTTATAACCCCCCCCCCGGAAAAAAAACATTAGCAAGAAAAATTTAAAAAAAATGGAACAGCTTTTCTAGGGTTGCTAAGCGTTCATAGGAAAAGTCGGATGGTATTTTTAGTGAACTATCGGCGGAGAGCGATTAATACACAAGTACCGCATGTTCGTATTTTTAATAGAAAATTCATTATTCCCATGCACATAATTTTACTAATGAAACTGTTTTTAATGTAGCACTCTTGTAGTAAAAGTTCCTGAAGATTTTAAAATACTCTTAATTCATTGTTTTAAAAAATAGCAAATATTTTTTTAATATATATATTTTAAGTGGTCAGTAATCAAAAATGGGAACCTAACAATACTTCAGCTTAGATTTCGTTACTGATTAGTGACTGGCGATAAATCAAAATGCGTTTCTGTACAGAGAAGCTTTACAGTACTCCATGCAATCCAACGCACAATCATACTCACTAGAATGCATAAACGTAATTTAACCAATTAATTCACGAACTAATTTTATTTTTAAGGAAGAGAAAACTTAAACTATAATACTTATTACGCATATGGCATGCTTGTAGAAAACACAGGCCTAGAGTTAATTCTCATTTGATATGTGCTGCTTTTTTTGCCTGCATATTGCCATTCGTGTTTTTGTTGCCATAGATAATGTTCCTTGTTTTGATTTGTATTTACTGGAGTCTCTTTCCTTGTTTTGCAATTCTTATTTCATTTTAATATTAATCTAGAAATTAAATTTATGTTTTGAATGTTTGTTTGCAAGATGTTAATTTTCTTTGTGATTTGTTATTTGTAATAGAAACTGTTAACTGTTGTGCTTATTTTTGTTGGTTAGTCCAGAATTTAAGTGGATTGGTTTTCTTCCCCTTAAAATCGTTTTGCAGGTCTATATGCTTTTTTATTTCTGATGTCCGTGGCAAGCAATTTATATTCTTTTTTAATAACTGCAAGCGTGCTCTTGTTTCAACCGAACCAGCAGTGATGGTTTTAAATTCCTTACGTAATTTCCGCTTTCATTAAAATGATACATTTTTAAAATTATCACAATAGCGATATCGGTTAATAAAACGCATTAATCAATCGAAATTTTCAAGATGCAAGTAATCCATACCTTATATTTAGAAACTGAAGGTAATAAATTGGAAATCAGATTTAAAAAATATTAACTATAAGTTTCGAATAAAATGTGTCGATTATACAACTCTATAATATGAAATTAAAGTGACAAACGCGAGTTGTCGCTCTTACAATTAACTAATAGTTGCAAAAGTAGCATATATTAAGCCACTCCTATTGATTTACGACTGAAGTTACAGCAGCAATTGAAACCAGGGCTCATCGTTATAACTATTGGGGCTTCTTGCCTTGTAACTGAATATCAGATAGTGACAAAACATGATTCAAATTCAGAGCTGAACAACTGGTGAGTCTGCCCTATACTTAACTCTTAAATCTCAAACATCATAGCTATCCTAATTATAAAGTCACAATTTTTTTTTTTTTTTTTCTTTTTCTTTTTTTTTTTTTTTTTTCTTTCATTCTACGGATTCAGCAAGCAGGAGTATATTCCCAGCGAGACGGCGGCTAACACTGCAGTAGGTCACATTAAAGCTTTTGTCTCGTATTAAAACTCTGTAACTGGTTAGTTTTAGAGTACGCTTGCAACTTTTATGTTTTTGCATAGAACTACGTAAAAGCTCAGATTTCTGCTACAGTAATCTCAAGTAGTTCTATGTATGAAACTTGATCTCAGTTTTGTGATATTATTTACTTGTATAGTCAAAGGTTCTTTTGAACAAATTATTAATTTAAAATGTACAGACTCCTCGTTCAGTGAAACATTAAGCTATCTAATGAATAATCTGTTTCAAAACGTATTTTAAATGTAACATACTGTTAAAAAATTGGCAAGGAGATACAATGTGTACAGATATATATTTATATGTCATTACCTGACATTTTATTGCTTGATAAAAATCTGCTTCAAAGGTGTAAGACATGCGCTTGAAAAGAATATTTTCTACTCTTAATAAAATATAAAAAAGGGGGAAATTTTTATGTAACTGGAAACGAAAGTTTTAACAGTGTTAGATGTGTATAAGATGTTTATTTCTGCTTGCAACAAGTACTGTACAGGGCCAATTTTTGTATTAGCATTAAATGAAATGCGGTGGAAAGTACTAGAAAAGAATTTTTGTAATTTAGAGCAACGCATTGTATAAATTAAATTTTATTCATTTTATGTAGTTACCAAAATTCGAATTGTATTATAGATTCGCGGTTAATGTGCCGTGTATAGCTAACATCTATTGGGCAGTTGTTTTAGAAATAACATTTTTACTTTGCATGAAATTTCGTCCAGATATTAAATTTTTAATTCTCTTAGATGAGTCGCAATGATTGTACATACTTCTTTTCCCTCTGCTTTTTAACTTAGACTTTTTTTTTCAAGTGTAAAGAAATTTTAGTTTATAACTCTTTAAGCAGTTTTTATTTCTGGGGGGGGTCTAAAATTTAATAGTGTTTTATAGTGTACAAAATTTAATTTTATAATAAAGTTCACTTTTTACGGCTTTAAATATATATTTAGGAAAAATCGAACTTTTAGATGAGTTAAAGAAATTATTTTGGCCATATTTTAAATTTCTGTTCTTTCAAAATTTCCAATAAAATTCGAAATACCGTTTTTATTTTGTAATAAGGCAACTAAAAGTAAAGTATGGAAATACTTCTGTTTCGTCACATACACATGCAAAGAAATAAAAAAGATATCAATTTTTTACAAATGTTGTCTTATGAAAGATATTCTTGTTTCAAAATCTAATATAACCATTTATTAAGTTAAGATCTTGCAGATTTTATAAATAGTTACAAAAAAAAAAAAGTATTGGCTATTTTAGTTCTTTCTTCCGCCATTTGTATATAGTTAACAGTTTTGCCATGTAAATACGTTTTGTCAATGTTGCTGTGATGGATTTTTTTTTTTTTTTACATAGCCTTTGATAACTCTATATACACTTATATACATTATATATACATTTACATGAATGTTTTGGAACATGATTTCGAATATTTTTGTGCTGTACAGTTGAGAGAAAAAAAAAGTTAACCCAATCCTATGAAAGTTCTGGGTATTGTAAGCGTATTTTCATTGAACGTCAATGGCTATGTTTGTGCTTGTGAAATATGAGTAATAAAAGTGTCCGTTTTTTGATTTCGTGTTATGAGTGAATAATTTAATGCACATAAACTTTTCCAAACCGTATTGATTTTTGCATATTGTCACGTTAAATTTTGATGCAGTTAAATATTAGTGATTTTTAACAAATATGCCAAATAATTATTAGCCGTTTTTTAAAACTTTTCAATTCAAATAGATAAACTTTATCAAGTGCACTTAATATTCTTAATAGTCCGATAATTTTTTTCAGTTTTAGTTTCCAAAGCTTGTTCTTAAAAACTTAGAGAAAAATTTGTTCGGTTTTGTAAAATCTTAGGGAAGCTATTCACTACTTTTACATTTCTCATCTTTATATTTATCATAAAATGTGAAAATATTTACTCCTCATCTTACTTTTATGCACAAAAATTTTTTTAATTAAATAACAGAGTGCAATGATTTTTAAGATAGAAATGTAATTCTGATGGTTTGAAACTTTTTCTTTAAATTAGTTAAGAATCAAATCGGAAAAATTAGTAAAGGTATTAAATTAGAAGAGCTTTGCAGATATGAAGACTGAGTAAAAGTTGCACATACAATGATGTATAGAGACTGCACTGAAATATTAATGGCTGATTCTTCCACATATTTCTTCTATCTTAAATTTAACTTCAAAACTTATTTTTGAAATCATCTTCACAATTAAGCAACATATATTATAGACTTTTCATTTAAGTCGTTACGCATAGCTTTTAATAATTTTCAATTAAAAAAAATGGTTTTTTAATTATTTATTTTTGGTCGATTGGAAGTTATCCATTTATCCTTAGTGTACATATATACAAAGAAAGCTAATCGATAATACATATTCTAATACTGATAAAAAATTTTACCTTTTCGGAACTTCTGCAATAAACACAGTTCAGTATTGTCGAATTTACTACTGTTTGACTTAAATCAATTAACATTTCTGAGCAAAACAAATTATGATACTACCGATTTAATGATGAGGCCCACCAGCGGCCGAGCGGTAAAGTCGCTGAACACTGGTAGTTCGGTCCGAGGTTCGAATCCCGCGAACGGGCCTGCTGCATGGCCGTTTTCTGGTTTTCCCCATGTGTAACGTGTATACGAGCCAGATCCCTTCCCTTAGGAACATAGCCCTCGAGGCTTTGCCATAATCACACACACGATTAATGACGTTAAGAAATGTCTTTGAGGCAATGCAGTTTTTACGAAACTTATGACACATTGTGATTTTTGGCAGAGTTGGCCCATGCAACATAAAATCTTTTAATTTTATCTTTCATTTAACAATGCATTACTTATCGGTGTAATAAAATTAGACCTTCACTGTCAATATGCATTATAAACAGTTTTGTTACGTTTTATTTTCAACAAGATTTTTAATTGAATAATTGTAATCTGGATCATATTCTAACCTAGGTCTAGGTCTAAGTCATTCTAAGATGTTTCATGTGCCGAGGTATACAATACCCTATATACCTCGGACACAAAATTTTCTCCTCTTACGTGTAAACCATAGCTTGCATATTATTATTAAAATATAAAACTTCTTAAATTATTTCTTTCACTGTGCAATTAAACTTAGCATTTCACAGAAAAGACGTAAAAATAAATGAAAGCACAGTGCGTACAAAATACAGCTTCACATAATGCAGCAAATAAATGGTAACGGCAGTATTGGTTACAGCAATAGTCAATTCAGTACATATACATCATTTTCTTTCAATATAAAAATAATTTCATATTTACGGCAGACTGCATTTTCCAGAATTAATATTGATTAGGTAAAGCTTAATTAGGCAAGCTATGCAGTATACTCCTGATTAAGTGAAAAATACTTTAAAGAAGCTTGTTTATCTCGAAACGATGGAAAAATTACTCTGACAAACCATCAAAATAAAGCAAAATTTGGACGAAAATGCGTTTGCATAAACAGCAATGCTAGTCGATGATATCACAGTATTAAAAAATTATTTTTGTCTTTACAGTATGCAGTTTAATTACACACAATGAAAATTACTTAAATATTGTTAACTCATCCGTTAAAAGTAAGGTGATAAATCGTAAAAATAAGATGCATAGTCATTAAGCTATTTCCCCATTGACCTTGATCGGAATATAAACATATTATGAAAAATAAACACTTCTTTTTGTTTTAAAATGTATTCTGGTTCTGAACGCTGATTGTATTAATTTACCTAACCAAATGGAATTATTCTTTAAATTACTTGGTACTGCAGGCATTGTTAATATCATTTTTCTTGTTAATTACGATACGGGTTATTACCTTTTCCTGTTTTTTAACTGCTGTTTTATTAAGCGTTATTTTGGTTTGACCGTAGTCGTCGTCACCGGTATTACTCCGGTAAATCGGGAATGTACCGTATAATGACCAACATCTAAATTCTTGAACTACCCTTTATCAGCTAATGCGGTCTTATTTATTATGCTTATTAAATTATTTCAACGAAACATTCTTGAGAATGTGTGCATGTTTTTACATGCAATTCATGTTTATACATTGCAGTTGATATACTTTTTTCCAAAAGAAAGTTTTTAACTATTATTAGGTGATAGGTTTGGTTGGTGTAACTCTTACTTTCGAAGAAAAATAGAATCTAATGTTTCGAACATTTCACGTGTTATTTCAACATGCAAAAATGTTTGTTATAAAGGTTTGAAATTTTCACAGGTTATAAAACAAATTCTGCATTCTCTTCTGAAACAATATTGGTAAAAAATATTAAGTCGTTTTCTAGACATTCTGAAAGTATGGTATAGAATCTGAATTTGTGGCTTTCCTTGGGCTTCAAGTTTTTCCGTTAGAAACATCCTCTCGAGAACATGACATTATTTTCACACATTTGCAAAGAAGTCAGACTTACGCTACGTATATTTTTCTAAGCATTTCATTTAAAAGGTGATTTTTTCTCAATTTTATTCTGATGATTGAGTTCCTTTTCATGAATTTAAAAATGCCAGTATCCAAAAATTTATTTATTATGAAGTTTAAAAATTTGCCATAATCATTCATTCCCAGAGACAGATTTACAAAAGTGGAAGCCCGGAGGGAGACCTCTTACAGAAGTTTTGCTTCACTTCTAAAGATTGTTTTTAACACAGTAGTTGTATTTCTGATATGAATTATTTAAATTAATTAATTAAACAATTTAATAACTGAAAATGTTTTCATATAAATGGTTTATATTTCATGATTTCGGTTTGTTTAAGACGAAATATAAACCTATGCGTTTTAAACGAGAGTTTTTTTTTTTTTTTTTTTTTTTTTCTGGAAGGAAATAAGACCGGGGAGAAGGAAGAAGAAGAATCTAAAGAATTTTTTATTGATTTTAAATCTTTATTAATTAAATTGCAGAGATAAGGCAAATATTATGCAATTGTAATGTAAATCAAGCTTCCGGTAGGCCCACCAGCGGCCGAGCGGTAAAGACGCTGAACGCTGGTAGTTCGGTCTGAGGTTCGAATCCCGCGAACGGGCTGGCTGCATGGGCGTTTTCGTGGTTTTCCCCATGTGTAACGTGTATACGAGCCAGTTTCCCTTAGAAAGTCCTCCACGAAAGGCATCCCTCCCTTTAGGCAGGTAGCCCTCGTGTGCTTTGCCATAACTGAATAATCCAAATCAAATCCAAGTTTCCGGTAGTTAAAGTAAAGTAGCCGTTTTAATTCGGTCAAAAGGTTTTAATCCTCATATACCCAATGTTCCCTTCAGGTTATTTTCGTATATCGACTCGTCTTGACTTTTACGAATTGCTAAACTGTATTTAGTTACCAGATGCACATCTTCAAATTATTATAAACACTGAATAATTATTATTTAATAATATTAAATTGATAATAATTTCAAACAAAAAGACGATTTTGAGGTTGACGTAGAGTTTTATTCACGGAAATTTATCCTGGAAGCAAAGCAGTAAAGTTTGTCGGGATCCAAAATAATTTCAACGAGCAATTCAAAAGAAGAGGCGTGATTCAACGCTTTTAGTGATTCGACGTAAATTGCCTTTTCGAGACTAATAGCCCTTCTGGACTTATCTCCTTTGGACTAAAAACAGAAATATATCTCATCCCTTAACGTTAGTATCTGGAATTCTAAATGTATACTGCTATGCTCCTTCAGCAGATTGGTAGACTGCGAGCTTAGCAAGAACGTGAAAAATCTTAACAAACCCTTTTGGGCGACGGTTAAAATCTGAAACACAGTTTTCTTTTTTTTTTTTTTTAATATTATTTCTTTTGCTATATAGGGAGGAAAATGGTTCTATGATATGTAAATCTGAAACTATTAAGATGGAAATGAGCATTCTTTTTCAGACACAAAGCCAAGCATTTTCTTTTGGTTTCCTTTCTTTCTCCGTCTGTTTATAATTTTTGAATGGTTTTAGCAGAAAGTGGTCTTTGAGAGTACAGCAACCTAGAAAGCTTTACATATAAGTGAAGAATTAAGCTTTGATTTGTAAAACAGATCCAGTGATTTTTCTTCACATTTAGCTCATACGTACTTCTTTGGAAAGAATGGAAAAGGATAAAAGGGACTGCGCGTGCAGCGGAGAAATTACGCACGAAAATTTTCTGCTGAAGGAGATGCCTACCTAAAGAGCTTTCTAAGGCAACTTGGCACATACTAACGCTTATCAACAAAAGAAGGCCGTTTTCAATAAGCTATTAGCTTTTTCGGAATTCTACATAAAAATAATAATTTAGTTTTTCTCACACAATTAATTTGAGGACTAACACACTCTTATTAAATCCAGCCCTAAATAAATGATTTAAATCTTTAGATGAGAATTGGATTATTAGTGCATTTCATTTTTTCTAAGCATAAGGCATTCATATTTTAACTAGAGGTACTTCAAAAAGATTTGTATTTCGAAAACCCGAATCTTAGCTCTATTATTATTATTAGTAGTAGTATTATCATCCTCCACCTCCACCTCCGAATCCTAACCTAAGAAATCGCCGAACGTTTTTAACTCACATTTTTGGAAACATTAATTTCATTGATTCACTAAAAAAACGATTGCTATTGTTACAATTTCAGGGTATCCGAATCGCTAAATTCTCCCCATGGAGGCAATATGTGGCATACTCTTTTAGTACGGCATACGAAAAAATCTCACTCAAGTAATCGGTACGCTGCTCTTTCTGGAAAATTCTCGAGTCGTCTCGATAGACATGGAAAATTTATTACGAATAGCTCTTGGAAATTTCTGAGATCGTATGGTGCATAAACGCTGCGCTTCGAATATTGTCTACCAGTTCAACTATTCAGCTATGGTTCCTGAATTTTGGAAATGTTAATAAAAATTCGAGTAATTACTCAAACATATTTATCGCATTACATTGAAAAAATGATACTCGAAGGTTTAATTTCAAATTCCATTTACTAAATTTCATTGCCATCAGCAAGCGAAGCGGACGGAATATACGAATACACAATAGTAGTAGTGCTTAATTTTGAAAGACTCAGGACAGAAAAATAATTATTAGCAATTAAAACAGAAAGGGGTGGTAGCCAAATTAAAATGGGGAATTACAAGGATATATTAAAGTTAGTAATTTTGAGCTTCATACTTTTTTTATCTTAAACATATATATATATGTGTATTTCAGAATATATATATATATATATATATATAGCCAGAAGAGGAGATAAGAGGATTGGGAAGTTGCAAAGCAATTTGCCACCCAATCAGATAACAGTAAGTGCCTTGCATACTCCATTTTCCAATTCATGTGATAGCATGGACCGTCCACATAAGAACCACAGCTTCGTCACTATATAGCTCTTAATTGACCAGATTGGTACGATAAACCGATCTGGAACACTCTCACAGTTTGGACAGAGCTTCGTTACCAATATTGCAATTGCAACAGATCATTTGTCTTGCGCGTGCGCTGTGCTTTAACCTTTGCCACGTTTCTCTTGGCCCCTTAGCGTTGATGGATAGCGTTCTTCCCCTCTCTCCTTCCGATTCCCCTCTCGACTGACCCCCCCCCTTGCTGATATCTCGTAGTTCCCCTCACCCCTCAAGATGTGAGCGAATTTGCGAAGTGCCACTGACAGATGTGGGGAGCGACGCTTGTATTAGAGATTTGAGGAATAGAAGCAGGCGCGTGCTGAAGCACCCATTACTGCTTTCAGACACCCACAGGTGGAATGAAACTTGAGATGTTTCATATCTAGATCCTTATCCAAACCCCCTTCCAAATTTTAGCAGAGCGAAATAGGTTTTCGTTGAAAGTAGGTCACAAGTACATCGTGTTATATCCTTTACTTAGCGACAGTGTCTTTTTCTTTACAGAGGTATAAGTTATGCAAATTGCGATGGACAGAGATAGGAATTAAATTTTTATTTTACGGTGCAAAATCACTTCATCTGAAATTTCACCGGAAAAAGGTAACTTAGCAATTTACACAGTGTATCTGGTCAGATTTGAAATCACTGAATTTTTATTTTAATTACCAATAAATTACCTCATTTTACTAAAAACTGCCATTTGTAATCTTTAGAACAACTCTTTGAATAGGTTTGGCTCTTTCAGTTCGTGTTTTGTTCTGTTCTTATTCTGCTTTTTTTTTTTTTTTTTTCCTCGTGGTTATTTTACAATGGACAGTTTATTGCTATTCAGAAATTAGTACTTATTAGTTCAGTATTTTTTTTTCAATATATGTACTACTATATAGACAAAAGTTACTAGATATTTTCAGATTCAAATGCAGGTCTTGCCAATGCCCCGTTCCCCGCTGCAGGAACAGTTATACTCAAACAGTCGAACCTATGTCAGAGGCCTCGCCATTTATGGGTTAAATTTGCTGTTCTTGCCAAAGTTTTTGTCACTATTTCTAGCATATAATATGTCAACATTCTTCTTGAAACCGAACTGAACATTAGTCTTGTTCTTACCAAGAACCATCAATAAAATGTCAAATGCTATGGATTTGCACTGGTTAACTTTCTACCTTAAAATTTATTAAGTGGGACCAAATTTGAGAATAAATAAGAACAACTTAGTCTCTTTCTCTTATTTATTAAATTTTTCTTCGAAGTATAAATACAAATGCATACGCTTGTACGTAACTTATTATTGGAGAAGTTAAACAACAATAATCTGCGTAATGTTTGTAAATTTATAACTGGAAAGACTTCCTTCCAGTCTTCCAGAATCACTTCTTCCAAATGACTGGAAAAAATTACTTCTTTCCAATCATTCTTATCTTAATGCCACATTCTATCTCGTTCATTTGCGCTTAGGCAGCTGAAGAAGATGGTTCTGTATTTAAACCATCAAATCTAATCCTGCAAAAAATTACAAACATTACGGAGATTCTTGTTGTTTAAATTCTCCAATAATCGTTATTCAGCGTGTTATTTTAACCTGAATTATAAACTTCTCTATTTCTTGCTACAACCTTACACTTGATGGCGTTTCGATTCTGATAAAGTTTATAACCTTGGAGTGCAAGATGTATAGTGTGTAAGATGTGTTTGGATGTATATTTTTCAAAATTCATTAATAAGTGTAACGGATGGTAGATGATTCGATCAGTTAAGCAATAAAGCTGAAAAGTCATAACGGCGGTACAGCTGGCTTAACTGATGATCTTCGGTCTCCAGCCTGGGAGTGCATCTAGCACTACGGTTGCATCTATCAACTCTACTCGATCATTAAGTGGGTATTCGTTGTTCATTTTTAGACAGTATTTTTTCTGCTAAGAATTTTGTAAGAGTGATGCAAATGTTCATTCGAGTTTCAAGAAGAATGTTATTGTTTGCTTGTAACAGTGCCAGTGCCGTGGACAGCTATTTAACAAACAACAGATTTTAATTATGACGTTATTTCTGCTGCTACTACTTCGCTCAAACCTATGTATCTGCGGACATACTGGCACTCTTGATCACTAACCTCTTTAACTGCGAAATCACAAAGGACCTCCACCTCAAGCCATTCACCAAAACATCAGCACAGCTCTGGTTCAGACAAACACTAAAAAGCAATTTCCTTCGCAATAAACTTCAAAATATCATAAACTATTTATCCATCAACTGTGAAAATTTAAAAGCTCCATAAAAATGATTGAACAAAGGGATTCTGATCTAATTAACAATATTGTTAAACTATGGCCTTCTACATATAATTATATGGACTTCTACATAGACTTTTTATTTTATTAATTTTACTATATATATACATTCTACATAGAAACATTTTTCTACATTCTACAAGATATGGACTTCTTCTTTTTACATATATTTATGTTGACTTCTACACAGACTATTACATATGTTGACTTCTACCTAAATATTTTATTTTTATTTTTTGAAAGTTATCTACGTTGAAAGTTATATTATGTATTCAATATTTCTAATTTCTTCTGTTTTGTACATTAACCAATTGCAACGTAACATGCACACTAAATGTTTTTAATAAATGCCGCTGAGCTGCAGATGGTGGATAGTATCCATCAATAGACCATACAAGCCGAAAGTCAAAATGATGGTGCGGTTGCTCTGGTTGATGGTCTTCTGTCTTCTGCTACTACTACTTTTGTATCTATATTTACTACTTATATTACTACTTATTTCAAACCTCATAATAAGGCAGACAGATGGAACTCACGAGTAACCATGTATTAAGAGGTTAACCTTCAGTATCAGAGGTCTCTCGAACTTCACTTAATTTTTTTATCTAGAACATCCTAAAGGCTGGAATTTAAGGGTATTATATCTCTCATTACCTACCATTAAATTCCTGAAGAGTTTTGAAAGCGTGGATTTCAAATACCATCATTCAGTAAAGGCAATGTAATGCAAAAATACCCCTGCATTATTCAGATTTCGGAGTCAGGCTCAAAAGTGTTGAAGATAGTGCTCAATTGTGTCGAAAAGCTTTCTAAACTATTAATTAGTCTCCTTTTTTAATGGGTTAACAGTTAAGCATATTTATGAGCTTATGAAACATTTGTAACACGAGAAGTAAACATTTACACCAATTTAAATATCATAAAAATAGCATGGTTACAAACAGACGAAATAAACTGTGGCTACTAGAGATATCTATTCGAGTATTTAAATTAAAAATGACCATAATTTTCTGTATATTGGTGTTACATTTATATCAACTGAATCTAATTTGACTTTGAATGGATCTTTTTGCATAATTTTTGCACAGAAATACAAGTATCTGGACATAAATATTTATTTTACTCTTGACAGAATGATTTGACAGTTGTTATGATGCTTATTATACTTCATACTGAAAAGTACTGACAGTGAATTAAAGTTATCTCTGATAATAAAAACGGTTAATAGGTGACCAGAAATATTTTTTACTTGTATTATAAGGTATTTCTCCCACTTTGTGGTGTACCTTTGTGGTGTAACGGTAGCACGCTGGGCCGGTATTCCAGAGGTCCATGGTTCGATTCCCGGCGAAGACGGTTGCATATTTTTCATCTTTTCTACTTCCGGCGAGAATTAAATGCTTTAACTTGTTTATGCAAATTGTCTTGCTAACGCCCAAGTACTTAAGTTGTGGCTTTTTGCCAAGAGGGAGATGGAAGGAGTTTTAGGAAGCAAGCCGCTTGCCACTGCAGTTTTACGAGTTTTCACTCGGTTTTGGTTGCCTTTAAGAGGTTTAGCCCTCTTGATATTTGCAAACGTATTGTAGTTTCAGCAGCTCGGCGTACTACATACGTACCCTTTTTAAATAAAGGCCAGTGTTAGTGCTAGGCATTTGTATAATAATTCAAAGTTAGCTTTTAATTAGAGTTTTAGTTAGTAGTTTTATATTCTTACGTTCAGACCACAAGTGGTTAGTCTCTGTATTTTGAAGTTCGAAAGTGCCTGTAAAGTATTGAAAATAAATTGTTTCGTATACCCTTCCTGCTTGTGTCGTCTGTTATACGCAAATCTTGAACATAGCTTGAGTAAGCTCCCTGTTTTTATTCAGGGCATACCATGTTTCCAAAGCAAATCAAAAGAAACACAAGTCCTGACAGTATTATTTATTATCTGAGAAATGAACCTGAAAGTTACAATGACAGCCAGAGGCACTGGATAACATGCTGTTTATTTCACTCGAAATTCATTCTGGTTGCAGTGGAGTTTATCCCAATACCGCTGCTTACCATGGAGATGATTACGAATTCATTGAATTCCTAATTATTCAACTCATTAAAGTTATTATTGCATCTTTACACAATAGCTATCCTTTTTTTAAAAAAAATATATTGCTTTCAAAATTAAGCTAGAAATTAATTTGGGATATTTTTTTGTTTTTGTTTAATTTGGAATTAATCTCTCATGTCGAAAATTATTTTCCTAGATTTGTAAATAAGGCAATAAATTAATAAACTGGTCTTAGTGACATTTAGAGCGGTGAAATTACCTGAGTCTCTAAGTTGAAAGGTAATTAAATTTATGAAATATGAAAATTACCTGAGTATCTAAGATTGTAAATAGTAACTTTCACGGTTGTTTTAACTTCTTCAGCTTCAGTTACATGTTAAAAAAGAATTGCAGTGCAGACTATGCCAATTGACTGCACTGCTTTGATTTTATCTTAGTTTCTTCACTCACAGGAGTCTCAATTGTTTCCGCAAGCAGATTTTTGGGAGAGATAAAAATATTGGCGAATAGGACAATGGCTCAGAGAAACTAGTCAAGTAATATCGGATTATATTTGTCAAGAAAAAAAGAAACAAACTTGCCTCAAAGGCGATCGCCCTAGACGCTAGAGGCTATTATTTTCTTTTGAGGCTTTTAGTAATGGTATATCCTGGTTCACGGGTGGAAAAAAACAAAACAGGCTGCAACATACGTTACATTTTTAGATTTTTTTAATATTAAAATCTATATAATGAAGTTAAAACTATGAATATTAAGTTACACAAAAAAAAGTTTTTTTAATTTTAATTTTTGAAATGTTCATTAAGAATTAGTGTCGCCCAGACGATATAATACTTAGGGAAGCCTACTATGGTATGGATTCAAATCCCGGAGGAGACATGGATGTTTGTAAATGTACAGTGTCGGTGCGGCATGGCGGCGAAATAGAAGTCCAACCTCTCTTTGGAGCCGAGCGGTAAAAGCCGCTGAACACTGGTAGTTCTGCCCGGGGTTCGAGTCCTGGCGAACGAGCTGGCTGCATGGGTGTTTTGGTTGTTTACCTTACGTGTAACGTGGATACGAGCCAGTTTCCCTTAAAAGGTACCTCCACGGGGTATCCTTCCAGTCATATGAACAAAATAAAAACAACATTAAGAATTAGTACAGGTAGTCTTCGCAGAGTTAGTTGTCCATGGTAATAAAATAGTTTAATGAATTAATTCGGTGATTTCCGATTCCTCCTTTCTTGCTGTATTGCCAGAACATCAAGGATGCTTGACGGGAACTTAATATAAGAAGCAGGAAACGAGATAATGTTTTTATAAATTTTTGTGAATTTAATTACGGGTTTTCAAATCTTAATTTTTCTTTTCTACCCTAACAGTCTAATTTTGAGATACTTAAAAAATAGATATTCTTTATGTGAACTTATTTTAAGCGTCTTTTTTTAAAAAACGTCAATGTTCTTTGATTGCTCAGTTAATTCCTTACATTTACACAATATATCATACTGTCATCTAATAATTCCCCCAAATTGTCGAACTATAAAAATTTGCATCAGTAAAGAGTTGATTAATTGCAGAAACATACGTTCTAACCAGTGAAAATAATAAAAATCAAGAGCAGATACAGAGCTATAGGTTATTAGTTATAATGTCGCTAATGCTATTCTATTTTTACAATGAAATAGAATATACTTCTTTTACTTTATTATTAGCCCCTGAAGGACTATTGTTTTCGTTTTGCGATTTTGCTTTGAATCACTATGTCAGTTTCTCTTTTCAAACTGTTGCCACCAAATGTTAGAGTTTTGCATTATGCTTGAAGAATTTAAATAATGAAAAATCTGCATAAATGTATATATATTTCTCGCATAGTGATAAAACAACGGTACATAGAGCCATCGAATTTTGAATGACGTAATCCTACTGCGATTATCCTGCGATCCTGCGATGTGGAATACAAATTTGAAATTTGGAATTTGTTTTATTATCGATTTCATATTTTGTAAAACTTTAACGAATTTTTGAGTAACAAACTCAACTATTTAAAAGCGAGCAATGGCAACGTTGTGCAGAAAAAACATTTATATTTCCAGCGCGTGAGTCTCTGTATCGGAAATTCTAAAGATATGCTCTAAAACTATTTTGCGATATTGCTGTTGCACTGGATCTTATGGTTTAAGTGCGAGGAACATGATATTTAATAAATAAAGGTAACACACAAAACGTTAAGAAACGCCCCTTTGGAAGTAATTTAAAATCTGAAACCTTTCAGATCTTTTTAAAAATACTTTTTACTTTTTTCACTAAAAATATTAAAACTAAACAGACAATATACAAAACATGGTCTTCTTGGAGCTCTGTACATTGTGAAGTTCTAATAGGAGCTAAGCTTAACTACAGTTTTCATAAAGATAAATCTGACATCCATTCTAATGGATATTTTTGACATGAACCTTAAACGGATAAATGTAATCGATTGAAGCCCGAGCCTATCACAATAGCAAAAACATTTAAAAAGATTTTATTCCACATTCTTTTTTAAATAAATTTAAAAAAATAAAATATCAGAGTTAAAAATACATATCTAAAAATACGTATTCAAGAACTTACTTAAATCTTTAGAATTCTGTTAGATCACGCATAGAAGTTCGTGTTTAGATTTCAGTAAGTTTGCGTTTTGCAATTTTTTCAATTAACGTTTCAAAATAGGTTTTTAGGTTTTAGCTGCTTAAAGCTCAGATTTAACCCTTTTATTTACTGAAATCTCGAAGTACAGTTTTTCGGTTTCTTGATATTAAAGGTTTTGTTTAGCATAATCGGGGACCTCCCAGTTTTTTAAGTTTGTTTAAATGAATATTATTTTGCTCTTTATTTCTACTTGCTTTTGAATTTCGGATTAGCATATATTAGTTTTAGACCAATTTTTTTTTTTTTTTTTTTTTTTTTTTTTTTTTTTTTTTTTTAGATTTCAATGTACACTGCGCCCCCCCAAAAACAAATGGGACATTCTACCCGTTCTATCTCCCGTTTTACTGGGCCGATTGACGAAATTCTGCTTGCGTTTTTCATGTCTCGAAAGCGCGACTTAGGGTGTATTAGATTTATATATGCATCGTTCTAATATAGGTATTTTGACACAAAATCGGACTTTTTCTGAAATGACATACCAATTTTTTTTTTCCATACTGCGATTCAAAGATTCAAATTAAGCCAAACTACCAAGTCCTGTAAAAATCGCACGGATAGTTTTTAAAAAATTACATCTCAAAATTTTAGCTCCTTAATGTTAATTGAGTTTGATATATATTTATTAATCTCTCTTTTTTTTTAATTAAACTTATTTCATTATTCCTTTCACATTTCGAAATTTAGGTTCATTCCAAATCAAATTCGCCCATTTTTTATGATTTAGTTTTAAAATTTGTATTTTTAAATAACTTTTAAAAAATTTTCAAAACATTTTTTGAATTATAACCTGTAAAAGTTTTACCATCATCTTAAAGTAGACGTATTTCTAAGCATACCTGCAAAAAATTACAGTTTTTTATTCAAAATTTACGAAGATATACGTGAATTTATATATTGGCGCGTTGTGAAATTTGGCATATTTGTTGAATGCGATAAAACATCAAATGTGGTTTAAACACTTTGCAAAAATTATTTCGAAGTAGAAACGATGTTGCTTTTTTTCCGTTCATGCACAATGTAAAAAGGTAGGCGAGAGGTGCCTTTTTTCTCCCTCCAGAATAACGGAAGGGAAAGGAAAACTGGTTACCACATATTAAAAAGTTCGCCAAATGAATGATTCTTGCCGAAAACGGAAAAAATTGTGCCAAGATAAATTTTTGAATTTCTCCGTAACCAAATTTTACAAAATATAATATCTAGGTATAATTTCAGTCATAGAATCGAAATATGGAAAAAAAAATTGGTGTGCTATTTCAGAAAAAGTCCGATTTTGTGTCAAAATACCTATGTTAGAACAATGCTATATATAAATCTAATATATATCCTAAGTCGCGCTTTCGAGACATGAAAAGTGCAATTTGAATTTCGTCAATTGGCCCAGTAGAACGGGAGATATAGAGCTGTCTTTTTTTTTTTTTTTTTTTTTTTCTTGTAGTATATATAATATAAAATTCTATGGTTTTTTAATTGTCATTTTGGCACTCCCGTAGAACGGTGTTTAAGATGCCCGGGTGCCTAGGCTGATGCCCTACCTCGTGTAAAACAAATTATGCTATTGGGAATTATAAACGGAGTAACTAAAGACATTTCTAACAATTTGTTTTAAATAACTAAGTGAAATTTTGACTGTAAGAACAGTTTTAAGAGAAATTAAGAGATAACGTTATGGAGAAAAATTTTGAATAGTAAGGTTACTAAAAGGACAGAAAAGCTGTTAGCCTGAAAGGCGTGGAGCAGGCGAGTGACAAGAAAATAACTGTCTTTACTCAGGAATTAGGTCCCTTGTTGCACATTCCAACAATTTCTGGATGGCTTGTAGGCTAGATTTCGCTTTATCCATTAAATTTGTACTCTGCAAGTACCTGAAGATTTCAAAAACAGTTTTTAACAGTTCTTGAACTTAGGCAATATCCACGAGAGGATCTCCTCTATAGTACTGGGGGTAGATCCGGCTTTCCTTTGACTTTATTACTATATCTCGATCCACTGGATTTTTGCGCCGGCCGTTGTTCAACATCACAGAGTTCCGAGAAATTTTCAAGTGACGCGTCTGGAGCTGGTGACGGCTGTGCCTTCTGTTGCTTTCTCTGCTCATACCTTGCTTTGTAGATCTCGCAACCACAGAAGCTACTAACATGTTCCTCACCGCAAAAAATACAGCAGGGCTTGTCCTCTGGTTTCTTGGGGTTCATATTACTGCGATGCGAGCCTCCGCACTTAACACACCTTTCTGGGTTATTACACAAATGCTGCGAGTGCCCGTACGACTGGCAGCGAAAGCATTGCGTTGGCCGCTTACTGGGATTGTATTTTTTAACTTGACCTTCGAAGCTAAACAAGTTGTTAAGGGGAAATATCTGGTTGAACTCGGCATTCTGCTTCAATTCGAGAAAAAATATGAGCATTCTTTCCTTTACTCCTCTCCTGGATCTAACGAATTGCTTGACCTTAACCACAGGAAACATTCTACGCACAAGATCGCTGTGGATCACTTCTTTCACGGATGAAGGTAAGTTCTTTAGGACCGCACTGATATTATTCTTACTTTGAAGTTGATACGTGTGGAAAGGTATCTACTTGTTTCTTAATGCTTTCGCAGCATTTTTGTAGTCGTTTACGTTCTTAACGTATACAAGATTACTCCTGTTTTTCACACTAGATTCGTTGCCTCCGTACAAAGCTTCTGCAAAAGTTCATCCACTTCCATTCAATCAGTAGCCTCACCAGGGAAAATTAGGGGAGGAGGCGTCTCCACTGAAGTAATTCCTCCTTCGCCGTTCAGAGGGTCTCCTTCTACCAGTATTTGGAATTTGTTCACCTGAGTAATATCCATAGATTCAGGAATAACTGGCTGCTTGGCTGGATTCCTGGGCTGCTTCCATTCGGCATCAGAGTCAACAGCTTTCATTGTAGATTCTCCATCAGACAGCAACTTTTTTTTCTCTTGATTACCATCGTTTTGGGGAATTTAAACATCTCGCCTGTCTGTCGGTCTGCTTCTGCTTTAGAATGGGCATATTTTCTCCAAGGACTTCTTTGAGTTTTTCTGGCTTAAAATGAGCTAACAGCACTTGCAGGGTTTCCTTTGAAAAACGATAAGTAGTAGCGGGTCCTTTTTTTGGCGGTACAGGATCCAGGACTTGCTTAGACTTTTTCTTCTTTGGCTTCTTTTCAACCTCCTTAAGTAGGAAATCTTCTTTTCGAAATGGAATCGGTTGCGATTTCGCTGAGATAAAGGAATTAATCGAGTCCTTCTCACTCATCTCATCCTCACTAGTATCAGTCGATGTCCTATAAAAGGACATTTTTTAATGCATCCGAGGGCATAGCAGCAATGAAAAATATTAAAATGCTCAGTATATATCAGCTATTAAAATGCTCAGTATATATCAGTACAAGCATAGTGAGTAATGCTGATTTGAATCTTAAAAAAGCGAAAAAACGTAACGTGCATCGTCTTTGTTCACGACATATCGCCGAAAGCAGAGCGCGCTGCAGAATTCTCTATAAGCAACAATTATTCGGAGAAAAATGGAAAAGTGTTGTCACAATAGATGAAAGAGAAGAAAAAACTCTTAGATTATGGTTCAAAGAATCTAAAGACTGTTTTTCAAAGGGATTTATGATTTTGCTGGTTTTTGATATAACGACAAATAAAAATTCAAGAGATTGCAGAAAAGTCTTTAGGTCAACTCCACATATTATCAGGAACGTATTTTATACCCAGTTTTCAGATATGAAATACCTTCTCTTTACCCACAGTGCTAGCAATCGGTAGAACTGCATCAAGACAAAGCACGCAGCCGCACGTTAAAATCCTCCGTTAATCTCTTTGAAAAAATGGAACAAGAAAGGTATATCAAGACTATATCCTTGTCTCGCATTCCTACTAGATCTCCTGATGTATAAACCACGAATTTTTGCGCTTTTGGATTTTTAAAAAGCGTATTGTCCATACGTCGACCTATAACTCTCCCTGGTCTTTGCAGAGCTGTCCAAGAGGGAATGAAATTAATACCTCTTTCGATAATAAAAAAAAAGACTTTATTGCCTTGCAAATTACGGTATAGAAAATTAGAGAAGAATAAGGGTTATCAAATGGAACATTTAGAACACAAACACTTTAGGTAAAATATTTCTGTAAGTACAATGAAAATCGTTTAAAAAGTGTGCAAACAGCCTTAGTATTCAAAGTAGAATACGTAAGCGTACACCTGCGTGTCTGCAGAGCTGTGATAGTGGAGGGAATTATAATAGCATGAGGTGCTTTCGGCTATTTGTGTGCTTGTACTCCCTCATGACATTGGCAGTGTTTATCGAAAGAGTTTGGTAAATTTCATAAGATGTCACGTAAAATGAGTAGCGATGAAAGTATGGATGACGGAATAAGAGGGAGAATTGTTGGTAGATTTTAGGCAAGCCCCAGTGACAAGCGCACATAGCTACAGATCTCAATATAACGCCTATTGTCGTCTGCAATTTGAGGAGAGACTTTCAGGACACTGAATCCTTATCGAGAAGATCAACAACGACGAATGTGGATCGTTCTTTGTCATTTTCAGTGCAGCAATACAGGACCGTTAATATTTCACAACGCTCACGTGAGTTGTATGCAGTCACGGGAACCGAATTCTACGATCTACAGTTACCTGAAGATTTCATGAAATAGACCTGTATTGATCCACTGCTTGCATCCCGCTCACTGCAATACACAGAAGAGCGCATTTAGTATGGTGCAGACATGTGCCTTGAACCACACTTCAGTTAGAGCATTGTGCTGTTTAGAGATAAGTGGAGATTCAGGCTGGCTACTGATTCTCGGCGTACATGTATCTGGAAAGAGCCATGAGAACGGATCTGGGAAGAGACTGGAACAGCCATCCCTTCCTCATCAAGGAAAAGGATCTTTGGTGTGGTGGAGATGTAATGGTTTAGACAAGCATTATGCCGCGAACTTCTGCATGTGTTTGACAAAGACTGCTTGACTACTATGAGGTACAGAGAGAGCCATAGGATCGATTTTTCAGTGACGCAGCCAGCTTTGATCTCACTGCGTGATTTGGCCAATTAGATAACCTAAACTTAACCATGTCTGGATTCTCTTGCGAGGACAATTTCATTTCGCCATCCCGCTTCGAGGACCATCCTGGAGTTGAAAACTACCTTACTGCAGGAGTGGGATCAGCTGTCGCAGGATGTCAACTGCCTCCTGTCCAGTTTGCCATATCAAGAGCCCGCCTGTACAGTGTGCCATATCAAGAGCCAGTGTGCCCGCCTGGCGAGCGAGCTAGCTGTATGGGTATTTTCATGATTCTACCTACGTGTAACGTAAAGTACATACAAGCCAGCTTTCTTTAAGAAGTCTGTACGAAGGCATCCCTCCTCTTAGATAGATAGTGTACTTTGATACCTCTTAGATAGATAGTCCTGTAGAGTACTTTGTCTTTATCAATTAACCTAACCTTTAACATTTACGAGACTAATGTCATACGAAAATATGATTTTCAGTAACATTCTGTCTAGAAGTGTCTCTTTCTTGTTAAGATTGATGTGTTTCATTACTCATTTTTATTATTGTTTATTTCGAGCTCCAAAGAATGATTTACGCAAGCATGAGTTAATACTCCTGAATTGGAAGTTAACCCTGAAGCTGAAATCCTACTTCTAAACAAGTTTATTTTAAATGACTCTCGTGATTTCCTCCATACGAAAACCCGAATACTCAGATTCTCCTTAGAAAGCTTCCCTTTCTAAGGCTAATAGCTTTTGCGTATTTTACCACAGCTTAATTATTTACCTTAATACTTATATACAGAAAATAATGAAAAATTTCGTTATTTATATATATATATATTAAATTTTCTTTTCAAATCTGTGCAATTTATAATGAATAAAACTTCTTGTTCTTTTATTCAGCCTGAAAAAATGAAAAACTTTTACCTGAGGTGCAAATAATATGCTAGATTAGTATTTTGTAAATAAAGTACAAAGCACCTATTTCATATTACATTTGAACTAATTTGTATTTTAACAATAAATTTGTATTTTAGAAAATGATTAAAATGTAAAGTATTCGCTAATCTTTACAATTAAATATAGGTTAAGGAAATTAATTCAAAAAGGAGATTTGAGGATAACGATTTATAATAAATATAAAAAGCTGAAAGGAAAATAAATAAAAAAACTCTTACACAAGTATATCACGTTTTCGTGTGTTCGTGATCTATACTGCAAAGAAAATAAATAATGCAAAAATACCTGTAAATAAGAGTAGAGTTCAATAGAGTACCCTCACCCCCCCCCCCGCCTTGAAAAGGGTTCAGCCACTTTTAGCCACTTTTTGCTTCGTCCAGAAAATAGGTCAAGATTAGTTTATGGGTAATTTGGATCTCTGTTTTCGCCTTTTTAAATTTAAATTGCGAGACATTCGGAACTCCATGAAGAGGACCAGGTGTGATGATTCACACATGCGGTTACGAAACTTTTATAACTTGACCGTGCACCGGAAATATATTAAAAAGGAAAAAAAAAAAAAAAAAAAAAAAAAAAAACACGTCCTGTTTCACTGTTTCATCATCATAAACACACTCAGAACAACTGCCAAACTTTTAGGAATAACAATAAATAAATTTTCCATCTCGTAAAATTGAAAAATAGAAGTTCCTTTGAATTATATTCTCAATTTGGGTTTTGAAATGGCTAGGTGAATGCATTGAAGTGACAAAATTCACGCGTTTCTTGAAAGCCTGCTATTTTACACTAAACACTCATTTGTTCAAGGTACATAATCGATTAAGAGTTTCAAAATGTGATTGATCAGTATTACAAAGAACTACAAGCTGCTTGCAGCTAATTAAATTATATTTATTACTGCCACTAAAATGCGTTTGTTATTGCTAATAAGCCTATTTTCTTTTCTTTTTTTATTTATCACTTTGCGTAGGGAAATTATATGGAGGAATAAAATTCCATTTTTTTTAAATGGAATTTTTTAAAAATCATTTAGGAGCACTAACATTTAACTCAACGCCCACTTTCACTAATGAATTCCTTTATAATGCATGGTCATAAATCTAATCTCTAGAATACAATGAATAGCTACTAATTTAATTTAATTATTTATAATTCTGTTTTATTTATACCTAAAGAAACTTAAAAGCATTCATATGTGCTCAGAACTATTTATTCGCAATTGAAAATAAATAATAATTTATTAATTTTTAACTAAATCAATTATTTTAGAAATCATCTCCGCTAGAGAAATAATTGAAATATTTAATTTATCATATGCAATCTGAAATATAATTAATTAAAATAAATATTATATCGAAAATACTGCGAACTTGGAAGTGATTAAAACTGGGTTAGAAAAAACTGTTTTCTATCTTCTTAACGTCATTAAGAGATGGCCTATTCCTATTCTTTACATTTTTGTCTGTCAACAGGTCATCTTTCACATCAGGAGAAATATCTCAAAGTTATAGCTATAAAAGTTTTTAAAACGATCTCTTAAATTACCTATTACTGTCATTAAAATCACTGATTGATAGCGAGAGCCTGGTTTTTAAATACTTGCTTTAGCAGCTGAATATAAATCATTCAAAGAAATTTTATGCATTGTAGAATTGTTTTCCTAGCAAATTATCATTCAAAGAAATTTAATCATCTAGGCCAGTGTAATGATCTCACAGGAGGCTCAAATAACTTGACAGAAAGTAAAGACTATTATTTAAGAATCCTGAACTACACAGTAACATTAATGTGACCACCGTCTACTTTCGACGTCAACGTGAAATAATCAATCTCAGAAGTCACAGCACATTACAATCGTTGTTGTAATGCAGAAACGTAGCGATTTACCTGACGTCCAAAAGGGCTTTCGGGCCAAAAGTGTAAGCATTTCCGAAATGGCTAATTTTGTAAACTGTTCGCGTGCCTCCGTGGTAAAAGTATATGGCACTATCCAAAATCAGCGACGTGGCAAATGTGGTTCACCACGGGCCATAGATGACAGGTGAATGAAGGTTGCGGAGATGCGTTCGGGAAAAAGATGTGCAACCATTGAGAAACTGACCGCGCAGATGAACCAAGAGCCTATCACTAGTGTCTGTTCAACGACGGTTCGGCGAACGTTTCTGCGTATGGGTATCCACAGACGCCTGGTTAAAACACCTATGCTGACTACAGTTCATCGGCTACGAAGGCTGAAATTTGCATGCCAGTACCGCAACTGGACGTCCACAGAGTTGCGACAGGTGGCTTTTTCCAATGAATCACGTTTTATGCTCTATCGGACAGATGGACTTTGGCGTATACGGTATGAAACGTAGGAAAGCAAACGCCCTGCAACAACTTTCGGAAGGGTCCACGCTGGAGGAGTGAGCATTATAGTCTGGGGAATGTTTTTGTGGCATTTTGTGGGTGCACTCATCATTGTGGAAGGGCACGATGGATCAAAAAAGAAATGCGCATCTGTTCTTGCAGACTATATCCACTCCTACCAGAGAATTGTTTTTCCTCAGAATGATGGCATCTACCAGTAGGACAATGTGAAGTGTCATACAGCTCGCAGTGGTTCGAAGAGCACCAGGATGAGTTTACCGTACTTCCCTGGCCAGCAAACTAGTAACCTAGCGCAACTGGCCACTGCACTGCAGTCGGCATGGCTCAAGATCCCAATGAATACCTTCAATAACATAATTGACTTTCTTCCTGCACGCCTCTCAGCCGTCCGCCATGTTGCTGTTGTTTTGTCCATATAACAGAGCAATGGTTGCCAGAGCCTACTCCGAAGAGAGACTGGACTTCTATTTCCCATCCCCAGTTTTGAGGAAGAGCAGCTGGGGAGATTCGGGGGTCTTCTACCACTCCCCACTCCCACCAATCCACACGAGAGGACTTTCGGCTCGTCGCATATTTAGAGTGCCGCTGTGCTGCACCGACACTATACATTCACAAACATCCATGTCTTCTCCGGGATTCGAACCCGGGCCCTTCAGTGCCGTAGTAGGCTCCTCTAACCACTATATCGTCTGGGCGATGGTCCGCTCTATAAAAGGTGCTTATTCTGGCTTTTGACAGGTGGTCGCACTAATGTGATTGGATTATGTATAATTAAATCAAATCAATAACTGAGAAATACATGACTTTTAGTTAACAAGGTTTTAAAAATATTTTTCTTATAATGTTACGGTCGTATATAACCGGATTCTAAAATTAATAATTACTCATTTTAGCATATCAGAATGTTTATCTTTAAGGTCAAGAGTAATTGCTTCAATTCTTCGAGTAAATTTTTCATATATTTACATAATCCCTAGTGAAATTAACAGAGATTAAAATTTGAAGTGTATCTTTGACCAATGGATATCATTTCTGATGAGATCTGCTGCATCTTCGAATGCTTTTCCTAGACAAGCAAAAACATCTTGAATTCTGATAGACTTTCCATTTTGTATAAAGCAAGTAGGTCGTGCTTAAAGGTATCATAAGTATACCGCCTTCAGGTTCTCATTACAGTAGCTGCAGTTTAAAAGTTGTAAAAAATAATTAAATGAGACTAGTAATTAATAAATACAGGAATTAAGTGAACATTTTTTTAAAATGCTTGGATTCTGAAGTTTGTCTAGCGAAAATACTTTCTATAAATTACAGGGACATTTATTTCCTCGAAAAATATTGCAAACTGGCATAGCCGGATTTAGACTTGATGAGACCTTAAGCTATTTCAGATATGGAGCCCTTTATAAGTCTGTTATACTATATTTTAATATTATATTTATACTATATTTTAATTTATTTGGCGGGGGAGGCAAGAAAGTAAGGGCCCTAAGCTATAGCTTATGTAGCTTTTACGTAAATCATGCACTGCAAACTACAGTAACAAATTTCTGTGGTTTAGTGGTGATGCAATATCGAAATGTGGATTTCTCAGTAGCAATAACGTTTATTGACGTAACCGTTAACTAAAAGTTAGTGTCATTGATAAACCGGATATTTTATTTACTATTGTTTTTAATGTGATAATCTTAACGTTCTATTACTAATGCTTTCCGTTTTCTGTTATCTCGATTATTAAATTCGCAAAACCATAACGCCTATCGATGTTATTGTTCTTGAGTGGCTGAAACAGTTGTTATTCGTATGAAAACAGTCTTACCAATTTCCTCATTCCTTGCAATGAGCATCTTGACGTTCCTAATTGCGATTAAATTTCTCGCGATTAAATGATGGATGGTTTCTTTTTCAGAGCACGATTTATAAAATAGGAGGTCTGTTACGGAGGGTCTTCGTCTTTAATTTTTTCAACGTTGAAGAATCCCATGATGAATATCGTATTTCAAGTAAAGCACAAAAGCATTGTGCTTAATTTAATATTTTAAATATTTCAAAGGGGCAGCAAACTGAGGGATAAAAACGAGAACTATTTTTTAAAAACGAATTATAACAATGGTATAAATGGCCGTGGTCCACGTGCAAATAATGTTAGATTCGACGTCCTGTACGCAAAACAGAACCTCAGAAGAACTTCAATATATGAATCTCGAGTTGCGGCGAATCCCAAACACTTTACTAATAGAGGATATACGGCCATCGATGAAATCTTTTCAAATCAAAGCATCAAATCGGATGTGAACATAACTACTTATAGTTACCACTTTCCGTTATATGGAAGAATAGAATAGTTAACAGTCGTCAATAAAAATTAAAAGACAGAAGTAAAGAAACTATGTGATTGATAGTACTTCTTATGGTATTCGGTAATCTATAACAAAAAATAAAAAAATACCGCCTCTTTGAGCATAATGTAAAATCTGAAAGCCTGTAGATTTTTTTTTTGGGGGGGGGGGTTGTTTCAGTATTATTTTTGTTTTATTTACTTTTTTTCCTGAAAGAAACTAAAAAAAAAGGGGCAATAGAGGGAATAGCTTAGATAATTCTTATTGATTTTCTTACAAACCTCAGTTATAGAAACAGGAACATATAAATGCAGTTAAATTGTTTAAACACTCAATAATCAAGAATGTATGTAAAATGTTAAATTTAAAATTTCACTTTCTTTCAAATGTTGTAAAAACCATTTCGTTTGTTGGATTCTGCCTGTAATTATATTTTTTTAAAATTTAGAACTGAAAATAATACATAAGATTTTACATATGTAAATATTATAGGAGAACTTGAAGGCCCTCTTGAAAGTGGAGGCCTGAGCCAAGTGCTCCATTTGCCTTTGCAAAAATCATGATTTATTCCCTTCGCAAATATTTTTTGTTTTCCTTCTACGCTTTCTTCTATCATTGCTTATCATCTCCGCATTCCATTAGCTGAAAACGTACGTGCACATAACATCTTCTGCAACACATACGCGCTCAGACTATCCAGAACTCCACTGAAATAGCTTTTGAATACTCCAATCGACTAATAATTAGACAGCATTCTGACGTTGCCATTGCTAAAGCCAGCAGCGGTCCAGAACCGTCAACTTGAGTGGACCAACCGTCAGGTTTTCAGAGAAACGAAAAGAAAGAAAAGCCATGAATTTGAAAAATACATAACATGTATATTTTTCAAGACAGTGGTATATCAGCGCATTAGACATCTTTTCAAGTTCTATTCGAACTTGTATCTACATTTTAAATTCTGCGTAGCAGTACTAATATATGTACAACAAATTTGTAAACTGCATTATTATTGGAATGTAAGTGTAACATAGGTATTTTACTAATTTTATGAATGTATCGTAACGTTATATGTATGTACTTGTACCGGTGCACCAGAGTTTCGGTATTGCAGACGTGCACAATAGTGCTTATCTAAGAATTGTATCAGATATTGCGCAATATTAATTTGTTTGTATATAAGTAATAGTTTATAGCCGTAAATCTATTTTCAAATAGCTTCCAGCAGATATGTCTCTGGAATTGTGAACAAAATTAGAATCACTGCAGGACCTAAATAGGCTGGCTGACAAGCACCAACTTCCAGTAGACCAACTGCTCTGCCGGTGGAGTAAAGTAAAAATGTACTTTTGTTGCCTACTGGTATAAGTACAGAATATTCATTCAACATACTGGAAATTTTCTTGCATCCATAATATACTGGGACGTCCGAAACACACTAGAGCATTCAACATACTGAGACATTTCTTGCATCCAAAAGACTTTCGGTTTATTCAAATCTTGCTATTTAGCTAAAAATGTGAAAATTACAAAATTAGAATATAAAAATGACTTATGATATTATACAAATTATTAAAATTAGGATATTATAAAAATCACAAATGAATAAACATTTCATTTGTAAACCGAAAGTTTATTTATTTACAAAGTAGCCGTATTCATTGTTAAGTTTTCTTTGACGCTAATATTTTACTAAATTCGCTTTGAATAAAGGCATTGCTTCGGTTAGTTCGATAAAAAAGAAGATTCTTAAGTTAAACAAACGTTTTTCGAAGTTCAAAAATGCAATAAAAATTTTTCCAAACAAAAAGAAGATACTTCTTAAATCTTTAGTAGGTAAACTCTTATCATGTATTATTGCCCAAATAAATCATTTGAAGGGAAATCATGGTAGTAAATTATTTTTTATTACCGTACTTGAACTGCTCAATATTTAGAGCAAGTAAAACAGATCATCACTTATGCTGAAATGAGCAGTCACTTAACCAGAAATGTGATGTGAACACCATATGACTTCTTTGTACGGCCTGTTAAATTACACACATTTCACTTAAACGCATTTCCTTGAATTTCTCATTTCGTGGCAAGGCAAAAATGCAACTCAAAACATCGTCATTAAAAACTGTAAAATGCAGAAAAACATAAAACACCAAATACAGTTGAAAACAATTGAAAAACAAATTTTACAATTAAAATTAGAGTTTTTATGCAAAAACAAGCAATTCGGCCAGCGGGCTCGAAGACATATTTTTCGGTGCACAAAACTGAAAGTTTACTTATGTTACTTACTTTATTTTATTTCTCGTTCCACTCGGCAAAAAACGCTGAAGTTGGTGCAAAAATTTATTTAATTTACTGTTCTACTAAGAGTTTCAAGTATAAAGAAATGACGATCTCCTTAGGCTTAATACCACTTTAACAACTTTAAAATTATTAATAATTCTACAACTATGTCATGCAGGTTTACTAAAGTAATTAGAAATCTTAATCCGAACATAAGAACAACATAATTCCACCACTTTATGTTTGGTGTGGCCGATTAAAACCGAAAAGGGAGATGCACAGCTTCATGCTATAATAGTCTCATATACGAAATTTCAACGTTATGAGGCAACTCGTTTTTGAGTTGTGCGAGATATATACATACATAAGTAAGTACAGACGTCATGAAAAAGATCTCTTTTGAATCCATTTTATTATGCGTTGGGAAAAAAAGTCCTTTATTCTGTCCGTACGTAGAGATATCACGTAAAAACATCGTTCAGATGGGCTCGAGAGCCGTCAAAATGTATATTTTTATTGAAATATGATACCTGAAATTTTTTGCGATTACAATACTTCCTTTATTTTGTACAAGGATGTAAAAATATGCGTTCGTGTCAATAATTTAATGTTACGGAAGATGTTTTAAATTTATGTCAAATGAAAAAAAAAAAGTTATTAATTTGTATTGGTCATTTAATGTAGGAAATGACTATAAATAAGGAAAGTAAAATGAAGTAAAATAACCCCTAAAACAGCTTTTCATATTCGGCGCATATTGCTACGAAATTGGTCTCGAGTTTTGTAATTTAATGAACGAAGTAATCAAAGAAAAATTCTTTTATTATTTTAGAATCTCACTGGCGCGCTAAATATTCTAAATGAAAATTATTCTGCCAACTAATTATAAAAAAATCAGTGAAAAATGTCATGACAAAATATTCAAGTTGTGAATATCTTACGAGAGACAACAAGACCACCTGTTGATTTCAATTACGATGGAGGACTCCCCACTAAGATAACTCTAATTTTCGCAGTTTCAAAC
Source organism: Stegodyphus dumicola (assembly GCF_044657685.1). Lineage (NCBI taxonomy): Eukaryota > Metazoa > Arthropoda > Arachnida > Araneae > Eresidae > Stegodyphus > Stegodyphus dumicola. The sequence goes on along the minus strand of NC_140772.1, from coordinate 97,525,012 downwards.
AAAAGATTCATTGACTAGCATATAATTAAGGGATTTTTATCTCTCTGTTTTCCTCCCTTTAAGGTCGTTTTCCTCGAAGGAAGTCTGAAATCTTTCAGAAGATTTTGTTCAACGCAAATTTAATGAATAGAAACATCTTATTAAGCATGTTTTAAAACCTACTTTGAGTAACTGTAGATTAGCAGAAAAATGATCTTCCAGATTTTCAGAGAAATACTTGTAGGTCCTTTCTTAATGCAAACAGAAAAAAATCAGCTTGATTCCTTTTCTTACTCATCAGTAAGAAGTAAGCTACAAACGAAATGCAAGTTTTCCTTTTATATGGATTAATGTCTCAATACGATCTGCTTCGGGTTATTTCCCTTCTCCCACGGGTACAGTTAAGAACTAATAGTGTCGGATACTGAAGAGAAAAAGTTCACTCTTTAAGAAAAATGTATAAATCTCAGACATATCTGGTGACAGATTACCGGAGAAGGGGAAAAAATATATTCATCATATTATATACAGAGGACCGGATGGTTCTGAGGCGAGTCCACAGTCGTGATAAGGCACTGAAGTAAATACACAGACAGAGATTGAACCAAACGCAATTCAACAGATTGCGATGTTTCATAATTTTGAAATGTCAAACATCTCACTCGTGGACATGTTTGGTCATAGAATCTTTTCCCGCGAAAAACGGTCTCTTACTGGTTTTTATAAAAAAAAATAGTCGGTCTTTTATGATTAATATTTTGTGAATGGAATTTTAATTTCGTAACGACCACATATTCAGAAATTTTTAATTTTATTTCCTGATACCAAATATGAAAAAAACATTTTGTCATATAGGGGGTTCTAAATAAAGTATCCCCGAAACGAATCGAAAAACCTTTTAATTTGATTTGTGCTAAACGCTTAGAGACACATTGTTTTCTATAGTAATCTTACACGTTTCATAAAACTTTATGTTACATATGCACTAACAAAAGTAGCTTTGTACATAAATTCGGATTAGATGTACTTTTATTTGGGGCACTCTGTATCTATGTAAGTTCTAATAGTAAGCCTTCCCAATTTTTGCATGCTAAATATTTTATTTATCATTCAAGGCAATTATTACTAAAATTAAAATGGAAAAGAATTGTTATTAAATATGTAAATTTAAATTATGCAATATAAATAGTAAAGAATAATAATTAGATATTTATGATACAAATATACAGTTACTATTGTATTCCTGCCTCAAACAAAATGAAATTTTATAAAAGAAGGAGAGAAAAAAGGAATCGTTCTCTTTAAGTAAAAGATTAAATTTTTTTTCAAATTTAAAGGTTGGAAAATATTTATTTGTAAGGCATTTTTCTAAAATAAAAACAAAGCAGTATTAATGCTTATAATATTACAAAGCAAAATATGTTGCCAGTTATTAATTTATAGGCTGCTCTCATAAGATTTTCACGTTCACATTATCTAATACGAATTCAAATAAGCAATGACCAAATATGGTGGAAATCAGTCATAAAGTATTTCAAACGTCCAAAGTTAAGCCTACATGCTAATATCTCCTGCGATCCCCGATCAAATTGATACACGGTTCTTACCCTCCTCGATCTGAAGATCCTGACATACTAAGCGAAGGGGCAATTTGTCACCCAACCAATAGATTATCCTCACTCTTACTAGAGAGAAAGAGAGGAGACTGGGGTAGAAGACTAAGATGACACCACAGAATTAATGACAAAATGGGGAAGGAAGGGAAATGCGGGGGTGTATTCCATTTTTCAAATTTCTCATACAGCTCGAGTCGAAGAGTCCCGTTGTTCTACATGCGATACCTATCGTCTGCGGGGTCTGGTTGGTATTTGTTAAAACGACAGAAGGAGCATTGTTTCACTTGATTGAGTGGTTGCGTCATCGTTACTTCGCCAATGTCGCCAAGTGTTCTGTTTTGCTTGTTAATGTCAGAAAGCGATGCATGAGTTATTAATGAGAACAAAATGAGGAAGATTAATTAAAATGATTAGCACGCAGGAAAAGAAAGTTCCTTTTTTCGTCGTTATTTTTTTGGAATTAGTTATGTTCTTGGAATCCACAATTTTTTTGTATACGAAGGGTAAAAACAAGTAGCTCTAAAAGATATTTTTATTAAGCTCAAAGTATTCCATCTACGTTGCTTTATTAGCATTTTATGCTAATTTTCGACGCTTTGAAACATAATTTAGAAAACTGCTAGTAATTTTTAAATAATAACTTCCTACTTTATTTAGAGGTAATTTAACTGCAGGCTTCTTGTATTGATTGATGATTTTGGTTCTTTCTACTTGCAGTTCTGAGAAAAAGTAAGATGTATAAGAGATATACTCAAACATCCTACCTGACTTATATGACGCGATAACAGCAAAGAATAAATTATTAATTAACAGTCTAAGCTGATACTTCATTCTTAGCGAATATTATTTTCTTGCTTTACTTTCCTAATTGTTTGTTATTCAGTTCTCTTTTTAGAAGATTTTTAGTTTGATTATGGATTTTACTTTCATTGAAAGAAATAAAAGCAGTTTTGCTGCAAAGATTTAATCATCTGAAAAATCTGGAAGTCTCTTATGAATTAATATCAAGTTTACCTCTTCGCTCCCGACAGTGAGCGAACGAAGTTCTGTCGGTTGCCTGTGACCTTGCAACGCTAAACGACACTGTGTGTCCTGACGTATTTTGCAGTTAAGCCTAGTATGCACAAATAAATAAATAAATAATAATAATTAAAAAAAACGTGCTTTCTATAAGTATTTGGATTCTTTCATATGTTGCTTAAAAAATACTTCTAACATAAACCGAAAATGTTAATATTTTAAAATTAAAACAAAAATTCGGAATAAGTTAAAATGCGATATTAGTAATATTCATTATATTTCCATATTGAAATTTTTTTGCGCAATAATGAAGCAAAAAATCTTAAGAATTTAAATATCAGTATTTATTATATAATACTGCCATATTTAATAAATAATATTCCTCATAACAATCATAACACTTTAGAGATCCTATTCAGCAAGTTTTCGCAGCATTCTGACATAATTTATGCGCGTTTAAAATTTGAAATAAAAGGTTCTATTTTAGTGTATCAAATATGACACCGTGACATTTATCACATTTGATACGGTGGGTCCATGGAGGGAAACTGAATAGTGTCATATAGGATACGCTGGGAGCGAAGAAGTTAAAAACATTCATTGGAATGTGCATGGCTAAAGAGTGGGCAAGATAGAAACTTTTCCAAAGATGGAATTCACCATCTGAAAACTTTGTGGATATCAGGAGGACATCACAAAGAGCTCTGAATCTTTTTATCTTTTTGTATGAATATATTGAATCCCTTGAAATGTTCTATAGATAACCAGAATAATTTCAAGGCTGTTAAATGTAATTGTTTTGTGAAATATTAGCAAATGCAAATCGGTATTGATGATGGATTTGGAGTTAATCCTGTTTCTGCAGCGTCAGAATTCTTTCTGTTCCCACGAATAAAAAAAATCCAGTACCTCCTTCCTCCCATATATACACACAACGTCCTTGTCAATCGATATTGACAAAACTCCGATATGTCATAAGACAATTTGGATTATTCTTCGATGAATATGCAGTCAGATTAGGCTTATTTATTGTTAGCTTGAGAAGAGATCTGAGTTTATTCCACCCTTTCCCCCCCCAAATCCTTAATTTCATGTTTCTTAGCTCCTGAAATCCTCATTCCTATCAGACTGGTCCAGTAAAATCCTCAGGAGTAAATCATATTTGTAGCAAACACGAGATTAATAGAAAAACAAATTTGCTTCGGTTCACAAATTTATATTGAATACATAGGAAAATTATCTAATCAAGTGTTTGGGATATTAACTACACTCTTCAAGCATTAAACCTTCTCTATGTAATTCTAGTCCAGCTGATAGTCGAAACGCTGAAAGATATGTTGAGAAAGGTGCTTGTGTGTTGTATTTAGTTATAGGTTATTACAAATGATTAACAACTTCAGCTCCTAACTTTTCTATAATTTAAAATATAACTGAATTTTGGCCTTTTTAAACGAGTACGAAAGAAAAATCATTAAATGAAACTAAACTTTTGTTATGAACTCATTTTAAAAGTTGTTGAAAGTTTCTGTTCTCCCACTTCTAATTTTTACGCTATTACTAGGAACACCTCCTATACGATAAACATTATTCCTATGCTATTTTGCTTATTCCCTTGTAGAGACATTAGATTATTTGGAAGCAGGAGAGATGAAAAAAGAGCGACGCCCTCTCCGGGAATCGAACCACGGGCCTCTTGAATACGCGCCGAGCGTGCTGACCACTACACTACGAAGACATGCTAAAAAGGAGGGAGAAATACCTTATACCCTTATAATAATAATAATAATAATTAAGAGAAATTATTTTCTGTCATTAAAAGTTATGTATTTAACTGGGATCTGAGCCTGAGAAATCGCAACAGATTTCGATGTTGTAGTCTTAATTACTCTTAAAGAAGTTTTTTTTTTTCCATGAAAATAAGAGCTTACAGTTTCCACTTGAAACATTTCTTTCTGATGAAAGATACATGTAGTGAGACTAGTAAACATTTGTAGACAGTAAAAAGTACACAGTAAATGTATGTAGACTCATATCTGCTTGTCCTTTGCATATACATGGTGTAATATAGTACCTCGACGATTGTTGTCTTACAACAGAAGAAGATGTACCATCTGAAGAAAAATTTAAAATATTAAAGAATTTCACAGTTATTTTTCTGCTCAATGCCTTGAAAATGATGCAAAGTACACATGCTGAATTGCAATCACAAAAGTACAGTAAAAGGATGGCATTTTAACCTTCGATAGTATTTAAATTTAGGAGGCAAAAGAAATAAGAAAATGGTACAGAAAGTATGTAAAAAAATCTAAGTTGTAGCGCAGAAGTTTTGTTTATCCTGAAATGTAAGAAAGTTTTTATTATCCGTTATTGAAGAAACATTCGACTAAAGTATGGAATAAAAATAACTAAACGTAACAAATAAATAAATTTAGAAAAAAAAATGAACAAAAAAACTTAAAATCAGACAAGCGATTAATATCACACATTTCTGAGCATGCCAGTATTCCTTACGATCAATCTAAAGCCTGGATATGTATGGAAGGAAGTTGCATCATTTACCTATCATTATATGCAAAATAGCAAGATAGCATAGGAAGGTAATGGAATAAATGACTGCTGAATTAGCTCAAACAGGAGTAATTTTGATAGTTATTTAAATGCGAAGATACTTATCATAATGTTATAACAAACGTGAAGGTCAGTTTGCCTCAAAGAGGATATACGCCAAAAATGTGGACGTACAAAACACGTTCAACATATAGGCAAACCCGTGCAATATCCAAGAATATTTTGAGATAAAATTTTAGTTTAATATTCTGTATAATATCAATTTTATAAGCTATTGTTATATATCTCCTCAATACTTTAAAAGAACGATATTTAGCTGAGTTATCAAATGTGAAATGTACCGAAATCTCTCGCAGCGGACACTTGCCTAAGATGATTGTCTTTAGGAGTGATCAGTAGTTTAGAATGCAACATCAGCTGTAATCATATCTTCTAAGACGATCGCTTCCGCAAAAAACCAAAATCATCTTACAGCCGTGGGTGGCCGTCTTAGAGAGATCTGTGTTTAATTTCTAAGAACAGGAAAGATCAAAAGAAGGAAGAAAGATAACAAAATTTAAAATGCATTTATCTTTCCTTCTACTTAATACTTATAAGCAAAGTAAACAGAGGAATTTTTTATTCATCAGCATGAACTGCAGTGTAATTTGGAAATCGGTGTTTGTCTTGTGAATGATTTTTAATATATAATTTCAAAGACCAGAAAAAGATAAGAAGAAAGGAAATTGCGGCAGAATTTTTAAAATGCTCCTTTTTTTCTCGACTTATTACTTCCAAACAAAATTGATTGATGAATTTATTTCTGTTAACTGCAATAAATATTTCAGTTCAAAACCTTTTCATAATGATAAGGATCTTGTAATTTTAGGGAAAAATATGGGTAAAGAATCCTTTCTGATATCGATGAATTTACTGGGCGCTATCAGGTTCGTAAGTCGGTGATCCATCTCTGGTTTTGTGATATTTATTTAAAGTGTTAATTAAATGTTTTGTCTGCTAAAATATATGTGTCAGCTAGGAGGAGATGGGTTAAGTTTCGTCTTTTGAATCTTTCAGCGGTGTTCTCGTTGCTAGCCTGTAGATAAATGATAAGAACTAATACTTCTTTTCTTCATTTTACCGAAGGATGGTAAACTTTTTTTGGTAAATTCATTTGTGGAGTAAAAATTGCATTTTGGCAGCATATTTTATAGTGCAAAGCATTAAAGATATTAAACTCGGAGCATTTCATGTGATTCAATCTAAAAATATTACCAGTCGGAGATGACAGGTAATGTGGGGCGAAAAGAAAAAACGTGGCGATAGTGATTCGAATGTGGTAACCCGCCCAGGAAGTTGTTGCCGTGGAGGAAAGACTGGGATGGTGCGATGCGAGGAGTATTTTAATCATTGTCAAGCGTCGCTTTGAAGAGATTAATGAGCCAACTGATGGAGTTCTCTTACGACACTGGCCCTCTCTTCTCTGCCTGTCTGTCCTTGCATCCGAGAGCAGAGAACAATCAACCGTGTATTTGTAGACGGTCAACAATTGTCTCCACCTAAACTAGGAAGCGAAGTGATTGAATAGAAAAGAATGAGACTCTTTAGCATTTTCAATATTCCCTAAGTGTCTCGAATTGGAAAGGAAAATAACGGTAATCGCATTTATAGGCAACCTGATTTTAAATTTCCTCCCAGATTAAACTATATTTAAATCTTGATAAACTGAGAAAAGATAGTTTTTAGAAAATTATAATTGAAATAAACAGGCAGTCTGTTGCAGCCGAAACATTATAACGTGTCAGATAAAAAAAAATACCCATAACATATCTGAAACGCGATACTAGGCAAATTAATTTGTATAAATGACGAGTCAATGGACAATACCTCTGAACAGTGGTAGTTCAATCCAGATGCACATTTCAAAGAATAGCCTAGCTGCATGAACTGTGGTTTTCCTCATGTATAACGTGAATACGTGTCAGTTTCCTGAAATTAAAAAGTCTTCCATGAATGTATCCTTTCCCTTAGGTATCCTTCTTGTTCTTTGCTTTAACTAATAAATCTAGCTTCATCCTGCACACATGGCATCTAATCTAATATAAGAGATAACCAAATGCTTTACACGGTTTCATTTGGGTTTAAATTTTCTGTTTGAGTGAGTTTGTTTGGGTTAGGTATTAAAATTAATTTTGAGCCACACTACGGAGACCGATTTTCTAGCAGTTTTATTCACATTTGTATATATATAATGAAAAATGATATTTCAGAGCGATAGGTTTATTTATTTATTTATTTATTTAAAAAATTCAACGAAGATAATTTTTTAAAGCTAAATTTTACGGCCATATCTTGCTTAATGGTTAACTAAGCAAAGCAGAATTTGGAGCTTTGCACTATGGATGAAGGACTATCTTCAAATGATAATGGATTTTCTTCAAAAAAGGGTCTTTTCAGAATTCCTAGTATAATTTACGTACATACTTTGGCAAAATTGATCGATAAGGTGCTAACAACGACTGATTTTAAAATCAAAATCACCAAAGATAATTCAGATCAATGAAGAGCAATAGAAACAATAGATCATTGGCTAGACCGTAAAGGGGAAAAAAAAGGAACGCTTTCAGAGACTTCGTTGTTATTCACATAGGCGATAATTTTCGTACGTTCAAAGGCAATTTTTCCCTTTATTATTTTTGACCTTCTGTGTATTAATAAAGTATAAAATACAATGCATAAATACACCTCTTATGTTTTAATTAAGTGTACTAAGATGCAAAAGCTAACTTTTTGAAGGACCTCGATAGCTTATTTTAGCCATTTTTGATCACATTTGACTATAAATAAAATCTCAGGGAGCAAATGAAAGAAAAGTAATGGACAAAAACATTAACTTTACAAACAATAGAAGTGCTAGCGCAAAAATGACACGTATAGAATAAGTATAACCGCCTCACTTGAATTTCTACTTGATGACTTTTAATTTAAATCTATAGTTTTTAGCAGCTTCATTTTTTTATTTTTAATCTTGATGATTAATAACACTGTGCTAATTTAAGTCACTTTAAATAATTTACGCATTTAATTATTATCTTACACTGTAGAGCTTTGACATAAAATATACATTAATGGGTTTGTTTCCTTCATTTCCTAAATGTTGTTAACAGCTGTATACTTCGAAGAACAAAACATTTTAAAACATGGCGCAAAATTTTATGAAAAGAGTGTCAACATATGCTGTGCCATCAAGAGTGCAGCAATGGTAATTCCCTAATATTTTAGAAAATAATATTATTTTTCTTAAGATTAAAAAAATTAAAATAAATTGTTATATCTTTTTTGACAATATGCGACGTTCGAGTGTATTCAGTCTTTTTTTTTTTTTTTTTTTTTTTTCCAGCCCAAAGGAGCGTTAGCTCAGAAGGGATATTAATTTCGTTTTGGCATTTTGCGCCAATTCACTATAAACGGCGAATCACTTTTGAAATGTTTGCCACCAAAATATTATCGCCTTGTATTACATTTAAAGAAATTAAATAATGAAGAATCTGCATAAATGTATGTATGTTTCTCGCAGTGTGTTAAAACAACGGTAATTAGGGCCATCAACTTTTGAATAAACTACCTCCTCACCCGAATATGGGCATCTGGAAGCCCAAATTTGGAACTGGGTTTATTATCTATTTAATATTTTGTAAAGCATTTATGGGTTTTTGATTAAGAAACTCAACCACTTGAAAGCGAGCTATACCAACACTATACGAGGGGGAAAAAACTATTTCCAGCGCGCGAGACTGTGCATCGAAAATTCTAAAGATAAGCTCATTTTAAAATTATTTTGCGATATTGCTCGAGTCATTTTTGAGTTCTAGGATGGATTAGTAGAACATGGAATGGATTGTTATTGTGTTGTTATGTTCTGACTTATGTTATTGGTCTGTGAGCAACATTAGAGCATGATATTCATCGTGACAAGTAGTGCAAGATTGTGCCTGTCATTGGCAAGAGCCTTAAGTACCATACAGATGACAGTACGACTTTGCTCAGTTCCACCCCCAAATTTGACGGACAGCACCTCGGGTGGGACGGGTCCGAGGGTCTTCCACTCCTCTTATCTGTCACCAACCTCTCGAGAGGACGTCCGGCTTGTCGCATATTTAGAGTGCCTCTGTGCCTCACAAACACTATGCATTTACATTCCTTTTCGAGATTTGAACCTGGGCCCTTCAGTACGGCACTTAACGTCACTAACCACTATCCTGGTTGGGCGGCAAATTATTATCATTATTAGTTACACAGATATTCTATTAGAGTTATGATAATTCGACTGTTTTAAAACACTTGCACACCTTTATATTGGTACTTTGATCTTTCACAATCCTTTTGCATTTATAACTAAAACCATGGGTCAATCTAAAGGATTTCATCAGCCAGGGTAGTTCAACTATGAACATCGTATGAATTATAAATAGATAGTGGATAAAAAGGCAGTTATGACGAGTATAATATAACGAATATAAGTGATGACAGTTGTCGTAAGTTTCTGAATAGTAGAATAGAAGAAAAAAATAGACGGAATATTAAGAAAAAAAGGAAGAACAACAGCAATAAGGAGAAAATGTTTTATTTGCAATTTTTAATATCATTTTGAATTTCTTTTGAGAAATCGGTTAATTAGTTAGAATAATTCGAGGAAATAAATTTAAATAAAGTGCAGCAATAAATATGTATAATTTAAGAGGCGCGTAAAGGAGTCAGTCGTGTAGTGTTCACATCAGATTTTTAATTAGTCATTTTAGTATATTTCCTTATGGTAATATGTTCAGTGTGGTGTCCAGGTATTTAACATTTTTCAGTATGTAACTAAAGAGGTGATATTATCTACTTCGCTCTGAGAGGAGACAGCAATTCATTATTTCTAAAACAAAAGTGTGACTACGGAAAAACCGCATAGATACAAATAAAAGCTGCAGACGCATCTATAATACCTTATTTTCTTATCGCAGTAATTAAACCCGCACCCTCATTATCTTAACGACTCTTCAATCTGAACCTTTCGTTACGACTCCCCTATCCCCTCTCACTAGATCTCTAACTACATGTGTCGCATCGTATTATCTGAGACGGAATGGCGCCCGCTAATAAGTTAACTCCTCCCAAGAAACACACCCTCGGGGCAGTTTCGATTTTTTCATCGTCTGCTGCAATACAAAAAATGTAAAAGAAAAAAAAAAAATCTAATAAGACTTTCTACAGTCGATGGACTTATTTTTCTTCTATAGGTTTAATTTTGATATTTTTTTAAGTAATAGTTTCACAGAGGCAACCGAAATGAGAAGTGAACTTTAGTTTTCAAGGCCGGTGCAACCGCAGGATAGTGAAGATGAGAACTAAAATCCTGCGCCAAAGTTATTTTTTTTTTACTTCTGTCGCGCAGAGAGAAAAAATATTAATTGCCTTTGAAAGCAATGACTAAGTTGAAAAAGGGCTATCTGAAAATATCAAGTCACGGTTAAACTTCTTAAAGAACTAAACAATAACAAATTTAAAACAGAAAAATATTTAAAAGTTATAATGTGATCTTAATAATTAAATTTTATTTAACTCTTAAAATGGTTTTATGTTGTATAGTTATCATAGGCTTACTAGTTAAAGAATTAAGGGGACTCATACACCTTAAAACCCATAAGATCTTCGAATAGGTGACTGTTGCAAGAATTGGGATAACTTATTTATTTTAAAAGCAATGACTTCCAAATTTTTACAGCTGACTACATAATATAGCTGCTTTCTGAAATAGTAATCTGAAAGTTTGTGTTGCCACAAATATTTTTATAATTTAATCCGCTATGTCAAAATTTTTCGTCAAGTTTCCACCTTGCGCGCACAGTTTAAAACATTCTGTTGCATAATTTAATTTCATTTTTAATATATAGCCTTTATAACATTTGGAAACTACTGTGAATCTAAAATTCTAAGAATTTCATGTTAATTTTTTAATTTTTTTTTGGAGTCGAGTTTATAAAATGCATTTTATTAAAAAAATCTGTAATGTTTTCGTGCATAAATTTTTTTAATACTACAATATTCATCAAATTTTTGGTTCAGTTAGAAAATAGTGCCCATATAAAGACTTCCATTGAATTTTAAGTATGTACCGTTAGCTATTTTTAAAATATCATGCGCGCAAGGTGGAAATATGATGAAAACTTTTGTCACAAAGCGGATTTTATCACAAAAATATTTGTGGCAACACAAACTTTCTGGTTACTAATTTCTAAAGCAGCTATATTATGTAGTCGGCTGTAAAAAGTTGGAAGTAATTGCTTTTAAAATAAATGAATTATCCCAATTCTTGCAACAGTCACATATTAGAAGATCATAAGGGGTTTAAGGTGTATGAGCCCCCTTAATTCCCAGAATTCATGATACAGGGCAAAAAGTATTTAAAACTAACTGTTGAGAATAATAACGCTAAGTAGTAGTGAGAGGGACTTCCTAGGAAATTAATTCGATCACAGTTTAACACCGCATGAAATCCTTTCAGACTTGTTAAAATAAGGAAAAGATTTAATTGTACAGCTGTGTAATTTGTTTTTTCCACTAGACCGCATGAGACTTCTGACTACTACGTATTTCTTCAAATAAATTATTGTATACGAAATTCTCACAATGAAACCAATAACAGCATTTTAAAGGTCATTCTTACAATCGGAGCTACTGTTTGGTTAAACTTGTACCACATGATGTAGCTTCCAAATAACTTATATAGATCAATACTTTAACAATAAGTGTTACTTATGTTCCGTGAGGTGAATTGTCATTGCTAGAATATATAACCATCAGACAAACAGACACAGAATTTAAAAAAATCAGGTTAATTTTATCTCATCATTTGTTATTGATTATATTAAAATATACAAATATAAGATTACCACAGGCTAAATTATCCTTGACCTGGCTTAAAGTCAAATGAATTTGGGATTATACAAACACAATTGACCTGGCTTAAAGTCAAAGCTTCCCTTCAAAATGAATATAAATTTCTTAATTTAAATTTAACTTGGGCAGAGACTATAAGCTTTTCATAGACCGTGACAGAAATTCAAACACAAACATAACCAAAACAAGATCTAACCATGGTCTACAGAACTCGTAGCAAGACCAACCTTGCGTCGAAAAGAAAAAAAAAAAAAAAAATCTGAAATGTTTCAGATTTTAAATTACGTCCAAAGGGGCGTTTTTTTAACATTTTGTGTGTTACCTTTCTTTATTAAATATCATGTTCCTCGCACTTAAACCATAAGATCCAGTGCAACAGCAATATTGCAAAATAGTTTTAAAACGAGCATATCTTTAGAATTTCCGATACAGAGACTCACGCGCTGGAGATAAAAATGTTTTTTCTGCACAACGTTGCCATTGCTCGCTTTGAAATCCTTGAGTTTGTTAATCAAAAATTCATCAAAGTTTTAAAAAATAGGAAATCGATCATAAAACAAATTTCAAATTTCAAATTTGGTCTTCCACATGCTCATATTCGTTGGAGGATTACGTTATTCAAAATTCGATGACTCTATGTACCGTTATTTTATGACAATGTGAGAAATACACATACATTTACGCAGATTTTCATTATTTAATTTCTTCAAATATAATGCAGGACTCTAACATTTTATGGCAACAGTTTGAAAAGTGAACCGACATTTATCCGTCCGACGCAAAATGCCAAAACGAAACTAATAGTCCTTCGGGATTCAAATCCCTTTGGACTAATAATTAAATAATATTAAATTAAATTAATTATTTATATTAATTAAACAAAACTTAAATATTAATGCCACAATCTTTTCAAGGAAGCATTTTCTAAAGTATTGGAGATCTCTGGCCTTGTAATAACAGTAAGTCTACTTCACACCAGAGCTGAAACCTTCAGCAACGGTCAACGACAGGTTGACTCTCGGTTTAATTTTAATTCTAAATATAAATATAAGTAGGGGGGCAAACATTTTCACAGTATTATCCGCAACATAACAACAATGCAGATTGGATGATATGAAAAGGAGTAATTATCAACGGTTGTATTTCCTTGCACATTCTTGATAGTGGATCTGTGTCGTCCTATAAATACCTAGAAATGTAATCTTATAACCTTACGAAAAGCCGTTTTAATTACTCTTACAAATTAGACTCTCTTTTCATGAATGTTAACATTAGGATGTATATTGAGTAAACCTGGTTAATTAATTTCTTAAACCTCAAGGAGAACTGGAGAATGAACTTGTCAACCAAATATCTTGATTTGATTCCCATTTAAGCATTGTTTCTCAAACTCTTCAACCTTGTGATCCACATTCACAACTGCTCCGGAAGAAAAGGAAAAGGAGGGAAGAGATTCCTAAAAGAAAAAATAATAATAAGACATAAGTGGACATGACAACTCCGTATTAATTAATAATTACAAATTATTCCTTTTTACAGGTAGAATTTTTGTGACCCACGAAAAATTATCTCTCAGTTCGCACTTTGGAAACCACTGACATTAAAGAAAAGTTTTCAAACTGTGTCATAGATCCAGAGAATATGCATATTCACAGTATAAGTGAACATATTTCTCAAAGCAAAATGATTTAAGATCAAATTTTTATTAAATTTTAAGTACCTAATTTTTAGTTAGTCTCTTTCTTTCCCTTTCTTTCAGAATAATTATCTTTGTTACGAATGCCTGATGGGCTCTAGAATTTTTTTTTTTTTTTTCGTCCAGAGACAGACTGTGTTAATTAGTGTTTTCAGAACATAATTTGGCCATCCTTTTGGGCTAAAAAGGAAAGCTCACTCTGAAATTTGCTTTCAGTGTGGAATTTGCTTTACTGAGGAATTTGCTTTCAAAATCAAACTTTGATTTTGATTTGATGATGATATTATTTAAGATGAATAAGTGGATAATTAAACAAGCCTGGCCTGCTAACTCTTTAGAGTCATAAAATATTTTACAGTTTTTAAATGGATATCACAATAACTTGAAACTAGAGCTCACGAAGAATAACTGTCAGAATACTGAAAAGTGTGATTTAGTCACTGCTATTTTATTTTTGATTCGTTATGAAACATTCCAGCAATTCGATGAAGTTATCAAGTCCAAAGTCCATGTGAGACATGAAAATCTGAAAAGTAAGTTACATAAATACTGTTAAACTGAAATAAAATTTGATAAATAAAAGTCACTTTTTTACCTATTTCTATTAAATACACGACGAGCAAATTAGTTGGATATTATAATATTTGTTTAAATGACTTTTATCATAAAATTCACGTCTGAATCTTGATTTGGATGAAAAAATTTTCAATAAATTGAGTTTAACAAAATACTTTGCCATACAATTGGATAAGTTTACACATTGAAGAAATATAATGAAATTGTTAATTTTACTGATTCTAGATATGTTAATTTTTTTTTGTTTGGTTTAGTTTATTATAGCAAAGCTCACTAGGGTTATCCGCTTAGGAGGAGGGATGCCTTCATTGAGAACTTTCTAAGGAGAACTGGTTCGTATACACGTTACACGTGGGGAAAATCCCGGAAAAGCCCATGCATGTTCGCCTGGATTCGCCTCCAAGTTGCAACTACAAGTGCTCAGCTATTTTACTGCTTGGCCGCTCGTGGACCCCTGCATCTGTTGAAATAGAATGTATATCTTTTTTGCAGTGAGCATCCAGGTCAAATAGTACAAGGAATACCTAGCAATTTTGATGTCCTTTGTAATTTGTGATGTAGCGAAAGAACACAGAAATGTTTTTCAAACTTTTTAACCTCGCGATTCACACGCATTAATTGCAGCTCTTTGTGACCCACGTGCATGTAGTTGAGATTTGTTGGGACAAATAAAACTGATCCTTAAAAAAAAAAAAAAAAAAAAAAAAAAAAAAAAAATTAAATAAATAAATAAAATATATAATACCTAGAAGAAAATAATGTAACAATGCAATAATAATAAATAAATATATACAGTTACAAACAATTAATTAGTAATTCTTAATTATTAATAAATTTGAATAATTTGTTATAATAAGCAAAATACTTCAAAACGTTTTGTTCCGATTCACCAGATATTGCCTCCCAATCCGTTGGTAAGTCTCGGTTCCCATTTTGAGAACTCATTCTATTGGAATCTAAACTAGCCGAGCACCAGGTTTAGCAGAAATACCAGCGTGCTTCCTAGATTAAGAATGTTATTGCGTAAGCAAAATTCGCCAGTTGCAATCTTCAAAGGTGTGTCAAATTACCAAGTAGAATTATGAAAATAGTATTGATAAAAACAATGCAGCCAGCTATTTTCATAAATGAAAAAGTAGGCAGTTGCATATTATTTATTATGTTACTAGCCGCTATGCGGCCAGCCTTCGTCTGGCTTTTAAATTTCAAATCAAACGGACAAACGTCGTATCCAAGTACCTTTCGACAAACGTCCAGCATCCAAGAGAAACACTGAAATTAAAAACTGCGCAGAATTATCGCCCTCACTTTTCCGAGTAGCAACAGTGCTGATATCAGCAACAACGGCAACAGTTATATATCAGCAACAATAAATGCGTGGCATCGATTTGATGCGATTTCATCGAAAAACATAAAATAATAATAATAAAAAAATTCATTCGAATTTAAAAAAAAAAAAAAAAAAAAAAAAAAAAGGCTTCGAGGTGCACTGGCTCTTGTCAAGATTCACCTATGTACCAAATTTTGTAGCCCTGGGTCTATTTATTAGCTTACGTACAGCACGAACGAAAGACACACACAGAGATAGACAGACTCTTCCTTTTATCATATGTAGAGATAAAAAGAAATGGGCAGCGAACTTAAACATCGTAACGTTCATGACCAATGTAACATGATTCTCCAAAGAAAATACATTGTTCTAATTATATATATATAAAAAAAAAAGAAAAAATCTTAAAGGTTTCAGATTTTAAATTACGTCCAAAGGGGCGTTTCTTAACATTTTGTATGTTGCCTTTATTTATTAAATATCATGTTCTTTGCACTTAAACCATAAAATTCAGTTCAACAGCAGCACCAAAAAAAAAAAAAAAAAAAAAAAAAAAAAAATTAAATTGAGCATATCTTTAGAATTTCCACTACACAGTCTCACGCGTTGGAGATAAAAATGTTTTTTTTCTGTACAACGTTGCCATTACTCGTTTTAAAATCCTTGAGTCTGTTAATCAGAAATTCGCTAAAGTTTTACAAAATATGAAATCGATAATAACACAAATTCCAAGTTTCAAATTTTGGCTTCGGAGTAGGATTACGTCATTCAAAATTCGATGGCTCTAGGTACCGTTGTTTTATCACAATGGAAGAAACATACATATAATTATGCAGATTCTTCATTATTTAATTTCTTCAAATATAATACAGGGTGATAATATTTGGTGGCAACAGTATTTTAATTTAATTATTTTAATTAAAATTATTTTCTAACAAATAACGAATTAAATTAATCTCGTATCAATTAAATGAATGATTGATTATTCTAAATGTGCTCTGTCCTAAAAAATGATTTTAAAAGAAGAGTTAATGTAACTGGAATTTTTCATTAAATCGACTGTTGTGTTAGTTTTTCGGTATATTTTTCATTGAATGCAACTGATCTAAGACAATGCATTGAGCAAAATACACACCATGGTTATAATAAAAAATAAGAAATTTAAAACATTAATTAAAATCTTTGTATTACTACTTATGCTATTTTATTTACGAAGCAGGAATTTAAATTATTAAATATGTGTTTATCTTTAATTAATTTTACAAATTATTCTATGGTCTTTCAATATTTCAAATACATATGTAGCATATATTAAACACATATTATTGAGTTATTCATTATTCCGCGAAACATTTTAAAAATTCGCAACCAATAAACTATGCAACTGAAATAGAGATAAGTTTCTTTAATCTTTTTTTTTTTTTTTTTTTTTTTTTTTTTGTTTCATATTTCTCATACGCTCAATGTGTCCACTTCTGCCAATGCAACAGTCGTCTGTGCTTGACTGGGAGGATTTACTTCCACATATTGGAAAACTTGTTGATTGATAGTTGAATTAAAACAGCGATCATTGTCTCTCCCAACAAGGCAGTTATTGGAAATTTGATTCAAATTGTTTGAATCAAATCGACTGATAAACATCTCTTTCTAAATATGAAATGTTAGCTTTGTCTTCTAATATTATTTTAAAAAGAAAGTGGAAAGATAATTTTTTTTTTAGAGTCGCTTGACTTGTGACGATTACATTTTGGAGGCAGTCAGTTATTTCCCTTTTCAATTCTGTTTGGCTTAGATCTTAATGTATAGAGCGCAAAAAAAGAAAACATTTTGTTTAATTCTCCGTTTTTGTTTCAATATTTTTAGTGAAAGCAATAAAGGCTTTATAATATTTTTCTATTTAACTGCTTTCGGATTGTTGCAGGACGACTTTACCAATATTACAGATTATAACCCATAGTTCCGTGTTTGCTATAGACTTTTGACAATAGATTTTGATGGATCTATTTCAGCAACTAAGCAACACTTTACTGGTATAGAATACGATAGTGTTGCTAAATCATTGGGTAAAAACTGAGTGATACATAGAGCAGATGAAGGAAGCTAACTGAGAAATCAAAGTATCAAAAATAAACGTTGCAGTTGAAAATAAGTTAAGATCAAGAATATTTAACGTGAAATTTTATGAACAATACAGGATTAGAAATTTACGGTAAAAAGATAAGTGAAAAAGAAAATCCGTAATAATTTTTTCAAGAATAAAAATGCTTTTCCTGCTTTTTTAACCCAAATGGGCGTCGGCCTGAATGGGCTGTTAGTCTCGAAACGGGGTTTGGCGGCGTATCACTTTAAATGTTTGAATCACTTTTCAAATTATTGCCACGAAATATTATCGCCCTGTGTTATTTTTAAAGAAATTATAGAATGAAGAATCTGCAGGAATGTATGTATGTTTCTCGCACTGTGAAAGTGACGGTACGTAGGGCCATCCTATTTTGAGAAACCTAGTCCTCCACCCGAACATGGGCCCGTGGAAGCCCGAATTTTGAATTTCGAATTTTATAATTCATATTTTGTAAAACTTTAATAAATTTTTAACAGACTCAATGATCTGAAAGCGAGCAGTGGCAATAATGTACGGATTAAAACACTGGTTATATCCAGCGTGCGAGACTGCATATCGAAAATTCTAAAGATACACTGTTTTTAAATATTTTGTGATTTTGCTATTGAACTGAATTTTATGTAGCTAAATGCAAAGAACATGATATTTAATTAATAAAGTTAACACACGAAACAGTAATAATAATAAAGAAAAGTTTCTTAAGCCATTGTATTAAGAAAATTGTATATTAATATGATAAACTGAGAAAAGACTGGACAAAAGGGAAAACTGTGTGCCAAGACTTAATCGGAAATTTTTAACACATGCTGAATTAAAATGTTTTTGTAATTTTGCTGTTGAATTGTATATGGCGTTAGTGCGAAGAAAATGATGCTTAGTAATAAAAGTAAAAGGACGAAAAGAAATGGGTTAGCAGGTCCAACAGCAGACTGGTAGATTGCGACTGCGAGCTTAACGACAGCGAAGAAAAACTTTAAAAATACTTTTGGGTGACCGTTAAAGTGCGAAACGTTTCAGATTTTTCTCTTTTTAAAGCTCTTATTTTACATTTCCAAACAGCTCCGAAAACCTAACGTTGCAGCGAAGCTAGAAGTAAAAGCACGGTTGTTTAATAAAGCATATTAATATTTCTTAAGTAACATCGTTCATGAAATGTATTTAATGACTGTCCACTATGCAAACAGAACTTTAAAAGTTGACCAGTCAGGGAACTGATCTAAACAATTTATTAAAAAACAAAGCTTTGTTAGAATGACTTTCATAAGCGAATTAAGTTACAAGTCTTTGGCATTTAACACGTAGTGTTTCCTATCTCAACAACTGACTGTTCGAGAAGTGGATGACAAAGGAAAGATTTCATCAGTTGGGGTTACTAATGAGGGGAAAGGGGGATGGATAGCAACGAACGAATAAGCGCAACTTGACCAAAGAATCTGTAAGACCAAAGAATCCTTAGAGATTCTTTGACTTGACTACAAGCTGAAAGTGGAAAAGACTAATCAGGAAATAACCGGAACCCTGACCTTCATGGCCGACCTTCACCTTATCACCTCACTAGACGACTACAGGTTAAACATGGCTTATCTCAGAATAAAAGCTTTAAAAGAGAAATTTGAATTAATAACTAAAGATGTGGTAAATAGACGATATTACCTCTTTCTTGACAGAGCATCAAAGGGAAGAGGGAAACCGAATTTGAGCTTCATAATTACCGTCATTGCAGAGATTGAGTCAATTTCTGTATACTGCTAATCCCATCAGTGAGTTTACGGTACATTTATTAACAATGCATTTATGTAAGGAATGTTCTTCCTTCATCAGGCACCTGAAAGATAACTCTGCAGTAGACTAAATCTGGAGCCATGAGAAAGCCCGATAGAGCCATGAAGTGACTTCCTTTTAGTGAAAAATGCTTAGGATGCATGTCAGCTTCAGAAGTAGGATTAGTAGTTTTAGTTTAAAAAATGTATGATTTCTTTAAAGGAACTACTTAATAAAAGAATAAAAAATATTCTTTGAAATGTTTGCAATAAAATTTCATGTTCTATTTTATTTTCCGAACTGGTTGTAGAGTAAAGTTTCACAGTAAAGGAAATAGTAATAAAGTAAAAATAAGGTCGTCAAATTTGATTTATTTATTAACAAAAATATGTCTAATAGTTTAAAAACTGAATCAGATTTTAAACTATTATTAGTCATAATTTCTTGATTTTTTTCAGGTAATCATACTTTCTTTTCTTTTTATCATTTTTACATATTTATTGTAACTTCGTCTATAAATTTCATTTCGGCTTTTAGTGGAGTCGATACAATCACAATGAGAAAAATAAATAAATAAATAAATCACACGATTGCTACTGAAGAATGACATGACTTGAGACCTGAAGAATGTGCAATGCCCTCACCGGGCCTCGAGCCTGGACTTCTCGAATACACTCCGTTACACCACACAAGCATGCTGGAAGGAAGGAGAAAATATCTTATAAACTTCACAACAGTAAGTCGTTAAATATAAAACAAAAGAGGTAAATACAATGTTAAACAACTTAAATTACTTTAATTTTGCTGTACCAGCAGGAAGATGAGAGAACCCATTTTTGTGCCACGTGACAACAATGGGCTTTACTTTATAAACGAATCTAAGTATTTTACATCGAAGATGAAGATAAAGTACTTATTTTCATAAATTAAAGTATGATGTTAATAAATAATTATTACTTGGATTCATATCTGATTGTAGACTTGAGTTTATCTAGTGTCACAACACAAAAGTACCGAACATACATAGAGGTACTAGTGCTGAATGAGGCTTTAATGTCTCCAAGATCGCTTCATTTAACGTTAACCCGGTAATAAGGTTCTAGTCATGGACCTTATAAGAGATAGACTAACCCAGTGGGCGGGGCGCGCGTCACCGACATGTCGGCAAGAAAGAGTAGGGACGATCTGGTTTACTTTAACACTGAAACCTATGGCGTTCGTATCACATAACTCTTTTTAATTATTAAATGTGATACGTTGTATAGTGATGAGATTATGAAAGCCACAGTTTTTTCCAAATAGGATTTAATATATCTCATTAAAGCACTTTTTACTGCATTTCGCGCATTTTTTTCCCGTGTAATTCTTGTACAAACATATTTACTTTGGTAAAACGGTAAAAACTCTAAGCACAAAATTTATGAACTTAATTTTGCGTACAAATAACGTAAAATTAAATAAGATTGATAGTACATGAAGCTTTGAAACAAATAAAGCAAAATTAAGCAAGTTATGATATATATATTTTTAAATTTTATGAGCATTTTCAGGCTGTGGTTTATAAAATTATTATGACATCACAAGACGATCATTTATTTGATCCTAGATTATTAATTATTAACATCATATGATGATTATTTATTTTAATAATTCATAAAATTTGGAGCATAAACTTTTCTCAGTGTAATGAAAATAAATAAATAAATAAAATCTGGAAGCACTCAGATTTTATGTTACGCTCAAAGGGATGTTTTTAATTGTGTAATGTCACTCGCTCACTTTTCTTTTTCTCTTTCTGTGTATCTGAATCAAGCTTTACGTGTATCGGATCCGATTTTTATGAAATATTTCTTTCACTGGAGTATGCTATAGTGAAAAATAAGTAAATTTATACAAAAAAATGTACCATTTAAAATGCAGAGTTAAGAGGAATAAGTTAAAGTATATAATTAATGAGAAGAAGATTGGATTTTATATAAAACTGTATTTTGAGTTTGATATGAATCTAAATTATTTTTATTATTTATTACTATATTATTATTCTTATCATTTACTATTTTTAAGAAATGAATGAATAGCAGGTTAAGGAAATTACACACTCAGACAAGAGGCAGTGTAATAAAGAATATTTGCCAGAGCCTCAATGAGGCTATACTTCTATTTCCATCCCAGTTTTGAGAAAATACCCCTGGGGGACCGAAGGTCTCCCGCCCCTGTTTCCTACCACAAGTCCACGATAGAGGACTTTCGGTTCACCATATATTTAGAGTGCCTCCATACCGCAAAAGATACTATACATTTACAAACATCCATAACTTCCCCGGGATTCGAACCCGGGCCCTTCGTACTACAGTAGGCTTCCCTAACCATTATACCATCTGGGGGGCACGTCACCTGATGTAAAAAAAAAAAAAAAAAAAAAAAAAAATAAAAAAAAAAAAAAAAATGACTTCAAGAACCTTCGTCGTTAGAAATTCTTTGATAACTTGTCTTCATAGATTTCAGCTATAGCATGCGCCAGGGAAGCATTGTTCCAAATAACGTTAAAATATTTAGCGAATTTCTGGTAAAAATCATGTGTTGATTCAGGTAACACTGCCTGATTTTTACCTCATTGTTGACTTTAAGGTACATTTCTTTAAAATTGTGTCCGTTAACGAATAATATACATCCACGATATATTTTTTATTATAAATATGGATTTTTAGTGGAAAATTTTTGACACTGTGATGAAATTTATAATTGAAATACTTAAAAAATTCTATGTTTACTTTTGTTTTTAGCCCGCTCATAATTTTCCCTCTAATATTTTGACAATTTTTTAAAAATTTTATTGAAACAATCTCTAATTAATAAGTCAAAACCTTTTTACAGTCAATAATTCCAAGTAATTAATTTCACATTACAAATTGTAACAAAATATTTTTTAACTTTTAAATCAATTTTTGAGTTGTAGATCAGACTCACTTAATTAGTTCTTTACTTTTAAAAAACTTTCAGAGAAATAATTTGTTGCAACAAATATGCCATTTCAGGAAACCTTATTTACACTTTTATAGAAAACACTTCATTATTTTTTTTAATGTTTAAACGTCTATTTTCAAATTTGTATCTATTTATCATTTAATAATATTTCGTTAGCTCTTTCGAATCCCCTGTGCATTAAGACTTCCATCTTCTATACCAGATTTGGATTTATCATTTGTTTACACGTATATTTTTCTATTTTTCCCTTTTCTTCATCCAATTAAATTGTTTATGCGTTTTATGAAATATGGAAATTTAAGTGTTCTCTACTTTATTCAACAGTTTACAGGCCGAAGTACTATTGGTCATGGAAATGGGAGTTGCAAATGCAGTTTGGTTTCCATCACTTCTATATGTGGAAATACGTGTATGACTTCGACCAGCGATTGCGAAAATAAAGGTTGGGGAAAGACTCTTATCTCGAGTAAGCGGAGTGGGTTTCCAGTATATGTGTATATGTAAATTTTGTTACGTATGATATGCCGAAAGCATTTTCATCCAAATAATTCATAGTTAATAATTCAAGTGCTGAAAATTCGTTATTAATAGTCTCGCGCAGTTAACTTCACAATCTAAAAATCGTACAAAAAATCATTAAGTTAGAAATATTTAAAACTTTTAATTTATGCAAATATCATTGTGATTTTTCTGTGTGCTAGTACTGAAGCCACTGAAGTACAGTGTTTTCTAAAGCACGAATTCTGCAAAGACCTTCTATTTGGAATATATATATTTTTCATTTGTCTGCATAGCAATGCTCCTCATTTCATCTATTAACATTAAAAATATATTTAATCCAATATTTCGTTTTTAGTTGCGTATAAATACAAAAATTTCGCTCTTCAATTTGTGACACGAACTCAAACTTTAAATATATCTGTCAGATTTTGTCATAAAGGCATCAATTTTTTTTTATTTTTTATGACAAGTACAAATTTTACTAAATATAACTATAGGTACCGGTGGAGGTTGTATAATATGTTAAGATTTCACAAAATTGCTTTTGGAAATTTAAAAAGCCAAAGTATGAACATGTGTGTCATTTTACATTTTGTAATTGGAGGCATATGTTTACGACTAGCGCTTACAGAAATAAAGTCCGCATAAGGACTTTTATAGGCCGCTGTATATCGTGGCAACTGATTGTAAAAGCTAAGCAAGGTATTTTATACATGCAAAAATATGTAAGATTCTCACTAGTGTATTTCTCAGTTACTGTAGAAAGTGATGAATCTTAAGAACTACGAGTAGTTAGCGAATAATCGCTTAAGTTCGTGTAACAGAAACAACAAGATGGAAGGGTAACTAACCCTTTATTATTCCAATAAGATTTAACAAAACTCCGTCTTGAAGTGTACAATCAAAGCCGACACTTGGGCTCGAACTTAAGAGACTAAAAATTAAACTAAAACTAAGATTAACTAAAGAAATATAGCCGAAGCTATCAAGATTCTAAACGAGTTGGTCCCTTAACTCTATTTGACTACGAAGCTTATCAAGGGCCTGAGTACGGCCGAGCGTAATAACAGCTTTGAGAGAGAGAGAATAGCCCAAAAAGCAGACGCGCGCAAATCAGAAACTCTGATTCTCTCTAACTCTGCAAGTAACTTCGCGGTTTAAATACCGCTCCTCCTCATAAAGTATTCAGAATGATTCCAAAACTACGTTCTGGCCGGAAGTAGTAAATTGAAGTTAAGAATTTGACAGGAAAGGAACTTTAACTTAAAATTTAACTGTTAATAAAATTAACATAATCCTTACAAATATAACAAA
Source organism: Stegodyphus dumicola (assembly GCF_044657685.1). NCBI lineage: Eukaryota > Metazoa > Arthropoda > Arachnida > Araneae > Eresidae > Stegodyphus > Stegodyphus dumicola. The sequence goes on along the minus strand of NC_140772.1, from coordinate 97,500,623 downwards.
ATAAAGAAAATCTTGCTTTTAAATTTAAGAAATAACATAGTAAAATAAATCGAATACTGTTGTAGTTGAAGGGCGAGAAATTAATAATGAATTCCACACTTAATTTTCGGATTTTGACAGTTTAATGCGCGCATAATTATGTATCAAAATGTGAAATTTGGCTGACGTAGTTTTTGGCATTTAGTTATTTTGCAAACATAGCCGGTTCTCTTCACATGAATTCTTATCCCTTTGTTGCAACTAGCAATCTGGAGATACTGCTTCAATCAGTTAAGAGTAAATTCACGAAATTAAATTATTTCACTTTAGAACCGAATCATTATCTCAAGATGTAAGTTCCGATACTGATAAGGAAGTAATAATGATCTCAGAATGAAACTTTAGATTAAGTAACTGATACAGCTATAAAGTCATCTTATTCCAAAATTGAATTAATTCAGCAACAAGAGGGGGGGGGAAAGAAAGACACAAAAGGTGACAATAAAACAGCACAATAAAACAGCAGTTTTCTCTCTGAGTGATTTTTACTTGATAGCCAATTATGTACTTTTAGATGGCAATTACACCAATTAAGAGTAAAAAAAGGAGCGCAATTATTCATGACTTCAATTCGAAACTAATCGTTTATGAAAAGTACCCCCGAGAGTTTTTGTGTTTAAATAAAAAAAAAAAAAAGAACCAGATTCCATTCTTTCTGTACTTATTTCTGTGGCAGAGGCTTTTCACGCGAGTATAAAAGATCAAAGAACATTTTACACTTTTTTTGGGTCCTCGTAACTTTTAGAATGACAAAATAAAATAAAGTAAGCGTCGGAAATCGAAATTAAATCAACTTTTAATGGCAAGTGTGAAGTAAGGGGAAACTTTTTCTTTTCCATTGTACAACATTTGGAGGGAATAATGGTTGAAAGGCTAAACCTACTGGCAAAAACGGTGCGGCGAAATTTGTTCGACGGCTTGAAAAAAAGGCAGGCCTTTTTCCCAATTAGCGTTGCATTTTTAGTTGAATATAAAATGACATGCGAGTGTCACTGCTCGCGAATTCTTTTTCGTACGAGGTATATTTGCATGGCAGACAAGTTCGTGAATTTTGAGATAATATTATATTATTATTCAGCTAACGCCAGAATATTTTTAAAATTAGCTTTAAAATGCAATGCCAGTGAAATTTATATCCTTGTAACAAATGGTTCTAAATAATTTACTTTAATAAAAAGATTGGAGCTAAATTTTTTTAAAATTTCTCAAAAAATATAATATTTAGCATAATTTTACACAGAATTACGCAGAATTAACATAATATACACAGAATTGCGCCATAAATTTTTCCTTCCATTGAAATTATTTTATGCAAAAATGTAATTTAATTTCCTTTTTTATAAAAGTTTTGGAAGTGGTTCCGAAACATTATGTTTGAAATCAAGATTTTCTCAAAGAATATAAAGGTAAGTATATAGGCAGATATAGTATTCGAAAAATATGAATATAGTTTTATTTTTTATTTATTTATTTGTGTATTTATCTTTATAAAAAGATAAGTATTTCCACTAAAGAACTGAAAAATTTTCAGAATAAGATAACAAATTTTATGAAGATAATTTCAGTATCGTAGGTGGAAAAATTCTAGGAATATAAAATTCAACTTTATGTATGATTTCTGCGGAGCCACTGTGCGTTAATAAAATGTAAAAGTTCTATAACTTAATCTGCAAATGTAAGCAGATGTTTAAAAATAAATTAATTGCCTTGGATTTCGCCGAATTTTCAAAGTGTATTTCCCGTTGAAATTGAGTACGCTCTAAGATTGTTAGTTATTAAATTTATTAGCTTTTAAGAATATTAATTAATATATTTCTTGTAAATTTTACATGTAAATGTAAAAAAACTATTTTTTCAACTAACTTGATAAAGCAATGAATGCTTAACTATTTGCCCTTCTTGCTGTCCGGAGCCAGTATAAAAAGTCATATTTTGTATTTAAAGAATTATTCTAAATTTCTTGTCATTGAAATTCTACCTTGTTTTGATAAACTTAGTGAGCGAAAGTACATATTTGATAGCAAGATTTAAGGAATCAAAAAAATGTTTAAGGGAGCATTTGCAAGAGTAGCAACAGAACTTCGGTCTTCTAATAGTCACACTTTTTGCAATAATTCAAGCTGAATATTTTCAGGTAACTTTTCTCCATTTGCTGAAAATAGTCCTAAGAAGCGGAACCGATGATAAAAAAGCAGGAAGTCGACAGGCTTTACATACTCTTCGGTGCAGAATCAGTTTTAATTCAAATTATTTTGTATTCACATTTTTATAGATATAAAATCCTACAGTCTCTCTTCCAAAGGAACTACATCACATGAGATTGCGTTATGAACGCTAAGAGCACATCACTATGTGTTTTCATGAGGCTCTCTGACAATTATAAACTGTAGAGATCAGGTTTCACAGCACTTTCTAAGACTTTTAAGTGGAAATGTTTCTCCTTTTTCATTATTTGGGCAATAATGCTTATTTTCATTTTTCCGTTGAACGAGTTTTGACCTATGAATAATTCGAATAAGGGTGTTTAGTGGATAGCGTGATCAACCAGATTTATGGACCTAAAATACTGCATGACTTGAATACTTTAGAAGAGTAATTGTAAGATGCAATCCCTTCTTAGAATTGCAAGGAATTAAGAAGCACTTTATTAGAAGATTGGAGCTATTCGCTTCAGAATTTTTATAATATCCGTTATTAATGTGTGATTGCGCTTGAAAATAGCAATATCTGAATATCAATATGGAATGGCTTTACGCTCAAATATTAGAAGACTATTACTATGAGTATTCTAATATTTGAGCTTTTAGCCACCCCATATTGGTACTCTGACGTTGCTATTTGTCCTATATCTTGTTCCATTTTTCAACTATTTTCTTGAGAATGAAATATGATCTATAAAAAATGATCCTGTTTACGTAACTCACTGGATATTCTGCACTTATTAAGAGCGTTAATATGTTATTATACATATATGTCCGTTGTCACTAATATAATGCCCCTATATTGATAGATAGACGATTCTTGATTTACGATAGCTTCAAGGCGATACACACATTGCAAACAGCGCATACTAACGGATATAGCCACAGAGTCTGCGAAAATATCATTAAAAAATTCTAATATATATATATATATATATATATATATATTATAAGCATGTCAAATATATAGATAAAAAAACTTTATTAATAACTTAGTAGGAGTAGATTAAATCATCCTATGAAAATTCTAAAATTGCATTAAATTAAACTGTAAGATCTACTTGTTATTCTTCTATGACAACTGATATATGTGTAGAAACTACACAGGAGAAGGGTTAAAAGTACCCTTTATTAAACTCTCCAAAAATTCACAATGCGTCGACCTGACGCTGACACACTACGCTTCACTCGGGCGGTAACTCAAATAACAAGAATTAAACTAAAATTCGAAGATATTAACAAGTAGTAGAAATTACTCTACATGGCTCAGATACTCTTGTTACTTAAAAGTGTCGTCGAAATCTAGTGGCAGCAAAGTAATAGCTGTTACACCACGTCAACCTGCAATAAATGCAGAAATAGAAGCTCACGCTACAAAAATACAGCATTTGTCCAAACTTTCTAACTTTTCCTTCTAGAACTCAGTATTTAAACCTTTTCTCCTCAAGGTAGAATTTGCATTAATTCACGAGCGCTACCAAATTTAAATATTCCAGCACTGACGATTAGGAGAATGAACGCTTATAAAAAAGAAAGTAAAATTAAACTAAATTGGTTATTTAAAATAAATATAAATCCGTACAAAACAGAAAAGACGATCCCATACTATTTTGAAAAAAATTTTAAACTACTTAAAGTGAACCTCTAAATCATATATATCTAAATATATGTCATAATATCTGTTTAAAAATACATCTAATAAATATAAAAAATTTCTAAAGGCAAAATTTTGAAAGAACCCTGTAGGAGAAGATACATCCAATGAAAAATCTTCATTCACACCCAACACTGAAGACGGAGAATTTTGTAATTGAATTCAACGCAGACTGATCGACTGAACGCCATCAACTACAGACTTGCCTTATACAGGAACCTATCGTATAAAGGAGAGGCTACCTTATGTTATAGAGCTACCTTATTCAGAAGATGAGAGAAGTCTAGATATTTTTATATGTCTATTTCCGTTGGTTAAATCAACATTATCTTAAAGTTTCAAAATTGAAAATTCAGAAAAATTTTGGTATCGTATAATTTTTCAAAACTATTCATAAATTATGGATTTTTATGCACTGAGTAGTCAAAACTGAGTAAAATTTTATTAAAAACTATAATTCAGTAAGTTCTCAATGTACATGATCGCAATTAAGATACATATGTATACAATCATGTTAACGTAACGAATTTTCCATGCAAAATTTTCAATTACAGTTATGCTTGCTAGGGTTTTATCCACAGCAGAACATAAAAATGCTCATAATACATGATGAGTATTGTAGCCTTGGTTTGTAAGGATGCATATTTTCCTGCTGTATGTAATAGCACGCCCAACAAATAACAACAAAGAGTAGAAGACCTGTGGTTCGAAACCCAGTGACTAAAGAGTTTATTTTTTAAGCTTTCTGTTATGAAAAACTTAATAGACTTTTCAAGACAGTCTGAACTAAAATCTAATGGAAGATAATTCCTCACCGTTTGGATCTGATCAACGGTCCTCGTTTTTCAATTACTCTATATGTGAGGGAATAAGCTAAGAATTATTGCATTTCCCGGTTCGTGCAGTCGTAATATAGTAGTATAGTATATTCAGGTAGTAAGTGAAAAGTCTGGGGCTCGAATCTCTGTGAGAACATAGTTAATATTTCATATTTCTTGTTCTGAAAAGCTTAATAATCTCTAGAAATTACTGAGTACTACCTTATGAAGATCTAAAATGCATAGACTGGAGAAAGAGCATAGAGCATTTCTGGAGGAATCAGTCATACCTACTTTCGCTCAGTGAAGTCACTTTGACATGAGATGATACTCATGGGATGACATGAGATGACACCCATGGAGTAACATGATATGATATGATTGCCTCTTTGACATAGGGTGATATATCCATGGGATAACTGATTATCTCTTTGACATGGGCTGATATGATTGTCTCTTCGACATGGGATAACATGATCCATGGCACGATATGGGATGCAATCCATAAGATGTTATGATTGTCACTTTGACATAGGATGATATCCGTATGTTCTCGTCTTAAGTAGCCCGTAACCAAAATCTCATTAATTTATGTGTAAGGCTATTCATAGTGAAACTAACGGCTTAGTACTCCATTTTAACCAAAATCTGAGAAATAAGGTGGAAGCAATATCGAGCCTTCTCCGGTCCTGCATCAATGTTAATGTTCGCTTTTCTTCTAGGATAAGAATACTATATTTTCATAAAAGATCAGTATGATTTCAACAAAGATAATTCAAAAGCGAAATCATATATTTAAAAGGGTAAACACTGTTCGCGGTAAAACGCTATCTGATGGCCATTAAAATTTAATTACATTATAATGCAATTAAAAAATTTACATTGTGAAATTTCTTTAAAGAACTCTTTCATAATTTCTTGCATTTGAGCTAATCTCAATATGCTGTAAATTCACGGAAACATAGATTTCCATAAAGCTTGTGCATAAAATTTATATCAAAACATAATAAAATAATTACATGTTTAAACGAAAACTAACCATACGAAATTAATTATACAAGCTTGTATAATTAATTTCGTTAACTTGTTAGAAACTATGTTAGATAATTAACTTGTTACAAACTATTTATAAAAATATTTGGGTACAAACGTACCCAAATATTTTTATAAATATAATATTGTATGCAACAAGCCTTTTTTTATTTTGTTGACCACTGAAGGAACATTCCATAGATTAACCTTTGAAGGCATTGCCTGATATTATCGAATACTGATGATAAATTTCTACTTAATTTTAATCATAAACTTTCTGTTCACAATTTGCTGGAGCTTACCAGCGGCTAAATGGCAACAGCAGTAAACACTAATGACTGGACCCAGCATCAAATCCCAGCGAGCGAGCTATCTGTATGGGAGTTTTCGAGGTTTTGTTCGTGTGCAACGTGAATAGAGCCAGTTTTTCTTAAAAAGTCTTCTACAAAACCATCTATTTCCTTAGACAGGTAGCCCTCGCGGGTTTTGCCATCCTCTTCATAGCCAGCCAACCGCAGTTTATTGGATTAACTTCCGTTTTTATATTTCAGACCTGTTAACCTTGAGTGAGTTTAGCATAAGATCTTTAACTGAAAAGCACATGAAAAAAGCAGAGTGTGTCTGTGGTCCAAATATCTATTTATACTCTCTTCTTAAGATATTACGTTTTCAAGCGTGATAAATTAAAAATTGCTTTGTTTGTGTTTGTAAGAGCCCTCTGGTTGCAAATCGTTGTTAAAAACTGCAGTAAATGACAGTTAAGAGTCCATTTGCAATTTGCTAAAGTGTGCCTTTGGAAAAAAAGATCATATTCAGGATAAAAAATTTTCTACATCAGTCTCGTTCATAGATGACTCCTTTTCGAATAATTTAAAAATATTTCTCTCTCTATTCCTCCCCTCTCGAAATATGTCAACCGATGGAGTTCTGCATGCCCTCCCTCTGGAGCACAATGCCAACCCTTTCCTTTAACCGCGCTTTGGTGACAAAAGGAGTACAGCCGTTGATCACTAATTGCTAATGACTCGACTAAAACTCCATAGCACCGGAAAACTGTCTCCCGCGAAGGGCCTCCTTTCCCCTTCATGTTTTAATATGTCCACGTAACCCTTTGGCAGCAAGCAGCCCACGTTTGCGGGACCCATCTTTTGTGCTCCTCCAAATGGCGCTCAACTTCCGCCGGAACCGGGAAAACTATTTTAATTGAAGTCAAGCTCCTTGATTGATGACGTCCAAAAGACGCACTAAACCTTATCAATCGGGTGGTACTTTAAATTCTTTGGGATTCGGTTACATAGGGTTGTGCATACAGGTTTTTCGAACCATTGTTACAAGTACCAACCACTTTATGCAAGGGCGATTCGAATTAAACCCCCTTCAGCCCTGGGTTCCGACATAAGTATTTTTTTTCTTTTCCTTTCCAAATATTTATTGTTATATCTTTATTGGTTGTAGCGAAGAATAAGGGGATGTGAGCTACATTAATTTTGAAAATTTGAAAAATAATTTTTAAGGGTCTTTTTTGCATTTAATTTTCTTTGTTGATTAATTTGAAGATAATCTCCCCGCTCTCCTTTGCGAATGATTTTTTAAATACTACACGAGCGTATCGCTAATGCTTCCATTTATATCTGAAACACAAAGGGCATTTAGTAAAGCAAATAATTCATCTTACATCAGATTGAAATATCGAGAAAAAGCGAGACATTGTAATGTTTCCGCTTCTTTTTATTCATGCATTTCCTTTGTTCTGAAGAAGTCTTTTAATACAGTTTCATTGTTATATGAAGAACTCAGGATTTTTTGCCCTTTTACAGCAGTTTATGCAATTCTCTCCTCGTAATAAATCAGTTGTTAAAAGCTATGTTTAAATTGATTCATTGTTTACTAAAATGCGAATAATAAAAATTCTTTATTGCAATAAAGAAGACATTCAGAATTTACTAGGATTTCTGCAGAAAAATATTCGCAAAGGAATGATAAAATTAGCCTTTATTTGTTCATTTCATATGAACCAAAAATTCATATTTAAAAGAAAATTTTATATTTTTTTCAATTAGCTTATTATTTAAGATGCTATTTGTTTGCATTTTATTTAGGATAATAAGGAAGAAATTACTTTTGGAATTTTTTTATGTTTCTTAATTCTTTTTGAAATTTCAAAAATTTAAATCTCTCTTTACCTCTCTCTCTCTCTTTTATTTATTTATTTTTATTATTTTTTTTAAGTGCAAAAGTAAAATCGAGTGTAAGAAAATCCCCCACTGATTTGACGTAGATTTGATTTTAGTAGAAGCGCTTTCGGCGATTCAACGCAATCGACATCTTCAGCTGCAATTCAAAGAAGCACAAATTGACGAAATTTCGAAAAGATATTAGAAACTGACAGGGACCAACACTGTAATACGACCTTACTACTTTTGGAGAGATCGGGCAAACAGTAGATCAGGACTACACGTTTCATACTGATTAACAGATCTTCCTAGGGCATCTTGACCCACCTAGCAGCACAAACTCTTCGGTTACATAGCTCAGAAACAATTTCTTCTTCTGATACGAAGAGAAGGTCGATCTATGAAATAAAGTCATGATTGTCTCGATTTTCCTGAGTTTTTTGTTTGTTTGTTTGAGTCCCCCCAAAGGAGTGTAAAGAACTGAGTATGAGAAACGGTTTCTATTAGGTATTCAGAACGGGATCATTTGATGGTCTTTGGTTCATCAAGATAAAAAGGATTGTGCTTGTTTATCAAGAAAGATGACACTTTTTTATTGTTGTTAATCAGAAATTTGATGGATTTGTACTTCAACTGGCATTTATATTTCCTTCAAACTTTTTCTTTTTTTGATGACGATGCAATCTTATAGGTAGTCTATAGATTTAAAGAAGCCGTATTTAAGAAGAATATAGATTCGGACACGGCGGCCCTAACCAACACAAAGCCCAACAAAGAGAACCAGATTCCTGCTGTAGGGCTAACTGACTAAAGCATTTTGAAGTTCAACATTCAGCTGCCCGAATGCAGGGATGACTGGCCCATTGACACTAAAGAGAGCTTCCAAGTGTCACATGGTTTAACTAAAATTCCTTTTCTCTCCCTAAACGTTCTCAAGTAATGTTCATTTCCTTTATCATTTCCTTAATTTCTATTTACGTGTATTTGCTTATTTCTGCTCACCATCATAGTATTTATGATATGGAGATAGATGGACCTTATCTGAACATTCCGACTTTATCTAACATTAGGCTCTCCGAAATAAATAATCTTTAGCTCTTGGTCCAGTGTTCTCTCCAGCCTTGCAGGTCTTCCCGCACTATATGATCTTCTCGCCATGAGAGAAAGGCTTATAACAGAATCTCATTGTGAGCCCTATTCTCCGCAGAAGAAACCAAAAAGGAGAAGAAAAAGAAAAAGTAACAGATAAGCTGATAGGGAAAAAAAAAAAAAAAAAAGAGGAAAGATCATTAGGGTCTCGAGGTCATGACAGCTGACAGCATGCTCACCAAGGTGGCAATTCCCTGAGGGACCAATGTTTGGGTATGGAAGCTAAATAAACTAAAAATACATCTTTATTTCTCAAAGAATTCAATTTAAAGAACTTTAGCGAAGTGCAGTATGCAAAAAATTGCAAATCAGTTTTGCTCCTGTTAAACTGGTTTAATTTAAAAATTGAACAAACATTAAATTGAACCCCTAAGGATTTCTTCCAGAAAAAAGAATTCAGAGTTGAAAATGACATCGGTTGAAAAACCTCAGTTAATAGAAATTATTATGTATATATTCATGAATATTCATGAATATATGTCTGCAAATAGCTGAGTGAATAGCTGTGAAATGCAGTCATTAAATGAAAAGGTATGTGTTAGCTACTTGAGGGATATCCCAAAGTAAGAATATAACCCCTTTAAAAATGCAGAATTTTTTCTGGCGTAACATAATTATATTTCTCTTATAACTAGGCAGCAAAAGATAGAAAATACTATAAACGACTAAAAATTCAAAATGAATAAATTTTAACTGTAACTGATCACCATTTCTGAGAGCATGAGTAAAAATTGGTGCTGAATATCACCTATCTAAGACGATCACCTCTAAGGTAGATCAAGTCCTCTGAAAAGATAAATGACCATCTTTGAGAGGTTTCGCTACACAGCGTTTTTAATTATAAATTAAAATACTTTATTTCATATTTCACATTTATAAAATAATATTAAAATCTGTTTACCTTTCAGCCCTGCCGAACTCAATCCAAATAATATTTATTAAAGAACTAAAATGTGAGCAGCCACAAGATACAATCTTCTCCCTTTGCCTTTTTTTTTTTTAACATTTAGTTCTTACCACATCCATTGTGATTTAGAACAATCAACTGTTTAAAGCAACTATTGAGCACATGAAGAAATAGTTTTTAATTAGAAAAAGACAAGAATTTTTCATTTTTGTATTAAGAAAAACTCTGATGTGGACAACACATGGCTGACTTCCTTACACGGGCTGTTAAATTATACACACTTTTTCCTGCACTTCATTTAATCTTATTTCTTCGAATTATTCAAACTTGATTAACCGATCCCTCAACGCAAGTTGAAAATGACATAAAAAATTTCAAATTTTGAAATTAAATTAAATTATCCCTGTCAAGTTTTCTCGTAATGGGAGTCAAACTTCTTATAGTTTTATCTTTTCTTGAGTATAAAGCGTTTTCAAATGTAAGTATGGAAACCTGCAGACCCCATTAAAAGTTGTGTTTCGTTATTTGTCCAAAATTAATATACATACTTTTTAATTCGACAATGCCAAAATATGAATATTTTCTTCACTTGAAACACTATACAACCCTACAAAAGTACTCCCAATGATTGCGAAAATTAAAGCCGGATTAGAACTTTTAAAACAGCTAAGGGGGTGAATATATATATATAGAAGTACCTCCTAATAAAGGTCACCCACTGGACCAGATATTTGTCCTAAATAGAGGAGTCCCTACTTCAGAGGGTACATTTAAAAAAAAATGTAATTTAATTAGAAATTCAAGTGGTATCAAGCTTTAAATAAATGATTTATAAATAAGTAACATCGTCACAGGTATTTATTTGAATTTGAAGGCAATGAAAAATAAAAATTCTCATTAAAAAAGTTTAGTTATTGCTAAAATGTGTGAAATGAACAAGAGAGTTTTATACTTCCAGAAATTTACTGAAAATACTGTACGTGACTTTATTTGGGCTTATTGCGTCACTGGTGTCTTCAGTAGACAAGTTTTCATAGACTTCTAAATATTATTGCATTTGAGCAATCCAACAAGTTTTGACAAGTTCAAATGAGTCATTTTCGTCGGTAGTATTCTCACTGAGAACACTCGAAACTGGATTTCCAAAGCCTTCTTTTTAAAACAGTGTTGAACACAACTTATTACGAATACGGGGATACGTATTTAACAGCTTGTGTTGTCCACTGGGTGGAATTCAATACATTGGCACATTTTGCAGGCTGATCGCTGCTTCTGCAAGCAGGACAAGGAGCATGAACACATTCAAAATTACATTCATTACACTAAACAGATTTCTTTAATGTTTAGAGACATTAGGTATTTTTAGAAGCAGGCAAGATGAAAAATGAGCAACGCCTTCTCCGGGAATCGAACCACGGACCTCTGGAATGCCAGTCCAATGTGCAGACCACCACACCACGAAGGCACGCCAAGAAGGTGGGAGAAATACCTTATAAATGAACCTTGAAGATTCTAATTTCCCAAGACTGTAATACTGATGTTGCATTAGGCGCGAAAAGCCTTAATTTCCCTGATTTCGGTTTTATATTTTGTGGGTGGTCAGGATAATGGTCAAGAAACTGAAGAATTTGCCTTCTTTTTCTAGAAACATTGTTTCAACAAGATAAATTAACCATTCAGATACTGCATCATTCACGACTTTTTGTTGTAATGTCAATGGACCGATAAAGCTTTTGGATTGATGTGTTTGAAGAGTCTTAGTCTTTTGGCTTTTCCAAATTTACAAGTGGTTCTTCAAATTCTCCATGTTACAAAAAGCAGCCAGTTGAAAAGTTTTCTTAGAGCTTTTACCACCAGAGCACTTTTCTCCTTTGAAGCGTAGAGTTTTATTAGGTAAATATAATACAATTTCATATGCAATGTAGAAGTTTTGGTAAAAATTTACAATTGGGTGCCCCTTCTTTTTTAGCGATTCTTTTTTGACGCCAAGATCGGCGCCAGAAAGACATAATTTCAAGATGGCCGCTACACATAACCAAAATAAAAAGTCAAAGAATTGCATAAACTCTGTGTCCATGTACACATCGATCTGTTTTCATTTAAAAAAACATCCCAGAATTGCACAAACTAGGCATTGCGCACTGTTTAAATTTGTCCATTAACACATCAATCTATTTTTATTTTAAAAAAATCAGGAGGCTAAAGTAAAGTTACACTATCATAGTAACCAGAAATAAGATTTCATCGCCAAAATTTTACAAAAGATCGTCGCTAATCGAAGGGGCACCCCATTCTACACTAGAGCCGAAGTTTTTAGTCTCATATCCCTCATAAATTTCATTTAGCTCTTTTATTAAATCTGTTACATATTGCATATCTACTGATTTTTCTTCACCACAAATAGTCATAAAAGTAATGTTATGTCTTTGCTTAAATTCGTCTAACTAACCATTTGTTTTGAAGTTCTGTATTCCTAGACTTTCGGAAACTTCTTTTGCCTTTTCTTGCAATAATACTCCACTAACAGGAATATTGCTTGTTTTTACAGAATAAAAACAATTGAACACTGCTGTAGCAGTTTTACATACTTCAGTTTTTTCTAAATTTTGTAGTCTTGGAATGTTAATTTGAATTAGTAATTCATAATATTTTTATTTCTTCTCTGTCCTTTAGCATGCGACTTACTTGCTTTTTACTTATTCCAAATTTCTGCCGTATATCTCTCAAACTAGGCTTTGCAGTTTCTGCTATATAAACAAGCGTAGTTGTCACCGCATAAAACTCGCTTTTTGTCTTTGAAAATACGTCTGAAAACGGGAAGCGATAATACGCCGATACTCAGTTTTTGATTGCATTCATTTCTGGAAATTTTCTCTATTCGGAGTTATGTGATTTTTTTTTTCTTGTTTCCTTACGGAGTGTGGGAATATTACAGTTACGTAGAGTTCAGTGAATGCTCATGCGCTGCCGTCGACGATCATAGCTGGGTTCATTTAAACTTTCAAATTTTTGTGAACGACTTTTAAGTATGTGAAATTTCAAGTGATTCATCATTTCGCTCTGGAGATGAGTGTCTGAGTTTTGACAAAGAAAATTAATAGGTGCTCTTTCCCAGATAAATTGGGTGTTTGCAGAAAGTATTACTTTGTATTCGTACTATATATTTAAAATACTGGAAATTCGTTATAATGATCAGTAATAAAGTTTTATCCTTCAAAAATGCATATAAAAAAGGGGTGCGTCTTATACGCCAGCAAATACGGTATAACTACTTTTTGCTTTAATATTACTCTTTTCCTCTTTGAAGCCATGCTAGATAACGTATGTAAAAATAGCATACAAGTACTTAACTACGTTTCTTTTGCTTCCCAGTCCTAGCAAGAATGATAGAAGTTTTCACTCTATCCACTTTGTGAGATCCTTGTGCTTGGCAGGTGATCCATTCAATCACCACCTTTTCTTTCCTCCTACCTGGGATTGTCTTACAAATTGGCTAACACTATTTTTTCTCCTACTGAGAACTGTAATAAAAATAACTGGATTTTAAATTCCGATTCTAAATTCCATGAATGTGAAATATCCTTTTGATTGAAACACATTTTACTTTCTCCCAATGTACTGTTCCCCTTTTCCCTACTGCAAAGCAGTTTCCTAAAAGAGAGGGATTAACTTTCCATTTTATTGTTCTCTTACTTGCACTTACTTGTGCTCAGTGGTAGATAGTACTGTAAGTAATACAGTACTATCTACCACTGAGCACAAACTTTTCGTGAAAACCTCAGAAGATTGCTAACAAAGAGTATTTCTATTTTTGTTTATTTCTCTGCCTCTATTTTTGAAACTTTTTTTCAGTGTCCCTTAGTAAGAAGTAAATTCATTAAGGCCCCTATTCAAAGGAACTGGCACCAGGAAAATTGTCCCTTAACGAAGACACTGCTGTATATACTTTTGGTACTGCTAAACAGCAATGAAAAATGGGTGCACAACTAGATGTTATAGCAGTCCCATAAACACAATTTCAACGTTCTACAGTTAATCCTTTTTTAGTTATGCAAGATATATACTTACATACATACGTACAGACGTCACAAAAAATTCCTTTTGAATCCATTTTAAATCCATTTTCAATCCGTTTTGAGAAAAAAAACCTTTATTCTGTAGTTACAGCCGTCACGTAAAAATTAGTCAAAATGGATTCGGAAACGGTTAAAATGGATACTTCTGTTGAAATAAAATACCATAAATTTTTCCCGATTACAATACTCCCTTTAATTCGTATATGGAAGTAAAAAGCGTTCACTGCATTTTTAAATAATGATTTGGTATTGAGACTTTCATCACCGGAATATGATAATGCAATAGCCTCAGAACAAGATTTCCTACAGTGCCCAAAAACATTTTGTCTTTATTCGGATTCAAAGGCTACCTAGATTTGGACTCTGTTAAAAAAAAAAAAAAAAAAAAAAAAAAAAAAAAAAAAGAGAGAGAGAGAGAGAGAGAATTATCTAAAGTGCTTGTTATTCTAGATTTTTGTCATCGTATGATAGGGACTTAAATAACTGGTAGTTCAGATTTTTACTTCCTTGTAAGAAGTAAAGGAAGTATTGTAATCACGAAAACTTCCAGGTACGATTTCAACTAAAATATCCATTTTACCGCTATCGAATGCAATTTAACCATGTTTTTGCTTGACATCTGTACGTATGACAGAATAAAGGACTCTTTCCCCCCCCCCAAAAAAAATTATAAAACTGATTTAAAATGAATTCAGAAGAGATTTTTTCTTGGCATCGGTACGTGCGTACGTACGTATGTATGTATCTCGCATAACTCGAAAACGAGTAGCCTCACAACGTTGAAATTTTGTATATATGACTGCTATAGGATGCAGTTGTGCACCTCCCTTTTTGTTGGCAATCGGCCGCACTAAACGTAAATATACATATATATACCCACTCTGTTACTCGGCTCCGTGAGCTCAGCTTTTTTATTCTTATATGTTCGTGAATTGTGCACTTTTTGCTTTAAAAATGTTTGAATTATGTTTTTCTTATCTTCCGGTTAAGGTTTTTATGCCTTTAGTTAATCTGCATGTTATAGTGGTAGGATTATCAACAATTTAAAAGTTCTTTAAGTGTGGCTAAGCCTAATTTTTTTTAGGGGGGCCATAGCAGCTATATTTGTTTACCTTTGAAACTTAGCAGAATAGTGGATTTGTTGCCAATCTAGAGAAACTAAGCTTCGCAACAAAATAACGTGTTCTTTTATTATTGCGAAATAAATTATGCTTAATCCATTCTGTAATTATCATTTAAGTTATTAAATTATCCCATATAGTGACTCAGCGTCCACAACAAACTAAGTCAGTTTCTAGGCCTTCAGTGTCTCATTGCCGAATGAAACCAAATGCAAACTTTCAGTTTTGTGCACCGAAAAATCTAGCTTCTGGCCCGCTAACCGAATTGCTTGTTTTTGCGTAGAAACTGCAATTTTAATTGTAAATTAAAAAAAAAAAAAAAAAAAAAAAAAAAAAAAAAATGAACAGTATTTGGTGTCTTATGTTTTTCTATGTCTTTAAATTTTTAATGAAGATATTTTGTGTTTTTATTATTTTTGCCTTGCCACAAAGTGAGAACTGAATTCATTGAATGAGAAATACAACTCTAATGAAATTCGAGGAAATAAGTGTTTCATATTAGCAGAAAATACTGTCGTCAGTCTGTTTCGGACAGAGGAGAATGTTTACGAGTAGCGCATGCACATTAGGTAAGCAACGCTCAATCGTCTGTGAAAAACTGTTTATTTATTATTTGTTTAATTTTTTTTATATATATATAGTATTTGACTACAACATGCGGTAACGATTCGATAATTCTTCAGATGATACAATTTTTTTTTTTTTTCCCATTCTGAGTTATAAAAATGAATGAGATATAACGCTGTTAAGTGATCCTAGCGCCAGAGTATCGCTATAGTAAATAAATAAAGTGAATTTTAAAAAGCGCATTATTCTTTTGGGGTTTATGCGCTATCGGCGAAGTAGATTTAATTCAGTTCAATAAGTTCAAATGAAATGCAGGAAAAAATGCGTGTAATTTACTTCTGTACATAAAAGTCATGTGGTATGAACATCACATTTTTTCTAAGGTAATTCAGGTAGCATTCAGATAAAAGTTAAATATTTTGCAAATTGAAACAGTAGGAAAAACACACTGCAGATTGCAGAATAATTTATTTTTTCATTATTTTATACTGAGTCAAATTTATTTGCTTCTGGATTAGTCAAATCTTTCACTAAACTTCAAATCCGAAGATAAATTTCTTTAATTAAAAAATTCATTTAATTTCTATAGCCTTATTTACACAAGAGCAAGTGAGGGATGTGTTTCAGGTCTTCACTTTCAGGAGGCTCTATAATATTTTATTATATGCTTCCTTAGTGTTAAAAACAAGTAAAATTTCAAAGATATATCTTTTTCAAATCTAGGCTATAAAAATACAAAATTAAAGAATGGAAGAAATTTTTAAAATCCATATTTTATTTTTTTTTTCTTGCATATTTCTTTGTCTTGCACTCTCATTAAATACTGATATCATTTAGAAAAATCTTGATTTGTAAAGGAACATTAACTTGCAGAGTCAATCTCCGCTATTGTGTGAACACCACATTTGATCATTTTAGGATGTCACATGAATATAAACATCTCCTGACTATCATAGGCGTGATAATCAAGATTATCATAGGCTTGATTAGGTTGATTATCACAGGTTTGATCAATTTACTGTACTGACTCACGTGACTATAAAGATCCCTTTATGACGAGTAATTTGTTTATCAATTTAATATAAAACTGAGAAATAAGTTAATTATGTTATTTTGGTTTTTATCTATTAATTTGATTAATTTAAGTTTGTAATCAAGTCATTAAGAAATTTACAGAGTTCTCTTTTTACCCCAGCCTTTTTCCAGGGGGAAAAAGAAAAGTAATTTAATTTGCATAACTGGTATATTTTACATAGTAAATAATAAACGCCCAGACGGGAAAGTGATTAATGACTCTGACTGCCGTACCGAAAGGTCCAGGTTCGAATCCCGGAGAAGGCATGGATGTAATTTGTCCGTCCTATCAACGGTGACCCACATATTAGGTGCCTCTGTAATGAAATGACCACCGTTTCGGGCCTTATTAGTGGCCGAGAGCCCGCCATTGGGGGGGGGGAATTAATAAGCTGAAGCCATAAAAGCAAAAATATAGAAAGACAAAATATACTTGTTTTTTAAATTTAATGTTACTTTATATAACTTGCATCGGTGATATGTGCTAAACATAAAAGATTGAGTGAAGCAGAATCTTCCATAAGAGGATTTGGCCAAGGTTTCTGTTTAATAAATAAGACCTTGTTCATTTCTATCCTTTGAATAGAAGACAGTAGGTATTTTTTGTAAGCAGGCAAGATGAAAAATGAGCAGTCGCCTTCGCCGGGAATCGGACCACGGACCTCTGGATACCGGCCCAGCGTGCAGAACCACTGCATCACGAAGGCACGCTAGAAAGGCGGGAGAAATACCTTATACTTTTCATCATGTTCAGTGTTCTCTTAGAACCTGCAAAATTCCCTTTGGTACCGCTTCCGCAAATGCATTCATCTCCTATATTCTACTATAAATGCCTAAGAGTCAGAAGAGAATTGTTAAAACAATATCCCATCCCAAGTATGAAAAGAAAAGCAAAATTAATCCTCTTCACCCATACTAAAGAATGATAAAACGGTTTGACTTTATTCATACTCAAGCGCATCCAGTCCGCTTCATTCTTCCCGTAACATCCTTTAATGAATCATTTGCTTTCTTATCAACATCCTAACGGCGAGTCTATCCATATAACTCCGAGTTCTCAAGAAAAATGAGTTAAAATACAAAAAATGAGTAGATATTCTAAGTGCTTTTCCTCATCATAGCTTGGACAACGAACGGCCTTGCCATTTTCAGCCCTTCCCGTGCAATGCAGCGTGGGAAACACCACATTTGGAAAGAGAGGGTGTTGTTATTGCACGTGACAGTTATCGTCCCACTAAAAAGGGGTGCAGGAAGAGTTTTTAAAAAATCGTCCGCTAATGGGTCGATTTCTCCAGCACTTCATTGGTAAGCGATAGGGTTGTTAGTCAACTTGATGCCGTATCCGGTGACTATCAGTCTCGAAGTTTTCTTTTTGTTTGCTTACTTCTGGTTCTTCTGTGCGTGATTGTAAATTCAATGAATCATGACAAAGACGTGTGAAGAGTCAAGTGGCATGATGCTAATCTATAGCCGTTTGTTGTAATATTTATCACATAAAGAGGGAACTTGTGAACTGATTTGACTGATAATGCAAACTTTGTACAATGTTATGAAAATATTACTATAAAAGTGGTGGGGGCTGTTTCTAGAAAGCAACTTCTTTTAAAAAAAAAATTTTTTTTTAATATTTTTTTTATTTAGTAGATTTTATAAAATATAAGCATAGAACATATCAAAGAGATCAGTCACAAATTATATATAATTACATTAAAAACTTTTTAATGACATCAGATATTACTCATTCGATTTGAGAATAATTACTATTTCCTATTTATATTAAGATACAGTTACATAATAAATCGCTTAATTATAATTTGCCATTCAATGCACAGGTCAAATATGAACATATTTTAATTCTGTAGTATTTCTTAATTATTTAATAAATAAATAAATTGTTAATTTACGAAATGAATGAACAGAAAGCATTGTGTATAAAACATAAGTAGCAAGAGCTATGTTATTATTCTTTTCGTCCCTTATTTAAAAAATTAAATTACCTTGATAACGTTGAAAAATGAGCAATAATAGTATTTTTGAGTTTCATAATATTTATAAGGAATGCTGTTATAGTTTCACAAACAAGATTTTTATGTTTGTTCCGAAAATAAGACCAGTGTATACAATACAACAAGAGTTATTAAAAATCTACGCCAAAATACGGCTGGCGTTTTGCCTAATTTTAAATTCTTTCCTTAGTCAATATACATACTATTTGAGTTTTTATTTAAAAAAAAAAAGTTCGAAAAAATCTATGTTATGATAAAAAAAAAAGTTTCATATTAAATTGCTCTTTTCTCTTTACTTTCTCAAACATGAATTTAAGGTACGGCAAAAAACTTTTTTTTAAATAATTTTTTAGCACAATTTATATCCTTATTATTATTGTAGCAACTTTTGTAATTAATTTATGTTGATTTCTTTCTCATTACCATTTACATTGTTTTTACAATTTTATTCTCATTTCCATTCTTAGAATTTCTCTCCGTGATCATTTTACTGGCTGACCAGCGGCAAAGCAGTAAAGTCGCTTAACGCTGATAGTTCGGTCTGGGGTTTGAATCCCGACGAGTGGGCTGGCTGCATGGGTGCTTTCGTGGTTTTCCCATGTATAACGTGTATACGAGCCAGTTTTCTTCAGAAAGTCCTTCACGAAGGCATCCTTACCCTTAAATGGATAGCCCTTGAGTGCTTTGCCATAATCAAATAAACCAAACCCCGATAATTTTATTGAATACTCGCTCCCGCCCGATTTCTTGAGTTTTTGACCTTACCTAAAATGCCTGTTGTTAACAGCCATTAAATATCTCTTATTTAAGTGAATCTTTTGCATAATCTAGTTTCAATACTCGCTAAACTGTGAAAGATTACGAGATTTTTAATTTATTTAAGAAAACAAATGCAAAACTCCCCGTGCCCCACAAAGATTACATGAGACTTACGGAAGTAAGTAAATAACTCAATAATACAAAGGAAATATAGTAATATAACAATAATATATGATATCTAGTTTTGGAGAGAGTCAGGAATATTAAAATATAATACGAATATTAAAATATGCTACAAATAATAAAATTATGATAATACTAAAAAGAAAATAAATCAAAATAACATTAATGCAGTAATAAAAAATAATAAAATTATACATAAAGATACTACAATAATACAATACATTAAAACATAATGTAATCATACATAGATAAAATAAAATAATAATACCATGGCACATATAATATTACGATATTGACTGGAAGAGATTTTTAGTACATGCCCTAGGGAAAATATGCTGATGCGGTGTTTTTCTGCTAGCTTTTTTGCATTTCCGAAATTCAAAATCTTATTGAAATCAGAATTTATAATATATCTCTAACTAGGCTGAGTATTTATTATTCTATCAGAGGAGATGCTTGCTTCTTTTAAAACAAATATCCTAAACAATTTAAATCAGTGCTATATAAATAAATCAAAAAAGTCTAGAGTCTTACGCAGTTAATCTAAATTTTTTAAACTGTTTTAAAAAATTAAGGCTGACTTAAGGGTAACACATAAAAAGACTATCATTCTTACATTTTAGACTTTTTTTTATTTATTTAAATCGCAGTGATTTAAATTGCTATTGAGGGAGAGAGGGATCCGGCACACGGTGGAACACGGGGTGGTCTAAAGGGTTATACAGCTACTCGGGACATCGCAGGAAGCACAGTAAAATTTCAACTCGTGCCTGTTTCATTTTTCACCGACTTTTATTTTTTTCATATGTGCACATAAAGCGACTTTTAAAGGGCTGAAAAGTATGGGTATCATTTGGCAGAGAGGGTTAATTATGCAAAGTGCTACCGGAAGATGAGGCACCTAAAGTTTGAGACCCCTGAACCCCTTTTTTGGCTACATTAAAGGGGTGAATTTTTTCCCTGTGGGGTGGAATATGCACGTCGAAAATAATTTAGATTTAGATTGCTCTTCGTATTCTTCAAAAATTTATAGAAATAGTTTATTTTTAAAAAGCAGTCTAGTTTTCAATGAATATATTATATATATATATATATATATATATATATAAAACTATTATAAAATAATATACACTAGCTCTTAAATCGAGAATTTATTAAATTCACACTTTCTTTTTTTTTCTTTTTTATTACTAGAAAAACATTGTACTATCCTGGAAAGTGAAAAACCATTGTAAGGGAAAAATTTTGATTTTGAAAAAAAATAGTAGAAAAATATTCCTAGCAATTAAAATATTAGTCAACATTGTAGCAATTAAAATAAACATCAGTCAAATTTATCTAATTAAATCAAACTATTAGTCAACCTTATTTAATTGAGTCAAACTATTAGTCAATCTTGTTAATAAGATTGATTAATGCTTTTATTTAATCCATAAAAAATGTTTACTAATTATTTCAAAACCAAAATTTTTTGTTATAATAATTTTTTTTTAATTTCCAATATACTACAATCGTTTTCTAGTAAAAAATATTTTATATATATATATATATGGGGGCTTTGTATATATATATTAAAGCTTTTTTAAAACTTATATCCCATACACTTTCTTTTATATACATTTTCACCTGATATAATGTATCAGCGTTTGAAACCAGGTTCCCAATCATTAATTAAGTGGATTTTTAATTCGGGGGGGGGGAATTTCTTTTCTTTCATTTACGTGAAATCAGAAGTTCGCAAGCAACTCCTCATGAACAGGCTCATGTCCAAAACTTCTGCAGACCTTGAAACTTCTGCAGATCATGGAATGTAAGATACTAACATTGGGAATTGCAAGGAAAATGGCCCATAAGTAGTTAAATAATAGTGGTAAAGAAAAAAGTAGAGTTTTTGGTGGCAAAATTCTTTTGGTAGTAGTTGTTAATA
Source organism: Stegodyphus dumicola (assembly GCF_044657685.1). Classification (NCBI taxonomy): domain Eukaryota; kingdom Metazoa; phylum Arthropoda; class Arachnida; order Araneae; family Eresidae; genus Stegodyphus; species Stegodyphus dumicola. Next base: position 97,478,936 of record NC_140772.1, on the reverse strand, counting down.
CGGAATGTGATGACCTCTGTTTGAAATACATACCCGACAACGTTATTTCTTTCAAAGGAAAAGATTATCCATAGCAGTTTTGAGTACGTGTGAGAGAAGTCACGCTGCACTAGCTCTTAAGACATATTCTTAGCTCGTGAAGCTACCGAAAAAAATATGGAAGGAAATTAAATATTTCTCAAACAGATATATGTCTAAGATCATATATCCGGTCACTGGGATTCAACTCAGTGGATCTTGATGGCTATGTTATGATATTGGCCGATAATCCAAGACCTGTGAACTCGTTGTCTATGAGAAGGGCATCAGGATCCATGAGCCGAAAGAGATGGAAAACATAACTAAGCAAGGATGTGTTCTCTATATTGGACTGCAGTCGTAGTATCACGAGTAAATTTGCGGCGCTCGGTGCAGTTGCCAACAACAGTCTCCGCCCCGAAATGACTGAAATTTATGTCTCGGGTTACTTCTGATTGCCTTCGGCCCCATTCCTGGCTCTTTATTACCTCTCATCATATGGCGTTCAAATGATGGCAATCCCTCATCTTCCAGAATTTGTCTATTTCAGTTATCCGTCTAAAATCAATAATGCAAAGATATAAGCCGTGCATAAAATAGACCGTTTTCTTTAATCTAACATGGTTAACTGTTAATATGCAAAATATTTTCTGCAGACTGAATTCTGCGGGTGTACACTCGCTTTGTATGCAAAGTTCGTTGTTAGACGTTGTTTCTTTTTCGCCTGATGTGTTAATTGTTCCTCTTGTTACGCTTTCGTTTTGACAATAACATAGCTATTGGTATACTGTTCGTTTGCAAATCTCCTGAAGAAAAAAGTAAAACTAGGCAAAACTTAGTAAGTTTTATTGAATCAAAAGAGCTCATTATGGATACTTGAAATAACAGTAGTTTCGAGTAGTTCTTCCATTCTAAAAAATATTGCAAGCGCTCATTTTTAAAGAGAAAGATGTAGATGTAAATTTTGAGATCTCTAAAATTAGAAGAGCTCTAGCTAAGTAAGCTAATTTACTTAATAAGTAAGTACTAAGTAAGTAAGTAAGCTAATTTACTTAATAAGTAAGTACTAAATAAGTAAGCTAATTTACTTAATAAGTAAGTACTAAGTAAGTAAGCTAATTTACTTAATAAGTAAGTACTAAGTTACTAAGTAAGTAAGTAAGCTAATTTACTTGATAAGTAAGTACTAAGTTACTAAGTAAGCTCTAGCTAATTTACCTTAATAGTAAATTAACGCAGTAGGTTAAGATTTATCCTCCACTGCAAACTTAAAGCTCTTAGAATGAAACACAAATGAACTCTCGATAAATTGCTATCCTGTTTTGGATATTTTTATCCTCGAAAATCCTTTTACTTTCTTCAAGATACTCTCTAAATTCGAGAGAAGGAGAAAACTAAGGAGAAACTAAACTAACTCCTGAGGAGCGCCATCCGACCTCCCTGTAGGAGCAAAATAGCACGAACCTCAATGGAGCGACTTTTCGCTCTATGAAAAGATGATTCCTTCTCATTTGAAACAAAAAAGGATTCTTTCCTGTTCGTCCTGCTAGAGAGTGGAAGATAGGACCTAATATTAGGATGAAACCACACACCTACCTCTCCCCTATCCCATTTTGTTTCATGACTTCAAAATAAATAAATAAATAAATAAATAAAATTAAAAAAATTATACAGTAAAAATCATAAACAAGGAAATTATTTTTATTGTGTCAAGCTTTCTTTCCCTCTTGTAAAATATTGTTTGCTGTTAAAGTTTTCTGTACTTTCTTTACGCCGTTAACCTGGGGATTATTCACAACGGTATCAAAGGATTCATACGAGATGCCTTAGAAGTAAAAATCTACGATCTACTTATTATGGCTATAAATAATCCACTAAGAATAAAACTGGTGTAAAGAATTAAAACAACGAGAACTTAAACTCGTCAAAAGCGTTTTCGGCAGGCTGTTTTTCTTTTTCAGCTGTATATCAAAATTTGCAGTGTTGCGCTGTTGATGAATTAGAGGAACTGGAATTTTCTCTGAATTTGAAGTATTAACATTTTCAAATAATTTTTTACGCAGTATTCAACAGCATTAGCAGGAACATAATTTTACTTCTTTTGATAATGAGCACCGGAAGAAATTTCGAATGCGGTCGAAATTTCTCGCAAATCGAATGCGCTTGAATTGCTTTAGCTTGATGCTGAGGATTTATTCCCAGACAGTATTCTTAAACAAGCAGTTCAGTACCGGCGGTAGATCGTAAGAAATTTTAGTTTTCTTATGATTCTTATATGCGAAATTAATTTAACTTGTAGTGCTGTATTTTATTTCATGTTCATGAAAAAAATATGTGAAAAAAATTTTAACTTTACTTCGAATTTAGTGAAAGAATTCTAAGTAAAATATTCTAATGCAATAATTCCGGCTTTAAAATTTGAAAAGGGAAGAACTAAGAACAAATCCAATCTTAGGTAATCATTACCGAACATGAAAACAAGCAAACGCCAAAGGCACTTCATAACAGCGCGCCAATTAGCTGTCAGTGACACGATCGTATGATCTTGATCGCTTGTCTACCGTATTCTTTAGGATTCCTGCACACATATAATACGTCAAGTTACAAGTTTCAATGTTGAAAGTTACTTCGATAATCTCAGACAAGTATTCATCAGGATAATTCAACAAAAGCTTTACGTCATCAAAAAAGCAAGGACAGCCCATATATTACTTAAACTTTCTTACAAATTTACCATATATAACTTATTCGTTTAGGCAAGTGCTAATGCTGAAGAAGCATCTCCCCCCCCCCCAAAAAAAAAGTAGCTATACTCACAAGAAAGCTGCGTTTAAATGGCAACGATTGTTGACCTCATGGTAAAAGAAAGTACCCTTGTTTGCTCTCAACTATCAACGGCTATCCTTTATGATATTATTTTTTCAAAATAAACGAGCAATAATCACAATTGATAGATCTACCTTAAGTGCTATTATTTGCACAAGAAATTAACACTTGTTTTTCTGAAATCGACTATTATATAGTTTCAAAATGGTTAACGGTATACAAACTGAGAAGTAATCTGAGTTCGTCAAAATCTTGAACATAGTATCTTTTTTTATTATCACAGCCACAATATTAGTATGTTTACTACTTGCTGAGCTGCAAACAATTTTCTACGATAATTACAAGTATTTATATTTAGCAAATAAATATTTATAAGTATTTATGATATTTGTATAATTTTTTGAAAATATCGTACGCTCAGGTATCCTCTAACGTTATTTAATTTCTGCATGTCAAATAGAAAATAAAAGCTAATGGAAGCATGCCAAAGCATGGAAAGAATTAACTGCTTTTCAAAACTGCTTTTCAAAACAGGCAAAAGTCAAACTTTACACTGTCGTTTCTCCTGACTGAAAAACTACGCTTTTCTGATCAGACAGACATGGGATCCCAAGAAACTGATGTCAGGAGTACTAAGCTGAAATGTGAAACAGCATACGAAGAACAGCTTTCTCGGCAGTTAGATCGGTCGCTATTGACCGACTGCATGGACAATTCAATCAATCGGTTTATTCCTCACACAATTTTTCGCATGGGGTTATCTTAAAGGGCTCTTATACAATACTCTTTTTACCTCTAACGAAGGTTAGGTTTAGGTTAAAGCAAAGGAATCGAGGACTATCTGCCTAAGAGGGTGTGTGCTTTCGGTGAAGGACTTTCTGAGGGAAATTGGCTCGTATACACGCTACACATGAGAAAAACCAGCAAAGACTTCAAAACCAGGTAAAAATCTTCAAAACTTCTCTAAACATATTCTAGATGTGCCAGATATTTTTCAACGCCTGGCATGTGCCAATCGATTCAGCATGGTTGTTCTGTGTATGTGAGTACAAATAAACGAAACTCTGATTATCTCCTGTATTAGCTGCATATACAACTTCTTCAGTTGCACTGCAGCCTATCGCAAGCCAAGGCCGTCTCAACAAGCTTCTTTAACGGATCCGATCAGTCACAATGGTCCGCCGACGATTGACTTTTAAGAAGTCTTGAGATCTCCCTCCAAGCAGTCTATCCATCTTGTGCGAGTTCTTCCGCTTTTCCTGGTGCTCTATACACTTGCAAAGGTCACCTTTTTAATAGGGTTCAAATTGTCACATCTAACTCGGACAAAACTAGGTTGTTTTTATCTTCTATAGATTTCATGATCAAACAAAATTGCACATATAACTATCGTCTTAATAAAATGAATAAATATAATGCAGTTCAAACTTAATCCAGTCATACTTAATCTAACTACTGAAAGCAGCAATGAGTGGTGGTAATAATGCAAAATAAATTAAAAATAATACGTTTAAATATTCAATTCGGAATAAACATATGCAAAATATCAAATAGCAGAGCCATAGTGTTAGGTGCTGACAAAGTCGTAGATTACTTAGATTTATTTTAAGTTATAAACTTTAATTTATGTCTTTATTGGTTCAGAAACAGGCTAATTTATTTACTTTCGTTGCACTAACCCCCTGACGACTATGCAGCGAAAGATGTAAATTTATTTCACTTTTGGTTTGGGCATCTTTTGCCCCCTTTTTCTTGCCGCTTGCCATTATACTTCTGGTATTCGAATTTTGCATATGTTTATTTCGAGATGAATATGGGATGAATTTTAAACGTATGATTTTTTTTATTTACTTTACATTATCGTATCTATATGTGTAATTACACATAAACAGGTAAAAGAGCATGCAGCACCAGAGGCTTCACTATAGGAATTGTACAGATATTGCTAAAGTTCACTAACCTGCTAAACTCTGAAAAACTGGAAAAGAATGCATGCTTTTTCTCCTACGGAATACCGAAGTTATACATTGGCGGTACTACATTTAAACATAAAATGATAACATAAAATTAGCAAAGTTACATGACACAAACTGTTGAGTATACTCATTACAGTCTTGGATTACGTAAATTCAATAGAATTTTTACATTTTTATGTAAGTGAATAAACAAATGGGTTTTGATTTTGCTAATATATTGTACGTTGATTGTACGGTTCTTGTTATGTATTACGTTACTGGTTGATTCTTGGTTGTCTTTCTTATATTGTATACCATCTTAAGGGACATGTAGCATCTCTGGTTGGCGTTTGCATGGTTATGTTTCTACATAATTTTTGTTTACTTCTTACGCTTGACTTCTCTTTCCAGTTTGTCAACGTAGTTTCAAATTATCCTGTGTAAAAGGATTCAAGGATAGATGGAAGAGAGCTAAAGTAATAGGCATTAGATTCAAAACTGAAGAAGAAAGGTTAAAGACTATTCTTTTTTATTGTTATCGAAAATAATTTGTTATGTTATACAAGAAGAATATTTGTAATAGACGACTAATCTGTACACACGAATGATTATCATAATCACAAATAATAATTTTTGATGATTATAATAATCAATCAATAATGATTTTTAAATCTCCTGGAATGAATAATGTTTGTTTTTAATAAAATGTTTCTCCTGAATTGAAAGTTATGTATTACTTTTCTGATGTGTTGCGGAACGTTGACTCTCGTAGTGTAAATTATAATTCATATGGGTAGATTCTGTGAATAATAGGTACTTTTTCTTTAACTGTCGTATCAATATTTTGTTGTCCAGAATATGAACCTTTCCGCAAAACAAGAAAAGGGAAAAAAAGAGTAGCACTGTTACAGTGAAAGACTAATTGGAGAATATATTAGCTGTTATAGCTGAAAAAATAAGGGAAATACATGAAAATTTTTTGTTTCAGATTGATTTGCAGAACATAGCTAACAGATAATTGCCTTGTCCCGATAATTATCAAAGCAGCATTATCTTTCCATCTCTTGCAATAAATTTTTGCTGTTAATTTGCTAATCTTAATCTCTCCGAATCTTAGGTAAATTTTTATTATTTACCTAAATACTTTGGTATTTACACCAGCAAGAAATCTCAAAACTGAAAAAGGCCTTTGAAAGATTCGCGAGGTTAAGTAGAAATTACTTTCCATCTTAGATTAAAACCTTTTTTGACAAAACAAGAGGATTACCTCTACAAAGCCAGGTATGAAGAATTTGCCCAAGAATTTGATTGAAAGAGCAGTTACAATGGCTCATCAAGATTTTATTAAGAGTAAAATCCATATCGGATTTTCTCACTAAAACATACGCAGTCTTAATGCATGCTTCGAACCACTAACATTCGAAAACCCTATCAAAGGCGTACCATCCCCTCTATTTTAACCCTTGCAACGCGGGGAAGATGGGGTGGAATTTATCACGTGACTGCCACCCACTGATGCAGGGTTGGTAGCTATTAAGGAAGCCATCCTAATTCAACGGTCCCTGATTCAGTCTTCAAAGTGTTAAAAACAGTCAGCGATCGTAAATTCAGGACTCGTTTCGGGAGTAAGGAAAAAAAAAAGGGGGTTCCTTTTTGGACTTTATCGGGTGCTTCTGATTTTATTTTTATGAGAGACTGTAAAAAAATCGGAACTCTCCGTGGGTGGTCTTAATTGATATCGGGGAGAGGGTTTACGTCCTTGAAACATAAACTTTTGGGTAAGCAGAAAAATCGATTGGTTTTAAAGCCATCGACAAATAACAAGAAGCGTCTTAGAAAATTTCAAGCAGGATATTTTACGGTGATATTCGTTGAGGCGAGTTATTAAGGAAAGAAAGGGGAAAAGATTTCTTCTTCTCAATTATATATTCAATCACTTTTTTTCCCTGAAATTTTTAATTACATTTTCTGATAATGCTAACATGCTTAAAGTTACATATTCACGTTTTACTACCATGAATGTAGTTTTTAGTAATTATTCTTAGTTTTCGGAAATAGTTGTCAGTTACTAATTACCCTTAGATTGTTATAACCAAATCTTACCAAGTCTGCAAAGTAATTTTTTAGCTATTGAAGCTGTGTATCCTCCCCTTCATTTCGTAATGTTTTTAACTCAAACCATCATCGGGATATGCAGTACTGATCGCTAACCAAATTCCTTAAATTTTTCACGATCCGTAATAGATTTCTTACTATCTAATACAAGTTGGGTACTTTTCCGTTTTGCCGGCGCAAGCGATAAAGTCGCCAATAATGGTACAACCGATGCCAAACGGAATATTCTTGCTGGTAACCTTTTACGCCTCATTTTCAAAACAAGTGGCAGCTTTTTCTTATCAGATTGATTGTTTTTTTCAATACTGGCATATAATTACATAGAATTTTTATCAGATAGTTCAGTTTTATGTCTAAGGCCATTTTCGGTAATTAAGTCAATTAGGATGCAATCACAGCGCTTACCCGAAGCCGAAAATATAGAAAAGGTAAAGTCAAGGGTTAAATTCATCAATTCTAATGAGAATGCATTAGCGAAGTAAAGCACTGCAGTTTTACATAATTTCTGAGTAAGCTATTCGTACGAATTGGAATATTTCTTGCATTTAAACTTGTGTTCCAAATTAAGATTTAACTTGAAATTAATGTAGATAATTACTGAGAGCATTTGATTTTTGTAGAGTAGTTTACGTGAGATGAGATCTCTTGGGGTCACGTGATATGAACCGGCGAATCAGGATGTTGAACCATGAAAGCATAGTAAATTCTTAAATTAATGTCTTTTCACAAATTTATTGTCTTTATTTATTGGCTTTTTACAAAATTTTAAGCGATATTAAAATGTTTATGCCTTCAAAAAAAGAATTCTTAGAACTAACATTTTTTTAATATTTTTTATGTGTATACTGTATGTTGTCGCCAATAAAGTCTGCTTGGCGAGATTTGCGCCGGCGAAACGGAAAAGTACCTAATTTCTATTCTAGCATTAAAAAATACATTTATATCAAAGATCCATTTCAAATAAAATTAGACATCATTTTGTTGTAGAATATTTTTGATTACAAAATTCTTCCGTAATATCTTAAAACTCTTCTGCACATACTGCGGTTCCCCAAGAATATGCTGCCAGCTTTCAGAGGATATACTAAGAACTCTGAAAAGAAGATACATTTTTTTAAAGAAAATTAAGAAATTTCTTTCCAACAGTTTCCTCGGTGTTTTTGACAATGCCATTACGATGCCTCTCTGAATATTCTAGGTATATAAGAATAATTCTTATCTTTGGCGTAGCCTCAAAAACAAATACCGCTACAGGAAATGTTTCGAAAGAGTTATAGCTTGCAGTAGAGCTTAAATTCAGCCATAAACCCTAAGAGCCCGGCTGAAATATTCCTTATTTTTTACATAATTATTGTCGGAGCCCTAAATAAAGTGAACTGCAGTATATTTAATTATGTTTTATTAGCCGAAAAGTGCTGTTAGTTTCGAAACACGGGTACTTACGTATTAAAGCCACCACAGCTGCAGATTTGGCGGTTTTTAAGTGCCGCCAATCTACACCTAAAATTTTTGCGACAAATCTTAATTTAAAACACTTGTTTTTTAAATCAAAACACTTTCAAAAATCAAAACACTTTTAAAATCAAAAGTAGTCAATCGATTTCGGTGGACAATGGGCCGATATAGAGTTTAACATAGATTCAAAACAGTCTCTATTTTCTTTGACCTGATGCTGTCGCCATATGAACTCTGCTAAATAACATTCTAAATGATGTCTTGCTGTCGCTATATGAACTCTGCTAAATAAGATTCTAAATGATGTTTCGCTGTCCTCCTATGTCTCTTGTTCCTCCATTTAGCAATGCCCCACATTCTTTCAACCATTTGTGTATGAACTCCTGTACTAGGATCAATAAAATTGTATTTTATGATTAACTTTAACATGTAGGAATCCTTCTTTTTCTACTCTATTTGTTTGGTAGCCTTTCCAACCGTCAGAATAATTGTGCTACCATCTGCAATGTGTTCAATAATTTTATTAAGAAGGGTAGAGCCAGTTCTATTAGGAACAGTGACAACAAACGAATCTTTTCTTTCTCTGCATATACCACCAAACACTCACTGTTCGGGTAATACTCGACTACAATTATTTTTACGTTTAGTAAACAAACTTTCCTCAATTTTCATAATGAAATCTGGTCCACCTACCTTCTTGTTTGGTTATTTCTCCATATCCAAGACACATAATTCACGCATGTAATTGTTCCAGTCTATAACAGTTTATCCGATAAATCAAGTTGCTTTTCACAAAATTTAATCGACGTCAACTCCTCGCACCAGCAGTATATGAATCTCAAAGCTGAACAAAATGGAATTCTGCTTCCTTCAAACCAGTTGCCTTTTCTAAGTCCCACTTGCTGATCACACTGTCTTAAATTACATTTGCAAAATGTACGTTAACCAAAATAAAGTTTCATATCATGCGAATTTTTACATTTTTCTTTTTTTGGATAAAATATTTCGCTTCTGAAAAAATAAAATTGCATCTTCTTCCGTGTTTGGCAAATCCCAAAGACGCATTTTCGTAGCACTAAAAAATGGCGTCAAAAATCAGCAAACAACAAGGCAAAAAGAAACACGATTTGCCATTGATTCATTTTAAATATCTTCCACTGTAAATGCGTTGTTTCGCATGTCTTTCGAGACTGTTTCTATTCGGCTGCTTTTACTTTAGATAAATAAGATCTTCATGTCAGTAATAAACGTTTATTATAATTCAGTTATATTTAAGAGCCACAAACTGGCAAAAAGATTTTAACGTAAATTAACAGAAATTTCCCACTTTTAATTACTGAAAATATGTGTATAAAATATTTCCTCTTATTTGAAATTTTTTGTCTCATTACAATTGTCACAAAGCGTTTACTACTTTTACTACGTTTTGGAACTCCATCTATCTACACTTTATATCTGAAGAGCAAACTCTCAATTTCAGAATAAAATATCTTGAAAAATTTTGAGCTGTAATTAATAATATGCTTTTCATGAACAGAAATCAATCTGCTAATTATTATTTTTTTTTAAAAAAAAAGCTCGCACATAAAACACATGAACGTTAAAAATATTCATCTTGTTTGTTATTCTTACGCATGAACTAGCATGAACTTCTTACGCATGAAAAAGTTCGCTCATGAAACACATGATATTCATCCAATTTGTTTTTCTTTCGTCTCTTTTTAACCCATCCCCAAATATCTTTATCTACCATACCTAGAGCATTTTGAAATCCGCTTGATAAAACCTTTTTTTGAAGCAGGTAACTTTAAACTACATCAGATGCCCTTATTCACAGAGTTTTAATTCACTTAATTTTGCGTAAGAGTAGTGTAGAATAAAGGAGCATTTATTGCAGAATAAGTTCTTAATATCTAAAGTCACCATGCATAATTTAGACAAAAACATAGCCCAGTTCGCTAGAAATATAATACAACACCAAAGCTAGCCATGTAGTACGGAAAAATTATTTGATTTTCGATACATTATACTCACCTAACGTATGAAACCTAACGTAAGAAATTGAAGTTTAATAAATACGAATGTATTATTTCAAAGGAGTGAAAAGAGATTTGACAGAAAAAGATATAATTGCTAGAATTCAATAATATGACGGTAAATTGGGAATCAGGTATTATGTAACTATTGTGTCAACAGTATTTATTTTGTAATGTTTAGCAGTATTTGCTTTCCTCCAGGAAGAGTTTGAGCAATATCTCAACTTCATTAATTACAAGAATCAATGACTTGGTGGCCAACTGTTCATACGAAAGCAAGTGAATCACCGAAGGAGCTGGTAACAGATTTTTTTTGGTTGTGTCTTAAAGCGTAATTTCTCACTTTCAAATCGATATCAAACTCCAAGGATCATGCCATGGTTGCCCATATGCAAGAACATACATCTATGGCTATTTTCTGCTCATAATGGCCCATCGAAACTGGAATGTCTTTTTATATATAAAGAAAGCTTCTCCGGGTTGCAGGATGAAATGTTTCATCTCAATTCATCTGAAGTCGAAGTCGCCTTATCAACATTATTTGTATACATATAAATCAGTGGCGTAACAAGGGGAGGCAAAGGGGGCATCTGCCCATTCTAGATTCTATACCTTTTTCCATTAGAAAAAGAGGGAAATGGCACTGCGTAGCTTATTTTAAGCGTTCACCCTCCACTAATCCACTGAGTGACTATCCTTCAAACATCCGTTGCATCTAGGATCTAGGACGTTTAAAATGTCATCTCGATCTGTTAGATCGAGATCTCTTACTCGAGGTTGCTAAAAAATTCGTAGAGAGTTAGTATTTATTACTTCCTTTCTTTAGGATGCACTACAGGTAGACTTAAAACCAAAATAAAATATATTGGCTGTACTGAAGCATTACGCCTTTTTGATGGCGAAAGATACGTCATTAAGTGGTAAGAAAATTTCTTCCAAAGCAAGCATATACACTAAAGAGGAACGATTTTTTTTTTTCTTTCTTGAACTAAATCTTCAAAATAAATAAACGATAATTGTAGTAATGAAAAACAAATAAATCTTTATCTTCCTATTAGCAATATTTAAAAAATACCTAAAGAATGGATTACTAATCTTTTATATTTAGACAATGGGATTGTATCTTAGGGGAGTTTCTCAAATAATAGTAATTTTTTCTTGCTAGTCAATAGCATGCTTTACAATACTATATTTTTGGTTACACACCATTATATGCAGTTTAATAGCATTACGCATTGCAAACTCAAATATTTGTAAACTAATTCAAATAAATATTGTATCAAATTTTTAACCACAGTGTGACTAACATTCAAAACTAAATATTTTCACTTATTTCCAAGCACTACAAGAAACTATGTTTTTGCTGTATCATCTAAAAAAAATCGTACCCAAAAATTCGAGAGGTGCAAATATTAATATGTCGTTAAGTCAAAAGATTGACATTCAAGAGAGAGTTATGCATCTCTTAGATGTAAGATTTATCAATATTTACATTTAATTGTTAATATCATAATTTTAAGATAAAAATATGTTACTTTGAAATTAATATAGGAACATAGCGATATAAATGCATTCCATTTCTTCATTATTTGATTTACGCATAGATTTTGACATATTGATTCTTTTTGCATTTGTTATGCATAGATACATATAGAAAGATGCTCAATGTAAAAATTAACAGCAATTAAGAAATACTCATTTTCATAACCAAACATTTGTTTCATAAATTTAAATACTCACCGAAATGTCTTTAACAAGATACTTCAGATTACTAATATTAAATTAATAAGCATTGGTTTTTCAATTTCTGGGGTTTTGCTTGTTTTTTAAAACGTTCATTATCATAAAAAATTTCAATAATTGGTTAATTGAACTAAGGTAAACCCTGCAGTACTACAACAGTCTTTATATCAAAATGTTTAACTGCGGTAAAAACATTTTGCCTTTCTAAAGAGGTTGAATATAATACTTTTTTCGAAAGTGCTTGAGCTATTTGTATAGAATAGTGCTGCTCTATGGTATATAATTTTTTTTCAAATGGAATAGACTTGCATAATGCAACTTATTATCTGCATCATTAAAAGATGGTTTAATTAGTTTCAGTTTGGTTCAACCTATTATTACTTATACATTTCAGTAAATAAACTAAATCAAACAGAAAAAAAAAAAAAAAAAAAAAAAATTCCCAAATAAAATTCATTTTCAATAGCAGACACCATATCACAATTGCATAGCATTTATTATTAACATAGTTATCGGAAATTATGAAACAACCTCGAAGCCACAATCATGAAAAAATGTTAACACCTGTAAAGTATGAATTTTTAAATCATTTGGCTTGAGATTATGGACAGGAAACAGTGCAACAACTTCTTTATTTGAAGCTAAGATTGAAGAAATCATAATGGTTTGAATCGTAGAAGCTTTTTGAGGAACTTTCAACTTTCTCATCAAGTAAAAGATTCCAAACCTATTCATGATTTTGTAGTTGTGAAGATTTCTGAGATAAATACTTTGAATTTAACCTTGTTGTCGGGGGTTAAATGCAAAGTATCTATCTCTTAAGTACCCAGAATTTAATGTTAACTTTTTTAAGTAGAAAGGATGCCCCGTAAAATCAAGGACGAGCTTTCTGGTATTCGAGAATAACACATAGGACTGCTATAAAATAATGTGCATGTTCATGTCATCATTTCAGCTGTGTAGGTTGGGCGTTTAGCTTTCAATGAATGAAATCGTTTCCCTAAAAAATTTAATCGCTATATCATAATCTGTTCTGATGTATTTTCAGAACACTTCTGAAGAGTTTCAGTTACTAAATAAAGCATTTGTTCGACTATTTTTGAGGTTTTCTTATAACTGTACAATTGATTTGAAAGATTTTTCAAATTTTGACCATTTATTACACAGTATATCTTTTCCCAAAAGCATTAAAACATATTTGTTATAGTTAAACCTCCACGAAGAACTGAAACAGTTAAATCATGCTCGACTTTAAATGATGCAGTCACTGCTGGGCAATATTCCTTCTCAATACGCAAAAAATTATATAATCAGATGCTTTTATTATTGCCCATTTATTTGATAATTTATTGCTGTAAAGTTTATATTAAAAAATTCTGAAAAGGTGGCAATGGTGTCTGCAGCACACAATGTTTTATTAAATTAATTTCACACTCCTTTATTTCTCTTGTTTTCTGATGTCTTTCGCTTTTGTGGTAAAGGACAAGATAAAGATTTAGGTTGACCGTAAAAAATTATGCAATCTTTTGATAAAGACACAGACTGACACTTTTCTTTGAAGTATTAATACTGTCTCATTAGGTCGTGCTACTTTAACGTTTCTTATGATGAAATGTTCACAAAATGCAAAATGCACACATAAGCACATGATCCTGGTACAAAGTCTTTCCTATTAATTTTACTAATACATGTTTTACACAGTAGTTCACCTTTGGGGAACTTAAAAGTAGTAATATGCTGTTCATTTGGCTAAGTAATTTGACTTGCATCCCGGAACGCTACATTTCCGCGGCATCTGTAATAATTCAATTGCCTTAATTAAATAATAACTAAAGGAAAAGGAATTACAGTGAATTATTTAATGCTATATAACTAATACGCTGTAGATTATAATTATTAACACACCTCTTTTTAAGCTTAGTGAATGTACAAAATATATGTACAAGCTCGAGCTCAATATTTTTTAACTTTCAAGAACTTTATTACTATTCTTGTCTTGTTTAGAATGTGAAATTATTCTCATAAAAAATTACGAGATTCGGGTTTGATACATAGTTTGAAAAGGAAAAAATACAAGAGCAATTTACTGGATTGTTATAATATTTAACATGAGCATTATGGCATATGTAACAAATATGAATAGAACATGAATAAAAATGGGGAAGGAATCACCACCATAAAAGTGTTTGTTTTGTATCGCGAATTAACTTTTAAGAAGTACAGATCAAACAGACTTAATTCAAGGAAAACATTAAAGTGAGCTAGTAAATAAACCTAACTTTCGATACATTTCTTTTGATAAAAATTAAATTTACTACAGTTCAGGAATGCAAGTAGTTAATGCTACATAACTTCTAGCTAAATCGTACGCTCTGTTTACGCTCATACCATTTGAAGATGGCTTTAGTACGATTGCCCTCGCGTCACATCAGGGAAGAAAAAGTACTTCCTACATACATGTATGTACGAGGTACTGGAAGAACCCCTTTGGATTTGGCCTACTCCCATCAAGATGGCCTTGGATGGAGTGGCTCTAACCGGTTTCCCCCATACACTGTTTTGAAGCACTGGCGATCCCTTTGTGGTGACCAAAACATTGGGTCACTTACCATTGGTTTTAACACGATCGGATATAAATATTTTGTGATTACGTCATAAATATACATATAAATGCATATATTTTCTTTTTCTGCAATACTTCAGAATCCTAAGTATATGAAAAGAATACATTTTTTAAACAACATTTCATTCTGAACGGAATTAAATGCTATAGTTTTCACAGAACAGTTTGTTCAGAATAGTTTCCTTTGAATGAAATATTTTCACAAGTTTTCGTTGACTACATCAGAAAAAAATTTTAAGTTAACTCGATTATACTCGGTTAAGGCTTACAAAAATTAAAATCAAAGGTTATTATAGTATTAATGTTAAAATTATGCGTTATTTCTTTTCTATTTATAGAGCTTCTTCCTAAAATACTTTCTCAGATATGACATGATGTTTTAGCTTCTGAGGCATCTTTTAAATCGAAAACTATAAGTCAATTTATAATTAATGCTCTATTCGGTCCATTTCAAATAAGAGCACCTTTTATTTTAATAGTGAAATACTTTAAATAGTACTTAACTTTCTCTGAATATTTCTGAAGGGGAATAAAATAAGGATTTAAAAAAATATATTATTTAAAACTTGTAACTGAGTTATTATTAAATGTAAGAGGAATAATTCTTTTAATTATACTTATTAGATTTTTTTTTACTCTTAATTTCAACAATACGTAAGAAAAACCACAAAAGTGTAATAAAAACAATTCATGAAATTGATCGAAATTGAACCGGAACTGACTTGTCTTGCACCATACTTTAATCAGCAAATGCATTAAAATACGTATTTCACAGAAAACATTAATTGCAAATCCTAAAGAAAAATCTTTCTCTTTGTTTCTCTATGATAAGCTTTTCTATGAATTTTTATCACGCAAATTTGTTAAAATGTTAAAACGTTTGACCGATCAAATGGATCAAGTTTATATAATGTTTGTAAAAGATTACATGTTCTTTAGATGATCTTAAAGTAGTAACGTAATACCACTATGTTTTCGCTACTTAAAAGTGAAAGCTCGTAAAATATTTGATCTCCAATTTAAGCACTTAGCTCAGAAAACTCTACGGAGTAAGAAAGACAAAAAAATCAATAAGTTTCCTTTCTGCTTTTAAAGAATTTTGACTTTTATCTTAATCCGCAATAAAAAAGAAATTTCTATCTAACCTTGGCGAAGTATTTTCTTCCTTGAGTTAAAAGGAATTGCAGTTTCATTTAAGTGCTAGCGTCTATATCTTCGTTTACTTTTGGGGTGTTATTTTTGCTTTTGGAGCAGATATTTTGTCTTTATTCTTTCAATATGGTTTTCACTAAATAGAATGTGTATTCGACAGCAACATCTAATCAGCTTTAAGCCAACTGATTTGAAAATTAAGTAATAACTATATTATATGCAGAATAATTAAAGAAAAGAGAACGCAGAAAAAATAGCTACCTAATTCTACCAAAGGCTTAAAATAATTATTATTCCAAAAGGGCTATTATTCTCGAAACACGATTTTGCGTTGTCCACTGTAAATATGTTGTTTCAATTTTCATTCAAATCTGTAAAATTCTTTAAAATGCAAGATACCTTTCAAATTTAATCTGTCTGTTACTGATTATCAAACTAAACTAATTAAAAGCTATAGATGCAGTTATTAAGATTATTACTTATTTTTTAATCTGATTGATATAAATCCATTTAATTCACGATACATCTAATTACGAACATTAAGCAGTTTTATAGAATTATCTTATATATATATTTTTTCATTTTTCAAACATACAGAAGATATATAACGTTTCCATGTTACTCTTCTAATAAGCTATAAAAAGCATCTTTATTTCGCTTGGGCCATTTCTATTGATCATCTGTATTGATGAGCCATCTTAAACTTGAAAGAATCTTTTTTATGCTACCATTAAAATCTGAACATTTTCAGATTTTTTTTAAAAATCATTTGGTTTTTGTTTTTTCTTTCATTTACTTTTCATAGGCATTTGCATTTTATTTTGTTTTTAAGCTATTTTAAAAATTTAAATGTTTAATTATTTGTATCCATTTGAAAATTTCCTTAATTAGATTTAAAACTGACTTAAATTTTTGAATACCAGAAAACCGGCATAATACTTTTTTGGAGTCAAGTTAAATCCATATTTCTTATAATTACAAACTGAATTTGATAGTATATTAATAGATTTGTTTGCTTAAGAAAATTAACGTAAATAATAATATATTGGATTTTTTTTCCACGACAGTTGTAAACTATACTGAATTTTGTGTTTTAAAATATAAGTTATTATATAACTTTTAAACTATCAGCAAATCATAAAGGAGTAGCTAAACGTACTTCCAGTTTTACCGAATTAGAAATTTCTGATTATTCTATTAACTTAGGGAATATGAGTAGACACTTTTGAAGGGCCGGATTAAGGCTTTTAAGTCCTAAGCACTTAAAAGATTTTGGCATCCCCATACACAATTTTCGCCATTTTTCCCACCATTCCTTCTCTCTCGATTTAGCTGTATCATACATTTCATGGGGAACTTTTGTGGTGTTCCCTTTCCTGAGCCCAACAAGCGCCTTTCTGAGGTACCTCTTTCCTTGATGCCCGAAGGATGTGCTAATTTTGATTAATGGCTAATGCAGTTCTGCCTTTTTTGGTAACTGAATAGAAATACAGGATACCCACAAATTTGGAAATTCTTAGGAAAATCGTATAAAAGCAACAAATTTAAATTTTACACTTGTGGTATTATCTTAGATACATGACCCAGCCAATCTTAATCCCCGCTATTACACTCTGTAATATTTTTAAAGATTAAAAAGTTTATAACTCTTACTAATTAAATACATCTATGACACATGATATCATTCCGCTGTACAAATTATATGTAACTAAATTTATTTCATAATTGCGTTCTAATTATATTTTAGAAAATTTAGTTACAAGGTAACTTTGCGCATTCATTTTAATTCCAAAGCTTATTCGCAGACGAATTTCCTTGATCTTTCTTTTGAGTGAATTTCTATGAGTCTTCATCAAATATGTCCCTGAGAAATTTTTCATTTACTTTAGTCTTCTTCTGTTGATGACATTAGAGTTTCTCAAGCTCACTTATGTTTGTACAGTCTAGATGTTCTACAACTTTAATTATGTGCATTAATAGTCTCAGTGCGATTAGATCTATACTGACATAATAAAAAAAACAAATATCGTTTCGGGAAATGTCCTTTAACATCAACATACCTCAGTATCGTAGAATTCATTTGTTATTTTATTATTAATTATTATTTCTTAATCTTTTAATTATTATTCTGATTATTTTATTATTAATTATTAGTTATTATTAATTCTGTTATTTTCTTCTTTACCTTTAAGGCATAATCAGGTCTTTGCTCTTCAAATGTTTAAAATCTCTGTATGCTTTCATGTGACGACGGCTTATGCTTATTACAATACACAAATGAACTTTTGAAACTTTTGAATTTGTATTTTAAACTTTTGAAGTCAATCCCAGTTGTAAGATAGTATTTTAATTAAAAGTAAAGAGGTAACTTCCCGACAGCTCTTTCATAAAATCCATTTTAAAGGAAAAACATCATAGAATTTAATATTAAATGAAACTAATATAAATCTGCGAAAACACAAGGGAAAACCCTAAGCGCTTTTACAATTAGATGTTGTTGTTGCTCCTATTGTGACTGATCTCGCTTGTCCGAAATCTGAACAAGTCCGCGAATTCATCATGGCAAGGAATGCAAGATTGCGCCTGTCGCTAGCAAAAGTTCTGAGCACCATACAGGCAATAGCACGATTTTTCTGAGTTCCTCCCCCAAATTTCATCGACAGCACCCCGGGGGGGGACGGGTCTGAGGAGCTCTCACCCCTCTTTCCCTACCACAACCTCTAGATAGGACTTTCGGACTAGAGGAATCTCAAAGAATCTCTCTAATCTGTATTGTTTTGAGTGCCCCCATTCTCGTGATTCGAACTTATAGGAACCGTCAGAACGCATTAAAAGTTAGATTTCATTATATGTCAAAAATTAATTTAAAAAAAATTAAAATTGCCCAAACGTGAATGTTTTCGGCATTTAAAGCACTTCTGTAATTGAAAGTAAATAACTACTAACTACGGCCAACGGTTGAGAAAAATCAAAGCAGGGAAAGGACTTTTAAGCCGTTAGAGGGGTACGTGGGTGTACATTATATACTATATATACACTGGTGTGCAAAAATTAAGGACGAAGTCGAAAAATTAGCATATCAGCTGAACGAAGAGGCAGAGCAGACAGAAACACCAATCATGAGATTAACTAAGGTGATGTACGGTAGCACATGCGCAGATATGCAGGTAGACGTAATGGGGGAGTGTCTGAGTAGTATAAAGCATGTTGTCGGTGTAAGATCAGTATTTCTGGCAAAGAGATTGCAAGCCGTATAGCAGTTAAAATCACACCCAGTTGCTGCCTCAGCGAGAAATGGCGAATAATCAATCTGTTAGACGACATCTGGATGCTTTTACCCGAGGTCGAATCATTGGGAAGTTGGAGGAAGGCCGCAGTGTGACAAGTGTGGCTGCAGAGTTCGGAATTGCTCACAGCATCGTTTCACGACTTTGGAGACAATTTCAAACTACAGGAACAGCTATCCGGGGGTTTAGTAGTGGTCGTCCACGAGGAACCATACCAGCAGATGACCGGTATATTGCCTTACAGGCCAGAAGAAACAGTCGGCAGACAGCGGGAGAAATCGCTAGGCACACGACACAGGCGACTGGACGACCGATATCGCGTTTTACCGTGGCCAGAAGACTGCACGGTGGTGGTCTGTTTGCACGACGCCCTGTACAGTGTGTACCTCTAACGCCTGCCCATCGGAGAAGGCGTTCTCTGTGATGTCGGGAACACCGGAATTGGAGAGACAATGAATGGGGACGAGTACTCTTTACAGATGAGAGCAGATTCAGTCTGAGTGGAGATTCTCATCGCATACTCATCTGGAGAGAGCGGGAAGCCGCAATCATCCCTCGAACATCATTGAAAGGGACAGGTATGGAGGTGGCGGTGTTCTTGTTTGGGGAGGCATCATGCTTGGTAGTCGTACAGACCTTCACATCTTCGACGCAGGTTCAGTCAACGGGACCCGTTATTGTGACGAGATTCTTCTTCCATATGTGCGTCTTTTTAGAGGCGCTATGGGTCCGCAGTTCCTTTTCATGGACGACAATGCACCATGTCATCGCACAGTAGCTACCGAACAGCTCTTAGAGAGTGAGGATATTGAAAGTATGGATTGGCTGGCACGATCTCCGGATCTCAATCCCATCGAGCATGTATGGGATTTTCTAGGCAGACGCTTGGCAGCTCGTACCTTACCACCAGTAACGATTCCGGAGCTTCGATTAGAGCTGCAAGACGAATGGGCAGCAGTGCCTCAACAACTCATTGACACCCTCATTCTCAGCATGGGCAGACGCTGTGAAACCTGCCTAGCAGTCAGGGGAGATCATATCCCCTATTAAAGACCAGATGTTTCTTGCTGGACACCCATCACAGGGATGTTTCGGCCTTCAGTCGCATTGCGCTCCATGCTACTTTTTCAATAAAGCTTCTATTTATCCCTCTGATTTCTCTTTTAGTAAGTGTTGCTTACATTACTCATGTCCTTACGTATTGGGGATCTTACGGTATTAAATGTGTTGATTTGGAAAGCTTTTGTACAAAGTTCTATTGAAAAAACCGTCTCGTCCTTAATTTTTGCACGCTAGTGTATATGTTTGGTACTTCCAGTTGCAGTAAAATTGCACGTTGTAGCATCACACTTATCGTTCGTCTTTGCACGTGTAATTGATTTACTCTTCACTTACTATTATTTTACCTGATTTCCACGATACTTTTTTTGAATTTTTTAACAATGAATAGATGAAATTATTTTCGTTTAACCGAGGAAGTTGTTGGAGACAGATGCTTGTCTGTAGTGGTGTATTTCAGAAGGATTATTGCTTTCATCGAAAACATGTTCACAGGAAACAAAACAGATCAGCAGACAGTCTGATACCACTGATTGGAAAAGAGAACAACTATCATGAGTGATGAATGTCTGAATATTCGTTCTTAGGCAGTCATGGATATTATGTGTATCAGAGTGTTAATCCCAGAAATTTCTTTACACTGGCAGCTAATGCACATACCGTGTCCATAGAAACGAGCAGGATGCTTCTGAGAGTAAAACTGCAAAAATAGAAAATTATTTCAATAATAATGTTAACATTTATTTTATTTTCCTATACTCATTTTTACTTATATATATGCTTACATTATACTTATATGCTTAACATCATGCTTTTCTAACAACCTGAATTTAATTGTGCTAGATATCATGCTACCAGCTAATTTTTACTTGCATATGCTTAATATCATTCTTTTCTATTAACCTGAATTTAATTGCACTAATTACCATGTTTAACAAGTTACTTTAATTTGCTTAAAACGTTTAAGCAAAACGCTAAATTTACTTATATATGCCTTATATCATGTTTTATTTCAAAATTTAACCGTGTATCTTTAAAACCACTACCGTTAGCGAGCTTGGTGACAAAAAATGCACTGTCGATAACGGATTCTTTGCGGAAATAAACTCATCTTTTATGACCAATTAACATGAGCGCTATCATATGAAGATCACACTGTGAATTAAATCATCTAATTATTTCATTAGATACAATCTGGAACCTCAGATATATTATTAATTTACACCAAATAGTTTGATAATACATATTCCTAACATTGTCCGCTAATTTTAAAGATTTATCAACTGGTACAGAATGCTGTCAAAGTATTTATCTTCCTGCCGTCCAATACTTACTCTAAACACAGGGCCGTCATAATGTTAAATCAAAACCCCAAAAATAATTATTTATCTTTGTTTTATTATTTTAATAATCAGTGCAAGTCATACAGATTGAATCATGTAAAATAATTTATAAAACTTAAATACTGATTACAAAAAACTGTAATTTATATCGAGGGAATATTTGCTTAAAATTGCAATTATTTTCTTATAGTAGTAAAATACTGCTTTCTCTGCTGTATACAAACATTCAGTATTGACAAAATTAGAATTTGTTTAGAACGCAAAACACGGCTTCACTCTTCACAGCAATCAGCTGGCCAAGGTTATGACCTCATTCTTCTACTTTCTTCCTCTGACCTTTCCAGAGATAAAGGGAAAAAAGTAAAAGTGTCCCTTCAAGGGTGCTAATGGCTTTTGTTGTGTTACAGTAAGATCAACAGCTGGAAATTTAAAGGGAGTCTCAGAAGCGATATTTGGTTCAAGAAAAGAAGATACTAGCTTAAAAGAAGAAATGCTGTTTTAATCCTGAAAATTTCACATTTTAAAATTTTTTAATAAAAACAGTTTTTATTTTGTAAAACTACATTTATTTCGTTAAAAATTAACCAAACAAAGTTAAAATTACAGTTATTTAATAAATATTTCAGTTAAAATGGACAGGGATGATAACAACTAGAAGCATTCAAAATTGTATTTCGCCTACCCCTCCTGAATTTCTGCTTCACCCTTTGTATTGAAGTAAGATGAAAGAAAATATTTTTTTAACACGCACAGGAGGTAAAGAATTAGTAATGAAAAAGCGCTCAAGAATTATTTTTGTTAAATAAAGATACCATCATTGACAGTCTCTTAAAGGAAGCGAAAAATTTGGCTTTATCACTGTTGGATTATCAAAGTGTAAATATTAAACAGGATATTGGAAATAATTTTGAAATATATGTAAACAATATTAGTTAATTGTCAATTTGATCTTTTTTTTTACTCAGCAATACTAAGAACTACGTTTATTTCTCTCTCATCGTCTTTCACGCACTCTTAAATTTATTTTGAAAATATTATGCAAGAAAATGAGTATAGACTGTTAAAAAGCATTCCGATGATTACTTGATTTGATTTAAGCTTCAAATTTGCAGTTATTCCTATATTGTTTGACCAGGATATTCAAAGCAATATCAAAACACCTGCAGTTTTGATTTGTATTTTATTGTATTTTGTACTTTTTTATTGTCTTGAAGGAAACATCTTTGAAGCGTTTATTGTTCTCAGTTTTCAGATTTTTTCTTCTGGGAAAAAAAAAAAAAAAAAAAAAAAAATATTGCTATTCTAGGGGAAAAAAAAAAGAAAAAAAACCTGCTGCATGCTTAGCATAAACGATCCAGCTTTGAATGATTAAGCATTTTCTTCATTGAATAAGTGCACAAATCTTCATGCGGCTTTAAGTTATGAAATAATGTAGTAATTTTTTAAACTATTTGACTTTTCCATCTTGAACAGCTCTCTCTAAATCTATATTTTATATGACATTCTGTTTTCATGGCCTTTCATAGCTTTCGGCCCGGGTGCAAATCTCGGAGAGGACATAGATGTTTGTAAATCTGAAGTTTCTTCACGACATCATAAAATAGTGTCGAGCCGAAAGTACTCAGGAGAGATTGTTGGTAGATCTAAGAGACCTCGAATGCGTTGCCTAGAGACTTTTCCATTAGAACTGAAACTAAAAGCAGGGCATACTCGTGCTGTATGTAAAGGACCATTCACACGATATTTTAGTCGTCATTATTTAGATAGCTCTAAAGTATAAATGTCAACAATTCCATTCACACCCGCGAAACAGGTTTTTAAGCCGTAATGAATCAGGAAAGTTAAAGCGCAAGCTTGAATGTGCAGCTGACTCAGCGAGCTCGTCGACCGAATGTTATTTCGTATTGCTTTGCTGTAATTTGTTTGGTTCTTATACCAAGTTAACATAGAGTTGAACAGTTAGAACATAATAAATAAAATCTTTATACCATTTCCGTGACAAAGCAAAGTCTGGTTAACTAGCAATAAAGTTCGGCTTATGCCATTTGTAACCGCAAAGACATCGTGTGAACCCTTCAAGCCTATGCCAACGACAGGCACTACTCATTTGCCTCTTAGTTTCAATAAATTTTGTGAACTTGTTTTGGCTGAGATTCAGATCAGAAGAATTAGTAACAACAAGATTGTATGTTATATATTTTAAAATTATGAGAGAATACTGAAGACAAATTGCAATTTCTTTTTAATTTTATAAATTTTAGCTTTATAATTTTTTTTTTTCTTTCTTCCTTTCTCTCTCTCTCTCTTTTACTTTTTTTTTTCCCCTTGGTAAACCTTTCGAGGTGCTAAATTGTAATCTTAAATTTTCTGTGATTGCAATTAATTTTTTTCCAACCCTCCACATAATTTGGGTCGTTAAAATGGCAGACATAGCGCTATCTTCAGAGACCACAATGTTATCTAAAAGTAAGCTGAGCACACACACACTTCTTAAATTTTTTTCTAATTTACTTATTTTTTTTACTTTTATTTATTCCCTTGTTAGGACATAATTTATCTAACGCAGGTGCTAGGTTCGGTTGTGACACAATAATGGTCTCGTTGAATCATTTTCCTGATTTGGACTATGCACCTTCAAAAGCGTAAAAACAAACCACCTCATCTGATAGTATCATAGCGCTGTTATGAATCATAGCGAGGAGGAAAGGAAAGGACAGTTTAATGATAGGCAACAGTGTTTACTTTGAATCATCCGTTTAAAATCTTCAACTTTTGCGACTTTATGCTTTGTCATTTTCCCACAAGAGCTAGTAGGGAAGCTTTTTCATATTATTATCAGGCTACGTTTAAGTACTTAATTATTCAGTAATTTGTTATTAATAATTTGTAAATGAGTGAAATGATTCAAGTGAACTAAATTTAAATTCAGAATTTTAAAAAAATTGACGTTATTCAAATATGGCAAAGCACGTGAGGGAAGGGTAATCTTTGTGGAGGACTCTCTAAGGGAAACTGGCTGGTATTTACGCTACAGGTGCAGAAAATTACGAAAACCATTTATGTAGCCGTACGTTTACTTGTTACCGAACCTGAGACGAACTTCTAACCTTCAGCGCTCTTAATCATTTGGCCATTGGCAGGGCTTTCCGAGGTTAGAAGCATTTATAATCAACGTTTTCTCCTTCATTGCTCGGTTATGTTGCGTTACATTAAACCATGTACCAGGGCATTTATCATCAACGAGGCCTGGCTAATGTAGCCCGTTTTGTTGATGTTGCTGATAGACATCACATAAGATCTTTAATTTACGTTTAAATTAATGTAAGTTATAATTTTATTTGATTTACAAGTTCAATGATCTAAAATCAGTAAGTGCAGTTTTATGTAATTTATAATTTTATTTTATCTTTTAATCGTATCACTAACTGGTGTAATTTAAAACATATCCGAATAATTTTTAAAGGATCATTTTTGTAGTGTATACTAATCTATCTAATTATTGTAGTATCAATAAAAAATATAATTTTTCAATCTATAAAATAGGTAAGGGGATTTCAAAAATTGGATCTTAGGTTTCCTGCATAATAGCAATTCCAGAAAACTTTGCGGGGGTGGGGCATGATAGAACAGTCAGAATCGAGACTACCTTGATAAAGCAGAATAAAGTTTAGAATATCAGTATCTGAATTTCTGAAGTCGAGGTAAACTAAAATATTTTATTAATTTAAGGTCAGTTTCCGTAAAGCCACTTTCATGGTTTAGTTATTTTAGAATATCCTTTTAAGGCCTTGAAGAAGTCTTCACAATCACAAGTTTTCACAATGTGCAAATTTCGTGTTTTAACAAAATAAAAATTGTTAATATCTTACTGACCGGAAATATTTATTACAAGCTTAGTGAGAGCAAGCGTTTCAATGAGAAAATTGCATAAGTAAATGCAAAATAATTAAATCCTTTCCACACTCCTCCTCAATAGTCCAGGAAATTCAAAGCCTCTTACGACAGTTTAAACATTTGGAAGCCCGCCTGACATGGACGAAAGCCCATGCAGGCAATATGGGAAATGAGGCAGCAGACCTCCTTGCGAAAGACGCTGCCCTAAATAAGGAAGCCGAGGAGCTAGCATTACCGTGGCCACACTCTACCTTAAAAAGAATGCTACATCTGCAAGCTCTCTCAAAGTGGCAGGCTGAGTGGGACATTGCTAAGACCGGCAGACGTACTCATTATCATCTTTCGTATGTTAATCCAGCCAGGCTCTACTCTAACCCGCACCTGGTCCGTTATGTTACAGGCCATGGACCCTTCCCGGAGTACTTTGCCAGGCACGGCACGACTGACACAGACCAGTGCAGTTGCGGTCACCTGGGTACTCAGAAGCATTACGTCACCACCTGCTCTCTGACCAACGGGATGCACATACGTATTCCCACTACAAACACACAGGCATTCTGTAAGCTCATGGTCAAACAGAAGCACCTCTGCCGGCAGCTCATCAAAATTATGGAGAAGCTAGCCAGTCTCAGCACGGACCTCTGCGCAGCAGAATAAATGACCCTGGAGTGACCATTACCGCAGGAAGTATCCTCTTTTAATGGCAACAACTGGAATACTAATCGTTAGCACTTTACAGACTATCACTATATGTTTGTCTTTATCGTAACTTGTTATTTACACAAATGCAACAATTTTACTGCCAAGGTATACCACAATTGTTTGTCATCAATCATTCATTTTCAATAATGTACTCACGTATTTGAATTAGTGTTGTCTTAAGGGTTCTCTAGATCATGGTGGACGTGGTGCTAATTAACCGTATGGTAGAGGCATAGTGCTCACGTTCCCCGTTTCTTATCTTTATCCTTAATAAATTAGTGCAAAAGTTTACAAGTAGTGTTCCAGTGCAGTCCATTTATGGCCAGTGCAGGATTTACATATAAGTTACACAAGCTATAGCTTAGGGATCCCACTTTCTTGGGTGCCCCTAAAAAATTTAAATATAGTATTATAAAATATTATAGTATTACAGACTTATAAAGTGCCCAATATCTCAAATAGCTTAGGGCCTTATCTAGTCCAAATCCGGCTCTGTTTATGGTGAAATATCATGATAATTCTCATCTACCTAATCGTTTAACATAGCTGTTTTGAAGAGTTCGTTTTAGATATACAGCTTTTTGTTTTTTACACAGAATCTTGAATTTTTGGAAATTCACTCTTAAATTGTTAGGGTTGACGTCAATATTTAATTTAAATTATTTCAGAAAATTATGTGGAATATGAATACGAAAATCAAACTTCAGTTTTTAATTATTATAACTTCATTGTACGAAGTAAAGGAAGTATTGCAATCGCAAAATATTTCATTCAGATTTCAGCAGAAATATCCATTTTAATCATCCTCAAATTCATTTTGATTAGTTTGTGTGTGACGTCTGTACGTATATTGTATGTATTTATGTACAGGGTGATCTGCGAATAAGCCCTGATTTCAAAATTAAGTAGCTCTACAATAAAGATCGATAGAATTATGCGGTAAACTGTACGTTTATTAGCAAAACTGTAAGAATGGTGTACAAAAGTTTAGAAAATTTAGTTACGAAAATCGTTAATAGATGGCGCTCTAATCGCAGTGACCTAACAATAGCCTTTAAAAATGTGCTTTGAATTCGAAAGTGATCAGTACGACTGTTGGCTAGTGAAAAAAGGCTAGAGTAGAAAGTGAAATAATGTATTCCATTGAACAACGTGTTTTTTTGGTAATGGAATTTCACCGATTAGAACACAGTCCTACGGCAACACGTCGCAATTTTCAAAACCGATTCACTGATCCAGTTGGACCCGATGCGAAAACCATTCGTATGCTCTTCGCGAAATTTGAACGGACTGGCAGCGTGGCTGATGATCGAAAGGAACATGTTGGGCTTAGGCAAACTGTAGTCACTCCTGAAAATGCAGCCAAAGTTTCTGGAATTGTTCAGCAAAATCCTAGGAAAAGCATCCGACGGATGGCATCAGAGACAGGTTTGAAGTACACGAGCACGCAAAAAATATTAAAAAATAGCTTACGGCTGTTTCCATACAAAATCCAAAGTCATCAGGCCCTACCCATGAAAGCTGTGCAACAAAGGGTTGACTTTGCGAATCAGATTCTAACAATGATCGATAACAACAGATTTGATGTGAGCTGCATCTGGTTCACAGATGAGGCACATTTTCATTTGAATGGAATCGTTAACAAACAAAACTGGAGAAAAATCCTCATTTGTGTGAAGAGAAAGCACTGCATTCGCCTAAAGTTACTGCATGGGTTGCAGCATGCGCCAGAAGCATTATGGAACCATTTTTCGTACGAGAAACGATAACTACTGAACGTTACGCTACAATTTTGGAACAATTTGTCAGCACTTAACTAGCGTTGGAGGATCGACCAGGTATCGACTGGTTCATGCAAGATGGGGCTCGACCACATCGAACAGATAAAGTTTTTCGCTTTCTTCATGAATACTTTGGAAATAGAGTAATTGCGTTAAATTATCCGCAATTTACTGACACAGGAATAGCTTGGTCTCCATATTCTCCCGATCTGAGTTCTTGTGACTTCTTTCTGTGGGGTGCATTGAAAGACACTGTCTATCGAAACAATCCCGCTACTCTAGATGAGCTTGAATCGTTGATTGGTGTTGCATGTGATTCCATTTCCGTTGAGACTTGCAAGACGTGATGTCAAATTTCATTGTTCGTTTACGCCAACTCATTGTTTCGAACGGTGAACATTTTGAAAAAATTGTATTTTGATTGCAAAGGCTGCTTCACTTTATTGTTTTTTTTACTCCTTTCAGAGAAAGAGTTTTCAGCGCAGAGCGCCATCTGTTAACGATTTTCGTAACTAAATTTTCTAAACTTTTGTACACCATTTTTACAGTTTTGTTAATGAATGTACAGTTTACCGCATAATTCTATCGATCTTTGTTGTAGAGATATTTAATTTTGAAATCAGGGCTTATTCGCTGATCACCCTGTATGTATGTACGGCAATCGAAGAGAGAACTTCTCTTGAGTGCAATGAAGAACTATCGTCAGTTGGTGACTCAAACATAAAATTCAGAGGCTGTTTTCCTTTCGCTTTATCAGCCGTAATAACCAATATCAATTGCCTTTACTTAGTCTCATCAGTCTAAGGGAAATGTGTTGCTCTCTGTAGAGTAAGGGACTAGAATTGAACTGAGAAATAGTAGGTTATAACTTGTAATCTACGTATTTGGGCATTAAATGCGGTTCTTTCTCTTTGAATGGAATTCTTTCTTTGAGTTTATGCATATATTTCGAGGCAGAGGAGGTATATTGTAAATTTCGATTTTTTCAGCTTTGGACTATGCATGTTGCTTTTTAAATATATTTCTCTTTTTACTTCCTTGTTCAAAATAAAGGAACTATTGTAATCTCCAAAAATTTGGGGTTCCGACGGAAAGATTTCAAAGGAAGTAGCCATTTTGACGGTTCCCGAACCCATTTTGACTATTTTTGTGCTTTGATTCTAAAATGTATTCAACAATTATTCAAATTGGAATTTTTCGTGACGTCTGTATATATATACGTATGTATCTCAATAACTCAAAATAATTAGCCGTAGAATGTTGAAATTTTGTATATGAGAGCTATGTCATCTAGTTATACATCTCCATTTTTGGTTCCAGTCGGCATTTTCAAAACATCACTTCACTTTTGGTATTCCGAATTTCATTCTGTGCATTTTCCAAAGCTTTACTTAATACATCATCCCATATAACAGACTATTTTTGTCGAATTTATTCGATTGTTTCTATATTATTACTGCAAATGTTTTCCGTATCTCGTACGCTTTCTGGTTCATTAGCTTGGCCAGGGAAAAATTACAAAATTTTTTGTGACAGCAACCGAATGAATCTTGATCTAACTCATACCATCTGTATCTAATAATGGTAATTTTTCTCTTTGGGTCAATATTCAATTAATGCATCATCATCATTATCGTTATTTTGAGTTTCTCTTTTTTGAATAACTAGAAAGAAAATCTGCTAAACATGTATTTTCGTGTACTGGTGAACTGCTGGCGTATATTATTATGGCATTACCTATGAATATTCAGTAGAATCAGAATTCAATTTTTGTAATTCAGCCGGAGACTTTAGCGCTAAAGCGTGTTCGTTTATTGGACTTTCTGTTAATAGAAATCGTTTATCTAGTGCTTTTTGACAGTGGCAACAACAAAATGTGGCATTTGGCTTCTTATTCCTACACTGAATTACTGTTTAAAAATATGCTAGCAATTTTTCAAAAATTTTCTTTTACACTAATACTTACTGCTATTGATATCTGATTCTGCATCACGTAAGAGCCACTGCATCTACTTTTCCTGCGTTTTCCTGTATCATATTTTCTCCAAACAAACTGATTAGCCTCATGCAAATGTAATATTGTTTTACTATAACAATTAGTTAACTACGTTTTGAAAATACTTGTGCTCTTTCTTAATGAATTTCTTAAAACGAAAATATATTCTTCTGTTATTTTTAATTTAATTAAAATATCTTAAAAAAAGTTTTTAAAAAAAATATGGTATTAAATTGCGAATTTCAGGCAAAGTTTTTTGCAGTTTCATGTCATTTCATCATTTAGTAATGGCTCTAAAATCATTGGTCTACTCATAATAAGTTGTTGAAAATTAAATCGATATTTCGTTTAATTTTTTGTAGCTTTGTAACACGTATGAATATGCATAGGACGTTGAAAAGCCTTAAAAACATCATTTTCATCATATTTATAAGTTAAAAATCTATCCATAAATCGAATGTATTCTTTTGCACTTTCGCTATTGAAAGGATCATATGTAGGGGCTTCTTAATCAAAAAAAAAAAAAAAATGTGTTCGTGCGGAGAAATGTTTACATAGTTGAAACTCTACCCGTTCATATCAACTACGTATTCGTCATATATCAACTAGATATTCGTACTCAATATTCATCAGAAAAACTGTTTTCAAGTTTTAAAAGTAACATAATTTATTTGCTTTGTAATCGAAATATCGGGCAAATGTTATTGGATCTCGCATAGCTAATTCTGATTTTTCTACATTATCTGAATGCAACGTTTGTTCATTTGAAGCTGTTTTGTTCAAATTTAAATTGCTTAAACACTGCAATAATTCTGACCAAATCTTTTCACCTGCTGATACTGTTAAGAAAATTAGAGATCTGCTTAACTGCCTGATCATTGCCATTGGGTTACATTTCTTTGACTTCCAATGAGAAGGGAAAGCTCTAATTTGTTATAAAATTTTATGACTCTGATTTAACTTAATTATGCTTTATAAAAACACAAAAAAACATTTTTAATTTGTACATCTGCAGTCCTTTTCTTTAACTGATATTTAAACTAGCTTTGCCTGATTTTTCTAATTTCTTTTAGCCATTAAAAGAATTCTAGTAATAAGTATACAGGACCTTGGATCCCAAAATTTAATCTCTGATTTTGCTCTATCACGATACGAAATAATCATCATACGAATTACTAACCATTAATTTGATGCACAAGGATGTAATGTGGTGTCCACATAAGATTTTTATTTTTATTGGTTTTGTATTAATGCCTTATCCCCCCCCAAGAGATTTTTTTTTTTTACGTGGTGTTTCCTTGTGTAACTCTTTGCATTCCAGGATTTTTTCGCTCGGGGGAAACTGCTACTCAAGATAGTTTTCCACATTTTTGATGAATTTCTTACAACTGACTTAAAATGAATTCACACGCAATTAAAAAAAAATCTAATGGTTCTTTTATGCTTGAAGATACTATCTATTCTGAATTTTCTGTCTTTTCTCCGGAATCACTATCTTTTTCACATTCATTATCTTATTACCCTGATTTTTCGTCTTCTTACACTTCTAACATCATCACTACTTTCCTCTTCTCCTCTGTCGTCAAGTAATTAATGCAAAGATGTAATTTCGCTCTTCATCAACGAGCTATCGAACTTATCTTCAAACTGATTCATTCGTTGTATTCCCTGCTTATTGAGCTCCGTAACTTATACGCATGTACTATTACAATAAATCCGTAAAAGCGTATTTAAGATTAAAGATTGGCAGCTATTTTATACGCACGTGTGCTGAATACACCCATGAAGCAATATTGTTCAAATCAAACATAAATAAACATAGTTACCGATCGAATTATCGCTTCAAACCGAACGATAGCCCCCTTTCGAGTTACTGCATCAAATCAAGTGGGGACCAAGACTCGCCTCTCGAGTTACAGCCTCAAATCAAGCAGTGGTCGGGAGTCACCGGTCGAGTTCAAAAAAAGGGTTAAATATTTGGAACATTTCTGCTATTTAATATAAGAATCTAATTTTGAGAGACAGTGACAACTTTGAGAGACTTTGAGCAACTTTGACCAACTTTGAGAGACTTTGAGCAACTTTGACCAACTTTGAGAGACAGTGAGGCCGTACTTGTAACTTATGTAAGATGTATTCATAAAGGGGATTTTGCCGAAGAAATGTTCTGTAAATCATTAGAAAGCACCACTACCGCCAAAGATATTTATAGTAAGCTAAAAAATTACTTAGATATAAAAAATATAATACATCTTGTACTGCAGATGGTGCTCCTAATATGATGGTTGAAAAATAAAATAAAGCAGGAAATAAGAAAAGGGTTGTTTATAATTGATAAAAGATGAGAATACAGGAATACTTCTTGTGCATTATTCATAGAGAAAATCTGGTAGCTAAAAATTCGCCTGTTCTAAATGAAGTACTAAATTCAGTTATAAAGTGTATCAATGCTATTAAAGCTAGGGCCAAATGTGAACGTCTTTTCAAGTTATTTTATGGAGAACAAAATGAAGACTATATGAGACTTGTACTTCACACTGAAGTAAGAAGGCTGTCGAAAGGGAACTGCTTGGAAAGATTTATGGAACTATTTGATACTCTTTAGTTATTTTATAAGCGACAAGCCTGAAATGAAAAGTCTGTTAACGGATGATAAGAAGGCAATTGTGGATTTTTAGTCGATATCTTTGAAAAATTAAATATATTAAATAAACAACTTGAAGGAGCAAATAAAACTTATGTCGATGCAAAAGGAAGATATTTGGTTTCATTATCTTTGTTGAATTATGTCAGGCATCTACTATTTACCACCAAAATTTTGAGTCTCATTGGCTCCAAAAATGTGACGTCTCATTGTCAAAGTCTGATTGGCTCCAAAAATGTGACGTGACTACCGCTATACTTGTTATTGTTGATCATCTGAAAATTTTATCGGCTGATTTAAAAGATTTTGTAACTTAAAACAAATTGATTTCCCAACTTGGATGATGCAGCCAATGCTAGTGGACTTGGATGATATTTCAAATATGCAGTAAAAAGAAGAACTCGCAGAAATGCAAAATGATGAGTCAATTAAAACTTTATTTAATATAAAAGGAGCTATGACATAGCTTTGTGAGGAAACCAGAATCAGATATCCAAATGCAACAAAATTTGCAAGAGAATTATTGTTACCGCTTCCATCTTGAAAAACTTTCACTAAAATGAGTTTTTCCTTGAATTTCAGTTCTCCACGTTTTTAAAGTTCACTTACTGTGTTTGCTCACAAAATTTCGTAGTCATTTCTTCCTAAAAGCTATCATTCAAGTTTCTTTCGCGAACATTTCGATTTTTAAATATTAAAGTTTATGTATATGCTAGGGGGAGCTTAAAACTTTTAGAGAGAATTAGGTGGGGCATAGCACAAAAAAGGTTGGGAAACACTGCTTTAGGCGGAAATAACATTAAGGCCTTTCGTCTGGCTAAACGACACTAAGAAGCAGTTTCCGTTGACAAAGCCATTAGAAGGAAAAAAAGTGAGATAGGGCGAACCATATGACATCTAATTGAGTTTAAAATAGACCACTTTCTCCCTACAATGGTTATTTAAGAATAACCTACTATCAGCTTTTTGCCTTTACATTCGAAAAACGATTAAGATAAGTTCAAGAAAAAGAGATGACAAACATTATGTGTCCGGTTAAAGCCCAAACCACTAAAAAGTTAATCGAAATTAGTTTTAACCATGGAGGCATTTTATAGTTAGAAAGGACTTACTTCCTACCTACTAGTGATTGGAGTTCTAAATAGCCACGATTCTATTATCTGCTTGGCTACTTGTT
The DNA here is from genome assembly GCF_044657685.1 of Stegodyphus dumicola. Classification (NCBI taxonomy): domain Eukaryota; kingdom Metazoa; phylum Arthropoda; class Arachnida; order Araneae; family Eresidae; genus Stegodyphus; species Stegodyphus dumicola. Next base: position 97,445,130 of record NC_140772.1, on the reverse strand, counting down.
AATTAGGCCAATATGAGGTTTTCGTCGCCCAATGCCGCCGTAGGTTGCATTACTTCTAATGACTGAACCATAAGAAAAGAGATTTAGTTCTGTTTTTTGGAATAGCAATTCTTAAATATTTCTTATCCAAGGCCCAAAACAAGGACAGGTGTCAACAATGACATTAACACAATACAGAGAATTCACAGGACCACAAAATAGAGAATACCATCTGTATTTTCCAGATTAAATAGATGCTTTGAAAATTTTCAAGCAATAGAAAATTCTTATTTTTATTTTAGGGTTGAAATTGCTTTATTTACATAATAATATACAATACGAGGAAAGGGATAAAAAAAAAAGCTTTAAAAATGACTAAGGGGAGAAAAGGGGGATGGGGAATTTATAATGTAATTTAAACTCTGTATTCAATATTTTCTAACCTGACAAATGCATCTGTATGCAGAGTGTATCAACTAATAAATCAAAAAATTGTGTCAACAGGTACGATGGACAAATACCAGAATTAAAAAATTGAGTATTTTAAATATTGATTATTATTGGTTGTATAATGTCAAATCTCGTCTTCAGACCTGGTTTCTTAAAATAAAAATTTATTTAACTTTTAATTTATTTAATTTTTTTATTATTATCCTTTACTTATATTTAATTTTTTTTTTTTTTTCCTTTTTCTATCTTTCTTTATTTTTTACGATAATTAAGTTTAACCAGTTTCATTTTCATATATTATATCGATATTATTTTTCAGATATTATATTGACTTTGCTTCATCCTTTTAATTTACTATTGCAAATACCAAGTCTTCCTTACAAAACAATCTGAAAATGGCAAAATATCTTCTGTCACAAACTCTTATTATAAGTTAACTGTTTTGATCTCTGACAAAACTGAACTTTTTCAATTACGGCTCGCGGAACGGATAAACATTAATTTTTAGTTCTTCCGAGATGAAAGAAAAAAATTCCATGACAAAAGAATTTAGATGAAACTTCAGTTGTTCACAAAAATATTTCTACCTTTTTTTTTTTTTATTTTTTTATTTTATTTTTTTATTTATTTATTTCTGATGAAAGATTTGATGAAATTTCTGCCACTAACAAGTCATACTAAGTTTCTAAAACCTCTAAAGATATTATTAAAACTGTGAATTTCTTAAATACATTTTAGTAAAGCATATGAATAGGAATATTTTAATTTACACCTACATTAAAGACTCAGCATAAAATTCAAAATTATAAAATGCTTCCTGTTAGATTATATCAGAGTCTCAGTATCCGAGTTTAATGTCTGCAGATTTGCTAAGCTGAATAACTTGGAAGGATGTATTAATATGTTCGAACTCTCACTGAAATATTAGTATTTTTTTAAACAATAATAATTTTAATTCCTTGTACGAAATAAAGGAAGTATTGTACGAATAAACTTCTATTTTGACTATTTCCGAATTCATTTTCTCCTCCCCCAACTTTTTTTTTTTTTTTTTTTTTTTTTTTGCGTGACGCCTACACTTACGCTCACAGCAAAGGACTCTTTCTTTTCCGAAACGGATTGTGAAATAGATCCAAAATGGACTTTCCCGTAACGTCTGCCCGTAGTAGTGTGTATCTTGCATAACTCAAAAGCGATTAGCTGTGAAATTTGTATATGGGACTGCTTTAACATCTAGTTGCCAACCTCCTTTTTTCATTGCAAATAGTAATATAAAAAATGTATGTACATACCCGGTCTTTATTTTCACAATCATTGGCTGTAGTCGTATACTTCCAACTATAAACTTGTTTTAAATGATGAAAATATTTAAGTTTTGGCAATTTCAAATTAAAAGAAAAAATAACTTTAGGCAAGTAATGGAATTTAACTTTTAATGCGGTCTCTCTTTTCCTGTACTTATATTAGGGAAAGTATACTATATATATTATGAAAAACGAGTTATGATGCTATCAGTTAAGCAATATCCATCAGAGTTGTGCCGATATAAAGTGAGCGATCTGTCAATTTTTACCTCGGTAAAAAATTGACGGATGACACAAAATCAAAGTGTAATAAATTAAATATTGTAGCATAAGTTATGAAAACGTTTTTAGAAGGCTCGATTTTGAAATTTATATCAGATATTAAAATCTAACTACGCTGCTGTGATGCCTATTAAAAAAATATGATGTGTACACCACATGACTTCCTTGTACGGAATATTAAATTATACGCATTTTTTCTTGCATTTCATTTAAACTTATTAGATTGAATTAAACCTACTTCGCGGACACCGCATAAACCACAATAGAAAAAATGCATTCTTTAAAATTCACTTTGTTTACCATAGCGACACTCTGGCGCTAGGTTCACTTAACAGTATTATATTTCGTTCATATTATAACTCAGAATGCACAAAATTTATATCATTTAAAGAATTATCTAATCGTTGCCACATCTTCTATTCAAATACTATAATAAAGCTAGAACGATGTATAAAAGAAATTAAGCAAACAAAACAAAAAAGAAACAGTTTCTCACAGACATAAATCATGCATCATCATCAATGTAAACGATTGAGTATTTCTCATTCAATTAATTCAGTTTTCACTTCGCGACAAGGCAAAAATACATAAAAACTCAAAATATCTGTATTAAAAATTACGAAGTAAATCTTAAACGCTTATTTCCTCGAAAAAATTCCAGACAGGATTAAGCATGATTTAAATAATAAATTAAGGCGTTATCTTTGTTGTTGCGAAGCTAAGTTTCTCTAGATTGGCAACAAATCCGCTATCCTGCAGGTTCAAATGTAAACAAGAGCAATGGCCGCCATCAAAAACATTATTAGGCTTACTTAAACAATTTTAAAATTGTTGATAATTTTAAAAATATTGCATACAGATTTACTAAAGGCGTAAAAACCTTAACCGGAAGATAAGAACAACATAATTCAATCATTTTTTAAAGCAAAAAATGTGCAATTTACAAACATATAAGAGTAAAGAAACTCAGATCACTGAGCCGGGTAACAGAGTGGATATATATATAAATATATTTATATACGTTTGGTGCGGCCGATTGCAACCAAAATACGAGGTGCACATCTACATGTTATAGCAGTCCTATATACAAAATTTCAACGTTCTGAGGCTACTCGTTTTTGAGTTATGCGAGATACGTACGTACATACGTTCGTACAGACGCCACGAAAAATTCTCTTCAGAATTCATTTTAAAGCAGTCTTATAATTTTTTTGGAGGAAAAGAGTGTTTTATTCTGTCCTTACGTACATATATCACGGAAATACATCGTTAAATTGCATTTGAAAGAGGTCAAAATGGGATATTTTCGTTAAAACATGCTGCCTGAAACTTTTCGCGATAACAATACTTCCTTTTTACTTCCTACAAGGAAGTAAAAATTAAGCATATCTACAAAAACAGTTAAAATGAATGACTTTTTACGGTAGTTCATTTTTATAAGTTTACAAAGTGACAGTTTATTTAATTTTCCAAACTAAATTAATATCTTTCCATCGTGGGAATAATAAGTATTTAAGGAATTATATAGAATTTCAAACCCTTTCTACCTTTTAAGAGAATTTTACATAAATAAATTAAATACTTTCTTCATCAAAAAGGAAAGAAAACTAGCAAAAACGTTTTTAAGATATGGCAATATTAGAATTTTGAAAATGTTTATTTATTTTGGTAACCACCACAAAAGTTTAACAAAACAAAATACAGTAGTATCTCGATATACGTCCGCTTTGAAATACGTTCGACTTGGTATACGTCCTATTTGGACACGAAAATTATTGTTTGGTATACCACATTTGTTTGGAATACGATTCGAGTTCGGTGAGTCGCAACATGCGCGAACTCTTTGTTTGCCTCTTTCGAGACAATGCTGCGACTGTCGTTTGCGTCAGTACGTTTGTTGGCACTATTCATTAAAGAGCCCAGATTATAACTCTGAATTGTGAAGTGATTTTGTGTTTTTCGCGTAAATATTTTGTAAATTCGTTAACAACATGTTTTAAAACGTTAATGAGAAAAGTCAAACAACGAAAAAAAATTATCATTAGGATCCCCGTAGAGGTGAAAAAAAAAGGTTGTTTAAAAGTATGTAAAGGTATGCGTATCCCAGACGTGGATGTACCATAAATCAAGTACAATAGTATTTACAATTATTGTGAAAAACCAAAACCCTATTAAATCGATAAAAATTATAAAGAATTGTTCCCTCTCCCTTTACTTCTTATTGAAAAGTTTATTATCCAAGGATCTGGAACGGATTAATGATGTGTACCGAAGTAACACTGTACAGTGTTTAATTAACATTTTTTTTATGGTTATTAAAACAAATTACTTTAAATCTGCTTCGTAATTATCACTACCACAAATCAGATTTAAATTCAGCTGGAATTCGGCACCGATATTTCACAGTTTTTAGAACAAAATTGTAATTTCAGGCTAGAGTTCATTTCCCTCGCCCCCAAATAAATAAGTTGTATTTTGCTTCGCTTCTCATCGCAGTATTACTGAAAAAAAATTTCATCGCTATTAATTTAATTGAATTTGCTAACATTGTTATTCACTCTTTTATTTTGATTTAATCGTTATTTTTATTATTTAATGTTTTATTAATTTACATTTAATTTAATACTTTATACTTTTTTATAATTTATTTAATAATACATTTAATTTTACTTTTTATTTATTGTTTTCTTAAATATTATTTTATTTATTTATTTTGTAATGGCCATCTGGAGAGCTGTGGTACTCCTAATTTTAGAAATTAAGCTATGCTACAAACTTCTCTGCCCACCGCATCGGAAAGAATGTAATAACGTCCTTGAGAGTCACATGCTTCGCAGCGAGCGTCCATAGAAACTCCTCGCCCCTTTATTTTCTGTTTGGCCACGGTGACCTTTGCGATCGATCCTTGGCGCCTTAGTACTCCTGTCTTACAACTCCATCCCCTCAATGTGTCAAGGGACCTTTAAACTGGCGCCTTGAAGGTACAAAAACTGTGGTCAGGTCCTCGTGACTCATCACTGGCTTGTGATGAGTCAGTTGCTTACCTGAAATTGCAGGTGTTCACTTGTTCAATATAATAAAAACCCAATAGGTACTCAGTTGCTCAAAATTACTGTTGACGCAAAGTCTAAATTGAAGAGAAGCGGTACATAAAATTTGCCATTAAAATTTTTCTTTTAATTTAGAAGTATACAAGTTGACTTCTGAATTATTTAATTTTCATTACGTTAATCAATTGCACTAGAGCAGGAAAATAAATAATAAATATTTTCATAATAATGTATAAACGTTTTAATATATATATATAGATATATATACTATATATAATCTGCGTACTTAAATCATGTGCAATATGTCCATAAATGAAAATTTTGAGGAAACCATGCATTCGTTATATGCATTTTGCATGCACAACCTTGACATGGGAAAACATCCCCCTCTTCCGTGTGAGAGCAGGCCAATTTTCTACTTTTATTTATCTATTTCTCCTTGTTATTATTATTATTGTTATTATTATTATTATTATTATTATTGTTATTATTATTATTATTATTATTTCAAACAGTGTATTTTTATACACATTCTAAAAAATTCGTTTATAGAAGTAGTGAAATTATAATTAAGAATTTCTGATTTTAAATATATTTGCTTTTTTGATAAAAAATTATTAATTTTGTACTTAAAGCTGCCAACATTGCAATGTTATTTTCAATAATTTAGGAAGCATCTAGCCCAGTGACAAAAAGCAATTAACTGTTTTACGAAACGAAAAGTATTCGAAAAATTCTCATATTTTTAATAATTTATTTGAGTCCATTTTTAAGAAACAGAGGATTTGGAAAATCCGAGCTTGCTTCAGCTATTTTTGGAATGAATAACTGATTAATTGCCTATTAGTATAAACCCCATATCAATGTTACTTTCTAAAACATGCGATAAATATGGGGGAAAACTTACCCAAATATATTTAATTTTGGTATCGATAGATTAATTGATTATTTCCTTGTAAAATATTGCCATAAAAGGCAGTAAAATTGAAAGAATTACAATAAAATTAATTGGATGATATATACACTAAAATTAATTGGATTTTTTGTTATTAGTAATATTTTATGTAAAAGTAAAAGTACCGTTTCAGAAGCAAGGAAAAAATTTTAATATAAAAATAAAAATACAGAGGTCTGTATTTGTCTTACAGATAAATGGAAGAAGTATGATCTCCATTACTCCATATGAAGTCTTTATACGTCTTCCATCTGTTTAGCTACAGTTTCAAAACACAAGCTTATTAGTCTCAAAACGGCATTTTACGTCGTTTCACTTCCTGCGTTGGTTCACTCTTCAAACTGTTGCCACCAAATATTATCGCCATATATTATATTTAAAGAAACTAAGTAATGAAGAATCTGCATGATTGCATGAATGTTTCTGGCATTGGGAAAAAACAACGGTACCTAGAGCCATCAAATTTTGAGTAACGTAGTCCTCCAACCAAATACGGGCATTTGGAAGCCCGAATGTTCAGTTTCGAATTTGCTATATTATCTATTTCATATTTTGTGAAGCATTTAAGAGTTTTTAATTAAGAAACTGAACGATTTCAAAGCCAGGAAGGGCAACACTGTACGAGGAAAAAAAATTATCTCCAGCGCGTGAGACTGTGTATCGGAAATTCTAAAGATATGCTCTTTTAAATATTTTATGATATACTGCTGTTGAATTGAATTTTATCGTTTAAGTGCGAAGAACATGATAAAACTAACACATAAATAACATAAATAAAACTAACACATAAAATGTTAATGAAACGTTCCTTTGGGCGGATCTTTAATATTTTATAAAATCTGAAAGTTTTCAGATTTTATTTTTTTTCCTCTGATTAAGATGATATTTAAGTGCGTATATTCTGTCTAATGTATTCTAGGTAGTTAAATATGGAATCTAATACCGTAATTTCCTCGTATATTTCTCAAAAAAAGTCAGTCTGAGACACTTCATTCAGATCCTTTACAAGCAAGGTTGTTAAAACATCACTCGTTTTTTACATAAATTTCCTTTCAGTGAAATTTTTATCATTAGTTTTGAAAAATAGTTTTCGAGCAGTTGATATTTATTTTTAAAATTAATTTAAAATTAATCGATAAAAGCTTAATCGGTTGATCGGGCAATTATGGTATTAATTGGCCTTACCATATCGGAACTGTTTCGAATTGCAAAATAGAATATTACTTTGCATGTAGAAAAATTTAAGCGGACTAAGGAAGCCATTTGAAACTTATATTGATAGCTATTTAAATTCTGCATTATCTTATTTCTGTTCTAGTCAGGGAAGCCATATCTTCAAAGTTTTAAATTCATTTAACTTAACTCTTCTCAGAAAAACGTAAAAGTTAGGAACACTAATTGCTTTCTAATAACTAGAGAATTATGCTTTAAATAATTTAACAGCTATTTTTTTATGTAGGTAAAAGCTATAGTTTTATTAATTTTGTTAAGTGCTGGTGGTTTTTCAGTTGATGTTTTTCAACAAAATATAATTTTTTAAATTTAAGCACTGCTTAAAATATGTTAATGCTTTCATTATTGCTATAAAAATGCAACTGACACTCGCTACCACAGTTACTTGTTATATCGACCTTACACTGACCGGAGCAAAATCTCAGTTGAGAAGATTATATTAAATTCAATTTCGCTGTTATAACCGTTCGTTACAATGCCTTTTTTTCTGTTGGTCTTGAAGGATCGTTATAACGAGAGCCAACTACATATCATAAAAAGATATGTTATGTATCATAAAAAGATATGTAATAGAGAATTAGGGGAAAAAATAAGAATCTAAAAAATCTAATTTTGAATGAGGAGGCGATGTAATTAAAGACTATGCCATCATTTTATGAAACTTTTAAGAAAAATAATTTAATATGACACAGATGAAATGTTTTTTTAGGATGCATAGTTTTAATTAAATACACTTTAAAATAAGTATTCTTAACTATATTATGTCAGATGGAATTAATAGTCAGATATAATAGTAATAATTATATATCTAGTATAATAGTCAGATGTGATTAAAAATAAAATGGTGAGCTGTTAACAACGTCGGATTTTAAACAAAAATTGTCAAGGAGAAATTTATGTGAAATGAATGCAATCATTCTTGTATATTTCTTTAACAGTATCATATCTATTATTCCTTCAAATACAGTTAATGTCTTAATGTGATTAGTATATGAGAGTCCATTAATTTATTTTTAATAACGTATGTTATTATTCCTATTTGACTTTATTTTAATCCAAATTATAATAACAAAACACATGAAAATATGTTTACTTCAATTTAAATCAAAGTAAAGTACAAGAGTCATTTCATTAAGAAGACTTTGATATGCTGTTTATCAGAGAATTAGATTTCATGAAAAGAGGGCATTCTCTCTATTTTTGTTTATATACATAGTATAGGTATATAGAAGTAGTATCAATTATTATTTTGGATAAAAAATATAAAAAGATTAACAGTATAGCAGAAGGAAACAAGCATAGAAAACCTTTTCTAAGACGATCACCCACACTTCCAGATAATTTTGCTCTTTTACGGGATCTTAAAGAGGTTATATTCAATGCTGATGTTTATTTATGTTTCGAGAAATATTGATCACTTTCATAAATGCTCATCTTAGGGAAGTGGTTATGATGAGAGGGTACACTGTATGTTTTATTTACTGTAATGCTTCCTATTAGTTAAAAAATTAAAAAAATATTAATTCAACAGTGACAAAATAAAGCTAATCAAATTAAAAAAAATTATACTAAAACTAATAAATTAAAATTAAAATTAAAAAAAAAAGGGTGTGTAGAAAACATGAATAGCAGTAAATTTTTCTTAACTGGTATTAGTATTAATTTCCATTTATTTTTAGTATTTAGGACAGCGTTATACTGATGTCAGTTAAAATACTGCATGAACATAAATCCATGTAAACCAATAGGGGGCTTCTATTTAAATTATATTGGAATGAGTAAGATTCTACTGATACCAGCAAGAAAACGAGTAAAGGTTTATATAAAGCAATACAAACCAGCAGAAACTCTGTTCATATTTTTGTTGGTTGTATTGTTATCAGGAGGATTCCACTGATGCTAGGGTGGGAGGAGAGAAGTAGAAGACATAATATACCAGTTAAGGTCAATACAAATTTAAAAATTTTACTGGTTTCTATACTGAGCATCTTTAGCATGATTGCTTAGGTCATATCCATACTCACACGCTTCTTAAAGTATTTTTTGAGTAGTATTTTACTCATATAGGGGCGTTTTTAGCAGGATTGCTTTTGTTCGTTATTGATATTTATGCATTTCTTAAATATTCTTTTAGTTCTTGGTATCAAAGTGAATAACAAAGAAAAAAGGAAACTAAAGCGATGGCAAAGAGGATTGTGTACATTGAGAAGACTTTTTCTAGATCTAACGACAGCTATGAAGTGCAAGGAGAAAGCATCTAACATTTTCAAATTTTGTCTTCTGTAATTACTTAGTATTATAAAGAATTAGAAAGAAATTAATAATAAAATAAAAGTAGATTTAATTTTTATCCCAATTTTAGCTTGTTTCAGAAACATATTAGGGAAGAGACACTGACCACGGATTGGTCAGTTGAACCAAAGGAAATAAACATTTTCATGGGCAGAACTTGAACACCCTCTCTTGAAATGCAAGGGGGCTGCTGCTTCGGATCATTCGTCACACTTTTGTATTCCCCCTTTTCCACACGGCCTTGAGGCATCGATAAGAGTTCTTGGTAAAATTTGGGATACAACAGGGCGGAGCTGAGACTCCAAGGTTCACCAATTGGTAGCATCTCTGCAGCAACAGCATTTATTACCCCTTCTGTAAACACTTGAATGTTTTGACTCCACATCTGGGACTGGGAAGTCACAAGACTTTTGCATACAACAATAAACCGTTGGTGAAAGGGACCCAAGATTTACGTGAATCACATTAGGACCAAATCATTCAAAACAATATCGGCTCGTTTCTTTCCCCCCTTTTTTTTTCTTCTGTAAAAGTTCTGGTGGGCGTTCCTCGTTAATATCCTTAAGCAGTAAATCTTTTTTTTTTTTTTTCAAGAGGGTGGTTCAGGGAAGGGATGACATTTAAATCAAAAGTGGGATTGAGTCACTCTTACAAACAAACACACGCTTTCAGATAAATTCATGGTTCACGGTATGTTACAGGTTTGATCCCTACACAGATAAGGGTTCAGGAATGCTTAAGGAATATCCTTACCTCAAAAATAATTGAAAATTGCAAAATTAACGACAGCATTTGTATTCTAAAATTATGATTGTAATATATTGTAAAAGCATATTCATTAACACCAAATGCCAAGTTTAATGCCTTCATCGTGCGAAAAGCAAGCATTCATATTCTAACAAGACAGACGTATGAAGCTCAATGGCAACACTGTAGGAAATTAAACATTTTTATCTCCACCCTGCGAGACTATCTATTGGAAATTCTAAAGATCTGCTATTCTTAAATATTTTTAGCCCAATGAGGAGTTAGCCCAAATGCTCTTGAAACGTGTATGCGTCTGTAAATGAAAAAAACGCCTATCTCTGGCGTAATATAAAATCTGAAAGATTTAAGTTTACTTATTAGCCCAAATGGGCGTTAGTCTAGAAGGACTATTTGTCTCAAAACGGAATTTTGCGTCGAATCACTTTTCAAATTCTTGCTATTTTCGCTCTGTACTGCAATTTAAGGAAAATAAATAATGAAGAATCTACACGAATGCATGTATGTTTTCCTCACTGTGAAAAAACGAAAAAACTACTGTATCTAGAGTCATTAAATTTTGAATAACATAGTCTTTCACCCGAACATGGGCACCTGGAAGCCCGAATTTCGAATGTAGAGTTGTTTTATTGTCTATTTCAAACTTTGTAAAACTTTAACGAATTTTTGATTAAAAGACTCAAGAGTTTCAAAGCGAGCAGGGGCAACACCGTAGGGAATAAAACATTTTATCTTCAGCGCTCGAGAGTGTCTATTGGAAATTCTAAAGATATGTTGCTTTTAAATATTTTTAGCACAAAGGAACTATTTTTAGTCCAAATGCTCTCGAAACGTGTATGTATCTGCAAATGAAAAAAAAAAAAAAAAAAAAAAAAAAAAAAAGTTTAGGTATAATATAAAATCTGAAATCTTTCAGACCTTTTTTTCTCTAGCGTTGTATACATTTGAACCCAAATGTATTTATAATGTGTAATTATATCGATTACCACATGGAACACATATCATTCGCCTAACGCGAAACTAAAGTATGAAATAACCTCGGATGTTAAGATGACTTTCAGAATTAAAAAAATTCTGACCTCATTTTTCAAACCTTAAATTTCTTTCTATTTCTTTTTAACTTTAGAAGTTAGTTCATATTGTCAAAAATAATATACATTTTCTCCGTGAATGTGTGAACGTCTAATTAAACTCTCATGGAAAATAAGTTATATGGCTAATCATAGTTAACAAATAAAGTATATATAGTTTCTTTCCAAGAATCATCATCACTATTTTTGAAAGTCTGGAAAAACACCCAGTAGCGCTACATAAACAAATATCGTAATAATTTACAATCTATATTTGCTGAGCTGCAACATTTTAGTATTTAATTCTTTCAACGTTATGCTTCTTTTAAGATGAGCATATTAAATATATATATGTAAGATATAACAAAATATGATAGCTGTTTCAAAAAAATAGTTGGCGACCTCAAAATAACCATTCTAAATTTGGTGATCTGTTCCTAAATTCATCTCTTTTACAGGTTCCAGATTTTTCTATCTTACGTAACATTTTAATGCAGATACCTCTTGTCCAATCAAATTAATTGTAAACCAAAACTCTGAACTGAAACTTTCCCACTCCCAACCTTCTTCCTCTTGAAAGTACTATGACTTTTTCCCTTTTCCGCATAAACTCTCTTGCCAGCAAGATGCTTTTTATGTATGCTGCTGCCGCTTACTTGCTTAAAACAACGTCGTACTTCAAAATGCAACTTACTGTACCGAAATATAATTAGGAAACATCTTGTCTAAAAAAGGATGATTTGATATGCGTAAAAAAATAAAGATTGGGATTTTTCAAGATACGCTGTGCTAAATTCCGTCATCATGCTTTCTACTCTGCCACACTACGGTCTTCTCGGTCATCTACACTGTATCTAACCTGTTAAAAGTTCCACTATTTTCATCTATACATTTGGAATCATTACATATATACTTTCAATCGTTCTTCCTTACAAAATCGCTTATCCTACTTTTTGAAGTTTTCTCAATTTCCTGTCAAAAACAGTCCTTCGTATATTCTCATAAAATTGTTCACATTTTCAGCACATAAGAATTTATTATGACTACCATGTATGTAATTTTTATTACGTGATTTGTTTCCTAATTTTTCAGCTCTGTGAACCAAACGCTTTCTATCCTACTATCCTTTACCTTTGCTCCTCAACAGCTATTGTACCCACTTCATGACAGTCAGCTGTACACGTTTAATGAATAAAAGACTACTAGATTTTCACTTCCTCGGTCACCTTATGCCACAAAAATAGGGTTTCGTACCTTTTTGGTTGGATGATGGTTTTACACAGAATTTGTCCCATCATAATTTTTACATTTCCATTAATTAAATAATAATGTGTTTGTGCTATAAAAGGAAATCAGTCAGGCAAGAAAACGAATTTACATTGATTCCCATGTCTTTAGATCAGAACGAAATTGCAATTTTGGCGAAGTTGTTTTATCAGAACTGTTTAACTTCACTGCGTCTATTAAAAATCGTCATATGAAAAAGCTGATAATTTTGCCATTGTAGAAGAAAGAATTAAGAAATTTCGTGAAATTAGATTAGCTTGGATTATTCAATTATGGCAAAGCACACGAGGGCTATCTGCCTGAAGGGAGGGATGCCTTCGTGGAGGACTTTGAAAGGGAAACTGGCTCGTATACTCGCTATAATACATGGGGGAAACCACGAAAACGCCCATGCAGCCAGCCCGTTCGCGGAATTCGAACCTCGGACCGAACTACCAGTGTTCAGCGTCTTTACCGCTCGGCCGCTGGTGGGCCTTGATGAAATTAGAAATTTTCGACTAATGAAGGATTGATGATCAACTAGGGCCGAAGTTGTTGATTTTTCTCTATCAATTTCTCTCCAATCGATTTGTTTGCCCAAAATTCTTTAACTAGGTCGATAATCGGTGGCACATGAATTGACATCTCTAATAGCGCTTAGCGGCTTGGAGTCCACATTCGTATAAAATCTGAACGATGCTGCAGTTCAAATCGCGAGTCCACACCAACACATTTACTAGAAATGAAAAGGTCATGCTTCCCATACAGATGGAAAAAACAATTCATTAAGATATTATTGCATTTGGAAATGAATGGGTATTTTGTTTTTACTTTTTGCCATTATAGTGGAATCCTCGTAAAGGAAAGCTTAATTAGCTGGGACCGAAAAGATAAATTTGTATCTTTCTAAGACTATGAAAGGCAATGTTACTACACTCTATACACCTTGTTTTATTTGTTTATATTCCTATTTCGTAGATTAAAATAACAGAGTGAAGAGGCTTCATTTAGAGAAATAAGGGAGATGTCTGAAATGGAACTATCACGCTACCAGATTAAAACCATCATTTACTTCCAGTTCTGTTGAAAAGGTTATAAGGTATTTCTCCCGCTTTCCTAGCGTGCTTTCGTGGTGTAGTGGTTCTGCACACTGGGCCGGTATTCCAGAGGTCCGCGGTTCGATTCCCGGCGAAGGCGTTGTTAATTTTTCATCTCTCCGGCCTTCAAAAAATTCCTAATGGATCTCTACAAGGTCAGCTACAGAATGTCATCAAATCATGTGTATAGCTTTAGGTACTAATGTTGTATTATATGATACTGTGAAGGTTTGGTACCGAAAGTTCAAAAACAAGGACTGTGATAATTATGAAGCAAAGCGCTCTGGCCGGCCTACTATTGTTGATAAGGCACGCCTGCGAGAACTTGTGGAAGAAGATCGGTATGCAAACGCTCGAGAGCTTAGACGTTAGTGCCATCTCCATTAGTCGCACTATGCATCGCATAAATTTGACGTACAAGTTCGATCGCTGAGTGCCGCATGATCTAACTCAAACAGATGATAGACATACTCGGGTCTGCACTAATCTGCTCGGATATTGAATAATCTGGACTGGATCAAGTACAAAATTCTGGACTGGATCGTCACTTGTGATGAAAAGTGGATTTACTTCAACAATGCAGGTCGAAAAGGGGTTAGTCTGCGCCTGGTGAGTCCGTCGGCAGTGTCGTCAATCGCAATTAGACTTACAAAAAGACCATGCTTTGTATCTGGTGGGATTGCTGTGGTATTACCTGCACAGTACAGCGAGTAAGGTGCGCAACGAGATGTTAATCCATGTTGACTCTGCTATCAAGGAAAAACGTCGAACTGAGTTCCGGCCCCAAGAAATAATGTTTTATCAAGATAATACAAGACCACATACGTCTGCATTCACAGTTGGACTCTCTACGCACTCGAATAGGAGCCCCAACATCGCTCTTTCGGACTTCTACATTTTTTCACACCTGTATCTACATCTTACTGGTGCTATCTTCCATTCTGCACAGGGCGTCCGAAATGAAGTTTATCAGTTTTTGGACTCACGGCCAGCAAGTTTCTGGGCCGAAGGCTTTGAGAAACTACCAAAACGTTGTCAGAAAATCATAGATTTGGGTGGTGATTACCGCCCGCACTAAAGGTACTGCTTTCATGTTCTTTTTCTAACTTTATTAAAGATGCTTTTTGGTGGAAAACTTTCGTTACAGCCAGATATTATTTTCTACAAATGTTAAAGCATTAATGTCGTAGTTCCTTTCTCTCCAAATATCACTATGTAGGATCTTTTGACAATTTTCATGTTGTTGCAAGAGAGTTTTGCATTAGTGGATATACATTTGTACTCAAGAAGTATAAGTACTTAGTTAAAAAATTCCACCATGTAATCCGAGATAATGATGAGGTTAGTAGCTCTTTGTGCATCTCTGAGAATGTCTTCGCTTAAACGTTTTTTAAATTTATTATAAATGCTTTGCGGTTTTGACTGAGCACACATGGCGATTATAAAGCAAAAAATTAAAATATGAATTGCTTTAGAAAACATGCGCCAGATGCCTCTACCGATGTTGCGTAATAGTAGTTAGCAGTAATAACAGTAGGACTTTTTTTAAAAATCTTTAAGATGAACTGGAATAGATTTCTACTAGAACTATGTATTTTTGTAAAATTTATTATTTAAATATTTCCAGCTGCTGAAGAAATCAGCATATATACTGGATACAAGGATCGGGATATAATACAATTGATTTAAGTATCAAACTCACACTTATTGTGAAATCATACCACATGATAGTTTTTATTTTTAAAATACTCTAATACTTGGTTATTGTTTTAAAATACTCTAATATTTACTTAACTCGCATGATAGTTCCTTACGAGTAACGACACGAAAATAACAGAAGCTGTAATGTTCCTATTCTACGAACCAAAGAAATCTCTACAGAGGTTAATTTATAATTTGCGACTAATTACAGTCATGCCTGGTTGATTAAAAAAAATTTCTGGTCCTTGATCTAATCGGATGTCTTTTGTCTTTACAAAAATAAATTCTTTTTGGAATTTTTTTTTCTCTCCTTTAAAATTTAACATCCAAACAGCCTTCATCAAATTTGCAATAAATCATACAGCACTATCTTACAAAATATGCGTTCTATCGCAAATCGGCAGAAAAAAATGTTTACGTTCTCTAACAAATGTTACCTAGGAAGACGTTCTGAGAAGAAAACAATGGGACTGCTGTTATTTCCTACGCTTCAAGTTAAGTAGCTTTTATCGGCTTTAGAAAACGTGTTACTCAGCAAATATTGTTTGCAAGAGAGGTTTATGCGTAATATTTAGAAACGTTTGGGGTTATTTTTCGATGAAAGGAAAAATAAATTTTCTTTACAACAGTCAGATCTATACCTGACAGAAGTAACCACTTTTTTCTTTTCAGAAAAATACCGAAATTGAGTATAGCAATGTAGAAGATTAACTTGGTGTAATAAATCACTTTAATTTTTTTAAAGAAAATTGTTAGTTTAATAGTGGTTTCTTCTTCGGGTTCATTTTTATATTTTATTTATTTATTTATTTATTTATTTTACGAGGGATATAATAGCGAAGTATTGTATTTCATACAATACGGCAGTTTGTCAATCCCACTCTTGTTTAAAATTTAATAGGATGAATAATGTTAAAAAATAATTTAAGCTACATTTAATACTTTGTGCAGTAAAATTCTAATCTCTTGAAATTGAAATTCAACTTTCCATAGTATTCAGAACTTCATAACGAAATTTGTGGTAAATGTTACAAATTTCTAGCATTAATTTTATGAAGCAGATTATATTTTTCTTCTAAAATCTTCTTTTAATGCTGCACGTTTTGTCATTGTAATTATGGGTAATTTTCCTAGTCTTATTTGTAAAATGTTTTGTAATATCAAATGCTTTTATGTAGCCTTTCCACAGTCTTAGTTTGTTACAAAATGAGATGACATTACCCAGGCTCTGATTCATACAATGGCGAATGAAATTCACGAGCTAGCCCCCAGTTTTCGGGAGGGGGGATGTTCAAATTTTCTTAAAATATTTAAAATTGTATATAAATTATATATATTCAGTTCTGGATTTTAAAATTCTAAAATTACAAGGAAGAATAAAATTTTAAACTTCTTATTTTAATTTATAGTTTTCTTGCAGTTCTTTTGGCTATCGTTAAATAATTATGCATTTCTGAAATTTTTAAGTAGAAATAGCAAGTTTCTCTATTGCTACTTAAAAATATGGCGGAAAAATCTGTCAGAAGGAATGTTTCTTTCCACGAAAGAAAGAAACTGAGGTATTTTAGTTTTGCAAGTTGTACATATACTTCAATATTAACTAGATAAAGAGTTTATTTGCACTAATTTGGTCTTATCAATCTATTATACTTACTTGTATAGGTTTGTAATCAATAACAATTCTTCAGGTCCATTTTTTTAACCAGGGCAAAAAACAAGAAACACTAGTTCTTGGTTTAAAATACATAAGCTTATATTTTATACAACATATGAGACTATGAATTTCATAACTGAAACTATGAAAACAAAGCGTACAAAAAAGTAAATGAATCTTTTTCTTTAAATAACTTTAAATAAAAAATACTGAATTAGAAAGTAATTTCATAAAATACTATGTGTAATTCGCAGCAATAACATCTACTACATTGAAAAAATTAGAAAGAAGGGGAGGGGTATTCCAAAGGGTTCCGTGCGTCTCCAATTTTACAAACTGCCTCTCTTGCTGCCATTACCTCATTCAAATTTTCAGATTTTATGAATTCCAAATTCTAAAACGTTCGCTCTGACCAATTAAGGACGTATCAGAATATGCCTCAGCCAATCTTTCACTTCATAAGAGCATTACTGAGGATGTACTGCATGGGTTAAGCTGATACTGCGCCCGTAAAAAGAAGATAGGTAAAATGATTTCCAGTTGTTTCTGACGCCAGAAAGAGTTGTTACCATCTGAACTGACCTACCGCGATTCTGTGACATAATTTTTAGTTTAGGGAAACTGTATTTACACTCACTTATTCAAAACGCACAAATCAACTTTAAGATGAAACGATCTGTTTCGCCCACCAGCGGCCGAGCGGTAAAGTCGCTGAACACTGGTAGTTCGGTCCGAGGTTCGAATCCTGCGAACGGGCTGGCTGCATGGGTATTTTCGTGGTTTTCCCCATGTGTAACGCGTATACGAGCCAGTTTCCCTTAGAAAGTCCTCCACGAAGGCATCACTCCCCTTAGGTAGATAGCCCTTGTGTGCTTTGCCATAATTAAATACACCAATACACACCAATACAATCTGTTTCTTTGTTTAGATCCCTATTTATTCACAGAAATGAATATATTGTATAAGAAATCAAAAGCAAACATACATGATGAACATGGATATATGATAAAAGACTACACACCTCAATCACAGAATCAATTTCAGATTTCAATAGCATAAATATGATTTGAGAAGAAAGTATAATTTTCATTTTTATGTAGAGTTTTTCAATTTCAGATTTCAATAGCATAAATACGATTTGAGAAGAAAGTATAATTTTCATTTTTATGTAGAGTTTTTCTGAAAAGCATATGTAATTTCCGTTTAAATTCGAAATTTTTTTGACACAACTCATGTGGTTTAGCTGTGTAGCATATCACCAATCAACGCAAGTTGGGAAATATGTTACTAAATTTCTAGACTAATAATTATTACTGTGTTTAAGCAGATACATCGTACAGTGTTTGAAATGTTTACAATTTTATGCACAGGCCGTAAGCATGTATTTAAGTGTGTTCCGTAAAAAAGTTTAGATTGGACTATTAAAATTTTGTTTTTCCAAATTTCGGCTTGAATTTTCGGAGTATAATTTTTGAAAGAGATTTTCTGTTGCTAATATGTGTAGTCTTTTCCCACACTATCCATGTCTATCTTGTATATTTGCTTTTGATTTTTTATACAACATACTTCACTCCTATGAATAAATATCGGAAGTACTAAGAAGACATTTTTCATGAAGGGAAAAAAAAAAATGAATTTAACATGTGACAACATGTGAATAACATGAGACAACATGTGAATGAGTGAAATTTCACATTTTGTCTCATGTTACATTAGGAATTAAATAAGCATATGGAGTTACTGAAGTGTAGAAGCACATTTCACTGTTAAATGTTATTTCAAATATGACTAAGAAATAGAGATTACTATTTACTCTATCCATGCAATTGAGATCGTTGACCCATACTTGCATAACGAAATATGCCTTAAAATATGAGAGAATTATATTTTGAATATGACACTAATTCTTAAAATAATTTCTTCTTTGTTTCATGATTTACATCAGAATCAGATTTTCCGAAATTAATTTTTCGTACATGGAATTAAACATTTTCAAGATAGATTTATCAAAGTCTACATATACATACATAGTACAATGATAGGTAATGAAGCAAAATGTAATTTAAGTTTTCAAAATAATGTACTTTTTAATGATTTCTGGTAGACATTTATTGCTACATTGAAAATTGTTCTGATAAATTACATGCCCATGTGAAAAGTATGATTTATTTGCTTCTAGAAGGGGGGGGAACCAAATACTTAGAAAAGTGATTTTAATTTTGTAAAAATCTGAAACATATTTGCCGAAATACATTCTCCACATCAGATCTATCATTAATGCTGCAAAACATGCAGAGAAAAACTCTCAGAATCACTAAAGCTCATATAATACCAAACAGCTTCTTGTAGCTGATTTAATTTTGGAAAACTGTATTTATTGAAGAGAAATGTAACTTAAATTTAAAAAATTGCATATTTTAACGATTTTGGTAAAATTTTAAAAATTTATGTATTTTTGTGATGTCTGGTAAAAGTTTATTGGTATACAGAGAATTTTTCTGATAAATGTCCGAGTTAAATTGCGTCGCTTAAAGCAAAATGCAAATAATAATGAAAGTGATTCTAATTTTTCCAGAATCCTGGTATATGTATGGAAATGTATTCTTCACATTAGACCTATCACCAGTCTTGTAAAACGTGCAGAGAAAAACGTTTCAGAACCACTGGCAGCCTATGTAGTACCCAACAGCTCCTTGTTGCAGATCTAATTTTGGAAAAAGGTGATGGGTGATAGCTGTTGAAGGATGACGGCCGAGATATTGTGATAAAGGGTCAGCTCTTTCAGAGCTGAGATGAGAGTGAAGACGAAGATGTGTTCGAACATTTGCCATCCGTTAAACTGCAAGTACGGGTAAGAAGCACAGATGGAGCCATGGAAATCATCTGAAGAGATGGGGTTGAAATGCTATAAATAGCGTGGGAAAGAACTCAACCGGTTTTCGCAGACTTCTTTTTTCCTCTTCTTGTCGACGTCTTAAGGTATCTAAGATTTATTTGGATAGAGAAGGAGAATAAAATGCATTTTTAGAACATAAAATGTTCTTGTAGTTTATGTAACAGAAATACCATCCAAAGTTATCAGTTGCGGCTTTTTTTTTTCCAACAGTGACTGGCAACATGAAAACTCATCAGCAGATTTTTCGAACGTGAGATAATGTTTACGTGGTTGTAATGCAAAATAGTTTTTGAAAACATCCCTACTCCCAGCTGATACCACACTTTTGAAGAAATCTAAAATTGTAATAGGGAAAAAAGTGACTATTTTATTAAGATGAAATTTCACATTTCATGAAAAAAGGGATATTTGATAAAGATGGTATTTCTGAAAGAAATATGTTATAAAGATGCAAGAAATTATTATAAGTTTGATTTGACTTTTATTACGTATAGTAATACACTATAGTTAATTAATTTTGAAAAAGGAAGCATTGACAACTGCTTTGTCAAAGCTTTTCAGTTGCTGAAATATTTGAATTTCTATAACCCTAAAACTTGTTAAATGATGTTTTCATGCAGTTTTTTGTTTCACGTTCTTCTTACCCTTCTTTGCATAATTTTTTATGCTTAGGTTACAGAGTTCGAAAAGCTAAGTTAAATCATCGCCTCAAAGTGTTACGTAACAGACATATTTATAGCAAAGACATTCATTGAATCAATCTGTAGCAAACAATCTTGTAAAGATACGACGACGGCATATACACTGAAAAACACATTATTTAATCATGCATGCAAATATCTCGTGTATTAATTATTGTGGTAAAGATTTGCAAATTTATCATTCTGTAGATAATCATCCCATTCTGTCCTAGATGCTTCTATGGTGGAAGTGGTTTGTGACAATTGGAAGACCCTAGACACCTTGGTTCGAATCCTGGCGAGGATATTCTCGATTTTTCACATTTGCTACTTCGATAAATTTAATGGATTCTACAGTTTGATTCTCTAAGATGCACAATTATCACTTTTTCGCAAATAAAATAAACTAAATGAAGCGTTCATGACGTTATTATTTGCATTTATTGAGCTCAGCTCTTTTGTTACAGTGACTACATTACGTTGTCGTTGATCGCTCTTCCCTTAAAATTTTAAATAAAGCATTCCTTTGAATATACCAATGACAAAATTCGCATCACATAGTAAAGGAATGCATGAGAAGTCGCATAATTAAGTAACGTCAAACTGGTTTTTATAAAGTGGAATTTAAACCTGTGTATTTTCACTCTGATATGTGAACACTTAACGTCGTCGATATCAAACGCTTTGATCATTATGACTATTTAATTAATATTAACTAAGATTCGAAGCTCCCTTGTAAAATTTCATTTTGATAGGGTATTGTACAAAATGTCAACTACTCTGCATTTCCCCGGAAAATGGGGCAAACTTGTAACTTAAAAATGCTTTGAAACTTTGTCGAACAGAAATAAGTTTGTTATTGCTGACTTGCTTTACTAATGTTTGAATCTGTTTGTTATTTCTGTATGTTGTGCATTTATACACAACATGTGCAACTGAGTAAGAGCTGACTTATTAACAAGCCCATTATAAAATGATTGGTTGGTTTAAACGAGAAAAATAAATTCATTTTTGAGTGATACCTATGTCAAATAGCTCGTAATAACTTTTAATAGATTACTACATACTAGCTAGAGAAATTTCGCTCATATTATAATAAAAATAACGTTATACACATTTGCCCCGTTTACGAAATTACCCCCTTCCTTGCTTAAAATAAAATTTTAATAACAATTTTTCTAGAATGTGTGAAAGTGAGTTTTCTAGTGAGCAAATAATTGCATTTATATTTCGTCGGCTGTACCTGTAACTACGTTTCATTAAATAATCTTCAGATTTTTTAAGACGCTTGATTATTGTGCCTTATATAGCATTTCCATATTTTATTGCATTTACCAGAATAAAACTGAAAGTTTTAAACTTAAATTTTCATTTATAGGTGTCTTTGTGTTATTCGACAGGGTAGGAACCACCAAATGCGGCAGCGTATTCAACGGAACAACTAATATGTTTAATTCTAACTTTACAAATAACTTTTCTAGGAAAAACAAAATGTATCTGATGATCTAATTCGCATTTAAAGAGTTAATTAAATTATTAGGATTAGTTTTTAACCTCCGTTCATCCTCGTTTTAGATGTGTAAGAAGACAAAAATATTGTTTTTTATGCTAAAACTCTGCTAAACTGAAAGCTTATTTAAAAATTTTCGTACATCGAACTACGATTTGTCTGCAGAGCGCACTGTCTCGTGTCATTTGGTCTAGATTATTATTAGACAAATTACTAATTTTATTTGTGTGATGCATAGAAGTTTCCCCCCCCCCCAAAATTGCTTAGGTATCTTTCATACAATTGAAAAGTACTGTTTTACATTATGTAATATTCTTTTCAGTTTACTCCTATAAAACAATCGATAAATCGATAATTAGAAACAAAGGAGAAAATATGCATGCCAGGAAGATGGAAGAACATGGTTTTTCTATTTTTTTAAAAAAGAAAAACGAGTGTCAGTAAACTGTACAAAATTTAAAATATTTTGAGTATAAAAAACATTCTTCCTGAACATAATGTAAGAGAAACGAGAGTTATGACCTTTTTTTTATGTAAATTAATGGCATTAATTATAAAATACGATATCATTCACAAATTGCTTGAAGCATTTTTTGTTTCTTTTTTTTTTTTCCTTTAAAGCAATTGATTGAAAAATTGTTTATTGTTTTTAAACTGATGTGCGTGTCTAGCAGCGGCTCTTCAATTTTTTTTTTTTAATTTTAATATGCGCCTTCTACTCGCATAACGTTTTTCCATCCCTGTATTAGAGTTTTGTCAAGATTTATAGCTTTGTGAAAGATACCCACAATTACCTGAACTAACAACCACTTTATTTTAGTTATCACAGAAGCAGAGTCCGGTCTTGCTGTTTAGAGGACCCAACTATGCATAGGCATATTCATTATTGTTAACGCTCTATAACTCATAATATATATGCTTTTAAGATCACCCAAACAACGTAATGCGCATCACTAACCCCCTTCCATCTTCGACCAACCCCCGCTGTTATGCATGTCCGTCAGTCCACCCATACCGCATCCGATAACAACATCGGTGCCCCCCTATAGTGACCATAACCCATAACCGTCCCATTATGGGCGCCCATTCAGAACGCGTATGTGTATGAGACATATATATATCGGATGGAACTCAACCGTCCAAGCTGCGGACAATGGCCAAAGTTCTTCTGTTATAATTGGTGATGTGTTATATTAGATGGTTACAGAAAGGGGGCGCCTGCACGGATCGAAAAGGGGCTCATGCCCTCATTAAGAAAGGGATGGCAGCGTCCGGTTTTGTAGTACTGCAGGGGTGGATAGAATTGAGTAGGAGGGAGTGGATGTTGTGTAAGTGCGTTTGGTAACGTTTAGGTTTAGCTCACTGTATAAAAGTGTAATGCGTCGAATGAAGCGCTGTTTTTGGGTTACGTAGGAAAGTAAAACAATTTTTAAGAAAACAAAATATTGTTAGACTTAAAATTTTGTTAAAAATACTTTTTCTGTCAATCATTACTACAAATACTGTGTTCATGTTAATAGATTAGCTATCTAAACAATTAAAAAGAAATGCTTTTGCCAACCCAACAAAAATACTGAAATTTTTGCAGACAGTATTTTTAGTTTATAAACGTGGTTTCTCGGTAAGTGCTTTAAATAACTACTTACAATTGGAGATCAAAACGACGTCTAGGCAATTTTTCAGTTAACTTATTAGATATCAAATAATTCATTTTTGAAGGTGAATGGTTTTCATTGCATCAATTACAGTTAAGGGTTAACTTTATCTCCGATAATGGACGGGCAGCTATGTTCTTGATGAGGTAATATCAAGGAAATAACAGAATTTCTACTGTACCACTAATGGGATTATCATATCTAGCGACGCGCGAGGTTGGAAGAATTTTTTTTTTTTTTTTTTTCCCAGCACTGGTTTAGGTGGTAAGGTTTCCTTACTGAAACTCGCTACTATATCCCGCCTATCTACGAGGGAGAATTTTCGATTTTAGCGAAAATGTCGCTTGTAGTTCTACCTCGCATAGATTTTCGCGTAAATCAACCAATCAGATATCCCGAAAGCGAAGATCCTCGGAAATGTTCCTTTCGAAACGTAATCACTGATAGCTTGCAAGTCTAATTAAGATCATCAGTGTTTCACAGGTCAAAAACACTTAAGTAAGACTAGCGAAGACTTAGTGAAACTCTTAAGTATTTTATGGTAGCGAAAGTATCGAATTATACAACGAGTCCTAAGCAGTGATTCAAATGCTATGAACAGTACTGTTATATAGCAAACTATGTGTAGTTTAGGAAACCATATACCGCTATATTAAACGGATGTTGTTATATAGCAATTATAAATTACTGTGATACAGGGTTAAAAAATGTATTGCTTTTATAAGAGCTGAATTCTGTTGCATTCAGTGAAATTAATAGCTATATTTTTTGCATGAAGTCAAACATTCAGATTTCTTCAGAAAGTATTTTTTTAGTCCAATGGGGCTTTGTCCCTGAAGGACTATTGTTTTGGTTTTGCGATTTTGCGTTGGTTCACTATAAATGTCCCTTTCACTTTTCAAACTGTTTCCAGCAAATGTTAGAGTCCTGCATTATATTTGAAGAAATTAAATAATGAAAAATCAGCACAAATGTATGTATATTTCTCGCATTGTGATAAAACAACGGTACATAGAGTCATCGAATTTTGAATGACATAAGCCTACTGCGAATATGGGCATGTGGAAGCCCAAATTTGGAATTTGTTTTATTATCGATTTCCTATTTTGTAAATCTGTAACGAATTTTTGATTAGCAAACTCAAGGATTTCAAGGCGAGCAATGGCAGCGTTGTACAGAAAAAACATTTTTACCTCCAATGCGAGACTGCTTGTCGGAAATTCTAAATTATTTTGCGATATCGCTTTTGAACTGAATTTTATGGTTTAAGTGTGAAAAACGTTATATTTAATAAATAATGGTAACAGGGAGGGAAAAAAAAAAAAAAAAAAAAAAAAAAAAAACGCCCCTTTGGACGTAATTTAAAATCTTAAACCTTTCAGATTTTATTTCTTATTTTTATTTTTTTATTTTTTCTTAAATTTAGGTAGTACATTTATGAATAAAACATCATATTCTGAAAATTAGTCGTAGTCTAAAATGTAACTAATTTTTTTTTTTTGCTTTGCTTGTATGCATTATTGCAGAAAAGAGTAGGAGCGTAATTTTTTTTCTTTATTCAGAATTATTTATCCATTGCAGTTCTGTGGTTTTCCCTCCGAATTTATATAAAATTATATGTTTTAAGAAGCAAAAATTAAGTTTTAATACTTCCATTAAATAAGGGAAAATTTTGGCTAAGATATTTTAAATAGATATGCTAGAGTTATCAGATATATTTAAAATTCCATTTTTTAAATCCATATATATGTATAACGCGAAAAATAATTATATAACGCATTTTCAGGAAGAAAATGAAGCACAAATTATGAATGGAACTAAAGCGAATTCGTCAGATTTTAAAATGAAACAAAATTCAATCTTGCGCTGACTTTGGTTTTACGAAAGAGTTTTTGCATTTCAAGGGAAACTAACACAACTCCGTCTTCTTCAAGCAATCTTCTTCAAAACATTCAGAGTCAGAATATTTTTGAAGTCTAATTATTCTTATGAAGATTAAAAATTAATTACTAAACTAAGCATCATAATGCTATGAAAAGGGAAAATTTTGGAGCTCAAAAATATGGCAATTAATTGCTTAAACCTAAAACGATAACTTCACTAATATTTTCTTTCTACGGATATTCCTCCTCAGGGAGAAAATTAACATATCCCGGCTTTACAACATTTTATTCTTCCAAATTAAGCGAATTATATATATATATATATATATATATCTTTCTTCTGAAGTATAAATATGCCTTTAAAATGAAAAAAGAAATTATCACTTATGAGTAATAAAAAATAATGTTGTTATGTTTAACAAATCTTAGCGAGTGTGATTAGAAAGTTCAGCTCACATGTGCGAAAGCCTGTAGCAAAAACTAGCAGAAATATCGTAACATATTGGACTCAAAATTTAAGAAAAATTTCAAAATTAAGACGCGGCGTAATTTCAATTAATCACCACTTAAACGCGTTTAGCACTTATATTATGTAACAATTTCTAATTAACTCAGATTTCAGAACTGCTGGTTTGCAAATAAGTTACTAATTTCTTCAAACTTTAGATTTTAGCAGAAAAGGATTAGCTCATTTGATATGAAAAGGTTGCCATCTGGTGTTTGACCAACCACTTGAACAGAGTATTTTTTGCCAACCCCTGATCTTGGGAACCGTATATAACCGGTTATGGCCTAGTGTCGTTTTCACACCCCATCTCACCCGGTTGGACATTAGAGGACACTTCCGCGTATAATAGTGTACATTCCGGTGTCCGATGCAATGAAATATATCTTCTACGGTTACCATATTTGGACATCTATCCCTTATCAGCGGCTTGTTGTCTTGTTTTTCGATTTCAAAGGAAAGAAAATATTTTTTTTCCCCTCCTTTCCGCAGAAATTAGAAGCCCAAAAGTAATTAATTTGTTGAGCCTTACCCTTCTCCAAAAGGCATATAGAAAGGACCATTATGTTTCAAGTTAACCATTTGTTCTTGAATATTATTTTATTTAGTCTACCTAGTTAGCAACTTATTTTCAGTATTAAGCATATTAATTTTACATCAAATTATATTTTTACTCCCCCTATCCCCAGTATGAGGAAATCGGCGTTCAGTATTATCCGCAAATCGTGATTTTCCTACATTATATTTCCATTAATTTGACTAACTAATTAATGTTAAAATATGAAAATGGGAAAAGAAATATAATAATGGGAAACGAAAGTAACGAAATTTTCTTTTTTCTTTCCTATCTCTACCTTTCTGCTTGTTTATATGTGTATTTGCGTAATAGTCCGTCAATTTATTTCCTGAAATTCAGTTTTGTGTTCAAACTGATCTGAAAATTTTCGTTTCTTTCCTCTGTATATAATTCATCTATTTATTCTTTGAGTATGTATTGAACTATCTTCTGAATTTTTACAACTGTACCAGAGTATATATACCATGTTTATTCGCGTAATAGTCGAACATTTTTGGCAATTTTTCATTGAGAAAATCTAAGTACGACTATTATGCGGGGAAATCTATTGCACAATATTCCATGCTTTTGACAAAGTTTTCTTCTTCAAAACTCGGGTGCGACATTTACGCGAGCAAACACGGCAATTTCATCAAAACTGGAATGAGTAATCTTTTTGGGTTTTACTACACTTTGCTCCTTCCTATTCATCATTAGTTTGAAAGGGAGACTAATTCCAAATGCAATATTAATCTCGAGACGACATTTTGCGTTGAATCACTATAAACGGTGTATCGCGTTTCAAAGTTTTGCCGCCAAATATTATCCCTCTGTATTACATTTAAAGAAATTAAATAATGAAGAATCAGCATGAATGTATGCATGTTTTTCGCATTGTGAAAAAAACAATGGTTCCCTAGAGCCACCAAATTTTGAATAACATAGTCCTCCACCCGAGCATGGTCACATGGAAGCCCGAATCTTGAATTTAGAATTTGTTTTATTAACAATTTCATATTTTCTAAAACTTTAACGAATTTTTGATTAACTAACTCAAGGATTTCAAGACAAGCAGTGGCAGCACAGTACAGGAAGAATATTTTTTTCTCGAGCGCGTAAGACTGTGTATTAGAAATTCTAAAGATATGCTGTTTTTAAATATTTTGTAATTTTGCTGTTGAATTGTGTGGAGTAGATACGAAGAAAACGCTGCTTAATAATAAAGCTCAAGGAAAAAAAAAAAAAAAAAGATTAGGAGTGAGTGTAACAACAGACTGGCGGAGTGCGAGCTCAGCGAGAGCACAAAAAACCTTAACAAACCCTTTTGGACAGCCGTTAAAAATCTGAAATCTTTCAGATTTTTTTCACTTTATTTTCTGCTTATTACCATCTTTGCATTAAAAAATTATCCTGTTTAGTTTTATTGCGAAGCATAATTATTCGTAGTCTTTTCTGAATGGAGAAATTGGTGACGAAATTGTGCTTCTTAAATTTAGCTATTAAAAAACGAATGGAATTGAGTGAATAATAAATTTCTCCGAATATATAGCTAACATAATGATACAATAAATAAACATGGTTTTTATTTCTCTTACCTTCGCGAACTAATGAAATAATTATATTTCATGGCAACCTTCGGTGCAGCCGTAAGTTACTGCATCTCCGCAGTTTTATGCTTTTCCCACGATCTTCCCGTAACTCTCTAACAACCATACTCGCCAATCAATGTAGCTTGAAGATCGGTAGTTGGGTAATTCAAAAGAAACAGAACAAAAAATGTACATGACATTAATAGAGTCGCAAAATGACCGATTCTAGTCGGAACTAAAATACAGATGAATTAATGTAGTTTTAGGTTATTTAAGTGTAGAATTTTAAGAGAGAGTTAAGTTTATACGCTAGATAAGAAAGCAAAAATGTAAATAATAATAAAAAAAATAATAAAAGGGAAAATTTTACTTCAGTAAACGTTTCGCTGTCATCTTTTAAATAATATTTAATTACTTACTGATAAGTGAATAAAATAAATGTAAATTTCTCACGAATTCTTATATTCCTCTCATTGTTTCCTTTATATTGTCAGATGCAGCCAATTAAAAAAAAATTGCTTAGTAATGCTAAATAAATCTTTATAAGATGACAGAAATATAAAAAACAATATGATGAGGAAATCACATGTAAATGTGGTACGCCCTGTTAAATTATATGCATTTTTTCTTGCATTTCACTTAAACTTATTGGACTGAATTAAATCTACTTCGTCGATAGCGCATAAGCCACAATAGAATAAATGCACTCTTTAAAATGCACTATATTTGTTTACCATACCATATACCATTTATTTCACACTTCGCGACAAGGCAAAAACACATAAAAACTCAAAATAAATGAAGGCGTTATCTTTGTTGTTGCGAAGCTTAGTCTCTTTACATTGGCAACAAATCTACTATTCTGCTGTTTCAAATGTAACCGAATATGCCCGCCATGTTATTTAAAAATTAGGCTTAACCGCACTTAAACGGCTTTTAAATTGTTGATATATCTACAAATATTTCTTGCAGATTTCCTAAAGGCCTAAAAATCTTAATCGGAAGATAAGAAAAACATAATTCAATCATTTTTAAAGCAAAAAATGCTCAAGTTACAAACATATAAGAGTAAAGAAACTCAGATCACTGAGCCGAGTAACAGAGTGGATATATATATAATTATATTTATATACGTTTGGTGCGGCCGATTGCAACCAAAATACGAGGTGCAAATCTACATGTTATAGCAGTCCTATATACAAAATTTCAACGTTCTGAGGCTACTCGTTTTTGAGTTATGCGAGATACGTACATACGTTCGTACAGACGCCACGAAAAATTCTCTTCAGAATTAATTTTAAAGCAGTTTTATAATTTTTTTGGAGGAAAAGAGTCTTTTGTTCTGTCCTTACGTACAGATATCACACAAAAGCATTGTTAAATCGCTTTCGATAGCGGTCAAAATGAATATTTTCGTTGAAAAATGTTGCCTGAAACTTTTCGTGATTACAATACTTCCTTTTTATTTTGTACAAGGAAGTAACAATGTTTACAAATAAAATAAAAGTCTCTATGTCCCCCCCCCCCAAAAAAAAAATTGGCCAGCGGGCAGAAATGCATATTTTTTGGTGCACGAAATTGAAAGTTTACTTTTGGTCCCGGCAAAAAGACACTGAAGTTGCTGTACAAACTTACTTAATTTACTATTCTAAGAATTTCAAATGTAAACAAATGGCAGCCTCGTTAGGCTTAGTACCACTCAAACAACTTTTAAATTGTTAATAATTCTACATCTATTGCATGCAGATTAACTAAAGTCATAAAAACCTGAACAGAAACATAAGAACAACATAAGTCAATCAAAGCAAAAAATGCGCAACTTATCAACATAAAAGAATAATAAAAAAACAGAGCTCAGGGAGACAGGTAACAGAGAGGGTATGTATACATCTATATATGTTTGGTGCGGCCGATTGCAATCAAAAAGGAAGGTACGCTGTTATATGTTAATGCATATTTTAGTAACTAATAAATATCGTATAGTAAGAATTTTTTTCTTTCTTTTTTTCTTTTCTTTCTTTCTTTTTTTTTTTTTCTTTTTTTAAAGAAATCATGTTGCGAAAAACTTCCCAAATTGTTTTCTGCTTGATGGTAAGATGGCATTTCCGAATATACATGCCGCTCTCGAAAACACTAAAAAAAAAAAAAAAAAAAAAAGAGATTTTTTTTGGAAACCTAACGTTGAAAAACAAATAGAATAGACATATTTAAGATCGAAGCTTTCTCATCTCCTCTGTCCTCACTAAAAATTTTGAAGATATGTTACAGATCGTGGTCTCTTCAGAGTGTTGAAACGTGCCTGCTTGTTGGCACTTAGCGACAAAATGGTTTCTCTTTTTGGTACCAATTTGTTTTTCGCTGTCACTGCAGAAAAAGTAGCGGAACAGAGGCAAAACAAAAAAAATGTGTAAAAGGAAAGCAAAGACTGCATTGTGAAATGTGACAAGGTTACGGTAAAGTGAAAAATGCCGGGGAAATTGTTTGAAGACTGTTTCAAAGTGCGTCCAAATGGTCGTAGTTTGTCATCAGAGCTTGAGAAGTTTTTAAAGGAGGGAGTCTTATTTTTCGGACAAGTTGAAGAAATAAGGAGCTTTTAAGGAGTTTCTCGAAGTTGACTGACAAGATTATTTCAATTTTGTTTCTGTAAATTCTTTAGAGATCTAAGAAGAAAGTCTGAACAAACACTCAATTCTAAAATGTTCAGAGCTAAACATTTTTAGAATGCGCACAAGATATTTAACAGAAAATAACTAGAAGTATAAAAGCAGGAAAACTATGCATGAACAGATTTATATAACAAACGAAAAAAAGGTAATAGACGATTCTAGTGTTTAAAGTATTAACTCTTTTTGTTGGAACAAAGAACGCTATATTAAGCCTATATTCAACTATTTACTTCTAACAAGCTGCATGCTTTATAATTATTCTTCATTTATAGAGGCATAAAAGAGTTTAAAAATATCGCTAATATTTTCTTTTTCCATTATTGACTTTTACATTCCTACAACATCCCCCCCCATCCGTCAAGCCATCTATCTATCCAATATACGCATACGTATACTATAGTGTGGAAATTAATTGGGATAAAGCGATTTTTTTGATAATTTATTGTATATACCTCCATAGACAGAGATGAGTCACAAGTTTTCGATCGGATTTAGGTCTGGTGAATCTGTAAGCTAGTCCAGGACAAAAATTTTATTTTCCAGTGTGAATCTTTTGACCGAATTGTGGCATGTCGCAAAGTTACACTAAAATGCACCAACGAAGGTCTTCAAGAATGGCACAATCCTACGTTTTGCAATTTCTATATACTTCGAATTCATCGTTTCATCAACAGGAATTTAGACTTCCAATGCCCAACCCAAAACATTTATTTTTAATGGCATTTTACATTTGTTGGGATATGTTGAGGTTTCGTTGATTCACCCTTACTTCGTTTAATAACGTTAGATATGTATCCAAGAATAAGCAAATGATTCTCGTCGGTGAAAAGAATTTTTTTTTGCAGGCATTTACAGTTCAAGATTTGCATTTTTGGCCCAAAGTAATCGCTTTTGTTTCATCTGATGTGTTAAAAGTTTTTTTTATTTTTAATTATCTTCCTCGCCTTCCGACCAGCCAAGAGAGTCGCAGTGCATTTGAAGAATGAATATCAATACTAGTAGGCAACACATCTTCTTTAATGTCTTTGCTAGATTTGTTGGGTTAATAATGTCATTTTGGAGTAGGAATCATATTTGGGAGTTGTTTTTCTTTTCCTTGCACATTCGTCTTGCCATTCTAGAGAAAATGATCCAGTTCCACTGCGTCTCTTTAGTATTTGAGAAACGTTTGATTTTGCAACACCAATCGCGAAAACAATAGACCTGAACGTGTGACTGTTCAGTTCGGTAATTTTTGCTCTCTTTTTAGCCATTTTATCCATTTTTAAAATACTAAATGCGAACGAATGCGAAATGCATTTAAAAATGTAAGCAAAATTAAGTGTCATAGAAACAAGCTTAAAATTGGTGCAATAATCCAAATTTATTGCCTAAACCAGTTCTAAATAGTAAAAGCACATATCCAGACGACATTGAGGCAAATAAAACTGCTTTGAGGAACCTGTTGTTGCCAGCTGGTAGCTTAAAACTGGTTAAAATTCTGTGAAAAAAAAAAAAAAAAAAGACTTTATCCTAATTAATTTATGCAGTATAATGTATGTAGGTATATACGCTTTGAATGCACACGTGTACATTTATTATACAACGTGTCCGCAAAAGTCCTTACCAGGCCTTTATTTCTGTAACCGTTTCTCAAAGGCAGTAGTTATGAAAGTATTTTTAATGATGCAAACATTCATGTTTTGTCATTTTAATATTTAAAGAAATCAAGTGTGAAAAATTACGAAATCCAGCTTTTCATACGTTCTCCCCCCCCCCAGTCCATACAATTACTTATCTTTAGGGAAATTTTATACTCATTATTAAAATAAAGTACATGTTTGACTCCCGCAGGAAAAAAATTGAAAGACCTGCTTAACTTCAAAATTTTCGATTTTTTTATGTTATATTCATTTGAATAGGGGGATCGGTTAATAAATAAATTAGAATAATTCGAGTTTGATATTTTTCCTTAAATACCATTCAATGATACTCTTTTATGATTTTCCAGTATCTTTAATTTATAATTTATTTTAAACATTTGAACTGTCAAAAAATTTTTAAACAAGCAATTTATATGTTTTCAAAGTCCAAAAATACGTTATTAATATTCTTGTGAAGTTTTATTGCTTTAGAATCATAATTGTTATAAAACAAAAAATTCATTAAATTTTAAATTTTTTTCATTTTCAAGTAATAAATAATATTGCGAACTGGTTACGAGCTAATAGTGTAGCTTGCTGGTGTTTCTTAGAACACGAATTCGTTAAGATTCTCTGGATAAGATCTCCAGTTTGAAAAAAAAAAAAAAAAAAAAAAAAAAAATCAAATTAATAAAAGTCTGAAATGTTTCAGATTTTAAATTACGTCCAAAGGGGCGTTTTTTAACATTTTGTGTGTTACCTTTCTTTATTAAATATCATGTTCCTCGCACTTAAACCATAAGATCCAGTGCAACAGCAATATCGAAAAATAGTTTTTAAACGAGCATATCTTTAGAATTTCCGATACAGAGACTCACGCGCTGGAGATAAAAATGTTTTTTCTGCACAACGTTGCCATTGCTCGCTTTGAAATCCTTGAGCTTGTTAATCAAAAATTCGTCAAAGTTTTAAAAAATAGGAAATCGATCATAAAACAAATTTCAAATTTCAAATTTGGTCTTCCACATGCTCATATTCGTTGGAGGATTACGTTATTCAAAATTCGATGACTCTATGTACCGTTATTTTATGACAATGTGAGAAATATACATACATTTACGCAGATTTTCATTATTTAATTTCTTCAAATATAATGCAGGACTCTAACATTTTATGGCAACAGTTTGAAAAGTGAACCGACATTTATCCGTCCGACGCAAAATGCCAAAACGAAAGTAATAGTCCTTCGGGACTCAAGTCCCTTTGGACTAAAAACTATATTGATCAATATTTTTCATAATAATCCGCACAGAAATGCTTATCACGTAATCTGTTAACATCAGGATAAGTTTATTTTATTTTTAATTGCATACACATGCAAATATTTTTCTCTTTAATTTGTTCAATAAATATGATCCCCGACTTTAAGCCCAAATATCTCGGTCAAATTTTGCATTTTATTTTTTTATAACAAGCATAAAATTTTCTTAATTGTAACTGTTGTGATCGGGAGGCGTATAAAATGTTAGATTTCTTATTTTATACAGAATCCTTTTTTATTTATTTAAAAATGCTGAAACACGAATATTTGCATAATTTAAAACATATTTTGTAACTGGAAGTATTTGTCAAAGATCAGTGGTTGCGAAAGCGTTTGTAATGCTTGCTATTAGGCTACCATTAAACTATACAGTGAAATATTTCCCAGAAGAAGCATTTTAGAAGGAACTGTTCCAAATGAAAGTTAATTTATTATAGATGGCAAAACGAATGTCCTAATGTAATTGTATTTGAAGAACGTTTATAAGGTCACTTGAAGCTCAAGCGGCTTTATAAGGTATTTCTCCCACCTTCTTAGCATGCCTTCGAGGTGTAATGGTCAGCACTCTCCGCGAGCATTCAAGAAGTTCGAGTCCCGGGGAGGGCATTGCTCATTTTTCACGTCTCCCGCATAAAAAAGATAAAAGCTCTACAGTGGAACTAAAAAAATTGAAAAAGGTGGTGGATGATAATTCTCCACCACCATGATTTGGCGATTGGGTCCTTCGAGGAATTTACAATGAACTTTTATGAACAGTACGATTTGATAATACAACGAACAGATTGTTTACCATGTTAAATAAACCTGAAAAAATTGGTTCTGCCAAGATTTGAACGTAAACGAGCAGATTTTCCCATCTAATTAAGCTTTCATAATTAGCGCTTGTATGCAGAAAATTGTTTAGTAAAAATTTAATTATTCATCCTGCAGAATAAATAAGGTTGATTTTTTTTATTGCAAGCTGTATATAATATTGAATTAGAGATTAAAAACCAGGGTATGAATGTCGCTTTTGAAAAATAATGATTTTACAATACATAAAAAGTTAAAAAATATCCAGTTTATTATAATTCCCAGTCGTCCTTTAAAAGGGGAAGTGTATGAAATATTTCTCCCGCCCTCTTGGCATGCCTTCGTGGTGTAATGGTCAGCACGCTCGTCGCGTATTCGAGAGGCAGGCCCGATGTTCGAGTACTGGTGAGGGCATTGCTCATTTTCTTCCTGCCTCCCGCTTCGAAATAGCCTAATGTCTCTGCAGATTTGTTTTTTAAAGAGAAATTTACTTTGTATGTTTGTTGCTTTTATCTCTCGTACAAAGAAAAGTAATTTTGGCTAAGCATAAGGTATTCGCCTTTCATGTCTGTTAAATTTCCAAAAATAATTTGTAAGGTGTTTAGCATTATCATCGTAAGCATTCACTCCTAATATACGAATCATATATGCGTATCTATAGAGATAATATATTTTTGGCTTTTACAACTAATAAAATTTATATGCCCAAGCTATTTACGAAATTTGAACATTCACGGACTTGTAGCATTATTGTTGTACTTAATTTCAGTACCATCAAATATACATACATACATACATATGCATAACATATATATGTAATAAGATGACTTGGAGAAAGCTGCAACGGATTGGCAGTGGTTCTCTGTGTTATGGTCTCGGAGAGACTTTACTGTGTAGTTGAAAAGAGAACACTCGAAGAAGAGACGAAGAAGAGACGTAGCCGAATTTAACATATTTTCTATTGCTGGACACGAACTAATTATCGAAATATATTCTTCATCAAACGTGATCTTGGACGTAATACGCATCAAACAGTTTTATATACGAGTAGAATATCACATTTTCGATAACGGCGTAGTTAACAGCTGGACAAAGCAAAGGGAGCAAAGTAGCACATTGGTCGCAGGAGAGCTGAAACTAAAGTGCGCAGTCGGAGGCTCACAAAGAGAAGATTTTAGTTTAGGTTAAAAAGGTTTCATTTCTCGAAATTTTGAGTTCAGGTTGCGAATTAGCTACATCATAAACGTTACGCAAGCCATGAAGACAATTACTAATTTTAATTTTAATTTACGTATTTTTTATATTAGATAATCTACTTCCATAGGTACTCTTTGCTAGTGGTAACTGAAAAGGATCAAAATATCAGGTGGTCGAAAATGCTGCTAAATTTCCTGAACGTCTTCATATGACGTTATGAATGTTTTCAATGTAAATATTTTGGACTCAAGGAAATAAATTCATAAAAAATGCACAAATGTACGCTCTTAACAGAAGCAATTAAAAAAAAATACTTCTGTCAAAAGATAAAAATAATAAATATAAAAACTTAAAAAATTAAAGAAATTTGTTATCTGACCTTCGTATTCAGGTTTCACATTGATAGCTTTAATCTAAATAGTTACGGTAGGTTTCCTAATTTAAAACTAATCCTCAGAAATTCAAGATACAAAAAATTGATACGTGCGAGGGTGAGGAAATCATGCATTTAAAATGCCCTATCCAAATCCGCAACAGCATTGACCAGGAATTTTATTTTACTCTATGATATTCTATTTTGCAGACTAAAGCGACGAGGGGACATTTAAATTTATTAACAAATAAAAAAAATATAATTCCTCAAAACGTAAAGGAGATCATTATTGTGGAAAACTTGCAAAAAATCTTTGGAGGACACGAAATACTTCACGTCGAATGTAGTAAAACTCGACAAATATGTACTTAAAAAAAGGGGGGAGGGGGAAGAGAGAGACAGAGAATCTATACTAGTATGTTTTAAAGTTTCATTTCTAAATGAAACTCGCACAAATAAATAATTTAAGAAATAATTTTAGTCACAAAGCGCTATTCAGTTCCTAAACTATAAATTCTACTTCCTAGTTTTATTATTGGCTCTGACTCTAAATTAATCTTTCTGATTAAAACTCCGTTTCATCAAATAACGTCAATCGACGTTTCAAGTCAAAAATAATTTTTATTTCGTTTTTAGAAAATGTAAACAACTCTTTAGAACAACATCATTAGTAATCTTTTGTTGCCATTCCAAGAACAACAAAAATTGAAAAATCTTTTTGTTGCCATTCCAAAACAACAACAACAACAACAAATTAATCAGTATTTAAAGTTTCTGTATAAGTTCAGGCCACAACATTATCTATCACCTAAGCACGGAAGTGAAATTTTCTCAAACACTGAAAGGAGTCTATTATTCAAAGCGATAATCTTATGATCAAACATAAAATTGTATAAAAGAATCCTTATGGTTAAATCAAGTTATATGAACGCTAACCGTTTTGGATAAGAAGAAAAATTATTTGTTTATCTAGGTAGTCATAGACTGACCAAAACTGTATCCGTATTTATTACTTAAATTTATGTTTTCAAGTAAAATGTAAGTTTCATACAATAATCATAAAATATTATTATAGGATTACGGAAAAGGGGAATAAGTTATACAGTTTTCGGCACGTTTATTATAATAGGCCTGGTGCATTAAGAATACTTACTTCCTAGGCGGCGGTCATGCCTTTTTTTAATGTTCACTCCTTAAATACGGTCATAAAATTTTATAAAAGAATCTGGGCGGGAAATTTATTTAAAGGCCACTGTAAAATGTTATAAATACCAGAAGATTCTTCACGGTCCTAAAGATTCAGCATTTGGCTCCCCGTCTTTAAAAATGTCGTAAAGATTTTTAACGCATCTGACCATTGGCAAATATCGCCTTTCCTTTTTTAATTTATTAGCTGTACGCCGGCAACAAAAGGATCTTGAGAAATTTTCTCGACTGAAGTATTGTCACAAGCTGTTGCATCAGTGGCGCCCTCTGACGTTAAATAATAAGTCTATTTTGTTTTTATTTCGTTTGTAATTTTCGTATTTTTGAAATGGCTCCGCAATAAATTTACAATGAACTTTTATGAACAGTACGATTTGATAATACAACGAACAGATTGTTTACCATGTTAAATAAACCTGAAAAAATTGGTTCTGCCAAGATTTGAACGTAAACGAGCAGATTTTCCCATCTAATTAAGCTTTCATAATTAGCGCTTGTATGCAGAAAATTGTTTAGTAAAAATTTAATTATTCATCCTGCAGAATAAATAACGTTGATTTTTTTTATTGCAAGCTGTATATAATATTGAATTAGAGATTAAAAACCAGGGTATGAATGTCGCTTTTGAAAAATAATGATTTTACAATACATAAAAAGTTAAAAAATATCCAGTTTATTATTTCAAAATACCTAAATAACAGCTTATTTTTAATAATTTAATTATTAGTAAGGTAATTATGGAGGTTTTACTATCGTATTAGAGTCTCATTTATAAAAAACAATAGTTTTTAAATGGTAGAATTTGAAAGAACTTCTACAATCGAACCACAAATATGGCATTAATAATCTTTGTAACTGATTATACTAATAATATAAATATTCTTAAAAAGTAATTAGATTAATAATAAACAGTTTATTATGTTTTAAAATGCAATTAGTAATTTGTGGAAAAAAATAATTAAATTAATAATGAGTAGATTATTATGCTTTAAAAGACAATTTAGCAATTTGTGGAATGGCAATAGCTGTGCCAAAACTCGATGTTATACGTAACTGAACATAATGGATGCGACAGTGAGAAGGATTTCCTGTGTGCAATAATTTAGAGAAAGAAGAGGTAGAACTTACAGTTTAGCAGAGTTCCAGTAAAAGGAGAAACAACTGAAGAGTTAGTTCAAGAAAAAAATGAAGTTAAATTACTGTTATTAAAAAGTTCAAATTTTAACTGATTAGAAAGAGTAATTAAGTTCGGTAAACCAATTTATTTGAATTTTCCATTCACTTTTGCAAAAGAATTCAATGTATGAATAAGCTATGAGCCAGAAGTACAAGACACTAGTAATCCAGTTAATGAATTTTCCTAAAGTCAATTTTAATGTCAGAAATTTTCGCAATGCCAAACAGAAGTAATAAGATATTATACACTGGAAATGATTTCGCCCATAGTCATCTAAAAAGTAAAACCTGGTTCACTGAATTTAAAGGCAAAATTAACCAAAATTGCATATTTATGGAGATTAAAACAACCTACTTTAGTTTATTTTCAATCACAAAATTTTAGAAAGCAGCAAAAAAAGAATCTTCCATATACTTCCTCCTAAAAAAGCAAGAATGATATTGCCGAAACTCTTCAGAGCTTTGGAAATTAAGAAACACACAAAAATTTATATTTTTAAGATTAACCATGCTGTCAAAATATGTCATTATGAAGCGTCGCTCTTCAGTAAGGAATGCGTGAGAAAATGATTTCAAGTATATTACTGTACACTGCTGAAAATTTCAAAGTTTTAGAGGAAACGGAAATTTTGAAGCAGATACCCTTATGTCATTATAGCAATAAAATATGAGAGTGGAAGCAAAAATGGAGAACAGAGTGGATAGATTTAACTAGTGTATCAATAGAAACTAATTTTTAACCTAGATGTCAAGGGGAAAAAGGAATTGGAAGTAAATGTTATGAGAATAAAGATCTTTGAACGTTATCATGTGTCGAGAAACGAGTCAGTAGTAAGAAGTCCAAAGCGAAAGAAAAATTAGAGGTCAAGGTCGCAGTTTCAAGTTTAATTTTTGGACTGGAAACATCTGGTTTACAGCTCAGCGGTCATGTCACCTACCTGTTCGCGCGGAAATCAGGTCCTTGCATCACTGTTCCGCAAAGAAGAACGCTCGGAGGAGAGGAAGAGTAGAAGAGCCTGTTCAGTAGCATAGTATCAGAGCTTTTAGCCTGATTATAAAACTCCTTTAGAGTTCTTTCTATTTTTCTAGTAATGCGTTGCAAAGAATTCTTAAATAATATTAAATAAGCGCAGTACCATCATGAATATTCTATACGATTTGTGATCGTGAGTATTCTATAACAATCATGTATGCCTTGTAATCCGGAATATAGCAAATGGGCGTAAAACAGGACAAGTGCGCATGATCAGATTTAATACGAAGAACACACGAAAGAACAGGGCTAGGCATTATGTTCTTTCAGTGGACTTTTTTCTCATTGATAATGAAAAGAAAATACAAGATTACAAAGAACTGCACAGGATAGATTAGAGGCCTCTAAAATATGGGATTTTAGGCTTTGGCATGTGCTTAGATGGTTGTCAGATCTTGCATAGGCGTAGATTAGAGGAAATTTTGACTTCAATCCACTCAGAAATGGGAAGTGCTTGAAAAAAAAAGCGCATAAAGCATTTCTTAAGATCATGAGATAAATAGCTCATAAAAAGCTCGGTCATCGGATTGCTGTCTTACGTCAAAATCATTAAGCACCAGTTTCGTCTGTCATTAAACTAAAGTAGGAAGTTTAATGGTAGAATCAGGCAATCGCGTAGAGAAATAGTCCAGGGTTCCGAAACATGCAATAGTGGAAATCTGTACATGTATATATGGGCCGATTTTATTAAAAATTGCCTATGAACCAGTACGTCTTTGAACACCTTCCTTGAAGGCATCCCTTCCATAGGCAGATAATCCTTGCGTACTTTGCCATAATGAAATTAACAAAGTATACGTGAAATATTATCACCAAAATTAGTCTTCCGAATTTAGAACACGTAAAGTTAAGAAGTGTTTTTTTTTGCAACAAACATGGTAGTAAATTCAGGATCCATTTTGTTTCTGACTTGCTGTCTGGATGTTTTTCTTGATTCTACAGACCCACTATGCAAAAATGCTCTATATCTTATTTTTTGGGGGAGTCTAACAACCCTAACATGTAATGCAATTATCGAAATTATATTATCTGGAGAGGATATTCGTTCAGTGCTTGATTACCTCCTATGTCCACAAGTCATAAGACTAAAGGCTTATGTTTTTTAAAAGCTTATAATCATGTTAAGTTTTTTTAAAAACCCTGTTTTACCTCACAAAGACAAGAAATTGAGTGTGAAGAGGTCGGATACATGTTCTGCCTAACACCGCTTTTTAAATTCGGCTCTATTTGTACTCTCAATTGAAGGAAAAAAAAGAGGGGAAAAAAAAAATACTGAAGGCACGTGAATCTTTTCGATGCTATTGT
Organism: Stegodyphus dumicola; assembly: GCF_044657685.1. Taxonomy (NCBI): domain Eukaryota; kingdom Metazoa; phylum Arthropoda; class Arachnida; order Araneae; family Eresidae; genus Stegodyphus; species Stegodyphus dumicola. Next base: position 97,404,067 of record NC_140772.1, on the reverse strand, counting down.
AAGAACCTGAACAGAACTGCTTCTTTCAAACAAATGCACGACACATTTCTCTGCATCTTCTGAAACGCTAAAATTAATACTGAGACTACCAATAATAAAATCTTTATTTGTCATTGAAATGCTACTAATTTCACTGGGAATGACTGTGATGACAGATATTTTCGGATTTTCATGAAATTATAAGTTATTTAGACTCATGCATTCAGAAATTCAGCAATCCAGACAGTTTATTGATTCTGGATTATGCCAAATAAGCTTGTTGTTAATGAAATAAAATATGCGTATATATAGTGTTTAAATAAATAAAATATGTGTAAAATATATGTAAAATAAGAGTTTTAATAATTCTCGATTAATAAAACAATGTGGTACATACATTATTAAAAAAACTATAATACATGAAACAGCACGACTTGTAGATTTATATTCAAGAAATCTGTACGTCAATATTAATGAAAAGGGAGCTACCTAGGCAAGTGACATTAATTATCGTACTGAAGGACCCGGCTTCAAATCCCGTAGAATGCATGGATGTTTGTAAATGTATGGTGTAATCGGTGCGGTATGGCTCATTTAAAATATGCGGCGTGCTGAAAGTTTTCTTGAGTGGTTTGGCTAGCGGTGGGAGATCCCCGTCCTCCGCGGTGTTCTCCTTCAAGATCGGGGCGGAATTGGGCAAAGTCGTACTGTGACCTATATAGTGTTCAAGGCTCAGCTTCGGTAGACAAATGAGATTAGTCACAACAATAGCAACAGAAAGCCATTACGCTCTCTCTATATGTCTATTGACTTATTTTTTCCGCCAGTAAGAGACCTGTAATTAATTTTATTATTTTACTTCAATAATTTGAGTTTTTACTTTTAATTCAATAAAAACAGGTTTTGGTTTTATTTTAAACAAATCGAAAAATATCCTTGTTTAATTTTAGAAAGTTAAAAATAAATATAAGATATTGTATTTAGTTTTTGGACCTACGGAAGTAAAAATTAATTTCGTGGTTGTTTTTTCTTAATAGACAAGAGCTTGGGAAATTTAAAAAGTACTTATCATATTTATTGAATTTGACAAAATATGTAGATTAAACTGGATTATTTGGGTTAAGACAAAGCACAAGTCTGAATATTTAGAACTCTACTGTACACGTGATTATAATTTACTTGACCTTTTTTTTTTTCCTTTTTACTCGTGTTGTTTGGCTTTAAATCGCTGACAGTTCTGGATGGATGAGGTTGTCGGCAGGAATTTGGGCGTTATCTGCAGTGTTATCTCGCGGCTGTTCACGCCGCAAGTCAGTTGCAGTTAGTTGTAGGGGACTAAATAGTGGAAGACAACTTCCACATGTACGCAAAAAAATCACCCTTTGTGTTACATTTTATAACGTATATCAAATTTCTGAAAAGCCAAAGCTTTTTAACTTTCTATGTATGTTGTACAAAAATACGATTAAAATTCGGCATTCTTAGAAAATTAAATATGTAATGGTATCTAACAATATATTTATAATTACCTAAAGAATTCTTAATTTATAATTATAAAGGAATTTTATCAGTAATATCTTAAGAAATGAGACTATATATTTATATAGCAATTAAATATATTATAAGGTATTTCCCTCGCCTTCTTAGCATGCCTTCGTGGTGTAGTGGTCAGCATGCTCGACGCGTATTCGAGAGGTCCGTGGTTGGAGTCTCGGCGAGGTATTGCTCATTTTTCATCTTTCCTGCTTCTAAAATGCCTAATGTCTCTACAATATAAACTTAATTGATCTATGAAAAATCTATAGATTTAACATTTCGTTATTTAGCATATTTTAGTAATTTTCCAAAAAGCAGTGAGAAATAGCAAATCAGTAATAAGTTGAGTAAAAGATTATTTTCCAGATTTTTTAAGGTTCTATAAATACGGCAATTCTATTAACACTAGTTGTTAAAATTTTTACTGCCATTTTATTCACTATAGAATGTCGAAACATTTGAACGCATTTCGATTGTAAGCGAAAAATTCATATGTAAATATATATATATATATATATATATATATATATATATATATATATAAAAAAAAAAAAAAGAAAAAAAAAAAACATTAAAAACATTAAAAACATTTCACAGTGATGTAAATAATTCATTACCTGTAACCTCATTGCATTTTACCATACAAAAATATGAAACTAATTCATTCTTTTCTTCGCTTTTTCCTTTTTGATTTGTTTTCATGATTGTTAAATGTTCCCTGTAACCATATTTCACAGCAATACCGAAGAGCATATAGTGGAAATCAACTGCAAAGCACATGAAATCATTAACGTAACTTTTGACCTCAGAGAATGAGCTTCAAAATGTGTAATATATTTTCTTTCAGAATGTCACCAATTCACTTCTTATATTTTCTGTGGAATTTTCAGCAACATTATGTAGATAAATACTCTACATTCGAGTCTAAAACTGGCGATCTGCAAATACATTTCCCGTAAATTAGTATTATTATGACAAGAATTTGAAGAAAAAGTTTAAGATTTTTATTAGTTTGAAGTATAGTTTTTACATTATTTTCATCACTGAAAACGAACGTGAGTAACAATCTGAAAATATGCAAATGGAGCTAATTAATTTGTATTTTAATCTCATTCAAAAATTTGAATATAAAAATTTGAATTAATTATTATTAGTATTTCTCAAAGGATAAATATCTTTATCTACGATTTTTTGCTGTGCGATTTTTTGCTGTTTGCTTCTAGTTGGTCTGATTATCTCAATTAAGGCAAAAGTCCAAAGATTCTCTGGATGCAAGAAGCATATTTTTTATAGTATTTATTGAAGGCTTAAGGAAAGGTTATGGTTGATAAACAGGGTGCCGAAATGTTTCCGAAGTCAGTGAATATTTCCTTAAAAGTTCTAAATCTGGAAATATAACTTCCAAACACAAAGTTTCATAAAGTGAAAAAAAAAATTATGAAAGCAATTGAAATTGTGAATAGGGAGGATGTAAAATTCGATAAAGCCCTTATAATGTAAAATGTCCATTATGTTAATTACATGTAAATAATTTTTGTTAGTATTTGCTTTTTTTTCCGTAGCTGAGAATTAATAAGTCTGAAGAAAATAAGTTATGAATTTGAATTTTTGCGTCACTTTTACACGCTTGTTTTGACAAATATGCAGTAAATGTTTTTTTTAAATTCAGTTACCAAATTTTGATTTGTTAAAAAAAGAAGAAAAGAGAAAGAGAAAAAGTCAAAACGAAACAAAAATCATTTTTGCTTATTTTGTTTATTTTGCTATTGTTATTATTATTATTTTGTCAATTATCTTAGGCTGCGCATTTGGCTCGCATGGCATTTGAGTTTGAGACCATTGTTCTACATAATTCAACTGAAAATTCCAGAAATTCAATATAAAATTCTGCAAATAAATATTCGGGCCATATTATTATTTTTAGCATTTTCGTTCTATATCATGTTAGTTAAAATTTGTTTATTATTATTATTTTCTTTTTTTTTCTTTTTGAGATGCAATTCGAAAATAGGGATAGGTAGAGTTCAAATATTCTTATGGCTTTTCCTAGGTACTTTAATCCTAACTTTTAAAATTCATTTATAAAATTAAGCAGCACAAGGGGCTAATTTTGAACTTGTTAGTTCTTTCGTAATTTTTATAAATTGTACTTTGTCTACTTTTCTTATATATATGTATAAACTATGTTGTTCTAATAATCGAGTGAAATACATAGCGATACAAAAGGAGAATAGACATGACATTAATGTATAGATTTACATTCATACAATTGAAACTGTGTGTGATCGACCCGTCGCAGTATCGACACTGACATTATAAGGCATTTCTCCCGCGTTGTGGGCAAGTGGTCAGCACTTTCGGCGCGTACTCGAGAGGCCCGTGTTTCGAGTCTCGGCGAAGGCGTTGCTCATTTTTCATCTCTCCTGCTTCGAAATAACATAATGTCTCAACAGTGGCATCCGAACTAAAAGGTGGTGGATGATGATTCTCCACCACCAGGATTTGGCAAATGGGTCCCCTAATTCCCAGTCACCCTTTAAAAGGGGGAGTATATAAGGTATTTCTCCCACCTTCTTAGCATGCCTTCGTGGTGTACTGGTCAGCACGCTCGACGTGTAATCGAGAGGTCCGTGGTTCGAGTTCCGGCGAGGCATTGCTCATGTTTCTTCTCTCCTGCTTTGAAATTACCTAATGTCTCTACAGCATAAGATCGATTCCGCTATACGATCGAGTTTAGTTACTGGCATAGGATCAGCACGTAAAAAAATGAAATCTGATAATGCTGTAGTAATGTATATGAGGATTAATGCATATTTGCCACTTCATCGCAGAAATAGAATCGACATTCCTTAAGGTCGATACCGACGTACCATTGGTACGGACAGATGCAAACACAGGCATTGCATGCAAATATAAACATTGGATGTAATTTAGCATAGAATTGCAAGTCTTATAACAAGCAGAAGAATTTCATAACAAGAGGGAAATAATTTGATTAAATTATTATTTTATTTTACTGCCTTGCATAGGTTTGACACTGGCGTTAAGATCGACACCGACGTAGCATCTGCCGGTTTTTGAGCTATCGTGTCGACCAGATGCAGACAGAAGGAATCGATTCTTTTTAGTGTGGATCCTGCGACGCATTCTCAATATAGAAACGCGAGTGAAAAATGTGTGTTCATACAGATTTCTTCACGATTCAGTATCTTTTATTTCCAAACTGCTATGCAGAGAAGACGATGCTTTAGCTTTTATTCACACACTTATGCAAGCGCTGTTAAAATAAACTTTCATAATAAGCAGACAAAAAGAGTGCTGTCCTTTTTAAACTCAGACAATTGCTTTTTTATTTACGGGGGAAAAAAGAAGAAAAATGTAGTCTGCAATAGTTACTATTTGCTCTTACAATAAGCTCCAAAATATGTTCCGACGCACGCCATCCTAACAAATCTCGACCTTTTACAATAAAACCTTAGCAAACGGACGCGTTTTCCCTCTTATATTTCTGTGAGGGAGAGGGGTTGAGAGACACGTGGCCACTACCGAAGTTTCGCGTAACCTACGAGAAAGAGGCGGGGCCACAAACCTCTGGATCCACGTGCCTCCTCGCAAGAGTCCGAAGTGCGAAAGCTCTCGTAAAAAGTCACTCTTGTTTGATCGTTCGGTAGCAAATCGAGAATCAATAGCAACGGAGAAAATAAAGTGGGCCTACGTTTCCAGACCTCACAATGGGGCACGCGTTGCAAGTCCAGTGTAACTTTTATCGAGTGTGACGGCAGGTATAATTTTGACAATTGCTATAGCTTATTTGGCGCGTCTGCGTGTGCGGAAATGTAAAGCAGTAAAATCTGACAGAGCGTGCCCGCATATTTTGGTACAAGTTGAATTTATTGGAAAGAACTGTCGTGGAAGTAGCAGAGAAGGGGGGAGGGGTATCGTAATACACTAGTGTTCATATCAGGCGTATAACGCGCCAATTTCACATCTTTCACAGCTTTATTACATTTCAGTGCTGATTCAGAGAAACTGTCATTTTATCCACAGTAAGAAAAGTAAAACTACAAATTTAAATAAAATAATGTTTTCAAACTCTCAATAATTAAAGTAAAATATATGTTGAGCGTTTATAAAATCTGTTACTATTTGAGAACTATTTCGATATTTGTGAACAAAGCAGTGCGAGAATCATTTCCGATAAATATATTCCTTGCAGAGGAGATGTTCCAGAACTTACTTTTGTGAAGGTAAATTGATTGCAGTTATTTTATTCTCCTTCAGCATGGAATTATAACTATTCGCAGTTAGTGGAAAAGCTTAATTCTCCTAATGTTTAACATTTGCAAAAAAGTATTCATTCATTATGCAGCATATTTCAGGAAACTGCATGGCTACGTATCGTTTGTATGGTTGATGACACACACACATGCCTCAATATGTAAGACATGAATTAAACAAGATAGACCTACATAGTAAAACAATTCACGTCACTTGGCAACTTAAAATCGGTACGGCTATTAAGTTTAATGCTTCTGTAGGTCTGGCAAATTTCAGAAATTGTATACACATGTTGCTAAAGACAGCTGTGCATGTTTAGTTTTCAAATGGCGAAATTCTAAAAAATACATTTTGCATTAGAAAAATACAATTTAGAAACGCCGTTTCAGACTGACATTTGTAAATATGTTGAAATCTTAAATTTTGTATTTAAAGAAACGTAGTTTAATACTACCTTTAAAAAGATACTCTTTTCATCGAGTAAAAGTCATTTAAGGGTGCGGAAATGTAAAGCATAATAATATAAAATTTTTCTCATTATATGCCAATAAATTACCCTTCCCTAAATGTTTTACATTGCATGGATACATAAATATAAGTTAAAATATTTAAATGAAAATTCTAACTTAAAATTACAACAACTCCTTAATTGTCAATTTTAATTATACACAATATAATTTATTTACTAAAGAAATATTGATTATATTATCTCCTAATATAAATTTAGTAGAATGCATCAAAATGAGAACCTCAGAAGCAAGAAATTTAATTCCGAAAATTGTTTTTTAAAAGGAACTTGAATGTAAATCATGAAAAAAACTTTTTAAGGAGACTTGAATTTAAATCATGAAAAAGATTTCGAAAGGTATTTGAATTTAAATCATGAATAACAAAAATTGAAACATTGAAAAAATTAATAAATCAAGTAATTATCGCCATTGATTGAAAATTAGTTGACTTTTCAAGGGGAACAAACCAACTCCCGTTTAATGAACAATAATTAATAAATGCGAAGGTGTTTCGTCTTTTACTCAAGTAAGAATGATGATGTCAAACTGGTAAATTAAGTTAGGCCAAAATTGCAGTTCTGTTAAGTGACTGGATTTTTAGAAAACTTGAGACACTAAAGCCAAATTAGAGTACCAAAGAACTGATTCGGAATGCAGCATTTTCACTAAGACAATAGATTCTTTAGAAATTTTGAGTGAATAGCCAAATTATGAAGTAACATTTACAAGGTACTTGAGTAAAGTGTCCCCCGACACACTCGCTTTTATGCATGTTAATTCACGACTATTTTTATAAAAATAGTAAAAAACCGTGGTATTCTTAACTGGAATTATGAAAAAGAACTCAACTGAAACAAACACGAGAAACACAAGAAACATAATAAACTATTCTATCTTTGCAAAAGCAAATCAAATAAAAGTTGAAAAATTGAAATATATATAATAAGAAAGTAAAATGTGAAATGTACATGAAATACAAAAGGGCAGAATATGAATTTATTAACTTACGTTCTTTCTAGTGGGATGTCGGTAATGTGTTGTCTTCTGTTTCTTACTCAGAGGGGGTGGTGTAGGCCGTACTATCCGAAATTCCGTTATCTGCAGTGGGGAGACTTTGAATTATTACAGACGGTGAACCTTTGAAAAGTTATTTTTAGTACGTGGGAGGGACTTGGTAGGTTTGAGGGGGTTGTTGTGGAGCTTTTATGTGAGTGAAAGCCTCTGTTAAAATTTTGAATACATTAACTAGTGAATGGAAATTAATTAATTTCTGGCTAATTGTCGTGGCGGAACGAAGAAGAAATGAAGAAAAAAGTATTTTCACTACCAGCGAGCTATTTGGCAGACTACAAGTATGAAATCGGCTCATTTTTTTTAGTAACAGCACAAGACAAGTCTGAAAACAATGATATTTTTTTTTACATTATATGCAATTTGTAATTACACTATGTAAAAATCCTCCAACTGATAGTCATCCAACTTATACCGCCTTTTCAGGTTTAGGAACAAATTATCATACCCCTATCAGTTAAATGATTTAGAGAGAGTATTTAACGCCTGCTCTTTTAAGACAATGGTTAATAAATCGATTAGGTGTTAGATTATTTTTGAGAATTTTAATAAGGAGCATAATTTCGCGTTGTGGATCTATCGTATCTGTGCAAATATTTTTAATACGTTGTATTTGATTTAAGATAGTATTACATATTTGGTATAATAACATATTTGGAGATGTTGGAAGTCCAATTTATGAATTTGTTAGTATTGAAATTGAAGTTTCTTGTTTTGTCAAACAGTATAATTTTTTTTGTAGTTAATTATTTGAAAATCAAGATAGTCGATGTTATTTTGCGATTGATTAGTTTTATTAAGTGTAAGGCATTCTGGATAAATCTAGGAGTTTTCTATCTTATTAAAATTATTAAATGTAATAAGATCATCTATATATCTGTAAGTGCGCTTGTAGTAATTTAATTCTTGCTGTTGTAAATTTTTTTGGAAGGTAAATTATTTGATAAATAGAAAGAGATTACAGACGGAAGTAATTGAATGTGCGCCCATTGGAGGTCCTCTGACTTGCTTAAAAAGTTGATTTTGAAATTAAGTGTAATTATGAAAAATGGTGCATTCTAGATAGGTTTTCCATTTACTAAAGTTAATAATTGTGAGCACAGCAGGGATCTAGTAGAGTAGTATAGATTTCTTCTAAAGGAAGTGAGGTATATAAGTTTTCAAAGTCATAGTAGTTAATGTTTTGTATGTCGATTGTCTGAATGGCATTAATGACAGGAGTGTTATTTTGTATAATCCAGCAATATTTATGATTAATGTTACAATCGTTGAAAATAATTTTACAAATGTTTGAGTGCTGAAGTGCAGAATGCAGAATAATCGTCTACATTTTTCTTGTAGTTATTAGTTCTATTTGCTATGAATCTGAATTTTAATGGTGTTTTATGGAATTTGAGAAAAGCATATAGGTTAGTAAATCTGTTGTATTTTGAATAATTGTTGCGTAGAATTTTTTTCATATAATGCTAAAGTTATTATTTGCTTTATCTATTTTGGTAATAGTAAAAAGTTTTTTTTTTTTTTTTTTTTTTTTTTTTTTTTTTTTAATCTTTAATATTAGACAGCAGTTTTGACCAATTTAATGTACTTTGAAACTTGATGGGATTAAGTGCGGTAGAAATATGTTTAAGTGTTTCATATTTCCATTTTAAAAAGGTATCTATAGGAAAATTCAGTTTATTCAGTTGATAGGTTGCTTTAAATTCGTTTTTCAATTAATTTTAGTTCATTCATATATATATATATACATGTATACAGAGTGTTTCCAAATTCGAGGGACAAATTCAGAGAGATGATAGTAGACATCAAGAGAATAAAAAATTACACAGAAGTATGATCAGTGAGATCCTGGCGGAATAGTGTTTTAAAAAATAAAAAAACAAAAATAGTAAATTATAGGATTCAATTAGAAAGTTTTTTTTTTTTTTTTTTTTTTTGAACGAATATTTTTGAACTTTTATTATTTCGAATTTATTTGAAATTCTTTTTCATTTTACAAAAAATTTTTTGGATTACACATAAAAGGGAAATAATGAAGAATGAATACTCATATGAGCCCGTGTTTAAAATGTTCGTTAAATTCTTTTATTCTTATTTCTTTCAAATTTTTGCTTTCAGAATTTCTCGGATATGAATATAAAAATAAGCTATAACAATTCTAATTAAATAAATACTATATTTTCCTGTTTTAGATGTCATCAAAGTAATTGCAATAGATTATAAAGAATTATTTCTAAAATGCTTCTCCTTCAGGCGTTATTCCCCTCACAAATCTCTAATTCATCAAACTGTCGTGAAATGGAAATCGAATGCTTTTGTCTTAGTGGCTATACGACAGAGGTGAAAACATAGATTATACCAGAATCCATTTGATTTCATTTGACAACAACAGGTTCATGGAATTCTAGTCTACAGCGATTTTCAGGACTTTGAATCTCAATTCAAACGCGACTACAATACAACTGCGAAGACGGCATAAGTCAATGAGCCCTTGTCAAGGACTTTGGACATTGTTGACCAGCGGTCATTGTCCAGTCGTTGATTGTTCGGGAACTGTGTGATGGCCCTGGAATAAGGTTGATAAGGTAGGTACAGGATAGAAACTAGAGCGAGGGTGCTAATAAGATCAATGCTGCCTATTGTTCACCCCTATTCTAGATCAATCGGCGTTAAATTATACTATTGAAGCTTGTGTAAGCAAGAGTCAAGGCTAGAATTAAGTCTTTTCTGAGGAAGGGAGCATCTATTAGATGGGAAGAAGGGATCATTTCCTTGTTCAGGCTCCTAAAGGGAGTTTAGAAGCTGATTTAAATGTTTTTCGAAAGCAAATTTAGAAAAGTACACCATCTATAAATATCTTGAAAATTTTAAGTAAAACCCAAAAGTTAAAGCTTATCAAACAAACTAAACTGCCAAAATGAATTAGTGTTAATAAAATCAGGGTTGTATTTTAAGACCTAATGTAATGTATGGATAATTAATAATGTATTTTTGCTTAACGTATTATCAGCATATAGACAGATCAGAGATTATTAGAGCATTTATATATCATATATCTCATTCAAAAAAATTCTTACACAATGAAAGAAGGCAATGATTCCCAAAGTGTAGATCAGATGGCCATATGTGGCGCGCAGCAAAAATATTTTAATAGCCTTTTTCTCGTTATTAAATTACACAAATCTCCCTGCAAATAAGAATTAATTTTTAATTACCAATTAATTGTTAATAATTATATAAGTTTATTTATATTGCTTCATTACTGTATTATTTGAATCTATCTAGAGATGTTTTTTCTTTATATATTTGTTTATTTATTTTCAACGCGGTTAAAATATTTGGAACACGTTGAACTAAAGTATAATTAAAATCAAGCTTAATGTTCACTGGTGCCCGCTAGCGGCAGAGCAGTAAAGTAGGTGAGCACTTTTAGTTAGGTCCGGGGTTCGAATCCCAGCAAACGGGCTGGCTGTATGGGCGTGTTCGTCGTTTCCCCCATGAACAACGTGTATATACCAGCCAGTTCCTTAGAAAGTCCTCCACGAAGGCATCTCTCTCCTTAGGCAGATAGCCCTCGTGGGTTTTGCCACAATAAAGTAAAGCTTATGTTCATTGTTTAATAAAGCTTGATGTTCAAACATCTCTCTCTCTCTTTTTTTTTTTTTTTTTGGTATGTGTGTGCATGTGCAAATTGTACTTTTTATATGAATTTTTCTACTAAGGTAACTAAATTTACATTTAAAGGGAAACGGAACTGCTTTAAAACCAAATTTCGGATAATGCAGTGAACGCTTTAACAATAAAGAAAATAATAATATCATTTTTACTCTGTAGGAAGTATGATGTGATTTTTCAATAATAAACAGAGTTTTTGTATAAAATCAAAGCCAGTCTGAGGTTGAATTCTACCTAATTTTAAATAGGGAAGTGAAATGTTACTGATAAGTCTACATTTCTCATTATTCTGGTCACTCGATTACATATGAAATTTGATTTACATTTTTGTGTCGATTTTTCTGAAGGGCTTAGTATCTATACGACCACAAGCTATGTGACAGAAACTTTCAGAGATTTGCATTTTTCACTTGATTTTCTAGTAAACGAAGAAATTTAGCTAATGAACGATAATGATAACGACAGAATTTTTTAGATTTGAAAGGTTACATGCAGAAGCTTTTCAGCTTAAACAGAAATTTAAAATACAGTTTAGATAATAAAGTTTTTAATTCAACGTGGGAACAGAATTTCATAAAATAAATAATGTAAAAAAAAGAGTTTCGGAATACGGGCAGTTTGAAACAAATACGAATGGGAATATGAAATTATAAAGCTACGACTTTGTCTTGTGCTTGTAGACAAAATTTTGTAGAACACCTTAAATATTTGTATTCTACTCAGAAATGAAGAAAGTTTTCTCAGCTGCAGAAACATGGATATTTATCTATAAATGACATTAGGAGCACAGATTTAAGAAGCCTTTTCAGTTTCTGGTCAAAACAGCCCATGATCAGTATCTTCATTAACAATTAGTTGCTGTATGCAAATAAGTTTAAACAGCAAATAATTTTTGGTGTAATTTTTAGTAAAAATTACTTTTGCAAGAGCTATTTTAGTGTATTGTCTATGCTGAAAATACACGATGCTAATTTTATTAAAAAAAGTCTATAGATTGCGCTTCTTGTTATAGCGCAAGAATCCATTTATACCAATTTTAATAAATTCTTACGTAGAAGCCAAAATAATAAGGCAGCATAATGAATAACGTAATGAATAACAATTTGCTAAAAACAGAGGAGTTTGGGATCGAGAAGTATTCTTGCCCGGAATCAAATGCGAGATCTTAAAAGATTCCTAAAGGGACGTCTAAACTCCTTGCTCATTCTAGTACCTGAAAGCGAACGGGGGAGACAGTAGACATCCCGTCAACCAGTATATAATCATACTGCATTATCATCCATTAATGTTAGATTGATTTCCGCGGATGTACAGCCTAGAGAAGAGAGACATTTGAAAATTTTCTGTGCTGTTGCCTGGAGTCAAACATGGGATTTTCGACATCCGGCCCCTGTTTACCAAAAAAGATCATAAGGAGGAAAAATGTCTTAATTTTCTTACTGCTTACAAAATCGCCTTGACTAATTTATATTTTGAAAAAAGGAACCGATAATATAATTTACTCTTAAAAGAAAGAGAACATTTTGTTTGGAAAGGTTTATTGCTTGGTGAAGCACCATACTGAAGATAAAAGTTGGATCTCCAGCACCATATCTTCAGTATGCTGCTTCAAGGTTTAGTCTCATTTACTAACATATGCATAGATATGAATTTGATTTCCGCATTTTTTATACTCTCAAATAATACTCGGTAATATAGAATTTCAACTTTCAGAGCCCAGTCATTTTATATGATAATCTGCTGTTACAAAATGGCAAATAGGATTTTAAAAAAATTCATTGCACTCATTTGTTGTTTGCACTCATTTGAAATTCATTGCACTCATTTGAAATTTCCGTGCTTTAAAAACTGTCCTCAATCACAACGGTGTTACTTAGCTTTAGGTGAAAATTACTTTTGCTAAATTTCGAAATTCATGTATCAATAAATGGAATCATCATGTCAAAATGATGAATCTGCAAAATTGCTGCTTCTGGTGGAAAAGGTTTGACACTTTGGAACAGTCTTCTTTTTTTTGGGGGGGGGGAGAACTCAGTCTTCCTGAACAATAAACCGCATATGATAGTCTCTTGGAATACACATTACTTCATTTTAACACAGTATAAAGCATCGAAAAATAATAAAAAAGATAGATGTATGTGAAAACAGCAGAAATTGTAGATTTAAAAGTTTGGCATGGGACTTAATATTAACTTTTCTGGTGTTCTTCCATTCTTCCATTTCATTTCAGATTTAGTAACTCAAATATAAATGCGTTTTTTACACTGCATAATCTTTTAAAATCTCGAGATCTCAGCGTCAAGAGATTTTTAAATAAAACAAAACGACCAAGACATCTACTTACGATAAATTATAAATAAAAATACATTACTATTTTCGCTAAAACTGTAAATAAATTATTGAAAGATGTTAGAAATTAGTAACAATGCCAGCTAAGTTGATAATTAGAAAATATTTTTATAATTAAAAATACAATTTTTTAAACTGATGGAATTCTTAATAATAGTAATTAAAGCTTTTTCTCATATACCGTATTTTTTCTCATATGCTGTCCAAGTGCATAAGATGGCAGTACAATTTTCCGTGCCGTTATATTTGCTCTAAAAGACAGATCTTCGTCTCCAACAGTGGCGTGACAGCAAGCTATCCCAAATCAAACACAACACTCTTTTACAAGTTGCCCGTTCCTGATTACCTGTCATTACCCGCCTGCACAGACACGCATTCCGTGATAAGCAGTTGTAAGTCGACGCAACGTTTTCCGTTTCTCTGCGTAGGTCTGATTGAAATGTATCTTTGCACACGGTTTTGCAAAGTCGCAAGTGAGCCAACCTATTTAAGGTTTAATAACAAGCGTGTTTTTTTATGTCGGAACAAAAGTAACCACGTTAAAGTAGCTCATGAGCGTGGGATTTTGCACAGGTGTTGTTGCATTCTCAAATAAGAAATTTCTTTTGTTTCGCTAGATCCTGAAAATCCTCGTTTAGAAATTTATGAATCATATTGACAAAGGATTAGTTTTGATTATTTTATTACAAACTAGGGATTATTTCCTTTGGACAAAACAATATGAGTACAGAGAAGAACCAGGAAACCTTGATCGATTTCCTTCATTTCTAATGAAGCATTAATACGAAATGCAGAAGAGTTTGCTAGATGGTAAACTGGTATATATACTATTGTATTATATTAGCCACATTCTGAGTATTATGTCACTGGACTGAAAACATTATTTAAAATTCGAAAGATGCTACGAAAAAATTATTAATGAAATTATTCTTACCTTGTTTTAGCAAAACATTTTACACAGGTAAAAATACAGACAAAATTACAAGAAATAAATATTCGAAATCGAATGTTCAAACAGCCAGATGTTGTTCATTGCAATAAAATAAGCAGCTTCAATTGGGCTGGGCGTGTTATCCATATGAAAGACAGTCACATACTAAAAGAAATATTTTAGGTTAAAGCAAGTGAAACAGGAAGAAGAGGAAGACCTAGACTTCGATGGGCAGATGCTATAGAGCACTGTTTAGTTTGTAAGGATTATGTTAATTTTATTAACAGTTAAATTTTGAGTTAAACTTCTTTCCTGTCAAATTCTTAACTTCAGCTTACTACTTTCGGCTAGAACGTAGTTTTAGAATCACGTCTGAATACATAATGAGGAACAGCGGTATTTAATCGCGAAGTTCTACTGTCTGGGCGAGAGAGTTACCAGGTAATCTGTCTGCACGCGTCCGCCTTTTTAGGCTTCTCTCTCGTAAGCTATCATTACGCTCGGCCGTACTTAGACCCTTGATTGCTTCGCAGTCAATTAGCGTTAAGGGGCCAACTCGGTTAGAATCTTGATAGCTTCGGCTATATCTTTTTAGTTTAGATTAGTTTTAGTTTATTTCTTAGCCTCTTAAGTTTAAGCCCAAGTGTCGGCTTTTATTGTACACTCCAAGACAGAGTTCTGTTAAATCTTATCTGAATAATAAAGGGTTATTTAACCTTCCATCATGTTGTTTCTTGTTGCACGAACTCAAGCGATTATTCGCTTCTCACGAAACATTCGAAATATAATTTCCCTTTCCTCATTTATATTTTATGAAAATAGAAATTTGCAACAATGCACAGATATTGTGTAACAAATAAAAAAAAATGTGGGTATAAAATTTATCATAAAATCAGTCGAGTTAAAATTAATTAAAATGAAATACTTTAGTAATAGAATTTTTTTAAACAATTAGCATACGTTTTTGGGCAAAAAGTTAGAAAAATTAAAAATCCTACATCGTATGGTTAGGCAATAACTTGAAGATTTGGCAAATAATCAGATTTTAAAGAGTGTGTTGTCATCAATACGCTGTCCGTTTTATTTACTGCATCAGTTGTGCTTTTTCATTTCACGCATGTTTTTGATAGTATAACTAATTAATATAACAACAATTCCTAAAGTCCAAAAGTAAATATTCTAACTGGAAATTACATCACAATTACTGCATGGAAAAGGAGAAAATTATAAAAGCGTTATTCAGAAGTTTTTTAAAACCGACCTTTTAACTTGAAAGATAAATTTACATTTTTTTTTTGCCTCGAAGATTAGGAATGCAGTATTGTAACTATACCCGAATGCAAATCACGATGCATTCAATCGCATGTATCGAAGAAAAGGGTATAAGGATTTTGGTTAAATTAATCTATTATCTTACGATCTGATGTATCCTTTCATTTTTACTTTTCGTTAGTTCTCACCAGGATATAAATGAGATAGTGCATATAAGAATATAGTTCTTGAAAGTTAGGCAAAGAGCTTTAACAACATCGCTGACATTTGTGATATTTCCTCACCCAGTTTTGGAGTTAGCCTTTAAAGACCTTTATTTTAATGCTTTAGCCTTTTGTTTTTTTGCCCTAGACCTGGAATTAAAGTTACCCGCGCATTTACTTAGAAATGAGCCAATGCTTGTTAGGCTTTTGCACAGCGAATCTTCAGCATTAATTTACTTTGAAGTTTAAATATCCATTTATGTTACCTCGAAATCCTGCAAGCAACGGAGATTGATTTATAAGCACAAGGCCTTTCATTGTTAAATTAAAGTTTAAATAAAAAAAATATTTAAATCTTCATCTGTCAGTTATTTACACAGACGGAAAGATAAGCTGAGAAGCTGTTTCAGTAGGGACCAAGGGTTAAGTCAGGAAATGGAATCCTACGAAAAATATTTTTGATTTCAAGTCAAATGCGTACACTTTTTAGCAAGAGAAACATTATTCGCTGTCTAATAATTAAGAAATAACAGAAGATTAATATAAATTGATTTTGTGTTTTAAAATTTTAAAATTAACAGTAAAATCATTTAGTTATGTTAAAAGACCGTGTTTATTACCAGTGATGGAGGATAACGCTACATTTCATGAGAAAAATTATACTTTTCATAAAAACGGTTTTTTAACATGCAGAAGACAAAATTTCACAAATACTGTAAAGCTCCACGAATTTTAATATTTGTAGATGTTTGTTGTTTTATTAATGATACAAAAGGATAACGCAGCTTTTTCACTTAAAAGTAAATTTTCATGAAATTATGCAAATATTGCAAAATGGATGAAAATGTACTGTAGAGTGATAAAAGAAAAATAAAGGCAAAATCAATAGTTTTGCAAATTAATCTAGTAATTTCTCTTTCCCGCAAATATTGGAGTTAACTCAGCGTTTCCCCTGCAACCAAAATCGTTTAAAGTGATTTTTAAGCATTCATCGAGTATTCATCGAGCATTTTAAGCATTCATCATTCAAAAGCTTTCAAAATATCTTTCTAGAAAATCCATATTCTATAAAATAACGAAGAAATATTTAAATTCTTCTTGAAATATGTCTGGTAACTAGTAATATTAATTCAAAAATAGCGTATTTCTCGGCATATAGGAGTTTCTTCAAAAGCATGCTAATTTTCAAATTAAAATTTAGATAATTCAAGTCACACTATTATCTCATCATAGCTTATATTTCGTTTTCAGGTTCATACAGGCGTATGAAGTTAAATACAGTAAATTAATGACCTCTTATTTATATTAACGATTTTAATGATTTTACTGATTTTCCTCTAAAAATTCTGAAATGACTAATACTAACGTGTTCAAAGCTTACCCCCCAAATGAGTGCAGAATTCCCCAAAGTTAGTCTTTGTTTAACGTGTTGTTAAATTAAAGTTCAATTTTAGTATCACGGAACAAATTACTTATCAAAAGTGCCATCTATAAATTATATTTCTCAATTCCAATGAACAATCTACATGTTTGTCGCGTGTACCAAGGATATATGTTTTAACATGCGGAAGAAACTAAATGTCATGGGCTAAAAATAGGTATTATTTGTATAAACGGTTACGTATTTGAAAAACAGTTGAGGGTCGTTGATCAAAATCAGTTCAGAAAATAGCTTCTCTACAAAACACTTTCAATTAGGTAATTCATTACAATGTACTTGACGTGTCCTCGTGGAAACAACAGGCGAAGACTGTTGCACCAGACGCAGACTTTTGTTTTGAATGACTCCAGGAAGAGATGCTTTAAAACGTCATTTTGGATCACATAACTCAAAGATCTAACATTATATGTTAGCCGTTTGAAGGTAGATAAAAGAGAGATGTCAAGAAAGTTGCATTCCTGCCGTCAAAGTTACGACACAGGCACAAATGCGGAAGCATCCCGAAGACAAAACATGGAACCATCCCAAGGTTAGGCTACAACTCCTTCTCCTAAGCAAACAATCTCCGTTTGAACGTAGGCACACTCCCTGGATCCTAAAGCCCATAATAGCCTACCAGCGGAAAAGAAAAGAGTTTTTCTTGTTTGAAATATGGTGCTTGGATGAATTGTGGGAATTTTTTTCGTTTCCCGCGTAGGGTTGAATCTATTATCTTGTGAGAGTTTTGTCCCTGGAAAGAGTATTCATAGAGTACAACCTTGAAGAGTGTTTTGCTCGATATAACAAAACAGCTTCACTATGCAATGTCGTAAGTTTTTAATGTTATTTCCTCTTACTTTTATATTTGCTTCTCATATATGACCATCATAAGTATCAGAAGATGCGATTTCTTTATATTTCTTCTCCAAGGCCAGTTTTTCAAATCTAAGGCTACAGGAGTCCATACATAAAACCTTTTGTAATATGCTTACGCAGTTAGGCTTAAAAACAAATTTTAATTTTTCTTGGATTTTCTTTATGCGTATTTGTTAAATTGCCGTTATTTACTTTTAATTAGGATTTACTTCACAGTATTATTCACTTGTTTGTGTCTGAAGCTTTATTTATTTTACACTTAACATGTAAATAAAATTTAAAAAAATGAATTAAAAAAAACTTGAATTTGAAGAACTAATTCATGTTTTTTCTGATTCCTTGAAATATAAAAATAGGAGAAAATTTATTGAAAATACTTTTAATAATAACTGATAATTTGGTACGCGTAAAATTTATTCTTCAGTAAAACACTACCTTCAAAAACGCATGTTTTCAAGCTCATCAGAGAGTTTACTTTACAAATTATAAAAACGCAACTTCTTTAATTCTTTAAGCTCTTGTACAAGTGGATCTTCTTTGAAAGTTAAAGGTTCAAGAACATTAAAAATGAATTTCAATGATGCACAACAGTCGTTGTACCCATCAGCTGCCCAAGTGATATGATAATTATTGGAGAGTCAAACAACAAAAATGAGCGCTATGTTTGTAAATTTTGTAGGACTAGCTGCGACGGTTGAAATGGATATGCGTAAAGGGGTATTTGCACCTCGGGCAGCTGAGGAAGGTGGTCCTGTAGTTAAACCATCGAAACTAGTCCTACAAAATTGACAAATATAACGTTGATTCTTGTTGTTTAACTTCTCCAATAATCATTATTCGGCGGGTTATTTTAACCTAAATATGATAATGTTAATTTACATTTTATACAGGAATTAAAAGCTATACAGTTGAGCAGCACTGACAAAAAACCATAAAAAGTGTTACCGCATTTGTGCTTTACCGTATATAGAGACATTAGGTATTTTTATTTATTTATTTATTTATTTATTTGAAGCAAGAGAGATGAAAAATTAGCTACCGCCTTCGCCGGGAATCGAACCACGGACCTTTGGAATACCGGCCCAGCGTGCAGAACCACTACATCACGAAGGCACGCTAGGAAAGAGGGAGAAATACCTTATACGTAGTTCAGAATGTATGTACCGTGTTTACTGCAAATTTACAACTACGTACTGCAACTGCGCTTAGATATATATATATATAATTTATTTACTATTTATATGAATTTAACAAATATTCTCTATTCGTATAAAGCAAAAATAAAATTTAAATTTTAAATTTAATTAAGAAATTAATTGCAAAGAAATAAAAATAAAAATAATTATTATTACTACGAACTAATTTACAATATCATTTAAATTCTAAGAGCATATGTAAATTAATTGTACTTATCTAAAACCATGAAAAAATATATTATTCCAAAAATTAAATTTATTATTCCTAAAAATTGCATAAGTGAATAATTGTTGAGCAGGCAGGAGACAGACTTATCAAGGGGAAGTTGCCAGCTCTTCAATTACTCAATTCCTGTTTCGACATCCATATAGGCAAGGGTAAAAGTAAAATTCAAAACCAAAAGTAAAATCGAATGTTGTGATTTACAAGAAAAGAAATTTAAACAGTAGAATTTTGAGAAAAAAGCAAGTAAATGACTAGATTTAAAATTAATTAAATTAATTAAAAGGTCAATTAAGAGTAGAAAAACCGAAGTAAATTAGAAGTTCTTGCCTACAGGAATCTCCAACACGAATTATGCATGTAAACCTAAAATAAACTATATACAACAATTAAAAAACAATTAAAATATAAAAATAAAAATAATAAAATAATAAAAAGGCTAGTAAATAGTAAGTTTTAATTTAACTTACCTAGATACATAATTGCACTTCTGAGCTGTACCAGCATTTGCTAAAACTAGCTGAGTTGAGTAGTTTGTACTGCTAACTGTAAAAATAGAGGTCTCTAATACAATGTAAAGTTGAGTGCAAAGCTGCTGCCTGTGAGAGCTATTGTAAAACCATGTTGTAAATTACAAAAATGTAAAATGCTTGTTAGTGTGCAAATTTGTTGCCAACTTTGAGTCATTGTAAAAAGTAAAAAATGCACTGCTAATGTTTCTGAAAATGTTGCAAACAACTAAAGAGTAAACAATTTTGTTTATTTTTTTTTCAGAAAATAAAAATTCGAATAACTAATTTAGTTTAATTTAATTTAATTTAAATTGAATTAGAAAATTACGAACTGAAATAGAGAATTGTTGTAAGAAATTTTTTGTACTAGACTGCACTATTTAAAACTGAAGTTATAAAATTTTAACTAAATACTGGCCAAAGGTAAAGAAATTAGAAAAATTAGATAAAATCTTCACTCAATTCGGGCTATAATTGAGACTTTTGAAAAGAGTTGGCCCTTCCTTAGCAAAAGGAAAGAATCCAGTATTGATAAAATATATATTTTTACAAAATATATTTACAAGTAATCCCTTAATTCTTCAAAATCCTCCATTACCCTCCACTTAAGGTTTAAGATAATATTATCATACCATAAAAAGTTAAAAAATTAAAAAGGAAAGTTAATGCCTGCCTTTTTAGTATAGAATTTAATAAAATGTTTTGGCACCTGGTTATTAACTTGAACATTAATTAGTTTTATTATTTCTTCCTTTAAATTTTCTATTTCAGTACATATATTCTTAATTCTAATTATTTGGCTATAAAAAGTGTTACCTATTATTTTTTAGAGATATTAGAGTTCCAATTAATTAGTTTAATAGTTTCAAACTGGAATGTCCTCCTTTTATCATATAACTTAATTTTGTTGTGTTTAATTATGAGCAGGTCTAGGTATTCAATGTTATCTTGATTCGTATTAGTTTTAAGTGTTAAACTATCTGGGTACATTTTGAATTGTTCAAAAGCAAAATTATTATTGAAAGTTATAATATCATCAATGTATCTGAATGTATTTGCAAATACCTTAATTCATTCTTATTCAAGCTAAGTTGGAATTTATGTTCATTATCAAAAAGAAATAGGTTACATATTTGTGTAGAGCTGCTCGCTCCCATTGGAATTCCTTTCACCTGCTGAAAGATCTTATTATTGAATTTAATGTAATTATTAAATAATGCACATTGCAGGTACGTTTTTCATCTTTTAATTCAGAGGATGCTTAGCATGTCAGGAAAACGTTGTGGGAGCTGCATTAAACTAGTATAAATTTCGTCCCATGGTAGAGCAGTATAAAGGTTTTCAAAGTCAGCAGTTAATGTTATTGATTTCTAAACTTTTAAAATTGTTGAGAACTGGAGCGTTATAAAAAATAATCCAACAATAGTTGTGGCGCTTGTTAACTAGTTGATGAATTAAAATACAGATGTTTAAGTTCAATTGCAAATATGTAATCTATATTCCTCTTTTAATATTATTTGTACCATTTGCCGTAATTTGAGTGGTGATTTATGGAATTTTGGAAGAGCATAAAGATTTGCTAACCTATTGTACTTAGATGGTTGTGTAATAAGTAGTTTCTTATGAGTTTCTTCAAGCTTTTTTGCTATGACATTTTCTTGCGTATTGGTAAGTTTGTAAGTAATGGCATTATTCAGCTCAGTATCAACCAGTGAGACATAAACAAATTTCCAAATAACGCTGAAATGATTACTGGCTTTGTTAATTTTGGTGACTACGAACTTTTGCTTCAAATCTTCGTTATAGGATTGAGAAAATTCCATAGTAAATTGCTGTTAAATTCTATCCTTTGAATTCTTTGCTTCATTTTTTCTAACACTTCATGTTTCCAAGCCATAAAGGCAGAATTTGGAAGATTTAATTGGTACTAGTTTTAACTATGAACTCGTCAAGTTTTTTTTTCGAAACTTCTAAAGCATTGATTGATTTTTGCCAATTTTCAGTACAGGTCGAAATTTTGTGCCTTTTTTTCATTAAATTTCTTAAAAGCTGGTTTTTAACTATTGTTAAATTGCCAGTAACGATATGTTTCTGAAAATCGTCTACGTAGTCTTTATTTTGAAGTTCTTTGTAGTATCAATGGGCTGTAGAAGCTAGATCATGGTGGTTAATTAGCAATTTGCTAAGAGGTTTTTGATACTCGAAAGCTGGTGAGATTTGTACTTTAGTAGCTGGAAACTATTGCTGTTGACATTTTCTGAAAATTTTGTAGAATTGAATATTGTCATAGTTCGGATGTAGGAAGTTGATTGTACAATAATATTTATTGTACTTGTTAGTGGTAGAGAATTTAAAATTGCAAAAATATATAACAAGGTCTTTGATAATATTGGGTCCCGTAAATTGCTGTTGAACAAAATTTACAAGTTTCATTAAGAATTTGTGTTTACAAATATGCAATGAAGTAATGATATTTTTGGTGAAATTTTCAGTTAGAAAGTAATTATTCATATTATCGTTTAACTTTACTGTATCTATTATAGAAAGTAATTAATTTTTTTGTTTATTACCTGCTCTTGTCCTTCGTAATGTTTTTTTACTGAATAATTTAAAATGGCTGTAAGTTGGAATTTCAGAATTTAATTTAATGCGTTAGTTGAATGTATTTAGCCCATATGGGTAAAATGTTTTGACTTTAAGCATGTAGAGTGACTCTTGAAATAATCTATCTTTGTATTCAGGCGCAATGTCCAAAATTTGAATACTAATTTTGCTGAATTCATGTATTTGAAAATGTTCTAATTTTGCTGTATTAGGCGTGCTAAAATTCGTAGTAGCGAATTTTTTAATATGTGCTCTGTGGTTGTTAATTTTAATATTAAGACTATTTTTGGTTTGTCCTACATATTTAAGGTTGCAAGTGTTACATGAGATAAGATATATGCAATTAAATGTTTTTCACAAGGGGAGTTGTTTTGTGGCTGTGATATTAAAAGGCATAGTGCTAACTTTACAAGTAAGTTATTTGCTAGAATGACATTTATGGAAATGACTATTTATTTATTTAAATTTAATTTAAAGTTAAATTAAATTTAAATAATGCCCTTGTTTGATCTCACTTTTTTTCAAATGCAATTACATTTAGTTCAAATTGCTTGGTTTCCTTTTATTTTTGCAATTAAAATTTCTTAATTACGTTTTCATTTTATATTAGCTTTATACGAATAGAGAATATTTGTTATATACGCATATATATATATATATTTGTTTCATAAGAATAAATTTAATTTAATTAAATAAATTTAATTTAAATACAAATTTAATTAAATATTCTTTGCGCCATTGCTGCACGAACGAAACACGAATTGAATGCTTGGAGAGTTAGGTTTGGAGGCAACTTCCCCTTGATAAGTCTGTCTCCTGCCTACTCAACAATCATTCACTTATGCATTTTTAAAAAATTGTTTGGATTAATTTTAATTTGCTAATTAGTGAATTTATTTTCATGGATTGGTTTTACACTTGATTTGCTTATGCTTCTGAATTTAAATGATATTGTAGATTAGTTCGAGAATTAAATCTTTTATATGTTTGCACATTTTTAAAAAATTTTTTAAAAAATTATTTTGGCTTTAAATTTGCTTTTTTACTTTTATACGTGTTTGTTAAAATTTAAATTTAAATTTGTTTAAATTTATTACTGCTTTGCTTGATAAATTATATACATATATATATATACTTTTGGTACAATGATTGTAATAAAAAGAAGAGGTGCACAAATAATATTACAGCAGTGTTCCATATACAAAATTTCGGCATTCGAAAGCTAATCGTTTGAGTTATACAAGATGCATACGTATGTGCCGCAAAACCAGGATAGTGTTTAGTGACACCGATTATCGTAGCGAAGAGTCCGAGTTCGAATCCCAGAGCAAGCATGTATGTTTGTATACTTCTAGTGTCTGTGTGGCATGGGGCATTAAAAATCTGAGGCCAGCCGAAAGTCATCTCAAGAGGCTAGTGGTAGGAGAAGAGGGGTGGAAGACCTTCGGACTTGTTCCTCCTCCGGGGTTGCTCTCCTTCAAAATTGGGGACGGAACTGAGCAAAGTCACCTGTACGGTGTCCAAGGCTGTCGCCAACAACAGGCGCAATCTCGACTCCTTGCCACGACGAATTTGTTCAAAAATTGATATTTGCGTTAAAATATGATACGCGAAATTTTTCGAGATTACCGTAGTTCCTTTACTTCGTACAAGAAAGCAAAAAAAGAAATTTACTTGATTATACAAGCATTTAAACACAATTTTATTAGAAAGGTACCGTAACTAGTTACACCTACCAACCTTTAATACATGTTGGTTCAAACTATATGCATATAAGGTTATATTTTTAATCGAAGGAAAGGTAAAAAACAGAAATTGCAACTATTTAGTTTAAAATTCAGCTATTCAGTCTAATCAACTAGCTGGTCTAAATAAGGTAACAAATTCTGATCTGCAAAAATAAAACAATACAGAACTAATTAGAAAAATTATCAACTCTTTGATGGAAAATGATTTTTAGATTAATATAAACTCAAGAGAAATTTCGCTTAAAATCTTCAAGGCACTGAAAGTTAAAAGACTTGGGAAAAAAGACGCTTTTAGCCCTTTTGTTTATTTTTTTTTTTTTAAACTGAATATAAACGATCAGAAGCAGATATGACACGTAGGAAAATTATAAATTCACTCAAAAGAAATCAGTTTTCTCTTGTATAGTGACCATCCAAACTTTCTGTTTTACTTCTAAGGGCAAACGGAAACAGAACTTCTCTTCAATGCAATGAAGAACCGTCGTCAATTGGTCACCCACCATAAAATTCAGTGGTCGTTTCCCTTTCGCGTTATCAGCCGTAATAACCGATACCAATTGGCTTTACTTCTCTACTTCCTGCAGTCTAAGCGAATGTGTTGCTGTCAGTAAGGAGCTAGAACTGAAGAGGGAAATAGGTTATAACCGCTAATCCACGTATTTGGGCATTAAATGTCGTTCCCTCTTTTTGAATGGAAAAGCGGGATATACTTCGTTAACATTTTAGGCAGATAAGGGATATTGTGAATTCAGATTTCTTCAGCACTGGACTGTGTATGCTGCTTTTTAAAATTAATTTCCCTTTTTACTTTCTTGTTCGAAGTAAAGGAAGTACCGTAATTTTGGGTTTCAGATTTCAACGGATATATCCGTTTTGACAGTTCTCGAATCTATTTTGACTGCTTTTTGTGGGTGACATCTGTACGTACAATCAGAATAAAGATCTCTTTATTCCAAAGGAATTTAAAATAAAGTCCTCATCCGACCTTTACTTTCGCAATCATTGGTCGAAGTCATATACTTTCAGTTACAGGCGTGTTTTAAACGATGAAAATATTCAAGTTTCGGCAATGTAAAATTACAACTAAAAAAAAGAAAAGAAAAACTTTGGACAAATAATGAAATCTAACTTTTAATGCGGTCTTTCGGTTCCTAAATTTATATTTAGGAAACTTTTATACTCGTTATGAAAAAATAAACTTTCAAAAGTTTGACTGCCTTATGACAAAACTCGACCGGGATATTTAACTTTAAAATTTGCAACTTTTGATGTCATTTTAAATATGCCTTGAGGGATCGTTAATTAAGCAGAATAATTCGAGGAAATATGTTTAAATGAAGTGCGAGAAAAGATGTGTATAATTTAATAGACGTACAAGGAAGTAAAGTGATGTTCACAGAAGATTTTTTTTTTTTTTTTTAAATTTTTTTTTTTATTAAGTCATGTAAGGAGAATACACTTTGACGAACATGACTGATCAGGAAACTACTATGTAATGCAATTAAAGAATCTATGCTCTCCACGTTCATACGTAAATATCTCTTTTATCTCAAACAAAAATTAAACACAAATAAATGCTTTACATATGTACTATCTTATTTTATAAATTTCATGATAATTATTTTTAATAATAGCACACAGCAATCATTATTTTTTAATACATGGATAACAAACTTTATTACGAAAGGATTTTTTAATTTAAAAAATTGTAGTTCAGCTAAAATAACATATTGCACGGAAAACAAAATTTGAAAATAGCATATTTTCAAATGTTTTGGTTCATAAATGCAATAATTCGTAACAAACAACATTAGGAACTTCTTTCGTTTGTAGAGACATTAGGTATTTTTGGAAGCAGGCAAGATGGAAAAATAACAAAGCTTTCGAAGGGAATCGAACCATGGACCTCCGGAATACCAGCCCAGTGTGCAGACCACCACACCACGAAGGCACGCCAAGAAGGTAGGGGAAGTACCTTATATACTCCCCCTTTTAAAGGGCGACTGGGGTTTTTGGGGGACCCAATCGCCAAATCCAGGGTGGGGAAAAATCATCATCCACCACCCTTTCAGTTCGGGCGCAATTATAGAGACATTAGGTATTTTTGGAAGCAGGGAAGATGAAAAATCAAAAAAGCCTTCACCGGGAATCGAACCGCGGACCTCTGGAATATCGGCCCAGTGTGCAGACCACCACACCCCGAAGGCACTCCAAGAAGGTGGGAGAAACACCTTATAAATTAATTAAAAGTCATGCTGAAAATGTCAGCAAAAATATCTGTATTTTAATTCATACCAGTTAAATACATTATTAAAAATAAAGTATAAATTTAGATTATTGAGAAGAATTTTTTTTTTTTTTAATTTTAAATCTCTTAGTCTGATAGGTAGTTATAAATTTGAAAGATAAATTAAACATGTCATTGCATACCGAGCAGTCACATTCTAGAGAACGAGTAGTATCCAAGCTACTAGTTTGGGTTTGGTTTATTTAATAATGGCAAAGCACTCGAGGGCTATCTGACTAATGGGATGGATGCTTTCGTGGATAACTTTCTATGGGAAACTCGCTCGTTTACACATTACACATGAGGAAAACAACGAAAACGTCCATGCAGTCAGCCCATTCTCCGGGATTCGAATCCCGGACCGAACTGCCAATGTTTAGCGACTTTACCGCTTGATCGTTGGTGAGCATCCTGATTGTTTTTTGGAATAAGTATACAGCTGAAATGTAAAATATGTATGTATGTATGTAATATGTAATTTTACGATACTTTGTAAATAACTATTCTTTATATTTCATAAAGTTTGCTAAACTTCGCCAAGGTGGTTGCGATAATACGTAAGTACCAAAATTAGCTATGGTTTCCAATTTGAGAGAAAGAATACTTAATGCGTTATACAAAAGTTTAAAATTTGCGTATTGTAGGATTATACTGTCATGAGTACAAAGAAGGAGAAACAAAAGCTATTTATAGTCTTTCTCTCTCTCTCTATATATATATATATGTATTATATTTGTAAGTTACAAGTTTTAATTAATGCATTATAAGTATATGTTTTCAAGACATCATGGTCTTTCTGGTCACGCGTAACTTTAATAGGTGGTGGGGTTTCTAACAATGAAGATTTTCAATCAAATTCATCAAAGAAAAATTTGTAAAAAAACTTACTTTTCTATCATTTCTATACTATAACAACTCTTAAAATGCCCTATAAAATTCTTATATGATCTCTCTACGAACACGCAAAACGTTAAAAAAACGCCCTTTTAGATGTAATTTAAAATCTGAAACCCTTCAGATTTTTGTTTGTTTTTTGTTGTTGTTGTATAATTTTTATGTAATTTTGTTTTTTTAGTTTGAACATAGGAAAGTAAAAAAAGGAAAGCCACTGCATCTGAAACGGGAAAGTTATTCTTTTTAACTATCATAGGGACGAACTGCAGAACATCATCTTCCTTTCGACATTTTTCGATGTAACCGATGGTGTAAGATTACGTTCAATTCATTTAATTTATATCTGGCTTAAAAAATCGTATTTCGTTGTCACTTAAAATTACGGGGCTGCACCAGTGATAAATTAAATATTCGGTTTAAAAATCCACTGCTAATAGCTAGAAAAAAAAATATCTCTCTATCTGATGATGAGAAATCAAAATTATGCGTTAATTAGTTTCATTGTTAATGAAGGACATGAGTGAAAACTTCTGCATTTGGGGAAAAAACCTCTGTCGAATTTTGAAACAATGGCTAGAATATTGTATTATCATTGCGAGTACGCAGGAAGCACAGAAACAAACTGACTTATTAGACTAAATAAAAGCATACTGCAGAGTTCTAATTAAAGTTTATTTTGAACGTTTCTATCTATTTAAAGATTATTTTTGTATTTTAAATGGATAATTTTTCCTCTCAGAAAATCTAGATGGGGATTTTAAATTTTAAGCTGCGGCTCTTACTTAATACTCTAGGTAATGAATGGTTAAAAGATAAGCTAACGATATGCAGTCAGTTTCTTATCATTAGTCCATTTTCTCTAGTTTGAACTTTCCATTTCTTCCATTAAGCGCAATGTCAATAGCGACCAATAAAACTACTCAATTTGTGTTTATTCAGACACCACGCAATTCAATCAAGGCGACGCACAAAAACATTCTGGCGACACGGTGATCAACGATAATTACTTTATCAATCAAGACGGACGTTTCTTCGGGGCTTAAGAACATCTGGGTCGTTACTCGTTGGTCAGTGGGAGGTCGAAATGCCATTAAACGAATCGAATATCACGGACAGTAGGGGGCAAAAGGGGCATTTACTCTTAGTTTTGTGGCTGAAAGAAACAAGAGAATTCTTCTCAGATGTTACGTGAATTCTTATGTTGAATGCTTTACGACATTTCTTCGGTAAGGTCTGTTGATAGCAGGCACATTGCGCAGGGAGGCGCAAAATTTAAGCAAGTAAAAGGGAGGAACAAACTGATTTACAGTGTTTTTGGATCATTTTACTCGAAACGCAGCCACTGAAAAGACACTTGTGTTTATTTTAACCAGCGAATCAGCGTACGCTAAGCCACGACATGAAGTGATATGAAGCAAGCGAGAGCAAATGCCAACTTGGAAAGGCAGTTGTATTTCATTGTATTCGTTAAAGTAAACAAAAGTGTTGAGACATGGAACATTTAAAAAGTTTTCAATTTTACTAAAAAATAAAGTTCTGGAGTCTGGATATTATACAGTATGTTCCAAGTTAGTTGCACTTAAGTTAGAATCCCAGAATTAAAGATGAAATGGTACAGAGTATTAAAAAAAAATGTTTGAATTGACGAACTGTATATTATACATTTTAGCCGGTAAATCAGCGTACGTCTCCCTTTTTAGTAAACCAATGAACTTGAAAGTGAAATCCTCATTTTTTTATATTTTAATTCTATACGTATTATATTGTACCATCTTTACAATTAGCTAACTTTCTTAGGAAAGATGCAGATTTCGTGCTAATTTCTTTTAAAATATATTCTGTTTTTATAAATCAAACTTATAACCATGCAGTTCAATTCAAAAATATTTTATATAAGTTCATGAACACTTTACCTAAGTCAACAATGAATATATAAAAAAACGGACGTCCCATTTTTGTCTTAATCTGCTCTGGATGAACTCAGAATTAAATACAATGTATTTTAATTTTAAATGAAAATAATGTATTAATAATAAATTAGATTATCAAAAATTCTTAGTGTTTTTCCGCTTTTCTACTTTTTATGAATCAACGTCATAAAAAATTCCAAGTGTTTTCAAGTTTATGATTAACAATGTAGTCGTAAATTAGATTAATTTTATGAAGAATGCTCTGTAATGCCTTTTCTTTTTTCTATTTTTTTTTTTTTTTTTTTTTTTTTTTCAGAATTAACTCTGCACAAAATCTAAATGTTTTCAAGTTTCTGATAATTAAAGCTCAAAAAAATTTACTGAATATTTGAGAAAACGATATGAATAATATGCAACTCATATGAGAAAGCGATATGAAATTTTAGTTGCTTTTATATATCTTATAAAACCTACTCACGAGCAATTATTTTTTTAAAAACCACTGCTTACTCTTCTAAATATATTTTTGCTAATCCGAATAGTAAATTAAAGTTCTACTTTCATAGCGGCACCCCGTCATAAAGGTGCCTGCATCTTTATGAAGTCTGCTTTTTAGAGGTTCCAAACTGATCTTTATAAAAAGGCGATCATCTTTACGACGAGAATCCCTTATGAAACTTTCTTTTAGATTAGTTGCTGAAGCCCCGCAGCGCCCTAACACTGCGCAGAACATTGCAGTTCGACCTGGGTTCGATTTCAGGCGAACGGGCTGCCTGTTTGGGCATTTTCATGGTTTTCCCTGTGTAATGCGGATATAAGCCAAGTCTCCTCAGAGATTCCTCCAAAAAAGCATCCCTTTCCTTCCGCAGATGGCCCTCTCTTGCTTTATCATAATCAAATAAACCAAAACTGTTTAGTGGTTGATTTGCATAAGGTAGCTAGCACTTCTATGAAACGGCTCTTTTATTTTAATATTGGGTTGGTTGAGGTCAACTGATTACGGATAAATAATGAAGGCTGTTTGCCGTGAGAGGCATGCCTTCGTAAAGGACTTTCTGAGTGAAACTGACTCCTAATCACGTTGTCTGTGAGTAAAGCAGTAAAGTTCCAAAGCAACCAATCAGTTTGCTAGAAATAGAAATCAGAAAAAGCTACCGATATTCTTATTTGTCCAGCCTCTACTGCCGATTTCACTGGCATTGAGAAAAATGTTTTCAAGTTTCGGAATGAATGTTTTCAAGAACCACCAGTGCTCACCACCGATTATTCTAGATTATTACCGATTGAACCACAGATTATTGTTCCTATGTTAATTAAACTAATAAATAAAATGTAAATTTAGGAAAATAGTTTTCTTGATGAAAAATTGTGCAATTAAATGAGATCCCTAAGGAATTATAATAGATTTCGAAATTGTAAGTATTTTTACTGTAAAGGAGGTTTCCTTTCTATGGAAAAAATAATAATTTTCTGTAGAAAATGAAATTTTCTACAGAAATTTGGGATAAAATGTTAACTCGAGAGAAATAAGCAAACGTAAAAAAAATTTAAAAAAAAAAGTGAGAGAAAGAAATCAAAACGCGTCTAAAGAAATACATTTTCCATATTCTCTTTCAACGGAAATATCGAAGATGAATAGCTGTTTATCTATTTCTTTTTAAAGCCATTTCATAGGTTTTTTTATTGAATATATTTATATGCATTAGAACGTGCAGTCTGTTGTAATATATTCATCCAATTAATATTTCAATGATAATTTTCATAATCTTTCGTGTTCTAATTTTAGTTAAGAAAAGATGTTTCTAGTAATTTACGGCAGTCTGTTGCTACAGCATAATCTTAACTGTGCCGCTTAAAACGGGTGTTTAGAGTCTAGTTTCCGGCTTCAAGGAAATAATTTGCTACAAGAAAAGTAAAAAATCGTAATAACATTTAAATAATGTAATTTATTTATACACGTCACGTTAATTTTTACAAAACATTTCATGAGTGTTATACTTAATAACTGTTACTTCTGATACCATATGTTAACATTACAACTGTTATTTCATTTTTTTTCTTCACTTACGTTTTCATGATGTAACCCAAATACTTTATATTGTCATAAAAATAAGTTTAACATTTTTACCAAAATTGTACACCTGCTTTTGTGTTTGTTTGTACCATATTTTCTACATCCTTTAATAATACTATTCAACACCTAGGGGCCAATGATTTCCTTTTGCCTGTACATGATTTAACTTTAATATTGAAATAAGACATTTATTACATGCGTTAACACATAATTTAAAAAATTTATATTAAACAAATATTTCAATGTTTCATTCATTGTCAGTTTCACTTTGTAACTTCGCCTCAGTGTATCTCTTAATAATGTACCCTTTTATAATAAAATAAGACTGGAAACTAACTCGGTTGTATGATTGATTGCTTGTCAGAGTTTTCCAAAGACAACCATTTTAAAAGGATATCGTCAAAATGTGGCTTTACTCCATCTAGTTAGCTTAACATTCAACAATTTTAGTTCCATACTGCATCATTGTATACGTTAAAATGGGTTATATGAGTCTGAGATTCAGAACATTTAGTGATTCAGAACATTTAGTGAACATTTAGTGATATAACATTATATGAGTCTGAGATTCAGAAGCTGAAGATCCGCTTGAAATTAAAAAAAAAAAAAAAAAAAAAAAAAAAAACCTTTTTTTAAAAAAAATAAACACTTCTTTTGTATCTGGTGATAAGTAATTTACGCTGCGAATAAGATATGGATGATCTTTCTTCGAATACTTAAAGTGATTTTAGAATAAAAAACGACTTGCAACTTATATGGAAGAGTTAATAAAAAGCAGAAAGCTGAAAAGGGAAGAGTAAAGAATTTGCTAAATATGGTAAAATGAGCAAGGTAAAAAGCTTAATTCTTATAACAAAAGTAATCGAAAATCAAACTTATCCAAACGTATAAATTTGAAACATTGCCTAATAGCATATATAAAACTGCCATAAAACTTGATAAGTATTGCAAAATTAGCAATTAAAATTTTAAAACATCTAAATAATGATTTAAAACTGAAGTTTGGAAGAGCAGAAGAGACTCTATCCACTATAATAATTCAATTCCTCTGATTGTGACAATTTTCCATGAATTTCGACAAGTGATCCTATTTAAAAGCACTGTTTATAATTTCCTACTGACTATTAATACATTCTTTGCTTGTTTGATGTGTGACTACTTATGTTAAACGCTGCCTGTATGAAAGAATAATAGAATTTCAAGTATCTGGACTGCAATTAACTTAAAATCCTATTATACTTCTGGATCTCTTGATTATTTTGAGATCAAATAAAATTAAGCTTAATATTAATTTATTGACATGTTTCTAAATGAAAATTCGATATTGTTGAGTTGGCAAGAAAGTAATTCCAGTTTGTACAAAAAGTAGAGTTATGTTCTTTTTGTTTTTAGAGTCATTAGGTTTTCTGTTGCTGGAGACTTAAAAAAGGCGCAGTGCCCTCGCCGGGGTTCGAACTTCGGACCTCCTGAATAAGCGTCGAGTGGGCTTCCAGTTATATCCCGTAGGCATGCGAAAAAGGGAAGGAGAAAATACCATATATGTTATTCTTAATTCAATCGTACATTTTTTCCCTTCTTTTGCGATTTGACAGCTGACTCTCTTTTTGATTGCTCTAATAACACTTACCGTGTATTTTCACTTGCAGATAGCCAACATTTTGACCGACCTTCTGAAGTTGATGGTGGAAAAATTAAAGCTATAATTGAGTCGAATCGTCATATAACTGTGCAAGATATTGCATAAAGGTTAATTGTATCACACGCAACAATTGAAAATCACATAAGCTGCGTGTACTCGTTAACAAGCCCAATACTGATGATCCGTATGAACCGTATAAACTGAAAGATATTCATTTAACGCAACGAATCAATATTTGCAATACTGATTTAAAACCTAATGCAGTTGATCCTTTTTTGAAACGAATTATTACTGTACTATTTGGTGATGAAAAACGGATAGTCTAGTATCGACTAGACATTAACCGAAAAGATCGTGGTATAAGCATGATGAATAAACGCAAATCATATCGAAAGCTCAGAAAAGATCATCCTGTCAATTTGGTGGGGTTACAAACGTGTTGTGTATTTTAAGCGGCTTCCAAGAAACCAAATGATCAACTCAGATGTTTACTGGCTATAACTCATGAAATTGGAGGAAGCAATTAGAGAAAAGGCCTGAATTGGTAAATCGCAAAGGAATCGTGCTCCACAAACGTGAGGCCTCATGCATCTTGAGCAACATGTAGAAATTATTGGAGATTAATTAGGAGGTTTGGAAGAGATGTCGCATCCTCCATATAGCGCAGACTGTGGGTCATCGGATTATTATTCACTTCGAATTTTAGAAAACTTCCTACATGTTAAAAATTTCAGTAATATCGGTGACCGCAAATAGCACTTAATTCAGTTTTTTTTGCTGATAAAAGTCCAGAGATCATGAAGTTACCAGAAAGGTGGCAAAAGTTCATTGAACACAATGGAAGATATTGAATTAATGAAGCTCAGCTGAATGAAGTTAATTTTTTATATAAACAAATGTTTTATTTGACATTAAAAAACCGAAATTACTTTCTTACCAGCCCAATATTTTAATTGAAACAGAAATGAGCTGTGTGTTTAGACGAAGTTTTATTCAGATGATCCTTAAAACCCCGAGGAATTAATGAGAAATTTAGAGGGATCGGTTCGAATTCGAGGGTCGCCTGGGTTCGATAGATGTTTAAAATAAAGATTTAAAAATACACAGATATGATCCCCAAAAATTGAATAATGATTCTAAATGGCTAATCTAATGACGAGAATTTAGAAATCAAGCACATTCTAAATAGAGTTACCAGAAAGAAGCCATTTTCAGCATAAATTGAAAGCATAGAATATAACTGACGATACGAATGTGTTCAACTATCAGCTGATATGACAGCTTAGAAGCTTCTTAAGAATGTTCCGTCAAGATATTTTTGAAAGAACATAAATGTTTATCATTTATTTATAACATCTTTATTTATTACGTGCTTCGCCCATATGCACTACGCGGAAAGGGAGGGATGCCCCGTGGAACTCTTTAAAAGAGAAATTGGCTTGTATCCACGTTACACATTGGAAAAACCACAAAAACGCCCACACAGCCACCCCGTTCGACAAGATTCGAACCCCGGACCAGAGCTACCAGTTTTCAGCGGCTTTTACCGCTCGGCCGCTGGTGGCCCGGTCGTGCATCTTTGAAGCTGGTTTTAGCCACATTAATTCCATTTTAGCAAATAGAGAAGCAAATTAGATAAAGACTTCAGTGGAGATTTAAGTTTAAAATTTACTAATTTTGAATCAAATATTTTTAATCTTACCAATAATTGCCATGTTCACCTGTCGCATTCACAGTGTCAATAAATTTTACTAACTTAATAATAATTTAATTAAAGACATCTCTATATTGGATATAAATATACTATAGATATCCAATCCAAAAAATAAGAAACACTGGCAAAGTAAACAATACAAAAATCACATTAACATTCTTTGTCTTATCATAATTATAAAATATATAATGATTATAATATGTAAATATGTATAAAATGTAATAAACGTAAAATTATAAAAAATGTAAGACTCAAAGTAAAATAAGGGGATTGATACGAAGTGAGAGAGTTCTTTAAGGAATCGATTGTCAGAAAAGTTTGAGAAACCCTGATTTAAATATACGAAATAAAACTTCTTTATTACTTGCGTTATTTATAATTACATATTACTGAGATTTAATCATTTACGCATTTATTTATCTATATTTATATTATTACTTCTATTGATATGTATCACTATTTATTAGAATCGTTTTTTACTAAAATCTGTTAGATCTAGTTGAACATTGCATTTAGATGAACTTAATATATATTTCGAGAAAAAGGATTAACTAGCTAGTCAAAATCAGACTAAAAGGGATGAAGATTAAGTGAAAATATCAAACAGAAAAAGTTAATAATACATTAAAGTTTGAAAAAAAGAAAAGTTTTGTCTGAAAAAATGTTGAAGCTAAAGAATGAAAAGATTATAAAATCGGATAAAAGCTGCATACAATGAAATTTCGTGAACATATTTAAAAACAAATTATTTAAAATTTATTCATCCTCTCATTTTGCAGAAACGTTATTTGTAGGTTAAAAACAACACGAAAGTATTTTGATTTCCTTAAAAATATAGCATTAAGTTTCGCGAGTAAAATTCTTTCTACAATCTCTAAGTATACTGAAGTATAAAAAAAATTAAGCAGTATTTTTTGTGAGTAAAATTTGATACATGAAAGTCTGCGAATTAAAACATTTTCTGTAATGCACTTTGAAAAGTGGAACTTAGCAACATTTGAGCAACATTTTGAAGAGGGAATCTATTAAGTATCTTCATCAGATGATTTGAAGTCTTCCGAGCAAAAGAAAGCATGTTTGTTGTTTTTATGGGTAGCAGAATTTCTTGCTCACTTTTCAGTTTTCCCCTTTCTTCATGCAGCTGGGAGAGTGCAGTAATATATCTCTCAAGCATTCTGCAACAGTATGTGACATTTAACTTAAAACCAACAGTCGTGTCATACCACATGGTGAGAAGACAAATAAATGAACCTCCGAAGGACAATGTCCAATAAATGCGTCTTCTTTTCCCTTTCCAACAGTACCACAGATGGTGATCATCAGCATCGGAGAAGACCGCTGGTGGCCGTTTGTCCACCGCGAAAATAAAGAAATGTTCTAGTAATTTGGGGGGTGAAGACAGATAACCAGCTCAAAGACCACACATGCAGTATTTCATATATATTAAAGTTCCGCTCGAAACCGAATTAAGGAACGTGGCTATTTTAAATAAGAGACTTTTTTTTGCACAGTTCAGGGGGAAATCATGGAGGTAGGAAGTTACATGGAGGTAGGAGTCTTACCTCCATGATTGCAATAGTCATAAATAGATGATAGGCTAAAGCAGGCCCGGACACTCGGGCGGCTTCCATAGACTAATCGGGTATTGTCCTATTGTCATAAATAAAAAGATCGCTTTATAACAGTGATCAATTACAAAACGTCGATGCTTTTATGCAAATTGACCATTATAATCTGTTCGAAAAGACAGGCCTTCAAGATTCAAAGAGAAAATTTCAGTTCATGCAACTGGAAAATGCAGTTTTACTTAATGTGATTTATAACTTATTTCATCAAGGTTATTTTGCTTACTGTGTCGAATATAGGAAGTATTATGTGTTATAAACTATTACAAATCATATACACTTATTTGCAGATCTTTTTTTTTTTTTAAAAAAAACTTAGTTTGAAATAAATTTGGGGAGGTGTAGTATCTATCGATTTCAGGAGCTATCTAGTATTGGTTTCACTTTTATAGAAGAAAACTCTCGAAATCAACAGAATTTTTTTAAACATATACGCCAGATTGCTATTTTTTTTTTCCTTCCCATCTTATTTTACGCAGAAAGAAACTTGCTTAAATTTACTTAATCAAAACAACGTGATAATCAAAATAATAACGATATTGAGAGAATAATAACGAGAATACGAGTTGGAATGCCAACAAGTCCCATAACATCTGCTTCAACGTTTCATATCTTGTTTCTTGTCTGTGAATCTTGGTTGACAAGTTATAAATTGTTTATTTCTTTGCCTTTGTCTAGAATGATTTCTAAGTAAAATAGTAAAATTTTCCTGCTCCTCTGAAATATGTGAGGAAATTTATCCTCCCTGAGACATTTATCCCCCTGTGGGAAGATTTTTATTGCTCCATATTTTGCAAATTACCATTGTTTTGTTGAAGAATGGTGTACATTTCATTTTTTCCATATCTTATAAATATGGGTAATCATACCAATAAATTTCCCTCATATGTTGTATAAATGGTGAAGGGTGTATGTGATTATGACAAAGCCTCGAGGGCTATCTGCCTAAAGGGAGGGATGCCTTCGAGGAGAACTTTCTAAGGGAACTGGCTCATATACACGTTACACACGGGGGAAAACCACGAAAACGCCCATGCAGCCAGCCCGTTCGCGGGATTCGAACCTCGGACCGAACTACCACTGTTCAGCGACTTTACCGCTCGGCCGCTGGTTGGACTAAATGGTAAAGTATTTTAAAAGATATAGGATATAGCAATGGTTTTATAAAAAAACGCGCAAATTATATGCTATGCTTAAAATAAGAAATATTTGAATTAAAATATTGTAGAATCTTTTGGATGCGAAACGCTGTAAAAATTTGTAGGCTAAAAACATTTCATTTCAAAATATCAACAAAATCATTTTCCAAGAACTTTACCTAGAACTCACTTTCGAGTGCAAGAAACGTCTGTTGAAATTTTGACTTTAAACTGACCAAACAAAAGAAATTAATTAATTTCTGGCTAAATGTCGTAGCGTAAAGAGGAAAAAAGTACTAGTAATTTTCACTGCTCTAAAACATTTAAGCAGACTCAGAAAAATTGGAAATAGGCTCATTTTTTTTAGTAACAGCAATAAAGAAAATGGCAGAAATTACGATTATTACATTATATACAATAACTTCAGTAATTACACTATTTACAAATCTTTTAACTGATAGTATCCAACATATACCGCCTTTTCAGGTTTAAAAATAAATTTAAATTAATAATATAATTAAAATTCATTCCATATTCAATTAGGAATAAGTCACACGCAAAAAACCAAAAACCAGAAGCACAGTAACAAACTGCAAAAAAGAGTAAAACAGAAACCAAAAATGTAAAAAGAAATTTTCATCTTTCGCCGCTTCATCATCAAAGGATTGGTGCAGCGAAAGAAGTAAATAAATCAGCTTGTTTCTGAACTAATAAAGATACAAATTAACGTTTAAAATTTAAAATCCTCTCAGAAAAACAATCAAATTAATTTAAGTTCCTATCAGTCCAAGCTCTACAAGGCGAAGTAAAATAGTGTAAAAAATTGTAAAATTGTATCAAAAACATAAGCAAATTTAAAAAGCATAAAAATATTATTTTGGAAAGCAGAGCGAGTTCAAAACATACAACATGCAAATATAAGCAATCCAACACATGAAAAAATAAAAACATATGCAAATTTTGAAATTTTTTTAAACAAATATAGTATCAAAATCCAAAAGCAAATAAGCTTAAAAACCTAACAATAATAATATTCAGTTTAAGTAAACCGAGTCCAAAAAAAGCGTAAAACAGAAGCCATTCAACATATGAAAAAGTAATAAATGAAAACTTAATCTAAGAGTATGAAAAAAAATTTAAAAAATAAATAAATAAAATCTGAAAGTTTTCAGATTTTACATTATCCCCAAAGGGACTTTTTTTTAATGTTTTGTGTGCTACCTTTATTTATTAAATATCATAGTCTTCGCACTTAAACCATAAAATTCAATTCACAGCAATATCACATGAGCATACTTTAGAATTTCCAATGTACAGTCTCCGCTGGAGAAATTTTTTTTTTTTTTTTTTTCCGTATAGTATTGCCGTTGCTCGCTTTGAAATCGTTGAGTTTGTTAATCAAAAATTCGTTAAATTGCTACAAAACATGAAATCGATAACAAAACAAATTTCAAATTCCAAATTCGGGCTTCCAGATGCCCATTTTCAGTGGAAGATTACATTATTCAAAATTTAGTGGCTCTATATCACAATGCGAGAAACATACATACATTTATGCCGATTCTTCATTATTTAATTTCTTTAAATATAACACAAGGCTCTAGGCGCCAACAATTTGAAAAGTGAACCGACATTTATAGTGAACCAACGCAAAATGCCAAAACGAAATTAACAGCCCTTCTGGGCTAACGGCGTTTGGCCTAAAAATAAATAAATAAAAAGAAGAGTTAGTTCTTAAAATCTGTAACACTAGAGCAACGAAAGTTTAGAAAAACAACATATTCTACCAGATTTAAGCCTAAATTACGCTAAGTAATGAATTTGGATAAAATAAATATTTTAAACTGAGTAATATTAATAAAAATAATTCGATAAAACTTCTGTTATAACATTAGTATGGTGAAGTCAACATGAATAATTCGTAAAGGGATAAA
Organism: Stegodyphus dumicola; assembly: GCF_044657685.1. Classification (NCBI taxonomy): domain Eukaryota; kingdom Metazoa; phylum Arthropoda; class Arachnida; order Araneae; family Eresidae; genus Stegodyphus; species Stegodyphus dumicola. Next base: position 97,364,469 of record NC_140772.1, on the reverse strand, counting down.
CATTGAATTATCTGGATTATACACCTTAAAAGAAATCCCAAAGTAACTGCCATAAAATTTGTACAAACATATGCATTAAGTTAAAAAAAATAATAGTCGTATTTTCTTTTGAGGATGGAACATTAGTCACTCCATTTTTTTCCTCAGATTTCTTGCTATTGATATTTCCTGCAAGTTAGTCTATAATATTTATTAAACTTTTTTTATCCATGTTTGACAAAACTGGCAGTTTTGTAGGATATATCTGAACATAATTTTAACTAAGGCTAATTCAGAGGGAAACGATTTTAATTTCTTAATCTAATTAAATTAAAAAATGTCTTCTCTTTTCGAGCCTGTCTTTGCGTTATCAAAACTCTTATCGTTCCTTGTCTGTACTCAATTAACAAATTAAGAATTTGCTAGAAGAGAATTTTTCTTTAAAATAGCTTGCATTTACAAGAAATTAAGGGGGAAAAAAATGACAATTCCCCCGGGTACCAAGAAGGCCCATATATTTTTTATACCTCATGCGTTTGAGATTTTTCTTAATTTCTTCCTAAATGCATTAACCCTTCTCCGATCCACTGGGAATACGTCTGCAACATTTCTTTTATTTTTAGTTTCCCCCCAATAAAGCGGGGGTGTATGAATTTGCCGTCCGTGGAGGAGACTGATTAATGTAATGAACCCGGAGAGAGGACCGATTTTTCGTGATTAAGACAATGACGACATACCAATTAAGATCGAGTCGCTAATTGTAAAAGCGCCCTTTTGTGGATTTGTTTGCGCGTCATCGAGTTTTTGGGGGATGCGGCAGACGTTCGCGTACTTCCAAGTTACTCGGTCAGCAAGTTACGGCTCCCTACAAACCCCGGCGTGCTGCTCCTAACTGTATATCAGTGCCTCAGTTTTAAAAAGAGGCCGTCTCCATATTTAGAATAGAATGTTTTAGTTCAATTAAGTTATTTATAAAACATGGCTACATTAACAGCACCTAGAGGTCGTGGCGTTCCAGTTTACGTTAATTTTTAAGTAACTTAGTATAATAATCTGTTATATGAAAATTCATGCATAAAATTGGTAAATCTGTTCAGAGTAATAATTTAAAACATAAAATCTAAAAGGTTTCAGATTTTAACGGTCGCCCAAAAGGGTTTGTTAAAGTATCTTACGCTCCTGTTGAGCTCGCAATCTACCAGTCTGCTCTTGCACTCACTCCTGCTAACCCACTTTTTTGTCTTTACAGCTTTATTAAGCATAATTTTCTTCGTAATTACATCACATACAGTTCAACAATAAGAAATTTCAAGAAATTTTTAAAAGCTGTATATCAGCCTATGTTTAGAACTCCTGATGTATTGTTAAATGTTGGCATACATTTTAATATTTTTTTTTTAGTCTTTTCTCAGTTTATCATATATCAATATTCCGTTTCCTTAGTAAGGTAGCTAACAAAAATTTTTTTCTTGTCTTTTTACTGTCATCGTTTTATGTGTTAACGTTATTTATTAAATATTACGTTCTTTGCACTTACACCAAATAAAATTCATTTCAACAGCAAAATCACAAATAGCATATCATTAGAATTCTCGATTAGCATATCATTAGAATTCCCGATTGGACAGACGCGCAGGAGATAAAAATATTTTAATCCGGTACAGTATTGCCACTGTTTGCTTTCAGATTGGTGATTTTATTAATTAAAATTTCATTAAAATTTTCCAAAATAGGAAATAAATAATAAAACCAATTCTAAATTCAAAATTCGGGCTTCCAGGTACATATGCTGTGTGGAGAACTGCGTTAATCAAAATTTTGATGGTTGTAGGTGCTGCTGTTTTTTTCGCAATGCAAGGAACACACATATATAAATGCAGATTCTTTATTAGTTAATTTCTTTAAAATAATACCGTTCGATAATATGCGGTGGCGACAATTTTTATACGTCGTTTATAATATTATACGTTATAAATATACAATTTGTCAATACACCGTTAATAACAATAATACGTTATCAATACGACAACTACGTTACAGCACTACACTCTAAAGCAAATTTACAGATACTTAAAAAAAGAGCAAATTAAAACTACTTTTTATTACATCCTTCAATTTTTACATATAAATCTAACTATAAGGCTATAATTTATAATGCTTAAGATATTTCTATTAAGAATTAACTGTATATATGTTTTAAAAGCGAACTTACTTTTGGCATTGTTACGACTGTCCTCGCTTGAAATGGCGAGCTTCAGAAACGTGTTTGGGCATGCTGTCTCGACAGGGGGGGCATTCTGTCCCTCAACTCCCTCCCTTCGCCCTTGCCATACTTGCAGGTGGCGAAACATATTCTGTTACCAAGACAGTAAACCTGCGTTGTTTAACGCGAAACTGACGAAAAACTGCTGTCAATCTTCAAATCCCACTCTGAGAAATTTAGAGCGTATGTTATTAATATACAATTTGTGTACATCGTTACGTCAATTTTAATACGTTGTTTATAATCAACCGACTTGGGCTGGAATTATCACATTTCCTGGAACATGTTGTCATAACTAAATGGTTGGCCCAATCAGCTAACAGATGGAAGATCTGTAGTTAGAATCTCGCAAGGGCACACTTGATTTTTCATGCTTCCTGCTCCGAAAAGCTTAACTGCAGTTGATCCTTGTTATGAGTACACGAAATATAAATAGATGCTAATCATTTAATCATTTATTATGAGGGAAAAATCTTAATAAAATTACAAATTCGCCAACATGCTAGCACACTTGTAGACTTCATATGGCGTGATGAGCTGCCAGTGAAATATAAACAAACCATGAAATTTAACTGTAGTTGCTTACTATGCGTCTGAAGATATTACTCAGTTTTCTCTTGCTGCTTTATATTACAGCGAATTCAAGTGTTGTGTCTACATAAATCACGCTGTATGAAGGTTGGTCATTTCCATCTGAACAATCCATTAACCCTCGAAAATAAGCATTGCAACAAAGCATGATTCCCTTCCTCTCAGTTATTTTTCATCATTAAGTAACAGGACTAACTTAAATAATGTACTAATTAGCATAAAGAGACTGTTGACATTGCTTCCAAAAAGTAAAGGAAAATCTTGCCATTCGAAAAAAAAAAAAAAAAAAAAAAAAAAACTGAAGGGTTTCAAGTTTTAACGGTCGCCTCAAAGGGTTTGTTAAGGTTTTCTACGCTCCTGCCTGAGCTCAAAATTTACCAGTCAGATATTTACTCTTCGTGTAAATGTTGCACTCACTCCTGCTAACGCATTTTCCCCCTGTCATTCTAGCTTTATTATTAAGCTTTCTTCGCACTTACGCCATATACAATTCAATAACAATATCATTTTAAGAGCAGCACAGCAGCATATGTTTAGAATACTCGATTCAGTGTTAAGTGTTGGCATACATATTTTTCTATTTTCTTCAGTCTTTTCTCAGTTCATCCTATCAATATTCAGTTTTCTTAGTAAGATAGCTTACAAAACGTTTTAGTCCAAAGGGGCAATTTGCCCAGAAGGACTGTTCATTTCCTTTTGGCATTTTGCGTCGATTCAAGATAAGCTTTATTTCATTTTTCAAATTGTTGCCACCAAATATTGTCGCCCTGTATTGTATTTAAGGGAATTAAATAATAAAGAATCTGCATGAATGTATGTATGTTTCTCGCATTGTGATAAAACAACGGTAAATAGAGCCATCAAAATTTGAATAACGTACGTCTCCATCCGAATATGGACATCTGGAAGCCCAAATTTGGAATTTGTTTTATTATCTATTTCATATTTTCTAAAGCATTTATGAGTTTTAAATTAAGAAACTCAACGATTCAACGTAATCTTCCATAGAATATGGGCATGTGGGAGCCCTAATTTGAATTTGAAATTTGTTTTATTATCGATTTCGTATTTTGTAACACTTCAACGAATTTTTTATTAACAAAATAAACGATTTCAAAGCGAGCAATGGCAACACTGCAGGGGAAAAAAAATCTGAAACGTTTCAGATTTTTTAAAAACCTTTTTTATTGTTAAAATTTCCTGTGTAAACTTTATTTATTAAATATCACGTTCTTCGCACTTAACGCCAAATAAAATTCGATTCAACTGCAAAGTCACAAACTATTTAAAAACGGCATATCTTTAGAATTTCCGATATAATGTCTCGCGCGCTGGAGATAATAATGTTTTATTCCTCACAGTGTTGCCATTGCTCGCTCTTGAATCGTTGACTTTGTGAATCAAAAATTGATGAAAGGTTTACAAAATATGAAATTAATAATAAAAATATATAGCATCATTCTATCAAAATATTAAATATTTTTAACTAGAGAGATCATTAATTAAATGTACTTTTATTACTTAAAATCAATCCGATTCAAAAGTAAGAAACGAATATTATCAAGAACTGCATCTGTTGCTTTCAAATAGCTTAGCTCGTTAATCAACAACAGACGGATTCAATTAGAAATACAAGTATCTTACATTCTGCCGAATGGTAAAGACTCGAATGTAAAACGAAGCGACGCATTTATAGTGATTTGACTCAAAATCTGATTTCGAGACTAATAACCTTTTCGGCTATAGCGAATTAATTGATATGCCCCTTAGATTTTTGAATCTTTTTATTTATTACAAAACTTTTCACTTCTGCTTTTTAATATTGGTAATGCGATAGCAATTGCAAGCTTTTTAGCTCTCAAGGTAATAAATATTAAAATAACTGCTGAAAGACGATTTGTAAAGATAATTTATAATATCTTTGAATGCAATACAATGCTAACGTAATATACTTCCTCTTCCTTGAGATTTTCTCTGTTAAAATATTTCCTGGCATTCACCTTACTTTATTAAAAATACAGCTTATACAATACATGAAATGTACAAAATATGTGCTAATCTTTTATTTATTATATCGGTAATGTTTTTTGTCATCAAAATGACATTAGGTGCTAAGTTTTTGAAACTGTAAAATTTACAGGGAAATTCGGAATTGCACGATATATTATCCCCTACGTATATCAAAGATCAACTGTAATTGTGTTATTCATTCAATCTATCATTTGACTGCAGATATGAAAATTCGCTGCTGATTTAAAATAAAAAGTAAAATGTCAGTTATCTCTTTTCCTTTAATCCAACTAAGAATACAGATCGAATACATAAAATAATTAGAAATTTTCTGCAAAGGGAAACATCTACAAGATTTGTTAAGGCAATGAATGAATATTCTGATTGTTTTTATTGAATATTCATTCTTTGTTTTACAAAAACATTAGGATTATGGAATGCATAATAATAAATGTACTTTAATTCTCTAGTTTTCCATTTTACAAACCTGTAAGGAATAATCGCATTCCCATGCACGTATTCTCTTAAAGCAAATAGTTTGTATACCCAGCTGGCAAATAGGAAGTTTATTATTCTAAATTGCTTTTTTTAAGAAATTATTTTGAAATCCTAACTTTTAATTTTTTTAAGAGTAACAATCAAATTAATTAGTAACAATCAAATAATTAATTTGATTAATTACTTAAACACTGTAATTAATCAAACTTTTAATTTAATTTTGATTGTTACTTAAAATCATTGTTACTTAGTTGTTAAAAGCAGTATAAAATTACAGAAAATTAAAGTGAGAAAATTAATGGTGAATGAAAGAAATTTGTGGAGGTGAACAAGTAATTAATTATCCTTTCCGAAATTATATTAGCATGAAAAGATAGGGAAACTCAGTGTATGCAGGCAGTTTCCTTATCTTAAATGTTATTTATTTTGAACACAACTGTAAAGCCGCTGTATTATAGACAAGGTCAGAAAAGATCACTAACGAAAAAAGTAAAAATGCGTCTGTATTGGAATTTTTACAAAAATTTTTAATGTTTCAGATGAATAATCTAATTTGCTTAAATGTTAAATTGCGTACAGATTTTATTTTATTGCTGATACTGGTAAGAATGACCTTACGCAAAAATTTTATTATGTGATGTCAACGATAACAACAGCAACAAGAAAAAGTACGAATACCAGCCGAACATCGTATTAAAACAAAGTTTTGAATACCTTATCGGAATAACCCATTTTCTTTTTTAAATAGCCAGCTATGCTCCAGTTTCCAGTGCTTTCGATTAAACCCAAAAATTGGACGCTTCCGTGGTCTTTTGTTTCTTCACCTTGCAATCACTTTAACGATGGTCCCCCGAATTCGGACACACTTCACCCTTTGTAGCCATCACTGAAATCCTCCCTTCCTGCCTTCCACCTAGCTCATGCATATGCAAGAGCTTTGGAAGAAGCAAAGCCCCGATGTCAAATGCTTCGCTAATGGGGACATGCAAATTTCAACGGTCGCCATTTTGAATGCCAAGCGGAGGGATATTGGAAGTCATGGAAGCGCAAATTTGTGATTAAGCCCCCCACCCTGTTGCCACTGACCCTCCCCCCCAGCAGCCCAAATCCTAAATGGAAATTGTTGAATGTCGAGGCACAAAAGTAAAGTATCGCCCAACGTGATTAAAGACAGTACTTTACCGGAAAGATTGCTTAACTCAACTAAGTTAGGAATTGTTGGGGACATTAAGTTATTTTAGCACTTTAAGAGATTAGTAAAGGGGGTGGCTGAGGAAGCGCTTGTATGCCCTCCCTTGACCGTCTCTTTCCTTCTTCCCACTAATCAATCTTTACGGTCACACTCGCATTTGGAAAAGCTCGGAGTTGGGCAGTTTTGCAAACGAATTTCTCTTAAGTATACCTGTTAAGTAAACAGTTTTATTGGATGCGACTTGTGAGCGAAGCTCGATAATTAAAGAGGCGACTCGGAATATTTTGATGGCACAATAAAAGTAATGGCTCTTCAGGGAGCTAAGGGTTTTATTACTGACAGCAGAAATATTCAAGCCTGGACATCACTTTTAATGGCAAAGGCATTAAACATGCTAAAATCGTAGCCCACACAGTGTGCGGTTGAAACAAAATTTAAAACCTCCCAGCTGCGGTACGTCAACGAGACGATCTCAGATTTTCTTTCCGGAAAAATATTTTGAAGGGTCATAGAATCTTTGCATTTGAATTTATTAATTTTGCCACACAATTAGTGTACATAATGTAGCTTTTATTTTGAATTCTGTATTACAGTTAAAAATATTAGAAATTAATTTATTAAAAAATAAATGCCACCATGAAATTTAAAGCTATAGAAGCGATTTAATTAATTCAAAACTTTTTCCTTTAAACAAGATTCGTAAAAAAATACTGGCATTTAACTGCTGAAAAGCTGGGCTCATTAAATAATACAGAATTTTTACGTTTCTTTAAAGGCAGAAAGTTAAGATTTCTTTGGATTAATACAAAAATCCCACACATCTGATTTTTTTTCAACTGAAAATATGAAATTTCGGAAGTGCAGAATCTTTAACTTCTACGCTAGAATCTTCAAATTGTCAAAAGCTGCATTAGGATACAAGTTAAAAGAATGAAAGATTGCCCGCCCTTTCATGCAATATTTCTTTAAATGTCCTTTTTCTCCGATCTGAACTTTTCGAACAACTAATTACTTACCTAAGGTCCGGTGGTGCAGTAGCGCCTCGCGCAGCAGCGCCTCAGGTCCAGGGGTTCGATCTCCGGGCTGGGTAACGTTGAGCCTTGAGTGGATCGATAAATGCCACTTGCCCAGAGTATATATTCATATATCCCGGAGCCCACGGTCAAGAAAGAAGGTATCAGGGCACTGCAGGCTATGGCTCGCTAAGGGTTGTTGCGCCTGAGAACAGAATTAATTGAATGAGAAATATAGCTCTAATGAAATTCGAGGAAATAAGTTTAAGTAAAATGCAGCAAAAAATGCCTATAATTTAATATTCCATTCAAGGAAGTCACGTGGTCATCAGATTTTTTTATTTTGTTAATAGATTTCTTCATTTTGTTAAAAAACAAGCAATCTAATTTTTTTTTTTAAGTCAATTCCTACTTAGGTCAAGGAAGAAAAATTTAAAAATTTCAAAATAAATGAATAAGTAAAAATAAAATACAACAAAAAAATTGAATTGTGAAATATGTGAAAAAACTGCAGTAACATCAAGTGTGATCCACTACAAGTTAAAAAAAATGTATTTGAGCTTGAGTGGATGAATAAAAAATATTTTATTAACGATTGAAAATTAGTTAATTAATAATTAATCATATAAAAATTTTTTTAAAGTCAAGTCCTACTTAGGTCAACAAAAATATTTTAAGAATTAAAAAAAAATAAAGAAATTGAAATAAAAAATAAATAAATAAATAAAAATTAAATTAAAAATTTCACAAATTTTTAATATGTGAAAAAACTGTATTAATACCAAGTGTCGTCCACTATAAGTATAAAAAATGTATTTGAACTTGAGTGGATGAATAAAAAGTATTTTATTAATTTTATTAACGATTGAAAATTTGAACAAGATATATAGGAAGAGTGTGAGCTAATAGTAGGAATTTAAAAATGTTGGTGTGTTTCAGATCGTGCATTCGGCTGCATGCAATTTGAGTTTGAGACCATTGTAATAAGTAAATGTAATGGAAATTAACTTGTATTGTCACAGTAAAGGACTGGTCAACGAATCTGGACAATATTAAAAATCCTCTTATTTCTAAAATTGAGAAGTCACTTACAATACGCAAATCTGTCAAAAATTCGAGACGAATTTGTTTTTGCAATTAAATTCGAATGCATTTGTATGAGTATGTATTTGCAAAATTTAATGTAGTTGGAATTTATTAAGAAAACATATAGAAATAATTTAATTTTATCATGTCTAAAATGTAAGAGAATAAAAAGAAACACTTCAAATACATATTTCACGCATTAGTGTAAGAAAAACGGTAATGAAGCGGGCTTCAGTAATATTTCATTGAAAAATAGTTATTTATTTAACACATATCGACTCCCGATAACCCGGGGTCGTTCCGGAGATGGCGTCTACGGTTAACATAAAATCACGAATAATGCGTGAGAGAGATATTGATAATAAGAGATATTGAAAATCACAGAAAAGAAGAATAACGTATGTTACAATTAACATAAGAGTACTATTAATTAATTACTTGCATTTTCAAACACTTTGATAAAAATTTTAATCTTGAGAAGTTCAGTCGCAGTTATGTAAATTAAATCAGCATTCAAAACAAAAACAAGTTACCAGTTTTAAAAAACAGAGTGTTTCTGCTGTAAACTCACCATTTTGAAAATGAAACTCATATCTGCTACTCGCAAAATTTAAAAGTTTAAGAAATTTTTTAGACGAGAATATCAAGAAGATGTACGATCTATAATTTTTAAACCATAGGACTACAAAATTCGATAAATTATTAGCAATAATCCTGTAATTTTATAAGTCGAATTGATTCACTGGTTGTGAGATTTGTAACTTTGTGTTGCAAATGTGACCGGGAGATATATTTTGCTAAAGTTCTTCTTCCTCAGGCTGGCAATATTTAGCGGTTTCAAACCAAGTGAAACACATTTTGGAAATTTTTAGAAAAGCATTTTTAAGAGTTTAAGCTGCAATTCTAACCGGTGTTTTGTTATGGATAGTCAGTCTACCATAGCGATAATATAGTTTATGGACTAAACAGCAATATTCATTTTTTGTGCTGAGGGGAATTACAGTGTTCATATTTAGTTTTTAAAAATTATTTTGGGTCCTTTTTCTCCCTTTTTAAAAATTATTATCATAGGTAGTTAAATAAAATTTAAGTTTCATTTTAGCTAATATTTTATTTTATGCTAATTATTTTCTGTACCTTCATCTGTCCTTACCAGAAGGCAAATTCGTTTAAATAATGAGAGTATTTATTCAAGAGTTAAGTTTAAGAGAGAGCTGTGGAAGTCCAACAGAAAGCTATTTCTCCTGAAAGCGTCCTTCTGTGTGCCAGTCTGCGTTTCGATGAACGATTTTGTATTTGTTAGCTAGTAGTGTTAGAAGCCGTGATAGTTGGGTTAGTGTTAGTGAGGCTTGGAAAAGTATTTGTTTTCGACATGTTTAGTTATTCGAGTTTTTGAGACACCACAGATAGTGGCTAGGCTTTATTAAATTTTAATTTTCCTGTAATACGTTGCTTTTAATCAGTTTTTTAATTAAGTTTTACCTCTTGTCTTATGTTCTTGGGCTTAAAATTTCTAATAAGAGCAGAGAACAGCAAACGCCTAAGACCACGAAAGTTAAGTATGCATACTATAATAAATAATTTAGTTTTACAAAAGATTTAAATTTCTCTGTTTATTCAGACCTTTAAAAATAGATAAAAAGCAACAGTACTTTTTACCTACATGAAGCGATAAAATTAAGGAATTATTTGGAAATTATTAGTTGTCTGAAAAAAACGTTTCCTGATAGCTGCAATTCCAAGTATCTGGTATCTGAACAACTAGAGCTCTACCATACTGCAAAACTTATAAAAACGAAATATGATATAAATTTATAAATACAAGAGAAGGAGTAGTGATGTCTCCATGAAATTTTCACTTCTTCTTAAATGCACTTTTGTTTACAATCACATACTTATCTATTTCAGAGCTACGAATAAGTGGCCGAATGGCTAAGAGTACAAAAATTGCAAGATCGTCTGATATTCGATTCTTGGTGTGTGAATGGGCCATCTACGCAGAGTTTTTCTTCTTATCCTTACCTTGTTATCCTGAGCCAATGCTCCGTGATGATGACGTGAGTGGTCTGAAACATTATATTGAGCCCTGTGTCTGAGCGGACGTGAGTTTCAGTTGTGGCTCACGTTAAACTTGCGGAATGTTGCACTCGTATAGCAAGTCCACTTACGGAGTTAGGTCTCCGTTTTTTGGAGTAAGTCTGCGCCTTTACCGGGGAGGGGAGAGTAATTTCGTGCGTTTTCCATGCGCTGTACGGTTTCTTTTGGTGGCTCGCCGCCTTAGTGGCGTTTAGCCCACTCCGACCTTAGGGTTCGAGCGCAAGGTTCCCAATTAGTGGCTCTTCACTTTAGTGACGCTATAGCCATTGGATCCCACGCCCTAATGCATTTTGGAGTTATATTGACGGAGGTATTTATGGTCTTGGACACATAATAAATAAAAACTCGCTAGAACCACCCAAGTGGGCGCGTTAGGACGCGTAGCTTCCGAAAGGATTACCGCTAAGTGTCCGCCTTAACCATTGCCTCGTGTGGCCTGTCTTTTTAACTGGTTCGCTGGTTTTAAGGTATTTTCGAGTCCCCGGCCCTTCGGTTGCATACTCGATACTCGCAACGTTATGTAGTAAATACTTCTAGACTACACCGCAACTCCCTAATATACAAACAATTTTGCACAATGGGTGTGTAGTTCTAGTTCTGGTTGGTTGTTATACTTATCTATAGTCCATTAACAACCAAATTCCCATAAAATGATGATTTTTTACGGAAATGTCTCCTTTAAAGAAAATAATTCGTAATCACTTTAACTTATAGTAAACAACTTGCTGTTAGCTCATTTTGAGGCATTAGATGTCTTAAATGGTCTATTCTTAATTTATTAGCATCTCGTTATGCTTATTGTTACGTTAAAATAATATCTCGTTACATAGATCCTTTCTAGTAGATATCTTATTTTTAGCAAAGGAAAAATGATAGAAAAATACTGCTGACCATTAATAACACCTGCAGTTTAATACTCGGTCAAATATTTAAAAAATCCTATGACTGTGAAGTAAATAATTCTAGACTACACGGCAGCTCCCTAATATACAACAGATTATTATAGCGCTTTTTTTTTCAACCATTGTCTATGTTCTTCTTAAGATTTTGTTCGTTTTCTGAGCCCAATTTCTTAAATGTTCTTCGAAAATAGAAATCGTTAAAGTATGTCGTAAACAAATCGCACTCGTTCATCCTGTTTTGAAAATAAATTGATTCGTGTCTTGATTTACGTAGTCAGATACTAGTAATGGAACGGTTCTCGTATATAATTTAGATAAGCTTTCCTGCTATATTACAGAGTGATATTCCTGCTATATTATAAATCTGGGCAGATACATCAGTGATACATTTACATCAGATTTTGGGACCCTTCAAAAGTACTTGTAAATTCTAATACTAGAAGTAGTAATAACAACAGTAAATATAGTAAAATCCTTCTAAACCCTGTAACGTTGGAATATTCTCTCTCTCTCTCTCTCTCAAAAAAAAAAAAAAAAAAAAAAAAAAAAATAATAATAATAAAAAAAAAAAAAAAGCGCATTTAATTTGACTTAAAACAAAATCAAAATACCTAAAATTGTTTCAAGTTATATTGTATCATGAGTAACAATTTAATCTTTAAGTTACTTATCAATGAGGGATTTGTCGATATTTTCATCAATTCAATAATTTTGACTGGACTTCCTCTTTAAATTTGAGTATGTTATTCATAATGCGTTCTTTTTTTATATCTAGCATCCGAATAAATCTTTCACTAGGCAGCAGTTGACATGTCTTGTTGTTGCTGTTGATTATGCTCGGTTGTCTGACTTAATCAGCCCAAGCTTTGTGGCAAGGAGTGGAAGATTACCCTGTCATTGGCAACAGCTTTGATCACCTAACAGGTGACAGTATAATTTGGCTCAGTTTCGTCCCCAATTTCGATGGAGAGCATCCGGGGGGGCGGGTCAAAGGGTATCCCACCCCTCTCCCCTTCCACTAAACCCCACGAGCGGACTTTCGTCTCGCCTCATATTTGTAGTGCCGCCATGCCGCACTGACACTCAGTTGACATGTATCGCACTGAAGCAAATGCAAGACAAATTTCATAAACAAAATTATAAAACAGATGTGTCATTTTTTCTTATTATTACAAATTCATGGCCCTTCTTCAATAGTTTGGTTTATAGAGATTTTCTGCGATCTCTGAGAAAAAGGGTTGCAATTAAAGATACATCACGATTACGCTTTTATCCAGTCTATTGCCTGCCTGTCGCCATGTTCGGTATGGTAGTTTATAAGTGCGTCTGCCATATGATTGGGTTCGATTCGAGAACCGGAGAAGTCACGAGTTTTTATAAATGCATAGTGTCTTTATGGCAGAGGCTGTTAACTCGAATGTCTTCTTCGGAGAGCAGTGGAAGAGAAGGAGGATACCCTTCGATGTGTGCGCTGGAGTATTTCCCTCAAATTCAGGAAAGGTAGGCAAATCGAAAACGTGTCCAAGGCCTTAACCAAGGACATGAGCAACCAGTCCATCTTTGCCATATGAATTCGTTCTGTTCATCTAGATCAGGAGATAATCATAACAACAGTAACTCTCTACTGCTTGCAAAAGTTTTAGTTGACTTGTCAGTTAGATTGCATGACTCATGCATAACTAATGAAAATCTACATAACGTTTAGCTTTTGTATACTACAGTGTGCAAATTGATTGGGACAAAGCAATTTTTTCCCAAAATTTTAAGCAGGTTGCCAGCAGGTCCACTAAAGCAGTTTTACCTGCCTTAATGTCATCTAGATGTCTACTTTTGTCTACTTAGAACTGGTTTGGACAATAAATTAGGATTATTGCATCATTTGTAAGCTTATTTCTGTGAGGAGAAGGTTACATACATACTTTTTAATACATACTTTTAAGTACGTTTTGAATTCATTCATCTTAGTGTATTAGAAATGAATATAATATCTAGAAAGCGAGCAAAGATTATCGCACTTAAGAATCCTTCATCCATGACTGTAAGCTGGCGTTGAAAAGTAGAGAGTTTCTCAAATTCTGAGAAACACAGTATAACTGGATCAATTTCTCCAGAAAGGAAGGGGAATCCGAAAGGAAAAGGGAAAGTAGCTCCAAAATCTGATAGATTCCTACTTCGAAATGGCATTATTAATCCAATAAAAAAAGTAAAGATCTTAAAAGAGATCTATTATCTATTGGTACTGCTATTCATCCCTCAAGCGTGTAACATAGACTTCTCACTGCTGGTCGAAAGACGAGAAAGTTAATTAAAAAACAAATTTTGACCCCTCAAACTAAGCAAAGCGATTATAGTAAACTAAATAAATAAATGAAAATCTAGGACCAAAAATGGCTGGAAAACATCTTTTCTAAAGATAAAACTCATTTATTTATTCATGGTTACACATCTAACGTTGTTAGAGGAAGCAAGAGTGAATCCATAGACCTCAACATATCCGTAAAATATCATCAAAAATAAATATTTTTGAGGGTTTTTTTTTTTTTTTTTTTCCATTTCAGATGGCACTTGAAGTCTAGTTCTTTTTGACGAAATAATGAATTCATCGAAGTATGTAGAAATTGTAAAAAATAAGATTGTGCCATTCTCGAAAACCTTTGCAAGGACATTTCAGCATTTTTGGCTTTATGTCGCAATTCAAAATCTGTCAGAAGGCTCATGTTGTAAAATAAAATTGCTGCACTAGACTGGCCTGGAAATCCACCGTTCCTTAAATCCAGTCGAAAAATTGTGACATATTGTTAAGGAACACCTTAGCAAAATGGATTGCACAACAAAAGGCGCATGGTCAAGAATGCTATGAAAGTGTGGTGCCATGATATATAAGTAAAAAATTTATACATAAATCTAATACAGTCAGTACCTAAGCACATTATAGAAGTCATTTGTGTTAAAGGAGGACATATTTCCTATTAATTTTATTATTATCATTGTATTTGAAAGTATGTACCTAAACTATAAAAAAATCACTTTGTCTAAATTAATTTTCACACTGTAGAATTCATAACTGTGTTATATGTCTCCCCCTGAGTAACTATAGTTGCCACAGAGAAAGTAATGTAAGTAAAATCACTCCCATAAATTTATGACTGTCATTCACTTACTACTTTCATAATAAAATTTGTTAAGATTTTTTTCAATATTTTGTATCCAATACATTTACAGCATAAATTTGAAGAAAAAAAACCCATACATTTTATATTTTGTTGCTCAGATGCTGTTATTATTTTAGTGCCGTTTCTGTTGACATATAACTCTAACTTCGCTTCGCAATAAATGCGAAGATGCGGAATTTCCAGCCCTTTAAAATTCCATGAATTTTCTGGTGGCTTTGTTTGCATAGTGTAGCCTAAATCTTTCAGGAATGGTACATAAATTCGAGATGATTAATGGTCTAAGTTCTAATCGAAACTATTCTCTATCTCCGTGCTGTACATACAAGCGTTGAGACAAACGTTAAATTTTCAAATATCTATTATGCTTAGTATTAGAGAATCTGTAGTATTAGAGAATTTGTAGTTATACGTAAATTTTTACATAATTGAATTGAAATTAATATCTGTTACAATAGTTAGTATTGAAAATGTTCCGAAGATATAATAATAATTTGGCTTAAAATAACGATTGAATCATCAGAAAGCTCTCGAAATCTGCTTAGCAGTATATTTACTTTTTGGCATAAAAATCCATCCATCGAATTGATGACTTTCCAAATTAAATGCGCCCCCCCCCAAATTAGATTAAGCAATTTAAACCGGAATAAGTGGAGAGGCAGGATATCAGAGATTGCATCGGTAGCTGAAGAGAGAGAGAAAGATCATGCACCTAGAAGAGTCTGGATAATAAAGTTGCGCGTCGTTTCTACTTGCTGAAGGGGTGGGGAAAATTTTTCGGGACCAAAGGGGTGATTATAATCATGATACATATATTAGATGAAGAGGGGACAGCAAAAAAAGCAATTTTGTACTTTTCGATGTATCTTTATCGGTCCTCTCTTCAAATGATTACTATTTGTTTTTCAAGTTTTTGATAACTTTTAATAATTTTTATATACCATTCTTTTTCACTTGCACTATCATGAAGTAAAGTTATGAATAGCGTAGATAGTTCCAATTAGCGTAAATAAAATTAAGACCAAAGACGAGGTTATAACGAAGGCCCGGAAAAAACGATCAAGGCAAATTTGTGATTCAAGCGGAAGGTCTAAGACAGCACTTTAGGATTTTTTAAACAATTGTTGTAAAAACGCTCTTAAACAAACAAACAAAAACAAACAAACAAAAAAAAAAAGTTCGAAGAAATTTTTATTTTCTAACTCCAAAGACATTTCCTATAAAAAAAAAATAAATTCAAAAAGTAAACCTTCATCTAGCGATTGCAATGGGATATGAATTTGTTTTGATCATAAATAATTGTATTGAAAGTAAAAAATCGATAAGAAAGGGAAAATTAAAAACTGCAGAAAAACACAGCTTACTTGCTAAATTAGTACATTCAACGAAACTTTAAATTATTCCATTAAAGTAATTCTGATCAAAATAAAATTTTTATTTAGTAAAGAACATTTCCTAAAAATCTGAAAATCTTAAATATTTTGTGTTTTGGTAAATAAATTTATCATTAATTTGATAATGAATATCTAAATTTAAAATTTTTATACCTTTATTCAAATAGTGTAAAAACATACTCTGCGTAATAAGCTGTTAACCAATGTTCTTTTTTAAACTGCCATTAAAATGCCATATTTGAAATTATCTTAAATACCCTTAGAAATAATCAGAATAATTTAATAGCTGTTAGAATGGTATTTTTTATTGCTATCTTGGTTTGTCAAGCATGCTCGATTTGCTTACTCAAATCTAAATTCCAGAAATCGGGCTATTTTCTAGTCTGATTGATTTAAAAATTTTATTTGGCCCTTTTAATTTTTCACACACTATTTTTACTGCGTTCAACAGAAAACCGGAATATTTTGGTAACAGAACATGTTACTTCAAACACTGAGATTACTGTAATGTCGTTATGCAACATATCTACCGTCTATCTCAATCTTTAATAAGCTCATACCACACAAAAAAAAAGAATTTACCGCGGAAAACGAATCCTTTCTGACGGCTGTGTTGCTTTAATGCACAGCCTTTCTCAAACTCCATTCCACTCAAAAGTGTTCCAGCTGTCATGTCCAGTGATGATACACTGAATCATTAGTCTCATACAGATGAATCTGCGTCATTAATTTTATACCTCGTTATCAGCCTCTTACCGATGAACTTGCGTCATCGGTATCATATCAATGGAAAAACTCTTAGTGACATGGATACGTATTTCTTTCAGTTCAGATGTCAAACGTTTGCGTACCCATCTTACACACACATTGCCGAATTCCAGCTAGTTATGAATGACTTCATGACAGCATTCGTATCCAATAGCAATACCATCTTCTTCAGCGTACGGCACTAGATTTTTCATACAGCAATTTCTCATGGCTGCGTTTTGTTGCCCTCTGTGATTTCTGTGATTGCTGCATTCGTGGAATGAGAATTCTTCAATCTAGTCATACCGATCTTCAGCTTCTGTATGTATCCTTTCATAAACAAATGTAAACTAGTATACCTGTTACTGCATTAATTTTCATCTAGTCTTGGGTTGAAGAGGGGGCCAGTCTTTCCTATTTACAGATACATCACAACAGTTCATTACTCTCGGTTGGTGTCGCGTCAAGCGCTCTTCCTACCGCTATGTATTCAAGAGCGCTGCCATTTTTGTCGAACTTTTCCTACGTTCTTAACTTGCCATGGTAGTGCTAGCATCATCTGTTGATAGTTCAGGATAGTTTTCTTGTAACTCAATATAACAATGAACTCGGCCTTACTAGCAATTTTTAATACAGCTTTTTGACTTTCCAACTGAACGGCCCCTTAAAATTACGCGAAAATCATATGCAGCATTTTTTAAAGCTCTTAATCTAAAAAACATAATCAGTTCTATTTGCATGCAGAAATATTTTTACCTTCAAAATAAAGCATTGGAAAATTCATGTTCTTCATTTCACAGAATCTTTGCTTTCCTGTAAAAATAAAGAAGACAAAAACATAATTTAGAATTCATTTTTTGTCTTTGAACTCCAAAGAGTCTGATTGAGACGCAAGATATAGTCTTCGCCTTCTTTAGTTTTTCTACTCCTTTAGTTTTTTTCCTTCAAAATCAGACGCAAGATATAGTTTTCGCCTCCTTTAGTTTTTTTTATTAATCCCAATTATTAATGTCGTTTATGTCTTTTATTAATGTCGTTTTCATTTGCATATTTGACATTGGAAGGAATAAAGTCGTGTGCATATTCTGTACTGAAATGAAATAGTTTCGTTTGCGTATTCTGCACTGAATTTTCACGATATTACTGAAAGAATTCTGGCAGATCTGCTGTTTTCAAACCATAGTTATAATAGTTTAACAATACCTCCAGAAACCAATAGACTAAAAAGTACATTTGATTAGAGCTATTCTACAGGTGCCAATCATTTGAATAGAGATGACATTAACGAACTGGATCTGATTTGGAGCTTATTATGCAATGGTGATATGAAAATATTAAAATTTGATTTGCCTTTTTATGGCTTTTCACAGTTATAACTTGGCTGTAAATCATATTAATCTGTCAGCCTAGTTCTTGAAGGAAAAATAAATACCTCGAATCAGTTTTTATTCCAGTTCATCCAATCATTTACGGTAAGTTATGATCGTGATAAACGATATGGCATTTGGATGCAACCCAGAAGTATGTCACTGACTTTTTTTACATCAAGTTTTAATGACTAATATGAATAAATTCTCTAAGCTATTAATAATCCTTCCCCTTTCCTGGCTGGTCCAGGTTCAGGTTTTATACAACCCTTTCTACCCCCCCCTTTATGCGAATTCTCGCGGTCTTGCTTCTGCGTGTAAAAAAAGCCCCCAGATGCACATTAACAAGGATTCGAAGCCCTTCGCTAATTCCGAGGGAAAAGGGGTAGGGTGGGTGTTTCAATCTACTGATGAGAACGAAGGCAGACGATTATTTTCGGCAGCAATGCAAAAATCGTTTGAGGGACGAAAGGGTTCTGCCAAAATCTCGGCTCATTACTCTATTCATGAGATTTGGCGCGCTTCCTCGACCGGAAGAATCGCCAAAAGTTTGATTCATTACCTTAGTTGGCGAAAGTAACGGGGCGGAACAAATTGCGTTAACTTTTAATTTCTGGATAACCCTCTCTCTTCATCAGTCATGCTCTCTTCATCCGGAATTAGTGAAGAATTTCCACAGAAAAGAACCAAAGTGGAAGTTTAAATCTATACGGAAATATTTCTTTAAAATCTAGGTTATCAGCTCTCTTTCATTAAATATACACATAAATACACAATTTTACACTAGTTAGACGCTGAACTACGAATTAGCCGAACCCCCATAAAAAAAGCATTAAATTTGTTTATTGCTGAATATAATATATAAAATAAGAACATATATATATAAAATAAGAAATTTAGAACCCATTCCAAAAAGACACCAAAGAAAATTTGAAATTTACTTGGTTCGAATTCATTTCTTTTGGGTCTTTGTAGAATTCTAAATGTCATACTTTTTGTCTATACTAATTAATTTTCAGCAGTATATCGCGCGAAAATAACTTGGGATAATTGCGTTTTAAATAAAAAATTGTTATTCTCTCTCTCTCTCTTTATGTTTGGTGCTGCCAATTGCAATAAAAATTTAGATGCACAACTAAATGTTATAGCAGTTCCATATACAAAATTTCAACATTCTACTGCTAATCCTTTTGGTGGGGCTAATTAAGGCAAATCTTCGAATGCTATCTGCCTAAGGGAAAGCATGCCTTCGTGGGGGACTTTCTAAGGAAGACTGGCTCGTATACACGTTACACTTGGGAAAACCACGAAAACGCCCAGCCTGTTCGCAGCCAGCCCGTTCGCGGAATTCGAACATCGAACCGAACTATCAGTGTTCAGCGACTTTACCGCTCGGCCGCTGGGTGGGGTGGGGGTTCGCTAATCTTTTTGAGGTATGCGAGATACATACACATGTCTCGAAAAGTCACTTCCGGAATCCGTTTTGGAAGAAATAGTGCTTTATTCTATTCGTACGTACAGACTTCATGAAATATATATATATATCGTACAAAAGAATTCGGTAGCGGTCAAAATGGATCCTCTAATCCCCAGTCGCCGTTTAAAAGGGGATATATAAAGTATTCTATTGAAATATGATACCAGGAATTTTTCGTGATTACAATCCTTTACTTCGTACAAGGCAGTAAAAATAAACCGAAATAATAAAATACAACAGAAATCTAACGATTTGTTTAATATATAACGTATTTCTTCGTGGTGTAGTGGTCAGCACACTCGGCGCGTATTCGGCAGGTCCGTGGCTCGAGTCACGGCGAGGGCATTGCTCATTTTTCATGTCTTCTGCTTCGAAACAACTTAATGTCACTACAGTGGCGCCTGAACCTAAAAGAGCGGTGGATAATGATTGGGTCCTCTAATCCCCAGTCGCCGTTTAAAAGGGGATATATAAAGTATTTCGCCGGCCTTCTTAGCATGCCTTCGTGGTGTAATGGTCAGCACACTCGGTGCGTGTTTGAGAGGTCAGTTGTTCGAGTCCCGGCGACGGCATTGCTCATTTTTTACGTCTTAACATCAAAAATCCTAATATTTGTACAAATAACAAAAGTTTTAACTGACTGAAAAAATGTATAGCTGTTTGAACTCAACTAATCGTATGCCAGTTTGAACTCGATGGTATCGTTCAAATTTTTTTTTGTAAATATTGTTTTCGCATTGCTCTTTATTAGTTAGTTTGTTCATTTCTAATGATGTTTATTCTTCCATTACTTAATGTGTATCATTTATTTTTTTTATTTGTTTTGAATGCTCTTTTTTTGTTTTAATTCACATAACTAAATACTCATGCCATAGTTTACGTTACTTGAAAATACAGGCTTATTGTTATTATTGGCGTTTTCTCTTAATTACAATATGAGATATTCCTCTTTTCGGTACTTGTATTAATCGTGGTTTGAGTTAACTCTGGATGTCGTAGTCGGTATCACTCCGGTAATTCGAATGTTGACTTTAAGTCACATATTTAGCTCTATACTTTTTTCTTTAAGGCATTACAGATTATTATGAACTATTAAAAACAGCTGATATTAACGACCTAAGTAACAACAGCTAGAATAACCAATCTCTGTAGCTATTATTTACCGCTCCTTGTATTATATTTGAGCATATTACAATCTTGTATTAGTATGTCATCCGATTTTTTTTTCCTTATATTATTTGTTACTCAAAAAGAGTTCACGTTTCCCTCCCACTGATCGCCATTCTTCAATTATTCAAGAAATCCACACTCATTAAACACGGAACAATGACTGTCACTACCTTATCTAAGTAAGAACAATAATCTTACAATAATTATTTTAGTTATTTGCTTATTGTAGTTATAAGCATATCTCATTCAGTTAGTTCAAATATCTGTCAAGTCAATCCACTTTTTCCTACCTAATTTTCCTTTTTAAGTTTGGTCCGATCAGTCTGTACAAATATATACCGTTTCAACCTAGAATTTTCTGTTCAAAATTTTCTTTTTCCCATTTTTGAAAGAAAAAAAAAAAAAAAGTTGATTCTTTTTGATGAAACAGTTTTTGAACATTTTTTTAGGCCCCTTAATGCAATTAACTGTCTCTAAAGTGAACATCATAAAAAAGAAGACAGAAAAGAAAGCGAGTAGAAGAAAAAAACACGCATACCACACTCATTTTTTCAGTTCAGTGGATTTTGTAACCCCCTTTTCCATGTTGCGTTAATGTCTGATACTGGGAAAGTTTTTTTTTTTTTTTTTTTTTTTTTTTTGATGTCCGAGAACGTGTAACGCTCATCACAAAGAAATAAAAGTGTTGGGAGAAAAAATTCCGCTTTTTTTTTTCCTCTTCAGAAACATAGCACTCTCGTTTTCAGTCTTTAATGTCCTAAGGAAGAAAGAACGCAATTTTTTATTTAAGGATTGAGTACAATCAAGAAGAAAATTACATTAGCATTTGCATTGCTGATATTCCATAAAATTCAAATCATGAAGTAATAATATTTGTTTCCTGAGAGAAGTTGACTTCTGAATCTGAATAATAAATAAATAAAATTTAAAAAATAAATAAAAAATTAAGGAAAATTTTTGTTTTTTCTTAGGGTGAGGTCCTAGTATGCATATTTGCTTACTAAGATAAATTGCAGTGAATAAATAAACTGATAATAATTTCAAAAGGATAGTAATTGTTTGAGCCTTAAGAGAATATACCTATTACTGCAAAGTTGGGAAATGGAGATGAAGCTCGGAAGAAAATATTTAAATTGATTTTTAATTGCTGTTCTGAATAAAGCATGCATTTTATTTTTATTTCGCTGTATTATGTATAAGAAAGCTAGTCAGGGAAAAAGAAAAAAAAGACATTATAACTCAAATAAATTCGCTATTTTACATAAAAGAGAAAGGTGAAAAGCGAATATGCCAAAAGAGTAAAAGAACATATAGTATTGTCATTGAGGCTCTGACTTTACAAGTAGGAAATACAAAACAGAAACATATTAATTGATCTTTACACGTACTTTAAACAATAGATTTTTACATTTTTGGCCGAGCGTCGAGATAAATAATTCACAAGGAAAATGTAATGGAGACTTTAGGTGGTAAAAAATAGTTTATCTAAGGTATTTATTCGATTACGGTAAAGCACTAAAGGGTTAAGAGGGATGCCTTCCTAAACGACTTTCTAAGGTTCGTATGTGGTTCGTATGCGCGCTACACATGGGCGAAGCCACCTTGTTCGCTGGAATTCGGGCACCTGACCGAACTACCAATGTTCAGCGACTTTACCACTCGACCGCTGGTGGGCTTTTGCTTATCAATTCTCTGCAGATATAGTTGCATCCGAGCATGAATGCTCTCGTTATGTAAGTTAGCACGTCCAGCAACTACAGAAAGATCAGTGGCTCAAATCTCAGCGAGGGCACAACTGATTTTTCATGCTTCCTTCTTAGAAAATGTTTTAGTCTTTACAGCGGCGCCCGAACTAAAATGCGGCGGACAATGATAATCGATACAGTGGTTAGAGATGCTGACTGCCGTACTGAAGGACGTGATTCGAATCGAGGAGAAGACATAGACGTTTGTAACCGTATAATGTCCATGCGACAAGCGAGTACTCAAAATACACGGCGAGCTGAAAGTCCTTTTGAGAGGTTCCTTGTAGGGGAAGAGAGGTGGGAGATCCTTGAACTACCCTCGGAGAGTTCTCCCTGAAAACTGAACCCGAAGCGTAATAATTAGCGAGATCCTACGATATATACCTTCGGGAATGAACCAAGTACATGACTTGCTTCAACCTGTAGCTGTTATTACTTAGATTTGGTCGACTGGCATCGTGCCTGCCCCTGCTAGCCACCTAAGGGAAGCATCTTGTAAGGAATTATTGCATTATTCAGTGTGCGTGTTTTCGTGGTATAACGGGTTAACAGGTACAACCAGCAGGTAAAAGATTCGTGATTCGAATCTTGGTAAAGCTACAATTAATTTTTCATGTTTCTTATAAAAATTAATCCAGAAATAATTAGCAATTTTAAATGAAGTTTTCTTAAGCTCTTGTGGCAATAACAATTGAAAGAAAAGTGCGTCTTCAGCAGGTAAACATGTTTCAAAGAGAGGATGGTGGTCGCGGATTTCTAATTGTGAGATGACCCGGTCTGGTACGGCAGTGCTGTCCAAAACTTGCACTATCAACCATGAAAACAATTACTTAATGACAATCTATTTTTGAAAAACTTCAAGAATAATATTTTTATGTAAAAAGACTAAAAATTCATTTCTTATTCAATTTTCCTCTAGGCGTGTTCTTTTAATACTTAATCAACATCTATTCGATTTGGGTAATGTCCTGACAAAAGACATGATTTTATTCAAACACTTTCTTTTGAAAAGGACTAGACACCTGCTATGCTCCTTCTAATCAATAATATAAATAATAATTTTAATGTTAAATAAATGTCAGGTACTTTAAAAACACAATGTGTCTGTATAGCTGTCATCTTGCGGAAAATCACTGCATCTCCTTAGAAAACTGATTAAAATAAAGTTAAAAAAGTCTGATTGGGTTCAGATTTTAACAGCAATTTAGAAGAATTTGTCAAGGATTTATTTTAGGCTATCTCAGAGCTCGCAGTCTACCCGTCTCTTTTTGTCTTTTAATTATTAACGTTTTGTATAACCACTTTATTTATAAAACACCCCGCTCTTCTCACTTAAAGCCACATAAAATTCATTTCGACTGCAAAATCACAATATATTTAAAAACAGCATATCTTTAGAATTTCCGATAGAGCGTTAGAGGTTGTTCTACATTATTTTATATTTCTTTAAAAACTAGCCGTTTGCACGGTCAGGCGCTGAAATAATTATCATAAAAAAAGTTTATAAGGGTTTTAATGAGCCCAGCTGGTGTAATTTCATGAAAATATTGAATTTTTCCAATTAGACATCTCATGATTTTAATACACATTTTTATTAAAATTCATTACATTAAAATTTAGGGAAAAATGTTCTTAAGAACTGTGTTTATTGATTTAAAAATATAAAAATTATATTCTTAAGAAGTGTGTTCATTGCTTTTAAATCGCTTAATTTATCATGCAGTAACCTTTCAGATTCGCCTTGAAAGTATCTCAGGCTTTACTGAATAGAAGCGCATGGACGATAAAAGTATTTTATTTCCACTCGCTGCATCTCATTGTTTTCATAGAGCGGAGATTTTTAATTACAAGTGAAAGATAAACATCTCACATTTTTCCGAGTGGCAACAGTTTTGGGAGCTAAAAATGTTTTATTTCGAACAGTGTTGCTACTGCTCACTTTCAGATCGTCGAGTTTGTTACTAAAAAATTCAGTCAAGTTTTACAAAATAAGAAATGAATGAGAAAACATATTTCAAATTCCAGATTCGGACTTCCAGGTACCCATGTTCGGGTGGAGGACTACGTTGTTCAAAATTTGATGGCTCTAGGTACCGTCATTTTTTTCACAATACGTGAAACATACATACATTCATACAGATTCTTCATTATTTAATTTCTTTAAATATAATATTTGGTAGCAACAATTTGAAAAGTGATACGCCGTTTATCGCGGATTACGCAAAATCCTATTTCATGACTAATAGCCTCTTTTGGGTTAAGAATTGCATTTGTAAAATTCTTTAAACTTTCTTGAGGGTAGGAATTTTTTTTTATGAGTTTGAATGTCCAGCTCCAATGGATTCACTTGACGAAAAGATTTTTTAAAAATGTTGTTGATTATGTAATTGGCCAAATCAAATTGGTAAAAAATTACCGTCTTTCATTTTAATTGTAACACCCGATGAGAAGAGTAAAAGAAGCTAATGAGCAAGAAACAGCTGTGCTTCTGCGTGGAGTTGAAACATGATTTGCCGAACCTACGCGCTAAACATCATACAGAAACAGAACCTGAAAGAATGCCTTTAATTCCTTACAACTTTCCTTTAAGACAATGCTATGTATAATTTTTCAGATTATCTTTTAATTTTACAATGTCTCACTCATATTTGAGCTTAATTTTATCACTTTTCAATTGGTATTTGAGCGGATTAATTCCTTTAATTATGCCATTGCTATAAATGTTATTAAAAACGCAGGGAAAATATCTGCGTAAGAAAGTCTTTTGTAATCTCAAATTCCATTAAATTTTATTGGCGAAAAAAATATCTTCCAATATTTGTTTCAAAAATATAAACATTTTCAGTATTGAATTTTGTAATGAAATCAGGTGCGTATCGACTATCCCGTCGCTTGTGAAACTGTCACCAAGCAGCCAGATTTAGCGCTAGTTAATAAAAAAAAAAGCGTGACGAAAAAACTTAATCTCTGCGCTTATTTTGATGTAATCTCGAATGCTTCTCGATATGCCACTTTCAGTTTTTATGAACAAGTAAAAATAAATAAATAAAATAAAATGTCTAAAAGCTTTCACATTTTATATTACGTTCAAAGGAGCGTTTTTTCTCATTCACATACACATGCATGTTTCAAGAGTATTTGGGCTAACGCTCATTTAGGCTGAAAATATTTAAAAAGAGCATATCATTAAAATTTCCGATAGACAGTCTCGCGCGTTGAAGATAAAAACATTTTAATTCGTACTGTGTTGCCACTACTCGTTTTGAAATCATTGAGTATTTTAACCAAATATTCGTTAAAGTTTTACAAAATATGAAATAGAAAGTAAAACAAATT
Source organism: Stegodyphus dumicola (assembly GCF_044657685.1). NCBI lineage: Eukaryota > Metazoa > Arthropoda > Arachnida > Araneae > Eresidae > Stegodyphus > Stegodyphus dumicola. Next base: position 97,338,432 of record NC_140772.1, on the reverse strand, counting down.
CGAAATTTAAAATTTGGACTTTTAGGTGCCCATATTTGGGTATAGGACAACCTTATTCAGAATTGAAGAGCTCTGAGTACCATTGTTTTTCGCAATACGAGAAACATACATATTCATGCAGATTCCTCATTTTTAGTTTCCTTAAATATAATATTTGGTGGCAATAATTTGAAAGTGCTTCCAAAAGGCCGTTTAGAGACTAATAACCTTGCTGGGCTAACGTCCCTTTTGAGCTGAGGGGATTAAAAAAAATAGTGTGTTTCACCATTTTTTTCCCATTTTGGGGAAAAAATTAATATTTGCGAGCTGCCTTTTATATGTTATGTTATGTTATGTAGAAGTGAGGGGGGCCACATAATATTTACCCTAAGTAAGCAGGTATTAGCCCCACACACTAACTAGAAAACTAATAACATTCTGGCATCATTCCCCGAGTCGTGATGGAAAATGTGACTCCAGTGAGCACTATAAGTACTGCCACCGGCGGCGGCATCAACGGTACTCCTAACCTTTCAGCGTTAAATTAGCTCAAGTAAAAGGGAAAATTACATGATATACATTGCGAAATGCATAGTTGTGCAGGTGCATATTTTGAAGATGTTATCTAATGTAGTGGATACAGACAACATGTTTCAGGACATTATACGAGTATATTGCATTAGAAACAGTCGGGATGTTCCCACGTTACAAATCATTTTTGTAAAGCTGCCTTTTATAATAGCGAGAAGCAAATTATTTCAAAGTTACATGATACTATAACTAAAAAATTCTGATCTGTACACCACATGACTTCCCTGTACGGCCTATTAATTTTTACACATTTTTGCTCATTTCTTGGAAGCTCCGCCTTCCAAGAGGCTATAAAAGGACTCGCAAAAGGAATATCGGGAGCTTTTTTCTTAAATGTCACGATGCAGTAAACTTCATACAAAAAGTTATTAGTAATTCTTTTTATTTACTCTGGATATCTGATTTTGTAACTGCTATTTCTCCTGAATAATAATAAATGGATCCTGTTTTTTTAAAACTTATCCTCTGATAATTTAAGCTACGACTAAAGCTGGTACATCACATATATATACATATTTTTGGTGCTGCCGATTATAACCAAAAGGGAGGTGGACAACAAATGGTGGTCCTATATACAAAATTTCAGCTTTTTGAGGGTACTCGTTGAGTTATGCGAGATACTTACGTACATACGTGCATAAAGATGTCACACACAGGAAAAAAAAAATATCTCCGAATCCATTTTGCAATTCTTTATTTCTTTATAAAGGAAGCTGATTTCTTTCTTACATACAAATACAAATCTATACATACAAATGTTACGCAAAAACATCTCCCAAATGAATTCGGGAACTTTCAAAATGAATATTTTCGTTGAAATACGATACCTTAAATTTTTCTCGATTGCAATCCTTCTTTTACTTCTTACAAGGAAGAAAACAGTGTGTATGGTTTTTGAATACGGCTAATTAAGCAGTTATGGATTGGTACAGTCACTTGCGGGAAGATTGTACCTGGGGGGAAATTTGTTACTCGCGGAAAAATAGACGAAGGCCTTTTTACGAAGTGAAAAAATGAAGTGGAATGAATACTGTTTGTTTATTAAATAAAGAGGTATCGTTTGCTTGAGAATTCCGCAGGAACGATCAATGCAACTTCGGCGAGATATACCAACTTTTAAGGTTCGATGGTAATACATTCGCGGTCGACGGGTAAATACGTAAATAACCTGATAACATTATATTTTTGTCATCTCTATGTACTATGGATTTCGGTAGTCTTGTGTGCATGAAGCAGCTTTCTAGAACCTTGATAAACATTTAGGCACATATGTTCGCGTAAAAAATGTTAATTGTAAAAATCAGTTTGAAAGCCCACTAAACTCAGATATACACAACTACCTAACTTACTACTTACATAAGCATACAAGAAAATGGCAACACAAAAATTTGGTAGCGGACCACTAAATATCCTAAAAGACTAAAATTACGTTACTATGAGATACATTTGCCACATCAAGTCATCCTCGAAAGATGTAGCTTCTTCTGTTCATATATGTATACATGCAAACAGAAAATATTCGTATCAACGTTTTGCCTCTTATTTTAGTTCAAAAGAGACATTAGTAATGGGATATTAGTCCCGAAATGGCATTTTGCTTTCAATCAGTATAAACTGCGCATCCCATTTAAATAGTTGCCACCAAATATTATAGAATTTAAAGAAAATAAATAATGAAGAATCTGCATGCATGTATGTATCTATCATACTTTGTGAAACTTTAGCGAATTTTCGATTAACAAACTCAACGATTTCAAAGCGACAGGTGGCAACACTGTACGGGAAAGACAAAAAATGATCTCCAGGGGGCGTCACTGTATACCGGAAATTGTAAAAATGTTCTGCTTTTAAATATTTCGTGTTTTTGCTGTTTAATCAAATTTTATGTCGCGTAAGTGCAAGAATGTGATATTTAGTTAAAAAAATTAAACACACAGAACGCTAATAATAAAAAGACCAAAAAAAAAAAAAAATTGTACAGCCATCTTAGTAAGAAAACTAAACATTAATATGATATGGACTGAGAAAAGACTGGGGGGAAAAAAGTATGTCAAACTTAACACTGCAACGGGAATTCTAAACGCATTACTGCTTTGCTGCTGTTAAAATTTTTGTGATTTTGCTGCTGAAATGTATATGGCTTAAGTGCAAAGAAAATTATGCTTGATAACAAAGCTAAAAAGACAAAAGACAAAAACAAAGATCGTGTAAGTAGCGGGAATGTAACAGTAAATTAGTTGACTGCCACCTCAGCGACAGCGTAAAAAACCTTAACAAGCCCTTTTAAGCGACCGTCGAAATCTGAAACCTTTCAGGGAGGAAAGATGTAAATATACCATTTCTGAGAAACGCTTTCCTCACAGATATGTTTGAATGGCAAATTTTTACTCAGAAATTTGCGTTTGGTGATCTATTTCGTTCGTACCCGTATACGCAGTATTTTATGATGCTGAGGGAAAATTCTGCTGGAAGCTCTATTCCGCGTACGTGAACCAATCAGTAGTTTATGTTTCTGTCAGTTTACTTCTGGGACTCTTCCTTTATACTTCTAGGAGAAAAGTAGTTTTCGAAAAAGTTTCTTATTATATTTCTCACCTCTAGGTCTGATTAGGTCATTAGCAATCGTAAAAACAAGCATCCTAAATCCCCGTACCTATCATAACACAGTAAAATGTTCTTATTTGCTTTAGCAATAGCTGTAGTCTCATATCAAGGTTACTATACTATACTAATGCATAGAATAATTTCACGTATATTTTACTGAACTTTGCACCATGTATGTACCCCGCTCACAAAGTAGTGTCTGAGACACTACAACTCTCTGTATAGGAAGTATTTTTATTGTTAATGATTGATTTGAAAAAAAAACTCGCACATTAACTTTTTAGTCATGGCCGAAACAATGATAAATATGGCCGATATACAGACTGCGTATTATAGATGACTGGAATATCGGAAAGCACAACTAGCTTGATAATCACAACATTACTTTGTTATTTTGATGAATGATTTTTTAGACATATCTTAAAAGATCCCTTCTTGGTTTACACAGCATTATAGGTGCTATAAGAGTCCCATAGTTTTATATACTTGTATCACATCTTTAACAATTGATGAATGAAGCAAAGCGACGCGACTGGTGTTTGGTAGGCCAGCGAAGAAGTAACTGCGTATTCAGCCAGCTGAGATATTTATAAACTCGGTTGCTTCGTTTCAATTTTCAATAGTGACTGGACAAGAACTCTGACGAAGTGCAGATGAAATAATGACGGAAGTGACACAGTGCAAATTCTTTAAAAGGGATGTAGCCAAATTCAAGTTAGTAATTAAAAGGACTATTGGCATCATTGAAGTTAAAATCTTGAGTTTCATATTATTTTATCTTTCATATATAGTAGCGACTCTATATATGTAGTCATGATGATCAGCGGTATACAGTTTGTGGCCTTCGTGGTAATACATGCACCTTTTGGTTTTTTAATTTTAGTATTCATAAATTTGAAAACTGTAAGCTTTTTTCTCCCCGTATTTACTTCCAAGTGGGCTACCATCTTGGCTGTTGCTTTCTGGTCAAGTGGCTACTAACTCGGCAGTTGAAAGTATAGCCTAAACGCAATGATACTTCAAGATGAAGAGTTCATCATATTTGCAGTGCTACCGTCTACTGCGAAATTTTGATTTCTTATCACAGTATTTAACTTTTAACTCACCGTTTTATACTACAGTTTATTTTCAATCAAGCATATAATATTTGGTTTAAGGTTGATAATCTGCTAAAAATTTCGTCAGAAAATTACACAGGTTTAAGAAACTTAAGCAGGTTTAAGAAAAATTGATGAATTAAGAAATATTTTTTTCACTTTTCCCCCTTTTCTTCTTTCCTAAAAAAAAAGGGGGGGGGAGAGAAACTCAGGATTGACAACAGTTATTAAATTATATATGAGAATATTGTAAGATAAGGATAAATAAATAAATTAAAACGGCATTTCAAAATGATATCTGCGATTTCGCTAGCTGGTGAAATTTGTTGATAATACCAAGAAAAAAGATGGGATATAGCTTTTCACTTTCTTATCAAATCAAAATTTATTAAGTTCCATAACTTTCATACTATTGATGAAATTCACGGATTACTGCAAAGCATGAATAAATTTCACCATTGCCTGACATATTCTGGCACTAAGGGACATATCAGAAATACAAAGCACATAGTCCCTTAGCGCCGTTTTCCACTAGGACACTAATAAATACGCGTAGAAGCAGATTACATCGAAAACTTTTAGCAAAGTAACCGAAACCTCGATTTTTCCGCATGGAAGTCACACAAACCTTCTTCAAATCCCACTTTTTACGAGTCCAGCTTTCAACACCGGGAGACTTAATTCCAACATCGCATTTTTCCGAGTTTCCTGTCTTTTTATTGATTATGCCATTCTCCGTTTTGGATGGAGGTGCTTCCACATATAACTTCTTTTTTTATATTTTCATTCATCTGATTGCGAGTCGGTTTCTCCATTTCTCCGAGGGGATGAGCCCCAATCGACGCGAAACAAGAGCCGAAGAGATTTTTTGGAAATTTGTTTCCTTAAGCCGCCAAACCTATCCAATTCATAAACAATGTTCTGATCTGACGTGTTGGTTTGAAAGCACGATTCCGGTGTAGGGTTGCCGAAGAGGTCTGGGATCGTTTACTACCATTCTCTCCTAATACGCCAATGTCCGCCAAGACTCCTCATTTCTTCTATTTATGGTACTTTATATAAATGTTTATACAACCTCTGTCCTATAATAATAATAGCAGAAGAAAATACAGAACGCAGCATTCATTATCAAAAACTAGATTAAATTAAACAATACATTTGAAATATTTTACCTAATTTTTATTTTGAGCGTTCAGATACTTCCTGGATTTTTCAATAATTTCGTTATTGCATTCTAAACTTGTAGTTAGGCTGCAAAGCTTTTTTTCCCTTTATGCGTGTGTTTAAAATTATTGGAGCCATCGTTCATCATTGCTTTCAACATAACTTGTTGAAGTAGCAGAATCGTATTATCCAGTATTTCGGAAGAAATATCATCAGAGGCTATACATTTTTCTCCCTAATTTTTGTATTTGCATTCATAGTTTTGTTTCTTTTAAAGGATCAACATTCGCATAAGATTCACCTTGCCAATTATTTTCGGGAACATGTTTCCAAGTTCTTGATGTGGTCATTCTGTTACACTTGAAGTGTTGTGCAACTGATGGAATTGCATCTTTCTGCAACTTCTGCTTTTTCTTTCGACGCATCAAGAATTGAAAAATAGCAAGTCTATCTCCTCCCCTCTCCTCGCTATACAATTTTTGAATAGGTCTCTCTTACTGCTAGTTCTGCAATAGTATTTTGCATCTGTAAAAAAAAAAAAAAAAAAAAAAAAAATTATCGTTTTATTACTTCAATGTACATATGATCTAAATTTACTCTGTATTATGTATTGAATATAGGTAGGTAAATGATTTGGTTTATGTGATTAAGGCAAAGCACTCAAGGGCTCTCTGCCTAAGGGGAGGGAGGGCTTCGTGGAGGATTTTCTAAGGTAAACTGACTCGTAAACAAGTTGCATGTGGGGAAAAACACAGCAACGCTCATACAGTCAGTCCGTACGCAGGATTCGAACCTCTGACAAAACTACCAGTGTTCAGTGGCTTTACCGCTCGGCCGCTGGTAGACCTAAATTAATAAGTAGTAAATTTAATTTAGAGGTAAGAAACTTAAATTAGAAGGTTTTCAATTTAGTTTTTGGTCGTCGTCTTCATAAGTCTTCATATGTCGGGCCATGTAATTAGACTACTTCTAAATCTAAATGTGTGCGTGTGCAATTAATGGCGAGATTGTATTCTTGTTTCTTTATTCGCTAACAGTTAGATTCACAGAACTCATCTCATCTCATAGTCTCATCCTTTCAAATGTAAAAATGTAAATATATTGCATCATTTTACATTTATTTTATTTTGTTATATGGAAAGAATGAGAGGAAAAAAGGAAAGGTAACGACGTCGGGAAAGAAAGAAAAAAAAAAAAAAAAAAAAAAAAAAAAGAAAGAAAGAAAGAAAGGGGAAAAAATAAATGAAAAACTAGAAAGAATATGTTAAAGATTTTTTTTTTTTTTTTTTTTTTTTGTCCTTTTCCAGCTTTAAATTTGTTATGCACTTATACTGTTTTCTGACAAGTTTCTGCATGTTCAGACAATTTTTAGTACATTTTTCTTATAATCCCTTTCTTTTGATCCTTTTTTTTTTAATTCCCGTTTTGCAACAACATAAAAAAGTAAAACAGCAAATGAGAATAAAAATAAAATAAAAATATATAACTTGTTCTGTCTGCTTATCCACCCTTAACGATAATGTACGAATGTTTTGTTCCTTTCACTGTCAAGGTTACTATTTCTTTACAGTCATAGGTTCGATGAACAAGTATGCAAACTCGAATTCGTGAAACGAGAGGAAGAAAAAAGTTGATAACGTAGAGCTATCGAGTCATTTACCATCAAGTCAGAATTGCTGTACCTCGTTTACTGGTTCTCAGTATTTTTTTTAATTGTGTGACAAGTTAAGATAATGGCGGAAAAATTTCATTAAATTCAATTGCTATTATTCCTAGATAAATAAACATTAAATGTGTTACCTTTGCTTGATTTTTATTGTTTATGTGCTTTCCAGACATCTAAATGAGATATTATTTTAATTAATCAATTAATAATATTTGATTTTGTATTTTGTCCTTTTCTACCTAATATTTAGTTTGAATCAAAAGATTAAATACTGGAAAGAAAAGCATTTAAATTCTTAAATAGAAGATCGAAGGAAGCATGAAGATCTTGTATTCGAATTTCTGACACGATTCTTAAGATCTTTTCAAGGACTAAAATGAAGAGCCTTGAAAATATTGAAGAGCGTTATAAACTAATGAAGAGCGTTTCAGAAAGTTTACACAACTAAAAATTTAAAATTTAAAATTTACATAAATCATGTAAATGTTTTATATTTTCCCCCTCGAAAAGCATATTCTACTTAGCTATTAAAATAATTTTTGATACTTCGGAAACTATGAATTAATCACGTCTTTTAAATAATCCCTTTATGGATTGCATAATTCCCTGGTATTGTGCCCTTCCACTAAAAAAAGCCTCTTTTTCTTTCGACACAGGTAAAACATTGAAAAACAGTCTAAAATAGAATTTTGATTCGTGATTATGGCATGTTGCCGTCGAAATATATTATTAGATACAAATATTTCACATAATGTAAATCATTCTTTTTTAACTAATGAAAATTAATTAAATTAATTAATTAATTGCGACAAAGCATTCGATAACTGTATGTCAGACGTTGAAGTTTGCCCGAGTCCTATTCGTTTTACTTATGAAGAAACCTCATACTGCTGGAACGTTTTATTGTCCCCCCACCCCCCTAGATAAGCTATATATATATCCTTAGCCTTAGTTACTTCTTCCCCCGTGGATTGAAAAGCAAATAAAAATTAGCGTTGTAGCAAACCCAAGTATACAAGATAAAAGATTCTTGTTATTTTTCCTTGACTGAAAAATTTATATAACAAGCATGACCAAACTGCCGCTTTTGATCCCCTTAAATATTGTTCACATTGCATTAAACAATAATTTTATTTTTGAAGTATCATTCCAACTTGAAAGAGAAATTGAATTATGATACACGTTTTTAACAATAAGCAGTTTTATGTTTTGTTTAACATGCGTAGCAATGTTAAACAAAATCAAACTGTGTGCCTGTTAAAAGAAGAAAAGAAAAACGTTGATCTCTAAGAAGTTTTTGGGATTCATTTTCCTAGAAAAATATGAAATCTGGATTCTTTTCAGTAAAATGCATTAGAGTGCAGAAATCTCCGGTATTTAAACTTATATATTCAAAAGAATCACTGAAATGGCGAAGTTCGGCCACATTTGAGAACCCCGCTGTGGAAACTGTGTATTGGAATATTCCTTTCAGATGCAAATACCGCGAAGTGGGCTAAAGAACTGATATGCATTTTAAGAGAGAAGACACTCTTTAAACTTCTCATTCACCGTCTCCGACTTTATTGTTCTCTAGCTCTCAAGGTGATTATGAAATAACGTCACTCCTCGATGGCACTTTCATTGTTTGTTTCGTGAATTTGATTTATTGCGAAGCGGAATTATTGTTGCGGTTTGCATTTAAGCGTCGTGGACACGTGCCAGAGCAATCTAATTTCGGGCATTAAGGATTCAGTTTTATTAACCCGCTTTCCGACTTAATTGCCTTCATTTTAATGTTCCTGAGCGGCAGTCTTCTTCTATTTTCATTTTTTTCCCCAACTTTCGTCTCACTAATTATTTTTTATGTCGCTTCAGCGATGTAAAGATGATGAATGATCGCTGCTGTGATTCATTAGGGATGAATCCGTTTATGCATATTGAATGATGTAGCAATAATACAATAGCATTTTCTCCCGTTTCTTAAGAAGTAATTTAATTTATCATTCTTAGGAATATATGTTTATTCATTTGGCTTTCTGGAGACATTTTACGTATTATTGTGCCTTCCCCAATCTTAATGGGACGGGTACGCTGAACAAGAAATTACCGGAAAGGAGGAAGAAATTAGGAAAAGTATATATTTAAAAAAAAAAAAAAAAAAAAAAAAATGCAAACGAAACTTCCAAAAACGAAAATCCAAAAAATTATCAACTTTTTGAAGTCATTATTACAAGCTATTAGGTTATTAAATAATGTTTTGAATAATAGTAATTTATTTAATAGTTTAAACTAGAAATGTTTGTAACGAAGCCTTTCCAAAATTTCTCGAGTGTTACGGTACGTTAATTTACTACGCATGTGTCATCCCCATACTTGGGCAAATGCTGTTACATCACCAAACATTATACTGCTTTGCACCAGTGACTGTTAACCTGTAAGTGACCCGAGATCAGTGAGCGCGATGGTCACCAGGGTGTTTGAGTTTAATTTAATTTAAACAAACTAAATTTTGCCGCCCAGACGGTATATAGTTAGGGAGGCCGACTGCGATACCAAAGCTCCCGGGTTCAAATCCCGGAAAATGCATGGTTGTAACCGTCCGTCAATGCATTGGAGGCAAAGGGGCCCCACCTATTAGGCATCTTCATAATAAAGTGACCACCACTTTTGGCTTTAGTAATGGCCAAGCCGAAGTCGGCGGAGGGCGAGCCATTGGGAAAAAAAATAATAAATAAATAAAAAAAAAAAAAAAAATAACTAAATTTATTTCACCTGCCCCCGCTGATGATTCATGAGTTGACAATCAGCGATTGTCAATCCGCAAGGCGCCGATGATAAAATGTTTTGATGGGCACTTTTAATTTTGTTTCAATAATGTACCTAATTTTATTGCACCACTGTGTGCTAGAACTTTAAACCATGGATTACCGATGGATTCGCAGTCTTATGGTCACATTCGATTTAACTTTATTTTAACAATCTACCTGATTCCTGTAACCGAGTGGGTTAAAGGAAGTTCCCTGCTAACCTGAAGTCAGATTATGTAAGCTTGATTTCTATATATAGGACTTGAACTTTTTTGCCCTACGGGACTCCTCGGCCACACTCTTGTTAATGAGACTGCTAAATGATTCGGCTGTTTCCAGCAAATCCTTAAGTAAATATTTGGCCAATTTAAACTGATAGAGAATTATTTTGCTTTTAATAATGCTAACAAACTTTTATTGTTAATTAGTTATTCAATTATTATGTCATCAGTTATTAATCAATAATCATTTAACTGTATCTCTGATTCTACATTATTCCGACTATCTACAAATGTACACATTATATTATATATATATTCTATAACCTGGAATATTTTGATGATTGGGCGATAGCTTCAATGTATTGGAGATGGTCGTATAGTCACAACTTGGCGAAGGGTTTTCTGCATAGATATAAAGATGGGATTTACATACAGACGAAGCCGAAGACAAAACATAATTTATTGTTCGATAATTAATTCTTGATACACAGATTCTTCTTTACACATCAACATGAGTACGATATGCACCCCATAATTTTTAAAAGCTTGCATTGTCAGATAATGGAAGACAGACAGTAGACAGACGAGCGGCACATCTTAGTCATGGAGGTAAGAAAGGACCTCCATGACTAATGGTTTTAGTAGGAGCAGAGCAGAAGCAGAGAGGGGAGAAGTAAGTGCGCATTCAGAAAAAGCGTGAGACAGTCAAACGTTTCTTTAATCTGATTGGCTAAGAGCTATTCGCATTTCAGAATTACATAAGAAAGCATGAAACGGATTAATTCTGAAAAGCTGCGAACCAGTAAAAGTTTTTATAAACAATTTCTACTTTTAGAACAGAAACTGGAGATACAGAAATTAAAATGAAGAATTACCAGGTTATTGTGAATTTAAGTTATAATATTTATTTACATATATTTTTATCTTACACACATACGCACCCATATACATATACATATATATACACATTATATATATACAAGATAGTTCAAAAGCCGCGTTACCATTTTAAAACTAAAATTTCTATCTTCTTAATTAAATAAAATATCGTTCCTTTATATGAAAATATAAGATTAGGAAATTCTTTTGTTTTAATTATAGAACATGATATCCTGTAAATAAACTTCATTAGTCTCTTCGCAAGCTAGCACTGTTTCCAGTGCGTTTCGCAAGACGTGGATCAGGGTGTCCGGTTCCATTGCTGGAATTTCTGTTCGAATGCTTTCCTTCAACTGCTGGATACTTCAAATAGTGTAAAATACGATTCTTTAAATGGCCCCAAAAAACAAAATCTGGAGCGGATAAATCAGATAATGATCAGCTAAAAGCGGCATTTATTGGAACTAATCCTTGTCCAGAAAGGAGATGATAATAGTCTGTCTCGTTGTAATGTCGTCTTGGGGATAGCATACTCGAGAATACGGCGTAGAATCGACGCTGATGCAGCTTGTTCAGTATAAAAGCCGTTTTCTTGGATTAGCATGGACCGTGATTTCCAAATTCGTGGCAAGTTTACCACAGATTCAGGTTATTGGAAACAAGGAATTAGACGGATTATCGCTGATTTTAATTGCGGCTTCCTGACTTGATAATGACGCACATGTGCTTCCTCTCTCAGTACACTGAATCCGCGATTTACAAAATAAAATTTCATGAATTTTTTTTTTTTTTTGGGGGGGGCCTGTGCTGAATCTTTTCTTCGTACTTAAACCATAAAATTCAGTTCATGAGCAGTATCGAAAAATAATTTTAAAATGAGCATATCTTTTGAATTTCTAATACGCAGTCCTGGGCTCTGGAGATAAGAATGTTTTTCTGTAAAACGTTGCCATTGCTCGCTTTGAAATCCTTGAGTTTGCTAATTAAAAATTCGTTAAAGATTTACAAAATATGAAATCGATAATAAAAAACAAATTCCAAATTTGGCCTTCCACATGCCCATATTCGCGTCATTCAAATTTCGATGGCTCTATGTACCGTTGTTTTATCACAATGCGAAAAACATGTATAAATTTATTCAGATTTTTCATTATTTAATTTCTTTAAATATAATACAGGGCTCTAACATCTGGCGGCAACAGTTTGAGGAATTTTTCCATAGATAGCGCCATTTTTGGGTCACTCTTTACTGCTAAACTGAAGGAAACTTTTCTTTGCAGCTAAACTGAAGGATAAGAGTTAGACACAGATTTGTTATGCTTTGCCGCTGTAACAGACTGCAAGTTATGAAATATGACTAATAAATTACCTTCACTTTTTCTTGACACTCAAGTCAACTTATAATTGAAAGCTGTATCCTTTATACGATATCAACATTTCAGAAAATGTTTCGGTCATCTAAAGATTCTGTATACTTTTCGCGCAATGCGATAGGAATTTCACATTAAAGACAGGGATTAACGTCGAATCTATTTCATCAGAGTGGCAAGTCGAGCAATTGTTGCTACAAGTTAGGAAAAGAATACATGTATATTGTTAATCCTCCCCGAAACGTATTACGAAGATACCTATTTTCATACTTTATAGTTAAGGGGTACTTAAAGTGCTCAGACTGACAAATTGGCTGGCACAGACAGATTGACAAATGATTCTTCTTGTTGACCTAAAGCTGCTTTATTTGCATCTGATTGAGCGGGGTCTAATTTATACAAACGTATCTGCTTCATTTAGATAATAACAATAATAATATTGTAAAGCTGATTTAATTCCTTTTTATTATTTAATTTTACTGTTCACATGACATTCGAAAATCTGAGATTTTGAATTTGACTATTGAACTCCTAGAAAAGTTAATTTAAAAATCGTTTTTTTAAGGGCCACAAAAGAAAATGCACAAATTTAATTTTTTAGTAAAAATATTACTTATGTTTAATTCATAAATATCTGCTACTCGTAGAATACTTTTACACTTAAAATAAAATTTTAGGGTATCTGTTTCGTATTTCAAACTGATTTGTTTTACACTGCGCTTTCTTACACTGAGCCTAAAACAAGCTCTTAACGGAATACGCAGCAAGGAGACATTTATTGCAAATTGAAGCCCTTTTTGCGATGAAATGATATTGAAATAGGCCTGGTATCGATTTCTATAATCTGATTTTATTACGCGTCTGCTCTACGAATTTGCTTTATTTGAATGATAAGCACTCTTTTCTTTCAACAAGATTTTAGAACGCTATGCCCAAAAATAAATGCATTAAATTTCAGTAAGAACAGCTATCGTTGACATGTTTGCACCGCAGATTTCGGTGCATGTTGGTATGTAATGTATTTATTTTTGGAAGAATATCCTCTCTAAACCAGATTTTTTCTTCAAAATTTGATTTATCTGCCTCTTTTTGTGGTAACAGGTTTTATAAAACGGATCTCTAAATTGCTATACTTAGGTTAAAAGATTTTCGTTGCTCAAACTGCTTGAATTTGGTCTATTTTAGCGGCTTTTTTAACAGGTTGCGATTCTTTTGATTCATTGAATCATTACAACATTGTTGCGATTGTATTCAGTATCTGATGGAATGATTATGAATGAAATTTCATGAATGAAATTTTATGTATGTAACGAATTTAAACAGATGCCTTGTGTAAATAAGTTTCTGTAATTAGTTTGTATAAATAAGTTGTTTGTATAAATATATTATTGTGAGTATAGAGGCATTACTGTACGTGTTTTCTTTAAATTTTAGGAAATATAAAAATAAATAAAGTTAATCGAAATTTGATCAATTTTTTATTTATTAAGGGACTGATCAGTGGCCTAGGGGTTAAGAGGTACTTGTAATTCGATCCCGTTCGACTCCAGGCATACGCGTTGTTTGTATGGTTGATTTTCATAGTCTTAAGCTTTGTAACATGAAAACGGTTCAATTTACCTCAGGGAGTCTTCCAAGAAGGCATCTAGCTGTTGTATTTTGCCATTTTTGAATAATTTATTTAAAAAATAATTTAATGAATATAATTTTCGAATTATTTATTTTAAGCTATTTGTCAAGATTCAGTTAAATTCAGCATGAATGTAGCAATCTAATGAGTTTAATATGTATTATCCCTCTACGTTTGCTTCCTGTTAAGCTAGCTTCATTATCAGTTTTGAAATTTTAAGGCACATAAAGTGTATGGGATCACGTTTATTAAGTTATTATTCATTTGAGTTTATTAAGCGGCCGAGCTTAAAGATGGTGATTTGTGTATTGAAAACAGTGATTTCTATTTTAAACTTTTCAAGTAAAATAATAACTAACAAATAATTCAGTAATCTGTCCTAAAATAATAATTAAAAATGAATGTTGAACCTAAACTATTTATGCAATTTTGAAATTCATTTTTTAACTTATTGTAAATTATTTTTATAATTACGTTCTTGATGAAATTTTGTCTCTTATAAATACCTACTCTATCTATGTCTGTTTCGTATTACTCAACAATAGTTTTTCAACTGTATTCTCAATTTCGTAAAACTACTCGCAGCTTTTTTGATTAGCACCTTTCAGTTCAAGAGCTTTTCTTAGAAAACGAAAACAAAAAGACAGACTACCCAGACACAAAAAGACAAAGAGCAGAGTGGAAAGAACCATTTTCTATCCTACCCTCCCCCCCCCGAAAAAAAAGAGCACTGATGTATTTTTTTTAAAAAATGCACTGATGTCGAAATCAAAGCCTAAGGTGACGCTGATTGCACTTTTTGATTACAAACGACTTACTCACTGTGAATTTTGCTCTGAAAATCAATCAATTAATCAGTATTTTTACAAGGAGGTGCTCTTTCAATTACGAAGCAAGATAAGGCGAGATAGGATAGAAATTCTCGAGTCTGGGCAAAGACTCGAGAATGCTAGGCATCATGCTTTATTTTACACGATAATGCTAGGCATACAACATTGTCTGTTCAACAGTAACTCCTTAAGTATTGAACTGCAGTGAAAAATCACTCATCATATTCTCCCGACTTATCACCAGCTGACTTTTTCCGAAGCTTAAGATGGCCATGAAAGGACAGAGATCTGAGAACATCTCGAATACTAAATCAAATATTACGCGAAATTTGCGAAAGGTTAGTTCCGTCGTCAATAAACAGTGTCTGGATGACCCGAAGTAAATCTGGAAAACTTGTATAGGCTGCTCTGGCGATTACTTTGAAGGTGATTTTGATTTTATCTGCAGGTTTTTTTTTTTTTTTTTTTTTTTTTTATTTACTTATTACTTGCTCCACCATTCCACTATTAGGCGCTACGCCTAAAGAGAGGGATGCCCCGTGGAGGATATTTTAAGGAAAACTCGTTCGTATCCACATTGCACATAGGAACCCCCCCCGAAAATTTCCATGCAGCCAGCACGTTCGCTGGACCGAACTACCAGTATCCAACGGCTTTTGCCGCTCAGACGCTGCTGAAGTTTTTTTTTATTTATAAGAAATTTTCTGGTTACTTTAGTGGTGCTTCTTATATTTACGCAATTCTGAAATTAACTTTTAAATTTTGTTTAAAAAATATATTTATGATTGTACACTTGATTGAAATTTTTATTTTTTACAAACACTTGTTGATGAAAAATCAATATTTTTTATTGCATTCTCAATTTCGTAAAACTTCTCGTAGCTTCTTTGATCAGCAACTTTCAGTTCAAGAGTTGTTCTTATAATCTGCAATGCTTTTCTAGATTTGATTAATAGTGGCATGTTATCACTTTGTTCTGTATAATTTTTAATAGATGTTTCGGCATTTTTTGACCCTTTCTGTAGCATCATAATTATAGTTGATATATTATCTCAGAACTGTTTTCGATTAACACATAGTCTAAAAATTAATCTTCGCAACTTCCCTTACTGATGTCTGAAACATTGGCGTTTGCAGTTTCTCTGAGGCGTCTACTACAAAAAAGCCATGTTTTTGAAAACATTTTCTAATTGTGTTTTAAGAGACTGAGCCTCCTGCATTGACCATAATATGCATGGTATGTAACAGAGATGTGGATTTAGTTACTTTCTTCTAAATGCTTGCATTTTCCAAGATTCAACTCTGCTTTTCTTTTTCTGAACATTTTCCTGCAAGGACAAAGCTTTTATAATACTCTAGTTATAAGGCTGAAAATTAGAAATTATGTTTGCAGGAAGAGACACTAATGCCGCACAAATAACTAACTAGTAGTAAAGCTATTTCTTCATTTGTCAGTTCACTACCCCATTAAAAAATAAATAAAAAAAATCAGTACAAGTAATACTTATTATCCATGAGTTTTTGTTGTTATGGTTAGATGGAGAAAAATTGTCTTCTTTCAAACATCCAGGTTTTTTGCATTGCATATTTCCATTCCATGAAAGTTTGAGTAGGAAGGCAAAGTTTGTAACTGTTATGAAATAATCAGTGTTATCTTCAAAGTTTTTAATGCAAAAGGGCTTATTAATGGAGCTAACTGGCCTAAACTTAGTATCCTATTTTATAAGCTGTCTTAAGGAGAATGATTGCCAGTAAGTGTTTACAGTGAGAATCCAAAAGAGGAGGAAACATTAGATCATCGTAATATCAAGTCCAGCTTCGTTGGAAAGGTAGTTACTAAGTATTCTGTTGTACTTAAAATATATTTGAATATTGGAATCAATTGCAGGAAAAAGACACTGAGACTTTTTAAAAATTTGTTGAAATTAATCTTTTAACTTGAGGATGCAGTTATCAAAGTTAATTTATCAAAATTATAAATTCTTAGTCGTCTTTCGTCTAACACTTTAAAATTTAAATTTAATAAAATCTAATTCTAGATCTTTAATATTTATTTGAGCAGCCACTGAAAGTATCATTTAAGTAATGTTGAAGTTGTGAAAATTGACTGTTAATAAATGCATGTAATAATTTAACAAGATTTTTAGTAAACCTGCATAATTAACTAAACTAAGAACTTAAATTGAAGTTTATTAACATTTATGGCAGCTTTTCTAGTATTCTTTTTAGGTCATATAGTTTCTCTAATAGCTTTTGAAGGAATATATTAAACTGTCCATCAGTAGTATGATTAAAATTCATAGTTTTATGTATAGAGATAACCAGAAAAAATTGGTTTTTAAGATTAGGAATAATATCTAAAAGTTTTGCAGATACATTAGGTTATTTTGAAAGCAGGAGAGGTGAAAAATATGCGACGCCTTCCCCGGGAATCGAGCCGCGGACCTCTGGAATATCCGCCCAGCGTGCAGACCACCACACCACGAAGGCATGCCAAGAAGGCGGGAGAACTACCTATAGTTTGACTGAAATATCATTAAAATCGCGAGTTTTAAAATGTTCTATTTCAGCTGTAGCCTGTGAAGAAGTGAGCGAATTCTTCTTAATGTCAGATCTGTGGTTATTAATTCTTAATTGTTTTTAGTCTGTCCTATATAAACTATAATATACTTGCTACAAGTAATAGAGTAAACAGAGCAGCAAGTGGGTTAGTTGCTGTGGCATTATGTCAACCTGTTAAACAATTGAAATTTTTACATTTGTTTAATTCAAATGAGTTCAAACGAGCAATATTATAAAAGTAAAAAAGGGGTTTGCCTAAGTTACCCTAAAGATTTATGAAGGAAAACTTGGACGTTTAATCAAGTTAGACGGCGATCAAATCACGAATAGTAAGAAAATGGGAATAATGATGACAAAAAGAATTAAGGGCATCAAGTATAAAAAAAGAAAGCAAACATAATCAATATCTTTAAAATATCTATTTTAGGGCTGTTATGTTTTTAAAAATATATTTTATATTTAATTAACTAATAGTAAATTCAGAATCGTGAAGCTCTGAGGATGGGAAACGAAATTTAACTCTTTAAGATTTGAGGGGATTTTGCCCTCTTTGTATTTTAGAATATTTTATGCCTCGTTAAACATGCTGTTAGAAGGCACACAAAACAGAGTTGTATCATATGACATTAGGAATGTAGCTTATTAATCATAGTTTGGGTGTAAATGCTAATAAATTTTTTAGTTAGGTAGATTAGGAATGGTACTAGGCTGATATACTGTTAAAATTAAAATAAAGAAAAAAAATTGTTAAGGCATGCATATATTTCAGTTTATTGCATTTGTATGCAATATATTGTTCGTTCAGTGATGCGAGAGCTGTATGAATTCTTCACTTTGTTGCATTCAAGTTTAATGTAGTTTTGTAATTTGAAAGATAAATTGCAGATGTGCAACGATTAACAAAACTGAAATTTTGTCCTTTCGGGAAGTTAATTAATGTTGTGGTAGCGTAATTTAAAGTGACGTGAAAACTGGAAATAATAGATTTTATTTATAATATAGAAAATAATTTAGCGAGGTAAAAGTAAATTATTCTAAAAATAAAAATAAGATCTTAGTAGTTAGGTGAAATCTGATATTCATTAGATAAAAAAGGCTGAAAAAATTGAAATAATCGAAAAGAATTAATTTTATAGTAATATCAAAATTAACGCGTAAATAAATTAAATTTTAAGAAAACTTTCCTCTCGTAATAAAAAAAAACTGTGCCTTCAAAGAAAAAACTGTACTGCGGAAAATGCCTGCAGAAGAAAAAGGTTAAAAAAAAACCTGAAATACAAAATTTTCAAATTATATAACAGTATAACAGAAAAATTAACATTCATTACATGTAAATTATACATGTATATTATCATTACATCATTACACATACCATTAATACCTCAATTTCAAACGAAAAGCGGAACAAACAATTTCGTTATTATATAAAATTTTGCACTTTTTTTTATCTCGAAAATTATAATAAATCCCCTTCCTTAAATTTACATTTCAAATTGTATAGCACTAAGAGCATAATAACATCAGCGGGAAAATTGTTTAGATAACTGACATAATTATTTGACACTAAATTTTTCTCAAGATTTTAAAAGAAAGAGATGAATATTCAAATCAAATGTATAAAAAATCAAATGTATTCTGAAACAGAAATATTATTGTGATCATACCATTTCCATATAAAGAGCTTGGATAGCATTAGATTATTTAAGACAATAATTAGCTTCTCATTTTCTAATCCATTTTGCATGTAAAATTTGCATAACATTTTCTGTATTTCATTTCTATTCGCTTTTTGTTAATTCACATTTCCAAACATTTCTGAAATCTTAGAAGTTTTAAAAAGGAAAATTTGCTGGTGTTTGCAGCCTAAGGTACAGCTTAATAAATAAGCTGAATATAATTTATTGTTATGCACTCCATCAAACGGAAATACATGCTATGAATCTCCACTAGATATACGGCCTACCAGCGGCCAAGCGATAAAATCGCTGAACACTGGTAGTTCGGTCCGAGGTTCGAATCCCGCGAACGGGCTGGCTGCATGGGCGTTTTCGTGGTTTTCCCCATGTTTCGAGCCAGTTTCCTTTAGAAAGTCCTCCACGAAGGCATCCCTCCCCTTAGGCAGATAACCCTAGTGTGCTTTGCCGTATTCTTAATACACCGAACACACCGAACACCACTAGATATACTTACAATATTATAAGCACTTTTCTTTCTACGAAATAATTTTGAGTTTGGAAGAAATTTCAGCACAGTGGCCGCATGGCTTTCATGGTTTCCCATGTGTGAAACTGGAGTGCAAGTGCATTTTTATTAAATTCTGCTTAAAGATATTATTCCCCCTTATAATAGCCCCCTTTCAGAGATCTGCCTTAATAAATAATTTAGCCCTTATCACTTAATTTAGTTTTAAATTAAATCGTGTTTAAAATGGTAAATTAGAAATGCTTACGCACATGCTTCATAAATTTGAATTTTTGTAGAATTCAAATTTGAAAACAAAATTAATCTATTTTTATACGTATTTTTGGTTATTTCATCAATTTTTTTAATCGATAATTTTGAAAATACTAATATTTTCATAAATTTTCAAAATAAAGATTGTCTTTTAGTTACAGGAATAAAATAAAATAAACACTGCATACTACTCACTTCACTATATAAGGAGCTATCGCTGTTCCTCGTGCGTACTCTCATGGATATAAATGGTAACACGTCTTGCTGGCAGTCGGAAGATCCATGTTCGAATCCTCTCCAATGCTTTTACAACTATATGGTCTGTTTCAAGGGGAAAATGAACCTTTCTTATTATCTTTACCAGTAAAAATTAATTAAAATCTACCGTCTCTTAGAAAATCTTTTCCAAAGTCAGCCATCTTAAAAGGAGACAGCGAAGTGCTTCACTGCAATGAATTGTTGGAATTTCGAACACTGAGTACAGAAACAAGGGAAAATATTAAAAGAGCAAAAAAAAGTTTAATTAAAAAGTAACTAAAAGGAATCGAAATGATACGCGAGAAGACAGTTTTGTTTCCTTTTATTTATAATTACTGCTCACTGCCTTGATTGGATCAGTTTGAAAGTACAGTTTCATTATCTCTTAAATTATGCAATGAAGGAAATCTATACGTATGGTTCTTCCTCACATTGCTGAAAAAAACGGCTTAACCCAGAGCCACCCGATTTTGAATACACGTAGTTCTTTATTCGAACAAAAACCTCTAAACAAGCCACCTCAAATCCCGAATTTTGAATTTCAATTTTTTCAAAATTTTTATTTATTTCATGATTTGCGAGAACTTGATGAATTTTTAGTTAATTCAATGATTTAAAAGCAGCAAAATTTATACCTTAATTTAGTTTTAAATTTAAAATGATTATTGGAAATGCTCATGCACATGCTTTATACATTTTTATTCTTTGTAGATGATTCAAGTTTGAAAAAATAAAAGTAGCAGTTGACACTGCTCGAAATGAAGCATTTTTATTTTCTACGTACCAGTGTGTTGCCCTTAGGCAAAGTGTAAGATATTTACTTTTCAATTTCCATAAACAGCCTCGGCTTCTTAATAGCAACATGTTCTCACTACCGGAAACAAAATACTTTTTATTTCTATGCGCCACGGTACCTCTAGTCGACAAAGCCTAAGACAGCGGTTGTCAATCTTTTGACTAACCCGTACCATCTAAACAAAAATTGAAAACCTTTAGTACCACCCCTACAAAGTACTACTACCACCACCACTCTTAAACAAAGATCAGATCGCATAAATTTACGAGTGTTAGAGAAAAAACTTAATTAGTATGTTGGAGTTTTAATTTTTGAATTTTAAAAATAGTTTGCTTCTTTGCGTACCACCTGTTTTTCTCTTGCGTATTACCGGTTGAGAACCCCTGGCGTAAGATATTTAACTCTCAGGTTTAACCCAACTGTTATTAATTAACAAACCGATTTAATAAAAATGCATAAAATGCATTTGATTCATAATATATCTAGTTAATAATTTTTATGGACTTCTTTTTTTAAATTTATAAAAAATTTTCTAGCATCACACAATACATAGAGAATCTCTTTTCTAAAAATTTCTTCTTGCTTTTTGTAATTTTTAAAGATAAAACCTTTTTCTGATGTTATATTGTAATGCGAAGCTTTTAAATGCAATTATCTCGTGCGGTGCCAGTAATTCGTTAGGGAAAGTTCTTTAGCAGCTATTTATACTTAAGACATCCTATACTCTATTATATATGTGTTCAAGACATCATCTTAAATAACAGACAAAATAACCTCCATACGTGTATAATATCGCTTGACGTAGCTTCCGCATTCAATAAACTATGGTGGCCAGCGCTCAAAACAAAACTAAAAGACCTGCGATATCCAAAGAATCTTTACCAACTGATCGCAAGCTACCTCACAGAACGTCAAGTGACCTACAAAAGAGACGGCTTAAATATCACGATGAATTACCACAAAGGAGCCCCACAGGGGTCTAATATCGGACCCATCTTGTGGAACATAATTGCAGACTCAGCGCTGAACATCAACTTTGGAGACAATGCCAAGATACAAGCTTACGCCGACGATATTATACTCATAATAGACGGAGGCAATAGGACAACAATAGAGCGTAAAGCAGACGCAGCACTCAAATTGCTTGCAAAAATGGAGTCAAGACAGCAAACTGTGTTTCAGTATTGAAAAGACACAGATGATAGTCTTTCCAAAAAGTTCAAAAATAGATGCGAATCCACCACGCATAAAGTGGGAAGGGCATCCACTGCGATCCCAGAATACCATTAAATACCTCGGATTCACGCTTGATAAGAAGCTCACGTGGGTATCACATCTTACGGAAGTCCGAGATAAGACGCATCGAATCATCAATAAACTAAACAGGATAATCACAGACAAGTGGAGCCAAAAGGGGCGCCTGTTAAAACATCTATACCTTAATGCAATTGAACGCATGATCCTCTACGGCTGCCCAGTCTGGATGAATGGCACAGCAAGAATATGTCAAAAACTACATCAAATACAGCGAGTAATCCTGTTAAAAATCACCAGTGCGTATAGCACCATATCAACCGCAGCACTTCAGGTCTTAGCTGGCACGCTCCCACTCGACCTAAAAGCAGAATTAGAAAGATCAATCTATCGACTTCTACATTACAAAGAGGACCTTCACACTAAAAAAGATTTACATCTATCATATGCCAGCATAGAAAGCTTCCAAGATTCCCCTAACTTACACCCAGGAGATCTACCCATCCTTTCCTGGTGCAAATCGTCACCCTCAGGACAACAAAGAGAGATTTTTTCCGACGGTTCAAAAATTTCAGGACGAGTAGGGGCAGCGTTCACGGTCTTTTCGAACAATGAAGAAATTTATCAAGCACAATTCCGTCTAAGCGATCATGCTTCAGTCTTCCAAGCCGAGTCCCTAGCACTCAAAGAAGCAGCACTATGGTTAGGTACACAACCAGCAGCTCACACTTCATTCTTCACAGATAGCATGAGCGTTCTGAATGCGCTGAATTCCTTTCCTCCAAAACATCCGCACACGGCAGCACTTAGAGAAATCTTCTTGACGTTAGGCTCTTCCATACCTTTAAAGATCAACTGGATAAAAGGACATACCGGGCAGAAAGGCAACGAACGAGCGGATGAACTAGCTAAGACTGCAGCTCTCAAACCAGAAATTGACAAGGAAGTTCCGCTTTCCGCAGAAGTTGCAAAAAGGCTCCTCAAGACAGCATTTCAAGAGACATGGTCATCACGATGGCAGGAAGAAGAGACAGGAAGATTTACTTACAACATCTTCCCAATACCTTCTCTCAAGAGGCTGAAATGCCACCGACTCTTCATCCAAGCCTGTACCAACCACGGGAAATTCCCAGCGTATTACAGACGTTTCCTCAGACGGGACGTCAACTGTTCTTGCGGTTTTCGCGGGAAAGACGCGGACGCACTTCATTACCTGCTCTCCTGCCCTCTGACAGAGCACCTTCGACAGCAGTTCTTTCCTTCCGACTACATCACATATCCTGTGAATAGACTGTTCACGGACTATTACTGCAACAAGGGCATCTTAGAGATAATGAAGCAAGTGAATGAAAATAATTATATCCAAGAAACTACAGATTAAAGTAAAATGTAGAAAGGCGGCCTAACCGTCAGATTGCTAGCAATGAATAGGATAACTTCCTAACCCTGTAGTGCCATTAACTCAGTTTGGCGGAACAGGTTAAGTAAAGTGACCATATATATACTCTATTATATCACCGTGAAGCTCAAGGTTAAAAGGTTCGTCTGGTTTCATTGCATAGTTAAAAAATGTGATTTGGGCTACATTAATAATATATCTGATGACTACTACTAAATGACTATTGTGTCCCCCTATCATCAAATTCTTCAAGAAAAACAAATGTAAAATAAAATTAAATCTTCGATATTTGAGCTAACATTAGTTCTGCCAATATATACTGAAAAACAGAGAAACAAGTATAAATGATATAAATACAGTTGAGGAGGTCTGAAGGAAAGACATAAGCAGATCCATCTTTCACATTCCGCATTTAAATGTTAAACTGTAAGATGCTTTTGTGCAGTGAAAAACAGAATGCCTTAAAACTATTTCCTTCTCTCCAGTTTTTTTCGAAACATAATTAAAAGTAGTTGTTACATTAAATAAATTATATAATGAACTGTAGTGAATAAATATTAGCTCATTGTATAATTTCTATAGTACCTAAAGTATAGAACCTTTGAATTTGATTAAATTAGTGTGATAAAAAATCTGATATGGGCACCCTATTATTTCCTTGTAGGGCCTATTAAATTATGCCCATTTTTCGGCGCACTTCTTTTAAATTTATATCCTATTTTAAATTAACCGATCGCAAGTTAAAATTAACATCAAAAATTGCAAATTTTTGAAATTAAATATACCTATCAATTTTTGTCCTATGAGATCCAAAACGAGAGTAAAACATTTAATTACAGAAACCGGAAGACAGCCTTAAAAGTTAGATTTCGTTATTTGTCCAAAATTATTTTTTTTTAAAGAACTTGATATTGTCAAAACAGGAATATTTTCATAATTTAAAACATTTCCGTAATCAGACGTATATGACCACGACAAGCGACTCCGAAAATAAAGGTAGGGTAAGGAATTTTAAGCCTGGTAAAGGGAGTGGGTATATATATATATAAAAGAAAAATCTGATGTATACACAACCCCATGACTTTCTTGTACGGAATATTAAATTATACGCATTTTTTGCTGCATTTCATTTAAACGTATTTCCTCGAATTTCATTAGAGATGTATTTCTTATTCAATAATTCAGTTCTCACTTCGCAACAAGACAGAGGGAAAAAAAAAAAAAAAAAAAAAAAAAGGCCTCAAAATATCTTCAGTAAAAGTTGATAGATATAGAAAACATAAAACACCAAATGCAATTAAAACAATTAAAAAACCAATTTTTACAACTGAAATCAGAGTTTATACGCAAAAACAAGCCGGCCAGCAGGCAAGAACGCAAATGTTTCGGTGCACAAAATTAAAAGTTTCCTTTTCGTCCCACTCGGAAAAATAAATAAATAAATAAAAAAAAAAAAAAAAAAACACTGATGAAAGTGCAAAAAAGACTTAATTCGTTATTAAGTTTCAAATGTAAAAAAAAATATGGCTGCTATAGTAAGGAAAATTAGGCTTGGCCGCACTTAAACAATTTTTAAATTGTTGATAATTCTAGAACGATTGTACGCAGATTAACTAAAGGCATAAAGACCTTAACCGGAGGATCAGAAATACATAATTCAATCATTTTTAAAGCAAAAAACGAGCAATTAACCAACATCTTTATATATATAAGCGGCTAAAGTGTGTGTCACCGATAGTTTATTGTTGCCACTCGAAATTAACGTTTCCGAAGTTTTTAATTAATATCTCGGCCGAATTCGTACGGAGATTAGAACTGTATCGATGGATTCGGAGAATGTTTTGGAATCCGAGGATACTCGTCTCGAATTTCAACTCGGCGCTGTTCCGTAAATATTCGAGAAAAAAGAATTTGCCATGTAGCCAAATCTCTCTATTAGGGAAAACCCAAGAAAGAAAGTGAAAAATGTAGGGAAAACGTCGGGAAAATTAGTTTTTAATTAATATCTCGGCTAATTAAAGTCCCAAGAAGACGCAAATGGTCAAAATGGCGTGCCATAGACCTGCGGAATCCAACGGTGTGCTCCGCTAAGCCCGGGAGCCAGCCGTTTCGGAGGAGATAATGTTACTTCACCTCATATACTATATATGCGGCTTAAGTGTCTGTTTGTCGCCGATAGTTTATTGGCTGCTTGCGTAACTATACTAGCCAATGGGGTGAAGTTGCCACGGCACAGGGTTGCCGTTTCAATTGAGACGTAGACAATTTCCTGTAAAACTTGCCTTTGCTATGATCATCAATACGTCTCAGGACCAAACGCTTAAGCGCGTTGGCATTTTTTTACCTGAGCCTGCATTTGGACACTGTCAACTTTATGTTGCCTGTTCAAGAGTTCGTGAAAGACCGGACGTAAAATTAAAAATATTGGATAGTCATCTGCAAGGCGAGCTTAAAAATCATGGAAAGATCTACACAAGAAATGTTGTGTACAAAGAGATCTTTGACATGTGAATTAACATTTCATTATTTAAATCATTTTTATTGATTGAGCTAGCGGTGGGATCTTAAGAAATGTACCACTAGTGATTTCCTTCATTGTATTCTACTTTAAGTAATTAAGCAAGTAGAAGGGGGAAACCCCATGGGGCAGTAAGAAAAGAGGCGCCCTCGCCGCCTGCTCTGAGTAATTCGGTTTAAATTAGGTGACACCTTTGCACAAATCATTTTAATTACAATTTATAATATCTAGAACAGCGGTCATTTCGTATGACCGCTGGGCATTTTAGCAAAAGAATAAATAAATAAATAATAAAAAAAATAAAAAAAACAGCTCACTGAGTTGAGTAACAGAGTGGATGTGTATGTATATATACTGAATGAACTAAAATTCATTGAAATCGAAAACAAGTTTTTCTAATACTTTCACAATAGCTACAAAGTAAGATAATAATAATTTATTTACTAATGAAATATTGATTATATTAACTCCTAATATAAATTTAATAGAATGTATGAGGGAACCCAGAAGTAGGAAGTTTAATTCCGAAAATTGTTCTTTAAAAGGAACTTGAATATAAATCAGGAAAAAAAAAAAAAAAAAATCTGAAATGTTTCAGATTTTAAATTACGTCCAAAGGGGCGTTTTTTAACATTTTGTGTGTTACCTTTCTTTATTAAATATCATGTTCCTCGCACTTAAACCATAAGATCCAGTGCAGCAGCAATATCGCAAAATAGTTTTAAAACGAGTATATCTTTAGAATTTCCGATACAGAGACTCACGCGCTGGAGATAAAAATGTTTTGTCTGCACAACGTTGCCATTGCTCGCTTTGAAATCCTTGAGTTTGTTAATCAAAAATTCGTCAAAGTTTTAAAAAATAGGAAATCGATCATAAAACAAATTTCAAATTTCAAATTTGGTCTTCCACATGCTCATATTCGTTGGAGGATTATGTTATTCAAAATTCGATGACTCTATGTACCGTTGTTTTATCACAATACGAGAAATATACATACATTTATGCAGATTTTTCATTATTTAATTTCTTCAAATATAATGCAGGACTCTAACATTTTGTGGCAACAGTTTGAAAAGTGAACCGACATTTATGAGTCCGACGCAAAATGCCAAAACGAAACTAATAGTCCTTCGGGATTCAAAACCCTTTGGACTAAAAAAAAAAAGCTTTTTAATGGGACTTGAATTTAAATCATGAATAACAAAAATTCAAACTTTGAAAAAGAAATTTAATAAACCAAGTAATTATCGTCATTGATCGGAAATTAGTTGACTTTTCAAGGAAAACAAACCAACTCCCGTTCAATGAACAATAATTAATAAATGCGAAAATGTTTCGTCTTTTACTCAAGTAAGAATAATGATGCCAAACTGGCAAATTAAGTTAGGCCAAAATTGTAGTTCCGTTAAATGACTGGATTTTTAGAAAACTTGAGACACTAAAGCCAAATTAGAGTACCAAAGGACTCATTCTGAATGAAGCATTTTCGCTAATATAACAGATTTTTTAGAAAGTTTAAGTGAGTAGCCAAATTATGTAGTAAAATTTACAAGATACTTGAGTCAATGTCCCCCCGACATCCTCGCTTTTATGTTTGTTAAGTCAAGACTATTTTTATAAAAATAATAAACATAATAAACAATAGTAATTTCAACTGGAATTATGAAATAGAACTCAAAGCAATAGAAAAAAAAAACATGAGAAACACAAGAAACATAATAAACTATGTTATTTTTGCAAAAACAATTAAAATAAAAGTTGAAAAATTGAAATTTATATATAATAAGAGTTAATGAAATGTAAAATGCGAATTGTACATGAAATATAAAAGGCCAGTATATGAATTAATTGACTTACACTCTTTCTAGTGGGATGTCAGTAATATGCTTTCTTCTGTTTCTTATTCATATGGGTGGTGTAGGCCGTACTATCCGAAATTCTGTTATCGGCAGTGGGGAGACTTAGAATTATTACAGGCCGTGTACCTTTGAGAAGTTATTTTTGGTGCGTGGGAGGGACTTAATAGGTTTGAGGGGTGGGATTGTTGCGGAATTTTTACTTGAGTGAAAGCCTCTGTTAAAATTTTGAGTACATTAACTAGTGAATGGAAATTAATTAATTTCTGGCTAATTGTCGTGGCGGAACGAAGAAGAAATGAAGAAAAAAGTATTTTCACTACCAGCGAGCTATTTGGCAGACTACAGTGTATGAATTCGGTTCATTTTTTTAGTAACAGCATAATAAAAGTCTGAAAACAATGATATTTTAACATTACATACAATTTGTAATTACACTATGTACAAATCCTCCAACTGATAGTCATCCAACTTATACCGCCTTTTCAGTTTTAGGAACAAATTATCACATCCCTATCAATTAAATGATTGAGAGAGTATTTAACGCCTGTTCTTTTAAGATAATGGTTAATAAATTGATTCGGTATTAGATTATATATGAGAATTTTAATAAGGAGCATAATTTCGCGTTGTAGATCTATCGTACCTGTGCAAGTATTTTTAATACGTTGTATTTGATTTAAGATAGTATTACTAATAACTTTTTGGAAATGTTGGAAGTCCAATTTATTAATTTGTTAGAATTGAAATCGAAGTTTCTTGTTTTGTCAAACCGTAAAATTTGTTTGCAGTTAATTATTTGAAGATCAAGATAGTCGATGTTATTTTGCGAATGATTAGTTTTATTAAGTGTAAGGCATTCTGGATAAATGTCGGAGTTTTCAATCTTATTAAAATTATTAAATGTAATAAGATCATCTATATATCTGTAAGTGTGCTTGTAGTAATTTAATTCTTGCTGTTGTAAATTTTTTTGAAAGATAAATTATTTGATAATAATTTATTTTCCAAAATGTGATTATTAACTTGAATAATTTACTTTATTCAAGTTAATAATCGTGAGCATAGCAGGGATCTAGTAGAGTAGTATAGATTTCTTCTAAAGGAAGTGAGGTATATAAGTTTTCAAAGTCATAGTAGTTAATGTTTTGTATGTCGATTGTCTGAATGGCATTAATGACAGGAGTGTTATTTTGTATGATCCAACAATATTTATGATTAGTGTTATAATCATTGAAAATAATTTTACAATTTTTTTAAGCTGAAGAGCAAAATAATAATCTACATTTTTCTTGTAGTTATTAGTGCCATTTGCTGATTTTTAAAGGTGTTTTATGGAATTTGGGAAGAGCATATAGGTTAGTAAATCTGTTGTATTTTGGATTTAAAGAAATATTTAGTTTTTAATGAAAAGTTAACTATCTCTTTTCAACGCAACTACTTATCAATTAGCAAGCCTTTCAACGCGACTACTTATTAGCGAACAATACAGAAACATCTATAATTAACAGAATTGAAACTTTTAATAAAAACCTAAATATCTCTTTAAATCCAAATTTTTTGGAAACAGGAGATAAAAAATGCGCAACGCCTTCCCCGGGAATCGAACCACGCACCTCTGGAATACGCTTCCAGCGTGCAGACCACTGCACTACAAAGGCATGCTAAGAAGACGGAAGGAATATCTTATATAATCTCCTTTTTAAAGAGCGACTGTGGTTTTTAGGGGATCTAGTCGCCAAATCCTGGATGTGCAGAATCATCATCCACCACCCTTTTATTTCGAGCGATACTGTAGAGACATTAGGTATTTTTTGGGAGCAGGAGTGATGAAAAATAAGCAACGCCTTAGCCAGGAATCGAACCAAGGACCTCTGGAATACGCGCTCAGAGTGTAGGCCACTACACTACGAAGGTCTGCTAAGAAGGCGGGAGAAATACCTTATAAGCTGTGCAAAGTTTCCTTAGGATCCTAATAAAACTTTAGACTTTTATGAATTGCACGAACAAATTGATACTTCTCTTTATATATATTAATGACTTTAATGAATCCATCTAGTGTAATTTCAGGGGTTGCACTAGTAATTAATAATAAATGAAATTTGTCTGCGTTAATTGCTTTAAATTACATAGCTTGTTACAATGAATTTGGAAGAAAAATTAAATATCTTACGCTTTGTTGAACGGCAATACACCAGCTCTTAGACAGTGACTTTCCTCTTGTTTTGAAGGTCATGTCAGCCAAATTTCCCCAAAATCGGATTAAAACTGTAGATTTCTATATGAATTAAAAAAAGAGAGATGCTTTTTATATATACAGATATACGCCTAATTTAAGCATTTATATCTTATCATTTACAAATTTTCTCGAAAACGTTCTTATAACATTACTGAATTTCTTACTGTAAAATTCTTGTTTTATGAATTTTCAAGAAAATAATTTTCAAAAAATTAGTTTATACTGTATAAATTTATCAATATTATTATTCTCATTCTTAGCTTATCGCAAGGAAATTATGTTTTAAAACAGGCATTAGAAATATTGTCTATTAAAGGTCATAAACTTTCAGTAACATTAACATGTATGATTGTCACTTTAAAGAACTCAATCTCAAGCTTTAAAAGATTAGTAGCATACCATACATTATTCGATCATCGGAGACAGTAGCGTGACATTAAGTCTACTCAGTATCGTGACACGATAAATGGCAGAAGGAGGTTGAAATTCTTGACATTTTATTTCACGTTTGAAGCAAAGTACCTCAATTTCAACAGGAAAATGAAAACTTTTAAATGATTGCGTAAAAAATGTCTTGAAGGGATTTAACACTCGTCTCTTTTTGTACTCATGAACTTGCTCTTTTACCCTTTCATATGTTGCATTCCATAAGCTGATTTATTTCTTTTTTATCTTGTATATGTAGCGAATAATTTCTTGGATTAATCTGTCTAACATGTTTATAAAGTTATCAATTTTTTTTTCGGTTGTCAACCGTGAAAAATAAAGGTCTATAATTTCGATTTACTGGAAACTTGTATATGGCTGGATATAATTGCGAATTTCTGTAACTGCTTCATTTCATAAAGGATAATTTAGGATGTAAGCGATATTTATTCTGAGCGCATTGCGATATAGCAGTCTAGATTTAAGAGATTGCTTAAGGTAATTTTTTACGTCAAATTTAACTGGAATTTTGTCCTGCATTTACGTCGTAGTAATCAGGTGAATTCTGAAATATACTATAAAAAAGAATTCCACTTTAGAAATATATCTAAGGAAAAAAGTGTCTAAGTTGAAAGGGGATTTTAAGTTCGAATGGGAAAGGGTTATACTAATTTTCTTCCCAGTGGAAATCGTTGGAAGTGAGCAATATACGTGTGACTTACTCCTCTTTGTTCTCTATCATTTCACTGGGATACGATTTCATTTTATCTTTTCTGTTTGTATATTAAGAGAAAAATTTAAAGAATATGTAGTAATTTATAAAGATAAGCCAGATAAACATGCAAGGACAGAGTTGAAATATACTGCTGGCCATTAAAATTGCAACACCAGGAAGGAAAGATCTGACGAACGTAAAAATCACATGAAAGGAAGAAGAGGTTGGAATATTGGAATATGCAAATTGTTAGTATTTCAGCGCATTTAGACGACGCAGGAGGGAGAAACGACATTCGAAGCACTGCATAAAAGAAAAGTTGTGTAATGGATTTCTCATTCGGAAAGTGCTTTTTTAAGGTTGGCGTTGCTCAGAATATCGTGTTATGCCTCGAATAAGTACAGGAATTGCTTACCAGCAAGTTTCGAAATTCGATAGAGGCAGGATCGTTGCCTATCGAAAGGATAGATTATAGTTGCATGATTATCGCCGGTCGCACCCGTCGACATCCAACTACTTTCATGTGAATATGGAATCAATGGATTGCTGAAGGTCATACTGAACGGCATGCAGGATCTCAACGCTCTCCCATGACTACGCAAGAGAGGACAGACAGTGATTGTGAGGCCAGATTGTGAGCTCAGTCTTGCAAAACCGTACGACCACATCACGCATCATTAGTCAGGAAATGGGCACGTTTACAGCACGTCCAGTATCAACTCGTAAGGTGCGTTGACGTTTGCAGCAGCGTGGACTATCATCTGAGTGACTATTAATTCGGTATCCCTTGACAATGCAGCATAGAGAGAGATAGCGACTCTGGTGCACCAAACGACAAAGCTGCGTGCAAGAGTGGCACAATGTCGCCTTTTCAAACGCATCCCGGTTCTACCTGCAGTATTTTGATTGATGGTATACGTGTCTGGAGTGTCCGAGGAGACCACACTCCGCCTGCTTGCATTCGATATCGGCATAGGAGGCCTGCACCTGTTGTGATAGTTTGGGCAGCCATTGGGTACACGACACGGACATCTCTAGTTCGGATCGAAGGCAATTTGAACGGAGATAGGTACATTACCGACATCGTACGTCTAGTGGTTGTGGTCTACCTTCGAGATTCCCAAGCTCCATGTTCCAAGAAGATAATGCAAGACTACATGTTGCACGTAGTGTTCTGACCTTATTCGATATACAGGGTATTCGATTGCTGCCCTAGCCTGCACGGTCTCCAGATCTGTCACCCATTGAAAACATCGGTTGCTGAGAGACTGGCCCGCCACCCCTCTCCAGATAATACGGCTGATGAAGTGTGGCACAGACTTGAAGCAGCATGGAATGAGTTGCCTATTTCTGTTATCCAAGCCCAGTTTGACTCCATGCCTTAAGGAGTAAGAGCTGTTTTAGCTGTCAGGGGGGCAGCTGTTTCTACTAGTTTCGCACCCCTGTAAACCTCCAAAATGTTTAAAATTTAATCATTTTCTCTTCATGCTTTACTGTTTACGTGTAATAAATATCTTTTTTGTATTTGCTTTCCTTCATGGTGTTACAATTTTAATGGCCAGCAGTGCTATATCAAGAAAGTTTTTAAAGGAAAAATAAAAATTTAGGTTTGATGAACACGTATATTGAAGTGATTTTTTATGTGAAAACTCAGACGTTATTTATAACAAAAAAGGCATATTTCGCTCATGTAAAATTTTTTTCTCATTCGCCAAAAATTGTTTCGAAATGCATGACTTAATACTATCACATAGCAATAAAATAGAAAAAAAGAAAAACTTTCGTCTTGAAAAATAATAAATAAATAAATAATAATAATAAAAAAAAATCTGAAATGTTTCAGATTTTAAATTACGTCCAAAGGGGCGTTTTTAACATTTTGTGTGTTACCTTTCTTTATTAAATATCATGTTCCTCGCACTTAAACCATAAGATCCAGTGCAACAGCAATATCGCAAAATAGTTTTAAAACGAGCATATCTTTAGAATTTCCGATACAGAGACTCACGCGCTGGAGATAAAAATGTTTTTTCTGCACAACGTTGCCATTGCTCGCTTTGAAATCCTTGAGTTTGTTAATCAAAAATTCATCAAAGTTTTAAAAAATAGGAAATCGATCATAAAACAAATTTCAAATTTCAAATTTGGTCTTACACATGCTCATATTCGTTGGAGGATTACGTTATTCAAAATTCGATGACTCTGTGTACCGTTGTTTTATCACAATACGAGAAATATACATACATTTATGCAGATTTTTAATTATTTAATTTCTTCAAATATAATGCAGGACTCTAACATTTTGTGGCAACAGTTTGAAAAATGAACCGACATTTATGAGTCCGACGCAAAATGCCAAAACGAAACTAATAGTCCTTCGGGATTTAAATCCCTTTGGACTAATAAATTTTATTAATAAACAGGAAAGAAGAGAATCTTTCTATTCTGTGTAATTAAAAATACTTTTTATCGATGAATATTTTTGAATAAATTAAATAAATTATTTTCCTCACGGATTTCTAAACACTATGTCAGATTTATATCTTTACAAGGAATATCTTCTGTTCACTACTTAAAACCTATTTTGTTTCATTAATATATTTTAGAAAGTAAGAGATTTTCGAGTTATGCTTTCTGCAAAACTTGAAAATAAAAAATCTAAAGTCGGCTCTATTTTCTCTTACCTACTGACTGGTTAGATTTGGCTTATTTCTGTACTTATTCCGCTCATTTCTGCTACTACTGTTTATTGCTTAAACATTAAGAAATGAATGCTTTCGAAACAACACAAGAGAAATTGTCTTGTGGAAAAAACAAATAAACGAAAACAAATTATTTGTACCTACTTCCTTGTGGCGCAACTTAAATTAATTTACCAATCAAACTTTGCTGTATTTTGAACCAATTAAAACTGCGTTAAAAATACTACAACAAGGAATATTTTCAGTTTTTAATAAAAGCATTTTAAATTTCCTGCGATTAATAAAATAATCTGACTTAACTACTTTAAAAGCAAATATTAAATTAATGCGTTAATAATTATGTGTTTTTAATGTAAGCAGTAAACGCATTCTTAAGTAAAAAATAATTAAATAGTTGGAACCCAAAGAGTTAAATTCTCCAAAACTTAGACATTGCTTCTTAAAATACTCAGCATTTTGAGATAATGTTTTTAAAAATTTCTGGAAAAACATTCTTTGTCCTAATTTTGATGATAATAATAATAGTGGAAAGAAGAATAAGAATAAGATAAAAATGACTAATGGAAGAAACTAGTAATTTTGCCTGACTTTATTAAATTTAATGTTGTTTATTAAATTTTCGATGTTGTCGAGGAGAATAAGTATTTCTTTAAGGATTAAAAAAATAACAAATAATTCCCTTTTCTGAAATTTTCTGTAAAAATTCTAGATTTTTCATACTACGTTAAAAATATTCTAGAATACTAAGGCGTTTATTTATGGATTTCCTTTGTGATGCGTTCGAGTAGTTCGAAGTCGTATTTATACTACTTCCACTCTCCCTCAGATTTTGAGGGTCACAGTTCACGCCTGTTTTGGGGGGTACACTCGTAGTCTTTCTTTATGAACTGTTATTTTTTGTAGGTTAAAAAAATTAAGTCAGATTATATCTTATGCGGCTATCATATTTTGTGTCAGCTACTTTGTGTTCAGCTGTCAGATATTTTTTTCTTTCTTGAGCCAAAAAGCGCTAAACGTCTCTCTCTCTCTTTTTTTTTTTTTTTTTTTTTTTTTTTTTCAGATGACTCAGTGTAGTAAAACTAAGATATAAAAGATCAAGATATATTTTTTTGCTTGATTGAAGTATCTATGTTATAAAATAAATTTACGTCTTTGTGAGTGAAAATTCCGGTTAAATTTAGTTTAATCTTGACATGCTGGTTACTTCTCTTTAATTTGCTGGTCACTTCTCTTTGAAATTTATGATATTTTAAACATAAGCACAAGGAAGTAATTTGTAATGTAAGCAGAAAAAGTGTGATGTAACAACGAAAGGATAACTTACTCGTAGTACCTTCATTTAAGTATTATCACAATGATAGCGTACGTTGCTTGACGTTTAAAACGAAATCCCAGTCTCGGAAGAAAAATTTTGATTCAATGTCTTTTAAAATAATTTTTTGTTAATTTAATTCCTTTTTACTTCCTAGTGCGAATTAAAGGAGTATAGTAATTGCGATATTTCGAGTATCATATTTCAATGGAAATTTCCACTTTGACAGTTTCCGAATCCATCTGGAGTATATTTCTTTCAATTTGAAGTTGGCTATACTTACGTACGTACGTACATACGTATTTATCTCTCTCCAATAACTCAAAAAGAATTAACCTGCACAACTCTGAAATTTTGTAAATGAGACTGCTAAAGCATCTAATTCGCACCTCCCTTTTCTTATCGTCCCTCCAAAAAATCGGCAATACCAAAATAAAATGTATTTACCTGCCCTACTTAAAAGTCTTTGCCCGGTCTTTATTTTCTCTATGCTCGTACACATATACTTCCACATACATAAATGTTTTAAATGAAGAAAGTATTCATGTTTTGGCAACGACAAATTAAAAAAAAAAGTAATAACAGTTTTGGACAAATAAGGAAATTTGATTTGGGAATCATTTTATTTGACCGGAATATTTAATTTCAAAATATGCGATTTTCCATGACATTTTCAACTTGCCTTCAGGAATCGGTTAATTAAGTTAAAATAATTCGAGCAAATAAATTTAAATGAAGTACAGCAAAATATATTTAAAATTTAATAGGCCGCATAAAGAAGTCATATGGTGCCCACATCAGAGTTTTTATTTTAACTCTTGCATATAGATTCTGTTTTTTTAGTCCAAAGGGGCGTTAGATCTAAAAGGTTATTAGTCTCAAAGCGCCATTTTGCCTATTTTCACTTTTTGCCTTGGTTCACTTTCAGACTTTTGCCACCAAATATTATCGCCATGTATTACAGTTAAAGAAATCAATAAACAGACAGAATCGCCATGTATTACAGTTAAAGAAACTAAATAATGAAGAATCAGCATGAATGCTTGTATGTTTCTCGCATTGTGAAAAAACAACAGTACCTAGAGCCCTCCAATTTTGAATAACGTAGTCCTCCAACCGAACATGGGCACCTGGAAGCTCGAATTTTGAATTTCGAATTTGTTTTGTTACCTATTTCAAATTTTGTAAAACTTTAACGAATTTCTTCTCTAACAAACCTAACGATTTCAAAGCGAGCAATGACAACACTGTCCGGAAGAAAACATTTTTATTTCCGGCGTGCGAGACTGTGTATCGGAAATTTTAAAGATTTGCTGTTTTTAAATATTTTGTGATATTGCTGTTGAATTGAATTTTATGTGGTTCAAGTGCGAAGAACATGACATTTAATAAATAAAGATAACACACAAAATGTTAAACCCCCCTTGAGCATTATAAAAAATCTGAGAGTTTTTAGATTTTTTTTAATCCAAAGAGGCTTTGTCCCTGAAGGACTATTGTTTTCGTTTTGCGATTTTGCGTTGAATCACTATAAATGTCCGTTTCACTTTTCAAACTGTTGCCACCCAATGTTAGAGTCTAGCATTATATTTTGAGGAAATTAAATAATGAAAAATCTGCAAAAATGTCTGCATATTTCTCGCATTGTGATAAAGCAATGGTACATAGAGCTGTCGAATTTTGAATGACGTAATTATCCTAAGGATATGGGCATGTGGAAGCCCAAATTTGCAATTTGCAGTTTGTTTTATTATTGGTATCGGAAATTCTAAAGATAGGCTAATTTTAAAATTATTTTGCGACATTGTTATTCAACTGAATTTTATGGTTTAAGTACAAAGAACATGATATTTAATAAATAAAGGTAACACACAAAACGTTAAAAAGACGCTCCTTTGGACGTAACTTAAAATCTGAAACCTCTCAGATTTTTTTTTTCCCCCAGATCGCAAAGTCGAGTTACGAGATTTACACTTACGAGATTTTCTGTCTGTTTATTGTCCTGAATATCCGTTTTATTGCTTAATAATTATCACATCAGATAGTTTCATAAAACTTCTATTATGCATCGTAAATAATTTGAGCCTTTTCTTATTTTTACTGTAGGGAATTATCCAGTTCTTCTGAGCGTGCTGCCATAATGAAAGTACTTAATACAACCAACTAGTAGTCGTATAAACAGAAGATTTGCAGGTCGAATCCCTGCCAAGAAACAGTTTTTTATGTTTCTCTTGTCGAAAAGATCTAATGTTGTGTTGCAAAAATTTTATATAAAAAATCTCACTTCACAGTCATTTAATCGACAATTTTGAGTCTATTTTCATTTATTTTCTTTTCTACTTTTAAAAACATTCTTCAAATTTGC
This sequence comes from Stegodyphus dumicola, assembly GCF_044657685.1. Classification (NCBI taxonomy): domain Eukaryota; kingdom Metazoa; phylum Arthropoda; class Arachnida; order Araneae; family Eresidae; genus Stegodyphus; species Stegodyphus dumicola. The sequence continues at coordinate 97,300,753 of NC_140772.1, read as the reverse complement.
TTTTATATATTCCATGATTACATAATGCTACATTTTCCCAATTATAGCGCTTTGATAGATAAGCACTATTTTTTGGAAAAATATAGCACTTTTCAATTATTGAACGTGAGACTCTCGCTGGCACTCCCTATGATAAACACTTGTTATTCCAAATAAGCTTATCAAGGAATAAGACTTGCCTTTATTACTTAGTTTATATCAAACTGAAATATTAAAATTGTTAGCTAGTTAGAAACCTAATTTGTTTGACCAAAACAACAGCTGTATGACTAGAATCTCAAAGAGAACATTTTCTACAAATAATTAAACTTTTCACTTTCTCAGAAAAGACATATACAGGCTTACGTAAGGTGAAAAAAAGATGAATTTTCTTCAGAAAAGAATTGTGACATATCTAAAACTAGTTTGAAATAAAGATAATTGTGATGAAGAAAAAAATTCTAATGGAAATGAGCTTTTATGTTTTGGGGAAGAAAAGTAATATTATCTAAAAGATAATACAAATTCTTTAACAGCAACTTAAACTTTGAAGCATGGTGTTTCAAGTTGTCTTGATGATTGTTCTAAAATTGTGAAAACTGCAACTTCCATAGATTCGTTCACCTACCATAGGAACTATGATAAAAAAATTACCAATTAAAAAGAGCAAAATCTTTAAGCAGAAAAAGGATGGGTATTGAATTGATGACTTTCTAAACGAATAGCTATAAATGTTTAATGAATTTTATCGTCAGATGGTGCAGATGATAAGGAAGATATTTTTGTAGTTATTAAGATGGATTAGATATAAGATGGTATTAACCTAAAGCGACATAATGTTTTACAGCTGATAGTATGCATCAAGCATTTTCGGTTTCAAGAACATGAGGGCTTAAAACACATTCAGTCCTATCTTTCTTGCCCTCAGTAATGATTAGAAAACCTCTCGATAAAATGTCGTTTGAGAACTTCGACGCATAAACGTCACAGTATCTTCATGCTGAAAAGTTAGTTTTTACATACATTTTAAGTCGATTCCATAGATAACGACTTTGCAAATGCACGTTTAATAATTGCACAACTTTGTAGCTTGAAAAGTGGTGTCAGTCTTCTTAGAAACAGTTTATGTCACTGACAGAAGCTATTCATACAATCTTATGATGCTTTGAATTCTTCTGCGGATTTCTCTAACTATGGTGTCATTGCCAGAGCTTGAATGTCAACTCTGCAAAAACTAATGCCTTTGCTACTCTGTAAGCTTTTCATTCATAGATATCTTCTAACTCAGGAAATAAAGTTTGCCGATCTGATTCTCCCTTTAGTTTTTTTAGTATTTCCCTCGTCCACTTGTTATCTGAGGGATCGTATTCTCATCGCCATTTTTCAGATCATTCGAAGATCCACTTGATGTCTATAGAAATTGGTTTAAATTCTTTCTTAAGAAATTTGAAAATTTCCATCCTTTTACTCCACAGTATACTTTATTTTAGCATTCATCTTGTTTGGTCAAAATATCATTCCTTTTAAACCTATTATTAATTCAAGTGTTGGCTGAAGACTTACTAGGCAGAACAGCAAGAAAAACTACTTTAATGACCCACATAGAAGTGAAGACCAAGTTAGCGCTTGCAACCGTTAATAAATCTGTAACTATCCGTGTTATGCTAATAAGAATATATACATAAGAATATATATATATATAATCTTTTAATAAAATATGCATATATAAGAATTTGTGTGGCTTTAAAGCAAAAATTTGAATTCTAGAATTTTTTTCCGGAACATAAATAGAAAAAGCACATTAATGTATGAATGATTTAAAATCAATTAAATTTTCAACAAAGTAAATTCATCAGTCTTTACTGTCCTTGTGGATTACATATTGATAATAAATTTGCTATGCCAATGAAACATTGTAATGGACCAATGGAGCTGTCAATCTCCTCGGCAACATACTCACGATGGCAGTTAACTGAGCTACCTGCCATTCACGGAGAAGTCTTTGTTTTCACTTACCGTCTCATTTGAGGAAAAATCTATTGTCCTATTTTCTGAAAGGCAACCGGAGGTGGAATGAGGGCTTGACAGCTTTCCAAGAGGCTGCAACGGCTGTCACCGAACTATAAAGAATGAAATGAAGTCTGTCGTTTAGCTTGTAAATGAATCTGAGTTATAAATGTTTCCTTTTGCGGAAGGTGTAATAGACGTGATGGGCGTGTCAAGAGTGATGTTGCTGGGCAAAATTTTTTTCTTCTTCCAGTGATAGGATAATTATGTATTCTTTGTGCTTCCTTTTCATTCATGAAACTAGTTGTTGAGATAATGAATGAAAGTCATATTTGATAGCACTACGGAACACTGCATATTGATGTCTGGTATAATAAATTGCTAAGTGAATGGCATAATGAGATAAATAAAGATAGCACCATTCTGATTAAAGGTGATGAGGAACAATAAACCGGCATCTTTGTTAAAAGTGTTATTTTTTCGTGTTTAGAGGTTAATTCGATAAATATTGATTTTTAAGCATTAGCATCTTATTCCCTACTTCAAGTTACGCTGAATTATTTTAATTTGAAAAGCATATTAAGGTTTCTTATTTCCTATAAATATTTTATTTTATACTTTTCATTTTATGTATCGTTTAATCTAATCTAAGACGATCCCTTCCTAAAATGAATTCCTGAATATCGCAATTACCAATGCAATATTTAAAAAGGGTATATAGATAATCTATCATTCAGTAGTTTGCACCAAAATAAAGTTTATACACTTAGTTTTATCTCAAGGTAAAGTAATTAGAGAAATTAATTATCTTTCTTATGGAGAATTTACAATATCAAAGTAATATATACAAAAGCACTCAAATTTCTACTTAATATGTTAAATAATTACCGAAATTTCCTTACAATAGAAATAAATCATTTTCGTTACTTTACAATAGAAATAAATCATGGCCTATTGATTTTTCTATAGTTTGGCTTTGTCATTTTGAGCAATTACTTTTAAATAGATTTTATATTTTATATCTTTAATTTCTGAGGGATAGATCCCTTAAAGTAGAACAGTATTGTAACTGCTTAGCTTAAAACTGTTTCAGGCGTTAAATTGAAATTTGCATATCAAGATCGGAGTGAAATTTTTTTTTTTTACACTCATGGTTTTCTTATTTTTTTTTTTTTTTAACTTGGAAAAATTAGTATTTCGTTTCTTTAATTGTAATCTCTCAGGGGGTGTTAGATTGTACTATGAAGTTTCAGACCGTAACTGATTTCTTTGTAAAACACCTCTCGAGTATTAAATATACGTCTTATATAATGAAATCTTGTATGTCGACCAATGTAGTGCATTCTCCTACCCAGTTCTAGATAGAATTGTTTAATTAAGTCAAAGCACAGGAGGAGTATCTGCCTTGCTGTATCTTAGTTTTGACTAATCACACTCCATTAGATGGAATTTGAAGATTTTATAACCATCTTGACCAGTAATAAACTGCTCAAAAAGTTTTCAGATAGACAGACTTAAGTGCTCTTGCAAATTGAATGTACGTTTATCGATGCTTCATGTAAAAAGAAATTCAAAATATGATACTTATAATTTATTATTCTATTTTATGTAAGAAGAGTATAAGGTATTTTCTCCCTTTCTGCATGCCTTCGCGGTGTAAGGGTTAGCACACTCGACACGTATTCGAGAGGTCCAGGTTCGAGTTCAGGCGAGGGCACTGCTCATTTTTCACATCTCCAGTTTCAGGTGAAAAAAAAAAAAAAAAAAAAACCTAATAACTCTATCGTAGCGTCTGAACTAAAAGGTGGTGGATGATGGTTCTTCATCACCAGGATTTGGCGACTGGGTCCCCTAATCTCCAGTACATAAATTATTTTCTCCCTCCTTTTATCATGCCATCGTGGTATAACGGTTAGCACACTTGGCGCATATTCGAGAAGTCCAGTTGCGAGTCCCGGCAAGGGCATTTCTCATTTTTCATGATTTCTGTTTCAAAATAACCTAATATCTCTACTAAAGTGACTGCTTTTTTAAGAGTAAAAACTGCTACAAATAATTTTCAAGTTTAGAATGATGTAATATGTTAAACAGTACCTCTGTCTATATTATTGCCTGTCAGACATGTGATATGAGCGGTTAAATATTAAATCATGAAAGCAAAATGGCAACTTGAAAATGTTAATTCCTAAATTTTTCTTTTTTTTCCATGGTAGAATTTTCTGAGAAATATTACACTGGAATTATTTTCTTCAATTCCTAACTAAATGAAACTTTTCTTTTTAAGGAATTTATTGAACATTATGAACGAGTATCTTCGTCAATAATACACAGATCTGCTTCGCAGAATTTCGATAAATTCGTAATGAAAACAAAGAATTTTCTCATAATATGTTGTTTTCATTGCGAATTTTGTAATTTTCTTAACCTTTAGCTGTTGAAAATGTGCATTTAATTGATATGGTCAAGTCTTATAAATCTATGTACAAAATTATCCTTCTTGTGGCAACTTTTCTATCTCTCCTCATTAATTAGTAAAAAGGAAAAGCAATTTTATTTAAAAATACAATACGCTGAATGTTTTCACTGCAAATAAAGAAGGTTCCAAGATACGCATATTCGCCAAGGAAATAATAATAAAAAAAAAATTAATCTGAAAATTTCAGATTGCAGCCTGACACTTCAAACTGTTTAGTATTAAAGTTTCTAAAAACATGGTTAATATTTTGGTATATAGATTTCAGCTTAACAACTGAAGAATTTTGGGTTAAATAGTTACGGTATATAATGAGTTTAAGAATGAGTTTATCAGAAGTTAAAAATATCGAACATAAAATCTTATGTTTAAAATAAGTTGCTCAAAGCGGCAAAATTAAATTATTAGAAAAAATAACTGCTTTGAGATTATTTCATCTCAAATTAAAGCCGAATGAAGATTTGAGCGTTATTTAATAAAGACAAGATTTAATTATTCAAGATGTAGCTGTGCATTTATTTCACTGGATCGCTTGTGCACGAGGCGTATAACAAATGCATCGTTCTGATAATATTTTCTCTTTTGCCAGAACAAGAAATCGGAGAGCTGAATACACTAAATACCCCGAACAGGTTTCTTTAGGGATGTGTAAATGTCTTGGATAACTCATGATGTTCGAACTTATGGAACTGCTATCATACAGGCTAAATATCATACAAGGTTCTTTTATGTTAATTAATCAGTTAATTTATATTTTGTATCTTTACTGACACTTCTCCCTTCTGTTTTTCCGCATAATGCAAATTTAATTAGCATGTATTTAAGGTGAGGTTTTTAGATTGCATTACACAGCATGTTCTGCCTCTTGAGGCCACGTTACTAAAATTGCTGCATAGGATAAGAATTGTAGTCTTCGATCTCGTTCTATAATTGCCGATAGTTGACATCCCCGCGGGTTAAGTTTTGAGCCAACTTCGCGTTAAATTGATCTGTGTAGCCTTCGGCTACAAGCTTATTTGAAATTAAATTTTACATTTGACTTACTGATACTTTCGCGCCACAAATGCCACGAATGGTTAGCTGAGTTGTAAGCATAAAGTGTACGTTTTGTTCTTATCTAGATTTAAATCAAGTCTTTTACACCATTCTCAAATTTCAGTTGTTATTTAGCAATAATTCGCTTAAAGTCTACCAAGAATTTGGACACCTTAGATGACACATTTAACTCTACAGTTATACTAATTAAAGTTTTAATTTCAAATGAATGATTTACATTTTCCAAAATTTGAAATTTTACTTGCTATTAAATGTGATTTCTCTCCATTTATGATGTACAATATGGAGCAAATTGGCATTATGACATCATGCTTTCCAGTTTTTGGATATGCATTAGAATTATTTATATAATGTATCGTAGAATAAAAAATCTACAGCAAAATTGTTTTTAATAATTTGCTCATCAGAGAGAGAGAGAGAGAGGGGGGGGAAACCCTCTGTCATTTGCAAGGAATTAAACACACTCCGTCCTCTGTGGTCTTTTAATGCAAATTTTAACATACTATACCTGTTATCCACAGATCTTTTAGTACTCTACTCGAAAAGACAGCGCACTTTATTTCCAAAATTTCTCGTTTTCAAATTTCTCATATTGTCCATAAGTTACACAAGCAAATATTTTTATTACTGATATGAAGCATTTGCAGCTTTACAAATATGTAGTTGTCAAAAGTTTTGTGACACTAATCGGAGGAAAATCAAAATTCAAGCACCAGTTTTTTTCTTAAACATCTGTTGGAGATGCATTACTACAGACATCTAAAACGAAGTGTTATTGTTCGCTGCTTCTGCTTTCGCTCCTCTAATATGCCACTCATAAACGAGGGGGTATTCATCCTCAGTTGAAAATCAGAGATCACCCTAATAGGTTTCATTCTATTGTGAAAATGAGGTCGAAGCAGCTGCCTTGCAACTGATGAATATTCTCTGTATCTACAGAAAAGATAAAAAATGTTTCACTTGACAAGATTTTTGATGCATATTTGACTACATTAATGGGGATGATAATGATGGCCTAAAATTCTGAACTTATCGGAAAATTCTTTAGGAGTACCAGCTAATTAGTAGTACGCGCTCTTTGTATTTTATCCCTTTTGAAACTCTTGAGACTTATTAAATCTCAAATTATTAAAATTAGAAGACACCTGAAGATTAATCTAGTTTCACTAAAATTCGAAGAATAATTTTAACGAAATAAAATAAACTAATTATTAGTTCAATCATCATCATTGAAAACTTCATTACGCTTAGCAAGATCAGTTTGCTTCTGGAGACATTTTAAGGGAATCAGTACTTTGATGCTGTCCTTTTTTTCTTTTGTCCCTTGTGTCAAAACAATCAAGCCTTGCAAACGCCTGCAGAGATAAATGAAACTGATTTTAGCCTTTGAACGGGGGAGGGGAATTCGTCGTTTTACAAATTCATTATGATATTGAATTTGTAATAAGCGTTTATAATAACAAAAGAATATTCCAAAGAAGTAAATACTGTAGCAACTAATGATAAGTAACCGGAACCGGTGTACATTTTACAAGAACATAGTTTCGAAAATCTTTATCTAATTAACTTTTTACTCTTTATTCTCTTACAAGAAGATTCTGTTTAATTCACTTTATACCAGGGGTGGCCAACCTGCGGCTCGCGAGCCACATGAGGCTCTTCGAAGGATTATTTGTGGCTCTCGATAATTGTACCCCAGTTCCCTTTTCATTTTTGTATTATTATATTTTATAAAATTATTATCGTTCAGTAGAAGTTTCAAAATGTCTTTTAAATTAGAGACAACAAATATGAGAGACTAAGTGCAACGTTGTAACAAATTTCATTTTCGTCCATCGTCTCTTGATTTTTTTCTGAATCCATTCAAAATTAACATAATTCAAGGTGAGTTTTCCATTTCCAATATAATTATGACCCCAAAAGCATCTGAAGAATTAGAATTAATAGAGATGCAAGAAGATCAAGCTCTACAATTAAAATATAAATCGACGCCGATTACTGAATTTTGGAAATGTGTACCAGAATCGAAGTATCCTGAACTAAAAAAGGCTGCTTGTCGAATTATTTCAATATTCGAAACAACGTACTTATGTGAATCATTTTATTCCACTTTAAAATTCGTCAAATCCAAACGCCGATCAATATTATTAACCAGCATCTCAAAGAATTATTGAGAAGTGCTGTCACCAATTATTCACCAAATTTTAAAGAATTATCAAGAGAAGTAAAATAAATTTGTTTAATTTTTAATATTTACATTCAATACACATAATTTGTACTTTTATTTATATGTTTTCAATAAATATAATTTCTGTAAAATTTTTAATACCTTTTTTGCATACCTTTTAAACACGTATTGAATTGCGGCTCGCGAAAAATTTCAAATTTTGAAAAAATGGCTCGGACTATCAAGGAGCTTAGCCACCCCTGCTTTATACTGATTGCTGTTACTTACAATTAGTTGCTTTAGCATGAAGCTCTGAGCCTGATGACACATGAGTACGTTGCAAGTGCTTTCAATGGAAGATACTTATTTTCAAATATTTATTAAGTAATTTGTGGTAGTATCTCAAATACAATAGATGCGATTCATGTATTGAAAGGAAAGAATAAAATCTGTTGACTTTTTTCTTCGACCGTGTATTTTTCATTGTTGATTTCATTAACTTGAATTACCCTCCCCAACAGCACTTCTATTATTCATTTACAATGTAAAAATTTGAATCTTGCTGAAGCTCTAATGCAGATTAGTTGAACATTTCATAAAGTGGTTGCTGAAGTCCTTGAGGCTGTGTTAAAGCGTTAGCTACGATTTTGCTAAAATTGTATATCTGCAGAAGGTTTTGTCATTTACGAAAGTGTTTCGATTTCCAGAGACACGTGCGTAAACAAATACAAAGTACGTTAATCACCCAAACAGAAGACGTTAAAAAGACCGAACCACAGCGCACGAGCCTTCAGGAAATGTAACGGAAGCGGTAAAGAGGAGAGTGGTACAATAACAGTCATTCCCGTCTCACCAAAAAACACCCTCAGAGAACCGGACTGGTTCATGACGACTTGACAGCACTACCCTTGAACCGGAAGCAAGTTTTTGGCTACCGCGATCTCCGGCGATGAAATCCAAATGAAGGATTGAAAGGCGCAGGGTGGTATTATTAATGATACTTATGATCCACGTGTAGAGGTGGGCGTGTCGGTTGCATCCCAACCCTCTTGGATATCTTTTGTATCTCGGAAATCTAACGTCACGAAGATGGTGGGAAATGCTTTTCACATTTAAGTATTCTTCCTGTCTGGTTTTAATGAAAGCTTACAACAGTTTTCACCTCATGTCAAGTTACAAACTGTAAAAAGAATCTTTGCTTGTAAATTAAAATATCAGTGATAGAAAGACACAATAAAGTAATTTTGACAATCTGGTGCTTAACTTACTAACTCATTACGACTAATTAGCTAGACTTCATGAACGATAGCTTTTATTGCTAAAAATTCGCGTTACTTGTATAAAATATGCAATAGCTGGATTTATCTGTTACAGGAAGGGTCAACGTATTCATTACAGAAAAAATATATGGCCCGACACTGTTCGAGATAGTGTAGGTAATGTTGTTATGCAAATGGAATTTGTTTTTTCGGCCATTCTGCGAGATGTTAAATTTTGACACAAGAAGCTCAAATTTCTTTAACCAAAAATAGATCCCTCTTATTCCTCAACCGCATTATTTTCCAGATTACTGACTTTCTGCTGCTATTTCTTATCAAGATAGTTTCCAAAGGGATTTCCAGACAATTCAAGCTATCCAAATGCACGAGACGGTCATTCTGCAAGAAACTAATAAGTCCCAGATTCTCTGATGAATCGAATGAGTGAACGAGTGAAACTTGCTAATGTGTGAATTATATGAAATAAGAGTGAGAGAATTAAATAGCAGTAAATTACTCCAACTTTAAAGTTATGTATATTTTCTGAGACTTGGTAATAAGTTTAAACGAAATTAAATAATAAATAAATAATGTTAAATAAAGATTAAATGAAGGTGGATCAATTTTTTTATTATTTTATTTTACAACATAATTAAAATTTTGCGCAATTATAAGGAATAAAATCAACAAAATAAATCAGTTCATAAAATTAATCACAATCTATGTTCACTATGTTTCGGTTACACGCCAAAAGTCGTCAAACATTAATAATAATGCTTAAAACATAATCATAAATTACCTTAAATTTAATGCTAAGGACGCACTTCCACCTGATGCAGTAAGTGCACCGTATGCAGATAATAATAATGGCTGCTCTTTCACGTTATGGGAGAACAGGAGGGAAGAGGTTTTTGCTTTTGACTTTGTAAATTGAGCTGAGTGTGTCCACGCCACACATATGTTTTTCGTTTTGTTTTTTCAGATTCTCTGATGAATCGAATGAGTGAACGAGTGAAACTTGCTAATGTATGAATTATATGAAATAAGACTGAGAGAATTAAATAGCAGTAAATTACTCCAACTTTAAAGTTATGTATATTTTCTGAGACTTGGTGATAAGTTTAAACGAAATTAAATAATAAATAAATAATGTTAAATAAAGATTAAATGAAGGTGGATCAATTTTTTTATTGTTTTATTTTACAACATAATTAAAATTTTGCGCAATAATAAGGAATAAAATCAACAAAATAAATCAGTTTATAAAATTAATCACAATCTATGTTCACTATGTTTCGGTTACACGCCAAAAGTCATCAAACATTAATAATAATGCTTAAAACATAATCATAAATTGCCTTAAATTTAATGCTAAGGACGCACTTCCACCTGATGCAGTAAGTGCACCGTATGCAGATAATAATAATGGCTGCTCTTTCACGTTATGGGAGAACAGGAGGGAAGAGGTTTTTGCTTTTGACTTTGTAAATTGAGCTGAGTGTGTCCACGCCACACATATGTTTTTCGTTTTGTTTTTTCTACTGTATGTTGAAAGAAGTATTCTGCTAATGTTTCCAAGCGTGTCAGGAGTACTGAAGCAGGATTGTGAGTTCAAATGGCTATTATTTTTAACCCAGGTAAGTAATAATTTTGAACATCTCAAGAACTTCTTTATAGGCGCTTTAAGCGAACGTAGACGTAGTTTTTTTTTTTTTTTTTTTTTTTTTTTTTTTTTTTACGTAGGACTATAAAGTTAAAATGCAACTTAAAGCTTCTTTTCAGTTTGCAGTGACGAGATAGTTGGATAATCAGTTAGAAAACATTACCAATTACTACAATTTAGAGAACTAATTTTAGCAGTTCTGTACACCACTGGAGAAAAATTAAAATTTTTTGATTAATGTAAAGAACTCGACTACTTGCTCTTCACAGGAAGGATGATGGAAGATTTTTTTAAAGATTCTGCTTGATTTTTATGGCAGGATATAAAAATAGACACTGAAATTTCATAGTAACTAAAAGCTGGTATTAGATTGTGAAGCTCTCGGAATCACTTTAGGTGAAACTAAATGCTTTCTCTGGAATGTATGCTTTTACTAGACAAATTAATCAAATTTAACCAGTGCGTGTGCGATGTCAGATTCTGCTAATCTGTAAATTAAATGACAAGGCGAATACAGATACGGAAGTCACGAGAAATTAAACAACTTGCCTACTAGCTATACGGAGTTCTGTAATCTGTACTATTTGCGGCTAGAGCCGTCAAGCCAGTTGTGGCTTGAGTTGGAAAAGGAAAGCCAATGATATAAAGGATGAATTAGCATATTTTAAGTTTAAAAATCTAACGAAACTCCTAAGAAAAACAGCTTTACATAAACTCTACAATACGATTTTCTTCATTAGAAATATGCTACATGTAAAATTTTTACGATTAAGGCTGTATGAGAGACAAAACATAATTGGTATGCAGTATGACGTATTTTGTAAAAATAGTTGTTGGATCACCAACTTAATTAAATATCATCTTTGAAACGGTTCACTTGTTATTTTGACTTTAGAAATGTCTATAGTTGAGCCCTTTAATTTCATCACGTTACACTTTTTATCTTAATATTACGCTTCTAGTGCGTACTGTCTAATAATTTTTATTTATATATATATATTTTTAATAATGCAATGTGTTTATGATATATTCGATAATATACCTAATATTATATCATTTTAATGATACATAACTGATAATGGTTTAAATCTTTTGCACTAGTCTTGTAATTAACAAGTATCATTTCTAACGCCCTATACTAAATACTTAGGCACAGTTTAATTGTTTGCGCATTTCCTAGAAATTAGTTAAAAAATTAGGGAAGGTATCAAGGTCGCCTTTTTTGCATACATACACCTGCGCATCTAAACAAATACACTTTTGGTGGCGTGGCAAATTATACACGTCAAATTATTTAAAAAAGATGTTTAATATTTACGTTCATCATCAGTTTAAAATTTAACCAAACAGAATCGAAAATATTTTAACAATCAAAGAATCGTATCATTCAAGAGGGACATATAATTCCCTCCATCCAGTTAAGGTCTAAAATCAAACGTATAAAAAAGGAGGTGTGAAGGGGAGACTGGGGAAACGAAAGAGCTGTGAAAAAAGATACGTCGCGTTTAAAGCGCGACGCTTACGCCATCTATTGATGATCAAAACAATTTCCAGAAGTGGCGTGATGACACAGCCACTATAGGATGTGCTAGGACGAAGTTTTGTTTTTTCGAATATAATATGAGCTTGAATGTTATGCAAGACATTAACATAATGATATTCATGACCAGGTATTATGAATATCATACGGTTGATTGTTAAAGAAACGTATCTGTCACATTTCAAAGCAAATATATTTATTTGTTTTGACAAAGGATGCCTTTCGAATCAATGAAAGTCGCTGTCTTGGTGTATATGTTGTTTTTACTACGTTTTTACTCATTATAAAATTATTATTTTGTTACTTCTCGTTGGAATATCTTGGGAAAAAGAAAGGTAGTAGTAATCTAGCAAGAGAATTCTATAAAAGAGCAATAAGGAAATTTCGCCCGCAATCTAATCAATGATAACAAACGGAAGAGGTCATATTTCTTGTCGGGTACACACCTGTTTCCATTTTTTCTTTTTACGACAAGAAATACCCAATGAGAACGAAAAACAGCCAAAATGTATCTAATGCACCTAGTAAGGATGTCAAAAGAAGAAATTAATTGTCAGGGAAATAAATGATCTTTCCTTTCGTGTTGACACCAACGAAGGCGGAAACTTTATGGTTAGTGGATATGGACAAAGCTGTCAGCTATTAATGCTTAATGTATCAAATTTATTGTTCCGAACTGAAAGAAAAAAATAGTCATTAGAAAAGGTTCTGTCACTTATAATAATATAATAATAATAAAAAAAATAGTGCCAGTGTTAGTGTAACACAGAATTAATGGCATTATGCCTTAAATATACGAGAACATGTGTTTTTATGTAACTGATGAGAAATAAGCATTGCAAAAAAGAATATGTCGAATAATAATAATAATAATAGTAAAAGATTTTATCGACTGCATCTAACTTCGTAATCTTGAATTTTCCCAGACTAAAGTTTTGATTTAAACCCGAACAATGCAAATAAAAAACCAGAAAAGATAAATAAATTTTTAATATACTTTTCATAATTACATAATATGGAAAACTCTGATGTTTCCGTGAAATACCCGTGATGTCCCCGTGAAGATACCCGTGAAATGTTCAACGTAAATCTTGAAAAATGCAGTAGTTTTTGAAACTGCTGAAGGTACAGGGGATATCTTTTAGCATTTGTTTGAACGTATTCTGATAACAATATCAAGCAAATTCAATTAACGTCTGGTGCTTTGTGTTTCAAATGAAGAGACAAGAGAGAGAATACTTTCTAAACAGGTCTTAAGAATTGCTCTTCTTAAGAGAGTAAAGATAAAAATTAAAATAAATAAATAAATAAAACAAATATCAGAAAAATTTGCATGGTAATAAATTAAATCGATTAGACCCAACTTACTACTTTTATTACCAAAGATTGTTAAGACGATAAAAATTATTGAAAACTATTCCAAATTTGCTGTCGCTGGATTTTCGATGCAAAAGTTTCCTGCATTTAAACTGGATAATACGTTATTTTTTTTAGATCCTAAAAAATTGCTCGCAAGTTTCATGCAAATAATTTTAATACACAGAAAAGCTAGAAAAAAGATGAAAAATAAATCCACTGAAATTAACTAATTCAGAGAGGGAAAGAGGAAGCCAGATTTTAGCAGCTTGATCTTGAATAAAACCATCTCATAACGCTGTTCACACTTATGCCTTTTTTGCTGCTTAGAGTGCCACCTAGCGAGCGAAAAATAAAATCATAGGACACTGGTAGTTCGATCCAGGTTCAAATACAGACGAAGAGACTAGCAGCATGAAAGTTTTCCTCATGTCTAACTAGACTAGGAGCCAGTTTCCGTTCGAAAGCCTTCGGAAGTATTCCTTCTCTTAACCTTTTAACTGTCATGCCCGAGATAATGTCGGGCACAGCACTAGTGTTCGAAAATGTTATTCCCGAGTATTACTCGGGGTAATTTTTTTTTGAGTGCATCGTATTGTTATACCCGAATATATATCGGGAGACGTTTATTTCGGCTTCATCTCTTTGTCAAACCCGACTGTATCTTGGGAAAAGTTAATGTGCGCTCAGTTCAATAGATGACAGCACTTTACTAAAGATTTCAAAGGTTAGAGGTGCATGGGATTTTTTTGTTGTAAAATAGCGTCCAGTTCTTTGAAACGTTATATAGATGATTTAAATTCTTCAACCGAAGATGAAGGATGTGTGTTTGATGAGCAGTATTCATGATACTTCCATGGTCAGCCTCAAAAATAAAAAATGGAGATATACTCAAGCCGAAGATTGTTTCTAATTACGGTCTAACTATGGGTGGTGTAGATCGCTGTGATCAGGAAATATCCTTTCATCCAACAATCCGAAAACGTCAGATAAAATATTCTAAAAAGATATTTTTACATTTACTAGACAAGGTACTCTGGAACTCATATTTGCTCTATAAAAATGTAGTTGGGAAACGTATTACATTTTTAGAATTTCGAATCCAAGTTGTAGAAGAGCTTTTACATAAATATGATGATGCAGCTTCTGGACAAAAGAATGTTGGCAGACCACCTACAATAGATAACCCTGCCCGTCTTACTGAATGACATTTTATATCCCATTTTCCTCCTATTCCTGCGAAACGTGGGCCTAGAAGACAGTGCAAAGTGTGTTGTTCGAAAAAGGATAAAAATGGGGAAGAGATAAGGAAGGAATCACGATTCTCGTGTAGTGATTGTGGAGTTGGTTTGTGCTTGGAAAAGTGTTTCCAGTTGTACCACATAAGACTGAATTACTGAACTACTAATAGGTATTCACTTATATTTATTTATGTTTTAGAAAATAGTTATTTTTTTTATTTTTAGAAAATAATGCTCCACTAGAAGCGAACTTTGCAACTGCCATGTTGAGTGACAGCTGCCTCAAAGAAATATGCAGTGGCTACAAAACTTTAAAAATTTTATCCATGTACGTCAAAATATCAATTTTTAACTACTTAAGTATATTTTATTTTGTACTAAACATTTGGTTTTTGCAATAAAAAAAATTGACAATTTGTGTACCCAAATCATCAAAATTAGTTGACAGTTAAAGGGTTAAGCAGATAGCCAGCCTTATTGTGCTTTGTCATAGAGACTAAATAATCTGTTCTCGCATTTCTTTTAAATCCACTAGAAGGAGAAGATATGCACGTTTTTCTATCTAATTTAGTTATAAAACTATGGAATACAATTTTTACATTCATTGAAAGTTGATAATGTAACTTAATTATTGAATACTACAACATATGAATATTTCCACTTGAAAAACAAACATGCTTAAATGTTTCATTTTGTAAAATGCGCCTAACGATGCTGCTGATTTTATTGAATAATGCGAAGAATTTTCTGTTTTTTAAAACGATAATCCGACATGAATAACATAAAATAATTAAGTAGAAAGTTTTTCATTTCATTTGGTTATCCAAAGAATTTCTTTAATAATGATTAGGGAAAGGTAAAATTTTTTCTAATAAAATTATCTTCAGTAAATTTGAATTTAAATTTTACTAATATTTTTACTAATAAATAATTATATTTGACTGATTATTTTCAATTAATAGCGTATGAGTGTGGTGTTGCTTCGGAAATGAAACAACCAAATAAGATGAAATGCCACGTTGCTATGGAAACAACATACAAACTTTCAGCTTTAAAATAATTAATGGAACTGCAGCTGAGTTTCAGTTTTCTCCTTGAAGTATCATTATGTTATGTTTAATAAAGTTTATATTTATATAAATGTGTCTTGCCTCACTATGAAGTTCCATAGTGAGGCAAGACACATTTATAATTTATTTATAATTTATTATTGCACTCACTATGGAACAGTATCATGCAAATAAATAAACATTTTAGCTGCACTGCAATTTAGTATTTAAATCATCTGTGAAATAAAGTTGAAATATTGAAAGAGATATTTCATTTTGAGATAGATTTGAAAGGGAGAAATCTAGCAAAATTTACGTTATAGGGTTTCAAGCTTTTAATCTTTATATTTATGCCAAGTTAAATGTATTTAGAATAACACTTTAAAATTTGAACCGCAATACTTACACAATGAATTACTACTTATTCTTTACACTTACAGTTGAGAAATATATCAAGATTTATACACATACTAGCAGCTTTGCTACCAGCCTTCGTCTGGCTTTTAAATGTACCGGAAAAATGGCTGAAGGGAACACCAAACGTTAAATTTAAAAACTGCGTAGAATTTTATTCTGCAGAACAAGTTCATAAGAAAAGGTTATTACGTATAACAAAATTACAATGAAATAAGCAATATCCCTTAATACAAATATTAATTATCCTAATAAATAAATTAACCAACTTCCCTTTGCAAAACCGTAAGAACTCAAATGGTATAAAGGAGGTTAAGAGCTTTGTTTCCTAAAAAAATGACTGAAAACTTTTCAGTATCTTAAAAACAGTGAAATGAGCAAAAAATAACATAAAAGAATGCAAAAAAACAAAAAAATTCTGAAAAGCAAAGTATAATTAATGATATTTTATCTTATATTTTCAAGAGGAAAATATTACAATGAAATAAGCTATATCTCTTAATACAAATATTAATTATCCTAATAAAAAATTAACCAACTTTCCGTTGAAGAAAAAAATCCTGCAAATTGTTTCAATATCTTACAAACAGTGAAATAAGCAAAAAATAACATGAAAGCAACTCAAAAAACATAAAATTCCGCGCAGAATTTTACTGTGCACAACAACTTTAACAAAACAAAAAAAAAAAAAAAAAAAAAAAAAAAAAAATGTATAAAATATGTTACCGTGAATGACCGAAATTGGAGAATTTCGACTTTCAGCAGAGAATGTCAACATTCAAAAAATACGTCGGTGAAAGATCGAATATTGCACTACATTCTTGTATATTCGGACCCTCACTGGTGTATGTCGACAATCACAGATATGCTCTGGTGAAAGTCGAAAAGAGAGGTTATAAAGTGCCATAATAGTTTTAGTTGTTGCAATAAATAAGATTTGAATCACATAATTTAGTAAGTTTATTACTGTTATTTTATTTTCTCATTTAGAACGTAATGTATAATTAAGTAAGTTTTTAACTTCTATTATTTTCCTTTCTCATTTTGAATGTATTGTGTGTTTTAGGTTCTCATATTCTTAAGTTCTTATTTCAAGTCTCAAGTGCGTTTATTCGCGACTGAATTACGGAGAAGAAAATATAATATTGTTATATGTTTAACATTCACCATTAGTACATGGTGAATTTCGACATTGACCGGTGTAAGTCAGAAATAAGAGTATTTGGAAAATATTTCGGACATACACCAAGAGACTATGTGAATGTTGACATTCACCGGTGAAAGTCGACATTCTCCAGATTTCGGTGTTTCACCGTAACATATATATAAATGACAATGAAATATGCCAATCTCTTAAAAACAGTTATATAAGAAATACGATGAAAAATTGTTGCCAAACCCATATTTCTAAAAGAATGAAACTATTCAAAATGATGCGATTTCATCAAAAATTTATCAACAACAATAAGACGGGAAAATTGTTGCCAAAATCACATTTTTAAAGATGTGAGATGTGAGAAGTGTACTCGGAATCTTCATTTAAAAAATCTTTTAAAAATACAAAATATTATCATTTTTCCAAAATTCTTTTTGTAAAAGCAGTCGCAAGGATGAAAGTTTAACGTGTCCAAAAATCAAAGAAAAATAAACTGTACATTTTAAAAAATAAACGTTTTTAGAAAAAATCCCGTTGAAAAGGTGTCAAGCTCCCTTTGTTAAATAAATTCGTATTTAATCGATTTATTGAAACACGAAATTTATTTTAAGTTCGTAAAATAGCTAAGTGCTTACGTTTCATGACGATGTGAAAATGGAGCGTGTAGAGTAAAATCTCGCTTTCCTATAGCCCATTATGTCTCAAAATGACGCTATTTCGTCACAAAACATAAAATAAAAAAAATTCTAATTCGAATTTCGAAAAAATCGCTTCGAGGTGCACTGGCTCTTGTCTAGACGTACCTATGTACCAAATTTCGTAGCCGTGGGTCTATTAGCTTAAGCGCAGCGCGAAAGAAAAACACACACACACAGACAAACTCTTTATTTTATTATATGTAGAGAAGAAGATAGATATAATCACAAGCAGTCTATTTTAATCATAAAAGGATTTTTTTTAAAAACGCTGTTTTAAACTCATTGCAAAACTTTTCGAATTTACAGACTTCGGGCCGCTCAAATTCTTAATTTTACTTTCTTGAGAGATATTTGTGAAATGCTTATAAGATTTCTGAACAATAATTGTAATTATTGTTGCTGTTATTAATATTATATTCATTGATCTATTACAAAGTAGAAGACTTAAAAGGGAATATATCTAATTAAAAAAAATTCTACTGATGTTTCACCATTCTATTAACTGACTTTTATTTTGTTACTAAGGAAGAGCACTTCAAGAATTTTTCTGTCGTTATACACTGATTATTACTTATGATTAATTTTTATTATATTTTGTGGTTCGCTTTGTTGAAAGAAAATGTAAATTAATCCAACCAAATAAAATAATGCTTACTAGATTTATAAAGCGTATTCTAATGGCTATATAAAAAAATATTTTCTCAAGTATGGACTCAAAACGTATAATTCCAAATATGAAGTTTCTCGAAATAAAGTAGAGAATTTGCGAAAAGCGATTCAGCACTGAATGTAAGAAGTAGGAAAGGCAATTATAACCTTTAACGTTTATGAACTTAGATGCAAAAAGGACAGTTAGTAGCATATTCAGCACGATTTAATGAACTAAATACTTGTAGTTTTCAGATGATTTAGTAAATTAAATACTTTGTATTCTTCACATATAGAATTCGGACAGATTCTCGGGAACAAATTCGGAAGACTTTTCAGTATTTTAACAATGAAAATTTACTATTTTCCCTGTAAAATCGGAGAGCAGCTATGAAGAAAAAATTATCTGTGAATTGCAAAAATGAAATAAAAATTGTTTTTGAAATAGAAACTGATTACGATTTTCGCGATTCAAAAAATTTATACACCCAAATTGGATAAAATAGATGTGGAACATCGTATTTCTGTCGCACGAAGGTAAAAAAACATATAATTTCGAATTTTTTGCGCATTTGTGAGGGGTATAATTCTTGCTTTAAATTAAACTAATATCTATTTTACTAAGCGGAATTTTAACTATGATAATATACAAAAGGCAGATTCTATGTTCCCAGAATCTGCCTTCCTACCATTTCTCAAAATGATTTTATAACATTCTCTGTTTTTAGAAACTTTTCAATCAGAAGTACATAAGTAGCATCACACAAATGAAAATTATAACCATATTTTTCTAAACTTTTATACATTTTTATGGCATCATTTGCCTTACTTTAATTTAAAATCTGTTACTATTTCTTTAAGTTCCATTTCTGGCATGCAAACAATAGCAATTTGAAAGTTTGTTCAATCCAAATAAAATTAATATTTCAATTTAATTAATTGCAGTTAATTATAGAATAATATTATTTATGCTGAAATTTTCGGTCTATAAATGATGACAAAGATAACTGTCAAAGAAATTTATAGCTTCTCCTTTTTTGCCCTTCTTTTCCCCCTCAGAAACGATGCACATTTATACTTATATGTGCTACTACCGGTTACTCGGATTTCATTAATATCGTATCGTAGCATATCTGTCGGAAACCAGATATTTCAAAAGATTGCCTAGAAAAGAGAGTTGAAAGTGAGGGGGGATAACAATAAAAAAGCAGACGACACCCGCTGAGGAAAGGGCCACTAATGAATTTGATGGATGACACAACGAAGCTTACGTATCGGAGATGTTTGAGGGTGGGTGGAAGAAGTGAGTTTCTAGAGAGTCAACCGGAGTGATCTAATGGACATTCATTTGCTTTCCGGTTGAATTTCATGAGTATTTTTACATCGTTTATGAGCTTTTTTACTTTGTACAATATATAATTTTAAATCACTCTTTGTAGAACTAATTATGAAGATGGCAATGATATGATCCCAAGAATGAATTGCACGAATATTGCTTAAACATTCATCTTTTCCCGGCTAATTATTTGTAAAATTTCCAAAAAAAATATATATATATATATACATTCATATTTATATAATGTGTTGATATCAGTATTTAAACTGATGATGTTTTTAATATTGTGTTTTATTTATTTATTTATTTTTAAGTACACCTTGCATACACACACACACACGCACACAAAAGGGGGCAGTTCTATATATCCCGTTCTACTGGGCTGATTGACGAATTGACGAAATTTTACCTACGTTTTTCACGTCTCGAAAGCGCGACTAAGGATGTATATTAGATTTATGCATAGTGACTTTCTAACGTAGGTATTCTGACACGATATCGTATTCTAAATTTTTCTGAAATGATATACGTATTTTTTTCCACATTTCGACTCTACGACTCAAATTATGCCAAAGTTCCAAGTTCGCACGAGTAGTTTTTAAAAAATTAGCTCTCAAACTTTTAGTTTCTCAGTGTTAATTGAATTTGGTATATATTTATTTAAACTCTCGTTTTTTTCCATTAAACTTACCTGCTTCCTTTTTTCAAAGTTCTAAATTTAGGTTCAATCCAAATAAAATTCGTAGATAATTTCTAGTTTACTTCTAAATTTGCATTTTTTCGTAATTTTTATAAATTTTTCGAAAAACGTTTTTAAATTATAGCCTATAATATTTTTGCCATCACCTTAAAGTAGATATATTTCTAGGTATACTTGCAAGAAATTATAGTTTTTTATGCAAAATTTCGAAAAATTCGCGTATATTTATTTATATAGTGGTACGTATAGAAATCTCTCTTATAAGCAATAAAAACGTCAAATGTGCTTTACGCACTTTGTTAAAATTGTTTGAAAGAATGAACGACCCACATTTTTTTTTGCTTGTGCGCAAAGAAAAACAGGGAAACGAAAATAGGTTACTATAAATTAATAATTTCGTCAAGTGAATTCATTCTTGGCGCATATTGAGAAAAGTCCCCTAGAATAAATTTTTAAATTTCTCGGTAAGATTCTCGCCAAGTCTTACAAAATTTTATATTTAGGCATAATTCGAGTCGAGTTATGCCTAAAATTATACCAACAAAAGAACCATAACGTATCGATATGAAGAATCGAAGTTCGAATTATTGGAAAACTTTTTGAAAATTTAGAATTGAATTTGAGAAAATTTAAGATTCGAATTTTTAATATAATGCGGATGGCCTTACAGTGTAGTTAGTTTTAGCCCTTCATATATAAAAACAAAACAATTTAATTTCGTACACTTTCAGAAAAATCAAGTTTAATTTTTTTTTTTTTTTTTAAATTTTCTACCTTTTATTTTTCTTCTTAGGTTTTAAGATCATATGTTCTTGATTACATTTATAAGAATTTTTGCTTCTTACTTTAGTTTTAATTGCAGAGATTTATATTTATCTGCCTATCTTCTTATAGTTTTTTGAAAAATAGCCCATAATATTTGAAAGTTCCAGAGCCCATATTAAAAATTAAAAAAAAAATGTTTTTACAGTCGATTAGCGTTCACGTTATTTACACTTCTAGAACAATGAGTGATAGGAAAGATAAGACTCCCTCAAATTAAACCTAGTCATTTTCAGTTGCTGATCCTTGCTATTAGTTCTCTTGAAAACTTCCATCTAGATGAAGATACTTCTGGTGATAAGATTGTGTATCCTCCAAGTTGCAGGTGTTGCTATTTCATCGTCACTGAGCGTATGTCCAAATTCCCACGATTTCTGTGGTTCAGTTTATATGTTGAGGAACACGTCAAAGTATACTTAGCAATTTCCTCCTGAGGTAAGTCTAATAATATTTTATGATTCAAAACAGTTTGCAATAACGAATATTTGAGAATTTTTTAAATGTCTGTATTTTAATTCAAGGCAAGGCAAATCATATTTCAAGAAATTAAACGTGAGCTTGAATTTGATGGTTCAGTTTTTTTAAAGATTTGTTTCTTTTAACAACAACAACAACAACAAAAAAAAAAAAAAGTAATAAAATTTAAAAGGATTAAGGTGAAAAAGGTTAATTATATTAAAACTAATCAAAAAAGTTTTAAAGACTAGACATTATAAGATATTAGCAATTTAGTTAATACTATGACCATAACTGAATGATGTAAAGACCACATCATTATTTTATCACCTGCTATGACTATAATTCGTTTTAAGCTTGTAGAATAGTACTTTTAGTTACTTGTATGATGTGGACAACAGAAAAATATCCCCCTCCAAAAAAAAAAAAAAAAAAAAAAAAAAAACTTATTTTCTTTTTTCCACAGTTTAATTTAAAATTAGAAAATTAGAATGAAATTTTTATATAATTTGTTTTCTTTTCTCTATAAAACGTAAACATGAGTCAAGAGAGGTAGAAAGGAGAAAAATATTACTTTTCTTTAATTAATCTGATCTCAACGTTTCTACTTTTCTTGATATTTGTTCATTTGTGTTTGGTTTATTATTTCTCGTTAATCTTACTACGATTATTTCTAACATAAACGAAGATTTAATTCTAGACGCAAAATTTTGCATCCGGTTTAATTTATTTTTCTGCAAGGATTTACGTGAATTAAACAGTTAAGTAAAATTTATCTTAGAGTATATTGTTTGATATATTGTTTACATATATTATTTATATATATTGCATATATATTGTTTACATATTATTTTATATATTGACATATTACAATGATTAATATGGAATATAACTTTTAAACTACAAGCCTCATTCTTTATACCTTGGGCCATTATTGTTATGCGTTTATGAATTTTAAATAAAATAATAATTTATAAAATAATGCAACAAGGGTTGGGATTTATAAAAACAGGTAGTCTAGTTGATAACTGAATGAATAACCATTTTACCACAAGAGCTCACCGAAGAGGATCATCATATTTCGTTATACATTCATAATTGTTTATAACAACATTTTTTTTAACTAGACAGTATTTAAAATATTATTTGAGAAGAAGTGTTTTTGAAGAAAATTCTGTTTAAAGTATGTATCGAAAATTATTTTTATTATTGCTGTTTCAGTTATATTTAATTATCTAGTACGCTCATTTTAAATTATACTCGTACTTTAAAAATTTCTGGTAAAAAGTTTGAAAATGTTTACTGTTTTTTCCCCCAAGACAGTTTTTATATTAATAAAAGATTAAAAATCATTATTCTAAAATATCACAAAATTGTTAATAAAAGTAGACAAATAATATTAAGAAAGAATGAAGTTAAACAGGTTATTCATAAAGATATGTCAGACATAGTTACTTGCTTAAAGAAGTATGCCATTTAAAACTGACAAATTAACTCCCCCCCCCATTTGTCACAGACTGTTTTAGTAGTTACAGAAACTATGTTACAGATAGTACACATGTTTTCGTTAAGTGAAGAATCAGTCTATGATTTAGTCAGTGAATACACGAGAGTTTTTTCTCTAAAAAAGGCTGTTAGATTAGATTTTCATCAATTATCACAAAGTAAATAATTCATTTTAATAACACGAGTGGAAATGAAAAGCTGGTTTGTGAATGAATTATTAGATAATATCTGACGGTAAATTAATAATTGAAATTTTCAGTTGCTCTTTTTAATTTTTTTCCATCTTTCTGTGTGTGTGTGTGTAATTATGGCAAAGCCTCGAGGGCTATCTGCCTAAGAGGAGGGATGCCTTCGTGGAGGACTTTCTAAGGGAAACTGGCTCGTATACACGTTACACATGGGGAAAACCACGAAAACGCCCATGCAGCCAGCCCGTTCGCGGGATTCGAACCTCGGACCGAACTACCAGTGTTCAGCGACTTTACCGCTCGGCCGCTGGGGGGCCCATCTTTCTGTGTTTGTGTGTGTGTATAATTGTGGCAAAGCCTCGAGGGCTATCTGCCTAAGAGGAGGGATGCCTTCGTGGAGGACTTTCTAAGGGAAACTGGCTCGTATACACGTTACACATGGGGAAAACCACGAAAACGCCCATGCAGCCAGCCCGTTCGCGGGATTCGAACCTCGGACCGAACTACCAGTGTTCAGCGACTTTACCGCTCGGCCGCTGGTGGGCCTTTTTCTGTGAGAAAAATGACAATATTTATTAGTCATTTTGTATATTTGTCATAAACTATTTATAAAAATGAGTAAAATTTATATGAAAGCGGAAAAATAAAATGGTTGAGAAAAATCTCGTTAAAATTTAAATTCCCAAAGAACTTCTTTTATGAGAAGCGTTTAATTTGAAAATTTGTTTCCTAATTAAGATTGAATTTTGTTTAAAAGGCCATTGAAATTAATATAAAATATTCTAGTCATAGGTATCCGGCATATAGTTTATTCGGAAATAAAATAACCATAAGCAAAAAAAAAAAAAAAAAAAAAAAAAAAAAAAAAAAAAAAAAAAAGGAACCTATGCGCCTATCAGGAATTCAGGATATTTCGCAAGCTTATCAGGTTCTGTGTTCCTTCTTACTTGCTTTGGGAACATTAACTGTCCTGACTCGGAACAGGGAGCTTACTAAAGCTATGTTCAATAAATTTGGAAGTTGACAATACACACAGGAAGGGTATACGAAACCCTTTATTTTTCTCTCTTTACAATGATTTCCGGACTTCGGAATACAGAGACCAACCACTTGTGGTCTGAACGTAAGAATATAAAAATATTAACTAAACTCTAACTAAACTAACTTTGGATTAATCAAACAAGTGCCTAACTCCAAGATTGGCCGTATATTAACAAAAAGCCGTATGTAGTACAGAGAACTGCTAACACTACGATACGTTTAAAATTATCAAGAGGATTAAACCTCTGGCCTTGAAGGCAACCAGCAACCGAGTAAAACTGCTATGGCAAGCGGCCTGCTTCTAATAGCTCCTTCCTCTCTCTTGCTTGGCAAAAAGCCACAACTTAAGTACTTGGTAACTTAAGTACTTGCAAGACAAATTTGCATAAATAAGTTAAAACTTTTAATTCTGGCCGGAAGTAGAAAATAAAAAGTGATAGTAAAGATTTAACATAAAATAAACGTTAGTAAAACTTAAGATCCTTACAAGCTGTCAGTTATCGTATTAGGTCCGCCTTATCTATGGTTTAAAAGCAGTTGAAGCATTTAATCATAATTCAAGATTTACGGGACAAATAAAAAAGAAACTCATTGGAAGAAAAATTTAACGGACCTCCCACCCCCATAAAAAAAGAAAGAGAAAGATCTAACGATGAACTAACGTTAAAGGTTATAACGTCTCGTTTATTTTGCTATCATAAACTAAGCTCGACGTTCGAAGACTGTTTAAAGAATTATCTTTAAGTCAGGAGAAGGGTGTAAAATACCTTCATTAACTCAGATAAATTTCACAGATGGCACCAACTCATGCTTATGAAAGCCAACACTTTTGACTTAACTCAAAAGACAAAGAATAACTTAAAATTAGTTAAATTAGCACTAAAGGCTTTACAAGTTAATTACCGCTCAGGCTAACTCTGACTGGAAGAATCGGCTTACACAAGCCTAACGATAAGAAGCCCTCAACGCCACAGAAGTCTAATCCATAGAAAATCAAAGACAGCAATGTGCTCTTCAGGCAGGCAGAACAAGCTCTCTTTTTACCTCCCCAAATCTTCCCTTAATATTAACTTCTTTCTACCTCATTTGAATACGCGGGCGCTGGATCATTTACATTCTGACAAGAAAGTGTGAGTTGAAAGTAAGAGCGATGGGAAAGATTGCTTAAACATAGATTAACCGATCATCTTAAACTAGTCCACGTTAGCTCACTTTATCTCGTTGCAAACTTTGATTTGCTGGATTTCATTCTTTATTCCAGTGTTCTCAAACTTAAATTGCATAGGGCCAAATGCAAGATCTGAAATCAATTGACAGGCCAGAGTTCTTTTCTTTTTTAACAAAATGAAAATTTTTTACTAATACAAGAAAAAAGACATTTTAAATAAGTTTCAAAATTCGCTTACTAAATTTGATCAAAACAGATATAAACAATAATAATAACATCGCAAAGAAGAAAATTCAAATTTATACTTATTTTCTGTCTGAAATCTAAAGATTGGTACCTACAATGCATTTTTGTAGGTTACACAATATATTGGCAGCTAAATATTCAATTTTCAGTTTGACAATTATTTCAACTTATTGTAACACAATTAATCATCAAATAACTTATTTTGATTTTAAACTAAAAATAAACAAATTATGAAAACATTCTAAGTTTCCAGAACAAGTTTTCCAAGTAGGACAAAGCTTGAAAATAAATAATCACAACCCAGTCTCTGTCCTTCATTCATTAAATTTTTCATAGCCGTATAAATGAAAATACATATGTTTGTATGTAAACAGTTGTAAACTTTATTTCTTAATATAGTTTGACACTCGATGGCGTTTCGATTCTGATAAAGTTGGTAGCCTCGAAGAGAAATTACTAGATATTGTCTTTACCATGGATAGTACATGTTCATCAAACAATCGCTTTCCTTTTTTATTAATTTTCAACTGTGAAAAATGGCTCTTCACATTTAAACATATTCTTAAACAAAGCACTTTTTCTTAGTGCCAAAATTCGCAGTGCAGTTCACTTTGTCATTAGGTTATTTTTAAAGCAGGAGTGATGTAAAATAAGCAACGCCCTCGCCGGGAATCGAACCACGGACCTCTGGAATAAGCACCAACGTGCAGACCACTACACTACGAAGGCATGCTAAGAAGGTGGGAGAAATATCTTATAAGTTTATTTTTTTTCCTGAAAAGTGCGAATAAAATTTAATCAAATCTGTATCTTTACATCTTTGAAGATTTATATCACATTACAAGTTAATTAGCTCTGTAATTAGTAATCAATTTATGGTCTATTATTCTTGTTCGATTTTGGTCGTAAAGAAAATAATGTAAGTTTGGACTTGGAAAAAAAACTAAAGCATGTACCGCAACCTCGACGATTTCATAACGATGCTTGCACATTTATGCTAGTCAGCTACTGTTGACTTAGAGTTTCACATGGTGTCCCGGCATCTTGATGAAGATTAAAGAATGCTGATATTTAGTTATACATGTAAACTAAAAGTTCAGAACAAGTTTTAAATTTATATTTTAATAGTTGATTATATCTTAATTTAAAGTTGTTTATATTTTAATAATTAAAATTTAATAATTAAATCAAAAATAAAATACACAATTCCAATTAGAGTGTAGTTACACATCTTTATATAAGTAAGCAGCTTATCGAAAACTGATGAACTTTGAACTTGCATCAGGCAGACAAAAAGAATGAGAATAAGGGAGAAAAAACACCAAACAGAGGGATTTAAACCTTTTGGAATGGAGAACATGAGAAGGAATACTACTGATTACACAACATGATCTTGATTCTTTGAAATTTATAATATTAAGGTGCATTCAATCTGTAAACTTTTACTTCGCGGATAAGATTCATTCAAAAAAAAAAAAATACTTGCTTATTCAAAATACTTATACTAAGGGTTCTAAGTATTAGACATAAATATGGTTCCTAAAAATAAATAAATAAACCTTGTTATAATTATACATTACTCGTTGTATAAATTGTTCTTCGTAAGCATGCCAGGCACTTTTGCGATCAGCCGGTATAAAAGTGCCGGTTTTATCGGCCAGATCAGTGCCATCCGCACCTGAGTGACAATGTGTTTAAAATTCCTATGTATTGAATCATGAATCTCATGATGGTCATGGTGCCGGCGTATCTAAAGCAGGAAATAATTGAACTACTCGGTTTTCAAAAATAAGGGAAATTCTGTAAGCGAATTGCGTTTCTTAGTTAAACTCTCGTGTAACGGGCAGGTCATATTGCTCATTAAATCTTAAAAAGCACAATATAAATTCCATTCCAGTTACTCTGAATTTCCTGATCAGATTACAAAATAAAAAGTTAAAATTATTTGGAACTGGATGACGAATTTTAATAATGCAGGTACGATGTGAAGAAGAGGAATTTTCTTTCTTTGCATATCTTCATTTTTGTAGATGGCTGCATAGTTTTAACTGCGTTGAAAATACGAAATTCTATTAGTCGCATCGAGAGATTATTTTGCAATTTCACAATTAATTAAATTGTTTATTATAGTAGTTTTTAAGCATAATATAATAATAATAATATATAATAATTTTATTATAATAATTTTTAGAACGATACACTCAGAAAATAAACTAAAACCTACCGTTTTAATGCAAGGGAGTACGAACGCATTGAAAATTTAGCTTAATTTTTGTTGCTTATGAAAGTAGAAGCAGGATGTATGACAGGATTTGGGAGTATCCAAACTTTGGTTTAGTATAATTTCAAGAATATCGAATGATCAGCAGAAATTTTGATATTACTAATACTTTACCGATATAGATTTCAATACATATAGTTGACAGGCATTTTTTAAAATCTTGCCCTTCTATCACTTTTTTCTACTTCCTTCTTAAGTATTTCATTCTTATGTTTACATGTTAAAAAAGATTTATGATTTGTGTGAGTCTGTATAAAGTAACACAAACATTACATTTGTCATCTGCGTCAGACACATAAGCATCCCTAACGATAATCATCATCCTATATAATCATCATATTTATGCATATTCTTGTAACTTTGATATTGTTGTTTTCCTGCTTTTACACACTAAATGCTTTACTAATACTAGCTGCAAATAATGTATAATGTATTGTGAGTTTAAAAAATATTTCTCCCGCCTTCTTGACATGCCTTCGTGGTGTAGTGGTCTGCACGCTTCGTCTTCGTGGTGTAGTGGGCGCGTATTTCAGAGGTCTGTGGTTCGATTCCAGGTTAAGGCGTTGCTCATTTTTCATCTCTCCTGCTTCCAAAAAAATACCTAATTTCTCTACAAGTTCATTGTTTTCTCAGAAAACTTGTATATTATTTTTTATGTAATATTTATTTTATCGCATGCAAGTCTCATTATTCTGTGTATCAACAAAGCACTGCATTACCGCAAACGTATTGTGTTCTACTGCCCCGCAGGCATCACTTTAATATTTTTATGTCTGTTCGTATATATCTGATTATACAATCTGCGTTTTTCTGGAAACTCTTTCCACTGGCTAGACATACCAAGCTGTAAATACAAAGCAGAGCAACTGTTCAGGCGGCCCTGTAAAGAAAAACTAAAATAATTTTTTCCCTTTACCATTCAGCAATCTCTTTAGAATTGTCAAAAGATCAACATTTCTTTGTTATTAACTTTGAACGAAAAATTTTCTATAGAGGGATTTTACATGCCTTTGTTTCAGACGTGACAATCACAATAATCCAACTTATTTAGGATTTGAATGTATGTCCAGATGGATGGCAACCACTTGCGTTAACAGTCGTATCGACAAGAGCAGCTTATGGTTTGTGTTGTTATGTACTTTTACTTAATTATTTATGCTGTACAGAAGCCAATTTATTTTCTGAAGCCTATATAATGTCTTTGCAAAATCATATATTAAATTAACAAGTCGCTGGCGAAAGAGAGAAAAAGGGATGTAGGGTATTCATTTCTATTTCTGCTACTGTTCTATTTCAATTTTTTTTTATTTAAGCTTATTTTCAGTTTTTACACTGATTTTGCACATATTTTCAAAATAGGCATAGCTTTATCTGTATCAGCTTTTCACAAGGTATCATTCCTGAGGTTCTCTGTGATTTTTCCAGATGTTCCTCGATGTTTGCCTCATATCAGGAAGCATTTTATCTGCAATTTATTTTGCAACTACAAGCATCGATTCCCAAAATTTTTAGAGGAAAAGGAAAAACCCTAAATTATACTTTTAAGTAATAATTAAATTTAAGAATCTTTTTATATTATTTGAAGTCTTTTATGCATGACATCAGATAAACACAGTTTATTATTGCTCTCCCGTTTTTTAACTTATTGTCAGTTTGGCGTTATCATTTATTATTGGAGATTGTATGTCTAACGAAATATGTATCTTGTAATCTTTTTGGAGGTGAAAATCGAATTTTCGTAAAAGTGCCCAGCACGAAGAGAACTGAATTTAAGTTGCTAAATAGACTGCTTGTGAATATTGAATACTGAATATAAACTTGTTTATTGAACACAAATACTGAATATAAACTTGTTTAAATTTTAAGAAAAGATTGAAGATTACTCTCTCTGTTCCATAACAATTGTAGTAGTTGACGAATTTAGTTTGCGCCATAATAGTATCAAAAGGAAATAAATATAGAACACACATAAAAAATAGATTAAATTAAACAACAAATTAAAAATATTATTCTTAATTTTTAGTTTGAATTTTTAGATAGTTTCAGGATTTTTCAATATTTCGTTATTGTGTTTTAGACAATCGCAACTCGATCTCTGCTCAAAAACTCTTTTTTTTATCTTACGTTTACAGTGGGTTCATATTCAACTGAAATAAAACGATTAATTTCGATCAGCGGATGAAATTAAAAATTAGTTATAGTTCGTTATAATTATGTTAATCTAAAATTTGAATATGTGTCTAAACAAATTACAGATGTAACGGAACATTGATTTTGATTGAAGTCTTCGCAATTTTGAGCTACAACATAACTTAAGCTGCATTCCCCATTTATTCCCGTTTAAATATTCACTTGATGTTACTATTATAGAACAGAGGAAATATTATTTATTAAACCGCCTATACGAGTAGAATATAGCATAAGGTATAGGGATTAAAACAAAAAGGTCCATAAGAGCATGCTAGTTGCCTACCAGACTTAACAACATTTATAAATAACTTGAAGCAAACCTCTCAAGAATTCTGCTTATGTAGCTTGAGATTACTGTCCGAAATTGATACAGTGAGTTGGGCACTCAGAGATAGCGCCTTTACCACTAACATTATCAGAGGTGGTTTCGATACTTCAGTATTAAGTCAGTATTCTAAGTTAATCTTTTAAAAATTATACAACAGGTATCAGCATCAGCACAGTTGCTATGTTCCCTTAATTTTAAATTTTCTTACTGATGAAATCACACGGAGAATAACGTTTATTTTGCTTTAAATAACACGTATATATTTTAATCTGACATATTTGCAGTAATGATTTTCTGTTAAAGTTGACTAAAATTTAGTTAGCATTATTTTTGATTAACTGCTTATTTATTAACTTTTACATTTCTTTTTGATAGAAGTAAATAATTTGGCAGAATATAATTATCCTAAAAGTTAAAACGTTTTCGCTAACAATTATCCCAATGAAGGAAAATTTATACAGAATGAGTTTCGAAAGTTTTAACTGAACCTTGCCACTGTTATCAAGTTAATAAAGCATATGCTAAGGGAACAAAAAGGGTAGCATTTGCTAAATTATCGAAAATCACACTAGGAAAACCTTCCTAAGGGAAGGGATACGTTTGTAGAGCACTTCCGAAAGGAGATTTTTTTTTTTCACGTTGCATATGGGATAAACCAGAAAAATCCTGTGCTGTTGGCTTATTAATCGTGCTTTGAGCCTTAAGGCTATCAGTGGTTGACTGGTTATTTGAATATAGCAGAGCACGAGAATCTATTTGCCTGAGCAAAGGAAAGCCTTCGTAAAAGACTTTTGAAGGGAAAACGACTCGTTTTCAGATTACAAGTGGGAAAAACCAAGAAAGTCAACTTGTAGTCAGCTGATTCGACTGGAATTGAAACTGGGTTCAAATTCCAGTAATCAGCGGTCTCTCTCGGCTACAATGGAAGAATCTATCAATATTCAACTATCTTACTTAGATGTTTAGCCGCTGGGGAAGGCTTCAATGCGGAAAAGAAAAATTCAAATAAAGTCCAAGATAAGACTCTGTAATGAAAGAAATTTTAATAAACCCATTTAGCGATAGGAAAGCAAAACAGAAATAAACCAACAGCTTAGTTATTTAAATATTAGGAAAAGGGGATCAGATTTCAATTCTTCAACTAAAGTGGAATAGCTTAAGGGCAATTACAAAGTGCAAGAAAACCTAAATAATAAAAGAAGTCTTAAAATATTGTTCATTTTTCAAATTTACTAAGCTTGCCCTCTAAGTCAGAAAATATATATCTTGGAATATTCATCAGAGAATATTAGGGATGTCCATCTGGGTAAATGCTCTGGATATCTTCTAGCATTAAAAATATTCAACTTTATGACTTGCATATTTGGACATGCGCAAGCACTTAAATGTAACAAATTTAAAAGAAGAAAAGGCACACCAGCATTTATTTACTACTATTTGTATTTATTCTGCGCTCTTTTTTTATAACTTTGTACTGCTCACGCACACAACTGAGCAACATTTACAGTGAAAAGTACATTGCAGAGATACTGAAAATGAAGAAGGAAAGTAGAAAAGCTTATTATGGTGTCAATCAAGTTTGAGGATTACAGTCTTTACTCGCGCATTTCTCCCCCTTTTCCTTCTAATTTTACTGCTTGAAAACCGGGAGGAGAAAAAAGACGCGGTGTATACTGCTTTTAAAAAGGCGGCTTAAATGATAAGCATAGGCTATTAAAAGCCACAAAAAGCAGCATTAATATTTCTATATTATTAATTTCAAGGGACTTATCAATTTCAGTAATATTTTTTTTATTTACACCAAATAATTTCTTACATGTGCATATGCTAAAAAAAGTAGGAGTGGGGGAGAGAATGCTCGAGGAGGACTAAATATATGAGTAAATGTGGCATATTTTTACTTTTTCAACGAATTACCAGAATAGGACTGAATGCAAATGACCGGACTTTTCCACTTAGAGTAAATTATTGATAAGAATATATATTCTTGCAATTACTTTCCCTCTCCTTTATGATAAATAATTTCTTTCAAATTAACAGAATTGCATTTTCATTTTTAATTAACTTTACAGAATTACTGTTTAGGTCCATCATGACGAGCGTGTTTCTTCCGTATCTTTTGTCCATGCTTTTGGGTAGGACTATTGATCTTAGAACTTACACTATTGGTAACAACGTATACGATGATGCAGAATTCGTTCAAGTAAGTTTTATGCTTTTGTTTAAATTTATTTAAGAATTTTTGTATTTTTTTTAATCACTGAACAAAATTATAATTTATCTGAGCATTATGTTTTAAAGCTATATGGATGCATGTAATGTAAACAATGATGAAAAAAGTGCATTCAATAACAGGCTGGTTCTTTGTCTGATTATGTTTGAAATTCAAATTAATATTTATGTTGCTTGATTTTATGAGTTATTTTTCAGCTTTAAAACTGCCATGTGTTTCTCACTTCTTTGGATTCCGTTATACCACGCTATAGTATTACAATATTATTAATCCTCTGTACGACCTTGTTCACGGTCAATTTTCAAAGCTGTTTTCAGTTTTGCAGTAGATCTCAAATTTGCAATTTTAACTCAACTGCAAATTCTAAGATGTTTCCAAGTTTAAGAGTAGAAGATTTTAAATCCATTTTTACAAGTTACAAAAGTATCTTGCATGGATAGTGTTAGGCAATAGAGTGTTTTAAAAGCAATGTACTTAATAACTGATATATCGTTATTTTATTTTTCAATAATGCATCTACTTCCCATAATTTATGACATATCTAATCGATAACTTTTATAAACGCACTTAAAGTTATTAAAAAGCACTTTATTAGTATATTTTATCAAATATATTTTTAACTCCCTTTAATGAGACTAATCTCGGATGCGTACTATTTCGGTCTTCTGCAGAAGGTCTTCTGATTTGCTAAGCGATATTCAGAGTAGATGTCAATTATGTTCTCAAATGTACTGGAACTTCAAGAGGGGTAACCGTTTTTGTGAAAAGGAAAATTCACTATGTTATGCACTTGATTTAAAGAATGATAGTATATCAAATGATCGTGTTCTGAAAATTTTGTTGTTACCCATGAAAAGTATGTGCACTGTGTTATATACTTGATTTAAAGAGTATATCCAATGATCCGTGTCCTGAAAATGATATTTTTACACATGTAATAATATGTGTGCACCTTTTCTCCTTTAAACCTGAACGGATAAAAAAAAAAGGGGGGGGAGGTTGGAGAATTTCGTATCTAAAACTTTTAAACTTTTGTAGTGAAATTGTATTCTTATCATTGGTATGAACACTGTTAAATTTCTGTTTTAGATTAATTTAATTTAAGCATTTATGTGCATATTAAGGAAGAAAATCTTAAGCTTCCTTCTTAATAAGGACAGACTGATTAAACCTGTATTGAAGCAATAGACAATAAAAGATTTTCCTTTCCAATTCATTCCGTAATTCGTTGTAAATAATAAATTATAAACTTTTATCAATGGCATTAGTTGGTTGGCATGTACTGTAACTAATGCTGGCACATATGAAGGGAAAAATGTTGGAAGAATTTAGGACAGCCGCATCAATGAAACTGCTGTTTCCATACTCAAACTCAAGTAATGCGGGCTGCTATTTTTCTTTGTAGCGGATAAATTTAAATAACATTTAAAACCAACTCCGGAGCAATTTGAATTATATATTCCTGATCTGAATTACATGTTTCAATGAGTGTTAAAATGTTTCTTTGATTTCTTCATGTTGGATGAGAGAATATTCCATTTTCTTTTTCTGAATACCTGTTAGAGTAAGTATTAGTTATCAGTAATATAACATCACAAACAGCATAATCAGTTTTCTTAAATAGTTACTTTTAATCATGTCCCATTTACGCTGAAATACTGCTGTATATTGAATTTTAAAACGATAAATTTAAAATGGAAAATTAATTTTATTACTGTATTCTAAAAACTGTAGTTTGGCTTCTCAGTGATAATTATTCGGTACTGAGGTGCATCATAGTACATAATGTTAGTATTTTTTACTAATTACCCTAGCGCCTCAAATGCTTATAAAATTATGAGTTAAATAGTAGGGATCATTTCTAGGATGACCACAAACGTTTTAAATTACTTTGGTCATCTGTGTCATTATTTTGATCATCTCGAAGAAGTGGTGTTTCAATACAGACATAGACAGTGTACTCTCGATTATCCGACTGCGGATTATCCATGCATGACGATATCCACTCTCGCACGCATAGCTTGGCTGAAGGTAAAACCAATATTTCTAGTTCGATCATAGAGAAAGATTCTTCTTAAACTAAAATCGAGTATTTATCTAATTGTAAAGAAGTCAAAGCAATAACTGAAGTTGTATGAATTGAAAAAAAACTGAAAACATAGAATTCTTCGGAAATATCGATCGAGAAACAACCGAGGAATGATTCGATGATGGTTTGACTGAGTCTGACTTTCAAAGTTTGAGGGATGCTGATATCGTTTCAAATGTCAGGAGAACAGAAGAGGCGGAGAGTGATACTGAAAATACAAGTGAAGGCGATACTAGCAATTACATTAGTCTCAAAACAGCAATGACAATTCGTTGAAACTGTACTGGGCTTTGTTGACCAAAGGGGATTTGAATACAGTAATGAAATAACTCTTCGAAATATGCATAACGAAATTCGATAACTCATTAAACTTTCTCAAAACCAAAATATAATTACTGTTTTTTTAAGAAATAAGTACGTAAAATAACACATAAATACATACAATGCATGAAAACTGATAGACTAAATTGTCCGTGTTTTTCAGTTATTCGTGACCTGTTTCCATGGAATTAGTCAGGATAATCGAGAATACACCTTATTTACATTTTCAGAAATATGGATTACCTCTTTTCTAATTGTATTTTGTCAATTACAGGAATAAGAGGCATTACAAATTACGTAAATTAAATGCATTATAAATTACTTGATTCATTAAAGATATGTATTATAAAATGTAAATTAAAGACGTAAGTTATTAAGAAATACGTACACTGTTTCAAAGCACTCAGTTTGTTGAGCAGAGTATAATTATTATGTTGATCTTATGCCAACTCGATTGGCAGACTGCTAAGATTTAGTAATTCGACTTGTCGGATGGATAATAAATGAAAGATGCTTTGTGGAATGTCAGCCCTGTCAGATCTCTTGGATGATTATAATGCTCCAGTAACAAAAACCTCATGTAACGGTAATAAAAATTTAGAAGACTATGATTTTACTGATTTTAAAACTCTCCTCATAGCACAAAATAAGAGAACAAGAAAATTTGACCTACCATATACAAACAGAATATTTTATCTAAATATAACTTATATTTTTCAAATACTACATACATTATGTCCCATATATCGAACATATCTTTTGTTTCTATTTTGGCTGAACGTAAGAGTTTTCTAAATAGTGCTCAAATATCCATTATACCATACAAACTCTGCTGTCCGTTTATTTCTAGGAATATGGAGAAGGGTCAGAATAAATAACTAGCAAACAGAAACCGTTTGAAGGATTCAGTCTCACTCGATCCTAAATCTCAAGTAAAGTTCCCGAAGCTCATTTTGGCCACAGTCTTCGAGAAGGAGGGAGAGAAGCTCTATTTCATGGTAATCCACTCCGTGTCATTAGAAAGCCGGAGCTCATCAAGCGAGAGTCAACCTGCCAGTAATTGGAGGACAGTGAGTCCGGCAGGAACAATCCAGCGACGGTCAGTCGCGTAGTACGTCGATTTCACTATTGGACTAATTAGCATTAGGGACTGCATCGGCTTACTTTGCTTGTGCACACTGCATGCTCTTCATATATATGATGGCTGGAAAATGTAACTAATACGTGGAGATCGGATTGGCTTTGCATTGCCGCAATTCATTTAAGCCCCCACAGACTCACTTTTGGGTACATCATGTCAAGATTTACGGCTAATGAGAGGATAGTGATTTTAAGTCTTACTTTTAGAATCGTGTGTTATAGGTTATATTTGCTTCTGGGAGTTACAAAATTTAAATGCTACTTAGGAAACTTTAAGCATAAGATCAAAACTGCAGAGGATTATTATTTACTTAAATTAATACTGCAAAATTGATTTTCAGATTTAAACGAGAAATATTAATTTCATGTAACATGCCTATTATAGTTAGATGCTAGTCTAATGATCTGTCTGAGACATTTTTTTCTCATTTTAGTACTTTTTGTGCTGTTGTTTTGCGCGTTTGTGATGTGTTTATGTTTCGTGCTATGTTTTTGTGCTTTTTAATGAGGTGTCCACTTATTTTCAAGTATGTATATGATATGAGTGGGAAATTCTAAAGTCAGGAATTAGGTTTCCTTTTTTTATCGGTATGCGCTATCTTAAAATTTTTTAAACTAATTACTAAATTTGTGATGGCATGATATTTTCTATTTCAATGTGGGCGAAATGTGTTTGTTTAAGTTCTTAATACCTTCATAAGAATATTCAATTAATAATATATCACTAAGCTAATAATTCCAAATGAGGATGTCAGTTACATTTTTAAAGCGAATCTTTCAGTATCCGCTCATCTACAGTCTTTCAATGAACCGTTTTATATTTAACTATTCCAGGACTGCAAAGTTTCATAGAACATTTTTAAAATTTTCTCAGCTAATTACTCAAATCTTTAACAATAACGAATAGCTAGAATTGGCAATGCTTAAGCAGATCTAAATCAATCTCAGTTTTGGGATAGTGAAATGTCGCGACTGCCTACCACCTTTCGCTAATATTTGTCAAATTCGTTTGTTGAAATTTAGTCATGTTACCATGTTTTCAATATTTCAATTAGTATAGGCTATGCAAAAATAGATTCGTAGATAAAGCATGCACTTCTCGAGTGGACCGAATTCGTCTCTGAAAGATGTATGATACGGTTCAGATTCAGATTCACGATAGTGTTGTCTACAGAAGAGTATATTATTCATAGGTCAATTTCTCCTAATATGAAGGTCACTTCGAAATTTTTGAAATATAGCGAAATGGTATAATTTGTACTTACCAAAACTTAGGTGCTTTCAAACTAGTCTCATTCAATATCAATACGCTTTTGTAGGTGTATTTTACGAAGATTAAATGCTTAAAACTATCCATTTCTTGAAACCGATGAAAAATATGCTTTTTCTTCAGTCTCATTTTCGAAATGAAAAGTACGTCACCCTACGGCCCCGTAACTTTCGTTTTATATTTAAAAAAAAAAAAAAAAAAAAAACGCATAAGGAGAATAGAATTGCGTCTATCACTTTGATTTTTTTTCCAAGAAATTCAACCGTTAGTCTTGTTGATAGGATGCATTATCATAGTCAATCATGAGTCCTCTAATATCTGTTTCTTAAAGAATTTCTAAAAGATATTTAACTGTAATCCTCTTCTGTCCTTCTAATTTGATGGCTGTCACAAGTACTGTAATTTTGAAGAAAACGACATATATTACTTTTTTTATTGATTGTTGTCCTTTCGTCAAGAGCTCATCTTCAGTGACCCCTATTTCACTTTCTTGATGTGTTGGATCGTTAAAATACGGTACACGCGTTTTATTACCAGTTAGGAGTTTTAGAAAAAAGGCGGTATCCATCAGCATCAAGTAATTATTACTAATTCTAGCATGCTTCGCGTTTTGGTGTTCTGTTAATTGACGGGGGAGAAAATGACAAAGTAATTTTTCATGTTCTCCAAAAATAATCTTATGCATAGCTACGGATCCAGTGTCAATTTCCTTCTGTATCATTACAGCAATTATCACTAATTAACATTTTTCATATGGCCGACACATCTTCTGGGACTACAGCTGATAAAGTTTTTCCTGTGTATTATTCCTCGAAGAGATAACTGAAAATACTCTACAAAATTCTTTAAACCGCCTAAATACAGTAGCACGAGATAGAGCTTCATTTCTATGTGCTAACTGTAGATGTTGAAGGCATAACCAAACTTTAAAATCATAGAAAATTATAGCCCGATATAGCTCTCGAGTAATCTTGATTTTCTTTTTTTTTCATTCCATTTGTTTCATTCTTTTTTTAATTGATTGCGCGATAGATACCATATTGCATTTGTTAACACAAATTACCATCTATGTTAACAAAAGAGTTCAAATTTGCCCATTGCGTTATGCTCATACACCCCACCATAAAGAAAAGATGAAAGTTTACTCCAACAGACTTTCTATTCATCCTTAAATCATAAATATGAATTTTAGCTACCATTTAAATTAAAACTTATTCTTACGAAAGCTAGATCTTAGTGTTCTAAGAAAGTTTCGTCTTTTTCATATATTTCTTTTTAACTAAATTGAAAATAATTACTCAAAATTTAAACATAAGATAAAACATTTATTTAACAGTACTGTCCCTTAAATTACGAAACAAAAGTTTTAAACTTAGCGAACTCCTCTAGCGGGAGATAAATTTACAATGAAATAAGAGCCTTTTGTTTTCCGTAGAGAGGAATTATTTAAAACTTGAATACGGCTAAAATAACCGTCCCACAAAATGTAAATTTAAATGCTGATTTCCACTTTATCACTCCTGATATTGATCATTAAATATATGGTCGAATTAATCGCAAACTCGAGTAACTCCCCTACAATCGGGATAAATTTCATTCACTGTAAAAAAAAATCTGTAAGGTTACTAAGAAAACTCATGGAAACTGGGATGCCATGGGTTATTTGAGTAACAGAAACAGGTGTTTTCTTTGTAACGTTACAAGAGTTTTGCCTGTAATGGTTACAGATCTTTTTCTTGTAATATCACAGCATATAGTTATGTAAGTAGAACATATTTTTCTCATGTAAATTCCCAAATGATATATCTGTAATGGTTACAGATTATTTGCGTGTAATATTACAGCAAATAATTATGTAAAAAGAACATGTTTTTTCATGTAAAATCTCAACAGATATATCTGTAACCGTTACAGGTTATTTGCTTGTATTATTATAGCAAGTTATTATGTGAGTAGAAGATACTTTTCTTACATAAAATTCCAATGGTTGTATCTGTAAAGGTTTCAGATTATTTCCTTCTAATATCCCATTAAGTAATTATGTGTGTAGAATATATTTTTCATAGATAATACTAAAGGATATGTCTATAAAAGTAATAGATTTTTTTGTCTAAAATGATGCTTATTATAATAAAATATACTGAAATCAAGATGTTTTGAGTAAAACAATATCTGCATGTGTATATCATTATACAGATATATGCAAGTGAAGCATAATAGTTTGGCTTTTTAAATTAGTCAATTTGACCTCATAGCATTAATTTAAAAGATGCACTTTCAACAGCAATGTTCTTTTTTCAAAAAGTAACATTAGTCTGTTGCAGAGTATTTTTGTTTTATGAAGAGAAACTTATGTCTGATATTATTGAAAGGCCTTTCATATTATCATTTTGATTAATTTAAAAGTTCAAATTGATATGCTACTCCTTATATTTGCCCTGTAAAATAGCTGAAAAAAATAGTATGTTTTATTTGCATGTTTTAGTGTCAGTTAATAAGATATGTTCTAGAACTTTCTTTTTAGTAATTTTAGCTAAAATAGACACATGTCGCTTTAGATTTAACTTTAGAGTAAACGTGTTGCATGTTGATATGATCATATTATTACAGTAAAAGACATTTTGTGAAATATTTCTATGAAGAACTCAGAACAGCTGTTCTTCATATTTCAAAAATATATTCTCTCCTTCTAAAAATGACATTTAGTAAATTAAAGAATTCAACATAGCAATGAACTTCATTTTGTTACTACAAGGAATTCAAATTTTGTTCATACGCTTGAATTACAACGTCTAACTAATTTTTTTATTCTTATCTGCACTCAGTGTTTGTCAACAGTCTGCTATTGTTTGAAATAATGCATAACTTTTTTACTTACCTTCAAATAATTTCCTTTGAATTAACAGATAGAAGTCTTTCATTAAAAACCTAATGTCATGCTTTTTCAATAAGCATAAAACTTTGCCAACTGACCTTAATTTTTAAAGCCTTGTTTCCCTTAAAATTCTTAATACAACTATGCCTTTAAGAAATTTATTTCTAAAATTAATACTTCAGTTTAGCTTAAAATTTAATGCATTTTAATTTTACCTATAATTTTTTACAAACATAATATGTAATAAATCTAAGCTTAATATTTACCATTTCGAAAGTGATACTAAAAAGTATTCCTAGTTATTATAAATTTCGAGATTCGCATACAAAATTGTGAAATAAACATGTGACAACAGAAAACAAACTTTATGCTCTCTCTATATTACAGCATGTTAATTAAGAAGTTTATTGAATTTATAATTTTATTGTGAAACACTATGAAGCAAATGATATGCTAATTAAAATACAGAAGTAAAAATAATTTATTAATTCATAAACTTTACATAAAACCTGAAAAAAAGAATTAATTAAAAAATAACATAATATAATTTAATAAACATTTCATAAAAAATCGTTTCGACTGCTTGGAAAAAATGAATGGTTTTTCTCCTCTTTGTAAACCATGTCTCCTAAATAAAGAAAAAAACATTTCTTTTAAAATCATAATCATGCTCTTAAAAAGCTTATAAAAATTATTTTAATAGATGTTTTAAACATGTGCTTATATAACACTTTTAATCATATTTCTTTATAATATCTTAATTAATTAAGAACAGCTTAAATTCTTTAAAAAATTGGATTACAGTGAACCGTCTCATTACGACAAGCTACCTCAGTCAATCACTTTTTAAATTTAACCAGCATTCTTCATAAAATAACTAATTAGTAAACATAACTTCTCTAGGATGCCCACTATCATTTAAAGATAAAAATTTTCAGGAATCACGTATAGCTAGCTTAGAGAAGGTTCATTGTACAAAAACAGCCAATATTCAAATATTTTCATAAATGAAGCCACCATAGTTATTAAATATAATATACAGTATACTTACATTCAGAATTCAGAACTTGAATAAATTTCTCGAACTGTTTTAGCATTCGAAAAATATTATATTTATTACCTTAAATTTCTAAAACAATATTACATATTCGTCCAAAGGAATCACTGGGACTCGGACAACATTTTCCCCCTAGCTTTCTTTTAGCACAGGATTCTGAATATGTTTTAAAGATTTGTAATAATGTTTGTCTTCCTTAAGGCGCTCACAAAACAAGTTACCCTAAATGTTTTGTCCGCATAGTGGTCATTTTCATCTTACTAACTGATTTGCTAGTGGATTTTGGGTGCATGGCCTATCATTGATGAAACAATAATAGTGAACAGCTTCAAGAAAATGGGGATATCTAATGCTCTTGATGCCATATTCCCACTTATTTTTACTAATTTTATCTTCTGAAAATTAATAGGGAAAAATTAAACGAATAATTTAATTTCCAAAGGACAGAGTCACAGTAGGAATATAACAAATGAAAAGTAATCATGGATAAACTACTACTATCACAATATTATTTATTTAAAAGAAACCTCTATTTCAATAAGAATACACATAATTGCAACATCTAATAAGTTATCTCATTTCTTCTTTATAATTTGAACTTCTGTCATTCTCATTGTTGTTCTTGCAAATCCTTAGGCCTCAGATCATACATAAATAATTAGAGAAGGTTGTGGTCTGATGCTTGCTAGGGTGAACATTCAGCTGATATGGCAAAATTGCACAGTGAATGGCAGTTGGTATTTGCTTTCACTATCATAGATCATTGTTTGTATTTGCTTCATTAAAAATTCATTATTATTTAATTTTAATACAACATACAG
Source organism: Stegodyphus dumicola (assembly GCF_044657685.1). Lineage (NCBI taxonomy): Eukaryota > Metazoa > Arthropoda > Arachnida > Araneae > Eresidae > Stegodyphus > Stegodyphus dumicola. The sequence continues at coordinate 97,257,979 of NC_140772.1, read as the reverse complement.
ATACAGAGTTGTTTTAAATTCCAATAAACAATAATAATTTATTTTTAAGAAAACTTATTTTATGATTTATATATTATATTACATGAATAAGAGAAATATTTGTCAAGAAATGTATTAAACTTGTATTAGCAGATTCATGCTATCCTAGTAACAAGATTATCATACTTCAAAACTGTATTAAAAACTGGGCAAAATAAAATCAACATAAATTCTACATTAAATGTTTAAAAACTTATAAGAATGCAATGGTAGTTATATATACAATATGTTGTCATTTATAAAATATTAATGAAATGATATTTTTGGAAATAATGCACAAAATTTTAGTTTTGTTTTATAATTAGTTTAACGAATTGTTAGAAAAATATTTTAGGTCATTTCCATTTTTCCCCTGTTGATATTGGTACATTAAAATATATGGAATAATTAAGTTGCATCTAGTTAGTAAAACAAAACATTACGAAAAGTATGATACGGCATATTTTTAATCAATATAATTACTTCATTTTGGAGTTATAATATTTTCGTAAGAAATTAATACCACTGAAAAAAGTATTATTACACTAAAGGAATAAACGAGATTCTCGACCGCGTTGTTTAAGTTTTTGTAATTTTACTTCATAACACACTCGTACATAAACATATTAGACTGAATTATAAACCAGGTATAACTAATCAGATAATCCTAGAAAAAGAATAAATTAAACCTTGTAAGCAAAAAAATATATACATTACATTCAGAATTCTAAATGTTTATATAAACGTTTCTCGCAAGGCCTGCCGGGAAAAAGATGTCAAATGTTCTTTGGTCAGACGATTGGAAAAGAACGCTAAAATGGTTAGTTTTGTTTTCAACAACCACATTATCATTTCAATTATATACCACAAGCAGTGATTAAATTTTGGAATAATTAGTTTTAAATAATAATACGGGCAATTTAAGGCGTAATTTATCGGATGCACAATGACAAAATACTACTATTAGATCTGCATTTGGAATAAATATTTTGCACTCTTTCAACTCATTAGACATTACGAACACTGATATTAATTAATCGCAAAGCTTAAACGTTTAAATACTTACTCACTACATATAACAGTGCAAAGTGCATGAGAATAATCTGCATAAAATGAACAATAAATATTTCAAGTAGTAATTGTTAACATTTTCTTACTTACCTGCGCTATACAACCAACATGCATTCAGCCATGTTTTTTTCTGCAACTAGCTTTCAAACACTTTTCTCCTGATTGGCTAATTTCCAGTCAGTCACGTGATTCTTCCGCGCGGCTACTGAAACATTATCTGTAATGTTACAAGCAAATCAGATGTTACCGCTACAGTTTGCTTTCAACCTGTTACCATTACAGGAAATTCTTCTGTAACTTTTTGAGTTCTGTAACTTTACAAAACTTTTGCCTGTAAAGAGCGAACTTTTTTTTTACAGTGTTAGACACAGCCATGATGAAAGGGGTTAAATCATAAGAGAAGGACAGAGTTGCACATCATTGCGTAGAGTCGATACCAACACCAGATCAACAAAAGTATACCACATACACTAAGTATCGGCCTACGATCAGCACGATAAAAAACAAATTTTGATAATTATATTGTAACTAAGAAGGAGATAAATGTACATTTATATCTCCACAATGTCGTCACGAGTATGGGATCTGCCGGTATACTATGGCTATGACTTACGATCGATGTAGATACAGGATAGACACTGGCGTAGAGTCGACACTGGCACAGCATTAAACAAGGCTTATAATTAGTAGCACTGCATACTTAAGAGGGGAAAGAATTTGTTTAAATTACGTTTTTTAGCGACCTGGATAAGATCGAACAGCGGTGAGGTCGACACTAGCTTAGGTGTGAAATCAGTTTCCGAATTGCGTGTCGAGCTTGTGCCTCATTCCCAGATGAAGTAGCGTTCAAAAATTCTTAACCCTCTATCAGGCTGCTCAAATATAAAACAAATGCCTTCTAACAAGCCTAATTTGCATTTTATGGAAAAAAAGTAATGAAACAGTAAAACTGACAGAAAACAACAATTTAAATAAATCGAGTTCGAAACTAAAACTCTGCATATTTACATGATTCAAGAGAATATTTAATTCATGATATTTGATTTAAATTTTGATAACTGTCAACTCTATGTTGATACCTTCCCATTATGGCGTTACGTACTCTCGGAGTCCAGAAATTATACACATTTTACGGGTTTTCAATCTGTGCAGGCAAGCCTCCACATTTATTCAACATTCAAAATTTAACTTTACGCATTTTGTGCACGAAAAGCTAGGACTCAAAATGGTAGGACTGATTCTTACTGCTTCAGTAGTTTGCCGTTAATTGTCTTCTGTCTGGATATGTTTTCTTGATTTATACTAGTATTAATTTAAAATTTCACGATGTCAAGATAATAATAAGTTTCTCGTAATTCACATTATTTGAAGTGTCATCCTTTGGGGTAAGTTACTCTTTAATTCCATATTTTCTTTTAGACCACACACTTCTATCACATTTGACACCCATTTATTATTACACAATCCAATCCAGACAATGTTGCAGCTTCGCGTACAGATGCTGGAATTGCAAACTAATCAGTATATTGTAAATTAACAACAAGTAGCTTTCAAAAAGAATTTCAATTGTTTATTTTGTATTATTTTTAGTTGTAATCAATTTTTTTTAGTTGTATCTCTTTTCCATAGTAAGCATTAGCGAAAGGCGGTATTTCGCAGGTGAGAACTTGTGAAAACGTTTTCAATCTCCTTCCTTCGGCATGAACTATTCCTTTTTGTAAAACGGTAATTTATATCAAGGGATGATGACCACTGCCTCTTATGCCATTTGCATACCATTCAAATACTTTATGATTCCTCAATGTAAAATTAGAGAAAAATGACGGGACATGAACATCGTGAGCCTGAGAAAGTTCAGTTTATGATCAGAGTATTTACTACAAAGTGATCATCTGTTATATTCCTCCTTCTAGGACTTCTGTGTTTCCCAGCATACTGCATAGTGTCTCATATTTATCCAGGACACTGTAATCGGATTACTTAGGTAGCCATGTTAACACCCTAAATTCAGATAAGTGTTTCTCTAATCATAATTTGACGTCTTAAGAAATACAAGCCAAATCCATTAGAAAGAACATAGGAAATGAAAACCACTGAACACTGGTAGTGCGGTCCGTGGTTCGAGTACCGGCGAACGGACAGGCTGCATAGGTATTTTTGTGGTTTACATCATATGTAATTTGGATAGGAGCCAGTTTCTTTTAAGAAAATCCTCCACAGGGCATCCCTTACTTTCTGTGTCGTGCCAGATCGTGGAGCGGTTAATACTTTCTTTACTTTGTACAAGGAAGTAGTAAAAATAGCTGAAACGAAATCGAACATTTCTAGCGATGTGTCCTAATTATCTAATTAACGTAATAAATAATATTTTCATCAGGGTAATTTGGTATATTTCAGTTAATCATTTAATTTATTAAGAATATTATAATAGGCGTATCTTGCTGGATACTAGGGTAGTATAGATTGCAATTGTGTTGTGTTGACGATGCAGTGGTTTCAAACTGAAGTCGCACTCGGGGTAAAAGCGCAATTTTAACTCAGCTGACGGACTTAATTTTTGTTCTTTTTGTTCTTTTTTTTTTTTTTTTATCAAAATGAAAAGTTTTGTTTAAGTTAAAATGAAAGGAAATGTTTAATGAAAAGTTAAAAGTTTTGTTTGAAAACTTTTAACTGAAGAAATTAAATTTTTTTTTACTGAATACTTATCAAAGAATACATAAATAATATTGTTACGAATTTGCTATTTAAAAAGCTAATGTTAGTTCAATTATAAATTAAATGGTTTTATTTCTCGCGCAGTGCAGCGCGTGACGAATATTAAAAGAAAGCTAAGCCGGAAAAATTAAAAATACAAGAGCGCGTGCGTTAAATAAATAAATATCTCTTTTTGATTTCGAGAAAGTACTGGAAAATTCTAGCGCGTGATTTTAAAATCTTATAAAAGGAGGAAAACATCTCAGTTCGTAGTAGTTGCTTGCTTAGTTTGTTGTTGTTTAGAAAACTGCTCTTGTTAATTGTAGCGAATTCGCGGATTAGCGTTCTTTAGCTGTTTTGAATTACGTTCTATTGGATATTTGAGTAGTTAAAAGATAACTACTGTGAGATATTGTAATACTGCATGATAATTTGAGAAAATTTAAGCATTTTTGTTGTGATAATAATAAATTTTTGTTCATTTTTCATCGGACTTGTGCATTCATTTCATAACGAACCCGTACGCACGCAACAATATTAATAATGACGGAAAGGAAAAATTCCAATTAATATTTATTTTCTGTCTGAAATATAGAGGCTGGGATCTACAAGAAATTTTTGTTGGTTACACTTTGCAAGTCAAGGGTGTTGATAGCTAATTATTAAATTTTCAGACTGACATATATTTCAAGTAATTCTAATAAGTTACTGTGTTGAATCAATGATTAAACAACTTGTTTAAACTAAAAATATGCAAATTACAAGATATTTTTAAGTGAAACAAAATTTAAGAATAACTAATGACAAATTTATTTTATTTATTAAATTTTTCTTTGATGTGCACAGAAAAATACATGCATTTGTATGTAGATAATTATAAACTTTTTTATTTCTTATCACATCTTTCAGCTACAGCTTCTCCTGGCGTTTCAATTTCGACAAAATTTTTAGCTTGGAGGAAAATTACTAGAAACTCTTTATCGCAAATTAGTGCTGGACGTTTTTTAAGGCTTATCAATTTTCATAATAATAAACCTTAAAAATAATAATTTTCATTATTATTATTATTAATAATAATTTTCATAATAATTAATAATTATTAATTTTCATAATAATAGGAGGCAGGGAACTGTTCCATATAAATGTTGTTGTTACATATTGATTATTGCAAAGATTAAGCATTACACAAGCTCAAGTATTACACAAGAACAATGTAAATAATAAAAAAGAACATATAAATATAAATGTATTTCCAAACAAAACGCTTATATCTAAACTTCGTAACTCAGCGTATTCATCTTTGAAGCAGTAAGAAAAAATTTGAATCAAATCTCTACCTTCAAATCTTAGATGAGATTTATACGACAGTGTAAATTAAATAGCTCTATTTAAAGATTTTCTGAGGCGTTATTCACGTTCATTTTTAATGGTAATGAAAATAATAAAAAAATGAAAACCTGTACTCAAAACATTAAAATCTTAAGCCTTTCCTGAAATTCTTGCCATAATAATTAATACCGTATCAATGCGAATTAAATGACAGAAAATGTATTCTCGGACCGACAAAATTGCTTTGAGGACAGCCAGTTTGAGACCACTGCCTTGATACATGTTGTTTAGACCACTTAGTACATGCTTTGAACGACTAATCGAGTGTCTTTGAAAAAGAATCATGAATTGCAATGAAAGGGGCTTAATCGCTTTCTAAGGTCATGGTGCTTTACTTTTAAAATGAAATTAATAAGATTTAATAAAATAAAGTAAGAGTAAAATAGTTTATTGATTTATGTCTAGTGCTGCCATCTATTGCCAACTTCTAAAGATATACTTGTTCACTTTACAGGAATCAATGTATTTCTTAAATACATCATATCAGGTGATACAAGAAGATGTATTCCCTTATAATTATTTTGGCCTACCAATTGATATAGTTCTTCGGATCAAAGCCAACTTTTTGACTTCTAATTCTGGTGCAATGGGCTTAGATGGAGTGCTGAAAGATACATCATGGAAGTATAACAGTGTTGTTGTACCAGTGACAACAATATATCAAACGGTAAAGTATCCAGATTTTTTCAAAGAGTAAGTCATCAAAACTTCAGGTGTTTCTGTTAAATAATGTGTCTGGTGTTTCTGCCTTCTGTTACAAAGGCAGTTTACATTATAAGATATAATTTTTGGCATTTAGCTGTAGTCTTCTGTTTATCTATTTTACTTATCTATTTTAGTTATGTACTTTTGAGATTAATTCAAAGGAAAAAAAAAATAGATAAATATGTTTGAAAATGCACATACAATTTTTAATAACTTGAAACGACTGACGCTTTTAGGATGTCCTAAAATATGCATGACTCTAGAAATAAAGAATTTAAGAAATTTTGGATAATGATAAATTTAACGGCAATAAAAATTCAAGCCAAAGCTCGTAATTGATTTCTGCTTTAAAATATTTTAACCAAAACAAAAAACTTTTCACACATAGTAACAGAAAATTTCCATTTGCAACGAATAGAATTTTATGATATTTGGGCACTTTTATGTTAAAATTATAAAAAATTCATTGCTTATCCATAATTAATGTTTGAAATAACTTTAACGTAAGAGCATAGCTATTTCACAGAGCAGGAGAACAAAATAATTTTCAGGCTAATTATTTTCATGAAGACTGCAATTTTCTTTACTTTTGTAACTTGTTTTTTAAATTTGCACTGTAATTTGTTCTAAACATTTTTCATGGCTGTTTATACAGATGTCTCAAACTTTTCAACAAATTTAGTAATAGGAATTCGTAAAAAATGGATATTTAATGAAAATGATCCAAAAACAGAATGATAATTCTTGAATGAGGACAAAAAAATTCTATACAAAGCATGATCTTAAAAGTACTTTTTAATAACTTTAATAAAATTTTAATCCTAAAAGTACTTTTTAAAAAAGACCTAAAATACTTTTTAATAAACTACCTAAAATACTTTTTATTAATATCGCGTTTAGATTTAACATCGCTCTCACTCGGCTATGTTTCAAATACGTTATCATTATCTCTTAAGAAATACAGGGTGGTTATAAAAAACGTCTACGGTACATGAAACGTTAGTGGCCTATCCGCTCAACCAATCGAAATGAAAATTCATATTCTTTGCAAGTAGGCCGTTTATGGTTTTCAATTCGCTGATCAATTTGTGCAGGAAAAAAGAAAGGTTTTGCAACTGGAAAATTTAGAAATGTTTTCACTATAACTGTGAGAGCTCTGTTGTTTCAAATCATCAGAATCTCGAGAGCATAGCTTCAAATAACAGTATCTGAAATTTTATTTTTATTGGTTGAGCGAATAGGGCGCTGGAGGTTCATATATCGGGGAAGTTATTTTATGCTGGCTCTGTACTACCTTAGTTTGGAGCAATTTGTTAAGCAAAACCTAGCCTAGTCATTTGTTAAGCCATTTGTTAAGCATTTGTTAAGCAAAAGACAGGTTATTTGCTTCATTTAATCTATAACTCCAATTAGATAGTTTAATCTTTAGCTGAAATTAAAAGCACTCCTGCAGACAGCTATCATCATGATTTCTCTGAAATAAATCACGCCTCAGTAGCGTAGTTACGAGTAAAATATTAAAATTATAAATCCAATTTCCTGCCTTTTCTTTCTTTCCTTTTTTTTTTAAAAATTATTTTGAATTTTTTGGCAAGGAAGAGTATTGTAGCCAAATGAAAGATAACAAAACAGCACAACTAAAATATTAGTTTCTAGTTCAAAATGAAATGAAAAGTTCGTGACTTCACAAAACTGGTCGATAACGACTTTACTTCAACAAAGCAGAAATGTGAGGGAACCTATGTGACAAATGCATGTGAACTGGGATAGTTAACAGCTAAATGTAACATTTCATACAACTAAGAAAAAAAGCAGAGAATTATAAAAAAAGGGAATAATTTTATTTGTTTTATTATCATATTTACCACATAATTTCTTTATTTGATCTACACATCTACTTACAAATTCATACAACTTTATCAAATATATGTAAGTACAATGCACAAAATATAATAATTAATTAAAAAAAAGAAGAAAATTGAAAAATTAGGATTGATCTCCTAGATTATCATTTGCAAGATTTAAATTTTAGTAATTGAAAATTTACAGTTATTTTGCTAAAAAAAGTGTTAAATTTGTATCAGATTTAAAAAAAAAACATAAGAAATGAATTACTTTTCGCATAGGCATAAGTTCTTAGAATTATAAGTAATTATTCATATGGGTTTAAAATTAAGTAAGCAGCGGAATCATATTTACTTTTTTTAATGTAAAATAGTCTGGTTGACAGAAGTTGAGTGGAATTATGCAATCGAGTTAATAGCTCTAGTTAAATGAGTTACAGTAAGATTTTATTACGCAGTAATTGCATTTAGAATTGCTTAAAACTTACTCTTAATATCATCCAACCTTATCCTTGAGAATTTTATTTTTGCTTCATCGAGAGCGATGAGTAATACATTGTACTGAATTTAGCAGAGAAAAATAATCCGATGATCCTCAAAATGCAAGCTTTGTAAGCTGTAAGTAATGAGTCTCCATTTTAAAATTGCAGTGTATCTCCAATAGGACAAACAATTTCTTATCAATGAACTTTATTGCAGTTATTAAATTATGGGGGAGAATTTACTTATGTTATGGAAAATGTTATGTATTAAACTGGTGTGCAAAATTTAAGCAACATTGTAAAAATTTAGCAGATAGCCATGAAATTGCAGAAAAGGTGGTATGGAGATCAGTACAATGAACACGTAAGTCAGTAGAAACGCCATGCGTATGCAAATATCAGGAACGAAACGTCAGAGGCGACGTGAGCGTACACAAAACGCGTGATGTCGGCGCGCGCTGCTCAACAGTAGAATTAAAGGAAGCAAGGAGACGCAATTCGACATATTCGCTGCAAGTGTTACTGAGTCAGTTCGTGAAATATGGCTAGAAGAAATCTCCTGGTCGACTTCACACGTGGAAGAATGATCGGAAAGCTGGAGGAGGGGCGTACTGTCACCAGTGTAGCTGCAGAGTTCGGAATCAACAAAAGTGTCGTTTCGCGCGCTTGGAAAGCGTTCCAAACCACAGGAACAGCTGTTAGAAACGTTGGTGGTGGCCACCCGAGGACGACAACTGCAGGGGATAACCGATATATCGTCCTGAAGGCGAAAAGAGGCCGACAGCTGTCAGCAAGCGCCATTGCTCAGCAACTCTGCACAGCAACGGGGCGACAAGTGTCGCGGTTTACTGTGGCCAGACGCCTTCACAAAGGGGGCCTATTTGCCCGCCGTCCTGAGCGCTGCCTCTCGTTGAAAGTTGGCCACCGACGCCACCGTTTACAGTGGTGCAGAGAGCACAAAAACTGGACAACGGATCAATGGAGTCGTGTCCTCTTTTCGGATGAGAGTCGGTTCAGTACCAGAAGCGATTCTCAACGCGTTTTGATTTGGAGAGAGGTCGGGACCCGGTTTTATCCCAGTAACATCAAGGAAAGACACCTTAACGGTGGTCCTGGAGTTCTTGTCTGGGCAGGCATTTTGCTGAATGGGAGAAATGAGCTCCACGTTTTCGACAGAGTGGAGATAGCTATTGTGAGGAGGTACTCCTTCCCCATGTGCGTCTGTTCCGAGGTGCCATTGGCCCAGACTTAATTTTAATGGATGACAATGCACGGCCACATCAGACTCTTGCTGTTACTAGAGCTACTGGATGCTTGAGCTACTGGAAAGTGAAGATATCACTCGAATGGATTGGCCAGCGTACTCCCCAGATTTAAATCCCATCGAACATGTGAGGGATGCTTTGGGGAGACGCATTGCAGCACGTTTACATCCTCCGGAGAACACCCAACAAGTCAAACAGATGTTGATTAAGGAATGGGCACTCCTACCGCAAAAAATGTTGCACTAGCTGGTTCTGAGTATGCGGAAAAGGTGCTAAGCAACCGTTGCAGTGAGAGAAGGGCATATCCCATATTAAGGAACATCTGCTTTCTGTCCTTCCTCTTGGATAGACAATCATGAGTCACGATACTATGCGTTCAATAAAGCTTGTTTTTGCTTAATTCCATACCGTATACATTGTATTCCTTTTTCAGCTCCGATGCTTTCGTCATCCTGTAGGTACACAATACTCTCCTTCATTTCTGCATTTCATGTCTCTCAGTTGATTTCTCGTGGAGTTATGGCAAAAACCTCTGCTGTTGCTTAAGTTTTGCACACTAGTGTATTTTGTTGTGTACAATTATTACGTATTATTTTACTGCGCGTAGGGAATTCTTATTGATTATATTATTTTACTGTGAATAATGAATTTGTAATGTTCTTATTTAGAAATTAATGTTTTATATTTAATTTTGTTTAAACTTTTCGTTTGTTTACGGCAAAGATTTTTATGTTTAGCTGAAGATGAGATATAGGGCGCGGTTGTATTTCCGTTTCTCACGAGGCGGCTTCTTTTGGGGGTCAGGAGTTAGACTGCCAATTTGCAATTTCCTCTTTTCTTTTCGAGGAGTTGACCACATGTTTAGGGTGCAGAGGCGAGAATGTATTTCGGCCTTTCTGAAGTAGAGAACTGGTTGACGTGTTTATTACTTACTGGTGTCGCAAGTTTTACTGAATTATGGGTTGGAAACATTCCTCTGTTGCGCGGTAAAGAAAGGTATGCCATTTTTGTGAAGGATCTGATTTTCTTCAAATTTCGGTCTTTCTTTATCACTTCTGTTTTAGTTGGCTAGAGGGAGTTCAAGTTTTGCTTAAGATTGTCTAATTTTTAATTTTAGAATTATTTGAGCCAATAGTGAATTAGTGGCGTTTACATTGTGTGCGTCAAAAGCCGTTGCACTAAAGCAGGAGGGAGATTTTTGTGATATTTGGTCCAGTTTTGATCTACTTTGAGAGGAGATTAGCTCGGGAACACCTTGTGGGCGACCGCGGTTGCGGTTATTATTGTTTATCTCCGAGGTAATGGTCGCGGAAACCGGTCCGAGCTCGTCGCGGGCTTCCATCTGTTAAACTTCGGTGAAATTGGCTGAAGATCTGGGGCTAGGTCCAGCGTTTTTCCTTGACCGGTAACTTTTGACTGAGAATCATGTCTCTGACAGTTTCCACTTGTGGAAGAGTCTGAATTGCTCGCCATGAATTTCCTGTTTGCTTTGGAAAATACGGGAAGAGGGAAGTCGTCATCTCCTGATGTCTGCCGTGGTCTGTTGTCGCCTGTTGTCCATCTCCTTCTGTTATCTTCAGAGGAACTTCGAAATAAAAGCAAAGGCTGATTTTTTTGAGTTAAATTGCTGCTAGACGGAGGATAATGCTGGAACTATGAGATAATTCCCGTTGTGCTTTGAAATAAAAATTTCCGCTGTGTTTCCCATTGAACAGACTTCAGTATCGGTTTTCCTGACAACGATGAAGTTTCGGCCGTTATTGTTTCGACGATTTGTGACTGTATCCAGGCAGCTCCTTAAGTCCCTCAGACTTGTGTACGCGGATTCTGTTAGTGATTTTTAAAATTTTTCTTTTTCATTTTGGCCTTTATTTTAATAATTAATCATTAGGATTTTGGAAGTGTTAAGTTGTAAAGTCTTAGCCGACATTTTTATATAGATTAAAATTCGAATATTTGCTGTTAATAAATCAAATAATAGTTGAGAAAGTGTTATGAGTAATTAATTGTTGAGAAGGTGTTAGTTTTTTTTTTAATGTTTAATTGTCATGAGCTTAAATTCTTGGGCACATGTTTAAAAGATTAATAACTGTGAGGTGTTTCATTTTATTTTGAATGAATTGAATAATGTTAACAATGAGATTGAAATAATAAATAAATTTTAAAATTATGTTTTGTAGGGGTAGTCTGGCCAGCTATTTTTAATTATAATATTTGGAATATTTAATAAATGTGTTTATTGATTTAATTAGTGTATGATTATTTTAAATTTTGTCTTGTGGTCTATTGTAGGTCACCCATATGATCCTTGCGGAAAATATGGTTATTTTCAATTCGAGCCTGGGTAGTAGAAAAATCAGTTTTTAGAGTTTTGTGACTATACGATCGGCTTAACTAATTTATATGAATTGGTGATTAGAATTCTTTGGTGTGAGATTTATCTTTCCCTGGTGTTTTGAAGAGTTCTGAGTTGTATTTTAAAAGTAAAGTGTTTCAGTGGCTATCTCTAGAGTGGTGCAGATATTTATGTGTTTTAAGAAAGTCAGTGGATCTAGTTTTTTTAGAGATAGATAGCGTGTTACGGAATTGGTTACGGAAATGTATTTTTACATTTTGTCTGATAAATAATCTTTGATTCTAAAAAAACACCAGGGAGGATATTCCTCTTTTTTTTTCCCTTTGATATAACGAGTTAAGTTTTGGTTTTGATTATTTGAGTGTTTAGTTAGTTTTACCTTTAGTTTTTTTTAATGTCGCGGCACCAAGAAGATGTCATTTTAATTGTTTAATTTAAAGGTAAAAATTTAAAGTTACGTTTTTTTTATACGTATCTAGATTCAAGATCACAAAATTTATATTTTTACTACACACATTTATTTAAGCTTTTTAGTAAATTTTCGAATATTTTAACTTCAAAACATTCTATTATATATTCTATTTCAAAAAATATTTTGAAAATATTTTTAAATAGTTTGTGTCACTAGCATGTTTTTTTTTTTTTTTGTTTTTTTGTTTTTTGTTAAGGTTATCCACACTAATAAGGAAGATTCTTTAAGCTATCTAGGCCAAACAGATAAATAAGAAAGTTGTAGAGAAAATTATCATTTAGATATAGTTCTAAAAGAATAAGTTGCAAATAGAAAAGTAACCCCAAATTTAATATAGAGGATTAAAATTTATATGTGCAAAACTAAAATGACACTCATTGCAAACATGGCATATAGTTGAAGAAGTCCATTTCTCCTAGCAAGTTTCCTTGTCCCATGACCAGGATTCCAAGCATGTATAAGAAAACTGTGTAAAAATGAGTTCCATAGTAGTAACGAAATATCTTAAAAGGCGTTCCAAACTAATTCTCACTTAAAATCGCGAAGTTTGTGTGCTGCATAGAATCTGAGAAAACCATGGTATAAAAAGTGAATAACAGCAGGAATCAATATGTGCAACAGAATGCTTTGAGGGGAACTTAAGAATGCGATAATGATGGGGAACAAATCGATATGATGCGACAATTTATTATGCATCATAGTATGTGTATCTTTTAATCACTATTAGAGGGATTAGAAGGTTTCCAGAAAGTTTGGATATGGATGTTTGAGGATTGATTTAGCTCCTGGTAATTGCTTTTTTTTGTAAAATTGAAAGCATGTAGATCACAAACAGCTCAAAAACTGGACGCGGAAATGTTTCTATAAACTGTGTCTTACACGCTTCCTTACACTGGATTGCGAGTCGAATTCTTGCGCTCCTCTGGTTCGTTGAGTTGAAACCTCGAACATCACAGCAAAAGCGTTAAAGTATGAAACACACGTCGTTTTTGCTGAATATTCGCAATTTAATCTCGAGAATAATTCTCAACGTCTTTTAATGTGGATTTGACTTGAGATTTCTTAAAATGACTGTTGATGAAGTAGTGGCTTCTTGGTATGTGGATAGGCATAATAGTGAATGCCCACCAAGCACTACGTGTCTTCTGTTGGATCAATAATTGCATTCGCTTTCAAGCTGAAAACTTACTTCCAGATATATGTACATTTATTGTTGCAGTGGAAAGAAGGTTTCATATTTATTAATGATAAACCTAGCATGCTTGCAGGGCTGTTTATTGAGAATTATCAGCAAGTAAAAAAATGTCTCCCCCAAAACGTATATGAGTCGTGTTAGAGAGATACATAAATCAAACCGCTTTCCTCCACAGTGTACTGTTTCTAAATTTCTGCTCTTTTTTAAGGACAATTGTTTGCTTCTTCTGTGATTAACACTGTCATTATAAATACGGAACGATGTTGTGAAGCCTTCATTTCTACTGTCGATCATAACTCGTATACTTACAGAGGTTACCATTGCAAAGCCTTTTTTAGCCCAAATGCTCGTTATAGCCCAGAAGGTCTACTTGTTTCAAAACGGTGTTTTGCGTCGAATCACTTTAAACGTTCTAATCACTTTTCAGATTGTTGCCACCAAATAGTATTCCCATGTATTATATTTAAAGAAGCTAAATAATGAAGAATCTATCTATATATATATATGTTTATATATACATATATATAGATATATGTATGTTTCTCGCATTGTGAAAAAACAACCGTACCTAGAGTCATCAAATTTCGTAAAACATAGTCCTCCACCTGAACATGGGCACCTGGAAGCCCAAGTGTGGAATTTGCTTTATTCTTTGTTTCCTATTTTGTAAAACTTTAGCGAAATTTTGATTAAAAAGCTCAACAGTTTCAAAGCGAGCAGTGGCAACACTGTAGCGAATGAAACATTTTTGTATCCAGCGCTTGAGACTGTCTATCGGAATTTCTAAAGCTATGCTGTTTTTAAATTTTTTTAGCACAATGTGGCGGTAGCCCAAGTGCTCTCGAAGCGTGTATGTGTGTGTACATGAAAAAAAAAAACCCATTTGGGTGCAATATAACAATATAAAATCTAAAAGCTTTCAGATTTTATTTTTTTCCTTTTTTTGCATATTGAAGTGTAAAAATCACAAAACAAATATTTTTTCTCGTAGCCATTTTACTTTGTGGCATCTGAGATAGTGAGGAAATCTATTCGCATTTTATTAAACTCATTAAAATTCAACAATACATTATTTTTGCTTAGTTTTGAATGGAGATGTATTGAAAATATTTCTCAGTTTCCTACCAAGTGAAGCATTATAGCTATAAAATGTTTTCATACTGAAGTCACTTTTCTTCCCTTTATGTTCTCTTTAAAGTTATACATATATGGCTGATTCACTCGTGTGTATAAGATGAACAATTTAAACTTTTTCCGATAGACTCTAGAAAAGATTTTTTAAAATTTATGTACTCTTTGACCAAAGTTCAGACAGGCGGAAAAAGGAAAACTGAAACAGGATCTGCCTCTTCCTATTTAACATCAAGTAGTAGATTTTTAATCTGGATAAGGGTCTAAAATTCCTGAAATGCTATTTGATGATAAACTCTAAAGATAATTTTACTCACGAGTTCTCTGGAAAGAATTACTTCAAGGAAGGTAACAATTAATTCTGAACTGGTAAATTTCCCATCCATTTGCACTCTATATATGTAAAGTTACCATCAACAAAACTGATTAAGCTTCACACTTTTCAGGTCAAAAGACAACTTAAGAAAGATGCCATCCCACTTTCCGACTGGAAAGACAAAATTCCCAATTCTAAGACTCATTATGTGGATTCTCTGCTGTATGGAGGATGGTGTGTAGTTCTATTTCGGTTTCACTGTGATATTCCAGGCGATGTACGAGCCGTAAGGCACACTCTAACAGAAAAATTAGGCGTAATTGGCGAGCTGGGAAATGGAACACTAGGTAAGAATAATCATTAAAAATATGCAGATTGCGCTTCAATTCCATCTTAAATTGGAAAACATATGAAGAAACATATGATGTCGAAATCAGTAGCAACAGAACGTTGGTGTTGCTTCCAAAACAATGAAACTAATTAAAAAAAAAAGAACTATTGCGCAATATTGGCATTTGAAAAAAAGGACAAAATTTATATAGTTTAAAACCTTTTCATCTGATAAAAGCAAATAGAAAAATCATAATTTTGAGGGCCGTGAAAATGAATTTATTAAAAAAACCCATTGCATGATATGTATATGTTAGATAGTACATGACGATGAACGTAGTATATATATGCACGTAGTAATAAAATAAAGAAAGAAGTTATAAAGAAATATGCACATTTCGTCTATATTGTCTAGATCAGCGGTTCTCAACCTTTTGACTAACGCGTACCATCTAAACATAAATTAAAAACCTTTATTACCACCACTACAAAGTACTACTACCACCACCCTTCTTAAACAAAGCTCAGATCGCCTAAATTTACGAGTATTAGAAAAAAACTCAGTTAGGATGTTGGGGTATTAATTTTTGAATTTAATAGTTAAAAATACTTTTCTTCTTTGCGTACCACCGGTTGAGAACCCGTGGTCTAGAGAGTTAAGTGCTGTACTATTTTAATTTGAAAGATAAATTATTAGGAAAATCTAAGTTACAAATATGATATAGATATCTTTATATAGAATCTCATCTATAGATATCTTTCTAACTTCAGCAAAAATAAAAAGAACCTTTTATTGAAGATCATCATTGAAGGAAGCGATCTTATAACAAGTGTACAGGTACAGCATAACGCAACGCTGTCACTTGTGCTTCCATGTATGTATAATAGGTATCTCCAGACCTTGCTAAATGCTAAGCTTCTACCTCAATTGAAATTCCGAGGTCCTAATTGAATCCTAGGGGTTCAGTCCCAACCCCTTTTCCCGTACCATCAACCTTTTAAGAGGCTTTGGCTAGCCGTGTACTTTCAGTGTCCTCACGCCGCACAAGCAATATATGCTTACAAAGATCCATGCCTTCCCCGGAATTTGAACTCGGCCCTTCGGTGCGGAAGATTTTGCGAAAGAAAGAATGAGCTTTCTATTTTTTACACTTACATAAAATTATCTTCGAGTAGAATGCCTATGTAATCCAGCTGATCTGAGTACTTGTCGAATAGTTTCAGGTGGAACTGAAGTAGAAAATGTTTCAGTAAACTCGTAGAAATCTTTACAGGATCCAAATATGGACATTTTGCAAATTTTCTGACTATAAATCTCCGATCATATTGCGTTAACTTTGCCGGAAGACCTCTTCTTACTTTATTTTCGATGCGGTTTTTTTTTTCTTTAAAGCCAGCGTAGAACGGGATAAATTTACTAATTTAGTGATATCCCGGAACAATTTTCCACCCTTATGAGGAAAAATGATCAATTTTCGAATGATGTTTGTTGTTTCCTTATGACTACGACCCATTTTTAAATATTAATTAAAATATTCGTATAATGAAGTATGCAAGCACAGAGTAAAGCCAAGCGAAGTTTTAAACGTCATCAAAATGCAAAAATAAAAAAGTGTCGGACAATAATCTTATTTATGAAATTCTACGAAAACTTTTAGATGTACGATCTCTTTTGTGGCCAGTTTCATCTATGGCTCCTTACATTTTCCAATTTTAGATAAAGAAAATAAGTCAGCATTAAAGAAAGTTTAGTTTTATTCAAAATCGAATGGAGATGACAAGAAAAAATACTGAGCTTTATATTCGAATTCAGTTCCAGGCTACATCGTCTTTTCTACAAATTCTTAAAGTGTACGAAAACTTTTGGGAACTATTGTATCTGAAACAACAGCCGAAGAAAAACATAGTATAGTAATATTGTCTATAAAGAAACTTTAAGGCATTGATGTTAAGGCATAATCACGGTTATTTCAAGACTATTTCATTTTAACAGCGATGAAAGGCTACTGAAACATCCCTATAAACAAACTGCATTCCTATTTAAATTTTTTTATTACGCTTGAATTTTCTATTTGAACAAACCTCACCAGTGGTCGAGTGGTTAAAATTGAATGTTGAGAATTCTATCCGGATGTGAACGGGCTGGCTGGCTGGTTGGGTTTAGAGTTTTGCCCATGTGTAACGTGAATAAGAGCCAGTTTTCTCTAGAAAAGCTTTCACGAAGATATCCTTTCTCAATGGCAGACAGCCATCTTGCGCTTTGACTTAATTACATAACCTACCCTAACCTAAACTATCTATTCGAAAGAGGCTTATATTCGATCTAGTGGACACTTCGTATCAGGTGCAATCTCAGCAAATGGACTAGCTGCGTGGACGTTTTCGTGATTTGTTCCCATGTTAGCCTTAAAATATGAAGCAATTTTCTTTAGAAAATCTCTACCAAGTTATTCCTCCTTTAGATAAAGAGCTAGAGAGAACTTTGCTACGGTAAAATAACCTAACCTAATTTATATAATCGAAAATTTAGGGAAATAAACTTTTCTTTTTGAACGTTTTCAGTTGTTACAACAAAATTTGCAGACCTATATTCTTTACAAAAATCTTGTAGCACAAGTTTTTGCTTTTATTAATAAGAAACTTTTTTGCTTTTATTAATAAGTTTCTTATTAATAAAATTATTATTAATAAAATGCTTTTATTAATAATAATTTTATTAATAAGAAACTATTTTGCTACTCACAAATAAGATTCAATAAATAAGTTATAACTGAGAAAAACACAATTTTCAATTACCTTTAGAAAATATGATTCAGCAAGAGCTGTTTTACTTGGCAGATACATAAATTTTCCAGCTTTTTTAAGATGTTAACTAATAAACATTTAAATCTCTAAATAATTAGTTTATACTCATATGGTAGTATTCCCTTGGTTATAAAATTGAATGCATATTTTTTTGAAGATCGATGGAACAAAGCCATGGCCGCCATTCAAGAAAATAAAGATATTCGTGGGAAGGTTAAAATCAGCACAAATGTCTACTCTACAGCACCTATCAAAGAATTCATATCATCTCCGGAAACTCTAATTAGTGCCATCAAGAAGTTCCCGTCAGACGTTGGAAAATTAGGACAGCCCTTATTCATGACTCTGAAGCCCTTGAACGAATTAGATAAAAAGTACTCCACTGTAAAACAAAGCAAGTAAGTGGAAAGAATCAAATTATTGTACAGAATACAGCGTGATGATTTTGCGAAAAAGACGTATCATAAGTGTCACGTTTTCCTTACATATTCTGACATCTATGATTTTGTTCAGAAGATATGCACGGTGGTCATAAACTATTGAGCATATTTCAGTGAAGAATAATGAGTGATAATAAAACTACATGCTCGTTTGTATTACGTATAAAAGTATACAGTAAATCAAATATTTTTCTTGATATACGTGTTTTAAACGCTAATACGTGGGCAATCCCCCCAAAAAAGATCTTCTATATTTTTAGATATACAAAGAAACGTTTATTTTCTATAATTGCTACATCTCTTTAAAGATTGAAGAATGCTTTATTTTTCAACATAATCGCCATTTCAATCGATGCATTTTTGTAGACGCTGTGGCAGTTTTACAATGCCCATGTCATACCAGCTTGCCGCCATGCCCTTCAGGAAGTGTTGACTCTCATCTTTCCAAGAAGTCCAAGAAGTTGTCCTTTTCGTCTCCATAGTGGCGAAGAAATTCGCGGGAAGAATCAACCCGTTGTTGTTTGTGGTCTTCTGTCAACATACGCGGCACCCATCTTGCACACACCTTCCGATATTGCAACTTTTCCGTTAAAATCCTGTGGATGGTGCTTCTGAAAACCTCAGGAACCAAAATGCAGATAGCATCCAGAGTGATCCTCCGATCTTTACGCACGAGTTCCTTAACTTTTGCGATTGTCTCGTCGGCAATTGACGGCCTCCCGCGCCTTTCTTCGTTATGAATTTCAGTACGACCGGCTGTAAACTCTCTATAGCACTTGCGAACATTTTTGACATCCATGCACGACTGTCCATACACTTCCGTCAATAGGCGTTGAATTTCAACCAGTTTAACGCCTTTTGCATTCAAAAATCGAATAACTGCGCGCACTTCGCACTTGGCGGTAACGTTTATTGGGAGCTCTATTTCGAATGGCTGCTAAGCCAAGACTGAGCATCCGAGCGAAGCGCCTGCGTGCTTATGTGGTAGTGGAGAAAGCACCATTCACAAGTGTTGCCAACAACAGTATTAAAACTTTCTCTACATCCCCAAAAAATAGGAGACCTTTTTTTGGGGATGTAGAGAAAGTCCAAAAAATAGGAGACCTTTTTTTTGGGATTGCCCTCGTATTATAAGTTTAAAACGCTTCAATTAGGATTTGTTTAGTGATACATTATTCTATCTCTCGCGATGCGTTCCACAGTATTTTGTGCTCAAGTTATAAAATGTTTCAAGTGAAGAAAGATTTCATGTTTTGGCAATTTTAATCTTAAAAAAAATTAAAACGACGTAGCATTTTAAATGATCTCTAGGTCTCTGTATTTAGTAAGAGTTTATATTCATTCTAAGACATAAAGGACGAAGAATTTGGCAAATGACAAAATTTCGAATTATTTAATTTCAAAATTTGGGATTTTGGTCACCTTTTTTTTGGCTTTTCTTGAGGAGTTGGTTAAAAAATAAATTAGAATAATTAGAGGTTGATTTTTTTTTCTTTTAACATCATTCAGTGATTACCTGGGTGTAATATTCTTTAATTTATATTAATATCACATAAGGTGTGCTGAAACGACTTTCATGAAAGTAATTCGTAAGTTTCCAGATGCAAAAAATACAATTTTTCATGCAGTTTTATAATGTCAGAACCATATTCTTATAATCATACAAAAAATTCATTAAACAGAATTATTTTTCATTTTTAACTATGAATAATTTTTCATTTTCAAATTATGTTATGAACTGGCTGCATGTCAATACTGAATACTGTCTATAAAATTTTATTCTGCGAATAAAATGTGTCTTTTGAAAAAGAATTGTATTGAACGTAACTTTTCATGACAATCCGCATAATAATGCTCGTCACTTGGTCTTCTAATATTAGAAATGCTTATCTGAACTGATATTTCATTTTTAGTCTTATACAGTTTTAAATATTTCGCTCTTGAGCCCTAAACATCATCTTATATTTTAAAATTAAATATATCTGTGCTTTATTTTCTAGAATGAATGCAAACGTTTGCTAAATATAACTGTAGAGATTAGGCACGCGTATAAAAAATTACCTTTCATAATATTTTAAGAATCGATTATTTAAGCTCAAATACGTCCTAACACCAATAGTTTCCTCCTTTAAAGCCTTTTTATATTTAGAAGTATATGTCTATGACAAATGCTGCGATAATACAAGCCACTGAAGGACTTTTAAATGTATGGTGTACAGGAATTTACTAAAGCGTTCCCAGTCGTAACTTGAAGCGCTGTAATATAGTTTCTTTATTTTGATTTTATATCGTTGCGTGCGTACGAGTTTGTAATCGACTGAATGCACACAGAACTGATGATAGCTTGATAAAAGTTATTTTATCAAAAGAAACACTTTACAGTTCCGGAACTTTTCACAAATGTACTTGTATAGCTCTTCTCAGTAGGACCGAGCACAATCAATAGTTACCACTTCAAACTACTAATAACATTCAACACAACGCAATGCAAAGCACATCCAAAGAGAAATTTTTGTCAATCACACACAGATATCATACTCCGAGGTCACCTCTGAACTAAAAAACTGAGAACTGATGCTGTCGCCTGTCTTGAAGAGTTCTTTTCCGGCCATTAAGAAATCTCAAGTACCTTCAGTTTCTCGAAATTATGGGAAGGCATATAGGGTTAAAGTTACGTATAAAGACCGGATACGGTTACAGTTATATATAGGGATCAATTACAGTTATTCAATCACAGTATCAATTGCAATTATACAGGGACCGTACTGAAACATCGTCAAATTTGGCAACTTTTGGTAATTTCTCACCAAATTTGGCGACAAAAGTAACCGCACAAATCATTGTCAGCTTAGCGATATCTTGACAATGTACTGAAATAGCTATTTATCTCATTGTTAAATAGATTTGCTCTGTAATCTTATTTTTACGACAGCGCTTCATTCTGGTCAGACTTGTCATGTTACATTATGTAAAAAATACTAGAATTTCACTACAATTATTTACATATGTAAACAAAATTTGTAACAATATGTAACTCTCGTATTTTTAGTGAAATGTTAAAAGACTTGGAGACCTTGGATGAAATGTTCGATGATGCTAAAGTCACTAAAGTCAGCATGATGCGATGGGTAACTGAAACTATGACAATTTTTGAAGAAGAAGATGAAGAACGCGTAAGATAGGTTTTAGACATTTTATTTAACACTATTATTATTATTATTTTGTAAATATGGTCATTGAGCACAGAATTTCAAAATAACTGTTATATTCTCTTAAATTGACTTGTTAATAATATTTCTTTTCTTCCAATAAATATTTCAATTGACTTAAATGCTTTTAAATTAAGAATTATAGTTAATATATTTGAATCATAAATTGTAGGAATATTTATATGAATTTCTATAGAGCAGTTATTATTCACTAAAGATGATACATTATGAGGAACGAAAATGATTTAGTGCAGATAATTCTTATCAACTATAAGACGACATGCAGGGAAACTTGTTTTAGCATATGTTTTAGAAATTTTTGTCAATTTGTTTTTACATGCATGGATCTGTATTTTTTATTAGCTACTAACGTACATTATACAACACTACCTTACTGAATTGATAATCAAGCTTCAGTATAATTCTAAACAAATGTAATTCACTGTAAAGCATTTTACAAGTTGAATAAATATTGACGAGTGACATAGAATATAGTAAAAGAAATAAAAGATATATATATTCAAGTACAAAAACCAATATTACATTTTAGGTAGCAATTATATTAAAGTTTTTGTTATATTTACCATATGTTAGTACTTGATATGAGCTATTAAAGCATTTAGCCCAAACAGGCTATTAGTCTCGAAAATCAGTTTTATGTTGTTTGTTTTAGTGCGCTGTTTCACTTTTCATTTTGGTCAGTTGCTATTCAGCAAAATGTAAAAAAATTATCTTTCGAATTTAATTTGTCTGCTATTGAATCTAATTCAGTTAAATGAAAATGAATTTAATTCATTATATAAATAAATAAAACTATTAAATACTTTTACAGAATTACAGTTGTATATTTTTTCACTTTTCAAATATACATAAGATATATAACATTCCCATGTTACTCGAAATATGTATTCATTTAGTATCCTATAAATATATCGGTTTTCCACCTGGGCCATTTCTATTCATAATCTCTGCTAATTTAACCTTATTAAACTTTAAATGAACTCTTTTGGGAAAATGTTAAAAGTCATTCACAACATCCCAGGAAATAAAATATAAATAAATTTTACATGCTGTATTACTAAGTTACATAAATAAATGAAACATTAGTACATATTAGTACTTTAAAATTATGTATTGTTACTTTAAAAATATTGTTTAACCGAAAGTGTTGCATATTTTCTGTAGTAAATGGTTCCATTCTAAGCACAGATATTAATCTGTAAGACAAATGACAGAATTTAGCCACCACTATAACAAAATTTATCGTTGCCGACTGTTTAAAGATTTCGAAATTCTCACACAGTTGATAACTACAGTAATAACTAAGGTATCGAATTCTCACCCCCTCATTCCTTGCCGAATGTACGTCTCTTAGAGCGTGAAACTTTGGAATGTTTATTATCTATACTTCATTATTCACAGTTTTTACTATGAATAAACATTTTCACTATTTCAATAAATACATTAAAGATTAGCTTGCAACTTAATTTTTAATGAACTTATTGAAGATTAGTATTTATAATTATTATTATTGTGTATTTTCGTGGACTTCGTATCTGTTCTTCTTATACCTATTATGATTTTTTTATATAGACACATAGCGTTAATTTTAGTATGTGCCTGTTCACTGTTTTGAAAGGGTGTGTAGCATATTGCTTTCTGTTGATAAGTCTTATAAAAATACTTTTTTATTCGATAACAGAAGGCATTTGCCGCTAGTTTAGACAAATTTTTAATAGTTATTTAAAAAATTTACGTAAAAGTTTGTTATTCTGGTACTAAATAAGACTTTTAATTCCGAAAATTTCTTTCCTCATAAAATGAGAGATATCAATTATGATTTTAAAAATTGTTGAAATATCTCATATATTTATCTGTAAAATTCATTTCTTTTATAATCAAATTCAATGATAGCAGAGGCTGCTTTAAATATTTTTTCTTGAAGAATTCACAGTGTTAGCATATATTACTTCCTTCGTTTAAAATATTAAAAAACATATCATGAGATTTTTTGACATAATTTTTAGAGCAGGTATTTGACTACATATGAAATATCTACCTTGATTTATAAAAATATTTTCCTTTTGCAAGACATGGTGCACATTCCAAGCTAGTCTTCGAAAATTTATGTAGTATAAATAATACTAGTGTGAAATTTTTGTAATCAGAATTTCTTGAGAAACCGGATAACAGAAAGATTGCAAAATATGCTCTTCTTAAATAATATTAATTGTATAAGAATTATTTCTTTTCCCTTAAAGTATTCATCTTCTAAAAATAAACCAGCCATCCTAAGTTTGTAGAGGCATTAGGTAATTTTTGGAAGCAGAAGAGATGAAAAATTAGCAACCGGCTTCGACGCGAATCGAACCATGGACCTCTGGATACCGGCCCAGTGTTCAGAACCACTACACCACTAAGGCACGCTAGGAAAGCGGGAGATATACCTTATAAGTTATACTAAAATAAACATTCTTTTTTTATCCCACTATTATAGGTCAATAATCTTCTTGAATCCTTGAATCAATGCATTAAAGCCTTCTATAAAGTTTGTGGAGACATCAGCTTGTTTAAGCCTGCTTCGAAAGATGAAATCCATAATGCAATCCATCTATACCTCAGTGGACTGCCGAGAGGAATAGGCACTTACAATTTAGCTTATAGACGCCTAAAGGAGGAACTAGGTTAGTAATTACTTCGTCTCTTTCTCAGCGTTATTAACTAAATCACATACTAGACTTTCTAAGACTACCGTAGAAAGTTAAAACTAGTTATTGATTTATAACAGAGGAATTCTCAGCAATTTTGTATTTTTATTGAAATATGTTGCCATTTGTTGTTCTGAAGCTTACAGCACAATTTTCAAATTAACAGACTCAACAAATGATATTATCTTTAGTTTGTGTTACCTTCTATAAGTATTTTTAAATTTTGTTTTGAACAAATGGTTATGTCTGTATAATTATATATTCAGGCTAGGAGAACTCTGTAAGGCAGTAACTATGAAAAAGAGATTATTTTAAGGAGTGGAAGCATGTTTTTGTAACTGTCTAGTTCCTTTCTTATTTGCATGGAAATATTACGCAGTGTTTTGGACTTTACGTTATGGAAAAAGAAATAATAAAAAAGCTGTGGTTTTAGCTTTAGATAATAGATAACACAACAAAAGAGTAGTGATAGCTGGCTCAGCAAAGTCTTAATGAATACAAGCTGGTCACTGGCCTTCAGTACCTTAATCAGTCGTCAACACTTTGTCAGAATCTTTGTTCTCCTGTGCAAGAACTCATGCATCAAAGATGACAATGAAGATTCCGCTTCTTGTTCAAATAAGGTCCGGTAATAATAGATATTTTTGGGAGTCACCGAGTATTATCTCAACGCACTAACTACAATTTTTATTGATGTTAAAAAAAGCATACATAAAAAAAGCATACATTTTATTGATGTTAAAAAAAGCATTCATGCTATTACAGAGTTACCCTTGTCTTTCATATGCTAATGGAATACATCTGATGCTATAATGTATTAAGTTGACTTTTCTGCGTTCTTCGGTAGACTGTTTTAACACCCAAGTCACATACACATTAAATGTTTAACACATTATTCTATTACACAGATACCTATATGCATTATTTTGTGAATATAGTAGAACCACTGGATATGCATGTACATTTTACTGATACATAATTGAGATAAGTAATTAATTTACATGCACTGTTGATACATCTTAGATTTTTGAAAGTGAAGTTGGACGTGGTATATGGGGAAGGTATATGTAATGCGCTTTTGTTCTATGTTTCTTTTGATAAGGCTTTATAGACATTTTAATTGCTAGAATTTTCATTTTTAAGGCTATTTGATTAGTTTCTAAGCGACTAAGCACATTTTCACACTATTTTGAAATATATATTTAATCATTTTTATTATTTTAATTCTCAAGTGTTTCGTTTATATTCCATATTTTAAATAAGGATAAACACATTCTTCTGGTAGTTTAATATGAAAATTGGATTAAGTTCTCAGTGTTGGGTAATATTCTAAGTCATCCCTTTCCTCACATCTGTAAAAGCCGGTGCTTGAGATATCTCACTGCAGAAAAAAGCATGTGACCCTTTAAAAACAAGTTTATAAATCAGCTTTCTATCCTCCTCATTTCATCTACTTGCGAAATTACTTTATAAAACCTTGTGTCTTGGACGCAGTATTCCAATATTCTATATATAGTAATCTCTTAAGCTTTATTGGTATGTTTCTGAATGTGAGAGGTTGACTCTTTAGCATTTAATTTATTTGCTTAAATATTATTTGCTGCTGCTCTTGCATATTAGTCAGAGGTTTCATTATTTATGTTTCCTGCATGGTCCCTAGTTTATTTGGATTGTTAGATTTGGGTTGCTGCAAGAGAGTTCTGTAATTTCTTGGAATAGTGGAGATTTATGTAGATTGTTGGAAGTTGCAAGTAATGCTGATGAGTAGTAGGAGTATATTTTAATTTCCTTTTCATTACTATGAATTACAGCATATTAACTTGCGCATCATTCCATTTGAAATATATCATTCTTTAGCAAAAAGTGACCTTTAAGTGGTATTAATTGCTGTGGTGAATCAAATAATTCATATGTTAATTCAACTCCGTTATCAATTCTTGAGTCGTTTATAAACACCGATGAGAATATTTCACTGATTTTATTTTCCTTCTTGTTGATTTATATGTTACATCATACTACACGAACAAAGCACGAATATGAATGTCCTGATCCTTCGAAATTCAAATAATTCATATGTTAATTCAAATCCGTTATCAATTCTTGAGTCGTCTATAAACACCGATGAGAATATTTCACTGATTTTATTTTCCTTCTTGTTGATTTTTATGTTACTTCATACTATACGAACAAAGCAAGAATATGAATGTCCTGATCCTTCGAAATCCCTTTTTCGAATGTCATAGCAGAGGGCATATTTTTTTGCAATTAAAAAATTATTGCTTTTGTATGGGTTTTCTAGAGGGCGAGAAGATAGGCAGAGGGCAAATTACGGACAGCACACTTATGACAAAATTTGATGTATTTCTATACCTTTTGTTATAGTTAATAGAAAGATCCTTTGAATCGCGTTCAGTGTTTCTCTTTCCCTAAAGATAATGGAAGAGCTCAGATTTCACCACCACAGGTAATCAGCTTGAATATAGTTTTTTGGAAGTAATGATTTAATACCAAGTTGTAACCTTTCACATTTTAGATATCATTTGCTATTTCATATGATTTTTCTCTTATACTTTGCAAGCATTCGCTGCAGTTTAGTTTGTGATGTATTTTAAATACTAAAAAGTTTGTATAATTCATTGCTTTGACTTTTCTTTCCTCTTTTGACTGATGGAAAAGTTGCGATTGTCTGCGAGGGTTTATAGAAAATAACTACCTTTAAAACTTCTTCAGATATAATAAGCATTAGACTTGGGCACAGATTATTGAATATTTTAATGCTTCATCTGCATTACACTGCATTACATTACGTATTTCAAATCAATTGCTCACTGAAAGATTTATTAATTTTTGTAACTTCAACGAAATATACGGCATTATATTTTGAGCTAAATATTAAGACTCTATATTTCTTATATCATTTAAAATTCAGAAGAATTTTATTATGGTACTTCTGAAAATTTACCACAACTCTTCAGCGTCTAAATGTATTGCTTTGACTACAGCATTTACCAATCTATCATGAAATTAAATAAACTTAACAGAAATGAATCTAGAGGATTTCTTTTAATCTAAAACAGCTGTCTCAGACTCGTATTACATGCGTGCCGATTGCACTATCTGAAAACAGCTGACGGGCTAGAATTTGTTTTAGCGATATGAAATTTTTACCGGGAAGGGGAAATTCAAATTTATATTTATTTTCCAGCTGAGATTTAAAGTTTGGTACCTGCAAGGGATTTGTTGATTATATTTTGTAATATAAACATATTGATAGCTAAATATTAATATATAAGACAGTGATATTTTTTTCAAATATTCTAATAAACTAAATTTAGTTAATAATTTAATAATTTACTTTAATCAAAATAAAGAAATATATATTTAAACTTTCTAAGTTTGGTAAAATTGGAGAATAATAATAAAACTTGAGAATAATGTTTTAATAAGAGCAAAAACCTCAATAAATAATAACAACCTTTTATTTATTAAATTTTTCTTTGGAACATAAATTAAAATACATGTATTTGTATAAAAATAAGTATAAATTTTATATTTAAATATAAAATTTGTTAATTTACATGTACTGGAGAGAATAATTAGAAATTATTTTCATCATGGATTGTAAATGCTCATCGGTCATTTGGATCCTTATTAATTTTAAACTGTGAAAAAACGTTATTCACAAATAAACGTATTCCTAAACAATGCGATTATTCTTAGGGCAAAAATTCTTAACTTAGCATGCTTATTTTTTGAAAAGTACGTATGAAAGTTAGTCAATTCTGCATCTTGAAATCGTTGAATAAAAAAATTTATATCACGCAGTAAATTAATTACATCCATTTATAAATTTTCTGGTGAATCTTTGAATAAAATTTATATTACGCAGTAAATTAATTACATCCATTTATAAATTTTCTGGTGAATTATTCAACTTAATTATTAAGGGTAATGAAAACATTATAAATTCATAAAAATGCAAACAAATAATTAAAATCTTTGCCGTACAGCTTTACAACAACAAATACATACAGTTTTGCAAATACATAATTCAAATGTAATCATCCATCGCATAAAATTACTTCGAGGGCTACCATTTTGAGACCACTGATCTAAAATACTAGAGATAAGGAAAATAAAAGCATATTTTTAAAAGTATTGATTTTCTTGATAAATTTCCAAGTATTTTATTAATGCACACATGGGTACAAATTAATTCATTTCATATCTACATTTAAAAAACCAGAAACGGTTCACATTTCTTTGTGAAATATTTTAGTATAATAATTTAAATAGATAAATTTATAATATTAATAATTATGTATCAAATTTAACTCATTTTTGATTATTTTCGGTTTAAATAGGAAATCAATAATACTCACTACTCTATTTATAGTAAAAAATTTCTTAAAAAATAACCTTGAAATAATATTTCTAAACAGGTAAAAGATTTAATTTATTATTATATCAATTCCTGTGTAAATTTTTTACCCTTCATGTATATGCATTTACAACATTATGTTGCTATGCAAAACATTTTATGGGAATTAAAGTCTGAATATAGATTTAAAGATTTGTTTAGCAACTGAATAAATAATCTTTGCGATAAAATTTTGAAAAAAAAAAAAAAAAAAAAAAAAAAAAAAAAAATATTTTGAAACTTGCGCAATTATTTAATTTTCCCGCCCAGAATACTTCACTAAATGGTTTTTAATAGCTAATACATAGTAAAACATCAGAAAAGTACTAGTAAAATACTAGTACAATAAATATCACTATACATACTAGTAAAACGTGATTGCATATAGAACTAAATTCTGGAATTTCTAGATTCCCCCCCCTTTTTTTTTCGCTTCTACCACGTGTAAAGAAAGTATCGGTGAATCCATAATTACTTGACAAATATCTGGCAACCCTAATGTCGTCCATTTAGTTCGCTCTCATTTTTATCTCTTATTCAACAGCGCAAGAATGAATTCAGTAGCAAAAAAATTGGCTTTGCCATTTGGTTCGCATTCAGTTCAACTTACAGATGTAAGTAAGTATTTTCACACGTAAAATTTATTTTAAGTAAGAACAGGAGAAGCTTAAGTACCGAAAATTCAGATGCTTGTATTCGTCTTAAGGCGACTAACTATAAGCCAGATCTTGACTAAATTGACGCCACATGTTCAGCCTAAGGAGAGCCGTTAATATGGAAAAGAAAAATAAAGTCAATTCAGTTACGTTTATTTTTATAATTATTAGAATTATAATTATAATTTTTATGTTTAAAATACACTGTAATTATTTTCCCAATGAAATTTGTTTTATTATTCACCCAAAAAAGACTATTTTAAAATAAAAATATCCCTGGCCAGAAACGTTTTTTTTTAATAGACGTATAATGGTTGATTTTGACCCAAAACTGGGAAAAGCTGCCGAAGCCTAATATACTGTATAGCGAAATTTAATTTAATTTTTGAGGAAAATTTGTTAAAAAATATTACTTTTTGTTTATACATAAGGTTAATTTTTAGCCTCAGAATGAGTAAAATAGCCCTAAAAGTATAAAAATTTGAAACTAAAGTGTTCAGTTTGAATTCTAATATTCAAGTGGGGTAGGAAAAAAGGAATGTGAAACCAGAGTTTGAAGTCGTCTATTTACTTGCCACTGAGAAGACAATATGCATTTTTGTTGGGAGGGGATTTTAAGCAACCAGTTAGTTAGGTTTCTACAAGAGAAATGTTTGGTAAATCTATTAAAAAATAAATGAAAATAAACAAAGTAGGAACTGAAACCCAAAAATGAATTATTCTGAAAACGTAAATGGCAAGTAGGAAAACAATGTACTTTTTATAGTAATAATTTAAAAACTAAGGCAATGTTTGGAATTAAATTGCACCATTCAGGGGAAAACTGTAAGCAAATCCTCCTAGTTATTTATTTCCTGATAGTCATATAGAATTCAGGCGTAGTTTCAGTCTTTTTGAGATAACAATAACGTAATCTTGCAGTTGTATTAGTTGTATTAGTCGACGCTTTCTTAACCAGTTTTTGTTAGTTTTATACAATACGGATATCACTTGAAACACAGCAACGAGATCCTTCTTTAACAGGAAGAAAAATGTACTTTGCGAGGGAAGGAAGCGGTTGGGGGATTAAAAAGTAAAAGTAAATATAGTATAATTAAATCTATCACACATAGTGCCATCTGCTGGGCAAAAGTAAAAATCAAGTAAAAAATAGAAAAGGTAGAAATTAGAATTAAAAAAAAAATTGGGAAAAGCTGAATTGAAATCAAAATATCATTCAATAAATTAAACAATTTTATTGAAAAGGAAGTTTTCGGAAACATGAGTTTCACATATTGAAGAAATATTTCGAATAATTTTATTAAAACTAAAATAAAGAGAGAGGTTCTTCTGAACTCCTCTCTTTATTTGAGTTTATTTAGTTTACCATCATCAATGATTAGCGTATCTTGTAGAGTCATTAGGTTTTTTTTTTTTGGAAGCCGGAGAGATGAAAAATTAACAACCGCCTTCGCCGAGAATCGAACCACGGACCTCTGGAATACCGGCCAGCGTGCAACCGTTACACCACGAAGGCATGCTAGGGAAGTGGGAGAAATACCTTATAATCTTTAAAGGGAAATTATTGCCCGACGTATGGTAAACAACATAGTTTTTAGTAATATTTAACAGCGGACTTTGTTTATAATGACAAGAAGAAAATAATTTAAAGTTTTATCAATACAAAAGTAGGAAAACCTTTATCAGCAGCATCCTACATCAAATAGTTGAAGTAAAGCGAGACTCTAAGAACTAACTCTGAAAGCATAATATACGTGAGAATACATTAAATACTGACATACGTCTCATCTTTATTAGATGACTTCTGTATTTGGTGAACTTAGATGTTCTTTACTTAAATACAGCTGTTAGCTGTAACATATAAAGAAAAGCTTAAAAAAGGAACAGGTTTTTGAAAAAGGTAATTACCCATTGAGTACTGTAGCATCACCGTTTGGATGTATTTATTTGAATACCCAAGGTACTATATATCAGTACTGGTAACAAGTTATGGTAATAGTAAGAATTCAAAAATAAATTTAAGCTGCAAATTTGATAGATTGCTGAAGTAGGACAATTTTTGTCTCTTAGCAATATTTGGATATATCGTTGCAATTTATCACACAACTAAATCTCATTGAATATATATTCAATTTGCGCGAAAAAATGCGTGATTTTCAATCTTTTTTATTAAATCTTTTTTAAACATATGCTTCAGGAAATTTTTCTGATACTATAAGTTAATTACTCACTTTTTTAATCTCGAAGATATACCTATTCTTTCTTGAATGTTTATTTAATTAGCAATCAATCTAAATTACAATTTCATGAAATTTCCAAAACTATTCAGGAAAATCTGATAATTTCTATGATTTGTTTCTGAGAGAATTATTTAAAAATTACTGTCTTATTCAAAAGCTAATGTCTTTGAGTGCTTCTGGAATAAAAGTGTACTTGAACTCATAATTTTTCCAACATTTTAAGTAAATTCGTTTTAGGCTTCTTTTGTGTGTTGAATCTTATAAGTTATTACTCTTAATCAGGAATAAAGTTTTTTCATATTTGCCTAAGAGAAATGAATTAGGAACTATTTAAAAATTCAGATTTGATTTTTATTGGATCTGCATATGCAAGGAGTGGAGATTTCAAATGTATTATGTAAACAACTTTTGATCCATCGCTTGCTTGGATGTAAGTAAGAAAATGCACAGGTATGTACTGCTAACAAAAATTGAATCCTAAAGTTTTGATTTTGAATAGTAGTGCAGCATGTTTACATTCAAAGTTTTTATATTTTTATGATAATTCATTTCTTGTATTTTAAGTTGAGAAGTTATGCCAAACGCTTAAAAACTTCTAGTCAGACTGAAGATTTCAACTGATCATTATATTCTACTAAATTATAAAGAACTCTAAGAAAATGATTTCATATTGCTACAAAGCACGAATTTTGAAAGTAAGGAAAAAAGGAACCTGATACTTTATCAGGATCAATGTTCCGTCTTACCTTCTTCGGGAACATGCAAGGACCTGACTCGGAACAGAGAGCTTACTAAAGCTATGTTCAAAACTGTGGGAAGTAGACAGGATACACAAGAAGGGTATACAAAACCCTTTATTTTTCTCTATTTACAATAATTTCCGTACTTCGGAATACACAGACCCGCTACTTGGGGTCTAACGTAAAAATATAAAAATAGAACTAAACTCTAATTTAACTTTAAATAAACGTGGAAGATTGGCCTTATATTAACAGGAAGCCGTATGTAGTACAGAGAACTGTGAACACTACAATACGTTTAAAATTTATCAAGAGGATTAAGACCTCTGGCCTGGAAGGCAACCAGCAACTGCGTAAAACTTCTAAGGTAAACGGCCTGCTTCGACTCACTGCTTCCTCTCTCTCGCTTGGCAAAAAGCCACAACTTAAATACTTGGCGTTCGCCAGACAAACTTTGCATAAATACATTAACGCTTATAATTCTGGCCGGAAGTAGAAAATAAGAAGTGATAGTAAAGATTTATAATAAAATAAACGTTAGTAAAACTTAAGATCCTTACATACTTCCCGCCACAGTTAATTAGTTTGAAACTGAGGTCTAAAACGACCTTGTTGAAAACTTTTAGCTCTAGAATCTAACGCGAGGCCAATCTTTTACAAACATTTTTCGCTAGAAACTAGAAATTAAAAAAAAAGAAATTTGTTTTTACAATAGCAGCTCCCAGGACACACAATTTTTTTCATCTGTACTGCATCTAAACAGGAGCTTTTATTCAAATCTGGTTCCTTCCAGAGATCTGGAAGGAAAACTAGTTTAATGAAATGTTACAAAATGAAATGGCAAGTAACATGTATAATTACATTTCTCTTAACATTCTTATTTCATTCATGACTATTTTAATTATCTCTCCCCGTGCTCTCTGACATGTGTTGTAAAAGAACTACGAATGTGTTTCTGTCTACGTGTTCAACACTTCCTCCTACAATCAAAACACTAACGTGTTAAAATTCAACATACCAAGACCTCGTAACACACCCTAATTTCAACTCTAAACCCTGAGGTACTATTCTGAAAGTGGCTAACTCTGAAGTGTAGCGTCAGAGAGCCTAACTACATCATTCAACCTTTAACACATATTCACCATCATTTAGTCTTTTTACAGTCACACGAATAAAAAAAAAATTTAACATTACTTTCACTTTTACCATATCACGGTATTTCTTAACATTTAAAATAACAGTTCACATTGTATATAAGAACATATTAACATGCCGTTAATTTTATACATTTGAAAACATACATTAGTAGTACATTGTTAACTTCTATTCTTTTCAAAGCAAGTGCCAATTCTTTCTACATTGAAATAATACATTTCAAAAAGTCTTTCAGACTAAAACTTCTTTCTTACCAGAATGTTTTAAATAATATTTATACAATATTTAAGTCTTTACACAACGCTATTATACATCAACTTTAGTTTTACGCGCGAGTAATTGAAAAACATAATACCAAACTCGGTAACAACTCATTTCTCGCTCTTTTGGCGATAAAGGTAGACCTCGCATGAGGTAAAACTTCTTGAAATCTGCCACTTGCAGTAAGAATGAAAGATTAACTTAAGTTTACAAAGTAACATAAAATTTTACTTATCTTTGTGATATTCCGACATTCTTTTCTGGGCCCAGTCCTTAAAGGTAGTGCAGATAGTTGTTTGATTTATCCTCCTTCTTGTACGGGCTCGCCCTTCAGTGCCTTCCTCTAGATGCTTTCTTTTTTCTCCAGTTCGGTCACCCTTGAATACCTTCTTTTTCGCTTCTGCCTGTGGTCTTGGTCGTTCGATGGCAGCTGGTCTTGGCGGAACCGGGAAACTTTTTTCGTGTTCCTGCTTGGACCTCGTTACTGGCCGTTCAAATTTTCCTTGTAACTTTTCCTCCGCCGCTGATGGCCCTTCCGCAGTTCGGCGACATTTGCTGCGGAGAGTCCTGTCGGATGAGTAGATCTTCCGTTTTAGAGCCGGGTTATAGTTGCCGTCATTTCTCCTGGTTCTCTTTGCATACGTCGTCCTTCTCCCTTCTTCATTCTGGGGGTGTTCGCGAACTCTCTTTTCTGGACGGTGGAACGGCTTCTTTTTCTTGCTACCTTCAATTTTTCCGCGGGGAAACTTTCTTTTCACTTGCTCCTGCCTCTTAATGGCTTGCCCTTGTACTTGTCGTTTTTCCACCTCTGGAGCTTGTGCCTGCTGTGTCTGCCGTGCCGGATCCTGCAAAAGATCTGAAAATATTTGCATTTTATTACGATCATAGTAGGGTTTGATTTGATCAATGTTTGCGGAGCAGGTTTCCCCATTTCTGGCTTTTAACACTACTGCAGCGTGAGTTATTTTTTCTATAACATATGGTCCTTCAAATCGTGGAAAAAATTTGGCAGTTTTATCTTCTGGTGCTGAAGAAAGTGAATGCTTAATTTTTAAATCTTCATCCCCTACTTTATAAGTTACTCCCCGTCGTTTCAAGTCATAATATAATTTTTGTTTTCTCTGTGCTACTTCAGTATTCTTCTTTGCTTCCTTAATTAGTCTTTCTATATCACCCATTTTAAATTCTGGGGCTCTTTGTTGCACATAAAATAATTTATCTAACGGCGTTATAATCTTTCTGCCTAAAAATAACTCAGCAGGAGTTTTGCCCGTTGTATCATGTTTTGCGGTCCTAAGGGCGAAAGCAAATTCATTGACATAGTTATCCCAGCTTTTATGAAAATTTTTAACATAACTACGGATAATTTTCACTATATTTCTATTGACCCGTTCCGCTATATTTGATTGCGGCCGATACGGGACCATTTTTAGATGACGTATGCCCAGTTTTTGGCACATGTCTTCAAATACATTACTTACAAATTGAGGACCATTATCCGATATAACTTTTAGGGGCGCCCTGTATTTTAAAATATATTTATTTAAAATAGAATCAGTAACTAATTTCGCGGAGGCTCGTTTTAAGGGAACAATTTCGGTCCACTTACTAAAATGATCAACCATAACAAGGAGATAGCGACTTTTATTTAACTGACTTTTTGGGAAAGGGCCCAATAAATCGATGCCAATTATTTCATTTGGAAAATCGGATTTAATACTATTTAGAAACCCGGCCGGGCGGAAATTAATATAATTAACTGCTTGACATGTTGGGCAGGACTGGACATACGCCCTTGTTAACTTTTGCAGTTCAGGAAAATAGACTGCCTCGCGCACGCGTTGGATAGTTTTTCGAATACCAGCATGAGAAGCTAAAGGGCTGTCATGGAGCTCCTGCAGGATATTTAATCTAAGACTAGCTGGGATAACAGGTCGAAATTCGTTGTTGGAATTCGTAGTTTTTGTATAGAATAATAGACCATCTATTAGTTCGTAATGGGCCGCCCTATTTCTTATCGCCACAATATCTTGGTGGCTAAAATTTTCAGGATCCTTTAAATACTCATAAATGCTTCCAAACTCAGGATCCTTACCCAGTTCGGTTATTACAGTTTCTCCGGAATTTATTGTACATGCTGTGAGCATTGCCACCTTTACAGTATTATCTTGTTCATCTATTTTAATTCTTGATAGGGCATCTGCTACGATATTTTCCTTTCCGGGGGTATGTTTGATTACCAGATTATATTCTTGTAGCTTGAGTGCCCATCTTATTAACCTTGGGGATAAGTTTTTCCCTGAGTACAATCTAGTTACCGCCGCATGATCAGAGTACACTGTTATTGGCGCCTTTCCAAAATAGACTCGGAACTTTTGCACTGCTAACAGAACTGCAAGTGCCTCTCTCTCGGTCGCGGAATAGTTTCTTTGTGTTTGATTTAAAGTTCGGCTAAAAAATGCCACGGGCTGCTGATTTTGCGAAAGTACCGCTCCTACCGCACAATCCGAAGCATCCGCTGAAATTTCTAAATTCTCATCCTTTTCAGGAAATTTCAACACAGGGGCGTGCGTTAAAGCTTGTTTTAATTTTTCGAAAGCACTATTGGCTTCGGCCGTCCACGAGAATCTTGCCTTTTTCCCTTTTAATTTTAACAATGGCTCAGCGATAGCTGCAAAATCTTTTATAAAGGACCTACAATATGAACAAAGTCCTAGAAAAGAAGAGAGCTTCTTTGCCGTGTTTGGAGTCGGATACTTTTGTACAGCGATTATTTTTGATTCGTCTGTCTCTATTCCTTTCTGAGATATCTTGTAACCTAAATATTTTAATTCAGGGGCTGCAAATTTGCACTTTTCGACATTAACTTTTAGACCGGCCTCATTTAATAAAGAAAACACCTGTCTTAAATCATCCTGTACATGTTGGTCGAGATTATCACTAGTAATAATGATGTCGTCTAAATAGATAAATGTGGACTTTCCAAGAACAGGTCTTAACACAATGTCCATATATCGCTGAAATGTTGCCGGGGCCCCTGAAAGGCCAAACGGCATACGCAAAAATGCATAAGTGCCAGACTTGGTTATAAAAGCAGTCTTAGGCACATCCTCAGGCCTAACCCCTATTTGAAAATAACCAGTCGTTAAGTCTAAAGTCGTCATATATTTGGTGGATGTTATGTTCCTTAGAATTTCTTCAATAATAGGTAACGGATATGCCGAATATTTAGTTATGGAGTTTAATTTACGGTAATGAATCGCGAATCTCCACCTTTTTGGATGTGTCAAAGGATAGTCATTATTTTTCTTACATAAAACCACCGGGCTAGCATAACTACTTGAGATGGGCGTTATGATCTTTTTACGTAGCATATCGGTGATATGCCATTCTATAATTTTTTCCTTATTCTTATCATACCGGTATGCTTTATGGCGAACTGGCATTGAATCTCCGGTGTCAATACTATGGTTAGTAACCTGAGTAAATCCTGGAATATCACTAAATAACGAAGCAAATTCACTTACCACTTGTCGGATTCTTCCTTGCTCGTCATTAGGCAGGTGGTCAAGATTTAACATCGGCGGTTCAGCCTTTTCTGCACGAACTGGTTTCATTGTCAGCTTAAGGGACGCTTCATTAAAATCCAGCGTTGCTTGTGCTTCTGAAAGAAAATCTATTCCTAAGATTATATGTGCTTGCAGCTTCTTTACTATAAAAAACATCACCTTTACTTGTTCGTCCTTGATACGGATATACAGCGGTACTTTACCTATACACTTACATTTTTCTCCTTGCGCCGCTAACACTGTCGTATTATCCGAATTATATATGCGGTATTTCCGAAAATACTTCCTAAAAAATTCTTCTGCCACACAGGAACACTGCGCGCCTGTATCCAGGAGTGCGGTGGCTGGGAGATTATTCACCAACACTTCAATCTTCGGAAGAGTCAAATTTCTCACCATTACCGTATTTAACTTGAAGGAAGAGGGGTTTTCTTGGCCTTCGGATTCTTCGGATTTCCGCACCCTCTCGTCAGCAGAAATCCGTTTTAGTTTAAATTATTTTTCTTTTCCGTGCTTTCCTTCTTTTTCCACTGGCCTTGAGACTTTTTTCCTTGATTGCTATTGAACTGTCGACGTTCGCCGGCTGTTTTTGAATGCTCGGGTTTCCTTGCCCACTGATTCGCTTTGCTTCCGTAGCCGTGTGCTTGAGTTTGCTGTAGTCTTGGCGCACCAAATTGGTTTCACTCTTGATATTGGCGTCTTCTTTCAATGTCCGCCTTTCTTCTACTTTCAAACTGGATTGCTAGCTCAAATAACGTTTCCAGTGTAGTCGGATTTCTTAATTCAATAAAGTCTTGCACTTGGGGCAGTAACCTCGGCAAAATTACTTGAATTATTTCAGGATCTGGACGGTTTCCATACAAGAGTTTGAAGACGTGAATTTTTCTTAAAATAAAGCTTGAGAGATTTTCGATTCTTTGCTGATATATACTGAAAAGTTCCGTTTCTAATTTCGCACGATCCCTTACGACACGGAAGGCTTTTACTAGGGCAGTCTCGAAATTCTCGTAAGTATAGGTGGGACTTCCTGCTTGACCCAAGAGACTTCTGCCTATACATTTGAACCAGTTAAGCGCTTGGTCCCTCAAAGCGCTGGTAGCTAAGGTAACTTTTTGAAACTCGTGCACGGGGTAGAGCATGAAGTGGTCATCCAATTTTTCCAAAAAACTGGTTACCGGTGAGTTTCCATTAAATGTTGCTTCTGGTTTCATCGAAGCGCGCATGGTCTGGACGATGTAACCAAATCCTTCCAGGGCGGCAGCTGGCATTTCTGGATTCTGAGCCGTTTCTGCAGGCAGCACAGGTTCTTCTTGAAACTCGGCCATGGTTATTCTTCTTCGTTGGGCGCCACTATCAGGATCAATGTTCCGTCTTACCTTCTTCGGGAACATGCAAGGACCTGACTCGGAACAGAGAGCTTACTAAAGCTATGTTCAAAACTGTGGGAAGTAGACAGGATACACAAGAAGGGTATACAAAACCCTTTATTTTTCTCTATTTACAATAACTTCCGTACTTCGGAATACACAGAC
Organism: Stegodyphus dumicola; assembly: GCF_044657685.1. Lineage (NCBI taxonomy): Eukaryota > Metazoa > Arthropoda > Arachnida > Araneae > Eresidae > Stegodyphus > Stegodyphus dumicola. Next base: position 97,218,976 of record NC_140772.1, on the reverse strand, counting down.
CCGCTACTTGGGGTCTAACGTAAAAATATAAAAATAGAACTAAACTCTAATTTAACTTTAAATAAACGTGGAAGATTGGCCTTATATTAACAGGAAGCCGTATGTAGTACAGAGAACTGTGAACACTACAATACGTTTAAAATTTATCAAGAGGATTAAGACCTCTGGCCTGGAAGGCAACCAGCAACTGCGTGAAACTTCTAAGGTAAACGGCCTGCTTCGACTCACTGCTTCCTCTCTCTCGCTTGGCAAAAAGCCACAACTTAAATACTTGGCGTTCGCCAGACAAACTTTGCATAAATACATTAACGCTTATAATTCTGGCCGGAAGTAGAAAATAAGAAGTGATAGTAAAGATTTAAAATAAAATAAACGTTAGTAAAACTTAAGATCCTTACAACTTTATTTAGTCATTATCATCATAAAAATGCGAAATATAATGCTTGTAAAAGACCAGTTATTAATATATGTAATTATGATGCATATAAGAAGTTTTAATGATAAAATTTTTAATGGCCTTCAAAATCATTTCTGTATATAATATAGTCCGTTAAGGAATAAAAAGCAACTACCTTAACATACCTGGTCCCTATTTCATTTATAAAGTAACTCACTCGTAATCATATTCAAAAGAAATAAACCAACTGTGAGTTTTTACAATGCATACAGTTATTTTTTTTGGATGCAACTGCCAAAGAATCAATTTATATTTTGATATTACTTATACTTATTATGAACACATATCTATAGTTCGAAAATATAAATGTTGCTCATAACTTAATAGATTAAATCTTCATAAGAATATGTAAGAGGTAAATTTAGCAATAATTGCTTGTACGTTATACGACAATTTTCAGAAGAAATTAATTTAATGATGTAAAGTACCTGATAGTTCAGAATAGTTTAAGATGTAATTTAAGAAGTTAAAACATAATGCTTTATAATTACGTAAATAACTTATAATTAAATAAAAATAACATTTATTTATACAATTTTCTATTTTCCCCACAATGTACGTGTAATTAGATTATCTAGGTAGGGAAATTTAAAACCCGTCACTTACTTTTTCCTCTTTTTTTTACAATTATTACATTTTTATTACGCAGCCTGTATTTTGATTTTCAAATGTTTACCATAAACAGCGCGAATTTTAAAAATTTACTTTTTCCCATGCCTAGTTGTATGTACAAATATGTGTATTTAGATTCTGTTTACTTTAGATGTGCGTTTAATTCAGAAGGGAAGATATATGGATTTTGTTTCTAATAATTATTGGAGAAATACAGTTTATTACATAAAATAGGTGTTCGCAAGAAAACACGCAGTTCAATCATGCTACACATTTCAGCTCTAATTCATCTTAAAACTTGTTCAACCGTTAGGATTTTCGATGTAGGAGACGTGAAAAATATGCGGTGCCCTTACCGGGGATTCGAACTCCGACCCTCCTGAATCCGCGTCGAGTGTGCTTCCAGTTACACCGCGAAGGCATTGGGGAAAGGAGGGAGAAAATACCTTATATACTCCCTCTTTTAAAGGGCGAATGGGGATAAGGGGACCCACTCGTCAAATCCTGGTTGTGACGAATTATCGTCCATCATATATTTTAGTTCGGACGCTTATGTACAGTCATTAGGGTTATTGATGTTGGAGGCATGCAAAATGAGCAATGCCCTCGCCGTGTCTGTAACCCGGACCTCTCGAATGCGCTTCCAGTTCAGCATGATCTCATGCAAAAAGGAGGGAGAAAATACCTTATAAACTTATTTAATAAATAATTTATTTATTGAATATTTTGGCGTGGCCTGTTTTGGTCATAAGACCAATTTGTTTGGTTAGGTGGGTCTGATTGCTTCTACTTCTGATACTTTATAAACTTAATGGATTTCTTAAAGGTTACAGCAACTGCACATAGAGAAGTTTGAAAATAAGTCATAGCCTGCAATTTTATTTTAAGATTATATTAAATACCTCTTGAAAGTTACCTTGAAAAGTCCTTAAATTGATTTTGAAAGCACTATTAAAAGTGTTTCATCTAAGAGATTAACTAAAAAAAGTACAAATGAAACAGTAAAATGTCTAATTACATTAAACAATATATACAGCTGTTCTCTCTCTCTTTTATTTTCGATGAGGAAGTTTCAGAGGGACACTTTCATCGATACTGAGAAGGGTAAAATAATAATTATTATAGTAATTAAATTATGGTAAAGGCATTTCTAGTATTATGCATTTAATATTCTTTTAAGTAAATAACTGAAGAACGATATTTTCTTCAATGCGAATTATTTTATCAGATATCAGTAAAAAACTTAAAATACTATTTTTGTCAATATTCGTATTAGGTAACATGTGGCATACTATAGATTTTCGCAAAAGAGAATTTAATTTTTGTCAAAGCTGCGGCAGTCAATGCTACACAAAACCAAGTATTGCTAATTAATTCTGCTGAATTTTGTTTTGGCCTAAATGGGCGTTAGCCCAAAAGGGCTATTAGTCTCGAAACGGCATTTTGCGTCGAATCACTTTTCAATTTTTTTTTTTGGCCACCAAATTCATTCTGCATTATGTTTAAACAATTAAATGATGAAGAATCTGCATGAATGTATGCATGTTTCTCTCATTGTGAAAAAACAACGGAGCTATTCAAGGTTTGAATACCATAGTCCTCCTCCCGAACATGTGCACCTGGAATCCCAAATTTTGAATTTCGAATTCTGTGTTTCCCATTTTATAAAAGTTTTGAAAAAATGAATTTATGTTAACAAATTCAACGATCTGAATGCGAGCAATGGCAATATTGTCAGGCGGAAAAGATTATCTCCAGAAGCCCAGGTCTGTCTAGACTAGAGGAAATTCTAAAGATATGATGTTTTTAAATATTTTATGATTTTGCTGTTGAATCGAATTTTATGTGGCGTAAGGTCAAGAACTTAATATTTAATAAAGACAACAAACAAATGAGACATTATTAATAAAAATAAAATAAAATTTTGTAAAGCCGTTTTAGTAAAAAAACTGAATATTGATATGATGAACTGAAGAAAAAAACCGCAAAAAAATACATGCAAACTCTTGACGCTGCATCGGGATTCTAAACGTACACTGGCTATCCTGTTTTAAACTGGATATGCTGTTTTAAAAATTTACGTAACTTTGCTTTTGAATGTATAAATTATTTATGCTGCTGAATTTTAAGTTTATGAAAAAATTCAGTTTAAAGCTACAAAAAAATTAAACGAAACTAGTGCAGTCTTACTCTTATTACAGTTATTACTACAAGAACTGCTCGCTACTACTACTTCTAATACTACTAATAATAATAACCAAAACAATAAAAATTGTTATAATTGCTTTTCATACATTTTTTTTGCATTTTATTGATGGTTCGCAGATATTTTTAATTATGCCTTTGTTTTTACGAAAAGTTTACTGTTGTTTTTAGGGGATACATATTGAATGAACGTATAAACCATTCTGAGTTCTGAGCTTCATAAGCTTCAAGATATTTTTTTTTTTTTTTTTACATTCAAAACTTTATACTCTATGCTTACTACATTGCACAAAATATATTTTTAAAGTTCTGTATACATATTATACATAGGATTGCGTATAAATGTACACATGGCGTACACATGGCGAGATAGGAATAATCTTATGTGCGTTGTGCATATATATGTGTGTACGTGTATACTAATTACTTTCCATACATTAAAAATATCTGGCAAAAGTGTGAAGGCCCAACGTTTTGACGGCAAAAATTGTCCTTCCCTTTGCGGATATCGAGTGGTATGCATAGCTGGACGAAGACGTAGCACCCCAATATGCATTTTATGTATAGGGCTGAGCAAGAAAAAGGAGCAGATTCTTAAAGGAGATACTCAGGAATCGTTTCTTTAACCTCTTTGACGTGCTGCTCCAGTTTAAAAACCTTTTATTTTATTTTCAGTTTTTTTATATTTTTTAAATGAGACTCTATATGTAAAAATGTCTTGAGTTTCAGAAGTTTAATGTAAGGAAAAAGCAACGCCTTGAAGTTTGGTAACTTAAACTATACAATATGCATGCACAATACATGCATATGCACAAACATACTCATATCGATACGTCTACCTATATATGCACCGATCTATCTATCTATATACATACAGAGAGTGAGAGAGAAAGAGAGAGAAGGAGGATTCAAAATGGGATATATTTAGAAGGAAAATCTATTTACTATTTATGAGTGTGGCATATGTATATATTTTAAAGTAATTTTTAAAAAACTTTTTTTATTAAAAAAATTACACTATACTAGGAAAAGTTGGTTAGCGTATTAATATTGTCTTACGTTAATTTATAGTGAAATGCAAAATCTGAAGAAATTTTTTTCTAAAAGGGTTATTAAAGTTTGAAAAAATAATTAAGGGAGAAACAAATAAAAACTATTAATCAACTTCTGTTTAATGCTTCAAAAAAAACTTTTCAAAGGGTTAGTATTTAAAATATTAAATCCGGATGATTAATGAGTGTCGAACACACGTTTCGTTCTTCCTGCCATCATGTGACTCAAACCGCTGCTAATTAATTGCCCATAAATGAAAATTAAATACAAAAATTTTATAGATATTATATGTATAATATCTATAAAATTTACAAGCCTTATTTTATATATATATTTATAATTATTTATGTATATTTATTTATAGTATATATATGTATATTATATATATTATAAATTATATAAATTTTATATGTATATATTTATAATTATTTATATATATTTATTTATAGTATAATCTTAAAATCACTTAGTGCGAAATCGAGTTATTGTACTACTTGCGCAATAGCTGCAAAGTAAGTTAATAATAATTTAGTTATTAAAGAAATAACACTTTATCAATTTTACTGCATAAATTGCTTTTCACTCAAAATTGAATAAGCGAAAATGCTTAATCAGAATGAGTTCTTTAATGCTGTGCATTGGTTCTTGATCCCTTCAATTCACGGAAATAGTTGGCCTAACTTAAATTGCCAGTTTAGTATCGCCTTATTACTTGAGTAAAGGACGAAACACCTTTGTATTTATTTCTTAATTATTGTTCATTGAACGGGAGTTGATTTGTTCCCCTTGAAAAGTCAACTAATTTCCGATCAATGGCAATGATTAATTGCTTTTAATTTAATTTCTTTTTACAATTGAAATTTTGTTATTCATGATTTAATTCAAGTCCCCGTTAAACATTTTTAACAATTTACATTCAAGTTACTTTAAAACAATTTTCGGAATTAAATTTACTAACTATGGGTTCACTCTTTTTAGATAATTCTACTAAAATTAATCTTTGGAGATAATGTAATCAATATTTCTTTAATAAATAAATTTATTTATAGTATATATATATTATAAATTCTATAAATTTTATATATAAATATTTTAACTATTTTTAAATTTTTTTTGCTGTTTGCAAACTAACAGATTAGCTATTTATTGAAATTTTCACTTAAAAGTTATTTTTACTTATTTATTTATTTATTTATTGATGTTTTGATTTTTTATATGTATATATATATATATATATATATACATATGTATATATATATATATATACATATGTATATATTTATATGTATATATATACATACATACAAACATAAAATAAAAATACTTATGTACATGTACACAAACACAAACGAGCATATATTTACATTAGATAATTCTTTTAGAAGCTGAAAAATTAAACATTTATTGATTTTAAACTTGAATAAAATTTTCCCTAAGTTGGATTAAATATTGAGAGCTGCTACTAATAATTTCATATTATTTTTTGAAACTAGCTATTTTGCTTAAATGGAAAAAGAAGTACTCTCAATAAAAAAGGCAAGAATACTTATATCTTAAAATGATAACATTTTAAATCATTAATAATTAAAAATTTGAAATCAAAATTATTAGTAAACATGCAGATTTTTATAACGCATTTTGAAATTAAATAGACTATTGATGATTAAAATATAAACCATTTGTATGTATTTTAAAATAATATTCATACTTATTAATGTAAAATTTGTTAATATTTGAATTTTAATCATTAGCAGTAGATTATTAATGATTAAAATATAAATAGAAACAAAGAAAATGAAAATACTCTTAACATTTAAAAGAAATGAACGTTCTACTTGTATTTGTCATGAAAACACTTAATACATTTATCTAATTACCTACCTTACTATCAAATTGTGAAAATATCTCTACAGTTTAATCATATTAATCCTCTTTACTGAGAAACCATCTTTTGCAGTTTTGACTTGTTATTTATTTGTAAACCATCACACTTTGATTTATCATTAACGAAAATTTCATTTGATTTGCACTTTACTAATTAAAGAAAAATATCCAGAGCCTTAAAAAGATTGTTGAATTCAAAAAATTTTCTGAAAACCATTTTTTATTTCTTATTTGCCAATTTTTTGTTTCTTACTATTTTAAAGAGAAGCATGGAATGACTTCAAAAATTTTCTAATTACAATAGTGGTAGCTGGTGTTCATTTCTTAATTTGATTAAAAGCGCATTGTTCATGTTCACACGAATCGTTCTTGTGACCTGTGTAATAACATTCTAGACATTTTGGATTACGTTCTTCAACAAAAACGGCACCAATCAGTTCCTTTACTACAATCCCGTACGGCAAGTCCTGTGGCGTAACTCCTGGTCGTAGACACAACGTTATCTTCCTTTCGTTAGTGTACACGTTGAACCAACCTCTGAATTTGCTCCTCAGTAACTCCGTCTTTACTATGGCTCCATATTTGTTAAATATTTCTGTTATGTGAGCTGTGTCGATTTCTAGCGGTATCCATCGAACTATTACAGTGACACACTTATTTGGCACTCTGGTAAACGTGCAACGGTGCCCTTTTACCATTACGCCTTTGCACAGTTTAGGATTTTTCAAGTACTTTACGAAATTCTCCAAACCGTAAGTGGTTTTGAAGCTCATGGTGAAAGCATGGTTCAAAGATGTGGCACCTAGATTGAAGACATCAATGCGACGGACTATATTGAACAAACCTGCTGTTACGTCACTGAGGTTGTAAGGGCCAGCGCTCGGATCACACCTTAGTACGAGAGTCGATGACCAATCAACATCGCCGGGGAAGTTAAGGCACTCTAGGTCTTCGAGGCTTTCCTCTGGCGAAGATTTACTTTGATTTATGTGATTTGAATCAACGTTTTCACTCATTTTTGGATTGCTCTTTAACTGAAAAGGCTATACTTTCTGCACCGTTGCACGCATTAAAAATATAGTTCCGGGCAAATGCGAGCGAAGTGGGAGGACGTTATCTGTCCACTGGCGCTCAGTACGTAGCGTGATTGTCTTATCTAATCTTAGTCTCCATGCAACGGAGGATGTGGCGGAAGCTGTTTTCTGTTCTGAGGGTCACAGTGCTCCATTTCCGTTTGAGTGTTGCATAACTGTTTCATATCTGATAATTATTCTGAGTTCATCTACAGTACCTTATCTAAAGAATATTGTTACAAGTAGAAAGTATCATTTAAAAAAATTCTTAAAAATAAGAATTATAATATAATAAACTGGATTATTAATTTTTCCGTTTTAAGAAAAAAGGAAACTTTATACTTGTTTTTTTTAAGTATGCCATAATTTGATTGCACTTTCTTTCTTCTTCTTCTTCCTCCTTCCCTGCTGAAAATATCTGAAGTTTCTTTCAGTCAAATGAATAAGTATCTAGCATTATATTTCGAACTGTTCAATGGAATGTTTTGAAATATCTCATTAAGTTATGGTCGATTTTGTCTTTTTGATGATGAAAGTTAAAAATAGGAAGCGCAAAATTAGGCACACAGCAGCTGGGTGTCCTAACTTTAATTTTTTTTTGTTTTGTTTTTTACAACATAGCTCTAATTTGAATACAGTCATCTTTAACTAAAATTATCATTAGTCAAACTCATTTTATTAAAATGTTTATTATTAATACTTTAATAGGAATCGAAGCATCTTTCCTAATAAATATTACAAACATTAATCGCAATTATTTTTTTTTAATCGCTTAGACATCTAATTTAGGTAAAGTTAGACTTGCATTAATTTGTTTATATTTCATGTTCTGCTACTGCTTAACCGAAAGAGAAACATGAGTGTAATTATGAAAAAACTCTCCGTACTGTTTCTTTTTTGTATATACCCAACTGGGAGCAATAACGTCTGATAAATTTTCCCACCTGTGAATAATTCTTTTGTAATCACATTCATTATTCTAATTTTAAAGTGATTTACAGATAATTATTTTGAATTTTAAACGCAGTTATTTGTAATTTTTGTGATTTTCTCCTTTCAAGAAAGTTAAAGAAAAACTTTCACAACAAGAAAGTTAAAAAAAAATATGATAAGATTCACTTCCATTCTTGCAATATTCGGAATAAATAAGTTATGTTAAAATCTGAAAATAAATAAATTTTTTTATGTAAATGTTTCTAAGTTGAAAAATGAGGGTAAGAAATAACACTTTTTGCATCTTGTTTATTTCTGTCAGTTTCACACTTCTGTTAATATAATATTAATTCAGTTACTGACTGAATAGATAAGATCATATTTTATGCATATCTAGAAATTACTAATACATTTTGAAAGTACCCATTTTTAATTTTATTTGTTTTTAGCCCAAAAGGCTAAAAGTCTCAAAATACGATTTTGCGATAATTCACTTCAAATGACGTCCACTGTAAATGCGTTGCTTCACTTTTCGTTCGAATCTGTTGCCACTCGGCGAAATGTAAGATATTTATCTTTCAAATTTACTTTGTTTGTTTCTGATTAATAAACTAACATGTTTAAAGCAGTTGATGCAATTCTTAAGAATATTACTTCTATACTTTTTAATCTGATTGATTTCAAAGAAAGTGCATATAACTTATGATATGTGTAATTAAAATATTTTTATAGAATTATGTTGTATATTTTTTCATTTCTCAACTTTACAGAAGATATATAACATCCTATTATTCCTTCTGGGCTACCTCTATTGATAATCGCTACCGATAAATTATATTAAACTTTAAAAGAGCCCTTTTAGGCTACCGTCAAAATCTGAATCCTTTCAGATTGTTTTCTTTTTGGAATTTAATTTAGACACAAATAATAACTTGTAGTTTGCATGCAAATGAGAAAACATGAATTTAATAATAATAATTACGACACTACAGTAACTTGTCTCTTTAATAATGTATAATATTTTTACGGATTTTACATAAACATATGTAAATAATTTTAGTGAAAATATATGTAAATTGTAGTAACTCTTGTATAGTGTAAGATTAAAGACTCTATACTTCAAGAGAGTGAAGTATAGCTGGAAAAAGAGGACTACAGGAGTAAGTCCACTGAGGTAAATTGCTATTTCTCCAAACTGTCGAAATAGCACCAAGCTGGCAATAAATTTGGTGACAAATTTTTATCGCCAAATTTGGTAAGAAATGGCCAAAAGTTACCAAACTTTGGCGATCAATGGGCGACAATTTGGTCTTGTACCGCTGTAACTGTAACTGTTACGATCCCCATGTAACTGTATTCGTGCCTATGCAACTGTAACCTTGTATGTCTTCCTAAAATTTCGACAAATCGAAGGTACTAGATATTTCTGGATGGATGGATGGGAGAAAACTATACGAGACCGGAGAGAGCATCAGTCTAGTTTATTTCAGAGTTGAGCTCAGAATTTAGCTCAGAGTATTGAGAGATCTTTGTGCGAGCGTACTCATTTGAGGTTTCTGAATTGTCTTGTGTTTAACGTTCTTAGCAATTTGAAGTGGTAACTACTGACTGAGCTTTATCATATTTCTAAGAGTTGTACGAGTACTTTTGCTAAATGTTCCAGAACTGTAAAATATTTCTTTGGGAAAAATTAAATTTATCAACCTTTCATCGGTTCTGTGTGTTTTCAATCCATTACGAACCCGCACGCACATAATTATATCTTTGTAATAACCCAAATGTAAGTTTTAGTCTACAAAGAAAACATATTTTTTTTTATTCTAAAGAAATATTCTTTTTCACAAACAGATGCACAATGTGAAAATAACTTTCATGATTCAATTAGAGGTTTATTAAAAGTATACGATGAAGAAATGATGAAGAAAGGGGAAGTCAAAGGTGGTTTGAAGGAATGCCAGAGTTTATGTATTGCAGAAGAACGTTGCAGATCTATTGGATACGCCGAACACATGACTGAACTGGATCTTACAACTAGCTTATACCATAAAAAAGAAAAACAGTAAGTATTTTAGTGCATTTAATTCTGATTTGCCATTTGATTTATTTTGAACAAGGATAAAATGATTTCAAAGTATCTTCGTAACTTTAAGAAAGTGAGTGTCTTGGCATTTTTACAAACACCTTATAAATCAAAAGACCTGAAGGAAATTTACAAGGTTTAAATGAACAGAAGGCTGTATGTAGCATGCGCAGTTATCAGCAGATGCATCGTAACTGAAAAAAATTTTAATTTCTTTATTAAAATAATTTTATAAAATATTATGTACTACAACGAAGACTTTTAAACTGTGTGGTTCTTTTATTACAAAGAGGCTGAAACCACACAATATTATAATTAGTATAATACTTAATATACTACGCATATTTGTGCTGTTAGTTATTGCGTATGCATTAACAGCGAGTTTCCTTGGGATAAAAATGTAATGGACTAAATTTCTTTTTTCAGTTTTGTATTTATCCTTATATACAATGCACTTAATTATTCAGATATTTGGATTCAGTGTTTCCCGGGAGTGCGATAAAACCTTTGATGATTGTGAAAGGTATCCGGGCACTGTTCACAGCAAGTTTTCTCTTTGAATATTATTACAATTACCATAGTTCACTAATGATTACTTTGATAATTATGAACAAGTAAATACTTCGCCAAGAGTTGCAAAACGCGTACCTCCAGTTACAGGTAATTTAAGTTTTTTTATGGTACACCTTATTGGAAAAAAATGGTAATATATCTCCTGCTCTACTGAGCCGATTGACGAAACTGAACTTGCGGTCTTCATGTCTTGAAAGCGCGACTTAGGATATATATTTGATTCATATAAAGCATTGCTCTAACATAGATATTTTTACATAAAATCGGACTTTTCTGAAATGATATGCGATTTTTTTTCCATGTTTCGATTCTACAAATCAAATGATGCGCAAATGCTGAATTTTGTAAAATTTGGTGAGTAACTCACCAAGGAATTTAAAAACATATCTCGGAGTACATTTTTCAGTTTGCTCTAGAAATAATACAGTTGGCGAAATTCTTAATTTATAGTAACCTATTTTCGTTTCCCTTTTTTCATTGTGCACGAGCAGAAAACAAGGTGCATCGTCCGTTCTTTCAAATAATGTTACAAAAGCGCCTAAAGCACATTTGTCGTTATAATCGCTTATAACAATTATACCAAATATCAAAGCGCGCCAATATATATCTAAATTTATGTATAGCTTTGGAAATTTTGAATAAAATAATTTTTTTGCAGGTGTTCCTAGAAAAAATATCTAATTTAAGGTGATAGTAAAAATTTTATAGGTTATTCTTCAGAAATATTTTCAAATAGTTTATAAAAATTACTAAATAATACAAATTTTAAAAATAAATCAGAAAATATCTGTGAATTTGATTTGGATTGAACCTAGCTTTCGAACTGTGAAACAAGGAATCAGTTAAGTTTAGCAAAAAAAGAGATATTAATAAATATATAATCAATTCAATAAACATTGAAGGGCTAAAATTTTGAGAGCGTTTGAGAGTTTTAAAAACCACTCGTGCGATTTTTTACAAAACTTGGAACTTTGGCATAATTTGGATCGTAAAATCGAAATATGGAAAAAATCGGTATATACATCAGAAAAGTCTCATTTTGTGTCAGAATATTTACGTTAGGACAATGCTATATGTAAATATAACACATATTCTAAATTGCGCTTTCGAGACATAAAAAACGCAAGTTAAATTTCGTCAATTGGCACATTAAAACGGGAGATACAGAACTGTCCATTTTTTTTGAGCAAGGTGTACAAACGAAGGAAGCTGGTGGAATTGTAGATTCATTAGATTTCGAGAAGAAAATTTTTTTCTGATTATTGTATCTATTTGAATGGTATTAGCAATATTATGCTAACCGGAAATTAACCATTAGAAGTGAGTTTTTTATGTACGAGTTAGCCTTTTATACATATATAGCATAAATCGGGCGTAGATAATTTACTTTATTTGGAGAAACGCATAAAATGCGTTTAACTAACTAAACTGAAAAAGACAGCTAAAACTAAAAAAGACAGTTAAACGCATGTTATGCGTCTAAAACAGTAACGCTTGCCATAACAGTGGAAAATGGTGAAATTCTGCCAAGAAATACAAACCAGCTGAGATATGAAGCAATTAATCATTCGAGCGTACAGCAATGCTCACAAGATAGAGTTTCTAGGTTAAGGTTTAGTACGCTAACCTCACTCTTAGCTTTGTATGGAGTTGATCATGTGACTATACCTAAGCCGTTCTAATAAACATGTATTTCGCATAACAGGATTTAGAATTTGCATGTGAGTAAAAGCTAAGTTTTATGAATTCTGAAATTTGTAGTTCTGAGATTCTTTTTTCTAAGTAGCCCAGTATACCCTTCAAATTACAGTTCATTTGAAGTGACTTAAAACTATATCTTTTAATTTTAAGCATTTTTTATTTTCAACTCTTGCAAATATATTGAATTTAAAGCTTTTAGTCTAAGTATAAAATGCGTTTTATTACTTAAAAAATATAAATTCGATGTTTAGTTCAGTTTGCACCAAAGATGATCCTTAGAACATGAACTGAGTCTTTTACGAAGACATCCCTCCTTTCAAGCATATATTCGTTTGTGCTTTTCCCCTAAACGAATATAATTCATTTCAGTGAAACCACTCCTTCCAGCCTGTTTTCCTATTTTGGGTGGAAAGTTTCAGTAATTAGGTCAAATATTACTGAACTACATTGATTATTATTTTCCATCGATTGAGTTGCCCCATTTCTAATGAGAGATATTTGGAGTAAGTCTGACTAATTTAAACCATAAAAAATTATGTGATGTTTTTAATGCTGCTAAATGTTTAAAGTATTTAAAGAAATAAAAGTTCATTAAAAATTATGCATGTATATATGTACTTTTTAACCACAATTATTTTTACATGCTGAAAACTCAGACAGATTCTCAAACCTGTTGATAAACTGAGAAACTGTTGAATAAAATTACTTGAATTTGTGGGGGGTAATAACTATCATTATAATACACAAATGCAAGTGTAAATATCGACTACAGAATACTAAGATACAGAAAAAATAAAGCAAATAAAAGTGAAATAATATGTAAGAGCGGAGAAAGGTGAATAGCTCTGGAGCCGACTCGAATTTCAGCTGTAGAGCTTTTAGAATCGGGTGTTAAACAGAAACTTGTTATCGAAATGAATATATAGTGCCATTATATTGACTACAGTTTTGATTTTCTATGACCAATTCATATTTATTTGATGAGAATGTGGTGAAACGCAAACCCTTTGCTCTACCTCAACGTTATGAACGTAAACATTGTTACAGAAGGAAAGCTTTAGTATTCATTAATGAAAATTTTAGTATTTATTAATGAAAATTTTAGTATTCATTAATGAAAAATTAAAGAAATTAATGAAAATTGCTACTTTTTAATGTTTCCGATTTTGGGGTTGATGTATATTGGACGAAAAGGAATCTACAAAGTGAGAGAGTCATTTTTTAATTATAATCAAAGAAAATAACATTTATTGATGAGATTTTGAGGAACTTTTGAAATTTAAGATCTAAACCCATTACGATCGGAGGGAAGCATACTGTATGTAGATTGCCTAAAAATGAAAGCGAGTTCAAATGGCCAGTGCACATTTAAAACTCATCTACCTGGCAATCAGTTTCCAGCTGCAATTAGCACTTAACATAAACCCCCTTTAATGAAATTGTTATTACTTTTACGCCTATATTTGGTTTTTTAGCAGCAATTCCAAAGTCTTTAAGTTGTTTCCAAACAGCAGAGACTATTGGACTATTGTTTGGAACATTCAACTCTTGCTACTTTACTTTTGTTTGCTTTGTTTCTAAGCAGCCGACAGCTCTCTCTCAGAGAATCTTCTAAGCAACATTTCGGTATCATAAAAACTGCTTTGACTAGTTAAACTCTGAAATCAAATCCTAAATTGCAGAAGTTCGCAAGGATACTTTGTACAAAGCGCTTACAGTGTCATTATTTTCATCAGAGGCTGATCAAACTGGACCGGATGAAGTTTGCCTATTACTCATTCCAGTGAAAAACAAATCAGTTTGGTTGAATATTTTGTGGAATATAATTTTTTTGCAGCGGTATATATTTGATAGAAATCATAATTAATTAAAAATTTTAAATTGCATTCTCTACCTTTCAAAATCATCATTTTTAAAAGAAACAAATTTATACATTCTTTAATAATTCATTCATATGATTAGAAAACATAAAAAGACCTTAAAAGTTATTAATAAAGAATATACATCTTCAATTTTAAGCAGTTAAGGATGAGAGCCTATACAATTATTCCATATTTTTAAAATAACAATGATTTTTGGTTAAAATAAATTAAAAGAATAAATCTTTCATTAAAGTTATTACAGCACTTTTGTTTATTCAGCACGTTTTGCTCAAAATAAGAACAAAACTACTCTAAGAAGATTATTTTGTCAAATAAAACTTTTGTTAGCTTTTTGTCAAATTTTATTTATCATATAAAAGAGAATTTAATTAAGGCGATTAAATGATTATTTTTAATAAACAGTTTTAGAAATATATATGAAGTGTTTTGGAAACGTAAGCGTATTTTACACGTTATTCAATATTAAGCACATTGGGTTTTTAATAATGTATTTTGTTTCGAAAATAATAAACATAGTAATTTATGCTTTAATTGTTTTACAGGTGCTGGATATACTTTAAAAGCACTAGCACAGCTGTTGTTCATACCCCTAGCGGTGTTTCTGGAGACTTACAAATTTATGATAGAGTTTGTTATTGATTTAGAAAAGAAATTAAAATTTCAATATATGTTTAAAATTAAAATATTACTACTTTCTTCAAAGAAAATTTCAACAAAATCGTGTTAGCTTTAAAGTGAAATTCTTGGACTCTATTGATTAAAAAAATAATAGATTTTCTGTCTTTTTCTTTCACATTTTAGTTCAAGTGCTTACAAAAATAGCAGAAAATATAAATCAGAATATTAGTACCATGCATATGCTAATCAGTATTTAATTCTTAAGGTGAATGTTTTTCAAGAGTGAATGATTGAAATCATTACCTACATACGCCCCACTTATAGTTATTAATTTTAAGTATGTTCGTAAGTGTATTAATTCAAATCAATTACAGGATGATTCATAATTGCTAACTAGGGTTTCAGAAATTTTTTGGAACAATAACTACACTGAAGTGACAAAAGTCATGGGATACCTCCTAATATTTTGTCGGTCCTCCTTTTGCCCGGCGAAGTGCAGCAACTCGACGTGGCATGGACTCAACAAGTCGTTGGAAGTCCCCTGCAGGAATATTGAGCCATGCTGCCTCTATAGACGTCCATAATTGTGAAAGTGTTGACGGTGCAGGGTTTTGGGCACGAACTGACCTCTCGATGATGTCCCATAAATGTTCGATGGGATTCATGTCGGGCGATCTAGATGGCCAAATCATTCGCTGGAATTGTCCAGAATGTTCTTCAAACCAATCGCGAAGAATTGTCGCCCGGCGACATGGCGCATTGTCATCCATAAAAATCCCATCGTTATTTGAGTACGTGAAGTCCATGAATGGCTGTAAGTGAACTCCAAGTAGCTGAAGGTATCCAGTTCCAGTCAATGATCGGTTCAGTTGCACCAGAGGACCGATTCCATGCCATGTAAAAACAGCCCAGACCATTATGGAACCACTACCAGCTTGAACAGTGCCTTGTTGACAACTTGGGTCCATGGCTTCGTGGGGTCTGCGCCACACTCGAACCCTACCATCAGCTCTTACCAACTGAAATCGTGACTCATCTGACCAAGCCACGGTTTTCCATTCATTTAGGGACCAACCGATATGCTCACGAGCCCACGAGAGTCGCTGCAAGCGATGTCGTGCTGTCAGTATGTAACGTTGCGCGCCTCCAACTTGCACGCAACCAAGAGGTGACTGTGGAAACTGTATAAAACACAGAGTCTTGTGAAGGGTTTAAGTCCCTTTTTATTCAACGTAATAAATTACAATTGCGTGCTCTTGACGCTCACAGACTGCGCCTACTTGGCGGTCAAATAAAAATAATAACTTGAAAAGAAACTAAAGACAAGACTCTAACTACGAGGCTCTCTAAAATAACTAACTCACCGCGTTTTACAACACCGCTGCTAATTCAGCAGACTTGAAGCTCACTTGAACGATTAACACTACTTCCCGCCAAGCACATAGGCCGAAACGCGGGGTTCTTCAATTTCTCGCTAACTACCTCCGCGCTCGTGAAGTAAGAATATCACACTCTGAACTTGTTTCCTTCCTATTTAAATCATAATACTTCCGCTGATAATTTGAATCCTTGCGCGTTCTACTCAAATTTACATATTCTGGCATTGGCAGTTCCAGGGGAAAGTAAGGCTTGACAGGAAAGATAGTTTAAACTTAAAATAAATGTTAGTTAAAATAAATATAAACCCTACAAGTAAAGGCACTCGAGTCGGTCTTCTGCTGGCATAGCCCAAGGAAGACAAATTTCGCCGCACTGTCCTATCGGAAACGTCCCTCGTACGTCCCACATTGATTTCTGCGGTTATTTGACGCAGTGTTGCTTGTTTGTGAACATTGACAACTCTACGCAGACGTCGCTGGTCTCGGTCGTTAAGTGCAGGTGATCGGCCACTGCGTTGTCCATGGTGGGATGTTATGCCTGAAATTAGATACTCTCGGCATACTCTTGACACTGTGGATCTCGGAATGTTGAATTTCCTAACGATATCCGAAATGGAATGACCCATGCGTGTAGCTCCAACTACCATTCCGCGTTCAAAGTCTGTTAATTCTCGTCGTGCGGCCATAATCACGTCAAAGCCTCTTCACATGAATAACTTGAACACAAATGAAAGCCGTGCCAAAGCACTTCGCATTTATACATTTTCTACGCGATACTACTGCCATCTGTATATTTGCATATTGCTATCCCATGACTTTTGTCACTTCAGTGTATATGGAATACAGCAAAAATGCGAAAAAGTGTTAACACAGCAGTGTAATGGAAAGTTTTATGCTTACCTTACAGATCCTTAATGATAATTTCAAGCGGCATTGCAAACTTTGGTCTCAAACTATGAAAATGAATTAAGTGTATTTTATATTATACCAAAAAGTAATGCTACTTTGAAAAAATGGAATAAAAGTCTAAACAAGTGATCTCGAAATGACGGCTTTCTGATTAGCCCACCAATCTAACCACTAGGCAATACATATTACTCTTTATTTTGTTCAGTTAAATTTTTCTCCTGAAACCTTTGAGCAGCGTATTTCAGTTCCGTACTTGAAGATTTTAAATGCGCCTATGACAGTTGTCAAACCTTATACACCTACAAGTTACCAGCGTTAAATATTACACTGAACTATTTTTATCACAATAGGAGCTTTTCGAAAACTCATTTAAATACTGTGCTGAGTTTCATCAAGTTCAGAGTCGCAGCTAGATGCATGTGACATTAAATATTATCAGTTAAACACAGTGTCAGAGAGGAACTAATTCATTGAAATTACATCTGCTGGAACGATATAAACTTTTGAAGAAATGAACTTCTAAACAATACGTAATAATGCTTACTTTTTACTCCACAGATTCCTAACAGGACATCTGTGGAGTCTATATACTGAAACATATTAACCAGTGCATTGATATTAAATACGTTCAAATCATCGTTAAAATTAGAAGTGGATTTAGAATCCCTAAGAAGACATTTTAACAATACGAATTGTTCACATTAAACAATGTGTCAAATCATTTTCAAAACCATACCAGAGTTATGCATTAAAAATGAATATTTAATGTTTGAACTCCTAAATAAAGTTATAAATAATGGTTTCTATGTAAATTTTTAACACTTTAATAAATTTCATAAAATTTAAAAAATAAAGATATTTACAGAAATATCCACCTACATAATTTGATGGCTCTGAATCAATTTTAATTGGACTTAATTGTTAAGAAAAATTTATATTACATTAAAAAAGTCTGTAAGCGTTTAGATTTTAAATTACACCTAAAGGGTGTTTTTTTTTCATTTACGCGCACATACACGCATACACACTTGCACAAACACACACCACACAAATACAAAAAAAAGTATCTTAAAACAGCATATCTTTAAAATTTCTGATAAACAGTCTCACGCCTTTGAGATAATAATGTTCTATTCCGTACTGCTGGCTTTAAAGTTCTTGGGTTTTTAATCAAAAATTCGTTACAGTTTTACAAACAAGAACATAGATAATAAAACAAATTCGAAATTCAAAATCCAAGCTTCCAGGTGCCCATGTTCGGGTGGAGGACTACAGCTATCAAAATTTGATAGCTGATATCAAGATAGCTTAGGTACCGTTGTTTGACCACAATGCGAGAAACATATGCAAATTCATGCAGATTCTTCATTATTTAATTTCTTTAAATATAATACAGGGCGATAAAATTTGGAGGCAACAATTTGAAAAGAGATTCAACGCTTTTAGTGATTCGACGCAAAATGCCATTTCGAGACTAATAGCCTTTTTGTGCTAATAATTCGTCAGTTAAGCAATATTTAGTCTCAGTGTGAAAGGTAAAAGATCTAATACCATGTCAAACGCCTGCGGTACTGAGATCTTGTAATTTACTAAGACACGCAGATTATAAATTAAAGATCTTACGCTTCATGTAATAGGAAGTGGCTAAACTGTGTGGAAAATAAATGCCATATTAGAATAACGTAGTGCAACGTAAGCAACAAAGATAATACGAAAATGGAGAAATTTGATGTAGACCAGCGGTAGCCAAACTTCGTACCAGTAAGAGCCATATTGAAATTCAGGAAAGTTCGAGAGACGTAACTAGATTTTCCAAAAGCCGCAAGTCCATATTTACATCATTTTCAAAGTAGTAAAACAGGTTTCAAATGGAAAGAAATCTCTGACAACTTTGTATAGAGAAATAAAATAAATTAATTACTTTCTTTCAGATATAAAACTAGTTTAGTTTTTTATACATGTATTTTATTCGCATAAGAGCCACGCCGCTGTCCGGCGACCAGCGGCACTTGACTCGCGAGCAGGGCCGTTCCTAGGCTGTTGGCTGCCCGCGTATTTTCTTAGTATTGTTGGCCTCTAGGCCCAAATATTTCCTAGGGCCCAAAAAATACTCAGTGATTAATAAAATTTTTAGGTACTTACGGAAAATCCCGTCGACCATAAAAGACGGCGCCAATCGCTCCAAAACAAAAAAAACCCATTTACTAAATACAAGAACAAAACGTTCTATTATTATTTTTTCTTTCAAATTTATTATATTATCCATTATTTATATTAAATTTTTCATTAAAAATTTCCATTATTTTTTTTTATTTATTATTGTTTCTCAGTTTTTAAATAAAGCGCCATTTCGTGGGCATTAATACATTTTTTCTGGCCAGTAAGATTTCCTAATTTTGGAAATATTCAACAGCATGCTCTTCTGTAGTAGGCAGGTCTGAAATTTTAATCATTTTTTTTCCGAAAATGTGTGATAGAGGAAAAAAGAAAAAGAGTCTTTACTGAAGTATAATAACTAAACGTGTAATACACCAAACCCAGCGTGTTTGAAGACTTTTCCATTTTTGGCGAAAAATTGCGTAGTTTGGCGTCTTTTTTTTTAATAGGCAAAAATGGTCGACGGGATTTCCCGTAACTACCAATTTTTATTTCATACTCATTAAGTACTTATATATGACAAATTGTATAAAAAGTGCTTGCATATACCAAGTACTTACAGTGAATTCAAAATATTTGCGTGTGGTATCGCGAGAGTCCTGCCGCCGTGCAACCCCGCCAAGAACGGCCCTGCTCACGAGCCGCACTGTAACTCCTAAATAGACTTCTCTAACATCAGTTCTTCCCATACAAAAAAAGCAGAAATAGTATTTATTTAGACATTTAGTTATCTTAGGCACAAAATATGACAAATGCAACTTTGAACCATTATCTGCGATAAAATAATGTACCACTCGAAAGCTAAAGTTCGTTCTCATTCGAGTGCTGATATAGGCAAAGCAATCGTTAAACTGATTAAGGTTGCTTTTATCACGGGTCTTTCAAACGTTTTCATTTTTATCGCTTCAGTTAATATACAAAAACGGATGAGAAATCATAAAAAAAATTGAGTACTTACAGTTAAAAAATTCAGTAACACAAATATATCAGAATTTTTAAAATACATTGTAAGTGTTTTTAAAGTGATTTGTTTCTTAGCATGAGTAAAATGTCGCACAGTTACCTATTTAGAACGTCTTAATGAAAACGAAATTTTGGGCATCACTGAATGTTTTTAACTTTAGGCGCGATGCTTTGATTTGATTTCTGACTAGGTTATCTTGATCTTTAATGAAGACCTAAAACATTTCTAAGTCATTATGTTCCGTCTCGTTACTTAACGTTATTTTGTATAGTCAAACTGTTTATCATCTGCGTGATCTAAGAAGTATTGCCAGTGTACAAAGTATAAGATTTTTTTATTCACTTTTCACGCCATTTTTGAAATAATATATTTTCGAAGTATTGTCATTCATGCCGTTAAAACATGTTTTATTAAATGCGTTTATAATGGAATGTATTAGGTATCGTTACAGAATAGTTTGATTTTTAGATTTAATTTATATCCAAGAAATGTTTCAAATGAACTTGATTTTTATTTTGCAATTTAAAAACCAAGTTTTGAAAGATAGCTATGCTAGTTTTCGTCAATTTAATAGAAAATAATGCTAATTTTAATTGCAAAAAATCTGAAAAATTGTGAAAAAATATTTATTCTTAATTTCCAAATGGATATTATCATTTATAGTTAACAAGTTAAATATTTTTCACAATAAATGTTTTGATCTAAATATTCTCTAAGCTGCTTTCCAGTACAAACGTCTTCAGTTGTTTTAGGCAAATATAATTCGTATATATCCTAGTCATGAGATTATATTAAAATGTCGGTCCTTGAAAACTAAATTTATCTTTCATTTTCAATTATTTTTTATTTACTGTGAAATTTTTTTATCTGTATTTGAAGACAATTTAATGGTCTGCATTTGATGTCATATAAATGAGCAGTATTTGAAAAGAAATGTAATGCTTTCTGTGGATGAAATCTGTGTAAAATACTTAAGCCCACCTTAATTTCAAAACAAGGTACTGTAGAGCGTCAGTTGCCACTTAAGTTATAGGAAACATTTGTTTCTGCTTAATAGTAAGGTGTCACAAATAAGCATGAAGTTTAGAACCCTGAGTATAACGAACAATGTGTCACGGGGTTACAAAGTTGGAAGCAGAATGAGTCAAATATTATATTAGATGATTGTTTATTTAAAAATTTTGCATTCCAGCCTTTGGATTACGTGGATTTCCATTCAGAATACTTCTTTTCTGTAAACAAGACTCTACACTAGCAATCTCCATTACAAACTCAGAAGCAAAGTATCATATTTACAGATAAGCGGTATCAAGTCAAATCGCTATTTATTCATTATCCGGCGACTGAAACACCATTTTGAAAACAAAACAATCTTAGAAATGAAATCTTAGAGCCTAATTTTCACTTTATTAATTAATTTAATTATCACTTTATTTCAGACCGAAAACCGACGATATTGAATCAGGTAAATATTTATTGAGCTAAATTCGAAAATTACCGTAGTATAAGACGCACCCCCCCCGTTTTTTGTACACATTTTTGAAGGATAAAGCTTTATTACTGATCATTATAAGGAATTTACAGTATATTAAATATAAGATAATACAAATATAAAGTAATACTTTCTGCAAATATCCAATCTATCTGGGAAAGAACACCTTCTAATCTCCTTCGTCAAAACCCAGACACTCATCTCCAGAGCTAAATGAAGAGTCACTTGAAACGTTTTCTAAATCAGCATCTGAAACCTCATTCAACAAATTGTCTTCTGTACCATCCAGTATGTTACTAATGCCACACTTCTTAAATGATTTAACCACTGTCTCTGTTTTCACAGCATTCAATGAAGCTTTGACCCATTCACAAATGACGTATCGACGCTATAAATATCGACGTATAAGACGCACCCCGTTTTTCAGACCTATTTTCAAAGAAAAAAGTGCGTCTTATACGCCAGCAAATACGGTATTTAAGAAAATAATTTTATTAAAAAAATTCTAGCTCATCTGCTGCTTTTATATCGTGTATTTGATTCGCATCCAACTTGAGCTATACTGTTTTTTCGATAAGAGTTTCCTTTTGAAAATGTCGAGCTGATTGAATACGATTCTTCTACTCTGTAGGCCATGAGACGAATTTTCTTTTCCTTTCAGCACCGTTTGGATAGTTGTTCTGTATCGTGCACATCAGCATAGCCGTCTGGCTGATCATCCCGTGATTTCCACGGGCAAGTCAAATGTAGCAAAATTTGCTTATCCCGCGATTTCCGCGGGCATATGTTTTTTTTTTCTTTATTGAGGAGCGTATCCCGTTTTTTCCCCGTTTTACCATTGAAATAAATTATATATAGTATTAGGCGTTTAGTTTACGTTTTGGCCAACAGATATCGTTAGTTGTCCACTAAATTGCGCCATTTGAAGGCACGTGGTATTAGCGCTCAAACTTCACTTTTTGCCGCTTTTTTCTTACAGAAATATCTGCTAGAAAGCATTCAACGATTATCTTGATTGTTGAATTAAATTATTGAATTATTAATTAGATTACTAATTAGATTGATTATTACTTAGATTTATTGAATCTGGTGCAAAAACTGCTAAGTTGGACTTTGCCTTGAATCCTGTTTTGAACTCTATCATACTAAAATGCATTTCTAAGGTATTTTTCCCTCAGTGCTTTATATTTTCTTAAACTTTATACATTTTACTTTTATATATAATGCAATAAATAGAAATTAACTGTAATTCGATTGAAATTTATTTAAAAAGTTATTTTTTTTGGTGATAACATCTGAAATTGGTTTTTCTGGCAACTTAGTTTCTCATGATAAAAATCTATATAAAAAATATTTTCTAGAGAGAAAAAGTGCATTTTTCAATTCTCCAATATATATAGATTTAAAATATGAAAAATTAATACACAATTTTTAAAGAGATTTCGGTCCACAAATTGAGCAGTCAGAGGTTTAAATATCTGATCAATGATATGTTTGTATAAGCCTGTCGATCATGGAAAAGTACCATAAGACAGGATTTATAGAAATGTTACATTCTCAGTGAAAATGTCGCTGCCGTGGAGAAAAATTTAGATCATAGACATCCAAAATAAAAAGGGCATTGTTGCATTTTAGCAAGCGGGCTGTTGCTTGAAATTATCTTGATACAATTAGAGTTGTAGTGTGAATATTACCAGGATTCCTAAGCAGACGTGACCGAATATTGTCGATTTCTTGTAACTTACTCCTTTGCCGAAAGTAATAGAGCTTCCGAAAATAAACAAGTTAGTGAACACACCCACATTGCAAGTTATCCTTGTACATGAAATTTCCCAACCACATTTGAAGCAGATATTCGTCTTCTTGTTGCTAAAGATTTATCAATTACAATATAAAACTGAGGTTACGTTTCTTCTGGTCTGAAAAACAAGAAAGAGATTATCTGAAGGAGTTCTAACCAGTATAGAAATATTAAGCGCCTGTAACCGACCAGCAGAAGTGGCGTCACTTCCGATTCTCACGTGTCCCAAGATGGCGGTGGTAATACTGTGACGTCACTTCCGCCGGCCGCTTAGGGAAGGAAAAAATTCGTCGTTGCAGCTAAATAAAACTTTCAAAAAATTTTGTCGTTGCCACAAAAAATGAAACTATTGTATATGACAATTCATCTGTCTGTGTCACTCCCATAAAAAACCAAGATTGCAGCTGCGGTCACGAAACTTTACAGCCTTCGGCGTTACCCATTACTGTTGTGACATCATAGAAAAGCCTCGAGGCCATCGCTATTTGGGATCAAGTGACAGACGGAAGTGATGTCATTTCCGCAGATCGGTTACGGACGCTTACTACTTGCAATATTTCAGAATCGCCAAATATTTCAAATAAATTTTACAGAATTTGAAGAATGTATCGGACTAGGCAAGAATAAAAATGTTTAGTTTAATGGCATTAATTTGATTGGACAAAAGATTAATTGATACATTTTATTTTACCCTAAAAAAATTGTGACTTCACAAAGTTTCCAAATTCACAAAAAATAACAATATTGCATCTTCTTTTCGTAATATCGAATAATTTATTGTTAAGAATTTATTTATAACGATGTCTCTAAAAATGCAATTGAAAAGCTATTTACCTCTGTTTATAAACCCATAAAAATTACATAAAAATTTCCTGACAGAAAAAGTTAAGATCTTTATCAGTGCTTACTATAGAAAAACAATCTCGGCTAAATTTCGAACATTTGTAGAGACATTAGGTATTTTTGGAAGCGGACAAGACGAAAAATGAGCAAACTCCTTCGCCGGCAATCAAACCACGGACCTCTGGAATACCGACCCAGCGTGCAAAACCACTACAACATGAAGGCACGCTAGAAAGGCGGGAAAAATACCTTATAGACTTATGGTTGAAATTTCTGAAGTGAATAAGCATAAACAAAAAATTAAAAATTTTAAATACTGACTAATGATGACGTAATATTTCATGAGTAACAACTTATGTAAATACGATCCCCAATGAAGTTTTCCTGAAGTAGACTAATGGCTTAATCTGGAACTGGTTATTACAATGTAACGTATTGTACCTGTGTTTTTAGTTTAGTTTACTTTAGAAATAATGAAAAATAAGAAAATTAGAAAAGAAACATGCCAATGTAAAATTTATAATTAGACAAAGATTCAGCTCTAGTCTGTCGTACTGTTTAAATAAAACTATCGTTGAGGGGAATCAGATTCAGGTCCATCTTATTAAATTTAATAAAATTTAATGTGATTAATAAATGGGTTAATTCTTTTACTATTATTATACGATGCATATTTATTTCAACATTCTCCTCACATAGAACAATTTATCTTTAAAACCATGGTTAAATTTATTGAAAAAAATCTATAAGCACTTTTGTTAGACGTATATTATCCAAAATATGTTCAAAAGTTTTGATTATGCTACATGTTCTGAACTGTTAAAAACATTCAAACTTAATCATCAATGGTTTTTTAAATGAACTTTATCTGTGCAATGAAGAAAATGTGCATTTACATGAGCATCTAGAAAAATGAATTAGTAATCGTTCTATCGTTAACTTCTTAATATGCATACAGGATTTATCTAAGTATACTGGTAGTGAAGGTTCCGCTATCTGTGCTCGAAAGTTGTGATATATTTCTGAGTTTTAAATTATTTATACCTACTTTGTCATGGCTATGGAACACAGAACCTAGTGCAAATAAAAGTTTTGCGAACAGCTGAATTTATAAGATTTTAATTAAAGTAACCTTATCAACCAATATTATATTTTTACAATAATCTATGAAAAATTAAAAAAAATTAAATCGCATAAGAAATATTCGTGTTTTGATTCTGTAGCAAGTAACTTGAAACATTCTAGCCATTTTGTTTTGTTCGGCATGGATCAAAAAGGCTAATTCATTTAACCTTTTCTGATTAACTCATAATTTCTGTTAGAGTACTACCAAAAATTTTACAAAGAATTTAAATTGAAATGAAAAGTAAAGGATACTAAAAACAATTTATTTTAATTCAGTAATTCTTGCTTGAGAATGAAGTATTTTATAAGAAACCAGTTTGCAAATCTTATCCATTCTGAAGTAAAAAACGTACAGTTAGATCTCAGCTTTCTGTTACATGATTGAGAGAGGATTTCAGGGCCACAGCAGAGATTAAAATGCGCCACGTCCTACTCGATATCCAACATTTAGATATGATAAGGTATATGATCTTCGAACATTTGCATTTAGAAACGTGGTTGACTAGACGATAAATTTGAAGTAGCCTATAAATTTCAGTACAGATTATGTTAAACACAATATCAAAAGCAGTCATTTCGGAAGCAAATTTTCCCACACTCTTCAAGATGTGGATTTAAGAAATTATGGTGTTCAACATATTTAGCAAGCTGATTCTAATTTCAGCTACACAGATGTTATTCATTCTTGTGAGAGGCGGGCAGTTCGTTTTTAGTGCTGCTCTTAGATTGGTAAATATCAGTCATAAAGCATTTATTACTATCAAAATATTGTGAAAAGTTTCCTGTTATACAAACGTAAAAAATGTTACTAAATATACTTGGGAATTAAGTTTAGGAACTAAGAAATTTTTGTGAAGTTTGTTTGTTTTATGAATACTGGCTTAGTCATTAAAATATTATATTTATCTTAATCATACGCTATTATTACAATGTAAAGTAGTTAACCATGTTGTAGGTAAAGTACATGAGACAACTGGTCAGAGGAATTCAACAAGTGTCCAACAAATATCGTTAAATATTTGCCGTGTTTGCTGTACTGTACGAGCTGTAATTTATCAAGAATGAGATTAATGATGAAGGGACGCGAACTGATAGCTTATAATACTTCCTGTATTAAACGTAGATTGAACTTTGATACCTGCTTTTCTTAAGTTTCACTCGCTCTTGACAAACCACAGTTTAATGGGGTAGAATGACGATCTTTCATATTTTGATCACATCGCATGTATACATTACTCCTGGTATTTTGTGACACGAAGAGTAATTTGGGAAAATATTTGTTAGAAACGACATAATATGGAAAGCACATTATTGCCGTTTTGATATAAAAAATAAAGAAAATACGCATTGTGTGAAATAAACTAATGTGTTCTAAAATTCATTAAATAATACAAAATATTTTGTGATGAGGGGGATGCACGTTGATTTCATCTCAGCTAAACTCTTAGCTGAAACATTTCTTCTACAATTGAATAAAATCAGATCAGTTCTTCTTTGTACCAACTTAAAATGTTCTATAAAATTTGTTATCAATCATAACGCCAAGATATTTCATATTACCTACAAATTTGATTTTTTGCTTTGGTATTTCAAATTTGGTGGTCTAGTCTTTTTACCTCCTCTGGGAAAAAACAATGCACATGTTTTTTCTATATTAAATTGTAATTTTTCTTTATTTTCCAATCACTAAGTATTAGAGCAATTACATCAAATAATTTTTCCATTTTTTCAAGGGAATCGTGTTTTATGAAAATCATAATATCATCAGCATATGCAATTAATCCAACAATTTGAGAAAACTTCCCCTTCAGCAAGTTAACCACAAAAATTTAGAGCAGGGGAGCACTGCAGGAGCCCTGAGGGCATCCTTTATAAATATTCATTACTAAATCTTTACTATTATTATTAAAACAATTAAAAACAATTTTTCTATTGCTAAAATAACTTTTAAATAGATAAAACAAATTTCTAGGTATTTTTAAATCAGTTAAACCATGCAACAAGGCAGACCAATCAACAGAGTTAAAAGCAGTCGAAATGTCTAGAGAAATCAAAGCTACGTGTTGTTCACCCCTAAAACGTCTGACATATCCAACAACTCCGCACCTCTTTCTAAAGGCAAATCCATATTGAAACTCACTAAGTGGACATTTATTAACCATAAAGTGTAAAATTCTATTAGTTACCAATTTGCCTAGCACCTTACCCAAAATATTCAAAAGTGTAATGGGTCTTTGCTTTTCATTAGGCTTAGGAATCAAAATAATTCGACCAATTTTCCAACAATATGGAAAAAGAGTAAACTTAAGACAGGCATGATATAGGCAAACAAAAAAATCTGGGTAATAAAAGAATAATCCTTTAATCAAAATAGAATGTATGCGATCCGGACCTGCACCAGCCATATTCCTCAAACCCAATATAATACTCTTAACTTCATTATATGTGAATGGTGAGTCATTCTCACTACATTTAAAAACATCATCTTCAAATATGTGTATATCTTCTGGTTCACCCAAATCAATGTATGAACCTTTGTATGTTCAAGTACCTCTTTAACCTGTGTCTAACTTGAACCTGTGTATGTTCAAGTACCTCTTTAACATACACAGTATTAATATCTTGCTCATCACCCATACCATCAGGTCTTTTCAACTTCAGCTGTAAATTTCGCTTTCTAATTGCCGTCTTATGAAGACCATCGTAATAAACAAGTAATAAAGAATGCTTCTTAAAAAATAATTCTCTTTACATACACTCTTGGTCTTCCTAATCAAACTTTTATAAATAGCCAATTTTTATTTGTACTTTATCTTACGTAAAATTCTAGTATTATCATCTAATCCAATACCTGTCAGATTCTCCTATATGCACGGATACGTCTTTTAAACCTTTTCAATTTGAGCGTCCACCATAAGATTACATTTCGAGTCTTCCTCTGTATCAGCAGATCGCAATCTACTCTCGCCTGAAGCAACATTCGAAAATCGTTTACTACACCAGTCAATTGTTCACTGTCATTTACAACACTAATTTTCTCACTAAGCCTCATCATATCGACTTTAAGTTTCTTACACAGCCTGTTGACTCTTAGAATATTGCTCGATACCAAGGCCCCTCTTCCATATTGAAGACAAGAATCTGTCATTCCGAAGATTATATAAGGAAGATCGTTCAGAGAATCATCAGTACTGATTTTAAGTTTGCATTGGTTGATCCAGGTTGCTGGATCCAAATCTGTCAAGCCTTGTGTAGTAAAAAATATCACGGCACCATATGTGGTGAAAATATTATTATGAAGAGCTATATGTAGTGAGAATAATTTGTATGTAGTAAAAATACTTATATATTTTAATTTCTTATGTAATGAAAATGTGTTAATTTCTGCAAGCTATGAGAAATATTTAATATAATTATTCAGGTGTATAAGTGATAACCAAAATTTTGAATATCAATTTTATCAGCGATGAAGTTATAACAATGATTAAGAGTACATCACGTTGTTTCCGCAATAACCCGAATGATAGGGATAAAATATGTGACCCACAGAGGATAGCAAAATAAAGTACTTACCCCAGACTTCGTGATATTTGAAGAAGAAAATACAAGTTATTCATCTACTATTTATCTTTCCTATCAAAAAACTTTATTGCTGAGCTCACACAAATAAACAAGAAAATTAAATATCAGATCATAACTATAGTCCTACTATAAATACAGAGCGTCCATTCGTTTATCGATATACTGCAGAGCACTATCCATTTGCATCACTTTCTATAGATCACTAAAAATCTGGAATCGAAGAAATATGTAGACCAGGAATATACTTATCTTGAAATTTCTTTTGATTTTGAAGCTTCTACCAGTGAATTAATTTGGAGCAGTCACCACGTGGCGATAGACAATGGATGAGTCTTAAATTGCACAATGAGATCGTTAAGATTCTTGTTTTAAATCTTCATTCCACCCAGGATGAATTTTCAGCAACTGCATATAGAATGAAGATATTCAATTAAAAAAACTACAGTTATCGGACTTTTTAGGAAAGTTAAACGTGTATCATGGCACGGCTATAGGTGAAGAGACAGTCCGTGAAGAGACAGGCCGAAGCCCGTCTTTCACCCTTGAACTCCCAGTAGCGAAGAGGAAAAAAACCGGTCCAACAACTGCCAACAAGGGCTTGGACGATACGATGACGATTCTTGAAGCGATAGTCTGATGATAGATGCCGGCTTGCTAGCACACTTTGTCCGACAGGAGAATTAAAGGTTGCAATAGAATTAAAGTTATTAAACAAAATTAAATTATTAAATACAATAAAATTAAACACCAACGTTCCTCTTGCATCGATCAATTTGGCCCCCAGCTAAAATGCTTTGAATTAAAAATCCCCCACAATTAAAAACCTTTTATATATAGATAAAACCTCTTCCAATTTATGAAGATTCACAGCAATTTCCTCTGCAGGAGAAAAGTATGCTGATATGAAACTAAATTCCTGATCTCCCATTAATACAATAATAGCTGTTATTTCATCCATTTCACATTTCATAATCCACTATAAAATCAGTTGCCTCTTTTAAAACAAGAATTGCAGTTCGTCCTTCAACTTCAGCTGCAACTGTCCAGTCATTTTCAATAAATGCCAATTTTCCATTAACCCAATAGGGCTCCTGCAGTAATGATCAGGACTAACACCAATAACATTTTGGAGAACAAACAGCTTGGCAGCAGCTAAGGCGCAGTCGTTTATGTTGATACTTAAAATAATCATACAAATAAATTTATATAGTAAAACCATGTGAAAATAAAACAGATATACACAGAAATGAAAACACATCTGCTAAAATCTAGTTATATAAAATACTAGAGCCAATAAGTACATACATGCTAAAATTCATGAAGATTAAATCATACTTGTAATTATTTAAAATCAAAGTCCATGTGACCTCTAATAAATTCAATTTCTCTCTTTAAAGAGGGGCAGTTCTTATCTGATACACTGTGATCACGTTTCAACTCTGTACCATACTTCTGATTAGAAACCACGCAGTTAACACATTTTCTACCTTTGTCTTTATTTTTACAAACAGTCACAAGATGATTTCCAGCACATTCGGCACAATGGACTTGGACTTGATCCTTACAAAACCTCTTAGTTTTGACAGTATGCCAAGCATTGTGTACACTGTCTTGGTCTTAAAAAATCTCGCAGAGAAAGCACGCCATCCAATTGCCTGACGTGTTCTTCCAGTATTTCCCTTTGATAAACAGAATCAACAGAAAAAACACGATGGAGTGTCCTACCCAGTCCTTTCTTAGGAATATCAAACAAATGTCTAGCACATTCGGCATTATATACACAATTACGTTTCAAGACATCTACAAGTTCTTCATTTTTAAAGGTCTCCCCCAACACCATAAACAATAATTTTCGGTTTAATAAATCTACTCCTCCTTGGTTTAAAATACTTCCTCAAAAATTTCGTTTATTTCAGTGGCACTTTCAAGCCTAACTACTTCATCTTTACTACCTAATTTCAACGAAAAGTCTCCATTTTCTCTTCTAATGGACCTTTTAATCTTAACCTTGATATCTTCTGGCTTGATCATGCTGCTAAGTTCATATAATACATCAATGCCATCAGAGGTAGACTTTATCACTATCTCATCATGATCTTTTTCAAGAACCGAAGAAGCCATTCTTTTCGAGTTGGACATCTTATTTTCACTTAGGCAATCCATTCGTTCCAATAGAGAGATATTAAGATCAGAAATTTCGTCTTCAATGTCCTTGATATCATTTCTATTACTGCGTATAATATCAGCTTCGGTCATAAAGACACTCCTCCACAAATAATGAAATAATTAAAAATTCAAAGCCATAAAGGTCATAGGACCCATCTGTGGTTAATAATTGCACATCGAATGTTTAAATCAGTAACTGGTAAAAAAACTTTGGAAGCGATACAACGTTTGTAAAAATTGAGGTATGGAGTGATAAAGATTCCTAATCTCATACTGCGATACTATCTGCTAGACATTATTCAATTATTTCTCCATTTTTGAGATATTTTTGGGTGCCCGATTCTGGTGGCCTTCCATTTACCATATATTTTCGATTTCGAAAGGTCTGGTGACCTTGCTGCCCAAGGAAGAGTACCAACAGCTCGAGACAGTCTAGAGATATGCCAGCCGTATGGGATCTAGCAATATCCTGTTGGTAATGGATCCAAGATAGTGTGTCATGAAGGGTAACGCTAACGGTCACATAAACATATTGTTGATCTGTTAAAGAAGAATGAAGGGTGACTAGGGTCGACTTGCTGTCTTAAGAGATAGCATTTAACACTATCACAATAGGATAATGTTTGTGTGTCTCAGTAAAACAAAAGCTGATTGTGATCGCTGGCCCTGGACCCTCCACACCCCGCCCTTATAGTCATCTGATCTCTGGCCTTAGACCCTTCCCTATGGTCATCTGATCCAAGACTGAAGAAGTTATATCTGAGCGCTGTGTGATGCCAAGTGAGCGTAATCCCGCCGAAGCCAAGCGCCGTGACTTGATGAAGCATGTCCTGCATGGTATAGAGGATACTGTAGCACGCTGGATATGGGCAATGATACCGTTGGGGCAGTTGGGCCCTGTCCACATAGTAATTCGTTTTTGCCTCCCATTTGTGCACCTTCACCTTCCCAGAGCTTTAATTTCGCCGATGAGTACTTTGCAGCAACCCATTACTGCTAGCATCTTTGAAGAATCGTGACCATACGGTGCAGGGGCGGCCTATTGCTTGGTATGAATCTGTTTTACGTATTCCTAATATGTGATCATATTCGAAGTCGTCCAACTGTCTATAAAGTCTTCGAAAACGTCTTACTGGAATTGCTGTGTCCTCAGGGAATTACAACGCCGGCAACGAGAAAAGATAAACGTCTACAATTGTTACTTGTTTTATAAAATACTATCTTAAGATGCTAAAGGTACGGAAATGCGGATATATGTAGTCAACAACAACAGTAGCAATAATAACAGCAATAACAAAAAAAGATAGCAATTTTAATAATAATAATAAATTTTGCTAATCTTGTCGTGGGCCGCAAATAAGAATGAAGACATCAGGAGCTACCAGGCAGTCATCTTTAGCCTATATAATTACACATGATTACATATCCTTCATTCTTTGGTTTTATACACATAATTACGAACTTCAAGTTTCAATGTTACATTAAAAAATAGATACATCATACCTACCAAATATACTGCCTTGAACTACCAATAGCTATAAATCAACTGTTTGTCAGCCACTGTCTTAAAGCGCGTATTTTGAAGAAACTGTCAGAATCTCGCAGAGCATTATTATCTTTTTTCCCTGCGGTTGTTTTGGTTTTTATTTTAAAGTACTTATTATTTAGCAGGTCTTTCTTTTGTCTTCTGAAATTACTAAGGAAATAGTTTGTGATTGTAATAATTTTTGCCAGCCAACGTGTGAACATTTTTTTAAATCGTCATATAAAACTTATTGAAGATTTTTACATGAAAATATAAAACTATCTCGCCAGAGAAATAGTCTCGAATAGAATTTTGAATTTATATGTTGCGTACTATTAAAGTGAATTGAAAATAAGTCAGGGGAAGGAGATCGCCAAATTAAAAATCAGTGTCAGTGAATATTTTAGAAATGCCTTTTTTTCCTTTCTAGAGGTCGATCTGAATGGAAACAGTAATATTTAACAAATATATTTTAATTTTAAGCCCAATAAAAGTTCTCGAATCTAAGGATGCGCTTAATAACCACTCGTCGTTCGACAAGGTAAAAAGTTTTTATCATACATAAATTTAACTTGTAATAAGTTTATTGGAAAGGTAGATGTTAAAGATGAGATTTTATTACCGTCGTAATTAATTACTCAGAGAAGTTTAATGCTTAGATGGAATGGTGGACTTGCAGATAAACATGGCTGAATTTAATATACATTTTTTATTGGATAAAGAAATTTTGGACACGCAATATTTGATGCACGTATTATTATGGGTACGAGATGCAACTGAACAATTTTTGAAAGCTTAGCTCTTCTTAAGATATTGGACGATACAGAGAATCCAGCAGCAATGCACGTTAGTCGCATGGGAGGAAAACGGGGGGAAAAAGGCGGTACGCGTTAGCAAAGCGCGACATATATAGTAAAAAGCTTTTTTTTTTAATCTGATAAGATAAGAGCTGTCCGTATTGCAGCAGGATTAGATAAGCATGCCTGAAATAAATTAATTTTGAAAAGATGCTGTCTAAAAAGTTATTATAAACGATTTCTATTTTTAGAAAGAAAGAAGATACAGCCAAATTAGGAGTATTGTCAAATTAAAGTTAATAATTTTCTTTCATGTTTTATATTTTATATATTCCACCTTTCAAAGAGAAAGAGGCTTATATATTCCTGCATGTGTTATTGTGATTTTGTTTTTATACTACATAGGCAAATGTGTTTCCCTCGAGCGATTTCAGTCCATTGTCAACTTAATTTTTATAAATATCAATAATAAACTCTCTATAAATATCATCGCACTGTTAGAAAAGTTCCTATATATACTACTAAAAATTATAACAATTGAATTTTTAGTGCTCTAGAAGTACAGAGGTTTTCATTATAGAAGTAAATATAAAGAAATTAACCGTCTGACTAGCAAGACGGTACTTACTTACCGCTTAGAATAATTTTGTAACGTTTTAGAGAAAGTAAACATACTTGAATCTTGAAATATATCTAAGAAATTAAGGCAATATATTAAAAGTATATAAATGCAAATACAAAGTAGCAGGGATGTTTTGGCATTAAAGTCAAGAAAATAAACTCTCTTTCCTGGCAGCTTTGGAAATTTGAAGTTTCTTAACAAAACCCTGTGCCCGTTAAATAAAATTAATCAAAGAAATTGCATTAAACATCGTTTGTTGAGATTAATAGTTTTAAAAATGCTTACTCCATCATTTTAAAAATCGAAATTCGTAATTTGAAGTTGTTTAACAAGCAGCGTACCTCAGCTTCAGACTTTCTTCTCTAAATGTGTATTAAAAACATACAGAAATTTAAAACTAAAAAAATAATAAAAATTAAAAAAAAGAAATCTGATCTTCTCATTCAGATTCTATTTTAATATCTGCATTAATTTTAAGATGAACTATTACAATAACTATATTAGTTAAGAATTAATATAAAAAATAAAGATGCAGTTTATAATAATATCATATATTTAAAATGCATTATTAAAAACAGCAATATTAAATAACAGGAAAAAATGCTGTGGTATTATTCAAATATAAAATAACATCAAGGTGAGATTTTTGTTGCTTTTATATGACAAAGGAAAGAATCAATTGTTCAAGACACAGCTGTGCACTTTTTGACACTGGATAACTTGCGCGCGACATATTTTCAATATAACACATATTTTCCTAATGTGAAATGATGGCAGCTTCGACTTTACGAAGACACGAAATTAGTTTAATGAAAACAATAACATTTTTCTTCGTGGTATTAACAATGCTTTCATTCTTCTTCTCACTTATTGTAAGTATAGATCATAAATATAATACTGAAAGTTTTCCCTTTATATATATATATATAAATTGAAGCTAATAAACTATATCATGACATTTTCTATTGTTTCTATTGGCAAATGCTAACGTTTGCTATGATATCTCATTTTAGTAGGGAAAATAACGATATATATAAGAGTACTTACTAAAGGGAAAAAAGGATTTTAAATCAATGCGAGTATTATTTATTCATTAAAATATTACCTATAAAATTTCCGCTTCTTATGTTTTTAAAATATAAAATACTTTCTTCAAATGCTGCTTGCTTGGACAAAATTAATGCATTTAATCATGTAATCTTAAAAGGTTTGAAAAGTACGAATCGAAAATATTAATTTATCATAAAAATCATTCAGCAGCATAAATTGTCATCCTTCCATTGCGGCTTTATGCTTAGAAAAAGACTGCACGAATTCGAAAGCTTTTACTTATAAACATTTCGCAATGACAATTAAAGTTGTTCCTTTATATTAAGTATTTAGACTGGATTAGATTGCGGTGTTTTGAGTGGCAAATAATAACTAAACTCTTGCGTATGTTTTTCAAGTATTTAAGCGAACATTAAAAAGTTTTCTGTGTATAGTCAATGATGATGCAAATATAAATACTCAGAATGCTATTTAAAAAATTTATTAGAAGTACGATGTAAGAAACGAGATAGACATTTTAGAATTTCTATTAAAAATATTATTCATGCCATTATGTGATGCTGCCATCTAGTGACAAAAGTTTAAAACAATAACAAAGTTGAGAATCTATAGTATTTCTGAATGAGTTGGAAATGCGTTTGAAAGAAGGAAAAAATACAGAAAAGCAGCTTAGTTGTTGTTATAATGTGCTATCAATTTAATTGCTGTATTAAAACTTAGTACATGAGCATATAATTCAACAAAAAAAAAAGTTCCGTTAATTTGCGAAATGAAAGGATTTTTACGCAGTTTTGTAATCCTCCCCATTCCCGTTGTTTGAAGACAGTTCTTCCTTTAAAAGATGATAATATTTACCTCCTATTAAAACATTAATTTCAAACTTTGATTTGCATGAACAAATAGAACGGTCTGTTGGTGCCTTTCAGTCTAGCCCCTCTTTACAATCAGATAACAATTTAGGAGAAAGAGCCGAACATAACCCGGGAGTGGATCAACTGGCTAACCGGAAGATAAATAAATGGAAGATTTTGGGGATTTTTGAATAATAAATTTCGAATTCTAAATTTTTGAATTCTGTATTTTTAAATCTTCAGAAATGATGATTTAGGTGAAAGTATGCGTTACCTTAAAAAGACTCACGTAATAAAATAATTATTTATATGGTTTACTTCAAAAATATAAACATAAATAAATAAAATATTAAAACAATTAGCAAGGAAAGGAAAATTAATTTTATTCGATAATGAGAAAATTTGTTTAGTTGTGTGTACAAAAGAAAGAACTTAAAGACATCTGAGGGCTGACATCTTTTAATTCTCCAATATTTTCCACCTCTTTTTATTTCATTCATATTCCTGTTATTTACAAATCAAGATGCTAATAGATGAAAATATTCGTCTGCACCGAGCATCTCTGGCGTCAGAATGCAGGTGATTTAAATGACGGAAAACGAGAAAACCGGGTGTTTAACATAGGCAATAATTTTTTTTTTCTTTGTCTTTCCCTGTTCAGAAGCAATCCTTTTCCGGGGATCCGAAAACGCCGCATTGGGAGTAGAATTTAACCGTGGTACAACAACATTTGTTTACAATTGGTAGGTGTTGTTTACATATGATAGTTATTATATTGAGACTTTTCAGTTTAAGCATTACAGGGGTATATACATAAACATACGTAAACAGTACAACTACATAATATTAATAATAAATAACATAGCAACAACATTTATACATACAATATGTAAAATGCATATTCATACATACATAAATATATATGTGTTAATGATATAATTCGAATACATTTCAATAACTTAATTGATGTAGGAACTTATTATGCTTTCTTGCTTAATTACACTGTCATTTTACGTGACTTTATAAGATTCTTTTTTCCACATACTGACACAGATGAAAAATTATGTTTGTATTAATTATGCTTGGTTCAGGTGACACATGATATGATTTGCTGTAATATAATTTAGAGTTTAAGTTATTAGTTGTATAACAGTTACTATTGGACAGATTTAGATAAACTTGTATATCGTGAAATCAAAGGAGCAAGATATTTATTATATGTCAACAATGTGTTATCCCAGAGAAATTAAGATACTGATAACTTTGCAAGAGTCTTGAGACTATACCTTTTGTAAGTTCTGATGTTCATTGCTGGGAAATGTATATAGTATATTAAAGTCAATAGGCAGAGTTCTACATAAGAGTATGATAGATCTTTCTCTACGGATACATATATTTATATCCGAAACTGAACGTCTGTAGCAAAAGCAGGAAAAGAACCATGTCCACTTATAAATCTGCTCAGATATGGCACAATGTTCAGTTTGTTGGTGTTGACTTCTAAAATGAAATCATAATTTCGTCTACCGAGTGAACTTTTCTCCAATGCTCTTTGCCATAGTGTCTAAATACAGGTGATAAAGGAGAAGGACACCTGGCCGCCACACTGGTAAACAAATATTGTTCCGCGCCCACCATTATCTGTAGAGCTGCTTTTTTTCTCGAGGCCACGAGACGCCTCATCGGGAGTTCATTTTAAACAATTTGGTTACAACGCCAAACAAGAACTGTTGATTAAATTACATTTGGTTATTCAGAAAACATTTTAATGACACTAACTTGACACTTGAACAACAAATATACATATGTATGCACTAACACTTATAAATACATAATGTACATAAATCACATTTAGACCCATAACACGCATATAAATAAATTCAATTGTTTAAGCTTTTCTATAAAATACATAAAACATTTGTAGACGCATAAATCATATATGGGTATATAAAACATGTATAAGCGGAGTAGTTCGATACTGATGTATGACACTATGCAAATGACAAAACATAATGTTTACAAAATAATGCTAGCCGTAATTCATAGAGGTATAGGTAGATTGAAGAACAACCTAAGAACACATACATACACAGGCACATAAACAAGCTTAGTGAAATTCTAATAATAAGACTTAAAATTAAGATGTATACATCTTAGATGTTAAAGATGCCGTATAATGCAGACATTAGGAATTTGAGGTCTGCATACGTGCCTTGTGCTTTCATTGTTGAATGCGAAAAGATGAAATAATTGTGGGTATTGGAATGGGAAATGCACAGATAAAGTTACAGGAATGCAGTAGCGCGAACTTTACTTTAATTATACATAACACACAAAAGGGCCACTTAAGGAGACAGAGCGCTATTACACGTAAGGAGTAAAGAGACAACAAGTAATGAAGCGTATGTACAAACAATACAAAAAAGGGGGAAACTGATGTACTGCTACAAATATTCAAATTATAATTCTAATGAATATTGATCAGAAGAGCGGTGTGCTACTTTGCAAGATCTTGATCAAGATAAGTTCTATGAAGTAAAGATGTGAGATTTGCATTTCTATCGGAGTATTTTAAAGACAGACTTTTTGCAGAACTGGGAAAATAATTTTCCGTAACTTTTGAATTTCCATATATTCAACTCAAGATTCATTATTTTGAGATTATTTAACTGATCAGTATGATAATCTATGTTAAGTAATGCTTTCAAATTGTTTTTAATCATTTTTCCATAAGTTACGATTTTTTATTTCTGTTACTATTCTTTAATTTTGAGGAGCAATGTAGATGCCAAAACATTTTTATTAGAGAAAAGTAGCGAAGATTCTTGCACTGAATAGTGTGATATGTATGTGCCGCCATTTTTTTATTGAGAAACGCTATGATAGCATTCAACCCTGTAAGGCACGACTTTGAAAATCGACATGCAGTGTTGCAAACTTGCGACAATTTCATTGCGAGACACTTGTAAACCATGCGTTCAGTCTAGGGTTAAGGAAACGTAACGGTCAACAGCAGTAAAAACAATGAAATAGGCATGATTGTTAATTGCAATAAGATATGGTTAATAGCAATAATCACTCAGGTATCTTTCGATTAACGAAGCACGCTCGAGAAAAGATTAGCTGATTGAAAAGGCTATTGGCTTTGGTATATTTATTATTACAAAGGACTCCAGGATCATCTGCCTAACGGGGGGAATAGCCTATGTGGAGGACTTTGTAAGTGAACTGTCTCGTGTACATGCTACCCTTGGGGAAAAATAAGAAGACGGTCATGCAGATAGCCCATTGATTGGTATTCGAACACGGACCGCATTACCACTGTTATCGACCTTTATCGCTACTCCGTTGGTTGGCCTGATTGAAAAGGAAAAGCGAGTTTTTGATATGCTCTTTAAACTAATCTTCCTACTATATTTCATTATGAGATCATTTTTCTTGGGTGTTAGCAAAATATAATTTCATTTTGTAGATTTCGGAACAAAGGTTTTCGGTATTGGTAAGGTCACAAAGGTATCTTTGTGATGTGAAAAGAATACTTTAATAAAAGACTTGAAAATTATTGGATCGGAATTTTTTTCCCGATTATTCGCAATGATGTCACTGCTTGGTTACTCGTGAGCTGAGTTTACTACATTTGGTGCTTTAACATATTACAATAACTATTGGCGCCTTCGTTAACTGAAAAATACTATCATTTACATTACTAATAAATTTAAACACGAAAAATAAATACCATACCCGAAGATAAACGTTTTAAAAAAATGCCGTTTTAAAGCGGAAATTTGCTAGAATTCTATGTCATATTAATATGCGCTTAGTTTGCTTTTTATTTGCATTTTTGAGATAGTTTGCCTATTTCAGTATCACATGCCATAAGTTTATAATTATTATTCTTTCATGAGGTTTATTAAGGCCATTTAGAAGCTTTTATAACATAGCTAATAGAGTTAAACTTCATATTATAAAATAAAAAATATTAATAGTTTTATTTTACAAAATATTAATAGTTTTATTAAATTATTAATAGTTTTTTAAATAATGAAATTTAATTACCACTCCCTGGATATCTGAGATAAAGGTATAGATGTTAAAAAAGCTCTCAACAAATGTAAATAAAAGTAACATCTTATCAAATTTTTATCATATTACCTTAAAAAATTAATAAATAAAATTTAATAAATATTTTTACATTTTCATACAATGCAGCAACATAATGCTTGCAACTTTTCTTCTTCTTGATAATGTACAAATATTAAAAAACAGAACAGAAGATATCATGTTTGGTAATTTGAAGCTATCTCACAGTTTTGTGCTGTTTTGCAAAAATAGAGGCTGAAAAATTTACCAACAGCACACATGTCTCCAACATCTAATTTCAAAAGAAAATATGCTTGATGTTTTTAGACTGCTTCTGCATTTACTTTCTAGAAATTTATTAGAAAAAAGAAAGCACTGATACAGAAGTTCCATTCTGCTGTTCTACCTTGGAAACTTAAAATATTGTCTGAATTTGTTTAAAATTATATGCAAGATACCCCATAAACTGAAACACTTTTCCCAGAACCAATATAAGATTTAAAAAAAAACTTGCGTATCAAAATTCGGTTTGACTTCTCTGAAAAAAAAAAAAAAAAAAAAAAAAACACTTTTTAATTTTTATTTTAGATTTTTTTTAAACCTGAGAGGGAGAAAATATATGATAGATGCTGCTGTTAATGTCCCGCTCCGCTGGAGCGAGTAAAATTAAGGCTGCAAATATTTATTAGTTTGCATTTTACCAGCAATACTCCTATTAATATTGCTATCCATTTTGAGCTTTCAGTCACATTTTGAGCTTTCAGAATCTTAA
Organism: Stegodyphus dumicola; assembly: GCF_044657685.1. Classification (NCBI taxonomy): domain Eukaryota; kingdom Metazoa; phylum Arthropoda; class Arachnida; order Araneae; family Eresidae; genus Stegodyphus; species Stegodyphus dumicola. Next base: position 97,177,789 of record NC_140772.1, on the reverse strand, counting down.
AAGATATTAATTTGCATATTTTCGCGATGTCAGAAGCATAGTGTCATTTAACTATAAAATTCTCAATTAATGCAGATTTTTCATTAGTTCTGCTCTCCCCTGCCGAAAAAGTTCGACTCTATATTAAGTGGAAACGATGTTATGGAATACCAGTTTATTCATTTTACATGATGTTTTTAAAATATGTTCAAATTTATAGAGAAGTTTCGGCAGAACTAAATACAGAAAATAATTTGGAGAACTTTTACTAAAAAGTATTGAAGCACATTAAAAAGATATTTACAAAAAGCATTGTTTTTAATGAAATATTTACTTAAAATGAAAACATAGACTGTAAGTATAATATTTAAATAAAGGTTTCCTTCTTGAAAGCATGTTCTTGATTTCGAAAATCAGTACATACTTGTTCTCATTCTCAGTTTTCAGCGCTTGCTCTCCAAGTGCATGCACACTTTTGCAAAAACATCGAAGCACCAAGAAGGACTTTTGCGATCGGGACGAAATTTGGTATACAAAAATATCTTGATCAAACATGCAAATGATCGAAGGTTCAAGGCAAATGAACAGGAATTGCGATCATAGCGCGCATTTCTATTGCGCAATTCGCAAAGTATAAAACAAGCAACAGAGGCGCAAAATTTATCTTTTTTTTTGTTGCTGCAATGGTAATTTCGTAAAGAAGCAACTAAAGATGCCATTACGACGATATCGAAAACTACAGACAACTAAACGACTTCGAACGTGTCGCAATGTAAAGTTGCGTGAAGCTGGGTGGTCTTACCGAGCAATAGGCCGCCACTTGCAGCATACAGACACTGCTGTGCAAATACGTATGTTGGGAGCAATGGTTGTTACAAGGAAATTGCCGATGAAATGAAGGCTCTGAAAGGCCAAGGATCACAAATGCGAGGCAAGGTAGGATGATTGTTCGCCAGCCCCGATCCGCCCCAACTGTATCATTGTCGACTATTCAATGCACTACAGCCACGTCTATACCTCCCGTGGTACCGTCCACCATCTCACGGGGCATGTTTCTGAGGCGGGGTTACGGTCACAGAGGCTTTTAAGACATTTGCCTTTGACCCCGCAACATCGGCGGAGTCGTCTAGAGTGATGTCGCAGACGATCATCATGGCTGCATTCGGACCGACATCGTATAGTGTTCAGCGATGAATCCCACTTCACTCTTGAAGCAGACGACCATCGTGTTCGTGTCTGGAAAGGACGGGGACAGCGGTCCCAATCAGCCTTTGTTTTACAAAGGCATACAGCCATAAACCCTGGTGTGACGGTGTGGCGCGCTATTTCTTATGACAGCAGATAATCTTTTCACCTCCGTACATGTTCAACAGCTCAACGATATGTTGATACCATCCTGCGGCCGGTTGCATTACCCTTCATGTCACGTCATCCTGGGGGCATTTTCCAACAAGATAATGCCAGGCCACATAGCGCTCGCATATCTCTGGACTGTCTCCGTGCGGTTGATACTTTTTCTTGGCAGCAAGGCCTTTCACTAATCGAGCATGTCTGGGGCATGGTAGGCCGCCAGATTCGGGCACCACAAAATATCGCTGATATGGAGCGACAACTGTTGAATGCTTGGCAGAATGTGTCGCAACATTAGAAACCTCTACCACGCCTTGCCTCGGCGAATTCAAGCATGCATTGCCGCCAGGAAGGTTCGACAAACTACTAATTTGAACACTCAATGGGTTATTATGAGCCGTGAACAGGTATTATGATCTTGATTTTTTAATCATTTTATTATCTGTAAATACACACATTCAATTTCATCAAAAACAACCACTTCCTTCATGGTGCTTCGATTTTTTTTGCCAAAGAGTGTATGTCACAAATGCTATATCCGAATTCATTCTTTTCTCTTCACAAAGAAATTTGTTTTTAATTATAAGCTAAATTGACTCACTTTCTTGAATCCCAATGCAAGCGTATCTGACACTCACTTTTGGCTGAGTGCCAACAAATTCGACATGCTTTTTGTAAAGCGCTGGTATTGCTGTGATAAGAAAATACCAGAACATTTTAAAAATATTTCGATATCCCATGGAAACAGGCAACAACAATTATCTTAAAATATGGTCACAAAAGGAAGGTATCTCTGTTAAATCTATGGAAATTGTTCAGTTGAAAGACGAGAAAACTTTTAAGAATAGTTTAGAAAATGAGGTAATTCAGCACAAATCATAGAGATTTACGTTTAAATCCATTAAAAAAGATAAGTAACAAGTCTTAAGATGAACTTTCAGATTACCATGAATAGTTTTATAAATCAGAATTACTATTTTGGTGTTTTTCGACTTTGGTATTAAATTATGGCATAAGTTTGAATATCTTGGTTAGAATTGCATAGTTTTAGATTTAAATATTAAGTGTAAAAGATAAAGCATGCAGAAATTTTAGATAAAAAGGAAATAAACGATTTTATCATTTTTTTTCAATTTAAGGCTTTAAAGTCCATTTTTTTCTATGTCTGATATTAATAATAGTGATACGGTGAACAAAACAGGAAAAAATTGCAGATGTTCTTTATATTATCAGTTAGCAACAGGTGGTAAAATTATTGTATATATATGCGTATGAATCTGAATTTGGTCGGAGGTCAGACTAACAATTTTTTTATCCTAAACTCCGATCTTCGAAAGGTGAGTCAGACGTAATTTGCATATTAATTTCTATAAGAAAACAAATGTAATGATTTTCGTAAGGATTAAAGCTGTATTTCTGAACCGAAAAGAGATATATGATCGTATAAAATGAAATTATGGATAGTGAGATTTAAATAATTTGGTTTTTTCCCCTAAAGAATTCATGAAAGTTCTGTATTAAATTTTTACTTTCTGACAAATTAAGCACGATTAGGAGTTTGGGCAGTTTAGATTTATTTTATATTGCAGCTGCAAAAGGTGTCGCAAAAGAAATATTTATTTATGAATATTTTATGTCTGCTATTTACTAAATTTGAAAATTAAAAATTTCTCCAAAATGTGCCTTAGATATGATCTACTTTGAGAACCATTCTTAAACTAAATTAATTTAAGAGGATAATGGAAAAATTATCTATGCATAATTCAAATTAAATAAATATATATATATATAAATCAATTTATTATTACATGTATAATTAATTCAACATATTCGTATTTTTTAATATTTAAAAAAAATTGATTTAATTTATATTACTCATGTTATTATCATGTAAGACATGTATAAGTATGTATACATAACATGAAATCCGGTGTATATATACATGTATGTGTGTGTGTGTGTGTGTATGTGTAATGATTTAAATGTTGGTAATATGAAAATGCGCAAAGAGTAGCTGCAGTCGTGATACACGCATTTTAGTAATTCTTTATTCTCCTTGATAAAAAATTTTAGCTTATAGTGATACAGTAGGTATAGTGGCGAAAATATAACTCATATCAGAGAGGTTAAGCAATTACAGTTTTTAGGCATAAAGAGGAAAAAATTCAAATAGAAAGTTAAGGGATTATTGCAAATTAAATTTAAGAAAGTTATAATAAAATACTTCTTTAGCTTGCATATATATTTATATCTCACATGATTAGTTTCTTTCATATCAGAAGCAAATTTCTTACGTGATAAATATTACTTAACCATGCTGAGGATTCTTAATAAAGGAACACATTACTTCTTCGGTATTATTGGTTTATTATAAATCTTGGTCTCTATTATTAATAATTTAATTGGTCGCTATTATTCATAATTAATAATTTAATTGGTCTCTATAATTAATCTTCATTCCTTACTTTTGCAGTACTGCTACATTTTGACAAAATTACAAGTGTGTGTGAAAAGAATTTTATATCTATGTATTGAAAGAGAAAGAAATCCAGTGTAGTCAGTTGAGACCATAAGAACGGTAGCATGATTCATTTTGTTTACAAGAATCAAATTATTGAACATCTCGAAACAATACAAAATAATTATTCCAATATTTTTGGCAAAAACCTTCAGTAATTTCATTCTGGACGTTACAGCTACCTATAATTCAACGAATTGCTCCATAATTTTAGACTATTAGAATGTCACAGATAGTGTCCTTCAAAAACCCTACGAACTTTTCATACAGGGTGGTCGTAAAATACTTCCCCGATATATGAAATCCACTCAACCAATCGAAGTGAAATTTCAGGTATTGTAATGTAAAGTTATGCGCTCGAGATTGTGATGATTTAAAACAACAGAGCTCTCATGGCTACAGTTATAATAAAAAAATTTCGAACGGCAACACTCACGTTTTTCCTGCGTAAGTGATCAGCGCATTGTAAAACCATACATGGCTTTGGAACGATACACGCATTGAAAATTAGAGCATAAAAACACAAGATGGGAGAGGAAGAAAAATATTAAACGCGTTGTACACTTTTAAAAAAGTCTTCAGTGTCTGCAACGTTTCAAGACAGAGTCATCTTCTGTAACACTGTAGTTTTGTAGCCACCGCGATCCCCTGAAATTACTCCTGTGCACTTCTTGGTCTGAGATTATCTGAAATCTAAAGTCTACACATGAAATCGAGGAATGTAATTCCTATACAAGTCTCCCCTCTTGCTCTTTTTTGTTGTCATTGATTCCCACTGTAACCGTATCTGTGAGAGCTTTATTGTTTAAAATCATCTCAATCTTGAGCGCATACCTTCAAACGACGATACCTGCAATTTTATTTCTATTATTTGAACAGATAGGCTGCTAGGGGTTCAAATATTGGGGAAGTCTTTTTATGACAACTCTGTATATTTCTTCATCATTCCCATTTTACAGAACTCACAAAAGCCATATATAAGAATATTGTTTCGTCTTGGATATGTTCATTTTGATGGACTACACACTGCGTTTTAGAAGCTCACGTGCGCTACAACATTTAACTACTCTGGCACTGACAATTAGGGGAATGAAGGCTTATAGGGAAGTTTCAAATAAAACCTTAAATTATTAGTTAAAATAAATATAAATCCAAGTTATTTTCCTTTGCCGCAAAGAACCTTTGGTTGGAGAGAGGAATTATTCATATAAAATGCAAAATACAATAGACCAGATTCAAAGAGGGTAACATTCTATATCAGTTTTTAACTAGCTTTTCTGTGAAGAGACTAAGCATGAAATAAACAGTTGAAGATTTCGAGTTACCCTAAACATCAGAACGTAATCGTAGACGTCCGCATTACTGGCTATTTGAACAAGAGATGACTGGGATGTGTACCCATTAGCACCCCGGATGCTGAGCCCATAATGACTTTGACGAATGCAAACTGGCAACATTTGCTATTCTCGTTACCTTCATACACGGATATGTTCATCGTGAAGCTGCACTCAGAACTGGGATTAGTCTGAAAAGACAAAGTGGTGTTACTCCTGTGCCTAATGTCGTCTTTAGGCGTACCGGTGTAAGCGCGTCTTTCGGTGTACCACTGTAAGCAAGGGAGGCCGTGCTAACAGTCCATGGTACAGCAGATGTGGTTTCACTGTCTGTGCGTATCCTTATCGTCCTGCATTATTATCATTATCGTCCTTATCGTCTATACGGATCCTCATCTACATTAACCAGTTCCTGACTCAGGGGACATGATGTAGCTGTAGGATCTCTCAAGGACAGGAGGACAAGATACTCGTTTTCTTGGGTGTTAGTGCTCTGGGCCGCTGAGATAAATATGATCGATTCCACATCCATTTGATATTTATGAGATCCGCACCATCACGAACAGTAATCAAGCGGAACGATAACCGCAGTCTCGATATGCCACCGTCCTGCCGCGATCGAATTCCAAGTGCTAGTAAGAAATTCTCCTTCTCGTATGAGGGATGATAACATGAACTTTATGAAAACAATCAATGATGTTCAATTGCGATTTCTAATTGAGAAATCTTCTGGTAAATATAAGGAATTTGTTTGAAATCTTCTCATTTAGATAAAATATAGATGGTGTTATCCATACATGCTTTAAACGCATGCGCTGGAATGCTGATCAGTTGTATATCTCAGCATGTAGTACTTTTTATACAAATTTGACGTTTGTTGCAAACAGCCCTCATGGTACAGCAATTTTAATTGACAGCAGAGTAGATGAAGATTTATATTTGTTTTTAACAACTCAAAAGTGTCAAAGTTTGGATAATATTTCTCTTATTAACAAAATATTAATAAACGTTAGAACTTACATTAATGAGATAGATGACCTGTATTTAGATGTAAGCTACAAATTTATGTTTGAGATCGACTCACACATCAATTCAATTTCGGTACCTTGCTTGAATTTATGTTGAAAACTCTCTCATACACAGATATAAGTATATTGAATTGTACTTTTTAAAACATCGTTGTACAGTTCACTACAATTTGTTTTCAATGCTAATGATGTTCAGAAATTTACGATACCTTCTACTTGAAATTTCATTTTAAGTTTGGTATAATTCAAAAGTTAAATTAAACTGCTCTCTTTCATCCAATGACATTTTGCTATTTTCAGTATCGCATTGGGAAGGATCACAAACAAATTCCTTATATTTACCAGTTAGAAACAAATTTAAAATTGCGGCCTCAGTATTTTGAGATGTTAACATGAGTCCCTGTATAATTCTCTAGAGTAATGATATCATTTTCTACTAAAAAAATTCCAAGTCTAGAAAATATGAAAAATTTCTTTGTAATACGTACATTTTGTACGTACGTGTTTGTACATACGTGTTAATTTGTACACGGCTAACCCACAAGCAAAACCTCTTTTTCCCATGAACATAGAGAACAGTCAAAGAGTTATCCTGTTCACAGAGATTTAATGAATTAGTTTTGAGAATATATTTGAAAGATGTGCCAAAATATTTAGCCAGATCTCACCAAAGGGAAAAAAAGTATAAAATCTTCGTTAATTCCGTTTTAAAATAACAAGATTTTTTGTCTCAATTCAAGAACTTTGAATACCTGGAGGGTATCTTACCCAGTGAGAAGGCAGCGAACTAAATGAAGAAGAAGCTTTCTGTACTCGCTATCCATGTCATAACATAAGAATGAAAATATTCTGTTGTTCGGAGGACTTCTGATTCTGCGGCTTTAACTTAATAAAGTTGATTATTGTAATGCTGTTTTCTTACAAGGTTCTGAATTTTGATAACATACTTTTGGTAGTTAAAGCTGCTTGTGAAAGAAATAATAAGTCCATGTAACATGAGATGTCACAGCTCCAACCTTAGCTACAACGCCACTATACCTACCCGGTAAGTGCACGAACCCTATCCGAAAAAACCTGCACACTTTTCCAGTCAATTTCATACTCTTGCATTCATTCATTTAGCACTTTAAAAACTTGTTCTCTAGTTGTAAAAGATGGGAGAGTCTTCGAAAATATCATATCTTCATGAAAGGTATTGTTAAACTCCTAGCTGACCTATTAAATCAATTGTAACTTATTCGAAATTTCTGTTGTCTCGCATTTTCGAAGTAAGTAAAATAGACTTTTGTCACTAAAAATTTTGTTTTGTTGGTAAGTCCGTATTCTATGTTACAAACTATGTCACTGACTCTGCGTGTAATTGTTTATTTGAGAGTGGTATGAAATCAAACAATATCTTTCGTAACTGGAAGTATTAACGTCTCACTTGTAAAATAGGTTATCTCGATCTCCGCGATGGGAAGACTTGCAGTGTAGGTTGTAAAACATACAAAAATGCTTGCCTTGTCCTCCGTGTGTTTCTTTGGCCACTGGGCAATTCTCCTCTTTATTGCAACACTTCAAGAGATATTAATACAAATGACCAATACATGTTCGCACAAAAACACGTTTTAATGTGAGCGAAAATATACATAAGGTTAAAGGATACATTGAACGTCTAAGTGAAATTTTTAAAATCCAGCACGATGTGCGAGTCTCTCCTTCAGCGAGCCATCTGCGTTGTGAGTTCACAGTTCAACACAGTGACGTCACAGAGGAGGCGTCTTAATTCGCAACAGTCCGTTTTAGTGTCAGAATTTATATTAGAAATAGCTTTGATTTTTTTGTTGAGTTCTTCAACATATCGGTGAAAAATTCAACATCTTTACTTTTTACCCTTGGTATTTCGTCTCTAGGCGTCGTTTCAGTTCCGAAGGTTTCATGCAACTGTTTGCTAGTTCTTCGAAACGTACAACTTACTGAGGTTTTTAGTTCATTCACATTGCCACATCAAGTAAATCAAGTTTCGGAGGAATTCTCATCATATTGTAGAGCTAACTTTCTTTGAACAGCTGGGATTATCACTAAATGTTTCTTTAATGACAAACTGATACTAATATCACAATCACACACAGATTCATTAAAAACTTTGTCTAAATGAAGCATTGTATATTAAAGCATTGTCTAAATAAAGGGCATCACCGCGTCTCTTTCATTTCAAAGATCCAGGCCGAAGCCATATCTTCAGTATGTGCAAAGGACATTATATAACAGGGATAACTACTAACATGTATCACAAAAGAAGGATGTCAAACAACTCCTACGTAAGTACAAGCAACCGGGAATATATATTATAAAATGCCAGTGGCGGAAGAAATGGTAATGGACGATTGTCATGTGTAATTTCCAAAGTCTGAGAGAGACAATTACAGTGTGATATGCGGCCCCAGCTAATTTGAATTTTATTTTTGTCTTTTGTACCAAATCTAGGAGGACAGTAAGTTCGGGCTCTAAGAAAACGTTGGTTTATGCAATAAAGTTTATCATATTGTAAAGTTCACTCAGTCTGCATGCTTCAGTATTTTTATTTCAAAATAATAACTTTTCTTCTTTGTGATCGAATTTCTGCCTTAGATTAATAATTAGTTATGCAAAATAGGTCCATCTGAAAGTAGATTACAGTTGCATAGTGTACAGTTTTAAAACTTAGGTTTTTAGCGTTTTGTTTACTTTTAAATTCGAAACATCATTTAAAAGAAGATGTAAGAGAAGTGTTATAGAGTAAAATTTTGCTTAGTATATCTTTCGAATCGGGATTTCTTTATCAAAATATAAGAAAATACTAGAATACATTTCATAATACATGTCAATAAAATATAATGTTCATAATACAATGTCATTTCATAGAACACATGTCAATAAATTTGAAAATGCTTGTCAGAAATTCATGCAACTTTTTATTTATACTAATCTTATTTCAGCCACATCATGACGAGCATTGTACTGCCCTTTCTACTGTCCATGTTTCTGGGTCGGACCATAGACTTGACAACTTATACTGTTGGAGGTGATATTTACGATCATCAAGACTACATAGAAGTACGTGCGAATTTTAGTTCTGATTTTAAACAATAAAATTTACATAAAAAATAACATTTAACATAAAAAATAAAATTTAATATAAAATTTCATTATAAAAATCTTTTACCTTATTCACTTTTCTAGCTAACAACAAGAAACGTACATCTTTAATTCTTATAACTGGTAGTATTTAAGTGAAACTTAAAGATATAAAGTAGTATTAAATTAAAATCATCAATAAATTTAGAAGTCTTAAAAAGTCAAATTTATTTCGAAATTTCAATAATATGGCTCTTAAAATTAGATATATTTAGCTTTTGATACTTACATATGGTAGTGAGATGAATCTGAAAACAATATTAGTTGTTAAGATTTCTATAGTAAGAAAACAGCATGTAGTTATTAGAAAAGTTTCTCTAGAATTTAAGGAAGATATTCTCAAGTTGATAGTCTGAAGTCCTTCAAAGGCTTTTTAAATTTTGAAGAGGATTTGAAAAGAAATTTATCGTTTTGTCCATTGCTAGGTCAATCATGATCACAAAAATACTTGAGGACAAGTGCAGTTATCAAACAGAATATGTAGAAGTGGGATTTACAGCAGTGTTTTTTTTTTTTTTTTGCTTGACATTAGAAGCGTTTTTAGCCAGAGTCTTTGTCTTTTCGAATTTGAAAAGAGGTATCTTATGCTTTGATAACACGAAATTTATCATTCACCAGGTTAGAGATTCTTGCTATTATACAAATTATAAGATTTGTTTATCTTCCAGGCGTCTGGTAGACAGCCAGGTTCTAAAGTAAACATTGAAAGCTACACAACATCACAGGGTACTTTTCAAATTCCTGTAATAAACTGAGAATAAGCTTCTTAATAACATTTCTTTTAATTTTTTAACAATAAACTTAATTTCATTAGATATTAAAATATAATAAATGACAAGAAGTAAACTTATAACATACTAAAATAAATAACAAATACAATAAACAAGCATAAACAATAATTAGGTATATTAATAAAACAGTTTCTCTCCTCTAGTTTTCTCCTTACTCCAAAGCAAGTACATGCATGCGTATCTAAACAAATGTCAATACTTTAGCTATTAACCGTTTAATATTAGAAAAGATATAAAATAAAAGCGCTAACTCAACTAACTGAAAGGCCACATAAATAATTTTATAAACACGGTAATTACTTCAGTTACTCATTCGATAGGAATAATTGATAATGAATATGTAAATATTTTTCACAGAGGAGTCTAATATTTTTAAAAATATAATAATCATACATATCAAAGGCATTCAGTTATGAATGCATTTCAGACATTTAATAAAAAGTATAATCATAAATTGAGAATCATAAATTGAGAATAAAGAAAAGTATAATCATAAATTGATATATCCTTCTTATGAGAATTAAAATAATTTATATTATTGGTTGTAAAACCTTTTTCCTATACAATTTAATAATTTAATTTATTATAATTTTTCACTTCTAATCATAACTTGACATCTCTAAAGTTAAATCATGTCAAAAACTTGTGTCTAATGAAGTATATTAAAAAATAAATGTAATGTCTATTTTCCAATGGTTACAAATTTTGGATATTAACAGGTAATATTCATTCTAATCTCCAACTTTTGATCTCCTTATTTTTCTGTAAAATCTCAGGCATTGAAGTTCCTATTTCATTTAGTGATAGACTGCTTAAGTGACAAATTAAACACAACAGAAATTCCGTTTCGACTAAGAATGTAAGAGGATGTGCTTTCTTTGAAATCCATTTCTGAAATTAATTTTCATGGTTTGATTTCTGAATATCATACCCGTCAATCTAATGTTAAAATGTACTAAGATAATTTACCACTGATCCATTAATATTTATTTCAAAAGTAAAAAATATTTATTTATACCAGCAAAAATATACCCTTTATATATAAAACTTGCATCACATCATATCTATATGACCTCTTGTTTTTCAAAAACTTGAAAATTCGAAGTTACGATGCATCTTATGTTTTCTTATTTTCAGGTATATGTGGTACTTAGAAATTTCGTCCTTCTTTTTAGGTAACATTATTTACTTTAGAAGCTAAATACATGTAATTTATAGATATATTAAACATGTGGGATATATGATTACCAAGCTTCAGTAAATGAAATGTGGAAATATTGAAAAACGGTATATAAAATACGGATATACTGAAGTGTGATTTCCAAAGTATTTCAGTTTTTCTCCTACAGTAGGATTTAAGAAATTTTGAATCAAAAGTAGATGCGATTAAATTCTTAAATAATAAGGAATACTTTAAAGAATGCGATCACATTTAAAAAGACTTTCTTATAGCGACAACGTAATTGAAATATTATTTTTTTTTTGAAATGAAATGTAAGATCTTTGATTTCAAATTATTGTTTCTTTATAAAGAAGTGTCTCACAGTTCCATGAGGTCTGCATTATGACTCAGTAACATTTATTATATTCCAGACCCCTTTGAATATAACGAGTACCAGGTACTATGTATTTCAAGACAACACATACCCTTACCCTACCATGGGTATCCCGGTGGACATTGTGCTGCGAATCAAAGGCAACTATTTGAGTTCAACTTCTGGAATAATGGGCTTGGATGGAGTTTTAAAGGATACTATATGGAAATATGATAGTGTCATGGTGGCCATCTTTACTGTGATTCAAACGGTAAAATCATATATACTTTTTTACGCGCTTATGAGCATAATCCTTCAGTACGTTAAAATGAATATGATCTTTAATTAATAACTTCGGAATAATTTTGAAAACATCAATATGAATGACAAGGTAGAGACGAATTTTCTAATGTTTATAATAATTCTGATTATTTTGCACTATATATTACTCGTCTCAGAGTTTGCCTTCATAACATAGAATACACTTTAAAAGTATAGAAATTAATCCAATTTTTTCTGGTTTCAAGATTTTCATCATCATAAGGTATAAACTAAATATTTCGGAATGTATTTAAATACATCAGAATTCGTTTTAAAATTTTATCCTATAGAAGTAAAAAATACATGAAAAGCGCTGTACTTTAAGAAATTTATATAGTTAAAAACTATTTAAAGATCATATTATATGATGACAAAGAATCCTATCTATTCCTTCAAAACCAATAGGATAATATAGTATTTATTTATAATTTTTTTCTAACAATTAATGCAACTGCTGAACTACCTTAGCCTTTTCCCCTGGATAACTGAAAAAGTCTACAGCTATAAAATAACTTGTACTATACTACACTCCGTTTGTTACTGAGAATTGCTGCCTGTAGAAAGTCTTAAATCTTCTAAAAATAGTATGAGGAAGTTAAACCTTTTGCGTTGATTTCACCATTAGTATGCAAACTCCAGATACAAGCTTTTTTGTTGTGTCTCTTCCGAGAGTTTATCAAGTAAGCCTTCCACTGAAAGTTCTTTATGAAGACTTAAGACTCTCATTTAAGCCAACTTCATCCTATATTCTACTATCAATCAAGAGCACTCCCATGCCCGTATTAACATGGAAATGCAATCAGACCATAAGCTAAACTGAAAATAAAAACTGAAGTCATTATTTATTTTCCAAAATGGAATTCAATAAACTGAATGAAGAGCAATTATCAGTTAGAAAAGCAGTTATTAAGCTCATTTAAAATTTCTCAAGGCATTTAAGAAATGATTAAAATCATAAATGCTTTCAAATTATATTCAAGAAAAAATGTTAACTTTTTTCTTTGTTACAGGAATAAAAATATTGGATCTGACAGTACTTTTATTCTTTAACTAAGTTATTTTTCTATCATGTGTAACTAAACACTTGGATAAAATTATATACAAAAATGTTCAAGAAATTTAATGCCAGAAATTTGCTGAAATGCAAAATGTAAACAGATCACCTGAACCTTTAAATGGCAAATGCTTAGAATCCATTTTTACCATAACTCTGGTTCTAGGGAAGCGTTTTACATGAGATTTGTTTTAAAATGCCAATATGAAATCAAAATTTAATATCAAAACATATGATAGACATCTGAAGTAAAGTAAATTACAGTTTAATTATTATATTCTTCAGATAATGTAAATGCGAATTATCGAGTTTATAGCAATCTCTTTCATGCAATTAAGACATTTAACAAATACTAGGTACCACTCTTTTAAGCGTTTTCAATAAATCAATCAAGAGCCAATCTTAAAATGGATAGAGATTAGGAGACTTAAGATAATCAATCACATGTATTTTAAAGTAAGAGAGATTTTAAATTAAAACAAAGAAATTAACTTTAGATTATATAATTTATAATAATTATAAATAAAGCTATTTTTATGCTGAAATAGCTCATGGTATTTATGAAATTGCAAGTGATATATTTTGTATATACAGTGGATGGACAAAAATATGGAAACACCTTGTGAAATGCATGTTTGAAAAGAAAGATTGATTTTAATGAAATATGTAGGTGGCGCTGGCGTTTTTGACTACTGACGCCACCTATACAACTTCGTAAATGTGCTAAACAGTTCAGTTGTTGTCGGAGTACTGTTATGTGAGGTTGTTATTGCATTATGTCAGAGTTAACAGACTTCGAAAGTGAGCAAATTGTTGGAGCACGTATGGTAGGTGCTTCCGTAAGCAAGGTAGCCGAGGTGTTTAGCGTTTCAAGAGATACTGTATCGAAGATTTATTCCGCGTATATCACAGCGCGGACGAAAGTGTGCCCTGAGTGATCGTGACAGACGATCATTAAGGGCAATTGTGACGAAAAATAAGAAGACCACAGCTGCAAAGTTACTGCTGAAATGAATGTTGTGTTACCGAACCCTGCGAGTACCAAAACAATTAGAAGGGAGCTTCATAAATAGGTAATTGCTGGCCGTGCTGCAATTGAGAAGCCACTCATTAGTGATGCTAATACCCGTAACAGGAAAAGGTGGTCTTTAAGTCATAAAGCCTGGACTATAGAGCAGTGGAAGCGAGTAATATGGTCTGACGAGTCTTCTTTCACATTGTTTCCCACTTCTGGCCAAGTTTACGGCTGGAGAACGCCATCTCAAGCCTATAATACAGACTGCTTGTTGCCAAGAGTGAAACATGGAGGGGGTTCTGTTATGGTTTGGGCAGTCATATCGTGGTTCTCTGCTAGCCCCATGATAACTGTGTCAGGGTACATGACTGCCAAGACTTATGTGAACATTTTGGCCGATCAAGTTCATCCCATGGTACAAAATTTGTTCCCCGATGGTGATGGTGTCTTCCAAGACGACAAAGCCCCTGTTCACACAGCTCACATTGTTCAGGACTGGTTTTCTGAGCACGAGGATGAGTTGTCCCATCTCCCCTGGCCACCACAGTCACCAGACCTGAATATTATCGAACCTTTGTGGTCTACATTGGAACGGAAAGTGCGTTCTCGTTATCCACCGCCAACATCGTTATCTGAACTTGCCACCGTTTCGCAGGAAGAATGCTATAATATTCCCTTGGCAAACATACAGGAACTGTATTTATCCATTCCGAGAAGACTGCAAGCTGTTTTGGATGCCAACGGGTTTCCTACACCGTATTAAGCAAAGAAACATGTTTTTTTAAAGGTGTTTCCATACTTTGTCCAACCCCTGTATATGTATGTATATGATATTGCAATAGTTCATAGTTTATTTGAAATTATCAGACTATATATATACATTTGAAACCAATTCCACAGTAACCTTTTCAGAAATATTAAATTTCTAATATTTTAAATTTCTTGTAAAATAATCAAAAATCTGCATGAAAATATAATTGAGTAGATTTTTGTTTTAGTAGAAGGGTGTTCAGCGATTCGAAACTGTTGTTTTGTTTAAGTTGCAAGTAAATGAAAGATAGAGACAATAAAAATAAATTGACGAATCTTCGAGAACTTACTTGTAGCTAATCGTGACGCCTTCTGTAATGGAGGAAATAAGAAAAATAATGAAAAGAAACTAAGCAACTTCTGTCATCTAAGGATGGGAAATAGATCAGAACGTATTACTACAGTTAGAAAATGGAAAGTGAAATGAATATTCTACAACGAAAGCCTTTTCCTTGTTTAATGAAAATGATAAAGATACAGTTCTCGAAGGTTATCTTTTTATCATAACATTAAATGTCGCATTCTTTGCTCCAAACTTTAATTTGGGACTAATTCATTCTTATTCTCATCATTTCCTTTGATGGTACTTAAAATTCACACTTAAAATGATTAATAAAAGTGTGAATACATAATAGGTAGCTTCTAAAAATATGATAAATTCCTACATCACTTAAAGTTTTAGTATTACCAAATCATATTTCCTTTTAAAAATAATTTCGATACAATTTAAAACCGAAGGATAAATTTACCAATATTTTTGAAGTTTTTAGAGCATTTAATCGATTTATGTCTTTTTATATATACCATTTAAAAATATGCTTTTTTAATCAGTTATAATATTTTTCATTTGCTAAAATTTAATTATTGAAAAGGTATTGACGCAAAAGTAAATTAAAATTTGCATAGGGGGTCGATCCTAGAGAGCGTTACTAATGGTTATTTGGGTAAGATTACTGCACCAAAAATTCGCCCGACATTTTAATGAACGTACTGGTTACAAAAGGTTTCATTGCTTTTCTCACTTTCACGTTGCCGTTATCTACCGTTACAATAATACGAACTAATTTCCGTTAAAATGGCCTCTACAAAATTATCCTTATTAAGGAAGATAATTTTTATCTACATACAATTTTAATTGATGATGTAGATAATTTTTGTCTACATCATCAATTAGCCAGTAAACCTGTTGTTCCAAGGAATATCATATGAATAAGAAATGAAAGCACAATTCAAAATCCGTGTGATAAAAAACCTGAATTATCTGCGAAATACACTAATTTATTTAATTTATTATTTCATATTAATAACAAACGATGCTTTTGTTAAAAATGTTTTGAAGCTTTATAATAAAATCTTATCCATGATAAGAATTTGAAATATTAGTTTTCTTCTTGAGAAACATATTTCCTCTTGTAAGTAAAATTAATGAATTAATATTTTATGCTTGATTTTTTATGAGTTTAATGAGTTTTTATGATTTTTATAAACTCATAAAAATCAAGCCTTCGCTGTATGAACGCTTGGATTTTTTATGAGTTTTTGGAAGGTTAACAGATTTATAGTGTGTGTGTGTGTGTGTATTTAATTATGGCAAAGCACACTAGGGCTATCTACTGGGGAGGGATGCCTTCGTGGAGGACTTTCTAAGGGAAACTGGCTCGTATACACGTTACACATGGGGAAAACCACGAAAACACCCATGCAGCCAGCCCATTCGCGGGATTCGAACCTCGGACCGAACTACCAGTGTTCAGCGACTTTACCGCTCGGCCGCTGGTGTGCCTACAGATTTATAGGACCCAGCCTTTCCTTTGTATTAATATTTGGTAATACATAATAGCATTAATTCCCTCAAATATTTTAGACTCGCAGAGATCTGAAACCAGATGCAAGCCTCGTTTCCAACTGGACAGACCGACTTGAAGATACGCAGACCCACTATGTAAATTCTATTATTTATGGAGGCTGGAACGCAATTTTTCTCCGACTGAAATGTGACTTACCTGGTGACATTGAAGCAGTGAGGAAAACTTTGGCATCCGTTCTTGGAGTGACTGGGCAAGTAGGACCGGAAATAGTGGGTGAGAATTCAGTTCTTATAGTTTTTCTCAGCTTTAAATACTAACCTGGCATACGTGAGCTTTTCCTCTAATGTTCTACTTGTTAACTTTATGATTCGACAGTTTATCATCCTACATCACTTTAGTTTATATTTTATCAAAACAGTCCTCCCACAGATAGACCAAACTAATGTAATTTATTAAAAGCCATTGCCAGTACCATTAAATCTTACCTTGTCAATGATAGCGGGGCAGCGGCACACCGAGGCAATTAGCAAATTGGACAATAAGCCCCTCTGATGAAAGTATTTTTGCTTCAAATTGCCCAGATTGTAAACCTCCCAAGTGATCCTTAATGAAAGGGAAAGTAAACGGATATATTTAAGTTCATTTCTGAAATCCCATTGCAAAGACATTAGGTATTTTTTTGGAAGCAGGAAAGATGAAAAATTAGCAACGCCTTCGCCGAGAATCGAACCGCAGACCTCTCAATTACGTGCTGAGCGGGCAAACCACTACACCACGAAGGCTCGCTAAGAAAGCGGGGTAAATACCTTATAACATTTCGTGAGATTCCTGTCAAGGGTTAGGCGAGTGAATGGTTAAGGATGAATTATGTAACACTACTGGAAGAAAACATATTTAGTTTTATTGAGTTTTCCTGACGCTCTACTGATTAATAGAGGTCAGCTTAGTTATACGGTTATGAATTTTAAGGTGACAGAATTTTCTTTGTATAAGAATTATTGTCTTGCTATGGGAAATTTCCACATTTCAAAGAACCTGAAGTACCTGAATGTAATAAGAGAAATGGTAACATTAAATTAAACATTTAACGTTAACATAATAGCGTTATTTTGTAGAATACTAATTTAAGTACAATTGAAATTATTTGTTACTGGAAATACCACCACGAAATTTTCTTGTTTCTGTAACATGGAAGAACAGTGATCAATCTCTTTCTATCATGAACTCTTCAATTCAAAACGAGGTGAGAATTTCCTAATCCACGTTACACCTACAAGTACGTAGGATTAGTGGTCAAAGTATGTAGGATTAGTGGTAAGATCTGTATTAGTGGTCAAAGCAACTAAATACATATCTTTTGATCCGATTTGGATTCCAAGAATAGGGGCTGGTTTCAAAAACGGTTTCCTCTTTTCCAAATATTTGACGTGAATACTATAGTTAGAATGTCCTCTACAAAGGTTCATTTCCTTGAAATATAATCATGAGAGCTTTACTTTAATTATATATAACAATTACCTGCAATCTATCATGTCACATCTAACATGAACGCAAACTTTCTCTTGGAATAGCCTCCATTAAAGCATATTTGCCATCACACATATAACCCAGGTGAGCTTTGCCGTAATAAATATATTCAAAATCAGCCGGGTTTTACTTGATCTGAAACTGGTAATTAGTCCAATAACTCAAACAGACGTAAAGCAAATTATCTTTATATTTGAATTAACTAAGAGGTCTTCAGAAGCTTTAAAAATTCTTTTATTTAAGCCGAATTTAGGTTTCATTTACGAGTTTTATTCATATTTTAATTCATATGAAGAATGCACCGAGGATTTTCAAATTTATGAATGTAAAAACTACTTTTTTTCAAGTTTTGGTATTTATCAATATTTTCTAGCCTTTTCGTTGTTTAATTTATAAAATAGGTTAAAATTTCTTCTAAATCTAGATAAATAAATACACTTATTTTTAGAGTTTTAGAAATGAGAAAGGGAATGAATAATTTTCTAGCAGTGGTGAAAGGGGTGCATGGAGCAAAAAAAGGGGTTGAGAACAACTATTTACGGATTAGAATTCATGACAAAGAAACAAAATTATCTATTCCCCCAAAAGGCCGTTTAAAATATTTATTATTCTTTTATCCTCCGTACTAATTTAATTTGTTATTTACTATTACTTTAACTTAATTTATTTATATATTTAATTCTTAAGTACTCATTATTTATTATATGTTTATATCTTTATTATACGTTTATATTTATTATTTAGTTTTTCATCTTTTCCTATGCTCTTTCACAGGACTGCAGTATTTCAAATTTTAGAAACTCTGCGGTGATGATTAACAGTGTTAAATTATTTTTGATGCTCAATCAGCACACGTAACACAGCTGTAACTAAATACTTTAAGAGTTAATAGAAGAAGGGCCAACAAAGCCAGTTTGTTAACTAAATAGGAAGTTGATTTTAAAATAGACACATTCTGAGGAATTTTTAAGATAGTGAGTTAATAATACTATACGAGTAAAGTGCAAACAGAGATCTGTAAGAAATTTACAGACATTGCGTAATAATTTATTTTACCATATAACAATTTCAGGTGATAAGGTATACAAGTCGATAAGAAATTTACAATAACTAATAGCTGAATATTAATAAAAATTAAAACTTTTACACGAAGTTCTTTTCGATTTTTGTTTGCTTTCGAAGTAATTTCTTCGTTCTTTGTTATTTACTTTCATATTTAGGATTATTTCGCAAAAAGGTTCATATTTATAATCAATTTCGCAAAATTGATTCAAATATTTAATCTGAACTAAGGGATATATAGGATAGTTTAAAAGCATTCGAGGGCTATCTGCTTAAGCAGAAGATAACTAATCGGTTGGTTATAGGATTATAGAAAAGCATTCGATGACTGTCTGCCTAAGGGAAGGGATGCATTCGTGGTGGACTTTCTAAGGGAAACTGGTTCATATCCACTTTTCACTTATTCCATATTACACTTTATTATTTACTAAGTTACACTTTACTATTTATTATTAAATGAAAGAAATTAAAATAAAATTTAAATTTAGCGCCTTGTTTTTCAGATTGCATTTTAATACATAAAAGCTGACATAAATTTCCAGTTTCCGTCATTGTAGTACTACCGATTAAGAATTAATTGCAGGTTAGAAAACAGTTTCGTTGAGAGTCTAACAAAAAACTTAAATAAATGGGGTTTTAATAGTGTAATATACGTTTATACTTGTATTTGATATAGCATATTAAACTCAATGTTTGATATTTTTTTGTAATAATAAATAGCATTTACACGGACATAATTACGACGTGTAAACTAAACACGAATTGAAAAAAAAAATTGAATTATTTGGATTCTTTGAATCGAACTTCAGCGAAATGCCTATCAAAAGGAAATGATATAAATAATTTCGTTTTCCTTTTTCAACAAAAACAAAAGGAATTCTTGCCATTTAATAAAAGAAAAACTGAACTCTGAAAATATACTTCTTTTAAGCATGGGAATTGCAAAGTACTTTTGTGTTACCTAAGGATGAACTGAATAGTTCAAATGGATAATTTGACCAAGAGCCATGATACATCGTACTCTGTATGTAAATATCACTATGCATGAATTGGTAATTCTTATTTTAATTGGACCATGAAATGTCTAGAGCGAACTTTTCTTGCTTACTTGAAGATATAACAATTGATTTTAGGTATTACAATTATGCGAAGTTAGACGAAAACTGTCTTATTCAGCAAGATGACTAGAGGTGAGAGCTGCTACATAATTAGGCCTGGGTTCGAATCTCAAAGCATACACGGATATTTTTTATTATCCATTCGTGTGAAATCGGGGATGGAATATTTTTTCGTGCATCCTGGGCAACACTATTAGAGATGAGGGTAGCCGAATGATGGATGGGTTCTCCCGTTCCCAACTGATGCTTAAAGATCAAGTGTTTGATTATTCACATTCAAAACATTTATAAGCAATGTCTTCTAAAATCTCTTTTAACTTAGAGAATTGCAAGTTATTCCTAAATTTGTGGACGACCGAACGTCGGACGAGCCAATGGTAGTTTCAAGGATAGGGAATGGATGGATGGCGTTTTCGTGGTTTCACTCATGTGTATTTGGATACGAGCCAATATCCTTTATAAAGTCCTCCATGAAGGTATCTTCTCGTTAGGCAGATAGCCCTCGATTGCTTTGCCATAATTAAATAATCAAAATCGGATTCTAACTTTATGGAATAACTGTTATTTAAAAAATCAGAAGAAAAATATGCTACTTTCCCTGCAGTGAAATTATGATAAACGGAAAATAAATTATTTTAGTCTTTGTTTAATTAGATATAAAAGTGTATGTTTGATAATCTCCGCAACTGACATCCATTTTTTTTTAGAATTATGGAAGGAAGCTATTGAAAAAATAGAGAAAGATGAATTTATTCGAGGCAAAGTAAGAGTCGGCGTTCAGACATATTCAACTACTCCTCTTACTTACGTTGATTTAACCGTAGAAAATATACTGGAAATAATCTCAGAATTTCCCAAGAAAGTTGGTGAATTAGGTCAACCGCTGTACGTGGAATTAAAGCCTTTGCATGAATTGGATCCTAAGTTCCCTGCTGTTCAAGAAAACCAGTAAGTTTTTTTAAACGAAATGGAATTTGACAATATTTACAAAATTTTGAATAAGTTTTTAATTTGTAAAATAACTTGCATAACTTACTTGTTATACATTTTTACATGGAAACTTCAATTCATTCTAATGTTATTTCTAAAAATATTTAATGGTTTATCTTTCATTTCAGATATTACAACTACTTGAAAATTTATTTCCCATTTTAATTAATTTTATTATATCATATTTATGCATATTCTTCTATATGCTTTGCCAAAACATTTATAAGTAATTCAAATATTTACTATGTTTATCACCAAATTTTTAATATTTGTTACATGTAGAAGTATTCAAATATTATAATATGTTACTGACAAAGTATGTTGCATTACAGTTCAGTTAAGAAATGTGAATAGCTCAATTAAGATGGAAATATCGCCTAGTAATTTAGAAAATTTGGTGTCAAAATTTTCTGATTTTACAAAAATGAAGGCTTAAGAAACTTTGACGAGGCGTGCATTAAATTAAGGTGAAATTTCGAATTTTGAATCATAGTCAACTTCTTTTAACAGGCTGTACTACAAGCGGAGAACTAGACCTCAAAAAGTTTCTGTTAGATCTTCATTTTGAGTTTATTTCAATGTTTATTGAGAATTTACTAAACTAAATTTTATATTATTCATTGATTTATTTTCTATAAATACTCTTGTGGTTTTTCTTTAATACTGTATTCCTGATTTTCTCATCATGATTACGGTGAGGAATACTTAATTTTGTCTCTTTTTCTGGAAATGGGATTGCAAAGTGTCTGAATTCCTTGTCTGCCCGTTTTTCATGCCTATTGAATAAATGAAATCAAGTTTTTTGATCTTTCTAAATCATTAGTTTAACAACTATTTTAGCGTTAAAGAGCTATTTTGTATAGCAGTTATATTATTGGAAATAAGGCATCTAATTCTGTCTTCATTTGCTGTCAATTTCAACTCCATTATGGAGATATTTTGTAGATTCATAGCAAATACGCTGCACAGTCAAAGATAAATTTTGTTCTACTAATAAAGGAGTAAACTTATTAATTTTTTTTAATATAGAGGGGTGCATAATATATTTACCATTTTAAATAACAACACAAAAATTTTGGGTGCTTTTATTAATTTTGTGTGATTGCGAAATAACAGTACGCATATAGCCATTTATTGCAGTGTGTAATAGGAACAATTCAAACTCCAGCGAACCTTGAAAATAAGGTCCACATTGTATCCTCCAGCTGTCTTATCCATAATTCTGACGATTTTCCCGGTTCTGCCACAATATTTACTCAGCGTCTGGAACTAGAGTCTGTTCTACTCAGAATAGAATCCCTTCTTTCACTGCCTCAACCCATAACTGTAAAGGCCAGTGGTCTATAGTATACAAATTGCCTCCGCTTTGTATTAGACAATTTATGCAGCCTATTTTTAAGATCCTTGATGTGAGGGAGCCAGGAGAATCTGTCGTCTATAATCACACCCAAGTAGCGGAAATGTCTCACGAATTGTTTGGTTCTGCCATGAAGGTTTACGCACGGGGTACGCTCGTGCCTTTTTCCTCGGCTAATTAGCATTCCTTTTGATTTTTGCTTATGAAATTGTGAGCTTATGTTCACTGGCCCAGCGGACTATTTTGTCTAACGCTTTTTGGGAGTTTACCTCGTAACTTTTACGGTTGGTTGGTGTTGGTGTATTTAATTATGGCAAAGCACACGAGGGCTATCTGCCTAAGGGGAGGGATGCCTTTCGTGGAGGACTTTCTAAGGGAAACTGGCTCGTATACACGTTACACATGGGGAAAACCACGAAAACGCCCATGCAGCCAGCCCGTTCGCGGGATTCGAACCTCGGACCGAACTACCAGTGTTCAGCGACTTTACCGCTCGGCCGCTGGTGGGCCGTAACTTTTACGGCTGTGACCGTTTGAAATTAGCAAGAAGTCGTCAGCATTCGCTATTATTTCTGATGTTTCATCATCATCAAACAGGCTGAGCGCTGTGTCTGCTACCAGGTTCCACAGAAATGGACCTAGGCAGGAGCCCTGCGGGCAGACTTTCGTCACCTTTTGCATGTGGACGCCTCCGTCTGTTGTAGCTTGAATTCGTCTTTTACTCAGGTAGCTGTAGATCAAATCAAATAAAGTTATGGTACAATTGATATCTTTGAGACATTTCAAAACATCATGCCACCACAACGAATCGAAGGCACCTTGAATGTCTATGCTGATGACAATAGTATGCAATTTATTCTGCTTGTTTCTAAGTACCGTGTTCCGTAGGTGATTTAGTGCGTGATCCACTGACTTTCCTGCTATAAAGCCATATTGACTAGTATTTATGAGTTTATTAGCATGAATGCAAAAATTCAGTCTTTGAAGTACTATTCTTTCGAGGATTTTTCCCATGACTGCGAGCAGGCAGATGGGCCTATAAGAAGCAGCCTCGTTTGGATTTTATTTTCCTTCAGGAAGAGGGCAACTTCTGCTATTTTTGTGCCTTCTGGAAAGTGGCGAATTTTCCAGCATGCCTGTAAACAGGAGAAAAGTACCACAGTCGCTGAGCGCATAGCTCTTCATGGCGTTTCCATATGAGGCGTCAATGTCACGATTAACATGAAACATGCATTGAACTCCACGCAAAGACCATTTCTTCTGGGGATCTGCAGAGGATTTCGTACCTCTCCTACAACTGCATTAAATATATTGGCTGGGCATCCGCCCCTGCACTTGATAGTACAGAGCGAGAGTGCTGTGGTGAGACTGATCAGACTAAAACAAGACGTTACTATTTGCATTAAGACTTATGTATCCTCGGACTACGAGAATCACATTGCCCACTCTCCTTGCCACCCTGAAGATTTCGATATCGAAGCAAACTGTAATCCTCCAAGTGCATTACAATCCTTAGCCGTATATACTGATGGCTCCAAAGGAGAACTCGGGACTGGCAGTGTCTGGTGTGCAATAGAGTGTGACCACATAATCCATTCCTAGGCTAAGAAGCTTCATCCCAGTAACTCGGTGTTTCAGGCAGAACTTACAGCCCTAAAGGCAGCTCTGGACTTTACTGCTAACAACGGCAGATATAAAGTAATTTACATAGACTCAATGTCAAGCTTGCAGGCCATCTAGGGCGGACGCAGTAGACATCCATTGTCAGAGACATACAAAAACTATTAATTTCGATTCCTGCAAGTCTGAGGCCCCAGCTACGATGGGTTACAGCCTATACGGGGATTAAAGGAAATGAAGCAGCTGATATGATTGCGAAAGGCGCAGCCACTGACCCCACGTGAGTAGCATTGGAATGCCCCTTCCGCACAGCACTCGTATCTGAAAACTACTTTAAAATGTGAACTAATGAAGCAATGGCAAAACTACTAGGAGACAAGCATCACAGGCAGAAGACTGAATGATTTCCAACCAAAAGTTAACCACAATTTAAACAGCAGCTCTTCCCACCTCACACAGTATCTGATAGAACATGGCCCATATATGTCCTATCTTCACATATTTCGTCTAAGAGACAGTGACCAATGTAGTATTTGTGGCAGTACTGGTGACCTAGATCACTATCTGTTTGACTACTCGCCCACGTGGAATTCACATTTAAAAAGACCAACTGCAATCAATATGCCAGCATGGTTCAAGAACACAATTAAGAATAAATATGCGCTCAGCCGCATTAGAGACTGCACTACCATTGCTAAGAGCATAGCTGACAGCCTGGAGTGACTGCTTTCCTTGGACACCGTGCCGTAAGCAGCCCGCTCCATACATATATTAATTAACTTAATGTCTTGTGTTTTTTTTTGTTGTGTTTTGTTTTTGCTTTGTTTTTGCTATTTTTAGTTACATTTAATATTATGATTAATCCAGAACTCATTTAATGTATTCCATAATTTGTAATGTATTTGATCATCTTTACATCTGTACCTGATTATTATAGCACATCCTTAATATAACTGTATGCCTAACATGGACGATAGTAGTGAAAAGTGTTCCGCTTAGTCTCAGCAGTACCCACCATGCACCTTCTTTCTATGTTCTGGTCCTTAATTCAATGTTCTTCGTTTCGTGGCCAATTCTCGGAGGACACAGTACTAAGCTTTTTATTTATATTTATTCATATATTTATTTTTAATTCCATCGACGGGATTCAACAGGCTGAAAAGCACCTAACCCAGTGGGCCAGCTGTTTCGTCGATGATGAAAAGAAAGAAAGAAAACATACAAATTGCCTGACATCTAGCTCTCCATGGATATCGGTATGCAATATTCGTGAACGTGTATTCTTGACGAATTGCCAGTTTAGATTAGTAGAATACAATAATGCCATCTTACATATTACCAAAATGCTCAATATGCCCTCTTTTTCTGGTACGGCATAGATTTAAGCTTTAATAGGAGGATTTGCTTAGATATCCTGAAAAACTGGCTGATGTTACAGCTGAATGAAAATAGTACTGATTTTTACTTTTAACAAGATAGTTGTTCGGCTTATTATCACATAGACAATTTTCAAGAGTATCTCAGATAAAAAATTTTGCCGTAAAGAAGTTATTTACGAGGGTATCTTAATCAAAATTTACTCTTAAGTTCGATGAAGATGCATAGATGAGGAGATGGTGAAGTAATACGATGGTCACTCCAATCTTCATTTTTAGTGCCATGTGTATTTTCTTGCGGGGATTTCTCAACGATATTGTTTTTGCGTCTCCATTCCTTGCTAATCTGCGAGGCTATTCGCCAAAGTACCACAAATATTGTAGCTTTAGTCAGTCAAAATATATTGTCACGCGTTTGCTTTGAAAAGGATTATGACATTGATGTTTACTAAATCAGAAATGATGGGATCATTAACCATCTGTGAAATACGTAAAAACTAAATTTATGAAATTGTATCTATTTTAATATAATAATAACTGCTACCAGTTTTAAAGTTATTCAGTTTTCAAGTAAATTTAAAAAATGGTTGACTGTTTTGAATAACCCTATCATTTCTAACACTTAATTTGTTGCAAATCCATGCATTACTTATAGCAACTCTTCATTTAACACAGCCTTATCCTCATAACATATTAATTAGTAGCCAGTTACAGAATAAAAGTTCGTGGAAAAAAAATGATGGTGGCCAGTAATAATAATGATGGAGGCCACATGGGATATATTTTATGTACGATAATTGAATTGTTCTAAAAACATTATGTATTTGAATATTTAAGGTTTGAAATCATGCATCAGCTCAAAACCAGAAGAAAATTAAAGAGCAAAATTTTTGGATATGTTATATCTTTTGAGGATATCCCATTTGTTTCCGGGGGCATTTTTAGAGATTTAAAATGCGTAAATCAAGAGAAAAATGTTTGAAATTGTCTTAGCAAACATTTAACTGTAAACATTATAAAAACTATAATATTATAAACTATAAACATTATAAACATTGTAAAATCCTAGCAGTTTACAACAAGCTTTGACAACATTCTCTTCGTGGGAACCTCTTCAAAGGAAACACTCTCAATGTTAAAAGTATTCGAAATTTAATAAATAATAAAAATCACTTTAATTAAAAAGTCTGGAATGTCAAGTTTAAACATGACACAGCAATTGCTTTTTATGTGAGTAAAGAAAATTATAAAGTATGCTTAATGACATATTTTGATTCGTTAAGGATAAGAAACAGTTTTGATTTTGGTTTGTGTTATTTGATTTGTGACAAAGCACTTGAGGGCCATCTACTGAAACTGACGGATGCTTTCGGGGAAGACTTTTTAAGCGAAATTACTTGTACACACGTTAGACATGGGAAAAAATACGCATGCAGGCAGCTCGTGTGCGGGATTCAAACCTCGGACTGAACGACTAGTGCTCGGCGACTTTATCGCTCTGCCACTAGTGGGTGAAACAGCTTTGGAATTTCTAAATTCAATAAATAATATTTTAGAAATGTATATTTAATAGATTTTGAATTATAATTGAACACATCATTTAATGTGTTTACTTCTATTATAATGCTGTAGAGAACTTGCAGTCTAATACTTTTATTATAAATATTAGGATGATGCATAGCTGTTAAATTTATTAATCTTTAATTACTTTTAATATTTAGTGAACTAGATAAGATGCTTGAATTCGTGGATGAAATGTTCGATGATATCCATAATACTAAATCTGCTCTTCTCCGATGGGTGTTGGAATCACTTGAAGTTTACACAGAACAAGAGGAAGAAGAGGTAAGATTCCAATTTATCAGTTCAGTTTCTGTTTTTAAACATATTTGCGCTTATAATTCATATCTTTGTATACCCTCATAACGATATCTGTTACTTAGTTTTAAAACAGTAATGTATACGAAAAATATCAATGATTGAAATAAACAAATGAGAGGCATTCTTATTCCCTGAGATTTACATATTAAAATTTCATTGTAAGTTTTAACTGCATTTGAATTTTGTTTAAAACTCATTTCATTGAAATATAAATGTTATATATTATGCTTTTTGAAATGAAAACATATCATGAATTATATAAATTCTAATAGCGGAATCTAGAAGTATTGTAGAGACATTAGGTATTTTTGGAAACAGGCAAGAGAAAAAATTAACAAAGCCTTCGCCGGGAATCGAACCGCGGATCTCTGGAATACCGGCTCAGTGTGCAGACCACCGCACCATGAAGGCACGCCAAGAAAGTGGGAGAAATACCTTATAGTATATGTTCGCTAGCCCGAATTATCTAGATCACTATTGATACATTTAAAAAATAAATTACGAAAATTGCACAGGTAACAAAAACGGTAAACGTTGAAATCATCGTGGCAGAAACATCACCAAAGAAAACAACGCAAGGCGAAAACGTCATTGTATATGAAACACCATAAGCGAAAAGATAGCAAGAAGGAAACATGTTATTTCTATAATGCCGTGGTATAAAACATCGTCGTTGAAAATAAAGCGGTTCAAAAACACAGCAATTTTAAACAGTTATTGTAAAAAAGTATCGTTTTAAAAATATTGTATATATCGTGGCATGTCGATAACATCAGAGACATGTGTTTTTCAGGCTTTGAAATTTGTAAATGTATATTTGCATAATGATTTGTGATTTTGGAGAAATAAAGAATATATTTTACTCCACATTTCATATTTTTAATTTTATTATTTAAGTTTTTCAAATAAAAAATATCAAGAAGGAAACTTAAGCATTCAAAAACTGAAAATGAGTAGAACGTTAATGCTACGTATAACAGTTAAGATAATTTTAAACTCATGTATTTAGCTATTAAAAGTCATTCTAACATATTTAACTATATTTTTTTATGAAAAACTGTCAATGAAACGTTATAAAGAAGATTAAATAATGAACTTTAATATTAGTTAACTACATAAGTTTAAATTTTTAATAACTGCTATACATAACATTAAATGTTTGCTCGTTTTCAGTTTTTGAATGATTGTGTTTCCTTGATTTTTCTATAATAAAATTTCAGTTTATTAAAAAAGTATGAAATATGTGCATAAACATATTCCTCATTCCTTTTTGCGTTCACAAATCTTTATGCGAATATACATTTACAAATTTTAAAGCCTGACATACACATGTCTGCGATGTTAACCCCATGCCATGATTTGTATTTGCTTCATTTTTTACAAAGATATTTTAAAATTACCATTTTTTTGAACCGCTTTATTTTCGATGTTTTATGCCAAGGTGTTTCGTTCGAAGATATACGTGAATTTATATATTGGTGCGTTCTGAAGTTTGGCATATTAGTTGAAAGCGATAAAACATCAAATGTGGTTCAGCCACTTTGCTAAAATTATTTGGAAGTGGAAACGATGTGACTTTTTTTCTGCTCGTACACAATGTGAAAAGGTAGGAGCGAGGTGCCTTTCTTCCCGCTACGGCATAATGAAAGGAAAGGAAAATTGGTTGCCACATATTAAGAAGTTCGCCAAGTGAATTATTCTTGGCGCAAACTAAAAAAAATTGGGTCAAGATAAATTTTTGAATTTCTCCTTAAATTTCCACCAAATTTTACAAAATTTAATATCTTGGCATAATTTGAGTCGTAGAATCGAAATATGGAAAAACATTGGTATGTTATTTCAGGAAAAGTTGGCTTTTGTATGAAAATACCTATGTTAGAACAACGCTATATATAAATCTAATATATACCCTAAGTCGCGCTTTCGAGACATGAAACCCGCAATTTGAATTTTGTCAATATGTATTGGCCCAGTAGAACGAAATGATTCTTCCTTCGCCAATAGGAAAATATTTTTGTGCATTTTTTCACTCATTTCATTTCTACATCGATTATAATTGCCACTGATTTGCTTGAAACCAAACAAGTAACAATGCGTCTCTAACAATATACTTAGGCTCCAGCTAAGTGTGCTATTAATCAAAGAAAATTCTAGCAGATGAAAAAAAAAGATGCTCTGTCGCACTATTACTACAAAATAAACATATTCACCTAAAACGTTTCATTCTTAAAATTTCTTCTATAATATGAAGTGGATCGTATATTCGAAATGGATCTAATTTTCAGGTAATAAAAATAGATAAATAAAAAATATTTCGAAAATCAGTACCTGAGTAGCTTGCATAAATAGAGAAAAAGAATAACAGTTTAAAAAATATACTGTTAATGACACCAACAAATGTAAGTTTCGGAACCATACAGTTAAATTATAAAGCTTCTTTACAGAAGCTAACTACAGTTTTGTTTCTTATATGTTTTATACTGCTTATTTAACTCATGTATTTAAATACAAATAAAAATGCTTCACAGATAGATGCTTTGTTACATCATCTAAATCGTTGTTCGAAGTTAGTCCGCAAGGTTGCTTCCGAAGCGACTGTGTACAAACTGATGGACCAAAATATCTTAAGAGACGCTGCCTTGTGCTATACTCATGGGCTTAGAACTGGAGCAAAATCGTATTATGAATTATACCTGAAACTTAAAGAAGATATTAGTAAGTAGCAGAAATTATTCACGTCATTTTGAAAATAATAGTCTGTCAAATTTAAGCAAACTTATCCATTCTACCCTATCGGAGTATTAGAATAAGCGTATCAATTTCTTGAAAATGAAAGCTGTCAACATTAGTTAAAATAATTTATTGCAACTTATAAAAAAAGTTAATTGACATTTCACAAAACCTATGAAAGTAAGCCTACGCATTTTAATTTTGTATAAAAGCACACTCTATTCTTTATAACATTAAAGAATGTGTACTTATTTCTTCCATTAATTTGTTAATGTTAATGAAGATTAACTGTCCCATTTAAACGATATAAAAATTTTGAAATCTTAATGCAAAAAAAAAAAAAAAAAAAAAAAAAAAAAAAAAGAAGGAATTGTTTATTTTAAGCGAAGTAATCAATCTTTATATGCATTAATTTCAATAAAGGGTTTTGTTCGCTTCGAAGAGAAATTTTCATAATTCGAATTTTCTCAAAACCAGGAACATCCTGACTTTTAAACCCTTTTACCTCAAAGCAACGATTTTACAGATTCATAACTTGGGCTTAATATCGACAATTAAGACATGATAATATTAATAAAGTGTAAAAAACGTCTGTATGTTTTTTAACCTCATAATCGATTACATAAAATTTATAGAACCGATGAACTTGACATATTGGATGTTACTGGAATAGCCCCTGAGAATATCTGTTAAAATTCAACTGTTCTTGTTTCGTTCTTAGGTTATATCAAAGACTACTTTTACTCGATGTCTTTAAAGCTTGACGGCTTGATTTCCAGGAATAAGAATTACAGAAGCTAACTTCATGCTCACAAAAGAAAGACTAGACACAGTATAGCATAAAATAGATTACTATGTGAATGCTGGCATATTTCGTTCGCAATAAAAGACTTGGGTATTCAGGCCTGTAGTTCGAAGCATGCTTTTAGCTCTATTACTCTGACTACCTATAAGTATTTGGACACCTATGCAAATGACGATATCTGCGATCCTAAGGTACGTCACGGACTCCGCCGGTATATATCGTGTAGGAAATAGCATCGGCTTTAGTCGCATGCAAGATGCCTCGCAGTTTGGAGCTCTCTGATTTCGAGAAAGGTATAATTATCGGGTATCACAAATGTGGCCGATCCTTAAAGGACATATCTAGCGATCTGAAGTACCCAAAATCGACAGTGGCCTATGTGATTAAGAAGTAGAAGGTGAGCGGTGACTGTCGGAAAGTGCGAAGAGTCGGCAGACCAACGAAACTGGGAGATAGAGACCGACGAGTGCTGTCCAGAGAAATTTGGAAGAACCGCACCCAACCGATGGCCCTCATCCGCGAGGAGATTCAACAGGCATCCGGGAGTATTGTATCAATGAATACCAACCGTAAGGATGGTTTTCTGCTTGGATTTCATGGTTGTGCTGCTGCCCATAAGCCTTTGATCAAAAAGTCCAACCGCGCTGCTCGGTTAATGGGGTGCAAAGCACATCGAAATTGAACCGTAGATCAGTGGAAACGGGTTCTTTGGAGTGACGAATCAAGATTCACCCTTTACTGTTCGGATGGCAGGGTCTGGGTCTGGCGTCTACTTGGAGAATGTCTCCTGCCAGAATGCATTGTGCCAACAATCAAGTTCGGCGGAGGTGGAATTATGGTCTGGGGGTGTTTCTCCTAGTATGGGCTGGGACCCTTGGTCCCCATTCATGGTAAGCTCAACTCCGATGCCTACTGCACTATTTTGGATGACAATGTGCTTCCTACGTTGTGGCAGTTTTACGGGTTGGACCCCTGTTACTTTCAGAACGACAATGCCAGTTGTCATGTTTCGACGCTAACCAAGGCTTGGTATGGTGCCAATAGAGTTCATCGAATGGACTGGCCTGCCCAGAGTCCAGACGTGAACCCTATTGAGAACCTCTGGGACGAGTTGCATCGCTCAATTCAGGAGTGCACTACCCGTGCAAAATCGGTGAAGGAACTTATATGTCTGCTCCAAGCCGAGTGGAAGAAAATACCACTAGCTGTCATACAAAGACTTGTGGAAAGTATGCCCCGGAGGGTCCACGCTGTTATTACCTCTCGTGGAGGCTCTACCAACTACTGATTTTGAATAAAGTTAGCTTTTCTTTTCTATCACAGGTGTCCAAATACTTATTGGTAGTCAGTGTATAAAAGGCGTCATGTCGCAGTTGTAATGAATATCGAACTTTCGCTCATGGCGCTATCTCGTAGCAAACATTATTATGGACAACTGAGACTGTTGTCTTCAATAGAGATGGCTTTAACTGAGAATGTAGATGACATGACTTCAGAAAGATGTTCTCAAGGCAACAACACCAGTGACTTAAATTATTGAAAGTGTTCCCATCATTTGTAAACACACTACGTATGATAAATTATTTATATGCCTTTACCAAACATATTCACATGCTTAATGAGAAAGTAATGTATTACTCTGCTCATTTTGTGCCAAACTACTTTCTTGTAATTAAGTTCATTGGCGTTAAATTCTGCTGGTGAAAGTCTAATATAGATCATACTAAATGTTCATATTTTCTTTTCAGATTCTAACTGTAAAGATAGCTTCCGGCGCAAGGTTAAAGGCTTACTGAATGTCAAAGCCGATGAACACATTGAAATAGGAACATTAGCAGGAGGAGTAGAAGACTGCAAGACGTTGTGTCTTAGTGAAGAAAGGTGCAGGGCGATTGGTTTCGTGGACAGCATCACAATCACACTGTCGCATAGGAAAGGAGACGTTAAAACAGTCAAAAAAGCAAATCAGTAAGTAGAAGCAGAATATAGCTAATAATTGCTTAAACAAAGCATATAAGAAGTAAATCCTGCAAAATACAATGAACAAAAGTTTCAAGCTAATTCTTTGTTTTTATAAAATAAACAGTTTCACAGTAATTCTGTTATTTCTAGCAATGTATGAAAAAAAATCGAAAAATATTTCCTACGTGAAGAAAGAAATTATGAAATGAAAAATCAATGCTATAAGCCAGTGGTCTCAGACTCAAAGTATCCGTGGGCGAATCAAATTGCCCAACCTGAAAGTACCTGACGAATCTCAATCAAAACAATACAAAAAAAAGTTTTTGTTTTTTAACAAAATAAAATTTGTCAACTAAATTAAAAAAAATATTACATATTTGTCAATGAATATATATAAAAATAAGGCAAAGAAAATATTCACATTTTTACTTATTTTCCTCCTGAGATCTAGAAGTTTTCCTATTTACTTGAAATTTTTTTTGATCACAATTTCTAGTTCAAACGTTTTGACAACTAAATATTAAAATTTTCAGATTAAATTTTACTCAGTGAATTGTAATGTATTAAAGTAGTCATTAAATAACTTACTTTTAAACATAAACTGAAGAGAAATATACAAAAACTTTCCAAAGAGAGATAAAAACTTAAAAATAAGTAATGGCAACCTATTTTCTTTCTTTTATTATATTTTTCTATAACGCATACAGAGAAAGTAATATTTGTGCTTAAATAATTATAAATTTCTTTGTTTCTTGCTGTATATTTCAGCCACGACACCTGATAGTGTTCAGTTTTTATAAAGTTTCTAATCTTGGAGAAAAAATACTAGAAAGTATCTTCATCACAAATTGTAGATACTCATCGGCAGTCTGGTCCTTTTAGTAGATTTATTAATTAAATTCAGTTTTCGACTACTAAGAGAACTGTTTACCTGTACATGCACTGGTAAAAAAAGCCATTACTCTTATTGCAAAAATACATGATTGAGGATATTAATCTTCTGACAAGTACTAATAAAAGTTAATCAAATTTGTATATTCAAGTCTGAATTAGATTTATATTACAGAGTAAATTAATCAGGTCCACTTTCAGGAGAATTACTCATGCTCAATTTTGGCAATGAAAATAAGATGAAACTGGGTTCCATGCCATTGAAATCTTAAACGTTTTCTTCAAATTATTGTCAGAATAATTCCAATTAATTTATGGGAAATGTATTCGAGAGCGGCATAAAATTGCTTCGGGAGCTGTATGCGGCCGGCGAACCGCCAGTTTGAGGCCACTGCTCTAAATTATTTTTAAACAATTAGATAAAACACAGTTAAATGCAATCAAGAAACTTCTCTTAAAAGGTAAATAGGCGGATAGAATAAAATAACTAAAAAAAAAAAAATCTGTATTTTTAATTCGAGATACAACTTTGATTAAATTTAAGATAATTTATTAATTTTTATGTAGAAAAAGCGTGAAGAATTTTACAATTACATATATATTTTTTGATTGTAAAAATAATAAATAATTGCATTAAGACACATTCAAAAACTGTTGAATTGCACTCAACTTTAATAAAGCTGTGGGACCATGAGCGCTGTGATTTGCAAGCCTCATTGCGAATGTGATAAAATCATTTGATATTTATTTAAAATTTTAGAACACTCAAAAATTTTTATTTTTGTTTCTAAACCACATTTGTAGTACCTTAAGCAGAAAATGCTGAATTTAATCCAAAATCTAAATTAAACTATTCCTAATGCTATACGATTGTTTGAAATTATATATAAATCTATAAAGATTTTAAGTAAGATATATTAAATTTTGAATTTTTTCCTCAGGGTTGTTATAGCATACCTTCGTTTTTGCCTTTTGACTGATTATTTATGATAACATTACGTAAGCAATCTAACACAGTTAGGAATATTTAATAATAAAGAATGCCAACGACGGATGTTGAAAGAAAATTAGGGTCTTCTCTCTTAGAAAATTTATATAATACTTTTTCCCATATTAGCTTTGGCTATTATTCTTTCCTTAGATAATTTTAATAGATTTAAGATAATAGAAATAGAGATTATTTATTAAATAATCAGCTTTTTGAATTTAAAATATTCTTTTAATATTTAGTTACAATAGTTTCCGATTTATGTAATGTATTAGAATTTAATATTCAAGTATTCTACTATCATTGCATTTGACAGTGACATTTCGAGAAATTGATACTAAATATTTTTATTTTAGGTGTCACATTTATTTTAGAAGCACAAACACAGCATCGATATACACACCAAATGGAGCTGAAAATCCTGCTGTATATGACAGAAAATGCGATTAAGGGATGTGTTGTGACGAATTTCAAATAAAACTGTTCTGTTTGTAAATTTGTGTGTGGTGCTGCCATCTATCGGCTAATATAGTAATCGCATGCGACAGAAAGAGAAGCTACAGTTATGTAAATAAAAAGTTTTACAACTTTTTATTTTTTCAGTTGCAGAAGCAAAATCCGAGCAATACAGTTAAATAACTTGTTTTATGAAAAATAAAACTTTGTTGTTAAGAAGTTAGAAATTCAATACACATTTTAAAATACAAGGAATTTTAAACAGTAAATTTTCTTCTCTTTTAAAAAGACTTTGAAGTATTTAAGTAAAAATAACAACAACGTCTCCTTTCTAAAAACAAATAAATAAACGAAGTTCCACAGAATTACAAGGAATTGATTACAAAAACGAATTTACAAGGAACAGGATTGACTTATTCCTAAAAACGTGTATTTAAGAATTATTTTACTCCTTTGTAATTATCAGTTTATTTTTAAACTGGATTAAAAATAAAAAATTACTAAGCATTACTAACCAGAAAATTTTAACTTATTTTAGGCATTTAATTGGGTGTAGTAAAAATATGTGAGATATGTTCAACTTCAACCCCCTTCGCCTCTCTTTAAACTATAGCTATTATTAACGTGAAAGTTACGGTACAACTACTGCACTACTCCAACGTATAATGAAATAATATGTGAAAGAGTAGTAGTAGAATTTGGAATTTAAATAAAAAAAGTATTAACCTTATACTGACTTTTTTTATAGAAAAATGAACCTTTTCCTGTTAACTTGGCTCTAGTCGCCGAATGTGAGCTAAATATCGTTCATGTCGCGTCATAAATAACTGCCCAATACTTAATGTGTGCAATGCAAAGGCTATGCACGAGGCTGAATTCATGCATTTCTCTGATATTTTCGTATAAAAAGACAAGGAATTACATAAATTCACTTAACAGAAAAATACCAAAACATTCTATGAATTTTAATCAATGGCAAAGAAATATATTAAATGCAATGAAAATGACGTAACTTAGCTAAACGAACTAAGAAAGAAAGATAAATTCGAAGGCCAAAACTACAAAACATTCAACAGAAGTATTTAAAGATCCAATTCATATAGAATATTTTAATTTGAAAAGAAAATGGCAAGCAAAATCCTCCTTCGCTTCTTGAACATGTTCGAACTCCGAGTTTTCTGCAAAATGAAATTAAGAATCAATTTTTCTAAATTATAGAGAGGATGTGTCAACATAAAACGCACTAGAAAAGTCAACATGTTCCAAGTGCAAAAATACATAAAAGACAATCTTTAAAAATTAACGTTATTTCAATTTCAGAACAAATTAATTTCTAGAAAAAAAAAAAAAAAAAAAAAAAAAAACAATATTCTACAGAAATACATTATTGAATGATACGATTTTTGAATTTTTTTTGAATTAACACAGTTTTCTAAATTCATACACAGTATAGTTACAATCATATATACATATATTTTTTGATTGCGCTCGTTATTTAGCACAATTACAGTAATTTATTTACATGCTTTTTATTACCCCTTATTTTAATCTTTATGCCATCGAGATGGTAATATGGGTTTGAGTGCTGTAGTTGGTGAACTATCGAATAGGGATAAATAATTTTTTAAGCAGGATAAGATATTCACATCTTCGACTTTACATTTTCGAATCATTTTTCGTGTTTCGAAGTTTTTGAATTGTATCTTAAAAAAACTTTTAAATGTTTAAACTCTGAACTTCGCAAAAATTATTTTTAAGTCTAACAGAAGCATTCGTAAAAAATGTGAAATAACCTGTATTTGAACTGCTACTTATTAGCCCAAAATGGTTTTATTTTCAAAACATGATTTTGCGTGTTGTTTCACTTTTCATTCCACTCCGTTGTCATTCGGAAAAATGCAAGATATTTATTTTTCAAATTGAATCTGTTTGTTACCGATGAAAAAACCAAAGAAGCTGGAATAGAAAAAGGTAGGTTTAGCAGTTTCCTCCACCACCCGAAAATGAAACCTGCCTAGCAAGAGTCTGCTATGTTAATGAGATGAAAATATTGTTCTATGGCAGTGAAATGTTCTTGTTTCTAGAATGTTCCGTACATATACTTTAAAGAAAACTGCATTGAATTTATAACGAATTTTACTGTGTAGTTACATTTTTGTTTCAAAGTAATTAAGAATGAATATTTGTAATTTACCATATACAAAAATTGTTTGAGAAATAGTGTGAAATCTAAAGGCTAATGCTGTTAATTTAAAGTTTTACTTTAAAAACAGTTAGTTTTGATTAATTCACCATATTATCGTAGTTTAATAAAGAATCATTTCATATAAAATTGTTTAAGGGTCAGGAAAGGTATTTTATTTCAGTATGCTTCATAGCTCAGCTTTAAGCTGTAATATACTAAAGCAGAAATTCACATACTTTTTTAATATTCACATAGTTTTACATAAATAACGTATCATCAGTAATCACTAAAACAAAATTGAGTAGATTTATGTAAATTTAAGGAATTTTATTTTATATATGTTTCATATTTATGAATCTCGATTAAAGAAATTGATGTAAATTCAAGCTCTTAAAGAAATGAAAAACATAAACATTTGCATATATCTTTCCAAATGTTCAATTATGGTAAATATTTTATTTATTTTTATCGCTATATTGAATAGAAAAATATGCTATATTGAATAGAAATAAATGCACAAATTACATTCATAACAGTTCACAATACATAAAACTGCAAAACAGTTACTACATAAGAAGAAAAATGATACTATATTTAATACTTTTACAATTCATAAAAGTCAAGTTTTCAGTTTTCATGAAAATTATCGTTACAAATAAGCGCAATTCAAATCCTAGCGTGTTAGCAATTCTAGAATTGCATCTTAAGAAACAACGATACTGATTATAAAAGGAATAGGGAAAATGTGTTAAATATAATTTGATTAATAGCAAGTCTTTTTTTAAGCATATGGAATGCAAAATAAGTGACACGGTGATATTTTAAACATTTGAACTAAATTACATGAAAAGTAACCCTGGAAATCTTTTTAGACATTCTATACGTGCATCCATAAACATGCATAAATTTCGTGCATTCATGCAATATCCCATATTTCAAAAAAAAAAAAAAAAAAAAATACTATGATGATCCAAAGTGTTGGGAGAAATGTGGCTGTCGAGGATTCAGTTTCTGAGTTGAACACTTCTTTCTTCTATTCTAACATTGTTAGAAAAACCTAAAATAATTTTAAAGCTACTTACGAAGCAACAGATGCAGTTCTTAAAAAATTATTTTAGTTTTGAATCAGATTCAATTAAATAAAAATACATTTTTTCATAATATATCTAATTAAAGCATGAAATATTTTAATAGAATTACGTTATATATTGTTCCGAAAAAAATTAGAAGTTAAATTTCAAAATGTCGTTCTATGCAATATTTAATTTGAATCTTAATGTTGAATCAACTCTAAGAACAACTGAGAATACTGAGAACAAACGAACAACTGGTGCCGGACAATTAAAATAAAACTCACATTCTGAATCTCGAAGCCGGTGATTGAAGTTAAACTAAATTACATATAAATTACCATCATTGTAAAGCAAATGATATGATTTCAAATTTAAACTCCTTAAGTCAACCCTGAAGAGATAATATCCTCTCTTGTGTTTTAGTTCAAAATCAAAAGATTATCATATTTTCTTTTACAAATAAAAAATGTGAAAATATAGTTCATTATCAAATTATACAAATGCTATTTCACAAGAACAAATTTCCACAATTATAAATAAAACTAACAATTCTCAATTTTTGTAAAACATTAAAAACCTACTGTTTAACCATTTCTCTCTAACAATAATAACTATTCATCAAACTATGAAACTCAGAAATTAAGTAGAATTCAATTACTATTTGAACAACTCATTAAAGCTGAACAAGAACAACAAGAGAATATCGAACAATTTATTAAAGCTAAAGAACTTCACTCAAGCTGAAATTCCAAATTCTGAAAACAAAATTCAGCCAAACATAAAACAGACTATCACTGATCCCGCGCATCTTTACAAATCTAACCAATATTAATGTTAACAAAAATTAATAATTGAATTAATTAAAAAAAATCCAATTTCTAATCCATTTCAGTTATACAAATTCCCTAAAATACATTAACACATTTTACGAAGTTAAAAATTCACAATTTTATTAACACATCAAATTATTTTGAT
This sequence comes from Stegodyphus dumicola, assembly GCF_044657685.1. Lineage (NCBI taxonomy): Eukaryota > Metazoa > Arthropoda > Arachnida > Araneae > Eresidae > Stegodyphus > Stegodyphus dumicola. The sequence goes on along the minus strand of NC_140772.1, from coordinate 97,138,091 downwards.
ATTAAAACAATTTATTAAAAATGGAAATGACCAGACCATTTAATTAAAAATGCTGTTAGCAAAGCCAAATCGCAAAAAATGCGAGTTAGCATACAATACTTTAAATTAACTAACTGGGTCAAAGAACTAGGTGAAAGCAAGTATATAAATTCAGCTCTACTCTAAACACAATATTCCCATAAAATGCATAAGCAAGGCAGAAATTAAGTATACAATTCAAAACACGCACATATGTAGTGGTCTACCAGTCGCGATGTCACGACACCAATTACCTGAATATCACAAGAATACAGAGACTGATATGATTGTCCTTAAGATGTTCTTAAGTTTCTTTCCTACAGCTGTATGTTTCCTTTTCGCAGATCCAAGCATCCTTTCGAGCAAGCAAGCATTTTTCTCAACACTTTAAGACTCGAAAAGCCGAAATTTCAAGCAGAAGTCTCAGCGGCTAGATGTCATCATTTCCGATGAAAAGAAAGGAGCTCATCTTGTCTGCTACGGGAACACTGATACTCCTTAATAATTAACAGGAGACTTTTCAACATTGACACCTTTTAATTAATATCATGCGACTTTTTTTATGTGGCTGGGACGACTGTAAAAGGAGTGCCGCCCGTCAAATTTCTTTACGCCTGAAAAACTGGACTAGGTCGCCGGGCTACGATCGTAAACTCACTCCTCTCTCTGCCTTTTATTGTAATTTTTTTGAAAATTTAATAAGTTGAAAAATCTGCCCCTGGCTCTTGTGCAACAACTTTTAAAACCTCGGCAAAGCTAAATCACGGACTGCCTCTAAATTCGCTATTGGCTCATATTAACTATAAATTGTTATTTACCCAATCAAACACTTATCTTGAATTCATTCTAACCAACGAGGAAAAAGGGTAATAATTTACCTCCAGATTTCCAAGAAAATTCTAACCCCCTTTAAAAGTGACATATCTGTTCTCACGCAAAGCTTCAAGAAATGTTCTAGACCATAATTTTGTCAAAGATATGACACCAGTAGTGATTAAAAAAAACAAAGTATTAAAAAACCCGAAGCTTTCTCACTTCCAACGAGGAAAAAACATGCGTAATTCGGAAGTAAAGGGAAGCGGAAGCGCAATTGTCCTCCGACCCTCAAGTAGGTAGCATCGCGACAACAAACATCACCCGTTTTTTAGCTATACAACTATTTTCGCTAACTTATCAAGAAAGCGCATTCAAATGAATGAATTTAAACAAGAATACAGTAAAACATTAATTCTCAGATGTTAACATAATAAACTCACTATTCACCGTGTCCCAGGGGGATCAACGACAGGCGTATCTTGCACTCCTTGCCACGAGGAATTTCGTGGGCTTGGGCTGATGTTATTGTCAACCAAGTGAGCATAAGTAACAACAACAATAACAGCTATTCTCCGTAAATTAATGCATTCACTATGCACTAAATTAATCTACCACAAAATTTTTCACTTACGTTGTTTCATTTTTCATTCCGGTATGTTGCCATTCGGCAAAATGGGCGATATTATTCTTTCATATTTAATCTTCATGTTATTAAGCAAAAAACTAAATTATTTAAAAGCAATAGATGCATGTCTTAAAATTTTTATTTTTTAACATTTTACTCTGATTGATTTAAATAAAAATGCATTTAATTCTTGATAAATTTCATTAAAACATTAAATATTTTCATAAAATTACATTACATATTTTTTCACATTTTAAATATATAGGAGATAGATGATGTTTCCATGTTAATCTAAATGCATATTCAACCAATATCCTATAAAATATTCATTTCTTCCACCTGGTACTGATAAACCATATAAAACTTTAAAATAGCCGTTTTGTCTGGTAAAATCTGAAACCTTTGAGACTTTTTCTTTACTTTCTTTCTTTTCCCTCTCCTTCTATTTTTGCTAATTGCTTTCTTAAATTATGTTAGGAAAATAAAAGTCAGGTTTCAAGAATTTCAGTTGAATATTTCAATTACTAAATTTTATGTTTTCATAATAAATATTGGTACATTTTTAAAAACAGTATTTTAAAATATGTTAATAATTTGAATCAATTTTCAGATTTGTCGTAATTAAATATTTTTATTACTGAATAAGTTTTGTCTTATTGTTTTTACATGGAAGATTCAAAAGATTCAAGATTCGAGAGCCTTTCAGGATATTTCGATAGACACAATATAGGACTCTTCCCATCTCTATTTTCAGATTTATTATCTTCGATTTACAGAGAGATTGAGATGAAACTCTGCTGGGTACACATACCCATCTAAAAATGGCCTACATTCTGATACTGTTAGCTGTTTAACTGTATAAGATCCTCAAGGCCTATGTCTAAACCTTAACGTCCTTTACACTTTCTCATAATTTCATTCTGCAGTCATAGCCAGAATTTATTAACTCCACTTATATACAACGAAATATAGTTATAATTATTCTCTAAGAGCTGAAAATTAATTTAACTAGCCGATTCGTTAAAAATGTTTGCTTATACCAGTTCTTAAAGCTCTCTTGCTTAAAAGCATCCAGAAATTACTTTTGAGAACACAGAACAATAAAAGCAAAACGATTAAATTAAAGAACGTATCAACTGAAAAATCCTTTACAAGGCTTTGATAATCTATATAATTAATAAAGCATTGTTTAATAACGATGCAAAATACAATACTGATTTATCTAAATCATCAGCTTTCTTTCCTGTATTTCAAACGTATTACATAAGTTTATTTAAGTTTTTCCCGTATTACATGAGTTTCCTTTTATTACAAGATCATATTTGAGAGTTACAGTGCACACAATGTTATATAGTAACTAAAGGAATAAGCCTTAAACATTTCCTTTACAATGAATTCTTTTAACACAATCCATAAAGTTTAGAAAAGTTAGAGTTCTTTTAAGTAATTGTCTAACGAGACAATTGACAAAGATATTTTAAATCTACAGAACTAAGCACATCAAATAACTGTTCTCGAAACTTCAGTGAAAATTAACATACATTAAAGCACTGCATTGCTTTCAAATATTAAATGCTATGCATTAACAGCTAACAGAAACTAATGCATATGCATTGGCCTCCGGAAATATCACTCCTACGTAGAATTCCACGCGATTTTAATGCAAATTCGCTCATTTACGATAAAGATCGCAATACTCATCAGGTATTTCTCTGTCCAAATGTGATATGGGAAGTAAATATTACTCTTCGTTGAATGTAAGGAGCATATATAAAATTTGCATTTTGTGATGTTCACACCTGAGGTTAGTTAAGATTAGAGCAATTTTGAAGAAGTTGCAGAATTGTGGTATTTGAAGGGATAACCACCTTTTAATTTAAAATGTTTGTATAAATCCAGCTAACTCAAATATATCTGAAAAGAAATTCTTGTGTTTCTTTATCCCGGGAAAATTTGTCCTCATTGTTGAAAGATTGCCAAAATTATTCCTGTAAAACAGCACAATGTCAAACAGACATTGTCTGTTTAGCATTGTTTGATATGACAAATTAAATTGTCAAAATAGAACAAAGTCAAAATTATTCTGTCCTACAGAACAAAAACAAAATAGTCAGTAATAAAATATTGCTTTCTATAAATAAGCAAATTTTAAATCTTGTATTTGCTAACTATATAAGGTTTATCCAAAGTTTATAACAGTTATTTTTAAGTTTATGCACTTTTCCTATCTCTACTAGCTTCAGCTTACAATTCCTTACCAGAATGAGTTTTTAGAATTGCCTTAAATGCAAATGAGAAGGAGTAGTACTTCAGTCGAAGTTCCACCGACTTCGGGAGAGAGAATCAGAATTTCTGAATAGCGCGCGTTTGCCTTTTGGCTACGTCTCTCTTAACTGTTACTACGCTATTACGTGTCTTTAATAGCTTCGATAGCAAATTTAAGGGTCAACTAGTTATAAATTGTGTTAGCGTCGGCTAAGTCTTTTTAGTTAGTCATTAGTTAAGTCGTTATTTCTTATATTTTTGAGTTTAAGCCTCAGTGGAGGCTTTGTTGTACGTCCTGAGAAAGGGACCCTCTGTTCACTTTTAGTTTGAGCAAAAAGGGTAATTAACCCTTCTTGAGTTTTATGTTTCTATTTCTGGACTTAAGCGATTATTCGCTTAGAAGTTCACTAGGTTCCTCAACACTTAGTTAATAGTTTAAAGGGAGGAACACTACAACAGAAACCTAATAATAGCTAAAGAAGAAATGCGTAAAAAAACTTTAAGAAATTGTATTTTACATTTCTAATGTAATGGTATTAACTTATGGATAAGTAGCTCGTTTTGATGGACTTCATATGATTCTGAGTGTTAAATTATTGAACTTCTTATATATTATTGATCTCTGTTGACTATTGTTTAGTTCATGTATGAAATCAGAAGAGATTCTCCAACCCTTGCCTTGGCTTAACATTTGCATTCATCGAGAATGTTGGAATGCATTTGCCGTCTATGCTGAGGATGCACCATAAGGAGTGGACTGATGTTACTTCGAGAAGTAGATAAAGAACACACGCCCATCCCTTACTTAGAAGTCGAACCTACATCTTTGGTTTCGGGTTTGCAGTAAGTCTGCCACAATGATTATATCGTCCAGAACAGCTGCAGCCTATAGGTAACAGAACGGATTTTCTTAAATGTTAACATAACTGACACAATACTGAAAAGAGACTAGATTTGATAGGAAATACTAGCTGTAGTGTAAAATTATCTCTCCCCAATGTTATCTCTGCCACTGATACCTTTCTGCATTCCTCTTTATTCTTACTGTATTTTTAGAAGGAATTATATACTTTTGCGAAATATTTTAGTGTTTATAATGGCCTATTGACTTAGTTCAGGTTTCAAATTTCATGTTGTGCTCCGAAATACAAAATCTGAAAAATAGTATTAATGAGCTGTGGATGAAAATTCTACGAAATACGTTTCCCCTAAAAGCAATGTTTAATGAGGCGATAACGTGTTAATTAGTTAAATGACTGAATGCTAGTCAATCACCAGAAACTGCAGCCGAACCAGTCGACTATTTAATCACCTGGTTATCAAGAATCTTATCTCGTATTTATCACAAGGAACAACTCAGATTTCACTCTTCAAGGAGGTGAAAAAGAATACACTAACAACAAATCACTGACGAAAGTAGAACCTGAGCCCCTCTGCTATAGAATGATAATCAGAATACACAAACAACAAACCACAAACAAAATGGAGAAAACATAAACAACAAAACCTTAAATCAGGGATTCTCAACCGGTGATCCGCAAAGAAACAAAGTATTTTTAAGTGAAATACCCCCCATATCCCGTTCAATTTTGTTTTCTAACACTGGTAAATTTATGCGATCTGAGCTTTCTGTAAGGTCAAGAGCAGCTCATAGACCTTTTGCAAAAAAAAAATCCTTTTTTGTTTTCACAAATATTCTGTTAGCCATAGGCATAATAAAATTTGTCATAAATGATGTTTTTAAAAAGAGTAAAAAAATAGGATGTTGTATTGAATAGGAAATAAAAATAAATTCCTGTAAAAAGGTAATTCACAGGTGATGGATCCAGAACAATCTACTAGCACTAAGAATATTAAAAAGAAAAGAAAAATTGCTTATTGAATGTCATTTATCATTTGAGTTTACTTGGAATGGAGGTGAAATGGACTCTCAACCTCAATGTGCTGTTTGCGGTGAACTATCAACCAATCAAAGTATGAAACCATCGTTTCTTAAAAGATAAATTGAATCTAAGCTTAAATTTGAGTAATATTTCAAGAGGAAATTATCGAAGTTCAAAAATAGTAAACAAATAATGAAAGATTTTGTTACTTCAAGGAAAGAGCTTTGAAAGCTAGTTACCTAGAAAGCCTAAGAATTGTCAAGACTTGGCAGGCTCACTCTATTGGAGAAAACCTTAGATTACCAGCTGTTAAATATATCGTTTTAACATTATTCAACGAAAAAGAGTCTAATAAACTGAATACTATTCCCTTATCAAATAGTACAGTAAGTCGACGAATTCATGAAATGGCAAATTCCATAAAAGAGACACTTATTCAAAAAATAAAACACAGTGAGTATTTTGCATTGTAGTTGGATGAAAGTACTGATGTAACAAACTTTGTTTAATCATTAGTCTACATATGCATCGAAAAAGATAAACGAATTGCCGAAGTGTACTTATTTTGTGAATCTCTTCATGACAGAGCAATGGCAAACGAAATTTCCAAAGTAACTGACAATTTTATGTCTGAGAATGATATTCCTTGGAATAAGTGCATTGCTGTATGCAGTGACGAAGCTCGGGATTTAACAGGAAAACATTCCGACGTTACTTCTTAAATAAAGAAAGTCTCACCTGAAACTAAATTTACTCACTGCTCCATTGATCGTGAAGCTTTAGTAGCCAAAACAATCCCCGAAAACCAAAACTGAAAATCATTTTGAACAAAGGTGTGAAAATTGCTAATTTTGTTAAAATCCGAGCATTAAATTCAAGAATATTTACGATTTTATGCCAAGAGATGGACAGTGAACATGAATCCCTTTTGTTCTATTCCGAAGTAAGGAGGTTACCCAGAGGCAAAGTTTTAAATCGTCTTCTTGATTTTCCATCAGAAATTCAAATTTTCTTCTGTGGTTCAAAATTTGAATTGCAAAAATGTTTGTTTAGAAAATTTTGGTTGGTGCGTTTAGCATATTTAGCTGATATTTTTGGAAAGTTAAATGAATTAACTTTAGGATTACAAGGACAAAGTGGGAAAGTTAAATGAATTAACTTTAGGATTACAAGGACAAAGTGGGAAAGTTAAATGAATTAAGTTTAGGATTGCAAGGACAAAGTGTTAATTTGTTTACAATTAGAGATAAAATAATTGCAATGATAAAAGCTAGAGGTAATAATCAAAGAATCGGATAATGATATTTTATTATTTTCTTACCATTTTTAGAAAGTTTTCTAACTATAGTTCGACCGTCTCAAACGCAAGCCTGGCTGGCATTCTGCCAAAACACATAGACTCGCCCAAAAGGGACGGTATTACATGCTGCGATGTGAAAGGTCTTTTCTTCTCCGGAAAGAGCTATTCTGGAGGGAAAAAAAGTCCCTATCCTTCCACCCTATTTTGAGAATAATTTGGCCCGAATGGCGCATGCGTGTTTGCGCTCATGGTCGCGGATGTGGCGGTCGAACTATAAAAAGAATTTGACAAAAAAAAAAAAAAAAAAAAAAAAAAGAATTAGCATACGACATTAAAAAATATTGTTTTTCATCGATAAATAATTTCACCGTGTATTTCCCCGAAGATTATGAAAAAGGAAATTGCATTAGAAATGTATTTTGTTAAAATGTACCTGAAATTGTTCTTATCGTGACGAAAAAGAACAATTGATAGAAATTTCTTGTGATCGAACTTTTAACTGAAGATTTCAAAAATAACCTGCTTGTTAACATTTGGCTTAACCGAAAAAAAGAATTCAAATGCATTTCAATTCAAACTATTAAATTTTTATTGCTTTTTTGGACAACCTATTTGTGTGAACAAGGATTTTCTTTCATGTTATATTTGAGAAATAAATAAAGAACAAAATTCAAAGTGGATCATAATTTAGGGTTAAGACTAAGTGAAATAAGACCATGTGTAAAGAAATTAATCTTTCGTAAACAATCTCAGATTTCACAGTAAATTTTAGAATTAAGGTTAATTCTAAAATTAATTACTTAAATTTTGATAATTAAAATTGCAACCAATTGTTAATCTAATATTTTTATGTGTGCATATGTAATGCAAATAGCCAATAGGTTGTGAAAATGGCAAAATATATATTTTAAAAATATTTCTATTGAGAAATGAAAAAATAATCATTGTAAAATGTAGTGATGGTACTAAAGTTTTTCAGTTTTTTATGTAGGTGGTACGCGTTAGTCGAGAGATTGAGAATCGCTGCCTTAAAGAAAATAGAACTTCAGCCCCTTTAAAAGAAAGTAGAGAATATGCAATCAATAAAACCAACCTTAAATAAAGTAGAGCCTGGCCCCTCTTCCTTGAAGTGTTAATCAGAATACGCAAACAACAGACCTTAAAGACGGTAGACAATACACAAACAAGTAAACCTTAAAGAAAGTAGAACTTGAGTCCCTCTGCTTTGAAATGATAATCAGAATGCACATACAACAAAATCGTAATAATCTGGAACCTAAATCCCTTTGCCTTCGAATGATAATCAGTATACACAACAAACCTTAAAGAAAGTAGAGAAATACACAAAAAGTAGAAAAGAAAGTAAAATCTTGTCCCTCTGCCTTGGAATGGTAATCAGCTTCTATTAAACATTATAATGTCCGGGAGAACTTATCTGAACTCAAGCGGGATTTTAATAGATAATTACTAGTGATCCATTTAAATATCTTATTGAAGAATCTTACAGTTCTGAAGATTTAAAGTCGAAATACAGTTTTAAAATGTTGCAAGCACAGACATGTCAATGGGATCCCTATAATCGATGATTAAATTCTTTGGCAGGTGCATTATTAGCATATCAAAGAAATATGATTTAGATTTTCTTGCAGATCGTTGTCATATAATAGGCTTAGAACAGAAGTAAAAAGTTAAAAAAATAATTACTATGTTTATTTACAAAACACATGGTATAATAGATTCAGATGATATTGGTAACTTTTAAGAAGGAAACAGTAAATTGAGGGTATTGAATTCAGTAACTTGTTAATCTGCAGGATTTTAAGACATCGACTTAATTCCCTTCAGAGCTCAGATCCTTGAGAAATATAACTCAACACAAACGGAAGAATAAGTAATGATTGTGTTCAATTTGAGAGCATTCAAAATCCACTGTCTCTTCCTAAGAAGGGAATTTTTATGTTGTATGGAGCGATGTGAGAAACATAAACTTTTAAAATTAGGTAAGTAGACGTCCAGAAGTATTATATATTTACAAAATTCGAAGTTTTAACATAATAAATTAATTAATTTTTCTTAGCCTAAAGAATTGCTAATTAAACTATATTAAACAATTTCTCAAAAGATTTTAGTTGCACTCATTAGATTTTAAAGAAGTATCATTAATTTTTCTGAAGAAATAAATGTCAGCCTACTACAAGAAAGATGGATGATACTTGTATCTTTTAAGCAAATATAATCATCCTCAGAGTTATCTGCTAAAATTAGCTCTTAAAATTAAAAGAGAGAAAAATGTTACACCAAAAGAACATAAGCTAATTAAAGAAGAACGATTTAAAATGCAGCTTTAAGGCTTTCAGACTTTTCTTGATGAGGGAATAATGATGGTTCTTGTAAGACTGAATATGCACTTACACTAAATTTGGGAGAGTTGTTTAAATTACTTTTATAAAAGTAATTTAAACAACTCTCCCAAATTACTGTACAAATTACAAAATTTGTTTACTTAAGTGAAAGATTAAATCCTCATTGTTAGAAAATTTCTATTTAAGCTAATTAAATGTTTATTTTATTTTATTAGCCAAAGAGGGCTATTATTTTTTAAATGCGATTCTTTGTGTTGATTCACTATAAGTGGCGTATAAATTTTCGAATTGTTGACACCAAAATTATCGCTCTGTATTACTTTGAAATATAGAGCGATTGAAAGGAGTTAAATAATAAAGAACCTGCTTGTATGTATGTATTTTCGCACAGCGAAAAAAGATAGTATCTACTGTCATCAGAATTTGAATAACGTAGTCCTTCACCTGAACCTGGGTACCTGGAATCCCGAATATGGGATATGTTTTATTATTTATTTCTTATTTTGTAAAACTTTAATGAATTTTTGATTAACAAAATCGAAGATCTGAACGTGAGCAGTGGCAACACTGTTCGAAATAAAACATTCTTAGCTCCACCGCATGAAACGGTGACCATTCGGAAAAATGTGATATCTTTCAATTTTAATCAAAAAGCTCGGCTTTTTGAAAGCACTCTATTACCTGGGCGGAAATAGAATACTTTTAATTTTCACATTCTTCTATTCAGTAAAGCCATACATATTTTCAGGTTGAATCTGAAAAGTTATTGCCTAATAAATTAAGCGATTTAAAAGCAATAAATACAGTTTTTATGAATATTTTTTTCCTGCCTTTTAATGTAAATGATTCAAAAAAGATGTGTTAAAATCATGAGATGATAAGAAATTTTCAGTATTTTTATGAAATTATACTAGCTGGACCTAAACAAAATCCGTATACATTTTTCTTTTTTAGATTTTAAATATTTTGTGACTTTTCTGTTGAATTGAATTTTATGAATCGTAAGTGCAAAGAACGTGATATTTTATAAATAAAGTAAGCACCCAAAAAGTTGATAATAAAAAACAAATAGAATGTTTTATAAGCCGTCTAACTAAGAAAACTGAGCTATGATATGATAAACTGAGAAAAGACTAAAAAAATATAAAAGTGTATGTTAACACTTAACACTGTATTGGGAATTCTAAGCATACGTTGCTTTAAAAAAAGGTTAGCTGAGTGAGTGCAAGAGCAGTTTGGTAGACTGCGAGCTCAACGAAATCATAATAAACCTTTAAAAATCCTTTTAGGTCACCGTTCAAATCTGAAACCGTATAGAATTTTTTTGTTTTATTTTCATTCGTTATGAGTTCAATGCGCATAGATGATTTATCCGAAAAATGAAGATTTCCGTGCAGTGCAGGAAAACTGAGAAAACAAAGTGGGAATCGGGACAATACAAAATTATTTCTTAGATGAGTCCACACCTTTGTAGCTGTTTTTATGTTAGCAAAGTGCCTAGTAATTTTTGTATGTTATCATGGTCGAAAATGCAGAGGGGTTTTGAACAGCATTGTAATATAAAGTGTTGTGTGAATCCCGAAAACTGGTTCAGAAACTAGTTGCAGCTGCTGAGGATAGCTTATGGAGATGCTAGTTTGTTTTCAGCACAGGATTTCAAATGATACCTTTCCTGTACGTAAGGAATAACACTGAGAGTGGACAACACTCAGACTGTCCGTCAAGAACTGAAAACAGTGTAATTCATAGATAAAAGTAGCTACATTTATTCGAGCATTTGAGGAAACAGTTGTGCGAGTGAAATTGTAAACATATAGCTCCTTAAACCATAACAGTGCAAAAAATCACCCATCATTGTCTGTGAGGGAAGTTTCCGAATAAAAAGCCCATTTCCGTCTACAGTTCAGTAATGACTTCTTTAATTATTCAGTAATTTCTTTTGTTTTGGTTAATATAATTATGGTAAAGCGCTGGAGTGTTATATACCCTATGGGGAGATAACACTCTAGCGCTACGCTTTCGTGGATGACTTTCTAAGGGAAACTGGCTCATATACAGGTAACACATGGGGAAAACCAGCAGCTTATGGGCTAAACTTCTTTTATTTCTTTGTACTCAATCTTAGACAGCTAATAACGCTTAGGCTGGTGCGATGTGGATTTCGAGCAATGTCAAGTGTAGACTTCTTCCAGTACTTTAAAGAGAAGCAGCAAAACTATGATCGCTGTATTCGATCACAAGGCACCTATTTTGGAGGTAATAAACAGTAATTGTGAATAAGTTCAATGAAAAAAGTAATAAAACATTCTGTTTAGTTTTAGAACAGACTGTGTTTGTTAGAGAAGTATGGCTAGATCTGGAAGACGTCCGGACCTCTCATACAGATCATGCAAGCCGACAAAATATTTTTTCGCCATATCAAAGTAGATAAAATCGTCATTTAGCCAAGGAAAAGGGATCTTTTGAGGACTGGCTATTAGGCTGTTTCTCGATACTCAACGGACGTAGTATAGAGAATGAATAATACTCTATAGTTGTTACTGCAATATGTTGTAAACAAAAAAAAAAAAAAAAAAAAAAAAAAAACTTTTAAGACACTTAGAAAACATACCATCTGTTTAAGGATTTTAACCATTAGAAAATACTCACTTTCCGATTAAACTGTAGATAGAACGCTCTGCAAGGGGCTATGCTGCTTTCTATTGATTTGAACTATCGAATTTTGTAAATTTACAACGGAATTATAGTAATTTACACCTAAATTTACACCGACATTATAGTAATGCAAGTTTACTCAAGTTAAGCCTCATTCCGTTGATTATTAGCTTTTGTATTTTTCGCAACCCATTGCAAGTTGTATTTCATTTAATTTAAATGATTCCTACGTTCTTAGTAGGTCTGAAGTCTGAGCAGTATACAAGTTAATCAGTTCGACTTAATAACTCACTCATCGGGAGATATTCCGCTGCTCTGGTTACATAAGTACAGGTCGATCATAAAAAAATTTCACTGTTACATGAACCCCTACCGGACTATCCCCTCAAGCCTCGAAATGAAATTTCAGGTATTGTTATTTAAAGGTATGTGCTCGAGATTGTGATGATTTGAAACAATAGGACTCTCACGGTTATGGTTAAATAAAAAAAATTCGAAATTTTCGAATGGCGACACCTTCGTTGTCTAGTAGGGTGTACAGGACTTTAGCTTCCAGTTACAATAGAAGCCCTACTCTTTTCATAGACTATGCACTCCAACGACCGAATAAGTTTTTTTATCTTAACTGTGTTATTAGGCTTTTTTTTTTGGTAACAGGAGACGTGAAAAATGGGCAGTGCCCTCGCCGGGACTCGAACTCTGGACCTGTTGAATATGCTTCCAATTACACTATGAAGGCATGCGGAGAGAAAGGAGAAAATACTTTAAGCAAGTGACAAGCTGGAAGGCAGGCAACGGCGTTAATTTAAACTATCATAAGAGCAATTCCTTTAACTGTATTATTTGTCACCCAAATCTGCATAAATTCCTGGATGGAGCAAGCTCGTAGCAGAAAAGATGTAAACTGAAAATCAATTTGGTTAGTGAAGCTGAAATATAATGTTACAATTACACTTTATAATTTATTGTTCATTTCTTGGTGTATATAAAGACTTTCTTAGGTATTTAAAATAATCCATTTATTCATTAGCGTTACTTAACATTATTTCTAGTAATAGATTTAGCACAGTATTTAGATAGAAAAAACAATGAAATTATTTAGTTTTAGCATAATAGCTGAATTTTTATCATTAAATGTTCGAAAGTTTCTTATTTCGCAACAAGGGTTTTGAGTCATTGTATGTTGTACAAGCTCAAATTTCACTGACAGAATATCTAACCATCAAACAAACAGACACAGCAATAAAACACTTCACGTTTATTCTACATCACTATTTGTTAGTGGTTGAATTAAAGTATACAGACCTAAATTTACCAGCTAACATGGACTTGGTTTTAAGTTCAAAGCTTCCTTTCACAATTTCTATCAATTCAACAATTTTAATCAAATCTTGGCATAGAAGCTTTTCCCAAAACAGCTACGGAAATTCAAACATAACTTGTAAAAACAGGGTTTAATTTTAATCTACAAAAATTCACAGCAAGACGAGGAGTAGCATCACCAAGAGATCTTTCTCTTCAAAGCGGAAAACAACGAACGGCAGACAAAATTGTCAGACTCCCATTTGTAAATCTCTAACTTTTGTAGTAAAACTGCTTGTTACTAAAATCCACATAAATTCTAGAATGAGCAAGCATCCTGACGAAAAAGAGGAGAAAGGAAAGATAAAAATTAAATAAAATTTCATTAGTAAAACCTGAATAAAAATGCAACATTGCGATGTCAGGTAAATTTACCAAACATTCATCTGTGTTTGAAGTAGCGCTCTACATCTAGTGTTTAACGCTTTCTTTGGAACAAACCTTAGTTTGTGTTATTTGGCACTTTTTGTCCTAATTCAACTCTTTGCTTAATCTTTACGCAAAATTTAATGTTGAACGGTCAAATAGGCTTTGCATGATCAAAGAAAAGATGCACAGACTTTATTTTTATATTAGTATTAAAGTTATCATCAGGAATATTGCCAACTTGTACCTAGAATAATCACTATCTTAGAGGTTTGGTTTAGTTTATGTGGACACAGAAAAGCCTCAAGGGCTATCTGCCTAAGGGGAGGCATGCCTTCGTAGAAGACTTTCTAAAGCCAACTTTCTATGGGAAACTGGCTCGCATACATGTTACACATAGGAAAAACACGAAACGCCCATGCAGCCAGCCCGTTAGTGGGATTCGAGAATCGGACTGAACTATCACTGTTCAGTGATTTTTACCGCTCGGCCGCTGGTGGGCTTCCTCTCTTAATTCTATGATATTGCAACAACCATATTTAAATATTACAATCTTATATTATATGTATTTAGAAGAGGAAACTTCTAAGTCTCTTCATAATAAGACATAATACGAGTTCCTAATAAGAATATATAATTCATAATAAGAGTGCTCAGATAAATTGTAATTAACATTTAAGTTATGTGTCAACCTAAATGAAAAAAAAATAAATTCAAGCATATTTGAAAAAACAAAGAGAATTTGAAAACTTCTTAATTCTCTCCAGTCGAAGATAATTTGTTAAAATTGAAATATTACAGTGTTGTTTACAGAAGAAGAGAAATTAGAAGAAAAATATGCAAATGAATTAATGAAATAGTTTCTTTATTCGTAAATTTTTAACTTGCACATTTAATTCAATGTCAATATATTCATAATACTTAACAGTCAACTTTTCATAAAACAGAATAAACAATTTAAAACATTATTTTAAATTCAAATAAGATATTTGTTTGAAATTCGGAATTCTTTTACGTATTACTATATTTAAAACAAAAAGTACATGTCGGTTTCATTTACATTCTCAAGATAAAAATATGAAAATGAAAATGAAGTGAATTTTTTACATTTAGCGATGTCATTTAAGAATATTTATGACTTGAGTAAGCATAAAATTCGAAAAAAGAATTTTGAAACGTCATTAAAAACGATACTTTTTTGGAATGAAAAATTTCGTATCTTAAATGAAATTCTTTTTGGTCGGGAATGAAATCCATAAAGATTTTCAAAACATACTCTAACGTTTATTTCACAGAAGAAATACATCTTGGACTCACAACTGATATTTGGGAAATATCTAGAGCTTCATGTCTTTCTTCTATTTTCTCCCCCAGTTTAGATATCAGACAAATATCACTAGTTTGATCCTTTGATGCGCACATACGTTTATTTTGCATATAATCAGCTGAAACTTTGGAGACGTTTTCATGGCTTAAATGTTTCTTATTTGCAGCTAAAGCTGACATCGTCTTCAGAGATAACGGGGATATATGTAACACATGGGATTCTACAAAGCTGGATTTGTGAGGCTGATTTGAAGTATGCTTTTCGCAAGGAAGCAACTTGCAAAGAATGTCACCTTGTAATTTTAGGAAGTCTGATGCATCGAATGTGTCACTTTCAACAATAAAAATCCTTGGGCAAGATGTAGATTTTAAAATAGATGTGGCTAATTTGTAGCATAAGGTACACAATAAAAGGGTTTCATTCTTTGAATAGTTTATGACGCTAGAATTAGAGATTGGCAATTCTGTATCTTCTATACATTTTAAGCTCCTATCAGAATCTAACTGCAGCGAAGTTCTTTCACATGATGATTTGGGTATTAGAGATCCTTTTGTCGTCTTCTGCGTTCTAATTACATGCTGAAAAATGTTTTTATCAAAGTAATGTTTGCCAGCAAAATGTTTTCGTGAAATAACTTTATTTGCAAGGATATTTGCACCATTTGTATCATAAAAATATCTTTCAGCGAGAAAAAATTCTTTCATAATTAAAAGAAAAATAGTAAGTTTCGGAATGAAGATTCCTGCAGAATTAAAATTCAGTTTTTCAAAAATCGCATTCCTTAAATTCCTTATTGAAAAAGTATGAAAAGGATTTCGGTTAAACGCTACTTTGTCATCATACTTTCCAAATAGTAAGAAACAATCCTCTTTACAAAGATACTTATTTTGAGATTTTATATTTAAAGAAAGTATTTGGTTATGAACATTATATGATTTGGAGACATTGTTCTTGTTTTCTTTGCATCCATCATTAGACATACAGCGTGCTCTTTGATTGATTACATCAATATCAAGAGCGTGGGAATTTACTCTAAGAGTCCGATACAAATTGTCCATATTACATAATAAGGAGGAAATGTTGTTGCGTTTGCTCATTTTTTCAACGGCAATATGTTTTTCATGTTGCTGTTTTATAACTGAATTGATTGTCTTTAATTCCGATGATTTATTGAGGGATTCAGATTTGTATTTTGATGGTTCAAAAGGTCTCGCACATTCTTTGCTTGCGATTACTTCTTGCTTTTTTCTATTATCGAATGCTTTGGCTTTACTCTTCTCTTCTCTATGAACACTTACTTTTATATTGTATTTGGGAATACAGAAATCATGTCTCGAAACATGCCCCAAATCGTTGGGTAGCTCGGATGAAACAGTTTTCTTGTCTAAACTAATATCATTTAATTTAAGGCAGGTCTTGGATTCAACAGTCTGCCTTCTAGATTCTGAACTTTGAATATCGGTTTCCTTGTTGAATTTTAGTTCGTTACTTTGATGACAAAAATTGCTTCGAATATTGCTTATTTCATCTATTTTTTCAGTGTTAGGATTTTTCACTTTATTTATTGCAGGTGAAGTTTTAATTTGCTGTTTATTTGTTTCAACAAGCTCATTTTGTTTTATCTTATTTAAATCTAATGACTGAAATTCATGAGATCTTATGCAATGTGCAGAAATATTCACATTTTCTACTTTTGAGCTTTCTAAACTTCGCGTTGTGCTGTTACTTAAGAAGGCGGCAGATCTCCGGATACTGGAATTTTTGCTTTTAGGTGAATCTAATATGGCGTTTTTTGTATGCTTTTCTTGCGTCACATCTTTTCCTCTTTTCGAGACATTCAACTCAATTTCGACTGATTTCTCTTTAAAGTTTGCCTCGTGCTTAGCTTTTGAAAATTCTGCATGACCTAAACAACGATTATTTGCTGTACCTTTATCTTTCTTACTTCTCTTCTTTCTCTGTTTCCTTTGGTTTTCGGGTGCTTCATATTGTGCAAAAGTTTTCACCCTTTCATTTGATTTCGGATAATAACTTCCTTTAAAAGGTTTTTTTTCAGGATATATCTTGCTTTTAGCATTAAGTTCTTCGCTTGATGTTGCATTAAAATTTTTATGTTGATTTTTCATTTTACCTGATTTATCGGAAATATTGCTGTAATAAAATGTCTTCGTTGTGAGGTGTCTGTTTCTATGATTAAGATTTTCGCCTGAGTAGTAGTTTCTAGTAATATGAGAGTCATTTCTTATCGATGGATTTTTACCTTCTTTATGCGTGACTTCCTGAATTTTATAGCCTTTCTGAAGTTTGCAAGTATTTGAAAGAAAGGAATTCGAGGATTCGGATACATTCTGGATGGAAGTTTGTTCAGAACGAGCTTGCAAAGTTTGAGTCATAGAGTGCTTGTAGTTTCCATCTTCCTTACTATGCGGAAATGATATTTTGAATCTACTGGATGTACTAGTTTTCGACAGTAAGGAGGACTGATAATCTTGTGAAGAAACAGTCTTTTCGTATTTGGTGATTTCTTGGTGGTTAGAAGTAGGCTGAGAGCTAGGTTGACCAATTCCTAAAAGCATTTTTAAATGAGTTGTGGGTGATATATAGGAAACAGAAGATTTGCTGCTCGTTTTTGAAGAATTAGCTCGCACTGGAACATGAAATAAGTTTTTTAATGCATCAGATTTTTCTACATTTGTTTGTATCTGGAAGATATCTTCAACAGAAATTCGCTTGTAAGTTTGAACATTTTGAGCGTTAGACAGAAATGGATCTGACAGTGAACACGTGCCTGTCTGTTGAAAAGTACATTTATGGTTGACGTTTGGGTTGATTAAACAGCTATCTGATTTTACGCGTTGATTATCCTGAGTTTGTATATTATGCGAAATATCTATTTTAGAGTTGCGCACAAATATATGATACTCAGGATTTTCATTACACTCACACGAATTTTTAACAGTATTCAGAGAAGTGGTGTTTAAGATTTCCGAATGCATTTCATAGTTTCGCACCTTAGATGATTTTATCTCTTTCCGTTCGTTTCGGCAGTTATTTGGCAATTCTTTGCATTTAAAATTGCAGGTATCGTTAACTGCTGTTTCTACTGAAGAAGAAGTCTCTGTGTCTGTCAGAGTGATGGAATCATTGAAGTCTTTCATTTCTGTTTCCTTAGCATTTTCATCTTCATTTTTGCTGTACAAATTAGATTGCCTGGGAAATTCAGAGATTTGTGAAGACAGCTGGAAGTTTTTCTTGGAAAGCTTATTCTCTTTTTCAGCTACGTTAGCTCGTTCAATAAGCTTTTCATCATCTAAAATATTTTGAAGCTTTTCATCATCTAAATTATTATTTATGCAAGAATCAATGATTTCTAGTGGATCATCTAATGGAGTGCTCTTCTTTTCATGTAATGGATGATACGAATTGTTAAGATATTCTTTATAAGAATCTTTAGTTTTTGCGTTTCTTACCTCTTCAATTTTTGCGTCATATTTATATTCCTTTAGAATATCATTATATGGACTAGAACTTCTGGAATATGAGTGTGAAGAAGATATGGGGCTTAAAGTTTCCTCATTTTTACAGTCATTTAATTTCTCAGCGTTGGTGTCTTCAGAAACCTCATTATATGAAGAGTTCACAACTTCATCTTCGTTATTTACCTTGCTTAATGGCTTTTTTGAATTTTCCTCGACACATTCTACATTTTGTTTGATGACATCTTTAGAAATAAGTTTGTTATTGTGAATATCTTCAAATCTCTGGCTGTCAGTAGAAAATTCCTCTTTCATGCAAACTTTTGTGAGCGTATTTATAATTTTTTTCTCTGGGGAAACTGTGAATATGCTTTGGAAATCTTCAAAATAATCGCTACTTGATTTTTCGAGGTAATCATTTCTAATTATTTCAACATCTTCTTCACTTAAAGGATCACAAATAGGAGCTACATCAGTTGATGAAAGAAGGAGAGTTATACATTCATCTTCATCAGAGGAGGATGAACGATGTTGAGTGTCCGAGCAGTTCATTTCGTTGTAGCTGGAAGAAGAATCATCCGATCGAGGGTGACCTTCCTTTGCCGCTTGAATGTCTCTTCTTAACTGTCGTTCATGCCTCATATTTACTTCTCGTAATGTGTCAACAATTTGTTGTTGCTCCTCTGACATGTACCTGCACAGAGTAAAATTTAGTACAAAATTAGCAAATTTAAGTATTTTAACCTACTTTTAATAGAAGATGTAATTTTAGTAATTACATTCTTATTAGTGATAGTGATTACAGATGTAGTATAATTTTATATAAAGTTCCTCAAAGACTCCATGAATAGAGAATTAAAACATTAAAATGAAATTTAACTTTATTTAGATATTTTTTTATGTAATTTTAGATTATTTTCCTTCTTTGTAAAGACACAGACAGAACAGCCTTTTCTACTCATGTGAAAGCATGGTAATGCGTCTGTTCTTATATATGTAGTTAAATTTTAAATTCAGTTTTTTAAATGATCTCTCTTATGTTTTCTTTTCTAACGAAAATAAGTTTGTTTTGAAGTAATCCCACAGATGTATAAAAAGATTGGGATCTACAATCTTGGAACCACCTGCAACTAATTTCATAAAATGTGCAAACCTCCTTTAGGTAAAATACCTTCTGAGACACCCATCATCATTTCTACAGGTATAAACAGTTAAAAATAAAGGTATTCACGTTTAAAAAAGACACTTAAACAGATATTTTATTTTGTTCATTTTATAAATATAAATAAATTAGGCGTTGTATTTAATGTTAATAAAGTCTGGCTCATCCGTTTTCACAGAAAAGAAGAATTAAGTCCAAAGCAAGACAAGACACTGTCTATAAGGGTACTGTCTGTCAAGGTACTGTCTATATGCATTTTTCTACCCAATGCTAAATACTTGCTTGTTAAGCATTTGTCGAAAATGGGTGAAATCACCGGTCGTTTAGTGGTTCTGCTTTAGAGTCATTAGATTATTTTGAAGCAGGAGACATGAAAACTGAGCAATGCCTTGGCAGGGGCTGGAACATTGGCCGTTTGAATACGCACCGAGTGTGCTATACCGTTGCACCATGAAGGCATGCTGGAACGAGGGAGAAAATACCTTATCTATACTCACAGTCATATGCCAGGTTTCGCCTGCTAGGTGGGCTGGGAGCCAGTACTCAGAACTAACTAACTAAATAACCTTATTTGTACTTGACCATAAGACCAACTGCTACAGATGGCTCAGGCTGGACTCACTTTTGATATCTTATTATACTCTCCCTTTTGAAGGGTGTCAGGATATTAGGGGACTTCGTCGCCAAATCTTAGTGGTGACGCATTATTGTTCATCAGCTTTTAGTTCGGGCGCCTCTGTAGTTTTTGAAGCAGGAGATGTGAGAAATATACTATGCCCTCTCTGGATCCGAACCTGTACCTCTCGAATACGCGCCGAGTGTGCTAACGTTACACCTAAAAGGATGCTGGACGGAGGAAGAAACTATCTTATACTATTACCCAAAATTTTACCCTTCATACATTACAGGAAGCGACTCATACTGCACGCATGAAGAAAGAAAAAAAAATAACGCAAACCCTTCCTCTCGAGCCGAACTTGCATTTTGAATTTTGGATTAGAAGCAGTTTCCGCTAACCAGATCCAATAGATCACTATCTGGCTACTATGGCAAGTGCTGTAACCTTACTTTCTGCGCTGAGCAAGTAGTGGTAATTGAGATAATGGAAGAATTTCGCACAAAAAAAAAAAAAAAAAAAAAAAAAAAAAACTGAAATGTTTCAGATTTTAAATTACGTCCAAAGGGGCGTTTTTTAACATTTTGTGTGTTACCTTTCTTTATTAAATATCATGTTCCTCGCACTTAAACCATAAGATCCAGTGCAACAGCAATATCGCAAAATAGTTTTAAAACGAGCATATCTTTAGAATTTCCGATACAGAGACTCACGCGCTGGAGATAAAAATGTTTTGTCTGCACAACGTTGCCATTGCTCGCTTTGAAATCCTTGAGTTTGTTAATCAAAAATTCGTCAAAGTTTTAAAAAATAGGAAATCGATCATAAAACAAATTTCAAATTTCAAATTTGGTCTTCCACATGCTCATATTCGTTGGAGGATTACGTTATTCAAAATTCGATGACTCTATATACCGTTATTTTATGACAATGTGAGAAATATACATACGTTTACGCAGATTTTCATTATTTAATTTCTTCAAATATAATGCAGGACTCTAACATTTTATGGCAACAGTTTGAAAAGTGAACCCACGTTTATCCGTCCGACGCAAAACGCCAAAACGAAAGTAATAGTCCTTCGGGACTCAAGTCCCTTTGGACTAAAAAACCTGAAATATTTCAGATTTTAAATTACGTCCAAAGGGGCGGTTTTTTTTTTTTTTTTTTTTTTTTTTTTTAAGTTTAGTGTGGCGATTTTCATTTATTAAATATCATGTTCTTTGCACTTAAACCATAAAATTTAGTTCAATAGCAGTGTTGCGAAATAATTTTAAAATGAGCATATCTTTAGAATTTCCGATACACAGTTCGACGCGCTGGAGATAAAAAGTTTTTTTTTTTTTTTTTTTTTTTTTTTTTCCGTAGAGTGTTGCCATTGCTCGCTTTTAAATAGTTGAGTTTGTTACTCAAAAATTCGTTTAAGTTTTACAAAATATGAAATCGATAATAAAACAAATTCCAAATTTCAAATTTGGGATTCCAGATGCCCATATTCGTAGTAGGATTACGTCATTCAAAATTCGATTGTTCTATGTACCGTTGTTTTATCACAATACGAGAAATATACATACATTTATGCAGATTTTTCATTATTTAATTTCTTCAAATATAATGCAGGACTCTAACATTTTGTGGCAACAGTTTGAAAAGTGAACCGACATTTATGAGTCCGACGCAAAATGCCAAAACGAAAGTAATAGTCCTTCGGGACTCAAATCCCTTTGGACTAAAAACAAAATCTGAAATGTTTCAGATTTTAAATTACGTCCAAAGGGGCGTTTTTTAACATTTTGTGTGTTACCTTTCTTTATTAAATATCATGTTCCTCGCACTTAAACCATAAGATCCAGTGCAACAGCAATATCGCAAAATAGTTTTAAAACGAGCATATCTTTAGAATTTCCGATACAGAGACTCACGCGCTGGAGATAAAAATGTTTTTTCTGCACAACGTTGCCATTGCTCGCTTTGAAATCCTTGAGTTTGTTAATCAAAAATTCGTCAAAGTTTTAAAAAATAGGAAATCGATCATAAAACAAATTTCAAATTTCAAATTTGGTTTTCCACATGCTCATATTCGTTGGAGGATTACGTTATTCAAAATTCGATGACTCTATGTACCGTTATTTTATGACAATGTGAGAAATATACATACATTTACGCAGATTTTCATTATTTAATTTCTTCAAATATAATGCAGGACTCTAACATTTTATGGCAACAGTTTGAAAAGTGAACCGACGTTTATCCGTCCGACGCAAAATGCCAAAACGAAAGTAATGGTCCTTCGGGACTCAAGTCCCTTTGGACTAAAAAAAAAAAAAAATTTCGTTTCAGAAAGTATATTTTTCACATTTAGCAGCTAATTTTCTTCCTATTTTACTATTAATAGAGTAATTTTCAGCTCGTACTTCTTGCAAGCTCGTATACTTTAGCTTATTAAAAATTGCATTTACAAAGTTGTTGTTCTAAAAAAAAATACGGAATTTCTTACAGCTTTTAAAGATAAGTCATTATTAATGATTTTTTTCCTTAACATTTTCGTTATTAATCACGCGCAGGAGCATGATGTTTTACTATTACCTCAATAACCAATCACACGCCAGCATGTGATGTGGTCTATCTTTTTCGCGTTAGTCGGCTTCTTATGAATCCGTTTATACCTACCCTATCAATGAACGTATTAACCAAACGAAAAAGGCCTGTATATATTGAAACCTATTTTGAATCGACTGTTTTATCTTATTTCAGTCTGAAATATTTTTAAAGATGGAATGTTGCAGAATTCAAAATTTTTATTCCGAAACTTTTCAGTAATATATTACTTCGGTATACTTGCATTACAACAGGCCAAGTGTATGCGAGCCTAATGAATTAACGAGGTAGTAATTCTCTGATGAAGGAGGGTTAATATCGTGTTCCAGGCTCTCTCCAGGTACAGGCACGCAGATAATCATTGCCCTATCAGAATCTCGACTCATCTGTAAAAAATAGATTGTACGGCGCAAGTTGCCTACACTATGCTAATCTGCCTGTCTTGTGTGCTGCAGTGAGCGGGATCAAACAGCAAGTGTTCTGGCATACAGTTCTGTCTCATGAAGCCTTCGGGCAACTGTAAGCCGTAAACCTCGAGTTCTAGTGGTAGCATAGAGCTCATGTGAGAGATGTGAAGCTGTGCAAAACCTGAGTCGCCATGCTGAATGCGCCAAATAACAATCCACTTTCGTAAATCTTGGTCAACATTGTTTAGCTTTTCTAGAAATGAATTCAATGCCCTGAAACTTTTCCCACAAATTTCAGACAACACTGGGCACGACACTGAGCTGTATACCCGCCTGCGCTTGTGATTGACCTGCTTCCAGTCCACCAACTATTCTCCATCTCATTCCGTCTTCCCTACGTTCGTGGCTAATCATTTTACCTGCATTAACCTATTCGTGGTTCGTGGCGAATCATTTACCTGTTCGTGGCTAATCATTTACATTTACATTTGTTCGTTGTTGATCAATTTACATTTTTATTCTGAGAATTCTGAGAAACATGGCGAATGTCATGAAGTAGTACAAGAACACAAATCACCGAAAACTCCTTGTTCTCTTATATACCCTTCCACAACCACAACTCTGAAGACATGCACGTGTATGCTTAGGTGTTGTATATTTACACAATTCTTCGGCGGCATAAGTAATTTCCGCTCAATACATTTCGTAAAAATAGACTTTATTTGTGCATTCTCTTAATTTTGCGTATGAGAGTATGTAATAGCGTACCAACAGTAGAACTTACCAAGACGCATATCCATCATTGTATTTGGGGGATGAGGTTTTAGTGGTGTTTTCCGATACATGTGAGTTCAAGCTGCAGGTGGAATCTTTTTCTTCATCTTCGGATGTCTTCCTTTTCTCGTCAGAAATTATAGAATGGCTATTAGAAGACTGATTATTTTGTTTATCATCTTCCTTTTTCTTTGGAAAATCTGAAGACAGCATCCTGCAAAAATTTCGGAAAACTTAACTTCTAGCTTTTCAGATATTTTTTGAAAATTTTCTTTTAGATATGTAAGGAATTTGTTCAGAAGTGCTCCTAATATATAATAGTATCTAATCTGAAATATATATTGATGTAAAGACTGCCGAGTAAATGGTATTCTAAGATCACAGCACGGAACTTATTGAAATGTCCAATTTAGTGTCACTTTGCATTAATACGAGATCCTCATTTGTTATTAACGTCGAAGTTTAATAGTTAGCACTCTAAAACCCGTTAGAATTACTAATAGTTCATTGTGTTAGATGTCTTCTTAAAGAAATTTATAGTTGCAGAGAAAAGGGCTTAAGGCAAAAATACTAAGTTATACTAATGAGAAAATCTGCTATTAAATAATATGTATCTAATAATATATAGCTGTTGCTATTACAGTAAAGTTTATTAGGTAAAATTTCCATTAGGGAAACCGCAGTATGTGCAGAAGAGT
The DNA here is from genome assembly GCF_044657685.1 of Stegodyphus dumicola. Classification (NCBI taxonomy): domain Eukaryota; kingdom Metazoa; phylum Arthropoda; class Arachnida; order Araneae; family Eresidae; genus Stegodyphus; species Stegodyphus dumicola. The sequence goes on along the minus strand of NC_140772.1, from coordinate 97,113,380 downwards.
TTTAAGATATTACGGAAGAATTTTGTAATCAAAAATATTCTACAACAAAATGATGTCTAATTTTATTTGAAATGGATCTTTGATATAAATGTATTTTTTAATGCTAGAATAGAAATTAGGTACTTTTCCGTTTCGCCGGCGCAAATCTCGCCAAGCAGACTTTATTGGCGACAACATACAGTATACACATAAAAAATATTAAAAAAATATTAGTTCTAATAATTCTTTTAAAAAAAGAAGACATAAACATTTTAATATCGCTTAAAATTTTATAAAAAGCCAATAAATAAAGACAATAAATTTGTAAAAAGACATTAATTTAAGAATTTACTATGCTTTCATGGTTCAACATCCTGATTCGCCGGTTCATATCACGTGACCCCAAGCGATCTCATCTCACGTAAACTACTCTACAAAAATCTAAGGCTCTCAATAATTATCTACATCCATTTCAAGTTAAATCTTAATTTGGAACACAAGTTTAAACGCAAGAAATATTTCAATTCGTACGAATAACTTACTCAGAAATTATGTAAAACTGCAGTGCTTTACTTCGCTAATGCATTCTCATTAGAATGGATGAATTTAACCCTTGACTTTACCTTTTCTATATTTTCGGCTTCGGATAAGCGCTGTGATTGCATCCCAATTGACTTAATTACCGAAAATGGCCTTAGACATAAACTGAACTATCTGATAAAAATTCTATGCATTCTATATGCCAGTATTGTAAGAAACAACCAGTCTGATAAGAAAAAGCTGCGACTTGTTTTGAAAATGATGCGTAAAAGGTTACCAGCGAGAATATTCCGTTTGGCATCAGTTGTACCATTAATGGCGACTTTATCGCTTGCGCCGGCAAAACGGAAAAGTACCAGAAATTATTGTGCGTCCCAAAGCACAAGAGATTTCAAAATACTGTAGTTAACAATTTTCAAAACTCAAGAAAGAGACAATATATATTGTAGAAGTAGAAAACAGTACCTGGAATCATACAAATTATTTAAGCTATTGACATCTGTATTTCCATCGGATATATTACCAGTAATGTCAGGCTTTCTGGCAGGTCTTGATGAGAGGATTTCCTCATTCTTCTGTTTATTACGACAGATGGAACCGTTTCTGTTACAACGTGTAAAACATCTTCTTTCGTCGTATGACATATGATCATAATTACTTCCTCTATCAATCTATTGAAGAGTCAAAGAAAGTACAAAAATCCTGCGTTAAATTGCTCATATTTTAACAACGGCTTATCTAAGATGATATCTTACTACCATTACATTTTTATTAGAATATTTACACATTATTGTTTTACGTTATAAACATGTATACGGTGCAGTTAGATAAAAAACGAAACAAGATTAAAAGTGTCAGTGAAAATATACCTTTAGAGTCAATTTTGGAAACATTCGTAGTATTATAATTATTGCACTCTAAAATAACGCAATTTGGTTTTTGTTACATAAAATCTTACTTTTAAGAATAGTAATAGCTTTCGCTTTTTATAAAATTGTTTTACTAAAGATTCATTTGTTTTTTGGTCCTTCTTCACAGTGCAAACATAAATACGTTTTTCTTAATTACCTGAAGTATGAAGTATAAATATTTGTAATATCGAATGTAAATATTTACCAGCTAACTACTAAGGAAAATGCAAGCTTTTATTGGGATTCGAAACCCTAAGTGAAAGAGATAACGGTCTATCTCTGAGTACAAAAGTCTTTAAATACTTCTGTTGGATAATCGGTACTTGACATGATGAATAGTGTCTAGATGATTGCTAGATATAGCATTATCGGTGAACATTTCCATACCTGAGCATTACAGTCGAATAAGTTTAATCTGACTCCGTGCAAACTTCCCATTTTCCTGTTTGGAACGTGACGTGTTCCTCATTACATGCAGAACCATTGGAGAAATTCTTTCTGCTTTCTAGTTTGCTTTTACTCAATTTAGAGCTACTGTACGGTGTGCTTAATGTTGAAGGCGACTTGACAATAAAAATACTTCTTGTTATTTTAACACTGAATGTCGTTTTTATTTCTAATGGCAGATTCCAAGGCAACTGTAGACAGATGAAACAAACCAGTAGAACTAAAAAAGAATCCACACAATGTTGAACTATCTACTAATTGGTGCATCCTGGTTACTTAAAAATACGGCTAAGTGATCAAAACCGCGGCACCTTTCCCTCCTAAATTTACATGTATTCAAAATTTTAAAATTAATAAAGGGTAAATATGTGAATTAAAAATGGAATATTTATAATATATTACTTTTATCGAAATTCTTGCTACATTTAAGAGAATTAGCAAATAATTTGTTAAAAAAGTTAAAGCTTCAAGGCCATCTCGCCATCAAGCTTAAATATATCACTTAATTTACAATTTTTCGAAGAGTCTACATTGTACAGCCATAAGAACTGAAGTTAATAACTGGTTACTTAAGTGTAGAGTACAAGGCTTTAAAACTGAGGTATAAATAATTGATTTGTAAGCTTACTTTATAAATTTCATCCAATCTTCTATGCTGATAATATCTGTTCTCTTTGTAATGAAATCCATCAGGATTATACCAACTGTTGTGATATCTCTTGTCACTCCTCTTTGACAAGTAAAATGACTCATTGCCAGAGTTTGCTAAATGTTGTAACTGTATATAAAACAAATTACAAAGAAAAAAATGTAAAAAACTGGTAAATATAAAAATATTTAAAAATTAGTAAAATAAAAAATTGACTGCTTATGGAAAATGTAGCATTAATACTTCGAACAACTTTATTTAAATTAGGCAGAAATAAATATGTCTGGCAAAGAATAAGCGTAACACTTTAGATCTTGGATCTCAATTAGTCAGAAACAAAAATAATTTAAAATGCAGTTCTATAAGAAAATTAGCAATATGTGTTTGCGGTTTTTTTCTAAAGTTACATTTTCAAGTGAAACTTATTTTTAATATCCTTTTGTTGCCATCAATTTTGGAAATGGTTTTCCTTTTCTTGCTTTTTCCTTTCATTTTTTTTATTTTGAAGGAGGTGAATTTCTAGCTTCTTCTAATTACAATTTCCTGTTTGCTGCCAGAACTGGCGAGCTATTAACTTAGATCAATGCATTCAGATTGTATTCTGCAAAAAAAATGGGATTCCATGCAATAAATCTTTAGATCCCTCAAATTAAAACCAAAATTCAGTAGAACTTAGTGGATCGTAAATCTAAACCACTGGAATAATTTGGTAATATATTCCTTAATTCTATTATTATTTGAGCAGCAATAAAAATTTTTATTAAATATAAAAATAATGTGCATTTTATTTTTTCCTGTAAAATACAAGCAACAGTGGCACATTTTCATTGCTGGTAAGTGTATTGAAATACTATTTTTTTCGTTTTATTTGTAAAATTTTCTATTTATAATATTATGTTACTGTAAATAAATAGAAAAAATAATTTAGGTACCTTAGGATTAAAGCAGCCACAGTAAGCACTTTGGCGAAATTTATGAGACGTTTAAAGTTAATTTAATGAAAACTTGGCACCTTCAAAAACTGAAAAACTGAAAATCATATAATAATATAATGTATCTAATATTTAATGTGCTTAATACCAATTTTGTGCAATGCGGACAATTTTTTGGCTTTTTTAAGTAGTAAGCGGATTGCTATTTACATGGGAGAGCAACAGTTTTGGTCTCGTCATGTACTCACAGATCTGTTTTTGTTTAAAAAACATAGGACATTTCGCTTAAAAAACATAATCGCAACCATGCACATTAATTAATATATATGTTATGGTGCATTATTCTTATTAAAGTTTACTGTACTGTTATTACTGATACTACAAGTCTGCCAGTTATGACGGCTAACCTTTCGATTTTGGCTAATTAACGAAGTGGCCGCTTTAATCTTTAAAAATATAATTTAAGTACAGGCATGGAAGTTTTTCGCTATTGGTCGAATTCGGGTTCCAGTTTCCAATGCAGGGCGTGCGTTGTTGTGGCGGTAACATTATTTATCAGAGTTGTAGACGAGAAGCAGTTAAGAAAGGCACGAAGTACGAGAAGTACTTAAGAAATGTAACGGTTCAGAATTTTCGGTAAGACGTTTCGAACGTCGAAAGCTTATTTACCGACTGCCGTAAAAGTGCTTTTCCATTACTTATCTCTTAGACACTTCATATTCCTTTTTTTGGGAAGACAAATATCGAAATATAGGAGAAATATAAAAAAATTATGAATTTTATTATTATCTGCAACGAACTTTAATTATTAGACACATGACACGAATAAAATAGGATCTCGATATTCTATAATTTAAAGAGACTCAAGAGCAAAAATGCTTGACGAAATTCGACTCTAGAATGCATATGAATCATCTTAAAACATGATAAAATTTAATTTTAAAGAATTCAACACTTAATTAAGACTTCTTTTCAAAAGTGAAATTAAGGGAACTTTCAATCACGCTCCAAGCATAAATAGATTCTACTTTTTTTCAAAGAATACTTTATTCTGTACAATACTTTGTTAAGGTCCAAAGGTATTTTTATATTGTACAAATTACAGCTTTTCCAAAGGCACATGAGGCACAATAATAATTAATTCTCTGAATGTATAATAGATTTTAAATACAATTATTAATTAATTGCGTTATTATCCACATTCTTGGTGTATAAGAGGTAACATTTATAAATATCGAAATAATATAAGACACATCCGGCTGGCATTTAGGATATAATTATGGTTTATAATCAAAGACAAAGGTTCTAATTATGATTTTTAATAAGAGAATGAATCTAAATAAATGGTTAAAAATTGAATATTCAATGAAATGTAAGTCAGGACTTATCTTTTGAATAGAGATGAAAGCTGAGTGCTAACATTTTTAATCTTTATAAAGTATTTCCTCCCTCTTTTTTCGCATGCCTTCATGGTGCATTTGGAAACATACTCGACGCGCATTCGAAAAGTCTTCATTTGGAGTCCTGGCGATGGCACTGCACATTTTACACCTCCTTGATTCAAAAAACCTAACGTCTCTACAAATGGCTCCCAAACTAAAGGGTGGCGGATGAAAATTCCTCACCACCAGAATTTGGCGATTGCTTCTCCTAATCCCCAGTCGCCATTTAAAAGGAGGAGTACATAAGGCACTTTCTACCTCCTTTTCGCATGCCTTTGGGATGTAACTGGAAGCATTCTCGACGCGTATTCGAGAGGTCCAAGCTTCGAGTCCCGGCGAGGGCAGTACACATTTTTCACCTCTCCTGCTTCAAAAAATCTAATGACTAGAAATCTTAAGGTCAGCAGTTCAAACCTTTATATTTGTATAAGTTCTGGGGGTTGTTAAATACAAAATTTGAATCCTTTTCTTGAGTAAAAAATAAATCTTCTGAAATCGCTAAATAACACAAAGTCACAAGATATTTCGCGCGTTAAATAGTGTTGCTAACAACGAGTTACTAAACAACGGAAACTATTTTATAATGATTTAGTAGCTTAAAAAATGAAGTACAAACTGAATTATTAGCTTTCTCAAATTTGACGACTAAACCCCAGGAAAAACCAATTTCATTAAGTTTACAAAAAAGCAGCATTACAAAACTTTAGAGTTTACAAAAGTATCCGAATGAAAGATGTATTTACCAGCCAATAGGGTGTCTGATAATATCCGCCGTTGTAAACATCATATTTATTCGAATGCACGGAGCACATAGCGTCAGAATAAAAACTTGGATAGGAATAGCGGGGAGGGCTTGCACGAGATGTACACCATCTTTGGAAACTTGAAAAACTGGAAGGAAAAATACTTTTTATAGCATATTGAAAGCTTTATTTAGAGCCAGTAATAGAGCAATGGTTCTAAACTGTTAGAAACACAATCCCTTAGAAGACCCTATAATACTGCTGTGCCACATAAACGAAATAATACTAGTGACATATATATTTTAAACAGTCGTTTCAACGTTACATCAAATGATATAGTGATCAAATAAATTATCATATCACACAATGTTAAACTCAACATTAATGCTGCTCAGCGTTACGATTTTCATGCTGTGCACTGTTTAATAAGTAATAGTTTTTGATGGCAAACGGTTTTATCAGGGCACTTTAAACTAATCGACAAATACTGATCGTTACCTAATAGAAAATAGTTAATTTAATGTTGTAGACTTGCTTTTATGGAACGTACTCTATTGAATCTGGTTTTATTGCTATGTGTATTATATACCATTGCAAACTACTTAAAGAGATCTTCACCAATCATTAAGAACGAAGAAAAAAATAAAAGTAATCTCAGATCAGTTTAATACATAAATTAGTATCAATAAAAGGTTATGTTTAATCTCATCAATGCAGTATGTATTATGAAAGATATGACGTTTCTACCTGCATTATTGAGTTACTGTGTTACTTGCAGACATTCAAAACAGACAACAGTATTTTACTTTTCTGTAGAAAAAAGTACACTTTAAATGTACTAGTAATAATAGTAAAACAAATAATTAATGGTAAAATAAACTTTTGGAAATCACCGAAATAAGTTATAAGGTGAAGGTATTCAGAGATGAAAACCTAAGAACCATTACCACATAACAAGGAAAACAAATAGATAAAAAGATCTATTCTTCTTCAGTAGAATTTGTATTATTAACACAAAGAAATAAAGGTATCTTAAGATGTGTCATTAATTGCACTAATAGAAATGAAAATATTCCAGCTTCATGTAGTTAAAAATCTCTTTACATAGTTGCAAAGGTATTATTTCATGTAGTATATTATCAGTTTATTACCATTTATTGTTACAAATTTTGTACATATACGGATAGTTTAGGTGAAATGTTATGTGAAATTGTTGCATTTTTCTGTATAATGAAACGTGAAACGTTTGAGAGAAATGATGCTCTACCGGAAAAACAAGAACACAGGGGCAACTCTATTTAACATTGAGTAAATGGCTATCTTGCTGATTTGGTGACATATTGCCAAGCTTGTTTTGGCGACTAATTTTTTTTAAAACATTTGGCGAGAAATCGCCAAAAGTCGCCAAATTTTGCGAACATTTGGAGGCATTTTGGTTCGGTCCGTATATAACGGTAATTGATATTGTAACTGAATAATTGTAATTGATTCCTGTATTAGCTGTAACCATAACCGGCCCTCATATGCCTTCCAGTAATTTCGAGAATACTGGAGATAGTACTAGAATACTATATAATACCCGAGAGAGCAATAGCGTCTTAGTTCAGAAGTCAGGAAACAAAAATCAGCGTTATATTTACAAAATTTTCACAGGACTAGTTCGATGGTTTTACCGAACCACCATCTTCAGCTGCAAAACCGCAAATGAACAAGATAGGAAATAATTAGTTAAGATAAGAAAGCCTGGGCAAGAATAAGCAAGTGGTGCGATCTGTTGGTGAAACCAGAACTAAAACATAATTTCTTTAAAGGCCGAAGGCAAATTTGGGTTGGAATTAGGATCGTTAACTAGAACAGAAAGATTTTTATGAATGTGAAATGCCTCTAGAAAATCCAGTTCTCCAATGGAAGATGTTTTTTGAATAATTTTGGCAGCAGAAAAATTGAAAGTGTGATTTTCGGACCAACAATGTTGAGCAACAGAAGACTTCTGTGTTTCCTTTTTTCTAACATATGCCTCATGTTCCTTGACGCGAAATTTTATTCTCTCTTAGTTTGGCCAATGTAAATTAAACCACACTGGCAAGGAATCCTATAAATACCACAGGAATTCATATCTGGAATGGGGTCCTTGAGTATAGAAGTCCGAATTTTATTGATGGGAGAATAAACACCCCGAAAGTTAAATTTCTGCAAAATATGTGCAACTTTATAGCTAATTGATGGAAAGAAGGGAATGACAACAGAATTTTTATAATCTCCTAAAACAAGAGTGTGCCTTTTGGTGTGTTGAGATGAGAATTTTTTAACTGCTTGATTAATAATGTTGGGTGAAAAGGCCCTGTCAATAGCTATTGCTTTTAAATAATTTAGTTCATCAAGGGCTAGTTTGGAGGAGCAATCTTGAAGAGCACGGAAAACATAGGAATAAAATGAAGCTAACTTTTGTTTAGTCGGATGACATGATTTAAAGTGTGGTGGAAGGCAAACCGATGAAGGTTTACGGTAAACTGTAATACTGAAGTTGGATGTGTTACGTGTGACCAGAATGTCGAGAAACGGAAGAGAGTTGCAAGTCTCAAGTTCAAAAGTGAACCGAATAGCAGGATCAATAGAATTCATTGTTGAAAGAACTTTATTTAAATCATCTCTATTACCTTCAAACAGGGTAAAAGAATCGTCTACGTAGCGGAACCATGCCGGGAAGTGTCTTAGTTGTTAGTTCAGAGCTGAATTCGAAATACTGAGATATCCTAGAGAGTTTGGTCTTTTAGATGCCCTTTGCACTACTTTGTGATTAACGTTATTACCAGCCTGAAGTACAATTATTGATTATACCCTTGATATTGTGAAGAGCTGTACGATTATTTTTGTGGGAAGTTCCAGAACTGTTAAGTGTTTCGTTTGGTAAAATACATTTTATCAAGCTATCTTGAATTCTGTCTGCATTCATTCTACTATGCACGCAACAATATTACAATAATTGTAAATTAAAACTGCTTGAGTACTGCTTGAGTTTTAGTACTGCTTGAGTTAAAGCGCATTGTTTTACTACAGTTGTCACGTAAAAGTGGTACTTTGGTTGCTTTTTGCGTTTCCGTTGGCCACAGTGGCCCACGAAGCTTACTTCAAGGGATTTTTGGTTAGGTCGTCGGGCTTAGTCGGGCGAACGTGGCAGCCACACTGTTGGAAAATGGCAGCTTATGATTTTATGAGCGATCAGCAGCTGCTTCACACAAGTAGCAACGTCCGGAGGAATGCCATCTTGCATAAATATTGTGCGATCCACACACTGATGCTGCTGAATTGCCGTAAGGACATGGTTAAGCAAATATGAGTATTTATAGAGTATTTATAGAACCTTGCAAATGGAAATGAGCTTCCCCAGACCACAGAATGTTTCCTGACCATCCATTGTACACTTTCATCCGGGCAAGAAACTTTTGTGCAAACGATGCAAGTGCTTACAGGTCAGCAAGTAGCAACTACTGCACATGAGTTATCTTGCACGGATAACAGCGCAAGATGTTCCATAGGACATTACCCACCGTGCTGATAGGCATATCCAACATTCGTCCACTTCCTTGCACTGCTGATTTCTGCATCACTGTTTGTCTGTTCTTGTAACGTTGTAGCCACCTTTTCCACTGCCCCTCCATAACTGGTTTTTGTCATCTACCTCGTTTCACGTCATATAAACCGGTCTCTTTGAATTAATCTACATTTGTCGCAGGGCATAAGGGGTCATGAGGCCGGATTTCATGCATTTAGTGTCCAGAACTTCCTGATAGCTGTTAGCGCAGAGTTACCGTTCTGACAGAAGAAAAAGCTTCACGAGCAGAGCGCGATTCTTCTTTGTCAGTTACGATGAAGCATTCAAGCAAAGTATTACGTGTTCCACCAGTGTTCTGCATTTTTATCACAGCTATGTCTGTGGTGCGTATGGCAAGTATTAGGAATGTGCATACCTTCACAACAGCCATGTGAACACTGACAAGGCCATCTATCGGCACATTTTGGAACTATTTTTTAACTTCCCCAAACAAAATTCCATTGCCTCACGATTGTTCTGGTAAAATATCAAGTTATTCTGACCGTTACTGACCGTATTCTGACCGGTAGTTTTAAAGTTAGAGCGTTTTGAAATCGCAATTTTAATTATAATCACCCTGTAGTTTGAATCTGAGGATTCTGTGTCTAGAAGACATGTTCCAGGCAGACCTAGAGTTTGAAAACCTGCGGGAGACCATAATTTAGCTCTTTTGACCCTAAGGAGGTGTAATTTTGCTTTAGCTCATGGCAGATCATTTAGTGGCAACAGAAACAAGAATGTTAGTTACTACAGGGCGCAGAACACCTGCACAATACAAGCCTGTATGCAAGACTATCAGTCGTTTGTGTCTCATTGAACAGAGGACACAGAGGTGCCCGTTATTTTGGGCAAGAGAACACATCTCCTAGACCAGTCAACAATGGGAATCTGTTCTCTTCACAGATGAGTCCAGCTTCACGCTGGAGAGTGATTTAGGTCGTCAGCTGATCTGGAGGGAACAACGCATCAGATACAACCAATCCCACATTGTGGAAAGACATAGTTACAGAGGTGGTGAAATAATGGTTTAGGCTGGGATCTCTCTCTGTGGTCAAATTGACCTGCATGTGTTCCATGGAGGAACGTTGACCAGCGAGAGCTATCGAGACGAGATCCTTGATCAATATGGCCGCCCATATCCCGCTGCTATTGGTGCTGGATTTCTTCTGATGGACGATAATGCGCGATCGCACCAAGCTCGAGTTGCTGAAGAATATCTTGATGGTCACAGTATGGAGCGGATGGAATGGCCAGCTCAATCCCCAGACCTGCATCCGATACAGCCTCTTTGGGACTACCTTGGAAGACAGGTTGCTGCTTTAACTTCTCCTCCAAGGTCCTTAGATGAGCTTGAACAAGGATTACCCTGTGTCTGGTCGCTTCTTTCCATTTCACTGACCGACAATTTAATTGATAGCATGGAATATCGTTGCCACGAATGTATTGCAGGATGGGGTGGACACATTTCTTATTACAACCCATTTTTGTAATGTTACTACCCCATTTTTTCTCAAAAAACGTTGATATACTGTTTCTCCAAGACTGGATTTCTCTGCTGAACGTGCAATGTTTTGTTATAATTCATGTTTGTGTTGAACTTAAGAAACATTCTATGGCGCATTCATTAAAGAATTCAGTAAACATGTCCTGTAAATATCTTGTTTTTATGGTGCTTCATTCTCAAATTGCACACAAAAACATGCTGTTCCTTAACTTTTGGAGGGCAGTGTAGTTTACTTAAAATATTGACATTCAGCAGATTCAGTGTGTAATATTATAGACATCTGTGATATCTCTTATTCTCGCTTGTAATATTTCTTCATGTGAAATAACAGACATGTACAGCATTTATTAATCGAGAACAAAAATTTTTTTTATTTCTTTTCTATTTTGATTGTCACTTTCCTCCTTCTCTTTTTACCTACTGTCCTTCCAGCGCCTTTTTTGGACTACAAGTAGTATTCCATCGCCATTTATGTTTCTTACCATGTTGATCAAATTACGATGCGAAATAGTGAGTGTGGTTATCGTAAATGGGTACATACACATTAGAGAAACTACCTCCATAGAAGTCTTCAGGTTTTCAGAATATGCCAGACGTTGAGAACCATATGTATAACAATTTTTCAGGTAACCATGAGCATAATATCTCATCAGCTTTAGCAAGCAATGTCGCCAATTTCACATTGTTTGTAAAAAACATTTTACAAACTCTTTTTACAAAAAAAAAATAATAAAAAAAATAAGGATATATTTAGAATTAAACTCAATTTTAAAACACCAACGAAAGGATATTAAGGATGGTTCTATTAAAAACCTTTACCATGCCATCTGACTGGGGATGGAGAGGTGTCATTTGGGATTTGTCGACGCCGAGTAGTTTGCAGAGTACTTTAATTAAAACCTAGATAAAATTCCTTCTTTGATCGGAATGTAAATGAAGAGGCACTCTAAACCTGGAAATGCAATGCTGTATAGCACTGCATACCTCTGCTCCGTGACAGCCTTTTGATCAGGGATTGGATACGATTCAGGCCACTTTATGAAGTAATCAGTCTCAACAAGTATGCATTTCTTGGCATCAGCAGTTCGTGGAAGAAGTCCGATGATCTCAAAGGCGATGCGTTCAAAAGGCGTTCCTACATTGTAATGTTGCAACATTGCTCGTCTGCGTTTATTCAGTCTTTTGTATGCAAAGATGGCGAGGCAAAGTGGTGCCAATCATGCGATACCACTTTGCCTCGTCATCAGTTGTATTACTCCCGTAGAAGCACTCTCTCTATGCAATGAATTCATTATAACATAGTAGCCTCCTGTTGGGATGCTGTGTAGTTTTTAAAGGACGTCTGATATTTTGAAAGTATCAGCTGCCATCGGAATGCCTTTCCATCATCCGATTAAAACTTGCGATATAAGACACCATTTTCGAATACGGAATGATTTCCAGGGAGCCAATTATTGTTTTGTCCTAGGACTATAGACCAAAGTAGCCTTCCAGGCAGGTTTCCTATCTGAAGATTACATTAAGTCAGTTATGAATTTAATATCCCTGTCTTCTAACTGATCGTTCCTGAAGTTTTCATATGTCTGAATCAAACAATTTGAATTCGTAATTCTGGATGTGAGCTAATTAAGCAGCTCGTATTTAGAGTCCACCCTGGAACAGATTTTCTAGACAGGGCATCGGCGTTTCCATGTGATGATCCCTTTTGATGACCAATAGCGTTATCATATTCCTGAAGTCTCTGTTAAGTCTGGCTGTTTGGTCTTTGGTATTCTTGAAATTTAAAAGCCAGATCAATAATGCATGATCTGTGGTTCTTTGCACTATTGGTTCGATTAACTGCGTTAGTTAATTGAGCACATGCTGCAATTACTTCGACCCCTAATGAATTTAGCTTTATCACTGACGTTGAAAACTCACCGGGAAGACTATCTTCGATAGATCCTTTGAGATCACTTCTTCAGCAAGACTTTAAGTTCTTGGGATATACCATTACGGCAGATATTCCATTATCTTCCATTATTCTGGCTTTCTATGTCTCAGGATCTCGCATGCCACAGATTAAGTATTGCTGGAACTGACTTTCCGTTGTTTCTAATGGGCAGCAGTCCGAAAAGGCGAGATGAGGCAGCCTTTCAACATCCCTGGTGAACTTTCGTGTTTCCCTAGCCTTCTCTAGGAGAAATTTTAATTGAAGTCTAAAAGAGTATTTTAAACACTTCTCCGCAAAGTTAAGCTGTGACGTGCCGGATAAAGCTTTGAAGCCTAGCCTCTAGTTTATGGCCAGAGTTTGGAGGATATCCGCTGTAGTCAGCTCGTAGAGAAGTGGCGAGGTGGCAGGCCTTAGCTGCCACCATCTGTGTCCCATCCATCTGTGTCCGCCATTACAGAAAAGTGAGTCTTGTACACGTGCTAGGAAGTCATTTTATATAGATATCATATATCATATTTCATAAAGACAGAAGAAAAGGCATGGCTACGAATTTAAAAGCGTCAGAATTGTCTCCTGCTATAATGACGGATTTTTTTAAGCTGTCACCTTCCTTGGCGTCTGCAGCAGAAATTCTGTAATTTTTTTGTTGTTTAACAGCAGAAATTCTTTTTCAGATTCTCCAATTTTATTTTACAGCATATCAATTCTGCTTTCTGTAGCCTCGAACTTGATTTCTATTATCGCAGTAATTCCGATTTTCGTTTCTTCTTGACCTGCTTCAGTCTTTTCTTGGCCAGATTCCATCTTTCCTTGAGCTGATTTGACGGACCCTTCCATATTTTCTTAGTCCGCTTTCATTTCTTCTTTTAATATAGGTAAAGCTACCACTAGCTATCTCAGTTGTTTCTCAATTTCTCTTGTTCCCGGCATTGAGTCCTACTTCTGACACCAGAAATTGTTGCGTGCGTACGGGTTCTTACTACAGTGAATGCCCACACAATCGATGATAGCTTGATAAAATTTACTTTTACTAAAAGAATTAATTTTGTGAAAAGTTCTGTAACTTATTACAAAACTACTCGTACAGCTCTTCTTAGTATCACAGAGTACAATCAGTAGTTACTCTTCAAACTGCTAAGAATGTTAAACACAGCACATCTAAAGAGATGCGTTCTACTTATCATTAGCTAGCATTCCGAAGTCTACTCTGAACTTAAAAATTTAGAGGTGATACTCTCTCAGGCCTAATATAGCTTCGACTCCAGATTTTCCTGTTAAATTATACAAAAGATACCATAATTTTAAGCATAACTTTACTAAAATTATTTACGTGTATACAAAAATGCGTAACAATATATAATTTTTTTTGCAGTTAAAAATTATCACTCTTTTCAGGATAAATTATAATGTGCGTAAGTCTTTATAATTTATCCTTATTTTATAATTTATCCTTATCTTTCGCGAAAAAATATCCAAATTCCGCCAAGATGGTTGCGTTGGTATGTTAAGTGTCTGTAAATTTTCGGAATTTGTTCGGTGTTACTCTAATCATGAGAGCTTGATTGTTGATACTCACATCATTCTCGAGTGTATTAAACTGGCGCTACTCTCTTAGAATCTTAATAACTAATTAAACCTAATGATACTGGCAGCATAAAATTTAACATCAAGCATACAGCGGTAATTTATTTTAATAGATAAGCAATTCAGTTTTAAAAGGAATTTATATGAAAAATCTCAGAAAAGTCTTATTTAGATAAACTAATATCTAACATTCAAGCTATATCTAAATGCAAATAAAAATAAGGCTCCTTTTATGTTTTTTTTTATCCTTTATCTAAGTCGAATGCGCTTTTACTGTTTATTCAATTGCCTGAAAGTGGCAGAGAAAAGTGTTTATTAAGATCGGGGAATCTTGTAATTTCTACATTTCGAGTTGCATTTCAATTTATTAAACAACACTGAGGTCGCTAGGGATTCGTATATAGAATAAGTTATTTGATGACTGCCTTGTACTACATAACGTATCTCAGAACAAGGTAACGTTTTGGGCTCCTCGTAATTACAAGATTTGCGGTACTACTAGTTCCGACATGCACGTATAAATGTTTTTTAAAATAAGGCATAGAATTTCACGAAAACAAGTTCAACACAAATTTATACATATTCACACAAAGAAAAATCCCAGTAACTTAAAATATTAATAAAAAAATACGCTAAAATGCGCAAAATTCGCTTAGATATTGACGTTGACTTACATGAATGAATACATTAACTCAGTAATTTTTTTTAAAGTTGTAAATTGATTTTAAAGGAAAGGAATCGTATCTAAGCAATCATAGTCGTAATCGAATAATTTCTTTTAATTATGAGGAAAAGAACCACGTTGCAGCAGCGTTAAAAATACAAGGTGATTATAGTTAAAGTTGCCCTTTAAAGGCTGTAAAAAAAGAATCGCTGGTCATAGTGACATGAAATTTGACGAGAATATACAAGAAATAATGGGAATTTGTCTGGCGAAAGAAAACAAGTAGTTCATTATTTTATTCATTAAATTTCAATAAAATCTATTGCTAAAATAAAACTTTATCAATAGATGGCACCGTACTTGTTAATTAAAAGACATGACATACATACTAAATAAAAACACGGAGTATACGCAGTTCCCGTTATTCTGTATCTGAGAAGCTCGTCGTGACTCTGTCAATGAAAGACTGAGCTCTGCTAGTGAAACTCTTTTACAAAAACAGTGACTGTGCTTTAGTTGCCTTGAAGATGTTCGGTGCATTAAATGGGTATAAGATACAGCTCTGGTCCAATGTGTGCAATGTTCTGCACATTTGAGCATTTAGAGAGCTTAGGAGACTGAAACAGGCTTCGTCTGCCCACAGAATATCACATGGCCATGCACTTCCATCCAAGCAAGAAATCGTAGAACGAAAGTTGTCTTATTGACAGGTCATAAAGAAACAACTCCTAAACGTGCCTACTTTTAAATGGATAGCATTGCAGAATGTTTCGTAAAATTTTATGAACCTTGCTAATAAGCGTGTCTAAAGATCGGGCTATTTTGCATTGCACACTTCAGTACCACATTTAGTCTCTTTTTGCAGTGCTATAGCCACATGTTCCACTGACTATAAAGCAATTGCTTTCCTCCCTCGACTAGATTTCCGCGTCTTATACCCATTAATGTCCCGAACTTCTCCAGAGCAGTAGTTGAAGTACAATCACCATTCTTGTAAAAGAGTTTCAGAAGCAGAGCCCAGTCCTTCATTCGCATAGTCATAACGAGCTTTTCAGATGCATAGCAACAGGAACTGCATATACTTTGTGTTTTTACTAAGTCTAATATGTTTTCTGCATTAGGAATTAGCACAATTGTGAATGTTTGTCTGTACTTGCAAATTGACCTCTTAGGAAAAGATACGAGATTCGATTCACAACAAAACATTTATTTATAGTTAATTTTTGTGAACATTTTGAAATTAAATAGTAGGAAGAAATTTTTTTCCCCGGTTTCCTAGAAAAGCATCAAACTTATATCTAGAAAACTTTATAAACAACTAACTTTCATTTCATGAGACATGTGAAAATTAAGTTATTGTAACTTACTTGATATAGTCAGTATCATCTAGATAATCAACGCATCTTCGAGCCATTTACTTTGCTTTTACGTCTTAATAAGTACAAACGAATGAACGTAGTGAAGAATAAACTCAAAAATGAAAAATTAGATTATCATAATCTTCCTTCACATTCTTAAATTTGGAGCACCTGATCTCAGTATATGAGCTTCTGGCATATTCCTTTGTCACACAAATATTTCACATATTCGAAATGCGTTATCTACTTTTTGCCTGAAAAAGACACAACATTTTAAAATAGTTTTAATGTGTGTAACGTAGAGTATTTTGAGATTAGTCTTTTAGTTTGTTTCAATTTTGAACTTACATGGCCAAGAATATTCAGCTGCTGAGCACTAGTTACTAAATATCTGCTAAAGTGTAGGGAGTTATCATTAAACGGAAAAGTAGGTACCATAAATATGAGACAATTTTCTAGAGAAAATACGTCAATGTTATCGTCTTTTCGTCATTATGACTATTAATTGCAATTAATTGATATACCCAGCTGACTCATTAAAACCCCTACTCCATGATGGAATATCACAAGAACTTGTAATTTACAAGAAATTTAGAACGTATTGGGAAACACAATACAATACACAAATGATAAACGTTTAATGGCATGTTCAGATTACTGGCAAGAGCAATGACACCTAAAAGCGGTATAATATGGTAGTTGAAATACTGAGTTCTCATTCGGAAATCTCTCAGGTTCGTTGCTTTCCTGTTGGACGTGCTATTATGTAGCATGCAAGAAGTAACTCATATCGATCAAAAATTCGATTTTTGGAGAATTCCAGCTTATCGCAGTTTATTCCAGCTTACCGCTTCGTGAGGGCTGCTTACTTTAGTCGAAATCCAGTATCTGTTATGAGAATCTGAAATTGATGAGGATAAGAGGGTACCGAGTGGGATTTAAAGGCACCTATTACCAATATCGGAGAAGACAGACATCTTGCTTGTATCATTTTTAGGGATCCTAAAGCCACATTTCGTAGTCTGTATTAGGAAATTTGCATATTTCATAATATTATATATGTGTCATACAATGCGACAGGATTTGCAGCTCCGCGCATGGTCATCAACACCACCAGTATTCGATTTCCTTTAACGCTGTAGTACAGGAATTAGGACCTGAAGTAAAATATATGGGTTAATGTACAGCGTGACGTCTTTTTTACTCCCTCGGAGGCGAATCTCACTGTCCCATGTAGCGGTATGTAGATGAACTTAGAGGAAAAAACATTGAAAGCTCGCTTTCTTCATCGTCACGCTGGATTTGAACTTAGTAATGATGGTAAGAGGTGCATCTGTTTCACTTCTAATCTGCTTCTAATCTGCTGCGAATAGATACCGTTGCGTTATAAGGTTTGATTTCCTTTGTCTCGCTCATACCTTTGGGGACTCCTTCAACTTCGAAGAGGACAACACCGAATTGTATGTTGTAAGCGCTATGTTACCTCAATACGGTGGGTGTTAGATGCTTGCTTTTGCCTGCGAGTTGACCACACATTTTAAGTTAGTGAGTGATCTAGAGAAAGAAAATATGTGAGAAAGATCGGCATAACAACATGCCGGAAAAACTGGCATGATTAACATCCGTCACACGAAGCAACAGATAAACCTAGCATAAAAAGGAAGCTATATGGACTTGAATTGCTATCCAGAATTATTCAACGTCATTCGCCTTCTGCAGTAATTATGGATGGCTACACAAAATAACTCCCAAGACCAATACTACAACACCAATCAAGACAAGCCCCATAACAGCTACAATTACTGCTAGAGGCAGATGCTCGGAATACTGATTTTTGCATGTTAAAAACTTCAAAATTATTTGAAAATTTTATTATTTCATTTTCCTATTCCAGTTCAGTTTCATATCCCAGCATTTCTAAACTAAATATGAATCTCTTAATACCTATTTTTAAGGGGCTGCAATTTTAATGGCCAGAAGTGTATTTTATGAAGGACAGTTTAGTTATTCATAATATACTTTGAAAGGATCTCTTTGTTCCTATTTGTCTTCTTGGAAATTTTCTTAACCATTTCATTACTTTGTTTCTTATCAATAGATTACTTTTTAACATTCAGAACATACATTAACTTGTTATTTACATGCTTTTTTAGAGGACTGTTTTTGCCCTGTTTTCTTCGTTTTTCTAAGTTTCTGCATTTAAATAGGAGCATTTAGAAAGAATTCTCGAGTTCATTTTAAAAGAAATTTATACATACTCAGCTCAAATCTTGATTAATTAATAAGTTAAAGGACAAGTTAAATTTAAAAAGGAGAAAAAAGTTCGGTACTATTCCGTTTTGCCGGCGCAAACGATAAAGTCGCCTACAATGGTACAACTGATGCCGAACAGAATATCTTCACTGGTAACCTTTTATGCCTCATTTTCGAAACAAATCGCAGCCATTTCTTATCAGATTGATTGTTTCTTTAAATACTGGCATACAAATAGAATTTTTACAAGAAAGTTAAATTTTATGCCCTAAGATCATTCGCGGTTATTAAGTCAATTAGAATGCAATCACACCGCTCACCCGAAGGGAAAACATATAAAAGGCAAAAGCAAGGGTTAAATTCACCAATTCTAACGAGAATGCACGAGCGAAGTAAAGCACTGCGGTTTGACATAGTTTCTAAGTAAGCTATTCGTACAAATTGAAATAATTCTTGCATTTAAACATGTATTCCAAATTAAGATTTAACTTGAAATTAATGTTGAAAATTACTGAAAGAATTAGATTTTTCTAGCGTAATTTACGTGAGATGAGATCACGTTGAGTCATATGATACGAACTGGCGAATCAGGATGTTGAACTATGAAAGCATAGTGAATTCTTAATGTCTTTTTACAAATTTATTGTCTTCATTTATTGACCTTTTACAAAATTTTGGTGCTACTTTGGTAGACGGTTGCACGGATTTTGGTGAATTTTTTTTTTTTTTTTTTTTTTTTTTTTTTTTTTTTTTTGCGAGCGGTACGACTTATGGTAAATCTATTGCTGGACAAGTTATTTATGATAACCGATACTTGTCATTTTATTAAAAACATAATTCGTTTCATTATGCATAAATTAAGTGTTTTAAATATTATTTATGGCTTCTAAATATTAAAAATCAATTTAATTTTGCATTTTTATTTGAAATAAAAATTTTGTTGTTTATGATATTTTATATAATTTTATGTTATGGATGATGTAATCAATGACGTCACCTTACTTAAAGAATAATTGGTTTTATTAATATCTATAAATTTAGTCTAATGTTTTAAACATTATTTATGGCTTCTAAATATTAAAATACAATTTATTTTGCATTTTTTTAAAAATGATATTATTATGAATTATTTAAGTAATTTTAATTCTATGCGTGATGTAATCAGCTCCCTTATTGATTACTGAATATTTGTGCATTACCGCGCCATTTTAAAATTTTATTATTCATCTCTTCGAATTCCTCAGATTTCGAAACGAATGGGTATGTCCGTTTTGAAGATGAATGTTGTTATTGGTAATTACCAAGAATTATTGGTATCGGAATAAAATTTGCCCTTTGAGACCTTATTTTGGCCAACCTGGCTTTCCTAATCAAAGATTTATTTATAAATTGTTACAAGGGTCAGAGGAACTTTATTTTAAATTTTTGGAGGAAATCTCGCTAATTGCTTCTTCAATGAATAGCGAGAGATGTGTATCACAGATGAAGATCGTTAGAAGATCTTTTTTTTGTGGTACTTATCAATATACGACAGGTAAAATACTTAAAAAAATGTAAGTATATATTTTTCTTTTACTTTATAATTGTATACTTCAATTTTTATCAAAAATTAATACACTGTTTTCAAAAATTCCTGAGATATTTATTGCACGGTACTTCCGTTTTTTAGACCGTAAAAAAATTGCAGCGAAAATGTATGCGTAAAAGCGCCAAATCTAACAAACGCGCCCATTTAACAGCGCGCGAAATCTAGCGTACGCGCTGATTTCAGATTGCGTAAGTTTATATAGTTCTATATTTCTTAAGACGCATAGAAATACTAGTTTAATTTTTAAATCCTTTTTTGATATCTTATGGATTTAACAATTTGGGAATTGCCCATGAGGAAAAGTCTGCAATAGAATTTTGGGTAAAGTGCAGAATCCTCCACTGTTTTTAAGAATTTCAAGTACTCGATACCCAAGTACACATTGACCTATTTTCACTTAAAAAAGCATCCCAGAATTGCCCAAAAATGGCACTGCGCACACCCTTGACTTTATCTATGTACACATCGACCTATTTTCACTTAAAAAGTAAAAGAAAATTGACAAAAATCCAATTGTTTTTACCCCTGTAAAAAGCAGCAAACAAATAAGTAGGCGATTCTGCCCTTTACCGAGAATTTTTTCAAAGAAGAGGCATCATTCATTATAGAAAATTATGTTTGAATAACCAATGAGATGGAATTATGCTTTAGCGATAACTCGGTAGCGAAATAGCGATGCAGGCATCCATTCAGTTACGTTTAGCAATTTTTACATAAATTATAATAATGATCTGAAATAGTTATTTACACTTATGCTTCCATTCAGTCATGTTTAGCCTTTTTTTATATAAATTAGAATAATAAAAAAGTATTATATGAAATTAAATGAAACATCTAAATTAAAACATCAATCTTAAATAGTTATTTACTATTATATTTCCCTTTTTGCGTTAGGATTGCCGCAATTATATTTGGCAGCACTGGCATCAACAATAGTTTGGCGATTTTTTACGGCACTCAAAATCGTATAGTACCATTGCCACATATGTTTTAATGTTAAATAATTATATCCTATAAAACTTATTTTAAAGTATTTAAATTTAAGTAATATTTTAATTCTTTTAAACGTTTGTATGATGTTTTTAATTCGATATTCAATTTAAGTAATATTTTAATCCATTAAATGTTGGCGCAATGTTTTTATATCTGTGTTTTTATTCTATTATATGAAAGTAATAATTTAACCTTACTTTAGCATTTTATACTCTTAGTAAATGTATTTATTTACATTTGCCAGCCATCTTAAAAAACAACGTTTTCAACAAAAAAATTAATCCATTATTTTTAACGATATTTATTTTTTTTTAAGTTTCGAATACTTTATTATGCGTAAAATACGTAAAAACAGCATTTTTCAAGATGGCTGACGACTGTAAAAACCGCGCCAACAATTGCGCCAATGTAAATCGCCAAAAAATCCGTGCAACCGTCTACCAAAGTAGTACCAAAATTTTAAACCATATTAAAATGTTTATGCCTTCAAAATTAAAAATTCTTAGAACTAACGTTTGTTAACAATTTTTATGTGTATACTGTATGTTGTCGCCAACAAAGTGTGCTTGGCGAGATTTGCGTAAATACCAAAAGTTCTAATTGCTTTCCAGCAGATAAATTATTTATTTACGTAGGTTTTTCTTTTATAATTCATACCTACACGTGTTATGGAAAATTCTTATGTATTTTTTGTTGTGTATAATTATTGCGTATTATTTTACTGTGTTTAATGAATTTGTATTGTGCTTATTTAAAAATTATTGTATAATATTTCATATTGTTAAACTTTACGGCAAAGCTCTTTTAAGTTTGGTAGAATATGTGTTACAGTTAAAAGGGCGCGGGTATATTTCCGTTTCTCACGAGTCGGCTTCTTTTAGACGTTAGGGGTCAGACTGCCCAGCGGCATTTTCCTCTTTTCGCGGGGGTTGAAAACACGTGTTTTGCTCGTTCAGAGGCGAATAGTTCTAAGGGGCGGCGATTATTTGACAGAATTATAGGTTGGAAACATTCCTCTTTGCGCGGGAAAGAAAGGGTCTGTCATCTTGTTGAAAGTTCTGAATTTCTGAGAATTTTAGAGGCTATTTATTACCTTTTTTCTAGTTGGCTAGAGGGAGTCCAAGTTTCTTTAAGATTGGTTAAACTTTTAATTTTAGTGTTGTTTGAGCCAATAGTGATTTTGAGGCGTTTCTTGGTGAGTTTAAACGGAGTTTTCTTAAGCTGTTGCAAGGGAGAAGAACGGAGATTTTTGCGACGTTTTGGTGAGATTTGGTCCAGTTTGATCGACTTTGAGAGGAGCGTCACCCGGCGACCCCTTGGGGGCGACCGCGGTTACGGTTAATATTGGTGATCTCCGTGGCACTGGCAGCGGCGACCGGTCCTAGCTCATCGCGAGCTCCTTGCGGTTAAATTTCGGCGTAATTGGCAAAAAGATCTGGGGCTAAGTCCAGCGTCTTGTCTCTGACGTTTTCCATGTGTGGAAGAGCTTTCTGAATTGCTCGCACTGAAGTTCCAGTTTGCTTTGAAAAATATGGAAAAAGAGGGAAGTCGTCATCTCCTGCTGTCCATCTCCTTCCGTTATCTTCAGAGGGTCTTCGAAATAAAAGGGAAGACTTATTATTATTTTTTTGGAGTTAAATGCTGCTGGACCGAGTAGTACTATAAGAGAATTCTCATTATGCTATGAACCCACATCAGTATCGGTTTTCCGAACGAGGATGATGTTTGGCTGTTATGTTTTCGACGTTTTTTGACTGGATCCCGGCAGCTTCCCGAGGCTCTCAAACTAGTGTACGCGGATTCTGTGAGCAAAAGTTTTATTTTTATTCTGCTTTCTTTTATAAGTAAATATTTAGGATTTTGAAATGATAAATTCTAAAGCTCAGCTGATTTTTTTTTATGTAGATTAAAATTCGGCTATTTTAATCAATCAGTCAATAGTTGAGAAAGCGTTATGAATAATAAATAGTTGAAAAAGTGTTAGCTATGTTTTAAATGCTTAATTGTCATGAGTTTGAATTGAGTACATACTTAAAAGATTAACAGGAAGTGTTTCCCTATGATTTTTGTATTAATGGAATAATTTTTAAAATGAGATTGATATGAAAAAAAAACTATGAGTATCTTTTAAAAAGATTGTGTAGGGGTAGTCTGGGCAGCTATCTTGAATTATAAGATTTGAATTATTTAATAAATGTGTTTATTATTTTTATTATTGTATGTTTCTTTCAGTTTGATTGTGGTCTACTGTAGGTCACCCATGTGATCCTTACGGAACATGGTTATTCTTTCGAACCCGGGTAACCATATTGCGGTAGTAGAAAAAAATATAAGTTTTAAGTGTCGTTGACTATACGATCGGCTTATTTAATTTATTATGATTTGATGAGTACACTTCTTAATTGTGAGATGTATCATTCCCTGGGGTTTTGAAGAGTTCTGTGTTGCATTTTAAATGTTGTTTTTTAGGGCTATCTCTAGATTTGTATTGAAATTTATGTGTTTTCAGGTTCGAGATCTGAATTAGTTTTAATTTAGTGAGAGATAGCAGATTGATGATTTTGTTGTGGAAAGTGCATTTAACATTTTGGTTTTGATAAATAATCGTTATTTTAACAAAACACCAGGGAGGATATTTTCTTTGATTTAAAGTGTTTAGTTTTTGTCGCGGCACCAAAAAGAAGTCAGTTAAGTCAGTTTAAAATTTAATTAAATTGAAAAAGTAATTTTAATTTTCCCCTTTTTTCTACGTAACACACGCACAGAAATTTTTACTTAATGCACATTTATATGAAAATGTTACATTTTTGCACAAATTAAGAGAAATATTGCACGATAGAGCTACGAAACTGAAAGGAAGTTTATGTCAGTCATTGCATAACCAACAAAATTAAATCATTTTTCAAATTTTTAAGAAGGCTATTAAATTATATTTGTTTTTTACAGATAACGTGTCAGTTTACGTTAGGTATAAAAAATAAAATCTAAATACCAAGTTAAATATAAATCGTATTTGCTTCAAAAAGTGTATGTAATCAAATAGTTTTTGTTGCCAAATGAAGAGAGGAAAAAATATTTAATTATGATATCAATGGTTATAATTCCATAATCGGGGTGAGTGCCAAGCTTGGCGAGAGTTTTTTTATTTGGCGCGATTTTAATTTGGTTGTATGTTTCTTGTGGCAAACCTAGAGCTTTATTTCGGTAACTGTAAGAGCGCGAATTTAGTGTAACCGGATTTTTTAAAAATTTAATTTTGAAATACTATGTTTGTTTTTAAAAGTTTTACTGTTTAATATTATTGTTATATATATGTTTAATATTATATTTATATAAATATTTGCAGAAGGTTAAGCTGTTGTTGGTGAGAGAATGTTGGATTTCATATGACATGAAGTTTATAATTTATGAATGTTTTCATTTAATTTTTTTTTTTTTTAGTTTTGTTTCTTGCATGTGACAATCCAAAGATGTGGAATATTTAAAGCTTTGAACGAAAGTTGTTTAGTGTGTTGAATTCCACGACGATAGTAACTTGAATATTTTAGTTAGTTTTACGATGCTGAATAAGCATAATTTGCTATTCTGTTTACGTTTAAAACTGACATCGCAGTGCTCTGATCTGATAAGTGTATACATTTATTTATTCAATAATTATTTACAAGAATTGTTCATTCTACTATTTTATGATGAATTACATATATATAGGATTATGCTTTTACTTGCAAAGCTGTTGGACTTTGTTTTACTCTAGTATTTAATCATCTCATTTTACTATTCTGTTTACATAAAATAACGGCGTCTCACTACTGCAAAACTAAAAAGTTACTGTTCTGTTTAGGTTTAAAAATCACATTTTAGTTCTTTCATTTAGTGCGCCTAAAATATTCGCCGAATTTTCAAGGCCAAAATAGTTTAGCGCCAACTTACCCCGCTTATGGAATTTTAGCCAAATTAATAATCTTCGTTTTAAAATTTAGCTATTTCATTACATGTTCATTTAATTTCAGCAACGGTTAATTTTCAGTTGAATTCAGTTCTTTCAGTAAGAAACTCGATTTTCGGAAGAACATTTATTTGGCGGTAATTATAAACGCGATAAACAGTCAAATATATTAATTTTTGTGTTGCTTGTGTTTTGGCTGCTTGTGTTCAAAGGCAATAATTGTAGCTAATAATACCCAGATATCACTGATACTTGCCAAATCAAAACTAGGACTCATGAAATGAAGATTAACCCCAATATCTCTTAAAATTTTGGAATAATATTGCTTTTTAACAAGAGAAAATTTTGGCACTTCCTTATCAAAATGGTCACCATCTAAGCATTTGAGTGACATTTTAAATTTACGCGTTACAGACTGCTAGATTAAAATTTGCAAATTTTGGCGGCTTGGTGCCAATTTTGCCGATATGGGTTAACCACATAAATTTGGAGGTACCTTTACATTTAACATTGTTTAATTTACTATATCAAGCACTCGAAAGCTATCTGACTAAGGGGAAGGATGCCTTCGTGGATGACATTTTAAGAGGAACTAGCTCATATATACGTTAAGCATAGGAAAATTTACAAAAAACGCCCATGCAGCCAGCCTCAGACCAAAATCATAGTTTGGTCCGAACCCCAGACCAAACTACGATTTCAGCGGTTCAGTGTTAAGCGATTTTACAGCTCGGGGGTTGGTGGGCCGTTTATGTTTAGTAATATATGAAGTAAATAATACCTTTATAGTTTGAATTTGTGTTAGCTTTAATATATAACTTAACATAAATAATAATATAAATCAAAACCTAGAAATTTAATTACTAAGTTATAAAGTCCGCAACCATAAATGTTTGATTCTTTCTTAGGGCAATTTCAAATGTCGCAAAAGACTTATAAGGTAGATGCTTTAGCAAGGAAGTCCTTTTTCATTTTAGTTCTTTTCATTTTCCTTCTGTATAGATAGAAGG
The DNA here is from genome assembly GCF_044657685.1 of Stegodyphus dumicola. NCBI lineage: Eukaryota > Metazoa > Arthropoda > Arachnida > Araneae > Eresidae > Stegodyphus > Stegodyphus dumicola. The sequence continues at coordinate 97,087,312 of NC_140772.1, read as the reverse complement.
TAAGATTTCTCATCTTTGTTAATTTCTTCAGTAACTAAAGCAAAATCAAATTAAATAATGCTAATTTCTGGATAATAACCCAGTTTTAATTTGACGTATTTAGTTGGATTGTAAATTAAATTAACTATCGTTCATCTAAATCCAATTTTTTTCTCTTTCAGAAGTCGTGAAATTTAATTAACACAAAGCAAGAGAATATTACACATTTGAAACACGAGAAAAAGTATATTTAATATCTGTTAATACAAAAAATACTATAAGCTAAACATTAGGCACATCTAAGCCAAGTATATCCATTTCGTGGAGTTTATAGTTAGATTTACAGCTTAACTATGCATCCAAACGATTGTTTCTTCTCTATCAGTACAATGGACATATTAAAATATCTAACTTATTTTGGTAAAAGTTTACAATTGGGCGCCCCTAGTTTCTTTGGCAGTTCTTTTTTGACGCCAAGATCGGCGCCAGGAAGACACAATTTCAAGATGGCCGCTACACAAAACCAAAATAAGAAGTCAAAGAATTGCTCCGACTCTGTGTCCCTGTACACATCAATCTGTCTTCACTTAAAAAAAATCCCAGAATTTCACAAACTAGGCATTGCCCACTGCCTTAAATTTTTCCATGTACGCATCAATCTATTTTCATTTAAAAAAATCAGGAAGATAAGACAAGGTTAAAACTATCATGATAACCAGAAATGAGGTTTCATCGCCAAAATTAAAAAAAAAATCTGTCGCTAATCTAAGGGGCACCCAATTCTACACTAGTACACACTATACTAATTTTTTATTTAAAAAATTAAACATAAATTAATAAGTAATGTTTTGATCAAAAAGCATAAACTATTAAGTAATTTTTTGACTAGAGTAAGAACTTATTTTTCGCCGCTAAAAAGGGATATTTAAAAGGATTACCTCTCTTTCTTTAGGCTGAAGAACCAAACTAAAAAACTTCAAAAAATAAAATTTACCAGTCACATAATTTAAAATTTTGTATCTTGAAACAATCTGAAGTGTTAACCAAAGACAGGCATTTCGAAATACATGAGTTTGAAATATGATTGAAATAACAAGACTAAGATCAAAAGTATGTGCTCGCGCCCACGTAATACAGAAACATATTATTTTAGTAAATTTTTGGAAAACTAAGTAAACGTGCTTGATGAATCTTGAAATATTTCGTAGTTTGTTGTTAAATGTATCAAACTATTAAAGCATCTAACTATCTTTAAAAAGTGCATTTCACGAGTAGCATTCTAAGAAAGTTTTTCGTTAAGTGTAAAAGAAAATTATCTTCATGAGAAAATGTATTCCTACTTGAAACGTACCTAAGATATGTTATATCTTAGATATAAACACGCCGAATTTATTTATGCCTAAACACGTATGCCTAAACACGCCGAATTTAATTTGTTTTTGAAGTGTATTAAAAGATAAAAAAATAATTCAAATAAATTCACGTGCGATAACGGTAACAGCAAAAATAAGTCTAACCATGACTATGATATTACTCGTAATTTTCTACTTTGAGGTTTCTGCTCTTGTCTTGAAATTGTTTGCCCTTAGAACTTTGGGCCTCCTTTAAGCAAGTGAAATCCGAAAAGCCTTCCTTCAACTTTCAATAAGTGCCGACGTCTGCTGGCTCATTAGAAATCAAATAATTCATAAGAGAAAGATTTTATGAAAATTATCATATTTCTCTTCAAAAGTGAATCCTGGATTAAAGTTGGTGAAATGTTCACGTAGATTTAATCTTAATTTTCAAAAAACATTTCTTTGCTTTGTTAAAATATAGTTATATAAATTGTCATACCCAAGGTTTTTATAAATTTTTGGGACATAAAAAAATAATGTTCATTAAAGATGTCTTATTATAAGTTGTAGAGACATTAGAAGGAGCAGAAGATGTGAAAAATGACCAATGCCCTCGCCGAAACTCGAATCTCGGACCTCTCGAATATGCGCCGAGTGTGCTGGCCATTACACCAGAAGGTATGCTAAGAAGGCGGGAGAAATACCTTATATACTCCCCCTTTTAATGGGCGAGTGAGGATTAGGGGACCCAATTGCCAAATCCTGGTGGTGTAGAAATCCACCACATTTTCTTTTAGTTTGTTCGCCCCTGTAAAGACATTAGGTTATTTCGAAGCAGGAGACATGAAAATAAGCAATGCCATCGCCGGGACTCGAGCCACGGAACGTTCGAATACGCTCCGAGCGTGCTGACCACTACACGACGAAGGTATACTAAGAAGGCTGGAGAAATACATTATAAATGCTTTATTATCTTTGATAACTTGCAGTAATGTTTGCTAAGATTTTTAGAGTAACTGCTCTCTATGGGATAGCGTATTTTAGAAAAATTCATTTGATTGCAAGGTATCTTATTCACATGCAAATTAAAATAAGCTTATATATTGAAGATATCATAGACATACATATAACATGAAAAAAATTTGATATGGTGTTTGCTTATACTGTATTTTATGCTTCTGATAAGGAAACACAGTTTTAACAGTTCATGTTGCAGTTCGTCCCGAAAGGTTCACTGAACTGCTTCTAATGCGAGAGTGTCTTCAGCCTATTAGCAGTTTTTGTACATAAAACATCTGCTACGAATTTTGTACATATGTAAATAATTTTAGTCAAATTATATGCAAAATTCTGATATCTTTTGTATAATATAATGCCTCATGAGACGAAGCTCTGCCGAAAAAATAAGATGACAGGACCAAGTCTATTTAATATGGAGGTAAATGTCTAAATTGGCAAGATATCGCCAAGTTGGCAATGATTTTAGCAGCTAATTTTTGTGACCAAATGTGGCGAAAATTCACAAAAAGTCTCCAAACTTGGCGACCATTTGGCGACATTTTGGTTCGGTCCTTGTATAACTGCAATTGCTACTGTAATTGATCCTTATTAACTAAATGTAACGATATTCGGACCTTTTATGAAACTTTAGCTGTATAAGCCTTCCAGTAATTTCGAGAAAAGGAAGGTACTGGGAATTAAGACAGGAGCTCTCAGTTTTTCAGCTCAGAGTAGTGTTCGGAGTTTTGAGAGATACCCAGTGCGGGCTTCGTTCTTTAGATGCGCTTTGCAGTGCATTGTGTTTAAATTTCCAGTAGTTCTTAATAAATTCGAGTAGTTCTTAAGTGTTACTTTGAAAAAAGAACTTGCATCAAGTTTTCATCGATTCTGTGTGCATTCAATCCATTACGAACTCGTACGCACGCAACACATCGATGTTCATTGATGTGATCGGTGATCATCAAAGAAATACACAAAGAAACTATCGTAAAAAATTACTAATACATTTTAGAAGTGGTTGCTGCAATGCACACATCTAATGATAAGAATCACGGAAGCGAACATGAACGGATTAGGATTAGAATTACTTAATTTGTGACAAAGCGTAAAAAGAATGTCTGCCTAAGGAAGGAAAGAGATGTCGGTACTCTTTTGTTATCGGGACCAGATTCAGAAGTGTATATATGTATGCAGTATGTATGCATGTATGTGCGCATATGTATGGGTGTACACATACATATACATACGTACACACAATATATACATGAGGACATAAACTCTCCATCCGTCCACGCATGCATACATACATACATTTCTGTATCCGGTCTGTGTCCGATAACAGAACAGTACCAGGTTGCCTTTATGGAGGATGGAATTTACATTACGCATAGAGAAAAACACGAAAGCTTTCATGCAGCCCACCCGTTTGCCGAAATGAATTGGGATATAACCACGCTTGTTCAGAGGTTTCATTTTTTGACAGCTGGTGGGCCAAATACTAACAAAGTGGAAGCGGAAGTTAACAAGGCGCATATAGTACATACCTGTACTACGTGCCATGCAAGCTGAGATTGCCAGTTACGTAAATATTACATTATAAATGATATTTATACGAAATAAAAATTGGTCCTTATTTACATTCCCTAGAGAATTCTTTAGGTAGCCTCATCAAGTTTTCATCGATTAAAACAGGTAACTCCCTGTTTTAATTTACTAAGTCCTATTGAGAATGACGTAATTGTGATTAATTTAATGCTCCAAGAGATTCGATTATCTAGCGAAATTATGCATTGGGCTGTTATCTTAATAAACGTAAAATGATTCTTCGAAATAATTTAAACACATCGCCGGGGACACTTTTTGCTGGAAGATTTGCCGATAATTTCGATTGTGTTAAGTGATTAATTGATGATTTCGTACAAGGTTCTTGAAAGTCGAAACGTATATAGTTGATCAAATCTAATCTTTGAAAATGGGTGTCGAGCCTGTGATTCGTAATTTGTTTCAGAATCATTTTCTCAGCACGGAAAAAAGACTGATCAGGTTGTCAGGTTGGCGATATCTCGCCAAATTACCGAGACCCATTTACTCAATGTTCAATGGACTTGCCCCTGTATTCTTGCATCTCCGGTATAGCTTCTCTCTTTATAGTATTTTTTGCGTTACATTACACAGAAAAATACAACAATTTCACATATAATTCCACTAAAATCATCTATCTATGTTCAAGATTCGTAACAATAATATAAATTAATAAAAATAATACTTTTAAGTAATATTAACTAATAACAATAATTATTATATGATAATAATGGAAACATTAATATTAATACTATTTCCCTTACTCTTGGTGTTTATGATGCGTATGATGATTATTATCACTCATCATCTTAATCGTAATTATTATTATTTTGGATATGCTTTGCAAAATTTAAGACTCTAAATAGCTTCATATTAAGAAAGCAAAAACTAAGCAAAATATTTATACATTTTTGATCTGGTTCTAATATTATTTTTGCGAAAATAAAATAATTATTATAATATGAACTTCGCTAAGGACTGAGTAAAAATCACGCAAAATATCGTTCATGTTTATTGCTATATTTCTTGAATAAGGCAAATTCTGGAATAAACTTATGAATTCTAACCTTTTATGACTAGATTTAAAATTTACCTTCTTTAGATTAATGACATTGTATTTTTTTATTCCTGGTTTGTAATAATTAATTATATGTCAGAGTTAACAGCGAACAAAAATTTAGAGACCTTAAAATTTCCTTCAATTTCTATTTCTGTATTATTATAATCTGATCGAATAAAAGCGGACTGCTTTATTGAGAGCCCTCCAACATATTACGGGTTTTCAGCGGCAGAAAATGTTTTATCAAAAGTACATCCTAATTTATAAAATCAACTCAAAGTCTTGATTGCGCTGAAAGAAGAGAATGAAGAGTTTACGTTGAAGTAATAAATTTTCGTAAGCTCAGTAAATGTCAGTACTTAACTAAAGGAAGTAATGTGGAACAATTGACTTTACCGAGCACAATTTATTTTCATTATAAAATAAGGTCAAGTATAAAATTAGCTCTTAAGGCAATTCGAAATATAAAAAAAAAAAGACAAATAGCACAAGCATAATCCCAATTTCCTTTCTGCAGTACTTCCGTTGTTTGCAAATTGACCTTACTTCAAATATAAAAGAATTATTTATGCTATCGAAATTTTGGTAGTTCTTAGAACTGCCACGAGTTTGAGGTTATGGAAACCCGATTTTTCATTATTTTAGCACTTTTAGTATTGTCTAGTTCTTTCTTACTACTTTTCCCTGTAATCTAATTCTGCTACTTTATTTAATAAAAGCTACTGAAAACTGTTTATGAAATTGGAAATTTACTTGCTTGGAATTGAAAAAAAAGCACACATAATCTGTGTATATGCATATATGAATGTTCCCCGCATTGGGAAAAGACGACGGCACATACAGCCATCAAATTTTAAATAACGTATTCCTTCACCCGAACAGGTGCAATGGAAGCCCGAATTTAAAATTTGTTTCATTATTTATTTCATATTTTGTAAACTTTCAATGAATTTTTGATTAACAAACTCAACAATCTGAAAGCGAGTCGTGGCAACACTGTAAGAAATAAAACATTTTTATCTCCAGTGTACGAGACTATTGCCTTCGGAAAAATATTTATCTTTCAATTTTAATTAATAAACTCAGCTCTAGGAAAGAAATATGTTGCCACGGACGGAAATAAAATAATTTTATCTTTCACCCCCCTGCGTGTTGCGTCTAGTCTCTAACATACCTTCAAATTTAATTTGGAAGGCTACTGAGTATAAAACTAAGCGATTTAAGAGCAATAAACACGGTTTTTAAGAATATTTGTTTTTCCCTTTTTAATGTGATTGACTTATATAAACATGAATTAAAATCATGAGATGTGTAATTAGAAATATTGAATATTTTTACGAAATTACACTAGTTGGTCTCATTAAAATAATTATATACTTCTTATTTTTTATAACAACTACACTAGTATGCAAAACTTAAGCAACAGGTGTTCTTTTTTGCCTAACTCGACGAGAAATCATTTGAGGGACATGAAATTCAGAATTAAGAGACAGCATTTTGTATTTAAACGATGACGAAAGCATAATTGCGCTAAAAATGAATAGAATACACACAGTATGAAATCAAACAAAAATAGGCTTTATTGAACTCAGAGTATCGTTACACATGATTGTCTGTACAAGAGGAAGAACAACAAGCAGATGTTCCTTACTATGAGATATGCCCTTCCCTTACTGCAATGGTTGCTTTGAACGGTCTCTCCATACCCAGCACCAGATTGTCCAACAGATCTTGAGGTAAGAGTGCCCATTCCTCAATCAGCATCTGTTTCAGTTGCTGGATATTCCCCGGAGGATGTAATCGTGCCACAAGGCATCTCCCCAAAGCATCCAATACATGTTTTACGAGATTTAAATCAGGAGAGCACGCTGGTCAATCCATTCGAGTGATATCTTCACTTTTCAGTAGCTTCTGAACAGCAGGAGTCCGGTGTGGCCGTGCATTGTTATCCACAAAAACGAAGTCTGCTCCAATGACACCTCGGAACAGACGCACATGAGGAAGGATCACATCCTGACAATAGCGATCTCCGGTTACAGAACTTCTGTCGAAAGCGTGGAGCTCTGTCCGCCCGTTCAGTATAATGCCTCTCCAGACGAGATCTTCAGGATACCGTAACAGTCTCTTTCCGTGATGTTACTGAGATTAAACCGTATTCCGACCTCTCTCCAAATCAATTTGTGTTGAGAATCGTTTGTGGCACTAAAACGACCGTCATCCGTAAGGAGGATACGACTCGATTAATGAGATGCCCAGTTTTTGCGCTTTTTGCACCACTGTAAACGGTGTCGCCGATGGCCAACTTTCAAAGGGATGCAGCGTTCAGGACGGCAGGCGAATAAGCCACCTTTGTAAAGGTGTCTGCTGCACACAGTAAACGGCGACACTTGTTACTGTACACAGTTGTTGAACTATGGAGTTTGGTGATTGGTTTCGGGCTCTTTTCGCCTGCAGGACAATATATCGGTCATCCACTGCAGTTGTTTTCCTTGGGCGGCCACCACCAACCTTTCTAACAGCCGTACCTATGGTTTGTAAGGCTTTCCAAGCGCGCGAAACGACTTTTGTTGATTCCGAACTCTTCAGTTATACTGATCACACTTCACCCCTATTCCAGATTTTCGATCGTTCTTCCACGTTTGAAGTCATCCAGATCATTTCTTCTAGCCATATTTAACGAAAGAACTCCTTGTACTTGCAGCGAATGTCTTTAATTGCGTCTCCCTCTTTTCTTTTAAGGTAGTCTCGAGTTGAGCCCGACGGTACGCGTTTTGCGTACGCTCACGTAGCATGTGAAGTTTTTTCTTGATATTTGCATACGCATGAACTTTCTACTAAATTGCGTGTTCATTGTACTGAACGCAAGAATCCCTTTTCTACAATTTAATGGCTATCTGATTAAAATTTGCATTGTTGCTTAAGTTTTGCATACCAGTGTATTTTAGGCCGCTGCCAGCGCGAGTGGCTAGATTTTAAAGAAATAATATAGCGAATATAATATATATAGGCAAACTCTAAAAATCTATCGGGAGTTCCAAAGATTTTGCGATTTTAAATGTTTTGTGATTCACAAAGATAATTGAATTTTATGTGACGTAAGTGCGAAGAAGACATCTATTATACAAAATTAACGCATAGAAAGTTAATAGTAAAAGACTGTAGAGACATTAGGTATTTTTGGAAGTAGGCAAGAGGAAAAATCAGCAACGCCTTCGCCGGGAATTGAACCGCGGACCTCTCAATTACGCGCTGAGCGAACAGACACTACACCACGAAGACTCAATAAGAAGGCGGGAGAAATACCTTATATACTTCCCCTTTTAAAGAGCGACTGGGGTTTTTAGAAGAACCAATCGCCAAATCCTGGATGAGGAGAATCATCATCCAACACCCTTTTAGTTCGGGCGCCACTGTAGAGACATTAGTTATTTTTGGAAGCAGGCAAAAGGAAAAATTAGCAACGCCTTCGCCTTGAACTTTCTGAGATGTAAGTGCGAAGGAAAAAAAAATGGCTAGCAGAAGCGAGTGCCAGAACAGATTAGTAGAACGCTTTTGAGCGACCTTTAAAATGTGGAAACTTTCAGACATTTCTTTATTTTATTTAATTTTTTTTCATTTGTTACCTCTTATTACTACACATCTTTTTATTGCCATAAATAAACAACATTTACAAATGAATGTCTTCGTTAGCGTAAAATTACGTTTGCTATTCAACAAGAAGGACAACATTTTATTTCAAATACACGAACTCTTTGCCAGGCACCACCTTTCGCAAACAACCACCTCTGAAAATGACTTCTAGAAAATAAATAAACATCCGTACTTATAATTATGAGTCTTCTCTAAACCGTTTATTCTCTAACACGAGAAAAATCATTAAGTACGCAGCATAACGATCATCAAAATGTCTAATTTCGCTATGAGTTATAAAAACAAATATTATTCCTTAAATGCTGACCCTGGTAAGACTTTCTTTTATCTATCAGTATGTCGCTTGGCCGGTATGAAGAAATGCATTTCTTAATTTTATTGCCAGATATTCTCTCACTGTTTATATACTGCTTTAGATAGTTCTTCATCTGTTGTTGGGTTGGAAACGCCCTTTTACAAGTGTCTTAAAAGCACAGTAGTCTATGGATGTTAAGTCGTACAATTTCACTGGAATATATATATATATATATACCGATTTAAATTTTAACAAACATGTATATACGTAAAAAAGCAAATTTAAAGTTAAAATTATGTGCAAACATATAAAAATTTAATTTTCGAACTAATCTACAATATCATTTAAATTCAGATAGCATAAGTAAATCAAGTGCAAAACCAAACCATGAAAATAAATTCACCAATTTAGCAAATTAAAATTAATCTAAAATTTTTTTTAAAAACGCATAAGTGAATGACTGTTGAGCAGGCTATGCCGAGTATATATATTCGCTATATATATATACCGAGTATATTTTGAGTATATTTTAAATTATGTAAGTTAGGTGGGCAAGGCTCCTTTGAAGCCAAGTACCCAGTTTATCAAATTCATTTTCCATTTTTTCGGGAAATTAAAAAATATTAAATTAGATATTAACATGAGACTCCCGGCTTTATCTGGGAAAGGCTAACTTATTTTGCACTTTATGGATTAAGAAGGGGGATTTCTTTTTTAAGTACTGGAATTAAATTATTGTTAATAATTCTTAGATTTAATTTTTACATTTTGTTTGAATTTTCTAAATTTCAGGTTTTTGTTGTTTGAAAAATCAGCTCTGATCTAAAACTCTTTATCGAAATTTTCTGTAGAATTTGAAATTAAGTATTTCTATTGTCTTCATCGGCAATAAATTAATTACTTTTATTACAGTCATTAAAATATTACCTTACAACATCTACAGACATAAATATTTTCATTCTTTACATGGTAAATGGATTTTGTGATAATAGTTAGTGAGTCTATTGAGAGGGCGGGTTTCCTAGAGCCATAGATACATTTTTTAAATGTTAAATTTCCGAGTAAAATTATCCTATAGAAAGGACTGATAACAGTCTTTGGCTTTGATTATCATTTCTATTATCATTTAGCTTTGATTATTTTCAGTCTTTTAGCTTTGGTTATCAATAAATAATATACACACAAATCACGATGGTGCGTTAATTGGGTTGCGGAATAGCTGAACCTTATTTAGAAAGTTAAGTTCACTTATTGTCGAAAGACCGAATATTTACTATAATAAACCAATATTACAAAGCAATATACTCTATAAGAAAGTGGTAGAATAATAGCAGTGATATCACATGATGGGAGCTAAATAAACTCTGCCAAAGAATTGTATATATAGATATATATATAAATAAAGAGAGAGAGATCGAGATAAAATAAAATAAAAAAGACCTATCCAACTTTTTATACGACTTTATATTGTGAAAATATTCAAAGTCTTTCTTAAATGCTGCTCCTTAGTGTTTGGTTGTAATTTAGTTTCATCATTCCTAACAATGTTTGTTCTTTCGGTCTGATATTACTTCAGTTAATCGAAAATTGACTTTAGTTTATTTTGCCTTTAGAAATGTTATTTATTATTTCTACATCGTTTCTGTTTGAAAATCAGAATATATTTCTTCATAAAATATACAAATATAGCTTTTTATCCGAAACTAATTTATATGAGTCATTTTGAGCTAATAAAAATTGTCACTACAGGAGACAATAATTTATTCCTCGTTATAAAAGCTATTGTCAAATAATTGGTTTCAGGTTTAATAACTTAAATTATCTCATCATTTGATAGTTAAAAAATGGAATTATAAAAATAGCATGCCGAAGAACAATTATTTGAAATGTTAAAGCAACAAGAATCAGTGCTAAATTTCTTTATTTTGCAGTACTAGTTTCGAACGTTTTGAGTGTACAACCTTCTTCATCAGTTGCAGGAGTGAAAATGAAAGAGGAGAAGTTTGCGCTCACGCGATGTCAATAAATCAGTGGTAATTATGAAATTTACCTCATTTTAAACATATGCTGCTACGCCCCTTCAAATTTTTAATATCTGCAACTTATTATGTGCAACGTAGCTTCTCAATGGCATAATTAGATCACTTTTAGTTTGAACATTTTGCTAAATAGTCAGTTCAGCATGCTAAAAGGTAGTTGCTGTCATTTTCAAAAGTTGGAAAATAATGAAGGTAAGAAAGGTATGCCAGAGATCTGAAAAGGAGCCCTGTGAAAAAGAGCTCTTTTGTTAATGTTTTGACGCTGTGTACTGCTGTATAGTGAAAGACCTGTTAGTAAAGAAGAATCTGATTAACAGAATAAATTCTTTTACGATATTAAAACGAAATAGTTTGAAGATGTAACCATACTACGTTCATAAAATAACAGTACTGCGATTTTATAGCAATCTTGAAATGAAATGAGAATTTCAACGTTTTCAGCCCTTGGCGGAAAAGAGATGGTTATCACTATATCCATTTAATATCTCTGAGGCCGTTTTGCATCTATGCATATAGTTTATATTTGACACGTATACGTATATTATGTTTCTTCAGCTAATGAACATTTGTTGATTTTCGCTGGTCATTCGGCATTACACGAAACCAACTGTTAATCCGAGAAGCCACATTAGCTACAGTTATTACATTTTAAACAATATTTAGTAGCAGCAGATTTAAATTGGATGAAAATAAATGGGAAAACTAATGCTTTAGGATGAAAGTCTTGCATGCATCAGTTATGAAGATAAAGCTGTATCATTAAGAAAGAACACTGAATAAAAAGGTTTTAAAAGTCGGAGTTACACCATGTGTTAATAATTATCTTGTTAGAATTACTATTTGTCATCAATAAGGGTTCGTAAATTTTCGTTTTTTATTGAGCTGTCTGTGCTGAAGAATAGAATCATTTTGATGTCTCTTATTTTTATTGTTGAAGAACAAGTTGATGAACAGCCATTTATATCTCAGGACGATAATATTTCCTATTATAAATTTCAAACTTTAATAAGTGGTTAAAAGACTACGACATAGATATCACTGATATGATCCCAAAAGAGCCAGTAACTTATGCTTTCAAAAAATTTCAGAATATTAATTAATAAAATGTAGCTAAAGAAAAACCTTAAAACAATGTAGAATTAAAAACAGTTGTGTTTAAATTTGACATATCACTTTATTAAATGAATGTAGGACGAAAGGAAAAAATAATATAAATAATGTTTTATTTGAAATTCCTAAAATGATTAATTAACTGAAAGAAAATGTAATAATTCACTATTTAGTTTCAGGGAAAAAGATATTGAATAATTCTCTTCACAAACTTCATCTACAATTTTATATCACAAATAATAAAATCATGGATTAAGATAAATTTATAAAGATAATGGCTTATGCATTTGATAATGCATTTTGATTATTCCATTTTATTTAGGGGCCTACGCTTTTATTATTCGTAATATAAAATTGTAGATGAATTTCACGAAGAGACTTAATCTTTTGTTCCCATCAAACTATATGATGAATTATAATTCCTTTCTGGTCATTAATTATTTTATGAATTTTGAAATAAAGATTTATTTCATAAAACCTTTTTATTTTCTTCCTTTGAGTTTCAATAGATCAAAAAAATTATTCACTTGAAAAATCGTTTTTCAACAAAGAATCAATACTTTGCTTCCAACAATTCTGATATTACTTACAACTGTGTGATAAAATAAATATATTATTCCCAAGTTATCATTAATATTTATGTATATTTTCTACGATAATAATTCATGCATTTGATCTAAGACTATCTTGTTTGGACAATGGCGTATCTATGTAAAATGGCCCTCGTTGACAAGAATTTAAATTGCACCCCCTTTAAAATGTTTAAAATTATGTTTATCACTTTTTGATTTGGTTTTAGGATAAAATGATGCTCCGTGGCATGTACACTGCCTGCCATACCAGCTTTGTGTTACTTATCTTATCTTTATAGCATATTTTCTTCGATATTAGGATTTTAAAGTTCCATAAAAGAAAAAAAATGCTAAATTTCCAAGTAAAATTAAGAAAATCAGCTTTTATAATGTAGTGCTGATAAAAATGTATATAAATTTATAAAATGTAAAAAAAATAAAAATTTGTAAGCTCTGTAGTATGTCTTTGTAAGTCAAACGAAACCTTAGATAACGAACACCTCTAACGACTAATAAATTATCTGAACAATAAGCAACTTGGATTACGAATGATATCCCTAACTGCAAACACTCTAACTGTTAATAAATGATTTTCAAAGAAGTTTTGATGTAATCTTTGACAAATAATTAGTAATCAGTTTCTTCAGGAAATGCTATTTTAATATTTAAAATTTTTTAGAAGATTTTAATATTTTCCATTTCTTGGCTCTCATGAACTTAGTCTGGCAGCAAGTAACTTCCAGGATCCAGAATTTAACATCGGGAAAATTATGTCCAGATTGTGTTGAAACAGATAATGTTTTATCGTCTATGATAATGGATCTCTAGAACCACAAAAAATCATCTATAATTTGTGCTTTATGATGCTGGAAAACCATGAGATTTGAAACTAACAATGAAGACATGGGAAATTTACTGAAGGATTACAAAAAATTAGTTCAGAAAAAAGAACTGAAACAAATTTCAAATTTTCAGCAAAAGGCACTTGTGGAGGATATAGCTTCAGAGGAAGTAACAGAGGAACAAAGAAAGATAAAGCTAGTCCTCTTATCTAATTTATCTTTTATTTATCTTTTACATATTTTATCTATCTAAGACAAAGCTAGTCCAACATTTTTGGCTTAGCATTAAAAGGCAACGAATAACTCAAAATTAAATTAATTTAAGTTAACCTAACGGTTTCACAGGTTAAATATCACGTAAGCTGGCTCTGACTCGAAAGTCGGGGTAAACAAGCCTAATGGCAAAAATCACTCAAAGCCATAGGAATCTAATTGGTAGAAAATCAAAAATAGCAACATGATCTTCAGGCAGAACACACTCTGATTTTGCCTTCCAAAGCCTTCTTTTAAATACTAACATCTTTCAACCTTATTTGAATGAACGCGCGCTAGATAATTTACATTCTGGCAAGGAAGCGTGAGTTGTAATCCCTAATAAAGATGTGGTGTGTGGTGTATTTAATTATGGCAAAGCACACTAGGGCTATCTGCCTAAGGGGAGGGATGCCTTCGTGGAGGACTTTCTAAGGGAACCCTAATAAAGAAATATAGTAACGTGGTCTTCAGGTAGGAAGAAAACGCTCTGTTTTAACCTTCGAAAACCTTCCCTTAATTACTAATTTCTTTCCACCTCATTTGAATGAACGCGCGCTAGATAATTTACATTCTGGCAAGGAAGCGTGAATTAAAATCAAGAGCAATAGGGAAGTCAGCTGTTGAGTAAATTAGATAAATTCCAACAAACAAAACATCTTGCGAGAATGAAAATAAGTAAAATTCTAAGATTTTTAGTTTGTTCATTAAACGAAGGTATGCTCGAAAAATTATTTCGGCATTAAAGTAAAAAACGTAAATCTAAACTGGCTGCACCATATTTTCCACAAAGAAAATGTGTGTGCAGATTTTGAGATAGCTAGATAGATTTCAGATAGATTTTGAGATAGATAGATTATTATGAAATAACTTAAAAATTGATGGTAATTTTATGATCTTAGCGACGGATACAATAAGGGAGCTAAAAACTCTTATAATAAGAGAAATGCTTACAGTTTTGATAGGTATAGGTGACCAAACCGATTATTAATCGTAAAATTTTAATATTCGATCTGAAAAACTTAACGATGTAATATATTTTGTCACTGCTTTAATATAATTAAATTTTTGTATAATATGAAATTTTAATTTTATTTTAAAACGTAAGAGGTTTTGTAGTTGCAACGTATACGACTAAATAGCAAAACAGTATATTAAATCAGTGCTTATGCTAGGTAATAAAGAAATAATACTTAAAATTTGCGCTGTTTTAATCACAACAACAAAGTCTATTATTATTCTATACTTCATAGCAGTTTAAACAAAAAGTATTTTTTTTCCGAAGAAGAATGACTGTTTCAGGTATACTTTCAAAATGCATTGATGCTATAGATTTGAAATTATGAATTTTCTGCGGGATAATTAAATTATAACTAAATATTACAATATTTATAGTTAATGCCTCTTAACTATACTTTCAAAAATGAAAATAAAAATTTTATGCTATTATTTAGAAAAATAAAATAAAGAATGAAATTGTTGTCCACTGTGTTCTTCCTTCTTTCAAATTTTATTTTAATTTCAGAAAGCAAGCAATTCGATCCTAATAATTGTTCAAATTAAATCATGCAAGCACTCGTAAAATAAGAAGAAAGGGTTGAAATGTATATTTAAATGAATAATGCATTAATGGTTTAGAAATAACTCAAATAAATCAAGGAATTAATTCTAGATGGTTCGTACAGATTTCTCAAGTGAAGGAGATAATAAAGTTCATATTTATGTGTATCAAGCGAGAACTGTGAAACAGCATATGTTATAAATATCTTATCAGCAATGATAACCGGAAAAAATATCTTACCATACAATCATCAATCAGGGACTGAGGTAATTTCAATAAAAACACGAAAGTAAAGTATAAAAAGATAAATAAAACTAATAGACGAAACTTAGATTGCATTATAAAACGATTCAATTTAAGTAATGTAAATTCTTTGCATATTTAATATGTATTCCTTAATTGAGACGTGCTTGTATATAGAGCACTGCTTAAAATAATTCCCTCTGAATAATGCCTCACATGAGTTACTGAGAAGGTGTTTCACAGAAATTTGCAAAATGTATTCACTATGAGAGGTAAACTATCACTAATTTGTTAATATAAAGCAGCTCGATATGTAGCAGTTGCATGACCATATGTAAGTAATGTGGTCCAAAATTAACAAATTAAGTAACCGAGTTAGGATTCTCAAAATTACATCATAAAGGTTTATCCATCTTTATTTTGGCAACTTAAAAAAGAAACTCAGGGTTTGTAAACTTCCTGTTTTTGTTTATAAGAAAGTGTTTATTGACAGCAATCGGAAAAGCATGATTTGACCAAACTCGTAATAAATAATGTTGTCTTAAAACAAAGCAGTATGACATGTAAAGAAAACAGATTTTGCCAATAGTAGAAAATTGTTCTTAAGAATAAGGAGCTTAAATATATTTAATCAAGAAACTTGAAAAGGAAAATCGATCTTAGTGAACCCAACATATTCCAGTCTATGTATATAGTAATTGGAGGCAGTAATTTGGGAGACACATGTCTTACTTTCGGAATAAAGATTGTATTCTAAAATGTTGAAAGCAGATTTGAAGTCACTCATACTTGAATATGATAAATTAAAAATAATGAAGTGAATTAAATCTTTTACATTATACTATATGAAATACTCAATACGTTATCAAGGCATTAATGCAGCATTAAATATTTATCATCGTAGTTTATAGTTTTCGTACTTTACTGTAATATTTTACTGAGAGAAATCCTGTAAAATCTAGCTGCGAATTATCGCTAAATCGTTTAAGTACCACAGAGACAAGGGAAAGGGAAAAAGGAACTTTTTATTAAATTAAATAAAGGTTTAACAGATGGCACCAACTCGTGCTTACAGAAGACAACAGTTATGGCTTTAATCAAAGATAACACATTAACTAAAATTAAGGAAATAAGTTAGCCTAACGGCTGCGCCCAAGCTGGCTCTGACCTAAGGTCGACATAATAAGCCTAGTGGCGAGAATAACTTAACGCCGCAGAATATCGCAAGAGAATCCAACTAGCAATGTGACCTTCAAGCAGGTAAAACACACTCTAATTCTACCTTCTAAAATCTTCCTTAGTGTCATCTTTTTACCTCAATTGAATATTACGCGAACTAGACATTTACGCTCTGTCCGGAAAATGGAAATGAGAGCGATAGAAAAGTAAATGAACATAAAACAACTGGCTAGAAACTGAAACATAAGTTATTTAAAATGAATAAATTACTGAAGTAATGGCATGTGTGCCTTTATATAGAACAATATTTTCTTTGTAGGGAAATCTTGCATGATCGGTCCAGAAACGTATTTATTAGCAATGATTTAAGTTAAAATGTGTGAAATAATATATTAAAACAATTTGGGAAAAATTTGTAAGAATGCATCTAGAGACTGCCAGGCTTCTCAGACTAGAATATGGAAGAATTCGGCTGCGCTATAGCCGGGATTTGAACTACACACCTTTCAGGTGCCACAAGAGCTATGAGCAGTGCAAGGGTTACTTAGATATAGAGAATCAATAACACACCATTTAGCTACTTTTGGGTTACAGTTGTCAACATATTCTGAAGTTTGGAATTTGATTTCCGAAGACGACACACTTTCTGTGCAAGAACCCTTTCACTTTGAGAATCTTAATGTCTGTTGAATAACATGCTTTTAAATGAACAAATTTCGGGCAAAATAATGCATTTCCTTCACAAATATTCCTTTCCGGAAGGAAGATTTTATTCATTTGAAGTGAATAAAAACTTAATGTTTCCGATGTTCTTAAGTTAAAGAAGAAAATTATGCAGAAACATACTGCCGAATGCAGAAATCTCTCACATGCTAACACCAGTATGAAACGATGTAGAATTAGTATTCACTCAGTGAAAAATTTATGAAATTCAAGTTTAATAAAATCTAGTCATTAATATACAAAACTGCAGTCATTAATATGCAAACTGGAGCTATAGCAGAGATCACAAAATTAGATATTATGTATTTACTACCCTAGGCTATATTTATAAAACAATGCTTAGATATTAAGCTATCAATATATACCTACCCCAAACTGCCAGATTAAAACTAGCTAAATATGATTTTTTTTCGGTAAAAATGTATATTACTTAACAGTATATTATCGATACCAGGTCTCGACAAACTATCAGCCACTGGTCACGGGTGTATCATTTCATAATTTCAAATGAGTGGCTTGAATTCCAAAAAATAAAGTATAATACATAAAAATAAATTTTAAAACATAAATATGAAATTAAAACTTAAAGAATACAAAAAAGTTAACTAAACATAAATAATAACAATAACATTTTAGTTTGATTACAAAGTGCAGTAACGACCTTCCTTTTTACTTCCTTGTACGAAGAAAAAGGAAGTATTGTAATCGCGAAAAGTTTCAGGCAGCATATTTCAACGAAAATATCCATTTTGACCGCTATCGAATGCAATTTAACGATGTTTTTGCGTGATATCTGTACGTAAGGACAGAATAAAAGACTCTTTTCCTTCAAAAAATTATAAAACTGCTTTAAAATTAATGGTGCTACTTTGGTAGACGGTTGCACGGATTTTGGCGATTTTTCTTTTGGCGAGTAATACGACTTATGGTAAACCTATTGCTGGATAAGATATTTATGGTAACCGATACTTTGTTGTCATTTTATTAAAAAAAATAATGCGTTTTATTATGCATAAATTCCGTGTTTTAAATATTATTTATGGCTCCTAAATATTAAAAATCAATTTAATTTTGCATTTTTATTTAAAGTAAAAGTTTTATTGTTCATGAAATGTTTTATGAAATTTTATGTTTTGGATGATGTAACATGAACCTTATAAGAGATAGACTAACCCAGTTGGCGGGGCGGTGTCACCGACATGTCGGCAAGATAGAGTAGGGACGATCTGGTTTACTTTAACATTAAAACTGAAATCTATGGCGTTTGTATCACATAACTCTTTTTAATTATTAAATGTGATACGTTGTATAGTGATGAGATTATGAACGCCACAGGTTTTTCCAAATAGGATTTAATATATCTCATTAAAGCACTTTTTATTGCATTTCGCGTATTTTTTTCACGGGTAATTCTTGTACAAACATCTTTACTTTGGTAAAACGGTAAAATGTCTAGGCACAACATTTATGAACTTAATTTTGCGTACAAATAACGTAAAATTAAATAAGATTGATAGTACGTGATGCTTTGAAATAAATATGGTAAAATTAAACAAGATCTGATAACTTTTTTTTTTAAATTTAATGACCATTTTAGGCAGTGATTTTCAAAACTATAATAACATTACAAAACAATAATTTATTTCATTATATCATCATTAACTTATTAACATTAAAATGGAATATTTATTTTAGTAATTTATAAAATTCGGAGCATAAAATTTTCTGAGTGTAATGAAGGGGAAAAATGGTAAAATAAAATCTAGAAGCACTCAGATTTTATATTACGCCCCAAAGGAACCTTTTCTTTAACGTTTTGTGTGTTACCCATATTTACTGAATATCATGTTTTTCGCCCGTAAATCACATACATTTGAAAACAGCATACTTTTAGAACTTCCGCACTGGAGATAAAACTGTTATTTTCCGTACAGCGCTCTCTCTAAACTCGTTAAGTTTGTTAATCAAAAATTCGTTAAAGTTTTACAAAATATGAAATAGATTCGGCCGTCCAGATCCCATGTTCGGATGGAGGATTACATTATTCAAAATCTGATGGCTCTAGATACTGTCGTTTTTGTCACAGTGCGAGAAACATACATGTATTCATGTAGATTCTTCATTATTTAATTTCTTTAAATATAATACAGGGCGATAATATTTGGTAACAACAATTTGCAAGGAGACACGGATATTTATAGTAAAACAGCGCAAAATGCCGCTTCGTAACTAAACAGCCTTTCTAGGCTACCGTCCCTTTGGGCTAATAAATTAAATTAACAGTAAATAAAAAATCTTATGCAGAACTAAAAATAAATTAAAAAAATTATTACTATAAAATACAAGCAAAATTATATATTACGGTTAAATACAATTTTAACATTAGAATTAAATGTATAAAAATTATTAAGGAGACTAAAGTGTTTATCACTATGATGTATTATGAATTATAATTGAAATAAAATTTCTTTATAGAAATTATGCTATAATATTCCTCCATAATTTAAAAAAAGCAGCACAATTTAGAATTTTAAACAAAACTTTCAAAAATTCGTTTTAAAATATTTTAGTATTTTTTACTTATTTACACCAATAAAAAGCATAAAAATTGCAAGGGAAAATTTCTTGTTTGAAATTTTCTATTAGTTCAGATTTTAAATATTATTTTCTAAAAGAGGTAGGTAGTTATAAATTTCCTTACAGCATAGGAAAAGCTAAAAAAATATCCAGCCCTGAAAGCACGCAATAACTTTATAATTATTTGAATTATTAATTATGCTTGATAAATACGCTAAATTTTTAAAAATCAATCTCAATTTCAAAAATAAAAATATGGAGAAATTCTAATTTGTGAAATGAGGCGCTACAACCAGCTTTTTCTTGACAATTATACACGCTGCAATAGGTAACCACTATTAAATTTGTTAAATTTCTGCAAGTCGTCCCTACTCCTTCGGATGTGATCAAGGTGACAGCCGGGAACGCCTCATACGAGGGAGAAAACCACTAGCGTCTACATCCCAAAACGGCAGTCTATGAGAGAGGCGATTCTATTATTTTCATCGGGGAGTAGGGAAGTTAGAATGGTTTTCTAAGGAATGCCAACGGCAGTGCACGATGTTTGCTTACATTAGGAAGTTCAGAAAATTGCAAAGGTGGATTCCTTAGTTTCTGCAGTTACTTTCAGGGAAATATTAGGCAGATTTTTTGGTTTGCTGATAGAGGGCAAATAGATAATTTACCTTTATAAATCCGCGTTTATCTGTTTAAACTTCAGAAGATTTAAGATGAAGTGAATATATTTAACACAACGGAACGCAAGCTTAAGACTTAAATCTTTTAAAAAAACAATGCATCGATAATTAAAAATATTATTTATAGTTCATTATTAAAAACTTTTTATAAATGCAGTTATCATATAATTAACAATTCATCCATGCATTATCTCATTATTTATTATAATTAGAAGAGAAGATATTTTTTACAGTAATGTTTAAAAATTTGCTGTTGTCTTTTAAAAGATTTATAAGTCTTAAGATTGTGTTCCATTGTGTTAAATATATTTGCTTCATCTTAAATCTTCTGAAGTTTAAATAGATAAACGCAGATTATAAAGGTAAATTGTCTATTTGCCCTCTGTCAAGAAACCGAAAAAAACTGCCTATTTCTCTGTAAGTAACCGTAGAAACTAAGGCAATCCACCTTAGGAATTTTTTGAACTTCCTAATGTAAGCAAACATATAGCCAACTGCCGTTGCATTCCTCAGAAAACCATTCTAACTCCCCTACTCCCCGATGAAAATAATAGAATCGCCTCTCTCATAGGTTGCCGTTTTGGGATGTAGACGCTAGTGGAGAAAACCCATTTGGGTTAGTCTATTTCTTATAAGGTCCATGTGATGTAATCAATGACGTCACCTTACTTTAAAATCAGTTAGTTTTAATGTCTGTAAATTTAATCTAATGTTTTAAACATTATTTATGGCTGTTAAATATTAAAATACAATTTAATTTTGAATTTTTTTGAAAAATTATTTTATTATGTATGATTATTTAAATAATTTTAATTCTAGGCGTGATGTAATCAGCTCTCTGATTGGTTATAGAATATTTGTGCATTAACGAGCTGTAATCAGCTCCCTGATTGGTTACTGGAAATTTGTGCATTACCGCGCCATTTTAAAATTTAATTCATACCTTCGAATTCCTTTAAAGATGTCCGTTTCAAAGATGAATGTTGTTATTGGTAAGTACCAAGAATTATTGGTATCGGAATAAAAAAATTGTCCTTTGTACTTCAGGGAAGAGCGGTTAAAGGATCTTCGAAATCTTAAAAACAATACCTATTAATGTAGTTTTTTAAAAAAATTTTTTGGCTATTTTTAATCTACGTGATCCATTAATTTGGCTCTAAATTGCTTTATCTATTTATAAATTTTTTCGTTTTTTAAAATTTTTTATTCCTGGCCTTGATGTTACATTTTTCAAATTTTTTTCATTGATATCTAAATTATGATTCCGATTTTTTTGTGGTACTTGTTAATAAACGATAGGTTAAAAAATGTAAGTACATATTTTTCTTTTATTTTATAATTGTATACTTCAATTTTTGTTAAAAAAATTAATACACTATTTTCAAAAATTGCTGAGATAATTATTGTCACATATGTTTTATTGTTAATTATATTCTATATAACGTATTTTAAAGTATTTGAACTTAGTAATATTTTAATTCTTTTAAATGTTGGTATAATGTTTTTAATTCGATATTCAATTTAAGTAATATTTTAATCTAACTAAACGTAGGCACAATGATTTTATAGCTTTGTTTTTATACTCTTGTAATACTTCTTTTTTTTTCTTGACGGCGCCTAGATCTCTTCCATGGTGGACCATTTCCTCGGCTATAATTCACAGCAAAGCCTTTCCTCAGTTCATCTGTGCCTTTCGGATAATATTCATTTGTCATTTGCTTTCGACAATTGTTTTCTTCGTCTATTAGTAGCGGCTTTGATATTAAATCAAAAGCTGAAAGATGATGATAACGCTGCATTGCAAAATGATTCTCAATATTAATTTCTTTATCGTTTTTCAAATTTTCGTGAACATCTTCCACGTTTAATTCTGGTGATTTAACTTCTTGGATGATTTTAGACAGTTCCTTATGAGCAAGCTGAAGTTGTGCAATTTCTTCTGAGTCAATGTTTACCAGTTTCATGAGAGTTTCATCTTCCGAATTTAGCTCCGGTAAATTATCTTCTTCTTCAAAAACATCTCTGGATGCTTTATTTTCTTCCTTCATCGGTTCCAAGATCTTCTCTTCGGCTATTTCTCTTTTCTTTTGAGCTCTAGTAGAGACAGCATTAACCTGGTGAGGACAACTATCAGGTTCCTTTCCTTGTTTATTCAACAGTGCAAAAGTTCGATTGCCTAATAAATACCTTCCTTTGTCGAGTTAATTTCTAATAATGGCAGCCTTAGTTATTACTCGCCCAAGATCGCAATTTAGTTCGATCTCAGCCAATGGTAAACAGGTTGGATTCAAATCTAATGGCTGTTGCACCCACACATTTTCACCTGTCAGCATTTCCGGCGTGACGTATTTGCGACAAACTATATCAATACTAGCACCTAAATCCCTTAATATAGGAATTTTATGACCATTTACGTAACCCATACTAGTATAAGGTAATAGAAATTTATCCTCTGGTTTTGCACTAATTCTGTTAAGATTAGCAGGAGATTCAGTACTATTCTTAAGTTTTGGACATTGGGGTCTTAAATGTTGATAGGACCCACACTGATAGCATTGTGGCGTTTTTCGTTTTTCATATTTATCATCTGGACGTGGACTTCTAGGTCTATGAAACCAGCTTTGCGAATTAAATCCTGATGACGATTTTTTTTTCAGTTTTATTTTTATTATCTGAACTCAATTTACCTTGAGTTAGTGCATTGTATCTTTCTTTCTGCCGATCCACTACAGGCCTTTTTTGAAAGTTTCCGCAAACGTTTTCATAGGCATCAAGTTTTTCAGCTAATTTTTTTAGATGAAATCATCTCTACCCATTCATCAAGAAAATGATCTCGAACTTCAGGAGGAACTCGACGTTTAAGTTGGTCAAGCACCATCAAATCTAGCAACTGATCAAAATTCTTAACTCCTAGACCAGTCACCCATTCTTTGCAATAATTTTCTATTTCATAATTGAAATCCACCCATGTGGATTCGGTACTCTTTTGATGTTTCATAAATTTCTGCCTAAACTTTTCCGGACTTAATTCAAACCGTCTTAACAATAAATTTTTCACGTGTTCATAGTCTTTAGCTTTATCGGAGGGTTCTCTAGCTATTAACTGGGTTACTTCGTAAGGAAGTAGTCCTAGTAAACGAGATACAAATTCTTCTTTATCAATTTTAGCCCATTCTGCTTGCCTTTCAAACAATAGCAAATATAGACTGATATCTCCTTTCCTGTCATCGAATTTCTGCATAAGGTGACGCAGCTCCGTTTTCGGCCGGATCTGTCCAGTATTTTGAGACTTTGTCTCTGCTTCAAGTCTTAATCTCTCTAATTCATACTGTTCGTTCCTTCTCCGCGCTCTTCTGCTTCTTCCTGTCTCCTACGTTCTTCTCTTTCCTCCCTCTCTTTCCGTTCTTCTATTATTGTGTCTAAGACTCCTTTGACGAAGACTTCATCATAATCTTTACTTTCAACAATTTTCTGTTTTAAATCAACTATTTTCAAATCTGCAGTCACATGAACTCCCAGTTCAGCTGCGAGATTTTGCAAATCTTCCTTACGAGCTCTTCCTAAGTAAGACATTGTTTCTATGTTTAAAATTAACGAACACTGTGTTCTTTATAATTCCTCAAAATAGCTAAATTCAATTTCTTTAATTAATTAATTCAGTAAAGAATCACGGAATTATATGCACTCTGTTAAATGCGTATACCTCAAAAATGAAATATTTAAATTATATGAAGTTCATTCTCTCTACCACATTAATTGTGACTAATACGAATAATAACATAGAGCAATATATATATCTACTGTCTGGACAATTAAAATGAATATTAAAAATAATATCCAATACGGTAATAAAATAAGACAATTCAATATTAACAGGAAGTAATAATCTGGTATCGCTAATATTGCGTTCAGTAATGAACTAATAACATAAAGCAATTCTTTATGAACAGGAAGTAATAATCTGGTATCACTAATATTATGTTCAGTGATGAACTAATAAAATAAAAATACGCACGATTATTCGATCTCGTCGGTGCCTCCAAAATGATTAAGACTGTGTTCCATCATTGGAGTTGCTTCATATCGCCAAAGAAGCATCACACTCTTCTTTGCTATATGAAAGTAATAATAACCTTACTTTAGTATTTTATACTCATAGTAAATGTATTTATTTACACTTGCCTGCTATCTTAAAAAACGACATTTTCAACCAAAAATTAATCCGTTACTTCTAATGATCTTTTATTTATTTATTTATTTTTTTTAAAGTTTCGAATACTTTACTATGCGTAAAAACAGCGTTTTTCAAGATGGCAGATGATTGTAAAAACTGCGCCAAAAATTGCGCCGACGTAAGTCGCCAAAAATCCGTGCAATCGTCTACCAAAGTAGCACCAAATTAATTCTGAAGAGAATTTTTCGTGGCGTCTGTACGAACGTATGTACGTACGTGCGTACGTACGTATCTCGCATAACTCAAAAACGAGTAGCCTCAGAACGTTGAAATTTTGTATATAGGACTGCTATAACATGTAGATGTGCACCTCGTATTTTGGTCGCAGTCGACCAAACGTATATAAATATATTTATATATATATCCACTCTGTTACCCGGCTCAGTGATCTTAGTTTCTTTATTCTTATATGTTTGTAAATTGTACATTTTTTTGCTTTAAAAATGATTGAATTATGTTGTTCTTATCTTCCGGTTAAGGTTTTTATGCCTTTAGTAAATCTCTATGCAATGTTTTTAGAATTATCAACAATTTTTTTTGCTTTGCCATGCTGTCCGCATTCGATTCCACTTATAAATGCCAGTGTAAATATTTTTGAAAATGGAATTTATTTTAAGAATATAAGGTATTTCTCCTGCCTTTTTAGCCTGCCTTCGAGGTCAGCACGTTCGGCACGTATTCGAGAGGTCCATGGTTCGAATCCCGACGAGGGCATTGCTCATTTTTCACATCTGCTTCGAAACAACCTAATGTCTCTATAGTGGTGCCCGGTCTAAAAGGTGGTGGATGATGATTGTGCACCACCCAGATTTCGCGATTAGGTCACATAATCCCCAGTCGCCTTTTAAAAGGCGGAGTATATAAGGTATTTCTACCGCTTTCTTGGCATGCCTTCGTGGTTCAGTGATCAGCACACTCGGCGCGTATTCAAGAGTTCCGTGGTTCGAGTCCCGGTGAGGGCATTGTTCGTTTTTCACATCTCCTGCTTCGAAATAATCTAATGTCTCTACAGTGGCGCCCGAACTAAAAAAGGTGGTAGATAACAATTCTCCACCACTAGGATTTGGCGATTAGGTCCCCTAATCCACAGTCACCCTTTAAAGAGGGAAGTATATAAAGTATTTCTCCCGCCTTCTTAGCAAGCCTTCGTGGTGTAGTCGTCAGGACGCTCAGCGTGTATTCGAGAGGTCCGCGGTTCGAGTCCCGGCGAGGGCACTGCTCATTTTTCACATCTCTTGTTTCGAAATATCCTATTGTCTCTACAAGAACATTAGCAGTTTAACTACTGGAAATTCAGATGCTTGTATTCATTTTAAGACGACTAACTATAAGCCAGACTTGACGGAATTGACGTCACAATTTACGCACCTGGGGAGCCATTGATATCGAAGAGAAAAGGGAAATTGATTCAGTTATGTTTGTTTTCATAATAATTATAATTTTTATTTTCATGTTTAACGTTTAAATCTTATTTTAATTATTTTCGCATTAATAGTTTCTTATTGTTCATTAACAAGGACTGTTCTAAAATGAAGATACCACTGACTCGAAGCGTTTTCTTATACACACATTTTTGATTGATTTTGACCCTCAGCTAAGAAAGGTTGCTGACGCCTATCTACACAATTCCTTTATGCAACGTCGAAATTTAGATATCAAACCATTGTAACCTGAGAAAAAATGCAAGTAACTTTGATGAACGCTTAGTTTGAGATTATGCAATTACGTAATTATGCAAATTATGTAATCAAAGGCATTGCTGTATTCCATATATGTAAACGCTTCTGTTGGAAAATTAATCATTAGATGATATTTTTCAATTTTGGCCACATTAGTATCCTGTTTAATACACCTATGCTAGCTACGAATTCTTTCCTTTGGATTCGAATTCATTCAGAATTTCTATGACAACTGCACGAAAGATTTTTGTATTAGAGTTTCGGGTTACCTCATTATTCTGTTTCTATATGATAATTTTGAAACCATTCATAGATCTCTCTATTCACATATATGAATTCATATATAATTCAATGTAATCGTGGATATCAATGCGTGAATTTAAACTGAGAAAAAGTTCTCAGAAAATATGGAGTAATATTCATATTTAAGTCACGTCATATCCTAACTGTTAGGATACTAATAAGGATCCCTAAGTATGTTAGTAGAATATAATTTATTTCCTGAACCATTAAAACGAATGTATCATATGAAGTCGCCTTTGAAGATCTGTCACTTAAGTTGTTTTCATCGGAACCACAATTTTTAATCATAGGGAGTATTTGCTTCCTTTGTGTGCTGAAATGACAGCGGTTCTCAACCTTTTGACTAACGCGCATCATCTAAACACAATTTGTAAACCTTTAGTACCACCACTACAAAGTACTTATACCACCACCGCTCTTGAACAAAGCTCAGATTGCATAAATTTACGAGTGTTATAGAACAAACTCAATCAGGATCTTGGGGTTTTAATTTTTGAATTTAAGAGTTAAAAATACTGTGCTTCTTTGCGTACCACCTATTTTTCTCTTGTATGCCACCAGTGGTATGCGTACCACCGGTTGAGAACCCCTGATCTAAGAGAAGGTTACTGACTCGAGTGGCAGGCAAGTGGAGAAAACACTTGGAAAACTTATTGTAAAAATAATATGTAGATTCATTGTTGCGTTCCAAAGAACGGAAGTTTCTAACCAAGAAGCAAATGGTTGCAAAATCTGGACTTTCAAAGACATACAGTACGTTCAGGTAGCATGTCGTTTCATTAAATGCTACTGCATGTGCTGCTGCAGGAATCTGTACAAGTTTTGTCAGCCTTACTGTTAAAATTTCTTTCAGAAAAGTTTAGTCATTACCATTCTTGTTTTCTTATTACATAATGAGTATTATTTAATAATTTGGGATGAAGTGCAAGGAAAATAAATGCCAAAACCTTTTACTCGTTTTACTATTTTCTGTTCACGTTGCAGTCAAAAGACATTTAATGTAAATTATTGCAAGTAAGTGGCGATGAATGAGTTCAGAGGGGCAGACAAGAAGAACAACGCCCAGACAAGAACACAAGAAAGCGTCCGGTGAGCCAAAAAACGATTAAAAAGCTATGATCTAAACCAGTAGTTATCAATTCGTGTTTGAAAGTTTTAGGAGCTTCGCAGACGCACAGAGAAATGAGAATGAAACAAAAGATTAATACAAAAACAGTAAAATGAAAACAAAAAAATTAGAAATTGTATTCTGAGCGCACATTTTCGAAGTTGTATTCCGTAAGCAGTAATAAAAATTAGAATATGTGAATATGTATTTGATTTGAAATAAATGTAATGATTAACTATGGGAAACTGATTTTATTATACAAAAAGTTTATTGAATTGTATTGTTTACCAAGACAAATGGTTTGATTAATCAAATTTTGGAAGAAATTTTATGAATGGCAGCGTTTCAACAATATTACTTGTATTGGTTGTAGTTTTGAATAAACTGAGACATAGTAAATTTAAAAACGTTTAAATATGTTATCAGTAAATAGACACTGCGCAATTGCTTTAGCTATCTCTTTAATCTCTCTTACTATTTATCCCCTTTTCTTCCCCTCATAACACTTCTCCTTCATAACTAGCAAGACTCTGTAACATAGACATCGATTTTAAAAAATGCTCAGTGAGTGAAAAAATTTGGGAACGACTCACCTAAAACATTTTATTTCATTAAACGTATTCACATGGTTTCAGTTAAGAAAGTATTAATAACGGAAGTCATTATTTATCTTTTCCCACCATTTAAAAAGAAATTTAGTAGGGTTTAAAATACCTCCGTTTTATATTGTTCTTTAACAACCGTACAGCAAAGGAAAACATCTGCTAGTTCTCATCACCCACATTGGAGATTAGAAGTTCCTGATTTGATTCGTGTTGATATCAGTACGTCTTCTTTGGGAACCTTTCCATCGGCTGAATTAAACTGCACTTCGGGAATGAGGAGCTTTGTCTAGAAGCTGGATTTTAATTAAAAATAACTTTTTAGTAATTCCTAAGTATGTTAGCAAATGTGCTTTATATTTTGCCCATGTTATTGGGCAGGACATACGATGCTCGGTATGACAGAGTCGGAATAGATATTTTCCCCCAATCGGAATTGGATAAAGCTAGAGTAAGTTGATATTTTTGACCGAAATCTTATTTATAACATATTAATTATGTCTACTTAAAACATTGTTTAGCACAAATGGACATCATATTCATGTATTGTCAATTACATACTGCATAAAAATTTCAGTTTTTTGTAATTAAATATATACGCAGATTTATATGATAATTGAAAATATATCTTGGAATGAAAGTGCTAACTTTAGAAAGATTTTAATATTTACAACTATTTCACTTCAAGAATAAATAATTAAATGTATAAAAATGCATGGCATTTTTAAAAGAGAGAGATTTAAATCCTAATGACTGATGTTTAATTTTCTTTCTAAATGGTATGACTTAAGTTAATTTTCTTTCTGAATGTTATGACATATTATATTTTAAGAAAAATGAGTCCGAGACACAGGAAATTTTACAAATTAATTGAAATTTAAGAAAACTACACTATTCCATCATTCTTGAAGTTTATTTAACTATTTTCACATTAATACTGTGCCTTACTATTGAATGTTGACTACAAAAGTTAAAGCTCTTTTTTTTTTTTTTTCGGAAAAGAAGGACGATGCTTTTGAGTGAATACCTTATTGAGTTATAGGTTCGAGTTCACAGCTTGGAGAGGGATATAACAGTGGGGAAGTGGAAGGTTTCCTACATTAAAGTGGGATATATCTTTAAGAGTCTACATAGAATATATTTTCAAAAGGAATTGTCTGATATTTCCGCAACATATAAAGAAAACCTTGTGCAGTTATAAACAATTTAGGAGAAAAATGTTATTATTAAAATCATGAAATAAAGATTACATTTTTGATTGAAATATGGTAATTTCATAATTAAAAATGTGTAATAGCAAATTAAATATTGTTTCATAATACATAAAAAATTAAATGTATTGAAGTGATTCATAAACTCATCCTATGCAATTTCTTTTATAACTAAATTAATTATGAAAGAACATGTTTTACTCCCATCCAATCTAATTGTTTAAATATTATGGATTAAAATAAGTGATTTAGTAATATGTTTCGCAAGGCAATTAGGTTAAGATGAAATCTATTAAAAAATGTTGTACTTTGGATAAGTTTTCTTGAAAAATGTGAGTGACAAGAGCTAGTGGCATGGTGTCAGTTGAAGTAAACTATTTATTTTAGTGTTTTCAGTTATAATATGCAATGCTTTGTATCAGAAAATTCTTTCAAATTTAATTACTCCTAAAACAGTTTAACCAAAGCAAATTGTGATTCGTGGCTGCATTCGTTTTTTCCTTTTAAGTTTCTTTTCCACGATCAGCTGAAAAATCCTTAACATTAAGATAAGTGCTATGCAATGTTTACAGCTATTGTTTTCCTCCTGTGTTTCTTATCTCCATATAGCCTAGGTGCCGATTTTATTAAAAGCGTGCCTTATCCCTATATTTTAAGATTTAATTACTATATTTCAGAATTCTGCTCTATGACTTTAATATAATAACCCTATCTGAATTCAAAAGTTATTTTCTTGGCCGCGTAATTTTGAACTAAATTTTCTTAATTTACCATATACTGTGTGAACAGGAAATTTCTTTTTACTTTACGAAAGTATAATCATATTCTTTATACTATGACATTTATTCCCATAATAGTTTTGCTTTAAATTTCACTACACCTGATTTTACAACGCAAATATTTAATTAATAAAATATATTTAATACAATTATTGAATTCAAGTACTGAATTTCATACTAAATTTCTTACTCTGGATCAATGCAATAGTTATAACCTGATTATATGTAACAGAAAATAAGTTTTAGAACATGTTATCTAAAAGTGCAGAACCGAAGAGCGAAAACTTTATCTTTGTATATATATGTTATACATAAGTAGGTGTGGTGTATTTAATTATGGCAAAGCACACTAGGGCTATCTGCCTAAGAGGAGGGATGCCTTTCGTGGAGGACTTTCTAAGGGAAACTGGCTCGTATACACGTTACACATGGGGAAAACCACGAAAACGCCCTTGCAGCCAGCCCGTTCGCGGGATTCGAACCTCGGACCGAACTACCAATGTTCAGCGACTTTACCGCTCGGCCGCTGGTGGGCTTATACATAAGTATATATATGTTTATACATAACAGTAAGTATAAAAATTTGCTTAATTTTTATGGAATCTAATTATCCTAAAAATAAGTTTCTGGTTCCATAAAATAGCTAGGTGACTTAGCGTCCCGTCCTAAACTTTTAGTTAAGTAACGCCAACTCGGGAGAAGGTTGTTTATAATAAGCCTTTTCATTATCTTTAACCTAGCAATTCACACAGCTCGGGTAATAAAATAATGCTGTTTGTGGGAATAAAAGAGTACAGGAGTTAAAGTAAAACTTAAGTATATTTAAAGCATGAGATTTACAGGACAAAGTCCACTTATGAGATTTAGCTCAGGCACTCGAATCACGGAAGCAAACAAGGATGCAGCTAATTTAATTAACTAAATTCATAAGATTGAAGAACATGCTATCAAGACGGTCAGAATTTGCTGCCAAAAGTATTATCTCAAATACAGAAACTCTTGTCCTATATAAATTAATTAACCCGCACATTTGTGATAGCTGACAAAAGTAGAAATGTTAGCACAGGCAAAATAACAAGTTAATAAAAATGAAACTCCATACATTTAGTTATAATAAATTTATTATGTGGTTTTTATTCATCTTCACTGCTCGATTCTTAATTGGTTGATTCGTTGGAGTGAAATTTATGAACTAATTTTTGACCTACGTTTATATTTTCCACACGTACGTATGAGCGATGAAAATGCAATATTTCGCGGAAGTTATTTCAAAATTCAATATTGAACTTTTTTTATTTCAAGTCCATTTCCCCTCACATATCTTAATTTAGCTAACTAATCACTGCAAAATTTCAACTTTTACACCATCTGATATATCAAAAATTAGTCTCCTAAATGAATGCTGTTTTAAATTTATAACATTGTAGAGATATTAGGTATTATGGAAGCAGGAAGCAGACAAGATGAAAAATTAGCAACGCCTTTACCTGGAATCGAACCGTGGACCTCTCAATTACCCGCTGAGCGTGCAGACCACTACACCTCGAAGACTCGCTAAGAAGACGGAGATATACCTTATATACTCTACCCTTTTAAAGGGAGACTGGGGGTTTTTAGGCGACACAATTGTGAAATCCTGGGAGAGGAGAATCATCATCCAACACCCTTTTACTTCGGGCGTCACTGTAGAGACATTAGGTAATTTTTGGAAGCAGGAAAGATGAAAAAAAAATATGCATCGCCTTCGCCGGGAATCGACACACTCTCAATTACGCACTGAGTGTGCAGACCACTACAACACGAAGACTCGCTAAGAAGGCGGGAGAAATACCTTCTAACATATTTAGTAAATTTTGGAGATTTTTAGTCCAAAGGGATTTCAGTCCCGAAGGACTATTGCTTTCGTTTTGGCATTTTGCATCGGACTCATAAACGTCGGTTCACTTTTCAAACTGTTGCCACAAAATGTTGGAGTCCTGCATTATATTTGAAGAAATTAAATAATGAAAAATCTGCATAAATGATTGTCTATTTCTCGCATTGTGATAAAACAATGGTACATAGAGCCATCGAATTTTGAATGACGAAATCCTACTGCGAATATGGGCATCTGAAATCCCAAATTTGGAATTTGTTTTATTATAGATTTTATATTTTGTAAAACTTTAACGAATTTTTGATTTACAAACTCAATGCTTTAAAAGCGAGAAATGGCAACGTTATATAGAAAAAAAATACTTTTATCTCCAGCTCGCGAGACTGTGTATATCGGAAATTCTAAAGATATGCTTAATTTAACATTATTTTGCGATATTGCTCTTGAACTGAATTTTATGGTTTAAGTGCAAAGAACATGATATTTAATAAATAAAGGTAACACTCAAAACGTTAAAAAAACGCCCCTTTGGACGTAATTTAAAATCTGAAAAATTTCAGATTTTTTTTTTAAATTGTCTAATTTGTTTTCAGCCATATGATTACTAACAATAATGCATTTTTTAATCAAAAGGTTTAATAATTCATTAATAGCTGCCTGTGATTTTAAAGCTTGATGAAATAGGATTTCTAAATCAAACAGAAATTTAGATGCACTGAAACAGATCAGAAAACATCAGGGGGAGAATGATATCATGCAAACTTCGTTGTTACGCCTTTAGAAGGGATATTATTGTGTTTAAAGGCAGTAATTTGTTTTCTTAATTTATGTTCCGCATTTTGTTGACTAAAAATAAAATTTTTGGGGGATTATTTCTTGAAAATTTTACTAATATTCAATTCAGTTGGATGCCTTAATATTATACTTTCAATTACGTATCATATTATCAGGAATATTATCATTGCTAATTAAATTTATTAAGAATATTATGATTGCTAACTAAATTTATTAAGAATACTATGACTGCTAATAGAATTATCCTTTACTTTTCAGTGAATTTATCTGAAACCATGTTAATTAGGTTTTTATAATAAATCTCTTTTTCTTAAGACACTTCACGAACCAGAAAGTGTGTCCAGGTATGAAACTACGGATTCATCTGAAGAAGTTCGAAATCTTCTGGAGGTGTCTGCAGACGTAGCTTTAAAACTAAAGGCGGGGAAAATAGACTTCAAAGGTACAGGATCTTATCTGAAGGACACATCCAAACTTGGAAGAGTCATTGAAATTCTGACTAGATTAAAGTTTAAAACCGTAAGTTTATATTTGACTCTTTTCCTTAATATATTAGCTTAATTTTTAATAATTCATTTATGTAATTAACATGGGAGAGGAAGTATTATATAACGCAAAACATTTTTAAACTTTAAATAATCCAATCAATTCAAATTTTCCAGATTTTTTAATGAAATATTAGTGTTATAAAGATGCGTTTTAGATCATTATAACTTTTTACACAATGAATTGTGACTTTGTGTTTCGTAAAATAATTTTTCTAACATAATTTTTACTTCTGCAATAGAAATAGAAATTACTGTGAATTCAGAAAGATGCAATGAAGAAAGCAAAGGTGTTGCCCTTTTAATTTAAAAATGTTTTTTAATTCATCTTAACATACTGCACACCTATCTTGTATCTTATGCAATAATATGGCTAAACTATGTAGAAAAGGGATGACACTGAAGCAAATGGGCGTTTCATAAGGATCGAATTTCAGTAAACTGCACTTAATGCTTTTCTTTACATTTATTATTTTCGTTTCGTATTTCGCAGTGTAGTTTTCACAAATGCTTTATCCTGTTACTTAAAATGCTCAATGCAATTGTATTAAATCCTATATAATTCAAATGGACATACTATTTAGTTTGAATAGGGAGTTTGAGTTTTGAAATTTTGTTCAAAGAGAAAAATATTTATTAAAAACCAATATTAGAATAAATGATGTAAGCGGATTTCTAAACATATTAATTTGAATTTCATGTGAATCATTTTGGTTTACTAGTAGTTTGTATGTCATTCGCCATTTATAATACACTGAAAATTTTCAGGTATTTATAAAATAATCTAAACTCATGCCTTAAAAGAAGTTAATACGGTATGATGAGAATTATAATTTTTTCCTTATTTAGAGTTGAGAGAATAGCTCAGTGTGTACGAATGCTTTCAATCAACTTAGGGAAATTTGTGTGAGAGTAAGCTGCATTAAGTTATTTGTTTACATCGCAAATGTTCTTAAGCAATGCGATACAGTTTTAAAATGTAAAGAAATAGCTATTATAAATATGTTTCCTACGGGATGGCCCAACGAATATTTTTAGTTATTTTAATGTCCAGTAATTAGCCATAGGAACTCACAAATGTTTGCAAAAGTTTAACTTTGTGTGCGGTTTTGAGTCTGAGTGTCTTATTTCAGATTATTGATTGTATGTTGATAGTGTGAAACTTATTCTTAGGTAACGGTGGCTCTTCCTCCTGAAGTGCAGCCTTTCCCCAGCTGGGCGACAAGAAATAGAAATGATCTTGGTACGCATTTTGTTAGAAGTGTCACTTACGGCGGGGAGCTACTGGCTTCTATTCGCTTTAAAGCCAATAAAGATGAAGATTTTAATTCCATTAGTGCTGTAATTAACAACAATTTTAATGGTGGAGATGCGACTAGTCTTGTGGCAGAAGGTATGTTTTCTTTAAGCTGATGGGTAAAATTAAGACCTAATTACATGGTTTAATTACAAATTTGTGAAAAGCTGAAATTTAGATTTCAATTTTAGTTTTCTATGCAAAAATTAAATAAATTTCAGGTTCTGTTTCAGATTTCATTATTCTATTCCTCTTTGAACTAGATTTAAAGGGTATTTTGACCATCAAACATTCACGCGAACTGCAATTTTCAGAACAGATAATTAACCTACAATCGATACTTAATTAGTACGGTATTTAGTAACAAAATGTCTAACATAGTTGCCTATTTACAGTGACTAGTTGTTTTCATTCCTATTCGTATTACGAAACATCTAGCGAAGGAAAGGATTTGGGAAAAAGAAAGTAGTACTAAAGATTGTTCTGCCGTGAAAGAGCGACCAGTCATCATGATAAGCATGGAAAAAATCTTGAAACTTCTCATGATGTATAGATGTTGTACTCATGTTTTAACAAAACTTGATCAAACGCATTAGTTTGATAGATTTTCTGACTAATTTTCACATCTGGTACTCTGATCTGAGAGAGCTGAGTCATGACCTGAGAGTAACTTGCAGATTTCTCTAGATTGAGCAGCGGCTACTTTTCAAAACTTTCTGTAGAATGTTTTCTTTACCCTGATTGGAAGACATCAAGTATCTTGAAAGATAACAATAGGCAGTATGTGAAAAAAGTTTCTCAATCTTAATGTGTGCATTACATCTTAATCTACATTTTAAGACTTGGAGAAAAAGTATTATACAAATGATTATTCAAGTTATTAAATGTAATAGTTTTCATTTCACATTCTCAATAATATTGGTGTAAACATTGCATGTTTTTGCAGCATGACGATATTCGTAAAAACGTATTAAATCAAATAAAAGTGCTATATTTTATAATATATGTTGCTAAAATTTTTGAAACCATATCTAATATTATAGAGAAGTAAAAATTATGAGCAAAACCCCTCGATTTAATTATTTTAATAGAAATGTTAAAGAGAAATTATTATAAATATGGTAAATAAGTGTTATATTTCAAACAAGGTTTAAAAATAAAACCAACATATTATTAAAGAATAAGAATCTTATGGGGAAAAAAACAAGAGAAAATAATAAATCTATCGTTAATGTCTTTGCTTCTAAAATTTCCGTATCTACTCTCATTAATTTCCCGCCTTTACTTAACTTTTCGCATTCAAAGTCTCAGCAGAGAAAAATATGGCGCTTTTAGAGTTAAAAGAATGGACCAACTCCACCGAGCAACAAGTGCGTCATTTTTTTAACCTTAAAAATACGAATTGCTTAAATGAAATGGAACTGCATCAGTGTGAAATGTTTTTGCATTTTACGCTGAACGAAACACAGTATAATATGAATAATTGGAGCATGCAACTTAGATTATAAAGTAACAACAAAAGTCTAAATAAGTCTTATACAGTTTATATTTTTTAAACAAAAATATTTTATCCAATTTGCTGTCAAATACTTCACATACCATTTAATAATGATCATTAAGTATATACTGATAGTGTTTCGAACTTGATCTTTGTTTTACGACTATAGCTTTATCAGAGGTCTGCTAGGAAATTTGCGGTGTGAATTTGTGCGTATTCCGGTATTTAGAAAAAAAGCAATTTTTAGCAGTTTCGTATTAAGACAATTATTGTCTCATTTCTTCCAGGCCAGAGTAAGAAGCTGCTTCCCCCCCCAAAAAAAACCCGTCATGTTTGTTAGTGTTAGAATATGCTGAAAACTTTTATTGTTAGCGGTGATGTGGTTGCACTGCGAAACTGCTAAGAAATTAGCTAAAGCGAAACCGTCAGAACGACCATCTACGTTAAACGACCTCTGGAAGTGATTAGTATGTTTCATAACATATTTAAAAATAACGATATTTATAAATAGCGATACATACCAATAGCCATGTTCGCTAAAGTTACTGTCTTTACAAAGTTTAAAAAGCCTTTAAACTTTTGTAGAAACAGTAACTTTATTATTTAAAGTAGACGGATCTAGATCGCTTTAAAAGGCATAGAGAATCTCAGTGACAAAAACGTAAATTTTAATTAATCATCAATCCTACATACTAGATTTTTTAAGTCTACGAACTGAAAGTATACAATGCGAATTCATATAACGTAAAAATCTGCTTTTTAAGGGAATTTTGAAAATTTAGATGGCTTGAATTTTAATATGTCAAAGTAATTTCATATAGAAAGTAAAATAATTTTTATTTTTTATTTATATATGATTAAAGAACAAACAAATTAAAGTATTGATTAATTACTTAAGTTACTCTTACATAGATTAAGTTTTTATTTCTAGCTTAAAACTCGTCTCTAAACATAAAAGGAAAGAAAGAGATAGAATTTATTCTGTTTCATTGTTTCACTGTTTTCTATTAGCTTAATAGGAATAATAACTCTTCGAAACAAATTTGGAAATTTGAATAAATTCCAATCATCAGGTCGTATTAAAAAATCCATATTTCTCAGAAATATCATATAATCAGTTTCAAAACATTTCCCTTTAGTTTATGTTTGCAGTAGTAATAAAAATCTCCAAATATAATCTACCAGATTCCAATGACATTTTCCTAATCAGTTAATGCTCAAAATTACTTTAGAAATTAAATAACTGTAATTAAATAAAATTATTCTTGTGAAACAACTATATAAAAGATAGCTAACTGTACATAAAGGGTGATTAAATCTTCCATTATTAATTTCGCTCTTTATTTATTAAGCTCAATTATTATGGTTCCACTTCAATGTTTAAATCATAATTTTGTTACTAGTTAAATATTTCTAGCACAACCTATATCATTAAATTTCTAATTTGGGACTTTTATAATCCTATTCATTTAAATATGAACTAAAGTTCAGCTAAATTCTTTTTAAATGAAGCCACATACAGCAGCGTTCTAAAACTCGATTACTCAGGATTTCATATAACTCGATGATCACTCTTTCAAATTGTTAAATGATTTCTCTTAGTCAAGTAGAACATTATCTTTGAAATAATGTACTGGTTTATTAATAGCTTGGCTATAATAATGTCTAACACTGCCTACACTGTGCAAACAGTACAAGTAAGTTTTAATAACCGTAAATTTGTAATTTATAGTACATATTTATGAAAGTCCGCATGTTTTGCTACTTTATTCTAAGATTTATTAGAGTATTCTAATTTTTCAGTTATGGCATTTAAATCTTTCCGTTTGTGACAACTATTTATTGAAACCCTTATAACGAATTTGGTGATAGGTTTTGTTACTTTCGCAGAAATTCTTATCTTTTCCTCCTCTCAGTAACAAAGTGGTTGAAGAAAGTCAAATAGCAATTGTCGATTAGCATTCAGAATCCTTCCGTTGTTAGCCGTTAGCAGGCTTGCTCAGAGGATTATCTTATTGTAAGATAAAATTTCATTACGTTCTTGTGATTTATCTCAATTTGTATCTAGTTATCTGGCTCAATTTATATCTAGGATTACAGTATTGTATTGTGTTGTCTGTGCAAGTGAAAATGTCGAACAGAAAGGAAGAAAAATTAACATGGTGCTGGAAGTGAAACTGAATGTCTTGAGAACTGAACAAGGAGGAATACATTAACCTTTTCACGTGGGATATAGAGACTAATGCTTTATTTATCGAAGCCATTTAGTCGATTATTCAATCAGCAAAGACCAGAAAATCAAATCAACAGGGTCTACCATTTTCTGCCACTACTGTACCGGTTTAAGCAGAAAATTTTAAATCTTTATAGTAAATTATTTCTTTTAGCCTCATTTAGTGTAGTAAATGCATAAGACACATGTGTCTCAGCTTCAAGGAAAAATTAAGTAAAATTGCCAAGAATTTAGATGTTGGATGAAACATTATGAGTTGTGAATAGCTCATCCGTTCTTTCATAAAACTCGACATTTTTGGTAACTCGTCACTCATCAGTTCACATTAGATTTCCGAATTATATGTATATGTGTTAAGAAATTTATCACTGTTTGGTATATAATAAAGTTACTTGAGTTTTATGACAACTAAAATTTTGTAATGTTTTGCTCCTTATTCTATTGCTCATACATTTATCTTACAGTTTAACAGTAAACATTAAGGTATAAGATGAAAATAATGATATTTTGCTTCTTTGAACTTAATACTGTGCTGCTGGTCTAATACCTAATTTGATATACACCAGCATCAAAGAAATGGTTAAATTTCTGCCTAACATTTGATGTTTTCAAACAGGAATGTCAGATAAATCTCATGTGGTATAAAGCAAGCTATTTTGTTTCAGTTAACTATAAAGTAAATAATACAAGTTAGAAAAAACTGTCATATTAATTATAATGGAAAAATTATTAACAATTTTCTTCATATTTACCTTCAGTTTACCTAAAAGTTAATCTTGATATGCCAGCTTATAAATTAAGTACACATTATTATTTGTTAAGTTCAGATTCGAGTTTATAGTTCAACCAAATGTTACTGTACTGTAAGAAAATTGCGTTCAGTAGAGATCGGACATTCGAATCCTTTGAAAGATGAAATCTTTGCGTTGTTTTTCATTTTTTGAATCTTTTGAATCCTAACCTAGAAATCGGTAAGTTTTTTAACTCAAAACGTTCGAAAGATTAGTTTTTTAAATATTCACTGAGAGATTTTATTAGAAAAACGCGATTACTACAATTGTAGTAGTGCCTAATCGCCCTTTTCATCTAATTGTATACTACGAATGCGCTTTTGAGCTTTCAAATAAGTCATTTTATGATATTTCTTAATTATTTGGAGCATAATTAGTATTCAGTGTTTCATGTTTAACCTATTTGAATTCTTAAAAGAATTCCTCCGATACAAGCATAATTTTATTTAAGAAATAATCTGGTATATTGTGAAACATTATGAACTGTTATTTATATATTGCTTTTAAAATACGCTAAGAAAATCAACTTCAAGATCAAGAGTTTTAATTACATACTTCATTTATAGAACTTCATTTTTAACGTCCTTACAAATATAAATTATCTTTAAAATCTAGTATATTCTTAACCTTTTTTTAAAATTAAATATCGATTTTATAATTTCTTTGAATTAAGAACTAGATAATAGAAGATATTCTTATTCTAACGCATTCGACGAATTTGAGACTTGAAAGATTCAAAAACTTTTATGTGCTCGGATGCGAGAAGATTTAGGAAGATTTAGGATTCGTCCCATCTTTAATTTTAAGCAATCGATAAGAGATTTACTATCTACATTTTCTTTTCTTTTACATAGGGAAGTTGGAGAATGTGCAGAGCAGCTTGAAAGATAGAGCGAGCATGGAAATCTCCTACTACGCCACCGTACCTCTGAAAGGTGTACCAAACACAATCGATGGCTTAAGAAGCTTGGTGAGGGATTTTGATAAGCACGTGAAGGAAGTAAACGACGGCTGGGGCGTTCCTATTAGGGTGGAACTCATGGAACTAACAGCGCTCGGGGGTGCTAACAGTTCCCAATTTAAATTTTTAAAAGACAGGTAAAAGAAGGTCAAACTTATGCAATTAGTATGATTGAAGTTTTTTTAATCGATATAAATTTTCTATAAATATATATTCTTGTATAGAAATTAACAAATTGGGCCTGAACATAATTAGATTTCTTAACTTGCTAAACGTAAACTGATTAGCTAACACTAATCCAGGTTCGACGTTGATAAAAACACTGTGTGTCTTAAGCTTTTGATCAATAGGTACGTAAAACATGAAAAACTCATATATTTACGTTCGAAATATATTCTTTTAATATTTCCTTTAGATTTTTGCAATATTTACAATAATTAGATTATTACAATCTTCGTACTTTGCATAAATTGATAACGCAAGTGTTTAATATCGCACGATATTAAACACTTTAGGAAGATATTAGACATTAATTAAAAGCATTCAAATGATGCTTCAGTTTACCGCATATTCTTGTAAATAAACATAAATTGTGTAAAGGTTCTTTTTGACATATTTATGATAAGAGTTATTTAATACATTTAAGTTGTTAGTCGTGAAATTATCAATAATCTGTATATAGCTAAGACATGAATTCAGATGGAAGATTGACACTTACAAGAGATATCTCCTGGTGCCCGTGGATATAGGTGAAACCGTCATGAAAATGCAAGAGCTCCATAAATTACTACGTTTAAACACCGTTCTATTCCACCACAGCTCTAAGCACTTCGGGGATAATAAGTTACTCGAAGCTGTGGATTTTTTATTTACAGGTTCCTAATTCCAAGAAAGAGTTCATAGTGTCAGTAGCAAGGCACCTGCAGCACTTGAACGAATATACTCGACGAAACATTGTCCTTTCTCATTGCTGTCGACAGGATTTCATCACTACACACAAAATAACAGTCAGTGCATCAGCTGATAATCAATCAGAGAGGAAAAAAAGAAACCACGTCAATCAGTTGATCATTTCATCTACAACAAATTTCATTTTTCTTCTTCTTCCTATTTTTCCCTCTTTATTATTTCCTCTTCATCAATATATTTTGATCGTCTATATGAATTCCTCTTTTCTCAATCTCATCTCTTGTTTTACTCTGAACAGCCTCAAAGTTTTAATTTTCTCCTTCGTTTGCTCTTCTTCATGACCAAAATATACTCACCACCAGTTCACTGCTAATCATTTCTCATTTTATCATTTTTATTCCCATCATACAAATGTTTTCTGTATCTTCATTCTAAGTTTTCTAAAACCCATTTTTGTAACTTCATTATTTATTCACTTCTTAATTAT
The DNA here is from genome assembly GCF_044657685.1 of Stegodyphus dumicola. Lineage (NCBI taxonomy): Eukaryota > Metazoa > Arthropoda > Arachnida > Araneae > Eresidae > Stegodyphus > Stegodyphus dumicola. The sequence goes on along the minus strand of NC_140772.1, from coordinate 97,045,327 downwards.
TAATCAAAATATACTGGTTCAAGATTTCATCTGTCAAACTTTTCAGGACCATTTAAAGGGAAAAAACTATAAAAGAATGAAGAGGCTCAGTTTGTTTCTCTTGACAGGATATTTAATTTTTGCTATGCCTCAACGCGTGGAGAAGGAGGCACAGACACAAAAGGAAATGACTTTTAAAGGAAACAATCTGTCTATCATTCCACTATCGAATCCAGGGATTTTTTTAAATATTAAAATAGACCCGAGCACAGAGGTAAATTTGATTTTAAAGCTTCCATTTTGCATCCAAAGTATTTTTTTCCTGTTTTATCCAGCTTTTTTAAATTGAGATCCGATGGCTATTCTCACTGCATTCGAAATGGAAGAAATATTTTTCCTCATTCATCGTCTACTCATTTGTGTCAAGTTCTCAACGAGTTTTGAAACGATTTGACGCATTAGACCCCGGAAAGTAAGCTATTTCCTGACATTTATTATGAGAAAGATTGTTCTATTATTTCTCAAAGCCTTTTGTCATGAATCTCTAAAATAAACATTTTTCACGGTTCAATCGAACATAAAATTTATCCGTCTTTCCTTTCTATTCGGAAACAGAACAATTTTACCATTGGAATGATTTGACCATCCCCTAAGATCAAACTTTTACATAATGATGTCACAAACCTGACATAGAAAGAGACCGAAAACAAATGCTTGCGATTTTATTAAGAAATAAATGAAAACAAACATATTCCTGTAAGGCAATTCAAGGTCATTCCGGTTCCCCCCCCCCCAATTCCTTTCCTCATAATCGTGGTAACATTTGGTCCGGAAAGAAATCGAGTTCACTTATTTGGTAAAATTCCTTATTCCTTTGTGCGGTACTCACGACACATGTTACGATGGTAAATAAGAGGAAGCTCTCACTGTAGATGCATTTAAAGGTATACATCTTGTCAGAACAAAAAGGTGAACTTTGCTTAGCATATCGAAAGTATTTAGAACCGACCAAGCAAACAGCTGCCAAAAAAGTGGGTTTAATGGTACACTGGGAACACATAGAATGTATGATAAATCTTTCTTGTTCAACTTATACGTATTTACTGCCTGCGTATACGTATTTACATATACGTATTTAATGTCGCGTTTCCTGAAGGTTCTTGCAATGACCTTGGTTCATAGCTACGACTCTGAGACAAATTAGTAATCAGAATAAAGTATCAAGTCCCTAAGACCGAAGACCAACGAATGCTTGAGATGCAAAGAAGAAACTGTCATATTTTAATTTGAAATAAAGAAGCTTGTGCCTCAAGAATTTGTCCCTTCAGGTTAGAGAGCAACTGTGCAGTTTTTATGTGGTTCAGCAGTGATTTCTATAGCAAAAAGTTTCGTATACAAAGATTGCACTAAGTTACATTGACCTGAAGAAGTAATAAATGCGTGGATAAAACTCTTAATGTTGTTCTCCTACTGCCAGATTTGTAACCTTTTAACATTCTTAACATTAGATTTTTATTTCTAACATTGAAATTCATAAAGATGAATCACTAATTTGACTTCATAAACAGCATTCAGTCGGAATTGCTGAAATCGCTAAAAGTATTAAACGCATTTCACTTAAGATATTTTGTGCAAGAATTTCGATCCAGTGTAAGCGCTGCATCAGTAAATATATAGTTTACACACAAGCGCTTCATCATCTTCATAAATACAAAATCTATTAAAGGAAATGGAGATCAGACTTAAAATATTGGCTGGTTTTAACAAGTTTGAGTTATTTTGTATACAATTTAATAGAAAAGATTTAAAGGTAATGATATTTTTTTTAGTAATCTTGCAATGTTTTTATTTATGGACTTATATATATATAGCTCATAATCTACTAAGAAACACTCTTCTCATGATTTCAGCTGTAGGTTTAATACGACGCCTTCACATGTTAATTAAATATCATTATAAAATCTTAAATTAAAAAATTACATAGATAAAAATATATTGAAATTCCGTGAGCAATTTTCCACATAGTATGAGGCGCCTTCATTTGTCCTGAAATGAAGAAGCATTCAAAGGTACCGTGTGCATTTCGAACCACTCTACGTCAAACATTTAGAGTACCATTCAAATATGAGGCAAAAGCAAAATCTAAACTCTTAATGGAACTTGTTAAAGGCTAGAACTAATTATATATAACAGGTAATAGAAATATTTTTAAATTCCATATTGAATTTAATTATATATTTGTAAATAATTACATATATTATAATTTAATATTATACTTGATCAAAAAATCACTAAAGACTTATTAAGTAAAGAGTGCATTAAGATGGGCATGATTATGCCACAAATCTGACAACATTTAAATAAATTAAGAATACGATAGTTAACCTTTCAACCGAGCTTTATTAGAAAATAATAATTTTTATGAAATAAAACAATATTATATAAAAGCACTTTTTTTAAATATGATACATATTGCCATAACGTTTTATTAAAAAGCGTTAAATCAAAATATTTTCATTTCATTACACAGTGATAGACCTTAATTTTTTTTTTAATACTTTCAAGGAAATGAAATCTCTAAATCCCTACATATATTAAATGGCAAACATAAAATCAAAAAATTATAATTTGATTTTTATTGCCCAATTTTGCCATTACCAGGTTTTATTAAGTCAGACTTATAATTTCTTCCATAGGGCTTTGGAGTCTGAACTGTCAGACGTAGAACACGAATTTGATGACTTGAGAAAAGCAAACAGCATGATTACAGAATGGTACAGATCGCTTCCGACATCTTTAACAAAAGATCAGGAAGACTCGGTAAAATTTCAACATACACCACTTTATATAGTAGAAATGTTTTCTATTTATATTCTAAAATGCACTATTGACTGATGCTGATGATCATTATTAGTTCTTAAGAAGTGCGTAAATGAATGTAAATAATGCATGTGTTACAACACTCAATCTGCTAAAATTAAGTTCTTAAAATAAATAATGACCGCATAAAGTACGAATCATGTATTTCAAATTCTTTTATTTAAATACAAAATCTGTAGTGAAAGTCCATGCGCTCACATACTGTAAATTTAAAATAATTTTAACTTTTATTTTTAAATTAAAAATTTCAGTGAAATTTATAATTTCGAACCGCTAGATCATCTTATTAAATTCTTATTTATTTAGCAGTGCTTAAATTTTTTTTATTTATTTGCCAATGAAATGAATGAAACTTCTCTCTCTATATATATACAAGGCTACCCAAAAGTTCGTTAACATTTGAAAATTCAATAATTCACGAAATAATGTAGGTAGAAAGGTAAAAATTGACACACATACTTGAAATAACATAGAGGTTTATTGAAAGAAGAAATGCAAGAAAAAGACCAACATATGGCGCTGTGCAGGAAAATGTCAGTGACGCCGTATGAGAATCGTATAAAAATAAGCTGTAGCGAGAGAAGAAATCTACATCTTCTTCACTTTGTCCCTTTCCTACCCTCGCCTCCGGGTGTTGGTCACGGTGTCATGTTAAGTTATCACATTAATTGTGATCGGGCCCTTTTTCTTCTAGGAAATGCGTGGTTCTGCTATTCAAACGGTCAGTGTGACCGGTGTGAGGTATGCCGATATGTTACAGAATTGCATCATCCTTAGTCTGCCTGATAAATATCTGTTGGAAGGTATGGCTTTTATGCAGGATGGCGCTCCACCCTATATTGCTACATTTTTGAAAGATCTCTTGCACATATCATTTGGTGAAGATGGTGTGCTGAGCCTCCATTTTCGTCAAGCTTGTCTTCTCAGGTTCCCAGATCTCAATCCTTATGGTTATTGATTGTGAGCGTACCTGAAATCGCAAGTCTACTGCGATCGTCCTCCCCGGGGGTCGACGTAGAGAACTCTGCGAAGCTACTGGCTAGGATCTGTACCTAGGCAGTCTCGGCCACGGGGGTATAAAATTTATGAACTTGGCGGTTCCCGATGGTCCATGGGGTAGGTTTATACTTGCTCTTCATGGGCCGGGAGGTGTAAGTCCCTTCCACCAGGGTATTGGTAGCCAAATAGCAAACTGGGCCATTGAGCGTCTGGTCCCTGCTGTCCTTGGTATTCCATGTAAAAGCTCAAGGAGAGGGGCATCCCGTGTAGTGCTGGCAGGTAGCCCAATAAAACGGCCGGTCATCCACCCTAAGTTGTCATCGCCCACCCCACCGTGGTCTCAGCCCGGCCGAGACGGTGGTCTTGACTTGGTCGTGTTTAGCGGTGGGCTCGATGTTCGTTGAGCGTTCATCAGAGGGTATTTTAAAAGTGTTGGTGTCTCGGGGATGTGGGACCCTGGGCCCAGCAAGCGAGTTCTAACCACCCATAAGGTGGCTTCTGATTGATTTTCAGTCCCTGTAGTGCCATTAAGTTAGCGGAGCAGGTACAAATTTAGTTAGTTACCGCGATCGTCGACCTCATTAAGGATGCTAAAAGGCAACATCCGACGGCAGTTTCTCAACCATACCTACAGAGCTGTTCAGTGCTGTTTACAACATTGGCCCTAGACTACAGATATTGTTAATGAATGACGGCCGACATGTTGAATATATGTTAGAAAGAACATAATCTTTGTTAAAAATCAATTGTTACTCTGATTATTGCATTTTTATCATATGAAGGGCCATCTGTTGGCCGTTTTAAGCACATTTTTTTTTGCTCTGAATAAAACCCCATGACATTTCAAGCATGTGTGTCGGTTTTTACCTGTATACCTACATAATTCAGTAAAGTATTGAATTTTCCAACGTTAACGGACTTTAGGGTTATCCTATATATATATACAAAAACACACTTATTTGTAATTTAATGAATGAAATTAATGAAATTTAAATTAATTAATGAAATTTGATGGCGATGTAGATGTTGCATGGTGAAGCTTTCCCTGATCATGTTGGTTGAAGAAAAGTGATGAAATACTTTGAGTCGGACGAAAAAGATGCTAAAGAAATAGATCGATGTTGAAGCTTTTCCAGAAGTTCTTTATTGAAGCTAAATTCTTTGATAAACGCTCTGAAGCACTACAGACACACATTTTTAAAATATTCACATGTCTGTGTTCTTATTAAACATTAATGAGAATACAGACTATGGAACTGAGAGTAGATTAGGAGCAACGAAGTTACAATTTATTGTTAGTTACAATTTAAATTGTGCTTTATTTCTGCTGGTTAGTTTTAGTTTGCAGGTTTATAATCATTATTGAATAAAAGACTTTAGTTTCACTTTTACTGTTATTAGAATAAATGCGTCATTAATATTATATAAGAGTCATGTAACAAGGATTAATTTTGAAATGACGAAGATAAAAAAGATTTATTATAAACATATTATTATTCATCGAATAGAAAGGGGAAATAACCAAAATCAGAAAGCAGACACAAGGAATTATAACCGGTATCATAAATCAGGATAATATATGGTCGTATAATGCGGAATATATTGAAAATGCGATATGAAAAGGTAAAGAAGTTATATTGCTACACGTTGCAGTAAATGTAATCTTATCTATAACATTTCCAATATAAACATCAGGATTTCATTACGCTTCAATATTTTGCTTGACAGAAAGCGGCGTAAAGAATTGGAAAGGTGAGATAGGAACAACAAATACGGAGCTACTGGTTTTCATATAGTGAGACGACACTAAGAAAATAACAGAAGTAGAGCAGAAAAAAAGAAAAGGAAAAATAAAGATGAAGCAAATTGTTTAATTTCCATGCAGCCATTACATGTATTAGATAGTATGTCTATCCCGTTATATCAAAGAGACATTGTATATAGCCAGCAACGGAGAAGATGAGTTTATAAAGTATATCACATGGAATACTTCCTACACCTCTTATACTGCTTTCTTTTAAGCCATTCAGTGTACAGAAATTATTCCAAAAGATCATGAATTTTAGATAAAACCGTGACATTAATTCTTTGGTGAATTACAGGAAGAACGAAATCATGACACAAGTTATGCGTCCTGAAATATTCTTAAACAATAATCACCCACTCATGGCGGCCTGAGGTGGCACATCTACTTGCAACATTCTGAAAAGAAACCTGAGCAAGTAGGCTGTTCTGAATGCATGCTTTGACGCAATATGGCGTGTAAATTGCGAATGAATGATTTTCGAAATAAATAAAAAAATAAATAAAAGGTTGTAGGATGAAGTCCCCTGTGATTCCAGGCGTGCTGTCGAGTAATGTCTGAAACAAGTAACAGAGATTGATTTAATAACAATAAAAGCAGTTCTCATTTAGCTATTTCGTAACTGGCACTGCAGTCTTTTATGTAATACAGTTTTACGAGTTTATAGTTTTAATTCTGTGCAAGTCTTTTCTTGCGTTTCCATGAAACGCATAAAGGTATAAAAAATGGGAAGATCGTTGCTCCCATTTGAAAGACCTTTTTATCTTTCGACTACAGTGCTATGAGAATATCCATGAATGCCATGCCAGTATTCTGTCGTGGGTATTATCTCTGTCCCATGTAAAGACCGATATTTATTATTTTTCGCTCAACGCACACTGTTCCGATACTTGTGGATGTTTTCTGATATGAAGAATATTGAGCCGTAGTGAAATCCTGATGTTTCTAATAGAGCGTTACGATAATCTGCTACATGAATTGTATTCATGATGAACGCTTTATCACTGATTTCGTACATTAGAAATCTAGCTATTCACATGCATAAGAAGAACCGAAGTTTTGCATTTCTTATCATTTAAAAGTTTTAAAGACACGAAATCAATTTAAAGGTTGGAAATTCCAAAACAATCCCTGTGAATAATTAAAAAAATATTTGACAATTCTTTGCTGGAAAAATGCGACCAATTTAATGATACAGGAAGGTATGAATTGATAAATTTGGAATAATAAAGGAGATTTGTTTGAGGATGATTAAATATACGAATATGACGGAGAAATGTTAAACTAAAGCATGAAGAAACAACAGATACTTAACTGTTATAAGAAGTAAGCTTGTAAAGTCATTCGGTATATTTTTGGAAGCAGGCAAGCTGAAAAATAGCAACCGACTTCTCCGGGAATCTAACCGCGGACCCCTGGAATACCGGCCCAGCGTGCAGAACCACTGCACCACGAAGGCACGCTAGGAAAGTGGGAGATATACCTTATAAGTTTTTCAAAAGTAGAAGAACGGGGTATCAGAATTTAAGTGCTGAGTAAGGCAATTAATTTTGAAGAAGGAATTGACGAAAGTTTGGTTTAATTTGGTTTATTTAATTATGGGAAAGCACGCAAAGGCTACATGCTTTGGGTAAATACTGTCTTTATGGAGAACATTTTAAAGGAAAGATGCTCGTATCCACGTTTAGACATGCGGGAAACCACGAAAACCCCCATACAACCAACCTGTTTGCCTGGAGTCCTACCCAGGTCGAGCTACCAGTGTTCAACGACTTTACTGCTATGTCGCTGGTGGCAGATAACAGGGCGCATCAAAAAAATTCTGCCATGTTAGGACACATTTTGCGTCCTATAGAGTTTTGAGTTTAGAGACATGACATCAAAATTAACTTCCAGAATGAAAAAAAGAACAGCATTTTTTCTAAAAGAATTCTTACCTGTTCAAAATAAAGTGAACAAGCCTAACAAGTTTCTTGATATAATATTCCAAGTATTCCTTTAGCACAGATAATTGTTAAGAAACTTCAGTATTACTCGAGCTCACTTTCTGTCTAGTTAAGGTATAAGATAAATTACAACTAATAGCCTTCTTAATTGGTTGCCCTTTAATATCTATTGCTCAAGACCTTGAGTGTTCGGTGGTTAAGCTTTTAATTCTGCATTATGAATGTTTAGTCATTGATTACAGTGAGGCATCGGTCGGTTTAAAATGCAGTCTCTTGAACTTCACTGAAATATTGCATTACTTTATCTTCGTTGGAAAGTGAATCAACTGAACTAAAATAGAAATGCTTATACTAATCAGAAACATTTGAGTTTGAATTTCAGAATTCATGTGTTATGTAAAAGTTAGCGGTTACTGTCGCTTGTAAGTGGAACACTATGGCCGAATTTTTAAAACTTTTTCAGAAACTTTGTAATTTAAGACGATTAACTAAAGATGAATGTAATTTAACCATGATTCAAATTTTTTGGAGTCTCTTGAATAGACCGCATGTGCTTGCGACTATGGAAAAAAATATCTTAAAAATAATTACAAAGACACATGGACATATAAATATACGATATCTAGTTATTTTAATTGGATTAGAAAATTAGAAAAGCTTATCTTCTCAAATATTAGTCACCTGAGTTATTAAGCAGCTACACACACATTATTTCAGTTTTAATGCCGTTTATATGAAGTTCTTTTCAATAGAATCAGACATGCATATAACAGTTTCATATCTCGGCAACTTTAAATGAATATTACTTTTAAATCCCTGCTTTATTTCATTTTTGCTTCGAAGAAAAAAATGAGCATAAATGATTGACGTTGAATTTGTACAAAATTAGAAATATTGCTAACAAAATAACTTGTTGCTCAAAACGAGTTTATTAATTGTCCGACACCCGTTGAACTCAACTTGCTACGCTATCGCTCTTTAAAGGTTTCCCCCTCTTTGTGGCTTGGAGGAGAATGAAAAAGCAGGTTACCTAGCGAAACAAGATGCTAGACCCCCTATAAAAGACAAAAAAGTTTTCTATATTATTCCTTAAATTTTAAATGATTTCAGATTTTAGGAATAAATATTTTTTTCTACTAAAGAATCAAGCTATTGGAATGGCATGGGAGTGTCTCCTTGATCCAAAATTTTGTACTTCAAGTCTCCCTCGAAAATCGACTGTTGTTTTCGATAGGGCATGACTATATTACTGCCAGTTTGTTTCATTTTTACAATCAGAAGCTCTCCTGCTTGCTTTTCAAAAATTGGCTCAAAATACCAGTCGACGGGTGACACATGAAAACATTTATATCGTCGCGACGGGCAGAATATTAAGTACCTTATAAGTTTTCTGACAGTAATCGATATTTCATAACTTGGAAATTTGAAAACATATGCTGAGAAAGGGACTCCATTTTTCGTTTTAAGATCTGCCGGTCAAATATTAAATGCTATGCATTTCGCGGAAAATATATGTTAACAAAACGTATACGCTTATTGCTGTGCGTAACATGACTAAATAATTTGAATGAAGATATTTAGTTGTTATTTTTGTTCCTGGCAGCACTTGGCTTTAATTACGTCATTAACTACTGCTCTACCCTAGTGTATCAATTAGTTCTGAGATTATTTTCGGGTTGCTGGCTGATAAGACCGAAAACGATCACTGACAAGAGTTTGTAAACTAATTATTATCAGGAAATGAATTTGTCATCTAGAGTTGAATCTCTCTTTTCCTAAACCATTTTAAGTACAAAAATTTATAAAGAACTATCGTATGTCTCCAAGCATGATGTTGTGCTGTAAATAACTAACATGCTCAGCCACCACTTGGAAGATTCGTGGTTTGAATCTTTGAAAGGATACAGTGGCTCTTTAGATGGGGTAGTATATAAGGTATTTTCTCCCTCCTTTCAGTATACCTTCGTAGTGTAATTGGAAGTATACTGGACGCTTAATCGAGAGGTCAAACTTTCGAGTCCCGGTGGAGGGCTCATTCTTTGCTAGTGAGTTAATACAATTCATATGCTGATCTCCACGATTTTAGTTTTGGTCACATATGACCAAACATATTATAATAGCTAAAATATGTTTTTACTTTTTAATATTGTATGGTTTGAAAAGGGTTTTTATATATTTGGTATTATATGTTTTAATATATAAAATGCGAAAAATTAATTTGGAAAGAAAAGCAGTGTCTCTAAATGTAAAGAAAATTATTCCTTCTAATTTGGTTTAATATTAAATTTAATTCATATTTATTTTTATCTGATTAAAAACTACGGAAAACTGAAATTGCCGGAAAAATTCTGAAAAGCTGCAAAAACTCAGCAAGTTTTTTAGAAATTTCTAAAAACTCTTGTTTCTTTCTCATTGCGAAGAAGAAAAACATCCAAATTCTGAGATGATTAGTTTAAGAATTAAATAAGAATATATGAGAAATACTGAAGACTAAATGAAAAAACAGTATCTAAATTGAATTCTGAAAGACAAATATCTTTCGCGCAGCGTATTGTAATCTCAACGGAAGTTTGAATATTTTAAGAAAATCTGGCTAATATATGAATGTTTAAAATTAATTTCAAGATCTGACCCAAAAAGGTAAATCAAGATAAATAAAATCACGTATAAAGGAAAGGGGGACTAACATATATTAGCTTGATATGTTGAATAATATTTCATAGGAAAATAATTATATGTCATAATATGTCATAATATTATATAAACTAATTAGGTTTTTTAACATTAAAGAGTAACTGATAAAGGTCTCAAGATCTCAATATATATTTTAAATGTCAGGGTATATTAATCAGTTAGCATCTCATAAAGGAATTTTTAGATTAATATTGTAGGCTTGGGCTACTGTGGTACTATCTATACATATGTAAAAAAGAATGCGTATCTGTTTGTTCGCGATTAATTCAGTCACTACTGTTAGATGTACCAAACTTTTCACAATTCTTTTCTGGGTCCCGAAAAAGGTCGACGTTCACTGTTTTCAATAAAATAAAATAAAATAGATGAATTCAGGGGTATTAATTAGAAACTCTGAAAACGCTGATTTTCGCCTCTTTTTTCCGAATGGCAACAGTTTCGCACGAATTTGTAAGTTTTACAAAAACTGCATGTACAAAAAATAATGCTTGTTTGTTCGCGTTATTGATTTCTGATCAATTATGATCAATTTTGTGCTACATTTAATTGACTAAAATTGTATCAGGTGAAATATTGGGTGGAACTTGAGCTTTTACGAGCATTTGATTAGAAAGACGAAAATCATTGAAAACTGCGTGCCATTGTTGCTGATATAATGAGAGAAAATTAGTTTCTTTCTCTATCAAAATTTTTATGTGCGTTCTATATCGCATCAGACTGAAAAATGTATGACTATGAATCGTAATTTTTGCTTCGTTATTAGAGAAGGATTGCGCATCGTTCTCTGTGTTGTTAGATACATTGGTCTCAATCTAATTTAACTGGCATCGGGTTCTTCTACTAGTTAATAAATAATTTCAAGTCCATTACTAATCAAAATTTTTTAATAACGGCAATAATTAAGTTTAGTACTTAGTTGCAAATGTAAACAATTTTATAGCTTATCGCATCTAAAAACTTATTCAGTAAGAAGAAACGGGTATATAAATTTAAAAAGTTTTTTTAAAGGAAGTTGCAGAAAATTACTATTCCAAGAAAATAAACAATGCTAAAACTTTATAATTACGCTGCCCTTTTTCGTCAAGTCATCTGCCAGAGAGTAATGCAATCTTTCGCACTAGTTCTCCTCATTCTTAATCTTGCAATGATAAATGTTTCGATTTGCATTGTTACGAAAGTTAAAAATGCAATTCATATTAGGAAATAAGTTTTACATTTTTATGTAAACATAATTCATTTTCTTCATACTAAATTTGAGAATATTTCAGCCTTAACTGTCATATGTATTTAAACGTTTATTTAAGTTTAAGATACAAGTTAAATTAAACAAATTTTACTTGCAATTGATATGAAATTTAAAATTAAGAAGTCTTTTTATCTCAAATTTCTTTTCAGTTTACAAACAAAAAGTGTTTTAAAATAATGATGTAAATCATTTTAAAACTCTTTCTTATTCTTGTTAGATAAATAAATTATACGATAGAATTCAGAATATTCTGAGGCCTTACTACGACAGCATAGGAAAGCTGAACATTGAAGAAGGCCCTGAAAAACAAGTAAAAGCTGCCAGAGAAGCGTATAAGGAGGGAAGATTGGCCTCTTTGCCAGGCAAATTTACGAAGGAATTTATGAGAATGAAGAAGAAAATTGTAAGTTAGATTTTTCTTATATCTTTTTTCCGTATTTCAGATTTGCTTTTGCAGCATGTGCATTTTGGAGATCATTAAGAGATAACGAGCTTTTATACTTCCCATTGCTTTTTAGGTGGTCGTGGGTGAGTGCATATTTTGGAGATCAAATTAACTTTCCAGCTAAAATAGAGATATTAAGTTATAAACTGTAATGAATGTAAGTGCAATTTTTATTTTCATCTGAAAAAAGTAAAAGAATATTAAATTGCAGCAAATGGTAAGTTAAACATATTAAAAATAATAATGATGAAAGACTAATAAAGAAAGTATTTATTATTTCATCGTAAAATTATGTATGTATAGTTGACTGCAAAATCATCAAATACTTATTATTATAATTCTAAAAATATTGTGACAGTTATTATTATTTCATTACGTAAAATTTACTTTGTATTCTAAATAACATAAATATTGTCCCTTCCAAGTTTTTGCAACAGTTGAAATTATTGAATTCGGATTTTCCTTTTAAATATTCAATGCAAAATATGTAGAAACATTTCAGTTATTAGACTGGCAAATAATGTTTACGAATCTAAGAGTTAAAATATTTTATTTGGTAAAATTTTCCGATTCCTATAAAAGAGAACTTTGCTACAAAACGATGTCAGTAAATAAAATTTTTATTCAAGAATAAGAGGAGAGAAAAAAGTTAAGTAGACAATAAATTAGAAAAGAAAAGCTTATTAGTAAAGTTTCTATAGTTTTATAAGTAAGAAAAGGGGAAAAGTATTGCGCAGGATTAAAAAAAAATTAGGATTTTTAAGCTCATAACTAAACACTGATAATTTAATATTAGTTAAAATTTAAATTGTACTACATTTATAAAGACGTCACTGCGTTCTACAATCGTACTCTCGTATCCATTGAATTAGTATTCTTGGTTCACTGAGACCCCTGCACCCCCGAAAAGAAATTCTTCCGATAATTAGAAAAATAAACAACATACGCATTACAAAACTCGTATCATTGTGAAATACAGCAACTAAAGTGCTCCTAACTCGCTTTCCTCCGGAAGTTCTAACTATTACCGCATATGAGTTTTTAACTTACACAGCTCTTTGATGAAACCATAATTTTGTCATCTTATTATTTCTTGACAGTGCAGATAACAAGCATTGTAAATTAAACTAAAATTTTTTTGACCCTCTCTTAGACATACACAACAGTAAAATTTGTTACTTTTACTACGTGTACGAAAAAGAGACAGGCGGTTAAAAAAAAAAAAAAAAAAAAAAAAAAAAAAAAACACTTTGTAAATTCACATTGGGAACTAAATTTTCCTTTGCTGTTATTTTACTTCGTGTCAGTTGTAGTTTACCAAATTAAATTTCGTCGCATTTGTGCCTGTTTAGTGTATTTGAAAAAGGTAATAAAAAGTTGTATTTTATGTTAACTCAAAAGATGCGCTTCTAATCATGAAATTTCTCAAAATAGGAAAGACAACTCTAAGAAAATAGTTTCAATACTATGAACGGTTCTGTAGATACAAAAATCTAATGTTTTACTTGTTTACCGTTGAGAGAACAATCCAGCAAGTTATTATTTTAGAAAGCTAAATATAAAAAACGTTCTTTACTCATGTATATGAGAATTTAGTTATTCAGCCACCTTTTTAAAATATTGTTACGAAATGCCTAGCTGTGGTAAGATGGCTTCCTCGCAAAGCGGGTTTAGGTTTGCCAGAAAGTGGCAAAAAGGGCAGGGTTGCCAGATTTAGTGCAAAATCACCCATTTGGCGACGTTTGGAGACAAAATTGGTGCTTTGCCACAGAGAGTATTCTATCTGGAGCGAATTCTTACCGGTTTTCCCGAAAATGTTCTCGAAGGCCGGTCAAAAGCTACGCGGAATAGCAGTTTACCGTGAAGAGTATCTTGAGTGTGCTGAGTTCAGTAATAGTGCTTTGAGTTCAGAGATTAGCTCGAGAGTGATGAACCGAGTCGGAAGCTGTACTTTAGTGTTGTATTCACCATAATAGCCTGATAGCCTGAAAGCTGTGTTGTTGATTGGTTCGGCATATTTATCGCAGTTTTTCGATAGCTGTAAATGTGTCTTTGAAACTCTTCTGTGTTAAATAAATTATGTTTTTGATTCTTCATCAAGTGTTGTCACTCGAAATACATGAACCTGTAGAACGGAACAATATTAATAACTTTTTAAACATTAACTGCAAATTCATACAACCCTAATACACAATGAAGCTTATTATCCTCAATTATGCTTGCCCTATAGTACGAAATTTCTGCTCATATCACATCTAGACCTTCAATTTGAGAAAAGAACTTCAATTTGCCTGTAAAATTTTAGAATTGGTACAACCAGCTCAGTCCCAGTAATAGACGCGACTTTGAAATTAGGTGCAAGTGCTTTTAATGTTTTCAACCGATAAAATCGAGACGAAAGAACTAAACGAAACGATAAGCAAATACTGTCAGTCAAACTACAGCTAGGGCCCACCAGCGTCTAAAAATAATTGAGGTAAAATTGCTGAATACTGGAATTTCGTCCGGGCTAACTACATTTGCGTTTCCTTCGTTTTCTCCGTGTGTGTAATGTGCATACGAACCACTTTCCCTTAGAAAGTCCTCCAGGATGGCATCCCACCTCTTAGAGAGATAGCCCTCAAGAGCTTTGCCCTAATTAAATAAACCGAACAAAAAGAAAACTACAACTAAAAGTCAGGGAACCGGAATCTGAAAATAATAGCGAATAAACTGATATAAACAGAAAAAGTTACCTAAACTAAATTTGCTCTAGAAGCTGTATGTTAACTAGCTCAGGCTCTTCAGTATTAATAGCATTTTCTCGTATTCTCATATATCTTAATATTCAGAAAAATATGCATGTGCTGTCTTGCCTCTTTGTTAAATCCTACTGAAGTGGGTGGGGTAAGAATGAAAGAAAAAGCTGGTTAAAATTATACATTAAAAAGCTTTCTTTTTTCCCTGCATTGACCAGTTTTACGAAACTGACTAATGAATTAACTTGAATCGATAATGGAAAGTATTTTAAAATGCCATCTATCGATAGATTTTTAAATTGATTAGACATAACAAATATGCTATGCATAGTTTATCCAGCAAACTATTAGAATTTTTTCAGAAAATGAGAGGGTTTCTTGTTACATTTAGGACATCAAATTCTATTTATATGTATATAAATATTAAACATTTTATTTATAGAGAAGAAACTGTATGGTTCAGGTACAGGCACATACATCCGTTGGGGATCGAAACAATGTCCATCCTCACCAATGATACATCAACTGAATACTGGATATGTGTCAGCGACGACAAACAGAGGTACAGGAGGAGCCTCAGAATACCTTTGCTTACCTCAGGACCCAGAAAAAGTAGAAAAACAACCTGCATTCGGACATGATACTGCAACATACATCTCCGGAGTTAAATTTGGAGTAATGGATGATCATCCATTTCAAGCAAATGATGTTAGATACTTTTACGGAAGAGGTATTCCATGCGCTACGTGCCATTTGACCAACAGGTATGAACGTTGTATTTACTCTAACACTAAAAATTTAAAGAAACGCTTAGAATTCATTCTTTAGTTAATACTGCATGAAGTGATTATGATTCATCGGAAAATAACACCAAATAATGCTTTTCAATCAACTTACGTTTTCTTTCTCTAGTCTTTTATCTTTGAAAAGATTTTCTAGTCTATCAATCTTTGAAAGGATTTTCAAACCAACTGATTTTAACTTTTGCTGTTTCAACCAGTACTGCAGACATAAATGCCCATAATTTTTCTTTGATTTGGATTGGTAAGAAATGGATGTTAATGAATGTATCTACGCAGAGCAAAGACATTTACCGCAATCCTTCCACATGAAGGTAGCCTCTGTTGGTTATCTTACAGACTTTCAAGATTTTCCCATCACATTTAAATTTTTTGTTTTGTATTTGTTTTGTTTTTGTTTTTAAGGAAAAAGATTTTTTAGAATTTCAAAAGATTAGTTCATTTTGGAATATTAGAATAACCGCAGATTGTATTGTTTTATGTAAGGAAAAGCCTTTCAAGGAAATAAATTAATTTAGAATCCGATATGGAAACATGAGGCAAAATTAAATATATCTGTTTTTTTAACACAAAAGTTTTGTGTTATAAACTATAGTAATATATTTTTAAATCTTAAACTATTAATATAAAATAGAAGAGAACTAAAATCAGCCCTTTAAAGAGAGAAAACTGTATCTTAAAATGCATGCAAATTGAAGATTTTAGGGTTAGATTTACAAATAAAAATAAATTTACATATAAAGTTATCTGAAATAGTTGAGCATTAGAGGAATCCAGGTATATAAAAATGATGCGAAATTTATATATAATGCGAAAAATATTGTTTAGCATATTAGCGCCTTCAAAACTGAAATTGAGTTTTAGGAATAATATTTAAATAATAAATATAATAGTTAAATAACAAGCTATTGTAGTAAAGCTCAAGGATTATATTTATTACAACGACTAATATTATCAAGTGAATTTTATACTTGTACAGATTATGTTGAACGAAAAGCGTAATGTAACAACTAAATTACAGAACTGAAATTAAAACTTATATGATGCCACACTTTAAGAAGGAAAAAAACAGCTGTAATTAATGCCCGTTATATGTTTTTATTACTTTCAAAGGTCTAGGTAGAAAAATACAAAGTAGAGCTACACAAAGGTGACAAAGGAAATGAAGCAAAATGTGAATCAATCGTTATCCGAAAGACATTATAGTTTCCAAATACTTAACTATTCATAATTCCACACAACTGACGCGAAAACCGTTCTCCCTATTACGAGCACAGTTAAAAATCAATGGAATTCAAGTGACTGGTGAGATAGTCATAGGTAGTCACTCGAATATAACAGCAGGTTTTCGAAATGAAGAATTAGACACAGAGAAGAATTTTTTTCATGTTTTAGTATAATAATAAATTCCTTGTTGGTAATTAAAAGCTATAATTCTAGGTCATATGTAAACCTTCTAGTGGAAAATGATGTTTTCATTTCTATCAGTCAGAATCAATATACATTCTATCTTCTGTCTCATCAATTACTATTTCACTGCGGGCACTTAATAACAACCTAGAATCTACAGGACAAAAATATATTGTTACGATTTCTGTATATATGTAAATAAATCAAGTAAATTAAGTAAAATTATAATATGTAAATAAATTAAGTAAAATTATATGTGAAACTGCAGTACCTTTTTTGTATAATGTAAACTGAAATGCTTGCAAAGAGACGATGCTCTACCGAAAAAATTAGAATACAGGGGCAAGTCTATTTAACAGTGAATAAATATCTATTTGGCTAAATTGGCGAGATATCGCGATGCTAACGATGGTTTTGGCGAAAAACCACCAAAGAGTCGCCATACTTGGTGACCATTTAGCGACATTTTGGATCGGTGCCTGTGTAAATGTAATTGGTACTGTAATTAAATAATTGTCATTGATCCATATATGTCCCTACAACTTTATCCGGCCATCATATGCCTTCCGGTAATGTCTAGAATTACTAGATGTTTCTAGCGGCCGGAGGAAAACTATATAAGACTGAAGGGGCCATAAGTTTCTGAGTAGTAGTTAGTTCAGAGCTGAATTCGCAGTATTGAGATAACCGTTCTAGCTTCGCTCTTTAGATGCAATTTGCATTGCGTTGTGTTTAACGTTATTAATAGTTCGAAGTGTAACTACTGATCTGTGATACTGTGAAGAGCTGTACAAATACTTATGTGGAAAGTTCCAGAACTGTTAAATGTCTGTTTTAGTAAAAAATAAATTTTATAAAGCTATCATCGGTTGTGTGTGCATTTAATCTATTACGAGTCCGTAAGCAGGCAACAATATATATGCCTTTCAGTACATCTCTCTACAGGAATCTGAAATTCAACAATTCAGTTAGATAATTGTTTGTAATTATAGATTCAATCTGAAGGTCAGACTTCGAATCAGATATTTTCTTTTTCAAGACAGTAATGAAGTTGAAAATTTGTTTAAATATGGCATAATAGAGAGACAATAGCAAAAATTACAACGCTAAATTAAAAAAAAATGTTTTAATTGTACCATTCAAATTTCATAATATCTAAATTTCATTCTGATTCTTTTCCTACAGGACTCTTGTTCATATGTTCCCGGCTACTGCAGAATGCCCGGAAGACTGGATTTATGAATATTCTGGATACATAATGTCCGGCTCTAATTTACCAGCAACTCATATTTGCATTGATGACGCTGTCGAAGCTTATTCAGATCAGTCAGATGAGCAACAAACTCACAGTACTACTATTGTCCACATTTCTGAGGAGGATGGAGGTCTGAAAAAACCACCCTACGTGAAGAAAGCTGCTGTGAAATGCATTGTTTGCTCTAAGTAAAATCTTTCGTGGAGGAACTAAATATATTGTGAAAATTAGGAATTTTAAAGTTATTTAAAATGTCGACAAACTATACGCAACGATGTATAAGTGGTATGTCTTGAATAAAATGTGTCTTATTTCTGAGCAAAAAGCGAGTAGTATTTCATACTTTTATTATAATCCAGCGATATTTTAACAAAATAATTTTCAAAATAAGTTATTTTAAACAAATCAAAAATGTAAGAATCCAAAACGAAAAGTACTAGTATTTTTAAATGAGCATTGCCATAGGATTTTATATTACGCTCAAAGAGACTTTTTTTCATTTACATGCTCATACACGTTTTGAGAGCATTTGGACTAATGCCTCTTTGGGCTGTATATATTTAAAAACAATATAGCTTTAGAATTTCCGCTAGACAGTCTTGCGCGCTGGAGATAAAAATGTTTTATTCTGTGCAGTGTTGCCATTGCTCGCTTTGAAATCGTTGAGTTTTTTAATAAAAAACTCGTTAAAGATTTACAAAACATAAATTAGATAATAAAACGAATTCGAAATTCAAAATTCAAGCCTCCGAGTGCCCATATTCGGGTGGAGGACTACGTAATTCAAAACTAGATACCTTTACGTACCGTTGTTTTTTCACAGTCCGAGAAATATACATACATTAATGCAATTTCTTCATTATTTAATTTCTTTAAGTATAATACAGGCGATAATATATGGTGGCAACAATTTGAAAAAAAAAAAGGATTCAATGCTTTTAGCGATTCTACGCAAAACGCCGTTTCGAGACTAATAGCCCTTCTCAGCTAATGCCATTTTGGTCTAATAAATGCAATCCTTATCATGAAGTAAAATTGGAAATGAAAAAAAAATTAAGTTTTCTATAACTTTCAGTCGTTTACCGTCTTTTTACTGTTCAGAAGGATTTCTAAATATTAGTGTATAAATTATTTCGAAACATATTTCTTTTTAGTATAGTGATTATTTAATACAACCTGATAAATAAATATTTTTATGTTAGATAGACAACAAGAGAAATTTAATTGATTAAATTCCACATTTTTAAACATAAACATTTTCTTTCAATTAAAGTCTTTCAATTTTTACCATTCGAAATATTTACTCTTAAAGCGCGAAAAGTTCCCTAATGCATTTTTGACATTTGTGTTTCAAATATTTAAAAGTGAAATGGTTTAACGAAACTTTTCAAAGATTCTAAATCCTCAGTGATCACTGACTGCAACCGGCAAATACCTAAACTTTTCTAATAAACGGAATTGCTAAAATTTCTGAATTAATTTCTTTACAAATGCATATTTTAAATTAACTTTACAATTGAATCAAGTAAATAACTTCCAGGTAAGCCTTTAAAATAAAATTCCTTTTTAAATAACGCGGTTTGAATTTTTAGTCTCTTTTGCACATCGTAACATTCAATTAATAATATATTAGTAAAAACTAAGAAAATTAGACACGCCAATTGAATCTACTAGAAACATGGATCGTAAAATGAATGTACGTATTGGACTTTCTCACTGTTTAAAAATATTAAGTACATACAAATCTACTCCAAAGAACTTTTACTCTTTAGTGCTGGTAACATTTTTATAAAACATGCAGCTACTCGTTTTAAAACACGAAAGCCTTGCTGTCAACAAACAAGTGAATTTTTTTACTGTTGTAAACAGAGAAATGAAAGATAGAAGATAAAGTTACGTATCGATAAAACAAGGTATGATTTAATATACATATTTTATTCATGTTCATGTTAAAATCATCTTCTACAAGTCTTGAAGTGAAAATACACTGCATAATATTCATATATAGAGGGAAAGAAAAATTAATGCTATTAATGCTGTTAATTAAACAAATATTGTTATTGGTAAGACCTCCCTGTAAAAGTAGGCTATAATTTAAGTTTACAAGAAAATAAGTTCTTAAAGTATCTTATAAAATATATATACACTATGAATAATCATTATGTTAATGGCCATTATTATAGGGTTTATCATCAAAATTTTAAAAATCAACAGAAATGAATGATATTTTTTTTTGTCAGTGGCGGCTTCTAAAGTAGTCTCATCGTTCTAAGAAATTAAATAAGCACCTATTACTAGTTATAACATTATTTTATGGATCTAGAGTTTCAGTATATGAAGTAAGTACGAAATGTTTATGTCACCAATGACTATTGTGTACCAAAATATAAGCGTATATAATCTTTTGTCTATATGTAATTGTGTATGTCTTTGTTTATATGTAATTGTACCCATGTATCTACTAATGTCATCACATATCTTGGCACTGTATAGTTAATATACATCTATTACGCATGGATAATCATGCACCTAATGTGTCTGTATATATGTATATGAATTTATGTTCTGTATATATGATAATGTAACTATGCATCTGCACATTTTATCCTGTAACACGGCACCGTATCGCAAAGAACTAACTACAGCCCCACTCTAAAATTAATTGCACCAAAGACACTATACTACACAGTACTAATCTAGGGTCTAACTTTTAATTCACTGTACTAATTACTTATTCCAGCATAACATTGCGCACCTAATATTTCAGTATGTACATGTCTTCTGTAATCTAATGATAATGCTTCAAAGGGTCATAGTGTACTCAACATATGAGTACACACGTTATGTATATATGCTATCGTATCCATGCTTTTGCATACACGTTGTAACATGGCAATGTATTATCCAGTGTCTAACATTAATTAGCTTTAACGCCACTGTATGAACTACCAAATTTGTATGTATGTTTATATATTAGTATATTAGCACAATGAACACGTATGGTTATCTAGATAAAGGTGGACGTGGCGCTATACCGATTAACCGTATTGGTAGAGGGGTGGTGCCCACGTCCTCCGTCGCATGTCGCATGTCTCATCGTTCTAAAAATTGTTTTTTGGAAACTATATCCTCTGCACATCTGCCAAATGTTACCTGAAAACTGCACTCATCGAACCAGATTTTCTTCATTGAGAACATGGTTTATTCTTGGAATGCAACATTTTCTATGACATGCTTTGATGTCAGATGTCTTCCAAAACATTTTTGGGGAAGTTCTGAACAGTTTCTTTTGTTTCAATTTAAGTGTTAAATCACATAGGTAGATTTGTTTAAAACGCTCTTAAAACATTTTTCGCTCTTTAAAGCATTTTCAAACGCGCAAAACGCTAGTTAAAATATTTTTGACGCTTTAACTGCATTTTCAAACGCGCAGCAGGATTTCAGAGTAAATTATCTTAGTTCAAAATTTTGTCTACATTCGTTCTTTCAAATCGGTTGAACCTGAAAGGAAAGAAAATTAAAGCTGATCTACATTTTTGTGTCAGTCTTTATAAGAAGATTCTCAAGAGATAAACTAAGTTATAGAGCCTGAACAGTGTCGTGCCACTAAAATTCAATTATAATTATTAAATCGTTTTACACGCTAATCGTTTATACACACACTGCCTGATTTGACGCTGATAAAAAAATGATGTTTTACCATTGCAAACTCATAATGAAGTGAAGCTTCGGCCTGCAAGCACCTCAAATCACGAACATAAAGAGTCTCAAATGATGCACAGTATCTCAATTTCTCAGTACTCAAGTCAACAAAACATTATTTTCAATGATGTTTTGAAGCAATTTCAGACACAGAAGTAATACGTAGGGATATTTAAAAATATCATTTTAATATTTTACGATGCTTAACTTTCACCAACAAAGTCTGGCAGCAAGTGACTCACAGAAATCCATCCAGAGTAAATTAGGGACATATTGCGTTGCAGGTAGAGATTTTAAGGTCTTTGAAACTGACGGATTTTTATTTTACATAATATTACATCTTTAGACAAAATTCTGAGTTTTGAAGTTAACATTGAAGACGTGGAGGAATTACTTAAAGGACCAAAAAATAAGCACAGCAGGAAATATCTAGAAAAATTTCAGAAGCAGCAGTGAAAGGCGATTGTGGTGAAAGTGTCTTTAGAGGAAGACAAAGGACGGAAAGATGAACTTCTTTGATCCTTCAACTTTGTGCAAAATTGGGGTAAGGAGAGCAATTTCATGTAATGACATCCGGGGGATTCGGTATCTTTTGAACGATATTTATTTAAGAATTGTCATTTATATTTTATGGTTATTATTCAATGGTTTGTAAGATATAATTATTTTAAGCTGAAAAAATGTTTGCTGGCAATATTTTAAAACTAAATTTTTTAAAAAAAAATTTAAGAATTAAAAGGATTTTTCCTTGAAATTAATGAATTAGTCTCTTAGTCTCGGGGAACAAAATTAAATCTCGTTTATATGTAAAAACTTAAAAAAAAAAAAAAAAAAAAAAAAAAACGTGTTTTCAATTGCATTTTTCTTCTAATAATTTTTCTTTTCAATATTTTGAAAAGCCCATCCTTGCTTTTGTTAATCTAATAATTTTAAGCAAGCAGTGAAAATATTAAATCATTTAGTCCGTATCTGAGTTAGTTTTAAGGCTTTAAATACAAAAGACTTATCGAAAAAATTCAATTTGGAAAACGCAGTTTAAAGAATTTTCTAAATGGTCATTAAATTATTTCAAATTTCTTAAATACTAAAATTACCGAATTTCACTACACACGCAAACACACACGCACACACATATATAATAAAACTTATTACTATTCAGTTGGTTTATATAAACATCCATTCTTATATACAAGTTTTATTGAAACATGCAGACTTTTATTTGAAACCTTAGCTTACCGGAAATATTGCAATAAAAATTATAAAACACAAGTAAAATTTTCTTTACCTGTTTTTGTTTTGTAAAATGCGTTTTAAACAATTTTAATATATGAATTAATTCTAATATATTTTCTAAAACATTTATAATCAGTAGTAATCTGTATTTTATTCCTTTTTTCAAAATTTTGAAATTTGAACAGACAAAATATTTTATTTAAAATCGCTCAGCAGCATATGAGATTTCTTCTTTTTTTTAGCGATTTGGTCTCGTATAAAAATTGTATTTTAAATTAATTTAGGAGTTTCAATTAAATAATTTAGGAATTTCAATTAAATAAAGAATTTAATTTTTCTTCAAACACGATTTTCAATAATGCTAGTCAGGAACTCGATCACTTTCACTACGCCACCTATTTCTGTTCATATCTTATCAAAAATAATTTCGATTTTTGAAGAAGCGTAATGAAATTGACTGATAATATGCACAAAAATATTCGCTGAGTTGAGTCTAAAAAGGAAAAAAAAAAAAACTGCCTCTTCAAAAGTTAAAAAAATATTTTTTTTCGAACTTCACTTAGTATTTTTAATAAGTCACTTTATACATAAACATAGCCTGCTGATTATTGCAGTCATATCTAATTACATTGCTCTTCTTCTACATTGATTTTTTATAAGTAAATGAAAATAAACACTGAAGGGGGTGGCATTAGGGCTGTCGAAATTTAAGCCTTTTTATAACATTTATTATCGTCAGATCATTTCAAAATATGTACTCAGTGTAGTAAGGGTATTAAGTTTGAGCAAAATATATAAAAAATTAATAATTTCTTCGATTTTAGAGTTGTCAAGTCCTCTTAATAAATCTGTAGCAAGCTGTAGCATAAGCATTATCAATGAAAATGCCGTCGATTTTTATGTCAGGGAATTCTTCACCCAAACAATGCCATCGCTTCATTTCTTCCTCATGTCTCACGTACGATGTCCACTTTCCTTCGTATGACTAAGGTAAAATTACATTTCCGTCTATTTCCCCCTGTTTATATTGTACTTACTGTCCTTTATCGAACATTTAATTACTTCCATTGATATTTGTGTGATTGTGATGAACTTGTGTACAAGATACTGCTGTAAATTAAAAATAATAATAATCTCTAGTCCCAGAACGCCCGCCAGCGGCCGAGGTAGAGTCGCTAAACCGTGGCAGTTCGGTCCGATGTGCGAATCTCGCGAGCGTGCTGGCTGCATGGGCGTTTTCGTTGTTTTCCCCGTGTGTAACGTGTACACGAGCGAGTTTTCCTTAGAACGTCCTTCAGAATGGCATCCCTCCTCTCAGGCAGATAGCCCTCGTGTGCTTTGCCATAAAGGAATAAGCCAAACTGGTCTAGGAAGGGATTAATCCATTTTACATGAATTATTAGCTTAAGGAATATTTTGGATAAAGAATGGTCTTCAGAAGCAAATTAAATTCGCGAATCGAGGTTTCACTGTAGAGTTAAAACTTACACATAGAGTTCTAATCATTACGATAGAGATCAAAAGACATTCTTTAATCTCATTAGACGTTATGCACTTTGAAAGGAATAACTTTTTAATGTTATTAAACTTTACATACTGAAGCAGATCTATCAGGTTAGGAGAATCATTCTGCCAATGGGCTTTGATTACAACTACATGAAAGTGTACGAGAACTCCATTTATGGAGTGTAATCGAAATAAATAAGAAAAGAAAGCGACAAATAAAGTTACGATATCAAATGCATTAACACGATGGAGTGACGAAATTACTAAAAATGACATACTTTGATAAGCTTCGTTCAATATTTATTTTTGAAAGTTTTTAACATTATAAAATATAGTTAATACTGCAAAAAGCTTATAATAAACGCACTTATCTATAATCAGAGAAACAATTACTAAAATAATACTAAGCAATGATAATGATTTTTCAGCCTGCATTAAATTAGTATCTAAATTTTTTCATGACTGAAATATTTTTAGCGAACATGCAAAACACACGCAGGAAGTATTGCATGGAATGAAGAATAGAATATTGTTAAGTATTAGATTAGCATTGAAAAAAACCCCTCCACTGTTTCTTGCTATTTGAACAGTTAACATATGGATTTTGCTATTCCGAGCTTAGGTAAAAAATTATAAATTTGCATGTGGCGCCATCTAGCTAATAATGATTTAATTATTTTTAAAGGTGCACTCATTTTAAAATACATAAATTTTAGGAAAAAAAATTAAATACATTACTGAAACAAATAAAAATATTTTCATTTGTTTGTAAGAACAAAATCTGCATAACTAAATCATGCTTGGCTATACTGAGAATAAATGTTTCCTTTTAGAAAATTCTTGCTCAGTTTTCTCAGAAACGTGTCTTAGATATAAGCAAAGTTACATTACATAACACAAAATTAATGTCATTAGCTAGGTAAACATCTTAAAATAGATTCAATTAATTTCAGTCTCAGAGGAAGAAATTTAAATTATAAAACAATGCGAAATGGAATTTTTGTAGAGAATTTATGACGCAATCAAAGTCAAAATCAACGATTATGAAAAGAGAATGAAATAAAATATAAAGCTGAAAACAGATGTCTTTTTCTTAATTTCATGAAATTAAGCTGATTTCATATTGGTTGTTAAAAACATG
Source organism: Stegodyphus dumicola (assembly GCF_044657685.1). NCBI lineage: Eukaryota > Metazoa > Arthropoda > Arachnida > Araneae > Eresidae > Stegodyphus > Stegodyphus dumicola. The sequence continues at coordinate 97,019,549 of NC_140772.1, read as the reverse complement.
ATTAAAATTTGAAATTTAATTAACTTTATTTATTTCCAATTTTCATTTAGTAGCAACATTTAAAAGTATTTTTTTTTACAATCTTTACACAAGAACATCTATGACAGTTACGTATAAAAAGTGTTTTTCATACAATATACGAGCATTTTAGAGTCACACGATGTTTTAGGAATGATAATAAAATGAATAATATCATTATATAAGGATTTTTTGTATTTTATCGAAGGATAAATCTTACGTGGTTGTCTATGGCACTTTTTTCTACTTTGTACAAAGCAAAGAAACTATTGTAATCGCGAAAAATTTTTCAACGGACATATTCATATTGTCCATTTTGAAATCCGTTTTGACTATTTTTTGGGCGACATCTGTACGCAAAGGACTCTTTATTCCAAAACGGGTTGTAAAACGGATTCATACGTCACGAATTCTTTGTACGTATGCATGGACGTATGTATTTTGTGTAAATTAAAAAAAACGAGTAGCCTCAAAACGTTGAAATTTTGTGTATGGGTTTGCTATAATGTTGTTGCATTCTGCGGGTACGTGGATTTTGAGTGACTGATGACAGCACTTGATGAAGAATCAAAACACAATTTATTCGTCAGTATCACACAGGACAAGGCCAAATACGCGCTACAGTTGTCGGAAAACTCTGACAAACATGCTGAAATAATTACAACACAAGCCTCAGGCTAACAGGCTATAACGGTGAAGACAGCTTCATGAGAAAACACTTAAAATACAGCTCTTGACTTGGTTCTGTCGCTCACAAACTAATCTCTCAACTTAAAGCACTACTACTAAACCCAACGTACTACTACATTACTCAAAATACCCTGCGTACTGGCAAATGTATATATAGCTTTTGATCTGCCTTCGAGAACATTTTCGGGAAAAACGTTGAGATTTCGTTCTAGAATGTTCTCTCTCTGTCTGTGGGATATCGCCAAACTTGTCTTCAAATGTCGCCAAGTGGGCGATTTCACGCCCAATCTGGCAGCCTTCCCTGTCCTTTCCACTTTCTGGCAATCCTAACTCCGCTTTGGAGGAAAGTTTTACCGCAGCTGGGTATTTTGCTAAAATATAAAATTGTGCACCTCTCTTAGTAGTGTCTTAACTTTTTGAAGGGCTGTGGTTACCTACAGTAACCACCTTTTCTATTGAACGTCTTACTCACTCGTGTGCGTGGTTTTCAAGACTGACCGTTTCTGAAGTTCCTTTGTAGCTCACTAGATGGCAATCAAGAAACATGAGCCAGTAGTTGATGCAGCAATTCGTCGTCAAAAAATAAGCATCAGCCATCGAAGACACCATCATGATGATGTGCACTCTGCAGCACCGAGAAAAGGCCTGTAAAAACTGTGTGGGAATGCAGAACATGCAAAGTTGCATTCTACTTGAAAATGAAAAACTGTTTCCATGAATTACGTTTTACACTGTATTGAAATAAATTAAATTGATAAATAATATGATGTAATAAATTTATTTTAAATAACAAAAATATGTTTTGCAGATAGGTTTTCATCTTAAGATTAAAATATACACAGCCATATTGCAAAAGAGAATTATCTTTATTTACACCATTTTTTTCCATATGTTTAGGCGACTATATATAAAAAAATATACGGAACATATTTCGTTCAGGAACTCAACAACAAATGCTCATTTTCTCCAACGTTCTACAAGTGAATGATGTTTTTGTAATTTTTCATGTGTATGATATTCAGCAGGCTTCACAAAAAGCATCTGTTTCAGTTCATTGAAGAAAACACTAATTTGTGTTCCTTAATTAGATAGCTTAGTTTAAAAAAAGGGCACGAAAATGAAACCAAAGAGAAAAATCTAAGTGTACGAAATTTAAGACTGTAAGGTCGTTCTCCGTTGTCGTCATTCGAGGATTTATTTTCACACATCTTATGTTTTGACGCTTTGCTAAAATGTTCTTGACCTTATTAGGCAGAATAATTCCAAGACTCCTTGAAGTTACATTCAATAGTGTAATTTTCAATTTTAATTTTCATGATTTTATTTTAAGCGCGGTTTTTATATTGTACTACACGAAATACTCATATATATTTTATAAACTCTTTAGTGAAGAAATAAAGAAAGATATAATTATGTGAATACACTGAATTCATTCACCTTTGACAAATGGCATTGAATCCACCAGTGGCCTAGAGGTAAAATCGCTGAACACTGGTAGTTCACTCCGAGGTTCGAATCCCACGAACATGCTGGCTTCGTGGTTTTCCTCATGCGTGATGTGTTTCCCTTAGAATCCTCGTGCGCAATTTGCCTCCACGAAGGCATCCCTTTCCCCTAAGGAGATAGACCTTGAGTGTTCTGCCACAACCAAATAAACCAAACTAAACCAAATTTGACCAAAATTGATTAAAAAATTTATAATAATTTACTGCTAGTTTCTTACAGGCCATATTACATCGTAACAATGATATAAGATGTCCTATATTATTAAAAAGAGATCATATTTATCTTAATAATGCCATGCAAAAATATCTTTAAAACTCACAAAATAAATGAAAAAAAAATGCAATTTCGGATCTCTTTAGACTGCAGCATAACACCTCGCAGAAGAGCTTCCCATTAAAGAATTAAATAACTGAAAACTTTTAAAAGTACCATACAAACATTTCACTTCTCTTCCTGAATGAAAATAATACTAAGCTTTTTAATTCAGAAAGGTAAATCTTAACCGTTGAATAATATTAAAGCCCAACTAAGACAGGATTTCATTTTTACAATCTTCAATATTTGTTACTGAATACTGTTTTTGAAAGTAAAAACGCATGAAATGAAAAATAACGAAATATTATCTAAGAACGAAAGAAAGAAAAAATATTATATTACCATTTGAGCATAATACAAAATAAAAGATACCGAAGCATTATTATATACTCTCTGAATAAAAGAAAGACACATAAAGTATCATATTATCGCTGACCAAAGTATGAGACGGCCGCTTCATCTATGTATAATAGCTATATATCTTGAAATAGTTAAATATCTTTCTTACATATCTTGAAATATGAGAAAAATAGATATATAAAGGGACTGGCAGTCTATATATCACTACAAAACGTCAGCATTAGAATTATATTTTACTTTTAACTTATTTGATAATATACACAAGGCATATTAGAATTATGAAGTCGACTTATTATAGTGAGTTAGAAAATATGGTAACATATTGGGTTTACTAATGATACATGTCTAAAATAAACTTATTACTATATTTGATGAAGAGATTATATGAAATGACCTATTCAAATTACTAATTTAACGCCGTATTCAACAGCACACTTTTATGATACTGAAGATAAATGGAAGTTTTTATTCATCATAGATCAGCAGTATCTGCTGAAGTCTAACGCGGTTTTATGGAGCATCAAAAAACAGCTTTCTTTGAGGTGTTAATAGATATTTTTATATTGGTATTAAAATTCATTCTTATCTTATGGTAGCTTGGTGATTCTCAGTTCTGATCCATCTGGGAAAACACATAACAACTGCACTAAATATGAATATAAGTAATTCTGAATGAGATTTCAAAGGGTTCAATTAATAGTTTTAGTACATTGAAAAATGTACACGAAAGAGAAAGACTTTATATAGCTATCGAAATTCATTCGCATCGTAAGGTAATATGCTAGTTCCTAGTTCTGATGCATCTGGGAAAGTGATTCAAATAAGAACTGCATTAAATATGAATATAGGTAATTCTGAATGAGCCCTCAAATGGTTCAATTAATCGCTTTATTGCATTGGAAAAGGTACTCGAAGCAGAAATTAATAAATTACTTGCAATTAAGTAGAGAAAGTTTATCGCTTGAGAGTTATGGAAATACTTTTAGATAACATCTGAATAGCTTTCTAAAACCGTAATGAAGATAGTTCTGGGAAATGCTCAAAGTTCTTATTTATAAAGACTTTTATATCGACGAGAAGTATGTTATAATGCTTTCAGTTTATGAAATTCATAAACATTGGAAAGCATACTCATAGTTAAAAATGGATTCATGCTTTTATCAATTAATTTTACTCTTATAATTGTTTTACCTTCTCGAAACGTAAATAAAGTAAAGTAATCGAAAACCTTTTACAGATTATGCAAGAAGCTAATAATTGTATTTGACTTATTTTATTTGCTTTAGGAGTACTACATTACATTGACTTTGTTTATTGACATAGTGGAAAAATAAGATGCATTAATTTACATTTTCATACTTTCGTTTTCGACAAATATTACTAAAAGTCTTTGAGACTATTATTTCTGCTTGAAATTTATTGCTTTCTGCTAAGTTTCTTCATCGAGTTTTTTTTCTGTCTTTAAACTCGTCTTTTAAAACTTTTAAATGCATAATTTTTAAAATACCTTTTAACATTATTAGTTATTGACACGCATAAAGTGTTAGTTCATTTTAGTAAGTATAAAAGCTAAAGCTTTTACTTATTTTTTGTTATATATTGCATTTGGATCATGAATTAACATTAATTCAATATTAAGAAAATTAAGAAGTAAATTATAAAAAAATTAAAGTCATCTAACTGTATAACGGAAATACCTGATATTTTGCTTTTAAACAACAAATCTTATCCAGAATTACCTTTTAAAAAGGCTTAAAGAGATCAAAGGGCTCTGAAATATTGCCTTTCTAGAAGGGTAACTTAATTAAAGTATAAAAAAGGTCTAGTTAAAAATGTAGGATTTCAGTTATAAATATATATTGAATAAAGATGTTATTTAAAACCAAAGGAAATAACATTGCAGTAAAATTTCTCTCTCTTAGATAATGGCTTTCAGAAACAGAATGGAATTTGTTCTTTTAATAGCGTTCACAAATGTAATCCAATAATCAGTTTCTTTAGCATGTTCATTAGTAATAATTCGCTTATTTTTGCTTCAGTTTTCTTAGAAATTTTGCCAAACAGAAAAGTTTATTATTTTCAGTACAAGGATTTGATATCCTGGAAATAAATAAATAAAAACTAAATTAGAACAATCTGAAAGTTTTCTGATTTTATATTACGTCCAAAGTGGCTTTTTAAACGTTTTGTGAGTTACTTTTATTTATTAAATATCATGTTCTTCTCTCTTAAACTTTAAAATTCAATTCACAGCAAGATCGCAAAGCAATTTAAAAAGAGCATATCCCATACACAGTATCACGCGCTCGAGACAAAAATGCTTTTTTTTTAATCGTACAGTGTTGCCATTACTCGCTTTGAAATTGTTGAGTTTCTTAATCCAAATCTCATAAATGCTTTACAAAATATGAAATAAGTAATAAAACAAATTCCAAATTTGGGCTTCCAGATGCTCATATTCGTGTGGAGACATACCTTATTCAAAATTTGCTGGCTCTAGGTCAAGGTGACCAGACGTCCCGCATTTGGCGAGACAGTCCCGATTTTTAACAATTTGTCCCGATTTTTGGAAAGAATGCGCAAGTAGGGAACGGCGGGAGAATACGGTTTTTCGTAGTCACGTGGCTACTTCGCCAGGATATGCTACTTTGCCTTATGTTATTTTTGTTATTTTATAATGTTAAATTTTAATAACAAATAATTGTTGACAACTGATTATAGAGAACTGCTTATCAAAGTTAGTACTGTTGATCAGTTGTTAGAATTCGACCACCATTGTTTGTACTTAATGGCATTTTTTGGCATTGGCAATGACGAAAACATTTTGCAACTGTCTCTCAGACGATACACATTGTACTGCGTGCTAGTGCTAGTTAAACAAGTGATGTCAACAAATCAACTATTCAGATAATTTAGGTACGTAATTTATTTATTTATTTCATAAACAAATAAATTTTCTTGAATTTAGCAGAGAGTACTCTTATTATTTGCATTTTATAGTGGCGGCAAAACGTCTAGCGTCGACCTTGAAAGTGACGCTTACGACTTACGCTCCGGCAAATTCAGAAGAAAAATAATACAAGTAAGTATTGTTATTGTTTAGAAAGAAATATAGGATTAAAATTTAAATAATTTAAAAAATAAATTAATTTTACTTTACAACAAACAAATTAATTTAATTTTTAAACTAAAAATAAACTTTGTTCATATAATTATGTATCTACTTATTGTGTTTTAGAGCAATATATATATAGATAAAAATTTATAATATTATTTATAAATTTATAATAAATTACTTCTTTAGATTTTTAACATAATGATTAAGAACAGAAGATGCAAATTCGAAGATGATCTAACTGATACTACCTAATATTTATTAAAGTGAATACTGAAGTGAATTTTCTTTTGTTAAATAAAAAACAAAAGCGATTGCATGGTAAAATGTGAGAAATGTAATGGTGAATTCTCTATTTCTCCCGGCTGGAAGAATGATATTTCAAAGCATTCGGGGATACAGAAACATAAAAGATATTTAAATACTACTACATCTTCCTCCAAAATGCAGGATTTCTTTCGGAAAACAATTTATGGAGACGAAGAAAAGAAATTAGCATTAGAGGAAGGACTTATGTCTTTTCATGCTAATAATCACAATCATTCCTTCAGATCTTGTACATCACAAGTTGTCCAAAAGTTATTCAACAAAAACGATAGCAATCTACTAAAAGAATTCACTCAAATGAGAAATATGTCAAAGAATAAAATAAAACTATACGTAATTTTTAATGTATTATATTTGAAAATTGTGTTTATGGTGAAATTTAAAAAATATATATTACAAAACTATTTTTGCGTTCTATGAAAATTTGTATTGCTCCATACAGACCAAAATTTTAATGAAGAATCCCCCCCCGGTAAACTAATGTTACCAATGTTAAAATCTGGTCACCTTACTCTAGGTACGTTGTTTTACCACAATGCGAGAAACATATATACATTTATGCAGATTCTTCATTATTTAATTTCATTAAATATAATATTGGGCGATATTATTTGAATCATTTCTTTATTGAATAAACGCTCAAGTTTTTACGTGACGTTAGTTTAGGATGAAATAAGATAATAGCACACTTTTTGCTACCATTCTTTCCAAACGTTTGAGTAACACAGTCATTTTTTATAGTTTTGATGACAGATATATTTTTGGTTTTGAACTGGTATTTAAACAGATCAATTTGCGCAGAACTTACCTACACTAAGAATCAACGCATAATTTAAGCTAAATACTTCTTATTACAGAGCTACTATTAATTTAGAAGTCAAACAACAAAAAGAGCTACTAATTAGAATTCATTGGACGAATTTAATAATCATGATAAATCTAAGCGCAACCTAAAATCCCATATTTAAAGATGTTTTTATTTCCAGTGGCTAGGCAAAAAATTACAAAGAACTAAAATATGACAAATAGAGAAACAAACATTAGAAATAAGAACAAAAAGACCGAAGTCATTGCCTAAGGAGCGCTCTAGTCTCCCAGTATCTCGACTCTTCTGTAAGGCCACGAAGAGCTCCACATGGAAGCAGGCGGTCCCTGTCCATTTCTTCTCCAGAATTACAAAGTGGGCAAAAAAGAATCGCTGAAATGCCTATGCGGTGCAGGTGGGCGGCAAGACAATCACGGCAAGACAGACGGAAAGCCGCAACTGCATTGCGTCTTGGACTATCGAGAGTAAGAGAAGGATTTGCCATTCTCCAACTTTTTAACGCTGTACGAGACCTCGTAAGATATTAAACGTAAATAAACTTTTAAAAAACAATTTAACCTTCCAATAAAAAATGGCTGTATTAGGATGCTGTAGTAAGCTGGCACCTCTTTTTGCAAGTAAATCCGCTTGTTTATTGGCCCAAAGACCACAATGGCCAGGCATTCACTGGAGAAGGATTTATTTCCCCTTTAAATTGAGGTACTATATTTGGTGTATTTAAATTATGGTAAAGCACACTAGGGCTGTCTGCGTAAAGGGAGGGATGCCTTCGTGGAGGACTTTCTAAGGAAAACTGGCTTGTATACACGTTACACATGGGGAAAACCACGAAAACGCCCATGCAGCCAGCTAGTTCGCGGGATTCGAACCTCGGACCGAACTACCAGTGTTCAGCGTCTTTACCGCTCGGGCGCTGGTGGGCTCCTTTTAATTGAGAGTTCTCAGGAATTCTTGACATTGCAAAAATTTCAAAGAGTTTTGGAATGCAATTTATACTTAATGGAGATCAAAAATCGATTTACAGTTTTTTGTTACATTCTCAAGCAAATAAGAAACTGAAAGCCATTTAACTCATATTTTTTTTTTTTTTTTTACTTTTTAATCATAATAAATTATCTTTCTTTTAAATAGAATGAGAGATTGCTCTAAAGTACCAGTGTAGATGAGATTATATTCTTCATTACATTCCACGCATTCTCATTTATATAACATGATTAAACTTGGGAAAAAATTCGAATATACGACATTTTGGTTTCATCAGCGGTTTAAGCAAAGAAAAATACGACTTCCATCTCAACTGCTAGAGCAGCTACGATTGCTTTAACAATTGGCCGATCGAAATCATGGTCTTTAATTTCCTAGTTTCGTATTCAAAACGCGTTTGGCTGCTTTATAGCACTGAATCCCAATTCGGGACTAAATTTAAAAAAATCTGACGTGGACAGCCCATGTCTTCCTTGCACGGCCGATTAAATTTTACACATTTTTTGCTGCATTTCATTTCAACATATTTCCTCGAATTTCGTAAAAGATATATTTCTCATTCAATTAATTCAGTTCTCATGTCGCGGCAAGGCAAAAAAACATAAAACATTTTCATGAAAAACTGTCAAATAGAGAAAAACATAGAACACCAAATACAGTTAAAGACAGTCAAAAAAATAATTTAGAATTAAAATTAGAGTTTCTACGCAAAAAAAGCAATTCGGACGGCTGGCAGGAAAACAGATTTTTCGGTGCACAAAACTGAAAGTTTAGTTCCTCTTGGCAAAAAGACACTGAAGTTGATGCACAAACTGACTCAATTCAGTCTTCTACTAAGAGTTTCAAATGTAAATGAACGGAGGCTTCGTTTGGTTTAGAAGCCCTTAAACAACTTTTGAATTGCTGATACTTCTACAACTGTTGCATGCAGGTTAACTAAAGGCATACAAACCTTAACGGAACATAAGAACAACATAATTCAGTCATAATTTAATCAGAAATGCACAGTTTACAAACATTTAGGGAAAAAAAAAACTGAGCTCACCGGGCCGGGTAACAGAGTGGGTATATATACATGCTTGTACACTACGCTTTTGAAGCGTAGTGGTGATGGCATAGTGGCAGGCTGGGAAGACGAACTGATAACGCTGACACAAAAATGAATTAGACGAATTCCCAATCTTTATTTCCACACATGTAAAATCATCTCAGTAGATATTTATCCAATCATAATGAAATCCGATACATTTGAAATCATAATGAAATCCGATACTAATGTATAGCTCCTTACTCGGTCGATCGCTCTCAAGCTAATCTCTGAACTCAAGACACTACTACTGAACTCAAGATACTCTCTACTACTTAATAAGACACTCTTATTCCGAGTACAGGCAAGGTATATATAGCTTTTGACCTCCCTTCGAGAACATTGGGGTGAAAACCGGTAAGAATTCGTTCTAGAATGTTGTCGCTTCATCTCTGGCATATCGCCGATTGCGTCGCCAAGTGGGCGATTTCGCGCCAAATCGGGCAGCCATAAACCGCGCTTTGTGGGAAAGCTATCTTACAGAGTTGGGCATTTCGTAACAAAATGTTAATTAGAAATGGAGATATACCAGTTTTTCTGACAGATGACAAAGCGGAAGTTACTGTCTTCCACACCGGAAGTCAAAGTTTAAAAGACAAATTAAAGATGCAGTTTTCACTCTTTTTAATGTCGTTCTTTAATAAAATAATTTTAAGCATTTCGATATGTCTGGAGAATCTGGCCAAGTATTGTCATTATGTATTTTCTCATTTTCATTCGATAACATAAATATTTGTGTAATGTTAATCTGAAAACCTTATATGCGATTTTTGATTACCGTATTTGCCGGTGTATAAGACTCACCCCCTTTTTTCTACACATTTTTGAAGGATAAAACTTTATTACTGATCATTACAATTCCGCCAAGTTCTTATTATTTTCTCAGTTGCGGGTGCCTCTCTGCAGCCCTGTTTCCGTGTTTTTTAGCGTACGCAATCACACGTAGCCTGTATGGTAACGTTATAGCAATGCCGACGTTGGTTTTGAGCCATAAAGTGTCAACAGTGTTAAGAAAACTGAACAGTAGAAATTTTACACACTTAAAAGTCGTTCACAAAAACTGGGAAGTTTGAACGAACCCAGCTATGATCGTCGATGACAGTGCACGAGTGTTCACTGAGCTCTACGTAACTGTAATATTTCCACACTCTCGCAAGGAAACAGAAAAAAATCGCATAATTCCGAAGAGAGGAAATTTCCAGAAATTAATGTAATCAAAAACTGAGTATCGGCGTTTAAGACGCACCTCGTTTTTCAGACCTATTTTCAAAGAAAAAAAGTGCATCTTATAAGCTGGCAAATACAATAGTTTAAATTCTATAAGACTATATTTATAACTTTTACTGTGCATCATGTATAATAACGTACAAACTCTGTGTGAAAAATCTCAAGCGATTCTTTAAGGAACTTCTGAGTTATCACGGAAGCTATGAACATAAATCATAAAAAAATTACCGGTTCGTCTTATATCAAATACGTTGTATCATTTTTCATTCAACAGTGTATATAGTTTTTAAAATATTTGAGTGGACTAACATATTTAGCCATATATTACTAGTGAAGCAATATTTTCCAATTATCCTACTTTACTGTATGCTTATGTATACAAACATACTATGCGCTGTATATATAACATGAAATCCAAAATAGGTATGTTTTGTCATCATTATTTTCTTGTCAGTGATGGTTAATGATTTCGTTAATTTTGATCTGAAATTTTCAGTTTTTTTGTACAAATTTCACAAAATAATGAACTTTTTATCACTTTTGTGGCGATAAGTGGGAGTGCAATCCAATAAAAAATTTCATTAATTCAGAAATATAATAAACATTTGGAAAAAAGCCCTTCGAGCGATGTCGGTTTTAAATAAAAATTGATGAACATTGTTCTCTAAATAAAGTAAAATTTAAGTTCTTTAAGTAAATTTTAAAGATGTTATTGCCAAACTCCTCATCTTATTTCTCCCTAAAATAAATTCATTTATGTGCATAAAACCAGATAATCAGAAGATTTTATAGAGGCTAATTTTGTCTTTTGTTTACTCTCCCAGTATGTGTTCTATACCAAGAAATATGATTTCATAGTTTGTTAAATTTTTTATGAATTCATGTTTTCACGAAATTATAAATAAACATTTATGCGATGGTGAAAATTATTTTGTAAAAAAATGACTTTTTAACTATCACTGCAATTCTTTGCATTTAGAACACAGGCTGTTGAGCAAAATAAAAAAAAAAAAAAAAAAAAGATTAGAAAACATAAGAATTTAAAATATGGAAATTTATGGCTATTTTTGAAACACTCATCATCATCATCCTGCTTAAAAATGTTGCTTACTGCACAGACGAATCACATTTAATTGCCAATTAGCGTAAGATTGCTTATCCAATTCAACGAGTAATTGAAATAAAAAAAAATCTTTCTAGTATATAATTAGTCTATCTGCGAAAATAAATAGTTTCCTTCTTAAATGTAAATTAATTGAAGAGTTGAATCAAAATGTATTTGGTTACGAGTTTACATGGTGACGAATATCAAAATGAAATGAAATTATTTAGTTCTTGAGACAGCTTTATTTGATAGGAAAGATATAAGTTAAAAAACACATGTGTTTGTACTACTTTTAAACTGTTCGTCAATTAATTTTGCATTGTTTAATTTTAATTATAAATTAAACTGGAATACTGAACGACATTATCTCCGAAACCGGATAGTTTGACCAGTTATTTGATAAGTTTACAAAGTTGACTTGCTTTGGTAGCATAAACTAGTACCAAACTTCTGACAGACGTTAAGCGAATTATCGCTGTGCCTGTGTAGAACTACAGAGGGTTCTGATTTCAGAACTGTAAATATAAATGCATGTCTCGAGATTAACAGGATCAGCCAACCACTTGTGTCTATGTAACTTAAAGTAACAGTAAATTCAAATTTTAAATTAAAATTAAGTCCAGTATCCAGAGCTTTAAGGCGAAATTTGCTCAAATTTCTCAATACGTTACAATTCAACTGTCGCCAACTGTAATGTAAAGCCGAAGAATACAATTGTATCTGAGCTAGAAAATCTATTAACGTGCCTCCTAGAAACAGAAACACGCCCTGTCTTAAAATCTAAGAACTTCTGTTAAATACTTACTCTAATCTGTATTCTGGCGAGGAACGGAAGGCAGAAGTGACAGTAAAGATTCAAAATGTAAAATAACAATAAAAATAACAGTAACCTTACAAGTCAAAGATATTCTTATGCCTTACGTAATGGTAATCATATTTATTAATTCGCATGTCTAATAAACGTTTTAGTTGTATAAAGTAATGTAATAAGATGCAAAGAAATTAGCGGGTTAAGTTATAATGTCAGAAAATTATCTTTATATATTTTATACGTTGTGAGAAAATATTGTGTGACCTGTAGAATGAGACAAGGAATTAGGTGATTTGGCTATTCGAGAATGAGCCATACATTCAAGGATTCTAGTGCACAACCCGAGATATATTTTTCCATAAGTTGTCATCTGGTAACATAAAATACTCTATGACAGACTAGATTCTTTCATTTATTTGCGTATGATTATATTTTTGAGGGTATTTAAAAGCACAAGTGTGCTAAAATTTATCTTCATGCAGATTTCAGGACATGCCACAACGAATCCAAAACGAAGTGACTTAAATATCCCGAAAATTAAGGCACATCTTGGATTAACGGAATGAAGGGTACCACTTTATTAAGTGCCACACAGCAAAATATGATGTGCTGACTGCAGAAAAGGCTTAAGAATGCATGGAATAAATAATGTACGAACTAAAAGACTGCTTGCTCATCTTCATAATTTAAACATAGAGAGGACATATTAAAATAATTCGAATGAAGCGTTTTTAAAATTATTCGATGGAAATGCAAATGCATATCCATAAATAATTAAAAGTATTATAGTTTCTATAAATGGTCGCTACATTAATATAAAAATATATGCTACTTTACTTACAGTGTTTTCATAAACATCCGATTTATAACCACATCAGGCATTTAACGTATAAGAATGTAATTCTGTTTATTGTTTAACTTGACATAACTTTACACTTTATTTGTTATTATTCTGTTGTTTGACAGTTAAGCAGGTTAACAGAGCTGATTTTAAAAAATTGATTCATAAAATTATCTCTCTAAAAGAAACAAATACATAAGCAACTAAAATAAAACAACACTCAATGTTAAAACAATACATAGATATAATCACACTCAAAATAAAAACCAAATGCAGTCAGATGAATTTAAATATTTATAACACTTTACAACATCTTCGACTCCTTAAGGATAATACGTCCCGGCAAATGTAATCCTCGAGACTAGAGATAACTAACCTTCATTGCCAAAGTAACGTAGCGTAGTGCACTAATTTAGGTTTAAAGGAAGCGTACCACTACGTCGTTCATGTTCTTGATCACACGGATGGTCCCCTCACAGAATGGATGATATCTTTTGACTCTGCAGCTTCGTTAAGCTCTCTCAACGGAACTTAGGTTTCCACAACCAGACTTGATTTCCATCCTCGAGCTTCCTTTCTTCAACTGGGCATCGTATTTTATCTTCGTTCTCTCAGTCGTTGTGTCGATTCCTCGTCTGCACATCCGATGCATGTCTTCTAAACGTCTCTGCCAATCTTCCGGGTACTACTCAGATGAAGATGATTTCTCCGGAGAAGTCCAAAAAGCAAGTTCCATGGCATACGAAGGTAGTGGCCAAAACGCTTTTGCGATGGAGAAAATCTAATGCAGTCACGAACAGCACCCCTAAAGGCTGGCAGGAAATAATGGCAGATTTTGGGCTCAATCCTATTGATCCTGGGATATTATAAACAGAAACAGATGGTCAAATATTGTTCAATTAAATATTTCCACCTGTTTCAATTCAGATGTAAAGAAGTGGTTTGAGTCTCTTCCATACCCAGAATTATACACAGTTCTTTAAATTTAACAACGTGAAGTTTACTCCTTGCTAGGAGTGAATACGAAAAAGTATTTCAAATCGGGAAATGAAATTTTCTACTAAAACTTCTGTGATGGTTGAAGCTTCTTGATAAGGAATGGCAAAAACGTTCGGAACTCATTAATGTAGTAGACAGTGATAACAAGGATGTACATGTTACCCTTAACTGTAAGAAGTAAACGTCCTAGAATAACCACATCAATCCTTTGGAATGATGATTCCCACACTGTAGAACAGTAATCTCTCTCGTTTATGCATTTGAATCTTTTAGAGCTCCATGCTTATCACAGGGTTCGGGTCACTGTCTACAAAATGGCCTTTAGTAGGTCTACTGGGAAGTTCTGATAGAATATTAAGAACACGGAAAGATGAGCTGTCATCTAAAACCCTTTCCGTCCTAGACATTCCATTTGCGGTAAAGAACTTCATTTCGCAAATGAAATGAATTCCGTAAATCCCAATATCTTTTCGTCATCAGATTAGAGGGTTTCATTTCTTCTCAACTGGATTTTCCATCAGTTCTATTACTGATAACAATTCACTGCATCGCATTTCCTTGGTTCTTTGCTGCTTTAGACATCAGCTCTGCTACGAAATCTGTGCTAATTTGCCTCACCACCGGACTTGCAAAGTTTCTTTGCGATGTCGATATAGCAATCGATCAAAATTTACAAGTGCATTAAATGAAAACAAAATATCTTAGACATTGTCTAATGGAAACAACAACTATTTATCAAGGGTACCAATATGAAGCCGAAAACAGAAACATGTCGAAGAAATATTTTTCAAGATATTAAACAATGATAATTATAATATTTATGTCGGTGCAACTTCCCATTTACGGGAAGAAGTAATTTTATTTAGCGATTAATTTAAAGGAACAAAAGTACAGATGCAAATTAATAAGAGTTAAGTTTCCAGTTATTGTCAATGAAACATCTGGAAGAAGGTATCCCAGGTATTAAATAATAATAAAATACAATTCAGTAAATATTTCAGAATGTGGAAAGAAATATTTTAAAGGAAAAAAAAGAGTGCGATTGCAAAAACATAACGGGGTAGTTATCAATTATAGATAATGAAATTTAGATGTGTAGAACACGATCTTTAGCGAAAAGAGGTAAGGTCAACAGGTAAACCAGTAAATGCTTTGTAATCACAACTGAAATACTTGTGTAGGACACTATTTGGTTAAGAAAAAAAAAGTAGAGCATAGGAATAGGTACTCTTCTGTTAACGAGACCGGATTCAGATTTCTGTAGACGTATGCATGTGTGTAAGTATGCATGTGTGTATAGATGTATGTGTTCATATATGCGTACATGTAAGTTCGTACTTGCGTATCTATGTGTGCGTATGTATGTATGTATGTATGTGCCCCCACACAGTAATACGCACATATATACATACATAGATGCATACGTACAAACATTTCTGAAGCCGGTCCCGATAATAGAAGAATACCGAAGAATAAACATTTATGTTTCCAGTAATCATTATACAGATTCTTAAGTTAAGACACCGTCTGATTTGAAAAAAAAAATACAGTCTAGTAATCGTTCTCGAAATTCTCCAGAGCACTATATGGGTTGAAAAAAAAGTTAGGAAGACGAGTAAAAAAGAGCTTCTAGTTACCGCAATTGAAATCGTTATGCGTAGGATGCAATCTGATTTTGAAAAAAAGAATTTAAAGAGATTAGTACTCCTTACTGATGCCTTCTTCTATGGTACACGATTTGGGTTGAAAGAAAGGTCATGCAAACGAGTAAACTGGTAAGTTTCCAGTTACAGCTACTGAAATCGTTAGACGTAGGGCATAATCCAATCCGAAAAGAAGAAGATAAACAAATTATTAATTGTTCTTGAAAATTCTCTTATATGGAGCACAATTTATGATAAAAAAAAAGGCAGACACACGAGTAAACAGAATTAGTTCCCGCTATTGAAAATATTACACGTAGGGAACAACCTGATTTGGAAAAAAGAAGATAAAAATATTAATAACCATTATTAAAACCTTGTTGTATGAAACACAATCTGAGTTAAAAAATGGCAAATACTCGAATAAACTGATAAATTTCTATTTATCGCTATTGAAATCGTTATGTGTAGAGTACAAACTGATTCGGAAGAAAGAAGATTAACAAATTATCTAGGTTAAAATAATACGCCAAATGATGATTATTGGGGAAGTCAAACAACAAGAATCAGCATAATATTAGTAAATTTTACAGCCCTAGTTTCGATGGTTTAACTACAGAATCATAGAAACTGCAAAATTTACAAATATTACGCTGATTCTTGTTGTTTGACTTTTTCAATAAAGATTAGTAGTCCTTGTTGAAATCTTCTTGCACGGAACACAATCGTGATTAAAAAATCTTTTGAAGAGTAAGTAAGCTACTAGTTACTGCGAGTTGAAAGCGTTGTGTGTAGGGTGCAATCCTATTTAGAAACAGAAGATAAACATATTAGTAATCGTTTCTGAAATCCTCTTGTATGGAAAAGAAGGCAGGCTGACAAGTAAATTCTAGTTACCGCTATTGAAATCGTTATGCATAGAATACATTCTGATTTGGAAAATAGAAGATAAACATATTAGTAATAGTTACTGAAAAATCATCTTTTATGGGACCTAATCTGGGTTATTATCTGTTTTGTATAAGACTTATTCTGATTTCGGAGAAAGAAGATAAACAGATTAGTAATCATTATTGAAACTGCATTGTATGGAATACAGTCTGGATTGGAAAAAGAGCAGGCAAACACGTAAAGTTTCTAGTTACCTCTACTGAAATCGTTTTGTATAGGTATAATCTGACTTGGAAAAAAGAAGGTAAACAGATTAGTAATCGTTATCTAAATCCTTTTTTGTGGAACTGGATTACAAAAAAAAAAAAATAAAATAAAAAAAAAAATAAATAAAAAAACAGAAAGAAAGAAACAGGCAGACGTGTAAACAGATAAGTTTCTAGTTACCGCTTTTTTAATCGGTATGTACAATCCGATTTGGACAAAAGAAATATATCAGAAAGATAGAGATATGTTTCTAGTAATCTTTATTGAAATTCTCTTATGTCATGTAAACGGATAAGTTTCGAGCAAAAGTTTCTGAAATCCTTACATGTAGGTTACAGTAGATTTGGAAAAAAGAGGTAAGGCAGCCAGTTAAAATGGTTACTACCGAAACATTTGTACTTGAGAGAAATGCATTTTTGTGGTGGAACTTTGTGCAAAACTTGTCCTGCATTTAATTTAGTCAGGGGACAAAATAAGGAAATTTTCCTGCTATCAGATTATTGTGTTAAATATTGAATACAACACATAAATATCTAATATCAAAACAGATCTTGTACAAAAGATGGATTATACTGTCTGTACCTCAAAGTTATCATTACTATAATAGATCTTATAATAGGGGGATCGGAATATAATGTAGTTTCTGGGCATGTCGACAACAACATGCTAAGGGCAGAAGTGGAAGCAAATTCATGTCAAACACTCTTAACCAACCTTGGTCGACCATTCAAGAACATTTAAGGCAGAATGGAAAAATAAGCAAAGCAGGTGTTTGAGTCCCCCATAATCTGTCCGAAAAGAACAAAGCCAACCTATCCATCACATGTAACGTATTGCTTCAACGGCACCATACAGAACCACTTTTTGATCGTTTGATTAGTGGAGACAAAAAAATAAGTCCCATATAATAATTCAAAACACAAAAGGCAGTTCTAGTAGGGGTTACAAAGGGTTTACATCCCGAAAAGGCGCTTCTGGGTGTTTGATGGAGTATTCGCGGAATTTATTTTGAATGGCTGAAACCTGGAAAAACTGTCAATGCAGACCTTTATTGTGAACAATTGGATGGATTGAACCAATCTTTAATCGAAAAATATCAATTGTCAACAGAAAAGGCGTCATTATGCAACACGACAATGCAAGATCGAACTGTGCAAGATGAACACTGAAGAAAATTATTGAATTGGGGTGGGAGGTACTGCCATACTCACCCGCCATACTCGGCCGATATCGCAGCATTGGATTTCCATTTATTCGGTTCCCTACAGCATTTTCTTAGTGGCAAAAATTTTGAAAATTTGGATGATGTCCAAAATGTCCTCTCGAGATATTTGATTCAAAAACCAATTGATTTTTATCGGTCCGGGATTGAACATCTGCACATTAGATGGCAAAAGTTTGTTGATAACGAGGGTGATTATATTATTGATTAAAAATAAAAACTTATTATAAATGTATTCGTTTGAATTTAATATAAGAAAGCGACATTACGTTCCGATTCCCATATTACAAATGTTGAACATAATATAGAAACTTATGGTGAAATAAAAATAAGAATTCTAATTTGTAATTCCAATTTTTCATTTCTTTCTGTCAGTTCTGCAGCTGCATGGTTTCAGCTCATTTTCATATGACATTTTCACATAATTTAGTTTCAAACTATAAAATACACCAGTAGTTATGTTGTCTAGTAAAAGTTAAACGATGTAAATGAAAGAAATAAATAGCATAAAACTTAAGTCTTCATTAAATCATAATGCTTTACTTCACAACTTAAAAAGAAAGACAGAAATAATTTGACTTTAGAAAACTAACTCTTGCATCTTATTAGTCTTTCAGAATTACAATTAACCGATACCACTCTGGCATTTTTTCAAAAAACAGCTTCCGATGATATATTATAGACAAGAAATACAACTAAGTATATGAGGAAAGATAACGTGGAAAAAATAAGTAAGATCAGAAGTCCAATATGTGAGGATGAAATATGATTGTATAATTAACTTGATACATTTATATGAGATTTCTTGAACGAATCTTTCCAAGACGAGAAATTAATTTCTAGAAACTTCTAATATAGCTTAATGATCATTCACGGATGAGTACCATAAAAGCCAGATTTGGTGATTAATAGTAATGGCATGCTTAAAAGCGTAGTTACAGTTTTCTAACACTAGATGAATCACCAAGAAACGGAAAGAAAATTTATGTTTTAACAAGTAACGTAAAGCAGTTAATGACTACTTACGCAGGGTTAATTATATATTTTAAATGCTCATTTTCTGTTTCGAAAATCGTCTAAGTAAGGATCCCACGAAAAAATTCTTCGATGTACTTTCAATATTTAAAATATGTCAAGTAAGTTTTAAGAGTAAAGTAAACTAATTTCCAAATGTAGAAACGACAGTGAGAAAATGTTTATGCTTTCTGAGGTTTTAAGTTTTGATTTAATATAGTGAAAAAACTGGAAAAATAAGGCAAAAAACAATTTGCAAACACAGTTCTTATGTGCTAAACATCAACTACTCCAAGATAGTAAGCATAAATCTGTGTAAGGGAGTTAATTCTAATTTAATATCATTAATCGACCGACTCAAACTGAATTTTTTTTTAAGGTAACCGACCTCGTTCGAAGACATTTTTTACATTTAAAGCCTAAATTTGGAAGTAGAAAGCAAATATTTGGTAATCAAACAAAATAAAACTTTCCCGTCTCCGAAACTAGCTAATTCTTAAATTCAAATTATGAATCAAGTTTTGAAAATGAGAAATGTTATGTATCTTTATTAAAACATTTCTAATTCAAGTAGTAATTGATACATTGAAAAAAGCGTTCTTGCTAATATTATGCTTTTATAGGGCCTATTATTTCAAAATTCATTAAGAACAATAAAGTTTGTATGAAAAAAGTTATCTTTAGATTCTTCTTTTAATGGTTGTTAAAATTCTCAGAAATCTGTTGCAGAACTACATGATTACCTTTCAACACTGCTACAGCGTTTAGTTACGTCCACATCCTCGATTCTTTTTAATCTCTTTTGCTGCCTCTTTGTTTTGAAACCATATACTAACAAAGTCTTTTCTCTAAATAATAAGTACAAAAGTCTTTATATTTTATTAAATATGAGAAATTGACTTTAATTCATGATAGAATAATACCATAAGAATTTTTTTCTCTTTTTGTACTGTTTGGCATTGCTTCTTTTTTCAGCTCATTTTTAATATATGATTTTAAGTTCCTTGTTTTGAAATTTGGAAGATTAATTCTTTAATTTGTAGATCTATGCTTTAATGAAAACTTTTTCAGGGATTAAACGAAAACTTCAGATTCTATTACGATATTTTTTTTGCATTTTTAAAATCTTTTAGCATGTTTTGAAAAATTTAATACTGAACTTTCAAAGTATATATCCATTTCTTTTTGCCAACAGAAGGA
Source organism: Stegodyphus dumicola (assembly GCF_044657685.1). Lineage (NCBI taxonomy): Eukaryota > Metazoa > Arthropoda > Arachnida > Araneae > Eresidae > Stegodyphus > Stegodyphus dumicola. The sequence continues at coordinate 96,999,101 of NC_140772.1, read as the reverse complement.
TAGTCGATTCCCTGCGGCATTAAGATATTGGACGAAAAACCACACTGTTATAATTATCTGTAACACAACGCCTAGAATGCACATACTTGGAACACAATGTTGCCGATTTCGCTCCAGCTGTCGAAGGTAAAAGAGCCGATTAACAAAATTAAAGCAAATTCCTGACAAAAGGGCAAAAGACAGAAGGTATTAAAATAATCTGAAATTTAGAAAAAAAAATTCTATAAGACTCTAGGAAACCACAATATTCATTGAGTACTGGTTGATATGATAATACACTTCTTAAAATGTGTGGGATATTTATGTTTTGGAATTGTTTTAATTTCCTAATAGTTATTTTTATTTTTGAACATACTTTCCTTTATTTCCTTATTTCCCACCTACGATTCCCTATCAGAATGAGTTTTCAGGATCGTTTATTATGTAAATGAGTAAGAAACAGGATTTAAGGTAGAGTCACTTCACTAGAAGGGATTAGAAGTTCCTAGTAGAGCGTTATGAAAGCGTGTTATGCCTTCTGGCCACGTCATTGCTTTAAGTCTAATCTTACTACGCTTCGGCCGTATTGTTGCATGCCTGCTAGTATTCCTCGGTAATCTTTAATAAGGGTCAACTCTGTTAGTTATTTCGATGCAACTTCGTTTGTTTTAGTTTAATTAGCATTAGAGTAGTTTCTTATTTTCTGTCTTAAGCCCAAGTGGAATCTTACTGTAAGCCCGATAGGGACCATTTGACAAATATCATGAGTTGAATAAAAGCGTAATTTATCCTTTCCTTGGGGTTGTTACTGGTGCATTAGAACTAGGCGATTATTCGCTTCACTGGTCACTCTCACTAAGGCCGAATCGTTTCAAGTAGCTCATAAATGGATCATTACTACTTGAGTGAAGTGTAAGAGCTATTGATTACTAGTTTTCCAGTTTTAGGGAAGAATTTGCGTAGCCTCCTTCCAGCTATTTCAATGTCCGTAAAACGCTGCCATTATTTGACGTTTCATTGTGGCATTTAGTCGAACTCGGAGGTGGAACAAATAATATGCTTACATAACGCCCAATGGTTGCTCTTTTCGTGATCATATCCGTGTTTTCATTCCTAGTTATTTCTGTATGAGCTGGAACGCATTCCAGTTCCGGTCTAAAGCTGACTGACGTGCAAGTTAAGTGTTTCTTGTTCTTTGTTACGAGAAAATTTATGATTTTGTCGCCCATGATGACTTGATGACTAACGGAGAGTCTGTGTCAGAAAGTGTAAAGCCTCCAATCATAACTTCTATATCGAATGAAGATTCCAAACGAATACTCCCCAAAAATACGTACTGTTTCCCAATATTTCTGATCAAGTTAAACCTTTCGTAACAAGAGAAAATATGACAATTCAGAAATCAACTCCGAAATCTATCTGCAGCAACAAGAAATAGATTAATAAGCTTAGATTTACAACTTAAAAAAAGCTATAAAACATAGCGTTCACCAGATTTTTATCGAGATATGTGACTCAACGCAGAAAAATTTGTAGAACGCTGTATGAAACCTATTTAGCAGGAGAGAAATTTGAAGGCATTGAAAACCTTGATGAAACATAGGATTACTTAATTGACTGCCAACAACATACAAACAAAAAAGATCTGTTTATTATTGAAAACGAAGAAAAAAGTGTACATACCTGGTACCGTTGACGTTTTAGTAAGAGGTTTATGATTGTCGGAGGATTCTCTTACAATAGGAAACTAAAAATAAGAAGAGTAGATAAAAATGCTAAAATCAACTCAACTTACTAACAAGATTGCGATGCACACTTTTAGTTCAGAAAAATGTTCAGATTGAACGTATAAAAATACTGTTTACAGTTTAAACATTAATTAGGCCCCGATTATCATTCTAAAAGTGTGTAAATACCATCTGTAACTGGTGTGCAAATGTTGGCGAAAGACAGCAATAACATACCATTAGGTGACATGTTAATCAATGATAAATGAAGTACATACCATAGAGGAATAAGCGGCTACTCCGGCGACGAAAGAATTTGATTAAATTTTGAAGGAATTTGACGAATCTGATTAAATTAATAAATGGGAAAGAAGTAAAACCACAGCAAAAGAAGGGAAAACAATATTTCCTTATTTTTGAAAACACATTTTAATTTAGAATTTGAGATGAAAAATGTTACTTAAATTTTGCTCATAGTTAATCCAGGTTGCAAATTTGTAATACTAAAAATCTCAGTTGCGAAGTCTTGAAAGGAATTCCGAAACGTCATAGTTTATGAATCTTTTTAAGAGTGCAACTTTTCAAGAGCTACAGTAATTCATGCCTAAAGGGACGTGATGACACATGAGTTACATCAGTTTATTAGTTTAGAAACTCCTTAAAAGTTCAAGACACACATTATTATCTGCGTTGCTCAGTGAGATAACAGAATCCTGATCGCATGATAGATTCGCGTTAATATTTCTCCTACGATGTGGCATTAAAACTTCATCCTGACCAACTCGTAAAACTCAGAAAGCCATATTTTTACACTCTTTGATAAGTAAACAACTCACATGCTTGAATAAACACGAGAAATTTCAAAGTATTCTCATTAATTCAAATTATCGATCGGTTGAAAGCAGTAAATGAAAAATATTTCTGGTCAAAAGACAATATGCCTGCGGCGCGTCATTAAGTACTCACGAAGAAAGGATTCGAAGACGCAGGATGTATCAGGAACCAATAAAGAAGGGAGAGAAAGCGAGGAAATGGAATTTTCCTACCTATAAAAGAATTTGATAGATTTATGGAAAGATTCAAAATCTTCAGGTATGCTAGATAAACTTAAATTCTGAGTTTTGTAGAGAATGGAACATTGTAAAATAACGTGAATCTGATTGGAAAAAAAACATCTAATGTAACGGTTGCATGGTTTTACATCGTTTTATTAAGTAATAGAAAATGCATATCGTAAGCAATTTAGCTATAGAAGAAATACAGAGTAAACATTTCAAAATTCTATTCCTTTAAGGGTAAACTATTAAATCAAGGTAATACATTAATTTTATTTAAAAATAATTTGTATATCTTGTAGGGCTTTATATTTATTAATCCATTATAACGTTATGTTCACTTTAATCCATTGTTACGTTATACTTATTGTTCCGGTTTGACTAGAAACTTTCACTATGCCGATGTTCCAGTTTGATTAGAAAAAAACTTTTCTCTGCCTCAGAATGGCAACAGTGAGAACTTGACTTTCGATTCGTTATGACGCAGCTAGAACGCTGCTCATGAGATGTAACATTAGATTCGATTCTAAATTCTAGATTAATTTTAGTATTTTAATAAATCCTTTTAAAACTAGATTGAGTATTTTAACATAGAATTATAGCTGAACCACCGCTTGCAAAAATTTAGATGTGGCATTTAGATACATCGTTAGATTCATAGATGCGTAGGCAGTGACATTCGTGATTCGATTAGTGTACATTAGTGCGTACATAAACATTTTTTGGTGCTACATGCCGGGAACACGGCTAATATTCGAAAATATGGATTCGTAAGTATGGATTGCACGGTGTGAAGTGTGCGAAGCCTGCAAACAGGTAGGATAAGTTTCCTATTTTAAAGTGTAATTATGGAAGATCCTGTCGCTAAGCTTAAATCGATTATAAAGGACGATACAAAGTATTAAGGACCGCAGTGTCCAAGGTACTAAGGAAAATTGAGACAGAATTAAGCAAAGATGACGTTAGTATAAATGTAATAGAAGAAACTTTAGACATATTAAACGAAAAGGCAAAAACTCTGAGTGATTTAAACACTCAAATAGAACAGGATTTGAAGGTCTCAGAGGATGAATTTGAACTTGAAGTTTCATCCGCTCTAGAATATGAAGAAAAAATCCAACTGTGGCAATTTAGAGCAAGAAAAAAATTTAGGGAATTACACAAACTCGAAAATTCGGACAAGGAAAGTATGAACATTCCTAATGAAACCGCTATAGATTCGAAACCTGAAAATAATAAAATTATTCGCCTTCCAATATTGACTATCGCTAAATTTTTTGGTGATTCTAGCAATTGGCAGGAATTTTGGAGTCAATTCGAGGCAGCTATCCATAACAATGACTCATTATTGAAAGTAAATAAGTTCAGTTACTTAAAGTCATTACTAGGTGGGGTAGCTTTTAATGCCGTTTCCGGTCTCTCGCTTACAAATGAGAACTACGATTCAGCTATAGAATTGTTAACTAACAGGTTTGGGAGAAAAGATTTGGTAATAAATGATCACATGAATAAACTGTTAAATCTTTCCCCTGTTAGAAATGTAAGGGATATAAAAAATCTTAGGAATTTATATGATCAGTGTGAAACTCAAATTAGATGCTTAAAGTCAATGAACGTCGTATCAGAAACTTACGGTAGTTTACTTTGCCCAATATTGTTAAAATTAATTCCATCAGAGATAACATTAGAATACAGTCGCAGTAGAAACAGTGAGGAAACATGGAACGTTAACGAATTAATGGAATTTATTAGTAAAGAAATAGAAAGCCGCGAAAGAGCTACGGAGTTAAATGAAAGTAGAGAAACAAAAACAAAACACCGAGCGGAAATGATTCATAACTGGAGGCATAAATCAAACGATCGTCTCCACTCCGCTCACGATAATGTAAATAACAAGCGCAGTAAGCAGTTTGAAAACAGTTTGCCTAAAACGTATGAATATGTTGCTCCAGTCGCTAGCAGTAAATGCATATATTGTGACGAACTACACGATTCGGAGCGCTGCGAAATTAAAACCGTGGAGGAGAAAAGAAGTATTTTAAAATCTCCAGCCCGATGTTTTTTGTGTCTAAAATCTCAGCATAAAATTAAACAGTGTAAGGAAAGAAAAATGTGCGAAATATGTAATAAAAAACACAATAGGTCTATTTGTTTCCAACTTGAAACCAAATCGGAGAAAAACAAGGTCGTGTCGACAATTCCATCCAGTAAAGAAGATGTTCAGATTACTCAATTAAAAACCGAAACTTTCCGAAGTGCATTTCTACAAATGTGTACTATGATGATACGTCCATTTTCTGAGAAGGATAATTTAGAACCAGTTCGTATTCTATTAGACAATGGATCGATGAGAAGTTTTATAATTCGGGACATTTCAGAGAAGTGTAAATTACCTGTTATTCGAAAGGAGACTTTGTCCGTATTTGCTTTTGGGGTTAACCAGGCAACAGAACAAACTTACAATGTTGTGAAAGTTAAACTAGAAAACAGAAGTAAACCATCCCTAAATATAGAAATTGAAGCTTTAAGAAACTAACCAAATATGTGCAATGCAACTAATTTACCTTTCCCTGATATCACAGTTTCCAAAATTAACAAAGAGATAATAGGACTACAATTAGCTGATTCTTGTGAATTGAGTGACAAAAATATTGCTGTTTTGATCGGAGCAGATTACTATCATGAAGTAATAACTGGTAGACTTAAACGTTTTAAAAATAAACTCATAGCTTCTGAAACAATATTTGGATGGTGCCTTCAAGGCCGGACTGATTCTAACGGTAAATTGTTAAACATGGACATTATTGTTGATGACAAATTAGTCTCAACACAGTTAATGCAGTTTTGGGAATTGGAAACATTGGGAATAGAACAAGGGAAGGAAATTAGTAAAATAGATAATGACATTTTAGAGAATTTTAACAGAACTATCAAATTTAAAGAAACGCGATATGAAGTTAAACTCCCTTGGAATGAAAATTCGTCTGAATTAAAAACGAATTACGTAAATGCAGAAGTTCGCTTTCATAAACTGTTTAAAAGGTTAAAAAATGATCCACTGCTTCATCAGCAGTATCACTCAGTTATAGAATATCATTTAAAAATGGGTATAGCTTAGGAAATTGATCCAAGTTCTGAAGAAACAGGAAGAATTTATTACATGCCTCAGCAGCCAGTTATTCGACCTGACAAACCCGTGAGAGTTGTATTTGATGCATCCAGCCATTCGAAAAATGAATACTCTTTAAACGATTGTCTCTATTCCGGTCCTAATTTAAATCCACCATTGTTAGAGATATTAATACAATTTTGTACACATAGCGTAGTATTTACTGCCGACATAGAACAAGCCTTTCTCCAGGCTCCTGTGTCACCTGAAGATAGGGATGCTGTAAGATTTTTGTGGGCAAATAACCTTACAGATAAGGATGGGAAACCTAACACGAAAATACTTAGGATTACTCGCGTTTTGTTTGGAGCTACATCCAGCCCATTTTTGCTTGCCGCTACTATCAAACATCACATAAATACCTTTAAAGAAACAAATCAGAAAGCAGTTAAACTATTGAACGAATGTTTATACGTAAACGATTTAATAGGTGGGGATGAAGACGAAAATGAAGCTAAACTCATATATGAAGATATTAGATATATTTTGAAGGCTGCTGGTTTCAACATGCGAAAGTGGAAAACAAATTGTGGAAATCTGCAGGAAGTTTTTGACGAATACGAAAATGGTGAAATCCAAAAAGTTCTGGAACAGAAGGTATTGGGATATAAATGGAATTACAAGGAAGACCTTCTGAAGACAGAAACACAAAATCTAACTAATCAAGTTCAAGGGGAAACAAATCTAATGACAAAAAGAGAAGTTCTTAAAACCATTGGAAAGCTTTACGATCCCATTGGATTCATAAATCCATTCACTATTAGGGCAAAAATACTAATGCAGGAAATTTGGCAATTTGGGGTAGATTGGGATTATCCGTTACCATTGGACTTTGAAAACAGAATGAAAAAAATGGATTAATGAACTGTTAGCGATTCAGGATGTAAACATTCTGCGACATTACTTCCGAAAGACTAACAAGTCTGAATTGAGAGATATTCAAATGCATTGCTTTACCGACGCAAATCAGAAAGCATATGGAGCTGTGATATACCTGCGATACGTCACGACGGACAGTGAAATAGGAAGTAGTTTTGTCATTTCCAAAACCAGAGTAGCACCACTGAAGAAGCTGTCCCTTCCAAGATTAGAGCTGATGGGGGCGCTCATCGGAGCAAGATTAGCCTCGAATGTGAAAGAACAGTTAGAGAAAAGACTCCAGATGAACGTATATTTTTGGTCAGACTCTTCTGTTACCTTACATTGGATAAAGGGCGATTTAAATAAATGGAAGCCATTCATCCAACATCGAGTAATGGAAATACGAGAGAAAACATCACCTGAGTCCTGGAATTATTGCCCTGGAAATGAAAATCCGGCTGATATGCTGACCAGACGAACAAAGACAAATTCCACGAAAGTCATAACGTTGTCTGAACTACGAAATAGTGACATGTGGTGGCATGTACCTAAGTGGCTATTACAGAGCATCGATTCGTGGCCTAAACTTGCAGAATCAGTAAGAGATTTCAAGGATCATGAAGAGCTTGAACTTCGAAGGGGAGTTGTAGTGAACTCAACAGTCACAGGTGAAAATTCCATTGAGAACGAATTTATTAAAATGTATTCGTCATTTAGCAAATTGATTAGAACTATTGCATGGTGTTTAAGGTTTGCGAACAACCGTAGAACCAATCCACCACTAAGAAAAGAAAGTTTTTTGAGTGCTTCTGAACTACAGAATGCAACAAAAGTGCTAGTCAAATGTGTACAACATTCTGAATTTCAACCTGAAATTAAGTGCCTGCAGTCGAAACGATCAGTTTTCAACATGGTTTCCTCCAATTATCACACACTTGTCATAGTGGGTGACCAGTTTTTTTTATACCATCGTCAAAGAAACTTCCCGCCAGTTTCGATAACCACGACTCCACAGCATTTTTCGTGTCATCGTCAGATCCAAAGCGCTTGCCACCAAGCTCGCGCTTCATGTGCAGGAACAAGTGATAGTCGAACGGCGCCAAGTCCGGGCTGTACGGCGGGTGATCGAACTGCTCCCAATGAAACTGTCGAATTAACGATTGAGTGACACCAGCTATATGGGGCCGAGCATTGTCATGAAGCAACACAGTTCCTTTACTGAGCATTCCTCTTCGTTTGTTTTGAATGGCACGCCTTAGTTTTGTTAAAGTCTCACAATATCGTGCCGCATTAATGGTTTCACCTCTGGGAAGAAATTCAGTAAGCAAAACGCCTTTCCTATCCTAGAAGACAGTGAACATGATTTTTTGTGATGACATTGTCACTTTGAACTTTTGTTTTTTCGGATAATGAGTGTGTCTCGACTCCATCGATTGTTGTTTCGATTCTGGTGAGAAATGACACACCCAAGTTTCATCACCTGTCACAGTTTGGTTTAAAAATTTTCTCCCTCATCACTGTACCGCGTGAGAAATATCAGAGCACTACCAAGTCGCTTTGTTTTGTGAACATCAATGAGCATTTTTGGAACCCATCGGGAACACAGTTTGCGATAATTCAAGCGGTCAGACACAATTTCGAACAAAACAGTACGTGAAATTTGTGGAAATGCCTCTGAAACAGTTACCATTGTGAAGCGTCTGTTCTCATGAATTGCTTCATCAATTTTCCTTACCAAATCATCGGTGACAACAGAAGGCCGACCACTCCGAGCCTCGGCGTGGACATTTGCTCGACCTGCATTAAACATTCTTACCCACTTTCTCACCATTCCATCACTTATCGCATATTCACCGTAAACTTCTGTCACTTGACGATAAATTTCGGCCGGTTTAACATTCCTGGCGTTCAAAAATTTAATCACGGCACGAATCTCACAGTCAGGGGGAGAACTAATTGTCTTAAACATTTTGAATGTGCACAGCAAACTGAAAACACAACATAGAGCAACAAAACTGGCGACAATTAAAAGTCAGTGAACAAGAAAGACTAGTGCGTATGCGCGGGACGCCTACAATAGCGCTGCGACGGCGCTAGAAGGAAACGGTACTTAGTTTCCGAATACGCTACGTAGTAAGGTTTTATCCTTAAATGTATTTCTGGATGAAGATGAACTTTTACGAGTTGGTGGGAGACTACGTTTCTCCAATCTTTCAGAAGACCAGAAACATCAACTTCTTTTACCCAAAAGACATCATTTCACTGATTTACTCATAGATTATTATCACAAAAAATCTCTTCCTTCGGGCATTCAAACAACACTTTCTCTTATTAAACAATTATACTGGATACCTTCCGGACAAGATAGAGTTAGACGCGTTATAAGTAAATGCATGACGTGCTTTCGAACAAGGAACCAAACCATAAACCAAATGATGAGAGACTTACCTAGAGATAGAGTTGTAATAACTAGACCATTCGAAAAAATAGGACTGGACTTTGCAGGTCCAGTTATCACAAAGCCTAATTTCAAAAGATCTAGAGTTACGTTTAAATCATACATCGCGATATTTATTTGCTTTAGTAACAAAGGCTATTCATCTAGAAGTAGTATCGGATTTGTCTACTGAAGCCTTTCTAGCATGTCTTAGAAGGTTTATTGCCAGACGATCTAAACCATCCATTGTTTGGCGTGATAACGCTACGAACTTCAAGGGAACGAAGAATGTTCTTGATAAACTCTTTAGAATTTGTAGATCGGATCCTATTCAGCGCTTTAGTTCCGAAGAAGGTGTAACATGGAGATTTATTCCTCCTTCCTCCCCCGCATTTTGGCGGGTTATGGGAGGCTAATATAAAATCAATGAAGAGAATTTTGACAAAGGTCGCGAAAACGACAATTTTAAACTTTGAAGAGCTGTATACATTAATTACACAAATAGAAGCCTGCTTGAACTCTCGACCTCTATCACCTATTTCGGCTGATCCAACAGATCTTCAGCCTTTGACTCCAGGTCATTTCCTAATAGGAGCTCCACTTTTGTCGATACCAGAACCGAATGATTCTGTATATTCTTTGACCTTGTTTTCTAGATGGACCTTAATTCAAAAACTTAGAGCTAATTTCTGGAACCGTTGGAGCGTGGAATATCTTAATCATTTGCAGAACCGCTCAAAATGGAATCAAGCGAGATCCAATCTCAAGGCAGGACAACTAGTCTTGTTAAAGGATAAAAACAAGACACCGATGAAGTGGACACTAGCTCGCATCGAGGAAACCTTTCCTGGTCCAGATGGACTAGAACGAGTCGTAGACGTCAGAACTTCAGATGGAATCTTTCGCCGAGCTGTTTCCAATATCAGTCCACTCCCATTTCCAAATGATGTTGGACAATCGTCCAACGGGGGCTGGGATGTTCCGGTTTGACTAGAAAGTTTCACTATGCCGATGTTCCGGTTTGATAAGAAACAAACTTTTCTCTGCCTCAGAATGGCAACAGTGAGAACTTGACTTTCGATTCATTATGACGCAGCTAGAACGCTGCTCATGAGATGTAACATTAGATTCGATTCTAGATTCTAGATTAGATTAATTTTAGTATTTTAATAAATCCTTTTAAAACTAGATTGAGTATTTTAACATAGAATTATAGCTGAACCACCGCTTGCAGAAATTTAGATGTGGCATTTAGATACATTGTTGGATTCATAGATGCGTAGGCAGCGATATTCGTGATTCGAATAGTGTACATTAGTGCGTACATCTATTGAACGAATGTTTATACGTAGATGATTTAATAGGCGGGGATGAAGACGAAAATGAAGCTAAACTCATATATGAAGATATTAGATATATATTGAAGTCTGCTGGTTTCAACATGCGAAAGTGGAAAACAAATTGTGGAAATCTGCAGGAAGTTTTTGACGAATACAAAAATGGTGAAATCCAGAAAGTTCTGGAACAGAAGGTATTGGGATATAAATGGAATTACGAGGAAGTCCTTTACGTTATACTTATCTTTATCCTACTTTGGTCAGTTTCCACTAAGATGCAAAATAGTTAAGGTACATAAGAACAAATAAGTTACGAGAAAGCTTTTGGCAACCATCACTGATCTTCTCCGAACCATTTTTGCCCAATTTTACCTGAATCGGCTTTGGCTCGCCATTTGTTGATCGCATGGTTAAATCCCTTACAATGCATGACTTTTTCTGTAGTGCAAGAGCTGTGCAGTACGTGACTTTGAACTTATTAAAAAAAGGTTTATTTTAAACTTTATTCTGAGTTTGGAGTCATTTTAATTGGAAAACTAAGACAGTGCAAAATGCTGACTCATTGTCTACATGGAGCTAGAATTTAGCATCAAGGTAGATAGGTTTCGTGCAATCTAAGTAATCATTTTGACTATTAAGAGCTAAAACCAATAATTAATGTAGTAGAGCACTGGTTTTCAACCTTTTTAGCTTCACGTACTCTTTGCACTCTTGCTTGAAGATCAACCCCCGCCTTCTTTAACAACACTTCAAAAATACATATATATACTTATTCAGATTTAGATTATTTCTAACATGTTTTGTAAATTAAACAAAAAAAAAAGTTGCAGATTCTCACTCTTTTAGGTAGCATATTCTAAGTTAGACAAGACCTTTAACAGACTTAAACGAATTATGGCTATCGCTAGATATACAACAAAACTGTAAGAAGGGTGTAAAGGCCCATTTTGTTCAGAACTTAATTTTCCCGTTTCAGTCACTTAGGAATATAAAGCCAGATTTGATGTTTGAATTTTAAAATTATTTAGTTAAATATACTACGAACTTATTTAAATAAATATTATACAATATAAGCCTAAACTTTACAATTGCAAGTCTTCATTTTTTCTCGTTTTCGATGACTAAACTTTGAATACTCTCTTTAATTCCTAACCAAAGGCTGCGTTCTGGTGTTCTTTCTCTGTATGGAAAACATTCCGGTCTACTAATTAACTATTTTAAAACCCTGATATTATGTTACTCTAACAAATTTCTATGAAATATCAAATGTAAGCAGTGTTGAATGTATAACGGCTGAGCTCTCTGAAATAATAAATATTTTCATTATGATCCTTTTGGATTGCCATAATTCTAAATGGTTTCACCTCTGGGTTGGAAAAGAAATATAAAAGGAAGACGCACAGGTATGCTACTTTTGATCTATTATTAATACAATTTTATTTTCTGAAATTAACTTTGCAGTTGCAAATGAAGGTTTAATAAACTAAGATTCTGTGCACTATTTAGTATTTGATTTTAAAAATTTAGCAATATGTAACTGAGTTTGTGTTTATTTTACATCTAGTTTACAAGTTTCTTGTTTATTTTAGGTATTTAAAACTGACGATACGATCACATTGGTTTAGTTACGATCTTAAACTTCGAATATCTAGGAGCTAGAACTGAGCAAATTTATTAGAGTTTTGATGAGAAGGATTAACTTATAATTTTATTTAAGTAATTGAACTGTAACATTGATTTTAAACCTTCATTGAACATTGGACACAAATGCGACTTAAGTGTATCTAAGTTTAACGTACTGAAACGCTTGAAAATTCAGGATTCTTCGTTTTTAAACACAAGTAACGGCGCAAAGTGGATTTAACATAGATAAATATAACTGTTACTTAAGCATTTTAATTAAATCCTAATGATTTTAACTTCAGGAGTTTCACTTAATAATTTTCACCATAAAATATTATTTTATAATATTTAGTTCGTAATTTGTCAGAGCAAGAAAGATGATGATGCCATCGATGAAAGCCATGGATAATTGGCCTGGATTAGAAATACGGCTCTGCCGATTAGCGACCGAACGTGTTCCCAATTGCATTACGAAAACACGGAGTAAGGGCGGAGAAAATTTCTTGCAAGTTACCTTTAACTAAGCCAATGGGATCATATTGGGTGTTCTCTTAAGCACCTAATATTAACAAGAAATCTTTAAAGTAGGTGTAACATGCGCACAAAACTTAGTTACATATTAGTAAATTTTCAAAATCAAATACAACTAATCTAAATAATGCACAAAATCTTCTTTTATTAAACTTAATTTTTAACTGCACTGTTAATTTTAAAAACAATTAATAGTAAGATCAAAAGAAGCACATCTTACTTTTACATTTCTTTTCCAAAAATATTTAGATTACGGTGGTATCTGTTTTTTTGCACATTCTACCAATAAATAAAAGCTTTTGTTCCCTCGGAGAAGAAAAATTACCAATGCGGTAAGAGTATTTGAGGAAAAATTCACTTTCGAAGAATTTTTCTTACTTTTAAAGGTAAAATTTGTTTCCGAAATCAAAGCAAAGCTAATTAGGAAAATTGAAAAATGAAAAGAAGTTAAAAAGACAAAAATAATTCGTTAAAAGTAATGTTGATAAATTTGGCTTGAATAATCAAGCTTCGTCTTACTTTATAATTGTCAATTTTAATTTATTCACATAATTTCATTCCATTGAAAGATGTTTTAGTTTAATTTGAAAGGCATTTCATAATATCTGATTCACCGGTCTTCGCTTACATGCATTACTTTTGTTTTGTCAGCATAGTAACCCGACACTTTGATGTAAACAGTTTGATTAAATGCAGCTCAAAGCTATTCTAGGAATTCGAACAGATATTAGCGGTTGAGAACTACGTTGTGATTGATTACTAGCGTTAGGAAATTCAGCACCAGTATTTATATGGCTGTCAGGTACCGTTTTAGCTGTTTAAACAAGCCAACTATGATTTTCGTACAACAGATGTATACGGTATTTTGTTAAACTTCAAATAAAATCCTAACGACATGGATACGTACTGTAAAATGTCCACATTATATATTACTAGCTTAATAAGTTTGGGCAAATATTCTAATAAATTCCCATTTTTTTAAATTTTAAAAAGAAATATTCTAGCTTATAGATAAATTTGCTGGTACACATCGAATTTTACAAGGATTATGCTTTTGGAAGCCAGGATAAAGCTTACCTATAATTGAAACTGGGACGTTTTAATCTGAAGATAAGTCTACTTTAACTATGACACTTTTACTTACTTAACCAATAACGGTACGAGAAAAGTGTAATGTGAAAGACGATGAATCTTCTTGACCTAAACTGTAAGTTTAGAACCCATAAATACGACTAAGTAAGTTTAGAACCCATAAATCTGCTGACAAGATATATGAGCGGCATTTTTTGAGATGGAGAGGGAACATTTTTAATTAATTAAAATTTAATGCGGTTTTGCAGCTGAGGATGGTGGTTCGGTAAAACCATCGAAACTAGTCCTGTGAAAATTTTGTAAATATAACGCCGATTTTTGTTGTTTGACTTCTGAATTAGTATATACTGTTATGTTAGCTTGTTATTTGAGCTCCGACAAAATATAAATGTAAAATAACGAGACGAACTCACAAAAAACGTCTTCCAAACTAGAATTACATCTGATTTCACTCATCTAGAAACACATACTTGTAATTAGCTGCTAATATTCTTTAGACACATTTAGAAAATTGCAAAAGGTAATGAGATTTGGCAATAAAAAACTATTGAGCGAATTTCAAAACTTTCAAAATGTGGTTGGATAAAAGTTTGGATGACCCAATGTAGCTGAAAAATAATGAATTAAGAGTCAAATAAAATAAACAGAACAGAAAGAAACATATTTAGATACTCAATACATAGTAAATTGAAATAAAAGTTAAATACAACTGACATAAATTTAATCCCTGAAAACTTAGGTTACAATAGAATACAAGAAACGCAGGAAATAAAACGCAGGAAAGTTCACCTTTGGCAAATAAAACGTTATTTTTCATTTGTTTAGTTTTGCTTTATCTATATGCATTTAGCAGTTAATTTTAACGTAATAGCTTTGGCTCTGATATGGAAAATCAACTGTAACACGTCCTGAAATCCGATTAAAGTTCAAGCAAGATTGCAGTTTTATTACAAATTTAAAAACGTGTTTTGATAAAGCGTTAAAATAATTAAAACCAAAGCAGGACGTAAAAATTGCAGAATCGTTTGCTTATTTAGAAGAACACAATATTAAAAAATTAAGTGAAAAAGCAATGTGTAAAAGAAATTCAAAACATACAAATCTATATATGTGTTCGATAAAAAATATGTAACTCTGAATTACATTTTAAATAAGTTACCTACGCAATTACACTAAACCTATGATATTATACTAAAAGGATTCATTAAAATCATCTATACATATATACTATATGTATATATAATGAACAGTGAATGATCCGTTTGTTTGTATGTAACTCTTGCGGATGTACAGTTTTATTACTATGTTGATGACATTTTCACACTTGATCTTAAAAACAAGAAAAAAATTACTGTTTGCATAATGTTTTGAAATAACAACCTACGAGATCCACATTTAGGGAATTTATATTAGCACAATGCGTTCACGTCACCCATTTCAGGCTGTTGTAATCTTAGGTCTTACAACTTTTTTAAAATTAAAGTCAATATTTCTACACAGTTTTAATTATGAAATTATGTCAACCAACTTAAATTCATACCGCTGCTATTTTCTTGCTATCAGTTCTTACTAAAACCGTTAGAGGATGCAGTGTGCGTTTACTTTTCAAAACAGTGTACACTTTCCAGAAGAGTATAGAATTTCTAAATTAGAATTTAAGTGCGTTGTTTCGCGAAAATTTAGAAAACGATGAAACACTCGACCAAAGTTCTTCATGATTTTTAGAAAACTCATTTCTGAAACAAGATTCCTCCCCTTCAATGGCGGTTACAAATCATCATAGACGTTGACCACTTCTTAGACCAGAAACGGTGGTCACTTTATTATGGAGGCACCTAACAGGTGGGCCAACTTTGCCTCCTATGAAAGGACTCACAGTTACAATCATGTCTTTACCGGGATTTGAAACCTGGCGCTTTGGTATCGCAGTCGGCTTCCTTAACCACTATATGGTCATTATACACTATTGGTCCACTATATACTATTGGTCCGAAGCAAGATATAACCGATTATAAAATAAGTATCATTTATTACCAAAACAGTTATATGACGCTATGTTAGTTCCACACTGTTCTACAATTTTATTCGAGCTTGGTTAAATTTTGCACTATTCATTCATCTTGAACCAAAACAGAAGGGAAAAAATTACGTACCTGAGATCTGAAACAGCTACAATTCTCCTCTAAAGGGCCGTTCTCACTGGGGTTTATCTGAGCTAACGAACACAACTAACGTAGTCGACCCATCTCCAAACCCAGTTTTTTCCCATAGGGCAGCAAGTTGAAAATTTTTAACTGCAGACACAGAGGAGCTAGTCGGCACATGGAACTGACTCCGCTAGCTCAGATAAACCCCAGTAGGAATGGCGCTTAAATGAACTCTAAAGCCCAGGCAATGGCGACTACTTCAGCTTGTTTGAGTATAACTGGTGATGCAGCACTGGTTTTAGAATTTTAAAATTTTGTCAGAAGCATCCACTAAATTTTAGAATTTTGTCTAAAAGTTCGTTATTGTCAATCAGATTCGCCAGAAAGTTTGGCTTTAACGAGCATGTTTGAAATATTTCTGTATTTTGCTTTTAGGTTCATGTTTACTCCATAAAGTATGGAAGAGATGAGCATTCTTCTGCCGCTGTTATGTTTATGGCGAAGCATTTGTCGCATATAAATAGCTGAATTAAAATCTCATGATACAAGCATATGCTAAACTGAAGGGGAATGAAACATGAAAGCACTAAACTTTTATGAATTATACCTTAATCTCGAAACTTTCGCTAGTTCAAAACATAGTTGCCTATAGTTTAATCGCATAAGCTTAAACATTTTAGCTACTTCTAACACATTTCTGAATTCTTAATTTAACCACCACATTATTAAGCTCTGAATCCATTTTTTTATTTTACAGAACAGTGATGTGATTTATCTGATACAGAATATACCGAAATATCCTTAGTTTAAAACTATGTTATAAGTATATTCATCTGTTAAAAAAGTACATAGTTAATTCTGAAATTATCACTTGAAAAAGTCGTTAATTCGGTACATAAAATTTAAAGCCTACATTTGTACCCTATAACCCTTGGTTTGTTAAAGTAAGTTACCATTTAAATGCACTATAAAATTATATGCTTCAATGAGAATTAAATGAGATACTAGTGAATGGTGTTAAAAGGCGCTCAAGAATAAACTTAATGGAGCATAAAATCTGACGACTTAACATTGTGGCATCGTAAGGCTGAAACTCTAGCCTTAAATCAAGTTAATTACCAATCATTCTCTCAATTAATGGTAGTTATTATTATCTCTATGTATTAGGGGTAAGATAACAATGTGAGATTTAGGACAAATGACACTAATGAGGACGATGGTGTTATTCTGGATCGATCATCTTCCTCCTGAGTTATCTGAGTATTATCTTGAATGCTGCGGTAAAGCACGGAACGTGGTTGTTAAAGCGAAATGGCATATGCTATTTATAATAATCTTCGGAGATTAACTGCAACCGTGCTGATATATTATGGCTGAAAAATATTATGAAAGAGAATGTTACTCGCTTTGCCTAGAGTTAAGCACTTTGGGATACATATCAATTCATTTCATGCTCCCTGAAGAGAGAGAAACAGAATACAAATTATCTAAATATATATATGTACTCAGTATTAAACAGATTAAGACCTGTTTCTGAAGATACTTATTAGAAATTTCGCAGCTCTCTCAAAACGGGTAATTGTTCATTAGATTTTATTTTTCTTTAATCACAAATAAAAAAATGAGTAAAAAATTCTAATACTGGTTTGTTTAGTGGATAGGTATATGTGCCATATAAATCGTGCGATATTAGTAAACCTAAAAAAAATAAATTATTTTATTAAGGTATACATGTATATGTTATGCATATTAATACTGTAAAAACTAAATAGTAACTGAAGCACTAATAGTAACATAGTAACACTTTGTAACTGAAGCAAACATTTTTTTATTTTATCTTAAAATTGAAATAAAATGAAATGTTTTAACATATGTTAGTAGTTATATGATTAAAAGTAAAAATATTCTTAAATTTAAATCTGAGAGGAATTCTTAAAAGAGAAATTGAGACTCAGATAAAATAAACGAACAAAATTTAGCAAATCTGTTGTTAGTAGATAGATATACCAGTATTCCATAGGTGATGTGCATAATGAATAGCAGCATTCGACATTGCTTTTATTAATTACTTATGAAAATTAACATTCAGAGTAAACAAACATTTGGGTTTTATTTCAAATTATTACATTGATTAAAAATGGATTTTCAAAGTTACGTATATAGTTCTTAGATATTATGTTGCACGGTAATAGAAACAACTCACAGGATTCAAAATTCACTCGTAAGTTGATTCAAATATAATTTTTTAAATAATTACAAATGTAGTGGATAGATCTGGAAAACATAATTTCCTTATAACATTACAAAAAAGGCTAGAACAGGGAATTTTTCGGGATGAATTGAAAGAGTTATTAAACGTAAGCTCTAATTATACAACGTATTTTTTCAGTCTGGTGATATGCATATTAAAAGGGTTGAAAAGTAAAGTTTTAATTCAAAGGCTGTCTTGGCTTCTTAACAGAGAGTTAATTGAAGGCCTGGAATACAAGAATTAAATACTTCCTAATGAAAAACTGTGAAAACCTCATGAAATGGAAGACACACTATTACTTAAAATTTTTATTATTTTAAAATTTTTTATTAAATTATTTTAAAGAATTATTTTAAAGAATTAACATTGCTATATTACTTAAGGAAAATAAAATTAACCTCGAAGTCTCTCACATAATTCAGGAAACTGTCTTTCAGAATACGAAACTATAAAAATATTTCAAAAGATATAATACTTTTCATAATATGAAATGGAAGGAACTATCAAAATTCAGAAAAGTCACATACTAGAAGAAATTAATTCAAAATAGAACTTGTCTACTCAGAAGTTTTCTCCCAGACATTTTGCCGTTATTTTATGGAAATAGTTTTGAGAATTTTTTGTATTTAACGATTTTTTACCTTTCAATCAGTAATAGAAGAGTAATGGTTCGATATTTTATTTTTATTGAACAATAAATTTTCCTTATGATTTTCTGTTCCGTTAAATTGACATTTAATGTACATACTTAATCATGTTGTTGCAAGTCTCCTTTAAACGATAAAAGCATTGAATTCTCCTTTAAGAACATGGAGGTGAAATTAATTTGTGAGCGTAAATATGGGATGTATACGCCGTAGGGAAGAGGAAACCAAACTAACATTCATTAAAAACGAAAGAATTGATTTTGTTGCTGATGCACTGAAATTGAAATATTGGGACTCCTTAAAAAATTTAGAAAAGTATGCAGGTTTAAATAAATGGAAATGACTTAAGCTTAAAATCATGCTAAATTAGATAACGCGAGAAGCAAACTCATACAAAACTAATATTTTTAAATTAATTTCTTAAAATTACATAACATTTGAAACTATACAGTTGATTTGGATAAAAGCTACTGAAAGCCAAAGCAATTCTGAAATCGATAATACATTTAACTCTAGGTGCTAACTCTCTAGAGAACAAAACAAAAGCAAATGCAGTAAATCTTCAGTCATTTAAGTTCTGTCAAGATGAAAGAAAATAATGGATAATTTAAGAAACTTCATAAAATATTAATCACGTAATTAACACTTGCAGAAATATTTTTAAAATTACAGAAGCATTCGTAAAACATTGATAATTATCATCTGGAAGGGTGACTTTCCAGACAGCAAAACACAACGTATTGCAGTTTAGATATCTGGATAAGATTAGCTTGAATCACGGTGTAAAAATTACTAAGTAATTGTATATATTTTATATATCGTCTTTACTCACATGTTCTCTTCATTCTCGTGTATTCCCTCTTAGAACTTTAACAAACGATTTAGAAAATTCTGAGTTACGATAAATGTAAAACGTGTATGGTCTAAAAGCAAACTTGTCACGTGATAAGTTACCAGAATTAAAGCGAAAGAACCATCAGAAACATGAGAAAATATGACACTAATATATACAAGGTGTATGTATTGAGAATACGGCAAAGCACACTAGGGCTATCTGCCTAAGGGGAGGGATGCCTTCGTGGAGGACTTTCTAAGGGAAACTGGCTCGTATATACGTTAAACATGGGGAAAACCACGAAAACGCCCATGCAGCTAGCCCGTTCGCGGGATTCGTACCTCGGACCGAACAACCAGTGTTTAGCAATTTTACCGCTCGGCCGCTGGTGGGCCCCAATATATACAAGGAAAACGTTAAGTACGGCTTCGATGGGTCAGATAAAGCAGAGGAAAAACATGATAGAGGTCACGCTCCCAAGTACACACCTTGGAAGCTGCTGCTTTGACTTAATTTACTTATGTTGATGATTTCCATTACTCACGAGCTAGTCGTAATGACATGATAATGATCAGAACTTCTTGAATAGCTAAAAGCAAATCCTCAGTCAGAGAAAATGAAGTATGAAAATATAAATTAAAACAGATGTATACAGATATTTACAATTTACGAAAGTTTATTATAAATTTTAGATTAAGAGAATAAGATCAATATCTTGAGGAGTTGGGATTCATAAGGCCTAATACTTCTCTAGTAGTATTTCATATTACATACTAAACAAAAAAATTCAGTTTCATTGCTAGAGACCTTATTGAACCAAGTCAGTAATACTTTCAACAAGATACCTAGCAATGGAATAGAAATTGTTTCTTCTCATCACAGTGTGACAAGAGGGCCGAGAGATTAAGTATGTCATTTGCTTCTTTAGATTATTACTGTTGCCAAATACACTCATGTCCATAAATTAAGGATAATTCGGAGTCACGCGGAAATCGAACTCTAAAATAAATATATCACCTGTAAAATCACTACAAACATCTTCAAGAATCATATGCAAATTTCAGGAAGTAACCAGGTGACACCGATGGTACGTCACGATGACGAGAGTGTCAGAGAGTGATATATAAGGAATACAGGCAAAGAAGTAAAATTGTTCGCAAGCGTTTTATAAACATTTCAGTGCAATAACCGAATAGTTATGACACAAACGACGCATCTGGATGATTTTTTACATGGTAGATTTATCGGCGTCTGGAATGTAGGCGTACCCAACTGGAAGTATCAGACGAACTTGGAATTGCCCAGAGTGTCATCTCCAGGCTTTGGCAAGGATTCCAAGATGATGGTAATGTGAGTAGACGTTACAGCACAGGTCGCCTCAGAGTTACAGCGCCGAATGAGGACATGTATTTGGCAGTTACTGCCAAAAAAAAACAGGCGGAGCACAGCCTCAGACGTGTCTCGTCAGCTCTCTTCAGCCACTGGTACGACAATTTCAAGGCAGACCGTGTACAGACGCTTAGGGCAGATTGGTCTATATGCTCGCACACCTGTCAGATGCGTTCCACTTACTGCAACTCACCTTCACCTGCGGTTAGCCTGGAGTAGAGAGCATGCATTGTGGACACCGCAACAGTGGGCTTCTGTGATGTTTTCCGACAAGTCCAGGTTTAGCCTGCAGTCTGATTCTCGCCGAACTTTCATATGGAGAGCTCCAGGTACCCGTTACCACCAAGAACACAACATTGAACGACACCGTTATGGTGGTGCAGGAGTGCTTGTTTGGTGTGGAATTATTCTGGGTTCCAGAACTGACCTGCATGTTCAAATTGGAACCATGACAAGCCAAATGTATCGGGACGTCATTCTGAAACAACATGTACGTTCGTTTCGGGGCGTCATGGGCGCACAATTTATATTTATGGATGACAACGCCCGTCCTCACCGTGCAAACATTGTAAGCGACTGCCCGCAATCGGAGGATATCACCCGTATGTAGTGGCCAGCTTTCTCACGGGACTTGAATCCAGTAGAGCACGTGTGGGACATGCTTGGCCGACGAGTTGCAGCCCGTCAACCTCCTCCTACATGTCTATCGGAACTTCGGAGAGCACTGCTTTTTCAGTGGTGTAATATCCCCCAAGATCAGATCGATAATTTGATACTCAGCATGCCTAGGCGTTGTACGGACTGTATTGCATCGTCTGGGAGACATACAACGTATTAACAATCATACCAACCATGTAATATTGGTTTTTTGTAAATAGGTTTTTTTTTGTAATTTGCTTCAGGAAGAAAAAATCGCTAATTATTTTAATAATATCAAACATATAGCATCCATTTTTGCTCTTTACCTTTTGTTTAATAAATAAGCTTCACAAATAAGTCAAATTTGTTTTGCTTCTAATTCTTCCTTTGCCAGATTTTGCATTATCCTTAATTTATGGACATGAGTGTAAAAGAACTCAGATAAGTTATAGCTCACATTTTAAGAACTATCTTATGCTACTGGACAGCGCTGCAAAAACTGATGAATGCCTACCGTAAAACAGCAGCATTAAAGTATTAAATGCTTCAGCAGTTAGCCCTCTCTGTTGCCCTACGAAATACATTTTCGAATATTTATTTCAGAAGACATATGTAATTGAATAGATGTTTGGCAGGCAAAACAGAAGACCGTACTATTTGAATTTGACCGTATTATTTGATTGCATTCCTTAAATTGAAGTTAGGGGTTTATGACGAACCTTTCAAGAAATATTTTATGCTATAAAAAAGAACTAATATCTAGTTTTGGTACTATTCTGTTTTAGGGACTGCAATTCCAGCGAAATTGCAGCGAAAATATATGCGCAAAAGCGCCAAATCTAGCAAACGTGCTCGAAGTTCGTAAATTTAGATAGCTAAATATTTATAAATCGCTATTGAAATACTAGTTTAATTTTTAAATTCTTTTCTAATAACGCTAAGGATTTAACAATTTGGAAATTGCCCACTGACGAAAAGTCTGCAATAGAATTTTTTCAAAGAACAGCCATCATTCATGATAGAAAATTATGTTCGAACAACCACGAGATAAAATTATGCTTTAGCGGTAACTCAGCAGCGAAATGGCGGTGCAGAAAAGAAACCTGTAATGAGAAGAAAGAATTAAGAAGTCAAAATTGGTTCGAAGGATCGAAAATCCCCTTCCTTGCAAACGTTGGGTTCATTTGTTTTTTGTGTCAATACATGACATCTATTGAATTTTGTGAACTCCAGCTGAAGATGAACTTGAAAATTGACGGATGGGGCAGAATTATTGAAGTAGACGAAAGCCTTTTCAGTAGAAGAAAGAATAACGTTGGAAGATGTGATACTTATTTCGCAAATATGAAGCAAACTACATTGATGGAACACAGAACAAATATTTTTATTTAACACTCAAAATAGCGACATACTAAACAGAAGAGGAAACGATAATCTAACATTTAAAAAAAAAGGAAATACATTCTTCGTGCGAGAGTCATACGTGGCTCTCGAGCCTGCGTTACAAATATTGCCGTTGACATATACATTAAAGTTTATTTTTTTAAATTACAATATTTTAATAACAATGTTAAGCTGTTACAAAGGGTTCTTCCGCCACAATGTGTTTTCGGCGGATTATGCAGAGAATAGAATGAATGTTTCTTCTTAACCGCTGTTCCAGAACGATCGGCGAAAACTTTATTGAACGTCACAAAAGAAAATATCGCAGAACGATGCATTAAAATGTATACTGACAGCTGGAAATCATATAAGTCGAATGAACTGCAAAATTGTCCATGCGAATTGTTGAACAAATAATACAAGTCGGATGAACCGCATTTGTTTTCAACCGACAGTCAAATGAACTGCCGGTTTTGAGTTAATCACAACTACAATATTGTGGACACCGAATGTGGGTGTCATACGCAGATAGTAAAGCGGCTATGGGGCAGCGCTAAATGGCGTAATAAAAGTCGCACTGCTCGACAGCATTTCGATTATTATTTGTTCGAGTTTATGTACAGACGCTTGCACAAAAAAACAAAAAACAAACAAACAACAACAACAAAAATTATCTGCTATGTTGGAAGACAAAAAACTTTATATCTTCTGTTGAATTTCAGTTATATTTAGCCTTTTGTTTATAAATTATAATAACAAAAATGTATTTACATGAAATTAACCTTTCATCTAAACTAAAACAATAATCTTAGATACTTATTTACTATTATGCGTCCTTTATTGCATTAGGGTTACGTATTTATTTTTGGCAGCATTGGCATCAACAGTAGTTTGGCGATTTTTTACGGCCCTTATAACGGAATTGTACCCTAGTTTTTAATAACAAAAAAGCTGCAGTCTAGATTAAGGCCAAGTGGTATAACCATCAATGATAAATTATCACTACAATAATTTAAATTAGGGTGATTAATGCTATACGACTTCATCCAAATAATTTTCAAGAATTTTGAGCACATAGATTTATTCTTACGGTGGTAAGGTATATCGTTATTTGAGCTATGATGTCCTACAGGTGTTTTTACAAGATGGAAATATGTTTGTGCTAGCTAGAGTTCTCACTTTATCTTTGAGAAGAGAGATGTAAACATATTTCTGGGCAGACGATTTTTACACGGTGTAAGACATGTTTTTTGTTGCGGTGGTATGTGTAAACAGAATATTGCATCGTTCTAGCCTGCAAAGGTAATACAATTTAGTATAGTAAAGAATCCTACTACTTCCCCAGGTTAAACTTATTTTTTTAAAGTACTTATGATACACTATTCAGTTTTTCCCAAATGTTATGCAGCAGCATTAAAATAATTGATGCAAAAACCACATGACTTCTCCGTATGACCTATTATAATAAGCACAACCTTTTGTTGCACTTCAATTAAGCAATTAAACGTATTTCCTCGAATTGTTCTAACTTAACCGATCTCTCAAGGCAAGTTGAAAATGGAATTAAAACCTGCAAATTTTGAAATTAAATATTCCGGTCAGTTTTTGTCATACAGGATTCAAACTTCTGATAATTTTATTTTTTCACAGCGAGCATAAACTTTTACCAAATATAAGTATGGGAAACGAGAGAAACATTTTGGACGAATAACTCTTAAGTTAGATTTCGTTATTCGTACAATTTGTTTTTTAAATTTCACATTGCCAATATATATATATATATATATATATATATATTGCCGATGAGATGCATGCCTACGTACTTACGTACAGATGGCACGAAATATTTCAATTTGAATCCATTTTAAATCCATTTTTCAATCCATTTTGGAAAAAAGAGTCCTTTCCTCTGTCCCTAAGTACAACAACACTTCTGGCGGGACAATTTTCGACCTAAGGCTACTGCGAAACGGAATTGAGTGCCATACATACAGCGACGAACTACGATGTAACAACGCCACAGCAAAGGCGCAGACACGACAGTACCAGTACGGTCCCTGTCAAGCCTAAACCATCCTGAGAATAAACTCAGATTCTAGTTCTGTGAAGAGTGATTATATACCCCCGTGGTTGAGACTGCCTAAGTACAAATCCTAGCCAGTACTTCCCAGGAATTCTTCTGAGTCAAACCCCGGGGGGTGTCCCTACGTACAGATGTTAAGCAAGAAAATAGCACAAATGGGTTCGCAAGCGGTCAAAATTGAAGATACCCGAACGTTTTCGCGATTACAATATTTACTTTTCTTTGTGCAAGGAAATAACCGAAAACATTATGCTTAGCCATAAAATTAGCACCCTGTTTGAATTAGAACAGTGCTGAATATTCACGAATATTTTGGCGCTTGTAGAAGTTAAATGGTATTAGTTAGGTGTACCTGATGTTTTATACATTTGGTGTCTAAATGTATACAGAAACGGAGAGAGCAATAACATATATTTCATAGGTCATAATCAAAGTGAACTGAATACAAGCCATACCAATAAAATTTGCAATAGATGGTCAGCAGATGATGCACAGAAATATAAAAAGTTGAAATAGGCAGACACAATGTAGAGGCAAGTGACCGATTAATTCATTACGGAATAAGTCTCTAACTTCTATTATCATAGGTATTTGGGATTGCATACTTTCATTGATCTATTTGTGTGTTCTAACAAGTGTAAAAGAGTTATAAGTAACATTCCAAAGATTGCTAGCAACATTTGTAAACCGCCCGCTAATGTTTCTGCACATTTTTAACAGACTTTGGGGAAGTAATTGCATAAAGAAAAATTTCTAACATAACCAATACATTTGAAATGAACCTATAAAAATGTTTTTCAGAACCTAAGGACAGAAATGTAAACTCTTGCCAGAATAGTAATTTCGTAGATTTGCTGAACGATCAAGCTGAATAAATAAAAGAAAGTAAGCAACAAAAAAATGCATTCTTTGCATTCTTCCTTCTCCTCCAACGAACCATGAATATGCAGCAGTTATTTTATATTCAGAGGCACTACTATAATCTAGAACTCATTTTTCACTACATTTTGCAAGCATTGGATGCAGTGGAAAGTTGATATATTTTGTTGCCTGAGGATATCAGCGAACTTTCGAGAAATTCTGAAGATTTTGATGTTTCATATGGAGAATGAATTACTTATATTTATACTGAATTTTTCGATTAGATTTTTGCATAACAAAATTCAAGATTTCATTTTTGCCTTGCGATAAATGATAAAATAAGAAGCTTAGAAAATAAATAAAAAAAGTTTACAAAGCTTATGCACTAATGCATTTCTTTATTTTTTGAAAATATATTTTGAGGATAAATTAAAAGAAAGAACAGATTTTTAACTCTAACTTCAGAAATGCAAGCTTGATATTGTTACACATCAATACAGAACAGAAACACGCCAAAATAAAATGTAAATTTAGCAAAGTAAAAAGCTTCTGTTTGACGTATATTTTAATTAAGACTCTATCAATTTCAATAGCATCAGGAGACATTTTTGCTCCAGATGGAGAGGCACTTAAATCTATATGCTCTCGAAATTGGCACGGATTTGACTAAAATCTGCACCAAACACAAGCTTGTTGCTTTGCTAAATTTATTATTACTCATATCTAGAATAATTACGATATACCAGTAGTTTTCAAACTTTTCTTGATATGTGCAGCCCTTTCAGTATTGCCAGAAGATTATTCTCTCTTTACTTTCAAAACTCGGACAATTCATATACGTTTATTTAAATTCAGATTATTTTTAAATGCGTTTTAAAAATCAAACAAGTTTAGAAAATGTTAATAAATGCCAAAATTTGATTAAAAATGATTTTTTTATATCGATAAACTGAACTAAATATTTCTCAGGTAAATAAAAGACTGACCGCATTCCCTCTCTGAAACAGTGAAATTACCTTTCCGAGCGAGAGAATTTTTCTCTGGTTGAGTACCCCTGCTATAGACTGAAGTGTTATTTTAAATTTCTTTTTAAGTGCCTTATTTCTCAGCAAAACACGTATGACTGTTGATGGACACCTTATTCGTATGACTATTATCCTTATTCCTTATGACTCTGCCGTATTCCTAAGCAAAGCACATATGGTAGAACTATTGCAAAGAAAGAGAAAGAATGTGTAGTAAAATTATTTTCCGAACTGAGTTAAAATTCTATTTTGTACCTAATACAGAAAACACAGCGTTAGAAGCTTCTTTTACTATATAAAATAATACTGCAGATATTAATAAAATATTAGTTGATCATATTATAAATTACATATACTTAAAACTATGTCATTTGACCACCGGCAGCATTGGTCGTAAATTACCAGCACTTTCAATTATTTGTGATAGATGAATAGGTCATCGATATGAGGCGGTGCACTAACCTATAATTTCAAATTAAAATTAAACTGAGAACATAGAAGCCCATCAAAACTGTACATCACTAAATAATTAACAAGACAAGAGTCGCTGTACGTCAACTCACAGGTCACTTACATATAGCAGAGGAATGAAGTTTTAAATTGAAATTAAAAAATAAGCGATTTAATAAATGACTAATTAATGTTAATGGTAATCGTACCCTAGAAGTTTGTTTCCATTCATGTACAACCAATAGGTTATTGGTATGCCGTGGTACTATAAAATTTAGTCCAGTTTAGAAATTAAAATTAAATAGACACAAGTATCTGTTTAAAGTGTTCGTCATCGGCAAGTTACAGGTTAATATTCATTGCTAGTCAACCTATATGCCACTCGTTTGAGACAACGTAATAAATTTAGTTAGGGCTTGAACTTATAATTAAACCTCGGCATAAATTGCCTGTCAAGAACTTTGGCCGCAAGTGCCCATGAATGATACCTATTAATCGTCTTACAAGTTGGGGGTTAATCAATGAGACACGTGAATGTTGGTCATTTTGAATCAACCAGTATAGCTCTGGCGTGTGGAAGGACAGTAAATTTAGCTAATGTTTTCATTTAAAATTAAATGGTAACCAATATATTGTGACATAGTAATGCTATATTGGTAAGCAGTGTTATAGCTTTTGAGGTTATTATTAGTTAAACAATCTGTTGTGTAGTAGTGAATTTAGTTTATGTAGGATTTAAAATAAAATTAATTTGAGGTGTATTTCTGCCCGACAAGGCTGCTAGCCACAAACGGCCCACAGGTTTAAAGTCATGGAAGCTATAATTAGCACTGAAGATAGGTGTATCCGACTATACTGTACGTATTACCACTGATATTTTAAAATTTAGATTTAGATATTTTAAACTAAAGTGAAACTGAAGTGGACTGAACCCATTAAAACAATTGGTCACTAGCATTTGCGAGTTGGTTGTCAGAGACATAACAGATTGATAGTATCTGTTGATCAAGGAGTAAGTCACCATTGTGAGGCAATGCAGTTACCTTGAATAAATTTTTAAATTAAAACTAAACCAAACCACACCGAATCCATAAAGCTATTGGTCATCAGCGACCTGTTAATACGTTGAACTCATTGATTAACGCAATGAGTTTAACTTACAGGTGAACTCACTACAGTTAATTAATAAGTTCACAGGTAAGGAGCAATAATGCAGAAAATTTAGACATATTTTAAAATTTAATTTATATCGCAGAATTTCGATGCCCATTAAGGTTGATGCCCACATGCGTGATCCACAAGTGATTTTCAGAACTCATTTAAAATGCTATTTAGCACAATGAGAGGGGATACAAAGTTAGTAGCTTCTTTTATTAAGAAAATATTTCTATAGGCATTAATAAAATATTAGTTGATATTATTATAAATTACATGAACTTAAAACGAAGTCATTTAGGTACATTTCTAAAGCAAATTAAACCGAAGGATGTTATCGAGAAATAGGCTGTAATGGCATAATAGGTAGACGGTTATGTCCTAACAGGTTGATAATTACTGGCTTATGGGTCGACGTATAAGTAACTTGAATTCCACGGTGCAATAAATAAAAAAAAAATTAAATTAAAATCAAATAGATTTTAGAATAATGGAACCATTTCCAGCAAACCCCTGTTATTCACCATTTAATGACCTGTTGGTTGGAGGTTACTGTCTGTTTAGGTTCGCACAGCGAGAGGCTTATAGCTCTGTATCAGTAGTAAATTGACCTTCGGTGTGGGACTCTGAAGTAAATTTATATTTTAAAATTAAAACGTAAACGAACAACACCAGTTCCATCAAGGATGTTGGTCAACGGAGCTATGAATTGACAATTACTTGAGATCAGAAGATAGGTCACCAATAAGAGGCAATGAAGTAAATTCAGAGAAATTTAAAAATAAAACTAAGGAAAACTCTGTCCGTTAAAGCAGCTGGTAAATGAAGAGATTTGTTCCGTCCGTCCATAACCTATGGTTAAGGACAAACATTTGATACATTCAGTGTAAGAGCGTGAAGTAAATTTGCAGAATTTTTATCATTTGAAATTACTAGATGTTATGATATTTAAGATTTTAATTTCTTTCGGTGAAATGTGCAATTGAAATGTTTGAAAATTTCCATTACCATATGTAAATTCTTTGCGCTCTAAGTCCTTTGCACAGTAAGACAGAGTCCATGAAAAACTTAAAAAAGATAAAGTTGCAATAATTAATGTAAAATAAAAATGCTTAAACCAAGTTTATTTTAAATGAACAAATGTATGAAATGCAAAAATGCCAATAGAAGCATGCCATGCACAGGAAATGACTGGACAGGAATGACGAGAATTATAAGGGCTGAAAACCAAATAAAACTTGCATGAGATGAACACAACCTAGTTTTATTTTATAATTGTTGTCATGAACAACTGACTAATAAATTTTCATAGCAGTTGAACCTAAATTGTTCATCACGTTATGACTAACCAACTTGATAACTTAATCTTCCTCTCAATAAATCATGAAAGTGCGAAAAATCCTCTTGGCATGTTGTGAGATTTTAATGAGATAGCTGTATTAAAACTTTCTAAACTACAGCAGTTTGCTTAGGAAACGAAAAATTTACAATAAAAACTCAAATGTGCGATGACATGCATGCAGGTTTTGATAACACATCGTCACGCAACTTCAAATAAGCATTTCTGAGATAATAAATATTCGTAAATTTGTCTGAAATGTAATTTGCTGTCAATTTTACGTTTTCGCGATTGATTCTTTTTTATGAACGTCTTAATTTTCAACCGCTGCACAATCACAAGGAAACATGGAAAATATGCAGTGCCTATGCCGGAACCCGAATTATGCACCTTTCGATTTCCAGCCGAACATTCTTTTCAATAACATCACGAACACACGCGGTAAGAAGGAACAAAATACTTTACATTCTTCCTCATGTAAAGTAAAACTGAGGAGACGGGGACTAAATCGTCAAATCCTGGTAATAACGAATTACTTTTCATCAAATTTTAGCTCAGGCGTCATTCTAAAGCCATTAGGTTGACCGAGACAAGGAAGCATGAAAAATATGCAATACCTCCCCTGAAACCCAAATTCGTTACCTTCCGATAGCTAGCCGAACGTTCTTCGCAATTACACCACGAATACAAGAGATAAGAAGAAAGAAAATATCTGGCAACAGTGGCTATGCATTTGTAAAATTATCGACATATTAAAGAATCACATTTGTGTTCTACTGTATTTTAGTGTTTTAAATCATGAAGGTGACAAAGAATTATTTTTTTAATAATAATAAGTGCAGTTTAATAGAGTGAAACTATCACGGGGCAGTTTGATGGGCTGTGAAAAATTTCGATTATTTTAGATTTCTTATACTGTTATACATATTTATTAATGATTTTAAAATAAGCTTACTAAACTAAATATAAAACTGTACTAAACTAAATGTAAAACCAAATATGAGTTTACTACAATAAATATAAAACTATCGTTTTTCATGGCAAAACGAAATTTAGTATTTGGAGCGTTTTGAGTGACCGTTAAGAAAATCCTCTCTCAATCGATTTTCATTTAAAAGAGAATAAGAAATAGAATGATGACAGTTATAAAATTGACATGACCATTTATAAAATTTCTTGGATTCTACGGAAATTAAACTTTCAGGACTTTCTCACATGTTAGAAAATTTTTCATTTGATTCTGAAACATCCAATCTCTGATTTTAAATTCTTTGAAAATTTATGCCATATGTATTTTCATTGTGGTTTGTCATACTTTGAGCAAGCTAAAAGAACCCTAAAATTTGTGTCAAGTAACACGAAATTTATGCTCGAAAAGGATAAGTAAACAAATCTTCGTTAGATAATCATAGTTTAGTATTTAATTAAAGTTTTGACTTTAGTTGTAAGAAAGCTTTCCATAAAATTTCTTCAGCTGGCGAACTGGATTTCTTTGAGGCTTTTCACTTTCACAAAAAGTTATCATCCTTAGTCAATGATATTACTTCCAGTCCAGTTCTTCCTAAACGTTAGATTAGTTTTATTCTAATATTAGTTTTTCCCTATCTATTTCTGTTTGTCACGATAGATAGCAGTACCTTTATTTTCACTTTGGTCCGTTCATTGCTTTTCGATGTAAAAAGGCTGTCACTTCTTCCGTTTCTGGAAAACTCTTCTGTTTCTGAAGAAAGAGATGGATGTTTTTGGCTGGTCCCTTATGGATAGTATTATTCAAAATCGATAGTTTTATTCAAAATCTATGTCAGACTATGTTTTTTTTTCCCTAATTTGAAATTTTCCATTGGCATTTTCTCTTCCAGTTTAACACTTTTTGTCTTTGAACATTAGATGAAGTTTTGTTAATATACTTCCAAAAACCGTATCCTTTCACATCTATAGCCTCGCATTTAGGAATTTTGCCATTTGTCACTTATATCTGAATTTTAGTTAGAAAGAAAATACCCT
The DNA here is from genome assembly GCF_044657685.1 of Stegodyphus dumicola. Classification (NCBI taxonomy): domain Eukaryota; kingdom Metazoa; phylum Arthropoda; class Arachnida; order Araneae; family Eresidae; genus Stegodyphus; species Stegodyphus dumicola. The sequence goes on along the minus strand of NC_140772.1, from coordinate 96,967,082 downwards.
CAGTTTTATCTCTGTGAAGATATAGAATATTTAATTATTTTTCTTGAGGAATTCTTCCAATGTACTGTAACAGCTTAATATTGTTATTAAAATGTTGTAATTTTAAATAAATAAACTTTAATTTTATGTTAACGGCAATGTTTGTAACGCAGACTCGAGAGCCACTTATGGCTCTGGCACGAAGAATGTATTTCTTTTTTTTTTTTTTTTAATGTTGGATCTTCGGGTTCCCTTCTGCTTAGCCCACCAGCGGCCGAGTGGTAAAGTCGCTGAACACTGGTAGTTCGGTCCGAGGTTCGAATCCCGCGAACAGGCTGACTGCATGGGAGCTTTCGTGGTTTTCCCCATGTGTAACGTGTATACGAGACAGTTGCCCTTAGAAGGTCCTCCACGAAGACATACCTTCTCTTAGGCAGATAGCCATAGTGTGCTTTGCCATAATTAAATAAACCAAAACATTCTCTTCTGGTTTGTATGTCGCTATTATGAGCGTTAAATAAAATATTTTTCTGTGTTCCATCAATGGAGTTTGCTTCATATTGCGAAAGAAGTATCAAAATACCAAACATATGAAAGTGTCTCTATTTGATATATCAATTTTTGTTCTTTAAACGAAAATGCTCGAGTATTCAAGTCCAAACAGCATGTGTGATCGTGCGGGCAATTCGGCATAGGTAGCATAATGATAATTTCCATTCTTTTATAGGTTTCAGTTTTGTTTAAGAATTTTTTATCATTTAATTGTAATAATATTTCTTCAGAAAGTATGTAATAAAACGTTTCATTGACTAAAGGAATATATTTTATTTGTCAGCAAAGCATGAAAAGCAAATAATAACAATACTCAAGAATTTAAAAATTTAATCATTCAAAGGGCGTAAAATAATACTATTACAGAAATATGCATCATAAAGGTAACATAAACTACAATTATACTGCAGAAAGGTACTGTTTACACGAGACATGATTAGGGTTATCTTAATTTCGGCACAACCACGCAGAGTTGCTACACAATTTTATTGCATTGTTCAGGAACAATGCAAATCATCATTATACTGGTTTCGCTTAGAAAACGCTTGAATATTTCATTTATTTACTCTTAGGATGAGGAAATATTTATCCGTTTAATTTTGGAGCAGAATCAAATGCTTTGAGTTAAGTAATTGTATTCGTAGTTATTGCGTCTGTCCAAGCGCTTCCAATTATTATAAGACTCACTTTGTTTAGAAATGCGTTTTTTTTGAATAAAATGAGTAATGTAATGAATAAAATGAGATAAATATTTTATATCAAAGATGGAGTTTCTTCTAAGTGGCCTTTAAATGTCATAATAACGTTTCCTTATTGCACGCATATTATGGGGCGAAAAAAATATCACTTTTTTAATTTTTAAGTATTGGAACCATATTTAGTTAATTTGCTCTGCAGGAAAAGCATTCTTTTCAGGTATCTATCAAAGATAAAAATAAAGCAAAAAATAAAAAGTATGTGTTTCCATCACCTATAGATATCAATAAGAATTCTTTTCTGATTAAGAAAAATATGATAAAGCTAACTTGTAGGCAGAAATACTCACTACAGTCAAAATCTTCAATGTCTATAATTTATTATTCCTGCAACTAGTAAAAATTATGTTCACTACAGTTAGTCTTGTCACTGATGACAATACTATTGCAAAAATCATTATCGTAAAGAACCTTTATCCCAACTACTATACAGAAGTAAAACTTTGTCAGGGCTTTTTTTCCATAAACAACGGAACTCGAATCGTTAAACTTGAACGAGCTATAGATTGGATTAAGGAAAGATCATACGGCAACGAAAATGTCGCTTTCTTCCAGAATGAAATCCTACGAAAACGTTTACAGAGCATTTTTGTAAATTGTTTAAAATTTACAGTGAGATTAAGGAGAACTATGCAGAAAGCAAAGTCGCATGGTGCAGCTGTAACATCAGAATCTTTAGAACTGAAATATAATTCCTATTCTCCTTTTGTAAAGGCAGCTTGAAATAAATCTGGCAGCAGTTATAATTTAGGAAGAGTATTCAAAGATTAAATCATCGATGAATGATAATGACTAGAAACTGGAAAGAATTCTAGCCATATTCGTTATTTTAATTTGTACATTTGAGTGTGAATGAATGCAAAGTACCTCTTCAGTAATCTTTATAAACCCTTCATTAAAACTATACGGTTGCCATATTCTTTATGAAAACATGATACAAAACTATAATTAGCTAAATAGTATACCAGAATGTAATCAAATATACAAAACTGATATGCTTTGGAAATGAAGAAATGTTTATTGTTCGAACTAAAGAAACAAACGATTAACTTAGCAAAGAAGCGCACTCAAACCTAAATCTGAAACGGAATAAGTGGGATGAATATGCTTCACATTTATTTAGGCCACATTTAAGTACAACCGTAATATCATTGCTTAATATATAAGGCTTTCAATACACGAAGGTTTTATGATTCTGGTATTAAATATTTGAACCATAACTTAATCACTATTAATGGAATGAGTAAAGAAAGTAATTTTTGTGAAACATTTAAATAGAAAGCAAAATTTCCTAGACTTTCATCTTTTTCCTTGAAGATAAGTTTCTTAAATGATGCAGTGTGCTCTAATACCACAAAAGACGCTTTCCTCTGGAAGCATTTTACAACCATTATTTGATATAATACGGGGAAATATAATTTCAAGTTTCTTTATGAAACAATGATACATTTCAGGCTTTCTTCATATATCAGGTTTTTATATCAGAATATCTTCATATATCAGGAAGTTCCAGGTTTCCTCTCAAAAAACTCTTTTGAGTTGTTCAAGAGGTGCTCCGTGAGGCATTTCAGCTTATTCACACTGCTATAGCTCATCACAAAACTTGGCATCTATACTCGCTTGAATAAATTTTCTGGAAAATTTATTTCAGGAATGGCAGCTGCAACCGCGACTGTCAGAGCCAATATGAATACATTCGAGATAATAACAAATTTAACTGAAAGTACACAGTAAATGCGTCATCAGCATAATACACTTATCAACGAATTTAAAAGGTACAAAAGGGCATGCGCAACAGATTGTGGAATGGTAATATAAGCCGCCTACAAACATAACAATAGCGGAAATACTAATGAGGAATGTAGCTGTTATTATGATAGGCAAGGAAGGCAAAATCACGGCGTTATATTAAGAAAACAGGAGGATATTTAATATGAGAGTAGGAAGGCACTATTATGATTCTTTTTAGTATTCTTTGATAGTTTAGAAACATAAAGAGGTTATTGTTTCAAAATTTCCAATGAAAACTTTGTCATTAATATATCAATGAAGAACAAGGCATGGTTAATTATGGACTATCAATCAGTCGTGTACCACCACTTCTATTGAAATGCAAGAGTGATTCGTTGTACCTGATCTGTAAAATAATCAGAGGTAGGTGTTACAATATTTTTGCTGTTAAATTAGTTCAAAGTTATGTTAGTTAACTGTTATGTTAGTTAGTATGAGAAATTTTGAAGTAAGTGAATTTAAAGTAAAAGATAATGAACGGTGACGAGTAGATTATAATAGCCCATTTTTAACAGCTGATCAGTGATGTAATTTAAAAGCCATATTCTTGTTTGTTTGCGTATACTGCATGTTGATATATACTAAGGAATTTGCTTATGTAATCGAATCTTTTTATGTAGTTTTAGCTCGATATTATTACGTCAATATATACTACTTTTAATCTTTTAATGCTTCACAATGTACTGTTACTAGAAGTTATTATTAAACATATAAGGAACCTTTGGCTAACACAGTAAGTGTTACAATTATTATAGAGCTATTTATAAGAAAATGGGTAACAGTTTAACATTGGCGTTAACAGATAACAAGAAAATGGCCTGATATGATCATAAAGTACAAATCAAATTTTTTTAGTGTGCAGTCATTTAATTAAAAATATGTATTATTGGGAATTCGCGACACATGATCTTTCTCTAAATTTGTATCAAACTTCACGAATCTCTTGGCATTTACTTGAATTTAGCAACTTATGGAGTCGCATCTTGGTGAACAGATTCGTAACTTTAAAATTTTGTTTTACCAGAAAATTTAGCCTGTATTTAAATCTGCAGCAGTACTCAGCTTATGGAATCATAACCTCTAAATTTAAACTAACGTAATTTAAATTAATGGAAATTTTAATTAAAACAATGGAATCTGAACTGTCAGAAACTTTAATTAAACTAACAGAATCATAGTCTGTAAATTTTTTTGTAACCGAAAAATTAGACTATATTTTAACTTTCTGACCGGCACGGATTTTCGTTAAGAAAGATTTCCAAAATTGCCACGTGAAAGAATTATTTTCATGATTATAATGCCAAAATGTGCCTGGTATTTAGTATATGAATTTTTATACTTTTAATATATTGCCTCAATTTCTTGGGCTTATCCCGAAATGCCCGTACATATACCTTAATATATTTTATGACTATTATACATTACCTGAATATATTTTATGACTATTATACATTACCTGAATATATTTTATGACTATTATACATTACCTGAATATATTTTATGACTTCTTTAGGAAGTCATAAAATATATTCTAGGTTGTATATACGTAGGTTATTTAGAAAGTAATTACATTTTAGAATTAAAAAAAAAACAAATGAAAGTAAAAATATTTTATTACTTACATTTGAAAGCCCTATTATTCAGCTATTTTTCTGCATAATCTCCGTATAAATTAAGAAACGTATTATAATGGTACACGAGCTTGTTAATTGCATCTTCATAGAAAGTTGCCGCCTGAGATTTTAGCCATGCAAAACGGACGCCTGCATGCAGTGCCTCGTCATCGTCGAAGCCCTGTGTTGCAAGCCAGGCGCACTCAAATGTCTCACAAGTGAAAAACATTACTCAAATCTCGTCTCTTGTTATGACACGATTGAGGTGTGATTCACCGTTCGTGGTATGCCTCGAAAAATGTCGAAGTTGCTGCCATGCGCTGCTTTTTGTGGTCTTCTTACAAGAGTTTTAGCACACATCTGGCACAAGACTTGTGATAGCCTAGATATTGCGTCACAAAACCAAACAACAAAGTTCGTGAAATTTCAGGAAACTCAAAAATTGTGAAGTGGTGAATTTCGTGAATCATTTCATCTTTTTTCTCTATGAGTTCGGCATTAACAATGCTGGGCCTATCCCTTAGCGCTTCCTCGTGAAAATTTGTGCGGCCATTTTTAAACATGATGCACCATTGTCTCACTCCGGCTTCACTCATTACGTCGTTTCCATAGACCGGACAATGTTTCCGATAAATTTCAATTGGTCTCAAATTTTTTGAGAACAAAAATTTAATTACTGATCACACTTCACATCTTTTGCCGCACATATTTCAAACTTTTCTATTGCCGCACATATTTCAAAGATTCACAGTGAACAAAGCAGAGCCAATACGTGCCGTTAACGATTACAACCGGATGCGTCAGAATTCAGTAGACACTCCGACACCAAGATGAGTATACTAGCACAGTCTCTCACCGCGCAGTAGCGAAACGTAAGTTACTTTGTGGATAGCCCTCGTACATATATCGGTCAGAGGGTTTTAAGACTGCAGCAATACTCATCAGAACTTCCTACCTATAGGTAGGAATACCTTTGCTTAGGCCATTCTAAGGAAACCTGGTTCATACTTGTATTGCACATAAGGACAATCATAAAATTTTCATGCAATCAATCCGCTTAGCTGTCGGAAATGAAATCTGAACGCGAATTTACAGTGCTTTTCAACCTTGGCTAATAGGATATTGGTGGGTCCCAAAAGACAGGATTTTAAGTAAAATATTTGTAAGATAAATTCTACCTTTATCCATTTAAAAAAGTTATTTAAATAAGGAAACAAGAGAAAAATAAATGTAAATACTCCATTACGTAAAGCATGCCTACCGAATATGATTAATACAGAATGTTCAGAATTTCAATTTTCAAATTCCTTTTATGATTTGCTGCATAGTTACTGTTCTCATGATACCTCTTTCTCTCTTCGCATATATATGAAATTCTATTGATTCATACAGTATAGTAATAAATTACGAAAAGAAAACCAGTCTTATTAGGTATTTTACAAATGTCCGTTTCTAGAGTATCTGTGGTAATGAAACTTCGACTCTTTTGTATACTGCCTAGTTAAAATTTGTTTTTAAATTTGGCTATATTGGCAATAAAATAGCAAATGAAAGAATTAATCATAGCAAAATAATTAAATCGTCAACATAAATCACAGTTTAGTTTACAGGATGTCTGTCTGTGACAAAAATATGCTATTTCATATTATATTTACAATAATACAAGACAAATGTCGATTTTTTCACTTTTAGTATGTCTCCACGTCAGATGCTTGATGAATACTTATACACGTCGGCCTTATTGCTTTGGAGGAACTTTTGAAATAATAGTAATATATCAGATTAGGGAATCCTTGTATGTAAGTCTCATATAATTAAAGGTATATTCACATATAAATATTTTATTTATCAGATTTTCTTATGAAGTCGATACAAAAGTATGTTTTTTAAGCTCAGTGGCCTAACATGATTTATACCTTATAGCTTAAATGCGTCGATCGCTATCATCCATGCAATCGCAAAGCGAAGTTTGCTCAATCTCTGTTGCCAGGTAATATTTGTAGATAAATTGAAATATCATGTTACAGAAGCTGAAGCAGTTTTTTTTATCATTAATCAGATTTATGGTTCTTTAACTTCAAATCTGCTATCTTTGGAAACCGAGTTGAACCGGACGGACACCACTATTATGATATTTTCCTAGTATTATGACAATATAAAATTAGTTTGGGAGGAATATATTTGATCAAATAATCGATTCCAGCTGCATATAGATTAACCATCGTTGATACTTAATAAAGCCCTAAAGCCAAAAATGACTCAAGGTTTAAAGGTCCGGAACTGAACACTGGTCTAGAGCTTCTCATTTGGTGGTAGGTGCCAGATTTACTACCGATTATTACGAACGCTGCACAATGGTAATTCAAATCATGCTCAAATCGTCGCAGATATGTTGGTTGTATGGGAGCTGCCGTAGTTTTCTCCAAGAGTAACATAAATGTAAGCCACGATGGCTTTCTTTAGGCATATAATCTCCTTATGCTTTTCTACAAACAAATAGTTCAATTAAAAACAACGAATAAATTTATTTAAGTTCTAAATTAAGTTCTAAAGTAAGGACGTTATATTAAAGAAACGATATGGTAGTTTGATATGGTCAGAAGACCATCACTATTATGATACTTTTTATAATCTTCTACTAGTCTACAACCATCAAGAGGATTATTGTTTCAGAATTTCTTGTAAACTTTGTCAATAATGCGCTAATGACGAACAAAACAGTGCCAACTATGAACTTTCCTGGTATATTGCCAATCAGTCACGTGCTATTACTTTTACTCATGTGGATGTGGGTAAGAAATAAAGATCATGTGCTGAATGCGAAAGCGAATAAAAGCAGCAGCGTGTGAATGCTCTATTTGATTTGTAAGATAAGCAACGGTAAGTGCTACAAATATTTACGCTGTTATATTATTTCAAGGAAAATAAATATAAATAAAATAAATGAAGTAATGAAAATAAATTAATTTAAAGTAAAGGATATCGCACAGTGGCGGGTGGGATTAAAATAGCTCATTTTTTATAGCTAATCAGTGCTCTAATTTAAAGCCATTTCCTTGCTTACTTCCGCATGATCCTTGATGATATGTACAGAATAATTTGTTATGTATTACCTAAACTTTTTATATAATTTCAGTTTAACATTATTATATCAACAAATACTGCTTATAAACTTTTAGTGTATCACAGCTTCATGCATACGTACTATTACTATTGTACATGTACTATTACTATAGTTTATTAGTAATATTTGAGAAATCTTATCTCTTTATGAATGAATTTTCATTATTTAAAGACTAGGTGGTGCTTCAAGATAACTGCAGATTTTTGTGATTGATATATTATATATGAGATTTAGTTTGATAAATTTTCACATGTACAATTTTTGTTTGGGAACGGAAAAAAAACGAAATTACTATCAGTTCCTATGAATGCAGTCATATAATTATACAATTATGTTATAGGCATTCTATATTTCATGAAATGTTTACCCTATTTAAACAGCTATTTTTTACTACATTCAAGAACTTTATAAGTGTTATGGGGAATATTTGAACACTAGTCAGTTTACATCTGTGAAGCTAAAAGTTTAAATATATCACAAAATCTTTATTTAATATGTATGAAGGAAAAGCGATTACATATTTAATACTCATTCAAAACATTAGAAAAACTAATTTATTTTTCACGGCTATGCAGCATTAATTAAAAATACGCAAAAGAAATTGATTGACATGTACTATAAAAGTACATGAGATAGAATCGAAGAGAAAGAAAAAAACTAAAACGACTTTCACCTTACTCATAACGTTGGAATATTTGATTACTAAAATGCCTTTGACGGGTAATGAGTTTAGCGAAGAGCTTCTTGACGTGTTTTGTTTTTAAAGTAATTTCTATTCAAAAAATAACGTTTTTATAAATGACATTTGGCTGCAGTGTAACTTTCTAGTTCATAAATTTTAACTGAACTAGCATTTGCATTATTCATAACTTATTACAAATATACATGTTTGTCCTTTTACGAAAAAACTGTATTTAATTGGAGAAAGGCTATTTCATAAATATTTTTTCTTGAAAACTAGAAAAGCATCTATTTGTATCCGTGGGAAATGAAAGTAAAATCTGTCGTCTTGCTTTTTCTTAAATGTGTTGCTTAGTTGAATATGAAATAGCGCCTTTATGCTTCTATGTAATTTTCATTAATGAAACGAAGTAATGGTTCTGTGTTAGGATTTACTTTAAGTTTCTATACCACAAGTAAGTATAAGCTAATACCAGAAAACAAAAAAAACAAAATTCTTTTTATATTATCTGGAAATGATGAAAATGTATTGCAGCGAATTTGTGCAAATTTTTGCTTGTAATATATTTTATAATTGTTTTGTTTATTTTTCATTGCTGATTATTAGATTTATAGTGTCTCGTGCTGTAAATTTGCTCAAATTTAGTTGGTTATTTTTAATTTTAGCTTGTAATATATTTTATAATTGTTTTGTTTATTTTTCATTGCTGATTATTAGATTTATAGTGTCTCGTGCTGTAAATTTGCTCAAATTTAGTTGGTTATTTTTAATTTTAGCTTGTAATATATTTTATAATTGTTTTGTTTATTTTTCATTGCTGATTATTAGATTTATAGTGTCTCGTGCTGTAAATTTGCTCAAATTTAGTTGGTTATTTTTAATTTTAGCTTGTAATATATTTTATAATTGTTTTGTTTATTTTTCATTGCTGATTATTAGATTTATAGTGTCTCGTGCTGTAAATTTGCTCAAATTTAGTTGGTTATTTTTAATTTTAGCTTGTAATATATTTTATAATTGTTTTGTTTATTTTTCATTGCTGATTATTAGATTTATAGTGTCTCGTGCTGTAAATTTGCTCAAATTTAGTTGGTTATTTTTAATTTTAGCTTGTAATATATTTTATAATTGTTTTGTTTATTTTTCATTGCTGATTATTAGATTTATAGTGTCTCGTGCTGTAAATTTGCTCAAATTTAGTTGGTTATTTTTAATTTTAGCTTGTAATATATTTTATAATTGTTTTGTTTATTTTTCATTGCTGATTATTAGATTTATAGTGTCTCGTGCTGTAAATTTGCTCAAATTTAGTTGGTTATTTTTAATTTTAGCTTGTACTATATTTTATAATTGTTTTGTTTATTTTTCATTGCTGATTATTAGATTTATAGTGTCTCGTGCTGTAAATTTGCTCAAATTTAGTTGGTTATTTTTAATTTTAGCTTGTAATATATTTTATAATTGTTTTGTTTATTTTTCATTGCTGATTATTAGATTTATAGTGTCTCGTGCTGTAAATTTGCTCAAATTTAGTTGGTTATTTTTAATTTTAGCTTGTAATATATTTTATAATTGTTTTGTTTATTTTTCATTGCTGATTATTAGATTTATAGTGTCTCGTGCTGTAAATGTGCTCAAATTTAGTTGGTTATTTTTAATTTTAGCTTGTAATATATTTTATAATTGTTTTGTTTATTTTTCATTGCTGATTATTAGATTTATAGTGTCTCGTGCTGTAAATTTGCTCAAATTTAGTTGGTTATTTTTAATTTTAGCTTGTACTATATTTTATAATTGTTTTGTTTATTTTTCATTGCTGATTATTAGATTTATAGTGTCTCGTGCTGTAAATTTGCTCAAATTTAGTTGGTTATTTTTAATTTTAGCATAGCAGTTGAGAATTTAACTATTTAACTATATTATTATGTTATTTCGGCATTATGTTATTAACATTTTTATTGGGCGTGATATTGTGTCTTAATTATATTATTATGTGTTAGTGTGATAAAAATCAAGTAGATACTAAACCCTGAAAGTTTGAAGATTGTGGGAAAGGCTAATTTTATGTCAATTATTAAACTATTAAACTACTATTTAAAATTAATTCTTATTTCACATCTATAAAAATTATGTGTAGATATATTAGATATTTGTGCGACGAGCAGTGAACACGAAATTCGCATCCTCTAAAGCAGCGGTTCTCAACCTTTTGACTAATGCGCACCCATCTAAACAGAAATGGAGACACTTTAGTACCACCTCTACATTTTACAATGATTATTTTTCAGTATGTCAATAGAAATATTAAAAAAGTATATTTTGTCATTTGCGCTACTTATTGGCTATATTAACTGTGCATACATTAAAAATATTAGATTAAAATTGTTTACCATTTTAATTATCAAAATTTAAGTTACAATACTTTAGTTCTAAAATTTAGTGTGAAATTTGGGCCTGTTTAAGACAGATAAATTTATTTATGTCTATTTTTTATTTAACCTTAACCGTAAATTAAGATCCAATCTTAATTTTGTTCTGTATTTCCTTTTCAAATAAACCGTGGAAAAAAATACTTGTTCACATAAATAGGTTGTGCGAAAAGGCAATTAAAATTTAACAGCTCTATTTGAAATGCCTTTAAATTCTTTTTTTGGGGGGGTTTAGCCAAAAGTTAACAAGTGTGTTACTAACACAATTATCTGTTAGAGTTCTATCACAGGAAATTTCTATCAATTGTTCTTTTTCTTTACGAGATTTTTGAATTTAATAGTTAAAAATATTTTGTTTCTTTGCGTACCACCTATTTTTCACTTGCTCGAGAGCCCTTCTCTAGAGAAATCTTACAATTAACAAATTTTTTAATCGTTTATGAAGAAACTTGTGTTGTTTTAGCTTTCTGATCTGAAAGTATCTCGATCAGGTGTAAGAATTCATCATGTGCAAGAAGAAAAGCTTTATATTCTTAATCAAGATCTAAGGCTTATACTTTATGATAGGCTGATGATTCGCGAATGCATTACAGTTTTGATGGAATATAGAAGTGCCTTCAAACGTTCTTCTGCTACCGCCAGCTTCTCAGTGAGAAATTTTTGATTTTACAATTATCCATTTTTTCTTTGGGATTCGATCCCAAGTCCAATATTATTATAACCAAAACTGCTAATCACCATACAGATCAAGGCAGCAAGTGAACTGTTCCTTATGATGCACAAATTTACCTACAATGAAAGGAATTTTTGATTTAAAATTTTTGATTAATTTGATTTAAAAGAATTAGAAATATATGATTTTTCGGGTTGATTCAATTTTGTTTTTCTCCATGTCTTTTCCTTTAAGCGATGGTAATAATAAACTTGCGTTGGAAAAATAAGTTCTCAGTATTATGAATGAAGACTTGTTGAGTGTTTGGTCAAAAAGTCTAACACTTAGTTTTTTTTAAAAGAAATATGGCTGTAAAATGCATTATACAGTATATCACCTTCATAGTATTACTAAGATTGTTATCTAGATTTTGAATCCTCTCTCTGATGTAATTTACATCTTAGATATCGACATTAATTACAGTATCTTTTCATTTTTGCTTCAGATCATTCAGTATTAACGCGTAAAGAAAATTGCCTAATGAATCAATTACAGCGCTGTAACAAAATTAAAATAAAATTACATTGTCCATTATTATCTTTTATTATTATTATTAATTATTATCTATTATTATTATTAATTTTAAAACTACAGAGTTAATAGAAATAGTAAGCTCTTTATTTTAATTTGCATGAAAAATTGAAATTTATTTATTCTGTCACTAATGCATCAGCACTTAATGGAAAGCTTTCTCTTTTTAATGTTAAAGTGACAAGGTTTGATGATTATTGATTTTCCTACTATGCTATGAAAGAATAGTAAGACCTGAGTTAGGAATTTAGATTATTTTAATTAGGGTTTTGCAGAAACATAGTCATGCAGTGAACCACTGTTGCACTAAAACATCTTTTTTGGGCTAAGTATTAAAGAAGAAAGATTAATCTTTTTCCCGAATAGTGATACTCATGCTGTTGATTTTTGATTAGATTCCTATCATGTCAGTTTTGAGACAGATTGCCAATTTTCTTCCTCAAATTTTTAATTTCCTTTATGAGAGACTGCTGGTCTTTTATGCCATCTTATAAAAAATAATCAATAAGGATAAAATTTATTTTTCTTAAATTTATTTTTTAACCATTATCATAAACTTTTAAAAGCTTTTCTGCTAATTATTTACAATCCTCGAAACGTAAGAAGAATATATCTTCCCCAGAGGATATTTTCTAGTAATAGGCTTAGTATTACTTAATATCTGAAAAAAGCAGTAACATTTCAAAAAAAAAAGTTAATATATTTATTATTATTCACTCTAATGAATTAATGTCGCGGGGATGAAATTTCTAGGACTGAATAATTTTATTATTATGTGTTTTACTCGAGTAACTTAATTTCTGATAAGAGATAATAAGAGATAAGCTCGTAATAAGACAGCCTTTAAATGAGATATTTAGGTATTTTCTCTTTCTACTTAGATTATTGTATAATAGAATCATTAGGTTATTTTTTTATTATTTTTCAGTATGTCAAGACATGAAAAATGAACAATGGCCTCGAGGGAGTCGAACCTGAATATGTCGAATACGAGTTCGATTGTGCTACCGTTACAGCACGAAGGCATGTAGGAAGGAGGGAGGAAAATACTCTATAGCATGAATTAATTGAAAAATATGTTAAATCTTTTTCTCGTAATATATTCTCATATAACACAGGAGAGAAATTGCCACTAGGCAATTACTTTCGATGTTTAAGTTTATACGAAATAGTTTTCTTAGAATTAGAAATTTCATCACAGAATTTTACTTAAACTTGAATGAATTCATAAGTCAATTAGATGCTTGGAAAATGCTCAGATGTGTTCTGAGAATTCCCTGTTAATACGTTTTAGTCACTCGTAATACGAGATGTTCTAAAACACTTGTAAATGTAATATGAAATGTTCTAAAACGCTTATATAAACTCTTGTAAATGCAATAATATAAACTGTTGTAATAATATAAATTCGTGTAATAATATAAACTCTTGTAAATGTATAGTGCCTGTGTAGCACGAAAACTCAAAATAAACAGAGCCTAAGATATGCTTTTTAGTAGTTTGGTGGTAGGGGAAGAAGGATGGGAGACACTCAGATCCGTTCCCTGGCCGTTATCTGTCGGAACTGGAGCAAAGCTGGGCAAAATCGTACTGTCATCTAAATAACGCTCGAGACCCATGGCAACAACAGGCGCAATCTTGTGCTCCTTGCACGATAAAATTCGTGGACTTCTGGTTAGGTCAAAGAGATGAGAAAAGTCTTAAGAACGCAATCATAAAAACATTTTTTAAAACAAAAGAATTGGACAATCCATTATCCAACCAACTAAAAGTTCACCTATTACTTAGGATATCATATGACTCGACGTGAGACTCCATGACCATGCCAATTTCCTTCCAAAGTCAAATAGCTGGAACTGCTCATAAATAATTTATCCTTTACTCTGCTTTTGAGCTCCCAAATCAAGAAATTAAATACAATTTATTAATACCATAATTTGTCTCTTATTTCTCCTTGAAAGTTTCTGTGGCTGCCTATATTCAAGACATTACAGAAAATAAATTCAGTGATTAAAAAGCATGCAAAATATACTCTGCACAAACCTTACGACAGGTAAAACCTAGTATGAAGAAATAAAATCATTACACTATTAAGTCACTGAAAAATTACCGTTACTAATAACATGTCTACTTTTAAGATGATGTGAACGACTTATATTTTTGTTTTTAACATGTTTTTCATTAAACGATATTTATCGTAGAAACTGCTTGTTAGACTTATTTAATGTTCAGAAAAATTGCTATATGAACCTTTGGAATGCATGTTCAAATTTAAAATCTAATTAACAATTTATACCTACATAATTATAATTAATGCTCTCCTCACAAGTGATACCTCTGTGGATAATTCCACATGATTTTGGCGCAGGTTTAAAAAAATAAATTTAATGATCTCGAAGGTTATCAAACACAAGTCTGTATTCTTCAGGAGCAAAAACAAACCTGCAAATAGGAAAAGTCAATGTCGCAGGTGGCCACAGGCCCTGAAGAAAGGTTTTCTAAGCCGAAGCTGTATTTTGCCTAGCAAGAAATAAAGAACATAATGTTAATTAACATACTTATTAGGACAAAAGTCTCAATAAACGAAAGTACATTATATTTCGTAACACGATAGCATTTTATTGAGATTGACCACAATTTACAGCGTGGTTACAGTCTACAGTTTTCAGTAGATTGAGAGACCAATATTCTGGCTGCTAATGAATTGAGGAATACATGTTTTTGTTTTGAAAACTTTGTTTTTCCGGCACAGTGTTACAACCTTTCGATTGTACAAAAATCATTAACACTGAGAGACCTGAAAGATGAGAAGTCATTTTTGAATGAAAACTGATAATAAAATTAAGAAGCTTCTTCTTTGTACAATTTTAAGCTTTGACATTTAAGGCACATATTTCTACAGGGATTTCTTCTGCTGGACAGTTAATCGATAGTCCCTTAATTACAATTTTTGTGGGCTTATTGCTTCTATGTTCTATTCAGCAATACGGTACTAATTTATGACTTAACTAATTACTGATTATATTACGGTCCTCAAGAGTCGGCGAAATAATCCATAATGCATCAGAAGGAGGTTTTCCAATAAACTTAACTTTGGTATTATTTATACTCTCAGACAGCAATTTATGGTGGTCAGTTTTAGTTTCATGCTGAATGTAGGGAGCAACATTTAAATCAGAACTAGCCGAGCTACAATTTCGCGATTTTTGGTGATAACTAGAAAAATAAATTTATTACTAATAGGAATTCTGAAGAAGGGATAGGCTTAAGTCTGCAATTTTCTTCGGCGAAACAAATTGATTTAAAAAAGTAGTACTTTTAGTAATCTCAGATGTGAGTATCTACGTAGTAGCAAATATTCATGTTATCTGTTTCTTTGATGCTTTGGTTGCATATTCTGGTTTACAGAGGGAATTAATTCCGCTCTTACCAGAACTTATTACAAAATCCCACGATGGGCCTCACACATAAGAGCTCGCCAAACTGGCACACCATAAAGGTGTGTACCTTAAGATAAAATACAGTAAAAATAAGAAAATATTGAGACGCATTTTCTCTGAAATCTCCCTGGCGGCTGAGAATGCGATGACAGAAGTTTAGCATTGTCCTGTCAAGGGGGTGGCGGCAGTCCTGTGACTCCTGCTGAGTTACTGATAGTTTTTAAGTCCAAAACTTGCAATAAAACTAATACAAATTAATACGGAGGTTACACATGTTGATCTTGTCTTTCCGTGTTTGTGCTATCTAAGAGAAAACCCCCAAATGGCCTATTATTCCTATCTTCTTCAAGTATTTCGTAAGCGAAAATATCTGCAAAGTCGGAAGTGTTCTGCGTGGCTTTATCATAAAAATAAAAATTTAGCATTTATTCTGTGCAGAAAAGCAAAAATAAATTCCAATTTCAGGTCAGCATGCAGATGTTTGTTTCAAACGTAGTATGGAGCTCCGGTGAGTATCCTGAGAATCTTGGTTTGAATTTTTTGTAGGGAATAGATGTCACTTTCGTTGGAGTGGCGTATGTAAGAATAAGCCGAATGACTGAGGTGTAAATTTGCCTTTAACGATTTAGTGACAGAAGCTGATGACGATTTTACAGAAAATAGCGGAGTATGAGAATGATCTCGCGCGGGAAGTCCATTTGAATGAGCTTGTAAATAAGACCTGTATGTCGCGGTCAAAATGTTATCTGTTTCACTTGTGTGGTTGGCTTTATGTATAAGCTCAAAGCTTCCTCGTAATCGACGGAAAGTTAAGCTGTGTGTAAATTACTGTGGCTGCCATAGCATTTTACTCTTCGATTCCATCTCAGAAGTAGACAGTAGTGCGAGCTAGTGATAAAAGATGTGCGATGAACTTATGGGCGGAGCAAATCAAACACGAACGTATCACCATCTGTCGAGGAACTCTTTGCTACGTCCATTGTAATTAGAGCTGTCTCTCATTCTGTTTTAGAGAAAATTCCCCCCCTGAAGACTAGGGAACTATGTACAATTGCCCCCAAAATCAGTGGAGAAAAACATAGGTCAAAATAAGGTTACTGTTTCACCTAATTTAAAATTTAGCATTGGCTTGCATTAACATTGCAGTACGTTACATATTTTTCTTACAGATGATGACTACTGAATCAGCTGATAAACATACAGTTCTCTTCCGATCTGGGATCCCGTATATTTAGTCAATATACAAGGTGTGACACACACACAAAAAAAAAATGAAACTGATCCAATAAATCATTATACTTACAGAATTAGTTCTCCGTGGCATTATCATCTTCAAAGTAGTTCCCTTCAGTATTCACACACTTCTGCATTTGGTGCTGCCAATGCTGGTAGAAGTTCCAGAAAGAGGTTTTAAAAAGGTCCTTCAGGAGATTCTCCGTTTTTGCCTGGACATCTTCAGCTGAGGTAAAATGGGTTCCCTTTATGTAAGATTGAACTTTAGGAAATAAAAAAAGTCGCATGGAGGCAAAACAAGTGAATAACAAAGATGCTCCATCACAGTAATGTTTTAGTTTTTCACTGCTTGACAGATAGGGCTGTGTGAGTGGGTGCGCTGTTCTAGTGCAACAGCCATCCATCTCTCCACAACTGTGGCCTTTTTCCTAATTGTTTCACAAAGTCTTTTTAGTACTTCAATGTAGTGGCATTGATTAACAGTCTGACCACTGGGAACCCATTCAGTTAGGATGAACGTACTATGCGCCCCCCACATTCATCATCTTCCACACTGTCCCTTACCGCTGAAAACCGCTTATGCCTTTCACGTATACACAACAAAAAACACGTATTAAAACACGTGCATGAGACACAGTTTCATCTCCATAAGCCTCGGTTAACATTTGGAATGTTTACTCCGTGGTTGGGTTCTGAAGTTTCACAAGAAACTTGACGTTGATTCACTGTTCGGTTTTTACATTAGACATTGTTCCGACAGAATGCAGTTGCACGTGTTCACTCAATGACGCAGTACTGGCGTGGCCGGTTAAGACGAAACTGGCCGCATGGATAGAGGAGGTGAGTGGCATGATGTCACCAAAACAGTTGTCAACTCCACTCTGTTTTCAAGCTACACACATAATCTTTTTTTTTTTTTTTTGTCACATCTGGTATATCACGAATTCCCACTGAGTAGTTCCGTACGTCCGTACGTAGCTAGAGGATTAATACGTCCTTTTAAGCGTATTAATCCTCTAGCTGAGCTTTGGCTAGATAACGTTATCACTTAACAGCATAAAAATATTTTAACTGCATAGTCTGGAAAGGATATATTCCCACTAGTAGAATAAATGTTTAATCTTCGTTTTATTTCGGTAAACTTGCAGCGTTATAGTTCATTCCTTCGTATTAATGCGAGAGGACACGATGTTAGATTGCTCGTTAAAATAGTCATTTTACATTTAAAATGTTAACATTAAGTTAGTCGTGTCTCACTTCTAAAGCATATATGCCAAATAAATATTTTAATAACATTTGCAGCAATCTGTGGATCATTGTACAAGAAGGTAAATTTACGTAAGTTATGTTATCGACAAAACATTAGTTTCTTACTTGCTCCTTTTTACATTCCCTGTTTTAAATTTACTTAGCTACTAAAACTTTAATACCGATTTTAACAACAGCTGCAACCGGAAGTATTGTACATACTTCTGTTGGGCTTGGTCATTACTGAGTATTAGTAGATGCCTGATACTTTCGCAAATATTCATAGCTTTGAAGGGGCAGAAGTATTTGCTTCAAAATTAATTTCATTGTTTATTGACATTCAGACTAAGGATTGGTTTTTCTAACTAAACTTATTTGTAAATTATCGGCTACTGCTATACAAATTTTGTATATATTCGACAAGAAGTAACTACTCTACTGAAGCACACATTAGTTTAGTTTACATAGAGTAATTTTAAAATATTTATGTAAATTTATACCAACAATGCTAATATTCCTATTATAACGCGACTTTCTTTGTCTAAAAAACAGTCCAGTGCTTTTAAACAATAAATCAAAAAATTCCATATACTCGTATTTTTCTGGTAATATAAACTGAATATTTAATTTTTAAAATAATCCAAAAATATTTCCTGACTTCTAAATGCTTCAAAATTAAGACCGTAAATTTAAGATTAAAAAGCAAATAATGGCACCATTTTAATGTAAATGTTAAAAACCCACGATGGAACACTTAGATTTCAAGTTTCTTTCTTTCAAAGACAATATTTGTCTAAAGCGAACAGGGAAGAAACGAAATACACGGAATACACGGGAAACATTTTTCCCCTTTTAAAAGGGAGCAAATCATTATTTTCGCTTTTCAGATGGGGGCACTCATTTTGACAGCTTTTGTGCACAAAAATTGACTTTTAAAACTCAAATCTTGACAGTTTGTTGCGATTCACTTTTCGCTAGTGCTTGTTTTCCGGTTCTTCGACGCTGATGCTTAAGTAAACAAGAGAAAGTGAAAAAAGTTCTTTTTAGGATTTAGGATGCACAGATTGAGGCTTAGGAAAGATTCGAAGCAATTTTATTTTACTTTCCTTTGTTGGACATTATCACAAAAGGCTCTAGAATAAAACTTAGTTGCAAAGTAGAAAAAACGAAGATGTGCTTTTTTAAGAAAATTTACAGTTCCGTAATTTAAAATTAGAATTCGTAAACATTAATCCGAAATTAATAGGGAAGTTTAGTTCAAATCCACTCATGGCAAATATACTTTAAAATAAATGGTAAATATACTTGTAGAGTCATTAGTATTTTTGATGCAGGAGAGGTGAAATATGAACAATGCCCTCTCAGAGATTCGAGCCTGGAACTCTCGAAAACACACCGAGAGTACTTAATCTTAATGTTGACGAATTATTGTCCACCACCTTTAAGTTCGGGCGCCACTGTAGAGCCATTAGGATTTTTTGACGAAGCAGAGGTGAAAAATGTGCATTGTCTTCGCCGGGACTCGGACCTGGACCTCAGGAACGCATGCTGGAAGGAGGGAGGAAATACATTATGTAATCGCCCTTTTAAAGGGCAACTGGGTGTTATTGCCAAATCCGTTATCAATCGCCAAATTCTCTGACAGATTACTGTCTACTACCACTAATGGTGGTTATTTCGGGCACTATTTTTAGAGTCATTAGGATTTTTGTTGCAGGTATGGTGAGAAATGTGCAATGCCCTGACCGGGACACGAAGCTGGACCTCTCGAATACACGGAAATTCTACTGCCGTTACTCATTTTGATTAGGCCATGATGGAAGGAAGGAGAAAATACCTTATATGCTTTAATATATATATATATATATATATATTTTACAAACACATTTAATTATTTCAAAGGATTTGCGTTTTAATATTATTTCATGGAGGAATTTTCTACCAAGGGTTCATTAAAGATTTTACTATTTACAAGAATCATTAAAAAACATAATTAGTAGAAAATTCACAGTATCTAAATTGGCTATTAAGTTTGAATATAAGTTTAAATAAGTACGAAAAATAATAAAAATGCATTGATGCTATGTTTAGAGGAAAAAACTGGTAAAATAAGAATGGCAATGTGCTCTAGTCAAAAGTAAAAATAGTTTTCAGATAGAGCACATGCATTATTTTTACTTTCAAAATTCATATAACCCACAATGTATTGTTAGACTCTTCGTAAAGAATAAAAGATCCTAGTGTATTTTTCTGGTTTTCTGTCTTTGGAACAGAACATTCAAAAGGATTAGAAAAATGTAAAAATATCAGACTCTTTGTAATTTGAGAACGTGAATTTTTATCAGATTAAAAGATAGAAAATAAAATGTACATCAGAAACTAAAATCAGGTACTGAATATCACGAATAAGACTTACTGCTAAATTTCTAGGCATTTAAAAAATTTAATCTTTTTAATATGACTGAAGCATTATTTGCAGTATATTAGGAATTTTATATTCCCGTCACACGAATGGTGGATGGGAAATAGTAGCAGGAATACAATATATATATAATATCTGTTGATGGCATTAGGTACATCACAGTGTGCTTGCAAATGTTGAATGTTTGTAATGACTAATCATGATATTGTTTTCGAGAAGGGGTTCCCAGTGGTGGTGAAATTTAAAAGTTGTCTATGATTGTCTATGAAGGCGTCGATTGGAGGTCGATAGCCGAATATGCACCAGTAATTGCCCTCATAACCAAGATCCCTTTGATTACAAAAATGTGTTAATAAAACTTATAATTGGTTATTTATTACTATAAAGCTTTATCATATAAATAAATCTAATCTTATTCAAAACACTTTAGTGCGCTAAGTTTTGAAATTTAAAAGTTGTCCGACAGAAATATCCCAAATTTAATGTTGTTCTGGGAACTTCGGATATCCGAAAAAGGCTCAGGTAATCATGTGTCTCTTGATTCAAAGTAATGACCATAAGAAGAAGGGACGACAAATTTAACTTGGTGAAGTTGTGTTTAGTAGCAGTGATTAATGTTAATATACTGCATGCCTTTTAGGTCTCGTTATTGAAATGTTACCTGGAAAAGATTCTGTTACCAGATTAAGTTCGTTTGCATCAAGCGTAGCCGTCATATTGGGCAATTAGAAACTGATTTTGTGTCTGATAACTTGTTTATATTTGTAAATTAAAAAAAAATTAAAAACAGTAATTCTAATAAAACGTGTTTTTCAATGCTTTTATTCATACTCTAGAAAAAAATGTAAGGTGGTCGATGAAGAAAACTATTCAATTAAAAACGGTCGGCGCAAGAAAAGGATTGGAAATTCCTGTTGAAGAGCAACCACAATTACAGTATTTCCTCACTATTTATCATTAATTCGTTCCAGATCTTTTTAATCATACCAAAATGGACGTATATCAAACAAACGTTTAGAACAAAAAATAAAGGGGAAATAATTAATCCGTTCATATGGGAAATTTTATTGTTGTTATTATAACACAATTTAATATTAAAATACGAATGAGTTTGTGAAATGTACATTGTACGTGAATGAAATATTGCACATAATTTTTTTTTGTTTTGTTCTGCAGATCAAAGCAATATCTCAGCAAGCACTAACGTCTCCTATCTTCGTATCTTTGTTTAGATGGTAACCAATTTCACCTACTTCACAACGTTAGCGTATTTAATATCTAATAGCATATTTGTTTTTCATAATTATAGATACCGGTGTTCTCGGCATACAGTATGAAGTAGACAAGTCCCGGATAGACGATCCACTCTGGAACCGATTCAAAGAACCGATTCGCTAGACTGAACGAATGATCAGTGCTCCGGCAAATACGGGATGGCAGTTCTTTAACAGTTCACCGACAGCTGTTGGAAAGCGCGTCGAAAATTTGATTCCTCTCAATGTAAACACTAGTAGTCTTTGCTTTATTATTTACCGGAAATTTCTCTGACCTATTTTTTAATGTGTATTATGGATGTATATGTATGTGCTTTTGGCTTGCTTGTGTTTAATTTAGTATTTAAAAAACTAAACATAACAAAATCGATGCATCTCAGCAAAACTAATCACCCCTGTTTGCAAATGGATGCAGTTATTTCCCCATCTGGCAGTGCGAGGATCTGTTTAAAGTATCTAGATTATATGAACTACACTACTGGCCACCGTAAATGCAACACCCTGAAGGAAGCATGTAAATAACATGAAATTTACCACATGAATTAGCGGAGGGAAGAAATACAAATGATTAGAATTTCAGCGCAGACGCACATCACGCGCGCCTGTGGCGCCACTTCAAAGAAAACGATCAGCGATAATCGTTTGATGAAGTATCCAAGTTCGACAGAGGAAGGGTAGTGGCCTACCGAGAGTGTGGATTACTTTCAGGGAAATCGATAGTCGTGTTGGACGAACCCAAACAAGTGTAATGCGGATATGTGACCGTTGGATGCAGGAGTGTAAGACGGACCGATGTGTTCGATCGCATCCACCTCAGTGCACTACTTCACGTGATGATAGGAACATTGTGCGCATGACAGTGATGGATCGCTCAGTCACATCACGAACCATAGCACAGCACATTCAGTCTATAACGCATCATCCAGTGTCTGCGCGTACCATTCGACGCCGTTTACAGCACACTGGTCTGTCCGCAAGACGTCCATTGCTTCGTCTACCCTGACGCAGGACCACAGACGTCTCCGCCGCCAATGGTGCGGTAAAAGAAGGATGCGGAAGGCAGAATGGAATGAAATTGTCTTTACTGACGAGTCACGCTTCTGCCTGCAACACCACGATGGTCGGATTCGAGTCTAGAGACACCGTGGAGAGAGGATGCTGAACCCGGTGCAGGACCGCCGCACTGGTCCTGCACCGGGTATTATGGTATGGGGTGGTATTGGATATCACTCCCGCACTCCTCTAGTATGCATTGCCGGTACTTTAAACAGACAGCGCTACGTCTCCGAGGTGTTGGAGCCAGTTGTCCTTCCTTGTTGTCCACAGCCATATTTCAACAGCATAATGCGAGAGTGGCACGCATTGTCCAAGGGTTCTTTGTCTATTGCCAGATTGAATTGCTTCCCTGACCGGCTCGCTCTTCGGATCTTTCGCCGATAGAAAACATGTGATCCATGGTTGCTGAACGATTGACACAGATTACATTTCAAGCAGCCACACCAGATCAACTTAGACAACGTGTGGAAGCTGCTTGGTCTGCTGTACCCCAAGAACACATCCAAAGTCTCTTTGAATCAATGCCGAGACGTGTGGCAGCGATGATCTCCAACAATTGCGGCTACTCTGGCTACTGATTCTGGAAGGAACCACACTTCACAGAAGTCTATAAATTTAATCATTTGCTACTTGGTCAACATGTTATCTACTAAATAAATTTTGTTGTGATATCTCTTGTCTTTCTTGGTGTTGCAATTTGGGGGGCCAGCAGTGCAGTTCCTCGGATTCCCAACTGTCAGCGCTCCGACACTAGTCGGAGATCTGGGTCTTTCGGAATCGTGATTGGATCTGATTTCGACGGAGTCTTCATTATTCGCTCTTTCAAATCTGGCTCCTGCGGAGTCTTGATTAATTGCTCTTTTCGCTACCTCGGAGCTGTTCCTTTGAGCTTCATTTCGATTCTTTGACTACTGCGTCATAGTGTAACTATGCATATTAGGTATTTTTTATACAGAATTACTGTAATATTTATGTAAAATAATATTTTTATTAATTTTAACAAAGTGAGTTTAGCTTTCATTAATTTTTGACTTATTATTTTTGACTTATTATTTTTTGACTTATTATTTTTTGACTTATTAATTATTTTTTTATTCCAATTTGTTTGTTGTTCTATGTAGACCATTTTTTTAGTAAATCGCAAAAGCACAAATTGTTGAGAGAAATCAGTATGAGCGGTTTGGTTGAGTTGTTTCCAGCGATCCCATTCCTTGTTAATTATTTCTACTTTCCACCCATATTTGAACACCGCTCTTGATCCATGCTTGTTCCGAACGTATTCATGAAGATCATTGTAAGTGAGCGATGATTCGTTGAAAATAAATGATTCACTTCAGTGAGCGAACGGTTCCGATCTGATCCCTTAAAGGGGCGGTTTTGATCCGGGTACTCATGACATCTTCACATTTTACAGCAATCTCTTTGTCTCCTCCATCCTACTGTGAGTTTAACTAGCTTATTCTCAGAACTCTTCGTATTGACTTTCTTAAAACTCATTGTTAACGAATTTGTGAAACAAATTACGCGAAAAACACAAAATCACATGAAAATTCTAAGCTAGAATTTTGTACTGAATTGTTGTAACAGGGTATTGATACTCATGGGCAGTCATAGCATTGTCTCGAAAGATATAAACAAGGGTTCTGCATGCAGTCATTATTCACCGAATTCGAAGCGTGTTACAAATTAATATCCTATACCAAATAAAAAGTTTCGAGGCTAGATAGGAGATATAATAAGTTGAACATACTTCGAGCCCAACGTATACCGAGGTACCAGTACAGTTTGTCCTAATGACTGAAATGCATAAGTAGTAGTTTAAAATCTGCTCATGAAAAGGCACATAATCCCGCAATTCAGAAATATGTAGATTTAAATTTTTAAATGCCGAAAACATATTTATGAAGATGGAAGCTGACTAACTAGTAACAAACGGAGTTATGACTAAAAATATACAGTCAAAGTATATAGGAATTAATACAATATATGGTATATTATATTAGAAAATATTTTATTTTTGTCTTATTTATCAAGCTATGGAAAATTATGCAAAATGAAAAAAATTATTCTTAAATAGTAATTTAATGAAAACTAAAGGCCTGAACAGAGAAAACTAGCTTCAATGTTTTCGATCTCAGTAGATTTCTCTTGTACTTAAAACAAAAGTATATAGGAATAAATACAATATATGGTATAATACATCAGATAATATTTTATTTTTATCTTATTTATCAAGCTATGAAAAATTATGCAAAAGGAGAACATTTATTCTCAAATGGCAATTTGATCAGATCGTGCGAGTATTTCTTACTTGGTTTGTAGAGGTATTAAGATTTTTTGATGCTGGGAGACATGAAAAATGAACAATGCCCTCGCTGGGACTCGAACCACGGAACTCTCGAATACACGTCGAGCGGGCCGACTACTACACCACGAAGGCATGCTGATAAAGTGGGAGAAATACTTTATAGGTTTTTATTTCAACCATTTAATAAATGAATTAGAGGAAAGTTACTTATTTTCGAGGGGAACATTACATTATACAATTAGTAGAAAATTTAAATAAATATAATTTTATACTTACAATTTATCTTCTGCAAAATTAATTTTTTTGCTACACTGTTAACTATTTAGGGATTTATATTTATTTTCACTAACAAGTTAAGTTTAATTTTAAGCTTTCCTATAAACCTTCATTCCCCTAATTGTAAATGCTGGAATATTTAAATTTGGTAGTGCGCGTGAAGAAATGCAAATTCTAACTTGAGGAGAAAAGGTTTAAAATACTTTCCAAGCATACTGACTTCTAGAAGGGAAAGTTAGAGAGTGTGAGCAAGTGTTGTTTCTCTGTAGCCTTGAGCTTCTGATTCTGCATTTATTGCTGGTTAAAGTATCGTAACAGCTTTTGCTTTGCTGCCACTAGATTTCGACGCGGTTTTAGATAACAGAATCATCTGAGCCCTGTAGAGTATTTCTACTGCTTCTTAATATCTTAATTTTTAGTTTAGTTCTTGTTATTTGAGCTACCGCCCAAGTGAGGCGTAGTCTGAGTTTCTTTTTACCCTCTCTTAAAGAAAAGTAAAGAGTTCATTTTACCCTCTCCTGTGTGGCTCCTACGCGTACTTCAGCTGTCACATCAGAAGATAAACAAGTAGATATTACAGCTATTTATTTCAAACTTCTGTTGCGTATAGGTTACTCTAAGAAAGGGAAAATTTAGAAGTAAATGATGAATTTCTAATAACATACAATCAAATCACTTTATGATTACGCAAATGTATAATTATAAATCTCATCTTGATAGAAATATGCTTATTGTTCTAATTGTAAGTGCACCATGAACACATCTTTAAATGTAAAGCAACATTTAGAGATTTCACGTTAAACTGAGAGGAACGTCTTCGTTTACTTCTGATGAGTTGAATATACCGGTCATAGACACTAATATTATTAATAATGTATATACACAATCTGTTTGAATCTGAAAATGTGCAAAGATGTACATTACATTAAAATTGCCAGTGCAAACTGCTCCCCCTTTTTTTACAAATTTCGATTTCAGATTAATTTTAATTTTTATTTATTTATTTATTTTACTAACACAAAGAACGTTAACCCAGAAGGTCTATTCATTTCAAAACGGTATTTTACGTCAATTCACTTTCCAAACAGTTGCTACCAAATATTATCGCCATGTATTGTATTTTAAAGAAACTAAATAATGGAGAATCTGCATGAATGTTTCTCGCATAATGAAAAGACAACGGTGTCCAAAGCCATCAAATTTTGAATAACGTAGTCTTTCAACCAAACATGGGCACTTGGAAGCCCGAATTTGGAATTTGTTTTATTATTTATTTAAAATTTTGTAAAACTTTAAACGAATTTTTGATTAACAAACTCAACGATTTCAAAACGAGCAATGGCAACACTGTACGGAAAAAGATATTCTTATCTCCAGCGAGCGAGACTGTGTATCGGAAATTCTAAAGATATGCTGTTTTTAAATATTTAGTTATATTGATATTGAATTGAATGTTATGTGTTTTAAGTTAGAAGAACATGATATTTAATAAATAAAGGTAACATACGAAACGTTTAAAATCGCCCTTTTGGGCGTAATATAAAATCTGAAGACTTTCAGATTTTTTTTTATTTATTTATTTTTTGTTCTTAAGTGAACTGATTTGTCAATATTGCTATCGCAAGTTTAAAAGTATACATGTTTAAGAAGCAAAAGTTCCACATTTATTCTCTATAAGTTTGGAATTTAGTTCCTGTTAATAATAAAAAAATATTGCACAGATTTGTGACAGAAGAATTTGTAACATGACGATTGTAAGTCTAGAGAATAATCATGTCATATGGAAGCGTTGGCTAGAAATAATGCAAGATTTCCAGGTAAATTAATCGAAAGCAATTAGCACAAGTTTGGGATTCAAGAGACACAATAACACTTCGCGTCATCAGACATCATAAAAAAAAAAAGAAGTCCAAATGCGATAGCTTGAGCAACAATAGGCAGAACATCTTCATTTCTTATCGAATAGAAATCTACGTCTATCGGCCTTCAAGTACATGATGGTTTTCAATGATATCAGTTTGATTCTAAGAATGATATTTAATTTGAAATCGGTCAAAAGTATACCGTGCGGAATGACATATTACTAAAAAAGTAGAAAGTTATTATTATTATAAAATGTAATCGAATTATACACGACAAGGATGGAAAAATAAATCCATAAGAAGTATATATTTGCATAATTTACAATGTTTATTTGAGCATTCGTTTCCGTAAAAACACTTATTTGGGAGATTGCAGAAACTTTTTGTTTTTCCGACATATTTGAACTAAGATAAGATTAGGTAGAAAGAAGTGAAAGAAGTTTGCCTTCTTCCTTTGAACACCAAAAGATTTTTGCCTTTATCAGATAAGCCGTTTTTCTTTATTTGAGAAGTACAAGGATAGGAACTACTTTTGTGACTTGTATGCCACAGTGATTTGTCACCTTCTCCACTCTTGATTCGAAAACTATTTTTCTTCATTTTGTCTGGCTGTCCCTTGCTGAGGACGTTACTGTCAGGGTTAGATCATTAGTATTATTTCCCAGAATTTCCTTTTTACTTCTGTTTTGTGCTTATGTTTTACTGTCAAGCTCCATTGTTTTATGATGCAACAGAAAGTACTGTTGTGGTCTTCTGTAAAGTTTTCTCTACGAGAAAAGACGACAATACCACTTTCATTTTAATCAGCGTTTTATCATTCATCGAAAAATTTTGTAGTAAGATATCAGTGAAGTAAAAGAAAGGTATGGTTAACTAATGTGATGGGTGATATTAACTAATGTTAAAGGTGTGATAGGTTCTTTAATTTATTTAATCCATAAAAGTGATTGATTACTGTTCTTAAGTATTCCTAATAACCTTAATCAGTTCATATATTACAGTATAAATTTAACTTGAAATAGACAAAAACAAATTAAAATATGTTTCCATAAATATTTTTAACATAAAAATTAATTAAAGAATTCAGTATTCTTTTAGATTTTAAAATTTATTAGGTGTCACGAAATTATAGCAAAATATTCTCTACTGTCTAGAAATATTATTATAACAAAATAATTTTCCTCAAGGATATGTATTTTTATTATTAATTTTTGCAGAAACTTTCTATGGCGTTTTGCAAATCCTTATTAATTAGCAATCCTTATTAATTTAGCAATCAGGATAATATAATCAAATAAATAATAAAATCCTAATAGTATTCAAATAGATATTTCTTAGAGCATTTTATAGAAAATATGTATGCATTTTTTGTGATGAACTTATGCAAAATATTCTCAGTTTATGAGATAAGATTAATTATTTTATTTACCTCAACCAGTCCCGAAATCTTAGAAATTCTATCAATAACCAAACATGTACAGCAAATAATTGTGTAAAGAGTAAAAGTATGCAAAGTAAGTATTTCCCATAAAAATTTTTTCGATTTTGATTTATTAACTTTTTTGTGTTTGAACGATGTAAGAGAAATCAATTTCCATCCTCTTTTAGTGAGGAAAGTAACATCGGGTAAATGCAAAAATCTAAGAATTTTACTACAGTTTTAGCTGAAGAGGAATACCGTTTTATGCTCAGTAGCAGAAGTATTGAAAAAAAATTTCTAGATTATGTAACATTTAAAAAAAGGATGTTTTAATGGTTGACAGACTTCAAGAAGACACACTTATAAAAATTACTAAGGACGCCATGAAATATTTATGAATATCTCTTAGTATGGAGGCGGCATGGATATTTCTATTAGCATGGAGTATGAGTATGTATTGGTATGGAGAACGCATGACCATTTCACTCAAAGATCCTAAGGGAAATGGTGCTTTGTTCCCTCAGGACGAAGATTAGGTTCTTTTTGCTTTCTGTAGAAAGTTTAGAAATGCCGATGTGTTTCACTCGGGCTTTATATGCCTAATCAATAACTTTTAAGAAAGCTATTAAATATGTTTAATGCTTTCGTTCTCGAATGAAACATCCATATTTGCCCTTTCATGATAAGCATCCGTGATATTACCCTCGAAGAAATTCTTCCTGAATTGCCCGACGGAAAAATCAAACATAAAATTTTTGCTGCGTTATTCAGTCTTACTTCTTAACCGTAGAGCTCGGTGGCTTTATTTACTATAATAATGTTACGAAATGCCCAACCGTGGTAAGGTAGCTTCCGCACAAAGCGCGTTTAGGTTTCCTGAAATTGACAAGGAAAGACAGGGTTGCTAGATTTGGCACGAGATCGCCCATTTAGCGAGATTTAGCGACAAAATTGGCGATATGCTATAGACGGAGCGAGAACATTCTGGAACGAATTCTTACTGGTTTGCCCCAGAATGTTATCGAAGGCAGGCCAAAAGCTATATTAACCCTGCCTGTACGCGAAGTAGGTGTATATCATCAATTTTATCGTGAGTTATATTGTGAAGAGTCTCTTGAGTGTGTTGAGCTCCGAGAGTGATTGACCGAGTCGGGAGCTGTATTTAGTGTTTTGCTGTGAAGCTGTCTTCACCGATATAGCATGATATCCTGAAGGCTGTGT
Organism: Stegodyphus dumicola; assembly: GCF_044657685.1. Classification (NCBI taxonomy): domain Eukaryota; kingdom Metazoa; phylum Arthropoda; class Arachnida; order Araneae; family Eresidae; genus Stegodyphus; species Stegodyphus dumicola. Next base: position 96,937,154 of record NC_140772.1, on the reverse strand, counting down.
TGCTGGTTGTTTCAGCATGTTTGTCGTAGTGTTTCAACGACTGTAACGCGTCTTTGGAACTGTCTGCTGTAATACGGACGAATAAACTGTGTTTTAATTCTTTATCAAGTGTTGCCATTAACTACTCCAAATCCATGAACCCGTAAAATGCAGCAATACTTTCCTTCGCCTGAGACCACCAATGAATGCTGGCAATATTGTGTAGTAATTGTTTCAAGACAAAAAAGTTAACTTTTAGAAGAATACAAGGGTAGAATAAGTATATTACCAACTGTGAATAGTACGTAAGCTACTAACAATTTATCTAAGGTGTGCGAAAATAACTCCACCAATAAAAGAGTTATACGTTGAACTCTTGGTCACATATGTCTTTGGAAACATACCATGAAGTTTTGCAGTCGTCTTGACGACTTGTAGTATGAATTTTGGTTATCTTATTTATTTCAATATCCGCTCTTCTCTGCTAAATCGAAATTGATTTGATTGTTAACTAGATGATAAGTCTAATTACTCTTAGATATCAGAATTGAAATGTATTTCTTGCTCGGAATTGAAATGTATTCTATATGTGTCGTCTATTCTATATTACAATAGTCTAACCTACGTGAAAATAGTAATTTTTGGCCTTCCATCAGCTATTCGATAATTGTTCTCCTAATTAAAAATATTAAATTATGTTTTTCAATACAAAGCATTTCCTTGTTCTAGTGTAATTAAGGTCAATTCGACATTCGTGTCTTTATTTCATTCCTTCAAATATTTCCTTGTATTCGTTTAATAATAAAATTATTGAACAATAGTGTAACTGAAGTGTATTATAATCATTTCCTTGAAAAATTTTAATTTAATTATGAAGTTTTATAAAATTGATTTACTCCACTTAATGCTTTTTACTATTTTTTACTTTTTTCCATAAAAGCAAATCGAAGAATAAAAATAAATAATTATAGGATTTACTGCAAAATCATAAATCTCATTACCACTTTGCATACTTTTTCTACTATAAAAACTATATTTTACGCATTAGCTGTCATCATTTTGTTCTTAAAATTTACATTATAACGTTCGCAGTTTTATAACTATAACTTAGGCTTTAGTAGCTGAATAAGGAATTATAATTAGGGGGAAAATAATCTCCTCATTGCGTGATCCAGTAGCTGCAACGTGCATATAATTTAAACACATTTTCAAAATTAAAAAGTATTTCTTAAAAGCTTAGCTACTTCCGTGCATATTTGCATACACATCCCTTGTTCAAAGTTATCCATGAATATAAAGCTGCATATGAATTTAATACAAAAGTTATTAAAATAACTGATATTAAAGTTTCCAGCTTTAAAGATTTCAGTGAAGCTTAAGTTAAATAAATGCTTTATAAGTTTTATAAAAACTTACTGCTTCATCCGGAAACTATAATAACTCTTACCGCATAATTTTTGTATCTCGATACGAAATAAAAGAAGCTTTTCCAAACTTAAAGTCAAACAGTACTGGAAAAATTCTCAAACAAAAAATATTGATGCGGTTGCAAAATGGAACTCACTGAATCAAATCCCAAGCTGTGCATATGAATTACACATGAAAAGAGCAATTCAATTTGAATGGAGGGTCATTCGCGCTGTTAGAGTTAGATTTGCATACGCCAGATGGATAATTAAATTAAAGAATCCACTAAGGCGCATTTTTTTATTGCACCTGATGCAATGGCGAAAAATAGTAGCATCCGTTCTCTTAAAACTTTAATGAAATTTAGGAAATATTTTTTTCTTTCATTTCTAGACTTCCTTTCCTTCAGCTAAATTACACAGTTTTATAAGGAAGATTAAGAATAAAGAAACATTATGTAACTCGGTATTTTCCGACGTTAAGAAAAGCACTTTGCCGGCGTATAATATTAAACATGAAATTAGAACCAGAGAATTAAAAAAAAATTTCTACAAAGAACTATAATTCATGCTAGCTAAAAAGTTACCTGATATATGGTGAGAAATTGCTTGAAAACGCTGATTTTTATCAGCACTGAGATTTGATTTGTTAGTTTGAATGCTTTCTTTGGTTTTAGCATAACTGAAGTGAAAAAAACCATATAATTAAAATCCACAATTCGTTTTGCGGAATTAATGTATGAATATTTCAAACGGTCTTATTTAACTGAGTTTCTCTGTTAGTTTTTTTGCGTGTTAGATTGTGTTTTGTTGATTCCTTAAGTTAAATTTTGCCTCCCCTTGATTTCCGCTTTTCTTGAAATTTTACGCAAATGCTTAAAACAACATTATAAAATTTGATGATGATATTTTCAGAGTTAAATGCAGGTTTCTTTATGACTTCATATTATGTTTGTAGAGACATTAGACATTTTTTGAAAGTAGGAGATTAGGGGACCCAATTGCCAAATCTTGGTGGTGAAGAATCATCATCTATCACCTTTTTTAGTTCGGGCGTCACTAGAGAGACATTCGGTATTTTTGAAAGTAGGAGATGGGAAAAATGAGCGATGCTCTTGCTGAGAATCGAACATCGGACCTATCGAATACCCGCCGAGCATGCGGACATGCGGACCACCATACCACGAAGGCATGCTAAGAAGGCGGGAGAAAATATTTTATATGTTTTTCTGTTTAATGATCAAAATAATCATTCAGAAATTTGATTTTTACATCATTGAAAATATTAACAAAAATTCAGAGTAGATTTTACGGATAATTTAGCTATGTGTGATTATGGCAATGCCTCGAGGGCTATCTGCTTGATGGGAGGGATGTTTTCGTGGAGGACTTTATAAGGAAAACTGGGTATACACGTTACACATGGGAAAAGCCACAAAAACGCCCATGCAGCCAGCCCGTTCGCGGGATTCGAATTTCGGACCGAACTCGACAGTGTTCAGCGACTTTACCGCTCGGCCGCTGGTGGGCCAATTTAGCTATATGATTTTGACGATTTTCCAAAAATACTCGTATTTCTACTTTTTTGTTACCTTAGAGTGCTGAAACTAACAAATTTTAAATCAGAGAATTAATATCTCGTTGTTACCAGTCCCATAGTTTTACTTGGCTCTGAGATCGGACTTTTATATCATACTGAATTTAAATGATATTAATTTAAATTTATAATGTTGTTGTTGTTTCTTATTTCAAATGATCTAGCCGCAGGCTAGATCAAGTCCACAAGCCCAAGAATCTTCAGAAAATCATAAGCAAGAAGAGGACTGATAAAAAGAGAAATCCTATCAAGACCCGCCCAGTTCAATATGTGATCGGGACAGGCCTGCACAGAGTTGCAGTTGGTGCACGTCAGAAAGGTCTTTTGCCCCTGATCAAATGAGAGACACCTCATGTGTTCACTTGCGAGTATGCTAATGGTGGACTGAATGACTGTATCAGCCTTAACGGCAATGTACCACCTGGAGCCTGCCTATAATAACAGGAGGGAATCAAAGGGATTTTTCTATAGTTGTTGCTTTGAGACTTCTACCTTGGAGCAGATCTCAGAGAAGGTCAAAGAGTGATTTGAAATCGACACGTCAGAGGCTTCTTTCTTGGCCAAAAGGACTACAATTTCATTGCCAAAAACCCGAATGTGAGAAGGGATTCATTGAAAACAGATTTCGGGCTGTTTAGAAAGCTGTTTAACAGAAATAGTTGCTTTGTATTGAAAAAGTTGCTTAGTCGCCAGCCTTATTCCAGTTACATATGTACTGGATAGCACTTTCTCTGTCTGATAGGATCCAGATATTTGCGGTTGATGCAGATATTTGCGGTTGATGCAGATATTTGCGGATTTAATAACATTGAGTGCCGCATCAATAGCTATTAGCTCATATCTAAAACAGAGCAGAAATCTGGATTTTTAATTTATAATATTATTGTACAATATGGGATTAATCGGAAAAATGGATATCATTTCATTCTTCCTATTAATCCTATATTGTGCGATTAAATGACATTTGATGAATAGCATGATATGACGAATATCATGAATTTAAATGATATTCATCATTAAATGATATGTGATAAATATCATTTAAATGATATTCAGGTAAACTTCTAATGTTATAATACAATACAGAATGAATCGGAAGATCTTGAAACGAAGGTAACCAACCCCTTCACTGTGCTTAGTAGAGGGAGTAAGTTTCCTACGTTCAAAGGTCGTGGCTTCATCCTTTTGGATTAATATTCTCTGTTTTCATGGAATAACAACAAAATGTTTTAAGATACACAGTTTTAGTTAATGAAATATAAAGGAAAAAACAAGTAATAGAAAAAATAAAGTCAATTCCTATTTAGTTACGATAAACAGGAATAAATAAGTAGGAATTGACTTTAATGTGTGAAAAAAACTGTATTAACATCAAGTGTCATCCACTACAAGTTTTAAAATTGTATTTGGACTTGAGTGGATGAATAAAAAGTATTTTATTAACGATTGAAAATTTGAACAAGATATAAGGAGAGTGTGAGCTAACAGCAGGAATTTAAGTAAAGAGTTTTACAGCTACCATATTATTCTTGGATGCAGTGGCAAAAAATAAAATTGTAGCACTTAAAAAGTATTTTATTAGGACGGAAGTTTAGGGAACAACGTTTTAAACGGAAGTTTAGGGAACAACAAAGTACCAATGAAATCGCAAATATAAAAATGATAACAAGCATTAAGTACAGAAAGGAAAACAATATTTAATTTCTGTATATTATATGATGACATCACATTTGATCATTAACAAATTGATGTTTTAATCTGAGAACAAACAAGCAAAATGTAATTAGGTGTGCGATTAACCCGCACCGTCGCACAAAATTTTAGAGAATTTGCATGCTTAATGTGATCAACCATCTCAGATACCAGCAAAGGTTATTCCTTAATTAGCTCAAGTTCTACTTATCTGTGTCTGGCTGGGAGAGGCAAACGTGTAGAGACAGCAAGCGCGAGGGCATCCCAAATATTTTTAATGAGATTAAGGTCGGGAAAGTACAAAAACCACTCCTTACGCGAAATGGATTAACATTTCAATTACGATTTTGGTTCAAAAGTTCGTTAACGATGTTTTCTCAATACGAAAAAGTATTATTATATATAATAAGAAAATATGGATCAACTACAGCAGTGCAGAATCTCACAATGGGTGTAAGACTTCATGTCGTGTACCCACGCAGCCGTCACATAACCGTCTTTAAAGATGTTATTTTTCCATCTTTAAAGAATCTAATATTCCGTTGAAGTTCCAATCCACAACATGATTCTGCTACATCTGGATGCAGGAATGCAGGAAGTTCGGTTATGTTTGATGATGTTCCGTGTGCGTCGTTATGTCCAGATCCTTACGCACTAATCATCTGATTCCAGATCAATCTTAGATTCCTCTGTAAACGGAATGTTGCGGTAATGAGACAGTCCAATTGAGATGCTGAAAACAACAGTTTAAACTTGCTCCTCTAGACTGACAGATTGACAGATTGATTGACAGATGATTGAAAATAAACAGTAGCTACCTGGACGGTTTAGTCATTTTATGAGTAGGCTTTTGTGTATAGTACTAACTGATATTGTCTTACCAAGTAACGCTGCTACCATGGATGTAGCAGATCGCTCATCGATTCCGCTTGGCTACTACGCCAATATTCCAGTCAAGAAGGGGTGGTAATCCTTATTTGAACAGGAAAAGGTCTCCAGATAACTGTTTGACATGTTTGGAATGTTCTCTACACTTGAAAAGTTACCTAATGATCAACATTAAAGAATAGAGAGACATTTTCTATTGTCTGCCCTAACTCATAGCGTCCGACAGTTCGCCAGCTTTCACTATCTGTCATTCGTCTTTATTCAGTCATGAATATCATCAAAACATAAAAATATGAATAAATTAAATCATGAATACCATCGAAACATACCCTACGAAAGCTATAATTACGTCGTATCAAGCTTAAATAAGCCATCTTTCCTCAGAACGTTTTCAGCGACTGTCTAATTAGCATATGTTCGGACTGTTAATCGTGATTGTCTATAACATACGATAGTCGCATGCTACCATCTACATCTGAAGTGAGGTTTAGTTACTCAAATGCTACTACGATTTCGGAAATTGCTAATTGGCTATGCATACTTAAATTTTGGAAGCTAGTGTGGATGGTCCCATATGCAAAGTGATTATGAATCAGCTTTCCTTGCATTTCCATAAAAGCCTGTCTAGCGTAAGGAAGAAAGACTCAACATGCTTTGATTGATTTAAGAATGACTGAGTTCAAGCTTTTGAAATGATATAATAACTAAGTTTTACAAATTTTTTCTTTTTTTTTTTAGAAATTATATATATTTTTTTGAATTACAGTAAATTAAATACAATCCAAAATAGATTTTCAATCATTTAAGTTTTTTCATTGGTTTTACCACTTAATTCTTTTTACATTGAACAAGAAAATGTTTAAAAAAATGAATCTTAGTGAAACAATATTTTTTCATATTTTTCAATGGTTCTGATTAGCAGGATTCAAATATTTATATCCTGAATTTCGTCTGATTTATCTTAACATCTCAATTTTATTTTAATTAATTCCTACAAGAAATAAAGTTCCTCTCTGCGTCTGATTGAGATGTGTAATAGGTTCATAATTTAATAACAATAAGCTTTATCTTTTAAGATAAACGAGTCAGTTTTATTTCAGTTCCCCTACGTTTGCATCTCGATTCCAGTTTTATGCAAAGTCAATTAACATTGAAGAAGATGCAGTATGCATTAGGATAGAACAGTTTGGTAAGCAGTAGTGCCAAGCTCTTATCATTGCGAATTTCAGTGCCATATGTTGCCATTTATTCAAATTAATATGTAACGGATTGCTAGAATTTTTATTGTGATGGAACGCGAATTCGTTTAAGCTTCTGTGGCAGCATAATTCACCTAAATCTCTAATCCTTTTGACTAATTTTCAGCGCACTAAAGCTGAGTGTTAATTATCATCATATTGTAAATATTATTCTAGTTCATTTAAATCGTACAGGAGCTTTAAATTGCAAATGGTTTTGTTATTGTCTATATGTGGTAGATTTTGATAGGTATTTTCGATTGGCCTATCTATTCTGTTACTTCTTTAAAGTATAAAAACTCATTTAAGTTCATCATGAACAACAAAATGCCACCTTAACAACACGATTTGTATGATAAGTATAGCTTTATAAGAAGTTTTGTTTTCATAAAAACGCTGCGAAACATGCACTTGAAACTTCTGCTAGTCTGCAAATGTTCTGCTCATACTCTTGTTAAAAATAATTATTTTCGCCTAGCCTCGAAACAGTTGAATACTCGTATATTATTCTAAATAGAAGTTAAGTCAATCCTTTTCATCATTTGTGATTTACTGCAATTTATCACATACATCAGAAAAATATGTTGAAACGTTAAAATTTGTTTGACTAGTTTTCGAGAATTCTCATCTGTGTAATGTAGGGCATCTCAACTTTCACTTCAGAGTTAAAATAAATAATATATTAATGTTATTCATAAAATCCAGTAAGTACTTATCTTAATGAGAAAGTGTTAGATATAACAGAAGAGAAGCGTCAGAACATTTCTGGCTGTCTTGTTTGGATGGGGTCCAAAAGTTAAATGTCCTTCCTAAGTTTTATTATATCTGATGGGATATTTATATCTCTCCCTAATATTAAGCAATGATCTGTCATTCTTTCTTCTTACAGCAGTATATATGTTTTCGTAGAATGAATATACGTGTTCAAAATATTTAGTTATGATTGGTGCTAAGGAAAATTTAGATAATCTCAACAATTAGAAGTAAATATTTTATTTGAATGTATATTTTTGCTTAAATACACGGATAAATTTTAGTTAGAGAGGGTACTCTCGAATTCTGCAATTCTTACTTCAAATTATTAAACATTTTAACTATAGTTAAATAAACTCAAAAGATTGGTTGATGCCATGTCCAGCAGAAATACTCATTAGAACAAAAGCGCGATTACTGCAATTTCAACGACCTGGATGCTCAACATCCGTTTGCGATGACCATCAGTATCATAATTTTAATGCTATCGAGAGAATTTAGAATTCCATGTTCATGTTTACCTATCTTAAATCATAAAATACACCTCTCCCTTCATCTGCACTTAATATGATTTAAAAAGAATCTAGAAAGAGTAGAAAATTTAAATTTCTCCTGATGCATTTTTTATCAAACTATATAGAGGAAATGAACTTCAGGATTAAAGAGTATTAATTATGCATCAATTATCTTAAATTTATATTATTTCTTCTTAATTAATGCGAGAATATTTTTTAAAATTGCTTTATTAAACTTTTTTTTTTTTACTAAAATCGTGTTTAAAATAATGTTCTAGTTAAAAATGATTAACGTATGGTAATTCTTTTTGTCGTTGCATTAAGGATTCGAGACACTGGAGAAATTTATATGATTTGGATTCCAAAAATTTGGAATTCGTCCCATCTCCTAGTTCCTTTATTGGCTCATTCTGTTTAATCATATCTTGCTTAGATGATTAGTAAAAGCATACTTGATACCGTCAGAAACATAAGTTTTGTTTTCATAAGAAAACAGAAAAAGCTGCTAAAAGAAACCAGAAGGTTGCTTTTTCATATCTTTCGGTGAGGGACAGAGCAATACTTAAATGCATTTTGTGGTTCAGTTTAATGCAAAAGTAAGTCCACCATAAAGACTTCCTTTCTCTTAGACAGATAGCAATCTTTAATTCTGTCTTTTGAAATATAAAAGTACTTTATGAGCATATATTATACTTTTATTGGTGTATATGGGGTTTTCAGAAATTAAACAAGAATGTTTTGATATTATGCGTAGTTTTGTTTCCCTCCACGGATAAAATATAATAATACTTTTGATATATTTTATCTATATTTTAATATATATATTTATTATATGACTTTCGAAGGAATTGCACTACTTAGACTAGTAGTATTCAATCTACGGGTTACGATCTCATAAATTATATTTGGGTCACAAAATCGATGAAAAATTGTAAATAAATTTAATTGAGTACAAATACATTATTAAAAATATTTTGAGAAAAACTTTGGTTTTTTAAAATGTGAAATGTTATTAAATTCTAGGCAGATTGCTCTGTTTTTAGAAAAATTCAAAGAGACAGACAATCTCTTTGACTGGTTTGATTTATTTGATTATTGCCAAACGCTCAGGGGCTGAAGGGAAGGAGTGCCTTAGCGTAGGATTTCCTGAGGGAAAATGTCTCTTATCCACGTTAAACATGGATAAAACCACGAAAACGCCGATGCAGTCCGTCTGTTAGCTTGGACTCGAACCCAATGTTTACGGAACCCAGAATTAAGATTGACCAGTTTTCAGCGACCTTACCGTTCGTCCTCTTGTGGAACAATCTCTTTGAAATCGTTATTCTAAAATCTACTTCGGATATGCCTTAGACGATGTCGTGTACTGTCTGTTTACCACAGGAACAGCTCTCCACAGACAGTCTGCAGCTGTCTGTTGTAGAAACAGCTTTAAAACATTTTTCCTTTGAGCTTCTTAAAGACTTGTTTGTTTCTTGCCATCTTGTCGCACTTAATAAAGAATTGACTTTCTGTAAATTTTCATTTTCCTGCAACCACCATTAGCTCAAAACCAAATAACTATCAAACATTCATTTGACTCACTCCTATTTGAAATATACTAGCGATGTTTGCTGTAGAGACCACCACCAACTAGTGCTAGACATAATGGCAAGAGCGTTTCTGCTGGTAGACAGACAGTAACATCGCGATCCTTTTCGAAATAACTGATAGAGCGCATTCCTACGCTATGTTTTAATTTAAATTTATAAGTGATTAATGCTAGGATTTTTTTAAATTAAATATCTGGCAAATGCAGAGTTGATTTTCAGTTTATTGTACTTGCTTTAACATTAATCTTTGTACAAAAAATAAATTAACACTTTCCTTACCTAGTGCTGGTTTTAGAACAATTGAAACTAGATTATTGATTTTTTAACTTTTGTGTCGGTATATTCTCTCGATCTTCCAAATAAGGTCGCACAGTCAAAAAGGCGGCTGACCACTATTGATTTCTACGATTAAATGTGTGTAATACCTGGAATTTGTTAACGCACATATTTATTTTTCTATGTGAAAAGAATATTGTATCACTACACTTTTGATTTCAGATGATGTGCCAATGTCAACACAGACTTATTTTTTCTCTGCATTGTGTGAAAATGTCGGAATTTACTGATTTTATATGTTAAGAAACATATATTTATTTGAGAGAAGAAACCATTTAGTTATATTTGTTTATAGTCTAACTTTATTTACTAAGTTCTCAATGAAACTAGTTATTCTCAATTAAGTTACAAGATTATTGTAGCTGATTTTAGATCTAGATTACATTTGTTACACTTAAATAGAAAACTTCTATTAGCTATTTAATCTTGCAGTGGCAACTATGATTATATGAATAAACATTGTTGCACTGTCCCACTATTGTGAAAATATTATAAGCATCTAATTTGGAGGAAAAACCACTTTTAAATTTATTTTGTGATGAAAACTAAAACCACTGTACATTTTTAACAAGAATAACATTTTAACGAAAAAATAATGCTATTTTTGAAATATTTACTAAAGAAATAAACTGATACAGTGACTTCTGTCTGTTTTCCGAAACTTGTAATTTTGAAATTTGGTTTTAAATATCTTGTACTAAATGCTGAAAGAGACTTCATAATTTTTAATACATATTTTTTTCTCTATTTTAAGCTTTTATTGCTGTAAAACAAATATTATCAAATTATTCCTTCTGATAAAATAATTTGTTCACAAAGTGATAATCAGTAACTCACAAAAAATTTCGGACACTCCAAAATTTTGTTTAAATGCTTTGCTAAACATTGTTTCTTGTTATAATTTTTATTATAAATGAAAATACATCATAAGAATTATCCTATGCATTTGTAAATTATTGCTTGTATAGCAAAATATATTAACAATTCTATATCTGAAGTGAACATGGCAAGATGTTACAGTTAACGACAACTTCTGTTAGAAATTTAATAGTTTATCTTTACAAACATGGTAAAAGTATTCGAAATTCCCCCCAAATTAGCTTTGATCACGTGGGCGCTTAGTCACCTTTAATGTTATAAAACGATGCAAATTGCATTGGACTGATGAAAATGCACTGAAGTCTGGACCACATTCGAAGCTAAGACCAAGAAAACGAAGATTTATTCTATTGCAAAAATTAGTACTGTAAAACTTCAACAGATTTATGAGAACGATTTGAAATAAAAGTTAAAGTTGAAACTTTTAGACGGGTAATTTAGGGCACATTAGGACACCTTTCGTTGGCCAAAAAGGAAGAAAAATAGTACGCAAAGATTAGGTTAGGCAAGGTTATTTGAATATAGCAAAGTCATGAGGGCTATCTGCCGAAGAGGAGGGATGCCTGGAGGACTTTCTGAGGGAATATTGCGTGCATTCATGTTGCACACGAGGAAAACCACGAAACCTATCCATGCAGCCAGCCCGTTCGTTTGGGCTTCAATCCAAGCCAGGTTGAACTACCAGTGTTCAGCGATCTAAACAGCTCATTCACTGGTGGGCCCCATAGTGAGCAAAATTTTGTAACATTTCAACAATGTTATATTTGCAGAAACATCAAAATGTAATACATTTGGGTACGACAGACAAGATAATATATGGCAAAAGCCGAATTAAGAACTGTATTGTCTACTCTTACTCACAGGGATCGAGGCATAATGATTAGAAGATGTTTCTTTGCCTTTGGAATAAGAGCTTTAGCGTTAATCGAAAATAATATGGATTAGTTTAAATATATAAATATTCTTATAGAAAATCTGAAAGCATCTGGAAGAAGACTTCGACTTCGAACTCAAAATACACTTAAGTTCTATAAGAATAACGATCCTAAACGTATAGCCCTAAATTTTCTCTAGCGGTTATTATGCAAGTGTCCTATACTCATAAAAACTCTTCATATTCTCTGAACTTAAATCCTGTGGCGTCGATGTATGGAGTACCATTCTATGGGTAACATGCATTAAGCGCGTGGGAGAAAAGAATAAGAAAGTATGATACTTCTTCGAAAGCTCTACCAAAAGCAGTTCTAACATAGAAATGGAACAAATGAAACATTCTTACACGAAACGATTGATTGTATAAATGCCAAAGAAAATAAAAATTGTAATTTTAGATTTTTAGTGGCATAATATTGTAGCTACAATTTTACTTAAATATTATTCATTTCAAGATATTATTTTCAAGCAAAAGTTGAAAAATAACGTTTTGAAATATTACTTTTATAATTATTATGAGAGACATATGAAAACTCTGGATACAAGATTGTTTGAGTTTCTTGTATAAAATACTATTCTGTAATACATTAGCCATATTGTGAAACATGCATAAATCTTTAAGTGTAACCAGTAAGCGAGCACACATATGTCTTTAATAAATCTGAAAGCGGGTAAATGGAATAGTTTCATATTTATCCCTCGTATTTTTCAGAATAAATAATATTATTAGTATTCTTTATATATTAGAATTCTTTAACTACTAGAATATTTTCAATTCTTTATATATTAGAAAATTATTAATATTCTGAAATTACTTGATCATGTAACAGAAAAATTTGTCTTTCAGGATAGAATGACTTCTGCTGTGAAATTTTCTGAGCAAATATTCAGCAAATTTCAGCGTACCGTACTTTGGTAAGCAATGAATACGCCCGCGTGCATTTTAAACCGATCTTTAACAATAGACGTGTGCCTCTTACAGCTTGACAGGGGCAAAATTATCCCTAATTAATGACTAGTTAGTATTCAGTTTTATCGCCGTTATTCGGAAACTGAGAAAGTAATGAATTCAAGATTATGCGTTGCATATTTATGAATGCATGGAAGGTGCAGGAAGTTGGCTGTTTAAACTTCCATGACGTGTGACGGTGCATGTTTAATATACTCTGGGCACTTTCAATAAACCGTTCTCTTGTTTACCTAGAGCACGAATTGATAGGGAACTTGAAGTATGAATAATCAAATCATAAAGATATTTATTATGCCATTAACTGGAGATAAAATGATCTGGACAACATTTGACATGAAATATGTGAACAGTTGTAAATAAGGAAATTTCCGAGCATTCGTGTAAATGAAATACTATGAATAAGAAGCAACGTATGCATTTGCGTACAACCCGTTATTATGGATAAGTATATCTGCACAACTGCATACAAATGGCTACTTTTCCTAAAATAGCTCTTAACACGTAGTATAGATGAGCATAGATAGAGATAGAATAGAGCATAGACAGATATAGATGAATATAGATGATGATATGTACGTGTTTGTATGAAAACGTTTTCTTGAAAACTGTAGATTCGTATTTATTTATTCTTTCCACATAAAAGAAAATGACAAAAGCCATCACAAAACATCAAAATCAAGAAACTTGCCATAAGTTATTAACCCAATGCTCACTAACTGAATCAAAACGTTTTAAGCAACTGCATACTAATATACTAGGTTTAAACACCAAATTTCAAATGTTTTTATTTATTTCTGAGAAGCAGCTAAGTAAATTTAAATTCCCAACTTAATATGATTACAAAAGTCTTAAAGAATGAAATTATTTGACATTATTTTAATAAAAATCAAGTAAGACATTTGTAACACAAAATTTAAGAGATGAAATTATTTACTTATCAAATTAACAAATTTACCTACTTCATCAAAATGGAGATTGTGCAGTCGAAATAATAATATATGTAAAGCCTCTTTTTATGCATAAGAAAAGTTTCAATATTACGTTTGGAACTTAAAATAAAAATAGCAAACTTTTGTTATAGTTATTTGACCCAAACTGATGTTCAAAAATAGGGAATATTACTGAAAGGAGATGACTTACATAGTCTAACGCTTTTTATAATTTAATATATAGTCTGGTCTTTTAGTATGATTCTTATTCTGCATTGTAATTGGATTTCTGAAGTAATGTGATTAGTTGGAAGGTTTTAGTTAAAAATATTATATAAAGATGAAAAAATATGAAGAAGAAAGGAATTATTTGGTATTACAAAGCAGACGCATAAAAGCTAAAGTATGGAAAAGGCTTTATTTCAAAATATTTAATGCAGATGTTTTCTTTCATTATAATGTCTATAATATATAATTTGCAACCCAAACAATATAGAATAACTTAACTTAAAAGTTCATAAACTGTTAATTAATTATCAAAAACTTGAATCTAGTTAAGATAGAATTGATGACTACTATGTAAGGGAAAAGAAGAGAAATGTAAAGAAAAACTTGAATTCATGAAAAATTAAATTTTATTATTTATTAAAGTGCATTAGGTAAAATTAATTAATTTTACCCAATGCATCATAAATTTATGAGATGTTTAATGAAAAGTTTTTAATTTAATGAAAGTTGAATTATATATGATTTAAGGAAAATTTCCGTTCAATAAAAACCATGCTTACATAAATTATCCTACAGCGCGTGCACATTATTTTAATCTACCTTATGAAATAATAGAAAATATTTGCTTTTTAGTATCTAAAGCGCAACATACATAAATATATTTATTATCATCTTAAAGCAATGTAATCTAATTAATTTTATATTTGTAGCTGATTATTTTTTATACTTTTCTTCCTGTGTAAGGAAAAAAGTATATTAAAATATTATATTATATAAGTATATTAAAAAGATCTCGAAAATTACAAAAAAGAAAAAGATAGCTATTTTTCGGAGTTCAATTTAATCTCTTTTTTTCGAAAGTCTAAAAGCATTTTTTTATTTCACAAACAGTTTCAGACATTGAAACTAAAATCTGCATAAGGCTTATGGGAAGAAGGCGTTACTTGTTGGCTTGGTTTACTTTGGTTTATTTAATTATGACAAAGTATGCGAAGACTCTCTGCCTTAAAGAAGGGATGTTTTCGAGGATGATTTTCTGATGGGTTTTGGTTTATTCATATTAAGGTAAAGCACACTAGGGCTATCTGCTGAAAGAACAAGCGCAAGATCTTGCATATTTCTGTGTAACAAAGGTGAATCCCATTCACCAATATGTGATAAATCTGAACTTGAGCTACCAACCAGTTATTTTTCATTGGACTTCAGTAATTGGAATTAACTTTAAAAATCATATAGCTATTCCTTTAATTTTCAAACTATTGTATATGTACTAATTCAGAAGTCAAACAACAAAAATCAAGCGTTATACTTACAAAATTTTCACAGGACTAGTTCCGATGGTTTTACCGAACCACCAACCTCCTCCTAGTTAACGATCCTAATTCCAATCCAAATTTGCCTTTGGCCTTTAAAGAAATTATGTTTTAGTTCTGGTTTCACCAACAGATGGCGCCACTTGATTATTCTTGTCCACGCTTTCTTATCTTATCTAATCATTATTTCCTATCTTGTTCATTTGCGGTTTTGCAGCTGAGGTTGGTGGTTTGATAAAACCATCGAAACTAGTCTTGTGAAAATTTTGTAAATATAACGCTATTTTTGTTGTTTGACTTCTGAATTAGTATTTATTCGGCGTGTTATTGTGTCTTAATTAATATTGTATATGTACTTCCTTTTCAGCCCAAAAGGGGTATTTTATGGGATTTTGCGCTGCTTCCTTATAAATGGCGTATCACTTTTCAAATTGTTGCCACCAAATATTATCTCCCTGTGCTTTATTTAAAGAAATTAAATAATGAAAAATCCTCATTTATGTATGTACCTTCCTCGTATTGTGAAAAAAAATGACGGTGTCATCCTATTTTGAATAACGTATCTCTCCACCAAATATGCACATGTGGAAGCTCGAATTTTTAATTTCGAATTTGTTTTATTATTCATTTCATAGTTTAAAACGTCAATGAATTTATATTAACAAACTCAACGATATAAAGTGGCAACACTGTTGAAAATAGAACATTTTTATTTTCAACACTCGGGAATGTTGTTAAATTAATTCTTAAAAGGAAAAATACTTTCAATTTCGCAACAATTGGTAAATGAAAATAAGTGTTAAAATTCGATATAAATTGATAAATAATGCATTGATCAATTCAGATTACAAAATATTAATCAAATATGTGTTTGGTAATTATCAAGTAACAAATATTAACATTGCAGCCTACATCTATGCTATTTTATCTAGTAGTGAAATTAAATCAACAAAGTAGCGTTAACAATAATTGTATGTGTGAATTGAAACCAAAATATGAAATATATGTTACTATGAAAACTGTTAATGAAAACGAAACGAAAGTTAAAAATTTTCTTATGTTCTAGATTCATTTGAAATTTAATTATTTTTCATTTTCCTTTGATTATTTACGTTTTGAAATTCTAATGAAATGCAAAAAGATTGTAAAAATTTAATAAAAAAATCCCCTAAACCGCATATTTCCACCAAGATATCACATTTTCCCTACTGTCCTTTTGATACTGAGAAACACAATAAAAGCAACTTCAAAAATTTGAAGTTCTCCGATATGTTATTTCACCACTAAACCACACTCATATCTTGCATTCAACTGAGTGCTTATACTTAATCGGAATTATAGGATAAGGAATTCTAAATTCCTACCTCATTTGCGGCTTGCGCATCAGCATAAGCTATTTACATTCACTTTCCGAAACCAGCTTAACGCAAAAATCAATATAGAGAGACGGATGCAAGAAAATAATTTCAGTAAAAACTGAATAATAAAATATTTTACCGGGCTATTTTGAATGAAAAATCAATTAGCTGGATTTGTTTTTGGGGCAAAGTTGACTTCCAAAGCATTCAAGAAAGAAAGGGAGTGAAAACAGGGAACTTTCGACGTACAATCGATCCGAGGCGAAAAGTATTTTTCAACCAAATGTGAGAGGAAGTGGCAGAGTCCCATTATACTCCTCTTTCCGTTATACATTTTTCTTTTTTTTCCTCTTCATGAGTTTACTCTTTAGAGGGACCTCTTTATTTTTCTCGAGAACTTAAGAAAAACAGAGTCATTGCTATAACAATAGCTTCTGTATTCCCTTCTATTGCTTCTATATTTTTTCTGTGTGAAGTACCACAGTGCTTAGGCATTTCATTCAAACTTCTTCATTTCTGGAGATAGATGATTTCGGTTGATGATTTTTAATCTCGTTTTCTTTTTATTCAAAAAGGGCTAAACAGATTAATTTGGGCTTTATCATATAATCTTAAATAAAAGGAAATGTGTCCACAAGCTTCATTTAAAGCAGTTGTTCTTAAACTGAGGTACCCGTATCTCCCAAAATTTTGCAAAAATCTTAAGATAACTGCTTAAGAGAAAATGCACAATGACTACACTAAAATACGGTAGGAAAGTTTTCAATTCAAATTAATTTTTTTTCTCTTGTATCTGCCTGGCAGATTTACCTTCTATTTTTGTTTGTGTTTTCTAATTAGTACTAGATATAAATAAATAAATTTATTCTTATTTAAATTAATTATAACAATATTTATACTAATATTTTGGTTATTTTATTGGCAAGTGGATTTGATTTTTTTCATTGGCAAGTGAAATGCTATTGTTGAATGAAAAACTGGTCTCAGTTTTCTCATTCATATTGATACATTTGAAATGATTGGGAGTTATAATATAGTTGTTGAATTAACAGAAGCAGAACTTTTCTCTCTTTGCTCAACCTACCAGCAAATAAAGTATCTTTAATTAAAAAAAAATTAAAGCTTTCATATTTTATATTACGCTCAAAGCGGCGTTTTTTTCCATTTAAACACATATACACGTTTCAAGAGCCTCTGGGATAATACCGCTTTGGACGAAAAATATTTAAAAACATCTTAAATAAAATTTCCGATAGGTAGTCTCGCACACTGGAGGAAAAAAATGTTTCATTTGGTACGGTGTTGCGTCTGCTCGCTTTGAAATCGTTGAGTTTTTTAATCAAATTTTTTAAACGTTTTACGAAATATGAATTAAACAATAAAATAAATTCGAAATTAAAACGCCGTGCTTTTAGGTGCTCATATTCGGGTGGAGGAATATGTTATTCAAAATCTGATGGTTCTAGACGCTCCTTTGGATTAAAAAATTGTCGTGGTTCAGACGCAAGTTACACGTTTTTAATAAAAAGTCAAAAGAAAGAAGACTGTATAATATCTCAGTAGAAAGAAAGTTAGAAATTTTGCTTTAAACCTGATATACAATTTTAAACTTTGAAGAACAGTTGCAAAGAATGTCTGAGAATCTAAGCTTGAGATGAGAGTTTAGAAAATCCCGATTTATGGGTCAATCATCTTAATTGCTATAGCACAGACACATGAGATACCTTTGAAGGGAAACAAAGAAGACAAATTTAGTTTATTATTTTGGTTAATGACTTTATATCTAGGCGTGAATTACAGCTAGAAATGATCCAGTCCAGAGTATTTGCGTTCCATTCAAAAAGAAATACATGGCATTAGATCTTATATTCCAAACAGAGAGAAATTTTCAAGTGATTGATATCTTTTGTTTATATGAATTAAAAGAAAATTTCTTTCTCCGAAAATACGCTTGGGTTAAGTGACTCAGGTATTGAAAATTTTGTAACTCTCTTATCAAAGCTAGCTCAAAAGTTAGATGTTGCTGTTGATAAATCAAAGACATTTATGAATAGTCTTTGTCAACTTCTACATGTAAGACAAATAATTTCTTGGAGTATTTTATAATGCTATTTTTTAATTTTATTTTAACCGATCATTAATTTTATCCTTAAAATATCATGTTAGGTAAAATGTTTCTTCCTGCAATAATTTATCACATTTAAAATATTTTTATTGTCAATACGATTTTAATATTACTGTTCACACATCTATATTAAAATTGACTCCTATAATTTTACAGACAGTTAAAAAGTTTCAAAACCATTATTATACTGGATTTATAGTCTCCATAAATGGATACAGTTTTTAAAACAATTAGACAATCACTGATTATAAAGAGGTACGAAGACAAATACATAAATAGATGGACATTTTCATATATCAGAGTAGTATTCATATAATAGTTATATAAATTTCATGTAAGTTAATGGAAAATAATGTATTTGAACTTTGTAAAGTATAAATATTCTTTTAATTAACTAGAACAAAAAAATCTGATTTGGATATTATATGAATTCTTTGTACGGCGTATTAAATTATACGCATTTAGTGCTGCACTTCCTTTAAACTTCTCCCTTTGAAATATTTTAATTAATTATCGGATGTCTCAAGGCAAGTTCAAAATGACATCAAAAGTCACAAATTTTGAAATTTAATTACCCGGTCCATGTTTGTCATACGGGAATCCGAATCCAACTTTTTAAAATTTTATTTTTTATTAACCAATATAAAACGTTCCCAAATACAACTACAGGAACCAGGAGACCGCATTAAAAGTTAGATTTAACCATTTCTTGAAAATAATTTTTTTATGCGAAAGCATAAATATTTTCGTCATTTAAAACAGTTCTGCAATTGGAAATACATGACTACGACTATCGATTGCAAAAATAAATGCCGTATAGTCACTTTTCATTTATTCGAGATACATACATACGTGCGTTCAGAAGTAAAAAAATCCCGAATAAATCCATTTTTAAACAATTTATGATCTCTTTTATAAAAAATCCTTTATTATGCGCATACGTACCAATGTCAGGCAAAAACATTATCTAAATGGATTCGGGAACGGTCAAAATGGATATTTCCTTTGAAATATGATACCCGAAAGTTTTCGCGATTATTGTATTTCCTTTGCTTTGCACAATAAAAAAAAATATGCCTGGTATTAATTCTAATGTTTGGTAAACAATTAATTTATACTATTTTTCTTTCGTATTATAGGTAATTCATCATATTTTTAAGGAAGGAAAATGTTACATTAAGAATGTAAGAAAGAATTCACAATGATTGAATCTGAATTCTGAATTATGTTTGTTGGAAGAAGACTGTTAATGTGGATGGGCATGTTGAAAAGGAAAATATAAGTTCCGATTCGTTACAGCTTATCATGTTATTTTATGAACCTGCGTTTTTAACTTTGATATTAACAATAAAACCATATCATTGTTCTATGTACCCAGGCAGCGTTATGAAGGAAATGATTTATATTTTTGTTTACCTTTCGTGAGCCTGTGACATAAAATCTACTGCAGGGATAAACAACGAAGTTCATCTCCGAAATGCTTCATAAAGTAAATATCATTCCTTATATGTATTTAACGACACTGCCATTGGCCGAAAATGACGGCAACTTTTCAATTTCTTCTCTTAACTCTTGTCAGAATGCTATAACATAAGAGTCCAGGAGCTTCTGGTCTGTTATTAGTTGTATCCATACACGGCCGTGCTTATGTTGACAGAGACCCGGGATATGCTTTTGTCTGTTGCAGAAGTTGCTATCAGGGATGGAATGACCCAATAAGGATGAGTTTCGTTACATTTAGGCAGCTCTGAGTAAACAGGTCATGTTTATCGACTGTCAGAAAGCGTTCGTTGCAGTCCAAGATGTGTGTGTGTGTATTTCGATCAGGAAACTCTGGACGTCGAAAACGGAAGGGAGGGTATGAATTCAAACATAAAGATCGAAAACACATTTGTCAAATGAACAGACAGTCTTTTGGTGTTTTTATATTAGTTATTGGGTATCTCAGAATTTCCCCCTTAATACTGTGCCAAATTTGGAAGCAATACAGAAATCGTATTAAAGTTTGCATTCTAGCTAACTAATTGGCAATGTTTGTACGACTTCAAAAGGTAAGACGCTATTTATTTAGAAAGAAGAGAATACTAAAAAAGTGAAGAAGTTTAAATAATAATTAACAGTATAAATAATAATCAAGCAAAGGCAAAACTGTTATCCTGACTGCAGTTTGATTGGAATCGAATCAAACATTATCACACTATCAACGTCTTATTAATACGAAGAGGAATGCGGTAGAAGAGTAGTACTTAGATGAATCTTATAGTATAATGGCGAAGGAAGAGAGATGAGGCTCGAAAATGGTTTTTCTGTGCTTCCGATAGAAATAGATAGAAAGTTGCGCCACTAACGAGATTTCTTTGCAGGATAATTTTCAGAAACTTCTTTGAAATCCAAACTGAGGTGTGCCATAGTGCAAAAAATAAATTTGGCCTCTAAAAATTTAAATTTGTGATTACAATTTCAACAATGGGGGCTGTTAGAGAGTTTTCCGCTTGCTTCTATTTAACATCCCGTATCCATTCAATTAGCCTGAAATTTAAAGATCTATATGTTTGGCCTGTAAAGGTAAAATTGCGATCAGAAAAGAGTTTTACAAGTGGCCTATGAATGGAGGTCTAGGATTTGGCCTTTTAAAATTCAGAAAATGATTTTATTGACAGGTTGAAAAGAAGACCGAAAACCCTATTGCTAAGAGGAAATGAATAATACGCATATTTTTTACGGAAAGGAGAATAATTGTTTGGATAGTAGATTCTATTCCTGCTTGCTTTGTCTAACGGGAATTACAAGTCTCAGATCTAACCAATCGCAGGGGAATAAATATGTTAGTTTTGAAATTTCTCTTCATTATAAAAGCTGTGTTTCACTACTTCATTTATCCTTCCTCCACAATTATGTTTCTTTATATTTAATTATTTTTTTCACAAATTATAATAAATTAGATTATAATAATTTCATCCGCACTTATATGTTAGGCAAATAATACACTAAATAACTCGATTTTTAGTTTATATTGATTGGTTTTGGTTCGCTGTCAGTGCGAAATTTAATTTCTTTTCAAGAAGTTAAACTCTGAAGTTGCTTAAAATTATATATTTTTATTTTCCTGTCACTAATGTCGGTACATGTCTGTCATATAAAAGAAATGAAATAAATGCAGATTCTTTTAACAGGAGTTCCCACTGATAAAACTAATAAAGATTCATCATTTAAATAATGGATCCTTTCCTTTTTAACTGGGGAGAGGAAAACGAAACATTTCAACATCATATATATAATTTGAAGCGACTACAGCATAGAAAGTGAAGGAAGCGTAAATTCAAAAGATAAATGAAATAATAATAAATCAGAAAGTTTTGTTAGAAAAGAAAGACGTCACGGAATGGAAACCAAATAACTTTCTTTATGTTTGCAGATTAGACAGAATGTTCAGAATCGTGCAAACAACATAGTTCCACTTCTACTCAAATTTAACGAGAAAGCAACAAACTCAGAGACTTCAATAATAAAGTAAAAAGCGCCTTTTGACAGTTAAGTGGTAGAATTAACTATGGAATATACGAAAGTTACGTTTTCAAGGAAAGGCACTCATGCATAGTTACGAAAACATGCGAAGATGAGTGACCCGTTTGAATTCACGTCTTGAGATGATTTTATATTTGTTCGATTTGTAGAAACATTTCTTCTTACTTTAATATTAGAGAAATATTTGCAGTTGATAAAAAGTATGAGTAGTTTCAACAGAAAGACGTCGTGTTAAGTTTTCTCATTCTTTCTCATTTTACATGTAAAAGAAAGTTATTTAATTAAGTACCGAATAATTTATTGGCAATCCATTTTATATCTTAGTAACATTTATTTACAAAGAAAGACAGTTATCTTTTTCGAGTTACGATATATATGGGTAGAAATAAAGTATAAGTTGTATTATTTTAAAATCTATTTGGCTGTTTTAGATTTAAAAAGAGCTACGCATTAATAGTGAAATTCATTCTTTGTGTTTAGTCTTTCAGTCTACCTGTAAATCTTATGATACTATCCCCAAGCTACTTTCTTGATCTTTTTCGATGTTCTCTGAGAAAGATATGTCTGGCTTTCGCTGCACAGGAAGTGACAGGCAAGCGGCAGAGCTTGATAATAGGTCTTTTAATTTTTCCATTGTCATTTCGAATGTCCACAGCTCGAACATTATTATCCGGTTCGAGATATATACGAAATATTTTACCCAATTTCCACTGAAAAGGTATGATCGTTTTTTCCTTAATGAGGACTAAGTCATTTATAGACACATTTTCGTGAGATTTATTCCACTTCTTTCGATGCTGTAACTCACAAAAATAACAGTTTTGCAATTATGTTACTTCTAGTTTATTTTTTTCAGTAGTTTAGTAGCTTTATTTTTACTTTTGTATTTACTACGATGAATAGGTTTGAATATATAAATGTGGACATTCGATCTTACAACGTATCCACCTTTCACCTTCCTGCACCTGGCAACCGCATCAGCAGCTAGATGATTCTCGAAGCTGTGTGATAAGTTGACTTCTCCACTTCTGCGCGTGAGAGATGCTGTGACGGCAACGTGGTGAACGGGTCCTAAAAACTATTACGTAGTAGCTAGAGACTTTAAAACATTCCCATTTGGTGTGAGGATTACCACTATTGTGATGCCACCCTATGCTATGGAGCTAAATTTTTACCTTACTTCCTTTTACTCTGTACATACCATAATCATGTTTATTCTTTCATCATGTTAAAAAATGTCTTACAGGTCCTGCTTTAACATTAATAAGATCCATTCGTGGAATTACTAATTGGGAACAATTAAAACACCATTTATTAGATGAATTTTCGGATAAAATTAATAGCCTTCAATTACATAAAATAATGGAATCTCGTCACATGAAACCATTTGAAACCTTACAAGAATATTTTTTAGCTATGAGAGACCTTGCACGCAAAGGTTCTATGGATGATTCTTCTTTGATTGATTATGTTATCAATGGTATTCCTGATTCATCAAACAACAAAATAATTTTGTACAGTTGTAAATCCATTCCTGAATTTAAAGAAAAACTGAAGATTTTTGAAAAACTCTTTAACAATTCAAAACGTTTGAAGCAAAACACTCCAAAGAAATTTACAAATTCCTTTCCCAGTGCTAACATTGATGCTAAACGTACATCAGACACTCAACCAATATGTTATTCCTGTGGTTTGAAAGGCCACAAAAGCAATACTTGTCCTAATAAATCTAATGACAAATTATGTTATGGCTGCCACAATTATGGTCACGTTCATTCCAACTGTCCCAAACGATCTGGTAGTTCTACCACGGAATCTGCTCCTAATTGTTCTACATCTGATAGTACTGTAAATGCACTTTCTGCTCAAAATTTTTCTAAACATCCGATGCATGTTGATATTCAACTTAAAGGAACTCATTTAACTGCTCTCTACGACACTGGATCACAAGCAACACTTATTACGGAGAATAATGTTGCTAATATTACTCATGATCACACATTTACACCTGATCTTTCACACATCTCAAAATCGGAAATTCTCCAGGAAGTTCAACATATCATTACTCCTCACAAACCACACGAATTTAATACTGCTATGGAAGATTTTCAGAAAATAACAGAAAATGAAATTCAGTTGAAGAAAACAGTTAAGGAAAATGATAATGATGATGCACATGACGATTCAGAATTGGATTTAGATGATGACACTTTGGATTTGGATGAACACGATGACAAAGAGGATGCTCATACCAATCATGGAGCTCATGACGATGATGTTGATGAAGATGGTGATGATGCAGACGACGACATGGATCAAGATCATGATATTGATGATGACGACAATCATGACGCTAATGGTGCTGCTGATGATGATGGCACTCATGAAGCTAATGAAGATGGTGATAATGATGCTGATCAAGATGACGTTGCTGTTGTTGATGAAGATCATGTCAATGAAGATGATGTTGATGACAACGACGATGATGCTGATGACAGTCATGAAGCTAATGATGATGACGATCTCGTTAATGATCCAAGCGTGCAGAATACTGAAGAAACTGTGAAAAATAAACTGAATCAATCAAAAGTGCAGAAACTCCCAAAGAACAGAAAAATAATCCAAGGAAACTACTTGTCTCTGGCATTCCAGTTGAAGCTTTTGAAGCAACAAAGAATGCTGAAATACTTGGAATCAAAATTACTGTTTCATACATTTTATCTGCTTCCCACCGAAAGATACGCAAGAAGAGAGCCTGGAAATATAAACGAAGAAAATTTAAACGAACTTCAAAGACAATGAAATTGCAGACACAGCAAGATGATGAAAAGGCTGTATTATGCATTAAAGCTCAACGGAACCTCCTCCGTTTACAGCAAGCACATATACGACAGTATAAGAAACGTCGCAAACCTGCCTGCAAATACAAACTTGGACACCAAATGCCAATCCAGCCTGAAATGAAACTTCCACTTCGACTTGAACTGAAACTTGGACTTAAACTTCGTCCCAAATTCTTCGGTCTTTATGAGACAGTTCATCCCTCTGATTATTACGAAGTACGAAAGATACGCCATGAAGACACCATTATGATATCAATCTCTACTGATAAGATGAACCGGTGGTGCACAAAGCTAACATTCGTCACCTGGACACTGATTTTTTTTTCACTTTCTCTGCTTTTTTTTTCTTTCTTTTCAGATCAACCCCCAGCGAGGACGCCTGGCAAGGCAGAATGGCCGTGTGGACATTCGATCTTACAACGTATCCACCTTTCTCCTTCCTGCACCTGGCAACCGCATGATGATTCTCGAAGCTGTGTGATAAGTTGACTTCTCTACTTCTGCGCGTGAGAGATGCTGTGACGGCAACGTGGTGAACGGATCCTAAAAACTATTATGTAGTAGCTAGAGACTTTAAAACATTCCCATTTGGTGTGAGGATTACCACTAATGTGATGCCACCCTATGCTATGGAGCTAAATTTTTACCTTACTTCCTTTCACTCTGTACATACCATAATCATGTTTATTCTTTCATCATTAAATACATTTAAAATATCACTGCCTTCCTCTATTTTAATCCTAACCTCATCCCACATTAATATGTTTTAATATAATATATAAACTGTTTTCAAGCGTTTACGATGTGTCACACGACATGGTCAGACAACAATAATTCGTTCCAGTTTTGAGAATACAAGGGACATAACTTCATGAGCAGTTTCAAGAGAGTTTAACGTTCTGCACAGTGTCTGTCGTCAAAGCCTCTGGACTTCAAGGGGGCTGACGAGATATGATATTGTTTTTCCTCTGATATCGTTCCGGATATAACGAATCAGATGATGTAAACTACTACTGATAAATTAAAGCGGTGCGGCTAATACCGTCCGTAAATTTTTTCCGTCACGAGAACTATATTTCACAACAATAACTGTTCTATGCTACTATGATTTATATATATGTAAAGCGTTCCTCGTAATTGTAATAAATATGTTCCGAGTTCAAAAATTCAGTAAGTATTATGCAACCTCATACATGTACTAATTATTCCTTATAGGGAGTCAGAAGCGCTACCTGCTGCCGGTTATCCACAAACAGTTAAAACAAAATTTATTTAATCTCACAAAATACACTCATGTCCATAAATTAAGGATAATTCGGAGTCACGCGGATATCGAACTCTAAACTAAATATATCACCTGTAAAATCACTACACACATCTTCAAGAATTATATGCAAATTTCAGGAAGTAACCAGATGACACCGATGGTACGTCACAATGACGAGAGTGTAAGAGAGTGATATATAAGGAATACAGGCAAAGAAGTAAAATTGTTCGCAGGCACTTTATAAGCATTTCAGTGCAATAACCGAATAGTTATGACACAAAGGACGCATTTGGATGATTTTTTACGTGGTAGAATTATCGGCCGTCTGGAATGTGAGCGTACCCAACTGGAAGTATTAGACGAACTTGGAATTGCCCAGAGTGTCATCTCCAGGCTTTGGCAAGGATTCCAAGATGATGGTAATGTGAGTAGACGTTACAGCACAGGTCGCCCCAGAGTTACAACGCCGAATGAGGACCGGTATTTGGCAGTTACTGCCAAAAGAAACAGGCGGAGCACAGCTTCAGGCCTGTCTCGTCAGCTCTCTTCAGCCACTGGTACGACAATTTCAAGGCAGACCGTGTACAGACGCTTAGGACAGATTGGTCTATATACTCGCAGACCTGTCAGATGCGTTCCAGTTACTGCAACTCACTGTCGCCTGCGGTTAGCCTGGAGTAGAGAGCATGCATTGTGGACACCGCAACAGTGGGCTTGTTTGATGTTTTCCGATGAGTCCAGGTTTAGCTTGCAGTCTAAATCTCGCCGGACGTTCATATGGAGAGCTCCAGCTACCCGTTACCACCAAGAAAACGTCATTGAACGACACCGTTACGGTGGTGCAGGAGTGCTCGTTTGGGGTGGAATTATTCTTAGTTCCAGAACTGACCTGCATGTTCAAATTGGAACCATGACAAGCCAAATCTAGCGGGACGTCATTCTGGAACAACATGTACGTTTGTTTCGGGACGCCATGGGCGCACAATTTGTGTTTATGGATGACAACGCCCGTCCTCACCGTGCAAACATCGTAAACGAATGCCCTCAATCGGAGGATATCACCCGTATGGACTGGCCAGCATTCTCACCGGACTTCAATTCAGTAGAGCACGTGTGGGACATGCTTGGCCGACGAGTTGCACCTCGTCAACCTCCTCCTACATGTCTACCGGAACTTCGGAGAGCATTGCTTTTTGAGTGGTGTAATATCTCCCAAGATCAGATAGATAATTTGATACCAGCATGCCTAGGCGTTGTACGGACTGTATTGCATCGTCTGGCAGACATACAATGTATTAACAATCATACCAACCATGTAATATTGGTTTATTGTAAATAGTTTTTTTTTTGTAATTTGCTCCAGGGAGAAAAAATCACTAATTGGTTTAATAATATCAAACATATAGCATCTTTTTTTGCTCTTTACCTTTTGTTTAATAAATAAGCTTTACAAAAAATTCAAATTTGTTTTGCTTCTAACTCTTCCTTTGCCTGATTTTGCATTATCCTTAATTTATGCACATGAGTGTAAAACTCTTGTAAACAGGCAATTTCCCTAATTGATCGCACTTATATAGGTAATGATTTTTCTTATAATAAGGAAAATTTATACCATTTTCTAACACTAACGATGTGACTTTATAATTTATCTATCTTTCATTAAAATCGGTTTTACTGAAATATTCAAGCATGTTCTTTTAATGAGGTACGTAATTCATTTAATGTTCCTTGCTGCTCGCCCTTTAATTGTCTCTCACACCAAACGCGTGTTATTCAGTTTTTCTTCAAGTAAATAAATGAGGTTTCAATATATCACCAAAGCCTTTAACCTTTTTATTCTAGAAACCTTAGAGAACGAATCACGAATGCATTCATTAGTGACTTCGACAAGATTCAAAATACCATCCACTAAATTATCAATATTTGGCTGCGTAATAAGCTTCTTAATCAATGCATTCACCAGTTCTTGTTCACTCGGAAATCTATCTTCGAGAAAATGAAGCAATTTTATAATATGAATCTGAAATATGTATAGCTTGAATTACTTTTAGACTTTCAGCCTTAGAAGACCTCTTAAGATATTGAACCCTTTCAGCGTCTGCTAATTTAATATTGCAGAAATGTAATTAACTTTCTTTGGAAGTATTGTAATCACTACAAATCCCGGGGATCATATTCGAACGATATATCCAGTGTTTGTTTGTTTGTTTATTTATAAGATTACAGCAAAGCCGCGAGGGCTTTTTGCCTAAGGAGATGCTTTCGTGGAGAACTTTCTAAGGGAACTGGTTCGTATATACGTTACATATGAGGAAAATCACAAAAACGCCCCAGCAGCCAGCCCGTTTGCGGGATTCGAACCTCGGACGGAACTACCAGTGTTCAGAGACTTTACCGCTCGGCCGCTGATGGACCTGTTAGTAGATTGATTTGGCACAACAGCTACAAGATTGCTGACTGCTGATATCGAAATTTATACACAAAATAATGGAAATATTTCAGTTATTACAATGAGCATACTAATAATATTCAGAAAATAATATTTGTTGTAATAAATAGGTGAAAAAGTTAAATCAATATCCATATTTGGTTTTCTATACATAACAATTTGAATTATTATTTTCTTTTAGACTATTATGAGTGTATGTTTTAAATGGCAGTTTTTTGGACATTTTTCTAGATGAAGATTGCATTTATATAGGAAGTTCTGAAATATTGCAATGAATAATAGAATATTTTTACCAACCTACTGCTTTTAAACTATTTTTAAATACAGTCAAAAAGAGTCCAAACTCTCTGTGTTGAAAATACTCATTTCGGAAAATTTTAGCTCAGTTAAATCTGATCATTTTACAGTGCTTTTATCTTAAATGCATTTCGCAAGCCTTTCCCGATTATTTATCTTATTAAAAAAACTGCCTACATATAATAATATTCAGCTCCGCCATCATAAGGAATCACAGGTGAGTGAATATGACACCTGTCGCTGCGCCAGATATGTGGTTGTTTACTTTTTTAACTAATTTTAAATTTCTTTTTTTTTGTCCTTTATTTAACATTGTTACATAGGGTAATTCAAAAGCTACAACATTTATATTATTTATATTATTTAACATAATCCATAAATCCGCAGTGCTCTCGTTTCATTTGTTTTGGACAAATTCGATCTCTTGTGCTGTTTACTTGGATTTTGATGACTTTTCTTCTCGTTAGCAGTAATAATCCTTAAGGAGAGGGCCCACCAGCGGCCGAGCGGTAAAGAACGCTGAATACTGGTAGTTCGGTCTGAGGTTCGAATCCCTCGAACGGGCTGGCTGCATGGGCGTTTTCGTGGTTTTCCCCATGTGTAACGTGTATACGAGCCAGTTTCCCTTAGAAAGTCCTCCACGAAGGCATCCCCCCTTTAGGCAGATAGCCCTCGTGTGCTTTGCCATAATTAAATAATCCAATCATTAAGGAGAGTTTTATTGTTCAATACCCTGAAGTAGAGAAGCAAGTGTTTATCCTTGAACTCCTTTCTATAACTGCAGTTTTTCAAATTGAGCAGAGTGTCTGCTGTTGATGTTGGAGCTCCGAAATCGCATCTGACGTTTTGATGGATGAAGCCTCCTAGGTAGGACGGAAATCGTCCATGATTCGTGTAGGTCTGCTGAAGATAGAACTCAGACGTAAGTCTTATCGTGGATTCTTCCGGAAGGATGTCATCGGTGAAGCAAAATGCATGTAAAAAAATATTATGATATAAAGTAAGCATTTAATTGTTTTACCAAAACTTCCCCTTTAAGTGCCTTTTTACGCAAAGAGAATTTTTGCAGATTTTCTTCTTCACCGTAATGTAGACAAAATATGTCGGATTTTATGAAACCAATTTTTATTCAAAAATTCAAATCTCGGCGTTTTAGAAGTATTAAACTTAATCTTTTCTAAGAAAAAGATTCTGAAATTAGGTATGCATATCATGACAGAAATTTTAGAATCATACGAGATATTTAAGATTTTCATTTTCTTATTTTGGTTATAATTTAACAAAATTTTAAATTAAATGCAACGTTAATACTATTTCTTACATAACATATTCTTTCAAAGAGAATAATTCCATTTTCATGCCTTGCAAGTATAAATACCTTTCTCTCAACTTTTCCAGGTTAGACATTCCTGTAACATTTTTCTGGTAACTTTAAAAACTGGGTTAACAAAACATTAATTACTTTCTTTAAACCATTGTTTACCACAAGGAGAGAAAGTTAAATACTAGAATAAACTTTTGAAAATTATGTTTAAGAACGAGAAATTTTTTACTTTAAAACGTGGAGTAGCGTGTTCTTGAAGTCACTAATTTGTTCTTCACTAGTACACTCATCTAGCTATTTTAAGCTTGGAAAATTACATTAATGAGATTTACAGTCAAGCGAAAAAAGAGAAAATTCTGTCTTTCTCAGATTTCGCGGATACTGCTATCTTCTCACGTAACAAATACCGAAAGCAAAACACTGGTTAGAATTGCTCCAATTTTTAATATTACATTAATATTCAATATCACAGAAATAACTTTTGTCGTCATTTGATTTACAGCATTTTCAATGTAATCTGACCTTTGATTTGCTTCAGAAGCTGATTTTGATTATGCATATTCAGCAAGAAATTTAACTCTTAACTATCCAATTAACAGTTATTTCTTAAAAACGATAATTAGAGAAACTTCCTAATACCACTACTGTTTTCCGTTTAGCGGTTTACCTATCAGCGTAAGAGACGAAATGCTTTTGAATAAATAATTTGAAATTTTCAGAATTATTTTTATATGGAGAACATTTCAGGACTGTTAATTTAAACCCAGATATGTAAGAGCTTTTAAAATTTCTTTAAAAATACGTTGCTTGTCTATAATTTTATAAAAGTAAAAAAAAAAAAAAAAAACCCTCTGATGTTACAAACAAAACTGCGGATGTTAAAAACATGATTCTTTTTTTAAATTTCGTATTATAAAATAAAATAGTTCACAACAGATGTATTTTTAAAAATACGTTTAGATAAGAAAAGCAATTAAAATAATTAGGCACATAATGTCATGGGTTTATGCTATGATTGAAGAAAACGAGAAAAAACAAATTATTAAAGAAGAGTAAGGTGTAACAGAATAGATTCTCAGACATTTTGATAAATAGTTTGTAAGGATCTTAAGTTTTATTAACGTTTATTTTATTTTAAATCTTTACTATCACTTCTTATTTTCTACTTCCGGCCATAATTGTAAGCGTTAACGTATTTATGCAAAGTTTGTCTGGCGAGCGCCAAGTATTTAAGTTGTGGCTTTTTGCCAAGCAAGAGAGAGGAAGCAGTTAGTCGAAGCAGGCCGCTTACCTTAGAAGTTTTACTCAGTTGCTGGTTGCCTTCCAGGCCAGAGGTTTAATCCTCTTGACAACTTTAAACGTATTGTAGTGTTCACAGTTCTCTGTAGTACATACGGCTTCCTGTTAATATAAGGCCAATCTTCCACGTTTATTATTTCAAAGTTAAGAGTTTAGTTTTATTTTTATATTTTTACGTTTAGACCACAAGTAGTGGGTCTTTGTATTCCGAAGTACGGAAGTTATTGTAAATAGAGAAAAATAAAGGGTTTTGTATACCCTTCTTGTGTATCCTGTCTACTTCCCACAGTTATTGAACATAGCTTTAGTAAGCTCTCTGTTCCGAGTCAGGTCCTTGCATGTTCACGAAGAAAGTAAGACGGAACATTGAACCTGATAGTGGCGCCCAACGAAGAAGAATAACCATGGCCGAGTTTCAAGAAGAACCTGTGCTGCCTGCAGAAGCGGCTCAGAATCCAGAAATGCCAGCTGCCGCCCTGGAAGGATTTGGTTACATCGTCCAGACCATGCGCGCTTCGATGAAACCAGAAGCAACATTTAATGGAAACTCACCGGTAACCAGTTTTTTGGAAAATTTCGATGACCACTTCATGCTCTACCCCGTGCACGAATTTCAAAAAGTTACCTTAGCTACCAGCGCTTTGAGGGGCCAAGCGCTTAATTGGTTCAAATGTATAGGCAGAAGTCTCTTGGGTCAAGCAGGAAGTCCCACCTATACTTACGAGAATTTCAAGACTGCCCTACTAAAAGCCTTCCCTGTTGTAAGGGATCGTGCGAAATTAGAAACGGAATTTTACAGTATATATCAGCAAAGAATCGAAAACCTCTCAAGCTTTATTTTAAGAAAAATTCACGTCTTCAAACTCTTGTATGGAAACCGTCCGGATCCTGAGATAATTCAAGTGATTTTGCCGAGGTTACTGCCCCAAGTGCAAGACTTTATTGAATTAAGAAATCCGACTACACTGGAAAAGTTATTTGAGCTAGCAATCCAGTTTGAAAGTAGAAGAACGGCGGACGTTGAAAGAAGACGCCAATATCAACAGCGAAACCAATTTGGTGCGCCAAGACTACAGCAAACTCAAGCACACGGCTACGGAAGCAAAGCGAATCAGTGGGCAAGGAAACCCGAGCATTCAAAAACAGCCGGCGAACGTCGACAGTTCAATAGCAATCCAGGAAAAAGTCTCAAGGCCAGTGGAAAAAGAAGGAAAGCACGGAAATGAAAAATAATTTAAACTAAAACGGATTTCTGCTGACGGGAGAGTGCGGAAATCCGAAGGCCACGAAAACCCCTCTTTCATCAAGTTAAATACAGTAATGGTGAAAAATTTGACTCTTCCGAAGATTGAAGTGTTGGTGAATAATATCCCAGCCACCGCACTCCTGGATACAGGCGCGCAGGTGTTCCTGTGTGGCAGAAGATTTTTTTAGGAAGTATTTTCGGAAATACCGCATATATAATTCGGATAATACGACAGTGTTAGCGGCGCAAGGAGAAAAATGTAAGTGTATAGGTAAATTACCGCTGTATGTCCGTATCAAGGACGAACAAGTAAAGGTTATGTTTTTCATAGTAAAGAATCTGCAAGCACATATTATCTTAGGAATAGATTTTCTTTCAGAGGCACAAGCAACGCTGGATTTTAATGAAGCGTCCCTTAAGCTGACGATGAAACCAGTTCGTGGAGAAAAGGCTGAACCGCCGATGTTAAATCTTGACCACCTGCCTAATGAGGAGCAACGAAGAAACCGACAAGTGGTAAGTGAATTTGCTTCGTTATTTAGTGATATTCAAGGATTTACTCAGGTTACTAACCATAGTATTGACACCGGAGATTCAATGCCAGTTCGCCACAAAGCATACCGGTATGATAAGAATAAGGAAAAAATTATAGAATGGCATATCACCGATATGCTACGTAAAAAGATCATAACGCCCATCTCAAGTAGTTATGCTAGCCCGGGGGTTTTATGTAAGAAAAATAATGACTATCCTTTGACACACCCAAAAAGGTGGAGTGTCGCGTTTGCTTACTAGAACTTTACTTCCACGAACGCCCTCTGGCGAAAGAGACTAAAAGTAGTCAGTTGAACGGCTGACGCGTCTAACGGATGTATAACGATAGACCGTCTCCGTATAAATTATGCTTGTAATCATTATAACTTGTAAATATTTTGTAGATATCTTTCATATGAATTAAAATTTCTTAAAAAGTTTATAGCTGTGTTTCGAAGTGAATCGAAGTTCATATAGAGACGGATACCTACAAGAAGGAAAAGCAGGCAGCTCAGGGCAGCCCTATTTAGAAGGTAAGTGAACTTTCACTTATCTATTTAATGATCAAAAAAATTTTAATAGTACAAAGTTGATAAAATTTTTTAACATGGCGCCCGAACAGGGACTGCCAGTAACTGCTGTTTTCCAAACTATTGAAACTGTCTAAATTGATATCAGTTATATAGATAATACGTAAGCATAAATAATTAGGGAATTGCTGATACTTGTTGAATTGTTGAATATTAAATAATGACGGAATTCATCGATACATTGAAAAGGAAACGCGGCCACATAAGGGCTGCCGTTACAAAATTAATTGGCCGAATCGAAACTGAATTACCAAAAACAGAAGTGAATGCAGAGGAACTAGAAATTTCTTTAGAACTCTTAAATGAAAAATCGAACGAGTTAAAACAAATAGATGCCGATATAGAAAAATTAATAAACATAAAGGATCTAGACCAGGAATTAAATGGTGTTGACGAATATCGTGAAAGAATAACTACATTTAAATACAAAGCTAACAAAAAATTGAAAGAAATTAATATAGAACAACAAAAATTTAATGTGTTACGAAGCACTGAACAGTTAAGTGAAAGTATTATAGAAAACGTTAAAATCGAAAGTCATAATGTGAAGCTTCCTAAACTTACGATTCCGAAGTTTTATGGCGAGAGCTGCGAATGGCTGATATTTTGGAACACTTTTTCATCAGCCATACATCAAAATAAAACGCTTGACGCTATAAGCAAATTTAATTATTTGAAATCCTTTTTGGGAGGTACTGCTTATAACACCATTGACGGTTTCGATTTAACCGAAGAAAATTACGAAACTTCAGTTAAACTCCTCACAGAAAGATTTGGAAATAAAGATGTACTGATCAACGCCCATATAGATAAATTACTGAAAATAAGACCTCTAAAGGATTCAAATGACATTCAAAATTTCCGTAAGTTATTCAATTATATACAGAAACATATTCGATGTCTTGAATCATTAATAAAGACCTCAGAAACATATGGAGCTTTATTAACACCTATTTTGCTTAAAACATTGCCCCCAGATTTGGTTTTGGAGTATAATAAAACAGTTCGGAAATCAAATTACGATTTGAATCACCTAGTGGAATTTCTTTCTGAACAGTTAGTTGCGCGGGAACGTACATTCCAGACGGTCCAGCCAAAGGCGGCGCCGCAAAAGCATAACAAACTGAGTGAAACCAGACCTATTGCGAAACACACAGCTTCGGAGTTGACGAACGCAAGTTTGCGGGGGGGGACAAACACCATGTGTTTTCTGCGACTCTTCTGATCACGAGTCTATAACGTGTAAACAAGCATCTTTATGGTCTACTGAGAAAAAGAGGGAGAAATGCAAAGCGAAATTAATATGTTATCGCTGTTTACACCCACGGCATCTTAGTTTTAATTGCACTTCTAGAATAAGGTGTGAATTATGTAAACAACGACATGCCACTATAAAGTGTTTTAAAACCGAAAACGCAGAAATTAAGGAAGAACAAATTGAAAATAAGGCCTTAACGAATAATTCATCCTATGAAAGTGTAATCTTGCAAACTTTAATTGTCAGTGTTTACGGAGATGGTGAAAGCAATTTTATACGAATAATTCTGGATACCGGAAGTAACAGATCATATATCAGCACATTTCTTGCGGAGAAATTAAAACTAAAATCTTTAGGTCAGGAAAGTGTGACTCATGGGCTTTTTGGAGGAATAGAAAAAAGGGAAAATCACAACAAGTATCTGATTAAGTTAAATAATCCAGAAACAGGATTCACATGCGAAATGGAAGTTTTGAGCCAAAATACGATATGCTCACATATTCCAAAGTTGGAGGATAGGGAATGCATAAAGAAACTTAGAGGTTACAAAATTTTTCCCAGTGATGTAACTAATGAGAATTCTTGTTTATTTGAAAAACACCCTAATGAAATACACATGCTTGTAGGAGCAGATTATACCGGAAAACTCTTTACAGGGGAAGTAAAACACGTAACGGAGAGTTTAGTAGCGATGAATACACACCTTGGTTGGACAATATTAGGGAGAACAAAGGTAAAGGGAAAGAATTTTAATGAAGTTCTTTTATCACTACACATTAGTGACAGAAAAATCTGTGACTTGTGGTCTCTTGATTCTATCGGAATAACTGAACCAGCTCTTTCGCAAACAAAAACAGAAATAGAAAAGGCTACAGAAAATTATTTTATCCGTACTTTAGATAGAGATGACGCTGGAAGATATCAGGTGTCACTTCCATGGCTTCAAATTCATCCTGAGTTGCCAGATAATAGAATCCTTGCAGAAAAGCGTCTGAAGTCTTGCGTGAAAACCCTTCAGACTAAGAATTCCTTAGAAGCCTACGAAACTGTTTTAAAGGATTGGGTAGAAGAGGGAATAATTGAACCTATCGATATTTCGGAGGCAGAAAAGATCAAAGGGCATTATCTGCCACATAGAGCAGTGTTTCGGGAAAATTCGACTACCAAAATTCGACCAGTGTTCGACGCATCTGCGAAGGAGAAAAATTCGGTATCTCTGAACGACTGCCTGGAAAAGGGTCCTAATTATCTTGAATTGATCCCCAAAATTTTGATAAAATTTCGAGAGGGGAAGTATGGAGTAATTTCGGATATAAAAAGAGCATTTCTTCAGATAGGTGTGAATCCAGCGGATCGAGATTTTCTCCGCTTCCTATGGTGGGAGAAAGGACAGCCTGAAAAACTGACTATATATCGGCACCGAAGGGTTGTATTCGGCGTAAACGCCAGCCCCTTTTTACTCGCTGCCACGATTAACTACCATTTGGAAAATGTACCAAAACATCATCAGGAAATAGCTTCAAAGCTAAAGAAAGCCATGTATGTGGATAACTGCGTAGCGAGCGTGGAATCAATTGAAGAATTAAACTCATTTATCAAAGGATCTAGAGAAATAATGGCTACTGCAAAATTTGACCTAAGAGGTTGGAAACATAATAGACTTAAAAATGAAACTTCAATTCTAAACCTTTCTGATAAAGATTATGAAGATGTTGTGTCAGTATTGGGATTGAAATGGGACTTGTTTGACGATACTTTGTCTTGTCACGTAAAATATGAAGAAAACCCTATATTGAGCAAAAGATCTGTTCTTTCCGAATTGAGTAAAATCTTTGACCCAATTGGGTTTACTAGTCCAGTTACTCTCATGCCTAAACTGATTCTGCAATAGTGCTGGAAACAGAAAATTAACTGGGATACTAATCTGCCGAAAGATCTAGCAAGGAAATTTTTCACATGGTCATCTCAGTTAAAATATTTGAAAGACATCAAAATTCCTAGATTGCTTCCCAAAATAGACGAAAGTACCACTCTGCATATATTTTCGGACGCAAGCAAGGACGCGTATGCGACCTGCATTTTCCTTAGACACAGCGGTGAGAGTGGAGTCACTTGTCAATTGATACAATCTAAAGCGAGAGTTGCTCCCCTAAAAGCACTCACCATACCTCGACTAGAGATTCTCGCTTGCACTATTGGAGCCAGGCTCTCTCATACAATAAGAGAAGACTTGAAACTAAAAGAGGTTCCAGTTTTTTACTGGGCGGATTCCACAAATGCTCTCTTTTGGATAAAACAGAAAGAAAATTGGTCCACTTTTGTAGCCAATCGAGTAAATGAGATTCGAAAATTGAGTAACCCAGATCACTGGCATCACATTCCCGGAAAGTTTAATTCTTCGGATTTGCCATCACGCGGTTGCTCTGCAAAAGAATTGAGGATATCCGAATGGTGGAAAGGACCAGATTGGATTTATCGACCTCCAGAAGAGTGGCCTATTGCAGATGGAGGACATCCTGACTTCGAAATAGTAAATGGAGAGAGAAAACGAACTGTGGTTTCAGCCAGCAATAACACGAATACAGATAAATTTAACCTTTTTGACAATATTTCAAAATTCGAAAAGCTCATAAAGGTCGTATCTTGGATCTTTAGATTCATGAAAAATGCTACAACACCACCATCTGAAAGAACTCATGGGAGAATTTCAGTCGAAGAACTAAAGGGAGCTGAAACAGTGGTTTTCCGACTCATCCAACGAGAATCTTTCGAAGGATTGAAAGATAAAAGAATACGTGCTCTAGAACCTATCATGGACTCCAATGGCCTTATAAAAGTGAAGACACGTATCTTTCAGAGAGACGATGATGCTGACTTTTGTTACCCAGTTTTACTTCCCTCAGAACATCCATTAGTCTTAAAACTGATCAAATCTGAACATGAAAGGCTAAGTCACGCTGGAGTACAATTCGTTATGTGCGCTTTGCGTGAAAAATATTGGATCATAAAGAGTAGGAAGACCGTACGCAAGGTTATCCAAAACTGTGTATGATGTCAAAGGTTCGACTCTGATTCATATAAGATTCCTCAAGCGCCTCTACCTGAAGACAGAATAAGAGATGCTTTAATTTTTGAGACTATTGGTGTTGATCTGACGGGTCCCTTAATTTTAAAAGGAAGCCAAAAAACATGGATCGTCATTTTTACTTGCGCAATATATAGAGCAGTGCACTTAGAGCTAGTCTCATCTCTATCAACTGAAAGTTTCCTGCACGCGTTCATGCGATTCATCGCTCGAAGGGGTAGACCTGTCACTGTATACTCTGACAATGGAACCAATTTTGTTGGATCAAATAATTTATTTAAGACCATAGATTGGAATTCTATCTTAGAAAACGCAACAGTTAAGAAAATTGAATGGAAATTTATTCCCCCTTGTTAGCATAAATTTAGGTATTTTGCATAATGAAACTCGAAAGGCATACGAAACGAACGTGCGCCAAGGTATATATTGGCGAGAGAAAGTAAAGCTCGTGTGCAATGCAGAATATTTGATTTTCACCCTAGCTACTTGTACCTGGCCAAAGGTCTAATCCAATAGTACTTTCTTATCTTTCAGGTACGATGGCAAAGTATATTCCTGTTTATTTTTTTTACTGCCTAATATAGGTAAGCCTGATGATATTTAGCACTGATGAGAATTCTATGTAAGTTATTCTTTTGAATACTTCAGTCTTTTAATGTCCTTGAACATCATTACTTTTGTTATGCTTAAGTTAAGCAAAATTATCCTATTAAATAAAGATTTCGTAGTTAAAATTTTTGACTTATGATTCTTTAATTCTGTGCTTGAGGAAACGTACTCATTACGCCTTCAGTGCTAATGCACAACCAACAAGTGATTATGAGACTGAGAAATTGAAATTTTGTAATGTTGTAAGATTCCAGGGGCATAAAGTGTTAAAACTCTTTGTTGAAAATACTAGTTACAAAGTTTATATGAATAATTGTAACAAGTAATAATGTCTATTCTAAAAGAATCAATTTGGATAGAAAAATTAACAGATGAAAATTATTCAGTATGGAAATTTAAAATAAAACAAATTCTAATAAAAGAAGGTTTAGATGATGTTGTATTCGAAGAAAAACCGGAAACTGATACTGATATTTGGTTAAAGAATGATCGTAAAGCTAAAGCTTTAATATGTCTAAACATTTCGGATTCGCAAATTATCCATGTATTGCATAGTAAATCTGCAAAAGAAGTTTGGCAGAAATTAAAATGTGTCCATGAACGTGTAAATTTAACAAATAAGTTATTTCTTCTTAGAAAATTATATTCCATTAGATATAATGAAAGTTCTAAAATGCAGGAACATATCAAAGGAGTACTAGAGTTGGCTGAAAAGCTGCGTAGTATAGGTGAAGAAATTAAAGAAAATAACTTAATCGCAATACTACTATGTTCTTTACCAAATTCATACAACTCCTTAATAACTGCAATAGAAAGTAAATCGGAAGCTGAATTGTCGCTAGAATATGTTAAAAACAAACTAATAGATGAGTATTGTAGACGTGTGGAAACTAAGAAAGTTCAAAAGTACGATTCAGTTGCTTTAAAAAGTAAAAGCGAAAATAAAGTATGTTACACAATTTTGTACTTATTGTAAAAGAAATAACCATACGATAAATGACTGTTTTCATTTAAAACGCAACGCTAGAACTTCCCCGAAAACAGATGTAAATAATAGTAAATTAAGAAATTATTCTCAAAATTATAAAAGTAATGCATGCCAAATAGCAAATACACAAAGTGTAGAAAACATAACAAAACTTAAAGAAAATAAGTATCTTAAAAGTATTGAAACTGAAAATTCGCAGATTCAGTTTAATCAAGTTCTAAAAGTGGAAAATAAACATGAAAACACGCAAACGCAAGAATGGGTTATCGACTCGGGAGCCTCAACTCATATGACTAGTGATAAGAATTTCTTCTCTCAGTTAAATGACTCTAATAAACAAATAGTAACTGTAGCCAATGGTGCTAAATTAAATTCTTATGGTATTGGTGAAGGTTATTTTAAAGTTCAAAACTTAAAGGGTCAGGTTACACAAATAAAATTGGAAAATGTATTGTATGTACCAGGTTTAGATAGTAATTTACTTTCTGTTCAATCTGTTACCAATAAAGGTTGCATTGTTACATTTGATAGTAATAAGTGTTACATAAAGCGTAACAATATACTCGTAGCCGACGGCAATGCTCAGCAAGGTTTATATAAATTGACCGTAAACTCAATTGACGAGAAAGCATACTTAGCTAATAATGTTTCATGTTCAAATACGAACTGTATACTAAAATGGCATCAAAGATTAGGCCACAGAAATATAGATGCCATAAAAACACTTGAGAAAAATGATTTGGCAGACGGCATTAAACTTGGCAAATGCACTCATAGTGTGGAATGTTCTACTTGTGTAAAAGCGAAACTAACTGAAACACCTTATCCCAAAACTAGTTTTAGATCTAAAAATCCACTGGATTTAGTGCACACAGATGTGTGTGGGCCAATTGAAGTCAACAGCTTAGGAGGGAAAAGATATTTCGTAACTTTCATTGATGACTATTCGCGTTATACTCAAATTTATTTTATTACTTCAAAAGATGAAGTATTCGAGAAACTTAAACAGTATGTTGCATCGACAACAAATAAATTTAGAAAGAAAATAAAGGTTCTCAGATCCGACAACGGTACAGAATACTGTAACGAAAGTACTGAAAATTATTTAAAGAAACTCGGCATTTTTCACCAAACTTCGGTTCCTTATTGTCCGGCACAGAACGGCGTCGCAGAAAGGAAAAATCGCTCTTTAATAGAAATGACTAAAGCCATGCTAATAAACTCTAAATTACCGAAAGGATTCTGGGCTGAAGCAGCAGCTACTGCTGCATATCTTCAAAATAGGTTACCAACTAAAGCCACAGATAGAACACCATATGAATTGTGGAATGGTAGAAAACCAAACTTAAGTCACTTACGAGTATTTGGCTGTACAGTATTTTATTATGTGAACAAACAAAAACGGCGTAAATTCGACAACAGAGCTGAAGAAGGAATATTCGTAGGATACGATTTACGAAGTAAGGGATACAGGATTTATGTAGGTGGAAGAAAAATAATAGTAAGTAGAACTGTTAAATTTTCAGAAAACTCGTCTTTACCTGACAAACTTGCAGAAAATAATGCTGAAGATTTAGAATTAATTCACTTCAATAACTCGCAAGATGATGAAGAAAATAATGAAGAAACATCTCTTGGCGATGATTTTACAGAAGATTCAAAAAGTTCCGAAGAGTTAATTAAATGTGAAGAAAATGTAGAAAGAAGGGTTTCTAGCAGATCAACCAAAGGGGTCCCACCGGAAAGATTCTCTTATACAGCAGAAGACGAAGAATCAATCTTACCTAAAATTAAAGATCCAGAAAGCTTTGAAGAAATTCTAAACTTACCAAAACGTGAACAAGAAGCTTGGATCAAGGCTATGCAAGAAGAAATACATTCTCTAAAAGAAAATGAAACCTATAAACTTACAGAATTACCACCAGGAAAACATGCAGTAGGCAGCAAATGGGTGTTTAAGACAAAATATGATGAAACTGGTAAAAATATAAAATACAAAGCACGCTTAGTAGCCAAAGGATTTACTCAAAAATACGGCAGTGATTATGATGAAACTTTTTCACCAGTAGTGAAACACACTACGATAAGAGTTTTCTTAGCATGGGCAGCGTATAATAATGCCAAGGTACATCAACTAGATGTTAAAACAGCTTTTTTGTACGGCAACTTAAATGAAGAAATATATATGGAACAACCAGAAGGATTCGTGGTTCCGGAAGAAAGACATAAAGTTTGTAAATTACAGAAATAGATTTATGGTCTCAAACAAGCAGCTAGGTGCTGGAATGCAGAAATTGAAAATACACTGAAGAATCTGGGGTTCAGTCAAAGCAAAGCAGATCCATGTCTTTTCACAAAAGTGGTTCGTGATAAAAGAATTAATTTAATAGTTTATGTTGATGACATCCTAATAAGTTCTACAGAAGAAGGAATAATTCTTCAAACAATTAATGATTTAAAGAAACGTTACCAAATAACGCATCTTGGTGAAGCTAAATATTTCTTAGGCATGGAAATAAATCGCAAGGAAGATGGAAGTTATCTCTTATCACAGAAAAATAAAATAAATCAACTTGTCAAGCAATTTCAACTTGAAGAAGCGAAACCCGCCAGCACACCAATGGAAACAAACTATTATAACCTAAACAAGGAAGAAAATCTCCTAACTTCAAATGATAAATTTCGCCAAGCTATTGGAAGTCTTTTGTATATATCGTCTATCACAAGACCAGATATCACAGCTTCGACTCACATACTCAGCAGAAGGTGTAATAATCCACGTCAAAAGGACTGGAATGCTGTTAAAAGAATCATTAGATACTTAAACACGACAAAGAACCTATCCTTACAAATTTCGTCGAGTGAAGAACCTAATATTACAGTTTATTCAGATGCTGATTGGGGACAAGATATTGAAGATAGAAAATCTACATCAGGAAGTGTTATTTTATGAGGAAGGAACTGTATTTCATGGTTTTCAAGAAAACAAACTTGTGTTTCTTTATCCTCAGCAGAAGCTGAATATGTTGCACTATCGCAAGCTACGCAAGAACTATTATGGCTATTAAAATTAACAGAAGATTTCAATCTACCCCAAACTCTACCGATAAAGGTATTTGAAGATAATCAGTCTACTATAAGACTTGTAGAATCTGAAAAATTCAGTTCACGCACTAAACATATTGATACAAAAGTTCATCATATACGCGACTTGAATAACAAAGGAATAGTAAAACTTGCTTATCTTTCAACAGAGCAAATGATTGCTGATATTATGACAAAACCAATTCCTAAAGCTAAATTTCAGTTTTGCAGGAATGAATTACAATTGGTATGAGTTTCATTAGCAAAACAGGGGCAATGTTAGCATAAATTTAGGTATTTTGCATAATGAAACTCGAAAGGCATACGAAACGAACGTGCGCCAAGGTATATATTGGCGAGAGAAAGTAAAGCTCGTGTGCAATGCAGAATATTTGATTTTCACCCTAGCTACTTGTACCTGGCCAAAGGTCTAATCCAGTAGTACTTTCTTCTCTTTCAGGTACGAAGGCAAAGTATGTTCCTGTTTATTTTTCTTATTGCCTAATATAGGTAAGCCTGATGATATTTAGTACTGATGCTGATTCTCTGTAAGTTATTCTTTTCAATACTTCAGTGTTTAAATGTCCGTGAACATTATTACTTTTTGTTATGCTTAAGTTAAGCAAAATTATCCTATTAAATAAAGATTTCGTAGTTAAAATTTTTGACTTATGATTCTTTAATTCTGTGCTTGAGGAAACGTACTCATTACGCCTTCAGTGCTAATGCACAACCAACACCCCTTCCTCGCCATGGT
Organism: Stegodyphus dumicola; assembly: GCF_044657685.1. Classification (NCBI taxonomy): domain Eukaryota; kingdom Metazoa; phylum Arthropoda; class Arachnida; order Araneae; family Eresidae; genus Stegodyphus; species Stegodyphus dumicola. Next base: position 96,893,268 of record NC_140772.1, on the reverse strand, counting down.
GGGGAGGGTGGTGGGAAAGATTAATTGGAGTACTAAAGAGAATTCTTCGAAAGGTACTAGGAACATCTTCTCTGAACTACGAAGAATTGTTAACAATCATTTGTGATTGCGAGAGCCTTATGAACAACCGTCCTCTCACGTATTTGTCAGAAGACGTAAAGGATTTAAGAGCTCTCACCCCAGCAATGTTTCTAACAGAAATTCCAGAGACTGGAGTTCCTGAATTAGATCTTTTGGATTCTAAATCCATCAATAAAAGATACCTTTACAGAGCCAAATTGAGAAAAGATTTACGAAAAAGATTTCGATCAGAATATTTAGGACAACTAAAACAAAGCTCAAAATTCATCCGCGAACCATCTTCTGTGAAAGTTGGTGATCTTGTAATTGTGTCCAACAACGAAAAAAGGATAAACTGGCCCTTAGCTAGAATCATGGAAATTTTTCCATCCCACGACGGATACATTAGATTAGTGAAATTGAAAACTGCACAAGGGAAGATTATAAGACCTACTAAGAACCTCATACCTCTTGAAATCAACTTTACACCTGAGTCGGATATGCAAGTGAGGTACAGAACTCGATGTATGACGAAATCTCAAGAGACTTGAACTACAGGTCAGTTGAGGTCCATCCTCTGTTGATACTGGACCTCAAGGTGGGAGAGTCGCGTTTGCTTACTAGAACTTTACTTCCACGAACGCCCTCTGGCGAAAGAGACTAAAAGTAGTCAGTTGAACGGCTGACGTGTCTAACGGATGTATAACGATAGACCGTCTCCGTATAAATTATGCTTGTAATCATTATAACTTGTAAATATTTTGTAGATATCTTTCATATGAATTAAAATTTCTTAAAAGGTTTATAGCTGTGTTTCGAAGTGAATCGAAGTTCATCATAGAGACGGATACCTACAAGAAGGAAAAGCAGGCAGTTCAGGGCAGCCCTATTTAGAAGGTAAGTGAACTTTCACTTATCTATTTAATGATCAAAAAATTTTAATAGTGCAAAGTTGATAAAATTTTTTAACAGTGGAGATTCGCAATTGACTACCGTAAATTAAACTCCATAATTAAATATCCGGTATATCCGTTACCTATTATTGAAGAAATTCTAAGGAACATAACATCCACCAAATATATGACGACTTTAGACTTAACGACTGGTTATTTTCAAATAGGGGTTAGGCCTGAGGATGTGCCTAAGACTGCTTTTATAACCAAGTCTGGCACTTATGCATTTTTGCGTATGCCGTTTGGACTTTCAGGGGCACTGGCAACATTTCAGCGATGTATGGACATTGTGTTAAGTCCTGTTCTTGGAAAGTCCACATTTATCTATTTAGACGATATCATTATTACTAGTGATAATCTCGACCAACATGTACAGGATTTAAGACAGGTGTTTTCTTTATTAAATGAGGCCGGTCTAAAAGTTAATGTCGAAAATAGCAAATTTGCAGCCCCTGAATTAAAATATTTAGGTTACAAAATATCTCAGGAAGGAATCGAGACAGGCGAATCAAAAATAATCGCTGTACAAAAGTATCCGACTCCAAACACGGCGAAGAAGCTCTCTTCTTTTCTAGGACTTTGTTCATATTATAGGTCCTTTATAAAAGATTTTGCAGCTATTGCTGAGCCATTGTTAAAATTAAAAAGGAAAACGGCAAGATTCTCGTGGACTGCCGAAGCCAATAGTGCTTTCGAAAAATTAAAACAAGCATTAACGAAAGCCTCTGTGTTGAAATTTCCTGAAAAGGATGAGAATTTAGAAATTTCAGCGGATTCTTCGGATTATGCGGTAGGAGCGGTACTTTCGCAAAATCAACAGCCCGTGGCATTTTTTAGCCGAACTTTAAATCAAACACAAAGAAACTATTCCGCGACCGAGAGAGAGGCACTTGCAGTTCTGTTAGCAGTGCAAAAGTTCCGAGTCTATTTTGGAAAGGCGCCAATAACAGTGTACTCTGATCATGCGGCGGTAACTAGATTGTACTCAGGGAAAAATTTATCCCCAAGGTTAATAAGATGGGCACTCAAGCTACAAGAATATAATCTGGTAATCAAGCATACCCCCGGAAAGGAAAATATCGTAGCAGATGCCCTATCCAGAATTAAAATAGATGAAGAAGGTAATACCGTAAAGGTGGCAATGCTCACAGCATGTACAATAAATTCCCGAGAAACTGTAATAACCGAACTGGGTAAGGATCCTGAGTTTGGAAGAATTTATGAGTATTTAAAGGATCCTGAAAATTTTAGCCACCAAGATATTGTGGCGATAAGAAATAGGGCGGCCCATTACGAACTAATAGATGATCTATTATTTTATACAAAAACTACGAATTCCAACAACGAATTTCGACCTGTTATCCCAGCTAGTCTTAGAATAAATATCCTGCAGGAGCTCCATGACAGCCCTTTAGCTTCTCATGCTGGTATTCGAAAAACTATCCAACGCGTACGCGAGGGGCAGTCTATTTTCCTGAACTGCAAAAGTTAACAAGGGCGTATGTCCAGTCCTGCCCAACATGTCAAGCAGTTAATTATATTAATTTCCGCCCGGCCGGGTTTCTAAATAGTATTAAATCCGAATTTCCAAATGAAATAATTGGCATCGATTTATTGCGCCCTTTCCCAAAAAGTCTGTTAAATAAAAGTCGCTATCTCCTTGTTATGGTTGATCATTTTAGTAAGTGGACCGAAATTGTTCCCTTAAAACGAGCCTTCGCGAAAGTAGTTACTGATTCTATTTTAAATAAATATATTTTAAAATACGGGGCGCCCCTAAAAGTTATATCGGATAATGGTCCTCAATTTGTAAGTAATGTATTTGAAGACATGTGCCAAAAACTGGGCATACGTCATTTAAAAATGGTCCCGTATCGGCCGCAATCAAATATAGCGGAACGGGTCAATAGAAATATAGTGAAAATTATCCGTAGTTATGTTAAAATTTTTCAAAAAAGCTGGGATAACTATGTCAATGAATTTGCTTTCGCCCTTAGGACCGCAAAACATGATACAACGGGCAAAACTCCTGCTGAGTTATTTTTAGGCTGAAAGATTATAACGCCGTTAGATAAATTATTTTATGTGCAACAAAGAGCCCCAGAATTTAAAATGGGTGATATAGAAAAACTAATTAAAGAAGCAAAAAAGAATACGGAAGTAGCACAGAGAAAACAAAAGCTGTATTACGACTTGAAACGACGGGGAGTAACTTATAAAGTAGGGGATGAAGTATTAAAAATTAAGCATTCACTTTCTTCAGCACCAGAAGATAAAACTGCCAAATTTTTTCCACGATTTGAAGGACCATATGTCATAGAAAAAATAACTCACGCTGTAGTAGTGTTAAAAGCCAGGAATGGGGAAACCTGCTCCGCAAACATTGATCAAATCAAACCCTACTATGATCGTAATAAAATGCAAATTTTCAAAGATCTTTTGCAGGATCCGGCACGGCAGACACGGCAGGCACAAGCTCCAGAGGTGGAACAACGACAAGTACAAGGTCAAGCCATTAAGAGGCAGGAGCAAGTGAAAAGAAAGTTTCCCCGCGGAAAAATTGAAGGTAACAAGAAAAAGAAGCCGTTCCACCGTCCAGAAAAGAGAGCTCACGAACACCTCCAGAGTGAAGAAGGGAGAAGGACGACGTATGCAAAGAGAGCTAGGAGAAATGACGGCAACTATAACCCGGGTCTAAAACGGAAGATCTACTCATCCGACAGGACTCTCCGCAGCAAATGTCGCCGAACTGCGGAAGGGCCACCAGCGGCGGAGGGAAAGTTACAAGGAAAATTTGAACGGCCAGCAACGAGGTCCAAGCAGGAACGCGAAAGAAGTCTCCCGGTTCCGCCAAGACCAGCTGCCATCAAACGGCCAAGACCACAGGCAGAGGCGAAAAAGAAGGTATTCAAGGGTGACCGAACTGGAAAAAAAAAGAAAGCTTCTATAGGAAGGCACTGAAGGGCGAGCCCGCACACGAAGGAGGATACATCAAACAAGAATCTACGCTACTTTCCAGGACTGGGCTCAGAAAAGAATGTCCGAATATCACAAAGATAAGTAAAATTTTATGTTACTTTGCAAACTTAAGTTAATCTTTCATTCTTACTGCAAGTGGCAGATTTCAAGAAGTTTTACCTCATGCGAGGTCTACCTTTATCGCCAAAAGGGCGAGAAATGAGTTGTTACCGATTTTGGTATTATGTTTTTCAATTACTCGCGTGTAAAACTAAAATTGATATATAATAGCGATGTGTAAAGACTTAAATATTGTAAAAGTTATTGTATAAATTTTATTTAAAACTTTCTGGAAAGAAAGAAAATTTGGTCTGAAAGGCTTTTTGAAATGTAGTATTTCAATGTAGAAAGAATTGGCACTTGCTTTGAAAAGAATATATGTTAACAATGTACTACTAATGTATGTTGTCAGATGCGTAAAATTAACGGCATGTTAATATGTTCTTATATACAATGTGAACTGTTATTTCAAATGTTAAGAAATACCGTGATATGGTAAAAGTGAAAGTAATGTTAAAAATTTGTTATTCGTGTGACTGTAAAAAGACCAAATCATGGTGAATATGTGTTAAAGGTTGAATGAATGTAGTTAGGCTCTCTGACGCTACACTTCAGAGTTAGCCACTTTCAGAATAGTACCTCAGGGTTTAGAGTTGAAGTTAGGGTGTGTTACGAGGTCTTGGTATGTTGAATTTTTAACACGTTAGTGCTTTGATTGTAGGAGGGAGTGTTGAACACGTAGACATAAACACATTCGTGTTTGGTGTTCTTTTACAACACATGTCAGAGAGCACGGGGAGAGATAATTAAAATAGTCATGAATGAAATAAGAATGTTAAGAAAAATATAATTATACATGTTACTTGCCATTTCATTGTGTAACATTTCATTAAACTAGTTTTCCTTCCAGATCTCTGGAAGGAACCAGATTTGAATAAAAGCTCCTGTTTAGATGCAGTACAGATGAAAAAAAAATTGCGTGTCCTCGGAGCTGCTATTGTAAAAACAAATTTCTTTCTTTTAAATTTCTAGTTTCTAACGAAAAATGTTTGTAAAAGATTGGCCTCGCGTTAGATTCTAGAGCTAAAAGTTTTCAACAAGGTCCTTTTAGACCTCAGTTTCAAACTAATTAACTCTGGCGGGAAGTATGTAAGGATCTTAAGTTTTAATAACGTTTATTTTATTTTAAATCTTTACTATCACTTCTTATTTTCTACTTCCGGCCAGAATTATAAGCGTTAACGTATTTATGCAAAGTTTGTCTGGCGAGCGCCAAGTATTTAAGTTGTGGCTTTTTGCCAAGCGAGAGAGAGGAAGCAGTTAGTCGAAGCAGGCCGCTTACCTTAGAAGTTTTACTCAGTTGCTGGTTGCCTTCCAGGCCAGAGGTTTAATCCTCTTGACAACTTTAAACGTATTGTAGTGTTCACAGTTCTCTGTAGTACATACGGCTTCCTGTTAATATAAGGCCAATCTTCCACGTTTATTATTTCAAAGTTAAGAGTTTAGTTTTATTTTTATATTTTTACGTTTAGACCACAAGTAGTGGGTCTTTGTATTCCGAAGTACGGAAGTTATTGTAAATAGAGAAAAATAAAGGGTTTTGTATACCCTTCTTGTGTATCCTGTCTACTTCCCACAGTTATTGAACATAGCTTTAGTAAGCTCTCTGTTCCGAGTCAGGTCCTTGCATGTTCCCGAAGAAAGTAAGACGGAACATTGAACCTGATAAGTTTGTTTCCGAAGTATTACTGTTTCTTCAACAAATGGATAAAAGGCAAGATATATTAATTAAAAAAATATCATATACAGTGAAAATCGTTTGACACGAAACTGTGGGGACTGAAATATTTTTTCGTGTTAAAGGATATTGAAATAAAAACATATATTCAACAAAATTAAGTTTATTAGAGTATATTTGTTTACATAGACATGTATATATGCATGTATTTAATAAAAATTAATGAAACAAAACGATCCACAGGAACGTAATGACAATTAATGCAACATTTTTCAAGTTTTTTGAAAAACAAAACATTTATTGAGGTTTTGGAAAATAATGTGTTATTTTTCTTTGTATTGCCTTTTTAGCATCAAATTGCTCAATGTCGTCCATTTTACTATTTATTTCACCACTGAAAATGTGCGCTTAAATAACTGCGCATACTTTTCATGATGTCCTCATTTCGGATAACGTGGGAACAAGAGCTGCATTATTCATTTCATTTTCGTCGTCGGAATCTACATCAATGATATTTTTTGAGCTCTGAACAAATTCCAAAATGTCTTTGTTTTCCATAATTGGGGCTACACACATTATCATCAATTACTGCAACGAATATTTCGAATAATATAGTAGGACAGTCCAATAATACAGAAATTTTCTCAAACATTTCATTAAGTGTCAGCTCAGTTTCAATATCCTCCTTCATGTCTTTTGCCGCCAAAGAATTTGATACTTTTGAGAATCTTGCATGACGGAAACAATTTTCATTTGCCCTCGGAGTCACTAAATTTCATGCAGTGCTACATATGAAGTGACAGAGACATGCAAAGTGCAAAATATAAACCAAACTTACAGATTGTTTACTTACACTTCGATGTACACGTCACCGAATTCTAAAGCCAACTGTTGAGAGATGAGATGTTTGTTTGGCGTTTGTAGGGGTGGAAGGTGAAAGTAGCTTAGATAAACAAAACTGGGTGTGTCGCAGGCTATTCCGTGGGTATTTAAGCCAAGTTAGCCTCTTTTCTACGAAACATGTGAAACCATCTTTCTGTCAATTCCCCCCTTTTCTTAAATCTCGCCTGCGAGGCCGGTGTTTTCCGTATTTTGTTCATTTCTTGAGAGGATGTCCTTTGTGTTAAGCGATTTTTCTTTCGTATTAAGAGAAACAAAATGCATGAAAATATATAGTAGTTTGTCGGGACCTTTGTATTATTTCGCGTTAATCGATATTTCGTCTTAAGCATTTTCGCGTTAAACGTATTTCGTTGTGTATATGTAATAAAAAACTCAAGTAATGACTAGCAGAAATTTTGATGGAATAGAAGTGTTGATCCATAATGAATAGGAAATTGGAGGCGAAGGCAGATTAAATATTCATTTTTTATTTCAGTTAACATGTTGCGGCCATAAACAAGTTGACACATTAATTTGTAATTCCAAAAAATTACATTTTAGATAATTTTGCAGTAAGAAAGGAGGAACAGACAGATTTCAGTCCAGCTAGACCAAAATGTAGAAAGCAAGTGCGTTATGTTCAAGGTGTAATCTTAATTCAGACTGAGTTAGTTTTAGTTCTCAATGTATTTTGATTGGATAGTTAATATTACTATAAAATTACTATTGGCTGATCGAGTTTTAGTTCCATTTACATCACCGGAATTATGTAAGAGTCATATGACATGGATTAATCTAGGAATGATGCAGTGCAAAGAGAGGTTACTATTTTTAGAATTGCGAAGGGAAATTTAGGTTACTAATTTAATCTTTTACATATTCTTCATTTTTATTACATATATATATATATACAAAAATCATTAAGCAGTGGTACGTAAACCAATGTAATATATGAATTATAAATTTTTCATTTCTGTTAGAAATAAAGTTATGAATTTGTCTTCCCCGATAATAATTTGATGTAATACACTTTTTTTAATGTTACATTTTTTCAACTGTAAATCAATCTTTGGCGTTCAGCTTATGAAATCTTTTAATCTCTTTATAGGTTAACCGCGGTGGCATGTAAATAATCTTACACTTATGGGATAAGAGATTTTTATAAGTGAATCGGAACAATTTGTGAAGATTTAATAGTAATTTTTATTTTTGAAATTATTCTAAAAATTATTCTTGAAATTATTAATTATTCTTGATATTATTCTAAGAATTAAATTATATAGACCTTTGTTTAAGAGGTTAGCGGTACCATCGGTGTAAGGGTTTTTGTCCATGACGTAAATGGATAGTACGTTCGGCTTGCAATTGGAGGTCCGGTATTCGTATCTCGGCGAAGGAAATTATGAATTTCTTCGATTTCCCTGCTTTGAAAGTGACGACCGAATTAAATAACAACAACTAAATAGTGACGTCCGAACTTTGTGGATGATAATTCTTCTTTACCAAAATTTGACAATCGGGTTGCCTCATTCAGAGTCGAAGTAATTTCTCCCTCTTTTCCACGTGCTTTCGTAGTATAACTGGTCCAGTTGACAATCAGGAAGTTCGGTGTTCGAATCTCGTATGTGGATTTTTTCGATTTCCCTGATTCGAAAAATTCTAAAAAGCTTAGAAATGATACTAATATCTAATTTAAAATGAATTTCGCGCAGAGTAGCTTTTCCTTTCCATTTTAGATTAGTATTTAAGGGTCTACTATTGAATTTCACGCTATGGGCATTAAGACTTAAGGGTTCATTGTTAAATTTACGTTTTGGGCAATAAGATTTAAGAGTTCACTTTTAAAATTCACGTTAGAATCAATGATATTTGAGGGCTTATTGTTAAATTTTCCATTGTGGGCAATAAGATTTAAGGATTCACTGCTAAATTTCACGTTATGGACAAATATGATGCATAATAATTTCTTTTCGTGTTTCTGAAAATTTAGTAAATTTGAAATCTTTTCTACGGGAAGCTAAATTTTTTCGATTCGAAAATTTGAGATTTGTGAAAAGATAAAATTGCATTTGAAAATACTAGTTTGTTCCTATGATAAGCTAATATTCGAAATGTCGGAAAGCGAACGATTTCTCAACATCAAAACGTTCATCAATAGATCTTTCCTTTTAAAGATGTTTAACTATGATATCATGCTTTAATATATTGGTTAAAACAGGGAAATTTTATCTGTGAATAACAGCATACGTATGTTTTCATGTGGCAGTTAAACTCGCTAATATAGAACGTAAAACGGAAAACCGAAATGTAAAACTGAGGACAGACTCCAGATGCTCTTTTGTGAAATTTAGAACAAGTGCATAAGGTATAGCATCTCATTGGAAAATACTTTTGACTGGAAAGAAAACAAAATTCTGGAATTTTTTATAGAGAGTTCTGGCCAATATTTTTAGCCAGGTATACTACCCATCTTTCCATTTCTTAAAATAAAGTATGTCTTGAGCTGATTCAGGGTTATTCTCTTTCTGGGTGTTAAAACGCCAGATAGTGCAAAGTGCGTTTTCATTCTTTGGTAAAATGTTTAATTTTTTTATTCCTTTTTATCAAACCAAAACTTGAAACTAAAATTTGGAATGCTCACTTTGCATTCAACCTTTGTTCTGTAATTTTAAAATCTTCATAGTAATGGTTTATTCATTCATCTAGAAAGTTTTATCTCAGAATAATTCTAAATTATGGTCAAATAGGAATCAAGAGGAACTTAGAAGCGAAGAAAATTTGGCCGACTCAATATATTAACTATTTAATCATAAAGAGCACATGATATTGTTATTTTTAATTTCTTACATTCAGTCGCTTAATCTAAGCTTATGACTAATTACTTTGCATCATAGCATATGTTCAAAGCCATATGTAAATAAAAAGAATAATGACTTTATGAACAAAGAGAGGTTAAAAATGTACGTTGTTCAGAGTCGAACACATCTTCGAATAATTTCCATTGTAATCATTGTATCAAAAGAATACTTAGAAGAATATATTTCAACCTTTGCAATCGTTGTGATAGAAAGATTTCGGAAATTTTTGATGACATAAAGTAAGATATAAGTCGCTTATAAAATCTTACTACAATTAATTTAAAAAATTATGACTTTTAAATACGAATCTTTGAGTAAACATTTAAATACTTGATGATTAAATATTTCATTTCATAATTCACAGATTTCTTTAACAACATTTTCTTTGGTCTAAGCCATTTTATTAAATCTTTGCCTGACTCTAAAATGTTGTTGCTCATTTTCTAGTTCTAATTAACTTCAAAATAAACTTGTTGTGACATTTTTCCAAAATTTTCAACCTCTTTTACCAAGGAGTTAATTTAACTTAATTAAGTTTTCGCTTTGGTGTTCGACTTGTTTGGTACTTTGAAGTTGCAATCTTTACGTGTATTTGCAATGATTACCTGTTAATGGATTTTGTTGATAACAGCATTAGATAATATTTGTAGCATCCTTTTAAGAGAAATAAAATATTCAAAACTTTGAGTTACAAATTAAAATAGGAAGTAATTAAAATCTCTCATGTTATCTAACTTCAAAATTATTTTTGTGGAAGAATTTTTATTCGATTTAACAAATATCATTTCTTCCAATTTACAGATGCGTGACTTTAATAGGGCTTCAATTTGCATACATAAATAAGTATGATAGGGCATAAAATATTGTTATTATTAAAATATTTCAATCTTGAGGTTTCAAATGATAACGATAAACTTGTATTACATAGGTCATATATCTGTCAGTTATATTCAGAAATACTTTTTTCCACGAATATTCATGGTTATACCTAAATATTGCTCATCAATCACCTATTTTTTTATTGAGTATTCTAAAAAACTGGATTTGACATTCAGTTTCTGATAATTTTGTAAAATTATAATATTTCATTTACGAGATAAATTTAAATCATATTTTTAAAATCTTTCCTGTACTACAAAATATTTTACTGCAGTACATTTTTAACATTTTCATTTTTATGACAAATATTAAGATTTTTAATAAAAATACATAATTTGATTAAATTTCTAGACAAATAGATGTAAATAAAATACAAAATTTTGTACAGTTCAAAACATTTAATTAAAATATATATTGTTTTTACTTCCTTGTACGAAGTACAAAAAGTATTGTAATCGCGAAAAATTATGTGTATCATGTTTCAACAGAACTGTATATTTTGGTCTTCCCCGAATGCGTTTAGACGACATTTTTACGTAACGTCTGTAAGAAGAGATAGAATAGAAGATACGTTATTCCAAAACGGATTGCAAAATAGATTTAAAATGGATTGAAAACAGATTTTGTTTTCGTGATGTGTGTACATGTATATTGCGGGAGAAAACAAAATCTGAAAGGTTTCAGATTTTAAATTACGTCCAAAGTGTTTTTTCTAAGATTTGTGTGTTACCTTTATTTATTAAATATCATGTTCCTTGCACTTAAACAATAAAATTTAGTTCAATAACAATGTCGCAAAATAATTTTAAAATGAACATATCTTTAGAATTTCCGATACACAGTTTCGCGCGTTGGAGATAAAAGGTCCCACCCCCCGTAGAGTGTTTGCCATTGCATTTTAAATCGTTGAGTTTGTTACTCAAAAATTCGTTAACATTTACAAAACATGAAATTAATAGTAAAACAAATTCCAAATTTCAAATATGATCTTCCACATGCCCCTATTCGCAGGAGGATCACGTCATTTAAAATTCGATGGCTCTTCTATACTGTTGTTTTATAACGATGCGAGAAATATACATACAATTTATGCATATTTTTCGTTATTTATAATTTCTTCAAATATAATGCAGGACTCCAGCATTTGGTGGCAACAGTTTGAAAACTGATTCGCCGCTTATAGTGATTCAACACAAAATTGCAAAACGAAAACTATGGTCGTTCAGAGACAAAGCCCGTTTGGACTAAACAAAAAAAGGATAGTTCTATATCTCTCGTTCTACTGGGAGGACTGACAAATTTCAAATTGCGTTTATTATGTCTCGAAAGCGTAACTTGGGATATATATTAGATTTATATATAACATTGTTCTAACATATTCATTTTGACACAAAATCAGACTTTTTTTTTGAAATAACATACCGATTGTTTTCCTACGACTCAAATTATGCCTTGATAGTAAATTTCGCAAAATTTAGTGCGAAATTTCCGGAGAAATTGAAAAATTTATCTTGGTACAATTTTTTTTCTGTTTGCGCCAAGAACAAAATTGTACCACTTTCGAACTTCCTAATTCACTTTCGAACTTCGTAATATATGGCAACCATTTTTCCTTTACCTTCCATTATGCCGGAGCGTGAAAAAAGGCACCTCGTTCCTACCTTTTTGCATTGTGTATGAACGGAAAAAAGTCACATCGTTCCTACTTTCAAATAATTTTAACAAAGTGTCTAAACGACATTTGATGTTTTATCGCTTTCAACAAATATACCAAATTTCAAAAGGCGCTAATATATAAATTCATGCATATCTTCGAAATTTTAAATAAAAACCTGTAATTGTTTAGCAGGTATGCTTAGAAATGCGTTTACTTTAAGATGATGGTAAAAATTTTATAGATCATAGTTCAAAATTGTTTTTAAAAAATTTGTAAAAATTATTTAAGAATACAAATTTTAAAAATAAATCATAGAAATTGGGTGAATTGTATTTGGAATGAACCTGAATTGCGAAATGTGGAAGTAAAAATAAAATAAGTTTAATAAAAAAAGAGAGGTTAATAAGTATATACCAAACTGAATTAACATTTAGGAGCTATAATTTTGAGAGTTAATTTTTTTTTAAACTGCTCGTGCGATTTTTACAAAACTTGGTAGTTTAGAGTAACTTGAGTCGTAGAATGGAAATATGGAAAAATATTGGTATGTTATTTCAGAAAAAGTCTGATTTTGTGTGAAAATACCTATATTAAAACAATGCTATATATATATCTAATACATATCCTAAATCGCGTTTTCGAGATATGAAAAACGAAAGTTGAATTTCGTCAATCGGCCCAGTACAACGGGAAAAACAGAACTGTCCCCCCCTTTTTTTTTGTGCAGTCTACCTATGTATGTATATATATTTGTACGTATTTGGCATAATTCAAAAATAATTAGTTCCATTCCAAACTAATTGTTTTTGAATTAATCCTAGAAAGTTGAAATTTTGTGTACGGGACTGCTATAACATCTAACTGTGCACCTCCCTTTTGTATTGTAATCGTCAATATCATCCTCTTACCCGACTTAAAAGTCTTCCTTCTGGCTTTTATTTTATCAATCGTTGGTCGTAGTCCTATACTTCCAATTACAGAAGTGTTTTAAATAACAAAAATATTCATATTTTCTAAATAAAAAATTAATTTTAGACATACAACTAAATCAAACTTTGTAATGCGATCTCCTAGTTTCTAATTAAGTTAGAATAAACTAGAATTAAGTTCGAGGAAATAAGTTTAAATAAAGTGCAGCAAAAAATGTGCAAAATTCGATAGGCCATGTAAAGAAGTCATGTGGTGCAGACATCAAATATTTTAAAGTATCACACTTTAATGTAAAACACTATTTAAAAAAATTTTTTGCCATGATTTTTTTTCATGGCAGTGACAAAATGCATTGGAATGAATACTTTTCATGGACAGCATATATGCATTTTTTGTTTATCTTTTTACTGAACAGACATTTAGATTTTTTTATTGGTTTTTTCACTTGCTAATTCGCATATAACAAATATGCTCCGTACATGTTTTTGAATTTGATGAGAAAGATATTTTTTATGTAAAATGTTGCAAGTTTTAATTGTAAAAATCTCTGCTTCATGGCTATCGGAAATGATGCTGTTTTGCTTCAAATCTATTTGAAGCATTTATTAAAAAAATCTGATGTATACACCATATGACTTCCTTAAACGAAATATTAAATTATACGCATTTTTTACTGCATTTCATTTAAACTTACTAAACCTTTCTTACTTCGTCGATGGTGCATAAACCACAATAGAATAAATGCACTCCTTAAAATTCGCTGCATTTATTTACCATGGCGACACTCGGGGGCTAGGTTCTCTTAGCAGCGTTATATCTTATTAATTCTATAATTCAGAATGCACAAAAATTATATCATCTGAAGAATTATCTAGTCGTTTCCACATGTTCTATTCAAATACTATAATAAATCTAAAACGATGTATAAAAGAAATGAAACAAATAAAAAAAAAAACAGTTTTTCATAGACGATTCAGCGCCGCTTACATAATGCGCATGCACTACTCGTAAACATTATCCTTTCTCTGAGTCAGACTGGCGACAATCAATTCAATTCAAAACAATCAACTCGGCCACCAGGAAAAAAGGCAGATTTTCGGTGTATAAAACTAAAAGTTTCTTTTTGCTCCTACTCGGCAAAAAGACAATGAAAGCCTGGAAACTGATTTAATTTGCTGTGGACGCTTTGCTGAGTCAATATATGGGATTATTTAATAACTTAAATTATAATTCCAGAATGGATTAAACATGATTTACTTCGCAATAATAAAAGAAGACGCTTTCTTTGTTGTTGCGAAGCTTAGTTTCTCTAGATTTTCAGAAGATAACAACAACATAAGTCAATCCCTTTTAAAACCATAAAAGCACAATTTACCAACATATAGGAATAAAAAATCTGAGCTCATGAAGCAGAGTAACAGAGTGGGCATATACGTATATATATATATATATATATATATATATAGTTTTGGTGCCGCCGATTGCAACCAAAACGGTGCACATCTATATGTTATAACAGATGCACATACAAAATTTCAACGTTCTGAGGCTATTCGTTTTTAAGTTATGAGAGACATACATACATACGTACAAGCGTACGTACGAACAGACATCTAGAAACAATATCTTCTGAATCCATTTTAAATCAGTTTTATAATCCATTTGAGGAAAAAAGAGTCCTTTATTCTGTCCTTACATACAGATATCACTTGAAAAACATCGTTAAACTACTTTCGATAAGCGGTCAAAATGCATATTTGCGTTAAATATGATACCTTAATTTTTGTGATTACAGTACTTTCTTTACTTCGTAGAAGGAAGTAAAAATGCATTTTTCTAAATTCTGAAACCTCTACGTTATGTTTCATTGAAACATTTAGCATGTATTTATTCAGTTTTGTTTCATTATCTTTGACTAAGCCGTATTTTATAATAGTGTCTTGTGAATATAAAAGTTTGAAACAGTTTCTATGTATTATTACTATTTTTTGAATTAGAATTTTGCACAGTACAAGACATGTAATCCGCATCGGTTAACTCACTACCTTTGAGTATTTGCTGTAGAAGAGATTTTATAAAAATTTCAAAACTTCATTGTTACCGAGAATATTAATCAAATTTCAAAATTTGAGACTGATTTTAACGGTATGTGTTACAAAGAAATCCTAAACATTTTGTGAAATATATCTGTTAAAGATGTATTTAAACAGACAAAAATACTCATGTATTCTAAGGGTTAGGTAAAAATTACTTAAGATAAAGGTAAATCATATTTATTTCAAATATTAAATAAAGGAAACATTAAATAAAGGAGAACAAAAACTGTAACAGTGTCACTGCATTAAGATATTGCAGTATACAACTCTTATTTTTATAATATCTGTTAACTAGGCTGACTATTATTAATGGAAAAATGCTTCTCATGTTAGAGGAAAGAAGGCTTATTCCTATTTCCCCAAATTATGGATTTCTGGTTTTGAGGCTGTTTTATTAAACGCTGACAGATATCAAAAGATGCATCACGTAAGCCTTTCTCAAAACGTAAGTTATGGCATGTTTCGGAAACTGTTAACTAAAAATTATACTTCCTTTTTCTTAAGAATTTTGTCTTCTAATGACGCGCTGATAACTGCACAGTGATAGCTCAAACTAAGATTCTAATCTCAGTAAACGGACTATTGCGAGTGAAAGTTTCCTCACGTACAGAGTAAGTATGATCCAGTTTATCATAAAACGTCCTCAAAGAAGGCGGCCTCTTTTAAACAGATAGTCCTTATGTCGTTTCATATAGTCTTAGTAATATTAACTTCGTTGAATTTTATCTTTTATTTTCACTTTACGGTTAATTTGCTACGTTTAAGAAAGCAAACATTATGCCAATTTTGTGGAAATCTAAAAGGATTGCTAACTCGGAGATAAATTATTCTTCAGGTATCTGGTAAGAGAAGGAGTCTGTGACTATAATATTATTAACAAATGTCTTTAATATTATTGTAATATTAAAACTATTAATGTTAGTGTTTAAATTTCATTTATTCGAAAATTTTTTCTAGAGGCTGGTGGAAAAAGAACAAGATTCTCGGATTCCAACTCTCTCGATATTCTCGATCAGGATTACCACAGAGCTTAGCAAAATCACACTACCACTACTTGCGCTCAAGGAATTGTGGCCAATGACACCGCATGCCAGACACATCCAGGGCATCTATAAACTAACGTTGAGAATAAAAATAACAATGTGAGTTTTATGACTGAAGATTAAACATACTATTTAAGTGCTTCCATTATCCCCTAACTTTATTTTGGACATGTTCGTTTATTTCATACATTCTGCCATTTTCATGCTTTGAGATTATTTCTTTACGGATATTTGACGATTGTTAACAAAAGCAAATTATTTTAAACAAACTGACAGAAACGGATCAAGTGGAGACCAATGAATATAGTGGTGTCAGATCCCTACTGAATTTCTAATCACGCAATTTTGAATATTTCCCTTCAGTATTTCAAACTTACAAGCCTTCATCTCATTAAAGATTATTAAAAATGCGTTGAACATAAAAACGTCTATTATGCAACCTTCGTGTCTTTCCAAAAGGCGCTGAAGCTTCTTCTTTAAAAAAGCAACTACTTAATAACAGCGCATTTAGCGTATGTTTGAAAATTTGTATGCCGATAAACTTTTCCGTTTATCTCTTCGTTTTCATTTTCCATACTTCTTTGAGTTATTTGCATCATTTTTATTTATTTTCAAGTCAATTACGAATGTCTAGAATTACGAATGTCAATTACGATGTCTAGAGATTAAATTTCTCATTATACTGCATTTATCTGTCGCAGATCTTTTATTAATGTCATCAATGCATCTCTAATTTGCTTTTTTAGTAACCCAGAAATGAGTTCTCTATGTTTACATATGCAGCAAACATACATCTAATGTGACTGAATTCTAAAGTATGTAATTAAATGTATCATACTTACACAAAAGGATACGACTGAATTCATCACGGTGCTTTATATTGACTGTTTCGAAACGATGCGTTTTCGCATTTTATGATATACGCAATCAAACTATTTTCAAAAGGATTAACTGCTTGGATATGCAAAATATTTTACGATGAATAGATACAGATCGACAGTATTACAAGAGCTAACTTATTATTTCCATTTCCTTTTAATAATTATGAAAGCTATGCTTGATTTTTCAAGCATAATGATTTATTATTTGTTAATGATATTTTTTAAAGCTGCATAAATTCTTCATTGATATCTGTTGTAACAGTGAAATAAGCGTAGGTTTACAAATGTACGAGGTCATTAAGGATTATCTATGCAAAAATAATCATTGTTGAATATAATATTTTTGTGAAAATTGTTTTAGCTCCGCAAAAGGATACACTACAAAGAGAAATAATGTGAATATTAAAACTTATGATTTTAAGAAAAATATACGTTCACTTTTGTAATTGGAAGCATACTCGACGCGTATTCGAGAGGTCCAGGGTTCAAATCTAATGACTCTACACAGGATACATCCAAAATAACAAATAAGAAAATAAAAATTCATGAAAATTTATGTTCAATATTCTAATATTCCAAAATAATTCTAAATTATCACATTATTGAATTTAAATCAGTAAACCTGCATAGACAAATCTGAAAAAAAAAATAATGCACAGAAACAAACTATGTTATAAAATTTACAAACTTGCAATTACAATGAAGTGAATATAATTAATTGGTATTATATTTTAACAGATCTGCTTTGATTTAAATTGAATACCTACTAATTCTGAATCCTAAGGGCACTGAAAATCTATTGTAACGCAATCTACTGACGATGGTAGTTTGCCAGATTCACATACAATTCAATAGATTTCACTACGAAGTTAAAGTTTTAAGTGAAGATTAGTGTTTTAACTGAAGATATTATCTCATGCCGTATGCTACTTTCATGTTAAGTACAAATCATAATTTTCCCACTTAAATTTCAATGCACTGTGTCAATTTCGCATTCTAAAATTTCTATTTACGAATCAAAATTAAGCAGCAACGTGCTGAGATCCGTGGGGTTGCAGGGTGAATAACCACCCCACATGACTCTCTCGCCATGTAAATTGCACCATGCAGATAATTGCTGAACTGCGTGCACAGTAAATATGTGTATATGAACTTTTCTGCTATCGTCATCATGCTTTATTCAAAGTTTTTTTTTATTGTATTTCTGTATAGTTATGCTTACGTAGGACTCTCATTACGTAGGACTCTGAGTTACTCTCATTCCTAGCAACATTGCAAGCGGATGACAACTCAAGTGACCCACGTGATCACTAATTTTGTAAATTACACGATTGTAGTTTACTACTAGACTGTGTGCTGTATATATGTACATTTTGCGCTTTTTATTTCATGCTTCCATGTTTGTTACTTCTACGAAATGCTATCAACTTGTATGTAAACTCATTTAGAACCGTAAGTTCGTTCTTACACTTTTTTTCCTTCACTACTGAGTGACCTCGAGTATCATGCGACTACTTCATCTCATATGTGACTTCTTCTTCTATTTGCACTGGACGTAGACTATTGAATTCTAATATTAATGCGAGCGCTTCTGCTAATGTCTCAGAAGTTCCCGACAAAATTTCTATTTCACTTTCCAATAGAAATTTTTCTGCCGGAAATTTGATAGATAACTTTGCTGGAATCTTCAGTAAATTTCTGGAACTTTTTGCCAAGTTTAAGAAACTGAAATCCCAAGAAGATAGACAACAGTTAACACTATCTTTAGTAAATCTTTTCGATGATCTGGAACTTTAATTTTACTGCTTCTCACTGAAAGATGATTGTTTTTAAGCATGCTTGATGCCGCCACATCCTTGCGGAGTGCAAATCTACTTCGTTGCGACGATTGCTTTGCTTCCCATCATGTTTCAGGCCTTTTTATTTTTCACTTTATGATTATGTATGAGTATTTCATGCTATGATTGTTTTACTTTCAGCGTCATTAAGGCACATTTACTTCAAGTGAGTCGGAACACAGCTTGCAAGAGAGTTAGCTACTCGCAGCATATCAAGTCAAGTCAAGTCAATCTGTTCTCAGTTGCTTAGTTACTGTTTTTGTGTATTATTATTTTCTCTTGAATTGAGAAATCTGAGTTAACTTTATCTTTAGATGCGCTTAGTACATTTCATTGTAGTTAAAGGTTTTAGCAGTTGCAAGTATAACTACTGATTATATTGCTTGATATTGTAAACACATGCACGAATATCTGTTTAGAAAATTCTAGAGTTCAGATATATTTCTTTTGATAAGAATAAATTTTATTAATCTATCACCGGACTCGTGCATTCAATCTGTTATGAACTCGTACGCACGTAACAATATTTACAAATATTGTACATACATTTTACCAAATTGTGTTACTGTTGTCATTTATTTACATTTTAGTGGACTATACAGGAAATTCATGGCTTTAATATTGAGAAAAATTAAAGATATGAAATAAATTTTATTAATAATTATATTATCACATTATGACATGTATTAAAAATTTTAAACGATATTCTTAATATTTCAGTAATGTAGATTTTAATTTGCTGTAAAGCACTGAATAATAGCTTCGGATTACATTACCGGCCATTAAATTCTGAAGTTCTTCTTAGACATTGCGAAAGGTTTCTTGTAAGCGTTTTTCAACACTGCTGTCTGGAAGAACCGTAAAAGTTTCCTGCATCTGGAGGCTTTCAAACTGACAATTTTAAGATCTGTGTATTTAAGAAACTCGAACAAGAAGTAATACAATATATTTTTCTTACTACGTTTAGTGCAGAAATATTATTGAAGTGTACAATATCATTATTAGATTCACAATAAAATTCTGACATGCCTGATATTTGGGTTCCTTTACATCAATAATGGCGTCATGTTCCAGTTCTAAAAGTTTGAAAAGGTTACCTTGTTTATTTTGACCTTCTAATTAAAGAGGCAAACTGAGACGGAACATACGTAGGGCCCGACTTCAATTATTGTTGTACTTTTTTCAAATAAACAGTGAGCATAATATCTTTCATTTTGAGTACGACCGAAAACAACATATTTATATGTCACACCTTTAATCTGAAAATTTGTCACATGGCAACAGGAAACAATGCATTAATGTTTTACTATCATAATAATACCTTGACTACAGCATTATTTCTAAATCATCTGTTTTGCTTTCATCCACTTTTAATTCCAAAATCTTTAGCAATCATGTCCCAACTTCATTAGCACCTTTCATTTCATTGCCTTGATGCCATAGACAGAAATATATATTAGTAAGACCATTTTCCCCTAAATTAAAATTTGTGCGGCTGTAGATGGATTTTTTTGACTTATAATAAAATAACGCAGTTTATCCATGTAGGGTGTACAGAGCTGCATGAAAATCAAAACGTGATGTATTAAACGAGGAATTAATGTAGTTTTATAAATTCTCCTCTTCTATTTGTTTTACTCGTATTAATTATATCTTCTATACACACATATCAGATATTAAAATCATTTGCTCTTTTCAAAACACTACCATAACGGCACAGTTTGAGGTGGAGGAAAACAAATGAGTTAAATCATCACTCAAGAAGAGTCACTGTGAATAGAAAGCGGAATATTCCCACAAAGCACCTGGCTCAAAACGAGGACTATCAGTATTGCAGAGAAACATGACAAACAAAGTAGTGTAGCAGAGGCTTTACTACTATTTGTTAGTACGGTACTGAATTAAATTATAAATCACTGTTAACCCCCGACCAAAACGGTTTACAACACTGGGAACGATTATATCTCAAAGTTCGCATTTTCTGAGACCATGAACGCTGTATTGATATGAAAATCGATATTTGTAATTTACTTGTTCTAAGAGAAGTGTTCAAATTCAGCAGAAAGCCTTAACATAAACGTGAAAGTGATTCAAAAGAGAGTAAAAATTAACACCACGAACTATCATAATGCAGATTAAACTGGTGAAACGTGTTTAAAAGCCTTATTGTTCTTTGCTATCCTGTGGCTTTTAGTATAAAAATCTTTTTTTTTTTTTTTTTTTTTTTTTTTCACTAATGATAGATAAACGATGTTTGTAAATGTATAGTATCTTTGCGCCATGGGGGCACTCTAAATATTCAGCGAGCCGAAAGTTCCCTAGAGAGGTTGAAGGTAGGGGAAGAGGAGGTGGTAGACTCTCGGATACGTCTCCCTGTGGTGCACTCTTTTAAAATTGGGGGCGGAACTGAGCGTAGTCATAAGGTCACCTGTATGGTGCTCAAAGCTCTTACCAACGACAGGCGCAATCCTGCTCTCCTTGCCACCATGAAGGTCGTGGACTTGTTTTGATGCTACTGTCAGCCAAGTGAGAAAAGGCATAACACGTAAGAAAAGATATGGTTACATTCGACATGGTTCTTCGATATAAATAGGCAGATAGCCATCGAGTTGCCTTTCTTGATCAATTAATCTAACTAATCTTCGACGTATCACTTGTCAATTCTTTAAACTTTTTATTAGCACAGCTAATTTTCATGCTCTTTCAAATTACTTTCATCTGAAGAATCTACTGGTCTAACAGCTGCTGAGGGGTAAAAATTGCTGAATAGTGATAGTTCAATCCAGGTCTCAAATGTCGACGAATGAACTGGGTGCTTTGAAGTTTCTGAAGTTTTCTCTCCGTGTAACATGACTTTCAGCAAGTTTCCCTGAAAACGTCGTCCAGGAAGGTACCCTTGCCCTTAGGCCTAGGCGTGCTTTGCATGAATTCAGTTATCTATTCCTTCTTTGTTTCGAATCTGTTCTTTTCGAATTTAAAGAATACTGAAATTAAAAGCTTTATTTCTAGTACAGTGAAGACATACACATTTTGTCAGTAACGATTTTAAACCTAGTCCATTAGGCAGATAGTCTTCGAATGCTATATCACAATCTAAATAATCAACTTCAATCCATTCGACTGCAGCCCTTTAGCGAAAAATATTGATAAAACTTTTGATACAAGGAAGTTTTCAAATTCTTTTTCAATTATTTTATACTAAAGTATTCTATTCTTCTGCCCTATAATTTTTTGTTATGAAGAATCGAACAGTAGGTATATAGAGCGATAAATAATGAAATTTCAGATACATCGAGGAATAAGACTATGTAACTTTCTTATCTCTGAAATGCATATAATTACGGAGATAATGAAATTGATGTCATTATCCATCTTGTAACTGACACGTATTTTTCTCATCCATCGTGTCTTCGAAAAAGTCTGAAGGTAAACTGAAGTGATGAAAAGAAATACTTAAGTGTTGACGGGTTAATAAGTTAATCATTCTTCCTCAGCTGCGCTTATTATTCAAATACCTTTAAGATAATAAAATGTTTTAAGCCCTGACTTTAAAATTAGTTAATTATTTTTCTTTAAGAATTGCTTGAAAGACAGATACTTCATTTTTATTAGAAATGCGAAACGTTGACAAGTCCATTACATGGATAAGTGGATGTAAAATTCAATTTTCAAGTTCTTTCAAATACTTTAACTCAGAAGGAAGGCATGCTCACAATTTCTTTAAATAAAATTTCCTTTCCTATTCACTGAGGTTGGTTTAATTTATTTTCTAGAAAATCTTATATATTTTCTTTTTTAAAAGTGACAAAACGCAAGAAATGTAGGGAAAAGTATTTGAAGGAAGCTGCATTTTGTGCTGACTGAATTTCTAAAGCATTAGCTTTTACAATTTTAAATTCTTCTCAACGCTTGAAGTTATTTTTAAGGCTAATTTCTGTTCTATGCATGCGATAAGAATGTTTGTTGCCTGTACAAAGAAAAACTGGTTGCAAAACAGCTTAAAATTTTACTTTTTTATGACACTGATTTAGGATTTTTAAAACTTCAATGATTTAAAATTTGGTCCCCAGACCCTGAAATTTCATTTGACAGGCAGTATTCATTAAAAAATATCAAATTCGTATAATTTATATAATTATTTACTTTGGACAATTAGTTTGCTTAATAGAAATGTTACAGAAAACTTATGTTGAACCGGTGAATACAGAAACCATTTAATTTCACATGTTTTTTAATTAAAATGATCACTATTTCGTATTTTTGATGTAAACGTTCACTTTAGAAAGTTAATTAATGATTTCAGTGCCAAATAAATGATATATTCAATTCAATTTCAGTGTCAAATAATGAATAATGATGATTCATTTAAAAATGCCAAATATACAGAGGCTCTTTCCCTAGTGCTTTGAATTCATTCAGCAGTTAAGAATGATGTTCAAGCATCCATCATATTGGAATTAGTGTACAACACCAGGTTTAGATTTGCAATGAAATTATTTTTAATTGAACATTCAGAGTATTCACCCGCATTAGATTTTGTTACAGACCTAAAAGAAAGAATTCAGAAAGAGCTTGTATAACATATTTGTACATGGATCTGGCAAAGTATTTTTTCTCCACAAGCTGATATCATATGACCATTTTTGGGTTAATCATGCATTAATACTAGTTAATCATACACTAATGTTTTGGGTAAATCATACACTAGGATTATCAGTAGGATCGAAAAAAAACTATCACTATTCTTGTCTATTAAACCCGAAAGTGTCTATTGATAAAGTAAAACCCATATATTTGCTCTCAAATTCAGTTGCAATTTGAAAAAATAATATGCCGAAGTTTCGCTTCGTGATTCAGATTTGCCAACGACGGAAACTTCGGTAAAACAATATTACATAATAGATAAAACACAAAAAATTTCTCGGTAGACTTACTATACAATCTGAGTGCTTCGTTTTCTTAAAATATATTTTAAGAAAGCTTATTTTAAGAAAACTGGTCTTTAAAGACCAGTTTTCTTAAAATATCATTTGTATCTCTATGAATAATCTTTTTAACGTAATGTTTCCTTTTTATCGTTCTCTTCTTTATTGGAGAGAATGCTATACGGCAACAAGCATTTGCATGTAAATGTTGATCTAGGTGTTACCCGACATGCGTTTCAATGCTACTTAAAGCAAGTGTTTGTATTTTAATTCTGTTTATTGAAGTTCTTTTGTATGCACACTATTTTCTGTTTTTCCATCTGGTACGGACGCGAATAAATCGGAAGGATTCCATCATGAGCAGGTCACATACAGCTGCTCATGCGAAAAGCATGGATTTTCTAAATTTAGTCCACAACCTTGTAGCTATTTTAGCATATGTTTCAGACGAACGGGCTTGAGCAATGCGTACTCGAACGTTTTCCAGTTTTGCTTCCCGTTGCTCGTCTGTTTCAGACAAGCGAGCTTCAGCAGGTCGCACTCGAACGTTTTCCAGTCTTTTCTTCCTGTTGATGGTTTTTCGAAGATGAATGGGTTTGATCAGTGCGTACTCGAACATTTTTCGGTGTTGCTTCCCGCTGCTCTATTGTTTTTGAAGCTCAGGATGCTTTTTTTTTTCGTGCTTGAGGAGTAGATTGAGCAATTGATTTTCGTTTTGGTGGCTTAATTGATTTCACACCGAAAGTAATGCTTTCTAGCTACTATTACAAATTCACGCTGAACGATAACATACTTTGAAATATTTTAATTTGGGCAGTGGCAACATATTCCTCTTAAATAGCCGAGTTTGTTTATTAATTTTTTATATTAATTAAGTTTATTAAAGTTATTAGTTTAAGAGTTTTATTATTATATTTGAAATATACATCTCTTACGCTTTGCAGAAAGGCAAAGCAAAAGCAAAGCTGTTAAGTCGTTGAGTTTTTAATTAAAAGTTCGTTAAATTAGCGTAAAATATATGTATATAAAGAGTACGTACCCTATGGGCTTTTGATTTGAGAAATCTTATGTAGACAGTGGCCGCCTCTTGTTTCTAAGTTCGAGTGTAGAAAGTTTCATAATGATATGAATTAAACTATAGGTTTATATAAAAGACAAACTAAGAAAAAACGTTCATTTATATATATATATATATATATATATATATATATATATATATATAATTTATTTCCTAAACCGTATTGATTAATTGATTATATTATCTCCTAGCGGTACTTGACATATTAAATATATAGGACAGACTAAAAACAATCTTAACTTTCGAATCAATAACCATAGAGCTCAAATCAAAAAATTCAACGCACAAAAAAATAACATTAAAATAAGTACACCATCACAACTTAATACAGCAGAATTAGAACACTTTAAACACCATGACTTCAACTCTATTCAACTTCAGATACTAGATATAATACCCAATCACAAAACACGAATTTTTCAGGAATCTCTCTATATACTAAAACAACGTTCACTTTATCCATATGGACTTAACACTTATATACATAGTCATAGAGATACTTCTAAGAAGTCTATTTTCAGCCAATTTAAACTCTACAGCATCAAAACGCAGAGAGGAAAAAGAGGAAGCAAAATAAAAAATAATGCGAGATTTTTATCCACTTTGGATACACTTGCATTGAAAAAACAATTGAAATGTTTTTTTGACTCAGACTGTTTTCCCAAGAAACTTCTCAACTGGTTACACTCCTGTACTAATAAATTCCTTATCAAACTAAAAAAATTCATTCAATAAAGCTACGACGACATACAAATCATTAAAGACATGATTCTTGATTTTAGTCTTTTCAGACTCTCTAATAGTCTCACTCAACGCAAAATTTATTTTAAAGTCAATTTTCTGCATCCGCAGTTTGACAATATTCATTTCTCAAGAATCATCAGAGATTGTAAAGATTACTTCCCCGCAGTTGACACTATACCAATGATTGCATTTAAATATCAAAGGACCTTAAGCAACTTGCTTACTAACCACCATGAAATAGATGAAACTGCAGAATGACATTGTAAGACACCAATTTACAGCAATTACGTAGATTCTAATCACCAGCACATAATTACTGGCAACCTGAATATCATACAAAACCATCAACTAAAAACACTAATGAGTTATGGTACAAAATTTAGACCAGTCAGAAACATGACTACAAATTACTGTTACAAGACTTTCGAAAACAACATCAACGAATTTATAGTTAAAGCAAGCTATCAACTGAATTTTCCCATAGATACCTTCTTAAAATGGAAAGCTAAAATTCTTCAACGCATATCCACAGAAATCAGTCACCTCAAATTTAAAAGTACACTGAACTGGTCGCAACTTACATCTGATATTAGTAAATTAAAACAGCTTTTTACTATTACAAAAATAGATAAAGCAACTAATAACTTTAGCATTATATGAAAACAATTCTACACTGAGATTATTCATAAAGAACTTCTCAACGCAACTACTTATCAATCAGCCAACCTTACAGAAACATCTATAATAAACAGGATTAAAACTTTTCATAAGAAATTCAATATTACTTTCAATGCAAACTACAACAGATTTACTAATCTTTATGCGATTCCCAAATTCCATAAAACACCATTAAAATTTAGATTTATAGCTAATGGAACTAATAATTACAAGAAAAATATAGACTATTATTTTTCAATTCAACTTAATAAAATCTGTAAATTTATTTTCAATGATTGTAACACTAATCATAACTATTGCTGGATCATTCATAATAACACTCCTGTCATTAATACCATTCATACCATTAACATCCAAAACATTAACTGCTATGATTTTGAAAACTTATCAGGTTCAATGTTTCTTCTAACCTTCTTCGGAAACATACAATGACCTGACTAGAACAGAGAGCTTACTAAAGCTATGTTCACTAATTGTAGTAAGTAGACAGGATACAGACGAAGGGTATACAAAACCCTTTATTTTTTTTCTTTATATACAATGACTTCCGTACTTCGGAATACAATGACCCTCCACTCGGGGTCTAACTTAAAAGATATCAAAATAAAACTAAACTCTAATTTAACTTTAGAATAAGATTGGCCTTATAATAACAGGAAGCGTATGTAGCACAGAGACTGTGAACACTACAATACGTTTAATTTATCAAGAGGATTAAAACCTCTGGCCTGGAAGGCAAAGTAGCAACTGCGTAACTTCTAAGGTAAGCGGCCTGCTTCGAACTCACGGCTTCCTCTCTTCTGCTTGGCAAAAAGGCCACACTTAAATACTTGGCGTTCGCCAGACAACTTTGCATAAACTCCTTCACGCTTATAATTCTGGCCGGAAGTAGAAAATAAGAAGTGATAGTAAAGATTTAAAATAAAATAAACGTTAGTAAAACTTAAGATCCTTACAAACTTATATACCTCACTTCCTCTAGAAGAAATCTATACCAGTCTACTTGATCTACCAAAACTTTTCCCTAATATACTCAATATCATGACTCTTGACAAATGGAAAACCTACCTAAAATGCACACTTTTTCATAACTACATCAAGTTTCAAAATCAACTTTTTAAACAAGTCAGAGGATTGCCAATGGGCTTACATTCCAGCACCTCGATCTGTAATATCTTTTTATTTGTCAAAGAATTTAACTTCCAAAAAAATCTACAACCACAAGAGTTAAATTACTACAAACACACCTACAGATTTATTGATGACCTTATTACAATTAATAATTTTGGTAAAATTGAAAACTCCGACATTTATCCGAATTGTCTTAAACTTAATAAAACTAATAATTCACAAAATAGCATAGACTTTCTAGATCTTCAAATCATTAACTACAAAAAAATTTTACTTTTTGACAAAACAAGAAACTTCAATTTCAATACTAACAAATTAATAAATTGGAACTCCAACATATCCAAAAAAGTAATTAACAATACTATAATTAATCAAATACAACGAATTAAAACTATATGCACAGATACAATAGATTTAGAACGCGAAATTTTGATCCTTATCAAAATTCTCAAAAATAATCTAATTCCCTTTCAATTTATCAACCATTGCCTTAAAAGAGCAGGCGTTAAATACTCACTCTAAATCATTTAACTGATAGGGATATGATAATTTATTCCTAAACCTGAGAAGGCGGTATAAGTTGGATGACTGTCAGTTGAAAGATTTGTATATAGTGTAATTACTCAATTGTATATATTGTAAAAAGCTAATTGTCTTCAGACATATACTGTTACTATACTGTTACTAAAAAAATGGGCCTATTTCCTGCCTTTAGACTGTCTACTAGCTCTTGGATAGCGAAAATGCCTTTTTCCTTTCTTAAATTCTTAATCATTGCGACACGACAATTAGCCAGAAATTAATTAATTTCCATTCACTAGTATTTTTAAAAAAATCTTAACAGACGGTCTCTCTCAGATAAGAACTCCACAAAATACATCCCTCAAGAATTCCAAGTCCCACCCACTACCATAAATTTCTTCACCCAAGTCTTGCCGACTGATATAATTCAAAGCCCCTACTGCCGCTAAGAATTTTCGGACACCCTACACTTCTGAGTCAGACACGAAGAGAACACACTGCCAACTCCCCCACTAGAAAGAATGTAAGTTACTTAATACCTTTCTGGCCTTTATATCTTCATGTACATTCACTGATCTTATTTATATTATTTTCTATTTTATTTTTATATTATTTTTATATTATTTTTATGTTCTCTTTGATTTGTTTTTGCAAAGTTTGCATTATTTATCTTTTTTATAATCTTCTATGTTTATTTCAACTTTACTTTGATTTCGATTTCATAATGACAATTTCCAATGTTTAATTTCTACAAATAATATATCTCAAATACATAAAGATGATAGTGTCGGGGACGATTACTCGAGTTTTACAAGATTTCTCTACAGTAATTGATTTTTACTCCAAATTGAATTGACTAAAATGCTTCATGAGAATCAGTTCTTTGAGTAACAACTATTCGCGGAAATATTTGGCCTGACTAGAATTGCCGGTTTGGCTTTAATTTATAACTCGAGTAAAGACGAAACACTTTCATATTTACGTATTTCTATCAATTATTGATCATTGAACGGGAGTTGGTTTGTTCCCCTTGAAAAGTCAACTAATTTCCGATCAATGACAATAATTACATGTTTTAATTTTTACTTTTGCAATTGTAATATTATTCTTCGTGATGATTTAACTCCAGTCCCCGTTAAAACATTATTTAATAGCATAGACTTTCTAGATCTTCAAATCATTAACTACAAAAAAATTTTACTTTTTGACAAAACAAGAAACTTCAATTTCAATACTAACAAATTAATAAATTGGAACTCCAACATATCCAAAAAAGTAATTAACAATACTATAATTAATCAAATACAACGAATTAAAACTATATGCACAGATACAATAGATTTAGAACGCGAAATTTTGATCCTTATCAAAATTCTCAAAAATAATCTAATTCCCTTTCAATTTATCAACCATTGCCTTAAAAGAGCAGGCGTTAAATACTCACTCTAAATCATTTAACTGATAGGGATATGATAATTTATTCCTAAACCTGAGAAGGCGGTATAAGTTGGATGACTGTCAGTTGAAAGATTTGTATATAGTGTAATTACTCAATTGTATATATTGTAAAAAGCTAATTGTCTTCAGACATATACTGTTACTATACTGTTACTAAAAAAATGGGCCTATTTCCTGCCTTTAGACTGTCTACTAGCTCTTGGATAGCGAAAATGCCTTTTTCCTTTCTTAAATTCTTAATCATTGCGACACGACAATTAGCCAGAAATTAATTAATTTCCATTCACTAGTATTTTTAAAAAAATCTTAACAGACGGTCTCTCTCAGATAAGAACTCCACAAAATACATCCCTCAAGAATTCCAAGTCCCACCCACTACCATAAATTTCTTCACCCAAGTCTTGCCGACTGATATAATTCAAAGCCCCTACTGCCGCTAAGAATTTTCGGACACCCTACACTTCTGAGTCAGACACGAAGAGAACACACTGCCAACTCCCCCACTAGAAAGAATGTAAGTTACTTAATACCTTTCTGGCCTTTATATCTTCATGTACATTCACTGATCTTATTTATATTATTTTCTATTTTATTTTTATATTATTTTTATATTATTTTTATGTTCTCTTTGATTTGTTTTTGCAAAGTTTGCATTATTTATCTTTTTTATAATCTTCTATGTTTATTTCAACTTTACTTTGATTTCGATTTCATAATGACAATTTCCAATGTTTAATTTCTACAAATAATATATCTCAAATACATAAAGATGATAGTGTCGGGGACGATTACTCGAGTTTTACAAGATTTCTCTACAGTAATTGATTTTTACTCCAAATTGAATTGACTAAAATGCTTCATGAGAATCAGTTCTTTGAGTAACAACTATTCGCGGAAATATTTGGCCTGACTAGAATTGCCGGTTTGGCTTTAATTTATAACTCGAGTAAAGACGAAACACTTTCATATTTACGTATTTCTATCAATTATTGATCATTGAACGGGAGTTGGTTTGTTCCCCTTGAAAAGTCAACTAATTTCCGATCAATGACAATAATTACATGTTTTAATTTTTACTTTTGCAATTGTAATATTATTCTTCGTGATGATTTAACTCCAGTCCCCGTTAAAACATTATTTAATAGCATAGACTTTCTAGATCTTCAAATCATTAACTACAAAAAAATTTTACTTTTTGACAAAACAAGAAACTTCAATTTCAATACTAACAAATTAATAAATTGGAACTCCAACATATCCAAAAAAGTAATTAACAATACTATAATTAATCAAATACAACGAATTAAAACTATATGCACAGATACAATAGATTTACAACGCGAAATTTTGATCCTTATCAAAATTCTCAAAAATAATCTAATTCCCTTTCAATTTATCAACCATTGCCTTAAAAGAGCAGGCGTTAAATACTCACTCTAAATCATTTAACTGATAGGGATATGATAATTTATTCCTAAACCTGAGAAGGCGGTATAAGTTGGATGACTGTCAGTTGAAAGATTTGTATATAGTGTAATTACTCAATTGTATATATTGTAAAAAGCTAATTGTCTTCAGACATATACTGTTACTATACTGTTACTAAAAAAATGGGCCTATTTCCTGCCTTTAGACTGTCTACTAGCTCTTGGATAGCGAAAATGCCTTTTTCCTTTCTTAAATTCTTAATCATTGCGACACGACAATTAGCCAGAAATTAATTAATTTCCATTCACTAGTATTTTTAAAAAAATCTTAACAGACGGTCTCTCTCAGATAAGAACTCCACAAAATACATCCCTCAAGAATTCCAAGTCCCACCCACTACCATAAATTTCTTCACCCAAGTCTTGCCGACTGATATAATTCAAAGCCCCTACTGCCGCTAAGAATTTTCGGACACCCTACACTTCTGAGTCAGACACGAAGAGAACACACTGCCAACTCCCCCACTAGAAAGAGTGTAAGTTACTTAATACCTTTCTGGCCTTTATATCTTCATGTACATTCACTGATCTTATTTATATTATTTTCTATTTTATTTTTATATTATTTTTATGTTCTCTTTGATTTGTTTTTGCAAAGTTTGCATTATTTATCTTTTTTATAATCTTCTATGTTTATTTCAACTTTACTTTGATTTCGATTTCATAATGACAATTTCCAATGTTTAATTTCTACAAATAATATATCTCAAATACATAAAGATGATAGTGTCGGGGACGATTACTCGAGTTTTACAAGATTTCTCTACAGTAATTGATTTTTACTCCAAATTGAATTGACTAAAATGCTTCATGAGAATCAGTTCTTTGAGTAACAACTATTCGCGGAAATATTTGGCCTGACTAGAATTGCCGGTTTGGCTTTAATTTATAACTCGAGTAAAGACGAAACACTTTCATATTTACGTATTTCTATCAATTATTGATCATTGAACGGGAGTTGGTTTGTTCCCCTTGAAAAGTCAACTAATTTCCGATCAATGACAATAATTACATGTTTTAATTTTTACTTTTGCAATTGTAATATTATTCTTCGTGATGATTTAACTCCAGTCCCCGTTAAAACATTATTAAAATTTTGCTTTCAAATTACTTCAAAACATCTTTCAAAATATAACTTACCAGTATGGATGCACACTTTTAAAATAATTCTACTTTAATTAAACTTAGGAGATAATATAATCAATTAATCAATACGGTTTAGGAAATAAATTATTATTAACTAACTTTGCAGCAATTGCGCAAGTAATAATAACTTGTATTCGCACTAAATGGATTTAAGTTCATACAACATTATATATATATATATATATATATATAATGTTTCATCGAATTGCAGGTATAAAAATGTTGCAGTGTTGATGCCAAACACAAAGTATAGATAGCACATAATGATTTATTTCAGTTTATAGTTTGTTGTTCAGTTTTCCTAAATGTTAATTAGAAGTTCCTTGATTGAATTTTAGTTACTATCATATTTTTAAAAGAGCTCTGTAACCTTTCTGACATACGCATCTCACTAGAAGAAAAATGGTTAGATTTTATTAAAGAATCGTCTTTCCTAGATTAAAAGAAACATCATCCTATAAGTGATCCATTAGGAATAAAGAAATCGTCGTATGCGCAACTTGCTTGCAACAACAGCTTGAAATTAAAAAAAAATCTCTAAATGAAACTAAAATAAACATTTTCTTGTAACTTAAACCCGAATTAATATTTTTTAAATAATAAGATTATGAACAAGTGCTCTTTTGGTATAATAATACGATAAGTATTCAATTGAGTTAGTTGTTACTGTATAATAGATTAATCCTTCTATAATTTATGTAGAAAAGGTACTTCTAAAAAGATCTTACCAACCTGAAATTATTGACTTCTAGGGGAAATGTGGAATTTCATAAATTATGTGTAATGATCGAAATAAACTTGCAATACTTATCTGAAATAATATATGACGGGCTCATAAAATAATGAGAAAAGCCTTCATAAAGATAGGTAATGCTTTGAGTAATCTTTTAGTAAATAACATTTCCCTCAGGATCTGTGGTAACTTGGCTATTGAAGATTTTATTTTCTCTAGCAACGTATTTTCAACGTTGTTATATGTAAATAATTCCCTTCAGATCTCAGTATCTGTCTGTCGATAGCATCAGATTAAATTAATGTTATTTGCAGGTTACATAAGCTTCAGAATAATTACCGGTTGTAAAAAAAAATGGGAAGGGAAGAAACAAAAGTCATTTCAGTTTTCTTCCCAAATGAATAAACTGGCGTACTAAATAAAAGTATGTTAGAATTATTTCTCTCTAATCTCTTTTTGTGCTTCTTTTCATCGTTATAGTCAAAGAATAATAAGAAAAAATTCATTTAAATTGAGTAGAAAAGTTTCTCACATAAAGATAAAAGTTGGTGAAAACTAGCTGATATTAGAGATATTTGTACCGTCTGGAGATCGAACATATTTTTCTCCTTTATAATATTTTTCTGCGTTTGTCGATTTGTCAGAAAGCTCACAAGAGGTTTCAATCTTTTAAAATTCAGTGTAAAACTTACTTTTTTAAAATATAAAATGTGAGTTTTATGTGTTTCTTGTTGAAATAATTTTGAAATAATTTATTTGTATATCTTCGGATCATTTACTGTAGCAATTAAGTGTCTTATAATTTTGTGAGGATTCATTTAATTTATCTAACAGTTAATGACTAGTCTAACTTGCGCGCCTGTATTCATACGAGGTAGAAAGTAGTAATATTTAAGGGAAGGCTTTTGGATGGTAATATTAGAGCGTGTTATGCTTGGTTAAAGGAAATCTTGAATTTCTAACGACTTTGCTATCTGGAATTTCTAGCGACTTTGCTATTTTTAATTTCTAGCGACTAAATTTCTGTGGCGTTGACCACTTCTAGCCATTAAGATTGCTTACGCCGACTTTTACTAGTCAGAGCCTTCCTGCGCGTTAAATTATAATGTGAGCCCTTAGGCTAAAGTTAATATATTTTATTTTGAATTCGTCTTAACCTGTTTAAGTTAAGCCAAGAGTGTTGGCTTTGTATGCCCAAGTGGGGCCATCTGTTAACTTGTATTCCGTTAATAAAGGATTCTTTACACCCTTCTTTGAAATTATCGCATTTGAGATGAGGATAATTACTAACACAGTCTTTCTGGTCTCATTAGCTTACGTTTCCCAAGAAAACGAGACTGTATAATTTCAAAAGTCTGAATTAAATAGTTTTTATTATTAACTGAAGGAAGCTTCATTCGTAAATGTTTTTCGAAAGATGCATTACATTGCTGTAAATTTATATAAATACTTAAATTCATTTGATTGCATTGTTTTAATATCGTATACTGTTTCGTTTAGTTATATTTTTATTTATTGTTTTTATTTTATTTATTGTTTTTATTTTATTTATTGTTATTTATTGTTTTATTGATAATAATTTTATACTATTTATTTTGTTTGTAACTGAATCTATAGCTATATGTTTTGTATAAGTGTTTATGTATATAAGTGTTTATGTCTTGAACAGAAATGTAGATCTTACAATTTTGAACCCCAAAATGTTGAAATTTAAAAATAGCTCATTTAAAAGCACCGCCATTGTCAGAGTTGCTGAAACCAATCCAGTCACACAAGTTGGCAGAATTTAAGGGAACCTCGGAGCCTGATGCCTGATTAAAACGTCAGCCGGCAAAATCTCTCGACACAAGTCTTCCTGACAATTTTTGCTACTAAGTTAGTAACATTTGGCGATTTTCCGCCAACTTGGCCACTTTTCTAAATATTCAGGAAAATACAATTTACACATATAAAAATATAAATATATATAAATACGGCTTCGAAAGCTAGGGTGAGTGAGTTGTTAATCAGCTCTCAGGAACTGCCTTTAAACAGCTGAATTACGCTGTAGAGTTTATCCTGTGAGTGATGTCAGAAATTTACCATAGATCTCTTTCTCTAACAGAAATTGCTTAAAATCTGTGTTACTAGAGCTAATCGCAGCTGTGTAGAGCAGTAGTATTCTGAGTCTCTTTATTATTTATGCTAAAATGACAGTTTCTTCCTGCTCATCCGGAGTATTTATTTAATAGGCAGGTCAGGTCATAACATTGTTTTCAAGTTCCGTACTAATGAAAGTGCATTACTCGAGCTATTTAATTTATCCATTTAAGGCTTTAAAAGTGGTGAAGTGTATAACCAATAAAGGCGTATATGAGTAATGATAAAAATAAATTTTATGTAAGAAATGAAAAGTACCAGAGGTGGCACCATCTAGGTGCGAGAGAATGAACTAGAACTGAGTTAAAAAACATCTAGTTGAATTGAAAGTCACGTGGCCTATCCCATGATGTTGATTGGTTATTTAATAGGCTGACCGCCACGCGAGTTTATAAGAAAATCTCGGTCAGGCCAAGAACGCTGCGATGCTATGCACCAATTGATTCTGATCATAGCAGTTTAGAACGTTCTAGTGTGAAACATTTCGGGACATTCATTCAGTTGAAAATCTTTTCTCAAGAACGATGTACCTAAGAAAAGGTGTGAGATTCGAAAATTATTTTTTTGTTTTCCAAATATTTCTCCTGCAGTAAATAATGGCTAATTTTTTTGTGTTACGATTATTGCCATAATTTTTGGAATATCGAAAAACATGGAAGAGTTATTTTTTACTGAATCATATAAGAGTGAAGAATAAAGCTGTTACAAGATTTATAAAAATTTGAATAGTAGCTATGAAGAACGTTCGAGATTATTCAGAAAGAGAAATATAAACAGAATTATATCGTCAAATTAGAACTCGGATACTGATAAATGCAGTTATAATGAATGTACTATTGATCTATTTACAAGAATTGGTTGTTGATGAAGAAAGAAAGTTGTCAGCGAAGAAAGTACAATTCGGTTTAGTGAATGGAATGAATAGTTGTCAGTAACAATCATTCTCTTTTCTTTCTTTCATATTCAAAAATAATTTTCTGAAACACCTACTAACTTACCTATAAAGTAAGCGTTACCCGAATAAAGATTACGCTGCCAGAAGTTTTGCTCTCACCCGAACACAGGTGACGCGGCCTGGTCAGAAGTTCTCCCGCATATAGGTAACCCTCAGTTTACGTGTTAAAGATACAGACAGCCACGAACCTGTGGCTCGCAACAACGTTTTTACTTTTAATAAATATTAATAAGTGGGTTTATTTTCTTAAAACATTACTGGATCCAGTAGAAATAGTGAATTCATTGAGAATATAAAATCTGATACGCAGAATTTATTTTTCTGAGAACGTTTGTTGACGCTGGAAGGCTGCTGTTTTAAACTAACCAGTTATTATGATTTGGATCCGTACTTTAAATTCTTCTTTCCTTGTTCTTTACCAAAATAAATATTAGTTATTTATATATTTAAGCTGAGATATTTGGATATTGAAAGAGACTAAGACTTTGCCGTTCTAACTCAGCAATAACTCACCTATCAGAATTATAGGACTGATGTATCAGCACTAGATTAAATATAGCCGCATAACTGAGCTTTTCCGGTAGAGCAGAATATATTATAAATCATTTTACCAGCTTATAGCCGAAAATGTTCAACAGGTGCAGCGGAAGAGGCCCACGATGTTAAATCTATAAAGAAGAAAAGATAGGACAAGAGACATAATTTATATATGAGAGAATAAAGCATGATTCCATAATTCTTTACCTTCTCCCTTAATCACAGACAGACCTCTAATAGAAACAGTGCTCGATCGATAAATTTTTACATAATGACGAATTATCACCATCCACATTTTAGTTTAGTTTCACTGTACAGAACTATTAGGTTTTAGGAAGCAGAAAGCAAAAACATTATTCCATATTTTTTTTATCTTCTCCCTTGAAATAGGGCACTATCTATAAAATTTAGGTGATGACGAATTATCATCATCCACATTTTAGTTTAGAGCCACTGTAGAGAACTATTAGGTTTTTCGAAGAAGAAACAAAGAAGAAAAAATTCAACTGTGCCTTCGCCGGGATTCAAACCATGGAATTTCTGTTAGCTAGTTTGATGTACTAAATACTTATTCTCCACAAAACCGTATATTGCACAATTACATACTTACTTAAAAGTTACCTATCTGGGATTTGAACTCGTATCTATAAGGATAATTATCACCTTCAGTGAAACTATATTTTGACCATTTCAGACACACTTTTATTTTGAGCCAAATATTTCGTCGCACATTCAGTAAGAATAATTAATATGCTTAGTAGAATTAAACAAAAGTTTTTTCTCTAGTAAACTACGAGTTACGGGTTTTCTAGAGGCCGAATGCTCATAGCACGTATTCACGGGCAGGTCATGGCAGGCTCGAATCTTCCTGATGAATGGGTCGGCTGCATAGGATTTTCGTGGTTTACCCCATGTGTTAAACGAGTACGAGACAATTTCTCCAAGAAAGAATCCCTCCTAAGACAAATAATCCGACGTGTGGTTTGCAGTAATAAATTACCTATCTGCCAAAATAAAGCGAAAACCTCGTCTCATTGTTGGATATTTTCCCGCGCTTTTTATAGCATTTCTGTAGCATTTAAAGACGCAAATACTTATTAAAATATAACTATAAGAGACTACAGTTCGAATAAAATTAATGCAAAATCATACAGAGGAATACATCATAGAAAATAAAAATCTAGATAATTGTGAAGCATACATATTTTTTAATTATTCAGTTTGTAAATTAATGTTTTGCTTGAAAGAGAGTTTGAAGATGTTATGCCACATCGAATGTAGCATACATGGCGTGATAAATATTCAACAGGTGCAACATAACTGAGCCGTAATTATACTAGTAAAACGTATACTAGTAAAACGTAGAGTAAAATATTCTAATTAACGATGAATACATATAATTACTAATATATTACTTAATAATAAAAAATTACTATTTTCTATCTTTTTAAAACATTAAATTCTAGAATGAATGCAGTATTTCAGTCATTATGCGTTTCACCTTCTTTAAATCCTTATACTAAAATTTCTTCCAGTTTTTTTCTTTCGAAAAACTAAGGAAGAAGTAAATGATTAAGGTATCCGACTACGTTCGATACACAAATTTTGCAAAACAATTATAAATTAAAGCTATTATTTGTAGTTATTTAGCAGAATACTATTTAAAATGATAAGATCATGTGACAAACATATTGTTACGAAAGTTTTACACAGATAGGTAGTTTTAGTAGAATTATATGTAAAATTGTTATATTTCTTTTGTAACATGAAATCCTAGAGAGAAGCTGTGCTGAGAAAATAAGAATACAGGGACAAGTGCATTTAACAGTGAGTAAATGGGTATTTCGGTAATTTGGTGAGATATCGCCACGCTGACAACAGTTTCGGCGACCATTTAGCGAAATTTTGGTCCGGTCCTTGTATCACCGAAATAAGTATAGTAATTGAATAATATAATTGATCATTGTATAAGCTGTAACCGTAATTCGACCCTCATATTGCTTTACAGTAGTGGCTTAATTAGACTCTAATACGCCAAAAAATGTACCTTTGTTCATTTCCTTCAAGAGAAAGGTAGTGCGGTCGTTAATGGGTTAGTTCGTGGTTTCCAAAAAGCAAAAGAACTGGGACAAGAATTTATCACTGTTCTTATTGGTATATCGCAATGCTGTCCACGAGGCTACTGGCTATTCTACATCCCATATGCACTTCGGTCGTGACCTTCGTCTGCCTTGTGATCTCTTGTTTGGTCGCCTTCCGGATGCGCCTTTGTCGCCTGAGGAGTACATCCAAGATCTCCAGGCTCGGTTTAAAGTGATGTACAATTTTGCACTAAAGCGAGTCAGCTTGGTGACGGAAAAGATGAAGATCCGATAAAAGACGACAGCTAGAGGATATCTATTCAAGGAAGGAGACAAGGCATCTTTGTAGAATCCGATTCGACAGAAAAGGATCTCTCCTAAACTACAGTTACCTTCGGATACTCCTTACGCAGTTCTAAACAGGCTGAACGACGCCATAGTTCGGATCCGTAGGTCATAGAATTCTAAGCCTAAAATCGTTCATTACGTCAGTATAAGACTGTAATCCTATTTGTTTCTAAATTTGAACATTTGTGCACTAATTTATTGAATTAGAATTCGATTTGTTTTATGTTATTTATTGCAATTATTGTTTAAGTATTGCCTTGAGTTTCCTTAGTTGTAATTATGGCTTCCTGTCAAGAGATTGTACTGGCCAGGACGTGCAGTCTTTGCCAAGAGGGCAATGTTACGAAAATTGTACTTAGATAGGTAATTTTAGCAGAAGTATAAGTAAAGTTGCAGTATGAAATTGTATTAACTGTAACCCTAATTCGATTCTCATATTGCTTTCCAGCAAGTTCGTAAAGGAGGCAGTACTAGAAACATCTCGGTGACCGCGTGAAAACTATATAAGGCCGCAGAGGGTTGCTTAGTTATTGTTAAGAGTTGGTAGCTCCGCGTTAACTGAGATATCGGAGTTAGCTTTCTCTTTAGATACTCTTTTCATTGCGTTGTGTTTAACGTTCTTAGTAGTTTGATGCCTAAGTACTTATTGATGCTTCTTTTTGAATTATACTTATCGATGAATACTTATTGTTTACTTCCGTGATGCTGTGATCTCCTGTACGAGTATTTCTGTGGAAAATTCTAGAACTTTGAAATGTTTATTTTGATAAAATTAATGTTTATTAACCTCTCATCAGTGTGCATTCAGTTTATTACGAACCCGCACACACGCCATAATATTATCAAAGTTTGAGCTTTAGTTTTTTTCTTATGTTTTTGTTTAAAAATATGTCAAATTTCTGAATTACTAGATATGTTCCCATAAAAATATTTATCTATATTTTACTTTTATATTTATCACTTATATTTTTAAGGTATAAGTAATTAAAATATGAATGCACGAAAAATAAACTGCAAAACTTATCTTATTCCCAAGCTTTCAGTAAAAAATAGAATGGTTCATATTCATCTTTCGAACATCACCAAAAGTATTCAAATCAAATATTTTCGTTTTAAAGTTATTTAGAGTACTCTGTGTACCTTTAGACGTCAGCATACGGGTTCTTAACCAGAAACTTCCGGTTCGCTGCGTAGAATAAGAACTGCCATAATTCTGCGTCTAACGTATTTTTGGAAGCTTAATGCGTATAAGCTTAAAACAAAGTAAAATTAACGGATAGAACGTAGTCGAATACCTTAAAATTAGCGCAGACGTTTTGCAATTGTTTTGATTTCTAGGGTAACTGATACAAGTTCCTCTTTGAAACCTGCAGTGTTCTTTCGAAATCTACAGCTGTTTTTTAGGAAGTCAGTTTTAAGTTCCTTCCCCTTCATTCCAAATTTTAGATTGGTATGAATAATTTCTATACAGACTCTGATCAATTTCAAGAACCATAAAGCGTAACTGCCGATAACTTAAAATATTCATTTTCAATATCAGTTTATTTCATTTAAATGTAAAGTCCGTATATTTACCATCAATTATATTTCCAAAAATTTTCAATATAATGTCAGCAACATAAAAACAAAGCAAAATGATTTAAATATGCGTAGATCGACTTAAAATATGCTTTATTGGGGTATACATGAAACCAATTCAAATTGAACCTATTGTTTACAATACCGATCGATGTTACCAATAGAGTTATATTCGACGATGCGTGTTACTATTGCAGTGCTTGTCAGGTTTATCTGATGGTAAGTCTCAGATTGGTTACAACGGTTAAGGATTAATTTCTTCCAGTTGCTTAAAGAAGTAGTCTTCTCTTCTAAAACAACTAAAGATCGAGGTCTAAGTGTTTAAGTGCAAGTTAAGGGTGAAGGTATATGCCTATTTGCAGTCCTGATTAAAGAGTATTTTGAAGAGAAATAACGTTTTCAATTGTACATTATTAAAGGGGTTAAAACTTGTTATAATTTAAACATTCTGCCATAAAATGAATTTCAAAGCATTTCCATCTATGGCCAGAGCCACGAACAAATAGACAATTCGAAAACATTTGCCAACGAATGGTTTATTTTTTCGTATAAAGATGTATATATATATATATATGTGATATTTTGGCAGTCGGGAACATGAGTGAAACTTGAAAAAAATGATGACACAGAAGAAGTTAACTTTATATCTCCATCTCTTTATTCAATTTCACCGCAGATCATTTTTACTTTAGATGAAATTCTCCGAATTACATATTCAATAGTGATTTAAACTAAGTACGATTAAATTTAGACTTTCTGCGTCATAACTATTCTTACAAAGGAGTGTTGGGTTAAGCAGCAGCGAAGTGTTGTAGCGCAGGAGGAGGAAAGCAATCTGATCCAAAATGGTGCAACTTCGTTATTTATAGAAGCGGTTACGTAATAGGCTCGAATGTTCTCGAAAATACTGGCCTAGGAGAAAGATCCTGAAATTGCGGAAAGTTAATTGGAGGTTGATTGTTCGTTCGTGTACAGCAAAGCTATCGTATTTTTTATATTTTACATATATATATGTATGTATATTCTCTTTGATATTTTTATATATCGAGTTTGTTCGACTATGAATTCTTATTTTAAATTTGATTTGTTTATATTATAAGGTATTTCTCACACTTCTCTAGCGTGCCTTCGTGTTGTAACGGTAGCACACTGGGCCGGTATTCCGGAGGTCCATGGTTCGATTCCTGGCGAAGGCGGTTGCATATTTTTCATCTCTCTTGCTTTCAAAAAAAAAAAAAAAAGAAATCCTAATGACTCTACAATATATTGTGCTAAACTTCTTACACACGGTTGCAATTGTTAATATTGTTGAGGAATTGCCTTGCTTTGACTCCAATTTACTTTTAAGTTTAAATGCTTTAAGTGTATATAACTAACACATATACATACACACGCATATATACATTCACAATAAAGAAATTAAAAGTAAATAAAAAATCTATGACTTGCTCTAAAGCTGCAAAGTAATAAATCAATTAATACTCAATCCAAATTAAGACATAGTTCATTTAAGCTAAAAGAATCTTGTTAAACGGAGATGGTATATGGAAAGTTTTCTTATTATAAATTATTATTAATTATATATATATATATATATATATATATATATATATATATATAATTACATATCCATACATGAGAGTTTACAGTCGTTGAAAAACCACGATAAACACGCTGAAACAATCAGGAACACAGCCTTTAGGCTATCAGGCTATAACGGTGAAGACAGCTTTCTGCTTTGCATATCACAGTCTGAAGATTCAGTCCTTTCAGATTTTTCATTCACAGGAAGATCTGAAACAGTTTACTTACTCTGTAGTTTATTCGCATCATGTGTACAATTCACCTCGGTATTTTTAGCGGTTGGTACATGCTTATTTACCTCTCTTTCCTGAAAACTCGTGCCGATATTTTCATTAAAGTTATGAAAAGAATCTGATTCTCTACTAACAGAAGTATCCTGGTTTAAAATCAAGTTTGTGTCTGTACAATTTGTATTATGATAGATACACTTAGTTTGTGAAGTGGGTGTGTTTTCTTGCAATAGTGGAGAACTCTGCTTAAGCTGTTCATCAGTTTCTCCCAGCTCTGCATCACATAAATTTTCAGATGGTTCAATACTTGTTAACTGCGACTTCGTAACTTCACTTTCAGTTTCTACCAACTTAACAGTCATATTTTCAATTTCTTCTATCTGCACTTCAGGCACCTGAGTATCAGAAACTTTATTTAAATGAATTATTTCTTCACCTTTTAAAAAATGCAAACATGTGTAAGCAAAATCGATCAAAGTATGAAGTATATAACGCATCATTAAATAGTCATATGAAATTGTGCCTGAAGTAGTATTCAGAGAGAAAAAATGTTTCGAAATAAGGATAGCTCACTTTATCCAACTCTCTTATTCCTTTATAAGTTTACCCATCACTGCAGGTAGTTAGTTCCTGACCACCAAAATAATTTGCACTAATTATGAAAATGATTGAGTCCTTTCTCATAAAGGGATATAATTTATTATAACGTAATTAGCCTTTTACTACTTAGATTTTTTGCTGCCTAGGGAATATATTAAGAAGTTAAATTTTCTATACACCGGTGACTCTTATAAAAAGCCTGAAGGACGTTCCGCGCTCTGAACGGGGACTCGGAACAAAACATGTACAGTGTTACAAACAGTAGACAAATTTTGTCGCATATATAAATATAAAAATGCGTCCATGCATAAGCAAAGATAACAAGTAAAGAAATGCGAATCTTTTATCTCCATGCAATTCGTCATTGATTACTGGCTGTAATACGTTCACTAACTTGGGAAAATGTATGCTGACTGTTTTATTAAACTACTCTTTTATTTCACAAAACTCAAAATTTAATGTATTAATTAACTGTTTGAAACTTTGTATTGACATAATTTATTCATGCTCTGTTTTCTGTTTACATGGGTAAAGAGACTGCTATGCTTTATTGAAAATAGTAACTCATGTCTGCTCATTGTTATCTTCTTAGAATACAAACATGAGCACTAGCTTGCAGTTTCAACCGATATAATTAAATGAAAGGATAAAACGTTTATGCAGGAACTTGTGTCACATGCATCGTTTTTTGCTGAAGGATTGTAAGCTCTTCTAAAAGCGGAAACTGATTTTAATATAATTTTAGAATGGCCAGTTTATAGCTAAGTAGTAGCACACCTGTAAACTAAGTTGAATAGAACAGAATGGTTGATCTGTCAATGAGCCTTTTCACGATAAACCAGAAGAGGGAGTTTACTTTAGGCTGGAATGAGACTATTTGCCATGGCCATTTCGCTGTGGCCGTTTCGACCTCAAGACATATTTTTCTTTACACGACTGTATTATATCTTGCCGTATTACACTGATTTAAAATAATAACTTTGTTTAGTTTAATGATTTAACTTAATAAACATTTCATATAAAATGATATATAAAATGCTTTTGTGTGCAGTTTTATACAAATACACCGTTACATATGACATATTCATTTTAAGAGAGTAAGGTGCTGACAGGATTCCAGTGTAATTCCGTTTTCCATTCAGATTTCATAATTTTAAAATCGGTAATATAACTTCTGTCATATCAGAAGTTTAGCCCAGTTCTCTTCGATACTGACGTAATTTTCCAACTAACTAGGTGTAGCTTCTTCCTAGTTTATATTTGAAAATAACTATATATATTAAAAACAACCTTTATTAAGTATACAAACGGTAAACAGAATTATTAAACTAAATAAATTTAATACGAGTATAATACGGAAAGATAAAGTACAGTCGTAAAGAAAAATATGTCTCAACGGCGAAACGTCCTGACGGCGAAACATCCCGATGGCGGAATGTCTCAACGACGAAACGGCTACGGCGAAATGGCCATGGTGAAATGGCGATGGCGCAAAATCCTAGACCCTACTTTAGGCAGCTCCTTGAAACCTGGTCTTTCCAAAAAACAGGTGTAGAAGTTAAGATAGAAAAGGCACAAATTAAACTGAAATGAAATATCCCCGAGACTCTGTCCCCGAGATACCCTCATGCCTATCCAACATTGCCGGTGTTTTCAACATTCTCTGAAATATATTTTTTATAATATTACGAGATTTTGAACAAGACTTGGGAAGGTATTAAAGCTATTCCAGTTGTAAGATATAGGAAAGAACAATCCACATAACGATTGCCTCACATAACAAACACCACCCCGA
Source organism: Stegodyphus dumicola (assembly GCF_044657685.1). Taxonomy (NCBI): domain Eukaryota; kingdom Metazoa; phylum Arthropoda; class Arachnida; order Araneae; family Eresidae; genus Stegodyphus; species Stegodyphus dumicola. Next base: position 96,848,686 of record NC_140772.1, on the reverse strand, counting down.
AATGGATTACGTTCGTAAAGCGTGACACCATAGTGCTAAAATTGTTTTCATAACATTCGTATCTTATTTGATGAATATCTAATGTAATGAGCCTTGCAGCCATCTTCTTCAAACAGCTTATATGATCTCCTATTTAAAATAAATCTAGGAACTAGAAAATGTCTAGAATCGTGTCTGTATAATTTAGGGTTTACAGCGATGCTTTTGCCTTTAAAAGTATGAGATAAACGTTTGTACTGTGCGTCCATTAAATCAAGCCAATAATAATTTATGTTTTTTTAAAATTACTCTTGTCGTTTAATTTTAAGAAAAGTGTTTAAATCCGGCACAGCTGTTAACACAACCGCATTCGTAACAATTACAGCCCATCAATTTACATTATTCCTCTTCTCGCTCCTCTTCATTAATTTAGATATGTCGACATTAAAGCAAAGAAACACTGAATACTTGAAAAGAAACAAATTTTCATAATTCAGTTAAAACCAAATACAATTTCCTAGCTGTAAGCATTATTGTCTCATCCTAGAGGAAAGAGAGCATTAGAATTGCAAATGGTATAAGTTATTTTTCAGAATCTCTGCTTAAATTATTATCTACATACTTCTGTATTCAGAAATAAAAAACAAATTCGCAAACTCTCGAAGAAATTTCCAAATTCGTTTAGGGAAATTTGCATCTCATTCAAGTGACAGAGGTAAAAAAAGGTAAGGATGAAATAATTTTACTCTGCCATTAACTGCCAACTTCTCCCCGGTAATAATTGAAAGAAGTCATTTACAAGCACCGAGATAACACTAAATTCAATTAAGTAAATACATAAATATAAACGCACTTAGGTTCCCGGATGGAGCTATAAAATTATTATGGCTCTCTTCAGTGAGCAAGGAAGTACACGCTTTCTTTTTTTAAAAAAAGCATAAAAGAGGTTCTCTCTCCTAAAATGGCCGAGTACTTCGTGGTGAAGTGGTCATAAAAAGTACACAACCACAATCTGTCTGAGCGTGAAAGTCGAAGTGATGAGTTTTTGTGTTATGTCTGGAAAATATTGGAATCAATTTTCGGAATGTCCTGCGTAGGCTCTATATGATTAAAAGCTGCCCCATTACTTCAGTTATTACCGTTAAAATACAACAGCGTTAAGGCTTTATTATTTGTAGAATTCTTTTTTTCTCTTTTCTAAGAAATCTGTAACCGCAACCGTGTAAAGAAATACCTCGGCGGGTTTTGTGCTGCAATTATATTGATTTTCACTTTAAGATTTTCTTCTTTGTATGCTCTAAAGAAGTATAGATTTCAGTTTTTAAGTCTGTTTCAATAGCGACTTCTTGATTTTATATTTTATGAGCCATTAGGCCTTAGCATGCTACTTGAGAAAGCAAGCTGTTCTTTATCATATCAGTTACGACTAAGATTGCTATAACGTTGCTGTGCCGCAGTGCTCGTTAAAATTTAAAAACCGATGTAAAACATGACAGATAAAAACACTAAACAGCGGACAGTTCGTCCGAAACAATGAATACAAAGTAATTGGCACCTTTAAAAATAAAACTTTGTTGACCAGCGAAACTGACAAAATAAATACTATTAAAGATGATTGAATAAAATAGTTCCAATTTGTTAACAATTAAAATGCAGATGCCTATCTGTGTAGCTTCAACCATTCATTGCTGGTTGTAAGCTTTGCAGTAATGTAATGCCCCATAGCAGAATTTATAGCTTCAAACATTAGAGAATTACAAATTTTAATACTTCGAACAGCATCTTCATCGAATACCATTTTCATCTCTGATAGATTCTCTTAGATAGCAGGGATTATTTGAATATTATTCCTAACAGGAAAAAATATTCTTGAATTGATGATACCATTTATGAATAGCCAAACAGTTCTTACCTCAAAAGCCTGCAGGGCGTATGCATGTATTATTTTGTAAGTGAAGGTCGCTGGTGGTATTGAAATAAAGATTTTTAATGCTGCAGCGCTTGAAGATAAAACTATTTGTAGATATAAACAGCTTGAAGGGAAACGTGTCCCAAAACTAGATATCGTTTCATTAACTTTTCATCTTATATCATCTCAAGAATTATATTTGTGTAACCATATTGGCTGACTCTCTATGCTCTTATTCTCGACTGACATACAAAATTGCAATTAGAGTGGAAACAATTTCTTTAAAACTCCTTTTTGAGAAATAGTTTGGCATTTTTGATTACGATAAAGGCTTTAAAGCGTGAAGAAGATGTCTGGAGTTTTATTTTGTCAGATTCGTTGGTCAACAAAGTTTTATTTTTTGATTGTTAAATGAAATTTAATGGGAGAGTTTTATAAAACGTTTACTGCTGATAACTTCAAGTGTAAAAATATAAGAATAAATCGTTCATGCTGGAGGAGGGAACGAAGTATAGAACGAAATCTTATTGTTGAAAATATGAACATCAATTCTTTACTTTCAGATTTCGTTTTCAAATTTTATTTTCTTGAACTGAATTTACATCGTTCTTGTGCAAATGTTTGTTTTTGTTTGTGGTAACAGTAAAGCTGTGATTACAATCACATGATAATGAGTGATTAAAGGGTTTATCATAATATTTTGCGTATGTTCTGCAGTTTAAATGAGAATGTCTTTCTTTAAGCATCTAATTTGTTACCTAGTTAATATCCACTACAAATGTTTTCAAGTGAGTGTGGTACTCACTTCCATATATTCGCTATAAAATTAATATTGAAGTAAACTTTTCACTTCGCGTTTCCATTTAGTTTAGTTCCATTAGTTCCATTTAGATTAGAGAACTCGAAGAACAATAATTGTTGAACCTTTTTCAACAGGAAAAAACTGAGTCAGGAAACTGAATCAGATGGAAATGAATGGTTGTGGGAAAGGCAGAAACGTTCGAAGTGTATTCCGGCCATGTGCGTTTTGATCAACACAGAGCCTGTTCCCGATGATGCGTCAGCGAAAATCAACAAGAAAGACAAAAATGACTTCGATAAATATGACAACATGAAGAACGGTGTGTGGAATCTTATCCTAGACTCTAGATTTGAGAATTTATGAACTTATATCCATGTTGCCAGAGAAATATGCCTGAAACCAAATAATATAGATTTGGATGAACAGAAGGATATGCGAACTCAATATACATGTCAGTTTCAGGTCTCAATTTTCGTGTTATCGTACAGGCAAAATGAACAGGCAGGCACATAGCAATTCATGCATCACGGATGTGTGGCTTAACTATTAAACCCAATTGGTTTGTTGTCATGATTCAGTATTTAGAAACACTATCGAGTGACTTAAATCATTAAAAATGTCCTATTGTGTGCGATTGGGAGAGCAGTAAATACTGACTGAGTAAAAGATTCTACAAATAAAAGATTGTATAATAAGAGCATATATTTAAGAACAAACATAATATTAGAACCTTCTAGGAAACGAAGTAGCCAAAAACAAATTCCGGAAAAAGTCAAACTTATGATTCAGGAAGAAATTAAGCATCAAAATTGGACAGAATGGTAAATTAACAGGGGATGCAATACAAATTGTTTTAAGAGAGGAAAGAAGATGATAAAGGAGAGCGACTAACTAGATATAAACAGATTGTGTAAGAAATTATCCTCAAGTTCAGAGAAAGGGTGTAAAGAACCCTTTATTAACTCAATATGAATCACAGATGGTACCGACTCGTGTTTACAAAAGCCAACACTTTTGGCTTAAATCAAATAACTCAAAAGTAACAAGAAACATAGAATAGAGTTAAGTTACCCTAACGGCTTTTCACAGGTTACTTAACGCGCAGGCAGGCTCTGACCAGTAAAAGTCGGCGTAAAGAAGCCTAATGGCCAGAAGAGGTTATTACGAAGCGATTAACGATACGAATGCGAAGTTCGAAAGGCGAGTATAACAGACGATTCTTGTACGAATGCTATTTTTTTTTCGACGAGTTTGCATCTGTGGTACTTGATTTGGTATATAAAAATACATGACGACATCTTTCGTTTAAATTTAATGGAAACACCAAAATATATCACAGTAATACAGACACATCGCAACTGCGAACCGACAGTTACACAATGTAAACGCACAGAAAATTTCTTTTGGCGCAACAGCGCCCTCTATACTATGAAAAGTTCTAACAGAGGTTAACACCACAGAAATCTAATCACTAGTAAATCCAGGACAACAGCGTGGCTTCAAACAGGCAGAACGCGCCCTAAATTCATCTTCGAAAATCTTCCCTTAAATACTAACTTCTTTCTACCTCATCTGAATACACGCGAGTTAACTCATTTATATTCTGACAAGAAAGCGTGGTTTGAAAGCGAGACCAATAGAAAAGGTTGCTTCAAAATGAAATTAACTGTTAAGTAACTTAAATAAATACCTACAACTAATATTTTAATATTGAAAATTAAAATATGCACTTAAACTTTCCTTCTTACGGCAGCCCAGTAGGTATAGCGGTTAGGGAAGCTGACTGCGATGCCAAAGGCCTGGGGTCGAATCCCGGAAAAGGCATGGTTGAAACTGTCCGTCCCTTCATAGGAAAGGCGATGGTGGTCAACTTATTAGGTGCTTAGGTGCTTCCGTAATAAAGAGGCCACCACATCGTCCTTGTATAGATTAATGGACTGAGTTGCATTTGTAATTGTTCACAATCTGCCATTGGGGGAAGGGGAAATTTCCTTTATACTGTTGGAAATATTCTTAATTTTTTAAGTGTTCCATTATTCCAGTAAACATATTTATATGTAATTGCATTTAGACAAATAAATTAATACTATGATCTCTTTCATGAATATTGTTTTTTCGATTTCATTAAAGTTATGAATTAATTTCAAACGAGGGCAACTTTCTACAGTCAGCTTAGCACTGTGTTCAGTTTTTATAAACTCAATACAATTATGCTGACTACTAAGGAAATTACAGCTCAGAATTCATATTCGTATGCAAATTGTCTTGAATTAGCAAAAATTTAATTTACAGATTTTAGGGAGGATAAAAAATTAAATGCTCCATTTAAAAATATTTGGATGAAAAGTGCTTGCGTGAAAAATGAAACCTAACAAGTAGAAAATTTTTTAAGCGAATGACAAGGAAATATATTAAAGGATTAAAACAGAATCGCACCTTAATAATAAATTATCTGTGTAAATTAAAACGAGGGGAAAATATTACTTGGAAGCTTGAAATATTGATATAATGTTTTGAAACAGTTACATTGAAAAATATCAGAATACAATTTTATTTTTGGAAAATTAGAAATGAAATAAAATATCTAACTGCAAATTAGTATTTAATTACATTATTATTGATTTCCTTGTCTGTTAGGTAAACAAAACATTACATTTACTCACTTTGGATGTAATAGAAATGCAAAAAGAACAGAAAGTAAAATCTTAAAGGAGAAAAGGCTATATTGCACAAGAAATACTTGTATTCATAAACTCAAATCTCTAGTTTAATTAATTTTTCAATTTTAAACAATGTAAATTTTAAAATGTCAAAAACTTGAATGATTCTAATTGAAATAAGCTTTTAAAAATGCCATTTTCTTCTGATTCGCATCGTACACTAGTCTTGCATTTCTTCTGTTCAAATGACTTATTATTCAAAATAGAATTATTTTAAACACACTTTATTATAATTAATTTAAATTATAAATAATTTTAAAATAATTTCAGGGTATTTTTATTGAAATCTATCGATTTCAGAACATTGGAACTATGCTTGTGTTATATAGCCTTTTTAGGCCCATAGTGGCCGAGAGGTAAAGTCGCTGAACACTGGTATTTCTGTCCGAGGCTCGAATTGAACAAACGGGCTAGTTGCATGGTTGGTTTCGTGGTTTTCCCCATGTGTAACGTGTTTAAATATGAGCATTTTACCTTAGAAAGTGCTCCACGAGGACATTCACCTTCCGTATAGATCCTAAGGATGGAATGAGTAAATAAATAATAATAGCGTTCTATCCACAGTTATACCAGTTATAGTAATAATACTTTCAGTTTAGTTTATTCATTTTACTGACTGAAACTCAAACCTGGCATTACTATTAGGTTTCCTAAAAGTGTTAAGATGTGGAAGCTTATCTTAATCCTTCACAAAGAGAAACGGATCGTATAATCTTTGCGATTATTTAAATTTTAACAAACTATTCTTTAATCTTCCTTATAAACTAATACACAGTGAAACCTTTCAAGAAGACCAATCCTTTGCGGATATCATCTCTTTTGGATACTGACGACATTGAAATTCACCGATAGTTATGCTAAGGCAACTACTTAAACAGAAGAACAAAATTATTAAAAACCGTGGATGATCGTCTGAAAGAAATGTCAGTGCTATAAAAACATACGGACGTTTTAATTTATTTACTTATTTATTTTTTGTACAGATATTCCAGATGCTCTTTAGCTAGTCTTTCTGAAACTCTACAAGATTCTTAGATATTTCTAGAAAATTTTCTTCTACTGATTAAAGATGTTTTCTGTATATTCACTATAATTTTAATGCTTTTCATACTTAACAAAATTAAAGAAAGAAAATGCCCATACTGATAATGCCAAAGTACTATCGAGAATATTGAAAGTTTCTTCAAAAGAGAATTTGATAAAGCACTGCGGCGTACTTGGGGAAAATTGTACCAAAACCCCATTCTTACATCGGTAAGTATCTTGAAACCTAAGTTCAGCTTTTTAAGAATTCTTTTCCCCAGTTTTAACAAGAGCAGTTGCCTCAAAACATTTAACAAGGTAAAATTCTTTCCCTCTCTTTAGAATATTATTCAACGTTCTCTTTTCTGCATCTGCAGTTCCATTATACATTGCTTAAAACAGGTGAATTGGAATCTTTTGCACACTTCAGTAAAAAGATTGGAAAAATAGACTTCTACTAAATTTTGTTTCTTTTTATCATGGGATAATTTAATACATGCTCAGCGGATATGAATGTAATTCAAATTCATAAAATATTATATGTCTATTTTTTCGATATTTTTCTAAAACTATCAGTATTTATTAACGAAACTGTCATGAATGTTATGAATTCTGATAATATCTATGAGATGAGTATTATTAATTTCATAAAGAAGAATTTATTAAAAATTATGTAGAATCTTATTAAAGATTATTAAGGTGAATTATTTGCAAAAGGGGAATCTTTTATCAAAATTCGATTAGTTTGGTTTTAAAACTTTCAATATTTTGTACCACTAAATTTGCCGCATTTTTGACCTCAAGCTTATGATTAAATTTGATTTTGCTTTAAGATGTTTAGTTTTCTAAGCAAAAAATTTCAAAATATAAGGAAAAAAAAAAAGAAGAACGCAAATACAGAAGCTTACTTTTCAGAACACTTTTGAATTAAATGGAGATAAAAATTGTAAGTTCCTTGTGAAAGATAATTAGCAGTTAGAAATTAACAAGCAAAACATGCAAATGATAACTAGGAATAATTTTTATCATATCTCAGTTACACAATCATTAACATTAACTTTGAAAATTACCATCCCCCCCCCCTAGATGTCCGCTAAATTTCACGCTTTTGTGGCCGTCGCAAAGACGCAGATTTCATGTCTTTATCTTCATTCCCTTTTACGTAAATCCGTCACTTTCGAGATGCCACTTCACATACCACATTGCCTTTGCAGAAACGTAGAATGTTAGGTTGTAACGATGTCATATAACAATGTTTTAAGAAACCTATTTTGAATCTGCCGTTCTTGCGACTTTCTCGCGTTAAAAAGGTAAACTACAAAACTAATACTCTATTATTTCTGTAATTTATCTTTAGCTTGTTATAACGCATTTTCGTAAATATATTCTGTTTTGCTGAACCATTGCGTTTATTAAAATTTTATTTAATATTTTAATTTCCTGTTTTACCGAATTTTGACACAGCTATACTTTCTTGTTGTACCGAAAATTACAACATATGCAATTAATGCAAAATGCAATTAAAAAGTGCATATTTAATATAAAACTACATATTTTAACAAACTGATAATTAGAAACAAATGAACTTAAGTAAAAGCTTTGACATGTCCAGATCTCTGTGGATGCAATGTAATTCACATATTAATATAAGCATCATTATAAATAAATGTTTATTGCTTGATTTTCATTATCTCTGTGTGTAAACAAATTATTAAGTTCAGAAAATAAATTTTTCAGGAATCCTCTTTCTTTCAAAGTATCTGTTACGAAATTAAAAATTCTGTAAATTGAAACATATGTTGAATTTGAAGTTTTGTCTGCAGATTTATATTAAAACATTCACCTGATAAATCAATATATAGCACAATATCTTTATTTATTTTTGCTGAACATAAATTGCTTTGTTTGTGTATGATGAGGTTTAAATATTTTTCTTTTCAACCAACACCACATTTATCACCACATTTCAGATTCTCTGCCACATTTTCTTATACTATATAGCTTGTCTACAACTTGCATTATCTTAATTATCTAGTTCTACACAAACTTTATATAAATTAATAATTTTTATCCGTTTTAAGATGTACCAGAGTTTCATTAATAAATGGCTCATAAAAATATTCCTTTGATAGCGGTAAATGAGCTCCTCTATATACAGATTGTTTTATTTATTTATTTTGGGGAGAATAAATAAATAATACTTCAAAAGAAATGGGAAAAATATCTGGGAGGTTTCAGAATTCACATTACGCCCAAAGAGCTGTTTTTTTTAACGTTTTGTGTTTACTTTTATTTATTAAATATCATGTTCTTCGCACTTAAACCATAAAATTCAGTTTAACAGCAATATCGCACATTAGAATTTCCGATACAGAGTCTCGCGCGCTGGAGATTAAAATGTGTTTTCTGTACAACGTTGCCATTGCTCGGTTTTTTTCATACAGTGATGGCATTGCTCGCATTGAAATCGTTAGTTTTACAAAATATGAAATAAAAAATTCCTAATTCCAAATTTGGGCTTCCAGGTTCCCATATTCGGGTAGAAACGTACGTTATTCAAAATTTGATGACTCTAGGTACGTTGTTTTATCACAGTGTGAGAAACATACATACATTTATGCATATTCTTCATTATTTAATTCTTTAAGTATAATAGAAGGGTCTAATATTTTGGTGTCAACAATTTGAAAAGTATTTATAAAATCATTTATAGTATATCATTTATAGTTAATCAACGCAAAATGCCAAAACGAAAGGGACTATTAATTTCTTTTTTTTTAATGTTTTGGTTAAATTGCCCCTTTGGACTAATCAATCTATTAAAACATGCATTATAAGCACTTGCACACACACACACATATACATAAAGCAAGCGTTATTGAGCATATTTATATATAACCATACATAAAGTACCAATTATGTATATACATATGTAGTATTTACTTTCAAATAACATGAGGAGAGCATGTCTATTGTATTATTAAATGCTTTATTTTACTAATAGGAAATAGATAAAAGTAATAAAAGGTAAGTTAAGTAAAAATTAATATTGCAGGTGATGTTATGATAATTATACTCAGTCCATACAGGATTCATGTAATGATGAACATTTCTCACACACTATAAGTCCTATACACACATAGGCCCATGCCTTGAGAGAATACTTTCATTCTCGTAACATCCACAGCTAGCTTTAGATAATATGATCAGCTTGTCTACAACGAACTTCAGCATCGAAGGAAACCCTATGTTTCTTTTAACTCTTGGAGGAACTGCAAGCTGTCTGCTTGCCTCCGCTCCTTTCCACATCCGAAAGCTACCTGGCGTTGTCTCGACTGCTCCACACTGTGCTAAGCTAGGATGGCGTCACCTCGCTAGGTATTCGCATCGTCGGTAAGTCAGCATCGGTCGTCGATGATCTTCACATCTTTACGCTTATTAAATGAAATATCTTAAGCCATAATACCATACCTCTGACAAAAAAAATTTGCTCATAACTATATATTCCGCAAAGTAAAATACTTATAATGATTTACAATTTTGAAATAAAAAGCATTAAAAATATGCCTTTTGATAAATGGCAAATAAAATTTTAGTAGTATAAATAGTAATGTATCTGCTAAAACATTTATGCCATAAACATTTCAAATATATTTATAATTTATTTTTCTTGTTTTTAAAGAAGCAAAATCATCATATAATTTTTTAGAATCTATATGATTACTTAAGGCATGCTCAGTAGAGCCATTTTTTAAAATGATTTTTTTTTTCCCAATGAAAATCTCATATAATTACCCAAAGAGCGTTAGCCCATAAGGGCTATTAATTCCGTTTTGGGATTGAAAACTTTAAATATCCGTTTCACTTTTCAGATTGTTGCCACCAAATATTATCGCCGTGTGTTATATTTAAAGAAATTAAGTAATGAAAAATCTGCATGAATGTATGTATATTTCTCGCATTGTGATAAAACAACAGTACTTAAAGCCATCAAATTTTTAAGAACGTACGTTTCCAACAGAATATGGGCATCTGGAAGCCCAAATGTGGAATTTGAAATTTGTTTTATTATCTATTTCATATTTTGTAAAACTTTAATGAATTTTTGATTAACAAACTCAATGATTTCAAAGCGAGCAATGGCAGTACCGTGAGGGGGGGGGACATTTTTATCTCCAGCGCGCGAGTCTGTGTATCGGAAATTCTAAAGATAAGCTCACTTTAAAAATTATTTTGCGACATTGCTATTGAACTGAATTTTATGGTTTCAGTGCAAAGATCATGATATTTAATAAATAAATTTAACACACAAATCGTTAGAAAAACGCCCCTTTGGGCGTAATATAAAATTTGAAAGCTTACGGAATTTCCCTATTTTTAAAAAAAAAATTTTGTAAATTTGCTAAAGCATCTTTGACCACTAGCCACAATACTTGACAAAGTAAACTTCTTAACGTTGCTTAGAAACTGGTATGCGATTGAGCTAAATTATAATTGTAAATTTTTATTGGAAGTTGTATAGTTCTTGTACTATTGGGAATTACTGAAATAACTCGTTTTTTTAAATTAAATATTTCGGATGAATTTCGTCAGCATTCATATTTATTCGGATGTTAAGTTATAGTGGACACTAAGTTATAAGCAGCTGTCCTTAGTTACTTAAAGCTCATAACATTAATTGTTCGTCAGTTAGAGACTGGAAATAGGAAGATATTTGTTTAATTTTTTTACCCTCATTTCATGCCATAAAATTTTTTTCATCATTAGTTTTCATTTTTTATAGACATTCAATTAAAATAACTTTAATTTCTATAAAATTATTTTTCTGGAAAATTGCAGCTCGTATTAATTAAGCCGTAGCCATTATGCCGTCCAGAGAGATGTGATTTTTAAGGAAGTATGTATTTAAAAAATTATATGTATGTAATTTTTAACTTAATATTTTTGTGTGCTTAACAAAGCAAAAGTTAAATTAGAAGTAGAATATAAATATACACAACAAGTGCATATAAACCTTTTGTTTGAAAGGTTATTATTTGAGTTCGCAAAAATATTAATTTTGATAAAAGAAATAAATAAACTGTTTGGGATAGCAAATTAATAACCACCTGTATACTTTAACAGTTTAGCATTATTTCAATACGAACAGTAATATTATGCTGCAAATGATATATATTTGCATGCGAATGAAAAGAATTAACTTTTCTGAAGCAAACTTTTGCTTTCAGAAATTCGTTCTTATTAATCTCACCTAATTTCCGTGAAACCGCTAACTTCGAATAATGCATGTGATAAAAAGGGTGATAAAAAAGTACATTCCACCTTCTTTTGAATGAGCAGTGGCGAAAATAACTTCTATTACGTTCCACTGAAGCGTCGCGATTTGTTTTATTAAAACTTTGGAATCGAGAATGGCAACAGCTGGCACCCCAATTTCTTTAGAATCGCTATTCACTGATGCGGATGAAGAAAAGACTTTTCACCGTCCACAAAATCATGTATCAGTGCGCTGCAGATCTTTTTACAGCATTATATTATTTTGCTTCTTGTTCTGTGATGAACTGATAATAGTATCTCTCTATATCCAGCTGTATATTTATATAAAAACTATCTAAACAAACACACAAACAAAAGTCTTTCTTTCTCTCTCTCTCTTTTTTTCCAGAAAAAGCATCTCTTTATGGTATAAAAATTGCTGATCCTTACAGAGAACAGATGTCGACTTTCGTACAATAGCATTTTCCCTTCAAAATAACAATGTGCGTGTTTCAAAAGATGTGAATTTGTTGGAAGGAAAGCACTTTTTTCTCCAGTAAAAGAGGAGAAATTTCAATGTAATTCCACCCACTCGAAATGCGACTGTATGTAAGTTTATATATATATATATTCGGTATACATTTATGCTATGGGTTTCTAAGTACTAGAGAAATTTGAAGGCTTTCTTTCCAACTGAATGTTCCTTTTATGCTGAATAAATGTTATGAATTTTTATTTCATCATATCCTAACTTTAAAAGAAAATTTAATTTTTTTTTCGAAATGAAAAGGTGCGCAGTTTTTATACCCTTTTGAGATGTAATGCTCGAATATAATTCTGAGAAACACTTTTATTGGATTAACGTTATTAAGAATTTCTTAAAAGAGTTTCCACTGCCACTATGTACTTCTACTGAATGAAAATAATTGCAACTATGCTGGTTATTAATGTAATAAAGCACAAAATGTTTGCACGACATGAGGTAGGATGATATGATCTGATTTTTTAATTGTTTAGTGCAGTGAAGCCTAATTTAACCAGCATAAATTGTTCCCGAATCTTACTTATAATGTGAAACATCGTCAAATAAAAATCAGTGCAATCTAGAATATGATGAATCCCTTCCCCTTAAACAAAATACTAAACAAATTCATAATAATATAATTTATTATTTATAATACAACCTTTTTTACAAGAAAGTTGTCTAAAAACATTTATTTTTGCCTACGTTCCAAAATTTGTTGAAAATAAAACTCAGTCTTATCGTTAAATAAAATTTATAGAGTGAACAGTTATTGCGTGATGTTCTTCAACGTGGGATGTAACAGTTTCCCATACTTCGAGCGTCTCCTTTATTTCAATGTTGCTTTGTTGTAGCTGTTATCTTCTCCTTCTCTGACGATATCTCATCCACGGCTTCTTGCTGTAACCAAGAATGCAGCTTCATATGCTCCTGGTTATTCTCTTCCTCTAGTTAATCGATGTCTTTGCTATCCCCTTCTAGTCTCATTTTCTTGGCCAGAAACACTATCTCGTTTGCTCAAACCCCTCAGAATTGCTTCCCGAAAATTGTACGGCCATAGCATCTTCTAGCAAGAATTCCCTTGATATCTTGTCAATGCCATCAACGTCCATGTCTTGTCAATCAGCTTGAAGCAGGTAATGATGTTAAAGTAGTCTTTACAAAACTCTGAGAATGAGATTGGTTCTTTGAGCTACCCCAAAACAACACTTGCAGAGACTTTTAGAGTAAAGATTTTTAAAGCTTGAAATGACCTGCTGGTCCATGGACTGCACTAAAAAAGTGGTGTTAGGAAGGCAAGGATTGGATCTTGGCTAATTTAAATACTTCAAGGAGGTCATTGTCGAGGCTGGAGGATGTGCAGTAGCATTACCCATAGCAAGGCACGGAGTGGTAAATTCGTCTCAAGCAGTTTTTTTACAGACGAATCATTGATCCAGTTTGTAAAAAGGCCATGTTTCACCTTATTATTGGACCTTCACATGACATTTATACTGCTTTTCTGAACTTTAAACTTCATGAAGGCTCTTGAACTGTCCAGATGTAAAGCGAGCAGTCATTTGATTTTCAAATCGCCATTTTGATATACATAGCGTGAGACATTTCATTGTCATGTGGCCCAGCAATACATTATCCACTGCTGTAATGCAAGTTACTTCGGCTATTTTTTCCAGAAGACTAACCTCATCATAATTAAAAACCTACTTCGGCAAATAACTCTGAGAATTCACAAGCTTTAGGAATACAACTGTGACATTCTCGTCTGCCTTTGTGTCTGAGCTTGCTACTTCACCGACAGTTGTCGGCTTTTCTCTTAAACTTTTAAAATCACCTACGGTTTTGACTTGGATTATTCTTTTTTGTCCGTTGATGATCCTGGAGTGCTGTTAATGAGTTTCGCCCTCTCACAAATATATTTTTATTACTAGCATTTCTTTCTCGTTGATACATATGAGAAGCAATCTTTTAAAATCATCAAGCATACATGGCCGTTGCATAGAAACTTTTGTGACACCCTTTGAAGCATCGGTATTTTTAATCTTTTTCCTTGTTCCAGAGGGTACTTCAAATCGTTGATGTAGCTCGATTATATGTGCATGCTAGGTCAACCAAGGTTCATGCTTGTTCTCACTTCTAAATGATTGGCGTTATACACCTAATGTGATTTTTCTTTTCTTATCTCTGTCGTTTTGAGGTATTTTCTCCAGGGACAAACGTGTAAGCATGCTTAAACCTTAAACTGAAAAAATAGACTGTAATGTTCTGAATATAACTTTCACACGCTTCAATAAACTGCCAGGGGAACGAACTCTAACTAGAGCTGATATGCTGGCAGGATCCTGCATACGACGTCATGTATCCAAGTATCTCGAAATACGTTCTGCGAAACATTGTTCGCTAAGAGATTCGTGTTTTTCTTTGTATTTTGTTTTGCTTGTTATACGAATCTCTCATTATGAGAGTTACTCCTTAGGTTTGAAAAGATAAGCTAATTTTACCTTTATTATAAACAGTTGCCAAACAGTTCATAAAACGTTTAGGAATCTTTCTTGGTAGTTCATAAATTTTAATGATACAAAAAGTATTTTTGCACTTTTTTCAATGACATACTAGAATAAATTACACTTCTTAATCCATGATTATGATGCTCACAATATCTATATGAGAGGAAATTGAAATGAAACCATCTATATTAAATATAACTATCCAACAATATAGAAGACCAAGAAATATCTTTCTTCCTGAAAAATATTAATTATAAACTTATATTGTCAGGAGTAATTTCATATGAATATGTTCATATGAATATGTTTGCCTGAAAGAACTCTGGATTGCGCCATCTGGTGATGTCATTTAATTCTTCACACTTCTGTCTGTATTTCCGAATTAACGGAAATATAATTGTATTAATAAGCCTTAGGTTAGGTATTTGTAATAAGAGACCTCATTTAGATTTAGGTGGAAGGATTTTCTTCACCTCTTTTCCAATAATTTTTAATACATCACAGGGAAGAAAAAAAATCTTTTTGTTTATTTCCATTTCAGGTCTCGCAAAAGAAATAATTATATAGTGAGCAACGAATTGTTTATAAGAGAGTCTCTATAGCAATAACAAACCAAACGAAAACCACACATATTTTAGTGGTGGTGTTATCAGTTTAAGAACTCCCTGAAGAAGCATGATATATTTCAATCCTTCTGTAATCGCTTTCCTTAATTCTTACACATACATTAGTTTCTCACATTCCATCACGAAGTTAGCATACAGTTTAGGTACCTTGAACCTTTTTTTTATCTTCTGCATAAACAATGAAATGTTTGTATAATTCAGTACATTATACAGCTATAAATGCGTTAATATGTTTAATATCATTGGAAAACTAAAATAAATTTTCTCAATTCATCTGTGCGATCAGGACCGGTTCTGTTAGGTGGGCTGTTTGGGCATACATTTGGGCTAGCAATTTCCTGGGCCGACTGGGAAAATATTTTTAAAGCTTAAAATTAAAATATAATTTAATATCATTTTCAATTTGTGGCAAGAGGTGAAATTAAAAACAAATGTTGTGAATAAATCATAATGTACTCTCTAGAGACCCAATGAAAAGTTAATTAAGCACAAGAACAGCATAGCAAATTTCACAGTAAAATTAAGTAACACCAGTATTATTTAGAATGGGAACACAAATAGGACTGTGACATACCTGGTAGCCATGGAAATACTACGAATACATGCTTTATTTTCATATCTCAAAAGATTGACATTTATATGATGATGGATGGTGCAGCTGTGTAATTTATAATTATAAATATCGCTGAAGCATGCATTAAGTGTTTTGCATCAGACGGTTTGTAACACCAACATGCATAGACCTTTGTGGGTTCTTCATTCGCTGAATATGTGACAGATTAGTAAATGTTCTATCTCATTAAATAATAAGAAGTAAGTTATAAGCAAGTGAAATAAATTTAAAATTGAAAGAATTTGTAAAGAAATAAATATATTTTTTGTTATTCTTGAGTACACATCGAAACCCAATCACACTAAATAAGCAACCACTTGTAGTTGGAACTGTTAATATTGACACTTCTGATATTGCATTCTGAGAATTATTTATTTGTTTTTCATTCAATGCGAAATGCTGAATATGGAGGAAATATTTATATAAATATCTTACAAGTTAATTTTAATAGCTTATGAGTTAGAAATTCAAAACATGAACAGAAGTATAGTAACAATTTTAATATGCATATTATAAACAGTGGCTTGAAGATTGAATTAAGAGTATAGTGAATGTACTTTATAGAGACTCAATGAAAAGATGATGAAAATGACCAGTGTATTCTATAGAGACCCAATGACCACATTCTTATATTTTACCTTGTATATTTTATTCACTGAGTTTAGGTTCGAATAATACTACCAAAATAGCATTTGAAGGATTTATTTTTTTTAACTTCATATTAAGATATATACTAGAACTTTTCTATTCTACCAAAGTTGAGATTGGTCATAGTATCAATAAATTCCCACTGCAAAATGCAAAGGGTGAATTAACGCAGTACTATTTCTCAGACTGCAATTAATTCTTTAAAAGTTACTTTTTATAATAAAGCATAATTTCCTAGTCATATAAACGAACATATTTATTAGATTAAATATTAAATTAAGCTCAGATTTTTAAAACTAAACGACATTTTTCGCTTTCATTTGCACAGTCGTTTTGCGTCGTAAAATATCCTCTCGAAAACGGATGTGAGGAGCACATGCTTTAAAATGAACTCAATCATATGTATATTAATGCGCTAATGTTCGCTTGTTAAAATTTCTAAGTGCAGGCAGATATGATTAAGCACGTACTGCAGATAGATAAAAGTTTTAGTTGAAGATATAAATGCAAAGGTAATATTTCTATTTTCAAGTAGTAAGACTAAATTCGTCCTTTATAAACGAGTATGAAATTTCTGATTATGGACATTTCGTTGAATAATTAATAAATAATAAAACGATTGCTTAGAAAGCTTTCTAATGTTCACTACTTATTGATTCAGGCTCATGATATTTCTTGAAAAGTTTGCAAAACTTTACGAATATCAAATTTCTCTGTGCGATTGAAGAAATAATTAAAGAAATTTAACGCCCTTTCGATTTCGATGCCCCTTTTAAATCGATTAGCGAAGCATAAGGATGTAAATTACCTTCAGCTTTAGAACGAGTTGAAAACTTTCGAAATACTGATCCGTGCAACAGCGAACCCTTTAATAAACTAACCAGTTTTATAAATAAATTCTCATCATCCCCTATTCTGTTTACATATTTAAAATTTTTTCATTTAATAAGAGTAGTGTAGCATCAAATTAAAGGTGTTTTGTAAGCCTCAAACTTTTAAAATGGTTATTTAAGAACGTCCATGACACAAGGAAGTTTGATAATCTATGACTATCATCTAAAGAAAAGGGATTGTGACAAAGCTCAGAAGTACAAGATTTGATTGAAGAAATAGCAAGAAAGTTAGCAGGAAGGGCAATATTATATGTTTTTAAGTATATATTGTATAGTTCGAGATACTCCTAAACATATAATTAAGGCGATTCGAATTAGTTTAAAAAATTTGTTGGTAATGATAAGAATAGTGTTAAAATCACTGTTTTTGATTAAAGCAAAAGTCATAATGGTTTTCCTAAATGCGTAAAATTAATATTTATCTTGTGCTATGTTGACTACTAGACTACTAGACTAACAAACGCTATGCAAGCAAATTGAGAACAATACCATCTGATGATTTGATCAGAATTATCTACTTGAAAATACCAGTTCCATGGAATTTTGGTACTTTTCTTTTGCTGTCATGAAAAATGTTTTATGATATCCTCAATGCAAATACTTCTGTTAGAGAATTCTATTGCCATTCGTAGAAGCAAAAAGAACTATATTCAAGACCACATTATAGTGAAATCAGTAAGCGAGAAAGCCAGATTATAGCGTATGTAACTCCAGGAATTTATCATACATCAATCAGGTCAAATGGCATCCTATTTGCTGCCTATCCTAAAGAACAGTTTCATGGCCCTTGAGCTGCTCCGGAAGTCCAAAGTGGAGAATAGAAATTTTGTGATGTTTGAAGCACTTTCTCCCTCGTCAGCTGAGCTTGAGCCCTTGATGACATGCTGGGTACCAAACAAGACGTTCACATCGCATTATTCTATAAGAAACTTGTTCAAAATATGAGTATAAATATTCAAAATATGCGTTCAGAATGCAAAGGTACATAGAATTGGCTTTTAGAATAATGAAGGTAGTTATAATGTCTTTTCACAGGAAAAGTTGTTATAAAAATCGAAAATGATATTGCGTTCATAATATTCTAGTCAGCTTTCTCTACCAAAATAAAATCAATACCGGATTGTATAAATTAATTACCGCAAAACAAGGGAGAGTCATCGCTTTTCCTCAGTATGATGGTAAACTTCGAGGAGAATCTGACAAAAACCAGCTCGAATTTGCCTTAAACTTGGAAAAATTGCTGATTATCATATAGTCAGACATTTTTCACAATTAAAAGAATCTGGGGTGAATTATACAAGTGAGCATATTTTGTAAACCAACTGATTGTGGAATGGCACAATGAATTTCAAATAATTCTATTTCAAAATTTTCCTTCTCAGACATTATATTCTTTTCGCACCTAAGATGGTATAATATGCTGCCAGTTTTGCATAATCTTTTCCAAATGCCTTTCCAAGGAAAAAGAAATTGAATATGCAATAATAAAAGATTATACATTCTGAGTTTACTTTTCGTATCATTCCGTGATTTAAATACAACACAAAGGAATGATATCTTTTTTATCTGCATTTAAGATAAAACTGAAGGTGATTAAAAATGTAATATGCTTAAGATATAGTTTAGAAAAGAGTATATTAATGACATATGAAGCAAAACGATTCTTTTAAAAAATCTCGAAAAGGTTCATATAATAGTGCTCACCCAAAAGGGTTTGTTAAGTCTTTTTACGCCTCACTGAGCTCGCAGTATACCAGTCTGCTTTTTCACTCATTCCCGCTAACCCATTCTTTTTCTCTATTTAGCTTTGTTATTAAGCATCGTTTTCATTGCACATATGCCATATAAAATTCAACAACAAAATCTCAAAATTCTTAAAAGCTGCATAGTAGTATATGCTTGTGTTGAATTAATGCGATGTGAAGTGTTGGCATACATTTTTATTAATCTAAAAGGGCGTTAGCTGGAATGGGCTATTCTTTAAATGAGATTTTGAGTTATTCACTATAAACGGCTGTATCATTATTCAAGTTGCCCCCCACGTGATATCGTCCTCTATTATTTCTAAAGGAATGTTTATATATGTTTCTCGAACCGTGAAAAAACATCGGAACATATGGACATCAAATTTTGAATACCGTAGTCCTCCATTCGAACATGTACACCTGGAAGAGCGAATTTTAAATTTCGAATCTTTTATTTCCTATCTTATAAAACTTTAATGAACTGGTATTAACACACTTAGCGATTTGAATGCGAGCAGTGGCAACACTGTACGGAAAAAAAAATTGATCTCCAGAGCACAAGACTACATATCAGAAATTCTAAAGCTATGTTGTTTGTAATTTTGTTGTTGAATCGAATTTTATGTGGCGTAAGCACCAAGAACAAATTTTTTAATAAATAAATTGTAAGGATCTTAAGTTTTACTACGTTTATTTTATTTTAAATCTTTACTATCACCTCTTATTTTCTACTTCCGGCCAGAATTAAAAGCTTTAACTTATTTATGCAAATTTGTTGGCGAACGCCAAGTACTTAAGTTGTGGCTTTTTGCCAAACAAGAGAGAGGAAGGAGTTAGTAGAAGCAGGCAGCTTGCCTTAGCAGTTTTTACTCGGTTGCTGGTTGCCTTCCAGGCCAGAGGTTTAATCCTCTTAATAATTTTAAACGTATTGTAGTGTTAACAGTTCTCTGTACTACATACAGCTTCCTGTTAATATACGGCCAATCTTCCACGTAGGCCCTTGTTTATTATTCCAAAGTTAAGTTAGAGTTTAGTTAATATTTTTATATTCTTACGTTCAGACCACAAGTGGTTGGTCTCTGTATTCCGGAAATCATTGTAAAGAGTGAAAAATAAAGGGTTTCGTATACCCTTCCTGTGTATCTTGACAACTTCCCACATTTATTGAACATAGCTTTAGTAAGCTCCCTGTTCCTTGTCAGGTTCTTGAATGTTCCGCAAGCAAGTAAGGCGGAACATTGAACCTGATAGTGGCGCCCAACGAAGAAGAATAACCACGGCCGAGTTTCAAGAAGAACCTGTACTGCCTGCAGAAGCGGCTCAGAATTCAGAAATGCCAGCTGCCGCCCTGGAAGGATTTGGTTACATCGTCCAGACCATGCGCGCACCGATGAAACCAGAAGCAACATTTAATGGAAACTCACCGGTAACCAGTTTTTTGGAAAATTTCGATGACCACTTCATGCTCTACCCCGTGCACGAATTTCAAAAAGTTACCTTAGCTACCAGCGCTTTGAGGGGCCAAGCGCTTAATTGGTTCAAATGTATAGGCAGAAGTCTCTTGGGTCAAGCAGGAAGTCCCACCTATACTTACGAGAATTTCAAGACTGCCCTACTAAAAGCCTTCCCTGTTGTAAGGGATCGTGCGAAATTAGAAACGGAACTTTTCAGTATATATCAGCAAAGAATCGAAAACCTCTCAAGCTTTATTTTAAGAAACATTCACGTCTTCAAACTCTTGCATGGAAACCGTCCGGATCCTGAGATAATTCAAGTGATTTTGCCGAGGTTACTTCCCCAAGTACAAGACTTTATTGAATTAAGGAATCCGACTACACTCGAAAAGGTATTTGAGCTAGCAATCCAGTTTGAAAGTAGAAGAACGGCGGACATTGAAGGAAGACGCCAATATCAACAACGAAACCAATTTGGTGAGCCAAGACCGCAGCAAAGTCAAGCACACGGCTACGGAAGCAAAGCGAATCAGTGGGCAAGGAAACCCGAGCATTCAAAAACAGCCGGCGAACGTCGACAGTTCAATAGCAATCCAGGAAAAAAGTCTCAAGGCCAGTGGAAAAAGAAGGAAAGCATGGAAAAAAAAAAGATTTAAACTAAAACGGATTTCTGCTGACGGGAGGGTGCGGAAATCCGAAGGCCAAGAAAACCCCTCTTCCTTCAAGTTAAATACAGTGATGGTGAAAAATTTGACTCTTCCGAAGATCGAAGTGTTGGTGAATAACATCCCAGCCACCGCACTCCTTGATACAAGCGCGCAGTGTTCCTGTGTGGCAGAAGATTTTTTTAGGAAGTATTTTCGGAAATATCGCGTATATAATTCGGATAATACGACAGTCTTAGCTGCGCAAGGAGAAAGATGTAAATGCATAGGTAAATTACCGCTATACGTCCGTATCAAGGACGAACAAGTAAAGGTTATGTTTTTTATAGTAAAGAATCTGCAAGCACATATCATCTTAGGGATAGATTTTCTTTCAGAGGCAGAAGCAACGCTGGATTTTAATGAAGCGTCCCTTAAGCTGACGATGAAACCAGTTCGAGAAGAAAAAACGGAACCGCCAATGTTAAATCTTGACCACCTGCCTAAGGAGGAGCAACAAAGAATCCGAGAAGTGGTAAGTGAATTTGCTTCGTTATTTAGTGATATTCCAGGTTTTACTCAAGTTGCTAACCATAGTATCGACACCGGAGATTCAATGCCAGTTCGCCACAAAGCATACCGGTATGATAAGACTAAAGAAAAAATTATAGAATGGCACATTAGCGATATGTTACGTAAAAAGATCATAACGCCCATCTCAAGTAGTTATGCTAGCCCGGTGGTTTTATGTAAGAAAAACAATGACTATCCATTAACACATCCAAAAAGGTGGCGTTTCGCGATTGACTATCGTAAATTAAACTCCATAACTAAATATCCGGTATATCCGTTACCTATTATTGAAGAAATTCTAAGGAACATAACGTCTACCAGATACATGTCCGCTTTAGACTTAACGACTGGTTATTTTCAAATAGGGGTTAGACCGAAGGACGTGCCTAAGACTGCTTTTATAACCAAATCTGGCACTTGTGCATTCCTGCGTATGCCGTTTGGTCTTTCAGGGGCACCGGCAACATTTCAGCGATGTATGGACATTGTTTTAAGGCCTGTTCTTGGAAAGTCCACATTTATCTATTTAGACGATATCATTATTACTAGTGATAATCTGGACCAACATGTACAGGATTTAAGACAGGTGTTTTCAGTATTAAATGAGGCCGGTCTAAAAGTTAATGTCGAAAAGTGCAAATTTGCAGCCCTTGAATTAAAATACTTAGGTTACAAAATATCTCAGAAAGGAATAGAGACAGACGAATCAAAAATAATCGCTGTGCAAAAGTATCCGTTGCCAAATACGGCGAAGAAGCTCTCTTCTTTTCTAGGACTTTGTTCATATTATAGGTCCTTCATAAAAGATTTTGCAGCTATTGCTGAACCATTGTTAAAATTAAAAAGGAAAAAGGCAAGATTATCGTGGACGGCGGAAGCCAATAGTGCTTTCGAAAATTTAAAGCAAGCATTAACGCAAGCCCCTGTGTTGTGATTTTAAATCTTTACTATCACCTCTTATTTTCTACTTACGGCCAGAATTAAAAGCTTTAACTTATTTATGCAAATTTGTTGGCGAACGCCAAGTACTTAAGTTGTGGCTTTTTGCCAAGCAAGAGAGAGGAAGGAGTTAGTAGAAGCAGGCCGCTTGCCTTAGCAGTTTTTACTCGGTTGCTGGTTGCCTTCCAGGCCAGAGGTTTAATCCTCTTAATAATTTTAAACGTATTGTAGTGTTAACAGTTCTCTGTACTACATACGGCTTCCTGTTAATATACGGCCAATCTTCCACGTAGGCCCTTGTTTATTATTCCAAAGTTAAGTTAGAGTTTAGTTAATATTTTTATATTCTTACGTTCAGACCACAAGTGGTTGGTCTCTGTATTCCGAAGTACGGAAATCATTGTAAAGAGTGAAAAATAAAGGTTTTCGTATACCCTTCCTGTGTATCTTGTCTACTTCCCACATTTATTGAACATAGCTTTAGTAAGCTCCCTGTTCCTTGTCAGGTTCTTGAATGTTCCGCAAGCAAGTAAGGCGGAACATTGAACCTGATAAAGTAAACACAGAAAACGTTAATAATGAAAAGATGAAAAACATTTTGTAAAGCCTTCTTAGAATACTAATACGATGAACTGAGAAAAGACTGAAAAAAGAAAATAATAATAATTAAAAAAATATATTACGTGCAAAGGGGCGTTTTTTAGCGTTTTACTTGTTACCTTTATTAATTAAATAACATGTTCTTCGCACTTAAACCACGAAATTCAATTTAACAGCAATATCATAAATTATTTAAAAAGATCGTATATTTAGAATTTCTGATATAGAGCCTCCTTCACGGGAGATAAAAATGTTTTTTTTCCGTACTGTGTTGCTACTCCTCGCTTTGAAATCGTTGAGTTTGTTAATAAAAAATTCTATAAAATTTTAGAAAGTATGACATACGCATAAACAACATTCATAAATTCGTACAGATTCTTCATTACTTAATTTCTTTAAATATAATGCAGGGCTTTAATATGTGGTGGCAACAAGAGTGTGACAGTAACAATGAATAAGTGACAAGAAAGTGATAGTGTATAAAACCTTAAAAAACCATTTTAAGTGACCATTAAATTTTAAATCCTGTCTGATTTTCTTCACTCTTTTTTCAATTCTTTGTATCAAAATTCGGTTTTTTTAGTAAGATGGCTAACAATATTTTTTTTTTTTTTACTTTTCATTATTAACTTTTTATGTGTTCACTTTATTTAATAAATATCACGTTCTTTTCATTTGCTACATAAAATTCAATTCAACAACAAATTCACAAAATATTTTAAAGCAGCATATTTTTAGAATTTAAGATAGGCAGTCTCGCACGATGGAGATAATGTTTTATTACGTATAGTGTTGCTATTCTTCTATTTAAAATCTTTGAGATTGTTAAAAAAATTCACTAAAATTTTAAAGAATACGAAATAAATAATAAAAAAAAAGCGAAATTCAAAATTCTTCCACATCTACCAACGAAGACCGTGGAGGATTACGTTATTCGAAATTTAATGGCTCTAGGTTCCATCGTTTTCTCACAGTGCGAAGAACATACATACATACACGCAGATTCTTTATTATTAAATTTCATTAAAAATAATACAGGCGATAATATTTGGTGGCAATAGTTTGAAAAGTGATTTGCCGCTTATAGTAAACCAAAACAAAATCCCATTTGGAGAGCAATAGCCAATTTTAGACTCAAAAAGTAAACAAAACTTTTATATGTATGTAAGAAAACAAAATAATGAGAAAAACCTCAAATGCAGAAAATTTGCACTGTTTTTTAGTTTTTGCTCATTAAATATTTCTTTTCTTTCTTTAACAAGTTTTATACTCAATTAAGTACTTTTTTGAAACTTTAAGATAATTAAAATGATTTTATCCATTATATTAATAAAACAACTGATATTATTAGATTTTCTAACTGAAAAATTCGTGCAAATCCGGCAAATTTTTCAGTTTTTTTGAAGAAACATACTAACCATGTTTATTACCTTTCTTAATAAATTAATCTCTCTGTCTGTCTGCGCAATATGTTTTTCAGATGGTTAAACCTATCACTACACGAAATTCATTCTTTACTTTACCGAAGTTTAAACGAATTTCTAAAATTTTGTAAACGTTCCCAAATTTCAGGTCCTTTTATATTACTTTGTTAATTATTTTAATAACTGTGAAAGGATTTTTATTTTTAAATAAATTTTAAGCTATTTATTTAAAACTTCTGTAATTGGACATTGTTAAGGACGTCGGAACTCTTCTGTTATTGGGACCGAATTCGGAAGTGTACACACAAAGATATGTGTGTGCATATATACATGCGTACACGAACACATTATATCCATGCATACATGCAAATTTATATAAATTTCTGGATCGTGTCCAGATAGCAGAAGAGTACCAGAAATCCTATTCCAAAATTGAAATCATACCTTTGTCTCTGAAATACCTTAAGTTCCGCTGGATCTTTTAAAATGCAAGAAAATTTGTTTTCCGTCATTACATAAAGGCGCCTTCCGTTGCCAGTCATCGTCGAAAACAGTTTCGGTACTGTTTTTTCGGTTATCTTTTATCAATAACGTGCTCCATAATTCAGAAAATATGTATATGTACAATATAATGTAGAAGTGTCCAAACTTCAGGATAGTAGAAGCCACTTGTTAGAATTCAGCAAATTTTGAGAACCGCAACTAGAATTGAGGCACAGCTTTCACATTTCACTGTTGTAAAAGCAGTAAAGCTGACTTTCATGAAAAGAAGTGCTTGAGGTAAATTAATGAGAATTTCTCAATTTTTATGCAAATAAAATTGTTGCATATAAATATAAATAAAAAATTTTATTTCTCCTGCTATAGTCAGGGAAATTTGTTTTACGATATAAAAATTTGAAACTATTGTACAATGCAACTGAATATTTTTTTCAGACAGAAAGCCAAGCATTTTCTTTTGATTTGTTTCTTTCATTCTCTCCTTTATAACTGCTGAATAATTTTTAGTAAAAGCATACTGAAATCGAAGGAAGGAATAAAAGAGGTCTTTTACTAGCATAGCAATGTAAAGAGCTATTTATGTGAGTGTAAAATGCAGCACTAATTTGAAAAATAGATCCAGTAATTGTTCTTTAGTTTTAATAAACCTGCATTCCTATGGAAAGAATAAAATAAGTAAAATGGGATAGCGTACGTTATAGAAAAATTGCTATTCGAGAAAGGTTTGTTTGTATTCGGGATGAGAGAGAGATGTCTTCGTGAAGAAGTTTCTAAAAGAAACTGCCTCATATATACACTCTTCGAGAAAGGGCTTAAAATAAGCTGTTAACTTTTTTAAGGTTCAATATGAAAAAATAATTTAGTTTTCCCCATACAATTAATATAAAGGCTAACTTACTGAGATCACACCTAGCTTAAAACATTTGTTTTAATTTTTCAGATGCGAATTAGATTATCAATAATATTTTATTTTTCCGAAGTTGAGACATTCAAATTCTCAGAATCCACGAATATTAAAACAGATCTGTATTTTGCAAACTATAATCACGGCGCTATTTTCATTTTATTTTTTAAATTTTTATTTTCTTTTATTCGAATCCTAGTCTAAAAAATCACAGAACATGTTTAACTCGAAACTTTGGGAACATTAGTTTTATTTAGTTTATTAAAAAATTAATGCGAATATTGCAATTTTAATGGTATCTGAATCACTAAATTCATCCCCGTGACGATATTATCCGACACACTGTTTTAGTGGGGCACCTAAAAAAGTCTGCCAAAATTCTCTCTTGTGCGTTGCTCTTCTCCGAAAAATTCTCGAAACCGGTTTTCGAATATACTCGATATTTAGGCCTGCCATTGGCTAAGCGGTAAAGCCTCTGAAGATTGGTAATTCTGAATCGGGTTCAATTCCAGATGAAGAGCTTTTTCTTGGTTTTTCCTATGGGTAACGTGTTTACTAGCTAGCATCCTTTGGAAAGTCCTCTATGAAGGCATTCCTCCCCTTAGGCAGATGGCCGTATGGGCTTTGAAATAATCAACTAAACCGAAACAGTCTGGATAATTCTAGTCGTAAATAGCCTATTATAAACACCTAAGCTATTTCTAAGATCTTATGATACGTAGGTATAAGAATAACATGCGAATGACATTGGAGTAACATGCATAAAACAAATCTCAGGCTACAGTGATGTCACCGGTATATCGTATTTTGTTAAAACTTTGCAGGAAAAAATTTATAAGGTAAGGTACAGTAAAAAAAAATATACAAAACACACGTAATGCAAGAAAAACAAAGTATAAAATAAATAGAAATAAAATAACGTTATACACAAACCGAGAGACGTACTACATTCTTAAAATACGAAATATAAGTAACGAAATTAATCTTTGAATTTAAGCAAACCTATGTGTCAGATCAGCAGTAATTTTAAGAAAATGTTTTATTATTACCTAAGAATATGGCACAATTACTGCTTCTTCAAAGAACAAATTATACGAATATTTAACAATATTTAACACAATATTTTAATTATTTAATTTTAGTATTTACACAATATTTAACGAAGTATTTTTCTGTACAGATTTGTACATGCCACAATACTTTTGTTGAATGCCAAATTTTGGAAAATTTCTAATGATATTTCTAAATTAATGTCTAATACTTCTGAAGACAAAATTTCTGATATTCTCTGAGTATTTGCCTTCCACTGAAACAAGGGTCTGCATAACGTAAACACGTATAATTGAGACTGAAAGACTATTTTAGCATTTTCAGTTTCCAAATCACAAGAATGTAAAATATTTTATACACAAAACAATTTTCAAAAGCATCTTTCTAACAATGATCAAATCAAGTTCAAAAGAGCAAAAATATATGTTTATATCAAAATTGTTAATTCAACATTTTTTTTCTATATTTCTCCTGCTTTAAATAGGATTACTAAAATATGACTTTAAATCGACTGCCTAATTTGCTTTAAGTATTTTTAAATTTCTTGAAGTTTTATTCAAGACTGAAAGTAGACTGACCACGCCCAATAATTAATCAATCTCTGTGACTTCAAGGGAAAATTTTTATCATTTCTCCCTAGAACTATGCAAAACTTAAAGCGATAGAGTTTTCTGCCCTCTTCAATCATTAGGCTGACATGCTAGTATTAAGTATGAACCAATTTCAGAATATATTTTCTGATTGAGTAAATTAGATATAAGGAAATTCTAATATTTCTTCGATTCTAAGACGCCATCATTTAGACACACCCCATGGTTTTAATACTATGACCATAAAAAATATTTCAGTTCTAAGTAAAATAAAATGCAAAAATATACTGAGCGAATATTTTTAATAATAAACTTCCATTTATTAATAAAAATATTTTTTCCATTCAAATTAATAAGTTGCAAACTGTTTTAGTTTTAAAGTAACTTGCGCTTCCGAAACAACATGTGTTTCTAAGCCAAATATGATTTTATCAACGCTTATGTAGAAAAACTCCTTTTCAATCGAGAAATCGATCCGGTGGCCTTTACAATCGAAAAAGTATGTTACATGAAAGGATGGTATCCGTATTAATTTTAGGCCTTTAATTCCAATTCCAATTTTTATCTTTTACCCGTGCATGTAATTGACATAATTTTAAATATACTTAGTTTATGATATATTCAAATGGTATGGACATTTTGCTCCTTTAGTGTAACTAAGAACTACTTTCTATCATTTTATGTTATGTACATAAGTACGGAATAGTTTTGTTCGTTTTATAATATATCCAATTAATGAATAAGCTTTTAATCATACAAATTAAAAAAATATTTTCTATTGCTATATATTGCATGCACGTATTACCAATGCAATTAAAATTATGATATCCTTCACATTTATTTAGATGTTATGCTTGAAATAGGGAAGCACGAAATTTCTCGCATTCGATGGTTTTTGAATGAGAATATATCACAAGAGAATGTTGCTTTTAATCGCATTAATTATTGGGCAACAAAAGGACAGTGTTCATTTACAAATTTAATTAAAAAACGTTAAAGATTATTTTAAACAAAAGTTAATGGAAGATTATATTTTGTTTTGTGTAAAATTTCATAATTGAAGTTATTAGCGTGGTTCCTAATACTAGCATATAACGTACAAACAATACTGCATTAATGTACGTTTACATACATGTGCCCAC
Organism: Stegodyphus dumicola; assembly: GCF_044657685.1. Taxonomy (NCBI): domain Eukaryota; kingdom Metazoa; phylum Arthropoda; class Arachnida; order Araneae; family Eresidae; genus Stegodyphus; species Stegodyphus dumicola. Next base: position 96,819,624 of record NC_140772.1, on the reverse strand, counting down.
GTATACATTAAAATAGCTTCTCATTCTATAAAAAATTTACATAAAGAAATGTTTTTATTTATTTATCATTGAGAGAAATTAAAGATATTTACCATTTGATGGAAACCAGTAATGCTTTTAAAAATGCGGTTATTTTTTGCCGTCTGTATTTTTCACATTGATATTCGTAAAAAGACTTTTGATTATTGAATATAAATACATTCATATTGTTGCGTGCGTATGAGTTCGCAATAGATTGAATGCACACAGGTCCGATTATATGTTGATAAACTTTATTTTTTATCAAAAGAAATATCTCAGAGCTCTAGAATTTTATACAGAAATATTCGTACAAGTGTTTACAGTATCACACATTACAAACAGTAGTTATACTTCAAGCTTCTAAAAATATTAAATACAAAGCAATCCAAAGCCGTTTAAAGAGAAAGCTCAGTTCACGCTGAACTAACAGCTTGCAACAACAATAGCTAAGCAACTGGGAGCAGATGCTTTCTCTCAGGGCTTATATAGTTTTCACGCGGTCAACGAGATTTTTCTAGTATTTTCGACATTCTTCTTTTCCTGATTCTCGAAATTGCGGTAAAGCAATACGAGGGTGGAATTACGGTTACAGCTAACAGTGGTCAATTACATTTATTCAATTTCTATACGTATTACGAAGATATAGGGACCGGAGCCAAATGTTGCCAAATGATCCCCAAATTTGGTGATTTTGGCGATTTCTCGCAAAATATTTATTTATTCAATATTAAATGCATTTGTTCCTGTATGCTTACTTTTCCGGCATAGCTTCATTCATCAGATTTTTCGCATTACGTTCCACAGAAAAATACAACAATTTCATACATAATTGCGGTAAAATAATCTATCTATGTGCAAAATGTGTAACAATATGTTGCATTTTTGCGATTTGCATACTGTTACACTTGAAAGAAAATTTAAAAGCTATTTATGTGTGAAAAACTTGCATCGTACGAATATGTGTTTGGCTGAGACGTAGATTTCCTCTAATTCGGAAGTTTTCAATTACATAAAAGGTGGTTCACTGCAATAACGTTAGTAATTGACTCAAAAAAATGCAAAAATTAGTAGGTTTTCGTTTGAAATATTTCTTTTTAAGTGTTTTAATTAAACATTTGTGCCTAAAATATTTTCTTTTATATGTCTTTTATGAAGTTACACACAGGCAGTGTAATTCTGCTGTTTATAAGTTTACAAAGTGCTATAACATCATAATATTAATTTTTTTAAATGCAATAAGGAAAAGTCTTAAAGTAGTGTAATATTCAATCTATTTAGATATTGAAACACATCATATTAGATATTAAGTCCTATTAGATTATTAGATATTAAAATACATCTAGCAAGATATTAAAATACATCCTCAAAAATAAACTGCATCTATTTAAACAAGTAAAGAAAACTAAGAAAGCTCATATTTCTCATATCTGCTATTTGTTAGGTGATGCACTTTAAATCTTATTTTATCATCCGATATTATAATTTTTATTGTATGTTTAATTCTTTGAAAGTAGTTTCAAGTTGACAACTGATAAGTCCGCATTTTATATTATCAACTGGGCCTTCTAAATTTGAATTTATTTAAAACAGTGTACATTAATGCCAATTTTATTAGCTATATGTGATAAATATGAATTCTACTTTCTATGCTTATAAGTTAAATCTAAAATGCGTTTCTGAAAACGTGTTTAAAGCATGTTGCTGAAAATTTTGTAAATCCATTTATAAAAAGAAATGTAACAATAAAACATATTAATTATTTTTCTGAATTTTACAAACTGCACATTTAACTTTACATGCTTTTTATATTAATTGATAAGATTTATCATAATTAAAGTTACATTTTAATTTGCGAGCTATGAATGGAAGATATTTGACTTTGGAATTTTCTTGTAGATTTTGGATTTAACAATAGTTACTTTAAAATTTGAAACTTTGGCTACTCAGGTGAAAAAATTTGATGTAATCTGATCAAAAAATCCACATGGCTTCCTCGTACGTAATATTAAATTATACAAATTTTTTTCTGCATTTTATTTAAAATTATTTCCTTGAATTTCATTACAGATATATTTCTCATTGAATTAATTCACTTCGCAACAAGACAAAAGTACATAAAACCTCAAAATAGTTTTATTAAAATTTGAAAAGTAACAGCGTGGGTATATATGTATATATAATTATATACTTTTGGTGCGACCGATTTCTAACCAAAACCGAAGGTGCACAACTACACATTATAGCAGTCCTACATATAAAATTTCAATATTCTAAAGCTACTTGTTTTTGAGCTCGTAGAATTATTTGATTTTGGACAAGAGAATGAATTTCAGAATTTTTCAGTCAGCCTATGTGCATTCAAACCAAACATGTTTCAGACTGTAAATTAATGTTTGGTGGAACTGTTTAATCTATTACTAATATTTAGAAAATCTTATATTTTAATACTATGTTTTCTGACATCGCAGTAGCATTTCAAGGTGTTAAATTTTAAAATGAGGCTACTAAAATTCGATTCAGGTATTAAGGGGAAAAATCAAAATCTTCAAATCAAAATTTCTTTCAAATTTCATTTTCTATTCTGCATTATACCAAAGACTTCTTTACAAAATGCAAAGAAAAGTCTTTTACCTTCAACCATTTTAGCAGAAATGGGCAAGGACTTTTCCTCCTTTGGCAGTAAATTCTCTCTTTCCGGGGAAGATAAAACCCTCATTTGAACTCCTGAACAAATCTAAGAGTTTTGCCAGAATGCCAGCAAGGTTGCATTGAGGTTGAACTATAACCTAAGCTGGGAATGATTTTCTTAGAAGAAGGAATTAATCGCTAGTTTCAAGGATCAGAGACCGGATGAAAAGCTTACGTAAAGATGGGACCATAAATTATTACAACTTAACTTTTGGGCTCAATTAAGTGTTTCGACTCAGGTAAAAAGGATTATTAGTTATTGAATGGAAAAAAGATTCTATTACTTCAATCTCCAGAACTGAAACCCAGCATCATCAAACACATATTTCTGAAAAGAAATATCGAATAAGTAACTGTATTGTAAAAAATTCTGGAAAACGATTGTGTAAAATTCTTTTAAATGCTGAATTCATGAAGTACCCTTTAGAAAGGGATGTTCACAGATATAAGGACCACAAAGTAAAAATGAAAAGTAAGAGATGAAAGGTTTAAAAGGGGAGAATAAAAGTACACCCGTATGCGGAATCAACAGGCTAAAATTCATTGAAGCAAATCTTATCCTAGAGAAATAAGAGCACATACATGGAAACGTAATCTGTGTTTTTCACTGTTGTTGTACATGAAACAAAGAAAAGATGGCGACAAAGGACACTAACGGGTTGCAAAATTTAAGCTGAACGTGGAAAAATGCTTATAGGACAACGCAGAGGAGGACAGAGAATTCCACGGTTATGTTTCTGACAAAAACCATTTTTGGAAAATAACTAGTTTTAGTAATAATATGCAAACATTTAAAATCAAGGAAATCTTAATATTTACCTGAATAATATCACAGTAATATTTCAGTAATTCTGTATTATGTTCGTGAGCAATGTATTACATTGGAAATCTATTTTAATAATTAAAGTAATGCCACAAACACTACACAGTTAACATCTGAATTCGCAAGATCTCTGGTTCAAATTACATTTCTTATAGACAGTATAAAACAAATATTTAAGTTATTAATACTTTAAAACGCTCAGTCTGATAAGCAGCCATAATTTTAAAAATAAATTAAAAATTAAACGCCACTTCGCATTATATGACAGCATTCGTGAAACTGGGTATGTACTAAGCCAAGCGGAAGGCAAATTAAAGTTGCTGTATATTATAGTATCATGAGGATGATAAATGCGTTATAGCATAACGTAACGACCCTTAAATTAGAAAGAATACACTAAAGACGTTTTTAACATCAAAATATTAAACAGAAATTGTAAAATTCATATAGAAATATAATTACTTAGCATGAAAATATGCTCTCATAGTGAAATACTAGAAGTTATATTTTTTATACGGTATCCATAAAGAACATTACTTTTCGCGAGTATTTTTAAATATGCTTTTTATTAGACACAGGAGTTAATCTCTAGTTTGAAGAATGAGAGATAGGAAGAGAAATCAGTTATTCAATATAAATAATCAATAATTTCATTTAAAATAAAGTATACTCAATAAATTCGCTAAAAAGGATGGAGATATGCTGATATATCTAAACAAAAAAATGTCATCGGATGAACGTAATGCTCGTATTTCTGAGTCTAGACAAATAAACGTTGAAGATGTATACCTTCAGAAATAAAGCTTGTGAATACTACAGCATTTTTATTTTTATCCGCAAAAAAAAAAATTGACAAATGACATAAAAAGTAAAATATTTTTAAATCTAAATAATAATATGAAATAAAACTATATATGAATAAACTTCTTTAAAATATAACAAAGTGGGATAAATTATCTTCTAAAAATGAAAGAGGGCTTTGCTGTTTTAAAATTTCTGTATAAAATGCTGTTAATTTCGATCTTAAAATTGATTCAGAACTCGAGGGTATTTCAATTTAAAACTTTCCTTTTTTTCCTGAATTTATTACAGTTCTCGTTTACGTCACAGCAGCACTACCTCCATCCAAGCAGGGGTTCCATTCTTTCGAACAATATGAATGTTTCGAAGAGTTAGCAGGTGAATGCCCCTTTGGTTAATGGTGAGTTTCATCAGACCTTTTAGAAGAAACTGCTCGCAGCATGTTACGAAACTCGTGGAACTTTCCTTCGTTGTATCATTTATGGTTATTTCGTAATTTCATCAAGATTACGGACAAGTTTAATTAATGACTAGGATCTACCCTTCCACTACATAATTTACTTGATATAGGAGAAGACAGGAAGCTTTCGCAACATAAAGGTCTTGCAGTATGCAAGTAAATGTAGCAAATGCATACTTATCGTATTTCTCTGATATATAACTAATATTTAAATTAATTTCTCTCGTGATTATTCCATTGTATTTCCTCAGCCTAGTACTACTAATTTTCCTTATGTCATAGTGTAAATAGAACCGAATTTATTACGAATATTTTGAAAAAATTCTACAAAATCAAAAGCAGGATTTTTCATATTCATCACATTTATTATTTAGAAAATTTTCACAAGATGACAATTAATTCAAGACAACTTTTGTCTCCTGTGGAGGGGAATCCCGTACAAAGTTAATACTCAATAGCAATGCTTATTTATAGATGATGGATGTCGCTTTCAAAGATACGATACTTTTAAAGGATGAGAATAATGAAATCAAACTTCGTATGAAGCTTATTTTCGTAACGAAACCACTTCTGAAGTGAACGAACATTAAATTAATGCATTAGAAATTTTTTATCCGTGTAATTAAATAATGAACTCAATGGCAGTCATGTATCCTAAGTGATTAGTTCCGCAAAAAGACAAAAATCAACTGGAAATGTGCGTGGTAATTTTATAATGGTTGCTCCACATTTACTTGAATATTCATTTTCATTTCTTTGTTTCCCTTTTCATAGGAAAGGGGATTATCTCATAGCAGTGGTTCTCCACAGTTTTCTTTACCATTTTCCCTTTTTACATATGTTAGAATGCTTTACGAGCTGTTGTGAAAGGTCTATCTATTTCTAGGTCACGTAGTTAGAATCTTTAGAAGGGGAAACTTTTTCTACATTTCTTTATTTTGAATAAGAATCGAATTACAAATAATTTAATACAGTAGAGTGTAATATAATATTTAATCAGTAGAGTATAATATAACTCATAACATGGCTTCTAAATTATCTTCGACTTCAGTATCCTGCATTTGTAATGGTTCTTAGTTAACACCAAAACCTCATAGACCAGGAGTGGTCAACAGTTTTGAGAAGAGTGCCACTAACTGAAAAAGAATCTTATGCGTGCCACTTCCAACTTTTCAAACCTACTAAAAATATAAAAAGGTGAAAAGATGTTATTTATAGGCTGATTATGGGATTTTACGGAAATAATACAATTTGTATGTAAGTTTGAGTAATGTACATTTAAAAAATAAAATAATAAATAAAACAAACTTGAAAACTAAGGTTTTTATTATTAATAAGCATTTTTAAAGGTTCAATCTGTTAGGTTATGTATAAAATAAAACTGAACATTTAATCCTAACTACCTGTTAAACAATCAGTTTCAGAGATATTAGGTTATTCTGAAGCAGCAGATATAAAAAAATGTGCCATGCAGTCGTCGGGACTCGAACATGAAACATTTAATTCTAAATTACTATTAAACTATCAGTTGTAGAGACATCAGGTTATTTTATAGCTGGAGATAAGAAAAATGTGCAGTGACCGGGCTGGGACTCAAATCTGCAGATAATACAATGATACTAAAAATGTTTCTTTCCAAATAATTTTCAAGAAATGTAACAAAACCGTTTATCCTGACAACCATGCAAGGCGCTTCATTTGTGCAAACACTTTCTAATGTTTCCACTCTACTTTGTTAACTAGTTGGTGCAAATCAAGATCTTTCTCAATATCAAACGTATCGTTTGTGTAACGTACAAATACACTTAACTGCGCACTGTCTGTGATGTCACAGCTTCCAGTCAACGTTAATGAAAAGTATTTGGATTATTGTAGTCCAGGGCCATTTGTGTGGTGTTATACTGGCTCATGTCATCTGTACGACGCATGACGCTATTTCTAGACAAAGCTATTTTATCAACCATATTTTTATCACCGACGTTTTGGGCTTATATCACCAACATTTCGGGAAAATATTAAAAATATATTTTTTATTATTTCCTCTCTTTCAGAATAGTGTTTTTTTGCTGGCTAACAGGAAAAAAAGTTCATAAGCAATCTTCACTATAGATCCCATTTCGTCATTTCTCTTCTGGAATAAGGATTTTTGGCTGGCTAAAGATTCCTTTTATTTATTGATAAGTTCTGTTCACAAGTGTGATTCGACAGCATATTTACCGTTGAAATCACTATACAGTTTGAAATGTCGATCCAGATTAAATTTTGTAGGCAATGCTACACAGATTCCAATTATCAAAGAGGCTCGAAAGTATTTTGATGCGTAAACAAAAATTTCCAGACAGTTTTGAAATCACGGATTGCAATATTCTCTACATATTTTCTTTCGATGTCGAAGGTTTGTTTACTCATGGACATAGAGAAAATAAAATTTTAAAACAACGAATGCTCAACGTCAAAATCTAAAAAAGTTGAAAAACGCTTAACATCTTGCTCGGTAGTTTAAAATCAATCGAGCCAAGTGAACAATAACGAAGGAATATATGTCGGCAGTTTGTTTGCAATCAGAGAACGTTTAGAAGCGGATCATGCGCGTTAATTCTAAGCGCAGCTCAATCATCTGCGAATTTTTTATTTGTTTAATTTCTCTTTTATACCATTGGAGTTTATTAAGGTATTTATTTCGAACATGTAGCAACGATTCGATAACTCATCATGTGACTTAGTGCATTCCACTTCTGTATGTAGCTGCACTTTAATTTAAAGAGAGTAGCCCCGGAGTGTCGCTATAGTGAAATAAACCTGAACTAAAATTCGACGACTTAAAATTTATATTTATTATAATGTGTTTATGTGTGTATCTATCGACGGAGTTGATGCAGCCGGTGTTATTATTTTTTCAAATATTTTAACTTTTCAATAAGACTTAGCGTGCTACTATTCAAACGCCGCCGTGTCTCAATTTGGCACTCCTGCCGCGGTTCGGCCATTCTTGTTATAAATTCAACTCTATTAAGGGCAGCCATTCATGGCTTTTGACGATTTTGATTATCATCAGAGATGGCCATATTAGATAGATGACTTTTGGTGATAGCAATTATTGATTTGCATAACAGAATTACCTGGTTGTTTGAGTTATTATGAGGAGTAAAGATGACATGTTGGTTTTCATACGTATTATAAAGCACAGAAGTATTGTTTAAAGAATTATTTGTTTAATGTGACTATTGTATAAAAACTGCATTACAAATTCTGTTAGTAGTTTAAGAAATGCTCACAACTTTCGAAAATTTTCCCTCACTGTGTCTCTTTATTTGATTGTCCTGTTTGTTAGTCATTTCCTTATCTTGAAACCCTAAGCGTCATAAAACAAGTCAACTATATATCGTACTTTCTGGCTAATCGCCTTTATAAGAGACTATCAGCAGAGTTTCATTAACTTATAATCATGCTTCTGATTTATTGCATTTTTGAGTCGAGGCCATATTTACGTAAGGTTAGTGTAAAATCAATATGAGGATAGGAAAAATTAATCATTTGATATTAAAAAAATAGCAAAAGAAAGGAAAGTCGCATACACTCTCTAACTGTCAATTTAACAATAATGTCACACAAATAAACTCTCTTGTAAGAAAAAAAAAAGAGCAGCCTTAAAAAATAATCTTGTCATCTCGAAATTTTGAAAGCAAATGATTCAATTTTCAAGGCATGTGGTTGTTAATTTCATTTCTATGACGTGAATAGCATGATATAAAACAGGTAATAACAGTGCACGGTTTATCGTTTCTTGTTTTCGGTACTGCAGTTCTCTGGAGACACAATCAATAAGGTCAGTAAGACGTTTACGAAGACATTTTAGAGAACTGGATGACTTCAAGCGTGTTCGCATACTAGGGATTTCATCTAAATCCAGCGCGAGCTGGATTTAGACTTGACAAGTCCTTAAGCTGTTGAGATATGGTGTCCTTCATAAGTTTTATTATACTATATTTATACTATATTTTAATTTGGTGGGGAAAGAAAGTTGGGGCCTTAGTCTATAGCTTGTGTAGTTTATAAGTAAATCTTCCACTTGTCATATCGAGCAACAGGGCGCCACATGCTCTATACAGACATGGCTACGCAAAGATACTGGCCAAGCTCACAGCTCTTGTCTGAGGGTGTAGCGTTCACAACAACCTTTAAGATGTCTGCCTTTAACCCCACGACGTCGACAGAGTCATCTGGAGTGGTGTCGTAGCCGATCATCACGGTTGCTAACCGATGGGCATCGCACAGTGCTCCAGTGAATCCTCCTTCGGTCTTGGAATAGATGACCACCACTCAGTGACAAGGAGAAGCCAAGGCTAGCGGCCCCAATCAGCATTTACCTATGGTATGATGGTGTGGGATACTGTCTTGTAAGAGAGCAGGTCGACCTATCATCCTGAATTTGAACAGCTTAACAATATGTTTGTGACATCCTACCGCTGTTTGAGGTAATTTCATGACACGTTATTCTGAAGCTATTTTTCAATAGGATAATGCTAGAACCCATATCGCTCACGTATCTCTAAAGTGTCTCCAACCTGCTGATATTCTTTCTTGGCGTGCAATGTCACCAGACCTTTCGTTAATAGAATATATATGGGATAAGCCGCCAGACTCAGGCACCCCAAAATGTCGTGGACCTGGAGCAATAACTGAAAAATGCCTGACAGAATGCATCGCAAGACAAGATTGGGAATCTTTATCACGCCTTACCTCAACGTTTACAAGCATGCATTTCCGTCAGGGGGTTCGCAGTTACTGATCTGTACATTAAATCTGCAACTTGCAGCCGCTGATTGGTCCTATGACTTTTAATTATTTCCTTACCTTATGAATTTTAATTATTTCCTTACCTGTGTATATTTTATTGCTTGTTTACGCATTTTTAGTTCAATAAAAACAGTCACTTTCTTCAGAGTGCTCTCTGTCTCTTTCTGCTTTTGAAAAGAATGCAAATGTGACTGCATGCATGACTTATATAAGGATATGATGTGCGTTAGGGCCACTAAAACACTGATTTGATATCCGTTACCAGTTGCTCAAACATAACAATAAAAGAAAAGGATAAGTATAAATTATTAAGGCAAGCCGGATGAAGTATTTAATGAGAGCTATCTCTAAATCTATCCGAAGAAAAAGGGAGTAAATCTATTGATTCAGAAATGATTAACTATTGCTTCCCGAACTATAAACTGCAAGCTACGATTATTTACAATAACTATAAGTAAATATGTTTCATTATGAAAAGTATAAATTTCAGTTTTTATGATCTATTAGCATGAATTATAGTTTTATATTACCTTAAGTTAGAAACCGAAGAACTTGATAAGCAACGATTACTGTCAGTATTGTTATTATTATATTTTGAAAATTTCAAATAATTTTCTAGAGTATTCCAAAACACAGGATTCCCATTGTATCGAAATGTTGCTTAGGCAGAACTTCTTTAAGCCACCCTATTGGTATTTAGGATTTTACTTTCAGTTGAAGTACATCGATTACGGGACAATCACTTACACGAAGAATAAATGGTTGTATGTACGTGACCTCCAGTGCTCGTGCCAAACATTCCCTAATTTCAGGAAATGGTGCCTGCGGAAGACAACCCCACTTCCATCTCGCGATCGCCTAAGGAGATATTGACTTGGCCTCATCAACGTATAGAAGGATACTTCTTGGTAATCGGCTTACCAGCCTTCCTCCTAATGCCGAATCCGGTGCTCGATTTCCCCTGAGATAAGGCCGGAAAATGTATGGCCACCGGTTTCCCCTCTTTTTTGTAGAGAATAATTTCCCTTTTTCGGTTGGGAAAACGTGCTGCTCTTTATTTTTGTTCCGTCCAATTCGCATCTACACACATCCTATTGAGTTTGTATGGTAATGGAACAGGAGAAAGTAATGGACTGAACAGATAGTGCGGAACTTAGTATTTCGTGAGGCTACGATTTAAATGGACGATGCCCATTATTTTCTTACTAAGATAGATAATTAAAAATGATGGTTTATTAGGAGGAGAATGCTCACTGTATTGTTTGGCTATTAAGAATAGAAAGAAAGAAAAGACTGGCATTTGTAGAAAAATGTTATCTCTATGATATGCAATTAGATACAAATAACATTAAGCACATGTCTACAAGACATTGTATAATTAACAAAATTACAGTATCCTAAACGTAAATTAGCAGCGTCGTTACATTAATTAACAAATTCCTTGGAAATGCAGAGATATAATGGGTGGTACGTTTGCATATTTAGCAAAGGAGAACTGTTAAATAATTCTCTTTAAACTTTCAATCAACAAAATGCTTTGAAAGAATATACAACTGAAAAATTGTGTGTGAGCAATACGAAGCAAAGTGTGCAGTTCAGTTCTTTTTAAAAGTTTTCAAATGCATTTGGAAGAAAATATGTATATTAACCCTCACTCACTGAAACCACTTTCATTTCAAACATATTTGAGTTTATCAAGTTGCTGAGTCTAATAAATGATAGATTTAGTAAAGCAAATTATGTTATCAGCTTTAAACTTACCTAGGAAGATAGTAATTAACATTTATTCTAATAATTAATGCTTAAATACTAATTAAAATTCATCCTTGAATGAAATTATACTATGCAATTTTGAGTTTCATTTAAAAAGTTTTAATAAAAAACCGTTTAAACACTACCGTTTAGTTCTAGAGTTCTTATAGAATTTGTAGTACTTTTGTAAGATTGAATTGAGGTTGTCCTGTCATCATCTCCTTCCATATCATTTTCACTGTCAATTTCAATTTCTGCAGTTCTAACCTTTCCTATAAGATAGTAGAGAGGTTTTGATAGGTTTTCTCAATATTATCGTCAGTTGCTAGATATTCTGAAAATTGATATTCAGTTTTCTTTATTTTTCTTTAGGAAATGGGAATTTATCTGTTATTACTAATGATCCATTATCAAAGTAGAACTTTTGAATAAGCACTGAAAGATTTTAAAATTGTTAGAAATTAAAAAGCTCGTTTTTGTAATTTGTCTGTCCAAAAAGAGATATAAAGAATTTAAAATTATTCTTTTTATCTGAAGCGCAAGCAATTAGTAAGAGGAATGTTTTGGGTTCATTTTTCGTAGATGGCTAGGTCTGATTTTCAAAAGTCTACTGTTCTCAATTATTCATGTTTCATTAATGTTCTTAGACAGGTTAATGGAATACCCTTGGCTATAAATTATTCCACTGCAATTCGTAATCTTTGCCTTTTTGTGCAAGAAATCAGTTTCGTGCTAAACAGTTAAGAAACTGAAACAATTTTACTTTTAGATACATTACAAATATTATTACATTAAATAATTTTGGTTTAACTGGAAGTGCCAATTTCTGTCCGAAATGTTTAAAACTAAACAATTACTTATAATAAAAATGTTGATTAATTTGATATTAAAATTCTCATCTGTGAAAAAATTATGCTTTCTGACAAAAGAAGACTTTTTAACCAATACCAATAACGTAATCAACTGGAATTCCAGTATCTCTGAAAAATTAATTGACAACAGAATAATCAACCAAACTTTAAAAATTAAAAAATTTGCATTCAAACTTAAGGTATTCGTAAAGGAATTCACCTACTCAACATTACACTTATTCATAACAAAATTCCTCTTAATTTCTTTAATTTGCAGCTTCAAAAGTTGCACATTAGGATCATTTTAATTTCTTTTTAATCATAGGAAACACTTTAACAGGAAAGGAATATTTATTGGAAACATAGTGACTGCAAATGTGTAAATATATAAATATTTCTTTCTTTTTTACTAAAGAAATGCTGTTTCTGTTTCATTCTCCTTAACATCAAATAGGGGAAGACAATTTGCTAGCAGCTTCTTATCTTACTTTTCTCAACTTTTCTTCTAGTTCCTCTTCCAATTAATTTTACACTTTGAACTTCATATGTGCTTGTAATCTGCTCTAGTTTAAAACCTAAAATTAAAGTTTGCCTTTCTTTACTTAAACAATAGTATTATTTTTATTTTTCATTTTTACTGAGTAGCATTTCCAAAACTCAACTTATGTGTTTTACGCAATACAACCACTCACACTTCCTTCACATACCACTCGTGCATAATGAATACATTTATGTCATTTCGAAACCTAGGAAGTACTGATTTTCTCCATTTCACTATTTTTATTAACTATTGATTCTTTTTATCTGTTTATGAAAATGTCACTTTTATATCTTTTTCCAAAATTACAATTTTGTAGGAACAATTGGCTCTTTAGCCATTAACATAGATTTGCAAAAATATTCCATTTTATTGGTACTTGGCATAATATTCTGTTCTTATTTTTTAGTTTTGCTTATTGACAACTGAAACTGATTTTTGGAATTTTTAGTTGACATTTAGCTGTTAAATGTTTTATTAATTCCGTATGAACAATATCTTAGGCAAATATGCCTTTTATGTCGCTTTGTTTTCTCGTGCTGTTTTATTAGTAGAAGTTTGTATATTCTCCCACTTCGTTTTTTTAGTTAATAATTTAAAAATTATAAATAATAAACCCAAGGAAAAATCTTCTACCTAAAACGTTTTAGTCTAATTTATATATTATGTGCCTAATTTCGAGTCACTTCGGAACAGGCATTATACTGATAGTTGATTTCAGATGACAATAGGTTTTAGCATTATAAAATTTGCAAATATACACAAATATATTATTTTTGGACTAGTATTTTCTGATTTAGTTATCTCAAATTTAAAGAATTCTTTAGTTATTTTTTAAATTCATCCATATCTAATGCGGAAATATGGCTATGTTGATAATTCTTCTGGCTGCTCCTTGACAAAGATCAAAGATTTATCAACTATAATTTAATATTACGTGCATTTTGCTTTATTTGTGTATTTATTCATTCTTTTTCAGTTATGTTTCCATTAATACTATACATATTCCTTTTCTTATATATATAAAATATGTAATGCAAAACTATAATTAGCGCTTTATCTCTGAAGGACTATTGTTTTCGGTTTGCGATTTTGCGTTGAATCACTATAAATGTCCGTTTTAGTTTTCAAACTGTTGCCACCAAATGTTAGAGTCCTGCATTATATTTGAAGAAATTAAATAATGAAAACTCTGCATAAATGTATGTATATTTCTCGCATTGCGGTAAAACAACGGTACATAGAGCCATCGAATTTTGAATAACGTAATCCTCCTGCGAATATGGGCATGTGGAAGCCCAAATTTCAAATTTGGAATTTGTTTTATTATCGATTTCATATTTTGTAAACCTTTTTATCTCGAGCGCGCGGAACTGTGTATCGGAAATTCTAAAGATAGGCTCATTTTAAAATTATTTTGAGACATTGAACTGAAATTTATGGTTGAAGGGCGAAGAACATGATATTTAATAAATAAAGGTAACACACAAAACATTTAAAAAATGCCTTTTTGGACGTAATTTAAAATCTGAAAAAAAAAGGAGAAAATAGAAAATCTGAAACCTTTCAGATTTTTTTTTTCAATTTTGAATTTTTTTTAAACTTAAAGTGGTCCTTAATTCTATTGTTTAATTTGGATATTTCCTTTTTTCATCTTTCGCATAATTCTGATGTCACAGATAATACGTAACTGAAAGTTAAATTCGCAAGCCAAACACTTTTCCTTTTCAATTAAACTTCCATCTTGGAACACGGCGCGTTCCGCTTCTGTTTCGCTTGCTGCTAAATGAACTAGCTCTCTTCAAAAATGTAAAACTTTCTAAAACAAGCTCATTTACTGCACTAGTTTGTTTGCTATAAAATTCGTGTCAAATGTAAATAAAAAGGAAATAATTTAGTCTATTTACGACTGCAGCCTCTTCATTAAGCATCTACATATATTAATTCAGAAGTCAAACAACAAAAATCAGCGTTATATTTTCAAAATTTTCACAGTGCTGTTTGACTTCTGAATTAGTATTTATTCATCGTGTTATTGTGTCTTAATCTACATATATCTTCAACGTATCTGAATTATTAATGTAAGTTATATACTATGTATTAATCTGCTTTAAATCTGTAATTTTGACTGAGTTACTCAATTGAACAAAAATAAGCTTCATGCATTTTATTCAATCTAGGCCAGAGAAAATAGAGGGAATCGTTCTAGAGAAGTGGAGTACTTTGCAACTATAAATAATCTATCATTATTGTTATGTAATACAATCTTGCAAAACCTACAGCATGTTTTGTTTTATGTGTATTTTTAGTTTATACAGCACTTTAATCAGAAGTAAATTTTAACTGCGCTTTTTATTTGTGGTATATTTGCGTCTATGAAATCTGAAATACTTTACGTTTTGCTGAAACTGAAACCTCTATAAATAAATCTTGATAACAGCTATCTATAGGTAGAAGTGAAAGCGAGGACAAACGTTTCAATTAAAATAGTGCATCAAGAAACTAAAATTTTATTAAAGTTTAAAATTGATATTTTTATCGTATTCGAGTTTTCTAAATTTGTAATGATTCCAAAGTAATTAATTTTTAGAATCAGTAACTTAAATGAGAATATTAATTTTCTCATATAAATATTGCGTAAAATGTGATATGTCTTAGAATCGCAGAATTCTCTGAATTTTTTTTATCGTTACGAAATAATTATTTTTCCGTTATTAGCGTAAACAGATATATTTTTCTGTTAATGAAATTGAAGTTGATTGTTAAAAATGTTTGTTCACTCAATTTTAACTTTGACTTTTTATTTATTTGCTTATAAACAGTCTTTAGTTTCTGTTCGCGGTATTACCATTAAAGGTGAATACTAGAATTGATGACCTCTTACAACAGAAGAAATGTATATATATTTATATCTTTATATTCAAGAAACGCCTTACAAAAGTCTTACATTTCTTATTCAATGATTATCTTTTAAAAATGAATTGATTTGTGACTAATTATATCGAAGCAATTCCGTAACATATATAGACGCTTGGAAACTATTAATTTTATTTTATCCTATATACGAAAAGGCAATACTATGTCCATCATAATGAAATAAAGCACATGTCCTGTTAATTACGTCTGCTATAACTTCTTTCCACTCTCAAAAGGAAAAAAAAAATATTCATGCGAATTTTTAGAAGTCACTTCATCGCAAACAAATAACCTACATATCGCTTCTCTGCGAAAATTCTCAGGGATAAAGAAGTCTTAAGTATATATAAGGGAAAAAATGGTAATAAAATGCTCACTGGATGTGCTTTATTCTAGCTTGCGTAAAACACGTAATGTCCGTAGTGGGTTATTTATCCAGCTTCGTTTCAGAATCTGTCGATGCTCTGCCGAGGGATAAAGCGCGCTGAAACGAAAGGCAGCAGGGGGAAAAAATCCGATAATTCGCATCTGTATTGACACAAGGTGCGTCTGCTGCACTTGGCACAAGCTTATCACTAACACCTCGATGTATGGAACAAGATAATCGCATTAAATAGCCGTAAGGGTAACAGAAAAACAAGAAGAGCTGCTGTGCTATGAGCCTGTCTTCGCATAGGTGGAGGCGACGTAAAAGGCTTTGTTGGCGAGTGACTTGAATTAGGACTTGGCCAAGCGCCATTTTAATCTCGGTATTTTCGATGAAAGGGAAGAATATTCAGAATGAATATTCAAAGGAGGTATTCCCAACTGTGAATAAAGCGTCTTAAGAGAATACATTTAATAGAGAGCTGCATGGATATTAAAACACGAGAACGTATGATAACTTACTTGCTCCATAAATACATATATTCTACATTTACATTACAGGGATATTAATTAAATTCATTTATTATGAAACAACGCACTAGGGAAAAATCAGTTTGGGAAAATGTTATTTCCTGGGATTAAATTCATGTGTGTTTATTCAACTGAACTCACAAAGGAACAAACGAAAATATTTTTCTATTTTAGATTGGATTCAGAATGGATGTTAGTAAATATAATCGAGTCAAATAATGTTGGAATTACTGTAAATGGATATTAACGAAATATACTGTAATTTGGATCTTGAGAGGATTTGACGTGGAACAAAGAGTAGTGATAATTACCAGTAAACATACAGATTTAATCGAAGTACTCAGGCGAATAAAATTTTGCACAAATTGAATAATCTCGTAGCAGTTTCAATTTAAATTATCCTTCTTGGAAAGACAATAAGTCCAATAATTCAAAAATCCTGTTTCGGTAGTACTTAAGATTCAGAGTAAATTAGAAAAGGCGGTATTAGGTTTCTTTTACATAGTTTCTGCTTCATAGTTTGTATTCGTCACAATTTAAGCGCAAATTCAGAACCAGCTCATATTGTCTTCATCTATGCTGTAGGGATTAACGTTATCGAAAAGAGTGCAAAGAGAAGACATTATTTTGTAAAAAGTACTGTCAACGCTTGCCTGAAAATATGACACCGATAGAAATGAATAGCGAAAATGGGTCTCGTAAAAGATGCTTATGTCTCTACCATAACTACGTCGAGAGGGAGAAAACATAATATTTGTATCACTGGTGCATAACAAACATTGAATTTTAAAATTTCACATTTGAAAACCTGAATTAATATTAAAAGAACCTCAGCAATATGAATTCGTATGTAAGATTATTATTTGAAAGTAGCAGTTACTTCTAATTTCAGCCTTTACTTTGACTTCTGTCCATTTCCTCACCAGAATGCAAATTATTTAGATAGTCTTTAATTCGAGATTTTTTGGATTCTAATACAAAGCGTGTTCCTGCTCCTTGTTGCCATCTTGCGTAGTTCCTGCCAGCTCTGATAAGGTTCTAATTATTCGGCTTTGCATTATTGCTGCCGATTTGTAAACTGATACTCCGGTTAAAGTTCTCGAGTCAGCTTAGATTTAAGTTAATTGTCTAGTCTCTGACTTCTAAGTCTGGGTATTCAAATTTCAAGTTGACTTTAGTTACACCGTTACAAGTGGGGGTTGATTTTATTAGCACAAGATACGCATTTATGTTCTAAGTTCTTTTAAATAAAACGGTTTTTTTAAATCTTTTCAAGTCAGTGTAGTTAACTTCAGATAAAGCGGTAATTCTCCTTACGTATGTTAAGAGTTTGAACTAATTTAAATTCCAAAAGAAGGTCAAATTCTATATATATACAATGCAAATAAAAACTGAAATTAAATGAGCATTATATTACATAATTTTTTAATATTTACAAAAGGTTTGAATGAACACTGTCTTCATGTTTTAAAACTATTTATTATACTTATAGACAGTAAAATATAGGGCAATATTATCAGGCCTATTATATGATATTACTACTTTTCATTTAAATGATGAACTTTTGATTTAATTTTCATTTATAATTATTCTTTTCTAAACACTATTATATGATATTACGATTTTCGTTTTCCGTAAAAATGGATGACCTGTGAGTTAAGTACTTTCTCAGTTACAATTTATCTTCTTTATTGCATTCTGTTGCGTTTAGAACGTTTTCCGGTTTAGAAGAAATCGTTCCATACTCACATATTTTGTGGCTAATAATGAAGACGCCTTTATATAGGCTATGAAAACGGCATTTCATATTATAGAAATTTAGCAGGGTATCTATGGTATTGATTTATAATTTTTTGCACACTCACCTTTTAAGAATAAAGTTCGCATTTTAGTGAACATTCTTCGAGTACAACTATGTAGCTAAGAGACAAGATATATCTCCGAGGTCATCTTAAATGTTCAAGAATATAATCGGAATAAGACATCCTATATGTTTTGCGAAAACGTTAATTGTTAAAACAAATGCACAAGTTAACAGAAAAATTAATAATTTGATTTTAATTTTTTCCCCTAACAACTGCGTAGATGTTGGGATGGGATTCCAGAGTTGACTCTTTCTAAGAAAGCATAAAAGTTCTGTGGGCGTAACTTCTAACAGATATCAACGAAGTTAAATATATTTTTTAAATACAGCCTTTGATATTGTTTAACTAGTACACAAAAAATAAAAATTAAGGTTAAACTTACGTTTTATCCTAGCTAAAATGAAAACAAATTAAAATCGAGATCTTCTCGTTACATTTTAAAACGATAGCCTGCTTAGATGAACGCTAAGGTTATTATGTGATTATAATAATATCTTAACTTAAATCTACAAGAATTTAAGTTATTGTGGGATTATAACGATTACAGCTGGAAGGAAAGTTCCAACAAAAAACTCACTCGGTAATTTTATCTGGATGCTTTTTAAAAGAAAGTTCATGAAGGAAATCTACAATTTATGCAACCGTGCTGTATCGCATATTAACCGCGGAATGCCTTAACACCAAACATATTACACTGATTTCAAGAACACTTGATTTTATGGGCATAATTATGTTCAGCAGCTAAGGGAAGACATTTCGAATGAATGTTATACTAAAATCATTCACTTAGTGGAATCCTTTTCTTAGAATTTCTTAATTTAAGATTTTCGCTTTAATGAATTATTTATTCACTTATTCTCTGTTTTATTACTGTGTACTACCAAATGTAAATTATTGTAGAAATTATCTTTAAAAATATCTCATGTTACCGTAGGTAAGAGAGTTATTTCCATTAATTTCTGAAATACAACATTTTTATTAATTAATATTAAAAATTATCTTTCCACCTCTAATTTTTATTCCTATTTAGAAGAATAAGCTGTTTTAGTGCTGAACTATGAACAGTTAACGTATTTTGCACATCAAAATAAACCGAAATTCATAGAATTGCTTTATGGAAAGTCCTCGAATAGCTCAGTTTATAGAAATTTTAATTTTATTGTAAACGGCGCTGAATGAATCATGTGTCTTTGAAAGCCTCAAAGCTTAGATTCTGCAGTTTCGAAATTTTGATTTTAATTGCACTAGTGTTAGGATTTTAGCGTTATGTAACAGAACATCCCTACACCTGTATGCAATTATGTATTAATTGCCAACAATTATTATATTTCCTAGGTCTTGTGAGTATAACGACCTTTCTCACAAGACTAATTCCGGCAAGACACAGAAATTAATAATTATATGTATGCATGCTATTTTGATTAATATTGTAAATTATCATTAATGCATTCTCATCTTTCTCCGTAATAATGTGTCTTTTAATAATAAATTTCTGTTTTAAAATTAATTCGAAGAAAAATTTGAGTTTTGAGTACTTAATACGCACTGGATATGTTTTTAAGTGAAATTTCATTCTGCTAGGCATAGCGTGTTGGGATCACATGCTGATTTGCAAAATTTTGCGTAGTACTTTATTTAACGCTCCGAATGGAGGACGCAGCTATGCATGGGCACGCAAACCGAAATAAAGATACTTAACTAATTAATACATTAACCAAATTTTAGACAGAGAAATGCACGCATCTTCATATGCAGGTGGGGAAATATTCATTAAGAAATCTGTCATAACCGATGAAACAGAACTGCAGTAACACTCGACGTTGAGAGGATTTGTGGATTCATTAATCAACATAATGAGGTAAGCACTTGGTGTTTCATTAACAACCGATATAGATGTTGTTTAAAAACTTGCATTGATATATATTCTTTGGGCTACTAGTCACAGACAAATGATTCCGGTGTTCAAAAAGTAAATAAAGTAAAGAAGGCACTGAATTGGGACCATTTGCATCTCATTATGCCATGTCAGTAAAAATTTGAAAAATAGAGATTTTTATATGGACTTATACGAGCACCGTAGAAAACCATAGAAAACCAAAAGCTGCAAATGGGAACTCTTTATTTTCTAGTTAAATTATTCAAGGGGAAATCACTAAATAAAGGATCATTACATCATTATTTAACAATTTTGGAGAATGTGTTAAAATATTAAAAAAACATCAATCCTCGTTGAATTGCACGCCGCTCGCACGTTGGATCAAATATGCAAGATATTTATTTACAAATAAAATGCAGAGAAAAACTCTTTCGATGGATATAAATCCATGATCGCGGCTAACAGTAGTTGCTGAAAAGGTCATTTAGGGGTAAGAATGAAATTTCACCCTGCCAGGTCCAAAGCGCATTCGCACTATCTTTGACAATTTGATTGAACAGTGTTAGGATTCACACTGCCTTTGCAAATTTGATTGAAATTTTATTATGATGGTAAATGCTTCATGATATGGGACAGAATTGAAAATATTTAAGGCATTTAATTGGAAGAGAAACAAGCTAATGTAAATTTTTTAAAAAATAGGCCAAAATGCAAATTTAGATCACCGTAGATTCTGAATAAATTTTTTATCTATTTGAATCATATTTAGTTCTTGAAGACTAGAGACTTATACCTTATTGTTCTTGAAATCTATTAAGTTTTATACAAGATTTATTCAAGATTATGTTACTTTTTAATTCAAGTTTAAAAATTAAAAGAACAGTATGTAGAGGCATTAGGTATCTTTTTGGAAGCAGGCAAGATAACAAAATATGCAGCGCCTTCGCCAGGAATCGAACCGTGGGCCTCTCAATTACGCGTTGAGCGCGCAGACCATTACACCACGAAGGCACGCAAAGAAGGCGGGAGAAATACCTTATATACTCCCCTTTTAAAGGGCGACTGAGGTTTTTAGCGGACCCAATCGCCAAATCATGGGTGAAGAGAATCATCATCCTACACTCTTTTAGTTCGGGCGCCACTTGTAGAGACATTAGGATTATTTTGAAGCAAGAGAGATTGAACAATTAGCAACAACTTCTCCGGGAATCAAACCGCGGACCTCTGGAATACGCGTCCAAGGTGCAGAGCACCACACCACGAAGGCACGCAAAGGAGGCGGGAAAAATGCCTTATACATAATATGAATAAAATTTTTTCCTTAAGTTTCGAACTCAATCCATCCTCTGTTATATATTAATGTATATTCATGATTACTTTGGAATGATTTCTGATATAGGTATTGCAAAAGCGTGCCAGTGACTTAGTGGTAAAGTCTCTGAACACTGGCAATTTGAATCGGTTTCAAATCCCGAAGAATGGGCTGACTGCACAGCAGTTGACCAGACTCACTTTCTCGTCTAGTATGAGATTTCAATCGTTTCCGATATCGGACAACACGCTTTAAATATTTTTCTATTGAAAATTATATGTGCCTAAATTGATCTTCGGTAAATTAAATGTGTTGTTTCTTTATATTTCTATACATTTTATAGCAATGTTCTTGTTTTTAAAATCTGATCGTCTGTTAAATATTTTTAATAGTGTGCCATTTTATTTTGTTTTATATTTATTAAAAGGCCAATTTAAGTGACTATTTATTCTTATGTTTAAAAAATTTTAAAAATTTATTTATTCTTATGTTTAAAAAATTTTTACTATCATCGAAATGAGCTGTTATCGAATGTATATTTTTTCGTCGGAAGTAGAATGTTGGAGCATATATTTGCTTAGAGTAAATTGTCTGGCACGTGTTATCTTATAACGGAAAGATCTAGATGTTTTTCTATTAATAATCTACATGTTCCGGTTTGACTAGAAACTTTCACTATGCCGATGTTCCGGTTTGATTAGAAACAAGCTTTTCTCTGCCTCAGAATGGCAACAGTGAGAACATGACTTTCGATTTGTTATGACGCAGCTAGAACGCTGCTCATGAGATGTAACATTAGATTCGATTCTAGATTAGATTAATTTTAGTATTTTAATAAATCCTTTTAAAACTAGATCGAGTATTTGATAATAGAATTATAGCTGAACCACCGCTTGCAGAAATTTAGATGTGGCATTTAGATACGTCGTTAGATAGTTAGATGCGTAGGCAACGACATTCGTGATTCGATTAATGTACATTAGTGCGTACAAAAACATTTTTTGGTGCTCCATGCCGGGAAGCCGGCCAATATTCGAAAATATGGATTCGTAAGTATGGATTGCACGGTGTGAAGTGTGCGAAGCCTGCAAACAGGTAGGATAAGTTTTCTATTTTAAAGTAATTATGGAAGATCCTGTCGCTAAGCTTAAATCGAAACGCAAAGTATTAAGGACCGCAGTGTCCAAGGTACTAAAGAAAACTGAGACAGAATTAAGCAAAGATGACGTTAGTATAAATGTAATAGAAGGAACTTTAGACATATTAAACGAAAAGGCAAAAACTCTGAGTGATTTAAACACTCAAATAGAACGTTGATTTGAAGGTCGCAGAGGATGAATTTGAACTTGAAGTTTCATCTCCTCTAGAATATGAAGAAAAAATCCAACTGTGGCAAATTAGAGCAAGAAAAAAATTGAGGGAATCACACAAACTCGAAAATTCGGATAAGGAAAGTATGAACTGTCCTAATGAAATCGCTATAGATTCCAAACTTGAAAATAATAAAATTATTCGCCTTCCAAAATTGATTATCGCTAAATTGTTTGGTGATTCTAGCAATTGGCAGGAATTTTGGAGTCAATTCGAGGCAGCTAATCATAACAAGGACTCATTATCGAAAGTAAATAAGTTCAGTTACTTAAAGTCATTACTAGGTGGGGTAGCTTATAACGCCGTTTCCGGACTCTGGCTTACAAATGAAAACTACGATTCAGCTATAGAATTGTTAACTAACAGGTTTGGGAGAAAAGATTTGGTAATAAATGCTCACATGAATAAACTGTTAAATCTTTTCCCTGTTAGAAATGTAAGGGATATAGAAAATCTTAGGAATTTATATGATCAGTGTGAAACTCAAATTAGATGCTTAAAGTCAATGAACGTCGTATCAGAAACTTACGGTAGTTTACTTTGCCCAATATTGTTAAAATTAATTCCATCAGAGATAACATTAGAATACAGTCGCAGTAGAAACAGTGACCACACATGGAACGTTAACGAATTAATGAAATTTATTCGTAAAGAAATAGAAAGCCGCGAAAGAGCTACGCAGTTAAATGAGAGTAGAGAAACAAAAACAAAACACCGAGCGGAAAAGATTCATAACTGGAGGCATAAATCAAACGATCGTCTCCACTCCCTTCACGATAATGTAAACAACAAGCGCAGTAAACAGTTTGAAAAAAGTTCGCCTAAAACGTATGAATATGTTGCTCCAGTCATTAGCAGTAAATGCATATATTGTGACGAACTACACGATTCGGAGCGCTGCGAAATTAAAACCGTGGAGGAGAAAAGAAGTATTTTAAAATTTCAAGCCCGATGTTTTTTGTGTCTAAAATCCCAGCATAAAATCAAGCAGTGTAAGGAAAGAAAAATGTGCGAAATATGTAATAAAAAACACAATAGGTCTATTTGTTTCCAACTCGAAACCAAATCGGAGAAAAACAAGGTCGTGTCAACAATTCCATCCAGTAAAGAAGATGTTCAGATTAGTCAATTAAAAACCGAAACTTTCCGCAGTGCATTGCTACAATCGTGTACTATGATGATACGTCCATTTTCTGAAAAGGTTAATTTAGAACCAGTTCGTATTCTAGTGGACAATGGATCAATGAGAAGTTTTATAATTCGGGACATTTCAGAGAAGTGTAAATTACCTGTTATTCAAAAGGAGACTTTGTCCGTATTTGCCTTTGGGGTTAACCAGACAACAAAACAAACTTCCAATGTTGTTAAAGTCAAACTAGAAAACAGAAGTGAACCATCCCTAAATATCAAAATTAAAGCTTTAGAAACTAACCAAATATGTGCAACTAATTTAGCTTTCCCTGATATCCCAGTTTCCAAAATTAAGAAAGAGATAATTGGACTACAATTAGCTGATTCTTGTGAATTCAGTGACAAAAATATTGCTGTTTTGATCGGAGCAGATTACTATCATGAAGTAATAACTGGTAGACTTAAACGTTTTAAAAATAAACTTATAGCTTCCGAAACAATATTTGGATGGTGCCTTCAAGGCCGGACTGATTCTAACGGTAAATTGTTAAACATGGACATTATTGTTGACGATAAATTGGTCTCAACACAGTTAAAGCAGTTCTGAGAATTGGAAACATTGGAAATAGAACAAGTGAAGGAAATTAGTAAAATAGATAATGACATTTTAGAGAATTTTAACAGAACTATCAAATTTAACGAAACGCGATATGAGGTTAAACTCCCTTGGAATGAAAATTCGTCTGAATTAAAAACGAATTACGTAAACGCAGAAGTTCGCTTTAATAAACTGGTTAAAAGGTTAAGAAATGATCCACTACTTCATCAGCAGTATCACTCAGTTATAGAATGGCATTTAAAAATGGGTATAGCTGAGGAAATTGATCCAAGTTCTGAAGAAACAGGAAGAATTTATTACATGCCTCACGAGCCAGTTATTCGACCTGACAAACCCGTGAGAGTTGTATTTGATGCATCCAGCCATTCGAAAAATGAATATTCTTTAAACGATTGTCTCTATCCCGGTCCTAATTTAAATCCTCCATTGTTAGAGATATTAATACAATTTCGTACACATATCATAGCATTTACTGCCGACATTGAACAAGCCTTTCTTCAGATTTCTCTGTCACCTGAAGATAGGGATGCTGTTAAGATTTTTGTGGGCAAATAACCTTACAGATAAGGATGGGAAACCTAACACGAAAATACTTAGGATGACTCGCGTTTTGTTTGGAGCTACATCCAGTCCATTTTTGCTTGCCACTACTATCAAGCATCATATAAATACCTTTAAAGAAACAAATTAGAAAGCAGTTAAACTATTGAATGAATGTTTATACGTAGACGATTTAATAGGTGGGAATGAAGACGAAAACGAAGCCAAACTCATATATGAAGATATTAGATATATATTGAAGGCTGCTGGTTTCAACATGCGAAAGTGGAAAACAAATTGTGGGAATCTGCAGGAAGTTTTTGACGAATACGAAAATGGTGAAATCCAGAAAGTTCTGGAACACAAGGTATTGGGATATAAATGGAATTACAAGGAAGACCTTCTGAAGATAGAATCACAAAATCTATCTAATCAAGGCAAAACAAAGTTAATGACTAAAAGAGAAGTTCTTAAAACCATTGGAAAGCTTTACGATCCCATTGGATTCATAAGTCCATTCACTTTTAGGGCAAAATTACTAATGCAGGAAATTTGGCAACTTCGGGTAGATTGGGATGATCCGCTACCATTGGACTTCGAAAACAGAATGAAAAAATGGATTAATGAACTGTCAGCGATTCAGAATGTAAAAATTTCGCGACATTACTTCCGAAAGACTAACAAGTCTGAATTGAGAGATATTCAAATGCATTGCTTTACTGACGCAAGTCAGAAGACATATGGAGATGTGATATACCTGCGATACGTCACGACGGACAGTGAAATAGGAAGTAGTTTTTGCCATTTCCAAAACCAGAGTAGCTCCATTGAAGAAGCTGTCCCTTCCAAGATTATAGCTGATGGGGGCGCTCATCGGAGCAAGATTAGCCTCGAATGTCAAAGAACAGTTAGAGAAAAAACTCCAGATGAATGTATATTTTTGGTCAGACTCTTCTGTTACGTTACATTGGATAAAGGGCGATCTAAATAAATGGAAGTCATTCATCCAGCATCGAGTAATGGAAATACGAGAGAAAACATCACCTGAGTCCTGGAATTATTGCCCTGGAGATGAAAATCCGGCTGGTATGCTGACCAGAGGAACAAAGACAAATTCCACGAAAGGAATAACGTTATCTGGACTACGAAATAGTTACATGTGGTGGCATGGACCTAAGTGGCTATTACAGAGCATCGATTCGTGGCCTCAACTTGCAGAATCAGTAAGATTTCAAGGATCATGAAGAGCTTGAACTTCGAAAGGGAGTTGTAGTGAACTCAACAGTCACAAGTGAAAATTCCATTGAGAACGAATTCATTAAAAGGTATTCGTCATTTAGCAAATTGATTAGAACTACTGCATGGTGTTTAAGGTTTGTGAAGAACTGTAGAACCATTCCATTATTAAGAAAAGAAAGTTTTCTGAGTGCTTCTGAACTACAGAATGCAACAAAGGTGCTAGTCAAATGTGTACAACATTCTGAATTTCAACCTGAAATTAAGTGCCTGCAGTCGAAACTATCAGTTCCAAGTAATAGTAAGGTTTTATCCTTAAATGTATTTCTTGATGAAGATGATCTTTTACGAGTTGGTGGGAGACTACGTTTTCCAATCTTTCAGAAGATCAGAAACATCAACTTCTTTTACCCAAAAGACATTATTTCACTGAATTACTCATAGATTATTATCACAAAAAATCTATTCATTCGGGCGTTCAAACAACACTTTCTCTTATTAGACAATTATACTGGATACCTTCCGGACAAGATAGAGTTAGACGCGTTATAAGTAAATGCATGACGTGCTTTCGAACAAGGAACCAAACCATAAAAAAAATGATAGGAGACTTACCTAGAGATAGAGTTGTAATAACTAGACCATTCGAAAAAATATGACTGGACTTTGCAGGTCCAGTTATCACCAAGCCTAATTTGAAAAGATCTAGAGTTACGTTAAAATCATACATCGCGGTATTTATTTGCTTTAGTACAAAGGCTATTCATCTAGTAGTAGTATCGGATTTGTCTACTGAAGCATTTCTAGCATGCCTTAGAAGGTTTATTGCCAGACGATCTAATCCATCCATTGTTTGGAGTGATAACGCTACGAACTTCAAGGGAACGAAGAATGTTCTTGATAAACTCTTTAGAATTTGTAGATAGGATCCTATTCAGCGCTTTAGTGCCGAAGAAGGTATAACATGGAGATTTATTCCTCCTTCTTTCCCCGAATTTTGGCGGATTATGGGAGGCTAATATAAAATCAATGAAGAGAATTTTGACAAAGGTCCCGAAAATGACAATTTTAAACTTTGAAGAACTGTATACATTAATTACACAAATAGAAGCCTTCTTGAACTCTCGACTTCTGTCACCTATTCCGGCTGATCCAACAGATCTTCAGCCTTTGACTCCAGGTCATTTCCTAATAGGAGCTCCACTTTTGTCGATACCAAAACCGAATGATTCTGTAGATTCTTTGACCTTGTCTTCTAGATGGACCCTAATTCAAAAACTTAGAGCTAATTTCTGGAACCGTTGGAGGGTGGAATAACTTAATCATTTGCAGAACTGCTCAAAATGGAATCAAGTGAGATCCAATCTCAAGGCAGGACAACTAGTCTTATTAAAGGATAAAAACAAGACACCCATGAAGTGGACACTAGCTCGCATCGAGGAAACCTTTCCTGGTCCAGATGGACTAGTACGAGTCGTAGACGTCAGAACTTTAGATGGAATCTTTCGTTGAGCCGTCTCTAATATCAGCCCACTCCCATTTCCAAATGATGTTGGACAATTGTCCAACGGGGGCCGGGATGTTCCGGTTTGAATAGAAACTTTCACTATGCCGATGTTCCGGTTTGATAAGAAACAAACTTTTCTCTGCCTCAGAATGGCAACAGTGAGAACTTGACTTTCGATTTGTTATGACGCTGCTAAAACGCTGCTCATGAGATGTAACATTAGATTCGATTCTAGATTCTAGATTAGATTAATTTTAGTATTTTAATAAATCCTTTTAAAACTAGATTGAGTATTTGATCATAGAATTATAGCTGAACCACCGCTAGCAGAAATTTAGATGTGGCATTTAGATACATCGTTAGATAGTTAGATGCGTAGGCAGCGACATTCGTGATTCGATTAGTGTACATTAGTGCGTACATAAACACTACACATTTCAATAAAATTACCATACCTATTTATTTTTTAAGAATTTACCTTTATAAAACTGCAGAATTCAAGAGTCTTGGAGAAAATGAGGATCAGGTAGAAAATTCACAAGTGATATATTAGGTAATATACGACTTTTGAAGGGTAGTGCATTTCAGTTATACAATTTCGATTTTTCTCGCAACCCTAATGTAAAAGTTACTAAGAGTAAGACTGCAGAAGACAAAATTGCCTAAGTTTTATAAAGGTGAAAATAAAAAAAGCGTGCAAAAATTAAAATTAGAAGATAATTTAAATCTGAAAAAATTATATTTTATTTTACATGTAAGGAAAATTGCAGCCAGAAAGAAAATTCAAATAGGGGAACAAATATGCTGTCAATCAGGTTTCAAAATCAATTTCAAAGTAATATGTACAGTTTCAAGAATTTCTTAAAAGGATAGTTTTCGTTCTCTCTCTCTCTCTCCCTATATACATATATACATAATAAAAGCAAATTTTAGAAGTACTGATGTAGGAACACTGAGACGCAGAAATACTGAAGGCGAAGCACAGAGCGCAGAACGTAGATCCGTATTGAAGAGGAAACTTTCCAGTCGAGGCAGATTAAATTCCATTTTTATTTAAATTGGCATTTGTAGCCACAATTTACGTGGCACTCTAATCGGGCCTATTCAAGGATATTTATATTTTAAATATTATTGCGATAAGAACATGGCGCAGCGAAATAGCGTCACTACATGAAGACAGGCAGAAACTAAAGTGCGCGTTTAATCCAACACAGAAAAAGCTCACCAAAAAAGGTTTGATTTAGGTTAGAAAGGCTTCAATTCTTAAAATTTTCAGTTCAAGTTCCGAATTAGCTGCGTCATTGGTGTTTCACAAGCCATGTGACATATTCAGAATGACGCAGTTCAAATAATTACTGCTACTTTTAGAATATAGACAGGAAACACCGATATTAAAAATGAGAAACTGAGAAGACATTGCTAAATTAAATTATAAAGCTGAATCACATATTTTTATCTTACTTATATAAAAATAGTATATTGTTGCGACGAAAGGCATCGTTGATGGTTCTTTAGATAAGTTATGTAGAAACAAATGAACAATTTGTTTGGAAAATAAGTAAGATTTATATCTCACACATCACAATAATAGCTGGAAGTAACTCAAAGAGAAAGCGGTTATTTAGCAATTCCTCCTTAACTATGGGAATAAATCGTAAATTTCCTCAAATCACTCTGTGGATAAACTCTAACTGGTAGTTTAGCTTAACTGCTAAGTCTCAGATTCAACACCGAATCCCCTAGCTCTCCGACCCGTATCTGTATAACCTTCAGCAATAGCTGGGGAAATGTTTTGGAAGAATCGTCTGGGAAATGCGTTTTCGCGAATGCCTAAAGTTGACCAGTTTGAGATAAAAACGCCAAGACAAGACTCCTCAAAAAAGAAATTGCCTATATCTCATCTTCTAACTGAGCAATTTTTACAATTCCAAAAGCATTATACTCAGAATTAAAAGATCTACAGTTCTCAACAAAAAATATGGGAAATGTGGCCAGAAATTAGGTTAAACCCAAAATAAGCCGTAATGTTACCATTCTAAAAGCAATAAATAAATAAAATAAACAAAAATATACAAAATTCTACTAGAATGTAGAAAAACAAAAATACAATCAAAAACGATTAAAATATTTACAAATATTTACAACATTATATATCTGTGTGCATATAGATGTATATATATCACCTAAATCTATCTACATATATGTGCACATTATTCTGGATATACTATTTAAGATTCAATTTTTCGATTTTAAGCGAATTTTAATGTCTTAAAAAAAGAGAATTTAATTGAATCGTTTTCGGTTTTTGATTTCAAATGTACCAAATGAACGAAACATGTATTCGAAATATATTAATTGACTTTTATTAAACTTTAATTCATTTTCACCTGATGAGTTCTGATTTAGAGTTTCAGTAAAAGGAGATTAAATTTATATTTTTATAATTTTGAATATTTTTCCTTTTCGAATTTTTATTTTTTGAGTTTGTTCCACTGATGAATTCTTATATTAATTTTGATATGTTTAGATACAGTGTTAATTTCTCATCCATGGTTGCAATTGTTAATATTGTTGAGGAACTGCCTCGCTTAGATTCCAATTTAATTTTAACTTTAGCTGCCCTATTTTTAATTTACTTCAATCCTGCAGCTATAGGGCAGGTATGGTTAAAATATTTTTGTTTTACCGTTCGCCTTTATTCCATTTAACTTGTGAATCATAATTGAAGAAAAGGTAATCATTTTAGGTTTTCTAGACATGCTTTCAATATATATCGTTCTGTGTAATCAGTAACATTGCTATGGCTACTGGAATGGAAAATTAGAGTTTGCAAAATAAATATACATAGGATCTAATAACCTCAGATCAGTCCAGTGGCGGAGTTTTGAAAGTGACACCCAGCGTAAATATTGTGGTAACGAAAATTAATCAACTGATTTTGTTGTGTATTCATGTATTCCTGAGACCGCAAGCTCATTAAATATGCAAGAATCTCGGAGTTTAAAATTTAATGAATATAAGTAGTTATTGATCCTAATGCATTTAAACTATCTGTTACAATAATCAGTAGTGTTACCAGTGGGGAGAATTAAATTTGCTTTATCTACATTCAACTAGTCTCTACGTGATCGTTTCCATTAAATCCATTGTTTTCATCGCGAACATAAAAATAGCGCTTGAAATCTGATATAGGATTGAGGTCTGATAGATGCATCAGAAATTTAAAATACGGTAATGCTAAATGAATGTCATTCATCTAATTTACTGAGTTAGTACTGAGTAATACAGTTGATTTTTAAAATAACCAACTTTAATCATTGGAGAAAACATTGAACAAAACTTTGAAATGATAAAATATTTTCATGGAAATGCAAAAAGTCCTCAAAATTTCAAATTTTCTCGAAAAGGGTGGTAAAAAACAAATTAGACGCATAACAAAGAACATAAAAAAATCTACACAATTATGCTTTTGCGGATATTTTTTTAACCGCAGTATTTTGATTTCGAAACTCTATACTTTTTCTTCGTTTTCTGTTTTTTTTTTTTTTTTTTTTTTTTGTATTGTCATAGTTGTATTACAGTGTATGAAATTTGGTTTTTACCCTCGTAAATTTTATTTTAATTGATTAACACGTTGTTGATAGTTTTATTTTAATTAAGGGTCATTTTTTTATTTTGCTTAACATGCTGTCTTAAGCTGAAATTTTCTTGTAGTCCTATTTCCAACACTAGAAATGCACTAGAAATTCAACTATATTCACTAGAAATGCGAATTAATTAAGGTTAGGTAACAATTAAGGATGTGCATGTGACGAAGAAGCTCCTTCTGTCCTCCCCTACTGGATAATTGTTAACATTCTCATTTTAGAAGTCGCGCCTTTTTTAGAGCCGGTTATTAGGTTTCTGATTTACTCTTTGCTTTGTGAACATAAAAAGTTAATGTATGTTTAGATTCTAAGGAAAATTCGCTCAGTTGTACCCGAATTTTGATTATGACTTCCTAAAGTAAATTTCTTTTTTGCTTTCAATATTAATTATTTGAATTTGTAATCTTAGATTATTAGGTAAGATCGAATGTTAATTCATTAGCAATCCAGTGAGGTTAAACAGGTGTTAACAGCCAAGAGAAATTAAATTTAACTTAACATGCTTATGGGTACTTAAAGAAGATGTCCTTCCGTTGCGTTAGTCTACCGGTTGCCAAGCTGTAAATCCGCTAAATACTGGTAGTTTACTTCGGGATTCCCGGCGAACGGGCTAGGATATGATAACTAGCTAGGCCACTAGATAATTAAAGATTCATGAACGAAATCCGAAGACCATATTCACTTTTATGGAAAAGAAGAGCGTTCTGCGTTTTATGCTATAATTAAAAAAATGCCTTTAATTTCGAAACTTTGAAAAACAACTTTGAAAGGTGTCTTTATTGCCTACCATGTATTACAGAGTTAAAATACTTTGCTAGTATATGTAAATAAGTACGTTGCCATATATCAAGTCTTTCACCTGAACTATAACTGACACAAACTTCAACTTTCTATTTTGAGACATGGAGCAGATAGGCATAGAGATTATACATGTCGAAACTTAATAGAATCAAATAATGATGAGGTATTGACAGACTCTTGTATCTCCCACTGAAACACTGAAACATTTCTGGGGATTCATTTTGACACACCACTTCTAATAAGTGTCCCGGTATATTTTATCGACTTCCAGATTTCGAAAGATGAAACTACACTGAACTTGCGTTACTTTCTTTAATATTAAATACGCAGTTATCATATCATTCCTATTATTATCGCTATTCTATGTTTTGAATTTTCTGGAATATAATTTATGGGGTCTTTTCAGAAATTTAAAAAACACTCAAAATTGTGGTTCATGTATATGAATAGGATCTGCTTCAGTTTCATAAAACTAGGAAACATATATTTTATTGACTGGTTGTATGTTTTTCGTAGACTTCCAAGGAATTATTTTCTACCTTACAACGTGCCTGCATGGTGCAACTGGAAAAACGTTAGGCTAGCAATCGGAAGATCCAGACTTCCGCGAAGAGAATTGCTGATTATCGGAGTGAAGTAAAAAATGTAAACTGAGTCCACTGATGAAACGCCAATGTATAAAGATACCATAGCTAAAAAAATACTGTTAACAGATTTTTAACTTCTTGCAAAAAATAGACGACGAAGATTTCTCAGTGGTGAGAATAATTGAAAATTTATAGAAACTAACACATCGGTATTAAAACAAGCAACCGTAAAGATTATTTTTAAATAAAATAGTAAGTAATTTTTTAGTTTATTTCTTGGCCTCTATAGTGCAATCAATATTCTCAGTAACACTGCCTTTTTGCATTTAGAAATAGTATTTGTATGAATACATTTTAATAATAATCAGAAACATTGAGTTTATGCATGTAAGGTAAAAAAATACGAAACCGAACTACAAATTTTAATTTTCCATTAGTCCTTTAATTCCTGATTTTAGTTTGGGTATTTCCCTTCTTTATTCTAAAATAGTAATAACGTTTTCTGGATTGCTTCATTTCTAGTCATATGGTGCGTATCATATGACTTTTAGATAACCATGATGACGTAGCTAATTCGGAACTAAAATTTTCTTAACCTAGGCCTTTCTGTTAATACGCTACCATTCGATAAGTGCGCAATTCGCGTCTACTTCTCTTGCCGCTAAAAGACGCTGCCACGCTACTTTCTTCTTGTCACCAAAATACCTGAAATATAACTATTCTAGAAATAGACGCGATTAGAGTGTCAAATGAATTGTGACTTCAAATGTCAAGGGAAGTAAAAATAGATATTTAGTCTATCTCGGCTGCCAAGATTGCTGTTCATTACGGACCAACATCTTAATTTCCTACGCCATCAATATTTCTACATATTATAATTTATATATATACTATTTCTTTTCTAGAATTCTGATCTCGGCTAAAATGAAAAATTTCATTAACCGCATTTACCATCACCCGGTTATAAAGTTGTTTTTCAGTGATCCGCTGGAGTGACAGTTGACTGTATGAAGATTAGAGTCTGAAGTAGGCATAGAAACAGGTAAGGAACTGCTAGCAGGAACAGAACGTTTCATGGAATGTAAAGAATTTTCGCAAGCTGTTCAAATATTCAATAAATTATCTTTAAAATCTTTCTATAAAGGCTTGAGAGATATTTTCTTCTCCAAGCATTTCACATGTATTTTTCATTTCTGGGTCAAACATAAATGAAGCTGCACAGCATGTAAGCTGTCTTTCTCAAGAATACTTTACATAATATAGTAATCATTAATTTAATTACATATCCTTTAACCAGTAGGTCCAAGGAAGAAAACTAAA
This sequence comes from Stegodyphus dumicola, assembly GCF_044657685.1. Classification (NCBI taxonomy): domain Eukaryota; kingdom Metazoa; phylum Arthropoda; class Arachnida; order Araneae; family Eresidae; genus Stegodyphus; species Stegodyphus dumicola. The sequence continues at coordinate 96,785,268 of NC_140772.1, read as the reverse complement.
GCAAAGAGAAGTATTTTTCTATCTTTTGAAATAACATTTGGCAAACTATCTGCTAATTTCACCAAAGCAATGAAAACAATTGTGTCACAGCGCAGAACAGGATTGATGTCATTAAATTTGATAAATACAGAGGTCTTTAAGGATAGCACCTCTTAACTGTAATAAAAGCATTCTATGTATACCTCTTTCACAATATGTTTAAATTTCTTTGAATGCATTAAACTTTTCAGAATTCCTAATAATTATTGTAGACTCTGCACAAATCAAAATTATATACGAACATTTAACGTCTTTCCCGGTCGTATAACTGCCCATACGATGAAATGGCACATAGCGATGAGTGCGTGTACATGCGATTTTTCAAATACGGAATTTCAGAATTTGAAAAAGTAAAAAAATCCAGAAATGTTAATTTCTTTGTTGAAAACATTACTTAAAAATAGCTTCTCTTAGATGGCTTTACTAATTTTCATTTACATCACGTAAATACAAATCATACCTTCCTAGCCATTGATTTAGTATCCAGGTTTTGTCGCAGACAAAAGAAGGTTTCGAAAATGGATGAAATAAATGCAGTTAAATTTTATTACCTACAATATTATTTATAGGTAGCAAAACTTGGACCAAATCCAAAACACACAAACATTATGATCAAAGACACCAGATACCATGCATCCACAGCAATCCTGATCACGACAGCGCCCACCAGCGGCCGAGCGGTAAAGTCGCTGAACACTGGTAGTTCGGTCTGAAGTTCGAATCCCCCGAACGGGCTGGCTGCAGGTGCGTTTTCATGGTTTTCCCCATGTGTAACGTGTATACAAGCCAGTTTCCCTTAGAAAGTCCTCCACGAAGGCATTCCTCCCCTTAGGCAGATAGCCCTCAAGGCTTTGCCATAATCACACACACACACACCTGATCACAACAAGAACGCACAAGCATGTGTAATTCGGATCGATGTTTCACTGTTTATGCAGTGCTTTATGGAAACCATGATTTGATTGTTTATCATCACTTGAATCTGTACGTGGCATTCCTTTGTCCAACCAATTTCTTAATTGCTTAATTATTTATTAAGAATTATGTTAAGAATGTCATATAGCTAATTCTGTATGTATACGAGGAAGAACGAGAACGTGCAACTTTAATGTACTGCAAAAATTTCACTTTATTATTGTTTTATGTAATTTTAATGATATTCTCACTCTGCATAGGTTATCAATTAACCTTTGTTAATGCAAATTAAATGAAAATTATATAACAAATACGTAAGTTTCGTTATTGCGGACGCTTTCATATAACTGCAATAACCTTGAAATGCATTATAATGTGAGCGCGGGTATAATACTCAGATTTACATAGCCATTTCTTGAATGTTGCACCTCGTTCCTCAAATAATTAAATTGTCAAGAACTACTGGAACGCAGAAGTTAAATGCTAGCGAAATTGGGTATGAGTAGACAATTGGGTAGACACAGAGTAAAATATTAGTGTAATAGCATGAAAATACACATTCTCCGCGTACAAAATTTCAGTATGCGTACTTTGCTATGCCTGGTTTTAAGAATTTCTAATACAGTAAACAGAGGGAAAAAGGAAAACATATAAGGAAGTTTGTGTTTACGGAAATTAATTTCAATTACAGGAACATAATTGTGAAGATAATTATAACAACAACATAATTGCATATAATAAATGACGGGCACAGTTTAGCTCATTTTTATTAAAGGGTTTCTGTGTTTCGTTCTAGTTTTAAGATTTAAAGCCGGATCTGAGGAAACGTATTGTACGAGTTGCACCTGCAAGATTAATCTAACATTTTTTTTAAAACTTTTTGACAAACTTAGTAATACGCGAGTTTCTTTTGATAGCATACTTTGTTTTTAAAGAGACCATCAGGATATGCAAAGTTCATTTGGCGTTTAAAGATGAGAAAAGTGCAAGCAACTTCAAAATTGTGAAGCTCGATCTTGAAATAATTTAATTGAATCAAAGATTTCCCTTTCAAGGTTTTTCGTTCAAACTATTTAAGTGTTTTCAATTCGTGTTAACGCAGAGTGATTTCATGAAATTATTTTAAAGTATTTTATTTTCAGTCTTGTCCCGATTATGTTCTGTTCAGATATCCCAATAATATGCGATTAATTTTTTTTAATTAGAAATGTTTAACCCTATAGACGATTGTCAGGAAAGGTGAACAAAAATAAATGAATAATATTAACTAGATAAATTTAAAAAAAATAATAATCTGAAAACTTTCAATTTTATATTACGCACAAAGGGGCGTTTTTTAATGTTTTGTGCAATACCTTTATTTATTAAATATCATGTTCTTCACACTTAAACCATAAAAGGGAATTCACCAGCAATATCGAAAAATAATTTTAAAATGATCCTATCTTTAGAATTTCTGATACACAGTCTCGAGCACTGGAGATAAAAAGGTTTTTTTTTTTTTTTTTTCCCCGTACAGTGTTGCCAAAACTCATAAATGCCTTACAAAATATGAAGTCGATAATAAAACAAATTTCAAATTCCAAATTCGGGCTTCTAGATGCCCATATTCAGTGTAAGATTACATTATTCAAATTTTGAGGGCTCTAGGTACCGTTGTTTTTTCTTCATTATTTAATTTCTTTAAATATAACACAGAGATCTAGTATTTGGTGGCGACAATTTGAAAAGTGAACGGACATTTATAGTGAACTAACGCAAAATTCCAAAACGAAATTAATAACCCTTATGGGCTAACGCACCTGGGCTAAAAATATAAAATCTGAAATCCTTCAGATTTTACATTACGCCCAAAGGGGTGTTTTTAACGTTTTGTGTGCTACCTTTATTTATTAAATATAATGTTCTTAGCACTTAAAACATAAAATTCAATTCAACAGCAATATCGCATGAGCATATCTTTAGAATTTCAGATACACAGTCTCGTGCGCTGGAGATAAAAATGTATACTCTTCGCGATTATTTCAGCTTGCTAGAAACATCAGCACTTTTCTAAAAATTAGAAGCTGACAGAAGCGGCGTTATTTCTAAAATATTGTAAAATTCCAGCAGTTCCTTCATCTTACAGGCCGGTCTGCCTATTGCCAGCGCTCGGTAAGGTACTGAAAAGATTCTTTTCAGACTTAACTTGTTTCTGCAAAGTACCAAGGCCCTGACCCCAACCAGTATGGATTCCGAATTTACAATTGAACTGAGCATGCCATAAAAGACTTAATGGCCACTATCCAACAGAACAAAGATAACAACTTGCATTAACTGGCAACAGCCATTGACATCAACGGAGCCTTTTACTCCCTTTTGCGGCCAGACGTAATACAATTGCTTCACTATATGGCCTGTTACACAGCCACTATTATCCATCCTTCCTTCGTAGCTTCAAGATCGAAGTGTACGAGTAACATCAGACAGTGGCATTTTTATCAAAAATATCTTTAGAGGGTACCCACAGGGGTCATGTCTAGAACCAACCTGTGGAATATAGTGGCAAACTCAGCATTTCATTAGTTCAAGAGCGTAGAATATGCTCGAAATATAGCCTACGCGAACGATTTTATGCTAGTTGTTGCAGGAAGGAGCAAGCTCGAAAAGAGATCTCAGCACTGTCTCGATCTATTCTCGCAATGGGCCAGAGCACATAAGCTTCAGATTTTCTCAGAGAAAACTAAAGCTTTACTCTTAGGTCGCAGCAGGCAGCTTAGACGTAACCCAAGCGTTAACTCCGTGGGAGACTGGTAAAATGTCTCCCGAACTGAAATATCTTGGGATAATACTCGAAAACAGACTTTCCTGGATGCCACATTTCAGGAATCTTAAGACTCGAATTAGTATCCTTAGCAACATCATGAGACTCATGACTTTACATAAATGGATTATCTCATCTAACCCTCCGAGCGTTACGGGTTCAGCCCTAAAATTTCAAAGTTCCTCAAAATGTCATGAATAAGTGGTATTTTCTTGATTTTAATTAAAAAATTACTCTTTCATTTTGTACCTTGATTCCTTTTCTTCCAATAAGCTACTAGAAATTAGGCGTAGAGCTATTACAGAGAGGGTAATCACTTATTGAGAGGCAATCTGGGGTGAACATACACTGCTCAAAAAAAAAAAAAAAAAAAAAAAAAAAAAAAGACAGTTTTATATCTCTTGTTGTGGGCCAATCTACTGCGCCGATTGCGTTCTTCATGTCTCGAAAGTGCCACTTAGGATATATATTAGATTTATAGCTCTATTCTAACATAGCTATTTTTACACAAAATCGGACTTTTTCTGAAATAACATACACATTTTTTCCATATTTCGATTCTACGATTCAAATTATGCCTAAATATGAAATTTTGTAAACGCTGGTGCGAAATTTACGAAGAAATTCGCAAATTTATGTTGCCGAATTTTTTCCAGTTTGCGCCAAGAATAGTTCACTTGGCGAACTTCTTAATATATGGCAACCTAGTTTCCTTTCCCGTGAGCGGAAAAAAGTCACAATCGTTCCTTTTTTCAAATAATGTTCTTTATATTATATTAATTATATTTGTTATTATTTTAAGTAATTTTTTATTTTTCAAATTTCATTTTAATTGTTTAAGTTGCATAGTTTCTTTCGAATAACTGTTTTAAAAATTTATATTCACCCATTCGAACTGCGTAGTTTAAAAATAAAAGGTGCATCGTTTATTTTATTTATTTTTTTTAAATGGTTTTCTTTATATATATGTATATATATATATATATATATATATTTTTTTTTTGCTCAAAGCTATTATTTTAGGTAATTTTTAAATTTTTAGACTTTTATTTTTGTGTTGCATTGTCTTTTCAGATAATTGTTTTAAAATGTTCTTTTTATTCATTTGAACTGAGCATTTTATATATATATTTTAATATAAATTTTCCAGGATTTTATATTATTTATTTTAATTGCGTTTCTTTCGGAAGAGTACTTTGTGTCACAGACTACGATGCATCTGAAAACTGAATACATTAAAAGAGAAAATACAGTAAAGTACAGTTAACACGCCTTTCAATGTTCTGTTCAGAAAAGATATATAAATGAGAAAAATGTATAACCGACATTTTAACTTAGGATGACTTGCATATATTGCTTTAAATAGCTTTAACATTGTACTCATTGCTTTACACAATTTTATCATGCTGCATTTAGTTTCTTAAAATGTTATTCATATTTTAGTCAAATATTTTATTTTTGAAATCCCAAAAAGGAAGCATCATAAGATTAAAAAGTTTTAAATTAAAAAAAATACTAAATTTTACGCAAAAATTTATTTTTTTCTTCTTAATGGCTTGCTCTTTTTCTTCAGGCATTCTGCAAGTATATTAAAAAGTATCCAACTTTTCGAAACATCTTGGTATTTCTGACATTCATTTTAAATAAAATTATCGCGTCCCATTTCAAGTCCCACAAACGGCCCAGCGGTAAAGTCGCTGAACACTGGTAGTTCGCTAGGGGTTCGAATCTGGCGTTGCACGGGTTGGTTGTATGGGCGGTTTCGTGCTTTTTCTCATTGTAACGTGTATTCCAGCTGGTTTCCCTTAGAAAGTTCTTCATGAACACATCCTCCTTTTAAACAAAGAGCCCTGCTTTGCCTTAGCTTAATAATCGAGTTCAATCCATTTCATCAGTATTTCGTCAGAGCCTTTATCAGTCTTTGGAGGCTAAGCATTTTGAAAGTATGAGATGAAAGGAAAGACTGGTTTCATCAAGAGGGAAAACGTCTTTAGGTGACATATACACCACTGGATAAATTTCTGAATATTCAAATAATTCGACTAAGAAATCATGGGATTCTCCGTTTATGATGATATGATGTTTTATAACGTAATTTAAATTTATACAAACATATAGTCGACATCCAGTCGCTCTTCACTTTAATCTGCAATGATATCGTTTTTGTTTTTTCTTTTAGCACAAGCTCAGTTGATGGTATTTGCTGATGTACACGTCCAAGTGTTTTCTCTTTAAACACCCAGATTCCTTGAAGTACTCTGAAAGTATATGCAAAAGCATCCAACTTTTCGAAACACCTTGGTATTTTTGACAGACAAATTCCCCTTTAAACTTTAAATATTTGCTTACATTTTTGCCTAATTTTCGTCTTTCCTTCTACATTTATTTTCAGTGCTCACCACTAGAAAATTAGGATTTTTCGATTGTTACACTTCCATAAATTTTGCATTCTTGCCACTTTTTAAAAAATATCAATTACATCAACTGCGTGTCAGTTGAAAATAGCTTTTCATTTCCTAGGCATTTAAACTAAAGTTTAAAGCAAAGTCCAAAGGATAAATATTTTAATTAAAACATTTTTTGCTAAATGACAAAGACATAAAACAGTCCAGCAGTGTTTAACCAGTACCACTGAGTAACCCGATTATTATATGGGATGCAAACAATCTAAATCAGATTAAAGATAATTGTTTTATACAATCCATAACACGAGAGAAAATTAGCTGTTTTAATCATTCTTTGAAAGAGAATTAATGTAAAAATTTATACTTATATATATAATTTTTAAAGCTAGGATATGACCCCCTCAAACTGTCAACGTTCTGTTTGCTTAAAACATCGTGAAAATAAACATCAGACGAACATTCTCAGTTTTAGGCAATTCAGTTTAAATGCAGTCAAAGTAAAGTAGCAGACGATAACACAGCGAAGGTAAAAATTTACTCTCACAAATAGTTTTAAAAAAATCTGATGTGTACACCACATGACTTCCTTGTACGGAATATTAAATTATACGCATTTGTCTTGCATTTCATTTAAACTTATTGGATTGAATTAAATCTACTTCGCCGACAGCGCATAAGCCACAACAGAATAAATGCATTCTTTAAAATTCACACTGTTTACCATAGCGACACTCTGGCGCTAGATTCACTTAACAGTATTATGTTTCGTTCATATTATAACTCAGAATGCACAAATTTTATATCATTTAAAGAATTATCTAATCGTTGCCACATGTTCTATTCAAATACTATAATAAAGCTAAAATAATTTACACTGGTTATCATAAATTAAGGAAAAATCACAGAAATCACGATTACTGAAATAGTTACATGTAGAATTTAATGAAACTTACCCAAAATATACAACACATAGTAAGGTATCAAATAACATAAAAAGAAATTATCAGACAAATATGGTAGTATAGAAATTAGCACATGTATAACATGAACAAATCGAAGGTGTCAGTTTGCTATAGGAAAAGTACCTTCAATATGGAATATGATCGCCTCAAGAAGCAATACAGCACATACAGCGATGTGTGATGCTTTCAATTACGCGGTCTATCAGTTCCATAGGAAGGGAGAGCCATTACTCTTGCAAAGCAGTTGCAAGCCCGACAAGGGTCTGAGGGGGCGGACTGAGAGCAGCTAGACATCTCCCTAAAGCATCGCAAACGTGCTCGATAGGATTCAAGTCTGGGATCGAGCTGGCCACTCCATGCGCATAATTGTTTCCTGTTGAAGATAAGACGTTGCGAGCCCTGTGTGGTCTTGCGTTGTCGTCTTGTAACAGGAAAGCATCGCCTATTGCCTGGTATATGGCCGCACATAAACATCAAGGATGTCATCTCTATAAATCTGAGCATTAACGGTTCCCCTTGGAACGACATGGAGGTCTCTGCGTCCACCCAAAGAGATGCCACTCCAAACACAGACACTGCCCCTTCTGTATGCATCTCTTTCGCGGATATTTGACGGATGATAACGGGTTCTAGGTTCTCTCCATAGCAGATAATAACTTCTATCGCTTTCTAGACTAAACCTGGATTCATCCGTATAGAGAACCGCTTTCCATTGATCAGGCATCCAGTGGACATGTTGTCGTGCCCACTGAAAACGGTCCCTCATATAGCGTGACGTGAGCGGCACACAAATGTCTGGTCGCCTCGCATACAGACCACCTTCGTGAAGCCTTCTACGCACAGTTGACGTTGACACGAACCTTTCGGTGGCTACAGCAAGTGAGGATCTAAGAAGAGTCGGAGTAGCGGTTCTATTCCTGCGTGCACATAATGTCAAATATCCGTCATCGGCGCTCATCGTAGCAGTTGGCCGTCCTTGGCTGAACCTCCTAGATGCCGAATTTGTGGTTTGAAATTGCCTCCAAAGTCTATGAACCACAGAGGGACTCACATTTAGGCATCTAGCCACTTCTGTTTGACTTTGTCCTGCCTCTAGTCTCCCAATGGCTCTCCATCGCAGTTCTGCCGGCAAATGATGCTTGGAGGTCATTGTTACGAATTGGCTATATCAGATTTCTGATGTCACTGTCACAGTGAAATATGTGGGCTTGCTCTCAAACATGGACTTTTATGCTCCTCGCAGATGATGCATTCCGAAGCAGCGCCACTAATTTGAATATCGCAGTTTTACTCAGCTACCCTTACTTGGCAACATATTCAAATTTTACACGGTTTGGCTTATTTTTGAGGGAGTTATCGCTATTTTTGTGATTTTTCCTTAATTTATGATAACCAGTGTATAAAAGAAATTAAGCAAATAAAACAAAAAAGAAACATACTTTTCATAGACGATTGAGTATTTCTTATTCAATTAATTCAGTTCTCACTTCATGACAAGGCAAAAATACATAAAATCTCAAAATATCTGTATTAAAAATTACGAAGTAAATCTTAAACAATTATTTCCTCGAAAAAATTCCAGAAAGGATTAAACATGATTTAACTCGCAATAATAAATGAAGGCGTTATCTTTGTTGTTGCGAAGCTACGTTTCTCTAGATTGGCAACAAATCCACTACTCTGCTGTTTCAAATGTAAACAAGCAATGGCCGCTATCAAAAAATTATTAGGCTTAGTGGCACTTAAACAACTTTAAAATTGTTGATAATTCTAAAGGTATTGCATACAGATTTACTAAAGGCATAAAAACCTTAACCGGAAGATAAGAACAACCTAATTCAATCATTTTGAAAGCAAAAAATGTACAATTTAGAAACATATAAGGGTAAAGAAACTGAGATCAGTGAGCCGGGTAACAGAGTGGATATATATATAAATATATTTACATACAGTTGCAATATATTTACATACAGTTGGCGCGGCCGATTGCAACCAAAATACGAAATGCACATCTACATGTTATAGTAGTCCTATATACAAAATTTCAACGTTCTGAGGCTACTTGTTTTTGAGTTATGCGAGATACGTACGTACATACATACGTTCGTACAGACGCTACGAAAAATTCTCTTCAGAATTCATTTTAAAGTAGTGTTATAATTTTTTTGGAGGAAAAGAGTCTTTTATTCTGTCCTTACGTACAGAAATCACGCAAAAACATTGTTAAATTGCATTCGAAAGCGGTCAAAATGGATATTTTCGTTGAAATATGCTGCCTGAAACTTTTTGTGATTACAATACTTCCTTTTTACTTCGCACAAGGAAGTAAAAAAGGGAGAAAGAAAGAGATTAAAAGTTAAAAATTTGAATAACATCTATAATTAAAAAAAATAAATTTTCATATACTAATAAATATTTATTACGCATCATTGAGGGAAAAAATTTGATATAATTAATTCTCCGTAAAATTTTATTTGAAATTTAAGGTTAAAAATAGCTGTGGCAATTCACTGTTACAAAAATCCATAAACCACATTTGGCGTTATTATCGCTCAAAAAAGATGCCAAATTTCAAAACGCGAAAATATGTAAATTCCTGTCTATCTTAGAAAATTTTGAATAAGAAACTCTATTTTTTTGCAGGTATGCTTAGAACTACACCTACATTAAGATGATGGTAAAAATTTTATAGGTTATAATCCAAAAATATTTTAGAAAAATTTATAAAAAATATTTAAAAATATAAATTTTAAAAATAAAACACAAAAAATGGGTGAATTTTATTTGGAATGAACCTAAATTTCGAAATGTGAAAGGAAAAATCAAAAAAGTTTAATTAAAAAAGATATATTAATAAATATATGCCAAATTCAATTAACATTGAGGAACTAAAATTTTGAGAGCTAAATTTTTAAAAACTATTCATATGATCTTTACAAAACTTGGTAGTCTGGCATAATTTAAGTCTTAGAATCGAAATATGGAAAAAAAGTGGTATGTTATTTCGGAAAAATTCCGATTTTTTTTCAAAATACCTATATTTGAATAGTGCTATGTATAAATATAATATATATCCTAAGTCGCGCTTTCGGGAAGTGAAAAACGCAATTTGAATTTTGTCAATCGGCCCAGTAGAATGGAAAATACAGAATTGTCCCATTTTTTTATGCGCAGTGTACCGCATGCCTGCTCTCTATTCAGAGACATCAACTGCTTCAAATATGAAGGGCTTACGGCACCATGTCAACATTAGCCCTACAATAACTTCCAGGAGTCCTTACCCGAGATTTTAAAGTTAAAAGGGTGGTAGCTATCGTAAAGGTTACTAGGCTGGGTCAAACTTCAACACTCTGGGGTCACAGTTATTACCACATGGATTACGAGGTGCAAACCATCTGCAATAACTTTCATCCAGCTTATTTTAATCTCTCCGACGGTAGCAGCATTAACGACCAACCAATTCAAAGCAACAATAATAACCTTTTTACAAATGGCTCCAGAACGGAGAACGGCACAGCAGCACCTTCTGTAGACTGGGAAATGGTATTGTAACATTTGAGTGGAACAGGAAACTAGCTTGATACCAAGCAGAGCTTTTAGCTTAAGGTATGCGAACACATCTCAAAACCAAACATTTTCCGTACTCAGCAATTCAGCATCAAATCTGGTGGCTATCGCAGGTCAAAACAGCCGGAGTCCCTTGGCATACAGAATTCAAAACAGCTTCTGGCAATGACTATCTCACAAAGACCCACTTTAAAATGGTTTCCAGCTCATATAGGGATTCAAGGCAATGAAGCTGATGACCTACTGGCCAAGCAGACAGCCAATGCACGGATTTACTAGAACGACCAACAAAACGTTCTTGATCTCACATTAAACGAATAACTTTGACAAGTTTGCTACAAAACTGGGAAGGTATATGGATAGAGGCAGAGGTATGACGAAGGACATATCGCTTACTGCCAAAAGTTAACATGGAAATAAAGACTCACCGTTCAAGCGTAACACAATTCTTTACAGATCATGGACCATTCCCAGTTATACCTTAACATATCCAGACTTAGGGAAACTCTTTTCTGCAAGTGCGGAGAAGAAGGCGACATGGACCATTATTACTTTCATTGTGTACATACCTGGCACTTAAAGAAACCAGCGGACTGTGCCTGGGCAATGTGGAGGTCTAACACACTCAGAAACAGAGTATCCCTTGGTGAAATAGAGAAAATCTCAAGACACTGCGTAAGGAGAAACAACCGTGGAAAATTTTATGTTTGAAATGTTCAGCATTTAAAGCTGATAAACAGAATAATGTATGGTGCCTGCAGTTATCAAGCTATAGAAACTGTTATCAGTATGTAATATTCAACTTTGTTACTTTTTGTTGTTATTTGAAGTTTGTTTGTTATTGCTTGGGGTTTTCCCCGCTGTGATGGCATATAATTCCGTTTGGTCCACGTCCGTGGTCGGAAGCCATCATAGCAGTGCACTCACTTACTCACTCAGCTTCTTCTCATGAATATCTCACGATATATTTGTAGTATAGCAATTTTCACAAAATATGCCTTCCCCGATTATGACTCATTAAGAAATCCTGTTTTTTATGAGTGTCCGAAACTTTATAAACTTCAATCACTACATCACGGATGAGGTAAGAACAACGAACTTGGATTTTTAACGAAGTCCGAAAACTTCAATCACTGCACCACAGATGAGGGGAGAAGAACGAAATTGGAATCAAGGCCGTACATCACAGATCAACGATAATGCTCTCGATAAAGAAAACTGCAAGCTACAGTCTATTATTAATTTTCATCCTAATATTAATTTTCATCAGCAATCTGGAGACGAAACCCAGTAATCCTGAATCATTTTTCAGCAAAAAGAAGAACCAGCGAAAATGGAAACAAGTTCTCGAAAGAACAGGTTGTCCGAGAAAACGTGGGATTACTCACCTTACAATATCATGAAGAGAACCCGCATCGCACGCAGTCCAGTCCCCGCAGGTAATTTACCTCCATTTTTGTTTTTCTTTTTATATTTCTTTTCGGTGGAAAAATCTGCTAAAATCTCCTCCTGCTTCTCGTGCAATAACTTTTAAAACATAGATAACGCTATACTACGTGCGCCTCTAAAGTCACTATTGGTTCAAAATAAGTATAACTTAATATTTACCCAATCAAACACTTATCTTAAACTTGTTGTACGCAAACAGAAAACGGGCAATAATTTATCTCCAAATATACAAGTAAATCTAACTACCTTTTAAAATGACATACCCCGTTCTCGCGGCAAACTTCAAGTAATGATTTCAAATATAATTCTGTAAAACATGCGACATCCAATAGTGATATCAACAAAGTTCTCCAGTTCAGAAAAGCCGAAGATTTTCTCGCCTTCAACGCGCAGGACACGTGTTCAGTTTGGAAGCAAAGGGGAGGGGACGGGAGCGCAAGAGTCCGCCGACCTTTGATCCCAACGTGAGCAGCCTCGTGGGAACGTAAATCACCCGCCTTTTAGCTGTATTAAACTTTTCGCTAACGTTTCAAGAAAGTAGCCTAGTCAAAAGAGAAATGAGTTTGAATAATAATACATTACGAATTAGTTCTGAGATATTAACATTATAAATTCGCTGTTCACTGTAAATAAATACATTCACTATGCACCGAATTAATACACAACAATATCTTTATATTTTATATTTTTGGATCAAATTTTCATTTATTATTTTTATTCCATATGTTGGATTGATTCTGTTTGACAAGTCTTTTGGACGTGGTCCTCTTAAACAGAAAATTAGTATTGTTATTTAATTTTGATACTATTTTTTAACAAATATTTAAACTTTTCTGTGGGGCTTCGAAACTTAATTTATTTTGGCCAATGTTGGATTGTGATTTTTTCAGGTTTTGTTGTTGTAATTCAGTCTGATCAAAATATTTTTAAAATTTTTGATGTTTTTTGATGTTATAGTTTTGAAATCGTTTACACTGCTTACTTTTTCGTGTATGGGTGAATTGATACAGATCCATATTACTTTGGTTGCTTTTTTAAGCCTATTTTAGGCTTTATACTTCATTTTGTTCCTTTATTGATCCAGAAACCAGTTGATCATTTACTTTATTCGTTGTATCAACCCCCTCCTGACGATGCAGCATAAGATATAAATTTATTTCATTTTTGGCTTTGGCATGTTTTCCTCTCTTTTTTTCGCCACTGTGTTTCTGGTGTTTGGTTTTTATGCATGTTTATTCCGAATTAAATTTGGGATGAATTTTAAACGTATTACAAAATTAGATGAAACGTCCTTTGATAACAGAAATTGTCTATCATAAGCCATTTCACTTATTCTTATCCCAAGAAATAAAACAAAATGCTGAAATTTCCTCAGAAATATTCGAACAATATGACAATATCTCACGGAAATTATATTTTAAACTACTAAAACGTTATAAAGATCATAATTCAAAGCAGAGAAAGCTAATCCGATCTCACCGCGAATTCGTTACAGTCAACAACAAGAACTAAGTAAACAACTGAAGAAATGTTTTAATTCGGCTTTTATAAGCTTTTTAATCAAGCCGAAAAACATTCCGGTATTTTCTCGATTTTTCTGGATAGCAGTTACGAGATATCTATTTATTAAATGCGCGTGCTCCTGTAGTTCTACTTTTTCGATGTAGCTTTCTCTTAAAACTCGTCACGCGCTGTATTGCACGGGGAAATGAAACAATTTTAATTACAATTCTGCAAATTTAATTACAAAAGTAGGTAAATAAATACAAAATCCGTAACAATACCAATCAATGCCAGACATGTTAATTGCTCAGCTTGAACCCTATGTAATGTGGTAAGATTAGACGGGGAAAATTTACCGTTTATTAAATATCAATATAAGGTTAGACGCTTGTATCTCATTGATGTGACTTGTAACATATGTAAAAATTGTTGCAAGGTGAAGAAATGTGGAGGAAAATTGCTGATGAAAAATTATAGATTTAAATACTTTTAAGTGTATTTATAAATATCTACAGGTTTTTTTCTTACCGAACCTCTCCGAAAAAAGAACTACAAATTTCCAACAAAACTCTAAAAGCAAAGTACTGAAACTATTCCATTTTATGATTTGAAATAATATAATAAAGTAAATGAAGTAAAAATTCTGGCACTATTTTCAATAAAGTAAAATCTTTTACAATTTTTTTTTAATTTGTTTAAAAAGTACTGATGAAAAAATAAAACAAACTGCAGACATTAGAACACAAAAATCAACTGTCTGCTGCTCCCCAAGTAAATGAAATAACAGGATAAGCAACAAGTCGTAAAAATATAAATTCCGTCACGAAAGCCTGGATATATTTAGGCACAATAAAGAGAACCTAATTTGAAGTGGTCTTAAAAAGAAGTCCTAAATCATATAATTTAGATCAGTATCTGTGTGTTCAATTACAACAGAGAAAACTCGTTAAATATTTCGAAGTAAGTCAACGACATCTCATTCGCGACTTCCCTCCCATGAGGTACAGAAAGACTTGAATACTTAGTTTCTTAACTCGATGGATTGGGCACAGTTGTCCTAACCTTTAGAATCCTAGATCTCCTGAGCTTTTCTCCCTCGTCTATTTTCTCTGGGAACATCCGAAAAACCTCGTTTACAAGATGCAGACTGACTGTCCTAAAAACCTTGCCGACAGAGTTAGCGGCGCTCAAGCAGAAGTACATGGTATGTGGAGTATCTATGAAGCCCATTCTACCAGGAGGAGACATACCTTCATACAAGTATCTCTGCAAGTCTGTGGTGCCTACGCAAGCCCGTCTACACAGGAAAACAGATCTCTGGGGCGTGAGGTGCTTCTCTTCGGTGCCTACACCGCAGTGGCGAACATTGTGCCTTGTCGCCGGAGACATATTTTGCGAAAGCGAAAGAAGTTGCGTTAGAAATCATGTGTTCGAAAAGCTGAGATGTGTAACATACGGCGCGAATCTTTTGGAGTTTTTGTTAATATTTTAACTTTTTGTTCAATTTTTGATAAGACATTTCTTTTGGATCATAATTTCCATTTGATTTCTTTATAAATATAGTATTATTTCATCTTGATGTAAGTGATTTGCTATGGTAAGCTATAGAGCGATGCCTTTTTTTTATTTACCTCATTTGTTAGCATTAAAAAAATCTGCTAAAATATTTTTTTGTTGTTTAAGGGGATAACTATACTGTGTTTTGAGGAGTCTTTCTAACAAGGAATGCTTAATTTATCGTCTGTTTGCATTTGATTCTATTTCCAATTTTCTACTGTTAATGATTTTTCAACTTTTGGTTTAGGCCTAACTAGATTAAGCTCTTGGGCAGTTTAACAATGTGTTAAGTTTTTCCATGAACCAACAGATTGTGAGTTAGAATAAAGCTCAACTGTTTTCTGATTTTTTCCACTGAAAATAAATGCTTCATTTTTTTTCTGTAATTTTGTAATTAGCAGAGTTCTGTTAATGCGAAAGTTATTAAAATATTACATGTAACATATATAATAATTTTACGCCATTTTATTATTATACATAAAATTGTATATAAATTCATTATTTACATAATAATATTTAATGAATATAAAAATATGATTATTAGATTCTTTTCGTTATTTATAAACTGATATTTTTTTTTTCTTTCATGCTCTTAAGATGAAGCTTTATTATGTTATCAGCAATGAATGTTATATTTTATGCTATATATGAAGTAATCGATTCATTTTCTTCTTTTATGTAAATGAATGATAATATATATACATTAAATTTCACAATAAATTGCTCTGCTTTCCCTTTCCGATAATTCTTTTTTAAATTTAAAACTTTTACTTATTTTTTGGCATTTTGCATTTTTATTGGCAATTTTAATCATTGTTACTTTCCGTGTGTTACCTAGTCTCGTGTTTATTATTATTATTACTAATATTGTTACAATTTATTTTTAAAATTAAGCCTTGAAAAATAAAAGTATTGAAAATTAACAAATTGTTATGTTTTTGAAAGCGATCGGCTTTGACTGCTTTGAGTAACTTAGATACAAAATCTCTTCTTGTAGACGAAATGCTGGAAAGCGGTGTGTCTCTCCTCGTGTAGGCGCGGTTTTCAGTTGTCCTCCATCGTCATTGTGATGCATTTATTGCAGTTGATGGCCATTCTTGCAAGCAATTCCTGCAAATATGAAACATTATTTATACCGGCAACGTTTCAATAACCGTTGCGGCACATTTATACCTTGAACGAAAAAAAGAGGGAAAGTTCTATGTGTCACGTTCTACTGAGTCGATTGATGAAATTAAACTTACATTTTCCATGCCGCGAAAGCGCGACTTAAGACTTATATTATATATATATATCTATATATATATATATATATATATATATATATATATATATATATATATATATATATATATATAGCATTGCTCTAATGTAGGTATTCTGGCACAAAATCGGACTTTTCCTCAAATGACATACCTGGTTTTTTCCATATTTCGTTTCTACGACTCAAATTATGCCAAAGTGCCAAGCTTTGTACAAATCGCACAAGTATATTTTAAACATTAGGTCTCAAAATTTTAGCTCCATGATGTTAATTGAATTTGGTATATATTTATTAATACCTCTTTTTTCATTAAACTTACTCGAATTCTTCTTTCACAGTTCGAAATTTAGGGCCAATCCAACTATAATTCGCAGATATTTTCTGATTTAATTTTTTTTAATTTGCATATTTTAGTATTTTTTTTCGAAAACTTTTTTGAATTTGTAGCCTATAAAATTTTTACTATTCTCTTAAAGTAGATGTATTTCTAGACATACCAGCAAAAAGACCGAGTTTTTTCTTCAAAATTTCCAACAATATCCGCGAATTTATCTGTTGGCACGTTTCAAAATTTGGTATATTTGTTATACGCGATAAAACGCCAAAAAGTGTTTATTAAAATTATTGGAAAGAATGAGCGATACACCTTCTCTCCGCTCGTGCGCAACGAAAGGAGAGGGAAAGAAAATTGGTTGCTATAAATTCAAATTTCGCCAAGCGAATTTTGGCGCAAATTGAAAAAAGTGCGCCAAGATAAATTTTTTAATTTCTTGGTAAGGTTCTCACAAAATTTTACAAAATTCAATATTTAGGCATAATTCAAGTCCTAGAATGTAAATGTAAAAAAAAAAAAAAAAAAAGCAGTAGGTTATTTGAGAAAAAGTCCGATTTTATGTCAAAATACCTAGAACAGTGTTATATATAAATTTAACATAAATCGTAAGTTGTGCTTTCGAGGCATGAAAAACGAAAGTTAAATTTCGTCAATGGGCCCAATAGAGCGGGAAATAAAGAAATTTTTTTTTTTTTTTTTTTTTTTTTTTTTTTTGTGCAAGGTATACAATTTTACTAACTACATTTTGAATTCTGCTACAGAAAATAGGAATTTCGAAATGTTAATTTTAGAACCAATCTATTTTAACATTACTGATGTGATCACTTCTTTGAAAAATAACTCGTCCTTTATAACTAAGGATTGTGTCTTTAAAAGCACTTTTAAAGATGATGTAATAAAAAATTGAAACATCTACTCAATAGAATTATCAAAATGTTATTTAGTCAAAGGTAAATTTGCTAAATGCCGAAATATATACCTATTAGAATTATCAAAATGTTACTTAGTCTTAATTTAAGATTTTGCGCATAAAATCTGACTTAACATTACTTCAAATTCCATACAGTTAATCTCTAGTAAACTTCTTAGAATTCAAGAAGAGATGTCAGAATCTGCATTCAAGAGTAAACTTTAAAAGAGGGCTATGGTAATTTATTCTCAGTATTAAGCGCACTGAAATTTATCATTTAGAACGTGATTCAGATCTTATCATTCCTGTTGAAAGGATTTTCGTGTAACATGTACTTAAAGCTACTCATTTTAATTGATTTAAATGTTAATTACTTCTCATTAGAAGATGTTACAAATTATACTTTTGTTGATTCATAATATTCCTTACTCAAATACATAGAAATTCATATTTACAGCTTATTTAACTGTCATTCCTCTAATGAAATCAGAAATTATTATTGCGAAACTCACAAAATTTTTAAAACATCTGATTTAAAGCCTAATAATGAGGAACTACTCGTGATAGATAAAAAATTTTATTAAGTGCACAAGTAAGGTTTAAACACTAAATTTCTTTACCATCTTCACCAAGAAAAAAGAACTGTGCTACTGTCATGGAAAAAATTCTCTTTTTCGTTTTTTTTCTTATAATTCAAATGAAATTCAATGTTTTATTTTGGTCACGTAGAATCCATTTCAGAAATCTTTCTAAAAACAATTCCAAAGGAACGTGTTTAAAGTAAATTAGATGTCGAAAACACAAACAAGAACATATTCTGATGTGTTTCAGTGGAGTACCTAAAGAATAAAATATCGCTGCTACTGTTAATGAAACTGCGAGTTGAAAAAGAGATATTCCTATGTTTGAACAGAATAAACAAACATATTTAAGAAAGCAATAAAAGAAATTCTTAGAGTTTATATATTTGCATTCAAAATATGCTTTATTTACACCGGGAGTTGGCAGTAACTGCCCAGATATAACTGAGGTGTAAGATCATACCAAAAGCTTTAAACGCATTTGCAAAGAAGACAAGCGATTTATAATTTGGCCTTTATAGTAAGTATTTAAGTATCGTTATAAGCATATATGTAAATATCAATGTTTATTCGTTTGTGAAGTGATTTGTAAGTACTTCGTATTGTCGTATATTTCTTTTATTAATACAATTTTATGGAAATTTTACTTTCATTTATTGTACTTTTTGGATAATCTTTAATTTGTGACTATTTAATGTGTTTTTATGTATTTAATTTCTTTGTTACCGTATCATACAGTGGTTTACAAAAATGATCGGGCACTTTGATTTTTTGTATTCTTGAATGAACATAAAAACTAAAATAAGTTAAAGCAAAAAGAAAATTTTTTTAATTTTAATTACATATAACTTCAACATTTTCCATAAAAAGCGTATTTTCTGAAAAATGAAAATTAAATTCAAAAATCGATATCATTTGTTTACTGAGGAAAAATATTCTCACAAAGATAATCGGACACTTAGTAACAGCCAAAAATAACAAAAACTTACATTGCTTTTGCTTCTTAATATTTTGAATTATAACCTTTACTCTTGTTCACTTCATTTAATCTTTTGGGCATCACCTCCACAAGAGAATTGACCTTTTTTTTTTGGGTATTTCTGGACTTTTTTTTACGCCACTTCTCTTGAAGGACTGCCTGCAGTTGTTGCAGCAAAGATATGCTCTGTTTTCGAATTTTTTATTCTAGTTCCTGCCAAATATGTTCAATACGATTAAGATCTGGCGGTTGGGGTGGTGATTTAATTACTTCTGAACACTTATATAACAGGCAGAGTCTGACACTGTGCGCAGTATGTTTTGGAACATTGTCTCGGTAGAATTTAAAACTATTTTGTATATTAAGGTTTTGTGCTGACGATGCCAATTTTCGCTTGAAGATGTCAAGATATTTATACTGATCCATTATACCACTTACAAACTCTATATTAGCAAGACCGGAATGTACCATAGATCCCAATACCATAACTCCTTCTCCGCTATGTTTAACACTTGGTTCTAAGTTTTGATTCCGAAACTCCTCTTTTGGTTTTCTTCACACCAACACTCGTTCATCTGAGCAGAAAAGATTTTAAATTTGCTTTCATCAGCTAACACCATTTTTTTCTAGTAGTCGGGTGTTGTTTGTTTCATCGATTTTGCGAAAGCGAGGCTAAGGTTTCGGTTTTTTTTACATGACATAAAATTTTCTACGTACTATTCGCCTATGATATCCCGCAGATCACATTACTCGTCTTACAGTTTCTGGATTTACATATATTCCATATAATTTACGAAGTTTCGCAATAAGTTTAGGAGCACTCAGTCTTGGATTATTATTAATATTCCTTAGAATAAAGCATTTCCTTCCATGAGATAACTTAGGTGGTCTTCCAGTTCTTCTTTTGTTTTGAATACGATTATGTATCTTATAAAGCTTAATAATACCAAAACTGTAGAATCACTTAAATTTAGTAAATAGGCAATTTTTATAGTAGGTTTCCCTTTCTTTTGATACAAATCAATAAATAATCTGCGGGTTTTTAACGATGTTTCCTTTGATGATCGAGCCAAAGGAAAACATTAAAACAAAGAATATTTTCTAAAACGAAAATTCAAATTATAAAAGCAAAACATTTTTAGAGTTTTGTCGAGCTTATTTATCCAAACTAATACCATACAATTTCGTTTTTTATTTATTGAAAATGATTTTAATTAGAAATTATGAAAAATGTCCGATTAATTTTGTGTTATTTCTTCCTTCCATTTCAGTTTAAAACGCTATTTTTTAAATTTACCATTTCGTTTTCACAAATTTATTCAGTACAAAGAGATAGCTAAGGAAATAAGGTTACCGTTTTTGTATTTATTTAGTTAGTTTTAGTAGAATTTGTAATTAAAATTGTTTTATATTCTCGTGCAATACAACACGAGACTTATTTGAAGAGAAAGCCACGCCGGAAAAATAAAAATAGAGGACCACGCGCACTTAACATTTTAATAATAGATATTTTGTAATTGTACTCTTTTGCTACCCAGAAAAGGGGAGAAAATACGAGAAGATTCTCGTGCGTGATTTAAAAAGCTTACAAAAGTTGAAGGAAAACATCTCAGTTCAGTTGTTTAATAGTTGTTTACTTAATTCTTGTGGTTTTCTGTAGCGAATTCACGGTGAGATCGGATTAGTTTTCTCTTTTTTGAATTGTGTTCTATTAAATGTTTTAGTAGTTGAAAAATAACTACAATGCGATATTGCAATATTGAACGAATATCTCTGAAGAAATTTCAGCATTTCATTTTATTTGTTGTGATAAGAATAAATTTTTTTCACTTTTCATCGGACCTTGTGCATTTAATTTATTACGAACCAGTACGCACGCAACAATATGTATTCAAAGGGAAAATATTCTTTATTAGTTTACTGCAAAGCGTTTCTGCTATTACTTAAAAAAGTAAAAATATTGTTGTGCCCGATCATTTTTGTAAGACAGTGTATTTGCAATCTAAAAACTCAGTTATGGAATTATGAATTAAATTTAAGATTATTATAAGCTGTTCACTTTTTTTTCTCCTTTTTTGAAAGTCTTAGCAGTAAATGTTTCTGTGAAATTGGCGGCATTTGGAGATATTTCACTAATTTAGCTACGTGCTTGGAGTTTCCAGAAAACATATTAAATTGAGTTTTGGAATACAACATTTAAAGAAATAAGCTTTAACTTTTACAATGTCATAAATTTGAGCTTGCTAGGAGCCATTAGGCCATAAAAGAAGTATTCTCAAACTGGCGCCCCGCATGTGATCCCCAAAGTAATTTTATGCAGCCCGGAATACATTTTATGTAAATGAATTAACATTATTATGACAAGAATTTGAAGAAAACATTTAAGATTTTAATGGTTTCGAATCTAAATTTACAATATCTTTATTACTAAAGACGAACATGAGTAACACTCAGGAAAACTAGGTATTTTACCAATGATTTAAAAAAATAATGCTATAAAATTTAAATTTATTTCTTTTGGATAGCTTATATTCATAGTGTAGTAATAACATAGCAGCAATGCAACATCCAAAGCAAAATCTTTCGATACACTTAAAGTTACATTTTCTGCAACTACATAGAAGTAAGAGGGAAGAAGCAATATATCCAACTAAAAATTATTTAAGTGAAACCGACTGTATTGTTTTTTCAGCATCAACAGGAACCTAAAAAAACATAATTGGGGAGAACAAATTCAATAACATTTATAATAATGGACGTTTTAATAAGAAAATATTTTATTTCCAGAATATTTCATAATATTCACAGAAAAGGAAGTGCCTCTGCACACCACAAATCCTGTTCAGCATCTTCTATGATCGACACCGGAAAATGTCCACGCCCAGAATTGCTCTAACATGCACGAATAGCCACCAAGGACCTTATGACTTTTGACTGTGGCTATTTTAAACCACAGGTATAAAAAGTCCAGCCGACATTACTGGCCATGCTGAAACAATTTATTTCCCATCATGCGACATGGAATTATATCTGAACTTCCTTCTATGAATATCTTCCCCTGGTATGACAACCACCGTACTGAGCATATATAATCTTACTGGCAGTGTGAACTGTAATGCATCTCTATACGAAGTTCGGACATAACTGAAGCACTACATGTCAGTGAAATATATAACTATTCTGGCAATAAAATCTGGCAGTAAAACAGCAACCAAACTGCATATGAGCAGTCTGCTAATGTATTAGACACCAAAAAATAACCTCTTGAATAGCTCCAGTTTTAGTCTTCATATGTTAAGAAAAATATTTTATCCATCCTCAGCCTATTTTTAGAAAACCATGAAACATATCGAATTGACTTTGAGATCCACATCCCCTGTCGTAACTTTCCTACACACCCACATAAAACCATTTGACGTCGACGTTTTAGTCTTAAATTTTATTTTAGAATTGCATTTCACGCATATAAATTCCCTCTTTATTAAACCTGCTTCTTTTATGAAATATAAGAATAATTGTTGATCTTGGCATAAATGTAAAAAGAATAGCCTATTGGCTACACCAGGCTTTCCTAACGTCATTCTTCCATTTGAAAACGAACATTAAATTTCCCATTAATGCTCTCTGAAACTTTTCAATAACGCTTAAAGCGGACGACATGGTAATCAGAAAATACTATAAGGAAATCAGGTCTAATCTTCCATGAGCGGGGAAGGTTGGCGCCAAACTATTTTCGTTTTCGATGTCAAACTTCACATCATTCCCTTTCATTTCGCAATTGCCAATTGCAAAAATAAACGGCAATGAAAAATCTAACATTGCCAAACGAAAATGACGCTAAATGCAACACAAGCATATCCCTATTAACAACCATCTTCGCAGAACATTTTGGACACACCACATTAGTTTCAATTGAAGGAAATAAACCAACTTCTGAAATAACTTATATAACACTTTCCTCGGACTCCAAAATTGTCAACCATGTAAATATATTCAAATTTACTAACAATGAATGCATCAACTCACTAAAATATACAAGTTAAAATCATCTGGGGAATTCAACACTGAACTTTCGCTCAACAATCGCGCTATATAAACACTCGCCAAGTTCTGCGCTCACCCCGCTTATGTAAGATTAACCAAAACCGGAATAAAATAAAATAAAACTACAGGGTTGCCGAAATGGAGTAGTCTAGAATTTGTTAGGTCCCAGAAACACAACCGTCCGAAACGTGTGCCAAGCCAAAAAATCAAAGTCCCATACTCAAACTGTTCCAAATTGAGAAACTCCATTCAGAATGAACTCAAAGTTTAGCTTATAATACAGTACAGCCATGAATCTTCAGCAATGACTAAGTATGACTAGCAACAGAAACAAACTTGAGTGGTAATCGAAAGTGACAAGTGACTACCTGATTCATTTCAGTCACTTCATGAGATAAGGAATCGAGTAGATTGAAATTTTTACGAAACTAATCATAAACTTATCGTTCGATTCTAAGATATAGTGTCACAAAGGAAAAGTGACAAAAATTGCAAAATTAGAATACACTCATTACAATCAGCGAAATAAAGCTCTATGTTTGCCGCAAGAAAACATACAGGCGGAGATACCAAGAAATCGCGCCAAATAAAAACTCTCGCCAAATTTCGCGCTCAGCGCGCTTATGGGCGATAAACCGAAATCGGAATAAAATAAAATAAAAAACTTTGGAGAGAACAGGAAAGCATTCAGACATGCATGCACATAAATTAGTACTGTACTTATAACAATAAAGTAAATAAATTGTACTAATACTGCACCGTATAAGTGGTGTTCGAAATCGTTGCTCTAGCTACTAATACATCATCTCATTATTTCAAAAATATTGTTCTTAACCAGCAGAAAAGAATTATTAAAAAAATTATGTTTGTGTAATAAGGAATTTTGAGTCTGCAGGTCATTACTCAACTTTTGTTTTAAATCTGAATAAGAAATGAATACAAATATTTTATGCAAAATATCCTGAAGCGGAAATCGAAATATAGCCTCCGGTTGCATTCAAAAACAAGTGAACCATGTTTTGGTTCATCCTCGAATGTTGAACTATTAAATGGTGCAACATTTTACTGAAATTTTTAAAGCAGTCTACTAAACCATCCGTAATCAGCTGCATGAGGCAGGGACGCACGCACAACGGGCAGCCACTGGGGTTCCTTTAATCATTCGACACAGGGCTGCCCATCTGGCCTGGTGTCAACGTTATCGTCAATGAAGGAACGAATGGCATCGCATATTGCTTGCAGACGAATCATGATTTTGTCTACGGAGGAAAGACGGTCCGCAGAGAACGTTACCTGCCGGCCCATATCGTCGATCGTCACACCGGCCCCCCATTGGGCTTCATGGTTTGGTTTGGCATTATGTTCGGACAGCGGACAGTACAAGCAGTAGAACATCCGGCTAGTACATAACACAAGTTGTTACGCCTGCGGTTTGCGCGCTTGTGCAGATCGCCCCCGGAACAGCAAGACAATGCCTGGCCTCTAGTCGCATGTTACACTCGGAACAGCCTCAGTGAAACTGACATCCTTTCTTGGCCAGCAGCCTTACCGAGCTCTCTCTCATCGAGCATTTGTGGGATGCCATCAGGCGTGTGGAGCACAGGCACCGCAGGCGTAAACCGTAGAAGAACTGAGAGCTGCAGTGTACTCGGCTTGGCAAGGAATATCTCAGGAAATTAAAAATAGCCCCATAGACGGTATGCCTCTCGGTTTAGAGGCCTGTATTGCTGCTCGTTGTGACCACATAAGATACTGAATAAACAATTTAATTTTTCATATCTTTTTTGTTTCTTTAATCGTCTGCATATGTGTCTTACCTCTACCGATTATGTTATTTTCATATTGCTAAGTACATTCTTACATGTTGCAATTTTACTTTAGAAGAATGCATTAAAAACGAATTTAGGCATTATAGCTCTATTTCTGTGGTTTTCCATATCTCTAAACACTGCTATTACTCGAAGGTGAGATAAAATTGTAAAATTTTCTCACCTTATCCTCCACTTATTTACTTTCATTTTGATGATATCCTAATACGCAAATGCTTGCAGCTTTGCTATATTAACCAAATCATGAAATTTTAATCTTTAATTTATTTTAATGTAAAGTTTTAGTAAAGCAAGGTCAGTTTGAAGTCAAATTCCGGTGATGAATTACTTAATAATGAAAACACTCAAGAATTAAATACTTAAAGATGTTTCTCTTGTAATTTCATATTACAGCAATGAATCACTTGTACAATTCATTTTTTGAATATGTTTATAGTAAACATTAATTATAACAATGTTACGAAATACCCAGCTGCGCTAAGGTAGCTTCCCCGCAAAGTGGGGTTAGAGTTGGCAGAAAGTGGAAAACAAAGACAGGGTTGCTAAATTTAGCGCGAAAGCTCCCATTTGGCAGCGTTTGGCGAGAAAATTGGCTATATGCCATAGACGGAAACGAGAGCATCCTAGAACGAATTCTTAACGTTTTTCTCGAGAATGTTCTCGAAGGCAGGTCAAAAACTATATATATCTTGCCTGTACGCGGAGTAGTGAATATCTTGAAGTCAGTAGCAGAGAGTACTGCTTTCAGATCCAACAGCGATGGAGCGAGTCGAGAGCTATATTTTAGTGCTTTGCCGTTAACCTGTCTTCACTTTTATAATTTGATAGCCTGAAGGCTGTATTATTGATTATTTCAGCGTGTTTATGGTAATTTTTCGACGGCTGTAACGCGTCTTTGGAACTGTGTAATACTGATGAACAAATTGCGTTTTGATTCTTCGTCAAGTGTCATCAATCACTCCAAATCCACGAACGCGTAGAACGCTGCCATCGTATATTGTACCCATATTATTGTACTCATACTACGTACTGTAGCGCAATCCAATGCGCGAAATTTTCTTTACGATGAAGTAATAGCATATGATGAGAACTGCTTAATATTCTGTCTCTTTTGTACTTTGTTTTCCTCGCTGCACTTTTGTTCCTTTTTGTCTGCAAAACCGCTTATTATTCACTGTCGTTATTGGCTTATAGTAAAAGTAGAATATTTTGATAACCAATTCTTTAGTACGAATTCTCAAACCAGCACGCCGGTTTACTCTTATTTAGAAAATACTAGAGAACCCTGGAGTCTTTCAACATCTTCATCATCAAAAAGTATAAGCCAATATGCTAAAACTAAGTTTTCGGATATGATAACCTTGCGGCAGTCTATATTAGCGTTATTTTGTGACAAAAGCCGAAAGTGTGCATCAAAAGTTGACTCAAAATATCTCATTTCATAAAAACGTTCTGCAATCTCTTTCGGAAATTTTTTTCCCGCGTGATATTTATATAAGCAGAATAACTGATGTGCAGTGTTATTGCGTAATTAAGCTATCACAATTTTATTTTTGACATTTGTAATGCTCATAGTATTTGAGCTGAAACAAACACTAAACATTTATTTTATTGAACAAATATACACAACAGATACATAGAATGTTGTTTAAATGTGACATCGCAGTATGCGGTGAAAGGTGTGTCATTTTAAGTAGTCTATCATTAAGATTATTTCATCTTTTTAAGGAGCTTGGCTTAAAGGATAGCTATTTTAAAGGATAGCTTGTTAAAACTGCGATAAGACAAAACTAGCTCTCTCCATATATTCAACTGTCAGTATAAAATGTAACAAACCTTCGAGACTAGATAAGCTCAAACGTGATTTCATAGTCAGCTTTTGTTTTCTTTTTCTTTTTTGCATCTAAGATCCAAATACTTAGGTACGTGTTTTATGATCTAGTGTTTTACTGTTTTGCAATGCAAATTTATTTAACGCAATCTATAGCTGTCAGAGCTATTTTTCCTGAAATGTGGCAGTTAGTTTCTTTTGATGCAAGTGGCTGTTTTTCGATCTAATGCTAGTTTTTGTACAAAAACCGCATTGTCTTTGTTAGTCTCTGTTTTGGAAAGACGTACACAAGCAGTGCGTACTGTTGTGGTCTAAGAGATTTGTACATTCAGCTAGCCGAATGGAAGATCAGTGTTACTAGTCTCTAGTTTATTTTCGTATTTCCAGTCAAAAATATCTGTATATATATCTTCATTGTAACCTTCATTTAAAATAATATGTTCATTTTATTTATATGAAATACTAGGCTTCACTTTAGTGTCATAACTACCTTCTAAAGACCCTTCTGATTTGTTTATCCCCATGCCATACATATTTAAACAAAGTAATCTGTAATCCGTCTTCCTGAGCTTAAGAAAAAACGTCATTTTGATCGCTCTTTGTATGCAGTTTTGTTCATTCATTCGATCTTCATGTGCCTTTGACTTTCTTAGTCGACAAATAATGATGTGTAACAGGATGGTTTGGTTTATTTAATTACGGCAAAGCATTCTAGGTATATCGGCCTAAGAGCATGGATGTCTTTGTGGAGGGTGTTTTAAGGGAAACTGACTCGTATACACTTTACACATGGGGAAAACCATGAAAACGCCCTTGTATCCAGCCCGTTTGCTGGGAATACAAATCTGGGTCCAACTACCTTGCTCACTTATTTTATGCTCGGCCGCTGGTGGGTTTGAGGTGCATCAGGAAACTTCACAGTTGTTGCACTGAATGTCAAGCTATGAGAACAAAAATCTGTATCTTCGCATCTCCTTTCCTTAATAGAATTATTTCTTTATCTTCACATCTTATATAATTTCTTAATAAGGATTAAATAGCATATTATATTTTGTTTAAGTATGATAAAGTATGATAAGGGATAACCATGGCAATAATAAATCATATAATTTCCCAGTCATCGTTTTGTTTTGGGTCTTTTATTTAGTCTACTTTGTATTAACTGACCTGTTATCAAGCGAGTAGCACAGTGTTTGATATTACAATTATATATGTATTTATACACTATTAGACAAAAAAAGACACACCAAGAAGGAGTTATACGAATAGGACGAAAATCGGTAGAAGTGATGTACATGTACAGAAAAACAAGTGATTACAGTTTGAGAAAAACTTGATGATTAATTGACGTGATAGAGCTTCACAAAGTGAAAAAATCAGTAACGCGTTTGTCCACCTCTGGCTCTTATGCAAGCAGTTATTCGGCTTGGCATCGATTGATAGAGGTTGCCGATGTACTCCTGAGGGATATCGTGCCAAATTCTATCCAACTGGCACTTTAGATCATCAACATCGCGAGCTAGTTGCAAGGCCCTGCCCATAATGCTCCAAACGTGCTCAAAAGGAGAGAGATCCGGCAACCTTGCTAACCAAGGTAATGTTCGGGAAGCACTAAGGCAAGCAGTAGAGACATGTGCAGTGTGGTGCGGGAATTATCTTGCTGAAATGTAAGCCCAGGCTGGCGTGACATGAAGGGCAACACAACGGGTCTTAGAACTTCGTCGACATACCGCTGTGCTGTAAGGTTGCGACGGATGACAACCAAACGGGTCCTACTATGAAATGAAATGGCACCCCAGACCATCACTCCTGGTTGTCGGCCTGTCTGCCGGAAGACAGTCAAGTTTGTATCACACCGCTGCCCGTGGCGTCTCCAGACTCGCCTTCGCTGGTCATCAGGGCTCAGTTTAAAGCCCGACTCATCACTGAAGATTGTTCTACTCCAGCCAGTGACATTCCAGTGCGAATAAGCCCGACACCACTGCAAACTGGCTTGACGTTGTACAGAGGTCAATGGTAGTCGGCGCAAAAGGCGCCGTTACCTCAGCCCCCTTTCTGTGAGCCGTCTATGAATGGTCCTTGGGGGTCACTGAAGCACTGGTTGCACGTACAATCGATGATAATGATGCATCTGGGGCTGTGAGTGCTGCTCTGATGATTGCTCGGTCTTCACGTTCTGTCGTTTCTCTAGGCCTACACCGCTTCCTTCTTGACGCTGTGTGCGGCCATGGTTCACCCATTCCTGCCAACATTATCTAATAATGGCATCGCTCCTGCTCAAATGTCGAGTTATTCGTCGATAAGACCAACCGGCTTCTTTGAGCCCTATTACACGACCTCTCTCAAAATCTGATATCTGCGCATATCGGTCGCGCACCTGTATGCAAGGCATAGTTACTGTCTACCAGAGTACACGGAATGAAATTCGTGAAGAATTTATGACCTGGAATCGTAATTTCTTCTCTCAAATATCCTGTCAGTTGCGCAGATCAGATGCGCTGTAGCAATAACCGTTCATTCATTGGCAGCCAAAATGTAAAATTTTGCATTTTCCGTCGAAACCTGCATTTATATCAATTTGTGTCCAATTTGCTTTATATCTTCTCGGTGCGTCGTTTTTTTTGTCTAAGAGTGTATATATATATATATATATTGTAACTTATATAACATTATCAATATGCAAAGTATACGTTATGAGATAATCCAAAACTCCTCAGTTTTGGTATTAAAACTTGCATGTGATTGAGAACAACATATTACATTTAGAAGCATTAAATGTATTTTTGGAAATATTTCAAATGGAGAGAGAAAGTTTGAATGAGTATAATATCTCGTTATCGTTTTTCTTCTATTTTCTTCTTTGCGTAACTGAAATCACGTCCGAAGTGTAATCGGGAGGCCCGAATTCGAATACCGGTGAGAGTATTGCGCAATTTTAATTTTTCTTTCATTCATAAACCTAATGGCTCTACAAAGAAATTAAATACATTAGCCTCAATCGTTCTTAATTTTGTGTTCGTTCATTCTAGTGTCGAATCACTTTTCAAATCAAAGAATGCTGCCACCAAATTTTATCCTTACATTTTTTTAAAGAATTTTATAGCGGATGTAAAAAAGAAATGCATTGTATCAATGAACAACATATTATAAAATCTAGAGATATGGTGATATTAAAGATTCTGTAACCTGTTGTTGAATTTTATGCAAAAATTAATGCAAAACCAAAAAAAGTGATGTTTGATGAATAAAGTTAAATAAAAAGTTTTTGTAATCTTTTTAAGAAAACGAAACACTAGTGTTATAATCAGAGACAGGATTGAAAAGATGTGTATGGCAACACTTTACACTTTATCTGATATTCTAAAAGTACGATGCTTTTAAAATTTTATAATTGTTAAGCGATTGATTTCAGAATCCGAAACGCTATATGACCATAGGATATACAGCTGTCGAAGCGATATTTTCAGATCAAAGCATGAGAAGGCATGTGTATAGGAGAACGTATAGTTATCATTATTCACTATACGGTAGAAGAGAATAATAAAAAATGAGTAGCATTTATATTAACATTGAGCCATAAAGTGTATAAACAAATTATTAGCCGAAAGGGATATTAGCTGAGAAAGGCTTTTAGTTTCGAGCCGCAGTTTGCATCGAATAATTTAATGCGCTGAATCACTTTTTAAGTTGCTGCTGCCAAATATTATCACCCTGTATTATATTTGAAGAAATTAAATCATGAAGAATCTGCATGAATATATATATATGTTTCTCACACTGTGAAAAAACAACGGTACCTACGACCATCAAATTTTGGATAACGCATTCCTCCATCCGCACATGGGCAGCTTAATTTCCCTAATTTCGAATTTGCTTTATTATCAAGTTCATATTTTGTTAAACTTTAACTAATTTTTGATAAAAGAACTCAACGGTTTTGAAAGCGAGCAATAGCAACACTGTACGGAATAAAAAAATATTATCTCCAGCGCGCGAGGCTGTCTATCGGAAATTCTAAAAGTATGCTGTTTATAAATATTTTTAGCCCAAAAGTGCGTTATCCCGAATGTGTGTATGTGTTAATGAAAATTAGCCCCTTTGCAGTATAAAATCTGAAGCCTTCTGATTTTTTTTCTTGTTTAACTTACAAACGATCAACCGGCAGTGATAGTTTAACGCTTGGTATTTTCCCGCCAATTCCATGTTTTAACGATTTAATGGCGAGAGGTCACGTGCTAGACGCATCAGATAATTCATTTACAGATGGATATCGCAGAGCTGTGTTATTATTTTGCTTAGATGGCTTTCACCACATTTCACTGTTAGAGTTTGATGAAGGTTGTATTAAAGTTAAAACTAAATATTTAATTAAAAAAACCTCATCTCACCTACTTAGGTAAAACTTCTTTTATTGGTACCGATGTTAGGAGGAAAGAGCCTAATGTAATATACACTTAGTGTAATATTTTTGATTTAATGTAATTTTGATGAACATGTATTCAATCATGCTATATACGTTCATAAGAAACAAGACATCCGATGTCTTAGCACATAAATATCTATATTTCTTTTCCAAATAGATATTGCATTATTGAAAAAAATGTGTTTCAGTCTGCAATAAAGTTGGTAAAGCATCTGTAATGCACTAGTTGTAAAATATCGAAAAGTTATAAAATAATGTTCAAATTAGCTAATGCAATTATTTATAAAACAAAACTACATATGAAAGATTTGAAGTTAATATTTTAGATTCATTGAAACGCTAGATGAAGAAAATCCCCATGCATTTCTGAAAAATTATGTTTTTCCCATTATCATAAAATTGTTTACCTTTTGCACTAATGCATAAAACAGACAAAAATCAAATTATATTTACAGTGGTGGCCAAAATTGAGGACAAGTTTGGAAATTTTTATGTTTTTGAACTTTGTATACTTATAGAAAATGTTACATTTCGCAAAATGTAAACTTGTATATATCATTTTAAAGAGAATTTATTACTGAATTCAATACAAAACACAAAAATCAATTACTTGCAAAACAAAAAAGCTATATGTTCTTTAATATAAATAAAAAACACAGTTATGAAGTGGTTTGTAATGTCTAGCCTTCCTGGCCAATCACTGCTCTTGTTCTGAGAACCAATCAAATGTTAGTAACTGCCAGTTGAAGCTGACATCATATTTACACTTGAAACAATTCATTATTTTGCTTTGTTATGTAGAAGGAGGACCTGTTTCTTATACATTGCAATTACAAGTAGGAATTTTTGTAAAAATTTTTAATATTTAGTCAAGAAGCAATGACATCAAATAAAAGCGTAGATTGGACACCTAGAAAGAGATGTAATATTATTGTGTTACGATAAAGTGGTCTTTCCTATGCTGAAATTGCAAGACAGATGGGTGGTTCAGTGACTACATCTGGAGTCCGAAAGTTTTGTTTACGATATCAGGAGACAAATTCAATAAAAAACAAAGAAGGAAAAGGCCGAAAAAGGTGCACCACATCTATTGATGTCAGAAGAATAAAAAGACTATGTCTCTAAGATAGAAAAATATCATCAGCGGCCATCAGAAGTGATCTGAATGATGCTGGTGTTTCTGTCAGTTCAAGAACAATCAGTAGAAGATTAACAGATGTTGGACTGAGAGGTAGAATTCCACGAAAAAAGCCTTATCTTAATTTTCAGCAACGAAAAAAAAGACTACAGTGGGCAAAGGAACACATTAATTGGACAGATGATCAGTGGTCAAAAGTTATATGGAGTGATGAAACTAAGATATCGTTATTCGGTAGTGATGAGCAAAAATATGTAAGACGTAGAATAGGAGAAGAGCTACATCCTGACTGCATTCAAGCAACTGTGAAGAACCGAGTTAGTGTTATGATTTGGTCATGCATGTCAGCAGATGGTATTGGTCGCCTTCATGTCAGCGATGGGACACTGAATGCCAGAAAATACATTGACACTATTCTAGAACCAAAACTTCTACCTTCCATCAGAGATCTCTTTCCCAACAATGCTTCGTTTATTTTTCAACAGGATTTTGCTCCTTACCACACGGCTAAAATATCGAAAGTTTCATACAAAGAGCATTAAATTGTTGTCATGGCCAGGAAACAGTCCTGACCTCAATCCTATCGAAAATGTGTGGCACCGTTTGAAAACTCTTGTCCGAATGAGGCGCCCATCAAATAAAATGGAAGTAATTGAGACTATAATTGTTTCAGGGCATCATGTAATAACGAAAGAAGAGCTTAAAACTCTTCTCAGCTCAATGAAACGTCGATGTGAAGCTGTAATCAAAAATAAAGGGTACCCTACTAAGTACTGATAACTCACTGCAATCATCACTATCTAATGTATATCGATAACTATTATCGTTTAATTTCTTTTGTATTGCAAAAAATTGAATTTTGTGTTTTGTATTGAATTCAGTAATAAATTCTCTTTAAAATAACATATATACAAGTTTGCATTTTGTAAAACGTAGCGTTTTCTATAAGCATACGATTTTATGGTTTTTAAGTTCAAAACCATAAAAATTTCCAAAAGTGTCCACAATTTTGGCCACCACTGTAATATCTTAAATGTGCTCAAATTCAGAGTTTGATTGTTTATCTTTTACTAGATGCTATAGCCGTTTACAAAGAAATGTATGTTCCTTGTTTTGAAGCTGTTATGCATACTTCTTGACTACTTTACGTCTAAATTCTAAAAAGCTTTTTTTCCCCATGTTTCAAAAATAGAATTTTGGTACTCTTTAATAATAATGCGGTCTTATAGTTTTCCATTTTACAAAACTTTAAATATTTATAAAATATTATCTTAGGTAATTTTATCTGCTAGTTATTTGCATGAAACATCAAAATGAAATCTGAGTTGTAAAAATGTATTTTGTGCTAATGCATTTCCTTTATTATCGCTAGTCATCTCTGCTTTTGTTAAGAAATAAGAGAATTTAATACTTTTCATGAAATCTCAAGTTACCGTACTCTATTCAGATTCATCTACAATTCGAAAGATTTAGAAATAAAAAGAAAGTTAAAAATATCTCATTACGAATCTCAAAAAGAGAGGAAATTAATCACTTCTCTTCAAAGATGCAGAAGAGGCCTTTTGTTTATCTTATTCATTTACTCCTTCTTAATTTCATTGTTGAAATACTTCAGATGCTGAATTAATCATTGAAGCACACAAAAGATTTCGTTTAACACCGTTAAAGCATTGTTTCCATCGATGTTTTTAGTTTCAGTTTTTTTAAAAGCAATTAGGAATAATTCTCTTGGCACAAAATCAAGTTCACGTCATTTGCTGATGGGAGCCATTATCTTTCAGATTCGATTGTTAAAACACTTGCACTTTTACACATATTTTATTAAAAGATTTACCCTTTTACATTCACATTTTAGCAAAACATTTGCACTTTTACATTCATATTTTTAAAGATCTGCAGCTCTTTACAACGACGAAACACACATATGTAGCTTTTTCGTCAAAATATTAAGTAAGTAATTACTTAATAGTTTGCCGAAACTATTTAATATTAAGTAAGTAAAACAGAGAAGTTATATTGAAGAAAATAAATACTTGCATTTTAGACAGCTGCTTGAGAGTAATTGAAATTACTGTTATCTGGCCTTCGTAAAAATAGCAGCAGTTTTAGAATACTTCTTAACTAATTTGCTTAACATTAGGTATTAATAATAAATTAGATAGATATAAAATCAGAGAAGAAACTAAATGCAGATTATTGTAAACAAAAGCATAGCATTGGATTGGAAAATAAGTAATTTTGGTTTGCACAAACAGATAGCATTATGTTCGTTTGGTTATTCTTTTGTTAATATTATATATATATATATATATATATTTGAGATATGGCAGTAAACACTTTTAGGTTGCTTTAGAAAAATGTCCGTGCGTTTTAGTTTACAACTGTTGATTTACGGTCAGTGTAAACGTGGGTCAGTGTAAAATTTTCAACATATTTTAGTTTCATATAGATAAGAAAGCAACTGAGTTTCACTAAGAGATGAATGAAGCTTATAATGTTGACTGCTTAACAGAAAGCATGTATCAGATTTAAAATTAGAATTAAAAAATTTCACACTGGAAATTTTTCATTTGAATACTACAAACGCTCTGGTCAACCTTTAGAGTTACCTCTGTCTTCAGAATGACAAAATTAAAGCCATAATTGAATCGAATCTTCATATAACTGTGTGAGAGATTACAAAAATGTTAAATGTATCACACACAACAACTAAAAATCACATAAGATGACTCGTTAAGGACTCGTTAAGAAAATTGATATTTAGATTCCTCATGAATTGATAGAAATTCACTTAACGAATCAATATTTGCCATACGCATTTCAAACGTAATGCATTCGACCCGTTTTTGAAACGAATTATTACTGTTGATAAAAATGGATCGTCTACAATAATATTCATCGAAATATATCATGATCCAAGCATGTTTGAATCAGCACAAATCATATCGAAAGTTAAATTGCACCAGGAAAAAGATTGTGCTGTCAATTTGGTGAGTTTTCATATGTGTTGTATAGGTGCTTACTGCTAACAGCTTATAAAAGTGGAGGAAGTAATCAAAGAGAAAAACCCAGAATTGGCAAATTGCAAAGGAATCGAGTTTCACCTTGACAATGCGAGGTTTCACAAATCTTTGGCAATACATACGAAATTGGTAGGGAAGTGATATCGCATCCCTCATGTAGCCCCGACCTGGCACCATCGGATTATCATTCATTTATATGTTTACTAAAAAACTTAAATTAAAATTAAAATCTTAAATTATCTCATCTTCAGTCTAAAAATCTTAAAAAGTTTCAGCGATAATGATGATCTCAAATCGCAATTGGGTGAGTTTTTTGCTGATGAAGACAAGAAGTTCTATGAGCGCAGAATCACGGAATTACTAGAAAGATGAGAAAGGATCATCAAGTACGTGGCTAAACGCACCTTGTTAGGTGCTGATTCCTACACTGAAGCTTGAATTAAAGTTCAAGCAATGGTCGCCTTCCTGAGAAACCGTTGAGTTGCTGATTTTGTTGCAACGTCTGATGTGAGTTACACCAAGTTTCCTGACCCAGAATACATGTTGCAGCTCTGAGATCCCTAACGTGATACCGACAAGATGTTTCTCCTATCAGTCAGTATAAGTAATAGCGGTTAAAATCTCAAACGCTTCTCTCTTATGTACTTCCTAAATCCATTACAAATTTCATAACATTTATTGGATCTTGAGCCATGCGAGCAAACATTTCACGGTACGATAATCTGCAGCTCCTGCAGATTACATTTCTCCGCCATCGAATTTCTTAGTCATGCTGGAATTCCTTTTTACACTGGCATAATACGGTTTCCATCATACACGCGTACAAATAAATAAATAAAAATCTGAAAGGTTTCATATTCATGTCGCCCGAAAAGGTTTGTTAAGGTTTTTATGCTCTCGCTGAGATCACTGTCAAGCAGACTGCTATTACACTCACTCCTACTAACCCAAGTTTTTTTTGTCTTTTTATCTTTATTATTAAATATAACTTTCTTCCTACTTACACCATGCACAATTCAACAGTAGGATTACAAAAATTAACATAGCAGTATACGTTTAGAACTTCCTATACAGCGTTAAGTATAGCTGCTTTTTTTAATTTTTTCTAAGTTCTTCACATTACTATTCGGTTTTCTTAATTAAATGGCTTTACAAAACATTTTGTTTCGCTTTTTATTATTATCATTTTGTGTATCCTTGCTTTATTTATTTAATGTCACGTTTTTGGCACTTACGTCACATAAAATTAAATTCGACAGCAAAATCACAAAATATTTGAAAATAGCATAACTGTAGAATTTGCAATGGGCAATGTCGCGCTGGAATTCAGATATATTTTATCGAGTGTTGCCACTGCTCACTTTCAAATCGTTGAGTTTGTAAATCAAAATCTGTGCCACTCTTCTTTGGCCATCAATTTTAATGTAAACTTCAGTGTGGAGCGTGGCCATGGGATGTGGATGATAGTGCCTGACTGTTCAAGGGCTGCATGCTTTGCCAGGAAGTCCGCTCTTTTATTCCCGGGGCAATTGCTATGACCTTTCGTTCACATAAGAACGAAGTTCTTTTGGCTGGAATTGATAATTGTTTGTATTTGTCGGGCTATTGTTAAATTTGTGCAGGGATTTTTAGCCCTCTAAGCGGCAAGGCCGTATATATACGGCCTAGAATATTTATTGTGATATCTGTAAGAACGTATATATACGTGCATATTAAAATATGTCAACGAAATTAAGGCAATATATCAAAAGAAAACAAATTCAGGTATGAAATACCAGTAGAGATTTTACATTAAAATAAAAAAGAAATAATTTGTTCTCATAGTAGTTTTGGGCAATTTGTACTTTCCAGTTTTTTGGATGACTACATTATTAAAAAGTCGATGGCTTTAGGTACCGTTGCTTTTTCACAGTATGAGAAACATACATACATTCATGCAAATTCATCATTATTTCATTTCTTTAAATTTAATACAGGGAGATAATATTTGGTGGCAGGAGATAATATACAGGGAGATAATAATTTAAAAAGTGATTCGACACAAAGTGCATTTTCAAGAATAATAGCCCTTCTAAGCTAAAAAGAGTAAATGCGACTTGCAAGTACACGTTGATTTGGATTTTTATAATACTTCCAAGTTCATTATTCTTCTCTGTAACTTAACGGATGCCACAAAATGCTAATCGTTTGCAAATCTCAGCATGTCCTACCTTTTATAATTTCATAAATTTCAGCTTAGTTACATTTTTTTTCATGGGGTAGCAATTTTAATTGCCAACAGTGAATACTAGAATGGAAGATGAAATTTTGAAATATCCTAAGTTTTTTGGATTTGCGGTATAACAGAGAAATTTATATCCCTAAATTACATAAAGTTGCTTCCTGTTGCATTTACTGTTGGTAAACAGTACCATTAATGCCAAATGAACTTTCCTTTCTTTTTTATGCTATTTAATGAAAACTAATTGTGTATTTACAATATAATGTCTAGAAATATCGTACAACTAAATGACAATCTTAAATTTAAATTTTAGTAACGAATACATTTCTTGAATATGATTGGCTTATAAATGTAAATATCAATTTAAAAGTGCATAATTTTTATTTAGTTGAATTGTAGTTATTTGTGTTATTGCTTCGTTCTCTCATGTACGCCATCCATCAAAATGTTAATGAAAGTCCTCGATCACGAAAGTGTTAGTGTAAATGACAGGCGGTAAAATTTTCGGGTATATTTTGACATAATCGACTCATAAATGTTGTTTTTTGCTCTCTTGATAAAATTAGTGATAAAATTAATGATTTAGGAACTCTGTTTAGATATACAACAAAGTATTTACGTTTATAATAAAACTGTTATCATAATTAGAAGACGAAAGCATTATTGCACACATGCGCAAAGAAGAGAAAATGACATTAGAAGCTTTTTTTATTGTTATTTTCTAATGTAGAAAAATAATTCTACATGTATAAATTACTGTGATTAGAATTAATTTCAAGAATCATATAAGTAAGCCTGTTTAAAAAATGGCTCTAGAGAGAGTTACTTAATATATTATTTTAGCAAGTAGAAATATAAAAAGTAGTAACATATTTTTAACCCTGTAACATTCAAAAGGAAATGAATTTTTCCAGTATTTATGGGGATATTTTATGTCACAAAACAAGGAAAGCAATATATTTTCAGAAATAGCGTTCATTGCTTTAAACTTTCTTTCAAAGAAATTTCTAGCCTTTATCTTTCAGTAAGTTTTTTTCCACCGTTTATTGAAGGACAGAAATCAGCCACTCAAGGTTAAAAATATGCAAAGGAATAAAAATTACCAAGCATAATAATTAGGAAAATGTAATGTCTTACAAAAGATATCATTAAAAAATTCAATCAAGAAGGTAATTTTTCTGAACAATATTTTAAAATTGAAAGAAAACATATATTGCATTATGAATGCCATTCTTCCCCAGTATTTTTTATATTTGAATATTTTTCTCAGTGGGAAAGTTAATATTAAAGCGTTCATTTTTCCGAAACGTGTTACTGAAAAATATTAAAGATTTCGTAAAGTGTTTATTTTATATTTAATGACTTAAATAATATATTTTAATTTTATTTTCTTTAAATATTTATTTTATATTTATATGGGCTAGTAGTGGGACGAAAGTTAACTTCACAGAGTGAACCATTAAATATTTTAATTCGTTGTACTTCTGTACAACAATTTGTGTGATGTATGGTAAGGCAATCTAATAAAGTTAAGCAAGCATATATTGTATTAATTTGAAAGCATAATTTTTGAAAGTCTGATCTCTTTTTTTTTAAACTTCATCATTTAATGTTAGAAATACCTATAGCTTGCTTTTAGCCGCTCTTTTATTCTTTGTTATATTCCGATACTATTGCGGCTTATATTACTGTACTCTATTATGTTACGATGTGTGTTATATTGTGGTACTGATCATGGTAAATGTAACCATTTGACATCTTATAATGTTTTATTTTATTTATTAGATTATTAAGTTATAAAGTACATACATTATGTAACTCATTAACTTGAAAGCAGTATAAATACTTTTCAATTTTTATATTTATATCTTGTGTTTTAAAATAATCTAACTGAGCATATTTAAGATTTACAATATATCAAATCCATAATTTTTAATAAACATACACATTGATATTTTGTAATTAATAGTATATGTTTCCAATAAGTATTATGAACGTTAGTGTACAGAATAATCATTAACCATCGAAGTTTAGCAATGTAATGTCAAAAGTAATTATGAATTCTCTATTGTGTTGTTATAATGATTTTGTTGTAGTTGTTCGATTTTTTTTTCTTTT
Source organism: Stegodyphus dumicola (assembly GCF_044657685.1). Lineage (NCBI taxonomy): Eukaryota > Metazoa > Arthropoda > Arachnida > Araneae > Eresidae > Stegodyphus > Stegodyphus dumicola. The sequence continues at coordinate 96,745,373 of NC_140772.1, read as the reverse complement.
AAATTGTTCCGCAGTTGCTCCCTTTTTCTTTTCATAGTTGTTCCATTTCTTCTTTCGATTATTTACATATCTGATGTAATTATTGTAGGTTTAACTTTCGCTCATTTTTTTCCTGTTAGTAAAATTTGCAGTTCGGTCTTTAAGATCTTATACCGTCATTATAAAGTTCGAGGATATTAAGAATATTCCCTGCCAGTGTAGCTTAATATGCGTTTGTCAAATAACTGAGCACTTATATTTCACAGAAAGCAACATAAAATGGAGGAAAATAGGTCATAAGCCTTTGATCACGCATAATTGTTGGTATGATAAGCTTAATTTCCAATTGTCTGCTGCCAAAATTATTCATAATAATTCTCCAATGAGTAGATTATATTTCTTGACGATTTTTCATACATAAAAATTTTTCTTAATGACATAAATTTTAAATCCTATTCACTATTACCTTTTAATAAAGATTATTCTTCAGTTGGATTTCTTCACTTTACTATTAATGTTCTAGATTAGTGATCTTCAAATCATGTTCTGCGAGACAGTGTGGCTCCACGTAACTACTTCAGAGCCGCAAGTCAAAACTCAACATCACTTTTTAATGCCATATGAATCGAAAGCTATATAGCTAAAATAATTAATAAATAATGTAATTTTATTCCTACTATTAGTGTTGTCTAAAATAATAAGTTTATGAAGAATTTAAGTGCAGATTTTCTGTTTTTGTGTCCTCTTAAGTTATTTCTTCTTTCAGCTTTTTACCTTCTTCGGTTTTATGTATTTAGTTACAGTAAAATAAATAATGTTTTTCTTTATTACTTTCAGGTTTATGGAATCTAAAGAAAAATTAATAATCACGTGATATAAATTTTATGCAGAATTTCTAAAACGTGAATATTTCAAGGTTCCGCAAGCAAAAAACTATGAGGAGCTGAAATTATTATTACGAAGTAGAAGTAAAATAAATTTTACATTTTAGTAACTGTAAGGTTACGTAACATCTTGTTTGGATAGATGCTTTCAGAAACGGTTATTAAGGCTCTATATTGGTACGCAGTTAAATTTTAAACTGCGCACATTTGGAAAGCCCGCAGCTAAGTTTTAACTTGCATTTTATGTTTATTTGGCTTAAATACCAGCTCGTCAGTACGTTGGGAACGAATCTTCATCATGGAGATATATACGAGGATCTATATTGCCCTTTTCATACTATGATTGAGCCAATGGACAGAGGCCACGGCATTTTTGTGAAAATACTTCAAAGGAAATCCGAGATGTCTTGTGCCGATGAGCTAAAACAAGTCAGGCCATGACTTCGATCGCTTGGTATTGCAAATAACATCTGTTTTTATTGTTTTATTCTTTATGAACTTTTTATTTGTAATCTACAATTCCATTAGGAATCAAAAAATTAAAATGATATGCATACAAGGCCTAATTTTAAACTTGAGGCATCCTTTTTATATTGAAAGGTTTTTGAGTATGAAAGGGTTCCGCTGCTATTTAATGGTGGCATATACAGGCAGACCAAATAATGGGCAGTGACAAACAATTTAGAACTTTGAGATTTAAGTCGAAAGTGACTGAAGCAACTCTGCTGACATCACAAGGGAAATGAAGAGCAGTATATTATGCACGGACAGCATATTGTTCAAATAGAGGGAATGAAAGCTGTGAGAGAAAAGATTTAATATTAAATCAAATGAAAAACGTTTGATTATAATATGGAATTACAAATAATAACTTTGACAAATTGACTTAAAGCTGTTTTTAGAGATTTAAGGAGTAAAAATAGCATTGTAATCCATTTAACATTACTATAGCTAATTTTGAAAGCTAAAAAACTCTTCTAAGGTATCAGCTTCTTTATAATACCAGTACAATTTCTGAAATCGTTATTAAAAGCATTCCAGTGTACACTGAAGTCATAAAGAAATTTTCAACACAAATAAATTTTAGTTTAGAAATGAATCACTAGTAAAATCAAGTAAAATGAAATGAATGAAGTAATATGTGTCGAAAGAATATTGGTAACAGACTGAGTATAACACAAAAGAAAGGTAACCAAACTATTTTACTGAAACTGCATTTATTAAATTAAAGAAGTCTTATAAAATGCAGTTATCTTTGGACTAAGACTTATACGGACAATTAACTCAGTTAAATTATGCTCGTAAAATATATTTATTTAGTATGAAAGATTAAGTAAATTTTTTTCCATAAAAGCAACACTGTGCAACTTCTAATTAAGTTATGGAAACAAAATTATTTATTTAATCTACCTTCTATTTTTATTTAATGAAATTATTCTTTGGACTTAATTTGTTTATTCAACATAATATTTTTCTTAACACGATGCAATAATCTGTGCTAAAGGACTTGAAACTTGTGTGACTAATTTTAGTACATGTGGACGTAAACTAACTAAAGGTTAATTTAACCTAATGTTTAAACTTTAAATCTGTCTGCTTTGTAAATTTTAAGTAAATTCATTACTTTCTCGCACATTTCTGTATTACGTTTTACTACTTTACATAGTATGGTCTTGCTAGACATTCATTATTATTAGGTATCAGTTAGATACGGGTTGGTTTAGCTTTATAATTTAGACAATTGGCAGCGAATTTTAGGAAAAGAAAACTATATTACTAAATCTAGATCGCTTAAATGTGATCTAAATTATGCCCATGCTGAATTAAGAAACTTCCTTATCGATTTTAAACATGAAATGATTAACCAGACTAGTATAAAGATGTTTCATGTGCATGTTCATTGGCGTGGGATAAAAAAATTTATAAACCAAAAAGTATTCCTGAACAGGTTAGTAAATTATGAACTGAATATTTTGCGAAAGCTTTACTTCTGTTACTATCTTTTTGTTATTTCGATTTCATCTGCACTTTTAAGTTACATTTGATTAGTTTTCAACAAAAATTTAAATCAGTTGTGAAAATTCGTATAAGACGACCATTTAAACAGAGCACGATTATGAAACCTTCACATGTGTCAAACTCATATCTTTGATAAATGGGAATCAAAATTAATATTAGAACGATAGCTGTACTCATCCTGAATTATAATAAGTTTCGCTTTATTAATCTTCCAAAGTATTTGGCTCTGAAGGTGAAATTTGTGACCTGTCTCAAAGGCAATCAAATTAATTGCAAAACTTCGAAAATAATAATGCTTTTTAATCATCCTTGCGCATATATAATCTTAGAGGTATAAGCAATTTCATCAATCTTCCAATTGCAATATACGGGCATAACAAAAAGCATATTGCTTACTATAACTACATTTATTAACAAATAAAAAATAAAGCCAGTCTAATAAAAGTATCTTTATATTAGCAGCCAGCAAAAAGCATATTTTCAAATGAGAAATGACGAGTCTAAAAGGGAATCTCATTACAGAAGACCTCATGCAGATGAAACACATTTGTCACATATTACTTTCTAGCAGTGACATGTATGAATTGTCAGCAAAAGTATAAACAAATAAAGTCGGTAGGTTGCAATTTGGATTCTTCAACTCCAGAGAGTCAGTTTATTGAGCCTCAGCCGACTGTTTCCCATTATAACATTAACATACCTTTAATAGTATGAACCGTTTAGAAATCAGCTTGACAAAATAAAAGCAGGTTTCACTCTGGCTTTCCTGCGTTTATGAAAATTTGCGAAATTCATTATAAAGTTTTAAGAAACAAATGCACATTTTGAAAGCTTGAAAGTAAACATATAATACCGCTTAAAAAGTATTTTCGAAGTCAGGTTGAGCGTCCGTCTAACTGATTTTGAAAAGCGGCAGTTTACATGTGTCTGCAACCTAGAATTTCCGTGGACGAAAACTTGAATAGATTAGAGGATAATTTAGACAAGCGTCAAAAGATAATAATCGCGTAATGTTATCTATTTTAAATAATAACACAGATTGCATTAGCCTTAATATGAAAAAAGTATTAATCATGCGAAACTGAAAAAGGTAATACTATTGCATTTTCTTTTAGAGTTCCGTGATGCAATTCATAGAGGGAACGTATAAGGAAAATCATTTGTTGAATTTTAAGTTGTGAGGAACGAAGTATGTAGTGTATGATATTTGTTGGAATTATGGAATTGGAAGTAACTTGAACACTTAGCTTACTCAAAAGCAAAGACACAGCTTTTCCTAATATTGACCTACAGCACCCTAGCGGATCTCACTCGAAAGATTTATACCGTCACTGCCTTACGAATAAGGCCTTGGCACTGCTTTGGTGATATCATTATAATCTGTTACTTTAAAAAGTCTTCATATCGTTTTCCTATCCAGCATTCCTCGTGACTATGGTAACGACAGGCGTAGCTGATGGTCAAATTCTCTAACTGTATTTTCTCCAGTTCATTTTCTTTTGGAGTATTTCTTTTCGTGAAAAGCATACGATTGGAGGCTAACTTGAACTATAGTCAAAAATGAGGTGGAGAAAATAAGTGCTTTACAAGGATAAAAAAATCAATTGAGGGAGGATGAAAAGACCTTGAAGAGCCTATTTTAGGATATAAGGAAAACTGGAATTTTCAACATAACCAGCAAAACAGCAAATAGATTTTGCGTAAACATTCGAACTTAAAGGGATCGGAAGTTTGGTTCGCCTTATCCGATTTGCTCGCCAATTCGATACGAAATGTAAGTTATCTTGCAAAAATATACGAGCAAACAACGAATAACAAAAAGTACTGTCTACGAATTCTATTTTCAATTAAGATTTCATAAAAATGTAAATTACCTGCGTGCATAAGTGATATCTGTGAACTAGATGATTAATATTTCGAGAATTTTTTACAAATCGTGTAAGCATTATATATGGATAGTTTTAGAAATGATAATATAGCAGAATATTTCATAGGTTTAGCCGATAATTATGAAATATGATAATTTTGTGTTTTTTGTTATTGTCCAATGTTTGAATGTATTTCCCCATCCCAGCTAGAATGGAACAGCGAAAGAATAAACAATTCAAGCAATTTTTGATTAATGCTATTAAAGTGCATTATAAAAAGAAATGAATACAGTTATCAATTTGAAAATATGCTGAATTGTAAAAAATACGATAATTGCAAATAAAATAAGACATGGCACTAATAAGATATTACAGATAGTTGTACGAATCAATATTTTAAGGTATAGTATAAAATTTTAGGGTAAAGTAAATGTGGATGTTGCATGAAAAGAAGAATGGACTGTATAATGCTCATTCTTTTTATAGTATCCTTAAATTTGTTAACGAATAAAAGTAATTAGGATAATAATAATAATTATTATTATTATTATAAGGGCACAGCTCCGATGGCACAAGCTGGCCGTATGATCAAAAATTTGGACTGGCCAAGAAAAAAATATAAGAAAAAACGTATAAAGTCCAAAATCTGAGTCTCAGTGCCGAATTCCAATTGTATCTTTAAACGTATTTATAATTTTCACAAAAGTCTCTGAAAACTCTTTCAAAATTGAATAGTTCCTTTTAAAATCTTTCTTAAAATTCTTTTTATATTTCTCTTTTGCTTTCCGGGTGTATAGGATAATAAACTAGTCGTAAAACAACGTATTTTAAATATCCAGTCATTTGGAGTAAATAGAATTATACAAGCTACGCTTGGAACGACGTATTATCAACACTTTATAAAGTTGTATTTACAGTTTACAGAAAAACCGTAAACGCAATTGTTGTTACACCTTTTGAATTACACTGTTTTTCCGTTGCAGAGGATGTCAGGGCGAGCATGTTCCTGATTTAAACATATAACAGAAATAAGTACTGTTTTATTAAAATTCATCCTCTTTCCATCCTAAAATTTTATTAAAATCCATCCTCTTTCGAACAACAGAAGGTTGACATGTGGGTTGTCTAATATTTATCATAATTTCAAATTTTATACGTAAAAAAGACATTTTTACTAAATTTAATATAATTTTATTCCTGGAAAACATTAAATGTATTTAGTAGTCCACGGAAATGTAAAGCATTTTTATTAAATTTCTTTTTAATAACAGGAAATAACGTATTGCTCTTAATGACGCAAAAGGATAAAATGCTTATTTGATGATACTTCAGAAACCGCGGCTGGCATCATTTTTAAAGCCCGTTAACCTTAAAGCCATCTTGGCAAAGAAAGAAAAAATTATCTCACTTGGGTGCTCAATTAATTTTCTCAGTAAAAAGTACCAAGAATTCGAATTTATCCTTTTAGCCCAGAAATTCTCTGCCAGCAGCAGCTACTGGATTTATTCCAAAACGATGACGTTGCTCTGGGAGTGAAGCAGTGTCCAATGAAATTACACCAAAAGATAGATGGGATCTAACTGCATTTTTTCCATATACTTAGTTATAAATTTTAAAAGTTTAGCCATTGCACTAACAGTCCAACATTTGGACATATGCCAATCGCGAGTTTTTCCAAGCTTGGTGCTTTTCCAGATAGCAATAAATCATTTCTGGAATCATTCAGTGGAATTATTCTGTGGTACTATAAAATACTAGATAAAGGAATAAATACGATAAATGAAGGGAAACTCTTGATATCAGCTAGCTACATCATTTTCGTTGTTAAAATTACTTTGTTCGAGGTGCAGAATGCATTTTTGATTAATGAGGGTCCTAAACGAAAATAATATTTACGGTCTACATCTATTTATGATACATGAAAGATGATAAAATGCAGAATGAAGTCGTAAATTTTAAATTGAAATAATATATGGGTTTTGAAAATGATAGTGAATATGATATGGAAAGAAAATGTTTTACAATTTTGCTGCACAGTAGGACATCTTGCCTGGTTTTAAATTAAACAACATCGAGTAACATATTGTCATTGGTACCAAAAGTAAGATATGGTACTAATAAGATATTACTGTTTGGAATAAGAATTACCAATTTCTTACTCAGATACGCCGGGATACGGAGTCTAGTGTTTTTGGGCCTTAGAAAATATATAAGAGAATATATTTTCTTTGTTTTTTCACTCGTGTTTATCTTTCTGAATTGTTCTAAATGAATACTGTAGGTTTCTGTAAGGCAGAATAAACAATTAGCTTAACCTTGTTTCGGATTTATTTCCTAATGTACTTTTTTATTCGATATCTTAGCACATACTTACGGTTATCAGAAAAGTTGCTATTTTAATATTTATTTCATTTTATGGATATACTATTTCAGTTATAGTTGGCAATACTAGAATTTACACTATCCACTTCACAGTGTGGAATAAATTAAACATTTCCAGAACAGTAAAAAAATCAAAGTTGAGAAAATATAATAAGGTACTTCTAAAAACAATTGAGTACATGATCAAAGATAAATCGTAAATCCATAGGACGTGGAAAGAAATTTCACAGACCTGAATTAGTATGCTCAGAGAAGCTGGTGTTTAGATTTAGAACTTCACAGATGTCGAATGAATAAAAATAATTATAGAAACACAGACGCAGGAAAAATATAATTATTAATGAATGATACAGAACAGAAGCTGGATGTTACAAAAATTACCTTTAATGAGTGGGAGAAAAAAAAATATAAAAATGCCGCCAGATCGATTCGAATTGTTGATCTCAATCTCCACAATAACGAGCGTTATCCACTGAGCTAAAGTTTACACAGAAAGACGGTGATAAAATTGAAAGTACTTAAAATGAAAATGGAAATTGTCTACATTTAAAAATTGTGCAGGAGAGATGATGAAGTGACGAAACAATTATGCATATAGAATTAACAAGTTGAATAGATGTGCTATTTACCGTCTGGAAAAGTAATCTGGAATAATTTCGTAGTTTAAGATTTTAGCAAAATTTACAACATGTTCTGTTTCGGCATTACGGTAGAAATTTTCGTTTAGCTTATTGACTTAGTCATTAATATAATCATTTATTAAGGGCTATATGGTATTTCTTCAGCCTTTTTAGCATGCTTTCGTGGTGTAAAGTCCAGCACACTCGGCGAGCGTTCGAGAGGTCAGAAGTTCGAGTCCCGGCGAGGCCATTGCCCATTTTTCACGTCTCCTGATTCAAAAATACCTAATATCTCGACTAGGCTTTATGCAGATTCTTGCTTCTGAGAAATCAAAGGGTTTCCTGTAATAAGATAAAGAAATTTAGTTTGCAAAATTTTTAGCCTGTTAATTTCCTTGTTAACTTCATTGCGTCTTTAGTAACTACTCTCAAGATACTTTGCAATGGTATATAGTAGAAGCCAACCAGTTAGGCCAGCGATGCACAACCTAAGAGAGGAGGACAGAGTAAACGGACAGTAAATTTGATATAGTGATATTCGGAGAATGCCAAGAAGAACTCCTTTCTATCCCTGGTTCGTCAGGAAAAGAGTGTACGAACGGACAAGGAGAAGAATGTAGCCGCATATAAGAGAATTGATCTCTAATAACCCTGTATCGAAGAGCGGTTTTGACCTGAATTGCGAGTGGGAGAAGTATAATCAAGAAGGCCAACATTACTTCTCCAAAGACCGGGACTCCTGCTTGGAAGATCCAGATAGCTCCTGAAGCAGAGACAAGAGCCAAAAAAATTTATTCTCTTCATGATTCGCACTAGTGGTTTTGTAAATCAAGCTGTCCAAATTATTTTGGGGGGGAAGCAGAGGACGGATGCTGCTTAAACAACACTCTCGACATATTGAAATATATCCAAATGACTTCAACCTGAATGCTTCAGCTGCCCAAAACGTCGACGAAATTCTTAGAGCCAGCTAAATACGTCAGCTAGGTGAGTCATATTAACCCCCAATCTTATCATATATGAATAGTTGCTACAGACTGTGAATAGGGCTATTCTAAAACATATTTTTGAAGCTCTTATAATAATAAGTATCTAGGTAATAAGTGAAGGGTAATATCTAAAGCACACTATGTTGCAAAAACAATATATGCACCCAGAATTGAGCCACAACTACGAAAGTCGGCAATACCATAGTGTTCGTTTATATAATCGAATGATCAAACATTTTGGCGAATGAAGAGTTTTATTTGCGAGTAGCAATACAAAGAATGTGAAAATCAGTAGATGATAAAATCTAAAAATTTTACTTGAAAAGAAAACAAACATAAACGATTGGAAAAAGTAGAAGAGTTCCAGCCTTAGGCCTAGTTCTAAACCGCATGCTGCCCTCCCACATCAAACGGTCATAGTCATCTTGCTTTCTGGGATTCGAAATTTTACCTTGTTCACAAAAATAAGCTGAATTGGGTGTTATAATGTTCCGCTCCAACCTCCAAATTACCCAAACAGCGATGAATCAACGCCTGTTTACTTCTGCAACACCCCTAAAAGACGGTTCTCACAGAACTGGCAAAATTTATATAGTCACTTAAGTAATTTGCAAAAATTTCGCATGGGTTTTCATCCCCTGGAGCATAGCAAAAGAATTTAGAAAAGTCCAGCTCTACTTCCATGAAAGGCGGAAAAATTTTTCAAGATATTTCCAGCCTATAATGCACTTTTGTAACGTCAAATGAAACTGGGGGGAGAAAATGCTCCTGGAAAGATATTTGCTGTTAAACAAGTATCAGAAATTCTAGAATAAACGTTACAATTATATTAACATTTTACATTGCATACTTTTTAATCGTTTAATAGTAATTTTTTAAATTCAAATTTGTGCCATTTTACATTGAGAGGATGGACATTACAATATAAAGTTTCAATGTCGATCAGTTTACCCATAAATTTTACATTAAATTTCATACACACATTTATTTTATTGACAGTTTTAGCTAGAATCTTAGATAGCAATAACCATTTTAGAAGATTAATTAGAAACAAGCGCTCTCTACTTTATAGAGTAAGAGAAATAAAATTAGTTGCTAAAATTATAAACTAACTGCTAAAATTAAATAATAGCAAACGTTAAGATAATACAGAAGAATTTAATTTAAATGACATTAATTAATTTCTTGAAGACTAGGATAGGTTAGGTTATTTGAATATGGCGAAGCACACAAGCACACGGGTTCTGTTTGCTTGAGCGAAAAGATATCTTTATGGAGGACTTTCTAATGGAAACTGGTTTGTATTCACATTACACATAAGCAAAACCACGAAAACTAACCATAGCCCAGCTCGTTCATCTAGACTTGAGCTAAGGTCGAATAACTAGTGTTTAGAGTTAACCATTCGGCCACTAGTGGAGCCTAAAATGACTTGAAGAAGAAAATCCCTCTTACTAAAAATGCCGAAGGAAAGCAAAAAAAGAAAAATTTCAAGTACTTAAGATATAATAGAATTACATATATAAGAATACTTATTATTTGTTAATTCTTTTAAATGCTGATTCTTAAAATAACCGTTTGCGGCACTTTTTATAACATGAGCTTTGTGACTTCTGCAGTGTAGCTTTCTAAAAACGATAAGACTTAAGAATATTCAACAAATTTCTACAACCTAAGCAGATTAAAGCTTTTCCTGTTCCTTTGTCTTCTCTATTTGTCATAATTTATTTTAAGTTTGTACACATAGTTTTTATGATATGAATCCTTTCGTAAATGATATAAAATTATCTGTAAAATAAATTTTTATTAACTCTATATGTAATCTTACATACTATCATCATTTTCTGTGATAAAGTTATTGCTCATGACTGATGACCCCTCGAAAGAACATTTCTTGTTACCGAAATATCCAGAACTGCAAGTTATATATTCCTTTCATTTTATAAAAAAGTACCAAATATATTTCTTGATCGATGAACCGAGCAACATCCAAACGAAAAGACGAATAAAACGAGATTGCATTTATGACGGAGCATGAACCGGTTAGAAGATCAGACAAAGGAGATAGCAAATCCATTTTGCAATTGAAAATTGCCAACCAGCCGTTGCAAAACAGATCAAAAGTCGTCGAAAATTTATTACTTTTTATGCAGAACGTCGACAGAAGGAAGAGAGAAATAAATAAAAAGAAAACAAAAAATTGATTTGCTTCTAGTGTCTCCATTCATATTTGTCTCTCACGATTATATTTCATAAACACAAAATTGAAGAATTTTTCGAAACGATAGGGGGAAGGGAGAATGTTGGACAGAGCCGGAAATTCCGTGAGATGAATATTTGAAAAGACTACCATAGGATTCTAACAATGGAAAAAGTCCGACATAACGACCAAACCACGTGACGATGAGGAGCGGGAAGGAAGGAGGAGGGTTGTAAGTGGGAGAGAAAAATAGCATAGGAGGCACAGATTATTTATTTGCTGGAAAAACAATTTCGATTCCAATACGGAGTTCGCCGCAACTTTTCCGAAAATTTGTCTTCGATTTATTTTTATGTTCTCTTCTGTGTGTCCGAAGAATCAAAAAAATATTTCCGGTTCTCAGAAAAACGCAAAAATAGGTTCCTTTTGGTATTCCATTGCCTTGGAATATTTTGAAATAGCCCGTAAAAATGAAAGAATCTATAAGAAAACGGGGCATAACTGCTCGTTCTAAGCGATGCATTTGGTTTTGAACATCATTATTTTGGTAAAGAATAACTTTAGTAGAATAAGTGATCATTTTGTGTTTTTCCGAAATAAAACTAGAGAAATATAATGGTGGAAGCGTTACATATTTTTCAGCACATCGTATAGTAGCAACCGCCTCGAAATGAATTAAAAATTACTTTTTAGAAAAATTATTGCTCTTATCCTACTGTCACATGACCGAAAATTTCAAAATTTACGTTTGTTGATATTTAGTAAGATAATTGAATTTACAATAATATGTAAATATGTACAGCCTGGTATATTTAAAACTGACCGCTTTAAATTTTAGATGCGATTTACATGCTGGTTACACAGTGTATCTTACAATTTAATTTTCTACCATAACTGAGCTTGATGTAAATGCTCTATTTTTCTGTAACAAAAGTATTATTGCTACCTGTAGAAAATTAAGCTGCAGCAAAGTAACTCTCTATACTTGACTGACCTCTGGAAATATTTTTCAATTATGAAAAGGATAATAAGATCACCACTACTTCCGCCTCGGACACGATTCGCCTCCATTAAACGCAATTTTTCAGAGCGAAATATTTATTTCGCTTTCCCTTGTATTCAGACATGAAATTACTGCGCTTTGCAAATAAATTAGTACAATCATAATTTCTAAAGAATATCATTCATAATAAAACTGCAAAAATTTAACACTATTTTAAACTATTTTCATTAAAAATTATTAGTTTGCTATTTGTACAATATTAAACGGAAATAATTAAGTGCCAACAAGTCATCGTAGCACATACTTTTAAGATAGAAAAAATTAGGGTAGACAAACTCATTCAAAGCACATGACAACATTTCATTTTTTCTTCCAAGAGTTTTATTCCAAGAGCACCTCGTATATACCGATAGACATCTTTGAAAGCTTAAGGAACTAGATAAAAAATGGAAGGGACAAATTATCATAATTTAAGTTACTTTCAACAGGTTTTGGTGAAATTTATGTGTGAGATGGCCTGCAGCCTTCCGGAATATAAGCAAAATTTCTATTTTAGTGTTCGTTCCATCTCGAGAATGCATTTCCAAGGTATTTTTGAAATAGAAAGTATTATCTCAAATCTCGGTAAACACAGAATGAATGGATGACAGAAGTGTATCCCTTGAAGAAATCTGGGTTTTCGGCACTCTGGATTATCGTTTATCAAGAATATTTAAAAAGCGAACATGCGGCAATGCTTCATGTAACATGGCATTTTAATGCTGGAACCATATTCAAAATATTGTTGCGTTTGTAGAATGTTTGCCACTTGATATGGGCCTTTGCTGATGCACATAATCCAAGTGTCATTGATTTTGTCACGAAACAGACTCAGCAAAATCCCTATTTTATACTGGAAGAATGGAAATAAGTTATCTGGTCTGTCGACGTACTGATCCGAGTAAATGCACGAATTCACGGATAGTGAAAAACCACGCGGATCAATCCAAACAACACGTCAACAGAATTAATGGCGGGTACAGATTAGTATAAACTGTGTTCTGTGGCCACCAGTCAGAATTCCTTCATCCCTCAAGAGTCTTATGCAATCAGTGAACGTTATGTTAACATCCTTCAGATTTATTAATTCATTCATAATATGAATTCACTCTGATATGTTCGAAAACTTGAAAGAAAATAGCGTGCAGACACGCAGGCTTCCAATCACAAAAAATGGTATGCAAATCTAAGAAACACTTCCTCCTACAAGTAGATATGATATGTCAAATAATGTCCGTTTCAAAGCCGAAATGTGTGTGGATTGCTGCGATGATTATTAAAAATTCAGTAAAGAATAGTTTTCTTTACTCAGGCTGCAAGTTCTGCCTTTACCCATTTTCGTCTTGATAAATAATTAAAAGCAAATTAATTAAATAAGAGTTATTTTAGAGCAAAATTATAGGAAAAGCTACACAACTGGGTCTTGAAAGATGAATAAATATTTATTTCTCAATTTCAGCCTAGAGCAATGGTTTCCAATTCCCGGCCTCCGTACTATTTGCATCCGGTCCGCAAATACATTTCAATATGCATTTGCTGAAAATACGTTGCTTATAGGTTTACAGATATAAAGGTATGGACTGAGCTTACATGAATGACTGTTATTGAAGGAGATAGAAAATATAATTAATGTGCTAGGGTTCTGTCACGTTATGCTTGTGTGCCAGGCCGCGTAATTAGGATAACGTAGGAGAATTTTCCAAACTGGTACAGTCCAGTTTAGTTTACTAGTCGCAAATGCTAGTCAGTATCCTGGTATTTCTAATTTTCCAGTTTAGCTTAAAAATAAGCTATTTCATGGTTAATTTAACAAAATGGAATTACTTTAAAGGTAAAATTTAATAGTTTGCTGTCAATACGTTTGAATTACAAAGTATACCAAAAGAAATGTCTTGTACATACCAACTTTTGAAACTTCAGATAGAAAATAATATCAATTTTAATTTTTCTTTGCGTTATTATTGTTATTTTTGTATAATTTTGATAAATATTTAAAAAGTAAAATTTAAAATTTAGTTTAATTTTTTTGTTTTGCTAAAAAACTTTAAAATTTTCTTAAAAAAATTTCAGCCTATCAGTTGCTTTCAGATCGTGCATTTGGTCTGCATGCAATTTAAGTTACACCGGCTTAGAAAACCAGAAACAGGAATTTCCAGTTGCTTTTATTCAACTAGACATGTCCTCTTCTTTAGTAACAGACCTAGCGTGTACAATTTGGACCACTCATATCACAGTGCTGACTTTCTTTTGGACTGTCTATACATTTATAGCTCTATGAATAGTAGAGTTTACATCAAATTTATTTTAATCTGAATAAATTAATCCTTAAATAAAAAGCTTGCAATACGTAATAAAGAAATAACAGTTGCTTAAGATTTTTTTTTTTTAGTTTATGAAATAAATTTTGCAAATAATAGCATTCCATTATGAAACATCGTCAGTAAATACGAAATTATTTGATATGCAAGAAAGCATGCCAAGATCAAAATGAAAACTCATAAAATTTAATATTTCTCTGGATTTTCACCAGAATATTTAAACGGCATTCCGAATATCGGTAAAAACTTTTCACTTCTTTGAGGTGCCTTAATGATGGTGCGTGTTGGTGTAGTTAATCATGGCAAAACACACTAGGGCTATCTGCCTAAGGGGAGGAGTGCCTTCGTGGAGGACTTTCTAAGGGAAACTGGCTCGTATACACGTTACACATGGGGAAAACCACGAAAACGCCCATGCAGCCAGCGCGTTCGCGGGATTCGAACCTCGGACCGAACTACCAGTGTTCAGCGGTTTTTACCGCTCGGCCGCTGGTGGGCCCTTGATGATGACAGACTGAATCTCAGTGCTCTAAATTGCAACACAATTTAAAATTATAGTTATCATCAAAATAGTTTATTTAGTACCTAAAATATTATAGTATGAGACAAAATCAAAGCTATTTTACAGGAAAAAAAAATAAATTACTACGAACATAAACCAACTAGATCCCACGAATTTTGTTCAAAACCACCGCGAAATGCTTCATGTCTATAAACAGACTCTCACTAAGCCAACTAATTCTGTTCCCAACTCTACGCGGTTATTAAGGCCAAAACAGGATATTGGTGGAGCTGCATCTGGCGTAACAGCGAGATAATCTTGCGTCCAGGTCGTCATCAACTCGTCTTTTATTACCCGTCGCCTGGATGGAATATTAGCGTGTTTACCCGACTTGATAATTGGCGCGAAATGAGCTCGAGTTTTGCAGTAATTGCAGGATGCTAGAAATGGAATTCTTCACTTGTTGCTGCAACGCCAGCTAGTCCGTTTTGATGCATTGTTTTCAGCGGATATTTCTCGGGTAATTAAACGATCTTTATGGCCGTCGTTGTCCTTTGTACTTTAGTTCGTGCGTCAATGCAGAGATGTGTTTAATATGTGTAAGGAACAAAATGGACTTGAGTTCTTTGCAAAGTCTTCCGTATTTTCACTAATTCCTTTTGTGAAGAAAATGAATCCCGTCGATTACTCAATGAATGTCTTTTTTTTAACTCACACGATGCGTGAATACAGTTCACATTCAATTCCAAATACTTTTATCATAAAAGACTAGGAAAGAAATAGCAACAACAACATTAAGCATTATTTTCCAAAGTAGACAAAAATGTGTTTTGCTGTAATCTGCAATAACATACGCTATATATTTAAATTCAATAATAGGAAAGTCATATTTAACAAAGAAAGCTCAATTAAAAAAAATTCTGGTTTCGGTTAAATAATTGCCATTTTTAGATATATATATTATAATTTTTATATTTCAGTTCACATTAGACCTGAACGAAAAAGTAGGTGCACATTGAAATAGGATGCATATATCTACATCTATATCTATCTATCTATCAATCAATATATATATATTAACTACACCTGTCTATTTATATATCGAAAACTAAATTAATAATTTAGCGAAAGTAGATTAAACCAACCCAGGAAGATGCTAAAATTGTATAAGCAAACCTGTTAAATTTTAAAATTATGAATCAAAGTGAAATTTAATCCCTTATTACTTTTGAGAGTTTTATATAATTAACTTAAAGTGGAAATACTAATTAAAATAAAACTTATAATGCATTATAGATTATTCATACTTTTATGTTCCAGACCGACGACTCAAGGGATAATAATCTGAAACATCAAACCCTCAATGATCCAAGAGAACTGTAGCATGTTTTGTTCCGCACGTCCTTTTGAGCACTGAAATATAAAAATCAAATACACATTAAAATTAAATGGAAAGTGAAAAAGCATAAAATTGTAAAATGTAATTGAGTAGAAAATCTAGTAAAAACCGGTCCATTTACACTGAAAATACAGCGATCAATTTAACTGCAGAATTTACACTTACTAAATATTTTACTAATAAATTGTACAATATATGTATATTTCACTAAAAAATTAACCAATTCTAATGTTACAAAAAGCATTTTTGTAGAAGATTATTAAACTCATTTAGATTCATTTCAAACTTTTAATAGTAAAAATTAACGCAAAACTTTCTAGTACTAAAGAAAAATTAAAAGAAATTAAGTAAACTTACAATAATTCTGTTGTCGAAATTCAAACAACTTTTAAAAATCAAAATAACAGTATTCGCCTTTTATATATAAATATATTTATTTATTTAATTATTAATTTTGATTATCCCATAGGAATGAAAGAAAAAACTATGGTAATTTGAAACCTATTAAGCATATACAAGTAAATTCTTTAGACAATTGAGAATGAACTATGAAAAATTTATAAGAATTGAGAATGAACCATGAAAATTTATAACCATGAGCATAGTTTTTGCTTTCCTTTCCTGGAAGGTATCAAAATTTATAATTAAATTTTTTTAAAGTTTTTAATCTTGTCAGCGAAAGCATAATTGTCTTTAACATTTAAAGGCAATTATGCTTTCTTACATGTTTATATATAAGAATGAATTAATTGAAATTCCGTGAAATCGAAATAAAATTCCTAATACTTGCGCAATAGCTGCAAAGTAATATAATAATAATTTATTTACTAAAGTAATGTTGAGTATATTATCTCCTAATAGTATTTTAAAAAGAAAATATAATTTTAATCATAGAAAATAGAAATGAAAACTTTTAAAATGGAAATTAATAAACTAAGTAATTATCGTTATTGATCGGAAATTGATTGAATTTTCAAGGGGAACAAACCAACCCCGTTCAATTAACAATAATTAATAAATGCCAAGGTGTTTCGTCTTTTACTCAAGTAATAAGCATGATGCCAAACTGGCAATTTGAGTGCAACCCAAACTTGTTGGATGCACTCAAATTGCCTAATCCAAATTAGTGAAATTAAAATGCGATAAATTAAAGTACTATAAAGAATTCTTTATTAATGTAGTAGTTCTGTTAAGTTAATGAATTTTTTAGAAATTTTGAGATATTATTGTCAAATTGAATAGTAGTAGTAAGATTATTATTTAAAGTAGTAAGATTATTTAAAAAGCACATTATTAACAGCATTTCTTTTCAAATTATCTTATGTTTAGTAAGTTCTTTTTCTGTGTCTTCCTGACACAGAAAAAGAAAATTAAATAATAATAATAATAATAATAATAATGAAACTTAAAAGAGGTTGATGGCTACCTATAGAATACCTGTTTTCTGACAGCCGCATGCAAAACAAAAAATTAGACATATAAGCATCAAGAGGGATAAATTTAAATGAGAAGTTAAGGACTTTAAATGAAAAACTTTAAATGGAAAAACTTTAAATGAGAAGTTAACTTTAAATAGCCCGACCATTATGAAAATATACACATATTGTACAATAAAGCAGAAGCATTGAATGCTATACCTATATTTTATTTTGATTACATCTATTTGGCAGGAATGCAGTGTGAGGTACATTCGACTACAGAATTGAAATATCTTTTCATACACGTTTTTGGCATATTTTAAAGAAATTATACCAAATTCAAATATTACAAAAGACTTAAATGATAAAAAAAACCAATAATGCACAACAGGATTCGACGGACGTGAGTATATTCACAATATTATAGTTTCAAAATTTGAGCAGAAATTTCTTCTTCAGCTGTATGGAGGAAAATGACAAAAGAAAAACACATGCGCATATGAAACTAAAGGAAAGAAATTAAAGACTTTGATAACATTTAAAACATTTTTTAAATGGTACCTTTAATGCAAGAATATCAAGAGAATACATGGAAGATTGAGCATACAACAATTATTTTTTGACTAAACATTTCTGAAGAGCTACTGCGCAATAAGAGAAAGCATTTCCATGCAGAAAGAAACAATGGATTTCATCTTAGTGCTAGGCTTCGAAAAGAACTAACTTCTTCGAACTTCGAATTTCTAAGTTTATTTCAGAGTTCTAGAATAAGCGTTGCCAGTGACGATATATTGTGTCTCAAGAACAAGTTACTGATGAATAATATGAACATTCTCGCTTTTTGTAGCTGTAAAGATTTCTATTCATCTCTGTGACATTTAGAAGTAAGGTTACAGAGCAAAAATTCAAGCTTTATTCATTATCATAACCGATTTAAGAGCATTTTTATTTATGCGAAGAGGGGGAAATTTCAAATGCATATTTAATATTCCTTGTATGCTCCATAAAACTATCGTGACAACGGTTTTCCATTTCTTACACGACATGGCGCTGCCTTTCCCGACATGCACAGCATGGAACCTTGTGTTGCCAGATTGTAAATTTAAAATATCTTTATAGCTTGTACTCTTTACACAGCATTTATTTCCCACTCAGGATAAAACCTATATTCTGAGCGTTGGACTGTATAAATCGTAAATTGATAATAAATAAAATATCTTCATTACTAAAATCTGCAACACATAATACCTCGAGTTATTTGGAAGTCCGTTATAACTAACCAACACTGAATAATTTTAATAAAATGCTTGCAAAAGTATTGTATTTGCAGTTAACACATGTATTGACAAAACTGCATAAGAAAACCAATTAAACGATTTAAAAGAATATAAAACTATTTGTAACAGCATGTAACATGCAGTATGAGACCTTGGGTCAAAAGTAATTGGAAGAACATAAATTTTCAGTTCAACTTTAAACATATTTTTGACGAAATATTTAAGATAGCAAGCATATATTCCTTCCGTTTCTCCCACACGAAGTGGCAAATATAACTTATTTTATTTCTATATGATATTGCCTACCGATTTTTATTTTAAATTCGACTGTCCTTGACTTATCATTTCCAAAACCATACTCCAGAAACTACAACTCCATTTAGTTAATAAGGCATCGAGGTATATATTTGTGCAGTAGTTATTAGCGAGCTGTGGCTATGCTGTATGAACTCTGTAACCCGCGATCATTATCTGAGTCTGAGACATCTGCTAACAATTTCGTTTTATTTGTCCAAATATTGTTGGACATTTGTTCCAAATACATCTATTTGGCAGGTTCAAATACATCTATTTGGCAGGTATTTGTATACATTTGTTCCAAATATTGCATGAAAATTTAAATGAGTAGACTTTTAAAGTTTACCAAGTTGAAATAATCAATACTAATTCAAAGGTAATAAAATCAATTTAGATTACGTTTATCCTTTTATATTTTCTCCCTACGACTTTCAATAATTACAGAAGACTATCAAGATAATTTTCTACTTCATTCAACAATACTCTAGCTTCTCTTTTACAACAGTCCTGCTTGGATATCGTATAGAGTTATGAAATGCTGTTCTAAAAATAGCCGAATGCTAAAAAATCCGATTCAGTAAAAATCGAATGATTAAACATCCAATAATTCTGTTCTTCCGTTAACCCGGAATGCGTATTCCCGACTATTCGACAACACTATTCGGAAACATACAACAGTTGTTTCAGTCCAGAGTTAATTCTGCTAGTTCTTCTTTGTTTATGGTTAATAAATGTTAAAAATATTTTTTATTAGCATAACTTCCTAAGAGCTTTTTTTAGGGTTTATTGAAAGTAAGGATGTGAGGTTCTTTTTTTTACTAATAGTTATTTTAATTTGTTAGTCTTTACTATCTTCTCTTATTCCCCTCGCGTTTCCTCGTTATATAAGTCAGGGTGAACGAGAGTATATTTAAACAGAAGTAGCGAAAATTTTACTTAGAACGTGGTTTCGCTATTATAAGCTCACGTTGTTAATTCTACCAACTGTTGAACTTTGAATCTCGCGTTCGCATTCTTGCCGCCGAAATTGGTATATCACGAGTGTAGGCTTCTGAGTCAACCTGCAAGGTTAATGCCGTTGTAAAGTATTGTGTTAAATAAAAGAGTCTTTTACAATCTTCCCCTGTCGTATTCACTTTCGAGTCTTTGCAAAAAGTCATAACATAGATCTTTAAGTACATCTAACAAATTAATAACAGCAATTAATAACTTTGCTAATATATAATTCACTAGATAATATGCAATTAGCTAGTTAAACTGTATGTTAGCAAAGAAGACTAGATCCCACAAACAATCTCTCATTCTCTACAAAAGATCATCCAATGCTGGACAAGTGCATAGCTATTCTTTTGCCGTCTCATTCTGTACACATTCGTTACGTTACTTTCACATTTCGTCACTTTTTCACAAAATGCCATCCCCAGATATATGCAGAAACCAATGTTGCATCAGCATGTAGCAAATAAAAATAGCTGCCGATTTTCACGATGCTTTAATGTCAATATGTTCATTATCAGAATCACGTGAATTCTTGCAGATTAAATTCTTCCACAGATATTATTTATTTCCCTGCGTTATCGTTTATGTCTTTCTGCATTCTGATTTTTTAACCGTGTGACCAGGAAGTGTATTAATTTTAACAGCTTTACTTTCTGCTCTTATCTTTTTGTCTGGTTTTCTACTTGTGTAAAAAATCAAAAGTAGAAATATAAGAAACATCAAAAACATAAAATAATTTTAAAAAATTTTAATTTATTAATTAATATTTTTTTCTTTTTCCTTCTTAAACGTTTTTAAGACTTCTTCTAGTTTTTTCTTCTAAATTCTGTTACGTAATTTTCCTATTTCTGCCTACGAATTTATTTTTATGATGTGGATGTTTCTTATCCATAGGCAGTCTGTAATAAATAATTCTTGATCCTTGGTTCTCAAAAATAACATCTTTTACTCTGTTTATAGATCAACGAGTTATTCAAAATTTTAAATGCATATAAAGGTGGTCTTTGAAAACAATTTAATTAATTATGACTCCAATGCCAAGAAACACAAGCCTAGTTCATATAAAAGCAAACGTTGTTATTGGTACTCCTTGGCAAAATGTGGAGAGTATAATAATTTTACAGGAAGTTTAGTAAAATTTGTTAATGAAAATTAGGAAGCTAATCTCTTTTGAAGAAGACGATAATGCTGATCGTCTTATACTCAACCACTTTGAAATGCTGAGACAAAATTAGCATCTATAGCATAGAATAATCATTGGAATATACGAGAAATAAGGAATATTGAGATTCTTAAGAAGGTAAACATTCGAAATATGTATAGAAATTGTTCATAGAATAAATTCGCATTCAATTCCAAAAATTAAATAAGTTATGTATTCTAAGTTATACACCACACACTGTTTATTTTTAGTGTGTTTTTAAAAAAATTAAATAAAATTGCAAGATCGTTAAAATTATAATTTTGTTTAAAATTTTTCATTTTTATAATATGTTAAGAAAAAGATACAAAATCATATCTGCAGCATTTTAAAGTCCGATAATTCGGCATGTTTGATAATGCAGAATAGCCGAAGTCCCAGCCATACCAGATTATCGAACTTTTACTATATCTGCTTTTGCGAAATCGTATACAAAAGGAAAGACGTTAAAGGTTGATCAGCTCGACGACGATTTAGATCATTATAAAACACAGATGAATATTGAGTCGATTGTACTTAACTTCCCATAAGTTAGCGAAAACACCATAGTTAGTCGTTGCTTGATATGACTTTCCGTTTGCTTGACTTGTTACTATTCACTTACCATTACCAACTACACAAGTTGCCGAAGTTTGATGAATCGTCTTATAAAAATTTGTGTTTTTTTATAAATAAATAATAATTCGCGCAGTGTTAGCATAGTTCGGCGCAGTGTTAGCGTTTACATTTTATTTCAATGAACATGAATCGCTTGCATGTAAAAAAATGAAAAATAATGTTAAAAAACTTTGACAATGACAATTTTTTTAAATGGACTAATATATCTATTATAGAAAAACAATTCACATGTAAATTTTTTTTCTGAAATCATCTGGTTTTATAAGTGACATTGAGCAATATTTAAGAGATAAATAATTTTTTGTATGTCATTAGCTGAAAAGTCTTCCAAATTATGTGGCAGATAATATTATTAAAAGTAATGTAATGAAGAGCTGATAAATATAGAATAGTCGAAATAATTATGAGATTTATAATCTTTTGCTATCTATATAATTGCATTAACCAAACAAAAGTTAAATTAAATACATCACATGATTTAATTAAGAAATTACGTGCTGAAACGTCTCATCTCATTTAATTATAGATGTTTATTACATAAATTACTGCATTTTGAATGAATTATTTGCTTGAATGTTTTATCATACCTTTTTTTAATTTCAGGTGTTATTTTAGCTATCTTCTTTAATCTACTCTTGATATTTTTTAAAATATAAGTTTTAACCTTCCGTTCAATATTAGCTGCTATTTTGCGATAACTATCAACTTTTATTGTTGTCTTTGGTTTCTCTTATAGTTGCTTTTGGTTCTGGTCTTTTTTTATTGTTGTTTGCTGATCACAACCCACAAAAAAATTAAAGAATTAAGAACATGTTTCACAGCCTATATTGATTCATAATATGTGTATAAAACGCACATTTCATAATTTTCTTAACATTCGACTTTGTTCTCATATAACTTTACGACTTCCAAGTAGAGATGAACAAAATCTGAAAGCTCTGTATGTATTTCAGAAAGATATATTGAATCAACGAATTAAGCTACGTTTATTTATAGAAAAAAAATTGTTTTTTACTTACTTTAAATAAAATAATTTATTTTTATACTATCTGAACACTATACTTCTGTATTAAATACTATATCCTAAGATTAAAATAGATTTGATATCCTAAGATATCCTAAGATTAATAAGAATCTTAGATATCCTAAGATTAAAATAGAGTTGCATTTTTTAATTGATTTAGAAACCAGTGCAGTTTGATCTCAGGAAAGTTTAAAAGCATATCATTTGACAAGAATTACCGTAGTATAAATGTACGAGCGATCCTATTTCAACACAACTTTTAACTAATCTAAGAACTCTCGGAAAGAAAAGGTTTAAAACGAAAATAGGGAAATGCAGCATTTGAGAAGAAACTGTCTTTTGTACGCAATTCATAGCCTAGTGTAATATTTTTTAAGGAAACTGATAACCTTAAAAATGTTTCACACAGTGATAAACATAACTGTTCCATAATGCATTAGATAACTTTGCTCTCAGCTAAGTGTACTGAGCTTACTCTGCTCAGCAAATAAACAAAATGTATTTTTAGGCATTTCCTCTATTTATCCTTTTAGTGGTTTATAGCAATTCAAAATTACTTTAAAGATGAATATTGATAAAAGGAAATAATTCCTGTGTATCCACTTGTATGTGATAGCAGTTGCTGATAAATAATAAGGGTAGCTTCAAAATGCGGGTATTAAGATTTCTAAATGTAAAACTACTACTTTTGCGTATTTAGAACTAGTTTTTATATTTTACTCTAAAGATACTCTTTTCATTAATATTGATTATTAATGCTGATTCTAATTAATAAAAAAGATGAAATAGTATAAATAATAAGTATTTGTTTAGGCATATTAATTCAGTTGAAAAACAATATCTTTATGTAATATTGACTAGAATACAAAGAATGTATTATTTTTGAATGTTAAAGTACTTAAAATACTGATTTATATACGAAAAAATGTTGATCATGCGTGATGTGATGTGGGGCAGCTCGACCTTCCTGGCAGACGTTACGTCGTCGTATGATCTGTTTATGGGCTGCGATAGAGCAAGCTAGAAAAAACAAGGGCCAACAGCCCCAACAAAGGAAAAGCTAGAAAAATATAACAAAAGAGAAATCATAAAAGATATTTATAGAACTCCGTTTTTTATATTTCACGCACTGATAAAGGAAAGCAGAAAAAAGAGAGCCTTAGAAACTAAACTGAAATACTAGAAAAACACTCATGCACACTCACCCACATGCAAACTAACATATTATGCCTATTGTCTTTCTATTTGAACCTATTTTTGCCATATTTGTTCTCTGCAATCCTTTTTGCTGTCATGCTATTGTAATTTAAGGCTTTAAAGTTTTTGTTTGCTCTCTCTATATCTCTAGTGATAACACACTCTTCAACAAAATGACGAACATCTCCAATCACATTGCATAACTTATAAGGTAAATCCATTGTATATTTTACTTTTAAATAATCTGCATGATTTCCGATATTATTTACTTAATTGTGACTGACAGATCAAAAAACACGATCGACGGACATTGTATGCTACAGTTCCTACAGATGACATTACAAAACATGAACTGGCAAATCATACATCTATACAGAGAGAGAGAGATAATATATGTATAATTATCTGAAAAAATCACTTATCCGGAATCGGCGAGATGCCGTTAATGCCAGTTATAAGAGATTTTGCTATACCTTGAAGGAAAAAAAATTAGTTCATTTACTTTTAAAAATACATTGAGTTTTACGAATGATATTGCAGTGTGCTTGGCCAAATGTCGTCAGCAAGAAATGATGTAAAATCTTGTTCATTTTGATTAGAATAACAGATTATTTTTGAAAATCTTAAAGGATGGCAAGGGCAGCTTTTAAGGAAGACTTGTGATCCACAGACCGCAGTTTGAGAAGCGCTTTTTTAATAAATGTTGATGTATTTGCTACATCAATAATATTTCTCTTAATCAATACTTTCAATTAAAGATAGATCCTAATGATATAAGAAATCAAGTTCCGATTGTTTAGAACGTCGTTTCCGACGACAAATGTATTAAAACCAAAATTACGAATGTAGATCTAATTTTTTATGTGAAATATAATACATCTATTTTCCCAGACCTATATGGTTAGTTTTGTCGAGAGAGACATTGCAGATAAACAAATACCAACTTGATTAGCCAGAGAGATAATTGAAATGTGTTCCTCCGTGTATTTTAGTCACATAGTTGTAGTGAAAATGAAAAAAGGATAGCTTTAGCGCATGCACAGAGTACTGCAAATAAAACAAGAATATATTTAAAAATCACTACGCGAAGATTTGCTAAATCAGCTACAGAAGTTCAATACAATTGATTTAAAAAATGGTTTCTTCCATGTTAGTTTCAACAAATATAGCTGATACTACACTCTGTTCGTCACACATAATGGATAACATCAGGTATTACGACCAACGTCTGGTCTGTGCGCCTCACCTCTTGGATTTCAAAGATTTGTAAATTCAGTTTTCAAGAATCTAATCTTGCAAGGTTATGTCTTTCTACATTTAAACGATATCATAGCTATTATTGCGCCATCTAGATGAGTCCGCAGTTGAATAAGTGAGGGATGAAGATGTTTGGCATGTGAAGTTTCATTCTTCTTATTCTTTTTAATCCAAAGCGGCAATTTGCCCAGAAGGACTATTAATTTCGTTTTGACATTTTGCTTTGATTCACTATAAGTGTCGGTTTACTTTTCAGATTGTTGCCACCAAATATTAGAGTCCTGTGTTATATTTAAAGAAATTAAATAATGAAGAATCTGCATGAAAGTATGTATTTTTAATTCTTTCTTGCATGTGAATAAATTTGCTTTCAACACTTAAATAAATATTTTATAGCAACTGTGTCCCGAATTTCCACGAATGGAAAATCTCTTGTTGAAGAGAATATAGCATATTTTGACCAAGCACTAGTCAGAAAATGTGAAAAATTCTAACATTAACAATAAACTGATAGGCGATACGGGAATCAAAGTAAACGCGAACTTAAAGAGACTGCAATGCTAGCAATACAGCATACATTCTCGAAACGGTGGGAAGATACGTATACAGGTATGCTATGAAATTTAGGCTTTGGTAGAAGGGAGTAAAAAAAAAAGGGAGGGAATAAAAGTAAAGAAAGAAGAAAACGTGGCAAAAACTTGAGAAACGACTTACAGCTATGCTTTCAAAAAATGTCTGCAAAAGTGTATTATCATAATGAAAGAAACTGCTTTAACAGTGTCTTATGGGAAATGTCTGCTCAGTTGTACACAATGTTATCCAACATAACAGTTAGCCAATTAAGAGATAATTAATTGAAGAATTCTAAATGACTTTTTCTCGGCATCTTATTGAAATGAATTAAGCAAACGAATTTTGTATCTGTTTTTTATCAGTTAAATCAGTCTGACTTATACTTAATTAAAATCATAACTTTGGTGATACAATGGAATACAGCAGTTTGTATAATTTACAGACAACTGGAATTTATAATGTCTCAAAACTGTATTTTATATTTTGGTTATGAAAGAAAAACTCTGTCTGCAGTGCGTTCATAAGTTTAAATGCCTAAAAATAAAAGTATTATAACTATATTATTAGTGTAAAATAATAAAAGATCTTTCTAATGTCTATACGTAAGTAGCGTTGCTCTACACATTAAAACAAGTATTGTAAACTCAATTTAAAAATGGGCATTCAAAAATATTTTGAGTTCAAAGCAAGGTTTATTTTTATTGTGAGCTCTATGTTAAGCAAATTAAGCAGATACACAAGGTACATTTTCTCCTTCACTACTGTAAGTGGCATATAACTCCTACAGAAATTTATTTTTCTGCTTGTGTTTGATCGAAGCTGGAATATAAATATTCCGTAACAGAGGCATGAAAAAATGCGATCTTTAATTTTGCTTCGATAGCCATTTGAACGGTTCCACGATTTCGTAACATGATCAGTCTACAGAACTTAAGACATAACACACTTTAAGAGCCACTCTGAAAAAGCGGGTAATATCTTTTCCCAGAGAGATCCGATGTACCCCTAGAAAAGGGAGATCTAAGGGGCTGTTAGAAGATCGATCGTTAATTGCATTAAACTCCCGCCCTTGATTTTGTTGCGCTGCTGTAGTAAGCAGCTCATCATCGCTGAACCCGGCATTCACTCTCTTGCGCATGCTCTGAGTGTAAAAGGGAACTTAATGAGGCGTCAATTAGAGACCTAGTCTTCCTTTTTCCCCTCTCTTTCTCGACCCTTAACCCTCTCTCAGTATATTGTAATTTAATGTAGTATATGAACTCAGTTTTCCATGTTTCGCGTGCTCTCTTCTTCTCCGGTAGAAGGTTTCCACATCATTAATTAGCATGGTTAAACTAGGTACGGACTACTTTACGGCTGAAAATAAAATGCAGGCTGGGCTAATATTTTTCCCAACTAGCCATCATGTCTTGAATTTCGATTGTAACATGTTCATTCTTCCTCTAAAACTTTCACGTATCTGAAAGAAATTACTTCGCTTCTTTTGGTAATTACTCTTCAGGAACATTTCTAAAATGGCTTAGTGGGTACGTTACTTACGAGCAAACTATCGGAAAATAGTAAATGAGAGGAGTCTCTAATAAATTATGGAGAATTGTGATAGCACACTCAGGATTATCATAACCATTAACTGCGAAAGAAATGGATATGCTACATTAGAACAGCATCAGAGCATAAAAAGTAAAGGAATTTTACAGTGTAATCCTCGTAAAAGGCATTTATTATCGTGCTGGATTTAGCTCGGACGGTACACAAAATTATTATGCAATATTTTCATTAGGGCTATGATTCCTAGAGCACAAAGAATCGCATTCTGTACTGTTCGCCGTAGATTTTGCAGTATAATTACAAACATATATTATGTGAAAAACTGTATTTTTAAATCATCTATTTAAATACCATTAATATGGCTTTGCTTCAATTTCAACAGAAAAAATAAAGCATTGAATATACATATACGCAGTTGTATGTGTTAATATACAGATCGAATAATAGTCTCTCAAACTTCTCTTAACACTTCTCGTAGCAAGTACTTGTGACGTAATTTTACATTGATTGAAATTAATTATTGCTGAGAACTAATTTGCAATATGATTTAAATTCAGAGAGCACATGTAAATTACATGCAAGTATCTAAAACCATAAAGAAATATTTAATAATCCAAAAAATACATCCTAAAAATTTAAAGAATGTTTAAGAATAAATTAATTTGAATATATATATATATATATATATATATATATATATATATAATTTATTTACTAAAATATTGATTATATTATCTTCTAATAATTATTCTAATAAGTATCTAAAAAGAGTGAACTCAGAGGTAGGAAGTTTAATTCCGAAAATTGTTTTAAATTAACTTGAATGTAAATTGTTAAAGATAACACAACATATCACATATCATACAACATATATACGTATATATATATATATATAACAAGTTTAGCAAATAAATTAGTAAGTCGGCTTTTCTTGCTGCTTATATAATTCTTGAACTATCATACTCGTAATATTATACAATTAAACGTTTCTCTAATAATATTCATTATGAATGAATGTCATCGAAAGAAGCGTGAGGAAAAATCACATGCTTTTCACAGTTTTGCTGCTGGCCATTGTGGAACTATACTATAGAATCAGAATATGCAAATGTAAAAAATAATGCAAATGAATATTTAATAATAATTAATAACAATATAAGTAATAAAATAAATAATGCAAATTAATAGTTAAATAAATATAATATATAATACAAATTTAAAAAAAAATATAATATTTTTTTCATATTTAACGACAAGATTTTTCTGTAACATGCCATCCTTGGATACATTTGCTGTCTATGGATCTTTGGAATAATACCTTTCAGAAAATATGACAGCATTTGGAGGTATCGATATAAAAGTATCGTTCACAATTCAAGGAGAGTTTACATTTTAAGTAGAATTTATAAGGACTTTTTTCTGAGAACAGGAGTGTACTCATTAAATCTTTTAGTGAAAATTAATCCGGATGAAGAAATTTAGAATTAAAGCTCATTCCACTGGCGTAATTAATTAATGTAGTAGTATTCAATATACATATTTACCACCGAATTAGTTAATGGCTGCAACCATTTTACTACAGCCAAATACCACCCATTAAAATTAAAATAATTACAGCAATATTTTTCAAAAGACTTACTTTTAATTTTAGGCTGTCTTACGTTGAATAAGTAATTGACATGTTGAATACTTAAGACAGAAACGCCTACATGCTTTAGCTGTGCAATATTGAAATTTTATGCATAAGAAAAGAAACGCCAGTCTCGTAAGTGTTGTTGTGTGTGAATATCTAAGAAGTTTCTTTTAATTTTTAATTCATGAAAACTTTGCATATCCGTGTGATGTAATAATAACGTATGATTTGCATTCAAGTGAAACATAGTTAAAATCGTATCTTCAGATAACGTTTTTGCGCTTCAAGTATCAGCAATATAACTGTCATACTGAAGTGTCTCAAGTTTATTATTTCTATAATTATTTTCTTATTCCTATTATTATTCTCCTAATTTATATTTGTTACGAACATAAGAAACCAAAAATAATAATAACGATAAATATATAAATAAATAAAAAGTACTGAATATGTGTTACCTAAGGGCAAAACATTGAAATCACAAATGACCTTGATTCGTTGCGTGGCTTAGATGTGCTCTGTCAACCATCATTTCCTTTCACGTAAAGATTTTCGACGATCTTAAAAGAGCGTAAAATTCTAACTCAAGGTTAGAACAATTACGTTTCTCTAATATATATTTATTTCTGAGTAGAAAACAACAGCTTAAAAAGCGTTTCGTGTTTATATATGTCATCAATTAACATGTTATTTTATCTAATTAAGTGAATGCTTAACGGTATTTAAACGGAATTTGCTAATGATATATTTCTTAATAGTGCGTTTCGGTGTTAATCCCAGCTGTAAGTGAATTAAGATCATTTAGAGAAAATAGTTCTAAAATTATTAACTTTCGAACACATTAATAGTTTCTGAGAAATCTGATCATATTGAATATATTCATAAAGAATCCGTGTTCATTTTAAACTAATTACGATCGATTGAAAATTCTGAGATAATCATTTTTAATCAAATGTATCAAGTAAGGATTATACTTTTCGCTTAGATCTTAATTAATCATTCGTTTAATAATAAAACATTTTTTTTCCGTTCATAAAACAAAGTTCCAGGTACAGACATTAGAAACAGTGTGTCATTAAAGAAAAAATATAGCAGCAAAGAAAGTTTCTCATTTTTAGGTTTAACGTTTCCAGTAATTAAGTTTTTATTTAATTTTAAGGAAATGAAAATGTTTCAATTAATTAATTAATGAAATGAAAATGTTTCATTTCTTTAATTATTTCTTTTTCATATTCTTTAAATCCACAATAAAAAATGTAAAGCACATGTGATTATTACCAATTTTTTTGCGATAATTTATTTTTTAATTGACTATTTTATCTTGAAATTCTTTTGAAAATTATCGTGCCAGTGACTAAAACATCATAAATTTCGTTTTTGTACATCTTTGCACAGAAAATTAGATAAGCATGTGTTTTCCATAATTATTTTTAACGTCACTCACCGAGGTAAGAGGTCTGCGGTAGTTCAATATTTGCGTTGACTTTACCGATAAACCAAAAAGTGATAATAATAATATTTACATTCCTTCATTTGTGATTTCCTACTTTGTAGAGACATTAGGTATATTGGAAGCAGGCGTGATGAAAAATGACCAACGCCTTCGCCGGGAATCGAACCACGGACCTCTGGAATACGCGTCCAGCATGCAGACCACTACACCACGAAGGCACGGTAAGAAGACGGGAGAAATACTTTATAACTTATGTATTTTTTATTATTTAGCTTAGAATACTTTAGACCTGCTATTCTAACACTAGCCTGTGTGAATATATAATCATAAGTTTGTGTCTATACTCTAGTGATACGCAAATAAATGTTCATTATAAAAATTAATTGTGAAATATCGTATCTTCTGACCAGTTTACTTAGCCATAACGGCTTAACTATCCAATCAGAAATCAAGTTATATCTGTATTTTAAGGGATGCCCGATCACCTATAGCTAATTTCATAGGATTAATCTGTTATTTATATTCTGAATAAACTATTTGTTTAGAA
Organism: Stegodyphus dumicola; assembly: GCF_044657685.1. NCBI lineage: Eukaryota > Metazoa > Arthropoda > Arachnida > Araneae > Eresidae > Stegodyphus > Stegodyphus dumicola. Next base: position 96,714,129 of record NC_140772.1, on the reverse strand, counting down.
CCGCAGCCCGACAAAGTAGGCCATGACAAAAAGGCCCCTACCAAATAGTCTAGGCAAAAACATCCCAGGACAAAACAATCTTAATTAAAGAAAGACCTCTGAGCTAGGTCCCGCGAGCAGTTTTTTAAAGTTTTTGGTACCTATATATATATGCAGATGATATAAAAGAGTGTCAGGGCGCATGTATAAATCAGTTGTTACATCTTCCACGAAAATGCATCATACAAAATATACAAATTTGATGTCGAACACATATTTACATATACCTGCTGATAGGACAGCATATGCTGGCTCTTAAAATGTTTCACAAAGTAGAGTCAAGTAACTTGCCGTAGTAAAAATTTTCGCATGCAGATTACCTCAGCACACAAAAGTTTGGTATCCTTTAGCCTATTTTCTGAACTAAAGTTGTATATAATTTATAGCCGATTTATATATTTTGCGCAAAACTGTACCTAAGTATCGCAATAATCTCGAAATATGAGCGTCAGTAAACACAAATTTTGTTATTTTTACTGGGCTTACATGCCTGCTTTTATTTTTAAAGTGTATATTAAGTGTAGAATATATTTTTATTTATTTTAGATACTTGAGCTGAATGTGAATTTTTCCGAAAAACATAAAAAGTCAATATCCGCATTAAATATTTTTAAAATTAAAACTAGAAATGAGATATTTATGGTTATATCTAGGCTATTTTGTCGTAAACATTTCACATGGGCTACGTTATTGTCGGCGATTTCATCGTGGGTTATTTTGACGGTCAAGGTTAACACTTAGGTCGTGTAGATGCATTTGAAACTGCATTTTTTTGGTTACATGCTCCATGATAATCAAATCAAACAGAGAAATATAATAGTTAGACTTTTCAGACAACTCCTCTTCACCGTCAAGGGAATCGAAAGAAAGTCATTTTCAAATCCTCTTCGCCGTCACAGGGAATTGAAAGAAGGATATTCACCCTTTAATTAGCTGGACGTGCTAACCACTTACAATACAAGAGCACGCAGATGGAAATAAAGTAGTTCATTAATATATGCTTTCTCCCGTGTGTTGCAAAACCACATTCTTTTTGGCGTCGTTCAGATCATTCATGATTCCGGAAGTAATAACGCAGTTCTGAGGATAGCAGGTTCTGTGCTTGATGAGAGTCTCCAAATTCTTTATTTGCAATATATTCTTGTCTTAATATTCTTGATCCATTTATTCCCCCTTCTTTATAATCTGACCGTAATTTGTTTTCCATACTCTTACCTCTACGATGTCTTTCATATTTTTCAAAAATAGCATGCAAACTATATAAGAAATACACCATTGTAATCATTACAATAAGAAAAAGAAAAAAAAATTACTTCGGCCTAGATTTTGAATAAATCTATCGATTTTCAGGATGATCTGGCACAGGTCCTTCTTCTTCACGAGTAAAAGATTTTTTTCAGACATATTTTTGGTTCTGAAGTAGAGAGACTTGTGTCACCCTCAAAACTGTCAGAAATTTATTCGAAATCTACGACCAATTAACTCTGCCTTTTTGCCTAAATTTAAAAAGCATGTATTATTTGCACTATTACGTGTTACTTGTGAGTAAGATTATTGATGATGGTAAACATTCAGGGATATCAGTTTGATATTTCCAATGATACCGGTGAGAAATTATTTACTCTCTAAAATTAATTCCAAAGGTCTTGGGGGGGGGAAACAATTTACAAAGGACAGAATGAAATTGTAATAATTGTTATATATTCTACGGAATTAACTTCAAAGTGATCGCGTTATACCATGATAACTGATTTGCTTAGAAAATACCCTCAATCCATAATTTCATTGATACAAAATCTGAAATATATATTAGAATTATAACTCTTAGTTTATAAAGTTACAGGATTTGAATTTATAGATGAATTACGAAAGTACTAATTTTTTTAAATTTTAATATTAAATTCCAAAACACAGCACTTGTGAAATCTAAACCTGCAGCAAGCCTTGTGGCGCAGATTTAAGATTGCACTTTATTCTCTTTAAATTTGATTATATTAGCTTTATATTATTTCGTCACCTTTGATAACATTAAGTTAACAATTTTTCATGATGAAAAAAATTTCAATTTTTGAAGAAATCTTAGAATAAATGGTAGTAATCCCCAAAAATAATCTTTAAACAATTAATAATTGATAAATATAATATTTTTAAACGCGCCTCTTCTTCTAAATAATAATACATTTATAAATTATTATACTGTTAAATCTCAATATAGATATACACGCATGAAATCTTAATTTTCACTACTTACCAAAATAAACATAAGGGCTCGGCCGGGATTTGAACCCGGGACCTCTCGCACCCGAAGCGAGAATCATACCCCTAGACCACCGAGCCTCGCTGCGAAACATTTCTAATATAAAATATAAGCTTCTTTAGAAAGAAAAGAATATTAAAAGAATATTACTAGCTCACACTTAGATGACTTTGCATAATTAAGTATGATTTACTAATTCAGAAGTCAAACAACAAAAATCAGCGTTAATTTTCAAATTATTTCAATTTTAAATTTTCAAATTTTGAAAATTAACGCTGATTTTTGTTGTACTTCTGAATTAGTACTTATTCGGCGTGTTATTGTATCTTAATTAAGTATGATTTGTTTAGAAAAATCTGACTTGTAATCATATTTTTGCATTATGGATAAGAAAATCTGCAAAATTTCTATTTAATATTCTCACTGGCAATGCAGTTTTAATATTTCCCGTTTTGTATTTGGCTGCCATAGTTTTAAATGCAGTTGAATAATATCAAGACGTAACCTCCCGAAAGCATAAATAATAAGCAAGTTTTTAAAATAAGGAAATTACTTAATCAATAGTCGTCGAGAGTTCTTAGCGTTGCCACAGAAACAGCGTATATTGCGTAATGTTTATCTCTTGCAAAAAATTACATGATTCTTCTTTCAAAATGTTTGAGAAATTATAAAGTTTGTTATCCGAAAATGCAACTGTAAGCAACAAAAACTTAATTGAAGGTAATTATAATTAACAGGGGATTACCATATTTGAGATCAAAATATCTGAAACGCCAATTATCATATTCATTTGTTCTGAAAGATTTAAGGAAAACTTAAACTTTTTGTTCATTTATAAAAGTTCTTATTTAATGTCTTCTCTGATTTAAATAATATGAATCATTAACCGGTAATATGAAACAGGTAAGATCATGTACTTCGCTGCTGGGATCGAAAATTTTTTCATGTTAACCCAGTGTTCGCTTTAAGCGAATTTGTGTGAAAGGGCATTTACTATATATGTTTCTTATCAAACCAGTTATCTTTAGCTATGAAGGGGACACATTCTTACTCATTATATAATCCTACCAAAGAAAGATATGTAAATAAATTTCTTCTATCGGTATGCGTCTTAAGTAAGTGGTCGGAATTTCTCTTAAACTTAAAGTCGATGTTTATGACCAATACGCTCTAATATATTATATTAGAGCTAAGACTGTAAATTGAAGGCGCATAGCATAAAAGCACAACTGCAATAAGGCATAAGGGCAACACCTGAAATAGCACAGCATTTAAAAAATAAGCGCAGTGCACAGAGAAGCACAGGAATTAGTCCAGCAAAGCAGGTAATTCCTTGTATTTTTGTAGTGTAAATATATTTTGAAAAGTCTTATCTTGTATAAATCTGATTAAAAAAAGATTGTTTAACCTTCAACTTCGTTTAAAGTTAAAATTGATTAAACTTTTATCATAAACTGACACCGATCTGATACCATATCTAAAGATATATTAAATATAATCTAAAGATAAAATATAATCTAAAGATATATTTTATATCTAAAGATATATATTAACACTTCAAAAAGGTACATCATCTTCTTATCTACTTGATATGGGTTAATTCTTACCTTATGGAGATGTCTAAATAAACGAAATTATAATTCATCTGTACCTCTAAAAGATGAACAAAAAATGGTCCAAAACCACTGTTCAAGAAACGAGCAAATAAATCTGATGTTTGCTCAGGGGAAAAATATCTAAGTTTTTATTAAGATTTTTTATGAAAAAAATATAATTCAATATTTTGCAGTAATATTTCGTTGACCTGAAATTTAACTGGAGTCGTAAATTTTGTTTGTAAATTTATTGGATAACAAATAATTTGGTTCTGTGAACGAGGACTCGTTTTCAAACTAAGCGCATAGACATGATTATTTAATTAACTTGTCATGTAGAATTATGCAAATAGATTATTAGCATTACTTAGCAAATTTTTAATTCTATGATGTTTTAAAATAATTTAGGCAAAGCTGATTAACTGAAGATACAATTACCTGTGACTCATGCAGTCTTACTGGGCAATAAATTATTTATTACATAAAATTTTCTAGTAAAAAATCATTAACAAAAACGTAATTTCGAAAGCTTAATTCTGAGTGTGATTTAGAGAACCCTTATGTATTAATTAGCTTAAAGCTTAAAAACTGAATTTTAATTCACTAATTCCCTAAAATTCTAAACGAACTTGTATAGCCACGTAAAATATCTTAGCACGTTAATTGCAGTGACACCACTGATGAACTGAATTTTCCTTTTAGACAAGATGGATCATGACTACGCCATAAAATATAAAAGTACCTTGATAGTATAATTTAAATAAATTATTATTTAAAATTGAATTATAAGACTGAAAAAATTGAATTACTGTAACGTACAGCTGAATGTTACATTTATTCATATTAACGAGCATTATATTGTGAAATTGCAAAGTAATCATTTTAATCCAATTTGCTGAAACGCGTTACGCAGAGATGAGGGTTTCCATCGCAAGCATAACAAGATTTTTTAATATTGTAGTGAAAAATCTAGAACAGTTCCTTTCAAATTGAGTTACTTTTTCTTACATTCCTTGCAAACTTTTCTTATTTCATACCCTTCCCTAATTTTAAAGGTTTTTTTTTAGTCCAAAGGGATTTGAATCCCGAAGGACTATTAATTTCGTTTTGGCATTTTGCGTCGGACGGATATATGTCGGTTCACTTTTCAAACTGTTGCCATAAAATGTTAGAGTCCTGCATTATATTTGAAGAAATTAAATAATGAAAATCTGCGTAAATGTATGTATATTTCTCACATTGTCATAAAATAACGGTATATAGAGTCATCGAATTTTGAATAACGTAATCCTCCAACGAATATGAGCATGTGGAAGACCAAATTTGAAATTTGAAATTTGTTTTATGATCGATTTCCTATTTTTTAAAACTTTGACGAATTTTTGATTAACAAATCAAGGATTTCAAAGCGAGTAATGGCAACGTTGTGCAGAAAAAACATTTTTATCTCCAGCGCGTGAGTCTCTGTATCGGAAATTCTAAAGATATGCTCGTTTTAAAACTATTTTGCGATATTGCTGTTGCACTGGATCTTACGATCTTATGGTTTAAGTGCGTGGAACATGATATTTAATAAAGAAAGGTAACACACAAAATGTTAAAAAACGCCTTTTTTTTTTTTTTTTCATTATCATCAATTAACGTTTTCTTCTTTAAATCTGGCAATCCTAAAGTAAATGTTTAATATCAATCGAAGTGCTCAGAAAAAATATTAATTTTGATTATATTATTAACACGTTTAATAGCTTGAAAGTATAACTCGAACTAAATGGAAATATTCATATAGTGGAATCCGCGTTTACAGTATTATTCATAAACAACATTTTAATAATTTCTGTAAAAAAATATAGATTAAATGTAGTTTGATGCAATGCATTTGAATGCAAATGCAATGCATTCGAATTGCAGATTCAGTTAAAGTTGAGTTTAGAAAGCATTATAGTTATTGTATATTTATAGTTTTTTTATGAAATCATTTATAGTTATTGTATGAAAAATGATAAACTATAACTTCATATAATCAAAATTAATAACAATTCAGTCAAGTTAGAAAATTTCACATGTGTGCATTATAGTTACTCAGCATTCTCTAATCTGAGGTTTCTTTTATAATTCTGTTTGCTTCCCAACCATCCTTTGAGAATTTTGAAGTGCTAAGTCCTGTTTAGATCGTATTTGAATCTCTCTGTTATAAGAATTTTGCATCGAGTTTTATTTCGGGAAGCGATTTCATAGCATTTCCGTTACACTAGTGTTTTAAAAAATCGATTAAATATTCTGGTTTAATGTAAACCGAAGATAAATGACATCAACCGCTGTTGAACAACAACAAAGCGCTTTTCTCTTTTTTGAAGAGAGATCATTCAGAAACCCCCCTCTGGCATAAAATTGGCCTGAGGGGTTTTAGGACTGCACCGGAAGATGAAATCAGACCATTCTTTTGCTTTGCAGACGGAAAAATCCAGTGTTCTCATCCAGTCACTGCTAAGCGGGGGATGGGTAGATTGAGAAAAAAGGAAGGGTCTTTTCAGCAGCTGTGGGGAGAGGCGCTTTGCGTTTAAAGCCCATTCCCCCCCTTAATATAAGGGATTGAGTATAAATTTTTTAATTTTGAAAAATGATCAAACGCAGTCAGTTTGGGGTTATAAATTCAGCCTAGTTAAATTGTAATTAAATATTTTGTTTAGATTTTCAGGCTTTTTTAAGGAATTATTATTTAATCGTTATATTTCGAAATAGAAAATCAGATTTACTTTGTTCTCAATTAAATACAAAATGTGAACAATTTTGGGAATTGTTAATGGGTTGGGTATTAAGGACACTGCCTTTTTTTAATGCGAACAGGAGTTAGGTTATTTGAAAATGGCAAAACAAATGACGGCTATTTGCCTAATGCGAGGCATTCGCGGAGGAAGTTCTAGGGCCGAATGGTTCGTATTCAAGTTATACATGGGAAGAAACATGAAAAACAAAACACGCAGCCGCCCGTTCACTTGGATCGAACCCGAGCGGAACTCACACCCTTCAGCGGTCTTAATATCTCGACCACTGGCTTCAGGCACTTAAGAAAAAGGGGATAGTAATCTTATGCCGTTTGTTTTGGTGGAGGGAAAGAGTTTATCCTCGACGATATGTTTCGCAATATATTGATAATATATATTTGTTTCATCGGCAGAATAAATGTTGTAGCCAAGCCGTTTACCATAATGGAGGTTTGTAGTAACCAGTGCTACGCTCTTCGCGGTAACAAATAAAACTTTTTTAACTTAATTAGCAGCTATATGAAATATTTTCTGGGCTTCGCTGATTTACAGTGCCCCTTCCTCTCAAAATTGAAATAAATCAAGGAACAAACTTTCAATAATGGTAATTGTTGTCAGAGATTGATTACTATTAGCAACATTTAGCATTACTTTGGTTATGAAATACTACTCTAGGGAATATTAATTGTTTTCAAGTCAAGATATACGTACGTGAAAAAACAGTACTCTGGCCTGTACCCGAATCACGGATCTTTCAGCTACTAAATGAATGTGGTAACCAGTTATACCACAAGAGTACGCACGGCAAAATGCGATAATTTCTTAACTTCTTCTTTATTTAATTGCCATTTACAGAAACGGTAGACCAAATCCTAATGGCAACCAGTTATCATATACAGCGTTTTGAGTTTTGCCGTCACTGTAGAGACGATTCGGAATTTCAGGGTGGGAAGCGCAAAAAACCAGGTGTGTCGTGTACGTTCAACTTAAGGATCCTCCAATTCCAATCAAATGTGCTAACCACGAACACATACACAAGCGAAGACTCCCTTCCACTCTTAAACACTGAAAATTTTTAATGTAATATTTGCCTTTGAATAAAAAAATTTTTATAGAACATAAAGTTTAATATATGCTTTAAAAGAGTGAGTTAACCTGATCCACACTACAAACTGATCTATAATTTGCTCTTTTCTCAAGTACTGATATCGCATAATGTGTATCTTATTGGAACTAAATACGAACAGAAACTGCAGGACAAAAATGCGTTGCACTCTGTCAGTATACAAAAGACTCAGAAATGCAATATTGTCTAATATCACACGGTCATATTTAGTGTTGTACTGCTGTCAAGATGTGCAAACAAAACTGTAATCCTATGGCTCTCAACAAAAGAAAATATGGATAAAACTTCGTGTTTTATTTATCTTTGTACAAGCATTTTCATAAAAAACAATTTTAATATCTGGTTAAGCGCAAATAACTTCTCCGAGCCGATCTGCAAGAGATATACGATCTACTTGTATAAAGCAGGCATTTAATATTTGGAAAAGAGAAACAAAATAAAATTTCGTATTTCTTTAAATATTACATATATATATTATTACACATTCTATAAAAATAAAGTATAAAATATCTGATGTGGTCAATGACTTGCTTGTACGGTCTATTAAATTATGCATAATTTCCGCTACACTTCATTTAAACACATTTCGTCGAAGTTCATTAGAAATATATTTCTCTATCAAACAATTCAGTTTTCATTTCGCAGCAGCGCAAAAATACATAAAACATCAAAGCATCTTCATTAAAATTTGTCAAATACAGAAAAACCTAAAACTGAAAGTACAGTAAAAAATCAGTTAAATTTTTTTTTTTTTTTTTTTTTTTTTTTTTTGCAATTAGAGTTTCTACGCGAAAAATAGTAAGTCGGACAACGGGCAGAAAGACAAAATTTTCGGTACGCAAAACTGAAAGTTAACTTTTGATCCCAAAGGGCAAAAAGACGTAGAGGTTACACCAACTGAATTCACTATTCTACTAAGAGTTTCAAATATAAATAAATGGTGGCCTCTTTAGACTTAACTCGCCACTTTTAAATTGTTGATAATCCTACAACTATTACGTACATGCACATTAACTAAAGGCATAAAAAACGTAACCAAAACTTAAGAACAACAAAATTCAATGACTTTTAAAACAAAAAATACGAACATATAAGAACATAAGAATAAAAAATCTAGCTTCCCGAGATGGGTAGCAGAGTGGGAATATAGTTATATATATATATAGATATAAGTTTGGTGCGGCTGATTACAACGGAAAATTGAGACGCATAACTACATGTTATAGCAGTCCCGTGTATAAAATTTCAGCGTTCTACGGCTATTCGTTTTTGAGTTATGCTAATGTACAGACGTCAAGAAGAATCTATTCTGAATCCATATTGGCAAAAAATGCAATTTATGTTTTCCGCACTTACAAATGTCACGCAAAAACATTGTTCAAATGAATTCTAGAACGCTCGAAAGGGATATTTTCGTTGAAATATAAAACCCAAAATTTTCCAGTCTGTTTGTGGCACAGGCCCTACGATGTGAGAGGCAGTAAGTTCAAAAAGCATTCCTATATTGCATGCTTGCAGCTTCCCTCAGGTGCGTTTCTTCGGTCCTCCCCGACATCCTGCATAAGCATCACATGATTGGCACCACTTTTGCATGTCAGTGGATCCCAAAGAGCCAATATTGTTTTCTTGTAGGACTATAGATCGAAAAATACCCCGCCAGGTATGTTTTCTATTTAAAGATTCCATTAAGCCAGTTATGGGTTTAATGTGGACGTCTTCCTACTTCTATTTCCTGACTTCTTTGTGATTCCATAGATCTGGTTCAGATGATGTTGAATTTATAACTTAACGTACGGCCGGATTAAGCCGGGCGTATTTCGTTTCGACCTTTAAACAATATCAGGAGCTTTCTGTGCAGGGTCTTCTAAAGAGGACGTCGGCGTTTGTATGTGATTATCCCTTCCGATGACGGATAGTTATGTCATATTCCTGGAGTCTCTGTATCCACCTGGCTATTTGACCTTTAGAATTCTTGAAATTTAATAATTAGATCAGCGATGCATGATCTGTCGGAAGAAGAAATTTTTCTGCCGTAAAAATAATGATGGAAATATTCTACAGCTTGGACTATGGTGAAGAACTCTTTCCTTGTGGTACATTAATTCCTGTATGATTTAAATAGACACTTACTCCAGTTTGCCACAACACGCTCTTGACGGGTTATATCTTGGGACAAAATTATAGATTCTACATGTTCTTTTGGGGAGCATACAACGTTGAATCTACGCTGAAGACTAAATAGAGAATTCTCGTTACGTCGAATGAATGAAGAATGAAAACTGCAAAAGAAAACTTTCAATAACCTTTTTTATTTAAACTAAATTAAAACAGATGCACGTACTTCGTGCTTACAAATCACAACCACTTGTGGCTCCACATATTAACAGAAAATAAGAATGTAACAAATCACTAGTAAATTAAGATATCTAATGAGTAGCTCCTTAGCTTAACTAACACTAGGTCGGCTGCACACACAGCATAAATTTGGAACTACGTCCTCTACTACTCTTTTGAACTATTGACACGCAGCTTAAACACTGCTTCTGAAAACTTTTTAAATTTGAATACTACGCTACAACAAAATTTACATTCCGGCAGAAAACTAAAATAATAAGAGAGAGGAAAGGAAAACTTAAAATAATTGGTTAGAAATAAGAAATCCTTACAAAACAGCACCGACACTCTCATTGCTTACATCCATCTCGAGGATAAATGGATTGTCGAGCTGAGAGTATCAAGCAAATATTAAAGTTTCCTTCTGTTTGTTAAATGCTACACACTATGCATACCTTCATATACCTGCATATCCCTCCCAATACACCTACATACCCTCAAGTTTTTCTGTTAACGTGAATTTCTGTTTGCTCTTTATGAGCTCATGAACAGGTCTTGCGATGGAAGAAAAGTCGCCTATACTAGGTGCAAAGCCGCAGATAACTTCTAAGCTGATGGACATTTTCGGGTGGCTGCGGTCTTTAACTGTTAGTCACCTTTTAGTAAGTAAAAATAACTCAGTAAAATTTCTTTCTAAATATTCTGAAAATCTAAATTCAGAACTTGAAAGTGTGCAGCCCCCCAAAAGCCAGTGTTCTTTTTACCAGTTTGTTAATAAATCTGAAGTTCTCAAAATTATATCCCACTTATCAAGCAATTTAATTTACAATTTTTATATTAGATTTAAAACCTTAAAAACATATCACACTTGCCGAAAATGTTGATGTCGTTATTGCGATTTTAAATAGTTACAAGCTAAATGCTATAGCATTATTTTAAATTTAATTATAAATCTAAATTGATGGATATTATTACTGATGTTGTAAGGCAACAAGAATCAACGTAATTTTCATAAAATTGCAGGATTACGCGCGAAATTTTAAGATTTCCTTAGTTTGATCAATCTTTCAGCAACTAAGAGAACTTCAAAATTTCGAAAGAATATGAGGCATATGTCAGAAATAAAGAAACATATAAATGTTCTGTTGCCCAACCCTAATAGCCTGAAATTCACTTTCTCCTGCAATCAAAATTATTCAAAATACATCTTCCGTTGGATAATTAGATTTCCTGGTGGAGTTACACATTCATAAAATTCTCTCAGTTCTAGTAATGATCCGAATTTCAATCCGACTTTACCTTCAGCTTTTAAGGAAATTGTTTCAGAATTGTTTTCCTTTTTCTTTAGTAGATGGCGTCAGTAGCTTAGCTTCCTTCCTGCCATTGCTATCTCTTGAGCAAAAGCTTCTCTTTTGTCATTTACAGTTCAGCAGCCTAAGAAGAAGTTTATACTTATATGTATTATATTAATTCTTGCAACCCCTAATAACAGTTATTTGGCATGTTGCCTTAGCACCACCTAATAACCGCTTTTGTGCGTGTTTTTTTAACTCAGAGTGGATATTAGCTTACATTCCTAAATATTATTTTGAAACCTATTACACATATAAAACGTGCAAACGTAGCAAACTTACAACCCAATAAAAGAGCCATTCTCTTTTGTCGCATATTTCTAAACATTGTATGCCGAATAAAATTCAGTGGTTCAGTAATTTTGTGTCTGCTCATAATTTTCTTTCTAAATTTACCCTGACTGATAAATCATATATACTAATATAGTATCATTTCTTCAGAACTGCGTGTCAAGAGCCTTGAGCACCATATAGGGAAAAGTCCGATTTTAGCTCAGTCCGCCCTCGTCATTGAGATAGAGCACCCCGGGAAGAACGGGTCTTCCACTCCTACTTCCCTAACACTAATCTTTCTAGTAGGCTCAGTTCGCCACATGCTCTATGCCCCCATGCCGCATAGACATTGTGCATTTACAAACATCCATGGTTTCTCCGGGATTCGAACCCGGGCTCTTCGGTACGATAGTCAGAGTCCGTAACCTCTATCTCTGTTGGGCGTTACATAAATCTGTTTAGTAGTTAATGCTTGGTCGGAAATCTAAAACGAAAAAAAATATTCGTGAGACTAAAATAGGTATCTTAACACTAATTTATTGTAATGATAAAGGATTTTAAGCATTTAGAATATTTCGAAAGTATGAATATATTTAGGTTTTGAAACTGTTAATATTTTAAGTGCTTTTACTTTTTGCATCACACTGTTTACTTTATTTATCTGCACACGCATTGATGCGTCATTTTGAATGGTTTGGAAAGATATGTTCATTTTGCATACATAAACAAAAATGAAAAATATATGTTTATGTATGCGGTATTTTCGCCAGATGTATCATGTTTGTGCAATTATGTGGCTAATAAATAACAATGAAAATAACTCTATATATTTAAAAAGAATGTGAGACATTTTTACAAAGCAGAGCTATGAAAACAGAAATTATTTGAAGAAATACGTTCTGCAAGAAAATAACTTACTATACCATTTTTAAATAGTTTATTATAAAAAAATTGAAGGTTAATTAAGCTATAGTAAAAACCCATTACTTATTTTAATAATTTATTTATCTCTATTCGGGCACAACTCTAGATAAACTTAATTTACTTTTAAATATGCATAAGCAAAATAATCAAGCAAATGGAAGGAAGCTGGTATCTAAATTGCCATTTTACTTCCTTTTTTCTAACAAAATATGTGCAAAACTTTGTGACTAATGGCATTTCAATTTTCTTTTCGGCAGTTCCCTTTTATCTGTATTTTTCGAGGTGAATTACCAGAAAGTGGGTTTTCTTATTTTTCAAACCTTAACCATTAGCAGCCTTTAGCAAACGATATTAGCAACACAGAAGAGTTTAGTATAATTTAGTGATCACTATCATAAAGACAAAAGACCGTGGTATAATTTCTAATTAATATCAAACTATTTTGCTTATCTGAGAACAATTTTTCAGTCTACCAAGATTAGCATTTTCGCTTCATTACGTATTTTACAAAATTCTTAAAATGTTACTTAGAAATTGGAAAGATAATTTATTTTATTTTATTATATAAAATAATATGAAAAATTGAACACAATATTTACTGATGGAAGTAATTTAAATTTTTTCTTGAAACGAAAGGTTTAGATAAAGCCTTCCACTCATCTAATGTCATTTTACAATACATAAAATAGTGCACTACAACACAAAACAAGTGTATAAAACAACAAGCAGTTATTTGTCTGTTAAAAGAAGACTGTAGAAAACAAACGTTGGCATTTAAAACCGAAGATTATGTAAATTTAAATATAGCAGAAAACATTATAAAATATTTTAAATTAATTACTTGTAATTTGTGTTAATGATGCCAAGGTCTTATCTACTCACAATATTTAAGTTTAACTTCTAAACAAAATTTTAATTGAGCTCTGAAACTCGAAGAAAACCCACAAGAATAGGAATCAAACCTGTATTGTATTTTTCTCCCTTAGAGGTCAATTTAAGAAATAAGAAAAAGTTCTTACTTAATTTAAAGTTTAAACTTAATTGGATTTTGGCTTCATACTTGCTTATCATTCCTAGACTGCATAAGAATTTTTGTCCCATCTTTGCTTTGGAATCCATGAAGAGTAACTGAAAAAAAACAATCGCCAAATCAACTGAAAATTAATTTTTGCTTCGACTAGAATTTACTAAATAAAACGTTAACAAACTCAAGAATTTATATTTGCAAGGTAAGATTTTTTGCTTATTACGTGCTCCGCCTTTAGGCGCTACACGGAAAGGGAGGGATGCCCCGTGGAGGTCTTGTTAAGGGAAACTGGCTCGTATACACGTTACACATTGGGAAAACCACGAAAACGCCCATGCAGCCAGCCCGTTCGCCGGGACTCGAGCAAGGTAAGATTATAATAGTTTAAACTAGCTGAAATTTCCATTTTAAGCCCGGGTCGCAAGCATTTAAAAAAAATATTCCAATTTTTATTTTCAATGTAAAAGGAACAATTTAAACACAAAAATTGACGGGACATATTGGAGTTTCCGATTGCCCCATTCGAGCACCCTCTAACCACACCTTTACTCCACGGCCACGAGTATTTATTGATTCCTCCTTGAGTGTGCACTACCACCAATTCTTTCCTCTCACTCACATTTCCACTTCAATTCCCCATACCCGCAAAGTCTTATAATGACAGATGACCGATGACGGCTTCATTTAGTGGAATGGGTGTAGAGGTTTTCGAAACATCAAGTTGACAGTAGTTTTCCACTTTTGGTGTTAATGTGAATTGTGCAAAATTTAATGAAGCTATTTAAAAGCTGTAGATCGGTTTAGGACGAGCGCAGCGTCATGTAACAGTTTTAGTAAGAACTGATACTTGCTTTGTTATCAGCTACGTCTTTTTGCAGAAGTAAACGTCTATGAAAACCGTCATCTTTGGCCAATTTCTTAACCGTTTTCGAAATATTCGAGAAACAAATGATAGAAAGAGCACTTTCATTCTGATTTAAAGATTCTATCCTTTCTGGAGAGTTCTAAAGAGTAAATGAACACGGCATCAGCTAACGATTTTTGTAAGAAAACTGATAGCGGGAACGCAGCAGTGGCAACGTAAACCTAAGATAGGTGGCCTGAACACAATGTTATAATATAAAACGCCCTGAGTGACGATACCGTGGGGTAGTTTACGAGAACTTTAGTAGACAGTGACCTTTCTCTTGGGTTTGAGCTCAAGCGTGTAAAATTTGATAAAGATAGGATAAAACTGCAAATTTGTATGAATTACACACACACAAAAAAAAAAAAAAAAAAACAGAACAGACACTTATTTTTGTACAAATATACAAATGATTTAATGAATCCAGCCCCTGTAATTGCACGGATCCAATCATGAATTAAAAATAACCGAAAAAAATCAGATTTAAATCGGTTAGTTTGTTAATGAACAGCAGAATAAATTTAAAAGAAAAAAAATTACGCTTTGTTGTGAGACATAACACTGCCGCTTTGAAGATAAAATGTTTTAATTTGGCAGTTGTAACCAATTTCTTTTAAATCGGTGAATTCGTTTCTTGAGTTGAAGAAAACTATATTGCGAGTGGCCACATATTTCTTTCATATGTCCGAGTTTTGTAATTAAATTTTGAGCATAAATGTCTTGTGCTTTTGCAGAGTGGCAGCACAAAGCTTTATCGATGACACACTTAATGACTTAAACTGAGTTAGATAACTGATATTTACAAAGCAAACAGTACATTAAAGATTAATAACTCGGCTGCTTTTAGAGTGCCAATTAGTAGAAAAAGACCAGAATTCAATGAAAATTAGCACAGCTGCTATTTCTATAGGTAAAATATAAAGTTACTAATATTCGTTCTGTATCTAAACTCACATTGTCGCTCGTTCTTTTAATTTGCACTTCTAGTAGAGATGAAAGAAAACGTAAAAATATAGGAAGGATTTAATATAACATACGCATGTTTATTAAAATAAATCTTACACATCTTACTGAAAATTATGCATTGAATTGGATTAAACTTGACACTTATATTATAAAATTCAAGCCTTTTTAAGTTTGATATCACTTAACAGATAGATATTTATCATTTAAGTTTTACTGATAGTTAGCTTTATATTAATGTCTTTCCTTTATGGCTTGTATCGTTCCTTACTTTCTCAGGACGAAGGCTTATGCAAATTGTACGGCAAGCGGAGTAGTTAAAAACTAGAATATAATCTTAATCGGCATCCACCCTACCAGCGACCGAATAGTCTCTGGATACTTGTAATTCGGTCTAGGGCTCATATCCCTGCGAAGAAGCTGGCTGTAGGAACGTTTTCGTGGTTTTCCCCGTCTGTAAGGTGTACACGAGCCAGTTAGAAAGTCCTTCACGAAGGCACTCCTTCCTTTAGGCAGATACCCTCGAGTGCTTTGCCATAATTAAATTAAACAGACCAATCTTAACCACATTTTGAGTCTATTTCTCGTTGCTGTATTGCTGCATTCTGAAAAGAGCTGCCCATCACAGTGGAAGGTAAAAACATATATTAGCCCCATTCAGCGAATGTAAAATGGAAGTTGGTTCCTTCCGTTCGAACCAAATGCACTGTAATTTCGAATAGGTTTTGTTGAAATTGTAATTTAGTCAATTATTTGTCATATTAGTCAGGGAAATATTTGTCATACTATTTGTCACACTAGTCAGGGAGCTGCTATATCTGCTAATCGACGCGAAGTATTTATTAATTACAATTTCTATTGTCACAAAGAGTGCAGATTAATAACTCAGTGTTAGACTTTACTCTTTGAGATTTATCGTGTGTTCTAGTAAGCGTTAAGACAGGCAATAACTCGCAAACCCTTAGATTTAGATTCTGAAGGTCAGTCACTGGGGAGTAAATGATGTCCATAGAGAATCATGCTACTGCAAATGAAGAGAACTATA
The DNA here is from genome assembly GCF_044657685.1 of Stegodyphus dumicola. NCBI lineage: Eukaryota > Metazoa > Arthropoda > Arachnida > Araneae > Eresidae > Stegodyphus > Stegodyphus dumicola. The sequence continues at coordinate 96,697,525 of NC_140772.1, read as the reverse complement.
ATTTTAAAAACAAAGCTAGCTAACATACGCAATGAAATTTACCGCCCCAAATCGAATAGAAATTGAAATACAATGTAAAATTACTTCGTGATCGCAGAAACTAGAGTTCTGAGTACAGTTTTAATAAAAGATACTCAGTGCTCAATGATCAGTTAAATTCATTGCTTGCTATCGAAAGATTGATCCGAAGAGTTAATTGAAATCCAAAGACTGATCTAAAAATTCGACTGATAAGATACTGCTGTGAATGTTTTACGTATGTAAATAAATATAGTGGCATTATATGTGAAAATGTAGTATCTTTCGTGTAATGTAACATGACTAAGAGACGAATCTCTGCGAACATACCAGATGTTAGAAAAATAAGATTACAGGGGAAAGTCTATTTAACATTGAGGTAAATGGCTATCTCGCTAAAATGGCAAGATATCGTCAATTTGGCAAAGGTTTTATCAACTAATATTTGTCGCCAGGTTTGCAAATAATCGCCAAAGTCGCCACACTCGGTGACTATTTGGCGACATTTGGGTCCGGTCCCTCTATAACTATAATTGATACTATAACTGAATAACTGCAGTTAATCCCTATATGTAACTCTAACCATACGTATACGGTATGTAACTTTAATCGTATATGCGATGGTGTATGTGTAAGTTTTACCCACCAGTAATTTCCAGAAATCCGGGTGAAAACTACATAGGACCGGAGAGAGCACCAACTGAATAGTTTATGAGTTCAGAATAGACTTTAGAGTATTCAGATCATCATGCGAGCTTCGCTCTTTGCACTGAATTGTGTTTAATGCTCTTAGTAGTTTTAAGTGTAATTACTGATTGCACACTGTGATACTGAGAAGGGTTATACGAGTATTTTTTGTGGAAAGTGTTTCTTTTGGGAAAAATAATTTTTATCAAGCTATCATCAGTTCTGAGTGCATACAATCTGTTACGCACCCGTATGTAGGCAACAATAGTTATGAAATTAAACTAGAAAATACTGAGTGCTAAATAATCAAATAAACTCAGTAATTTATTCAAAAGTCCTATTTTTTGTTTATATGCGAAACTAAAAGCTTTAAATAAACTTGGCTTTAAATATTGTAAATAAATTCAGCTTACTATTCCAAGTGAATTGTCAACTGCAGCCTTTGTATCGGGTTAATTTCATTGACAACATGAACATATTTACATAAGTCTCAGGAAGCATACAGCTTGTAACTTCTGAATATTTGCTATACTGCTATCGGCTGCGTATTCTTACAGTTGTAACACAATTCCCGCAATTTTGCAGTGTTGTTGAGTCAGAAAGAAGCATAAAGTTAATAAAACATAAACGAAATTTGCTTGTTAAAGTTAGAAATCGTAAATGTCAGCCGTTTTAAATTAATTTTTAGAAAATAATTTTTAGAAAACCTTAAACGAATAAAACAGAAACTGAAATGGAATACACAAAGGAATCAGGATTTTCCATGTAATTTATTTCCTTTATACTATAAAAAGGTGAACAAGAACGAAGCAAAAAAGGAGAAAAAAAGGGATGCGCAAATGAACTATCCGCTGGCATAGCAAAACTAGAGATGTATATCAGAGGCAATTATTTTTGTTACAACATTCTTGAAGTATAATCTTAAATATATATATATTCTTGCAGTATAATATGTGTATATAATTATAGATATATATTCTTATCTATCCAGTAATCTGAGTATATAATACCCTCTCTCTCGTTCTCTCTGCATGCATATTCTTGAAAAATATTATGCTTAAATGAACTTATTAATTTTTAATAATATTTCAATTTCATATTAATCAGTATATAAAAGATTATTTAATATATATGTCTCAATGACTTTGCTTGATGAACAACCACTTTCTTAAGTAAAACAAAAATTAAAACAAAATCTGTTCTGTTAAAAAAATATGCGTTAATGGTTTAAGGAAACCTAACAGTTAATCATGCAACTATTACGGAAAACATAAGAACAATCGTGTTTTTACCCAGAAGGAAAAAATAGTAGAAAAAACTAATATAACTTATTTGGTTCTAACATGGTTTAGCCATGGTTTCATCAAGAGAGTATTTTGAAATGCTGATGTTTCTTAAAAGATATTGTAAATACCAACAATAAATTCGCTATCAAATAGAAAAACATAGAAATTAAAGGAATTATAAATTATTGTACTATATTTTCCCCACCCATTAATAAGAATATCTATCATTTTAAAGTGTTGCTGCATTGTTCTATTAGCAAAATATTTATAAAATATTAACCTGATGTAGAAAATTGCGTAAATATATTGAAATATCTGTGTAGGCAATTATATCTTGAAACATAATCTTTTCCATAACGGATCTGAAATTTAAGAACAATTAATTAATTTTAATTGCTTCTTTATTGAAAGAAACGTTAAAACTGATGCAGTAAATTTGTAAGATATTATATAAAATTTGAGATCTGCTTCCGTTTGATAAATGGAGTAGATGAATTTTTAACGATTCTGAACAATATCTTTGTGCACAGGTTTTAAGTTTCAATGCTAATTAAAATTATAGTATATCTTTAGAGAAGGTAAAAAAAAAATTAAATTATGTACGTAATTATGTATGCTATATTTGCTCTGCCAAGTGCACAGTTTAGCTTAATCATTCCATTTCGCGTTTTAGAAATTGCGACAATAAAAAAGATTAATAAAATGCATATGTTTATTAATAATACAATTGAATTTTCCTCTCAGTATTTTCAGTTTGAAACAGTTATGAAAAGAGATATAAATTGTTATGAATCAACTTATTGCAATATCTCACTTATTTCAACCACTACTGTAATTAAATCGAGTTTTATAATGACATTTCCAGCAAACATAGTGCATTATTTCTTCTTTAAAAGCTTATAAAATAGTCTTAATATAGTTTTAAATATTCTTAAATAAAATAGTCTTAAGTTTAATCAAATTATCTGAGTTTAACTATTTAACTATTTATATATTTTTTTATAATTTAACTAACCTTTTCGATGCTTTGCAGAACGTGTTGTGGAGTCCTATAGTTATTCTTATGAGCATTAGTTCAGCATACTGAACAATTGCAATCCTGGCTAAGTTGCAAACTGTGCTATACCACTATATGAATTACCGACAGATCTGAAGCACCACTTGCCTATGGCAAATGCAGCTAATTTGGTTGTCAAAAATCTAATTATTAAATATCTAATCTAATTATTAAAAAATCTCATTTAATTTTGTGCATTGCTGTGAAAACTGCTACAGATAAAGATAACAAAAGTACAAAAGACGCAAATAATAAAAAGAAACTAAAAAATATAAATATGAATAAATAAATGCGAAATCTTCTGTTCTCTGAGTATATATAAACGAATGATTCCGAAAAAGTAAATGCAATATAAAGGAGTTCAAATAAAATTCATATTTAAAATGTTCACAGCTTTGAAGAGAATGTTCACTCATAATAACCAACAGTGAATGAATTATTACAGAAATTTAATAATTTATTCATTAATTTATGACCATGTATTATAAAGCGAACGCTTGAATTCAATAGTGAGTCTCTGAATAAAATGGTCATTGAAATGCCATTTTGACTGAGAATAAGAATTATATCTTACATCTTCTTTGTTCAAAAGTTTGTTCCTTAAATGAAAGTCAAGAGCCATCAAGCACTTGACGAGCACTTTCAGCTGTAGGCAACTTGCACTGCAGTAATTACCCGTCATTCTGCATTCTAATTGGACTGAGGTAACAGAAATCGTGGAATAAATTTAATAAGTCTGCATTTTACGAAATCATTACGAACAGGTGGCAAAAGCTACACCTCATTTAACTTTCTGACTAATTCCCACTATAATTTAATAAGCAATCACGCAATCCTATTTTGCGCTTTCCATAATCTTAAGACCTTATGTAATAAAAATCAGAGATCCAATGAAGACACAGTATTTTAACTTTAATACTTTTTATTCAATTCTATTATTTTGGACTGCGCCATAGTTAGCTGAAACGGAGATTATGAAATCAAAGTTGGATCTTCGGCGAGTTCTGAGGTTTTTCTCATCGAAATGTGTTTTATTCTAATTATTTTGTTACTGTTGAGAAAGAGTGATGTTGATAGAATCAAAAGTTTAAATGCAATATTTTTCTGTTCACATTGTAAAATTCCAGCATATATTGTGGAATAATTTTTCTTTCAGTGTAAAGCTAATTATAGAGATTCCAGAAGTTCATTTTTGTCATATTATGCTCTTTTATTTTAAAAAAGAAAACATTTGCTACTCAGACTGTTTGTAAAATGTGTGCTATGCATAAACAAAGTGTTGTTTCTAATAAAAAGTTTAAAGGTAATTTAAGAAGCACAGAAATTTCAGCCTTGACCTTCAGGACCTATTAAAACCAACTATCGCTAAAAGTCTGCATTGTATTGTTGAAGAATTAGCAGACAAACAAAATATTTCAAAAATACACTGCATGACAATTTAAAGGTGTTGATGCTTCAATGTATGGTTAGCCCGCATTTTAAAAGAGCAGAATATATTTGCTCGAGTTAACAGACACTGGCTAGACTTATTAAAATGCATTTAACTTTCTTGTTTTGGAAATTAAATACGTCATTAACAGGTTGATGTTTTTCTTGTCAGCAGCTGAAACGTACGTAAATGCAGCCTTTTAGCGTTATTTATTTTAATTTTATCATTTCCTATAAATTAATGTTCTGCACGGTGTTTAAATTTGTTACTAATCTTACAGCTTATTAAAGTTAACGATATTTGGCTTTCCATTAGTGTCTTAAATTTTCTGAAGCACTAAATTTATCATCCAACTGATAAATCTAACTAAGAGGTAATTCTATATTTTGGTAAAGTTATCATTCTTAACAGCTGCACTTTATTTGCAGCTAAAAATTTGAAAATTTTTATCATATCATATAGAAATTTTTGAAAAAGAGTTTTGGAAATTTTCGCTTAATTATTCAAAGAAAAAGATGCCAAAAATTCCAGGCAACGGAAAAGAGCGCTACATGTTTTACTTAATTTGATTATTTATATATTATATGATCGCATTTTTGAAAAATAATATAACTGTCTGCCTCATTGGTAATATGTGACAGCAAAAAGTAGCATTTATAACTAAAATAATTTGAATAAGATAAATATTTTAAAAGAATCATTTTGCAATTTTTGGAAGGATTTATGCCAAAAAAAACTTGAATTAGATTTTATCAAACAAATCTATTTAATTGGCCACAAGAATTACGTAGTTCCCAATAATGACACCGCTATTCATGTCCACAGATTTTAAAAGCAGTGACACTATCTTGAAAGCATAGAGGTACAATTTAGATTTACAAGATAATGCTCAAGGACAACAACACAAAGACAAGGTGGCACCTAAGCATCTCAACTGCCACCTCTTAGCATAATGGAGGTACAAGTTTTTATAACAATTTAATATATTAAATTCAAAGGAAAATCATTTAATGAAGCTCCATTTTTGTAATTAGAAAACTTCTATCGATGTACTTCTATCAATATATATGTCGGCCTCGATAGTTTTCAGGCAAACAGAAAAATTGGTACCATGTAATAGATCGCGTGTGTCTGCGAGTTTTCATAAATATTAATGCAGTATTTATTTAGTCATTCAACACAACGGAAGTGAAGTAAAAAAGAACGCCTATTTTTTTTGCACTACTGAGCATAAAAGAAATGAGAAAATACAACGGTCATCTTCTTTATCAAACCATCACTAGCGTGTTCTTACAATGGTGACGATCAAACTGCTTTCCAAAGAGAGTTGGGGGGACATTTTATCTTAATTGTGTCTTTGTTGTGCAATATGGAAAAAGCCCCCGAGAAACAGACTATGACTCATGCCAAATTCAGGGATAGTTCTAATGGGGGAGGGGAGCATAAGAATGACTCGATTTCGACACCCAGTGGCAATCGATCTCTAGAAGAGAACAGTTGTCAAGGGAATTAGACCTCGAAACTTTCCCGGTTTCCCTGAAATTGGTAACAGTTTCGAATTAAAATAAACGACACGCCATCAAAAATTCATTTCAAAAGACGTAAAGTCTTGATTCTATCTCAACTCTCCAAATCCGTTTACCAATTTAACTGAAACATATTTTAAGTACAAAATAAAAGTGATCTATTTTGTTTGGGGTGAGATTGATATAAGTTCGATATCAGACGGAAAAAGATATTTCGGATTTTTTTCTGGGAATATGCCATTTCATTTGTGGTAATTTTTTTTCTTGAAACTTATATATTGTGTATGTCTTGAAATTTAAGAACAAAAGGACTGAAGAAAAGTGGATAATTAAAAAGAAATGTCTCAAGAACTGCCATTGAGAACTATTTGAAAAATCGGAAGGGGATTAAATAAATCAAAAGGTATTGCTAGTGAGCTTGTTAGAACAGCTCAATGCTAAAATTGAAACGCTTTCTAATACCGTTGCCGAAATGGAACCGGTTCTAAATTCAGACAATTCGAAAATGAATACGAAATTATAGAGCAATATTGCAAGATGATAACATTATGGAAATTTAGACTTAAACGCATGCAAAAACTTAATCATAACTTAAACGTTAAAATTTCTGCAGTTTTGGCTCGATATGATGAAGTACGGCAAACATTGAGTAAAATGACAAAGATACTTCAAAAGTTAAATTAACTAAATTTTCAAATTCCATATTCTACAGAGACAGTAGTGGCTTAATTTTTGGAGCAGCTTTGAATCCTCAATCCATTGTAATAAATTACTGAACTAAGTAAATAAATTTAACTATTTCGAAAACATATTTCGGGGCACACCTGCTAGTTCCACTCAAGCATTTCAGTTACTGCCGAAGACTTACCATTCATCAATTCAAATCTTACATGTTCGTTTGAGAAATAAAGACATTCATGCTGATATGGTTAATTTGCTGAACATATATCTACTTAAAAATTTGAATGATGTTAAAAGAGTTTCGCAGTTTTGTATGATAAAATACAAACTCAGGTAAGATTTTAAGATGCCTTAGACATTACATCGGATTCTTTGGTGTTTTCCTGAGCCCGATAACTCTAAAATTTGTAAATTCCAGTAGGCAAACTTTTGTATGAAAGCTGGAGTAGTAAGAACTACACAAGAGAAGGGTTAAAGTACCCTTTATTAAACCTTTGAAATTTAAAACTTCACCTCTGCTTGGGCGGTAACTGGAAATCAAATAGTGAAACTAAAAGTTGAAGATATTAACAAGTGACAGAATTAACCTACAGGACTCAGCTAGATCCCGTAACTTAAATCCTCTTCGAAGCCAGTGGCAGCAAGTAAATGCATTCAAGCCACTTGAACCAGCAATAAGCAAACGTATCTACAACAGAGGTGGTGGTTATAGCCAAACTCTCTCTTTTCTCCTACCGAAACTCGGCTTTTAAATACTTCCTTCAAAGTAGAAATTTGCACTCCTTCACGCGCGCTATACAGTTTAACTATTCTAGTGCCTTCAATTAGGGAAATGAAGGCTTATAGGAAAGTTTTAAAATTAAACTTTAACTTGTTAATTAAAATAAATATAAATACCTACAAATTACTAGCTCAGATATTAAACACTCGAATTTAACAGAAACGAAAATGTCGGCACTAATTATAAAATTAATAAAATTAATGATTGAATGAAATTCGTACACAACTTGTTTCGCGAGAACGTAAGAAATCAATAATTGAGCAATCTCTCATTTTACTGCTAGGAAGTTACACTATTAAAGACACTTACTACATTTAAGATTCACGATTTATATAAAATCCAAAGCATAATTATTAACATTTTAAATTAGTGTTCAATTCCTGGGTGCTAAACTGCTATAACAATTTTCACTAAAAGAATGCAACAGATATGATAAAACAGATGTGATTCATAGCATGAAAATATTTTAATTTTGAACTTTACAAAGACTAGGAACAGATTGGGAAAGACTGTTGTATTTCTCTCTCTATGATACAAAGTACAATCGTCAAACCAGGTCACATCGCACGCAAAAGTATGTTTAAGGGCCGTACGTATGCACTTTCATTTAGAATTCCTGTAGCGATTCATGTACATCCGCAGTAGTCACTTGAACCGCGTACATAACGTAAAATAATTATGATACTCGCCACCGGGTTTCTTGCATTCCTAGCCTCAATACGCCACGAAAACCATATGTGGTCTCCCGAACAGAAATACTTAGTCAGAGACCCGGTTCTGATGATAAGGAAAAGGAAAAAGGTGAAGACAACCAAGAGTACAAACCTGTTAATAAGATTAATTCTTTGACGAAATCTCCAAAGATCCATGCTTAAGGTCTAATGATAATAAATTTTATTGCGACTAAGGTAAGAACTTTCCTTTTTGTCACTACATGTATATAATAACTAGCAAGGTCACAGAAAGACTTTTGGAAACATTTAAGGACTTTGAATGTCTTATCTTATATTTCGTTTAATGAACAATCAAGATGAATAATGATATTATATTGTGAGTATTTTAGGACTGATAATGCATCGATAATATTTAAAACTGATTATGTATTTAATTACAATCTAGATAGATAGATGTAGATAGATTGTATTGTTTAATTATCCGAGTGTATTTTAAGTATAATGTGTAATTTGTTAATAAATCAGTAATGTGTATTGTGCATTATGTAAATATAATGAGTTCGTTAGATAATGTGTAATGCAAATTTAATACAGAAATATTTAATAATTAGAAAATCAGTTTCAGTCAAGATGATTGTTATATCAGAATAGCCGAGTGTAATCTACCAATAGATGGCATTGTGAGTCAGCAGCGGTTAAAGGGTGGAGAGTGAGAAGTATGAGTCGGAGCGAAAATAACTTAATGCCGAGATTTTGCATTTAAAAAAAAATTCTCAACATTTTATAGATGCACATAACTGTATTAATAATTTAAAATATAAAGAACGGTAGTGTATGATCTTATCATCTATAGCAGGAACGAAAAAAGAGTATTTATAATTCTTTCAAGCGAAAGCGAGACTCAGGCTGAAGAGAGTCTAGTTCTCCATTGTAGCCTTTTGCTGCTTGGATGTATATCACGATAGCCTTTCACAACACTCACAGAAATGGAACATCTGTAGCGAGTGCTCTTGCTCGCAACCCAATAATCTGAAAGTTTCATTTGATGATTTATGTAGACAGTTCTGGGCCGCTTGGACTTAGTATGTGAGTCGAGTTTCATTTACAGTAGCGTAAGAAGCACTACGCGAATTTCTTCTAATTATACGAACAGTCGGAAAACAAAAAAGTACGCAGTTGGAAACTACTTGCTGTTGTTCGAGTTTATTATTGCTCTCGCAAATATTAGGGTATACAATGGCGAACAGTGTTCCCGTTTTAGCGTGAATTCGTAGTGATCTGCGCAAGTGATAAATTAACATCTCTAATTTAGAGGATTATGTACTACATTTACTTTGACGAACTGGAGGTATTGCAGCATCAAACTACAAAACTTAATCATATTTCTAAAGCCTCAAGAGACTAAAAAAACATTCTATCATACAATTATGCCATTTAAGTCCCACTCACATGTCACTGATAGCATCTAAATGCTTACAAACTGTATTAATTGAAAATCGTAACTACACGTAGTATATCCATCTCACTCTAATTTACATAACTTACAGTTTTTCCATTTTGGTGTTACAGTTTCAATGTTGAACAGTTGAATTACATATTTACTTGATATTTTTTTCTTTTCTTAGTCCTATATGTTACTGATTTTAAACAAATAATTTCTTAAGATACAATAACACGCCGAATAAATATTAATTAAAAGTGAAACAACAAAAATCAGCGTTATCTTTTCAAATTTTCCCAGGACTTGTTTCGATGGTTTTACCGAACCATCATTCTTAGCTGCAAAAGCGCAAATGAATGAGATAAGATATAATGATCAGATAAGATAAGAAAGCCTGGACAGGAGATAAGCTACTGGCGCCATCTGTTGATGAAAACAGAACTAAAACATAATTCTATTAAAGGCTGAAGGCAAATATGGTTTGGAATTAGGGTCGTGAACTAGAACAGAAAGATTTTTTTTTGAATGTGAAATGCCTCTAGAAAAAACAATTCACCAATGGAAGATGTTTTTTGAATAATTTTGGCAGCATAAAAATTTACTCACTTCAAATCATGTCATCCGACTAAACAAAAGTTAGTTTCATTTTATTCCTATGTTTTCCGTGCTCTTAAAGTTTGCTCCTCCAAACTATCCCTTGATGAAGAACTTAATTATTTAGGAGCAATAGCTATTGACAGGGGCTTTCCACACAACATTATTAATCAAGCAATTAAAAAATTCTCATCTCAACACACCAAAAGGCACACCCTTGTTTTAGGAAATTATAAAACTTTTGTTGTCATTCCTTTCTTTCCATCAATTAGATATAAAGTTGCACGTATTTTGCAGAAATTTAACTTTCGGATCGGTTATTCTCCCATCAATAAAATAGTGAGTTCAATATTATAGGACTCCATTCCGGATATGGATTCCTGGGGTATTTACAGGATTCCTTGCCAGTGTGGTTTAATTTAAATTGGCCAAACTAAGAGAGCCTTAAAATTTCGCGTTAAGGAACATCAGGCGTAGTTACAAAAAAGGAAACTCAGAAGTCTTCTGTTGCCCAACATTGTTGGTCCGAAAATCACACTTTGAATTTTTCTGCTGTCAAAATTATTCAGAAAACATCTTCCATTGGTGAACTGTATTTTCTAGAGACATTTCACATTAAAATTAATAACTTTCTGTTCTAGTTAACGACCCTAATTCCAATCCATCTTTGCCTTCAGCCTTTAAAGAAATTATGTTTTAGTTCTGGTTTCATCAACACATGGCTCCAGCAGCTTATCTGCTGTCCAGGCTTTCTTATCTTATCTAACCATTATATCTTATCTCGTTCATTTGCGCTTTTGCAGATGAGGATGATGGTTTGGTAAAACCATCGAAACAAGTCCTGTGAAAATTTGAAAATATAACGCTGATTTTTGTTGTTTGACTTCCAAAATAAATAATTTCTTGTTGTCAAAATTGAGAAAAATTTAATTTCCCCCAAAACGTTTAAAGCTCTTCTAAGTTTTAATCCTTTAGCTTCTGTTTTAATTTGTTACACGACACTAGAAGTTTTGACTTAGGTTATTACTCACTGCTTCATTTCAAGTTTTTAAAAAATGATACATTTCTGGAAATTACTACAGAACAGTACTGCACACTAAAAGAGAGAGATTGGTGTTAATCTCCAGTGAATTCCAAGTTTTAATTTTAAGTTGTATCTATTGCAAAACGATAAAGTTTCATTAATCTATTGTAGACGAAAAAAGACGATTTATGTTATTTTTCTGTGTTTTGTATAACTTTAATTATTTTTTTTGATTTAATCGCATTTCATACTTGGGACCAACTACGTATTAGCTAATTAAGTGATTTACTAGCGTCTGTGAACAGTACATACAATTATGTGAAAGCCTTACAGTACTTGAAATACAAACTAATAGAGAAAAAATATATTTACAAAACATTAAAGTATGTAAAATATGCATACAACCTCTGCAAAATACCGCAATACACCAAGGTAAGTAATATTTCAGCTGTTTTTTTTTCATTGAGTAAAACTAGTTGTTTACCTCGGGCTGCGCCACAAAAAAGACGCATTAATTACATGGTATATTAAATACATAAATATTTTGAGTTGGTTCTATAATCAAGCTGCAGATTACATTTCTGTGCGTGTGATGGTTTCATGGAAATGAACTGAAAATTAAAGACTGAAATCGGTTGAATAATTGATTTCCGACGAATTTATGCGCATCATTATTCAGAATGCACAAATATTAGTATCGAACATACTCTAGCAGAAAATGTCCTAATATTTCAATTCTAAATTGTAATAATTTGAGAATGAGCTAATTTAATTGTTACTAAATGTATACATAACACGAATAATACTTGCAGGAAGATATGTGGTTTATCTAGTCCGTTCATTGTAGAAAGCTCATGTAAAATAGCTATTTAAAGATGTGAGCTGTGTTCGTGTCATCTCGGAAAACTATAGCATACCCACACTTTCAGAATGCTAGTTATTTGTACCTTTCCATATTTAGATCTCCAATTACCCGATCGATTCTACTTCTTCTTTAGGATAAGTAAAATTAAGCCGATTTACATGTTTGAATTTTTTCTCTTTTCTAATTAAAAAAGAAGTATGTTATCTATTATGAATAAGAGAGTTTGAAATCTGCTACTGCTTTAATTCTTCTTCTGAAGATATGCAAGGCACTTAATGTGATATAGAAAAACAAATGCTATCATTAGCTACGAAAATTTTAATAGATAGGGATTTAATATGCAGAAGACTTTATAGTGAAATATTTTGCATCAGGGGTGGAGAAAACCTATGCCGAGTTTTTTGGTACTTTCTAACAGATCCTCTATTTTCACTTCCTATATGCATTACTTTTTAACGCACATTCTAAAATGAAAATTTATTCCGCTTTTTTCACTAACATATTTTTATATTCAAGTAGTTTTTCGATTTACTTTGAATGTTTCTGAGAAAGCTGAAACTCCAATATGTTTCTTGATTTATGGAAAATCGGTCGAATATCGATTCACTTTGCTACTTTTAGATCTTTTCCTGTTTTTTACTATAAAATAATGATACAGAGCTTTTAGCCTATTTATCATTCCAAGTGTATTGTTTTGCTTTCACATTTCAACATTAAGTCAGTTTCATAGTATTTATAGTAATAGTTATCTATTTAAGTTATTTATATGAAAGTTAAAATAGATACATATTTACTTATTTTTGCTTTGAAAAGTTTCCTAGCATCAACTTCAAAGTATCTCAATAATTTTCAATCAGAACTACATATTGCTTTAATTTCGGCATCAAGTATTATTATTAATATTATTGTTACTTTATATAACGTTGCTTACTTCTACAGTATTATAGGCTCAGTAACTAAAAATATGTGCGCTTAAAATATTTCATCCATGTTGACCATTCCAAGATATACTATCTTGAGCGATATTAGGTGAATTCCTTGTTCCCTAGATATTACTATCAGCATCATTACAAGAACCATACAAGATCATAGCAGTTGATCCATTATATATATATATCTACAGTTATATGCACTCAAGCTTAAAGGAACATTTTCCCCCAGGGATACGTAGAGAACAACCTATCGGCAAAAAATTCTAAAAAGAAGACTATGTATCTGTACTTGCAGTGATAACCATATAACGTTTCATATTCTTTGGAAACATTCAATGTACAAAACGTTTGAAGACAAGAAGTGAATTATGTCTTGTAAAATACCACAAAGACTGAGAAAGGGGGTAAGAGACTCACTCAAATAGAAGCTGTTATTATAACTTTAATATTTATAAAGTTATTTTAAATAATAAAGTTATATTTAGTAATATATTATTTCAAATAACTTTATTACTTATATACAGTTATTTTAAATAATAAACTTTATTATTATAAATCCTCAAATCAACGTTAACAGACAGCATCACTCGTACCTACAGAATATAGACAGCAATTATGACTTAAATCAAGGACATTGAATTGACTTAATAAAGTAAAAATAAGTTAGCCTAACGATTAAACTTTGAAGAAACGAGCAAGTTGTCTTTGACCTAAACGTCGGAGTGACAAGCTTAATAGCGAGAATAACACATCGTTGCAGAGTATTATTCAGTGGAGAAACAAAATTAACAACGTGGCCGTCAACAGGCAGAACACACTCTAATTCTACTTTCTAAAACCTTCCTTTAAGTACTGTCTTCTTTGCACTTCATTTGAATATCACGCGAGCTAAAAATTTACATTCTGGCAGGAAAATGGAAATGAGAAGAATAGGAAAGTTCATTAGCATTAAAAAACTGGTTAAAAATTAAACGAGATCTTGCAAACAATACACGCAATTAGCATGCTCTATCAATTTGCGTGTGATTATTTAGACTTTCAGTACATGAGCAGTCATGAGAACCTGTTGCATATTTTGTTATGTTCGTTATCGTAACTGTAAATACACGATATATCTTAAAGCATTAATGAATAGTTTATGAGCTCTTGAGCTCTGTATACTTTCCAGGGGTCAAGTGAATGGAGCTGAATACTGAAATTTCAACACGATGAACTGACATTTTCGTTCCTTTCCGAATGTATAACATGAATACCAGTCTGTTTCTCTCAGAAGTACTCTTCGGATGCACCCTAAAGTGATAGATGTAATGGGCTTTCACATTATAATCAAACTCTGTCAAATTTTAATAGTTCTGTACAATTCCAGCACTGTAAATAATAGTTAAAAATTTTCCTGTTTATTTGTTCAAAACCGTCAGATAAAATTGAAGACAAATAATGTTGCAAATCGGCGTGGCATGCTGAACGGGAAAGACAAACTCCCAGCGACACAAAATATTTTGGTAAAATATATTCTAGTGTTGGAGAATGTTCATTTTAGTAAATTAATTTTTTTCCTAAAATCTGTTTACTTATTCCTACTGCATACTATATATCTTTTGAGCTAACTTAAGAATTATCATTCTCTTAATCTGAAAAATTCTGCAGGTGCTCATTGAGATTGAGATCTAAGGTTATGATCAGTGCAGAGATTAAACACAACAGAGATTCACAAATTTTATCACAAACTTTGGATCATTATCCTGATGCTGATAAACTCTCTGTAACTGAGAAGAAGCCTACATTGCAAACTGCGACGAATGAGGGCTTTTTGTATACAATTTTCAGATTAATTTTTCTCAGATCTCTTACCTTTGAGCAGTTAAGTCTTTGAAAAAACGTTGACTTCCCCACAGTTCGTACTATAAATGAATGCAAGTTGGTGCATTTTATTAAAACTTCTGCTAAAATAGCTTTTTTTGAATTAAAATAGTTAAAATAGCATTCTACTGTCATAAATATATTTATACATTCTTTGATCTACCAACTAATTTATATTATAGACATTTCTAAGCTATTTGTTAAGTTCAATTTACAAAATAAAGTTTTGCTTTCCGAAGTAACGCATTTTAGCAAAGAGTTCTTTAAATATTCGAAAGACTCCTATTTCCCAAAAGAGATCTGTTGACTTCTGCATTAAGTGGCAAGTCGTCTTTTCCTCTCTCTAAGTTTCTTTAATCGAAGAGCGTATCCAGATCATTAGTAACTTTTTTTAACTATCCTTTCCTGACTTTTTTTTTAAATCTGTAAAGCAAATCTGTAGATTTTTTTTTTAATCTGTCCTATAACAAAAATCCTCAGAGGGTTTTGATATAGAATTTGGTGATCTTGATGTTTACTGCAGTTCAGCTAGCATTTCTTAAGGATTTTATTTTGAATCTGCGCTTAATAGATAATTTTGGCAGTTGAGTCATTTTTATGTTGGAAATTTAGTACATCTTTTTGTGTGCTCTCAAAGCGCTTTTATCCAGCTCAATATTCATAGAAAAAGAAACATTCTCCATTATCACAAAAGCATTAAAATTTAAACTTTGAAATCATACAATCTTGAATAAAAGCTAAACGAAAATATGAATAAATTTAACTATTTCAATAAAGTTACTTTAAAATATACCTTGCAGTGCTGGCTGTGACACATGTACAGCAAAATAAAATAAACATTATTTTCAGTTTTGATGTTATTGGCAACGTTTGTAAAAGTCGGTCAGTTATTCAGACGAAGGAGGTTATAAAAATATTTGCTTGAAAGGGGAAAAGAATTTGTGCTTTAATACGTTTGCACAGCGTTAGATGAATATGTTATTAACTTTAAAATTTGCTGTAAATAAATTGTTTCCCTGTAATTTTTATTTGAAAAATGCATTTCTTAATGGAAAATGAGGAAACAATTAACAGTGCATCGTAAACTACATAAAATAGGAAATGATGTTAAAAATTGGCGTTGCGTAATTTGAACGCGCTAAATTATATTCAGGTTTTTATGAAGACTTTGTCTAAAATTAGTTGTCAAAAATTAATTGTCTAAAATCTAATTTGTTGCCCAAAATTAGCTGTTTAATAATGTCTAAAATTAGTTTTAAAACCTGATCCTTTGGAGAGGAAAATCGTAAACTTTTCAAATCTATTCCCACCTTTCAGAATATTTTTGCGTTGACAGCACAGGAACAGATTTTTGGCAAAAAATGTATTTCAATAAAACTCTGTGCCAAATTATCGCAACTCTATTGAAAATAATCTGATTATTGGCTTATTTATATAATTTACTCCAAATGTCTAACATAGAAA
This sequence comes from Stegodyphus dumicola, assembly GCF_044657685.1. NCBI lineage: Eukaryota > Metazoa > Arthropoda > Arachnida > Araneae > Eresidae > Stegodyphus > Stegodyphus dumicola. The sequence goes on along the minus strand of NC_140772.1, from coordinate 96,681,206 downwards.
TGGAAAAATATCTATAAATGTACGAGACTATAAGCTGAATGTACGCAACCAAATATGCTTTTCATGGAATCTATGTCCAAAAGCTAATTACTTGCTCTTGTTACAGACCAGCATAATCCAAAATAAAACAGTATCATTATTATCATGAGCTTCTTAGTAACAATATTCCATACCGAATGACAAAATTACTTTGCGTTGCTAGTGTACTTCTAGTGTACTCATTTTTGCTTGAACACACTTAGTCATTATGTTTCTTAAATTTAATTAAGCATTTGATTACCGTAAAAATTCAGCATTTGAAAAAAACAACATCCCTTTACTAAAAGGTGAAATTATAGATTATTATGAAAGAAATAATACATTTATTACGAAAATAAAACACTCTCTTAAATGCGATTTCAATTGCACTTTTTCTGTCAAGAGCTTAATCATCTCCTGTCTTCAGCAAGGGATAACAAGGATAGCATAAAAGCATTATACAAAGTGAAAAAAAAATCTTTACAGACAGAAAACAAAACATCGTGAACTAGAGCAAATGATTCATGATATACATGTATTGAATTTTTCCGTTTATTTCGAGGAAAGTTATGCCCTGCACAAGAATTCTGGCTATTTTTCTGGCACCTGACTGGATGGACCATATTGTATATTTGTCACATTTGTGCAGTCAGTACTTACTAATTCCCCAATAGTTCTTATGTTACAGTAGTTTATTCTGAGTGGATTTTGGAACACATGTGTCTGGATATACATAGTAAAAACACGTGATGATAATTCAGAAATTTAAATTTTTTGTACAATTAACAGAATATATCAGGGGGGAAAATGTTTAAAAATGTGACATAACTAAATAAAAGTTATCAAATATAACTATAATACACAATGAAATAAATTAATTTTCAAATAAGATTTGATATGAAGGAAAGATTTAACCTAAGAACACAGAAAATTATTGTTTCTTAATCGAAAAAAAAATATTCTGCTGAAGAATCTATGACTTAGAACCCACATTGAATCTTTTCAGATATCTGGGAGACATCAATCATGAAATGATCTTCTAACTATGCTAAAAACATTAATAGAAATATAATTTTAATTCTGAATATTTATCAATATTTTACTTGAATAAAAAAATGTCATATAAAATTCAAAAGTTTAATTAAAAAGTAAAGTAACGAATGCATAAAATGTATGCTGTAGATTTTGAACAAGAAATTGATTTCCATTTCTATGACTATTTATATGACATATAGGAACTTGAATTACTAATCGCCCAGTCATCAGCTAAATGTCACAATCATTTATGCTGCAAGAATATTTATGAGAAATTGCGATAATTCCTTTATTTCTCCATCGCATAAATTGCAAATGGCAAGAAACTCAAATATCAGTTGTTGCGTCACAATTGTGCTGCGAAATTATAACATACAAACTGTTGATGACTTCAGCTTTTTAATCTTACTACCTAATGCACATTTTGACTGTTTGCACAAATATAACAGTGATTAGGTAACTAACCTAGGTTCGATCAATTAAATGCAATATCTAGCTCTTAAGTATACTGACATGTACAGAAAACATAACTTAAATAATAACGTAGCGTTGCTATACAATTCCAAAGACATAGTTACCTCATTTAAAATATTAAATACACAAGAAAATTTACAATCAAAAACCTTGTCCTATCTAAAGAAAAATCTAAAAAAAATTAAAATTTCATAGGCGAATACACGCTGAGAGAAAGTAGATGGACTTACAGCTGCACACTTTGGAGTCCTACACTATTGGATTCCACTAGTCAAATTAAACTGAGAGTCTAATTGTATTCACTTTATTATTGCTCAAAGTCCGGATCGTGCCACATCACACAATTGGTAACCGATTTTCTAAGACTGGAATTTTGCACGTTCACACTCATGTGTTTCTCTGCTCATTGAATAACCATCTCCAAAAGATGCCGTCGTCGGTCTTTGTTCGGAAAATTTCGGAAAACCTACAATGCTAAGTCTGGGAAATTATAGTACATTCACGCTCATCTGTTCCTTCGCTCATTAAATAACAGTCTCGAAGAGGTTTCGTTGATAGTCGACCAAGGATTCATAATTTCAGAAAAATTGACATCGCTATGCCTGGGAATTTGATACATTCACGTACCTCTGTTCATAAATTAACAGTTTCGAAAATGTTCTTCTGATGATATCCTAAAGGATCTTTTACTTCTTCATATTGCTCAACTTTGCTATAATTCCAAGCAAAAGTCAAACACCCTTTCCGCACAAAAAAAAAAAAAAAAAAAAAAAAAAAAAAACAGTAGGTAATTCTCCTTATCTCACTGACAACAAGTTGCTGAAGGAAATTCTCCGAACCCACCACTTTCAATAAAATCTATCTTTTTTTCTTTTTTTCCTGCTTCTTCATTTCTGCTAACTCCGCATCAAACTCAGAATTAGTAGCTGAAGAAAACTCTCAGCATCCAACTCAAAGCAAGTACCTTAAGGAAACTCTAAACCCTTTTTGAACCCAATCTCCCTGTTAACTTCTCGTCTAATTATAAATTATACAGCAACGACCGACGCAATCACGTCTCATTTGAAATTAATTGGTTAATCGCAGTCTGTAAAGAACTTATTCCAGCCAATAATGACTCCGTAAGACTTCGAGCAGACTCTGCAAATCCTTCTTTATCAACCGCGTGCGAAAGCCTCAGGGTATTTTTCCTCTTTATGGGGGAAAAAACGAAAACATCCCCCCGAAGAAACCTATCCTACGATCAACAATATATTTGTCTACAATTTCTTTTGACAGCAAAGCCATACAATACAGATCATATATACATCAGTCGTATGTATGATCATACAGATCAAAGAAACCAGTAGTATCATGCATACATATCATGCATGATACTCATCATCATGCATACAGATCATGCATACAGATCAAGCAGAGTCATACAATGAACTGGCGCCTGTCTTTAGTCAATATTCATTTTACAAAAGTAGCATTCTGCACATAAACAATCTTAAATTTTCCTTCAAGTTTTTATTAAATGCCGTATTTTCCAGAAGGCCCAATGGCCGGGTTCTCATTTCTGTACAACACAGAAGCGTAAAGGGTCTTTTATTCCCTTTTTCTTTCTTATCTAGAATTTCTGCCGCTATCTTCGCAATTAGAAAAACACCTGAGAGCAGAATTATTACATAACAGATTTGAAACAGGAACCATGAAATTCTAAGCATGTCATTCCTGGTATTCAAATCAGTGATCTTCCAGTGGCAATATTTTCACCACGAGAGTATAGTAGTGAAGTGTCTGAGCGAAAATTCACCATTTTTTTGTCGAAAATCAAAATATTTAATTTTCAAACTTACAAAATCTAAAACATTTCCATCGCATATATCTTTTTAAGAGAGTATCTTTTAAACCATGAGAACTTTGTTTCTCACTGTGTATTTAGCTTGTTAGCATAGAAACGCAAAGCTATTACAGTTTTGAACTCCTTCCTTCAAGGACAGTTTTTTTATCTAAGAATAAAATACTTTATTAGTAAAATCATTATTTCGAGAAAATATTATTTTGCTCTTAAACTTGTTTGGTTTAATACCATAGGCAGTCAACCTTTTATCAGATCAAGCAAATCGTTGTCTCCTACAGGGGGCTAAAAATGTCCTTTTTATTAAGAGAATAATTTGAGAAATGTTCGCTTTACATGATGCGTCAACAGACTGGAGATTGAAATTTCCTCTTTCTTTTGCGTTTTCTTTCCATAATTTTGTGCTAGACTGGTTTTTCCAGTTTCGAAACTTACTTCATCGACTGTTAGTCCAAAGTCATTTGGAAATACCTTCCTGTATTTGAATCTGATCAATATATCGCTAGTCATATCTTCATAATTTGATCTATAAAACTTATCCAAATAGTCGGCCAGCAATTTCTGTTCCGGATAAAAAACTGGTTTACGTTTAGAAATTACTTTAACAAATGAGGAAATTTTTCCCTAGCCTTTTTCGTTCCCGTGGAGTTAGCTCGATTTTTTTTCCCCAACTCCGATTTAGGATCACTTTTAAAATCGTAACCTCAACATCTGATTCTTAAAAGCACTTTTTCAAGCTGTCCTTTACCGCACTCGTAACTTTTACTTAAGTTTACTTGGGATAATGGTCTCAATCTCCATTATCGAGTTCCACATCATGCGGAAATTCTGAACTAAAATATTCTGATAAAACTCGATACAATAATTTTAAATAAATACAGCAAATATTTGTATAAGTTAATAAGCTGTACAAGGAAGTCTTGTAGTCTCCGCATAAAAGTTCTTCAGCAGACGTTTGAGTAACTTGTGGGAATTGGATTCTATTCGTTGGTGATTCTCTAGCTCGTCATTTCAAGACGCTTTATTTATAATTCATGTATCCTTGCCTTTTGGGCCAGGTTTTCTTCTTTCACTTTAGCTAGCCGTTCTTCTAGCTAGCGTTCTATCAAAAATTACTCGGTTTAGAATTAACTTGTTCCTCATCATAAAATTGACTTCCATTGATTGCTTTATTTAAATTCTCGGATTTTACTAGCGAGTAGCAAATCCTCATCTAATTCTGCGGCTATTTCTGATAAATCTTGTTTTCTAAACTTGGCAAGAAAACACATCATTGAAACAGAAAATTCTTGAACAAAGTATCAAAATTAATTTAAAAAAATATACAAAGTCAGACAAAATATACCTGTCTATTAACGTTTTACACATTACTATTTATATAAAAGTTGTGTTACAAAATATCCGTACAGTAAGGAAAGGGAGCATTTATAGGCAAGTCTAAGTGATATTTAAGACGATTTCATACGTGATTAATATTTTCTATCTGTTTGAATATTGCGAAAAGATCGCTTTAAATAAATCATTTTCGGATGACACTCTACAGAAAAAGAACAATTTTTAAAAGTTCTAAATCTGATTAAATGGGGCAATACTTTACGCTTATTACCTAACTAATGTACAACCAAATATAATTAACTCAAAATGCTTAGAATAAATTATAAGCTTCAGTGCCTATTAAGCAGAAATATTACAATAAAAATAACAAAAATCTGTTATACTATAGCTCTAAAGCATTCGGAAATTATCCGAACTAGATTGGCATTACAACGCTCAGAAGTTTTCCAAGGGCATGCTGACTTACTTGAAGTTTTTAAAGCTTTCAGAAATTGTTCAAAATCTGCTTATTCACTAATTTTTTTAACAAATACGGAAATTGATCGTTTACAGGTAACACGTACATTTTTTTTTTTGATTAACTTCTAAACTAAATAACGCAAGCACGGAGCCAAAGCATGTTGCTTGAAACTCAGAGAAAATGCAGATCTTGATGATAATGTAAACGACATACAATTTCATAAATCTGATCTTATTGAGGCGATTAATTTTAGAAATATGCTTTTTATGGTTGCTTGCAAACCAACCAGTTTTGTAAATCATAAAAATGGTTTATTATTTCTTTTTCTTTAATTTAATACGTCTTGAGATTTTAATTCAAAGCTTACTTCTTTTTGTCAGGCGGAATGATGAACGTAATCATTGTAAACATGTAGCAGAATCGGAAGAAGAAATTCCTGGCTAAGTAATTTTTCCATTCTGGGAAGTTTAATTTTTGTAAAAGTGTTAACTAATTTGATCCAAATACTGCTTATTGTGTTTTCTCACCTAAGAAAGCATAAATACATATTGCCAAAAATTAAAAATTTTGCTAAATTTTTCTTGTTTAGTAAATTATAACAATACTAGCGGACAACACAACCAGATGGGTGGCTACGGCCAAAGCAATATATATATAAGATTTATGTACTGAAAAACTGAAAATAAAATCTATTAATTTAATGTACTGTATACGAAGTTGCTAGCTGTGACCAAAGCAAAATTTATTAGTTCTACTTATGTGCACCTGAAAAGAAAGTTCATATCAGGAAACAAAATCTTTGGACACTTCAGGTTAATACGTATACTTATGACATCGTGATTTAAATTTAATATAATAACAAATTTTTCTCAATATCACTAAAAGAATTAACGTGAAAATAACATACCTTATCAATTATCTTTAATCTGAAACTAAACGTTTCCAACAGCAGGTATATGTTTAGAATGCTGACATTAAGGAAACATTTTCGACATACAATGACGTCATATGCAGTTGCGTGCTTTCTTCAACGTCAGAGTTAAACCTTATACAATAATAATACGTTTAATGTTTAGCAATGATATTTTGTAAAACTTACAAATTGAGAAACAAACTGTATGATTTAAAAGAGAGGAGTGGCAACACTTTTTAAAGTAAAGCAGATTGTTATCTTCAGGGTGGAAGACTGGTACCACTCTGAAAAATGAATGCGAAAATGAGATACATTCCGATGACCTCATTGATCACGTGACTTATGTATACCTTTTGTGAACAAACAATGCAGATGACTTCAGAGATCACGTGGCTTATGTATACCTTTTGTGGACAAAAAATGCAGATGACCTCAGAAATCACGTGACTTATGTACAGCTAATGGAAAAGCAAAGTCTTCTTCCTCTTCTTCTTTTGCAGAATGTATCTCATTAGTGTTTTCAGAATTTTTAATTGATATCTCGGCTGATTACAGTCGTACGAAGATGAGAATGGTCGAAATGGCTTTTCACGAATTTTTTGAATCGAGGGGTAGCTTTCTCGAAACAACTCACCGGAGGAGATAATGCCCCAAACAGACAGACGCGCAGATTTTAATAGTATAGAGGAGTACTAAAATTTCATTTCGAAATATTTTTTGTTATCAAACACGAAACACGTCAGGTAATAGAAAGATCTTGCGCTGTTGATTATTAAACTATTGATGTATTTATTTTGAGAGTAGTTTCTGTTTATATGAGAGAGAATATTGCAAGTACTGCAAGATTTCAAAAGATTTCAAATTAACACAGCTGATACAAATTACACAATAAAACACAAGGTATCTCAATTAATTATATTGTAAATCGATTAATACGTACATAGTTAATGCATATTACAGTCATCACACATATGTTTACTAGAGTTTCCAGTAAATTGTGTTTGTGTTATTGTGAGGTTAAATGCTATTATGTTAAGTCATGTGCTCTAAGAAATCAGACTCCTTTTACAATGAGTCTTCTCTAACAAACTCGAAAATACAGATTTACTATGGCTATAAGCTATATAAAAATATAATTTAAAACTCTTGGCAGTTTTTATGTTGTCCACTATCTTATTGCTTTTCTTTTCATTACCCGGCTTAAAAAAATCCTAAAACTTTTGAAAACTAGAAAAGGTCACTGAAAAATTCTTAAGCTAGTAATGTTACAGTAGTAACATTTACACAAGTTAAGATACACAGGCATATATTTAGTTAATTTTCATGAGCAAACTGAAAGAAACATGCTTTAAAAATCTCTTATTATTTTTAAGTAGGCTCTAAAAATCTCGGAGTAAATAACGAAAATAGAAACTACAAAAGCTTCTGTAAATGAACCCGCATTTCTTCAATTAGTGTCTACTAAAATCGATGCTCCTCAGTACTGCATGCCAAATTATAGCTCAAGTAACAGCTGTTTAGGAGCCAGTTATCGGTTCTTCTTTAACCAATTAATCATAATCAAATATCTCCGCCTTAACTTCAGACATCTCTTAAAACTTGCTTATTCAGCTTCACTGAAAATCTCTAAAGTAGAACTTAAAGTTGTTTCCAAATTATTGGTTGAAAAGTTTTTATTTTAATGGCATAATTGATGTCTTTCCAGACATTAAGGGAAGCGTTCCAGCCAAAGAAGGTTAGTTCTTATCCTAGACATGTAACAAATTATAACTAGTCATTCAAAACTGGTATAAAGAATAACAACTGAAATATATTATTATTAAATAAGTGATGGAGGAGTGTAGATATACCATTGTATGCATGATATGCATAAGGAAATATAATTTGAAAATTATTCTTAAAGAACGTTTATTTGAAATTACGCTAGAATTCAGTATTGCCAAAGGCCTTTCGTTATTAGTAGTACTCTTGTCGTCGTAGTTGTAGACAATAAGTGACATATTATTATATAGGGTACTCATCTTGACATGAAAACTTGGCTAAATGATAATAACAAGCATGTAGTTGAGCATTTTGTAGCTCTTGATTATTCTATTTTTGCGGTTGTACCAAAGGATGTTTAGAAGTCTGACACAGAATACAGTTCCGCGCCCTCTGTAATCTTTTTCTGCTAGATTTACAAGAGTATGCCCAGACTGGACAGGCGTAATATAGCATAGCGTGAAAAATGAATTTATAAATGAGTAACTTGTTGTCTATGGATTAAAATACTGTTTCGAGCAATTAGGGAGAAGAGTCTTGCTTTACGCACTCGAAACTTTTTGTAATACGCCATATGTGTAGGAATTTGTGAGGATTATTCCAAGATAAATGACTTGCTTAGCCCAGGGCAGAGTCGTACCAAAGAATAAAAGGTTTTATCAATAATTTTCTTTCTAGTAAACACGATAATTTGATAAGGGTATAACAGTTTTCGTAGTGATGGACACAATGCATGGAAGATGCAACTATTCTCCTCGAAATATGAAGAGATACATAAGGTTTCCCCCCTCTGTTGTAATACAAAAATATGCTTACTTAACATATAGCAAAAGCAAAAATTTATAATTATTATATCTTTTAACAAGAGGAACTTTACTTATGTTTCTTAAAAGATATTGATGATATTTAATCTTATTTTCCTATTTAAAAATCTTGTACAGATAGCAGATGTACAGGAGAATAGAAAAATATGAAGGCCGATAGACAATTCTCAATGTATTATACGCATTATTTATATATGTATGTATGTACGTATATATACATAATTGTGTGCAGTATAACAAAACTCTACCAAAACCAGTAGTAAGTTGTTTAACAGGAAGAAAGCGGCAAATGAAAATTAACATTCAAAATTGTTTTGTTTGCTTTTGCTGCGTTTTTTTGTTTTTTGATTGCTACTTCTTCATGATGGGTAATTTACGACTTGCCATAATTTGGGCATTAAGAATTTTTACTAAATATTTGATAGTAATTGATGACAGTATTTGTACAGATATAGACAGATATGAAGGCAGCTAGATAGATACAAAATATGAAAGGGAAAATCATACAAATTAGAAAACAATAGACATCTCAATGGGTGCAAAAGTAGATTTATATTACATAGATATCTCTCTCTGTCCGACTCTTTCTAAGTATATGCGCATAAAGCGATAGATGCAAAATAAAAAGATTGAGAGATAGATAGGGGAGATATATGGGTAGTTAAATATAAGCCTTATATTTCACTTTAACCTTATGCATTAATTTGGAAAACATTCCAGACGAAATATAAAAGCTGCGTCTATCGTTATTTAAAATTCAATGTAAACGAGAAATAATGCTTTTCATTTTCTCTAACTGTTTCAACGTTAAATAGTAAGAAAGTTTATATAGTAAGAAAAATATAGTTTGGCTATAAAAGGAAAGATAATAAAGATAGTATTATCATGTTATTGTGAGAGTCAGCTTCAAGCCGATGATATGACGCTGTTACAAAATTTTCACACTCAATCCTCGTAGAAGATCGTAATTTCTATCCCATTATTTGAAATCCAGTACATTTAGATATCATGATAAGTAAACGTATGACATTCGGTTTTTAATTAAACGCAAACTTTTATTATTAGTTATTTAATTACAAATGGAAAATATGTTTGAATTTCAGACCGACGTTACAGTAAATGATAGAAAAGTAAGCTGGAAAAGAAAAATGCAATTGTACTACAATTAAATGGGTAAGAATTAAAAGGAGATAAAAAACATAATGATGCAAAGAGGGAAATATACTTTTTTTAATTTTACTTCTCGCGGAAACAATGAAATTCCTTTCCAGTTTTTCAAATTAATTTGTGACTCCACCATTTCATTTCCATGAGAAAAAAACAGAGCTGCAATTAGAATTCAAAAGAACGAATATAATCCTATTAATGGCAGTGATAAATGACTCACAGAAATGAAACGAGTGGGTAGGAAATTTAGCTATGACACCCGAAAAATTGCGTGGTTTAGACCTTTTACATTTTTAACATAATGTAATTCATAATTTAAATTCCTAAGAAGTTGTTTATAAATTATTTTTAATGTAAGAAATTATCGGTCTTTACATAGCACTGTGACAGCACATGCATTTTTCAGATAGCTGATGCACTATCAGCATTTAATTAGGATTCTTAAGACTTTATTTAATGTACTATTAATATGATGATAAAACTATCGACATGAGTGATATGAGTAACAAAAACAGATGTCTAATATAGAATAAGGATTGTTATAAAATATATTTGAATACAGACAAAAAGTTACGTTTTGTCTTTGAAATATATATAATTCTTGCTTGTATATGTAAAAATAATGAAGGGAAAATATTTGAAACTTAAATTCCATGCTGATAACATATTTGGAAGGAGCTTACTTTAAAATAGTAGCTGATAAAGGTGAAGGAAAAAAAAAGAAAGACATAAAAACGCAGAGTTACTTATTATACAGAATGTTTTTGGAAAGAATGCAAAACAAAATAATATTTGGAAGACTGGTTGTAAAACCGTGTTTTACATTTAATAATTAATTCAAATAAGTTGAATTTACAGACTACGACAGTTTTATTTGATGTTTTTTTTATTTGTTTAAACTTAGATTTTGTTTTGAAACTAGATTTTTACGATGGCTGCAGATCTAAAATGCATATTTATCGTTACAGTTTGTTTCCTGATAAGTTTCACAGTTAAACACTTTATTTGGCGTCAGTACTGCATAATGCAAAAAAATTAATATATTACTATATCATTATTACCGTCATCATTATTGCAATATTATTAAGAATATAAAACGGCTAATTATAATTTTCTTTGTGGAGGGCACATGATAGCTACATATTTCATACATTTCCTCAAAACTTGTGACCAAATGTAGTTTGAGAATCTGTCAATATTAGATTATATTTTTAAACAAGGACCAGGGCCATCCGAGAGGCTTTTGCTCTTCAATGCAAATGCTTTCTGAAATCGTGTAACAAAAAAGGTATATATGAAATTAAAAAAAATACATTTATAGGATTTATATCATATGTAAATGACTTGTGTCAAATTTTTAAAATAAAAACTTTTTTAAATCATCATATGATACTCAAGAAGAAATATTTCGTTAATGTGATTATCAAAAGCACTAATGTCATTCAGAAAACCGACTTCTTTAATATGTAATTGAAATCAGGAAAAATAATAATAGTACAGTATTACCTAACATTTATTCCACTTTGAATTATAAAGTAGTGATATATAGTTAGAGAAAATAAAGATCGGTTTTGAGAAAAATTCTACAGTGAATAAAATATTATTATGGAGTAGCACTGCATGCTCTAGAGAAAGCTTCATACCAACGCACGTTGCTTTCGTCATTGTCTTACGTAGCTATTCTAGCCTTAAACATATCCAGTAGCCTGATAAACTACAGATTCCATCAGCTTCGAGACAAATCTCCTCGAGAACAAAAGGATTATAACTTGTATTAGGGGCTCAGATATATGGAATAATTTTTAACAATAAATATTGAGCAATAAAGTAATTTTCCTTAATATTATATTAAGTGAAATTTTCTTATTTAATAGAGTGTATCATATATTTAATGAAATATAACATGATACTTTTTTTAATATTTTCATAATTAGTCGTATTATTTTTTAGTTAATGTTATGTATCATATACTTAATGAAGTACAATATTTACACTCTAAATACAATTTTTATGTACACAAACAAAAATAATAACGGATTTGTATGATTCGCTTCACTGATAGCGACTGGAATGAAAGCAGTAGCATTCTGAGATATATTTCGAAAGTAACATTCATTGTAAACTATTCAGATTTTGTACAAATTCGTGTACTTCTTAAGACAATAATGTAATATAAACATATATAGTACAAACTTGTGTCAAGTGGTACGGGAACTTTGTTTTTTCCTGCAACTGTGATAGTTTCTTCATAATCCAGACCATAAATATAAACGTTTCCTTCTGCGAAGATATTTGGCGTATATAAATATAGTAGCTGATAAAGGTGAAGGAAAAAAAAGAAAGACATAGAAACGCAGTTACTTATTAACATTATACAGAATGTTTTTGAAAAGAAATGCAAAACAAAATAATATTTGGAAGACTGGTTGTAAAACCATGTTTTACATTTAATAATTAATTCAAATAAGTTGAATTTTCAGACTACGACAGTTTGAATGACGGAATGCTTTTTGTTTAAAATTAACATTACTGTTATTTATAAAAACACGATGGATAGAAGTGTTGCACAGAAGACTGTGTTTAAATGGTAGTTTCCAGGCCTCTGTATTACATTTGTCTTTTATCTCGAAATGGAGAAAAGGTGCCCATGTGGTTTTAAGTTAAATATTTCATACAGAGAACGTAGATTATGTGTATTTTAATTGAAATGCATAATTTTTAGTAGATATTTTATTTAAAAATTTTTTATCTTTTCAAAATTTATATTAATCATTGCGAAGTTACACTTATGAAAACTAAAGGCTCTTGAAGATATATGACCATTTGCTTATTATTGAAAAATGAATGAAAACAGTATCTGTCCATCGTGTTTTTATAAATAACAGTAATGTTAATTTTAAACAAAAAGCATTCCGTCATTCAAACTGTCGTAGTCTGAAAATTCAACTTATTTGAATTAATTATTAAATGTAAAACATGGTTTTACAACCAGTCTTCCAAATATTATTTTGTTTTGCATTTCTTTTCAAAAACATTCTGTATAATGTTAATAAGTAACTGCGTTTCTATGTCTTTCTTTTTTTTCCTTCCCCTTTATCAGCTACTATTGAAAAATGACTGAAAACAGTTTATTCAAAATAATTTTTAACATAAATAACCATGCTTGTCCATTGATCAATCTCAAAATAATAACTTAAAATTTACCGAAATTTATAATGGTGGGAAAATAGTGCCTCCCTTCTTTTGCAGCAAATCGTTCTTTGTTATGGTGTATGGTCACTTCGGACACAAATGTAAACTTAACGTTTTAATTTCCTTTATTTTACTAAGCTGTTGCTTAAGTTTTACAGAACCTGCATTAAAACAGGCAGTTGCCCCTCCAGATCAAACCACGCCTAGAATCACAATTCAAATTATATCTGGACTAGGCAATGAATACATCAATACACCATTATGTCATTCCGCTTGGTTTTATTGAACATGACGAAACCATCAACTTCAACTGGCCAGTTTTGAAGAATAAATAAGAGGGAATATAAACAACTGGTTTTCTTGCGAAATATTCAACCTTGCGAAACCTCCGTGCAGCGATAGGAAGGCTGATTTTTGTTGGCAGCTTTAAGCCATAACTTTGTTAATAGTTGTTGAATGATTTCTTCGAGCCAACAATGACAGAAAATGGACTTCAACTGTACTTGTTCTTGGCCACCCTTGACTCAAGCTGTCTACTCATAGGTTCATTGCTTAAAAAGCGTTCCCAAATTCTTGTTATAGCATTTTAAGCGATTTTTAGATCTTGGGTGATTGGTGTTTGTGTTTGCACTTCCCCCTATCAAATATCCGTGCCTTTTGCATTTAATTTAAATGACACCTTTGACTCATAATTGAAAAATCCGTATCATTCTCAGAAACCAATTCTAATTCAGACAATACTATGCACCGGAATTTAAACAAGTGTACAATTTGCAAAACGCAGTCAGTCGCCGAATTTCTGCTAAAATATTTCTCAGGAAATCGGTTTTGCATTCAATTGCAGATAATCATGTAAATAACTACACCACTGGAATTCTAGCTGAAAATTGTAATCGGTGAGCAAATGTTTTTCAAATTATCCTTGAATTATATTAATCAGTCTAGTTTGCCAACAGCATCTTTCCGCATCTTCATTATATCTCCTTCTCACACTTTTCCCCAGCGAATATTGTAAATATGCAAAGCTTAACGGAAAAGACCATAAAATATTAAATAGCAGAGCCTGCAAAAATATTTATTCTTTATTCCACTCCATTCTATACGCAACAAAATTTTCATTCACTTTAGCTGTTCACAAATCTATACAAAGTCCTCTTCCCGCTTCGGAGCTTTATTTTGCACAGAAACGCTGAGTAAAGTAGATAAATATGCTTTTAAATTTAAACGACTAAATTGAGGATTTTATTTACTCTCACAGTCACAGTTACATAAAGTACTTCTTTTCGTTAATCCGCTGTTATCGGCAAATGACAGAGTACAGCCTGGTGTCCAACTTAAGCCGACTACATTCCATTTTTTCGTTACTTTTTTATCCAATATTTCATCCGGATGCCAAACGGGAAAAAAATAGCGAATCCTAACAAATTCAATATTTTCTGGTCTTATCTGAGCACCGGACGTTGAGATACTGCTCCTTTTTGTTCAGCAACTACGCAAGAAAAAGAAGCATGGTGTTGAGGAGAGGTAACACCACAAGAAAGGAGAAAAGGGGAGCAAGCACTGACCGTGGTATTACCGAGTACTTCCGGTTGCCACACTTAAAAAGATGAATGTTCTTAAAGGAAAAAGCTTCAAGAATTCAAAGTTTTTTTTCATTCTTCAGGAAAAGAAATGTAATACAATTTGGAAAATGTCGGGTCAATACGAAGAAATGTGAACTTTTATCAGAGATAAATGCTGTGTGTGTTGAAATGTAAAATATTCAAAGTCCTTTTTGTCATAAAATTGAAATGTTGAGGTTCAAAATACTGTTAAATTCCGATGTGCGTTCTTTAACTAAAGCAGCAACATCGAGTAGGATGACGTATGCTAGATTTTGAAATGCAGTAAGTGCAAAGATGGATGTAAAATCTTAATGTTTCTGCATTAAAACTGTATTTTGAATAAAAAGATAAAAATTATACGAAAATTTTTATGATACTTATTATAGACGTCAAATTTCGTTTTCGAATGTAAGTTTGGTGGATAATGATGAATAACCAACATTTACTGAAACTGTACTCTGTTAAAGATATAAGAAACATTGCAAAAAATACTGCATGGATTAACACATCATAAACACAAAACAGAACCGTTCAAATCTTCTGAGAATGTAATTAACGGTTTACGTTTAAAATGGAAGGACGGTTTTAAAATTTCTTGTTTACAGAAATTTAGTACGCTTTGTTATCGGCTTTAAATCATTAATACTATATATAAGTATTAATCAGTAAATCACCTCAAACTTATGAAATTAATATGTTTCATTAAAATAATAAAAAATTATCCAATAATAATATACCGATTCCTTGCATTAATTTTAAAATGTATAATGTAAAAATTACAATTAATGGAACCAAATTTCACTAAATAACAAACTTGGCGATGCGAATTATAATTCGCACTGGAAGGAAATAGCATTCTAAGAAAAAAATTCTAAGCATGACGAAACAGTAATCTAATTTAGACAAATTCTGGTAAATATATTTACAAGGAAATAATGGAAATTATATAAATTTCAGAAAAACTGAATGTCTTCAAGAAAAACAGCTATTCAAAGTGAATGAAGAATTGGGTCAACTTGTAGAGACATTAGGTATTTTTGGAACCAGGAGATGTGAAAAATGAGCAATACCCTCGCCGGGACTCGAACCACGGACCTCTCGAAATCGCGTCAAGCGTGCTGATTACTACACCACGAAGGCATACTAAGAAAGCGGAAGAAATACCTTATAACCTCAGGCACGGATTCATGTTCTTATTCGGCTTTGCATAATTTCATTAGTTGGCAGACATGTTTTGTCTACTTTTGTTCTTGCTGTATATTCTCGACAGTCTGATTAAATTTCTTACATCCTGGGACGATTTAACTCACTTTTCCAACCGCTCCGAAATACGTTACATGGGGAGAGGGTCAGTTAGATTATAAGCATCGTGTTCTGCGACCCTAGAATAGAGCACTACGCGTCCTGTTACACTTCCTTTCGACTCCACATTAAGCGAGAGGCGCGAGACACGTAAAACAAACAAGCCACCACCGATGGTCAATATTCTTCGTTTACTGCCATCAGTCTTACACTTACCGGAGACAGATTTTAAAATTCACCCAACAAATCTGACTGGACCCTCCGGTCACCACTCCCTGTTCTCGGTCTTATGGAGAGGCGTAGCCATGTATTTAGCAGCCTGATAATTTAACAGGTAGTCAAGAATGTTCTTGACTGCAATAACAAAATTCGGTGGACAACGGACCAGCTGCTGCACCTTTACTGATACCACTAGTTTGGGGACTTACAACCAATCACTGATGCTCCAACCGTATAAAACAATCTTTCACTGGCTTCTGGAACCGCCAGGCTTATGTGTTCTTGTTCCGCGAGAGTTTCACTGTCATAGTAATTTACTAAGCCACTGTGTACATCCCAGGAGGTCTGGAGAATTTAGCGAATTAGCTTAGCTGGCGATAACTGTTAAGAAATTTAGCGAATTACTGTACGAAAACAATCATTAGAAATGAATATCTTGTGCAGCAAAGAATCAACGTTTTTTAAAGTCACTTCTAATGTAAAAGGAAAGGTAACGTAATGGGGTCGTGAAATTGTATCAGTGTATCTTTGGACTGTAAATATGGCATGACTGGTACTAAAGGTATTCGGTCATCAAAAAAAAAAAAAAAAAATGGCGCCCAGACCATAACTCCATATTGTTGGCTTTGTTGGTAAGATAAGATCCCAAAGCTGGCCCGATTGTCTCCAGACATGTCTGCACTGGTCGTCAGGATTCAGTTAAAAACGAGGAACTTCAGTCTTGAACTCCAATCGATGCATTTACAAGTAGGTTAGGCCTAGTACCACTGCAGTTGCTGATGATTATCTGCATTGGTAAAAGGTGACATAATGGACAACAGGAACATAAATTCTGCTTTTTGATTCTCATACGAATGATAGTTCTTTCGCTCATTTCCGAGTGAGTCATGTGACGATTCTTCTTGCTGACGAACCGTGGCGGCCGCTGTCTTCTGCTTCTGTTGTCGCATAAGTCTGATTGCTGTCCCCTTCATGATGAAATCTTCCGCTATTTACTTATCGTCTAATACGCCGCTTTTATCGTCTAATGTTAATAATTCCGCTGTTACTTATCGTCTAATCGCTGTTTACTTATCGTCTGCATTGCTCCGAAGCAAACAGCGTTCAGTTCTTTTATTTGCCCATTTAGCTTCTTTCTATCTGATGTCACATCCGCTTTCAAAGCGTGGTATATAAGAACAATAACATTGACTTTTAAGGGGAGGCATTGTTACATTTGAGGTTGATAACTGCAATTAAAATCTAATGAAGGTGTCGCTCTTTATAACTGAACACCTCAAAGTTGGACTTACAATTAAAACTCTGAAATTTTTTTGAAAGCATTTAAAAGTTTAAAACAAATATTTTTTTTTTGTTTTTGTTTTTGTAGGGAGAGAAAGGGGTAAGTTAATATGGCACTATAATACCTTTTAATGATGAGAACAAAGTTGTAGTGGTAAAATATATATATATATATATATTAGTTACGTTATAAATTAAATGTTTTTCAATACAAACATTGCTAAAATCTCAACGAAGGTTTAAATTATTTAAAAAGTGTGTTTATTTTTTCAGTCGTTAAGCTTGTTGATTAGTAGCAGTCTGATTAAATCTGGAAATTAAATTAAATGATTTACATTTTGGCGAATTTCCCCTTCTTTCTGCATGCCTTCTTGGTGTAATGGTAGCCTATTAGGTGCATATTCGAGAGTTCCAGGTTCGAGTCCCGGCAAGGGCATTGCTCATTTTTCATGTAATTCTCCGGCTTAAAATAAATTCTAATGTTCACTGCATTGGCGCCCAAACTGAAAATGTGGTGGAGGATGAATCTTCATCACCAGGATTTGACGATTGGCTCCCCTAATCCCCAGGCGACCTTTAAAAGGGGGTATATGAGGTATTTTCTCTCTCCTTTCTGCATGCTTTCGTGGTGTAACGGTAACACACTCGGCACGTATTTGAGAGCTCCAGGTTCGAGTCCCGGCTAGGGGATTGCTCATTTTCATGTCTCCTTCTTCAAAAAATCCTAATGACACTACAACTTAATCAAGTTACGAGGATTTAAATAGTATTTTATTCTGATAAAAATCTGATCTAGCAATAATATTCTGTCGAAGCCTTCGAGCCTCAGTATGACAGAAAATTTAGCTTTTCATCGAGGAACAGCACTCCGAAAAAATTCCTAAGCTTGTAATTTCCTCCGTATGTTCAAGGAAGTTATTGTCTTATGCCTATCTTGATTTGTTAAAAGTCTGCGAAAATGCATCTGGATAATCATTCGATTTGTCGGAAATCGGTTAAAAGAAAATTAAACAGCAGTTTGATTGCTAGTTTGCATCAGTTACAGATTTTAGAGGTTAAAAGGTCATTTTGTTACCTAATCTAGATACTCTTTTTTGACCTCTTTTTTTGCCTGTCATTCCTTGAACCTTTTCCAAGACTTCTTCTTTAATTTCTAAAAATATTGCACTTTACAAAGGAAAGTGGGAAACACGACGTGAAGTGACTTTGAAAGCACTTGAAAAGTATAGATGTATGTAAGTAAATTCTTGAAACATAGGAATTGAAAGTGGGGAATTCGATGTAGCGACGTTTTAAAGAATTAATCGTGAGTTCGTATTTCGAATCCATTTGACATTAGAGTGTTACTTAAAATTTATGTTAGATTCGGGATAAAGATAATTTTCCTTTTTGTTGTTAAATTAAAATACTTAAACTATTTTGATTTCGGGAAATTCAGCCAGAAGTGATCCAAGATATGGCGAATATAGCAGATTTTACTGATATGTAAATATTTGTTAGATATCTAAATAAATATTTGTTAGAAAGTGTATCTTAAATGAAAACGATTCAGGAAAAGAAGATATTGAATTGCATTAAACAGATTTTGTATAGTTTTCTCTTAATAACATGGGTTATGAATTATTAGCATGCGTTAACTTTGAGAGAATGTTATCAAATATGTATATTTCTGACAAATAAATAAATAAATACATTATGCCACTCACGGTATAGTGGATAGGGAAGATTACTGCGGTGCGGAAGGGCCAAGGTTTGAATACCGGAGAAAGCAAGGATGTTTGTAAATGTATAGTGCCTTTGCCGCATGGGGGCTCTCTATATACGCGCTGAGACGAAAGTCCTCTCTAGAGGTTGATGGTAGGGAAGAAGAGTGGGATACCCTCGGACCCGTAACCCCGAGGTGCTTCCCATCAAAATTGCGGGCGAAAGTGAGCGAAGTCGTACTGTCACCTGTATGCTGCTCAAGGTCAACGACAGGCGCAATCTTGCACTCTTTGCCTTGGGAAATTCGTGGGCTTGCTCTGATGTTACTATCAGACAAGTGAGACGAGTCACAACAACAGTAAATACCTTATACAATTTATGGTTTTATATTAAGGTATTTAATCCTCTACTTTCTAATTCCAACTTTGATTAATTATGAAAAACTTTAAAAGATGTATTTTGAAAGCATTATTTCTGTGAGGATATTCGTTATTGAATTTATAGTTATAAATCCTTGTTTTAAAGCCACAGTCTTTTACATATTCTCGTTTCTTTCTTCCTTCTTTTCTTCTCTCTTTTTTTCTTTCCGTCAAATCACTAATTTTCATCTTGTTTCCACCAAATATTACCGCCCTGTAATATATTAAAAAAATTAATAATGAAAAGTTTGTATGAATGTATGTATGTTTCTGGCTTTGTGAAAAAACAACAGTATCTAGAGTCATCAAATTTTGAATAACGTAGTCTTCAACTCGAATGTGGGCACCTAGAAGCCCGAATTTGAAATTTGAAATTTGTTTTATTTTCTCGATTTCTATTTTTCTATTTCTATAACTATTTCATATTTTGCGATAATTTAAGGAATTTTTGATTTACAAACTCAGCGATTTCAAAGCGAGAAAAGGCAACACTTTACGGAATAAAATATTTTTATTTCCAGTGCGCGAAACTGCCTATCGGAAATTCTAGAGATATACTGTTTTCAAATATTTTTAGCCAAATGAACATTAGCCCAACATCTACTTGTACGTGTGTAGATGAATAAAACGCTCCATTCGGGCGTAATATGTTTTCAAATCTTTTTTAAAGTTAGAAATAAAGTATTTAGCCTGTGTTGTGTAAGTTTCTCCAAGTACAGTGCACCAGAAGTTGTTCTAATCTAGCTTAAGAGCGATTACTGAAGAACTGATTCACTGTTTTTAAAATGCATTACATTACGGAGAAACGATTCCGACTTCCCAAAGCAAGTAACATAAAATAAGAGCCAACCCACATTTTCTCCAACTCTTTATACAGATTGAAGTGCTTTACTGACCAGCCGTTACTACTCGTTATTACTAACCACTTATATCTCTATTACGCTTCCACTCTTTTCTCCTTTTATTTTCTCCCTCCCCTCCCCCACTGTTTCCGTAGGAGGAAACGGTAAGCTTTCACATTCAGGCCCGTCACACAGGCCATTCAATTTCCATTACATTGCCTGGTGTAAAGCTCAATAAGCGGTAGATCCCCTGACGCACAAAACACCCGGCCCCAACAAAATCCTTTTTACTTTAACGTCTCCCCTACGTTTTGTATATTTTTATAGGTTATTCTTTTTTATTTCCTTTTACCCGTACTACCCTTTTTACCCCTTGATCTGCGATGGCTGCAAGGTATTTTCGGCCTTCCCTTCGCCTTCTTATTTCCCTTAACCCTCACGATAGTGTAACGTATGTTGGGCGAAGAAGCAGTATTTGGGGAAAAGATTTTTTCGGCGTTTTGGATTATATGGGATATTTGAGTTGCGAATTTCGGAGACCTTTTTTTTTAGGAGGGTCTACACTACACGTTAAACGGTCGCATTTACACCTCGCACTGAGGCAAATAAACAGGAAGGGGTGACATTTTTCTTCGTTCTTTGGTTTATTTTTCAGATAGAGTCCAAGTTAACCCGGAAAGGATTTCGCTAGAAGGATAATTCTAGAAAAATATTTGCCTTTTTGTGATGTTTCTGATTTTATAAAACTTGTTTAGGAAGATTATTTTCTGAATTAAGAAATAAAAAATTAATGTTTTTATAAGAAAATTTATATTTTACTTATATTTTAAAGAGTTACGAATTTCTGAATTGTGTTCGTTAATTTGAGGAAGGCGTGAATTTGACTTTTTATTGATTTAGATTAAGTTGGCCGTTTGCAGAAACATTAAAATACGAAATTTGCATTTAATGTTATTCAGATTTCTAAATAACCTTCTTTCTATTTAATGAACTTTTCATTTAAAATGTTCAATCTGTTTCAGCGCCGATTTAGCATGCTTTCTTGGACTAAAAATGTTTTTCATCGTATAATCAGCAACTTAATAAATGGAGTGTTTTTCTTGAGAAACACGCATAAAAGTTTCAATTTCGTATATTTTTACTTAAAAAAAGTGACGCATGAGGAAGCCCGTTTTATTTGTTTACGTTCTTAAATCAGAATCATGGGCAACCATTCAAAGAATAAATTGTGTCATATATATATATTTCACATTGGAAGCAATGAAGAAAAAGCTAAAATGAAATAACACTATTAAAGTCGCCAAAATAGTGTAAAATTGATGCAAATGTAAAAAAAAAAGAAATCTTAGCATTGATGGTAAACTGTCTATAGAAAGAAAGCTAAAATCATAAATGATGCTGGAAAACTGGTCATAATTTATCCTGGAAGCAAGAAAATCTATCCTGGAAATAAATGTAAACATTCTAATAAAAACAAAATAAATGAAAACAATTAAACTGATAATATTTCTGGACTTTACTAGGAGCAGCCCAAAGAATTACCACTCGAGTCGGTTTTCTGAATTTTATCTGGATAATTTGTTAAAACCACTTGAATCATCAGCTGAATTTGCAAATAAGGGCATTTGAATCTGATATGAAATGACCGGAATATTATAATTTAAAATAAAGTATTTAGCAGAATAAAATTTGCTACTACGCAGCATGCAAGAAAGATATGTAATTTATCCTTAATAAAATCATTACAAATTATGAAAAACGCTGAAATAAAGGTAAAATAGGCGAAAATATCATTATCTAAATCGCAGAAAATTCTGGACTGACTTCGCAATTTCATTTTCTCATTGTTGCATTATTATCACATAATTTAGTGTGCAAATAAAATTTTAATTTAAGCAATAATGACAGAAATTTAGGATAAATGACATTTTATGACTTCCGAAAGAACGGTTTCCGGCAATGATTTTGAAATTAAAATCTTCGATGAACTATTTATAAGAAACCGTTGCAACTTTGAAAAATAGCTCGACCTTTTTTTTCTTCAGTGGAGTTTTATTACAAACGTTCAAAAAATAATATTTATTCGAAGGCTAAACTAACTGTTGAAAGTGATTAAACCCAATTTTGTAATCATGTCTCGTTAGAGATACAAAAATCATTACTATGAGTCTTTTCAGTGAATGCGAAAGAAAACAACAAATTACCAGATATCAGACTTCAATTTTGAATTTATTTTTCACATAAGACAAATATTTAATAAAATCTGCATCTGTAGTAACTAAACATTTTGACCTGCCTTTGTCACGTGTAAATTTCAAAGTAAGGAAATATTTCGTAACGCGAACAGAAAGTAATTTAAATAATATTTTGAACACAGTAATGAAAGTTTAAACGCCCCGAAAAATCAATTTATCACACACTCTCAAATTAAGCACTTACGGAGTTAAGAAAGGTAAGTCTTTGATAGATGTTCCTATGGATTAAAAACTTCAGACAGCATAAATCTCGTATTTCTTTTCAAGATTTCCAACTAATTTATTTAAAAGCCTTTCCGCAGCTCAAACTGCTATCCAGAAAGAAATAAAATTGTCATTTGCGTTTTCTCATCATTAAATCATCAGACATTTAGGAAACTTATTACATGCATACAAAACGTAAGGTGGCTGTTTAAAAAAATCTATTACTGATATGTAATTAAGACTGCCACCACATATAACCCTTAAATCCAGAATGTTTTCCCATCCGCTACCCATTATTAATGAAAATTTTATGCGTTACATATTCCGTATTTTTTCCTTAATTACTAAGCAACACAGCTTGCAAAATATGGACGTATTACCATCTATTTTTTCCTGTTAAGGATTAACATTATCGATTATTTAAAATATTCGTTTTAAAAGCCTTAATACCTTTAAAGTATTAATGGCTTAACACTGTGTCTTCCGCCTGTTCAGTTTTTACTACGTTTATTTCAATCTGCTTTAAAAAAACTGCGAAAAAAAAATCGTATAATTTTCATCATCTATCAATATGTAGATTTTCGACATTTTAAATTTTTAATGTTAATATTTTGCGCATGTGTTTCATTCTTCTCTTGCCTTCTTTAAATTTGCTTTCAAAATAAACGCTTCTAATAAATGGTTTTAGGAAACAAATTTACTTTTTAGCAAGCATTTTCTGCTTCTTTTCTATTAAAACAGCCACAGTTAAATGGATTTTAAGGTGGACTTCTTCTTTCATTGCACTTCTAATGCTGGTGCTTCTAATGCTTCTGGAATAGAACCGTTGGTGAAAAGCGAATGTCTTCTTGTGGAGTAAAATATCCAATAATTAAACTGATTCACACCATAGTGTCCTTTATATAATGATTAAAACTGGTGTTAAACTGCATTGCTTAGGAGTTTAGTATGTGTTTATTGGAAATTGAGTAATGTATCTCCAGGAGTGCATTCCAAAAATTCCTTTTGGATTACCAAGTTTTCTAATTCAGTTTCTAAGAATCGCTTAAAATATTTTCCAAAATAATTCATCTGCCAAGCTATATTATTGGTATTTAATTAAAATCCTAAACATATTTTTCAAACAATGAAAAATGGAATAGTATGCGTAATATTACATAGATGATACAGAAGAGATAATTAGAAAAGGAAGAGAAGAGTAAATGAACAAAATAAAATTATAAGCTAATAAAAAATGAAAAAAAATATAAATTTTTTCCCGTCAGATGAAGTCTAGGTGGGAAAAAATCCTGTCTTAAAATCAGATATTGTCTCAAAATAAGATACGATTTTTTAAAGGGTAATAGACTGTATGGAACTTGTAGTGTGAAACTATTTTCTCACAGTTCATCAAAAGCATTTCACCCGTTCCTTCTAGATTCCCCATTCCCATTCAGAAAAATTAATTATTCTTCAGGAAAAAGACACAATTTTTATGTTTTTATAAAGAATTAAATATTTTGAATAACTTCAATGTAATATAGATATTGAGCTATTTTAATAAATATTTATTCATTACTATAAAAGATATTAAAATTAGAGTGTGTATAGATTTTTCACAAATGTATATATAAATATCACAAAATTAAAAGATAGAAATTTTTTTCCAAAATATCTCGAGAAATACTGGATATAAATTAATTAAATTATGTATGGTTATAGTTTATTATATGAAAATAATGTGCACAAAACAACAATGAAAATACCATTGATTAACGTGAGTTATGGCGAAGATTTCAAGGCTGTTCAAACAGGTTGAAAGATGACAGTGAAAATGTGGCTAGTATGGTGTATGATGTCCTCTGACAGACAGACAGCATGCACAACACATAGCCATATATTAACAAGAGAGTTCAGGAATGCAAATGGAAGTCGCACCCACTCCTCCAACAAAGCAGTTTTTATCTTCTGAATGGTTCTGGATAGGGTTTGGCATATTGTAACAGCCTTCCTAAGCACGTACAATAGTATTTAGGTCAGGAGATTTGATTGGCCAATCCATTCGATGAATATCCTCACTCACTAGTCATCAACTATCTGGTAACAACTAGGTTGGCCCTATGTGGTCGTGCACTATCGTCCATAAAATGAACTCATGACCACAAGCAACCCTGAAAAGTCGTACTTAGGGCTCTACGATCTCTTGCCTGTACCTCTGAGCATTCAGGGAACAAGTGTCAAACACACGGAGGGGTGTGCGGGCATCTTGCATAACTGCTATCCAAGCCAATAACTCCTCCACCACCATATAGTCCGTTTCCATGATGTTGCCGGAATGGTATCAGGTCCTAGGTTCCTTCCATATCAATAGCCGCTGAGTATCAGGTTGTAGACTAAATCTGGGCTCATCCGTGGAAACAGCGTTAGCCCATTAAAGATGTATCCAGTGTTGGCATTGTAAACTCTCTCTTTTGTGGGAGTGAATAAGTATGTAGGGTTTATATTTATTTTAACTAACATTTATTTTAAGTTTAAACTATCTTTCCTGTCAAGCCTTACTTTCCCCTGGAACTGCCAATGCCAGAGTATGTAAATTTTAGTAGAACGCGCAAGGATTCAAATTATCAGCGGAAGTATTCTGAGTTAAATAGAAAGGAAACGAGATCGAGGTGTGCTGTTCTTACTTCACGAGCGCGGAGGTAGTTATCCAGAAATTGAAGAACCCCTCGTTTCGGCCTGTGTGCTTGCCTAGGAGAATTGTTAATTGTTCAACGTGATATTCAAAGTTTGCTGAATTAGCAGCGGTATTGTAAAACGCGGTGAGGGTAGTTACTTTTAGAGAGTCGTAGTTAGAGTCTTGTTATTATTTTCTTCTCAAGCTCTTATTTTTATTTTACCGCCGGGTCGGCGTAGTTTGTGAGCGTCAAGAGCACGCACTTGTAATTTATTACGTTGAATAAAAAGGGACTTAAACCCTTAGCAAGACTTTGTCTATTTCCCAGTTTCAACAGTCACCTCTTTGTTGCGTGCAAGTTGGAGGCGCGCAACTCTACATTTGCGCCCGAACACTTATCGAACTGAAATGGCCGAAATTTGGATGGAAGCCGCGGGACAACACCAAGGAATGGCAAGCCAATTGGAAGGAATTGGATACCTGGTCCAGACTTTGAGAGCGTCAATCAAGCCAAACGTCAATTTCGACGGAAAAAATTCAGTGGCGATATTTCTAGAAGGCCTAGAAAATCACTTTCAGCTCTACCCTGTGCCTGAAAGACAAAAAGTTGCCATCGCCACATCCGCACTAAGAGGACAGGCCGCACTATGGTGGAAGAATATAGGTAAATTTTTATTAGGGGAATTTGGAAGCCAGACATATACATTTGAAAATTTCAAAAAATCGTTAGTAAAGGCCTTCCCCATAGTGAAAGATCGAGCAAAGCTAGAAGCCGAACTATATAGTTTCTATCAACGGGATATAGAAGAGTTGACGGACTTTATTTTGCGAAAAATTAAGCTGACGGATATGCTGTAAGGGAAGAAACCCGATGCGGAGATTATTGAAATAATCTTACCAAGATTGTTACCTGCTGTTCAAGACTACTTCGAAATTAGAAACCCAAGCACATTGCAGGAGCTCTTCGAATTGGCGGTGAAGTTTCAAAATCGCAGAATAGCGGAAAAAGCGAGAGGGGCATCGTATTCTCAAAGTACCCGAAGGAAATCTTCAAATGAGCAAACCAGAAATGCAAATCGCTCTTATGGGGGAAAGAGCTATCAAGCTAACTCATCGAACCTCGAAGGTCAAGGCCCAAAAAGAAAATTCGAAAATAAACATCCGCGCACCCAGAATGCACAAATTGAAAGGAAAGCTTTAAACGAGTAGAGGGGCCTGTGAAAGCGAAGGTCCAGACCCCGGAGGTTTTAAAAAAACCCTCAAAAAGATATTTAAATACGGTCATCGTAAAAAACTCACATCTACCAATTATACAAGTCCTGGTTGGCGATGTACCAGTAGAAGCCCTCATCGATACAGGAGCAGAAGGAAATTTTATGAGCGAAACATTCTTCAAAAAGAATTTTTATAGGGTACGATTATTTAAAACCAAAAATACGGAAATTATAGCGGCGCAAGGAAAAACCTGTCACTGCATCGGGAAATTATAATTAAACATACAGGTAAAAGAGGAAAGCCTGAAAGTATTAATTTTTGTAGTGAAGAATCTGCAAAATCCTCTTATTTTAGGTATGGAGTTTTTAAGGGCCGCGAGGGCCAAGCTGAATTTTCAAGACAGTTATGTGGTGATGGAGATGGACCAGAGGGTGGTGGAACCTATGGAGAAACCGCAAGTTGACTTTAGCCATCTGAATGACCATGAAAGTCAAGCCATCCAGCAAGTGGTGAGTAATTTTTCTAACTTGTTTTCAGAAAAGCCTGGTAGTTGCCAAATAGTTACGCATCAGATACAATTAAATGCCGAAAAACCTTGTAGGACTAAGCCTTATCGTTATGACAAACAAAAAGACGTAATCATCGAAGAACATATTCAGGAGATGTTAAAGAATAAAATAATAACGCCTATAAATAGTGAGTACGCGAGTCCAGTCGTACTATGTAGGAAAAAGAACGAATTTCCTCCTTCGGATAAAAGGGCTTGGAGGTTTGCTATCGATTACAGAAAACTAAATAGTATTACTAAATTCCCAGTTTACCCTTTGCCGGTTATAGAGGAAATTATTAGACAGATCAAATCGACAAGATACATGTCTACTTTGGACTTAACGTCTGGCTACTATCAAATAGCTGTGAGACCCGAAGACATACATAAAACCGCGTTTATAATAAAATCGGGCACTTATGCATTTTTACGCATGCCCTTTGGGTTGTGTGGGGCCCCATCAACATTCCAGAGAGCTATGGACATTGTTCTAAAGCCTGTCCTAGGAAAATCAACTTTAATTTATCTAGATGATATAATTATAACGAGTAGTACGTTGGAACAACACATTAAAGATCAAGAAGAAGTTTTTAAATTATTAAAAGAGGCCGGTCTTACAATTAACGCCTCAAAATGCAAGTTCGCAACTAAAGAACTTAAATATCTCGGTTATAAAATTTTGCAAAAGGGTATAGAAACTAGAAACGCGAGATTCAAAAATAAAAGCAATCAAGAATTTTCCACCGCCCAACACCGCCAAGAAACTTTCTTCTTTCCTTGGGTTATGTTCTTACTATCGGTCTTTCATAAAATATTTCGCTAATATTGTTGAACCACTCTTAGTAATCAAAAGAAAGAGAAGTAAATTTACGTGGACAGCGGAAGCAAATACAGCATTTGAAAGATTAAAAGAAGCGCTCATCAATGCCCCTGTTTTAAAATTCCCGGAGGGGGACGAAAACCTGGAAATTGCAGCAGATGCGTCGGACTATACGGTGGGTGCGGTTCTTACGCAAAATAGCCATCCTCTGGCATTTTTTAGTAAAACATTGAATCAGACACAAAGGAATTATACAGCTACAGAAAGAGAAACATTAGCCGTATTAATGGCTGTACACAAATTTCGAGTTTATTTCGGCAAAGCGCCAGTAACAGCCTTTTCGGATCATGCGGCTGTTGGTAGACTTTACTCGGGGAAAACCCTAACGCCCAGCTTAATAAGATGGGCTTTAAAACTCCAAGAATATAATCTCAGAATAAAATATAAACCGGGTAAGGAAAACAATGTAGCTGACGCACTTTCTCGTATAAAACTGGACGATGAAGGGAATGAACTTAAATGCGCTGTGTTGACTTCAAAAATTTTAGATTCTAGAGATACGATTATCACTGAACTGAAAGCTGATCCTGAATTTGGAAATATCTATGCATATTTGAAAGACCCCGAAAGCTTTGAGCACACAGATATCGATGCGATAAGAAATAGAGCAGAAAACTATGAAATAATAGATAATTTATTATTTTATACGAAAACAACAAACGAAAATCTCGAGTACAAGCCAGTCATCCCAGCCTCGCTTCGATTAAGCATTTCGAAGGAATTACAAGACGCGGGTCATTTAGGGGTCAGAAAGACTTTAAAAAGGGTACGCGAGGCGGTATATTTCCCGCAATTATACAAAATAGTAACTGCGTATGTCAGGTCCTGCAATCAATGTCAGTTAATAAATGATATTAATTACAGCCCGGCCGGGTACTTAAATAGCATTCGCGCTACATTTCCGAATGAAATTTTAGGCATAGATCTTCTTGGTCCCTTCCCCCAGAGCGAGTTAAATAAAAATCGTTTTCTTTTAGTAATAGTAGACCATTTTTCAAAATGGACAGAAATTGTTCCACTTAAACGCGCGTCAGCCAAAACAGTCGCAGATGCATTCTTACACAGATACATTTTAAAATACGGTGCACCGATAAAAGTCATTAGCGATAACGGAAAACAATTCATTAGTCAAATATTTGAAAACATATGCACTGGACTTGGCATACGCCATATCAAAATGGTTCCGTATAGACCACAGGCAAACATAGCAGAAAGAGTGAACAAAAACATTGTAAAAATAATTCGCAGTTACGTGAGCACACATCACAAGCACTGGGATGGCTACATAAATGAATTAGCTTATGCTTTAAGAACGACAAATCACGATACTACGGGAAAAACCCCAGAAGAATTATTTTTAGGCAGAAAGTTAATTACACCTTAAATTATTCTTTGTGCAACAAAGAGAGCAAGAGTTTAAACAGAAAGATGTGCAAAAACTTATTGATCAGGCGCTTAAAAGCTCGGATACGGCAAGAAATAAGCAAAAAGTGTATTACGATAGAAAATGCCGTGAAGCAGATTTTAAAGTTGGGGATAAAGTATTGAAGCGGAAATTTTCTTTATCAAGTGCCCCAGACAATTTTACCGGAAAGCTAGCTCCAAAATTTGAAGGCTCCTATGTAATTCAGGAAATCAAAGGAGTCGTATTGTACCTTAAGAACGAGAGAGGGGAGATCTGTAAAGCAAGTCCCGACCAGGTGAAAAAATGCTATAATCCAAATGATTTTGAAATCCTTAAAAGTTTCTTGCAGGACTCAAGTCTAAAAGAAGTAGAAGGTCCAGAAATAACAACTGTTCCACCACCCAAGAAGCAGAGAACTGAAGACAGACCCAGCCCTCCCAGACGACGGTACCAAAAAGAAAAAATGAAAACTTTCAAACTCCAGCATTTAAGAAAAAACAAGAAACCTTGGTAAAGAGGAAAACACCACCTACAACGTATCGCAGTAGAAATTATACATCAAGGTGAACGCTCCCAGGGCCAGAGAGTCAGGTGCAAGCAAGGCCGCCGTTCCGGAAACTGAAACGGCAGCAGGAGGAACGAAAATACCAGGAACAACAGAAGAAATTCAAGAAGGACTCCAGACCGGAGGACGTCAAGACCAGCAGTCCAATGGAAAAACGAAAACGACAACAACCCGACGATTACTCCGCCAAGAGGCCAGCATGCAGAGGACGCAAAAGAAAAAATAATGTGGACGACACTCGGAGGTCAGTAAGGAGAAGATTGACGTCCATGAAACCTATAACATGGGAACAATTTTGCCAGAAAAGAATGACGGAGTTTCAATCATCGAAAACTCAAAGATAAGTTAAAATCTTCTATAATTTGTTTTCTTTTGTTCCGAAATGTTATGCATAAGTACGAAGTTCTATGTTTTGACGAAATTCAGTATGTCTCGGTTGAGACTTAGTTTTGTTTTACTTTATTTAGCTAAGGCAAAAGTATTATATTCTTTAAGTATAAAAGCTAAGAACAAGCATTTTCTGTTGGTCGAAAGATTAATTCTGTTATGTTAAAGCCAAAATTTGGCCGAAGATAAAAATAACTTCGTATTCTTGTATTAATAAGAATTTTAGTTTCAGTGCCGCCAG
Source organism: Stegodyphus dumicola (assembly GCF_044657685.1). Taxonomy (NCBI): domain Eukaryota; kingdom Metazoa; phylum Arthropoda; class Arachnida; order Araneae; family Eresidae; genus Stegodyphus; species Stegodyphus dumicola. Next base: position 96,650,461 of record NC_140772.1, on the reverse strand, counting down.
CTTGGCGAAGAATGAGTAAAGTAAAAATTTATTTTCTCTTATTCATTTTATGGTAAATTGTAAAAATCATATGTATTAAAATTTTGTAAATATACGTAAATACTTGAATGTTATGTAAAAGTAGAATTTAGTTTAGAAGCATAAAATTTTAGATGCTAAAAGTAAATGGTTAAAGCAATGAATTCAAAATTTAAGTATTAAACTGTAGATAAAATCATGCTTTAAGCCTGCATGTCTAAAGATGAATGAGGGGGAAGTTAGAATGAATGTGTTTTGTAGGGTTCTCCACGTACACTTGAATTTTTAAGAATGTTAAAGTAGCTCATCGAGTTGTAGAATGTCGAGTAAGGTGTGTCTATATGGTCGTTGAATTTTAACAAATCATTGTGGTTAGGGGAAGTGTTGTAAGACTAAAACACGAATATTCCCGTTTGACACCACACATGGTGGAGAGCCAGGGTAAAGTTAAATTAATGCTTGAAAAATTGAATGAATGTGAATTAAGCAATAACTAAGAAAAACGAATCGTTTAAAAACAAAAATTTATTCAATGTCAAGAAAGTGTAAATTATAATGTATTTAGAAAGATACTGATACTTATTCCTTCCAGATGCTGGAAGGAAAAGAACAAGATTGATTGATGAAGTCCAGGAAAAGTTGCTGTACGAAGAGAGATTTATAAGTATCGACAGAAATTTAGTATACAATTTGTTACATAAGATTTTTTTTTGTGTAAACGAGGCTCTTGAGAGTTAGTTCAGAATTATAGAAACTTTTCAACAGGTCGTTTGTAGGACCTGCTTCCAAGTTTTCCAAATTCTGGCAGCGGCAAATGTAGGGTTTATATTTATTTTAACTAACATTTATTTTAAGTTTAAACTATCTTTCCTGTCAAGGCTTAGTTTCCCCTGGAACTGCCAATGCCAGAGTATGTAAATTTTAGTAGAACGCGCAAGGATTCAAATTATCAGCGGAAGTATTCTGAGTTAAATAGAAAGGAAACGAGTTCGAGGTGTGCTGTTCTTACTTCACGAGCGCGGAGGTAGTTAGCCAGAAATTGAAGAACCCCGCGTTTCGGCCTGTGTGCTTGCCTAGGAGAATTGTTAATTGTTCAACGTGATATTCAAAGTTTGCTGAATTAGCAGCGGTATTGTAAAACGCGGTGAGGGTAGTTACTTTTAGAGAGCCTCGTAGTTAGAGTCTTGTTATTATTTTCTTTTCAGGTTCTTATTTTTATTTTACCGCCGGGTCGGCGTAGTTTGTGAGCGTCAAGAGCACGCATTTGTAATTTATTACTTTGAATAAAAAGGGACTTTACCCTTAGCAAGACTTTGTCTATTTCCCAGTTTCAACAGTCACCTCTTGGTTGCGTGTTGCCTCTTGTTACCTCTTGTGCAAGTTGGAGGGGCGCAACTGTACAAGTAGGATGCAAATAGCGGGCTTTCTGGAATACAGTCCTGTTTCATGAAGATTTTTGGCAGCTGCCTTCATTGAAACTGATGTTATTGTGGCAGTAGCGAGATCACAAGACAGTTGTGTGACAGTAGACGTCATCGGGTGCTTGGCGGAAAGTACCAAATACCGGTCTACTTTCGTCATTGTGGCTCTCGGTCAACCTGGATCTGTTTTTTCGGACACTATGTTTTTGAACTGATTCCACAAATTAGAGATGACATTTGTTGTTATATCCAGTTCTCTTGCAGCCTGAGCTTGCTACTGTCCAGCCTTAAAAGCCTACCCATGATTCATCATCTCATATCTTCGTCTAAGCAATAATGTATACCCATTTCACCTAAAAAAAAGCAGAAAAGAAAAATATTATTCAACAAAGAGGATAAAAATCATTTGCGTGTTGCAGAGCGGAATAAACTGAGCAGCTGGAAAGGGATTTTACACTTCCTGCTGGCGTGTAGACGTCTACAGGGTTATCTAAATGTAAACTTATCTCAGTGACATCAGCGTCACAATGGCATTATATGGCAAATCACTGTCCAGGTTTTGTGTGGTATTTTAAGAGAAATGTGGTATAATGTTTTACATCTCTTAATTTTGTCTATTAGTGTATTTCTTTGATATCTAGCCACTCGAGCGGTCAGCTGCCTAAAAGAATATCCATAAAAGAAAAAAAAATATACAAGGTGTGATATAAAAAAAACGAGACTGGTCAATAAATTATTGTACTTACAGAATCAGTTTTCCGGGTAATTATCACCTTCAAAGTAGTTCCCTTCAGCATTAACGCCCTTCATCTGCATTCGGTGCTGCCATTGCTGGTAACAGTTCTGGAACGAGGTTTTTGGCAGTAGCGATTCAAAGGCCCCTCAGAAGATTCTCCGGTTTTGCCTGAACCTCTTCAGCTGAGGTAAAATGGGTTCCCTTTAAGTATGATTTAACTTTAGTAAATAAGAAAAATCGCATGGAGCCAAATCAAGTGAATAAGGAGGATGCCCCATCACAGTAATGGTTTTGCTGGTCAGAAACTGCTTGACAGATAGATGCCATGTGAGTGGGTGCATTATCCTGGGGCAACAGCCATCCATCATTTCACAACTGTGGCCTTTTTTCCCCCAAGTTTTTCACGAAGTCTTTTTTAGTACCTCAATATAGTATTATTGATTAACAGTCTGATCCTTCCACACTGCCCCTTTAAGCTGAAAACCGCTTATGCCATTCAAACCCGCGTGTATGAGACAAAGTTTCATCTCTAAACGTCTCGGTTGACATTTCAGATGTTTCCTCCGTCGTTGATTTCTTAAGTTTCACAAGAATCTTGATGTTGATTCGCTGTACGGTTTTTACATTAGGCTATTTTCCGGCAGAACGCAGTCGCACATGTTCACTCAATGATGCGGTATCCCTACTGGCGTGGTCGGTTAAGTCGAAATTGGAGGCATAGATAGAGGAGATGGGTGGCATGACATCACCAAAACAGTTGTTGCTAACTGCACTCTGTTTTCAAGCTACATAGTCTCGTTTTCTTTGTGTCACACCTCGTATAATGGTTCTGCAGCTCTAGCTGTGAACGTTTGTCTGCAGTGTGACGAACATTCATGACTACAAATTTTCCCAATTTAATTTTGTTTTAAATAATGCATTGCGATAAAGTTTGGTTGCAACAATTTAAAAAGTGATTTCGGATCTAATAGCAGCTCTGGTGCTTAAAATATTTTCGGAATAAAACTGCAAATCCGTCAGCGTGTTTAATATTCCCCAACTGAGTATGTTGAAAACAGCGTAAGATGAGGAATTACTGCAAAATGCTTTTGGTAATCCAGGTAGTTATTTGTAGGCTCAAACTGAATCATTTATTTATAAGACAGGCGTAAATATTCTTGGTAATGAATCAGTTTATTATCACTAACATTGAATTGTTTATGTATTTAATGCCTATAGATCTTTCATCTGTTTACTTTTATTGAGAGAAATGGTTAAATACAGAGACGAAGCGTTTATGATTCAAAGACTGGTTGAAATTTTACTGAGTACTTTAATTTAACATTTTGTTAACCATTTGTGTATTTTCAACACTTTAATATTAATATCTAATATAATTTTTAAAATGCCCCTCGGAGCAACGATTTAACGTTTCTAATTTTGCTTATACTTGCAGTATGTCTATTTGCTTCATTCTAGTATTTATGTAAGAAGTTAAAACATTTTATTTCTGCATAAATTACCTTTTTTTTTTACTTCGGGTCAATTTCTAATGTACCTGAATAAGATAAATTAGAGAAACTATTTTAATTGTATTACAATCGGTTTCAGGGGCTTCGTCTGAATGTATGCTTATAAATTTAAAATTGAGAAAATTTAATAATTTAAATAACATTTTAACTCATTTATATAATGGAATTCTTATTAATTGTGTTTGATTCTTATTAATTGTGTCTGAATCATCTACTTTAGCACCAGAAATTCAAAACGAAAAGAGGTGCACTTTGCCATGCCCTTTTTCCTTCCCCATCTCTCACTGTAAAAGACAGTGAATGCTGATGACTAATCGCATCAGTCGACGAAAGTGTAGAGGCGGCGTCCTCCTTTCCTCTTCCAGAGTTCGAGATGGTCTACGAATTGCATGCTACAGCTAATAGGAGAGAAGCTACATTATTTACCAATGAATTAACTGTAATTTGCTGTATTTATTACTACGTTAGGGAGGATTTTCTTCTTTGAAGTTTAGGTTACACTATATAACTATATATTTAAAGGCGGGCTAATTCTTATTTCTCTATTCTTTGAAGGCTCTATATGACAGCATCTTCTAGCTATAGAATTAATAGTATCTTTCCTAGAAATCTGGAGCACGGCTGAAAACAAAACACGAAATTCAGATGCGTGAAGGATGTAACTCAAGAGGTATTTATTTAAATTTATAACCTTCTTTGAAAAACATATGTTAAACGCATAAACCTTGCTTTTCTTTTACAATCTGTAGATATAGAACACGTACGAAAATATCGAAGTCCTTGATTGAATAATTCTTATGAATATGGTTTCTTGAAGAGCTGTTATTTAAACGGTTGTCAGAGTTTGGCAAAGTTCTGAAAATGTGGCCAGTTCTACTAACGTGGCTGCGCTAACAAATAAGTAACCATTTATTATTTTAATGAAGGGTCCACTTTTAAAATCCACATCTTACACTTAATAGTAAGAATTTTATTAAATATATACAACTTTTCTTTATTCTCAGTCATTATAGTTTTCCTTTTATGTTGTTATTATGTAACAAATTGCAAAAGCTTTATAAAATGATGTTGTCAATTGTTAGGGAGTCTCTATGGCAGGGCTGGGAGAAGAGTGAGACGCCTGCCTCAGGTGAACAATTAGAAGGAGCACAATAGCTATGAAAATTTTAGAAATTAATTTTAGAAAATAAATTACAATTGTGAATTTCCAAATGTGGAACACATTAAGAAATCAGAAGAGTTTTGTATTATAAACAATCCTGTTGAACTAAATTAATAACGTTAATTTACTCTAAAAATGGTGAGGCTTCTCAGTGATATCTGTATACTGTGTTGGCAAGAAAGTAATTTCGGCATTTTAGTGTGAAGTAAATCTAAAGTTTTTCTATACAAAAAATGAACTTCAATGAGTAAAATATCTTCCAGTCTATTCTATGACCTTTTGTATGATTTACCATCTTTCTGGAACTTCGTGATTCTGCGCTCGTAGATGCTCATAGTTTTTGAATGCCTAAATTTCCATCTTACTTTTTCCGTAATAATATACAATTAAAAATATAAAATATAAAAATAAAAAGATTCCTCCTCCCTGTTGCGCTTACAAATCATTATGCGAATATGAGAATTTTTAAAATGCATATATGCGAATATGCGAAGCTTTAAAATCCATATATGCGATGTTATCGTCATGCGATAATTTACAGGAGCTTTATTTTTTAACAAGATATTTTTTATGATAATGCTTAAACAGCTACGTTTTGGAAATACTTTATCTTTGATGATGATGTTTTGTACCACGTTATTTTAGGAATACGATGCTTGCTTAGCAATTGCTTAGCAAAGCAAGGAGAACACAATGCTCCTCGCTTTCTTTTTTCCCACGATGTTTCGTACGATGAAGCTTCCGCCTTGCGATGTATTCTTCGCGATGTTTTTGGAGGACACCTAACCACGAACTATAATATGACAAACTGCCAGAGTTACCCACTCGGCCAGTTATGGACATGAACATTAACGAAACAAAAAGATACAAAAAGGAGCCAGTTAGCTAATCTCGCTAGTGGTAAAAGAAGCTACAGCAAATATAATAAAATTATTTATAAGACCTTTAATTGATGACGAAAACGTTCTATTTATTTCTATTTAATTCTATTTAATTAAATAGTTCTATCTATTTCTATTTAATTAAATAGAAGAGAAATTGGTGATTTTGCGCTCGTAGATCAAGTAATCAAGTAGATTTTGAAGAAATTGTTCATGACTTTGCTGCGTTAAAAGAAACAAAAATCATGTTATTAAAATGCTTGGAAAATTAATGCAATACTTTTTATATTAATTTAATTCTTATTTGTATTATTTTGATGTCATATTCTGTTTATCAAAAAGTCACTTTTTAATGCTTTACATTTCAAAAACTGTAATTTATTATACGTGTCATTTTTTCGTAAGTATGTATGTACAGATCTGTATAATAACTAAACAATTACTTTAAAAGTAATGAACTAAGGATATAAAAGGAATACAAATATAATAAAATATGACAAAGTACTACAATTAAGGAGTACCGAGCACAAGTTTCGGTTTTTATTTACTATTTGAGCACAAAAACATAAAAATAATTTCAAGCTCTTTTACAAAAATTTGCTCCTCATTTCAGAGCTTTAAGAATATAATTCAACGCGAATTCAGTTCTCGGGAGGGGAATACAAAAATTGTAAACATAGAAGAATAATTCAAAACGTACACAGTCTAAAATGAAATAAAAATATAAAAATAATTATAGGTTTATAAATTACGTCATTTATATAATAAAAATAATTCTAGGTTTATAAATCACGTCATTATGTAATAAATATAGAAAACCGCGATGACCAAATCATGCATTTTTATTTTCATTACATTTCGGCTTTTCAGTTTGCCAAGAAACTGAAAAGTTTGCCATTTTGGCTGAACTGCTTTAAATAAACTTAAAAAAACAGTAAAAAGCTTTTTATTCTTCACTGTAATCAAAGTAAATAGTGTAGAATAATTTCTTAAACATCAAAAAGTTAAAATTAAAACAAAACCTTACTAAAGTTTCTCAGATTGAGCAAAAGTTATATTATACTCAAAGCGTTGAGAAAATGGGGCAAAACTGCAGCATTCTTAACGTTTACAAATTAGGATTTAGATAGTTCTGAAAATTAGCAAGGAAATGTTTTACCATTTACGGTCGGAATCTAATTTCATAAAAGTGTAAAACTACCAACGGTAAAAATTGGCGTCCTTGCCCTTGTACTTCTAACAAATAAACTAAATAGTGTGTGTGATTATGGCAAAACCTCGAGGGCTATCTGCCTAAGAGGAGGGATGCCTTCGTGGAGGACTTTCTAAGGCAAACTGGCTCGTATACACGTTACACATGGGGAAAACCACGAAAACGCCCATGCAGCCAGCCCGTTCGCGGGATTCGAACCTCGGACCGAACTACCAGTGTTCAGCGACTTTACCGCTCGGCCGCTGGTGGGCCTATATAAAAAACTAAATAGACAAATAAACTTGTTAATAGAAAGCGTTGCCGAGAAGTCTGGCATCTACATAATAATATACGTAAGACTTAAAACTGGGCTAAATGTCTACTAAAGTAAGACGCGGCTTGGTAATAGGACAGCCAGCTAGCTGCCTCATCTTTGAGCTCGATTTGAATCTCAGGGAAAACGCGTACATAGGCATTTCGTAACTGCATGGTGTTTTATCGCTTAAAATACTGTCGAGATAGAAAACGTCCAGTAAGGTTGGTGAAAGGTAATTTCTATTTAATTAAATAGTAAAAGTTAGGGTATTATTTGAGATAGTTATAAAAGTGTGCAGAAATAGTTAACCTGTGCTGTGTGCATGTGTATATATGCAATATACTTCTTTTTTGTCTTCATTATTTTTTATTTAATTTAAATTTTCTTTCGTTTAATTTTTATTATATTTATGTTTTTTATTTTATTTTTTAATCATTCCGTATTTTTAAATTCTTATCTATTTATTTGCTTTGTCATGTAACTTCTGGACATCTCGCACCATATACAGGAGCGAGCATTTACCTCTGACATCAAGTGAAAAAAAAAACATGTAGGCACAGCTCTGATCTCTGGCACACTGTCCTTATAACCGTGTTGATTTTTTGCAAGAAAACTGAAGTGTCAAAACGAAATTCGTAATTATTAGCAATTCTGTATCTTAAGTGGTTCATAAAAATTAATTGCATCAAATTTTATTTATGCTAAGGTTAAGGTATGCTAAGGTTAAAGTACTCAGATTATCATACTCGATCACTGTGTAGCAAAACTTAATTTAATTCATGTATTGTGATTTTCTGTTTACATGACAACTTCTAAGATAACTCAAGATAAAGGTGGACACATTTCTAAGTTTAGAAAAACATTTTAATTTACATTAATATGATCGGCGGATCAGATTAGTTAACGCTGTTTGTGATGTAAGCGATACAGGGCTAGACACTTTAAAATAAAAAACGATCTTATCAATTGTTTTCACGTGGATATCGATAAGCCTGCTTAAGCAATGGCATTAATTCTAGTCATACAAAAAATATTTCAAAAGCAAATGCAGCGATTATCCAAGAGCGGATTAGAGTCTTTGCGGATTTCTCCGAGGTCCATAAGCGGCCGAGCTATAAATAAAGTAGCTGAACACTGATGATTCAGTCCGGGGTTCAAATCCCGGTGAACAAGAGCTGCCTGTATGGAGGTTTCCGTGTTTTTTCTCATGTTTAACGTGTATGCCAGCCAATTTCTCTTAAAAAGTCCTCCACGAAGGCATCCATTCCCTTAGATAGATAACCCTCGTGTGCTTTCCCGTAATTAAATAAACCAATTCAAACGCGGATTACCCGTGCGTGGCGGTGCTCACCAAGTACACTCTACGCTCTGCACGAGACTGTAGGGGAAACAAAACATCTACAAGTCCATCATGCTTTATAAACCGTTGAACTGCGTCTTTAGGTTTAACTTTAACGATCATCGCTTATAGTTCGTTCCGAATGTGCTTAGTCGAAGGCATCGTTTCGGTTAATAACCTGGATTTTTTTGTTTCTTAGGTATTATGCATATTTTCTTCTTATTCTTTTAAAAATGGTCTAAAGTTTTAGAACTAAATGAGTAAAGAACATGCTACTAGTATTATGCGCAAGAAAATTGTTTCAACATTAAAACAAAAACTTACATTAATCAAAATATTTGAACATGGTGAATCGACAATGAAGTTCGCCGAAAAATATGGAATTGGCAAGCAAACTTCTCGTAATTTTGTTAAACCAAAACAAATGTTAGCTACTTTAAGAGATTATGAACTTTTCTGGTCTTTTCATAACTTCTTGAGGAAGATGATGATTTATTGAAGATCTAGAAAAACTGACTGTATGGGATGCCGTGTACGGAGGAGCAAAAACTGATCGAAAGTAAAACCAGTAACACTGGTTCGACAATTGAGAAAGATTCTTTCTAATATGGAAATAGGATATTTGTCTAATTGTAAAGAAGTCGAGGCAATAACTGAAATTGTATGTCAAAAAATTTAAATTCTTCAGAAACGTCGATCGAGAAATGATTCGATGGCTATTCGACAGAGCTCGCCGTTCAAAACTTGAGTGATGCATATATCATTTCAAATGCCACAAGAACAGAAGAAGCAGAGCTTGACCCCGAAAATACAAGCGAAGAAGACACTGAATATTATACTGGGTCGAAACAGCGGACTATGTCATTTCAAAGACTTCAAAGGGGATTCGAATGCAGTGATAAAACAGCACTTCGAAAAATACGCAGTGAAACGTTGTTGTCTTGTTCATGGATTTCATTGAAGAATGGTTGTCAGAACCTCAAGGAGGTAGCCGTAAGTAATTGAAAAAGCAATTCTTACATAAAAGTAAAAAAGCTGAAAATTCTTAAACTATCGAATGCATCTATCAATTATTTAAGAATAATAAATTATTTTGAAATACTAATCAAGTAAATAGAAGAGGGTACTTGCTCAAGATAATGAAGAATTTGTTTGTTTTACAGATAAAAGTAATTCCTTGAAATTGTTAAAGTAACTGAGTTTCTTGAATTCCCTAAAATGATAAACAAATAAGCACTATTTTTAATTTTGAAGAAACCTGCTGTTTTGTTTACAAAATTATCTGTAATACGAAAGTTATTTATCAATTTAACCTTTTCCTCAGTTGTTATGACTTTTTTCTGTCGTCTAATATATGACAGAAGAGTTCTCAGAGATTGCGGTTTCTTTGAATTTTTTACACTTATTTTCGATTCGATAGTAGACTGCCATAACCCTAACTCTAGAAACTTACCTTCATATACTGCTGCGACACAAAAGCAATGCGATTTGAAAAATGGTTTAGTTCCTGACACTTTCCTATTTGTCTAGGGACATAAACTGTCCTGGTGTCTGCTTTCCAAAAACGCGCCCAGAGTTTTTGGATTTAGAAGTCGAAAGAAAAAAGAAATGAATCTAAGTTATTGCGCCAGACGTATCTCCTAGGGTCAGAAACGGAAAAACTTACAATATTTAAACCCTAAAAAAAGAAGAAAAAATAATAAAACAACTTTTTTTTTCCTTTTTAGTATAATCGTTTAGTTCTGATGCACTATACAAGTAAGGAAAAAAACAAAATACAAAAATCCCAAATAAACCTAAAGGAATAGGACTGTCAGATGCTAACTCAGCTGGCTGAGTGCCAAGAAATAAAGCGTGTTTTTCTTTCCTCCGAACAAAATACGACTCGAATACAAAGGAATTGGAAAGTTTTTGACTTGCAGCCAAGCTTGGTGATTACGGAAAACAATACGATGAAGTGAAAAAAGAAAATGGCAGCTTATAATCACATTGCGTTCGACGTCCAGACCACTGAAATTTGATTTGGAGGGTTCAAAAATATGGAACAGTGATTACTTTTACACAATTTGTATTGATGTTTCCTTCAAAGAACAAATCTTTGATACAAAGATATCTTGAAACTTCTGAAACACGGTGTTCTGTTCGATGAATTTTGATGAAGTAAAGGTTTTCTTTCGCTTTCATGAGATTAATATGAAATAAAAATCCATTACCCTGCCAGAATAAATTTTGAAACAATTTATCAAACTTTTTGAATAAAAGAAGTTTTTTTTCCTTCCTCCTATCGCAAAGTGTCTAAAATAATTTAGCCTTCTTGTATCTTAAGATTATGAAGTATATTAGAAAATGATGTTTAGAAGTTAGAAAGCATTTATTTTATGAGCTGCAAAAAAATGAAGACCAAATAAATTTTTGGATATATGTTTGGAATTCAATGGTACATCAATGCAGCAGAGTGTGGTAAAATAATATTAAGTACATTTCAATTTTTTTTACTAAATACTATACATTTAAACATTTCAGAAACCTAGTTGATCTCACATTCGAAAGTGCCAAATATTTAAATACGCAGTAACATTCTGCAATGATCAATAAAGAATATCATGGAAATCATGAGGCATTTATAAAAAGAGAATATTCTTTGCATGTTTAAATTTGCTAATATGATTTTATTAATTTTAAGTAAAATGTTTAAATCAATTTTCTGTGAGGATGCTCAGTCCTTTAATGGATACTCTAGATAGGAATACATGGGAATAAAATATGTACTATTACGCTAGAACTGCCATTGAGACGTACAGATTGGTAGAGTTGTTATTTAAATTAACTCGTTATTATAATTTGGCTCTTTTCTATAACTTCGTTCTGTTTCCTTCACCAGTATTCAAATGAGATAGCCAGTGTTTAAACTGAGAAATTTTGGATTTTAAGATAAGCGTGTGTTCTGGCTTCGTATACACGCTACGTGTTTGTTTCCTGGCAGCTCTGATAGTAGTAAGTATTCGGCTTTGCTTTACATTGTTGCGCTCCTTTGATTTTGAAGTTCCGTTAGAATTACTCAGCCAGCTTTGGGTATATTTCATTGTGTTGTCTTTGACTATTTCTCCATGTTTGATTTAATGACTACTTCCATGTTTGACTGTTCTGCCAGCTATGGCTGATATTGTTAACACTAGATGTTATTAACTGTTATTATACTGATATTGTTAACACTAGAGACTGTGGCTGATATTGTTAACACTAGAGACTGTGGCTGATATTGTTAGCACATAAGAGAGATGTTTATGTTCCATATTCTGTTTAAACAAAAAAAAAGTTATTTTAATTTTCTAAAGACTTTGTAATTACTCCAGACGTAACGGTAAATCATTTTACGTCTGTTGGGGTTATTGGACTAATTACCAGTTTCAGATCAAATAAAACCCCACAGTTTCATGGATATGAATGCTGGTGTGAATGTCCAGTACGTTCACAATGTGCACTAGTCATCAGATGGATACTCTCTGTAAAAACAAAATAATAAGCAACATTTCTGTGGATACAGCTTTCATTTCAAATATAGAGTTTCTTGGAGATAGTTTCCTGTCTAAGCAAAAATACATACAGTAATAGACTTAGTTTAAAGCGCAGTTATATGAGAGGTTAATTAGCCTTTCTAGAGAAGTTGTGCATACATGAGACATATTCTTTCTCATGTCAGAGATAGATTTCTACGAGCATTCTCCACGAGAAGAAGACAGCGAAGGTTTAGTGGTTGTAGAATAGCCCAAATATTCATCTAGGTAGGAAAAGTTTTTTTCTATGTTAATTTTTATGATGAATTGAAAATTAATCTTCGGCTCCTGTACGCTTAGAACAGAAGTACTAAAATGTACCTGAATTTCTAGACGAAGAAAAAAGAAGACAAAGGAATTTAAGAAATTTCACGCAAACTTTTCTTTCCTGTTAAAGGAAGTGAATAATCTATACAAAACTCTAGAAATGATTTTAATAACAGGAATGATTATGTTTAAGATTTTCCAGATATATTTAAAAGGAAGACACGTTTTAAACCCGTGTTTGATAAAGCTGAAAAAGCAAATTATCCTCACCGATTTTTCCATTCTTTTATACGGATAGCAGTTAAAATATTCACGAAGAGCTGTGTGGCTAGACTAGAGCTGACGAAATTTCAAAAACTCCACTGTCTGAATTTCACAATTTAAACATATTTTATCTAAAATATTGTGAATGGTACGATCTTTACAAGAAATATATGTATTAGTTACTGGAGGAAAGGCACATAGCAGGTTTTACTGAGCTGTCTAAAATTAGTCTTTTCATGTGAATTTCTTTATTTCGAAGATATTCTCTGAAATGGACACAGCCTTTGGTGCTACTTTGGTAGACGGTTGTACGGATTTTGGCTATTTTTGGCTATTTTTCTTTTGGCGAGTAATACAACTTATGGTAAACCCATTGCTGGATAAGTTATTTATGGTAACCGATACTTTGTTGTCATTTTATTAAAAAATAATGTGTTTTATTATGCATAAATTCCGTGTTTTAAATATTATTTATGGCTTCTAAATAATAAAAATCAATTTAATTTTGCATTTTTATTTGAAATAAAAATTTTGTTGTTTATAATATTTTATATAATTTTATGTTGTGGATGATGTAATCAATGACGTCACCTTACTTAAAAAGTAATTGGTTTTATTAATATCTATAAATTTAATCTAATGTTTTAAACATTATTTATGGCTGTAAATATTAAAATACAATTTAATTTTGCATTTGTTTTAAAAATGATTTTATTATGAATGATTATTTAAATAATTTTAATTGTATGCGTGATGTAATCAGCTCCCTGATTGGTTACTGTATATTTGTGCATTACCGCGCCATTTAAAGTTTTATTATTCATCTCTTCGAATTCCTCAGATTTGAAATGGAATGGCTATGTCTGTTTCGAAAATGAATCTTGTTATTGGTATTTACCAAGAATTATTGGTATTGGAATAAAAAAAATGCCATTTGAGACCTTATTTTGGCCAACCTGTCTTTCCTAATCAAAGATTTATTTATAAATTGTTAATAGCGGCAGAGGAAATTTATTTTAAATTTATGGAGGAAACCTCGCTAATTGGTTCTTCAATGAAGTGCGAGAAATGTGGATTACAGATGAAGATGGTTAAAAGAGCCGATTCAATTATGATTCCGATTTTTTTGTAGTACTTATCAATAAATAACAGGTTAAATGACTCAAAAAAATTTAAGTACATATTTTTCTTTTATTTTAGAATTGTATACTTCAATTTTTGTTAAAAAAATTAATACACTATTTTCAAAAATTGCTGAGATAATTATTGTCTTATATATTTTAATGTTAATTAAATTCTATATAACGTATTTTAAAGTATTTGAATTTAATAATATTCTAATTCTTTTAAATGTTGGTATGATGGTTTTTAATTCGATATTCAATTTCAGTAATATTGTAATCTAACTAAACGTTGGCACAATGTTTTTATAGCGGTGTTTTATTCTCTTTTTTGCTATATGAAAGTAATAATAACCTTACTTTAGTATTTTATACTCATAGTAAATGTATTCAATTACACTTGCCTGCCATCTTAAAAAACGACATTTTCAACAAAAAAATTAATCCATTACTTTTAACGATATTTGTTTTTTTTTTTTTTAAAGTTTCGAATACTTTACTATGCGTAAAAACAGCGTTTTTCAAGATGGCTGACGATTGTAAAAATCGCGCCAACAATTGCGCCAACGTTAATAGCCAAAAATCCGTGCAACCGTCTACCAAAGTAGTACCCAGCCTTTTTATACAGTTAAGAGGGCATTATAAAAACATTTCTTTGAAGTTTAGATAAATACCTCTAGAGACCCTTTTAAATTATCATTTATTTACATAAGTAACATTTCCTATGTTGGAAATGTTAACCATTTTAAATGAACACTTATTTACTGAAATAATAATTTCGATTATCAGTGGGCAAGTAAATAAGTCATTTGTAAAATGTAAGCAGGGACACTGGATTGCTATAACCAGCATAAATATGAGAGAGTTCGAAATGCAATGAAGATGCAGAAACATAAGATTTATTTAAATCAAACAACAAACAATGTTATCCGAGGAATACAATTTTATATTTGTCATTCAGTAAATTTCTACCTCCTGATATACTCCTGTTTTGATTAGAGAGGATTCAGTTTCCCAAAACTACCTTAAGAAATAAAGAATCAGAAGATTAACATTGAATAAATATATTTTTGTGTAAATAATTGAGGAACGTGCTTAGAAACATGAAATATTAGATTCGGCAATCGTATTCGACAGACACTATTTATTATAATTTAAAACTTTTTCTATTGCCGTATTCAAATATTCACTCATCTCATAGCGTTAAAATATTTAATTCTTAAATATTGCATGGAAAAAGGAAAAAGTAGTTTCTATATACCAGGTTTTAGCTTTGCATGAATATTTACAAAATTAGCCAAATATTTTATGTTGATTATACAGAATAAGTCTATGAAGATCATAATAAAAAGTTTCTTGATAAAAGCTTTCTCATAAAAATTTCCATTTAGGGAAAAACTGAAGTATTACTTTCAACATTTTATGCAGTAATTTATTTATTTTATACGGTATTATTTATGCGATGTGCATTTTATGTGATATTTATTCGTTTATTTGAAGACATTATTGACTATTATTAAAACATTCTTAACTATTACACTTTATTAACTATTAAAATAGCTATGCTTATTATATTGGCGGAAACATTAGCTTATTTCAGCGATAAAATAATACCTAAATGATTATGCCACTTTGGCGGAGATGTGTTGTTTTTGGAGAAGATGAGTTTAATTTATATTTCAAAGTTAACCTATAAATTGTTGATTACCATAAATATTGATTACAGTAAATTGCCTTCAAAGGTAATAAAGGCAATTGTTAATAATTTAAGTATTTTTTTTACTTCTATAATAATACAGCAAATTGATACATACATACATATATGTATATATATTGTATATATATAAATGTGTGTGTATGTGTGAAGAGATATACGTAAAGAGAGAGAGAGACTGGTGGAAAATGAAACTCCAACACTAAGAAGTTCTGCTAGATAAACGAAACCCGGGACACGTGTTTGAGCATCCGAAAGCCGCGTTTGCTTTAAATGTGCTATGTAATCATTCCGTGCTTTATTTAACTTCCGGACTGGCCTCTGTGAGCGAAATGTGAGTCAAGAACGCCTTTAAGGAGATGAAGAAGGCAGTCTTATTAGTTTGCTGAGTCTAAACGCGGCCCCGTAATTAGGCTACGGAAAAGTGGATTTTCTTTTCTTGATATTGCAGAAAAACTTAACAGAAATGTATCCACTGTGCGTGCACATTGGTAGCACTAGTTACGGAAAGTCACTGTCTCAAGAAGTCCGGAGTATGGCAACACAAGTGCTAAAACTCAGTGGGAAGAGCGCTGTATTTACCGCATGTCTGTGGCACATCGTAATGCATCTATAGCAGATGTACGAACTTTTATTGGCACCAGAGTGAACCATCAAACTATAACAAGGCGATTACTTAAGGAACAACTCGAGGCCAGATCACCTGCATTTATTTTCTTTACTACTAACTTGTTTTCCTCGTACCTCTACAAGAAATCACCTCTCTGCGACTTCGGTGGTGTCAAGCTAATGCTCATTGGAGGGTGGAGTGGAGATTTGTTGTTTTCTCAGAAGAAAGTCATTTCTGTCTTGATATCAGTGATGGCCATAAAGCTCTTAGAAGGAGGTTAGGTGAACGCTTGGACCAAGTTATCTGCAGGGTAGGTATTTTGAACCTACAGCAGGAAATTTGGTCCAGGAAGTTATTTGCTTTGACAACAGAAGCATTGTAGTTGTTATCCTATACATCCTGAGAGCAAATTTATACGTCAGACTAGTGTTCGCACTGTTATGCTGTCATTCTTGAGCAATACACCAGCGAGTATTTCCCAACAGGTTAATGCTAGTTGCCATACCGCTGCCATTACCCAACGAGCTCTTGAGAAGATTGATATGCTTTCTTGGCCTGCAAGAACACAGTCTCTTTCTCCTATCGAGAACGTGTGGGACATGATCGGACAACAAATCCAGCATTATCCGCAACCAGCACGGACCGTTGCTGGTTTGACTGACCATGGATAGTAGTGATGTAGCCCCATCGCGCAAAATGTCGAGCTTTCCCGATACTACACAATCCATGAGCATTAGTACACTTGCATGTAACAATGTGATAACTACAGCGGTTATTAATGCACGGCCATTTCACATTTGAAATGACGTTTTGAAACATTAATCAAATAATCATGTTTTACTTACAATTCAGATCTCTAAACTGATTTCATCTTTGTTTCAATTTCATTTTACACCAGTGCGCATATATGTATATCTATATAAATCTGAAAGGAAATCCGATTTTAACGTTACACGTGAGGATTTCGTAGCGTCTCTCATGCTCTTGCCGAGATCTGCTCTTCGGCGGCCTTCTACTAAGCAACATCTTTTGTCCTTATTATTACATATTGTTTTTCTTGCACTTAAGCCACGTAAAAGTTTATAGTAAGTTTTAAATAATGCCCCGCCAATATTTTCGGCATATCATTTAAAAACTTCTGACTGAATTTCTCGATTTTTTTAGTCTTTTCTCATTTCTTAATATCGATGTTCAGTTTTCTTAACAAGACTCACACAACCTTTTTTTAAAAAACCTTATTATCAAACATCACTTTCTTAAGACTTAAGCCGCATAACATCCAACAGAAAAATCACAAATTTTTAAGAGCTGCGTATGTTAGATTACCGATGCAATTTTAATTGTCTCTAATTTTTCTCATTTTTTTTTCAATCTTTCATTTCTCAGTTCATTATATCAATGCTTAGTTTTCTAATAAGATGATTTATACATCATTCCTCTTTTTATTATTAACTTTTTGTATTTTTAGCTTTATTAATTAAACATCACTATATGTGCACATTACGTCATATAAAATTCAACAGCAAAATCACAAAATATTTAGAGGCAGCCTAGTTTTTAGAATCAATACTTTAATCTAGATTCTGCAGCCATACATATTTTTATAATCGTTATATATCGTTGAAAGATCTTTTAGTATTGTATTGTCATATATTTTTTTATTCGCTGTATCATTTTATTAATAATAATATATAGCGATAATCTTTTTATCTGAAAAGTGAAAGGTACGCTAAAATTATACCATAAAAAATGTAAGGATCTGGACTAATAGCATCTCTGTTGCTAATGAAATACATTTCAGGTATAATATACCCCAATTCTAATTTTTTGGATATATAGAGTTTCGTTGTCACTAATAGAAATTCTTCAAATAATCTGTGAATCTGTTCTTCACTGTTAACATTACAGTATACTGATTCAGTATGCTTTAATTAAAATTCCAGTATTCTTTCTGCGCTGAAAATTGTACAGCACAAAACAGAATTAAATTAAGTTGTCATGCAATGATCTGTTTTGTTAAACTGAGAGAACAGTGTAATGTATATTATTAACATTTCGTGATTTACGTTTAGCAACAGTAAAAATATAAAATGTAAGAAATGTTAGTTATATTTTTTCTCTTTTCATTAAGGTAATCTGATTCAGAAAAGCACGATTTCGATAAAATTTATTTACTTTTTGTTTTGTCATACTTTAGTAAAGGTACCTGTTGTTGACAGAAAATTGTTATTTTCAATGTATATATTTTCAAATGTAGAAATTTTCAAATGTATAAATTTTCATATGTATAAATTTTCAAATGTATATATTTTCTAGAACTACAGTTGTTTGTACGTGTAAAACGACTAGATGGTCAAACACTTTAGGACAATCCTACCTTTTAATTTTGTTGATTAAATAAAATATTTTATTCAAATTACGTCAACAGCTTGCCTGATGAGTTTCAGTAAACTTACAAATGTGCCGCTGCTAATCAGCGAATATTCTCCCCATGTTTCGAGATGCCGTCTTTTCTTTTTTTTACTATATTTTCATATCACCAACTGCTCTTACAGGGCTTAAAATAAATATCTACTTTTATAAGCTTAAAAGTATACATAAAAATTCTACTTTTGTTATAGATATTTCTGGAAATGTTCTATTATTATTTTTGTTTGCTGCAACGATCAGTGAGATTTTTATTCTAAACATTGACATAAATTAAGATTAATACATATGTTGATGAATTCAATATTTCACTAGTAATAAAGCCTTTTCTGAGCAAACACCTCTCTGGAAAATGATATTTTGTGGTTGCAGTTCTTAGTTTCTAAACGTCGTTGCTCAAAATGGCTTCTAAATGAAATAAATTGATTTACACAAGATAAATCTTCCCTTTTTAAAAAAATGATGTTTTTCTTATATCTTGTAAAGAATGATTGCAAAACTTATTTTACGCTAATTTCAGAAGCTGTGCAAGTACCCATACGATTTGAAGTTATTGAAGTTTAAGAAAACCATATTGCTAATCCTGATCGTTGCTTAATTTATGAGTCTTGGATGGGGGATTGCTTGTTGTTTCAGATATATCACATCTATGAAATTTTAGTAAGATGTAGAAATGCATATTATATTTAGATTAAAAAGTGGCAGGTAAATCATACCTAGCTGTTCAGAAAGTTTGGTCAAAGGAGACAAGCCAATTTTTGTATTTTAAGCCTTATAGAATGTAAAGACTTATTATTGTTAGAATACCTAAAATTTTATGTAAAAGAGCCCCAATCTCTTTTAATAATCAATATACTCAACTTTGTTTATGTTTGCGTTTCCGGATAATTGTTTATGTTTCCGGATATGTATGAAAGCTAGCATTTGATAGAATACCTAGGCATTTCATAGAATGCCGAAAACTGGCTAGCAGTGTATGAGAAAATTAATATATTTATATCCTAGACATTCCGTATAATGTCAAATGACAGACCGATAAAGCATGAAACACATCTTCGATTCATTTGTGCAAAATCCGTACATTTAATACAATCATTCCATAATTACAGACATTTAATACATTCATTCCCTAATTCGATAAATTTCATAAATTTCCATAAATTGTTTTCTAATTTTCTAATACATACTAAGACATACTTTTTATTTTGAACACTTTCATTTTTCTTTACATATTTTAAATAAAAAAATTAATAATAATTTTCAAAACAACATTTGTATTTTTAAGGAATGCATGTATTTTAAATAATAGCCTTTTGTATTTTGCTTAATAGCTTTTGGCATCTTATAAAATGGCTAATTATTATATACAGTGCCTAGAAAAAGTACTTGATAATTATCCTACTTTGCCAAAAAATGTCAGGCATTCTATAAAATGCTTTACCGGTAACATATATATGAATAAAAGTTTCCATTTGATAGAACTGCATCCAAAAAAGAAAGCAAATTATAATGATGATTTCATACCCATATATTATGCCACTATGCATCTATTATGATATATGCAGTGCAAGTGTAAACATTTTTGAACCTTCCAGCTCTTCCATCTTGCCACTAGAAAGCGTAGTAAAACTCAAACCCCTAATTAAGCATATGATGTGAATTTCGAAGAAAAAAATTTTGTCATTTTTCTTGCACTTTATATAAAAACATATTTGCATTAAATTGCCATCCGTCATGCTGGGCAAAATTTAGAGATTATTTTTTTCTAATTGATAAATACCATACTGCGAAATTTCTCGCTATCTTTAAGACTATTTTTTCCTGCACACCCATTCTTGTCTCGCTGACTGTTTTGTTACAGTAATAATTAGGTCATTAATTATAGATTGCATAATTTGTATCTAACTGATGAATTAGTGTGAAATATTTTATTCTTCCACATATTTCTTAAAGAGTTATACATTTCTGAATTACATTCAAATTTAAAATATAAAAACTAACGGTAAATTTATTCTCGCAAGTAGCACTGATATGAGGTTCTGATTTAAAGAAGATACAGATGATCGTTATCCATCTAAAAAATTAAGTCATTTCGTGATGAAGACAATTAGAATTCTGGCAAATAGTCTAGAAGAAACTAGTTTGCAAACTGAAGGTGTTGGAAAGGAGATGAAAAATACTGCTTGGGCAGAAAAAAATACTGCAATGGAAATTAAAGGGTTTTTTTTATTTGTTTCTTTAATCGAATATGAGAAAGCTTGCAGTTAGAATAAAACATGCCTCATTTTTACAGGAACAATATTATAATCAAACGCTTCTTAATAGTTACGAAATTTGTTTTATGAATTGGTATATTATTTTGCCGAAAAACAGTTCGGGTCGTTCTAGAGTGAAGAATAGGTTAGATATTTTAAAACAACTAATCGGTTTGAAGACCATATAGAAGAAAAACCTGCAAATAAAAATCTTCATCAAAATGGATGATACTGAATGAAAGAATTCTGCGAATATAGAAAATATACATACGGTGAAAATGAAAGGAGAAAACACGTATTTTGGCAAAATGAGAAAATAACAAAATGTATGCTCTTTACATTGAAATGTTCAGTACATCTGTAGCAATCTCTTATGTGCAATTTCAGCAAGGCTCAAAAAGGAAAATTTTTTAAATAAAGTTTTGCTCTAATGATAAAAAAGTTTCAAAAGTGTAAAGGACTTTTAGTACTTTTTTAGTTTCATCAAATGCTAAACAATTTTATTTGTATAGAATTTTTTTATATTCATCTATTAGTTTACAATTTTAAGAGCAGTTTATGCATTCTCGGAGTTTAATATGAGCAGTACTTGTAATAAAGTTTAAAAACTCAGCAATATTTGAAATTAATATTTTGTAACATAAAAGGGAATTTTGAAACATGGGTTAAGTTTATATTATCAGTGGAAACATTTAATTATGAGAACGTTTAGAAAGAATATTTAAGCTTAAACTGATTTATTAATGTAGGCTTAAAATTTGTTTAGGCTTAAAATAAGAAGGTTAAAGAAAGATTAATAAAATTAGTTTTACCTTTTACCTATCTGCATGGGAAATAAACTGTTTCCAACTAATATTTTCTCTAACTAAAACAATATATCGGTAAATTATTAAATGGAGAAATATGTTTAAAATATGTTTTGCTAAACGTTGAAAAAATATTTCTTGCTTTATATCAACCGGTTTCTCTCTCGATAATACTCATAGTTCCCTTATAGGATGAAATATTTCTTGCTTCTGAAGTTCTTTTGCTTTGTTAACCTTCCATTTGCGCTTCCAATCGATGCCAATATTCGTTTCTGTGACCCATATATTTGAAATCGCAGTCACTAGAAGCCAGCAGTTTTTGCTCTTTTTTTTCCCTCACTTTGGAAAAGAAACTTGTAACTGCTTCAAGAGCTTTTCCCGAGTTATTCTAAATAATCCGAATTTGCTCCCTATTTATAACACTACCATGAATTAGAGGACACTAAGAAATATTACTACGAATAACTGCGGCTTGTAGATATTAACATCAAACATTTTGAAAATATTTCAAGAAATTTTGAAGAATTGGATGTAATTCTCGTTATTCGAAAAGCTACTTTCAAGCACTGAATTTTTTAACTGAAGAATTTAAATACATTAGTTTCATTATTTAAGATTACAATCTTCATACTGGTGGGATATAAATTTTATTGTAAAAATTTACATCCCACCAGTATTTAAATTATCTTTAAATTACGTATTCAAAGAAAAGCCTTAGTTATTGAGTTACTTATGTTTTATGTAATCTCGCAAAATCATGATTCAAAAGAGGCCATTTTATAAGTATATAAAAATGCATTGCTAAAGAATTAAATATTGTATGGAAGTAAATAGTAAGTTAAGTTTTTATTTTAAATGTCTTACTTGAAATATATCTTGAAGCCATCTTTGTAAAACGTTCATTTCATGTCACCTTAATTATTCACACTATTATTATCAGGAATTTAAAGCAGTCTAGTGATTATCAAAGTTTAAACACAATAATTTAAATATTTACATGAGTATTTTATATACTAATGCCTCCCAAGTATAGAAGAATTGTTATAATGGTATAGAAATATAAAAATTTTTGATGAATGTTATGTAAAATCATAAAAACTTGGTACAGCAGTGCAACAGGGCTATTATTCACAATGAGGTCCTGTTTCTAGTCCGCTTGCCTCTGTCTTGCCTTGTTAACGCCTGGCACAGTTTGTCTATGCAAAATGTATTCAATATAACGTAATATAATCATAGAATAGGTAGGTCTCTTTATTTCATAATAATCTATATTTTACATATATTTAAACAATAGCGTACTTTTGATAAAATGATATGTTTTCAGATAGTTATTATTTCATGGAATAATAAATATAGTTATTAATTAGATATGAATAGGAACATCTTTGCTTGTCTTTTAAAAGACGAATTAACAATATAAAAAATAGTTTAGTTATCTGAAGCAGCTAGATTGGCTCGTTTGATAATAAAGAAGTTGAAAGTACACAATATATCAGAATTTGGAAGATTTTTTTCAGAACCTTTTCATATACAAAATAAATGAATATAAGGAAAGAAAGAAAATATGAAAGAAGTGAAATTTTAACGTCGCCTACATAATTTGTTAAGGTTTTTCATACACTCGTTGGACATCACAGGTTACCAACCTACCCTTGGAATCATTCCTAACAAAATGTTTTTGACTTTTTCAGCTTATTATGAAGCACCGCTTTCTCCTCACTAACAAAATATTTAAAAGCAGAATATCTTTAGATTACTCTATAGAGTGTTAGGGGTTGCCATTTTTTTATGCTCGTTACATTATTTCTTTGAAACCTAGCCGAGTAAGCGGCCAGAGTTATCGCAATAAAGTTAGTTATCGCACTTATAAAATAGTTATCGCAATCAAAATAGGCAAAGATTTGAGTCATGTTAGTTTCATTTCATAAAATTATTTAATATTTCCTATTATATAACTCATGATTTACATGCATTTTTACTTAAATAAATCAGATTAAAAGTAGGAAAAGTATTTTTAAGAACTGCGCTTACTGCTTTTTAATCGCTTGGTTTGCTAATCAGTAGCAGAAAGATTTAATTGATTATTTAAATATCTTAGGTTTGACTAAACGATGGTGCCTGGAAATAATATGTATTCTATTTGAGGCAGGGGCACCACATTTTTTTCACAGAACTTAATTTGCGAATTAAAATTGAAGACTAAATGTCGTACATTTTGCCGTATAGCAAGAGTCTCGCGCTCTGGAAATAAAACCTATTTTATGTCGAACAAAATTGCCAAATTCCGCTTTCAGATCGTTACTTTCTTAAGCCAAAAGTTTTTTAATTTGTATAAAATATGTAATAAATCAAAAACAAATTCGAAATTAAAAATTAGTTTTTCTAGATGGTCATGTTGAAGGAGAGTGCAGCGTATATTAAATATTTGGTGGCTCTACGTGCCGTAGTTTTTCACAATGCGAGGAACATGTCTACGTAAAGATTCTTCATTAATTTTTTCTAAATAAATACATCGCGATAACATGTT
Source organism: Stegodyphus dumicola (assembly GCF_044657685.1). Lineage (NCBI taxonomy): Eukaryota > Metazoa > Arthropoda > Arachnida > Araneae > Eresidae > Stegodyphus > Stegodyphus dumicola. The sequence continues at coordinate 96,626,340 of NC_140772.1, read as the reverse complement.
GGGGCAATAATTTGAAAACTGTTTCCGACATTAAAATACAAGAAGGGACAAAAAAGGAGTTTTGAGCTCAAGAGCACTAAAAATATGTAAAAACCGAAAGGAAATAGTTTGAATATCTAACCTTTTGCGGTCGAATTACTTTTCATTCCTTATAGTCTCATTCAAGAATTTCGGCATCGAGGAATGTTTTGGAAAATTCAACAGTTTTCAAATGCTTAATGGTGTTAAAAATTTCTTTAGTCAGTGTGTGCAATCTAAGTAATTTGAGTAATAATCTAAGTAATTTTCTAAGTATTTGAAATAAATCGTTTCAATATTTATTTTTAATTTATTGTATAAGTTGTTGGATGTGTAGGTAAACGAGTTCTTTATACGAGCACGAGTTAAACGTTCTAAAACGTGTTCTGTATATGAGCACGAGTTAAACGTTCTTAAACGAGAAACGAGTTCTTATATTATTTGACGTTTCATATTTAAATACTAGCATTTAGTTTGCAGAAAATATAATTTAGATATTTGCACTCATACCGGATGATTTATGCATTTTGTCATACCTCGTAACTTTGATGATAATAATTTAATCAGTTGAATAAGATAATTAATACATTTATATAATTGAAAATGAGCGCCGGTTTCCAATTCGCATTTTAATTTCCATTTCATTATTAAGCAGAATGGAGAACAAAGTTAAAATTATATTTTCTGCTACAAATGTTTAAAGTGACTGATATCGTTAAAGAAGAAATAATTCCTGAAAACGTAAATTTTAATGCGATAATATTACATATCGATGTTGCATTATATAGAGTTAGCTTCCTAAAGCATCTCAATTATGAATATTTTATGCTGACAGTTATTGAAATGCTTTTAATTATTGTAGCAGGTTAAGGACAGGGTTTCAGTAATAGTTTCTCGCACAGATACGGAAACTAAATTATTTGGATTTAATCAATCAGGTTAAAACCATTTTCCACTCAAATTTAATTATCTCAACCTTCTTGGCATCCATTGCTGCAATGTTAGATTAATTAAATGTCACTATTCAAGTGAAAAGAAACAAACGATTTGGACAGCAGTGCAGGAAATTAATATACATTGAGTGTGCCAATCACTTTTAATTAGAGAAAAAATGTAGTGAAGCTAATTTTTTTATACGAACCTGCTCAAATATTTTGTTTATTTGAGGTTTTTAAGAGATGGTTAAAATTGCTATAGCATGGTTGACATTTTTTCTCTCCTTCTCTTTCTTTTGTCTTTATCGAATTATAAAATAGCATTTAAAGCTATATCTTAAACTTGTTGTTTTCTTTCAAAAAGAACTAAATGTTGCATTTGAAAACCAGAGTTAGAGGTAATCAAAGATTAGAGATATTTATTTAAGCCAAGGGAGGGGGAATTTATCCTCCGTTTGGCATTGTCAGTAAACAAATACCTACTAGTATTTACTCGAAAACGGCAAAAACTTCATTTTGAGCATAAGGTAATAAATTATGTTTTACTTCCTGATTTTCAGAACGATATTAATATTTTTACTTTACAAGGTGGTATAAGGTAACTTCAAAACAAATTATAAGTACAAAATAAGATAAATCTGAATTTTTTTTCATATTAAGTAATACTGTAAGTATGTTATTTTCTGTTTAGTCATACCATTCATTCAAAAGAATTCCAAAGACACTTGTTATGAAAACTTGTGTAACGCTCATTTTACACTTTCCAGTGTTTAAAGCAATTGAAGTACTCAAATTGAAAACTGGATGAGAATAAGAATCAGGAATTGCGCCTGAAGATATTTATGGAAGAGGAACTGACTATAGAAATACGAGTTTGCCTGCAATATGAAAATAAAACGAAACGATGAACTTGGAACGAAAAGGAATTTCGCAGCGATATTTTTTGCGAAACTGTAGAACGAAATTTAGTGGTTTTGTATGCCTAATATATACAATAGTAGTGAATAATGCTGAAGATATGCATTTAATTTGCAGAAGTACCTAATATATTACAAATTTGCAAAGCTCTTGCTAATATATCATCTACATCATCAATTTTGTTAAATTTAATTATACAACTGTTCGTATGCAACTCCGACTGTGAGCACGTTGTACTTGACAATGTCAGTATCTCCTTGCAAGTACTTTCCAATGTTCAAGTTAAGCAGCAGTCATCAGCATTTTTCCCTTAATTTCAACAACAGTATCATCACCGTGCACTTTCTCTTTTTTTTAGTCAATTCACGAAAGACATAGTACTAAGCTGTAATTTATTTTAAATTCCATCAACATCATACGACATGCTGAAAAGCTTCTAAGCCAGTGGGCTAGCTGTTCTGTCGATACCGAAATTAAAAAAAAAAAAAAAAAGGGAGCGTCTCGATAAAATGGTGAAATTTTTAGTGTGAATGAAAGAACAACTGGAATGAGTATATTTTAGAATGTTACCGTGGAACATGATGACAGATAGAATACTTAAAATCTGGCATAAACAGAAATCTCAATTTGGCGTAGATTTTAAATAAACTCGACCAATTTCTAAGAGGATCACACAAAGGTCCCCTTTTTACAGCAACAAAAACATTTTTTGTAAAGAAGAAAATGACAGAAGCGACTACAGTTTTATATAGAAATGACTGAACGGAGCACCATTCGCAGAGATTCCGCAGTGTCTGCTCTCGGAGAAACGGCTAGGTGGTAGGCTTTAGTTTCGGAATCCGACCCATTTAAAGTTACAACTATAGAAAACTGAATCTTATAAACCTCCCCCCCCAGAAAACCGAGTCTTGTACATCCCCAGGAGGTCATTCTATCACACATAAAAAGCTTTAGAGATCGTCAAGAAGAAATAGATAGAAATTTAAAGGCATCAAATTTCTGTTCAGCTGACGCTATGGATTTCGTCAGGCTGTCAGTTTCTTTGGCGGCAGCAGCAGAAACTCTGTCATCGATTTGTTATTAGACAGCAGAAATTCATTCTTCAATCACTCGAACTTTATTTTCAAGTGTGTCAATTCTGTCTTCAATAACCTCAAATTTGTTTTTTTCACCCTAGTAATTTCTCTTTTCCTCTTGATCTGTTTCAGTCTTACTTAGCCCGCATTTATCTCTTCTTTAAATACAGTAAAGCTGTCACCACTTGTCGTAGTTGCTCTCAATTCGCTTTTGTCACCGGCGTTCAACCTCATTTCTGATACAAAAATTGATACGTACCTATGTGCCTACAGGTTGCGAGATTGAATGTACACAGAACCGATGCTAGATTGATAGGATTAATTTTTCCAAAAGAAACACTATACAGTTCTGGAACGTTTTACAAAAATACTAGTACAGCTCTTTTCGGTATAACAGAGCACAAACAAAAGTTACCACTTTAAATTACCAAGTTTGCTAAACACAAGACAATATACAAAGCCTTGGTGCGAGTATATACTCTGAGCGTAATTCTGAACTAACATGAGAACTGATTTTTCTCTCCGGCCTTATACAGTTTCCCCTCCTCCTTTTTCGAGGAAGTTTTAGTACCTACGACTTGCTTGGAGCTCTCTCGTGTCATTTACGTCAATATTAAATGGACTTACCTTGTAATCCTATTTTCCCAGCAAAGTTTTCCGTTTCTGCAGTCTTTCAGGTTACATTATGCTGAAAATAATATAATTTCCTTATAATTTCATTAAAATTATTTACTTATACACGAAATTCGTAAAGATATAAAGCATTGTACTTTTAAAATATTACTGATAGCAGAAAGAAAAACGAATATAAAAGTATCAAAGTTGATGAACATTACTTAAATATTTTTAAGCTTTGAAAAGTCATTGAAAATGCATTAAATTAAGATTGGAAGTTTTTATTTAAAGGATATGCAACATGCTGTATTAAACCATTTTAAATATTTTAATAAGTTTACACATTTACTTTCAGGTAGTAGATTATTCCATTCATGAAGATTTTTCTGACAGCTACTTGATTAAACAGAACATTTAAAAGTTGCTTGTCTAGCCTTGCTAAAAGAAATTACCTTTACCCTTTATTTGCGCCTGCATTTCGGAAACCCACGACACCGTCAAGCAATCCATTTCACCTTCAAACTTGCATCATAACGAATTAGTGTTTTGAATCTTAAACAATTTGGATAATGAAAAACCTTTTCAGAATAACAAAGAAAAAAAAAAGAAAAAAAGAAAACGGAGGAAAAAAATAGAGAAGAAAAGAAAACAAAATCAGATTAACTTTTGTCTTCAAGGATTTCCCGTGAAGAAAAACCAGAGTCCGCACTCCTGCTTTTAAATAAGCTCACAATGAAAGCCGAGGCAAACCACAGGACAGTTATATGTTTAAGGGAAGAAAGGTTTCAATGAAAGATAGTTAAAGATGAATCTAATTTGGAAATGTGGTAATTGTGCTTAAACCGTCTCGTTGTATACCTTGGTAACAGCCTTTTGGTAGATAAATATGCACAATAATTTTACTGAAACATTGTCTCATGTTTTTTATATATGCGTACACGTTGTCAGCTAAGTGTGCTGTCGGTTAAATATCTTATCGGCTGAAAGTTCTGCCAGCTAAATATCTTGTCGGCTAGATGTCCCATCAGCTAAATGTCCGTATAGGCTAAATATCCCTGTCGGCTAAGTCGGCTAAATACCCTTGTCGACTAAATGTACTTGTCGGCTAAGTGTCCTGCTAGCTAAATGTCAGTGTCAGCTAAATGTCCTGTCGGTTAACTATACCTTGGCAAAAGAAGCAGCAAATGGTACTATAACAGCAATAACCTATTTACCAAATCCAATATCACTTTTAAAATCAAGACTTGAACAAGACTTGATTTTACAATGGAAACTCATGTGGTCACAAGATAATACGAGCAGACGAACTTTTATGTTTCTACCAAAACCAACAAGAAATTTAGTTACAACAAATAATGCAATGACATATCTTCTATGAGCACATGGACCTTTCATTTCATATCGTTTTCGTTTCGGCTTGAATCATACAGACAACTGTATATGTGGACCTGTTTGAATGTGCAATCACTAAAGACCTCCACTTTCGTTCTTTCACAAGTGAAAATGCCCAAGGATGGTTCAAACAACTACTCAGAAGTAAATCTCTCCGCAAAAAACTTCATAATTTAATGGAATATATCATAGAAAATTGTGATAATCTAAAGGCAGCATAAATTAAGGCATCACAATTCCACATCAGCATTTTTTCGAGATAATTAGTATCACTTCAAGACAGCCCAACTTCAATCAACAAATATGAAACTTACTTCACACTAACTATAAAATTTCTGAGAGCTTTATCAGAACTTACTTCAGACTAATTATTAACTTCAACAGATAAACTTTAACAGACTTATTAACTGTGCACTATAATGAACAGTGAACTATTTATGAATTATTAACTATTTATCAACTGTGAACTATTATTGCAATTCAACATACCATCAAAATCCTATTTTATTTATTATGTATATAACCAAAATTTTATATCTAAATCTTTATTTGAACTCTACATTACGCATTCTATATTCTATGTACGTACCATCAATATTTCTGTTCATATCTTATGAATTCTGTCAATGTATGTCAAGTATATGTCAAAATTATGTGTACATCAAAATCAAAATTTTTATTGTAATATAAAATTTTAAATAAACGTGGTCCCACTGAGTGAGCAATAAAGCTGAAAGTCTTCATGGCGGCACAGCTGCTCACCCAGTGGTCTCCTGTCGGTTAACTATCATCGCTGAGTATCTGTGACCGCAGTCGGAGCTATGCACTCGAAAATGCAGCTTTGAACATAAAAAATGCAAAAATAGCAAACTATTTCACTGAATTTATATTCACACACGCTTTCGCTGAGTTTATCTGGTAAGGAATGTTCAAACACATGATCTAACTTTGAGCTAGTTGAAAATAATTTTATATTTTATGACTCATATGCTATGATGTTGATTGTAAACTGTACAATTTAAAATAACATTTATCTGTCCTAGATCGAGCCATACGCTCGTGCGATTGAGAAAAAATACGCAGATAATGTTTTACTTTTCTATATTATAGGAAATTATTCGGCTAGCATTACGTTAATATCCGAAGTTGTGCGATGCTTAGTGAAATCATCAGTGATTTGCTAGAACAATTTTATTTTTTTGAAAGTAATTTTAGTTCTTCTTTCATTTCCGCACGCCTTCACTTATTTTTCTGTTTGTGTCTCATGCTTCGATAAAATGTTCCTTTTCGTAAGTTAGCAAATACAATAAGTTGCTTACTTTTACTTTATTTTGTTAGTTTATGAGTCTTAATTTTCCCGAAGAGAATCTATATTTTCCTTAAAGGCTTCCTAAGGTACATCATAAAATGAAAGTTCTTTATCCTTGAAGTCTTTGGATAGTATGAAAATCGTAAGAAAGATAAAATATCTTTTTCTTTGCATCGAATGTAATAGCTTTTGATCGCAATAGTTTCTCTATCGATTTAAAATTCAGCTTTATTCAAAACGTCAGAGCTGGCCAGAAAACAATGATAGAAGGCATTGCAAAAATACCCACTCTAAGTTTCAACAGAAGCGGGAGAGAAACAAAAAGGGATAGCAGAAGGGAAATGTTATTAGGACCTTTGGGATCTGAAGAAAAGATGAAGATTGGCAAGTTGCCACCAGCTTCTTTTTTATCCCGACCCCTCCATTGTTGCTTCTCCTGTAAACATTCCTTGCCGTCTCCTGGGGGGTGGATGAACTTTTCTTGCAGGGGTCTGCTGCCAGACGGCGCATCTCTTCTGACCTTATTCGCATTTCTTTGGAATGCGGGGAATGTCCGGTATTCTTTCCTTTTTCTTTCCTGGACACTTGAGAGATAGTGAAAAAAACAAACTCGAAGGACTTCCTCACTATTAAGAATCGTAATAACCTTGGCTGCATAGGGTTGGAATTCAGAAAGCAGAATGCCCTGAATACTTTATTTTTAATTTGCTGTTTTTCTTGCTTATATTATGAGCCTGTAATTTTCTGCTTATTAAATTAGATGTCGTTATTGCATCGATTTAAAGAAGTAACAGATACTGCAGTATAAACAATTTCTTAGTAGTTATAGCAAAATTATATCAACCATTTCGAAACAAAAAATGTCATTAACAGTTTATTGTTATATATTTTCGGATCATTTTGTTTCCGCAGACTGAATACTTTTGCTGCCGATTTATTTAATAATTTAGCATTTCAAAACTTTATAGTAGTAAAGATATTTCTTTCGAATTGGGAATGGATAAAACATATATATCAACCATTTAATTGCTGCGTTTTTAAACTTAGCATATTTATCCGTCAGTTTTTAATTATGTTTCTATTTCAGTTTTCATTTTTTTTTGCTTATATTTCCAAAGAGACTGCATGCCGCCCAACCAGGATAGTGGTTAGTGACTCTACCAAAAAGCCAGGATTCGAATCCCGGAAAAGGCGGGGATGTTTGTAAGTGTATAGGATCTGTGCTGTATAGGGACACTCAAAATATGCGGCGAGCTGAAATTCCTCTCAAGAGATTGGATTTAAGGGTAAAGTGGGTAGGAGGCTCTTGGATCCGTCCCTTCGGGCTGCTCTGCTTCAAAACTGGGGGCGGAACTGAGCAAAGTCGTACTGTCATAGCGCAGTACCGAAGGATAATGTCAAAGACAGGTGCAATCTTGTTCTCCCCACGATGCATTTCGTTGGCTTGCTCTGAATTCAGACAAGCAAGATCAGCTACAACAAGAATTGGACTGCATTGCTTATTGAATTCGCAGTCGGATAAGTCTTCTTTTGGAGTGTTTCATATTGTAAAATCAATACTTCAACAGTTTTCACTAGCATAAATATTACCTAAAATTTAAGCCCTTAATTGCTTTAAGTTACGTAAATATATGGGTGAGCAGTTCGCATATCTAATAAAGGAGGAGGTTTCACAATTGTGACTTTTAGTAATTTATGACATTTAAATCCACAGTAGTCCTAGTATTCTGTAAAAGGGAATATAAAAATTTGTTTTTGCAATATATATTTCGTAAATATTTTCGGAATTTTATACGTTAAGATGCATTTTTTTTAAATTTTGATTTTCAGTGTTTATTTGTATTTGATTTGAGGAAATGTTTAAATAGAACATGTTTCTTAAACTAAATTTATACAATCATACCCTGCAGCATAAATCTTATAAACGTTTCAATATGATTTATAAATCTACGTAAATCTAAATAATGATTTAGTTCAAACATGCAAGTGCCTTCTCTTTCTGTGCATGATAAACGGCAAGAAGCTTAATAATGATGAATGCTGTTGTCAACCAAACAATATGAAATGAGTAATACTATAAAAGTTGGGTATTATGGACATCATACTCAATTAAAGGTAAATATTCTTTACCATTAAATCCATACATACGCTAATTGCAGAATGTAAAATCGTGAAATGTAATAAAAACAAAGTCATTACATGCTTCAATAATGTGTTACATTGAGATGTGTTTACTTAAGAATTCAAAAACGCAATTAATAGGAATGGTTCAGGATAAATAATCATTATTTCAAAGGCTTAAAAATATAGAATGACATAACTACGAAATAAGCCAATGTGATTTGAGCATTGCTTTGCAGAAACATTTTGTCTGAGACGATAGAGTATAATATCGACTGCTGATAATTTAAGCTGCTAAGTTCTTGAGCAATAACATTTACGAACTGAATGTTGAGAAGAATGAAAGAATTAGACCTGAAATATCTTCGGCAGATTCCCTCCGTTCTATTTAGCATCAAATATTCTCTTCTCCCATCTTTTTATTCCCCGCTCTTTCATTCAAAGCACGTAATCAGAAGTTTGGATGTATCGAGAAAATTTGGAAAGAAAAAATACTTCGAAATTTACTCCATCCACTGAATTCCTTAGGAATATAAGATGAGATGAAGTCTTAGATACATCTCAGTCTGATGCTAATGTGCAACGTAAGCTTCTAAGACGTCTGTGTTGTTTATTTGAAGCTAGAATAAGTTTCAGGCAGAGGAAAGAATTTTTCTTTTTTTCAGTAGCGAAGGTTTACGTGGTAGGATTATTAATTTTCAAAAGTTTACATTTAATGACTTTTTACATTCATTCTAAAATTTTTTAGATAAAAATTTCAGTTTCAGTATTATATATTTAGATTTACTCATTTATTTTATCAAATGAAATTCCATTCAATTATTTAGAAATTCTGTGCTAATGTTAATTTAGGTTATTTATGTTCTTTTTTATATACCATCGTGTGCTTTAAGAAATCCTCTGAAGTTATGAAAAGAGTTTATCCACTTCATATGTTTAAAGTATTTCGTCTGCGGAAGAGAATTTTATATAAATCTTTCGTTAAAGTTATTACTCTGAAATTAACTATTTGTTTTTATAGTTTTGAAAAATTAATTCTAAATTACGTTGCTTAACCACGATTTTCTTAATTTTTATGAAATCTGATACATATGTTGTAGTGCAATTAGTTAACTTATAAGGTTTTTTTCGCCTCCTTTCAGCGTGCCTTCGTGGTGGATCGGCAGCACATTCTCAAAGTAAAGGTTCGAGTTCCGGCAAGGGCACTACTCATTTTCCGGTCTACTGCTTCAAAAATCCTAAAGAATAAATTTCAATTGTATTCTGGAGATTTCATTTTCTAACTAAAGAAGATTATTTGTGCTTCTGGATTATGACGTAATTCTGATGGGAAAATAAACGTTCCTAATTTAAGTTCATTTTACTTTACTTGGCTTTTATGAAAAACATTTATTTTTCCCTCGGATAAAAAGAGTCTGATGGCATTTTCTTTCATAAATATCTTTCAGCAATTTTTTTTATTAAATGGTTGACTAAAATTAATTCATTAATTTAGTTAAGAGAAATTACACAAATCTAGTACAGCTTTTCAGAATTTTGTGAGTGGTAACGAAAAACGCTTTCAGAGAAAGAGATATATCAGCGAATATAGCACTTATCAAACTTTTTGTTTTTTTAGATCTTTGAAGTTCTTGAAAGCTTAAAACTGATGACGTGACATTAAAGTCTCAAGAAACTCCTAACAAACATTACACTTAACCAGGAATATTCTGCATATGGTCCCTTACTTATTTTCTAACTGAATCTCAGCTAATAAACGAAATTTGATCTAGGTAGTAAGACATATATTTATATTTAGAGGATCAGTAATAGTAGATGATGAACATCGACTTCTAACGGAATAGATTAAACTACAAAAGACATCAGATCAGCAATGCTATAGTCCTCCCATGCTACCTCTTTAAAACTATACTCCTTCAAATATTACTTTCGATGTATAGGTTTCATAGCTCCGTGAATCCACTGAAGAACATGAATTTGAGAAGCCTGTTTCCACAGTTATTAAAAGATGAAGATTTTATAGAATTGGTAAACATGATAAACTCTCCTAGTTAGCAGATATCTCTTTCTAGAGCATTTACTGTTCTTACAGTGCTTATTGTTTTGTTTCTGAGTTTATTATTTTCATCCAATTCTTATTATTTTTATACGCTGTGAATTTTGTTGGAGTTGTTAAGTAAGGGTGTATGCGAATAGATATTAGTCAGGATTTCCACTTATCTTCATTAAAGAAACGATTGCTGCCTATAAAGTTTCCTGTACACAGACATGTTAAGAAGAGGCCATGACCTATCATATAATAGTTGATATAGAAATCAGTACATGGTTTAGAATAATCAGCTAAAAGAAAACGCTCATGAACTCGTCTTAAGTAGTCATCCACGTACATATATTGAAGGCGTTAGCGGTCTTGTAGCTATAGAATGGAAACAGGATGCTAATGAAATAAAATATTCTCTCTTTTTCTTACAGCATAGCCTATGTAATTTAGTTTATATCATGTTTATATCTTCTTGTATATAATTTTGTTTATATCAGCTTCATATATGTGTCGTTCTCCATTTTAATATCCGTTTTAGTGTTTTCCCTTTTGAATTTTTACGCGAAATTTGACAAGGAGAGACTGATATAGAAGGTCTGGAAACATAGAAATTTGGTGTTTGTGTAAATTAAATGTAATTGTTACATGGTCTGCTTACCGAAGGTTTCGAATTTCAGCTTTATTTTTGTAAAAAGGAACAATAAACCTGCACTAAAGGAAGTAAGTTTCAGTACATATGCAGTTTGGAATTTAAGTAGATTTTTTTTGGAAACAAGAGAGATGAAAAATTAGCAACTGCCTTCTTCGGGAATCGAACCGCGGACCTATCAATTACGCGCTGAGTGTGCTGACCGCTACACCACGAAGGCTCGCTAAGAAGGCAGGAGAAATACCTTACAAGCAAACGAGAAATTTACCTAAACCTTTCAACAATTTTATAATTTCAGATCTCTTATTGAATGTATTATTTCCTATCTATTAATAACAACAAAATAATAGAATTTTCCTCTTCTTAATCTTATTGTGCAGAATATTCATTAGTCTTTTATAAGTCTGTACCAAGCTTGTTACTTTCATACAGCAGCTGAAATCCATTACAGAATTCATCTTTGAGAATACTACTAAAGGTCATCTGCATCTCTTCAATATTATTAAGAGATTTCACTTAAAAGAAGAGAAGGTAATACATAGGTACAAATCAGATAAGACACATTACTTTCTTAGAAATTGTTTGCTGAGAATGAAACTATGTGAAGGCACTCGTGCAGCAAAAGCTAGTTTTTCGATTGAATTTTTTAGGCTTAACACGCTGAATTATCTTCAGAATCTGTTCATTAAATCTTTAAAAAATATGGGGTTCACCCTCTGTCCCTCAGGAACAAGTTCCTTGTGAATTATCTTTTTCTTATCAGAACAAATTCCCTATTATTAGCTTTACTTGACAAATTTGAAATTTAATAAATTCTGTGAATACGTTCTTCAACCACAGCAGATGATAACCTCTTTGTCTCAGAACCATAAACAAATCACCTAGTTGAATCTCCAGTCACAGTTTATTTGAAAATATCAGCATTTAAACTTGCTGTTTAAATCAAATAATAGCATCTAGAAATTAGAACTGCTTTCTGTTCTGCAGTCAGTGCATGAGGAACCAAAGGAAAACAATTCTTTATCGTTCAAGATCTTTCCTATAATATTCATATTTATCTGTTAAACTCTCCAGCTATCATTCGAAGAGATAATAATTTCAGCCTGAACTTTTCAACTATAAGCTTAACGTTTTCTATCAGATTTTTAAGCAACAATTATCGAACGCTTTAAATTTTCATCTTTTCGAAGCTGCAGAGATTGGCCATACTTGAGTTTAACATCAACGTCATTGCTATTTTTTGCGCTTTACAGCAAAAAATTTTTCCTCAGCTTTCTGATTCATGGCAGAAGGTATTTACTAGCTTAAAAGAAACATTTTTAGCCAATGCAACGATAGACTGCTCAGAAAATTTTGTATATAAAAGTATACAATAATTTAAGAAGCTTGATATATGATGTCACAATAATAAATGCTAAATGCTATGAATTGCCTTTTGAATTTATTGAAACCTTATACCAAAATATTTGTACATGCACAGTGCATGAATTTTTATATGCATACAGTATATTTATGAATCATTGACTGACTATCTCTCGAAAAGTTTAAGCTGAAATTAGTTACCTCAAAATTACCAATTTTAATAAATACTTCCCTTTTCACCATACGAAAGAGAAAAATTTAAATCACTTTGGTTTAGCATGTGGAATGTGGAAAAATATTTGCTTGTTTTGAAAATTGTATTAATTTATTAAATCACTGCGTTCTAAATTCATTTTGAGAACATGTATTTCAATATCTAATCTATCAAAAATGCATAATAAAATTCATTACCGATTCTTTTTTTATATATTTTGTTATGCTGGAACAAAATTAAATTAACATTTTTGTTAAAAAAATCAGAATTTCAAACCAAAATAAGGTAAAGTTTCATGATTAAATTCTACATTTACTATATATTGGATGAAACTCGTCGTCTAAGACTCTTAGTTAACTCACAAAATTCTTCTTAATAACATTCACTTTTTCAAGAAACTAAGAATTAAGGAGCTAACATTAAAAAGGAACTTGTATTTTCCCGTATTTAATTAACGGTAAGAGTATTCGAAAAAAATCTTGTATCTTCTTAATATTTATACTTGACAGTGTTCCTTGTAACTAAAGTTTACATTTGATCAAACGCTACGCTTTGTTAAATAGAATAAAATGCTGGTAAATGAGTTATAGTTACTTCGGTGGAACTCTTTGATAAATCTGGAGTGGCTTGTAGGGTTAGATGTGTTAAATAAATTTAGGATAAACATCTAGGTCTTTTAATGAAACTGTATAAAAGCCTAGCTTGTAAGGTATTGGATTGCATTCTTTAAAGACTTCTGGCTGGAAGAAGGAAGAATAGTCCTATTTGTAAGTTTTACTGGTCTTGTTTCAGTATTAGTTATATTTCATTCATATGATTTCAGTGATGGTTGAATTGTTTTTTGAAATATGTAAGCAAACGTATGTTAATAATCTTCATTAACTGTGAATCATCTGCGCATCAATTAACATTTTATATGTCGACATGATGATGACTATTACCGATTTCTTCGAAAATAATATTAGGTTTCAGATCGACCAACGTATATGTTTGAGCTTATTTCAGGGATGTCTTACTTTTTCATGCACAATAATTTACATTTACGCATTTTCAATTTGCATTTATTCATGTATTCATATATAATAATATTAATTTACTTATAGACTCATGCAAAATATTTTCATTTGTTCAAATTCAGTCATACGTTATCTCCTGGAATATCATCATAAAGATCCAAACCTCGAATTCCGAACTGAAATTTCCTAGATTCACTTTCCTATGAAATCCCAGATCCTTATCCCTCATGTATAATAACAACATTCTCCTAAAGTTACATTTCCTGTCTATGTGGCCTGTTCATACTGCATTGACAAACCTTTAGCTGTCAATGACTGAGTCCGTCAGCGAATTCCGAACGACTCAATGACTGAGTCCGTCAGTGTTAGTCACTTTAGGTTATGAATGTTTCATCCAAGTTAAGACATCTCGCGGGCTATGCTTTATATACTTTTCCCGCTGAATTTTATGCCGTTCTAATTAAATGCAAAAACAGTACTTTAATGGCTTGTTTATTGCAATATCAAGAGTATGGAGATATGCAGTCATTCTACAAAAATCAATATTTGATGCATAATTTCTGCAAGGAAGTTCTTCAATCCTTTAGTGTGATGAATACTGACGCGATTCCAGTCTTTCAAATCTCTTTGACCACCTCGGAGAGCAACTGATAAACTTAAATCTACCGATATCTTTATAGCTGTATGTATGCTTCAGGCCTTTTTTTTTTTGTTAAGAAACACATTTAGTCTTATCTTCGTTTTACTTTAGTGATGATTAGGGGCACAGTTTTCTTTCCATGCAGGCGAATTGCTAAAATTTTGGTAATGCACATAACCAATGAAAAAAATATAATTGATGAAAATGTCCTCTGATCAAATCCTCATCTGAGATCATAGACCTATAAACATTCTAGTTTCACCCATTCATGTTTAAGAGTCTAGAAAAATTCAGGCTGCCATCATGAGATTTGATTTCTAGTCAATAACTGCAACGGTTTTCAGCCAGAAAAATCTAAATTCTTTAAATGAGATCCAACAGCGATTTTTCCTTTACAAAAAGCGTATGATCCTTGCTCTATGAGTCCTCTGTGATTAATTTCTTGTATTCGACGGAAGAGCGCTTTTGTTATGCACTCATTTTGTTTCGGCTGTCAAAACACGATTTCCTATAAATCTATTATTAAATAAAGTATTAACTGAAGTCTTAAGCAACAAGAGTGGAAAAAATATTGTTGAGAAAATGTACCATACAAAAGCGACGAAACATTAAATTTCAGACTTTAGAGACATCTAAACATTGTTTTGCGTATGCTTTTCATCTAATCCTTTTCGTAATTTTAAACATTCAGCGAAAGTATGTTAAAAATCCAGTATATCAAGCATGCACAGAATGCAAAAAATATCTTTTATTGTTAAATGAATTTCTATGGATTAAAATTTTGTTTCTAATATATCATAAAGTGTTAGGTGATTGATTAAAAGAGCACGCTTCGGTTTGTTGCAAATTTGCGTCATTCATTTGCGAAATTACTCCAAAATTTAGTGCTAAGCATTTTATTAAAAACTAATTCATGGTGCAGCGCAAAACTTTTATTTAGCACACCTTCAGTTTAATTGATTTTCACCTATAATTACACTTAGGTTATCAGTTATGATTATCATTTAATACTTTAAATATAACATGGTTGGATGTCTCTCCAAAAGTGTTTTAAATATTTAACATACGGTGTTAAACTGAAGAGATGCTTGAAATTATTACCTCAGATCATGACCATATTTTATATCTATTCATTCAGTTTGTTACAGAGAGAATCACAGTATAAAAGTAAATGGTACTTTACTGACATGAATGTAAACTATTTTTGTTTGTTACAGAGCGAATTACAGTATAAAAGTAAATGGTACTTTTACTGACAATGAATGTAAACCATTCTAGATCTTTTCAGTGACCTCAAGAAAATCATAAAATAAAACATCTGGTCTCCCTGGCTTCTACAGAATATCTTGAAAGTTGTTATTCTAAATCAGTGACACCAGCATGAAATTACACAAAGTCTGCACTATTTAGAAACCTTGCAGTTTCTCTTAATGAAGAACAGTGCTCGGTAACTAGAATAAGCCCAGGCTGAACATACTTGAACAAACTATCTGACATAAGTTCTGGTAATGAAATATTATTTTATTTACCTTTTTTTTTGTTTCTGCCTGTTTTGGACAAGAGGTTCGCTTATTCTTGAATTTATGTAGATTTGAAGGGATTTGAAGGGAACAATTTTGCTTTAAAGTTTAGACAGTTAGGAATAGGAATGTAAAAGGTTTGGCCAGCTGTGCATTGCTCCTGTTGGAGTAACATTTTGGCGACTCCAACGCGAGTCTTCTATAAGATATTTTATACTGAGATTAGATGATGATTTGGTAAGTCATTTCTTTGAATTTCTATTGCGATTTAGGCAAAGCTTGATGTCTCTGCCCAGGTTAAAATCAAATTTTTAAAATAATAGAAATTGTGAAAAACAAGTTACTTTTAAACCGAATCAAGTTCTCTGTTAAATTTGTGTTTGTATACATTAATTTAATCCATCGCAAATAGTGAGATAGAATAAATTTAAAGCAATTTTACTTCTGTGCCTGTTCATTTAATATTAGACATTCAGTGATAAACTTCAATAAGAAAAATAGCGACACAGAGTAAAAAAAAACTCTGGTAATCTGCGAGTATCGAAACAATTTAAAGTAATTAATAGTTTTTAGCATTGATATAATAGCTGTTTGGTACCTGTATAGTTTTTTAAAGTCACAACAAATTGTTAATATATATTCCTGCTTCCCACTTTCTTTGGAAGGTAATTTGAGCGTCGAAGTTTAAAACAAAATATTATACATAGAATTAAAAAACATTTATGCTTCGGGGATTTTTATAAAAGCTCACCACTCTTTTGAAGAAAAAACTGGGCGATGAATTATGAAAAGAATATAATTAATGGAAACGTTTTAATTCAGAACACTATTTGTCACATTTTTGTGTAAACAATCCAAATAATTTAATTGTATATTAAATATTCAGTTAGGTTTATATTTTTATTTCGGAGTGACGTAATTTTTTTTTGAAGGAATAGAATATCAAATCTATATTTTCGTCATAACTCTAAGAGAAGATCTTCATGTTGAGGGATTAACAACATTAATTATAACTATCAAATTTGTCGCGACGCTCTTCAACTAAGGAAATCAAACACTAGGATTTCACAGTGTAGAGTTTTCAAAATGCTGTGAAAAACACACAAAAAAAAATTCTTTTCTTGAAAACTACAATCGCTTATATAAGCTTAAAAAATAAGTTATTTCCCCCCTTATAGAATGTCCATTTTGCCCTCAGAGTCATGTGACATACGCAATAGCATTTTCTCAAGGAATACTGGCGGGAGGCCTTCATATATGTTCGCGCTTAGCCCTTTAACTATTATACTTGCTACATATTTCGTTCTACGTTTTTGAGTATTTCTTTTGTATCAGCTATATTTTATTCCTGTAATAAGAAATCAATTTGTACCTCTAACATCGGATTTAATAAGTAACGATTGACATGACTTGATACCATGATTTGACACATGACTTCCTTGTTGTAAATTATACACAGATTTTGCTGCATTTCATTAAACTTATTTTCTTAAATTATCTCTCAAGGCAAATTGAAAATGACATTAGAAACTGCAGATTTTGAAATTAAATATCTCGGTCAATCTTTTGCGTATGGAAATCAAACGTCTTGTATTTTTATTTTTTCATAACAATTTTCCATATTATAAGAACCGGTAGACTGCATTAATAGTTAGATTTAGATAATTTTATAAAATTAAATTTGAAATCAATAAAACATGAATGTATTCGTCATTTTAAATGGTATTGTCATTTGCAATAAGAAAGAGAAATCTACAGCTAGATGTTATAGCAGTCACATGTTTAACTTTCTACCACTAATCGTTTTTTAGTTTTTCGATATGCATACATAGATATACATGTACAGATATCACGAAAACTCCATTTTAAAACCATTTTACGATATGCTTTGCAAAAAAGAGTCCTTTATTCTATCCGTACGTAGAGACATCACGCAAAAAATAGTGAAAATGGTTCGAAGAACTTTCAGAATGTATAATTCCCTTGATATAGTGTATCAGACACTTTTCTGCGATAACAATACTTCCATTGCTTTGTAAGAAGTAAAAGGATTATTTGTCACATTATTTGACAGACTAAACGGATTGCACAAGTTCTCAAAATTTCATAACGCCAGCGATATTTCCAATGCCTATATTTTGTTGTCTCTCCACGTCTAACTTATGACCGTTAAGTGATACAAATATATCACAACTTCTAATGTGAAGGGATTTTTATCTCTTTTAATTAATTTTGTAATACCATGATCTAAATTTAAATATTAAGAACATCGTACTATTTTTAAAATCAAGAATCCAGAAGAATTTAACAATTATATTTATGAAAAATGAAATTTTATTTCTAGAATTTTAGAGTATACTGTATATTAAAACAATTTCTATAGAATCGTGAAAAAAATATTAAAAAACACCAATTGCAGAATTCTATATGTAATCTTGTTTGCCGAATATTGGGTGTTAAATTATAATATGTACTGAGAGTCTGGGTGTACAATTCAACAGGGAAGATTAATTATCGAAATTTTACAAATAAAATGATGGAAACAAAATAAACGGAACTGGAAACATATCCCAACATAATATTCATAACTGCCAACTAAAGCTCCAGTTTAAATTCCTTTAGTTATCTGGCTGGAGCAAAAATATAATTGCGGAACCTTTTCTTACAGAAATCTAGTAAAGCAGTTTGTTTTCATGTATATTCCCTAAAATAGCTTGTTTACAGCGCATCGCTCGATTTCAAGCATTTGATTACTCGTATGTTATGTATAGTTTAAATTTTAGTAAATTATAAAAATTTATAATCTTATTTTTATAGTATTAAATGCTTATTTTGTATTAATTTCACACTATAGTTAATTTCCGTAAAAGATGGATTATATCAGATACTTTACACAGCTGCTTCTACTGCTGGCTTTCTGGAGAACAGCAATCAGCCAAGATCAAAGAAATGATAGTCCGTTCTCTGCCTCTGATAAGGTAAAAACATAATTTGTTTTATAAATTTGAAGGTTAAATGCATTTAACATATTAAATAAATAATTAGATAAAATTATATTTATAATAACAATGATAAATAAATAACAATAAAATGATTGAACTCGATAGCATAATTTCGAAGTTTTTTGAGGGGAGTCTTTGCCTATTTCTAAGGATTCTTTCCTCCAAGCGTCCCTTTCGAATTACTTCCGCATTTCTCTGTTTGCAGCAATTATTTGTTAGGTGTCTTCCAAATGTGATTTGTAGGCACTAACTTAAAATGCATAAAAGTATCGGTTTTTTTTTTGTACTTCCACTACATTTCGTTACTAAAGAAAGCTCATTACTTAATGTGCAAAACAAAGCTGTAACAATCGAACGCTTCTGAAAGAATTCATAGAGATGGATTTGATACACATCCACCGATTCCCGTAGTAGCATGTGCAAGAGTATGTGATGAACGCGCATGATATTTGCAAGTACTATATAGTATTGTTGAGTATAAGCTTCTGAACATGCTCTTAGAATATTAGACTAACAGTTTTTAAATTACAGTGCTTAAATAAAGAAATAAACCTACGTACAATTCGTGCAAATATGTATTAAGAAGTGACTAATTATCCTTAAAATGATTATAAATTTTCAGCACAAATGAGGCTATTAGTCTCGAAATGGGATTTCACCTCGAATTAATAATAATGTTATTAAATACATTGTAATTATTTCACTTTTGAATGAATACATTTACAATTTTATGGAATAAGGTTACATATGTTTTTATTAAATGTCATATTTTTTAAACCTTTAACGAATTTTCCATTAACAAACTCAACGATTTGAATGCGAGCAGTGACAGCTCTATTAAATAAAATATTTTTATCTCCAACCTGCGAGACTATCTGTCGGAAGATCTAAAGATATACTGCTTTTAAGTTTTTCTGATTTTGCTGTTGAATTGAATTTATGTGGCGTAAGTGCGAAGAACGAGATATTTAATAAAGTTAACACAAAAACATTTATAATAAAAGGATAAAAAGTTTTTAAGCCATTTACTAACAAAATTGAAAACTATGATGAGACTGAAAAAATAGAAAAATGTATGCCAAAACTTGACACTGCACCAGAAATTCTAATCATATGCTGTTAAGCAGCTTTTAAAAATTTTGTGGTTTTACCATTGAACTGTATATGGCGCAAGTACGAAGAAAACAATGCTTAATAATAAAGCTAAACACGCACACACACAGAATACACACACTTAAAAAAAAAGCGTTAGCAAGAGTGAGTGCAACAGCAGACTGGTAGACTGCGAGCTCAGGAAGAGTGTAAAAAGACTTAACAAACGTCTTTCTTTAAGACTAAAAATTTTAAACCATTCAGATTTGTTTTATGTTAATCAATCAGTTTTTGCGATTTGAACCTTTACTATAACTTCTTCTTTCTGTAATCTTCACAATAATGAAAATTATTTGTTTGTGTATTTAAATCGAGAGCTTAATTGGTACTCAGTGTTTCTGGAAGCCTCGTCTCGCTGCCATTTACTATCGTCAGCTCTGTCCAAGTTTTTGTCCCGACTTAGCATTTTGCTAGCCGGCGTTTTAAAATAAGCACTGGTTATTTATTACCTTGATACTAGCGTAAATTGTCTATTTTATATGTAGTCTCTAAATACTTTACCTACATTTGAATTTAACGTTATCTTACGTTAATTCAAACTTTGTTTAAGAAATGCTTAAGCAGCTAAAGTTTCTAATTGCGTTATTACTGCCACTAACTTCTCAACAGCTTCCTTACCAACCCTCGAATTTTTAATGCTCTGTTAGATCATCTCAGCTTCCATCGGCGGGCGGTAACTTGTGTGTCGAGAAATAAACGTCTATAAAAATAGTATGTTAAAATTCTAAAATATTAATTTCTAATTAATTACTGTGAATTTATGAAAAACATTTAATAGCCTTTGTCCAACGTATCTTCAAAACTGTCATGAAAGGAAGGTAATTTTAGAAAATTATATTTGACAACTTTGACAGAATGTAAATTAGGTCCATGTTTCAAACAAAAATGTATTTTTAACAGTTTTAACTTTTGTTAAAATAGAATGTTTTAAAACTGTTGAAAAAATAATATTCTTCTTGTGTAGTTACTTTGTTTGTGTAATTTAATTCTGATCGTCTGATTTCAAATTTGCGAGTCAAATTTATCTATCTATCTATATGAATAGATAGATAGATATAGATATATACAGATCTGCTCTATTTAATTTTTATAGTGCACGTAGATCTTAGGAACTAACTTTTAGCACATTTATTAAGTACCTCAAATTTAATTTCACCGGTTATCAATATATTCAAAAATGTTCCTACCAAAATTCTGATTTCAAATTTGCGAGTCAAATTTAGATATATAGAGATCTGCTCTATTTAATTTTTATAGTGCACGTAGATCTTAGGAACTAACTTTTAGCACATTTATTTAAGTACCTCAAATTTAATTTCACCGGTTATCAATATATTCAAAAATGTTCCTACCAAAATTAAATTACCTTATTGAACTTTCGATAGTTAATGAAAAATAGATTAAAATTGCAGTTTTAAAACAAAATGAAAAATTGAAGAAATAAAAACACCGTAAGCTTTGATAAAAGTTAGAAATATGTAAGTTAGCATTTTTACTAGCTGTAAGAACAAGAAAGAGTAAGCTATAAAAAATAAAGTTTTTTTTAAAATCAAACAAAAATGTGATGAAACTACACTTATCATTATGTGAAATTCTGCACACTACACAGTCATAAAATTAGTCTATATCAAAGTCTGAATTGTGCAAATATCCTAATTTAAATCTCAAAGAAGCAGAAAAGTTCACAATTATATGCGCATGCACTAAAATAAGCACGTTTTTATTAATACTTTCTTTGGTTTTATGCAGTTTTTGCTAGCTGATAGTACTTTTAATCTCTGCATATAATAAAAGAAAGAGTCTGTGTGTCTTTCGTTCGTGCTGTGCGTAAGCGTATAGACCCAGGGCTACGAAATTTGGTATATAGGTGCATTTAGACAAGACCCAGTACACCTCGAAGCGATTTTTTCCAAATTCGAATCAGAATTTTTTAAAATTTTAGCTTTTCGATTTTATCGTATCATTTTGAATAGTTTCATTCTTTTAGAAATGTGGTTTTGGCAACAATTTTTCATTCAATTGCACGCTGGACTGCTGACTGTTGAAAATCAGCACTGTTGCCACTTGGAAAAATGAGTGCGATAATTCTGTACAGTTTTTAAATTTAATGTTTATCTTGGATACTGGACGTTTGTTGAGAGAAGGCAACGGGAAGTTGGTTAATTTATTTATTAGGATAATTAATATTTGTATTAAAGGATATTTCTTATTTCATTGTAATTTTTTATATGTAATGCATTTTTTATGAAACTGTTCTGCAGAGTAAAATTCTGCGTAGCTTTTAAATTTAACGTTTGCTGTTCCCTTCAGGCATTTTACGGTACATTTAAAAGTCAGACGAAGGCTGGCAGCGTAGCTGCTAGTAGCTAATAAAACCTGCAGTAAACTTGCATCTTTAAAGCCAAGAATTCATAGAAAACAAGTAAGATACATGAAAATTAAATGTAAGGAAAATAAAAAAAAACAGTTTAATGCTTGTAATGCCTATTTTTAACTTCGAAGATCAAAAAGCATACAGTGTAAATAAATTTAACATTATTAGTTTCTACTATCGAATTTCCTGTTGTATTTAATCAATTTATATTAGAAGGAATTAAGTAAATGCTGCAAAGTAAGTAACTTTTATCTTAACATATAAAAAGAAAAATTAAATGATATTAGAATAAACTAAATGGAATTTTTAATAAACATTAAAATACTTGGGAGGAACTGTTGAATGAAATTATCTGCTAAAACATAGAATGTACGGCGGAATTTGCAGCATTTACTTACACTATACCATGCATGCTAAAAGTATTTGAAAGAATATTGAGTTGTGTATCGGATGTCTAATATTATAGCAAGATAAGAGGAATAAGTCACAGGAAATCAATACCATAAAGACAAAAATATTTCGCCTTATTAAACTGAATTCAAAGGTTTTGCACATAGTTTTTAAAAGTTTTGTGGCATGCACAGTACAAATAAAATGATGAATTGTTTTATTACTATTGAGAGAAAACACTAAATTTCTTTGGTAATACAAGATGCACATGTATCAGGCAAGATGTTTTGGGCAATAAGTAATGCTGTTGGATAAACACTTACTCATATTATTATGTGAAAATCCAAGAGAGCAAATAAAGCATTCTTGCTACTCCGGTAGAATAGGTGCATTATAAATGTCCATATGTAGTGCCTGTATATATGTGTATATAATTTAAAACATAAAAGAAATGCGTTATCTTATAACTCTTTAACGATTGATTTTAGTCCAACTTCCTGCATCCGATTCTTAACGAATAGTTACGTAATGTCAAACATGTTTATTTCATCTTTGGAGTTTTACATTATAAAACGTAAAGTTTAAAAATATTCTAGCAAATTTAAATCAATATCCAAACTTATCTTGAAATTTTACATATGTGTATGTAATTTGAAAGACCTTATTTCATATTGCAGGATACCGATCATGAAGATATTTTCAACTTCGCCAAGAATGGACCAGACATGAGACTTGTCCTAAATGGTTTGCTTCGCTATGAAAATGCTGCTGCTAAACGACTAGGAAACACCCATTCACCTTTTGTATTCCTCTCCAGCAGAAGCAAAGGGCCAGCAGTAAATGTTCATGACCCCCTGGCTGTTTTAGCCACTGGTTTCATGGGATCCAGAGGAAAACGGACTGACAATAATGAAATTCCTGTATTTGCAAATGGGTTTCCTGCCGGCAGAGGCTGAATATTTTACTAAAGTGCTATTCAGTATTTGATTCAGTTTGGCAATATAGAATATAAATCTTACTTCTACGGAATTAAATATCTTCTCCAGGAGCAAATAAATAAATATATTTATTGAAAAATGTGCGTCTTTCTTGTACATTATATAGTCATACATTGTTGAATTTTTAACTGATAATTAAAACTGTTTACGAGTACGAACGATAGATTTCATTCAGATATATTTTCAGACACATTTCAAACAGTTCACTGTAAAGGTGCTTGTACATACAAGTGCCTTTACAAGTATATATAAAATGCAAACCCATGATAAGCATCTAGTAGGTAAACCATTAATAAAAAGATATTTAAGTATGAATTTTGCTCTAAATTTTCTTATTTAGTAGGAAAATCATGAAGATCATATTTAAGTTTTGTTATTTACCCTACCTTATTAAAAATATAGTTTTAAATCATTCTCCTTCAGTTCAGAAAGGTTTAATATTAACATTTTGTATGTTTAATTCCAGAATCTCTTTCTCGCTCTAAAAATATCAGTATGTAGGAATTGATTTAAACCGAAAAATTATTCTTTTGATTCACTAATATGAATTTCATTTTAGTTATGTGTCTGGATAAGCTAAGGATAAAGATAGATACATATTCAGATGAATTTTCATTTCATATGTCAGGCATATGCAAAACAATATGAAATTTTTAAATTAATGCCAAAGGAATTATATATGTATACTCCCTTTACTTACTATCAGAAGGTTTTTTTAATAATGTAAAGAATAAATAATTATTTAATAAGAACTATTTTTTGACAAAACTATAATTTGGTTAACACATTTTTAAAGATAGACAAAAATATTTTCTTTCCCTTTAAATAAACAATTTACATTACATATTACAGGAAGGGCAATTATCTCTCAATCTGAAATAGCAACAGAAAGTTGGGGGTTGTTTTGTAGTAAATTTCTTGGATGAGAAGTAACAATATACGCAACGGCTTTTAATATAGTGCATAAAACGACAATACAGACATAATTTAATTTTGAAATTATGCGATAGGTACATATTAATAACCTCTAAATGTCGTCGTTTTGCTCCTGTATATAAGACATTGCAGGAATGATTCAATAATACGTTTCAACGCGTTCTTTAGAATAAGAATGTACGTAATACAGGCTGAGTGTCTGTAATAGAGTTAGTTCGAGTGAAGGTTACCACCGCCGAAATTCTCATCTACATACGTCATCGTCCATGGTATATTACTTGCGTGATTCCTAAATACGCCACACATATTCTGCATGAGTTCTAAGTCAACGCATTGCGATATGCATCATCCTGTATTTCTAAAGCAAAAGGCAGTAAAAAATAATTGTAAAGACGTAAACCTACTTAATGTCTCCGAACAACGTTTGCAAACTAAAGTTTTGTGGTCAAGTTAAGCTATATAATAAAAATGCAGCAAAATGCCAAAAATATGCAAATTATGACGAAGACATTTTGGCATCCAAATCTGCACCTTAAAAAATTCAATAAGAAAATTTTACACCCATTTCAATTGGGGTATGGTTTGGGATGCTCTTTAAAGAATATAAATAGCAGATTGCCTTATATATAATTACATTATCATAAAGCTAATCGAAACAGATTATCGATACATGCATCGTCATGCCTTCACAAAGGATTTCAAAATCTCAATAGTCGTGCTGAAAATATTCTAAGGGATCTACGCGCACTCTATAATTGTCGAGACAGAAAGTAGTGGACTTTTTGATGTAGTACATGGCGTCCAAATACAAGTTTTATAGAGAGAGTTCCATCGATCACTTCGGTAATTATTGCCCAGTTGGCTAAAGAGCTTATGAAGATCATTATGCCTTCTCGTAAATCTTGAATGTTATGAACCTGCTTGCCGAATTCTGATAGCCTTCTCATGCATTATATCACTTATATGGTTTATTTTCCCTTTATTCTAAGGACCCACCAGCGGCCGAGCGGTTCGAATAGGCTGGTAGTTCAGCCTATTCGCGAGAAACGTTAGTTTGGTCACATAGACATCTTCGTTGATTTCTCCATGTGTATACAAACTAGTTTCACTTAGAAAGTCCTCTATAAATGAATCCATACCCTTAGGCAGACAGTTCTCTGGAGCCTTGCCATTACAAAATAAACCAAAATCAAACCTTTATTCTCATGATTTCTAATACATCCATTTCTAAATTTTTGAATATACTTTCTTAAACGCATTCAAAACTTAATTTAAATGAGGAAAATTTATTTTAGTTCATTCAAATTATTTAAATTCCAGTCATTTTACTTGAGAATTTTAATTTATATTTCCATCATGTAAAAGAAGCTTATGCGTTATGATATATTAATGAGAAATTCTCTATCCGCCTGGAGCAGTTTGTTAAGTGTGGTGCCATCTATTTGTAATGGTGTGGGTAAAATTACGCCAAATTCATTAAGAATTTAAGCAATACAAGTAGTTAGTCTATACATTTTTATATTTCGGTTAACCAGTTATCTTATTATCGTCGCTCTTCTACAACTTTCAGTTTCGTCAACTCCTACCAGAATAGAGATTAGGTAAAATACATAAGCACAGAGTGCTTGAGTTTAAGAGATAATTCCTGCTGGCATTTGTTAATCAGCGTTAGTCAGTAAGTTGTATTTAATCCACGAATGCTGAGAGCCGAGCCAAGGTTTCTTGAGGCGCCTGCTAATAATATATCCAATTTTAATTTGAATTTAACTTTGGATCTGCATTTCGCAGGCACCTGAAATTATCTCTATTATATTCCTGCGCGTCACGTTGACGTGTTAATAAATAGGTTTTATTTTAACGTTTACCTTGAGTACGTGATTATTGTAGCTGAAAGGTAAAACGATAAGCTATGACGTCTGTCTTTGCGATTCTAGTAGATTAGCATTTTAAGAATAGTGCACAACCGTTTCAAGTTCTTGATAAGTGCACCGCAGCAGACTGGAAAACTTTGAGCGCATAAAGTACGTACAGATATTTATTTGTGAGTTAAATATAGTCTTGGGGGAAAAGAAGAAAACATTCAGTCTACTGATTCCACAGTTGTTAGGAGTCAAAATTGTATTATTCTATTCTAAGCAAAATGCTAAGAATACATTTGCGAAGTTGCTCGCAAGGAAATGTTATTGACTGAAAAATGAATTATTAAAATTATGAATTTCAACTTCTTCTTAATCGATTCATCAAAAGACAACTGATTTTTGTTATTTTGTTTTTGTTTTTGTTGGACTTTTATTGTATGAAAAGCAAAAAGTAATAAAACAGCAACCAAACTTTCTTTATGGATGCAACGTTTAAAGATTTCTTTTAAAATTGTGTTCTTAGATTATACGGTTTCTTTGATTGAAAACTATATTATTCACTGTTGTCCTTAAAGATATAAGCAGTGACATTGACGCAGAGTACAATGGAACAACATCAAGTCGTCCGCTGGAGGGAGATGCTGGATTAGTAACGGTATATAAAGATAATAATAAATTTAAAATGTAGTATAGAATGTACAATAGGTTTGTATATATATATCAAGTAATTTACTGAAATGGTTATCCTGCTTAAGAGAAAATTCCCAGACACATAATTAATAGAATTTTGTGATTATGTTATTGAAGATTTTCATAAAAATGAAGTATACAGATTTAGAAGTAGTACTACAGTTCTTGAAAGTTGAAATTGTAAATACATATTTTTACCAATCGTTGCTATTTAAATTTAGAAGGCAAAGGAAAGAAGAAAAATAGAGCTGAAAAACTAAAAATTCGACGTGTAACACGATTTTAATACAAAATGTAAGAAAATAGCATATTTATCTCAAACAAAATTTAAATTAAACTATGTAAAAAATTAATTGAAAAAACTAAAATTTAAAGGCCAGAGAAGTGATCAATATCATGTAACTTGATATGCCAACATTTTGTACTGCCAATGCGTAAGATTGAAAAAGCGTAAAAAAAGATACATTATTTCCTCTATAATTATGCGGTAACAGAAAGAAAATATGAGGTGGGTGGAATAAAAATTGTTGAATTCGAGTAAACCTAGAAGATTTTTAAATAAGAAGATATAATAAATGATAATAAATAAAATAATAATAAGAAGCCCAGAAATGGGAACACACCATTGTATCATCATTTTGTCCTTCGCCTTTTAACTTTTTAATACTTTGATGTAAAGGAAAAGTATAATAATCTGAGCGTTATATGTGCACAATTAAACAGAAACATTTCATATTAATAGCTTCGCCTTATCGGTGTTTTTACTCCATACCTTAAGTTTTGCATTATGAATTAATAATAAAAAGATTGCTTTTTAAGTTATTTTTAATATCAGTAAATCAATTTAAAGCTCTGAAATCTATGTATTAACACAGCCAATGAATTTCTAGAATGTTCACAACAGAAGGTTTTATATATTTACTATATTTCCTGACTAAGAAATTTTGGATGTTTAAATACAACCATTAGTTACAAATTGCTTTCAGTTTTGTCTCGAATCTTGCAGTAAAATTTCAATAATTGAAAATAATGACTCTAGTGAATTTAACTTCTGCGATATGAACTTATTATCTGCTATTGCTGACTAATGCATATTTATGAATCAACTATGAACTTAGAACTTTGGCTACGTGTTGTCAAAATGATTTATTTTATGTTCGTAAATAATATTTTAAAATCAGCTTGGTTGTCTTTATCGCTTTCAAAAGCTTACTTTACGCATAAGATCAGACTCTGTCTTCCGTGACTTGCAGAGAAACTGAAGTTAATTGACCATGTCTTTGTCGTAGTAACTGTTTTTCATATTTGTAGTCATGAAAGCCTGAATTTCTTTGAGGTTGTGCACATACATCTTATGGAGTGTTCTATTTTGCAATAAATAGATGTTAGGGTAAATACAGAACAAATTCCGAGATCCGGACACGTTGGGACTTCCGCGATTCCGGATTTGGGATTTTTCCTGATATTAGATAATCAGTTTAAATCTAGTAAGATGGCATGCAGAAATTATAAAATTAAAAATTACAAATCGTGATTTGTGAAATAATGAAGCATTTATAATCTAAGGGATATCAAAATTTGAAAAAAAAGCCTAATACTCAGTCGTTTACTTTAGTAAACTTTTCTTTCAATGTAAGTTGTTTAAGTTGCTTTGTTTTTTGTGCTAATACTTTCTCTTTAATTCTGCAGACAGATACAATTTCTTGTTCTGTTACATTGTTGAAGGCCTGTAATTGCTGTGTCGAGAATTCCGACTAACCTGTCAATCGAAATTTTTTTGTTTTCAGTAACCTCTGTGTCACTTTCTTCACTATCGGTAGCGGTATTTCTGAATTTAGAACCATACTACAGATTTCGCCATCCATTAATAGATTGATGATTGAGGAGCATTGTCATCACAATGAAAAATTTCATTTATATCACCTTCATTTATTATCGCTTCTGCACGTTTCTTTACAAAATCCGTTAACTGGAAAATTTCACTTTTGGTTTGCGATATCCGAAAACTTTTAAAATTCCCGGCTATCATGATAAAATTTAGCTTTCGTTCACTATACATATTTGGCTATGTATCATGAGATTGTAGACTAACGACAAGTTGTTCCACTAAATTTTATCTTGCTTCTATCGCGCACTGAGACAATTAAGCCTAAATTGTATTAGTTTAGTTATTTATTATACTTATGTCTATTTCTTTCACATGTTTAAGGCTGATCTAAGGCCTGAATAAATAAATTTCCACATATACTTAAGGCTTATTGAGGGCCGGCGGATGCAGTCTCTGGTAGGTCCTAAATTCTGCTACCAAACACCTTCCTTTGTTTTCCCTAAATTATGTCGCCCGGTGTGGCCATATGAGCCCTGTCGCTGGTTCTGGGTTAATGTGACTAACAAATCTGTTATTTCTAATTCAAATAGCACTAAATGTAATCTTTTGGCCTATGAGTATCATTAACAATTTTTTTTAGGACATGGAAAGTTTTGTTAATGTTTTCTTCGTCAACATATCTTAGAGCATTTAATTTGAATCTGTAATCATCGCCAAGCGTAATGTCAACATAAAAGGTTACCATACTCTTTATTATCCAATTACTAACATAAAAAACTGTTTAGGCAACGCTACATGAGTCATTACTCAAGTTGTCATGTGTTGATAAACATGCGAAGATTAAAGCAAAATACAATAAATAATGATTCGCAAGGTTGGCGTCAGGGATATAAAATAATAGCAGGTGTAAAATCAACGATGTATGTATGTAGAATGTTTCGGTTTGAGATTGAACTTATTTAATGATACTTAACTTCAGTAAGTGGACTGTAATATTAACAATAACAAATTTATTTTAACAAAAACAACATTATTGAATACTAGTACACGCATGTGCTTATAGTTACCTATGTAACTTAGCTAAGAGCGAGCAACCATATGCTCTTACATCAAGTCAGAAATCATTCATACTAATAAAGCAAAAACGAAATAACTTTAGGGTTACACTAATGCCAAACTCTGCTTGGCGTAAAACAATGCTGTCAAACAATGCTGTCTCTTTCAGACACCGAACAAACACACCTCAACTGATGGACACTGGAAAGTAGGGGAAGTAATGAAAAACGTAAAAAAAAATCAGTACCAATAGAAATTCTGCGAAAGCATATCTATCATGAAAATCGAGATACAGAATTGTAGGCTGGATGTCATATCAAAAGGCTATCATATCGAACATTTGGAAGAATACTATTTGCATTTTAAAAATTAATAAAACGGTATATCTCTAAAAATGTTTCAACAACTTCTGTATTTGAAGAGTCTGCAAATTCTTAACCAGTGAAGAAAAAACAAATGTTGTTATCTACCACGCGCCAAAGCATGAGATCACCACAATAAAAGTTCAATAGACGATGATCTTATAGATGGAAATTTATTTTAACATTAAATTGTTCATGAATAGCAAACGCTAATACTAGGAAAAATGTATGCCAGAAGGTTTTTCTTTAACTTACGGATTTTGAAAGGAGACTGAATGAATGCAGCAACGTTTATCATGCTTTTAAAATAGCATTGTTATTAATATTATAGGTATGAATAAACACTTTCGGTGTTTGCAAAAACCTAATGCGATTATACCGTTTCTCTGCACTTTCGAAAATCCCGTATTGAGCGCGAATAAATTTTTAGAATATGACAAGAATACCAGCTAACACCGTTCCCCCATATTTGAGAATTATTTCCTGCTTTACTAATAGACTGCTTCTTTACCTACGCTGACAGGATGATACCTGGTGGAAAAGGGTAATGCAGCTTGTAACGGATAAATTAAAACTTCATGCTGACTGCAATTCGCTGGAACTCAGGCCAGCTTTATTAAAGATTAGTGATATTACTTGCAGTGAAAGTCACAGTACATAGCACATAAACCGAAGTACTCGACTGGAAGATAGGAGGAGAAGCTCGAAATAAATTTATTGTTCTGAAACGTCTACATGAAGTGATACCACTAATTTGTTGATAAAGCTGTTCTGAATTGAAGTACTATACTAAAAACAAAATTTCAATTATTATATTACTTATGATAACTTTTATTTATTTTTTCATTTATTATTATGTACCAAATTATCATTAAAAAGTATTTATATTTTAGCCCGATTTCAAGCTTCTGATGTCTATTCCACTTAAATTTATAGATTGCTTATAAAATCAGAGGGATCCTGTTAGTATTCGCCAGTGATCTTTAATAAGGGTCAACTGTGTTATTTATTGCTGTGCAGCTGCGGCTGACTTTAGTTTAGTTAGTGTTTGATTAGTTTCTTATTTTCTGTCTTCAGTTAAAGCCCAAGCGAAGGCTTATTGTAAGCCCGAGAAGGGGCCATCTGTTAATCGTTTTCAGTTGGAATAAAAGATAAACTTAACCCCTCTTTGGATTTGTCATTTACTTTCGAGAACTCTGCCATATTTCGCTATACAGTTCTTAAGTATTCTAGCTTTCAAGAACTACAAAATTAGCTAGAATATTATGACCTTATAGCTTTTGCTTGAAACTATTTTTAAAATACCCTACTTTTAAGGGTTTTCAGGGTGTCTGAACATGGCTGTTTCATCTAATTTGAAATAAAGATTATTTTATTCTAGAATAAATGCTAAAAATGCCAAACGTTAACGTAATTATTAGAAGGTCTATATTCTAAAAATGAATACAGAAGATTAAAAAATTATTTATAACTACCATATCCTCCCTAATAATAACACAAATAATTAAATAAAAACCTCGCCATCAATATTATTAGGCTTAATTCGGCTAGATAAATAATTTTTAGGTAGTATGTTATAAAATATTTATCCTTGTATTTTCAACTATTGGACCATCCCAAAAGTTTTGAGGCCTTTTTTTCATAAATATAAATGAAGCGATGCAAAAACATAAGACAATTTCACTGAATAATATAAGCAAAAGTCTGTTCTTTGATATTTTGTCATCTCTCCGAAAGCTGGAAAATTACTTTTTAAGTTTATTCGTAAAGACTTTACTGCGGTGCTCTTTAAATCTTCAAGGAAGTGAATTCCGAATTTTGAAGATGTGAATGCGAATTAGAGAATTTTGAAGTACATTGAAAATATGAAAATCTGAGGAGGCAAGGTCTCCCGAATATGGGGATATACATAACATCTCTGTGACAATCAATAAGTCATAGATCTGATTTCAGAGAAGTATGGACTCAAGTATTGTTATGATGGAAGACAGAACCTCAAAGATTGATCAGTTCTGTTTACGTTTTGCTTCGATTTCTGCTTCAAAATGCCATTTGGGACAAGTATGTTTCAGAATTTATTATTTGATTTGGTGGCAACAGTTCACAGTCTTGAAGTCCTTTGAAATTCCAATACACACAAAGCATGACTTTTTCGGAATGCAACCCTCTCTCTATTTATTTAATGGAAGATCTTTTGGCTTAAACTATAATTTTTGTGTAACGTTATTATATAGTAGTAACTTCTCCTATCCAGCAATAATTCGTTTCAAAAAGGGAGCCTATTTATTTCTTTTCAGCTAAGAATCACATGCCGAATCCATAGCAAGCATATTCTGCTCAGTATGGGGTACCCATATATCATAGCGGTTTATCTAGTCTTCAAATGATTATGTACTGTACATTCTTGAATATGTAGTTTTCTTTATAGTTTCTGAAATGTAAAATATGGATTCTTAGCGATATCTTGTTTTAACACTTTCATGCCCAAAGCGTCCAAGACACCAATTGTTCAAACGACCAAAGGCCGCCCGAACAGACGAGATCGCATGCTCTGTTTCTATACTCCCCGTAAAATACACAATTGCGTAAGGTGCAATATCCGCAAATACATCGTATCAATTTATCTTAATAATAGACAGCCTTGTCCCAAGAGTATTCTTTTGTGGTTCCTTATCTTTAAATTAGACATGAGTTAGTATACGCTCAGTGGTATCTCTTGTTTTAGGAACTAGAAACGACACCATTTTAAATTCCCCTCCCCGTCTCTTTGTTGGTTAATGAATGGGAGGCGAAAGAAATTCCTGTAAATATCAAATTGAATTGTTGGCGTTTTGGCATATTAAACAAACAAATGAGCAATGCCTTGGCGGTCGAAAAGTTTATAAGTCCTTTTAACTAATGATGGTTGTCCTGTGAGGGCATCATCTTCGAGGCTGAAATTTCTGAAATTAAACTTCTCAAAACATCTACGAAATATCTCATCAGAAACAGCACACAGTTTACGAGCGGTTGGATAATTTGTTCCCTTTTTTTAAACATAGAAGCCTCACATAATGAAAATGAACATTTGAGTTTTTAGCATGGCACTAAAACTACAATTATGCCCCATTATACGCTAGAGTTATGCAGTGTGAGGAGAAAAGCCTGTATTTATATAAACAACTGCCTCCACCAAGTTCACTTGTTGTGGAAGTAATAAAACAGTTAAAAGAAAACTTGCTTCGATTTGAAAACCTCAGAAATTTCCGGTTGGCCTAGTATTATGTAAGAAACACTTATTTTATTTAAATTTTATATACAGAAATTGTATTTACAAGATTTATTTACAAATATTAACATATTTTGTTTACGCAAATTTTTACAGAGGTTTTTGCGGACAAAAAGACATCAAAGCTGAGAGAATTCGTAATTACTAAGAAGTAAATTACTAGTGATTAAAGCGGTTGAGAAGTGCAAGTTTAAAAGGAGGCATTCATTTTCGTCGTCAAATATCTTATGTCTATCCTTTAACACGTAGTGCAGCTGGTTTCAGATTTAAAGAGAAAAAAAATTACTAATTATTAATTTGCTACACTTACTATACATCAACTTTTAAAATTATTTTCTAAAACATTAAATTCAAAGGAATATATTTCTTAGGCCTCAATTCATCTGGCTCAAATCTTAACCATAGCCAAGTTTAAAGAAGATCTTATTCACGCTTCATCGTAAAGTAAAAGTGAACAGCAATACAGAACTGGCTTCCGATTCATGAACATCAAAGAATTAAACAATAAAGAATAAGTAACTTGAAATATAGATATGGGATTAAGATCAAAGACCTAATCTTCACAATGGTATTCGTGTAAAATAGTAAAACCTTTAGTGATTAAGTTGTAAAATCTAACTCTTTTATCATGCAACTAATAATCATTGTAATAAGCCAGGCGGCTTCTCGCACAGGCTCAATAGCACCCAGGAAAAATGTTCAAATTTCCCTTGTATTTGATTCAAACTCTTTAACAAAATTGCCCGTACTTCGTGCTCACAATATCACCGACGACTTGCGGTGGGAACTTCATAATAATTTAACACTAACTTAAAGTGGCGAGGAGAAGTGCTGGACTACTTAAAACTAACAGGCTGACTCAACAATCTACACTTGCGATAGACTTTAATAAACTACCATCAACTAAGATTAACAGCAGAAGGACGAAACAGCGACGTGCGCTATACTAGCTCTGTCTAACTATCTCGTTTCGCCCGTTTAAATACGCTTCTTCACTTTAACCTTATTTGCGTCTTGGCGAGGAAATGCGACGGGAAATGAGGAGTGCAGAAAGGATTTCAAAAATTAAAATAATTGGTTAGTTAAACTGAGGAAAATCTTAAAAAAAAGTCCCTTCTAGCAAAAATTCAGAAGACTGAGACTCACCTCATCTAAACATAAAATATAGGCTGAGCTGAACAGTTAAATCCGAAGACATTCAGAAAAAAGGCAGAAATCGTTGGAACATTTTCGCAAAGATGCAGCTATCCAAAACTGTTTACATACATTTCAGACCGAACCAAAGGCCGTGTTTTTGTAAATTACGAAGAAAAAATCTGATGTGTATACCACATGACTTCCTTGTATGGAATATTAAATTACACTAAATTTTCTTGCATTTCATTTAAACATATTGAATTAACAGTTAACGAATTTTGAATTAAATATACTTCGTCAATTGCGTATAAACTACAATAGAATAAATGCACTCTTTAAATTTCAGTATATTTATTTACCATAGCGACCGCCTTCAGCGCTAAGTTCACTTAACAGCGTTACATCTCATTCATTTTATAACTCAGAGTGCACACAAATTATATCATCTGAAGAATTACCACGTTCTCTATTCAAATACTATAATAAATCTAAAACGACATATAGAAGGAATTAAACAAATAAAAAAGAAACAGTCTTTCACAGACGATTCAGCGCCGCTTACATAATGCGCATGCGCTACTAGTTAATTCAGTTCTCACTTCGCGGCGAGGCAAAAGTACATAAATTATTTTCATTAAAAATTGAAAGATATAGAAAAACATAAAACACCAAGTGCAGTTAAAACGATTTTTGCAATTAAAATTACAGTTTTTACGCAAAAACAAGCTAATAATTTAAGTGATAATTCTAGAAAGAATTAAGCATAATTCAATTCGCAATAATAAAAGAAGAAACTATTTTGTTGTTACGAAGCTTAGTTTCTCTAGATTCCTCTCCACTTCTCTGCTAAGTTTCAAATGTAAACAAATTTGGCTGTCATGGTAAAGAAAAATTAGGCTTATCCGCACTTAAAAAAAATTTAATTTGTTGATAATTCCACAATTATTGCATGCAGGTTAAGTAAAGGTATAAAAACCTTAACCGGAAGATAAGAACAACATAATTCAAACATTTTCAAAGCAAAAAATGCCCAATTTACAAACATGTAAGAATAAAGAAACTGAGCGAAGTAACAGAGTGGATATATATATATATATATATATAAATTTATATACTTTTGGTGCAGCCGATTGCAACCAGAATGGGAGATGCATGTTATCACAGTCCTATATACACAATTTCAACGTTCTGAGGCTAATCGTGTTTGAGTTATATGAGATATATACGTACGTACGTATAGACGCCCCGAAAAAAAACCGCTTCAGAATTCATTTAAAATCAGTTTTATAATGTTTTGGGAGGAAAAGAGTCCTTTATTCTGTCCGAATTTCAGGCAAAAATATAGTTAAATTACATTCGATAGCGGTCAAAATGGATATTTTCGTTGAAATATGATACCTGAAATTTTTCGCGATTACAATACATTCTTTTACTTACTTCGTACAATGGAGTAAAAAAAAAGACAAATTTGGTAAAAAAGCAGCGGATCATTTTTTCAGTGAATGCCTTGAAATTCTGTAAATAGATAGTAATAAATTGCTAAGTGAAATACTACTCATATTTTTTGTCTGAAATTTCTCAAACCCTCAGAGAAGTTTGTAAATTTTTTAAAGAATCCTGCTTCTCAAATTACAGAACAGATCATTTAAAAGCAAGTAGTATTTATTTTCACAAATTTAATAATTTATTAAAACGATTTCTTTCTTTCTGAAGTAAGGAAAAAATATTGAAATGTGTGAGTTCTCTTTTTCCTGCATTTTTTAACGCAATCACCGAACACCATTGTTATTTCCTTAATTTCTCCCGGTTCCGAAAATAATCTTCTAAGAACTAACTACTTACTTCAAGCATAAAAGAACAAAGAAACGCAGTGCCAATAGAAACGCCATTATTACATTAAAAGTTTGTTTCAAATGTTCGGTATATTTCTTTAAACAATTTTCTCAATTACGCAATCAAGAGATTTACGAAAAAATAAATCTGAAAGCAATACTGAAGACAGAAAGGGAAAACATTCATTAAACAATACGCTGTCCAAATAAGATTACATGACAAATGGAAAGAACTAAAAAAAGTAAAGAAGAAACTGTCCTTTACTCACTAGCGCCAGCGGCGGCTATCCGTTACGCATGCGCCATTCCTTACCACGTTGTAGTTGGTCATCCTTCACTCCAATTCATTCGGTGTCCCAACACCGGCAAGTTTGAGGTGAGATGGTGAGAGCATGCTCTCTATTCATTGGAAGCCTCCGCTCA
Organism: Stegodyphus dumicola; assembly: GCF_044657685.1. NCBI lineage: Eukaryota > Metazoa > Arthropoda > Arachnida > Araneae > Eresidae > Stegodyphus > Stegodyphus dumicola. The sequence goes on along the minus strand of NC_140772.1, from coordinate 96,589,207 downwards.
TGATTGTAGCGTGTATTATCCACGGCGGAGCTCTCTTTCTGTGACTTCCGCGTTATAAAACGGGATAGGGAATCACTGGGGAAAAGTTCTCACGGACGACAAATTTCACGCTCAAGTTGCCATGTAAAGTTGTTTCTCCCACAATACACGTGGTAAAGAAGAAAGACTGCAAGCGTACCGTAAAATGGATTACGCGCAGTACTGTTTTTCTCACGCATCTTGGAACTGTGTACTGCTGTTTCTCACATTTGTATTTTTATGCAGTGTCGATTACAGATACGCATCGTCAATATGAACTGCATTCTGGATTTTTTAAAATATTTCTGTGATATATATTAACAAGTTTTCAAGAACGCTATAATTATGGCATGGAAAACTGTTAGCTGCTTGTTATTGGTTTACTTAATAGAAGGTAAGATATTTAACATGCTATATTATTCAAGTTCGATATAGTAATGTATGCAATTTTTCCCCTCTTTTGAGAATTTTCATCCTCAACCCGCTTAAAAAAGTTATAAAAATTGAATATTCTTTATTAAATAGAATGCTTATCATTTAGCAAATAAGATGTAAAATAATTTTAATTAAACTAAAAATAGGATTTATATAAAAAAGGAAGGGAAAATAAAAACAAATTAAGGCTTTCAGATTTTATATTACGTTATTTCAACGTTTCGTGTGCTACCTTTATTTATTAAATATAATGTTCTTAGCACGTAAAACACAAAAAATTTAATTCAACAGAAATGTAAAATATTTAAAAACAGCAAAACAAGATATCTTTAGAATTTCCGATACATAGTCTCGCATACTGGAGATTTTTTTTTCGTATAGTGTTGTCATTGCTTGCTTTGAAATCGTTGAAATTAACGTTTGAGGTACTTATAAAAAAGCAGATGCTGTTTCATTTTAGAGTTCCACAGCTCTAATTAATCATTGTTGCAGGGTTTTTAAAAGTTTCCGTTTTCAACTAGATTCTTAAATAGAGAAATAGAAAGTTAAAGACATTTTTAATAAAGGTAAAACATATTAAAAGCAAAAGAACAGTAACATATGAACAAATAATTGATTAATTTAATCAATAACGTTCTTATAAAAATGCATTTTTTCATATATTTCCTTTAAATGCAACCAGTTTATATTACTGAAAATTTTCCCTCCTCGCAATAAATTATGAAAACTGGAGTAATTTAAAATGTGGGTATACTGCATTGTTATTCCTCAATAAAATAAGATAGCAGATCAAGCACTCACAAAATATATGTTAAATTTATTTAATTTAGGCAATATATCGCTTAAATAGTAGTTACAAGTTAAAGTAAATTATGAATACTTCTATACTGTGTCCTTCATCTATTAATCCACGTTTATTTATAATCTTTTTCTATTCTGTATAAATAATCTTTATTTCAACATTGCACAGAAAAATCTTCTGTATATATTAGAATGATGGTTTAAGTAAATTCATGTACCTTTACCTGCTGATATGGCCCGTCTATAAATTTATGCTTTTGTATGAATAATTAATAAAATAGGCGATATAGAAATGAAACATATGGCAATATACTATTTGAAAGCATTGAATATAATTTTAAGGAAAATTGTTTAGATTAACAAATATGACGAAAACAATGTAAGATAAATGCTTATGGTTTAGGAAGTAGTGATAAATACGATTATAGTGTTTTGATGGTTGATAAACTGATTTAAAAAAGGAACCTGATTACCAGCTGAAGATAAGGTTGCTTCATGGAAGATTTTCCCAAATGAAACTGGTTTATATTTCGTTTTATATCAAATATTATTAGATTAAAAACTGAAATATTCAACAGTTTTTTATAATGCATTTTAATGTATGTATATAAATATTCGAAATATACATAGGTAAAAATAAAACTGGCGAATAAGCCTGTTTTAAGGACGATGGAACACATTTAAAAGTTAAAATTAAAACATTTGCGTTAGAAATAGTATTGGAATTTTTAAGTACCATTAAAGCAAAATAAAATATTTGTTCTTTTCTTTTAAATAAAAGAGATAAGCATAACGATAAATATTCATCTATATCTCGGTGTTTCATCGAAATAAGTTTCGAGTAATTTTAGAAAGCGAAAGATAAATGCGAAATATGAGTGACTATATGAAAAAAAAAGAATGAGATCTAAATAATAAAGAAAAGGAATTTTTTAATTAAAAATATCTGAATTGATATACTGATAAATCAAAATTCAGTGATTTTGGAAAAGTAAAAATTTGGACAAAATTTATTGTTAGGCATGACTCGAAAAGCTATTCCGTGCAGAGGAACTTAATATGGATGTTAATAATGCATCTTGTTATTTACAATAATGATTTCAATGTTACAAAATTTATCAACTTGGTATATTGTAAATTAGACGAGTTAAGTAATTTGTGACTGTATCGTAATTAGGCATAAAATGTACATAAAACCATAACTTATGTACATGAATTGTAATTTACCAAGTAATGTTAAATCATTTTGAAATTTAAAAGATAAATTGAAATTCACAATGGCAGTGCTTTTAGAAACTGGCAGTTTGCCAATCCGTGTGGAATAAAAATAAAAGATCTTATGTCATGTTGAATAACACCACATTTCAGAACCTGCAACTGGCCAAGCTAAGAGGATAAGAATTGTTCTGGTATAATGATGTAATGTGACATGAAAAATTAAAACACATTTAAAGGCTATTTCTAACGTTTAAAAAGTTGTAAACATAATTTCAAAAATATATTTTCAAGATTTGAAACTTAAGACTAACAAGTCGTATATGGGTAACATTTGCAATTTGTTGATGGAATTTTCTTTTGATTAATCAAAATGGGCAGTGATGGACCAAATTCTTTCTTTAATTGAAGTACGAAGTTCATTCTGCATTCATTAAGCCTCTTTTTGAAATTTACTTTACTTCAATACTGCTGAACATTTCTGCAAAAACAGAAAAAGCTACCTTGAGTTGAAAATTTATATCCGTTTCTTTTATTCTTAACCCTCCTAGCGACTGGGAGATAAACGATTTCAACCCTGGTAGTTCAACACGGTTTCAAACCTTGGTTGCTTCGGAGTATTCCTGAAGAAACGTAAATCCAAGCCAGTTCCTGTTTTATAATTCCTCTATAAAAGCATCCATTCCTTCTAACAGATAGCTTTTTAATGCTTTATCATAGTTTAAATAAGGCTAGCCTAACCTTTTTTCCTTATTGTTGTTTTTCTGTTTGTTTCTTCGTTGATGTTTAACTAATTGATTATCAATGTATTAAATGCAATTTAGATTTCAGGTGCGTATAACTTGAGTAAGTGTGTACTGCGTACTTTATATGTGTTGTCAATAAACTGTGATAGAAAGATAACTACAAATCAAATAGCTTTACAACAAACGGTTTTGTTCTGAAACAAAAGCGTTTGAGACTTCCATTTGGTCTCCTAAAAATTAAAGGATTATTTTGGAATATAAATTTTCTAATTTATGACGGTAAGAAACTGAAAGATAGAAAAAACAACTAAGCTCATAAAATTCTTTGTTTTATCGCTTTATGCATTTCATTAGGAAATATGCTAACTATATTTCATGTGCTATTTGTATTTCATTTTGATGGTTCTAGTATAAATTCTTAAAGTCTAAAAGAAACGGGATAAGAATAACGCTATGACGTTTCTAAAGCTACGTACGGCTTTTTAAAAAATTAAACTTTGTAGAAACACTCGATTAAATTGTGCAACTTTTACCTTGACAATTTGCCAGAAATTTACGTATTTCTTTTTGCCTCATTAAGAGACGAGACCACAGATTAATTAAGAAATCTTCCAGGCTAAATCTCAGAAGGATTTACATTCCTTAATAGAGTGGTTAATGATTTGCTTAAAACACTGATGAATTTCATACGTGGAATGCAAGAAAAACATAATTAACCTCTGAATACAACTTTTGCTATGAAAAGAGTTTTAAAAATATGAATGATTTCTGTAATTTGAAATGATTTCGGTTGCGTTCATATCTGAGAATCCGAAAGTAAAGATTTCTATAATGAGGACTGTTATAATAATGAGCCAATACAAAATATTTGTTACTTAAAAATGCATGCCGCATGTCAATATGTGGATAATGAAAGAAAATGTGCTCGTTTGCCTGCACAACTTTCATGGCATGCACAGATTTATATTTGATTTCTAGGGCTGCTTTTTAGTAAAAAATAGGATGAAGCTGAATAGAACTGCATCGTCACTTCCCATACATCTATGGTAATCGAAATCCTGATATACAGTTATTCATAGTGGCGCTGATAGCTAGAACAGAAAACCAATAACCTTAATCACATGGGCCTGTCACTAGTCTCGTGGCTGAGATCACTGAATACTGGTAGTCGGACTTAGTTACGAATCCCGATGAACGGGCTGGCTCCATGACTTTTTTGTGGTTATTTCATGGATGAGAAAAATACAAACAAGTTTTCCTTAGAAAGATTTCGATAAAGGATTCTTAGGCAGGGATCCCTTCTTACTCAGACAGTCGATGGGTGTTTCGCTATAATCAGTTAATCAATCGGTTAATTACACGTATTTCAGTGCATTACATAAAATTTCAGTTACTGCAGATAAACGTATCCTACCTTGAATTTTAATATCTCTTAATTAGCTTTCATGAGATATATAACAACCTCAAGGTAACTTTCATTAGCTATTGTAGAACTGTGGGAGGGACATTCGGACAGCTGGACATACTCAAGTGTTATCTAAGGATACTGAGTATTTTCTTACCAATATGTTTTTGAAATTAAGTAGATCAAATCTAAACTAAAGTGAGAATAACTTTTGGTAAGATCTGGTTGTTTTACAAATATAATCTAGGCTTAAGGTCTTTTTTTTAAGATATCCCGTCTTATATTCATATGCGAAGTTTGATTAGTTTTGGTTGGAAAATGTAAATGCATTACATGATTGATACGCAAAATACGTATGATTAATGACAGACGCTTTAGTTTAACGGCATACTTTTATGATATTTTATAGTGTTACATTACCTTATAGAATTATTATACTTATCTAAATTTTCTACCTTCCATTGATGAAAAGATCATCGTTAAAAATTGTATGTGTAATATATGGAAAACCTTTTGAGATTACTTAAAGATAAATCGGAATCAAATAGAAATGTAAACATCGTCGTCATCTGCAAAAGTGTATAGAACACGTGAAATGAAAGAGCAATATATAAGTAAAGAATATTATTTTATTTATAGAAATATAAAAATTGCGATATTAAGAGAGATCAGGGAAGATGTTCGAAATTTTGATCTTCAGGTGTGTAAAGGCTTGATATTGGCACCCAAAAATCATGGGCATTTTGAAATATTCCTGTCATCGTTTTGATGGCGGCGACAGGTACCCAGATATCGACAGTATACCGTACGCCAGCCCTTTTATGTGACCACAAAAAAATGTCCTGGGATAAAAAAATATAGCGAACGGGTAGGCCAAAGAAAGACCGATCCTGCCACCAGCCCCTTAGACGCAGTTGCTGAAATGTCACACTAAAGTGCTCCCGAATGTCATGGCTAAAATAAGATGGGCTATATCAAGATAGAACTACCTATTAGGGCGCACCGATCACGGGATATGTTGCTCATTTAACAACTCAGACACGTTTTTGATCCCCCAAAAAATCTTATAACTTCGCCCGTTAGAATAAAAAGGCAGAAGATTTGTGACTATTAAGGATTCTACACAATGTCGGACGATACATTGTTTTGCCGCACATTTTCGCATAACTTAAGAATTATCTACCGCTTAAATATGCGAATTATATGCACTGCAGAAGCCTTCTCTGAAGTATGCCTTAACGATAAATAAAACGGAAGCTCGAAAAAGAGGGCTCCACCAGGCTCGTCTACATATATCATTCAGAAAGGAATTCTCTGTAGGTAATTATGAGAGTGCAGCCACTATGCACTCTTTTCATGTTATGAGTGAAACCCTCATGAAATCAGAAACCTTCAGACGTTGGTATTGGGAAGAATGAAGAGAGTTCCGTTTTCTTATGTTATGACAAACAGACTACGTTCTATATGATCTTCTACATATATATATATATATATTAGAAAAGATATTTTATATATTACTTCCAAGGAAACGAAATTCAATTAAAGGAAACATTTTTAGTCAGTAATTAGCATTTTAAATCAGTGTAATCTAGTCCTTTATTGCAGTAAAAACCGTTTAAACATCTTATTCAAAAGTAAAATTTTGAAGTACATCAGAAGTAGTTAGTGTCATTGATTGCAAATTAATTAACTTGCCAAGGGGGAACAAACCAATCCACTATCAACCAACAATAACACAATTAAGTGACAGAGTTTCGTCTATTTTCCAAGTAAGGATAAAATATTAGAAAGCAGTTAGTCAATTTAAGTTAAATGACCTGTCATAAACTAAATAAAAATGAGTTAGATATTCTTTTAAGTTACTCGTTAAGAACAGAAATAAACGAGATGCTTACTTAAGGAAAACACACCCCAACAACACTCCCATATTCAAAATCAAAAGTAAAAACAAAAATTATATATTTTTAATTTAAATTCAAAATCAAAATTCACACAATCTTTTAAATTACAGTTCATTAAAAAGTTCATTAAAAGTAGTTATACAGTTCATTAAAAAGTTCATTAAAAGTAGTTATACATATATATTTTCTAAAAGATTTTGAATACTTTAATTTAATATTAATTTAATAGTTAATACAATGCAGTGAAATAAATACATTTAATCACAGAATATGGTGACTGAATGTTAAGTATGTAGCGGTTAGAGGACGCTTTTCGCCTCCTCACGAATACTGTCTTTCGCAAAGCAAAAACATAAGGTGATTTAAACCTTTCATAAAGATGTGCTCTTCACATACTCAAACATTGTATTTTGTAATTATATTTTATATATTTTCATCTGTTTTGTTTGTGTCTGCTTTCATGGGATTGCACTGTTCAGTTGATGACTTTTATACTCTATATTTTTAATCCACAATGACTCTGGAGTTTTTTAAAACAATCCAACCAATTTGTAAACACATCAATTCCATTTTTAGCTAAAAGTAAAATGTTTTCGTTTCTTTACACCGTCCCAAATCAGTCTTTCAGAACGTCCCACCACGCAGACTTTACAATGTAAGCATGTCTTGTTTAGTTTCGCCAATGATTTTATTTTCAGTGTCATACACGTCACACTGCATGCAATATTCGCGGTTTAATAATCATATTCTTGATTTAATCGTTATTAGTAACGATCTGAAGTGCCAGGTATAGAAATTAATACAAGGTAATTTATTTTTGCGTTACTTAAGTTCTCGTGTATGGAGGACCGCAAAGTACCTTACAGCGTCCAATCGTATAACGCGAAACCATGTATTCTGCAGCGAAAAAAATCAGGAGTTGTTCTTTCAGCAATTTAGAATTTATTCGTTTAATTTTAAAAGGGATTCAAACATCTTTGATTCTGAATGAAAATTTTTTACTGTTATTCTTACTACTTTTTATTTCTTTGACTTTCAGCCACAGTATATTATAATTTCTTAATTATGATTTATTTGTTTAAATCCAAAACAATTTATTTGCACAATAGCCGAAAAGGAGATAAAAGCGCTTGCCTGTCATCTTCACATTTCACATATATATTTTCTTGGTATACAGTCAATCAGTGGGCATCATTCGTATTCCTTTCTCGTCATTCCCATTTAGATACACAGTTTTAACACTCTTTCCCACCTCTTTTAATGATAAACCTAAGCGTTCCTCAAGGGTCGGTTCCAACAAGCATCCTTTTCGATTAAAAGCTGTACAGTAGCAGATAAGGAATTTAAACTATAAGGTAGGATTAAAATTATATATTTTTGGCATATATTCAGGGGTTCTAAACCGGTGTTACGCAAGAGAAAATAGGTAATCAAAGAAGAAAGATGTTTTTAACTAGTAACTTCAAAAATTAACACCCCAACATCCTGATTGAGCGTTTTTTCTAACAGTTGTAAATTTATGAGATTTGAGCTTTGTTCAAGTGTGGTGATGATAGTGGAACTTTGTAGTGGTGGTACTAAATATTTTCAATTTTTGCTTAGATGGTACGCGTTAGTCAAAAGGTTGAGAAACCGCTGGCCTATATTTTTATATATGGATGTAATTAAGATAATATAATTGTATAATAGTTTAAATTGTGTAATAGTCTTGCAATGGTTTTATATGCATTGCTATTTCTAAATTCCGAAATTTTACACATTAGTTTTTCGTGACTAAAAGAATTCATTCAAACATACGAAGGGCGATCATAGCAAAGTATTGCGAATTTTTTGGAAGACGATTGATTGCACTTGATACATCAACCCTCTTCTGAGAAATTAGCAATAGTTTACTTGCTCTTTTTGTATGTACTATTCTACCTCTTTTTTTTTATGTGCTAGTCATTTTCGTTTTTAAATTATACGATTTGGATGTATCCCATCACAAATATTAAACATTATAGTTTATTACAATTTATTAATAGTTTTAACACAGTCTTCTTAGGTATTAAATTTTTTAAATTTCTATTTGAAATCGTTTGGCATTCCTCTTCTAGGAAATAATCATAAACATAAAGTTAATAATTAAATGTTTGTACATATATATGATGACTTGAGAATTCTGCAGACATCAGATATCAAAGCATCAAGCAAAAATTGCAGACGTAACACATTTAATAGAAGCGGTCTCGGAAAATTTAAATAACATTCCTACTATTTTAATTTGAATATTTTCTGCCCTATATAAATTGGCACATTAATCGTGACCATTCAGGAACATATACATTTTTCATATCGTTTCAATAAAAAGAGAGAAGTGCAGCAGCAATATATCTACACAGAAAAGTAGCAGAAGTGAAGTGCGATGTGCTCAGGATGAAATCTTAACTCAGAATGGTTTAGCTTTGGCTTCAATACTATCTGATACTATTCAATACTATAAGTTGCTTTTGTTAGAGCTTTTACGCCAAAGTCATATGATGTAGATTAATCTACAAAAAATGCAGTCCACATAAAGTTATTAAAATACTTACTGTTTTTAAAACTGAAAGGGGAAATATCCAAATTTAAATGAAGAATAAGAACTATTGCTAATTTAAGTTATTTGATTTATAGTTTTTTAAATCTTACACACTTGCACATACACACACACAGATGATTCTAAAAGATCTGGCAAAATTATTAAGGCAGTTTGGGGGAACCTAATAAGCAGATTTTGCAATGGAATATATGTGAGAAAAGAATATGAAGTGGTGGTAACAGTTCTTCGAACTAAAATTGGTCAGAAATTAGGCCACTGGCGTAAATTGTCATTCCTCATATAGACATTAAATGGCATACATCCCTGCACAAAAGATACTCTCGTCGACCTGCATTCACGTAAGTGGCTGCATAGGAGAATGTTGCAACTAATCAAAAGATATATAAAGAGTGATCGCGAGTACACCAATGCCAAATCGCCAAGCGATAACCGATGAAGTCAGAATTATGACCTCTGCGTAGGTAGATTGTTCGTGCTTGTAAATGTGATGTAGACTGAGGAAGAAACAGCAGAACTCGTGTAGTGGAAGATACTCTTATATATGCATTCGTGGATAATCCTGCTACAAGCACTAGAGCTCGTGAGAGCTAGCTAACCTAACTTTTGGCTGAATTTAAATGAGAAACAAAAATGCATCCCTATCATTTTCAGAGAGTGCAGGTGTTGAAACTAGATGATTGTCCTCTGGGGGGAACTTTGTTTGCTGGAATCTGCAACAGGCTGTAGTGAATCTTGACTTACTTTAATATCCTATTACCTCACGTGACTACTTGTGCAAGTGCAGATACTTAATCTCCGCGTTGTAAGATGTGAGTTAGCCGTTCAAACTGATTTTATTTCCATTATTATGTTTCCCTTAGCTTTCACCTCTTGATGCATGATATCCAAACATTACGAAATTTCGCATGCCTACCAAGAAATATTCTTTATAACGATTTGATTGCATGATATATATCTCTGATTACATAGTACACAAATACTCTGTAAAATCACACATTTTACTTAGCAATTCAAACGATTGCAAATGCGGCATCTTTCTGAGAGATATCTTGCCTAAATTTCTTTCCGATGTTCCTGTAGCTGCTTTCATACGGACGTGGCTCCAGAAAGAAGTGCCGAATCATTAAAATATTGTTTCCTCTTTTCATATCAGCGGGCTTTCGAACTTGCCTGTTGCACATAACTTCCTTACTTACAATACGGATTATAAGATATTTCCATGTTCGAGGTTTGCAAAAATTTAATTGTTGAAACTGACTAACTAACTTTTCAATATTTTGATTTTAAGTATTTTAACAAATACTTCTACATTAATTACTAATACTTTCATTCATTTTCTTCGACTTTATTTTTACATTGGTCGTTGTTTAATAAATGTTTTGCATTTTGAATATTTGAGTTCTTTTGTTTTTTCCATGAAACTTTAGTTTTTTCAGTTTACTTTCTCATTAATTACATGCTCAGTTTTGTAAATTACCTCTTTTACGCATCCACGTTTCTGCTATTTTAATTTGTACTTAGAATTCCATATTTTATGTTTTTATCAAAAAATTTCTAAAACGAAAAATCTTTAATTTGATTTCAAATCAAGACTTATTGTCTTTTGTCTTACACATATAACATGAGTATTCATAAATTTTAATTAACTGTAAAACGTAGAGCACATATTTTCTTTCGAGTCGAGTCAGAGTAAGTTAAAGCTTGATGAATGCTTTTAATTTTTTCCTCAAATTACTTTTAATTTTAATTTACGAAAGGAAACGTCAATTTCCTGTTTAATATCTTGTTTACTATTCCTTTTTTGCAATTCAGCTAGACATAATTTCAGAAAAGAAACTGTGTTGAGAATTATCTTCGCTGCCTCATGATAAAGACCAAAGAATAATCACTTTTGTAATTAAAACCTTTTGCTTTATTTTTTAAACCTTCACTTATATTTCAAAAGTCATTTTTAGATTTGTGCTTCACGTTATTTAATTTGCACACATTCGTGTTAGATAGCTTACCATTTTTGGTATATTTATATTTTACTTTATCTATGTATACATGTATACAGAGAGAAATAGAAAAAGATAGAGATAAATTTAATTATTTTTAAATATTTTAAATTTAATTTTCTTCATTATTTTGCTAATTATGCAGATATAATTCAGAAACATGACCTTGTTGATAATTCTTTGGTCTGCTGCTTGACAATGAGCAAAACATTTTTAACCGATATTTAGTTCTATATGAATGTTGTTTTATTTGTATTAATTTGCTTTAAATTTAATTTTATTTTATAAGGTTTTAGATTATATTATATTATTTTGTGATTTGTTGTTAGTTAAGTTATTAAGGATTATTTAAGATACTTAATAACTTACTATTAAAGAATATTAATTCTGTGCAATTTATAATACAGTTGCATGCATATTAATGAAAGGCGTAAAGAACTTAACCGGAATATAAGAACAACATAATTTAATCTCTTTTAAAGCAAAAAATAAACAAGTTACCAGCATATAAGAATAAAATAAAGAGCTCACCTATCCAGGTAAGAGGGAATATATATATTTATATAAACGTTTGGTGCGGCCGTTTGCTACAAAAAGGGAGGTGCACAACTAGTTATTGTAGCAATTCCATATACAAAATTTCAACATTCTACAGCAAATCATTTTTACGTTATGCTTGACACGTACGTACAGACGTCATGAAAAAAACCTTTCTGATTACATTTTAAATCCCTTTTGCAATCCATTCTGGAAAAAAAAAAAAAAAAAAAAGTCCATCATTCTGTCCTCATGTACAGATGTCACGCAAAGAAACGTGGAAAATGGATTCGAAAGCTGTCAAAATGGATATTTTCCCTGAAATATAATACTCGAAATTGTTTGCAATTACAATATTTCCTTTAATTTGTACAATGAAGAAAAGTACTTCTTTCTTTATAACTTTCCCTCAATATGTCAGAAACATGAATTAACTGCTATTGAGATACTGATTTTTGTCAAATTTTAAACGAAGGAAAGTTTCTGAAAATTTCTATATTTGAAAAGACAAACAACGGGTAAAGTTATTTTCTGACCTGAGAAAGAAAATAAATTCTTCGAAAGATTGAGCACAGTAGCACAAGATGTGCGCCAGCGCTGAAGGATTTATTCGGATATTCAAACTGTATTGCTTTTCTCTAAATCCGAATCATATGACTGAGAAATTCAACAGGAAATATTGCGTGCATGTACTATGCATATGTGAGAACGTTCAATGCCAATTATGTAGCGCATGTTCGTAATTCTAAAAATGATTCTAGTAATTCTAATGCTAGTGTTTCTAGAGACTCAATATTAAAAGAATGGTTTTTCTGAGAATTTTGAACACTTTCGAAATTTGTAAATTTCGTAAAACCATATATCAAACCAACGTTAAGTCGAAGATTTTATGCATGTTAAAGCTTTTAATTACTACTAACTTTTAATTTCCCATTTATGCTATCATTATAATTATTTATATGGTACTTACGGAAAATCTCGTCGACCACAAGAGAAGGCGCCAACCGCACCAAACGAAAAAAAAACTATTTATTAAATGCAATAAAAACATTCTATTCTTTTCTTTCAAATTTATTATATTATCATTTATTTATACTTAATTTGTCATTAAAATTTCCATTACTTTTTATTAAGGAGATATATTGTAAAAGCAATTACTTTTCGCTAGGCTTTAATTTTCGCGAGAAAATATAAGTCTCGCGGAATACTCTTTTTTCGCCTAAAATATTAATAAAAAATCAGAAACTTACAAAATTTCGCGAAATTTTCAACTCGCGAAATCACCGATATCTTCATTTTTGCAAAAATTATGGCTCAAATAAGTGCTTTTACAGTACTAAAATTTTAATCATTTTCTTCGAAAATGCATGATAGAGGGCAAAAAAGGAGTCTTTACTCAATAATAATAACTAACACGTGTAATCAAGGTTACAACAAACCCAGCGTGTTTGAAGAATTTTCCATTTTTGGCGAAAATTCACGTAGTTTGACGTCTTTTCTTTAATAGTCAAAAATGGTCGACGGGATTTTCCGTAAGCACCATTGATATTTTTGATTTTGCAAGACATCGTACATGAGCTGGTTAAATTCTTTCCTAAATTAGATTTATCGTAAATTCTTATGCGTTCTGTTCCAAAACACAATGAAACAAAATGTTAACATATGTCTCTGCTTAATAACACATTATTAAAGTTTAACAGTTTAGCATTATCACTGATTTTTAAACACTTTTACTTACCTTTCAACATCCGTCAAATCTTCGTATATATACAAATGTATAGATCTTGATATATATAGATATAAGATAAATAATGCAAATAAAAATTATACATTAAATAAGTAGTAGCTCCTTAATTCTTGATTTTTATTTGGGTATTTCTCCTCTCTGTTTTAAAAATAGTAATCGTTAATAAAATTTTCTGAACTGCGTCATTTTTTTATTAATCCATGTCATGTGACTTTTTCATAAGAATGATGACGTAGAACGAAACTTAATCGTAACTTATTCGGGAAATTTCTAGAACCGGAAACTTTCTCCTACACTGAGCTTCCATAATGAATAATTGCGCACTTCGCTTATGCTCCTTAATGAAGGTAGACTGCTGCTTGCTACTTCTCTTCTTACCCCAAAAATGTCAATAATGTAAATGTATTAGAATAGGTACGATTAGAGTGTCAAGTGAAATGTGACCATAAATGTCGAATGAAAAAACTGAATATTTATTCTGCATTGGCTGCCAAATTTGGTATTTATTATGGATCAACGTCTGCGCTAATTAATTTTCCTTCTTTATTATATATATATATATATTAATTGGATTCAGATTGTTTCTAATACTTTAAGTAACTAAAGCAGTTCATAGGAAAACTTGAATTTTTAGTGAGATAAATAGCAGGTCATACAACAAGTTAGAAAGCTATAAATAGCCCAATGAGGAGGGGAGACTGAACAAAAATTTTCCATTCGTCTTAACGCCTGAAGAATAACAAAGATCACCAGATTCATTGCAGAACCTTGTAGTAATCACTTATTTGGAATCCAATGGTGTAAAATCTTAACCGAAAACCGAATTAATAACTGAACTTACAGAAACTTCCAGAACTTCGCTCTTGTGGCATAAAAATAGAGGAGTTCCTCTAGTTGGCAAGAAATGCCGCCAAGACTCATTAAGAAGGTCCTAACCATATTAAGCGATTTGTTAAACTGAAACTTCAAAGGGCATACAATTAAAGGTCTACTCCAAAACGCAGGCAATAAGTACGAAAATAAAAAAGAGACCAGAGATTCTCGGGACTCGTAAGCGTACAAATAAAAAAGTGACCACAAATTCAAAATTAAATGAAACTCGGATAAAATAAAGTTATCATACAAAACGCATTAAATAAATTAACTAAAAACAAATGCATATCAATACAAAATACATAAACACGTAGTTATAAAAATACAAGTATTTACAAAAGTGTACAATAATATAGTTTTGGCATATGAAATACGAGCTACTGAAAGCAAATGAAAGCAAAAAATTAAATAATTTCTTTGCAGTCAATGCTTTAGCCGCAAAACTCATTCAGCATTTAAGCTAAAACTTTGCTTTAACAAACATTTATGTAATGATTATCCAGCGTTCCGTTATCGGATGATGAAAATGTTTACCTGCTTGACTTAAATTATCGAATTGAAGAAAACCAATATTAGACCCTATAGATCATGAGAAATAAATGTCGAAATCTTAACCTAAATTTGTTGGTCCTAGTACTTTTTCATCTCCATTCCCATCTCTCGAACTCAACAACGCTATCATTTTTGTCAGTTCTTTATTGCTGATCCCGGCGGAAGCGATGCAAGTTCTTCATCTCTTGATTGAAGCAATTAAAGTGGAAAGAACTTAATAACCGTTAGTAATTGCTGCGAATTGGATTTCTCTCTTCTCATGCGAACAAATGATTAAAGATTTGGATTAAATTGCGTGTCTTAAAAGATACGTTTAAAACCGACTGTTTCATATTTCTAATTAGTTTTAAAATAAATAGATAAATGCAATGTGGTACTGTGTTTCCAAATATTGAAAATCTGCTTTAAATACTGATTTCGAAACTCGAGATACGGAACAAGATATTTAAGGGAAAAATGTCAGAAAAAAGCATGTAAGTTAGGGAACATATTCGTATCACATCTGACCCATCGTGATGTAACCAGAAGCATTATGCAGGCTGGCCACTATGCGGAAAGACCGAAACTTTCATATGTGTGCATTCGTATAACTGTGCACATATTTTATGATAACCAGTTTCCAATTTATAAAAAGCAGTTTTCATAAAAATGTGGAAATTTTTATGCCGAGTCATAACTAAGAAAGTACAGTTTTCATTTGCTTTGTTAATCAATGTAACAAACTAGGAACTGAGTTGGAAAGCCTTTCCTCAGCACAAAAGTGTCCGCACTTCTAGGAATGTATAATCAAATAACATTATCAAACTTTTCCGAGCAATATTCCCCTGCGTAAGAGAACGGATGCTTTCTCGAGGACTTTCAAAGGAAAACTGGCTCATATACCTGTTGTATATGCGAACATTCGTGAAAACGCCCATGCAGCCAGCATGGAATCCAACCCTGGTCGCAACTATCAGTGTTAAGCGACTCTACCGCTCTGCCGCTGATGGGCCGCCTAGGAAGAGGGATGACTCCGCTTAGGCTATTTTAAGGGAAACTAGCTTGTATTTACGTTATATATTGGAAAAAATCATTAAAGTACCAATGCAGCCAGCAGGATTGAACCGGAACCCCGGTTGAACTTCAAATGTTCAGCAGTTTAACCAATCAGCCACTTATGATTACAAGCGTATTTAATAGGAAACTTCCACATTTATTAATATTAAGGGATCATGGGCGCTTAATAACTGATGTGGGTGTAGAATTTGGAAACCATTGACGTAGAAGATAAAGCCTGAATTTCGTGGACTTGTTCGGACAAATCAGTTTATTTTAAAATAAAAAATAGGATGTAGCTGTTGAGTTAAAAAGTACTCTTCTATTTTCCTTAATGTTTTGAAAAATAATAATTACAAATAGTAGTAGTCAGCCCCGTGACTCTCCTCCACAGAGGGAAATGTACCAATAAATGCAGTGCCATTTGCTCTAAAAAATTCTCTCAGTTTGGCAAATGCCCAATTTCGTGTAGCCCCACAAGGAAAATAACAAACATTTGGATTTCAACCAAAGCTAAACACTTTGCATAGCGTTTTAAGAAATATCATGAAACATAAAATAATTTCCATTACAGTAAGTCATTACAGCTTTCGTTTCCATAGCATTTTAACAGCGTTTTCATGTTAAGGCGAGAACTGGAGAGGAGAAAAATACACATTCATTACCCATTCATTTCTGTTAATCGAAAATGAATTGCGGATAGCAGTTTTGAAACATGTCTTAATTTTTTTATCTAAATTTTTATTCAACAGCAATTATTTTAAATTCCTGATATATAGCTCTGAAGTTGAATTTCTGTAAATTCATTCATGTTTTCAAACAATTTGATTGGCCCATTAGAAATATATCTCATACTTTTAAAAATTTTTTTACCTATTTAATAATCAGTATTTTAATTTTTAGGAGCAAATACATCGTAGAAAGCAGATATCTTTGCAGAAAAGCTTTGTTTCACTTATATTTATATTCTTTACTTCTAGTTTTTATTAAAGTAGAAAAAAAATTTACTCCTGTACGAGTATTCTGTTGATATAAAGAATTAAATGCCATTAATTTTTAGTGCTTCGTATTGATACAGCTTTAATTGGCTTATTCAAAATATATTATAAATCATTCTTTTTCACAATTTGATACAGTAAAAGGTTTATATTTTTAATTATAAATCCATAATAGTATTTGTGGGTTAATTAATAACTTCAAGATTTACATAATGATGTTATTTTCATGTTTGTTAATTTATGCCAAGAATTTGGAAATAAAATTCATGTAATTATAGTACGCAGAACAGTAAAATTTGAAAACCACATACAAAAATAGGAGGGTATTTATCCTTGAAAAAATAAGGAGTCGATAGTCGCGCTGCCGAAAATAGGATGCAATTAACTTAGGTTAAGCTAATTATTAAACTAATTATTAAAGTCTAATTATTAAAGTCTAACTACGAGCTAATTATTAAAGTCTACTGATTTTGGACATCTTAATGTTAATGCTAAAATTGTATGTTTTTGTTGTAAAAATTACATGCTATTCGCTTCACTTGCACTGTAATGTATTTAACATTGCCTACTAGGAATGGCCAAATCGCGGCTCGAAAACTTCATGAGGCTATTTTACCATTTAAATGCTGCTCGAAGTTTAACAAAGAATAGTTTTATTTCTAAAATATAAATATAACTGAAGCTCTGTAAGCCTAAAATGTCTATTAGAACTGAAACGCTATTTGGCTATTAGAACCGAAACGCTATTTGGCGTCGAATCGCTATAAATCCTTCATTCTACTTTTCATTCGAATCTTTTGCGATTCGGCAAAACATAAGATAGCTTTATCTTTCATCTTTATCTATCATCTATCTTCAGATTTCATGTATGAATTTCGAATCTATTTGTTGTCGATTATCAAACTAAGCTGTCTGAAAGCACTGGATGCAGTTCTTATGAGTTTAAACAGATTGATTTAAATAATAAACTATACATTTAATTCATGATCTATTCAATTAAAATAATCAATATTTTCATAGAATGATGTTACATATTTTTATTATTATTCATTGCCTATTTTGTAAAACTTTGACGAATTTTTGATCAACAAACCCAATGATTTGGAAGCGATCTGTGGCAACACTGTACTGAATAAAATATTTTTATCCCCAGCGAGCGAGACTCTTTTCGGAAAATCTAAAGATATGCTGTTTATAAATACTTTGTGATTTTGCCGTTGAAACGACTTTTTGTGGATGTAACGTAGATGGGGCGATGGGAAGAACATAATATTTAATAAATAAAAGTAACACTCAAAACATTTATAAAAAAGACAAAAAAAGTTTCGTAAGCCATCATACTAAGAAAACCGAACATTAATGGATGTGATGAACTGAGAAAAAATAGAAAAATATATGAAAACACTTAACAATGCATGGGAAATTGTAAATATACGCTGCTATACTGCTCTTTAAATTTTTATAATTTTGCTGTTTAATTGTATATGGCGTAAGTGCGAAAACAATATGCTTCATAATGAAGCTAAAATGACATAAAAAAAGGGTTAACAGGAATGAGTGACAGAGCAGGTTGGCAGACTGCAATCTAAGCAGGAGAATAAAAATCCTCAACAAACCCTTTTGGGAGACAACCTTTCAAGTACAACAAGTCTGAAACCTTTCAGAATTTTCTTTTAACTTAGCAAGAAGTTACAAAACTAAAACAATAACTGTACCAGCTAATGCCATTTTCGAGAAGAGGAGCATAATAATATGAAGTATTTACATGTTTAAATTTAAAATCTCAGAATATCGCTCCGCTGTTCTAGGACTATAACGTAATTTTCAATTAGAAACTAGCTCACCAGTTAGTAGTAGCTGTGCGAAAGATATCGCTGATCAATACAGAATTTCATCGCAGTGGACTGAGGATGTCAATTCTCTCTTAAGCATAGATTCTTGGTTCCATTTCAGATATACTTCGTTTGTAGTCTAGTAGAGTAGGCAAAACAGTGAAAGTGAAAGAAAGATCAGCATAAAGTATAATAATATGTTAATTCAAATAAAGCTTACTAACTATTAGAGTTTTTGTTGGAGGGAGGGAGAAAGTTTAAATTTTTTGCGATATTTAGATATCACGGAATATGAGCGCTCTTAATACCCCTTTAGCTTAACGGCACTTCCTTTATGTTTGAACTCCTTGTAATTGCATTTTCTATCCCTACTACAATTCATTTGCCAATTAACTTCAACATTGTCGCAGATTTATAATATATTTTATTTTTATGACTTATTTTATTATTACATTATGATTTATTCCGTGTATCTAACCTAAACTTGTTTTTGACTATCACTTATTGTTTATATATGTTCTGGTATGTTGGTTGGAAAAAGTATGTGTATAAATAGAACCCGTACTATTGTTCAATACCATTAGTTGAAGTAGTTTCGTTTAATTTAAATTTATTATGTATTAATTTAGCTTTTATTGCTTATAAGATGGATATTAATGGACATTTCATTCGGAGCATTTATGTAAAGCTGCACATATTTGCTTCACGTTAATTGCAAACAACTTAAAAATTTTTGCTTTTATAAAGATTTCTAGCGAACGATGAAGGATTTTATACCTATAATGAACAAGGAATAAAAATTTCATGCTGGTGATTCTTAGATTGAATAAAATTATCGGCGTATCTTTTACTCATTGGCTTAAAACCATTTCCATGTCGCGAAAACAACCTTTTTAAAAACGGAGAACACGACTGTTCCATTCCTTTTATAATTAGCTTTTAGTGAAAATAAAAACGGAAATGTAAGATGGGGGGGGGAAGCCAAGACTTTTAAAACCCGTTGCTGCTTGAAAAGGAAAAACGCTGGAGGAAAAAAGTGCATATTGAGGAACAAAAAAGAAACTGTACTAATATAAAAAAGAGTAGAAGAAAGCAGATCATCTTCAAGATCTTTTATCTCTCTTTGCTTTAAAAAATACATTCGTCAATTTTTTGGAGAAGTTGAAAAGAGTTGAGAAAAAAGTCGTTACTACATTTGGAAGCTATCAGCTAAAAAAGTTGGGAAAAAAGCTATGAAATCAGTAAATCGTATCGCTCCCATACGCATGGGTTTCGACACTTTTTTTCGAAGAACAGTTATCGGTTTCATACAGGAATTAACCCGCACCATATTGATCCAGCACTCTAAATCGACATACAAAAGGTAGGGAAAAATAACGGCAACTTTTCCCCTATCTCTCTCAGAGCGCCAAATAAAAAGAAAGCGATTTTCGATTGATGGATTGTTCCAACTTTTTAAATCGTTACACAGGTTGCAGAACAATCTAGGGAGGAGTTGGTTCGATGTAATGCTTTTCCCGTCCATTTTGCAGTTTTTTATTATATTTTTATTTTTTTATTTGGTTTTAGGGCATTTTGCAATATTTTCTTGAACCTTTTGATTGGAACAGCTTTCTTTAACATACTATATAAGACAAACCTATCGTATTCAAATCAAATAACCATTAATAGTTTCCTGTTCAAAAGTAATAATTTCACTTCAGTAATTATTTCATGTGCAGCTGTTTAGAAGATACCGCAACTAAAATATTGTTTGAAACGAAGGAGAGGTATTTTCTTTTCTTATCGAGTTTCCTGCGAAAATAAAGCGAAAGCTATAAATATGCTCCTTTAAAAATATTTCAAAGTGTATCAAAATTTTTGCTTAATCGTTAAGTGTAGTGATTTTTGTTTTGACGCTCTGGATTTAATGTACGTTTCAAACGATAAATATTGAGTCGGACGAAAAATATGTTCAGGATGAAATCTTGTAAATCGAAATTTTGCTTCACCGAAAAGTTGCAAACAAATAAATAACATTAAATCAATATGTATGAAAACCCGGGATCTCCTTTATTTTTTAAATTATTTTTTTTCCTTCTCTGTTTTGTTCTCGAGAGATAAATATATGTTTTATAATATCAAAAAGGGGTTTCAGAAAGTTGAAAAGAAGACTTATTTTACCAAAGAAACAAAAGCAATTTAAAGCGAGAAAAATATAGTGCAAAACGGGAAGTTGATTTTGGCTTGTTTTATATTAATTTATTATTTAATGTCTTAATCATATTAAAAAACAGTCGTATTTCTTTTACGGTTAATTGTTAAAATTAACGCTTGATTCTAAAGTATTATGAGCTTTTTTAGTTCCTTTTTCTTCGTTTTTTTCCCTCAAAGTAAAGAAGGTATCGTAATCGCGAAATATTTCGAATATCGTATTTCATGAAGTATAGATACCTACGTATATACGTACATAAATCAAAAACTATTAGCCCTAGCTTAAAATCCTTAACCGCTCTTTATTTTCGTAACCTTTGGTCATAGTCACATACTGCCAATTGCAGAAGTATTCATGAAGAAAGAAAATATTCATGCTTTCACAATGTCAAATTCTACAAATAACGGAATATAACAACTTTTTATGTAATCTCTTGCTTCACTTATATTTGGAAAAGTTTTTTATTCGTTATAAAAAAATGAAATTATAAGGAGTTTGACCCCCGTACGACAAAACTTAACCGTAATATTTAATTTCAAATTTGGCCTATTTTGATGCCCTTTTGTGCTTTGAGGAATCGGTTGATTTAGAAAAATTTAAGGAAATAAGTTTGAGTGGCAGCAAAAAATGTGTATAATTTAAAAGGGCGCGCAATGACACATATTATGTCCAGATAAGATTTTTTATCTGTATTGCATAGCTACTAAAGATAACAATACTATTAAATTTTCCAATGATTTTTAATTTTTTTGAGAAGCTGGATAGTAATTTTAAAATATAACCATACTAAAATGATAATGTAACAGTATTTATTACTGTTTCAGACGCTTTACAGTAAAATAGTTGTGATAAAATTAGAAGTGTAAAACATTTTGAAGTTTATAATACAGGAAATGAATGGGAAAGTAAACTTACACTAAAAAATTAAGCTTGCAAAAATGAGTCGTTTATGCGTTTAATGAAAATGATGCCTGTCTTGTGGTTTCGACATACTTGTACAAAATTGGGATTTTGATACGAGGTTTTCTGTAATTCAAACTTAAGCAGTACAACTTGTAATGTATCAAATGGTAATACTCAAACTTTGTTTATCATTAATTTCGTAATAAGAAAATTGAATGGCCTTTCGGAAGAAAATTCCTCTAACATCTTAAATTCTTTTGCTTAAATTCGTCATGTTAAGGAAAATAAGCCATATCACTTGCTCGGAATATTTCTATTTGTAAAATGTAGTTTATAAAATTAATCTATCGAAAATATTTTAAAAAATCACTGAATTTTTGTTATTTTTACGGGATTTTTTTCCGAAATACGTTCCATTATAGCATAATATTTAAATTAAGTATTTTTCAGAATACAAGTAATATCTCTCCCTGAAATATGCATTTTAGTATTTAAAAAAGTTTCCAAAAACCGTTTCTTCTAATGGGCGAAACCGAAGGCTTGAAAAATACGGCAGAAATTATAAAATAAATTATAAGTTCATAATTGTATTTTACCGTTAAAAAATGGCAATATATGCCCTTTTCCGGATGATATTCAAATCCAAATAAATGCGTTATAGCTTTCATTCGTTGTTGAACGTTCTCTCTTTGAATCTTACTTATTTTACTACAGTCGCTCAAATTCTATATAAATGTAAAACATTTTTTTCTCTTAACGTGTCTTTTCCAATTCTTAAAGCTATTTACGTAATTAATAATTACTGTATGCCGCGACCACAGTTAAAAGCGTGATAGAGGAATAAAATTTCACGGTACAGTAAACATGAAGAAGAATGAAGCATTCGATTCTGCTAAGTTAGGCAGGAAAAAATCTAGATATTCATCTAGTACTATACAGTCTACGAAAAACAAATCATGTAAAATTGTCAGTTCTACTTTTTATCGCTGTCATTAATGATCGATAGAGTTTTGCTCCCAGAACAAAACCTTGATTTTCTTTACATAAGAGTATAAACTTAGACGAAAACGGATGGAAAGACTTCAAACTGAAAAAGTCATTCATTCGCCATTTCTTTCTCTCGCTTCCTCTCGTAAGACTGAAAATGTAGCTTAACTCCTTCCTAAAGAAATATCAACTATTTGCTCTAGCATGTTTACGAAGAATAGGAAACAATTTTAATGCTTACAACTAGGCCAAAGCCTGCGAAAATAGCTGACACATGCACAAATTTTATGACTTTTCTGGTGATTTATATTTTACCATGTTTATACATTTTTAGTCTCGTGTATGTTCGATGTTATTTCTTTTATGTAACTAAATAGGTAAAGAAATTAGTATTTAATGAAAATTAAATGCGTCAGATACAGGTATTTAATGACAACACGATACTCCATTTTTCCTATTTTTGTAATAACGGTCATTTCAACTCACAAACGTAAATGTCAAACAGAATTTTCGAGTTCAATAAAAGCTGAAATTTTGATTGGTGGTTCAAAGGGATGCCCAAACAAGTCCCACCCACTTCGATTGGTTTGAGTAGCCATCTACATATTGAGATAAGAAACTTTTTCAGACGAACCTCGTATAAGAATTTCAGCAAGGCCAAACCCTAAAATAATAGAGAAATGTGGTAGCCAAAGCTAGAAGTAGCCAGTCACTTTACGAAGTGGCCTTTGGCAGTTATTAGGAAATAAAACGCTACTTTTATAATTTCTCTTTAAATGCAAACGAAATCCAAAGTACTGAAAAATAGCCACTGAGACTGAAAACGTATGAATTCCTAAGTAATGGTAGTTAATGCGCCACTTATTCGGCAGCTTTTCAGGTGTCTGGATAGTTAAACATTTCTGATAGCAATCTACATATTTTGAACCTACTACATCGTCGCATGAGAGGTATCTAGTACAGCGATCTGCAGAATTTTTGGATCGCGTACACTTAAGACAGAAATATATGTAATTTTTACCCCTTGTAATATAATACAAAATCATATTTATAGCATTGTAGGGTTTCCCTTATTTTGCGCAACAAATTTATTTTAAGTTTGATACCTTTTCTGAACTTCTCAAGTTTCCCTCACATTCTCTCGCCAGGATGTAAATTTAAAGTTAAGTGTGTATTTAAATGGGTGAACCTCTGAGTTTATTCAGAGTGCCTATGTCTGCACTACGTCATTCTTCTCACAGTCACCAGTTCGTCGACCATTCTACTCGCACTAATTTATACCAGCCTTAACAGCAACTCAGTTGTTATTAATACGTTAGCGAGTATTCCTATCTGTCCTTAACCAAAATTATTTAAAAAAAAACTATTCGATTTATCTTTTGGTTATTTTATACCACCTTTCCAAATTATTAAACTGTTTTTCTACAAGGGGCAGAGCCTTGGCTTAGGCAACCTGGTGTCTCAAACAACGTTCTACAGGTTGTAGAGTTTATTCAAAGCGTGTTTTCGCTAGCCAGCGTACGTTGCATTGCTGTTACGCTAGTAAGCCTCTTGTCCATTCGGATTATCATCCCGATTGTTAGGTTTTTGTGAGTCAACATGTTATCACGGCGTTTGTTTCACACGAACAACTGATTCGGACAATTTTCTGCCTGGTTTATTACTGAAAGAAAGGCGTGCGACTTTTTCCTTCCTTTCCAAAAAAAGAAAAAAAAATTGCAAGTTGTTCGTTTTCAACCAATCAGCTATAAGCTTCAAATGCTATCAGCTTGTTTGTAATTGGGGAACCAGTTTCCCCTGTGTTAACCCCAAAGCGATCTATGGTGATTGGCTTTGTGACAAAGCAGAAAAATTGTTCCAAAGAGTTGTTTTTCCGAAACAAACCGACGTGTGATAGCTGCCTTAGGCTTAACTTATGTACTATCTAACACTACTTATTTTAGATTTTTGACTTGAATTATATTCTATATTTTTAGTTTCCCCGCAAGTTTGACGGTGCCGTTGTAACGCACACAGATTGTGCCTTTCTGTTAGCTGTTTGAATTTAATAAAGGGTTACTTTCACCCTTCTTCTGTGCTGGTATTTATTCACGCATGTGCGAGAATTCGCAGGGTTCATTGTAGGATCTAATTTAGTTTATGTGAAAACGAGAAGACGATCCTACAACATAATGTAAATTTATGTATTGTAATGTAATGTAATATTTATGACCTTTAAAGCCAGTGCAGGTTTGATGTTGAACTGGCCAGATACTAGGTGAAACTAGATACAACGACTAATGAGAGTACCTCGCACTCAAGTGATACACGATCATATAACTCGCTAGTGATCATGAGTCTACTACTTTGGCTTATCACTTCGTTTAACCCCTGAGATGATGCCCCCCAGTTTGGAAACATTGATCTAGAAGACTTGAAACTTTAATACAGCTCCATATAAGTAAATATATTAAAAAGACAATAATAACATACGTGGGCCTCATAAACAACCAAAAATATAATTTGATAATAACACACTTTTCAGAAAGCAGTTAGTGCTGTTATTTAATTTTTCAGGTTTTGAGCTGAACTTCTCTCTCTCTCTTATCGTTTGCAGTCATTCACACAAATATAGTTGGTAAATTCAGAATTATAGACAATATGTGTACGTCTTTGTGGTTTCCTTATGAAACCTTTGTTACAGTGAGATTATTCTGCAATTATCCTATTACGTTTCAAATTAAGAACTGATTTCCACGATTGCCTTATCGTTATATACTTATATAAGACAAGGTATTAACGCACTCTTTTATCAAAGGCAGATAAATAGGTTGTTGTGGAATGATTAAATAATTGTTGCTGTTGTTACGAATCATATTAACCTGAAATTCAACCATACCAAATCCACGAATTTTCCCGTAGCCAGAAGGCAACGAGTAACGTCTGTCGTTGGCCAAGGTTTCGGGCTACCTTATTTATGACATTATGAGCTTGCTTAAATCAGTCCTAATTTTGATGGAGAACGCTTTTCTTGCCACATTTCTCTCAAGTTAGTATTATTTTAAGATCCTTGTGTCACAAAGACAATATACTCTTACAAGTATCCACGCTTTTTCCGAGATTCGAGCTAGAACCCAAGATCATGACATATTTGGCTGCCGTACCACCATGCCAAGAAGGTCGTGCATTCTCTTTCTAAAGTATTTAAATACAAAATAAGTTTTTTTCCTCAAATTCCTTTACTTAAGGTTGATATGTCGATTGTTTTCTATGTCAGGAAATATTTTGTTGTCCAGTGCTGAAATTAATTTCAAATATTCAAAGAATCGAAAAAAAATCATTTTTGAACTTCTGAAGTACTCTGAAGTGATTATGCTTAATTTTACCTTAATTACTAATATATTACGACTGTTCTGTTATCTGAATAATAAAGATTATGTTTTATGTTTTGATATAAATAAACAGCAACTAGTGTATAAAAATACATGCATTATTTTTATGAGATGTACAAATTCAAAGTGTTTAAACGTTTGCCATAATGCGAAAGTATTAAGCTACCGATATAGAGAGGAAGAAAAGTTTTTAATTTGTAACCTTTTTATCTGAAATGACACATATTTGAATCTGCTGGGTAAAATGCAGGACAAATAGTGATAAAACTGAAAATGTAAACTGAAATGCATAGAAAAATTATGATTAGAAAAATCAACAATTAGTTTTTTCTGATTTAAAATTATATCATTTTTAACTGCTATAACTAATAAAATTATTGACATAATTGTTGATTAAATTATTACTGTAATTTATAACTGCAATCATAATTTATTAAAATATTTTAATTTAATTTTGATAAAACTGAGGCATTATCAATTTATACTTAATTTTTGGAAGCGTATTTACTGACTTTTCATTTATCACTCTGAAATTCTCGATAAAATGCAGAAATTTCAGCGCACTGCCATATGTTATTTAACAAAATATCCAGCATTTTATCCCATGTGTCTCTAAAATTAAATTATTTTCCTGAACTTCTGGTCAGTAAGTGTTCCTTTCATACACCTAACTACAAATCAGTTCTTCTGCAAGCTTCTCATGCTTGCAGCAAAATTTATTAATTAGAAAAAATGCAGATAATTCTATTCTTTTTCTAAGTCACGCAAGCTGGAATAAATTTCTTTTTTGATAGAGATGCATGAATTCAGATCTGAGCTTTAAATTTAGTTGTTCGCTTATTATTATTTTATTATTGTTTTCGATTTTATGTCCATCCAGTTAATAACAGAATGCAACGGCTAGGAGAGGTACAGCAATTTGCATTATATACGTAATAACTGAGCTATAAAGAAATGTCATGAATAATTCATATGGGAAGTTATCACGTATATTCTTTTTTAAATTGCTACATATTTTGAGATTGAAAAAAAAATTACAATATTTTTGAAAGAATGAATCTGATTAAATTTTATAAAAGACCTGGAATTTCGTTTATTGAAAAGAATACAAAATACAATGAAAAACCTATTTTCTGTTACTTTTTCATGTGTTTTAAAATATTTTAACAGGTTTCGAAATATATTCAGTTTTATTCGATTATTTCGAAATATATTCATTTTGATTCTTTTGTTTAAAAACATATTCAGTTCAGAATGTGAATCATGACCATTTTTAATTTCTAGTAGACTTGCTCGAGACGTCCAACCGGTACAGTGGTTAGCGTCGCTGACTGCCGTGCCAAAGGGCTCGGGTTCGAATTCTAGAGAAGGCATGGATGTTTGTAAATGTATAGTGTCCGTGGGGCATGGGAGCACTCTAAATATGCGGCGATCCGAAAGTCTTCTCGAGAGTTTGGTAGGGAAAGGGGGGTGGGAAACCCTCGGATCCGTTCCCCCGGGTACTCTTCATCAAAATTAGGGCGTAACTGAGCTAAATCGCACTGTCATATGTAAGATGTTCAACTGTTGCCAACGACAGGCGTAATATTGCTCTCCTTGCCAAGAGAAATTTCGTGGGATTGCGATTGCTATAGGTAAGACAAGTGAGCATTAGTCAACAACAACCAGAAGAACAGAATTTTGAGAAAGAAAATTTCCATTTTGTAGTTTAGTTGGCTTCTATGGAACATTTGTATATTATTTAATATTAAGCTTGTTCATTAAGTCCTCTAAAATGTGAGGACGTATGCATGGCGCATTAGAAAATCATCTACATAATAAGCTACTCATACATAATCGAAGCGACTGAGAGGAAAGGTCTCTGAATCCTGGTAGTTCGATCCTAGGCTCGAATCTTACGAACGGAATAACTGTATGGGCGTTTTCGTGGTTTTCCTCATATGTAATGTGTATACGAGCCAGTTTCGATTAGCAAGTCCCGCCAAGGAGACATCTTTCCCGTAAGCAAATAGCCCTAGAGCGCTTGTCGTACTCGTATAAATAAAACTAAAACCGTACGTAATCGAAACAAGTCTCCACAATACGCTCTCCGTTTAAAAAAAAAAATAGTCTAGCTTATTTCTGTGACCTCAAGTTATATAAATGAATAAATGAACATTGCATTATATATGCTTTTAAGTTTTCATTTTATAAAAATAATGTAATAATTTTACTGTGATGAAGCATTTTCGAAACATCTTCATCTTCAGGACTATAACTACAACTTCAGTTTATTAGGATTTGAAATCCCAGATCATATGAAAAAAAAGTAAATATAAGGTTATATTTCGCTAAATTTTAAATTCCTACGGCAAATTTAAATGGCGTGGTATTCTTCTCCCACATAAATTCATGAAATTTCACGTTTTCACGTGTTTTGTCGCTTCAAGCACAGTTTTTAGTCGTGTCACGTTTTAGTTACCGATTACTTGCTCCTCTTGCTTGTTGAAAAAAACCTTTTTACACAGAAATTCAGATAAAACATGAATCTTCATAACTTCTGGATTGTTAAGCATTTCACGATTTCATAAAATTATTTTAAACCCCAGAATATCATAAAGATTTGGCAGTTACTTTCCAGGATATGCTGCAAATGCCATTCTAGAGTTTCAACTAACTAAGAGACTGTCTGAGAGGTCAAACGTATTTTCCTTGTGACCTCCTGTTATAATGATAGTAAAGTTCAGTAATTCTTCTTTTTAATACAAATTAGTGAAAGTAGAACCTCTCATGACTTACAAGATATATTCCTAGCGTATGTGTAGAGAACCAAAGGCACTCAAATGGATTGGCATCAATTTATAATGAGAGTATTTAGAAAACGAACGGCACGTGGATTGTCAGAAGATGTAACTTATAACAAAATGTGAGACTTTCGTTTTAAAACATAGTAGTAGTATATCCTATGATATTTCCCAAATGGAATTCCTTTAACTAAAATAGATAAGGTATGGGAAAAAATAACACCATAGGTTTCTAAAGTAGTCCTTTGGAAACTTTTCCTTTAGAATTTAGAAAATCAAATTAGGATTGTAAATGTGTGTTTGTGAAAGTGTTTTAAAGTTTTAGAAAACAGCAAATGGTTTGGAATGTCTGTACTTTCGATCCGTTATGACTAGTGTAAAAATGGAGTTTAGATTTCAGATCTGATAATGCCTACTAGGTACGCTACTTCGAAAACGTTAAGAATAGCTAAACGAAAATATTTTGTTCAACGCTGGAATCAAAAAATGATTTACAGAACTTTTCTCTAAAGCATACTGAAAGAAATATTGCCTGAAATATAATTTGAACATGGTTTATAATTTTGGCATTTAAAATAAATTTTTGAACTTCTTTAGTAGCATGTACTTTATAATTGCTTGATTGTTCTAAATGCACACATAAAAATGGGCACTTGTTTTCAAATAAAAATTTTACAAGTTTTCCCTCTTAACGTTTAACACTATGCATGTTTTGCTCCGAAAATAATGAGAAACATTTTAAAAACAATTATCGGGCATGATTTTAAAAACAATTATCAGGCATGCATGCATTTATGGTTAATCACCTTCAACATAGACACTTTTCATTCAAGATATTGTTCAAATTCCTATTCGCAGCCTCCTGAAGGTTAACAATTTTCCATAAATTATATTCTTTCACGTAGTTACGATTTAGTAGAATAAATGAAATTGCAGGGAACCGAATAAAGACTGTACAGCAGATGAGGATGTTATGTGATATTTGTGAAGCCAAAATCTCTCTCACAAGCAATGATGTGAGAGTTGATGACTTTTAGAGGGTAAATAATCTCATGCTTGCAATTTCTAAGAACTCCTTCTCGAACTTCTTGTTTCAATTTTTTTTCTTTACCTGTACGTATTTTCCTCTCTATGAGCTACATTGTTTCTAATTCTTGAGATTGCCTGACGCTGTGCACGCTTTTCATATATAACGTTTTGCTGAAAGCTTGGTTTGAAGCCAAACCAGTATATTTATAAGTGATTTTCAACAACCTAACGTTTCAAAAACCAGTTTCCATGTCCCACTCAAAATCTTCCCACGCCATGTTACTCTACACTCCTTCCCATTTTATCCTGTGGCGTGATAAAAAAACTATTGCATATTGTGATAACATAAACTGTTACAAAATTATGAGCTACAATGAAGATAATCAAAACGAAGATCTTTCAGCAAATACAAAGGAAACGTTGTGTATGAGGAGCGCGCACAGCGTCAGGCAATTTCAAGAATTAGAAACAATGTAGTTCATAGAGAGATAAATGCGTACAGACAAATTTGAAACAAGACGTTTGCGAAGACATTGCAAGCATATGATTCTTTACCCTCTAAAAGTCATCAACTCTTACATCATGACTTGTGAGAGAGATTGTGCCTTCACGAATATCACAAAACGTCCTCGTCTGCTATACAGTTTCTATTTAGCCTCTTGCCTGAACCACCATTTTCCTTTCTTGATTACTGCTGCTTTTGAGAAAAACCTGATACACTTCCGGGAAAGCACAGCTCATTATCTATACTTGAACATTATTCACATTGTCTTAAACTGCAATATATCTAGCTATCTGTTCTTCTGATAAACCTTTTCTTCTGAGCCTGCTGAGGTAAAATGACAAGCTAATTTTCTTTAATCGGCTTTTTCTCAAACAAATATCATGTATTTAAGTCCACTTTAGACAACAGGGTAATGAATGTACTGAAAAATGTTCTTACTATACAGGGTGTCCATAAATTGCGCCCGAACTCTGCACAGCCAAATTCCTCGTTGGGAGTACATAAAAAATGCCCAAAGAAATGTACCAGTACGACGCATACTTTACGAGAAAAATACGTCAGAGCCGGTGCAGCGAAAAAGAACTTTAGAAAAAGAACATCAACAGCAAGCAGTATTTATTAAGGCAGAAGCTTCCGCCGTGAATATCGAGGCAGGCCTTCAGCGCGCTATAGAATGGATGAGTGCACACATCGCAGCAGTGCGGGTTCCATCGAAGTACAAGCAACAAGTCCGTTTGTGTTGTCACTACGTCTCGGTACACCAATTCCTTGAAACGGCTCCATAGGAAAAAATCCAACAATATAAAATCTGGCGATCTTGACGGCCATAGAACCGTATCCCCGCGTCCGAGCCATCGGCCGGGGTATGCCATCATATCTAGCCAATCACCTGCAGAAGCACATGACGCGATATGCGCTGGCAATGTTTTGAACGTTACCATCTGGAAAGATATCCAAATACTGCTGTACATGTGTCCAACACGGCGTTTTTTCGTTGCACCGGCTGTGAAGTATTTTTCTCGTAAACTATGTATCGTACAGGTACAGATTTTGTTTAATTTTTTTATGCACACCCAGCGAGGAATCTGGCTGTACAGAGTTTGCACGCTAATTATGGGATACCCTGTATTGAAATCCCATGGCCCGAAACTGTAATAACAGCTTCTCACCGAAATCTCGATTTAATACCCTGACAAAACGAATGGGACAAACAATTATGTGGCTGCAGGTCACATAATATTATTTCAACCGTTGACAGGAGTTTGTGAACTCCAAACTTTCAGTTTTGTAAACCTTTGTTCTATTCCTTTGTTAAACAGCAGTTTCGTAACAGATTTATTCAACCGCTAACGCTCAATTTTGTACACTGCAGCGAATAGCTCTGTACCTAATTAGTTATAGTTCATTTCCCCAGCTTATTTCATTGCAAGCAACCGGGAAATTCTTGATAATGCATTTGCAGAGAGAAAGAAGAACCACATCATTATTTATTTCCCATTTAGAAGGTAGTTATTCAAGCCCTTGAAACTCAAGAAACATTTATTAACTATTGATTACATTTTAAGAAGAGAAACTGTCATTATTAGTAATAAATAAGTAATTTTAACGGTATTATCAGACATTAATAATGAATATCCGTATATTTTGTTTCCCTTTTGAAATGAGTGCTAGACGAAAAAACGAAATATTGCATTTCTTGTGTTTCATTTGCTTCTGATAGTTACTCCTTGATGAAAGCGCTCTAAATATAAGATTTATTGTGAATATTTTAATTCCTGCTAGAAATATGTGTTTGCGAATAGCAATTCCATTTACTGAACACAAGATGCTCGCCTTTAGTATTTTAAGTACAAATTAACTTCCAAAGAACATTATTAATCTTAAAAAATAAGTCTCAGATATTACGAGAAAATAGAATCATTAACTATTAGCTAATTTTTTAATAATAGTGTAGGGTTTATATTTATTTTAACTAACATTTATTTTAAGTTTAAACTATCTTTCCTGTCAAGCCTTACTTTCCCCTGGAACTGCCAATGCCAGAATATGTAAATTTTAGTAGAACGCGCAAGGATTCAAATTATCAGCGGAAGTATTCTGATTTAAATAGAAGGAAACAAGTTCGGTGAGAGTTATTCTTACTTAGCGAGCGCGGAGGTAGTTATCGAGAATTGAAGAACCCGCGTTGCAGCCTATGTGCTTGGCGGGAATAAGTGGAAATTGTTCCAGTGAGCTTCAAGTCTGCTGAATTAGCAGCCGTATTGTAAAACGCGGTGAGTTAGGTATTTTAGAGAGCCTCGTAGTTAGAATCTTGTCTTTACTTTCTTTTTCAGGTTATTATTTTTATTTGACTGCCTAGTGGGCACAGTCTGTAAGCGTCAAGAGGACGCCATTGTAATTTATTACGTTGAATAAAAAGGGACTTAAACCCTTTATAAGACTCTGTGGTTTATACAAGCTTTCACAGTCACCTCTTGGTTGCGTGCTAGTTAGAGGCGCGCAACGTTATATTGGCGCCCGAACACTTATCGAACTGAAATGGCCGAAAATTGGATGGAAGCCGCTGGACAACACCAAGAAATGACAACTCAGTTAGAAGGATTTGGATACCTGGTCCAGACTTCGAGAGCATCAATCAAGCCAAACGTCTATTTCGACGGAAAAAATTCGGTGTCCATATTTTTAGAAGGTATAGAAAACCACTTTCAGCTCTACCCTGTGCCTGAAAGACAAAAAGTTGCCATCGCCACATCAGCACTAAGAGGACAGGCCGCGCTATGGTGGAAAAATATAGGCAAATTTCTTCTAGGTGAATTTGGAAGCCCGACGTATACATTTGAAAATTTCAAAAAATCGTTAGTAAAGTAATAGTGAAAGATCGCGCACGGCTCGAAGCCGAACTATATAGTTTCTATCAACGGGATACAGCACAATTGACGGACTTTATTTTACGAAAAATCAAACTAACGGATATGTTGTATGGGAAAAAACCCGATGCGGAGATAATTGAAATAATATTACCAAGATTTTTACCCGCTGTCCAAGACTACTTTGAAATTAGAAACCCAACCACATTGCAGGAACTTTTCGAATTGGCGGTGAAATTTCAAAATCGCAGAATAGCGGAAAGAGCGAGAGGGGAAACATATTCTCAAAGTACCAGAAGGAAGGAGGAAACCAGAAATGGAAATCGCTCATATGGGGGAAAGAACTATCAAGCTAACGCATCGAAACTCGAAGGTCAAGGCCCAAAAAGAAAATTTTAAAATAAGCATCCGCGTACCCAGAAGACACAGATTGAAAGGAAAGCTTTAAACGACTAGAGGGGCCTGTGAAAGGGAGGGTCCAGACCCCGGAAGGTTTAGAAAAACCCTCAAATAGACATCTAAATACAGTCATCGTAAAAAAACTCACAGCTACCAATTATACAAGTCCTGGTTGGCGATGTACCAGTAGAAGCCCTCATCGATACAGGGGCAGAAGGAAATTTCATGAGTGAAAAGTTCTTCAAAAAGAATTTTTATAGGATACGACTATTCAAAACCAGAAATACGGAAATTATAGCGGCGCAAGGAAAAACATGTCACTGCATCGGGAAAGTATCATTAAACTTACACATAAAAGAGGGAAATCTCAAAGTATTAATTTTTTGGTGAAAGACCTCCAACACTCTCTTATTTTAGGTATGGACTTTTTAAGGGCCGCGAGGGCCAAATTAAATTTTCAAGATAGTTCCGTGGTGCTGGAGATGGACCAGAGGGTGGTGGAACCTGCGGAGACACCTGAATTGGACCTTAGCCATCTGAATGACCAGGAAAGTAAAGCAATACAGCAAGTGGTGAGTAATTTTTCTCATTTGTTTTCAGAAAAACCGGGAAACTGTCAGATCGTGACTCACAAGATTCAATTAAATGCCGAAAAACCGTGTAGGACTAAACCGTATCGCTATGATAAACTAAAAGACTTAATCATCGAAGAACATATTCAGGAGATGTTAAAGAATAAAACAATAACGCCCATAAATAGTGAATACGCGAGTCCAGTCGTACTATGTAGGGAAAAGAACGAGTTTCCTCCTTCGGATAAAAGGGCTTGGAGGTTTGCTATCGATTATAGAAAACTAAATAGCATAACTAAATTTCCAGTTTACCCTTTGCCGGTTATAGACGAGATCATTAGACAGATCAAATCGACGAGATATATGTCTACTTTGGATTTAACGTCTGGCTACTATCAAATAGCTATGAGACCCGAAGATATACATAAAACCGCGTTTATAACAAAATCGGGCACTTATGCATTTTTACGCATGCCTTTTGTGTTGTGTGGGGCCCCATCAACATTCCAGAGAGCTATGGACATTGTTCTAAAGCCTGTCCTAGGAAAATCAACCTTAATTTATCTAGATGATATAATTATAACGAGTAATACGTTGGAACAACACATTAATGACCTCGAACAAGTTTTTAAATTATTAAAAGAGGCCGGTCTTACAATTAACGCCTCAAAATGCAAGTTCGCAACTAAAGAACTTAAATATCTCGGTTATAAAATTTCGCAAAAGGGTATAGAAACGCAAGATTCAAAAATAAAAGCTATTAAGAATTTCCCACCGCCCAACACCGCCAAGAAACTTTCGTCTTTCCTTGGACTATGTTCTTACTATCGATCTTTCATAAAAGATTTCGCTAATATTGTTGAACCACTCTTAGTAATCAAAAGAAAAAAGAGTAAATTTACGTGGACAGCTGAAGCTAACACAGCTTTTGAAAGATTAAAAGAAGCGCTTATTAATGCCCCTGTTTTAAAATTCCCTGAGGGGGACGAAAACCTGGAAATTGCGGCAGATGCATCAGACTATGCGATGGGTGCGGTTCTTATGCAAAATAACCATCCGCTGGCATTTTTTAGTAAAACATTGAATCAAACACAAAGGAATTATACAACTACAGAAAGAGAAACATTAGCCGTATTAATGGCTGTACACAAATTTCGAGTTTATTTCGGCAAATCGCCAGTAACAGTCTTTTCGGGTCATGCGGCTGTTGGTAGACTTTACTCGGGAAAAAAACCTAACGCCCAGGTTAATAAGATGGGCTTTAAAACTCCAAGAATATAATATCACAATAAAATATAAACCGGGTAAGGAAAACAATGTAGCTGACGCACTTTCTCGTATAAAACTGGACGATGAAGGTAATGAACTTAAATGCGCTGTGTTGACTTCAAAAATTTTGGATTCTAGAGATACGGTTATTACTGAACTGAAAGCTGATCCTGAATTTGGAAATATCTATGCTTATTTGAAAGACCCCGAAAGCTTTGAACATACAGATATCGATGCGATAAGAAAGAGAGCAAAAAACTATGAAATAATAGATAATTTATTATTCTATACGAAAACAACAAACGAAAATCTTGAGTATAAGCCAGTCATCCCAGCCTCGCTTCGATTAAGCATTTTGAAGGAGTTGCACGAAAAAAAAAAAAACAGCGGGCCACCTCGGGGTCAGGAAGACTATAAAAAGGGTACGCGAGGCGGTATATTTCCCGCAATTATACAAAATAGTAACGGCGTATGTCAGGTCCTGCAATCAATGTCAGTTAATAAATGATATTAATTACAGCCCGGCCGGGTACTTAAATAGCATTCGCGCTACATTTCCGAATGAAATTTTAGGCATAGATCTCCTTGGTCCCTTCCCCCAGAGCGAGTTAAATAAAAATCGTTTTCTTTTAGTAATAGTAGATCATTTTTCAAAATGGATAGAAATTGTTCCACTTAAACGCGCGTCAGCCAAAACAGTCGCAGATGCATTCTTACACAGATACATTTTAAAATACGGTGCACCGATAAAAGTCATTAGCGATAACGGAAAACAATTCATTAGTCAAATATTTGAAAACATATGCAATGGACTTGATATACGCCATATCAAAATGGTTCCGTATAGACCACAGGCTAACATAGCAGAAAGAGTTAATAAAAACATTGTAAAAATAATTCGCAGTTACGTTAGCACACATCACAAGCGCTGGGATGGCTACATAAATGAATTAGCTTATGCTTTAAGAACGGCACATCATGATACTACGGGGAAAACTCCAGCAGAATTACTCGTATTTTTAGGCAAAATGTTAATTACGCCTTTAGATAAATTATTCTTTGTGCAACAAAGAGAGCAGGAATTTAGACAACAAGACGTGCAAAAGTTGATTGATCAGGCGCTTAAAACCTCGGATACGAGAAGAAATAGACAGAAGTTATATTATGATAGAAAACGCCGTGAAGCAGATTTTAAAGTTGGGGATAAAGTATTGAAACGGAAATTTTCTTTATCAAGTGCCCCAGACAATTTTATGGCAAAGCTAGCTCCAAAGTTTGAAGGCCCCTATGTAATTCAGGAAATCAAAGGAGTAGTCTTATATCTCAAAAACGAGAGAGGGGAAATCTGTAAAGCAAGTCCCGACCAGGTGAAAAAATACTATAATCCAAATGATTTTGAAATCCTTAAAAGTTTCTTGCAGGACTCAAGTCTAAACGAAGTAGAAGAATCAGAGACTACAACAACTATTCCACCACCCAAGAAACAGAGAACTGAAGAGAGACCTAGCACTTCTACAACCCGGACGTCGGTATCAAAAAGAAAAAATAATTTTCAAACTCCAGCGTTTAAGAAAAACAAAAATACAGATGCACCGGGTAAAGAAACCGTGGTAAAGAGAAAAACACCACCTACAAAGGATAGCAGGAGAAATTACACATCAAGGAGAACGCGCACACGGCCACAGAGTCAGGTGCCAGCAAGGCCGCCGTTCCGGAAACTGAAACGCCAACAGGAGGCACAGAAGTACGAGGAACAGAAGAAATTCAAGGACTCCAGACCGGAGGACGTCAAGACCAGCCGTCCCAGGCAGAAACGCAAAGGCCAACAACGAGACGATTACTCCGTCAAGAGGCCAGCATGTAGAGGACGCAAAAGAAAGAGCAACGGGGACGACACTCGGAGATCAATAAGGAGAAGATTGACATCCATGACACCTCTAACTTGGGATCAATTTTGTCAAAAACGGATGACGGAGTTTCAAGCATCGAAAACTCAAAGATAAGTTAAAACCTTCTATAATTTTTTTTTTCTCTTTTGTTCCGAAATGTTATGCATAAGTACGAAGTTCTATGTTTTGACGAAAGTCAATATGTCTCGGTTGAGACTTAGTTTTGTTTTACTTTATTTAGCTAAGGCAAAAGTATTATTTTCTTTAAGTGTAAAAGCTAAAAACAAGCATTTTCTGTTGGTCGAAAGACTAATTCTGTTATGTTAAAGCCAAAATTTGGCCGAAGATAAAAATAACTTCGTATTCTTGTACTAATAAGAATTTTAGTTTCAGTGCCGCCAGCTTGGCGAAGAATGAGTAAAGTAAAAATTTATTTTCTCTTATTCATTTTACGGTAAATTGTAAAAAGCATATGTATTAAACTTTTGTAAATGTATGTAAATACTTGCATGTTATGTAAAAGTAGAATTTAGTCTAGAAGCATAAAATTGTAGATGCTAAAAGTGAATGCTTAAAAGCAATGAAGTCAAAATTTAAACACTAAACTGTAAAGTCATGCTTTAGAGCGAAAGCCTGCATGTTTAAAGATGAATGAGGGGGAAGTTAGAATGAATGTGTTTTGTAGGGTTCTCCACCTACATTTGAATTTTTAAGAATATTAAAGTAGCTCATTGAGTTGTAGAATGTCGAGTAATGTGTGTCTAGTTGGTTGTTGAATTCTAACAAATCATGGTGGTTAGGGGAAGTGTTGTAAGACTAAAACACGTATATTCCCGTTTGACACCACACATGGTGGAGAGCCAGGGTAAAGTTAAATTAATGCTTGAAAAATTGAATGAATGTGAAGTGAGCAATAACTAAGAAAAACGAATCGTTTAAAAACAAAAATTTATTGTGTCAAGAAAGTGTAAATTATAATGTATGTAGAAAGATACTGATACTTATTCCTTCCAGATGCTGGAAGGAAAGACCAAGATTGATTGATGATTGATTGATGAAGTCCAGGAAAAGTTGCTGTAAGAAGAAAGCTTTGTAACGAGCAAAAGAATTTTAGTATACAATTTGTTACATAAGATTTTTTTTGTGTAAACGAGTTTCTCGAGAGTCAGTTCAGAATTATAGAAACTTACAACAGGTCGTTTGTAGGACCTGCTTCCAAGTTTTCCAAATTCTGGCAGCGGCAAATGTAGGGTTTATATTTATTTTAACTAACATTTATTTTAAGTTTAAACTATCTTTCCTGTCAAGCCTTACTTTCCCCTGGAACTGCCAATGCCAGAATATGTAAATTTTAGTAGAACGCGCAATGATTCAAATTATCAGCGGAAGTATTCTGATTTAAATAGAAGGAAACAAGTTCGGTGAGAGTTATTCTTACTTAGCGAGCGCGGAGGTAGTTATCGAGAATTGAAGAACCCGCGTTGCGGCCTATGTGCTTGGCGGGAATAAGTGGAAATTGTTCCAGTGAGCTTCAAGTCTGCTGAATTAGCAGCCGTATTGTAAAACGCGGTGAGTTAGGTATTTTAGAGAGCCTCGTAGTTAGAATCTTGTCTTTACTTTCTTTTTCAGGTTATTATTTTTATTTGACTTCCTAGTGGGCACAGTCTGTAAGCGTCAAGAGGACGCCATTGTAATTTATTACGTTGAATAAAAAGGGACTTAAACCCTTTATAAGACTCTGTGGTTTATACAAGCTTTCACAGTCACCTCTTGGTTGCGTGCTAGTTAGAGGCGCGCAACGTTATAATAGGTATTAGTAAAAATACTAATTTAGTTCACAGTATTACTGAATATAAAAGGACATTAACAGCGAAAAGAAACGCTAAATGAATATAAATCTATAATACAAGAGAAAGGAAACGAAGTGTAAAAAATCCTATTTATTCAATTTGCAGTAGTATGAAATAAATAATTTTTGAAAATGAAATGTGTTCTGTTTTTAGTTTGAGTTTTTAATTTATGTGTTTTCCTTATTTTAATGAAATTTATGAATAATCATTTCTTAAAAGACATACATTTCCTTTCACGAGGAAATTCCTCGAATAGAATATAATTAATGTAGTCACATTTTAATTTTCCAGTTCAGCACGAAATTGGTAATGATGCCTCTATTTTATTCTAAGCACGAACTATTTCCTTGCTCAAATAAGTTTGCGAAATATCCTAAGGTAAATCCTATACATCTAAGCTTAAACACGGAAACAGAGAGCTCTGGGATATTGCTTTCACTTCAGTCGACCCAGACATGCCGCAGTCGTAATGTCCAAATTAATTACCACAATTAATATGTCCAATAGTGCAAATGGTTCCGCTATAGCAAATGAATATGCGAGATGATATTTTAGCGTTCGTGTGTTCGAATGAAGTGGACGACGAAATTCAACTCGTTAAGGAAATCCCAGATTACTTTGACAATATGAAATGTCTGGAATTGTCCGCAGCGATATTTATGATACGAGAGAGAATAATTTATCATTGAGCTTATCTTGAAATGAATGTCGCAGTCTAATCAGATACTGAAATCTTAATCAGGTTTCGCTCAAGTGTCAACGAAATATAACAGTGAATTTTAATTTGATCATGTCCATCAAGAAATGAAACTTGAGCATCTGAAATGAAATCTGAAAAGCTTCACGGCAGATTTGAGATTTAGTATTAATAATCTTGTTATATAAAATAATTTTTTAAAGAACAGACAAATTATAAATAATTAATAAAATGTGGTTATCCGCGGAATTCTTGTTGAGTATCCCAACTGCGGTAAAAATGTGTTGGGATTTATATGAACACCATTAACCCATTAAAGTCATTTACATAATTAAAGAGATTTCAGTTTTATTGGTCAGTATTTATTACATCCTCTTCAAACTGTTTCACTTGAACTGCAATATATTTACGCAATACTAAAAAAAATTAAAGTTGTTTTTCTGAATTTTCTTCCATTGCATTATAAGGTACACTGGGGTGAAATGACTCGCCGATCTGCTAG
Source organism: Stegodyphus dumicola (assembly GCF_044657685.1). Taxonomy (NCBI): domain Eukaryota; kingdom Metazoa; phylum Arthropoda; class Arachnida; order Araneae; family Eresidae; genus Stegodyphus; species Stegodyphus dumicola. The sequence goes on along the minus strand of NC_140772.1, from coordinate 96,548,717 downwards.
GCATTTAAACTGACTTACATGGTTAAAATGCTCTTACCTCTAGAAGCGATCCAAGGAGGCATAACCTCCGATTAATCCAGGGAGACAGAAATGCACAAAGTTTGGTTAAAAATAACCCTTAGTCAGTGTCACAATCGCCAACAAAGAAAACACAAGTCAAGAAAGTATGTCCCCCAGGGTTGACCATGGAGGCACTTCCATGCTGTTGACCAAGGGAAGCCACAACCACCCGGACAACCTTTGAAATCTAGACCACGTAGCGTTCCTACAACGAAGGGGCAGACAAGGCAGTACCACATGGTCCCTGCTACCTACTACGGTTTAAACGATGGTTCTAGTCATGGTGAAGACTGCTTACTTACTTCAGAAGTCGAGTCTGTCTAGGTACAGGCCTTAGCCAGAACGCCGGGGATTGCCCCCCTCAGTCGACACAGGGTTCGAGTCCTGACGAGGGCATAGCACATTTTTCACGACTCCTGTTTACAAAAAACCCTAATGTCTGACTCTGCAGCATCAACAGAAAGATTTGGGGACCTCGAAGCCTGACGTTAAATGTAGGAACAGCGCAAAGTCACGAGGCGCGATAGCCGGTGAACGAGTGATTTCGTACAAAGAATATAGGTCGACTTCAACACAATCCCTTCGGTTCTGTTTCATTTTCCTAAAGTCAATCACTTTGTTATCGACATATTTCTGTATCAAAAGCTCAGATCCATGCTTTGGCATCGGTAATAAGGCATTTAAAGAAAAATATATATATTGAGCCACTTGGGACCGTTGTTGCTTTTGAGGAAAAATTAATGATTTTGGAAGAATTCAAAGAACAGAGTGCCATAAGCCCAAATGATGTTTCAAAATTGTTCTGCGGAGACAAACGTTATAGAAATGGGCTTAATAATATCCCTAATTCTTAAATGCTAGCTAATTACTAAAATTCTAACTCTATTTTTGCTCGTTTGTTAATGTTGGATGGTTTTCCAAAGCATTAATTTTGACGCATTCTCTGCTTTTATTAAACACCATATATTTCTCAAAAACTCTTGCTTTTGAAAATGCGTTATGTTCAAATGATTTCCGGAACTTTTTAGGTTTACCTTTTAATGAAATTCCATTGAAAAACCAAATGTTACGTATGTTTCTAGTTTAATTACATTAACCAATTGTAAAGTATCTGTTTCAAACGAATCACTCCTGACTGTTCTTGGTCTTAAGAGTAGCCATAAATTTTATTCATTCTATTCCGGTATGAACACAGAAAATGAATGTAAAAATTATGTATTATTTTGCTTTAAGGAAAAGGATTGCTTAAGATTTGTCTCCATATCCTAATGTGATTAATGTTTCTTTGAGATTGTTTTTTCGTAAGGCATTTAAATTTACTATTTGCCTCTGTGTACATCGATTCTTGGAGAATTTTCATTGCCAGTGTACCAAATCAGACACAGCTAAAATTGTACATTAAAGCGCTAAAGAATATAACTCTCATGTTAGGAAGATATATATTAATAAATCTGCAATCGCTAACAAAAATTGCTTGCTTCTTCATTCACTTTAAAATTCTGGTAAAGTTACCCAATTATTTTTCTTGTCTCTAGATTTTCCATCCAGCATTATATGCCTATCAAAGTCTATTAACTTCAGTCATTTTAATGTCAATCCTGCCCTTCTCCAGGTGTTCAAATGATTTGAAAATGAAATTAGAGAAATATAATTAGTTATAATATAACATTATATTTCTTTCATTTCAGCTTTGATCACTAAATGACGATGAAGTGGTTTCTTTCATTTAGTCCTTTAATAAACACCTCAAAGAAAAATATTTTAAGTATTTATTATTTTCAGAAAGTAGAATTCATATTTTTACAAAATAGAAAGTACTCTTGAGGAAATTATTGCAACCTTATGCGCTAGCGATCCAATAAAATAAATGCATAATTATATCTCAAATGTCTAAGTATTTTGCATTTTAAAAGAAATAGTGTATAATTCTCTACGCGGAGATAATTCATGATGAACTAATATTATATCAAATTTCGGTTTTCTTCTACCACTTGATCTTAATGTGCTTAACATATTGTCTTATGTATATTATCTTGTATTTTGTATCTTAATTCCTCGCAGATTAATCTTAATCCATTAGGAGAATTCTAATTGCTTAAACTAAAATTTTCAAGGAATTGGGATTGGAATCAACACATGAAGGTTAGATTTTATTTTTTAAACATTTTTTGATTTTATTATTTATTAAATTTTTAATTTCTTGAAACTCTGATGGTGAAATGTTCGAGATGTTAGACTGTAATCCCAAATTGTACTACAATTTATTTGCTTTTAACCCGAAAGAGCCTGTTAGCCTCGAAAAGGGATTTTGCATTAGTACACTAAAAACGGCGTATCACTATTCACATTAGTCCCACCAAATCTGATCTCCCTGTATTATTTTTAAAGAAATCAAATAATGAAAGATCTGTATGTTTCTTGCATTGTGAACAAGCGAAGCCACCAAAAGCCACCAAATTTTGAATAACACAGTCATCCCTTCAAAAATGTACAATTTGAAACTGGAAATTTTAATTTCGATTTTTTTATTATTTATTTAATAGTTTGAAAAATTTAAATGAATATTTGATTAACAAATTCAATAATTTGAAAGTGAGCAGTGGCAGTGCTGTTCGAAATAAAATATTCTTAACTCAAGCGCTACCATAAAAAATATGTAAACCTCTTAACTCCTTTGGAAATTTTAAAGTATGCTATTTTTAAATACTTTGCGATTGTTCTTTTGGACTGAATTTTATGTGACCTCATTTTGAAGAGCGTGTTATTTAAAAAATAAAGTCAACTCATAAAAAGTTAATTAAAAATGACAAAAATGTTTTTCCTAGCCATCTTACTAAGAAAACTGAGCATTGATATGGCGCTCAATGGCATTTTTCTATTTTCTTCAGTCTTTTCTCAGTTTACCAACACTTAACACATTCAAAATTCTAAACACATGCTGTTATACAGCTTTAAAATTTTGTTATTAACTGTTTGTGGTATTGTGATATACACGATGCTTAGTGATAAAGTTAAAAAGACAAACAAAAAATATGGCTTAACAGGTGCGATTGCAAGACTAGACTGGTAGATTGCTAGCTCATCGAGAGCATAAAAAACTATAACAAACCCTTTTCGGCAACGGTCGATATCTAAAACCTTTCATATAATTTTTTTAAATTTTATTTTGTTTATTTACATCAAAATTTTTGTCTACCAGTTGTGCGTATGCAATCAAGAAACAAAACCCTTTAGTGTTCAAGTAATGCAAGTTGATCAACAATGGCATAACGTTCAGATTCGTACTCAAAGAGTATCCTACTTCTATTTAAATTTACATAACAAATGTTTTAAATTAAATATTTCTTATTGCAGTTAAAGTTTTGTTTTAAAATATGAATGCAGAATAGCGGAATCTGAGAAATTCGGTCTTAACTTTCAATACGTAAAATGCTAAAAAAATTATGCTTAAATGATAACATTAACATTCATAGATTTGTCTGATCTAGGCGATTCATAAAACTCAATATTCCATCTTTGGGAAATTCTGCTTTCAAGTGGAATAACATTTATCTATAATTTATCGTTTAAATTATAAATATTATGCAAAACCAGTCATTGCTAAATCTCAGTTGTTACGACATGTGACCGAGCGAGTTTTATGCTTTTATATTGAAGATGTCTAGACGTAAATGTATTTTTATGTCTGAAGCGAATGTCTATATAGGATGAAGGTTTCATAAGTTCTTCTAAAATAAATCAAAAATGAAGGGCGCTTTCCGTCGGAATTATCTTCTTCTTAGGCACGTGATTTTGTCATGTAAGATGGTATTGGAAGATGTATGGTACAAATTCCGAAATTTCTTATGCTTTTCGAAAGGTTTAATAGTAAATACTACTTACTAGAGTATAATAGTATGTACAACTAGTAACTTGAGGCACTAGTCAACAAGACTAATGCCACAATTTAATATCAGTTCGATGGTCTTTGGCATGATAATTTTTCTGGGTTTTGTTAAAATTTATTTTTATTTCATGAAACATGTTTTCTCCGTATATTTACTTCCAATGAATAAAATAATTTCTTAAATGGGCATATTTTTATATTACAATGCAAACTGTGAATGTTTCAATCTTCGTTTGAGAGAAAAGTTTCAGTTATGAATTATAAGAAGTGAAAAGAAATATAGAAATCTGAAAAGGTTCACATTTTTAACGTTCGGCCAAAGAGGGTCATTTAGTTTATTATGGTTTTATCATCAGAGATTATCAATAGAAATGGCTCAGGTGGAATAGCGAAATGTTTTATAGGTTGCTGGAAGGATATATATACATATATATATATATAGATAGATATAGATAAAGATATATAGTGAGAGGGAGACAGAGAGGCTAACATGGGAGAGTTATGCATCTTCTGTATATGTGAAAAAGGAAAAGATGTATAACGCAATTTTATGAAAATATTTAATGTGTTTAATTAGCTATGCCACGAATTAAATACATCTCTATTTAATTAGATCAATTCAAAAACAAAATGAATGATATTCTTGAGAACTGCATCTATTGCTTTGGAACAGTTTAGTTGGTTTATTAATAATTGGCAGATTAAATATAAAAGAGTAATGTCTTACAGTTTTCCGAATGGCAGTAGACTCTAGTGAAATGTGAAACGAAGTAAAATAGCATTTCCAGATTAATAGCCTTTTTAGTCTTTAAATAAATATATATAGGTAGAATCATTTTAATTAAACATCTCATGATTTTAATACTTGCTTATTTAAATAAATCACATTAAAAATCTAAAACATATTCTTAAGAAATGTGTTTATTGTCTTTAAATCATTTAGTTTGTTACTCAGTAACGTTCCAGATTAAATATGAATAAAATTAGGCTTTACTGAAGGGTAACACTCTGGCGCACGTTAGATTAAAGTATCTTATTTCTGGATGCAGCAAGGCATTGCTTTCAGAGAGCCTAGTTTGTTAATTAAAAGTGAAAGATAAATATCTTACATTTTTCTGAATGGTAACAGTTTCGCGCGCTGGAGACAAAAGTTCTTATTCCGCAGAGTGTTGCCACTGCTCACTTTCAAATTATTTTGTTAATCAAATATTCATTAAAATTTTATAGAATCTGAAATAGAAAATAAAATTTAAAAAACTGAAAGATTTCTGATTTTAACGGTCCCCCAAAAGGGTATGTTAAGGTTCTCTCTCTGAGTTCGCAGTTTATCAGCCTTCTGTTACTCTCACCTCTACAAACTCATTTCTCTTGTCTTTTTAGCTTTGTTATTAAGCATGATTTTCTTTGCACTTACGCGATATAGAATTCAGCAGCAAAATCACAAATTTTTAAAAACAGCATAGTAGTATGTGTTTAGAATTCTAGATGCAGCGTTAAGTGTTGGTATAATTTTTTTATTTTTTGCAACCTTTTCTCAGTTCATCATATCAATATTCAGTTTTCTTACTGAGGTGATTTTACAAAACCGGTTTTAGCTTTTTATTATTAACATTTTAAGTGTTTAATTTATTTATTAAATATCACGTTTGTGAAAAATGTGAAACATTAAGGAAATTTACATGTTTCTTTAAATTTTTATTCTTGAAACTTTAGATTCGCTTTATACCAAAAATTAGTATCACTATACCAAGGATTAGTTTAGCCGTATATCAAAAACTTAGATCCAGAATACTCCGAAAAGTTCTCAAAATCATCTGTCAAGTTATGGTTGAAATGTGCTTAGAATAATCCTAAAAGATGAACAAATTAAAATTTAGTACGATATATACATCGTTAGATTATAGTTTTTAAATACGAAAATAAAATTTACGTACGAATGCTTTACAATTTATATTCGATTACAATTTATATATGCACTGGGCTCATATGTATATATATATATATATATACAGACAAACATACATATGATAACAACAGACTTAAAAGTACCGATGTAGGAACACTGAGACGTAGAAACGTAGAAATTCTGTTGGCGAATCACGTAGATCCATACTGAGGAAGAAGAAATCTTATTGCGTAGAATGCTAAAATGTTGAATCCGTAATGAAAGCAAACATGGCATTTGAAGCAGAATAAACCTTTATTTTTATTTCAATTGGCATTTGTGGTCACAATTCACTTGACACTCTAATCGTGCCTATTTCCAGAAATATTAACATTTTTAATTCTATGGCGATAAGAAGAGAGCACAGAAACAGAGTCTTAATAAGAAGAGCGGAAGAAACTAAATGCGCAGTTATCCAGTATGGAAGCTCACCAAGAGAAGTGTTCGGTTTAGAAGCTGATTAAGGTAAGGTTTTGGTTTAGGTTAGAAAGGTTTAAATTCTTAAAATTTTAAGTTCGAATTCCGCATTAACTACGTCAAAGCGTTACGCAAGGCATGAGGCATAGATTAATCCAGAAGATTTATAACTACTTTTAGAGTACAGAGAGGAAATACCCAACGTAACGTCTGGCATCATGTATCATATAAAATTATTGCTATCTCATATAGATCTCATCTGTAATCTAATGATGAACTAGAAATTTCATGACATTTGTGTGTTTGATCTATCAAATCGATCAAGAATACAGAAAATATGCAACAAAATTTCTCAAAATGTGATAACATTTTTACGCTGAATATTTGTTTTTAATTAAACCTAATCTTTTGCAATAAGATACTTAGAATAAAGATGCGAGAAGTCTGTAACAAGCTTAGAAGAGCATGTTTAATATACAAGGCAACATGAACCGAGCTTGGAAAAAAAAATTAACTATATAAAATGTTTATTACTACGTCTAGTTTAAGTAACTAATTTAAATAAATCGGAAAAAAAATTAAGTTTAACGATAAAACGAATAACGATAAAAAATAAAAACGTGTAATGAACCTCTTATACTTATCGCACTACCGATTTTGAAAGATTCGGAAGTTGAAAGGGTGCCTTGAAATTCTCTTTAAATTAAACTTAATTCACTTTTGCAATAATCTCTTAATGATTGATCAATAAGTAATTAGGTGTTATACGAAAAAAGCATCGAGGCAATAAAACAGTTATGTAGATATACCTAATGTATTGCGCTCTTTAACAGATTTTTTAATAACCGAAATAGCTCAGTCATAACTGGTATTTAAAAATGGAATATTTATTGCAACAAGTGTTTGACAATATATTTTTTTCTATATAGCTTATTTATAATTTGTCAGTTGAATAATTTTAGTAACAGTTAATTGGAAATTGCCATTTTGTGATACAGAAGTGGTGCACAATCGATGATACATACCATGAAAGCAGGCAGGAAGGAGGAGCGAGAAAATATTTTATAGTTTACTTAATCATATGGGATGGCCATTCTCTATTACAGGCACTCTCAGGTAGTTGATTTTCTAGCTAAAAACGTACTTGAGAGAAAACAAACCGTGTATAAAATAATAATAAAATTAGTATACTTCTAATTAATTGTGTCATTATTAATCGGCTTTAGAGCATCATTTCGCAAAGTGTGGTCCCCGAAGCCTGCCCTTGTGGTCCTCAGAGATTTTCGATAAAGGAAAAATTCAAATTCACATTAACTGCGTATACTACACTGGTGTGCAAAAATTAAGGACGAGCCGGTTTTTTCAATATAACTTTGTACAAAAGCTTTCCAAATCAACGCATTTAATACCGTAAGATCCCTAATACGTAAGGACATGAGTAATGTAAGCAGCACTTACTAAAACAGAAATCAGAGGGATAAAAAGAAGCTTTATTGAAAAAGTAGCATGGAGCGCAACGCGACTGAAGGCTGAAACATCCCTGTGATGGGTGTCCAGCAAGAAACATCCGGTCTTTAATAGGGGATATGATCTCCGCTGACTGCTAGGCAGGTTTCACAGCGTCTGCCAATGTTGCGAATGAGGGTGTCAATGAGTTGTTGAGGCATTGCTGCCCATTCGTCTTGCAGCGCCAATCGAAGCTCCGGATACGTTACTGGTGGTAAGGTACGAGCTGCCAAGCGTCTGCCTAGAAAATCCCATACATGCTCGATGGGAGTGAGATCCGGAGATCGTGCCGGTCAATCCATACGTTCAATATCCTCACTCTCTAAGATCTGTTCGGCAGCTACTGTGCGATGACATGGTGCATTGTCGTCCATGAAAAGGAACTGCGGACCCATAGCGCCTATATAAAGACGCACATATGGAAGAATAATCTCGTTACAATAACGGGTCCCGTTGACTGAACCTGCGTCGAAGATGTGAAGGTCTGTACGACTACCAAGCATGATGCCTCCCCAAACGAGAACACCGCCACCTCCATACCTGTCCCTTTCAATGATGTTCGAGGGATGATTGCGGCTTCCCCGCTCTCTCCAGATAAGTATGCGATGAGAATCGCTACTCAGACTGAATCTGCTCTCATCCGCAAAGAGTACTCGTCCCCATTCATTGTCTCTCCAATTCCGGTGTTCTCGGCACCACAGAGAACGCTTCTCCGATGGGCAGGCGTTAGAGGTACACACCGTACACGGCGTCGTGCAAACAGACCACCACCGTGCAGTCTTCTGGCCACGGTAAAACGCGATATCGGTCGTCCAGTCGCCTGTGTCGTGTGTCTAGCGATTCCTCCCGCTGTCTGCCGCCTGTTTCTTCTGGCTTGTAAGGCAATATACCGGTCATCTGCGGGTGTAGATCCTCGTGGACGACCACTACTAAACCCCGGATAGCTGTTCCTGTAGTTTGAAATTGTCTCCAAAGTCGTGAAACGATGCTGTGAGCAATTCCGAACTGTGCAGCCACGCTTGTATCACTGCGGCCTTCCTTCAACTTCCCAATGATTCGACCTCGGGTGAAAGCATCCAGATGTCGTCTAACAGATTGATTATTCGCCATTTCTCGCTGAGGCAGCAACTCGGTGTGATTTTAACTGCTATACGGCGTGCAATCTCTTTGCCAGAAATACTGATCTTACACCGACAACGTGCTTTATACTACTCAGACATTCCCAATTACGTCTACCTGCATATCTGCGCATGTGCTACCGTGCATCACCTTACTTAATCTCCTGATTGGTCTTTCTGTTCGCTCTGCCTCTTCGTTCAGCTGATATGCTAATTTTTCGACTTCGTCCTTAATTTTTGCACACCAGTGTATAGTTGAAAATCACATTTATTAGTAGATACCATATTTACGCATTTTCCACTGTTAAAAAAAGGAGTTATAAATACGGACTGCCTGTTCCCACTTCGATTTCCCAAGTTACAGCATTTGCTCTGAAGACTTGTGAAATTTATTAGCGGTTACTATACTTAAGGACTTCTCAAGTAATAGACGATTTAAAGCCCCTCAGTTACAAGATCATGATATGGAACGAGATGCTGGCAGTCGTTACTGTGTTGCCTAAGCATATTTACTAAGTTTGTGTGGTACTCATTAAACAAACTTTGCATGGGCACGAAAAATTACCGAACCTCGGAAATCCCGGTTCGGTGTTAGAATTTTAGGAATTCGTATTTAAGGGGACTCATACACCTTAAACCTCTTATGATCTTCGAATATGTGACTGTTGCAAGAATTGGGATATTTTATTTATTTTAAAAGCAATTACTTCCAACTTTCTACATCTGACTACATAATATAGCTGCTTTAGAAACTACTAACCAGAAAGTTTGTCAAAACCGTAAAAAACAACCTTATATTTAGCGTAGGTATAATGAAACACTCAATCGATTTCGAGGGCAGCTAAAGGTCCCTCCTCATCAGGAGAAAGAAATACATAGAAAGAAGAAAATAGGAATCACAGAAACACGTGGTGCTTATCAGCACTGCATGTGGTTATAACTAGATTTTTAATCAGAGTTGCACTGGCCGCCTACTTTTACTGAGCCAGGCTGTCTGATCAAGCATAAAGAAATATTAGCGAAGTTAAAATAGGGAGCGAGGGGCAAATGCACATTACGCTCAAAATCTGAACTTCAAATAATGGAAAGCAACCACTGAACGGATTTTTATACCCTCTGGTAGTACCAAGTGCGAGGAGGTAACGCCATCTATCGGCAAAAATAATTGAATTAAGACAGTAGAATTTTAAAGGCATTAGGAAGGACTGGATTGGACTTCAAATCATTAACTAAACTTTCTAAATCTTTGTGAATGTGAAAAGCCTCAAGAAAATCCAATTCGCCTATGGAAGAAGCCTTTTGGATGATTTTTGCAGACCCAAAATCAAAATTATGGTTAAAAGTCCAGCTATGATACGCTATTGAAGACTTGTTAATTTCCCCTTTTTTGACATAAGATTCATGTTCCTTGATACGAAACTTCAACGCTCTTTTTGTTTGGCCAATATATCTTAAACCACACTGACATGATATACTATAAATTCCCCAAGAATTCAAGACAGAAACGCAATCTTTTAGAATCGAAGGGTGAATTTTATTAATAGGGGAGAAACCGACTTGAAAATTGAATTTCTGGAGAATCCGTGCAATTTTATAGCTAACAGAAGGATAAAATGGAAGCACGACAAGGTCATTGATATTATTTCTAACAGTGGAATGTCTTCTTTGATGGGAATCTGAAAATTTTTTGACGGCTTTATCAATAATCACGGGAGAAAATCCACGGTCAATCGCAACTGCTCTCAAATAATTAAGTTCATTGGTAAGCAAAGATTCAGAGGAACAAACTTTTAACGCGCGGAAAACATAATAGTAAAAAGAAGCCATTTTTTGCTTAACAGGGTGGCATGACTTGGCATGGGGTGGTAAACAAACTGCAAAGGGTTTACGGTACACAGTGGTGCTAAAATCGGTTTCATTGCGGATTATAAGAATATCGAGGAAGGGGAGGGAATTGTTGGATTCAATTTCAAGAGTGAATTGGATGGCTGGATCAATTGAATTCATAATAGATAGAATCTCGGATAAATCCTCTTTATAACCGTCAAAAAGTGCGAAAGTGTCGTCAACATACCGAATCCAAAGACGAAAAGATAATTTATCAAATAATTTCATCTCAAAATAGTGCATATAAATGTCAGCAAGTACCGGACTGAGAGGATTACCCATAGCCAATCCTTCAACTTGACGAAAATATGCATTTTGGAAAACAAAGTGGGTTTGACTTAGAGAAACTTTAGTAAGCGAAACCAACTCATTAATTTCAGTATGTGTGAAGTGAAATTCCCGAAGCCTAGTTTCAAGACAATTTAGTGCTCCTTCGACCGGAACATTAGTAAACAATGATTTGTCTTCTAGTCTAGTTTGTGCTATCAACCGGCATTTTCGAGAATATTTTACTGTTTATTGTTTTACCACGTGCACCATTTTATTTACTTCTTTCCACGTGGCCATCATTTTTTCGGATTTGGTTTATGCTATCAACCGGCATTTTCGAGGTAATTCTATATTTTTTCGGTTTACCACGTGCACGATTTTGACTTTCGTTGCTTCTTTCCACGTGGCTATTGGTTTTTCAGTATTGGATGTTTCTCTCCTTTTGGAATGTTTTTGTCATTTGTTGATGAAAATTGTCTTCATTATTTATTGGTGTTTTTTTCATGTTATAAGTAATTACTTGTTTGGACTTTCGGAATTACATTTCTTTGTTCACTTGTTTCTTGCTTGTGCCCTTTTCACAATATGTCCACTGACAGGAACCGATTTTGTAAGTTACGCCTTAAGCGTACGAAATTCTTGAATCATCTACAGTTTCTACTTAAATGCAAACATCAAAATTTCATTCCCAAATTTATACATGTGAAATGTAGCATTAAAGCTTCCGTTCACGTTTCAAAAATTTTGCATAAATTCAAATTGGCACTTCTTCGTCACATTATAAGGGACGCACGCAAACGTTTATCTAAAATTGAATTTGAATTATATTACCTCCATTTAAAAATTGCTAATTCCACTGAAAATATTTCCTCATTTGAACATACATCCTGGTCTAGAACTGATACCGTTTGTCAAGGGCATAAAAATGTGCTCATTTCTAAATTCCAAAAACTCACACACCTGTCGGATAGTCCCAATTATCTAGCTGATCTTCCCACTGTAAACGTTAACTCCATCGTTAATATCTCCAATAGGAATCTTTCGGAGGATCAGTTAAAAGTATTAAAATATAATTTCAACTTTTCAAAGACATCTAAACCTTCAATTCCTCAAATCATCGCCCCTATAGAGAAAGCCTTTAAATTCACCAAAATTTCGGAAACGCAGAAGGATACAATCCGCCACCTAATTACTCATAACGTTAATTTTAACAATAAATCTTTGGGTTCTAATCTTAGCAAAAAGGAAAATGAGATCTTACGTGAAATTAATTCTGATACTAATATCATTATCTCTAAAGCTGATAAGGGCGGACAGATCGTTGTTATGGACAAACACACATATATTACTGGAGTCTCTAAATTGATAAATGAAGGCCCATACTGCTCGATCCCTAAAGATCCTTCAACTTCGGACCTCATGAAAGTAAAAAGTGCTATTAAATCTTCCCACATTCTGCCAACTCAGTTGAAGAAATCACTTATTCCGCCTATTACTAATTGCGCTAGACTTTATGCTCTTCCAAAAGTCCACAAAACCGGTATTCCTTTTCGACCAATTGTTTCCAACATAGGTACTGCTTCATATCCTTTGGCCAAATATTTAGTTTCCAGATTTTCTCCTCTACTTGATAACAATATTCACACTGTAAAAAATTCTGTTGAAGTCATTGATAAACTTAAAAATATTTCCGCACTTCGTTCCATTATGGTTTCATTTGATGTCAAATCATTGTTTACTAATGTTCCGGTCGAAGGAGCACTAAATTGTCTTGAAACTAGGCTTCGGGAATTTCACTTCACACATACTGAAATTAATGAGTTGGTTTCGCTTACTAAAGTTTCTCTAAGTCAAACCCACTTTGTTTTCCAAAATGCATATTTTCGTCAAATTGAAGGATTGGCTATGGGTAATCCTCTCAGTCCGGTACTTGCTGACATTTATATGCACTATTTTGAGATGAAATTATTTGATAAATTATCTTTTCGTCTTTGGATTCGGTATGTTGACGACACTTTCGCACTTTTTGACGGTTATAAAGAGGATTTATCCGAGATTCTATCTATTATGAATTCAATTGATCCAGCCATCCAATTCACTCTTGAAATTGAATCCAACAATTCCCTCCCCTTCCTCGATATTCTTATAATCCGCAATGAAACCGATTTTAGCACCACTGTGTACCGTAAACCCTTTGCAGTTTGTTTACCACCCCATGCCAAGTCATGCCACCCTGTTAAGCAAAAAATGGCTTCTTTTTACTATTATGTTTTCCGCGCGTTAAAAGTTTGTTCCTCTGAATCTTTGCTTACCAATGAACTTAATTATTTGAGAGCAGTTGCGATTGACCGTGGATTTTCTCCCGTGATTATTGATAAAGCCGTCAAAAAATTTTCAGATTCCCATCAAGAAGACATTCCACTGTTAGAAATAATATCAATGACCTTGTCGTGCTTCCATTTTATCCTTCTGTTAGCTATAAAATTGCACGGATTCTCCAGAAATTCAATTTTCAAGTCGGTTTCTCCCCTATTAATAAAATTCACCCTTCGATTCTAAAAGATTGCGTTTCTGTCTTGAATTCTTGGGGAATTTATAGTATATCATGTCAGTGTGGTTTAAGATATATTGGCCAAACAAAAAGAGCGTTGAAGTTTCGTATCAAGGAACATGAATCTTATGTCAAAAAAGGGGAAATTAACAAGTCTTCAATAGCGTATCATAGCTGGACTTTTAACCATAATTTTGATTTTGGGTCTGCAAAAATCATCCAAAAGGCTTCTTCCATAGGCGAATTGGATTTTCTTGAGGCTTTTCACATTCACAAAGATTTAGAAAGTTTAGTTAATGATTTGAAGTCCAATCCAGTCCTTCCTAATGCCTTTAAAATTCTACTGTCTTAATTCAATTATTTTTGCCGATAGATGGCGTTACCTCCTCGCACTTGGTACTACCAGAGGGTATAAAAATCCGTTCAGTGGTTGCTTTCCATTATTTGAAGTTCAGATTTTGAGCGTAATGTGCATTTGCCCCTCGCTCCCTATTTTAACTTCGCTAATATTTCTTTATGCTTGATCAGACAGCCTGGCTCAGTAAAAGTAGGCGGCCAGTGCAACTCTGATTAAAAATCTAGTTATAACCACATGCAGTGCTGATAAGCACCACGTGTTTCTGTGATTCCTATTTTCTTCTTTCTATGTATTTCTTTCTCCTGATGAGGAGGGACCTTTAGCTGCCCTCGAAATCGATTGAGTGTTTCATTATACCTACGCTAAATATAAGGTTGTTTTTTACGGTTTTGATTGTCACATTAGCGTGTTTCTCTTCTAGTCCAGAAAGTTTGTGTTGCCACAAATATGTTTGTAATTTAATCCTCTTTGTGGTAAAATATTTCGCCATGTTTCCACCTTGCGCGCATGATATTTTAAAAATGGCTAATGGTACATACTTGAAATTGGATGGAATTCTTTATATGGGCACTATTTTCTAACTGAACCAACAATCTGATGAATATTTTAATATTGAAAAATTTTAATGACGAAAACATTAAAATTTTTTTAATAAAATACATTTATAAACTCAATTCAAAATAAAATAAAAATTTAACATGAAATGTTTAGAATTTTAGGTTAACAGTAGTTTCCAAATGTTATAAAAGCTATATATTAAATATGGAATTAAATTATGAAACAGAATGTTTTAAACTGTGCGCGCAAGTTGGAAACATGACGAAAAATGTTGTCACAAAGGGGATTAAATTATAAAAATATTTGTGGCAACACAAACTTTCTGATTACTCTTTCAGAAAGCAGCTATATTATGTAGTCAGCTGTAAAAAGTTGGTAGTAATTGCTTTTAAAATAAATAAGTTATCCCAATTCTTGCAACAGTCACCTATTCGAACATCTTATGGGTTTTAAGGTGTATGAGTCCCCTTAAGACTCTTACACACTGTCTTCTCATTAATTTTCGGATTAATTATTACAAAGGTGCCAAGAAAGTTTTATTATGTCGCAAGTGAGAAAAGAAGTCTTTTTGAACTTTTTCCTGCCCATTAACATTGAAATTTACGTCAATCAACTAAATGTGATTTCCCCAAATGGACAAAGCATTTTCACTCATGCACGTAATCATACCAGATGTTTACGCTCAGTGGGAGAAGAGGGCGTATTTATTATTTCATTATTATTTTTGTTTGAATGTACAAGAAAAAATTAGAAATTAATTTATATAGCATTAACAATAAATAAGATGCTTGATATGAATAAGAATTCTTAGCTTCTGTAACCTGATGATAGTTTTGTTTTGTTGTGCAAATATATACATTAGACTATGACTCTATGGCAGCATGTGGGGGAATCTTCTGACAGCTAATTAGATTGATTGGCATAAACGTGAAAATTATGACAGTTAATTAAACTCAAATTGATTGATTTTTCTTGAGCTTTTACAGTTTAGCAGCTCACTAATAGATTGCCCAGTGTTGCTTTTCTGAAGAGTTTTAACAGATAAAACTGTGTTGTTCATACATAAAAGAAATTAATTTGATCTTTCATAACAATTACTATCGAAATAGTTGATCTTTATTTGCACCTTTCTTATTTCTTTCTTCCCTATTCAATAACGAAGTAAGAAAAGAAAAATAATTAATTCGAGTGAAATTACGCTTATGAGAAAGGCTTTCCGAAATAATGACTTTAGATACTAAATTCTTGTATATAAAGGATCAATAAAATATTTTTGTAGCTTTAATGCTTTA
Source organism: Stegodyphus dumicola (assembly GCF_044657685.1). Classification (NCBI taxonomy): domain Eukaryota; kingdom Metazoa; phylum Arthropoda; class Arachnida; order Araneae; family Eresidae; genus Stegodyphus; species Stegodyphus dumicola. Next base: position 96,532,869 of record NC_140772.1, on the reverse strand, counting down.
TATACCCGTACATAACAGCCATTTAATGATATGATATCATGGTAGTAGCATCTGGTAACATCAGAGCGAATGCAAGCTTAATTAATCAAGGTCGTATGGACGGAGTCCATGATTAAACGGAAATTATCCTTGAGCGCAATTAACAGCTCTGAAATCTCAGTTGTTAAGAGCATCTCTCGGAGAAGAGGAAGTCGATACCTAATAGAAGCCCAGGTACTTCAGATATCTGTAACCTATGTTTGAAAGAATGCAAAAGCTGACTTATAAAATATTTATATTATTGGTTCGAATATAAGATGATATCGTTCCCTTAAAAATAGATTTACGAAACGTATACCCATCCTGCATATGACACCTAAATAATATTTAATTAATTTTACGTCAACGTATAGTGCAGTGGTGCCTAACATAATGGATGCCATCTACAACGTACGTTGCATATACGTCCCTCATACAAATCAAAAAATGTCCCATATAAAGTACTACTCGTGAACTTCGTCGCGTATTAAACGTGAAGTTAATTCTTTCCTTTAACAAAGAACAACTACAAAAAATGCGATCTGTGCATATAACAAAGTTAAAAACTAGGGAACGAGCAAAAGAGCTTACTTCTTAATCTTAAACCTCTACTGATCGGTATAGTTTTTAATACTGATAGTTGCTTATCAATCGTTGGGTGCTGATTCGAGCCCCGGGAAAGACATGGATATTTGGAATATGCGTAGTACGCGCGGAGTGGGTGTACTCAAAATACGCGGTTAGCAGAAAGAATTTTCGAGTGATTTCGTGGTAGGGGAACATTCTCGGATCTGCCTCTACCCTGAAATTCTCGATCAGAATTGGGCCGGAGCTGAGAGGTGTCCTGTTGTCACGCTGCCATAAAGATTCTAAGGGCCTATGTTAACGACAGCTGCGATTCTGGTTAGGACATGTTATCTAATGTTACTGTCAGACAAGTGATATAAATCACAGCTACAACAACGCAATATTTTCCCTGAAAAGAACTTCGAGCCTTCCTTGAGCAGCCTTCGAATGGAAGCTCAGAGAAAGTTTCTTCTGCTGAGTAGCAGAAAAGCATTTTTGACTCATATGACTAACAAGGGTGCTATCAACTATCAAGGGTGTTCCGAAGAAATGGACATTAGGCTGCTTCTTTCTTTCTTCCATATTACATACTATTTATTCAATTAAAAGTAAATGTAGTGGCATCCTAGTACGCTAAGGTAAGCAAACTGACTTACTGACAATATCAAAGTAGTACGCACTACTTCAGAACCATCCCGAGAACGACGGGACAAATGTAGGCAAATTAAGCTAATTTTGCCAAGTTCTAGAACATTATACCTTAAAAAAAATGTGCAAGAAAGTCAAGGGCAGCTGAATATCCTATATCCAGTCGAAAATGTGGTAGGCTTAATTTTGAGAAACTGATTGAGGTAAAATTTTAAGAACCCGTGTACATACATAGTTATTACGATGTTTCCTGATGTTGCGCAGGGCCTGGGGACGGATAAAATTTAATTCTCATTGTTACGTAAAGAAAGAAGCTTTCAACAAAACGGATTGTGTTCGTTATTCAAGGCCCCGCTGTATTTAGAACATTTGGTAATATTTCTTTTGAACGTCCATCAATTTATCAAGACATGCATACGTAAGCCATCATATATGCAGTCCATATTTTTACGAGTTTTTGTGGTGTTATACAGGGCCTGAGAACAGACAAAAGTTCATTATTATAGTTACTTAAGGGAAGCAAGTAACTATTGCGTTCGTTATTTATGGTGTCGCTGTACTTAGAACATTTAGTAATCGTTCTTTTAAACATTCATCCAGTTATCAAGACCATACATGTAAGCCATCATATATGCAATGCACATCTTTCTCCCCAAAAGACTATAAAAATATAGTCATTTCAGTTACTATGCCATGTTTTTATACAGGCCAGTGTGATTTTAGTTTTCTTTCACGTTCTGAATGATCTTGCGCTTTCGCTTGTGATTTATAACCAGTGCTTGTAAAAAATCAAGACAACGATGCGATTCACACAAAATTATATTACCCATGTGCGTTCAGGTTTAATTACGATTTTTAATTACTGAAATTATTATGTTTTATTTCCGAAGAAAACTTTATTTCCATAAACCTTTCTAATCTCGCAGGCGTATTACCTTTTTACTTCTTTGTACGAAGTAAAAAGGAAGTATTGTAGTCGCGAAAAGTTTCAGGCAGCATATTTCAACGAAAATATCCAATTTGACCGCTATCGAATGCAATTTAACGATGGTTTTGCGTGATATCTGTACGTAAGGACAGAATAAAATACTCTTTTCTTTCAAAAAAATTATAAAACTGCTTTAAAATTAATTCTGAAGAGAATTTTTCGTGGCGTCTGTACGAACGTACGTACGTACGTACGTATCTCGCATAACTCAAAAACGAGTAGCCTCAGAACGTTGAAATTTTGTATATAGGACTGCTATAACATGTAGATGTGCACCTCGTATTTTGGTTACAATCCGCAGCACCAAACGTATATAAATATATTTATATATATATCCACTCTGTTACCCGGCTCAGTGATCTCAGTTTCTTTACTCTTATATGTTGGTAAATCGTACATTTTTTGCTTTAAAAATGATTGATTATGTTGTTTTTATCTTCCGGTTAAGGATTTTATGCCTTTAATAAATCTGTGTGCAATATTTTTAGAATTTTCAGCAATTTTAAAGTTGTTTAATTGCCGCTAAGCCTGTTTTTAATGGCGGCTATTGATGTTTACATTTGAAACAGGAGACTAGTGGATTTGTTGCCAATCTAGAGAAACTTAGCTTCGCAACAACAAAGATAACGCATTCATTTATTATTGACAATTAAATCATGCTTAATTCTTTCTGGAATTTTTTCGAGGAAATAAGCGTTTGAGATTTCCTTCGTAATTTTTAATATAGATATTTGGAGTTTTTATGTATTTTTGCCTTCTCGCGAAGTGAGAACTGAATTAATTCAATGAGAAATACTCTATCGTATGTGAAAAACTGTTTCTTTTTTGTTTTGTTTGCTTAATTTCTTTTATACATCGTTCTAGCTTTATTATAGTATTTGAATAGAACATGTGGCAACGATTAGATAATTCTTTAAATGGTATACATTTAGTTCATTCTGAGTTATAATATGAATGAAATATAATACTGTTAAGTAAACCTAGCGCCAGAATGTCGCTATGGTAAACAAAGTGAATTTTAAAGAATGCATTTATTCTATTGTGGCTTATGCGCTGTCGGCGAAGTAGGTTTAATTCAGTCTAATACGTTTAAATAAAATGCGTATAATTTAATATTCCGTACAAGGAAGTCATGTGGTGTACACATCAGATTTTTTCTTCTGTTTCCCATGTAACTTACGTTAAATTTATAATTCTTTTACAACATTTGCTTTCTGTAATCTCAGTCAAGTAAAAAATCCTCTCTTCTGTTCTCTGAGCGAGGAAATCATTTAATTCTCTTATCTCAATTAATACTAAATTTGAAAAATTGCGCTGCGAAAAGTTAATAAATTCCAATGGTCTTTTTCCTTCAAGCATACGAATTCTGCACACTTCCCGAAAATCCCAAATTTAATAAGTGGTAATTAAATGCAAGAATTTCGTGTTTTAATTTCCTGAACCCTTCAGATTCTTATCTGCATTTACAAAGAAAAAAAGGGTAATGAAGATCATTGTCAGATTATCTGTCTTTTAAGATGAAGTATCCAATTTCAGAATTACAAAAGGGTATAGAAATTTCGGAAGAATTAAATAGAGTAATTTGTCGTAGGGACTTTCTCTAGTTTGAAATAATAGGTATTACAATGCTTAAGCTTCATTCATTATTTATTCGTTCTTCAAACTCAATACTTTTCTTTATTTTTAAAAAGAAATCTTTTATAATCAGTCTTCGAATGATTTAAAATTTTCTCGGTTCAAGAATTTTCTATTCTGTTCATTAAATTTATGGATGATGGCGGGATTTTAAGGAAATAAATTAAATAAAATGTTAAATTTAGTAACAGTTGACTACGTTTTTCAAAACTAGTTTTGTTCAATCACTTGTAAATTACATAATATTCATTATCTGATATTAAATGTTGGAAATATATAACTGTTGGGGCTTACATCACTTGTATGACCTAATGAGAACAAATCCACAAATTTCATTGCGTCTATTGTTGGTATGGGGCTTAAGCACTATACAAGACACAGTAGAGCTTTGCTCTGCTTCACCTCAATTTCGATGGAAAGCACGGGAGGTAGGAAGAGCCTGAGAGTCTCCAACTACTTAAAAAGAACTATTTTTGAAGAACTGCTCAAAATATCTGCGGAAATTTTAAAATCTACGTATGTGAAATATTTTCTTAATGACAATAAATGCTATCATATTTAAAATATAACAATGAACATAAATGTACGAAATCTTTGAAAAATATAAATTCTGCGTTTGGAGAACATTGACTATATATATATATATATATTATCATCAGAACATGTCGAGTCTACTGCAAATCGTATGCAATATAAGCTTTTCCTTCAGTCTACGGTTTGCGCAATTTTAAGATTCAATTAAGATGAATTTTTCTTATTTCACTAGTCAGTCTTCGCGCAATAGACGTATAACACATCTGCTTAAATTTTCAAACTATAAATAATGTAAGATAAAATAACACGTCGAACAAGTATTAATTTAAAATTCAAACGACAAAAATTAGGGTTATGTTTGCAAATTTTCACAGGACTGGTTTCGATGGTTTTATCCAACCATCATCCTCAGCTACAAATGAATAAGATCAGATATAGTGATAAGATAAGGAAGGTTTTTTTTTTTTTTTGCTTATTACGTCCTCCGCCCTTAGGCATTACACGGAAAGGAAGGGGATGCCCCGTGGAGGTCCTTTTAAGGGAAACTGGCTCGTATCCACGTTACACATGGGAACCAGGAAAACGCCCATGCAGCCAGCCCGTTCGCCGGGACTCGAACCCCTGACCGAACTACCAGTGTTCAGCGTCTTTAACCGCTCGGCCGCTGGTGGGCCAAGATAAGGAAGGTTGGACCAGAGTTTAACTTTCTTATCTAGATAAGCGCAAATGAACCAAATATGGTATAGTGATTAGATAAGATAAGAAAGGCTGGAAAATAGTTTTATCTTATCTAATCTGGTATCTTATCTTGTTCATTTGGGCTTTGGCAGCTGAGGATGAAACTCGCCCTGTGAAAATTTGCAAACATAACAATGATTTTCGTTGTTTGAATTCTAAATTAATATAAATAATGTATTTTAAATGCTTTTATTTCTCGTTTCCTGTAAGGGGCCTAGGAATTACTCATTGTCCTTCTAATAAAATCACGAATTTGTTTCGTAGGTATTGTTTGTCTGTCATTTTTATGGGCTTGCATCGTAACCAACCAAGAAATATAATTATGTGATGGATTTATCTTCGCGATTATACTTAAAGTGAAATATTGTGATTATGCATAACGTACATATGAGCATATGTACTTTTCATTTTGCTTTGTGATTCAGTATTCATCAATAACTTGCCCAAATCTTGGTAACCACCAGCTTTGTTATAAATTCCATTTTCCATAAACGAATTGCTGCAAAAGTTTGCAAAACTGTTAAAACTCATAATTCGAGTTAAATCTCATAACGGTATGGCAACACGCATTAGGTCACATTTATATTAATGCGTTTTGGCGCGCATAAAAAACTAGCATTTACACAACTGACTCCTGTAAACATGTATATTCCCTCGGGGGTTGACTCAGGAGAATTCCTGGGAGGTACTGGCTAGGATCTGTACTTAGTCTCAACCACGAGGGTATAAAATCAGTCTTTACAGGCTGTGCCTGAGTTTACTCGCGACGGTGTATGGCTCAGCAGGTACCATAAAATTCTCCTCTGGGCCGTGGGGTCGAAGCATTGTAGATAAATAAGTTGGCGGGACGGCACTTAATTCCGATTGGAGGGAAGTTGTCCCGTCACAAGAGTTGTAAACATAGGGAAAGTTATCTACTCTATCAGCGTAACCCTCACAGTCTGTGATGTTTTTGAGTTTCTATACATAGTGAAGGAACCCCAAAATAAGTGCACTGAACTTGCCTGTTCTGCCGCAAGGCGTCATTCCTCAAAATTATTTCCTCTACTTAACACATTTATTAAATTAAATTCTTAATTGTCGCGAAAGCAATTAAATGAAATTTTCTATTCCTAGCACTTTGTGAACAATTTTAGTCTTAAATTGTTCACAAAGGCACGATTTAGCTACAGAAAAAAAAATTATCCTACTTGTGGGTATTTTAAATTAATATAACAGAGAATCAAATTCAAACATCGATAACATAGTCTAAGATTACACGTTAAATAGCTCAGATATTTTTACCTCACGCTGGTTTAGATATTTAACCGACGCATAATTAAAACATCGACTAGCGAGAATGCTGAAGCTTGAAATATAATTTTCAGCAGAGCTGGCGCAGAATGCTAGAAGCAAGACACGATTGTCAGAAGCTTTTCTATACTAAAGAATCATAACCCTCAGCTTAAATGCACATAAAGCTAATTTACATTCTGAGGGGATTATGGAAAATAGAAGTTAATTCACAATAAGTGGTTAATTAGCATAAGATATTTTATACGTGAAAGACACTGTTTAATTTTAATGATAATTAATTAAGTTCGTGTCGCCCATTAGGGTTATTTAATTATGACAAAATTCCATATACCTGTCTGCCATCTGCCTAGTAGAAAGGATGTCCATGTAGAAAGGATTCTAAGAGAAATTGACTTCTATTTACTTTACTCTTGAAGAAAATCTTTAAAATTCTCCTGCCGCTTTTCGTAATGATTTGAACAAGTGTTTGCAGTCTCATTATCTAGGCCACTAGTGTTCATTGCCTCCCTTAGGACGCGAAGAATAAAAAATAGCGTTGTGACATATTGCAAAGTTTGAAGATTATTTCGTTCATTAGGCCTGGATTTTTTTTTATTGATTGATTTCCTTTGATTTTCTGTTTCAGTCATATAGTTGGTAAAAATATTGTTTACTTACTTTTCTTGAAATCTAATAAATTAATGCATTTAATTTCAAATTGCTTTCAATCACATTTCTCTGGATAGCTTTTGCAAGGCTTTTGGAAAAACTCATATTTCAGTTTTCATACTTCCGTTTCTTCTGAGAAAGTGTGACTTCCTGAATTCTATTAGAAATACACTGCACTTTGGTATTAAGAGCCAGTTTCACAATTAATAATTTGGATTTTTTTTTTATAATTTTTTTTTCTTTTCCATTGTCTAACTTAATTCTATCTAAAGAAATAAGAAGTTTGCAATGCAAGTTTAGCATACTTATCTTTTGAAACTTGAATTGACACACAAATAGAAATTAAACTATACAAGTTCGCAAAACCCATAACTTGAACGCAGAGTGGTTGTTTATAAGAAGCATATGAGTCTTTTGGGACTTTGATCAATAATCTACTATAAAAAGTTCACAAAAAAAAAAAACTGAAAAGCAAACTTTTATATCATATAAACGAAGTAGGAAAAGAAAATGTAAGATACAATCCTAGAATCAAGTCATTAAAATTAAAGTGTCTTTCATGTATAAAATATCTTATGCTAATTAACCACTTATTGTGATTTAACTTCTATTTTCCATATTTCCCTCAGAATGTAAATTAGCTTTATGTGCATTTAAGCAGAGGGTTATGATTCTTTAGTATAGAAAAGCTTCTGACAATCGTGTCTTGCTTCTAGCATTCTGCGCCAGCTCTCTGAAAATTATATTTCAAGTTTCAGCATTCTCGCTAGCCGATGTTTTAATTATGCGCCGGTTAAATATCTAAACCAGCGTGAGGTAAAAATATCTGAGCTATTTAACGTGTAATCTTAGACTATGTTATCGATGTTTGAATTTGATTCTCTGTTATATTAATTTAAAATACCCACAAGTAGGAGAATTTTTTTTCTGTAGCTAAATCGTGCCTTTGTGAACAATTTAAAACTAAAATAAAAATATTACGTAATACTTCTTTCTTATTTTATGAGTTATTTAAGGGTATTAATATAGTTATCTATCTAGTAGTGTTGGCAAAACTTGTCACAATAGCATCATTGCATACCTTTATTTTAGAACTCTGTATGATCGCTTCAATTAAATTCTTCTATTTTTATGCTCTCTTTACAAATCTAAAGTCTTAAAAATACCAAGAAAAAGTGTTACAAATAATGTATGGTTAGTATGCTAACTGAGAAAAATAAATTCACAGAAAAATGTGTTTTAAATCTTTAATCTAATTTACTGTTGAGATTTCGAATAAATTAACTTGCTGAAGTAAGATAATATAATTGCTTTTCACTGAAATGACTGAAGATTTTAAATTTACCCTTTTATTACTGAATTATGTATTTTACGTTGTTCTCAAATGAGTTTACAGTGTTGAACTTTGGTTGGTCATGTTTAGATTCTACAAACTGCTCCTAATTAAGAATCATCCATTTGAGGAGATGCTGAAGCTATTAAATGCTAGTAGTTTGCTCCCCAGACTATTCTCTGTAATCGAAGACACTGTTACCATGTGGGATTTACTTTGCCATGCGTAACATAAAATACGGGCCAGTCACTTGTTGAATTTCTGTATGAATGTATCTCTATTCTTCGGTAGATAATCTTAGCATACTTCGCCTTTCGCTAACAGCCCACCTCTATAGAAGCTTTAAGCTCCGCCTGTTAACGCGAAGTTTTCGATTCTATCCTTATTTTACGAGCACACATAAGTCCATGCACATTGTTAAAGTTTTTCACTCAGATGGTAGCCAATAGACTCATTTATGTAGGAATAAGTTTTACTAATTGTCAGGATATTTTGTAAAGGTAATTTTGCGATTTTGTATATATAAATAGATAGAATATTCTAAAAATTACATTTTTAATGAAAAAGTGACTTTTAAAACCACATATACTAAACTCAGAAATCTTGAGGCTTAGAACGGAGAAATTTTCAGCATCAAAGTTTCTCTCTATGATATCATATAACGAAATACTGATACTTAAGAAGTACTTTTATAGTGTATGTGACAAAGCGTATCAGGAAATTTATTATGCATCGATGATCGCATTCTAATCAACTTACTTTAGTAATTAGCTCATCCTTTATGTCAGAGATATGCACCTAAAATTAATTTAGAAGTAGCGAATGAAGCATATTTATCGACGAACCTGGCCTATTTGTGAAGCTTGTTAAGGAATACATCATAATTTTGATTTTGTAAGTGACGCCTTATAATTCATCCAACTTTATTTATTTTCTTGCGCTCAAATCCATGCTCCCCAAACAATCTTTAATATATTCCCCGATGATAGAGCATCGAAGGCTTTTGTTTTAATCTCCATTACTCAAGGATTAAGTGAGAAAATTTAGCCGGGTCTCTTTAATCATTTTCTTGGCCGCATCGGTCATTTTTCCAGTAAATCGGTTCTGCCAGAGCGAAAACGTTATCCATCATCCCGAAAATGTTGCACCTTGCGAGGAAGTTAGTAGTAAATCATTGGGGTTACGAGAAGTCGATGTTATCAAGCCCCTTCTCCACCCTACGCTCGGCCTACATGCTTCCGCCTTAGATGGTGATCATGAAAGGGTATCGGTCTTGGACTGAAATTAAGGTGACGACTTTTCTTTGTTTCTTTATTTCTTCTTTTTAACGCCGCTTAATCGAATTTGGTAGAATTTCTATCTTGCCTTTTTTTAAACCTCATAATTTTTGTTCTCGGTGCTAAGATATCTTCAATAATGTAGCTTTCAAAAAATAGGTTTTATGTTGTTCATAGGATGGTGAGTTACTGGAATGATTGATATCAGTTACGAAATAATCTATCGAGTTATTAGAGATAATCAAGGGATACTTAACACTTACATGTCATCTAGTCAAGTAAAATAACTGCGCGAAATATAATAGATTTTATGATGCAATATATACTGAAATCCAGGTAGTCGCATTATTTACCCTTGATTTGAGGTACAGCATTTTAAATTTTTTGTTAATTTCGTTGCTTTATTTTTATTATTTACTTCCAATTTAGTTGTCATTAAAATCATAAATTCATGAAGATATTAAGATCAAATATTTAATGCTACTCTTTAGAATTTTGTAGTTTATTATGTTTTTGGTGTAATTTAAAATACAGGCTGTCCAGAACAACGGATATATCCGAAATCAATGTGTTTATTGCTTTGCAGTTTACATAGCTGGAACGAACTCAAAATATAATATTCGTCGGAAAGATTAGGACGAAATGGAGTTTGTTCTTTAAATGTATGTGCCAAAAGTACGGAAGCAATAGTATTAGATCACACCAGTGATATTTTTGAATAAGCGAAATAAGTCAGAGTGTCATTTACCCATAGCCCAAAATAAAAAGGTGTTCATATAAAAGAAATGCACTGAAATCTTTGTGTTCTTATTTCCTGCCATATAAACTATAATGTAATAAACACATTAGTTTTGGATATATATGTTTTTCTTTGTCATCAGTTGTTTCCTGGACATTCAGTGTACTAGAACTTCACGTATACGGATATAGTTCAAAATACTCGTAAATTCATTTGATGGGATCGGTTATTCGGCTTTTTATGCACAATAAAGTTAAGCTTGTTGTTAATTACTTTTCATTCTTTTTATCATTTTAATTGATTTGAAAATTTTTTCTTAGCATTATAAATTTATGACAAATTCTAAAGACAAAAATTTAATAATATGCGGTATACCCTTTATTTTCTTATTGAACGGTATAATATACAATATAATCACGTTTCAGCTGCCCATATTTTAAATATAAGGAGGTCCAATTAATCTTCTTGCTGTTCCTTGTTTTAAGAACACTAAAATCAATCTATCATGGAAAATTCTTTGCATGCGTTTTATTGCTTGTATAAATTTTATTAAATTCATATATTTTTGAGAAACCCTAAGAACAAAGAAGAAGAAGCATACATCTGATAGTTTTTCATTATTCTAATGTAATAAAAGTAATATTTATTGAGCAATTTGTTTTGCGCAAATGAAAAAAAAAAGTTTTAAGTTTTGCCAATACATGTTAGAGCAACATTGTATGCTTAGTTTTAAAACCTATGTAAATAAAAATTAACTAAATTATATATTTTAGGCAATAATTTATAAATTTTGTCGAGAAAAGTATGTTTTATCTTTTGCTTTTGGTAATATAAATATTTATTTTTATCGTGTAGGTATCGTCAAAATAAATACGATACTTGAAAAATAATATTACTCCCTTGATGTTCTATAAATATGCATTTGAGAGTAGGAAAAAAATGACAAGCCGTTACTCGGATTTTCGAGTATTGATTTGGGGTGTGGTCCCAGTTAGTGCAAATAATTGGAGTCCTACCAAACTTCAGATTAGATTTGGAAAAGGAAAATAATTTTAGCTATGAAATTTGCAGCTGACGAAAAAAATTTTATATTGCTTTCTTTGCCAACGATGTTTTGCTTTTGGAATATTGATTATTTAAATTGATTTTGGGGACATTTGCGATCAATTTGCTTACATGAAATCGTGAAATAGGAGTTTTCAAACAACATCATGTAAACTATTGAAACGAATATTGCACACATATAAATAGTTGGAGAGAAACTGCAGGTTTTTTTAATAATGCTACATGAAAATCTAAAGAGGCGGTGCTTTGCCGGAAATTAAGGAAACAGAGGCAAGCCTATTTAACATTGAATAAATAGCTGTCTCGCTACGAGATATAACCAAGCTGGCGATGATATTGGAGACTATTTTTTTTCGTCAAATTTGGCTAGAAAATGCCCAGATTCTCCAAATCTGGCAACCACTTAATGACGTTTGTGTCCGGTCGCTGTGTAATTGTAGTGGATGCTGTAATTGAATAGTTCAGAGTGAGATTCGGAGTATTGATATATCCTTGAGAGCTTCACCTTTTAGATTCACTTCGCATTCTACTGTGTTCTTAGTAGTTTGAAGTGTAAGTACTCATTGTACTCTGTGATTCTTATTACAGGTACAATATAGACATAGACAGCGCACACGTGTTGCAAGAAATGAAGTTTTACATCATTGCTCAAGGAGCCCTTGAAACTATGCTTCAACTAGTGGTTGTTCTCTTTGGCTTTGAATCACAATTGCGTTAAGAAACAATTATTTTCATTATTTCTTTTAAAAATTTTAAATTTACTTTAATCTGAAATGATACACTAGAGCAAGCAAAAACTGAGCATTTAACTGCTGAAAAAAAATTAAAAGCAGTTTGCCTAACTGATAAGGGACAACCACAAAATTGGATTCAAGGTGAGGTGTATGCTAAAATATAACAATAAATAATAATAGAACAAACTAAAATTTCCTTCAAAATTTGAATAAGCAAAATAGTGAAGAATATGCTCTCAGTACGATGCATTTCAGATAAACCAAAAATTAAGTTGTTGATACTGAAAAGAAGCAAGAAATTAAGATATTGATGCTGCAAAGAAGATAGAAATTAAGTTGTTGAGGATACAGCGAAGTTGCAGATGATTCAGAATATAATTCATGCAAGAATGACAAATAAAATAACATCTATCAATGCAATGAAATGTATCAAAAGCTAAAATTATGGTCTGATATCACCATTATGAAAGGTAGGCTTATTTTGTTCCAGTTGAAATATTTGGCACAATGCAATCTAAAATCTAAAGTCTCAAAGAATATTTCATCAAAATGTTAAAAAATTAAAAAACTATTTTAAAAGTTTTACATTGTTAAAATATTAAGTTTGTAAGGAATTGCAGCCTTTGTTAGGTATTTAGATTCAATTTTATAGTTGAAATAATTTTAAGCTAAACAGTTACGATAGTTGTAAACACTTACTAGTTTAAGAATTAGTTCACCAGAAAGTAAAAATATAAAATATAAATTCCTTTATTTCAAATCAGATATTCAAAATAGCAAAGCCAAATGATAGAGTGAATTTCCTGACACTTGGAGACTTTTGAAATTTTTTAATAAAGAAAAGACTTAACCTAGTCGAGACTAATATCTCCAGGAAATGGTAATACTGTTTCGTTAGAATAAAAACATCTGTGACCTGTAAAACAGCTGCCTCTCAGAGAGTTCACTTCGAAGTGTTTATTAAGTCAATTCAAGACGCATTTAGTAAGATAAATTCTCCAGCAATCACTAAAATCAGCAACTATTATAAAACTATTTATATAAGTTAGATCAAATACAATAATTGGGTATTTTTCGTTTATATTACTCAAGAAAACAGAAGCTTTTTGATATACAGCTAGTAATTTTTTTCGAGTAATGATTTTATATGGATAAAATGACAAATATATTTCCTTGGCGGTACCGTTCACACGCAGCTGTGTTATGACAGGCGGCATTAACTATGTTAAAAAAGAAATGTTTTGTTTTTTTTCCTGCGCAGGAATATTATTTTTATTGTTGCTGCTGCAAGAATGTTCTAGATAAGAAAATATGTTTTCCTACCAATAATATTATTTTGCATTCATATATGAAATTTCGGGAGACAAAATTGGTTAATTATTTGCTCCATTACTGATTGCTTACAAAAAATGATTGCAGTTAAGCTTATTTTTCTATGGAAAATGCAATCAGCTTTTGAAACATTTTATGTGCATAAGGCTATTAAGAAAACAAAGAACGTAGTTTACAATTAAAAAAAAAAAAAAAAAAAGACTTTTATTGCAACTGCTTGCTCAGTAGCAGTATTATTATACATATTTTGGTTGGAATTTGTAATGTCTCGCAATTTTATCTGGAGATGTAAAGGAGCATGAACGGGGAAACCACATGTGTTAATGGGATGCTTTCTTTGTCTTACTTATTGAGTGAGTTAATATCTTCTTAAATTTCTTTCACATTTTGTAAGATATACCATTTGGACAACTGATGTTTTAGGTTCTTTAAGGTAATAAAAATAAGATAATTACTAATGTAATAAAAGCACTGCGTTCAAACGGAGTAAATAATAAACGTATGTATTATTCTGTCCAATGGTTGTAGATTGGAATAAAAAGAACCATTTAAAGGTGAAAGTCAGGTATTTGTATTTTTGTTTATTTATTTTTATCGAACTATAAAAATACCTCTACGCGCAAATGATTAACTGGTCGGTTTACACCACTTTATCAATGAAAAAAAATGAATGATTAGAAATCCCTTTATTGTGAAATACATTACGTATCCCCTTTCAGGTCATGTTTAAGACAGTTTCATGACATTTCAGAGGAATAATAAGGATAAAAATATGTGTAGCTTATTAGAAATTAAGAAGTGACTACATATAACATAAATTACGAAGTTTTTTATGTGAAATATGAATTCGAGATAATTTCCCTCAAAAGCCCTCCACGAAGGCATCCTTATTCTTAGGCATATCCCTTACATGCTTTGAGATAATGCACATATCTACGTCCTATTAAAATAGCTCATAAAATAAATATGCTTTTAGATGTAAATAAACATAAGATGTTCTTAAAATAGTCAATGCAATGCTACAATTTTTCTTAAGGTCCTCTGCTAGACGGTTAAGCAAGTTGTGAAAACAAAGAACGTATTCCCGAGAGAAATGTGAAACATTACTTCGAAAAGCAAAAGAATGATAAGGAAGCGAAAGAGATATATCACATTAGAGATTAAATTACGTAAAGTAAAAACACAGCTTTAATACATACTGAGTAATGAAAGTATTCATATAATTCATTTTATTGAGATATTTTCTCTAATGCTGTGATCAAGATGCGAATCCAGAAAACCGAATGCACTAGCAAATAAAAACTGTAGCGTGGGAATTGAATGCATGAAGTTTCCATTAGGATATGTTTTGCTAGCTGTCTCACCGGAATTTCAGCTCGAAAAATGGCAGCAGCATTAGTTGCATCCTTGCATTTGGAAGTCTCTAAACGTAATGCAAAAACATATGACTTCAGGATAGAAGCTTAAGTAAGAAAAATAAGTATACGGAAATTCAAGGCTGAGAAAATATCGACAGAAAATATCACTTCAGCATAAAATGAATGGAAAATCGGTACTTGTTCATATTTTCAAAATTAAATGAATAAAATATATTGGATAAAAACAGCAGTTAGGAGTACGTTTGATAAAAGCATTTTTCCCAAAACGTGTTCGTGTTCTGAGATTTTGACAAAGAATTGAAAAAAAAAAAAAAAAAAAAAAAAACACGTTAAAGATTTATTTCCAGAACTTTCAAAATATAGTGTGATATAAAATTTAATTAAATTTGTATGCAGCTCAAAACGAAGTCCCACATGACGTCACAATCAAGAACATTATTATCTTTACTATGTATATTATCACTCTGAAAAAAACACACATCATACAAGGTATCCATAGGTCGCTGGTTATTTAATATTTCTCAGTTAAATATTGTTACACTAATTTAAAACCGTTACCTGTACGTTATTTCAGATGTTTAAGGCCACTGCCTTTAAAGTAACAATGATAGACTATGTCTAACTATGCTGAACGGCCAAGGACGCTCGGAATGTCTCGAATGATGTTTCCCCCGGTCTTAAGACAGTTTGATTCAGAAACAAAATAAGCAAATGCAAGCCACATTGCTTGTTAAGGAACAAAAAAATTTGGAAAAAAAAACCTTTCGTATCTACACTCATGTCCATAAATTAAGGATAATTCGGAGTCACGCGGAAATCGAACTCTAAAATAAATATATCACCTGTAAAATCACTACACACATCTTCAAGAATCATATGCAAATTTCAGGAAGTAACCAGATGACACCGATGGTACGTCACAATGACGAGAGTATAAGAGAATGATATATAAGGAATACAGGCAAAGAAGTAAAATTGTTCGCAGGCGCTTTATAAGCATTTCAGTGCAATAACCGAATAGTTATGACACAAAGGACGCATTTGGATGATTTTTTACTTGGTAGAATTATCGGTCGTCTGAAATGTGGGCGTACCCAACTGAATGTATCAGACGAACTTGGAATTGCCCAGAGTGTCATCTCCAGGCTTTGGCAACGATTCCAAGATGATGGTAATGTGAGTAGACGTTACAACACAGGTCGTCCCAGAGTTACAACGCCGAATGGGGACCGGTATTTGGCAGTCACTGCCAAAAGAAACAGGCGGAGCACAGCCTCAGACATGTCTTGTCAGCTCTCTTCAGCCACTGGTAGGACAGTTTCAAGGCAGACAGTGTACAGACGCTTAGAACAGATTGGTCTATATGCTCGTAGACCTGTCAGATGCGTTCCACTTACTGCAACTCACTGTCGCCTGCGGTTAGCATGGAGTAGAGAGCATGCATTGTAAACACCGCAACAGTAGACTTGTGTGATGTTTTCCGACGAGTCCAGGTTTAGCTTGCAGTCTGATTCTCGCCGGACTTTCATATGGAGAGCTCCAGGTAGCCGTTACCACCAAGAAAACATCATTGAACGACATCGTTACGGTGGTGTTGGAGTGCTGGTTTGGGGCGGAATTATTCTGGGTTCCAGAACTGACCTGCATGTTCAAATTGGAACCATGACAAGCCAAATCTATCAGGATGTCATACTGGAACAAAATGCACGTTTGTTTCGGGGCGCCATGGGCGGACAATTTGTGTTTTTGGATGACAACACCCGTTCTCACCGTGCAAACATCTTAAGCGAATGCCTTCAATCGGAGGATATCACCCGTATGGATTGGCCAGCATTCTCACCGGACTTGAGTCCAGTAGAGCACGTGTGGGACATGCTTGGCCGACGAGATGTAGCCCGTCAACCTCCTCCTACATGTCTACCGAAACTTCGGAGAGCATTGCTTTTTGAGTGGTGTAATATCTCCCAAGATCAGACCGATAATTTGATATCAGCATGCCTAGGCGTTGTATGGACTGTATTGCATCGTCTGGGAGACATACAATGTATTAACAATCATACCAGCCATGTAATATTGTTTTTTTGTAAATAGGTTTTTTTTTTGTAATTTGCTCCAGGGAGGAAAAATCGCTAATTTTTTTAATAATATCAAACATATAGCATCTTTTTTTGCTCTTTACCTTTTGTTTAATAAATAAGCTTTACAAATAAGTCAAATTGGTTTTGCTTCTAACTCTTCCTTTGCCTGATTTTGCATTATCCTTAATTTTTGGACATGAGTGTATAAACGTGTAACTGAATTCTATAAACTATTAAACTATTTTTACTTCAGTTAAATTTCACTTAAATTTGAGTTATTTTTCTTCTAATAAACTGGCATGCGTGACTTGAATGTGTGTTAAAAGCTGAAAAGCAGTCTCTTAAGAGCTCTTACGTATGGTTCCAAAATGAAAGAAAACAGGCCGTGTATATGTGCTCCAGAGGCACAACAAAATGATTAAAACATGGAAAGGACCCCGAGCAAGTGAAAACGGTTTAAATAATGTGTAATACTTTCTGCTGCCTTTGACAAAGCACAAAAAAATATAAACTATTAATTAACTACTAATTCAGAAGTCAAACAACAAAAATCAGCGTTATACCCACAAAATTTTCACAGGACTAGTTTCGATGGTTTTACCAAACCATCATCTTCAGCTGCAAAACCGCAAATGAACAAGATAGGAAATAATGATTAGATAAGATAAGAAAGCCTGGACAAGAATAAGCAAGTGGCTCTATCTGTTGGCGAAACCAGAACTAAAACATAATTTCTCTAAAAGCCGAAGGCAAATTTGGATTGGAATTAGGATCGTTAACTAGAACAGAAAGATTTTTATGAATGTGAAATGCCTCTATAAAATCCAGTTCTCCAATGGAAGATGTTTTTTGAATAATTTTGGCAGCAGAAAAATTGAAAGTGTGATTTTCGGACCAACAATGTTGAGCAACAGAAGACTTCTGTGTTTCCTTTTTTCTAACATATGGCTCATGTTCTTTGACGCGAAATTTTAAGGCTCTCTTAGTTTGGCCAATGTAAATTAAACCACACTGGCAAGGAATCCTATAAATACCCCAGGAATTCATATCCGGAATGGGGTCCTTGAGTATAGAAGTTGGAATTTTATTGATGGGAGAATAAACAACCCGAAAGTTAAATTTCTGCAAAATATGTGCAACTTTATAGCTAATTGATGGAAAGAAGGGAATGACAACAGAATTTTTATAATCTCCTAAAATAAGAGTGTGGCTTTTAGTGTGTTCACATGAGAATTTTTTAACTGCTTGATTAATAATGTTGGGTGAAAAGCCCCTGTCAATAGTTATTGCTTTTAAATAATTTAGTTCTTCATCAAGGGCTAATTTGGAGGAGCAAACTTGAAGAGCACGGAAAACATAGGAATAAAATGAAGCTAACTTTTGTTTAGTCGGATGACATGATTTAAAGTGTGGTGGAAGGCAAACCGATGAAGGCTTACGGTAAACTGTAGTACTGAAGTTGGATGTGTTACGTGTAACCAGAATGTCGAGAAACGGAACAGAATTGCAAGTCTCAAGTTCAAAAGTGAACTCAATAGCAGGATCAATAGAATTCATTGTTGAAAGAACTTTATTTAAATCATCTTTATTACCTTCAAACAGGGTAAAAGTATCGTCTACGTAGCGGAACCATGCCGGGAAGTTTAAAGTGAATTCCTGGGGTATTTATAGGATTCCTTGCCAGTGTGGTTTAATTTACATTGGCCAAACTAAGAGAGCCTTAAAATTTCGCGTCAAAGAACGTGAGGCATATGTTAGAAAAAAGGAAACACAGAAGTCTTCTGTTGCTCAACATTGTTGGTCCGAAAATCACACTTTCAATTTTTCTGCTGCCAAAATTATTCAAAAAACATCTTCCATTGGAGAACTGGATTTTCTAGAGGCATTTCACATTCATAAAAATCTTTCTGTTCTAGTTAACGATCCTAATTCCAATCCAAATTTGCCTTCGGGTTTTAGAGAAATTATGTTTTAGTTCTGGTTTCGCCAACAGATGGCGCCACTTGCTTATTCTTGTCCAGGCTTTCTTATCTTATCTAATCATTATTTCCTATCTTGTTCATTTGCGGTTTTGCAGCTGAAGATGATGGTTCGGTAAAACCATCGAAACTAGTCCTGTGAAAATTTTGTGGGTATAACGCTGATTTTTGTTGTTTGACTTCTGAATTAGTATTTATTCGGCGTGTTATTGTGTCTTAATATTAATTAACTATCTAAATTTTACTTTTTATGAATTTTAGCTTATTTGTATAATGACTTTCTTTTGTTTCAGTTTGGCTATCCAGGTGCTTTCTGTTAGAACGTTCGCCATTTTAATTTTATAATCATAACATTTATTTTATATTTTTTATACGCACACAAATATATATATATATATGTAATATATTCAGGAGTAGGAATTTTGAGAGCGTAGAAGTTTTGATCGATAATGACTAGGAAATTGGAGGCGAGGACAGATTAAATCTTCAGTTTTATTTTCAGCGACATGTTGCGGCTACACACAAGTCGGCACATTAAATGTGCCTGTTCCAAAGGGCTTACATTTTTGATAACTTTGTAGCAAGAAAGCAGCAGCAGACAGACGGCAGTCTAGCTAGGCCAAAGCTAGGAAGTGGAAACCAAGTGCGTTATGTTCAGGATGAAATCATAAGTCAAACTGAGTTTTGGTTCTCAAAGCATTTTGATTGGATAGTTAATATTGCTGTAAAATTATTATTGGCTGCTTGAGTTTTAGTTCAATTTACATCACCAGAATTACGTAAGAGTCATATGAGATAGATTTTTCTCGAAATGACGCAGTGCAAATAGATGTTGCTATTTTTAGAATAGAGAAGGGAAATTAATTTAATCTTTTATATATTCTTTATTTTTCTTACATATATATATATTTATAAGACCATTTAAAATTATTTAATTGTTATAGTTCATTCGAAAATTTAGAATGCCTCCTCTACAGAGCCGTTTTCAAATACAAAAATGCAAATATAAATGAAATAAATTCGTGTTTCCTAATAACGCTATAACTTAATATATACAATTTACTAATACAAAAATTCATAGTTCATCAGCTAATTTTAGATGAACAGAAACACGGGTTTTTTTCTAGGAAATGGAGCTCCATTAAAGTTTAACCTATTTCCTCTTGATAGCGTTGAATCAGATGTTATTTGTATTCCTTTTCCTTTTTTTTTATAATTTTTATATATTTTAATGCATTTCTATGGTTTGGAAAATTTCAACTAGGTTAATAACACTTAATTAAAAAAAATCAGTTACAAACACTAATATTTTTATTAAATTTTTTTATATATATATAAGTTCAATTACTAATGTCTTATTTATTAATAATTCTTTATTTATCATTTCTAATATAAATATGTATATAAGTTCAATTAATATTGTCATGTTTATTGATAATTCTTTATTTATCACTTTTACTTTTTCAGTTTTATGTATATATACATAAAACTCAAAAACAATATGTTATGCATACATATTTTGTGTATGTAATAGCATTACATTAGATTGATAATGGAATAATGATAATCTTTTTAAAATATATTTTTCCTGCTACATGTTATTTGATTATTTATTGACGATTAGCGTTCGAATTCAGTATGTGCATGAAAATTTAGGATATTTTTATTAACAGTGCTCATCAATATTTCGAAATATCTCAGGTGTACACAGAGATAATGGAAAAATTTGTGTAAACTGGAAGAGATTTTTATCTCTTCCAGTACCTTTATTATGAGTATTATTATGAGTATTATTATCCTTTATTATGAGTACCTAACATGAGTATTATTATGAGTATTATTATCCTTTATTATGAGTACCTAACATGTTAAATTTCACTAGTGCCATGTTTCATTACGTCTGATTTTAAACTCTTCCAGTTAACAATATAATCTAGTTCACCAGAAACAGACGTTAAATTTGATACTGTAAGGAGTTATCCCATTTCTCTCGTATAGAGTGAAGATAGTGTTCCCATGAATACCTAACTAGTCTCTAAAGCGGCACCCAAGTTAAAATGCAGTAGATGATCATTCGTTACCGCTTGTGTTTCGTGCTTATCAACATTTAACTTTTAAAGTGAGAAAGATAATAAGCAATTATCTCATTTATCCGACTGTGCTATTATCGTACAAATAATATCACATTCAACTAGCAAAATGGATATTCTATGGTGTGAACACCAGCAACAGCGTAGTTTATTTTTCATATTTTTTCGCTATGGAAACCTAATAGTCTCCTAAACCTAAGTATAAACAGATACCTAAGTAAAAACAGATGGTCTCTCAACTGTTTGCAACAGTAAACAAACTGTTATTTTGCAAGGCATTGCTATTTCCACTTTCACTGAAGTATATAAGTCGGCGTTAATCAGTTTTATATAGCTGCCATAAAACCTAGCTGAGTTAATTATTTCATAAATACATCTGTGAAATTATTGTGTTTGAATTTCATGTGCGTATTTTATTCAGTCGAAGTTCATAATCATCAAAAATTCTATTAATATAAATACATAGCAGTAATAAAAAATTTTATAGATGTTTATGCCATTTTTTGGTGCAGTTACTGTAACCTCACTTCAATTTTAAAACAATATTTACTCTCAGGACTAACCCTTCTTTGGGAGTTAATTTAATTTAGGGGAAATTGATATAGTTGCATCAAAAGGCAGCTCAAAAAATAAAAATCTCGTTAATTATTATAATGATTTTTTCTAAGGGCTTTATTATTCATATTCCTTCTTTCAATATGGTGTCATATTTGGTATATTGTACGTTTTCAATTATCTTTCAGTCATATGTTCCACATATGTAACTTATTTCATATGCAAATGCCCCATCTCTTTATAATCTCTCAGGGAGCACTTTTCTCAGCATAAACTCTCAAAACTGAGTAATTTCGGTCCCTAAACGAGCTTCAAAATTCTCCAAACTATTCAATTCCCATGACCACGCTGCTTAATAATATGTAGCATTCAATGCCTTGGACAGTTTCACAATTAAACAGTCTGTCTCTCGAAATTAATATCGAGGACTGAATACTGCTCTTGGATTCGTATTTGATTTAAGTTTTCCGCGGAATATTCACTCTTCTCCCACACTTTCTATCCACCATCCCATTCTATAGACTGGTCGTGCCATTATAATAGAAAGGGAAAGGGGTGAAGGCACGGAGCTAATGCCCTAAAAGATAATTAGAGTGGGTTTCGTTTGCTCAGCGTACTAGTTCGCATATTTTGAATAATGCAATTAATGACGGTTGGTCTGTTCCTTTAAGGGAAGAAGGGGAACAACGCTTTCGGGATTGAACAGTAAGATCTTTCCTTTGCGGAGTTACGACTCGAGTTGTTTAACAACTTTGCCTAAGGGGTCTTGTCGAGAATGTAGGGAATCATGGATTCTGGTTCTGTGAAGTTAGCTGCTGAAGCACTGAAAATTAGTGTCAATAACAATCCTCATAGTGAGTCTATGAATATTTTACAGTAGTAATTAAAGTAATAGATAAGTTGCATAAATTATTTAGGATAAATGCGAGAATTTCTGAGCTGAAACTGAGTAAACCGACGTGACCAAATTCTAAGTGAGCAAAATGCCTTTTTTTTAGCCCAAAAGGGACGTTAGTCCGGAACAGGTTATTATTCTTGAAAAGGCATTTTGCGCTGATTCACTATAAACAGCGTATCACTTTTCAAATTGTTGTCACCAAATATTTTCGCCCTGTATTACATTTAAAGAAACTGAATAGTGAAGAATCTGCATGGGTGTATGTATATTTTTCACGTTACAAAAATGCTATAGTACTTAAGAGCCATCAAATTTTGAATACGGTAGTCTTTCAACCAAATATAACCATCTGGAAGCCCGAATTTTGTGTTTCGAATTTGTTATATTATCTATTTCATATATTGTAAAACTTTAACGAATTTTTGATTAACAAACTCAAGGATTTCAAAGCGAACACTGGCAGCATTGTACAATAAAAAAAGCATTTTCATCTCCAGCGCGTGAGACTTCTTATCAGAAGTTCCATAGAAAAGCTGTTTTTAAATATTTTGGGATTTTGCTGTTAAATCGAATTTTATGTGACATTAGCGTCAGTAATGTGATATTTAATAAATAAAGTAAACACACAAAACGTTATTAATAAAAAAAAAAAAAAAAAAAAAAAACAGTTTCTTAATATTAAATAAGCCGAGCATTGCTATGATGAAATGAGAAAAAAAAAAAAAAAAAAAAATGAAAAATGTTTGCCGAAATTTAAAGATGAGTTGGCAAATTTAAAGGTATAGTATTATGTTGTTTTAAAAACTTTTGTAATTTTGCTGTTGAATTGAAAGTGCGAAAATATTATGCTTAATAATAAAGCAAAACACATTAAAAATGGTTTAATAGGAGTGAGTGTAACAGAAATCTGGTAGACTGTGAGCTCAGCGGGCGAGTGAAGAACCTTAACAAACCCCTTTGGGCGTTCTGAAACCTTTCACAATTTTTTTAATGTAAGCATTTTTAAAGCTTTTACAGTAATAAATGGATGTTATAATTTAAAATCTAAGTTTTAAAAAATGCAAACAATTTCTTTCAATAGAATCTGCAGAATTGTCATTTCACAAATTATACAAGTATAATACTTGTATTATCATGTCATTTCACAAGTATAATACTTGTATTATCTTTTGAGTTTAAATTATGGGAAATTATTATTTAATCTCTCCAATATATTTATGTGTTAGAAAACGGCATATTTAAGTTATAATATTATTGAATTTTAATTACAGTAATAGCGATTTAATTACAGTTATAGTCATCCGAGAAGTTCAAATGCAGTCAAACCCTCTATAGCGATCATGGTTTATAAAGAATATCTGGATATAATGAAAGAAAATTTTAGTACCATCAGATTTCCTTAATGTTATCTTCCACAGTTATACCGATCTTCCAAATGTACGAAATCGGGTATAGCAGACTTTAACGATTATTCTGATCGGCACTATTTTTAAAAATTTTTATAATTTTGTTCCGAATTTCGGTGAGTTTTGACCGAAAAACTAATTATCCTTAATAACAGTCTATGCTTAGGCCGGGAGGTCTCCTAAACAAAGCTACGTGAGCCAGATGTAGCATGTAATACCTGAAGACCTAGAACAAAAAATAAGCATATCTAGGAACAAAGTATTGTGTCTGCAACCACTAAAACAAACAGTATGAATAGATTCTTTGATTCCGTTCAAGAGTTTCGGTTGAGCTGGAAGACGAAACTTTATTTAAAGCTGCCGTTGTGGAGGAAATTTAAAAATTTTACTTTTTAGGGAATATGTTCTTATGAGCAAGTGATTAGTCAGGATATGCATATTATTCATCTTATAAGGCGTGTACATTTATCCTTACTGGTTTCGTAAGTTTATAAAATACAATCGAAATTCCGAATGGAGGGTATTACATTCTTTAGATCTTTTGAAAGATTTAGTATATTCTCCATAAGGGTCTTCTATTTCTTTGCAATCACGTATACCTTGCCCGAAATAAATGCATTTCCTTCTGACATTGGATAGGGCAGACTAGTGATGAAATTATCTCCACTTATCATATTTAGCTGGGACCCGCCCCAGGATTCCAACAAAATACCTTTTAATGCTATCTGGAGATTCTAACATTAATAACTATGAATTCACGTATGAACGCAATGATTCTTTACAGTCTCCTTCACTTTCTTTGCCTCTGCATCTTTATGAGGACATCAGCCCTAGTTATACTTCAGCTGTTATTTCATCTCATCTGAAGGAAGAAATTTCCTACCTATGGACTACGACAAGGGCCAGGAGGGCTGGACAGGTGATATAATTAAACAAATGTTGTTAAATTACATGAAGGCTTCGAAGGAAATACATTGGAGATCCTGCATTGATACAAATGAACGGTACATTATAAGTTTAAAAGTTTACTGTATAAATGATAAGAATAATTGCCTAAATTTCAGAGAAACACATTTTGTGCAAGATATCATAGGACGTATGCAAATATCAAAATGAGGATTCATAGAAATGTTTACAAACTGTGCACGAGATTGCCTTTTAAGCGGTATGAGTGTTACAGGGTAGAGACGAATATAGTAATGATTTAAAAATATGAATAAATAAGAAATTTGATAATGATTAAACGTTATATGAGACTGAGCATTTTAAAATAGACAGTTCTAATGGAGGAGTCTACTGCGTGAAAAAGAAGTTATGCAGTCAACTTAAGAGCTTCCTGAAGACCTTTTTTTTTAATTTTACCTTAGTTAAGCTTATCATTTCTGAAGATAAAGTTCAGAGAACCTGATTATAACAGTTGTACATCAAAGTTATCATCTTATCTGAAGATAACATTTTCTGACAGATGCATGTCCTTTCTTCAAATGCATTCATGTAAATAATGCCTCAAATTGCCTACTTTACCACAGGAGCACTGGTCCGAGTCCTTAACCTACGTAGATAGCCCTGTGCATGGCAGTGTTCAGTGTTCAGTTGAGTGGGAAGGTAATGATACCCAAACGATAAATCTCGTTGGTGACAAATTATAGTCCACTACATTTTAATTCAGACGCCACATTTCGGATACCACACCAGTATGCGTGGGAGAATGGGATAATTTATTAAGAGGTCTCATTTATTCCGTTAAACTTCAATAGTAATTATTAGTTTTATAAAGCTGAAGAAAGAATAAACTTTTACAAAGGCAGTTAGTTACTCTCTTTAAAGTATATTTTTCAGATTTTGCTCGACTACTTAACAATAACAGCAGGAGAGAAAAGTTGAATTTAAATTTAATTATCTTAAGCATTATATTCTTTATAATATTAGTAATTTTTATCTTTTTTAAAATACATTTTATTTTTTAAGATTAAAATTTTTAAGAAAAATCTTATTAGAACGATAAAAACTGCTATTCATCACGAATCGATGATTTGGAATTTCGGAAATAATCGTAGAATTTTCTACTTAACAGCTTTATTTTACAAATAAATTGCATATTTTTTCTACATTTCATTTAGAATTGTTCAGAAAAAATAATTAAGCGGCAAATGTGATGTACAAATCACGATCTGAAAAAGTAAGTTTTATGGAACGCAAGAAAAGTTTTTAGAAAGTATTTTAAAAGATAGACATTCTGAATGTATACGAAAACAAAACTACACTGCAAGAAAAAACAGAACATTGACTGACATAAACATTATTTATTTTAAAATATTCAGAAGCTATAAGAGAATTGTTTCTCGGCAAGGCATAAAAATCCCAAACGTGATTACATTTGTTTCACAAATATACGTTCTGCTTCTGTTTTGTTTACTAGAAAATGCGTTTGTTTAAGCATAAATATATGCGTATATACACGCTGTGCCTGCTGAATCAAGCTGTTTTTCCAAACTAATACTGTACTAATACTGTACGTTTTACAGCTGCAAGTGATCTTGTGACATTTATTTTAAGTTTGACTAGCAGTTCAATTTGAGTTAAACTCTGTCCCATTTTTTTCTGACTTATGTCAAATATAATATATATATACTTGGACTGTAAGATACTGCAAATATAAAACACAGAAAAAAGGTTTAAATAATGCGTGAAACATTAAGGGAATTTGCACGTTATGTCGAATTTCTGAAAAACTAACGGATAGATTTTAATGAAATTTGGTATGAACACACGTTTATAACAGCAACTTTATGTACGCATGGTTATCAATAAAGCTAATCATGCAGGTCTACGTTATCTGCGTTATGTCTACGTTATCTACGTATCTACGTTATCTATGTTCCCAAATTTACGTTATGATATCGAAATAAACAGTCTAATATGGGACATGGACTCATCTCCCAGCCAGACATGTCGCGCAGCGTGACGGCATACTGGACAGGAGGTACCTGAGAAGACCCTGGGGCAGTAATCCCCCTCCTTCAACAAAGCAGTTTTTAATTCCGATATGGTTCTCGGGGGGCAATGGAAAGATGAAAATGCCCTCCTAAGAGCGTCCCAGACATGCTGTATAGGATTAATGTCAGGAAAGTTGGCTAGCCAATATTCTCACTTTTCACGTAATTATTCACCATTTGAACCCTATGTGGACGAGCTATATCATCCATTAATTGGAACGCAAGACCAACTTTTATTATTTTAATATGTGTTTTAGTATAATATGTTAATAATATGTAACAAAGCCTAATTTTAGTCGACACAAAGCATCACCATCATTTCTGAAGTAACAACGAGATTAACAGTACATTAAAAAAGACTTTTGTATTTAAAATCTACACTGTCACTTTTCCATTTCCGTTTTCCTTCCAGAATGTAAATTTCAGCTCGCATGTTTTTAGATGAAGTAGAAAGATGTAGTATTTTAAGGGAGGTTTTCGATTGCTTAAACGGAGCTTGGGCGACTGATTCTAATAAAGACATCAAACAACTACAGATTAGTCAGTCTAAAGCCCTGAGATTCATGGCATTCTGACAACATCCACTAGTTTCTTATGGAGTGTCTTAAAAACTGGACAACCCGAACGAACAATTCTTTGAACAATCGACTCAGATTCCTATCGCACTTCGGTCCGTTTCATTATGAATTATTGAATGAGGATCGATACTTGACGCCCTAAGCAGCTCATAAGTTTAATCAGAACTTCCCAACATAATGTATGCTACGAATTCTGATCATCTGTAATATTTATGACTATACAGAGACTTAGATAACCGTGGTTTTCCACTGTAAAAGATTAGGACTCAGCTGTTTTGTGATACTGAGCAGGGATATTTTCGCCGGACCAAGTGACTGTGGTTTCTGTCCCCAGATCCCTTTTTTTTATACAACACTGGAATTTTATTTTTAAATTCGAGATTTATGTGTTGCGCATTCTGCAAAAATTTTGCAAATAGTTTTTCACTCCTTCAAGATTTTAAAACTTCGAATGTTCTTATTGGAAGTTCAGCTAAAAAGGTCCTGGTAAAATTCCTGCTGAGAATTCCAGCTGAGCCAGTCAGAGACCTCCAAACTTCTGACCACCTCAACCTTCTGACCATAAGGGAAATTTAACTTTCTGAATTAAAAGGGTTCTGTTTGCTCATAAACTACTCCGGGACCAAGAACATATTTTTCTGATAATTTTGATGGGTCATATTCTCATGTTTATCTGTATTTTCATTAACGGTGTACTCTTCGTTAATTTTGATACTTGTGTGACGTCACTGAAATAGTGCTCACGCTGAAATATGTTAATGCATAGAAAGATGACATTGTTTTTCGAATATGAGACTATGCCTAGCCGTAGTATTCCATTTTGCTTTTGACAAATTATTTTTATTCTGTACTTTACATTTTAAGTTTACTGTATTACCTCATCTTAGGACATATCGGAACTGTCTTTGCATATCAGATGGCCTGCTGATACGCCCGTGACAAATGGTTACACCCCTCCCCTAGCACCTCCAATCCTCGCTCGTTCTGCTTGGCCCACGTAAGAGATCTCCAAAGCGGTGGGTCTACAGCGATCTAAATTCAGAAAGCCAGAAAACATCATGTAGCTACACGATATTCGTCATATAACAGCAAAGCTTGGAACTTCGAACTTGTAGATACAGTAGAAGTGTGTTCCACCTGCTTAAAATTATATTACCAGTTGATATTCTATGATTGCATTCTGTCTAGGCGTTGCTTTTTTCTTTCCTATAGTGTTGTCACGCCGGTGTAGGTTTGAGCCGAATTGCGTGTTAATTATCTCTGTGAAGCCTCTGGTTAACTTAAGATTTAGATTACTTTTTAGTTACGCCATAAATGATGGTTGGCTTTGTAAGCAAGCACAAGAGTTCAATTACTATTTGGGCTCTGCTAATAAAAGAGTCATTTACACTTTTCTAACATTTTCTGTTTTCGTACTAGACCTAGCGATCTGTCGCTTAGTTCAGTGACTTGACTTGGTTTATGTTATCAAAAAGAGTGAGTCTCTATATATTTATTGAATATTAGTAACAGTAAATTTTTTAAAGCGCATAATTACTGAATATCGATAACAAGAACCATGTCAAAATGCGCAATGGTTCCATTTGCAGCAATCTATTAAATGAATCTGAAAACGTGAATGAAATGAGACTTAACTATCAATTCATTGGTTTTACTGTGAGTAATACGAATGGTATTATTCATATCTTGGCCATTTTTAATGTATTAGAGAGATAAATAATGAGTATAACTAAGGATCAGAAAATGGATTTTGAAGATTAGCATAGCTTTTAAAATACGGATACTCCCCCAAAATTCAGATATTTTGATTCGAACGCATATGCAACGGTAAGAGAAACTTTTGGGTCTTACAAATGAAACTTATTTTATGCTTTTAAATGTCAACAAAAATTGCTTACATTACTAACACAATTGTACTTCTAATATGAATCATTAGCACATAACTAGAGAGAACCTCTAGAAAGGGTACAGCTTAATAAAGTGCATTTGCGTTCATTAAGAAATGAAAAAAACTAGAAGTTTCAAAATGGTGTTCTCAGATGGTTTTTATTCCTTGTTTCTTCCAAAACTTACTTTCTCCTGAACAAGTTTTAATATTTTCGTGTTGCATACTGGTACTTAATTTTATTTGCATTTTCTACTGTAATGTTTTTATATGTATTGAACGAAATGCTTCTATAAAACAAAATTTAATTTTAGTTTTGTAAAATTTATTTATTTAACTTAATTTTGCTTTTTTTACCACCTGAATCCTAACTTTTCTTGAGGTTTATAGCTTTATAAAGATAGTTTTTGAAAATAAGTATATGAAAACGATCATTATACCACAGATTTAGCAGTTAAAATGATCGTCATAACTACGAAAATATTTTAAATTTAAATCTAAGGTAAAATGCACAAAGCAAGACTTTAGAGATATCTAAAATTTTCCTTATTCTAGAATCAGTTCTTGAAGCAATATTCAAACTGGCAATAAAGAAAACACACATTATTGCTTTGGAATGGCGAAATAAAAAAGAAATGAGTAAAGCTGTAATTTGTTCTGATTATTGAACTTGTACTTTTTTGGCAGTTTCAATCGCTCTCTTTTCCCCCTTTTCCTTTTGTAGTTCCGGTTTCCAGAACCTTGTTATCTGATTGTTACTGTGGAGACCCGAAAGAATGTAATTCTCTGGCAGTTAAGAAAAAGTATTAAATTATAGGATGCGATGAAATCTGAATGAATGACATGAGAATCATCAAATTGATTTAGTTCTGTCGCATTTAGACTAAAGAGTGGATAGATCTCTCAGAAATTTTGTAATCATTTTCAGGATATATTGTATAAAACCCCGATTTTTTTTATCATTAGTTAAGCAGAATTCTGATTGTCATTATCTTAAGATAAGGAAACGATGAATAACACATAATGGGGATAATATTAATGACTGACCTGTATTATTTTTTGCTTTCTAGTGAAATGCTACATTTATTCATTTGAATCAGTCTATTATTTATCTGTGTGGAGTTATACTTTTCAAAGTAAAGACCTTGCATAAAAGCAGATGTTTTTATCCTTTGGCAGTTGTGAAGTATGAAAAACGTTGCGTTTGTTGTTAATAACTTCGAATGAAAAAATATTATTTTGCAGCTAAAATTTTATTTATTTTCATTATCATTATTATTTTTTGGGGGTTTTATTTTATTGAAAATTTTTCCATTTTTAAGAAAGCGTGAGATTTTCATCATCCTTCGTAAAGGCACAAATGTCATTATTTGTTTGTCTAGTCTCTTCCATGATGCGATGACGTAATAACCAAGACAATAAGAAGACAGAGAAAAAATTAATAATAGTAGTGGCGAACGTACAGTATTAGAAGTTTTAATTTTTATCTTTTAACTAACTTTTGGCCGCGGAAATCTTCTTAATATCCTTACATCCGAACATCGAGCATTAATCTGACAGTGTGCTTCCCTCCATCTTAATAATTTGCACCTCACGGGTTTTTTGATGTTACTGAATGGCTTGTTACTTATTCCTTTGTCATGATCTGAGTATCTGTTTTACGTAAAAGAAATAGTCCCTCACTTTTGTTTAACGTTAACACTTCTCTTCATTCTGCTATTCTGCACTGCATTTTACTGCTAATGTAATTCACTAAGAATGTCTGCCTAAGAAAGAAGTAACCACTTTCGTTAAATAGGCAACATTTAATTTCTGGCAATTTACATTAATTTCTGGCAAAATTTTAATTACATTTTTAAGCTCCGCAGTTAGCGGTGGATACGTCTATCCATATTATTCAGCTTGTAAGTTTCTAGTTAATAATGTTAAATAAATACATTCTTTGTAATGAAATTTTGAGTAGTTGATTTTTTATTTTCAGAAAACTATAGACATAGTTAGAGACGAAATCTCATAATCTATATGTTCTAACTTAAGAGAAGCAAATTTGAACTACAGAAATAACTATAGCTTACAATATGTGTTCTTTATTCTTCATATACATTGCAGATGCTAATAGATTCGCATCAGCAATTCATTTAATTTAAGGTTATAATCACATTATTTGAATGTATCACTGTGTTTTGTAGAAAGTTTTCTTGTTTGGGAGTGGTGCATTTCAGAATCAGAAGCCGAAACGAAGGAGAGATTTGAAGTAATCTTTAGACAGAAATTTAATTAATAGACTAGTGACAACATTTACGCTTGTTTACTTTAAAAGTTAAGCAAAAGAAAATATTATTAGATAGAAGATTCACCCGTTACCGGCGTTAGCTGTATCAGTAATGTTGCAGAATTGAACATGGAAACCATGAATTAATTCAAAAATTACGCTCATGAGAAAGATAAATTTTAAATTACAATGTTAATAATTTACAACAGGAAGCAAAGTAATACTTCGGTGGCTATTAAAAATTTAAATTGATATTACTTTACGTCTCTAAAGCTACCTCAAAGTTCTTTCAACTACATGAAAAATGAGTTCGCTGCTGTCTGAAAGTTATTTAAAATATCATTTCTGCTTTAGTTCTTGTCTCATTATGTTGTTATTTTGTACTAATATTATGTATTTAGTAATAATTTACAAAATATATATTTTAATTACTTAAATAAAATAAGTTCCTTTATATACAGTTCATTACTTATTCAGGAAAAAGGCGAAAGCGTATCACTGTTTATTTTCACACCATTGCGGGCAAAACCTTTGTCGATAATTTAAAACAATATTTTCTTTTTATAACGGTTTGTAGGATGGTAAATTTACCGAACTGTGCTAAATGGGTGCTACTTCGACTCGCATTCGTAAAATGGTTTGTTAATGGTATTATTTTTCTCTTTTTTAACTTAAATATGTACCCATGGAATCATTCCTAAAAGTTTTCCTTCACTAGATAGATATTCGTTTCATTCTGAGCCCTAACATTTTATCTAAATGCGTATTATATCCACATGCAGCGTTGATAACCTTTAATGAAATCATCATTTCACGATTAGCTGTCATAATAATTCATATCAGATCCGTTTACAAATGTTACTTATACAGTCCAGAAATTGTTTTCCAGGATTATTACATTAAGAATAATTATTTTTTTGCATTAAGAATAATTCCTAGCGATAAATACATAATATCTAAAAATAACACTTCAATTTTTGCCGAGAGATATCCTGAGGGATCTCAAAAATGAATAAATACGTTTACATGTGCTTCACGTTACATTACATCATCTTTGTTATTAGATATGTCTCCTTAACGCAGGATATTAGTAATACAATGCACAAATATGTTTGTTCTAGAACATATTTTCCTATAATTCACTATCCATTTATAGGAAGCATATTGTTAGGATATAATATGTCAAATTTTCTATTAGTCCTATTCGCAAAGTAAAGCAGGTCCCTTGCCTTACTTTACGTCTATCGAATGTATGTCTATCATACATTGGAAAACTGTAATCTATTCATAACTGTAATTATTCCTATGTGTTATAAAGTAAAATATTACTCTCAAAGATTACTTATTTTGAATATGTTTTATTTTCCTTTCCTTTTAGCTGTTTTTTCTGCAAAAGTGTTTCCTGCATTTTTCATTTCTTTAAAACTACTTAAAATCCTTATTTTAAATGATGAGTAACGTGTAGTAAAAACGTTAAATTAAATTTAAACTAGATATAATAACATTATAATTCAAATACACTAATAGAATTGTATACCTCAAGGGTAAAGCAGAGGTATAGAAAAGTACATTTTACAAAAATATATGTCCAGAATTCAAATCAAACCACATTCTAATTCACTTGCCTGAGACTTATGATCTCCTAGTTCTTCAGACTTTTCTCATACATTAGTAATTGAAAGTTTAACCAGACCTGTAAAATGTATATGACGATAGGTTATGCTCATAAGCTAAATGGCCATAGCCACCAACGACCAATCAAGTAAAAATCCTGTATTCTCTTGGGACTTCAAATTATGTTTACGAATCAAAAGTAGTCTTTGTAGTAGATCAAAAGTAGAATTGTTGCAGCAGCAACATATTTCAATGTTTAGCATAAAATATAATCACCCTCAAATTATCATACAAGATGAAGAAATCTGATCTGACATCACATGACTTGATGTCAATTTAAATTATATATTGCCTTGTGCGCCAATTTAAATTATACAAATTGTTGCTGCCCTTCGTTTAACTTATTTTCACTAATTATTATAACTTAATTAGCCGATCTCTCAAGGCAAGTTGGAAATGGCATAAAAAATTGCAAGATTTTAAATTAAATATTCCGGTCAATTTTTCTCGTAAAAAAGTCACACTTGTAATTCTATTTTTTTCATAATGAGCATAAAACGTTCCCAAATGTAATAGTATAGGAACCGGGAAACCGCATTAAAAGTTAGATTTCGTTATTTAATAAAAATAAAACTTTAAATTAAATATATATATTTTTTTTAATTTAGCTACGCCATACCGTGAATATTTTCGTCATTTAAAACACTTCTGTAACTGAAAGTATATGATTACGACAAGAGTTACGAAAATAAAGGCCGGTTAAGGGACTGGATATATATATATATATATATATATTTACCCAGTATGCATACCAGTCCTACATATGTGTTCCCTCTTTTCTAATTCTTATACTGAATTTATATTAGGAGATAATATAATCAATATTTATTTCGTAAATAAATTATATATATATATATATATATATATATATATATATATATATATATATATATATATATACGATTCGTTCTGACGATTGCAATTAATAACGAAAGTGCACAATTACATGTTAAACAGACCCATATACAAAGTTTCAACGTTCTGCTGTTAATCCTGCTTGAGTTATGCAAGATATATGCGAACGTACGTATAGAGGTCACAAACAAATATCTTTTGATCAATATTAAATTAACACTACAGTCCGCTTTTCAAAAAACAGTCCTTTATTCTGTCCGTATGCAGAGATGTCACGTAACAGAAAAAAAAAAAAAAAGTTCAATTGATTCTGGAATTGTCAAAATGGAGATTTCTTTTGCATATATGTGTGTAGAGTCATTAGGTTAATTGGAAGCAGAAAATATGAAAAATATGCAACTGCCTTCGCCGGGAATCGAACCACGGACCTCTGGAATACCGGCCTAGCGTGCTACCGTTACACCACGAAGCCACGCTAGGAAGTGGGAGAAATACCTATGTGTATATGTGTAAGATGAAATTATGCAAACGGAAAGTATTAATAAATAAACTCCCTGTAATTACAATAATATCAATTATTTAAAAAAACTACTTTTAAATAATAGAATATAATAATATTAACATTTCAATATCTAATAAGATATCATCATTTCTATTTACCTGTATCTTGAATATCATCAGTTCCTCTGCTACTCTCTGGGTGTCAAATCATTCATTGCTGCTAGAACTGCTGTCTGTGTCAATTTTTACATCTTGTAAATCGTCGCCATCGTCGCCATTGTCATTATCTTTTTTCGTCATTCAATTTGTCTTGCCACGTGCAATGATCTTCAGAAGTATCCAGTGCATTAGATATCCTTGTTTTCCTGAAGCTTTTTCTGTGTTTGCTTCATAAGATAAAGCCCGATCACCCAACATCCTCAAACAGATCAATTTAATAGTTGATGTGTTTGAGAACCTGTTTTAGACAAAAACAATAACTACAGGGAAAAAACCATTTAAAAACTACATTCTGAACCTCTTGAGGAAGAGAAAAATTACGTTAATATTATAAAAATTACAGAATGCTGTATTAGAGGGCTGGGAAGGGGATATGCATATATATATATATATATATATATATATTATTTACGTTTTCTGTGAAATCAAATCAGCTCGGAAATTACATTTAGCTGGCGCAGTTTTTTTATGCGCTAAGACATGACCATTATGACACATGGCCTTTAACACGTGCACATGGTCTCAACATATTGAGGTAAATACTAATAATAATTTTAGAAACTGTAAAAGGATGGAGCTTGTAGAGACATTAGGAGTTTTTCGAAGCAGGCAAGATGAAAAATATGCAACGCTTTCGCTGGGAATCGAACCGCGGACCTCTCATTACGCGCTGAGCGTTCAGACACTACACCACGAAG
Source organism: Stegodyphus dumicola (assembly GCF_044657685.1). Lineage (NCBI taxonomy): Eukaryota > Metazoa > Arthropoda > Arachnida > Araneae > Eresidae > Stegodyphus > Stegodyphus dumicola. The sequence goes on along the minus strand of NC_140772.1, from coordinate 96,497,254 downwards.
GCGTGAAGAAGGCAGGAGCATATAAGCTTTTTTATTACAATATTACATTAATTTAAATATATGTTTTGAAGGAATTATGGATTTACGTTATCCCAGTATATGTTTTCTGGTGCCTAATTTAAAGTGTGGTGTATAATAAATCACAAATACCTCATTTTAGTTGATTCGGCTTCGTGCCCATGTGCAATTTCCTTTTACGTAGGGAAACATGTAAGAAATTATCTAACCTGCACTTGTGGTGTAAGTGTTTAGCACATTCACAGTTTGTAAGGAATCTTATGTTTATTAACCAGTTATTTTGATTTCAGTCTTTATTATAACTTTCCCTTTCCCTATTCCTCATCAGAACTCAGATTAGTAGTGAGTATTTAAATTGGGATTTTTGGATTAGAAACAGAGCATTTCTGGCATCGTGTGCATGCTACATGGTTAGTTCCTTGCGTCTCTAATAGTTGCAATTATTCGGCTTTGCGGCGTCTCGCTGCCGACATTTTAATTCCAAAGTTCCGGAAGAGTTACTGAGCCAGATTCTAGTATATCATTTAATTGTAGTGTCTTTGACTACTATTCAACGTTTAATTTAATTTGTACTGTTCCTATTTACTTTGCATCCCCACGAGTTGTGGTCATTGTGGATAGGATAATGCACTTATGTTTGAAATTCTGTTTAAATAAAAAAGCTATTTTAACCTTCTTAATACTTTCGTTTTGCTCTCAGTTATACACATAATTCTCTTCTCGTCCATTAGGGTTACAGGACTAAACCAGTAGATCAAGTGTAACCATATAAGCTAACTAAAAAATCTGTGACTCGAAACCTGTCAATGACACAGGTTATTTTTTACGTTTTTTATTCCGAAGAACCTAATATTCTCTACAAAGCATTTATTCGATAGGAAAGCGACACACACAAATTTGTTGGATAAATGTTCATCACCGTTTACTATCTTAAAACATTTTAATGCAGCAATTAATATTTAATAGCCAAATTTGTGTTCAATACGCAAATATCGTTTATTAAAAATCTGAATAAATAATATATAAAATGAGTTAAGTTCAGTTGCACTGCATTTGAGCAGAAGTAACCACGCTTCGAATTCAACACTTAATCCCTTTTTGTTGTTCTACCAGAAAGAACTAAAAGTATTCGATTTAAGGGTTTTCATTCAGCTTAAGATAATTCTCCGTTTCCACAAAATTCCACCCTCAGAAACTCCCGATAAAAATATCAAGAGAAAAAGACTTCTGGGTCAAAAATTCCAGTTAAATGGACCCTAAATTGACCCGCTGTGCCTTTTTCTTTTCTGTTGTGTTGCAGTGAAGTCAATGTTTCGTGAAAGAAATTCAGTGGGGCGAGTAAACTTTTCTTAAAAGTCTAAGCTAAACAAGCAGAAACCATTTTTACGCGCACACTGAGTATTTTTTGACGGTACGGATACTTGAGTGCCAAGAAAGAAAATCTTTATATGAAGATTTTTTTTTTCTTTTCAGACATGGGGATTTAATTTCAAATTTCTGCTGGACATGCTTTTCTAGCACATTATACTGAATTTTTCTCTTAGCTATGTCATAAAATTTATATGCTCAAATTGTGTTAGGAAAAATTTTAGATTTAGGAATTTCAAGCCTGCGAAGCTGAAAAGTTGAACATGATATTGCTTTTATTGCTTACTGATTCATAAAGATACTTGTTTCTTCAAACATAGTGTGCTTATTTTTAGAGACTTTATTTTTAGGAAATGTCAGCCAATAAAATCAAAATAAGCATTTGTCACGAAATAATTAGCAATTAGTAAATCAAGCTTTGAATATTTTTGCACATTAAGTGTAAAATGTAATTTGAAAAATGTGTACAAGTAAATTAAATTTCATTGGGTGGTATTATCTAAGGAGCATTTGTATTTTTAAAACTAAAAAATAAAACTAAACCCTCTTGGAGATGTTACAGGTTTCTGTTTCGATAAAATAGCTTCCGGTGTAAATATATTTTGTTTTCGAACGATAGAAGTTTTATTGTTTATTAGAAAATGCAGATTAGAAATCGGTATTTCATATTAACATGTATCAAAATATCAGTATATGATACATTAGATTTTTTTAAATTTTCAACGTTGTGAAAATGTGTTACTCAATGGAGCCTAAGTTAATCATTTAGAAGGTAATTTTATTTGAACTTCTGAAAACCATATTGAAACAAGTGTTATTTTTTACACTGCAATGGCACTGAATTACGGATACCGATACCTGTTAAAAATCAGTTGCTGCCTATATAGCCTCGAAAACGGCTGCCACAGAGTAAGGCGTTCAACAAATCTACGAAAGTCATCAGAGGCTTGGTTTTCTAGGCGTCTTATAAAGTTTCCAATGAATGCTTTAAGAATGCTGGTGATAGGTGGCAGCTTTTCAGAGTATCCCAACGATATTCGTGAGAGAAACCGGGATTCTCATATGTCATCAGCGAAACTTCCGTGGTATAATTTCCGAAGCAGGTGGTTACTAACTGGGATCTGTGACAGACATTTCCTTGCTGGAATACTTCATTTCCATTTCGAGGGCAAAAAAGCGCGAAAGGATGTAAGAGATTGCCTACCTGATCTATTCATTTAAGATGCTCTTGGCACAAATAATGAAGCTCCTAAACATTTCGAAGTAGAAACATTCCAGGCCATCATTAAGTTTTTACCGTTTTCTTAGCTTTCATGAACATTATGTATGTCAAAATAGGCAATCATTACTCCATGCTGCTCGCTTGCAATGGTCATTGGTTCAGTCATGATGTTCAGACGCTGGCCAGGTAAGACGCTGATTTCGGTGGTGTGCACTAAAAAGTGGAACTCCGATAGAACTTTGCCTTCTGAAACCGATACAGTGAAGAAAACAATGAGAAGCCCGTCTGTTGATTGTTAATCTAGCATCCTCATTCAGTTGAGGGGTCATCTGAGTTACGGTTTGGTGTTCGTGGCTACTTGGCTACTTACTATACGACATAACCTTCGAATATCACACTCATTCAAAGTCAGTTTGTGCTTTGCAATTTTTCAATTACATTTCTTTTTCATGTATACTTGCCGTATTCTTGATACTTTGTCATGAGAAAATCCAAGATTAATTTTTATTTAAATTTAAAAGATCTATACATCGAGTGTGTGTAATTTGGTTTTGACTGAAGATGCCTAAATCGCAGATTTTATCAATCATGTAACTTATAACAATTCTTGTAAATATACATATACATATATGTGAGTGTATATGTCATAATTTCGAAGCACATTTGCGATGCCTAAATGGTAAGGCGAGAGGAAGAAGTTGATACCAAATTAGATTTATCCAATTAACAGTATTTGCAGATTTGCAAACACACTAGAATAATTCCTTGGAGACAATATATTCTTTAATCATAGCAATTACGATAATTTCTTATATGCACAGGTAAAAAGATGCGACGTCATTTCAGGCAGGGAAGCATAAGCGGCTCAGAGTTGTTTGCATAGCAGAAGTAGGAAAGAAAGGAAGTGCAGTGTTCGTGACTCAGTATTTATACTTTTTCCCCAGACATTTTCCCAGTATTTTTCATTTCGGCTCAGTTCAATTGAATCCAGGTGACAATACTTTAAATATGTAATAGTACATTTATTACTTAGTTATTCGTCGTATAGGATGTTCGATGATTACGTGCGTTGTCATCCATAAAATAAAGTCATATTGGGTTCCATATTCTATTCTTTGGATAGTTGTGAATAATACATAGTTGAATCAATTTATCGGACTTTTGCTAAATCAACTATGTATATATTCGTACGCATGGAGAAATATACATAAACTCTATGTTACCAGAAATACCGCTGAAACCATAATCTATAAACATATTGGAATGCCAGATGATTTTTACATGAACTCGTGACTTTGACCAATCTAAGTCTACATATGTCTTCCCAAATAAGTTCAGTTTCAATTAAGGTAATAATGCGTAGAAAAATATGTAATAATGTAATTACATTCATTATGCGCTGAAAACTTACATCAAAACTATTTATGTATTACATACGCACACGTTGTGTATAAGGAGCTTCTTACCAGTGTTCAATAAAACGTTCTGCGTAAATTATGTAAATCAGGCATAAGTATGTTATTAGAATAATGCTCAACTTAAAGCTTAACCTAACAACAGCAGTTTAAATATCAATATAGTTTTCATTTTCTTCTATTTACTAAATAGCTTATAGAGTCTCACTTTCTTTGGTAGCATAAACTAGTGAGTTCTAGCTCCCGTCTTAAACTGTAGACGGACAAAATTAGAAAAAGGGTGTAACTAGCCCTTTTATTTCGAACTTAAACCGTAACAGTGGCCCAACTTGGTTTACACAAGCCAACACTTCTGGCTTAACTTAAATACGTAATGTTCAACTAATTCAAACGTACTAGATTGGCCTAACGGCTCACATGATAATTTAAATGCTCAGTAAAGGCTATGGCTTGTAGTAAACTGGTGAGACAAGCTTGAATGGCTGGAAACACTCAACGTCACAGAATAAGACCGCTGATAGTCAATGTACAACGTGGGCTGGAATAGAGAGAACACTCTTTAAAAATTAACTTGCGTAACCATCGCTTAAATAGCACTTTTTTTTACCTCAATCTGAATAAATGCTTGCTATCTCATTTACAATCTAATATGAAAAAACGTGGGTGGAAAGAGAGTGAAAAGAAAGCACTAAAATTTAAATTTAATTATTAGGTTAAAATAAATAGATAAAACCTCACAAGCTGGATAGAAATTGGAAGCTAAATTGTTGTTAACTTACTGCGACAACTCAAAAATGAATACTCCTCCAATAAAGCAAAGCCATACTTATATCAAAAGGCTTACATTTCAGCTTGACATGAATGAATTTTGTCATTTAAAACTATAATATGCAGTATTTAAAGTTTTGAATCACTGATTATGAGAGCACGTATTGTCGAAATGATGAATCTTTCTTCGGAAAGGTAAATATGTAAAACTAATGGAAACAGAACTTCTTTAAAAATATTTAGCTTGTAAAGTCGTGATTCTATCCAAAATTCGAAATAGAATTCTTTCATAAACTTATCGCAGTAAAATTTGCTTCATTGATTAGAAGGAGATGTGATTAATTCCTTAATTCAAAGTTTAAATGTCGGAAATTTTACGTCAAATTACTTTAAGGGAACTCAGTGTTTATTCTGCAAGTTATTTCCTCTATGTAACTTCGAATGCATTCGCCAAGAGTTATTGGTAATCGTAAATGTAGGAAGCTTACGCTTGATTTCTATCTCTCTGCATTTCAAAATAAATTTATCCAATAAATAATGAATATAATTCAGGAAATCTGGGTTTGCGATGAAGATTTAAAATCACGTTCTTGGGAGATACAACATCGTGCATATATATTTATTTTACTCGTATGTTCTTTGTAATACTTAAAGCTACAAATACTTAGCAGAAGGAAAGAAGTTCAACGTATTTTTAAAATTAAATGTAAATGTAAAAAATAAATTTAATATAGTCTGTTTCGGAACCGACAGAGACGCAATTTAAAGTTTAAAATTTAAAACTGGTCTTAAAAGCAATAAAAATAATGAAAGCAATTTTTGTCCTTATCAGTCAATGCCCTAGAGGCCGAAGTAAAAAGGACAAAACGTTGTAGAATTATATTGCACGAAAAACATAGAAAAATTCAAAAATATTTCGAAAATATTGAATTATTATATTTTTTTAATAAATTCGAGTTAAAAAACAAAACTTTCCAAAATAATAATCCGATATTGGAAAACAAAAAAAAAACAAAAAAAAAAAAAAAAAATGCAAATTTGTTATCCAATATTCGAAAAAAAACAAAATTTTTAAAACATACAGGCTGGGTTAAAAAATAGAAGAGCTCATAAGCAAGCAATAAAGCTTAAATTAAAATTTACAATTTTAGTGGACCGAGTCCAAAATCATGTAAAGCAGAAGCAATCCAACATATGAAAAAAATAAATGAAATAAAGAAAATTTGATCAAAAAATATATAATAAAAAACAGAGGATATTGTTCTTAAAAATCTGTAGCATAAGAGCAACAAAAATTTTTAAACGCAGAAAATATATTCTCGTGTATAGTAGCAGAGCCAAAATATACCCATACTATAAATTACCAATAGTAGTAAAGCCATATATTTCTCTCTGTATATATATATATATATATATATATATATGATATACAGTAATACTTTAAATTAAACAGGCAAAATAAACTGAGCAAAAAAAAAAAAAAAAAAAAGCTATGATATTGCTTTATATTAAATCAGTTCATATCATATCATATATCATATTTACAAATATTACCTACACACACACACACACACACACATATATATATATATATATATACAATAGCAATAACATAATTCATATTATACATATATATTCATATCATATATCATATTCACATATATATATAAATTATGTGTATATACATAGTACATATATGAGTTTCAGCTAGAGAGTCAACAGTGTTGATGGTCATAATGGAATCAAGGTCGGAACTACCAGTGTTCAGCAATTTGATCACTCGGCTGCTGGTGGGCTAATGTTTAAGATACTTGTTAAAAATAACGATCAGCAGCTATAATGCCTGTGACGGAATTTAAGCAATTGAAATTAGAAATCTGAAACTCACAAAAAATATTAAAAAGAAGTTTATTATTAATATTATAGAGGGGAAAATTATTCAGTAAGCTACATCTACTCTCATTTGCTTTATTTTATTTACTTTGCTTTATTTTATTTACTTTTCATTACCTTTCATTTACTTTTGCTCAAATATTAGTAATTCAATAAAATTTTATACATAACGTTCTATATACAGGGTGAATTGAATAGTGAGCAAAACTTAACGGGTGATAGAACGCAGCTATACGAGCAATATTCGTCGTAGATTGTATAGTCGGAACACAAGCGGTGAGAAGTTAAAAGTTAATTTCCCACTGTCACATTTACAGAATTAACACAATAATGAGAGTTTGTACTTCAGAAAACATTTTATTAAGAGGAATTTAATTGATGTATATGGTCAAAGAAATTGCTCAAAGTACCTTCCGCCATCTATAATGCAGGCTTCATTCCTGCACGGATTGACGCACATTTGCGAAGACACCAGGCATTTACCAAGTAACTCTGGCAACAACGGCATTCCTGGCGACTAGATCTATATTGGTTTCATTGGGTCCTTCGTAGATTAGGCTTTTCATATGTCCCCACAGGAAAAAGTTCAAGCACAAGAGATCCGGTGATCTTGCTATAGGATCCGGTGAACAAGCTATAGGATCACCTTGACCAATCCATAGCCCTGGAAATTTCGTAGTTCGTATAACCAGCCATCCTATCGGCAATCCACGGTAGAAAACGAGGTTGGAGGGCGAGGACCGACCCTTTTTATACGATTTACAATGGCAGCTGGAGGCTCGCACTTTGCGTTTCCCCGAGCTATCTTTGAGATATATTGCTTGCACATTTGTGTTCTATCATCCCGTAAAATTTTGCCCACCTTTTTCAGATTCGCCCTGTATATGTATATTTTACCATTATATATTTTACGTATTGCTATTGTTTTAAATTTTGACTTATTCAGTACATAGAACGTTTGGAGTTAAATACTTGAAATTTGATGTAGAAAAATCTTTTTTTTTTTTTTTTTTTTTTTTTTTTTAAAGTTTAAGACGGATATTACTGAACTAAAGAGGAAATTTACTCTTTAATAAAACTATACTCCTTGTCTCTTATGTAAACTGGCAAGCTAAGCCTAAGGTTCTTTTTCTTTATACTTTGCCACTTCATTATGTTTTCTCAAAAGTCAGAAGGTGCCGCATTGTTTTGAATAATGAGTTATAAAATTTTCCTTATTTCTCAGATGCAATGCAAACTTTCTTCCTTTAATTCTTTTTAAGAAATTTCTTGCTAAGAGATGATAGATTGTAATGAAAAGTACTGTTTCCATTAATATTAATCATCATAAAACATGTAAGAACTAGTAAAACCATAAGGAGAATTATTTCCGTTTTAGTTTGCTGTGTTTACAGAAAATGAGGAAGCGTTAAAGAAACTTTTAAAAAAGTAAACTTAGGTATTTTGTTATTCTAAGCAATAGACCCGAAATAATGTAACACGTCTAAAAGAATAAATCTCGCGTTCTAAAATTTTGACTCGTATCTTAAACATGTAACTAAATTTAATATTAATTTAATAATAAAAACAAACAGTAATAGTATATTGAAAGCTTAGTTGTATCTTTTAAAAAATACTCCTAAACATTTAGTGAATCTTTTGTCAAAAGATCTTTTGTCAAAGATCTTTTTGTCAAAAGATCAGACTATCCTAATAAAAATTTATTGCTTTCCTTTCGGAATTATTTTCCCGAAAAGTGGTATGATAAAGCACTGCTTGGCATCAAAATTGCCCTGTGGAGGCTTTCAAGAAAGGTGCGTGTGTTCACTCACATTATGAGCAAATACCGGAAACGAAATGCAACAGCGTTGTGAAAATTCCGAAATTTTGCTGTCAGACAGGATAGTCGCTGCAACCATCTACATGTAAGCCCGCACATGCTCGTTACATTAAACAGTTGATAAAGATAGCACGATAACAAGAAGAAAGGATCAATAATGATAAATACGAGAGTGACATTTAAAATCAATAGAGAAAAGAAAGATGTTAATGATTGCAAACTAGTTTATTGCTATTCAAAAGTTTATGACATATATGATCTAGCTCTCTTAGGCCACATAAACTAATCTAAGTCCTATTAATGAACTTGGCGACTTCTCGGATAGGTGTGGAATAATGCCAGCACAGAAGAATGGTGAAACTAACCCTTTATCATTCTCAACTATGAACAGAAAGGCACGTGCTTCGTGCTTTATAGTAACACTTGAGGTAGAAACTAAGAATTTGCAACACAATAAATCCAAATCAAAAAAGTGTAGCACTGGTCTAGACTCGACAAACCTAACAGGCGTGATAACTATTCAAAATGGCCAAGAGACGTAACAGCAAGGTCAGAAACGAAACGTCTAGCGAAAACGCGCTCTGAATAAACTCCAAGATTCCCCCGTTTAAATACTCACTTCTTTTAAGTCTAAATCAACATCCTAGCGAGGAAATTAGAGGAAACGTGGAGGAGTTCAGGAAAGATAAAAAAAATTAATAATAGTTTTATTTTGCAATAAGATCATACTGCTATGAATACTAGTAGAAAACACAACAATCATCCTTATCTGACATAACGGTGTTGTATTCAGTGAACTCGAGGCTGAATATATTAAATGCATTCACACCAGGTTTCAGGTAAGGAAGGCATTATTGTCATTTCCACACAATCAGCGCATGCTGCAAAATTAAAATCCAGTACATTTTGAAATGCAGTAACAGTACGACTTTGATTAATATCCAGGGAAAATAGCTGATTACGTATATGAGAATGCATCTTTAGGATAAAATTCCTATTCTGATAGTTTGGATCAATCTATGCCTTTCATTTCTCCAGATGGCTTGCGAATAATTTATGCTATTGTTAAAGTAAACATAAAATAATGGCTGGAAGAATTGCATTATCTGAAGAGGGTTTGTTGAAAAATCCTTGTCCAGGGAACAATACTGTTTGTTTCCCCGACCACGAGTCTGGTAGTAGGACAGTGTTGTTTCGAAGCATTCCTCATCCACGAATTTAAATACTGTGCTGTCTTTTACCTCTGGAACATCATTTAGTAATAGTATTTGGTGTTTTATTATATTCCTAACCATTTGGAATGTATGTTTTCCAAATTGTCTTTTTTTTTTTTTTTTTTTTCTTGGAAACATGTATATAATTTCTAGACCAAGCTTTTCTCCTTTAGATCCTGAGCAGTGTATGAATACGTTATTCGTTTAAGTGGACACCACAGCTTTTGTTGATTCTGTTTATCCGCTATGTGTGACACCTTTCATTATTTTGTGTGAAGTTATTCTGTACGGTCTATTAAATGCGACCTCAAATGCACGGCAAACTTTGGAATTTAAAATGCCAACACGGTTGAACCTTTGTGCGTTGATGTTTATATGCCTGTAAATTTAATTTTGTAAATGTCTAGACATTGGAGGGACTGAGCAGTTTTCATTTTTCGCATTGCTATTTTACTTCCTTTGCAATAATTGATCAAAATGAACTACATTTCTGCTTACGTCAACTTATGGTGTCCGCCGATAACATCGCGGCAAAAACATCGCGGACGAAAACGTCGCGGAGAAAACACCGCAAGGTGAAAACGTCGTGCTACAAAACATCGTGGAAGAAAACATCGCAAAGAGAAAACATCGCAGTCCTAAAACATCGTGGTACAAAACATCGTCGTCGAAAATAAAGCGGTTCAAAATCTTCGCAATTTAAAAACATCGTCGTCGAAAATATCGTGGTAAAAAATAAAGTATCTACAAATCATCGCATGACGATAACATCGCAGACATGCTTTTTCCATACATGCTTTAATAACTGTAAATGAATATTCCCATAAAGATTTGTGAGCGCAAAATGTAAAGAAGGATAATTTTTACTTTTACATTTTTTATTAACTAATAAATTTTTGCTGAAAAAGTAAGAAGGAAACTTAAGCATAGAAAATTAAATGCAACTTATAGATTATACTTTTCATGAAAAAGTACCAGTAAAAACTTTATAAAATGATTTATTAATGGCCTTTGTTAGTTAACTATGTCGGTTTAAAATTCTATTAATTGCTATAAGTTGCATTAATTCGCTATGCTTAAGTTTCCTTCTTACTTTTTCAGAAAAAAATTATTAGTTAATAAAAAATGTGAAAGTAAAAATTATCCTTCTTTCCATTTTGCGCTCACAAATCATTATGGGTATATCCATTTACAGTTATTAACGCATGTTTGGAAAAGCATGTATGAAAAAAGCATGTCTGCGATGTTATCGTCATGCGATGATTTGTAGATACTTTATTTTTTACCACGATATTTTCGACGACGATGTTTTTAAATTGCGAAGTTTTTGAACCGCTTTATTTTCGACGAGGATGTTTTTAAATTGCGAAGTTTTTGAACCGCTTTATTTTCGACGACGATGTTTTGTACCACGATGTTTTAGGACTGCGATGTTTTCTCTTTGCGATGTTTTCTCCTACGATGTTTTGTAGCACGACGTTTTCGCCTTGCGTTGTTTTCTCCGCGACATTTTCGTCCGCGATGTTTTTGCCGCGATGTTTTCGGCTGTAACCCAACTTATACATCTTGCTTGTTAAATAAAACATCTTCTGTGGGTCAAACGTTAGCTAATGAAATTTATAAAATCTTTTAACGCATCTTCTGATAATGTATCAGGAAGCGTCTTCTTTTGCGTCACAGTAATTCATTTAAAATATGCATATCAGGCTACATTTTAAAAAGTAAACTCAGATTACATATTAAAAGATTATTTGTATACTATGATACTAGAGTCAGTTGCCTGTAAGTGATTTCTTACAAAGCATAAAGTTTGTACTTGGGGAAAATAGAGCCTTGTTGAAATTAATAGTATATTTTAAATTAGAATTTTATCTGTGGAAGCTTCATGTCGTCGTTGTTATTCGTTAAAAACATGCAGTTTTTCTTGCTCATAATAAATCGTAAGGAGAATAAGAAAAATTTGGTATATTAGTAATTAATTAATATTTTAAAATGCATAGATATATACGGCATATTTAGGGGAACTTAATAAGAAGCAAAAAATTAGATGTGTTGTTGAAAAGTAGCTCAGGTCATATAGTTAAATAAATCAAAGCAAACCTTAATGAGGAGAATAAATTGGAATTAACATACACTTGTTAATTTGAAGAATCCGTAAAATCATGCAAAAATAATCTTTACAAAATGAAATTTGTAACTATAACTGATCATAAATAGAATAAGTAATTTTCATTTGCTTTTAATTTAATTTCAGCTCTTGATTTCAAAACAGAAATTTAATGACATAAAACAGAATCCACAAAATATGAATTTTTAGTTTCATTTCAATAAGTAGCACGCTTCTCTTTCTCTCCTTCGAATCCATCATTTCAAATTATACAAACTAAGAAGCTATGAGAATTAATGATAAAAAAATAATCAAAACAACTACGATAAGAAGTGCACGGATAAATCAACGTTAACTGAAACGTAAGCTTCGCGCATTTCAAAGCATGCACAGATGTGACTTTTATTCGGGTCGAATAATTTCTTGTCTTCAAATACAATGAATGATACCTTTTATGGTATTGGGAATAAAACATTGGTTCTCTAGCCCCTTCGCGCCGACTGTCACGTCTACGTGACAGCAACGAACACACTCACTTCGCGGCCGACACGCAGGCATGCCAGAGCATTTTCCCGTTCAGCCCCGACTGTCACGTATTGTGCCAGTGTCCTGGAACGTTTTAAAAACTATAACTTCTGCCACAAGACGGCACTGTATGGCCATATGGTTTCAGATACATGTACATTAGACCATCTACTCGAAATGAGAGAAGCATGACTCACATACACGTGTTTTTGATTATATAAACCAAAGGGGAAATAAATGTTTCCGAATGGAGTGATTTATGACGTCTCTTTAAATTCGCACGTTATAGTTGTTTATTGTAAGTAGAGAAGTTTTATTTTCGATAAAGCGTTGGGTATTTCTGTTTAAATTAGATCTTGTTAGACGTGAATTCTTTCTGTTTTTAATAGAAACAGACGGAATAAATATTTTTTAATAGAAAATTTGTTAGACGTGAATTCTTTCTGTTTTAGAAAATAATTAGATCTTGTTAGACGTGAATTCTTTCTGTTTTAGAAAATAATTAGATCTTGTTAGATGTGAATTCTTTCTGTTTTTACCGTTGCAATCACACCAAGATCAGCAGAATCATTAAATCCGCTCAGATTAACTGAAAGACATTTTCCAAAACTTTGTTCAGAAGAGACTGATAAGAAAATGAGACGACGATGCTTCGTTTGTTCACATTCCCGGAAAAATCCTCCAAGACGTCAAATGAGTTATTACGAGTGCAAGGAATGTAGCGTAGGATTGTGTGTAGATCCCTGTTTTCAAATTTTTCATACGAAAAGAGAATTTTAAGTAATATATTTAGTTTTCAGATGTATGATGTTAAAAGTCATAAAATAGTGAGTAATGAAAATAAAATATGTAAAATATGCATTTAAACAAGAAATAAGGTAATTAAAGTATATATAAAAATATCTATAAAGCATAAACCGTTTAAAATCTCTATAGAGCATTATTAAACAGTGCGTTGATACTTCGGAAATTTCATGGATTTAGGCTTAATAGCAAAAAAGCCCCCGGCCCTGGACCAGACGCTCGTGTAAGAGACCGCCGGCCTCCGCGATAAGCGCGCGTTTGCGCTACCCGGCGCGGAGCGGCTAGAAAATAGTTTTGATGAAAATATGACTAGAAAATAGTTTTGATGAAGATATTAAAGCAAAGATAAGAGCGAAACCAGTCGATGGAAAACTATATCGAAACAAATTACACTTTTTTAACTATAAACTATTTAAAATGTTTATTTTCCCCCTTACTACAAACTATATTTAATGGGCGTGAGTGTTTAAACATATCTCACTATTTAAGAACACCCCGTTTAAGCTTCTTTTTCCTTCCGAAGAGCTACTATGCTCATGCTTGTCTAAAAGTCTCCAAAGCTACGTGTAAAATGTAAAAGTATAACTGAAAGGTCTATTAGAATTAGACCTTGAAAGCATAACTAAATCTTAACGCAGTTTATCCACCTATGATTTCCATACCTCATCAATACCAATATTTAAATATGCAGAGTACAACAAGCAATTTCTATAGCTAATTAACGTCGTTCCAGCTAGAAGTAACTTTTAGCTGTAATCACTAAACCCAACTAACATCTTATCAAAGCGTTTTATGTAACTACTAAATTACTGCTCGCTATATAAACTCAACCTAATGTGCACCCTAGTGAAGGCTAGTGCAAGAAATAGAAATTACAGGAAAGAATTTACATAAAAGTAATAACATGCTAGCTAAAATAACAGTTTAGCATACTTTCCAAGGTGATACACAATTTTAGTTTTATAAAAATATTTCAAAATAAGCTGAATTCAACTCAAATTTAAAATAATATAATATAATTGAGTTTTTTGTAGCAGATTATTATAAAGGTTTGAAAATAAATTAATTCTTGCTACGGGTAAGACACAGGTAGCTATTTCTGAATATTGGGAATATTAGCCGTTCTAAAACTAAATTTATTTTATTAACATCGATTGTTATAAAACATTTAATCTATTTTAATATAAACAGTACCGTGCGACCTTCGTTTATAAATTGCTCCTCATATAAGGTCTAAACACAAATTTATGTAGTTTTAATCTACACGATTGTTCAAAAACCGTCATATTTAAAGTAAGATGATTTTTCTGTCACATGCAATAGGTTATTAATTCCCATACGTGTCCATGCATAAGTAATAAAATATTGACAGTGTTGTTGATCAAAAAATCGTCCTGTAAAGACTTTATGTCAACTATTTTTAATCTATAAACTATAAAACTGGTTATCAAATTCTGAAATATGTATTTTCCTCGAAACGTGATACTCATATTATTTTATGCCTTTAGGAGAAATGTTTAAATTGCATTCATTTGATTATAAATGAGATAATATATTATTAAATATATTCTTATATTATGAAATAACATATTTTTAGACATATTTTTATAATAAAAATATAATACTTACTTTTGCCAAATAAGTATTTATATGACTTTATGGAGGAATAAATATGCATAAAGGAGAATATATTTCTAAAATCGTAAGGAACTACAGTATACAGTGTTTTTCCATTGCGTGTTCTCATGGTATCAGCCCTGTAGGTTTATATATATATATATATATATATATATTTAAAAAAAAAAAAAAAAAAAAAAAAAAAAAAACTTGTTTTATTCCGTTTCCCGACTTATATAAACTTATATATAAAAATTCTAAATTACTTTACAGTGGCTCCCGAATTAAAATGTGGTGGATAGTAGCAACTTACTGGATAGATCTGTTATACTGCTTTTCATGCTTCTGCTATGACGCTCTTTAAATGAAGGAGAATAGAAAACATGCATTATGTATCTTCCCCGCGTGCGTATTTATGTTGTCCAGTTAACAGTTGGATGATACATGGGTGGACTTGTGCAAAGTTGCTTTCTAATGTTTCCTAACATAAGTAACTCTCTAAAGGCACTAAATTATCATACTTACACGGAAGAATTAATACTGACATAAAAAAAATCTTGAGTATACTATCGTGAGAAAAAAATAATTTTATGTTTCAGTTTTTCAGAAATTAAAAGAACTATTGAAAAGTTATGCAAATTTAGCAGACTATTTTATTAAAGCAGCGCTTAAATAACTTCTTGACTGGTTCAGCTTTTGAAAAATACTTTCCCGACTCCCAAATACTTGATTTTTGAAACTCGAGCTAAAGTTTTACATTTCACATTTCACTTTACTTTAAAAAAAAATTATAGCTCGATTTCCTTAAAAAATACATTTCCTTTGACTCTCCTATGCCAGTTTTTATTCTTTATGGATGGATAAGATATTATGCCACTTTTGTCGTCTTTAGACCACTCTTTGGATGACAGACAGTTTCCTGTTTTTTTTTTTTTTTTTCAACTTTTTATTTGAAAAACAGTTTTCACTGAAGTTTCGTATTTGATAAAACTGATGTGGCCAGCAGATGACATCCCGCCAGTTATATGGAATTGACGGAATATTAGCGAGGTTTGAGCAGACTGATCAATTGCGATTAGGTTGATAATTTATAAATAAAATCTAATTTATTTATAAACTTTAGGGGTCGGTATTAATTATGACCAGTACTCCTTTTTATCCCCAAAAAGGATGCTAGTTTCGAAATGGAATTTTTCTTCTAATCACTATGATCGCATTATTTCACTTTTCAATCGAGTCTGTTGCCTTTCGGCAAAGTGTAGGGTATTTATCCTTCAAACTGAATCTGTCTGTTGTGGATTAACAAACTAAGCTCTTTGAAAGGAGTAGATACAGTTCTTAAGAATAATTATCTGATACTTTTGAATCGAATTTATTTAAATAATAAAAACGAATTAAATACAGAATCTTTCTAATTAAAATAAATTCAGTATTTTCATAGAATGATATTATGTATTTTTTATTATATATTACATATTTTGCAGAACTTTAATGAACTTCTATTAACCAACTTTACGATTTCAACGCGAGCAGTGTTAACATTGTACGAAATAAAACATTTTTATCCGTATATCGGAAGTTCTAAAGATATGCTGTTTTGAAATATTATGGAATTTTATGTGGCGTAGGTGCGAAGAATGTGATATATAAAGAATAATGCTTTTTTTGGGGGGGGGTCTTTTAATAATAAAAAGGAGAAGATTCTTTTTATATGCTGTCTTGCTAAGAAAACTGAGAAAAGGCTGAAAAAAAAAAAGAAAAATGTATGCCGACACTAAGCACTATACCTTAAATTCAAAACATACTTTGCTGCTTTGACAATGAATGTGATTTTACTGTTCACCGTATATGGCGTAAGAGCGAAGAAAACACTAAAGTTAGAAATACAAAAAAGAGGGGGATTAGAAGGAGTGAATGTAGCAGCAGGCTAATGGACAGAGAGCTCAGCCAGAGCATAAGAAACCTTAACAAACTCTTTATGAGCCCAAAAGGGACGTTAGTCCGGAGTGGGATATTAGTCTCGAAGCGGCATTTGAATCACTATAAACGGGATATCAATTTTCAAAATGTTAAGAACAAATATTATCTCTCTATATTATATGGAGAAAAACGATAATAACTTATTTTTAAGAATAAAATCAACTTTAATCACATTGTTTACAGTTGACAATAAGCTTTTTAATTACATTTAAACTGCCCTTTGACTTTTGACCTGGTGGATGTTTTTTAACACTAAAGATGTTACCTTTGCAACATTCGAAGCATTTTGGTTTTTCCTTTGATATGTATTTGGAACTATTTTTCCACTTGAAGCCACATTTTCATGTTTCTTTTCTTTCTTGTTGACAATATTACATATCGTATCTTTACATATTGAAATACAAAGCATTTTTCAATAACCAGATACGAAACATTTTCTTCGGAAAAAGCACAGACATAGATTTCCATCAACTGCTTCTTCAAAAGCGCCATTTTGCATGAAACAAAACTGTCAAGTAGCAGACAATTGATTATACTTTCAAATATAAGGTGATTTGGTGTATTTAATTATGGCAAAGCACACGAGGGCTATCTGCCTAAGAGGAGGGATGCCTCCGTAAAGGACTTTCTAAGGGAAACTGGCTCGTATACACGTTACACATGGGGAAAACCACGAAAACGCCCATTCAGCCAGCCCGTTCGCGGGATTCGAACCTCGGAACGAACTACTAGTGTTCAGCGACTTTACCGCTCGGCCGCTGGTGGGCCTTTCAATTATAGAGTTCGAGTTAAAAAAATTCCAATTAAACTACAATTTTAATAACAAAGCAAAATAATCTAAAAATGTGAGAGCAGCTTCTGTAGTAGAAGTAATTATTAGACAAGTAGCTTATTTATTTTCATTACTGCGTGATTAATGTATTAAAAACCAAATGATGTTATATTTAGGTATGTAATTAGAACTTCTTTTATTAGTTTTATTAATAGCGGAATTTTTCTTAAATAATATAGCTTTGATTATTAACTACATTATATTATTTAAATATATATCTAAAAACATAATAAATATATGAATTATTAAGAAATTTTTTATTGCTGTTTATCTCTCATTTTGTACAGATACTCTAATTAAAGTTAAAAAAAATTAAATAACTTATTCTTTGTCGAATGATATCCCTCTAAGAACTGGTTATTTTGTCTGGGGAGTGGGAATTTTTTTAAATTTTACATTCCTCGAATTAGAGCATTTAGTAAGTCAGGTGGCCGACAAACACATGACTGATGTCAACCTGCAACAAACGCAATGATCAGAAACGTTTGTAACGACAGTTGTAAAGATATTTCTGACGACAAAAAGTTTCAAATAAAGGTTTTATTCGGGTTTAAAAACATTCACTCCATTTTCGAAGAGCATAATGCTGTTAAAAGATTCTTTCATATTCATTCCGACAGAAAGATTTCTTTTGAAACACACATGAAATATTACATTCCAAATAGAACTATATTCACAGCTTAATATACTTTGAATCTCGAAGCGTTTTTGTTTCCATTGGAGCAATTTTTTTAAAACGCTTAGTGTCTTGTGGAGCTATATGCACGCGGAAAAGTTTCTATTTAAATTCGGGAACTTTTGAAAAGTCGGTTTGGAAAATGTTTGGTATTTCTTAATAACCTGTGATACAAAATGTTTTAAAATTACTGAGCTCAAACAAATCTGTTCTTTTTGATGTCAGCGATATTCTACGATAAAGCACTCAAATAGACTTAACAATATCAAGGTTTTGAATTTGTCCTTCAGGTCTGTTTCAAAATCATCTCTTTCTTCGGCGCATAAAACTTGCTGTGACAGTGGCAATGTACTATTTAAATTGGGCAAAATAAACAAAAATTAGAATTTTTAAATGGATGTATACAGAGAGCTATTAGCTTCTTTTCAGAGTAGGAAACTTAAATCAAGCTATATTATCACTACGAATTTTCTAACTGGATTTCCGTACCTGAAGGTTATAGGCACAACAACATATGTGAAGGAAGGCGATAAATCTCTATATTTCGCAATTAAAAGATGACTGCCGAGAGAGAGGAATGCGATCCAGTCCGCGGCCATATTCAGATGAAGACGAATTATCGTTCATCGTATTTTATTTCAACGACAGTTTAAAATGATCAGTTTCTTCGGCATACCAAAACAGTAAAATTACTTCTTCGTAATATTACTAACATTTACACTATTATTATAATTAATAAAAATGGTTTTAATGAAATTATGTATTGAAGATATAATACATCTATAACATAAAACTTCTTAAAATAAGTTCCTTATTCCAACTGAAATGAAAATTAAAAGCGAAACTTTTTTTTAGACTAGGGAAAACGGTCATAGCCAATCTACTAGGGGTAACCAATCCACTAGGCAGTAAATACGCTAGGGGATACGGTCATAGACACAGTAATTTTATTACAGATAATTAGAAAGAGTAATAATATTTTTCATAAAATATAGCTGTTTTTCTTTAAAATATTCGCATTACATAACATATTTGATTATATGCCTCCTTTTTATCTCACGTTGCCTACAGATTCAAGAAATTTCTACCAGTTTCACTTCTTTTACTGCAAATAAAACTAATCATGTACGTTAATTATAACGATACGCATTGCCTGAATTTATCTTCTTATTACAGAAATATTAGTAGGAAACTCGAAGAAAACCGTATCTGCTGCTTAATTGTTTAATCTACGAATATAAACACATACAAAAAAATTACTTGTCAAAATATTCGTGACTTAATCAGAAAAGAACTATTTAAGATCAGAATACCTGTATAGATAGGAGCTTAATATAGGTAAGATTCTAGCACATAAAATATAGTTTTGGTTACCATTTAAGTATATTCTGACATTTTCTTTAAGTGATAAAATACTACTTCGTTTATCTCAAACTTTGTTAAAAGATATCCGAACTTAGCTGAGCAATGTATCAAATATTCATAGTTCAATAAAAATAATTTCACATTTATTCAATTTTAAACATTCAAAACTGGCAAATAAAGCCTTGCATTAATCTTGCAGCTTAAATCTTGGAGAACCTTTTTATCAGAGAACGGAATGCTGAAAAGAAGCTCTGAAATATGTCTTCATCTCTAGCCTAACATTTAGAAAGTCCTATACATCACACAGATGCTTCATCTTCATTATTAGATTTTCTGTGCTTTATATAATAGGTCTTAATCCTTAGAAATATTAATAGATACAGAATAAAGTTCATTTTTCGCTAAATTTAACCTCCTCTGTTGTTTTAATCCTCTTTTCCTGAATTTATTTGCGCCCAGTGAGTTATAAAAGAACTCGTTAAAGAGAGTTCCGGGATTATATTTAAATATAATGAAGCTGCTGATTACACTATTCATTGAAAACTCACTGTAAAAGAACTGCATGTAAATGTTTAAGATGTATTTTCCGATGCCAAAATCCTGGCTGCTTTTGCTTAAAAAGCGTCCTATTAATGTATTTTTTAAATTTTCGATTCAATTAGTACGTTAAGACATATTTATTTAATTAATAGTTAAAGTTTATATCAGTTTATGGTGCAAAATGACTTTAATTTTAATTATTAAAATTTATATATATATAAAATATAATTTATACCGGGAAATGAGAAATGCAATGAACAAGTGAATTATAAAAGTATCTAGTCCTCTCTTTGTCATTGTCAAATCTTTATAAAATGCACTGTACGAGACCGAAGTTGAAACTTATTTCTAATTGTTGCACCTTTGATTCGTCGATCATATTACGTAAAATTTGAACATTCTCATTTAAGGAATTTCATGAATTTTAAAAATATGAAGGAAGCTCCCAAATACCGGAATGTGTTGGACACCGAAGGTAAATTCATTATGTTCAAGAACATGTGGTGGAAAAAAGTCTAATTTAAAAGTTACGGGATATGGAACGTCATTTCTTAGAACACATGTTAGTGGTACATTGGAAAATAGTCTTGCTATATAGGCCAAGGCATGTGATTAATGCATGACGGAAAGCACTTTCATACTTTGGTTAATGTATATTTCGGATTTCTTCATTGCATGTGCGGCGACTTAACCGATAGAGTGGTCTCATCGAATGAACTGCCTGATCATCCGATTTGAAAATATTAAATTAATTTGCTGACAGCAGTGAAAGGCGACTTATGCATACCCAGTTACTTCAACAAACAGGAGTATGGGGTAATGTACTGAGGATGCTGTTCATTGGGTTCGCAACACTACAGGCGTTTAGGGATATTTTACCTTAAAATGTGACGTTAATTGAACAATTAACAACTTAAATGCAACATAAGTCATGCTTAATGATGGTTCGAAGTTTTAGAATTCGCTGTAACGTCTACTTACAAAGGCAATTTTTCTTATTGTCTTTGCTGTCGTTTTCGAGTGTAAAGATGTAGTACGCTTTATACCCAAGTTTAATAAATTGTCATACTACCAACATCGAAGTAACACGCGCACCACCGCATCGAAATAAGTCTTACATTGTCTTTATCTTAAAAACCTGGCATCTACTGTTCGATTACCTGCTGCTTCATTCCTTTGCTTATATCCATAAGTTCATCCTAGATGAATGGAGCGGGCCACTGTCCATAGCTTTGCATCCACTGTCACAAATTTTAAGCCTTTCATAACTCGTGAAAAACCACTTTTCGCATTCACATAAGAGGCTATACTTATCTTTGGCTGTAGAATGCATAGTCATTTGGTAATTTTATTCTGGCGCACTGTCCATACCATTACTGAAGCGAAGTCTTCTAATAATTTTGCCAACTACATGCTCCAAAGAAATGGAATTGATTTGGCGGCCTTCGAAAATGTTCAATACCTTCGGAGCATATTTTCCCTTTTTTTTTCAAATTTTTGTTCCAAAGATTTCAAATTTAAGTTTTTTATTTTGAGATTCTTTATTTTATATTGTCTCAGAAGCTGAATAGTGATTAAATAGTTAATTAGATGTTTGGAAAGAATTGTTGAACGCTTTAAAACATTTAATATACAAAATGTTATAACTATTATCATAGATATTTACATTATATATTGGCATAGATGTAAGAAAATTAATTGTAAAAAAGCTTAAAAGAAATACAAGAATATTTAGAATGGTAGAAATATTTTTGAAAGTTTAACCAACGGTAATAAATTCTTCTAACTTATAACTTTAAAATTACATTTTCTGATCTGTAGCGAGACAGGAGTCAAGCACACATTAAAACACACTGTTGTTAGAAATACATAGAAACAAAAACTTTGAAATATCAATTATTTCAATTTTCAACAAACGGTATTATTATTTTCTCTTTGCAAAGAAACAAGATTCTCAGAAAACATAAAACTGTTGATAATAGATACAAAATAACATTTAACTTCGTATTCTATGTCCACATTTACATATCATGTCTTTGTATTTTACAATTACCATGAGTGGTCCACTGAATGCTGGATGTTCGACCCAGGCTCAATTCCAGGCAAACGGGCTGACTGCATGGTTGGTCTTAGTGGTTTTTTCTTTATGTTACGTGAATACTAGGCAGTTTTCTTTAGAACTCCCTTTCCACGAAGGCATTTCTCTTCTTAGCTCCAGGACAATCGTGTGCTTGCCGTATTACAACAATCTTACCTAACCTTTAAAATCAACACACTAATGTTTTCTTCAATACTTATTTTCGCGGAGAACTTTCTACGGGAAGCTGGCTCCATTCACCTTTTCGCTCTGGGGAACCCTGAAAACTCGGCCTGGCTTGGCAGTGGCTAATAAAACTAGATATTCGTTCTCAGAGGCTTAACACGCCAAACCTTTTAGCCGTTTCGAAATGCAGGAAGAATAACTATTACTGTGCACCTAGCCTATTATTTCAACAAGTAGAGGGAGGAAATATTACTAAATAAGTCTTATACATTACCTACTCGTAATAAAATTATGAAATGTTGATTAACTGAATAGCAGTGATTATTTTTTCTAGCAAAGGTAACCGTTTTATTAAATTAATAATGTAATGTCTATTAATAATAAAACTAAGCAATGGTAATAAATAATAGTAGTGATTAATATTTGAACAGCTCTTAAAATTGTTATTAAGTGAACAAATAATAAAAAAAGTTCGAATAAATAATTGAGAAAATTATTTATTCGAATAAAAATTATTTATTCGAATAATAATTTGGAATAAATAATTTCGAATAAACAATTGAGAAAAAATGAAAAGTTTTAAACTTTATGGAAAATTCAGCTTCACATATTGACTACTTTAAAGGAAATTCTTCAACGTTACGAAAGAGTCACCCTTCTTTACAAAGCAAACTTAGTCCTAGCCATTTCCGCCTTAAACAGATTAAATGAAAATAAATAAATAAATAAGTAAAAGAACTAACAGTTGCAAAGATATCTATTGAAAATGTCGATGTAAAAATGTTCACTAAGTCCTCAATTTTGTGACTTATTTTGATTTCACCAGCGGCTGAGCGGTAAAGTCGCTGAACACTTTCTAGCAAACTGGCGGAGTATAATTTAGTTCCTCCAAAATTATGTATCCGTTTCCAGTTTCTTCTGACATGCAAAAAGCTCCTTTATAAAATAATTATCAAGTTCACTTTTCATGCTCAAAAGTAAAGTAAAACGTAAAGTGACACGAAAACTTACTCAAAGTACTTTGATTCATTTTGGGATTAAATGATAGATAAACTAACATTATTTAAAAATTTTTAATTTGCTTGCTAATTTTTTCATTACATGTTTACTAGAAAATATAATAAAATATTTAATTGTAAGATTCAATTGCAATTATCAAAGTGATGACAGTTAAATCTTCTCACATTTTTAAATTTAAAACTTATTAGCAATTATTTAGAGGAAACATACGCATACCTTGAAAAAATGTAACTATAAAAAAGCTCTATAGCTTTCTTTTCTTGTATATTTCCATTTTGGAACTCCCGCCACTGAATCACACCTGACTCATATTACAATTAGGGTATAAGATCTCAGACTTTTAAGATACCACCAAATCGTCTTACAATAAAGTTTTCATATTCATACCTTTCCTTAGAAAAGCGAGGAAAGTGGATGCTGAAAGTTCGCGGGAAAAACATTGTGCTTATAGTCACTTTGTAAATACTAAATAGTACTTTTAGACATACTTTATGCCCTCAGGAAAGAAAGGAAAGTGAATGCTAGATCCTTAAAAGAACATTGTGCATTTGGCTCCATACTGCCTTAATGAGGCCTTTGCCGAAGCATTTATAACAGAGCATCATACATGTGATGCCTATAATACCATTAAACAATTATAGTTTTTAACTTGAATTACTTTACTGTCTGTGATTTCCTTGTCAAAAAACTTGGAGCAAATCTTAATTGCCAGAAATATGCACTTACACTGAGTAATAATTAGTATTTTTATACTCAAGCACATTATTTTAAATGTCATTTCCACTTGTTGTTATTGTTACTTATCCTTCTTATCTGAAAGGATCTCGATTTCCTCAATAAATCCATCATGCACAAGAGGAAGTGCATAGCGTCTGTTTTTGCGAAGGCCTTGGAAACCTTATAACTGGATTTCCGGCTGTTTCCAGTTTTGGTCCTTTCCCTTTTTTCTTCTACCACCAGTATCTCGAAGGAGCTTTCGACTCGACCTTATTACAAGTGCTTTCATGCAGGAATTACATATTACAAACAACCGTGCTTCTCAACCCAGCTTTATGCGATCAGGCACGACAAACCTCTGTGATGATTAGGGCAACGGTATTCCACTTTTGTGATACTTGAAATAAAAGAGTTTATTCTCAAAATCTGAGAAACAATTACTACAATGTATTTTTTTAATAATCCTAATTAGAGAAATGGCCGATTAATTCTAACTGCCACAGTATTACAGAACACGATTTTTTAACGCGACGATTTTTTAACATGAAGATCTATGAATTCCACCCGGCACCGCCAGGCAGAACTGGCTTTAATAATTAAAAAAAATGATAAGAAGATTACATATAGTAATTGGATTCTCACAGGCTTCAAATGTACAATTAGCATCATAAAATAAACACAAAATAAAAAGTGACAGACATTATAAAGCAGTTATTCCTAATATTATTCTTCAAACCGTCATTTTCTTCACTGAACGCTAATGGTTTTCTCGAAGATTTGCATAGTTTGAATATTGATTAATTAAGAGTAATGATTTGCAGGGAAACAGATTTAATGATATGCCGCAATTATTTCGCTATTCTATGGTAATTATTTTCCCACTGAATGTTACTCGCTACAATTCTTCCTTATTGCAAGCTCATTTCTATAACTTCAATAACCAAGTTATGTTCACTTCTTTACTAATGAAGTTATGCTCGATGTATGCTAAAATCTCTGTTAAGTGAAAAGACAAGAATCTATATTTTTATTAACTAATGTTATTCCTATAGCTTAGTTTAATCAATCGTAATAATTACAATCATAATGAGCGTTAGATAGTTGTCAACGATATATTTAGAAATTTTTATTAATAATTTTTGTTATTTATATTTATTATTGTTTTGTTATTTGTTAATATTTTCAAAAAAATAGCTATGTTTAGAAAAAGTTGTATTTTTTGAAAATTACTTAATCTTTGAATTATCGCAGTTTACTGAGATTTATTATGATGATAAATTATTAATTATTACCTTGTTCTATGTCTCTGTCATTATTATACTATTTTTATTTTGTAATAAAATTAGATATTATGTTCTTGACTATTAACTATTCTTTTCTGAGCACTGCTCAACTTCGGATGTTTTCTGATCGTTGGTTTAAAAATGACATCAAATACATTCATGTTCATAAATTAAGGATAATGCAAAATCAGGCAAAGGAAGAGTTAGAAGTAAAACAAATTTGACTTATTTGTAAAGCTTATTTATTAAACAAAAGGTAAAGAGCAAAAAAGATGCTATATGTTTGATATTATTAAAAAAATTAGCGATTTTTTCTCCCTGGAGCAAATTACAAAAAGAACCTATTTACAAAAAACCAATATTACATGGTTGGTATGATTGTTAATACATTGCATGTCTCCCAGACGATACAATACAGTCCGTACAACGCCTAGGCATGCTGAGTATCAAATTATCGATCTCATCTTGGGGAATATTACACCACTCAAAATGCAATGCTCTCCGAAGTTCCGGTAGACATGCAGGAGGAGGTTGACGGGCTGCAACTCGTCAGCCAAGCATGTCCCACACGTGCTCTACTGGATTCAAGTCTGGTGAGAATGCTGGCCAGTCCATATGGGTGATATCTTCCGATTGAAGGCATTTGCTTACGATGTTTGCACGGGGAGGACGGGTTGTCATTGATAAACACAAATTGTGCGCCCGTGGCGCCCCGAAACAAATGTACATGTTGTTCCAGAATGATATCCCGATAGATTTGGCTTTTCATGGTTCCAATTTGAACATGCAGGTCAGTTCTGGAACCCAGAATAATTCCACCCCAAACGAGCACTCCTGCACCATCGTAACGGTGTCGTTCAATAATGTTTTCTTGGTGGTAACGTGTACCTGAAGCTCTTCATATGAAAGTCCGGGGAGAATCAGACTGCAAACTTAAACCTGGACTCGTCGGAAAACATCACACAAGCTCACTGTTGCGGTGTCTACAATGAATGCTCTCTACTCCATGCTAACCGCAGGCGACAGTGAGTTGCAGTAAGTGGAACGCATCTGACAGGTCTACGAGCATATAGACCAATCTGCCCTAAGCGTCTGTACACGGTCTGCCTTGAAATTGTCGTACCAGTGGCTAAAGAGAGCTGACGAGACAGGTCTAAGGCTGTGTTCCGCCTGTTTCTTTTGGCAGTAACTTCCAAATACCGGTCCTCATTCGGCGTTGTAAGTCTGGGGCGACCTGTGCTGTAACGTCTACTCACATTACCATCATCTTTGAATCGTTTCCAAAACCTGGAGATGACACTCTGGGCAATTCCAAGTTCTTCTGATACTTCCAGTTGGGTACGCCCACATTCCAGACGGCCGATAATTCTACCACGTAAAAAATCATCCAAATGCGTCCTTTGTGTCATAACTATTCGATTATTGCACTGAAATGCTTATAAAGCGCTTGCGGACAATTTTACTTCTTTGCGTGTATTCCTTATATATCACTCTCTTACACTCTCGTCATTGTGACGTACCTTCGGTGTCATCTGGTTACTTCCTGAAATTTGCATATGATTCTTGAAGATGTGTGAAGTGACTTACAGGTATTACATTTATTTTAGAGTTCGATTTCGGCGTGACTCCGAATTATCCTTAATTTATGGACATGAGTGTAATTGGCTGAAGTGTAGCTTCAAACATAACTAAGTAAGTACAATATGTTTCGTTCTGTTCTGCCTGATATGTATAATGGGAAAATTTAAAACAGATCAGGTGTCATACTAATGTTTAGAACTTGCAATAACATGTCTTTCACTGAAGATTCATACTTCAACGTTTAGCTCAAAGCATATTGGTTACATTAAACTGTAGCGGAATAAGATCAGTTATATGGAGTATGAAATAAATGTACATTATAATGATAGTAAATGTAAATAATGCAGTACACATTAGCATACTACATCTAAAAAATAATAACAGTATACTACCTTAAGAAGATACGGTGTTAAAAAATTCCAGGCTTTGGATATGGCACGCTGATTAAATAATACTAAGTTCGTCTGCAAATTATAAATATGAGTTATTCTAAGAATAGTTCTTATTAACTGCTACTCTTTAATTTTAATTTTAAAATAAGGCTTTTGATATTATAACAAAATACAATATTGTATGATGCAATATTATAATAATTAACAATAAATTTTATCGTTCAACCTTAGGTTTATCCATCAAAATTAAAGTCCTGAAAAGGCTGTATAATTATCCTTAATTTATAATTCATGTTCTTAAAGGTCTGTAAAGTATTTTTACTACAGTAAATTTAAAGCGTTATTAGATCCCATAACTGTTTTGATATACTATATACGTATGTATCGATGTCAACATTATGATTTGAAGATTGATCACAGTTTCCTAGTATTTTCAAATCTAAATGAATGTTTTCCTCTTCAGATATAAATCTAGATATTCTCTCAAAACATTATTAAACTACGTACTGTAAAGTATTCAGTATTAAAATAATACCAAATTAAATATTTATAATTTTATTTCCTCATTTAAATTTTACATTTTTATAAAACTTTCAATGTAAGTATTGTGGAATATAACATGATCTAAGGCTATTTCGAACATAGTAGTCGGACCACATTTTACTCTCTGTAACTTTAGAAAGAACTTTATAATATGTAATTCTTGCTACTGTTGCACGTTCCAGTCAGTCTGCCACATGTTTAGTCCAAAAGGACTTCGTCCCCAAGGGACTAGTGTTTCGTTTTGCGATTTTGCGTCGAATCTCTCTGAATGTCCGTTTCACTTTTCAAACCTTTGCACCAAATATTATCGTCCTGTATTATATTTAAAGAAATTAAATAATAAGGAATCTTCATAAATGTATGTATGTTTCTCGCATTGTAATAAAACAACGGTACCTAGAGCCATCAAATTTTGAATGACATAATCCTACTGCGAATATGTGCATCTGGAAGCCCAAATTTGATCTCTGAATTTGTTTTATTATCGATTTCATATTTTTCAAAACTTTAACGAATTTTTTATTAACAAACTCAAGGATTTCAAAGCGAGAAATGGCAAAATCGTACAGAAAAAAAACATTTTTATCTCCAGCGCCTGAGACTGTGTATCGGAAATTCTAAAGATATGCTCAGTTTAAAATTATTCCGCGATATTGCTCTTGAACTGAATGTTATGGTTTAAGTGCGAAGAACATGATATTTAACAAATAAAGGTAACACACAAAATGTTA
Source organism: Stegodyphus dumicola (assembly GCF_044657685.1). Classification (NCBI taxonomy): domain Eukaryota; kingdom Metazoa; phylum Arthropoda; class Arachnida; order Araneae; family Eresidae; genus Stegodyphus; species Stegodyphus dumicola. Next base: position 96,468,561 of record NC_140772.1, on the reverse strand, counting down.
AATAAACGCCCCTTTGGACGTAATTTAAAATCTCAAACTTTTCAGATTTTCGTTTTGTTGTTATTTTGTTTATTTAATTTAACTTTCACAATTTAAATGTGAAATTGATTTTTATGAGCAGTGATTAGTTAAACATGCAGAAAAATTATCAAGGTAAAGAATTAAAATGCCTAGTAAATTCTTGATCAATCATATTTATAGGTAAATTGAGCTGTCAGTTGGGTAAGAAAGGTCCAAATAAACACTACCATGCACAGTAGATTCCTTGACTTCTTTTTTTAGATGTTTTAGAATTTGTGCTTGAGTAACAAAAAATGTATATCCTTAATTTATTTCCAAAATCTGAAAGAAAATAGCATTATTTTATTTTTTGCACACTTGATTTCTTTATTTATTTACACAACAAACGTATTCTCATCAGGAAAGAAAGATATGTTTAGTGGCTTCTGGTGGATCTTAATTAAATTTTACAACATCATGTTATTGTTCATAATTAAGCATAAACTGTTAACTATTGGAATTGGCAAGACATGGTTAATGTTCATGGCGAACTAATTAAATATACATCCTGGCAATTTTTTTACTTCCCACTCAGTATGAGGTTTTAAATCGCAATCCACTTACGAGAACATATTATCCTAATTATGACACACTGGCCGATGAAATGCAATGCAAATATCACACTGATTTTATGAATTTTGCAAACCGAAGAACTTATGAACTTTTTTCTGCCTTATTTAGTTATTATTTGTTATATATAAGAATGCAAAGAAATTTTTTTTATTTAAAATTATATTTTTGAAATAATGTTTGTTTGTATATCATGTACATTTTTGATTAAGTCAACCTATGTATTTACCTTGAAAGAATAAATATGCCCGCTACCTCACCGTTATTCTATAATTTGCTTTAAAGGTACAGAAAGGTTGAGGATCTCTGGACTAGACGGACTGCGTATGACGACTGGAGAATTTATGTGAGAATTAGTCACATACTCTCAGTTATTTTATACATAACATATACATTTACACCGTATTTATTTAAATGTTTTCACCTAATTTTATTGCTTGAAAACTGAGAGAAAAAATATGTGGTTATTTTATTTATGAAGAGACATCTTAAAGTATAAACACAACACATTAAAAATCACACTAATATTATTATACGAGGGTTGGAACTTTAATAGTGGCAACACAGCTGAAAAAACGCTACGCAACAAAACCAAAGAATATCGCGTATACCACACGTAAATTACATACCTACCTTACCTCTCAGCAAAAAGACTCGTCCTGCCTACGTCACGCGCATGCGGAGTGACGCGAAGAACGAATCCTTGTATTAGGTCGCGGTCTAAAGTATGTGTTGTCAGGATGTTTTCAAAACAAGAACAATGTTGTTGGATAAAAATTGAAAGTGCCAGAGGTCGTACAGCACGACAGTATCATCAAGGGCTTCAAGAGACTTGCGGGGAATCTGCATTGCCTTACAAAATCGTAGCAAGATGGGTGAAAGCATTCAATGAAGGACGCCAAAACGTGGCAGACATGCTACGGCCAGGTCGTCCTAATGTCAGCGATGCAGACATGTAAGCTGTTGCCGCTTTAATGGACAGTGATCGCCGCCAAACGATTCGTCAGCTGGCCGGACAAACAGGATTAGCGCATACCACTGTGCTGCACATTCTTGAACGAACGCCTGTCCATGAGAAAAATTGCTTCACGGTGGGTTCCACATCAATTGACGGAAATGCAGAAATGGCTACGATACGATGCTGCCCGAATCCACCTGGAGCGCTATGAGCGCGAAGGAGATGCTTTTTTACGCCGTATCATTACGTTGAATGAGACTTGGGCCCGATCGTACCAGCCAGAACTGAAACGCTAATTAAACGAATGGCGTCATCACGGGTCACCACGACGTTCGAAATTTCGTCAGAACCCCAGCAATGTGAAAGTTATGGTGATTCTCGTGTACGACTGTGATGGTGTCATCCTAACGCATACCGTTCTCCCACAGCAGACCGTCACTGCGCAGTATTACTGCTCATTTTTGGAGCACAATCTCCGACCAGCTTTGAGAAAACAACGGCGACACTTTCTGCAGAGCTCTCCTCTCATTTTGCATGACAATGCTCGGCCGCATGCAGCGCAAGCTGTGACTGATTTGTTCAAGTGATGGGGCTGGGAAGTGCTTTACCATCCACCATACTCCCCAGATCTATGCCCTTGTGACTAAATTCCTAAGATGAAGGAACCACTTCGTGGCACTCGCTTCCAAACTGTTCCTGAGATTCTTGCGGCAGTAGACCGGTCCATTCAAACTATCAACGGCCCACCAGCGGCCGAGCGGTAAAGTCGCTGAACACTGGTAGTTCGGTCCGAGGTTCGAATCCCGCGAACGGGATGTCTGCATGGGCGTTTTCGTGGTTTTCCCCATGTGTAACGTGTATACGAGCCAGTTTCCCTTAGAAAGTCCTCCACGAAAGGCATCCCTCCCCTTAGGCAGATAGCCCTCGTGTGCTTTGCCATAATTAAATACACCAACACCAACCAAACTATCAACAAAACAGGAGCTGCTACAGGTATTCTACGACTTCCACATCGTTGGAAACGTGTTGTACACAATGCTGGCGACTATATTGAAGGACTGTAAAACATGGTGACATGAATCACTTTTGTATTCCTGGTAAATAAATAGTTGCCACTATTAAAGTTCCAACCCTCGTATTACGTATTTCAAAAGACTTACAACTTTCAGTTATATTCTTTTTACTTGCGCAAAATTCTTCCATATCTGTGCATACGTTTTGCATTGTTACCATAAATCAGAAGTTTCAAAACCATATGCTGCAAAACCTAGTGGTAAAATTGAGGAAACGAGGAGAAATATGCGACTAAATACGTAATATATTTTTACCCATTTGTTTTACAGAAGTGTTTAACGCACATTATGCTACAAATAAAATATGAGCATGGGAGGAATATTTTCTACACATTTTATTAAATCTCCAGATTATTTTTATTACTCTTAGTAATTCCAGTTTATATTATTTTATACCATTAATATACCAATTTATTGAAATTTAAGAAGAGGTAACTATGAAAAATAAGAACATAGACTAATATTCCATTTGTAATCGTAGTGAAATAATTTCGTTTGATATTTTGTTTTAATTGTAACTGTTATTTTACTGGAAGATACGAAATGCTGCTCTTCGAGATCTATCATTAAAGTCTGTAACGTAAATTTTGCTATAACCACAAAAATTCTTTTCCAGAATCATGAAAGATTATATTTTCATGCTTTCAACTTAGGGCAATGCATTTTGCTTAAAATATACCAACACGGTGTTGAGATTAATCTTACTTTCTCTCCTCTCTATTTCATCACCACCAAATTAAAGAAATGTTTAAATTCATCACTTTATTTTTGTCCTTCATAACTTTAATTTAATCCACTTCATAAATACGAAAATGTGATTTTGTGAACTGATTTTATACAGCTTATGCTCTCGTTACAAAAAATGAAATTCTCACAGAAGCGATGGGTAACAAAGGATTGAATAAAAAGTCGAGAACGAAAATGTATGACAACGAAAAATTTTGTATAAATATCACAATTAAATTCAGTAAATGTTGCAGTGCAATTCAGTAATAGATTAACGGGTATGTTAAGTAATATTGCATATTATTTCTTATGTTCCTCTGTTTATGGATTAATTCACAATTCATGACAGATATGGGAAAGTAATGCCTCATTTATCATCGAAATCACTCGGTACTTTCTTGACTAGCTATTTTGAAACAAATTCTTTTGCACAGATAATGATCCCTAGATATCTTCTTTGAAAGACAGATAGACTACTGCGCTTTGTATGATAGTATTTATAATTTAGAAAATTTCTAATAGTGTGATCTATTTAAGGCTTTTCTTAAACTGCTACTACTTCAGATATAATAAAGGAGTTTGCTTCAACAGCTAAGTTTCTGCTTGTATTCTGTAGTTGATTTCCGAGAATATTTGTGGAATTAATTGTTTTGTCGCTGTTCTAAGGCTCTTCTATTTCACGCTTCGGATGTTAAATGTACATGTCTCGGCTGTTACTTGCATTCCGCTTTTCAAATAAATAACTTCAGGAAGATATTAGGAAGCTATTCACAATGAAGCGCGTACTTTAAGCTAACTGTTTCAGCTTTACAATTGTTTGCGTTCAACAGCTTAATACTGCCATGTGCCTGAAATGCGATTGCAGATCAGATTAAATGAAATCAAATATTTCTATTTCTATTTCTTCCTTACTTATACTTGAATCATGTTGCTATATTTGGTAGCTGAGCAACACGTTTTATTTTTACGATATATATCACTAATAACAGATATAGCACGCTTATTATTTCATGCTAAATTGTTTTTAACGATCTGAAAAGATTTTACTTTTTATTTTTTTAAACTCTAATGAAAACGTTATCATCATATCAAGATTGAAAAGTGTAAGAAAGTACGTAACGTTTATTAAAATAGTAATATCCTTAATAGTTCGAAGTATAATGCGTTTAACAGTAAATAATCCATAAAGGATTATTACTGTTAAACGTAACGTTATGTAAGTAGTCATACGTTAAATATTTAATCGCTTCCTGCCTCAACGCATTTTTGATTCTCCAAACGTTATTATTTATTTATTAATTAAAGTCAGTTTTAACATTAATTGATGAGTAAAAATAATAAATACACACAAAAAACATTAGTTGTATATTTATGTGCTTTGAATTGAGCGGGGTTTTTGCTTTTGTTGTAATATACGCCTAAGAAACTGTAAGTAGTTTTTAGCTTTGATTTATTAAAGTTTGAGAAGAATATTATATAGTTTATTCAGAATATTTTAAAAGTGATCCCTTTTGCAAACTGTGTAATTATTAGTTATGAAAAGTGCATATTTATTTATTGCTATTTAATATCACCTTTGAAAATATGTACATTTAGGGCTTTGTTTTTAGGATCCTGGTCTTCGTTCCTCTTTTTTTAAACATATTTAATTTAAAATGACTCTTTCACGGATTATTCACAACACGAGGAATGTCAATCATTTTGAAGTTTGTTACATAGTTGAAAACTTATTGATAATTTTGCAAACAACATTTCCTTAGTCTGCACTGCCATTATGAATTAAAAATGTGAGAAACTGGAACAGCAAGTTATAAAATTTCCATATTATTACTTAGATAACGGTTCAAAATAATTTCATTAAATTAAAAATCATATTCTTTTTTCTTGAAAATTCATTTAAATTTCTCCTTTACGTGCAAGGCTATCGAAACATCACTTGAGAGTACATACACAAAAATTTAAAATATAAATAATTTGTTTAAAATTTTGGTTTGATTTAGTTCATTACGACTAAGCAAACGACGGCTATCTGCCTAAGCGAAGGGATGCCTTCGTGGAGGGCTTTCTAACTGAAACTAGCTCGTATACACGTTACACGTAGGGAAAAACACCCATGCAACTAGACCGTTCTCCGGGGTTCGAACCCCGGACCGAACTACCAGTTTTCAGTGACCACTCGGCCGCTGGTGGGCCGATTGCTTAAAAGTAAATTTTTTAATAAATATATGGCGAATATAGGGAATGAGTGACAGTGACCATTTCAAACTAGAGTCGAGTCTTAAATGAGATTTGAATTATTCCAAATGTATAAAAATTTTACAGATTATTATATGTATTGGATGATGACTCCTATTGAGGAATCTAGTAACATTTACGGTAAATAAATTAAATTAAAATTTTGCCCAAAAGTTAAAGCTGGTAAAACAATCCGATTAAGAAAGGACAATTCCTGTTTGTGCGCCTTGTAAAACGATATACTATTGCCAGTACTATAATACGATCTATGCCAAAGCAAAAAGTCATGAAATAAGATTATAAAACGATCTATAACAAAAATCATATAGATATATAACATCAATTCTGTATGTGAATAAGAACGTGTATAACGCGGCCCAACCCGGATAGTTGTTAGCGAAGCTGACTGTCGTACCCAAGAACCCGGGCTTGAATCTCGGAGAAGACATGGATGTTTGTAAATGTATAGTGTCTGTGTGGTATGGAGGCACTCTGAATATCCGGCGAGCCGAAAGTTTTTCTCGGAAGTTTGTGGTAGGGTAAGAGGGAGTAGGAGACCATTGAACCCGTCCCCTCGAGGTGTTCTCCATCAAAACTGGGGGAGGAACTGAGCAAAGTCGTATTATCTTTTCTACAGTGCTCAAGGCTCTTGCCAACGTCAGGCACAATCTTGCACTCCCTGCCAGGATGAGTTTCGTGGTCTTGTTTTCATGTTACTATCAGATAAGTGAGATAAGTCATAACAACAATAACAACGCGAAAGTGTTGAATGCTATAGTTATTTCAACGCGTTAGTTACATAAAAAATGCTAATAATATTTTTTCAAAAAATTATTTTCCAAAGATATAAGGAATAAAAAATTGTAGTTTCTGGAAATCCAGGCATGTGGACATTCTACGTTAAAATTGTTATGATGTTTGAATTTTGTTAGATTCAGAATTAGAATTGTTGATACGAAATTAAATTTTTATAATTTGTCCGAATGAACTTTTTTTATATATCAAATACACATTTTGGTCTCGGTATTTATTTCTGCTAAATTACTGCTGTCAAGCTTCAGTTCATTGATTGGAATTATTATAGCAAAACTTAAAAACATAACCCTCCTATGTGTAAAGAGCCTTTTAATCAAAAATCAATATTATACTGGCATAAAGAAAAGATAGATTTTCAGCCCTTTTAAAAAACTGAAATCCTTAAAACTGTAATCATTCCATTTAAGAGATTTTAAGTAATTTCCTTAAATTCAATCTTATACGCTGTTTGTATTACAAATCACATTTAATGCACATTTTTAAATTTTGGTCTTACTAGAAAGTTTTACGACTTGTCTATTATCATCTTAATTTCATTTGCAATATGAAAGAATATGTTTGGTAATATAGATTGCACATTTCCTCCTGCTAGCCCACTATCCTGTTTTCTTTAAAAAGAAATAAACGTGCAATAATGCAATATATTAACCACTTTTTTGTAAACTAATAAACAATAAAAAATAATAAAATGATAGTTTAATTTTTTTCGTTTGGTTATAAAGCTAAATTTTTACTGCAAAAGTGGATAAATACGGAACTTTTCATTGCATATATTGTTAGAGAAAATAGTATGATTCCAAAAGAATTTCATAAAAGTTGTTGCAAAAGAAACTCTCCAAAATCTTCCAGTTGAATTAAATCTTCCAAAAGTTTACTTCCATTTGCAAATGTACATTTTACGACGTGTCAAGTTCAAAATATTTGAATATGCAGTTCCCCACAAGTAGTTTATATTTCATTCTTATCATGCCACTATTTCATTTGTAAATTCATTTTTCATGACTCTCCTATATATCAAAATAACTCCCTTTTTTCCCGTGCGTACTGACAGATAATTTGGTTAGGTAATGTGGTTTTCTGACAGTCATGAACAGTAACAAATGGTGAGCCGTGTGCAACAAGAAGCTCATGCTAGAAACACGTCCATCCATCTCTTAGGCAATTTTATTTTTGTACTTGCTTAGGCAAGAGCGCGCATTGTGTAGCATTCCCAAGCCCTCGCAAATAGAAAGCTGGCTTTATTATTGGACTAGAGGAGGGAGAGGGGTTTTCTCGTTGCGTATAGAACGGCAGGCGGTGATGTTCTGGCCGTCTGGGGATCTTTGGGACGTTCGCAATTACGTTATTGCATCCCGTGGTGGTGGTCTCCAGTGACCAAGAGGCAGACACTCTCCATCAGCTTCAATGTAGGCACTAATGAAAGCGCTGATAAATATTTCACAGTCTCTTGATGCACACGCACCGACATTAGGCCAAGAAGACTCAGGAATAGCTCCATCGTAAAGGACTCTTTAGCTGTGAGAGGTATGGCCATCCTGAAGATGAGATTCAGGTAATTAAGTTGAGGTTATTTCTTCCAAGCCTTGAAAGCCTTGTTATCTTCTTCTGAAAAGTGAAAAGTTTCAAAATGATTAATAGAGATAAAATTCAAGTATTTAATTAAATATTTAACAGTAATTTAATATTTCAAATCGATTTCAGTGACGCTTTGAAATCTTAATTTATTATCAATAAAATGTTTACATATATCAACAGCTTTCCTAAAATTAGTTTAATTAGTAAAATCAGTTTATTTTAGATGGATTATTATTTTTGTAACGCGTTTAAGGATCAAATGCATTAGAAGAATCAGCATGAAGGGATTTATAAGTAAAACGGCTAAACCTGACGTTGCATATGCTTAAAAAAAGTCGTAAAAACCTTTTCATCCAGGTGGTTTCATTCTTCGAGAGGAAAGTAATCAGGAATGACATACTGCTGTTCCGCGACTTTATCTTCTTTTCGTAGTTTCGTCTGGATATTTAGTATTAAATTGTATACTATAAGGTATTTCTACCGCCTTCTTAGCGTGCTTTCGTGCTGTAGTGGTCTGCACGCTGAGCGCGTATTCCAGAGGTCTGTGGTTCAATTTCCGGCGAAGGTGTTGCTTATTTTTCATGACTCCTGCTTCCAAAAAATACCTAATGACTCTAGACTGGAGCTTTTGGCGATTGGGTTCCCTAAAAATTCCCATTAGCCCTTTAAAAGTTGGAGTATATAAGTTATTTCTCCCGCTTTCGTCGTGTAGTGGTCTAGTCGCGTATTTCAGAGTTCCGTGGTTTGATTTCCGGCGAAGGCATTGCTCATTTTTCATAACTCCTACTTCCAAAAAAAACCTAATGACTTTACAAAGCATATATCTCGTAATGGTTTAGAAAACTGAATTTAAAATGCTCAATGTAAGTATGAAAATATAACACTTTCATTTCAAAGAAGTGAATAAATTGAAAAAATGCGAACATATTAAATGTAACATCTACGATGGAAAGTATGTAATGAAAACTTTCTGAGATTTCTATCCCGTTAGATAAAAATAATGAATTATATATATTTTAAATTTGTGTCTAAATACATAATTTTAATATTTACTTTCATGCGACTAATTTTCTGGAGTATTCTGTAGTCGATTGAAAATATCTGGATAGGCTTAAATACTATCTCAGCCCAATTCCTACTTTATGATGCACTAATACCCAATAGTATGTTTCTTTGGAGCAGAAAATATAAAACACCAACTATACTGTTACTAGGAATCGAACCACGCATCGCTCAAATGCCAACTGGATGCGCTAATACACCACAAATACACGCGCGAAAAAGGAGAATGCTTTAATCCTTTGCATTATTCTCCACAGGCATACTGGAAGCTGGAGAGAAATGATGGTATTCTGTAAGCTAAATCCGATTGATAACGGCTTATCATCCTAAAATGATTTAAGATGCTCTCGTACATCTTAGATGTGTTATTATTCATTCCATCATCATTATGTACTTATTCATTTTAAGATTTTAAAGAGCAAATAGTTATTTTATGGCTTACTGATATTTGTGTTCTACAGGGACCTCTTTCATACTACGTATTTTCAAATTATGATAAAACATTTATTGCACACAGCAGTAAATATCATTGAACACGGTTAAGAAAAATCAGTGCTTTAGCACTGCAAAACAAGTCTCGCTTCTTTAATATAACTCTTGGAAATTCTATTGGGCAAACGAGGGATTGATGTCATCTCCGGGGTAAACGTACCAAGACGCGATGAACGTTATGCATACCAAGACAGTGAAACTTTTACAAGCTGTTGAGGAACTGCATTTTTAATCCTGTTAATTTCGGTAGGGTAGATAGAACACTTGCACTTTCAAATACCTTTTTAAAAAGGTCTAAAGTATGATATTATGCAGTGCAATTTATATCAAATCATGTGCAATGTACTTGAAATATATCAACAATGATTTAACTGCAATGAAGAACATCTGCAAGGCCTTACATTGAAGACGTTAGGTCTTATTTAATCCACGAAATAAATCTACATAATCATAGACCTTTGTATTTATTGCTGTATACAATAAATCTCTTACTCTAGTTTGAAGATGAGTAATGTAAAATGCTACCCCACTCTAATGTACTCGGCACCTGATAATCGTAAAAGACATTAGAAAGAAAAATGTAAAATTTGCACTTAACAAGATTTAAATTTATTTAGCTTTAAATTAAACTTACTAGTAATATTGAGTTGTTTTAAATTTTAGAATTAACATCAATTTCTCTAACTACAAGGCTGATAATACCGAAAAACGTTCCATACTCCAAATCCATTTTTCATCTAATTATCACTGCGAATTTGAAATTTTGCTCTTGAATTTGTGCGTTGTATATTAATCTGATAAAGAAATTACACATTCGATCATTTTCTTTACTGTTTAAAATTTTCGCTGTTAATAAATATTTTACTCCGCCGCCTATTCGGTGCCTCCACAATAAAATGTCCACCACTTCTGGTCTTAGGAATGGCTAAAGCTGAATAGACTGGTTCTCACCATTGGATTAAAAAATGTATCTAACACTGTTAATATGAAGCAAGGATGAATCAATGAGAATTAAATGTATTCAAAAGATGATAAAATATCTTCAATAATAAATGATGTTTGGGTCTTTTCTCTGCAGATGGCAGAAGAAATTTAGTTCCTTTTGAAGAAATGTTGAATTCATCGAAATACACAGCAATTTTAAGACATAGGATTGTACCAGTCTTGACCTGACTTGGCTCCATGCCACAATTTAAAAAAAGGTTCATGTCGGAAATTAAAATTATTGTATCAGATTGGCATAAAAATTCACCAGACTTAAATCCGATTGAGAACTTCTGGCACACTCTCAAGGAACATCTTAGCAAAATGAACTGTACAACAAAAGGAAGCATGATAAAGAATGCTATAAAAGTGCGGTTCCATAAAGAAGTAACCATTATATGAACAAGACTAGTACAGTCAATGCCTAAGCGCATTCTAGATGTCATTTATGCTAAAGGAGACACATTTCTTATTAATTTTATTATTGTCACTGTATATGAAGGTATATACATAAATTACAAAACAAAAAAGCTTTATTCCAATTAATTTGTATACTATAGCGAATCCAAATTCAAATTACTCTTTGAGGCTGTTTATTTCCATATCATAGTTATTTGAGCTTAAACTAACTGTAAAACAAAGTGATCACTGCTTATATTAAGAGTACTGTGTTGAGTTCAAGACAGATATTGCAATAAAATGGTGTGAAAAAGATCAAATAAAATAGTTTTTTGGCTAAAAACGTATTCAATGCAGATTTAAAATGCTCATCTAGTTTTAAATTTGCATTTACACCCCTTTACCAAGATAAATGTAAACTGCTTGTAAAATACATATGCTGAGAAAAGCATTTAGTTGTGTTTAAAAAGTAGTGAACGAGGGGGAGAATATGATACGTTTACGAAAGTAGATGCAGTAAGAGAAATCTATAGCTTATTAAGGTATCAGTGTGTCCAAGAGTTAGGAAAAAATTTCCTTAATGCGTTCTTCCGGGATCTTCAGCTCCTTCCTTCCTTCTCCCATTTTCTGCCATTCTTTTTTATCTTCGGATTCCTGTCTCATTCTGATCTTCCATGATTGAGGTGAGGTTTCCCCATTATATTTTAACTGCTATCCTATGTGTGTATGTATGTTTACTATAGAGACAAGGAATGTGGTATATTGATATAAAATATATTATGTAGGAAAAATTTTATAATGATTAAAAGTTTGAAAATCATATTGATGCTTTAAGATACAAAAATTTGTAATTTCTGAAAAGTTCATCTTACATAATGCCCAGTTATATTAACGAATTAAATGGATATCACAGAGGGAGCCGAAAACTTAGACACAATTATGCTTAAGATTCTTGTATGTTAAGACTCCTTTTTAATGTACATATGTTCAAGTATAAGTGTAGCTTAACATCTATAGAGATATAGTTATTTTGGAAAAATAAATCATACAACTTCATTTTCAGTTTTTATCCAAATTACTTAATTTGATTTTGTGAATAATAATTCTATGCAATCAAAATATACGAAACATCAATTTAGTATTTAAAATAATGAATTGTCTACTGAGCTACATAATAAAAGCAACAATTCTTTTTTTAAAATCATTTCATTAACTCTAACATCTATATCTCAGTATTTAAAAGTATGATTATTGATTTTAGATGCAGAAATAGTAAGCTTGTATGAAAATCTTTCCTTCTATCCTGTGTAACTTAAACGGAAGCATGCTTTACTAACATCGAGAGGTCAGAAGTTGGAATCAAGGGCACTGCTGTGTTTGCAAAGTAAAACCTGGTGCACAATAATTCATCACCATTTGGCGTCTAGTTTCCCTCTTCGCAAATCACTCTTTAAGTAAAGCAACATATGAGGAATTTTATCCTTGGTTACGGCATGCCTTTGTGATATAATTGGAAGCACGTTCGGCTAGCATCGGGGCATCCTGTGTTCAAATGCCGATGAAGGTACTGCTCATTTTCACGTCTCCTGCCTACGGCTGGCATATTAAATATTAAGTTAAAAAGCCTAATGACTACCTTTGAAACGCTTCTACATTAATGTACTCGTATTTCCAAATCAGACAAAGGTTGACGCTAATTGTACGTCTTTTAAAAATGTTTTCCAAATGATCCATGCATGAAATCCTTCGCGGTTAAAACGAATCACACACATTGATGCGGGGAAATGGTAATTCGAGGAATGCTGAATTCGTTTATAAATAACAGTATTTATTTAGAACTTAAAATCTCTCCTAATACATTATTATGGGAGAAGATCAAATTTGGCCTCTCGTACAGTTCGTTAAAAAAAGCGTATAATTCTCTATAATAGTAAAACAGTTTACTTTTCGAATCCCTGACCTGAAATTGTCTTTGCATCAATATAAATTTACAAATCTGGTCCAGAGTCGTCGATCAGGCTCGAAAATTCTGGTGGCTGACTGTTCACTGAATTGGCAGTTATTCATTATTTAAGATGCTAATGAATGCGCTTAAGTAACCAGTTATGTCTATCGGATTAATATTGAAGCGTTGAGGCACTTAAAAGCAATGTCAGAAGCATTAAAATTTCATTTCATGAAATCTAAAGTAATGTAAATCTACCGCTAAAGTTAATGGAAAGTGCATCTCATTAATGGAACTGATTAATCATTACCCTTAAGCGACATCGGATTTCTCAAAATTTAGCATATATTCATACATTCACCTGTTTCTTTTGGCACTCATTGAACGTAACTCATTTTGCACCAAAAATTAATGCACTAAGTAGTTTCATCTTCATTTGCAAATAAAGCTCTAAATTTAAAACTTCGTCACTGAAATGACATACATTTAGATTTATTTACTACATTAATCTTAAAGCAATTTAGATGAATATTTTAATGCATGATCATTCGTTTCGAGCATTAAATTCCGACATTCTTGCTGTCGATTTTCAAGAAGTGATGTCATTTCAAATTTAATTAATAAAATGTACATTCACTTTGCGAATAAAGCTCAGCTCACATACGCTGTTTTCCTATTCCTCTGTCTTATCTAAAAGGCAAATATTTCACTGGATCAAAACTTTAGAATCGAATTTGACGTTCAACTAGTATACTGAAAACTGATTGAAAACGCAGAAGTCTGACATAATTGTTTTACAGATTACAAGAAACAATATCTATATATCCTTAAAAACCATAGCTAAGTATATAAAAATATTTCTCATTATGTTCATAATGTTTTTATTTTAAATATCTCTCATTACTCAAATTTTTATTTTTTATTCTGTTGCTTGCCTGTTTCTCACGCGTTTATTAAAAATTGTTATCTTGTGTTTATTTTCTCAATCTCGAATAGATTTATTCAGATAATTTACATCAAACAATCAATCATGGAATTATTTATAATAGACACAGTTTCCGTAATGTGTGAAATTATTTCAGATCGGATTTTGCGTTTCCTTTTTTAAAACTTAATTTAGTTTTAAAACTTAAGTTTTAAATTTAAACTAAACTTTTTTAAAACTAAATGTTTTTAAAAACTTTCCTTTTTAAACTTAACTTGGTTACTATCTTTAATCTTCGTGCTTTTGATCTACTAAGCGTCAGTAATGCATTCTTCGATTTCGCTGTAAAGTGTGTGCGAATTCTTCATTCTGATGAAAAATTCCCTGATTTAAATTTTCTTTCTTTCTTTTTTTAAGCTTAATTATGGGACTTTTTTTTCTTTCCTTTTGTTATGAGTATGATCTTATTACTTCATTTCGATGCTAGTCCTTAGATAATTATACTTTTCAACCGTGTCTTGAATTTCGCGGCATTTTTCTTTCATTAAGTATTAAGTTTCATGGAAGTAATTTTCCACTTATTTTGTTCTTTAGATGTAGACTCTAAACTTCTATTTATTTACTGAAATTTTAAACGCGAATATATATTATCAGCTTTAATGTATGCAAATAGATTTTGTCAGTTTTCCATTATATATAGTTCACAAATTTACAAAGCTTAGAGAGATATTCAGCAGCGTATTTATTCAACTTCATTTATTCACCAGAATATTCTGAAATAATGCCTTTTAGCTTTTTCATTTCACAATTATGCTATGTCGAGCACACGATACTGTTTAAACGCTTGGTACCTTCTATTGAAATGCATATCTTCTTTGTGTGCCATAGATTATATTCTAATGTCTTATAAGATGTTTAGAGTTTTAAAAGTTTTCCATGCGCTTCTACAGAAAATGTTACAAAACCAATATTCATAATATTAAGACCTTTACACTAATGTTGAATGGAGTTGCCTGAGCCTGTAGTTCTATCTTTAGATCTTCTCTCACATTATTTTATGCAAGATATCTTCTACGAAAGCATGCAATAAAAGGAATATGCCTCATATAATTTCGTTTTGCACTGAGGTACACCTTGCACACACAAAAAAATGAGACAGTTCTATATCTCCTATTCTACTGAGCTGATTGATGAAAATTAACTTGCGTTTTTCGTGTGTGTCTCGAAAGCACCACTTAGCATGTAATATTATTTTTACATATAGCATTGTTTTAACATAGATAGTCTGACACAAAATCGGACTTTTTCCGGAAATAATAAAAATTTTTTAAATATTTTTATTTTACGACTAGAATTACGTTAAAATGTCAAGTTTCGTAAAAATAGCACGAGTAGGTTTTTAAAACTATAAGCTCTGAAAATGCTAGTTCCAATAGTAGTTGAATTTGTTATATATTTATTAATCTCTCTTTTTTTTCTTAAACTTACTTTATTCCTTCTTTCACAATTTGAGATTTAGTTTCAATCCAAAATAAATTCGCAGGTATTTCCTGATTTATTTTTTTTTTTAATTTTGTATTTTTTAGTAATTTTTATAAATTTTTCGAAACCATTTTAAATTATAACCTATAGCATCTTTTTCGTCAGTTTTAAAGTAAATATATTTCTAGGCATAGCTGCAAATAATTTGAGTTTTTAATTCAAAATTTCGAATGATTTACGTGAATTTGTATATTGGTGCGTTTTGAAATTTGGCTTATTTGTTATAAGCGATAATAACGCCAAATGTGATTTACGCACATTGTTAAAAAATTATTTAAGTGAATGAACAACGCAACTTTTTTTCCGTTCATGTACAATGAAGAAGGGGAATGAAAATAGGTTACTATAAATTAAGAATTTCGCCAAGTGAAATACTTTTGGCGCAAACTGAAAAAGTGCGCCGAGTTAAATTTTTGATTTGAACTTCTTGGTAAGTTTCTCACTACATTTTACAAATAAATACATGCATAGTTTCAGTGGAAGAATCGAAATATAGAAAAAAAAAAAAAAAAGGTATGTCATTTCAGAAAATGGCCTAGTTTGTGCCAAAATACCTATGTTAGAACAATGCTATATATAAATATAATATATATCCTAATCCGTGCTTTCGAGACATAAATATATAGGAAAGGCCTTACACAAATACATTGTGGAAGATAGGTTCGATATTAATGAGCATCTTCAGCAAAATATGAGTAGATTCATTTTTGCATGATTAACAGTTATCGTTGCCATATCTACCAATATCAATAAAATGAAAGGAAGTTGACTTCCAGCTTTAACCATTCATTTAATTTCTTATTTCTTATAAAATGATATTTTCCAATTAGGCATTCGTTTAGGATTTTTCCCAATCTGTCCCTTCTTCCAATTAATCGAAAAATACCTGAGGGTGAACAACAAAAGACGACAGTTATACAATATTACAGAATAAAAAAAAATACACTAAAAACAACTCAGATTTACTTAGTAGTTTAGGACAAACATAACTGGTTTTGGATTGGCAACTAGCCGCTGTTAACCAACATATTATTCAGAGCGAAATGCAAGGAATAATATTTCGGAAAAATGAGGTTTAGGTAAAATTATATTCTAGACAAGCTGCTGCAAGATGATGAATTTTTTGTAGATTACTGCGACTAATTCCGTTACCATCTTAGCGAAGTCGTTTAAATGTCTGAAATAGAAGTTAGTAAATTACGGATAAAGCGGATTGAAAATGTTCTTTAAGAAATTTGCATTAAATTCAGCGTATGTATGTGCATAGCTGTATGTATATGTATATATTTCGCTGTTTTCAGGTAATTACGAAAAACGGCGATGCTTTATTATATGCACCACAGAGCAATAATTAAGAGTGCTCTTAAAATAATTATTTTTAATCTGAGTAGAAAATTTTGAGAATCATCTCTTAGAAAGTAAAGAAAGTTGCTTAATAATATGCATGGGCGATTTTAATGGAAGATAACATGAGATTTCTCTCACCTGCCGCGCTCTTATCAGAAAAATCTGAAAACAAAATATACGCTACTCTTGTTGTTGAACTTTTAAAAAATTTAAGAGCATAAATTTATGCATTCATGAAAAACTTTCTTATACGAAAGAAAGACAAAAGTAAAGAAAAAATTACATTTTATTTATTATATTATCTTGATTTGAAACCATATTTAAATTTAGATGTTTTAATAAGATGTCTGGTTAAATTATTTCAGATATAATATTTATAATGTATAAAGATTTATCTTACCTCTTTTAAAAGTTAAAGTGTATCTGAATATTAAACAACGTTAATACAACGTTATTACATTAATAAGCATATTGAATTTGTACGCTTCCAGCATTGGAAACGTACAGGAAAACATGGTTAGTGTCTTCTTCTTGTAAGACATTAATTATTATATTATGAGTTATAGCTTTTAATATAAGAATATTATGAAATTCCTATGAAATGTTTCATATATACTACTTTTATTCTTGAAGACAGAAAGAAATTAAACATAAAATGCAGAAATGATTTAAGACTTATATCATTTTACTCTGGATAAGAGTAGACTCCAAAGATTTATTTAAAGACCTTATGCTTAAGTTCTTGAGAAGAAATTCTTAAATTAGAATAAATTGTTTTTCTCCTGTTGCTAGACTAAATGCTTTATTAGAGTGACCAACCTAGATCGCAGACCATAATTTATTTTTCGAGAATAAGAAAGCTTTCCATCAGTCATCCTTGTACCTAGGGACATTCTCCATGTCCTGTTAAGGATTGTAGTAGCGGGTTAATATGACACTGAAGATCACCATTCCTCTGAGAAACAGAGCAGACATAATTTATCGTTTCAGAAAATGACTGCTTATGGTAACTGAAGGATAACGTGATTGATTAGCTATGGTAATCAGCATTGGTGCATACAATTAGTGTTAATTTGACATTTAATATATTGTTATCTCCATGAATCTTGTTAGCAAGGCAGTCAAGAATCTGCCTACCGAGGAGGTGTTGCCCATTTCTATTCAACATCAGAGAAATATGGTAAATGCATGCAGAACTTTAATATATATAATCTAAGACTTTAATATCAAGCGTTCATAATATCATATCTGCATTTTGTAATTTTACAGATTTATTTCCAAGAAAATACCAATATAATTATTTTAATATCTATATACATTAAAAAGCAGTGTCAGTGCTTCGAAAATAGAACCGAATAATAGCTAGGCAAAATAATGCTAAGACAAAACTTTTAAAACAAAAATAAGGTACAGGGAATTTTTTGGAAACATAATTTTGATTTGCAAAATTAATTTACATCTATGGATATCCGAATGCAAAATAATCGGGACATAATTTGAAAAGCAATGCTAAAATGCATAAGCTCTTTTTACTAAAAATTAATAACCAAGTAAATAAAAAAAAAGCAAATTTGCATCCACATGTGAATGCAATATCCGAAAGACCAATACGCATGTATGAAAGAGGTGAACGGATATAACCAAATCATTTTCAGTAGCACATTAAGTATAATACCCAAGTATAAAGTAATCCTTGTTGGATAATTATATTTACATTAAGTATGAACAATAACGCAAACAAATCTATAAGAGTAACACATGTACCTGTAGCAGCTAAATTTGACTCCCTGGTCTTGATGCGAAAATCGAAACATTTTTAAGCGAGCTATAAATTGCTAAGTGCATACACCCCACTCAGAAGCCTTTGCAACTTAATGTAATTTAGGACCCTTATACAGAATTGTTGAGGCACACTTGATTGGAACCTACAAACATTCAACTATTTGCTCTTTTGTTATGCACATGGAAGTTTGAACTCCCTGTAGCAATGGAAGCTTCACCGAACAGATATAGCCTTCTGTACTATCATTCCCTTTGATGCCATGTATCGTAATGCCACATGAAGTAATAAATTGTTTCATTACTTTGAAAATTTCTTCTGTAGGTATAAAGTATGATAAGGATTTTTTGAATACACCACAAAAACATAGCTTAAAATACAGATTTAAATGAGAAGCATGTACCACGAACCGAAATGATACCATAACGTACCATTCATTCTGAAAATCTCGGTAGATCTCTAATATCTTCAGATGCAGAGTAAACGTGTACTGGATTTTAATATGTTGGCAAGAAAAACGGAATAATTTTTGTCTAGAACTAGAGATCAAAGTAGATACGCTGGAAAAATTCGAACTAATATGCGTGAAGAAGAAATAAAGGAACACAAAGACCGTTAAAAAACTTGATGGCGGGGTTTTCTCGAAATAAAATCTAAAATGCCACAGACTTTAACAATAGAAGAAGAAGCTGTAATTTACCAGAGTGTACGTGCGTGGCTTAGAAACAGAAGCAAACTTTGATTAATTTAAAAGAAACAAGTGAAACGTACTATTGAATTGACGGCGAGATTTTAAAATACATGTTCCTAAATGTGTTCTAAAGGACACATTCAATGAAACTTTTATCATTAAAATACATTAATCATTTTAATTTAATAATTTTATCGTTGAATTATTTTTACTAATTATTACTTTAACTAAAATGACTCTAACGCATGCTCAGTGCTCTGTTAAGCTCTAAATCCATTAAAAACATGTTTCAGTGGTTCAGTTTAATAACTAATTAAGAATATACAGTATAGAAATCGCGTTTAGATTAATAATGATAAAATGATTAAAATAAGTAGACACTTATCAAAAGAAGTCATTATGTCTAGCGTTCAGGAATAGTTTACTCCAAACATAGAATACATTCACGTAAATTTTTCTCAGGCAGATTCACAAGTACGCTTATTTTCTACATCAGCAGTAAGTACGATCTCATTTTTTTTTAAATTTCTAAACATGCTGATGTATTTCATCATTAAATCGAAAATCGGTCACCAATTTATTATAATCAAAAGTTTTATTATGTAGAATTTCCATTGCATTAAGAAATTGAGAGATAACTTTGTAAAGTTTATGTTAATTAACCAGTTATTTTATGTTCAGAATCTCTACTGTGACTTCTCTCTTTCCATTTTCCTGCCAGAGTGAAAATTAACTCGCGTGTATTTAGTAAATGTTCCTGTATTCAGGCGTTGCTTTTTGCTTGCTGTCACGCCGGTGTAGGCTTAAAATCCAACTTCTACGTAACATTTGGGTAATAATTACTTAGATTTAGTTTTAATTTTAAACTCTACTTTTAAGTTCATGCCATAAATATCGGCTGATTTGTAAGCATCAGGTGCCCCTTCTGTTCATCTTACTTAGTTTTAAATAAAGCGGTCGTTTACACCCTTCTTAAGTTCTACTTCATTTTAGACATAACGATAAGTCCCTTACACGTCTATTGTTGATTTGACACAAGTTACGTTTAATTACAGGCGTATTTTCTACAACTTTAAAGATCAAAATAAGGAAAACACATTAATTGATAGATAGTAAAAACAATTCGAATAATCATATGCAGATCAGATTGAATTAAAAATATCCGCCCATATTTAATTATTCAGGTAGACAATAATACACAAATTTCCATCAAATATTGAGATGGAAAATGCTTTTTAAAAAATAAATAACAAGAATCTTTTGTAATTTTTGTGCAAATGTCGAAAATGCTTTCTTCTTTTTCATATTATCTTTCACATCCTGAAAACCACATCTCTCACATCATGAAAAAAATAAACAAATGCCCTTTATATTAGCAAGCAATTTCAGTTATACGATACTTAAATGCCTAAGATGTTTAATTTATTCCAAATTTATTAGATACAGTTTTTTGTCTCAAGAAATTTGTTTAATTACTTGTTAAGATTGAAAATTATGTTCTACGATGCTCTCTTCATGACAAACTAATCATGCTCACGGGCAACTGAGTACAAACTGTAATTGTAAGGATTCATTTTATGAAACATTATGATACTACACGTATCACAGTTCAAATGAACCTGCGTAGTGATAATATGGTACCCAGATATGAATAAATGAAATACGTATGAATTCACGATTTTTGCAACAGTTCAATAAAATGCCAAACTGTAACTGCATTGTACCGATAGTAATAGGAGCGCTAACTCTCAGATTAATGATCTACACTCCATTAACTACTATGAAACCCTGACACAGGTAAACGGAAGTTATTCTAGCCATGTCCTTCCTACTATTAAAATTATCAAATGATTTGTCGGCAACGGATATCGCAAACGTTTCTGTGATGTCTACATTGTAAAACTATTTAAACGTACGCTTTTGTCCATGTATTCATAAATTTGATTGCTTTAATTTAAAATGAAGTACACAGTTTCCTTGCTCCATGGTTTGGACATATCAAAGTTACTATATTTTAATTACTCACATATAGTTAAATATTTGAAATATTGGATTAATGAAACTCCTTATATACATGATTTCATTTATTTTAATCGTTTCAGCCAAACTGAATATCACTATAATTAGTCAAAGTGTTTTAATGCTGAATTCTTTACAATTGGCATTTTAATTAATTGATTAAGAAGAATTAATATTTTTGTATTAAATAATTAAGAATGGGAAGACCTTTAAATTTATAAACGTAAAACATAATTATTATATTTATGAATGAAATTTAATGACGAAATTAGTTCTCTATACGTATTCTGTATTTTTGTCTTCAGTTATCAAGCATAATACATTTCCTACATTTTATTACTTAAAAAGATAAGCATAAGTTATAATTCAGTTAATTCAAAAGGAAAGTTTTTTATTCAAATATTGACGGAAATATCTTCTTTAGAGTATATCGTCTTTTATTAAAATAAAGGATTATAGCTACTAATATAAAAAAAAGCTGTGATAAACATCATGCGATGTAACAGATATATAATACTTGCCTACAATTTAATTTCACTGTACAGAATTTCATAACAATTTTATTTAATGTCTTATTAATATTCGTAGTTGTAAATTGCATTAAATTTTGCTTTCACATAGTTAAACACTAAGAATACCATAAATGTCTTCATATACACTTATGAAAGATTCGCTTTTCCTTATTTTATTGTTGCACTAATTAAAACAAGATCGTAAAAATCAAAACCTAAATTTTATAGCCGCAGACAAAAATATTACCAAAATTAAAATTTGAGATTTATTAAACCTTACTTAGGTTATAATTCATATTCAGTTAATGAAAATGTGCGCCTGACAGCATAAAATAAATTCTGTCAAGCGAAACCAAAATCTGCCCTAATCAAAAAATGAATATATAAGGTATTTCTCCCACCTTCTTGGCGTGCCTTCGTGATGTAGTGGTTCTGCACGCTGGGCCGGTATTCCAGAGGTCCGTGGTTCGATTCCCGGCGAAGGCGTTGTTAGTTTTTCATATTTCCTGCTTCCAAAAAAATCCTAATGTCTCTACAAATAGAACAATCTTCTTTTTTCAAATATATTTAATTCAAATGACTTTGCTGTTACTAAAAAGCATAACTAATCTAGTTGATGAATAGGTAAAAGCCACATTTATTTGCTGCAAATAAAACATGTAATTTATTTGTAGACTCATAAGGCTTTTTTGGAACAGTAGACGGCGAAAAGCTGCAGTGCCGTCGAACACTGGATCTCTCGAATACCCGTCAAGTATGCTTCTCATTACGCCACAAAGACATGCGGAAAGGAGGAAGAAATTACCTTATGTACTCCCCCTTTTTAAGGGCGACTGGGTAGGAGGGATCGCCAAATCCCGGTCGTAACGAATTATAACCCATCACCTTTTAGTTCAAGAGCAATTGCAGATTCATTAGGTTTTTAATGAAACAGGAGACATGAAAAAGAGCAGTGCGCTCTCCGGGACTTGAACCCTGGATCTATCGAATATGTTTCCAGTTATACCACGAAGGCATGCGGAAAGGTGGGCGAAAATACTTTATAACCTCTGCTTTAAGTTACTGTTGTCTACATGCTACGTGCTACGGGCAAGCTGAAATTCATTTTTCGTAACTAAAGAAAGGAAACACGGTGACTGCTACCTAAATCTACCGTAGCAGTCAACATTAACTGAACTTATAAACACTTAACAGATATATAATTTATTTTCAGGGCAAATGTTTCGAATGTGTTTATTTTGCTCAGAAAAATCATGTGACGAGCAATTATAAATTGATTAGTGGCAGACCGAATAATGTAGCCCAGGCAGCGAAACTACCTAAGTATCCCAGACTGTTCCCTGAAATTCGAACCCATATCGTTTATATCGTTATTATTAAGAAACCATATACCCTCAGTCACTAGCAGTCCTATTTAACTTTATTTAAATAGAATGTTGACTTCAGAAGACTGAAGTACTGTTTCTTTATTTAGTGCAATAAATGTTATTTATAAACCGTAACAATACAATAAACAATACGAGCGTTCAAAAATAATATTTGTAGTATAATTAATATCCGAATATATGTATAAATTAAGAGAATGTTCTTCAGAAATTTTCGGGCATGTTATGATATTGCTGTATATATTCATAGCTTCTAAATTTCTTTTCGATTTTCAGATCAATTTTCATTTCAGTTTCATCATTCACTGAAGTAAAATTTCACTTCATTCATTTATTCTATTTTATAAATTTATGTATCTTTTAGAAATATGTATGTATTTTAATATAAATGTTTTCATGTGTACATAAATTTCAACATAAACATAAGAATAAACAGAACATTCTTATTTTAATACTGAATATAATACATCTGAAAAGGGATATAATTTAAATTTTATTCTAAGTACACTCTTTGAAAAAGATACAGTACTGTATAATATTATTGAAATACAATTTTAATACGAATAAACTAATTAAACGTGTTCCGTTTTTACAAATAAGCATGTATGCTCATAATAGTGCAAAGCTATGCATGGAATCAGGACAGATGAAATATTTGTCTTACGAATATTTTGTAAAAATAAAGTATTTAATTATATTTTAACAACTGAAGTTGTAAATTGAGCATCTGGATATTAGTTAACTTCTATACGGTGTCTCAGAGAAACCGAAAATATGTCTCATATAGTATATTTTATGAACAGACGATAACGTAGTTTACTGCTCATAAACAAGCGAACATGAAATGCGCAGATATGAGTTGCATCACATCTACAAATGAATTTACTTCATCGTAATCCTAGAGCTAAGATATTATCTACGACAGGCTGCATAGTTTAATTACAAATTGTACTGAAGCTAGTACGAATAATATGCTGACTGATCGCATGCATTGCGTTAGTTACCAGTGTATTCGGATTTCGGAGTCATATTTGCATATCGAAGATGATCAATCGATTCAAATTGGCATCATAATAGCTTTCGAATTTCCCAAACAGCTGAGCCGCATTACTATAAGCTTATTCACATATTGTGATCTTGCAAATGGGAGTATGTCTTAGATAATAAACACTTTATATAGCATTATTCTAATACGGTAAAATAAATTTATCGTACATTAAAATAATACATTGTTTTACAATTTTAGCAAAAATATATAAAGGTTTCTTCTTGATTCTTGTAATTATTAAAATCAGCTATCAAGAATGTATTACCTTTACATACAGAAATTAATCTTTTATATAACTATTTCTTTAATTTTTTTGGAAAGACAAGGCCGACTAGATTGTGAATAACCACAAGTCAGCCTATGGCAGCGGCCATGATAAGTCGTGATGTCATACCGTGGCGTGTCACGGTTTCATTCTTATTTATTTATTTTTGAACCTTCCTGTTAGGACTTCTGTTAATTACATAAATTATTTATATTTAGTGTTGTAATGAAGAAGCATTTTCTTAAAATGTAAATAAAGAAACATTACTTCAGTCTTCTGAAATCAACACTCTAATTAAATAAAATAGGCCTGCTAGTGGCTGAGGGTATATGATTGCTTAATACTGACGATATAAACGATATTAATTCGAATTTCAGGAAACAGCCTGGGCTACTTAGGTAGTTTCGCTGCCTGGGCTACGTTACTACATTATTAACTGTAAGAAGATATAAATTTTCCCCCGTATGTTGGGAATATTTCCTCAATATTTTAGCTGAAAGTGAGCGAGTTTTGACTACCGTTTAGTAATTTGTGACTACCATTTAATTTTCGTTTTTAATTCAAATATTTTGTTTTATCTTAACTAACGTACATATAGTGATCCAGAAAATGCGAAAATATGAAAAAAAGACAAATTTGAAACCATACAAATAATGATAGGTAAATTGATCTTGATTATTAATTAATCTATTGATTATCGTTCGGCTACTAAAAATTCTTCATTTCCTTTCGATTGTTTCATCCCATTTGTCACCCCTTGATTTCTTTCTGATTCTATGTTATTCGGTGATTTGCTAAGTCGGCTGTTTTCTGGAATGTGACTGTACTGTGATTACCCTCTGACGTAAACTAATATTCTGGTGAAATATCAGTTTTAATGAAGTATGAGAGCCACTATAAGACACAATGCCCTTTATAAGGTATGTAGTTTAATTTAGATTTATTGTACAAACCTTATTTGAAACCTAACAATTTAAGTTTGCCATGCAAGTTGTGGTAATTTTGTTTACGTTGAAAACAAATTAGAACAAATAATTTGGACATTTTAAAATATTCTTTAAAGCTTTGCCTCCATTTAAAAACTCGGTTTATATGTTTAATAAAGTGCTAGTTTACTAACAAAATTAAACTAACTTACCGGTGTAAATTGATAAAATCGAAAAAAAAAAAAAAAAAAAAAAAACAAGTTAGAAATATAATTAATCCATATATTTATTAAAATCCTGAAACCGTTTTAAATCCTTAATTTCCTAGATTGCGCTAAACTTCGTTGTTAATTAAATTACATTAATAAGCTTTTCAGATAAATTATACAGTCCTTATATTTAATAACAGATAAAGCATTGTTAATATTTAATTAGACAATCCATTCAAATACAAACCCCTACACGGTAGGAATTAGTAAATTCAATAATCAGTAGCAAATGTATAGGATTGTTCATCGAGGACCATTAATGGATAATGTTTCAAAAAATAATTACTTTATCTTTACTTATATCTTTTTGTTTTGCAAACATAAATTCACATTCTGTTCATATAAGTTTGATTTGGTTAATTCATCCAAATCTGCATAAGAATTTTGATTTGCGTTTTTCATTTAAATATGATTGTTTATGAATTCTAAGTTTTCCACGCTGGACTTGAAATTTAACAATGTCAAGTGTTTTAGTTCTTTGATGTTCTTATGAACTATGAAATGAAACAATTAAAGACAGGAATGAGTAGAGCTAAGCACAATTTAAATAAAATCACTTTCTTACGTAATGCTAGTTATAGTGACAATTTGAGGACCACCTAGGATACACCCTGATTCATTTTATATAAAAAAATTAAATAAAGTGGTAGGATGTTCTTAGCTGCCCTGTTTGGTATAGTGTTTAGTGATGCCAGCTACCATATCAATGTCTCAAATTCTCTTGAATGTTTAGATGTTGTAAATGTATAGGATCTTTGCAGTGTGAGGGCTCTTAAAATATATGATGAACCAAGAATCTTCTAGAATGGGTTGGTGGAAGGAAAAGAGGGGTAGGAGAACCTCGAATCCGTTTCCCGGGAGACTCTCTCTCAAAATTGAGACGGAGCTGAGCAAAGTTGTATTCGTAATTAAAATGTATCCATAGTCCTTACAAATGAAAGACGCAGTCCACGATAAAAGGGATGTATTTGTTCTGCTGCTACTGTCAGACAAGTGAGAAAAGTCACAACAATTTATGTGTTTTAACTTATTTATTTTTAATATAATTTTATTAAATTATTACGTTAAGTAAAATTTAATTCAGTTCAGATAATTTTGTAGATATATGTATAGATTTTAACAAAATATTTCTTTTAATTCGTGAACATGACCTTTAAAATATTCAACTTTTCCATTATTAAAAATTTTTGGAAATGTTCTTAGTAAAAAGTTCATTCTTAATTCAATATTTTGAACTTAATAGCTAACCATAGCTAATAGTTTCTATCCAAGAATCTAGCATAAGCAAAAAGAAAAAGACTTTTTCGCAGAGAATATGGTTATATAAATGTACTATTTTTTTGCCAGGTAACTTTTTACTGTTATAGGAAACTCATTATACACTACCCGACACTGAAAATGCAACACCAAGAAAGAGTGGTCCGAAAATTATGCAAATTTCTGGGTAGACGCACGACACCGATTTATGCGACTGATGTGAAATGCGTAGCTCTCCAGCGCAGGTTGAAGAAAATATAACAGTAGGAACCTGCAGAATGTTCAATTTTCGTACTTTTATTTCTGCTAGGGAAGTCATCATTTGTTTTGTCTCAGACTACGTGTGTAATAGCAGAGAATTCTAGGCCATCGTCAACGGAGGCAGTTCCAGCAGACAGACGATTTTACGAGGGGCAGGTTGGTCCATGACAAGCGGTGGCGGAAATGGGTCCACCTGGGAAGGGGAGGTTGGTTCATATGGGAAATCGCAGATGACATACATCTGGAAGCTTCCACAGTGCACCGGCTGTGACACGATGGTTGGAACAAGGAAATGTGGCAAGTTCGAGGGGTACCGGTGTAGACGTCAGCACGGCGGATCTACGCATCCGCCGAGAAGCGGTGGCGCACCCGCAAGCCACTTGTACTTCCATTCTGCAGCATGATCAAGACACCCTTGATGTTCCCATATCGACCAGAACCATTTGCTGTCAACTGGTGGCTAGTGGACTGCACTGGTAGCATCCGTTAAGAAGACTACCATTGATCGCACATCATAGACGCCATGGTTCCGGGTTCGAGCGATGCCCGGCACCTTGAGGACGACGGAGTGGCACAACGTCGTGTTTTCAGATGAATCACATTTCTGTTTCTCCAAGGATAGTCGCCGTGTACGAGTGTGTTGTTGACGTGGAGACAAGTCCAACGCGGGTGCAACTGTAGATTGCCCCGACGCGAGATAACGCGGCATCATAGTTGGGGCGCAAGTACGATTCCAGGTCACGTCTAGTTCGTATTCAACGCACTTTAACGGCCCAACGATACTTAATGACGTACCCTCGGTGAAACTCCCCTTCCTTCAGAAACTGCCCAATGCCTTTTATCAGCAGGATAACTCCCGACCGCACAGTGCTCGCATCCTCCAACGTGCTCTGCAATGTGTACAAATACTTTCCTGGCCACTGTTCTCTCCTGATCTCTTACCAATCGGACACATTCGGGATGCGATTACACGCCATTTGCAGACCCTGTCATTGCCGCTTTCAGAAGGCTAACTGTAGAAAATGACTGACAGGGAATGGAGAGCTATTCCTCAGGACACCGTCTGCTGGATGATTGACTCTGTGCCTAGACGTGTTGCTTTGTGTATCGCCATCCCAGGTTGTCCTACAACGTACTGAGTAACGCTGTTCTCGGTCTGTATTATGCATATCATTGGAAATAAAAATCAGTTATTGTTCGTTGCTATCTCCCTCTTTTTGCTGAGTTTCACCACTTTGGGGCCACTCCTCCTTGGTGTTGCATTTTCAGTGTCAGGTAGTGTACTCAGTTCTTAATTTCGATAATGTTGTAAACCAGAAATCTTTGAACCGTCTGACATATTTCAAAAAGCTAAAAGTAAAAAAAAAAAAAAAAAAAAAAAAAAATTAATTTTGTTTCCTGTTTGTCCTCCGAATATTAAATTAAGGTAACTGATCCTCAAAAAAGCTTCATGTTAAAGTTTTGCTCTTTAATGTACCACACATTTTAATTACCTTTTAAGTTTTTGTTTATTGTATGCCTTTTATGAAAACACATATATTCTCTTTAAATTTTACAGAAGTAATAGCTTTCAGTAAAGTTACTATATTGATTGGTGATAAGGTTTTGTAAATTTGAAACAGGGGATTGCCTTCCAGTTTTGATCAGGAAAAAAATATTGGATGGTCTTAAACTTCCCAATAATTTTAAGCAAATCATAAATAAAGATGATTAAGTTAATAGCGCAATAAACTTCTTTAGTAAGAATTTTTTTCAATTTAAATTTATAGAAGTTAATAATCAAATATTTGATAATTTGGTAACCTTTAAAAGTTTGTTGGAAGTAATTAAGAAGTTGCCGTAAAATCTCATTATTGAAATTGTGGAGTAATTTAAAGAGATTTTAATTTTTGTGAAATACTCAGCTTGAATTAATTTGTTAATGTTATTTTGAAGCTGCTCGCTGTTTAACTCTTTCGCATCGAGAGAGAGTAAAATCTCTTTTCCTCATACATCGAAAACGCCCGTGTCTAAGAATTTCTCCTGGAATGATTTTCCTTCCCCTATTCAAACTGATCACTACAGCGCAAACAATAAGCTACTTAAGTAAAGCGAGAACTTCTTTCTTGGACGCTTTCACCCTGTGTGAAGTTTCCCCTTGGGACGGGATTGCAAATTCGGGCTTGAAAAGCTAAACAGTGACAGTAAACAAAGGAAAGAGAAGGTGAATTAAAGTAATAGAACTACTTTTAGTAGCTTCAAAAGAATGACTGACATGTCAATTAACAACACCTGAAAGCAATGAGTAATGCAGGAACGTGTTGGGGGGAAGAGCACTAGGTAGGAAATTATTCAGGCGTTCCCCGGGCGTCTAGCCGATGTTTGAATGCTCGGGCGTTTGGGGCGACTTCGATGCGAAAGTGTTAAAGGCGCAATACTAGGGCCTTGCATTTTTCTGAGTCCCCTCTCTTTTTCCTCGCAGAATTTTTTTACTGTAAATTTTAAACTGACTGTAAGTAGCGGAGTCTCTTTTACTAGCTGTATTTTGTACTTAGGAGTTATGCCGATATGAGAAAATATACTTGTTGCAAGATGTAGAAAGATTGTTTAAAGTGCCTTACCTTAAAGTTGGGAATAATATACAAAACTGAGATTTTTATTTGTTTTTATTTGAGATTTTTATTTGTTTTTATTTGAGATTTTTATTTGGTTTATTTGAATTTCGTGCATCTGCAAATGTTCAAGTACTGCTGTCATGGGTTCTTTGTGAGCAAAATGTGTTTTTTGTTTAAAGAATTTAATGTGTGATATATTTTTCAACTAAATATACATATATACATATATATATATATATATATGTGCGCGTGGTCTTTTGATATAATACTGTATATCTAATTATAGTGAATAAATTTACACCTCCATAATATTTTCTAAATATTATTTACAAAAAATAAAACATTAACTTAAATCGTTTTGTTGAATCTAATTATTTTGCTCGATTCGTCAGTATTTTAAATACGGTGATCTCGTCATTAATGCAAATGACGTTTCGTTTGTACTCTATTATAAGTGAGGAACTGTGAATAAAAGCAAGTGTTATAAACTCTCGTCTTTTAACTATTTTAATGCCTATACTTATTACTATTATTAAATAACAATACAAAAAAAAATGTAAACTTTGTGAAATATTATTTATGTTAATATAATGCTCCATTAAATAAAATTAGAGATTATTTTCCATTATAATATATTTAAAATGAATACAAAGTATATAGCTTATAAATCTTAATGACTAAAGACTATTTGAGACGATCTCTGTATCATCAGCTATTTATCACTTTATTCCCCCCTATAGTAATTGCTCATTTTAAGAAACTATCTGCCATTTCTAAATAAACTTCGAAATAAACTGCTTTCGTAACAAAGCTTAACCCTCTAGAGAATAAAATAGTAGTATATTCGAGGCATCTCGAAACGTCCAGTGAGATTTTGCGGAGAAAGCAGCTTTCTGGATTCGGGGAGGGAGCCGAAATCCGCTTTGAATCCCTCCTTCTCAGACCTCCTCCCCCCACCGCATCACGCAATTCCGGAGACAGCAACGAGGAGGAATGAGGAGGAGCCCAGCCCGCACGAGACGCTTTAACGTAGGCTAGGGGGCACTGGGATCAATTATAAGCCTCCAGAAGATTCCGAAACCTTAGGCGTTAAAGTTTTGACAGGCTTTTGACAATTTGTCGACTCCACTTTAGTGGATACTGTGACGGGTCGGTGTTAGCTGTCATCTTGCCGGAAGCTTCTGGAAGGTAGATTTGCGCTTTTCTGATGTTGAATTTCTTTCACTTTATTTTTATTGGGGTCGCTTTTCTGAAGCGATATTTGATGGAAATGAAATCATGTCGTAGCAAATTAAAAGATTTTTCCTCGTTGGTTTTATAGGGAGAAAAACAATCGTAATTAATTCCAGGGATCCTTTCGTTACCAGAAGCTCATTTGTCTAGGTATCAACTTTTCTTAGAGTTTAAATAAGCGAAAGTTGAGAAGGGGGAAAGTAGATAACGGCAGCTCAACTGATGTCAAGCTAGCTTATGCCTTTTTAAGAGGTATTTTCTTTTTTTTTTTTTAAGTCTAAGAATAAACATTTTTACTTACCTCATTATTTTAAAGTCTTAAGCAATTGAATATTAAAGCGTACTTTTTTGCTTTCTGTAATACTTTGAAATCTTTGATGTCAAGAACAAGGAATTAAAATTTCACAATCATTTCTCTTAATACAGTTTTATGACAATTTTTAACTGGAAGTGAAGAGGATATTTTTCATTTTGGGTAATTAGAGGTTTTAAAAAAGGTCTTCATAAATGCTTTGGATAAATTTCAGCCGTGTCAAATATATTTTAAATTCAAATGAATGGTACTTTAAAAAATTTTTGATTTTGTATTTACAATAAGGGTATAGAAAATAAGACGCAGTATTCACTGTTAAAATGCTTTTCACCGACGCTCATATTCTCGAATGTGCTTGCTTACAAATTAATGCATAAAAACATAATATAACACCAAAACGATAGTTTAAACTTATTTGGTATCTAATTTTGTGAATATCCCAATTAAGTAAGTTTATGACAGAAGTAAGCCGATGTAGGATTTAATTCTGTTAATGACTTTAAAAAAATTATTATGATCGGTAGCGATACTAAGTAATTTCAATTTTTACGTACATAATTACATATTGTGATTTGAAACAAGTTTCTTATCATTATAGAAGTGTTAATTGCTTCTTAGAAAAGCGTCAGATTCAAAACAAATATGCTGAAACTTTCAAGATATGGCTCATCAGATACCGTTAATTAAATTTTACATTTTTTGCACAGTTTGGATAAATTTATCATCATATTTATATAAAAAAAGAATCGGAAAATGTTAATGCATTTTACTCAGATAGCAGATAAATTAAAATAGCCATTGCTACATTTCTTCAGAAGTACATGGAAAAGTTGCTTAATTACTAGCAATAACATTTTTTATTCCAATTAATTGCTTATACATGAACTCAAATTTCGAAAATTTTCAAACAAAAACTGTTATGTATGTTTCCAATTTTTTACAAATGTAATCCAATTTTTTAAAAATTTTTGTAAAATTTGTTGAAAATCTATCTCCTTATTTTCAGTATACATATACTATATATAAATAGATATTAAATATGTTATGTTATGTAGAAGTGAAGGGGCCACCTAATATTTACCCTAAGTAAGTAGGTAATAGCCCCACACACTAACTAGAAAACTAACAGCATTCTGGCATCATTCCTCGAGTCATGATGGAAATTGTGACTCCAGTGAGAACAAGTACTGCCACCGGCGGCGGCATCAAACGTACTCCTACCATTCAGGGTTAAATTAGCTCAAGTAAAAGGGATTAAATTACATGATATACATTACGAAATACGTAGTTGTGCAGGTGCATATTTTAAGATGTTATCTATTGTAGTGGGTACAGACAACATGTTTTAGGACATTATATATTGCATTAAAAACAGGCGTGATGTTCCCACGTTAAAAATCATTTTTGTAAACATGATCTGCTTACTATCAGAATTAATTAAGAACTCTAAAATTGTTTACAAAGCTTACATTTAAGTACTGTTGTAAAGTTATGCTGAAACTTTAACAGCTCAGTTTTGACGATTCATTATGTGTTGTAATGTATGTTTTTGTGTTAATTGATTTTCAGAAATTACAACTGCCTATCTTAGAAATGGGAATAAATACTCTTCTGAATTTGGCTTCTTTAGATGAAGAGAATCTGTAAACGGGCAGGAAAATAGATAATGTTCGGGTTGACCCTTTTCACCGCAATATGGCCAATACTAGATACTAAATATGGCCAATCTTTTCTCATAGATGCTATAAACCCCTGAGCTACTCGATGGGTTATATCAAACGTTTCCGTGTTTATCTATCCAGCGGCTTAAAAGTTTTTTATTAGTCTGTATGCTGCTTGACGTACAAAACATCCTGTGCATTGTAGAATTCGTCAATGGTGACTGGCAGTGACTGGCTGTGACTGGGCAGGTTCTGAAGTTATTGACGATATTTTATTTTACTGCATGTATTTTTAGAGATATTTTTGACACGTTGTGGTTCTTGAAATGTTTTGTTTCTTAGCCCCTTCGCGCCGACTGTCACGTATACGTGCCAGCAACGAACACACTTATCTACCGGCCGACACGCAGGCGTGCCAGAGCATTGTTGCATTTTCTACCGACTGCCACGTATTTGTGCCAGTACCTTGGAACGTGTTTCAAACTATAATTTCTGCCACAAGATGGCACTGTATGCCCATATGGCTTCAGATACATGTACATTAGACCTTCTACTCGAAATGAGAGAAGCATGACTCACATACACGTGTTTTTGATTATATAAACAAACGGGGAACTAAATATTTCCGAATGGCGTGATTTATGACGTCTCTTTAAATCGCACTTTATTCGCACGTGGTAGTTGTTTATTGTAAGTAGAAGTTTTATATGCGCTAAAGCGTTGAGTATTTCGGTTTACAGTTCAGTTTTTAGAAAATAATTAGATCTTGTTAGACGTGGATTCTTTCTGTTTTTACCGTTTCAATGTCGAAGCGTCGAAAATGTTTAACAGAGCATGAAATAGCAGAAATGATGCAAAATATTTCAGATATTGATTCTGAAATTCTGATATTCTGATATTGATTCTGAAAGATTAACTGAAAGACATTTTCCAAAACTTTGTTCAGAAGAGACTGATAAGAAAATGAGACGACGATGCTTCTTTTGTTCACATTCCCGGAAAAATCCTCCAAAACGGCAAATGAGTTATTACGAGTTCAAGGAAAGTAACGTAGGACTGTGTGTAGATCCCTGTTTTAAAATTTTTCATACGAAAAGAGAATTTTAAGTAATATATTTAGTTTTCAGATGTATAATGTTAAAAGTCATAAAATGGTGAGTAATTAAAATAAAATGTGTAAAATATGTATTTAAACAAGAAATAAGGTAATTAAAGTATATATATATATATATATAAATATCTATAAAGCATAAGCCGTTTAAATACTCTATAGAGCATTATTAAACAATGCGTTGATACTTCGGAAATTTCATGGATTTAGGCCCTGGAGAGACGCTCGCGGAAGACACTGCCGGCCTCCGCGTAAGCGCGCGTTTTCGCTACCCGGCTCGAAGGGGTTAGTGAATAGTTGTTGAAGAAAAGCATAACACAATGATTTAAAGCAGAAAAACTAAAATATTCCATGATTGTAAAATACAATATTAAGCAGAAAGAAAGAAGGTATACGAATTTTAATCGTGATAGAAAATCAAGAATAAATTTCAAAAGTTGCAAGAAAAAAAGCATGCAGTCTTTCAGTGCATCACTGAGTTCACCATAGTTGGCAACTTAAAGATTCGGATTTAGTTCTTGCATTCACTACTCTAATATGCTTACATTGATGCTTAACAATGAAATTCGTACAGCAGTGAATTCAGCTAAAAGATTCTACATGTCACGCTTTTTAATACTGCCTTGAGAAGTGTAAAGAAACGAACAGGAAAACAAATGCATCGGGCATACATCTCAATAGGTGAAAAGCCATAAAATTCATGTCTTCAAATTTAACTTTTTGCATTCGAACCTAAATTTCTGCTTTGTTAATTTCAAAGAAATGTACTGTAATAATGGAGAGCGTTATAACTGGTAAATTTCTAATGTTGACGGAGAAATTACATCAAAGCTAGTGCAATGCAATATACTTGCTAATTTCAGAATCTATAAGAAGGATGTTCCTAGGATCAAGTGCTGTAAAAAGGTCGCATGAATTCCTGCCTAGAAGCACATAT
Organism: Stegodyphus dumicola; assembly: GCF_044657685.1. Classification (NCBI taxonomy): domain Eukaryota; kingdom Metazoa; phylum Arthropoda; class Arachnida; order Araneae; family Eresidae; genus Stegodyphus; species Stegodyphus dumicola. Next base: position 96,433,590 of record NC_140772.1, on the reverse strand, counting down.
GAATTTCTAGCATTAAATTTACATATTTTCACTTCAATTTTAACAATGTGTTGCGAAAAATAAAAGTAGAGGAAAAAATGAAGAAAGAAATGTTTGCGTAACTGCGAAATTCCGACTATATATTTGAATTCAACAACTAAAATAATGAAAGATGCATATATGTTGATTCGTGAAGGAACTTGACAACGAATTTCCATGTAACTGGACTACATGGATTCAAAAATGCTTATTAAATAGACCAAAAACGAAAAGAAAAAGAATAACCACTAATAAACAATTTCTCAAAATAATATAAATGTAATCCAAATACAAGGCCCAGTTTGAAGATATAGAAATTAAAACCAGACTATGGATTCAGCAACAAAATAAAAAAAATTCTTTTCGCAATCTGAAAACTTTAGATTTTAGTTTAAATTTTCGCAGAGTTGACAATAAAAATTTCGGAAAGTTAATTAAATGTACTATATTTTTTTAATATACAACTCATGAGAATAAAACGAAATTGCATTCTTTTCTTCGTAAAAAATAAGGTTAAAACCTGAAACAGTTCAATTTTCAAAACTCAAAGCTTGAATAGGTTAAGAATTTTAGCTAAGCAGCTATGATGCATCTGTTTAAGAATCAGTTCTCCAGAAATAAAAGCTATATAACATAAAATCTCTTACTCAAAGTGAATCTTAAGTGATCTTATTCTTATACTCAATGAAGAAACCAAACGGTAGAACATATTGCTGCTAGAGAAGTATTACTTCATCATAAATGCGGAGACTAGTGTCCCTTATTAACAAAGGATCTCATTAGGCTTCAAGCTGTAGTTATGTATTTATTTGATGAAATCACACTTGCAGGATACTTTCTTTAAACATTCCCTCCAAATGGTAACACTTTTATTTTTCTAGAACGCGAAATCCGAATTTTGAAAATAATAAGTAAGTTTTGAAAATGTACGTAAATGAAGAAAAAATGCCAGAAAATTTATGAAATGTTTCGTGCATTGGGTATATAATATTAGATTGAGAATTAATGATTTCATATATAATTAATATATTTTTATGACAGTAAAATAGTTTTAAGAAACCTAATTCATAATTGAATACTAATGTTTATGGTCTTATCAGATGAAAATTTTTGTAAAGATGATTCAAGAAAAAGAATGAATTTATGATTTATTTATTATGCTAATTTGTTTATCTAAATGCGTGAGACTGTCATTTGAAATGCTTGAAGTTTCAGTTGAAACAAACGCAAAATGTTTTGCTGTATTTTATTTCACTAAAAATATAACTGAAATAGGAAAAATAATGGATGTATTAAAAACTGAAATAATTGACTCTTTGTCCTGGGACTTTAAATAAATAAATCTTTTCGCCCACGTGAAGTACTTGTCTGAAATAAAATCATCATTGTTGCTGAATATTAGAGAGGAATTATTGCTTATTAAAACCAATAAAAAATATTCTGTTTATAGAGGTAGTAAAAAATATTTTCATTCAGCTATATTTTTTTCTAATTCTCTAGAGAAAGGACGCAGAAAAATTGCAATTATGCAGATATCATGCTTTTATCTAATCTAACTTTTATGACATAGTGTATAAAATGTTAATTGTGAAATATTTCTGTAATTCTCCTGAGATAAGCGGTACCAAAAGTCTTTGTTATTCCTAATTAACGATAATGAGAAGGCAGCAGACAAAAAATAAGCATTGAGTAAGTAGCCAATTACGAAAGTTTGTTCCTTGTTCATTTAAAGGCAGGGGTTTGAGAACGTTCTGATTTGTGGCTTAAGAATTTATTGCTAAATTCATAAATGGTCTCTGTTGACATAAAAATTAAGTGGCTGTTTTTAAGAAACTTTCACAGCAGATCTTATTTAATGTTTGAAACCTACATCAGAACCAAGAAGTAAAGTAGTTCTGTCAAAATGGCATTTTGTACCCTTTATTTCTGCTCCTTATACTTCCCGTCAGAAGAAAACAAGATAAGTTTCTAAATGCAAAGTCCACCAAAGTTTTATCCGTATTTGAAACGCGTATACACTTAAGTGATTTAATAAAGTAAAATTTTTCTTGTGGGAATGATCTATCTCTATCTGTGAATTATGAAAACGAGTGTTACTTTTAAATGAAAACTTTTCCCATTTCAATGAAGTAAATGTTTAATAGTTTATTGTAGGAGTTAAACGAAGAAGAATCAGCCTAATATTCATAAATTTCCAAGACTGGTTTCGAAGTTTTAAATATAGAACCTCATTTTTCAGTTCCAGAAGTGCAAATCATGAAAGGGAAACCAGTGATAAGATAAGAGAATAAGAATGAAAGAAAGTCAAAATACTGACGACATCTGTTGATGGAAAAAAAGGAAAATAGCTATGAAAAAATTTTCTTAACGGCTGAGGGTAAAGGAGGATTAGAACTGGGATCGTTAACTGTAACGGAAACTGTAACGGATCATTAACTGTATTTTTATGAATGTGGTGCGCCTCTAGAAAATCTAATTCGCCAACGGAAGATAATTTTGCATAATTTTTCTACATAAAAATGGAAAATGTAATTTTCTGACGAATAGTGTTTGACAACAGAGGATTTATGCCTTTCTTTTTATCTAATATATGCCTCAATGTCCTTAGTTTTCCAACTTTAAGGCCCTCGTAGTTTGAAGAGTGTAAACTAAACCAAATTGGCAAGGAATGCTATATATACCACAGGAGCTCATATCCTGAATCGGGGCTTAAAGTACGGAATTTGCGAACTTTATTAACAGAAGAGACATTTATACGTAAGCCTAATTTTGGTAAAATACGTGTTACATACGTGTATTCGATAATAAGAAAGGAATGACAACAGCATTCATATAATCTCGGAAAAAGGGAGTATGTTTTTTGATACGCTGAGATGAAAATGTTTTAAGCGCTTGTTCAATAATGTAAAATGAAAAGCCTCTGTAATTATCAACTGACTCTAAATAAATTAGTTCTTGATAAAGAAGGCCATTTGAAGGAACAAATTTTAAGTGCATGGAAATTAAGAAATAAAATGAAAATGTCTTATGATTTTTGTTAACTTCTCCAAAACTCGTTATTTGGCGTATTAATATAATTAAAGTGTTATATAGATTTGAATAAGTGTCATATTCCTGAATGTAAATTTTGAATTTTGTTTCCTTCAGTTTTAAATATGAAGTATAATGTCATTCATCCTGCTCTTACCATTTTTTTTTGTTTAATTATATGAAACTAACATAGAGGGCTAAATAATTTTAAAGGTGTAATTAAGCGCGGCCGCCGAAACTGCTAATGACACTCTGAGTTACGAAGGGTTAGTAGTTAGTGACGCTGATTACCATACCAAGAGACCACGGCTAGAATATCGCAGAAAACATGGATATTATAAATGTATTATGTATGTGGGGCATGGGGGCACTCATATACATCTAGCTTGAAATCCTCTCGACTGATCTGGCGGTATAATGAAAGACGGTTGGGAAACACTCGGATATGTATCTCGGGGGTTCTCTTTTTCAAAATGGAGCGGGACTAGACATAGTGCTGTAAACTATATGGAACTCATGCCAACGACAGACACAGACTTGTACTCCATGAGACTATAAATTCCGTGAGCTTGTATAAATAGGTCAGACAAGTGAGATTAGGCACCACAACAATATGTCAGTTTTCGTATAAAATGCACACAGTGTTTTGGCGTTTATAAATGTTATCGCTCAAGTTAAGTATAACTCTTATTAACCCTCTGACCGGCCAGGGTTTTCACTAAGAAAGCAAAAAAATTCCAAAAATATTTTGAGGAAAAAATATTTTATTGATTTTAATATAAAAATTCTCCTGGAATTTTATATTTGTTTTTGTGTAATTTTAATATACTGCCCAAGTTTCCTTGACATATTTTAATATGCACGTATATATACGTTCTCATACATATCACAAAAAATAATCTAGGCCGTATATATACGACCTTGCCGGTTACAGGGTTTTTAACCAGGACATGCTGATTTCTCAGTGTAGTAAAGTGTAATTTCTTGTTAATTAGTACATACTAAATTTTGCCGATGACATAATTAATGATAAAATCAATCATTATTACGATTCAAATTCATTTTGTGTAAACAAAAATAATATAAAAACTACATTTATTTTCTATGACACTGAACTTTAGTCATATTGCTGCCATTATATGAACTAAATTTGTAAGCCACTACAGTTTAAATTTCGATATTTACGTTGCATAAATTTGTTAATTAATTTTAATAATTTCAAACATTTATAAAAAATATTTTTAATATGAAGTATTTTAAAAATTTAAAGAATGATAAAACATTTTTTTCTTCAGTTTAAAGAATGCAGGTATAATTTGAAAATAACAATTTCACATGAACTAGTAGTAACAGCATTGAAAACAAAAAAAAATTAAATGAAATATGATAAAGACAATATAAAATAATGAGTAATGGTAATAAATTGAATATGATTAATAGTATTTGAGAATTAAAATATATGATAAAAATATTGAAATAAGTAATGAATAATTTTTAAATAACTGCATGAGCATGGCATGTTGTAGGAGGTATTAATATATAGAACCGCAGAATGCGTGCTTTTGCCTCTGCATTCAAAATCACTTTTATTAAAATATTTGCAGACACAAATAGCATTTTGATGTACGATGGAAAAGAGGGAACAGGCAAAAAGATTGATAACCACTATGAAATCTATTTTTCATTCAAGTTAATTATAGAGAATTTTTGCTAATTATTCTTATTATTTTATACTAAGGTATAAATATATACTTAAGTAATTCGTTTAAAATTCGAATCATGTCTAGATTCTCCTTCCATATTGCATTTCATATACCAAGTAGCAGTTGGAAACTGAAGCCTTAGCCTTTTAATGTTTATTTATTTAGCTTAAATTATTATTTAAACGTTCTAGACTCTAAAAGGAAAAACATACTCAAATTTTATAGCACTGCATTTATTTTGAAGAAAAAATATAAATTTAATAATTTGAAAACCATTATTGAAATATTTTGATTAAATAAAATAAGTTTTCCACATTTAAGTTTTAATGGTGAGAAAGTTTTCTTGTAAAATATTATAATATATTTAAAAGAGAGAAATCTATGCATGCTGTGTCTACTTTCAACAATATATTTATATTAACTAACTAATTTTAACTAACCATTTAATCTTTGTCCGTCTTAACGTATAGCGTTAATAATATGATGTCTTTCATTGAAAAAATGCTTTCAGTTATTATTTCCAATTAATTATTGAACATTACAGATGAACTAAATGTAATACGGATTTTGCTGCACATGACTACGTATAATTTATTTTTCTCATTTTAAGAACTTACAGCTACTTGAACACAGCTGAAATTTAGTAGTCATTAAAACAGTAAAAAGACTGAATAACTTAAATAATAATCAACTTAACAACAGTTTTTCTGGAACATATAATTATCATTCCAGTGCATTTTAAAAATCTACTGAAATTTCTTTTGACACATTAAAATATGCACATATTATTCAATGATACAGATATTTTAACAATGTCTTACATAAATATACAGTGTTTTTCAAAGTGATGCACACTAATTTAACATATTAGAATAAAGTCTATTAAAAACAAACATTTACCATCACAAATTTAAAGCAAAGAACAACATAAGTAGTTTCATTTCATGACATTATAAATGTCTGATATGACTTCCCGGAGTCACACGAATAACGTCCAGACGATAGTCCATTTTTTTCCACATTCGTTTGAGCATGTCTGCTGATACTAAGCTCACATGTATGCCTGCGTGTGCTCATATATCCTCAAAGTTGCGTAGCAATGGTAGCACATACACTTTGTTTTTCACAAAGCCCACAAGAAAAGTCACATGGAGAACGTCCGGTGACGCGGGAGGCCAAGCAAACATATCTTTGTCTTTTTTTCCGGCTTGCCAATCCAATAATTATGAATCACATTTTTGAGGAATTCCTGTAATTGCGGGAAAATCCAGATATGTAGAGCCTTTCATTACCTTTTCCAGGAAAGAGAACGGCCCAAACAATTAGGTTTTCGAAACTGCACAAAACACATTCCCTTTAACAGAATATTGTTCATGTTCTACGGTACATTGAAAGGTTTTACTGTCCTCCAGATGAGCACATTGTGCAGATAAATGTTCTTGCTAATATGGAACGTTGCCTTATCACTCAATATGAGGCGAAAGAAAAACATTCTGAATGTTCACATTTGACCTGTCTATTTATGCAAAACGCCATTCGCTCATACTACATTCTTCCTACTATCACGTTTGGTATGGTTTGGTTTATTAAGATTACGGCAAAGCACACTAGGGCTATCTGCCTAGGGGGAGGGATGCCTTCGTGGAGGACTTTGTAAGGGAAACTGGCTCTTATACACGTTACACAAGGGGAAAACCACGAAAACGTCCGTGCAGCCAGCCCGTTCGCGGGATTCGAACCTCGGACCGAACTACCAGTGTTCAGCGACTTTACCACTCAGCCGCTGGTGGGCCCTTTCTGCTATCACGAGACCTCCGTCTGTTTCTGCCTTTATAAAAACAGCTTGTTTCTTCAAATTAGGGATACAATAATAGTTTTGTCACGGGGACAATCTTTTGAAAATCCTCTAAAAAACTCACGCTGGACCAAAATTACATATTCATATTTCGGATACTGCGCGACGCAAACGTCTTCTCTTCCTGAGACGGCATTTTTCGTTCTAGCGTTCGCAGCGGAACCATACCTTCCGTACTCAATACAGGCCGCAGAGAAAAGAAAATAATTGTGATATGAAATTAATTGTGACCAAAATTACATATTCATATTTCGGATACTGCGAGACGCAAACGTCTTCTCTTCCTGAGACGGCATTTTTCGTTCTAGCGTTCGCAGCGGAACCATACCTTCCGTACTCAATACAGGCCGCAGAGAAAAGAAAATAATTGTGATTTTTCTTCTTTTTATACCCATTCTGGTTCATCTCTGCTGAAAAATCAATTTATTACAGTCTAATAAAATTCCGTACATAGTTTTGAACGACTCACGAACGTGTTATTTAGTGAATTATTTTCGATAGAATCTCTGCATCTGTATTTTGAAAAATACAGAGAATTATGATAAAGGAATATTTGAACTTAATATTACGACGGGAACAGTCGTATTAGAATATGAATAAAAAATTTTATTACGGATTAAAAGACAATTTATTTATGGAGTAGTATTTTTTTAATTCGGAGTTATACAGCTCCTCATATTTGTATCAAAGTAGCGTATGTCTTTCAAAGTTGAAACCATATCGCGTTGCATCAGAAAATGCAGTTTAAGAGCAAGCGTTTCCATAGCAACGTTCGTAGCCTGGATATCAGCAATTACACAAAAATAGAAGACAACTTGATGGCATAATACATATTTATATTTTGCAGAAGAGCATATTTATGTATTTTTATTTGCTGCAAAAGAGTCTGTTGAGAGATATGCAAATCCTTCGGCTCATGAATACTCCATCAAGAATCGTTTGAAACCTTTGTTGCTGTGAACTATTTTCTCGGAAATTATGGATTCAGACTCGATAACTAGAAATTTCACCCAATAACAATGACTGAAAAATACCTTATATAACTTAATATGGCCCAATTTCTTTAATTTTAATTTCGAAATATATGCTATATACACTCTTAGACAAAAAAACAAAACAAAACAAAACCAAAAAAAAAAAAAAAAAAAAACAGACGCACCAAGAAGGAGTTATCCGAATGGGACGAAAATCGGTAGAAGCGATGTACAGAAAAACAAATGATTACAGTTTGAGAAACATTGGATGATTTATTGAAGTGATTGAGCTTCACAAAGCGGAAAGACAGTAACGTGTTTGTCCACCTCTGGCCCTTATATGCAAGCAGTTATTCGGCTTGGCATCGATTGATAGAGGTTGCGAATGCCCTCCTGAGGAATATCGTGCCAAATTTTGTCCAATTGACGCGTTAGATCGTCAACATGCCGAGCTGATTGGAGGGCCCTGCCCATTGGTCAAGGTAATGTTCGTAAACACTAAGGCAAGCAGTAGAAACATGTGTAGTGTGGGGACGGGCATTATCTTGCTGAAATGTCATCCCAGAGTGGCGTGACATGAAGGGCAACACAAAAGGCCTTAGAAATTCGTCGACATACCGCTGCGCTGTAAGGTTGCGACGGATGACAACCAAAGGGGCCCTTCTATGAAATGAAATGGTACTCCAGAGCATCACTCCTGGTTATTGGCCTGTCTGCTGGAAGACAGTGAGGTTGGTATCACACCGCTGTCCGGGGCGTCTTCAAACTCGCCTTCGCTGGTCATGGGGGCTCAGTTCAAAGCGGGACTCATCACTGAAGACTATTCTACTCCAGTTAGTGACATTCCAGTGCAAAAGAGTCCAACAGCACTGCAAACGGGCTTGACGTTGTACTGAGGTCAATGGCAGTCTGCGCAAAGGGGCGTCGTGACCTCAGCCCTCTTTCAGTGAGCAGTCTATGAATGGTCCTTGCGGTCACTGAAGCACTAGTTGCACGTACAATCGATGATAATGATGCATCTGGGGCTGTGAGTGCCGCTCTGACGATTGCTCGGTCTTCACGTTCTGTCGTTTCTTTAGGTCTACCGCTTCCTTCTTGACGCTGTGTGCGGTCATAGTTCACTCATTCCTACCAACATCCTCTAATAGTGGCATCGCTCCTGCTCAAATGTCGAGCTTTTCGCCGATAAGACCAACCGGCTTGAGCCCAACTACACGAACTCTCTTAAATTCTGACATCTGCGCATATCATTCGCGCACCTGTATGCGAGACATAGTTACTGTCTACGGAGTACACTGAATGACATTCGTGAAGAATTTATGACCTGGAATCGTAATTTCTCCTCTTAAATATTCTGCCAGTTGCGCAGATCAGATGCGCTATAGCGATAACCGTTCATTCATTGGCAGCCAAAATGTAAAATTTTGCATTTTCTGTCGAAACCTGCATGCATATCAATTTGTGTCCAATTTCCTTTATATCTTCTCGGTGCTGCGTCGTTGTGCATCCTTTTTTTGTCTAAGAGTGTACGTTTTAAAAATGATATAATCTTCTTTCAAATAAATTTGGTTTTTAAATTTCACTGAAAGAAGAATTTGTGAACCTAAGAGAAATTTATAGCCTAAATTTCATTAAAAAAATTTTAATATTCAAATTAAATATTTTTCCATTGTTAGTGTATTTCAAGTCTAAATGTTTCAAAAATGATTAGTTTAGTGTGCAAACAATGGCAAATCTAAAATGTATCAGAAATCACTTTACATGTTCTATATTTTAAAGCATTTTTGCAGTTTCTTTATGTCCATAACTTTCTTTCGCGGGTATATAACTTTGCAAATCGTTGGGAATAAAAAAGGTTACATTTTATACGAATTGAAAGCCTTATTTTGATTTCACGTTCCATAATTATGTTATCATCAAAGTTAGTATTTTCGTATATTTTTCTAGTGCTGCACATGAAAACATCACGCTTAAGTAATTATTATTTTATAACAAGAAATATTATGAAGAAAATGCTTAAGTGATGCATACAGTGAAAATCTGAGCAAATATTTATAGGTATACTTCTTTTAAAGAAGTATTTTCAACTAATTCTCTTTTTATTTTCTAGCTTCAGTGGGAACAAGTCAAGACCGAAGGGGTCCAGTTTTCACTTATGAGCCTCCTAGTAGCGTTGAGTTCTCTAATTCAACAGGAACAGTGATTCCTTGCTCAGCAGAAGGCATTCCAGCCCCTTCAATTCGGTGGACACATGCTCTTGACGGCAGTTTCATTACAGATATTCCTGGACTACGACACGTCAGACCCGATGGCTCACTGGTTTTTCCACCTTTCAGAGGGGAGGATCAAAGACCTGACGTCCATACTACAACGTACAGATGCGTGGCTAGTAACGCTGTTGGAGCGATTGGGAGCAGGGACGTCAGTGTCAAAGGAGGTAAGAAACGTGAATATCTTCGAAAATTAAGATGAAAATTATTTTCTGACAATTTGCATTTGCCTGATCCTGTACAGTTTGGTTAAAGAAATACAGTCGAAATATTTATGAATGTTAATACATAACAACATTTTGTGAAGAGATATATAGAATTGCATAGTGAATAATTCCACATGCAAATCTGATTCATGTATTTCTGTTATTAGAATATATGTAATCAAATTTACATCATTATGTATGAATCATTAAAACTCGCTCATAGCGATAAACTAGGGTCTTTGCAAACCGGTTTTGCAGCTGAGGATGGTGGTTCTGTAAAACCATCGAAACTAGTCCTGTGAAAATTTTGAAAATATAACGCTGATTTTTGTTGTTTGACTTCTGAATTAGTATCTCTATTTTTATGAAAACTATGGAACCAAAGGTACTAATTATGATGCCAAAGGAATAATATAAATATTCAGAGTCGAATACATAAATATACACATTACGTGTTTGTGCAGCCGTGATTGTGGAGAGGATATAAGTGTAAGAGGGGTTTTCGGAGATTTGTATTCTCGTGTTTCTTCACGATTTTCGCCTTGCTTCTAGCAGGCGTTGGGGAAATTTTGTAAGGTATTAGGTAAAATAAATAGCCGCGAACGTAATGATGGCGAAATGAGATGAAGAATTGCCGGTAGGCTGGAGACAGATCAATTAAAAGCGCAGGTAGCTACAGAGATCAGTGTGTCGTCTGTAAGCTTTTTTGGGGCTTACACAGGTTTGGGGCTCACACAGGTTTGGGGCTCTAGATCTGTATCAAGAAGGTCAACCAACATCCACAACGACGAATGAGGATCGTTATCTGGCACTTTCAAGGAAGCAGCATAGAACTGTTAGAGCTTTACAACTCTCAGTGACCTGTATACTGCCACTGGAACCAGAATTTCACTGTCTACAGCAGCCCGAAGATTTCCTGAGATGCTGTATGCCAGAAAACCCACTGTTTGCATCCGCTTACTGCAGCGAGGGGGGAAGATTAGTATGATGCAGAAATATCCGCCTTGGATCAAACTTCCGTGGAGCACCGTACCTTTTTCAGATGAGTCAAGATTCATCCTAGACACTGGTTCCTATCGTAGCTATATCTTGAGAGAGCCTGGAACACGATACCATTCCTCTCTCATGACGGAAAAGGATCATTACGGTAGGGGATGTAATGTTTTGAGAAGGCATTAAGTTGGACCGCCGCACACATCTACATGTGTTTGACAAAAGCTTCTTGACTGCTTTGATGTATTGAAAGGAAATCTTAGGGCCATATGTTTGACTTTTCAGGAGTGCATTTGGTTTGGGTTCGTATTAATGGACGACACATAATGCTTGCCCACATGGTACTCAAATAGTATTACTTGTAAAATTGAGGGTATTCGCTGCATGAACTAGCCATCCAGTTCTCCTCACCTTAACTGTACACATCATGTCTAGGGCATATTTGGGACGGTAATTTCATCTCGCCATCCCCTTCGAGAACCATCATAGAGTTAACCTTTTCCCGTGGGCTATAGGTGCTAAATTCGAACGTATTATGGCCATTTAGTCACTTATTTTAAATGAAAGGAACAGAAAAACAAATCGACAGGGTCTTGCACTTCCTAATCCATATTGAAGAGTAAATTTTAAATCTCCATAGTTTACTGAATTTTTTTAGACACATTTAAAGTAGTGAACGTGCGGGACATATATGTCCCAGCCCCCTGGAAAAGGTTAAAATAACCTTGCTGCAGGAGTGGGACATCTACCCTGGGACTCCTGAATTGCTTTTATTGCCCTCCCCAATTACATCTGTTTCCCTTTTATAAATGTAGAGTCAAACCAGATTTCATTAAAATCTATTCATTAGTTTTTCAGAAGTTCAACATATTGTGAAATAATTTTGCACACGAGTTTATGCATACATATGCTTATCTATATTTAAAAATGTACATAGATGTAGCCATAGAAGTATCCCATGACCTGAGTAAATTATTCTTTTGACTCAATAAATTATAACTTAAATTTATTACCATTGATAAATTATTACTGAAAATATAATTTAAGTAATATAAACTCAAGCAGTTCGACAGTAATTTATCAATTTTTATTCCTAAGTAATAAAATATACACGGAAGAACCAAAACATTATCACCATCCCAACATTTTTCAATGAGCTCGTCTGGAGACGTGAAGAGCATTTGATTAAGTGAGAATGGTATTTAACTGCTCGAGCACGTGATTAAGTGAGAATGGTATTTAACTGCTCCTGGAGAAGTTAAGGAAACATTCTTGCATTTACTTTTGCGAATGATGGGAAAGGCTGCTGATCTGAGAAAATTTGAGAAAGGTCATATTGTAATCTCCGGCTCGGAAAGAGTATCTCCGATATTGCACGACTTATAGCTTATTCACTATCTGCCACTGTTAGTATTTATGCAAAGTGGATAAATTAGATAGACAGTAGACGCCAAGGTTTGGATGTCCACGCGTCAGCAAAGAAAAAGGGCGTCGGAGGGTCCTGCTTAGTACAGAAAAATCGGTTCCAGACAGTGGCTCCGTTAATAGCCCATTACAATGCAGATCGAAGTATACAGTTCAACATACACTGTCGCACATGGGACTGCTCAGCAGACGTCTCATTCGTGTTCCTCTGTTGACTAAGAGTCATTGTCAACTACGCCTACTGCGGACCTAGAAACATCGAGACTGAATGGGACCAGTAGTTGTAGTAAAACAGACCATAAAAGCTGTGGACTATCTAAACATAACTGCGGATCAGTTTCTCCCTTACATGGCTTATATCTTTGCAACTGGAAGTGGCATCTTCTAGCAGGACAACAACCCATTTCACAAGGCTCGAATTGTGTTGGAGTGTTTCGATGAGCATAAGGATGAATTCCAATTAATGTCCTGGCCACCTAGCTCACCCGGATTTTAACCCGATAGAGCACATTTGGCGGAATTTCTCAGCTCAGACACCATCATGTCGGAATATCTCGATTTTGCATCACCTCTGCTTAGACATTTGGTACAAACTACCTCCAGTCACCGACCAAGAACTTGTGGCATCCATGCGAATGCGAGTTGCAGTTAGTTTGCAAGCCAAGGGTTGCGCAACACGTTATTGAATATGTGGTCATAATGTTTTGGCTCTTCAGTGTATATTACAGGCATGATTCAAATCAACTTACATATAATCATTATTATGTCGTTTATATTGTACCACAATACCTATTAAACAAACTGTGCGAGACGGATATACTAAAGTGGATATGCAAATTAATATTAACATATTAGAAATAATAACAAGGCTTATTATAAGCAAATACACCCACTTCCAAAAGTTAAGCACGAAGATCTAAAATGCAAAAAAATCAACAAGTACTGCTTTGATTGACACAAAATTAGGTAGAAAGTAGCATATATGCATAAAAGAAAATCAATAATTATATACAGAAATGAAAACAATATTAAACTTTTGTAAGTTATCAGATAATGACATACTGGAGACTTAAACAGAATTGCGTATAACGTGAAAATAAACAGCATAAAATGAAAAAAAAAAAAAAAAATGAAAAAAAAAAAAAAAAAAAAAAAACATTAACCTCTTCGTTGTCTGTAACGCGTCTAGCGCGTTCAAGTGAAACTTCTGCAGGGCGGCCGTAAAGGTCCGTCCACACGAGGGCGCTCGCGACGTAGTTAACGCAACTTTTTTGACGCCGGCGTAAATTCGCGTGACGCAGAAGACGTAAAACGCTCCTGTTCAGCTTTTTCGCCCGCGACGCTCGCGTATAGCCAATAGCCGACCGAGTTCTTATCACGTGTCATAATCAGAAATTAAACCTATTTATAACTTACGGTGTTATAAATAGGTGAAGCTTGCTTACCCGTTTCAATATGACGTCAGAACCACACAGAGATGAGTTTTTGCTTAGAAATATCATAACTGTATACAGCAATAAAATTATCACCATTGTTCACGCCATCTTCAGATTTCTCAAACCGTATATATTGGTATAAATTTAAAATTCTTATTAAAGGGGAAAACTGTATATTTATAAAGCAATGATCCGACCAGTATATCCATATGCTTCACCTATTTATAACACCGTAAGTAATAGGAACCTAAATAAATTACAGTTTCTACGAAATCAAATTTTCTGCCTTACAAAATTCTCCTTAATTATTATAAATATTGGCTAGATTATGTGTAATAAAAAGCTGTATAAATATCTCAATATTAAATACACCAAAAACTAACTTCAGCAATATAACAACTTCTAAAATAAAGCATTTTGACTGTGAAAGAGTATTCAATAAAATACAGTTACGAAATTTTGGAGGAGAGTTACAACTTGTGTCATACAGCAATCATTTATTGAAGTTTAATTAAATTACCTTTGAAGCGACTTCTACTTGTTACATTATTTTTCACAAAAACTGCTATCACGGATAGCTGAGTGGTCAGCGCGCTACTTTGCAAATGGAAAGCTAATGAGTTCGAACCTCACCCGTAGACAGTATCATAATTTAGTTAGCTTTTCTCAGTTTGAAACGTGTTTCTTATATTTAATCTCGAATCATTATATTCTTATTTTACCTATTATTATTGTTTTCATTTTATATTTTATTCATTATTATTATTGTTTTTAATTTAGTTTAAAAATATGCAATGAAAAAAGAAATCCTTATGTAATAATATACTCTTTATCTCTTTATCATATATCATCTGTAAATTCTCTCTTTATTTTTACTTTATTGCATATTTTATCATGCACGTAATTTCTCATAAACTATCCAAAGTTTGAACCGCATTCTAAATTCAAAAATAAATAAAAAGAAAAACAAAAGACCAAGGGAAGGGGAGTTAAAAAAAATATGAAGTTAGTTTTATTATATGGTGGATGGTGTATATAAAGAGAATTAAGTAATTTAATTCTCTTTATTAAGTAATTTAATTCTCTTTATATACTGTATTCCAAACCAATTTTATAAATCCTAATTTTCATACAATATAGAATCTGCAAGTCTGTCAAACTGGTCGATACTCATCCTGAAGTAATTAAAAAACAAGTAACATACAAAAAAAATTAAGTCAATTCCTACTTAGGTCCACAAAGAAAAATTAAAGAATATAAATAAATAAAAATACAAACAGACTTTTTTAAAATTAAAAATTTTAATATGTGAAAAAGCTGTATTAACATCAAGTGTCTTTCACTACAAGTTTAAAAAATTGTATTTGAACTTGAGTGGATGAATAAAAAGCATTTTATGTACTGAAAATTTGAACAAGATATAGGGAGAGTGTGAGCTAATAGTAGGAATTTAATAATTCTGGATATTCATTTCGCAAACGAGGCTGTAAAAAAAAAAAAAAAAAAAAGTTTCTTTGAACAGGTCGCTCTAAATAAATCTTTCGGACCCATTCTTGCCATTTTTTGTGGTTTTGCCTCTGCTTAATAATTGCACTTAATAGTAAAGTTTCAGCTATAAAAAAATCATCTGATTCGGACAACTTGCCGCAAACATACAGAAGCACAGCGAAGTAATAAGATACAGCTCTGTTGATGCTATATTACAGCATCACGTGATTTTTGCGCAAAATAATTCTATTTGTTAAACGCCCTCTTCGCAAGCGTACTCTTTTGGACGCTTTTACGCTGGTAACGTAAAAGCGCGTTCGTCAGCTACGTTTCGAGCATACTCGTGTGGATGGGCCTTAGCGCGTTTCAAGCGTTCAACTTTTTAAAACTTTTAAACGTTTAAAACGTTTTCTAACTGTTTACTAGTTTGAGTTTTTATTTTTTGTTGTTCTAATACCTCCTAGAGGGTAGTACTATTCAGGTATTCTATTTCTAATTGAATTTCCCTCTCCCTCGGGTTTTTTGAATATTCGCACCATTTTACATAAGATACAAAACAGTGAGAGATATTCAACGTCTACTCAGCAGAAAGAGAAAAAATGAGGTTGTGAATTGGAAAGACAAGAAGGATATACATTTGATGAATATAGTCCATAATAACTCTATGATTGATTTTGAAACACGTAAAATAACTGTAAAAAAACAATAATTGTAAAAGATTACAACAGCAAAATGGGAGGAGTGGACCGCCTGGATCAGATGTTATCAAATTAACCCTGCTGTTAGAAATAAGAAGAGATATTTTTACTTTTCCATTATGTTTTATTTCCTTATAATTTTGCTTAATATTCATTTACATTCATCCACTACGAAAGTTATGTATGTACAGAGAAAACATTACACGCTGCGAAAAACAAAGGGCCGCTGGGTGGAAATTTTCGCAGGGCGAAAGGGTTAATAGGGTATGTGATCCCCTCTCATCTGTGTACAAAGTTTACACCTTGTGACCATGATTTCAATTAGGTGGTCAAGCACCGCAGAATTAAGCAATCGCCATTCTTCTTGTAGAGCAGTTTCCAGCTAAATAAGAGTGGCTGGAGGTGGCAAACGAGAAGATACAGCACGGCCGAGAGCATCCCAAAGATTTTCAATGGGATTAAAGTCAGAAGAATATGCTGGCCACGCCATACGCGCAATCTCTTCACTCTCCAGGTTGTCATCGACGATGTCAACTCTATGGGGGCGTGCGTTATCATCCATTAAAACAAAAGTAAGGCCAACTGCTCCAGCGTACAATCTCACAATGGGTTCTAGGACTTCATCTGGATACCAGACAGCTGTCAAAGAACCCCGTTTAAAGATGTGCAGTTCGGCGCGGTATCCTAATGAAATCCCTGCCCACACCATAATGCTTTCGCCTCGGAATGCGTGATGTTCGGTGATGTTTTGGGACTGATTGCGTGTTCGTTGTTCACGCCATATCTTTATACTTTTGTCATCTGGCTCCAGAGCAAATCTTGACTTATCAGTAAACATAACATTGCCCCAGTCAGACGCATTCCAATTGACATATTCCCGGCATCACTGTAATCTCTTGATTGGACGAATAGAGGAACACAAACTAGAGGTACCCTGGCGTACAGTCCACTCATATGTAATATTCAGCAATAGTAACTGCAGATATCGCCTTACCAATGGACGCTGTAACCATAGATGTCACACGGAGGTCGCTCTGCAGTTCCGCTTAACTACTATAGCAATATATCGATCTTCTGCGGGGGTTGTAGACCGGCTACGGGCCTTCGGTCAACTGTCTGTGTAGTTTGGAATTGTTTCCATAAACGTGAAATTACAGAATGATGAACGCCGAAGAAAAGAGCAACACCTGTGATCGACTACCTGCTTCATTGCGCCCCTGAGCACGCCAGCGCTCAGAATCTTTCATTCGTCTTCTAGAAGTCATAGAAACACGTTTGTCTTGAAAACAAATTGTACGAAAGTTTTAAACACCTTCTATCAGCACTTACAATCAACTTCTGTAACCCTTCATAAAGCTGGCTTCTTATAAGTCTGCCTTTTTTGCATATTTCTTGACATGAAAGCTCGATTGGCTGTTACCTAACATATTTGCATACTTCTATCTACCTTTGCAGCGAATTGCATCCTCTTCAATTCTGATTGGCTTCCGGAAATTAGCATTTTTTCTCTCCGTGCTTAACTTTTGGAAGTGAGTGTATTTATAAAACAGCATCACACAGGTCATATTCTCAGCAAGAAAGTTGTTCTTTATTTTTCAGTTTTAAAAACAGAATTTTGAGGGAATTTGAACGGTTTTCTTCTCGTTCAGTTTTCATTAAACAGAAGATCACGAAACCTTCGGTTGATAAATTACCAGAAGTTCAGAGTAGTCGAATTTTTAAAATCCATTCAGAAATCTTTGGAACTTTACAGCCGAATTTAATCATTCTTATATTTGGAACTATTGAATACTTAACTTGACATGAAAGACCGATCCTCCAGAATTATTTTTATGTTCGTTATTTTGATGAGTTAGAACAGAAGTAAAACATTTAGTTTTATAAATTTGATCCGAAATAAATTTCAATCTTATAATTGTTTTCTTTGAATTAATGGCTTCAAATGAAATTTAAAGTTTTCAGAACTTTTTCTTTGTACGTGAAAATTTCAACTTTCCCTTTTTGACAACTAATGCAGGTTCTGTAATTAAAAATAAGAATTTCACAAGCTAGCAATATTTCAAGCTGATTGCAGCCAAAGGCTTAAGCACAAGGAAGATATGATCGACATAAAATTGCAATTTGAAATTAAAAGTTAAGCAAAGAGCTAGGTTTTGGACCCCTTAAATATTTCAAATTTTAGGAAGGTAGGGCAATAAGTACTGCAACTACATCTGTAGCTTAATTTGATGAGGATAAATTAATGCAGACAGATACTTATATTCATGAAAGAAGAACTGTATTATGATATATTTATAATTTTTCCTCAAGACTTCATTAAATTTAGTGTATCTCCTATTAATCAGAAGTTACTAAGATTGTTTGAAAACGTTTCAGTGATTTTCTTTGTTCAGCTTTTTCTAAGTAAGTGCCATCTGTTTTGATGGCTTAATTAATTGCAAAAGGCACTTGAAGTTTTGCCTAAGTGAAGGATGCTTTAGTGGATTATATTTACGTTTTACAAGAACAGAACTCGAAAATGTCAAGCAGCCATTCCCTTCTTTTTTAAATCCCATTCTTCGGGTAATCCTAAAAATACCTCTCAGAACTTTTAATACAAGATACATTATCATTATTTAATTAATTAATCGAGCACAATCTATTGAATAAATATAAAGTAAAATAATTGGGAAAACGAATGTAATTCTTAAAAAATGGGAAGTATAAAGATCAGAAATAATTCATATTACTGGAATAAATACTGAATTTATAATTGTTTTTCTCATAATTTGCATTTTAATGACAACTTCTTAAATTACATCAACGTTTTATTCAAATTTCACTTTAATTAAAACTTGATAGGGGATAGGAAGAAGTTATTTTGAACCGTCAATCTGTGTTATGTATCGCACCGTAGACATTATCTTTCAAACGTGACAGTTATTTCAAATCTAAGATACGAGACTGTGATTAAATAAATAGTAAAATTCATCAAGATAACGGCCTCCGCGTTCTTAATTTCTACATGTTAAATACAGGAGTAACTAATCGCTCACAACAAGTCTAATGAATAAATCATTCACAGCGGGTTTAAGAAATTAATCATTCACAAATAAACAAACATAAATTATAAAATTAATCATTCAAATTATATTCAGTTTCATATCCAGAATTTCTGAAATCGCGCTTAGTTAGAAAACAAGTTTTCGAAAAATATATGTAGTATTTTTCATTCAAATTTCTAAAAGTTTGATATCATTTCAACAATTTTAGTGAAATGACGTGAACTTATTATTCTATGGTTTGGTGCATTTTTATACTTACCTATCTTATTTCATTTTAAGAATATTTTAAAATGCTAAACTAAGATTTTAAAATGGAAAACCACTGAAACCTTAATTATTTTACATGTAAATTATTAAGTAATCTTCTTGTGTGCACAAATCTGTCCATTTGAAGCATCAGTGCATCTTTTGTTGCAGAAATCTCTTTTTCTTTCTTCTTTTATGTTTTTATACAAATGGATTTCTTTAATATAAAACCTCGTACACATGTACTTAAAGATAGACGTAGGAAAACCCAAACGTAAGTGCAAAAAGTCTACAAGCAACAAAAGTAGAAATTTATAATTTTCAAGTGAAGTCATTGATTATTAGAAAACGATTGAATGATTTAAAAATTAAAATCTCATGATATTAAAAGAATTTTATTTTCAGTTATGAATTTCATTCCCTTTAACATATATAAGTTTTCATAACCTCTCAGGCAGTCATTACTCAAATGAAAATAAACATGAGTTAAAGCAGCGAACTTTCACGAACTGTTTATATTAATGAACTTTTAAGCGAGGGAGAGCTGCCTATCAGAGTTGTTGAGCTGTCTGGAAGTGTCTAACTGCAGTTTAACTACCGGCAGTCTATTGTGACAGTTAATCGCTCGCCGGTCACGTGTCTCCAGGATATAGCTGATGACTATCATCACGAATTCAACACTTTGCTGCTAAGGTTATTTAAGGCAGTTAATTTGAATGCTTAGGAAGTGTGAAGCAATCTCATATAAAATTAATTTATAAGGAAAAATGTTTAAGGCATTTTTAACGAATGCTATTGGTGGACAGAAAAGAATGTATAAGTTAAAATGTTTAAATTCATTTCTAAATACATAAAAAAAAAAGTCTTTAAATTATTTTCTAATCACATCGACAAATAAAGAGGTTAATTTCTATTTTAACTCACTGTCTAAATTTTTAAACAGCCAGTGACAAAGCTTTTGACTATCAGAAGTTATTCTGAATGTCAAAAACAGAAGTATTACAAATAATTTCATGTACATTCGTTTTATTAGTAGCGGCGTTTAATTGAACTCAGTTAATGCTTTGGTTTTGGGTTTGATTTTAAAATGCTTTATTGTATTATATTCTGATGGCTCACTAACCAAACACGCATAGGAGAATTTTCAAATCGAGCTTATCTCGACTTTCAACAGAAAGCCTGACTCTTTACTACTATGAATTGTATGATTAAAATCATTCTGCAGCATATCTGAAAGTGTACTCGTGATACAGATGTTGATAAATCTTAGGTTTTCGTGCTCTTTGTTACAAAATTTTCTGTGCCATTTTTAATTCAAAGCTTGAATAAATCGAAATAGTCATGCATATTACATTAATGTATGCATAACTAATATTCATGTATATTATATTAAAGCATATGCATTATGCATAACTAAATTAGTCAGGCATAATTCTAAATTAAGTCACGCATATTAATGAGCTTAATACGATAGAATAATTTTATTTCGTACATAAATGCACGAAAAATATTACTTGAAAACTCTGTATTACTGAGCTTGTTTAAATAAAAAAAAACAAAGAACATTAAAAGGATACTCAAACATAATTTTTGAAGAATATGTTCTAAGACTTTATTTTAAGGACGTTTCTTGAACGAAATAGTATAAAACAAAATACCGAAACAATAAAGTACCTTTTAAATATATTTTCAAGTGTTAACAGTTATAAAGTATTTTCTCACTTCTTCTTGCATTCCTTCGTGGTGTAACTGGAAGCATAATAGACGCGCATTCGAGAGGTCAAGGTTTCGAGTCCCGACGAAGGCACTGATTATTTTTCGCGTCTACTGCTTCAAAATAACCTAATGACTATATTTCATTGTATAGTCATTAGGTTATTTTGAACTAAAAAAATGTAGCGGACGATAATTCGTCACCATCAGAATTTGGCGATCGGGTTCTCTAATCCCCAGTCGCACTTTAAAAGAAGATCTCCTCCCTCATTCTCGCAAGTCTTCGAGGTGTAACTGGAAGCATAGTCGATGCGTATTCGAAAGGTCCAGTGTTTGAGTCCCAACGAAGGCACTGTTTATTCTTCACGTCACCTGCTTCAAAGTAACCCATTTACTCTACACAGTAATACATATTAAATGCCGTGCGTTAATGTGATTTATATTTAAGGTCTTCTTTAAAAACGTGCAAAAAAGCTATTAAATCATTTTCAGAGATATTGAAATATTCTAAGCATTTTAAAGAAATTTTGAAATCTACTTCTTCAATAAGAAATTAGAGTTGCTGTTGCTTTACGCCAGTTGTTTTAAGTGTATTATTCTAGTTTCTAAAATGTGATCATTATTTTTTATAGTCTTTGTTATTTAATACGGATGAATATTTCACGCGTTGCTAGAAAACAATACGTGGTCAACTAAATTATAACATTTTCAAAAGTTTTCATTTTCAAATAATTTTCAATGTGCTCTGCTTTATTACTAGCATGGAGTTCAAACAATACTATAATTTACAATTTCCAACGTTTCATCAATACTGATTTCCTTTAAATTATTATGTTAGTGTACTAATAAAAATTTTATGTTAGTATTCTAATAAGAATAAAGCTATTCAAAGTATTTCATTTCTTCCAGATTTACGTAGCCCATGCCTTTTGAGTAGGAGGACCGAAAAGCCGTGAATAGAGCAATATTTTTCATTCATTTATAAGAACAAGGTACACCTAAAGTATAGTACCTTAAGTACTGAGAATATAGACACAGCTATAATAAAACAAGTATGTGCAAAGCTCGAAGGTTACATTTTTTTTGCAATTGCGAGCATTTGCCTATAACGGCATTGGCCATTATTAAGGCTAGAAGTGGTGGCCATTTCTATGACGATATGCCTAAGAAGAATTGATGCTTTCGTGCAGTATTTTGTAAGGAAATCTGGTTGGTAATCACATTATATATGCAGAAAACCACGAAAACTCTCATGCAGTCAGCCTGTTCACAAAACGTCGGAGAGGCCGGGTTGAATTTGCAGCGATTTTGGATCAAAGTTGCAGTATCCAAAGACTTTACAGGCTCAGCCAGCGGTAGATTGTATACAGCAACAAACATAAATGCATATCGAGACAGAACTTGCTTAAATTTTAATGATTACTAAAATCGTAAAAAATTCTATTCTTGTAGCCTTTTAATTTTTTCAACTTAATTTTTAAAATTTTAATTATAATTTGGAAACAAAATGACTTCGTTTTAGCTAATTTTGCTTAGCTAATAGAAATATTTTCTTTGTTAAATATATGATAGTATTTAACTAGAATGTTGGTAAGCATTCGCATGTATACACTGCGAGCTAGAATGCGAATCTTATATACACAAAGGAAAGGCAATGTTGGGAAAAGGGGAAATGTATAGAACCTATCAAAAAATATTTATTCCGCTGGAAGGAAGATGTATTATAAAATGCAGTTAATATTAAGGAGAATATTAATAGAAAATCATTATAAAGTTTTAATCTTTATTAAATTTGCTGGCATTTTAATTTTATCACCTTATAAAACTTAGTTTAAAAAAATGTTTGAGAATATTTCAAAGTCTAATTTATTTCCGAAATAAAATTAGGTGTTGAACGAGATTTTTGATTTATTACAAACTCCCTCTACAGGCTGGATTGATATATTAATAAATAATGAAAACATTGTTATAAATGAATATCGCATTTCTTCGCGTGTGCTCGTATTATGTAAGTAGTTAACTCATCCACGTTGCAGTTAGAAGATCCGTAATTTGAACCATGGGAGAGCGAGCAGCTTATTTTTGTTATTTCTGACTTCTGACGGCTCGGGAAAATTTTGACATTTTCTGTATTAAAAAATAATGTTTCCAATAAAAAACATTAAAAATTCCATTTTTGAATGCTGCAGTACTAGTAGCTAAATTATACCTACTTACAGTAAGCGCTGATCACGTTCAGAGAATAGTAAACTAAAATTCCCGTGTAAAATTTAAAGAAGGAATCAAACTTAGATAAAGAAAAAAATAACTTTGAGATTGGTATAAGCTTCCAGCTTGTAACAAATTTGCATCAAGACGCAGTAAATATAATGTTTAGTTAGAAAATGCATTCGGAGGGGAAACTTTGAAATTTCAATAACCATACGGCTATCACATATTTCATGTTGAATGGAAAAGCACTTTCAACAGCTGTTGGGTTTACATTATATTTGCGGCTAGTAGCCATCTCACATTGTTTCTAGAGGGACCTGATATTTGCATAGAACACCTGACTCAAAAATTTATCTCATCTAACCGGGCGTTAAGAACTTTCTAGAAAGCTCCCTTTGTAATGCAGTTTTGCAATGGTAGAGAACGCAAACTCATGTTTCGATTCCGTTTCCCGCGGAAACGCGATGTCGTCGTTTGGCAGCCCTTTAGAAAAAATTTCCATAACAAATAGCCATTGATTCGTGCGTAGAGAAGTTTTTGACCCAGTATTTTGGGAAGGAAGGGAGTGGAAGGGATGGGCTTATTACCCAAAAAGTTGGTGACGCAAAAAGCTCCAGTATCATCCATCATGTTGCAGCTTTGAAAAGCGGCTCTGGGGAAATATTCCCTCTTTTTACCCCAAACACCAATCTCATTCCCGTATTTGCATATTTTTTATTCCTTGAATTTGCGATTCTTTGAAGAAATCCTGTAAAGAAACTTAAAAAAAAACCTCTGGCTTGGAGTTTAGGGATGAATATTCTCCTTCAGGATTTGTCGCCAAGAAAGCCAACAAAAAATATATTAAACTTCACACGCTATGTATTGCTTATGCTTTGTATGCATTGTAGATTCAGACATGGGATAACAACGTGGAATATTAAAGAGCAATCAAATTGTCATTTAGAAAGTGATGTGAAGTAAGTCAGTATAAAATTCCCCATGTTTAATATCGTTCATAACATAATTTTTAAGAATAGATAATTTTGATGTTAATAATCATAATCAGGAAACTTGTTTATAATCTTAGTAAAGTAAATAACCGTAATCATAATAATGAGTTTTTCATTTAAAAAATAATTCCACAAACTTTGAAAATTTTGTTTTATTTGGTGTCTTGTGATTCAAATGCTACTACATATTTTCTCAGATCTTCGAAATTAGAGTATTATGGGGAACCCTATCGTAAGCCTAAATCGTTTTAAGCGAATGCATAAAAATTCTTAAGTTATACAGGAATTATATTTGTTATATGAGAAAATGTTTGAGAGCTTCCGTTCCAAAACAACTAACCTGGAAATCACACCAAATTGCGTATAACACCTAAACTAAGATTAGCATGTAAAAAAGGAAGGAATGATGTGGCAAATGCATAACTTATAAAAATATATATCGAGTTAATAATATGAGCTTTTGACGCCAGAAAGCCTTTAAGTTTTAAAGGTGATGATTGTTAGGATGACACATTAAATTCAGTTTGATATTAATGGAAGGTAGTTTTTACTCAGAAGGCAGAATTTTATCAGCTTTTCATTGTTTTTGAATTCAGTAAGACAGGCAGTTCACAAAGTCTATTACTTCTATAAAACTATAAGGTATTTCTCCCGCTTTTCTAGCGTGCTTTCGTGGAGTAGGGGTTCTGCACGCTGGGCCGGTATTCCAGAGGTACGTGGTTCGATTCCCGGCGAAGTCATTGCTTATTTTTCAATTCTGCGGCTTCCAAAAATCCTAATGTCTCTACAGTGGCGCCCGAACTAAAAGGGTTGTGGATGATGACTCTCCACACCCAGGATTTGGCGATTGGGTTCCCTGAAAACCCCAGTCGCCCTTTAAAAAAGGGAGTATATAAGGTATTTCTCCCACTTTCCTAGCGTGCTTTCGTGCTGTAGTGGTTCTGCACGCTGGGCCGGTATTCCAGAGGTTTGTGGTTCAATTCCCGGCGAAGGCATTGCTTATTTTTCAATTTTCCGGCTTCCAAAAATTCTAATGTCTCTACAAAACTACCTCGATGTCGAAACTCAAGGTGTGTGATCTACTCTGACTGATGAAAGATATTCGTAACAAAATACTCTATTTATACTGATTCCTCACAGTTTTCTTTGTATGCAGTTAAAATACCTTGTTCCCTCTATGTTCTCGATAAGCATAGTTATATTTTCCCTCAGAATAACTGAATTCTTTTCACTTAATCTATCAAATTTTGTCCCGGAAAAACGGTCAAATGAGAAGAAGGGAAATAATCTAGAAGCAGTCTTTGGAAATAATTGCCTTTGCATAAAACGTAAAAAGATATGTAATTTATTTTCCACGCGCCCAAGCGCATAGCGTACTGTAGTATTTGATGATTTGGCATAAGAAACGATTTCTAATTTATCTCTCAAATTTAATGTATCTGTTACTGAGTAACAAAGGGAGCAATTTCAACCTAGTGCGCTTGCAAGTACTGACGCAACAGATGCTTAATTTATTTTCCACTCGCATTCTGATAAAGCCGGTTCTCAGTCATATAGCTCAGTAAAACGTAAGACTTTTAATTTATCATTAACATTTAATCGAGCTGTTCCTGATTAATAATCCGAATGATTTAAAGTCAAGAAACACGTTTGTTGATAATTCAAATTTTTACTTTACTTCATTCGCTCATGTATCTATTTTGTATAAGTTAAAAGCATAAATTAATAATATCCAAGTCTTTATTTATATAGCAGCTTTGCTTTAATTAATAAAAGCTATTTGAACTCCATTTATTACATTCGTGAAACCCAGGTATTTTTATGGTGTTTCACGTTATTTATTTAAAAACGTTTTAATTTGTTAAAATTTGAGTGATAAGTAGACTGACAACATTTGAATGATAATGAATTGAAACCTAAAGTACTCAGTCAATCTGAAGAAGTCTCCTCGTTCAGGTTCAGGTTGTTATTTCTGTTTATTACTATATCCTTAACCGTTCACGAAACAACACTGTTTGGATATCATTCGTATACTGAAGTTTGGCTTTAATGTAGATCTTATGCAAAAGCGAACTTTTAATTACTTTCAGCCGCGTTAAGAAAGTATTAATTTATATGCTTCTTATCGTGATGAATTTTATTTTAAACTGAGCATATCATGTTCTGCAAACTCGTGGTGCTGCCGACTAATGAATTAAATTCGCCAAATTAAGCTTCTTGATGATACTGTATGAAATGCTCTGCTTGGTTTATTTTTTAATATAACAGTTTTAAGGAAGATATTCATTTTATTCAAGATGTGGTTGTCATCTGGGAAAAAACTACCGCAAGTAATTGAAAAATAATCATACTCTCAAAAACATAAAATTTTCTCCTAGGATATTAATTTGATTGCTGAATTATTAAACAGTATTTGAGACGTTTTCAGTTTAAATAATACTCTAGGAAAATTTTATCATTGCATATCCCTGAAAATGGATTAGAAGTAATAATTAATTAAAACATTTTACGACAGCATGTGAAGTAACTAGCTCTGATTCTAATTTATAAAACTTTACACTTGTTTTGTGTATATTTATGCACCGTAATCCAAGGACAGTGAACTAATTACTTTCAAAGCAAGACGTTAGCCGATGTCTTAAGTGGTATCGAATTTTTTTTTTTTTTTTTGACAAAAGATATTACTATTATTAAGGGGAAGATGCATTTTTCTTGTTTTAAAAAGTAAACACTGAGAGTATATGTAGAATCCTGCATTAAAAACATTTAAAACTTAATTATATTCTAAAATGGCCAATTTTCTTAAAATTTATTTTGCTATGGAACAGTAGATAGTTTATCTTTGAAATTATGTTTAATGATACAAAATTTGTGCGCTTATTCTTTCCATAATTAATAAACCAATGTATTTCCTATTATTTATGTCAGCCCTACCTAGCAAAGCAATTTCGTTTCTACGAAATATTTGGTTGTTCCAAATGAAATGGCCGAAAAAGAGAAGAAAACTTGTTTCATCAATTTAATATCCAACAATAATAATGCTTCATTTCCAGCGTGTGCTAGGTCATTGATATCAAGTCATTTATACCAAAAATCAGTGTTTCGGGAAATGACGACTCCCTCAGTCCGAAAAATTGATACGTAAAATGGCAAAGCCTTTTATAGCAACAACAACAAAAAAGTGAAGTGCAGTAAAAATGGTAATCTTTAGGGCAATACCAGAAGAGTATGGAGAAAAGGCTCAATTTTGTATCCCAAATTACTTGCTGACAATATTGTATGTGGCGAAGAGTTACCTTGTAGCAATAGTTTTCCTTGCCTATTCACAAGTGCTGATTGCTTTAGGTGCAATTGTTAAGTGTTTGCCACAATTCCACACAAGATCGAGATGCATTGGGCGTTCAATCTTGTAGAAGGAAAAAGCAACGAATAACACCATCATGAAACCATTTTACAGTAAACAGCATTTCCTTTGAATGCTAAGGAGTCCTTCCTAAAACGTCTTTCTTTCCCAGCTCTAAGTTGAATACGTACGTTTTCGTAGGGCACGTGCTTTTCATCCACTGTCAAAATGTGTTACAGCGATCTTTCTTCTTCCTTCGCAAGCAAGAACAGCACATTTCGAAACGCAGTGTTTTGTCTTCCTCGGTGAATTCATGAGCACTCACTGTTGAGGCTTCCTTACTTTCCTTACTATGGCTAGGTGCCTTGAAAGAGCTGGAAAAGTGCACATTTATTACTTGGGATGATCTTTCGTGTAGATTTCGTGGCTACGACTGTGGGCCAAATCTCGTAGCGCATAGTCGTGGCTACGACTATAGGCTACGAGATTCGATTGTAGTCTCAATTGATTGATACTTTTAATATGCCCTATAGTCGAAATTAATTTTATTTTAAATGGATAACTGTTTCAACTTAACTTTTTAACTTTCATAAACTGCAACGTAAAGTATTTCGCGAATAATAAAAAGCATTTTTCACTGTAGTATTTCGTTCGTAAATTTAGTGAAGCTTTCTAGAAAGTACTAAAAATATGATTGATAATAATGTAAGTTTTGCAAAGTAAAAAAATTAGTAAACAAACAACACATTTGTGATTTTTAATTTTCTTTAATCTAGGAAATACCAGTTAATTGCTAGAATGGAATTTATAACAGTGAGTAGTTGTAGTCGTTTAATTTGACAGTTACCGAAAAGGAACGAAACTTAAAGCATTTCAAGAATAGTATTTTCCGGCGTATAACGCGCACCGGTGTATAACATGCATCTGTAATTTCAAGCTACATTTTCTAACTTTTAGATGAATTCGCCGTATAACGCGCATCCAATTCCTCATCATGAAACCTAAAAGATACATGTGCAATGATCTTATCGTTTGAGGTCACTTATTCGAACATCTGTCCTATCCTTTCGAACAATGGAAAGCCGCACTAAAAAGCGGTAAAGGAAATATGTGCGTGGGTTATATGCTTGAGGGAGTAAATATTCCTGCAAAGAGATTAGATTGTATTCAATGTTGCTGTCCAAATAAATGCTATTGTAGAGCACTTCCAACCTGAATGAATTCGTCGAATTAGGACTTAGGTGTTTTCTTTTTTTGGAGTCATTTGAAGGCGAGGATTTGGAGTGAAAATTGAAAGCTTTCGCATTTGCTTTAGTTAAAGTACAGTTTATATAATGCTCATTTTAGTAGTAAATATAGGTCCCGCGAAAAGAAACAAGCACAGTGCTAGTTTCAAATGCAAAGCCATTCATTTTTCGAAAGGAATTGGAAATCGTGCTGCAATAAGGACGTCTGGTGTTGGTGAAAGATGGAACGGATAATGATCATTTATTTATAAATCAAAATAACAATGATGATGAAAATGAAACGAAATTCGATGATACACCTGAAGATATCGCGCAAGGCGAACATGACTAACTCTTCATTTTATCCTGTAATGAAAATGTTTAATTTCATAAGGTATATCTTTTCTTTTAAATAAGCAGCACTTTTGTTGTATGTAAAAATCTAATTTTTTCCTTATTTTTAAGCTATCATTTTTATATCCGGGGTATACACGCACCCGTAAATTTCGGTCCTATTTTTTGTATTAAAAGCCGGAATATACGGTAATAAATTGATTTTATTTGTTTTATCAAACTCAAGTTATTCCAACTAATTTTCATACAGTAATAAAGTTATTCAACGAAGATAGATTGCAATAGATTGCTCTTACAAATGCACCGTGGCGTCTAGTTTGAGATAAACACCAAACTAAAGTTATAGTTTGCTTAAAGTTCTTATTGATATGAATTCCTTGCATTTATTAGGACCTAGAAACTTTGAAGCCTTCTTTTCTTTCTCCCATCTCTGAAGAGAAACTAAAACCAAGAAAACAAGCTTTACAGTCTCATTAACTATACGCACGATCCACTTGCTGCCACTCAAAGACGATATGGCACAAAATCTTATCCCCAAAGGTCCCTTTACGTTGTTATTCCTCACTCCACCTATTCATCAAACTCTTAGCTCACGCGAGCTGAATAAGAACTTCCCCGGATGCCAAAATAAATTCTGGGAACATATCCGATAGCGCAATGGCAAAGGATGGAATGTTGGCACAAAGGAGATAACATGCAAACGTATCACGTGATCTTGAATTTTGGTCAAAGACAATCTAAAAAATAGTTTAAGATGGCTATTTGTCTTCAGAGTACTCTTAAATCTCAGAATATTCGAACAACTGGATTTCCAGCAATTTTTGAGTTTTGCTGCGCTAACTTGGATCAAAAACTGCAATTATATAGTGTGTCAAAAATGCGGATATGAAAGGCCATTTTTCATTCCTGCAAAGCACTTAAATGTTTTAGCGTTTGAAGATTGTGTTTCCTTGCATCTTAAAAGGAAATTCAAATTTACTTCAAGGGTATTTTTCCAAATTTTAAAACAATTGCCCTTGAAATTAAATACTACATTTATTACTTACTTTAGTGTAAAGAGTACAGAAAGCTTTAAATGAAAAAAAAAAATTAAAAGTGTTCTGGTGTTGTTCTAGTGGATTTTTTATGATGCAAATTTTGTTTAACATTTTATGTTTTCATATACTATGTGATGGTTTTCGCATTATCAGTTTCATCTGCTTAAATCCAATTTATATTATTAAAATGCATATTTTTTGGAATTTATCAGCTAACCAAAAAATCTTGAATATTTTATAAATAGGAATTACTCTAGGGCGATCATAAGTAAAGATAATTCTTGATAGAACCTCTCCACTGTTAAGTGTCAAATTTACTTTCATAAAATAAAAAAAAATTTAATTTGAGAACTTTTAATTACCAGTGTATGTTGTAATAAAATACATATTGTAACACTCTGAGTATATAAAGCAGTGTTACTTTAACAATATTGTATCTCCAAAACGTTTTCTTACAAGAACACATAAAAGCAACACACACAATATTGTATCTCCAAAACGTTTTCTTACAAGAACACATAAAAGCAACACAACACATAAAAGCAAAAAATAAGCTTAAATTATAAGAAATTACACCCTAGCATACGAAAATATAGCATTCGAAAAATTAAAATTGCTTTCAAAGTTCTAGAAATTAGAAGTTAAAAAATTTTGTTAATTAAACATTTAAGTGGAACAAGAATTTTCACTTAAAAATTACGTAAATAATTATTTTTAATCCTGCATAACTGATCTCAAATGGTGCAAAAAATGACTGTTACTACAAATAAGATCAGAATATATGTATATATATAAAATAAAAAATACAACATTCTAATTTACCTTCGAACAAACATTCCCATTTCTGTTTTCCGAACAATATCTCATTTCTTTATTCATTGAAATTTCATTAAATACAGTCCTCAAGGGTGTAACATTTCTTTAATATTAAAGTATTAGATAACTATTTATTTATAACGTATTCTTTCCACTTGCGCAAAACATTATTAGTTAGAATTACGATTCATCCAAAAAGTAAATTTAACCTTCTAGTAATAATTAAATATGGAGAAACCAAAAAAATAATGATGCAATAATAGATATAGTAAATGAATTATGACATTATGACACTGCATTTAAAATATTAAAAATTAGAATGTTCGGAAATGTACTCTTTCTTTTAAGAAAGCTGTTTGCAGAGCATTTTATTTCTAATTTATGCTGTATATCATTTTTCGATGACATACTACATTTACTGTCATTATTATTTACCTAAATAGTTTTCTGAAACATTACACCTTATTCACAATAAAAATTGGAATGCCCTTTAAAACTTTCGATTCACTGTTCCCAGTTCCTTACTGTACAATATGGAACAAAAAATGACAGTGATTCCCTACAAATGTGCTCTTTGTTTCCCCTTCAGACCTACTAATCACATGCTTTAGTTTTCAGAAACTCATAGCCAAAACCTATAATTCAATTCAACAATTCTCCAATCTTCATTCACAGATCTCTACAACTAAGATAAAAGAAGACAGCAATCTTCATTGTTAACCATGAAGAACTCGTTAACCCTATGCACTTCTACTTTCGTTTCACTCCGAAACCGATTTTCCTCGTCCTCAGAAAGAACAATTTAAATGCCTCTTCGAATGCAGGCCGTTTTCTTTCTTATCGGCGAAGTTCTGCACTGAAGGGACTCAGTAGTATCGATTAAAACAAGAGTGTTGGGCACACTTCCCCCGTCTTAATTACACTCTTTCTCTGAATGCCCCAAAGACCGTTTACGTCTGTCTGCAATTACATTTCCAGGGCCATTATAGGAATCGAAGAATCCCATTTCCTCTAGTTCTTTTATCTCAGAATGGTCTGCTGGATTTTTAAAGTTCATCCGCTTGTGGATACCTAATGCGAACGGAACCTTTTTTACGGAAGCATCTTTTGGTTATACGTTAATACTGCAGTTTAATCAAATGTGCAATTGAAAGAGTAGTTCCGGTAAGCAATGCGGGAACACGGTTTTTAATTAAGGATCATTTTTTGGATCGTCTCCTTTAAGCTTGAGAAAGCTATAGTTTTTAATGCAAAACTGAGTTACTTCTCTTGAAGTAGCTATTTATTTCAAATAGCACCATCGGGTGATATATCAGGGAATAATAACTGGACTCATTAACAAGTGATGAGTTTTTGTTAACTTCTTTTTTTAACTATTTGGGAAGCTCACCTTAAGGCATCGAAAGGATCAAAATGTAAAACGTTCCTCTAACATGACGTTGGGGTAATGACTTTTGGCTGCCATTTCACTTGATATGCTTTCCTAAATTGGTTTTATCTCCATAAAGAATCTGGTAATGAGAAACGACACAGGGTATAAACATGCGCTTTATTGTAATTTACTGTTGCTTTTTGATTTCAAGCAATGCATAAAAGTTTTAATCAAGCCAGAGAAGTACCCATATGCAACATATCTCTGTATGTATATAATAGAATTAGGCCTAAATATCATGTCTGTTAAGTGAGTAATTACTTTTTTACTCAGATAAACAAATATGTTGAGTGAGTTTCCAGACACAAATTTTTTATTTGTATTCTTTATAAAACAGTTCCTCGTAGTGCCATCTCGAGTTCGATCATAGCATGTGCAGAATGTTTTAAATGTTAATCTGTCTAATAAATATTCATTGTCGTTACATGAAAATTAAACATCGTAGAAGGAGGCAGATGTGAATGTATTTGTGTAGTATGATGTATATGTTGCAAAGATGCATATTGTTTACAAATTACAGTAAATGATAGCCTTTTATATTTACTATTAGTACCTTAATATATTTGAGACAGCGTAGTTACAATATAAATAAAGATAAGCTCACGGCTTTAGACGAATACTATCAGACGAATATATGAAGTTTAATAGTGTTCTGAGGATATATCATTTTTATGTTATTCCGCCTAAATCTGGCTTCGTTTTTTAACTTATGCTTTTAAAAAGGTTTCCTTAAAATTTTCGCAATATTAATTTATTGACTGAGAAACCTGTCCCAGGTGCTGTTTAATATTAATGTCATGCTCATCATATCGGTCTGAAATGAATTTTCTCATATACGACTATGGAAATAGAATACAAACATAAATACATATTTATTACATCAAAGAATTAACAATCTCCCGGAGAATGCCCAAATGTGATATTTTCACCTGCCTGACTGGATGTTGTAAAGAATACCATAGTATACGCAAAGTAAAAATCGCAATATACTCTTCCACGCTTTGTAGTTCAAACCAAATTCTTAACAGTGTTATGCGTCTGTCGAAAATACGTGTAAGTAAACACGAAAACCATTTTTGACGATTTCCTCGAACAAAATGGAAAGCTGACAATTTTTAAAACCCCACATTTCATATGTTAAGGAGCTATTTCACAAGTTCCTTTAAGGTTTCCATCAAATAAGTAAATATTTGGTATTTTTTAGGGACACGTCCATAAAAATGAAGTTTATATGAAATTTTAATTTTGATTCAAAATTTGTGCCTTTAGTTAGTGATTCATGTCTCAGGATTTATCTGTTTGCCGACAGTTTTTAGTGTTATAGGCAATCCTTCTCCTTGTTTCGACTGCTATAGTAAATGATACTGCTGTTAGTGGCGCAACAAAGATAATTAGGCCTTTTCTGAAGTTACAGATAGTTTTCATTAATAGTGCAAATCAAGATGTTGATAGATAATTAAAGCCTTAGTGTCAAATGATTGTCAAACTCTAACCTATAGATATGCATTGCACATATTAAAAGAATGATCCGAAAGTCTCACGTATGAAAATTAAATATATATATATATATAGAAACTCCAAAATATGGTAATGATAAAAAGTTTGAAAGGATTGCATTAAAAATACCCTTACAAAATAATACGTCGCTTTAAATTTCAATTGCAATTAACGCTGTTAGCTTTAAAAACATTTTGGTCGGTACAAACTGTAGATGCGTTTTCTCCAAGTAGAATAATTTTTTATGGTTGAATATCAAATCGAAATGCATAAGCTTGATTGCAATGACATATTTCTTACACTCTTTTTGTTTGTGATTTCAATAATTTATTCTTTACTTAGTCCATCTTTTTGGAATTCAGAAAAAAATAATAGCTACCGTACTTCTTACGGCGAAAGGTTTTAAGTTTTCCAAGGCAGGTTACCAGTAGAAATTCAATGACCTTGTTAAAGTTATGAACATTTGGGAAGGTCTCTTTAAAACACTTCAGCAATTTTTCCCTAAAGTTGCATTGCGAAGTAACGCTCAATGACAAAAGTCTAATCGTGAAATATTCACCTACGTCTTGCACTAGACGGTTTTTAAAGCTAGCAATATAAGCTTGGGCTAGCATTTCAAATGATATATTACTTATAAAAATTGAAACCACTAACATCCATTTTGTAGCTTCTAAAATTTTTGAAAGTTTGAAAAGCGTGTCTTTTGGATTACAATAAAAACTCTGATGTACACTATATTTTGTGTATCCGTGTTAGGAGATGATTCAATTATTTTATGTATCACTACAGAATACGCGTCATGTTGCACCTCAAACATATCAATTATCAATTCAAGTAAAACATCATTTATGCACTGAACTAAATGGAATTCATTTAAGAATGTCGTCTGCGAAATTTACCTTTTCTTTCCAGGTTACTTTAATGCTAGGAATGAACTTCTGCTTCAATGCTTAAAACATGAATGAATTTAGTATTGTGATTACGTAAACCAGTGTTGCAAATAATTTCGAAAAATATATATTGGATTGAAAAATATGCCGGGCAACGTGCTCATGTTATATACCATTTAAAATTATTTCTTTGCATAAAGCGTTTATCATTACGCCCCCTTTTTAAATCCAATGATATGCTAGAGGCTTTTTTATTTCCAAACAATACTTCATTCATAGAGTGCCAGAAAATGTTGCTTGTTGAATAATTTTCTTCTTTCTAATAATTTCTTCAGCGATAACTTCGTCTAACGCACATGAAATATTGCTTCAAAGCACTGCTTCTATCTGCAAAGTTTTCTCGAGGAAGAAAACTAAAGAAACTCTCGAAACATATCTATCAAAAACGAAGCAAAGACATTTACGTTTGTGTCACACCCGACTGACGTTCGGAGGAGGAAATTCGTGTTTTTATCAATGTAAGAACATTTTTCCACCCATTTTAGACAATCCATTCAAAATATCTCGTCGCTATTTTTCAGAGAAAAGTCAGTCTATTCAAACATGTTTACTTTTACTTTTTCATCCAAAGACTAGTCAAACACGCTTGCTGATATTTTTTATTCTGTCTCCTAACGATGTCTCCGAATAATTTCCAAATATGTCTTTTTCTCGGCCCCTGAATTACGCTAAGCTTCATATATCTTTTTCACTTCTGCTAAATAAGTTAAATCTCCAGCAAATATTTTTAAATTTATTTATAATTAAACTAAATTTAAATATTGTCCTTTCTTCTCTTTGGCTCGAGTTTAATATATTCTTTGGATCGTTTTATGTAAATTAAGACCATGCGAAATAGATTTTAAAAATTACATATTTTAACTGCAGCTCGTACCTGTCGACATGAACGCCTGCTACCTGCTTCTACGGAAGTTAGTGCTAGTTATGTATTGGTGGTAAGCCGCACTATTCTTGGTTGCCTTGTGAGTTGGTAAGTGACTTGAAGTGCTTGGTTCAGGCTTCTCAACTAAGGTACATTACATTATTTTTACACGTATAATTTTTACACAAAAAAATTCAAGATAATGCTAAATTTAATTTTAGCACAATGTTATGTTTTATGCGTTTTATAAAGTGTTTCGATGGCATGTAGGGAAAATCCGAATTTTAGTGTCTTAAATAAACATTTAATATATTCCTTTTTCGGTTTTCGATCTCAAGTGAACCAGGAGAACGAAGCACGTTTTCAAAACTTATTAATCGACTTTTGTGAAGCTTTAATTAATTTTCTCCTCGTGAGACAAAATTGAATTGAAGTTTCAGTAGAAAGAGATTAATTATTATTTTTATATTCTTTTTGTCTTGCATTTTCCCCCTATTTTCATTTTCATTTTTATTTTTAGGGTTTGTACTACTATGAATTCTTATTTTAATTTTGATATGTTTGGATATCGTGTTAAACCTCTTATACACGATTGCTAATATTTTAATATTGACGAGGAATAACCTTGCTTTGACTCCAATTTATTTTTAACTTTAGGATCTTTAAGTCTATTTTACTTCAATCCTGCAGCTATATAGCGCAGCACGGACATTGAAATGTGCGTTTAATTTTTTCCTCTTGTTTATTTCTTTTTGTATTTGTCTATTAGCCCACCAGCGGCCGAGCGGTAAAGACGCTGAACGCTGGTAGTTCGGTCTGAGGTTCGAATCCCGCGAACGGGCTGGCTGCATGGGCGTTTTCGTGGTTTTCCCCATGTGTAACGTGTATACGAGCCAGTTTCCCTTAGAAACTCCTCCACGAAAGGCATCCTTCCCTTTAGGCAGATAGCCTTCGTGCGCTTTGCCATAACTGAATAATCCAAAATCCGTATTTATCTATCTATCTAGCTACTATATATATGTGTGTGTATGTGTCTTTTATTCCCTTACTCTTTTTTTTTTTCGCATTTATTGGTTTAGTCATATACTTCCATTTACAGAAGTCTTTTAAATGACGAAAATGATCGTGTTTTGGCAATGTAAAGTGATTTTTAAAGATAAAATTTGGCCAAATAGTGAAATATAATTTTTAATGTTTTCCGATTCTTATACTTATATTTGGGAAAATTTGAATTTTATTTTGAAAAAATAAGTTATAACAAATTTGGCTGCCTTACGACAAAAAATTACCAAGATACTGAATTTCAAAAGTTACAATTTTGGATGTCATTTTCAACTTGTCTTGATGGATCGGTTAATTAAGTTAGAATAATTCGAAGAAATATGTCCAGATGAAGTGCAGAAAAAGATGCGTATACTTTAATAGACCGCACAAGAAAGTCATGTTATGTCCACATAAGGATTATTTTTAGTTTAATTTAGTTTTTGATAGTTTTATCCATTTTTCAGTTATAAATTCAAAAACGTTCAAAATTTACAACAGAAAGTTTGCTTTGTAAAAATGAAATCTGAAAACATATGAGCACTGAATTATATTTAATTAGACCTACATGTAAATCAGTTGTCTAATTTTTTCATTACTTATTTATTTATTTTATTTATTAAACGATTTTTAGTCCAAAGGGACAATTTGCTAAGAAGGACTATTAATTTGTTTTGATATTTCTCATCGATTCATGATGAGCGTTGTTTCACTTTTAAAATTGTTGCCACGAAATATTACCGCCCTTTATTATATTTAAAGAAATTAAATAATGAAGAATCTGCATTAATGTATCTATGTTTCTCACACTGTGATAAAACAACGGTACCGAGAGTCATCAAAATTTGAATAACGTGATCTTCCATAGAATTTGGGCATGTGGAACCCTAATTTGAATTTGAAATTTGTTTTATTACCTATTTCATATTTTGTAACACTTCAACGAATTTTTGATTAAAAAACTAAACGATTTCTAAGCGAGCAATGGCAACACTCTACGAAAACAAAAACATTTTTATCTCCAGCACGCGAGAATTTCTATCGGAAATTATAAAGATATGCTCATTTTAAAATTAATTTGAGATATTGCTCTTGAACATGATATTTAATAAATAAAGGCAACACACAAAACGTTAAAAAAATGTCCTTTGTACGTAATTAAAATTTAAAACCTTTCTGATTTTTAAAATTTTTTTCATTATTTACTTATTAGGCCAAATGAGAAATTTGCGCAGGAGGACTATTAAATTCATTTTGTCACTTTGTGTCGGTTCACTATAAACGTCCGTTAACTTATCAAATTATTGCCATCAAATATTAGAGCCCTGCGTTATATTTAAAGAAATTGAATAATAAAAATCTGCATGAATGTATGTATGTTTCTTGCACTGTGAAAAAATAACGGTTCCTAGCACATCAAATTCTGAATAACGTAGTCTTCCATTCGAATATAGGCATGTGGAAGCCCAAATTTTGAATTTTATTTTTTTTATCTATTTCATGTTTCGTCATACATTAAGGAATTTTTGATTAACAAACTCAACGATTTCAAAGCGAGCAATGGCAACACTGTACAAAAACAAAAACAAACAAACAAAAAATTATCTCCAGCGCGATGTATCGGAAATTCTAAATATATGCTCTTTTAAATATGTTGTGATATTGCAGTTGAATTGAATTTTATGGTTTAAGTGCGAAGAACATGATATTTAATAAGTATAGGTAACACACAAAACGTTAAAAAATGCCCCTTTGGGCGTAACATAAAATTTGAAAGCTTTCAGATTTATTAAAAAAGTTCATTATATTTATTTAATGCTCAAAGTATTAACATTTAGATATCTTTTCAAAGCATGCCTCTCCTCAAGTTGGTAAGAGTGTAAGAAGGAAATTATTGAAATCACCTCAAAAGAAAGTTAAATGAATGAATAACTGTATCAAAGGAATGGGTTTCTTTTGGAAAGTGGAGGCAAATACGCTGAAGACATTCGTTAAATTCAGTGTTGATTCGATAAAAGTTGCATTGCAAAATCTGAGAATTAAGCATTATTGTATTGGTAGTATTGCAATGCTGAAGATCGTAATTATTGTTAGTATTAAAACATGGTAAAATTCCTTCATTCGAATTTCTAATTGTGCAGTATTATCTTTCAATAATTCGGCAATATATAGTAGCAGAAAGCTGGAATGTCGTGTTTGAGTAACAACTTTGATTGGGTCATAAAACAGTTGTTATGCGTACTATTTTTAATTCATGCTATTCATGTTTCAATGCTGTAAAACAAAATCAGCTTAACGGTGAAAGTAGCACAGTCAAATTAAGGAAGGAACGATATCATTTATCAGTATATCAATTTAAAAATTAACGAACTATAACCTATTAGGCAAATCTGTTTAAAAATAAATGAAAATAAGATAATTAACCAATGAAAATGACATTAGTTTTGTAGAATTTTTTCACAGATGTCTTCTTCTAATTTAACATGTAAAATACCTTGCTAACTTAACTTACAGGTTTAGAAGAATGGAAAGGATGCAGAATAGTTCTTCACTGCAGGAAATATATCTTTAACGCCTTCTCGCATTGCTGATTCTCACAATTTTTTGTTTCGATTTAGTTGTATAATCTCAAAATTATGTATAAAATTTAATCATCCTATTTTTGATTAAGAAACAAATCGATTTAAAAGCAATGTATTTTCATTGTGTGAAACAAAAGACCTTCAGTTTTATCTGACATCAATCCACGCATGTATTCAGTTATTGTTTATCAAAGCATTGATCAGTTTATTAATCAACAAACTGAACAAATAGCTTTAAAAATATCTTAATAATATTTTTTATTTATAATAATATGTTTAGTTTACATAAATTAGAATACATGTATAATATTTTTACGTCATATGTTACACAATTGACGAAACTAATGTTCTATTATTTTATGACGAGCATTTACAATTTAAAAAGAAACGTGTATATTTTGATTTAAAAATCAAATTCTTATATTAATTATTTTTGAGGCGTTGGGTTCTAATTTGAAGTTTTTCAACTGCAGTTTTCTTGTTTTCGTTTTTCTTTATAGAGTTTTACTGGTTTGAGTAGCATAAACTGATATCGAATACCTAGCACACTTTAAACGAATTATCACTTCATTTTAAGTTAATGACAAAATCTTGGAAAGGTTTTTAAAACAAATTGTTTTATTAAATCAGAACTTGAGCCTTAAAGGCACTTCTCGTGCTCAAGTAAGCCACAAAACTTATGACGATGAAATGGTATTCTTGTAAGCTTATATCCTCCATTATAACTGGTAGAGAAAAACTTTGGAAACGAAAAAGCGTGCTCATAGCAAAAGTGTTTTCTACAAGAATTAATATCTATAAATAAAACTCTATAAATAAATTATTTTATTAAATTTTATTAAAATGATATTATTTATAAGAACTAAAATTTTTACCTAATAATATTTTCAGATTTTCAGTTTTGCTTAGCTTGAAAGTCCAAAGAGGAAATATAAGCATGATTGCGTGATCCATCACAAAAGATCCTTATTCATATCTAAGAGTACTTAATCCGAAAATCATAAAATCTTTTCTACTCCGATTCCCTAGTCATCAATGAATCTAATCATAACTTACCTTGTAAAACAATTTCAATATGCAGAGGATAGTATGACTTATAAAAAATTCAAGCCGTTGGAAGAAATGAGAAAGATTGATTAGCTTTCCACAGAGAGGGAAAAATACGATTTGTACATTTCTTCAAGTAATGAAAACATACTGGAACATAATTATCCAGATTAGTTTCTACGAAAACTTATCTTCTGAAGACTTTTTTCCTAGATGAAAATTCATTGAATAGCGCATCCACTCACAGCAAGATCTTGTCTGTAATTTTCTTTCAAATTGTATATGAAAGATGTTTGAGTTAGAGGAGTTCAAAAAACTCTAAAATTTGAAACTGATTATTCCACAACTGAAGACATGTTTTCAAGTAAATTTTAATTTATTTAAGATACGTAACAGAGCATATATTTTCAATAGCTAAAAGCAGAATTAAATGTAGTATATACTCAAATAAAAGTATAAATATACAATAATATTTTTTAAATAAATAAAAATTTATTTAAAGTACATATAGAATAATATTCACGACAACATGTTTTCGCAAAAGAACAATCTTGAACGTGTAGATAATTTGTAATATGCCTCTAATGAAAAAGTGAATATACAAAAATTTTTATGTTTGTACAATGTAAAATTAATTAAAAAATAGTTTATTATTATGTTATTATGAAGAGTATCATAACCGTATATATTTTGATCATGATATTCTTTAAGAACAATTTAAATGATTTTGATATAGTTATTTTTAAGCCAGTTTTAATCTTCCAAATCAGTTAATATACCAAAAAAAAAAAAAAAAAAAAAAAATTAGAAATTTACTCTGAGTTCAATTAAAGCTGATAGTTACGTGCATTAGTTTGAGATTAAATTATTAAAATAACTGACTTTTCTGCCTTGCGTTCTTGAGTAAAGGAATCTTTTGCTCAATTTTGCACTAACTGATAGCAATTATTTAACGAACGTCTCAGACTTCTTCTACTTCCTGATTTTCTAATTAACAGCAATAAATTTATTTTCAACATTAATGTTTGTATAAACCTTTTTCTTTTCGCTTTCTTCTTGTAGGAAATCTTAATCATTCTGCAACACAATAATGGCTTTCTTTATTTTTATGTTTATCATTTTAATTTTTTATTATCTTACTTATATTTTTACGTTACTCCAGAGTTCGATTACTTGAATCGCGTTTCTATTCACCCAGGCCTTACTTTTCTTGCTGTAAAAGATTAGATTCTTCTACAACACTTTAAATTTTATAAGCTTAAACATGTCATTATTTTCTGATTTGTTAATAAAATTTTTGTTTAGAAAAATTCTATTTGAAGTTTTATTTTTTGACGAATTTATAGCATTGTTGAGAAGTGTAATTTAATCTAAATTTTACGGACAAAAATAAGATTAAAGTTATTACATAAACAATGGGAAACACATATCAGAAAACAAATATAAATAAATCTCATCTAACAACTATTCATCCCTTATAATATATTTAGAAGGAAAATTTCTCTCTAAAATTTAAGCAAAAGTAATTTGTTAATTATTACGCAGATTAATTGGTTTATAATCAAGCTGAAAGTTAAAAATGTGTTTTTCAGTTTGTATTAAATTATTTGGAAAACCATTTGATTAGTAGAATGTTTTGTGCTCCAAAATAGTTTAATACTTTTCTGAGTTCAAAGCCCACAGATCGCAGAAATCTTTATATTAATGAGAATCAGGAGAGAGGGAAAAATTCCCTTTTATTTCAAAAGGAATTTTAATCTTTTTATATTTTATAAAAATAATTGCAAAAGAATATTTTAGAAAATAAGAAATAATTAGTCTTGTGTCAAAATTTAAAATAAAATACAATTCACATCTAACTACATATATAAAAGCATCTGATGTTTACACCACATGACTTCCATGTACGGCTTGTTGAATCCTGCACATATTTCGCTGCCCTTCATCTAAACGTAATTCCTCGAATTATTCTAACTTGAATTACCAGTCCCTCAAGGCAGGTTGAAAATGACATCAAAAATTGCAAATTTTGAAATTAAATATCAGTAAAAGTTTTTTCCGTACGGGAGTAAATCTTCGTATAATTTAATTTTCCCATAACTACTGTTATAAAACTTTCTCAAATATAAGGACCGGGAGACCGCATTAAAAGTTATATTTCGTTAACTGCTTAAAATTTCACCATTTAAAAGACTTCTGTAACTAGTAGTAAAATTGGATGTAACTGGAAGACCAACGGCTGCGAAAATAAAGGCAGGGTGAGGTGGTAAGTATATATATATAACATAAATACTCTGCTGGCTATTAAAATTGCAACACCATGAAGGGAAGCAAATATCCAAAAACGGTATTCATAAGCAGTTTGGGAGTTTACAGGGGTGCGAAATTAGTAGAAATAGCTGTCACCCCTGGTAGCTAAAACGGCCCTTACCCAGTTAAGCATGGAGTCGATCTGGGCTTGGATCACAGAAATGGGCAACGCATCCCATGCTGCTTAAGTCTATGTCACACTTCATCAACTGTATTAATTGGAGAGGGGTGGTGGGCCAGTCTCTCAGCAACCCATGACCAGATGTTTTTAATGGGTGACAGATCTGGAGACTCTGCAGGCCAGAGCAGCAATCGAATACCCTGTGTGTGTGTTACCCTGTGTTTGGTAATTTACTTGGCATGCTTGCAGCCATGATGCATGGTGTTGTTTGAGTGGAGAAATAAAATGCTTATATCTTGGTAAATATTTGAATTAAGTGAGTTAAAGTGCATTTTTCTGACTTGTTTTGTGTTCCGATCTGTGTTTTATAACTTTATTTCGAACTAGAAGTCGTATTTTTGAAGATTTACGGACTTTGAATTTCTGCAAGTGCTAGCCGGATCATTAGCATACGATGAATAGATTTTTGCTTATTATTTCATGGATTTACTGCACAAATGACTTCTGATTTATGTTTTAGACTCTTTATTACTTACTTTAAGTCCATGGTTAAAAGCATAGTGATTGATTGAATATTTAATTTAATATTTGCACTTAAACTTTTTGAGTGACGTTAGGCTTAATGTGGCCGCTATTTGTTTACCTTTGAAGGCTTCGTGTTTTGCACTTCCTACATAAGACTTTTGGCCAATTGATAAAAACTTGATCTGAGTTTATGAATATTACCAGGAATAACTGATCGATCTTTTGGTGCATTATTGAATGTAATTTTGGCCCCTTGGTCGATTTATTTATTTTGAGCAGAACATTTATATTTTAAAATTTAATGTTTTCTCTGCTGTTTTGTGAATTTTAAAAGATTGCAAACTTGAATTTTGTGTGATACAGACCATTTTTGTGATTTATATTGTTTTTAAATATATTTACTTTGTGTTTTAGATTTGTAAATATGTTTTAATTCTGAATATTTTATATACAGCCCTGTCGCAGTATTGTAATCTTGATATTTATTTGTTTTGTTATAATGAGTCGACTGAAAAATGATGTTGAGAAAGAATTTACAGGTGTTGATAGTGAAATATTGGATGGTTCTGATATAACGAAAGAAAAGATGGATTGTGATATTGAAAAATTAAATGATGATGAGAAATTGGGAAGCGTCCTTTCTGCTGTTAGGGCCCTCTATGAATTTGTTGATAAATTAAAAGTTAGAAGGGTCTCACGTGAGATTACTGAAGGATTGGCGGGGGAATCGACAAAGTTGTTGAATTACTTGTTGCACAGAATTTAAGAAGTATTGAAGATAATTTTATACATTCGAAAACGGATGTTTTATTGGACATTAAACGGGGCATCGATGAGATTAAAAGTACTCTTCGGGAAAATCGACATAAACAAGAGAATAAAAAGAATAGATTTATGGATAATAAGAATTGGAAAGAAAATGAATTAGTTGTTAGACCAGCGATGCCTGGAATTGATGTCTATGATGAATTAATTGTGAATGTAAAACCTGATGATATGGATGCACAGATTATGAGTTCTTTTGTTAA
This sequence comes from Stegodyphus dumicola, assembly GCF_044657685.1. Lineage (NCBI taxonomy): Eukaryota > Metazoa > Arthropoda > Arachnida > Araneae > Eresidae > Stegodyphus > Stegodyphus dumicola. The sequence continues at coordinate 96,389,117 of NC_140772.1, read as the reverse complement.
AAGAAACGGTGATTTAGTTATGAGATTTAAAGAGAGTAAACAAGTTGATATGGTTCAAAATGTTATTGATTCTAAAGAAAATTTAAAAGATAAGTTGTATACACAGAAAAAAAGATTTATACAGCCAAAACTTATTGTATATAATGTGTGCAACTATGTAGAAGATGATGAAATTGCTGATAAAATGAGGAGTGAGTGTGGTTGTTCTGGCGACTGTGTGCGTCCATTATTTAGGATAAAATGTAAAGAATCAAGTGAAGTTACTCATAGAGTTTTTCGTGTGGATCCCCAGTGTCAATCCTCAATTTTAGAGGATAACAGAGTTCGTGTTGGATGGAAGGCCTATGTAGCAAAACTTTATCTTAGGCCAAAGAGATGTTTATGTTCCTTCAAATTTGGACACACCACTAAACATTGTAAAAATGATGTTACTTGTATCAAGTGTTCAGAATCTCATGTAGTTAGAAATTGTATTAAAGAAAAGGAAATATGTGCTAACTGTAAGGATTCGAATTTGAAATATGGTACTCGTTTTGATGTGAATCATCATGTTTTGGCAAAGGATTGTGAACTATATAAGCGTGAGATTAAATTTATTTCTGAACATTTGCGTATATTGGAATAGTATTGTTTTGGATTTTAATTAATTATAACTGCGATTGGGCTGTTTTTTTTCAGTGCTTGTCATTATTTTAACTGCTTTATCTGTTTTTATGGCATGTAATTTTATATTTGTAATTGTTTTATTTTTTATTGTTCCCTTGGATATGAAAATATTAAATATTAATCTGAATCACTGTGCGGTGGCAGCTTGCCAGTTGGCCGCGGTTGAAAATATTTTAGATAAAAATTTTGATTTGATTACAGTGCAAGAGCCTTATTTTATAAATGATAAGATGCCATATTTAAATAAAGGGTGGAGAGCGGTATATGATGAAAAAGGCAGATCAGCCATTATTGTCACAAATGATGAAAGTGAATTTATTGTCGATTGTAAAATGAATGAAATTATAGCCATTTCTTTAAGGATGGATCAATTTGTTTTAGGAATTGTGTCCGTTTCAGAAAATTTACATTTACATTTAACAAGGTTGGAACAGGTTTTGGAAATGTATAAGTATTTTATTATTATTGGTGATTTTAATTCCAAAAATTTTAACTGGGGGGCAAGAATAGTTGATAATCGGGGATCTTTAACTATGGATTTTATAATACAGAATGATTTGATTTTATTTAATCAAATGGACTCTTTACCAACTTTTGTATCTGCTGTCGGGGAGGGTTGGACAGATTTAATCCTAGGTTCTTCCTCATTATCGACATTTAATACCGAACTGAAGATTTATAAAGAGGAAAGTTTAAGCGATCACCGGTATGTCTCTTTTGAAATCTGTGATGTCCAGCCAATATATTATAAAAATATTGTGTTCACAAAGAATATTTATAGACTGAATAAATTTTGCAGAAAACTAAAACCAAATATAGATCAGATGAGAAAAAGATTGGATGGAATTTATGATCTTATTATCCTTGATGAATTTGTTGAGGAATTTGAAAACTTAATGGTAAAGAGTGCTAAGAAACATCTAATTTTACGTAAAAGGAAAGTAGACATGACATATTGGTGGAACGCTGATTTACAGAGATGTAAACGAAGAATAAGGGCTTTAAGAAAACATTATCAAGTTAGACAAATTGATGAAGACACTCGAAGAGAAAGAAAAATATTATATAAAAAGGAAATGGCTCTCTATCGAAAAAAGATTAAAAAGACAAAATATGAATATAAGATGAAGCATTTTTTGGATAATAAAGACTACTATGATTGCTACTTTCGATCGGCAACACGTAAATCTAGACCTTCCCACGTGATTATAAGGAAAGATGAGCAGAGTACTGATGAATTTTCTGATGTTATTAGGGATTATTTTATGGAAAACTTTGATTGTGGAAATCCTGAGGATGGTATTGTTAAAGATGAACTTTTAACATCTCCAAACTGTGGTGCTGATGATGTTTTATTTTCTATAGATGAGATTCGTTATGTTGTGGGAAAATTGAGAAATAAAAGTGCTCCTGGAATTGACTGTATACATGCTGTTATGGTTAAATGTTTATTTAAAAATTTTGAGAAATTTTTCGTTCTACTTTATCATAAATGTTTTAGTTTGTCGATTTTTACGGGAGTGTGGAAGATCTCAAGAGTAATATTCATTCCAAAGGGTGACCAGGCAGTTAGACCTATTTGTTTATTGAAATTCTTTGGAAAAGTTCTGGACAAATTGCTTACCAATAGGTTATATCATTTTTTCTTGGAGAATAATTTTATTTCAAATAGACAGTTCGGTTTTGTTTCGGGAAGGTCAACAAATGATGCACTTTATGATTTAACAAACACTATAGTTCAAAAGAAGAAAGATTTTCATGTGATAGTTGTTTCTTTCGACGTTTCAAAGGCTTTTGATTCTGTTGTATGGAATTCATTGCTCTCCACCCTTGAGAATTTTAAAATACCTAAAAATATTTTTGCAATTTTGTGTAATTATTTTAATAACAGAAAGGTTGTATTTTCTTATGATGCTGATTTTAAAATTTTTAAAAATGTGTATAAAGGATGCCCTCAGGGCTCGCCTAGTGCTCCGCTGCTCTGGAGCGCCGTTATTTTTAAGTTATTAAATGTTTCTCTTCCTGAATACGTAAATGTGATTTGCTATGCAGACGATATTTTATATGTAATATATGATGTATCTTTAGAAAAATTAGAACAGCGTTTTCAACTGGTGAGTGATATTCTAAAGAACTGGGCCGAGGATGAGAAGTTGATTTTTAATTTGCGAAAGACTTCATATATGTTTTTCCCTAGGGCCGGTAAAAATACTAGACCACCCAGGCTAAGATTTTATGGTACCCTGTTGAAAAGAATAGATCACATGAAATATTTGGGTGTAATTATAGATGATAAATTAAATTTCGAACTTCATTTTAAAGAAATTCAGAAGAAATCTGATGCAATTTTATTATTTTATAAAAGAAATTTTCCAAAAAAAGTATTGATTACTAAAAGAAATATACTCAGAATGATTTATAATGCTGTTATCATACCTATAATAATGTATGGAATAGGTAGTTGGGGCTCTAGGGCGGCGGAACTCCAAAGAATAAGGAATAAGTTAATAGCAATTCAGCGGCCCTGGCTTCTGTCACTGACTAGGTGTTTCAAAACTACTCCATCTGAAATTCTCTGCATCTTGGCCGGCACACCGCCTCTTTCTATATTTTATAGGTATTATTACGATAAATTTTTATTATCTACTAATAAGATTGATTTTATTCATTATGAGGAATTTTTTGCTTGTTGTACTGCTTTTTATAACTTGGATCCTTATTGTATACACCCTGCTAAAAGAGTTATTATTGATTATGAATTTCATTTTGTTGAATTTGGTGAAATTGACATTTTTACAGATGGTTCTGGAATCGATGGTAAGATAGGTTTTTCTTATGTTGTATATTACTATGGTACTGAAATTTACAATGATAAAATTAAATTGGAAAATTTTAATTCAGTGTTCCAGGCAGAATTGACAGCTATTTTTTATGCTTTGAGATGGATAAGGGATAACTTATTTATACATTATAAAATATCAATTTATAGTGATTGTCTGTCTGGTCTCCAGGCCTTAAAAAATTACGAATGTAAAAACTCATTAGTTGTTGATATTAAATGTCTCTATGAAGAAATCACCAAAATTCATGTTGTGAAATTTAAATGGCTTAAGTCCCATGTTGGGATTTTGGGTAACGAAAGGGCCGATGTGTTGGCCAAGGAGGCAGTTATGGGCGAATCCGGGGAGTGTTCCATTGTCCAACCATCTAGAGGAATTCTTGTAAATAAAATAAAACAATTTTATATTGATATGTGGAAAAAGGATTGGAATGAGTCTGATAGAAAAAAGGATTACAGTTATAGTTTGATCCCTACATATAATAAATGTATTTCATGCTGCCTGGATCTTAATCAAATTATCACAGGACATGGACGCTTCCCGGAGTACCTAAAGAGATTCGGTCTACAAGAAAATGAGTTATGTTATAATTGTGGAGTTACGGGTTCAGTTAAACATTTTGTAAATGAATGTGATTTAACTTATGATATAAGACAAAAGTTTGGACATATTAATACATTTACTGGAAAAAACACTGAATTTGAATTTGCTAGGGAATTAATGAATTTTATTAATAATAATCGTGTTAATGTCGGAATTTTGATTTAACATGTGTTTAGTGATTTTATGATAGAGCATGGTCTGTGTCTTGTGTTTTGTCCTTTTGTTTGGTTAGTTTCTAACTATTGTATTTATTTTAATTATTATTGTGCCGTTAAGGTCCATTAAGGTTATATCCTAATGGGCGTATTTTATTATGTGGTTTTTAACTTGGCGCCCCCCCTGGAAAAGTCATAAAATCAAATCGATTAGGTGGATGGGGGGCTGCGCCTCTTTCTGTACCCTGTGTATCGAGGAAGGTCAGAACATGACGTGCAACATGTGATCTTGCATTATCTTGTTCGAAGTAGGCGTTTGGCAGGCCTCGAAGATAGGGCACAACCACTGAACATAAGATGTCAGAAATGCACCGATCAGCTTTCAAATTACCTTCTATCCAAACTAGAGATGAACGTGTTATGTACCGAATGGCTGCCTAAACCATCACACCAAGTGTAGGGTCACTATGCCGATATCGAATGCAAGCAGGCGACGTACGGTCTCCTCGGAGCTTTCAGATAGGTAGACGACAATCAAAATACTGCACGCAGAACTGGGACTCGTCTAAAAAGATGAGATTTTAGCATTCCTGTATTCAGGTTTTTCGTTCAACGCACCAGAGTCATCACCGTCTCTAGTCATCACCGTTATCAACATCTAACTATTGTCTAGGGAAGCAGAAGTAATGGTCGCTGGGCTGATAGTCCACGCTGCTGCAAACGTCAGCGTAATGTGCGAGCGGATACTGGCCGTGCTGCAAACTAGTCATTTCCTGGCAAATGTTCCGTGATGTGGTTGTACGATTTTGCAGGACTGACCTCACAATATGTTTGTCCTCTCGAGGGTTAGTCATTGGAGGGCGTTGAGATCCTGCATGCCATTTAGTATGACCCTCAGCAACCCATTGATTCCATATTCGCATGACAGTGGTTGGATGTTGACCAGTGCGACGGGTGATATCACGGAACGCTAATCCACACTCTTGATAGGCAACTTTCCTGCCCCTATGACATTCCGACACTTGTTGGTAAGCATTTCTTCTTATTTGCCGAAGCATAACACGATATTCTGAGACACACACATATATATTTATATATATATATATAGATAGATAGATATAAATATAGATATAGATATAGATATATTTGGTACAACTAGGTGTCACAGCAGTCACATATACAAAATTTGAACGTTCTAGGACTAATCGTTTTTGAGTTATGCCAGATACATACTTATGCATGTACACACATCAGGAAAAATCACTTTTTAATCCATTTTAAATGCATGAATCCGTTTCGGAAAAAATCTTTTTTATTCTGTCTTTACGTACGGATTTTACACAAAAATTAGTCAAAATCGATTCGGAAACGATTAAAATTTGTGCTTCCTTTGAAATGTGATATCCGAAACGTTTAGCGATTGCACTATTTCCTTTACTTCGTACAAGGAAGTAAAAAACGTCCTCCTGCCATAACGTTAAATCTTTACATGTTACGAGGTATCTCAGTGTTGGTAAAGGCAATAAAAATTAGCTAACAAAATCGTAATTCGTTCAGAACTGCATTTAAAGTTTTCGAAATTAAAAACTGACAACGAATAAAATTTAACGTAACAATTTATACCTGACATCAAGTTTGACGGTTAATTACAGTAGTCTGCCTACATAATTTAAGGTCCTGGGAATAGTTTTGGGAAAAAAGTAATCTTTGAATGTCCTGTGGAAAGTATTTTGCTGAAGTGCAAGCAACTAAAAGTCCCCTCCTCATTTTGCAGACTCTGCATTTCCATCCCTTCCCCAACGCTGGTCTTTCATTTATATTTTAAATGTATTTCTTGCTTTGACTTACATTACTTGTCATTTTTTCTAAGGTTATATGCAGAGAGGAAATCAATTTATTTTTTATGTGTTTCCCTTCCTAAATGAATCTGCAATAAAATTTCATTTCACTTAAATAAAATGTGATCCGGAGTCTCTTTCTCGTTTAGAACAATTGAAGTCATAAGAAGAACCTTTATTTCTTTCCTCCTGACTTTGTTTCAATAGAGACAATTTTTATTAAGTCATTTTTCTTCTGTTTTTAAGAACCATATTAATTCTGCATTATGATATAACTTTGTCAATTGTTAATTCAGCAAATTTTCTTTTCGATTGATACATCATTTTATCTCATTTTAATTGCATTGCGCCATGACTGTAACGTCTTTCTTTTATTTCTTCGTGTGTTTAGTATAAAGATTGGGCTTATTCATTGGATCACATCGCTAGCTCTCTAGTTAAAAACCATCTACTTCTACTAAGGATTTTTCATGAAAAACAAGGCTATCAGATATGTCCTTTTTGATCTTATTTTCAGACATCAACTGTAATGTAATCTAAATTTAATATACTGATCCTTAGTAAAATTAAATAAATGACAATTTATATGCATACTGATTTGTTTTGCAAATTGCGTTCCAAATAACTTGCTTACACTTAGCGTGAAATATTTTTGTGTATTTAATTTACGTACGAAAGTCCACTATTTTATCATCTCGGTTTAGTTGTGGTTTTAAGGTTAGAAGATTTGAGATCTAGAATGGAGTGAAGTCGCTACCTTTTGATTTGGAAGAATTAACCTTAAATTTGTTAATAGTTAACTTTAAATCTCCACATAATCTGTAGTATATGGGTGTCTTAATTGTGACTTAATTTACCTTAATTTTGACTTTGTTTACATTTCTAAATTTGTGCTATTTTACTTCTAAAACAAAATTAATGGCTCAAGAGCCAGCTTAATTAATAACTTAAAATAGCAAGCTATTAATTAAATTATCCAGTTGGGTTTAATTTAATTAATGGCTTAAAAGGAATAACTTAAGAGTAATTTAAGATGGAATGAAATTAATATAGATTTCAGAGAGTGTGAATCATATCTGGAAAAACTTTGGAGGAGTCTTAAAAATATAACAATAGCTTCTTAGACAGCTGGAAAGTTCTTTAAACTCTAACAAGGAAAGGTTTTATTTAAGAGAAACGTCGTCATACGTTGAACACAGTGAATATTTCCAAACTGTTTTCCTTGCCATCTAAGTCCATCTAGCCCTCCACGAAAGCATACCTTCCCTTCGGCAGATATCTTTATGGTGCTTTGACGTAATCAAATAAACTAAACTATTCTTAGCTTTAGATCACCTTTTGAGATGATCTGAGATAAAATGAAGATGAAGTTAAGAAAACGACGTGATATGTTTTTGGGTAATTAAATATTCCAGTCTATTCCATTCAAATTCTATTACCATTAAATAATCATATACGTACATCATAATTAGTATCTATTTAAATAAGTCAGCTTTAATTTAAAACAAGTTTGCTTTATTCCGCTTACATTGCTTAATTCTTTCTTTTTTCACATCTGCATGCAGTAGTTTGTTTTGTTTTTATTTATAGTGCCCTCTGCTAAGCACAACGAAAGGCCTTAAATTCAGCAATTTAATGTAATTAATTTCTTGGTATCCTTTATCAGACATGATTCATTTAATAAAGAATTTGTTCGAGAAGTAGTAGGAGTGAAATTTGTTTTAAAAATGAATTCTCAGTTTTAACACATCGACTTAATAGTTTCCAAAATATGCACCTTCTGCATCAACACAGCGTTTTCAGTGACTGTGCCATCACTGAAGGTTCTTTGGAATGTTTTTTAGCTCTCTCGTGCTGGCCTCTTGAGCGATCTGAACCAAACTGTTGTGCCGTCATTTCATGATCCTTTTCAGTCAGAGGAAGATGAAGAAGTCTGAAGAAGCGGCATTTGGTCTGCACGGTGGCCGAAGAAGCTGTTTTGTTTTGTTAGGGCGTAGCCCGGTCCACCTTGCAAAACAATGTTTGCCCTATGACCATATACGGTCTACGCAAGTACACAAATCACCACACAACTATACAAATACACGAATCACGCAATGCCAATTGCTTCCTTATTGTTGTTAATAATCTTCATAATCTTATGCGTTATTCCTCTTGCCCTAAGTAACCCATTTTTCATAAAAATCTCTGTTCGCTCCATCAATGCATCTGGTTAACTTACATTCTGTAATAAAGTGGACATTGTCTCCTACTTTTGTACATACTTTGCATAAATCATTATCTTGAACATGGAATCTTTTCACATAAAAGGGAAATCTCCCATGACTTGTAATTAACTGATTCAAGTCAATGTCATTTTTAATATTCATATTTTCCTTAGGAACAAAAATCTTCATGAACATATTATTCTTAGCAGAGTTTTCCCATTGAGTTCGACATTTATCGACAATGTCACACTTCATAATGTTAATGCATCTTCTCCTGGAGGCTTGTACATCGACAGTTTCAATATCATTACTCATTGTTGCCTCCTTTGCTAAGACATCCGCCCTCTCATTGCCCAAACAACCAATATGGGCTTTAACCCAATTAAAATTCAATTGATGCCTTACCACCATTTGTATCATCAATTTTTTAATAATTTGTATATTTAAATTTTGCTGCTCGGGGTCAGAGAGTGTTTGAAGAACTGACATACAATCAGAATGTATTGTAATTATATGTGATTCATTTAGATTTCTTACAAGCCACTCCAAGGCTTTTTGTATAGCAATCAGTTTGGCTTGATACACCGAATTATATTTTTCTAATTTAAACTTCGCATGTTCAATCTCCAGTCCATGATAGAACACTACAAATGCTAAGCCAATTTTTCCATCCAACCCCGAGCCATCCGTATAGACATTAATATCATTAAATACAGGAATGCATCTATTAAAAGTAATTGATCTTCTTTCCTTTGGATGTAAAAGATGACAATTAAAAATATAAAAAGCAGTGTTAAAAACAATATCATATGTATGTATATAAAAGTCAATCTTATTTGATCTCAATAAAAACTTTTTATAATAAAAGTCATAGGACAACGAGATGGGCGGAATACCCGCAAGTAAATTAGCAATTTCCATAGGAGCAGTTCTAAAAAGTCTTGTAAGTGCCTACAGCCAGCCTCTCTGGATAGAATTCAATTTGTTCCTTAGTCTCAGCAACTCCGCCGCCCTAGAACCCCAACCTCCAACACCATACATTATAATAGGAGCAATAACACATTCGTAAATTTGTTTCCTACTAGTCCTACTCTTAATGGCTAAAATCTCACCAGAGAAGGATCTCTTATAAAATTGTAAAATACTATCCGGTTTTTATGGACCATATCGAAATGATCTTTAAACGATAACTTATCATCAAAAATAACTCCAAGGAACTTTAAATTCCTTCCTCTCTTTACCTTCTCACCTTTATATTGCAATCTGGGATATCTAGTATGTTTATCTCCCCGCGAGAAGAACATAGCCTTGGTTTTGGTAATATTTAATTTCAGTTTTCTATTCAAACGCCATTCTTCGATAATATCCGAAATTTTCACTAAAGATCTTTCAATCTTCTCGAGGGAGGACTCAGCCATCAAAACTATTAAATCATCAGCATAGCATATAAATTTTGCGTTAGTAGGCACCTCCTTATGTAATAAATCGTTAATAACTAGGTTCCAGAGCAGCGGAGAGCTATTCGATCCCTGTGGGCATCCTTTTTTTATCTTGAAGTAACTATAGCTATCCAGATGATCAGATCTTACAGAAAAACCAATCATCCTATCTTGAAAATAGTTTATAATCATACGATAGCAATCACGAGGAATTCCAAGTTGCGAAAGTGCACGCAGGAGGGAGGGACAATCCACCGAATCAAATGCTTTGTGGATATCAAAAGATACCACAACGACATGGTCATCTATTCTTCTTTCTCTAATATAAGTACTGGGTTCAAACAAAGCATCATCTGCAGAAAAGCCCCTCTTAAATCCAAATTGATTTTCGGATATCAGATTTCTCTTAACAACAAAGTGATTCAATCTATTTGAGATCAAGATGTCTAAAACTTTTGCATGTGTCTTAAGAAGACAAATCGGATGATATTTCTCACTCTCTTTTGGTATAAGAATTACTTTGCCGACTTTCCACGATCGCGGAAATACACATAATTTAAGACATTCTTTATACAGTAATAAATAAAATCCTATAAAATTTAAGAACAAACTCTTTAACGTAAAAGAAGTCATATTATCAATACCCGGAGCTTAAGTCTGTTCATTGCTGACCTGACTTCATCTTCTGTAAAATCACCATCGGCCTCATTACACAAAGTCAAAAATTCCTCTCTATTAAAATCCAAAATATCTTCACTTTCCTGACCATCATCTTCCTCCTCTAAATCCAAAATTTCTTTAATAATTCCAGCTGAAAGCTTCTGAGCATTTTCCATGTGATTGCAATCCTTTCTACAGTAAATCTGACGAGTCTTCAATTTATTGGTTGCTACCTTAAAGAAGCTATCATAATATTTCGCAGTATTAATAAAACGATTCATTCTACTTTCATACTTAACACGCTTAATCTGCTTCTTATACCGGGCCAATTCTCTTTTATACAATATTTTCCTCACAATTTTGACAGTTTTAGAAACTGTAACAACCTGAAAACTCTTCCTCAATGCTCTAACTCTTCTTTTACTTCTTTTCAAATCTTCAGTCCACCAATCAGAAAGAGGATATTTTTTATGTTTAATTGTAAGACATCTATCAGCTCTTTCTTTTATAATGCATTCTAACTCGTCTACCAAATCATTCAAACTCTTTTAATTATCAATCAAGATCAACTTTTTGTGCAATCGAAAAACCTCATTTTTAATCCTTCGACAAAAGTTCTGAACTCTCCTCGAATTATTAGACTATCTAATTTGTGTCTGCCAAGATCATAGACTCGTTTACTATTCAGAGCTAAATATCTATGATCACTCAGACTCTCGATCTCCAAAACTTCCATTTCATAGGCATTAATATCAATTCCAGGTGTACCGATAATCAAATCTGTATAACCTTCTCCCACCGAAGAAAAAAAAGTTGGTAATGAATCAAATCTATTAAATAAAATCAAACTGTTCAATAAAATATAATCATTGACTAAAACACCCCGATCATCGTTCATTTTCGCACCCCAATTAAAATATTTCGCATTAAAATCACCAAATATTAAAAACAATTCATATTTCTCTATATATTCCTCTAAAATCATAAGATAACCATGTAAATTCTCCGATGCGAGAAGTAAACACAAATTAAGCCGTAAGAACTGGTACTATCATTTATAGTAATGGCGATTAGTATATCAGACACATAGTCTACAATAAAGTCAATATCTTAATTTATAATCACGATTGCTGATCTACCCCTTCCGCGTGCACCGATCTCCATCTCACAGGAAACCAAGCCAATTTCTGATTCGCATAATACGGTTCCTGGATCATAATGAAATCTGGAAAATAGCCAATCACTTTATCTATTCCAGAGAGCTGGCACGCTGCTGCTGAACAATGATTTGCATTAATACTTAAAAATCTCATATCTACATGAAGACAAATGGCAAATAAAATAAAATCAAATAAGCACAAAAACATAGACAATCAAATCTTCAGTTGATTAAAACTGTTCCTGGACTTACCGAGAAAGCAAAAAACAATTCTTTCTTCATGCTAATTAAATATTCAAGACTCTTACCAAAAATATCTTATTAAATAATACAGAATATATCTTCAATCAGAGCAAAACTGAGGAAGCTGTGTAATGTCATGTTTGTTCAAAAGGTTAATGAAAGCAAAGGCGGTGTGGCTCGGCGCATTGTTGTGATGGAGCCTCCGTGATCTAGCGATTACTAGACGGACGCGGGGGACTCGTTTGCCGAGTCTTTCAAGTATAGGTACAACCCAGATGCCGCTCCTCCAGATTTCTTCCTCTTCTCCCGAATGAAAAGAGTCATGAAAAGACAGCACCACAGCTCGATCAAAGTCATTCAAGAAGCCGGAACTAGGGAGCTGAAGAGCATTCCAGTTTCTCGTAAAGAGCTCAAGGCTGTTGCTAGCGACAGATGTAAAACTTGCACTTCTTGCCACGAGGAATTTCGTTTGCTTGTGGTATAGGTCAAACAAATTAGCATTACAACAACAACAACAACAATATACATTTACCATCTAAACTTTACATTTCCTAACAGTAAAATTTTCATTTATACGCTGGTAGAAAATTGCTAAGGACGGATCACAAACGGCTACATAGAGCGTTAGAAAGAATGTATGTTTGGATGCCAAGTAAAATAAAATAATGCCAGAATAACAGGATATAACAATGAAGATAATTTACTGTGCTCTGAAATCTAGAAGGCTTTGAAAAGTGTTCAGGGTACAGAATGGTCGTATTGTGATGAATACATGAAAGTGAAAAAAGGCAATTATCTTTCGCAGGCACTCTGGTGTAAGTTGTCAATTCGGGATATGGTCACCATGGAGGGCAATGTAAGATTCCACACATCGTGTCATACTTTGCAAAACATTATCCTACAGCTGTTGAGGTAATTTATAGCATTCCTCTGACAGTGCAGGGATGAGGATGTCCTTGTTTACTGGAGGACATTGTCGACCAGCAAAACTATTTCCAAAAACATCCCAAACATTTTCAAAGGGGTTCAGATTTTGAGAATATGTTAGCCATACGAGGAGTTGAATGTCTTTGGTCTCTAGACACTCCTGGGCAGCGACTGTTCGATGATGTGTTGCATTCTCGTCCATGAAAACAAATGTATCACCAACAGCACCACGAAACAGGGAAGCATGAGGCAGCAGACCATCATTAATGCATCTTTGGCCAGTAATAGTACTAACTGCAACCACATATGTAGAGGCGTGCGGCAATTGTTCATAATGCCGGCCCACACTCTGATACTGCATTTAGGATTATGGTCCTTTTATCGACGATAAGCAGTACTACTCTCACACCAAATCAGTTGGCGTCTATAATCTGGTAACATACTGAACCTACTCTCATCTGAGAATAGCACACAAGCCCAGATCTATTGAATCCATTACGATGCTCGCGATACCATTGCAAAGGGTGGTACATTGCTGTCTGGTCAATGGATTGCACACAACAGGATGGTGTATCCCAAGCGCCTTGAAAGGTCAGGCCAGGAGACAAGGTCAGGCGAGTAGCCAAAGGTCAGGTCAGGGCAGTTTTTCGGGAGATTCGCTTGCCAGAAGCAGCAAGTAACTGATTAGCTACTTCAATAGCTGTGCTGTGCCGGCTCGTTTTGTCCATATGATAGGTACATAGTCCTGCAGTGCATAGTCTTATGGACTACATAGTGCGAAGACGACTTTCTCTCTGATATTTGCTACACTTTTCATTTGTCTGAAATGATTTCCAAACCCTTGAAACAACACTGTGGCTGACGTCGAACTTCCTAGCAACATCTGTTATTTTTCGTCCTTCTTCCCAACTGCCAATAATACGGTCCCGCGTAAAATCATCTACGTGATGTTGGGAAGATATACCGAAAATTACAAGTTCATCAATTTGATTCTTTCCCGTAAAATTTTGCTTTTGAACATCAAAGATCAATACGCATCATTTCATTTTTCTCCTTTATCAGCGCACCGCGTGACGAACAAATTCGGCAGTCCAGAATTTGCATTTTCATATAACACGCTTTTGTACCTCGCACTTATCTTATTTTCCACATTTTCCTGCCCTTCCGTTTTGTGGTTGTTGTCGCTGTTACTGCCATCCGTCCTCAGCAATTGTCCACTACTGTATATTCTCTTTTAAAGTAAATTTTTAATCTTTGCAGAGATAGCGCTGGTTTTTGCTCTCTAAATCCTTTTAAAATAATTTTTGAAATGCATTGATTTTAAATTTTTTCTTGTATTTCTTTGACATTACACATATATATGTAATGTTTTCAGTTATTCCATCACATCGTGGGCGAATGGTGAGGCTATTCCATTACACGTTCTGGCAGAGGGTTGACGAAGCTGGGATGATTGAAGTACGGAGCAAAATGACGACTCAGGACTTTTCACTTTTAACAGCAAGCATGTCTTTATTTTAATTTATAGCAGATGACTTTTTCCAGATGAAGTTAATCAAATAACTTATTCAGTAATTGAACTATTAGATACGATTGACTTTAAACTTTAATACATCATAACGTTCTAACAAAGAAAGAGGAGCATAGCGGAAGCGTTAGCAGGACGAGGCGAGAAGGCATCTGTCTAGGAGAACTTATGACTCAGCATTTATATGAATGGTTATGTAACAGAGTAGCTTCTAGAAAAATGTAGAAAACTTATGACGCAGCATTTATATGAGGAGGTTATATAATAGGCGTGAATGTTCTAGCAGGTACTGGGTTAGGGGACGATCCTGAATTGCAGAAAATTAATTAAAGGTTGCTGGTTCGCAAAGAGCAAAGCCATCGTATTTTTTTTATATTTTAAATCTCCCCCCCCCCGTCAAAACGAGAGGCCGGGGTGAGAAAAGCATTAGTACAGGAGTGAAGCAAAAGTATGAGAAAAGACACGAAAACATCCAGAACATAGCGTACAAGCTTTAACTATGGCCTATCATAGTTCATGACTTTCTCATATAAAATTTTGACTTTATAGCATATGAAATTTTGAACATTAAAACAATGAGTTATAAATAAATATATAGTATATGACTAATTTTAAGACTATAACATAATAAATATGGAATACTGATAAATAAATAAGTTATAATTACAAAAGTCCTCAATTTTGTTAAAAATGTCCTTTTTTTTTTTTTTTTTTTTTTTTTTCACTATTATCTTTAGGAGATGCTCTATATTGTCTATAGGCTATTGGTAATTCAGAAGTTAATATAACTCTGGGAGGTTCAACCCTTATACAACCAACATCATATTTACTTTTTGCAAATATATGGTTATAATCATTCAACAATTTCTGTAATTTACTATCAGAATTTTTACTATTTTCAAAATAATTACCACAATTTTTAGAACTAAGATCATTTTTACATACAAAATTTTTGCTATTATCAAAATATTTACTAGATTGTTCAGCACTGATATCATTTTTACATATATAATTATTTTGGAAAAACTTGTCTACTTTAACATTTTTACTTACCTGTTTTCCAAGCTGATACACTTCATAATTATGTTCTGTCTTTTCCTTGTGTTTTTATTATGACAATTAAGCCGGCAGGCTAGTTTCCTGCAGCCTGAAACCTCAATGGAAAATTTAATTCAGCTCTTCAAATCATCGTTTTGTGATAAATCCAAGATATTGTGAAAGAAGTGAATCATCAAATTTGTTTTTTCAGTGTTTAAAAAATAACAGATCATTCTTCTGCTGTCGTGTTTTGCAAGTGCTTCAAAAAAATAATCACGCGTAGTGTTTACAGATTGAAAGTAATCTCTCGATAAATTGAGAAGTTCGAATGCCTAGTGAAAAGGAATATTGAATTTGCTTCGCTGATCCCTACAATATTTAGAAAAAAAAAAGTGCTTTAAATCATCAGTGAATTAGTTTACCGTTTAGGAATTCAGCATTACAGCGGGTTCAAGGTCGATCCGAGTTAGTGTTTGCAAGTATGTGCGACAGAAAATTATTTGCACTTCCGCTTTTTCAACAGCTCAAAAATTATTACATTCGTGTGAATCTAGCTCAGGAACTAAATAATTTAATTTGCTGCGGATTCTATAGCTTTCATTTCAACTTTGGTTAAAATTTCTGCAATTTGTTTCGAGAAAATTTGAAATTCTTGTTTATTAAGTTTTCTAATTTTTCATAAAATGTGTGTGAGCAAATTAAGTAACGAGTTTTAAGCTATTTAAATTATTCATAGGGAAGGATATTAAGATATGTTTTTATGTTTTTGAAAATTTGTTGAGAATTTTGAATACGAATTTTATAATTATTCTAAAAATAAAGATGTTAAAAATAAGTGAAATTATTACAGATAAGTAATACGAAATTATGGTAAATGCATGTTAAAATTTGTGGGTTATTGTATGTTAAGTATAGTGTATGTCGAGGGAGTACTGGTTCCTTCAACAGAGGCCTGTAATTACCTCTGTACAGTTGTTCCTTTTACCCTCTTCATGCAAGATAATGTTGGAGGCTCTCATTTTATGAATGCTGTAAATTTTTTATATTATTATTATTATCATATTTTTTATTATGGAATGTATTAGTGCAGTTCTCAAAGGCCAGTTACCTTAATGCAAGGAACGGAGGCCTTTTCAAGTAACTGTCTAGGCACCCTGGGCCACTAGTGCAGAGAACACACTGGTTAGCTCAAGAGGACAGCCCTATTGATGAATATGTTTGTTTAGAAGTATTGCGAGGCTTCCAGTTAGGTAAAATCAGAAATTGTAAATGAAAGATGATAACGGTGAGACCATAAATTCTGAAAATCTTAATCCCGTTATTTATGATGTTAAATTATAATTTATCAGTATAGGAATAAGTATCATAAATATTTATGTGCATTACATTTAATTATAAGTAAAGGTTATGTAAAAGTATATTTTGTGATATTCTGTGTTAACAAGAACTTTCCCTGAAGAATTATGATTATGTGAATTCTCAAACAAAAAGACTTTTGGACTGAAATGCTGAAAAATTCAATATGACTCTAAAAGTTAAAAATTTATTTAAAAAAATTGATCTTTATAAATTATACTTTACAGAACAAAAATTTGATGACTTATGTGTTTTTTTTTTCTTTACATTTGCTAGTGCTTTAACTCTTTCTCTTTAAAAAGGCTTCACTGTCGCTACGCCTTTTTCTTTTTTGAAGGGGGGAAATATGTAAGATAAAAATGTATGAATCAGAATTATAATATAACTATAAACATTAATTCTTAATCTCTATTCTAAAATCCTAATAACTTATCTGCATTGCGTCATTCAAATTAATCATGCGATCTTACGTAACCGTTAATACCAGATGCCTCTTGACGACCAATCACTGAATTGTAAACCAAAACTTTTCTCTTCGCGTGCTTCCATCTTTCATAACTACGCACTTCAGCTTTGCTCTTTACTCTGCTAAGATGTAATTTCGCTGGCTTGCTTTCTATCCCAACAATATCAAAAATGTAAATCTTCTGTGGAAAGGCACGACTAGAGTGCCAAGTGATTGTGGCCACAAATATCAATTGGAAATAAAAATGGAATTAAAACTGCCTCGACTGCCAAGTTCTTTAAATACTACGCAATCAAAATTCTTCTTCAATATGGATCTAATCACGCATCTACACTGCTCCGTTATTTTCTTTGCTTTTAATATGACATATATATATATGTGTGTGTGTGTGTATGTGGCAAACTGAGAGAAAAAATGGCAACACGAGGCAAAACCAAAAATGAAGAGATTTACATCTTTCGTTGCTTCGTCGTCAGGGGATTGGTGCAACGAAAGAAGTAAATAAATCATCCTGTTTCTTAATAAACAGAGGCACGATGTAAAGTTTAAAACTTAAAATAATCTCAGTAAAATAATCAAAGTAATCTGTCTCTATAATAATAATAATAATAATAATAATATCATAAAAGAAAAAACTTAAATTTAGATTTATTTTCTACCTGAAATCTAAAGTTTGGTATCTGCAAAAGCCTTTTTTTGGTTACATGTGTAAAATGTAGTCTTCTTTGCAAGCATGTACTGCTACCAAACGTAAATGAAAATATGTGTAGCAACTTATTGTAAAGACTAGAAGATGAATACAACGGGAAAAGGGTGTAAAATACCCTTTTATTGCATTCAGATATTTACAAATAGTAAGGGCTTACGTGCTTACAATTTCACTATCGATTTGTGGTGAGAAACTTAAAGCTAATGGTAACAACTAAATTTAAAGGTAAACTAGTAATTCAAGACTATACAAATTAATTGAAACAAGCAGTTGACTCAGAACCCTTCCTTGACGTGATAATAACTTCAGCGGCAAGAATGCGAAGCCGGGATTCAGAACTCAAGCAGCTGAGTAGAAATAACAACGTGCGCGCTCATTAGCGGAAATACACTCTGTCTAACCTTTTGTCTACTTCAGTTTAAATACACTATTGTTCACCCTAATTCATTTATATCCTCGCGAGGAAACGCAAAGGAAACAAGGAATGCCAGAAAAAGCTAACAAATTAAAATAACTATTATTAAAAAATAATATAAAACGTATATACTTTGCATTCGAGTATATTGACAGCTAAATATTGAATTCCTAGTCTGACATTCCTTTTAAATAATTCTAACGCATTTAATAAGTTATTAAATTATTGCTATTAATATGTTACTAATTAATTATTAATTGATTTATAATGAAATAAAAATATTATTCTAAATATTAAATTCTTAGTCTGACATGTCTGTTAAGTAATTCTTACATATTTAATTAGTTATTAAATTATTTACTTTAAACTAAAAATAAACAAATTACGAAAATTTTCTAGATTCTCAGAGAAAATTTTCCAATGGGGCAAAACTTGAGAATAAATAATGAAAATACGGTTTCTCTTTCACAAAAGTTTAAGTCTCTTATGTTTCTTTCACACATAAATAAAAACATACATGTTTTATATAAATGATTATAAATTACTTTATTTCTTATTAAAGTTTGACATGTGATGGCGTTTCCATTCTGATAAATGTTTAGTCATAGAAAGAAATTGCTGGAAATTATCACGAATTGTAGATGATGCCCGTGGGACCATGAGATTCATTTGTTCTCAATTCTCAAATGTGAAAAAAAAAAGCTGTTTACATATAAATGTATTCCTAATCAAAACAATTATTCTTAGGCAAAGAGTCGTAACTCAGGGTACCTGTTTTTTGAGAAGTATGAATAAAAATGAAAGAAATCTGTATTTTTGAGTAAAATTTATATCATACTCTATAGTAATAAACTACATTTCTAGATTTTCTAGCAACTTTTTCATGTTTGTTTTTAATGGAAATGGAAATATTATAAACTCGAAATAGCTAAAATCTTGAAATCTTTTCATTGCCGTATTTGCAACAAATGCATAATTGTAATAACTTCGAAGGTCGTATTAAATTTCTTTGGAAACCTCATGCTGCCCGTGTGCCGCCAGTTTGAGACCACTGATGCGTAGTACATATTGTACATATTGATGTATAGTACATATCATCTGTATTTTATTACTAAATAGTGTTTTAATAATAGCAACAGTATTTTTTAATGCAGCAGATTAATTATGTTTCGTTTACTTCTTACTGGAAAGTTCATTTAGTATACGTCCAGCTTCGTATTGGTTCAAAGATCTGGAAGGGATTTAGGACACATTTACCAAGGTATACCAACATATGTTGTACTGGTATTTAATATTCTTCAACCTTTCTGGTTTTAAAACTAAATATGTTAAAAGTTGCTTTATCTTACCAAATTATTTTAAAAAAAAAGTGATACTGTGATGGCCCATAAGTTCTGGCCTTTTCTTACTTCCTAGTATTGTAATCACGAAAAATTACGGAACCAAAATAACCAAATCAACCAAAATAACCATTTTACCGCTATATAATGCAATTTAATGATGCTTTTTCATGCCATCTGCATGTAATAACATAATGGAAGCCTCCTTTTCCTCATACGAATTATGAAACTGTTTTAAAATGGATTGAGAACAGACTTTTTTTCGTGGTGTGCGTACGTATAGACGTATGTATGAATATATCTCACATAACTCAAAAGCGAGGAGCCTCAGAACGTCGAAATTTTCTATAGGACTGCTATAACATGTAGTTGTGCACCTCCCTTTTTGGTGGCAATCGGCCGCACCAAAAGTATAAATATATACTCACTCTGTTACTCCGCTCTGTTAATTTTTTTTTTTTTTTATGTTGGTAAACTGCCCATATTTTGCTTTAAAAATAATTGAACTATCTTTTTCTTATCTCCCCGCTAAGGTTTTGATGCCTTATGTTAATCTGCATGCAATATTTGTAGAATTATCAACAATTTAAAAGTTGTTTAAGCTCGGCTAAGCCTACCTTTTCTTACTATAGCCATATTTTTTTTTTTTTTTTTTTTTTTTTTTTTTTACATTTGAAATTTAGCAGAATAGTGAATTAAATCTTTTTGCACCTTCCATGTCTTTTTGCCTTTGCCAAGTGGGACTAAAAGAAAACTTTTAGTTTTGTGCACCGAAAAAAATGCCTTGTTGCCTGCTGGTCGAATTGCTTGTTTTTTGCGCAGAAACTCTAATTTTAATTGTAAAAATGGTTTTTTATATTGTTTAACTGCATTTGGCGTTTTATGTTTTTCTGTATCTTTCAATTTTTAATAAAGATATTTTGGGGTTTTAAGTATTTTTGTCTTGGCACGAAATGAGAACTGGATTAATGTAATGAGAAATATATCTCTAAAGTAATTCGAGGGAATAAGTGTTTCGTATTAACAGCAAATATTGTCGCTACACTGTCTCGCAGAAAGGAGAATGTTTACGAGTAGTGGATGCGCATTAGGTAAGCGACGCTGAATCGTCTGTGAAAAATTGTTTCTTTTTTATTTATTTAAATTCTTTTATGCATCGTTTTACATTTATTTTAGTATTTGAATAGAACATACTGACAAAGATTAGTAGTTCTTCAGATGGTATAATTTTTGTGCATTCTAAGTTATAAAATGAATGAAATGTAACGCTGTTAAGTGAACTTATCGCCAGAGTGTCTCCATGGTAAATAAATACAGTGAATTTTAAAGCGTGCATTTATTCTGTTGGGATTTATGCGCGATCGACGAAGTAGATTTAATTCAATCTGAGTTTTAATTAAATTCAGGAAAAATGCGTATAATTAAATATTCCGTACAAGGAAGTCATGTGGTGTACAGATCAGATATTTTAAGTTTAGGGTTCTACAAAATAAACAGTAAATGAACAATAATCAATTAATAATGAATTCTCATTGGTCTTGACAACTGCTTCGCAACATTCAAGAAGCTATTCAGTGCCTCGACGGCAGTAATCACTGTCTTTGAATCAGAGCCTCTGAATAGCTTAAACAATTTTGAACAATCCTAAGAGGCATAGATTTTTCGCCATACTCTTCACAGATCTCTCGAGCAGCTTCTGTAGCTTTGGCACCTACATTAAACTCAAAATACAGAAAATGTAGAAAATACTCTTTTTTTGTCGACTTGACACTTCATTTTAACGATATAAAAAGAAAAAAAAAACATACATCAGCATAAAAAACTGAACATATTGTTTTGTAGCACGCATAATTCTCTATCGTTTAATAAGACGCATTGCCAGAACATTTAATTTTTCTTGCAAGATTTTTACTTAAAAAAACGCCAGGACTTACGGGCCAACCCAATATTTTCTCGAGGTAAATACTCTTATATATTCCACAATGTGAACATTATCATTAAACCAATTAATTTATATTTAAAACAAACGTTTACGTTATTGATATTTAATAAACATTCAAATGACATAATTCCGATGTAAAACTTAAAATACATATTTATCTTTTCTTCCACTTCCTGCACATTTAATTTTCGCTAACTGTTTTTTAATCACTTTAACTTTCTAAAGATGTAATATACTCCCCCCCCATGTAACACTTTACTCCTTGAATATAAAATATTTCCTATGAAATTCATTATTTTTTACTGCTTCCATTTGAAACATAATACAATCCTGATAAATCTTTCAAGTGAAGCATTTCTATGCACTAATTCGAAATCTAATTTCAAACAGACCTTATTTCCAGAAACAAAATCAAATAACATACATTTTAAGATAACTAAAATATGGTATCTTCATTTTATGTTTTTCCTTAATTAGTATAAGAAAGTAAAAGAAAAGAAAACCTTTAGAATTCATTTGAAAGAATGTGAAGTTAGTCCTTCATTTCTTTTCTATACTTGCAATTGCATTATGTTGCATCGTTCTTGTACGCTGTGACTTACTGGAACATAATTAGTGCCCCATCACAAAGAATCCAAAATAATAATTGATTTCCAACTTTCCTAATGGTAAATTCTTCTCTCGCAAATCCGATTAACTACTCGGAATCGGAGTAAACTAGAATTTCTCTAATTCCATTAACTGCCATTACAATGACTGGAAATTAAATGTCGCGCCTTGTATTCCAAATAAATTCCATTGTTAATTTAGAAAGTATCTGGTGGACATTCGGCTGGCATCAATTTCTTATTCAGAAAATTTTGAAACGGGAATGTTTTGCCTAACTATTGTAATATGTAAAGATTTTTTGCGAATAATAATTCCATTAAATCAGGTGCCATGAAAGAAAATGTAATAAATAAATATATAACTTCGCAATGAATTCACAAAAAAATTAAATTTTGTTTAAAAACAAGAAACCAAATTAGTGTCATGAATTTTATCTGGTACTTATCTTTGCTTACTCAGAGAAATACAGACGATGCGACCATTATTTAAAATTTTTACTTAATTTTTAATTTTCAAAATATTTACTTACTTTATTAATTTAATTTAATTAATAATTAAATTTTACTTAATTTTTACTTAACTTGATTAATTTCTTTAACTGGCCGTTAAGCTAAATCTGGATATTATCCTCACTTCACTTTTGTTCATGTTTCATATATTTGCTTATTATATTAAGATGAAGGTTATGCATATTATGAAGGTTATGTATATTATGAGAGTTATGTATATTGGGAAGTTTATGTATTAAGACGTAAGAAAGAGTTCTGGAAAACTCGTTAGGTTACTTGCAACAGAAATTTTTTCTTTGTAATTGTAAAATTATAAAGAAAGTCTCCTAAATGTGATAACGTTATTGCTTGGAAATTAATCGAAATTCAGAGATGTACATTCAACATTTTCACCAGCAATAGTACACCAACAGTAAAAGAAAGACTTTTTGCTGAATTTTAATTTCTTGTACGAAGTATAGGAAGTATTGTAGTCCCGAAAAATTTCGGATATCATATTTCAACGGAAATATCCATTTTGACCGTTTCCGAATCTGTTTCGAAGATCTTTTTGCCTTGACGTTTGTACGTACGGTCAGAATAAGTGAATCTTTTTATCGTAGTCATATACTGGGTGACCTAAAAGTCAGTTAACATTTGAAATTTCAATAATTCACGGAATTATGTAGGTACAGAGGTTACAAATTGACACATATGCTTGAAATAATTTACTGAAAGAAAAAAATGCAAAAAGAAAGGCCAACAACATATGGCGCTGAGCAGCAAAATGCCATTTACGCCGCAAAATTATCATGTATGAAATAAGCTGTAGTAGAGAGGGAATCAGTCCCTTCATGGCTTTTACTTTTCTATCCTTGTCTCCGGATGTAGGTCACAATGTGATGTGGATTTATTACACCAATCGTAATTTCTTTTTCTTCGAGGAAATGTGTGGTTTTGCTATTCAGTGTGACGGATGATATGTTACAGAATCGTTGTATCCCTAGTCTGGCTGATAAGTATCTGTTGGAAGGTATGAATTTTATGTAGAATGGCGCTCCACCCTATATCGGTGCGCATGTGAAAGACCTCCTGCACACATCGTTTGGTGAGGATCTTCTTAACTAACGTGCTGAGCCGCCACTTCCGCCATTTTTGGCCTTTCAGGTCCCCAGATTTCAATTCCATGTGATTATGGCTTGTGGGGCACTTGAAATTGCAAGTCCACTGCGATCGTCCTACTTCATTCGCGAAGCTAAAAGACATCCGACGGCAATTTCTGACCATATTTATTGTATATACGCGGCACAGTGCTCTTCACAACATTGCCCCTCGACTACAAGTATTGTTGATGAATGACGTCCGACATGTTGAACATTTGTTATAAAGAACATAGTCTTTGCTAAAAAAATATCTTATGCTAATTGTTGCTTTTCTTATAATATGAAGCGCTATATGTTGATCGTTTAAAGCACTTTTTTTGCTTTCAATAAAATCTCATGACATATCAAGCATGTGTGTCCGTTTTTAACTTTTTACCTATATTATTCAGATGGAACGGACTTTTAGGTGACCCGACACTTTAAATCATAGAAGTGTTTTAAATGACAAAAATATTAATTTTTTGGTATCATCAAATTTTTAAAAGAAATTAAAGTGCGACAAATTATGAAATCTAACTTTTAATGCGGTTTCCCGTTTCCTATACTTATATTTGAAGAGTTTTATACTGGTTATGTAAAAATAAAATTATAAGAACTTTGATTCTTGTACAAAAAAAAAAAAAAAAAAAATGTCCGGAATATTTAATTTCGAAAGCTGAAATTTTTTATGAGATTTTCAATTTTCTTTGAGAGATCGCTTAATATAGGATAATTCAAGGAAATACGTTTAAATGACATACAGCAAAAAATGTATATAATTTATTAGAGCTTACAAGGAAGTTATATGATGTTTACATCAGTCTTTTTATAATGAAGTAAAACTAATTTCATCTTCTTTCAATTTAGTATAAAATAAATAAATACAAAGTTAAATTTTAGAAACTATTAAAAATAATTGAATAGTTTAATTTATTCATTTATATTGTGTTTTAATCGTAATTACGAAAAAGCTTGTGTTTTACAATGAAGCACAAGCACACGTTTTGCGATAATGAAAGTTTTACCTGCGTAAAACATGTTAGAACGAAAATGGGGAAAAAACATTTCCTTTCGGGTATTGCACTAAACAAAAAAGAAAAAAAAAATATCCAGATATTCCAAATTATCTGAATTGGCTAATTTATTGTATCATTAATGGATGATTAATTGGATCATTAATGGATAATTAATTAGATCATTAATGGAAGTGAAATAATGGATTATTCACAGTAAATTATTATTGCATTATAATTATTTCAATTAGAGAATAGCATTGTTAGAACTGATTTCTATACTTTAGTACATCAATTAAATGTAAAAGAAATATTCCATTGAACACAACCAATTCTTATCGATTACCTCACTTTAAGGATCTGATGTTAATACACCTTGTCATATAGCAAGATGCAAAAACAAACACCTAAATGGTATAGTGGTTAGTGGAACCTACTGCGATACCGAAGAGTCAGGATTCGAATCACGGAGAAGGCAGGGTTGTTGGTAAATGTATAGTGTCTGTGCAGTATGGGGACACGGCGAGCTGAAAGTCCTGTTGAGAGTTTAGTGGTAGCGCAAGAGGGATGAGAAACCCTTGGACTCGTCCTCCCAGGGTGATCTTCTTCAAAACAAAATTGGAGGCGGAAGTTTATGAGCATTGAGCACCATACTATCACCTGTATAGTGCTCAAGGCTCTTGCCAACGACAGGCGCTATCTTGTTTTCTTTGCCACGATGAATTTCGTGGGCTTATTCTGATTTCAGTCCGACTAATGAGATAAGTCACAATTCAGAAGATGATGTATTCAACAGAAGAAATATTCGAGGTTTTTTCTTTACCAGAACTTCATTTATAAATATGGAGCAGTATCGATAGAATAAATATCCAAACTTTCTGGGAAAATGCATATTATTTTATAAATGACTCATTTTACCACTCTGGAAGTAATATACTTCGTAACTGATAAATAGGGAATAATAATAGTGTCCCATCACAAATAAGGAACAAATAGATAGATAGGGATAAATAGGGAATTTTTATCTTGCGTGGGTAACCTAATATAAGTACATCTTCTGTTAGCTCCTATTCATTATTTTAAACTCAATTTCGGTGAAATGATTCTGAAATTCTGAAATTTATATTTTCTTGCACATTTAATATACTATTAAATGAGGATAACCAAGCTTTGCGTATCTAAGCTTTACGGACGAATACCAACAGAAGGAATTACAGAAAACAGATATTTTCACACTCTATTCTGTATTCTTTCATATTATGTACTAATGTCTTGTTCTGGACATAATCAAAGAAAGGATAATTTTCTAACCAACTTTTCTAACCTTAAACAGAGTAAAAGAATTTAATTTTTTTGGGACAAATGCATGCTCAACATCTATGTAATTCCCTCAATATACACGGTGATTCATTATTTTGTCCTAAGATTAGAAAGTGTAAAAATTAATTAATAAAATAAATAAGATGAAAGAAGCACAGCAGTACCCAAAACATCTCTCAAATTTGCGGGCGTAATAACGCTGTATCACAATTACAAATTGAACCGTTACATTGCAGTATAACTCAAATATATTCATTACCAAACGCAAATATTAAGCATCTCATTTTTATATTTGCTAAATATGAGTCTCTTATGATGGTACTAAGAAGATTTCGTCAAACGAACGAAACATCAGAGCCGTTTCGCAGCGTTGCCTCGTCTTAAACGTGTTAATAACAAGTTGGCCGTAACGATGATCTATCAAAGATGTTTTGAAGATGCGATTATGAAGATCAATTTTCAGCTTAATAAAAAGCAACTATGATAACGCTGGAGAGAAGGTACGATTTCGCATGAAGGTCTCTGTCTTCTCGAACCACGTTCAACTTTCAGGAAAATGTCGACGACGTTTGGAGAAGCACCATTATGAAAACTTTAAAAAATTTGAAATAGTTGTACGTGTTACACGTACAAGAAGTTCAAAGAAAATAGTTGTTTGAATTATTCAAAACAAGCAGACGGTCTGGGAGCGTTAAATGTAATTGAAATTTGCTGCATCAGCACAAGAGAAATTTCGACTATCTGTAAAATTCATATAAAATTTGGAAGAATTCATTATGAAGTTATATGTAATATTTTGATGTATTTGTTGAGGATAGGTTACTATAAGTGTTAGATATCTGGAAATATCACTAGGAGCCAAAATATTATAACATTAGAATATAAAAAGAAAATTTGGACCGATGAAAAAACAGTATTTTTTAACTATGTTCTCATGTCCTAGCTTTGCATAGAAACAGCCTGATCATAAATTTTATCCTAACAATCGAATGAATTATCTTTTCTTCTGGAACTCCAGCTAAGCACATTTTAGATCAAAAGTGCCAGAAAGTCGAAAAATCTGCTCATTAAGCGAAGTGGCGATTCATTTTCATTATGTCGCCCCCAATGAAGAGAATAAAGAAAGGGTGCTGACTACGCTACAAGCGCTGGGGGAAAAAGGACTATGAATATTTCTTATTTTGTTTTATTTTAATTTTTTTTTTTATTTTTCTTTGCAATAAAGCCGAAACAGAAAAAAAATATAATGATTTCTCCTCCTCTGTGCTCAGCATCTTTCTCAAATTAGTATTAATAAGAAGCCGAGTTGGTTAGCTAAATAAAAATAATTCTGATTTTCCACAATATTGGCAATTAATGCTCGGACAGTTTTTAATGCATGAAATGTTTACGGATGAATTCTTTTACTTAACGTAGTAAAAACTATTCAATTATGGATCGATATTAGTGAAGATCAAAACTTCCCTTGTCAGCTAAGCTATTTTTAATATGGATGATAACTGACAGGGGAGTTTAACTTTGAAATTTATTAAAGCCATAAATATTATCTCACGATTCCTTATTTAAACGTTTAACTCTCTTGTATTTATCAACTTGTATAGCGAACAATATAGAGATTCATATACTATGATTTCTGTGATAATGGTCTAAACAGTATGCGTAATTAAACTAGGGTATACACATGTAACAACTAATTTTCAATTAACCAGGGGAGAGTTTATTTATTGAGGGAAATTGTGTAATTATTATAAGAAATCATTCGAATAAAGCAAACTTACTTCGCTAAATGCAAAAACAAGATAAAAATGCATCAGATAAAAACAGTGAGATAAGAGATATCATATTACTTATGAATCGCCTTTGTCTACAACAATACACAATTATAATATAATTATTCTATATAAATTGCAATATATAAATATTGTTACATCATCCATTAAAAATAAATTATCAAATTACCAAAATAAATTATGTGTACAGCTGCTAATCTTCCCACTGACACCTATAAAAATACAACAGTAGTATAAACAATATCTTATGTTATCTGTAAATTAAATTACTTAAAAATGGATGAATTACTAATAGCATCTTCATTTAATTCTAATGTAGTTTATTTATTTTCCTTGCGCTTTTTACTTCCTTGTATGAAGTAAAAAGGAAATATTGTAATCGCGAAAGGTTTCAGGCAACATATTTCAAAGAAAATATCCATTTTGACCGCTTTCGAGTGCAATTGAACGATGTTTTTGCGTGATATCTGTACGTAAGGACAGAATAAAAGACTCTTTTTCTCCAAAAAAATTATAAAACTGCTTTAAAATGAATTCTGAAGATAATTTTTCGTGGCGTCTGTATGAACGTATGTATGTACATAAGTACGTATCACGCATATCTCAAAAACGAGTAGCCTCAGAATGTTGAAATTTTGTATATAGGACTACTATAACATGTAGATGTGCACCTCGCATTTTGGTTGCAATCGGCCGCGCCAAACGTATATCAATATATTTATATGTATATCCACTCTGTTAGCCGGCTCAGTGATCTCAGTTTCTTTACTCCTATATGTTTGTAAATTGTACATTTTTTGCTTTAAAAATTATTGAATGATGTTGTTCTTATCTTCCGGTTAAGGTTTTTATAACTTTAGTAAATCTGTGTGCAATATTTTTAGAGTTATCAACAATTTTAAAGTTTCTTAAGTGCCGCTAAGCCTAATAATTTTTTTGATGGTGGCCATTTCTTGTTTACATTTGAAACAGCAGAGTAGTGGATTTGTTGCCAATCTAGAGAAACGTAGCTTCGCAACAACAAAGATAACGACTTCATTTATTATTGCGAATTAAATCATGCTTAATCCTTTCTGGAATTTTGAGGAAATAATTGTTTAAGATTTACTTAATTTTTAATAATTTAATTTTTAATATTTAGTAATTTTTAATACAGATATTTTGAGTTTTTATGTATTTTTGTCTTGTCGCGAAGTGAGAACTGAATTAATGAATGAGAAATACTCAATCATCTGTGAAAAACTGTTTTTGTTTTGTTTGCTTAATTTCTTTTATACATCGTTCTAGCTTTTTATAGTATTTGAATAGAACATGTAGCAACGATTAGATAATTCTTTAAATGATATTAATTTTGTGCATTCTGAGTTATAATATGATTCACCATAGCAATCGGTGGTAATGTATATATTTTCATTTTCTTGTTGTTTAGCCAAGATTTTACTTCATTTTCTTTACTTATAGATTTACTTATCAAATTACAAAGCGCTATGGACTTTGTTCCTGCCAAAGCAGGTAGACTTTGTGTGATGATAGTTTTACTCTTGTGAAACGTTTCAAATTGTGTTTTTCATCATTTTAGTTACCAATTATTGCTTATCAGAAGAATAATTTTTATGAAATTTTAAAAATGCCTAACAATATATCCTGCAAGAGATGGCGCAACCAGAGCTCCAGTCAACTAAAATGCTTTTGATCCCTACTTATAGATGGCGCCACACGAGCACCTCATTTGTTCAAAATTTACTTATTTTACAGACGGCGGCACAGGAGCTTCCGTCGCTAGTAATCTCTGAGTTCTAGCACATCATGTATACAAATACCTCCATATTATTGGATACAACTTACTCGATTCTTCAAGCATTTAAAAGTCAAGTATTATATATTGGTAAAGGCCGTTAATGGTCGATTGCCTCTTACTAAGTAATAAGACATAGACATAGACATAGTTACAATATGAACGAAATTATAATACTGTTAAGTGAACCTAGCGCCAGAGTGTCGCTATGGTAAACAAATAGAGTGAATTTTAAAGAATGCATTTATTCTATTGTGGCTCATGCGCTGTCGGCGAAGTAGATTTAATTAAATCCAATAAGTTTAAACGAAATGCAAGAAAAAATGCGTATAATTTAATATTCCGTACAATGAAGCCATGTGGTGTACACATCAGATTTTTTAATAGCTGTCGGAATAATCGTGAGTTGAGAATTAACCATAAATATTGTATCCGATATGACCTCTGTTAATTCGCATACTACTGTATGACAAATCAATACAGGTTAACTAATTATACGAAAACTCTGCAAATGATGATAATTAATAAACGATACGTATTAAAGAAACAAGAAATCTAAACAATGACATATGAATGATTGCGGAATGTTTTATTAAAGTAATTTGTATAAGAAATCTTTACCGTTTTAAAAAATATGTTTATTCTGAGTTTTTCAATTAATATAAAAGAATAATTGTCTACGTTTTTGAAATCAACGGAATGAAAATTTAATTTTACATTTGTTGCGATCTTATGTAAATTTGTTATTTACATATAAAAGATTTGAAATGTTTACAAGTTTGAAGTCTAAAAAATACTTTAACGAATGTCATAGGAATACAGAACATGTGCTTTAAATGCATACCTTATTTTAAGCATTTAATGTTAGCCCATGTGTTCAAACGCATGAATAAATCAATAAGTATACAAAATCTAACACGAAAAAAAAATCAGAAACTGATGTTTGAAATTTAAATCTACTGATACTGTAAAATTAGCTCCTACATTGTCGTAGTCTGATCGGTCTATCTTATTACACACTATGTTTATGTAAATTCTTTGTTGTGTCTTAATATCTTCCATCAGCCTGTATCAAAATAAAGATATAGTTTGATGTTAAATAAGAACGAGAAGAATTCTGTGACAATACCCAATAGTTAGCTGTGAAGAAGAGTCTCTTATTAAGGTGATCGTTGCTCTGGCAAGTGTTTTGTACATGTAAAGTTTCAGGTGATTTCCCCGTCAACTGGAACTGAATGATTAAATGAAATTTAAATAGAGTATTTTACTGTTTTAAATAATGCATTGGTTTAGAAGAAGAGAATAGCTTGCAATGGGTTTTAAGGGAACTTGTGTGTGAAACTAAGGTGATAAGGTGATATCTTTGACTGAGCAGGAAGAATACATTACTGCAGCTTTCATTTCAGTTACACACGGCATTTTACTGAATTGGTGCATAGATGTAGATTATCGTGATAAATCTGTTTTTGAACTATATATTTATAGTCTGTCAATATAACGGTTCTTCACTCAAAGCTATTTTTTTACTGTCGACCAGTGTATAGGCAACAATTTATAAACAATAATGTGACATAATGGTATTTCTATAAATGACTGGGGAATAATTTTTTATAAAATAGCAGAGAGATTAAAATCGGGAAAAAAGTTGATTTCCTTGAATGAAAATAACCACACTTTATTTAGTACCTTTTGACAAACGCTGCATATTTTTATCATAAGAAAACAAAAAAAAAAATGATAAAAGCTATATTTTCAATAAATATAAATAAAGTTGCGTGCGTACGGGTTCGTAATAGACCGAATGCACACAAGATCGATGACAGGTTGATAAAATGTATTTTATCAAAAGAAACACTTTAGAGGTCTGAAGCTTTCCACAGAAATACTCCTACGGGTGATCATAGTGTACAGTCAGTAAATGCATTTCAAACTACTAAAACTGGTAAACACAACTGAGTGCAAAGCGTATCTAGAGAGAAAGCTAACCCAGAGATATCTCAGTACCATGAACTCATGCTGAACTAACAGCTAGCAACAGCAAGAAATGAGAACAGATGTTGTCTCCAGCCTTATATAGTCTTCACCCGACCGTTGAGAAGTGTCTGGAACTTACCTAAATTACTGGAAGGTATATGAGGCAGGATACGTTTACATTTGCATCTGAAATCAATCATAGTTATTCAATTACAGTACTTATTACGGTGATACAGGGATCAGACCAAACTGCCACCAAATGGTCTGCAAGTTTGGAAATTTTTCACGAAATCTGGCGACAAAAATAGTCACCAAAACCGTCGCCAACATGGCAAAATCTCTCCAGATCAGCGAAATAGCCATTTACTCAGTATTAAATTGTTATGTAGAGAAATTATCTGATAGCGTTGTAAAAACTATGTGAATGATTTTATAATTTATGGAAATTTAAATTTTATTTAGATTCTGAATTATTTAATTTAAGGCTTTAATTTTGGGGAGAAACAGATGCTTCGGGAAATATTATTTAGTATAAATGAATATTATTTATTTTCTTTTATTTGCAAATCTTGTACAAACTTTTATTCGTTGTGAAAGAAGCAGGGAAAGGGAGGCAATTTTCGCCAAGTCATGATTTCGCGCGCTTTAGAATGTTCGAGAAAGAATTTTCATTGTTAGTTGACCTTAAGAGAGGAAAGTACGTGACGGAAAGGTCAAAGGTTGCTACTTGTCTTTCAATGTAAGTCATTCAGGTTTTTGGTGATTGAGGGTCCGGTTGTTGGCTAAGTGAAGAAGGGCGCGCATGCGCGATCACCCTTTTTTCCGCATTCTGGAGTTGAAAACGAAGATTTTGCCATAATTAAGGGGGCGATAAGTGAAGCCATAGTGGGAGCCCGTTTGGTGAAGGAGACGAAGGAAATTCGAGTTGGATACACACTTACTCTGGACACTCTTACTTTTGGACTCGCGCACTTACTGGTTGGCTGGACTTGTGGATGTTACTCTGGAACTTACTTGGGACGTTACCCGTGAAGCTTGCTCTTGGGATGAGTAAGAACAGGCGAGCCGTAATTTCCTAGCAACAACGTTTCTGACCGGCGAAATTTGAACGAGTTACCTGCGTGTTGACATAGGACTTTCAGGACCAAGCGGATAGCCGTCCTGGGCAGCAGTGCTCCTGTTTCTGTTCTACAGTAGTGAAGTGGGTCTACATTTTTAGAACCAGTGTCAAGATGAGCCCGGCCGACATCAACGCGGGATAAGATAAGAGTCCTCCGCTTCAAGATGTCCCTTCAAGATAAGTTTTATTTTTTTTTGGTGTGTTTGAACTTTAGGCAAGCTTTTCAAAAACGTCCTTAGCAGAAAAAAAACAACGTCAAATCTAAAATTTAACTCTCAGGCCTTAAATTGTTTCCCTTTCCTTTCTTTTAAATCACCAGACAAACCTTAAGTTTTTTTATGAATTTAAATGAACAGACTCTCAGATGAGGTTAAGATTTTTCTTATTGTGTTGTAATTGAATAAACTGATATTTAATCTGGAACCTCTTACAGTATGTTTTCTTTATATATTTAATATGAACTTTTCCTTTATATCTTGTATATGTTTTATGTTTTCGATCCTCTCACGGCGCGGTCCCGGAATGCATTTTTTTCACAACGCAAAAATGCTGTACACGTTTCACTATACGATTACTGCCTTTTACGGCAAGTAGTTTCATATTTAACATTTAACAATATAGGAATTTCAGATATAACATGGTACCTAGAAGTAAAACTATTTAACCTTGGTGTCGAAACTTTTTCTTCATAACAAAATAGACTTACCCCTGTATTCTTATTTTTCTGGCAGAGCATCCTCTCTCTAGATTTTTCATGTTACATTATACTGAAAAACACAACAATTTCACGTAAAATTTCGCCAAAACTATCCATATATGTACGAAATTGTTAACAATACAAATTGCGTAGTAAAATGTTGTATATTAATTAAATGACAAGCTCATAATTAATGCTTAATAAACTGTAAATACATCTTTTTCTCCTTCCAAAAGTTTTATGAAAACAAATTTCAGTTAGAAAAACTGAGAGAAGCGGTATTTTTTATTTAGTTAAACTATCATTTACTTTTAGATCTGTGAAATAAAATTTTAATATTTTCTTCTAAACGTTAAGGTTATTTAAGAGATTTTTATTAGCACACGAATTATAAAACTCAAACATAATTTTTCATCAAAATTTTGCAAAACTTGCTTTAAACGTTTTCTGCTATAGAGCGTTCCATTGCTCAAAACTAGATACTGTCTCTAATTATCGCATGTACAGGGTGATCTTTTTTAAAGTGACAGTGTTTGAAGCGCCTTGTAGCGCGATCTAATAGCCGAAATGGCACCAAACTTGGTATTTAGCCTAATCAAGACATAAAAGATCAAGACATACAATTGTACAGTTAAATTATTAACGTTTATATACTACATTAACTACGTTTATATACTACATTAACCGGTCTAATTCCGGTGAGGAATTAGACCACATAGAATGTGAGCACCGTTCTCAGAAATAACACCATGCATTCTGTGCACAACGTTCTCCATAGCCGTATGTAACATATCACGAGGAATATTCCGCACTGTCTTTGTTACGTTGTCCTTTAGAATAGACAAATTTGATACTCCACCAACATAAACTTGAGATTTCAAATAACCGCAGAGCCAAAAATCGCATGGCGTGAGGTCAGGGAAACGAGGCGGCCATGCAACTGGAAAACTGCGACTTATGACTCTTATCACCAGTGACGTTTGTGCGCAACAGCTGCTTTACCTTATTACTAACGTGTGGCGGAGCACCATCCTGCATAAAGATTGTGTTTTGCAGAAGTTGAAGACGGTGTTTTGCAGAAGTTGAGGAATAACAAACGTTTTCAGCATTTCGTGATACCTTTCTGCATTTATGGTGCACGTTTGCGGTCCTGTCGGAATGATAGTCTCAGAAAAGAATGGTCCAATTACAAATTCGGCTGTGAAACCACACCAAACAGTAACTTTTGGGGAATTTAATGGGATTTCGTGCACGGTGTGGGGTTGCTCAGAAGCCCAAATTCGGCTATTTTGTGTGTTTACGTACCCATTGAGATAAAAATGGCACTCATCTCCCCACAGAATGTGTCATAGGAAAGTATCATTAATTTCTACCTTGGCAAGAAACGATAGAGCGAATGTCACTTGCTTATCATAATCATTTGGTTTCAGTTCGTGCAAGTGGCTGATTTTGTAGGGGTATAATCCAATAAACCGCCGCAAAACTCTTCATACCGTGGAATAATTCATGTCCAATTGTCGAGCTATACCCTTTCGTAATTTTTTTCTGGTTCGAAATTCCAGAAGAGCTGCGTATTGATTCATGTAATACAGCTTCACCAGTAACCCCCCACACGTTCCAGTAATTTGAGAGGCATGTCCACTGGAGCTCGTTTACTTCAGCTGAGATTATTTGTCGAAGCTGTCTACTACTTGCTTTATTACTGGTGCTGTCATCGCACAACATTTGCATTTTTCTTTGATACCCGTGTTTTATGCTAATTCTCGTTATTGTAAGCTACAGCAGCGCCACAAAATCCCTAGCGGCGATTTTTGGAACTTTTTTTTTTTTTTCACGGCATCTTTTTCCCATATCTTGATTAGTCTAAATACCAAGGTGCCATTTCGGCTATTAGATAGCGCTACAGGGCTCTTTAAACACTGTCACTTTAAAAAAGATCACCCTGTATATAATAAAGCAGTATGAAATGAAATAGAGTTTCAGAGATGCTGAGTATTGCTTATTACAGTCATCTGTTCCACTTCAAGACATAATAAAATCTAATATTTTAGAATTCTGCTCTTTCTGTCAGTAGAGAAAGGCGAACATTTTAAATGGAACAAATGTCTATCTATTTCGCTTTATTTGCGCTTTCTTGTACATTATAAACGATCAGAAATATTTCAAGATTCAGTTTTGGAACTGGAATAGAAACTATGTTAAGGAGCCAGCTGAACATTTGCAGTCAATTATTGTAAGATCTAAACATTGTAAAATGCAATGCATTCCATTTCCAAAAGCTTGGATTTATCTATTTTCATACAATTATGGCGTCAGACTCTTTTGGGGAAACAAATCAATCATTTTCCTTTTTGTTGGATAAGAACGGATTGTTCGTAAGAGGTTCTAAAAACAGACCTCATCTCAAAAGCGTTGAGCATTCGTTGCAGTCTAGAATCCATTAATTCTTGCGACCCATCTTTTCCTCATGGTCATAAATATTGGGCTAATGGCCAATTGTGGTTTCGGGGACATGCACTTATAAACTGCCAGATTGTTAGATTGCAGTATAAAGGATAAACAACTGTTGTTTTCCGGATAACTCTCATGAACTCTGTTTCGTGTTTATCGTAGACTTTTGTAAATTATTCTGAGTTCTAGAATTTCCGTTATTTAACAATTAATGCACTTATTAAACGCAGTACTATAAATGATTTCAAAACCAATAATATGATACTTAATTGTCTATAAAATATTTAAAGCTTTTGTTTAATTAATTAGCTTTTGTGTTTAACTTATTCTATCATCTGATCTTCGTTTTGGCTTCATTTTAACTGCATGAGCATTAAATGCATTCGAATATTTAATAGACCATTAAGATACACAGAGCATCTTTAAAGACTTAGGGCTAAGTAATTCCATCTAAATCACGTAGACCTGCAATGCGATAAATTGTGACAATAGGTACAAATATAACTCGGCCTGCTTCAATTAAAACAGCAGACTTTTGAGAAAAGAAATAGTAATGCAATTTTATGTTTGATCCTGTGGCAGCGGGTCTCTACAACTACATATTAAGTGATTAAATTTGTAGAATTTTTTCGATGTCATTAGTTTTTTTTTTACGATGCAGGAGATGTGAAAAATATGTAATGCCCTATCTGGGACTTAAACAGTGGACCTCTCGAATACGCGCCGAAGTAGGCTTCAGGTTACACCGGGAAGGTATGCGGAAAGAAGGAGAAAATACCTTATATGCTCTCCATTTTAAAGGGCAACTGGGGATGACGGGACCCAATCGCCAAATCCTGGTGGTATCGAATTATCATCCGCCGCCTCTTTAGTTCGGGCGCGACTGTAGATTCATTAGTTTTTTGGTGCAGAGACCTTGAAAAATTTGCAATGCCCTCCCCGAGATTTTAACCTTGTACCTCTTGAATACGCGTCGAGTATGCTTCCAATTACACCACGAAGGCATGCGGAAACAAGGGAGAAAATACCTTACAAAATGAAAGAAGCAAAAGAAAAAATCTTTACGTATTGTAACTGCTGGCAAGTGACTTCTTGCTAACGAAAGCGTCTTTATGCGTCTCTAAAGTAAACTATGTTCCCTGAAACGAAATCCGATTCTAAAAGAGACCATTTTAGAGCATTTCAGAAACCTTAACATCGAAATAAAATAGGATCCCAATGATTGATATATATATATTGTAGAGCCATTAGGATTTTTTTGGGGGCAGAAAAGATGAAAAATAGCAAACGCCTTCGCCGGTAATCGAACCATGGACCTCTGGAATACCGGCCCAGCGTTCAGAATCACTACACCACGAAGGACGCTAGGAAAGTGGGAGAAATACCTTATAATATAAATACACATTCATAGGGCTTCTCGATGCATATATATATATATATATATATATGCATCGAGAAGCCTTATATGAATGTGCATTTATATCGAGTATATATAACTCTAAATAATGAAACGTGAAAGATTTGATTTCTTCATATTTGGATATTTTACGAATTTAGTCTTATATGAATGTGCATTTATATCGAGTATATATAACTCTAAATAATGAAACGTGAAAGATTTGATTTCTTCATATTTGGATATTTTACGAATTTAGTCTTAAAATTTCAATGGTAATTAAAGGTTATGTGTGTATTGCAAATTCCGGCTTTCGAACTGTCTGTCGAATTAAGTGTAATTCAGATCGAAGATCTCAAATTGTATATCAGGCATCTTGTTATCCAAAGTGCATGGGAATGGAATAAGATGTGTTCTTGATGGTATTAATTCCAGATAAAAGTGATATTTCAGTACTGTGTATTTGAAATGAATAAAATGCATATTTAATATCATGCGTTAAATGAAGCTGAAGATCTTGCGTAAAACCCTAGGTCTGAAATTCTGAGAACTTTTCCACTGGTATAAAAATTTTCAGTATTTCGCCACCATAATCATATTTCGACACTGTGATTGTTAATTGGCAGTCCTGAAAAGATAAAACGAATAATGTGAAAATATGCGAATTGTTTAAATCCAGTTTATTATTTAAATCTGACTCTTTGAAAACACAATTATGTAACAAAAGCTTTCATATTACATTGCGCTGCTCACGCATTAAAATTTACTTGTGCTTTAGTATCCTCACATATATCTGCATTACACGAAATGACAAATTTACAGCAAAGAACTGCTCTTTAGGCAGATAGCTCTCACGCACTTTGTCTCAACTGCTCTCACGCACTTTGTATAACAGTTAGCTATTAACGAATAGTTTAAAAAAACTATTTCGTTAATAGCTAATTGTTATATTGTTATACTTGCGATGCACTATTCTGGCTCATCACTTAAACTGCTTGACCAAAATAATGTTTTATGAATAACTTGCTCACAGAAAGCGTGCATGAAATGAAGATATGATCACGAATGGCATGATAAATGGAAAAAGATAACTTTAATATTGTGTTAGGTTACCTTTCTACAGCCAATTACGTTTTGCAAATTTCAGTTTACCGAATGCCATTGCAGGAAACGTTTCCTTATGCGTGCTATATTTTGCTGTGTTTCTGAAATGATTAATTTAAAAATAAACATTTCTCTTGGTTAAAAAAAATCCAATGCGAAATAGTCATCCTTT
Source organism: Stegodyphus dumicola (assembly GCF_044657685.1). Classification (NCBI taxonomy): domain Eukaryota; kingdom Metazoa; phylum Arthropoda; class Arachnida; order Araneae; family Eresidae; genus Stegodyphus; species Stegodyphus dumicola. Next base: position 96,350,515 of record NC_140772.1, on the reverse strand, counting down.
GCTAATTATTTATGTTAATAATTTATGAATTGTAAGCAGTTACAAAATGCTCTGCTTAAGTAAATGTTTTTATTAATGAAAAGGATGTGTGAAAATGAAGCGGGTTCAGCGAAATTGTTCTAAGAATATAAATTTCATTTCAGATAACAAATTAACACTGAGTATACTACCTTTGAGTGCTGAGTAATTAAAATCTACTTTTAAATGGTAAAAAGAATGACTCTAAAGCATTTGGTATACTATAGAAAGAAAATTATTAAAGATATGTTTAGATGAAATGATACTGATTCATGTCTTAAAATGAATGTTAACTATTGGGTAGAATTGTAAGTTGCACAGCCAAACATTTCAAAGATGCTGGTCACAGGTGATCTATATCTGGAGAGTGTCTTGGGATTAACATATAATGTCATCACTTCAGGGCAGTGATATAAATTTCAACATATATTTAAATTCAAATTAAATCACTACACACTATTGCATTTCAAAGATATCTTTGAGCAATTCCCATCAAGACCATCAACGTCACCCATGATTTTCAGGCTGTGTAATATATCCTGCTGGTCACGTGTCACTCGGGATCAAACTTTCAGTCACAGGTATGGGATAGTGCAGTAAATTTGAATATACAATTAGATTAAAATTATATGAAAGCATAATTATGCGCGTGAACCTAATCCAATGAAAAGCAAAGCTACTGATCTCTGCTGACGGTCATTTTGGAGATCCTTTTTATTTCACCCATCTAAGGCTGTACAGTCATTACGTTTTGGATGCTGAAAACGTGATAAATGGGCGATGCTCTCGCTGGGATTCGAACCCCGGGCCTCCCGAATAGGCATCGAGTATGCTTGCAGTTACACCGCAAAAACATGCGGAAAGGAGAGAGAAAATAACTTACATACTTCCGCTTTAAAAGACGACTGGAGATGAGGAAACTCAAGTGCCAAATCCTTGTGGTGACGAATTATCGTCCACCATATTTTTGTTTTGTTGCTACTTTTTTTAGTTCGGACGCCACTATAGGGTCATTAGGTTTTCGATACTGGGAGCGGGAAATATGTTGCGATGCCCTCCCCATGATTCTAAATATGGACCTCCTAACTACGCGTGGAGCGTACTTCCACTTACATCAGGAATGTGTGCGAAAAGAAGGGAGAAAATATCTTACAAGGTAACGGATTAAATTTGAATAATATTCTAAACAATAAAGAGGGCACACTTTCCATCGACACTGCTGGTCACATATTAATTAATCGTTACTCATCCATGATTATGATTATAATGTTACACATAAAGTCACTGATGGGGGCAAGATAAATCTTAAAATTAAATGAAGCCGAAAAATACAGCTAAACGTACGCAAAATATGGTAGTAATCGTTAAAATCTATGATTGCTGGCGAAAGTCAAGGATATTGATCACTGGTAATTTACAAATTTTCAGTAATCAGTGAGTTGTATTCTAAATTTTGTGTTGTAATGGCAATATTTGTGAAAGAAATGGATAAAAATCTTGACGGAAAACGTAATGTAATGTAACGCTCCCAAAATTTCGAAAATAGCTAAAAGCATTTCTTTATCAAAAGCAAACACTTTCATTAATTGAACCTATGCGTGACATGAAACTTTCTATGTAATAATAATGAAAAGGTTCTGAAAGAAAAATCATACCAATTAATGGATTCAAACATTATAAGAAAATACTGACGATCTCTTTATGTGCTGGTATGCTTAGTGTATTATGAAACTCGCTTTTAGAGGGAAAATTCTAAGAAGAATGTAGATTTTAGTGACTGAGAGCATTACAGTATATAAAGATATTAATCTGTTTTCAAATATAATGTGATCAAACGAAGAGCTGGTTAACATATGTCAAAGAATAAAACAAAAAGTTGTAAATAAGAACAATTTTTTCAAAATTTAAAATTTTACTTTTATTTGTCGAGAGCTTTAATTAAATAAATATGGCTGATTTAATTATAAATTCCGTCGGTGGAAGTTTTCAAATATATCCACCAATATATTAATTTTTGCACTGAAACATTTGTCTCTTGCGTTTTAGTGGATTTTGATATGTATTTAATTTATGTTTGTTATCAGTAACTTCATTATTTTCATCTATTAAGCATTTCAAAAATAAGTTATTAATATTAAAGAGAGCAACATATACTGCATCTTCGAGGAAGTAAGCATGCATAATTGCATACTCTCCAACGTGTAACGGATTTGACGATTTGGTTATGACAATGAAATTTCAAATTTGTGCTGAATATTAAAGAAGCCTGAAGGAACGTTTGTAATCCAGCTTATCATATTTAAAGCGATAGAATTACTTACAAAGAATAGAAGGCGAATTTGAAATTTTGAATAATACATTTTGGTTCATTCATTTAGAATAATATTTCCTAGCAGTACAAAAGCTTTATATTCGTATGAAAAGCACTCTGAAGCTCTTTAAGGAATACTGGCACCTATGTCGACAGCAACTTTCCTCAGAATCATTTGAATATGATATTAGATCGTAGATGTCTTTCCTGAAATTAGCATATGTGAAACAAGATGAATATCGTTTCACTTATTTGAAGATATTAGTTAAATATTTTGATTTTAAATTTCGGATTAATTAATTTTTAGTTTCTTTTTTAATCAAATTAACCTTTTTAATGAAAACTTAAAAAAATAAAGTGAGGTTACTCTTTCTTTAAATTACTTTAGCTCCAGAAAATGATCCGCTTGTACAAAAAACTGATTTCTATGCTGTAAATTGTTTCCTATGCTTTGCAGTTTCAAGCATTTTTTTTAAATTTACATAGATAAAAAAAATGCTAGCTTGCAGCAATAAAAACGATTATTTTTGCGATGCTGATAATCTCATATGCACATCCCTTACATGTTCACAGACATATAAATCAGTAGAACATGATGTAGGGATTTTTTTCCCTAACCTTCTTAGATTTATTTTGTTCTGTCATTTTATTTTCCTTTTTCACCTCGAAAGCATTATGTTAATTTTATTAACAATTAAATTTTAAGTTAAAGTTCCTTTCCTGTCAAATTCTTAACTTCAACTTTCTACTTCCGGCCAGAACGTAGTTTTGGAATCATCTGAATACTTAATGAGAAGGAGCGGTATTTAAACCGCGAAGTCTACTTGCTGAGTTGGAGAGAATCAGAGTTTCTGATTTGCGCGCGTCTGCCTTTTGACTACTCTCTCTCAAAGCTGTTATTACGCTTGGCCGTACTCAGGCCCTTGATAAGCTTCGTAGTCAATTAGAGTTAAGGTGCCAACTCGATTAGAATCTTGATAGCTTCGGCTATATCTCCTAAGTTAATCTTAGTTTTAGATTATTAGTCTCTTAAGTTCGAGCCCAAGTGTCGGCTTTTATTGTACACTCCAAGACGGAGTTTTGTTAAATCTTAATTGGAATAATAAAAGATTAGTTACCCTTTTCCATGTTGTTGTTTCTTGTTAAACGAAAGTAAGCGATTATTCGCTAACTAGTTCTTAAGATTCGTCACTTTCTACAGTAACTGAGAAATACACTAGTGAGAATCTTACAACCTTAAATCATCCAGTAGTCCAAACAAATAAAAAGACAGACCCAGTGAGTTATACATTGTTTTTCACGCCTGTGATCATAAAAAATATTTCTAATATATGGACCCCTAGCGGCCTATCTGTTAACCAATAGAAATGAAATTTCAAATATTGTTACTTGGAGGTATGCGTTCGATAGTATGATGATTTAAAACAATAAAGCTCTCATGGTTACGGCAACAGTAAAAAATTTCAAAATTTTCGAATGGCATTACCCCACTGATCAGCGCATTGCATAAGCCTAAATGGCGTTAGAATGCTACACGTATGGGGAAACTTGTCGGCTGAAGACATTTGAAAAAAAAAAAAAAATTGTAAACGACCAATGCCTTTACAAGGCAGGGGGGAAAGCTTTTACTGGAATTCCAAGTTCTTAACGTGCCCACTTTCGAAGATGATAACGTATTCCAAGCGAGAGATTGTTGACAACTATGCCGAACGTAACTTCTCGGGGAAGAATCTGTATATCTTCATATTTTCTGGCTTCTTTCAATTATGATAAATCTTGTGTAGTTGATGTGCGCACCTTATATTTCAGATAACAACAGAATCAGAAAATTATAGGCGTGATATCAAGAGATTGCGTTGGCCACGAAACTGAAAAGTTGCGGAAGATGACTTGATATCTTCAAAATCTTGTGTAAATTAAAAACCTGAATTCCAATGAAATTTTTCCCCTTTCTTTTATTGTATTGACAGTATTCTCATGATTTTCCCAGGCAATATTCATCATATATGTATCGTTCCGACGCCATTTATGGTTTCTCAGTGAGCTGATCACTTTGCGCAGAAAAAAACATGGTGTTGCTATTCGAAAATTTCGATTTTTTTTCTCTGTAACTGTAAGAACGAAAGCTCTATTGTTTTAAGTCATTATAATATTCAGAGCATGCTTTCCAATAACAATATCTGAAATTTCATTTTGATTGGTTGAGCGAATTTGCCGCAAGGTTTCATATCTAGGTGAAGATTTTTTTTATGTATATAGAAGCTAAAATATATACCCAATATATAATTTTAGCAGGCGCTTAGTAAGTGGACATGAAATTATTATTCATTAACTTCTTGCCAGTCTTTAATGCAGCTTGATTATATATCATGATAGCAAAGATATGTCTTTCTTCTTTCTAAAACTTAGTTTCATTAACTTCTTGTCAGCCCTATGGAGCTTGATTAAATATCATGAAAGCAAAGAAGTCCTTCTTTTCTCTAAAAATTAGGTTTCACACCTAGCTGTATATAAGTTATGTACTTCCTAATTATAATCTACATGATGGTAATGTTCAATAAATATTTTATCTTATTATGAAACATTGAGTAGCTTTTTACTTATCTCTCATTAAACAGCAGACGATAGGGAAAAAACAAAACTTCACCTGGAACATTTGGCGTCTAATTGAGAAGAGCAGGAATGAATTTATTTGAAATGAGCATCGAGAGGCGATAAGCATATTTTCATTAATCTATTTTACAGATATAATTCATACCAAAGTATGTAATTTTAATAACATGTAATTGGAATAATGTGTAATTAAATTAATGTAAATATAAATGTAATTGAACAAGATATTTAATCTGTAATCCAAATTTAAGTAAATATTATTTTAGGTTGCTGCGAAACAAGATAATCAAATCAAAATTACTCGTTCGGTTTATTTATTGCTAGCTGTGTCTGTAATATTAATCTTTAGAATATACAGGCAATGAAATTAGATCATTTCAGAGCATGAAATACGTAAGGTAAATGTTTTGTAACTTTAAATGCATGCTTCTCAAATATTTTGAATGCTCATTTTGTACAAAGAAACCTAAGCACTAATTAAATGCATACGTTTTGAGTATGTTCGTAAATTCTATTATAAATACTGCTTTATGCAACATTGAATTTGGTATGGCGGCTCATTTTCGTTCATTTCTGTTTTAATTTTTGGCAGTATTTATGTTTGATGTTTTAATTGTAAAAGCATCCCAATATATGTTAAGCAAGAATTAGCATACCGATAAACCAAACATAGATTTTTTTATATATTTTTCAACAGAACATTATTCTAAAAAGCAAGTAAGTCTTTGAAAAACATTGACATATAAAATATATAGTTCCAAATGTCTAAAATCTGCAGTAAAGAGCCAAATGGTTAGTTCCAAACTTTCAAAACTTTATAAGCTAAAAGGCGATTACTAAAATAATCTATGTAACTAAAGCTGATTAAAGAAGCCCGATCTCTGCTTGAGCAGCAATCGGTCAAATGTTTTTTTAACGCGAGAATTTAATTATATCGGCAATTTTACTCTAAGTTAAAAAGAGCTGATGCCTTTCCAAGACTTATTGCTACATTATGAAATGTCCATTGTATTTAAAGACACCTTTCATTGTTGCTAAAATTTGCTTGGATGCTTCATTTCGGTTAAAAAAGGAATTAGTATAACAACATAGCTTTCTTTTTCAAAAATTCAGAATTTTAAACGACCAACTTATTGAAAAGGACTGACGTTATTTTTCATATCTAGTTAGGATCTACACCTAATTAGTAATTATCCTTTTTGGTTTTTTATCCTATTTGGCTTTTTATATCTCTTACGTTGCATTTGTGTGCATTAGGTAAGAACCAGTTTGCCATTTACTTAAATGAAGTGCAACAAGATATGGAAAAAAGTATGAGTTATTCCTTTTATGCATTAAGAAAGTAAAACGATACAAAAAACAATAAAATATGCAATATAAAAATAAATGCTATTTTATAAAATTAGCTATTTTGCTTGGAACGTATTCGCAAAAGCTAGCTATTTTGCTTTTAATGTTTTGATTTCTGTATGAGTAAACAAGTGTCTTGTTAGTTTGTTTGGTGGACGTACTATTTGTTACGCAATTGCTTGGATTGGCAATAATGATTATTATATAAGTACGTTTGCAAATGTAATATATAAAATTCATCCTATATTGTCTCTCTCCTTAGCTGTTGGAATTTGTGCCTTTTTTTCGCCGAATGAGCGCTATATAGTAGTAAAATCTTATATTTACATTCTCGAAGAATTGTTGCACGGTTTATTTTTGTTCTGCTCCAAAAGTTTGGCATCCGTTCAAACTTTCTTTTACATTTTCTTTCACTCTACGTTTCCACGAGGAGCATTTTTAGCGAATATGTAAATGAGTAGTTTTTTTTTCCCGTAAACCGAAGGGAAAAGAAGTGAGGGAGATTTTACGGAGTATCATGTTAGCAAAGGCTCAGAGATGATTACTTTGACTTTTTTCTGTAGGTTGTTTTAAATATGGGCTTTGGGTAGATTGTTGTAAAAAGTTAGATTGGATTTGAAACAGAAGGAAAAATTTGAAAGCATAGAAAGTGAGAGCTGGTCACCAGAAATGTAATACTTAAAACATCTAGAAAAGACTCATTAAAAGACGAAATGAAGGTTAACTAGAATAGACGTCAAGATATTAACTTATGTTTACTTGTAAATGATATTACAGCAGTCATATTGTTTTTGTATTTAATGTGTTTCCAGGTTCAGTCCACTAATTTTGCATAATGTTTCAAGAAGTTAAACTATTTCACTTACGCAAGCTGCAGATTGTCGTGAGTAATAAGATGGAAAAATTGCAGTAATGCTCTCTTTGCGTTCATTATGAGATGTTACTTTAAGTTTGCAGGAATCAAGTTACATTTCATTGAAAGCAAATGTACTACTTTAAGTTATCTAAGAAGAAATATATCATAAAAGCTAGTACCAACAAAATAGGATGACCGTTCCATCTTGGAAAATAAAATCAGATTTTTTTTTTATTTACAGATAACAGATAACTGTTATTAGAAAAACTTCTGCTTTGTTCGTTTTTTTTTCTTTTTTTCTTTTTCTTTTTTTTTTTTTTTGTCTATGTTATTGAATTTTAACCAGCAAAGTAAAAATGCTCAAACGGCCTAAATGATGTTACTTGTTTCAGCGTTGTCTTGAAATACTTTGTTTTCAGTGTTTGTTCTGCTATATGAGAAAGCATCATCTAGGGCAAGACTACAAACAATTTCACAGCTGCTTTATCCTAATTTGGGACAAAATGCAGATACCATAAAAGTTAAAAATTTAATGGAAATTCAATATTTATTTCGTTTGGAAGTTACGTTTTGAGTTTTAGAATATTATTTTGACATTCTTATATATTAAATGTTTGTTCTTACGTATAAAATTGTAAAAGTAAAACAATTTGTGCTCTTCATGTATTTTAAAACGCTACTCTCTCAGTTCTAAATTTCTGAAAATACTATTCTTTTCCTATACGAGCATTTCCGGTTTGCAAAACACCAGTGTTCAGCAAAACGTCAGTAAGTTTTCCGCGAAAATTTACAAAACTGAGTTTAGAAAACAACGAAATATTGTCTGCCTTTATGCCTTTAACACAGTATGAAAGAAATGTTAAAAACAATTTAAAAAGAAAACACAAAAAAGTAATTTAAATCAGTGGTAATGAATTTAGTAATTTAACAAGGCACCCAATGGCTGTCGTTGGCGTAATATATGCAGGATGCATTTCTATAAGTATTTCTATTCTGTGCTCAGAAGTGAAGAGGTGTTTCAGAATCACTTTCAGTATTTTAAATGTACTAGTTTCCTTTAGAGATTTTACTTTTTATTTTACTTCCTTTTTTTGAAATTTCGAAATATATTTGTGTGAGGTAGGTTTTTCATATTAAGATGCTGCAATATTCAAATATAGAATCCGACATGTTGCTGCATCTGATATGAGAATTCAGGATTCTAACATCGCGCCTGACACTAAAAGAATTGGTAATTTGAAGACTAAGACATATCAAAATCATTGAAAACTAAATATGTTAAAGTCATTGGGTACTTCTTTACCTGGAGACGTGAAAAAGGAGCAATACCCTCACCGGGACAGAACCTGGACCTGTCGAGTGAGCTACCTGTACACCATGAAGGCATGTTGGAAGAAGGGAGAAAAAATACCTTTCTCCTTTCAAAAATTTTCCCTTTCAAACGGCGACTGGGGATTCGAAGATCCAATTGCCAAACCCTGGTGATGATGAATTATTTTCCATCACCTTTTAGTTGGTATGACACTGTAGAGTCATTAGGTTCTTTTATGCTGGAGATATGAAAAATGAGCAATGCCCTCTCTGGGACTCGAACTTTGACCTCTCCAATACGCTCCGCTTGTGTTACTCTTACACCACGAAGGCATGCTGGAAGGACGGATACAATAACTTCTAAATATTTTTAATGTTATTTGTTTCTTTTAACTAGTTTTATGCATCATTTTTTCCAAAAGCCAAAACTGGAGTAAATGCTTATTTTGTTTAATTTAACTGTGTTATGATTTTTTAACACTAAAAATCCAAATTTTTCTCTAGTGTTCCCTAAACATTTTAGAACTTGGACGAGAAAAGTTTGAGAAAGCCTGCTCTAGATAATAACAAAACAATACAACTGCTAAAAAACTATTATTATTAAAATAAAGCAATGTTTATTCAACGCAGTGGAGAAACCTAACTGCAGCATTAATGAAAATCTTCAAAGGAAATTAAAAAATGCTACTAAGAATGCAAACTTCAAATGGGATGTGATTTTATTTATCTTTTTTCTCTAGAATCTACATATGAAGGTTTAGGTTAACTTCAGCTCATGGAAAACTCTCAATGACTCTGATTTTCTTCTCTTCTCGTATCACAAACATAGAAATATAAAGAAATTTTTTTTCTGTGAATTCAAGCCTTTTAACAAGCGCGCTTTGTGGGAGCTTGTACTGAACATTGCTGTTTTATTTGTATTTTTGCCCCTACATTCGTACATTCTGAAGTCATGCTTTTGTAAAGAAGATTATTTTCTATTTTATCCGTAATTCATTTGTTAATGCATTTCCTATTTTAAAAGAGGATTTGATATTTTCTATTTTGGTTTCTCTTTCATCTCAAAGGTACTTGCTATTGAGAGAGAATTCCGATTTCAAGTAAATCAACCGAACTAAATAATACAACATTTTGTACTCATTCGTAATGCTCATCCCCAGATTTGAAAATTTTATAGCTTAATGGTTTGAATGGTAAACATTTCATTGCTACTTAACTTATGCAGAAATGAATAACGTTTTATTAAAAAAGAAGAAGAGTTCTAAAATTACCTCTTCAGCAATGCTAAAACTTTCTTCATTGCATCCAAATTTTACGATTCGTCGTAGAAAAAAGCTTTATCCGATGAACTGTAAACGTATTATTTCTGTTTCTTTCATTACAAACGGGAAAAGATATTTCAGGTGCTGCATTAATAAAACTTGCTTTTGATGCTTTCTTTATCTTCACGCTAATGTATTCAAATATTTTATCTTGTTTTCGAAGACCACAAGATAAAGAATTCGCTTGCAAAAAGTTTGCCGCTCCCTCAAAAAATAACATGAAGGGATTTTTAAAGAGTTACTAAATGACGAAACAATTTCCGAAGACGAATGATGATCGACAAAGGGAATAAAAATAATCGGAAAACAATATTGCATTCAGTCTGTTTTATGTATATTCCTTATTCTAATTCTAAAAACATGAAACAAATAGTTGTTGTGGCGTTGCTGGTAAATTTTATGCATATGTCTTTCCAATTGCATAAATTAATGGTCGCAAAACATTGTATCAATATATGTGTTAGTCGATCTCTTTCGGTCGAATCTGCCTTGGCCGTGAAAGAATTATTGAACAAAGAAATATTGCTTATATATATATATATATATATGTAAGATAAAAATATATGAATCAAAATTATAGATTAAACTATAAACATTAATTCTTCCTCTCTATTCTAAAATCATAATAACTTCTTTGCATTGCGTCATTTCTAGATCACTCTATGGCCCGCCGCGCAGCTCTGATGACGTAATCATTGGGAACAGAAACTGTCCTTGTAAACCAAAACTTTTCTCTTCGCGTGCCTCCATCTTGCATAACTACGCACTTCAGCTTTTGCTCGCTACTGTGCTAAGATGTGATTTCGCTGGCTTGCTTTCTATCCCAACAATATCAAAAATGTAAATCTTCTGTGGAAGGCACGACTAGAGTGCCAAGTGATTGTGGCCACAAATATCAATTGGAAATAAAAATGGAATTAAAATCGCTTCTACTGCCAAGTTTTATTTACGAAGTCAACACATTAGCTTACGACGCAATCAGATTACTTCCTCTTCAATATAGGATAACTACGCATCTACAGTGTTCCGTCATTTCCTTTACTTTTATTATGACAATTAAGCCGGTAGGATAGTTTCCTGCAGCCTGAAACCTCAATGGAAAATTTAATTCAGCTCTTCAAATCATCGTTTTGTGATAAATCCAAGATAATGTGAAAGAAGTGAATCATCAAATTTGTTTTATCAGTGTTTAAAAAATAACAGATCATTCTTCTGCTGTGGTGCAGGTGCTTCAAAAAAAATAATAATAATCACGCGTAGTGTTTACAGATTGAAAGTAATCTCTCGATAAATTGAGAAGTGCGAATGCCTAGTGAAAATAAAATCATCAGTGAATTACCGTTTAGGAATTAAGCATTGCAGCGGGTTCAAGGTCGATCTGAGTTAGTGTTTGCAAGTATGTGCGACAGAAAATTATTTGCACTTCTGCTTTTTCAACAGCTCAAAAATTATTACATTCGTGTGAACCTAGCTCAGGAACTAAATTATTTAATGTGCTGCGAATTCTATAGTTTTCATTTCAACTTCGGTTAAAATTTCTGCAATTTGTTTTGAGAAAATCTGAAATTCTTGTTCATTAAATTTTCTAATTTTTCATAATTATGTGTGAGCAAATTAAGTAACGAATTTTAAGCTATTTAAATTATTCATAGGGAAGGATATTAACATAAGTTTTTGTTTTTGAAATTTTGTTGAGAATTTTGAATACGAATTTTATAATTATTCTAAAAATAAAGATGTTAAAAATAAGTGAAATTAGTACAGATAAGTAATATGAAATTATGGTAAATGCATGTTAAAATTTGTGGGTTATTGTGTGTTAAGTATAGTATGATGAGGGTGTACTGGTTCCCTCAACAGAGGCCTGTAATTACCTCTGTACAGTTGTTTCCTTCACCCTCTTCAAGTAAGATAATGTTGGAGGCTCTCATTTTATGAGTGTGTGTAATTTTTTATATTATTATTATTATATATTTTTATTATGGAATGTATTAGTGCAGTTCTCAAAGGCCAGTTACCTTAATGCAAGGAACGGAGGCCTTTTCAAGTAACTGTCTAGGCACCCTGGGCCACCAGTGCATAGAACACACTGGTTAGCTCAAGAGGACAGCCCTTTTGATGGATATGTTTGTTTAGAAATATTGCGAGGCTTCCAGTTTGGTAAAATACAGGAATTGTAAATGAAAGATGATAACGGTGAAACCATAAATTTTGAAAATCTTAATCCTATTATTTATGATGTTAAATTATAATTTATCAGTATGGAAATAAGTATCATAAATATTTATGTGCATTACATTTAATTATAAGAAATGATTATGTAAAAGTTTTTGTGATATTCTGTAATAACAAGAACCTTCCCTGAAGAATTATGATTATGTGAACTCTCAAACAAAAAGACTTTTGGATTGAAATGCTGAAAAATGCAATATGACTCTAAAAATTAACAATTTATTTTAAAAAAATTGATATTTATAAGTTATACTTTTATAGAATCAAAATTTTATGATTTATGTTTTTCTTTTTTATTTGCTAGTGCTTTAACTCTCTCTTTAAAAAGGCTTCTCTGTCGCTACGCCTTTTTCTTTTTGAAGGGGGGAATATGTAAGATAAAAATATATGAATCAAAATTATAGATTAAACTATAAACATTAATTCTTCCTCTCTATTCTAAAATCGTAATAACTTCTTTGCATTGCGTCATTTCTAGATCACTCTATGGCCCGCCGCGCAGCTCTGATGACGTAATCATTGGGAACAGAAACTGTCCTTGTAAACCAAAACTTTTCTCTTCGCGTGCCTCCATCTTGCATAACTACGCACTTCAGCTTTTGCTCGCTACTGTGCTAAGATGTGATTTCGCTGGCTTGCTTTCTATCCCAACAATATCAAAAATGTAAATCTTCTGTGGAAGGCACGACTAGAGTGCCAAGTGATTGTGGCCACAAATATCAATTGGAAATAAAAATGGAATTAAAACTGCTTCGACTGCCAAGTTCTTTAGATATTACCAAGTTAGCATTACTAGCATACTACGCAATCAAAATCTTCTTCAATATGGATCTAATCACGCATCGAAACAGCTCCGGCTTTTCCTTTCCTTGTGTTTTTATTATTACATATATATATATATATATATATATATATATATTTGGTATTAACTGAAGAAAAGCGCGAAACATTTTACTAAAAGAATAATGAAAGTTCCTTACCGACAAACCGCTCTGCTACTGGATATCAGAATCAAGAGGTACTGTCTCTCTTTCGAGGCTTTTACAAACTTATTCTTCATTAACTTGAGTAAAACTGAAATCTCGGAACAATGAAAATTTTTGTGAGAGGACCTTCCTGACCACGTTGGTGATATACATTGTCGGTGTTCACCATTTATATAATGTTAACGACTAAGCTTCCTTTAATATATTGTTCTTAGAGGTATTTTCCCTCTATTACTTTGCTTAAATAAAAAGTTTAATCCAACTACTTATTGAAAAACAACTTTGCATATAATTATAAACATATTTTAAAGCTAAGGTGTTTGCACCATTCAACTGTCTTTTTAGATAAATTGAGCTTCTCACAGAAAGATCCAGAAGCGTCATACCGTTGTCTTTAATTTCTCGATATATTTTCACAAAATAATTTCTATATTTTCTATTTATTTCTAAAACACTTGTGATATTTATTTGGATAAAGATTAATTAATAGATATTAATGATTGCGTCATTAACTGCAAAATATTTTACTTTGATTTTGATAAGCAACGGTACACGCGAAGCTTGTTATCTTCCTCATCTTAAAAGGAAAGCTTAACAATTTGTTGATACTGAGCATGATCTGGTATCAAGCAGAAAAAAATCAAAAGCATTTATTGTTGAAAAATAAAATAAAATAATAATTCCTAAAAATCTCTGAAAATTCGATAATTTCTTTTCAAATATTTACAAATGAAAACATATTGTTTAAAATACTTGTAAACACTCAAACACTTTCTGATCGTATTTTTGTTTTTCTATATTGAAGTGACGTTTTGAAGTGCTTTATTTATTTTTTTATTTGATAATTTTTGGGATTATTTTGTGTTTAATCTAATATTTGGACACATGTCTTGTATTTAAGTGTTCATTTACTGTAAAGAATCGCATCTTTTAATTTTAAGTACGGCTACATTAGAATTATAAAAATAGCTCCATTAAGGCGAGAAATGGAGAATTTAATTTCTAAAAGGCCTTAGCGGCAATATTTTTTGCCAAGTTGGCGATATCTGGCAATTTTCGCCAAATTGGCGAATTTCTGGGAGAGAGACGAAAATCCATTTTTGAAGCTCTACGGATGATTCTTCTAAAAGTTTCTACACTTTATGCAGTAGTGTATAAATAGGTGTCGGAGAGGTAGGGAGTTCGGCTGTGAAGCAGTTATGAGATTTAGCGATTAGCTGAATTATGAATCAGGATTTACTCTAAGAGTGATTTGAAGAAAATTACAATATTTAATATACTAAGGGGAAATTGCTTATTATTCAAGTTATTCTTGAATTATTTCCAGCTACTTGCTGTACTCTGTGAACTAGTTATTTTTATTATTTCCATAATAAATTGTTCATTTCCTCCTGTATTTCTAATTTTTTTATTTAAAGAAACATCAACGATCACATAGCTTGCAACAAACGTACGTGATCAAAATTTAGCAATTTATTCTAATGTACTTTCGTGCAATATCCTAATAAGCACATTTCGTAAATCATTTTTAATTTATAATTTATTCTAATAAATGCATTTCTTAAATTATTTTAACTAGGCATTTATGAAGTAATATATTTTAGAGGAAATGCTAAAATCAAGCAAATTATATTTTTCGTGATTCATATCACTGCAGGTTTTTACACCTTTCTGAGTCTGATTATATACTAAACTAAAAGTCTCAAATTTGTCATGATTCTACTAGTGATTTTTCAATTTCGAAATAATTGAAAAATTTCTGCTTATCCAATGAAAGTGTATTCTGAATCTTTTTGAATTTCGAAAATTTTTTAATCTTGATTATTTTCTGTAACAGCAATATTCATTTTAAAATATGCAAAATATGTGCTGAGTATCCGTGCAAGAATTCTGATAGTCTAAAATATGATACTTCTTTAAACTTGGGTAAAAAGCAACTTAAGGCTTGGCGTAGAATTTGAATTAACCTCCGTTGGATTCGAGCGTTACCAGATGAATTTCCATCTTCTACCGGATCGAAACGCTTTAAAAAGGTGGGAAGAGCAACAACCATATATAGACATAATCAACTGACGTAGCAACAGGAGTATTAACCCCATTTGTCGAAAAAAATATTAATGACATTTTAAAAAGGCTAAAACATTAAAATTTTCAAAGCATTGGGAAGAAAGGTATTGAAATTAATGTCGTTAAGTGAACTTCTATAAATACGAAGTTTATTGGATATCCAATTCACCATATAAAATAGCTTTGTAAGTAATTTTCCTCAAAAAACAAGGCAAAATTGTTGTTATGTTATCAGTTGCGTTTAGGTATCGAAAATTTGTTTATTTCTCCTTTTCAAACAGAGGATTTATGTTCTTTAATGCGACATTTTTAACGCCCTTTTTATTTGGCGACGTCAAACCATATTGAAAAGATATGCTACTGGTTCCTGCAAAATTTTTTATTATAAATGACATATTTTACTGGCGTGTTTCTCTTCTTCTTATAATAATCGTTATTCCTGTAGCTTCTATACGTAATCAAAAGAAGATAATCTTCATAATGAAACCTTGATACTTTTCTGAAAAACATTTTAGCTGCTAAGCCATCAGCAAGCACTAACATCCTCTTGCTATTTTACTAGCCATCGAAAACTTCATTAAAGAGAGAAATCGATGAGAGATGATTGAGACTGAGAAATGACTGAGAAAGAAACTGATGAGTTTGTTTTTCCTGTTCACCATCTAGCAATTAATTTAAGTTCAGTGATTCAAATATTCTTTAGACCTCGTGGGCTTTCAACTCTTCCCATAAATAATTAGAACTTGCTGTACAAATTCTATGAAGGATATATCAGCAACCAACACTGTGGTTTCAGAGAATAAAACTCCAAAACTCATGCCATACAAGCAGTCTTAGACCAAGTTAATATCAATAAAATTAGCTATCTGCACTCTGCCATCGTGTGTCTTGATCTCAAAAATGTCATTTGATTCGTTATGGTTGCCTGCCATCCTCCGGTCTCTCCGCAACATCCGCTGCCTGCTCAACATTCACAATATTATTGAAAACTTCTTCCAAGACCGTAGCATCATATTGCACAACATCACCATAACTACCAGGGAACAAACATGTAGATCTCCCTAAGTAACCTGCATGACCGCATATCTTTGATCACGTTCAATGATATTGTAAACCAGGAATATTCCAGCTGTGCTCAAATTACAAAGTTTGCAGAAGATGTCACCATCGTAATCAGCAGACGGATACAAAACATTTTTCAAGAAAACTGCCGAGGAACAGTTAATATATTCCAGCATTACTGCAGGAAGCACAAACTAGAAATCACCATTTACAAAACAACACTCAAGAAAAATGGAAACAAGCAAAATTTAAAATCATTAAAATATCTTGGGCTACTGCTCGACCCAAAATTTAGCTTCATAGAAAATCTCAGAAAAGACAAAGATCTTCCAACTAATAAATAGACGTACTAACCACTGACAGCACAATAATACACATGCGAGAATACGATTTTTTTTTATATTCTGCTCCACATAATAGACGATTAGTGCGAGACAGAGATATAGTCCACCAATACAAAAGGCGTTGATTTATCGTACACTACATTTTAAGTTTTGGTGTTATTGTGCAGACAATTTAGAATTTTCGAAGCTGAGAAAGGTAGAATATCAACCACGTTCTTATCGGAATTCGAACCATGGATCAGTTATTTGCTATGTGGACATGATAACAGGTTAAATCACGAGAAATCTTTGGAGATAATGCGAAAATTCCTTATAGTTGGTACCTAAAACGTTCACAACTCACGAATTACTTCAGGTTGCGATGAGGTTTCAAGATTTAATCTCATTATAGTTTAATAAAAGCATACCCAGTGCCTATAACATGTCTGTTAAGTTGCGTTTTAACTCTTTCAATTCATATTCAGGAGTAAGAGGTCCTGAAAAGTCTATGCAATCATTATGTTTTCTTTTTCTCATTTTTCATTCAGTTCGAATATAACAGTTGTTCTTTTCCGAAATGAAACTGAAGTAACCAAATAAATTAAGAAAACATTTCCAAAATCAATGTCTAAATAAACAAAGGACCTAAGGACTGTGACTGATTTGAAAACCCTATCACCAACACTATAACTGTTCAGTTCGAAATTATTTCTAGTCATAAAGTGTAAAATCTATTTGTTGCTATTTCTCTTGCAGATCCCTTCAATAAGTAATCAAAATGATTCGAAATCTGCAAAGACATTTGCCAGAATATCATCTAAAAATGTTTCAAAATGTAAAAGTTCATCTTAAATTTATTTACGGCAGAAGTATATGAAATAGAAGTTATTATATATGTTTCAAAATATTCATACTAAATCATATATCTAAGACAATCATGTAAAATGCATTGGTTCCGCAGATCGTTTGACTATGGAAGAAAAATGATAAAAATTGCATGAAATAAAATAAGATTTATGTGGTGAAAAATCCCATTTATAAAGTAGTTTGAGTTATGCATAATATTTTATTCATAAAGGAAACAGCATGAAAAAAGGTCCATGCATATTATTTATGTAATTTTTTTATTTAAATATTCTGAAATTTTGTTCAGAAGTTTTTAAATCATTTTTATTTTTATATGTATTAAGATACATATTAAAATTTTCCATCAATTTGCGTATTTCGGTTTCGAAATAGCAATTTCGAATTTGCGTATTTCGGCTTCGCGAAAGCACCCAGTATAGCGAATAAATTTTTGCGTACTTTCGTGTATCGCTAAATTGATAACAATGCTGAAATCCTTAGAAATGTTCCTTAATTAATTCAATTATTTCATTATTTCATATTCACGCATAGAGCACTAACAATTGCATAAATCTTTAATGTTTTAAAAAGCACCTAGAATAGTGAGTAAATTTTTACGTACTTTCAAGTATTTCTAAATTGATAACAATGTTGAAATCCTTAGGAGTGTCCTTTAATTAGTTCAATTATTTCATTTGACTGATCGTATGCATATGCGTGTGTTTTTGTAAAATGAGGCTGCGGTTTTTGAGTTCAGCTTATGTCATATTTAACTCAGCCTAATGCCATATATAAATTAAACTAATTATGAGATCACACATCATATATTTATTTAAACTTAATAGTCAAGTAATATTAATGTATTTCAAATGGAAGCTTTTTAATTTTGAATAATGAAATAAAGTTTAAATGTCGGATTTTTCTTAAAATAAACTGAGATTTAATGGATTGTTAATAATATTACTCGAACATGTTTAAGACTATTTAATAGCTAATGCCTCATAGATTAATATGATAAGCATGAATATTTCAGCGCTACCATACAGCTGCAGTGAAAATATTTTTATGGATTATTTATTTTCTACGTGCAGTGAAACCTAGAACTACCTAGAAGAAGAGCAGCTTGATAGAATAATTATATTGCATGCATATCCATCTGAAAGAAAAGTATTAAAAATTAATAAAAAGTATCTCTTCAAATGATAATTTTTTATACTGTGCGCAGTGATCATTTTACATACCAGATTAATATAATATCAGAATAGAATAATATTTTCCTCTCATGTTCATTCATCTGTCATAAATTTTCACTTACATTGAAATACTTATTTATATTCATAATAAAAGAATGTTCCTTTTTTGGCGTGATAATTCCCTGTATTTTTAAAATCTTGCGAAGATTTATGACACTTTTTCTTGTGTGTGCCTTCGTACTATGCTTATTATTATGTTCATTTAATTTCTTCAGCATTTTTGATTTGATATTCGGCAAGGACACAATAGATATTTCATGTGTCCGCTTAAGTCTCTAAATTGGCGCCCGAGCTAATATAAAAAAGGACTATAAGTCATCCCACTTTTTTTTAACCAAATGAGCCTTGAGCTAAATGTCGTTCCTGTAGTTTTTTTTTATTTATTTTTTTTTTTATTATTATTTTTTTTAATGAGAAAGAAGTGGCTGTACTAAACAGCGCTGCCCTTCATTTAATTTACCTAATTTCTCCATATATTCTGCAATAGGCGGCTTATTTTTTATTTTAATTTCGATATTTCTCCATTCTGTCTATTATAGATGCTGGATGACATAGCTAATTCGGAACTCAAGTCAATATTTATAAAGCAAAATTTTCTTTTGTTCAACTAAATATCCGTGTAAAACTTCTCTTTGCCTCCTCGGTCTATCTGGATTGACCGCTGCTTCTGTTTTTACCGGAAAGATATCAAAACAGTTTCGGAATAGGCAAAATGGGTGCCATTTCAGTTAAAGTAAAATGAATTAAAAACATTTTGCCTTGATTACTTCTTACTGCGTCATCATGGCTCACAAGACTTACATCATGTTTGACAAGAATTTCTACAATATGCTTTAACACCTGCGTCATCAACAGCCATCGAAACTATATATATGTAATAAACTGGAAAATGTCAGTTGCTTAGAGGTTGTGTCGTTAATGGCGTAGGTGTTGAAGTATACTCGTAGAAGATAAACTTAAAGTCGTGGCAGACTTAAATAATATTTCTTTTATTTTAGATTAACATCGGCTACAAATAACTTGGCACACCAATCGCGCTTGTTGCAGAACATTTATATTTTCAATATGATTATGGTAAGAAAAAGGAAGCTCAGCGCCAGTCTACGGCCGAGAATCAGAAAGAAAGTTCGATGTGTTTAAAACGTAATCTTAATTCAGAGTGGGCTAATTTCGACTTCAATGTAGCTTTGAATAGCTAATAAATAACTCTTTAAAATTAGTATTGGCAGTTTACGTTGCAGGTCACAAAGCTGTATACGCAACCAGCGATATGTAAAAGTCATATGATGGCAGCTATTATATTCGAAATGACGCAGTTTAAAGAGAACGAACCCCCCCCCCCCGTTTTTAGAAGTGAAAGGGAAAGTACTCAAATTAAAATAAAGGATTCAGAGGTTTTTCGCAAATTTAAGTTAGAATTTTGATTTACGTCTTATCGTACATACATAAACATAAATCTACATATACGTATATTCTAAATTACAGACTTAATCAGTGCCCAACATACTTTTGTCAAAAAAGTATTCGAAATGTACAGTTTATTAAGATTTTTACTTCCTTGTACGAAGTAAAAAAGAAGTATTGTAATCGCGAAAAGCTTCAAGCAGCATATTTCAACGAAAATATCCATTTTGACCGCTATCGAATGCAATTTAACGATGTTTTTGCGTGATATCTGTACGTAAGGACAGAATAAAATACTCTTTTCCTTCAAAAAAAATATAAAACTACTTTAAAATTAATTCTGAAGAGAATTTTTCGTGGCGTCTGTACGAACGTACGTACGTACGTACGTACGTATCTCGCATAAGTCAAAAACGAGTAGCCTCAGAACGTTGAAATTTTGTATATAGGACTGCTATAACATGTAGATGTGCACCTCGTATTTTGGTTGCAATCGACCGCACCAAACGTATATAAATATATTTATATATATATCCACTCTGTTACCCGGCTCAGTAATATCAGTTTCTTTACTCTTATATGTTTGTAAATTGTACATTTTTTGCTTAAAAATGATTGAATTATGTTGTTTTTATCTTCTGGTTAAGGATTTTATGCCTTTAGTAAATCTGTGTGCAATACTTTTAGAATTATAAGCAATTTTAAAGTTGTTTAATTGCCGCTAAGCCTTTTTTAATGGCGGCCATTGATGTTTACATTTGAAACAGGAGACTAGTGGATTTGTTGCCAATCTAGAGAAACTTAGCTTCGCAACAACAAAGATAACGCATTGCCAATTAAATCATGCTTAATTCTTTCTGGAATTTTTTCGAGAAAATAAGTGTTTGAGATTTACTTCGTAAATTTTAATACAGATATTTTGAGTTTTTATGTATTTTTGCTTTCTCGCGAAGTGAGAACTGAATTAATTAAATGAGAAATACTCAATCGTCTGTGAAAAACTGTCTCTTTTTTTTAAATATATTTTTTTTTTTTTGCTTAATTTCTTTTATACATCATTCTAGCTTTATTATAGTATTTGAATAGAACATGTGGCAACGATTAGATAATTCTGTGAACGAAATATAATACTGAAGAGGAGTCATCAGTTTTGCTCAACACAAAAAGTGAGAATTTTAGCTTATTTTCGAGTTTTAATAAGTCAAATTGTTTTAGTCATACATAAATGAAATTTTCAGTGTGTCATCTTTATACATCGATGATTATCTTTCTTGATTTATTTTACTTAATAGTGTATAAGAATTTGTTTTATAAAGAAAAAACTAACTGTATTTTCCGAAAATTTAAAATTTGTACTGAAGCACTGCGCGCAAACTAACAGTAATACAAATTTAGTTACAGTAATAATTTTTAAGGGAATCTAGCACCAGAGCGTTGCTATGGTAAACAAATACTTGAGTGAATTTTAAAGAATGCATTTATTCTATTGTGGTTTATGCGCTGTCGGCGAAGTAGACTTAATTCAATCCAATAAGTTTAAATGAAATGCAAGAAAAATGCGTATAATTTAATATTCCGTACAAGGAAGTCATGTGGTGTACACATCAGATTTTTTTAGATTAATTTTCAAAATTATTTCAAAGACAAAAAAAAATAATTATTTGTCAAAAATGATAAAAAGACAAAGATTAAGCAGCAAGCGGAAAATTTTTATGTTAATTTCAACAGATTATTTTTTTTTTTTTATTTCTTATTTTTACAGTAATTACTTCTTGACGTATTATTAAAAACATCTGTAGAGGTATTATAATTACTGTAATTTTTGTATGTCTAAGTGTCCTAAAGTTCATGTAAAAGAGTCCTACAGTTCATGTTTATTTTTATTAAATTTAACTGGTAGATCATTATCAGATGCAAAATGTAATAGGCATTTTGCGTTTGTTAATATTCAGTTTAGGGTTCCTAATATGAACGTAAATATAGTTTTATAAATTAGAATGGTTTTTGTTTTACATTCATTAATAATACATTCATTATTAATAAAGAATGATGTATTTCGAAAGCGGAAATTATAAGTTTATCAAAGCAGATATTATTACTGTAGTAGAAATAAACCTTATTCATAGACCTAAAACTACATAACGAGACTAACATCAGTCTAATTTTAGTTTTCTGAAAGTTATTTTCAAGCCATTTGAAAGAAGGTATCGTAAATGATGTTAAGATTCCTTATAATAGATCAAAATTTAGCGAAAATTTAAAACAGTTCCAAACTTTAATCGTAATGGTTTTAATTTGAGAAATTTTCACAATACACTGAAATGAAAATAATTTTTAAAAAATCAATTTCACCAGGAAAACTAATAGAATTGTCTTTTATATATTTATTTAGAACTAGGATATAAGTAATGCATTAATAGTTTATTTTTTGAAGAGGTTTGTGCACAATACAGGATCTTTATTTTGACCTTTGATGACAACTGTGAGCGTCATCGTAACAGACGGAGTTACTTAGATCCCAATTCGCTGAATGTTAAAGAATTCTTTGCCGGAGTATACATGACATAACAAAAGAGACGCCGTATAGAATTAACTAGCTATTTGTTCGCTATTAATGATGAACAAATACCTTGTTTCGCACCGCCTAAAAAAATAATAGTTATTATTTCCTGGCTTTTACGCCCCCGAGAAAGCCTTGAAACCATATTTGACTGCATGACTACTTGTACCGGTTAGCTTTTACCAGAAACTTATTGGGCAGTTAGCCAAATAGCAATTAATTCTGGTAAACAAAGCCTGTTCGCAAGATTCTCGTTCAATGTTGTCACTGTAAGAGCTTGCTTGGTAATATCTTTGAATGAGAATCTCGTCGACAAGGTTTTGTGAAACAAACAAGCAATAAATAAGCATTTTATGAAAAAATGCAAGAAGATTTGGCTTAAAAAACCTGTAAAATATCTCAAAATAAGTGGTAATTTAAAAATGTTTTTACGCGAAGTAAAGAAAAGGAAAAGTGAGAGATTACTTATTTAAATGATTTTCTTCTACTTAGCGTGCTTACAAATCACTGATGGTTACAATTCGAAATTGTTTCTGTATGCACAAAATTACTAAGTTAAAATGCGATTTTCCGTTTTTATGTAATGATTGAAAAAGAATGCCGTATTTTTGGGATAAGTAAGAACAATAGTACCATTTAATTATAGTTTTGATAGCACAGTTAAAATCGCCGTTAATGTTTGAAATAAATTCCATTTATGTTTCACAAAAAGCTATTGATTTTGTTTTGATGCTGTTTCCATTTCAGACATTTAACATTGTATATTGTCATTAGGTTAATTGAAAGCAGAAAAGATGAAAAATATGCAACCGCCTTCGCCGGGAATCGAACCACGGACCTCTGGAATACCGGCCCAGCGTGCTACCGTTACACCACGAAGTCACGCTAGGGAAGTGGGAGAAATACCTTATATACTCCCCTTTTTAAAGGGCGACTGGGGTTTTCAGGAGACCCAATCTCCAAATCCTGGGTATGGAGAAACCTCATCCATCACTCTTTTAGTTCGGAAGCTACTGTAGAGACATTAAGATTTTTTTGGAAGCAGGAAGGATGAAAAATATGCAACCGCCTTCGCCGGGAAACGAACCACGGACCTCTGTAATACCGGCCCAGAGATCAGAACCACTACACCACAAAGGCACGCTAGGAAAGTGGGAGAAATATCTTATAATATAACTGGTTGTGAACTGACCCATCCCGAAAATAGTATTTTATGATTCCATTTCTTTAGATTTCAACGCAGATCATTAGCAGTAAAAATTATTTACCTGTATGTTGAATGAGGAAGCTTCTAGTTATACAAATAATGATTGTAATAAAGCCAATAAAATATTTTCAAGAGTAATCATATGCATAAGTAAAATACATACTCAACATTTCATGAAGGTTTTTAATAATACACGAGTTCATTGAGTTACATTTCATGCTTCTTCCAAAAAATACATAATACGGAAATAGCACAGTAATGTAACAAATTACAAAGAGCAGTCTCAACATCTGATATTAGATCAATTACATAAGTATTTTACTTCGGATAAACTTAGTTGTGTCAAAATATAAGAGATGAACTAATTAACTTCAGTTAAACAAAATGATTACTAAATTGCTCCTCAAATACTTGGTGCTATTGTCACTTAGATAAATTTCTTTAGCATCTTTCAGCTTTCTTCCTATTGCTGTTAATATCCTTTATTTAAGCTCAAATAAAATCAAACAATACACTGGAATTTACTGCTACAAAAGATGTATTTACATGATAAGGAAGTATTTATTTAGGAAATAAGTCAACTACTAATCAAATTTGATTTGAAAACAAAAGATAGACTTTTGAAAAAGGTTACTAATACATTTTTCAAATGCTGTCATTAAAAATGCTTTAAATTCATGATATTTGAAAAATGAAGTTAAGAGTTTATAAATATTGCTCGTAATAGAATTATAAAATACAGAAGCGTGTAAAAATCAGCATTTGTCCTTGGTTAATGAATTGAATATTAACGTAGAAATTTTTATCTTCAGAACTAGACGAGGAAGAAATAATAGAAGAGGAAGAAGAAGGAATTGCTAAAACTTGTTACACTTCAGTAAATACGAAAATCATTTGGAATCAACCATTTTGTGAAATTAATTTTAGTATTTAGTTATAGCATTTACATGAGGGTTAATTAATATGACATAGAATATTCATAAGAGATATTTGAAAACAAATTATCTAATATTTAATTTAGTGTAATGCAAAATTCACGAACATACAGGTGCACAGATGAATGTTACTCGAAGTAGTATAAAATTTCTGTTTAATGAAATGTAAACTCAGCACGGAATTATTGACAGAACTTCAATAATTTCGCATACCCACTCTCTCAGTCGACGACATGGGAAGCCAAAGATATCTATTTAAAGCATACTGTATTTTACGGACTATAAGACGCATTTTTGTCTTCAAAAAACTGCGTCGAAAATTCAGGTGCGTCTTATATTCAAAATTAATATAAAAATGTTCAGTGTTTGATTCAAAATTCCCTCCAGTTTTAATAATGGCCACATATTTGATACCGCGGGAAACCTATCTGTATCTGGCAACATTGGATTCAATTGTCAGCAACTGGCAACACTGTCTTCCTTCCATCCCGCCATCACAAACCCAGAGCATTGTCTAGCTTGTGAGCGTCATTGCAGTCTACGGTGCCAGTGAACTTGAAAGTGATTTGTGTTATCTGTAACAGTACAACATTTTTGTTAGTAGCTAGTTTCGCAATGGAAAAAAAATAAAAGGTATTCATATGATGCGGGATATAAATTGCAAGTAATAGCATATACAGCAGCACATGGAAACAGACCAGCTGAGCGGCATTTCGGCCCTCCACCAACAGAAAAACAACTATTGCGATTGGTGAGCTAGTAAAGAAAAAATGAAGACTAAATGTGCAAATAGGAGACTAAAATACAAAATGGCCAAAACTAGGAGATGATGTATTGAAAGGGATTCAAGGACACCGTTAACATGGCATTCGAACTAATACAAAAATGATTCAAATGCACTCTCTTAAGCTAGCGCTATAGTGGAACTTAACTTTAAGGGTTGAATTGGTAGGTGCTACAGGCTTATGAAGCGTCATGGATTTAGGATGCGAATCAAAATAAAAATATCTCAGAAATTCTACAAGAGTATGAAGAGAACATATTACCTTTCCATCGCTTTATTATTCAACATCAAAAGACAACCAGTGTAGAATTAAGCCAAATAGAGAATATGGACGCGATTGTCTTGATGTGCCAAGTAACAGAACTGTTGCATGAAAGGTGCTAAAATTGTAATTATAAAAACAAGGGACATGAAAAATGCACTACAATGTTGTCCTTTCATGTTGCGCTGACGGTACTAAACTTAATCTAATGATCATTTTCAAGCGCAAAACAATGGCAAAGCCTTATGAAACACCGCCAGATGTTGTTCACGTACATGACAAGGGTTGATAGACGAGGCTGGCACGAAATTATGGATTAAAGAGTGTGAGAGAGAAGAAAAGGTGTTTTATTGAAGAAGAGTTCTCTTCTTAGGCTAGATCAGTTCTTTGACAAATTCAATCAAAGAGAACCTGAAACAAGGAAATACAGAGGTTGTTGCTATTCCGGGAGGACATACTTCACAATTGCAACCTCTTGATGTCTTGATAAATAAACCATTTAAAGTGCATATGAGAAAGGAATGGAACAAATGGTTGATGGATGAAACCCTACATGAATTCACGCCGAAGTATGCTAAAACGACCTAGAATCAAACAAATACGTCAGTGTATAAAACAGTAGTGATCTAGAGCGAGAGAAGATATATTGTTAAAATTTTCAAGAAGTACGGCATAAGTAACGCTCTTGATGGCAGTGAAGACCATCTTATATATGAAGAGGACAACGATGATGATGAAGAGGAAACTTCAGATCACGATTTTTCCAGAATTTTAAAGGTCAGTTCAGTTTTATAAACTAAGAATTGTTTTTAGTCTGGCTTTGCAATCTAATAATAAAAGTGGTAAAAATGTTATTTTTTAAAATAATGATTAAAAATTAAGTTGCGTCTTATACTCCGTAAAATCTTATATTCCGTAAAATACGGTAAATGTTTATTTTTAATATCCAAATCGATTACGTAATTTTTTATTATTATGTTTAAATATTGAATGTGTATTCGAGTTATTCGGCTGCCAAATTATTCGAAAATTTCAATGAAAATGTTTATGTTTGATTTAAAGAAAGACGTTTTCAATTTTAGATAAAAAAATATGTGTTCTTAAATTTGAATTCCATTTATAGAAATTTGCTACAGATTCCTAAAAGTTTCAAGCCTGAAGCACAGGTAACTGCTGCTCAAGGTTAAGTTACGCTGTGAAACTCTGAAAAAAGATGAATTTTGAAGAATTCATTAATTACATGGTTTGTAAGCATATTAGAGATCAATGCTTTAGAGAACATAGTTGAAAATGTAGGTATTTGTTAGATCTTAGAGCATATTTAGCCAGGTAAATGAATTAAATTCTGACAGAAGCTTGAAATTTATCATTCCGACCTCATTTATCATAATAAAAACATCAAAGCAGATGGAGAGTTGTAACTTGTTAAGTATTCGATATATCAAATAGTTCAGTCTAAGGTAAAGCTTGAAAAGGTAAATGCTAATAAACCTTGTTTGGCTTTAATTATACCAGTAATTATGTCGATAGATCTTAGTATTCGCTGTACAATAAACGTTCCAATATTAGGGGATTTTTCTTAAAATATCAATAATAGATCATTCTAGCAAAACTGTTCCAAACGGACTTTCTAACCTCATAGGCTGCTGTCTTCCTGTGGCAAGTTTTCGTGGCTCAAAAGACAAAATTTGAGTAGAACTAGAAACTTTAAAGCGATGTTATGAAATCGAATAAGTTATTTCTTTTTTCTTACTAACTTTTCTAAAAAATAGACCAGACGATGGCGGGAGGATGGATGTTTCTGGAAGAAAACCGGTATTTACTTAATTGCCTCTAAATTGTTTCATACGCAGCATGATGATGCATTAATTACAAAATATGATTCTAAAGGTAGAATTGATTTGTGCATTTGGATAAGCTTTTTTAAGATAAATCCATCTGAAACAGACTTTGAGAAATTTAAGATATATTGGATACAAACTTCTGTCAGTTGTCGCTTGATTATGACATGACAGCTTCATGAAAACACATCTGAGAGTTTCAGTTTCATTTTAGTAAAAGCATTTACTACTACAATACGTATCACTTTGCCTTCCTCATTTGAAAAAAATTCATACTTCATATGGGGTATCCATAGTTTTCCATAAATCACAAGCCAAACATATCCATAAAAATATCCACAGCTATTTATTTATACTTTTAAAAAAGTTAGTTTAGAAGAGAAACACGCTAATGTGACAATCAAAATCGTAAAACCAACCTTGTATTTAACGTAAGTATATTGAAACACTCAATCGATTTCGAGGGCAGCTAAAGGTCCCTCCTCATCAGGAGAAAGAAATATATATGTTATAATATTATGTTATAACCACGCGCAGTGCTGATAAGGACCACGTGTTTCTGACACTCCTTCCCCTTTCTTTTCTTCTTTCTACGTATTTCTTTCTCCTGATGAGGAGGGACCTTTTTTTAAGTTAGTGTTAGGCCCCTCAGCGACCGAGTGTTCAAGATTACTAAATGGTAGTAATCCTTCTCAGATTTTGTTATAATGTCAAAAGAGGCTGATTATACAGAGTTTTTGAAATTTTTACTGGGTTTAACATTGATACGAGCCCGAATTCGTAAGAAAATTCCTCACACAAGTTATGCCTCAGGTAGTAATAACAAAATGCTTGTACGTGACAAACGGCATAAACTATGATAACCTCAAAATGGTATCTTTCTTCTAAAAGACATAAAATGCATTTTAAGACAATTTGTTAATTTTAGTCACATAGTTTTTAAGAAATTCAATGTGTCAAACGAAATCTATCTTATATTTAATACTTTTAAGTTTAGTTTTAGTTTACGTTTAACTTACAAATGTAGAAAGTATTTTCACTATTTTATATAACATTAAATATTTGTGTGATATGTAACTCACACTATTTACTGCAGAAAAAATTAGCCTTTCATAAGTGTAAAAACAAATCTGGAATTCTTGTACGCTGTTCTAATGAATATAACAATGAATCTGTCGTTAGCTTTCAATAAAATGTGTATTAAATATCTGAAATTAGACTGTGCATAAAATATTGGAATTTGGGAAGGCAATAAATTTATCAACATGTAATTGTGATATGTGTTTTTACTTAAATTTTTTGTATTTTCATTTATTATATGAGTATCATAATTAGAAGTAACTTCGCTTTGGAGAACTCAATTTTTTACAATTTCTTTTGCAGAAATTTTTTTATTTAGTAAGCTTTTTATGTAGATTACTGTAAATGACTAAGAAGATCTGGTAAAGTGATTTCCATTTTAATGACTCTAGAGAATTCAAAGCATTTCCGTTTACCTGACACAAAAGAAATTCCCTAAACTAGTAGAATTTCTTTTTGGAAAAGAATTAGATTGTTTCCTGTTATAAAAATTCTTATAATAGTTTGTGCCCACTGAAGAGTCCAATCTTTTTCGCAAATAATTTCATTTCCGACAATTTACCTAGAAGAAATAAATTCCTTTGTACGTGCGAAGCTCCTTTTGTACAGCTTTTGCACTAAAAGTTAGGAAAGTTAGACTATTAGAAAGATTATTGAATTGCTGAAAATTGACGTAAGGAAAAAAAAAAAAAAAAAAAAAAAACTTACATGCAAATAGTATACAAACTTTTCTAAAACGTAACTGATATTTTTATTAGTGAGTGTATTAAAAATAGCTTGAATGTATTGTAGAAGCATTTAATCTGCAAAACGTAAGCCAAAATGAAGAAGAAATAGTTTCAGGTTACGGTAACATGTTCGCATGTAGTAATACCACATTTGGTCAAAATAAAATAATAGCTTCATTCAAACAGCCTTTAAACTTTCAAAGAAAGGGCAGGCGTTTCACTAATGTTGCATATGTTTATATGCGAACTGCAATGAGAAAGGAGATGTACGAAACCCAAAATCTCAAATTTAAGTTGAAATAAAAAGGAGTTACCAAAAAACCAAATTGTTGTCCCTAAGTTCAACCTTCAAATTATTTTATCCATCTACCAGCAAAATTAGTTATTTGATTATTAAAAATCCCGTCTTAATTCTTGAAAATGTTATAGTATTTCCTGTGAATTTAGTTGACATATATTGTTTCTCACCTATCAGCAAAATCAATTGTTCGATTCTTAAAGATCCTATCTCTGTCTTTAATTCTTGGGAAATTCGTAATGTTTTTCGTAAATATGTTTGACACGTTTACAGTTAAGTAGACAAACTGAAGCAGCGTTAAGATTTATCTTAAGGAACACGGATTCTGTGCTATAAAAAGAGAAATAAACAGATCATCGTTAGCTAGGCATTAATCAGAGTTCTAGTTTTGCGAAAATGATCCCTAAAGCTTCGCTAGCTCTAAGTTGGATTTCCTTGAAGTCATTCAGATTCCTAAGAATTTATTGTTATAAGTTAATGACATCAATTCTAATCCGGCTCTTTCCTACACGTTCAAAATCCTAATAGGGTTTTTACGTTTCATTACTATTTTATTCGACAGATGGCGCTACGTTTGTTTTCACATTATTCGCCTGTTGTTTTCTATGTACTTCTCCCAATTTCGCAATCCTCCCCCCCCTCTTGAAGAAGAAGGGATTTATGTAGCTCCCCTTCGAAATCCATAAAGTTTTATTTAACATTTATAACAATCTAACATTGCTTTTCGTCTAATTTTGAATTTTACATATGAGTTTTTCTCCCACAGTTAATTACCAAAATTTTGGTACAGCAGTGTTGGAAGACATGTTTTCAAGAAATCTCAGTAGCCCATATGTACGAATAAAACTAGATAGTACGTATGAAGAAAGATAGTACTTGTAACATATTTAGGAATATGGTACAAGGAATATGGTACTAATTTAGGAATCATATTTGCTAAACTTTCCTTTCCACGTAATTCTTTACCATGCTTATTACATTCGCTTTTAATCTATGCTTAAAATTTATGCTTCTATAATCATTATGACGCAGATAAAGATCCTCAATTTCATCTACTGGCAGGACTCTACTGCACCGAGATTTTTAAATATGCTACTATTATATTGACGTCAGGAATAATTGCTGATAAATTACATATAATTTCTAACACATCGTATACTGGTCTTCTTCTTATTGTAGCAGCTTAAGAATTTTTTAACAGGTGAAACAGTATCTCTACCTCATAAATGTACTCTTCTTTTTAAACTGCTATTATTACAGTAGCTTAGGAAATTACTATTGATGTGTTACATATCAGCTCTACAATAAGCAGTGATTATTGACACTTGAGACTAACTGTTAATGTTTACACCACGCACAAGAAAAGGTAATAAGTATTAAAAACAGTAAATTATTGCTAATTCTGGTATAATATATTTTGTTTTACTTTTTAATACTTTAATACTTTTAAACATAGCGCATTGCTTTCCACTTCAGAATTAGATATTGTTAATATATTCGTCAAAAAACGGTTGCAAATTTGGTAAGAAAGGAGAGAGGCAATGATACTAAAGCCAGTTCTTGGCTAACTCATAATCTAAGAGTACCACACAGAAATATTAAGTTCTCGAATTTAATTTAACATTTTGCACTAAAGGCCGTTTTTGCATTAGGGCGAGACGATTTTCGCATATTTGGTGAATTTATAACTGTTAACTTAAAATAATTTCATACACAATTTAAAGAAATCTAATGTTTCTTATATGTCTGAAGATACTTGCAGTTCTGTGGCTCGTGGCTCTTTCGCCGTATACAAACAACTTTCTTTGCGGTATTTCTTTGAATTCCGTGCAGGGTATTCATTCTGAATTTTCTGCCTCTTCTGTTTAATCATTGTCGCTTACGTTGATTTATTCCTTTCTTACATCTCATCACTACTAGCCTCCTCTCTATTGTACAGTAAGTCATAATTTCGCTCTTTATCAACAAAAATCGAACTGACCTTCACACGAATTGATTTCTTTATCGTATTGCACGCTTACTGGGCTCCACAACTTAAATAATACTCCTATTACCTCTTCTGTTGGGTTCGAACTAACGTCCAAGACGTTTGTACAACAAGAAACCTTAAAAATGATATTTAAGATAAAAGATTGTTGCTTTACCTGAACGTTTTTTAATACACTCATAAAACGATGTCGCCCGAACCAAACCTAAATAAACATTGCTATTCCTCGAAGTATCGCATCAAACCAAGGGGTGATCAAGAGCCACCTTTCGAGCTAATGCATGAAATCAAGTGATGACCGAGAGTCAACTTTTAAGTGCAAAGATTTAAATCCATTAATGCCAATGAATTCAGTTTCTGAACTTCAATTTAATAATATTCGTTTCAGGCAGTTTGAAATTAATATTGTTAATATTTAGAAACAAACGATTTTCTAAAACATGGATGCAAAGCAGTTCTAATTTTGTAGATTTCGTCAGTTAACAAATCTGCCTTCCTTGGATTTATACGCAACTCAAAAATTTATAGCTGTTTTAAAATATTAGGTAAAAAATATTTTTATAAACTTAAGATACTTATAATTTGTAGGGAAAAATAATTACTCTTAAAGAGATAAAAACAAAAGTCTGGAGTCATTTAGCTAGACAAAGTATTGTAATATAATACAAATTAAAATGATGTAGTATCAAACAATTCCTTAGCATTCACATTTCCGAGAACTTATTTTCTAACCAAATCCTCATGATTGCATAAGCGTAATGGATTAAAGTCCCATTAGGATTATAATATTAAGAGAAGTTTGCTGTGCCCACTACGATCACAACTAAATCCAGCTTTTGCAATAATCTCAGTCTGAGCACATTTATAATGATATTTTTAATTCATTTTGTTATTTGCTGTAGAATCTTCTGAATTATGTAGAATTAGTTTAATACTTCCAAAGATATAAAATTGTATGAAAAATTACAAAAAATAAAAAGAAAAAAATATCCGTCACGTGATTTTAGGCACTGTGTTGAATTCAAGTACATCGTATCACAAACAGTTAGTTATAATTTTTGACGAAAATATTCTGCTAAATTTATTAAATTACTATTCTGTTAGCAATTCTTTTAAAGGTTTAAAACTTTATTCCATATAATATCGCTCTTGTTTTGGTCATTTCTTTTATTGCAAATTTTTCTGCGGGGAGGGGGGAACGTAACTCGTTTCATTACTGAAATCCCAATTAATATCAGCAAATAATTATATTATCAATGTTTATAGCTTGGTATTAAGGAACTCTTCTTTTTCACAGTAACATGTATGCATCTGCAGGTCAATTTTTACTTAATGAGTATTAAGATTTCATAACTAATGTGAAATCAAGGGGCATGGAATTAGACATGTAACTTTATTTATTTCATAACACATACCTCAATATGGTTATAAAACTACTTAAAATAAAAATAAACGAATTAAATGGAACAAGTATAAAAAGATCCAGAACTATTAACTGATAATTAAAAAGAAATAATTATTATTAATATTAGAAAATAAGTAAATTAACTGATAATATAACCGGAAAATATTTATCAAAGTTTGAGCTTGGTAATTTCCAGACTTAATTTTGTGTAACGTATGATATATGCATTTATTTTTGCAATAGATTTTAGAGGAGATTGAAATATTCTTTCAGTCTCCATGTTTTTTCACAGTTTTTAAAAATTTGAACCTTCGTAAATTTGATTTGAATTTTTTATTTGCTTATGTTGTTGGACAACATATTTTTTCATACACGTCTGTGTAAGTGTGATAACTATTTCGTTAAATGGACGTATGCAATTTTATAATTTATATTTATGTTAATATGCGAAATTTACGGCAGTAATTTCATCTTAACAATCGGGGCCCACCAGCGGCCGAGCGGTAACGTCGCTGAACACTGGTAGTTCGATCCGAGGTTCGAATGCCGCGAACGGGCTGGCTGCATGACTGTTTTCGTGGTTTTCCCGATGTCTAACGTGTATACGAGCCAGTTTTCCTTAAAAGGTCCTCCACGAAGGCATCCCTTCCTTAAGGCAGATAGCCCTCGAGTTCTTTGCCGTAATCTAATAAACCAAACCAATCATCTAAAAATCCTAATAAAATAAGTTAGTAATTTTAATTGAAAGACATTAAAATAAATACACTTAAAATTGTATTGCAAGTAAGTATTTAATATAAGTTATAATTAGAAATGATTTTACGTATATAACGTTGCCAACTGATATATTATTTCTAAAGTGAAAGCTGTGATTTTATCTTTAGATTTAAAAACGATTTTGTTTTTTAAGACCAAGTAAATCCACATTTGAAGAGTTTTATAATTAAGATGTGATTACTTCAGTAAGTTAAGCATAATTAATTATAATCATTTAAGGATGAACAATTGATATTTGGGTTCGAAAGATGTCTTTTTTTCAGGGGTACTATATCGCACGTAATACTTAAGAATTACTTATTACCCAAATATACCACTATTATTTTAGGCTTTGTATGTGTAAATTACACTAGTACCACTTAAAGTTTGATCTAAATGGATACGTAAATAAACGAAGCACATAAAACAGAGAAATAATAATAATAATTGTAAACATAAAGGGCATTAAAAAATCAATTCTCTAGCAAACATGTTTTAAGATTAGTTTAATTCATAAAACTAGTATAATAAGCTATAATTCCTCATAATATTGCTCAAAATATATGAAACATGTAACTAACAAATGATATTTTCTATTATCTTTATTAAGTTTTAAAAGAAATGTATTTATTAAATGTTTGTTTATTTAGTATGACGAAATTTCATTCAAAATATGAGAAATTCGTTATTGTAAACAAAGCGCAAAATTGTTTATTCAGAAAAAGAGCGATAAATTTATAAAAAATTATTCCTACGAGATTATTTAAATTTTCTATAATATTTAATTACGTATTTACTTACAAGGATTTTCACTTCATTTTTGTTTTCAGTTTACTTAAATTGCATTATCTTTTAATTACTTGAAGATTTAGTCAGGAAATTTCTCTAAATGTCCGTAAAAAATAATAATAGTAGTAGTAATAAATCTGAAGGCTTTCAGATTTTATATTACGATCAAAGGGTCTTTTTTTAACGTTTTGTTTGTTACCTTCATTTATTAAATATCATGTTCTTCGCACTTAAACCATAAAATTAAATGTAACAGCAATATCGCAAAATATTTTAAAAAGCATATCTTTAGAATTTCCATACATAGTCTCGCGCGCTGGAGATAAAAATGTTTCTTTTTTTCGTACATTGTTGCCCTTGCTAGCTTGGAAATAGTTGAGTTAATTAATCAAAAACTCATTAATTGCTTTACAAAATATGAAATAAATAATAAAACAAATTCCAAGTTCCATATTTGGGAAACCAGATGCCCATATTCTGGTGGAGACGTACGTTATTCAAAATTTGATGGCTCTAGGTACCGTTGTTTTATCACAATGCAATAATAAAGTTGTGAATAAATAATAAAGTTAAAAGAAGTGTACCGAATATTTTATTCTTGCAGTGCAAGTTTAAGTATGTTATGGCGTAAAGCAGTCTTTACAAAGTGCAACGTGACACATTTGGCAAACAGACCAGCTTTGCTTTCTTTAGTCATATACTTGTTCCCTAATTCCTTAAAAACACAGCATATGTAAAACCCATTTAAAAGTGGGTCTCATTTACCCAGTAGGGAATAAAATCTTATTTCTTGGACTCTCTAGGTACCGTTGTTTTAACAGACCGCACGCACATGTATTTATGCAGGTTCTTCATCATTTAATTTCTTTAAATATAACACAGGGCGATAATATTTGGTAGCAACAATGTGAAAAGTGAAACGGGCATTTAAAGTTTTCAGCGCAAAATGCCAAAACAAAATTAATGCCTTTCTGAGTTGACTCCCATTGGACCTAAAAAAAATCTGAAAGCTTTCAGATTTTACATTGCACCTAAAGGGGCGTTCGTTTAAAGTTTTATGTATTACCTTAAATTATTAAATATCATGTTCGTCGCACTCGCACTTAAGCCACATAAAATTCAATTCAACAGCAATATTGCAAAATAATTTTAAAATGAGCATATCTTTAGAATTGCCGATAGACAGTCTCGTGCGCTAGAGATAAAAATGTTTTCTTTACCCCTTTACAGTGTTGCCATTGTCACATTGGAATCGTTTAGTTTATTAACAAAAAATTCCTTAAAATGTTACTAAAAATTCCTTAAAGTCCAAAATATGAAATCGATAATAAAACAAATTCCCCATTAGGGCTTCCAGATGCCCATATTCGGGTGGAAACGTACGTTATTCAAAATTTGATGGCTCTAGGTCCCCCTGTTTTACCACAGGGCGAAAAACATACATACACTTATGCCGATTCTTTTTTATTTAATTTCTTTTAATATAATACAGGGCTCTAGTATTTGGTGGCAACAGTTTGAAAAGTGAATCAACACAAAATGCCAGAACGAAATTAATAGTCGTTCTGGGCTAAAAATTCGAAAGCTTTCAATTTTTATATTATGCTCAGACGGGCGTTTCTTAACGTTTTGTGTGTTACCTTTATTTATTAAATATCATGTTCTTCGCACTTAAACCATAAATTTCAATTCAACAGCA
This sequence comes from Stegodyphus dumicola, assembly GCF_044657685.1. Lineage (NCBI taxonomy): Eukaryota > Metazoa > Arthropoda > Arachnida > Araneae > Eresidae > Stegodyphus > Stegodyphus dumicola. The sequence goes on along the minus strand of NC_140772.1, from coordinate 96,314,230 downwards.
ATATTGCAAAATATTTAAAAGGGCATATCTTTAGAATTTCCGATACACAGTCTCGCGTGCTGGAGATAAAAGTGCTTTTTTCTTGTACAGTGTTGCCGTTGCTCGCTTTGAAATCGTTGAGTTTGTTAATCAAAAGCTCTTTAATATCTTAGAAAGTAGGAAAAAGATAATAAAACAAATTCCAGATTAGGGCTACCAGATGCCTATATTCGGTGGAGAATTACGTTATTCAAAATTTGATTGATCTAGGTACCGTTGTTTTATCACAGTACGAGAAACAGACATACATTTATGCTGATTTTTCATTATTTAATTTCTTTAACTATAACACAGGGAGATAATATTTGTTGGCAACAATTTGAAAAATGAAATAGACACTTAAATGTTTCGACGCAAAATGCAAAAACTAAATTAATGACCCTTCTGGTCTAACGCTCTTTGAGTATAAAAAAAATAAATAAAAATAAATAAATAAATAAATAAATGAATAAAAAATAAAAATAAAAAAACGTAGAATTTATTTTGTAAAACCTATACTAATATACTAATAATTTATCTGGAACAAAAATATTATTATTATATTTTTCTGAGTTCTGGAAATTTTCACAGAAGTACAGGTACAGGTATTCACAATATCACAGCGCAATGCAAAGCGCATCTAAAAGGCCTCATTACTCTTACATGGCTCTGAACTAACAACTAAGCAACTGATCCTTTCTCCAGTCTTAATAACCCTGCCGCCGGAATATTTCTAGCACTTTCTGCATCTCGAAATTACTAGAGGGCATATGAGGGACGAATATGATTACACTCACACAGAGAAACAAGTACAGTTACAATATCCATTAAAATTATACATGGACCGAACCAAAATGTCACCAATTGCTCGCCCGCCAAGTATGGCAACTTTCATGATTTCTCGCCAAATTCGGGGAGAAAAGTTAGCCGCCAAAACTGTTGGCAGCTTGGCGATATCTCACCCAATTAGCGAGATAGCATTTACTCAATGTTAAATAGACCTTCCCCGTATTCTTATTTTTCCGGCACAGCATCGTTTCTTTCAGCTTTTCATGTCACATTCATTATACAGAAAAATACGATGATTTCACATATAATTTCCTTAAAATAATCTACCTATGTACAAAATTCGTAACAATATTTTGGAAAACGTCATCGCCGAAAAGAAACAAACTGTGAATTTACGGAGATGGAAATATGATAAAGTATTTCATAATCTTTGTTAGAATTTAATTGCACGTCAAAAATATTATGTGACAAGCATTCGGCCACTAAAATCAGACTTAAATTGTGAGAACAGAAAATATCATTTGCAGCGTTTAAAAGAAATGTGTACAGCTACATTAGGACATTATACAAAAGTAAGTAGACACTTAATAAAAATATTCTGCAGTCGAAGCACGTAATACCAAAGATTGAGCTGGTTTGCAATAAGGATTTTGACAATGAAGTATTTTTATTAAAATTCTCTATTCATAATGTTTAGCATGTTTTTCGAGAAAGTCGTGTATTTTTTATAGTCCTACACCAACCTCTGTAAAACAGAGCCTTTCATTTTATTTTTCGCTCACTAATTTCTTGAAAGTTGTCGGATATGATTCGTTTGTTTGACATCAAAATGCAGTACTTATTTTAAGCGCAAATGAGATGTAACTTTTTTTTTTAACTTTTTTTTTTTAGAGTAAGAGTGGCTTTTAGAAAACATTTGCTTTCGAATAGTTTCTCAAATGTAGAAGTATTATTTCAAATATAGCACAATGCCCGATAAATACAAAGGTAACATTTAAGTGCTAGAATAAAAATGTCGACTTATGTCAATCTTCCTTTTAAACATTTAAAATATCGAAGTCAATTAAATCTCAAGTAATTTTTCACAAACAAGATAGTGCTGTAGGCTTCAACTTTTAGCGAATCTAAACAGATCAAAATAGCAAAATTCCATAGTGGAAGTACCCAAAGTCTTTCACTAGGAAATGGCTAAATGAAAAAAAAAAAAAAATTGTGTTTTCTGTTATTGAATTTTCTAAAAACTATATAGGCATGTCAACGTGATTTGCGAAAAACTGAATCATTGAAAAAAGTGCTTTCTAACTGTTTATATTCAATTCCTAATGTTCAGGTGTATCATAACAACTGCTTAAAAAACTGCTTAAAAATTAATTTGATAACGATAAGGTTTGACTTTTATTTTATTTTTTTCTTGTGTTAGTCTATTATATCCAGAGTTTTCTTAACCAAAAATCGTACCAGAGATGTCCCTTCTCATGTGCTAAAATCTGCCCACCCTGCGGCCGAGCGCTAAAATTGCTGAATATTGGTAGTTCGGTCCGAGGTTCGAATCCCGCGAACGGGCTGGCTGCATGGGCGTTTGCGTGGTTTTCCCCATGTGTAATGTGTATACGAGCCAGTTTCCCTTAGACAGTCCTCCACGAAGGCATCCCTTCCCTTAGGCAGATAGCCCTAGTGTTCTTAGCCGTATTTCTCAATACACCGTGTGCTAAAATCATTTTTGAAAGCTTTTATCATCTCTTGGTTTGTAGGAACACCATCTAATTTTGTCAGAGTTTGCCTATGCTTCAACTAGTCTAAATATATTATTTCCACTTCTTGTCAGATATATAGACTTCTTAACAGTCACTTCTGTCCTACTAGGGAATTTGGAACTGGTCATTTTAAAAAATCAGTGCTTTTCTTCATGTAATATACACGACATTCCAAAGTTATTTCATAATCTAGGTGAATTATGTTAATGCAGACAAATAATTTAGTGCTTTTAGCCATTCACTACGTGGTTTTGCATTGGAACTCATTAAACAAACGAATTCCTTAATTGGAGACTCAAACTCATTAAAGTCTTCGAAAACTAAATATGTTAATATTCAGGGTTACAGTTATTTTTTGTTGTTTCTTTTGTTTTTATGCTGGATACGAGAAAAATGAGCATACGCATCACCAGGACTCTAATCTGGACCTCTCGAATATGTCCCGAATAAGCTTCCTTTGCCCCAAGAAGGCATGCTAGAAGGAGGGAGAAAATACCTTACATGCACCTCTTTACCCACCCCGGGTGGTGAAGAATCATTACCCACTACGTTTTTTAGTAATTTTAGGAAATATTTTACAATGGTGTTTGAGTTATTAACATAGATTTTAAACTTCGAAGACTCCATTTCTCATCTAATGCATGTTTATTCTTAGGCTGATAGCCCTCTCATTTTTCTTTTCATAACTGATTATATAAACATTCATTTCTGTTTGATGTATTCCATGATGTTATTTTCTCATCCCATGTAGAATTCATATATTTATCAACATCTAACTTGAATACATTTTTCGTAAGAGATAAAACTAATTCCTTTCCTCGGCATTCAGTTCGAGAGATTGAAATACATTATCAAACCGGTTCATTGGTGTATTATTCCGTGTTCTCATTCTCCCTTAACCTTTAAACCTCCAACTGAATGCAGCATCAGATTTTCCGTCTGGAAACATGTTATTTCCTTTGGTATGGATCTTGGTGAATGTTGTAACAAAACATTTTGGATATTTTCAAAATCATATTCTGAAGTATAAAATAGAATTCCTAGCACTTGGACTAATTGCAATCACAACTCATCCGAATATTAAAATATCCGGTTAACTAAATTGTTTGCTTTCTCTGTACAAGACATATTCTTTATAAAACAAGTCTTAGTTTTTCGTCGGAGATTTTAGATTTTATTTTTTATTTTTAAAAATCCAAAATCACTCCTGAGTTTTTCAATGAAATACATTTTTATTTGCCTAAACTCACAGTCTATCTCTGTCTAAAAAAATAAAATAATTAAATTAATTTTATCTTATTGAGCACTCTAAAACTAATCTTCTTGCTTTTACTATACTAAAATTAAAAAGAGGGGAAAAAGTGTTATTTGCATAAAACAAAACTCCTAGACTTTTTTGTTTGAATAAAATTAAACTAAGGTATTAGATTTTATTGATAAAAATTATAAAATTAACAGCAAAATACAAATTAATTTTAATACTTATTATTAGTTTAAGAATTAAAAACATGAAAATGAAAATTAGCAAGTTTATTTTTTCACTGCTGAAGTGATGTAGCTAATTAGCAAGAGCGTCTAAAGTTGTGGCTCAAACACGGAAGAGTTTGTTAATAGCAGAGTCAGTAACAGCGTATTGTCTTTAAAATATACGCTTTGTGCAACTTATAGCTCACTTTATTATCCAGGCAATTTACCATTATAATTAAAGTGAAAATTGCATTGAACAACGCTTGTATTGGACACTGTGATTAAGAAACTTGCTACCTATAAACCAGAACGTACCGAAGGCATATTGTTCGTTTCAAGATAACGTGAATATTTTGGTGTGCCTAACATTAAAAATGATAGGTAAAAAGAAATAAATAAAGACCTAATATAACGTTGTAGAGACAATAGGTATTTTTGAAGCAGGAGTGATGAAAAAATTAACAACGCCTTCGCCGGGAATCGAGCCACGGACCTCTGGATTACGCGCCTAGCGTGCAGACGACTACACTACGAAGGCATGCTAAGAAGGCAGGAGAAATACCTTATATACTACACCTTCTAAAGGGCTACTGGGGATTAGCGGACCCAGTCACCAAATCCTGGGGGTGGAGAATCATAATCCACATCCATTTTAGTTCGGACGCTACTACATGTTTTCATTTTTAAAAAATTCTTTTAAGGTTTCCTTCGATTCTTTTTGATCGCATGACTAGAGGTATTTTTAAGAAGCATGTACATGCTTAATATTCACAAGTTTAAGTTAAAATGAAATTTATTTTAAAATTGTGAATATTATGCATGAAAATGTTATTGGATGAATATCGGTTTGCGAGTATCGGTTTCCTTTATTTCAACAGAAATAATTCTGTGACTAACTTGAATCCCATGTGTTAACGTTCACTGTCAATAGCAGCATTAAATTTTATATTGCGTTACTGTTTTTCCTGCAAACTGCAGTATTTATTAATTATTATGAATAGAGTAAAACTATTTTTTACATGTGAAGACATCTATATTGCATTTAGGAACTTGTATATTCTATGAATAAATAATCAAAGCAACATACATGCTCCGAAATATCAACTTGCATTTCTCAGATCGATAACGTCGAGAAGCAGTTTTTTACTGCACTTACGATACAAAAATTCAATTCGACCTCACACGCAATAAAAAATGGCACACGATATGAATATGAATGAACAAGATAAGCTGTATGAGTGAGCATTAAAAATTAAATCCTTAACTGACATCTAAAAGAAAATATCATGCGTACCATAAAAAAGATGGTGTCTCTTTCTATGCTTCTATAAAAGCGATACTCTGCGTGTATTTTGGAGCAATGTTATGCACGAACTTCTGACATTAGTCGAGAAAAAACTGTTATCTTGGATACGTATAGAGCTACTGGAGGTAGCATTCAGAAAAGATCTTGAGTGTGCTTTGTTGACTTCATGTGACATCATAGTCTGCGTGCAAAAAATAAAGCTTAGTTGTAGTTTGTCATATGAAAGTTCTTTTTTTTTTCTGAAAGGAAGATGCATCACGTCACGTTATAGCTTAAAACTTCAGTAGTTGACGTGACGTTCCATTAAGTCTTTCTATAGCTTATTGTGACGTTTAGAATGCATTGCAGTTGTTGTTTGATATTAGATGTAACTTCATTTTTATTGCGTTTTCGCTTAGAATAATTTTGCGAACAATCAGTTTAATATGATGTGTTACAACACCTCACTCTTTATATTCACTTTGTCTGTGGTTTAAATAACTGATTATTCTACGGCTCATTACTCGCTTGGATTTGTTTTAAATTTTATTATCCGGTATGTTTAAAAGATTCAGACATTATGTCAGCTCGTCATGAAGTTCAGGAATCGCAAATCTTTCTTCAGTTTACGTCTGCAGTCTCTGCATGTTCACTTATTTTTAACCACATATAAGTTGTCATACTTATGCATGTTATATTGCAATATTTTTGAAGATGAATATAGATTTAATTTTCTGCTTATTTACATTTAAATATCTAGAAATACGAAATAATGATAATCATATTTTTGTTAAGAATTCTTAGCTGCATCGTAAAGCTTTCCTATGCTTTTTATTTGGACCAGGATTTACATACACAGATATCTAATCATGATGATTAGCTATGGCAAAATTAGTAATATACTGGAAATGCTTACTTTTACAAGATAGAATTGAATGAAATATAATAAAAAATATGTAAACGATTACTTATTTTATTCCCAATTATGTACCTCTCACAATTATAATTTATCAGTTTTGGGTCGTACAGTAGCAGGCAAGCCTCCACATTATTCAGCGTCGGGTCTGCTAACTACGAACGCCGAATGACAAGGCGAAATTGTTTGCGACAACCGGTTTCTCCTACTTCTGCTGCTGGGGTTCGGAGGTGTAGGACATCCTCTGGCTGTTCTCACTCTGGCCGATGCAATGTGCTATTTTTCCTGCTTCTTGTTGCTGCTTCCTTCAATGTTGTCTGCTAATACATGAAACTCCTTTTTAGTGAGATTATGAAACGTAAATTTCATGAAAATAATTACTCCAGTTTCCATATGCTTGGCTGCGGAAATAAATTTTTGTTCAACCTTTCGAGAAGTCTTCGTTCGCACGTATTTCATCCTTTCCTGATTTAAAGAAGAAAAAAAATACCATGGTTAATCAAATACGCTTAATTACTGCCGCTAAATTTTGACTGTTCCGTTTTCACCGAGACTTTGTTTCATACTGATGAGAAAAGATTAATTTTAATCTGAGTGCAACGTTATTTTGGTGATGCGCATCACACATGCTAGATTTTCCGATTTTGATTTTGTTTAAGACCTACATTCGTCTGTTTGGCTAATAATTTCTTATTTATATTAATGCTTATTTTAGAAGAATGTTAAAGAAAGAACAAAAATTAATTATTTTTGTGATAACTGATTGTCATCTTTTGGGATGAGTTACTTTGATTTCATATTTCTTTTAAGATCACACATTTCTATCTGCACATTTTGCAAGTATTATAAGTTATTGTTTCCATACCGCAATCTACTAAGTAAGCAGTTCATTTGATTTTATATTTGTTAATCCTTAAATTCAAACACTCTAAATTATTACATTTGGTACATTTATTACATCACGCAAAATTTCTACTTTTGGTGCCTATATAATTCATATTTACTACACATAGTACATCTGTTTATTATTACATTTAGGTACTGTGACATTTATTTATTATTATACTAAATCTTTCATAATTTTCTAAAATTTCGAAAATCTGTAAACCATTAAAGTAAACGCAATATAGACAGAATGGAGTTTATATTTTTCCCTAAACCTGAATTAAGTGACTTGCAGATAAGAAAATAATGCTCACATTATACACTATCCACGTCTTTTTGAAACTTTTTAAATGAATATAGTTTACACAATTTACGTCTGAAAACCACCAACGTTAAGAACGCATGAAAACATACTGAAATAAATTTTTCTAAATGTTTAAGCAGAGCTAAAACATCCCCAGATTACTAACAATATAACATATAACATATTCTTACTGCTGTACAAAGGAAAATAAAAAGAATTTAATATAGGCCTATAATATTTTATTTTAAAACGGGTATTAATATATCCTTAAGTAGCAGAATATCAAATAACGTTTAATCATTGTCTATTATGGAAGCACCATGAAGGAAGCGATACATATTTAAGGGGACTTATACACCTTAAAACCCATAAGCTCTTCGAATATGTGACTGTTGCAAGAATTGGGATAACTTATTTATTTTAAAAGCAATTAATTCTAACTTTTTACAGCTGACTACATAATATAGCTACTTTCTGAAATAGTGATCAGAAAGTTGGTGTTGCTAAAAATATTTTTATAATTTAATACGCTTTTTGACAAAAATTTTCGTCATGTTTCCACCTTGCGCGCACAGTTTAAAAACATTCTTTTGCATAATTTAATTCCATATTTAATTTATAACATTTGGAAACTACTGTGAAACAAAAATTTTAAGAATTTCATGTTAAAATTTTATTTTATTTGGAGTCGAGTTTATAAAATGTATTTTATTAAAAAAATCTATAATGTTTTCGTCCATAAAATTTTGTAATATTAAAATATTCATAAGATTTTTGGTTCAGTTAAAAAATAGAGCTCATATAAAGAATTCCATCAAATTTCAAGTATGTACCACTAGCCATTTTTAAAATATCGTGCGCGCAAGGTGGAAACGTGACGAAAAATTTTGTCACAAAGCGGATTAAATTACAAAAATATATATGGCAACACAAACTTTCTGATCACTATTTCTACTTAAAATAATCTTAGTAATAATAAAAAAAAAATAATTTTATTCAAATTTCGTTTTAAATAACTGCTACAGTTTGTTCACTACAGTGGTCAGCATGCATATACGTACATGCATAAAAATCTCTTCCCAGTGATTTACGGTCACTGCATTTGAAATCATTTCCTGCCTTCTTTGCAGTGACCATTAACATCTTCTAAATAATAAATCTACAACTGACATGTACATACAGATCCCCTAAATTACCTTCATTTCGTCGATCGTGATCGCATTCATTTTGCTACGATCTTGTACCCTGTACCTATTGGATCCAAAATGTCAAATGTTCTAGAAATTCCTTTCCAAACATAAACATTTCCAGTAGTGTTTGGGCTTGATAAGCAGTCCATTTCGGTTTCAATTCACTCTTTTTGGTAGATCTTTATCGACCCACTCCACAATTTTCTCAAACTGACAATGAAATAAAATATCTAAAACTACTAATTATGAATAAAAAAATGGCAGTATAAGAAAATGTAAGCCATATTATATAATGTTTACTATGAGAATTATACTAACTTTGAAATAGAAGTAGCAGCCATTTTCCAAATAGCAATGCTTTACTTAGTGATGCTATACAGCCATCTAGTATCGACAGTTGAAAGTTCTAATAATATAGAATGAATAAACACAGGAATGGAATCTGTTAAGGCATTTACAGAAGAATAAACAAATTAAACTTTTGTGGACATGATGCGACAAACGGTTAAAAATAATTAATTATTTTAAATATACATAATTTTTAACATATTTAAACATTTAGCTTGAATCTTAATATGACTACCTCATTTGCCAGTGTCAGAAACAGAACCCTTTCAGAACAGAACCGACGATTAACTCTTTTAAATAATACCTGAAGTATCACTTTGATGCTTATCTTTAATTTATTTTTTCATTTAAATGCAAGCTTTTTGCTTGAAAATTCGATCAAATTGATAAAAAATACAATTAGAAATTGTATAAAATATTATCGTTAGATTCACCTTGTTAAATAAATTTAGAATCTTTCAATTCAATTTTTTTTCTAGATCTATTCCAAAAAACAAATAACGCAAAATTACATTTTATCCTCCCCGTCCCAGCCAAAACATCAAGCCTCTCAACACAAGTCACACAAAATCTTTCTCACCTTTTGGAGTTATTCTGCCTTTCTGTACACAATAGTGTTCCATATCTTAAAATCATTGGGAAATAAGCCTTTGGGTATTTGAAATAAAATATTTTATGAAATCTGTCGTCGTATTTTTATTTTTGTTCGATAAAAAGTGACATCTTTTTTTTTTCCTCTGAAGAAGAGGTACATATTCTACTGTCGCCAAAATCGGTACACTTTTTGTTTAATCTGATGTTGCTTAATTTGTCAGAATCTCTTAAGGATATGTTAGTTGATGTTTGGTGACGTTAAAAGCCAAATAGAATAAATATCCACTAAGTAATTGCCAGAAAATATGACAGAAATGTTACCTTAAGAATTTTTTAAATAAAAAGCATCAGCTTAAGTTTTTTTTATGTGTCTTTAAAAATAGTATAGAGCTGATTTTAGAACTGCGATATCTGACTAACGTATTTTAGTTGATAAAAATCTGAAACGTGCTTTATGCTGCTGCATGTAATTTTTGTTAATAAATATTAAGAAAAAAAAAGTAAAAAGTGCATCGTAAAATTTCTCAGAACTCTTGCTTTGATAATGCTTCTCGAAAATTAATTTTTCTTGATAGCAAATAGTTATTTAACTATGTTGTCCAAAAAGTTTTTTCTGTATAAACAGGATTGAAGATTGCATTTATTAAAGTGCTCGCTTTTTTTTGTATGCATGACACGTATTCATTACTATTTAAATAATGTAGTTAGTTAGAATTAAGATATACGAAACAATCCTAAGAAATATCTGCAAGCAAACATTATTGAATCTTCTGCATTTAGATGTAGGGCTTTCTTTCTACCTAAAATAGTATTATTTTTCCCATTGCTATTTTTACCTTACTATAACCATCACGAAGACGAAAAAGGCGCTCTTTTCGTATCGGATTCCAGAATTTTGCATTGTCATCCTCTTGAAATTTCAGCACAATTAACGACTCTGCGTCGTCAGTTCCTCGATTAGAATTTCATTTCATTCTAACCCGCAATTACTACGACTAAGTTAATTATTTATCCAGTCGCCCCGAATTTTCTAACTTTAAGGTGGCGTAAATTAAGGTCAAAAGACACAGCAAATTTACTTCTAACTCAGGCTTTTTAAACTTCCCTTGTTCCAAACTGTAATAAAATTACTTAATTTTTCTTTTTAGGTTGCACATGCACCTAATGGAATTGTATTCTTTTGCATTTTAATTACATTTTCCTCTTTCCTTCCGTTACGAGACGTATTTATTTGAACTGAGGACTGAAGTTCTATTATTTAGTCTTCAATCTAAACGTAAATATTCGAAGTTCGATGACTTTTACTGTAGCTGAGGGTATTAAGATACTTTATTTTTCTCATATTTAGTATGTTTTATAACATGTTATGATTATTTTTATGTTTTTTTAATGTTGACAGAAATTATATTCTCATCTAATGTTAGAAAAGCAAGTGAGTTTAGATTCGCTAAAAAAGGTAATCGATTGTAAAAAATAAGGTTGTCATACGTGAACTCCTACCGGCCTATCCGCTTAAATGAAATTAAAGATATTGTTATCTGAAGATGTAATTTAAAAGAACAGAACTATTACAGTTACGGTTACGGTTACCTTGAAAATTTTCGAAAGGCAACACTTACTTTTCTTCTATGGAAAGTGAAAAAATCGTAAATGGCGTTGGAAAGATACACATAAATGACGAAAACTGCCGGCATAAAATTGAAAAGAAGAACATTCTAATGACACTGTAATATCAACACAGAGAGGAGAGGGAAAATTGTTTATTGGAATAACAAGTTTTCATCATGCACAACGTTTCAAGGCAGTGTGATCTCCTTTAACATTGAACATATTAACATATATATATATATCTAAGTTTCGTGGCCACAGCGACTCTCCGACCCCACTCTGATGGACTTCTGGTTCTGAGGTATCTTAAATCTAAGATGTACACATCAAATGCACGAAATTTGTCAGAACTGAAGGATGCCATAAAGTTATGGAGATTCCTCCTGCACTCCCTCATGCAATCGTCTGAGAAAATAAGGACGTTGAAAATTTGTGATTCCAATAAAAGGTTTTTCCCCCTGTCCTCTGTTATGTTGTTACTGGTTCTTAAACAATGCTCTTCTTTGCAAATGTTTTATGCCTGAAGTTTTCGTGAAACATGTATCGTTCCAACGCCATTTATGGTCTTTCAAATCGCTTGTGTTTCCTTTCGAAAGTTTGGGAATTTTTTCACTGTAACCATAAACGGGAGAGTTCTATTGTTTTAATGATCACAGTCACGAGTGCAATCGTTCAAATAACAATATCTGAAATTTCATTCCTATTGGTTTAGCGGCTAGACGGCTAGGAATTCATATATTTAGTAAGTTCTTTTAAGATCTTCCTCTATCACCGTAAATGGCATTTCGTTCAACATCTAGAAAAGCTATCATTTTTACTATATGTAAATTTGATGAGCTCCTTTCTGTCGATGTCTTTTCTTTTTCGTTGCGGTATTAATAAATGTAGTTTCGTTGCTGTTGCTGATGTTCTGATTTATTCTCTTGATCTTGGTGTAGTCTAGATCAAGTTCAGGAATTCATAATGTCGCATCTATCATTAATTAAGCCCTTGATGGTAGTACTAATCTGTAGGCGTTAATACGTTTAAACAGTAGTACTAACTTGCTCAGCTCCGTTTCAGATTTGATCGAGAAACCCGTTCCATAAATACCAGCCTCTGAAAGGATGTTTGCAAAGGCAGTATTTTAAATGTCTCGATGTCCAAAAGATGTTTTACATTTACACATATTCATTTCTTTTCCGGATTTGAACCTGGGCTCATCGATAGGCAGTCGGCACCTCTAACCGCCATGCTGATTAAAGCGAAATTCAGGCGGAAAAAATGGTATGTGATATAGTTTACAATTCCTATAACTACAATTATAATCATTATTTTCAATTATTATTTTTATAGCATGGATCTCGGCAAAAATAATAAAAACCTGTTTAACTATTTTTGACTAATGAGACTTACTAAATGAGATATCAATGAAAAATATAAATTGCCAGATATAAAATTTTACTGTGATATATTCTATTAGCTTAAAAAAAATCTCCTACTGTATGGTTTTCAAACTGTGTTTCTAAAAGAAAAGAATATTAAGATTTTATAAAGCTAATAAAAAATTATAAATGTCCATAGGAGATTTACTTTATTAATGCTAGTTAATATATATATATATATGTATCTATATACATATATTTCAAAATAAACTAAAAAATATACGTTTAAAATTAATTCCGCATTCAGTTTGGAATAAACTATATGCAAAAACCAGAAACAGAAGCACAGCGGCCAACTGCATGAAAAACGTGACAAAACATTCCGAAAGCAAAGATGAAATGATAAATTTACATCTTTCGCTGCATCGTCGTCAGCAGATTGCTTCCATGAAAGTAAATAAATCTACCTTTTTCTGAATCAATAAAGACACAAACTAAAATTTAAAATATAAAAAAATTATGAGGAAAACAATCAACGAAACCTGCTTCTTTAGCATACTAACCACAACAGACCAAAAAAACAATATAAATAATCGAAAAATTATAGCATCAAAAACAAAAAAAAAAGTTTTAAAAATTGTAAATACAACAATCCAGCTTATACAAAAACAAAAACATATGTAAATTCTTAGGCCTTACAGGCTGGTTTAAACACTTTTTAAAACACCCAGAACAAAATCTGCAAATAAAAGCAATGCAAGGAAAAACAAAAGAAACATATATCAATTTTGAAAGCCTACAGGCCAAGTAGCCCACTTTAAATGATTACAGCATCATAATACTAAACAAGGAATAAAGCCTAAAACTTAATAACAATAATGGTTTTCAATTTAAGCGGACCATGCCAAAAAACATCTAAAAAATGCAGTACAACATATTACAGAAAATGAAAATTTAATCCAAAAAACATAAAAAAAAAATAAAAAATATAAGAGGGAGTTAGTTCTTATTTCTATATCATTAGAGCTACAAAATTTAGAAATGCAAACATACATTCGATGTTTTTAATAGCTAAACGTAATATGCGCCTTTTAATGAATTTAGATAAACTAAGAATTTAGAACTTTGAACATAATTCATTAATATTATTTAAAATAATTAGAACAATCCTCAATTACAATATTAAATACTGTATAGTAAATATGAGTAATTTTATAGGGCCCTGTTTAGTTTTACTAACAGTTGTGTAGTGTGTAGCCTTTCCTGAATTGTCTTATTTCTCGTCACATTTCCTCGCCATGATACAAATTAAGTGAGGTGAACGAGAGTATAATTGTTGAAACAAGACTATAACTGTTGAAACGAGAAGGTTAGACAGAGAGTGATTTTGCTAGTGAGCGCATGTTTGCTATTTTATTCTCCGTCTGTTCATCTTAGTAGCTGCTATGCATTCTGGCTGTCTAAATACTATATTGCCTTTTGTATGTGTCTGAGTCAGCCTGTTAGATTTAATTGATTTGTGTAGTCTAGCAGTACATCGTTACCTTTTAAATTTATTGTTATCATTTACGTTCTCACCGCAAGTAGGCGGTGTTTTGTGCAAGCACGTAAGTCCGTGCTTTCTGTTATACAGTTTGTGATAAATAAAGGGCCTTTTACAACTTTTCCCTGATGTGTTCATCATCATGCCTGTGGGAGATGTCACCAAGTACAAAGACACTAGATCTCACAATCTGTAAAAGGAGAAAACATAGAATGACCTGGATTATAAAACCTAAAACATATGTATCATAAAGATATATATATATATGAGGTATAAAATATAAAAAAACTACTAACTTTAGTTTAGAATAGTCCTTTTAAATATATTTGGCTGCTTCTCCTTCTTTTCTTAAAACTACTAATTATTTGAATCTAAAGTGTGCCATCTGAAAGTTAATCAACCTTACGTTATTATGTAAGATTAGCACTGCAGATATTGTTTATCCAATCTCAGTTCAAATTTTAAATAAAGAAACCGACTTTATAAATACCCCTTCTCTGAAATGCGCAGTTACTTTCCTGCCTTCTTCTCGCTCTGCTTATATGTGTCACTCAACTCTCTATTCGTCCATCAGTTATATAAAATTGTGGGTGCTTATCTCATCCATAATAAGGATGTATAAAGAAAGGTACTTGTTCTAAAAATTAGTTATCTAGAAATAAAATTATGTGTTGAATTAACGCCATAACTGCAGGGATGACCTGCAGGCGAAAAGAGGCCGACAGCAGTCAGCAAGCGCTATTGCTCAGCAACTCTGTACAGCAACGGGGCGACAAGTGTCGCGGTTTACTGTGGCCAGACGCCTTCACTAAGGGGCCTATTCGCCCACCGTCCTGAACGCTGCCTCCCGTTGAAAGTTGGCCACCGACGCCACCGTTTACAGTGTTGCAGAGAGCACAAAAATTGGACAACTGATCAATGGAGTCTTGTCCTCTTTACGGATGAGATTCAGTTCAGAGAAGCGATTCTCAACGCGTTTTGATTTGGAGAGAGGTCGGGACCCGGTTTTACCTCAGTAACATTAAGGAAAGACACCGTAACGGTGGTCCTAGAGTTCTTGTCTGGGGAGGCATTATGCTGAATGGGCGAACTGAGCTCCACGTTTTCGACAGAGGGTCTGTAACCGGGGACCGCTATTTTGAGGAGGTACTCCTTCCCCATGCGCGTTTGTTCCGAGGTGCCATTGGCCCAGACTTAATTTTTATGCATGACAATGCACGGCCACATCGGACTCTTGCTGTTGAGGAGCTACTGGAAAGTGAAGATATCACTCGAATGGATTGGCCAGCGTACTCCCCAGATTTAAATCCCATCGAACATGTGTGGGATGCTTTGGAGAGACGCATTGCTGCACGCTTACATCCTCCGGAGAACAAACACCCAACAACTCAAACAGATGCTGATTGAGGAATGGGCACTCCTACCGCAAGAAATGTTGCACCAGCTGGTTCTGAGAATGCGGAGACGGTGCGAAGAAACCATTGCAGTGAGGAGAGGGCATATCCCATATTAAGGAACATCTGCTTGTTTTCTTCCTCTTGGATAGACAATCATGAGTCACGATACTATACGTTCAATAAAGCTTGTTTTTGTTTGATTCCATACCATGTGCATTGTATTCCTTTTCAGCTCCGATGCTTTCGTCATTCTTTACGTACATAATAATCTCCTTCACTTCTGCATTTCATGTCTCTCAATTGATTTCTCGTGGAGTTACGGCAAAAAACCCTGCTGTTGGTTAAGTTTTGCTCACCAGTGTATATGTAGTTTTCGCTGAATACAAAGCCCAATGATTACATATTTGACTGTCGAAAATCACAATTTAATTTATACAAGAAATAAAGGTTGTTAGAAATTTACTCTTGTTTGTTTATTATTCTGTTGCTTTGCTACGCATCTTTCCTGAAAAATAAACCTTTTTTCTTGAAAAATTTTATCCGCAGGTTATTTAGCTTCTTATTTTTATTTATTTTTTTTGGACGAAATTTAAATTTCCGAGGCTTCTTAGTAATTTCTTCACATCATCTGCCTATAAGCTAAAATAAAACATACAGTTTGGAAATAACGTTTTTGCATTTCCTTTAGCTTTTGAGTTATGTTTAGAGTTACAGATAAACTTTGTCGCGAAAAATAAAGCATTTTGCTTAAGAGCCAGCGAATCGGCTAAACATTGAACTGTAGTGACATAAAGGCGCCTGCATGCGTCAAGACTTGTGTACATTTTAAATATTTTTAGAACATTTTACAGCTTGAAAAATATATGTACATCTTAAAGAAACCTTATTTACCATAGTTTGTTTATTTGGATAAACTATTTTGAAGGAAGCTTCAAAAATTATCATTTATCATATAACACAACGTCTGAAGAAATGAAAGATGTTAAGTACTAATTTTTTAATTAAGGATTGCATCGTATTGCCTAGAGTAAAAGACGATATTTTTTGCATTTAAAGTGTTCTTCTGTAATCTAGAATCAGCATAACGCTGTAAAGCATATTAATTTTCTCCTTATATCTTAACATTTACTTTGAAATGGAGTATATTTAACAGGAATTGTGGTATTTAGAGTATGTAGATACCTTTCCGTAGAACATAAACATATCATATTCCTTTATGAGGTAAACTTCTATACTAAACATATCATATTTACCTATGAGGTACACTTATGTACAAATCCATTTTTTTCCACTTTCTAAAACGCACCAAAAAAGCAAGATCACTTTATTCATTAGACCATTTTCAGTCCTTACCTCTTACATCAAAGACAGAACAAGTCAGTTTGGTGTATTAAATGTTTTACGTAATTTTAATTTATCTTTGTCCTGTATGGAATGGTGATTCTAACATTTTTTAATTAGCATTTTAAAATTCTGAAAGAAATGTCAGTTTACCTTTTTTAAGAAAGCATGCGTTTTGAATACAGCCGACGTTCGGGTAAACTGTTTGAGAGGCATAACATTCCTTCAATACCTGCAATACCTACTTTTCCTGTTTTCATGAGAGTAAAGTTGACTTATTATAAATATTACAGTGATTTTGGGATACCATAAAATATGGAGCTCTAGGTGATAATCAAATCCTGTGAGAAGAGCTGATATTGCACTTGTTCTAGGTAAAGATAGATTAAGGTCCTGCGAGAAAATTGAGATTGTATTTGCTGTATGCAACGACAGAGTAAGTTCTGCGACAAGAATTGAGGTTGTATTTTTCTGTGCAAAGATAAACCAAGCCCTGCGAGAAGAACTGAGTTGTATTTGCTCTGTTCCAAACTATATCAAGTTCTACGAGATGAAGTGAGATGGCGTTTGTTTTGTGCCAAGATCGTTCAAGTCCTGCAAGATGAAAGGAGGTTGTATTTGTTCTATGTGGAGATAGATTAAGCTAGTTTCTATCTAGTCCTACTGCTGCCATAAGATCGCTGTTAAATGGTGGAGTTAGGTTTAAAAAATATTTAATTTTCTAACAGTTCTTATAAGTGACATATCCTTTTTTTTTTTTTTTTTTTTTTTTTTTTTTTTTAGATTTACCGTGAAAACAAAAGAGCATTAAAGTTTCGCATCGAATAACACAAATCATATGTAAAAAAAGCGATGTTAACAAGATTTCGATAGCTAATCATAGACGGAAATTTAATCGCAATTTTGACTAAGAATCTGTAAAAGTTACCCAAAATGCTTCTTCCATTGGTGAATTTGATTTTCTTGAAGTTTTTCACATTCACAAAATTTATCTTATTTAAATAATGAATCTAATTCCGATGCAGTCCTTCTTAACGTCTTTAAAATTTTATTAATTTAATTTTTCAATTTTCGTTACTATTTCTACCAAAAGATGGAGCTTCCTTCTCTTTTGCTTTACTCCTTTTGAGCTTAAATGCAACCGTGACTTAACCTTCGTTGCAGATTTCTTTGCTCCTGCTGAGGAAGGATCTGTTTCTATTTGCCCTCGAAATTGATAAATTCTTCACTAAAATCTACGTCAAATGTAAGCTTGTTGCTTTGCCTAAGTTTATGAGAATTCAAGCTAAGAAACTGTTTTAAGTCAACACAGCTGATTGTGCGTTAACATAAGAATACTGCGATCTCCATCGCCTTTCCATCATGTCATCCCAGATCTTATAATTTCAAGAGAAGCAAGAAATAATTGCAAAACAAGATTCAAAATTCAACATTTTACCTGTGTGTTATTTTATATTCTGAAGCAGAATATTAACAGCTTCAAAGTTATTAATGTCAAGAATATGGGCAAGTAAACTATTTTCCTAAGCTTGTGCATGAGCAAGAGCAAAATCTTTATCCAGATACTTTATTATAATTAATTCATTTATTATTATAAGTGTGAAATTAAAATAGTGTTTATTTTTAACAATATGACGCACCTTCAATATTCACTCTACAAGATTTTCAAAATTTTGCAAAAGCATGTTTTGCTATTCGTTAGCTTATTCAAAGACAATCATAGTATACCACTAAATGATAAAATATGTGAAACATTCATTATCTGCAAATTAGATTCCTCTTTAAACAACAACACAAGGTTTGCATAATTTAATCCATTATTGTATAATTTTCATTACTGTTGAATAATTAGTTTAGATTTCTAATAATTCCATTAATTTTTTTATCTATTATGTAAATTAGTTATCTTGATATGTGCACTATTTTATCAAAGTATGATTTATGTGTGTGCTCCCAAGAGGTAATCTGTAAACCAATTACAAATGAATCGAAATCTAATGAATGCGGAATATTTGGTCATTGAACATAATTCTTAACTCCTAAGAAAAAATTCTATTTAAAACCTTTTATGCCGTACAGTAAAAAAATTACAAACTTTTATATTTTTTTCCACCTTTTAGAATTTTTTCTGAAAATGAGCTATTACAATTGCAGAATGAGTTTCCTTCCATGACTTATCAGATTATATAGCACCAAGCTTTACTATGAATTGTTTTTAAGGAAACGTAATTTTTATTATAAGAGAATAATCGAACGCTGTCTACCTTCTACTATCGAACAACAGAATGGAATTTTACAGATCTAAGAATGCTCAGATTATGATTAATAGATTTTCAGTTAGTTGGGTACTTGCTTATAAAAATTTTTAATTAAACATATGCTTAGTATTCACAATAATTCCGATTATCCGAATAATTACTTTTTTAGGCTAAATAATGCCAAAAATTTTTCGAAATTCATTTAGGTATTTGAACTGAGTATTTTATACTTGTTTAAGCATTTCATTAAAATTATACTTTTATTAAAAACAACGAATGTGGAACATAAGAACTTATTATTATATTGTTAATGAAACATTGAACTTACTAACCAAACTGATAAATAGTTTTTAAAGTAAAAACCTTTTGAATTACTGGAGATTTAAATTTTAGATTTTTTTTCCTACAGAGAAATTATAGAGTAAAATAAAATTTTACACATTTCAACTCACTGTATTTTGTGCACAAAATATTTTTCTTTCATTTTTTTCCTACATCTTCATAAGGAATTAAATGTACAATTTTCATGTTTAATTGCATATTTATTCGCTTATTCATATGTCTCTTGATTTAATGATTTTTACAGTGTTTTCGAGCTGATTCGTTAAATCTGGATTTCATTGCATTAAATTAATTTCCTAAGCAGATGCAGCGCACTTTAACCATCTAAAGGAAAGCTAACGGAATAATAAATAACATTTTATCTGTAAGTTATTTATCACATTTTAAATAGGATATAAAGTAAATTTAATTTTTTGTTAATATTTTCTATTATTTAGTAGCGTTTTGTCTTACTAACCAGTTATTTTTATTTTAAAATAGATTTTCTTTACTACTTCTTTTTCCTACCAATGCTTTTCTACCAGAATGAGTTTTCAGTTTCACGTTTTATGTAAAATAAGGGAAAAACTACTATTTAAGCAGAAATCGGAAGTACTTCAGTTAGAGAGAGAGCGTGTTCTAGCTTTCGGCCACGTGGTTGTGCGAGTTAAAGCTTTCTAACTTACGGTTGCGTTTATTATGTGCCTATTAGTCTAAGCCAGATATTTTTAGATAAGAGCCCCCCAAATACCCAGTAACAACTCTGTGCAGTTTAGGCTGCTTCATCTACCTAGCTTTAGTTTAATTTTACATTTTCTATTTTAAGTTCAAGCCAACGTGTTGGCTTTCTGTACTCCCAAGAGGGGCCGTCTGTGACTATCCTGAGTTCAAATAAAATGTTATTTTAACTCTTCTTCAGAGGTCGCTCAGACGGTATAGTGGTTAGGGCAGCCTGACTGCGGTAGCAAATTGCCCGGGTTCAAAACCTGGAGAAGGCGTGGATGTAAAATTATCTGTCCCTTCATAGGAGACAACGGTGACTGCCTATTAGGTGCCTCCACAATAAAATGGTCACCGCTTCTGGCCTTAGTAGTGGCCAATGCCGTTATAGGTATAAATAAAAAACTCTTTTTCGGAGTTGTTATTTATGCACAAGGACTTAGCTAATAGTCACTACATAGTTCTACTAGATTCTAGCAATTAAATGACTTTATTTCAATTAGAGTATTACAACTTTATTGATCCATGATCTAGAATCTACGAAACAGAGATATTTATTTAGTCCCTACTAGAAAGACGAAACGACAAACTGCATTCGAACTTACAGAGCTAAATGGAAAATTCTGATATGACTATTTATCGTCTGGAGGGAGAAACCCATATTCTGGAATTTCCATCCCACTCTGTCTGATGAAGGGTGCTGTTCCTCATAGATTGAGTCAGACAGCAGGCGATGTGGAACTGCATAAGGTCGCATCGTTTGGTCATCGTTTTGATAAATCCGGAAGAGGGAGGCAAGGCGAAGAAATGTTCGAGAAGAGAGGGGAGTTAGTAGGAGGAATGGAGATTTATCTGCTCTCCTTTTAAATCCAAGTTTCATCCACATTTTAGTCGAGAAATTTTGTCGGAAATAAGAGCAAGGGGCTCGAATTCTTAGGTTGCGATTTGAGGGGAAAATAATAGCATCTAAAATCCCATTTTTCATTTTTACATTCCACTTCCATTTTCTATAATGTTATTAAGCTCGCTGCATTTGAACATACGTTGCGTAATCAACTGCCTAAAATCGTAATTCTAATTGCTTTATCTCATTACATATTTTATATATTATTAATAAAAGATGTACTTTATTCGATGCTTAAATCATTTATTCGTATTAGAATTCAGTATTTTAAAAAAAAAGATACGGAAAGATTCTTAATCCTAAAATTTTAATTCAATTGATCCTAAAATCTTAATTCCAATTACTTCATCTCATTAAATACTTTTATATTGTTACTAAGTATGCTGAATTTTATTGAGTACTTAAAATAAAATATTATAATTCACTATTAAAAAGAAGCAACATTAAAAGAGACAGTCCATGGATAAGGATCATATTGATGAATGCACTGTAGAGACATTAGGATTTTTTGGAAGCAGGCAAGAAGAAAAATGAGCAATCGCCTTCGCCGGGAATCCAACCACAGACCTCTGGAATACCGGTCTAGCGTGTAGAACCATTACATCACGAAGACACGCTAGGGAGGCGGGAGAAATACGTTATATCCCCCTTTTAAAAAGCGACAGGGGTTTTTTTTTAGTGGACCCAATCGCCAAATCCTGGGTGAGCAGAATCATCATCCAACACCATTTTAATTCAGGAGCCTCTGTAGAAACATTAGGTAATTTTTAGAAAAGCCGGAGAGATGAAAAATGAGCAATCGCCTTCGCCGAGATTTGAACCACAGACCTCTGGAAAACAGGCTCAGCGTGCAGAACCACTACAGCACAAAGGCACGCTAGGAAGGCGGGAGAAATACTTTATAGCAATGCAATATTCATCTATTATCTTTTAATTCTATTGTTCTTAAATATTGGGAAGCAAGATCAAGACTAATGGCTCAATGGCCAAATGTCTGATATTTGTGTAAATAAATATTTTTCATGAAAAATTATCAATGAAACTTTATAAAAGAGATTAATTAAATAATGAATAATAGTTATTAAATTTTAAATTCCGTTAAGAGCTGTAAGTAAGAATAATTTATGGTTTATTTTCATTTTTTGAATAGTTACGTTTCCTTCTTACTTTTCGAGCAAACATTTATTAGTTAATTAAAAAATGTGAAATATAAAATAAAAATATTCTTCATGACTCCTTACGCGAATATGTATTTACAACTTTTAGAGCCTGGAAAACGCTTGTCTGCGATATTATCGTCATGCGATGATTTGTTAAGTGCTTGATTTTGTATCACGATATTTTCTACGACAATGTTTTTAAACTGCAAAGTTGTTGAAGGTTTCTTTATGTTTGAAAGGGTCTGTTTGAAACTTCTTTTTTGTATTGCTTTCTTTTGTTTAACCATAAATGATTTTGTAATAGTTCTATTTTCACCAACTGCTTGATAAATTTTAATAAGTGGCTTGCTTCTCGAACTTTACAAACCCTGTTCAATGAACTGATAATCTTTTAGTAATTTGTTTATATTTGCTGAATTTCGTAGAATTCTTTTCATCAACTTCCATTTTAATCATAAGACAGAATCTATCTAATAAACTTATTCACTTCAATTGAATGATTTGGCGATTAAGTCACTATAACAATCCTATAATAAAAATACTTTTAATTTCTTTTATGACTATTCAAAACGCTGTTGTTGTTTTGTGATAAATTTCGCTTATCTGATAATTGAACAAGCCCACGAAATTCATCGTGGCAAAGAAGCAAGATCGCTCCTGTTTTTGGCAAGAGCCTTACAAGTGACAATACGACTTTGCTCAATTGCGCCCCCAATTCTGAAGGAGACCACCCAAGGGAGAACGGGTCCTAGGGTCCTACCATCAACTTCTAGAAAGAACGTTCAGCTCGCAGGACATTTTGAGTGCCCCATGCCACGTGGATACTATACATTAATAAACATCCAAGGATTCTCGGGGATTCAAACCCAAACCCTTCAATATGGCAATCAGAGTCAATAAACACTACCCCAGTTGAGCGGCAATTCAAATCATAACACTAGGAACGCTTTAAGGGTGAACATTACTTACATTTTAGTAAGTTGCTACTGATGTTCACTTTTATTAATTTACTTTATATGAAGCAGAGTATAAAATCTACGATGAAATGTGGAATGCGTATTTTATACTTCTAATCACATTTACCTGAACAAACTTTCAACGATTGCTAATTGGTAAATAAGAAGCCAGAAAATTGTACGCTAAACTGCTAAAATAAAACATCAATAAATATGTGGATATGATACATTGTTTTCTAAAATAACGCATAATTCTGAAGGTATGTTTGACATGAATAAATCGGTCTAGTTTAATTTACAGATTTCTCCAAAGCTGTCACTTAACTGGTTTATTATTATGAAGAAACTGTTCATAACTATTGAATATATCAAAATTCAGATCATTGTAATCCGGGGACTACCTGTACATTGCTTGTAATAAACTAAGCGAATTTAACAGAGCAGTGTGCGTATACTTTTTAATAAAATTGCTACATTTAGGATACCAGTAAGATCAATAAGAAAGGCACTTATGTACTTCCTTATCGATCATTTTCGACAAACAACTCTCGCCAAATAGTATGATTTAGCTGAAGTTGTGGGTAAACGTGATGTTATAACGTAATACATAAGATCTTTGCCCTTGTATATGTGACTTCGGTTAATTCTCCATAACCCAGTTTAGATTTTATAAAGTAAGATAAAATTAACTGCTGTTCCTCCTACATTTCCCTCACCTTTTGAAATAATGAATAAAATCTGGGATCTGCCTGTTGTGAAAGTAAATGCAGTGGAGAATTTCCAAAATTGCGGTATCCTGGCATCAGAAAGCGAGCATACCATAAAAGGATTTATACAAATAATTTCCTCATTTAACTTACTAATTCCTCATAATTCACTCATTTAACTGTTTAACGATACCATGAAAGGATTCAGGAAAGGGAAATAGTAATAAATATGATAAGTGGAATAAGAAAACAGTAAGTAACATATGCGAAGTAATTATATGTTATAATAAGTAAATGTCTATTAGTTTTACAAAACTCAGTCGACGTTATCTTCGTAGCTGGTATCGTTTATATCACTCTATATAGATGGGCTCGTGAATTGATTCAAATAACAGGTTCATTTTAGTAAGCGAGTGAGCGATGATTTCCCAAAACGGTGCGATAGCGTCTCTAGAGTCCATCCATCGAAATTTCTTTTGGAAGTGTGTTGGGAAAGCTCGATTGTTATTTTATGGGGGAAAGGGATGTTTCTATTTCTAAAACTGGGTTCAGTTTTTCTTATTTCTCAAAGTTTTTAATTTTTTTCTTTTTATCCCACTATTCCTTATTACTTCCATGTAGAAAGAAGATTTTTGGAAATCTCAAAATAATTTAGAAAACGTCAGTCCAGGAAGTTAGCTTTTAAACTGTGTCAATTCTTTCGATCCCACGGCTCGTTCGAATCTTTCCGCTTTTGATTCACTTTCCGTTTCTATCAAGGCCACTTTATATGAGCGATGAAACATTAAAAATGAACCGATTCACTTCAGTTAGCGATCGATTCTGTCCAGAAAAAGCTTATTTACCACCTCTTTCTATGTAAGCGACATATTTTTTTCAATTGTCCGCTGCAATGGCTGCTTTCATGTTTGATGGATAAATTACGTAAGTATGTAAAAACAACATGTTTAATTTCTTGCTAGAATATTTATATTATATCTCCTTTAATAAAATAGGATTTCAAATCAACTCAATTTTTACACAATTAGTGCATATTCTACGTTTTAACTATTAGTGCTTTTATGGCAACTCTTCGCATTTAACAGTCCATAATTTATCATCGAATGCTTATTTTAAATGCGATTTTTAGGCCCACTAGCAATTCATATTGCTTAAATAATTCATGATCTTTTTAATGTTTTCTAAACTGCTTAGCCATGCATGGTTCATTGAGGGCCCGA
This sequence comes from Stegodyphus dumicola, assembly GCF_044657685.1. NCBI lineage: Eukaryota > Metazoa > Arthropoda > Arachnida > Araneae > Eresidae > Stegodyphus > Stegodyphus dumicola. Next base: position 96,289,181 of record NC_140772.1, on the reverse strand, counting down.
CTTTATCGAATAATCAATCATTCGGCTTTTTAAGCAATTCTAAATTATGATACTACACTATTTTTCGCTTATTACTAGTTACCTTCATGCATAGATGTAAAACTAGGCGATGTCGAAAAAACAAGGCTAATAAAAAAAGGGAAAGAAAAGTGTTAAAAAGAGTAAATTCGGATCAATGTCAGAAACTATCTCAAAAATAGCTTTCAGTGCAACTGATCGTTGCTGGTCTGCACTGATAAGGGCTTTAAATCGTTTGCGAGGATATAGATCTTAAACTTCCTCATAATCTTGAACTTAACTTCTATAACGTGGTATTAAACGGAGCTTTTAATCTTTGACTTAAGAAATGATTGACTTTTTCCTTTTCAATATAAAAGTAAAAATAGCAAATGTAAGATGAAAGTTGTAAAAAGTTTCTGTTTGGGTTTCTTATTAATATTTTTCCGATACTTTTAACTAGATAACTGATGGTTATGTGCACAAATGATATATGATGCTTTTAACTACATAATATATAAAAGATGTGATGCATGGATACATGGATTTTCCAATACCATTTTGTATAAGATATATATATATATATATATATATAAGTATATATATAAGTATATTTTGTATAAGATATATATATATATACATGTCACGTATTATGTAATATATATTACAACTTCAATGTTCACAAATACATAATAACATCAAGCCAGTATATCACAAGCATCATAACCTGAATACATGATATATATATATATCAGTGCCTATATAACTATCATTTACATGATACTTATATATATATATATATCATGCACTGAACCTATAACTACCATGTATATTCAAATATATATTTAATTAAATACTTAAAAGTGTTATTATTTTATTTTGAATCATTTCTCGTTACAAATTCACCATTGTTTTGTATAATATAAAAAGAGATATGTTAGCCTCTTAAAATTCCAATATCTATCTGTGCTTTAAATTCTTTAAGATGAATTTTCTGTAAATTTTGTCACAAGATTCAGAATGAGGAGCTTACGGTCGAGTTTCCAAACCCTAGATGAAAGAAATATTTCATTGATGGGCTGAAAACACTTAAAACAATAATGTTGTAATATGCAACATGCCTACTAGTTTCAATTTTGCTCATTGAATAATTAAAAATATCTTCATTTCGAGTAAATGAAATTTATTTTATAAATTGTTAACCCTTGCATTTAACGCTAATAAAATGTTCCAGTTCTTTTCAGGTCTTTTACATCTATTTCAAAATCTCTTCTTAACATTAATTCTTTCATACTCCAAGCTTGCTGACAAACTCACAATAAAATCTGCATAAGCAAAGTAATAAATGCATCTTATGATCTTTAAAATTTTAAAACCTAAGATTTTGAGTCAGTCGCAAATGACAATGTTTGATGCGAGAGAAAATGTTTTAATTAGCTGCATTGGTACTTTTTTTTTATCATATCACCGAATGCATCATCGGTTGACCATTGATACGTTATATTTATTTACGCATCATTTATAGAATAAAATACAAAAGAAGTAAATACAAGTACACATAGATTTCGCATATTGACGACAATGGCGAAACACGAGACAACTGACGTCACATTAACAAAGAAATGTGAGAAGATTACTATAACCACATTATATTAAGAATAACGAAATTCTGCTTTTACACCCTTTCCCTGAGGGTTGGCTATATTTTTGGTTAGCTATTTTTCATGCCTATTGAATAAGATTTGTTCTTTTGCTATTATCACAATTGAGGAGTTACGTATTTTTAGGATAGAAAAGGAAAATGAAGTCTAATTGCCTATTACAAGTTAGCACTTATTCTATATATTGCATTCTTATCTCACTTATTCTGTATCTTGCATGCCTGCTTTTTATTACATGCATGTGTGGTTTTTATATTTCGAATCTCTATTGCAAAATCACTCTCATGTTTGTGTTATTTAAACAATTCGCTTAGTTTTTGTTTTTCTCTATTTCTTTTTTTTTTTTTTTCATTTTAAATCTCAAAACGGCTTCACAATTAATTTATTGACAAAAAGGAGATTCTAATGTAGCTTTGGTTTTCGAACGCAAAAAAGATATTGGGCAAAAAATTCAATAGTGGCGGACAAAAGTGCAAATTAATTCCCTCTGACTATTGCTCTCAAATTAATCGATTCAAGCTGAGAGAAAAAGTGCTGTTCTTACTTTATTCATTTTGTTTCGCTATTTAAAACTTTTATCGCTTATTTCAGTTTCTCCCAACTCCATTCTTTCTCAAAGCGCAGCGGGAACTTCTGTTCTTTTAAGATCACATTCTCAAGGTGGACTCATTAAGAATTCTGGGGTAAAAAATGCATATATTTTTTTCTTTCCTGCAAACTTTCTTCTACGATTTACTAAATGGAATAATTATTTCGTTTTAGCTAAACCACCATTCAAATTGTTTAATTATCAAACACCCCAACAGGCATGATTGCTTAGGCATTTTTTGCCCTCTCTTTCAATATGCACTTTTTTTTTGCCCCATTTTTCTTTCCTTTATTCTACCGAAAGGAGTTTTAATAATACGTTATCTGGTGTTGGATGGAAGTATTTATGAGACATCAGTATAGGTTTTTAAAAAATGTTTAGACGTAAATGTTGAAGAAAATGAGTTGCATTACGTGATGTATAATTGCTTATCTTTAAAGTATTATGGGAAATTTTTCTTTGATTAAAGGAGACTGTACATTTTATTTTATTCATTTTTTCTAAAGTTTATAACAGCTTCAGTAGCAGTATTTCTATCCACCTTTGTTAAGTCTCATAGAATCGACAGTAATGTTCGTTAGAAAACATAACAATGAGCCAATTATTTAACAATTTTCAAAGTTAATTTATGCACCATACATACACTACGCAGTCATGTGCGTATATTGTATGACTAAATGTGTCTTCGTTAGTTACTTTTTGACTCATGATCCATCTTGACGCATGAATTGTATCACAGCTCATTTCAGATACGTTATAAATTTTTTAAATGGGATCAAAATTGCTGGATATATATTTAATTGCAATTTATAATGCTCGTCATTGGCCGAGAGGATGAAATCAATTAATCTAAAAAGTCCAATCGAACTGAATTGCCGGCAAACGGTTTCGTAGCTTTCAGCATATGTAACGTAACTGCGAGGCAGTTTTTCCTTAATATCCTCGACAAAGGCATCTCTAACTTTAGACAAATAATCTTCGTGTGCTTTATAGTTATCAATTAAACAAAAAAGCAAAACATATGGGGATTATAGGGAAATATTTATTGAGATAATTATGTGAATTGAATTTACGAACTCAAATATGTCGAAGCACTTGTTTCAAATTAGCATTTATATGGAGCATTAGCAAATTAGCATGTTTAAGGTTTAAGTCTTATCTTTAATGAAATTTAGTTTTAAATATATATAATTGTAAAAATAGTTAAAAGAAATTTCCCAGTTCGTTATATTGATGATGTAATAGCCTTCAACAACTTCAACAAAATATAAAAAGCTAATATCTACCCTTCGTGCCTACAACTTAATACTACAAATACAGTGCAACATGATATAGTTTACCTTGATTTGCATATTATAGATTACAATTTTAAATCTACGATAAACGAAGAGATTTCAATTTTCCTACACTTAAATTAACCAAATGGAATTCCAATACTTCTAAAGAGTCGTCCTCAATACAATTAACGCACAACTGCTTAGAATTAAAAGAATCTGCAATACAACAAAACACCTCGAAGAAGTACTATACTTTGTAACATTTTTGAAAAATAACCTAATTCCTAAAAACGTAATTAAAAATACGTTGAAAAAGCTGGCATTAACTTTATCTTTTAGATTTTTTTAGTTAGATAATGAAATTTTATGCTGAAAGCCCTATGGGTACGGTTTAAAGTGGATGGCTGATTCAGAAGATATAATGTATAAATGTGTAAATAGTTCCTCTCACAACTCCAATTTTTACTCTTAAAATTTGGCACAATACTTTTAATTCTATTCTTAAATAGATTTTAAGCACTTGCTGGCCATTTCTTTCCTGTTATTTACTTATGGGCCATTTCGTTTCTGGAAGCTCAATCGCCCTCTAGCTTGAAGAATTTCGACTTTAATTAACAAATAGCTATTTTTCATTATTTCTTCTCACTTTTGTGGCTGTATTATAACATTTTGTTGAATTAGCCATTTTTTCTTTCACCCTCGCCCAAATTTCTTCAAACTCGTAGAGCAAGACGTCATCTTGAATAGTTTTTGCATATTTCAACGCATTGACCCCCCCTTACACCGAGTCAGGTTTTTGCTAACGGTCAGTCACTTTTCATTGGCTCTTTCCTCAAGACGTTTCTCCCCCTTTTTACATCATACTGCCTTGTTGATTAGCAGCTTGCTTGCTCGAGGCTTGCACCCCCCTTTTGAGTTTGATCATTCCTGCTATGAAGACGTCGGCTATCCAGGTCTGGTTTTTAAAACAATATTTTTTTATCTTCTGTTGATTTTTGGTCTTAGCAAGACCCTTTCTCAAAATTCATCTGTTTTATTATTTTTATTTTAAATTTAATTTAAGTTTAAACTCTATAAGCTAGTAGGTCCTCCCATAAAATCTTCTATATTTTGACTAATAGCAATTCGCTATTTATTTTATTTTGTACATCGGCATTACCATTCCATTATCTATAGTTTTTATTACACCTTAATCTGGTTGTTCAAGCGGACGCTTTGGGAAATTGGAACAGAGAATTGAAGCTAAAGATTTTGGCAAAGTTTTTTTCAATTAATTTATAAAAGTGTTTCGTATACAGTTTCAATTGTCTGTTTCGGCGAAACGCGATATGCAGTTAGTTTGATTCGAAAATCGTTAAAAATAATTTTCCCTGAAGAGGCATAATGAGATTCGAATTAGGCTAATTTACCATTTACCGCTTCTTAGTTTTTATATTTTTGCTTAAATCATTTGTCGCACTTTAATTCTAATGTTTAAAATATGCCTTACTTTGATTAGCACATTGCTTACAATTAGTATTGAATTTTATTTGTAAATAGTCAAGTGTTTGTATTGTTTATTTTATCTTTATAACACATTTCATTGCACCTTATTTTACTTATGTTAATATTTTCACGGAACCACAGCATCTAACCAACTTTTTAGCTTACGAACTAGGAAATTTCTTTCAACTTTTTTTTCTAAATTTTGCAGCTCAATGCGCAAAGTTTTTAACCACATAGGTCTTTTATCGTTTGCTCTTTTTACTTTAATTAATTGTAAAAATATACATAATTGTAATTAGCATTTTTAAGGTTTATGTCTTATCTTTAATGAAATTTGGTTTTATACGATCGTAATGTGCATATTTATTCGAGGTAAAAATGTTTTACATGATATACTTTAAGCGATTTCTTTTGGGAGATAGAGTTAGCACTCCCTAAAAGAATTTAGACAGAAATGATTTAAGAAACAACTCATTAATTAGGACTTTTTTCAGTAAAGAACGTTTCTTCATACTTCATATTAAATATAAGCTTAAATAAGAAGTATTAAGTATCAGCTTAACTTAGGAGTAGTACTCTAATATTTCAAGTTACCTATCTTTAACTAAATGTAGCCCAGTCGGTATGGTGGTCAGGGAAGCTGACTGCGATGCCGAAGGGCCTGGATTCGAATCACGGATAAGTCATGTTTGTAACTGTCCGTCCCTTCATAGGAAAGACGATGGTGGCCCACCTAGTAGGTGCCTCCATAATAAAGAGACCACCACATGCGGCCTTGTATAGATTAATGCACTGGGTTACATTTGTAATTGTTCACAATCTGCCATTGGAAAAAAAAATATTTAACTAAATAATATTGTAATATTTAAAAAGGCCGTCATATTTGCAATTCTGCATCTGAGATTTGCATGTGTTTACTTGTAATTTTAGCTGTCTATAATCAAGAAGTTATGGAATTAGCATAATGCTTTTTGAAAGTAAACTAATTCTCTGATTCATTGGGATTTGTTCTCATTTTATGAAACATAGCAAATTCATTAATATACTTACACTAATTTTTAATATATTAATCAATTAACTTGGAAATGGATGGATGAATTTTTTCCACTGCGTGATCTATACCATTAAAAGTTATTTAATTTTCTTATGGGCATTTTCCTTCGACATTCTTTCAGTTTTCAAACGTTCTATCTTTTTATCTCTTTTTCTAACTGAAATCTGTTATTTATTCAGTTTTCATTTCTTTCATCTCCTGAAATCTGCTTTGTAGCGTTTTTTCACATTGGTTTGTTTTTGGCCTTTTTTGTTTATTCTTTTTAAGAAATACATCTAGTTTTAGAGGAAAGAATCCGCGTTTTGCTTTTTTTCTTCTGTTTACGAAACTGTTTTTATTTTATATGTAACTAAAAGTAACAGGAAAGTAGATAAAACATATTTTAAATGAACTAAATTCTTTACTGAAAAATATGAAGTGAGCAAAGCAAGAGACTTAAAAACTTAAGCGACAACAAATATGCAAATAATTTCGAAATTCACTGCAGTCAGTTTAAGTTTTATTCTATGCAGTAAAAAATGGTGATTATTATTATTAACAGTTTTTGAATAATTGTTTTACAATCTAAAGTGGCGTTCTTCATATCAGCATCATAGTTTTACTGTTTGCTTTATTATGCATACATTTCTATTTTTAAATTCTTACATATTTCTTAAATTTTACTTACATATATGAGTTGATGTAATTTTATTCGTTGCAGTTATTTGATATTAAATGAGCGCCTGACTAAGGAAGCCTTGAAGTGGCGAGTGGATTGAATTTAAAAGATCACTGAAAATATCAGTTGAGTAGGAGAAGACGCCGGGAACTTTTGAAGAATTACAAATTATTTGATAATCCGAACGTATCTGTTGAACGTATTTGTTGACTACTCTACAGAATGGCTCAGCGCAATGGCGTTAATGCGCGTCCCGCAATCTTCATTTCGACGCATTACATTTTTAAGAATGAAAAGGAGCAGCGAAACAAGAGATGAACTTTAGCTAGCAAGCGTAGGCAGCAAAAGAGTACGCAGTTGGATTGCAGCAGTATTTATAGTAAAAATTTTAATAATCTTATTGGCTAAGTACTACGCAATTATGTATATTATATGTGTAAACATACTATTTGTTGCACTTCTTTTGGCACCAACACTTTGAAGAAAATGGTATAGAAAATATAACACTTCGTTCTGCTTTTATTTTGCTTAGTTTTCCTTCAGTTTTGTACTCTGCAGTATTAATTTTATTTGGATACTTACGATGCAGTGTTAAGATTTTTCTTGCTGTTCCGAATGCGAATTTGTGTCTCAAATACGATTTTATTCTACTATTAATAGTAAACGTACTGAATCGTTTAGCACGTTATTTAGTTCCTTAATGAACTTACTTTCTTTACAGTCTTATATTATATATTGTAATCATGAAATTACAGAGAATTATATAGTAGTCCTTATAGGTAAATTTACTAACATTAGAACAAAATAATGTAATGTAATCCCAAAACTAGTAAACTAAAATTGCAAATCAGTGCTAAATGAAACAAATTTACACATTATTAAATAATAATTGAAATTCTTTGCTCTCTGTCAAGAAGCAACCAAAAGAATTACGTGAAGCGACAACTTTCTGAATTAGTGCTCTACAGACAGCAAAACCAATCAAAGAAATTTAAGCTTAAAAGAATTAATTTAAAATAAATATTCTCTAAATTAAAACCTTGTTAAGATATAATTGCATGCATTTAGATACTTCAACTTTATTTTTCACACAATGATATGCAATTGTTTTCTGAAAATCTAGGTTATTGAAAATGTTTTGAAAAATAATAAAAAATGAGATCCTTCTAGTCTTTAAATAAGAGTAACTAAAATAAATTTTTAAGAACACAAAGTTATAGGGAAATGCTTTTAATTATCCAAAATGTTGTTTTTTATTCACTGAATTATTTTCTCAAAATTTATTGGCACCATATTTTATGATTAACACAATATGTTGAAGTATATTGTTTTAAGAAGAAAGTTGGTTTATACTTACATATGCGGTTCTTGTGAAATAATTTAAATTCAATGCAGTTAGCTATAAATTGTTATCAACCATGTAAGTTTAATTAAAAAGAGATATTAATAAATATATACCAAATTCAATTAACATTGAGAAGCGAAAGTTTTGAAAGCTAATGTTTTAAAAACTACTCATACGATTTTTATATAACTTGGCATTTTCGCATAATTTGAGTCGTAGAATCGAAATATGGAAAAAAAATGTCATTTCAGAAGTAATCCGATGTTGCGGCAGAATACGTACGTTAGAACAATGCTACATATAAATCTAACATATATCGTTAGTCGAGCTTTCGAGACACGAATATGTCAAATTAAATTTCGTCAAGGTGTACATTTATTGTGCTTTAGTTTTATTTACCTATAATCTACAGAAAAATAACATTTTCTTCATTTTATATCTTCTGTATGATTAAACATTTACTTTTCTCTATTTCAAAACGTTAAGTTTGGTATAGAGTTGTTTTTTTTAATAACCGGGCGCTTTATTTAATAGCCATTAGCTATACGCCATTACAAGAGGCAGAAGTGGTGGCCATTTAAATACGGAAGCAATTAACAAGTAGCCACCATTGCCTCCTAGGAAGGTACAGACAGTGCAACCATGCTTTCTCCATAATTCGAACTCGGGCCCATCGCTAAAACAGTCAGAGTCACTAACCATTATATCGACTGAGCAGCAATAAAACAAAATTTCGTTACCAAATTTTTGGTCTTGTTTAATATAATTATAGTGAAATATTTAATTTTTACACAGTCAATTAAAGAATCATTTAACATTTATAAAATCTACCAGGATTTTAATATATATTCCAGCGCACACACTGTAAGAAAAGAAAGTGCTACAATCCGGCTTTTTTTCAGTTAATGGAAAACCAGAATAGGTTTTACTAGAAAATAGAAAAAAATCAAAACTGACTGCTATTGATTTTTACACACTTTTATATTAATCCAAGTAACAATGCACATTAGAAATGAAGGAAAAAGCGTATAATTCTCTAAATCTTCAGCTCCACCCCATAGTTAAGTCTTACGTCTTATATAAAAGAAGCAAATTTTCTGAAATAAAAGTACGAAATGTAATATATAAGCTTGATGCTTCGAAAGGTTATTATTTCCGATATATGGATATACTATATGGAATCTAATAAGAATGCTATGCGACAAAATGAAAGAAAGTCTCTATCGACTGTAGAAAGGTATGTCCTCTGACATGGTATATTGCATACCGAAAGCATAATATGACAGACAGTTAATATTTTGAGCAAGAAAGCTAAATATCTCATACATACCACAGAACAGTAAATAAGGCATACAAGACTGAAGCATTTAAAGAATAAACTGCTACAGCATTTCCTAATATTTTTCTATTCTTTAACACTTGACTTTATGGACGAAAGATTAAATGAGAACTGATATGTTTAATTGGCATAGGATACATAGCATCATGTTTGAAAACATTTAAACAAGACTTTCGGTATGGGAAAAAATAATAATACCAACTAAGATAAAATATCAATAGAAGATATAAATATCATTAGAAGTTTTAGACAATAATGTGAAAGATCCACTGCTCCCTCACTGAGATTCGAAAGGCGGATCTTCTAATTCCATCTGGATGTCCTAACCAGCTACACTAAACCATCACACGCGAGGACTGATATTAATTTCTTGTATTCTCTCCCACTTAAAAGCCAACTCGGAATTACGGGAACCATTCAACACAATTGTAGTGGTGATGATTTATACTCCATTGCATTTTAGTTTAGATGCTACTGCAAATAATATTAAGTATTTCGCGGCAGGAAATATGAATGTCCGGGATTCAAATTACGGATTTTCCAGTTGTCAGCTGCATATGATAACCACTTTCGTAACGAGAGCATGCATAGTGGAAGGCACCAACTGTTTATAATGGAAAGCAATATTAACTGAAATTATAGATGACATCACACTTTTAATTTCTTTATTTTTTTTTTAATTTTTTTTTTGTCCCTACGTCATAACGAGCATTCTTGTTAGCTACTAGCAAGTTCTAAAAAATTATTTGACCAATTTTCAATTTTCAGATACTTTACTGAGTGTATCAGGCTGTGCAAAGCAAAACGCACGAAAATTCAGTCATATTTTTGCCGAACTCCAAAGTTTCCGACGATAGCCGGACATATTACCACTTACACAGCGAGCGTATTCAGGAGAGAACGAGAAAAGTCTTTACATTCTCTTCCAATTAAAATGCAACTGGAAAGGGCCACTCGCCAGATTCAGATGGGGACGAATTATTGTCCACTACACTAGAAGAATGGAACTGCAAAAGTCTCTTAGGTTTTCAGAAACAGGAAACGCTAAAAATTAGCGACGCTTTCACTGGGGTTCGAACTCTATATCTTCGGATGCTAGCCGGACTTATGGGTCGAAGGCAATAATTCCTTATAACTTATCTTACATCTAAAGAAAGCTATACTATTAATTACCTAAAATAAGATAATCTACATCAATATACTTTATTCTTCTTGCACTTAGGACTTCCCAATAATTAAATTAGCTTTAGCTAAAGGAGAAAGTTATGGATGAGACGCTGCATTAATATAAATTTAAAAAATTAATATTACGTTAAAAGTAAATAAATGTATAGATGTAATGCATTTTGTTCACTGTATTAACTTAGCAAAGTAATTAATCTGATCTTAAAGCTGTATTGTGCTAAAAGGAACATGCATATTTAACATCCTAAATTAACTCCGAACATTCCTCTGAAACTATGGCTAAAACAAAAACATTTTCCCGACCCATATATGTAGCTATCTCTTCTGTTTTAGTACAAAAAGATAAAAGCATAAACCCATTAATAGAGAAAATATTTTCATCCTTCTAATGTATTCTTTCCTAATTTCCTTATCAAGGGACGATTCGCGGGCAATTACAAAGAGCAATATAACCATTGTTTTGCATAAAATAGCTTTTGTCTCTTTTTTTATCATTTCATAATGGCTGAAAATGAATGCTTTCTGAAGTCCATTTGCTGAACTTATTAATTTCAGTGCTTTTGTAAGTTTAAAATATAATAATTTTATTTAAGGATGAATTGTTCAGTTGCAAATGATTGCTTTTAAATTAATGGGTATTGATTAGCTGAAAGAAGAAATATTATTTTTTGGACTTCGTATTTTAGATTGCCTTTATTTTTTCCATATCTTATTTCAGCTGCATTTAGCTTTTTAACATGCATTTAATTACTTGAAAATACCTGTACTCTGGAAAATAAACTTTATTTCACATATTTGACTAGCATCCTTAAATATAATATACGCGTTAACCTGAAGAGCAATTTTCTACTAGGGTATTAAAAAGGTGTGGCTCTGTTCAACTTCATAACATTGTTTTTTTGTCAATTGACTTCTAAGCTTTTATGATGCAAGTTTTCCATTAATGATTTTGATTTTCCTTCGATGCACTTTGAAACTCATTTTCAGGACAATACATTAATTTCCTGGCTTTTTATTTCCCGAATAATGTATGCACATGTATGAAGTACGTAAGGTGTTTTAATGGGAACAACAAAAAGTTGGGGCGAGGGTTTTCTATTTAATTTTTTAACTTTCGATTTCAGTCAATAAAAAAGTATTTTCTATAAGTCATCTCGACTTAATAAGATGGGAGGGATATTACGTTTTGGTATATTCATTAATTATTAAAATCATCGTAAATGGGATATGCACCTAACATTTTGAGCATTTTTTGAAGAGAAGATTTGAGACTTTGAAGAAAGTAAAAATGTATTCTTTTAAAAGTAGAAAAATTAAAGAACAAATGCTGTTTTTAACAGTGTTTATAATACTAATTCAGAAGTCAAACAACAAAAATCAGCGTTATATTTAAAAAATTTTCACAGGACCAGTTTCGATGGTTTTACCGAACCATCATCTTCAGCTGCAAAACCGCAAATGAACAAGATAGGAAACTTGTCTTGTTCTAGTCTTCTGTTGCTCAGCATTGTTGGTCCGAAAATCACACTTTCAATTTTTCTGCTGCCAAAATTATTCAAAAAACATCTTCCATAGGAGAACTGGATTTTCTAGAGGCATTTCACATTCATAAAAATCTTTCTGTTCTAGTTAACGATCCTAATTCCAATCCAAATTTGCCTTCGGCTTTTAGAGAAATTATGTTTTAGTTCTGGTTTCGCCAACAGATGGCGCCACTTGCTTATTCTTGTCCAGGCTTTCTTACCTTATCTAAACATTATTTTCCTATCTTGTTCATTTGCGGTTTTGCAGCTGAAGATGATGGTTCGGTAAAACCATCGAAACTAGTCCTGTGAAAATTTTTTAAATATAACGCTGATTTTTGTTGTTTGACTTCTGAATTAGTATTTATTCGGCGTGTTATTGTGTGTTAATTAGTGTTTATAATATTTTATATGTATTTGTTTTTAGTATGCACTTATAACTTCTAGAATACAGATAATTACATGCTAAGCTTAAGTTCTTCTCTTATTCTCATTTCTTCAAACATTTCGAGCAAGACAACGAAACTAACGGCAGTTATTACTGTGACAACCTCTGCTAGAGATTTAAAATTTGAATAAATAATAGGAATAATGTTTTGTTTTTAAAGCTGGCTGAAAAAATACGGCAAAGGTTACTGAAATGGTACCTGCAGCATGTCGAAATCAAACATTAATGCGACCTAATGGGTTTTGTCAGTATAGTGTTAGAAGCAATGTATATGAAAAATAAAAAAATAATTATATTGATTGCTTCAAATCTTTCTTGGCCATGAACTAGATCTCGGTAAATACACTTAGTAACTAATGTATGCAGCTCCACTAGCTTGTTAAATTAGCACAACTACGAAAATGGTGTAACACGAAGTGTCTCAATTAATTGTAACGGATTATAAATGAGGCAAATTATGAAGGCTATTTATCTGGGGAAAGATACTTTCATGATCGTTTAAAGAAAATATAGGCGTTGTGGTTGCGCTATACAAGAAGGCAAGTTATGAAAGAATCCATTCGCTATGGATACCTCGCAGGCCAATTAACAGCATGAATGCGCAGTGTCGAATTTGCGGTAAACCTTTTAGCAATTAAAAGAGCGGTGAGGAAGTGTTGTTTTTGAATCCTAACGTGATAACATTTATTCGGATTTGTAAAATAATAGGAAAGAATGTAGCAATCAACACGTTGTAAATATTCAGCAAATCTAACGAAACAACACGTTAAAAACTCAAACAAACCTCCATTTCCATCAGTGATTTATCAGGCGACCAGTAATCGCTGAACCTTTGCACACGCAAACAAGCAAAATGAGAGGAATAGAATCGAAAGGCTTTAAGGCGTTTTTATGTGAAACTAAGGAAAGGGGGGTAATGTCTACGGAAACGGTAAGTGGTTTTCGCGGGAGCTAAAACACCGATTCTGGCATAAATGAACAAATAAATAAATTAGAAGAGTAAAATCTTAACGAAAATAAAACAAAATCAAATACACTTTAAACGTCAGAGTAAAAAAATAAAATAAGAATGGAAACGTACATGTAATGGAAACGTACACGTATGGTGACATGTAAAAAGCTAGTAAATCTTGCTTATTTGTTTTTGTCTAATACAAGAAAACACACGAGAGTGGACTTTGAAAGTAATTTATTGGTTTTACTTTATTTAGTTGATTAAGAAAAAGCTCAAGAGGGTTGTCTGCCAAGGAAGCGATGTTAATCTAATATTATAACGAGCGTGCGCAACGGCTTGTGTTACGTAACTTTACCTAAATGTATGTTAATTTCCACGTATATTTAAATGTAATAAATCTAATATTTCTAGGAGCAAAGGCATACAATCAATTCAATTCTTTCGATGCAAAATTTTGCCTCCTCCCTTGTAGGGTTTATATTTATTTTAACTAACATTTATTTTAAGCTATCTTTCCTGTCAAGCCTTTACTTTCCCCTGGAATTGCCAATGCCAGAGTATGTAAATCATAGTAGAATGCGCAGAGTATTCAAATTTTTAGCAGAAGTCATTGAGTTCAAATAGAAGGGAAACGAGATTGTAGGTGTGCTTCTTGAATCACGAGCGTGAAGGTTGCTTGGTAGAAAGTTTAAGAACCGCGCGTTTCGGCCTGTGTGCCTATTTCGACAGTTCGTTGAATCTTTCAAATTCTTAATCAGAAAGTTTTCTGAATCTCAGCTGTATCTTAGAACGCGGTTAAGATAGTTACAATTATAGAGCCTCGTAGATAGTGACTTCGTTAGTTATGCATCCTGTCATTTATTTTTAGTTGTACGTTTTCTATTTTTGTTTAACCGTCGGGTTTGCGTAGTTTGTGAGCGTTAAGCGAACGCAACTGTGATTTCTAAAGTGAAATAAAAAGGGAGTTAAACCCTTCTTAAGAGTCTGTAATTTCCAGTTCATAGCAGTCACTACTACTGTTGCTGACAATTTGGGGCCTCCCATCATCACACCCTTATCCCTTTGGAGTAGCCACGTGTCCACTGTTTATTACCATTCAATTAAAAGCAACAATCTAATAACATGTATAACCACCGAAACTCTTGCAACTTCATGGGGTGTCAAACTCTAGATGTTTGGTGTATTGGGGAAATACTTGTTCCTTTTGTAGTGAACTCTCTGGTGTCTCATACCCTTCCACTTATTTGCCTGCTATCGTGGAGGTCTTTCTAGGATAAAAAATACATAGTTGCTTTATATACGAGAAATCCCATACAAATTTCGCATTCTCCGGTATTCGGAATGACCCCGAAATACAGCGGCTTTATTCATTCATACACAGTTAAGTGAATAATACTGCTGCACACAAGCAGTTGATCCAGATACAAATCCCGAAGAATGCGCCGGTTGAATGGGATTTTATGTTTTCAAACATAAGGAACGCAATTATGAACCAGGAACCGTTAGGAACTCCTCCCTGAAAGTATCGCTTCTCCCTTAGACAGGTAGCCCAAGTGTGCTTCGGCAAGTTGAGATAGGCAAGCAAACAAAAGTTTTACCTTTAATAAAAGAAAAGAGAAAATATTACTAAGAAATGTTAACTCTTTCTTTACAAATATTGAGTCAAAATATTGTTGAGAAATGTGAACGGACGAACAGTTTTTTTTTATTTTATTATTGAGAAACATGTTGCATTTAAGAAACACATGAATTTACAATTTTATGATTCATTGGCAATGCTGACATAAACTTAAATTTTCTTTAAGTTAATAGCATAATATGCTATTTAAATTTTACTTTTTTATATTATAAATAACGCTTTCATAAATCTGAATATAAATTTAGGATGACTAAGCTTTTCAACATTTAAAGCTTATTCGTTGTACAAAGAATAATTAGGTGCAGGATATGTTAAGACAGAAAATACTGAGCTTTATGTTTATAATCTGAAAAACTAACGCTTTCAGATGACTTTAAACGACCTACTTTAAATTGTGAAAATAAAAACAAAAAAATTTTAATTGTCTGAACACTAAAAGAAAGTCTGAAATTTGCATTCTAGTCACAATACTTCTACATTAAAATGCCTCTTTTTAATCAAAATACAGTGGTTTTAATTAAGTTATGCTGTTCATATTTGTGACTTCATAACCGGTTAGGTCATTTACGTGAATTAAAATTCACGCTTGGCACGTTTTCATAGACGATAAATATTTGCTAAGTAGCACGTTTTAAGAAAAGCTGAGCAAACTTAACATTCATATTAAAATTAAGATTTATGTAATAAGGTATTTCCCCCGCCTTCCTAGCGTGCCTTCGTGGTGTAGTGGCTCTACACGCTGGGCCGGTATTCCAGAGGTCCACGGTTCGATTCTTAGCGAAGGCGTTGCTAATTTTTAGTCTTGCCTACTTCCAAAAAATACCTAATGTCTCCACAGTGGAGCCCGAACTAAAAAGGTGTTGGAGGATGATTCTCCTCACCCAGGATTTGGCGATTGGGTGCCCTAAAATCCCCAGTCGCCCTTTAAAAGGGGTAGTATATAAGTTATTTCTCTCGCCTTCCTAGTGTGCCTTCGTGGTAAGTGATTCTGCACACTGAGCCGGTACTCCAGAAGTCCGTCGTTCGATTTCCGGCGATAGCGTTGCTAATTTTTCTCCTTGCATGCTTCCAAAAAATACCTAATATCTCTACAATGTAACTTTGGATATCATTGTTTAAGTGTATACTCGTTAATTCTAACTCTCGTTAGTTGATTTAAATGTTACAGGTCACTTGAAAATGACAGTATAAATAGGGATGAGCGGGTTACCAGAATATCACGGTTGACTGCACGGTTGACCCGACGTTATAAAAGTGCGGAAAGTGTGACTAAGACCACTCCAGGGGACGTAAGCAGAGCTCTCTCACCAGGCTCTTTCCCTACCATCGAGAGGACATCGGACTCGTCAGTATTTTAAGTGCTCACCCATAAGCCGTGCGTACACTGTACGCTGCGGAAAAAAAAAAAAAATGTTCTGTATCTCCCGTTCTTCTGGGCCGATTCACGAAATTCAAATTGCGTTTTTCGTGTCTCGAAAGCTCGACTTAGGATATATATTGCATATATTCAAATATATATAAATATTATATATATTTGAATATATATATTCAAATATATTGTTACGTTATTTTCCTCCTACTTCTGACACCAGTTGTTGCGTTATTTCCTTCCTTCACGTTCATACGGGGTTCGTGTAGATTTGGAGTGAATAACGACGACACTTTATGAAGTATCGAAACACACTTTATTTGCCAGTATTGTCAGGACAGCTCCAAAACACGTTTTACAGTCGTCGAAGATCTACTATAAACAAGCTGACACGATCAGCGACACAGCCTTCAGGTTATCAGGCTATCACGGTGGAGACAGCATCCTACAAAGCAGCCGACTCTGCTTTCCGGAGTACAGCTCCCGACTCTGCTTGGTCGTTCTCGGAATTCCACGTACTCTTGAGACTCTCCCCGCTACAACTCGCAATGCACTCGACGACACGCGAGCACAGCTCCTGACTCTTCGGTTCAGTCTTTCCCGGAGCTCAACACGCTCCCTTTGACGATGCACTAACCACGATACTCTACGAGACTCGGTGCACTCGACGACCCACTCGGCACTCGCTAACCGGCTGTCAAAGCGATCGCCTACGCAGGGATTGACTCGCTAGACAAGAGACACTCCTCTGACTGCGGACCAGCAGGGTTTATATAGCTTTCGGCTTGTGTTTGGGAACATTCTGGGCTAAAGTGGTAAGAATTCGTTCCAGAAGGTTCTCAAACCGTCTATGGTATATTGCCAATTGTGTCGCCAAACATCGCCAAATGGGCGATTTCTCGCCAAATATGGCAACTCTGCCCATTTTTTGCCATTTTATGGCAACCCTAAAACTGCTTTGCGGGGAAGCCATCTCACCGCGCCTTTACATTTCGTAACAATATATAATATTTATACATATTTGAATACATGTATTTTGACACAAAATCAGACGTTTTCTGAAATAACATGCCCAATCTGTTTTCCATATTTCGATTCTATGACTTATATTATGCTTAATATTAAATTTTGTAAAATTTGGTGCGAAATTTATGGAGAAATTCAAATATTTATTTTGGCATATGTTTTTCAGTTTGCACCAAGAATAATTAATTAACTTGGCGAACTTCTTAATTTATGGCAACTTAGTTTCCTTTCCCTTTTTACATTGTGCATGAGAGGAAAAAAAGGCAAATCGTTCCCTACTTTCAAATAATTTTTAATAAATTGCATAAACCACTTTAATGTGGTTAACATCTAATTAAATGTTATTATTGCTTTCAAGAAATATGACAAATTTCAAAACGCGCCAATATATAAATTCCCGTATATCTTCGGAAATTCTGAATAAAGAATTCGTAATTTTTTGTAGGTGTGCTTAGAAATACATCTACTTGAAGATAATGGTAAAATTTTATAGGTTATAATTCAAAATGTTTTTCGAAAAGTTTATAAAATTTATTTAAAAATAAATCATAAAAATATGTGAATTTTATTTGGAATGAACCTAAATTTCGAACTGTGAAAGAAGGAATCAAATAAGTGTAATAAAAAAGAGATATTAATAAATGCATACCAAATTGAATTAACATTGAGGAGCTAAAACTTTGAGAGCTAATTTTTTAAAACCTACTCTTGGGAGTTTTACAAAACTTGACAGTTTGGTATAATTTGAGTCATAGAATCGAAATATGTGAAACAATTGGTATGTTATTTAAGTCCAATCTAATACATATCCCAAGTCGCATATTCGAGACATGAAAAATGCAGTTTGAATTTCGTCAATCGGGTCAGTAGAACGGGAGATGTAGAACTGTCCTCACATTTTGTTTTCCACAGTGTAAATTTACAATCATCCGTGCATTATCTACGCTTCGAGCCGGCCGAAGACACAGCAGCAAGAATCGTAAACTACTGCGCTGATCAGAGCAGCAGTCGACGGAAGATCATCGATTTATGAACAAGATATGTTTGCAAGTCCTACATGTATGCAACTTGGTTTGAGAACAGCTCAAGTGGGCTAGTGCTAGTAATAAATAAATACGATAGTTTTAACTTTTATTACAAAATTTAAGTGACGATTTTAATAACATGTAATCATTACAATTATTATTATAAAATTTAAATTTAGAAAATTCGCGACACATCTCATAAAGCTTCGTGGCACGCTGTGTATCAGTATACATACCTGCTTGCCCAGAAAAATATTTTATTTTATATGCAAAAAAAATCTAGTCGGAAAGGAATGTCAAAGTTAACACGAAAAAATTGAGAAAAGTGCAGTCAAACATTGGCTCATGAACCGAAACAATTTTCTCCATAGAAATTAATGTAAAATTAATCCGTTCCTGTACTCCGAATGATAGCTTTGAAAAGAGCACTTTGTATATAAGTTTTTAAGTTTTTATAGTGGAACTCATTAAATCTAACACTTGCACCAGTGGAATTCATTAAATCTAACACATGCACAATATTAACGTATACACAAAGTTTAACACAATACTAAACATAAAAAATAGGAGAACTTGAATTAAATTATATCTTATATCTATGAAGGAAAGTTATCGGCTTAAGTAGAAAATGGTGAAAACGCCAAAAGTGCAAAATGTTATTGTTTTAAAGAGAACTCCTGTCCCATATAAATACCGGGTAGATGGTACCTTTCTCGATTTTTTTATTTTTTTATTTTCTTCATTTATTAACATGGCTAGCTTCTTTTTGGAATCGCTGAGGCTTTGCCCATTAGAAATTTGTCCACTGTTATCTGTTTTTATGTTTTAAAATGTTCCTAATGCAAGATATGGCGATGTCATTGCAAAACCTAGTTATGCTACCACCTACTGCCGCCTTGTCAGTATGTTATGTTCTATAAACCTTCACACCTTACCTAATTTTGCACACATTTTACTCAAATAACTAGGAACATCTTTCCTCCCGTCTTCTGAAAGTATTCCTTCTACTGTATTAATTGTATTTCGATGTAACATTTGTTGCCAGGTTACTTATTTATATCTCAAGACATCGTTCGTCATCTAAAATATTTTTTGAATGGAAATTTTGTTCGTGATCCGAAGCATTCGTAAATCAAGATTGCTTTGTATAAGCACTACTGTTACTACTAATCCTCCTGATCTGAAACTAATCCAGATCAAGTCTATAAAATTTATCGTGCAAAAAAATACGGTGTTGTTCCTTTCGTTGACCTCGGCTTTTTGCGCCTTATAGAGTCAGAGCAGCATTTGCTTACATATGAATTTGTCCATCTTTGTCCTAATTTTGATGAAGAGCCTCCAGAACAAGGATCTGAAAATCTCCCACCCCGTCCCCTTTCCCACAAGCTCTGGAGAGGAAGTCAGCTCAACAATAATTTTCGTTAACTCTTATTCTGAAATCAAAGAGAAGTATTAGAATTATTTAACTTCATTTGAACATTTGACAGCTAATCTGCGCTTTTTTAAGTAAGTCTGTAATTTCTCTTCGCATATGAATTTGAGTCACAACTTTTTTACTTATTTATGTAAAATATAATTGCTAAAAAGTGTCTGTCAAATTATACTTTTTTCAATTCCAACAGTGTAATAATACTAGCTTAAAAGCTTGTACTATCACCTAATGTTAATTCCATGTGTTTGCATGCTATTCGTATAACATTTGAAAAAAAAAGGGGGAACTTAAAATGATAAACAAACAACATATGTTGTTCTATGGATTTAATAAAACACCAAAATGTATCCAAATGATGATACATCTGTTTTAAAATATTACTCAGTGAGAACGAATTCATAAAAATGAGTAAATGGTGGTCCTCTTCTTGCTTATAGCTCTCTAATTCTTTGGCAATATTATACAGTCCATTTTTAAGTTCTGAAAACCGTATACCTGTCATTCGTGAACATAAATATAGATGAATAAAATTATATCAATTTAATTATATTTGTTTACATATTAATTATACTAATGGAATACTGTTTATTTAAAACTGAATTTTCATCATCTTATTTACCTATCTTATCCACACTGTTCTGCCATTATATTTAAAGAATAAGTTGAATGTTTGAAGTTCAATTATAATTTTGTACATTCATAGATTTTAAAAGCAAATTCAGATTTGGACATTTTGCAAATTGAATTCTGTATTTGTTTGCTAGTAAATACAAGTAGGAATTCGATCATATGATTAGCTTGGAAACGAAGATGTAATTTGTAAACTACTGCAAACAAAAATTAAAATAATTACCTTTTTTCAAAACAAATAAGATAAGGGAACATTATACTAGCATTAATTAAAATTTATAAAAGTAGCTTTGAAGAATGCAGTAACTTAGAATGGATTACTAGCTTTATTCTTACCTCGAAAAGAAAATCTCTGAAATCCATTAAACGTTCCAGATACTCGTTTGATATTTAAGGTACCCCGAGTAATTTATTCCCATTGGAATAACACTAATTAATATATTGTCTCATATATTTAAGTTTACAAAGTCTGTGGATATAACCATTTTCTGAGAGTATTTATTATTGGCATTTGCTTTGGGTAGGCTTAAATAAATTAAAATGTCTTCAATTAAAACTAAATTAATTTTTTATTATTCAGTTTACTTTCTAAATATTATGTGAAGAAAGAGATTGATTTTAAATTTATCTCCGTAGATTTCGAATGCACTTCTTTTAAAAAAGACTTCGGCTCATATTTATCTATTTAATAGCAGTATGGCTCAGTGGCAAAATTAAAGTAACAGACTAACTATGTGCACAATAGTAATTGGATTATTATAACGCAATTTATAAAGTTATCAGCAGAATCAAGTTACTATACAATTATGCGACTATAAATTTATTACAATTAACTATACACATTTTCGGAGACCATGCAGCTCTGTTTAATCTCTCAATTTTACTTTTTAATCTAACTTAAAAGATATATAAAGGGAAACAGAACATACTGCTATGTAATGTATTAAAAGATAACAGGATGATCAGCTTAAGTTATAAATTAAATATTATACATTTTTTAACGGCGTATTATTGAATTATAATTTTATCTGATAGAATGCAAACTATATTATGTATTGCAATGCACTAAGCTAGCTGCTTAGAATATGTCGAAAATGATTGAATTATAGTAACTAAATTGTATTAAAAAATACTATTCAAAATTTAATGGTAACTTAAAAAGAAATTTTATAATTGCTGCGGTAAAAGTGCTCGTATAGCAGAAATTAAAATTGGCATTTAGAAATGCATTTGTTTGTTTTACATGGTTCAGTGTTATAAAGTTATTTTCCTTTATATATGGATAAAAGTAACAGACAGTTAAATTTTAAATTAAATAAAAAAAAGGAACCATAGAATTTGAATAAAACGAATTCGAGAACAGTGACATAGGTACTTCTTTTTACAGCAGAATTTTTTGGCAAGAGATCACAGCAGCACAGCTCCATCTGTCAAAAAACAGTAACGAAAATTAAAGAAGCAGAGCGATTAGTATTTTTAAAGCATTAGGAAAAAATGGATTAGAATTAATGTCATTAACTTAAGAAGATATGTCTTTGTGATTATAAAATAAATTTCAGTTCCTTTTCGCCTTTACGATCTTAGATTTTTCAAGATGCATTGTTGTTTTCTCAGACAGATGGCTCTTCATTCGTTTCAGCTTTCCTCCATACATTTATTTTCATATAAAATGATTGTCGCTTCTCTCATCTCTGCAATTCCTCTAAAAATCCAAAGAGTTTTATTCAAAGCTGAGGCAAATTTAAGGTTGTTTTTTTAATCAAATTTTAAAGTTTGCAATAACGATTTTCTCTTCCAATTGGATTTTGCTAATTTCATTTAAGGGACAGAGGATAAACCTTTAACAAAAGGAAAAACTATTTTCGCTGACTATGTCACACATACATGTCGCCAAGAAACTAATAGCAGTAAAATAAAAAGATTATGAAATAAAATGCAATTAAAAAATTAGATGTTTAAAACTGGAATTACATTCATTAAATATTATTAACAGTTTTGATGCCGTTTAATGGTTAAAAACATTTTATTCATTAGTTTAAAAAACATTTTGAATAATTTTAACCAGAAAAAAATAATAATAAAAATAAATAAATGCATTTAAGAAATAATGGAGGATCTGATGAGGGACAACTGTTATAAGTAGAAGATTTTTTAATAATTTCATTTTTATAACGAAAGGTTCATGTTATTTAATGCAAAATCTGTAGCCCATATTTTACTGAAATTAACGAAAGCTGTGGCTGAAAGTAATGTAAAAAAGTATTGCTTCTATCATTTATTAAATCTGTATTGCATTTCTTGCATTTTTAAAATTCTAATTAAGAATTTCTTTTTCAGTGGTCAACCAACACTATGTCGTTGAAGTATACGATGAATTTGCAACAATTGGAGGTACTGCTATATTAAGGTGCCATGTTGGAGGTTTTATGCAGGAATACGTTTCCTTGATGGCTTGGAAGGAAGAACCAACAGGCAATATCATTCAGCCTTCCACTACGTTAGGTAAATTTTTTTAATTTTCTTTTTCCTTCGGCTTTTGATTCAAGCTTTGATGGTACAAAATACCTAGCTCGGTAATATTTATATTTAATCTCAACTTATTTGAGCTATGGATTTTGTATTCGACGGAACAAAATCGTAAAGATGGCATTACAAAGCAAATTCTTTAAAATGTAAAAAAGCAGAATGTGTAAATTTTATGAATTAGGTATAGTCAAATTCATGAATACATCTAACTTCGTCTAGGTTGTAGGGAAATAACTCAGAATATTTTTGCAAGAAATGCATAAGAAATAATGTTTGTTGCTAAATAGTGCTAAGTTATATCACTTCTCATTAAATACAAGAGAATGGTGTAGCTATTCGGGATTGACTACGCTGTCAACAAACATTTAAATTTCATTGCTACAAAATAACGTTAATCGGAGCAGTGCAATTTGTTGCGATGGATTTTAAGCTTAATGTGAAGGGCTTTCTTTCGGTCAAAAAAAAGCTTTCATGTATCGTTGCAGGTTGCATTTCTGCGACTATAAAAAATTGAAATAGGTAGAGCCTATTTCCAAAAATATAAAAATCTCTCACATCAGCCTATAAATTGATTTTCTTTTTAAGAAGTGAGGTAGTATTTGTAAGAACCTGTATTCACAACTGAGTGTTGTTGCAGTTAAGCGGTTAGTACGTCCAGTTAACAAGTGGTAGATCTGCGGTTCTAATGCCAATGAGGTCATATATAATACTTATAATTTCCTGCTTTAAAACAACCTACATATTCTTCGGATCGATACACGAAGATCTATATTGACTGTCATTTTTGTACGCCGTCACGTCCATATTAACTTCAGGAATGGCATCCTTGAAAAGCTGTCTAGCTATTAGGTTTTTCTGAAACTAGGATTTTAGCAGTTACAAATGGTAAATCTAAAAATGATTGCATGATGTGTTGAAATAAAATTACTTTTCAAACTTAATATATATATGGCTTACAATGTGTACTTTTTTATTGTGGAGTATTATTAATGTATATTTCAATAAAAGTATCAATAATAAAAATATTTTTCAAAAGCGTATCAACGGGACTGTGGGCATTCAAATCTCCATTTCATTTTCCGTGTCTGGAAATGTTCCAATTCTCTTTTTTGTCTATTACAATACAATCCTCGACTTACGTAAGACATAAAGTCCAATACAACAAATGCAATGTAGAAAATTGCATTTATTTCAAACGCTTTTTGCGCAGTGTCGCGATGCATAACTTGCACTTCTCCTTACTTATCTTGTTATCTCATTGCTACTTATTTTGTATATCTACGTGCTAAAAGCTTGTCATTGCAGTGTTTTCTCGACTTAAACCTTAATATCGCGGTGCAACAGTGAATGCTAGAATTGTTGGCTATATTACCGATGCATAGACATAAGAGATAGTGTCTATATAATGCCTATGCAAAACTGCAGCAGTAATTTCTTAAATTGTCCATAACTTCTTGAACTGCATACACTGTGCTAGCTTTTAGATATTCTATGGTTTTCGTATTAATCCCATGTTTCCTTTTTCTTCAGTTAGCTTCTAAGAATTTATCGCACTTCCTTGTGCGTGCTTTTGCATAAATAGTTAGTACGCCCGGCTAGCAGTAGAGAGATCTGCGGTTTGAATTCCGGCAAAGATACAGATTTTTTTCTCACATTTGCTGGTCCGAAGATCTGAATGGCATTCATAATGATAAATTTGCCTTTTATATTTTGTGGTAAACATTGTCCTATATTCAATAAGCAAGTTAGTTCCTTCATATTATACAAATAATTATTTTTTTACGTTAGTATTTTCTGAATTTAAGAACACCCAGTAAATTTATAACATTTAAGTTCGGAAATAATAATTTTTCCCTACTTCTACTGCTTTTTTACCGAAAGTTCATTTTCTGTTTCTCAATTAGACGGAGAAATCAGAGAGTCTTTTCAAAAATAGAAGGCAGTAAAAAAAAAAAAAAATTAACTATGATTGAAAACTGAAAACTCTGGAAGTCCGATGATATGGCATACCAGAGATTTCCTGGATAACAAGATGATCAGCACTTTCGCTTTCTTTACAAGAGTCTAGCTCTCTAGCATTTGGCAAAATTATTCGTTAAACTTTCTTGAAACATTATGTTCTTTAACTGTTTTCAAGCAGCGGAAACCGCAAGAATTCCGTTTCTATTAAAGGATTTTCCATTCCCCTAATACTCTAACCGTAATTTAATAAATTTTGCTTAAAGAACGCCTACTTTTGCACTTAAAGTTCTGAATATGACATTTTTTGCTTAAATTGAATTCAAATCCATCTAATATGAGTTGTTTGATACGAATTCGGAGGTCATAGTACAGTACAGGAGTAGAGACATTAGGCTACTTCGAAGCAGGAGACATGGAAAATTCGATATCTTCGGCGGGACTCGAACCTCGGACTTCTAGAATACGCCCTGAGCGTGCTGGCTATTAAACCACGAAGGCATGCTAAGAAGGCGGGCGATATACCTTGTATACTCTCCATTTCAAAGGGCGAATGGGGATTAGGGAACCGTATCGCCAAATTCTGGTGGTGCAGAATCACCATCCGCCAACATTTTTAATTCGGGCGCCACTGTAGAGACATTAGGCTACTTCGAAGCAGGAGACATGAGAAATGTGCGATGCTCTCGTCTGGACTCGAGTCTCTCGAATATGCGCCGAGCGTGCTGGCCATTACAACACGAAGGCATGCTAAGAAGGCGGGAGAAATACCTTATATAGGTGTTCCGTAGTGAGAAGCCTAAAGTGGCTAAGAAATTCTTGGACATACGAGGTTACAAGAGGAATGTCCATAAGATGCCCATGCGTTTTAAAATTAGTTTAATACCTTTTTTAATTACATCTAAACGCTAAATAATACAACTTACTTTGGGGCAAAACAGCCGCTGAGTATCTCCGAATAGTACTACTAAATCAGTGGTTCTCAACTTTTTTACTCCCCTGCACCCTTTTCACCATTGTTTGAAAATCATTCTCTCTCTTTCCTTCCCAAAACTGGACATATGCTATATAAATTCACTCAAATTTAGATTCTTTTTAACTTTTTTATAAATTTAACACACACACACACAAATATATATATATATATATATATATATTCTAATACAAAAATTTGAAAAAAAAAACCTTTATTTTGTATTTATAAATTGTAACTAAATACTTAATAGGTAAATAAAAGACTAACCTTCAGAATAAATATAATAATAAAAATTAATAAAATACTTTTATTTATTTGGTTAACTAACTAAATGAATAAAAGACTAACCGCATGCCCCCCGAAGCTATGAAATTCCCATATGATTAAGAACTCCTGTTATAAATCATACATTAGTAGAATCCTTGAACGGAGATACTCGTGCCAGATTTTCTAATGCACCGAACTATCGGATATATTTAATTGCGGTGCTCAATCTGAATATATCAGGAATCAAAAGAAATACGATTGAGAAAATGCTATTTAACAGGTACTTTGTAATTTTAATTATAAATTAGAATGGCAAGTTAAAGATCAGTTTCAAATTCATATTGAAAATTTCGCATGTAATTATATTACACTCCACTTCATAAGCCAAGAAAGAATACAAAACAATAATTTACGTCCTGAATTATGCAAAAATTACTTACATTTTAGAGATAGGTTTGTTTAAATTCTGATAAATATATCTAACAATTTACAGAAACCTTTTAGAAATTTAATATAAGTCAGGAAATCAGGACGGAGTTTTTAATCCTATCTGATATTATTGCTTTTAGCGCATACGAAACTCAAAGTCTTTAAAGTACCACCTGAAACTTTTCGGAATATCTGATAATTACTGAAGAAGGGAGAAAAGTGGAAATGTTGGTGAAATCTCTTTACCAGCGCTGTTGCTTTAATGCAAGAGAACATTTAGAAAATGGAAATGAAATCCCTAAAGGAAGGGAACAACTTGCAGCAATTATTCTCTGACGTAATTGGGTTAAAGTGGCGACCTTGTAGGTTTTTAAGGCAGCAATTAGGAAAAGCGTATGCTTTATTATTCAGATAGTTACACCATACATTCTAATTCTGAAGATCCCTGTCTTCCTTTCGAGTGATAATCCAATTATCTAACATTGTAATTTTAACAGATTTGGTAAACGAGTGAAATGTACAAACTGAGTTGCACTTATTATGGGACAGTCCTAATTGATCTTGTTTTCTAACTTTTGCCAGAGGCAAAATTTCTCTTACTCGAAATTTAAAGACACAAAAGGCAATAAATTTCTTTCTTTTGTCCAAATAGTACGTAAGATTTCAAACTGAGTCATTTATGAACTTTATAACATTAAAAAACATGGATATTTACCATTCTTATTTCTTTAAATGCGTATTGTTTGAGATCTGCTTAAAATTTACTCAAATATCACAAAAGGTAGTTTAACGGAAACTAATTAGTTTAGCATATGCAAGAAACATGTTTGAAATAATGTAGAAAAATAATTCGATGTATATTTCTGAACGTGATAACAATGTAACCAAATTTAAAAATTAAAAAATTGGCCTCCATCTATAAAAAAAATTTAAATGAAAATAAAATGTTTAAAAATTTTGTAATTATTTAGGCATTTGTATAAAAATGTTATAATATGAAATCATTTCAAATGTATTTAATTTGAATTTGATGAACGGGTAAAAATTATTTATTACTGGTCATACACAGAGGATAGTCAATAAAAATGGACCAATCGAATTTGTCTTCGTTTCCAGTTACCATAGAACTGAAAATAACGATACGAGATCGGATATAAGAGCGACCAGCTCAGGTGACACATAGACGCATCAAGATAATCATTTAATCTTCATCAACTCTTAGTGTGCTTTCTCTGGGTTTGCTTACTTGATTTCTCTGTTCTGTGGATTTTGTATGAATGTGTTTGTAGTTTCCGATGTCAAGTCGGCCAAGATTTTCTCGAATAAAATTCCCTGCATGAGCAACTTAAGATTTCAACTAAATGTGGAGTATAAACGACTAACCAAGTCCTCGACCCAGGGTGTAAACAAGGATTGTGTTACCATGCTGTCTTGTTACGATTCTGTCTCCTGCGATCATGGACTGGATAATCTAGAGGAATTTTATTACTTACTTTTTCTTTAGTCTCACATTTGCCTTAACCTAATAACTTTTAAACCATATAATTTGTAAATTTTAATAGAATTTCCATTGGTTGACCTGCAGGTATCAAAGCTGTATTGTTTTCCCAGCCATGTATACCGAATCGTGTCTGATGTTGTTTCTGAAATCGCATCAATTTATCATTTTGTTACGCCTTCCTAAGATTTTCAAAAAACTGCGTCGGACAATTGTAAAAAGCCTTAAATTCTGCAAACAACAGCAGAAACTGAGCACTCTAATCCACAGTGGTTATTTTTAAGTGAAATGGTTTGTTAAATATGATAAAATCGTTACTACTTGGCATCAAAGCAGCTTGCATGTCAAGGTTCTTTTCGCTGTACCTACAATCAAAATAGAGACATATTGTATTAAAAACTAAGAATTCGGTATAAAAACTAAGAAAAATTATTTAATGTAAGGCGAAATAATTTGAAAATAAGACTAAGTGTTGGCAACCGAAGGGGTATAATTGCTGAGGACTCCGGAACTAGTTATATCGGCAAATTCATAGATTTTCCTATGTGTGAAGTAAATAACATCCAGTTCCAACTTAGGAAGTTATTAAAGACTTATTTCTCTAAACAGAGATAAACTTTGTCTTCATTTCTTCACCTCTCATCCTCAGAACCTTCCTTCCCCAAAAAATAGACGGTTTTACTGAATTTCTATTGTTTGTATTGACTGGAACATACTAAAAAGAAGATTGTGTTTTGCAAATCCTTCCCGAAGATAACTTTTCAAACAGGTGATTACGCATAAACCACTTCCGAAGGAATTCTTTAACTTCGGTTTATTCTTTTATCTTCAGTAGTTCTTCTTTCTTATTCTTTTTAGATTTTTATCTGCAACATCATGAAAGTCAGAAATATCTTTAGCAATGTAATTCTCTCTGACTTTAACGTCACATGACTATGCGCATGCTCATTCTGCTATTACCTTTTTATATTTTTGGTACCAGGTCCACCAGTGACGAAATGAATGAAATTACTAAAGTGCAGTAGCTCAACCCGGGTTCACATTGCGGCGTACGGATACTGTATAGATGTTTTCACCATTCGCAACGCAAATAACCTTATAAAATCTTCCTTAAATAACTGCCTCCCTGTAGGCCTCATATACTCTACATATGCTTTGGTATATTTAATTAAATAAATCATTTTTAGTAGCCATTGCAACTAGTGTTTTATCTTATTTTACGTAGTGTTATAAAGATGAATAATTTATAATTAGGTCAATCAAGGCAGAATTCCTAAAATGCTTGCAAGTATCATTGGGTTCTATCTTCAAAGGTTGAAAGGTTTTGTTGCAAGTTAATTTCGTATATATCTTCGCGTGTAGCTTAAATACGACCCACTGTCTCTCAGGGTACTCTCCACGAAGAAACCCTTTTTCATCAGCAGAACACTTAGTGTATTTTCCATAATCATAAATTCCAATCCAGCCTTTTCGTTACAGTATTCAATAATATAAACCTAACTTCCAATTAAATTGACAAGAAATACCAATAATGGAGGAAAACATACTTGATTGGAGATTTTGCTTAAAGCTTAAGAATTCGAGACACTGCTATCTCAAAACTGCAAATTTTTACTTCAGAGGTTTAGACTAATAATGTGCGACTACTTCTCACTTGTAAATGTTTACGAATAGGTAGACTCCCGATTAACTGGAGTAATACCGGATAGGCCACTGCTAACCACAAGTCACAATTAATCCTACAGCAATTTAAATATAACACAGGAAAGAGAAATGAACCACATTACAATTAATATCAGCATACTATTAAGAATTTAGCAACAATTACAAGTAGTTTAAATTATAAAAAAAATCTTTATTTGTGTAAGTAGTATACGTCAGCATTCAAAACAAGATGAACGCATTCAAAACTGAAGGAACGGCGTTTTTGTTTATAATCTTGCGTTTTAACTGAAGTTAATTGGAAGCAGAAGATTAATGACTGAATAGTTAAATTATTTTTAGTATTTATCAATTTAACTTTCAGATAATTGATCAGTGTTTGTATCGGATAAGTATTCAAGATTATATCGGATAAATTTATATATTGATATGAATAATAGAATTTCCTAAATACTATGTCGTCATCTGCTATCACTGCTCGTTCTACTAACTCTCCTAGAAATCGCGCTTTATTCTAGTATTTTGTAAAACTAGTTTTTCTATCTTTCTGCAGTAAACAGATGTTAGCTTTATTTACACAAGATCCGGTTAATTTGCGGCACAGTTAGTTCGACCTCGGTTAATCGGGAGTTGACTGTAAATAAAAAGGGTTTTCTAAAATATTTTTCATTCGATAAATTAATAAAATATATTTTAATTCAAATCGACATGTGCTTAACCAGTAGATTTTTTTCTAAAACACGCACTTTTTATTTATTTAATTTACGTACTTCTTAAAATGCAACTATTCTCACGTAGAAGACTCAACATAAATGATGACTTAAGTAAGAAGTGTGTACGTAGAATTTTAAATGCATCGTAACATCTTTACTATCCAAAGCTTATCTCTCCAAATATGCATTAAATTAATTTACTATTTCTCAGTTTAAATATATATTTAAGTTTAATATATATATTTATATACTTTACCTCAAACTTGACTTATAAATCATCTGCTTATCTTTCTTGTAGAATATTTTGAACGCAACAAATTCATACTTGTGGGGCTTTCTGGAGTTAAGTTCTTTATCTTTCTGCAAAATTGATTTAAAAACGCAAATTATTTTACATGCGCACCGTTACGTTCAATCCAGTGTGATATTAAGGGGAAAAATATGGATGCTGATGTTACCGGTTGCTTTAAACTGCTATTTTTAGGCATAAGAAATAGCAGTAAGAAAAAGAGGCTCATAATAAAAGCATGCCGTACTTAAAGACTGCAATGAATTGTAGAACGCTGAGCGATGAAATACCCATTACACATAAAAGAGAAAATTTAGTTATTAAGAAAATTAGAATTGTAAATTTACTGAAATATTAAAATTTGATATTCTAATTTAATCATGACCGTATTTTATTATTTCTACTCTTTTTATGCTTCATGAATTGCATTAAAACGTATAAAGCGACAAAATGACAGCTTAGTAATAAGCTTAGAATCTGAAACGAAGCTGCAATCCTTTGCTTGCAAAGTAATTTTATAACATTATATTTAAACCATTAAATGCTGAATTACTTCAATTATCAAGATGTAGCTACTAAATTTTTATTTATTTCGCAGCAACGAAAATCATCTCATTCAAAAACTTTTACCAGAAAATATATTGATATTTCATTTTACTTTATTTGTTTTACATTTGAACGTTCTTCCGACAGCATGCTTCCATCTGTTATAAAAGATTAGAAGCGTTTTGAACAAAGAAAATGAAAAAGTAAATTTAATAATATACTACACGGCGTTACTTAACTTCTTTCGCGATGCGTCTTTAAAGATGAACATTAATCTAAAAGAAAAGAAACACAACGGATTTAAATTACTGCCTTTCTTCAGTCTACTTTAGATAATTTTAGAAATTGCTTGTAAGTAATGATACTCTAGGTTTGCGGGCAAATAATAATTACAGCATTTTTTTTTAATTTGCAAATTTTCAGTAGTGTTCCCTTATAAATTTATCCTTTCAAGTAATAATCCATACACGTAAAGATTATAAACAAGCTAAAATTGAAAGCCAATGCTGGATGTGGTCCGCTTTCAATAAAGTCAAATTTTAAAATACTAATTAAAATTTCGGTGCTTAAATATTTGAATGGATATGTGCTTTATCAGTTTTCATCTGAATGCAGTTTTAAGTATAAATATAAAGTTATGCGTCTAAAACACTTCCTCTCAAAAGGTATTTTATATGTTTTATGACTAATCTAGAAGTGTGTAATTTTTATTAGCCCAGAAGGGGCTTTTAGTCTCGAATTAGGATTTTGCGTCGAACCGTTACAAATGTATTTCACTTATGACGTCTTTTGCCTTTCGGCAAAATGTAACATCTTTTATCTTTCAAACTGAATTTGTCTGTTGTGGATTAAAAAACTAAACTATTTGAAAGCAATAGATGCAGACCCGAAGAATGCTTGGTTCTTGCTTTTGAATCGAATTGGTTTAAGGAATAATAATGCATTTAATTCATGATCTATATAATTAAAAATGTTATTCCGCATTTTCACAGAATGACGTTAGATTTTTTTTTACTATTTACTTTAGATTTTGCAAAATGTTAATTAATTTTTGATTAAAAGCTCGACGATTTGAAATCGATCAGTGGAAACACTATACCAAATAAAACATTTTTATCTCCGCGTAAGACTACCTAACGAAGATGCGTTGTTTTTAATTATTTTGTGATTTTGCTTTTAAATTGAATTTTGAATGGCATAAATGTGAAAAACGTGATATTTAATAAATCAATTTAACACCCTAAACGTTAAGAATAAAAGGTAAAAAAGATTTTGTAAGCTCTCATAGAACTAAGGAAACAGAACATTGTTATGACGAACTAAGACAAGACAGAACAAAATTTTAAAAAATAAAAATATTTTTACCAAACCTTAACACCATATCCGGAATTCTAAACATATGCTGCTATGCTTCTTTTAATTTTTTTTATTATTATTTTGCTGTTAAATTGTATATATTAAAATATCTTAACAGACTCTTTTGGGTTCCCATTATAATCTTAAACGTTTCAGATATTTTTATTCTCTTTTTATACATCTTAATGATTAATATATTTATTTACTGAAATGTAGATGAAAGCCATAGATAAAAATATCTCTTCTTTCTTCCCAAAAGCGAAACAAGCAAAGAAAGACCGCATTTGTCGGCGTATAAGACGGGCTGACTTGTAAGACGCACCCATTTTTTATACACATTTTTGAAGGATAAAACTTTATTACTGATCATTATAATAAATGTACAGTATTTTAAATATAAAGTAATGCGTTCCGCAAATACCCAGTCTATCTGGGAAAGATCACCTTTTAATCTTCTTCGTCAAAACCTAGACACTCATCTCCAAAGCTAAAAGAAGGGGCACTTGAAGGCTCTTCTAAATTAGCATCTGAGTCCTCATACAACAAATTGTCCTATGTACCATCCAGTACTAATGCTACACTTCTGAAATGATTTAACCACTGCCTCTGTTTTCATAGCATCCCATAAAGCTTTGACCCATTCACAGTGAGTCAAAGCTTGGTGAAATGCAACAGAAATGAATGTCATAATGCTTATATATTCCAATATTTTTTTTTTACTTTTTTGTACCAATTAAAGAAAGCATTATCATCGGGTATTATATTTCAAGGGAATATAGAATCGTAGATCCGTACTGAAGAGGAAGAAATGTTAGGGCTCTTCCTTCTTCCTGATGGTGTAACCTAAAAATTTGAAGACTGCATGAAGCTGCTCCACTTCTCCTTAAATGGTTTTTAAGTAGAGGACAATCTAAAAGCTCTAGTAACTGTTGAAGGCCATACCGTTTCTTGTTTCTGTTTTACATTAAATTAAAGTAGTTTATTGATCTCCTAAAGATGCTAGTATCTAATGTATGAATAGAAATTAAAAAATGTTTGGAATTTTTTGAGTTTACAAACATTTTCTAAAACGGTTAATTCTTTAACATATTTGAAATAGAAAAATACGCTTTGTAAAAACTGTCAGAAATTAATTCTACCGGGAAAAATATAAAAAGGGAAATCTAACTTGATTTCGAAAGGTTATCCTATGCAGTCAACTTGCATATTTATATCTGCAGATTTTTGAAAAAAAATATTTTAGTATTTTAGAGTACATTAGACTCAAACATATGTTATTTCTGATTTTTCTTATAAAACAACAGTTTTAAGAAATTTCTGTTAACAAGTAATAATTTTGTTAAATCATGGTAATAAGCAATCTTATTTTTTGCTAGAGAATATAAGAATCCCTGTTAATATAATGGATACCTAAATCTTTTAACTTGCGGTAAAACTGTCAGATGATTGTTAACCAATCCTCCATATATTTTTGTAAGTCATAAAAATTTATTAGGAACTTTGATTAAAAGGAACTATTAGAAAAAAGGAATAACGCGAAGAACTATGTGCTTAATTTAATAAATCTGGCCAAGCATACCGAATTTAAAGAAATATGGCCATTGAAACTGGCCCAAGAATATGGATTTAATTAGGAAATAAATTTCATAATGGAACAGAAATGGATATCATAATGCTTGTATAGTATTATTGGATATAGGAAGCGAGCACGACGAAACAGCGACCAAGCATCACAGAATTTCAAGCTGGAAGTGGTGCATTTATCCAATTTGGCAGGCTATTAAGAGAAAAGTTTTGGTTTAGGCTAGAAAAGTTTCAGTTCCCGAGAGTTACGTCGTCAGCATAACGCAGGCCATGCAAAATGAAATGATCTAGAAATGACACAATCCAAAGAAGGTATTAAGATATTTGGAATACAGAGGGAGAACTAAGAGTTTAAATTAAAATATAATTTTGATTTGCATATTTTTTATCTTGCAAATTTCACATATGCCCTCATTTACCTGGATTATAAATCCTTATCAGTCCTTAATTTTCACAATCGTTGGTCGTAGTCGTAGATTTCCAACTACAGAAGAGTCACATATTCATGTTTTCGCAATATCAAATTAAAAAAAAAATCGAAAAATAGTGAAATCTAACTTTTAATGCGGTATACCAGTTTCTATACTTATATTTTTGAAAATACTCGTTATGAAAAAAAGTTAAAAGAACTCCCGTACGACCAAAACTGACCGCGATATTTAACTCTGCAGTTTTAGATGTCATTTTCCACTTATCTCCAGGCATCGATTAACTATTTTATAATAATTGGAGTAAATAGGTTTAAATGACGGTGTCAAAAATTTGTATAATTTAGTAGACTTCAGAAGGAAGTCACGTGGTGCCCACATATGATTTTCATTTTATTGAGCTCGTGTAAATTTAAAGTTGCTATAAATTTTTCTATGTGTTTGTAATTATTTTCTTGACTTGAAGAATGAAAAAAGATAAAAAAGAAATATAATAAACATAGTTTCAACACTATTTAATTAACGTAAATGCGTCTGTACGTTTATTGACCTTTTCTACTGAAAGCCAAATAATAAGACATCTTACTTAATTAAATAATATGTCATCATTTTCCGAATACATGTCTTTCTATATATATCATTTGGCAAACGCCCAAGTTTTAATAATAGGTCATCCTAATATATCGTTTGGCAAACACAGAGAGAACAGCCATTCATAAAAATGCTGCTATACATTGTTCCTTATTTACTGAACGTGCCATTGCTTAGTCATAGCAAGCGCTTGTCTACGAAATAAAAGTGCTACAGTTTTGCTTAATATTTTGTACATTTTCATTTTACTCGAATAAAAATCAATTCCTTAGTTTCATTTTCTAACAGAAGTAATTTTAAAAATTTCTGAAAGCTTCCAGATTTCGTATTACGCACAAAGAGGCTTTTTCTTTCATTTATACACACACTCACGTTTCGAGAGCATTTGGGCTAACGCCCCTTTGGGTTAAATATATTTAAAACCAGCATATTTTTATAATTTCGATAGACAATCTTACACGCTGGAGATAAAAATGTTTTATTCTGTAAAGTGCTGCCACTACTCTCTTTGAAATCTTTGAGTTTTTTAATAAAAAATTCGTTACAAGTTTTAGAAAGCATGAAACAGACAATAAAACAAATTCCAAATTCGGGCTTCCAGGTGCCCATAGTCGTGTGGCGGACTATGTTATTCAAAATTTGATGACTCTAGGTACCGTCACAGTGCGAGAAATATACATACATTCATGCAGATTCTTCATCATTTAATTTCTTTTAATATAATACAAGGCGATAATATTTGGTAGCAACAGTTAAAAAAATTATTCAGTGCTTTTAGTGATTCGATACAAAATGCAGTTTCGAGACTAATAGCCGTTCTGGGCTAACGCCTCTTTAGGCTAAAAAAAAAAACCTTTGTGGGTTATCTTCAGAGCCTCTTCTTAAGAAGAATTATTTTTTTTATTAATTTGTATATGAAATCTTTATTTATAGAAATAAACTGGATATTTAAAGATATGAAAAAAGTGTTATGGGTGTCTTAAGTTTACAGTCATCAAAAGATTTAAGGTTTGAATTTATTTAATAGAAATTTATTTAAAATAATAATAATTTTAACGGCTTACTTTTCGTTCAATTTAAACCCCATTTTCCAGATTTTTCTGTTTTCCGAACAAGCTATTCTGGATAGTTGCAATTCAGATTTATATGCCTATATGTTATTGAAAAACGTTTTCTGAAGCATTATTGTATCTCCCTTAATCTTTCTCATGTGGCTATTTTAAAGCAGCTGACTACACATTTGATCTAATCAGGGAAAACATAAAACTACTTTATAGAAAAAAAATGTTTTATATATTAAGAACATATAAAACATTTTTTTTTTCTGTAGAGCCCCTACCTCCAGAAGAATACATGTTAAAAAGGTAATGAAAAATCAATGATTACTACCTATATTACACGTGAAAAATGAAATGAATCACGACATTTTTTTTTATAAAAACAAATCTAATTCATATAATTTTTGGTAATAAAATCAATGTAAATTAATAAAAAATGTTAAATTGATTATTTTAAACATTCAATTTTCATATTCGTATTGTATTAAATTCTTTCCAATTTTCATTTTGTCTTAAGAAAGATTTCTAGAAGGCTTGGATGAAATCTTAGGCTTCCCCGAAACACAGACAGAAAAGCTAATTATATCATTATCTATTATCTTCATAAGTATACAGCTAATTACGTTAATAAGTCGCTCATCAATATATCTGTAATTAATTGATTCATGATAAAATAGTTTGTTATTCTTAGATTTGAAACTTTCTCTGAACGTCACTTATATTTTCTATAGATAAAATTTTAATAAATAAAATAGCTTTTCTCAAATATATTACCTATTCATTTCATCATAAGGGATATTCTAGTTTAACATGGTTTAGATCAACGTATTGGGGGTATACACCGGTTATATGATGCGTTAAATTTTGAATATCCATATGCAAGTTCTAGTGAATTTGCAGGTTTTAAATGAAGTCAGTGAATTCAGAATGATATCTTAGTAATCGAATGTGTACACTAATCAAAGCTTTCTAGAAAATCATGATACCCATTAATCATCTTCCATACCTTCTAAAAACAGATCCATAATGTTACTTTTAAGCATTTTTCATAGAACCCATTTAAATCCCCTTTGATCATTTGAAAATAAGAACGGCATGCAGGCCTTTAAATATAAAGAAAAGTATTAGGAAGCGAAAATGTGTATAAATAAAGAAACAAGCTTAAGTGAATTCAACCTTTCAAAAACTGTGCTTTCCATCAAAGCAAAAGCCTGCATTAGGAAGCCTATTAACAAGATATCCATTCAGTGGAAAGGGTTCGTCTTCGCAAGGAATGCATTAAATTGCATTCTGAAAACATTAAGAGAAAAAAAAGTCGAAAAGAGGTATCAAGAGAATACGGATATTGGATTCGCTTTGAGAAATGAAACATTTTTGAAAGCCATTGTGAGAAACACATTAGCCGATGAGACATAACGCATTTGCATATTAAGCTAATATATTTTACATTACAAGAATAATTTTGCATTTGAAGACCATTTTCATCGTTTTATTTTAACTGGAAAGTTAAACTTCTTCACCAGGTTTGATTATCAAAA
The DNA here is from genome assembly GCF_044657685.1 of Stegodyphus dumicola. NCBI lineage: Eukaryota > Metazoa > Arthropoda > Arachnida > Araneae > Eresidae > Stegodyphus > Stegodyphus dumicola. The sequence continues at coordinate 96,251,124 of NC_140772.1, read as the reverse complement.
TGGGGCATTTTTTAAGGAACCTGTATGTTAGAGATTAACTAGCATAATTCAGAGTTTATATTTGAAATTATACCCATTATCAGTTTATATGTTTACTACAACATTGCGATATTTCTAAAAGTTGTGATAATTTTTCTTACATTTATCACTGCAAGATTTCGTATTAAACTGAATTTAAGTACACACTCATAAAATATAATTGTAATTATCGTAATTCCAGTTTTCTTGAACTCCAATCCACTAAATGGATTATTTATTGTTGTTCGTGGTAATTTAATACAAAATTTGCTGTCAACTTATTCATACTTTTTTAATTTCATCGTTAATTTAAATAATGCAAAAAAGTGGAACAGTATAGTATGTATTTTTTTAGAAAATTTTGGATTAATTTAAATGACTATGTATGTCATGTTTATTAGATTTCTATGAAAAGTAATTTATTTTAAACCAATTAGCGTACAAAGAATTTTCTACTTCTATCGGGGTATAACTGGAAGAAGTTCGGCTAGTAATTGCAAGGTCAGGAGTCAAATAACGGTTAGCACATAGCTGATATACTCCTGTTTCTAGGCTACTAAAATTTCTAACTGACTAAAATGTGGTGAAGGATAATTTATCATCACCTTGATTTGGCTACTGAACCCCCTTCTCTTCAATCGTCTTTAATCTTTAAGTGGAGAAGGATAAAAGTGATTTTCTCCTTCCTCCATTGTGTCCTTCATTGTTTAATTGGAAGTACGTCTGGTTAGCACTGGAAAGTTCTGGATTTCGAATCCTTGCAAAAGCATTTGCTAAAGCTTTCCTAACTTCCTGTTTTGAAAAAACGCCTAATAGCAAGTATATCATACACAGAACCCCTAATCATAATGTATCATCGTGCAACATATGGCAGGTCTGTAGGTTTTAAGGGGACTCATACACCTTAAAACCCATAAGATGTTCGAATAGGTGACTGTTGCAAGAATTGGAATAACTTATTTATTTTAAAAGCAATTACTACCAACTTTTTACAGCTGACTACATAATATAGCTGCTTTCTGAAATAGCAATCAGAAAGTTTGTGTTGCCACAAATATTATTATAATTTAATCCGCTTTGTGACACCATTTTTCGTCATGTTTCCAACTTGCGCGCACAGTTTAAAACATTCTGTTTCATAATTTAATTCCATATTTAATATGTAGCTTTTATAACATTTGAAAACTACTGTGAACCTAAAATTCTAAAAATTTCATGTTAAATTTTTATCTTATTTTGAGTTGAGTTTATAAAATGTATTTTATTAACAAAATTTGTAATGTTTTCGTCATTAAAATTTTTCAATATTAAAATATTCAACAGATTGTTGGTTCAGTTAGAAAATAGTGCCCATATAAAGAATTTCGTCAAATTTCAAGGATGTACCATTAGCCATTTTTAAAATATCATGCTCGCAAGGTGGAAACATGGCGAAATATTTTGTCACAAAGAGGATTAAATTACAAAAATATTTGTGGCAACACAAACTTTCTCGTTACTAGTTTCCAAAGCAGCTATATTATGTAGTCAGCTGTAAAAAGTTGAAAGTAATTGCTTTTAAAATAAATAAAATATCCCAATTCTTGCAACAGTCACATATTTGAAGATCATAAGGGGTTTAAGGTGTATGAGTCCCCTTAAATAGTATGTCATAACTTATTATACGGTAAATATAAAAGCAGTTATGCACTGCATATAGCCGTACCTTTCACAAGCAATCGCTCAACTTCTTTTCAAAAAAGAAATTAAAAATCGTGGTGGCATTATATGTTTTCTATTTTTATGTGTATTACGCATTTAAGTTTTAGTTTTAAGAAAATAAAATGTAATTTTTTTCTTTTGTTTTGCTTCAAACAAAAATTCTTCGTACGTTCAGGCTCCGAGGAAACATTTTCCACCGAGAAAATTATTTTAATTTCAAGTCTGTGATAGTCATTTTTTTCATAGTTCCGCAATGAGCAGATTTAAGTTTTATAAAGACAAGGCTCAGTTAATCCTCAATTCGGTTAACATGCTTCTGTTTCACCGGGAGGTGAATGTATTTTATATTAAAGAGATTAAATGTTTTATGACGAAGCGGTCTAGTTCTTCTTTCTTGGAAGGGGGAATTACTCTTTTTTTTTTTTTTTTTTTTTTTTTTTTTTCAAGCATAGCTTAATTTTTTAACATTATCCCTTTCACCTAAAACTCCAACCAACCTAGTCTAATTGCAAAGCTTAAATTTGACTTGCTTATCGTATACAAATTAACACTGCTCCTCCCAAAGAGACTAAGTGACTATTTCTTCCTTTTGATAGAAGCTAGGAGTACACTAGCCCTCTGGAACTTTAATTTCAATCGTAAATAATTTTAGTCTGTAGATAAATAGTATTTTCTTTTCGTGTTCTACGAAAGCTTAGGAGACGGAAAGTCTAATCTATACATAAGGATTTCAGATATTGCATGGAAAAAAAATGGCTCAGCCACAATAAAGTAGTTCGACTGTAGCAAACGCAGCCTTGGTTGGCACTCTGCCAAAATACTTCCAATCGTCTAGGCGCGGTATTAATTGCATGGGCGATATTAACTTCGTGGCGAGGGGTCACATGAGGGTCATCTCTTCGCCCGAAAGAGGGAATTTACTACCGAAGAAGGGAAAGTCCCCGTAATAACATGCTTTTCACACCCCTGGGTCATATGAGAAGAAACTAAGATTGGTATTGATTTATTCATTTAAAACCTGACAACCAACCATGTTAGAGGTTTTTCTTTCATAGTTTATGAATTTTACATGAATATAGGATATTCCATCACTTTATTTAAAATATAAGATTATTTAAAATATAAGATCACTAAAAATCATGGAACTACATTTCATAGATAAAAAGTGGCCAATAAATTTTAACCTTATTTGAGCGGAATATATGGAGACTGCGGTTGATTTAGCGAGACATTTGTCAATATTGTAATTGTAACATTTACCAGTATTGTACCGCGACATATGTCAGTACTGCAAGAAGATTTTTCATTTTTTTCTTAAAATAAATTTCGCATTCTTTTTCCCAGCCATTACCAATAATAATGCACAAAAATCAAAACGAAATGTCGCGATTATTTTAAATTATTATAATTAATCAAATAAGTATAATATTCCTGCATTATTGTATAACTAATTGTTAATATATTTCGTTTCGTCCGTTATAATAATGCGCGTACATTTTAAACCCAAAGATAAAATATACACACATATATATGTATATAATTATTAATTATCATAAAATAATAACCTTTGAATATAGTAAAATTATTACAATAGTATAATCAGAATATTGTTATTAGAATTCGTTGCACTGATAATATATTGAAAATTATATAGTAAATTATAGCAATTAATTAATTATAATAAAACTGTTATACGATAAAATTATTTGTTACAATTTATCATAAAATTATGCATATGTAAGATACAAAGGGTGAAGTAAATTTATTAACAAATTAAAAGGTAATTGGAACAAACTGAGAGACCCGAAATAGACCTTTAAATTACTAATTTTTAATTAAAGCACCACCCCTCCAAGTCATCTGCAATTTCCCTGAAGTATCTGCATTGCTGCAAACTTTTACACAATCGCTGGTCAGTATTAAAACAAAGAGTTTCCAAGCTACGGTACTACCCGCAACTGACTACGCATCCTCCTTCCCCACTTCGCCTTCCTGCTGGCGAAATGTCGCTTAGCCTCTGCCAGCTATTCTTCGCTGTTTGAAATGTCCCCGTAAAATCAGATTTTACACATATGTAAAATTATGGGGAGGGTTTAGCACCTGTAGTGTTCCACCAAACACTCGTCATCTAGAAATAAATGAAGTTAAACTACTAAGCTGGTTGTGCTTCTAAAATTCCATCCAGTCATTTACTACAACGCAGTTTCCAGTCGCCTAGGCAGCAATTTTGTCAGACATGATTACACAATGAATTGGTGCATTCCCTAATCGAGTTGTCATCAAATATCAAGTTATCTGCAACGAAATAAACTACCACTCACGCATACGCATAAATATATATATATATATTAAAAATTAAGTTTTGAAAGCACTCGTGTATTTACCAATAAACAAATAAATAAATGCACGAAATTCAATACAGTGTAGTGGAACGATTAAACACAAACACAAATGACGGTCATTATTTCAGCTTAGAATTAAATGTTTGTCTTAATTCTGTGCTCTTTAACCTCCGCAAAAGTAAAGAAAATAAGAACGAAAAAACTGCTACTCCTTCGTGCCCATTCTGCCTAAAATTCATGTCCATCCTCCCTATTTGATGAATAAAATCGCTCCGAATGGCGCATTCTGCTTGCTCTCATGGTCGTGGCTGCGACGATCAAACTATTCAGAAAACGTTTTGCATTTGGGATTTGCAATCAGCTTCGCCGACAGTAAATCTTCAGAAATGCCAACACCAGAATTATGTTGCTTAATATTATGTTATTATAAAACTATAAAGTGCAGCATAATTTAAAAGTCAAATTTTTTTATGTAATATTATTTTATGGATAGTTGAAGTATATATAAAGCTGATGACAGTACGAAGCGGGGGACGGAATTGCTTTAAGGAAGCCACTAATCGCCTTTTATAAATATCTAGGATATTACAATGTGTGTTTTAAATAATATTTTAAGAAATTAAAAATTATGAATATTGAAGTTTCTTAATATATTTTTTTCTTTAATTAATATGCTCTTATAGAGTGTGAGCATAAAAATTTGTGGAGAAGAGTCATTTTATTGTTGTTGCGAACCTTTCTTTAACAATACATAATTTAATTCCTTATACATTTTACGAATACAAGGCTTCCTAGGGATATGAAATCCTGCTTTTAGATACTTTACAGATTTTACGGTTCTTTTTTAAAGTATGATTTTATTGATTATTTCCTTTTACGTACTCATCAATTCCTTTTATATTTTTCAATTCCATTTATATATAAAAAAGAAGGAAGTAATGGGTCCCGATATTTCGTCCCAGGTTCGATATTCGATTCTATGTTGTTCAAGGGACAGACTATACAGGCCATATTTGTTTCTAAGGTTTTACACGTATATAAATAAATACGAGCGAAAAACCTCACTGACCAGTGTACTTTTTAAGTGTAAATATACTTTATAAGCCCACTAATGGCCGTTAAGATGAGATAGTTGAAAACTAGTAATTTAGTCTAGTTTTAAATCCCATATAACAGGTGACGGAGGACGCGGACACCGGTATTTTGGGACGCGGACACCGGTAACAGGTCCGTCACTGTATTTACCTACGTCGGGCTCTTTGCATAAATTATTTCACGTTATTGTCAATGTTGTGCTAGAGGTGCGCTAGAATCGGTACAGTAATATGGTTGTAATTTCATATGGATTAGTGTGTGAACGGGCTGGTTGCATAGCTGTTCAAGTAGATTTTCCCAGCTTAAATGCGATCCAGTTCCCTAAAATCATCCTCCATGAAGGCATCTCTTCCTATAGGCATTCTTTTTCTTAAATATACAAGCAAGTAAATTTTTTTCATTTGAAATTCTGCCATTAAGTATTTTATGCTTTTCAGCATACAGATTACGATTAATTTTCACCGATAATTAGACTATAACATAGTAATATAATATACAAACAAGAAATTAAGTAACACCAATTCTAATGAGATTTAAGAACCACCAGCGGCCAAGTGCTTAAGCCGATGAACACTAGTAGTTTCCAACCTGTGTTCCATTCCAGGCAAACAGGTAGACAGGCTGTATGGACGTTTTCGTGATTTTCCCCATGTGTAACGTATTTGCTATCCTGTTTCCCTTAGAAAATACTTCACCAAGGCGTGCCTTTACCTAGGCAGATAGCCCTCGAATGCTTTGCCGTAATTAAATAGACCAGCCCAATGAGATTTTAAAACAATCTTGTTTTAATGATATTTTTCCTGCAATAATAATAGGATAGAACCGCGTACAAGATATGAAGGATCAATAAACATTGAAGTAATCAATTTAAAATGTCTAAAATTCGTTATACATGTAAAAAGGACTGTATTTCATTGGGGTTAAAAATAACCTGTATCTCATAAATAACTGTAGTTTTTTAAATTCAGATATAACGTAAATCCCCCCACAAAAACATACTACGCATACATTTTAATTCCAGTTGTGGGTATCTGCTGGAGGTTCATCTGGAATATAATGGAAAGCAGATTGATAAACTTTGAAGCCCTTCTCGCGACTTAGCTAAGATGTTGTCGGTAGCATAGAAAGCATTTCAGGAGAATTTTGTCCTATACGCTACTGGATAGCATCGTTTAACATTGCTAGTGACGCTAGGCAATATTTGCATGCCTCAGATTCTGATAACCTCATAATAAAAAACTATGAGATATGGATAACTACAGAGATACTTGATAACGGACCATACTGAAAATTACAACTGTTACTGTATTTTCGCTAATGATTGAAATCAGAATAAAAACAGTTTGGGATGATGCTCAATCTGGTATAAATGTCATAAAATACAATGATTGCCTTTGCTGTGTCTTAACAGATAGTTTAATGGTGACTTTTTACAGAACAAACTGATAAGTAGTTTGTGTTGAGAAATCCAGTGTACACTTTCTTTAATGGATGCGGTTGCATTTATAACAATTACATATTAAAATTCTTCTGAGGTGAAATCATAATCTTTTATCAGTCCTGTGCTGATTACATTAATATTTGTAGCACATTTATTGAAATAAAATGTTTAAATATAAAAGGCAGGAATTTTGATTTATCTAAGCATGAAGCAGAACACAATGTTAGATCTTCATTTTCAAAATGATTTTTTTCAAAGCTTTTTAATAATTTATAGGAAGACACCACACACTACTTAAATTATTTTTAAATGAATATATATGAATATTTTCTCTTCATTACTATCCAAATTTTTACCTTGATTCCATTTTATTATGCAACTTAAAACCATATCCTTTTTATCTAGGTTGTCATGACTTTGATAACAATGTTTCGTTTTATTTTTTAGATGTATATATTGTAAGTAAAATATCACTGTAAGAAGGAGGGCATGTACTAGGCTTTTAAATACCCCTAGAGAAGCTCATTATTTTTTTATGTGCAGCAGGTAATCTTTTGTTAGTTAAGATTCATTACCTTCCCCTTTTCCCGTATCCCATGCGGACAATAACCGAGACATAAATTAATTTGGAGCTGTTAATAACTATCATAAATTTTGTGCTGCGCTTGCATTGTGACGAAGCGGCTCCAGAATGGAAAGCTGCTACTTTTCTGAGTGCAACGAGATTAATGAAATGCGCGTCTGAGCAAGGAACTTATAAATAGTTTCGCTTTTGATGAAATGCTCTCTAATTTTGAAATCTATTTAATGGCATATTAATTAAGCCCGTTTATCAGCGAAAGAATTCCATTCGCAAAGACTGTTGTTGCGAAAGTTCAAAACTCCTTTTCTGGAAGTTCCTGAATCTTTTTGCGTGGCTCATAACAAGAGATTTTACTTTTTATCGCATATTGCAGTTTTGATGTAAATATTTTATTATTTTCCGTAAATATAAACCGGGAATATTACATAGTAACATGCACAGTAATGAATGTGCAAATTAAAACGACGCTTAAAGCTCTCAAGCCAAACTTCGCTTCTACTGAAAATCAATTATTTGAAACGAACGAAAACAAATTAAAAGCTTTATTTCGAATAACAACACCAACTACTACAGCATTTTTCGTTGATTCTACTCTAAGCCCAAGCTATTGATAATTTTTTCTTTTTTTTCAATAGAGAAATTCTTAAAACTTCAGTCACATTTGCTGAACTATTATAAACTGATGCTTTGATGCGAAATCGAATCTATTCCTTATTCTCCCAGATTGTTCTTATACTTGGTTCGTTTGTAGATAGCCGTCTTGCAAGCGATGAAAAATAGAACCACTTATTCAAAATTTTACTTTTTCTCATGCAATTTCATATATCAAAATTTTTCGTCCTTTGGCTGCTTTATCATCTTCTTTCCTTTTCTTAGATATCGTACACAAATATATATGTGAGGGGTGTTGGTGTGGGTCTGTAAAATATAAAATTTGCAAGACACTTAATTGGCAATAGACCATTTTAATTTTCGTTAAAGTAGAACTCCCTTCAAAGAATCTCCATATTTCCTGCAGTAATAGCAATGCGAACACTTTTGCTCAATCGCTGTTAGGATTAAATTGGTTTAATCTTTAGGTGCTTTAGAATTATAAATAATTTCACTCATGATATACGCACTCACTTTTGCCGCCTTGTTTGCTTCCTTGCAAAGAAGGACGTCCTTCGCTTGGCTGCTTCCTTTCATTATTAAAAATGCAATATGTCATAGTTAAAATTTTCGAGTGCAGATTGCCCTATTGTGTTGTGCCTTGTCAGAATATGTGTCTAAACAGATTGAACACTAAGTATATAAGGTATTTTTCCTGCCTTCCTAGCGTGCCTTCGTGGTGTAGTGGTTCTGCACGCTGGACCGGTATTCCAGAGGTCCGTGGTTCGATTCCCGGCAATAGCAGTTGTTAATGTTTCATCTCTCCCGCTTTTCCAATTAACCTAATGTCTCTACAAGTAATAAATATATGTTTGCATTCTCAAGTACCTGGAGTGTCGATTTCGTTAAAAATTTCGTCGATTCGAATTAACAAGCGATCTGTGCATCTTCAAAAATTACATCTAGTTAGACGCCACCAGTATCCGCCATTTCCAGTTACCTACAAAGCTGTGATTATTAGTGAGTTATTCTACTACAGCTGTGATTATTAGTGAGTTATTCTACTAAATTCTCTCATTGTATCAATTTATTATTACACACACACGCATATATATAAAACATATCCCTTTACCCTTATGGACTCAACTCGTATTTAAACAAAACGACCAATAATAACAAAGAATACTCAGTGAAAAACCATACGAGGAAAAGAAGAAAGTAATAAAGGTAGAAGACATTATTTTTTCACAATTGGAGGGCGATAATATCACAAACGTTTTAACAAATTCTTTAATGAAAAGTCTTTCACCAAATATATTATTAAATTACTGCATAATTCCAAAAGAAATACGTTATGGAACATTCTCAACTATTGAAAGAAAAACTACACCGGCCACTAAATTATTAAAGTAGTAGACTTTTGCAGTTACAAATTGCACACTAGCAAATTTCTCCACAATAAGATGTTTGCAGAATTCAATTATAACACCCATTCTAGGATTGAATAAAAATTAATCAGATTTTTAACAACCATCAAAATCTGCTGTCTGTTAGGCACATCAAAGTAATACCTAGCTTTAAATACAATTAAAAAAACTTGAAAATATGACCACTAGCCACCACAAAATCGACAATACAGGTACCTGAGAATGCAAACTATTAGAATATAATAATTCTGTGGAACCTTTTCACAACCACATCATTACAGGAAATTTGATGATTCTTAAAAACAATAATTTACGACAGTTAATGAAGCTGGGTACCAAGTTTCGTCCCACCTTTCCATGTCAGCAAAAAATTTGCATTCAACAATTTAATAATGATTTGAACACTTTCATCATCAACGCAAGCTACGAAACAAATATCCATTACTATTTTTCTTGAGTGGAAAGCTGCATTACTTAAAGATTTTATTTGGAGAATTTCCATCTCCACCAAGTTTCAGTACAATCAGAATAAAAAAGTACTAGAGCTTACAATCAAACAGTTTCGTAAACAATTCATTATTACAAAAATAGACAAAGCAAACAGCAACTTGAGTATTCTATTAAAGACATTCTACTATAATTTAACAAAGCAAGAACTCCTTAGAACTATTACTTATCAAAAAGTCAATACAAATGCTTAAATTCTACATAAGAGGCTCAAAGCTTTGTCTCCAAGACTTAAAATATCGCTCAGCAACTACTATAATAAACTCGCAAATCTTTATGTGCTTCCAAAATTCCACAAAATCCCGTTCAAGTTCACATTCATAACCAATGGCACAAAACATTTTTTTGAAAGGAATTGACGTTCTTTTTGCTAAAACGCTAAAACAAGTTCTTAACATTATCAATAATATTAATTTTCAAGACCGTAAATTCAGTTGTATTATTAATAACAACGAGCCGATTAGAGAAGCACAACAAACTCTAGATAATAAGAATATTAATCGCTACGATTTAAAAAATTTTTACCGCTAGAAGATATTTTTGATACTGCCTCATTGACTCTGCCTGATTTGTTTGCGCAAATTCTTACAATAGTCTCCAAAGAAGAATGGAAACTCTACTTGAAAAGTGTTTTGTTTAACAATTACATAAAATTTAATAACACGTTTTTTTTTAAGAAAGTATGAGGTTTACCAATGGGCTCGAGCACATCATCCGCCCTTTGTAACTCATTTCTCTTCTCATTAGAATATAAATTTCAATTATCACTTACTATAATTATCAACGTAATTATTTTTCCCACGCTTTCAGATATATGGATGATATCATTACAATAGATAACTTTAACAGAATAGAAGAAGCAAATATCTATGCAAGCCTTAAACATAACAAAACTAGCTCATTACAACAAGTTGTTTACCTTGAGTTACAAATTTTAAACTACAAAGGTATTAAAATCTATGATAAAAGAAGAGATTTCTTCGCGCCATTAAACTCATCAATTGGTCCATCATCTCAAAGAAAGTTAAAAATAATACTATTAATACCCAAATTCTTAAAATAAAAAATGTTTGCAATGAAACAGATTATCTTCAAGAAGAAATACAAAACCTTATTAAAATCCTCATAGAAAATCAAATTACAAAACTCAGAATTTGTCACACCTTAAAAAAAATCTGGCATTAAATTTATCTTTTAGATTACATGTTTACAGTGAAATGATATATTTTACCCAAAACTGAAACGAACGTAACCTATGGATGACCTCAACGAGTAATTTATTGTGAATATGTAATTAAAAATCTCTCTTTTCTCTTTGAATTTGTCTAGATTTAATGAAGGCAATATTAATTACGTACTTTATGGAATTACTGGCATTCTATCCTATATTACTAAACAAAAGGGCCTATTTCAATGTATTAAGACGTTGTAATAGCTCGATTATGTGAAGAATTTTGACTTTTTCAACACCTTGTTCCCTTTTTTCTAAAACGTTCGGCCAATTTTAAAACTAAGTTTCTATAAATACGTCGCCATCTTAGATGATTCTGTTAAAACGTTTAGTAGCAAAAAACTACGCCACAGTTTGTCCGCGTTACCTTCTTCCTAGTTAACATATATTAACACTCCCCCATAATATTCTACAGGAATAATACGCCGGTTCTATGCATATTTCATATGCGTATAAAACAGGAACCCTTAAGGACGTTCCGCTTTCAAAAATTATTCGATGTCAATTGTTAATTAGTGTGCATTTCTGATATACTAATTTTTTTAAAGTGAAAATTATCGAATCACACACCCATCAGACGCACACATACATACATACTCACATTCGTGCATACACATAAAAGTAAGCTTGCTAGAAACAGCAGATATAAAAAAATAGTTTAATTATCCTCTTTAATTTAGAGAAAAGTATTGAATGATAAAATTGTGCAGATACACTAATAAAATTAGAAGTAAATTAAAAGTAAAGCGCCATTTTATGAACAACAAAACGAAAGTCCAATTGCCATATATGAGTAAACCTAATGTAAGTAATATATCACTTTAGAAAAGAAAATGAAGTTACACGTTGCCCTAAGAGGCTAGCATATGTTCAGTTTCATTAGCTATATTTCAGAATTTTTATTTAATTTGTATTAGCTATTTTATTGAATTAAGTTTAATAAAACTATAATTTTAATGAGTTTAAATGATACACTGTCTCCAATATAGCATCGGAAAGATTGGAAAAATACAGATATTATTTTATTGAGCCTAATCCAATTAAAAGGTGAACACGAAAGGATACAAAAAACTAGAAACATAAAATCTCTAGTCAATTTATATTATTCTACAAAATGTAGCAGATGCGATTTAAAAGAAATAAAGCTACAAACATACCTTACTACCGGAAACCTGTTGCGTTGTGATAGCAACACTGAAAAATGTTGATAATTGGCTGTATAGAAATTAGCGCAGAAAATGAGGCTATGTTATAGCATTAATCACTCTTTATCACTCTTTAATCAGAATGATCTAAATGAACTTCAACATGAGATTGGAGGTTATGATGTGTGTAAAAGTCTTTATAAGAATATTAAATTATACTATCCTATCAGGCATCATTCTTTAATTTTTTTTTCCATTTATTCTTCATCTTCTATAAACTGACGCTCGCAGTCGATGAGCGATGTTTTATTTTTATGGATAACTTCCTGATATTAAACTTATTCAAAGTTTGAGCGATGGGTAAAAAAAGAAGTTTTGCGAAAAGAAAATGAAGAAGTAAAGATTGATAGCTTACTCCATTGCCGTATTTGAGAGTTTTCCATACATAACTTAACTGCGGCGTCTCCCATAGCTTAATTTTAATAAAAATCTAAAAATTTAGTGATGTAACCTAAAAATAAAAAACATGCTTGAGCTAACACTTATATTTATGAGGCATGTCATGTTAACACCTAACACGTGGTTCTAGGAAACAATGATGCTTCATATCAGGAGTTGAAGCACGAAAAAAATATTAATATGAAAGAAAATGCAAGCCCCCTCACACTATGCCGGCAATCAATCACCCGTTCCGAAATATGTAGGGAAAACGGGAAAAAAATAACGGTTCTCTACCCCCCCACCCCATGGAAACATAAAGCAACTGACTCTGAGCAATGGCTTAACGCATTTGAATGAAAAGACGGCTGAGCTCTAGGTCTTTAAGAAGGCCTAGGCCATCTGTTACTGACGACACAGCCTTGAGACCCATCAAAAAGCAATATCGTTCTGAAAGCAAAATGCGATTCTAAGTCAAGAAATGGAGTGGCTAAGAAAAGCGACAGACCCCCCTCTTAATGCTAGTTCGGGGATGATATTTGATGCATGTTTGCATTCTTTTTCACCAACACCCCTTCCACATCCGCTCATTTGGGCAACGATGACATGGACTTAGAGAAATTTGGAGTCATGAACGTGAGTAGGTCATGGTATTTTAATGAGATTTTTTCCAGGGGAGACTGGAGTGTCACGGAGTCGCCAAGAATGACACCCACAGAATACCACTTCGAGCTTACTCATTTATTACGTGTTTAATGAGGAATGAAAGATGGAGTTTTAGAAATATTTCTCCCTGCATATTTATATCTCGCATACCGAAGCAGTTTTTTATTCCCTACTGGGTTTCTAATGGCAGTTGACTAAGTATGCAAAACGCTTTCCTTGAGGCAAAAGTTAACACTTTGAAAAGAATGTGAATATTTTTGTCTGAAAATGTGACAAAATTTTTCAAAATATCTCGCTTCGTAGAGTTAATTGAAAATAAACACTGGTTTATACCAAGTTGGCTCATCATTTGCTATAAGTTAGAAGTTTTTAAGAACTTCAAATAATATCAAATTTGAGTATTTCCTGCATTTGTGTAAGGAACATAAAGAGAATTTAAAATCATCGGCATTTCGAAGAGAGGAAAAATTAATAGATTATGAATACAAGAAAAACGTAATTAATTATAAATATTTCTGGAAGTTTTCTTGAATAAAATCTAATATAAGAAAACTATTTTAACGATTTAGGATTTATTCCCATTGAGTCTACGTTTCCAAGTTTGATTTGTAGGCTAGATTAGTTTGTGAAATTGCCATCCAGTCGGTATGGTGGTCAGGGAAGCTGACTGCGATGCCGAAGGGCTTGGGTTCGAATCACGGAGAAGGCATGGTTGTAACTTACCTGCATAATACTTCATGCCAAATTGCTTACCATTTGTTATTATTATCATCTTATAGTTGATAAAATGAGAATAAAGATTCAGTTAAATTTTTAAGTTATAATAACCAGCAGAATTACAAAGCTATCGTGTAAGATCTGTTCTCTTCTATTCCACATAACTCTCTGAAACGGAAAATTACTACGTAAAACTTTTAGTTATAATTTAATATAAATTCAAGCCTGACGCTTGAATGCAGTTTTAATAAATACAGCTTGTCTAATTTCTTAAGTGGTAGCAAGAAGGACTTTGCAGCGTAAGAATCCCAAATTCTGGGCTAATTTCACTTACATCTCAGTTCGAGTAGTTCCGTTATTATTTAAAAAGCTTTTTTCTTAGCTACATATGTGAAATTATGGATAAAGGTAACGTTGTGATAATTGTTATTCAGATCTCTGCTGCTGTTAATTTAAACTTGTAACTTGAAATTATAAGAAAAAAAATTATCACAAACATCACGTACATCTTTCTTCAGCTAAGTTATCACACCTAAAATTTTAGCAAATGAAGATCACCATTTCATAAGGACTTTTTTTAAATTATCGCAGCCTCTCTTTGATATATTAAAAACATGATTATTTTGAAGCTGAAACAGGCAATGCAGTAAAGAAATCTATGCACTTACCCAAAATTTTAGAAGAAATACAAATGAAGATTTTGAAACCAATTTGAAGAAAAAAATTAATACTGTAAGGTTATAATTCAAATTAAATTAGCATTTCAGTCTTTACTATAATTTCTCTTTTCCGTTTCCTCACCAGAACGCAAATAAATTAGCTAGTGCTTACACTGAGATTAATTTTATTTATTTATTTATTTATTTATTTATTTATTTTTTGGCTTTTAAGACAAAGCGTGTATCTGGCTTCGCGTTCACGCTGCGTGTTAATTTCCTTCCGGCTCTGATAATTGTATTTATTACGCTTGACGTTCTATCGCGTCCAACACTTTGGTTCTGACTTCCGAGTTGAGCTGCTGAGGCAGCTTATCGTAATATTTAATTGAAGTATTTGACTACTGTTCCACGTTTGATTTAAATTTGACTGTTCACTTTCGTTGCATCAGCACAAGCTGTGGCTGCTATTGTTAGTACAAGAAAGAGCGTTTATGTTGTAAATCCTGTTTAGATAAAAAGTTTATTTAAAACATCTCACGACTTTGTAGTTCTTCAGACATAACGGCGATTCGCTGCGTGTCTGTTAGGGTTATTGAACTAACTGATATTAACAGAGTAAGTAAACTTTAAGTGTTAAGTAAAAGATTTTATATCGTTACCTTATAAATAGTTCGCTTTATGTATATCATTTATGCTTAAAATGTCAAAAAACGATAAACAACTTACAGCTCATTAACGAGGACAGTATGCAAATGCGACAACACTGAACTAATTCTGAATTAAGAGTAGTTATGAATTAAAAGTAACTTTTTCTTCAACAGATTCTGTAAAAAGAATGAATATGAAAAGAATGAATGAATGCTTACGAAAAAGAATCCTCATCAAATTTTTATGTCGGTGTAAATTTTAACTGTCCCTATTTTAAGGATTTTTTTCTCCCTCGAAAGTGCAGTTCAGCACATCGAACTACATTTTCCATCAACTTTCGAAGATGCTTATCGAATGATTTAGAAAGGGGGAATGGTAGAATACAGCTTACAGCCCATTTTACTTCCAGTTTTTTTTTTCTTTGATCCGAAAGCCGTTAGAAATTGAAACTTCACGCTGTACGAGGGGTAGCATTAAAATCGCTTCTTTGTTTTTCCAGCGTCCCCACGCTAAGCAAATCGTGCAACAGTGGAATTCCTTGGTAAAAAAAGGATGGAATGAAAACAAACAAAATAAAGAAAAAAAATCTACTTCCAAAGAACGGTAAAATATGCGCATTTTCTAAGCAGATAACAAGTATGGCATCGGACATTTCAGAGAGATGTATGAATATATTTCGCTTTATATTCGGTGGAGTCCGACTGTAGAAATAGAATATTTATGTTTAAAATCGATGTAAAAATGAAACGACGTTCTGTTTGTATATTTCTGCTGATTTATATATTTTTTCTGTATGAAACTGAAAGGGCGCAAGGAAACGGTTGACAGTTATTTTGAAATGAATTAATATTTACAAATTTTAACATATTTTGATAGAAATATTTCTATTAACATAACATAAATTTTTCATTACTATAGAATAACAAATATAGGGTTTTTAAAAATTATATAAAATTGAATAAAATATCATTAGACGCATTTTTCATACTTCTTTTTTTATTCTTTCCCGATGTTTGAATATTTTTTTCTTTCTTTTTTTTTCAATTTCCTAACAGCACAATTTATTTCGTATATTGCTATTTAACCTTAAGTGGCTCATGCAGAACTTTTAACAATATAACTGTTAATAAAATATTGTTCAGCAGTGGACAGTCTAAGTAAAAATAAACAGACACACCCTACATAATACCATCAGTTTTCAGGCATTGCCACTGCTCACTATTATTTATTATGTTAATTTAAGGAAGAAAGAGCAAAATGTAGCAAATGTACTTGAACTTTCTAAAGCAACATCGTAGCAAAACATCGAAAGAAGTGTCTCTAAAAATGCAGTAGCTGGGCAATATAACGAGCTATATGATCCCCGAAAGAGCTAAAAACCATGACAACAAAATAGGACTCTTTAAAAGGGAAAGATGAATATGAATTTACTAATTTACTGACTCACTTGAAAAATAAAATAGATCTCAAAATAGAGATATTAATTCCTAATGGCAATAAACTGTCATTTTAACAGAACATCCTTATTAATATTTGAAATATTTAGTGAATTATCACTTTAAATTAAATTATTTAAATTAAGTTAAAAAAAGATGAATATTTATTTACTTATTGATAATTTTCTGCTTGTTTTTAATTAGCATAATTAATTTACAAATCACAACAAAAATTGCAATTTTTGGCTAGTGAACTTCTAGGTCAAACATGCTACAGATTAAGACACAATAACACGCCGAACAAATACTAATTCAGAAGTCAAAGAACAAAAATCAGCGTTATATTTACAAAATTTTCACAGGACTAGTTTCGATGGTTTTACCGAACCATCATTAGATTATTGTAATGTGTATTTTATTCTCCTCTTCTACCGATCCTTGAGAGTCAGCGAAGATGAAAACGGGATCTGTTTCTATTTTCTAGCAATTGACAACGGTTTAGTGATACCTAAATCTAAATAATATGCTCTCGTCAGGGAAATACATATAATTCCTTCATTATGTTCTTTAAACCATGCCTGAACAATTTGACTTCTGTGAATGAATATTTTATCATCTTGAAAAATGACATTATCGGCATGAAGCAGTCTCTGCACTATTGAATGGATCGTTTAAATCGAGCACACATAATTCGGCGCTATTTAGTCTATCTTGAAATATGATAACGGAATTTGCCGGAAGCCGCAATAAACTACACAATATATAATTGAATCACAAATATATTTCACTATAGGAAGCAGACAATCGTCATGAACTTCTGTTGGTATCCTTCATTTGTAAATTTTATCTGATGTGGGGAATTGTATTAAGACTGACTCACCAGAAAATAAAACCTGTTTCCATTGATCAGTATTCTAACTTTTACGTTCTTAGCACGGCTGTAATCCACTTTTGTATTTATTTATGAAAGAAGAGGTTGTAATATTGTAGTTTTGCCGTAAGCATTGTGCTCATAATTTCCATCGTACTGTAAGTATTGAAGCTGGGCTCTGTAGATGTATATTAAGTTCGTCAGTCACCTTTGTCGCAGTAATTTTTTTTTTTCTGATATTGCAATCCTCGAACATTATCTTGGCTCTATCACCAAGTTTCCTTTCCGTCCTACAAACTGTACCTCGCAGAGAGGTTCTGCATTGAGTATTGCATGCTGTCATCAACTTTAGACTTAAATATCCCTACTGATTTTTCAAGTGAGGCTACAGACGCATGAAAAAGGTTGGGTACTAATATGACTTCTTTAGATCTCCTCAGTTAGGTCACACATTTTCCTCCTCTGCGAACTAGATGTTACAAATCACAGCAAAAATTGCAATTTTTGGCAAGTCAACTTCTAGGTCAAACATGCTACAGATAATTAAGACATGCTCTGCATTGAGTATTGCATGCTGTCATCAACTTTAGACTTAAAACAGTAACTTTGGAAAAAAAGTTACAAATGCATTTTAATTGATTTAACGGCTTCGTAATGGATTGAATACACACAAAATCGATAATATATTGATACTTTTTTTCAGAAAGAAATACTTTACAGTTCTGGAATTTTAACAAAAGTATTCGTACAACTTTTCTTAGTATGACATAGCACAAACAGTAGTTTTCACTTCAAATTACGAACATTAAACACAGAACAATACACAAAGCCTCGATACGTAAGCTCGCAGAGTCAACCTTCAACACTATCAATCATTTGAGCTGATCTCTGAACTCAAATCTGACCTAAACGAATCCGATCTTATATAGTTTTCTCCATCAGCCGAGAAATTTCCAGTACTGTCGGTTTCTCGAAATTACTAGGCATAGACAGTCACAGTTACACAGGGCAGGACACAGTTACGGGTACATAGGAATCAGACTAAAATGTCATTTCTCGCCAAACGGAGGGACAAAAATTAGTCGCCGAAAACCATTGCCAGCTTGGAAATAGGCGAGATAGCCATTTACCTCAGTGTAAACGGACCGGCTCTTCTGGTCTTCTTGCGGCGGAGCTGTACATTCTTGAAACCTTTCATGTTACATCATACAAGATATATTACAATTTATATGTAATTTGACTAAATTATTTACATACATGCAAAATTCGAAACAGTATTTTGTATTTTATATAAATGATATGATTATTTGCTATAAATTAACAAAGCCATACTATCGGAGGGAAACTAATGTCGAACTTAACGGGACTTAATAAAATTTATAGATTTCAAGTATTATTATATTTCTTTTATTTTAAAGTAATATATCTACAGAAGCAATTATCTTTTGTATTAAAATTTCTTCTTTTTCTTCTATAGATATATAATTAAAGCGTCACTCTTTCCTGAAGTTTTCATCTAAAATTAATATATATATATATATGTGATGTACCAGCTTTTGTCAGGAATAAATAGATTGTTGAAGAATCATAAATGTAGTCGTAGCTTAAATTATCAGACGATAAGTTTAAAAAACAGGATCCATTTATTATTGGTCAGGAGAAAATAGCAGTTACAAAATCAGATATCCGGAGTAAATAAAAAAGAATTACTAATAACTTTTTGTATGAAGTTTACTGCATCGTTACATTAAAGAAAAGATTCCGATATTCCTTTGCGAGTCCTTTTATAGCCTCTGAAAAGGCGGAGCTTCCAAGAAGCATCGTCAGCCATTCCAGTTCGTTTTAAATATCTCCAGAACATTCTATAATTGTACGTGTAGAAAAGGCGGGAAAAACAACTTGACTACGGGGCTGTGGATTTAATTCCACGTACTTTCAAATAAGATACAGTCGCCATTAAAAAAATGAAAAGAACATACATTTAAAATTTTAAGTGTATTTTTGACTATGGAATTTTATTATTACACACACACATATATATATATATACTTTCAAGTCAAAATCCCCGTAGTCAAGTCAAAATTATAAAGCAATACATTTTTATATAAATAAGAAAAGAAAAGTCTAATGAATGGAATCTGCAATGTCATAAATTATATAGTTATTTTGCGAACCAATTCTTCGATCAGAATTCAAAATTTTTATTTTGACAAGTATAAAAATGTATTTCCTGTCTGGTTTTATTACACTAATTTTAAAAATAAGAAATATGATACTTCCTTTATTAATCTACAGTCCTGCATTGCAAAATTTTTAATACGCAATGCTTCACAAAATTTCAGTTCTTTCTCTCTGTGTCTTTTTTTTTTTTTTTTTTTTTTTTTTTTTTTTTTTCCCTTAATTATTTCGGAAAGTTCGATAATCACGAATTTCAATAAAGTGCATTTTAATTTCATCATTTTCCCAGTTCAAGTTTAATTCATGCTGTTCTGAGTAAAATAAGTTAAAAAGGTCCTGATTCATAACTATCCTCCTATTTTAAGTAAATACATTAATGAGAGATCTTTTCATTCATTTCGAACTTCGAGATTCTGAAGCAATAATTTTTTTTTTCTCCTGCTGTTTACATTCGAGCTAATTTTGCTTTGAAAGCAGCATTTTTTGGCAAATATGCCAAGTTTCATATCAAGAAATTTCACTGCTTTTAGATAGTTTGGTCTCCATTCATTTCAGCTAATTGCTTCCAAGATATTTAAAAACTGAGTATGAATTAAGAATTTTAATGCTTCAAGATTAAAGGAAGTATTATATGCTATATATATATATATATAAATTTCTTTTGAAATGGAGTCACTTTTGTATTAAAGAAGACATCATTGATGAGACTGTTAATGAAATATCCGTCTCCTTTGTGGTACATTAGTTAATATTAATATAACTTTAATAACCAGCAAGTTGAGTGCTGGTCTGAAATAACTTTAAGTATATATATATGCAAAATATAAAAGATAAAAGATTATAATAAATTTTTATATAAATAAGAAAAGTCTAGTGAATGGAATTTGCAATGTCATAAATTATATAGTTATTTTGCGAACCAATTCTTCGATCAGAATTCAAAATTTTGATTTTGAGAAGTGCTAATTTATAAAAATGTATTTCCTGTCTGGTTTAATTACACGAATTATTTTTAATAAATTTTTATTTTTAATAAATTTTCAGTAAGATGGAAGGAGCAGACAGACACTATGCAGCTAGGCCCAAAGCGTTGAAAGCAGTGCGTTATGTTCAAAGTGAAATCTTAATTCAGACTGAGTTAGTTTTGGTTCTCAATGCATTTTGATTGGATGGTTAATATTACTGTAAAATTGCGCTTTTGCAGCTGAGGATGAAGGTTCGGTAAAACCATCGAAATTATTCTTGTATAAATTTGATAATATAACGCTGATTTTTGTTGTTCGATTTCTAAATTAATATTGTTATTATTATTGTATCTTAATTATGAGGCAGTGTAAATAGAAGTTACTATTTTTAGAATACAGAATGGAATTTATTTTCTCTACTAATTTAGTCTTTTACATATTCTTTACATATTCTTACATATATATATATATATAAGATAGAATTAAATATATTAATAAATCGAAATAAATTTCCTAATACTTGCGCAATAGCTGCAAAGTAATAAAATAATAATATTTATATATAAATTACAGTTATTATATATATGTGTTTATTTCATTCATACTCTGGGATAAGTCTTCGTTGAGTATATAGTTTTTCTCAGTCCGCTGAAAAATTTTCAATACCTTGGATTTCTGAAAACCGCGGGAAAGAATTTAAAGTTACATAGGGCCGGACACAATTACAGGTACGTAGGGATCGGACCAGTTGCAATTACTCAGAGATCGGACCAAAATGTCTCCAAATTTGCGACTTTTGACAATTTCTTGGTAAATTTGGCGACAAAAATTAGTCACAAAAACCAACTCCGCAACTTGGCGCTTGGGCAAGAATTCCGTTTGCCTAAACGTCTTTCGGGCCCGGTTTTTTATAACCCTGATTTTTCAGAGATGCTTCACATTTTTGAAGGCTTTCACAAGTGATACTACAATTTCTTTGTTTTGTGATTTTGATTTTCCCTCTTTCTCGATTGAGTCTTGATTAGCCTCGGATAAGCCTGAGTCTTGATTAGTCTCGTATGAGCCTGAATCTTGATTAGTCTCGGATGAGACTCGGTTGAGTCTATTTTGAGACTCCTTTTGCGATTTTGATTTTCCTCTCTTCCTCTGTTGAGACTTCAAAGATGTAGATTGAATGGATAATTGAATTAAGAGGAATAATCAATAAATGAAGGGACTGCGTATTTTTGTTTATTCACCATCCCGAAACTGATCTATTTTGTGATTCCTCTGTGAGCCAGAACTATATTTATTGATATATTAAAATCTGGATAGTAGCATTAATAATAATAATAATGTAACAGAGAAATGAATCAAAATGCTGTTTTGCTTATCTCTCTTCGAAATTTTCTCTTTTCTGAGGAACGGGGGTTGGGATTATCTTTGGATCCCATTAATTTTCTTTATTCTCTATAAAAATATATAACTGTTTTTTAAATTATCCATGTCTTTATCCCTTTCTTGGCATTACTTTACAGTTGAGAAAATACGTTTCATAAACAGACGATAAAATCTCAATCGGAAAGTCAATATAAATCGTCTGAAGATACCCACAGCTGTTCTGTTAAGATCCATTTCACTTACCAAATAAAAGTTTAGATAAGGAAAAACATAGCTTAAAATTTGACCGAATGTGCCATTGATTATTATATTTATCGTCTACCCGAAGCTTCAAGCTTAAATAAATAAACCTAAATAAATAAACAAAATTGAAATCTAATATCGGATTTTTTTTATCGCCATGCCTACAATAATGAAACCCTCACTTGGAACGTGTCATCGGAATGTGTTTTATATTCCATTTGCGTTCTTTCTTTCTTTTTAGATGAAAGGCATTATTTGTATTTAGTTGAAAGAGATTGGTAGTGATTTATGAAATTGGTGGTTCGCCATGCGTTAATCGTTTGAAGTTTGTTGTTTCATTATTGACTAGCTTTGGCATCGCTTTTGATAACAAACGGATGGTCTGTATCGATTGGTCAGTGGGCTGCCATGTTACCCCCTCTCTCTCTTTCCCTTTAACGGAACTGCTCATCCAATCTCCCCTATCGTCATTAAGGCTCCAGACTTGTGTTTGTGGCACGTGGGTATGACAAGAAAACATTTCTTCCCTCCTTCCTCGAGGGGTTGCCATGCTCGTCCCTCCCACTAGTTCGCATCGAAAACAATTCGGTTTAACTTTCTTTTTCTTGTGAAGTTCTTGGATGATTTCTGGTGCCCCGTTTCTTGCCGCGCCAATGCATAATAACCCTTATGTGCAAGGCTCACTGAACTAAGTGGATCCTTTTGCTTATTTATTCGCATTTTTTTCATGCAGAGAGGCTATCTTTTACTGTCCAGACTTTATGTCTAAAAGAGAAATAGAAACAGTTTTGTAGGAATGTTGAGTATTGATAGGTACTCATTAACTTTTTAATTTATTTAGTTTTAAATTAGACGTAATTTGTAATTCGTACTAAGTTCTTTTTGAGTCTACCTCAACGACATAAGTAATATAATATACACTGCATATTTCAAGAGCATGAAACATGTAATTTTTTTTTATTTAAGAATAATAATTAATATAATTAATACCGTTTTTTATTCGTATTGCTACGTGCGTACGGGAACGTAACGGATTGAAGGCACACAGAACCTACGATAGCTTGATGAAATTTATTTTTCAATAAATAAATAAATAAATAAATAGAAATACTTTACAGTTCTGTTAATTTTTATACAAAAGTATTTCTGCAGCTTTCAGTATGATAGAACACAATCGGTAGTTACGAATTTATACTACTAAGAACATTGAACACAAGGCAGTAGAAAAAGCCTTATATGCGTGATCTCTTAATACTATCAACTCTCAATACTCTGAGCTAAACTAAAGGGAAAACAGATGCTATTTTCTGTCTTATATAGTTTTCAGTCGTTTGCCGAGAAATTTCCAGTATGTTCGATTTCTCGAATCTGCTGAAAAGGGTATACAGTTACACAAGGCCGGATGCAGTTAGAGTTACTCAGGTATCGGGCCATTTACAGTTAAACAGAGATCAGACCAAAATATCGTGATGTTTGGTGACACTAATTAGTCACCAGAACCATCGCCAGCTTGGCGCTTGGCGAGATAGCCATTTATCTCAATGTCTTTCGGGTCCGGTTTTCTATAATTCTGTTTTTCCGGCGATGCTTCACACTTCTGAGCTTTTCATGTTACGTTATGCAAGAGATAGTATAATTTACATATAATTTCACTAACATTTTCAACGTATATACAAAATTCTAACAGTATTATTAATTTATGGTTATGTTAAAATTCCATGTTCTCTTATCGGAATGAAAGACAAGATAATTAAATACAATCTGACATCTGTAATAGACAGAAAAATAAGAAAAATTAATTATAAAGTTTTGCATATTTGCTTTTAAGCATATTAGGAACCGGAATAGCGTACACGGGACAAAAATTGAAATGCTTAGCTAAAGGCGGTTTTAAATGAGCTGCAGTTATACAATTTATATATACGATAATTTTCTGTGCAATTTATTAAGTATTTAAATAGTGTATTCTTCGCAGTCAGATAATTAAATTCCTTCCAAATTTTTATTCCTATTCTTTTCCCTTTGCCATTTCATTTATCAAATACCTAATTATGAGAACACAACAAATTTTAGAACAAGAACATAGAAAAGGGTGTCATGCTTTTGAATAACTACGGTAATTATTGCAATTCATATTCATTTTACTATTAATTTAATATAATTAATAATAACTCTCCAAAAGAATTATTACTTTACATAAAACGTCAATTTATAATTTTATATTTAAATCCCAAAATGCTGCCTTTTATCGCGGTCCAGATTATTTTCATTGCATTTATATTTACACTAACCTTTTGAGTGGCCAATCACCTAAAATAGTCATTATAAAAAATATACATATACAATGATTTTAATGAGGACAGTTAGTAAAATTTCTTTATGTCCAGCTAGTATCATTTATAACCTCAAAAACAATGCTTTTATTCATTACATTAATTCAATCGATTGTTCCAGTCGAACGATATTATATTTTAAGTGGAATAAAAATTTACAACTCGTACAGTTTCTGGAATACAGCGATGACTGTTAATTTTGTTCCTAAAAGACCTGCAATGAAAGAAAAAATTAAGCATTTTATTTCTCAGAGCATAAAAGCATATATTATTTAACAGTTAAATACAGAATATGAAAAAGCTGTCTACTTATTTCGTTCATTTACAACTTTTCAGCTACAATCTTGCACAAAATTATGAGAATTTCCGAAAAATTGATGGACAGACTTAAATGAAATTTGATATGAATATGTATATATAATAGAGAAAGAAATGTATAATTCAAATCATTTCATGTATGCATGATTATTAATAAATTTCACTCTGCAGGAATGTCCAAAATTTACATTGTGATTTGTGATTATCGAACTGAAAATGAGTCTGAAAATGAACCTAACATGGAATATGGTTTCCTCTTACATTCAGACAGTTCGCGCAGCATAACGGTATACTGGACAAGATAGTTGAGGAGTCCCTGTGGCAGTCGATCCCATTCTTGCAGTAAGGCAGTTATCAACTCCGGTATGGTTCTCGGAGGGGAATGGTGAGATGAAATATCCCTCATATGAACTTTCGAGACATGTTGTATAGGTTAAGATCAAGAGATTTGGCTGCCCAATCCATGCGGCGAACATCCTTACTCTTCAGGTAATCATTGACCAGTTAATCCGTATGTCAACGATCCTTATCGTCCATTAACAAGAACCCAGAACCAACTACGCCCCTGCAAAGTTGAACATAGGGCTTTAAGATCTCTTCTCTATAACTTAAATCAGTCAGGGATCCTTTGTCAAACGCATGCACGGGTGTACGGCCTTCCAACAAAATGCCTGCCCAAACTATTGCCCCTTCACCTTGATGGCCTTTTCGCTGATAAGGGCGGGATGGTATCGTGTTCCAGACCCTCTCTAGATACAGGTACGCAGATAGTCAGTGTCCAGGCTGAATCTCGAATCATCTGTAATAAAAACACAGTGCTCCATTGAAATCTGGTCAAAGGCACATTTTTATCTGCATCATGCTAAACGCGCTGTCTTGTGTGTTACAGTGAATGGAACGCAATGAGCGGATCTTCTGGCATTCAACCCTTTCTTATGAAGCCTTGAAGCAATTGTGGATCGTGAAACTTGGATTCCAGTGGGAGCATACAGCTCACGCAAGAGCTGCGAATCTGTAGCAGTCTTGTATCGTCACGCTGAAACGATCCTCATTCGTCGTTGTAGATTTTGGTCGACCTACTTTAGGTCTTCTCGATATGGATTCAGTGTCCTGAAATTGTTTCGACAAAATGCAGACGACACTCGGCCTTACACTGAGCTCTGCAGCCACTTGGGTTTGTGATTGACCTGCCTCCAGTCTACCTACAATTCTCCATCTTATTCTATCATCGATACGTTCGTGGGTACTCATTTTACCTGATACATTATAAAATTTACCCAATTGCTAGAAACACGGCGCATGCCTTGAAACAGAAGGGGGATAAAAATTCTCGAAAACGCCTCGTTTTCTTATATCCCCTCTAAAATCGCAGCTTCGTCGACAACGCACATATACGCTTCGTCTCTGAATATTTACATAATTTTTCAGCGTATAATTAGTGTATATACAATTTTTTTCATGCTGTTGATTTTTACTTCCTTGTCGTAGTAAAGGTAGTATTGCAATCACTAAAATTTCCAGGGGCCTTATTTCAGCGAAAATATCCATTTTGACCGCTATCGAATGCAATTTAACGATGATTTTGCTTGATATCTATAAATAAGGACAGAATAAAGGACTCTTTCTCCCCAAACAAATTATAAAACTGATTTAAAATGGATTCAGAAGAGATTTTTTCGTGGCGTCTGTACGTACGTACGGTATGTATGAATGTATCTCGCATAACTCGAAAACTAAATAGCCTCAGAACGTTGCAATTTTAATGAGAAATATATCTCTAACGAAATTCGAGAAAATATGTGTTTCATATTAGCAGCAAATATTGTCGTCAGTCTGACTCGGACAGAGGGGATTGGTTACGAGTAGCTCATGCGCATTAAGTAAGCGGCGCTGAATCGTCTGTGAAAAACTGTTTCTTTTTTATTTGTTTAATTTCCTTTACACATCGTTTTGGATTTATTATAGTATTTGGATAGAGCATGCGGCAACGATTAGATAACTCTTTAGATGATATAATTTTTGTGCATTCTGATTTGTAAAATGAATGAGATGTAACGCTGCTAAGTGAACCTAGCGACAGAGTGTCTCTATAGTAAATGATTACAGTGAATTTTGAAGAGTGCATTTATTCCATTGGGGGGTTCATGCGCTACCGACAGAGTAGAATTTAATTAGTTTAAATGAAATGCAGGGAAAAATACGTATAATTTAATATTTCGTACAAGGAAGTCATGTGGTGTACACATCAGATTTTTTTCAGTATATGCAGCCTAGCTTAAATAGCAATTGTTTAAGAAATAATAATTATTTTATCTAGATTTCAGTATCAAATGTGTTATCAGATAATAAAGCAAATGTGTCAGTTGCGAATTCAATATATCCTTCTGTCAATATAATGTTGAAATTGATTTTATGAGTTCTACTCGTACACTCTATAAGCTTTTTTGAAACAATATATTTTATCCCAGCATTATAAATTATTATGAACCTTTTTCTGTTCGCATATATCGCAAACTGACTCTTATTATATAATATAAGTCTCATTATATTTTATCAATATGTTATATGTATATATAAATGTTAATGTAATGTCATTATTTTTAATTTTCTGTAATTTTATTACTGTAAATGCGCTGTTTCTATTTTGTTCTTTTTTGAGGTTTTAAATCGCGTTTAGCATCATTCTTGACTCTTTGAGAATAGGGTGTTAAAAACATTTTTATAAGCTTTTAATTAAAATTTTTCTTTATAGTAGTTCTTTAAAATATTCAAAAAGGACGAAACGCATTTTCAGAACTCCGGAATTATTCATGCTTAATTTTTGAGATAATTACTCCTGATGAGTCTATTTCAGACATTAAACTATGACTAATTAAATTAGAATAAATATTATCAATTTTATTTGCAATAAATATCATAAAAATATTTTGTTTAATTGTTTTTAATTTTTTAAGAAAACTTAGTGGAAAATTCAATTTAATTTGCATTGCTTAATCTTAATTTTTGCATTTTTTATTTAACATTTCATTTACCCTCGCGTTTTTTCGACTTTTTCGGATACTATAATCGTTATATTTTGAAAAAATTAAATTTTTTCAATGTTGTTGTTGCTGTTGCCATATCTATGATAAAGTCTATTCAAATAGTGCCATGGGCGGAGATGACAACCCTGGCTTTCCATACTCTGTCTCAGTTTTCAATCCTCTGTGATTGCCAGTTCTAAGCCTGACTATAGTTTTATTTATAAATCGATTTTTATTGACGTTAATGGAACTTAGAATTGAACGTTCCTTCTAACTGTATTTGGCCATAGCATTTGCGTATGAGAGAGTGACATTTACGTTACTACTCTCATTAAGATCTCATTAAGCTTCTTTTGCAGTTTATCTGCGTTCTCCTTACCTATGATGTTGACATAAGCTGACAACCTTTGAACAATGCAGACCTTATCTAAAATTTGAAGCTCGTGTAGGAGAAAGGAAATCCGGTTGGTAATCAGGAAGCTTCCACCCAGGATTACCTGTAGAGCTGCTTTTGAGTCACAGAAGACAGAGTCCTTTTGCTTTCTCAGGAATGGGATGGGATCTATATAACCGACGTGTTTTTGCTACTGCCTCATGTGAGAGCATTTCGCAGGCATATGAGATACCAATGTTTTGTTGATATGTGGTATATCAACAGTGGTAGTCAGAAACACTCCAGAAGCTCTACTAGTGATTGTCTCATCAGATGAATATCTGTATGAGCGTTTACAAAGTCCTTTATACCGGATTTGAAAATTTTATCAATCTCACTTGCATAAGAGGTAGATTTTACTTGCTGTATTAAATTGTTGTTAAAATTATTATTTATGTCTTATCTGTGATAAGAACTGATGACACAGCAGGTAATATGATTTACAGAGTGACAGAGTTGGTCACGTACTGCCCTCATCTTGATTAAATTTGTATCTATTCTACATCTAGTGAACAGACGATGGATGAAAATGTGAGATATGCTGCGACATGTTCACGTTACAGCAAGAAAGAGCTGGAATGCGATGCGTTCGGAATAAAATTTGAGTAGCTAAAAGTGATTATAGTTATGATTCCCCAACAAGTTAGGTTTCATTTGCTTTATCTTGAATGGTTAATATTTAAGCTTCTGTAATTATTATTGACTGAAGTCTTACATGAGTTACATGTGTCATGAGCCATGTGGAAAAATCTTCTGACAGTTACTAATGTTGAAATGATGCAGATTCATTCAGGTTTGTTATAAGCAGTTACTATTTTTAGGATAGAAAGGAAAAATACCGTAATTAAAATGAAGAGTTAAGACAAAGTTCGAATTGTAATTTACATACCTTTTACCTTACACACACATACACACATTAATGTAATAATTTAAATGATACAATGAGAGAACACACCGATCAATACTACACTGGCGACAGGAATAGCGATGGCTCCACAATGCAAAATAGCGCAGAGGCAATCAACTGTAGCCATCAAAAAGATTTAAAATATATTTTTATTTCTGAACAGGAATAATTTTCTAGAAATACATTTTTCCCCTAGAAGTTTCTAGAAGTTTTTTTATTGCTGATAAAGCTTTAATAAACATTCTTTCTTACCATCATAGAATGCATTTAACCATTAAATACAATTGCAATATTTTGGTATTCTACTCTTATCTTAATTACATTACAGCTGTAATATTTAAAGGTACACATTTATTTTCCATTCCGTTAAAAAGTTTATAGATCAGTTCTTAAATACTTCATACCAGATCTATAATCTACTAGATGATTATTTCCCTTGATGATATTATTTGGTATGGTCACTGTAATAAAGATTGGGAAATATGAATACATCAGAAAAGCAGAATCTAATGCAAGCTCACTTGTACTTATACGTCTCTCAATTACTATATAAATTTTTCTTTTGCACAATCCTCGTCGGTTATTCACAATTCGTTTATTCACAATCCTCGTCGGTTGATAAATGAAATTTCATTGAAACTTCCAAAATTTGCCAAAATATACTATCATAAGTTACGGTTTTAAATGTAATTTTCCCTACAAAAGGATAGTGAAGTGTCTTATATACAGTAAGTGAAAGCTTTGTTTCATTTCTCCTCTTTTTTGTTATTTTACTGAATGTCTGAAATGTAAATGAATATGTTCATTTACATTTCAGACAGTGTAACTAGAATAAAAGCGTAATTTTTTTTTCGATTTCCATGTAATTTGCATCAGATTGCTTTGAATTACATTATAAATAAATTCCTTCTTGTACATAGCATTTAATTTTGTTGATAATCCGCTGTTAACGCAGCAACTTATTTTACCGTTACATAATCAGTATATCTTTGAAACTAAGAATGGAGAATGGACGGAAAAGGAGATGAATTGTGGACGATGATGTTTTATTGTGATTCTGCAAATTAATGCATTCCCTGATCATAATCTGAAATTTATTGAAACAAGACAAGGATCTGGAGCAAGCTAATGAATAAACACAAGTATAACTAACTTGAAAATGCAATATGCAAACGCCTTTCTGGCGTATCCGATTGTTATGCCAAAGCAAGTGTAATTAAACTTGAGTAATACAATGAAATTGAAATAAAATGTTGAAATATGTAAATCTGTGGAAGAAAATGAAAAATGTGCTATTAAATTTCATAAAGAACAGTACAAACATAGCTAAAATCATTCGAATTAA
Source organism: Stegodyphus dumicola (assembly GCF_044657685.1). Taxonomy (NCBI): domain Eukaryota; kingdom Metazoa; phylum Arthropoda; class Arachnida; order Araneae; family Eresidae; genus Stegodyphus; species Stegodyphus dumicola. The sequence continues at coordinate 96,220,483 of NC_140772.1, read as the reverse complement.
ATATTCTTATTAATCTGGAAATGAGGAGGATTTACTTTTCTATTCCATGAGCGATAAATGAAATAAAAAACAAATTTTTAGGTGGCAGCTTTAACCGACTGTTATTTCATAACAGATGATTTTTTAATAATCCATATTAATTATCATGAATCTACTACAGATTCAAATTCATACAATATCTGAGATGAATAACTAGACTGACTGTAAAATTTGTTAGCATATCAGCGCTTATTTTCTCAAAAAGACAACAAAAATATTCAAAATAATAAAGAACGGGGATAGAACAACCGTTGAAACTTTTCTAAAGAAATCTGAATAAATAAATAAATAAATAACTCATAGAAAGATTTTATTTAGCTCAAAAAGGGCTATTAATCTGAAAATGGGATTTCGTTTCGGTTCACTATAAACAACGAATGACCTTTTCTAAGTTTTGCTTCCAAATTTTATCGCCCTCTATTATTTTTTAAGAAATTAAATAATAAAGAATCTACATGTATGCATGCATATTCCTTGCACTGTGAGAAAAATACGATACCTAGAGCCATCAGATTTTGAATAACATGGACTAATTATGGGATTATTTAGCATTCAATTATAGAATAAGAGTTACTGGCAAAAAATGGTGGTGGCCAATATTTACTAACTGCATTGATGTATCCTTGACAAATGCATGGAAAATATCACTACTTTCTACTACTGGAAATAAAAAATATCTTTGAGATTTCAGACTTGAGACTGCATTATTCTTTTGGAAACTTTTTTTGAGAGTTTAGAATTATCCAGAAATAGATTGGCAACAAGAAGACCTAGTAAATTCAGAATTCAAAATCCATTGCATGGAGATGGTAGCCATTTTATCGTAAAGTCCGAGGATAACAGAAGACTTCGTTGTAAAGAACGACATAGTCGTACTGTTTATAGATGCAAAGTATGTAATGTACCTTTATGTAATGATTATAGTGAAGCTTTTCCTGCTTGAATCTTTCAAGTGTAAATAATCCGTATTTGTAAAATAAATACACTGTAAATTTTAATATTAAATTAACTTAAGTGATTTGTAGAATTATAAAACGTCTTACAACTAAAAAAGTAATTCAGTGCTGCACTGAAAGAAAACTTCTCACATATACAATCATACTCACTAAATATCCGTATTCTTATTCCGCTGATGTTGCGCCAACGCAACACTCGATTTTTCCACACATTGTGTTTCATTTTCAGTGTAAATATATGTTATTAATACTTGATTTAATGCTTATTCGTATAAGAAAAAATTTTCTTTGTAGTTTTGTAGTTTTGGCTTTAGGCCCATATCACACGGCGTTCGTTTCACACGAACAACTGTTTCGGACAATTATTCTGCCTGGTTTATTATTGAAAGAAAGACGTGCGACTTTTCCTTCCTTTCCAAAAAAAAATTGCAAGTTGTTCGTTTTCAACCAATCAGTTATCGGCTTCGAATGCTATCAGCTTGTTTGTAATAGAGAACCAGTTTTCCCTGTGTTAACCCCAAAGCGATCTATGTTAATTGGAGGTTGTGACAAAGCAGAAAAATTGTTCCAAACAGTTGTGCTTCCGAAACAAACCAACGTGTGATAGCAGCCTATGGGTTAAGCAATCAACGCTATAAACTTCACATATCCCCCCCCCGTTTGTAAGCCTCAACCACTTTCTTGCCTTCATGAAAACAAAAAAAAAAAACAAAAAAAAAAAAAAAAAAAAAAAAAAAAAAGAGGAAAATATGTCGAAAATGTTTATTTTTTCACCACATGTTAAAATCGAACATACACTAACAGTGTTAAACAAAGATATGTGGAATTTGTTTCTATAGTAGCCTAAAACTGTCAACAGGCAAATCTCAAAAAGGAAAAAAATATAAAATATACAGAAGAAGAATAAAATTAACATAATACTATTCGTGAAACCGAAATATCTTTCTTGTCAAAACAACTTATAAGGCTGGATAGAGCATCAGTTCTCAGTTCAGTTCTGAGTTAAATGTTTAGCTTTGAATACTGAGAGCATTGAGAGATCACGCATTGAGGCTTTATATATTGTCTTCCTTTGACGTTCTTATTGTTTGAAGAAGTAATAAATGCTTGTGCTCTATCATACTAAGAACAGTTATACCAGAACTTCTGTGAAATGTTCCACAACTGTAAAATCTTTCTTTTGGGAAAATACATTTTATCAAGATATCATCGGTCATGTGTGCTTTTAAACCATTACGAACGTGTACACACGTAAGTGTAAATATGTGAGACGTAACACTTCGATCTGGGATTCTTAGCTTAGAATAATCCGAATATTGAAATGAATTTGGCATTTCTCCTGTAAAGAAGAAATAGATATTTTAATTTCTTTTCCACGTTAAATGTTTTTTCTTTTCTTTTTTTTTTTTTTTTTTTTTTTTTTTTTTGTTTAAAGTATATAATCGTTGTAACGAAATTTGCGTTTTTAAACAGTAGAAGGAATCGAAAATAAAATTCAACCGATAAGTCATTCATTCATCTAATAAAATTGCAGAAAATTTTAAATAAAATTGCTATACAATTTGCCAAGATGAATTTTTAAAATAATAAAGTAAATAAGCAAAAATAAGAGAAATTAAAAAACTAAGAGAAAATAAAGAGTACAGTTGAAATAAGCCTTTCTTTTGGATGTGGGAAAATACATGACATAAACTGTGTTCTATAAATAAAAGGATAAAGTGTAAACATAAAAATTATGAAAATGTATTATGAATTAAAATTTGAATTTTCACAAAGTATATTATTGTGAAGATCTTCTGCTACAAACGTTTTTGTTTCGGAAAGTGTTTTTTTAAACTGTAAAAGTTTTGACTCGAATTTTAATATATAAACTTCAAAAGTGCATAAATAATGATCTTGTTCACATATTTTCTCCAAATATTTGCGCAAAGGAAAACTTTCATTCAAAACATATATGAATTATTTGAAGACTACATCTTCTCTTTTAAAAAGCAGCAATCAGTTTATAAGGTGTTTCTCCTGCCTTCTTATCACGTCTTCATGGTGTAGCGGGCAGCACGCTCGGCGCGTATTCGAGAGGTCCATGATTCGGATTCCGGCGAAGGCAATGCTCATTTTTCATCTCTCCTGTTTTCAAGAAATACCTAATATCTCTAAAAATTAAGAAGCAAAATACAATTCCATTACAAGGTAACATAGTGTGAAATACTGGTAAGCTTCCCAGGTTTAACATTAAGCAAACGTTCTAGTCTCCGACATCTTGATTTTTTTCACATCTTGATCTTGAATTTCACATTTGATTAATTACAAATTTTGTTGAAACAGATAAAGCTGGGAAGTAATACTTTTACTGTTATTAGCATTTCCTTTGGGCAAAATAAGAAATCTTGGCCAGTTATCTTAAATTAAAATAGAGATGCACTTTTTTTAATATGCCATTTTCAACAGAAAACTGCGTCACGTAACTTTTCCAACAAATTAGGTTATAGCCTGAAGCAAGTAATTTAGGTTATAGCTTTGGGAATTTGTAGCGCTAGATATAAGATATAATACACAAGTTTAATAACTTCAGTTAGATGAAGAGAGGGCAAAGAATTTCCTATTTGAAATTATAAAAATTCTTCTTCTCTGGTAGCATCAAATGTACGAAACGTCTAAGACCTTAAATGAATTACCACTATGTCCTGTAAAATTGTAATGTACCACGGAGAATGAGAAAGGGTGTAAAAGACCCTTTTATTAACTCAAATAAGGTTAACACAAGGCACCGTTCGGGCTTACCGAAAGCCAGCATTTAAGTTCATGAAATTGACTTAACAAAGTAAACAAAGTTAACCAAATGGCTATCATAGAAAAAGAAACGCATAAGATGGCTCTGACCTAAAGTCGGCGTGACAAGCCTAATGGTGAAAATAAGGCAACGCCTCAGAATACAGCTCTCAAGAAAATCTTCAGTGGAAAATCTTCAATCCAGTGAAAAATCTTCAAAAAAAAGTGATCTTCAGTGGGAGGAACATGCTTCTGATTCTACAATCTAAAGCCTTCGTTTAAACACTATCTCCTTTCTATCTCATTTGGAAACACACGGGCTAGAAATTTATATTCTGGCAGGAAAACAGGAAACGAGAAGCACATTAAAATAAAACAACTGGTTAATAAAACAAACCTTACAAAAATAATAATAAATTGATATTAGTAACAATTTTAATTCTGAAGATAAACAATTTTGATATACATTTTTGTTTTAATACCGCATAATTTACTTCTTAATTGCATTTTATTGAATTTATTTCTTCTGAATCTCTTTTATGTCTCCTCTTTTTAGTAACTTTCATTTGTAAAGTAAATTTTTCTTATGCAAAGTGAAATAGATAAATCATATGTTGCAACCTATTTTAATATACTAAATAAAACGACAATACAAAGTATCATGAATTACTGAACTGTTTAAAATCTATGTTATTAACGATCTATATTTCTTTTACAATGTAATCAAAGCATATATCATAGCTTAGCCTCTAAATACATTATAATGTTTTACAATTTTTGTTCATTATTTACTTATTTATTTAATTTTTTATATATATTCATTCGATATTCTACAGAACTGATGTAATCTAAGAGGATAAAAATAATCTACTGAAAGAAGTTTTTCTATATTCTTACCTGTTTTGCAAAATGGTGTTTTAGAAAACATGGGCAGAAAATTGAACGGTGTTGCTGTCAAAATCAGATGTAGATTTGCTGGGATTAGTTACGTTAAACATGTATTAAACTTACCGTAGAAACTGGAAATGTTTTCTCCGAAAGTTTTCTTTCTCGTAAAATGCCAGCTTTCGTGTTTTTCTTTTATCGTTTCTATAAATTAAAATTTCATAATCTGTTTCGTATAAGTTGTATTAAAGAATCTTGCCGAAATAATTACGTACATTTGTTAGTTTAATTTCATGAACTAATTCAGTTGCTGTAACTGACCAAGTATTCCGTCTTTACTGAAAATACGCTGTTTTTTAACAACAGTTTAAATAAGTTTGTTATAAGAGACACCTCGTAAATTAGATATGCATTAAAGAAATGCATATAAGAAAACATTAATTAGTTTGAAATAACTTCATGTGATGGAGGGATAGTCTGGCAGATTTTATACGTTGAATATCCATGCATTCGGCAATAGAAAAGTTTTTTTATTATTATACATTTGATGTATTTGGTATATTACAGAAAAGTTTTCTAAAGTCATACTTAGAAAAATTTCATCTTATTCTTATTTTATCAGACGTTGCGAAAATATGTTTACAACAGAATTTCGCTCTGAACTGTTAAATATACTAGATCATCATCCTATAACTGGATATGTTGTCCATGTTTATGTGAACATTTGCATATATTTCCATATTATTTAATTTAGACTTAAGGTGTATAATTTTTTCAATATGGGAACTTTTATTTATGTAACTAATCGCAGGTTTTAGGAAATTTCAAAGAGTTATCGTAATTAGAAATCTTCCAGATATTCCCCAAGTTTGGTGAAACAACACAAAATTTATCACCTTTTCTAAATACCTGAAATTTTAAGTTTTTGACCAAACTTCGAATTAAGATATGAAAATTTCCGCAAAAATACCTTTTACTTGTATCCTATGTAATACAAAAGATGACAGTTTTTTCAGATTTTAGTTAATTAATTTTAACTCTTCAGAAATATTTTCGAAATGCGAATTTTATGCTAATACACGGCACACAAAGCTAAAAGCAAACCAAAATCAAACCTGTGACTTCTTTCTGGAGTTTTCTGCCTTATTTCGTATAAATCCGGATTTATTTATCATTTCCGGAGGATTTTTAGATGATATCCAGGGAACACTGGAACTGTTAATATTTTTAATTAGATTATTCAACACTAGATGAATAAAAACCTCGCATTTCTTCAAAGCAAGCGTTTACATGCTATGTTTAATCTAAACATATCTTTAAATCTTTAAAATATATGTTTACATTTTATTTAAAATATGTGTTTATATTTTAAATCTTTAAATTATATGGTGCGTTAAAACTTCTGAAATCATTGTTATTCCATGCTAATGTTTAGTAATGCTTTATGTCAATGTATGGAATTTATCCCATCTTCAGTAGGAGATGCTGCTAAAGAAAGTTACACAAATTAAATTGTATATAACTTAGTAATATTTAAATTTTTTTAACTCCCTCTCTGACTTTTTTCTTAAAAATTCTTAAAAAGTGTAATTTTTCTAATGCTTGCAGATTGCAATTTTAAATATCCATATTGTTGCTGATTGTTTCAGCATGTTATCGTAGTTTTTCGACAACTGTTCTGCGTAATACTGGCAAATAAATTGTGTTTTGATTCTTCATCAAGTGGTATCATCAATTACTCCAAATCCACGAAATCGCAGAATGTTCAGCCTTCAGGCTATAACATTGGAGATAGCTTCACGGCAAAGCACTAAAGTGCAACTCCCGACTTGGTCGATCGTTCTGAAGCTAATCTCTGAACTCAAGATACTGATTTCTTCTAGGGCAGCCATGCTTAAACCATAATGCTTTAACCTACCTTCGAGAATATTCTCGAGAAGACTTCTAAAAATGCGTTCTAGAACATTTTCGCTCCGTCTATGACATATCGGGGCCCACCAGCGGCCGAGCGGTAAAGTCGCTGAACACTGGTAGTTCGGTCCGAGGTTCGAATCCCGCGAACGGGCTGGCTGCATGGGTGTTTTCGTGGTTTTCCCCATGTGTAACGTGTATACGAGCCAGTTTCCCTTAGAAAGTCCTCCACGAAAGGCATCCCTCCCCTTAGGCAGATAGCCCTAGTGCGCTTTGCCGTAATTAAATACACACACACACACTATGACATATCGCCAAATGGGCGATTTCCCACAATTTTTGGCAACCCTGCTTTTCCCTGCAACTTTCTGGCAACCCTAAGTCCGCTTTGCAAGGAAGCTACGTATCTAGCCGCAACTGGGCATTTAGCAACAATATTTTCTTATAATTATTAGATACTTAAATGTTCTCTATAGTCCTTCCACTGAATGCTGGTAGTTCAACCCGAATTCAAGCTCAGGAGGACAGACTTGTTGCGTAGTTGGTTTTCGTGGTTTTCTTCATGTGTAACGTGAATAGAAGCCAGTTTTTCTTAGATAGTCTTCCACAAAACTATCTCTTCTTTTAAATAGATAGTCCTAGCTGAGTCAAATAAACTAAAACAACTATCTAAAGGTATTTCCTATTAATACCTTAGACATTTAGGACATTTCAAATTTGTTTCAGTAATAAATGCATTTATTAATCGAAACGCCCAGATCCAAAGCGCGTATATTTAAAGTACAGTGTTTATATTTAAAGTACAGAACACTATTTTTCTGATCTAATTAAATTAATCAGAAATAGATTAATGATGGTTAATAATAAATTTTAAGTACATTTCCTAAAGTAATGTATAAACCTATCTGTTATAATTGCAATATATATATTTTTCAAACTGAAAGACTTTCTTTAATGCGCTTTATTCAAAAATATTCCATTAGACCTGATTCGCTTATTTTGAAGATTGGTGCACGATTAGTTACATTCGGTGCCCAGATCTTGTTTCCACACTGTAGCTCGAAATACTTGAATTAATTTATCTAGAATCTCATTTTGTTCTTCCATCCAGAACTCTTGAAACGATTTTCCGAAAACTGCAGTCTCGGCATCGCAATTATAAGAGTTGCTTCTATTTCATTAAGATGGTTGAAGAAATCTTTTCCAAGGAAGTAAAATTATAAGAAATATATGTAACTCCTCAAATCGTAGAAAGTTTCATTTCTTCGCTTATTAATGTAAAACACGTATTTCTGTCTGAAACTGCACTTATTTTAAAAATGGCATATAAAAAAAGTAGAAAGGATTGAAATACCCACGATATAGCATCATTTCTAGAAAAACTTAAACGAGTAATGCTTCCTATCGTTTGTACATTTTCAATGAAATCAGAGACTATCTTAACTTTAGAGATAAGCTTTAACATTAGAAATTGTATTTGTTTATGATAATTAATAAAATATTATTTGGTAAACTTCAAAGAAATGAAAAGAAGCTAGAACTGTTTTTGCACAAATCATAGGACGAAACAATTTAATTGAAAGTTTTTAAGAAAACGTTGATTGTATTACTTTCCCCTCTTCATAATACGTAACACTTTTTATTTGATTATATCTGTATTTAATTATTCCGTTTTAATAAGCAATGTTATTTAAAATTTCAGTTACATGTTATATACTATATGTATACACAAACATATTTTAAAACTAATGTCTTCTACTTTTGCAACTAGATTTACGAGTGTTGTTTACTATAATTTGTGCTTTATAATCTTACAATATATGCACAGTTTATTATATATACTTATTGCATCATTGGAAAGAGCGTAATTAGCTTTCGAAGGTAGATATCTTGAGTTCGCAGATATTCTTTGGGAGTAGCTCTGTTCCAAATTTTAAAAAAAAAATATATATATATATATATATATATATATATATATATATTCCTAATCCCATTCAAAGTTACACTCATCAGAACGTACGCGTTTGGTCAAGCGCTTTACTTATTCCCGGAAGCACTCTCTTTTGTTATTGACTAGCATCTGTCATAAACTTGCTGCCACGTCATCTGAATTGCTGGAAGTATATGAAAACGTTGACTCGATATGAGAAAATAGAGGGGTCAGAAGATAAGAAATCTGCATACTCGTGTACTTCCATCATGACAAGACTCTTTCTGATCATAGAGACTAAGTGTTTTTCTCAAAATGAGAAACAGCAGCGAGTGCTCCAAAGACGTTTTTAATCCTTTGCACGAAGTGCTTCGTCTCGATTGCTGTTGGATTCATGTATGTCCCGGATTCATGTGTGTCTTCTATAGGAGTATGTTAACTCTATGTAACAACCATGCTGAATTATTGCAAGCTTCGCGCACTAGCATAATTCTCCTTAAATCTTTTCAACAGAAGGTATTCTCAGAAATATTACATACCTCCAGAAAAAACCCGGGGGGCATTAAAACCTTATACTCCCTAAACTATAGTCCCTAGGAGTTGTGAATAAATTTGTTCATGTATTTTATAAAAGTGATAAGACTTGAATTAATTTATTGCATTTATTTCACAGATTTCTTAAGTGATAAGGAACTTGATTAATTTATTTTGCTAAACTATAAATTAAAATTCATAATTTCTTAATTGAATTGTTGGAAAACAAAACTGCATGGCATTCTTAAAAAAACGATTGGAAAAATTTTTTTGGATTAAGTATATATTGAAAGCGAAAAACAAAATGTTTATGACCTTTTGAAGTCCTATGAGATGCAACATGTCTTCGAAATGTTTTGCATTTCCATCAAAGTCACTGAAGCTTCAAAATATTTGCAGACTTCTGCTAGTCAACTCAAAGGTGGTATATCTTAGGCTGACGGAAGGCAGCAAAAAATAGTATATTTCTATCCTTTAGATCAGGGTTTCTCAACCGGTGGTACGGATAAGAACTGCGTACTTGCGTACCACTGGTGGTGCTAAGAAAAAAATAGGTGGTACGCAAAGAAGCAAAGTAATTTCAACTATTAAATTCAACAATTAAAACCCCAACAGCCTGATTTATTTTTTTCTGTAACACTCGTTAATTTATGTGATCTGAGCTTTGTTGAAAAATGGTGATGGTAGTAGTACATTGCAGTGGTGGTACTAAAGGTTTTTAATTTTTGTTTAGATGTTACGTGTCAGTGAAAAGGTTGAAAACAGCTGCTTTAGATCATTTCTCTTCTCGATGCCTATACAATTTATGTATCATCATATTAATTCTAATAAAGCCGTCACAAAAAAAGGTCAATGGAATTTCTTAGTTACGAAAAAACTCCCATTATATATTGAGCTTGACAGCAGAAATGCTGTTGAATTCACTTATTTTAAAATGTATAATGGGGAAGGAATAAAAATGTGTTATTTAATGTTGTAATAATCTTATTATTATGCGAAAACCCTCCACTTATTTATTGGAAAAAGCGCAGATTCAGAATGTGAGTTCCGCAAGGGCAGACGGAGCACTTGCCTCGGGCTTCTACTTTCAGAAAAGCATTCAAGTACTTTTATAGCACTTAAAACTATGACAAATTGTGTTCTTTTAGTCCTAAGAGTTATGAAATTAAAAGCAGAAATAAAATTTTTAAGAATATTTTTAGGTTCTCTTTAATCCAGTTTTCTTTATAATCTCTTCTTTTTTCCTTCCCCAATCCCCCCTCCCAAATAAAATCTGACCCTAGATTTTAACGAATAAATTTAATTTTAATTTATATAGCGCATAACAATCTGAAACATGAAAATAAAAAATATGAAATAAATTTTAAACAAATTTAAATTAAAAATTATTGATGTTAGTAGGTTAATAGCTCGCATTAGTGATAGCTGCCACTTTTAAAAAATCTGATGTGGACACCACATGACTTCCTTGCACGGCGAATCAAATTTGATGCTCTTCATTTAAACTTATTTCTTTGAATTATTCTAAATTAACCGATCTCACAAGGTAAATTGAAAACGATATCAAAAACTGCAAATTTTGAAATTAAATATTCCGGTCAATTTTTGTCTTACGGGAGTTTACCTTAGTATTTTTTTTTTCATAACGAGTATAAAACTTCCTAAAATATAAGTATAGGCACAGGGAGGCCGCATTAAAAGTTGTATTCGGTTATCTGTCCAAAATTATTTTTTTGGTCATTTGACATTGCCAAAACATTAATATTTTCTTTATTTAAAACACTTCTGTAATTAGAAGTATATGATGTAACAACAATTGCGAAAAAAGGCCAAATAAGGACTTTTAAGCCAGTGAAGGTGAGTGTTATGTATATACTTTCGGTAAAGACGCTTTCAGTTAAAAAGAAAATTAGATGTTGCTGCAGTCTCATATGTAAAACTTCAACGTTCTACAATTAATTATTTTTTAATAATGAGATATTTATACATATGTACGCAGGTGCAGACGTCACGAAAAAATCAATTTTCAATCCATTTTACAATCCGTTTGGGAGAAACACTCGTCTAGTTTCTCCATACGAATAGATGTCACGCAAAAATGAGTCAAAATAGATTCAGGAGTTGTCAAAAGTTATATTTCCATTGAAATATGATACTCGCGAATTTTTAGTGATTACAGCAGTTGTTTGAATTCGTACAAGAAAGTAAAATGGAAGATAGGGGACGTGTATGAGGGTTTTTTCTCAGAGTCTGCAGTTTTATAAAGCGGTTATTGCACAGAACTTTATATAATAAATCTGAAATGCAACTGAATAATATTATCCATATTAAGTGGGATAAAAGCTTTATTTTGCTGGGATGCGAATTTTTTGTTGGTAAGAAAACAGTAATGTTTGTTATCTCTTTTTCTTTTTTTTTATTTCTCCTATTTTTAGTGACATAAAAAACACTCGCATTCTGACTTTTCAATTCTTCCTTAACTTATTTTGAGATTCATCCTATTACTTGAACGCTAACATGAATTAGCATTTTTGTAGTGAAAAATGCTAGTATATTAGCTTTACTCCAAAAGAGAGTTTAATTATTATCGGCTTACATAACGTCGTATACATTAAAAAAAATTCTAAACTTCAAATTTTAGAATCAAAACATTTTCTCCGTGTTTCCAATTCGAGAATGTTATACCAAAATTAAATTATTGATACAGAAAAAATAAAAATACTGGATGGTTTACGTAACATTCCGACCTTCCGATTATACAGCTCATAATGAAAACAAATATATAATTATATTTACATCAAATTCAAATCTAGCAATAAATCATGAATTCACAATTTAGAATTTTACTAGATAGCTCTCAATAAGGTACTTTAAAATAATGTTAAGTTTCTCTGAACTTTGCCAGTCGTCTAACAGTTCTTCCACTTTGTTTTATCTGATGGCAGATTCTTCTTAAATTATTCTTACGTTCTACACTTAAAGTTTCATCAGAACTCATATCTGTAGAATAGGACCTAATTTCCAAAAGAGAAGTTCTTTAATCTCACTCCCTGAAGTCTTTAATCGCACAACACGAATGTTCTCGTCTTTTCCCGGATATATTTCAACAACTTTTGTTGGAGACCAGAGAATTCTGTATGAATCACTCTCTGTCAGAGCAACATCACCTACTTTTAAATTATAGTAAAATTATAGTTCGCACTAAGAACAGGCTCTTTGTTCTCTTTGTTTACATGTGAGCAGTATTTATTCACAGATGAAAATTATTAAGAAAAAATTATATTTACCGATGAGCATCTACAATGCGTGATGAAGATAATTTCCAGTAATTTCTCTTTAAAGCTACACACTTTATCAAAAACAAAACGTCATCAAGTAATAGCTATAAACATCTTTTATTTCTTATTGAAGAAATAAAAGAAGTTTATAGCTATTTGCTTTTTATGTTTGCATTTTTATTTGTGCGTCGAAGAAAATTTAACAAATAAAAAAAGGAGATTAAGTTGTCATTATTTATTCTTGAGTTTCGTAATACTTGGAAAATTTTCTCTTAAACTTTAAGAAAGTTTTTATAATTTCTTTCAGTTTAAATTAAAGTAAATTATTTAATGTTTAATTAAACAAGTTAAAGCTATTTAACGATACTCTGAAAATAAATTATGCATACAAATGAAAAAAAGGAAAATAATGAATATTTAAATAAACGTTAATCTGAAAATTTAATATTTAGTTGTTAATATATTTGACTTACAAACCGTAACCACAAAAATTTCTTTCAAGTTCTAGAATTTTGATTTCAAACAGCAAATAAATATAAGTTTGCATATTTTTCTTTCCAATATTATTATTACTTTTTATGTATGTTTTGAAAAATACTTAATAAGTGAAATTTAAAATTTAGTTAAAATGTTTCTTATTTTGTTATTTATTTTTTTAATAAAAAAATTCTGGCACATCACCTGTTTTAAGACCGTACATGCGTCCCAGGGGCAATTAGAGTTTCAGATTACTGGTATAAGCTGTTTTAACAGTAACTCAATACCACACGTTTCGTCCGAAATGATCCGCTGACTTTGTAGAGTTTAATATTCTTTGCTTACACACTCTTTGCTTACACACACTGCATCTAGATCTGTTTGAAAGTCTGTGTTGCTACTTCTTGCAAAGACTAGAAAATAAATACAACAGGGGAGTGACTTAAAAGACCCTTTTATTTAACACAATTATTTACAGACAGCAGGACAAACGTGTTTACCATTTTACCAGCCATTGTGGTGAGAAACTTAAAGATAATGTAGCAAACTGTATTTAAAGCTAACTACTAGCGCAAAGCTACACAAATTAATTTAACCTAGTAGGTAAAACCTACACCGGCGAGATACTAATTTCGGTGGCAAGACTGCTAAGCCGAGATTCAAAATTCAAACAGCTGATAGCAGTAGCAGCGTGCGCACTCAATAACGAAAACACGTTCTGACTAATCTTTTCGCTACTTCAATTTAAATCCACTCTCGTACACTCATTTAATACCTAGAGGCGAGGAAACGCAAGGGAAATAAGGAAAAATAGGAAACGTTGAAAAATTATTAATAGAAACCCTACAGTTTTCTCAGCCAGAGTTTAACTATCGCCACTAAAATGTCTTTAATGACCTTGATAAAGGTAATTAAATTCTAACTCTAACCCTCAGTCAACCTTCACAAATTTTAAGTCTTAAAATTTCTGAACTAGTTTTTACAGAATAAATACCGTAGCTTTTCCATTACATACGCAGCATTCTTCTTTTTCCTGTCTCCTTCCAGACCTTTGGCATAAAAATAGTTTAGAGCAAGTCTAATACAACATATTCACTTAGCTTTGAAAGATTTTACACAAATAGATTTATTTTCATTTAACATCATATGGAACAACTTGTTTTCACCGCATTCATTCCAAATTTTAAATCTTCCCTTGCAAGGTGTGCTGAAAAGAGAGCGTGAGTTCATGAAGCATGTTCAACACTACCACCTGATCGAAACAGCCTACGTGTTACAATTTTGACATACCTGACCTCAGAAACACACCCTACAGCTTTAAAGTCCCTTTTTCTTGCCAAATGATCCGGTTTTTTTATCCTTTTACACTCTCACATAAACACGTTTCTTTTTATCCGTTTTCATTTCCCGCGTGAAGAAGAAAACTCAGTTTAATATTCCAAGCTTCAATGTTGCTCTTTCATTTATGTTAAGCTTTTCTAATGCACTTTAGTTCAAAGTTTGGTTTCTAATGCACTTTAGTTCATAACTGATCAATTAAAAAGTCCCTTTTTACATAAATTGTAAGACGCGCTAGTTGCCGCCCAGACGACAAAGCGGTTAGTGATTCTAACTGCCTTAAAGGGCCCCAAAGGTTCGACACCCAAAGAAGGCATGAGGTAAATGCCTTCATAAGAGGCAATAGTGGTCACTTATTAGGTGCCTCCATAATAAAGTGACCACAGTTTCAGGCCTTAGAAATGGACAATGCCTGCGTGCGATCTATATGATCAAAGTTTTTTTCATGTAGTCAAAATAGTAACAAGATTTCAGCTGTATTTTTTCTCTTAATCCGTATTTGTAAATCAAAATATATCAATTTTCAATTGTTTTCGGATCTCATATAATATATTAATCAATTTATGAGGAATGTTTAGATGGACGTCCGTTAATGAAAAAAGGCGAAAGAGCTAGCATAAAACGATAGCTTTGTAAAAAAGGAGGGGGTTATCTAATTATCATTAATTATTTACATATTATTAATGTACATATAACATGCTTTTGAGAAAGAATAAAAAAGGGTTTGAAGTTAGCTCAGTACTCTGAAATTTTTAAATGCAGTTAAATACAGATGTCAAATGCGACTTATACTTAACGAAAATTACAGTCAGCTTGTCAGGACTTGTGTTTCTTTTGATTTGCTTTGGAAACATGAATGATCCTGAATAGGAACAGGGAGCTTACTCAAGCTATGTTCAGGAAGGTGTGAAGTAGACAACACAAGCAGGAAGGGTATACGAAACCCTTTATTTTCAATCTTTTACAGGATCTTCCGAACTTCGGAATGCAAAGAACAACCACTTGTGGTCTGAACGTAAGAATATAAAAACTACTAACTAAGACTCTAACTAAAAGCTAACTTTGAATTAGTATACAAATGCCTTGCACTAAGACTGGCCTTTATTTAAAAAAGGTACGTATGTAGTACGCAGAGCTGCTTAAACTACAAAACGTTTGCAATTATCAAGAGGGCTAAACCTCTGGCCTTAAAGGCAACCAGCAACCGAGTGGAAACTCGTAAAACTACAGTGACAAGCGGCTTGCTTCCTAAAACTCCTTCTCTCTCTCTCGCTTGGCAAAAAGCCACCACTTAAGTACTTGGGCGTTAGCAAGACAATTTGCATAAACAAGTTAAAGCATTGAATTCTGGCCGGAAGTAGAAAATAAGAAGTGATACTACAGTTTTAAAATAAAATAAACGTTAGTAAAACTTAGGATCCTTGCAAGCTCACTAAAATTACATCTAATTGATGACAAAGAAAATATTAATAATACGGGACAAAATTTTAGCTTTTAAATTTAGTTTCGACATCATTTCAACGAACACAATGACAGTGCTTCTTGTGAGGCAAAATTGTACCAAAGTGTATTTCATTATTCGAGTTTAAAACTATCTGTCGCAGTTCCTAGATTATCATAGGACACTTGCATTTGAAATCTCCAGAAGCTTTCCTTCAGGTATTTCAAGACTGAAAAGCGTCGAATTTTCAGGTTTCACGACATTTTACTTCATGTCCTTCTGAGATAAACACTATTTAACTAAGTGATTTGTAGCAGCGAATATTAAAATATTATTTTTGAGAGAATAATTTGTTAAAATCTGTAATTTTTAAGTTTATATTAAAATTTTCTACTTGTTGACTTCAAAATCATGAAGGAAAGCTCATTTCTTAAATGTTGTATCACAAAATTGCTCGGCTATCAGATAGTACGTAATGTTCTGCTATGTAATGTTATGGGTAATAATATCCTGTAGAATTTGTTATCATCTAATAGAATTTTTTTAATTAATTATTTTGATACTATAATTCTTTAAGTTACCATATTTATATACTTATTTTAATTTTTTTCAGGTAGTCGGTATTTAACATTTCCTTGGGGAATCCTTCATATAAGAAATGTGGATGCAAGCTTTTCCTATAGGAATTACAAATGTCAAACACGAAACAGGTTAACGGGAGAAGTGGTCGAAAGCTCATCATCCGGCAGGCTCATTGTAACTGGTAAGTCACACTTACGGGTGTTTTTATGGCCCTTAGCATTTTCAGGATTGCTTATTTGAAACTTGAAAAGATGAAGGCGTGTAAGTTTTTAAGCATTCAGAATGCAAGATTTTCAGCTGCGTTCTTTTATATTTTCAAATGATTTTAAAACATGACAGCTGTGAGTTATTGTTTTTAAAGATACGAGAGAATAAATTGAAGATGAATATGATTAGGTAATTGAAAGACTTGTCTCAAATTAACAGCTTGAAATTAAAAGCTACGCAGTGGAATAAGCTATAGAATTTTTATAATTTTTTACTGTGTACAGCGTGTAGACCTCAAGTGAAGAAACCATGTCGATTCCTTTGAGAAATCATTATAATTTTAATCACTACAATTCCTTGCGTACATTCCCTAATAGAAAATTTTACACAATCATTACATTCCCCCCAAGCGTGCTGTCCTAGTGCAAGCGGTATTCATGTCCAACTAACAAACATTGGAAGTCTACGTTCGAAGTTGGAATCTTGGAGATGGCACAATTGATTTCTTATGTTTCCTCTCTCAAAAAAAGTATTTGTAAAATATAAATTTTTAGGCTGTAAACTCTCTTAAAAATGGACGTGACTTTAAAACTATCCATAATGATAAAAAGCTTCTTCATGACGTTTGCCTCTCAATTCATAACGACTAGAAATGTTAAAGAAGAAATTGAGTAATTCAGGTAAAATAAGCTATTACGCTAATGGGATGTATGCCTTCGTGGTGGACGTTCTAAGGAAAACTGGCTGGTATACACGTTACACATGGTTAAAACCTGGAAAACCCCATGGAAAACCTGGAAAACCCTGGTCAGCCTGTTCGCCGGGATTCGAATCCCTAACCGAACTACCAGCGAATTTATAGCTCGGCGCTGGTGAGCTTTAATGTCTTTGAAATGAACGGAGATAAACTAGTGTTTCTTTTTCAATTTTCCTATCGGTATAATGTTGAAAAATCGTGTCACTGAACAAAATTTAATTTTAAAATTTTACTCAGAATCATTCATTTTTTTAATAATTTAACTGAAATTTGAATTAATTGTTTGAATTTCTTATAATTCTTATTAGAAGTTGCAAAACAAGATTTCCGCGTTATTCACCAGGACCGAGCGAAAAAAATCCTGAACGCTGGCAGGTCGAACCGGTTTGAAATGCTAGTGAATGGGCTTGTTACTTGGGCATTTTTGTTAATTTCCCCTGTAAAGAATGAATAGGAGTTATTTGCCCTTAAAGATCCTCCACGAAGGCACACATTCCCTTAGATAGATAATACACGGGTACTTACCGAGTTCAAATAACCTAATCTAAGCTGTTTAATAGCGCTTTTCGCTCTTCTGCTTTTTTTTTTATCAGTTTTGGATTCGAAATAGTGTCTTAAAGTATTTTTCTAGGTATGAAAGTGACAAAGCACTGAGATCTATTCAAAATAACAAATGGTTAATTTATAAGAAACTTAAAAAAGAGAAAATAAGATCAGTGTAAACAAACTGAAATTAAGTCGTATAAAAGTAGGGCTATTAAAAATAAATTTAACTGAGAACTAAATTTTTTAATAATTTGGATTTTCTTTTAAAATTTATTTAAAATATTGCACTCCATTTCATACTGAAGTTCGCCATAACTCCAATAACCTAACGAAAGAACTATTCAAAATTTTTCTTAAATGTATTGACATTTTGATTATTTAAAAAATTACGATCAAAAACAGAAATTTCTGAAAGCTTTCATAAGTTTTTTAAACATTTAGTATCATTATCGAGATTTGTTTTAGCTGCTTTTCTTTCTTTCTTCCCCCTTTTTTTTTTTCTTTTGCGTTTTTTTTTTCTTTAAAGCACTGAATAAATTTACATAAAAAATTTGGTATAAAAATTAAAAGAATCAGTAAAAAATTAATAGTGATAGACTGCTTATTAAGAGGTATTCACCCCGATAAAATTTTTAAATAATTTAATATTTTACAGAATTTTTTTTTAAGCGAAAGGAATTTATAACTCATGTTGTTATATTATTGGTAGAAATTTTAAAACATTTATATCAAAATTGAATAAAAATATTTTGAGATGTACACCTTATCTTAAGCACAAATTTGTTGCTTTAAGTTTTGCAATTTTTCCATTGCAGAATTTGGTTCCATTAGTGGATTCACTGCGGTAAATCTATCGTCCTAATTAAGCATCTGCTTATCTGCTTCCTACTTTCTTACCTCTTTGCTTATCCTATTCTATCGCCATAACGTAAGTACAACATCAGCAGCTAGCCGAAACCAAAATAATATATTTTTACTTTACCCTTTCTTCTCTGTGAATTTTCACCTTTGTTTAAACACTAAACGACATATATGAATGTCTGGATTTTTTCTGAGAAATATAAGAATGAAATATTACAAATTTGAATTCAAATTGAGCAAAACATAATTGCAAAATTCTAAATTTTTTAACTGCCCCACCCTGAAGCTGCGACTTTGTAGGTATGAGATTTGCTCATGTTGGCAGGGGTTTAATGCAGGTGTGTGCCTTGTGTTGCTATCTCACATTTTGTCTTGAATTACGACAAGAATAGAAGATAATTTTAGTGCGATTGGAAATTTCCACTTTTATTGTGATCATCAAAGTATGAAGGAAAACATCTTAATAGAAATGTTAATTAACCTCGACCATAAAGCCCCAAAAGTCCTAAAAGGATTTATTTGTTTTTTCTTATCTTTATTTGTTAGGAAGTAGACTAGATGACATTTGAAATCTTCACTCTTCTTTGTGCGTTAATAAATGGGGAGGGGAGGAAATTGCTGTGACTCTCGAAAACCTTTTCGGGCGGTTCGGTATTTTATTCATACAGGTTAGCGAAAACTTCGGTTTTCAAAAAGTTAAAGCTATAGGGAATACAAATAAACGAAATTGTAGATTAGCAAAAAGTAACACATGTTAATACCTCATTCTCTTAATTATTAAAAATAGATAAGAGTTACACAGGCACATCCGTAAAAGTAACACATGTTAATACCTCATCTTCTTAATTATTAGAAATCAATAAGAGTTACACAGGCATATCCGTAAAAGTAACACAGGCACATAAGTAAAAGAATTGCTTGTAAGATATATGTCAGCAATGTGACACTGAGATCGAATGCGGATCAGTAAACATAAAACTACTAATGTAATATATAGAGAAGACAAATACTAGTAAATGTAAAACAGATACGATATGTAACAGCAAATATAACTGTTTTAATGTACCTGGCTAGTTACTATTATCTATATTAATTGCTTTTAAATTACTTAGTTTGTTAATTAAAAACAGACAAATTTGAAAGGAAAATTAAATTTCTTACGCTTTCCTGAACGACAACACACTGCCACGTATAAGGTAAAATTATTTTAACTCGGGGAGTGCCAACGCATTTCTTTCGAATCGTTCAGAATGCTTATTCAATTCGAAGATGAATAGAAATAGCTTGAGTTCTGGTGATAAGCAACATACTTCTTTTGTGTTCTGAGTTTTCTGATGAAATTTAAAATACCATTTTCTTATGCGTTGCGGAATGGTAACATAAAACTATTAAATCGCCAAGTGTGTAATCAAAAGTTCATTAAACTCACAAAAAATCTCTATATATAAAGAGTATGGACCCAGTAAGATTGTTTTCCGAAATCGTGTTGTAGACATTGGTATTCGTCTTGTTTTGAAAGTCAAGTGTGCCAAATTTCATCAAAATTGGAAAACAATTGTAGATTTGTATTAAAAAAATAGATATTTTCTTTATGCATACAGATTACGATTTTTTATTTGTAATTATTGGACAAAAATCCAACCATTGATTTAATTCACGAGCGGCAAATTTGCATTTAAAATCCAGAATCATAATTTTCTGATAGCTGCGTGTATCGAAATCCTTGTTTATCAGTTAATAATCAGCATTCACCTGCAAAATTTATTAATATTCTAAATAACAACTTCATAAAAGCTAACTCTAATGAATTTAGATAAACTTCATAATATGTGTATAATTGATTATTAAAACAATTTCTTTATAATCTGATCACACATCAAACAGTCACTTCTGTGTTACTTTATTTAATTCATCTTTAATCTTCACCGAAAACAATCAATTGCTAAAAATCAATACTTGTTACATTATAAAAGCTTTACCTGTTTAATTAAAATCATACACCAGTTTTAATTTGCAAGCTTCGGGTAAAGAATTGGCAGTCGTTTAGGGAATAAGCTTCCAACGCCACTCTTTACGGATGCATTCAATCGTTTTGAGTAGCTGCAGACATAAATTTGGACTCCCTAAAGCCAGTGAGTACTGAGATAAATTTATGAATTTTGGGAAGCTGTCGTGTTTAATAATTCTTTGGAAGCTACATGTGCAGGCGCCGACGAGTAATATTTGCAAAGCTTGTGTTCTATATTTCAAATTCAGTGCTGGATTCGAATATTGTTTTCGAACAATTTATGAGCAATGCAGAGACTTGAGAAATGGTTCAGAATGAGTAATTTCGAATGTGTAGAAGGCTTTGAATAATTTAATAACTGTATATAAAATGTTATTAAATTCTTCTTCTTCTGGAAGTCTCTTGAGTTGTTGACAAATTTTATTTTTCTCTATTTGAAACTTGAACATTTAATTTACAGAATTAAGACTGCCATTTATATCTTGTAGGATATAATTTTCGAGTTAAAAAAAATAGTTAAATTTCGTAAATTTCAATTGCAGCTGACAATTCTTAAATTTCCTAGGCACACATTTATACTAGAGTCAAAGATTCGGTGCTGTAGATAAAGATAAAAGATTTTTTTGCCATGTGTGTGGAGGGAGGAGGGTGATTTCGAAGTATGAGAATCGAGTTTCTCATTCGTTTCTTTAGATATCATTGAAATATTACAGATAAATAAATAAAAGTTTCAATAGCTCTTAAATTTCTCTGTCCTTATAGCGCACATGTTCTAATGGTTAATATGTGTACTGTATTAAAAACTCAAATTCTGTATCGATTTTGTTACATATATGTGCAGTTTTCTAAGCATTTAGAAACATTTTAAAGTTTCTATTACCCTGGTGTCATTTATGACTGATAACATTTACAGTTCTCAAGCACTTATCGAAAGAGTAGCAATTGTTTGCACGGAAATGCTAGGTGATTAATTTATAAATCATCAGTTTCCAAATCTCAATGTAAAATTATTTCCTTTGTATGATTAATTATTCATTAGTAACAGAAATCTTCTTGGAAATTTTCATAAATGAAGTAATCATAGTTCTTTAATAATAGGAGAGAGTACGCAGATAAGGAAATTTTACAGAGGAAAAAGTGCTTCTGTCTTACCATTTCTCTTCTCATTTACGAAAATATAATTTTGCTTTTAAACTTATTTAATGAAAATATAGACAAATTAAATATTTTAAAACGGTAAAATCTCTTTCCAGGATTTTGTTTCCTTTTTATTTTATTATTAGTGTCTTTCTTTAGCTAAATTTTACTATGACTTCATTGGAAGAGTTAATTTCATTCTCAGTTAACGTTCATTACAAATGAAAAAGCAACTTTCATTAAAAGCAATTACGTGAAGCAAACATACGTTAAACGGTACTTTCGTTTCTTAAATTTCTAGAATTTTTTTGCAGTTTTTTCATTAATACTCAATAAAACGTCTGAGTTATACTTGAGGATAAATGAAAAGATTAATAGGTTTTAAAGCTGTGTGCTTTGTTATAGTCCAGTGTTAATCTCCTCAAAGAAACAAATTAACTTTGCATGCTATATATTTTCTCTCACATTTATTCAACTAGTATGAACATTTTATAATTATATTCAAGTGTTTATTGTTTGCATTTTTTTAATGTTTTACTTATGAAAGAAACTAAAATGTTTCCCTTACATGCAAAAGGTTAAATAACATTCAGATTTTATGATCTTTTATTCTTTATAGACTTTTTATTCTGTATTTATCCTTTTAAATAAAGCAAATGTGCAAATATTTACTGAGCATGTAAGTACTATACTTTTCTAACTCTATACAGCATCTGTTAATATGATTTTTCAGCTAAACATATGTAAGGAAAAATCCATAGGTAAAATCTGGTAAAATAAATAAGATCATCATCATCATGTAATTATGTTTATAAATGGGAAATTTCTCAGTGAGGTAAGGAAAAACTAAATTGGCACCCTTAATTTGGAAACAATATAATAATTTCTCAAAATTGCCATGAATGCCATTCATAAAACAAGCTGTGGTCACGCTTTATATAAGATTAGGAATAAATACATTTATAATCTGCGCATTCATTTTACAAACACTCAGCAATTTTCTTTTGGGGGGGATAACAAAAAAAGCTGAAAGCTTTCAGACTTTATATTACAACCACGGGAGCGTTTTTTTTTTTTTTTAATGTTTTGTGTGTTACCTTTATGTATTAAATAACATGTTATTAAACCACATTTTTAGTTAAATTCAACATCAATATCACAAAATGGCTTTCCCATATTCCAATACCCAATCTAAAATAACATTTTAGCTATTGCTTATTCGCAAGACATGTGTATCGCCTAATTAAGCAAACTGGATACAATTCTGAGTAGAAACCGTTTTTATTTATGAGGGGAAATTGCAAATGATAGTTCTGAAACAGCGGAAAGATATCCTTTCAAATTTTCTTAACAGGGAAATTTTTATCACAGTAAATGATTTGAAAGCATGGGAACAACCATCAAACTTTCACAACTTCAAAATTCAAGAGAAACAATACAATTACAATCTCGTTCATTGAGCAATGACTGAAATCCTTAAGTACGTGAGAGATATCTACAAAAAACGTGTTCCATAGATTGCGTGGTTTTGAGTACTGTTTGTATACATTTTATCAAGAATGAATATCTTATTTTGCCAACATTGTTTAAAACTTCTATAAGTTTCCAAAATGTCCACAATTATAGTGACAAATCTTCGAATGTTACGGTCTCAGGCAGAATATCTCATGAAGGCCAAGTATAAGTAGTAGGATATATCTCCAGACCTTCTCTTGCTATTTAAAAATTACAAATATCATTCGCACAATTCTAAAGCATATGTACATGTAAAAGCATATGTACTACATGTTGAGCATAATAATGAAGTTAGAATTGAGAAAATAATGAACTAATGAAATACACAGAAATATAATTATTACACATGAAACAAACATTATGGAATATGCACAGGATTTATACATAGAAAATTATGGTAAATTTTAAAAAAAATATATATTAAATAAAAATAAACTTTTCATTTCAGCGGAGGCAATTTTAATATACTGAAAACATTCATTCATTGGTGAGCACACAATACTCATATAAACCTAAATATCATAAAAAATTACATTAAAAATAATATCAGTTACAAAGGTTCTTTTGAAGTTTAGTATGATTTATCAATTGAGGTAGCCTAGGTAGAATAGCAAACCATTTTATGGGATACTAGACAAATGCACATTTAGACTGACATGGGTTCGTTAT
The DNA here is from genome assembly GCF_044657685.1 of Stegodyphus dumicola. Taxonomy (NCBI): domain Eukaryota; kingdom Metazoa; phylum Arthropoda; class Arachnida; order Araneae; family Eresidae; genus Stegodyphus; species Stegodyphus dumicola. The sequence continues at coordinate 96,196,643 of NC_140772.1, read as the reverse complement.
ATACCTTCTGCATAAAGTAAATTATAGAATTATTTTATATATATATATATATGTATGTGTGTGGGAATTTAATCTAGGTATAACACGCATTTGATTATATCTGATTGATATATTTCATGGTAAACAATTTAAATAAAAAGGTGAATCAACGCATTTATAGTGGACGACATTCAAAGTGAAGCAAAGCAAAATAATGTTTCGAAACTAATTGCCATTTTGAGCTCAATAATAAAAAAAAGACCTAAAATAATCTGAAAGGTTTCAGATTTTAACGGTCGCCCAGAAGGGTTAGTTAAGATTTTTTTTGTACCACTATCGCGGAGATCCTGGTCTATCAGTCTGATGTTGCACTCAGTCCTGTTAACTCATTTCTTTTTATCGTTTTAGCTTTATTATTAGACACTATTTCCTTCGCCTCTACGCCATATACAATTCAACAGTAAAATCACAAAAGGCTGAAAGAAGCACAACAGCGTATTGCTACGAATTTTGTATTTAGATACGTAATTTTAGTAGAATTATGATTAAAATTGTTGTATTTTTTCTGTGTCTTGTGACAAGAAAAAAGTGACGACAGACAGAAAACATGAGTAGCATTTACGTTAATTATTAAAAAAATCATCGATATTTGAAATAGTTCCAGTTCTGTTTGTCTACTTTAGCGGATTATCTCAGGATGTTTAGTCACAGGTTTGGTAGATCACTGTATTGCCTACCTTTGCGCAAACTTCGAGCTATTTCAGGGAAATGATTATGTAAGATGCATGCATAAAATAGTTCAGTTTTATACATTAGCATATTACATTAATGAAATATTTTCATAATTATGAACTGTAACATAGTAAATCGAAGCAAACACGAACTTAGTCTTTGATCATATCCATCAAAAAAGCCAGTGAGTCAGCCTGTCTGTTCTCACGAACATCTCTCCTCCTTCCTACCTGTTTCAAAATCGAAGAAAAGCTATTATAACGCTATCACCGATCATGACAGAATAAAGGTAAAAATATTGACCTGACAGAATATATTCTTTCTTTTTTTAATCCAAAAGAAACTATTATTTATTTATTTTTATTAATTGAACACAATCTACTCATCAAAGGCAGTTCTAGAATAGTAATGTATTCTAATTTACTACACATTACTAACTAATTATATACACCACACAGAAGAGAAGTCATCGGCTACATCGTTCATTTCAGCATTCATTACTAGTAGTTCTATAAAAATTCTGGGTTCGAGGAGACGCGCATGCGTTAATCACGTGATGTGAATTGCTTGGCACTTTCAATGCCGAGAGTTTCAACACTACCCTTCGTAAGTAAGAAGCACTGCCTCCCTGGGCAAAAGATGAGACCAAGGGGTGGAATTCTGAAAATATTGCCCAAACGCGCACATCGAACGTTTTCATTCTCCCTAATATGAAATTAGATTTTAGAAGTATGCTTTTGCAGTTACATTCATTGGCAGAATATTCATGACAGAAATGGATCCCTTAGTTAATTAATATGCTGTTACAGATCTTGTTGATTGTAAAGTTCAATGTTGCGACAGATCACATTGTTATTAATGAGATAAAAAATAAATGTTTTTATGTCCTGGTGTACAAACAGTACAGAAATTATTCTCAACTAATGTGGTAACATGAAGACGTTGTTGGACGAATAGGTAAAAGGGTTGTCATGAATAAGTAGAGCACTGACCTGTGACTAATCTTGAAAGTAAAAGAGGAATTATTGTAATGTAAATCCCAATATATCAATGAAAAAACATTTATTTGTTATCAATAGCAGCTGACATCGCTAGTTCAGTGCTAAAAATAAAGACTCTTTTTCAGGGATAAATTACTCGAGGTTGTTGGATTGTTTTACTAGCATGGAAAAAATAAATATATCGTCTGGTTTCTAGAGATATATAAAAATATATGTATCAAGATTCGAATTGACTCCGCCGCAAATTCGATTGAAAACTTTGAATCGTGTCCATTCAAGTGTGTTCCGAAAACGTCTCCGTCGAAAATCAACTTTTTCAAAAATCTCTACATGAGAGCTTTAGTTTCCGCTTCGCCAATCAGTGAAAGACCTATGGGGGTCGTATAAGAAATTATGAATTCTGCTTTCTCAAGACCTTAAACTGTCATAGGTAATATGAATTTAACAGAATCCCAAAAGAAAATCTTACTATGTTTTAACTTTTTTCTTCTTCATTTCGATTTCGCAGTTTCAAGAATTTGTCGTTTTCTTTTAAACCCTGAAGCTTCCAATTTTCGTACAGAATATATGAGACTGAAGTAGGGAATTCAGTAGTGAATGCTAAAAGATTTTCAAGTGTTTTTTTCCCTTTGATTTTGAAGTGGTTATAAATTGAAGGTTGAATTCTGAATTATATTTGAGATATTTTCTTTATATTTTACTGAGTTGATTTATGTATATGCACATTGATTATGGTTACTGTGTGCTTATTAACATCATAACAATAACGAGAAAATTGGTTATTGCTTTTTATGCTTAACTGTTTTTATATTCATACTTCATGCTGAGTTCGTAAAATGTAACAAGAAAACAAAGGAGCAAAAATGGAATGTCATTAATTAGAAGTTTATTTGATTTTAAATATGTATATCATGGCATAACATATATATATAAATTGTATGTTATTACAGCTAACATGAAATGTCACTCCATCTAGCATGAAAGTAGTTGGCTGTAAACATAGTCGTTCTTGAGAGGTAGGGGATAGTACGTTGTATTTACATATTACGGTAATAGTCATCTTTAATTAAACAACTTAAGAACCTTTAGCTGTATTTCATTAAAGTAGCATCAGCCTCTCTGAACAAAATCGGCAGTGAATTCGTACCACATAGACATATAATCAGAATACAACAATCTTATAGTTTTAGTTTTTTCATGCACCTCATCAGCTCGCGACATATTGTACCTTCTAAAGATGAAATACATCTCATCTGCCCATAGAACGTTCCAGGGCCGAATTTGCTCAAGAACCATAAACCCGATAAATCGGTAAAAAAAATCTGAGTCCTTTTGTGCATCTTCTAGGTTCAAACCTTGAACCATTTCAGTAAATAATTGTATAGGGTATACGGTATCGATGCAGAATTGATTACAGTACTTTTCACAGGAGGATATTTACAACTCATGTGTTACGTATTACTTGAATGCTTTGTTATTTTTATTCTGAATTCGTTACGTTTATTTGCTGTTGAATACTGAGGAGAACAAACTTTGTCAACCGTAGTTACAACCAGTTTTTTCGACAACTATTCTCTGAATCAACTATCTCTTCTTTCTAGTGTACAAAAGTCCACAGTTCTATAAGTTATTTGTTCTCCTTCTTAATCAAGGTCTTATCATGGGCTAGTTTTAAATTAGCTCAAACGACGAGGCTCCTGTGATGCACTTATCCATTACTGCCCGCCTTCTTATAAAGTAACTTGAGTGGAGTACGTTTTAGTCCTGGTCAAAAGAAAAAAAATTTCTAGTATAGCTAATTCTCTTTTCACGTTGTTGCAAACTCGCCGATAGGGGGCGTTAGGAAGCCCTTGAATTTAAAACTGATTTGTTTACTTTTATCTTTAGAATGTAGTTGAATGTAGCTAGATACGTAAGATTTGTCTTGTCAAGTGCATTGTCCTTCGTCATAATGTGTCAATAAAGAATTAAAAGCTAAGTAATTTTCAATTACTCTCTTTAGAAGCTCAGAAGATCAAGAACCAAGCTAGATTATTATTTATAACCGATTTTGTTTTACACGTAAAAGAGTATTTTTTATATGCATAGAATAACAAAATTTTCTATTTTGAATAAAATGTTTGCTGAATAATGCAATTTCGTACCAAAAATGTGAACTCTTTGTATTTCTTCATATATATCTTTCTCATGATCTAAATGAACCTATGGTCTAATTTACGTTATCGTAGCCTTATTAGATCCGGCTGCAAAGAAAGCTGTGCGGCGAAAGTAATTATAAATATCTTACATGAAAGTATGTTATTCATCTATGTAAGCAATATAAAACATAACTTAAAATCTTTTCATTCCCTTATTAAAAAGGGTTAAATTTTTATACTTTATCATTATAACAGCACAGTTTGTACAAGAATCGACTCGCATTAATAGGATACTATAAGAAAATCTCGACTATTTTAATAAACTTATTGTCCCTTGATTAAAACAGGCATTTGCAATTACACTTCCTTTTCGTTGGTCACCAGAAAGTCGTTATAAAGAGAGTCGATTATATAGATATTAATAAAGTAATACGCAGTTGAAAATGTAAACCAGCTGCGTCCTGGGAGTAGCAACAAGTAGTGGTAATGATGCAAAGTAAAACAAAATAAAACATTACGTTTAAAATTCATCCTATATTCAATTCAGAATAAACCACATGCAAAAACCAAAACACAAAAACGATGGAAGAATTATCTTATCTCTTGAACCGCTGGAGTGATCTTCGAGGACGAAACCGGAATCATTAACAAAGGGAGCTCGTTTAAGGAGGATTTCTTGATGGTGTGAAAGAGGTACCATTGCATTCGGAATTCGGTTTTCCTGGAAGACCAGACAAAGCACATCTATGCGACCTTATTACAATGGCTTTTTAACTAGGATTCGAAAAATTAGAATGGAGAAAAATGTAGGAATATTCGAATTTTCAAATCTCGAATCGTTCCCAAAGCTGATTCGACGATTCAAATGTTCCATCGCTAGCAATATCAGTCATAAGAAAACACTGAATGGGGTGGCTAAAAAGATTTAAATTGTCCTAAAACTTTTGCTTTTAAAGAAAAGGTAAATAATTTTAATAAATTTTGCTACTGCATGTGGTATTATGCTCATTCACAAAACTATTCGCCCGCCAGCACTCTAGCGGTAAAGTCGCGGAATATTGGTAGTTTGACACAGCTTCGAATCTAGGCGAACGGATTAGCTGCACGGGCGTTTTTGTGGCTTTTTTACGTCCAGTCTTAATAGCAGAAAGAAAAAAAAACTTATTACCACCATATAAAAGACTGATGGGATGCTGTCTATAACATTTGTTCCAAATGGACTCTGCGTTTACATGCACAGGACTAGTTCCTAAGGTAGCAATTAAAATTCGTCTAAATAAAAACATCAAGCTGGTCAATATAGAAACTGAACTATTAAAAATATGCTAAAATATTTTTCCAGAGTAACACTGAGAATGTTAGCTAATGCAATGTCAGCTTGCCAGATTAACCCCTTTCCTGTTGTTAAATATCACTTTAACAGTAAAAACGTGCATGCTATCAATCAATCATAAAAAATTATTCATTGACAAAGATCTGAGCACTTAAAAGTATCTCATTGTTCAATACGTTTAAACACGTAGTGCAATAGTAATATTGATGTCGATGCAACTGTACTTCATACGTTCATTTCATATATGAATGTTAAATTTTCTTGTAGTTCTTCTGTTAGCATACGTTTGCATGCTTATTATCAAGAAAGCATTTTCATTTATTTATGTCTTGCTCTCCTTAACAGGGCGAACAAGAGGATAATTACCCTTTTAAATGCCTCAGGCACCTTTACTAACTGACGTTTCAAAACGCTTTTGAAGAAGTAATTTGCAGATAAGAAAGAGTCACTGACATTCTCAAAATCGATGCTCTTAAATTGCTATTACTTAATTTTAAACATCTATAAGCTACACCGCTTTGGAATATCCTACGTGGATAAAAAGAGCTTTTCATTTATTTGATGCAACACAAAACGTCATTAGCATAATTTAACGTAATGACAAAACATTTTCAAGTGCTGCAGGGAGTAGCGAATGTCACAAAAATAGCATAGCATTTAGTTTTTGCCTTTAAGATAACTGGTAGTTATACAGTCAGTGTTATATAGTCAGTGTTATATGGTCAGTGTTGATCACTGACAGTGACGATATATCTCGTGCAATATTAGCAATTTTTCCAAGCAATTTAGTTACGTTCCCTTAACATATGAGAAAATGTTATTATGCTACGAGTGTTCTGTTTTTGAGTTTGTAATGATTATTGGTAAGATTCCTAAAACAGACTATAGAAAATACAGAAACACCGAGATTTACCCTTTCAGGATCGAAGTGCTGCTTCGAAATTCTGCTTTGGATGGTGTCTTCTTTCTCTAATGATGTTCTCGGATGAAAAGGAATAGAGTTCAGTAAAAGTACGTATTGAATTAAGACTGTTAACCTATGATAATGTTCACTAGTGCACAATACCAACCGTTTGCATCATTAGTATATAAGATATCCCCCCCACTTCTTATAGTGCCTTCGTGGTGTAGTGGTCTGCATGCTGGGCGCGTATTCCAGAGGTCCGTGGTTCGATTACCAGCGAAGGCGTTGCTAATTCTTCATCTCTCCTGCTTCGAAATAACCTAATGTCTCTACAAGTAAAGAATTGTACTAATCGATTGAATAATCGATTTCTAAGTAGTATATGGTGCGGTCTCCGGTATACGTTACAATCGTTTAAACGATTGGTAAAATACTGCAGTAAAATCTAATAATTGGTTTCTTAAGTAGTATAAAATTGTGCTTAAAAATTACAGGCATTCAAAAAAGTAAGGTTTCCTAAATAAGGAAAACAAAATGCTGCTTATTAAAGAAATATATTGTTAGTTCGCCATTTAAGTAAAAAAAAATCTTCCAGTTAAAAATGAAGGGGGTGTCTTTTTTTTAGCTTGTTAGTGAATTGTACGACTTGCCTGTTTATATATTTTATGCGGTTCCTTTTTTTAACCCCTTAACTGCCGCGGGCGTATATATACGCCTTGCTCAGCCGATGCGTTAAATGCCCCAGATGCGCCCAGATGCGCAGCCGATGCGTTAACTTTGCGAATAATTTTAGGTGTAGCAGCGCAAAGCAAATGTTAGCAGTTTGGAAGGACGTATATATACGCCTGGGGCAGTTAACGCATCGGCTAAGCAAGGCTTATATATACGCCCGCGGCAGTTAAGGGGTTAATTTGTACTTAATTGTTATTTATTTCAGATTAAAATTAGCAGTACTTAATGATGCAGTAAAGAATGAAAGAAATATAGTCAACCAACTCATGGCAACATCTGTTTTAGTTGAGAACTTCTAAAAATAAAGAATATGTTCGAGAACCTAAATAAATATCTTCATAAACTATTGCTTTTCTAAAATGGTCCACAGGAAACAGTATACTCTGTAACCAAAGTTGGAATTGGAGAGATTAAAGTAACCTATTTGGAGATCAAGATAAGCTATTTCTTATCACCTCGCATTTGTCTTAGTAAATTTTAAATAATAATTGTAGGTTTTAAATTTTTCTATGGACTCGGAATAGCGTATTATAATCATCTATGTATCTCTACGTATTTGCAAATAATTTTGAATTATTTTTCTCCAGTGAAATTTGAAACTGAAATTCTTTATTAAAATTTATAGATCAAAACGTTATGTTGAGAAATTCGCACCTAAACAGTTACCGCTAATTTTTTATCAATGGTATTATCAAATTTAATGTAATTGTGAAACAACGTATAGTTGAAGAAAATTTTCCGTTTTTCTGCTGTTAAGATTATATACTTATATATTTATCTACTGTTAACATTATATATAGTTGTGTGTGCGTATGTAAGATATAAAATATGAAGAAAATTAATAACTTTAGTTTTTCAATATTCCTTTAAATTCCTCATTTTAATTTGGCTATCTTCTCTTTCTGTCCTAAAAGTAGAAATTGATTATGACTTTTTGGACTGCATTTGTCCAAATTAATCCATTTCATGCTTTCTTATGTAATCATGCTGCAATAGAAAGGCTGTTATCCATGCAGATTAGAGAAATATTTACTATATATCTTGCGTTTTGCTGCTACGTACGCCTTTCGTATTATTCCGCTCGATGCTACTTAGACATGTCGTTTGCCTCTAATTTCTGACGTCTGTATAAATATATATATATATTGCTTGTGTGAAAAGTTTTGGTTTTAACATTTTTTTTATTTCTTTAGAGCATTTATAGGATTAATTGAAATTATTATTTATGAATATCAATTGTTGGTCTTTGTGAAAAATTAGTTCTAAATTTCGTACCTCATAACTTTATAGATTTTTTCAAAAACTTAATGTACGAAAATACTAGGCATGTTTATATTTCGTTTTTAAAAAATTGTTTTGTATACATATATATTTATAATCTTAATAGTAGATAAATGGAAAAATTTCTTCAACTTCTCGTTGTTTCACAGTTGTATTAAATTTTAAAATACGATTTTTAACAAATTAGCGATCACATTGGGTGCGAATTTCTCAACATAACTTTGTGACCTCTAACTTTTTAATAAAGAAATTCAGTTTCAACAATCACTGGACAAAAATAATTTTAAATTATTTGCAAATACGTACAAATACATAGAAGATATACTTGTCATAAGTAATTTCGGGTCCATAGAAAAATTCCAAATTTATCCTTCTTATTAAAAATTACTAAGACAAATGCGAGGAAATAACAAATAGATTATCTTGATCTCCAAATCGTTAACTACAATAAAATAAAATAAAACATTTTGACGAAAGAACATATTTTAAGTCTAGAAAAAGTAAATTAATAATTTGGCATTCCAACATATTAAAATAAGCATATAATTGGTAACACAATACTTCGAAGGTCACTGTAACATCGAAGTATGGTGCACGAAAATTTATTTTTAACAGCGTTATAGGCAATCTGTTTTTCAACAAGTATGAAAGTGCTTATTTTATTTGGAAAGTGAAATATTATCCAAAGTGGTATCGTGGGATAAAGTGTGAGTAATTTCTTCGGTTCCAAATTAAGTGTCCAAAAGTTGTTTCTATCGAGGAAATGAAGTGACGATATTGAAAAAAAATGTTTTCGATGTTACGTGATAAAATTTAGTTATTTATTTATTTATTTATTTTTGAGTTTCTCTCCAACTGCTTCATTATGAATAACTTACTTAAAAATTGGTTATATTTTGAAATCTGAAAGTATAATGTTTTCTTATAATATTGATTTTAATTCGATGGATAAAAAAAAAGAGAAAAAAGTAACACTGCTTTATGAAAATATCAGACTAAAATGTATAACTATTCTAAGTTTTTATTCAGGGAAGATTATTAAATTTTATTAGTAATATTAGTAAGTATAAGTTTTATCAAAAATTTTGATTTAATGTTAAGAATTTTGGAATTAATTTTAAATAAAATTATTGTTTAAAAAATTGAATTTTAAGAATATTCTAATTATTTTGAGAATGATATATATATACGAAATATAAAGTAAATAATTAGTAAATGGGAGAATATTAAATATTGTTAAAATCAATATAGAAATACCAAATATTTAAGAAACTGAATAATCGTAATAAAATTTATACGAGAATTTAATTAAGAGTAAAATGTATTAAAAACTGTTTGGAATTCTGGTAAATGAATGTTTTAATTAACAATAATTATATGTTAAATATAAAGTACGTGGGGGGAGTACTGGTTCAGAAACAGAGGCCTGTTTTACCTCTGCATAATTGTTCTTTTTACTCTCCTCTCACATAATATATACTTTGAAGGCTCCCACTTTATTTTACTTTTTATATAGGATTTTTTATTTTTTCATAGAAAGGAGCGTGGTTTTTTTCTAATATAATGGAATGCTGTAATGCAGTTCAATGGCAAGTTACCTTATATAAGTAACTGCCGAGTATCCCTTAACAACTTACGAAACTTTAATACGTGAGTCTGTTAAAGTGGATATGCACAAATAGCTGGATATGTGTGTACTAGGTGAAAGCTGTGGGGTATTCCAGTTTGTGTAATATAAAAAAATTGTCAAATGTAGTAATAAAAGTAAAAACCGTAATTTTAATAATGCTATTACAAAAGACAAAATATTACTTATAAATGTGAAAATTAGTATAATGTAAAAATTTAAGTTTTAATATTATTCGTAATAATTAATGGGTATATAATATTTTTATAACTGTGATACTGTGTGTAAAAATTTTTGGAAATCCTTCCCTGAAGTATCAAAATTGTGATGTGAATGTTCCAGAAGCAGGACGTTTTACAGATTGGATCTTTTTTACAGATAAAATCTTAATAGGACTCTAAAAATGAGCAATTATTTTAAAAGAATATAGTACTTAAAATTATTATTGAATTTAGAATTTTATGTCTTATAATTTTTTAATTGTTCAAAGTTAATTTCATATTTTGTATTTTCAAAGTTATCCCTCATTTTTGCTGCTATACTGCTCTTTTAAGGGGACGGGGATGTGTAAGATAAAAAATATGAAAGCAAACTTCTAATTTTAATTGGCTATAGCCTCTTTTATTTTTCCTTTAATTTGGGGACTTCCTCTCTCTCTCTATCTTAAACGTAGCGCTGTAAGTATAAACTGCGTCATTCAAGTTAATCATGCGATCCTATGTAACTCTTAATACAAATACATCTTGCCCAATCACTAAATAATTGCAAACCAAAACGCTTTAAATTCGAAATGAAAAGTTTTGACTCCGTCCCTTCTTCCTCTTTTGCGTACGCTTTCTTCCTGGTAGGGCATTTTGCGTCTACCTCCTTTGTCTGAGCCATCAAAAATGTAGGGCGCATAAAACGCCCGCCCGCATGTGAACCAAATATTTCGAATCCACAATTGCTTTTCTCATTAAAAAAATTATCTTGAATTGTGCCATGTCTGTCTTGCCATGTTTCTACGCTAGGCATCTATTACGCCACCGTCAAGTTCCAAATCCTTCATATTATGACATATATACACACATATATATATATATATGTAAGATAAAAATATATGAATCAAAATTATAGATTAAACTATAAACATTAATTCTTCCTCTCTATTCTAAAATCGTAATAAGTTCTTTGCATTGCGTCATTTCTAGATCACTCTATGATCGGCGCAGCTCTGATGACGTAATCATTGGGAACTGATACTGTCCTTGTAAACCAAAACTTTTCTCTTCGCGTGCTTCTATCTTTCACAACGACGCACTTCAGCTTTTTCAACAGCTCAAAAATTATTACATATATATATATATATATGTATTAGTTTTTTTAAATTAAAAAAATTCTATCCTGGGAAGTTTAAGAAACATTAATTATGAAATTTAAGATAAAGAACACAGGTCATACTATTAAATTTTAAAACCATGCATTGAGAAAACTAAATTACTAAAAGTATGCTGAAAACAATTTTATATTAAAATGTTTTCTTCGAATTTTTAAAATATAAATTAATCTTTTTTTTTAAATTTCGGTCTTAAGCTTTTTAAACTCTTTTAGAACGTTTCTCTCTCTATATATCTCTCTCTACATATATATATGAAAGATATAACAAAATAGGATGGCTGCTTTAAGAAATAATTGGGGACCTCACAATTACCAATTTTAGATTTTATTCTGTCCCCCTAAATTCATCTGTTCTCCTAAATTCGAGATCTTTCCATATTACATAACGCTGCCTGAAAAAAGTAACTAAAATTATCCAATCACAACTTGGTTACACTTCTACATCTGCTCGGTATAAATACATCTCCCAAGTAACTACGTCATCTCCATTTTCCTAGTTCTACCCTGCAAACAACTCATGCTGTCTTGTCAAAAATGCTTACGTTGTTTTTTTAAAATCAGTGTACATAAAATTATCGTATTTAAATATGATTGGATAAATTCCTTGTCTACGACAATGATCTGAATTATAATGGAATAAAATCATATTTTGAAACGGCTACATATGGAAGTTTTGGGTTTATGCATCCATCTAGCTACGCAAACTTTGAGCTGCAACGCATGAAAACAGCCATCCTCGGCCATGACTACTGCATGCTGTTAAAAGTTCCAGTGCACTTAAAATGCTACATATATGTATATATATATATATACATGTCTGTGTGCGTATTTGTTCATACGCAGGTAAAATAGCCACTAATGAAATAACATTTCGAAACCAACATTAATAAAATAAATAAAATGTTCCTATGTTGATAAAAAACCAACCTTTAGTGAATAATGCAAGTTTAAAAAATTAGCCTACATATAAAAATAGCTGCTAACTGAATATTGTTTTAAACTAAAATTAACATAATAAGTAAAATAAAATAATGAATACAGTATTGCACAACTTGTATCGGCAATGCACGCTTATTACAATAGTTATGCAAATATATTTAACAGTTCAGCTAGTAGTTGGTTTCTAGGTTTCTGATAAACAAAAAAAAAAAAAAAAAAAAGCAAGAGAAAACCAGCGAGAAGGAAAAAATCCTTTCTATTTTCTTTCTCTTCCTCACATTAGAATTTAAATATAATTAACACAAATTTCTAACTTGATGTGATGTTAGCTTAATAGCATTTGGAATGAATTAATTCTTTATTTCACACGATGAGACTGAATAGTACTTTCAACTTCAGGTCATTTTAACTCAGGTTTCTATTTTAATTTACTAGGGAAAGCTTTCCATATTCATTAATGACATCCTAAAATGCTTACAAATTTAAATTAGAAGTTGAATGTTGGTAACCGTGGCTTACGTAAACCTAACCGAAACCTGATCGCGACATTTAATACCCTTAGAATTAAAACGGAAATGAGTACAAATGTAAATGACACATTTACATTCATATAACATAAAAGAGCTACACAAAATTCTGTGACTATTTCAAAATTTCTTAAAAGCAATAAAAAAATCCTTAATCTTTTGTTCTGGTTATCAAATGCAAGATTATTTATGCCCCGTCACATTTCAGTCCAACTTGCATTCTCAAACGCTGAGGCTCTTTCCATATTTGGCTGCGTCCCAAACTGGTACATGTGCATGGGCCTGCATAAGAGATACATTGGGTGAGATCACGTGATCAACCTATTTGCATACGGAGCTGCACAACATCGGGATATATTCTGAAGCTTTATTAGAGATGAAATATGATCTCCATTTCATCTTTTGTTTTGTTTCTGGGGCACGAGAATTCTGAAATAAATATTCACTTAAGCGTCGTATTTTTCATTTCTTCCTGAATATATGACATCATAATGCGATCAGGTTTAAACTGCCATTTTCTCTTTTTTCAAGTATGGTATTCCCGCCTTCCTATTAAGCGTCATGGTTCTTTTCTTACGCTCGTTAAATTGCAGTAAGCTCAAATTATAGAACAATATGTATGGTTTTATTTTATGGCTGAGTATTTTATATATTTTTTCTCGTATGCATTGTTTTCGTACCTAAAACAGTTTAAATAGTTGGCAATTCTACATATGTACATATTACATATTACTAAAATTTTTAAGTTCAGAAGTTTTATGAACTGGCTATTGTTCAGAGGTAGTTAGTTGTCTTCGGTTTTAAGCCACCAATAATTCAAAAGCTGGATTATTTCAATGTTTTTTTTGCTCTTTGATGTATTTGACAATTACATTATAAGGCATTTCTCCCACTTTCCTAGCGTGCCTTCGTAGTCTAGGGCTTCTGCACGCTGGCCCGGTATTCCAAAGGTCCGTGGTTCGATTCCCGGCGAAGGCGGTTGCTGATTGTTCATCTCTCCGGCTTTCCCAATTAATGTCTCTACATTTATTAACATGAATTTCCTTGTTTAGGATTTAAACTGAATTTAAATCCTAAACATGGAATCATTCAGTTTCAGTCAACACATTTAATATAATATTGTTTCAATAAACACATGTGGATAATTTAACTGACAGAATTATATGACTTTAAACAAATGATCATAGGCTCAACACTAACCCTTTTTAAAATCTGGAATTTCATATCGTATTTGTTAATGCAGTAGACGCTCTTTGTAATGACTGCAAGGTAAAGAGACTCTTTCATTTCAATGTCTGATGCAAAATGTACCTATCTGCTGAGAATATCTTCAGTCGGCTTACTAATCGCAGTTGCTCAAACCGGGATAATTTTGAGAAAATACTCACAGAAGAAACTAAATCCTACTAAGATAAGTATTTGTGATAGAAAAAGCTAAAGAAAGAATTTGTTAGAAAAGTAAAAATGAGTTGAAAGACATTTTTATTAACCCAACATAACATACCTTATTAGTAGGAAGTTATTAGTAATATGTATAACTAGTGTGAATTCTTTTAAATATTCTTTATTATTATCAGTGACTTCGAAAAATTCATTGGAGTTAGTTCACGGCTAATTTCGCAACTTAATAAAAATTATACGGTTGACTGAGCCTTTCTACCTCTTTCTGCTGCTTTCTCTAGAGCATCTTTCTCCAAAGCATATGTTATTCATTATCGAGAATATTCTTTCTGTTGGTGCCGATGTTCCTGTTATGCTGAAAATATTATATTATTTGAATAAGATTGGGCAATGAATTTTTTTCTGGTTTGGCAGATTTGGCAATCGGCTTAATTAAAATTCAGATTGGAATAGCAATATGAATTCTAAACCTTGCTTCTTTAGCAGCTGTTAAGAATTCTTTGTCATTTAAATAGGTATTTTTAATCATCATATTTTTCAGGACTGTATGATAATATATTCGAGGAAGCATGACAATATATTTGAGGAAGTTCTTAGCACTGTTACTAAGCTTGCCTTATGTTTCGCACATTTCAAATGATTTGCAATGGCGGAACGCACACTTTGAACTACTGAAAATTCTGAAAAACACTTCCCATTTCACATTTCACTTCGTCAGTATGATCACACACTTCTTCCAAAAATGACTCATCAGTAAACATACAGTTCCTATTTGGTATTTTGAAGATTAAATTAATTCAATATATAGAACAAAATAATCATAAATTTAACTAAAATAGGATATGCGAAATAATGACGTGACCAGTGTTAAGTTCAAGTTTTACCAAATTCAAATATAAATTCTATATGCTGTTATAAATTCTGTGTTAAAAGTTCTGCAAAAAAAAAAAATAAATAAATAAATAAATAAATAAATAAATAAACTTCTAAATTCATTAAGCCACATGATATAATTTTGGGTGAAAACATTTAGAGGAGGGGTTCTCAACACTGTGGCCGCGGGCACCATGGCGCCCGCCGATCGTTTAACGTGTGGGTCTGCCGCTGTGCAATCACAAAAAACTCTTTTCAATAAAATTCTATGTTAAAGTTTTCTTATTTTTAATGAAATAGAAATTGATACCAGCACATACCAGCACAGAACGAAATGTGACCGATCCTTTTTTTTTTATGTGCATGTATTATTAAAACACTATTCAACTATATATTCACCTTGAAGAAGGAAATGGTGTCCGCCTTCCAACAGATATTCTGGAACAGTGTGCCCAACCTTTGGCCCCTCTCGCGAGCACATTTTGGCCTATCGCAAGCACATTTCCAAAACATCAACATTTTTGTTAAACATATTTCCAATCTTATGTGATACATATGAAACATTAAATCCGGCAAATGTGTTTGAGATGAATAATAATATTGGTTGAACTTTATGGAAATCAGAGAAGCGGAGTTCAGAATTATTTTTCAGTGTATTTAGGTTTGCCGAGTAATTCTCGGTTTCAATTTTTCTGTTCAATTACGAATATGGCTTAATAAATTCTGAAAATGGATGAAAATTTTATCTTTCATCTGATTTATTCACAAATTTAACTTTATCTGAAAACAGTCCCAGTCAATTCAAAAAGGGTTTTTTTGTTTTCCCTGGAGATCTTTGTTCAGTTTAGCTGTTATATCCGTGAGAAAATACAGATCGGATAACCAATTATTATCATCCAATTCTTTGTAACTTTTTTCCGGATTCCAAAAACTGCTTTACTGGCGAGAGAAGTTCTACAAATCGTTGAAGTACTTTTTCCCTGCTGAGGCATCTAACATCGGAATGAAGCAATAAGATTGCATATTCGCTACCAAGTTCATCTGACGATAAGCTCTAAGACGATAAGCTGACGTGTACTGATAAGTACACGTCAAGTCTAAGACTAGTCCAGTGTCTAGTCTAGTCTAAGACTAGTCCAGTGAATTTTACAATATCTGGACTTCACCACAACTGTGTGTTTAAGCTCCCCTGCCCACAATCTAAAGTGGCAATACTAACAATTCGCAAATATGTGACATCTCCTTACAGAGATGTGTTATGCCTCCATAATGATACGTGTGTAATCACTTCAACATCATGTGAACAACATCTTCTTACGCAGTGTTAGTGAACGCTTGTGTGCCTCACGGTGCACACATTGCTGGGGCACTGCCCAATAATTAGTGCTACAACATCCTCGTGCCTTTTATCAGTGTTTTTTTCTATGTTCTTAGCGATGCTACAATAATCAACGCCTTAGCAATCTAACCGCACTCTTCTTCTGCACACATGAGTATTCATGAACTCATCATTCATCATTCAAGATGTACCTGTATTTATATCTAACAGAACTGCCTTACACTAACATTGTGCTCCAGCTTTCATGTGACTTCATGTACTCCATTTATGTTTTTGTGCCTTAAGTGATTATGTGTATGTACCTGTTTTTTGTGCTCTCTGTTTATGCATTTTACGCATTGTGCTTTGTGTATTGTTGCCTATGCATTTTTATGTTTTTTTTATGCGTACGTCTTATTATCCAAGTATTATTAGTTTAACTACCTACTATCTGTAACACCACAGCTTGCCTCTTCAAACTGTAATACAATCCTACTAATGCCCTTGTAAGGCCATGTACTTCCCTTTGACAACCTCAATAATCTCCTGGTGCAGCCTCGTGTGGTTCCAGGAAGCTTTTTCCGTATTAGAGGAGGGTTTGGAACACATGCCTGTTTACCTCTGTTAGACACCAGGCGTTCCATTCCTCCGTAACCTACCTACCTACCTACCAAGTTCATCAGTCAGCAATCAATTATTTTATAACGTCTTGCAAAATAACTCTTATCTTTCAATCTTATCTTATCTTTCGATCTGTATTTTCCACGGATATAACAGCTAAACTGAACAGAGATATCCAGGGAAAAGGAAAAACCCTTTTTGAATTGACTGGGAATGTGTATGTTTTTCAGATAAAGTAAAATTTGTGAATAAATCAGATGAAAGAAAAAATTTTCATTTCAGAATTTATCAAGCCATTTTAGATTACTGGCCGAGACTATAAATACTTACCATATTTTAACAGTTAAGAAATATAAATGAATGGTTAATTTTAAAATATTTTTTGTTCATAGTACCTAATCAGGCTAGCGAGCGCATACAAAGCGATCCGCGAGCACAAGGTTGGGCACCGCTGTTTTAGAATGTGCTCTTAGGGACAAAAAGGTTGCAGCCCCTGATCTAGAGAAAATTAAAAGTACTTGCATTTATTTTGGTAACAGTTGAGTGTAACAAAGGGTTATTTTAATTGCCATATCGCCGTTTTAGTAGAGGCTGCATTGTTTTTACTTCTTGTATACTCAGCATTTCTAAACTTTTGGCAAATATCCCGGGCAAAAGGAGGAACTTGCCGGGACGAAGGGATCATATAATGGAGCCGAGACTTACGGTCAAAGCGAGATGTCTGGTAAGCCTAATTCTAATGCCCTTTTCATTAGGACTCGGGGGATTGCTATAATGAATATTAATTGTACAAGATCTGACATTACAGAATGCTCTTACAGAATACACGAGCTGAAGAAAAAGGCGAAATTTTAACGACCAAAATTAAATAATTTAATAGCAGTTAGTCTATTTAAAAAGGACAGAGATAATTTACTCTTTCGTGCCTTTAATTTAACATTCCGGTATAATTAGACGACATATCTCCCTCGTACTGTGCTAAAAGTTTAGACACTGCATTTCGCAGTGTCTAAATAATGTATAATATGTACATCTTAATGTTATATTATACATCATATATGATGTATAATATAACATATTATATATATTATATATGATGATATAATCATATAATATATATTATCATATATATTATCATATAATCATATAATATATATAATCATATAACATATATAATCATATAATATGTATTATATATATATTATATGATTATATATGTATAATATAATATGTTATATATGATGTATAATATAACATCTTAATGTTATATTATACATGAGTATTTCACTGATGAGAGTAAAAGTCAAATTAAAATTTTATTCACTTTACTGCTTGTATATACAACTAAAATGCAAGCAACTTATTTATTATTTCTTTTGGTGTCTTGAAACACAAAAAGCTTAATTATAAACCACTTAATATGCAAATTTAATGGTTATCAACCTGACTCCAAATTATTCATTATCTCTTATCACAAATAGTAGTAACAAATACACTAAAATACTAAGTGAAACCAGCTTGAACTGCAGGTAGGCTATAAAAAACAATTCGTTGCCAAACTCTCTTTCTCTCTGAGTTAATAACTTTACCTGTTATTTAAAGCTCACTTAATTTAAATTCCATTGAAACCCATCGAAAAATAGAAGTAACGGTACAGAATGTTCATAAAAACAAAATGTTCATTAAAATATGCTTTCGCTGATTCTGCATTTCACAAAAAATATCTAAGATTACCAAACTGATTCTTTTATGTAAGGATGCAGCGCTTAAGTATAGCCATAATACATCAAAATGCTTGTCTCTAAAACTCCCATTTTTTTAACAAAAGCCATATCCATATTGCAGTGGAAATTTGCCTAAGTGTAGTTGCTTTTACCTGTTTATTTTTGAATTATTTAATGGGAGACAGAACTGTAATTTTGATAGATCTTAATGTTATATTCCTACACTTAGCTTCAATATTTAATAAATCTCTTGTCCAAAAGTGAAGAAGATACTTTGACTTAATAAAAGTCCAACTGTAAAATGCATGGGTCAGACATACTGATCAAAACTAGGAAAAAAGTATAATCTTTAAATAATAATTTAATCATTATAATATTATGTTGAATTACATTATTGCCGAATTTTATGTTGTGTTTTCAAACTGATGCTAAATTTTCTCTTTTATAAAAGTTAAAAAATGAGTTACTTTAAATATTCCTACAAAATGTTAAAGTGGGATTATATTAAATAAAAGGAAATTATTAAAGTAGTTGCTTATATTTACTTCACTTCTCGATATCGTTAATTATTTTTCTTTCTTCTTACCATTTATTTTAAAATTTCTATGTTTTAATTTTCTTCTAATTATTTACATATTTTATTTTTCCTCTAAATGCAAGGTAAATGATCGCCTTCTTATTTTGCATCTTAAGCATTCTGTTTAAGAAATTAAGCCTTATCACGTGACAACCTTCAGTTAACTTTCTTTCATAATCCCATAGTTTTTTACGCTCACGTTTTCACGGATGATGTCTTTTATCTTCTTACATGCATTATACGAAAACAATTTTCCGGATAATTTTATTTTTGATTCAATTTCTCAAGGATTAATATAAGCTTGTAATATTTATTATCAGCCTTCTAATTTAAAAAGCTTGGTTTATTTTATTTAATATAAATAAAAATTTAAAAAAAATCTGAAATGTTTCAGATTTTAAATTACGTCCAAAGGGCCTTTTTTAACATTTTGTGTGTTATCTTTCTTTATTAAATATCATGTTCCTCGCACTTAAACCATAAGATCCAGTGCAACAGCAATATCGCAAAATAGTTTTAAAACGAGCATATCTTTAGAATTTCCGATACAGAGACTCACGCGCTGGAGATAAAAATGTTTTTTCTGCACAACGTTGCCATTGCTCGCTTTGAAATCCTTGAGTTTGTTAATCAAAAATTCGTCAAAATTTTAAAAAATAGGAAATCGATCATAAAACAAATTTCAAATTTCAAATTTGGTCTTCCACATGCTCATATTCGTTGGAGGATTACGTTATTCAAAATTCGATGACTCTATGTACCGTTATTTTATGACAATGTGAGAAATATACATACATTTACGCAGATTTTCATTATTTAATTTCTTCAAATATAATGCAGGACTCTAACATTTTATGGCAACAGTTTGAAAAGTGAACCGACATATATCCGTCCGACGCAAAATGCCAAAACGAAACTAATAGTCCTTCGGGATTCAAATCCCTTTGGACTAAAAATTTATTGAGATACTGAGATTGAAAGTAATTTTGATATACTAACAGAACTTTTTTTTATTTTTTGTAGATTAATAGAGGTTTCACAATTATTGCTTATTAACAAATAATAATTTTTATTTACTCTCTGCATGTTAATAAATTTTTATTTATTCAAAAGAGATTACTTTAGTACGGATATTTCATTAACATATTATGTTATTTCTGTACTCAAGAAATATTTCAGAAATTAAATGACCGAGAGGCATCAGATTTTAATATACCGAAAAAAAAATAAACTCCCAACTTTCTGAAATAAATTTGATATTTACTGAACTTTTTTAAAAATAGCAATGGAAGTTGCACATTTAAAGAAGATAGTATGTTACAAGATTCAGTACGCCATCGGTGATTTTAAGTTCAAAAAAATTAAATTACTGACCTTCCTTGCCGCCAATCGAATTG
Source organism: Stegodyphus dumicola (assembly GCF_044657685.1). Lineage (NCBI taxonomy): Eukaryota > Metazoa > Arthropoda > Arachnida > Araneae > Eresidae > Stegodyphus > Stegodyphus dumicola. The sequence continues at coordinate 96,176,162 of NC_140772.1, read as the reverse complement.
CTGTAATATCCTGATTGATGAGTGAGATTCGCTTATTGAATGTATTGTTGGAATGTTTAAAAACTTAACTTTAGGTTGAAAGTTAACAATTATTCTGCACAACGTACGCAGTATACGACGAATGTAATATCAGTTCAAATGTTTAGGTATGTGTCTTTCAAACACCGCAGATTGTTGAATAATGTACAGTATTAATATAAAAGATAAATTAAATATTATACGCTACACCGAATGGCAGCATTTACAAAGGAAGGCCATTTTACCAGAGCTTGCGGATTATAAACCAATTATTTTTGCAGCATAGAAAGGCGAACATTACTATCCAATTTGATTGATGAAGGAGGTGCTTTGATCAAAGATCATTTCATGCCTAATTCCATTATTTTAATTTCAAGCTTTAATTATTAAACTAGGAACGAATCGAAAATGCCTTTCTAATGGTGCCTGTTTTATCATGTTACATTAGGTAGATAAAATGAAAATTGGTTTTTTACTTTTAAATAATAAATAAATAAAATAAAAATACTTTTAATTGGAATTATGTATATTGCTTCTCCATGAGGATAAAAGACCTGCTATTATACTTAAGCTGCTATTGCGCGTTCTTTGGAGACTAAAATATACTACCTATGAAAGAGGGCCATGGATTCGGAAATCTGCACAGGCAGCATAACTTAAACAAATGTTGTGTAGTAATATGGGTACACAAGGCCTCTTAAGGAAATATATTGGAATCCTGTGTTGCTATAAGTGAACAGTATATCATAAACTTAAAAGTTACACTACATTAATTTTAAGATTATTTACATCAGTTTCATAGAAACACATGCTGCATTTTTATCAAATGTTTCGTGGAAAATATATTTAAAGCAGTATACTGATATAATTATTAAATAAATTGTATTTATTATCCAGATAAAACTGCTTGACAATACAGTAAATGTTTAGTAATTTTGGTATGTAAAATTATATAATGGGTCATTCCTCTTTCCTGGGTTTTTCGACTGTTTCTTCAATTACCATGATTTCGTGTGGGCATCGTGACATTTACGAGAGGCTATTATATATATGAATTTTGCTTCAAACTGAAGCTGTTTTACCCAACAGCATATAATTTGCATAAATTCTAAGCTATCATCATGAAACAAGAAGCTATTTTATTGTTTGATTCGTTAAACTAACCGCCTTCCCTAATGCATTTCGATTAATGCAAGGTAACCAGTATTATTCCCCCAAGCAGTATTGCAGACAGGAAATGCTAACGGCATTCCATCTGCATAAATTGGTTGGCAAAGATGTTCTACTACCTTTGATGTGGTTCGAGCAATTGACATATGTTTAGAGAATTCTGGAACACTAGGCCCAAGATTAGCAATGCTAGTGGGAGTTATGTGGAATAGAATGCTTAATAATGATGTATAGGAGGTTGAATCGAACAATTAGGGAGATACATGTCAAATGGAAAGTGGATTAGGTAGAACAGAATGCGATAATATAGATAAATGCATTAAGCCAGGTTGTTTATTTAGGAAAACTATACCTGAGGCAATCTACCTTAAAATGCGGTACCTTTGTGTAAATATTCTCATAAAAACTTGTTAAAAGGCAAAGCCGTCTGGCTAGCATGATGTTAGGTAGCTTGGCTGCCTTGGTCTTGTGTTCAAATCCAAGAGGAGGTCATGGATGATTGTAAATGTATAGTGTGTTTGCGGCGTGGGCAGCAATTTAAAATAATGTTAGTCGAAATTCTTTTCAAGTAGTTATTCGAATAGGGTAAGGGTGGGAGTTCCTTGGAACTATCTCCTTCGAAACTGAAACTGAGATGAGCAAATTCCTACCTGTCGTCCAATAAGACTTTCAACGCTTCCTAGGCCGTTTAATAAAAGCACCAGTACGTTCTTGGCCTCGATGAATTTATGGACTTGTCTGATGTTACGGTCAGGCAAATGAACAAATCACAACTATAAAATACAAAAATCTGATATGGAAACAACATAAATTCCTTACACGGCCTATTAAAATATGCATATGTTTTTGCTGCTCTTCATTTAAACTAATTTCCCTAAATTATTCTAACTTAATCAAACAATTAATCGACGCAAGTTGAAAATGACATCAAGAATTTTAGATTTTGAAATTAAATATTCCGGTCAATTATTGTCGTCTAGGAGTCAGATTTCTATTTTTACTTCCTTGTACGAAGTAAAGGAAGTATTGCAATCACGAAAAATATCCGGTACCATATTTCAACGAAAATATCCATTTTGACCGCTATCGAATGAAATTTAACGATGTTTTTGCGTGACATCTGTACATAAGGATAGAATAAACAACTTTTTCCAAAAACTAATTATAAAACTGGTTTAAAATGGATTCAGAAGAGATTTTTTCGTGGCTTCTGTACGTATGTATATATCTCACATAACTCAAAAACGAGTAGCATCAGAACGTTGAAATTTTCTGCATAGGACTGCTGTATCATGTAGTTGTGCACCTCCCTTTTTGGTTGCAATCGGTCCCACCAAAATTTATGTATATAACCACTATGTTACTTTTATCAGTGAGTTCAGTTTTTTTTAATTCTTATATCTTGGTATATTGTGATTTTTTTCTTTAAAAATGATTGAATTATGTTGTTCGTATCTTCCGGTTAAGGGTTTTAGGCCTTTAATTAAATCTGCATGCAAGAGTTTTAAAATTATCAACAACTGAATTAATTGCATGAGAAATATATTTCTAATGAAATTCGAAGGAATAAGTCTAAATGAATTGCAGGAAAAAATACGTATAATTTAATATTCCGTATAATGAAGTCACGTGGTGTAGACATCAGCTTTTTATTTTTTCATAACGAGTTTAAAACTCGTGTTCAAAGTTAGATTTCGTTATTCGCCGAATTTTTTTTTTTTTTTCCTTAATTTGGCATTGCCAAAACATGAATATTTTCGTCATTTAAAATACTTTCAGAGTTGAAAGTATGTGACTACGACCAACGACTGTGAAAATAAAAGCTGGGTAAAGAATTCTAAGCCGGTTAAGGGCAATGGCTATATATATAATATATATATATATTTATAATTTTCTATTCTTTTCCCTTTTCACACTTTTATTTTTCGAGTTTGTTCTACTAATGAATTCTTGTTTATATATATATATGTATGTATATATAATTACAAAACAATTCTTTTGAAAACAAAATACAAACATGCCTAGAAATTTCGCGCATTAAGCTGCAGAAAAATTATCATTAAAGACATAAAGTAAGAAATTTAGAACTAATATTTCACAAAGACCAGAAATTGAAATTCATAATTAATAAATTTCAACTAATCATATAAATGAAAAAAAGAATTTTAAAATATTAAAACTAAAACATTTCAAACAAGCAAAATCCCACTTCAAAGAACTTTTTTTTAATTTAATGAAAAACGAACAAAAACAGAACAGGAATTTAATCAACCCCAATGTCACTTCATCAGGGGGAAGGAACTTTGAAATTAATTGTAATCTCTCTTCTACAAAAATCCTTGCCTTTCTATATCCAGAATTAGCCGATGAACCATTTCAATGTATTATAATTATAATTATAATAGTTCACTCGAAAATTCTGTCCCTTCCCCAAAGCCAGGAAAAAACAAAGTAAATTATAATTAGAAAAATTAGATTAATCTTAAATAAAGAAAATTCTATCCTCTTAGAAAAATTGAAAACGAAAATGGAAAAAGAAAATACTTCAGTGAAAAATTTTAAATCAAAATGTTTATCTTTAAACAGATAATCCAATGAATTAAGATGTAGTTGAAAATGCCTTTTTAGAATACACAAAAAGTAATTAATAACTTCCATCACTCTCATTAGACTCCAGTCTAAACATGAGAGTCCAAACAGAAAAGTACGTACAGCTAAAAAACCTTGGCCAGAAAGTAATTGCTCAAAAGACTAAAATCTTGTACGTAACATGTAAATTTGAAACCAAAAAGAAAAACGTTTAAATATTTCAATGAATTTTTTTTTTCAATCAAGGAAAAAGAATTCATATTAATTGAATGGAATTTAAGTAAAATCGTACTCTTGTAAAAAAAAGGGGAAAATAATATTATTTAGTGTAAAACTTTAATTAAATTTTAAAATTAATTAATCCTTATTAATCCTGCCGATTGCAACAAAAAAGAAGGTGCTCAACTAGATATTACAGCAGTCCAATGTGCAAAATTTCAATGTTCTACGGCTAATAATCTTTCAGTTATGCGAGATGCCATGCATTAGTGATTAGTACATTCGTATGTACAAACGTCATGATAAAATTCCCTTTTGGATCTGTTTTAAATCCATTTTACAATTCGTTTTTGAAAAAAGAGTCCTTTGTTCTGTATATACATACTGATGGCGCGCAGAAAAAATATAGTCAGAATGGGTTCCGGAGCGGTCAAAATAAATATTTGTTTTGAAATATGCGCCTAAAATGTTTTGAATTTATAATATTTCTTTTTCTTCGTACAAGTAAGGGAAAAAATCTTAAGTTACTCTAGTTCATTCTGCCTCCGATAAGTGTACCCCAGAAGAACTGTAAATATCCCGTGATTTATTCTTATGGCCGCGTGATGGACAAAATGATCTGTTTAAGAAGTTTTAATTTGTAAATGTTTTTAATGATTCTTTGTTTATTTCTAACGAGAGAAATGTTATCATCGAAGGGAAAACACTTTCAGTCTTATTAAAAAATTATCTTTTTTAAATTCTCATTTTCTAAGTCGAGACTAGACTGTTATGAAAATCAGTGATGAGTTATTCCTGTTTTGGGAGTATATCTCTTAATAAACATTTGTTTCACAAATATTAAGGAATGCAGCAGCAGCACTCTAGGAGGTAAATAATTAGTTATTTTAACTTAAATGATGCAGGTGATGAAAATTTGCTGACTGCATTTCAGTGATGAAAACAGAATTAGCTCAGCAGCATATCCAGCGAACTGTATATTAAATATGCAATTTTAACAGCCTTTTGTTATGTACACCAAATTTCTAAAACATTTCAGTTTTTGCTCTGCTTATTTGCTTACAGTATGCTCCAGCCAATGCTAAATTTTTCCTATGAATTCCTCAGCATCTGTGTTTCTGCATTCTCAAAGCCAAAGAAAAAAAAAAAAGTCTGGACTATTATTGAAAAACAATTGAATTTAATAGTATTGTTCAAAGACTTCTAAGACTTACACACGAATTATAACTGTAAAAAGATAGAACAATAATCACGTTTACTGTAATTTTTTGTTTGCATTCAACTACGTTATGCAATTTATTTTCAGAAATATAGTCCTTTACGAGTGCACATGCAAAGAAATATCGGGATACTTTGTTGAATTCGCTTAAAAACCGGCGCATATAACAGCCCTACATTCGTTTATGTGATGGTTTGTAAACTATGTTTGTATAAACAAACAAAGTGAGATATGGGGATTAGACAACTAAGAGAGTAAGAATAATAAAAATAGTAACATCAGAATTGCTAAGGAAAATCAACGAGTTAAATATAAGCAAAAATTTGGAAAAGGAGAACACGATGAAATAATTAAATATTTAATACAAATATCCACATAATTTTGAGTTATTATTCAGTTTGGTATATGACGTAGTTCTATGCATTCTGTGAATGAATTCACCGAAATGCGCTCAAGTTGGATGTAAATCTTTGAGCAGATATACTCAATCGTCTACTTCAATATACAAATTTTGTTTCTGCGTTCACAACATTAACAAAACATTTATGTTATAAATGAAGAAAAAAATTTATAAATGATTTCTGCAAGGATAATAAAAGAAAAAAAAACGTTTTCCACATATAATGGTGATTTCAGCATCCTAACAATACAATCCTCAGTTATAGAGGATTAAGATCATGAGAAGTTTATGCTTTATAATTAACTAGGTGTTAGTAAACTAGGTTTGTAACTAGGTGCTGATAGTCTGTATCTTGGAGACGTGCTTTCTTTCATTTCATTTTAATAAATGCGGCTGAATAACTTTAGAATCAAACCAAAATAAAGAAAGCAGTTCAAGTAATTATAACAGAAGCAAATCAACCCATAAAGAAAAAGACTTTAAGCCAGAAATAAATTACCAAATTTGTTTCAGTTGCAAACTCAAAAGACGACATCCTTTGTTAATCTTGTTAGTCAGTTACAAAGTCTTGAGTTAAAGAAAAAAATGTGTGTTTGTGTTTAAATCTGACAATCTTAATTTAAATTATTACAAAACACTAAGAACTGATGTCAGACTAATGCTATCTTTATGTTCCTCATATAATTCATAATTATGTTAAAACATTAATTTTCCAAAAATCTGATTTTTAAAAGTAAGGCAAGGAATTTTGATTCTTTTCAGCTGGGTTATTTTCATAAAAGTTTTGCATTTTGTAAATGAAACGAAACAACTTTTCAGAAACTAATAAGATCTATGAATATTCATTTTTGTTATTTCTAAACATCCCTTGTAAAAGGAAAGGGGAGGATGATGCGGCAGAAGAAGGGTGGATTACAACCATTCCATCAAATGTATTGCAGGATGGTCTCTGTGTCAACTTGTCGCACATATCTGAGTGTCATCCGATACTAATGGGATGGAAAAGAAAGAAAGTTTCCCTTCCCTCTTCAGTGTCACAAATCTGCAGTAAAAGAGATGCCATATACTTCATTCTTCATTTTCTTATCCTTTACTGAAAGCATTTTTAAGGAGGTTCACCGATCAATATACAAAACTCTTTTGCATGAACATGGTTTTGAAGGGTTTCTCGAGGACTAGAATTGTTTCTTGGCAAAAAGTCTTAGATGTTGCTGCAGTTGATATATTTTATTTGCATTTTTGTGTTTCTTGCAACTCTAGACACACTAGATTTTTTCACCGTTTTTTTTTCCTTCTACATTTCAGTTAAAAAAATAATATTTTATACTACTTGCAATTATGTAGGGAAGAAGGCTCTAATTGTGTTATACGTTTTTGTAGCTATGTATGTTGAAATTAGTTAAAAGAAAAAGAGACAGGCCAAATATCATGATAAGAAGATATTACAATAGATGTGAAATCACGTTATGGGAAACTATTTTATCGTTTTCTTACTTTATGCTCAAGTGTCAATGGACAAAATAATTGAAAAATTGAAGGATAATACGTTAAGTAACATTTAATAAAAGTATCAATTTACATCGGGTTAAAATTTCAAAGCAGAAGATTTCTAAATTATACCAAATACAGTTGAAGTTAAAATGCATCCTAAATTAGTTAAGAATTCTATTGTATTTAAATTTGAACGAATGTTTGATTAAAGTGACTTTATTTTAAGAAATATTTTGATTCATTAACTTAAATTCTACAAAGCAATTGAATATTAACATGCCTTTTTGCGTTAGTATATAAAATTAACTACAAAAGGATAAAAAGGATCAAAATACTGTAGTATAAATTTAGCTATTTCTTCTGTAGGTAATAAAACATTCGCTTTCAAATTAGGCATTTTTAATTTATTAATGACAGAACTGATATCATCGAAACATGAAAGTTCATTTACTGAAGACTTTTCTTCAGTTACGTTGATGTTCATCTACTGTCTTCACCATGTGTATCTTTGCCAAAAATGTTTAGTGAATAATTAAGTATGAAATATTTTCCAAAGTACTGGAGGTCATTAGGTTATTTCGAAGTATGAGACTGCCGGGACTCGAACCTTGAACTTCTGGAATACATGTAGAGTATACTTCCAATTAAACCACGAAGGCATGCGGAAAAGAGGAGGAAAATACATTATAGTATTATCGACAATTTTTTTCTACATAACTGCAAAATTAGGCTGAATAAATGTGTTCACGTAGTGATTGCATTGATAAGGTAAGCAGATTTTATGCTTCATTTCTAATACTAAGACTATAATAGAATGCAATTTAATACTATAAGTTTCCTTTTTCATCGCTATGTCATTTAGATATGTTATCTTACATTTAGAAAGAATGCCTTAGCTAAGAAAGAATGCCTCAATATACATATATACATTTCTAAAATTTATTATTGATTTGTCTTCCACCAAATATGTACTAAACTTGGAGAAAAGTTACAAGTTACAAAATATGTTTGTCTTTGTTATTACTTGGGAATTGCATACACTTATGATTTTTCGTCTCAGCGTTAAGGGCGTAAAATTCCGAAGAGAAGGGTGGCTTTATGATACCTTAACACGAGAATTTCTGCCAGGTTCAGTGTACCGGGTTTTAAATTGGATGTATGCTGGAAGAAAAGGAATTAAAGTGCAAAATGAGAGAGTCCTTTTTTTTAAAATTATAATCAAGAAAATCCCATTCATTCATCACATTTTGAGGAACTTTAAAATTTGCGGGCAATAAACCCATAATGCTTGGAGGGATTCACTTGTTTCTTTAAATGAAGTATCTAAAATAAACAAGAAATTAACCAATTAATTGCAAAGTGAAAGTTAAGTGATCAAGAGAAACTATATTAGATATATAATAAAAATAAGTAATAGATTATCAGAGAATTCGTTTTGTGAATAAAAGAAGACCCATTTTATTTTACTGCATTCTAAAAGAACATGGATTTGTATTTGCAGCGATGAAGAAACAATTTACGCTAAATATATCATTTCACCGAATTAGACTTCTTTTTTTTTCACCTCAAATACATTTTTTGTTTAGATGAAAAAGGGATCATTAGATTAATATGTTATTATGAAGAAAACGTTCAAAAATATTATCTGAAAAGGAAGTTTTGCAGCGAAATTCTTTCTGAAAAGTGGCCCAGTATGGAAAACTAAATTTTTCTCGAAGATAACTCGTTCCACCGAAAGTATAAAGCGTAAAACAATTATTATTTTCGTGTAGTTTTATGCATAGGCGAGACAAAATTAAAAAAATGCTAAAAAGTTTTTATCATTTGAGCCCTTTCTTCTTTAATTAGTGTGAATTATATTATCCCAAATGAATTAAATAAAATTCGCTTGTATAAAATCTTTGGTTTGTCAGTGGTCCTTCATCTTAATTTCTCAAGGTTTGTAGGAAGTACCTAGGCATCTGTTATCATAATCTTAGGTTCTGGTTTTCTTTGGTTGCATAAATTAAGTCCAAACTCCTGACAGACTTACAGGGAACTATAGATGTGTCTGAAAAGAAATACAAAGTCTTTAGAAAATCATAAACCAAATCTATTTATTAAATCAGAGCTTAAAAATAAAACGCACTTCTCGTGCTTGACACGCTCAACCACCACTTCTGGAGAGATAACTTAAGGTATTTCTCCCGCCTTCCTAGCGTGCCTTCGTGGTGTAGTGGTTATGCACACTGGGCCGGAATTCCAGAGGTTGGCGGTTCGATTTCCGGCGAAGGCGTTGCATATTTTGCATCTTGCCTGCTTCCAAAAATACCTAATGTCTCTACAAACTCAAAGTAACAGTCAAATTCAAATTAAACTAAATCTAGTAGTCAAGGCTTACGCAATTCATTTAACGGGAAGTTGGCTCCAAACATCTCTCCGGCGTAACAATTTAAATGTCGACAGAAAATAACACAAAGCCAGAGAATTAAAGCCTTATTAGAGCTAGCGAAACCTTGTAACGTGGCCTGGGAGCCAGAAACACGCTTTGTCTTAAATTCCGAAAAACGTTAGCTTAAATACTCTCAAACTAATTTGAATTCTGGTAGGAAAGCGGAAAGGAGAAGTGGCAGTAAAGATCTAAATAATAAAATAACTGGGAATGTAAAATAATAGCAAACCTACATATCAAATAGCAGCTCCCTTAGATTCAGAAAAAAGGAAGTATAACGCGTCTAAAAGTAATTAATTTAATCAATATTTAATTAGATTTAATAATCTAGTGATAGTTAAATTATTCCGATCTTGCCCACATAGAAATGCGTTGTTGGCGAATGTCAAACGGCTTTCCGAGAATTAGCGAGTGAATCAGAAATATAAGCTTGTAACATTTCAGTAACATTTCTCTAATTTGAACAGCTTTAATTCCTAGGGTTTGTAAAGAACTTCGGGATTAGTTTATTATGCAGTTTGACTCGTCTTATGAAGCTAATTTGCTCTTCATGTCATATTTCTGAATGATTACAAAATCTGTACCCAGATCAAGATTTTCAAAGATCTAAAAATAATTATATAATGCTAATACAAAAACAGCAGGGGTAATTTGCCAAGCATACTAAAAGCGTCTGCATCCTAATTTCATCAACTGTAAATACATTTCCTTTCAGACGAGAAACATTATAGCAAAACCTCTAATATAATACATGATTATAGACTGATGATAAGTAAAGTTGCATTTCAGAGCTTAGAGTAAGGCATTTAATCAAAGTGAGATAAATTATAGAAAATTAACAATATCCTAAGTTCTTACTTCATTCTAAAATAATGAAAGCAAGTGGAAGATTCACAGTTTAATAATTCTGCTTCCGGTTACAGAAGAACAACCATAATTATTTTTAATATAGAGTATTTTGCCTGCTGCATGCGAAAGTTCGAAAAGTACTCTACACTTTAATGATTCTGAATGCATTCAATATTAGGAGAATGCATGCATTAAGATACAATCCTCCTTTAAACTATTTTCTCAATTTTTACAAATGTCAATATACTATATCTTTCTTTATACTATATTCTTAATTTTTACAAATGTTAATAAATTTGCTCTTTCACTTTGAAACTGCACATAACTATATCGGCTTTTAAAATGTGATGAACTATAGGATTTTTCTAAAATGGAAAATCATTTCACTATAATTTTATAGATTGGTAATTTAACGAAACTGTGTTTTGAAGCGTGAAAAGATTTGAAGAATGCATAATATATATTGGGAAATGAAACGAAACACCGTTTTTTCATTTTTCCCTGTATAAAATGAACTAACAGTTTTTGTTTAATGTATGGAATTTTCGATTATGCAAAAGAATAGGTTTGGAAATTTTGAAAACATATTGCATACACATATGTTTATGCACATATGTTATGTGTACGAAGACGATGAATATAAGTTTAAATATTTATCAAGGCTTGAATTTCTACATACATAATTTCTCAACATAAAGTAAACAATTTTATTAAAACTGTTTCAAGAGTAGTTCAAAATATTATAATTATATATATATATATATATATATATACATACAAAATTCATGGATGTGTTTGTAATTGGTAACTTTTTCATTTGCCAGGTACAAAGTTAATGAAAATAAAAAAGAAAAATCTTAAAATTTTCAGATTTTATACTATTACTCCCGAAAGGACATATTTTATCGTTTTATGACATGCTTTATTTATTAAATATTATGTTCTTTGCTCTTAAACCACGTAAAATTCAGTTCAAGAACAATATCGCAAAATGTTAAAAAACAACTTATCTTTAGAATTTCCGATAGACAGTCTCCCGCGATGGAGATAAAATATTTTTTTCCCGTATACTTTTGTCATTACTCGCTTTCAAATCGTTGAGTCTGTAGAGTCATTAGGATTTTTTGAAAAGGGGAACGTGAAAAATTATCAATGCCGTCACCGGGACTTGAACCTGTGCCTCTCGAATATGCGTCAAGTGTGGTAACCTTTACACCACGAAGGTATGAAGAAAGGAAGGAAAAAATACCTTATATACTTCCCTTTGAAAGGGCGACTGGGGATTAGAGGATCTAATCACCCTATCCTGGTGGTGAAGAATCATTATCCACTACAACACTACAAGGGCTTTTTAGTTCTAAAGCCACTGTAGAGTCATTAAGATTTTTTGAAGCCGGATACATGAAAAATGAGCAATGCCCTCGCCTGGACTCGAACCTGGACCTGTCGAATACCCGCTGAGTGTGCTAATCGTTACACCACGAAACCATGCAGAAAGGAAGGAGATACTCCACTCTGCAATTGCGGAGACTAAGGCGATACCGACCATTATTACTTTCATTGTATTCATACAATATGGCGGCAATGTGGACGTCTAAGACAATCAAAAATGTCCTTGGTAAAATAGAGAAAATCTTAAAGCACTGCGTAAGCAGAAACCAACGTGAATAATATTATATTTGAAATGATCAGGATTTAAAACATATAATCAGGATAACGGTTGGAATCAGCAATTATCAAGCTAATTAATCACCGAGCTACTGGTATGTTTATCACAGGATAGTAAGGCTTGCTTTCATTCAGCAAGAAGTATAAATCTGAGTGATTGTTTCAGTTACTCAGTACGATTATTGATATGAACAAATTGCGAACAAGAGATACATTGTAAAACATAGAAATTGCTATTAGTATATAATATTCAACATTGTAACTTTGGAGTTCTCTCCCCAGTGATGGTATATAATTTCGTTTCGTTCATGTCCGTGGTCGGAAAATAAACTAAACTGTAGTTTTTACTTAAAAAAAAAGCTGCTATATCTTAAAAATTCAAAATTTGTTTTATATAAAAGGAAAAATGTCATCATTATTAAATCAAAAATTTACGTACAAAACAATGTAAAACAATTTTCGTTTCCATATCAAACCAATTTTTATGTTATATTGATGGAATGAAAATTAGTTTTAATGCATCTTAAAATATTCCATTGAAGATAAGTAGTACTTCATTTTTCAGAATTATACTCATTTTAAAATTATCTCTTACCATTTTTCTTTATGGAAGAAATCATTTAACGTGAAAGAAAATGCAAAATACTCCAAAGTCGACAGCATATTTTCCCAGAAAATTTAATGTGCTTGTAACAGGCTGTAGCTTTTAAGGAAAATAACTTTTCCCCTGCGATGTGAATTACACCCGCTCTCCTTCTTCAGAAGTTACGATACGCATCGGCCTAAGGGGAATTTAATATGCATAGGATATTCTTCTTCCCATCCAATAACATCCTGTCGAATAATAAGAAGAAACTCGCATTTTGTAGGAGCCTTTTGCTAGAGTATCTCTCATCCCCGTTTTCAACTTTCGTTGGGGAATTAACATAAACATGACGAAAAAAAGTCTCTAACAGCAGTGCCCGCTTCTTACAAAATCACATTACCATGGTAATGAGTGGTGTCGACTTCAGATGTCAGACAATTCCATAGATTGGAATGCCATGGAATCAGTTTCGGGTATTAGATATTGCGATTTTGTTTTGAGTCCGAGAATATGTAACTAGAAATTGCCTGTATCATATGATCATCGCCTTAAATTATCGAAAAAGAATTTTTATGAAATTTGACAGAGCGTATGAAGAAAATGTTGAAAAAGAAGAAGCAATAGATGTGGAATTTTGTTCGACTATTAATAAAGAATTGAAAACTGCATTGGAATATTTATTGCTTTTATGATTGTTCTCGTTTTTAGTTGAAAATTTTTATTGTAAATATATTACAGTGTTTTAAAACTTTTAAAAGTTTTAAAGAGAACTTTAAAATTTTAATACGGTTAAACGATGAAATAGATATGGAAGGCTTTCATTTTACCATTAACGAAGAAATGAAAAATTGCAGAATGATTTTTTTTTATATTGTTACGTGCGTACAATTTCGTAATGGAACGAATGCACATAAAGTCGATGAGAATTTTATGAAATTTATTTTTCCATAAAAAGAGAACTTTTTACACAAAATTCCTCGCAGAGTTCTACAGTGATCTCTCAGTGCTCTCAGTCCTCTCAACTAAACTCTGAGTTAAACTGAAAAATAAGCTCTGTTCAGTCTTATATAGTTTCTTCCCATCTGCTGAAATTTCGAGTACCTTTGGTTTCTTCAAATTGCTGTAAGGAAGATACAGTTACATTTACATAGGGCCGGATACAGCTGCTATTACATAGGGGTCGGACCAGTTACAGTGAAATAACGATTCGGCCAAAATGACGCGAAATGGCAATTTCGGCAACCTTTGGTGATTTCTTGCAAATTTGGAGACAAAAATTAATCGCCAAGGCCATGGCGAGTCCGATGATTGGCGAAATAGCCTTTTATCTCAATATTAAATGGACTTACCTCTGTATCCCTGTTTTTCTGGCGATGCTTCGAACTTTTGAGGCCTTTTATGTTATATTACACAAGAGATATTATATTTTACATATAATTTCATAAAAAATATTTACATTGTATTATTTTTATTAACTATTTCTTTAATAGTAGCAAAATTTAATTGTACATGAATTACGGTAAACTTCTCAAACAAACTTGCTTCTCAACCGGATTTGCTTAAATTAACTCCATTTTAAACGGCATTAGTTTCGTGAGGACTTTATTTCACAAATCTTTCGTCTGACAGTTGTAAAAAAAATACACACCACCATAAGCAAATTTTAACAACTGCCAACAGTGAAGTAAAATAGCGGCACAGTTAATCATAGTTGTGTAAGCTTTCAAGCATGCGCTTCAATTAGTAATTGTTATCACTGAATTTTGCGCTGCAGCCGTTCGTGCATACAGGGTGATTCAAAACTATAGGAACAAACTTCTAAGAAGCGCAGGGTATACCTAGACGATAGTTGTGTACTAGTTCATAATGAATTTAATATTTGTGTACTAATTCTTAATGAATTTAATATTTGTGTACTGTTTCTTAATGAACTAAATATACTATAATTTAAACATACTTTTCTCTTGAATGCATTACATTTCTTTAAAGGCTAGTGAAAAGGGTAGTGCGGGTGATAATGGGGGAATTTGTTTTCATGCTTTTTGGGTCAAAGTTCGAGGTAAAACTTTTCCTTTTCTTCCTCTTATTATTTTTCCAAATCCTACCAAATTTGTAACAAAACAATCTTAATATTAAAAAAATGCTTTTAAAGCATTTTTTTGCTTAAGTGATACCACTAATTAAATTGATAAAACGCATGATGTTGATGATGAAAGTTAAGAGGATTTCCGAACACGTGTTTCATTCGTTGGAGGCAAGAAATTTTGCCTTCATCTGGGTTTTTGTGATTTGCCTATATTACAACTCTGATAGAAATACGGTTAAACACATTTCTTGAAATTCTGCGTCAGAATAGAACATGTCACTTTTGAAGGGGCTAGAATTATTCTTGGAAAATGACTGTAAATTATTACTGTCGTTGGTTTGAAGGAGTATAACAAAGAACTTGAATGGACAAATATTAGTTTATAACTAATTGAAGCCAATGGCAAATTTAGATTCGATCTTCATTTTTGAGAAATTATCTTTGTCACACGAAAGGAGGACATGGTGTCGGCAATTAAGATGTGGTAACCGGGCTAGGACACACGTTTCTCCAGACAACCTTATCCTGGAAGAAATTAGCTTATTCTTCGTTGCTAGTGTTCTGAAAAATTCATAATCACATATCTTCTGAAAAATTCTAAATGCTTATGCCTCGTCGCAGGTCCTCAAAAAGTCTTAATAAACGCTTATGTTTCATCTCCCGTTGTCTGTGACTACTTTAAGGTGTTGTTTGCACGTGGCTCCGAGGACCGATTGACAGCATCAAAACAGCGGTCTGTGTGCTTGGACGACCTCGAATTTGAGGTCCAAGTTTGTTGTTTATCCTACACCAGTGTTTCAGTAACTGAAGCTCTGAAGTTCGTGGCATTCGTCGAAAGCTGCACTTTCTAGTGTGCTGTAGTTGGAGGAAGTAGTCTTTGCGGAAATTGCAACTCAACTAATTACTGCGTGCGAATGATGAAGGATAAAGAAGCTGACTTAGTGGAGTTAACTTTGTGACTACATTAAAAGGACAAATTGTTAATTATTGAGAATTTTAATGTATTTTAATTAGCAAAAAGGAATATATGTTTACTGATGCATTTCAGAGAAACATGTTAGAGACTATCCAGGTATCTAGGATATATAAACTTTTGTTAACCAGTGACTGATGAGTCTCTTTTGATTAAATTTTCGTTAGTGTTAATTTTAATAGTGGTCTATCATGTCTTCATGTGATCCTTATGGAAAACATGGATCTTCTAAAGCGAACCTGGGTGACATTTTGCGGCCTAAGTTGTGAAATTAATTATTCATGCATATTTGATTTTTACGATCTAGTTCTTACGTGTGTGGATTACCGTTTCTTGCTGTTTTAATGTGTCTGAATTTCAATGAAATGATTTTGTGGCTATGTCTAGAATGTAGAATTACTGTATATGTTAGTTATCTGTTTTCAGGAAAGTCAGACATCTCTATGCCTGAGCATTCACGGTACCACGTAAAAAGTCATGGAGAAAAAGACATGGAGATTTCTTCTACCTCTGCTACCACTTACTCCTGACATTTCCTAGCACGGTTTCTTATGCAATTCTTAATCCTTATGATGTATCCTACCTCTCCTAGAACTTTGTCTCAACATTTACGGACAACCTGCATACACATGCACATACACTATATACATATACATATATAATGTAAGAAAAGCTTATGAACTGACAAAAAAGACCTGTGAGGTCAAGAATTTTGCGCGTTGAGCTGCAAAATTTGGAAATAAAATTAAAACATAATTCTTCAAGCTATAGCCTACCTGTAAAGGGATACTTCGTTCCTATGCAAATAAGTATAAACACATAGTAAATATCCAATTGCAATATAAAATGTAAAAACATAGAATGTATGAAAAAATGAGAAAAAAAAAACCCAAAGACGAATGCTTAACTTGATTGCAATTATATATATATATATATATGCTCCCACACACAATACGAATATAGCAACATATTTGAAAAAATTTAGAATGCAGGAGGTGTTTCAATGCTGGAAATTTTTAATTAAAATATATTGAGGATATCTGTATCATTGATTTCTTTTAAGCAATCAGAGATAAGCAAATACAACTCAATTTTGTACAAGAGGCGTGGTACTTTACGTTAAACTTTAGAAGTTGCATACTGCATGTTTTCTTCATGAAGCAAGCGTTAGAGGAAAAAGATTCGAGTCAGATTACAAGTTTACTAAAGGCTCTAAGGTGTTTCATTAAAGGGTGTCGTTGTCAAATTACATTATTGGTTGCTAACGACTTTATTTTAATGTAACTATATATTTCTAAATTTCTGTGTCTCGTTCGCTGAGTTTTATTTTGCATTTGAGTCATATAACTAGAATATGAAAACCAATAATTAAGGGATGGCGTTGATCAAAAAGCTTCAATTGAATCAAAATGTTGATCAAAAAATTTCAAGCTTGTTGCAATATTTAAGGCAGGATTAAGAAATAACCAAATTGAAAACTGAGTGGAACTGTTACAAAATTACAAATCCAACAGCGACTGGAATATGAAATCCCTGACAACTGGTAGTTCCACCCGATTCAAATATCAGCAAAAGGGCTGGTTACGTGATATTGTTTGATATCTATATATATATAGTATAAAGAAGAATGTATGTTTGCTTACGATACACTCAGTCACTACTATAGCTATCATTACCAAAATTTGTACAAGTCGTTTTTGGGTCCTGGGAAAGATCAACGTCAACGGTTTAAAAAAAATCAATATACTTATATTTTAAGCGAATTTAATGAACTTCTGATTAAAAACTAGGGGATTTGGAAGCTTTGAATTGCCACTCTGCAAAAGCATACGACATATATGTTTCAAATTTAATCAGCATACTCGGCGATATAAAAACATTGTGTTGCCACGCGGAAAAACAAAATTATATTAATTTGGCTTGAATTTAATAAACAGCTCGGCTATTTAAGAGAAATGTGTTACACTGCCGAAATTAAAATATTTCAGAGTGTCTTATCGTTCAGCAAAGCGTAAAATATTTACTTTCTCAAGCTATAACATGCACGCATCAACATGCGTGTTGATGCATCACACGCATTTTCCTTGCTTTTGAAAGTGAATTTGTAATAATCGTCACAAAGGGTTACCTTTGCTATGAAATAAAATTTTCCAATAGAGCGAAAATAGGGTGCTTGATTTGCATCTTAAGCACGATAAACTTAAGAGAGCGACATGACTGAGAGAAACTGAGAACAAACCGAGAGTTGCTGAGACAGCACATAATAATTAGAAAAGGATTACAGCGGTACTGTTTTCTCTGTTGTTAGATACATAACTCTCAATCTTATTTAAGAGTTCATTTAAACATTGTGTACTTGCTCTAGTATTTAATATTTTCGTGACTCGTTTTCAATGTAAATGCATGGTGTTTTCTTTAAAAAATATACTTTACAAAGGCTTTATCCTTTTAAAGTTAGGAATAACCTTCGTAGGTTTTGCAGGAATCCAAATAATTTAATCTAGTCCAGATACTAATTAAATGAATATTTTAGCTTAAAAATAAAATTTGACAAGTAGATTGATAAACAGACGGACAGGTAGAAATTTAGACAAATATAAAGAGAAAAATAGACAATAGATAGATAGACAGTGAAGAGGTACATAGATAGAAAAGAAGATGCATGTATAGATCGCAACTTCAAACCAACCTTTGCATAAAACATTCTGAATGCGGCAACATATTGGCTTCATCCAGAATACACAGGGTGTTTATAAAGTCCCGGACCCATTTTGATGTTTAATAACTCATAAAATAATATAGATAGATTAAAATTAATAACATAAATGGTAGATAGACTCAAAACGTTTCATGACCCTTGTCAATGAACTTCCACGTGTGCCCCTTTCGTCATACGGAGAATATCAAGTCGATATTCAATTTCACGCCAGGTACCGGCAAGCATGTCGGCATCCACAGAGGCTATTGCGGTTGTAATTTTGGCTTTTAGGTCATCAATGTTCGACACTCTCCTCCTGTACACGTTGTCCTTTACAAATCCTCAAAGGAAAATAGCCAGCGGTGTTATATCAGGTGATCTGGGTGGCCAAGGAATTGGACCTCCTCGCCTAAACCATCTGCCTGTAAAATGGTCATTCAAAGAACTACGAACGATGGTACCCCAATGAGGTGCTGCACCATCTTGTTGCAGAAAGACATGTGGCTGAAGCTCTTCTACTAGTTGTGGAAATACGAAGTTTTCCTACATATCTAAGTATACGACTGATGATACCGTCTTTTCTGTAAAAAAGAAAAAAAGAAAGGCCCATTGACTCGCTCGTGCATTAGTCCACACCCCAAATTAACCTTTAGGGAATCTCTTTGTGCCTCACGGTATTCATGGGGATTTTGAGATCCCCATATGCGCACATTATGGCGATTATCAATGCCAGAAAAATGCCAAAAACAAAAGAGAGAAAAATGCAATTTATAAGCAGACGATATTTAGAAAAGTACAGATATTTAGACTGGAAAATGAAATTATCTGAAATTAACCACATGCGCAGACGATATTTACAAAAGTAAAGATATTCAAACCTGAAAAGGAAAATATATAAGTTATTCCATCAATAAATGTCATAATTCTGTTTATATCTTTATTATTTTATGAGTAATTAAACATAAAAATGGGTCCGGGACTTAATAAACAGCCTGTATTTTGAATCATAAGGTAATAAAAAGATAGTTCCAATTTTTATTTTTTGCAGATTTGTTCATCGTCAGGACATATTATTGCTACTAGGACATTAGTCGTTTGTTTTTGGTTTATTATACACGTGATACTTCATTTTCTCCCTAAGTTAATGCAATCTCATTCCCAGTGATAATATTTTAAGATTTCTTTAAATCATTATATTTTAGTGTTTGAACAAATGCAAGATAAATGAAAAGTCATTTAGACTAAGTTATAATCAAATCATAGAAATGAAAGCAGATTTATATATTTTATTTTAAAGTTAAAATTAAAAAAAAAAAAAAAAAAAAGACTTGTTTTGAGGGAAGGCTTTCAGATCTACGACTGTAACAGAATGTTCCTACTGTTTTTTTTTTTTTTTTTTTTGTATTTTGTTTTTCTTTCATTCCTTTCTATTTAAATAGAGCAAAATCGAAATCTTCGACTTGAATATTTCATCATGTTATTTGATATTGTTTTTCAGAGAAAGATTCAGTATTTTATCAGAATACGGACTGCTATATGTTTAATTCGGAATATTCTGCATTAAAGAATTGATCTTTCATATTTTGTGTAAACTATGAACAAAATATTACCTTTCTCCCACAAGCATTTGCTTCGTCATATCATTTCAGTATAAAACTAATAAAAAATAGGACCATGAATCAAAGTATTTTATTATTTGAAATTTGTTATTCAAAGGGACCATGTTAATATATTTTTAATCCGAAAGAACTATGCATTTCAGAGAAATGATACAGTTATTTATTTTGAACGAAATATCTTTCAGTGAGAAGTACCATTATGAAAAGCTTCTGTTATTGGCGCAAATGTTAAGGTTCGTCTGATTTGGAATATCAAATACTATTCATAAGGCAGCGCAACAATTTAAAAGAAATATAAATAAAATTACCTTATACGAGGTGTAACGCAAAAAAAGGGACTAAGTGTGTAGCTTAGTCAGCAGAGTGGACTTGGCAACAACTGTTTTGGTGACGTCATGCCACGCACCTCCTCTATCCACGCGGCCAGTTTCGACTTAACAGACCACGCCCGTGGCAGTACTGCGTCATTGAGTGAACATGTGCAACTGCGTGCTGCCAGAAAATTGTCTAATGTAAAAACCGAACAGTGAATCAACATCAAGTTTCTTGTGAAACTTAAACAATTAGCCACGGAGGAAACATCTGAAATGTTAACCGAGACTTATGGAGATGATACGTTGTCTCATACACGTGTGTTTGAATGGCATAAGCGATTTTTAAGGGAAAGGGGCAGTGTCGAAGATAATGAACGTGCTGGGCACCTAAGGGGGCGCCCAACACTTTCATCATGATTGAATGGGTTCCCAGTGGTCAAACTGTTAATCAATACTACTGTACTGAAGTACTAAAAAGACTTCGCGAAAAAATTAGGAAAAAAATGGCCACAATTCTGGAGTGATGAATGGCTGTTGCACCAGAACAATGCACCCGTTCACATGGCTCTATCTTTGAAGCAGTTTCTGACTAACGAAAACATTACTGAGATGGGGCATCCTCCTTATTCACCTGATTTGGCTCCATGCGACATTTGTTTCATTTCCTAAAGTTAAATCTTACTTGAAGGGAACCCATTTTACCTCAGCTAAATAGGTTCAGGCAAAAACGGTGAAACATTGTTCCAGAAACATTGTTCCAGAACTATTACCAGCAATGGCAGCACCGAATGCAGAAGTGTGTGAATGTTGAAAGGAACTACTTTGAAGGTGATAATGTGACAGAAAACTGATTCCTTAAGTACAATGATTTATTGGACCAGTCTCGTTTCTTTTGTGTCACACCTTGTATATGTGTTTTACTAAGGAAAATTATAAGATATTATTTATGCAAAACAGTATTTTATTACATTGAGAAACTACTGACAGTAACAGCAAGGTGACATTTGTAGTGTATTCCAAAAAGTATACTTTGATTACTTGATTTCTGATGTTTACATTTATGTATCGGAAACTATGTTAGGATACGTTGGGCTTTTTTTAATGCGGCAAAACATTTGAAGGTCAAATGCTAAACCACGTACTATGAATACCTTTTTGGAAAACATTTAAAAAATAATTTATCCGTGTTCACTTTATCTGCGTGAAAAACCCAAGAAAATCCAATCATCCAGCTTCTTCAGTCACTATCAATTCACCAGGATTCAAAGCTGAGATAAAAACATCAGTATGCAGTTTCATCCACCCTTTCAGTGATAATCCCAGAGGCTATTATTGGGAGAACTGTAGCCATGAATGCCAGGAACGCATATATTATGCAAAAAGCCGATCTTTACAAAAGCTAAGCACCATTCGAATTGAAGTACATCCACGAATATACAGTTAGATTTTTTATCCCATTTCTGTAGAACGTAGCTGTCTTAGACACACAGAAATAGGCCAGTCTCTCCTGCAGTTCTACATCCTTAGTGAAAGCAGGGACATCAGCGGTCGAACGGTAAAGTTGTTAAACACTGGGGGGTCAAGCCAGGTTCCAATCCAGGCAAATGAGTTGGATGCGTGAGAGCTTGTTAGTTTTCTTTATGTATAACATGAATAGGAGTCATCATGTTCCCTTAGAGCCCTCCATAAAGGAACACTTTCCCTTAGGCTGACAGTCCTCAGAAACTTTGCTATGACCTAAATAATCCAATTAAATTTTTAACAAATATCCTTATGTCCAGAATTATGTTCCTTAGATACAAGCATGAAATTTAATTTTTCGAATGCCTGCATAGAAATTAATTTAAGAAAATGTCAGTAACCCATATTCAAAATAATTATCAGAGATTTTCTGATAACTATTTTGTGAGTGATAATTAGTTCTGAGTTCTTATGAGTGAATTAATGCCAATAATGGTATGAAATGTTCGGAATTTAATATTAGGATTCAGTTTAGCTTAAAACAGACATTTGATTTTTTAAGATTAAAATTTCATCAAGAACGCTACAGGATCTTTCATATTCAAGAAAAAAAAATCTGTAACATTTTTTACTGATATTACTTACGGAACTTAGACGGTCACTGCATTATTGTTGGAAATTAACTGTATTATTGTCGACCATTAATTTCCTGAATTTTGAGAAAATATATTTGCTTTCTGAAGAAAAGAGACGCACCGGAAATTAAATATTATCTTCCTCGCAATGCATACATTTTCCCCCTTAAAAAGCCAAACCTAGTGAAAAATTGAATTTTGGTGTTTATGACCTTATTTTTATTTAATTTCTAGAGAAATGTAACATATTTTCATCCCTGCTAATAATCATGAACTTAGGAAACATAAGAGTGAATTGTTTTTTGAACTGTAAATTATGATAACAAAGTTTTCATTTTATTCCACACTTTTATTGAAAAAATGAATTGAATCGAGTAAATTTAAAATGTGAATCTTTGAAAGAGCCCTTAAATTTAAGTCACTGCCTGAAATAAGTTAGATCACATGCAAAAGAAGTTCATAATTTTTTTTTATATTTCAGTTTTAAGAAATATTATTGTAATAATAGAAGGCTTTATTTCATACAATCTAGTCGCCCCCGTTATGTTTATTGATGTAAGTGTCTTTACAATTCCTGATTTGCCTACTGTACCTACTGTTGGTGCGAGTTTCCTTACGGGATGAAATCAAAAATAGGGCAACTTACGTTTTGTAGCATTTTTAAGTTAAAAATGACTAAGTGTTGAATGAGTAGTTAAAATAGTAAGTAAACAATTGCTAAGTTAAAAATGTAGCGTTAGTTAAAAATAAGTATTGTAACTTAAGCTACACAACGCATAATTAATGTAATAACGTATATTTAATGTAATAAAATGTATCGTAAGTTACATAACATTAATGCAAGTAAAAAATGTAACACAAGTTAAAACTGACGTAAGTTAAAAATATGCCAACTTACGTATTATAGCATTTTCTTTTATATGCTATAAAAGGTAAGTTAAAATTAAATTAAAAATGACTCATTCTATGAAAATGATACGGTACCGGATACGAATCTATTATTGCACAATACTATTTATAATTACAATTTTTGAATGCATGTGTTTTGCTAAATATGCTGTCACTATGCACAAGAAATACTTACATTATTGCAAAATATTTAATCCGTTTAATAAATTGCAATATAGTGCAATTCATTAAACGGATTAAATATTTTGAAATATAGTGCGTTGGTTGCAATATAGTGCAGTATTTAATAATGATATTTTCATTTTTTATTCTAAGGTATAAGCATTCTAAATCTTAAAAAGATTTAAGCAATGAGAGATCACAGCGTGTTACAGAAAAAGTACATGGATGTCCAAATTTGAATAGTTTTCTTAAAATCAGTAAGTTTCTGAAAATTATTATTTGAAATAGCAGGTTCATTTTCGTAAATATTTTAACCTTTCGACTGTGAGTGGCTTAAAAACGCACGTCAAGGAAAATCGTTCATATATATATATATATATATATATATGTCAAATAATTGTTCTTCAGTGTGGCTTAAACGAGTTTAAGCGAATTTATAATACATTTAACTTGCATCTATAACAAGATATAAAAGCTATTCCATCTGAGAATGCTTTGTAAATAGCTATTTCATGCTATTTAGCTGCAAATTCGCTGTTTTCAGATGCACAGCATTAGATCTATGTTTCAATCTTGCTGTTTCAATCATACTAGACAATTATAATATTTGAGCACACTCGTACGGAAAATTTAGAAACAACATCCACAGCAATGAATTCTCAATAAAGTAAGTTGTTATTATCAAGGCTAAGTTAAGGATTCCGGTTCTTTGATTAAATGCAAATTTTAATTTAATATTCTTTTGAAGCTTTTTGTCGCAATTTTAAATAAAAGATTGACAATCAACTCACTTTTACTGATAAATATGTAGTCTGTAAAATATTTTCTCCTGATCATAGTTACTAAATTTATAATCCTATAAGACTAAGAAGAATTATGCAAAAATGTCTTATAAAAACATATATTTGTGTAGAACTAATCGTATGCTGATTGGTTCCTTAAAGAATTTATAATGAGATGTGGACAATGAAAGCCATCTGCATATTCAAGATAGTGGCAATATAGTTAATGTATCTTATTGCTAGTGGATTATCGTTACAAGGCATTGTCTTATACTTTCTTAGACCTCGAATGAACTAAAATGACTCATTCTATAAAAATGATTCAGTACTGTATTACTAATTTATTATTGCATAATAGCATTTATGATTACAATTTTCGAATGAATTTGTTTTAGTAAATATGTTGTTACTACGCACAAGGAATACCTACATTATTGCAAACTATTTCAATTCAATATTACAGAGCAGTTTTTATTAGAATTTTGAGTTAAAACGTCAGTTTAACGTTAAAAAAAATCAACAAGCATTTATATTCCTAGCAGACTGAAATCATAAATTGGCATATTCATATTTTCCAAAGTATTTGCTTTCCAGAAATCGCTAGAACTATCTCGCGCGACCGATTTAAAAAGCCAGAGAGAGAGCATCTCAGCTCAGTTGTTTAAATAACTGTTGCTGTTGATTGTAGCAAATTTGAGAGAGATCGGATTAGCTTACTCTGCGCTTTGGATTCTGTTCTGTTTAACGTTTTAGTAGTTTAAAATATAGCTACTGATTATATTGCGTGATATCGCGACATTATACGAATATCTTTAAGAAAAAAACCAGCGTTTTGTTATATTTCTTGTGATAAGAATAAATTTTATTAACTTTTTATCGGATTTGTGCATTCAATTTATTACGCCTTCGTACGCATGCAACAATATTAATAGCCCAAAGGATGTATATCTCTCTTCATAATAAACGTCTCTTCGTTATATAATTTCGTTTTGGCATTTTGCGTCGAAAACTTTAAATGTTGGTTTCACGTTTCAAATTGCCACTAAATCTTATCGCCCTGTGTTAGTGAGTGACAGAAAGTAAAGACAAAATTGAAGAAGATATTAAATAATGAAGAATCTGTTGAAGAAATTAAATGCTGAAGAATCTGCATAAATATATGCATGTTTCTCGCATTGTGATGAAACAACAGTACCTAGAATCATCAAATTTTGAATAATGTAATCCTCCATCGAATATGAGTATCTCGAAGCCCTAACTTATAATTTGTTTTATTAACGATTTCTAAAATTGTAACAAATTAACGATTTTTTTATTAACAAATCCAACGATTTCAAAGCGAGCAATGACAACACTGTAAGAAAAAAAAAATATCTCCAGCGCGCGAGACTGTGTAACGGAAATTTTAAGACATGCTCATTTTAAAATTATTTTGTTATATTGCTGTTGAATTGAATTTTATGGTTTAAGTGCAAAGAACATGATATTTAATAAATAAAATTAAACGTGCCCCTTTGTGCGTAATGTAAAATCAAGCTTAGTAATGTTTTCAGATTATTATTTTTTATTTTTTATAATTTACATTACTTTCTAAAACATTTAAATGCTCATATTTGCGGTATCGCATTTTATATTCAAATCATAACGCATATTACTAAGTTAAAATTCTTATAACTCTCTTATGAAATTCCTGTAGTTTAAAATTTATATGAATTTTTATTTAAGTTCGAAAATTTTGATGATTTATCTTTTTCTTACGGATGTGGTTCTTCAAGCAAGTAATAAATGTCGGTCCTTTCGGCCTTCCATTTTCTTTCTCTTGTATTCAGTGGGAAGGGGGAAAGAATTTTCTTCTTCTCTTGAATATCTGTTTTACACAGTTCTTGTGGGGACAGACAAGTCGCTAGACAGCAGAAGTGTCTCCGGACTTATGAATGAAATTAGAATCACCGCAGGGCTTAAACAGGGTGACAGGCACCATCCTCAAGTGGATCAGCTGTTCTGTTGGTGGAGTAAAGTGAGAAGTTCTTCTGAGACAGAGTTAATAGTGCTGAGTGATGATTAAAAGTAAACTTAATTCCATGTTGTTTTCCAGCTTTGTGTTCATCATTTTAACGCTTTTAATCACTCACATAAATAAATAGGAAAGTGCAAAGAAAAAAGGAATCCCAAATGAAGTCATGGACGTTATCATATTTTGAATGCAAATCTTGGCAAGGACATATGTAGTAGGCAAAGGGTTAATTCAAAAAAAGACTTTGTTACATGAGATTTGTAGCGATATAGTAAAACATTTTCTATGCATAAATACTTGCGATGTATAAGCCAATACTTTCCAGGTGATCTGCTACCGCTCAAGAAGATAAAATAAATGAAATCTTAGTAAAACTTTAAATTCCACTATTATTAATAAAATTTAATTGGAATTGTCTTTGATAAAGAAAAATAAATAATTTGAATAAAAAATAATGAACTATATATGTTTTTTGCATCGTTATTAGAGAAGGTCTCATTCTCTCTGCTGTTAGGTACATTACTCTCAATCTAACTGAACTGGCATCGGGTACTTCGCTGGTTCCATATAATGACAGCTGATAGTATGTTTCGCATAACAGTGCTGTAAAATATTCTAACTGAAAATGCTTAGTGCAGATATTATCTCATATGCGAAGGATTTTGAACCGAAGATTAACTGTTAAAATTTGAAAATTATACATAATGCGAACCTCATCCTTTCTTATCTTCACATCTCCTTTTTCAGTTTGTGTTTTGCTTGCCCAAAAATGCAAATATTGCACTGTCCGCTAAAACTGAGCGACATACTGAACGAGATTCATGACCACAAAAATCCAGTAAAATGATGAAAAATTTACTTTTAAAAATGCATATGCAAAAATGTTTGAAAATAGACGGGAATAATGAATTTCGGACCAAATATGTTTGCCTTCTGTTTACTAAAAATTAAAAAAAGAATAGAGCGAGAGATTGTTGAAAAGCGGATAAGGTTAGTACGCATCTAATTGCTGCTGGAAAATAACTCCAATTTGTTACAATTTGCCAATGTGATACAATTTGTAACAGATCAATAATTAAAAGATGATTCACTGCTAGGAGTCACAATATTTTTCCTTTATTGCGAACGGATGCATGCGAAGAATGACCTTAGTAATGATCAATGGAAGTAACGGAACTCGAGGCTTGTCTTCCGGCGGTAAAGAGACAGAAGGTCCAGGTTGTCACATAAAAATGCAATTCGATTGACATTTGGGCTGTTACGTAATAATATTCATTCGGTAACGTCTTCGGCCGCAGCGTTCATTGCTTGACTGACAACGGCTTTCATCGTGGCTCTTCACTCTTGC
The DNA here is from genome assembly GCF_044657685.1 of Stegodyphus dumicola. Taxonomy (NCBI): domain Eukaryota; kingdom Metazoa; phylum Arthropoda; class Arachnida; order Araneae; family Eresidae; genus Stegodyphus; species Stegodyphus dumicola. Next base: position 96,148,521 of record NC_140772.1, on the reverse strand, counting down.
GACATATGTCAACAGTGCAAACGAAGGGGGGCGACTACAAATAAAAATTGTCATGGAATTCGAATTATCCGAACTCCAATCAAATTTAGTAATACTTATTCGGCTTCCTTGTTCTCATTTTCTAGAACAAATCAATTAACTGCATTGCTAATTTATTTGCGTGCTTTTAATTCTTTTACATAAAATTATAATAATAATATAAAATATTTATTTAGTGTTAAAAAACTTTTAAATGAATTAAGATGAATTTGCAGGAATGGTTTTTAGTCCACAGTGTTTGAGTATGGATTACTATTCGGTTAGCGTACAGGAATCTAGGTATCGGCAGTTCTGCTATAGCTTAAACGTGAATACCTCTGCATGTTGCAAAATGAAATGGTTTTATTAAATTTAATATTGACAGTTCATGTCCTTATTAATCAAGAGCTTTCGGTGGATTTTTTAAAACTTTATTGTTAGATTTATTGTCAAAGAGAGCTCTGTCTGGTTGAGTGCATATCAGCCTCAATTTCAAGAACAAAAATTTTATGTTTGAGTTCTATAACGGATAAATTGTAATTTAAAAAAATCGCTTTCATTGTACAGTTTTCCTTAAATCTTAATGTTATTATCTAACCTGCGTTTACCGAAGATTATAATTTTTATTTAATTTTAAGTAAACACACTTAAGATTGCGAAACCTTTCTTCAGATAACTATAAAATGCTGGTCTCTGTGAAACAGTTCGCACTGGCATTTCGAAGTTGGAGTGTTCAGATAGATGATAATAGTGCTTCGAATTTTTAGAAAAATGTTTCCCGATCCATAAAGTAGCGAGACGTAAGACATTTAAAGCCCCTTCATTATTTTCTGAGAAATTGTTGATCTTTAAAAAATGATCTAAATTAATGGCGTCCAGCCAGAAACGCAAAAATCCGATAAAACTCGTGTGGTATACGAAAAAAACATTGGATGATTTAGTTTGCTTAAATGTTCCAAACATGTAATTTTAAGGCAAAAACCAATTTTTAAATTACTTGTTTTAAACAAAGATCGTATTAGAAATGAAACTTTGGCTGTCTTATATTGAGGGCAAACATTTATTTGACTCAAGGATTTTTCTTTGTCCAAATCACGTAAACAACAATAATTATGTGATTTGAACTGATCTTTATGACAAAAATTTGAGCATTAAATTTAAAGTTCAGCAAAAATGACTATTTCGTAATATGCTTCAGAGAAAGGTTTTCCTGTATGAAAAAGAGAAAAATTCAAAGCAAGAAGAAAATTTCAGGTGAACATCTTAAAAATAACTATTCCATCGCTGCCGCATCCATATAGAGAGTAACTATATAGAAAGTGTAGTAAGCACGAAGAAAATGGAAAACAAGAAGCCATTTTAATCACGATATTTATAATTAATTTTGATATTTACAACAATTGTTCATCCATTAAGTGTAATATATGTAACTTAATGACAAAGGAATGATGGACGTTCACTTTGGCATATTTATCATATTAATTCTTTGGCATATTTATCTGGCATATTTATGCAGCAGCGACGTTCAATCTGGTGGATTTTCAGATTTCCCAGAGAAAGAAATCGATACAATTTGAAAAAACATGGACTGAATACCGAATACAAATTATGAGAATGTTTGCCATTATAGTAATTATATAAATTATTATACTTATAATGCAAATTTATAAATTTAATAATTTCAAATTAATTCAAAATATCCAGTTTTTCTTTCAATAATAATATTTCGAATTGAGAAAAACAAGTAAGTTAAAAGAAAGCAAGATGAAATGTTTCATTTAGCAAAAGAATGGTAAACATTCTAAGAAATTCCAAATAAATGTAAAAGTAAATAAATAATTAAATAAATAAAACACTTGGTTTATGTAGGTCAACGTAACAAGGAGATAATTCAAATTTCTTCCCTACCATTGGCTTTCATTATTTTGGAATTTCAAAAAAGTACAAAGGGATTTGAATTGTTACAGAGTTTTATCAGTGCGGGAAAGCATTTAAATTCGTAAATAACAAGAATTAATAGGGTTGTATTTTGTTCTTAACTTAGATTTAATGCAAAGTTCTTGCGAAAAATTTGCTCGAATTTATTATGATAACTTTTATTACATAAAATAAAAAAGTAAGCATGAAATTAATAAATAAAATACTAATTTTGCTATTTCTTAGAGTTTAAAAAGTCACATTCTGTTTAAACAAAAACCAACTTTACGCAATTTTGTTGATTTGCCTGAATGTCATACGAAGGTTTGATAAATCTTTGTATAATATCTTTTATGCTGTTATGGTAATTCGGCAAAATATCATAAACAACTTAATTCTCGTTCAATTTACCTTACTTATTTATTAACTTTAATTTAACAATTTTTTATATTATTCGTATGCTTCACTTTTAAATTTTTCAATACAGAGAATTTTATTGAATTTTTGGACCGTAAGTAACTGTAATTTTTCTCCGGGTTTAAAAAATTTTATGACTTCGGAATTCTTCTAAAACACTGCCTATAAAACCTGCATTGTCTTCTAAAGCGCAAAATTTTGCCTATTAGTTCTTGATGGAATTTAGAATTTTTAGGTATAAATTGTTCTAAATTACAAATATTTTTATATATTTTTTATAGAAATAAAATAGTTTAAAACACAGTTCCGTTAAATAATATAATTTATTAAAATACTTTATATTAGTATATTGTATTATCTACTATATTAATACACATTTATCATGCATTTCTGTAAGTATTTCTGCTTCCCTCTATCTCTAGCAAACTCTTTTATATTAATTAAGTGCTCCATTTGATCTCTCCTTGTGCGTTATGTATATGCATATATTCGTTTGTATAGTCATTTTATTCTTCCGTTTTCTTAACGCAAAAAAAGTCAGTTCACGTGAAATTTCATCAATGGGTTTCTAATCCAAAAGGAGACAAAACATAGCATAGGCTTTATTTTTACATGCGAAAATGGAAATTTTAAACACAAGCGAAAAGTATAGTTTTTAAGTGCAAGAACATAAAAATAGATCCAGAAGTTCTTTGCCAACTGATCGAAAACTAAATCCCAAACAAAGAATAATAAACAAACGTCTAAGAATAATAAACACTTAGGACAATAAAGTATAGAGTCATTAGCTTGTTTGAAGTAGGACAGATGAAAAAATTTCAGTGCTCTCGCCGAGACTCGAACTCTGGACCTCTTGAATACGAAGGCATGCGGAAAGGAGGGATAAAATACCTTATAAAAACATTCGAGTTTTAATCATGTAATAAAACAAAAAAGTTATGGACACGGAAAGCTTCTTTGAGGTATATTTCGCCAAATTAAGATTTAGATGTGCATTAGACAACACCGCTTTGCAGTAATATATTTAAATATTTATTCTAATACAAAGAACGTGAAAATGTGATATTTTGACCAAGTGTGCGCAAAAGAAGACATATCAATCCCTTAATGTCCAAACACAGGTTTCATGTTCCTTGAAATGAAATTTCATGACTTATCTTCTTTAACGCTTCATTAACTGTGTATTTTTTAGTTGTAGTTAACTCGGTACATATGTCTGAATGTCAAACCGCATGTGATTACACACATACACATACATGCATAATATTCTGAGACTTTTGTACTAAAGAAGAGTAATATATTGCAGTATAACTAGTCAAGAGCATTCTTCTCGGCGAAATTTTTTCTTTTGAAGTCTGATATCATAATTCAATTATGGCAATGTTTTTCGGAAAAAAATGAAAATTCCTTTTTAGTCTGCCACATTGTATAAATTCCTGAACATTGCTTAATATTTCACATCAGTAAACGCTTAAAATGGTAATTCGAAGTGTTATATTAAACGAAAATTTTAAAGATATTTTAAACAAAAAGTTATTGAGTTAATTAATGTTTTTATAAAGGTCGCGAAAATTATTTCAGGACTTTTATTTTTTTCCTGTATCTTTTTTTCAAAAGCAATCCAATTCTCGGCATTTTAAATGCAACCGAAGTTCTCGTTAAATGCAATGCAAAATCCATTTTAATACGACTTGTTAACATGTTGCATAACTTAACTGTAAGATCGTCACTACGAATTCGCGACTCCGACAAAATAAAAAGTTTGTCTAATATTCGGAGATAAGTTTACAGAGAATGAAAGGATAAAAGTCCCATACATATACCTATTGGAGACGATAAAAACAGCATCTCGGATATCAGACCTTGCCCCTATCTCTTGTTGTTTGGTTTCATATGACGTCGCTCTACATTATAGAGTGATGGATTGCAGAAGCCCCTGGTATCGACCCCGATATCCAGAGGAGAGGTGCAGAAAAATGGTGCCGGACGATCCATTAGTTTATGTGGGTCTGTCGCGTACTCGATACCGATTTATCATCGGTTTAGGACCGACAGTGCCACGCTTGGCCAACTTTTTCGTCCATCTTCTTTCTAGATTACGCTCTGGACAGGTGGTTCGGTTCTTTTTGTCTCCTGCGGTTTTTGTCACCACTCCGAAGAATAGCCGGAAATATCACTTAATTCGAGGTCGCGGGAGTTCAGTTTAGTTACACTCGATCCATCTTTTATTTCGAATTGTGTCAAATACGATGATTTTATTCCATTTCATAATTTATTTTATACAGGAGAACACAGATTTCATACTGAGTAATAAATATGTTGTCGTGCGTTTCTTATAAAAATACTGTAACTTAAATGTAAAACTTTTCCTGTCAGGGAAAATAAATGGAAATTAAAGTTATGCGACAAAAATAACAAACTACGTTAAGCTACTTACGCAAATTAAGCTTCTTATAAGATTGCATACGTTGCTAATATTCGCATCTCTTCTTAAGTAAAAATCTACAGTATCTCATAAAGCGCAAGGATAATGATGATAAGGATAATGATGGTGTAAGGATGTGGCTTTAAATAACAGAATATACTTGAAAATACATTTAGAGCTGTTTACCGAATTTTGTAGTTATCATGTTTCACCAAATGGAGGGGGAATGTAATATATTTGATAATTTTTCTAATATAATTAAAAATATTTTAACAAAGCTTCTTTGAACACATTAAAACACTTTTAAAAAGCATACAATGTAAGGGAATATACTGCGTTACAGTCTACTAGAAATCAGGAATGTTAATTCCTTCTTTTCGATAGTTCGAATTATAAGTGGAATTGTTGATATAAATGGTTAACGCATCCTGCTAGCATTGGAAGATCTATGGTTCTAATACCAGCAAATTGAAAATTTATTTAAAATTGCTTATTAAGACATATAATATAGTTTCTGTCGTAACAAACGGACTAAAACAGGAGTACTCAAACCTTTTCAGTTGACAACGCTCTAACAGGTTTAGTGTTTTGTACGGCGCCCTAGTCGTGTTCAACGAAGGTCTGTGCTTTACAACCTGCTAGTTAGTAGTGTCATAGCAAATAACAACACTTCATTAACTACGACTCTATACTGATACTGCTGATCAGGCACAGAAATGACAGCAACCACAATCTGAGGCTCATATAGATATATATTGAACTGGTACACAATATTATATTATCATATTAAAGAAAAATAGGAAAATATCGATTAGACGGGTGAGCTTGCTGGTCTCCAGAAGGATTGTCAAAGCCAGGTATGAAACTTGACGCTGCCACACTCATTTCTTGCTCACCGTTGATCTTTGAACAATATTTGCTCTTTACTTAGAGCTACAGCTGAAAATCCGGTTTCACATAAAAATGTTGTTACAAAAAGAATGCGAATCCTAAAAGCTTTGGAATTTAGAGTTAAATTTTCATTTTTGATGATTCTCCAAATCTCCACCAAATCGGAACAAAGATCGGAACACCAAATCGGGATTTTGTTTCAAGGCTGTGTTCGCAAGAGAGTTCAATGAGACTCTCTTGCGAACACAGCCTTGAACTCAATTTTATCTTGTGAAGTGAATTTTGGTGGAGTTTGAGCATTGAAAGGATTTTGGATCCACGAATATTTCTCGATATTTTTTCCCTCAAAGTATTTTACGAAGTATTCAGTGAGCTTCGAAAGGTGTTCAGTGGAAAGAAACAGCAATTTTTGATCGAAGACACGTATTTATACAATTCGGAGAAACAATCTTGCTTGCCTTCCTTATTATTTTTTCTTATCCGCAACTGCAGTTTTCATCTAAACGCCGTAATCTTCTCCAATAGTTTCAAGATGTGCATAATATTGTCTTGTAGAGACACATTTAATGTATTTATTTTGTCAAATATAACGCACAAATATACCAGTTTCAGTAAAAATATCGTTCAGAAAGTATCTGGAGTTTGCATGTCCTTCCTCTTCCATAAAAGTGTGCACTTCTTGATGTAGCTCGAATGCACGGAATAAGACTTTTCCACGCGAAATCCATTCGGAACTGCAGTAATATATTAGTGTTCAGCTCTCATGTCCATGCAAAGTTTATTGAATAGTTTGGCTTTTAGCAGCCTAGATTTTTGCAGTTTACTACATCTATGATGCGTCCCAATACCAAATTCAATTCACAGCTTATTGACTTCGATGTGGGCGATGCAGTGGGTCTACATAGCATGCGGTGCTCGCGATGAGCGCTCAAGGAAACTCGTTTGAATCCCGGCGAGAGCGCAGTTAATTTTTTATGTTTCCTTCTCCAAGCCACGGCACCTTTAAACGCATGGCGATAACTTTAAACAGATACCGTTGAGGCAAGTATCTCAGTACAATAGCGGACACCAAAGACTGAAGCTTGTTGTGAGATATGTACCGCTATTAAGCATGATACAATATAAAATTAGAATTTTGGCACCTCCAAATCATTCCCTTTCGATGATGTGGAGGTGTGGTTTCGTGTTCTCTTCTCCTGCCAAATGTGTGTAAGTCTAGAATCACTCGTCAGACTAAATCGGATCTAATCCGTAAATAGCACTTGTTCCCACTCCTGTTGTGATCAGTTCTTAGGCTCTCAGCGCCACAGGAACCGATGAATCGGCGTTAATGGAATGCACTGTACTATCATGAATTTAAGTAACTTTGTCCAGCCTTCTGGCCGCGGTAAAATGAGTAGCGGGGCTTTATTAGTCTGTTGCATGTGTCTTGCAATATCTCCCTCTACTTGATATTTGCCTGTTCTCGCCAATAGACGAATATAATGGTCGTCCACCACCTTTGTTCCTTGTGGACGACCGCTGAAGAATACTCAAACAGCTATCCCTGCCGTTTAAAATGCTTTCTAGGCCCATGAACGATGGCTGTGAGTAAGCCCTGAACTCCTTCGCAGCACTTTTAACACTTCGACTTTCTTCCAAGTTCCCAATGACGCGGTGCCCACCAGCGGCCGAACGGTAAAACACCTGAACGCTCATAGTTCCGATCTGAGTTCGATTTCAGGCTATGGCGCTGGCTGCATGACGGTTTTCGTAGTTTTTCCCGTGTATAACGTGCATACGAAACCTTACAAAATTCTCCACTAAAGCATCCCTTCCCTTAAGAAGACAGCCCTAGTGGTCTTTGCCGTAGTTAACTAAACTGAAACCGAAACCCAATGATGCGTCCTCGGGTAAAGTCATCCAGATGATGCGTCCTGAGCTCTCTGTTGGCCATATAACACGGTAGTGAAAAATAATGTTGTTGAATGCGTTGTCTGCCGAAAATATCGTGACAAAATCATTACAGTCGAAAACGTCGCGGCGAAAACGTCGTCAAAGCATCGTGAGAGAAAATAAAGCAAGGAGAAAACAACCCAGACCAAAAACATCGTGGAGTAGAATATCAGCATCAAAATTAAGGCGGTTCTGAAAACATCTCAGTTTTTGAACATCTTGTAAAGATGTCTTGGTATAAAATAAAGCAGCTACAAATCATCGCAGACGTGCGTTTTTCATATTTTAAAATTTGTAAATGTATTTTCGCATAATGATTTGTGAGCAGAAGAAGGAGTAAGAAATGATTTCACCTCTATATTTTCTATTTTTGTATTAATTAATCATTTACCATTCTTCGCTAGAAAAGCAAGAAGGAAACGTAAGTATTCGAAAACCGAAAATTATTACAAAATCAATCTTAAATATAGTAGCAAATAGAATTTTCAATTTATGTGCTTAACTGTTATAAGTTATCTCTTTGAGATATATTTAACTAATTAAAACAAAACAAGGTTTAATTTTTAATAAAATAATACTAAATTAACAAAGTGAACGAAAATAACTTTACAATTTGATAGTTAATTAAGCAATGTTCAACAGGTAATCGCATGAAGACACTTATCTTCCCTTTTGAAATTTTCTAGACTATATTTTTCATGAAAAACTGCCAATGTACCTTCATAAACGAGAATAATTGAATAATGACTTTTAAAACATAAATTGAAATTTCTATTAACTATTCTACGTGTAGGATTAATTTTCTACACATTTTCGATTTTTGAATGTTTAAGTTTTCTTCCTGCGTTTTTAGCAAAAATTATTAATTAATCCAAAAATAAGAAACAAAGAGATAAAAATATTGCTCATTCCTACGCTCACAAATCGCAATGAGTACACAGTACATATACAGCTTTTAAAACCTGAAAAACACGTCTGCGATGTTATCGATATGCGATGATTTTTATGTGTATTTGTTTTTCTACTACGATATTTTTCATATATTAAACCTGCGATATTTATGAATCGCTTTATTTTCGGCAATGATGATTCATAAGACGATGCTTTAGTAATGCGGTGTTTTCTCTTTACTTTCTTTTCTCCCACGATGTTTTCGTTTTACTTTGTTTTCTCCGCGACGCTTTCGTCTGCGATATTTTCGCCTGTAAGCTGTGAAATCACATTGCACCATGCAATAATTTTCACGGAACTGCTGAGCGTACACAACCCGTGCTCTTTATACGCATCCCCGAAGTCATGCGCCATATATTTTCGCGTGCCCTACTGCACTGTTTGCAAGACTATCTCCTGATTTATTGTTCACTCCATTCTGTGCATTGAGTCGCTTTTATGCTAATTTCTCCGCCCCATCTTTAGTATTTTCCCACTAGTGTACGTACACTCTTCGTGTAAATCATTTGTACCCATACTTACTATTACATTTAAAACAAAGAAAATTTCCTTTCTTTAGATGTTTAAAATTCCGCATGAGCAGAAACTTACTTTGAGGAATAAAAGATGATTAACATTTGTGGAAAATAGCTAAGGAATGTATTTTAAATTTTTCCTTATACGGTAAAGTCCCGCTCCACCAAGAACTGCATTTTGTTAAGTTAAAAACTTTATAATTTGAAAATGATTGAAACTAAACTTCTGTTCAGAATAATAAATATACTTTAATCTTTATTTTTCTTTCCATTATCATCCTGTTATTAGGCATTTGACTACTATTTGCCTAGAAATTTCCCTGGTATTTGTAAATTTTATTTTTAGCATAAAACGCTACAATAATAGTCAGTTTTTCACTTCATTTTACAGTAAATTTTAAGTCTGAGGCAATGCTCAAAAGGGCAGTTCCTTTTCCTTATTAAAACTTAATATAGACGGCAGAAGTTATAAATAAGATTAATAAAAATAACTTTAGACATTTCTGAGAAATCAAAATCTTCTTCTTGTACAAATTTCAACGCTTTATGCACATTTTCTTTACAACAAAACTCCTGATTATCTTTTCTCCCTAGCTCGTAATACCTTCCCCCTAGTAAATTCCTTAATTTTCCTGAGCTGTTTTTCTTTCGCAAAAGTCAGAAGATAAAGTTATTGTGCTAGTAGGGAAACTAGATTTCAGGAATGAATAAAATAAAATAGCATAGCGGAACAACAAAGGCTTTTTTGCTCCCTAGAGCATTTTTAGACTCCGAAGTTATTCACCTAATCGCAAAAGCAAACAAATGCTTATTATATAAAGAATAAAATGGGGAAAGAGGAATTGTGCCAACTCTATTTTTCAATCGGAAGAATGTATTAAGGAATAACATTCATGTCTAAACGTGAAAGAGAGAAAGTAATAGAAATACGAAAGCAATAGACGAAGAGATTAGATTCAGAATTTCAATTTGAAAACGAGAAAATTGCCTTGCAAACAAATATCTTATTCAAAGAAAGATATGTATTTAAAAAGGTTTATAAAACATTAAATTAGAAATGCTGTTAGGCTTTTAATCTAAGTATTAACTTACAAGCTTAACACTCAATTAAATTAAACTGTAAAATTACAGTTATAATTCTGTGTCAAGAAGAAATGGTAAGCTTAATTATACTTGCTGTTAGGTTTATTTGCTCAAGTAATAACGCTATACTTTGAATGAATGGTTCATTATTTAGTACACGTTTTCCTTTGTTTGTTCAATTTTAATCTATATTGCATGACTTAGGAAGAAATTTATGTTATTTTTGAAAATAAATAACATTAGTAAATTACCAGAAAGAAACTAAGAGAATTTAAATTAGGTTTCAGAATGATATCGCAGTTATAGTAATATCCGCATGATCACTATAAGATAATCACTACCGTCTAGGACAAGGTTCTCCAAATTTTTTGTCTCTAAGAGCACATTCTAGAATAACTGTTAGACAGCGGGCACCATTTAGTTTTTCAAGGTGAATTTATAGTTGGATAGAGATCATAATACATGCACACAAAAAAGAGATCGGTCGCATTTCGCTTTGTGCTGGTATCTGTATTGAACGCAATTTTTATGTCATTAAAAATTAGAAAATTGTCGCATAGAGTTTTATTGAAAACTAAGACATTTTTATTGTGATCGCACAGCGGCGGCCACACGTTAAACGATTGGAAGAATTAGTGGGAATAATTTCCCCGAGACATATTATTTAGTTGCTAGCAAAGTTTCTTTATTGAGATAACACGCCATGTTAACAGCATTTTGTTTGAGAGCGCAGATTGATTACCAAAAAAATTAACATAAATATTTGAAGCTATTATAAATTTAATTTTGAATTTTTTAAATTAAATAATTGATTTTGAGACGCATAAGAATTTGTTTTATTTTGCATCGTTCATATAGGTGTCCACATTGTCTTAAGCAATTAAGCATTACCTCGAATCAGTTTGTTTACAAATTTTTTATGCAAAACGGGATATTATGTTTGTAAAATATTTGTGTTAAAATACAAAAACAAGATTTAAAAAATGTCCTTTACTTTTGCATTGTTATTTGATATTATAAAAATATAATTTTGGAAGTTTTTTTAACTAATTGTTTCAACAGCGTGCATATTAAAATTACTTTACGGGGACAATTGATACAAGCATCAGCACTTTTATTGTTATATTCAAAATCAATATCGGAGTTAATAGTTTTTCTTAAATAATAAATCCTAGTAATATAGTTAGCCATAATAATATAGTTAGCGTAAAGTAGAGAAGAGAAACCTGCAAGAAATCATATTTGAAATGATGATAATGCCGTCCATTTTCTCACATATGTACATTTATAATATCTAAAGGTGCTGATTTAACGGCTTACCTAACGGTGTTTATTTAATTAAACCTAACGGCTAACCTTCAGAAGTTAACTCTATAGAGTACTTAAGAGCAAGAAACCTGAAAACTGAGCAATGCCTTAGCCGCAATTTGAACCCAATACGCATTAAATCATCCTGATTACTAGTGGGTTTTGCTTCCAACTACATCCCAAAAACCCGTTGAGAGGAGGGAGAGCATTCTTCTCGCACGAGATGAGCACCTTACGTTCCTCTCCATTTAAATGGCAACTGGGCAAGAAAGAACCCAATTCTGGTTGTGACGAATAGTCGTTCACCACATTTCAATTCGGGCGCCATTGTAGAGAGTCATTTTGAGGTTTTAAAACAAGAAACTAAAGGAAATCAACTATGCCCACACTGAGATTCGAACGTTGATTCTTCTTATTACCATCCAGATATGCTTTCAATTATACTGAGGCACTGAGTAAGGAGGGAGAAAATACCTTACAACTTTACTTGTTGCCTAGCTATTGCTGCTAGGAATGCTTACCATGTGCACAAGATAAACTCAAAAGGGCAAAGCTAATGTAAAACCATATTTTCTACAGCTTGTAGCTTTACAACTAAAAATAGTACAAAAAAATATTTCGACTTATTGTTGGTGGCCGTACCCTGCTTGTCTACAATATATTTAGCTTGCTTACAGTTTCAACAGCCCTACGCGAAAGTGAAACACTAACGTGCCGAAACACACAAATGACTTTCTACACTTAACAAGCATAACAAATGTCAAGCATTCAGCTTCTATTCATGTGTTCTGAATAGCAACACTTAAGGCAAACAGCAGCATAGCGCCGAAAATTCTACTAGGAATGCCGGATGAAGTTTCTTCCTTGCCTGTTGCCATACAATTTGCATGAACCTTTTAAAGGAGCGACTACGTCACAAAAAAAGGCATAAAGAATTAAATTAACACTAAGCTTAAGAAAAGGTAAATCATGTCGCAAAATAAACTCGTCCGTTACATTACATACATATAGTTACATTTACACGTTACATATGTCCAAACATACGTACACAATAACGATCTGTCCAAAAATTAACGAAAATTATCCTTAACTCTCAGTTCAGTTCCAAACGTGATACATATTACAAGATAATAAAATGTTTGTTTATATGTAACATGTATTTATTGCGTCGTATTTTAAAGTACAGAGACGACAAAAATAAGTTAAAGAAAGTTTATAATACACTGGTGTTTTGTTTTACAGTTATTGTTTGCGGAAGTTACAAATTTGTCATGCTGGTGTAATGATACATTACACGGAATTATATAATACGTGTAATGAAAAGTTTTCATCTGTCATTTTCTACAAGATAGGTAAATAAATACCTAAATAAATGGAAGAAAATAAAAATTAATGTAATAAAATTCATTAATAAATAAGTAAAATAATATTTTCTATGCAACTTTCTCACTACTCTATATCTGACTTTAAATGATAAATAGGTAATTATTATCCTTTTAATTTTTTTATATAGGGAAATATGATTCACCTGATTCACGTATTTTTATTGCTTTAATCCGTATTTTTCAAGCTGTTTAATGAACAAATAAAAGCATAATTTGAAGATAAACAGAAAACATGAAGCTGGAAACTTAGTACTGCTAGTTATTGTTTCACGAGCTACTTTCGCTAAATCTCTTTTTTTTTTTTTTTTTTTTACTTAATCTTAATTAAAATACGCACAATAAGAAATGTTACTTTTATGTTATTAAAATTGGAATTTATTCTGTTTTATGAAAATAAATAAGAGCTTACTTTGCAGTCATAATTTAAAAGTCAAATTTATGTATTTCATTTTTCATTAAATGATATTTCAGAATTCTCAAACCGAGTACAGGTGCATCTAATCTTATTTATTGAACACGTGCAAATGGCTGAAAAGCAATTGGACAGGATAATTCTACCGTACTCAGTTTGCTTTTCAACTGCTTTGATAAATCATAATTTTAATAAAATTTTCATCATTTCTCTTAATGAAACTCCATTTTTTATTTTTTTAATAATTTTCATCAACTATGTTTATATGAATCACCTTTTAATTTTTCAGTGTCGGCTATAATTGATTTCTATTAAAACCAGATTTTCTTTCATGGTGAAATGCATTTATGACATTTTATTTAAGAATAACTTCTAAATATATGCTTAAAATAGTTATTTGTGTAGTTTTAAACTGCATTTAAATAATCATGTTTTCATATTTTATGCCTGAATAGTTTTCTCGGTAGAACAGAATGTAATGTATAACATTTTTCTCCCCGATATGAAACTTCTTCTTCCATGCAACTTTTCGCATTGTTGCAAATAAGCAACAAAATATACATAACAGAATACAGTTCCAACCTATTTTCGGTCCGTATCGCTAGCTTTTATGTGTTTTATCGCTCAAAAAATGTAACACCGATCCTTCAAACTGCGGACTGTATTTCACGTCTGTGAGGTAAAGTCTTCATCTGTATATTCCAACTAAAAGTCAAATGTGAAAGATTTAAATGACAAAAAAGTCGAAGTGTAGGGGAGGCTCCCCTATCTACAGGCAGACCAAAATAGCTCAATGGACCGAAAGAGAAATGACGGACAAAAGAAAGTTGGAGATTGCTATGCCTGTCTTCCTGCGCTTCAAACTATAAAGAACAGTATCAGGTTTAAAAGAAAAAAATAAGTTACTGGTGATAAGGGACCATTGTCAAGTCCACATATGGTAAAAGCATCGATTCAATTTCAAAAAATGTTGTTTTGTGCGTCTTTTCATTTTTGGTCATTTCTGGCTTACTAAAGTAAGAATGTTTGCATTTGTTAGTATTTTGCGTCAAAACTGAGTTCAATAAAATAAGTGATTTTAGAAGGCTTACTAACCTTTTTATTAATTTAAACTTTATTTTGAGTGAATTCGTAACTCGCGAAATAGTTATTTTCAAAATTATTAAAACTGTTATTTATAAGTTTAAAATCAAGACAAAAAATTAATATTGAACTAAAATTTATAAGACTTAAATCAAAATTAAACATCAACCATGACAAAAGCAACTTTATTTTTAGACCCTCTAAATTCACACAATGGTTATACAAAGAATGCCAGCATAGAAAATACAGGCATCTCCGTAACGAGTGAAAACTAAGTACGTGACCATAATGGATAAAAAACAAAGCTTATCCTTTAACAGGAAACCAACAAGCTAACTTTGCTAATTTTAAAAGATGTTTGTTTTGTAAGGAATATAAAGGCATTCGTTCGATGTATTCTTGTGGTGTAATTGCCAGTACATTCAGTTGATACTGTGAAGTCTGAGATTTGGTTTCCATTGAGAGCCTCGCAAAGGATCTGTAAACTTTATAGCGTGTTATATGATTCTCAATAAATTTAATTCAGAACTTCCCCTGAAACCGAACCCCCGTTTCCTTCGCGCCATCAACATAGAGAACTGTCTTTTATAATTTTTTTTTAGAGTTTCATGGATCAAATGTGCTCTTGCAATATATATGTAATTCATAATGTTCCGGAATATTTTTTTTATTTCTGCATATTTTTTTCGGACTATGGCAGAATAAATAATCAGTATGTAGAGAAAACGAAATTTGGAAGCAAATATATTATGCTTGAAGAATTTGGTATGTTAGCATATCCAAAAACGAGCCATCCATTTTAAAAAGTAATTTTTGAATAAAGCCAGATGCAAGTTAATAGGTTTTAAAATGCATTTATTTTTTAGAAGCTCTTAAAAATTTTGCAGTTAAAGTACGCTAATTAGATGTTTTTATAACATATGTAGTGGACAAACATTGTTCTGAACATCACAATGTATTAAGTACAAGTATGTAATACTCTTATACATAAGTTAGTTTCTGTTTCTTAAAAGTCTTGAGAAAAATACTAAGATGAAAATAAATAAGAAACATTTCATCTAAATATAAATAAATTTATGTTTAAAGCTTACATTTTATAAAGTTGAATATAGATCCATTAAAGTTGAATATAGATCCCTTTTTTCATTTTTCTTTAAACTGCAGAATTCATTATAGTAGTAATTTTATTTAACTCATTGACATTCTAAATTTGTTACAGTGAAATGTTTTTATGTCAAGCAAATTACTTTTATTTTCTGTAACTTGTAGGGATTTATATTTATTTTAAATAACCAGTTTTATTTAATTTGTTATTCTTTCCTATAAGCTTTCATTCCTCTAATTGTCAGTGACAGAATATTTAAATTTGACAGAGCGCGTTCAAATTCTACGTTGAAGAAAGTGTTGAAAAACCGAGTTTCAGTAGGAAAGACGGAGAGTTAGGCTATTTGCCCGTCACCTCTGCTGCTTAAGCGTTTGCTCCCAGAGTTACTGCTGGTTCGTGTGGCTAATTGCATTTACTTGCTGCTACTAATTTTCGACGGGGGATTTAAGAAATTGGATTTAGCTGAGCCCTGTAGTCGACGTTACTAGCCCTGTAGTTACGACGATTTAGCTGAGCCCTGTAGACGACTTGTACATACCTTAAATTTTTAGTTAATTCTTTTTGATTTCAGCTACCGCCCAAGCAGAAGCGTACTTCGTTAGCGTCGAGTTGGCGCATTGTAAATTTTAAAGAGTTAATAAAGGGTATTTTTAACCATTCTTCTGTGAAGTTTCTACTCTTACAGTTCTCCCACAGGAGTTAATCCTATTGGACTCTACAAACTTTTCTAATTTAAAATAAACTGCATGAAAACTAATGTCATTTGTCATGGCCTGTGATTATAGGGTCTTGTATGGTGACTTTAAAGTTGGTTTTATTGTAAAACCTTAAACTATCGGATGCGAGATCACCAAACAGTCTAGAATCATGTCATTCTGAGAGTGTTTTATGTCGTATGTGTAACGCTACAGTGTTGCTTTCAATTTAGGAGGAATAATCTTACGAACTGTGTGAGATGATTCACAATTCTTGTGACCAAATTAAAATCATAATTATTTTGTTAAATTAATTATTTTATACATAATTTCCTATAGAACCATAAATAACATCATGGTTTTGGGTTTTTACCTAAGCACTTTTATTAGGCAATAAGAGCTTATTCAGTTACTTTCTTTGTATTTTTCTAAGCTCCAACTCCTGTTAAGAGCACTGGTTCTCAGGCTTTCTTCCCCATGCACCTCTTTCACCATTGCTAGAGGATCATTTTCCCCTTTCTTTTCTTTAAGTAGAAAAGCAAATAATAAATAATTTTAATTTAGATTATTTTTAATGTGCTTTGTAAATTATAGGTAGTATGTAAAGTAAGTACGGAGACAAAGTATAGAAAATGTTGATAAATACCAAACTCGAATAAATATAGATTGTAAACATTCATAATCTAAAACTAAGTACTTTACAGGTAAATGAAAGACTGACCTCATTCCTCCTTTCAGAAACTGAAATTACCGCCTCTGGTTGAGAACTCGTGATTTAGAGTTTTTGCTGTGCTTTGATTCAATTGATTTATAATGTTTCGCCGCAGGAAAAATATCGAGGAGCCACGTGAAAATTGAAGTCACTTTTAAAGAAGCAGTTAATTGATATATCTGTTACTAATTTGTTTTATCGTGGAGATAGAAGTATGTTAGCGTGTATTCTTAGTGGTACATGTAGTAGCTCTTGTATGAATAAACTATTTGTGCTATTTGACATTAAAAGTATGAGACAAAAATATTACATTTTCCTTAATGGACGTTAATATTTATTGCCTTATAAAATAGTTTAGTGATGATATTCTAAACCATATCATGGAATACGACGGCCGTTTGTGATATTTAACATCTGAGACTCGGTTTTTACGTCTACCGTAGCATAGCATTTGTTGTATAATTGGAGAACATTGCGCCTTTCAATAGTAGCCAACAGTTAGTTACTGACAAAGTGACTTTATTAATTTTTTGCTGCTACATTTTTATGCATTGTTTGACCTTCACTAATTTAGTTAGTACTAAAGCACTTAGTGCCCTGATTTAGATGCTATAGTTGCGTTTTGAATTTCATTAGACGCTTCCTTTTCCGTCTAACTTCTAGAAATTGATTTTTTTGCTCTTCTTTTTTGATTCAGCAGCCGAAATTTCCATCTTTTGATATAAATTATAAGACATGTTCGCCTTCGGCACTGCATGCACTTATAGTGCAACCGGTAGCACATCCAGCTGGCAGTCGGAAGGTCTGATGTTTGAATCCTTGCAAGGGCATTGATGAGTTCACAAAATTCTCGTTCAGAAATGATAAATACCTTTACAACGGTACCCATATAGAGAATATTAGGAATTTTCGCTCTTCAGGCAGACATACATTCGAGATATAACTATTAGCAGATCTAACAATAAATTGGAAGCTCTGGGAGTTCAAATTCCGGTAAGGGCATATCTATTTTTTTTCTATTTCTAGTTTCAAATCTAAGCTATTAGCTCTGAAACTATATAATAAAATCTTTGAAAAGTATATTTCCTCTCCGAAAGCTTTTTAAACGTTTAATTTGAAAATCCTTGCTTCAAAGATAATAAAATACCTTCTTTCAAATTTTATTAAGCTTGTTTCGAATCACATTTCCTCTGAAAACAAAAACTGGTCTTTTGAGAATTAGATTTATAGGCTAAAAGTTTTATACATTTAATGCTTCAAGTTTTCTCATTACTGAAAAAGCGTTGAAGTTAGAAGCATGTACTATGCATCGTGTCTACTGCCCAAACGGGATAATGGTTAATGACACTGACCACCGTACCGAAGGGTCAGGGTTCGAATATTGGAGAAGACATGGATGTAAATGTATAGCTGCACGGGGGTACTCTATAATGGGGCGAAAATAATATCATGTGGAGACTGGTGGTAGAGGAAGAGGAATAAAAGACCCTCACACTTATCAGGCTTGGAATTATCTCCCTGAGAATTTTGGTGGAACTGGGCAAATCATACAGTCACTTATATGGTGCTCAAGAATCTTGCTAATGACAGGCGCAATCTTGTAATCCTTGCCCTGATGAGATTCATGGGTTTGTTCTGGAAACAGACAAGCGAGATTAGTCACAATAACAACAACAATGAATCGTTCTCTCTGCTGATGTATAAAAACGGTTTTCATTTCCAAATATATCCAAGAAAGGCCATATAATTTTTTAATCATTCTAAATGGCATTTCTTTCGAATCGAAACGCGGCTAAACATGTTGTGCAACCCCTTGGAAATAGTTGTGATCTAAACCCTTAAAATAGTAGGACATTTACAAGATGAGTTAGAAAGCTTAAAATACGATTGCG
Organism: Stegodyphus dumicola; assembly: GCF_044657685.1. Taxonomy (NCBI): domain Eukaryota; kingdom Metazoa; phylum Arthropoda; class Arachnida; order Araneae; family Eresidae; genus Stegodyphus; species Stegodyphus dumicola. The sequence continues at coordinate 96,129,777 of NC_140772.1, read as the reverse complement.
TTTGGTAATGTCTTAAGAAAAATCGCGCCATATCTAACATGCTTACAAATGATATTAACGTCGCTGTAATATTTTAAATAAGACCTTTGCTACGAAGATAGTTTTACATTATATTTCATTGAGATATAGGCGTAGCTTTGTTACATTTTTAAGATTTGCAACTACGAAGGTGATTGTAATAAAACAGAAGACATGGTATAAATTCCTAAAATTTACCAGCCAGAGATGTTTTGAATATGTGGCCTGCTAACAGAAAGGTAAAGAATGAGAAACGATGTTCTTGTGCAATTTATTGCAAAGATCTATTGTAAATTAACTAGTCTGATTTACAAAAAACATTTTTATCTTGCTTTATAGATTATATGCGAAATATCAAAAATGCACTGGAAACCAAATTTTATTTCCGTTTTGAATATTTGTGTAACTTACATATTTATATTTTCCTTTGAAAATGATCTGTGGTAAAGTAATAAAGGCATCTTTTATGGACTCAAATGAACAGACTTCATTTATAAGAGTATCCGTTTGCATATAGTTGAAAAGTAAATAATAATAAATAATAAAATCATTTCGCAAACAGAGGTTACATACAAGTTTTTCCATAAGCTGCAAATATATATTATGAATAAGTAATAGATCTTTTAGCTCAATTAATTAGATGAAAATATATTAAAATTGGACGTAAAGTTAATTTAGTTATTATAAAATCTCATTTAAAGTGAATTGCACGTAGTCTATCTTTTACGGAAACTCACAATTTTCGTGAAAGTGGTAGAAGGTTTGAAAAATTGGCTGCTATGAGTAAATACAATGTTTCCTACATATTGTTTTTGAAGTTGTGGAAAAGCGCTGTAAAATATTAATCCTCCATTTATTTCGTTCTTAAACCGCAAAAATGTGGAAAATGGCGTCATGACACTTGAGCTGAAATGTAATTCTTTATAGGAGCCTTAATTCCTATATAAATTGCTCCTCCACTAAAATGACGAAAGAACTATATTATACAGTGACATAGACTTCTCTTTCAAGTCTAATTTGAACTTTAACTTATTAATTGATGCTCATATGAAAATAAAAGCTCACTAAATTTTCTTAATATGCATTACGTCGTAAAATATTTGAAGTAAATAAATAAATAAAATCCTTAACTCAAATTATTCCTTATTTTTTAATGTAACGGAATTTCTTGAATTAAAGGAACTGCTTCTAGCACTAATAGCTGATTCCAGAATAAAAATATAGTACCTGCATTTCTACCATTTTTACTAATACATTTGCCGATGTTAACAGGTATGTTTTTTGTGATTATGGCGAAGAACCAAAGGGCTACCTCGTCCAAGTGAAGGGAAGCCTTGATAGAAGACTTTCTAAGGGAAACGCGTTACACATTGCGAAAAACACAAAAAAGCCCAATCAGTCAGCCCGTTCGTAGGGACTTGAACCTCGGATCGAACTACCAGTTGTCAGCGACTTCACTGCTCGGTGGCTGGTGTAGTAAAAAGGAAAGATGTACGATTCTCAGATTCCATAGTCCCTCATTTTCCCGTTCAAAATTTGAGAAAAACATTGGCACCCTTTTGGGCATTGTTGTAATAAATAAATTTCAATCTGTTTTTGAAAACTACATTATTTGAGCGTTTAGTTATGATACTAAACTATGTCATAATTATACTTTTGCCAATTATATCATATATTCTTAAAGTAAGCATAAAATTTGTTTTGAAACAGAAAAATAAACTAAAGTAACCAAATTGGAAGATAAATATGCCAAACTAAAATTTAAAATTAGGCATGACAGCAACCCGATTTTCACATAAATTTCAATTCAAAATCTACGGCAAAACAAGGTTGCCGTCTCGCCTAATTTTAATTGTAAATAATCATATTATTTAAGAGAGAATTATTTTGTTGAAGACCCTATAATGTTAACCAGTTCCTATTTACGTTAGACGTAGAGAAAAGCAAACTCATTCAGTCAGCTCGTTTATCAATCGACAATACCATGAATTACCATTGTCTAGCAGCTTTGAATGCTTTCATCAACGTTATCGGGCTACCTAATGATGATTAAAGAAAACTTTCAGGAAGTACGTGAACAAAACGATAATAGCAAAATAGAGTATTTCACATTAGAGCTGAGCTTCGAAAATAGGGTGTACAAAGGAACGCGCATTCCGGTGTACTTTGACTGTGGAAAGCTAGAGTATGACCTTAGACAAGTGCATTTTAAATAGGAACAACTATGTTAAGAATGCTAAAAGCGGATGATGCTTAACGACCGTATATTCTCCAAACGATTCTTTTGATTACAACTGTTACACACTCTGTTTCAAAACAAAAATATGTGCACCCGAAAAGAATTGAGCTATAACTACGAAACTCGGCAGTAGTATAGTGTTCAAGTAGATAAACAAATGATTTAAAACTGGGGTGAAAAAAGCATATTAGCAATACAAAGAATGTGAAAATCAGTAGGTTGTAAAGCCACCCTTAGTAGCTATAAATGCTGATAGTTCGTTGGGATGAAGGTCTATTAAGTAGCCAATATCTCTCTGCGGTATATTGTGCTACATATTAAAGCAATTGGACAGCGAGACGTATTTTTATGAGCGTCTCGGTGTCCAATTGCTCTTTATTTTGGGGACGTATTTTTATGAGCTCAGCTTATCCCAAATATGTTGCATAGGCCATAAGTCTGGAGACCTGACAGGCCAGTCGAGGACATTAACACGTCGAAGATATATTATTGGGAAAGTCGTACGAGGCCGAAGATTGTCTTTCTGGAAAGATGGAAAACAGAACCTAGACCTGCTAGCACAGGCAGTACGATCGGCTGCAAAATGCCATCAACGTACCTGCGGGCAGACAGAGTACCTTGTAGCACGATTAGTGGTGAACGTCTTTCCCAGCTGATCGTTCCCCAGACTGTCATACCCTATGTTTTGGTTGTGTACCGCTCTGTAACAAATGGCACATTGGACTGCTCACCTCTCTGTCTCGTATGGACAAAGAGAAACATATGGGAAAAACATCAGCATTGAAAGAAAAGCGAAATTCATCGCTGAAGACCGTATTTTTCCAATCGGACACTGTCTAGCCTGAGCAAGAGCTCTGTTATGCAAGACGACACTGCTTATGATGGAGTGTCAATGGGAAACGTGTAAATGCGCGATGAGATCTCAGCCCAGAGTCACCTTGTCTTATGAGAATCGTACCCGGCATATCCCGGGATCCGTGTGGTTGAATATTGCGTTGAATAGATGATAGTGTGAATTGTTGGTGCAGAGGTGGCAGCTCTACAAATTTTGCGATCATTTCGTGTATTGGTGGTCCGGGGACGTAACGAGATGCTATGGCGGGTCACATGCCTTCGCTCAGTCACTGTATCCAACAACGGACAATAACCATATCGCTTCAACTAATATTTCAGCTGATCAGCTATTAGAGCCAGCAGCGTCTATTAGCGCCATGCTGCGACCTCTCTCAAAGTCTGAAAAATGTTTGTAACGCCATCAAATACGTATTAAAGGCATTTTTGGTTACATTGTCGTGTATCTAAACCATCAGCCTGGTTGTAAATTCTCGTCATTCGCTGCTCCTGGCCTTTTATATTCTACCCAGATGCGCATTGTCTCGCTCCGAATGCTAATTACTAGCAGGATAACGACAGGCCGCACACGGCGGCCATCAACCAACATGTCGTGCAAGGTTCTCACGTGTTTTCTCTGGCCACCTGTCTTCCCCTTCCTTCTTTACCATGGAACATGTCTGGGGTGTGATTTAACGTCGCTTCCTTGCGTTACCACAGCAGCCTTCAGAAAATGAACTGTGGCAAATGGTTAACAGGGAATGGATGTCTATCCTTCAGGAGATAATCTGTCCGCTGTTCGCGCAGACATGTTGCTGCCTGTAGTGCCGCCAACGGTGGTCCCAAAACTTACTGAACATACTGTTTAATCACTTTTCTTATAAGTGTATCATGATGCAAATGAACATCAATTATTGTTCCCTCTCCTTTGTCTTTCCTTCTGCTGATTTTCATCAATTTCTTCGTATGTATTCATGATGTTGAATTTTCACTGTCACATAGCGTATACATGACGTTTCCAAAGCTGCGTTCCACTTTATACGTCTCATTCTGGAAATGCGGACCATTACGAAGCGCCACAATTCGCAACTGTTATTTTATTCTCAAGCTTCATCTTCCCTGAATGTTTTGCGGAGAATGCCGTCAGTAGCTTTCCCTATTAGATCTAAAGGGAACAATATGTAACCAATATATATGCACAACTGATCGTAACAAAAGGAAGTAAATGAATAAATTGCAAAATAGATACAATACTTTTAATTCAAGTGTAAAATTATTTTGGACCATTGTACAGTTTCATAAAATTATGTTTACAGCTAATTTAAATAATGTTAAACTTTGAACAAATATTAGACTTATATGTAATATTTGATAATATTTTATGAAATTTACTCAGTCATTTGCTTGCAAATGTTCCAAATAAACTTTTTATCTGCTCAAGCTTTATAAATTTAAGTTTCATTTCTGGTATTTAAGAATTTCACTGAACAGTTTTCATTCATGTGAAGATTTAAGAGATAACATTTATTATTAATCATAAAATATTTTTGTCTCTAAATTCTTGATGTGTAACATCTAATTTGTTTTAAGATTTCTATAAAAGCAATTTGTCTGTTTGCCTGTTTTGCGTAAGTAAAGCATTATTATTAAACTAGGATGGTGGTGCTGTTTTCCAGTGAAAACGTAATGTCACTGAAAGGAAGGTGTTCTAAATAAGTCTGAAGCCACATTTTAAACTTTGATATTTTGTTTAAGAGATAAGATAAGAGTTTATAGAAATAAGTAATCAATTAATTAAAAAAAAGGTGTTGCTAGATTAGGTGACAGTCGATGGAGATATTAATAGTGTCAGCCCATATGGATTTGCATCGAAGTTGTAGGACGAACATATAGTCTATATATTTATATCATATTTAATCGTATTAGATACTAATAATCCAGTTATTTTATATATGAAGTAATAAAAAAATTTACTTACAATACACCTAAACATTTTAACATGTTATTTAAGATGTACTGAAATATTAAACCTAAGAATAATTTACAACGCATTTTGAAAATCCCTAGTTGAATTATGGAAAGATCATACTGAATAACATACACAGGTATGTCGTTTGACGTTTTTAATTCTAGGTATAATATATATTAATCTATAATGAAAAATAATGACATTTACTAATGCCACTTTTATTTTAAAAGAAACACTTTAACTAATCTTGTTAGCAGTAAATTTAAACAATAGACTAATAACTGTCTAATTACTGGAATATTATTAAGCATAGTTAACTAACTGTATTGTTGCAATATCAAAATACGCAACATAACAGAGCGACGCTATTTTTGTTTGCAGGTAGCTATACATTTTTTTTGCTAAATAAAATTATAAGTAACCAGGAATTAAACACCCGTATTTTTTAGGATTTAAGAGTTTACAATGATTATCATGCAAGTCATTTGAATCTAAATTAACAATAAATCTAGTCTGTTTGTTTGTTCGCTAATACCTCAGTTACTACTATAAATGTAAAATAAAGTATCGTCCCCAAAATTTCTATAGTTCTTTCTTAAGTCTTGGAAAAGTTCGATGTCCACGTTTTTCCAAAAAAGTAGCTAAAATCAGAGACATTAATTAAGAACTCGGAAAAACGATAATTTTCACTCTCATTTTTCCGAGTGGCAACAGTCTGGTAAACTGGAAACTAAAATCTGCTTTATTTCAAACGTTGTTACCACTGCTCGCTTTCAAATCCCAGAGTTTGTTAATAAAAAATTTCGTTTTACGATGAAAGTTTTACGATGAAATAAAAATAGCATTGGCAAGCATTAAATACATTATTCCTGATTCCAAAAATCTGTGGGAAGTCATTTCGACTGTTCCGGTCTTCGTACGAATTTAATCCGCCGAAATATTAATAAAAACTCTGAAAGCTCTAATTTTCGTACTCATTTTTCCGAGTGGCAATAGTCTCGCGCGTTGGAGATAAAAATGCTTTATTTCGAAAAGTGCTGCTACTTCTCGCTTTCAAATCGTAGAGTTTGTTAATCAAAAATTTGTAAGTTTTACAACATCTATACATATAAAGGAGAATGCCTGTTTGTGTGTTTGTTTGTTTGTTCGTGTTATTGATTGCCGATCAGTTATGATCAATTTTTTGTCACATTTAATCGTCTGAAACTGAATATAGTGTAATATTGGATGGAACTTGAGCGTTTACGACCACTTGATTAGAAAGTCGAAAATCATTAAAAACTGCGTGCCATTGTTGCTGATTTAATGAGAAAGAATTAGTTTATCTTTCTATCAAAATTTTTATGTGGATTGCATATCGCATCAGATTGAAAAATATATGACTATGAATCGTATTTTTTGCATCGTTTTAGAGAAAGTTTACAGAATTATCCCTTTCTGTTTTAAATATGTTACTTTCAATCTAACTTAATTGGCATCGGGTACTTCCGCTAGTGTAAAATAAAGTATAATTATTTTGGAGATGGGGTAAGTTGTGGTGTTACTTGTATCCATGAAAAGACACATGTCGAATAATTTAATTACTAGTGAGACAAATGAATGTTTCTTCATAGATTTAAGTTAGTAGCAAAAAAATATGAGCTTTATTCTAAATGATTTTATCTTAAAATTTCTGGATGTACACTGGCGTTGAAAAATTAAGAGAATTTTCACATTCAGGTGATTATCAGCAAAAAGAGAGATTTTTAATAAGTACTTTTAAGAAAAGAGGTCCATAATAATACAAAAAGTATACAGTGCTTGTCATGATACACATGGATGATCCTGCGTAAGGCTCATCGGGACAGAAATGTCTAAAAGAGAGATTATGAGATCAAACGAAAAATGGAGTCTTCTGGTTGTGCAGGGTTCTAGGAAGGGAAAGGTGACTTGCAGTTGCCTTTCCAAGAGTATTCTAAACATGTTTTATAAGTCTTCGACCTTAAGGTTTGGCTGATCACCCCATTTGGTTAATATCTGCATTTTCCAGGAAATCATTCACTATATTTGCTCTATGTGGACGATCGTTTTCTTCCATAAAAGTGAAGTGACTGCCAACTGCACTCCTGAAAAGGAGAGCATTAGGGCTGTGAAACCTCTTCCTTATATCTTATAGCAGTTACAGTGTCTCTGACAAAAACATGAAAGTATGTGTGCTTGTGCAAAATGATGCCTGCATAGAACATCAAACTTCCGCTGCCATACTGGTCGCTTTCTTGGATGTTAGAAGACAGGTACTGGGGATTCTGGTTCACTCAAAATGAAGTGTCGTCGAGAGGGAACCGAGGACCCATGCAAAATAGATACAGCAGAACTTGACCGCATGCATTTGAATAATTATGTTTTTACTTATTTTACTTGTCTAATATTCTTAGTCATGGAATGAAGCAAAATATGATTAGTGTATTTACTATCAATTCTAGTAATTATTCTAGTAATTCTATTCTAATAATTCTACTAATTATTTCGAAATAAAAAAAATATTTATATGTCTCAATTCCCTCTGCGATTTTATATCATATTGTAATATAGCCTAGCATATGGTAATGCTTCGAAAATTCCATATTTTATCAATATTTTTAATGACTGTTTCTTAGTAAAAATATTAACGTCGAAATAATTTACACAGTGATATGCAATTTTGTCTTTGGATAACTTCTTAGACAAATGTATAGAAATTTGCCTTAGAAAGAAAGATGCCTTAAATTTACCCATTGATATCAACATTAGCATTCCAAAGAGTTATTGGAAGTCCTTTCATTATAAAAAGCTTTTAGCTATGTGGAATGAGGAATACACTTCATCTTGTAATGCTGAAGTCAACAAAACGTTCCTTCCTTCTCTAATATTTTTTGTGCATTTCCAAATCAGATAATGGTGGTTCAGTGAGTTCACTAATTTTAACACTTTTACGTTTTTAACAATATTTTAATTACTATATACAGAGCGTATTCTTAGGCCGCCGCCTTCAACATGAACAAACTTTATTCTCTTACAACTAAGCGAGCAACAGCGCCCTCTAGCCTTTTCCTTCAAATTACACAACACCTTCTATTTACCATAGACTAAATTCCGAGTCTTTCCTCTCGTTAAATTTTAAAGTGTCTCAGTTTTTATCTGGTCACGGTAAATTTGCAAGTTATCTGTTTCGTTTTAATCTACGATCAAACAATTTATGTGAATGTTCAAAAAGAGTTCCTCAGGATGTGGAACATTTGATTTTCTCGTGCCCCTCATTTGATGGCCCTAGATTATGCTTACAGAACGATTTGAAAATGTTCGGAGTGACTTGGCCAGTGAACTTATCTGTTTTCGTGAAGTCCAGACTGCTGTTCTCTGCTTTTGTTTGCTTTATTTATGCATGCAATTTTTAATGTTTATTTATACATGTAACCTTTAATGTTATAGTTAACTTACTTCTGTACGTCCCGTGTTGTACATATGTGGTGCACGGGGAGTCTGCATGTTCTCAAAGGAAAAAAAAAATAATGTATAGAAAATCATCGCAGGATGGCTTTTAGAGCTAACAAATTTCTGTTGGATATCCATATACTGAAATGTTTACATTTAATTTAATTATTTTTCTTTATTCAGAGAAAAAATAGTTTTACGGTTCGAAGCTTTGTTAATATCCCAGAATTAATTAAATCTGCATCTAGAAAAAAAAATTCCGTTTCATTGAAAATGTAGCATTTAAAATTGTAGTAAATGATATTATTTTATGAACTTAAATGATATTATTTTATGAATTTTACTCAGCTATTTACTTGCATATATTTCAGATAAACATTTCATCTGATCAAGATTATAAACATAAGTTTCATTTCTGGTATTTTAGAATTTCACTGAACAACTTTTGTCCATATGCAGGTTTTTAAGAGATAACATTTCTTATTTATCATAAAATATTTTTGTCGCTCGGTTCTTCATGTGTACCGTCTAATTTCAATTTTTTTAAGATTTCTGTAAAAGCAGGTTATTTGTTTGCCTGTTTTGCATACAAAGCATTATTATTAAACTAAGATGGTGAAGTTGTTTTCAAGTAAAAGGTAGTGTCACTTGATTATTTCTGAAGACCCAAAAATTCTTTGAGCTGATAGGAAAAAAAAGAGAGAGAGATGAAAAATTAAATTAAAATCTCTGTAATTTTATAAAGCATTAAGTAAATCATAGTATTAAAATTGCAAACTGAAACGTAGCCAATAATTAAAAAGCAGCAGCATTAGTTTTTTACAAAATCTGTGTTCAAAAACAACGCATTCCTTTTCCGCTTCTCTGCCTTGAGAATTTGCTGTCGCTCCTTATCTTTCTTCCGTTAAAATTATAAACATGTAAACTTTATGGATAAATTTATTCAAGAAAAAGCTTTTTTTCGCGAAGTTCTCTACGACTGCATTAAAGATATTATGTCAACTATAAAAAAAGGTGTTTAATCGGCCTTAATGTCTGCAATTTTCTTTATGCATAGCATATGTTTAGTAAGAACGATTGATAATTTATTGATATTGCTTTTCTGTCATACTATTAATATTTAATCAATACATGTTATAGTAGTTTACTTAAGTTACCTCTGCTAGTTTTATTTATAAGTTATTTATAGTAGTCACATACACTTATTTATAGTAGTCTGTCTTACTACAAAAAAAAATGTACGTATTATGTTAATGTACTATTTTTCCTTTTAAAATGCTGATCTTACCTTCAGATTCATAAAAAAAATGATGTTATCTTAAATTTCGTGGTTATGTGGAATGAATAACTATAATACTTCTTCATATGTAATCATCATTAAATCAAAACATTTTACTCAATATTTTGTCCATGAAAAACTCTTAGAGAATTTTTTGAATAAAATTCCATTTTTAGATCAAGTATATTTTAGATCATGCAGCTTCCCTTTAATGCAGCTGAAATTTCCATGAGACCTCTCTGCTGCGACGAACGTTATCAAATATCCTAGCTTTGAGTTGCTTTCCGAAACCTCTCAAAATTTATTGAGTATAAAATGGAATATGTTCCGGAACTGCACTTAAGTTTCACCGGATATATAAAACGGAATAGCGTAAGCGAATCTCTTATAATAGCCAGTTTATACCTTAGTAAAATCCCTTAAATATATTTTTGGGGCACAGTATCTGCTATAAACTCTTTTGCGAGAGAAGAATCAGCTTCTGACCAAAATATGGCTGCCCATTATAAAGGTGAAGGAAATTTTAAGGCTTTTGTACATTATTTATATGTCACTATAAAACTGAGCTGAATTATACAAAAATGAATAATCATAAATGTAGACTTAACTTTTAAAGAAAATATGCGTGTAATATATATTTAGAATTAGAAATTTAGAATTGCGGTCAGCAAATTTCTAGAGGTTATATAAAAACATGCTTTATATGATTTTAACCGGAACTGGCTATGTTTGATAAAAACTTAAATTAGATTTATAACGCCTTGTGTTCTTAGAGAGCATAAACTAACTATGCGTTAACAGACTGTGTAGTAATTATCTTTAAGTACGGCAAAGACCAGAGTAAGAGTTTAAAGAACTTTTTAATAACTCAATATTATTCACCAATGGCACCGTCTAGTGCTTACAAAATCCAGCTCTTTTGGCTTAATTCAAAAGGTAATAAGTAATTTAAACTAGAATAGAATTAAGTTAGCCTAACGGTTTTCACAAGTTGCTTATCGCTCAGGCAGGCTCTGACTCATAGAAATCGGCGTAAACAAGTCTAATGATTAGAAGCTCTCAACCCCACAGATTTACTAGCTGGTTGCCACAGCTTTATCCCACAGATTTGATTTACTAGCGGGGGCTCTCAACCCCCGCTAGTAAATCAAAGATAACAACTTGGCCTTCAAGCAGGCAGAAACACGCTCTGAAATTACCTCCCAGAACCCTCCCTTAAATACTAATTTCTTTCTACCTCATTAGAATACACGTGGAATAGCTCATTTACATTATGATAAGAAAGCGAGAACAAAGGAAAGGTTGCTTCAAAATAAAATTAATTGTTAAGTAACTTAAACAAATCTTCATGAGTTTAAGTATTATACATTGTTCACAGGTTTGCCACTAGGACATAACATATTACAATGTAACTTCTTTTTGGAAAATCTAGCTACATTATAATATGTAATGTTCCAATGATTTATGTTGACCTATATTATAATAAACGAATGGTTATGATTTATGTTGGATCTAATTTCACCTCTTGTATTTCGACGCATGAACATAAAGAATTTTCTTAGATATATATACATGCACTTCACCTTCTGGCTGGTATTAAACATGTGTTGCGTGCGTAAGTGTTCATAATAGATTGAATACACACAGAACAGATGAAAGCGTGATAAAATCTATTTTCCCAAAAGAAACACTTTACAGTTCTGGAACTTTTCACGAAAGACTCTTGCAGCTCTTCTCAGTATGACAGAGCGCATTCAGTTATTACCACTTAAAATTACTAAGAACGTTAAACGCAAGATAATATTAAAAAGCCGCAGATCCATAAGCTCGCGCCGCGATATCTCAATAATCTGAGCGAAACTCTGAATTAATGAAATCTGATGCTGTGTCCGATCTTATATAGTGCTCCCTCGGGCAGAGAGAAATTTTCAGCACCCTCGAATTCTGGAATTTACTGGAAGGCATTACAGTTACATAGGGCATTACAGTTACATAGGCATTACAATTACAGTTAGATAGGGAGCTGACCAGTTACAGTTACATAGGGATCGGACCAAAATGGTGCCAAATTTATCGACTTTTGGCGATTTCTCTCCAAATTCGACGACAAAAATTAGTCTCCAAAACTATTTCCAGCTTAGCCCTATCTCGTCAATTTGGCAAGATGGTTCATTTGTCCCAATGTTAAATGGACGTAACCAGTAACCTTAATTTCTTAGCAACGCTTCGCATTTTGAGAAGTCTTTCATATCATATTATACAGGACAGTACACTAGGGAGAAGGGGCTGCCAGACCTGGCTTTAGATGCCTTACACGATTATGAAGCTCAAACCCCTAGAGGCGACTCAAGGAGACATAATACCTCGGGTCAACATAGGGGGACAATTTTGATGTATAGACTTTGGAATAAGAACACAAGTCAGAGGTGATCGGCCCGAAGTTACCAACAAAGAGATCATAGATATGTCGTAGACTGTGCTCCAGTGTTGACCAAGGGCAGCCAAACCCCGAGGATAGCCATTGATATTTAACCATGTAACGGCACCATAACCAAGGAGCAGACAAAACAGTACTAGTACGGTCCCTGTCGAGCCTGAACCTATCACGGAATAAATAGTGCTTCTAGTCATTGTGAAGACTAATTATTTATATCATAAATAGTGTCTGTCTAGGTACAGGTCCTAGCCAGAACGCCGGGAGTTGCCTCCCAGTCAACCCCACCAGAAATACTCCAATTTACGTATAATTTCAATATAATTGTTTACGTATGTACAAAATTCGTAATACACGTAAAGAATTTAAAGGCTTTCTTCTCCCATATTGTTGTTGTGTAATAGCAAGCACATGGATTCGGTAATTCAAAAGTCCCTATTATTATACCGAGAAAGGTCAAGATTTCTTTCCCTTTCTCTATGTTTCCTTGCGGCTAAAATATTCTTTCTTCCCATATTAGTGTTAAAATTAAAATGCTAAGCGGTAATTTAACACCAGATTTATTTATTGTTTGATTAGTAGCCGTACGTCCTCTCAGTTATCTTTGGGGGGGGGTGTATGTAACAAAAATGCTGAATGAACGATTCCTCATTTTGTCCCTTTTCTGTGTAAGAAAAACAAAAAACTAAAAGCATGCTATGGTCAATACATAGGTACAGTAATTCAAAGGCATCCACTTCAACTTTTAGGATGATCATGGTTTATCTGTTTTAGCTTGCTCTTACCAGTAGATTTCAGACTAATGACTAATGATTTTAATATCCTTGGATTTCCAACTTCAGTATCGTAAATCTGTGTAGTATTAAAATATTTATATTAAAAAAAATGTTTTGTTTCCATGTTTGGCTAAACACCCCTGTAGCTCCAATAAATGAACAATTGAAGAAATGGAATAACTGGATAATTCCAATTGAACTGGAAATCTAATAGTGAAATTTGTAGTTTTATAGTTAGCTGAAATATACGCCTTTTTATGATATAAGAAAATACAATAAAGGATAAATATAATGAATCATAAAATGCATTAAGAAATTAATAGAATGTGAAATTCTACATTTTTCTCAGTAATGCAAGTGAAAAAAAAAACACATGTAATTCATTTTGTGTTTTTATTTACTCATGTATTTTGTAAAATTAGAAGTTTTTCTCATCTTTTGCGTGTGCTTTTCCCTAGCTCTTTGTGCAAATTAGCCTAAACGGAATGAATAAGAGTACCAGGCATTCATACTTACCTTTATCGATTAAGATCATAATATTAAATAGAAGAAAATTTAATGATGAGCTATCTAGTTTGATGTGGAAGTTTGACTTTATATGCTTTGATTCAGGAAGAAAAGTTAGTTAGTTGACTTTCCATCAGTATGAAACAGAGCATTACGCAACATTTTTAAGCTTCCAAATAATTGCTACAATAAAGCTAACTTGAAAATGTGGATAAAGATACAAGCGGCCAATGTTCACTAGGTAATACATTTTATTAAAATATATTCGCAAAGTTGTTTCAGTTGCTGTAAAGCATTTTCCGAACGCTAAATAGAAGAACATAATGAAACAACTATCATTAATATTCACATTTTCTGACGTTTGCTCATTTTTATTTGACTTAATTTTGACTCCAAAACAAAAATGATGTTTTTTGGTGGTGGGGTGGTAAATTTATCGAAATAACCCTACACATATCAGGTTCAGTGTTCCGCCTTACTTGCTTTGGGAACATGCAAAGACCTGACTCGGAACAGGGAGCTTACTAAAGCTATGTTCAATAAATGTGGGAAGTAGACAAGATACACAGGAAGGGTATACGAAACCCTTTATTTTTCACTCTTTACAATAATTTCCGTACTTCGGAATACAGAGACCAACTACTTGTGGTCTGAACGTAAGAATATAAAAATATTAACTAAACTCTAACTTAAATTTGGAATAATAAACAAGGGCCTACGTGGAAGATTGGCCGTATATTAACAGGAAGCCGTATGTAGTACAGAGAACTGTTAACACTACAATACGTTTAAAATTATTAAGAGGATTAAACCTCTGGCCTGGAAGGCAACCAGCAACCGAGTAAAACTGCTAAGGTAAGCGGCCTGCTTCGACTAACTCCTTCCTCTCTCCTCGCTTGGCAAAAAGCCACAACTTAAGTACTTGGCGTTAGCCAGCAAATGCATAAATAAGCTTTTAATTCTGGCCGGAAGTAGAAAATAAGAAGTGATAGTAAAGATGTAAAATAAAATAAACGTTAGTAAAACTTAAGATCCTTACACACAAACTATTCGTATTTTTGGAGCGAATTCTATTCAGTCTAGAAACCTGTTACTGATAATATTAGTGGAAAAATTCGTTTGCTTAAGTTTAATTTTTCAGTTCTATCTACATTTAAGTAAAAGGTAAAGGTTACGAATTAAAATGTCATGTGAATTAGGCACATTGTCTTCTCACGCCACGCGGCCAAAATACATGTTTTGAATGTTTTTATTAATTTGCGAAAACCTTCATTACAGTGACAAAAAAGGGCATATATGTGACTGTGAAGACATAAAGAGTGTCAATTCTCACACAAGGCACATATTCTGATTATCCAAACATTACTGCATTTTTGGAACTACATATACAATCTTTATTAGACAACGCTTAATAACACAAATACTGGTGACATATATGCATTCGCGTGTTTTAAAGAATTTTACCATGCAAATGTTTAATTAAAATTGCGATTCTCCCATAAAATGTAAAATACTTTAAACTAATTATTGAATGTAGCAACCGCCATTATTGAGCTACCTAAAGATGATTTTAGAAAATTTTTTTAAGGATTTTATACATGCCACCGTATATAATTTTTTTTTTAAATTGCCATTGATGCTGAGGGTTTTCAATATATCTAGGATTTCACGTATAGCCGAAATTTACAATAATATTTATTTAAGAATTCTAAGGCCATTCATATTAAGAATGGAAACTTTATCATTCTGTTCTCTTGAAAAGTTGAGAAGCAACAACAAGTGATTCTGTATCCTGCGTGAATATCAGGAAATTAATACTCGCCTTTCTACCAAGTTAAAAGAAATGCTATTTCACTGCAAGTTGCTATAAATTTGAAAGTGTTATTTCAAAATCAGGTGCAGATACACAAGTTTTCAAATTATTGCATGGTCAACTGCTAATTTTTGTAATCTAATTTTATTTAAAAAGTCTTAATTCTTTGCCTTTATTACTGATGATGATGATGTCGTGTCTATGACGAAGTGCAATTATATAGCTCCGAAGCTGTCAAAGACAGCTTTTGCAACCTCGGCAGCTCTATCAGTATAAAGCAGGTCCACTGGGTCTTCAATGCCGATGTTAAACAGTCTGGCCTGGATTGCTGGGCAGCTGAAGATGTGATGGCGAGACATTGGGATGTCATCTGGGCAATGAGGACAAATGTTGGTGCAACTACGCTGTCCGTCTGCAGAAATCCTCGTCCCTTTTAAGTGATTTGTCCTAAGTCTGGGTATGATAGTCGATATGGCTCTGTCACAGTTCAATTCCGGGATGGAGTTTCATTTAACTTGACCAATTAGTCTTTGACTGGCAACTGCATTGGCATCAGCGAGGGTTAGGCAGTTGGATGGCTGAGGAGAATCACGGGATGCCTTTGCAATCTCACCGGCCTTCTCATTACCGAAAATATTTACATGAGCCGGTATCCATTGTAAGATACAGGATCTTTGGGCAGCAATGATTTTGTTTGTGAGCTCAATGATCTGATGACTGAGTTGACATTTGCCCTTCTGGATCGCTTGCAATGCTGATCTGCAGTCAGAGAAGATGATGATGCCCTTGGAACTCTGGTCATCTTTAGAGAGATAATTCTCCAGAGCACTTTTGATGGCGACGAGCTCGCATGTATAGTTGTAGGCGATTTTCCCAACAGGAATACTGTGGCATTTCTGCACTCCGTCTGGTGGTCCGATGAAAAAGACTCCCGCTCCTCCTCTGTTTAGATTGGAGTCGGAAGAACCGTCTGTGTAGGCGATCGTCAGATCTTGAATTAAAGTCGTGAGTTCCTCAATGGTATTGTCACCCTTTTTTATTATTGCAATGGGATCTTTCTTGGTACAAGGCTGTAAGAGATTTAAATAAATTTTTGTTTGGGGGAGAGAGCACAGAATGTTGTAAGGCTCTTTGGAAATTTTGAGAGTCTCATATTTGAGGTTGATGTCATTTCTGATATCTTGGTCATGTTGGAGGTTTGAGGATCTCTTAAGCCTGCAATTGTCACTCCATGCCCTGAAGGTTCTACTTGAGATATGATGTTCAGCAAGGGTTTGTATTTTGCTGGTAAATTTAATTGTTATTAATTTTCTTCTGCTCTCCAAGGGGGCGAGACCGCATTCCATTTCAATTTTGATGTTATTCGTTAATGAAACAGCTCCAGTGATGATTTTAGAGGCCCTATATTGAACAGCGTCAATCTTTCCTTTAACATTAGGCCTTGTCGATGCCCATATGGGTGCTGCGTATTCGAGCACAGGCCTGACGATGGCCTGTTCTTGAATACGTGTTTTCCTTTATTACTATATCGTGTAAATTCCCTGAAATATGGTTTTTAAATCAATCACATCATTATCTAGGAAAAAGTAACAAATACAAATATGGTGCATCAGTTTTTAAGACTCAGTGCTAAGAAGTATAGAAACGAATCATCTTCTAAAGCATTTTAGTTGATCATAGATAAATTTTTCTTCAGTGTAGTTACTATTTATAAATGTTATATTTTTGCAAAAATTAGAATAATTTAGTTTGAAGAATCGTTGATTTGTTTTCTATCAGATGTAGTTAGGTTTTATTTGTCTGTTAGAGTTCCTGCATTTTTAATTTATTTACAGTAACGATAAGGGCAAAATTCACAGCAAATAGGACGATTTGGCCAAAAACATGTGGCATAATAGATGCACATTTATCCTGACATAATTACTATGATTAGTATTACTAAATTAATCTGGGCATTAATAGCATATATAAATATATAATTTTCATCAAGTTTTATTGTTATAGTATGCAATAACATATATAAAATTAAAATTCCATATTACTACATGTTGCAAAATAGAGAAAGATTCATAAATATTTTATTCAGTTTTATACGTAAAACATATACTGACGTAAAACAGATAGTTCAAATCTAAGAAACCAAAATAGAAAATATGAACTCTTCTTTCTAAACAAGATTAAAGTACTTAAATCGATTACTTTGATGGCAGTAAGTGCTATTAAATCAGTTGCCTTCAGTAATTCAATTCCCTTGATTACATTAATAACAAAATTTAGCTTTCATGATGTTTACAACAGCTAGAATAAGATCGTATTTAAAAATGTCCCTGAGTTAAATTGAGTATATATAATTAAATTATCAGAATATCACCTGCAAAATGCGAGTTTAGAATTTGCCGCAGTATTAAAGAGCATAAGTTAATGTTCATTTATGGAATAATTATATAAACCTTTTCCGAATGTTCTAATGAAGTAGTCGAAATCTGCATTTTTAAATTAAATATTAATTGTGTCGAAATTACTGTTACATAAATCAGCATAATAACAGAAACTGAAAATAAAATATACGTTACAGAGAAGGGCTCTGAGAGTAAATGCATAAGTGTTAATTTTGTATCTCATTTACATCGAATTAAGCTAAATAATTCCTTAATACTTAATGTAACAAAATAAATTTAGGTAATCCAGAAATATATTTTATGCTGAGAAATTCCTTTTACACGAAATAAATTTTGTAAACCAGTCTACTAGGTAAATGCAATTTTGTGTCAACATTTAATGTAGAAGACACGAAATAAATCCTTTGAATTGAACAGTGCCTCAGTTAAATCCCAATGCTTGGAAACAGGAACTCTATTCAGCACCCCTGTCGTGAGTGACGCACGTCCAAAAGAGAGACTGTTAGACAACTTGCAAATCCCTTCGATCACAACAAAAGACATGTTTCTCAAAGCATGGATTCAACGGAGAAATAAATAGAATAGAAAATAGCTTCAGTTCATTTTTGCTGTTGTTGATGTAAACAGAGCGCACACTAATGTTGAAAAAAGTTTTTTTGAAATATTTTCAGATCCGAATTTAAGCCCTCTCCTGAAACAGAATTTATCGATTTTGGATATTAATGTCAGGTTAAAATTCGTCAAAAAACAGATTTTTTTTTATTTTTTCGGCTTACGTTCCTTCTGAGATTTGCGATTAAATGTGGGAAAACAGTTTTTGTGTTTGCATATTTTTAATTTTCTTAATTAAAATTTCATAAACGGGCAGTTTCTTGATTAATTTGTAATCAGCTATAGTGGATATAAATGTCTGGAAAAAACTGATCTACTGTATTTTGAAAGTTACTTAAGATTTAAACCCACTTTAACGTACGAAACCATAATTTTGACATTCATGCTTCTTTTTGGAATGCTTTTTAACAGTTGAGCTTTGATATGAGTTCTCTGATCTTTATTCCTTGAAGTAAGTATAAAAAAGCACTGTCTGTAATGCTGTGACCGAAGAAAAGTTGTCTGTGTAAATAAACGTCGACTGTAATTTAAATTCTCATGTTGGTCTTTCTAATAAAGACAACTAAACATATTTCTTAAGATTTAACAAAGGATATGAAAATGTAAATCAATTAAATAATGTAAAATAAATCTGAAATAAATTGAAAAGCATAGAAATAATACAAGCACATAAATTTTGTTATAAAAATAATTCTATCTTCCTAGTGAAAACCATTAATAAAGTTTTTCAATAAGATGAAATCTTATATCAGTTTTATTTTGTACATGTATTACATATATGACCCACCTGCAGTCGGACCGTTGAACGCACAGAAATGTGGCCTGACTGCCCGGTGTAGGCGCCCATGTAGGCTGGCTACTTACTTATACTTAGGCATTCTCATGGGTTTTCTGGCGTCTAACATGAATATGAGACAGTTTCTCTTAGAATGTCCAGCCAAGATTTTCATTGTTTGTCAAGATAACTCCTGTGCTCTGTCTTATCAATTCACTAAAAACTGATAAATTGAGATTTTGAATAAATTAACTCGTAAAACTTGATATATATATATTACCTGGGCTGAAAAATTGCCATGCTGACGATATTGAATACGGTACATCAATTTGAATTTTATTATGAAAGACATTTAAATTTTCTAACACATTTCTTTGAAAATGCAGCGTAATATTTTCTGAATAAATCTAATGCTCTGTTATCAAACGATGTAATTGTGAAATATGCTTCACAATATGAATTATTCACAAAACCTACATTTTCAGAAATATTCTTTTATAACAGTTTCCATTTTTAGTTAGCTAGTTGCTTGCGCTGCCATCCTAAAATAGTTATTCTAAAAAAGAAAAAAAAATGTATAAGGGGTTTAATGTTTCTAGTTAGTGTAATTTAGTAAGATGTGTAATTTCATGAAATATTCCATAATTTTATAGCACATTAAACGTAATGTTTTTTTAATTACACTTATTTAATGAATCATGCCAGTCCCACGATTCTAAATTTTAGATGCAAGAGAAATTACGCACAGCTCGTTGTATGATCCCTTTAATATATTTTAACTATATCTGAATTAAAATAACACACTGAATAACGATTATTGGAGGAGTTAAGTCAACGAGAATCAGCAAAATTGTCGTAAATTTACAGGATTAGTTTCGAATGTTTAAACATAGATCATCCTTCCTCAGTTGCAGAAGTGCAAATGTCGAAAGAGAAGCCAGTGCTCAGGCGATAAGAATGAGGGAAAGGAAGTAAAGTTACTGGCACGAATAGTATCTTTAATAGTAGTTTAATTATGTTCGAAAAAAAGGGGACTTAGATGAAGAAAAATGTCTTCAAAGATTTTAATTTTCAGTGAATAAAATCATCTTATTATTTAGCAATAGGATAGAAAGAATAAAGTAAGGCCCATTTTCTTATTTTAAGACCTTCTCTTATATTTGTTGTACTTTTGGCATGCTATTATGTTTTCTAGTATATATTAGCAGTATGCTCAAATACCCTATTATTTAAATTTTGTTCTTTAGTTTTTATTGAAATTACAGAAAATAGTCATTTTGCAGCAATCAGTGGATATAAAATTTCTTCTGTAAATTTTCTATTTTTTCTCTATCTGTGCAACAAATATGTCTAATAATTTTCAAAGAAAGATTTTCAAAGATCAGGGTAGATTGAACGAAAACGAAGAATTTCCATACGAAGTATTAGCAGCAGTCTAGCTTAACATGGCAAATGTATTTAAAGTCTTCATTGTAATGTTTATAAACCCAAAGAAAGATTTTCTTTTAAAAAGTAAAAGACCACAAATATTACAAAAAAGAATTCTATATCATTTACGTATCATATGATGTTAAAAAATTCTTTTATAAATTAAACTACCTCCCCCCCCAAAAAAACCGCTACTTCAAATGTTTAGAAAAACTATTAATTAGATACATAATAAATTAAATACATTTTTATTTAAATCAATCATCAGATACGTAACTAAAAAGATAAAAATCTATTATATAGAAACGTGTTTATTGCTTTTAAATAGTTTAGCTCAGCGGCGGGCAAACGTTTTGGTTCGAGAGCCACATTGTGGAAGCGGAGGTTTGCGCAGGACGGCACCTTATAAAATGATTGCATTCATTAGCTAACTCTGCATTCCAGAAAAAGGTATAAGTTGCATTATAAAAATCAATAAATATAAATTAAAATAATGACCTTTTTATTCAATTTATTTATTGTGCTACTTTCATATCATTTACAGCTGCAAGTACATGTAATTTTAGAATCAATTTAATGAGACAAATATACCCTATAATGCTTTTCCACAGTTTTCTTAAATCATTAATGAGATAATGAGAGTTGTTTATTAAGATTCTCATCACAGCCTGCAAGTTAATATCTATCAACGATCATCTATATCTAATCTTACTGATCTTAAAGTTAGAAATACTTTAATATAAAAAAATTTTTCCAGCAAATTTCTTCATGCATCGAGATTTTTCAGCAGACAAAGATTTGTAAAAGTCAGCTAATTTCACAGAATTAAACATCACTTTACCAGTGTGAACTAACGGCAAATCAATGAGTTTAAGCTGCAGGTCCTTAGTTGCTGTGCCAGTATCAGCAGTGATTGAATAAGACAGCAAATTGAATTTAGGCTCAATTTTCTTAATGAAATCTTCTTGTGACCTCACCCTCCAAACTCTGCTGCTGATGATCCCTCATCTTAGCAAAACCAATTTCAGACACTTTCTATTTTCCTAATAAAGGAAAATGACAGAAGTTGCCTTCCCCTGCTTGCCTTGCAAATAGACCTAACTTTGCTTTAAATGATATTACATGATTCCAAATTTCATGGGCAAACAATCCCTCTTCCTGCAATGTCACATACAGTTCATTCAATTTCTAAACTACATCAGCCGCAAACATCATGTCATATCCCCACTCTTCACATCCTATTTTTGTAACAAAATCATTACATATATACATCATGTCCACAAGAGAATTTAATTCTGCAATATCCTCATGAAAATATCTGAACTATGGATGACAGATTCCTCTTGCTCTGATTGCGTTCACCACATTAACAGTATGTTCTACATCATACTTTATATCTTGTGCAGCTTTACAAAGGCCCTATCTGTTGTAATGCTTGCCATTTTGTTCCAGAGAAATCCCCTCTTCTCCACACAATTTACAGCACATTCAAGCGAGCCGTGATCAGCGGTTCTATCTTTGATTGATTCCAAGTAATTCCTCTGTGATGGTGAACGTTTCATGAATATCACGGACAAAGATGAGTAATTTTGCAGTGTCTTCTTATCTGTGCTCTTATCCAGTGCAAAGAAAATTAAACAAATCCTTTACTCGCAGCCTTAAGCTATTCTAATTGAGTCAATGCGCCGCAGTATAGTCGTCCTTGAAAATGAAATTCTTTCAAATATTTTTTCTCACATTAGGACACAATACGTCTGCGCACTCTACTTAACATTGCGTAATAAATTTGCCGTACGGAAAAGGCTTGTTGAGTTTAGCAAGGCTGTAGTCTAGAATGAAACTTGCTTCTCATGCTTTATTCCCAATATTACCAAAGAAATATTTGTTGGTCCATTCTTTCTAAACACACGCCATTCGTCACCGATTTTACACTTTTTAGGAGAGTTCATGGTTTCCCTATAAATGGAAATTTATGCATTTACTGTTTCTAAGTCTAAATTGAAATACTAAATCAGATTAACCGGAAAAGCACTGCGTATGTTTATTGGCGTCGCTGTCCTAGTGGAAAATATAAGACGAATCTTCGGTCTTTCACAGGAAGTAATTCTCAGTTCAAGGCGGATACTACCCCCCCCCAAAAAAAAGAACTCTTAGTGGACCGCTATTTGCCCACCCCTAGCTTAGCTTGTAATATATTATAAACAGATTAAATTTGAAAGTTAAATATCTTACGGCAAAACCCTGGCTCATAGAAAATAAAAGAATTTTACTTTCGGAAGGGATAACATATCGCTTTTAAATAATTTAGTTTTTTGATAAAATTTAAAAGATAAATCTTATACTTTACTGAATGGTAGTACACTGACGAGTGGAATGTAAAAGTATTTTATTTGAGACGATGGCAGCAGT
Organism: Stegodyphus dumicola; assembly: GCF_044657685.1. Taxonomy (NCBI): domain Eukaryota; kingdom Metazoa; phylum Arthropoda; class Arachnida; order Araneae; family Eresidae; genus Stegodyphus; species Stegodyphus dumicola. The sequence goes on along the minus strand of NC_140772.1, from coordinate 96,106,838 downwards.
TTGTTTGTAAGTCACTGAATTGGTTAATAAAAATGTTTCTTAAATGCGAAAAACATAACAGTAAATTAATAAAAATCTAACATAAAATACAAAATTAGGGCTTCTAAGTGCATATATTCGAATGCAGGCGTACATATTGTTAAAGACTGAGAGCTGTTTATGCTGCCTTCATTCCAAATAGCGAAGCAAAAGGTATACAGATTCTATTAAATCATATACAGAAGTTAACTTAGGAAAGTGTTTTACAAATGTAAAACAAATAGATTAAAAGACTAACGGTAAAAAATATTTCTTAAAAATCCCCCTGCATATCCTTATTGTTAATTTTGTCAAAATATTATATAAAAATCGTAATCAATGTTTTAAATATTTTAATGGTCATTTAGAAATTGTAGTGATACTATAAAAGTGTATCATTTCGACGCAGTGTTTAGCTACATGCAAGCTTTGTATTTATCTCAATTCTATTATATTATTTTCGTTATCAAATGTTAAATAAAATAGCACATAACATCTTCAGCTCTTGGCTTTTTAAAATAGAAAGCCGTATTCAATTACCGTGGAACAAAAAAACCAATAAGTGTATTTTTTGGGGGTAAAAATATATATCTTCAAGAAACATAAAATCCTGAGTTGGGGAAATCCAAATGATCCCGTCATAGAAAATAAGCGTAGCTAGATGAAAACTCCTACAAATGGTTGCTGCAATGGGACTTCGTTGTCAAACCATTGATATATAAATAGAATTTAGGCTTTGTGTACCGACCCTAATAAATATATTTTTATAGTCTAGTATTCTGAGGCTTCAAAAATCATAGGCAGAACGAATAGAATTCTAAAATAATTTTCCATCTTAAAATTATTACGATGACCTAAAAATTTCGAAAGTGCGTGTCTTAGATCTTAGTTGACATTTATTTATTAAATATCATGTTCTTCGCACTTAAAACATAAAATTCAGTTCAACAGCAATATTTCAAAACAGTTTTAAAATAAGCATATCTTTAGAATTTCGATACAGAGACTCTGGAGACAAAATTTATTTTTCTGTACAAAATTGCCATTGCTCGCTGCTTGGAAATCCTTGAGTTTGGTTAAAGTTTTGCAAAATAGGAAATTGATAATAAAACAAATTTCAAATTTCAAATTTGGTCTTCCACATGCCCATATTCGTAAGAGGATTACGTCATTCAAACCTCGACGGCTCTGTGTACTGTTGTTTTATCACAATGCGAGAAATATACATACATGTATGCAGATTTTTCATTATTTAATTTCTTTAAATATAACACAGGGCGATAATACTTTGTGGCAACAATTTGGAAAGTGATACGCCGTTTATAAAGAATCGACGCAAAATCGCAAAACAAAAACAATAGTCCTTCAGGGACAAAGCCCCTTTGGACCAAAAATATGCATAAATGTATGTATATTTCTCGCATTGTGATAGAACAACGGTACATAGAGCCATCAAATTTTGAATGACGTAATCCTCCTACGAATATGGGCATGTGGAAAACCAAATTTGAAATTTGGAATTAGTTTTATTATCGATTGTAAATCTTTAACGAATTTTTGAGTAACAAACTCAATGATTTCAAAGCAAGCAATGGCAACACTGTATGAAAAAAACATTTGTATCTCCAGCGCGCAATACTGTGTATCGGAAATTGTAACGATATGTTCATTTTAAAATTATTTTACTATATTGCTGTTATAATTAAAGGTAACACACAAAACGTTAAAAAACGCTCCTTTGGAAGTAATTTAAAATCTGAAACCTTTTTTTTTTTTTTTTTTTTTTTTTTTTTTTTTTTTTTTGTGCAGTGTACCATAATAGGCAAACTCTAGAGGCTTTGGAAAGCCTCAGTTGCTCATTACCTCAACCGCTCTGTGTAAACGCTTATAAAACTTGCATTTCTTTAGTAGTTAATTAGTATGGGAAAGCATTATCAGTTGACCCATGGTACACGGCTAGTGTCCCCCATACTTTTACCTGTACCTGTATTTAAGATTGTGTGATACTGAAAATTATTAGCCATGAACTTGTTCAAAGAGAAGCAGTTTATTTAATAGAGAGGAATTTGTTTTAGAAATAAAGCAATTATTGTAAAATTTCAAAGTAATTATTATTTTGTTTCTAAAAAGCTGCCAACAAACTTTTAGAAAGTCGAGGAAGAAAACTTTCATTCACGCAAAGGCTGAATTGAATTTGAAAAGTACGCTAGAAGAGAAGAATGACAGCAAGAAAATCGAGAAAGACGCAGTTTAGTTACTTTCCAAATAACAAATTTATAAGAAAGTTATTTACGTAGCAAAACTGACTTCTTTATACGTGATGCCATCAAGTTTTGTGCAGTTTTATTATTTTCCTTCTTGCGTTTCAACTAATATTTGACATTTCAGATTACTATTTATTCATTCATTAAAATGTTCCATTTATTGTCCGTAAAACAGATTGTCTTCCAAATCGTTTATGCAGGCTATATCAGTGAATTGCAACTTGTATTTCATATTTCTCAAAGTAAGGCATAAAATATTCAAAATATTTGTACGAAGACTAACGTAAAATGCTTCCAACTGGTGGGAGTATATTACGTAATTGGTGAAAAGGCATTGTTTTCTGTCGAAACATTCGAGAGTTTACAGAGAATTAGCTGGAATTAGGATCCCCACAGCAAGTTTTACTGTTTTCATGATGATGTGTATCTTTGTGTCGACGTTTTTACCCAATTTGTTTTCATTCTGTGCTTTGGTTTTTGATGGCTTTGAGCGTATTTGCTTAGTGTAAAACGTCGTTGCCTATCAAAGGAGCATAACTGATATAAGTGAAACATAAATTTAATGGCTGTTTTCCTTGAGCTTTACAAAACATAGTATAAACAGGGCATATCAGCAGATGACATGTGAAAAAAACATATGATGAATTCCAGGAGTTTACTTCATGGAATTTTATTTAATTTTAACTAACAGTTAATTTTCTTTTGAAAAAAAAACCTTAGCTATAAAATGTTCTTTTCAAACCACGCTTTCTTGCCAGAATGAGATTGTAGTTTTGCACATATTTTATTCTTAAATTAATATAAAAGTAGTTGTTTACAAAATTGATCCATTAAAAATAATAAACACATTTCTTAATAGTTCGCTATATTACAACATCCGCTACCAAACAAGCCCTATGTCTGCATTGACCGTCAAATTGTATGTCATTGGGAATGATGCCTTTAAAAATATTAGTAATCTGTAATATCATTTTATAATACATTTACATAATTAATATTTTATTTAATTAGCTAGGCTTGTTCTAATAATTCGAACAAGAATACTTCAATCTTCAATATATTAATACGTTCGGTCTGTCCTATATCTTACTTTCTGGGTCTTTTAGGAAGTCCTTTCGGAAAAATTCACCAGGTTTCGTTGGACAATGAGAGAAAAAAGGAATTTTATTAGAAAGATAATACATATGATGATTGCTGCATAACGACTGTTATGTCACTTTTTCATCGTATTCTTCAACAAAAACCAAAACCAAAAAAATACAGTAATCGACATTTAAAGTAATATTAATACTGACAATATACACTGAGGAATATAATACCATACCAAAAGTAATATAGTTGAGAATACGTAATAGAAAGAAATAAGCTCTTCGATATTCCATTCTTTGCATTTAATTGTTAGAGTAAGATACATTTATGCACTGAAAAAAAAATAATCTGTAATAATCTTAGTAAATTATTTCATAATTAAAGCTTCTATTTTACTCAGTAAAAACAATACAAGAGATTTCTCTTAACCTAGTTTTCGGTAATTCAATCTTTTTATTTTACTTAGTTTTTAAATTTTAATGTCTCGAGCTGGATGTCATAAAATATATATGCAGTGTTATGACAATGCACTCGCAGAAATAACGTATGAATGGTTTCATAAATCTTATTAAATATTCAATTCGTTAAATTCGCGCAAAATGTAAAATAAATAAGAAAAGTAATTAGAAATTCAAATTTCAGGCTTCTAAGTGCGTGTGTTCGTTTGCTTCATGAGTTCAAAACTTGCTGACTCTACGTACAGCTATCTTTCTTCAGTGTTTGTTTACATAGGTTCATATTCTTCATTTTTAATAATATAGATGTATAGTATATCCATTTATGAACGTTATTATACATAACGTTACGTTATGAGAATTTGTAGTACTATTTTTTAGTTAATAAAATATGTTTTGATGACATATATCTGGTAATTGTTTTTCGTTTCCTTGTGCAAGGTAAATGAAGTATTAAATCTTAAAAAAAATTCAGAATTAATATTTCAACGGTAATATTCCTTTTTCTCACACCCGAATGCATTTGGATGATTTTCTTTTTTTTTCGTCATATCTGTAAGTAAGAACAGAATAAACGACTCTTATTTCCAAAATGGAGTTAAAATAGATTCAAAAGAGATTTTTTCGTGACGTTTGTACTTACATATATATATAAGTATATATATATGTGTGTGTCTCGTATAACTCCGAAACGATCAGCCGTAGAAAGTTCAATTTTTATACAGACAGCGTATATCAGATTTCTATAACAACTAGCTGTGTAGCTCCCTTTTTATTGAAGTCAGCAGTACAAAACCATACGTATATTCCCATCCCTCCTTACCCTGCTTAAAATTCTTATTTTCGCAATCTTTAGTCGTTATCACCTACTTCCAGTTACCGAAAATATTCATGTTTTGGCAATGTCAGATTAAAAAAAAATAATTTAAGATAAATAACGAAACCTAAATTTGAAAGGGGTCTCCCGTGTCCTATACTTACATTTGGGAATGTTTTATACTCGTTATATATATATATATAAAGTTATAATGAAGTTCGACGCCTGTACGACAAAATTTGACAGGGAAATTTAATTTCAAAGTTTGCAGTTTTTGATATAATTTTCAACTTACCTTGAGGAATCCGTTAGCTAAGATAGAATAATTCAGGGAAATAAGTTTAGCTCAAAAACAGCAAAAAATGAGTATTATTTAATAGTATGAAAATGAGTATTATTTAATAGACCACGCAAGGAAGTCATGTAGTGTCCACATCAGATTTTCTTATAAATAGCAAGCCATTAAATTTTAATCAAAATATATAATTCTAAATTATAAAGGATATTTTTGCAATCTATATTGTATAAAGAATCTATAGCTAATAAAATATAACATATTTTAGCAGCACGCAATAAATATTGTTCAAACGATACAAATGAAATTTTATCACAAAAAGCACTTCTAGTACCAAAAACTATAAGTGACGTTTGTTATTATTTTTGCAAAATAAATCTATAAAAGACGTTTAAGAAAGAAAAGATATATTGTGTTCTGCTATTTAATGCTTTTGCTGAATCAGCTAAATATATCTTGTGTAAGCCAAAATATCACGTGCCTAGTATATGGTTTTATTTTCGGTTTATGAACAGACAGAATTAAATTTTTAAGGATATGTTTTATGTTTTTCAGGGGAGAAAAGGCACCAATCCATCTTTCATTGTTATATTTCAATGCAGAAAGCTCCATAAAAACGTAAAATATAAATAACACTTTATCATGCATTTTAGGTAAAATTTTGCTTTGAAAACAATTTGTGCATTTTATTATTCATACCGGTATTAGACATTTGTTGTGCATGTCAACATAATATGATGATTAATAACATGAAGGAACAAAAGATTATCCAACAACCTAAGAGATATTCGTAGGTTAATGAATTTTAGAACGAAAAAGGCATGCCTACTTTACTGTGAATTGCCTTTTTGGAAGAGATTTTCTAGGAAAAACTTCCTTCTAGCACTTAACTCGAGAATGAATTGACTACTAAACCTCAAGAAATTGAAGTCGGAACGGTTTTGCAGGTTAAGCGACCGAGTGTTGCAACAGTTAGATGTAGCTGAACAACAATTAGATGCAGTTGAATTGTTTAACATATGGTAAGATGACAAATTAGGGAGAACTTTCTCAAGAACCTAGTGGAAGAAATGTTTTCTTAAGCTCTTATATGAATATATTAAAAAAGAATTGATGGATATTATTTTGGTGACTGATGTGTTATAAATACAGCTAATTTCGACTGAAAGTCAAAGTGAGTTTCTTCCTAAATACGTTGCGTGAATGCCCTCCAGGAAGGCATGTCTGTCTTTAGGCAGCTAGGTGTTGTTTGTTTTGCCATATTCGAAACACTCAAAACCGCGATATCCAGAAATCTAATATTTGTACCATTTCTCTACCTATCCGACAACCTGATACACACTATCTGCATGCGCACTTTTAATCAATTTATTTGTGAAGTAGTGTGGGAAGTGTAGTCGAGAGAGAGTTCTGGTTTAGTTTTTTTCTGAGTACATTTAAGAAGTCAGGGCTTATAAAGAAGTGAGAGAATATTTATAATTTGAAGAATAGGTACGAATCTTGTGATAGGCATTGTAATGATTATTCCTGAGCCAAGCGTTTTCTGTATGCGCTTTTTTAATCAATTTATCTGTGAAGTAGTGTGGGAAGTATATGATTTAGTTGAGAGGGACTTCTGGTTTAGTTTTCACTGAGTGCATTTAAGAAATTAGAGCTTATAAAGATGTGAAAGAATATTTATAATTTGAAGAATAGTACGAATCTGTGATAGTCATTGTAATGATTAATTTTGAGACAAGCACTTTTTTCTTTCATTTAAAAAGAAATTCGAATGAATTAAGATTTTGGCTGAACAGAAAAAAAGAATTTAAAGGCATTTCAAATAAAGTCATTAAATTTTTATTGCTTTTTTTGCACAACCTATTTGTGTAAACAAGGATTTTCTTCCATATTACATCTGAAAAATAAATACAGAACAAAATTAAAAGCGGATCTAATTTATGGTTAACTAAGTGAAATAAGACCAGACATAAAGAAATTGATTTGTCTTAAACAAGCCCAAATTTCACACTAAATTTTAGAATTAAAGTATTATAACTTAAATTTCTATAATTAAAATGATAACCAATTTTTAATCTAATAATTTTATGTGTGTATATTTTCCTATAAATAGCCAATAGGTTGTGAAAATAGCAAAATATATAATTTTAATAATTCTATTGAGACACTGAAAAAATAACCGTTATAGATGATAGTCATTAGTGTAAAGACTGAAAACCGCTGGTTTACAGTATAGTTTCTCCTTTGTTTGCCTCTTCATGCAAAATCATGTCACTTTGCCAACTTCAAAATATGTATATCCTTTTATTATATACAGCTTGCTCCCAAAATCTGCTTTTCAGAATATTCGCTTTCTCAGAAACTAATTATTTGAAATCTGTTTGCATTGAAAGAGGATTTTCTGCCACGGACAGATATGAAGCCTTTTAAAAATGTTCCTCTTGCCATCAGAAAATACTTTTAGCTATTAAAAATAATCCTGACTACCATGTTGGCATTACTTTTCATCCCTCTATCAGTTGAAAATTGTTCGGATTCTCCACAAATCAATATGCAGGATATTTTTGCAACCATCACAAAAACTGATTCTTCAGTTCTTTTAAGATCTCATCTCTGATTTTAATTCATCTGGCATTATAACTTATCATGTCACTATAGTTTGGTACATATCAGCCTCTTTGAAAGAAATTTAAATTTTGATAGCTAATCACAGTTGCACACTTCATCATAATTTGAATTTGATTCCATAAATATTATCCATAAAGCTTCTTCAAATAATAAATTAAACATCTTTTAAACCTTCCACTTCAACATTTTTTCCGACATTAACCGCTTTAAAAATTCTAATACCTTAGCATTTTCTACATAAAAGCATATATAAACATTCTTTACCTATAAAACTCTTTCGTTCTTCAGATTGCTGAGATTTTCGTTAGCACTCCTGAAACATAGAAACCTATGTCTTATTGCTGTTGAAAAATAATTTCAAAGTTTACGTCAAGACAAGATGTTTATTTTTAAAATCCACAGTTTCCATAACATTAAATAAAATCAAAATATGGTAATTATTCATAAACTATCTCTTCTGGTGCCTGGAAATCGCCTTTTTTCATATAAATATCAAACATTTTATTAAAACGCTGTCGCGTGTATTTTTGAGGGGGGTCTATATGCACGTGTTCTCAGTAAAACATATTGTCGCCTAAATATCTTGTTAGTTAAATGCCCTGTCGGCTAAATGTCCATGTCGGTTAAGTGTCCTGTCGTCTAAATGTCCGTCTCAGCTAAGTGTGATGTCGTCTAAATATCGTATCGACTAAATGTTTGTGAGGTTATATGTCCTATTGGCTAAAGCCCCCGTCACCTAAGTGTCCTGTCTGTCTGTGTCAGCTAAATGTCGTATCAGTTAACTGTCCGTGTCGGCTAAATGTTCTGCAGGCTAGCTGTTTATGTTGGCTTGATGTACGAGTCGCCTAAATGTACTGTCGATTAACTATTCTCCGCTAAATATTTTGTGGGCTACGTTTCCACGACCATGCTGTGGCAGGGAAAATATAACATAACATCGGACGAAAGATGGCTTTGTAAATGAATAGTTTATTGTCTAGAGACAGAACGCTGTTTCAAGTAATTACAGCTAAAAGTTTAGCTTTACGCTCTCGAAATTTCTGAACAATAGATTTAATGCATGGGTTTCATGTGAAGGTATTCTTTGTGTGTGGGTTCCATATGAAGCCATGATATATTTTATATCCAATATCTCTAGAATTCTGGATAAAGTGTTAAATGTTGCCATACGTTTTGTTTGTTGTTCACATTAGCTACACTATTATTTCTTTAAAAATAATACATATACGTAACATTTGATGACAACATTCTTTTATTTGTGTTGTCATATATTTTAATACCTCTCATATTATTTCTCAAAAAATAATACATGACAATGGCAATCTGATATGAGCTGGAAAGCATAGACGTAGTTCTTACTTCAAGTTTGCTGAATATAAATCTTCCATTTGAGAATACATTTTTGGAATTACAGGCTTTTTAAATCTCCAGCTCTGTATTATTATCTAAAAATATATTTTATTATATCATAATTATTCACTTTCGGAAATTAAATATTTCATAAAACTTTTAAATTATGCTTTGATTTTAAATGCATCGATTACTTATAAATTAAAAAAATATATATATAATTAATACAATATTTATTATGACAGTTTTTTGAGTTACTTATCAAAATTTTCACTAATAAGAAAATTATCAACCTATCAAGAAAAATTTATTTCGTCACATGATAAAACTTGAAATGCTAATCAGTTTTGGTTATAACATCTCGTGTTCTTTAGAAGAATAAAATGTATGAAATGTCTTAAGGGCTAGAAGCGAATTATCACTATGTCTTATCAAATACCACAGAGACAGGCAGGAAGGTATAAGGAACCCTTTTATTTATATACTTATTTTCATTTTGTATGTAGGAGTGGTGACGTCTATTAACATTGACTCAAGTAAAAGTTAATAGAAGTCACCGGCTCCTACGTAAAAAATATAGCCAGGAATTACGGCTTAAATTAAAGATAAAGAATTTGGTTTAGTAAGTTAGCCTAACGGATACACATTTCAAGTACCATGCAAGTTCATTCTGACCTACTCAAGATCGGCGCGACAATCCTAATGACGAGAATAACACAGTGTGGCAAAATACAGCTCTAAATTAATAACATGGCCTTCAACAGGCAGAACATGCTCTGATTCTACTCTCTGAAGACTTCATTTAGATACTATTGCCTTTCTATCTCACTTGAATATCATGCCAGCTAGAAATTTATATTCTGGCAGGAAAATGTGAAATGATAAGGATAGGAAAGTGAATTAAAACAAAATAACTGGTTAATAAACTAAACGAAATCTTACATGTTTATGAAAATGCCCAACGTTGCCTGATTAAATCCTAGCAATAGTTGACTATTAATCCCGTGATGTTATTTTAGATCTTTAACCCTGACACACCTGAAGCGAATCATCGCTACTTCTGAAAACAATGATAAAGTCTTGACAAGGTTAAAATAATCTTCTCATTTAAACAGAGTTCAGAACATAAGTGCAAGATCTTGTGGTACAATGACCACAACTCCCGGTCATGCAAAATAAATAGAGCAGCCCACTTTAACTTAAAATGTTGAGCTGTAGACAAAGACTACCCGATTAAATTCTAGTAGATGGCTCACTAACTCTTCCGGAGCGTTAGAATTAAAGTACAAGGCCAAATAATTACAACTATTAGAGCTGGCAAGAAACTAACCGTGTAGCGATAACAGAAGCATACTCTATTTAAAATCCCCAAACCTCAATTTAAATATGCATACTAATTAGCATTCTTGTGAAGAATGCGGAAAGGAGAAGTTGTAGTAAAGTCTGAAATTATAAATAACTGGTTAATTAACACAATGTTCCCTACAAGTTATTAAATTAAACAGTTATACAAAATTTTAAGGAAATGACAGAGTCAAGCATGGTTTTAAGTCACGAAAAGTAATAAAAAATAAGATTGAAAGATTAGCAGTATTTGGCGAACAACTACGCATCATTTTCTTTCACATTTTTGTTTTATTTCACTATAATAGACTGAAGAAAAGTCACTTTTCATTTCACTATATTTGCTTTCCCGTGTTTTCTGTTAATATGTTTCTTATGAAGGAAAAACTGACGGCTGATAAAAAGGCAAACGATGATGGAGAGAAAACAAACACGAAAAATTCTTTGTCAAATAGTCTTACTACTTAATCGTTAGCAAAATTTTATCATAAAGAATAAAAAAACTAATTTGATACTTTTTTTAGCTCTTCCTTGCATATATTTTTTAAGCTTCAATACCGATGACGTTAATAGAAAAAGAGATGTATAAAAAGGGAAACTTCTTTTTTTCTTTTATAATAGAATTTCTAATAGAGTTTTCAAATGATTTGCTGTCAGTTTTGTCTGAGACAGAATTTAAACTCAATAGCATTTAATGCAAATTGAATGAGGATAAGGGGGAAATTTCTTATCTTTTATAATTGCAAATTAATAAATCTGATTCTAGATGTCAAATAGAATACCAGGCATATGATGCTAAAAAAAGGTCTTAGAATAGTAGCTAATATCTAAAATAATAGATGCATTTTCTTTGCACGAATAAAAATATGATGTGGACATCATATTAAAGACTACGCACGACTTCCTTGTACGGCTTGTTAAATTATACATGTTTCTTGCTGCATTTCATTTAAATTTATTTCATCGAATTATTCTAATTTAATTAATCGATCCCTCAAAGCAAATCGAAAATGACATCAAAAACTGCAAATTTTGAAATTAAATATCCCGGTCAATCTTTGCCATTCGGGAGTCAAATTTTCTAAAATTTTATTTTTCATAGCGAGTATAAAACTTTCACAAGGATTTCATTATTTGTCCCAAAATTAATGTTTATTCAAGTTTGACAATACCCAAACATGAATATTTTTTTTAATTTAAAACTCTGCTGTAATTGAAAGTATATGACTACGCGCAAATATTGCAAAAATTGAGGCCGAGTAAAGACTTTTTAACCGGGTAAGCGGGTGGGTATATGCACAACTAGATGCTATAGCAGTTCCATAGACAAAACTTCAACGTTCTACAGCTAATCATTTTTTAGTTCTGAGTAATACATACGTGCACAAGTCATGAAAATATCCATTTTGAACCCGTTTTAAATCCATTTTACAATTTATTTTGGAAAAACTAGTCGTTTGTTCTGTCCGTACACACAGACATCAAGAAAAAAGTAGTCAAAATGGATTCATAAACTGTCAAAATTCATATTTCCATTAACTTAAGTTGTCGGAAATGTTTCGAAACTACAATACTTCTTTTACTTCGCACAAAAAAGTGAAAAGTTTAACTTTGAGCACAGTTTGTGGTTATGTTAATTATAGAATAATAGCAATTCCCTAATTTATCAATATAGAGGTAAAAAACTTAATCATCCAATGCTCACATGCAGTAACGCGATAGGGAAGGTTTTTTCACGAAGCAAAATATGTTAGCTAATGTCCTGAAAATGTGTAAAAACACTAAAATTTATTAGTTATGATATTCAGTTTGTTCCTTATGGTTTAGGAAAGGAATTTTGTTTTAGCCTTTTACGCAGTATTCAGTTTTTATTTTTCAAAATATGGTAGCCAACAGTGTTCCAGTTCAGTGAATAGATCTATAAATTAAAAATGCAAGAGAAAAACGCCAAAGGAAAACATAAAGTTAGCAAATGCACATTCTTGTATTGGAGATAGATTTTAGTCAAGACTCTATCGATTTCGAAAGCGAAATGGTAGAGGTCCTTCTTTACCAGGAGCAAAGTAGTCTGCCGAAATTGCTGAAGTTATTAGCACACCAGGTGTACGTTTATAAGCTTCTTATAATTGTTTTAGTTCCTTTACGTTTTTGTTTTACTAGTTTATTTATTTTTTGCTTTGTTTTATCTGAGACTAAATTCAGTGCGGTTATTCTAAATTTAAATAATATGGAGCTGTTCCCCTTAGATTGTCAGGTATGCCTTCTATAAGGTTTGCCTTGGAGTATAGAGAGAAGATTGGTTAGCCTATATCCTTAGTCTCTAGTCTGCCATATATCCATCTCTTAGGGTTTAGAATGCAGATATATCAGATTCTGTACGTAAAGCAGGAAGTTCCGAAGCTTAAAGTCTCTGCAGTTTTGCGCTTCTTAAGAGATACGTTTCCAAAGTTTATTTCCTAGAAAAAGTGAATGCATTGAAATTTATTACTAAACATTGACAACCGTGATTTGAGTTACAGATTATCACATGTGGATTTATTACAAGATTTCTTCATATTAAAATTTGAAACTGTTTCCGCTACTGTGCGTTTTGATCAAATACAGAAACTTGAATTCCAAACTTCAAACAGGAAGCCTATTTTGTATAATCCAAACCTCAAGCATCGAGCCTTTTTTTTTCCGGTATCTAAGTTTTATTTTAGATTTGTTATTTAATCTAAAACCAGAACATTTTATTCTTCAGTTTGGAAAATGCTCGAATACATCTGTGGAAAGATATGGATACCAAATATGTTATATACGTACGCATTAAAAAAGGGAAAGAAATTAAGAAGAAATTTATAAATTAATAAGAAAACGTTAGCTAGATTTTAATCAGTCATAACTGCGACTGATTAATCGAAACATTTAAGCACATCTTTTAATCAAAGATGAGGTGAGCTATTTGTTTCGATAAAGCCCGCGAAGGCTACTCTTCTCAGATTCTTTGAAGATAGAACGTCTTTCTTGTCCCGAATGGATTCGGACCTAAATGAAGTATGATGTCAGCTCATTCTAAATCTGAATTAAGTTGTATATTTATTATGCTATTGGTGTCGAATGTTTGGAAACCTTAATGGTATACTGTTGACAACAGAAAGGAAATGCGACTGAAAAATATTTAATGGAATTACAGAGGAATCATTTTTTCCAACCTTCTCCCATCATGTGAAATATTCACGCCGAGCAGGCACTGTGAGCAAATAACCATAACTCAGTATGAAAACTCACCAAACAATTCCAGTTTTGTCCATACAAAAAGGTGTCGTCGTCCATCGCGACAATGTCAGAATTCAAGCTGCTTAAGTGATTTCTTTAAAAGTAGAGGATTTGAAAGGGAAAACGTTTCAGCCAACTGCGGTATTTTGCCTTTCTTCTGTTAGGTTTTACATCTTTTCACAATAGCCTAGATGGCAAGAAATTTGATTCTGCAGAAGCTATCAAAAACTACCACATAACTATCTTTCGCAGAAAAAACAGGCAATATCTACGAATGAGGATCCGAAGCGCATAAAATATTCAAAGATCATTCTGAAATGATGACGACTACATCATGTACGCATTGACTTAGTACTTTACTAAGGTAGTAGCACTCTGGGGGAACAAAAACACGGGCCTGGCAGTTCCGGAACTCTGAAGGAAGATCGTACAGTCGGTTGGACGAAGAGGGGATGGGCTGTAAGTCCCCAAATTGGTGGTATCGGTAGCGGTCACGGTTCACGGTTCGATCCAAATTCCGTGTAATTCCAATTTAGGTGTCAGGTAGTGATGCAGCGATAAATTTCTTCAGTGTGGGGCCGGCAGCGTAGCATTGGCGAGGGCATTAATCTATGACCAGTTAGATCGTCAGGCCTAAGAACTATCTCCACACCATTCCATGAGACTGAGAACCGGGAGTGGTGACCCCGCGGGCCAGGTTGGATTGGTTGGGATTTAGTGATAACAAAAAATCTATCGCCAATATGTGTTGGACCGGCGGCGGTAAACGGAGAATCTAAATGTCACATTAGAGCAGGATGTATAGTGCCCTAAATCGTAAGCTGAAATTCAATCCCACAATTACCACACTTATTCTGGTATAACTTTTAAAATGAACGAATAATTGAGACGGAAGGCAGGAGGAAGACGAAAATGTTTAATTTAAATTTAATTTTTAAGGATTTAACGTAATTGTCACAGCATACTTGATTGTTGATGTTTCTAATTAACATGTCTGGAGATGATAGTTATGTATGAACTTAAAATTTTATTGTAACCAGGCTGATTTTTTCTTCAAATATTTAAAGGTATATTTTTAAATTATTCCTCATCAATACAGACATCATCAATGCTGAATGCTAATTTTTGCACTGTAATAGTTCAGTTTTTTATGAATATCATAAGGTATTTTCTTTCTCCTTTTCGCATGCCTTCGTGGTGTATTTGGGAGCATACTCGATGCGTATTCGAGACGTCCAGGGTTCGAGTCGGGGATAAGGTACTCCATATTTTTTTACGTCTCCTGCTGAAAAGTAACCGAATGAACGAATAGCTGGATCTCAATGCCTTCGTGATGTAAATGGAAAGCAGGCCCGACTTGCAGCTAGCGTGTCCGGAGTTCGAAACACTGCTGGTTTTTCGTGTTTCTTGATTTGAAAACTTAATGACTCTAATGGGAACTTCTAAAGTACGCATAAGTGACAACATAAAATTATATTTCTAACATATCTTGTTACTTTTTCCCTTTAACTCGTATGAAATGCTTTATACTAAGTTGAAAAATTAGGAGAATGCAAATTCGGTTTAAAATTTGAACCTTGGAGAACATTTCTTAATAATTTCTGTTATTGTCAACAAATGTATCTGCTTTAATTATAGTCGATAAATCTGGAATAAAAATAAAATAAAATGAAATATGACAGAATTATAAAATTTGATAGAAATTACGGAATAGTTGCATATGCTTAAAATTATTGCTGCAGATTAATGGTAATTTTAATAGAAATAGCTGAAAGTTTTGATAACGGCAAAATATTGAAGTGAAATCAATTTAGGTCATTTATTACTTTTTGAACGATGTCACAAGCTTCTTTTCGCGAGTAGCATATTAATGAGAATACGGAAGTGACAGTATGGTAATAAATGATTCTAACACAGAGTTGAAAATTCTAATGGCAGTTTTACAGTGATTCATTTCTGAAGTTACCACCTTCTGCAATTAATGATCCATCTTTCAGAAGAAAACTTTCATCTATTTCCTAGCATGTCACGTTTCTTTCTTTGCTTTTGCTATTTATTATATTGGTATCTGTAGTTTAGCTTATGTAATATAATTCTACATTCCATTTTCTTTCTTTTTTTCCTGTTCTTCATTCTACACATTAAATAAATTGCTGGTAATGGTTTTAATAAAAAAAATTACATAAAAGTATCTATCTTTTAAAAACAAAATACTCCCAGAAGCTTTGCAAAATAACGTATTTTCTTGCACATTTTTCTGAAAACATTTGCGGTTACTTTAGTTAAGTGCTTTTCTTTGAAAAAGGAGAATCTAAATTTCTGCAGTTATTTCATAGTTCTAATAAGTATGCACAACGTTACATTCATTACACCAATTGTGGAAAACCATTTAAACAAACAAGCCCAGATTCAAAATCAAGCTCTGTTGTGATTTCCTTATTACTGTGCTGTTAAAAATAAATTTAAAAGTTTATTTAATTTAAAAGTTTAATTTAAATTTAATTCTTATTAATTGATATTGATTTCCGTACGTTAAATTGATTTCAGGACAGATGTGAAAATTAGAAATATTTTTATTTCTAAACACTATGTTCTCATAAATTATTTGTCAAACGGTTTAAAAAAGAATGCAAATATCAATGACTAATATTTTATAGTAATTTCAGAGTGAAGAAATACTTATACCAAGGTTACATATAAATTATTGTTAATTTTCATTATGTTATCTGAATTCATACATTGTAATGTTATAATGTATTTTCCCCCTTTTTATCCGCATACTATTGGGATGTAACCGAAAGCGCACGGATGTAACCGGAAGCGTATTTGCGAGGTTTGGAGTTCGAATCCCGGGAGGTCATTATACACATTTTTCATTACAAGGAAAACCTCGTTATGATTTTTATTTTTTACTTGCACATGTACAATTACTTTCTCGATGCACTCTCAATGTCTGCCTTGGGCGGCAGTAACTCTCTTTCCTTCAGCACCAAATACCTATAGCATATTGTTAGCATATATAGTTAACTCATTAGCTCAGACACGTAGATTAAAGAAAACTGAGTGATCTGATCAGGGGATTCCCCTAATTGAGTTAGATCGGGAAACGCGCCACGCATGCCAACAGCCTGGCTCGTTGCTCGTTATTTGAGTCAATGCTCGTACAGAGGCTGTTCACCCATTTTTTAGACGATTAATATTGTATTCACAAAACTAAATTGCATGAAATTCTTGTGTTTTAAATGTTCTATTTGACATCCATTATTCTGAACTAGCTTTCAACACCGGAATTTCCAGGATAATAATGCCTTTTGAAGTGGCAGAAGAGATATTCTATCCCATTCCTCCCGAACAGCTTTCCAGAGTCCTGTTAGTGTTTTGTGACAACGTTTGGATAATGCAGTTTTTAAAAGTCCGAAAGCACAAAAATCCATAGGTGACACATCGGGAGATTTAATAGGGATATCAGTGAAGGGTATGGCCTTGATACCAGTAGGAAATGGATTTTGATGTGTGACTGCTAGCTTTGTCCTCATGGAGTCTCACAGATTGATGGCACTGTGGATAAAGCGATGGTATTTCATTCAGAAACATTGGCGATAAAATATGTTCTTGATAGTATTTGGAGTTAATCTTGACATTTTTTTTGCACTCTCTTTATTTTTAACTTGCCGTTATAAGAAAAACCAGCAACAATCATGAATCCCTTAGAAAAACTTTCTTTCGATTCTTTGAACCATGTACTTAATTTTTTTCTCCCCTTTTATGATAATAATTGGCTTTTTTCTGTTACAATCATTTAAATACACCCATGCTTCATGTATTGTGACAATTGTTTTCCATTTTTCTTTGGATAAGTGTTTCTCATATAGAATTCTGCAGCGTGTCCTGCGTTGAGCGATATGCTTTGGAAGAAGACGATGCACATTGCGTTTTTTTCGCTTTCTTAAGATTTAAATCAACGTTTATCCTTTTGTTTAAAGTGGGCACCTAGCATTTTAATGATTTTGAAACTATCCTTTGACTACGGGGATTTTCTTTTAACATTAAACAACGTACCTTTGCAATACTCGAAGATGTCCGTTTTTTCCATGGATATTTGTTTGGAATTTTTATCCCACTTGAGTCTCCAATTTGACGTTTTTTCCTTTCTTGTTGATGATATAACCTATCGACTCTTTAGATATCATAAAACCATGACTCTCACATCGTTTTTGGATAACGGAGTATGCATATTTCTCTTCGGAAAGAGCGTAAATGTAGCCTTCGAACCAGTGTTTTGTTAAATTCGCGATTTTGAATAAAAACAAAACTTTCAAGCCACAGACGATAATTTTGACTTTTAAAAACATATCACAATTTCAATTACTTCTTTTGCAGCAAACGATATTTTATCACGGCTTAAAAAGTCCTCTAAAAACTGTGCGAACAGCCTCTGTATTTAGAGTCAATTTAGAGACGAATTGTTCGCTCATGCTTTTCTCGTATATCAAATTTCTCGTATGTAGAAGTGCTCGTATCTCGAGGTTCCACTGTACTTTGTCTAAGTTTTTAATATCTATATTTGTCTGTAACCAATTACCAAGTGATCCTTCGCAATTTAAAAAAAAGAACTGCGTCAAAAATTGTGCAAAGTATTCTTCACAGTTTAGCATTGAATATTTTCTTCATCATTTAGAGTGACAATTCTTTCTGTACTAAAAGGAATACTATAAATGTAGATTACTTCGTATTTCATGAAAATATCAGTTACAGATTTCCCTAAATTAAGTTTCAAAATTAAGTTTTTCCCTAAATTAAGTTTCAAAATAATTCGTTGTGTGAGATATTATAATTTAAAGGATTCTTCAAAACGCTTCTTTTTATTGTTTTTGTTGTATGTTATGTGCAACACAATATTTTGTTCAGATTATATAGCGGCTGAAACTCCCCACACCTAGGAAGAAAAACAACTTTCAAGTCGCATACTATATGAGCTGTACTTACAATCATGTGCACTAAGAATTTTAATAGTTTCATTTGCATTTGCTTTGTTTCAAATGTTCGTCAGTTTATTATCTGTCTAAGATTTTAAGCGCAGGTTAAAAGGGAGGAGTGCTACCTTATATTATTGACGATACATGTAAATTAGAATGTAGAACCGCAATATTAAATTAACAGAAGAATGTAATTTGTAATTATCGGATAAATTAACAGTTATGATTATTGAAGAATGCTCTTAAAGAACGGTTTTTGCTGTTAGACATATTTCGAAAACGATAAATCTTGTCAAACATCATTGTTTGTTAGGTATATCAACTGTCAAAAACTATATATTAAATTTGCACAGTAATGAGGAAGTATAGTAATATTATTATCTATTTATATAGCCCCTTATTCCTTTCTAAGTTACCCCTAAACTTGTTCCTTTACGTGTGATTAGAATCGCCTCTCCGTAAATGTTATCGGTTGCCATTTTACGATACGTGGTAGTTCGTACGATTGAACCCAGTAGCTTAACTTAAGGGAATGGAGGAGGGGGTATGGGAGCGGCACCGCGAGATCTCGGAGAAGCACGAATAGAGCATCTCTGAAGGTGACTGCTTTCTGCCACCCCACAAGTCATTACATAGTAATGGAACAACAGTAAGGATCGGAACCGTTACATTTATTACAATTACGGTGATTGTAAAGATAAACTGTGCCGGTCTTCCAATGATGCGCCCGACTTGAAACAGTGGTCGTTATAAGGTGCGTGAAGCGTGTGTTGATAAAATGTTTCTCCATCTCGTGTGATTAGAGTTGCGTGAATGGGAGACGAGTTCTGAAGTGATGTTTAAGAGGAAAATTAAAGCTTCAGCGTTAATTGGGATCGCTGTAAGAGTAATTGCTGCATTTTGTCTGATTACGCATTTCAGAATAGCGTCCAGAATTGACACTTTTACATGGGCGTCTCCTAATGGATTTGGTAAAAGAGGTAAAATGTTAAATAAACGTTACAATATAAAATATTGTTAGTATTGGTTAAATACATAGAGATATAGTTATTATGTTATAAAGGTATTTAAATAACTAAGAAGTTTACTGTCACAAACAATTTTAATCTTTAAATGCGGATTACCGTGCTTTGAATTTGGAAACTGTTTTAGGGCAATTTGCCCAGAAAGACTATTAATTTCCTTTTGGCATTTTGCGTTGAAAATGTCTGTTTACTTTTCAAATCGTTGCCACCAAATATTAGAGCCCTGTGTTATATTTAAAGAAATTAATTAATGAAGAATCTGCAAAAATGTATGTATTGTGATAAAACGATGGTATCTATAGAGCCATCAAATTTTGAATAACGTACGTTTTCACCCGAAATATGGACATCTGGAAGCCCAAATTTGGAATTTTTTATTATCAATTTCCTGTTTTATAAAACTTTAACTAATTTCTGATTAACAAGCTGAGCGATTTCAAAGAGAGCAATGACAACACTGTATGAAACAAAAAAAAAAAAAAAAAACAAAAAAAATTATCTCCAGCGCGCAAGACTGTGTATCGGAAATTATAAAGATATGCTCATTTTAAAATTATTTTGCAATATTGCTGTTAAACTGAACTTTGAGGTTTAAGTGCGAAGAACATGATATTTAATAAATAAAGGTAACGCACAAAACGTTAAAAAACGCCCCTTTTGGGCGTTATGTAAAAGCTGAAAGCTTTCAGTTTTTTTAAACTCTTAAGTCCAATATAAAGGAGGGGATGGCACTAAATTTTAATGTTGAAATTTAAAGCTGCACCTGCATCGAAACTATTTTATGTGCCTATTGTCCAATAAATCTATTCATAAAAATCTAGACTTACTTTTTATTGGAGATAAATTACAATAAAATAGAGCAATTAATTAATCAGCCGTGAGGGTAACTATAATTAATTAACCGTTAAATATTGCTGAAGGGATTCTACTAGCTAATTATTCATTCCATAATGAAGTGGAACTTTTTATCCAGAAGGCAATATGCTGGACTTTCTCAGAAGCTTACGAAACGTAGAATCACACGCATTTCAAAATAATTTTCCAATATTTGATAGATTTTTGCAAGCTACACATAGCAAGGAAGACAGCACCGTTTAACAGCCTTTTTAAAAGTAGAAATATTGTTAATGATTTGTTTTCAATATAGGAATTGAAAAATTTACTTCGGTGTTTGCCATTATAGTATTATT
This sequence comes from Stegodyphus dumicola, assembly GCF_044657685.1. Taxonomy (NCBI): domain Eukaryota; kingdom Metazoa; phylum Arthropoda; class Arachnida; order Araneae; family Eresidae; genus Stegodyphus; species Stegodyphus dumicola. The sequence continues at coordinate 96,086,129 of NC_140772.1, read as the reverse complement.
ACTTTAAATGAAAAAAAATATATTTGCCGGTTATTGTAAAAAAACATTTCTTCCTGAAGTAGAAATTTGTATTGGTGTTTAAAGAATCTTTTAAGAAAAACAGAATAAGATGGCTTTGTTAAAACAAAATTTAAAACATACACAATATTTTACAGTTGATACATGTTACAGCGACCTGCATCCAAAAGGAAAAAATACGTTGCTATAAGTAGTTGTTAATTTAATACTGTCATCAGTTGAGAACATTTTGTTCTGAATCCCCAAATGAACGGTCAATATTTAATTCCTTTGTTAAGGATATTTCTTACTCAGTTTTCAACGAAATAATATCAACAAATTTATGTATTAAAATATTATTGCATTCATTAACAAACATCGTACATGTAATTTAACTGTCTATTAAAAGACAGAGTTCTTTTAAATTCCGAGTCTTATTTTATTGCACATAAATGACTTATTGTTCCACTGATGAAATTTTAGATGAATGGCAAAAACGTGAATAACAGGAAAGGGATGTTTGAGACTTATTACGCGGGATATGTTCAAAATATATTCATAAAAATAGTAAGAAGCATTCAAAGAGGTCAGTAGCATTTGAATTCTTTCCCAACCTATCACAGTTTTGTTAATTTAAATATTTCTGTATTGTTGGATTAGAACTTAACTATAAGCTCGTGAAGTATTTTGCGCATGAGTTACTCGGTTTTTAAAATACATTTCTTAAATATTTACTTAAAAATTTTGTCAATGCCTAAAACTTTTAAAAAATAGAATAGAGAGAGAAGAATGAAACTGCGAAATATGTTTCGATTTGAGCTGTGAATTTTTGAATCTTTCTTTTAAATAATCATTTCAAACCAGCAACATGGAACTATTAATTAAGTTAGATTAATAATGACACATAGTAAAATAAATAGCTGTAGATAACTCCAGAAGAACTCAGATATTAGGCAAATATTCCTTAATATACGAGAAATACTGTGAACTGTAAATAATACTCACAGAGTAAACTATAAAATGCCATTCAACTAAAGCTTTGAACAGCAGTTTCTCTGAAACTTTTATAACTGAATCTGAATTGATAAGCAATTAGCTCGTCATCGTGTTACACGGGTTTCTGGAACCTTCGAGAAAAATATGTCCTGGAAATCTAAAAATGCTTTTTCCCTAATTTCCTAGAAAGTCGCCAAATTGGCAAGAACTATCTCGAAGCCCTTCAGGAGTGTTTTTATTATATCTAGCATTATAATTCAGCTATTTGCACCATATATAATTTGCTGGAATCATAATTAAAAGATCTACAATTCTATAAAAGAATTAAACACTTATATGCAAAACTTGGTCACTATTTCAATACATAAAAAGCCATAAAATTATTATCTGAGATTCAAAAATAAAAGAAAATAAATAGGTAAAACAGTACTCAGTATTTCAAAGTTATAAAAAAAATGCAATCAAATGAATTTAATTATTTATAGAAATTTATAACTTCGCAACCTCCTTAGGGCCTGCACATCCCGGGAAGCATATTTCACAAGTGCACATCAGCGTAGCCACTGAGGGAGGGGTTTCGAAAATAGACCAATGAGCTTCTATCGCTCTTGTGACGCTAAATCTTCATGCATGTGAGCGAAAACTTACGTTTTAATTTGCATTTGTTTCGCAGTTATAAATGTACGGCGTAATAGTAGAAAATCTCCTAGTTATTTCGTTTTTATGAGTTTAATGAATCGCTGACATTTCCCTTTCGCGATTTTTATCACGCATTAATATTTGAATTGATGTTTACGGCATATTATCGCTCTTTACATTGAAAAAAGGACTCAAGCTACAATTAGCGTCGAATATTATGCATTTACTAACACTTGTGGATTAAGAGCATTCAAGCGCATTTTTAATTGAGCGTATTTTTCACATATATATTATTGACATAATTTTTAATTGAGCTGAGAAGGACTGGAAGTGTTACAATGAATCTAGTGTTTTCTTATTTCAGGGCTTCCATTCTTTTGGCTTTTAAAGTGTAAGATTCAGAATATGTATTGTGCTTGATCTGATTATATCCATTGTTAACTTTAAAAGTTACATGTGAATAAATTGAATATATTCGTTGCGAAATAAGATAAATTCAGTCTTTTTGATGAGTATTTCTTGTGTAAACAGTACATTTAAGAGTGAGCAGTTATTAAATGTGAAATTTAACACACTAAATGAATACGAATGCAAATTAGTAAAGTTCACTTTGAATAAAATTTTGCATTGGCAATTATTATAGAACATCTTTTTCATATAGACTGGAATAAAAAATGCAGACTTCTATTTACATATATAATTGATGTAAATATTTTTCTCACATGCATACTTTTATGTAAAGATAGCACTTGGGCTCAGATGTTTATTACATATTTCTTTCTTCATTTTATTTACCATTTATTAAATAATCTTACACATGAATACTTTTGCGGAGTATCCAACATGTGTTTGTATTTATTTCAAATTCTTTCAACCAGGTAGTGAAATCTTCACTATTGCTTATATTTGATCTAACTTCGCAATGAAAATTTTCAGAAGAAATCGACGATGCTTTTGTACAGAAAATCGCATGACAAAATATTTTCAACCATCTTGTTTCATTCTTAAAGCACGCGAAAGGTCATGTGACATGACAGAAATATTACTGGATTCCCATTGGTCCATCCTAGAAGCCACTCCCTCGGTGGCTACACAGATGTGCACTTGTGAAATATGCTCCCGGGAAGGTAATCCCCAAGACCAAGACAACTAACTTCCATTATCATAGGAAGATTTAACTCTATCTGAACGCACTATAAGCACTTCGTCATTCTGTTTCTTGACCACACAGAATTGTCCTCTCCAAGGTTATTTACAGCTTGGGTGAGATGATGCTTGAGATTTCACAACCAAACATGAGCTCCTTCATTAAATTCCCTCTCCATAACTTGGCATGGGATCTCATCTTCATCCTCTCTGACTGCAAAGCAACGCTTTTTTTTTCAGATATTTTCCCCGTTCTATTTACCTACTTTTGAGAAATACCTACAGCACTTTAAAGAATTATTTTTAAAAATACCGAGATAATTTGCATTGAATTATTAAACCTCTATACCTATTGTATTAATTTATTATTTAAAATTATTCGTGACATCATTTTGTAAAATATGCCACAATGGGAAAAGATTTGTGAAAAAGGTATTTTTTAAAATCTGCAGACCTTCTGTAGAAATCACTGCAACCTTCATTACTACTGTTGTAATAAATTCAGGATATTATCCTTGGGTAGCTCTGAATATTATGAAACGTAGAACGCAAAGTTTGGCAGAAATATTTCTAAAATGATCTTTATGTTTTTCGTCAAAGACCATATAAGGAACACGTTTTGGAAATAACTATAATGAACACTGGGCAGCGGATGATTCAGGTTAAATTCAAGATGCTTAAAAATAATTTTCAGTTTATCAACAAATAAAAATTTAAAAAAATTATTTTTCCTGAGATTCGCCCTTTTAATTGATAACTAAAGTGTAGTTAATTAAGTCTATTCTTATAAAAAATTATGCATTTTTAAAAGATAGAGAAAGATAAATATTTTTGCTATCCAGAACTGTTTGCAATGATGAACAGCAATTTTTCACATTGGAAAACTACGATAACTTCAGCATAAAAATACCAATTCCGTTAATTTTAATAAGCTTGTTTATACCTCTGCCAAGCAGCAGTTTTTAATGTTATGAAAATCGAGGTGGTTATACGAAATGATTAGATAGACATAATAGACATAGATAGGAAAGGATTAGATAGACATAAATTAAGTTAACAATCTCAAACTCTTCAGAGATTATTAAATAATCTGTGTTGATTTAGATAGTATCTTATAATATTTTCTCGTCTTTGTCTTTTTCTTATTTTTCTTAAACTTTTACGCAAATACCAGTTAAAATTTGAGGATTCGACTTGGTTGAACAGCAGTTGATAAGAGCTGCTCGTAATGAAACGGAACTTGACTGCGTAGAGTGGTATCAGTACAAGAAAATGAGAATTAAATATATGAATATATGCACTTCAATTTCAAATATTTTACTTTAAAAATGTACGGTACATAAATGAAAGTGACCGATTATTGAAATTCATGAAAAATTCATGTTTTATATCCCTTATTTTCCCATTTGCTGGTATATGCATTCTTACATAATAATTTAAGAAATAAATATTAAGAGACACACTCTGAACTGCTTCAGAATATGAGCTACTGGGTTAAAGGCAACATATCTAGAATTCTGTAGAATAAATCAAATATATATTTAACAGCATATCAATAATTTAAAGTACTCGGTACTCAAAAATATATACAAATTAATAAATTTTTACAGCCAATTTTGTTATGCTACGAAATTAATGATGATAAGTTATTTGCATCATTTTCTGATTTCTCCATTTTGTTTCCATCTTTCAGAAGCGAAAGGTAATACCAAGCCACATATAACGGACGTAAAGATGCAAGTTTCAGGACGCAGGGGCGACTTGATAGCTCTTCCTTGCACCGCTCGCGCCTTTCCTCTACCACAATACAGGTGGTATCTTCAAGAAAATGGACAGCTGAGACCTATAGCACCAATTCATCGCATTTCGCAGCTTGAAGGTACTTTAATAATCCAACAAGCAACAGTTGCAGACAGTGGTCATTACGTATGTCTCGTTAACAATAGTTTGGGAGAAGAAAGGGCTCACACTAGACTTCTTGTAACCGGTAAGTATTAAGAACCTAATAAATGTTCTTAAATCCTTACAATTTACAGCTAAATTTATTGGGAATTGCTTCAGAAGATGTCATTAGTGGCTGAGATGAAATGAAGCGTAAGAAATATTAAAAATTTTTTGCATAATGTTCTATGAAGCAAAATAAGTTTTGCTATTGAAAAAAAAAGAGATCATATGTTTCCTAAAAATATACTACACAATTTATGTTTTGAAATATAAATTGACGGGATATCAAATGATGATATTAAAATTATCTTATTAAACGATTTGCTTTCAAATTAATTTATGTAAGTGTAGAACATTTTTCTATTAATATCATGTAGGAAAGTATCTTCCTAAATGATAATTTAAGAAAAGATTTCCTTACCATTTGCTATCAAACTTAATATTAAACACAATTAATTTAATAAAAAAAAGGTTTGACTCAAATCAATGACCAAACCCTGGATCCTTATTGTAAAAGTAATATATTTCAATCGCTTTCACTGAAAAATTAATTTGATCAATTTTAAACAAAAATCTATATAAGCATCTGAACAAACAACAGTGAAAAAGGTATTGATGCCTTCGTGCAGGTTCGAAATAGATTAAATGCATACAGCTCCGATGATAGGTTGATAAGATTTATTTTATCAAATGAAACACTCCAAAGAGCAGGAACGTTCCACAAAGATAGTCGTATAGCTCTTCACAATATTACAGAATACAATTAGTAGTTATACTTCAAACTACTATGAACGTTAAACACAACCCAACGCAAAGAAAAGAGAAATCTACCCGGAGGTATCTCAGTACTCCGAATTCAAGCTGAGATAACAACTAACAACAACTGAGAGCATATATTCTCACCAGCCTTATATTGTTTTCACCCTGCCGCTGAGATATTTCTAGTACTTTCTGCTTCTCGAAATCAGTGGAAGGCAGTATGAGGGTCGAATTACGGTTATAGCGGTCGAATACGGTTACGGTTATATTGATGACTAATATAGTGATATATTACATTTATTCAATTATAATATCTACTACGGCAATTAGGCAATCGACCATTTGACAATAGTCGCCAAAACCGTTATCAACTTGGCTATATCTCGCCAAATTACCGAGCTACCCAAGTACTCAAATGTTAAACAGACTTTCCCCTGTATTCTTACTCGCAGACAATGCGAATTTCAAATAAAGTTTTCAGTAAAACTTAAACCCATTACTTCAACATAGGTAAATTCTAAAAATACACTTTTTTTACTTATTCTAAAAATGCACTTGAATTTTAATTATTTTTTATTAGTCGGGGCAATAAGAGTTTTTGGCGAGGGTAGTTGCTATGTGATAAAAAAAAGACGTGTACTTATGTGTTTTTTTTTAATTAGGTGATTTAGGCATCTATTAGGCATGTGATAACTTGTGAACTTGCTTATTTATAATAAGTTTTTAAAAACATGTATCATCAAGTACGTGATTTTCTTTAAACAGATGTTACTGTATAAAATGTTTCTTTCTCAGTATAACATCTTTGAAAGATAATTATTTTCTTACTTGCATTTATCTTATGGCTGAATATCTACAAAACTCTTGTGTATAGTAGGTTTGATATAGATAATACAGACAACTTTTAAATCATATAATAAATTATTTAAAATGCAAATAATATTCAGTATTATAAAAGATATTTGATAAAAAAATTTATGTAAAATAATGTTTGGTAAATGGCATAAAATAAAGATGATATGAAATAATTATAAAAGAATACTGATGATTAACTATATATATAAGTATATAATAATAATAATAATAATAATAATAATAATAATAATAGAAAATTTATATCTATCTGCAAGACTAAATACCAAAACAGCAGAATACCATTTAACAAAAATAGTTATTAGTCATTTAACAAAAGTAGTTTATCATCAAGTGGGCGATAAACTGCCTTTTCGAAAGAAAAAAAAATAGGCATAATATGATCAAGATTAGAAGTCGTAAGTATCACTTGAAGATGCTTTTATTGAGACGGCTAACCATTCCTTTTCGGGAGTTTCCGGAGTAGAACTCTAATTTTCTCCCTAGTGATGTTATTCAACACATGACAGTTTATATTTTAATCCAAACAAGATATAAATTATATGTTAATTTAAGCTTTTAAGCAGTAATAACCACAAATGAAAAAATAGGAAATCGAATGACATTCTGGTTTTTGAAAGTCTAAATTAATTTATTTTTGTGAGCAGTTTATTCATTAAAGATTTCTACAATGGGTTGGCCAGGAAGTAATTTCGGTTTGAACAAATAGATGGCATTATATTTGTTTTGGTATTCTGCTGTCAATCTGATGATTTTTTTTTTCTTTTGCCATTTGGCAACTGCCTCTTTTAGCTTGCTAGCGAAACAAATTCTAGATATTTTTGTTTATAACTGTCAGTTTTAATATTGGGTTCAAAATGAAACACTTTAAACGTATGTAAGGATTATGTTAATTTTATTAACAGTTAAATTTTAAGTTAAAGTTCCTTTCCTGTCAAATTCTTAACTTCAACTTACTACTTCCGGCCAGAACGTAGTTTTGGAATCTTGCTGAATATTTAATGAGGAGGAGCGATATTTAAACCACGAAGTTACTTACTGAGTCAGATAGAATCAGAGTTTCTGATTTACGTGCGTCTGCCTTTTTGGCCACTCTCTCTCTCTCAAAGTTGTTATTACGCTCCGCCATACTCAGGCCCTTGCTAAGCTTCGTATTTAAATAAGTTAAGGGGCCAACAAAATTTTACTTGAAAGTTTTCTCATTTTTAAGGAAATGGAAATTGCGTCCAACACAGATATGCATATGTGGAGAAATCGAAATGCGACAGATTTCGTTTTTCATGTGCATGTATTATCAATTCTATCCAACTATAAATACACCTTGAAAACGTAAATGGTGCCTGCCGTCCAACAGATACTCTAGAATGTGCTCTTAGGGACAAAAAAAGTTGAGAACATCTCTGGTGGGATTACAGCGGTATTTTGTATTTTGAGCTGCTTTCAAGCAACCAGACCTTCAACTCAGATGTTCACTTCCAACAATTTATGAAACTGGAGGAAGCAATCAAAGAGAAAAGGCCAGAATTGGCAAAAAGGCAAAGGGATCATGTTCCAACACGAAAATGCGAGCCCTCACACATTTTTAGCAACATGTACGAAATTACTGGATCTTTACTGGTATGTGATGTCATATTCCTCATATAGCCCCACCTTGCCACATTGGATTGTCATTTATTTAGAAGTTTAAAAAACTTTTAAAATGGTGCTGAGTTTTTTTATTAATAACGACCACAAGTTCTGTGAGGGCGGAATCATGAAATTTCCAAAAATATGGGAAAGGGTCGTCGAATAGAATGGAGATATGAACAGAATGGAGAATGACTGATTAAATTTAATTTTTTTGTATAGAAAAACTGAGTTTTAATTTGTACTAAAATAATTACTTTTTTTGCCAACCCGATGCAAGCGGATATTCGAAATTAATATATAAATTCTCCTTCTCAGTTTTATCCAAAAAACTTTTAAAGATTTTACATAGATAGAGCTTGATAAATCTAAGCAGGATAGTAAAAACAACACATTAATTTAAACCGATGAATATGTTCCTTCTCTTTTTTTAATTTTAATTTTTTGTTTTTGGAAACATGCTTCCATGCTATAGAAACAACAGATTGTCGGAAATAAGCTATTAGAGAATGTCATTGAATATGACATTTGTTTAGGCTGTAAATATTTCTGCCTAAAAATATCTCCAAAGAATTAACGCTGACGACGTAGGACATAATCATCTCATTACCAAAGAGAATGCATAGATATGCGTTCGACAGAATGGGATTAGCTGGCTTAATTTATTAGAAAAGCTAATTTCCATTGATGAATGTGTTCTTTCGCTTTATTTCCCCGAAGTTAGAAAACGAGAGGATTCGGTTGTTTATTTTAGCGTGATTAGTTCTGCGAATATATGCGATATTCTAATACTATCAAAACACTGCATATATATATATAGACTGAAATCATATAAATGCACCTTAATATATTTTCATAGATCTGACATATTATGCATTGATGAAAATAAAATTAAATATCTATCTCGTTAATTAGCTTTATTTTTCAAATAAAATATCTTCTTTCAGTCAGTTTTCATCCTTAAATACTAAGAAAAAGTCATTAAACACGGTCATAAATTCAAAATTATTACCTTTATTTAAAATAATCATTTTTAATTTCTGAGTGAATGTAAAAAGTTACGTTTGAGTTAAAGAACGAAGTAGATGGTAATAAAGAATTAACATATAATAAAGAATAATATAATAAAGAATTACAGGATGACTATTTCTCAGTTGTCAGTTTGAAGTTGCTTAATGACTTTAAGCTTTCTATTTTCATTTTAATTCTAGTCTTCCAATCTATAGGAAAATTTTTTAAAAGGTTGCATTTTTTGCTTATTAAAAATTAATTTATATTTCCTTAATTAAAACTCAGATTTAACGCGTAAATTTCTGGTTTATTTATTCCTAACAAACGCTCATGACCCAAAGGAAGTTTGATCACTAGGACCCTGGTACTACAGAAACGATGCTCAAAATTAGCAGTCATCGCTCATCTAAATCTGGACATAAGTAGAAAACTGTACTAGTTCTAATTATGATAAACTTTTAAGCAATAGTAAGTCTTTCAGCTTTCAGTGCAAGCTATTTTTAACATAATCTTGACTATAGCAAGATCATATCTATTTAGTATTTCATTTCAATAAGCGTAAAATTTAGCCTCTGCATATCGAACTGCTTTCCAGTAGCCCCGATGAATACTGATAGTTTGAGCTGTTTACAAATCCTGGCGAATGGGCTGGCTGCAAAACAGCTATAGTGGTGTATCTCTTTAAGTATTGTCGATACGCCTTAAAAGTCCTCCACGATGACATTCCTCTCCTTGGACACATAAACGTTGCGTGCTTTGTCGTAATCTAAGTAATTCAATCCATTCTGAAATAATATGAGCAACCGGACTAAGTACATAGATCTATTAGGATTTCGAAGCTAGAGATGTGGAAAGTCTCTCGCTAAGTCAGTGCTTGTTATGTTACGAGAGCATGAACTGAGAGAGGAGACAAATAATTCCTTATATATTTCTCCACTTAAAAATAAACTGGAGAGTGAACAGCGAGATTAAGTAGACGAAATATAGGGGGAGAAGAATTATCTTCTATCACATTTAAGTCTGACGCCACTCTAGAGCTGTTAGGTTTATACCCTAATCGTTATTCCAACCATGGCTGTTTCGATTTCCAGCCACAAGAACAAGCATGAGGATGGTCGATCAATCTTATATTCAAAAATAAAATATTTAGTTATATAGTTCTATAGTTTATTTGAAGGGTTTTGCTGCTGTTATGCTTTTCCGAGAATAAACAACAGGATTAAAATTTGCATTGGGAGACTGCTAATGCTAAATATATTTAAAACTTTCAGGCAAATTTTGAAGCTGAGAAAAGTCTAGATCTAAACACAGAATGTGTATATCAATCAGTTGGTTCCTGAATTACTGATAATTCAATCATTATCAAGTAATATTTGCCTGTAGAAGGGTAATGGAAGAATTTCTAAGGAAACTGAGTTATATTTTCGTTACAATGAGAATCAACTTCAAAAATCAAATTTCAGAAACATGTTTTTAAAGCTAGTAACAAATCTAGGACAAACTACTAAATGTCTGCCAGCTTGATAAATAAAAATAGTAATTGCAAACTCAAACAATGTCATGAAGAGCACAAACATTTGATTAAATATTTTGAGTTGAGAAATATTCACAGATTTGGAATATTACGGAACTGAATTGATTTCGTAATATGCCTTTCAATCATAAAATTGATTTCAGACTGTCAAAGAAGCTTATTTCCTATCATGTTAAAACTAATTTTCTAATAGATTCATTTCAACAAATTCTTTCACAAAATCGTATACAGTATATATATATATATATATATATATATATATATATATACTGTATATATATATATATATATATATATATATATTGTAAATTAATAAAATAACAGAAGCCTGCAAGCTGCTTTTGATGTAACAGAAAACTCAAATTGACACCATCCATATTTTTATAACCTTCTTTTGGTACTTTTTTAATGGCGTTTCAGGATTTGAAAGCATTTCGATCATGAACAGGGTTTCTTTGGCTTTTGAAGGAAGCACAGCGAGGGGATAAATCGACACAAATAAAGAAACTCAGTAAACTGTTCGATTTCTAAACTTCCAAATAGTTATGTTTTCCGGATGCTTATAGAAAAATATTTCGAAATATATTTTAGAATTTTCTTTAGCTATTTTCATAAAAAGGAAACCTTAAATTTTTACTCTCCGTTAGATCTAAGCAATTTGTTATAGTTAAATTTTGTAAAAGCTTCGAATTTGATATATGTACTATTTAGTTATATATAAGTTTTACTTATCTTAAATTGGTACCTAGGGCGATTCTATGGGCTGTGTTTTACTTTAATACTTTTTCTTTTACTGTATGCATTTGAGGAAAATAGTTTCTCACTCTGAGAAACATGATTTCTTGGCAGAATGAGGGATGCTGAAGATATGTCTTTCGCAACGGACTGAAATTTTTCTTTATTATCAACATTAAACAGGGCTAGAATGTAAAAAAAAATAATGTTAAAATTTGCGTATTATTGGTGTTTTGGTTTGTGAGGTCTATAAAAGATTTTACTATGTTTATATAGCCATGCAATACCGAAAGGATACAATCAACTCATTAATCTCTGGAGATGATTTATCCGACTGAGTATTAAATGTTCCCTATCTTAACATTACGTTCGTTTATTACATAACGATCGAAAAATGAGTATCACAAACCTTCAGCGATAAACAAATTAAACTGGAAAATGCATGGGTGAATATCAATGATAGCAGGTATTTAGTAAATATTTTCATCCATATCTGCATCTAATTTCTTTATACCTAATCCGGAATATACGAATGTTATTAGATCATTGATTAAAAGCAAAATACCTAAGCTAAAATATAAATCAAGTTCATATTACCTAAAACACCAATAACTGCGTCGGTCTACAATCACCTTAGACCACCTGCAGACCACCACACTAAGAAGGCATGCTAAGAAAGCGAGAGGTATATCTTATATACTCCCCCTTTTAAAAGGCGACTGAGGTTTTAGGAGACCCGATCGCCAAATCCTACCAAGTAGGTCCTGTGCACTACCTTTCTCCATCAACGAGAACTGTAAACATTAATGAATTTCCAGTGTTCCTCGGCTTTATCATTTTCAGCATTTAATGGGCTAGTCATGCGGTGAATAATAAGTGTACAAAAAGTATATGAGAAAAAAAAATTGCATAAAATTCAGTCGCGAATTTTATTAAGTATAACATTTGGCAAAATATTGTGTATTTTGATGTAGTTTTCGAATGTATAAAAAAATATTTCTTCCTTCAACAGCTCACTTCTGTAAGCTTTCTGCATTCATATGTTTCAAATCTATTTAATTTAGGATAATTAAAAGAAAATATTTTTATTTCGAAACATGATGGAATCCTCAATAAAAATACTTAAACAATAAATTTGCATTTTATCGAAAATATTTTTCATACTCAAAGAAAAGATTTTATTAATTGAGAAGTAATGAAAGTATTCTAAAAATACCTTACATTTTTTTCTAAATTCTGCATGAAACTTTACTTTTCGTATTACTTTCTTCGGTCAATCGTAAATTAAAAGAAACTTTTCCGTTTTGAAAAGGGAATTAGAAAACGTGAATCGAGCGAATTTTCCCAACCATGGAAATGGCTAACAAAAACTTAAAAACCACACAAAAGGAATACTTTTAAACAAACTCTGTTAAAAGAAGATTTTTATCTCCGATAATAACTAAGAAATCAAAGGGTGGAACCAAAATTCATCGAATTCTGCGTTGAAAGTTTCTGAAAAGATTTTGGAGACGGGGTTTTCTATGGCCAATATCATATTTTTTCTTTTCTCTTTTCTGCCTCAGTTGTTTTCTTCATTTCCCTTAATTCATTCTAAAACTAACTGATTTCCTTACCGTTCGTTTCTTTTCTTTTTGAAAAGATGAAACATCTAGGACTTCAAAGAAAATAAGAACTGCTAATTTGAATTGATATTTCGGAAGAATAATTTCTTTTCTGCACTGCAAGAGAACAAAAACTGTTTAAAATGGAAATAAATTAATGAAAAGTACAACGGTTCTTACATACTTTGTTCTAAGAATATATGTATCCCTAGAGCAAATGGAAAACGCAATATTTTTGAGTTAAATACTTCGTGCAGACGTGACGAAAATATTTAAATTTTAATCGTGAAAATTTCACAGTTCTTGTATTTAATGTAACTAATATATTTCTGGCGAAACCTAAGGCGCTTAAATGCCAAGGATTTCTTTATCTTTATGAAAAGCCCTGTGTTGAGAGAATATTAAAAATTCAGAGAAAAACATGTGAAAGAGGGGGTAGTAGGATGAGCATTGATAAATAATAAATCTTGCGAAATCTTATATTGCAGTATTTTTGATGCTGCCCATAGTGTTTTACGGCGGATACATTTAAAAACTTTTCTATGATTTATATATTCATTTTTTGATTATATCTTCTTATGCAAAGCTAAAATTTGATTTCATTTGTTTGATTTACTGAGAGAAATGTCAGACTGAAAGGAATTACTGAAACGTGAGAAGAGTTACTGCTTCGTCAGCCGAAAAATACTGCACATGTAGATCGAATCGTAAAACTGAGAATATAGATTTCTGTTTAGAGTATTTCATACTTAATTCAATAAACTGGAGACAAATGCACAAAATATGAGCTTATTATTGAGCATATTTATTTGTTTGTCAAAATATGCATATTTTGTGAGGTATTCATTAATCAATTTTGACTATCTGTGATTAGAAGGAAAGAAATAATAATAATAGCAGTATATTATTCAGGAAATTCGGAAAGCTACATAGGCATAGTTTAATACAAAAATGGGAAGGTAATTTTGGGTAAAGAACTTATAGATATGCATTTTGAAACTTTTACATCTAAATTTTCGTAAATATTTTGAAGAATCACTTTAAGATATGCAGAGCATTTAAATTACCAATAATTATTTACAACTCAGCTCATGTCAGCAATGTTCTTTCAATAATTGCAAAAAATATTATATCACTATGAATATTATTTTTATCATATTTACCATTTTATCAGCTTGTAGAATTAATTCAAGTGATTAGACTTTACTAGAACCCAAGGCTTCTAGAATAAAGTGATAATTAGCCTTCTCCGTAAATTTACTATTTTTGTATACTAATGATCTTCTCCGTATTTGGAAAAAAGAATAGAATACATCTCTCATATAATTGGATAAAAAGGTGGATCTATTAAGATCATCTGTTGTAAGGACGAAAACGAACGGGGAAGTTAATATTCTTTAATAGTATTATAATTATATTTAATTGACATTAAAATGGGCTTTGATGAAAATTCCTTATTTCAACGAGATAATAACATACAGAATATACTATAGTATACATGCTATTTTACAGTAGTGAGGATAAAGATTATCCAAATTTGATTGATCCGCAGCTATTAAGTTCGTTAAAATTTCATTACCAAAATCGTTTGAAACTCATGCTTCAAGAAAATGAGATATACTGACTATTAAAATTGCTATGCTTTTAGAAAGCTCAGAACAAACCTGAATTTAGAGTGGAAGGGAGATATGCAAACGGTGTACATTTCAAGATATTTTCGACTTCATGATTTTAATTCAAAAACCGTGTTTATTATTTTTGTGTTGTGTGTGTGTGTGTGTTGCCTGTCATTTGAGGCTTCTCGTAAGGAGATTGAGTTCATAGTCTAATAATTCATGTCAACTAGAACTACGGAGTGTTGTATCGCATAGTTGCTACTCTCACCGACGGATGATTTAATTAGAAATTGAAATCGACGAGTTTATGAGGGCCGTATAGAGCAATGTGTAGAACTCCGAGAGCCTCAGCTACTATCGTCCATGAAGAGCAATATCTTGCCCATACTACTGTAAGGAATTGCACAGTTACATCACATACTCTGGGTCAGGAAGCTGAGTATATTGTACAGCATGACTTTGCGGCCAAAGTGTCATCGGCTGCAGTGGTATGCTCAAAGACGTAGTTGGACGCGTCACTAGGGTGGTATCTTTCCTGACGAATCCCGTTCTTGCTGATAGCAACACGATTGCCATATCCCTGTAGCACACGGATGGTATGGGTATCATTGCTGGTATGGATATCATTGGGTACACACTATGCTTACTTCTAAACTGTGAATCCAGTACTTTGAACATTCATCGTTACGGTATTGAAATTTTAATGCCTTTGGCTAGGCCTTATGTCAAGAACGATCCTTAGACCATCTTTGTCGGTTCGTTTCCATCCACTTATGAATGTTATTAGTCAACTCTATTTGCAGGAAATAAACTGGGACACTTATGCAGGTTTAACAATAACATGAGCTATATTTTATTTTTGTAAATACACATTATCTTTTCACAAAGTATTGTTTTTATTCACAATTACATCAAACGCACCAGTAATACATTGCACCTTTCAGTTCTTAAAAAAAAAAAAAAAAAAAAATTCTTTCTCAGAATACAGAAAAATTAATTTAAATTTTTTCCCACGAGCATACTGTCCTTCTCGCATCAAGCATGCTTCTTCTTTTCGTTGCCAGATTTTTTCCCTTCTCCTTTCAGATAAACTGTTTTTTCAGACGTGCATGCCGTTCTTCTCGCATCAAGCACGCTTCTTCTTCTCGTTGCCAGATTTTCTCCTCTCTCCTTTCAGCTATAAGTCGTTGGCTTAACTATTCTTCCGGCAGGCTTGGTCGGTAGCATCCCCTTACCAAGTATGTGCATGACACGCCCCTGCCAAGAATACAATTTGCCCTTTCTTTGAGACGTATTTCATTATCAATATCCAAGCAAATTTTCTGTACATTACTTTTACACAATACCAACCTCGTACAGTATTAAATAAAACAAAACAGAACAAACAATAAATTATTACAATCATACAAAAAACAAAGAAAAAGAAAAAAACAATCAAATTATATTACTCATATCATATTTGATCCAGACTTGAAAGTGCATCTCCACTTTGGGAGAGTTCTAACAAAAGATAGAACAGTGCTTAAATTAAATTTAATTATTGAAGAAAGTTAAAATAATTGTCACAAACTATTTAACACTTGTTAATTCTTGAAGAAAAACTACATAATATGTTCGCTCAATTCATCTGTGTTCTTATAGCCTCTTTGTATTTTACTAACGGCGTTATTTATCCAAGCCTTGTTAGTAAAGCAGTTATTATGCAAAGAGCCTGAATAATATGACCGAGAGAAAATTTTTGACAAATTAATCATGCACCCTTTCCTCCCAGATTTATGTTGCTGAAGAAAACGAATGTTCAGACGATTTAATTATCTATCAAACTATTATCAAAAGACGCAAGTGGATTTCACATAGATTTTCTTTATAATTATTCAATTATAACTTTGTTATAACATTGTTGAAGTTTAGAATACATAATCTTATTACCAAAATGATATAAGTACTTTGTGCTGCCTCTATGTGATTATCTTTCATGGCAGTTCCATTATCAGTCAATATTCATCGTTCTATATCAATCCAAACCTGCAATGCATTTGTGTCACTGAATTTTTATATCAAATGAGAAATGGTTAGTGAAAAATGTCACTTATTACATGATAACGGTGTTATTAAGTTCCTGTTTTTTCGAAGAAATGATACTAATATATTTTCTGTTCTACTCATTTTCTGTTTATGGATGTTGTAAAATAATGTACAATTTTATGAAAAATACAGAAATATTTGATAAGAAATCCAATGGACTAATTCAAAAGCGATGTACTCTCTTAATATAATTCCCTCAGACAGCATCAAACGTAAACTATAATTTTATATTTGCACTCTCATAAAATGTACAGTATCATTGGGACATAAGTTCTAAGATCAGAAACATAAAAACCGATTTCGAAAGAACATAACAAACAGAAAGGAAACGTAAGATCCAAAAGATAAAAAACGCAATAATAAAGGAGATTTTTCCCATCGCCGAAAACCGTGAAAGGAAATAGAAAGAAAATAAAGACAGGACTGTCATGAAAAATAAATTTTCCCATCAAATTCAGCAGGAACTGGTCTCGACTTTTGATACCAGTTACGAAGCTCAAAGGGAGAATTCGAATACTCTATTAGATTCTTTTTCCTCTTCTGTTCTTGTCCGAGGTACACAAATTGAAGGAAATTTACATGCCGATGCGAATGAAAAAATAAATAAGTGTTCGAAAAAGCTTCAGAAAAATTGGAAAAGAAATTTGCGCATAAAATGTTCGAATCGTAGGAGATGAGTCTGAAACTGCCTGCATCAAAATTCCCGTGGGTAAGTAAGAAAAACTCCAGGAATACGTATCTGGATTAGATTTGGAAACCTATTGCTTACTGCTTGTTGCTATCAGCTGCATACTTCGAAACTACGTCTTCTCCGTTTCCTTGGAAGACATTCAAAAACATGTATTTTTGATGCAATTGTCATGATATGTGAAATGTGGATTTAATATAATCATGAAAAATCTGTTTTTCCATTTTTTTTTACTTCCTTGACAGATTCGATGTCTGCTTGCTCGTAGTAGACTCATATGTGGGCTTTAAATAGTAAATACTAGGAAAGGTATTTGAAAAGCTTTCCAAGAAATATTTAAAAAGGATTGCTTGGTGAAAGTGAAACAGAAGATGCATGAGTGAAAGGTATTGCTCTCTCTCTTCTGCAAGAAATACTTTAAAAATAAAAATCCTACATCAAAAGTATAAAGGAGGATAGAGGGTAGAATGTTTCAAATGACCAATAGTAAAACTGCATGAAATGGAGTTTTATCATTGTCAGAGTTTAAAGTAATTAAGAATCAGTAGTTTACAGTTAGAGAGTTACAGTTATTTAAAAGTAGTTAAGAGTTTACCATTGTAAGGGTAGAGATGGTAGAATATTTCAAATGATTGATGCTAAATTTGCAAGAAAAATGTGTTTGTAATTTAAATATTATCTTGAAATACTTCAGTTTGCTTTTGTTTGGTTTATTTGGTAATGGCAAGGCACTCGAGGGCTATTTATCTGAGAACACGGATACCTTCGTGGAGGATTTTCTAAGGAAACATGACTCGTGTCCACGATATATATGTGGAAAACCATGAAAACGTCCATGCAACTAGCCCGTTAGCTAGCATTCGAATCCAGAACCAGAGCTCAGGGACCAGAGCTCAGGAAAGGAGGAGTCAGTTAAACTACCAGAGCTCAGGGACTTTTCCGCTTGGTCGCTGGTGGGCCATGAAAGAACTAACATCAGAAATATGTATTTTTGCGACGCTATTTGAACACGACTGAATGTGAATGTAATTAAATTTGTTTATTATTATAACGTTAATTATGACATCAGATGCAAATTCTCCGTATACAAAAATTAAATAGCATTCAAATGTAAAATAATAGTCTAATAAAATGTCGGTAAATGAAGTTTTAATAGCAAGCGTGAAAATACATGCATTTTTGTCAAAAGCCACGTAAAAATTCATATGTAAGATATAAATATACAAGATAAAAATGTGTAAATATGAATTATAATTTAAATTACGATTAATTCTTGATTTTAATTCAGATGCTGCCTCTCTTTATTAAAAAATAATGATAAATTTTTCTGGATTGTGTCATTTTTACATTAAACCCGTCGTATGACTTTTACATAACGATAATAACGTAGCTAATACAGAATTTGACTCAAAACTTGGAAAACCGAAACTTTTCTTTTAATAAGATCCCATATTGGATAATTGCGCACTTTGCTTTTACCCGTAAGACGCTTCCTCGCTGCTATCTTACTATAGCAAAAAAATAAAAAAATAAAAATAAATTCTTGAAGAGGTACGATTAGTGTATCAGTTTGTTTGTCGCCGCAAAATCTTTATTGAAATAAAAATAAATATTTAATCTGCCTTGGCTGCCAAGTTTGCTATTCATTATGGATCAGTATCTACGCTGTAAACTTTCCTACACCATTACTTCTATTATACACACACAAACATATATATATATATATATATGTATGTATTATTACATAGAAAATAGAAAAGTAAAAAAAAAAAAAAAAATTTGTCTTGTAAGATGACGGCAAAGCGCAATAAAGCTATCTGCCCGAAGGAAAGAATGCTTTCATAGACGGTTTATAAGGAAAAAATGAATCGTATTTATAGTGCAAGTGGGAAAAACCATGAAAACGCCCGAGTACTTACTCCTTGTACATATGAAGTAAATACTTAAAATAGTCTATTATTCTTTTATGTACGCGTGGATTAATCAAGTAATCACAGGTATGCACTCACATGTATATCAATCACATTTTGTACCTATACATTTATTTAGATAATGCGTATGTGATGTAGTGATGTATGGGTGTATCTTTTATAATTTTTAGCTATATTTCTGTAAATTTTAGTTGAAATACTATTTTACAGTTTAAGATTTAATTTTAAACACTCGGCTATTTTTATGTTACATTTTTTTTATCTTCCTTTTCTTTACCACATTGTTCATCCATCAGAATGTAAACTGGGTCAAGTATAAAAGCCTGAATAAGTTTTTTTTGCTTTTCATAGTGGCAGATACTAGCCATTACAGGCGTTGACCACTACTAAGGCTAAAAAGCGGTGGTCGCTTTACTATGGAGCAGCGGTTTTCAACCTTTGGACTAACGCGTACCATTTAAACAAAATTTGAAAACCTTTAGTACCACCACTACAAAGTACTACTGCCACCTCCACTCTTGCTCAGATTACATAAATTTACGAGTGTTAACGAAAAACTCAATCAGGATGTTGGGGTTTTAATTCTTTAATTTAATAGTTAAAAATACTTTGCCTCTTTGCGTACCACCTATTTCTCTCTTGCGTACCACCCCTGCTATGGAGGCATCTTATGGGTGGGACACCGTTGCCTCCTATGAAAGCACAAACACACGCCTTCTCCGGGATCCAAATCCCCGCTTTCCATTACGGCAGTGAGAGTAACTAACCACTTTCTCGTCTGAATAAGTAAATTTAGGTAGTTTGCATTAGCAACATTTCCTGTTTGTTTAGAAGTAACCTCTTTATCCCTGCGCCCCTTAAGTTTAACAACTGTGTTGGGACTAGAGGCAGTTTGCTGAGCACAAATTCCTGGAAATTAGATACTTGGTTTAGATTCAGTTTGTTTTCGTGATATTATCTGTGGAATTTAAGACTGCACAGTTAATTTTTGTTTATTCTGGATATCTTCCGCCAAGCAGAGGTAACCAAGATTATTTTGCATTTTTTTTTACTTCAATTTTTCTATTAATTGCAGAATGCAAAATAAATTGTAAGTTTGTGTTGTAATTTTTATTTATTTACTTATTTATTTGAGTTATAGTTTTAAAGGGAACAAACAATAATGGTAATAAGTACGATAAATTGTATGCTCTTCTATGTAAGTCTGAATTAGTAATAACCTTATATTTGTGAAACTTAATTTTCTTATATGTGTAACCTGGAAGCTCAAGAAAACCTAGATTTTCCATCTTATAATGTTGAATCGGTCTCAGACCGCGTAGTTTTCATGTGATTTAAGCAAAATTTGCTTAATACTCAAAACCGCGGTATAATAAATAGCGCTGAATGAAAGAGTATGATCGGTTTGAGTTGTCAGTTATAACGCATTTTAGTAAGAAATTTTAACAGAATCCCATTTTTATTTCTTTATTGTTTTCTAATGAAACCATAATTATCTTTAGAATAGACAGATCACATTTGATGTTAGTAGTTAATGATAACTTTCAAAAAAATTCCCCTTTAAAGTACTTACTAAAATTTGACTTATGTGCTGAAACAGAGCAGGTGGATGTTGATTATTAAATGCTACATATTACTTTGCAAAGCTGAAGGCTGGGGAACTTAACGGTTATACTCCTCGAGCTACTGATGTATAGTATTGAACATGAAATCTATGAGTGTTAAAAGATTCCGGTTCCGTGCTGGAATCGGATAAACATTTTCCTCTCTTTATAGATACAAGCAGCCCTCGATGTAACGATTTTCCGATTTTCCAGTGGTGGGAAAGAGCTACGCCAGTAGAAACCGGAGTTTGAATTTTGAATCTTGATCATTTTCGGGGGTAGCTGACTTTGTCGATGCGATACCTGCTCTTCATGCAAGCAAATGCGCTGACAAGCAGGTGCAGGTGTTCCGGCGTGGTACAGCGAAATATGCAGCTGGGAAAAAAAAAAAAAAAAATATCATGTGGACACCAAGCGACTTCCTTGCACTGCCTATTAAATTATACATATATTTGCTACACTTCATTTAAACTTATATCCTTAACCTAATTTAACCGAACTATCAGGACAAGTTGAAATTAAACAACAAAACCTACAAATTTTGAAATTATATATCCTGGTCAGTTACTCAATAAATAAGTTTAAATGATGTGCAATAAGAAATGTGTGTAACTTAAGAGGCGTAAAGGGAATTAGAAACATTTTAAAACGAATTCTTTCCGGTTTCCCCAGAATATTCTCAAAGGCAGATCAAAAGCTATATAAACCCTATCTGTACGCGGAGTAGGAGGTATCTTAAAGAGAGTCTTGAGTAATAGAGAGTATGCTGAGTTCGATAATAGCGTCCTGGTGTTCGAGCGAGCGATCGTGTCGGGAGCTGTACTTTAATGCTTTGCCGTGAAGCTGTCTTCACGTTCTAGCCTGATAGCTTGAAGCTCTGTTGCGGAATGTGTCAGCGTGATTATTGCAGTTTTTCGACGACTGCAATGTGTCTTTGGAACTGTCCTGTGAAATACTGACGTTGATACCTAATAAACTGTGTTACTTGATTCTTCATCAAGTTTTGTCATCACTCACCCCAAATCCAGGAACCCGTAGAACGCAACAATATATCTGTACTTCAGCTTTAAGTTAAAACGAAGGAGACAAAACTTAACTTCGACTGCTTGCGGCAACGGAAACGATTGCAGTACAAATATTTTCATCTCAAATGCTAATCTCGAATGTGGCTACTACCTAACGAGCCCCTTCGCGTAACTAAAATTAAAATCTAACTCAAGGATCATCAGCACAACACTCCAGCAATAAGATTCAGAATCACTAGTTTCCGGGTCTAAATTGCCAAAATTCTTTCTCTAAATTTATATTCTTACTCGTGATGTAAACTCAATCAGTTCTTATTCTCTAGTGCAGCAGATGCCGAAACAGAAGTTCAAGAATCAACATAAGAAATGGCGTGTTCATTGAAAAAACCTTACAATAAAAGACATTTCTAACTCAATATATTACGTAGTGTTGTAATTTATGTTTAATTATTTTATCAGTTTGCTAAGAATTTCTTCTTTTTGTTTTCTGTTTTTGTTCTATCATATGACATTTCTCATCTCGTCTTTATAATAAGCTCTCAGGACTGGAATATAAACTGAAGCACATGCAAAAATTCAAATTGTCTGCATGTAAAAATGCAAATCGTCTGCATTGATTAAGAAAAAGAAAGTGAATTTGAAAGACGTCCAAAATATGCCGCCCTGTTAATAACTTGGATTTAAAATTTTTCGTAAGCGCGACAATTTGCTCTGAAGCAGACAGAGGAGGAATCAAAGAAATTTGAATTAAACTGGTGCAAAACTCAATAAAAAGGAAAAGAGAAGGAATATTTCCTATTCCTCTTAAAAAATCGCTTTTTCCAATTAAGAAACCGAATTCCATTGCTTAACGGAACTTCATTGTTGGAATTTAATTTTGCTTAATCTCCCATAAACTGACGACTTCTTGCGCATAATCTGCAAGTTCCGGGAAACCTAAATTACTTGTCTCGTAAATTGTAAATCCAAAACCCAATTCTAAGTCGCTTCCTGTCACTCTTTTCAAAAATTGAGAGATTTAGAACTTCATCAAGAACAAGAGAATGTTTTAGGGGAAACGTACATGCTTCTTAGTCTGCAAAAAATCCCCAGAGGGATTATTTTTAGGGAGCAGACTAAAAGAAAGATAGTTTACGAAACAGAAAGGTGAGAAAATATGTGTGTCCAAAGTTTGTAAATGGAGACACTGTGAGTTTCGATCCAGTCATAAAGTCTCGAAACATCAATTCCTAACAGAAATTGCTTATCTTCAAAGCTTGTTTATTTTCTTCTAGCAGCAGATTTCAACTTTTTCTTTTACTTTGTGTTTTCTTATGTATAATCCGGTGATCTGGTTGATGTTCAGCCACTATATTTTATAAGTTGAAGCAGAAAATTGAAAAGATTTTTGCAGTTATTTATTTAAAGAACGAAATGCCTTTTACTGTTCCTTTTTATATATGAAACTGAGAAAAATATAAATTAGAGTATAGTAATAAAAATTATTAATTGTAATATAGTAGTAATATAGCATAAATAATAATAAAAAAACTAAATTTTCCTCATTAAGTTTTTAAAGTTTGCATTACCTTGAGTAGTTAAAATAAAGCAGGTCCCCATTTTTCCCTAAAGAATTAAGTATTTGCTTTTCCATTATGAATTTATTTTAACAAAATAATAAATATGACAAAAGAAAATGCTTTCATTCTCTGAAAGTACATACATTATTCTAAAAAAATAACTATTTTAAGAACACTTTATATTCATGAAGCACCTAACAAGACACATTATACTTTATCAAAGAAAATGAATGTTTAATAAGTTTTCTAAACAGTGTATTTAATTATCTGTATTTTAAGGCAAAAGATTAAAGTTCCAAAATAGTATTTTGAAAACAGTAAATTAATTAATTTTCTGGAAGAGTCAGCAAGCAAAGTTTTTTGGCTAGTTATGACTTTTCAATATACATATTAATGTTAGAACGACGCAGGTTTCTAACAATTTTGTTAATTTCGAAGCATTTTACCATTACCTACTTTCTGCAGATACTGGATCAGGCATGCACTTTTTATAGATTTTGGTGGTCTACAAATTTGATAGTGGTCATAAAATGGTGTTCTCTGGTCGCCTGGTGTTCCATACAATTCTTCCAAAGATTTCGCATGTCAAAATCACAATCCAAAAAATATTTTGAACATTATGTGAATTGAAAAAATTAGCCTTTAAAATAAATAATTAAATAATATTTTTTTTATTAGCCCAGAAGGGTGTTAGCCCGAATGGACTATTATCTCGAAACGGATTTCTGTATCGTCCACTACAAACGGCGAATTACTTTTCAAATTGTTGCCACCAAATAATATCGGCCTGTATTATTTTTAAAGGAAATAAATAGTAAAGAATATGCATGTATGTATGCATTTTCCTTGAACTATGATAAAACGACCTTAACTAGAGCCATTAAATTTTGCATAATGAAGTCTTCCAACTGAACACCTGCACCTGAAAGCCCGAATTTTATATCTGATATTTTAAAAAACTTTAATTTATTTTTTATTAACAGCCACAACGATTTGAAAGCGATCAGTGGCAACATTCTATAGAATGAAACATTGCTATTTCCAGCCTTAGAGTGTCAATCGGGAATTCTAAAGATATGTTGTTTTTATATATTTTGTTATTTTGTTGTTGTGTACTATATGTGGCTTAAGAGCGAAAAACATAATTTTAACTGATGAATTTAACACGCAAAACAATAACAATAAAAAGAAAAAAGAGAGATTTTTCAAGCCATCTTACTATAAAAACTCAACTCTGATATGATAAACTGAGAAAAGACTGAAAAATATATAAACATGTAAGCCAGCACTAAATGCTGAATCGGGAATTATAAACATATGATGCTATGCTGCTTTAAAAATTGTTGCTATTTTGTTATTGAATTTTACTTGGCAGGAAATTAAGCTTCATAATAAATTTAAAAAGACAAAAAGAAATGGATTAGCAGGAATAAGTGCAACAGCAGACTGCGAGCCCAAAGTAGCGTGAAAAAACCTAAACGATCCCTTTTGGGCGATCGTTAAAACCTTCAGATTTTGCCTTTTTTTTCTATTGTTATTGCTACTTAAAATAATACACGATATTTCAGTTTTCTCGACTAAAATTATAATGAACTAATGATATGGTCTTTTAATTTTCACCGTAAAGTGATCGTAAAGCAAATGTATTTCAAATGCTTTTTTAACTTTTACTATATTTTTCCATTTAGTCTTCTGAAAAAATGGCAACGGTACGCAAAAATAATAAATAAATAAATAAATTTAAAAGAAAGGAAAAGAAAAAATACAGTGTTGGGGGCTCTACGGGTCAACAAATTTTAATAATACTCGTTTAAACAAATATTTCTTCTAATATTGGTTTAGAAAATTGGATAGATATTAACTATTTCTTAACATTATTCTTGTTATTGACTGAGGCTCACTTGTTTGACCTATATTCAACCGAAGCCCACAAATTCCTCGTGGTAAGGAGAGCAAGATTAGCCTGTCATTGGCAATAACTTGAGCACCTTAAAGGTGAGAGGTGATTTAGCTCACTTACGCCACCAATTTTGATAGAGAGCAGTTCGGGAAGGGAGGATAACAAGTCCGAGGGTCTGCCACCCCTCTTTCCCTGCGCATATTTAGTGTGCCCCATGCCGCACGGACACTACACATTTACAAACATGCATGTCTTCTCTGTGATTCGAACCCGAGCCCTTTGGCACGGTAGTTAGCGATGCTAACCACTATATCGGTTGGGAGGTACATTATTTGTCTTCAGATACCAAGCGATATTATTTAGATTTATCAAAACTGGCAAAATGCCATGCTGCAGACATTCAGACGCCAGCGCGACTCTACTGCTATTATAACAGATTCATTACTTAAAACTGTTCACCCCTTTCAGAATGATTTCAGAGTAGTAGAATAATATTCATTGGAAACGCTTGTTCTGTCTAGTTCGGTAACTGATATTAGCATTAAAAACACAGCAATTTTTCTTAGTAACGCAAACTAAGCATCTTGAATTCGCCGATGCTGTTCTATAATAAATCAATTTAAAATTTATGATTTAAAATCATTCAACAGTTTTAAATCATATACAAGCTACTGCTGTTGGTTAATTTTCCTAATAAAGTCTGAAATCTCGGGAAAATTCCAGTGATCGATAACTAAGTTCCTTCTGCACTATACATTCTGTAGCTTCTTCAGTGCTTTAGGCAAGTAATATTACTGGCGCAAGGGATAGAGATTGACACCTCTAGTCGGCTTATTGACCACAGAGATCAAGAAGGATTTGTGACAGTTATAGCTTACTATGAAACATATTAAAGCTTAGTCTATTCTTCAGCTTCTGGATTATTTCAGAAAAAAAATAATTTATACGAATACATTGCGAATTCGTTTTATACGAGTTCTAATAAAGATGCTTTAAGGAAAACGTCCTAAAATAATGTCCCAGTATTCATAACTTCAAGGTAATCAAAATTATTCATCAATCTGCTCGAAAAATATTTATGAACTATTAATTTTGGAGAAAGTTTTATTAATCGTGCTAACTCGAAACATCTTAAATCTAAAGAATTTAGGTTAAATCTGATATTTAAATAAATTAATTAATTCTTAAATTTGATATAAATAATGAGAAAGAGAAAGGAAAACAATTTTAATCATATAAATTAAACCAAAACAGTATATATGGCTTTTTTGAAAGGTCACATGAACGAAACAAAATCGTCTAATAGAAGGTAGTCAACTTTTGTATGTTGTATTCCGAAGAATATGAATTTAACGCCATAGCATTGCTTGAAATTAATATTTAATATATAGTGTTTCGTCAGTATAAAAATTGGGTTTGTTTAATAGTGAAAATATAAAATCTTAGAAGTTTTCTTCGGGGAAAGGGCGGAAGAAAATCAGAAAGGTTTCAAATTTTAGCGCCCAAAAGGGTTTGAGTCCTCTGCAGTATTAAATGTTGCTATAATTTAAAATATTTTAGAGATTATAAAAATTCTGTTGTCATTCACTTCTTTCCATGAACTAGCTATAACGTTGTACGTATTTTGCAGAAATTTAAGTTTCGGGTCGTTTATTCTCCCATCAATAAAATTCCGAGTTCTATAAACAAGGACCCGACTTCGGATATGAATTCCTGGGGTATTTACAGGATTCCTTGCCAGTGTGATTTTACATTGATCAAACTAAGAGAGCCCTAAAATTTCCCGTTAAGAAACATGAGGTATATGCTAGAAAAAAGGAAACACAGAAGTATTCTGTTGCCCAAAATTGTTGGTTCCAAAATTGTTTCACATTTTCAATTTTTCTGCTGCCAAAATTATTCAAAAAACATGTTCCATTGGTGAACTGGATTTTCTAGAGGCATTTCACATTCAAAAAAAATCTTTCTGTTCTAGTTAACGACCCTAATTCCAATCCATCTTTGCCCACAGCCTTTAAAGAAATTATGTTTTAATTCTGGTTTTATGAACATATGGCGCCAGTAGCTTATCTCCTGCCCAGGCTTTCTTATCTTATCTTATCATTATATCTTACTTCCTTCATTTACGCTTTTGCAGCTGAGGGGGATAGCTTGGTAAAAGCATTGAAACTAGTCTTGTGAAAATTTGAAAATATAACGCTGTTTTTGTTGTTTGAGTTCTAAATTAAGAAATGCAGATGATTTTTATTTTAAACTTTCGGATGTCAAATTTTCAACAAAGTACAAAACTAAGCAAGCAAAGTAGAAAATAAAAAGTAAAGTACAAAATTATAAGATATTAAAATCATCATAAAAAATATTCGTTAATCTCTGTATACTGATTCCAGTATATTGGCTTAAAGAATTTTAAACTAAGCAGTTATAAGTAAGTTCCTAATTCAAGAATCAATCGCACAGAAATTCAATATATAGTGACCATACCATAGCTCTCGCTGGCGAGTGGTGCGGCTATTAGGCAAATAAAATATGCGTATGAAATATGGTACAATAAAACTAGTCATTGTCCAAAAGTGATTAATTAATTCATTTCATTTGCAGAGTTGCTAGCAAACTGAAACTTATCAACATCCAAACAAAATTATTTCATTTCTGAAAAAAAGTACTTTTAACGCATCAATCTGTAATTAAAAACATCAAAGGCATTATAAAACTTGGCGTTATCTTTTGGCATATCACCATATGCTCAAGGCGAACAATCATTGAATGATTGTTAGAATCAGACGTTCCTTTGCATCTGAAACTTGTTTCACTACTTTTAAAATGATGTAAATGTAGACTTGTGTCTTCTGGAAAATGTAATTCGGGCTCTCGAAACGTTCTGAATTCCAACGTGCGGCTTTTACTAACGTGAAGTTTGATCACCCCTCTGATATGGAATATAAAACAATACACTTGAAATCAGTCGTTCCAAGAAGTGCCAAAAGATAGGTGTAAAAACTGGCTTTCAGTTACTTCTGTGCGTCAATAACATGCCGAAAATCAACAAAATTAATTTCGTATTTTAAAACTACCAAGAGTGTAAACTCATTCGTAAATTACATTATCGAAATTATTATATCATTGTAATAATCCTCATTTCCAGTTCACAGCTTATTTTCAGCCCAAGACTTATTCCATGAAAGGAAATTATAAATATAAACTTCATAATAACTGCAATGTATAATTTTCTTACAGTTTCATAAATTGGTAAATCTGCAAAATTTTGAAACTATCATCTTAATCTTTAATGAGTACAATATGCAGTGTAAACAGCCGGAAATTCACCCATTTCCAACTTCCTAAGGTTTTGCTTATTAGATTCATTCAGGTCTTCTCCGATTTTATACCGAAATGACTTAAAATGAAGTACCCAAGTTGAATGATGTTATGTGCTAACCAAGGAAGGCCTTTCGGAATTTTCTACTAGACTGCAGCCATCTGGACCATAATCTTTATCATAATGGGATTACCTCGCATTAAATGTTAAGTAAATCACCAGGCAGGAGACCTGTTTACAGAGCAACACCTCTTTGTTTTGAATTTCAAGACAAGACACACAAACCATTAATCAACCGTTTCACTCCGCTTCCCCTAGATGTCGTGCAAACATCCACGGTCTAGATACTCCAGTGAAAAGTCAAAGTAAGAATTTCTGATGCGGAAAACGTGATTGTCTCTCCCTGGCCCGACACTCATTATGTTCGCGGACACAATCTGATGTCGTCACTCCCAGAATTCAGTGCTTTCACGAAAGCAGTCCCCGTCCTCTGCTCACTTCCCACACGATCTTTACCGAAACAGAAACCAGGGATTCACTTCGGACCCCGGGGAGGGTGACAAGTGTATTTGTAGGGGGGGAACTGCGGAAAGTGACTCAGCACTTTAAGTGGATTAATGCGTTCTGTTCTGGAGATTAGTTGACTTTACGCATTGCTCTGTGGCGAACTTCCCTTCAACACTGACGCATCAGTTAACTAGAGAGCTCAGAAAACATTCTCCAATATAATATTCATGAAAAGGGAACAGTTTCGTTTGCACACATGTTGTAACAAAACGTGGCTTCACTGCTTCATTGAATCCCTTTTGCAATACTATAAAGTGTAATGTAACGTACTTATTAAACAAAATGAATTTACGTTAAACTGCCTTCAGAGAACTGCATACATAATAAGTAACGTTTTCTTCAGGTTCCCTAAAATTTCGGCGATTTTGCGATTATGCTATTTTTTTAATGTTTTATTTATTTCATTTAAATAAATATAACTGATCCTTCTTCACTTGTCAAAATTCTGCGGAGATAAAGAAAATAAAATTATTTCTTTAATTTTTTATTTACAATGATTTGCTTTTGATTTATTAATCTAGGTATAATTATTAAGCATGTTACGAGTCCGCTAAGTGCCAACACTGAAACCTGCTACTATTTCCCAAAATACGAACCCTATAGGTTTCTGTGAATAAAAAAAAATCTGTAAATAAAAAAAAAAAAAAATTCTGTAAAAGGGTTCCATTCAAATTGTTTGATGACAGTTTGGACTGCAGTGCTTGTCCCCGGTTTTCTTAACACCAGCAACCTTTCATAAGCCAAATTTCGTTTCTAGTTAATTAAAAATTTAAATATTTCGCTCTGTAATATGTGTACGAAACCTAAATTTTCAAGAAACATATTATCTGACTTCTTTGTCAATTCTTGCTGTAAGGAGTCAGATTCCTTATGTTTTAATGTTTAGTCTGAGCATAAACATTTACTTATTTCCATCGATGGATGATACAAAAAGTAAGATTTCATATTTTTCACAAAATGGATTTTTTTTAAATTTAGAAATGCCATTACTTGAATATTCTTCTTACATAAAACAATTCTATAATTGGAAATATATGTTTGCGATTAACAAACGGTTCGAAAATAAAAAATGCGTAAAGACTTATATGCAATATAAAATATGTGGATATGCAATATAAAGGTGTGCTTCTTAGCCAGTGGTTGCTATGATATGAGACAGCACCGAAATATACAGATGGGGATAATAAAGAATGTTCTGTTAAATATAAAATGTAAAAATATGGTGTAGTTTAATTCAGAAATTATGTGATATCCAGATGTTAAAGGATACTAAAAGATGCAATAAGATACGTCACCCGTTTTCCCTTACGCACAGACTGTACTGTAGAAAATATGTTTTTCACATGAAAGTATACCGGAGAAAGAACGTGACCAGATATAATTGAGAGGAGTGATTCTCGGTTTGGGAAACTGTTAGTCACTTTTGGAAGGAATCTGTGAGCACTCCTTTCTTCTAATGCATTGTTACATTGATATTGCCAACTTACTAGCATTTTTTTCTTCATTTAGCTGGAACATTTGATATTAACGAGACCACGGTACTACAATGAAATCACCTTGTTGGCTAATCGAAACGTTTTAATCTTCTTTATCCGCCATTTTCGTTGCTTTGATGTCTATTGTGTCCCTTAATTTAGGATACTTAAGTCTTGATATCGTGTGATGAGTTCGAAATCGTGTTGTCGTCATTTACAATGCACGATGCACCCGTAGGATTTTTAATTGCCAGAAGAACGGAATTAATCCGAAACAGCCAATGCTGTTTTCGGATTTCATGGATCCCAGCCAGCTTTGAATGAGTTTTTGTTATTTTAAATGCACAGTACAGCCAAATTTATTGTTGATTTTCACTTTGTCTGAAAATACCAGAGAGTATTCGGTTTTTTTCTTCTTTTTCAAATCTGCGGAATTTAAATCTATTGGCGAAGGTATGATGGATGTTTATCGTATGACCGCGTTGTCTCTTCATATTAACTCGGAATCAAGGTTTGGCCTGTGCATTTTTCTAATTATGTATTTAACTGCAGGATCGTATTATCCTTTATATCTCTACATAAATCTTAATAGCAATTTACATGCCAAAGCCAGGTTTTAGCTAACTTAAATGCCTATCGCATTCCACTCTCACACTAAAATGTACCCATATGAATAATAACTACCGTGATTTATAGAAAGAGAGCAACCAGAGGCACAAATTTTGACTGATTCAAAGTTTATATATACTCGAAGTGTTATTGTTTTCTGCATCCTATGTAAATACATGCTGTAACCAATCGAAGATTACTAAACGATGATTGATGATAGATATATTTATTTCCGCCAGAATTTTCAAATATTATCATATACATGCTTTAGTTGTTAACTTACAGATTCGTTCTTAAGATTAAAATTTCTGTTTCACAGCATCTTAATCTACTTTTGGCATTCACATTTACTTCCGGCGAAACTCCTAAAATTTTATTTTCACGTAGTTTATGTTTGAATAATTAATGATAATTTACTTTAATGAATTTTGGAATGAAAAGGTATGGCAAGAAGATTATAATAAAGTACAAATATTTTGATTGCAGAAACACGTATTTCTATGCTTTTCTGTTCTGAGAAGCTTCGATGTGGGATTTCTTTCAACCGATCAGCTGCACATTTTTAGAAGGTGAAAAGATAATGCTAATGGAAAAGGAGCAACAATTTTTTTATACATACCTTTCCGTGAATTGTATAAGTCTAAGGATTATTGTCTAGTAATTCTTTCAAAGGAAACGAAGGTGAGCCTACGTATGTATCTTAATATAGCACAGCCATTTCCAATAAGCTCGCTATAATTGGCTTCAAACGAGGTAATAGAAATGGCCTAATCATTAAAATAAGGTATTATATTACGACTTTCAATGACAATTGGCGAGCTTATTAAAGAAATTATTATATTAAATGATGAAATACAGAGAACTGCGTATAAAAGCGTCAATTCTTGTAAGTTATACATGGCATCTTAGGAATATGTACGTAAAATTAATACTTTGTTTTCTCAGAAATTCTCCTATGAAAGCACCTTTCTCAATGCAGATTGTCTTCTTGTAATTAGTTATAATGTAATTACTACCTTTTAACTTCTGATATTATTTGTGGACCACACTTTATAAAGCCATGCATTAAAATGCTATGGTTCCAACTCTGACATTGACATTATTCAATTAAAGTTCTTAAGTAAAATTATTAAAGTGTACATTTTGTCCATTTTCAATATTCTTCATAAAAAGAAATGAAGAGGTATTACCTGTTTTTTTATTTAAAACGTAACGAACATTGCCTAAGACCTGATTGCAAAACTTATATTTTAAACTAAACGAAATAAACAAAATTGTGATTGCGGGAATGTCAGGCATCTGTAACGTTAATAAATGATTGTGATGTAGCCGTAGTTCAATTACACTTAAATAGGTCTGTTACATGATGCATTTTCTAAAAAGCCCATTAGCATTACTTACCGTATTTTGGAGATTTTAAATGGTGAAGTAGAAGAACTAAAACTTTTGTCCATATCTGTAAGCTTTTAAAAAGTTTCCTGTATGTAAAAAAAATTCTTATTTTCATATCATTAACATAAAAATACTGAGTGTGAGATTATTCACGGCGCCTGCCCTTAATCACGCATTTCAAAAGAAAATTAAGATAACTTTAAAAACAATAAAGTAAATGTGCTTGTAGCTTACTGTCGGGTAAAGATTTAGTTAACAAGCCATCAATTTATCCATTTGAACAAATAAAATCACATAAACTGTAACTGTTTGTAAACGTGTTTTTGGAATTACAGTTTTGATGTTATGCTCTTTCATATATTCAGGAATAAATTTAATTTTCACTTCTATGTGTCTATTCGTTAAACATGCACTTGATAAATGATAGATTATCTTCAAACACTGTGATGGTATTAATATCAATGATTTCAATTATTTAATTATGATTTTCAGCAGCAAAGAATCTTGCAGACCTTTAAATAAGGCTATAATCTCAGGTTCCGACGACAATTAAGCTACGCAGTTTTGCTTTTCACAACACCAGAATATAGGATAAACATTTAACATGATTACAGTGCCAAAAATTAATTTTATATCATTAGGATTTGCCACTGGCCCAGTTAGCATTTACATAGGCAAACTGGAAATCTTATTACACTTTAAATACGTTAGTTTCTTTTTTTTTCAACCTCTTCTTTTAAGATCGCAAAGAATTCAGTATGCAATATCAGTGATCAGTCAGTACCAACAGGAGTTTCTAGCAATTGATTAAACTATTAGCTGGATATCCAGTCTAATCAGGCAAGCTAGATACAGAAATAAACCAACTAATTATCGATAAGGTCATTCATAAGTAGAACCGGTTTCCAAAATCAGCTGACGTAGATTCAGATTCCAGTGGAGTAGAATACGCTTTGCAATCCAAAATGTTGAATGTTTTCAACAACCGTAAGATATGAGATCTTGATTTTACGTTAACTAATTTTGCGTAAACTGTATTCGCATTCCTAGGAAATTTTCCAAATTTAAGCACCTTTAATTCTATATCAAACAATTAAAAATTGCAGGAAGTTTATTATTGTTTGACCTAGCAATTAGAAGGTCATCCACAATCCTTTTTTGTGAAATAAATATACGAGTCTCACTGTTTAATTGCTTGAAATTAATTTTATAATGAATTTGAGAAATTTTTCATAATACTGTCGAAATGCCTGTCTGAGTTCATATAAACTTTTTTAAAGTCAATATTTTTCTATTATTGTGGTCATCATAACCTCTTGACAGATCTATGTATGTAATTTCTTTTAAATCATCATTTAAGACGGTAAAAACAAATGTATTTAAATTTTCTTAGAGAACAATCATCAGAATAAAACGCAAAGTAGGCATGCTAATGGTACGTGAATAAGTATTATATTGTTGCGAAACGCCTAGCTGCGGTACGAGAGCTTCCCCGCAAAGCGGCTTTATAGTTGCCAGAAAATGGCAAAGAAAAGCAGGGTTGCCAGACTTGGCGTGAAATCGCCCATTTGGCGATAAAATTGGTGACATGCCGTAAACGGAGCGAGAACATTTTAGAGCGAATTCTTACCGGTCTGCCCTAGAATGTTCTCAATGGCAAGTCGAAAGTTATATAAACCCTGCCTGTACGCGGAATAGTAGTGAATCGTCGAGTTTTATCTTGAGTGTGTTGAGTTCCGAGGCGATCGACCGAGTTGGGAGCTGTACTTTAGTGCTTTGCCGTGAAGCTTTCTTGACCGTTATAGCCTAATAGCCTGAAGGCTGCGTTGCTGATTGTTTCAGCGTGTTTGTCGTAGTTTTTCGGCTACTGTAAACGTGTTTTTGGCACTGTCCTGAGTAATACTGGCTAATAAACTGTGTTTTGTTTCTTTATCAAGTATTGGTATCAATCATCAAATCCACGAACCCGTAAAACGAAACAATATTCATTACCTTCTTGTTGCATGAAGCCGCGAGCCGAAATATCATCGTTTGATCAATTTACCTCTTATTGATAAAGTATGAGTATGACATTCCATTTTATATTTTATTACAGTTTACAATTTTATTTAATATTTAATTTTTATTCCATACAGTTATTTTCCATTTAATCAAAATTAATATTACAGCTTCACTAAAACGTTTTCGCTTAAGTATCTAAAACATTTTTAAATATATTTTTTTTTACTTGCTTTTTATATTTTATATAATATAAGTTTAGCTGTTTAGTTGTAATTTAAACTTAATTAATATTTATTATATATATCTTTCTTTGCTGATGCAAGACATTTAGTTAATTTTTTTTTTGTATATTTCAAAAAAGATATATTTTAATTTAAGATTACTTTCAAGCTGTAAGAGTAATTCTAGAAACATTAAGTAATTCTACGAATTAAATTTAAAAAATCAATTCGCAATATCATAACTTTATATGCATAGATGTTGTCATTTATTAAAATACTGTCTTCAATGTATAAGGCTTTGAAGAATAACAACAGAGAATAAAATATTTTCATCGAAAAACCATAACACTGGCTTGTTGAATAGTATTGTCTTCGCAAATGTTTGAAGGCTTATTTCAGTGCCTCTTTATCTCCCCTTTTAAATTGCTCTGCAGAAGAATTTTGAAGCTAGACAGATGTATAATATAAAGTCAGTGCTTACACAAAGAGGAAACAGAAAACAAATATCCTAACGTACAATAATACCTTCCTTGAAACTATAAAATAAATTATATGTTGAAAAAAATAAAGAGAAAATATAAGCCTTTGATCTGAGACAATAGTGAATAAAGGAATTTGCTTTCTACAAACCGAAAGCGCTTGTAATTATTACCTCTTTTATAGAGTTTGTAGTGATGGCCTGGAAGGTTTATTCCTTCTCTAAATAATGGCTTTAAACTTTTGTGAGCAGCAATATTTTGCTTCAGTATTTTGGAATTAGCAAAGTTCTTTTGTAGTTTTCCTACTCTCGTTTCTTCCAAAACAGAGGAAACTGTAAGTTAAATATCTTTATTTTTTTCAATTAGTACTTGTATAAAACAATTTTAACTAAAATACGCTCTTTTACATAGAGCTAAAATAATAATAATCTGTTTTACTGCGCCTTAATTTATTAAATGTAACGTTTGAATAATACATAGAAAACTGAAGTAATAGTTTAACTGAACCTAATTAAATCCCTTGGTACATGGCAATATATCCAACTATTTCTCAAACAATAGAAATCAAAGTTTTGAATTTATTATGAGTCTTAAAAGTAATGTCTGAGATTTGTCTAGCAATTATATCTATTGTTAATAAATATCCCGAAGATTTAAAGCGTTAAATTTATAAATGTATTATTTAAAACTTATTTTTCGCGACAGAAGGAAGTAATTAAGATTATACATTTTCTTTTCACAAGGAGCTGAATTAGATCACAATATTTTCATTGTGCTCTTATTCTTCTTAAAAATAACAAGCTCTTATCTCCCAACTAATTAATGAAATTTACTATTTTTACATTAACTAGATTTAAAACTTGATCATTATAAAATAAAATACAGAATAGGAATATTCAGTTAAATTCTTGCAATTGTGACATGAATAAATAAAATAATATTTCATTTCGAAGAATATTCTTTTCTGTATTTAAGTCTTTTGAAAAAGTATGCGCAACTTGTATTGCAAATTCAATTATCTGTTAAAAAGAAACTGCAGAACTGCAAAACAAACTTCTTCTGAAGTAAAAAGAACTAATGTAATAAGTCTCACATTAAGTAAGTGCTTAAAAAATCATCTCAGTGTGGATTCTGTTTAAATCATGCGCTCTCTTTAATCCAAGTGGATATTTGATTTGTCTAACGCGAGGACAAAAGAGGCGAGAAAGAGTAACTGAGCTAGAAAAACTGAGCTTATAGCCGAGTGATAACAATAGCCAACGCGATTTCTTTCACATATAATAACAAAACCGACGTCCGTGTTTTCCTCCCTAACGGATGATGACGGCGAAGAGAAAAACGAGAAGAAAGGGAGAGTAGTTTTAAAGATAATTTGATTTAATAGGACGGAGTAAAAATAACTCAATTACATTTCTAGTATAGCTCGCTGGAGCTTGATATCGAGCGGCATTGGAAAAGGCGCATTCAGTTTTTTTCTTCCCTTTTGTCTGGTGAATGTTCGGCTTGTTACAATACTGTGGAAAGGAATACACTTTGCTGTAGTTTTCTGTTAATAAGTTAATGAAATCAAGCCTTGGAAAATAGAAAGGCAAGGAAATGGAATATTTAGTATTGAATTTCTCTGCATTTTGAGCAAGTGGATAAGAAACGCTGTACAGCTGAGATACGTCAGTTCTTTATGTATTCTGGATTATCAAAATTGTAACGTTGCCATAAAAAACATATTTTATTAAAATAAGTAAATGTTTTTTAAAAAGGTATTGAAAAATGTTTTTCTTTAACTTAAACACTTAAATAAAATTGACGTTTAAATGTAAGATTAGGGTAGAAATTAATGTATAATTGGAAACACAGTCTCTTGAAAAAAAAAAAAAAAAAAAAGGAAAGAGATATGAAGAGGGAGCGAGAGATATGAAAGCGTGACCATGGAGAAAAGTAATGAGATTTAAAAAATGTTTCTTACTTCATTTCCAACAAATAAGTTTAAAACAATGTCAAACAAAGCATGTTCACTTTTTGAAAAGACAAATCAAATGTTCAAAAAGGCGAATATGCTTGTATATAAAAAATAATCATAGGTACATTTAAAGAAGCGCGTTTAAATCTTCTAAAGTATTACTTTCATAAAAAAGATATAGACACTTTTTTGCGAAATTCATACATGCAGTTTTCGATAATTCATTACTAAATTGATAGAAGTTTTGTCAAATAAATTTAACTGTATACGATGGAATTCATTTGGACTTAACACTAGTCTAAGCGACCTAGACTGCCAGAAAAGTTTATCTTTCAATACCAAAATACCAAGTTATTAAAATAATGTAAAAAACTAAAGTATTTATCTCATATTACGCTCGAAATTACGAAAGTAAAGCAATAGAGAAAATAAAATTCCGCTATTTGCGGCTCAATTCTAATGATTAAAAATATTTACAAGTCTAAAACCTAGCAACCTGGTTCTGTTCTATCACAACTGCTAACTTAAGTTTCAATTAGAAAATAAATTTATTATTTCTGAAGCAAAAGATAATAGAGGACTAAATGCCGGCGGATATTGCCAATCTATTTTACTATGCTCAGATTCTTGCTTCTGTTTAACACTCGTTCTATTTATATATTCTGATGGAGTAGATGAAACTGTAGCTATCCTAAAAATAATCTAACAAAGCAAAGAATTTGTTAATTAAAGTAAACCTTACAAGTGTGGCGTATCAAAATGTAATTAATTCAAGTTTTAGTTTCATTCTCAAATGATAAACCTAGGAATAGTTATTAATTAGGTAAGTTCATCAAAATCCTAAAATGGGACGCCATTTTTAGTTTTATATTAGGCTATGACTTTCCGATATAGATAGGCTCTTTCAACAAGACATCTTTTTTGTGTCTAATGGTTCTGTGTGTCTAAAGGTGCATTAAAGAAACTTTTGAAAATACTAATAAAATTTATTTACAAGAATATATAAGAATTTGATGTAGCTGAAGATACAGATACATTATTAGGCATCTCTGCCTTCCACGTACTACACCCTTAGAATGCAGCCTGCCACTAAGTATTAGAATATACACGTAACCACCTGCCACTAACTATTGGAACGTCACAGCACCCTCTAGCCGAATGGCGCGAGAAATAAGTAACATATATTATTTTTGCCTTAAATGTTTGTTTATTACATTCTATGAAATTGGATTATAATGTATTTTCTTCCTCCCTTTGGCATGCATTCGTGATGTAATAGTGGCACACTCGGCACGTATTCCAGTAGTACAGGTTCGAGTCCCGCCAAGGGCATTGCATATTTTTCACGTCTGCTGCGTCAAGAAACCTAATGACTCTACAGAACAAGAATTAAATAATATTTGCTTGTGTTAACATATTTTTTACTCTCTATTACAGAACTAAATAACATTCTGATGCAGCATGAGGGAAAGTAAAGTTATCTTAGATAATGCTATTATCACATTGACACTGGT
Organism: Stegodyphus dumicola; assembly: GCF_044657685.1. Classification (NCBI taxonomy): domain Eukaryota; kingdom Metazoa; phylum Arthropoda; class Arachnida; order Araneae; family Eresidae; genus Stegodyphus; species Stegodyphus dumicola. The sequence continues at coordinate 96,047,326 of NC_140772.1, read as the reverse complement.
AACTAGTATGTTACATGCAGATTTCCAATGATGAACAAAATGTCATCTAAACTCAGTTATATCATTCTAACAAACAACAAACAAATGATAAAAATATCATCTAAAGCTTTGAAAAAAAATATCAACAAATTGGTGAAAAAATATCATCTAAAATATTCTGTACTGAAGAACAAAATATCCTTCAAAAATTTTCAACAAATTAAACTGCCGGCTATCCAAAATGCAACACCATAAAGGAAACAACCAAACAGCATGAAATTCACATCATATGCGAACTGGAATAGAATATGCAAATGCTTACCATTTTAGCACACGTGCATATCATAGATTACTGAAGCTCTCTTTACAATTCGTATATAAAAGGAAGAAGATCGAGACAGAATAATTGCATACAGAATTTGTGGATTAATCGTTTTGGAAATCAGTCATCGTATCGGGCGTAGCCAATCAATAGTCATGCGAATATGGAATCGGTGGATGCTGGAGGGAACAATAGACGGACAGGAGAAATTGCAACCGCATCGTCGCACCACTTTACGGGAATACAAAAATATTGTGCTCCTATCACTGATGGAACGCACTACACATCCACAACCATATCATAGGGATGACAGTCTGCCACACAAAATTCGTGTCTGCACGAACAATTCGACATTATTTACAGTGCAATGGACTGTACGCTAGGTTTCCATTGCTTCGCTTACCTTTAACATTGAACCGCAGACGTTTGCGTATGCGGTGATGCACTGAGTGGCGGAGATGGACATCCGAATGGTATGACGATGTGCTTTCGGAAGAATCACGCTTATGCCTGTAACATCACGATTGTCATATCACGATTGTTTGGAAATACCGCCCAGAGGCACTACTCGACTGTTGTGTTTTACATCGTCATACTGGTCGCGAACCCGTGTTGTGGTATTGAATTCCGCTCCCACATTCCCGTATAAGGCATTATCGGTACACTTACCAGCCAAAGCTATATCTTTGAGGCTGTTCAGCCTGTTCTCCTTCATTATCTTCAGGATAGGCCTGCAACCGCTTTTCAACAGGACAATGGGAGAACACACGTCTCAAAAATATTCAAGCTTTCTTCTTAATCCATCATATTGCATTGTTACCCTGACCTGACCGTTCTTCAGATCTATTGCCTATTTAACATGTATGGTCAATGACTGGAGAGCACCTAGCCCCGCATGGTGCACCCGCGTGTACACTAGATGAACTTTGGTTACTAGCGGAGGACGTATGGGTTGACATTCCCCAGCAATACATCTAGAGCGTCTTTCAGTCAGTGCAGCGACGTGTAGCAACTGTTACTGACAAATATGGAGGACACGCTCGTTATTAATTTTATCATCTTCCTCACCACAAAGAAGGCTGTAATTCAAATCAATTAACATTGACACTATGTGTAATCTCTGAAAAATAAATTCATATTTGATGTCTCTTGTCCTCCTTCGTTTCGCATTTTGGATGGCCAGAAAGTGAACCTAGAAAGTACATTTTGCCGAAGGAATTCATCTTTAAACATCAGATAGCAGTCTTAGAAAATGCCATCATGACATCAGAGTGGTAACTAATATGTAATATGTAGATTTCCGATAATGAACAGAATATAATCAATATAATATAAAGTTAATTTCCTGAAATTTATTTAACTTAATATCCATAATTAACGTCATTCAGCACAAATATTTCTCGTGAAAAGTTTTTCAAATGCAATCGTTCATCTGCATTTCTATCATATACATATATTCAAAGAAATGAGAGATTTATAAATTATTCAGCATATGAATAGGCTCTCTGAAATATAATGGATTAGTAGTTAATTTAAGATGCACATAGTTCTTTGTTCCTTTTTTTACTGTTTTGTATCCTGTTTTAAAAGAAAATGGTAGTTAAAAAAAGTCATGTATCTAAAATCTTGTTCTACTTTAAAATTTCGAACATATGTTCAATTTTTAAGGATTATTAAATTTTGTTCAGTTCTTTTATATGAAAGCTTAATGTTAAATGAAACAGTCTGGCATTGCTTAAACGAATATAAAAGTTTAATTATGTTGCAAAATATATCATGCAAAAATATTCAGACATATTTTAATGAAAAATGTAAAAGTTGACTGATATTTAGAGAAAGAAGATCATATAAGCAAAAAATTATAGGAATGAGAAATGATAATAAATCAAGTGCTTATATTTTAAAATGCCGAAGATAAAAGAAAGCATTAAACTTTAAAAAAATAACAACATGAAGCAGAAAAGCTTTTGAAAGGAAATGTCAATGTTCCAAATTTCGTTTAATTTTTAATTCAAAATTTCATTAGTTCATGTCTGCTTTCAAAACGTGCAAAGCAAAAAAATTCTCAATAACTTGAGTAAAAAAATAAAGACTTAACTTGAAGGATTATTATTTAAATTAACCAATTATTATGATTTGGATCTTTATTATAACGTCTCCTTTTCGTTTTCCTCACCAGAATTTAAATCAGTTCGCTATATATTTGGATTTTCAGAGCGTGTTTCTGGCCTGCGTATGCACGCTATATTTAGTTATTGACATCTGTAATTATTCAGCCTTGCGTTACATCGCTGCTGACAGTTTGATTATTTACGCTCAGGTTAGAATTTATTATTTATTTGTATAGTCTTTAGTAGTATATATTATTTATTTGTATAGAATTAGAATTATTTGTATAGTCTTTGACTAATCCCCGTTTTAATTTGAATTTGACTGTTTCATGGTTTGCATCACCTTGAGCTGTGGCTGATATTCTTAGAACAAAAAAGTGTGTTTATTTTCTAAATTCTGCTTAAATAGGTTATTAAAACTTTTCCACGACTGCATAATTACTTCAGACCTAGCGATAATTCGCTTCGTGTTTGTTAGGGGATTTTGTACTCATTCACATATCTAGATTCAAGTAAACCTCCATTAACTCTGTCCTTAGTGTATTGTTTCCTCTGTCTACATTGCTGGATATTAAAAGTGCTGCATTAGGAAGAAAATCAAATAGCAGAATCTATTCTTTGTACATTTGCAGTATGATTAAACTTGCGGGTGGATTAGGTACACAGCATGCAGAATTCAGTACCACCTCAGGTTGTCAATTTAGGCAACAAAGGTTGTAATCGGTCTAGGCGTGGAGTTAAACTGGCCAAGCGGTTTCAGCTCTATGCCACAATGCATCAATGTTGGTGGCTGGTAAGGGGTGACATGCTCGGCAGTCCATGACCAGAAACACCTCTTATGTCAAAAAAGGTCAGGGTAGCAATGGAAGACCTCGAAGATATTATGGAGCCCTACAACGACAGAAATGTGACAGCGTCTGTCCAAAATACCGGCTATACGAACAAGAGGTGACTGGGATATATACCTTATACCACTGCATACAGCATGCCAGGTGCTCAGCCTGTATGACGATGACGAATGCAAGCTAGCGATGGTGCACTCTTGAGTCCAATGTCGTCGCTCGTCACACCAGTGTAGGCGCTCTGCTGCAGCGTCAAGGAAAGCCGCAGCAATCGTTTCCGTGATGAAGACGCCAGTGCACCATCCATCAGGACATCTGTCCTGCACAAGAGACGAATGCCTGAATCATGGTACATGACGTGGCTGTACGATATCGAAACACCTAGAGGTCAATATAGGTGTTCTCGCCAGTGTTTTAATCGCCCAGAACCGGAGTTTCTGCATGGAACTCAATATGACCCTTTCAGTCCGATCGATTTCATATTCGCCCGAAAATCATGGGACCCCAACTATCTCGAGCAGAAGTGTCGCGGAACGATATACTGCAGTCCCGATAGCTTACATCCTACTGGGATAGAATTTCAACACGCGCAGGAGTTTCTCCTTCTTACATGAGCCATAATACGACATTTCCACAAATAACAAATATTCAAATCCACTTCCAAATCAGAAACCCATTTTGAGTCTTCCCATCTGTACATCATATACATCTCGTTACTCTTACTTGCTTTAGAATTTTACTCATTTCCATAGAAAAGTATATAATACTTTTAGTACAAGCTTGACGTTTGTTCCATGCTGCTTTCGTGGTGTAAGGGTTTTAATACCCAACAATGTGTTTGTTCTAGAGGAGTTAGAGGTTTCGCTAGGTTGGTTGAGCATAATTAATACAAAGAAAATTTAAAGCTGTTTGCCTAAAGGGAAGGATGATTTTCTGAATGTTTTTCTAAGGAAAACTGGCTCGTATTCAAGTTACAAGCGAGGGAAATTACGTAAGACCCATACAGTGAGTCCTTTCACCAGGCTTTGAACTCAATTCGAACTACTAGTATTTAACAGTTCACTGAATTACTAAAGCTGTCTTTGTACTACCAATAGCAGTCCGGGCTAATAATGTGTCCATAACAATATTGTTACGAAATGCCCAGCTGCGGTAGGATAGTTTCCTCGCAAAGCAAGGTTGGATTTTCCTGAATATGGCAAGGAAAGGTAGGGTTGCCATATTTGGCTCGAAATCAAAATGGGCAATATGTCATAGACGTATTCTAGAACGAATTCTTTTTGGTTTTCCCCACAATGTTCTCAAAGGCAGATCAAAAGCTATATAAACCTTGCCTGGACGCGGAGTAGGAGTCTGCCGGAGTTTTATCGTGATATCGTTATATGTTGATCAGAGTAGAAGTGACTTGAGTTCGGAGATTAGCTTGAGAGCGATCGACCGAGTTGGGAGCTGTACTTTAGTGCTTTGCCGTGAAGCTCTCTTCTCCAATGTAGCCTGAAGGCTGTATTGCTGACTGTTTCAGCTTGTTTATCGTAATTTTTTGACGATTCTAAACATGTCTTTGGAAATCTGCTGCGTAATACTGGCGAATAAATTTTTTGATTCTTCATCAAGTGTTCTCATCAATCACTCCAAGTTCACGAACCTGTACAATGCAACAATATATAGTCCATAGTAAAACAGCTTTTGTCTAAGTAAGTTAATATCTATAAAATAGGTATAAGAGGCATTAAGTTATCTCTTCCGCGAAACACAAAAGTATTGTGATATTGAGGGTGAGTACATCTTATTGGTAACGATCACGTTTGCACGATTTTAAATACATACGCATCTTTTGTAAACTTATTTCCGTTTAGATGAAGAAATTTTATTTTTATAGCTGTATTAATTTCAAATAATTTTTTTTTTAATAATAGGAAAGTGTATCAATTGAATTAAATGAAAATTGTCTAAGATACCTCATTGTAAACTGCTCAAAAAAAAAAAAAAAAAAAGGGACAGTGTTATTATCTCCCGTTCTACTGGGCCGATTGACAAAATTCAAACTGCGTTTTTCATGTCTCGAAAGCGCGACTTAGGATATATATTAGATTTATATATAGTACTATTCTAACATAGGTATTTTGACACAAAGTCGGACTTTTTCTGAAATAACATACCAATTTTTTCCATATTTCGATTCTACGACTCAAATTATGGCAGAATGCCAAGTTTTGTAAAAATCGTACGAGTAGTTTTTAAAGTATTAGCTCTTAAAATTTTAGCTCCTCAATGTTAATTGAATTTGGCAAATATTTATTAATATCTCTTTTTTTATTAAACTTTTTTGATTTTTTCTCTCACATTTCGAAATTTAGGTTCAATCCAAATAAAATTTACCCATTTTTTGTGTTTTATTTTTAAAATTTTTATTTTTAAATAATTTTTATAAATTTTTCGAAAAAAAAATGAATTATAATCTATAAAATTTTTACGATCATCTTAAAGTAGGAGTATTTTTAAGCATATCTGCAAAAAATTAGACTTTTTCATTCAAAATTTTCTAAGATATACACGAATTTACATATTTTCGCGTTTTGAAATTTGGCATCTTTTTTTTGAGCGATAATAACGCCAAATGTGGTCTATGGATTTTTGTTACAGTGAATTGTCACAGCTATTTTTAACCTTAAATTTCAAGTAAAATTTTGCGAAGAATTAATTATATAACATTTTTTCCCTCAATGATGCGTAATAAATATTTATTAATACTATATGAAAAGCTATTTTTTTAAATTATAGAGGATATTATTCAAATTTTAACTATTTTTTAAATTTATCTCTCTCTTTTTTAAAAGAAAAAATAAGAGTAAATTTTTGTGAGAGTAAATTTTTACCTTCGGTGTTTTATTGTCTGCTACTTTACTTCGTTTAAATCGAATTGTCTAAAACTGAGAATTTTCGTTTGATGTTTATTTGAATTTTATGACATTAACTGCATAATTTATTTCTAAACAAACTGTTGCTTTTGAAGTGTCTGAAAGAGCGGCTGATACTATCATCCATATTTTTAAAGCAGAGTATATTTTTATAGAAACATAAGATATAGAATAATCATTTTTTATAAAAGTCAAATTATGATATAAACATACAACCCTCTAGAGACTGAATTAATGGAAATTCAATGGTTATGTAGAAATGATCTGCAGCTACTTAATGGCTGAATAAGTCAGCAGATTCTGTGGACAAGTAAGAATAATTATGTAAACGACACCAACATTCTGGATTCAATTAACAACGAGGATACAATGTTTATTAAATGAATTTAAGAAGTTTTAAAACATAAAAAATCAACTCATTTTTATCCTAAAATGTGTTTTTGAGCGTAGCGTATTTTCATTATATACTTAAAATTCTAATTTAGAATGTAATTGTCAAGAACTGAATCCTAATCATCAGTAATATAATAAGTAATTATTACGGTTATTAATAAATCCTTCTTATAAAGTAATTGCAAATATTTCAAAAAACTTTCTGTCTGAATGCAAATATTTTTAATTTTATATTAATCAAGATTGCACACGATATTATTTATTTGCAATTCAGTTCTTACCGTCAGTTCTAGTAGAAGTTACAAATCAATTATATTTAATTAAGGATTGGATTGGATTATTTAATTATGGCAAAGCACACGAGGGCTATCTGCCTAAAGGGAGGGATGCCTTCGTAGAGGACTTTCTAAGGGAAACTGACTTGTATACACGTTGCACATGTGAAAAACCACGAAAACGCCCACGCGGCCAGCCCGTTCGTGGGATTCGAACGTCGGACCGAACTACCAGTGTTCAGCGTCTTTACTGCTAGGCCGCTGGTGGGCTATTTAATTAAGAAATGACCGTCTAAGTTTACAAAGAGCGTACGGTAACAGCTCAATTATTGGCGCCGTATCACGTAGCCTCCAGATGGGCAAGCTACGTGATTTTTAATGAGTACTCGGGTTTTGCTAGTAACGTCACTTAGAAATATCGCTTAAACTAGTTTAGTTGGTTATTTGAACATAGAAAGAACATGCGAGTTATTTGATTAAGATGCTTTCATAGAGAAGCTTTGTAAAGAGATCCTAGAAAACTACGAAAACCAACCATGCAGCCTGGGTTAGACTTCGCAACAAACAATTAGTATTTAACAATCTTCAAATGCTAGGCAACTGTTGAGGCTCTAATTAAATCTCCAATTTAATATTTTATGTCTAAATATTTAAAATATTGTTGTATTCTTAGACACAAAAAGCAGAATTTAAGTTTTGTTAACTCGTTAGTAAACTACCAAGCCGTAGTGCAAATGAATATTCAATTCTTTTGCAATAACTGTATTCGCTTAATCTTCTTGGAATATGAGCTAAAGAAGGAACGTTCTCGAAAGATTCAAGAAGTGTTTAAATCCAGTGATATTAGGTTTGTCTTACAAGCTCAGGATCAAAACGATTCTGCAATTGCCCGAGTAGTTGGCTGTGAATTAAGCAGATGACTTATAATCTTATGTTTTCCGTCAGAAAACGTATTCCAAATGTTTTGTATTGCATGACAATGCATCTTTTCATTATTCAATAGCCAGTCGGAGAACCGCTTGTGTTCCGAAAATAAGTATGTGTATTCAATCGTCTTGCATGTACTTGAAATTTGTCTTCTTCTGATTTCTTTTCTTTCCCAAAAACTAAAGTTGCCTCTCAAAGGAAAGTTTTTTTGACATTGAAGAGACAAAAGGAGTATGACATCTACTTTTAGAGGCATGTCAAAAACAGATCTCTACAAGCCTTCTCTTCCATTACATGTTGTGCAGTCAGACAAAAAGTTGCATCAGCGTAAATTCTATAATATATTTTTATTACACTCTGATTATATTATTAACATACAGTGAATATATACTAAATCTTTTACTTCAGCTTAAGTAATTCGGAAATTTTGACGGAATTGTTGTCGGAACTAGGACTTAGAAGATAAGTCAAATTAAATATTTCGATAATCCAATAAATTCAAGGTCGACGTTTCAATATTTTATTTTCGGAGGGAGGGGAAATTTTTTCAGTTTTGATCCATTATCTTTAAGTATATTTGCTTCGATTCTTTATTTTTCCATAAAAGCGATAAATTTACGAATGGTATACATATAACGCATAGCTTCAAATTAAAATTTAATAATATGCAGAGTGGTTATAATTAAAGTTTCACATTGAAACGGTCATAAAAGGAAAACTACTGGATCAAATGTTATCAAACTTGGAAATCGTGTGAAGGAGGTCATGGGAATTTATTTTCCGCGAAAAAAAGGAAGTTCGAAACCTCACCACCGAGGGGGAAATGGCGCTGTGTGCAATATTGTTAAACGAAATATGGGTCGGAAACTAACTTAACCTTTTGTTACACGGATTTAATATGTTGTATACCCTTAAGAAACATTGAAGTACGCGAAGTACCATTTAAAGGCGTTAAATTCGATAAACGTCGAGTGTACCTTCCGTGTAAGTGAGAAATTCGTCCATGAAAACCACGAATTAGCGATTAAAAAATGTGAGATCGCAAATCACTTGCACAAGTGCGTACAATCTGGAAATCGTTTTCTTAGAGATCGCTAATTTGTAATTTTTGAAGCCTGAATTCGGCACTAAAACATAAAGACACTGATTCAAAACGCTTATAATTGGTTTGGGCCAAACAAATTCCTCATGTTATCTATCTAGTTCCATTGCATTCTCCTACTGCATTCTATTGCATAGCAGTCATTCCACACCGTTTAATGTTGAATGACAGCTAGTTTTATAACTGAACCATTTGTCTCTGAAGAGCAGTCGACAGCTGGACCACTGTGATTGCAGCGCAGCTCATTTTGAGTCAATGTTAAAATGTTTCGTGATACATGAACTGCAGTAACGTGGCATTTTAGATACTACGATTTTTATGCAAGCCTGGGTCCCACCTCACGTGTGTCGCACAGTAACTTAGGCAACATTTAACGAATGAACGTCGTATAGGACAACACTTCCCCTCTTCCCACCAGACCTCAAGCTCTGTGACTTTTGGCTGTGGGGTTATCTCAAAAGCACTGTTTATGGTGATAATCTGGCCCACCAGCGGCCGAGTGGTAAAGTCGCTGAACACTGGTAGTTCGGTCCGAGGTTCGAATCCCGCGAACGGGCTGGTTGCATGGGCGTTTTCGTGGTTTTCCCCATGTGTAACGTGTATACGAGCCAGTTTCCCTTAGAAAGTCCTCCACTAAGGCATCCCTCGCCTTAGGCAGATAGCCCTCGAGGCTTTGTCATAATCACACACACACACATATGGTGATAATCTAAACAATTTGGAAGAATTGAAAAATGTGATACACTGACATGTCCGTAACATCCCTCTTGATATTCTAAGAGCTGCTGTTGAGAATGCAGTAACAGGATTTAACTTCCTTTCGGAAAATGCTGGACGCTACATTTCAAGATTGTAACACGTTTCGGAAAATATTAAACACATTTTAAACAGATGTTTCCATTTCTTCGTGTCTTATTGCATTTAACAATATTGTATACAGCGCCATTTTTACGCTGTGGGTGAGTTTTTTAACTCTTTTTTTTTTTTTTTTTTTTTTCCCCGCGGAAAATAAATTTCCATAACCTCCTTTACACGATTCTTAAGTTTGATAAGATTTGGTCCCGTAATTTTCCTTTTATGACCATTTCAAATTGAAACTTTAATGATAACCACCATGTAAATTAAACTTTAAAAGTTTGACAGTTTGGTTCAAGTCCCAACTTTAAAAATATTTATATAAATATAATCTTTTATATTAATCCTCTTAGAAAGAATGTTTTAAGAAGCTAATTTTTTTTCTCGCGTTATAGATTGTATAAAAAAACATGATCTTCAATATGATTTAGATTGTTTAAGCCGATATAAGAATCGGGTCACTCGGTGGTACAGAATAAACTCTGCTGGGCTGTTTTAGTTCTTTGTCATTTAGCAAAAATCTATTAATTAAAATATTTATCCTTTGGACTTCGCTTTAAACTTTATTTATAGTTAAAATGACTAGAAAATGAAAAGCTGGCTTCAGCTGAAACGCAATTCATGTAATTGATATTTTAAAATATTGACAAGAACGCAAAATTTATGGAAGTCTAGCAATCGAAAAATCTTAATTTTCTTGTGTGAGCACTGAAAATAGCTGTAGAAGGAAAGAAGAAAATTAGGGAGAAATGTAAGCGAAAATTTACAGGGAAATTTGGCTGTCAGACATACCAAGATGTTTCAAAAAGTTGGACACTTTTGAATATACTTTCAGGATACTTTAAAGAATTTAGGCGTTCAAAAAGAAAACACTTGGACGTGTACACCAGCAAATACCATCAATTGAGCTTGTGTTAACAGAAAAGACAAAAACGCTATCATTGCAGATTAAAGTAAAGAGCGACTGGTTTTAGACTATATAGTTGTATAAATTTAAATTACGTTACAGAACATCATATCGTATCATAAATGGAGAATCCCATGACTTTCTCAGTCGAATTATTTGAAGATTCAGGAGTTTATCCAGTATTGTATGTAGATGCCACCTAAATGCGTTTTTCCCTCCTGATGAAACAGCGGTCGAGCGGTAAAGTCGCTGAACACAGGTAGTTCGGTCCGAGGTTCGAATCCCGCGAACGGGCTGCCTGCATGGGCGTTTTCGTGTTTTTCCCCATGTGTAACGTGTATGCGAGCCAGTTTCCTTAGAAAGTCTTCTACGAAGGCATCCCTCCCCTTAGGCAGATAGCCCTAGTGTGCTTTGTCATAATTAAATAAACCAAAACCTCTTGATGAAACCAGTCTTTCCTTTCATCTCATATCTTCAAAATGTTTAGCCTCTAAAGACTGATAAAAACTCTGACGAAATACTTCGTGAAGAACTTTCTAAGGGTGGTGTGCGGTGTATTTAATGATGGCAAAGCACACTAGGGCTATCTGCCAAAAGGGAGGGATGCCTTCGTGGAGGACTTTCTAATGGAAACTGGCTCGTATACACGTTACACGTGGGGAAAACCACGAAAACACCCATGCAGCCAGCCCGTTCGCGGGATTCGAACCTCGGACCGAAATGCCAGTGTTCAGCTACGTTACCGCTCGGCCGCTGTAGGGCGAACTTCCTAAGGGAAACCAGCTGTCATACACGGTACACATGAGAAAATCCACTTAAACGCCCATGCAACCAGCCTGTTTACCGAGATTCGAACCCCGGAGTGAACTATCAGTGTTCAGCGACTTTACGGCTCGGCCGTTTGTAGGCCTTTATGAAATTTAAGGCTATAACTTTATTTAAAATTATTGTCATAAATATCAAGATATTTAGAAAAGTTAGATGCATTTTAATATACTTGCAGAATGCCTAAAGAAAAAGAGCAAGAATAAAGTAGAATTCTTGAAGAAAAAGAGAAGAAAAAATAAATTTTTGCGTAAAATTTAGTGTTAGTATTTTATTTTAATTTAAAATCTTTTAATCTTATGATATTTGATTCTTGCGATTTCAAAAATAAAATATATGACTAAAATATGAATAACATTTTAAGAAACCAAATGTAGGATAAAATTGTGTAAATCAATGGGCACAATGATAAAACTGTCTAAAGCAGTGTATGCAAGTCATCCTAAGTTAAAATGTCGCTTATACATCTCTGTTATTTATATATATATTTTGTGAACGGAACATTGAAAGGCGTGTTAACTGTGCTTTACTGTATTTTCTCTTTTAATATATGCAGTTTTCAAACGCATCGTAGTCTGGGTTACAAAGTATTCTTCGGAAAGAAACGCAATTCAAATAAATAAAATCAAATTTTCTGGAAAATTTATATTAATAAATATATTTAAAATGCTCAGTTCGAAGGAATAAATAGAAAATTTTAAAACAATTATCTGAAGAGACAATGCAACACAAACAATTAAAATAAAAGTATAAAAATTTAAAAATTATTTAAAATAATCACTATGACAAAAAATATATATAAAGAAAACTATTTGAAAAAAAATGAACGCTGCACCTTTATTTACGCAATTCGAATAGGTAAATAGAAATTTTTAAAACAGTTATTCGAAAAAAAAAACATGCAACTTAAACAATTAAAATGAAATTCGAGAAAGAAAAAATTACTTAAAATAATAAGTTATAATTAAAAATATAATATAAAGAATATTATTTGGAAAAAAGGAACGATGTTCACTTTTTTTCCTCTGATGGGAAAGGAAACTAGGTTGCCATGTATTAAGAAGTTCGCCAAGTGAACTATTCTTGGCGCAAGCTGAAACAAAAGTGCCAACATAAATTTGTGATTTTCTCCGTAAATTTCGCTCCAATTTTACAATATTTCATATTTAGGCGTAATTTGAGTTGTAGAAAAGAAATCTGTAAAAAATTGGTGTGTTATTTCAGAAAAAGTCCGATTTTGTGTCAAAATACTTATGTTAGAATAATGATATATATAAATCTAATATATATCCTAAGTCGCGCTTTCGGGACTTGAAGAACGCAATTTGAATTTTGTCAATCGGCCCAGTAGAATGGAAGATATAGAACTGTCTCATTTTTTTTTTTTTTTTTTTTTTTTGAGCAGTGTACCTTCAGTATTATGTATCCTTCGGTATTGTATCTGTGTAGCAAAATGAATCATTAAAACAGAATATGGATTGCACTTCTTAATAATACGTTACAAGTATTATATTGTGCGTTTAACGCAATAGAATATATTTTACCTTCATGTAAAATGTTGAATTTTTTTTTTAATTCTACTCATTCAGCGTTGCGGGCATCGCGAATAAAACCAGACGATAGTAATGGCGATATTTTATAATAACAGATACATTACCGTAGTCTGATAAACATATTTTAATTTTATTTAAAATCAATGAGCTCTTTCAGACGGTGAAGCTAATTTTAATACTTTGATCCTTTTTTACATATACCCTTTTACGTCAAAAAAGAAATGCGACGTCTCATGTCTTAAAAACTTGAAATTTCTTTTATGACTGAGTTTTATTTAGAACTAAAATTTTAGTTTGATTAGTAAGCAATTGTAGGAATTATTTGTGTTTATTTAACGGTAAAACTTCATTTGAGACGTTTAACTATAATTTACAATTTTCGGATTATATTTCATTTCTATTTTTTAACGTTTATTTATTTATTTATTTTTACTCCACATCCAAAGTTGTTTCTGGAAATTATGGCTGAGCCCTCAGTCGTTTTCTGTTAACCATCGTATCATCCGAGAGAACTCACAGATTAATATTTAATGTTATTAAATTTTCTGGAGGCGTAACGTGGATTTTCTTAATATAAGCTATAATCCTGTGGAGTAATTTATATTGCTGTTCTGCAACATGGGCCATAAATGTCACAAATGGAAAACTTGTTTTTATCAAAAACCGTTTGGGAGAGTTACATTGTCGATGCATCAGTTCTGAGGATTTAATCATGGAACGCTTCAATGGTGACACGCTGTTTATATAAAATACTTTTACAAAAATAATAATTGTTATATAGTTGCACGGCTTTCGTATCACTTACACTGTGATTTACATGGTATTAAAAGGGTAGTCAGTACCCAAGTATTAAATTCATTAAATCATGAGCAAGGAAGCTCGAGAAAGCAAATTATCCAATAAATATGATACAAGTGGATGGCTATGTTCTCGACGAAGCAAAAAACATGTGAAAGTCATTAGATGGAATTGCTGGAATTTTGAATTTTATGAAAAGAAGACTCGAATGCAGCAGGGTGAAATATAGCACATGCCATATTTCAAACCTATCGACACACGTAATTTTAGAAATGTTGTTTGATAAATTAGTTTCTTGTAGTGTTAATAGCCTATGGCTTCTAAGAAGGTGGATTTTTCTTTCAAGAATTATTTTTAATAAAGGTATCTTAAAACTCGTGCATAAATAAACAGATAATGAAACCCAAATGATACGAATTATTCGTGATAAAATAGCCACCTTGTAAAAACAAACAAACAAACAAAAAAACCCGCATATATATATATATATATAAGACAATGTTCCTATGTTGAAATGGAAAATTTTATTCTCTATCCCTCCTTTTTCCTCTATACTCATTCCATGTGTATATATGGTTCATTCATTTTAAAAGTCTATGCATTCCCAAAAGAAACCGTTTCAAAAACTATTCAAGTTCCAGTGCTCAAAACGCGAATATATACATGTGAATTCCTATTTTCTACTGTTTCTATTCCGTTCTCTTTTCTCAGCTGCATAAGAATTGTTATTTTATTCTCAATCCCGAATTTTGGTTACTTTTCTTGTATTTTATAAAAACATTTGTATTTGTTTTTCTATCAGTCTTCACGGAAAGCGTTTTGTCTGCTGTATAAGGTATATTTAATTAACACGTTGTTTTGCAGTTATTATTTAAGTACAACTTGCACAGAAAAAAGGGACAGTTCTATATCTCCCGTTCTACCAGGCCAATTAAAGAAATTTAAATTAAAGCAAAAAATATTCATTTGTTAATTTTAATTGCACTACAAGAAGTGGCAAAACTGGTCTAGAAACCCGTCAATAAAAAGTTTAATTTAGGCAAAAAGCAATCATGAGTAGAGTTTTAATGCAAGCATCTATTGATTTGGAAATTGATCAATAGCAGGTCCCTCAGCCCCCTGGTTTTGAAGAAGATGGAAGGGTACCTATTCCCTTCAAAACGTACAGAGTTTTTTAAGAAAAAAACCCTCTGGTACTTATTACCTCATAAAGTTGATTTCTGCCAGTGTTGCGGCAGTCGATCTTGCAGAAATCAGAACCGCACACCTATCTGTAACTCTTGTTGGTCAGTTTGATTATAATCTACCAAATAGCCACATCTGCAGAAGTATTAAATATGCTTCGGTTGTGAGCCTCGTAAAAAGGCTTTCCCAAATTACCATTATTTTGTAGGCCCTCCTCTCCTGTACCGGAACCTTTTGTTTACAACTTTATGAGTACAAACTTCCGCAAGTGATTATTTCAATATGTTAATCTTTGGTCAGCCGTATCCAGATATTCTTGTCTGCAACCAACAGATTTTAATTCTCTCGACCAGCTGCAAACGAAACTGCGTGCAATGTGATTCTATAGCCCTCGAATTGATTTCTAATGGGTAAAAAAAATACAGCAATAACGCATAAATTATATTTTTGCTCATAAAAAGAGAAGATAGTCTATCTATAATTACTGGTGTTACATCAAACGAAATCGGGTTGTTACGTTACGCATATCCATAACTGACGCTAAATCACTCTGCGTGGCGCTAGTTTCATGCTCGACAGGATAATACGCAAGTCCCCAAAATCTTGACCAAACTAGGGTTTCGTTTTCGCCTAATATTGTCTCTGAAAATTAATTTTTTTAATCTTTTAACGGAATTTTGTCTTTTGTGTGTATTACTGAAAATTATTTAGATACCTATTTATTTATAAATGTGACCATTCATCGAATAAAGACAGAACCAGTTAAATAATTAATAAAGTTAATCTTACATCTAGACACACTATTTTTCTTCGAAGGCACAGAAGAGTTAAAACATAATGGCAATACATTTGGCACCCTGGATATTTTAAGGGATATATAAGGGATTTAAGGGAATTTGACATTTTTCTCTTTAAGATAATCAACGAATTAATTTGTTGACTCAAATATGGATTCTGTTTCCCAAGAATATCCATGTTTTGACATTAAAATGCGCTTTTTTAAATATTTTGAGCTTAATATTTCTATCGGTTCTTTAAAAATAAGAATTTTTCAGTTAAGTTTTTTTTTTTTTTTTTTTTTTTAGTTAGATGAATTACATTATAATTTGATATAAATCATGCTTTACAATTAAAATGCCTAATACTCTGATTCAAAGAATAACTAAATTATCTAATTATTAGAAAATGTAACAAAATGTCTTTATTACAATAAATAAAACATACATCTGGTATTAAGTTTATTTATTATAATGAAACATCATTATTTCTAATTGCACTAATATTTTTCTGTTAAAGAAATTGGAGACTACGCAACATCTGATAATCACTGGTAAAGATTTTGAATAAAAGAATGTAAATACTTTCGTGAATATTGTTTAATCATACCGTCAGATAAAAATTTATCATATTATTAAGAATATGAAATTTTTCTTTTCTTTTTTTAAAATGTCTGGAATTATACAAGGAGAGTAAGATTTGATGAAAAAATTTTTTTCGACTAACTTGATGACATCTTATAAAAATTAATTCAATGTTTAGCAATAAATTAATTAATCGAAAAATATAATTTTAATATAATTTAAATAATTTTAATATAAAAATTCATTTAAATTAATAATGAGAAAATGATAAAATTATTAAAAAAATATGCAGTCCTTTTACTGTAGAACTATTTGAATAAATTCAGTATACGTATTACATTTCATTCTGAACGTAGTAATACATTTCGTAGTAACCGACTAGCGGTTGCGCGGTAAAGTCGCTAATTACCGGGACAGACTCAGGATTTAACAATATTTTCAGAAATTATTTAATGAGCTTCCAGCGAAAAAAAATCAAACCTTATTAATGAAATGAAGATTACCATCAGGAGTATACTGTCCTTCCTTTCCTTATACCTCAGTCTTGCATCTCAAACACGCAAGAAAATAAGTCTGTTTAAAGGACACATGTCCGCTAATGATTTCAGACTTAAAGGAAATACTATACAGGATCCATTTAAAGAAACTGCCCATGAAGCGAAATAAGATAAACTGAAGTTTTCAGTTCCAATTTTTTCTCCAAATCATTAAGATCATTTTTGGAAATAATGGGACCCATCTGCTTCAAAACAAACTCATCAAGTTTCTGAGTAGTTTCAGATGCTAATGATTTTTTCCCCTAAGATTAAGATTCTGACTTAATGTCTTAACCTGACAGTACAGTAAGCCAAAATTGTAAATGATTTATTTTAATAACTGAATCTCTGTGCTGTTAACTCGAAATACCTTCTCTGATTTTCAGGAAAAAATGTTAAACTCTCATTCAAAGGCTTCAGTTTATAAACTTCTAACGCAAATGAAAGTCACTTAACCAGTTTCATTTTCTCACTAATGAGACTTTTCTCTGCATTTCTCTGTAGCTTTTTATGGATTTAAGATGAAGTATGTCATCAGAAGCTTTAGGTGGTCCACAAAAACAAATGGTATGATGTTATGAGAAAGCATGCTAATCTGCAATGAGTGAAAATAATATCTTATTCAAGCACTCAGCAATACTCCTATTTACTTCAGAGTAATTACTAATTGCTTTTAAGCAAATTGTAAGCAATTAATTATTCACTTACTTCGATTACTTTAAATGAAACAGTACTCTGTTATTTGCTTGTAATATGTTCTTGCGACTACTTGACATTGCGCTAAAAGTGGGAATTCTGTAGAGTGAAATATTCGTACAACCCCAACTAAATGCATTAAAGTGAAATTAATGAAATACTTAAGTTGCAATAAGGCTTTAAAAACCTTAAATTAAGTAATAATAAATTACAATAAAATTCACAGCATATTCATTTTTCATTTTCTTTCATATGAAAATGAGCTATTCTGAAATTTAAGTCTAATTCTCAAGAGATATTTAACCAATGAAAAAGAGTTTCTTCTTAACTATAGAATAATAAGAATAATTTCAACGCATGAAACGGAAAAAGGGAAAAATTTAACTTTCCTACTAAAGCGTTGCATAACAAATTAAATTTTGGTCCAAAGGGTTCAAATCAGAATCACTATGAGCACATCGTGAGCAAGTTTGGGCTGTTATATTTCAACACGTTACACCCCATTATCATAAACATTTATAACTTACAAACTGTTTTCTCCTTTAAGTTTAAAGACTCAGTTACAGGCGTAACAAATACTTATATACATTTGATTCAAATCGCAGGTATACAGAATCAGTAAATATCGGTATACTGTAATAAATTGGTATAGCGTAATAAAACGTGATAGCTATTGTAATAAAAGTTGCTTGCGAATATGCTGGGACTACCCGCAGCTAAATATCTGAAAATACAATTTTCAGATCGCATTTCTTCTTTAGGAGCCAAGTAAAATTATTATTATTAATTTCTTTTCCTCTTAATAAGTTTCTCTTGGTTTAAATAGCATAAATTGATAGTATAGTACACTGCAAAATTTTAAGAACCTAATAAATTAATTTGATGTGTACAACAAAACAGGCATTTCATTAAAAATTATTTCATAAAAACTTTTATTTATGTCACGCATAGAGTTCTACTGTGAGTGGAATTTTGCCATCAATTTTTTAAGCTATTTCCTGGTAATCTATCGAGTTCAACTGTTCGTCGATGACAACGCAACGTGGTAAAACGACTTCTTCAGAATTCGATTTAGATTTTTTTTTTATTTAATGTTTAAACGATTTTTCGCACATTCTTCGATTAACTAAGAATATAAAATTTAGTCGTTTGCGCAATCGAATACATTGCAAAAAATCGTTTGGATGAAACTTGTATGAAAATTATAATTTAATTTTTGAATTTTCAATTTTTTAGACTATTTGGTGTTTATGATCTTAAACTTTCAACATCTAAAAATATATCGGTAATAATGATTTCAAATTTTCATAGATTACAACGTAAACATTTTGCCCTCTTTTAAAGCAGGAATAATAAAAATATATAAAATGAACGTTTTTCTATATTCTTTTACAAAATGTTTTGCAGTCTGATACAGACGGGAGAAAAAAGCGTTTCTCGTGAAAAAATTGCTTTTGATTTTTCCATCTTCACGCACTTAATGTTCAAGTTTGCCATTTTGATATGCTTAATTATGAATTAGCATTATTCGTTTTTTCGTTTAAGCTTCAAGTTATACATTGTTATTACGTTTATTTTCTGAAACTGAATGGAAGTGATTTTTTTAATTCTCTGAATGACGTTCTGTTATTTTCCATTATTTCTTAACTTTCTTATAATTTATTTCTTGTATTTTAATAATGATTACAAGTTTCACCATTGACAACGTGTAACTGAGACTAAAACAGGAAAAAAAATGCAATTAAAAAACTCCTTCGTAAAAATGCATGTGATAAAAATTCACAGAAAAGAAGAAAAATAACTTATCATATAGTTTCATGGGAATAATATATTAAATAGTTAAATTTACAGAATTCACCTACAATTTTAAAAGCATGGGGCTCCAAAGTGATGAAATCTATAATTTGAATTGTATTGTCAAATGTATAAGTCATTATCTTTCAGCATTTCCTATTATTTTAATTGTATTTTTAAATGAAAAATCATTATTTTTTAATTTATCAGGAGAGCCGCAAACTTTTATTATTCACGATATAAAACGTTAGATGATTTCTGTAAACATAATTTTTTAATCAGTTATTCCCATTAAATATATATTATAAATTATTTTCCCCCTTAAAATGCATTCATTATCATATCCGTTTTTTTAAGAAAAGCTTATTGTAAAGGAAACGTTTTTAAATTTTAATTTTTTTTTAATTATACTTTTGTTCTGAAACGTGCAAAAGTAAGTTTCATAATAAAAGTATGATTTTAATGAAAGCGAAAATTATAATAATATAAGATTTTAAAAATTGATTAATGTTACAATTTTGCAATATAAAAATATATAGTTGTATAGTATTTACATGTATAAAAACATGAATCTTATCTTAACATTAATGGAACAAAAATAAATTTTGAGGTTTTTAGCAAATAACAAACATCTTCTTTTATTACTATTTTAATGCGATCAAAATAAAACAAACTTATGGGGCTTGTTTTATTATGACTACTGCAAATAAAAATTAAACTCATTGCTGAATTTTAATTAAAATAAAAATGTATTTCTCATTTAAACAAATAAAAACAAAATAATTTTAGCGCTGAAGTTTATCAAAATTATATTTTTCATTTCCTTTTCTCGAAATTGATTTTTTTTTTTTTTTTTTTTTTTTTTTTTTTTTTTTTTCTTTTAGCCATATTATAATTAATTTTTCTGTAATCAGCTAGGACGAGTAAAAGGTAATTCTCCTCAAATACATCATAGAAACTATTGCTACGTCGTTCATAGAAATCTCTTTAATAACTTCACCAGACTAGAAGAAATTTACACTTTGCTGAAATAAATATAAGTTCAAACAAAGAAACAGCTATAAACGGCTCAAAGAGAAAAACTGAGGTAAAGAAAACTTTCCTTAAAGGATGGGGAATATCGCATATGAGTAAATCACTCACAGAGCAAAGTTTAAAACTCAGTTACTAATGTAGGATTCCAAAATGAATCACTGAAATCAGTCAAATAATTGATTTCCATGGCTCAGTATTAGCCATGTTATTGGGATTAAGCAGAACCACTGTAAGATTCATAAAAAATCTTTCTTACCGCTTTTAAAATACGTTTATTTGAAAATTTACGAAATATCAGAAAGTTTGTGAAAAATCATCAAATGTCTCCAATATGATGATCAAAACTTTTATTAAATCTGGTAACAAAGTTTCTACTCATAGTATAAGGTATTTTCTCCTTCCTTCCAGCATGACTTCGTTGTGTAACGGCGGCACACTCGGCGGGTATTTGAGAGAACAAGGTTCCGGTCCTGGCGAGGGCATTGGTCATGACTAACCTAATGACTTTACAGTGGCGTCCGAACTGAAAGATGGTGGACGATAATTCTTCCCCACCAGGATTTGGGTCCATTCCTTCCCAGTCGCCTTTTTAAAGGGGAATAATAAGCATTTTCTCCTTCCTTCCAGCATACCTTCGTGGAATAATGGTAACACATTCGGCGCGTATTCGAGAAGAAGCGAGGGCATTACTAATTTTTCATGTCTGCTGCTTCAAAAAATCTAATGACAACAAAAATTGTGCCCCAACTAATAGGTGGTGGACAATAATTCGTTACTAGTGGGATTTGGCGATTGGGTCTCCTAATCCCCAGTTATCCTTTAAAAGGGGGTATATAAGGTATTTTCTCCCTCCTTCCAGCATGTCTTTGTGATGTAATGGTAGCATACTTGGAGAGTATTCGAGAGATCCAAGTTTGAGTTCCAGGGAGGACACTGCACATTTTTCACCTCTTCTGCGTCAACAAAAACAACAACTAATGACTCTACAATAGTACCACTTACAACTAAACTGTATTTACAATTAATTTGTCAACCGGTATGCAACTACAAGATCTAGAACATAATAAACGATTTAACACTTACAGATTATTAAATTAGGCCGAAAATTAGATTAAAAAATACAGAATAAAGGTTTTGTGGGAAAAAATTTACCAGATAAACAAGCAAGTAGATAAAATATGCAAAACATTATGAAAGGCATTAAAAGCAAATTTAATCAAACGACCAACCAAAATTACAATAATAAGTACTTTATTTTAATTTAAGAATATTTAAACTCCTTGTGCACTACATAGTATCAGACAAGATTTACAGTGGCATACAACAACATAACACAAAATGAAATAAAATTACTAGTTCACAGATGACACGTAAAAAAATGAATATGTAGAAAGAAGAGAATACCATTTTATCTTGAACAAACACATGAAGAGAGGGAGGAAAAGTAATGTTTAAAGAGTTTAACAGAGAAATGAATTTTCTTCTTCCTTCCGTAAACTTTGAACACTCGAACAACAAATATTCAATATTTTGCTCCTCTCGAAACTACAGGAATACATGTATGTATTAGATAGCCCAAGTACTTTCAGATATGATCTGAAATTATTGTGCCTAGTTTGAAATTCAGTAATTGCAAAATTCCATTTCTTTCTATTCATCATAGACTTCTTAAATCAATCTATGATGAATAGAAGGAAAAAATAATTCACTCAAGGAGGAGCAGAAAAGTTTCTATATAATTCATTCCACTTGAGAATTGCTTAATTCTAACATTGTTTAGCGAAGAAGGACTTATTCATTGTCGTTGGGGTGTTAAAGTAAAGGTTTATATCTTGTTTTACCAACCAATCAGCAATATCATTTCAAAAACTGCCAGTGCCACGTCCATGATCTTTGATATTATTACCTTTATTATTAAGATCTTTGAGAATTCCATGAGAAGTGACAACTAATATATTACAGGCAAGATATCATAAGCAGAAGTGAGAATGAAAAGAATCATTGTAAATAAGAACAACGTACTTGGCCTATAGAAAAATATGTTCCAATGATCTGGACCTTTCGAATCACTGAATAAATAACCCTAACTAGTCTGCGAGTTAAGAATTCTACACAGTAAAAAAAACAAGAAATCATTATCCGATTTTTGCTTGCATTTTAAAAGAAAAGCTGGCTTTCAGTTTCTATTTAGTGACTAAATTTATTCGGTAAATGACTCGACATTTAACTGTTAAGATATAAACTGTTGGAGCATAAAACTTTTATTATAATAGCAAAAGAATTTTAAATAGTAAATTAAACTTTTTATGCTTAATTTGATTTTCATGGAATCAACTGGGAAGCCATGACAGTAAATTAAGTAAGTGAAAGATTAGATCATTCAAATTTCCTACGTGCAGAAACAGGAGAACATCTCTGTGAATGTTTCGAATCATTAAACTTAATTGCTTTGTCTCTGTCGAAACAGTGTACAGACATTAGTTTCTCCTAACTCTAATCTGCTCTATTAAATTGTTTGAGCATCACATTGTGTAACAGCAGCCAATACAATGGACTACCCTTGTCATTGTTTAAGGGACACGTGTGGTTAAGCCGCAGCATAACTAAAGCATGTAATTGCGAAACAAGATACCTCTGAAGCTAAAATTCGATGTTCATCTTGAGGAAATTATTTTTGCAGACTTTCTATAATGAACTCTCAGCATTATGCCTTCATAAGAATAAATAAATATTCATATCTGTTCAAATTTTCCTGTCCACCGTTCATTTGGAAAACTGAATTAACGTAACGAAAGACTTTTAAAATGTTAAAGTCTGAGTAAAATACCAAAAGCTGAATTTTGAAAATAATTATTACTTAAACTAATTATATGAAAGAGAAAAAAGTAACTTCTTGAAAATTTATGAATGAATTGAAAATATTGAACATTACATAAATGATATTTATCATTTAAGGCAGTGGTGCCCAACCATTGGCCTACCGCGAGCACATTCCCAAAACATCAACATTTTTCCAATCTTATGTGATACATCTGAAATATTAATTTCGGAAAATAGCTTTGAGATGAATAATAATATTTGTTGAACTTTATGGAAATCAGAGAAGCGGAGTTCAAAATTATTTTTTAGTGTATTTAGGTTTTCCGGGTATTTCTCTGTTTCGATTGCTTTGTGGTTATTAATATGGCTGATAAATTCTGAAAATGGGTGAAATTTGTTTCTTTCATCTGATTTATCCACAAATTTAACTTTATCTGAAAACCAGATACAGCCCCTGTCAATTGAAAAAGGTTTTTTTTTTCTCTTCCGTGAAGATCTTCGTTCAGTTTGTTCAGTTTAGCTGTTATATCCGTGAGATAATACATTCAATTCTTTATATTATAAATCAATTATTTTATAACGTCTTGCAAGATATCTCTTATGACTAGAAATGCTTACCACATTTTAACAATTAGAAATATAAATGAATGGTTACTTTAAAAATATTCTTTGTTCATAGTACCTAATCGGACTGGCAAGCACATACAAAACGATCGACGAGCACACTTGTGCTCGCGAGAGCAAGGTTGAGCACCGCTGATTTAAAGTATAGAAAGCTAGCACCGTCTTTAAATTTAACATAAATTGTAGATTTTAAAAGAATTTCTAGAATTTCGGATTAATATACTTTCAATGATGCTCTTTGATTAAAATATGACTGAAAGATTTAGATTTTTACCATTCCACTGACTCAAGAATAATATCTATACATAATTTTGTTTTCCTCTATTTAAATTCATAATGTATAGAGAGATTATATATAGAGAAAGATTCGTAATCATAAACGAAGAATTGCTCTACTTTTACTATGGATTTTCCATATGAAAGATGAAACATATAGAATTTGATGCACAACCTTCAGAAAAATATATAATTTTATCTGAATTCTCAAAAATTTGGCGGCACACTTCGCGGCTCACATAAATTGCATAAAAAAGCCTTATACTGTATTCTACTCATGAAGTACAGCAGTGATTTAATCGAGTTTTATTCAACTCAGGGATGCGAACCTCAGGGCTACTCTTTGTGTCCTGAATGGCTATGAATTGATCCTGTCTAGCTAAGGGTTTGATCCTAAGATACTCGTTCCTATCTAGCTAAAATGCTGTAAGATGATGGTTCTTGTCTAACTAAGAATCTGTTACGAGATGGTCTATTTTACCGTTGTCTCATATTCAGTAGTCAAGAATAGTTTAAATACTGATAAAGCGTAGGAGGTATATAATATGTTGCACTTAATATATCAAATTATTCTTACATTCAGGTCACCATACACTTCTGTAAATACAGCATAATTTAATCTTAATTTCTAATTAAAATATGTAAAATATAATCTAAAATCATCTCTAATCTCAGTCATAACTGTAAAATGTTTGACTGTTTTGCTTGCGACTTGTAACTAATATTGGGTTTTACCTGTACTAAACTAATTGAAAGGGTGGGATAGTCAGAAAATGTAGTATTTTTAAACAGTGAAAGATGTTTAATATTAAGAGTATAAAAACTGTTGTAAGATAATATTGATTAAAATTAAAAGTGAACCAGATAAAAGAAAGGGCATTAAAACGAAACAGATGAACTCTAATATTTTTATAGACTTAAGTATGCCCGTGGACGCATGATAAATTTGATGCTTAGATAAATTCTAGTTAAAATATCACAAAATTTATTAAAACTTTATTAAATGAAAGTTTTACCCAAAATTTTAAAATACTTACATCTTGCCAATTGTGTCTTGCAATATAAACGATATACGTATAGGAATAAAATTTCAGTATCGGCTAAGAATCAAACCAAATACCGCGTCATCCCAAATAAGCGTTACCACTCTGATGTCGAAGCCTGTTGCTGCCATTTATTTATTATGCAATAGTTCAATGACTTGCTGAAAAAAGGACTCACTAGCTCCTACAATAAGCTACCTTTTTTAATTACGAGAGAAAAAGTGTACCTATTTATTTAGTGTATCTTTACTTATTTTTTTATAGATAACTTTCTCTTTACAATATCAATTTATTAAATACAGCAGCACATTTTACATTTCGGAATGAAGTCATATTTCGGAAATTAATTTCTTATCACAAAATCGATCTAAAATTTAAACAGCCACAAAAGTATGATAGTTTTCTTTTATTGGCAAATATAATTTAAAACAATCCGGTTGCACTGTATCATCTTAAATTCTACTGTCCTTGTTTTAAATAGAGATTATTTAGAATATTCGCTTAGTGTAACCAAGTACACTGCCCTCCAAACGTTAATGAACAGCGTGTTTTTTGTGTCTAATTTGAGAATGAAGCAACATAGAAACCAGAAATTAAGAAGAAATATTCACTAAAAGTTCTTTAATGAATGCGACATAGAAAGTTTCTAAAGTTCAACACAGACATGAGTTACAACATAACATTGCATTCTTGGCAGAGAAATCCAGTCTTAGAGAAACAGTATATCACAGTTCCTTGAGGAAAGGTTGGGTGGTAACATTACAAAAATGTGTTCTAATAAGAAATGTGTCTACCCCTAGCTGCAATACATTGATGTTCCATGCTGTCAATTAAATTGTCGATCAGTGAAATGGGAAGCAACGACCAGACACGGAGTAATCTTTATTCAAGCTCATCTAACGACATTGGAGAAGGTCTTAAAGCAGCAACCTGTCTCCCAAGGTAGTCCCCAAGATGGTATATCAGATTCAGGTCTGGGGATTGAGCTGGCCATTCCATCTGCTCCATACCGTGACCCTCAATATGTTCTTCAACAACCCGAGCTTTATGCGGTCGCGCATTGTTATCCATCAGAAGAAATCTAGGATCAATAGCAGCGGGATATGGATGGCCAATATTGATCAAGGATCTCGTCTCGATATCTCACACCGGTCAAGTTGTGCTAATAATAATTAATGGTATCGTTATAATAAAAGCTTGTTATCATATTTAATGGTTTAAAAATATCGTATTTTATAAGAAATGTTTTCATGACTCTTGTTATCAATGAAATTGCAAAATAAAATTTCTCTTCTTTGTATTTTACAGCCCCTTTGTCTACTTCTATGTCTCCAGTAGTGCAAAAAATCCACGTTGGTCGACCTTGGGTTATCAACTGTTCTGTATCTGGACATCCCATCCACGGTGTTCACTGGAGGAAAGATGTTGACGTTCTGTCCTTGGACGGCCGAATTAATCAAATATCTCGTGATGTCATACGGATAGACCCCGTGCAGAGAGAAGATCGTGGCATGTATCAATGCATTGCTTATAATGACAAAGAAACTGCTCAGGCAGCTGTTGAACTCAGTCTTGGAGGTAAGATTTAAGGCTTTTCGGTTCCCATTTCAGAGCCTTTTAGGAGTTATTAAATAGTAGTTTGGTGTTTAATTGTTTTTTTAAGATATGAAGCTTTAATAAGCTAGAAAATAATGATTTTGTCGGTATTTAAAGCTATTAGCTTAACTAGTGGATGGCAAAGAATTAACTCTCGAAAAATCATCTTTTTAAAAATTTTTATACTGTGATAAAAATAATAAAACTTAATCAGAGGGATAGTGTTATTTGATATAACTACACTTCTAAAGTTAATCCATTGTGCTTCAAAAGTCGTTTCTCGGATTTTTCGATTCAAAACTTCCTTACACATTTTTCACAAAATGTATATATACAATATATATATATATATATATATTGTGTATATATTGTATATATATATTGTATATTGTAAATATCGATTCTCATTTTATGATTAACATATTGTTTTACATCTACATTAATTGTCTTACATCGCCTAGGGGAGTTTCTTTCGCATTTATTGATAATAAAATATTTAATTATTTAATTAAAATTTATAGTAGTTAGTGGATTTTGACATGAGAGTTTTGTTGAAAAATGTGAGAAAGATTAAACGTGATGGAATTTAATTGTTTCTGATGTTATGGAAAGAGACTAATTCTCTTGAAAAGTCAGGATCTTTCTATGGAATCGGCAACAATTTTTTCGTGTAAAATATTATTATATTTTTTAACTTGTCATTAACTTATATACATATTACATCTTTTGCATACAAACTTTACTAAGATTTATCCTTTTAAAAAATTCCAATCTCATTAGTCACTTTAAAAAATATCCCATTAAATTATTTTCTTATCATTTCTTAAGAGATAATCAACCTGAAATTTAAAAGATATATATATATATATATACTATATATATATATATATATAACTATATATATATATATATATATATATTGATAGTTCAACTATATATATATATATATATATATTGATAGTTCAACTATATATATATATATATATTGATAGTAAATTGGAAAGAAGTAAAAGTCGGAACGTAAATTAAATATATTTTAGTTCCAAAACTTATAAAGGTCTATCTCTTTCTCTCTCCGGGGTGGTTCTCAAAACCGAGTAAACACGAAAGAAAGTTATAATTAAAAACGGAAATTCCTCTGAAAATTAATCTCTTATATATATGATAAATTATAACTGAAAGGCAGTTTTGCATTTACTATTAAAGTAAAAATTATTTAAAAATCTTAAATAAAAGTGTTGGTATAGATCTGCCAAAGCCTTTGGCTAAGAGCGACGGTATGTAGAATATTAAAAATAGGAAAAAAATTAGAATTTACTAAAAATTAAATACATTAAAACTAAAAATTACTGTAGCTGATTTATTATTTTCAGCTACAACATCAGCAGGAGGTAGTTCAGTCTGACCTTACTTCGGCTAGCAACTTGTACTCCATATACGCATCTATTCAATTTTTATTAATCAGAAGTACCCACTTTTAAAAATAACTTATGCTCATTTCTAAAAATTAAGAGATCAAAAAAAATTCCAATATTTTTTTTTTATTTTGAATTTTCTACACAGTGTTCACGCTTACCCAAAGCCTGTTAAAAATCTACATCAATAGTTTTGTTTAGGAGTTTTAAATGATTATTTTAATTATTGTATTCCAATCTTAGTACCTATTAGGCTGAATTTTAATTCTGAATGTCCTTATTACGCCCAATTTCATTTTGGTTTTAATTTATACATATATGTATTGAGAGAAAAAGAGAGAGTCATGAGAAATTTTTCGTTTTTCTTCAGACTTTCTTCTTTCTTCTCCTTTTCTTTTTAAAATCTGTTCAATTTACCATTTCAGTAACACATTTTCAATAAGGCTGAAAAAACTGTTTCCTTCATTTGATGCAAACCAAATATTTTCCGCAGATAAACCAAATCTTTTAAGTAAACACAAGAATAGAATTCAAAAGACATCAAGTCTGGGTTTCGTAACAGCCATTCATTATCTTCTTGGCCCTATTGAATATTCTTCTAGTTAATAAGCATTATGATTTTGATTAATTATAAAGAAACTTAAGGCCTTTTATTTTAACGGAAGAACATTCACACCTTTTGGACTTACAGGAACACTCCACTTGGGCTTGAACTTAAGAAAGAAATTAAACTAGTTCTAATTGCTAAATATTTAGCCGTAGTAAAGAAAATTACTAACCGAGTTGGCCCCTATTTTAACCTCACAGGCGAACGCTAACAGCCACGTAACAATACCACCAAGCGCAATAATATTTGTTTCAGGCAAAGACGTGGTCAGAAGTCAGAACACGCTTTACTGAGAACTTTTGTGTTCTTCTATCAAAGTGACCAAGACTTCCCATAAATACTGGATCTATTTCATTTACATAAAACGCGATACTGAAAACTGATTCTGGCAGTGAGTTGTAGGTGGGAAACGAGAGAGTAAAGGAAAACTGTTAAAATTTAAAATAATTATTTGGAAATAAAATTAACACCGACAACCTGACCAAATCAGAGTTTCCTACTCGCGTCGGTTGGAACTTATAGAAGTTCCTTCAAGATGATGGCCGACATCAATCCTTAGCTTAGATTATTATTTTAATTACTCTTATGCTTCTAATAACGATGTCCTTTAACAAAAAGGAAGGTAACTTGAAAGCTTATAGACAGCGGTTTGCTGCGGCATGGCTCAAAGCGAGAGAAATAGCTAACGTTTTATCAACATTATGATATAATATATGTTGCTTACACTCTTTTTCAAAATTAATTTTCATTTTAGTAAATATCGATAGACAACTAAAACAAAATATTTGTTATCTATATAAACTTTCTGAAAGAAAGATTGTCTTAAAGTGAAGCACTTCAAACATTTTTAAACTTTTGTAACCAAGGAAATCTTGATGATGCATCTTCATTGTAGTAATGTTCTGTTCTCTTTCGAACATATAAGACTTATTTTCTTCATTCAAGTTACATAACAAAAGTACAATAAATTGCTAAACTAAGGTATAGTTAAACTTTTTTAAGCTGTAATTATGGATTCTGATAACATATATTTAACATAATATTTAGTTACTTGCGATTTCTGTATAACTTACATTTACTAATAATTGAATTATGTAGCTATATAAACAACATAACGAAGACAAAATTTCAAGCAAATGTCCATTACTTTCGCATAATAAAAAATACGTATTCATGCTATTCTTAAATTTCAATAATGTATGAAATTATTTCAATGTAGTAGTTAATCAAAAAAGTTCTTAATTTACTTGTTGAAATTTAAAGATTAGTGTGCTGTTTTAGTGAGTATTTTGATGTCTTTACTGCAAATAATCTAAAATGATTAAAATTTATTAACTTACTTAAACTCGAGAAAGCTTAAAATTGATTTTATTTTGATCAGGAAAATCATAGTTTAATGCGTTTGCTATGAAAATACAGTTTCTGCATTTAAAAATGTATAGGTTTCGTACGATAATAATTTTTCAACTTTTGTCGTACCACTCAAACAGGAAACTGGTTAATGATTCTGACTACCATACTGAAGGGGCCGTGTTCGAATCCCGGAGAAAGAATGGATGTAAACTGTCCATCCCTTCATAGGAAATAACGTTGGCTGGGTATTAGGTGCCTCCATAATAAAATAGCCTCCGCTTCCGGCATTAGTAGTGGCGAAAGCCTAAAATGGTTAGTGTCCGGCATAAAAAAAAGAAAAAAAAAAGGGAAAAAGCTATAGTCAGTATGATTAGTATGAAATTTTATCACAAAAGCAGAACATTTGGTTCTGCAATTAAGCACCCTCTGGATCATACAAGACTTGTGACACTAGCCTTTGTTTCCTGTAATTAAATTTAATATAATTTAAATCTTTAAATTTTAGTTTAATAGCGCAGTTCACTTTTATTTCTTGTCCCGCTATATTGCCTTCGTTCAGTAATTACCAAAACAATGTCAAGAAAGTGAAAGCATCATATTTTTGACTGCCTTACAAAATGATTTAATGTTCTACTGGATTGCTTTAAAAAATTGTCACGAATAAATACATGGAGTAGCTGGAATCCTGCTCTAAAGTTTACTTAATAGAGCATGTTTTCAGTTTTGATCTATTTATGTTTACAACAAGAAAAACTGCTAAAACTCTAATGAGTATACTACAAAGATTATGCAGTAGAAAACTAAGCTTATATTATTTGGAACTTAACTTACAGCTTAAAATATGATTTGAACTCTTTTTCACTTTAATGAGAGTGTTTCAAAATTTGTTCATATGCAAGTATATATTCTTCGGATTTTTTTACTAATTTTCATATAAAACTTAATTATTTTATTTTTAGGTATTTTTTTTAAGTTATTCCTGCTTCAAACAGTGGTATGAAGAGATTTTAGAATTATTTCATTTGTAGCAGAATTCTTAATGCCTAGGAAATGTGAGAAATGTGTAACATTTAAGGATCTTCCTAATTTCATTACCATATCCAGCTAGCAAATAGAAAATCAGTGTTTTCAATATCGGGAAGAGCACAATTGAGTTTCTGGTTTCCAACTCTAAAAAATCTAACAGACTCTAAATGTGCGCCCTGAATAAGATGTGGTGGATGATAGCTTGTCACTACTTGGACTGATCGCCTGGGTTTCGTACCTCTGCCCATTTGCTTTTTAAGATGAAATTTAGGGAATTATCTCATCCCCCGTACATACCCTCATGACAGATTAGCCAAGGAGAGAACATCAGGAAGAATTTATTATCTACAACCATCACTTTGGCCATACTGAGTAATTTTGGGTGTAAATTTCGTTTCAAACAGCCAAGTTAAGTTCTAAGTGGAAGAAAATGGCATAAGTAATAAAAGTATCAAATTTAAAGTTGTCTAATAGCTACCTAAAATTTACAAACTTACTTTTTCCCATCCACATACTATATAATATTAAATAACCCCCTTTTACGTTATCAACACTCGGCGCGTATTAGTTGGCACAGGAGCACAAATTAACCAGCACTTGCAATTTTAATATTTATTTGTACAAAAATCAAATAAGCGTTGGTTCTTTAAATATCTTGCACACATTATTTTTTAAAAAATCTGTTCTGTATGAAAATTTTGGTTGACAACCAAAGACAAAACAAATGCATATTATTTCTTTAAAGCTGTTTATTGATTAATGTTGTTGACTGAAAGAAAAAAGACGATGTTAAAATAATATATTTTAAAGTAACAAATTCTTTAGTTTTTTGGGTTGCGGACATTAAGCGGGTGACTATTTCTTACATAAATTTTACCTGTAAAGTTGGGGTGCGGACATTACATGAACGCGGACATTACACGAGCGTATACGGTAACAAACGGCAAGGCCGCCGCATATACTACTGCGTCACACAAGTAGACGACAAACGCAACATGACTTCAATCAACAAGATCTATTAAAAGACATAGTCTCTTTCCCGAGTATTTTGATAGATACAGTATCAGCAGCACCGACCTCTGTATCTGCGGAGAAAGTTGATACCATTACCTTACCATCTGCCCACCTACCAGAAAATACCACCTTAAAATCCTCAGTAACAATACACAAACTTTCTGCAAGTTTATGGTAAAACAACGTCATCTGGTGACAAGGGTCGCCCAGATTATCGATAAGCTTACAAAACTTTCCGACATTCGCCTTTATATATATATTTTTAACTTTATTTTATTTTATCTTTTTTATAATTAATTGGAACAGTATCTAAAGTAAGAATTAATTACTTATTCAGTTTGCGTCTATAAATTTCTTTGTCTGTGCTACTACTGTATTTAAATGTCTCACAGTATATGTTAGTTAAAGTTCTGTAAAGTGTTGTCTTTATAAAGTTTATTAGTAAGGTGAACTATTTGAAGTGTATGTTCTGCTGTAAAGTAAGTTGAGTATTTAAAATAATGTAATAATTATGTAAATTACATAATTATGTCCTGAACCACACCGGCAACAATATCTTACAAAGATTTTTTATGTGTCCCCTAATACTGTTATGCAAAGACAAAACTACAGAACTTCTTGGGAGAACGACGGTGTCTCTCGTCAACTGTCAACTCAATTGTAATTGGTCAGTACATCCATGCAGCAGTGGAAGTTCTGTGGTTCGAATCCCGACGAAAGCAAAGTTGATTTTCCTGCTCCCAAAAAACTAATAGGTTTTACATCATTAACATTGCATTGCAAGTATCATCATAAAATGAAGTTGCGCTTTGTGAATTAAAATAGCCTATGGACAGTCACATAAAACTGTGTTTCCGTGGAAAAAAGTTTGTGTTTCTTGTAGACAAAACGGAAAACTTTGTACGAAGTTCTTGCTATTGACTTATAAATGGGCATTATTATATATTAGTTATTGACTTGAAAATGTGTACTCTTATATTAATATTATTGGCTTAAAATGGGTATTAATACTGGCATGAAATATTACTATCTTGGAATTTTGCAAACAAAAGAAATTATTTTTGGTAACTTATTTAAATACGATGCACTTTATGATAATCTTGCTATTTGAAGTTATCCTAACGACCCTTCATCTGTTTATTATGGACAGCTATGGGAGCGGAAATTTCCTGTCGCCGATTTTAGGGGGGGAAGCTCACTTGGTGAAATTAAATATGCACCGGCTGGCACTGTCATCAGAGTAGATGAATTTCCTAATGATGACACAAGGGGTTCTAAGGGTAATTATGATTGCTCCTAGAAGAGAAGAGACTTGGAAGTGGATACTTTAAACCGTTGATGGAAAATCGGTTTTGATAATTTGTTTGCTGCTGTCTTGGTGTCAGAATAATCCCGAATGAAACGAGCAGATAACAAATTTAATGAGGAACCTTTCTGTTACTTCCTGCTCAAGGGAAAAAATGCGTATTACGTATTCTTAATCTAGACTATCTGTCAAACGTTTGTGAAGAGAATCTTTTTCAAATTAGATGCAACAGAATATTCTTTGATATCCTTTTCTAGGTGAAATGACTATATGTTAGGACTTATAGTTAATAAAATATTTTACAATGGCAAATGCATCCAAAGAACCTTCCAATTTCCAATTGTAATTTTTCAGGTTCTTCGAAATAATAAAACTTAAGGCCGATAATAATAGCTAAAAGTTTAATAAGTTTGAATTTCAATCTATATGCTTAAAAATTTAATACATTTTTATAGGTTTAAACTTCAGAAACGTTTCTTGAGATGTTGTCTAAATGTTTTTATTCACTTGTATGTTCTAAATAGCGTTTCAAGTGAATGGAGGGAAATTCAGTCTGAGAGACGAAATTACTTACGAAAAATAAGCAAACAATGTCCTTTATCATTCTCCTTTCTCCCTAGTTACACTATCTGTTTTAGGCATGAACAGTATTTGGTGGTTTCGTGATCAGTTCGAAAACAGAATGGAGAAGAAGTCTTAATCTTCCACAAGCCGTCAGCATCATGATTTCTCACATAAATGCTTAACTGGAGCTCTAATATCTTGCCTATTTTAATGCTGTTACAGCTACCGAGATGTTTTAAGTAAGACATGCAATCCGCTAGACTAATACGCCCTGTCCGTTGGTATACAAAAAGGTTTTAGCTTAATCAGTACATAAATTTAAAAATTTCTTTATAACAAAAACGCATTAGCGATATACAGCAGAGTGATAGTTGAAGGCTGAGTTTTGCTACTATTACCTGGACTGAACCCCTTTGTATGGTTTCTGGGTTTGGTTTCTCTCGTCATATAGTTGTATTTCTCGGGGTGATGATCGATTTTATATTATTTGCTGTTCTCTGTCATCCGGATAAGGATAAGGAGCCT
Source organism: Stegodyphus dumicola (assembly GCF_044657685.1). Taxonomy (NCBI): domain Eukaryota; kingdom Metazoa; phylum Arthropoda; class Arachnida; order Araneae; family Eresidae; genus Stegodyphus; species Stegodyphus dumicola. Next base: position 96,012,743 of record NC_140772.1, on the reverse strand, counting down.
GAAATTTTTTTATTACTTCCTGGTTCGAAGTAAAAAAAAAAAACATTGCAATCACGAAACATTTCGAGTATCATATTTCAATGGCAATATCCATTTCGAATGTTCCCAAACCCGTCTGGAAATTGTTTTCTGGTGCATCTGCACGTGCGGACAAAATAAAGGACTCGTTTTTCCAAAACAAATTGCAGAATGAATATAAAAAATGAATTTTTTCGTGACTTTTTTGTACGTATATACGTATCTCGCATAACTCGAAGACGATTAGACTCGAAGAAATTTGAAATTTTGTACTCGGGTCTATTTCAAGAATGAAATTTAAGATCACACACACAAAATCGTGAACACAAAAAATGTTTAAATTAATGTCCTTAAATTAAATGACATATATACATAAATAAACAGCCATTTAGATAATTTCCATATTTTGATACAGCCATATTTTGATAATTTCAGGACATTAAAGGAAAGAAAGGCTTAAAAGAGTAATCTACATTCTAAATAAAGTATAGATTTTAATTTAAAAAATAATACCGTACTTACTCGCATATTCCTCGCCCCCCCCGCATATTTTTCTCCCTATCAAACATCTTGATGCTTCTGAAGATTAGTAGCAGAGGACACCAATAAAAGCGAATAAAATGCAAGATTCGGGGAAGTACTGTAGAGACATTAGGTATTTTGGAATCAGGAGAAGTGAAAAATTAGCAACGCCTTCAATAGAATCAAACCGCGGACCTCTGGATATTCGCCCAGCGTGCGGACCACCACACCACGAAGGCATGCCAAGAAGGCAGGAGAAATACCTTATTTACTTTACCTTTTAAATGGCGACTGGGGTTTTTAGGAGACCCAATCGCCAAATCCCAGGTGTGGAGAATCATCATCCAATACCCTTTTAGTTCGGACGCCACTGTAGAGACATTAGGTATTTTTTGAAAGCAGGAGAGATGAAAAATGAGCAACGCCGTCATCAGGAATCGAACCACTATCCTCTGGCATACGCGCTCAGAGAGAGACCACCACACCACGAAGGCATGCCAGGAAGGCGGGAGAAATACCTTATAGTACATAGGAATCAGGATATCTTATTAGTTATATAAAGTTAATATTACTGGGCATTCTTTTTGGTATATGGATTTAAGTGTGAAAATGTTTGCATACTTGATACTATTAGTACTGTTTGATTAATCTTGTAACGGAAGCAATGCAAATTGAAATTTAAAGAAAAAGAATAGAAAGAGACTTCTAGATGGAACACATAACCAACAATAGATACTAGCATCATTGGCAATGAATTCCACCCAATATCGAGGCATATTTAAAAACTTGGGGATTAAAAAGATTTTCGAGACTGTCTCCTTACAGAAATATTTTTTCAGCTGACGTTGGTAATGTTCTAGTTTATTTACAGATAAAATTCCAAAAATTCAGCTTGACTAAAATAAAAATACAGTGAAGTCGGTATCCCCAAATTTTACTAAATACGCCATTCCCAGAAAACCATAAATCTGCATCTTACGTGATTTCCTTGTTAGTATGTTTCGCTATTGACCACTTCATTCACTTATGAAAAGGAACAAATCTCGAATGAGATCCAGATTAACAGACAGACCTTCTAATCAATGTTCTGAAAATTGCTAGTGGGAGCAACACGCCTGTTTAAATGTGGACGTTAGATGTGATTTTATGTATTTATTCGTTGTTTAAATGTGGAAATGGCATTTTTTTTAATTGAGGCCCGCCCTCTTGTACACTGCTGATTATATAACCCACTTGAGGTTCCGAGATTCGCATGCCTGATCTAGATACGCCAGCTCTTCTGGCTTGATTCACAGTATTTTATTCAAACCATCTTCTCCAAATCCTTTGCACAGTGAAGTGTTGATGTATTGTAACTGACGAGAGGACATGGTAGCAATTCATTTGCCTAAAACAAAGCCCTCACGAAATCCTTTGATTGTCGAAACTGATTTCGGCGTCCAGACATCTCTTCAACTACATTTAACATCCTCAACACTTCATGTCTTTTTAAACAGAAGTCTTCTTTTCCTACAGCGACAGAATGTATTAATCTTACACTTATATATTCCTTCCTCCCTATATTTTATCTAAGATGCGAAAAAATTTCATTCAGATCATTTACATAAATTGTTCAACTGCGTATTGATCCCAAGCTGCATATTTGCATAAACATGTCTTCATGGTGTTGCATTTGCTCTGCCAGTTAAGAGCAAAATGACCTAAGATTACAACTAAATGATGAGTTTCTTTCTAAGTGATGAATAACAATTTCCAGAATTCTGCCTGGTCTTCTGAAATAAAACACCTTTTCGGCGCAAGCGGCAGAATTTCGATGAGTTTAAATACCTGCAGTCAGATTGTGTTATGTTTTATTTTAAGCGAGAAGGAATCATAGTCATAGGAGGAGTTATTTTAATATCCAAATTCAAATATTAGTGTATTGCAGGAAAATAATATTTAATTTTAAACCGTATGAAATGTTACAAGTAGATAACAGGTATCACAGATGGGAAATGCATTCCCTCAAATGCAATTTTCTAAATTTTTTGCCGTTTCTGTTAAAGAGTTAGAACTATTTTTTTAGCTTTTAAGTCCGCTTTTGGTTAAACGAAATCAGTTAGGTGGGCTTTTGCTATGTTAAAGGAGAAATATGGCTCTGTAATGAGATTGTTAAAATTTGAGATTTGAAAACAGAGATGGCAAATTCTTCATCAAACATACATCCTTCTTTCATCCAACATATATTTAGCATTAAACTTACATTATGCGTATTCGATTCCCACGAAGTAATTAATTTTTTATGCTTAATATATAAAAAGTATGCATTTTAAGCTTATTACTGAGATTAAGTTGTTACATAAATTAGGCCTTGTAAGGGAAGTACATAGGAAATCAAAAATTCTAAGTTAAATTGCTGGTAGAAAAGAAAGATTATGTATATATGGCAAAAATAAAGAATACACTTCCTCTTCATTTATCGCTCCGATACAGCCGTTTAATCACCGACTGTTATCAAAGTGAAGAATCAAAAGACTCTTATCAGAAGTCAAGTCTGATTCGCTGAAGCAATTAGCCCGAAATGTCGCCATGAGCATTTCATTCCGCGGCCCAGAGAGATAAGAGACAAAGAAAGAATTGGGAACAATTTTATCAGGGAGGAAAAATGAAGGGCATTTGTCACTGTAATGAAAAGATGATTAAAATAGCGAGAAATTTTGATGATCGTTAAAATCCTGGCATTCCTGGAAAGACTGCTTGGAAACTCGTGGAATGTCTAGCCCCTCTTCATCTGAAGCACTGAAATATTCCGAAGCATCACTTTGTTGCCATGGCTACGAAATAAAGGAATACTTTATGTGTTTTAAAATCATAAAATTTGCGATCATCATTTGCAGCCTATGCTCATAAAACCATTCACAGCTTCCCAAAGGATCTTTTTTCTTTTCCATTTTTGCTCACATATTTAATATGATTTATCACAAGCTTATGTAAAAGCGTTTTTGCAAAGCAATATAAATGTGATATAGATCTCTGCTTATTAGATATATCATAATCGAATGGAACTCGAAATACAATAAGAACTATTTAAGAAAGAAATGCATAATAAAGTTCTAGTACACAAGCAGTACATACAACTTGTCTCAAATTGATTTTTACGAAAGTCGTTTAAATGAATTATAACCGAGCTAATATTATTAATTATATTTTAATTACAGAGAAATATTTCCTAATAGTAAACACTCCTGAAATAAAACGTTGCTGATGTTCAAAAGGATGAGAGATTATTATTATAAGCAGCTTTCTTTCTGAATAATGACATTCATATTTTTGAAGATTAATTTAAACTTTATCGAAAATATATAATAAAGTTTATTTTAGTTAACAAATCTTTAATACATTAAATTTTTTCACGTATCACCTATTTTTCCATCAACTGAATTTAAAAACGAGAGAAGGCAAATAATTTTAAAAGTTTGCTTTAGCCAAATCCCAGTACTGCTATTTATTTATTGTGAAGATCCTGCATTGTTAGTCGCTTTCCGATTGGGTGGTGAGTGAACTTTCCGTTCTGTTAGACTAAAGTTAGCTGGAGGAATTTACGCTTAAGCAAGTTTAATCGGTGAAATCTAAATTGTGTTCTTATCACTTTAAAATATTTGTACCTAATTTGAAATTATGAAAGAAGCGGTAGATACCTTTTGTTAATTTTATCTGTAAATTCAAGCAAATAGAACTTGCCATTCAGTTTTACCTTTGGTATAGTTATTTCAATTCCAGTTAGACATCAGTTGGTTCCGAAGGAAACGTCAGGAAAGCAAAATAAGGTTAGGTGTATTGAGACATACAGAACCTACGTAAAGTCATTAGGTTTATTTCGGTGCAAGAAACATGTAAAATCAGGAATGCCTGTGCCAGAATTCGAATTCCGTCTTCCCGTGCTAGCCGGGCGGGCTTCCTATTATAGCATACGGTAAGGAAAGAAAAGACTTCTTTACAACACTAACTCTTAAATATTTTACCTTAAAAAAACTAAAGTAAATAAATTAACAGTTTATGGAGTATTGAATCAGATAAAATACTGCACATGTTTTACTATTAGAAATCATTTCAGTTTTTAGCTACATAGTTTCAATTATAAGAAGTGAGTAACGTTTAAAGTCGCAAAATAAATTCTGTCTTTTACTTCGCAAATTATGAAATTCGTTGCTCTGTTACCTTCATTTTGCAATTTTATCAATTTTAATTTCTTTAAGAGATTTGAAGTAATATTTATTTTTGCTTTAATTAGACTTTTAAATTTTCTTTGATTTTTATTTAAATTTAGAATTTAGTACATACATTTTATATCAAACGTTTCTAAAAACTATTGTAAAATGTTGTAAAATATCAAAGTATTTACTGTTTTACTGTAACATTACTGTTTTTAAAGCCTAGAAGTGGCCGAATGGTTAAGACCACTGAATGCTGGTTGTTCGAGTTCAGCCGAATGGGCTGGTTGTACTGGTGTTTTCGTGGTTTTTCTCATACGTCGCATGAATGTGACCTAATTTTCCTTCTACATGAAAACATCCCTTCAATCTGGCAGATTTTGTTTTTCCATGTTCAAATAATCTAACCTAAATTCGTCTTAATTTTAAGCTGCTGATTTTCTGTAAACGAAGCCGATTTATATATGATATGCTATTTATTGCTACTTTATTGAGTTTATTAGCCCAGAAGGGCTATTAGTCTCAAAACGAGATTTTGCGTTGAATCACTATAAAAGCCTGAATCACCTATTTGATTGTTGCCACCAAATATTATCGCAGTGTATTATATTTAAAGAAATTAAATAATGAAAAGTATACATGAATGTATGTATGATTTTCGCACTGTAAAAGGAAAACAACGGTACTTGAAGCCATCAAATTTTGAATAACGTAGTCCTCCACCCGAATATGGACACCTGGAAGACCGAATTTTTAACTTTGAATTTGTTTTATTGTTATTGTGTATTCTATATTTTGTAAAACTTTAATGAAGTTTTGATAAACGAACTCGGTTTCAAAGCAAGCAACGGCAACACTTTACAGAAAAGAAATTTTTATCTCCAGCCCACTAGACTGTCTATCAAAAATTCGAAAGACAGGCTGTTTTTGATTAATTTTATCCCAAAGAAACATTAGCCTTTGGCCTATACACCAACAAAAGGACATGATAAAGGATCACACAAAACGTTAAAAAAACGCCCCTTTAAAGGTAATTTAAAATCTAAAACATTTCGTGTTTTTTTTTTTTTTTTTTTTTTTTTATTATTATTATTATTATTATTTATTTTATTTTATTTATTTATTTATTTCTTGATCTATTGGTTCGATTAAGAAAGTGTGTTTGGAAGGAATAAAACCTTTACATTTGGATGGAATGTTGTGAGAGCTTCAGTGGAGCATTGTTGAAAATTAGAAACACAGATTCTGTTCTAAATAATATTTCCTTTTTAAATGCAATTATAAGAACTCTTAATAATTTTATTCACTTTTATTTTTTTAAATAAACGTATCTTTAAAAGCGTAATTATTTTTACTTCCAGCAAGAATGTGCTTATTTATAATAAAAAGTTTTTATCAATGAAGAAAAATATATTCAATGTGGTTTTTTCTTTATATTGAATATGAACTAAATAACAGCATAGTAAGTAAGAGGAAAAAGAAACTCAAGATTTCAGCATTACAAAAGCAATTTAAAATAAATTCTTAAGGTATTAAAAAAACAAAATCTTAAGAAAATAAAAGGAAAATGTGTTACAGTTTAAACATTATATTGATAGCATGCTTCAACACTTTATAACTTTAAAAAGAAAAAAAAAATCAAAATCATGGTATTTATGTAATATTTTTTTCTATTTTTAGCAATATTCTGTAACCTAAGCAAACTGGGACCAAATCTATTACAGTTATCTTTATAAAACGGAATGCATGCAGCCTTGTGGAATAGAAATATGTTTCTTTAATTTATTTTGATGACTTTAATACGGAAATAAAATTTCGTAAATAAGGAAAATAGTCCGGGTATATTTTCTTCCTTCTTTCAGCTCACCTTCGTGATGTAACGATTAGTACACTCGGCGCGTATTCGAGAGGTTCAGGTTTGAGTCCCGGCATTGCTCATTTTTCATTTTTCCTGCTTTAAAAAAAAACTATTTATCTCTACTGTGGTGCTTCAACTAAAATATATTGGATGATGATTCTTCACCAGCAGGATTTGGCGATAGGGTCTCCTAATCTCCAGTCGCCCTTTAAAAGGAGGAGTATATAAGGTATTTTCTCCCTTTCTGTATGTTTTCGGTGTAACGGTAGCACACTCAGTCCGTATTCGAGAGGTCCAGTTTCGAGTCCCGGGGAGGACATTTTCCATGTCTGATGCTTTAAAAAGCCCTACTGACTCTACAGGGGTATTAACTTCTCTTTTTTTATTTGTGGTTTTACAAGTAAAATTTATTTTCTTAGGTATTTAAAAATGATACTTTAGTGGATTGTTAACCTTGATTAGAGACGTAAATGTAATTATAAAATTGAAATAAACTAGCACATCAATATTAATAAGTTGAAGAATCAAAAGCTCTTATTTCATAACAGTTAAACAATGATAATAAAATTGATTCTCAAATGTATCATAAAAACACAATGCTTAGAAAACCGAACTGTAGTACATAAAATATGATCGGGTAAAAATTGTATATAACTAATATTTTCCCATTAAAAGCAATTCAGGAAGCCAATGATGTATCAAACATTTGTTGTTTTTCTATTTTTCGTTCCTTAAAAGCAAAGTTTATAAATTTGTTAATATTCTCGAGGAAAGAAATTTAACCATTTATCAAGCTATAAAATCATGTATTGCTAATTTACGCTAAAGTACTTTAGGTGGAATTAGAAATAATCAAAGGGGAACCAATTTCAAAACTTCAATTTGTTTTCTCGTTCCAAATTGTAAGAAGATATCATGAAGCGATCTGCCTTACTTAGCAGAAACCGCATCTGACATCACACAGATAGGAGATCCTCCCAAAATATCAATTTGCTGAGAGCAAAAGCTAACTGAAGGAAAGAAAAAAAAATACTATGAGATGACAAAATAAATAACCAAAGACAAAGAAAATCCTCCCGCAAGCCCTATCTACGCCTAACGTCCGAAGACTCCAGAGAAACGATTACCGGTCTTTCTTTTCTTCCGGGAATTAAAAAGGGAGAGAGCCGTGCCATTTGCTTACACAATCTCACATCAGTGACTTCCGAGTGAATTTCAATTTCACTTAAAAACTCATTTCATACACTTTTTCCCCCCTCCGTCCATCTTCACCGTTGCTGTTCTTACTCGGATGTTAGAGTCGTTGTTCTTGCTTTTTGGTTTCCAGAAAGTTTAAAACGCCGAAGATAATTTTCTCCGTTTCCGTGGGGTGAAATTTGTTACCCCCTACCTATTCTCCCTACCCCGTTCCACTAGAGGCGAGATCTTTTCCCACAGGTTATTTGCATTAATCCATATTCATTAAGGTTTTCTTGAATCGTGGTATTAAATGGATTGCCTACCTTTCGAACTTGGTCCCTATGATGTTGCTTTGCAGAAGATGAAATACTCAAAAATAGATTAGGTTGGGGAATTACCGTACCTTAAAAAAAGAGAGGGAGATATATCCATGATGTAAGAAATTATTTTCTTTTGATATATTTTTCTTTAGCTACAGTTGGAAGCATAAAAAACAACAATGTATTATTGAAATGTCTGATTTGCCATTTTGGTATCAAGTTAGAAGTTAGAAGATACAGTTTTTTTTTATATATGTTTCATATTAAACCGCAAAATATTGGAAATAGCTTTACATATCAATTTTTCGTTTAGTAATAGCAAATTGGGAAAAGATCAATATATCTCTTAGTTAGAGAATAGTGTTATGCTCAGAATTTCGACATGTTTGAGTGTGTTTTATTGAAAGAAATGAAGTAATCCGTATACCAGTTTATATTGGCTTTGTGAAGAAATTTCGCTTCATTTAATCAGTCAAACAGTAATTATAACAATCACTTAACAAGGGCTGCAGAACAAGGGATAGTGGCTAGCAACGCTGACTGCCGTATCGAAGGGCCTAGGTTTGAAGGCATGGATGTTTGCAAATGATAGTATCTGTGCGGCATGGGGCACTAAATATGCGACAAGCGGAAATTTTTCTCGAGAGGCTGATGGTCTGGGAAGAGGTATCGAAGACCTACGAACCAATTCTCTCGGGGTGATCTCCATCAAAACTGGGGGCGAAACTGGGCGAAGGCGTACTGTTACCTGTATGACACAGGTGACAGTACTGAATTCTTGAGGCTTGTGCTGACGTTCCTGTCAGAAATGTAAGATAAGACACTGTAATAACTTCACAAGGAAATGCCCCATTTTAATAAGATAATTCTTACATAACCTTCATACTGTATTCTGTTTCTTTATCATAAAATACAGACGTGAGCTTAACGTGATTTCTTTCCTAACAAAATTATAATTTCGAACTCAGAAGTGCAGAATTTTAGACAGACGACTTTTCCTTATTCCCAAAATTAAAACATTAGTGAAGCTTATAAGGTATTCTCTCCCTCGTTTCTGCATTACTTGGTGGTGTAACGTTAGCACACTGGGCGCGTATCTGAGAGGTCTAGGTTCGAGTCGCGGCAATGGCATTGCTCATTTTTCATGTCTTTTAGTTCAGAAAAACTATTCAACAGAACTGGAAATGAAAGATTATTTATTATTTCTCTTTCTAAGGTCTTCTTGTTTAAGGCAAGAAGGTTCTTTATGTATTCTATAGCCTCTGATTGCTACGTCCGGTTTTTTTTCGCTTTGATCTAAATTCTTTCAGTAATTTCAAATTAAGAATCTGAAATAATTTTCTCTATGAATCTCTAATCTTCTCTTAAATATAGTTGGTATAGAAATTCATGTTTTTGGTTCCAGTGGAAAACAATTACATTTACTGCGTGTTACATTTAATTCATATGATCAGCAAATGAAAAAAGTAAAATGGAAGTTCTATTCAAAACATCTACGAACTTGTTTCGTTTAAAATACCGTGCGCATCTCACGCTTTTGTTCTACTTACATGACTTTCCGTAACACTAGTAGTAAAATTCTGTAACCTTTACAATTATATTCTTTATAATTTTACATTAGAAAAGTATGCTTATTTGCGTAATTACTTGTTGTAGAATTGCAAATAAATTAAATGTACTTTTTTCAGGTTATATATCTTTTTTGCTTTTAACTTCAAGGATTAACGTTATATTTAAGAGTGCGCCTGGTATTGTTATTCATTTCTACTATGGCATCTCATTTTTATAAGTTTCTTAAATAAACTTAAAAAATTTACTTTAAAATTGAATTTTCATAAACTTCTTATTTTTTTTACTACAGACGTTCATTATTTTAAAACGTTTAACATCTATGATTTTATGTTGTAAAGTTTTGAAATGTTCACAGATCACAGAGCAAAATCTTCGCCCTCTTTTAAAAACAAGAATGATTAAAAATATCAATTACGCGATTTTCTACTATAAACATTTATGCTGCAGTATGTCTCGTAGAATGGTGTAGTAAAAAGAAATTTCGATTCTTCCTTAGGCGTGAAGTAATTAGCTTTGAAACAGTTTCAACAGTAAAGTTATAATATCATTCATAAAAGGTCACACAATTTCCTTACTTCTGTAGATGTTTCTTTGATACTGGTATTGTTTCTTTATTTATAAAGCTCCCTTGTCTTGCTAGAAATAATTGGAAAAGAAATTAAGCTTACTATAATATGAATAATTTTTCCTCCTGTTTTTGAAGATAGATTTTCCACTTGCTGTACATTTCATTGAACTAGTCTCAAAAACAGTAGAGTTTAAGTCATGATTAGCGTTTAAAATTATTTTCAATGAATTCTGCTCTACTATTTTCAGCTTTTTATCATTTGAAAGTTTATATATATATATTTTTTTTTTTCAAAAGTTCATTTTAAAAGGTGATTTTTTTTAAAATTTTACTGTAAAAAATAATATTTTATTCTTTTATGTGACTTTAAAGTCCTAACATTCAAAATTGTAACCTTTATAAATATTTGAAATTTTTACAGGTTATAAAACAAATTCTTCAAGCTCTTTACAAACACGAATGATAAAAAATGTTAATTAAATGACATTCTAGAATTTTTAGAGTTATACTTTATATAGTATTGCTATTTTAGGCCTATAACGGTAATAGAAGTGAAGCGAGTTATCGGTATGTTTGAGGTAATGCGACGAAGTCTTAGGAAGGTTATAAAACAAAATAACATAAATAACTTCACAACTTTTTATTTAAACAGAACTATGAACATAAAGGCACAAATTTGTGTTACAAATTGCCATAGCTTGTAGAAAGGCAAATTAAAACAAGAGCAGTCAATTCAAATTCAATGTTGAAAAATAGTCGAAGACTACACCATTAAATACTAAGCTAGAAGTTGGCTCAATAATTTTCCGGCGTGTCAGCTAGAAACTCAGTAATTTATAGGTTTAAAGCATCGGCGGCCAGAAACCGCAAAACCTAAATAACTGTAATTGCTACAGGTGGCAGAAACTAACCACGTGCGGCCAATGCCGGAGACACTTTCTCTCTCAAGATTCAAAAACCTCAGCTTCAATACACACGCAACTAATTTGCATTTTGGTAAGAAATATCGAAAGGGGGAAGTTAGAACATAATAACTGATTCATTAATGTATGATACTCTACAATTTTTTAAGCATATTGATGTGCACCTAGTTATCAGACTAGCTAATTTATCAGATAGAATGCAAGACATATGTGATAATTTATCTAAGAAAAAGATTATTTCCATAAAAATAAGCGTGTGCTGTCAGATCAGAAGTAGCGGGAAGAATTTAAAACTCTGGAACTGAGTAATACAAAGCTGAATAAAAGAAGAAGAAAAAATATAATATAAATGAATTAATGGAAACCAATAATATATGAATCTAACAGCAAATACATGAGCTTTTTTATCTTGCTTTACACGAGCTTTAAAATATACGTAAGTATAGCATACAAAAATGTTAATGTAAATTTAGAAATAATATATTTTATCATAACGTTGTAAAAAATAACAGAATTATCGGAACAAAAAAACTAATTAAACAGAATAATCGGAATCCAAAGCCTAATTAAACATTGTTTTAAAATGATTAAACAATAGAAATATTTATTGATTGATCAAAATTTGTAATGATGGATTTTGATAGAAATTTTTGAATCAAAAATTGAAACTAAAAAGAAAACGAGATTGAAACTAAAAAGGAAAAGATTTTTTATAAAATAACCTTTTATTTAAAACTCAGAAAATAATGAATGAACTAAAAGGAGAAAATGAATTTATCATACAGTTAAATGTAAAGAAGAGAGTAAACAATCCTCTTTACAGATTTATCTACAATTTTATATCATGAATAATAAAGCGACGACGCTCAAGTAACAAAATATAGGAACCGCATTGCATTGTCAAAATTATAAGCTATTATCTTTATAAATTCATCAAAGGCAGCAAAGCTTCTATGATTAGTGATATAAAATTGTAGAGCAGTTTTATAAAGAAAATTATTTAATCACCTATTAGTGTACTACCAGCATTAGTTAACCTTATTAATATGAGGAATTCATAATCTTATTCATATGAGGTATATCAGGCATTCATCTTATTCATATAAGTTTATTGATGTGAGGGTGGACCACTTTTGCCTCAAACATGATGAATGAATGGGGAATTAAAAATAAATTTATTCTTAGAGAATGATAACAGCGTAAAATAAAAATCCAACTGATAAGTTTAGACATTTCTTAAGATTTTTTCCCTAAACATTTATCTGTAGAGGTTTCTCCTTTTTTTGCGTCAAGCGAAGTCATTTGGTGATGTAGTTTAGAACTCTAAAATAGAGTTAGGAAATTACAGTTTATCATTTTATTTCTTGTTTAATAATCTTCATAATTAAATTTTAATTCACAAAACAATGAATAAAACTACGCCAGTAAATAACAAAATGAGCTTCTCCTATTTTATGAATCACTAAAATTGTATTACTTCCTTTAGAACCAAATTAAAATAAAATTAATTCAAATTTTTTTAAGGTAAATATTTTTGAAAAGACAACATTATCACTAAATTCTGGAATTTCTAAAATGAGATAAAATCTAAAAAGGTTTTCCTTATCTCGATTAATTCAGAGTGCCGTCGAAAAAGATTAATTGAACTTTAAGAAAAAAGAGGCAGTCTTTAAAATTCTGGTAGTTCTTGAAGGAAAAATTATTTTAAAAAATTATTATTACGATAATATAATCAGTTCAATCCTGATACGATGTGCCGTTTTTACTCAGCAGATTTTTTCAGCTATTTTGAATGAAACTAAAATGATTTTGATTCTAAACTAGATCGGTCTTGCAATCATTGGTTCATTGTCAATGAGATTGAAGACAAGAAAATTAGTACATAAGTTTTCGAATAATGCTTTCTTCTCCCTTTTAGGTCGTTTCCTGGACTTTTATTTATTTTCCTGCTGATTCTGGTTTTCTAATGATATTTTGAATTTTCATAATTTTCGCTACCTATTCGTTTTTATATAAACTGCCACTTCATTGAGAAAGGTCAATTATTTGAAATAGCTAAGATATTTCGAAACGCATTTTGCTTATTTTATATTTGATGTTAAAAATAAATTATTATCCTTCGAATTGAATCTTGAAAGTATATCTTGAAATCATAATAATTTGTGTGCGTATAGTTTATATGGAAAAAGATGCTATTCGAAACAAACTATATTTTTTACTTTATATTTAGATGACGTTCCAGAATTCCAAGAAACATTTCAAGAGCAGACAGTGCAACCAGGTCCATCTCTCTCCTTGAAATGCGTCGCGTCAGGCAATCCTTTGCCACAAATCGTTTGGAAGTTGGATGGGGCACCCATTCCGGAGAACCATCGAATACGCTTTGGGGACTACGTGACTAAAGATGGGTTCGTTGTGAGTTTTGTGAACGTGAGCAATGTGAAAACCGAAGATGGAGGAGACTATCGCTGCATAGCTAACAATGGAATTGGTGAAGTCAGTCATGAAGCTCGTGTAAACGTGATGGGGCCTCCTGTTGTAGTTCGACGAGCCAGAAACGTGACGGTTGTCGCAGGAGATGTGCTTGTTCTTAGATGTCCTGTCGCTGGATATCCACTAGACAATATACATTGGGAGAGAGGTGAGCGCACATTTGTTTGATATTTTGTCAGTTATATGCCTTTACGCACTTTTAACAGAGATTATTCTTATATACTCAATTATTTATTATACAAAAATATACTTTAAGCAGACCATAGATGTATATTTATGGAAAATGAAATGTATGATCAATTATAAAAGTTAGGAAGTCATTATGTATATGATAATGAAAAGATGTATAAAAAGTCTTCAAAAAATGCAATTACAAACCATATTGTCTTAAATATTGATCCAAGACATGTACCTCTGGATGTTAAATTTCTCAAAATAAGATATTGAACTTTATAAAAATGGTTTCACTATTGGAGTCAGAACCCTTTATATAAAAGTTTAAAAAAATTAACTTTAGAAATAGTGATTTAGCGCAAAATACCTAATTAATAATTGCATTATACTTCAGTAAATTAGGCAATGAAGTGCGTTATATCTCCATATAACGCAAGTTCTTTGTTTGGATAATAACTATTTTTGCGAATTATGACTATTACTCACATAAGAAAAGGAATATCTCTAAAAAAATGCAATTATTAATCTGTAATATCCGATATCTCACATCTGAAAAATATTTAATCGAAATTTTATAGTTATATGTAACATATGTAATATATTCTTTTATGGGGATCTTACGAAAAGCTAATTTTCGTGTCGACAAAATCCATCAAACTTAGGTTTGGAACTGTTTTTACGAAACTTTGCACATTTCTTCAATATTATTATACATCTGAGAACTGCTTTTAACTATAATGTCTTTTATAAATTAACGTATTAGTTGGCATCAATAATCAGTTGCTGCAACGTCTTAAAAAGGAAATCTTAACAATTTCAACAGACATATGGAATTTTACTTGAGGCTAGCTAAAACTCAGGCTAATTGCATGATATTGCATCATGTGTCACACATGTTTAATGTTTTAGAATTACAAATACTTGTTTGAATATATTACTGCTAAAAACCATAGTATAGATCTATAGATCTACTCTGTTTAGACTTCGCAAAGTATTTATAATCAACAGGTGAATGACCAAAATAACAATGCAAAATCTGAAAATTCTTTTATTAATTGTACGACATATAATTCCTACTTTCATATGAGGGTCTGATGATGAGAATTTTATACCCATTAAGTACTTCTGTTGAAATGTGATATATAAGCTACACGCAAAACAGTGGCACAATAACACACAAATCTTAAGGCATCCCGCCTTAAACAATAAACTCACTTTATTTACAATTATCATAGAGCCATAGAGTGCCATCATGTAGACAGAGATTTTTTTCAAATTTCATAAAATTTAACGTAGGAGGATCCTACATTTGAAATCATTCCACGTTTATACGAGTCATAATACTTGTGCTTAAGCATACATGACAGTCAAATATGTTAACAACATAAAGAAAAAAATGAAGAAAATACCCAATGAATTCTACCATAACCTTCCCACACAGTAGGCATACATTACATGCAAAAACCTCCATTTAATTTGTGCCAGAACATTCGTTCAATGATCCCTTATTTATTACCTATGTGTCATCCGTGATAATCAAGTTATCTACTCTAAACGTATCAAACGCGATGCGCAACAAATGCAACTTCTGTATGTTTTGTAAAGTCATAGATTCGACATTGAAATAAAACACATCGACCTTATATGAACTACTGTACTAGGGTCTGCTGTATTAAGATACTGCTAGAACAGATATTGTTTAAGAGTATATGCTTTAAAACTGGAGATTATTCAAAATAATACTCCACGACTTTTGAGTAGTTGTTAAAATTAAATTATTATTTGGCGTTAATTTAAAACTGGTAAACGTTGAAAAAATAAGCGATTGAACTCTTCCCCCTCAAGAGAATTTTTTTTTTTAATTCCTGAAGAATTGCCTTAATATGATTAGCTTACAGTATTCTTTCAATTCGAAAGTAATAAACAATTTACGATCTTTTTTTAAATCATTTAAAATACCTAATATAATATCCAATTAAGTCCTTATGTAGCACTTTAACTTCTAATTAAAGATTTTCACTACTACAGGAGCAGGATCTGATGATGAGAAGAAGATTATACGCTTTTGATTCAAAAGGTTTACAACGTTATATGCGGCGACTTGAGTATACTAGAATGATACTAGAATACCTTAAATAAAGCAAGATAAGAGAAACGTTTCAATGAAGAGCCTGAGAGAGCTCTATATTTAATGTACTTAGAATAAAAAAGCTTGTTGTTCTAGAGCCTGCACATAAAGAGTAAAACATAAAATAATTGGAAGGCTACAATTATGCAGAGATTTTATTTAAAACATAAGTGTTTACGAAACAAATAGGAATTAAAAAGGAATGACAATTTGCAAACTTACTTGGTATCTAAGAGCTGGATGTTTGTGCATGATTAAATTTATGGTATGAATCGCAAATTTTCTCGATATTTCAATATCGCTTCTCCAAATCTCCCGGAAGTTTCAAATCTCAAATTTCTCTATATAAAATTAACATTGTTAAGAGAACCTAATTTAAATGAAAAAGTGTTTCATTTAAATTTTACATAATGACCAAAATACATAATGACTTCCTAACTTTTTAACTATAAATACATGATGACTTCCTAACTTTTATTATAAAACCTAATTTAAATGAAAAAATGTAAGTTTTTGTTAACGTAAAATTTGATTCTGGCATTTACTGAAATAAAAATTTAAGAATACTGTTTTTAAATCTGCACTGTATTAAAAAACACAGATGAAATTTAGTAAACGAAATAAATACAAGTAATTAAACTTCTTGAACACTGAGTTTATTTTTACATTATGATTTTACCAAAATATATAAATATCATGTCAAAATCCTTCTCCTCCCCCAAGAATGTTCAAAAATTAAAGCAAGTGAAGGAGAGAGATGATTTTTTCCAAGCCTTACGCGGATAAGCAAACACATAAAATGCTTAATTCTTTCTAAAAGATTTAAAGTGTCGTATTCTGGGTTACCGTGAAATGATATTGATGTCTCAAGTTCAATAAAATTCAGTCTCATTTTTAATGAATGCTTCTAATGAATTTCAATAAAACTATCCATCCAAAATTTTAAATTAAAATATTTAACAGAGTTTTTAGTTAGGATGTGAAAGATCAGAAAGAAGATTAGAAAGATGTGAAAATTTCAGTTTTTAGATCCCGAATGCTTTTCAAGATTTGTGAGAGTTGAAGTTTCGAATACCCTGTCAGTAATTAAATATTTTCACCGTGCATTCGAACTGTTATGTAAGGTTACTTCTTGAGTTATTTTTTCAAACTTATTGGGTGATATTATTTATTACGAGCTCCGTCCTTAGGTACTATGCAGAAAAGGCGGGATACCTGGAGCAGGAACTTTTAAGGGAAATGGCTCGTGTCCACGTTACATATGTGTAGAAACAAGAAAACGTTCATACAACCAAGCCCGTCCGCCGGCACTCGAACCCCGGACCGAACTATTAAGTGTTCAGTCTAATTTGGTGAAATAAGGATAAATGAAACTGGAACATCAAAGAGTTTTGCGGATCATTTTATATCCTTGAAAAGGACTATTTTATTCAGCCGGTTTGCATTTGCAAGAAAATTTAATGCAACATTTTTTTTTTTTTTTTTTTTTTTTTTTGGTATATAGGTTAACATAAAATTATATTTGGCAGAATAAATGCTTTATCACTTTTTCATTCCAGCGTATTGTTATTTCCTTAAAACATTTCAACTTTAAAAAAATCATTTACGTAAAACCAGCCTTTCATTGATCTTACTCTGCTTTTGTCTGTGTACATGTACTATGGAAACCGAATATCTTACCATACATAACAAAACACGCTCTAAAATTTTGTAAATGAAGAATTTCATTTACCGTAGTTCGTCTTCGAGTCAGGTCTCTTAAAATCTGCTGCAGAAGAAGAGATTTCGATCGGTAGCATATTGCTTTTTTGTTCTAAGTCTGTTTGATCTAGTTGACACAACTTATATGGGTCTAGAGCACTTCATTCGAATTCTAAAGAGATATGCGGGTATCCTGTTATATTTGTGTAATAAATTAATTACAATTAATTATCAGTTTATTATGGGCATAATAGGGAAGTTTAATTCCACCAACTGGTAAAAAGATTCAATAGTGTAGGAAGCATCATTTTATATAGTGATGCCCGATGTATTAAATGCTAGAAATAATACAAATCTTTAATGAACAGTTCAAAATAGTCAGTTAAAAAATGTTAATAACTAAACTGAAATTCATGAGTCAAGATATAAGGTACTTCTCCCCGCCTTCTTAGCGGGCCTTCGTGATGCTCTGCATGCTCGGCGCGTCCAGACGTCCCAGACGTCCGTGGTTCGATTCCCGGCGAGAGCGTTGCTCATTTTTCACATCTCCTGCTTCCATTCGAAATAACCTAATTTCGCTATAATGGCGCTCGAACTAAAGGGGGGGGTGAATGATGATTCTCCACACCCAGGATTTGGCGACTGGGTCCCCTAAACCCCAGTCGCCCTTTAAAAGGGGACGTATATAAGGTATTCTCCCGCCTTCTTAGCGTGCCTTTGTGGTGTAGCGGTCTGCACGCTGGGCGCGTATTCCAGAATTCCGTGGTTCGATTCCCGGCGAAGGCGTTGCTCATTTTTCACATTTCCTGCTTTCATTTCAAATAACCTAATGTTTCTAAAAAGACATTAAATATTATTCTTATATACAATACTCGAAACTAAATAATTGTTATAAAACAAGTAGTCATATCTGAAAGGGAAACATTAAAATAATTGTGGTACAATACCAAATGTTCGAAATTCGAAACGTATAATAGTATAGAAAGAGAAAATTACCCTGAAAATTAGAATAAAGTATAATTTTAAGTGTTTATGCTTTAAAGTTTTAGAAGCGAATTTGTAATATTCTTGTCTATATTAAAAAACAGCAAATGGAGCAAAGACATAACTATGCTGCCGAGAAGAAATATTAAAAAGAGCCTCGAGTTACATATTCAAAATTTTACATGGTTAATTCTTTCAGAGGCATTGACATATTAATTATGTTTTAATAGTTCTTCTTCTTCTAAATACTTCTACTTTTTATACATGATATTTATGAGTTTGGACATAAGCCTTTTAATGAAAATGCATGCTCAAAATTTGAATATTTTTAATGAAGTTGTGCTTAGTATATAAAGAGAAATTTTTTCTCGGTTCAAGGCAAAAGCTTCAGTGCAGTTGTTCACGAACATCCGTGAATTTCGCAAACGCAACAGCTGTTCTCTACTTTTTTTTTTCCCTCATGAACTTTCGCTTCTTAAATTATATTTAAAAAAATTATTATTTATGCACAAACAGAGCAATGATTATAAGCTTGAAAATGAATCCAGCATGTATAAGATCAAATTTGTGTGCAATCTGAAGGACACTAATTACTGAAAGAATAGATATTATATGGTCAGCGAATGCGTAAAATAATGCTCCTTGTAAAGCACAAAGCATATAAATAAATGTGATATTGGCTTTCCCTGCATAGCACAGATTTGATATGCCCTTTGTTCCAGATGTTTCGTATAGGTATATAAATTGTATTAACTATATGATAATTCAGATGGTGAAATGAATTTACGTTAGTTAAAAAAATTTTATATAACGTTCAGTCTAAATCGCATTAAATTATGTTACAATACCACAAACTTACAATTTTCATAGCTCATAATAAAATAAAAATATCGGTAGAATTCATTTTAATACTTTTGATTGTCACAAATCGATAAGTTATTTTTTTTAACATCGAATATGTTGGTGCATATGACATACAGCATAGTACTACTGCTTTACCCATAAATCCAGAAATTGTGCCCTAAGGCGCTGGCAGTAACTTTAAGAATGCAAACTTGAAACGCTTCGCTAGTGAGTCGAAATCCAGTTCCTGTACCTATTAAATACTAATTCTTTGTCTTGAATGTCAAATAAAATAAGCTGTTCGAGTCAGGCATCCGTCGTAAGGTAAACATGAGATTGTAGCGAATAATGATGGAGATTCTGATTCTCCGTCACCTGTGACGTGAGTGGTCACCCACCCAAGTTCAGACACTGACAACTGCTTCTTGAAGATGTAGAATTCACAGATGACAGTACTTAAGGTTCAGATTTTCAGAGTCAGAGACGTAGCTAGGGTTTCAGCGCCCGAGGACAACTGAAGATTTCGCGCCCACTCCTGTTTGCCAAGAATGGAAAACATTTAATTCTAAAATTTCATAACAGCAATTTTGCGCCTATGAACAAATGTCCCTCTTGCCCCCTCTAGTTGCGCCAGTCTTCAGAATCCCTTGAAAATTCAGACAAGGTTTGTAAGCATGTTTGTAGATTTTAGTATACTACACAATTAAGAATATGAGGGCAACTGAATTGCAGTTTTGATGAATTTGCAGTAGCGACATTTGGAAATTACTAATTGGTCCGTGACTCTCACGTGTATTGCCACCCATCTGAATCAAGGTTCATTAATACATTCCACCTAAGTACAGACCACGACTTGAACATTTTTCACAGTTTATGTATTCTTATGTTAATTGCGCAAGTTTACGTTTTGCACACTAAATTTCACTAATACAAAGAATAATAAAGGAACGAAGTCTCTAGGCTTTTGCCATTTGAGTGATAATAAACAACATAGTATTATGTAATACAAAATTAATTTTTGATTACTTCTAGTTTTTGTATATAGAGAAGTTCATATCACGTGGTTGCATCACACTGCAGCTCGTATTTCACGCAGGCCTCGTAAATGCTAAACAGATCCACTGATTGCAGAATAGATGCAGCAATTCTAATATCTTCCCCTCAATGACGACTTATTAAAAATGAATGGACGTTAACTGTAGTTTAAAAAAAAATTTTGAAAGTCAGATATTTAAAATCCTTCGGATAAATTCAAATTGTAGGCAATTTTTATGACACTTTACATGTTGGATTATCAACTAATGTAGTCGTAGTTAAATAATAAACATACAAGTATCTTATATTAGTACAGATTATAATATACAGTGTGCAGATTGGCTTTTATCATGATATATTATAATCTCTGCGAATACACAAGGTGATCATAAAAAAATCCCTGATATATGAACCTCTAGCGGCCTAACCGCTCAACCAATCGAAATGAAATTTCAAATATTTATTATTTGACGGTATGCGCTCGAGATTGTGATAATGAAAACAGTAGAGATCTCATGGTGAAAAAGTTCAGTGAAAAATTTCGAAATTTTTGAATGGCAACGCCCACTTGTTTCCTGCTTGACTTTATCAACAGAATGAAAAACCATAAATGACATTAGAACGATACATGTATGACAAAAATTGTAAACAGAATTCATTTGAAAATAACATCATTATAAAGGACTAATGAAAGCAACAGGAAAGAAGGGGGGAAATTTTATTGCAATTACAAGTTTCAACGTGCCCATCTTCGCAGACGATTACGCCTAGCATGCGGGAAATTGTAGACTGCACTGACGAACGTTAACATCACATAGGAATCTGTGTAACTTCACGTTTTATGGAATCTTTCATTTCTGATAAATCTAGTCGATCTGATGTGTATACCTTAGATTTCCAATAACCCCAGAACCAGAAAACAGTCCGAGTAAGGTCGGGGAATCACGGTGGCCACAAAACTGCAAAATGACGGGAGATGACTCTGTTGCCAAAGTGCCGTTGTACCACTTTGGCGACGTGAGGAGGAGCACCATCTTGCATCCATACAACGTCATTAACGACATTTCGCTGCTGCAGCCCTGGAATAACGAAATTCTGCAATATTGTTGTATATCGAGCACTTGCGATGGAGCACGTTTTAATACCTATGTACGGGACGTGGCATCTTCGAAGAATTACAGACCGAGTACGAAGATGGATGCTAGCTTATATGTTTGCTTTTCATATACATAAATATCATTTGATGAATCACAGTAGAAGTTTTCATATAGTTATGCTGTGATTATGCATTATAAATTTCAAATAGGTAATATACGAACAAATTTTCTCTTTTATTTATTGATAATATTATAATGTGTCATGATAAATAACGGACATGATTATCAGTTATCAATTATTAAATCTTTCCTAGCACTCATTATTATCAAATAAGACCGTTTGCCGTAAATAACAAAAAAGAGAGCAAACGTTCATATTTCATATCTTGACGTAAGAAACGACCTTTGGGACAAATCTAAACACCAAAAGTGAAATTCTGTTCTCTTCCTGAAAGAGCGCCCTTTGAAAATTTGTAAAAGGACTTGAATCGTGTTCGAACAACTGAAAGCCTAGAATTATTAAATAACTTAATTAATTACGCATCAATATGCTCCTAATCTCCTTTATATATGTTAAATATTAAATTTATATTTTATAAAGAAATGTTCATTTCTTTAAAAATAAATTTTCAGTATTAAATTTATAAAGAAATATTATTTCCATTCATAAAAACTGGTTATAAAAGCTTTATGATAATACAGATTACTTTATAGATACTATGTAAAATACCATGTATATTAAAAATCTGCAGGCTAACCTTGAATATCATATCATTCAATTTTTCAGTATATAACAGGCATCTAATATGAATCAAATATATTTCATAAAGCCAACTCATTATCTTCATTCATTTGTTCTATGCATCTCATAAAACTTATGGGTACCGTATAGAAACATATAGATAAATTAAATCCTATCGTAACGAATCTTTCTCCTTATGTTTCAGCTGGGGTACGTTTGCCTTATAACCATCGGCAGAAAGCCCATGATAATGGAACGTTGGAAGTTTATCATGTTGAAAGAGCTACAGATCAAGGTCCATACGTTTGTGTGGCTACAAACAGAGCTGGGCAAACAGCACAAAGCACAGTAGTGGTAAAGGTTCAAGGTAGTTATTATGAATAATTTTTTGTAATTGTTTAGATTTTTTGTCTACCTTCTTTCTTTCATATGTGCACATATGTATAGCCTAGTATAATTTATTAATAAAAAGTGAAAGTTTCTTACGGAATAAATTTTGGAACTAGTAGTTCTGTATTTCATTATTAATTGTTTCAAAATCACAGAAATTTCTGTGACCAGAAATTCATTCCAAATACCAGAATGTTACTTATATGGATTTTGTTGATTGCTTTACGCAACTGACATGTAAACTGCAAACCAGTAAACTACCCTATAAGGTATTTACCCTATATGGTATTAACCAGTTATTTTATACTACGAATCATTACTGTCACTTTTGGCTTTCCGTAGGACTACATCCTACTAAAATGCAAATTTTAGCTCGCCTTTATTTAACTGAAAGTTTGAGATTGTTTTAGTCAAAGCGTGTTCCGCCTGCTGAAGGTCACGTTACTATTTGATATTCTACCATTGTACGGCGTTGCTTTATTCTTGCAGATTGTGCTATCATGCCGATGTAGGTCAATGCCAACTCGGGCGTTTAAATATCTCTGGGTAGCCTTCGACTAATAAGGCTTAGATTTCGTTTTAATTTAAAATTCTACTTTTTGATTTCATGCCAAGATTGCTCGCTGGCTTTGTGAGCACCAAGAGTGCCTTATGTTCAACTTTTTTAGAGTTCCTAATAAACCGGTTTTTTATACCCTTAATACGTATCTATTGCTTATCTAGATATAGCGATGAGTCCCTTACACGTCTATTGGAGAAGTTGCCACAAGTGACATTTAGTTACAGTGATGTTTCCTACAACCTTTTACCAAAAAACTGTTTAAGATGTAGAATGCAAACGGCTTCCGTTTAAACTGAAAATACAAGAAGAATGCGCGTTAATCCTACGAATTAAAAGAAGTCCGTACAAAACAAATTCTGAGCACTTATTATTGCTTTGGTTATTCGGTTTTGCCTGATGGAAAATGAAACATCCTGAAAAAGAGAAGGGAGAATCATTGGAATGCCACATCGGTGTAAAAATCGTGTGCTTTGCGAGTTGTGAGCAAGATTTGAATTAGGAATAACATTAAGAGGATGAACAAAGTAGTATCAGCAGCTTACTACATTTGAATGGGGCCATATAATAGGGCTGAATAACCCCTAGGTGGTATGTAAGAGATTGTTGGACCAAACGGGATACGTACCATCCCAGCAGGCAAATTTAATAAAGAATTTTCAAAAGGTTATATATAGATATCTAATAATTTCGGTTTAACATTAAATTTATGCCTGCTGCACTTGTGTACTACGAATCACTAATAAATATTACAGTAATTAAATTTAACATTAGTTTCAAAAAAGATATAAGATACAGTTTTTACAATTCTATTACTTGCAACGCAATTGCATAAGTTCTGGGGTCGGTGATTTTAGATTTGTATATGTAAACTGAAACGATTTTATATGGACAGTGCTATTTTCAGTGCATGAAATTGAAACTGCTGCATAATTGTACAAACTGGAGCATTTGTTAAATAATGTCCTGTTCTGAAATATGTTCTTGGTCGATGCTGGCCATTTATGCGCTGGTTTTTGGAAACGATATTTTTTGATAAGGTCACATTAAAAAACCCAATGGTAGGCCTCCCTAACGCTTCTTCAATCACTGCGGTTCTATGGCCGAATCTGTGTAGATATTATAAAAGATACATGGCCTGCGAGGTACCAAGTAGCAAGGACTGATCATTTCATCGATAACCTTTGGTATTAGCTGAATTTTCGTTTTCTTATTGTTTCTGATGGTCCATCTGTCTTGCCACTCTTACATTAATTGTCACAACGGTATCTTTCTGAGGAGAGAGGCCGACAAGGGTATTGGACATTCCACAGTCTCGGCTGCCGTGTAACCAGGGAAACTACCATCTCGTTTCCAATAATTTGCACATGTGCTGGCGCCCAGCATGGTGTGGGGCTTTGATGAATCGGAAATCTGAGAGGTAGAGTCTGGATATCACACACTAGCTGACGTCTGGAAAACAAATTCTGTATTACCTTAAAGCTGGATGCAGAATTTCTGAGTATGGACTTGATGCGGCCGGCGTTGATGGTTGATGCGGCGTTCTCGGAGCAAACATGTCTAACAGCATTTTGGAAGGCTATAAGCTCCGCTTGGTACGCGGAGTTATTTATACCCAATCTTAATTCTCATGTGCATATGAAGTTATTATTACTGCATAGGCAAAGATCGCTGCTAGTTCCGGTGTCAATTTTTGATCCATCCATGTAGATAGGAAAAAGTGGGCATAATTATGCTCAACAGGGTGCATGAGTACTTTGTTTGAAATATCAGTCCGCTTGTATTCCGACGGGGAAACGTCGTGGTTCCATAGCGTGTAGGCTGTCTCCAAACACAACACGTTGGTAATTGTTTCCTCTCTGTCTACTAATAAGCAGGCCCAAAGGGGACTTGGAAAAACCCAAAAGAAACACTTTACAGTTGGTTGCAACCGTAAACATCGCTGACGAAAACGTCGCGAAGACAACAACGCAAGGCGAAAACGTTGTGATACAAAACATCTTGGGAGAAAATAAAGCAAAGAGAAAACATCGAAGTTCTAAAACACCATGTTACAAAATGGCATGGTCGAAAATAAAACAGTTAAAAAATTTAGCAATTTAAAAACATCTTCGTCGAAAATATCGCGGTAAAAAATAAAGTACCCAGAAATCATCGCATGACGATAACATCGCACACATGCATTTTTCAAATTCCATACAGACATATTATGTAGCTGACTTTCGTTATAACTAAAAAATCGACATCTTAAAAACTAATTGCGTGCTATACACGAAAATGTTAACAACACTTTAAGCATAAACGGACACAAAACAAAATATAATTTTCACTAGAACAATATGATAAATAGGAAAGAAAATAATTTGTTGAACAACTAACAAACGTGAAAGAAAATATTTTGATAACTAAGCAATTTTTTATAGAGGTAACCTCATGCAGTTATCCTTCCTTTTTCTAAGCAGTTTTATACTGTATTTTTCATTAAAAAATTATCAGTAAAAGTTGATAAAAAGAGACTAATTTATTAATCACCTTTGTTAACTAATTATATAAACTTAAAATTCTAATAAGTCCTATAAGTTTCAATAACTTTCTACTCATTTTCAATTTTTAAATGCTTAAGTTTACTTAGCAGATTTTTTCAGCAAACATCTGCTAGTCAGTCATTCAACAATATAAAGCATAGAATTAAAAGAATCCCTCTTTCCTTCTCGCGCTTCCAAATCATTATGCGAACATGCATTTACAACTTTTAAAACCTGAAAATGCATGTGTATGGTATTATCGTCATGCTATAATTTGTAGGTGTCTTATTTTTTACCACGATATGTTTTAAAACGATGTTTTAAAACTGCGAAGTTATTGAACCGCTTTATTTTCGACGGTGATATTTTGTACAACGTTTTAGAACTGCATTCTTCTCTAGAATTCTTTCTCTGCTTTCGTTTCTCGCACGATGTTTTGTACCACAACATTTTCACCTTGCGTTGTTTCTTGCGACGTTTACTTCCGCGATGTTTTCAGCAAACACCTTACAGTTGTAGAACTTTTCACAAAAGTACTCGCACGGCTCTTATCAGTATGACAGAGCACAATCACTAATTATCACTTCAAAGTACTAAGAACGTTAAATGCAACACTATAAAGTGTCTCAAGTGCGAAGGTCGCACAATTATCTTTCAGTACCCTCAATACTCTAAGCTAAACTTTGAAATGAAATCTGGACTACAGATTAAAGCTGTTGTCGTCTCTATCTTATATAGTTGCTCTCTAGCCGTCGGGAAATTTCCAATATTTTCGGTTTCTCGAAATTGCCAGAAGATATATAAATTTACAGTTACGTATGTATTTGACTCAAATGTCTCCAAATGATCGACAAGTTTTATGATATTTCTCGCCAACGTTCGTGACAAAAATTAGTCGCCCAACCCCTAGCCAGCTAGGTGCTATCTTACTAAGCTATTTACCACAATGTAGCCTTGTAGCGTTGTTTTTCCGGCGAGGTTTCGTCTTCTAAAGCCTCTCATATTACATTTTACATGAGATACTACAATTTTACATGTAATTTCACTAAAGGTATTTACACATATAGAAAATTCGTTATATGTTACGCAGGCAAATATTTTGCTTACATTTCATTCCTCAAAACGGATTTCTTCTTGATTTTGGGATTTCATTTTCCATCACTACATTAGCAAAGGCGCATCAGATACTCTTCCAAGTCTTCAAAGCGGACGTTCTTAGCACATCTGATGAGCTGATGTTGCCTTTCTACTGAAGACTGCTATTGTTCAAGTCCCACCAAACATGTCCTCTTTTACTCTATCTTGAATGTAATGAAAAGAAAGTATTTTTAACTTGTCCAAAATTCTGTGTCGCTCAGTCTGTCTTTCAGTGAATACATATGAGATATAATTGCTTGAATGAAAGTTCGTATGTCAGCTTTCCCAGCTACTACGAACGTTTTGGGAATGTTCAATTCGCTTGCAATGAAGTACATACCATGGAAAGGCACCGAGGATCTTTTACAACCTCTAAAGATGGGAACAAACATATTGGACGAAACACATTCTATCTGACATATATATTACTAACTTCATTCCAGCCTACCCATACCATGTACAATTATGAAAAGGTAATAATTCTTAACTGCTATGTTTCTGAAAAAATTCAATAACAGTTTACAGTAGAGAAAAATGATAATTTTAATCTTCTTCCAAATTTTATAAATGATTTTTCAAATTTTATTAATGAATTTTTAAATACTATTTTTTCGTACTCTTTTCATCGTAAACTATGGTTTCCATCATAAACTACATATGTAATTAAAAGTAATTATATAGAAAGCGCTTATACATTTTTAGAACGATTTTAGAGCCTTTTAATTAATGTTTACATGTAAGGAATATTTTTTTTTAATATTCGGTCTGATTACCTTTTTTCTGGGCTATAAGTCCTCATTATGATTTTCATGATAGAAGGGCTTTTAATAAACTTTCCAAGGGTTTCGATTTCCATTCCTCATCCAGTAATTTCCAGAGTCCATAGACTAGTAAGTTTGTTCCCTGAAAGACCTCTTTTCGAGCGACCAGACGCACATTAGTCCAAAGGTGAAACATCAGGGAACGCTGAAATACGCTGAAAATATAGGGGATATGCAATACATGTATCAATCTTCATTTGTTTCAAGGAATTCATTGGTACCTGTCGAAGTATGACTTGTTGCTTTATCTTGATGTTAGATCTTCTATCTTTCTATCTTTGAAAGTCATTGGGATAAAAAATTAAATTTCTTATATAAGTATGGAACGTCAAATTTCTCTTGGTATACGTTGAGTTGATTTTAACGTATTTCCCACTCTTCTCATTTTTAATTTCCCATTGTAAGAGAATCCTGCGTCTATCATTAGCCTCTTATTGAAACTTTCTTTGCCCAAACGAGGTTTGCAGTACATTTTTCTCTTCATTTTCTATAAGAAATATACTTATTTTACTGCAGTCATCTTATTTTACTGCAAAGGTATACTGATGCTTCATCAAGGATCGCAATGTATTTCCCTTTATCACCTGCTAAATAGTTTTTATACAGGATTCTACAAATTGTTCTTCGTTGAGCCACGTGCCACTTTAAGAGCTGGTGAACATTACAACGAATATTGGAGAACATTGGAGGATGTTCTCTTTTTGCGAGCGATTTAAATTTAGAAACATCGGAAACAGTATGGACTTTTTTTCAGGTATTCGTTTGAGATCTTCTTTCTACGCAGAAGGAGGTTTCCATTAACGGTTTTTCCTTTCCGATTAGTAATGCTACTTATTTTTCCCATAGAAATTTTAATACCATGGTGTGTTTAAAGTTTTTGAACTAAAATAGTAATATTTGTCTTCAGATAGCGCAAAAGGATATTTTTCAATTCGAAGCTTGTTTACATGCAACATTTTGAAAGAAGAATAAATTTAAAAGTAGTAGATGATATTTTGATTTCAAATAATAAGCTTTGGCAAACGTTTCATTCCAAAACATTTTTTAAATTATTCATCAAAATATTTCTAAAAATGTGTAAACACCCTCTGTATTTTAAAGATCAGTTTTGGAAGTGATCAAAAACATTTGATCATTTTCTACTTTTATAAATCAATGAGGTAATGAAGTTATAAATGCTAACGTAACTAGCGAATATTAGAGTGATATGATAGCAAAGCTCTATCCACGCCTTTAAGACAAATATTTAAAATTTTTGTGTGTTTAGCTTTAAATTTCAATTAAATACTTCTTTCTTTTCGCAATAAATCACTAAAATACAAAATTCAGAGCAAACAAAAACGTCTCCTATCACATCATCTCTCTAGTTACAATCAATCTAATCACAGCTCTCGAGGTAAAAACTACTAACAAAAAATGTATAAAAGGACAGGAACACTATTATGAATAGGAATCCGCACAAAGAATGATCTGCACCAGCTGACAATAATATTTATATTTCATTTTCTATTAAAATATACGCTCAAAAAAGAATATATTCAACTGTCCATCAAAGATTTTCTTTAACGAAATCATTCTTTGTAACAGTATTGGCAATTCTTTCATATGTTTTTATTACATGTGCTACTCTCTATAACGCAAGTTACAAATATTGCGTAGATAATATTGCTTTTTGAAAAGAAATCGATATTTGTAGTTTTTTATGAAGAAAACATGTAGAAACATACAGAAGACACAAAAAGAATAAAAAAAAACATAAAAGAGATTCTCTTTCTGGATTTTCAAAATTAAATATAAGAAAGTTTCGTTTTAACTAAGAAATACGTTGGGCAAGTGCGTTAAACTTTGCTTGTACTTTTCAGTAAACTTGAAAACCAATACCAGTCCGCGACTCACTATCCTGTGCTGAAGTTTGTGCGAATAATGCAGTTAGTTTTTTAAATACGAAGAAAAATCAATTTCTTTCATTAAATGAAGCAACAAATACATAGGTTGAAACAGAAAATGCCTGATGGTTTTAAAAATGAGATAGCAGTGTAAACGAAACGAAGTTCTTTTTATTCGTGCTGTATATAGCTTTTATTACCGTTTCAGGCGCACTTTTCTTGAAAAAATTAAAATAGAAGTCACGGCAGTATTTAGTTATAGAAAACATATCTTGCAAATATAATCCTTCTCCATCTAATACTCTATAATCTATCAGGAAAACACTGCGTATTACATTTTGCAGAATTTATCTTGGTGTGGCAACTACCTTACGTTAAAACGACGGCCTTTAATTCAGATAAGGAACCTCATTTTTCGATACAGGCTCGCGATTTTAAGATCTTAATTTATTACTCAATAACCTTCCGTATTAAATTTGCAACTATCATAAGCTTTACTGAATGGCAACACTCTGGCGTATGGAATGTAAAAGCATTTTATTTTCGTCCATGGCAACACATTGCTTTCATAAAGAAGAATTTGCTAATTAAAATTGAAATATTATACATTTTTTCCAAAGGCAAAAATTTCTTATGCTGGAGATTAAAATATGTTATTTCAAATAGCGTTCCCATCGTTGAGATTTTAATAAAAAATTCATTAAAGTTTTAAAAAATATGAAATAAATAAATACTAAAACGAATTCGAAATTCAAATTCGGTCTTCCAGGCGCAGATGTTTAGGTAGAGGACTACGTTATTCAAAATTTGATAACTGCAGGTACTGACGTTTGTTCACAATAGGAAGGACATGCAACTTCTTCATTATTTAATTTCTTTAAATATAAAACGGGACGATAATATTGGTGGCAAAAATATTAAAGTGGTACGCCTTCTAAAGTAAACCAACGCAAAATCCCATTTCGAAACTAATATTATCTTTTGTTTGGGCTTAAAAAAGGGGGAATTTATCAGTCATTGCACCTCTTCCTTCCAAAAGACGTACTGTGGGCCGCTACCGGCATTACAATATGTAGATGGTGATGTGTTCATTAATATGTGCTCAAAATACGGCAACTCTTAGACATATTCGCATAGTCTTGAAAGCTTATTTTAATTTACAGAATGACTTCATGAAATTTAATGGCTTAATTTTATAATATCCTACATACACTTGCAGGCAAATGCTGTAGAGACCTTTTTATTACTCAATCGCTATATTAAGTATTTTTAATCAGTAAGAATTAATTTTTTTATTTCTTCAATTTTGCTAATGATTTTTGCGAAACGTTGACCATTTGTGGAAACTTTTAGGCATATTTAATGCTTCAACCTGGAGCGTACCGTAATGCAACTAATGCTTAGCATTTTAGTCTAAAATTAAAATTTTATAGTAACTGGTCATAGACTTAATTTCTTGTTTTTCATAATGTCAATAAAAGTAAAATACTTTATTTACAGTTGCACGGTACTTGCATTGTCATCCCTTAATCATGTATGCATATGAGTAAATTTTATATTTTTGTTATGACTTTATGTACATTTATTCAAACAACTATAATAAATTTATTCCTACAGTGAAACCGGTGATAGAACCTTTCAGCTTCCCAAAGTCTCTACGAGAAGGTCAGAGAGCGTCAGTTCTGTGCACGGTCAGCAGTGGTGATTTGCCATTTAAGATTCGGTGGTTCAAAGATGGGAGACCCATACCGGACAATATTGGCGTCCGTTCCAATGAAGTTGCAGATTATTCCTCAACTCTTCTCTTTGAATCTTTAGCCCTGCACCATCGAGGCAACTACACGTGCGTGGCTGAGAACGATGCGGGAACCGTCAGCCATACCGCTACAATGGTAATTCACGGTATGGTTCTAACCAATGCAGTAACAATCGCTAAATGTCAACTTTTCTAACATTCTCTTCAATTTATTGCTTCTGAAGCTTGGATTTATCTTGTTTAGCATGAATATGCATGGGCTTGGAATGAAATGTAATTAATTGCATGTCTTCTGCATGATTACTATAAATTCTCTTTCATACTATTTCAATAAATTTTTATTAAACTGAGCATGGGTTATGTGTTTTTGTTCTTTGCATTTTCTTATTTCTTAGGGAAATAATACATTCTTTTGAATTTCTTCCATTGATTTTCACCAATAAGTTTTACCAAACAAATGAAAAAATTACATGATAAAAGTAAGCTATATGAATGATGAAATTACTTTGAATAAAATCATTGTTCAACTTAAAGT
This sequence comes from Stegodyphus dumicola, assembly GCF_044657685.1. Taxonomy (NCBI): domain Eukaryota; kingdom Metazoa; phylum Arthropoda; class Arachnida; order Araneae; family Eresidae; genus Stegodyphus; species Stegodyphus dumicola. The sequence continues at coordinate 95,980,787 of NC_140772.1, read as the reverse complement.
AAATAATAAGAACTTTTTTTTCATTTATACATTATTTTTAATAAAATGTAAAATTGTCACGTATTTTAGTATCTCTGGAGCTTATATTTTTCGTAGAGTTGTTTTAAAAATTATTCAATAATAAATAACACTCTAGTTAAAGATATTTATATTTTTTTTTTTTTTTTTTTTACATTTCGGAGCATTTAATGTACTGAAAGCTTCTGTGTAGTATGGTGCAATGTTTTGAGAAAAAACAATTTCCTTATTTAATTTATTCTTCTTTAGTCTAAACTATATACAGTTTTTATGCCTATGAATACGCAATTTCTGTTAACAGCCATTCGATATACAGGTTATTTAAAAAATATAACTGAAAACGAAATGTATTATAAAACTGAAATCTTTGTTTGTAAAATTCCACCTTATATGAAAACATTCTGATAATTGTAGAAACATTTTAAAAACATCTCTTTGATGAAATTATTTATAAATTTTATTGATTGAGGAGTTGAATTAATTGTGAATTAAACTAAACTGGAATTTGTTAATTTCTTTTGCTTCGTTTTGTGGAACTGAGCTTTAAAATGATTTTCTACACTGCAGCTATAAATAAAATTGTACGAAATAGCATCACTTGTTGTGTAATTTTGGGCACATTCTTAATAATAAATATCTATAATTTTAAAAATTATGATTTTTTCGTTTTGTGCAAGTATGGAATGAATCAGTGCATCCTTTTACTGAGCTTTTTTAATTTCCAACTCCTGGCTCAATTATTTATTCAATATCAAAATGAAAGAAAATAATATATCTTAATTTTAATATGCAAAAATTATTTCTCATTTATTCTCGGTTTGTTCCTTCCGTCAGATGATAAATCGGTTTCAAAGAGTGTAGTTTGAATCTGAATGCAATGAAACCTGCTCTTAGCACACATTCACGAGACAGCATTTTTATTTGTTATCAGCGGGTGTTAAAAAATGAGAGTTTGGCCTCATATTTCCAGGGTCTGGAAATTCGGTAAGTGTTCTCTAAAGGGGAACACCAGCTAAAATGATATGCTCCTTAAAGCAGGTTCAATGATATTACGTTTTAATTGTATATCAGGAACTCATAAATTTCATGGCTCAGCTTCTCTCATTTATCACAGAAATTATTCACGTTTTGTTCAACAAGTTGCCTTTCTAGCAAAGCACATATGCGTAAGATGTATACTGTTATTTTTTTTGTAATATACAGAAATAAATATAGCAATAATATATTATATGTGTTAATAACACATATTAGTACAATATATAATAATCGTAATATAATAGATGTAATGCCAAGAGCAGTGTCGCAAAACATCCGCATCTATCGTCAAGCAGGAAATCAGCGATACGTAGTATGCAAAAATCTAAACTAAAGATCAGTCATATTATTGAGTGGTAACTTGAAGAGGAATAACTAAAGAATGGGGAATACTTTTTATCTTAGAATAAGTGCATATTTGATACACAGGAAATGAACAGTGAAACTAAAATTTTTGATAACATAGCACTCCAAATTTGAAGTCTTCACTTCTGATTGGGAATGATGGATATTTATTGCTCTTACAATAATAGCATGTATTTTGATATATCGAGGGTTATGGTATCCAAGGTCATGTCTGCACACCAAGAAAAATAAAGATCTTCGTCCTGTTGGAGTGACTGCAGAAGAAAAAGTAAGGTTTCTACAAGCAATGATACAGTCTTAAGGAAAATTAAAATAACGTTTTGAATCAATTATAAAGCTAGAAATCACAAATGGTTGAAAATTATTTGTAATTGAAATTTTTCGGATGTATCACGTATCTGAAAAATTAGGAATAACGACTAGTTAAATAATGGTAGATTTCACTATTCTCCTGAATCCGACTATTTCTACTAGAAATCTTGCTGGAACTAATAATCATGGCTGTGGAAAGCTGCAACACAATCTTTCATATTCAGCGATTAAGATAAAAATTGGTTTCAGTGTTATTAGGAACGCAAAGCTTGGATATGACGCAGTGCAAATGTGTCTTCTTATGAAATTAGTCATCTTTTAGTTCTTTTTCCGACATCTGGGAGAATTTATGTACGGAGATCTTTTTTCGAAGTGTATTTATGTCAAGATTGAAGCACTGGATGTGGAATGTTGCAGCTTGGGCTCCAATGTTAAGGATGCATCTAGAAATACAAATAATTAATATATCTTCACATCACTATCAGAATGTTTCGAAGTATTGTAAGGAGCCAAGTATTGTAAGGACACATTTTCGAAGTATTGTAAGGACACATTTGGTCAAATATTGTATCTGAAAGGAGATATTATGTATAAGAGTGACAATTCACCTATTTACACAGCAATCTGGAGACAGACTTCTTTGAAAGATCATGAATATGAACTCGAATATTTTCCATGTTCTGTACGTGGGGATCATTGAACCTGTTTGAGGTGAGCTAGAGTTGAGATAAAAAGCATTTCTCTTTCATCATCTGAAAGTAAAATAGCCCCTTTTTTGCAAGAAGAATGGCTTAAAATATCTTTCTTAATTGTGTAAGGCGTTTATTGGTCATTTCCAAAAAGACATTCTGTAGTAACAAATTCTGGAGGTTTGGAACATTTTAATAAATGTTGCTATCCATATTTTTATGTTTTAGAGTCATTATTCAGTCTATAAAAATACATGTAAAATCGTATTCGTGATTAATTTGCAATATTTATGCAGATTATAAAGTAACTAAATACAATTAGGTACATCAGAATGACTGCTCCTTGGTGTAAACTACAAATGTAATGTTATGTATTTAAAAGGTCGCCCTTTCTTTACACTAAATGTTTAGCAGTATTAGGGCATGATACTATCCGAGGTAATGATTTTGAAACAATTTTTATGATTAATTATTGAGCAGCGACATACGATAAGCACTTTGTTTGGAATCCACGATATTGCTATATTTCTGTATCATGTCTTCTCTCATGCACTGGTAAAATTCTAAGATTTAAGTATATTTTTGAGAAATTGGTTTCGGATTACATACATGTGCGATCTATTCGTACATAAATGTGATATTTTCCTCAACTAATTTTCACATTTACAAATGCATAAGAAAATGTTTTAAATACATAATCACGTAAAAAATAAATGTATTTATTATGGAGATTATTATAAAGAAAGAGAAAAATATACTTGTTTTTATGAATTTCTTCCTAATTTTTGTTAGTTTACGAAGCAGCTGCTCTTATTGTACTGAAAACATGAGATAAAAGTGTAATGATTTTACCCAAAATTTTATTTTTATAAGAGAAGGTATATCTTGGATAGATATGATGAAAAGCATTTTTTTCTTTTTACTTCTTTATACTAAGTAAAGGAAGTATTCTGATCAGGGAAAACTTTGATTATCATATTTCAACGAAAATAACCATTTTGAATAACCCTCGAATCCATTTGAATGATTTTTTGCATGAAATCTGCACATACCAACAGAATAAAGGACCATTTTTCCTTAACTATTTGAAAATGTATTTAAAATGGATTTAGAAAGGATTATTTTTCGTACGTACGTATGTATATAGCTATATATATAGCTTAACTCAAAAACGATTAGCCGTAGAACGTTGAAATTTTTGTAGATGAGACTGCTATAACATGTACTTGTGCACCTCGATTGTTTTATTTCAATCGGCCACAATATATATACACATCCACTCTCCTACCCTATTTGGTTAGCTCTGTGTTCTTATTCTTATATGTCTGTAAATTGCGCATTTTTTGCTTTAAAAGTGTTTGAAAAAAAGCTTTAAGATTGACTTTTTTTGCTTCGAAAGTGATACGTTCCGGTTAAGATTTTTATGCCTTCAGTTAATCTGCACGCAATAGTTGTAGAATTTTCAACAATTTAAAAGTGGCTGTAGGTGTAATGGAGCCACTATTTGTTTACATTTGAAAGTCTTAGAAGAACGGCGAATTAAGTCATTTAGAGCACCAACTTCAGTGTCTTTTTTCCCGGTGGAACTAAAGTTAACTTTCAGTTCTATAACCGAAAAATTGGTCTTCCTGCTGGTTGGCCGAATTGCTTGTTTTTGAGTACAAGTTCTAATTTTAACTGTAAAAATTGTATTTTTTAACTGTTTAACTGCATTTGGTGTTTTAATTTTCTCTGTATTTAAAAATTTTTTATGAAGATGTTTTGAGCATTTATGCATTTTTATCTTTCTGCGAAATGTGAACTAAACTGATTAAATGAGAGATATATCGCTAATGAAATTCGAGCAAATAAGTTTAAATAAAATGCAGCAAAAATTTACATTTTTATAGACCGTACAAGGTAGTCATGTGGTGCCCACATCAGCCTTTGTTTGTCTACGTTAATTATTTTAAAACTATTTTCATGACTTTAATAAAATAGGGACGGTAGATCATGTTTTGAGATACCTCACTTAGCTATTGTTATTAGTATTCTACCTATAAATGCCTAATAGCTTCATTTGAATGCTGAATTACAAATGGAAAGGCAAAAATGCTGCTACATTTTTTAAGATTATAAAGCTTGTATGATCTTGCTCAGACAACCCTCTCCCCATTTTCTTACGAAAGCTGTCGCAAAAAATTTTAACTTACAAAAGATTCAGTTCCTTAAAAAAAATTGTGTGTGAAAATTATACATTTGTCAGGACTGCAATGATAATATATTAATTTCATAAATCAGTGCAGTAATTAAAATGTGTCATGTTCTGATCTATTCAGATTAAGCTTTTAAATACCATTCACAAAATATTTGAGCACTTTTCGACGGGTTATCTTTATGCAAAATAATTTTGAATCAGTGGCATCGATACTAAATAATTCAAAAAATGCATCTTCACGTTTTTTTAAGTACAATAAGCGCCGCCCAGCCGGTATAGTGGTTAGTCACTAGGCGTGAGTTCGAATCCCGGAGAAGGCATGGTTGTAACAGTCCTTCCCTTCATAGGAGGCAACGATGGCCACCTATTAGGTGCTTCCATAATGAAACAGCCACCATTTTGGCCATTGTAGTAGCGCAAAGCTAACGGCTATTAAATAAGGCCACCGGCCATTTTTTTAAAAAAAGATATAATAAGCAAATTGACGTTATGTTTTGAACAAATAGCTTCAAAAAGAGCAAAATATTCTTGAGTATATATTTATAGGTAGCAAAATGTTGCTTTTTTTAATCCCTTATTTATACAACAACATGATTAGAATCTACAATATCTATATTTTTCCGAAATATTAATAATACGTTTTTCTACCTAACTCTATTTTTAACCAATTTTTTTTTAAACATATCCTTCATTTATAACAAAAGAAGGACTCTTTTACCAATGTCAATATTTTTCATTATTCGTGGAAATTGTACAGCTGAATGCATGATTATTACCACTAAGTGACTGACTCAAGGAAAGAAGTCGGTGACGCAAAAATTGTGTTATCAACAGCTATACTAGTGTCATTCAAAGTAAAGCTATGTGAAAATCCTTTCCACTTTATTAGACGCTTTCTTTTCAGGTAAAAGAATTTCGGTCCTGTTTACTAAAGAATATTAGAAGGGCTAGAAGAAAGACCACATGATTAGGGAACCATAAACTTCTTAACAGTTACCCATGGGATTAGATCAATCAAGTGTTTTACGACCCTGGTCAAGACACCACAAAATTCAGCCGTGCAACAAACTCCTCAGAGCAATCTTTAATGCTTCGCTTTTCAATTACCTTCGAGGAACTAGCAAATTTTTACAATAAAAATTCAACTTTTATGCTCTGCGTCGTAAAAATATAGTTCCCTCTGCGAAGGAGGAAAAGCAAAAATTCCGATGCTTGCTTCGTAAAGCTTACGCCACTATCTTCGAACAGTATTACTCACGAGATTTACGCCTGACAGGCAGCAAACTCTTCCTGTTCCCAATTGATGGGGTCTTTAACAGATAAAAGCGACCAGGTCTCTTTTAATTGAATCGGTTAATGTTTTCATCGCGGATGCTTTAAGGCCTGTAATTTGCTTATCACTCGCGTGTGCTCAACATTTTCGATTACTTTAGTATAGATTACGTACTTGTTCCGGAGCGAGTTGGATTATGGGGCAGTTAATGCTCAAAATTGCGATGTCTCTCGGAGGTTAATTGGAGTGGGTTGGAATATTTTCTTTTTAACATCATCTAATCTACTGTATGAGATGCGGCAATAGATCATTTTTATGGATATGATTCGCGAAATAGTCACACTAACGGGTACTATAAATTTATCATTAATACATAATTAAAATTTTTATTACTATTTTAATTAATTACTGATTACTTTAAAAACGGGATAAACTTACTGACTACAGACAGTGTCTGGGTCTAATCTTATCAGAGCAGATCATAACTGATTCAGAAATCTGATTTCAACAATAGTTACCATATTTTTGCAATAGTTTTCTAATTGCAGTGCAGAGAAAATAATATTGTTTCTGTATCTTTAATTCTCAATATATCAGTAAGAGCCTTTAAAGTTTTATGTTGATATATTCTATGTTAACATATAATTATCCGTTAATTTTAACATTCACTTACCACATTTTCATGTTACTTATCTGTATTAATTTCACTTCTTTATCACATTACTTATAATGCATTTTATTGTAATTATTCAATTTCTAAAATTATTAATATTTTAATAATAAATTACTTATATTCATTAGAACTATGTTTCCTATATGATACTCAAATGAAAATTTTACATCCATTTTCTTTAGTAGTATTGAAAATTACTTTCATTACTTTTCCTATTATAAACAAAACACATTATTTGTTTATCATATTAGGTACCAGTTTTTTAATAGCATTTCATTCATTTAAAAATTCTTAGTAACAATCCATTATAACATTTCGTAATAATAATTTAAATATCCTAAAATTCGCTATTTAATTTTATTGAATACAATTATGAAAAGTTAAAACTTTTGATACCATAGAATTTTATATTTTCATCAGACAGTGCTAAATTTAAAAAAAAAAATAGAAAAACAATGTAATGATAAAACCAAATTATATGTAAAAATTTAAGAATAGAACCAATTGATGATTAAGTCATTTTTAATACAATTGCGATTAGGAAAAGCAGAAGAGAAAATGCATAATTTAAATGCTACACCAGTGAAAAATAACGTGGCAAAATTGATTCGCTTAAGAGCAGGAGGAAGCAAATTGAGTACGCAGTTTGTTGACCTTCAAAGCACTTTTGAATATATTGGGAGAGTACTTTTATTCTGTAAACACTAGGTGTGATTAATTTTTTAAGCGCTGGTTAAACACAACAAAACGACGAAAGATTTTCTTTTTCTTTTCAGTTAAGATTGTTGTAATTTCGTTACACCATCGAAGAGATGGCTGCAATGAAGTTGAAACTAAAACTTGGAAAGAATTATTCGGTGTAAATGACTTTGTGATTCCCACCTGAGTTTAATGCGCGAGATGAACAATATTCAGACCTTCATTTTTTAGCATCTTTGTAAGTTCAGCGAAAACGAGCTGACACTTGTCTTCAACCGGCTTGCCAGTCTTTAATGCATTTTGAGGATCACCAAATTATTTAAGTGTATACGTGTTGTTCAGTTGAACAGGCTTTTTATTATTATCCATCGCCCATCGGATAATTTTCTTTCCAGGGAACTCAACATCAATTTCTAAAGTAGTGTAGTCATGATGAATAAAAAAGCTCGAAGTACACGACAAAAGCGTCACGAATCTCAAAGAGAGTGTAGTTAGATTGTAGCAGTATTTATATAGTAAATTTTGTCGTTAATCCGATTGGCTAAGAACTATAAGAAATGCAGAAGTTTAAAATTGTATGATGCTGAATTAGTTTTCAGATATGACGCAGTATCGAAAACGTTATTACTATTTTCAGACAAGAAAAGGAAGGTGTCCAAATTAAAAAGAGGAATTGAGTGTATGTTGCTAATTTAAAATATTATTCAGACTTATATTTTTTTATCTTACATAAATTGAGAGTTACATCTTGTAACTTGGTACAGGATGGTCATAAAAAATCTTCCTCGATATACGAATACCTTGGGGGCCTATCCGCTCAAACAATCGAAATGAAATTTCAGATATTGTTATTTAAATGTTATTTGCGCTCGAGATCATGGTGATTTAAAACAATAGAGCTATAGTCGTTACAGCGATGCTGATGTTTGAAGTGATGGTTACAGCTGTTTTGGTTACAGAGAAAAAATTTCAGAGTTTTCAATTTGCAACAGCTACTTTTTTCTCACAGCACTTTGATCAAACTGATCTGCACATTGTAAACCCATAAATGGTGTTGGAACGATACTCGAGAGATACAAATTGCCTGCATTAAATATTTGCAAAGAAGAGTATTGTAAAGGACCATTGATAACATACATGAGGAGAGGGAAATAAACTTTAATTGGTATTTTATTGGTTTATTGCTATTGATTTAGTTAAATATTCTCATTAATTATAAATGGATTAATGATTTTACTTCAGCTTTTGCCATTATGTAAGTATAGTCATTTTTAGCCTAAGTATCGTAAGACACGGCATAAATTTGCCATGGCGCCCTTCAGAAAGATTTATGGTAAATAATTTACTACTTTAAGAACAAAAAGGAGAAATAACGGAATTCGAAAATTCGAAAAGAAAACTTAAAGATTATTAGAAACTGAAGTTAGAATTATATGTATCTATATTTGTAATTATATACTCGTATATACAAGGACGGTGATAATGATGATACTTTAGATGTTAAGGCAGTAGTTATTAACGATAACAGCCGATTCATGAAGAACAAAATGCTATGGGAGCAGATCGAATACTTTTCATTCTGTTAAAACATTTTTCATAGAGACATAGCTAAATTGGCCCAAAAGAGAAGCTTTTCAGGAAGATTTACATGAGCACCTTTTATATTTTTATAGAAACTTTGTTGTCGCATGTCAATAGAAGGAAGATCTAGTCACATAAAGTATAAATATTATGCAAAATGTTTTTGAATTATACATACAGATTATATTTTAAAATTTAGGAAATTCAAGCGTCGAAAATTTTTTATAAATCATCAAATTTCTATGTATGTTATAAACGATATTACGTGCTATTACGCAATTAAGAAAGCTAGATATAATTTGTTAAATATAATACATGTACTGAAATTTATCAACACTTGTTTTAAATATCTAATACTTTGCCGATTTTGTCGGCAAATATCTAATATTTTGTCGAGACTTGGTTCAGTTCGGCAGTCACATAAACTTGTAAATATACTCATGCTTTGTTCCAAGTATTTTCTTTTAGTTCTTATATCCATAGGCCGTCTGCTTCCTTGTAAAAAGTCGCTGTATCTGTGTGGGCTTTGGCAGGCATCCAAGTTTTGAGCCCACAATTAGTTTCCTCTGATGCTAACATAAGGCTAGGATCACGCAACATTACGTGGCTATTGTGCTCCTGCCGTGTTTCTTTTTCATACGTTATTCCTTTTTGTTATTTTATTTTCTCTTATTTCATACAGCATAGCTAGAGTGTGTTTGGCTGTAAAAATCCGAGTTTGCGGAAGAAGGAATTTTCCGCATGCACTATGTATTCTAACGCAGCTTCTGGTGCGCAAACTGATGTTTAATTAATTACGACAGCAATATTGTTTTGAGTTATAACATAAATTCTGTCGTAAAAAATTTTACATCATTAAGATATTCAGGAAATTTAATCGCATTAAAGTGTAATCACATTCAATAAACGTGTACTTCTTTTTAATTCAGTTGCAGCTATTAAAAAAATAGACTGGCTGACATTTTTAATTTTTGTTTACATCATTAAAAACTTTTATTTTTCAAAACCATTTATTTAAATATGCTTCTTCTATCTATATCCAAAAATTTTCAACTAGACAGCTTTCCTGTCTTGGGTTGGTAAGTTTCTTCTACCCTTCTACCTAGTTTCTTTTGTTTTCTATTTGATCCAAACCTGAAGTCAAGACCTTTTGTGTTCTATTTTATTCCTCCAAGTTTGTAAACCACTTTTTTTATACTCTGCTTCATTCTAGCCTAAACCATCTTCTTCATTTAACCAAGGCCTGTAGACAATTCGTCTGATTTTTACTTTATCAGGCTTATAACAGGGTGCTTTAATTTTGTACTTGAATTTATAATGTTAGCAATTTCTTCCTGATCTTTAGTTTGATCGGTCATACCTTCACCTCTCACTGTCTATTATTTATTTGGTACATGAAATGCTATGTTGGGTGTATCTCTTGGACACCAAAATCCAAGGGGTCACCAAGGGGACACCATGAGTGTTTTTCGTGCTTTTCTTTTAAGTAACGTGAATAAAGCTTTGCAGCTTCTCACGCAGGAAATATGAAGTCCTCTACAAAGGAAGTGAAATCCCTAACAAAGATGTCCTTTTCCTTAGGCAGATAGTCCTTGTGTTCTTTGCTTTATTCAGATAACTAACCAATTTGACGGTCGTCAATTTATTTTGAGTGTCGACCAAAAACCAATGAATTCTACTATTATTATTTTATTATTTAATTTTCCTCGGAAGATGAAATTAGAATAAAAATTACAATGGTCCACATGCAGTGGCTTACCTGTAAAAGTAAATAAGGTAATATCCCATTTTGAAATTCTGATTCATCATGCGAATTTATATATATAATTTTTTAAATAGCATGTGATCTATATTAAAACTGTGTTAAAACCGGCTCTGTCTAATACAAAGAATAAATTATTACAATAGCTGTGTCGCACTGCAATTTCTATTTGAAATTGCTCCTGTTAATAATAAATACAGTTTGAAGATTAAGAAGATCACTGTAATTAAAGACAATTAAAAATCATTATATTTTTCATTAAAAATATTCATTATGTCATTAAAAATTAGTATGTTTTAACCGAACATGATTGGATCTTGCTCCTCTTTTGCGAAATTACTTATGACTATCAAAGATGTGCTATTTGTCAGATATTTTTGAGAAACTAAACGATCTCAGCTTGTCTCTTCAAGAAAAAATTCGTAATATATTTACTTCGAATTATAAAATGCTGTTGTGTTGTGATTTATTTCACTTGTCTGACAGTAACATCATAACAAGCTCACGAAATTCATCGTGGCGAAGAGTGCAAGATTGCGCCTGTCTTTAGCAAAACCTTTGAGCTCAATTCAGGCGACAACACTATATTGTTCAGTTCCGCCCCCAATTTTGATGGAGAGCATACCCGGGGAATTATTCTAGCCGCTCTTCAACCCCCTCTCTAGGGGACTTGGACACTAACCTTTAGAGAGGACTTTCGGCTCGTTGCATATTTAGAGGCCCCCGTGTCACACAGACACTATAAATTTACAACCCCATGCCTTTTCCGGGATTTGAACCCAGGCCCATCGGTACGGCTGACCACTACCCTGGTAGGGCGGCTCGAATGATGAAACTGAAGGCTTTATTTAAAAAATCAATATCCGAAGAATATGGAGAAAAATTATTCATTTGAATGTTTACATCTTTCGACAATTTTATAATTATAAAATAATTGCAAAAATTATTATAGATCATTTAAAAACCCTACAAACACAACTTTGCAAATACTTTATGTCCAATTTTGACTCCAAAACGTTACTTTCGATTTATGAAACCTTTTTGATTGACATTAATATTATTAACCATTAACCACCTGCTATATAATCGTAAGCAAGTAAGAAAATTGCAACACCATCAAGTAATTATGCAAATTCACCCTAACTTACAAGAATGTAAATTGAGGTAAGGCATACAAATTATTAGATTTATGAAGCTGTTGCTCATGCGTGGAATGAGAACCGGGCGCTTTTTTCATGTATATAAAGCACTGTAAAGTTGCAATGAAATCTGTTTATCATCCTCTATCTACAGTGAACGTTTAATTAATAGTCAATATGCCTCGTCCACAGCTCGAGGGTGCCATACTAATAACTAACAGAGTTCGAACGAGGCCGCATTTTCGGTATGCGACAGGGGGGGATTTTCATATCGAGCAATCGCATCCCGCACGCAGCGTAATGCCACAACAGTGAAGAGTGTTTGGAAGAAATGAACAGAGGAGAACAACATTAAGCAAAATCCTGCCAGTGGGGGCATGCAATAGCACAACTGCACAAGGCGATAGACATGTCATCCGCATGGATGTGACGGACCTTTCAGTGTCCTCTCGTGTGTTAGCACAATGTTGGAGCACGGCTACAGATGTTGTGTTGTCTAGCTCCAAGGTTCACCGCCGTCTACTGCAGCATGAACTGCGTGAAAGGGTTCCTCTATGCAGGATTCCCTTGTCGCCGAATCACAGATGCCTCTGACTTCAACGCCCACGGCAACATAGCGCGTGGCGTGCCCTGTAGCAGCAACTTGTTTTCTCATATGAGTCTCTCTACAGTCTGGAGCACATTGATGAAAGAGTATGAGTCAGACGTTACAGAGGGAAATGTCTGCTCCCACAGTGTGTTATCCAGTGTCATACTACACAAGCGTCTGCCATCATTGTGTATAGAGCTATTGGATATAATTGTCGATCCCATCTAGTGCAAATTGCGGGCAACCTCAACGGTGATCGCTACATAAGGAAAGTTGTGAAGTCAGAGGTTCTCCAATTTTTGACACATCCTGGGAGCTGTATTTCAGCAGGATAATGCCGTGCACCGTGTACATGTTTTTCAAACTGCAAAGCCTTCTTTAAGGTACAACAGGTTTCAGCGCTTCTCATGGCCTGCTTATTCCCTGGATATGTCGCACATTGATCATGTCTGGGATTTCATAGGCCGGCGAATGGCTCGTACAGCTAGTGGAGCACTCACTGACTGACTTTGGAACTTTGAACTGTGGCGTTGAGTCGAAGCCATATGAAATGCCATTTTCCAGGATTACATTCAGAACCTGTATGATTCAATGACACGACGTTCACAGCCTCTCATTGCTCAGCGTGGCGGACACACAAAGTACTGATTTCTGACGTTCGTTTTGTTTTATGTCGTATAAATTTGATCATTTATTTGTATCGCTATCAGTAATATGTGGAATTATTTTTATTTATTCCGGCAATTCCTTTATGGTGTTGCATTTTTCACAGACATTAGTATATATGTAGTAGAAAAGTGATGCATACAATGGAACTGAAATTTTAATTTCAAGCAAGTCTGCATAATAGCAATAGAATAGGCTTGTGATGAAATTCTTAAAAAAATTAAGGAAATAAAACTTTACGTCATATGCAGTTGTATTTTTGATTAACAAATGTGAGCGCGTGACAGCCTTTTGAAAACTGACAAAGAATATCAAAGGCATTTATTTGTTTTCTTTCCCCCATGTTACATTTTTGAATCGATATTATTATAATTATTGCCGTGACATATCCGATAAAATCCAGTTCTCATATTTTTTTTTTTTTTTTTAGATTAAATACGCTTAAAACTAATTTTAGTTCAAAAGAATGAGTATTCATTCCAGTTATCCATATAGTACTTGCGAAGTACTTGGACAGTTCGTATACAAAAAATTAATACTGTTTATTTAAGATACAAAAACACGCCGAACAAGTATTAATTTGGAATTCAAACAACAAAAATCAGCATTATATTTGCAAATTTTCACAGGACTAGTTTCCACGGTTTTATCGAAACATCATCCTCAGCTGCAAAAGCGCAAATGAACGAGATAAGATATAATGATTAGATAAGATAATATAAGAAATACTGGACACGAGAAAAGCTCCTGGCGCTTTCTGTTGATGAATGGAGAACTATAACATAATTTCTTTAAAGGCTAAAGGCAAAAATATAAATTGGAATTTGGGTCGTTAACTAGAACAGAAAGATATTTTTGAATGGTAAATGCCTCTAGAAAATCTAATTCACGAATGGAAGTTGTTTTTGGTTTTTGGCTGCAGAAAAATTGAAAGTGTGATTTTCGGGCCAACAATGTTGGGCAACAGAAGACTTCTGTGTTTCCTTTTTTCGAACATATGCATCATGTTCCTTAACGCGAAATTTTAAGGATCTTTTAGTGTGACCAATGTAAATTAAACCTCACTGGCATCGAATCCTGTAAATACCCCCAGAAACTCATATACGGAACGGGATTCTTGAGTATGGAACTCGCAATTTTATTGATGGGAGGACAAATAACCCGAAAGTTAAATTTCTGTAAAATAAGTGCAATTTTATAGCTAATTGCAGAAAGAGTGGAATGACAACAGAATTCTTATAATCTGCTAAAAGAAGACTCAACACGCAAACAAACTTTTGGTGTGTTGCGATGAGAATTTTTTAACCGATTGATTAATAATGTTGGGTGAAAATACCCTGTCAATAACTACTGCTTTTAAATTATTTAGTTATTCATCAAGAGACAGTTTGGAAGAGCAAACTTGAAGTGCACGGAAAACGTAGGAATAAAATAAAGCTAAACTTTGTTTAGTCGGATGACATGATTTGAAAAGTGGTGGAAGGGAAACCGTAGTACTAAACCGATCACGGTAAACCGTAGTACTAAATTTGGATGTGTTACGTGTGGCTAGAATATCGAAGAACGGAAAAGAATTGCATGTCTCAAGTTGAAAAGTGAACTGAATAGCAGGTTCAATAGAATTCATTGTTGAAAGAACTTTATTTAAATCATCTTTATTACCTTCAAAAGGGTAAAATGTTCGTCTACGTAGCGGAACCATACCGGGAAATTTAAGGTTTCAAAAAAATCTTATTCATAATAATGCATGTAGATATCAGCCAAGATGGGACTGGGGGGCTTCCCATGGCTAATCTTTCGGTTTGCTTGTAATACTTATATTGGAAAACGAAATGCGTTTGTTTCAAACAGAGTTGAGTGAGGGAAATTAGCTCATCAATTTCAATGCAAGAGAAATGAATTTCACAAAGTCTGGTTTTTAGACATCGTAACGCGCCCTTCACTGAACATTGGTGAATAATGATTTTACATCAAAGAAATCATAAAAAAATTTCTAGGAGAAATACTTTAAACTTTTTTTACAAACTCTATTGAGTTCTTTATAGTTTAAATGTTATTATATAATAGAGTTGAAATAATGGAAATGAAATGTTTAGCTAACGGATACGAGGCAGTGCCTAAATTTGATACAGCAGGGCGGAAAGGAATACCACTTTTACGAAATTTGAGAAGAGCATATAATCTGACACAATTCACAACAGATGGGGTAAGCGACTGTTTTAAGTTGGTCGAAAGGATTTGTGAAGTGATCGCAGTGTGATCGCAGTTTTTATTATTGTTTTTATTATTATTTTATTATTTTTTATTCATCGGTTGCCTTTCACCGCCTGTTAAAAAATTTTATCAACTTTGTACTATTAAAATTTTTGATCATTAAATAGATAAGTGAAAGTTCACTTACCTTCTAAATAGGGCTGCCCTGAACTGCCTGCTTTTCCTTCTTGTAGGTATCCGTCTCTATGATGAACTTCGATTCACTGCGAAACACAGCTATAAACTTTTTAAGAAATTTTAATTCGTATGAAAGATATCTACAAAATATTTACAAGTTATAATGATTACAAGCATAATTTATACGGAGACGGTCTATCGTTATACATCTGTTAGACGCGTCAGCCGTTCAACTGACTACTTTTAGTCTCTTTCGCCAGAGGGCGTTCGTGGAAGTAAAGTTCTAGTAAGCAAACGCGGCACTCCCACCTTGAGGTCCAGTATCAGCAGAGGATGGACCTCAACTGACCTGTAGTTCAAGTCTTTTGAGATTTCGTCATACGTCGAGTTCTGTACCTCACTAGCATATCCGACTCATGTGAAAAGTTGAGTTCAAGAGGTATGAGGTTTTTAGTAGGTCTTATAATCTCGCCTTGTGCAGTTTTCAGTTTCACTAATCTAATGTGTCCGTCGTGGGATGGAAAAATTTCCAGGATTCTAGCTAAGGGCCAGTTTATCCTTTTTTCGTTGTTGGACACAATTACAAGATCACCAACTTTCACAAAAGATGGTTCGCGGATGAATTTTGAGCTTTGTTTTAGTTGCCCTAAATATTCAGATCGAAATCTTTTCGTAAATCTTTTCTCAATTTGGCTCTGTAAAGGTATCTTTTATTGATGGATTTAGAATCCAAAAGATCTAATTCAGGAACTCCAGTCTCTGGAATTTCTGTTAGAAACATTGCTGGGGTGAGAGCTCTTAAATCCTTTATGTCTTCTGACAAATACGTGAGAGGACGGTTGTTCATAATGCTCTCGCAGTCACAAATGATTGTCAACAATTCTTCGTAGTTCAGAGAAGATTTTCCTAGTACCTTTCGAAGAATTCTCTTTAGTACTCCAATTAATCTTTCCCACCACCCTCCCCACCATGGCGAGGAAGGGGGGATAAATTTCCATTCAATTTTCTTAACTGTTGCATTTTCTAAGATAGAATTCCAATCTATGGTCTTAAACAAATTATTTGATCCAACAAAATTGGTTCCATTGTCGGAATATGCAGTGACAGGTCTACCCCTTCGAGCGATGAATCGCCTGAACGCGTGCAGGAAACTTTCGGTTGATAGAGATGAGACTAGCTCTAAGTGAACTGCTCTATATATTGCGCAAGTAAAAATGACGATCCATGTTTTTTGGCCTCCTTTCAAAATTAAGGGACCCGTCAGATCAACACCAATAATCTCAAAAATTAAAGCATCTCTTATTCTGTCTTCAGGTAGTGGCGCTTGAGGAATCTTATATGAATCAGAGTCGAACCTTCGATATCGTACACAGGTTTGTATAACCTTGCGTACTGTCTTCCTACTCTTTATGATCCAATATTTTTCACGCAAAGCGCACATAACGAATTGTACTCCAGCGTGACTTAGCCTTTCATGTTCAGATTTGATCAGTTTTAAGACTAATGGATGTTCTGAGGGAAGTAAAACTGGGTAACGAAAGTCAGCGTCATCGTCTCTCTGAAAGATACATGTCTTCGCTTTTATAAGGCCATTGGAGTCCATGATAGGTTCTAGAGCACGTATTCTTTGATCTTTCAATCCTTCGAAAGATTCTCGTTGGATGAGTCGGAAAACCACTGTTTCAGCTCCTTTCAGTTCCTCGAATGAAATTCTCCCATGAGTTCTTTCAGATGGTGGTGTTGTAGCATTTTTAAGGAATCTAAAGATCCAAGATACGACCTTTATGATCTTTTCTAATTTTGAAATGTGGGATGGCATCGTTCATTATAATCGGATGACGCGACAAGCTGTGAGAATAAATCTTTGACTTTTCCGATGATAGAATTCAAACGATTCCGCCATTAAGACGATGACGCGATTAAAAGATGTTTGCATATTAAAGATGATTCCTTCTCTTCATCTGTAAATAATCTCACCTATTTACTTCTACGTATGTAATTACTTCGTAGTTTGTTGCAACTATTCATGTTTCATTAAATATTCAAGTTATTTGTAAATCGGACTAGTTTATTAGCTCCTAGACAGCCACAAAAGGAGTAAGTTTACAGACATCATATTCCTAGACAGTAAGTACCGATTCTACAGATTTGGGCGCTCAGGCCGGTATGAACCTAGGAAGAAGTATTATGAATATTACAAAATAAGAGAAGTAAGTTTTGTTTCGATTATTTCCACATTGTTACTTCTAAGAATAGTGTTCTATGATACTGTGAATTAAGATGACTACCTTAAATTCTATTCCTAGAATTTCAAATTCTTTAAAGACTGGGCCTACTAAGTCAATTAAACTTTTACATCAAATTGTGTTTGGAACTTTGGGTGATCAAAAAAATAGAGCTAGATTGCGTAACTTTTGCGGTTTTCCATCTGATTTTAATATTAAAGAAACAAAACAAAAATTACTTAAAACTCTTACTGCAAGTGATTTTATTTCTGTGTGTAATTTGTTACATCTTAATTATGATTCAAATCCTGATAAAAACTGTGATTTAATATTAAATAGTCTTTGTGATTTTATGCTTTTAAAATCCGAAAGTGATGACGATGATGAGTTATCTGAAAACGAAAGTGTTTATGATTCTGATAAAAATGATGATATTAATTCCGTTCGGTCACGATCACCTCCCAGAAATAACTCAGTGGATGAAAACATTATAATGCCTAGCACTATTTCCTTACATTTTCGTGATATTTTAGAAACTGTTTCTGAATTTAATGGCACTGATACATATCCAGTTGAATCCTTCATTGGTGATTTAGAAGAATCTTTTAAATTATTTAAGTTATCGGAATTACAGAAAATTGTGTTTGCTAAAAAATTGCTTACTGGTTCTGCTAAAGTGTTTATTAGGTCTTTGAAAGGTATAATATCATGGGACAAATTAAAAGAAAATCTTTTATCTGAATTTGGTTCTAAAATAAACAGTGCACAACTTCATAATTTGTTACAGAAACGACACTTAAAACCTGGTGAATCACTTTCCGAATATTTAATTGCCATGCGTGAAATAGCCAGTCGCGGTTCTGTTGATGATTCATCAATTCTTGATTATGTAATCAATGGGATACCAGATCAGAGTAGTAACAAAATTGTTTTGTATGGGTGTAAAACTATTTCTGAATTCAAAGAGAAATTAAAAATTTATGAGAAAATTCGTGTTCCAGATACGAAAAATAAGGGTTATTCAAGTACTATCACACAAAATAAAACACGCGCTGTACCTAGTAAGATTAAAGAGCCAAGGTGTTTTAATTGTGGAAGTTTTGGCCATAAGTCGAATTTTTGTAACAATAAGAGTAAAGGATTTAAGTGTTTTAAATGCGATTTGTTTGACCACAAAGCCGTAGATTGTTCGAAAACATCATCTAAAAATATTCAAGATGCCAAAGCTGTTACTCCAATAA
Organism: Stegodyphus dumicola; assembly: GCF_044657685.1. NCBI lineage: Eukaryota > Metazoa > Arthropoda > Arachnida > Araneae > Eresidae > Stegodyphus > Stegodyphus dumicola. The sequence goes on along the minus strand of NC_140772.1, from coordinate 95,961,931 downwards.
CTCAGACTTGTCAGAAAGAAATGCATAAAACTGTTAATTTGGGTAATTTGCAGATTGATGCTTTAATAGATACTGGTAGTCAGGTAACGTTAATCCGAGAAGATATGCATAAGAAGATAGGTTCTCCTGAACTTAAGTCGGCAGAACTACAGTTAACGGAATTTGGCAACAAACCTATAGAGAGATTTGAAGGTGAATTCCAAATTGATGGTTCTTTATTTAAATCAAATATTTGCGTTATCGCAGAAAATAAGAAATCTGATAGTGATTCCGAAGGGCATAAAAATGCTCATTGCAATGGAAATGGTTCTGAAGAAGGATATGGAAAAGTTGTTAATTATGGTGTTTTACTTCCAAAACCAGAAAGTGATCCTGTTAGTATAGTTCCTGTTACAATGCAGAATTTGATCAAACTGGATATTTCATCTGCAATCAAAGCTAGTGGCAATGATTCCATGATTTTGAATTCTGATGATGTCCCGAGTGATGCAGATTCTGCTGTAAATGAAAATGATGCTATTAAAGATGAATTAGTGCAAAAAGGAAACTCAAGCACAATACAATCAGCTCTGAAGGCAATGAGGAGAAACGCCTCTGCAGAAGGAGATTCTGAAGAGAAGCATTTTCCCGAACAAGAGTCATTTGCTAAAGATGATGAATCAAAAGTGAATTCTACTAGAACAATTTCAGTAAAATACCTTGCAATAGAGAAGCAAAAGAAGCCACTGGAGACGAAGAAACTACAAAGACCACCGAAGAAAAAGAGAAGATTGAAAAGCAGAAGTCAGTCAGAAAACCTGATCACAACGACGCTGATACGGAAAGCAAAGACGAAACAAAAGAAATTAAAGAAGGTGAGAAAAAAGAAACGAAAAAGCAGATTCAGAAGATCCAGGAAGAAAATTGAAAATCTTTGATAATGAAATGCCGATTTTGATGATTCCTGATTTAGACGTTTTTCCCGACTAGACAAATTTCTCCCGATTTGACTAATGGACTATTATTTTAAAGACGTGAACTAATTTAGGAAGACTGAAGATGATGTCTAATGATGAAATGTATGAAGAAATACGGCTTAAAGAAGATGATTTTAAGAATACGCATTCGAATGACGGATCTTGAAGATATCTAAGACGCATTCAGAAGACGTATCCAGACGGTATCTAAGAAGACGCATTCAGACGATATTAAGACGTATGTAAAGACGAATCCAGACGAATTGTTCCAGACAACATCAAAGGAAGACGTAATTGTGAAATGTATGTATTCAGATAGACTGTTAAAGATGAACGAGCACTGAAAGAGCATTTAAGAAGATCTAACGCCGTTATTTCTGTAGATGTTAAGATGATGAGAAAAGATGGCTGAAATAAACCATTTAGGACGACTTTTCCCTCAATAGTAACTAACAATCTTTTTTTTCGTTTTTTTAAATTTTATTTTTCAGATCCCTAGATGAGATGATGGTGGTACGAGAATGCGAGGCCGCATTCCATCAGGATGGACGAGCAGTTGTGGGATGGCATCGTTCATTATAATCGGATGACGCGACAAGCTGTGAGAATAAATCTTTGACTTTTCCGATGATAGAATTCAGACGATTCCGCCATTAAGACGATGACGCGATTAAAAGATGTTTGCATATTAAAGATGATTCCTTCTCTTCATCTGTAAATAATCTCACCTATTTACTTCTACGTATGTAATTACTTCGTAGTTTGTTGCAACTGTTCATGTTTCATTAAATATTCAAGTTATTTGTAAATCGGACTAGTTTATTAGCTCCTAGACAGCCACAAAAGGAGTAAGTTTACAGACATCATATTCCTAGACAGTAAGTACCGATTCTACAGAAATATTGTCAAAAAGGTTAAATTTATCTGTATTCGTGTTATTGCTGGCTGAAACCACAGTTCGTTTTCTCTCTCCATTTACTATATCGAAGTCAGGATGTTCTCCATCTGCAATAGGCCACTCTTCTGGAGGTCGATAAATCCAATCTGGTCCTTTCCACCATTCGGATTTCTTCAATTCTTTTGCAGAGCAACCGCGAGATGGCAAATCCGAAGGATTAAACTTTCCAGGAATGTGATGCCAGTGATCTGGGTTACTCAACTTTCGAATCTCATTTACTCGATTGGCTATAAAAGTGGACCAATTTTCTTTCTGTTTTATCCAAAAGAGAGCATTTGTGGAATCCGTCCAGTAAAAAACTGGAACCTCTTTTAGTTTCAAGTCTTCTCTTATTGTATGAGAGAGCCTGGCTCCAATAGTGCAAGAGAGTATCTCTAGTCGAGGTATGGTGTGTGCTTTTAGCGGAGCAACTCTTGCTTTAGATTGTATCAATTGACAAGTGACTCCACTCTCATCGCTGTGTCTAAGAAAAATGCAGGTCGCATACGCGTCCTTGCTTGCGTCCGAAAATACATGCAGAGTGGTACTTTCGTCTATTTTGGGAAGCAATATAGGAATTTTGATGTCTTTCAAATATTTTAACTGAGATGACCATGTGAAAAATTTCCTTGCTAGATCATTCGGCAGATTAGTATCCCAGTTAATTTTCTTTTTCCAGCATTCTTGCAGAATCAGTTTAGGCATGAGAGTAACTGGACTAGTAAACCCAATTGGGTCAAAGATTTTACTCAATTCGGAAAGAACAGATCTTTTGCTCAATACAGGGTTTTCTTCATATTTTACGTGACAAGACAAAGTATCGTCATACAAGTCCCATTTTAATCGCAATACTGACACAACATCTTCATAATCTTTATCAGAAAGGTTTAGAATTGAAGTTTCATTTTTAAGTCTATTATGTTTCCAACCTCTTAGGTCAAATTTTGCAGTAGCCATTATTTCTCTAGATCCTTTGATAAATGAGTTTAATTCTTCAATTGATTCCACGCTCGCTACGCAGTTATCCACATACATGGCTTTCTTTAGCTTTGAAGCTATTTCCTGATGTTGTTTTGGTACATTTTCCAAATGGTAGTTAATCGTGGCCGCAAGTAAACAGGGGCTGGTGTTTACGCCGAATACAACCCTTCGGTGCCGATATATAGTCAGTTTTTCAGGCTGTCCTTTCTCCCACCATAGGAACCGGAGAAAATCTCGATCCGCTGGATTCACACCTATCTGAAGAAATGCTCTTTTTATATCCGAAATTATTCCATACTTCCCCTCTCGAAATTTTATCAAAATTTTGGGGATCAATTCAAGATAATTAGGACCCTTTTCCAGGCAGTTGTTCAGAGATACCGAATTTTTCTCCTTTGCAGATGCGTCGAACACTAGTCGAATTTTGGTAGTCGAATTTTCCCGAAACACGGCTGTATGTGGCAGATAATGCCCTTTGATCTTTTCTGCCTCCGAAATATCGACAGGTTCAATTATTCCCTCTTCTACCCAATCCTTTAAAACAGTTTCGTAGGCTTCTAAGGAATTCTTAGTCTGAAGGGTTTTCACGCAAGACTTCAGACGCTTTTCTGCAAGGATTCTATTATCTGGCAACTCAGGATGAATTTGAAGCCATGGCAGTGATACCTGATACCTTCCAGCGTCATCTCTTTCTAAAGTACGGATAAAATAATTTTCTGTAGCCTTTTCTATTTCTTGTTTTGTTTGCGAAAGAGCTGGTTCAGTTATTCCGATAGAATCAAGAGACCACAAGTCACAAATTTTTCTGTCACTAATGTGTAGTGATAAAAGAACTTCATTAAAATTCTTTCCCTTTACCCTTGTTTTCCTAATATTGTCCAACCAAGGTGTGTATTCATCGCTACTAAACTCTCCGTTACGTGTTTTACTTCCCTTGTAAAGAGTTTTCCGGCATAATCTGCTCCTACAAGCATGTGTATTTCATTAGGGTGTTTTTCAAATAAACAAGAATTCTCATTAGTTACATCACTGGGAAAAATTTTGTAACCTCTTAGTTTCTTTATGCAGTCCCTATCCTCCAGTTTTGGAATAAGTGAGCATATGGTTTTTTGGCTCAAAACTTCCATTTCGCATGTGAATCCTGTTTCTGGATTATTCAACTTAATCAGATACTTGTTGTGATTTTCCCTTTTTTCTATCCCTCCAAAAAGCCCATGAGTCACACTTTCCTGACCTAAAGATTTTAGTTTTAATTTCTCCGCAAGAAATGTGCTGATATATGATCTGCTACTTCCGGTATCCAGAATTATTCGTATAAAATTGCTTTCACCATCCCCGTCAACATTGACAATTAAAGTTTGCAAGATTACACTTTCATAGGATGAATTATTCGTTAAGGCCTTATTTTCAATTTGTTCTTCCTTAATTTCTCCGTTTTCGTTTTTAAAACACATTATAGTGGCATGCCGTTGTTTACATAATTCACACCTTATTCTAGAAGTGCAATTAAAACTAAGATGCCGTGGGTGTAAACAGCGATAACAGATTCCTTTCGCTTTGCATTTCTCCCTTTTTTTCTCAGTAGACCATAAAGATGCTTGTTTACACGTTATAGACTCGTGATCAGAAGAGTCGCAGAAAACACATGGTGTTTGTCCCCCCCCCCGCAAACTTGCGTTCGTCAACTCTGCAGCTGTGTGTTTCGCAATAGGTCTGGTTTCACTCAGTTTGTTATGCTTTTGCGGCGCCGCCTTTGACTGGACCGTCTGGAATGTACGTTCGCGCGCAACTAACTGTTCAGAAAGAAATTCCACTAGGTGATTCAAATCGTAATTTGATTTTCGAACTGTTTTATTATATTCCAAAACCAAATCTGCTGGCAATGTTTTAAGCAAAATAGGTGTTAATAAAGCTCCATATGTTTCTGAGGTCATATTTAATGATTCAAGACATCGAATATGTTTCTGTATATAATTGAATAACTTACGGAAATTTTGAATGTCATTAGAATCTTTTAGAGGTCTTATTTTCAGTAATTTATCTATATGGGCGTTTATCAGTACATCTTTATTTCCAAATCTTTCTGTGAGGAGTTTAACTGAAGTTTCGTAATTTTCTTCGGTTAAATCGAAACCGTCAATGGTGTTATAAGCAGTACCTCCCAAAAAGGATTTCAAATAATTAAATTTGCTTATAGCGTCAAGCGTTTTATTTTGGTGTATGGCTGATGAAAAAGTGTTCCAAAATGTCAGCCATTCGCAGCTCTCGCCATAAAACTTCGGAATCGTAAGTTTAGGAAGCTTCACATTATGACTTTCAATTTTAACGTTTTCTATAATACTTTCACTTAACTGTTCAGTGCTTCTTAACACACTAAATTTTTGTTGTTCTATATTAATTTCTTTCAATTTTTTTGTTAGCTTTGTATTTAAATGTAGTTATTCTTTCACGATATTCGTCAACACCGTTTAATTCCTGGTCAAGATCCTTTATGTCTATTAATTTTTCTATATCGGCATCTATTTGTTTTAACTCGTTCGCTTTTTTATTTAAGAGTTCTAAGGAAATTTTTAGTTCCTCTGCATTCACTTCTGTTTTTGGTAATTCAGTTTCGATTCGGCCAATTAATTTTGTAATGGCAGCCCTTATGTGGCCGCGTTTCCTTTTCAATGTATCGAGGAATTCCGTCATTATTTAATATTCAATAATTCAACAACTATCAGCAATTCACTAATTATTTATGCTTATGTATCATCTATATAACTGATATCAATTTAGACAGTTTCAATAGTTAGGAAAACAGCAGTTACTGGCAGTCCCTGTTCGAGCGCCATGTTAAAAAATTTTATCAACTTTGTACTATTAAAATTTTTTTATCATTAAATAGATAAGTGAAAGTTCACTTACCTTCTAAATAGGGCTGCCCTGAACTGCCTGCTTTTCCTTCTTGCAGGTATCCGTCTCTATGATGAACTTCGATTCACTGCGAAACACAGCTATAAACTTTTTAAGAAATTTTAATTCGTATGAAAGATATCTACAAAATATTTACAAGTTATAATGATTACAAGCATAATTTATACGGAGACGGTCTATCGTTATACATCTGTTAGACGCGTCAGCCGTTCAACTGACTACTTTTAGTCTCTTTTGCCAGAGGGCGTTCGTGGAAGTAAAGTTCTAGTAAGCAAACGCGACACCGCCCTTCAAGTCATGTCATCCGATTAAATAAAAGTTAGCTTCATTTTATTCCCATGTTTTCCGTGAACTTCAAGTTTGGTCCTCCAAACTGTAACTTAATGAATAACTAATTTATTCAAAAGCAGTAGCTATTTACAGGGGCTTTTCATCCAACATTATTAATTAAGCAGTAAAACATTGTCATCTCAGCACACCAAAATGCATACTCGTGTTTTAGAAGGTTATAGGAATTATGTTGTCATTCCCTTCTTTCCGTCAGTTAGCTATAAAATTGCAAGTATTTTATAGAAATTTAACTTTCTGGTTGTTTATTCTCCCATCAATAAAACTGCGAGTTTCATACTCAAGGACCCCGTTCCGGATATGAGTTTCTGGGGTATATACAGGATTTGTTGCCAGTGAGGTTTAATTTATATTGGTCACACTAAGACAGGCTTAAAATTTCGCGTTAAGGAACACGAGGCATATGTTCGATAAAAGGAAACAGAATTCTTCTGTTGACCAGCATTGTTAGTCCGAAAATCACACTTTCAATTTATCTGCAGCCAAAATTATTCAAAAACATCTTCCATTGCTCACTTATTTTCTAGAGGCATTTCACATTAAAAAAAAATCTTTCTCTTCTAGTTAACGATCCTAATTCCAATACATCATTGCCTTCAGCCCTTAAGGAAATTATGTTTTATTTCCCATTTCATCGACGGAAGGCGCCAGTAGCTTAACTCTTGTCCAGTCTTTCTTATCTTATCTTACCTAATCACTGTTTATTATTATCATTGTTAATTATGTTATCTAATCACTATACCTTATCTCATTCATTTGCGCTTTTGCAGCTGAGGTGATGGTTCGGTAAAACCGTCGAAACTAGTCCTGTGAAAATTTGAAAATATAACTCTGATTTTGTTGTTTGACTTCTAAATTACTACTGTTTATTTATTACAGGAACACATTTTATAATAAGATGCCGCCAGCATTAAATATTTTCATGTTCCTTTCGACATAATATCATAAGTATGTCTAAGGCAAGTGTGAAAATCCTTTACATTTTGATAAATAAGTAAATTTATTATAATGCTAGTCTAAACTTAAGCTGAAACTTTGACGTCAGACTAAATAAATAACAAATCCATTATTCGTGAATTTTGCATGAAGTATTAAGTAATAATCCTTTTAATGTAAGCTATAAATTGGCGGTGAATTAGAAATATAATTAGAATGACAATTGTAATATTAGTCAGAGTATTGTATAGCACCCTGTAATATTACATTAGATGTAATAAAACAGTGCCGTATGTATCATTGTTAAGTTAAAAACTTATTTATGAAATTTTCATGCAAATGAAGAAAATTACATTTTTAATTTAATCAATAATAGTGCATTGCTAAACTTTGGTAATTCATAAATTATATAACTCAATCCCTTCAACCTTCTGAAGATATATATATATATATATATATATATATTTCTGCAGATTTTGTCGTTAGTCTTTAATGATGCGTTTCTTAGACATTAAAAATACTCACATTCTTAAACCAAGCACGCAAGTGCTGAATCTTCCCAGCGAGAAAATGCTTAGTTATAATTCTACTACGAAAAACCTACTGTCAAAATCCAGTTAACTGAAGATCAAAGAAACTGTAGAGAAATAGCAATTGATTTTGCAGTTGGCTAGATACTTGGCAGTGTTCCTACTTTTTGAGGGATTGTAATGCATTCTCCTTGCGAAATATATAGATGCCATCTGGAAGCTGATTAAAGAAAATTTAATAAAAAAGCATATGCATAGTACTATCTGAAACTTAAAAAAATTATAGATTTTTTATATAAATGTGCACAACAATTGGGGAAAAGGCGTACAAGAAAGACAATTTATTAGTTACATTCAGTTACATGGCAACGCTTACAAACTGAAAATTCTGTTGGCATTGGGTCATGAACCTCAATAAAGGAATCAATAAACAGAATCTGCTGCAAATGCAGAGGGGGGGGGGGAAAAGACGTTTTCGACTTGATATGTAACTAGTAAAATAATTACTGCATCCTTTCATTAAAATAATCTTATTTTGTTATTATAAAGACTAAATTTGTTAAAACTGCGAGCCATAATCTACTTTATTACCATATAAATAAGTTAAGTAAATTAGCATTAAGAAGAAACATTCAGATGTAAGAAAATGGAAACATTTACTGAACAACTAAATGCAATTAGCATGAACTTTTATAAAAATGATGAGCCATTAAGGACTTATTACTATCAGTTGTTTTAAAAAAGAAGTAAGCTATGTACTATTTCGACACGTTTCAGCTTTCTCATACCGAAGTACACTGGTGTGCAAAAATTAAGGAAGGTGTCGAAAAATTAGCATATTAGCTGAACGAAGAGGCAGAACGGACATAAAGACCAATCAGGAGATTAAGTAAGATGATGTACGGTAGCACATTCGCAGATATGCAGGTAGACGTAATGGGGGAGTGTCTGAGTAGTATAAAGCATGTTGTCGGTGTAAGATCAGTATTTCTGGCAAAGAGATTGCACGCCGTATAGCAGTTAAAATCACACCGAGTTGCTGCCTCAGGGAGAAATGGCGAATAATCAATCTGTTAGACGACATCTGGATGCTTTTACCCGAGGTCGAATCATTGGGAAGTTGGAGGAAGGCCGCAGTGTGACAAGTGTGGCTGCAGAGTTCGGAATTGCTCACATCATCGTTTCACGACTCTGGAGACAGTTTCAAACTACAGGAACAGCTATCCGGGGGTTTAGTAGTGGTCGTCTACGAGGAACCACACCCGCAGATGACCGGTATATTGCCTTACAGGCCAGAAGAAACAGGCGGCAGACAGCGGGAGAAATCGCTAGACACACGACACAGGCGACTGGACGACCGATATCGCGTTTTACCGTGGCCAGAAGACTGCACGGTGGTGTTCTGTTTGCACGACGCCGTGTACGGTGGGTACCTCTAACGCCTGCCCATCGGAGAAGGCGTTCTCTGTGGTGCCGAGAACACCGGAATTGGAGAGACAATGAATGGGGACGAGTACTCTTTACAGAAAAGAGCAGATTCAGTCTGAGTAGCGATTCTCATCGCATACTCATCTGGAGAGAGCGGAGAAGCCGCAATCATACCTCGAACATCATTGAAAGGGACAGGTATGGAGGTGGCGATGTTCTCGTTTGGGGAGGCATCATTCTTCGTAGTCGTACAGACCTTCACATCTTCGACGCAGGTTGAGTCAATGGGACCCGTTATTGTAACGAGATTCTTCTTCCATATGTGCGTCTTTTTAGAGGCGCTATTTGTCCGCAGTTCCTTTTCATGGACGACAATGCACCATGTCATCGCACAGTAGCTGCCGAACAGCTCTTAGAGAGTGAGGATATTGAACGTATGGATTGGCCGGCACGATCTCCGGATCTCCATCCCATCGAGCATGTATGGGATTTTCTAGGCAGACGCTTGGCAGCTCGTACCTTACCACCAGTAACGATTCCGGAGCTTCGATTGGCGCTGCATGACGAATAGGCAGCAATGACTCAACAACTCATTGACACCCTCATTCTCAGCATGGGCAGACGCTGTGAAACCTGCCTAGCAGTCAGGGGAGATCATATCCCCTATTAAAGACCGGATGTTTCTTGCTGGACACCCATCACAGGGATGTTTCGGCCTTCATTCGCAATTCGCTCCATGCACTTTTTCAATAAAGCTTCTTTTTATCCCTCTGATTTCTCTTTTAGTAAGTGTTGCTTACATTACTCATATCCTTACGTATTGGGGATCTTACGGTATTAAATGTGTTGATCTGGAAAGCTTTTGTACAAAGTTATATTGAAAAAACCGTCTCGTCCTTAATTTTTGCACACCAGTGTAGAAATGAAATCGTTCTTTGGCTGTTTCGTATATACGTTAATCATAGGTGTAAAATGCTAATTTTTGCGGAATTATTTTAAAGTATTAGACTTATTTCCAAATTAAATATCTGAGATATATTAATGTAGCATCAATTTATATTAGTTTTTAAATTTAAATGCATTTACCAGAGTTTGTTTGAAAAAAAAAACAGCTGTATAATCTTTCCGTTTTTTAATAAAATATAGGTAATTCCTTCTAACGGTTTTATCAATATAAAGCTTTTAAAAAGTTGCGCATTTTTGGAGCATTAATTTCCTGAATACAAATTAGAATTTCTTGAGTTGGCTCCATGCTCAATCATTTCTGAGGGCTTACTTCATTTTCAACCTCATTTGCGCACTGAAGTCAATTTATCTTTTCATATCTTTAAAATGTGAATTGTTAGGTACATGCTGTTTAAGTAATTTACTTAATATTTTTGTGTTAAATGTATTAGTGCTTTCACAGTTCACTCTAAACATTTGTATTATTTCCATAGCTACTGTGCAAATTTTTAAGAATAATGTATTCAGGCGAAGAAAGTATTTTTTGACATAATTTCTGTTTTGTGAAATTTTACAATTTTCAGAAACACTTCCTTTTTAATGCTTGGTAATTTGCTTTGTAAGATTATAAGTGGTTTAGTGTTTTAACAGTGTTTGTTCCGTAATCTTACTTTTATTTTTCAATAATCACCATTTGCATATGGTTGACAAAATAGCAGCTCAAAACGAAAGTTTCTCTTCCTTTCTACCGTCCTAATTTAAGTTTTATTTTCCATTTTCATCGTAAATGAATAAGAAACTTATATTAACTTTCTAATGTCTAGAAAAATGTGCTTGAGGCATTTAAATCGTACTAATAGTAATTTTCTGTCAGGTGTTTAAATGGGAAAAAGAGGAATTTTCTCAGAAAATGTTCAGTAAAATAACTGCGAGTTATACAACTATCGGCATAGACGTAGTCAGTTTCGCATTTCTTTTCAACATTGTAATCAACACAATCTTTAATCAATCAATTTTAATTTATAAATATCAATGACTGTTTATTTTATTTACATTATTAATTATTGTATAACTATTCTATTTAGGAAATACTAACTAGTTCTAGAATTAAAACTCATTATCTAAGTAACTTTAATTTAGAAAAGCTTAAAACTTTTGAATGGGAAGAACAGAATTTTGCTTATCATGTGAACATTAATAATTAATAATACATAAAAAATTAATTAACGTAACTATTGAATTCATAATATAGATATCAAAATTATAACATTCGTAACATTAATTAAAATATTCAAATCCTGCCTGTTTGCTTCTACAATTTATAATCCACAAGAAGATGTTGAAGAAAAAAAAACAGATTTTTGAAATAATCTACTGATAAAGGCATTAAATTGCAATCACCTATATTTAAAATCTAATTTTGACATAAAAAAACTGCAATTTCATAGTTGGGCATCGTATTTATAGAGTTTTTTTATTAGATGGATACTTAACTTATCTTACTTTACTCTGTTGTTCACTGTTTTTCACTCAATCGGTCAGTTTGTTTACCTGATTTACTGTGGAAGTGTAAAACATAGAGGGCTCTATAAAAAGCTTTGACTGTTAAATAGCATAATAATATATTTATTTATATGTCAATGATCTAATATTTTGGTCGTCACACGTGATAAAAAAATAGCTTTAGTTAACAACACATGCAATTTACATAAATGTTTTGCTAGAGCATATAGAGCATATTGCAATTACATACATTACAATTACATCATATAAATCCATAATTACAATTACATCATAAAACTCCATAAAGTTATTTCAATTAATTTAGTTTAGTGTTAGGATTACATACATTACTTTATAAGGTATTTTCTCCCTCCTTCTAGCATGCCTTCGTGGTGTAACGGTAGCACACTCGGCGCATATTCGAGAAGTCCAAGTTCGAATCCCGGCTTGGGCATTGCTCATTTTTCGTGTGCTCCTGCTTCAAAAACTCCTATGACTCTACATTGGTATTCGAACTAAAAGGTGGTGGAGATTGGGTTCCCTTACCCCAGTCGCCCTTTAAAAGGGGGAGTATATAAGGAATTTCCTCCCTCCTTCCAACCTGCATTCGTGGTGTAAGGTAGCATGTTCTTCGCGCATTCGAGAGGTTCATGTTCGAGTCCCGGCCAGGGCACTGCTTATTTTTCATGTACTCCTGCTTCAAAAAATCCTAGGACTCCAAATCTTATTGCAAATCAAAAGACGTTGTTATACTGTAACATTACCTTGCTTGAATGTAAATCATTATCTTCTCAAACGCTATAAAGTACTTCCCCAGCTTGGATAATATTTGTTTAAAAGTATTTGATATGCTTATATCATGGTTTAGTACTATCAAATACCTTACGTTAATCAATCTCCAAATAGCTTATATTAATCAGTTTTAACTTACTGTTTACAAATATTTATGAAAATATAAAATTTAATTTCTAAACGAAATATGAAATGCAAGACAAATGCTCAAATAAAAGAAAGTAGTAAACAATGAATAAACTTCCGATAGTCACTTTAATATTTCAAGATCTCCGACAAGTAAGACGAAGTGAGAAAGATTAAGTATTGGTCAAGTTGAACAGAGGGACCAAACCCATATTACTCATATTTAGGTCACAAATTTTTAGTATTATATTTTTGTCATGATCGTTTTCGATGTGTCATCTAATATTAGATTAAAACCCTCTCAGCGTTAATGATGGAAAATTCCATATAGAAGGGTGGCTTTCATATTCATTACACATAAAAATTTCTGCCACCTTTAAATGCGTTCGATTTCGCATTGGATGTATATTGAAAGAAAAGGAATCAAGGTTGAAAGTGAGAGAGTCGTCTTTTAATTATCATCAAGAAAATATAATCTATTCATGACATTTTGAGGCACTTTGAAATTTAGCTAAAAAGCTAAACTCGTAACGCTTCGGAGGGGGTCTTTACATGAACAGCATATTGTTTCTAACCCAAGCGTTAAATGTATTATCATACCTATTTTTAGAAATGTATTAAATGAAAATATTTTCTTGTCATCCGCAGTTTTTTAGAACGATGTAAAATATGCAAAAATATATAAAGAGCTGTAGAATATTTTAAAATGTTTTAAGAATGTCTAGACGTGGTTTTAAAACTCTTAGTTATGAGTGCCATTAATGCCCAAAGCAGATTAATAATGGGGTGTTTTGTCTAAAGGCATAATACTTTAGTCGAGAATTTCTAAAATAACAATTTACAATTATTTTCGTAGTAGAAAGGAAATCATGTTAGGTTTTCTTCCACTGAATTCAAATCTCGCTAAGACTCGGGAACATTTAAGATTATTTGACAATTTATACATCTTCCGGATTACAAACAATATTTATACCATTTAAATGGATTAACTTACTAAAAAGTATTTTAAGTCATTTTAGCTTGGCTAGTTTTACAAAAAGTTATAAAAAGTTATACTTTTTGCACACTCAGAATGAAGCATCACATTTCTTTCTAAGATTTCATCAATGTATAAGAGCTTAAAATCTCTCGTAATGTACCTTCATAAAAACAAAACTTAAAAAAACAGCAATTCTAAACTTGAGAAATGGATTTGAGGAAACTGCCAGTTGATTTAAGCTTCACCATTTCGGGCATTAATTACTGCATTTTGTCTAATATGTTATTTGGTACTGTGTACATCCTTCGAGTAGAAATTTTAGTTACTGTTTTGAAGGAAGAATTCGTGGATGCTCAAAACTATTCTTTTATGGCATGAGGTCAAAATTGAACTGTTTTTTGGCGTGCTGCTAACTAACAATAGCTTTGATGAAAAATATCGGGAACTGGGAGTGAATCAAGAACAGTTAGCGAAAATAGAGCGAAGATAATTACACTAGCAGTAGTTGTCGAAGAATAGATTTAATTCCTAAACTCCCTCAACTGATTTCTTACAACTGTAGTTTTGAGGTCCCTGAAATATGTTTTCACGCATGTGTTCTTTGTATCGCGAGAACACAAAAATAAGCTTAACAGTGAAAAAATTCTTTTGTAGAAACCACATGATTTCCTTGTACTTCCTATTAAATTATATATATATATTTGCTGCACTTCATTTAAACTTATTTCCTCGAACTCTTCTAAATTGAATTACCGGTCAATCAAGGCAAATTGAAAATGAATCAAAAATTGTAAATTTTAAAATTAAATATCTTAGCCAATTTTGTTGTATTTCTTGTAAACTTTTATTTTTGTCAGATTTTAAAATTTTGTCGGATAAAAATCTTTTACATAAGCACGTGTCTAGAAAGTACCTATAGCGATACTGAATATTTAAAGAAAAGGGGAAATGCACAAAATAACGAATGTGTTGTCGGTACGTTTTCAATAATTCACACTAGAATGCGAATATTTTAAATTCAGTATGATGAAGACTTAAAAGTTCGTGTATAAAATATTCATATTTTGATTGCTTAGATCTTCTGAAACTTATATTTTTTCTCAAACTTTAGGGTAGCTTCCTAACGAGGCTCAGAAATTTTGAAACGAAAGATAATTTTGCAAACATATCCTTTACGAAAGTACTTTCGAAAATGTCTGTGCTACAGTTTCAGTCAAAGATTGGCCTCAGCGTGAAAAGTGGTGATTGAACAACTGGGCGTTAATATATTCGGAGTAATCTTCTATTCTATTAATATGAATAGTTCGATGCAGTAAAGAAACATTTGGAGTAATCTTCTATTCTATTAACATGAATATTTTGATGCAGTAAAGAGACACCAAATAAGAAACAATGAGCCATCTTAGGGGCGGATTATTACGCTAAATATACCCCTTCACATGATCCCTTTTGAATGCTTTGAGAACTTTAAATGTCCCCAAGCGCTTCCCTAAAATGAAAGTAGGTGTGGCGAAATCTAAAATGAGAAAGGGGTTGACCCTTGATGGCTAAAAGACCCTAGCCATTGTTGGCAAGTGTTCCCGAAGTGGGCACGCTGCCAATTCGTATGCCTCTCAACCCCGGCAAATGTTCGGAATTGTTCAGCCGAGTTAATTTCTTCTTGTTTCATATCTAAGTGCTCGAAATGGCGTTTACGGGCAATAATTCGGCGCCTATGACAGAAAAGTATGTATGTCCGCTTGTCCTTTCGCGTAAACGTTAAGCTATTGGATAAGTGAGATAACATTTGGCATCGTATTTCTTCATGTTAAAAGTAACTAATGGTGGATTGAGTGAGTTCTTATTCGAAAGCCTGCGTATGAGTGATGATACGTTTACATTTTTTGTGTAATACAGAAAAGTCTGTATTTTTCTCATTGTTTTGAAGGACCTGCGTTAATCTGAAAGTTTTAAACAATGTGTATTACTCGATAAAAATAAAATAATAAAGGGGAAATTTATAGTATTCATTTCTAATTGATTTAGTTAATTTGATCTCGTTTGCTTATTTTCTACGAGTTATCAAAACACTGAAAATTTAGAACGTATAATTAATTATGATAAACTACAGCAGTATAGTCAGCAAAAACATTTCTCGTATAGTTCTTATTAAATTTGATTGGAAATGAACCATCCTATTTAAATTATGATAAAATGTTTCTAAACAATTTACATGAGGGTGAACACTTACAAGGCTGAACATAAATAAATAACATATATACATTGTTTTCCATGTTGAAAATAAAACACTCTATTGAAGGCATTCGCTAATTTTGACGACTAGCTGTTGACGACATGCTTTATGCATGATATTTTGATGAACTAAAGTCATTTAATATCATATAAGGCTTGTATTTCAAATGATATATTTAACTTCTAATAATAAATAAAAAGAAAATACACTGAAATGAGAACAATGCTGAAACTGTATGTTTATTTTTTCTAGCATTTATATTTTGTCTAGTATTTTATTAATAGACTTAATTTGTAAGGGTGATACAAGGAACGTTTGTGTGATGCCTTACCTATGATTAGCGAAATCTGTGGGTTTTATGATCAAAGTCGATTAGAAATAGTTTACTGATTTTTCTACATAAAACCTGCACGATAAACTTTTATGTCTAATTCTTAGAATTTGAACTGCAAACGGAAAATAATTGTGGAAACTCAAAAACGTATACTTGCAGTGCTGGAAATTTCGCATAAATACAAGGTAGACAACAATAATAACAGCAACAAATCATAAAAAATTTAAATTTAGACAGTACATAAAACCTTTTCATGGAAGGAACCGAACTAAAAAAACAATGTCGAGAAAACTGTTATTTCAGTATGAAATAATATGGCGGTTCAGGATTCATGAACTTGTTTAAATAATTTTTGCAAACATATTTCATAATCGTTTTGACAAAAATAATCATTTGCCTTCCAAAACAATTTTAAAACTTCTTAAAGTAAGGGTCATTTGATACATATAGTATTGCTCAAATTTTTCTCGAATAACATACCTTTCAACTTCTACCTTTTTCAATGCTGATCTTTCAGAACAAAAAAATACAGATTTTTATGCGTTAGTAAAATAATGTAAACCATGCATTACGAATACGCAAGCCTTTTTAAAGAACTGCACTGTCTTTTGAATATCAAAAATGATGATTAAATTTATCTCTGTCTTTTGGATATCGGATAACTGAATGCCATATTCCAAAGGCATAAATAATTCCGAAAGATTGTCAGGACCTTATTACTATACTTTTAACATAATAAAGTTTGTTCAATTTTATTAGGTTACGATTTATTATTATTATTATTATTATTATTATTATTTATTGCTCTAGTGTTAGAGAAGCACACTAAGATTTATGTAGATTCTCATACGAATCTTACTGTTGTTTTCTTACGAAGGGATGTTGTTTGAAATCACTACATATTATATATATCAAATTCGCGTATGAAGATGATAGCATAAATTCATTCATTTTGTAAAGGAAAATGATATTTATCAGTAAACGTTACTGATTTTTTATTGGTCATGATACCATGATGGATTTAACCATTTCTGGCTTCAGCATTTCAAAGATATTCAATTGCAACACTTACCTCTTGCTTACGAGAAAGTAGCACCTAAATTATAATCACTTAGCATGAAGGACTTCTGTAAATGTAGTAGAACGCGATAACAGTTCAGTTATTCAAGCATGCATATCTATTAAATTCGATTCAAGACTTCTGCAGTGATTGCTTAGAAAATGTTAGAAATAATTCAACAGCGTGCAGAACGATTTATGTTCAGACATCTGGTTACATTTGCTTTCACTGCTGTCAGAATTTTCGTGAATTTCCGTCTGAATACTTTCAATCATTTAAGAATTTTTGATTAATGGTAAACCAATAATTTCTCAATCTGCAAACCCTTTGGTCGCGATTACTTTTAAATGGATAAGCTCAATTCCTGAGATATAACTTATTTAAATACATATTAGCATAATGAGAATGTATTCTGTTTCAGCATTTCATTAAAAATAATACACTATACTTGGAATTTTAAATTACCGTGGACTTTTTCTGTGTGATTTAATTTATAAAAGCTAGTTATTTCAGAATGGAGAAAGAAGTCTGGAACCTCCAAAAAAGAAAATAAAAATGCTGAAATGAAATGTATAAACATACAGAAAAATTTTATTTTATGATTATATATATTTTACAGTTATTCATTATTCGTATTTTATAACTCGAAAAAAAAAACATTTTTGCTGCTTTAAAATGCATCGTTTATATGATCTGGATGCACTTTAACCCTTGGCTTAGAAGAACTACTATTATTTCAAATGAGCCAAAAAACTGCTTCACAGCCATTAGTCAAAAGAAGAAATTTTTATTAGAATGAGAAGCGTATTCACCAAAAGATAGAAATTGCTGTAAAACCAAATTTAACAATAATCTCATTACCACTTCAATGAACGTGTTGTACTTTAAACACGTTCATTGAAGTTCTAACAGCTGTGCTAATGAGCTAGGTTCGAGTCCCGGAGAAGGTATGGATGTTTGTAAGCGGATAGTGTCTTTGTAGCTGAGGCCACTCAAAACATACGGCGAGGCGAAAGTCTTCTCGAGCAGTTAAGAGAAGAAGAGTGGAAGGCCTTCAGATTCGTCACTAAAGGGGCTGTCTTTCAAATTTGGGCGTAACTGGCAAGTAGACGCTGCACAACTAAGCGCTTTAGTCTAGCTCAGCGATTCTCAGCCGGTGGTACGCAAGAGAAGAATAGATGGTACGCAAAAAATAAAGTATTTTTAACTATTAAATTCAAAAATCTCGTGAAGAAAAAGAACAAGTGATAGAAATTTCCTGTGATCGAACTCTAACTGAAGATTTCAGAAATAACACACTTGTTGACTTTTGGCTAAACCGAAAAAAAGAATTTAAAGGCATTTCAAATAAAGCTCTTAAATTTTTATTGCCATTTTGCACAACCTGTGTGAATAAGGATTTTTCCATGTTATATTTGAAATACAAACAGAGAATAAAATTAAAAGTGGATCCTAATTTACGGTTAAAGCTAAGTGAAATAAGACCAGACATAAATAAATTGATCTCTCCTAAATAGACCCAGATTTCACAGCAAATTTCAAAATTAAGGTATTATAACATTTAATAAGTCGTTTAAATTTCTGTGGATCCAATCTTCGCTTGCTTTTCTGCCGCCATGAAATGACGTAATATGATAGTTAGGTTTCGCCGTTGTCTGGGTATTCTTTAAGTGACCTTAGGAATCAAATTGAAGATCTCAAGAGTCTAGAAATCGAACATTGCGTCGCGAGGCAAAAGTGCAATTTTACCCTGTAGCCAGTGTGTGAATTGACTTTTTAAGGAACCGAAAAGATAATTGGAAGAACATATTTATTCTCCCTTTCAGCTTGGTAAATATATAGAGCGAGAAAAATGTTGTGAGAAAAATTTAATTACTAAAGACAATTTTATATTAAAAATTATTATTAATAATTAGAATATATTTACAGAAGATGCACGTTAGTCTATTAGTATAAACATAGTCTCAATTTGAATTTAAGTGTATTTACACTACAATGAGACACAGAGTAGATTTTCCCAAAAGAATAATTTAAAACTGGGTATCGTTTTCAATTATGCAAGTTTCGAGCTTCATTCAGCATTGGTTTTTCATTCGAAGCGTATGAGATTATAAAGGAAATCTAACGTAGTTATTCAATCTAATTATTATCTATTGTTATTCAATCCAGTTATTCTATCTAACGATTATAACGTATCCTCGAATCTTGGAGGTGGATGTTTTTAAGTGCACTATGATTTGTGGCATGGGGGTACTTAGCATACTGTCCAGCCAAAAATCTCCTCAAGAGGCTTGGTGTTAGGGAAGGAATGGTGGAAGACACTCGTCCCTGTCTCCCAGTTTACTCTATCAAACCCGGCACTGAAATTCTCTTTTTTTTCGCCTGTGTAATTCAATCGTCCCCTGGTGTGCATCCTGATAAACGTGACATTTAAAGAGATGGCTAAATGTCAGACAGGTCTAGACATTGCCGACAAATAGGTTACCTTTCAAATGCCTGAAAACATTTGGAACTATAACTGCATTATTATTTGCGCCGAGATTTGTGCACACTGCTCACGCATAACAACTATACATATAGAATTTGTATGTACTTGCTTCTTCCAGAAACAGAATTATTCTACGCCTAAAATTTTGACAGAAATCTAAGGCAGAGTTCTTAAAAGAACAAATATTATCAAAGGATAAACCTTCATAATTTTAAATTGGCGTGCATTATTATTGCTTTATTTCCTAAATATGATTTAAACTATCAAAATAAAATTGTCTCCTTCATCAAGAAAAAATATTGAAAGAGTAAGAATATCTAAAATCGTTCACTGGCCAAGTGGATCTGCATCCTTCTTACGCTATAGTATTATATAATACTATAGCGTAAGAATATACTCGTGGTCGAATGCACTTCGTTATGAATAAGTCCCTAGATCCGGAAGAGCTGTTAGCTTGAACTGAATTTTTTAATCCTTTTCATTTGCAAAACACAAAGTAGTACTTCGCAATGCGGTAGAAAAATTCGAAATTCATACCCTGGTGAAACATTTTGAAGATCCTGGGAAGAGGATAAAAAATTTAAAAAAAAAAATGTTTTTACTTAACGAAAATTTTGAATAAAATACTAACAGCGTAAGATAGGTTGGAGCTTTCGACCTAAGAAACAGCAATGGAAACCCTGCGCTTTAGTACTGAGCTACTCTTCCTTCCTGTTAGAGCGCTGAATTAATCTTCTTGCTCCCCGAATCTTATTACAATTTTTTCTACTCGGAACTCTACTATAAGCTTTTCTGCGATATTTTTGGGTATTTTCTCATCATTGACAATTTATATTACTTCATGAAGTAACTGATGTTAAGATCTTTGAACCTTACAAGTGATTTTTGATTTCTTCTGGGAGTGCCGGGATACTCTTTTTAAGCTCATTGTAGTTTTGGACTTGTTTGTTTTGGTTTTATTCTTTTCGCTTCTTGGGAGTGCTTCATTTTTAGGGTAGTTTCTGCTGGCTTAAAAGATGGTTTCTTTTCTGACACTCAGTGTTTATATAACTGCTCAGAATTACGAAAACAAAAGAAAAAAGGTGTAAAGAAAACCTTTCTCTACCAAGTATCTTATATAGATAATTAAATGTATCTTTTAGAAATGTTAGTTTTGTATCTATTTGTATCTGCATCTAATATATATTTTATTGAAATTAAAATAAAGGTTTTAACTAGTAAAAAATACTATTATTGTTTAAGTAATCAAGAATGGTTAATCAAAATAAAAATTAAACGTAGTACGTTTTGCCGAATTTCAACATCCTAAAAACTGATTAAGCGTAATCTGATGCTAGCTAAGTTTGAAAATGTAAATTATTGCTTTCAAGTTGCTCAGTTCACTAAGCAGTTAAAATCTGATTAAATTCGATAAATAAATTTAAAAGCTTGCATTTTGCCAAGGTGATAAAAAGAAAGAGTATAAGATTTATATTTCCTTCGCTTCACAACCAACATAATTTCACATTTGAAAGTCAGATTCCAGATTTGAACCATAGAAAAAGTTTAAGTATTCTCATTTGCTTGTTTTCTTGTAAAATTTCATGTATAGCATTTAAACACTGAAAGTTTATTATTTTGCATGGTGAAATAATACGTTAGGATGTATTAATATTGTTACTATAGTTTTCTAATCCGATATTTATACTTCCAGTATAGATTTGCTTGAAACTATACGTTTTAGTCCAAATATTTCATTTTTAGAAGAGCCTTATTTCTAAAATGTACTCTTCGTTTTTCAGGATTCATAGCACTGAGTGTCATTTATGGCACATAAAGTGAATCTGTCCTTTCTTAGTCTGAAAGTTAAAATGAATAAATAAATATTATTCCGATGAAATAAAATGCGTTTATAAAAAACCAAATCCAGTCAAATATTGATTTTAATAACGTGATTAAAGTTTGAATCAATGTATATTGTGTATTAAATTATGAAATTCGACATAAGCTGCAGCGGCATTATGTGTAACCTATTATTTTTCTATGAGCATTTAAGAAGTATTGCCTAATGAAGTTTGCTAAATTTGGAAGAAAAATTTTGAATGCTTTAAATATGCTTTCGCTCAGGGATTAGAATATAAAAATTTACAGAAGTTATAAACTGAGAAATGTACAGCCTGCAGGGGAGGGAGGGAAAAACTGCACAGTTTTTTATCTCCCGTTCTACTGTGCCGATTGACGAAATTTAACTTTCGTTTTTCATGTCTCAAAAGCTCGAATTAGAATATATATATATATATATATATATATATATATCTTGCATTGTTCTAACATAGGCATTTGGTCACAAAATTCAACTACTCAAATAATGTCCAAATATTTAAATATTTGGTGAAAGACTTACAGGGAAATCTTGGCTCCCTTTTTTTCAATTTGTGCCAAGAATAATTCACTTGGCGAAATTTTTAATTTAGACTACCTATTTTCGTTTCCTTTTTTTCATTGTGCATGAGCGGAAAAGGTGAACCGCTCATACTTTCAAATAATTTTAACTAAGTGCATAAAGCACATTTGGCGTTATATGCTAAACGCGTCAGTATATAAATTTATGTATATCTTTGGAAATTTTGAATAAAAATCTCTAATGTTATGAGCCCACCAGCGGCCGAGCGGTAAAGTCGCTGAACACTGGTAGTTCGGTCCGAGGTTGGAATCCCGCGAACGGGCTGGCTGCATGGGTGTTTTCGTGGTTTTCACCATGTGTAACGTGTATACGAGCCAGTTTCCCTTAGAAAGTCCTCCACGAAGGCATCCCTCCTCTTAGGCAGATAGCCCTCGAGGCTTTGCCATAATCACACACACACACATTCTCTAATGTTATGCAGACACGCCTAGAAATACATCTATTTTAAGACGAACGTTATAAGTCATAATTCAATTTTTTTAACAATTTATAAAAATTATTAAAAAATACAAATTAAAAAAAAATCAGAAAATTGCTGAGAATTTTATTTCGATTGAACCTAATTTCGAATTGTGAAAGAAGTAATCAAGTAAGTTTAATAAAAAAAGAGATATTAATAAACATATACCAAATTTAATTACCATTACCTGACTTTTTGAAAGCTACTCCTGCGACATTTACAAAATTTGTCGCTTTAACATAATTTGATTCATAGAATCGAAATGTGCAAAAACAAAAGTTATGTTATTTCAGAAAAGTCCGACTTTGAGTATGAATTACTATGTTAGTACAATGTTCTATATATAAGTCTAATATTTATCCTAAGTCGCGCTTTCGAGACCTGAAAAATGCAAGTTAAGTGTCGTCAATCGGCCCAGTAAAACGGGGGATATAGAACTGTTCCATTTTTTATGTAAGGTGTACCTGATGCTACGTAATATTTCTCATTAATACAGAAACGTTTTTGTCTTAATTTCTATCATAACCGGAGGCTCACATGTAAGTAAACATACTGAGGTGAAATACAAATAACCGTTGACTACAGATCTAACAAATTCTGACAAACTAACAAATTCTGAAGTTAACCCTTATCTGCACTTCACCTCTTTATAACTCCTTACATGTGAGCCTTCTCTTATGATGGCTTTAGTAACTGAATTGTCATTATTCTTAATTTCATGTAAGGTTTTGTCCATCAAAGAGGTTATTACTTAAATATTGGTAACATATAACTGAAACACAAATTTGGTTTTTGAAAACTTACTTTGGAGTTTACAAATTTACTAAAGTAGTACATCTACTAAAATAGTACATCTTAAATTTTTAATTTCTGAACATATATTTTTGAATTCTGAATGCAAATATTTAATTTTGAGTACAGTAATTTCCTCATAATTTTAATCTTTTGTAACAGCAGTCATACGCTAATGCTCATTTCGTTTCTCCCGAGAGAATTATCATGTATGCTAACGTGGCTTCTGATGATGAAGATTTGTCACGCAATTATCTCATGCAATATCCATGACGTACAACACGGTATCATAACTGAGCTCTTTAATTCTCTTATGTTAAGTTTATAAATATTTGGAAGAATGTTATTTATTTATTAACACATGTGCCACCTAATAAACTATTTTCTCATTTAGTGCCACCTAGGTGGGTCATTGAACCATCTGATGTTTACGTTGTCAAAGGTAAAAGCATAACAGTTGACTGTCAAACTGAAGGCTTTCCACAACCGAGGGTCAGATGGACAAAATCTGAAGGTAAAAAACATTAAGTAAAGTTCTCCAACTGATAAAACATTTTTGTATACTATTGTTAATTGTTTAAAATTTTACAGATTGATTTGCAGACTTATTTAAGAAATAAGTTTTAGATTCATTGACGGCTGAAAATCATTCTGTCTAAGAGCAATATAAAGCTTATTTTGCGTACTCTTTTTTATGTTTGGTTTTCATGCGCAGTTTCAGAAAGATAGTAAGACTAAGTATCTCTTAAATTAATGGTTATAGATACATGTTTCAAGTTTTAAGAAATGAGTAAAATTAGACAGGAAAAATTTTGAAATGAGACACATATTTTATGCGGTTATTGAACAAAGAAGTTTCCAATTAAAAATGATATTTCATAGACATAGATTAAATACTCTGTTCTGTAATATGCAAAACAGATTTTGGAACCTATTTGAGGATGAATGGACGGCTTTTCGACATTCAGTTGAAACTAGCATGTAGGAAAGAAATGATAGATAGGGGCTCCGGAAAGCTGTAAGCAGAAATGTCCCGAAACTGGCATCCGCAAATAAACAAGAAAGCTCTACAAAGTAATCTTTTGTCTGTCGAATCACTTACTCATTAATACTTTGCATCTTACTTGCATGGTTATTATTTTTTACGTGTCCTCCTACTAGCATATTTCTAAAATGAATGGCTGAAATTAGGAAAGAGTAATACAAGACACATGATAAACTTTTGACAAATAATGAAACTTTAGTAATAATTTATTTATTTATATTTTCTATTTTGCATTATTTTTTCATTAGTCATTATTAATGGCTTTCATAACTCATGATGCATTACGAATGAGAAAATTTCTGATGTTCATTTTGCCATTCTGTCATCATCATCATCATCCTTATCTACCTCAAATATAGTATTATCTTTACTGCAAAAGTAGCAATGATTTCTAAATATAACGGCAGATATTGCATGCAATGTGTAAATAATCCAATATAAGATCTACTCAGTTTATTTACTAAGAAATAAAATGAAAGCATAAAGAATACAGTTGGTAAAAATGGTTAAAATAGAAAGAAAAACGTTGTTGAAACTTTATGTAAAAGTGATACTTTGCCCAAATTTCTATGGATATAGAGGGCAATGCATGCAACTTTTATCTACGCTGATTGATATAATAACTTTATAAATCTGCTTACAGATATATAAGGTGTTTAAAACTGTATGTAAACTATATGATAGACCCATGATTCCAATTTAAATAATAATAATAATAATAAAGAAAGGCAAATTTTCTACTATGACTTCATTTCATGATACCTTGAGTAAAATCCTAACAAATTCAAATTCTTATACGCAGCTTTTATGAAAGTATTTCCAGTATGGAAATTATTCCTTTATCGTGCTAAAGCTCCTAAAGAGACAGAAGAGAGGAAGATGCCAAATATGTACGACATTGGCTGGAAAAGAATCATAAAAATTATATAACTCTACTGTAAAAATCATAACGTGTGCAAGTAACGTGTTTCCGCAAGTGTACCTAAATCAGATAATTTCAGTCTTTGCCATGCCAATGATATATTTGCGAAAATTTAAATTTATTTTAATGTTGATTCTACAACATTTTTATAAATGTAAATAAATAATAAAATTTTTAATGTAAATAATTAGTAAAATAATTCATAATTTTTAATGTATCTAGGAGATAGTCCTAGAGACTACAAGTCCATCGTCAGTAGTCCTCACATACAAGTGTTCGAAAATGGTTCCCTGTCCATAACTGATGCGACTGAGCAAGATGCTGGATACTATTTGTGTCAAGCTTCTAACGGGATTGGTCAGGGGCTCAGCAAAGTTGTTCGGCTCAAGGTTCATAGTAAGTAATAATTATAAAACTTGCTATTATTATTTCAAAATGGTCGCCCAGACGGTATAGTGGTTAGGAAAGCCAGACTACTATACCAAAGGGCCCGAGTTCGAATCCCGGGGAAGGCATGGATGTAAAATTGTCTCTCCCTTCATAGGAGGTAGCGGTGACCGCCTATTAGGTGCCTCCACAGAAATGGCCACCACTTCTGGACTTAGTAGAGGCAATACCGTTAAAGGCAAGTGCCCGCCATTGGGAAAAAATTCAAAATCTCATAAAGTTATTACAAACGTATCAACTCTATTTCTGAACTATATGAACTGTACCAAAATTCTAATTTGCCGAATGGACATGAAAACCATCACGACGGGGGACAAATCTGGAAAGAATATATATTACACACATTATGTAATAAGAGCTATTAATCCAAGATAAATTTTGAACTTAAAATGGTGTACAGAAGCAAATTTAGATGCACATTTAATTTGTGTTTATATATTTATTTCCGGGTCTCATGTTTTATTTATGGGTACCAAAATGTTCATTTTCAGTTATTATTAATTCACAATTATTTACTTGCTCTCAGTACTTAATAAAGCTGATAAAAACAACCGAATTATCTTAATATAGAGCAAATTTAATAGTAATATGTAACGAAGAAGACTTTATCTTTGAAAAATGGGGCGGAATGCTACAGTTTCTGAAAATCATCTTATAAGAAGTTTCACACTACATGTACTATGTTCAGGTAGTATAGAATGCATATTTCATGTGACAATCAGTATGCTTATTATGGATTCAGAAATCATTTCTCTGTTATCATTCTTTTTGAATGCATTGTATTAAACACGCTTTTCTATTTCTCTGCTTCAGAGTCTATTAATGTCAAATCTTGGTTTTCGAAACCCAAACTTCAGATTGTTAATGCAGCTGTATGATTTAAAATTTTCATTTCCTACAGTTGAGCGCGAATTAGCATAAGCCGATTATTTTTACGGAACTATTTTTATCATATAAACTCTGTCACAAAAAATATATACACGGAGATGGAAACGAACTACTATCACGGAACTTAACATGCATTTAGTGCATGAGGAGATAAACAAAGGATTACAAATTCAGAACAAAAGATCGTTTTATTAAGAAGTTGTGGCATGAAAAAATCGCGCATCTTTCTTTCAATAGTAAACAAGACGGATAAATTGTCCGAAACAGTTTTTCGTATGAACCAAATGCATGTGTGATATGGGCCTCACCAGACTACATTCCTGCTGAGCGAGTTTCGCTATTGTGCATCGATTTCTTCTAGGTGTATATATTTTTTGTGATAGAGTGTGTTAGTTTAAATTTACGTTTCAAATTACCACAGGTTGAAAATATAACATTTCCACTATCGCAGAATTAACGTTGGAACAATAATATAACATACCCAAAATTATGCATATAATTTCGAAAAGGTTTTATGTAGACGCTACTTCTAGAGGCATATCAACTAAAATACCATTTTTTACGAGCTTTCGCGAACAAAAACAAGACAGTATCGCTTATAGTTGCGAACAAATAGAGTTGTAATAAATAGATAAACTTTAAATGGATAAACTTAGGTATTTTACGTAAATGAAAGAGGCATTGTGAAAGCTATTGAAATCCGCAGTAAAGCGCATTCTCCTTTATGTAATTTTTTCATGGCAACATTCATTTTCCCATACTTCTCAGGATATAAAAGACGCATTGGATTTACCCCTCCCAAAAAAACTATGCCCGTGGTTCAGTATCTAAAAATCTTCCAATCGACTCCTTTTAAAAAAATTGATGATGTTGTAGTAACTTGCTTTTTATAGATAGAGAAATCTCTTTAACCCAAAAATTCAGCATAAAAATCAGAACATGGTTGTTGTAATTTTGCAAAAAAATTGTACATTTAAACTTTTTTCGCTGCTTCGCTGCTTTAGTTCCCCCCCCCCACACTTTTTTTTTTTTTTTTTTTTTTTTTTTTTTGTGTGTGTGTGTGTGGACTTGCGTGTTTTTAGCAATGATTTCTCAAATAATTTACTTGAAAATCCAATTCCTAATTTTTCAGAAAAGTTATATGTTCTGAAAGCATGTTCGTAGATTTTTAAAGCAGTCCTAAAACTATTTTAGTCATTTAAAATCATATCATTACTAACGAATAATGTAAGCAATTATGTTTAAAATGATATACTGTGATCTTCTCTGGATTTGAGTTTTGGTCCATGTTAGTGTTACGATGAAAGTATAAAACTCGAACAAAAAGTGTCTCCCAGGATTATACTAATTTTACGCATTATATTACACCGCTTCTAAATGTATATTTCAGCTCAGCGCTTAATTTATATTTATTTATAATGCATATTTACTGTAGTTTAATCTGTATTTAATTCAACAAATAAAAAGAACGTTATCTATGTTAAAATTTCGTATTTGAAACATAAAGTGCTTGTAGTTAAATGGTCAAGACGATTTTCAAGAACATTATTTTATTTTAAGTTTAAATTAGGGATCTCAAATGGTTAAAAAAGCATTAGAAGGTCGATTGGCCATTCATACTCAAAAACAAAAAGTATAACACTTACATTGGCTAAACATGTTTCCCAAATCATGAAATTAATTTTACTAAATGTGGATGTATAAAGAGTAAGGAATTTCAATTTTCATTAAAATATTTCATCTTATTGACAAACAAAATTCTGTGCAAATATCTGAAAGATTCATCCAAAGCAATAAGTAATCTAATGTTTATAATTTAACGATAAAACAGCAAGCAAAGAAAAAATTCTACAACCAGTTCTAAATTTAGTATCAAATCTGATTCATCTGAAAGCTTAAAAGCTTGAAATATTAGACTTTTGAATTTTTAGTACATTTTCTAAAATTTAGCACTGATTAGTGCGTTCATAAAGTATGTTGTAAGGTCTCGTTGAGTTTATGAATCACTTATTTTATGTTAATAATCATTAATATTTATACCAATAATTATTTAATTTGCTTTTCTGTCCCTCTTGTTTCCCATTTTCCTGATAGAATGTAAATTTCTAGCTCGCGTAATATTCAAATGAGGTAGAAAGGAGACAGTATTTAAAGAAACGTTTTAGAGGGTAGAATCAAAGCGTGTTCTGCCTGCTGAAGGCGACGTTGCTAATTTGATTCTCTTGAGATTAATATTTTGCGGCGTTGCGTTATTCACGTCATTTACTCTGTTTGTATAGTTTGTTGTTTGTTTTGCTAACTTACTTTTACTTAATTAAGTTAAATTTAATACCTTTGACTTAAACCATAAATGCTGGCTTCTGTATGCACGAATGGTGCCTTCTGTTAACTTTTAATTGATTTAAATGAAATGATCTCTCACACCCTTTTTTCAGTCTCTGTCACAAGACATACGATAATTCACTTTAAGTCTTCATACATTTCGTACATTTTATGCTACCAAACAATACGAGACGTTATGATGTTACAACAAACTGCTCCTAAATACAACATGATTCACCTTAGTTACACCATTTTCTTTCTTTATAAAAAGGTGTAGGCATATATGGAAAGGTATGATTTAATGCCAATTCACTGACATTTGAAGCTCTAACTAAACACTTAAAAATACGTTTAGATGCGTAAATTATTCGAATTTTTAATAAAATAATGTTAGATTTCGTGTCTTGATCAAAAGTAAATCTCTGAAGTAATTATGTAAATATGATTGTTTGATATGGTAGGTGTGTAGGTAATAGAAAAGTGAACACTAAAAAACTAGAAAAAATGGATTAAGTTTGCATCGTTGAGAAATAAGTTTTAGCACTAATAGAAGTTTTATATTATATTAACGGGAGTTCGGAAATTTTGCTATTACTGTTTTCATGAAATTTATTTGTTTGAGAAATTTAATTAGCCACGTATGGGGGAATTGAAATTTATTGTAATATGCTCGAAGTTGTTCCTCTTAAGACTGATATCGCTTTTTTTCTCAAGAGAGGTTAAAGTATATATTATTATTGTGATTTCATTTCATGTCAAATGATATTAATCTTTGTTTTTGTGAAATGAAACGAACCATAGCTTCCTTCAGTAAATTTCACTGTTAATCGAGGGGGGGAAACTATCTTTCAATTAAGTTAAGTTGGAAAACCTTTGCATTTAAACTAAACATGTTTTAATCGTTTCTTGAAGATTTCCCAAAACATTCATTTTATAGTTAAAAATAAATTTCGCGCCAAGAGAAGTGATTAAGAACTTAGAAATTGCATTTGTTTAAAAAAAAATGTCAATTTGATATCTTCTTTTACATCCAAACTATAAAAAGAATTCGGAAAATTTATCAGCAGCATGCTTAAGTACTTTTACCACGTTTCAGATTTTGGAAACTTCAGTGAAATGCTTTCGAAGCAGCTTTTTTACACATGGAGTCGTGATTCTATTTGTTTGCATTTTAATCTAGTTCCACCCTCCCCGTATCTGAAACTCATGTGAACAAGAGGAGAAAAATGAAAATCGAAAAATAAATGCTGTTTCCTTTTCCGTAATTTTCTTTGTGTTGCGCCAAATGGTCCCTGGTTGACTGAGCCATGGGTAATGACATGTAAATTCTGTTATACTAAAAGGAATCATTGTTATTATCTGTTATACTCTGTGGAGTACATTACATTATAAATTTTCTCTGTGTATTAAGCTCCAAAATGAAGGGTAGAAAATTGTTGCGAAGAAAATACACGCCAAGTGAAGTCCATTTCCATTTCATAAATTTTTTTATGCATTTTGTAAATGTCCATCTAAATCTGAATTTAATAATCTCTGCTCGCACAGATAAGAAACAATTCCTGATTTAGCATAATGCATAAACACGAGGAGAAGGGTTTTTGTTTTTTAAAGATGTATTTCGCCATGTGGTTCTTTTACGGTTAGCTGAGTGTTTGTGTACTGCAACAATTCTCCTCAGGTTTTTCCTCCGGACTTTTTATATCTCGGTTCATTAACAATACTATCGAAAGCATTTTGCCACCGTAGCGGTTTTTATTTAAAAGCATAGATAGCTAGTGACTTGTCAGTTTTTCTGCCTTGAAGGCCAGAGATTTTTTTCTCCGACAAACTTTTCGGAAAGACTAGAATACAGAATAAAAAAAAAACACGAAAATGGAGCAGAAAGAAAGGTCATTAAATGATCGTTTACTAAAACTTCTTTCTCTCTCTCTCTCTCTCTTTTTTTTAAAGTTTTTTAGAGATTTTTTTAGATTCGAATTTCAGCCAAATTAGATAAGTCGATGAATGTACTAAAAAAGATACAGCTAATAAAATTAGTGATACATTCAGAAATGTGATAATAATGAAAATGTGAAAAGATAATCGGCTGTAGTTTCTTATTATTGGAGGAAAGGAGGAACATGTGAGCATATTTAGACTTTTATTAGTTACAATTCTACCAGTAGACATAACGGACAAAAATTATGGAGAATTTGAAAATCTGAATACCTTTAATTTTATCGTTTTCAAAATTATTGAAATGTAAAAACATTACAAATCTGAGCAATTGTCAGTTTGCGCTGTAGTGAAATATTGTTGGAAAATGGTTTTAAGCGATATATATAAAAGAGGCGTTTGTATCCTGTTATTAATTTAGGACGAAATTTAAATTATAGGTCAGAAAATAAAAATATTTTAGAGTTAAACAGTGCAAGTAAAATTATTGGTAAGTGGATTTTTTTAATTATTATTCTGCTGAGATAAGAGAATCTTCATTCAATTTAAGAAATCGGCATGGCCAAAAAGAAGAAATCGTGTATAATTGATTGGGCACATTTTAGGTAACACAAGATTGGGCGCATTTTAGGTAATAGTACTCGTACTTAACACTGCATCTCTATTTTAATCGAGAACACTCTAGGCGAAGGAAGCGAAGGCTTTCTTAACCTCTCTTACTCTGTTACCAACCTGCTGAGGAGATATCTTGTCTCGTCGGATTTTAGACCCCTCATAACGAATACACTATATATTTACAAACAACCATGTCTTCTCTGGGAATCTGGAAAATACAATATAGCAGATTGCACCACTAACCATCATGCCGATTAGGGCGACGTAGGAAACACGTAACACTTCAGTACACGTTATACTGAAGTTAATCAAATAGCAAAATATAATACAATTATTTGAAATCTAATTGGAAATTCAAAAGAATTAAAATTTTTAAGCAAAATTTCAAGCTCATTAAAAAGGAAGAGGCTTATTTTCAAACATTATTAACTTTAATTATTTTTTCAAAGTTAACATCGGTTTGTTTGGGAGATTTCGAGTAGAATTATTAGAGTAACGAAAGACAGAAGTTTTACTTTTCATGATGTATACCCAAATCTGAGATCAAGAGACAATATTTATTTTTTTTTAAATTTGATGCCATACGGATAGGTTCCATAAGCATAATGCTCATGCTTTCAAAATCCTGAATTCTCAGCTGTTTTGTTATCTCAGTTACGCAAATAAGATTAAAAAGCAAATGCAAGCATCACTGTAGGCAAATACACGTTCATATTCTCACATATTTCGGTTTCAGGATGCTTTAACATCCTGAAACCGAAATAATCAACGTTTACCGTGTGCCTAATCAGTTAATTGACAAAATAAAGCAAACTTTTTAAGGTTTGCGATATAAATTTTATAATGAAATAAGGGTTGGCTGTGCACATTTTTCAGAAACAAAATTGAAACTTAAAACAACCACAAGGACAAAATGATTAATGATAAAATTTTTGTTCTCCATTGAATATAAGCTATCAATGCACTTCTTAAAATAAACTATATAGATTTGAATTATTCGCTTTATATAAAATCCCCATACTTTTCATATAATGGTACTATCTCTGCTTGGAACTATGTACATAATTTAAACTAATGAAAGGCCTAATGATCATAATTAACGGATTTATTCAACAAAGTTAAGTGACATATAGATTCGAATCAAATTTACAAATATTAAGTATCTAGACTGAAAACCTAAGCAGTACGAGTAAAAAATCTAGAGTAAATACGATAAATGCGGAATGCACTACATAATACCTAAAAGTCTTTTTGTGTGTTTATCTTCAAAGATCAGTTTGAGGGGAGAATATATTATTGTTATTAAACGCATTATTTACAGCTGAAATATTCTGCACCTTTCAATATTATAAAATAATTCTTTTTATGACATTTTCCTCATGTTTCTAATCTTTATACAATCTTACGGGATTTAGTAAACTAATCTTTCAATAAAATAATACGCCTTAGTAGCTAAGGCATGTTATCATACATTTAGCATATAACATACCCATTTTTGTTAAGTTTTCCTGAGCTTAATTTCATCTATTATTTTAAAATTAGAACTGGCATTTCTAATCACTTAATGATAATTTTTGGCTGCATGAAAATTTTAATTTAATTGTCATTAGACCAGAAATTGGAATCAGTATATGATTTGTAAGTTTTTTTCGTTTAATATGCACTTTGTGTTCCTTAATGGACAGTTCTAAGGTTCTGTTTATTTGTATAAGTAAAATTCTATAAAGAGTTTCTGTAAAATCCAAACTAATTAATACAGGCAAGAAGATGTTTAAAGATAGAGCTACAAATTTTATCAAGATGAAATATAACTAAGAATTTTCTTATTTTAGTTTTCCCGAATAACTTTGCATTTTAATAAATATTTCGATCATCTTTTCTTTTTTTTTTCTTTTTTCCCCCCATAAAAGTTGAAGCTATAATCACTTCCTGGAATTTTTGAAATTTGTGTATTTTTGAATTCTGTGTATTTAAGTATGCTTGCTGCAAAATAATATAAATATTTCTTTTTAGGCATTAAGTTTTTCATTAATGTTATATAATTTTAGGACCTTTGTGTTTTATTGTAATATTGTAATGTTTAATGTTCAAGAGTTTGAGCTCATTTGCGCTGGATCAAATGTTCTAATACGCATACGTATTTTCATCTTACTCTATCTAGTTGAAAACAGAATTATTTTTTCAACTAAGGGGGCAAGCAAAATAATTTTCTTCTGCTATGTAAGTTAAAAGAAATAGGTGGTTCCCAAGACTCCCCCTTCCCCCGAGTTTATATTTGGAGTGAATTCTTTTAAGTATCTTGAAAAATGAACTCAAAAAAGGAGTGGTTTAAAAAACAATCGTTACTCAAACATTCCTTCAATTCGCAACAGTTAAGTATTTTCTGTTATTTAGGCACTGCTTATTTAATAGTACTACAATTTAACTGAATGATTTATATTTTGCATTGAACATAAATTTCAGTATGCACTCCATTTAAGAGAAAATTTGAAATCAAGTTGATTTTCTAGCTTCATGCTAATGAAAGCTTAATATTTCCAGTTTCATTTAAACATTTAGTCATTTTTGTAATATTTTTTAATTTTTTTCCAAAGCAATAGTAAAGAAAGCATTTTTTTATTACCTGCTTTTAACTTGACATATGACAAGACGTGAAATATATGACAATATAATTTTTATGAAACTTTTTACAGTATCATAAATGTTATTGCGTTATAACATATGAGATAATAGTTTGTAACCTCTGCCTCATTAGGTTTTTATAATACCAGTATAAAATTACCACCCCTTTTCCTCGTTAAATTACGTCATTGATATAAAGCCTCGTCTCTTTAAGATGTGGCATTTTATGGATATTTTACTTGCAGTATCATTTCTGTAGTTTTAAATGTATTACTTATTTTTTATTTACAGTTGCTGCTCATTTTCAGTCAAAGTTTATGGCAGAAATGGTTCGCAAAAATCATAAAACTCGCCTGAAATGCGAAGCCATTGGCGATAAACCCATTTCAATTACCTGGATGAAGGATAAAATTGCTATTAAGCCGCAATCAGATCCTAGGTAAGAATTCAAATGACTGAATTTAATTCAATCAGAATATTCTTCTTTACATGTATGAAAAGCAATTGTAACTGAGAAGTTCACATTTATAAATTCAGTGAAATAATTTTACTCCAGCAAGCTAACTGGTGAAATACGCAATCTATGCAGGTGTCCAACATTATTTGATTTATATATATAATTAACTAATGCACAAAAACATTGATTTATCTGAATAATTAAATAAATTAAGTGAATTTATTTCGGATAATGCATAGCATCCTAACTCAAAAATGCAATCTTAGAAACATAATATGATTAAGTATGACATAAAGCAATACGAAACTAAAACAAATGATATATGTTACAATAAAAGTTTAGAAAACGAGAATATTTAGATAGAACTGCAGATTTTTAACCTTCATGGGAATATAATCTCCTTTTATCTCAGAAGCAAATATCACAATGTGATTTTATAGATTTATTTAAGTGGTTAATTAGAATTTGAGGCAGCAAGTTTCATGCTTTAAACTAGTGCCGCCTTCAAGGAATTTAAGGCATTTCTTTGGGAAGCAACTATTCTAATGATGTTCCTTAAGTTTTCTGTTCAATTCAAATCAGGAAATTTGGTTTTTATTTCAAGACACGCATTAACGAGGTAGCTTTGGGTGGATATACCTGGCCATCTATAAAAATTGGAAATTAATACGTGCTTATGAAAACCTTATGTGAGGGTCTCAGTATATCTTGGCATTCGAATAGGTGTAGAAGTGTTCATCCATTGATCACTATCCCTCCTACACCATCACATGAGGTGTCATTCATCACATATGAAGTTGCACTCGACGTAAATAAAAAAAATTCAAAGTTAATATTAATGAAACCATCAAAATATTTTAACAATACTTTTTAGTGATTTTTTGACCTAAGATAAGTTTGTAATTGGCAAAAAATGCTTGTAAAAAAGTTCCAGCTTAATCACTTGTCATTTTCAGGTTCCACAAAGAAGCAAAGA
This sequence comes from Stegodyphus dumicola, assembly GCF_044657685.1. NCBI lineage: Eukaryota > Metazoa > Arthropoda > Arachnida > Araneae > Eresidae > Stegodyphus > Stegodyphus dumicola. The sequence continues at coordinate 95,926,515 of NC_140772.1, read as the reverse complement.
AATTCATCTTGGTGTCGAACTTTAAGTTCGTTCCGGTACTTGATTCGAGTGCGTATGAAACTATCCCTAGTTTCTGCAGCACATTTTGCCGAAAACGCTTCTGTCACTAGTCTCGTATGCCTCTCTACTACTTGAGAATTTCAAGAAAGCTTTCCTATTTAAAATTGAGAACCTCTTCTAATCAATCTTATGTCTTCGTCGCTGAGGTTAGAGGTAGCCGACGGTTCCAAGGGATTGTCCCAGCGAATTATCTCAAAATACTTCTCCGCCTTGTAATTCAATTTGGGAAGCACAAATTGTATTCTCTCCTTGCAGTCAGCTTTTCTTGCTTTCAGCTTTATTCTCAGGCCATATTCACGAATATGTATTCGTTCATCTTCCAACATCGCTAACAGGATACTTCAGAGTGAGCAAGATAACAGTTCTTCTGAATAATTTCGTGAACGAGTGCCTTAAAGTTTTCGGATAAGAACGATTTTTTGAATCATTCCGTGAACATGACGAGCACCATGTGTTCCTCTCGGGATTTTCCTTATTTCAAATCAGGATGACACATAACCTTTATAAAATATTCAGCTAGTAGCTTCAAGACGTCTGCCTTCGGCGGTTGATACATAAAGGCGAAGAATTCTGTTGGCTGACTAATCTCTACATATAATAAAAGGAAGAATATGTCTTTGTGCGTGTCTTTCGTTCGTGCTGCACGTAAGCTAATAGACCCAGGCCTACAAACGTTGGTACATAGGTTCATCTAGACAAGAGCCAGCGCACCTCAAAATTCGAATGAGTTTTTTTTTTAAATTTATTTTAGGTTTCTCTTTTTGATTATATCGCATCAAATCGATGGCACGCAGCAACAATGGCACGCAGGCATTGTTGTTGATATATTGATATTGCCATTGTTGCTGATATCAGCACTGTTGCCACTCGGAAAAATGAGGGCGATAATTCTATGCAGTTTTTAAATTTAATGCTTCTCTTGGATATTGGACTTTTGTCGAGAGGTACTTGGATACGACGTTTGTCTAGAGGACGTCTGTTCTCCGGTACGTTTAGAAACTAGACGATAGCTGGCTGCATCATAGCGGTTAGTTAACAATAAAAAGTCTTTGAAAGATCATGAAAGCCACGTGATTGCTAGAATCTAGAACTAATAGTCAGATCAGAACCCCATCCTTCCATATAGTAGCATATTATGGCATTAAATTTTATGTTTTGGTGTGGAAAACAATTTCTTACGTTAATAATGGCGTTTTTGACAGAATTGATCTGAATGAAAAAAGCATAAAAAGCATTAAAACGTCAGTACAGATATTCACCTGAGGTGTGGAACATCAAAATATTAATATTTCGTGCTAAAATTTGAATATAGTTTGTTCTAGCCCTTTTAGAACCATATAAGGACTCAGACAATATGAATTTCAAAAATTGTTTTCGTTCCACCCTAATATGTGGTCACAATCACATATGCAGATCATTCATTATGGCGGTTCATAATGGTCGCACTTAAAAATTTTAGTGTGACTATTCCGTGTTCATGACTTCCTCCAGATGTAAACGTGCTTAGAATCAGATGCCAAACGGAACAGGAACTGAGAAACACACAAGCTAAATATTTTAAGTTCCATCCCTACCTCATTTCCAATTCCAGAATAATAACAGAATTTCCTAAAATTATAGAATAACTAATTAAAGTGGCAATTTCTTTAGTCCGAAAACTAGTTTCCCCGAAACCATTTAGTAAATTCTCTCCTGGAAATGAGACTTATGGGATCTTTCTTGATCTGGTAAAAGTTAATTTGTCCAAAATCCCCTAATAACGAATTATCACTATGTCTATATTTGAAACCAATAATCGCTATATCTGAAACTAGAGTCAGATAAAAGTTTAAATAATCTTTTTAGTTAAACAGAAATCTGAACATAAATGCACGTTCTTGTGCTAACAAAACCAGCCATAGCTCGTGGTCATGCAACTAAATAACAGTCAAATTCAATTTTAAGGGTAGACTACATAAATTAAATAAATAAAATACAAAGACTACATAAATTAAATATTCATCTAAGCTGGCTCAGAAACTCTACCGGCGTAACAAATTCAAATGTTGGCAATGATAACGTAAAGCCGAATAATTAAAAATTATGATAGCTGACAGCAATTAAAGTAGTGTGCATAAACAGGCCTGAAAAATTTATTATCTCCAAACCTCAGTTTAAATACTAGCTAATTTGAATTATGGTGAGGAAACAGAAAAGTGAAGTTAGACTGAAATTATAAATAATTGGTTAATTTAAATAAAATAACCATACAAACTTAATACAGATTTATTTAGAAAATATAAATATGATCAAAAAATGGGGCTTGTTTTATCTGAATGGAAAATTAAACACTACTCCCTCCACTATTGATTTTATAGAAATAACAATCACAATGAAAACAAATGACGCAAATAAGTATTTATGTAAAACTTGACACTCGTGTTACTCAGTGTTAAAGATAACGTTCTATAAAATGTACAACTGAAAATGTTTTTTAAGAGTCGATAAAAGTGTCGAGATTTACTTTTGAAAGGATGGATGCTGATAATGTCACAGCTGTTGTAAAAGCAGGAAGACAGGATGATAGCGTAGACGATTTAAAACCTTTAACACCAGTAAAACTGGCGCTTGGAAATAACGATCGTTTCGCCATAGCATTGCACTAATGAAGCAGAAAGGATTTTAATTTTCTTGACAAAATACAAGAAAATGGCATATTTAAACCAGTGAAAGATAAAAAGCCTAACAGGTATTTTGAGCCGATAAATAAAATTTTAGGGGTTTTAGTGCAGAGAAAACAAAATAAGGGTTTTCATTTAATTTATATTTGTAGTCATGTAATTATTAATTATCTGAATAAATAATTTATAATTTTATATTTAACATACTGTATTTTAATTCATATTTATTCGCCTTTTAAGAAGATATTTTATACCATGCTAACTCTGTAAAAGTCATATATGTTACATGTTATGGTTCGTACTTCATAGAATTATTAAATCCCATATCGAGCATTTGAGATGAAACCTTTAATTTCATTAAAAAAGGTTTTATTGCACTACATCTTTATGCGTTTTTCTTTTACTGCATCTGTAATAAATTAATGAAATTGCCTACTTTAATTTTAATCATGTACTTATATTTTGAAAGGAGACTTCTCGCCATTAGACATAAATGTTTGGGAAAGTTTTGAGGTCGTGAAAGCTCATAATTAGAAAATGAAACACATAATATCATAAAAAAGTTCAGTTTTCATTTTAGTAAAGCATAATTACTTTTTATTGTTACGTTAAAATCTGTCAATTAATGCTTAAGAATTTATTACGGCGTTCAACGAGAAAAGGAAATTTTTTGTTACTGAAAATATTTGCTGCCAAACGTAGAGGTAATTACAGTAATACTGTTCTCAGAGTCCCGATCTAAGTTCTGGCTGCACTATGCCAGCGCTTGATACACTAAGCATATAGATATCGAGAGGAATATTGATTTCGCAGATGTATGCACCACTCGTCCATCGCTGACCGAACTTCATTATCCTAGAATTTTTTTCACCTCTTACCCCCACTGATTAGAAATGCTTCACTGTTATCCTCATACAGATACAGAAAAATTTAGCTAATATCGACTGTCATTTTTGCATAGACATTGTAGTAACATTATCTCAGGGTAAATGTTGAGATGGATTGATCTAACATGAATGACCAAAAGTAGTGTTTCTTAATTGTGATACGCTGGTTTTTTCGTATCACTTTCTCCGCTGCTTTAGTTGAATTTTTCTTGAATGCTGAACTGCACGGAAGAAAATTCCTCACAGTTTTGACGTCTTCTAAATCTTCTAAATCCATACACCTATAGCTTCTTATAGTTGTCAAATAATTTTCGACATATGTAGAATTTACTAGTTAGATCGAAACTATAAAAGCATCTAAAACAGTTGAAAAGGTAAAAGCAGCAGAATCCATTTACGTTAGGCTAGATTAACCCATTAAGGCAAATCAACTCGAGTGCTATCTGCGCACAGGGAACGATGCCTATGTGGAAGACTTTTTAAGAAAACTGGCTAGTTTCCACATTGCATATTCATTAATGACTACTAGAATAATTTATTTATATAATTTCCTTTTATTATTCAATCAACAGCATTTATGCTCATCAGTATAAGAAATCAAGTTGAGGATTAAAAAATCATTTTAATTTTTCGCTCGTCTTTGTCGGATGATTAAAATTGAAATAAAAATTTTAACAGAAGTGAAATTATAAGGAATTTTAATCAAAGATAATTTGTATAACTGAAAAAAGAAAAAAGCAAATTTTTTAAATTCATACACTAGATTTAAATCTTTCGTTATGAAATCATTCTAAAATAGTCCAGTCTGATTTACACTTATTAGCTTCATCACGGAGAGCACTAATGGTCCATTTGTCTTCAACAGCAGCAAAAAACCATTTATGAATAGGTTGAAAAGTTTTACAATTAAATTTTCTCCACTTTTCCGTCATATTATTTATGTAAACTGAAGGGTAATGGCCACTCTGATCTGCAACAACAAGCTTGTTTTCAAATATTATAGCTTTCGGAATTGAGTACCTGTCAAAGTAAAGGTAAACTCATTAATACATATTTACGTATACAAATACTTGATTCTTACTTGAAAGTTTCTTAATTATTCATAAAAATTGAAAACAGAAATAACAGTTATTTATATGTTTTTACGTTGTGAAATTAAACGAACCTTTTAATCTTTGTATGTGTATAATATTTATTAGTCACTTCGTACTCTATCTCTTGAAAGAGGCCTGTATCTATTCGCTCTCCAAATCGATAGAGGCTTAAATAAAATCTACGCTAAACACAATGTTGTAACTTTCCTGATTTAGGTTTTTAGAATAGGGAGAAGTACACAAGGGATAATTAATGCAGCTACAATATTCATGGGCAGTTTCCTATATTATGGCAATATTCATGGCAGTACAAATAGCTCTAATATAAATTGGAGGTATGCCAACACAGACCGAAAGGTTTATAACCTTGACGACTTTCTCGCTGCAAATAACTTAATTCTAGTTAATACAGAAGATGCTCTTCTAACGTTTGATACGTTTGCTACATCACCAGCAGCCACACTTATACAAGATTGGATGGTGGTCGAAGAAACTCTCTTATCGGACCATAATTACATCACCTACAAAATCGTTAGAACTATCACTACGCCTTTTATCAAAAGATGCCAGAAAGAAAGATTAGATCATTTACAAGAATAATCAAATTACGCCTAAATAATATAGGATCTACAGCAGACATAGAGCATTTCATAGATGATAATATGAAGTATGTGAGGAAGACCTCCCCGCAAGAACTAGTAATAAACAAATTAACAAGCAGCACTGATGGAAAAGTGAGCTACGCATACAACAGAAAAAGTGCCGCCCGCTGAGAAGATGAATGCGAATTGAAGCAAGAAAAAACGAATAACATTGAGTCTAACACTCTCATCATTTTTCAAAAAGAAACGGCTTTATACAAACGGATGATTATCGAAGCAAAAATAAATTCACGGGAAAACTTTTGTAGAGATAACGGCGTTACATATGGTATTTCCCACAAGATTGTAATAGACCTTAGCATTATTTTAAATTGGCGACTTGTGTGAAGGGGTCCTGTGGGCCCTCACCCTTTCCCATACCATATTGATGTGCTCTAGACAAGGGGAACGCGGTGCTAAATTAATTAACCGCTATGGTAGAGGGTTGGTGCTCGCGTCCTCCATCACTTGTCTACTTGCCAAAAGGGATGGATGCCTTCATGGAGATTTTCGTAGGTAAACTGGCTCATATTCACGTTGCATATATGCAAAATCACAAAAACCAATTATGCAAAAAATTTCATTAACCTGTGATCGAACTGAGGTTGAACTCTCAGCATTCAACGTTCTTAACCACTCAGTCACTAGTGCGTTTGCTCCCCCTAAGACTTACTTCCTTAAACTTATAATCATAACAATTAGTTAAAACCGTATTTCCTTTCTTCAGCTGTATGATTTATATAAGCATTTAAAAGCATTCAGATATAAGTCATGCCAAGATTCCCGAATTCTTAAATCTCATCAGCACTAAGCCAAGACAACAAAACTTTAAAATTCGGCTTTAAGAAAATTATCTTTAGCTGTGTAGACTCGCTTGATTATGGAAATAATCGTTTTACATTTTCTTTGTAATAAACTTCCCATAGCAGTCTTATAAAATAATCTTTTCTTTTAGAATAGCCTAAAACACCGAAAAATAATAGCAAATACAAATGGAAAAAGAAAAACGTACAGACTGGCAGAGCGCAAGTGATTTTACAAAGATAGCGAACTAGTTATTAATAATTTTTAAACAATTCCTTCTAATATCCGAAATAAAAAACCCATACCCCAAAGCATTTTTAGCGAAATTAAATGTTGCCTCTGCATTAAACGGTACTGAATCCATTATTAGTAAAAACAAATGTTCAATGCTCTCATTTGCTCTGGTCTCGATTTCTTATTTCTAAATTTTAATTAGAAGAGAAAAACGAAAATTGTTACTGGGAAAATAAAAACGACAACATTTATATTATACATATAATATATATGTAACTTTATATTAGTAGATTTTTTCTAAGACTTTACATGAATGGTATGTTAGGTAAAAATAATTAAGCGGTGTTATTCATTATTTAATAAATAAGAGTATTCTATTAATAATAAAAATTTAAAAGAAATATTAATCTTCAGTTAACAATTATAAGAGTCGTCTGAAGCTGATAAGCAGTTTGTTCAATGTTAACTGCTATTTTTTGTTTGAAAAAATATTTTTTTCACGAAGACAAATGAGAAACAAACATATTGTATTACTAGTTCCAGCAGTAGTTAAAACTTTTTATTTGATAAAGCACAATACGTTTATTCATCTGGAACAAAACAAGATTTAAAACTTAATATATTACCTGTAAGGCAGTTTTTCAAATCTTCTCCAAGTTTCAGTTAAAGCGTCAAAAACTTCTACTGACTTCAGTTTACCTGAATCATTTGACCCTCCCAAAAGGAATATGTGGTTCTGGAAAACAGTTACTGAGAAATCTCTTCGAAGTGTAGCTGGAGATGCAATCTGCGTCCACGTTTCCGTGCTTGGACTGTACCTTTCAGCTCTCATGGTGACTTCTCCATCCTGAATGTGTTCGCCTACAGTATAAATGCATTCATTCATTACTACAGCCTCTACTTCAATGCACGTCATAGGCCTAACAACATCCCAAATACTGAAGTCTATATTAAACCTCTCAGCAATGGGTTCGATGATTTCATCTTCTACAGAGTTAGACACTCCACCGAGGGCATAAATATACTTGCCCACTTTTACTAAGCTATAACGATGACGATGGAAGTGCATTCGAGGTATAAATGACCATTCTTTTGTCACCAGATCAAAACAGAGACTTTTATCTGTGTAACTGTTAAAGAGAAATACTCTATTACCTGCCACTATTACATGTGTAGGATAAAATTCGATGTAGGTGCTTACCTTCCTCATCATGAAAATATTTTCATCGTATGTTACATAACCATAGATACCATCATCATGTTGCTCATGAGAACTATAGTACTTGACGATAAAAAATAATGCTTTTGGTTGGCGCTTTTCTATCGTTAACTTTTCTCGGTATAACGCGCAGAGATGTTGAATCAGTTGATCTTCGGGTAATGGCAAACTACTATTTAATAAAGCCAGTCCTTGTAGTTCAGGGCAAAATGGATTTTCTTTTATCACAGGGTGATTCAGAAACAAGTTAATGAAGTTTACACTAACTGAGGTGAAGCGAATGCACGTAATCAAATCAGAAACCAATGGTAATCTTTCTTCTGGGTATTTTTGAATCCACTGACATATAGCAAGAAAGATAAATTCTTCACTTGTTACATATAGATTATTATTTTGTAAAATATTTTTTAAAGTTTCCAGAGATAGTTCAGAAATATCATCACCAGAATTACATATTATTTCTTGAAAGTTAATCAATATGAAACGATGGCAAACTTCCAAAAGGCTTAAGTGAGGAATATATAATGCTGCAATATAAAAACTAACGCAGTTATAGATTGAAACATTCTTCATAACGTATTTACGACATTTTTCAAGCAACTCATCAATAATAAAATAATCAGATGCTATTAGTAGTTCCAGAATATTATCAGAATTCAGATCTACTTTTCGAGTGTAAATAAAGCGTAAAATTTTGAACATGGTTATGCCTCCAATGCTAAAAATTAAAGTTTCTGCCATATCTGGGCAATGATCATTCAAGCTATAAAGTCCTCGGAAATATTCAGATCTTTCAGAAAGGATAACTCTGTGGATTTTAAAAGAATAACCATCTTCTGTGCGAATAATTCCATCGCATAAGCTTTCCATTCCGCTATAATCGCAATTTTCACCTCCGATGTATAACTCCATATTACCCGCCAAAATGTTGCAGTGAAACAGCAATTTTAATTTTTATAATCTCAAAACAGTTTGCCTTTCAATAAGCTCTGTTGTCTTTTTTATTTCTTACACATAAACTAATAATGCTCTTAAAGAATGCATCTTAGACCGTTAATACATTAATTAAATTTCATTGGGCATTTGAATAATGTTCGCTGTTACACAATACATTGTTTAATATAACATTGTTAGACTTACTATGTTTAATGTTATTTTAAACAATCTTGTAATTTAATCTGAATAATTATTGCATACGAATATTTTTGCTTGTTGAACACGTATTGCAAATTAATGTTTTGTCTGTAACACGGAAATATTTTTGATTTAAGATCCTTTATATAACATCCTAATATTAAACTGAATTGCTTAATTATATGTTTCTTTCAAAAAAAAGTTTTTAAGAGAAAATTTACACAAAAGATACAGTTTATTATTTATTTTTTGTTATATTTCGAAACGGGGAGGTCAGTTTAAAATGTTTGTAACTTGCCTACGAGCATAATTGTTTTTAATCATTTGTTATTTTCTCCTGCACAAAATCAATAAGATAGAATCAGAACTAAGTATAGCAAGAAAAACTAAGGAAATTCAAGGAATAAAAATTTAAAGAGAAATACATTATAATTTCAAATTAACATGCTGAAGTGCATAACAATGCCAAATGTTCTGAGGTGCGAATTAAATTTCTGAGCAAATGAGTAAGTACTGAATATATAAGCATAGGCAAGAAATATTTTAATGACATAAGTATGTAAGTATCGTAGTAATTTCTTGCACAAAAATTCGAAATCTATCTAACAAGCTCATTTATACTCGTTCGGAAAGAATTCCTTTGAAACTTAAAATTGGATTGTATGCAGCATTAAATACTTACTGCCACATAATTGCATGGCGCTGCAGACTTGATTTGGTTTGTTTGATTACGGCAAAGGATGCTAGAGTTATCCGTCTAAGATGGCCTTGATGGAAGACTTTCTACGGGATACTGGCTCTTGTCCACGTTACATGTGGATAAAACCACGAAAACGACTCTGCAGCCTGCTTGTTTGCCTGGAATGAACCCAGGTCAAACTAGCAGTTCAAAACTCGGTCGCTGGTGGATGCGCCATAGGGTAGTTTGTTGTTTTAATCGTGGAAGGTTTATGCTAAATAGCTTTTATTCGCAAAGTAACTATCTACCTGCATTACTTAACTAACGAATGGGCTTCGTAGCATACTTGAACTTTCGTGGTAATTTCTAAGAAAGCAAAAGTTAATATTGTAAATGAATCACAGAGATAAAAACAAAACCTCTCTGAACTCTACATAATTACAGTTCAAATATATCCATATTTAAATAAAATTTTAAAGCAGTAAATTATGAATAACCAGTACCTACATATTTAGGCGAATGTACATGTTATAACTGGAAGCTTAATCACAATGATTTAGGTTTGATTATTCGAATTCTAATGCGTACCTGTAGTTATCCTCTTATTGTTTTTTTTTTTTTTTTTCTTGAACCGTGTTTAATAATTTTAAATAGATGCAGCGATAATAAGATAGTTTGAGATGACAGTATTGCAAATTTAATGGTTCGTAATGCATGTGTCATCTCTCGCCGGTAAAATGCCAATATCATCATATTATGCACACGGAAACAATGTTCTTATTGATGAAACAATGAACTGACAAATGAATTCGATCATGCTTCGGGAAAATAGCTGAATGCCACAGATGATGAAGATGGTAAAATCTTGGAAAATAAAAGGTACAATTTACTAGTCAAAAGAAGATTTATATGAATGGAATCACAATCTCGATTTCTATGCAAAACTAATTTAGGGGCGACTTAATTTTCTTCTGGAAGTTCGAGCATTTTCAATGATATTATAATTATTCTATCAAACTCTTCTCTCATTTGTTGATCATGGTTCCAAACCTCTTTAATGAATATGCGAGTGAAAACTGGACAAAGAAGTTAAAATATTATGAAATTCTATTTGACATTCAAAAGATATTTTATAGCAAGCAAATGCAATAATCGTGGATCACATTGCTCCGATGCATAACGTCCCCTACCATGCTCCTTATATTGTAATTCTTTCTTGCAGAATAAAAGTTATAAACACTAATTCAATCCTGCATGTAAATTTTTAAAATTACATTTGGCCCACAATGTATAATGTGTAAGGATCTTAAGTTTTACTAACGTTTATTTTATTTTAAATCTTTACTATCACTTCTTATTTTCTACTTCCGGCCAGAATTAAAAGCGTTAACTTATTTATGCAAAATTTGTCTGGCGAACGCCAAGTACTTAAGTTGTGGCTTTTTGCCAAGCGAGAGAGAGGAAGGAGTTAGTCGAGGCAGGCCGCTTACCTTAGAAGTTTTACTCGGTTGCTGGTTGCCTTCCAGGCCAGAGGTTTAATCCTCTTGATAATTTTAAACGTATTGTAGTGTTAACAGTTCTCTGTACTACATACAGCTTCCTGTTAATATAAGGCCAATCTTCCACGTTTATTATTTCAAAGTTAAGTTAGCGTTTAGTTATATTTTTATATTCTTACGTTTAGACCACAAGTAGTGGGTCTTTGTATTCCGAAGTAGGGAAATTATTGTAAAGAGAGAAAAATAAAGGGTTTTGTATACCCTTCTTGTGTATCCTGTCTACTTCCCACAGTTATTGAACATAGCTTTAGTAAGCTCTCTGTTCCGAGTCAGGTCCTTGCATGTTCCCAAAGAAAGTAAGACGGAACATTGAACCTGATAAATGTTGATATCGAATAAAGAAGCTGCACAGAAATACTGAAAAAATAAGCGCAGAAGAATGAGTTAAATATATATTGAAGAATTAAATAAAATCTAATGTGTTAAACATGTGCTGAATAGATAAGGTAAACGGATGAATATAAAGCATACCATGTGTAACATCTAAAATAAGAATAAACCTATGTAATTAACATATAATTATTTTTAAATGTTAGTTTATTTAAAACAACAGGAAAATTTTATAATTAATTACATAACATAAGAAAGAAATTAAAGTACGTTACACTTAGGAATGTTCTCATCGAATTTTGCAATATTTAGTAGCTACTGCAGATCTTAACTTGCTGGTTTCTTAGCAGACAGAATAGTTCGACAGTTCGTAAATACAACTTTGTTGGCATTCTGCCCGAATACTTAAAATCGTTCAGAAGGGGTGCTACGAAACTAGAGCTCAGAGCTAACATGTTACATGAGCTAAAGCTCGCATGAGGGTTTTCCCTTTGCCGAAAAGAGGGATTTTACTACCGAAGGAGGGAAAGTCCCCGTATTATCGGAACATCCTGTCATCAAATGCTTTTCGCAGCATATGAGCAGAAATTAAGATTCGTATTGATCTGAAACACGGAAACCAGCCATGTTTATATTTTTGCGTAATTTATAAATTTTATACTGAACTATCTCTTCTAGTTCTGTAACTTATATATATATATATATTAGTTCCGTAACTTATATATATATATCTTCTGGCTCCAAAAAGATAGCCAAGCATCCTATTGCTTCCTTATAATTCTTCAGTAAAATGACATCAAGTCAAGAGACGTTTTACACTAACCTTTTCCGTTAGTTTCTTAGTTTAACAAATTTACTTAGGCATAAGAATAATAATTAAAGCCAAAATTCAATATGATATTGACAAGACAATTTCAGCTTACGAGTATTGGATCAGGCCCTTTAATCACACTAGCAATCAAAGATTAAAGCCGATTGAAGTCAGTTTAGAAGCTGAGCGAAACACGCAGAGACGATCAGTAGTCGCTGCCAAAAGCTCTCTCTTAGTTTAAGAACTTGGCTATATATACATTACAAATTTGCATCCTGGAAGGAAGCGACAAATGTAGTTCCATAGATATGATATTACAAGCAAAATAATATATTAATTAAACATAAAACTGTACAAATAGCTTCTAAAATACAATTAGCAAAAATATCGAAACAAATGCTGTCATTCACGAGATTGAATAGTATTCAATCGAAATTATTATCTTATATTTCTCTAATTATATTACTATATTTCAGAGTATAAAAAATTTTTAGATTAGTAGTCAGATTTGCGATATAAAATCGTTTAAATTGACTCATATTCAAATTTTGACGTTTCCAGGAATAATTAATGGACATAATTCTACTACTTGACCTATTTACTAAATTTTAGTGTACTGTTTATGATAATTCATCATATTTTGGTCAATAAAAGAATGACTTTGAGAGATTAGAAGAATTTATGAGAGATTTAGATTTTATGAGAGATTAGAAAATCTCTCATAAAAACCTATTACAATACACCGAAATTTCACTCAAAGGCCACTCACAGATTTTAATATATGCACTGTTAACTGCATCATTACGTATTCTGAAATATAGCTAGATTTACAATTTCGTGAAATTAGTGGTATTAAGATAGCATAAATTTAGAGGTTTCCATTCGGAAAGTTTAACGGACTCTAAATTGTTATACTTGCCATTAAAGTCTAATTCATTTACTAAAAATGGTCTGTTAGCTCTTTGCGAGAGCTCAAGTAAAACATATTGTATTATTTCTGAGTGTTTTAATGCTCCATAATCTTGCTATCTTATCATTTTTAATATGCCATTTTTGAAGCAATTATATTTGCGGAGAAGTACAATGGTTCGGTATAGAAGCCTAAGAAAACTATTTTAGGATGTGAAATATCGTGCATTGTGAATTAAATTTTCATATTATGACCATGAAATCGCTTTGGTTATTAAAGAATTTAAATTTTAATAGAATTTGCTTTTACAGGTACGAGCTTGTGGAAACTATTTTAAGTTCAGGCATTGTTTCCGAGATTCTAATTAGACAAGCCGATAGAAGAGATTCTGCACTATTTAGTTGCATTGCTGTCAACGCCTATGGAAGAGACGATACCAATATTCAGCTCATTGTTCAAGGTAAGATTAATTCCTGTTAAGATATATCACATATAATATGATAAAATGTATTAAATATTAAATACTGTAGGAAGATGTAAATGCACTTTACATCGATGGAGGTTTGAATTTTTAAACAAATTTTGTGTTAAAAAAAACATGATTTTTATTTATTTTTAGAACTCCCATGGCTAACGAATAATTCACTGTTAACTACGAGTAACTGTAGAAAGCATTTAAGGGGGGGGGGGAAGATAAAAACTGAAACATTTCTTTATTCTTTATTTTGAATTTAAGTGTTGGTCTATGGAATTCTGATCTGACTTTTGTCCTAAAAATGCTGCAAAAGTTCTTTAACTGAATATTTTATACAAATTTCTAACGAATATTTTATACAGAATGTTTAATTTTATACGAAGAACATTTTAGCTAAATAAAATGATTTCTGGAAGGAGAATACTTCATAAATATATCGCCGGGACATTTATACAAGTTGTATCGGCGGCATATTTATGCAAGTTGGCAATTATTCGAAAAGACAAGGTTTTTCATAAGTGTGCTTCAACTTAAAGGCTCCTCCAAAACTATGAATATTACTCTCTAAATTGTAAAAAAGTACATTTTATAAATGTTCTGGCAACTTTAACGAGTTACATCACTATTTAAATGGAGATTTCGTTCCCCATTCTCTAATAAAGAAAAGGAAAATACTGTTTGCATAGCGGGAGGAACTGCCCTGTTATAAAAATGCTGGAAACCTTTTTGCAAGTCGGCTACTGCTCGAAACGACTGCAACATTCGAAAGAGGGCATACAAGTGCTCTTCCCCTTACGGATGTCAGTTCGTGACGAAATAAAAAACAGCATAAAAGTTTCGGCATCTTTTTACCAAGCCATCGTTATGCAATGAAACGACATCAAGGCCTTACCCCGTTAAAAAGGTGCTGGCGCAATTATGGCAGTCACTCATGTTAGAAAAGACAGAAACTTTCATGAGTGTGCTGCGATATAAAGTTGCCGCTACCTTATGCAAAGCTGTTTCTAACTTAAAGAATGCAACTTTTCTAAATGTGTGGGCGCTTTAATGCAGGGTCACAAATATGCAAGCATAGTTTTTATTTGCCGTACTAATCAAAATAAAAAATAAAGTCCTTTATGAAAGACCATTAAGTTTAATAAAGTCCTTTAGTCCTTATTATTTATTTATAAATATGCCCGGTCCTTTACAAAGGCTGATTTTAACAGTTTAGAACATGATCTTTATAATGGTATGGGCACATTTATGCCAAGCGATCTTGAGGTCCCCGTTTTTTCGAACTGTGGCCAGCCTCTTAATCACCGAACATTGTTATTAAAGGGTCTCGCTATAAATATATTCGCAGATTTTATGATATATATAATTTTCTTCAGTTTGTTTTTAGTGTTAGACAAAAGGTATCATCTGTGTTAAATTGTGTAATTTATTTTAATATAATTTATAAGAATTTAGATGGTGTTTAAATATTTGCAGAAGATTGTTGCGCTGATCATTATAAAATAACTAATTTTAGTCGATCAACTAAATGAGTCCATAAAGGGAGGTTTGAAAACATTTTATACGTGTGCATTTTTAATTCATTCTTCTCACGTATTTTGAAAACAATTTTTATATGGCATTTTGACACAGAAGATTATGACATTTGTGTTGTATTATTTCACGTGAGTTTAAATGCCATTATTTTTAATGAATTAAGAAGAATATGCTGTTGCTACCATCGAATGTCATTTTATAATATGAAAAAACTTTCAAAGGAAAATAGCTCAAATTTGTACAATGCTTTGCAACTGGTGTCATAGTTTAAGATAATCAGATCACTATTCTTTAATGTAAACAAATAGTTTGTACTTTAATTATTGAACTTGGAATTGATTGACTAAGTAAAATACTTTCATGTCCATAAATTAAGAATAATTCAGAATCTTATGGAAATCAAACTCTGAAGTAAAACTTTTATCTTCAGAGTTATCGCACACATCTTCAAGAATAACATATAAATTACAGAAAGCCATCCGATGACGCCGACGCCGATAGTACGTCACAATGACGGGACTGTAAGATAAGTTTATATAGGAATCTTGGCAAAGAAAGAAAAATGTTCACAAGCATTTCTGTAAGCCTCTACGTGCCACAACAGAATAGTTTTGACAGAGGACGCATGTGGATGACTTTTTGAATTATCGGCCGCCCGGAAAAAGGAAGTACTCGGATGGAAATATTCGAGGAACTTTGGAATAACCCTCTAGACTTTGGAAATGATTCCAAACTGACGTAAATGTCAGTATACATTACAGGACAGGTCGCTTCCGCTCTACAACGCCGAATAAAGACTAGTTTTGAGCAGTAACTGCCAAAAGAAGCAGACGCAGCATAACATCGAACCTTTCTCGTCATCTATCTTCAGCCACGTGTACGACAGTTTCAAAGCAAATGGTGTACAGATCTTTGGAACAGATTGGTCCATATGCTCGCAGGCTTGTCAGATGTGTTCCGCTCACGGCAAATCACTGTCTCCAGCGGTTAGCCTGGAGTAGACAACATGCAGTGTGAACATCGTCACACTGGGCTTGCGTGATGCTTTCCGAAGATTCCAGGTTTAGCTTGCAATCTTGGACTTTCATAATGGAGAACTCCAGGTATCCGCTACCACCTCATTGTACGACACAGCTGCGGTAGTTCAGTATTGCTTGTTCGGGGTGGAATTATACTGAGCTCCAGAACAGATCCGTCTGTTCAGATCAGAGCCATGACAAGCGAAATTTAGCGGTACATCATTCTGGAACAGCATGTACGTAATGCTTAGGGATACTCTGGGCGCAGAATTTGTATTTAAGGATTACAACAGCCGTCCTCACCGTGCAAACATTGTAAAGAAATGCTTTCAGTCTGAGGGTATCACCCGTATGGAATGACCAACATTATCACGTGACTTGAAGCCGATTGGCCGAGGAATTGCTGCCCATTAAGCAACTCCTACATGTCTACCGGAACTTCGGAAAGCATTACTTGCTGAGGGGAGTAATCCTTCCTAAGAACAGATTGACAATTTGATACTCAGCATGCTTAGGCGTTGTGCGGATTGTATTTCATCGTCTGGGAGACATACAATTTATTAAAACCATCATACCAGTAATATACAGTGGTGGCCAAAATTGTGGACACTTTTGGAAATTTTTATGTTTTTGAACTTTGTGTGCTTATAGAAATGTTACGTTTCGCAAAATGCAAACTTGTATATACCATTTTAAAGAGAATTTATTACTGAATTCAATACAAAACACAAAATTCAATTATTTGCAACACAAAACAGGTTATATGTACTTTAATATAAATAAAAAACACAGTTATGAAGTGGTTTGTAATGTCAGCTTTCCTGGCCAATCACTGTTCTTGTTCTGAGAACCAATCTAATGTTAGTAACTGCCAGTAGAAGCTGATATCATGTTTACACTTGAAACAATTCATTATTTTACTTTGTTCTGTAGAAGGAGGACCTGTTTCTTATAGTTATTCTTTACAAGTAGGATTTTTTGTAAAAATTTTTAATATTTAGTCAAGAAGCAATAACATCAAATAAAAGAGTAGATAGAACACCTAGAAAGAGATGTAATATTATTGTGTTACGAGAAAGTGGTCTTTCCTATGCTGAAATTGCAAAACAGGTGGGTGGTTCAATGACCACATCTGGAGTCCGAAAGCTTTGTTTACGATATCAGAAGACAAATTCAATACAAAACAAAGAAGGAAAAGGTCGAAAAAGGTGCACCACATCTATTGATGGAAGAAGAATAAAACGACTGTGTCTAAAAGATAGAAAAATGTCATCAGCGACCATCAGAAGTGATCTGAATGATGCTGGTGTTTCTGTCAGTTCAAGAACAATCAGGAGAAAATTAACAGATGTTGGACTGAGAGGTAGAATTCCACAAAAAAAGACTTATCTTAATTTTCAGCAACGAAAAAAAAGACAGCAGTGGACAAAGGAACACATTAATTGGACAGATGATCAGTGGTCACAAGTTATATGGAGTGATGAAACTAAGATATCGTTATTCAGTAGTGATGGGCGAAAATATGTAAGACGTAGAATAGGAGAAGAGCTACATCCTGACTGCATTCAAGCAACTGTGAAGAACCCAGTTAGTGTTATGATTTGGTCATGCATGTCAGCAGATGGTATTGGTCGCCTTCATGTCATCAATGGGACGCTGAATGCCAGAAAATACATTGACACTATTCTAGAACCAAAACTTCTACCTTCCATCAGAGATCTCTTTCCCAACAATGCTTCGTTTATTTTTCAGCAGGATTCTGCTCCTTGCCACACAGCCAAAATCGAAAGAGTGGTTTCGTACAAAGAGTATTAAGTTGTTGTCATGGCCAGGAAACAGTCCTGACCTCAATCCTATAGAAAATTTGTGGCACCGTTTGAAAACTCTTGTCAGCTCAATAAACGTCGATGTGAAGCTGTAATCAAAAATAAAGGGTACCCTACTAGTAGTACTGATAACTCACTGCAATCATCACTATCTAATGTATATCTAATGTTATTGTTTAACCTTTTTTGTATTGCAAATAATTGAATTTTGTGTTTTGTATTGAATTCAGTAATAAATTCTCTTTAAAATGATGTATACAAGTTTGCATTTTGTGAAACGTAACGTTTTCTATAAGCATACAAATTTCAAAAACATAAAAATTTCCAAAAGTGTCCACAATTTTGGCCACCACTGTAATGTTAAGTTTCTGTAAGGGAAATATTTTTTATACTTACTCCAAGCAGCAAAATTCGTACTTTTTATGAATGGTATCATATATGCACCATCGTTTTGTTAACTTTTGTTTATAAATGACGTGACTTGTTTACTGGTATTGTCGACCCAGAAAACGTGACTTGTTTTCTAAGATCGTCGTCGGCAGAACCATCGTCTGTTGGTTCGCCAGACCCGCACTCTGGTTCATGTACAATTTGGTGAAACACCCTCTGCTCGGCGTTTTGAACCGTCGTTAATATTTTTTCTCGGATACTTGAATCCTTTTCGTTGACCCTTCAGCTAGCACTGATTCCCCGTTGGTCGCTTGCTTGATCTAATGGAGCATTTTACTCTGCAATTTGTTTTCAGAACTATGCTGGATGTTGAGTCTGGCCCCTTTTCCTGCTGCAGCTCATTTCCGTTTGATATTTCAACCCTTGGCTTTTTGTTCTGTGTTACCTTATTTGCAGTACCCCCTTTTTTTCAGAGACTTTCAGATTTTCAGTGTGGGAGGAACATCTGTGAAATTTCATGCTGGTACTGCATTCCTGTCAGCGTGGGATTTCTGCAAAAATATTTAAAACAGGCATATCTATTCGCTCATTATACTTATTCAACTAGTCAATATTTGCTAACAGTTCTTCCCCATTTTGTTTCTTTAAATATATACCTAACCTTCTTTAAATATATACCTTTCTTTAAATATATACCTAACTTATTCTTTCGATTACGAAAGGGCTTTCAAATGTTGAGCAAAACCTTCCTATTTATCTTTAGGTGCAAATGAAAGAGAATGATTAATTTTGACAACTTATGGCCCACTTTAAAATTTCATTCGTAGTGCTTCTTATCGTAATATAATTTTTGCTTCCTTCTTGCAGTATTCGAATTACGGATAGCTTCTCCGACTAACTTTTGATATCTGTCATTTTAAACTTTGGAGCCTTCTTTTGAACGAAAAAAGAGTTTATCCGGAGAGATAATTAAGTTCTTCCAAGAAAGAAATCAGCTGGCATTTTCCCGGTAGTATCATGTTTAGCTGCTCTCAAGCTAGCTATTGTAGGAGGTACTGGCACAAAAGTTAACACACCTTCCTGAAAACGTAATATTGAAATCAGTTTTTAAAAGCCTAAAATGACCTGAAATAAAATTGTAAATTAAATCGATAGGTACAAAGGAATTACTGTGAAAAATGTTTTAGAAAATGAGGCAAGCAATATAGCTCTCTCGAGGATTAAAAGGAATAAAACTTCTTACATGGAGTTATTCAGATCACGTTATTTACAATCAAATAATGCAAAAATTTTCTAAATCTCTTAACAGCATCCGTATAGTGACATTATACTACTTAAAACGGTGACCCATTTCAAAGAAATTTGGGGTAAATGAATTTCGTTTAGATTTTTCTGTCCCCAAAATTTTGAAGTTTGTATGAAGCTGTGTACCTTCATCACATTTACTCATTTTGATTAAGAAATTGTTTAAAAAGTTTCATATTAATAAAAACTTCATTTCATTTGCAATCAAAGTTTAAAAAAGCTAAATTTTTTATCTCGAAAGCTAAATTTTTTTAACGAATAATACTTCATATCCCAGAAAATGAAAATTTTAATCTTCGTTTCCTGCTTTTTGGAGAAATAAATTCTTCAAAGTCTTCTAAGAATTTGTTGTTTTACAAATAACTAATTATTTATGCAGTATGATGAAATAAAATCTACATCCTCTGATCTACTTTATGTGTTATATATCACAAAATTTTCAACTGTTTTAATTATTCTCAATTAAGTATTTGCGTGCGTTAGCTCATTTATACTGACAATATTCCCAGTCACAACATACTTGGATTTCTTAATTTAATATACAGCATACAGAGGCGATATATCATTTCCATTATTCTTCTTAAATAGCATTATATTAATGCGACGGTTAATGTAAATGCGACGCTTTGAGGGTACATAACTAGACAAATATATTATTTAAGCTGCGTTTTTTCACGACTATGTTAATATTTAAGATATCTCCTAGGATGTTGTGCGCACGAAATTTGGAAGAGGCCGCATATTCAAAGGAAAAATGTTATGATTAAAATGTTAGTTATCTAGGAAAGGAAGGAGTTCGTTTCAGATCCTGAGCAGAAACAAATCATCAAGCTACCAATTGCTTTTATCTATTCAGTTTGCTTATTTTAACCACAAGAATTATAAGACGTATGTTGACTAAATACAGAGTTAAACAGCTTTCCACACTTCTGGGGTCATCTTTTCTATCTGCTGCGAAATTAATAAAATGGTAGCTACATTTATGTCTGTGAAAATAAATGAATAACAAAACCATTATTTCTTGCATTTTTGGTAAAAAGTTAAGGGAAAACTGGACACTTAGACGTTTGGACAGCAATTCGAAAGCAGAAAACTAGAAGAAGAAGAAATTAAATAAAAATTAACTAGAAAATTTTAGGATGCAGCTGGAAATAAATTGTGAAGAAATCTGCTTAATGCCACAACGGCAACATTTGAATTTGATCCATTCTAGGCTTTATATTGACACTTAAGAAATGACCTTCTTACACTACTGTCTTTCGTTCGCTAAGTATCCTTTAATTTTTCGAAAAGCAATAGTATTTGTAATCTGTACAGGAAGAATCTAGAAATCTTAAATGATATTTTTAATAAAATCCAACCCGCTATAATGACCTTCAAGTGACCGAAGTTTAGCTAGCTATCCGTTGATTCTCTACCTCCTATACGATAAGAAAAATAGATTATCTTTCAAAATCGTACAAACGTTAAATGATAAATAGAGAAAAACCAATTAACATTGTTACATCTACCCAAGGAAATGAATAATAAATCTAATTTTAAAAAATCGTTAATGAGAATTACGTTTATAACTCGCCATGCGAATGCGGTTTTGACACAAAAACAGACAGGGCTTTTGGAGAGAGTTTGGTAAAAGAATATGTGAAAGTTTTCTTCTTCTAGAAAATATGAAAAGGGGAGCTATTTTCATCACCTACATATCTTATCCAATGTCCAATGAGAACACAATCAATTTTCTCAAAATATGTATGGTCCGCCATAAGGATTTATCATTATGTATAAAGAATAACAAAAGACCCAAAGTCTTGCAAAAGATCCAAAGAATGCAAAAAATCTTACTTGGAGGATAGATCGTAGTTAGCATTTATACTCAAACCAAACTTATAAGAATCAAAATATTTCGATCCCTATAAGCAGAATTAACTCACAAATCCAGCAAACACATAACATTCAGAACTTCCTCTTTATGTGGATAGCGAAGTTTCCTAGATTTCTATCTCAGCATTGCTCTATCTGGCAGCTCATACAAGAAATTTGAATATATCAGAAAATGTATTCAGTTTTCTAGTCTAATGATCATGTACGCCACATGGTCTTTTAATATATGACTATTGTTTCCTCGTTCACCTACAGAAGCCACACCTATTTCATACCCTCTATTTAGGATACAAAGAAACATGGAGAAGATAAATAAAAAATAAGACAAAGGTGATTTTCTTTACAGACAGAATGAGGAATATCAACGGAATATGAATCTTAATATCCTAAACGTGTATGATTTTAAGGGTTAGTAACTGTACATTAAAACTTGCAGAAATTCTAGAAAAATTTATGAAAAAGAAAAAGAAAGTTTTCGATCGAAGATATTCATACCGTTTGTTATATCTGATTTTTATGCTCTTTGAGGTTCACTTATGACGTAATATAAATATATAGATACTTCAAAATAATATGAAGTATGTAAGACACTAGAAAAGACCAAAAGTCTCGTTCGTTAAATCCGGGAGTTCGCTATAGCGTACTCGACCGTAGTATACTGAATTTCATATACCCAAACCCGTTTCTTTGCATCAAGAAATTTAATTCAATTTTAATCCGCGTCTGCGTATATTCTTCATGCATACATCTATATTATGTCTCAAAAACCTAATAAATAAGAATTATCATTAAGGTTACTAAATTTGAATTATTCATTATTAATTGTAAATACAGCCAATGTATGCTTTGCATTATAATAACAATAGCAGTTTATTGGCTAACAGACATATGGCACGCGTAATTAAACTAATTCTTAATTTGCCATGAAAGAGCTAAAAGATATGTGACAAATTTGCAGTATGTGTGAAATTACGATGCAAGACTCAGAACTTAGTTAAGCAGTAAGAATGGCTTACTCAAAATCACAATAAAAATCACTCGAGTACTTTATCTGATTGTTATATCTGGTTTTCCTACTCTTGGAAGTCTAAATTTCATTTGTTTTGTCACAAAGCTGAAGAAATAAAAAAATCTGAGTAGTTATAAAGTAGCTCCTTAAATTATTTCTAGAAGTCTTTCTCGAATAGCGTAGCTTATTTGTGTTGATAAAAAAGAAATTAAGGATTTTAAATCTGTTATGAAAACTAATTCAATAATTTTGTATCATTATGATTACAGTAATAATATTTCATTAATCGGAAATCATTTGAATTAAAATGTAAAATTATGAGCCTACTTTAATGAATTTAAACGCTTGTTATAAATTAGAAAAAAAAAGGATCTAAATACGGCGCTTCCACATTATGTAATTACTATCATGAGGATTTTAGATTTTTACATTCAAGAAGTAGTTATGCTATTATCACTATCTTGCATATAACTTACAAATTTATGCTTCTCACAAGTATTAAAATGTCATATTTCTAAATTACAGTAGAAATTGAAAATTGAAAACTTAAACGAAACAAGGCACAATATAGCTAATGTTCTTTTTAGATTATAACAGGAAAAATAATGTTTTTATTCATTTAATTAGCATTTTTACTGTCTGCTGTTTTTCCAGAACCGCCCGATGGACCACAAGACGTTAGAGTTGTGGAAAGTTCAAGTCGCAGTGTGAAATTATCCTGGTCACCTCCGCAATATAATGGAAATAGTCCAATAACTCATTTTACTATACAATACAAAGATGAAGGAGGTAAAATTTATTTTATTATTTATTATATGTTAATAATAACTTCAAATAACAAAATGATATATCCTTCCACGTGTACAGAACTTATTAAAAAACTCATAAAATTTTCCATGAATGCATAAACTTCTCTTCGATTTTCTCTTAATGAGTATTAATATTACAGTCAGAGAGACAGCTGTACAATTTCATTTTCGTATACTATATTAGAATTCGATAACAAATGTATTTTTAAATATATTTTCATGCTACTCGTTTTTTCACTAAGTTCATTAATAAATAGCTGGAAGTTTAGACTTCTATACGACTCCATTCATCAGCACAGAATTAATGAAAACTCATTAAATTTTCCATGATCTTTGACACGGTCTTTGTTTTCCCCATTTTTCCTTGCATAAACCTCCCTTTGATTTTTCTCGCAATGATTATTAATATATTAGAATTCAATGATAAATATATTTTTAAAAATATTTTCATGCTACTCGTTTCTCACCAAGTCCATTAATGATTTATAGCTGGAAGCTTAGACTTCACAGCTGCGCAATAACTCCTTTTGAAAAATATAAATTATATGGTATTTGAATGCAACGAAAGTGTTCCGGAAGCATTACTATTTACATTATTTCCATATCTTCCTAACTTAAAAACTGCGTGCTATATGACGATGATCCGTTTTGCAATACAGTCAAAGTGGAGATAAATGCCACAAAGGGAGAACTGAAAGAGTTAATTATTTCATAAAGTGTTTCTCTCTGCTCCTCCCGCAGACACTGACTCCGAAAGCTTTAAAGTGAATCAATATTGAACACATAAATTATCCCACCATAACAATCCTATAATTATAAACGTTCATTTTGCTAAATTGCCTTCATTAGTGCAGCCTATTCAGCCCCCTTTTGCACATTCAATTATTCATGCAGAAAACAACAATGAAGGAAAAAAATATATTCTTAAAAAAGGAATCCGTGGATTGATATTCTTCTAAAGCAGGCTCTGTTGTAAATCATCCGGGTCAGGGCTAGGGGTGGGCTTCAAATCAGGTAAACGCCCTATTATACTTCAGATAAGGGGTCCGCGCTTTTTTTTCTCTCGGCAGATGCCATTAATCATACAGTGTAGTGATTTAATTTAGGGCCGGTTGCAATCTGTAAACACAAAAGAAACAACGCTCGCAAAAACTCATTTTTCAAAAAGTGGGCAATTAAACATGTTCCTCTGCTGCGGTTAAAATAATAAGACTTATGGTCGTAAGAGACCTATTTGCGCTTTGAAAGCCTAGCGAACAATCAATTGGGTGTTGTATCGTGCAGATAGGATTATCAAAATTAATAAATAATCTTTTTGCATTTTTCAGGCATAGTTGGTTATTTCTATTACATTTCGAATATAATAACTGAAGCGATTTGGAGGGAAATGCTTATAAAGAAACTACGGTAATGCTTTTGTTAAACTTCCTTTATTTTTGAAGAATGAATATATTTTAGAATTCATATAATTAAAATTAAATTTCGTGTTGATATTTTTCTTGTCTGCTCAGAAAGTGAATAAAACACGCAACATATGTATTAGATATGATAAATAAACTACAATGATGTTAAACAAAAGTCTTTTTCTTATTATTTTTTTAGACTTCTAATAAGATAAATTATAACTTTTATATCTTCGCACTTCTTTTCCTTAGTTATCATTTCCGTTCATCGACCTTAACTCTAATTTTAACACACCACAACAACTACTTTTCCAATATTTACTCACTCTTAATGAGAAGCGATACCACAATTATTACATCGCTCGTCATCCTCTTAGTCTTGATATGAAAAAGAGCTCAGAGAAACAAGTAGACAATTAGTCCTTACGCCTTCTCCGAAGGTTATCTGCATCTGTTGCCATTATTCAGAATAAATGGAGCATGCTTGATACTGCTTTACTTTCAAGAATGATTTTATTTTTCACTTTTTATATATTGGCTAGTAGATCTGAACATTTTTATCAAATACAGTGAGAAAGAACTCTTATAAAAGTAAATTTGGAACTAATTGTGGATTTCATCGTGAAACATAATGAAATGTGTTTCCACACACAAACGAATTTAGAAATGCCAAAATTGAACACCTTTATTTAACCAACCAGCAACACGTCGCAATCATTCTTTCGCTGAGTAGAACTTCATGTTGCCGCAGAATAAGTATATATAATGTGTTTCTTTGATGTTAGACACCATTACAAAAACAAGAACAATAAATCATTATTTAAGTACGTGTTAGTTAAAAATTCAAAATATCACTTCTACACTGCTGTGTGCGCTACATTATCTACATTTTTCTCCAAACTGGGTTTCTAAACATGTTTTACTAGTGGGATCATATGCTGGGTGATTCTCTCCCCAGTGCGCAGTTTATCTTTTTAACTTTTTTTTTTGATTTTTTTATGGAAACCTGCAGCAAAAAATAAAAAATCTGATATGTACACCACATGACTTCCTTGTACGGAATATTAAATTAAACTAATTTTTCTTGCATTTCATTTAAACTTATTAGATTGAATTAAATCTACTTCGTCGATAGCGCATAAACCACAATAGACTAAATGCACTCATTAAATTAACTATATTTGTTTACTATAGCGACACTCTGGCGCTAGGTTCACTTAACAGCGTTATATGTCGTTCATATTATCACTCAGAATGTACAAAATTTATATCATTTGAAGAATTAGTTAATCGTTGCCACATGTTATATTCAAATACAATAATAAATCTAGAACGATGTATAAAAGAAATTAAGCAAACAAAACAAAAGAGAAACAGTTTTTCACAGACGTATTTGGTATTCATTCAATTAATTCAGTTCTCACTTCGACAAGGCAAAATACATAAAAACTCAAAATATCTATATTAAAAAGTACAAAGTAAATCCTAAACACTTAATTCATCGAAAAAAAATTCCAGAAAAAATTAAGCATGATATAATTCGCAATAATAAATGAAGACGCTATCTTTGCTGTTGCGAAGCTTAATCTCTCTAGATTTGGCAACAAATATACTATTTTGCTTTTTGCAATGTAAACAAATATGTCTGCCATGTTATTTAAAACTTATTCTTAACCGCACTTAAATAGCTTTTAAATCGTTGATAATTGTACAGATTGCAGATTTACTAAAGGCATAAAAACCTTAACTGGAAGAAAAGAATAACATAATTCAACCATTTTCAAAAGGCCCACCAGCGGCCGAGCGGTAAAGACGCCGAACACTGGTAGTTCGGTCCGATGTTCGAATCCCGCGAACGGGCTGGCTGCAGGGGTGTTTTCGTGGTTTTCCCCATGTGTAACGTGTATAAGAGCCAGTTTCCCTTAGAAAGTCCTCCACGAAGGCATCCCTCCCTTTAGGCAAATAGCCCTCGTGTGCTTTGCCATAATTAAATAATCCAATCCAGCCATTTTTAAGGAAAAATTGCACAATTTACAAACATATAAGAGTAACGAAACTGAGATCGCTGAGACAGACGCCACGAAAAATTCTCTTCAGAATTCATTTTAAAACAGTTTTATAACTTTTTTGGAGG
Source organism: Stegodyphus dumicola (assembly GCF_044657685.1). Classification (NCBI taxonomy): domain Eukaryota; kingdom Metazoa; phylum Arthropoda; class Arachnida; order Araneae; family Eresidae; genus Stegodyphus; species Stegodyphus dumicola. Next base: position 95,899,712 of record NC_140772.1, on the reverse strand, counting down.
AAAAGAGGCTTTTATTCTTTCCTTACAGATGTTCTTTCCTTACAGATATTTACAGATGTCATGCAAAATCATCGTTAAATTGCATTCGATAGCTGTCAAAATGGATATTTTCGTTGAAATATGCTGCCTGAAACTTTTCGCGATTACAATACTTCTTTTTCACTTCGTACAAGGAAGTATAAAGGGGTGATGCGAAGATGTTCCGGGAGCTTCCAGTTACTAGGCAATGTCTCTTCGAGTCATATATGTGTCTGCATGCCCTGTTTATGAAGGAAGGCTATTTCTAGATAACTGAGCTATGTGTACTGAGTTCCTATTTTCACATATCTGAGTTCCACATAAATGAGTTTCCCCATAACCGAGTTCGAAAAAAGAAAGCGAACTAAGTACGCTGTTCAAAGTTATAGAGTTCATACTAATGAAGTATTTGTAGAATATACAATTTTTTATTTAAGCAAGCAAAGCCTATTTAATTACTTTTACAGAAAGTGTTATTCCTCCCTAGCTTCTAAATCTAATTACTAGACTTCCTAAATATCCTCTGTTATTTATATCCCATGTATAAACAAAGACTCTTACACTTTTCAAACATGTGCAGAAAGGAAGTTATGTCCATTTTTACCTTAAACTATTAACTATTATTGCCTTGTAATCAATCAGTTTCAACAGCATTTAAAATCATCAGATACTCGTTATCATGTAATTTTTCCACTTTCTGGCTAAATGAATAAGGAGTCAGTTAATACTACTGTACATGCTACCTTCAGGGTACTATTCTGTAAAAGAATATTCAAGACAGCGATTCCAATTTATCTGCTTTAGTACCTGAGATATCCATCGGATGCCTTGGCAAACTTCCATGTTCAATTTCCTCGAAGTTCTGAGAATAAAAGTTCAAGACTAATTTCTATATTAATTTAGTGATATTAAAATTTTTAAAGGATGTGTGGATTATATGTAGAAAGCTGTGTTTTTGTAAATAAATAGATAATACAGAGGGTGCTTGTACATTTTTAGAACGACTTTTAATTAATTTTAAAACGTAAAGATTATTTCGTTAAATGTTCGAGCTGATAACCATTTTCCTTGACAATAAGTCTGCATTGTGATTTTCATGATAGAAAGGCTTTCAGTAAAATTTACAGGAGCACTGATTTCCATTCCTCTTCCATTACTTTTCAGAGTCCATCAATTGTGGTGGGTTTGCGCTTAGAAAGAGCTATTTTCAAGAGATCAGAGGCGCAATAGTCCATATGTGAAAAGTAAACGAATTTTGCAGAAAACGTTGAAGAAGTATAGATATATAACACCTGTATCAATCTTTATGTTTTAAGAAATACAGTGGTACTTTTCGAAGTAGGACTTCTTGCTTTGTCTTGAAATTTTACTCATTAGGATAAAGGTTATTGGGATTAAAAAATAAAATTATTTCTATAAATATCAGACTTAAAACGTTCTCTCTATACTACGTTGATTTGATTTAACGTTTTTTCAGCTGTTTTTATTTTTAATTCCCTGTCGTAAAAAAATCCTGCGAATAGTCATAAAACCCTTACTGAAACTTTCTTCACGTTGACGAAACCAGGTTTGTACATTCTTTTTTTTTTCCGTTTTTTTGCAGTCATTTATTGTAAACCTATGTTTCTTCAAGGGTCATCGTGTATTTCCATTCATCTCCTGATAAATAATTTTCATACAGGGATCTACAAATTGTTCTGCGTTGAGCCACATGCCTTAGAAAAAACTGGTGAATCTTATGCTTTTTTTTCAGTTCTTTTATCTTAAATATTGATTTATCATTTTGCTTATTGTTGCTACAGATGAATTCGCAGTTTCTCAGTTAAATACTTTTCAAGTGAATTTATTTGATTTGTATTTTCTGTTGTTACAGCAATTTAACTTTAAAAACATTAGAAATTTTATTAGAAAAAGTACGCACCTTTTTTGGGTATTCGTTTGGAGTCTTCTTTCCGTGTAGAAATAATGATTGGTTGTTTTTCCTTTTCTAGTTAATAATGCAGTTTGTATAGAAATTTCAATACCATGCATTTCCCAATGTTTTTGAATTATGGAATACGAATATTCCTCTTCGGTAAACTTATCCTTCAATCAACAGCTTATTATATCTTCGATATTTTGAAAGAAGAATATATTTAGAAGTACCAGACGAGATATCTGATTTCAAACGACAATCTGTTCTGCCAGAAAATTTTATTCAAAGCATTTGCTTCTTCAAAAATTCTTTATCGAAATTGTTCTAAAAGTGTGTATACACTCTTTGTATATCTGCAGAATAATTTTTTGTTTCTTTGCTTGTTTGTCTGTGTGTGTGTCTGTGTATGCGATACTCATATAGAGATATTTCTCTTAGACAGTTACGGATAATACATTAATAGCCTATGTAAGCCATTCAAGTGTTCCGACCCGCCTTTCACCTATATTATCCTTACGGATTAAAAGTCAATTCAGAGATCTAAAAGATAGTTCATAAAATAAAATAACAACCTCCTCCAAAATTACTCACTTAAGTTAAAAAAATTAAATTGTAAAATTATTATATAATATGCGTTATAAGTTAATAAATCAAAATTCATAACAATACAAAAAGAGATACATAAATATAAACCAACAAGTTCAGATATCTACACAGTTTGCAACATCCTATTAAATTTTTCAGTCAATGCTTACTTTAAGTTCAAAGTAAAATAAACTGTTCGAATGATTGGAAATTCTATTATCTGCAGACCGGATAACTGGAATTCGATACCATGCATTTCCCAATGTCGATATAGTACTGTCGATATTCATTGCAACTATCATTCACTATAGCGACCGTTCAATTACAACGACCTGTCTGGTGTCCATAATGATGAAATTTATATTTAATCAGTTTTCTTTTAAGCGAACATATATATTATAACGTCCCCCCCCCCGTTTTTGGTCGGGCGCGAAAGATTGTTATTACGATATCAGTAATGTAAAATTGTTGTGCTTAACTTTCATTGATATAGCATTTATACAATATTATTTTTGGACTTTGAACAAAAGTATTTATTTTAATCTAATTTGTGCTATTTTTAATTCATTTTAATATTTATTTAATAAAAGGAATACAACTATCAATTTAGGTAAATATACCATAAAACTGTATATAGCATCTATAAATTTACCCTTAAGTACTGACAACATGTAGAAGAATTGATAATGTTATGGGAGAGAAGCACGTTTGAAATTCTAGTTTGAGTAATGGTGGCTATTTGTCTATAAGAAAGTAATATTTCTTCTAAACGACTTTGAATTCCGTTTATAAGATTATACAGAGAAATACTGTCTTACTCTCTTTTTCACAGACAAAAAAACAAAAACAAAAAAACTCATTTACTGTATTAAACTGACTCATTACTGTCATTTACTCATTTACTGTATAAATTTATTTTTGCATCGTACTATTTTATTTATTTGCGTGTTTTACATAAAATACTTAGAATTACGTTTTATACATTAGAAAGCAAACTATTCTTATAAAATCAATGTATTACCTGTTTTGTTATGACAGTATAGTAAATTTGATTAAAATTAAATTCTATGTTCATTGTAGCAATAGGTAAAATGTCATACAAATTTGATCGCATTTATAAATTTTATCGCAAAGAATGTTAATATGGACAAATTTCGATATTCGAAGTTGATAGCAATTTCTATAATAAATAGCTGTGTTGCACCGGGAATTCTTCTCCCTGCTAAAGAAACTTATTTGATTCTGAAATTTTAGAAATGCTTGACTCAGCATTATTTATTTCAAGGTTTTTAAAAACTAATAAGTCAAGGTTATTTATTGATAAATATTGTTAACTAAATAACGCCTTTGAAAGGTAAGATAATCTTTTGGATTTAAATTTGAGATTTTGACAATTAATTGATTCTAATAATTCTAAATAATTCTAACAGTTTGAAAAAACATATCTTCTAAACACGAAGTTAAATGCCGAATTTACAATTTTTTAACATTTGTTATTTATAAATACCAAAATGTTCTGAAAATTTGTTCAAAAATAATTTTCTGTGAAATTCGATAACAGGCCTTAAAATCAAAAGACAACGAAAGCTTAAACTTTAAAGGTATTTTTTTTTCACGAATAACAAGCATCCAGCAGATTTTAACGATGACGCAAGTTTCAGACGAAATTACTGCGCAAATGGCTTCGAAGTATTTCCTCCAGACAGTTTTAAGATGAAGAACGCGTGAAATATGAGTTATTTGATAAAATAAGATTTTCATGCGAACGCTTTACTTAAGATTTCTTCTTTAATAAACCGGTCATTTCATAGGATGCTAATTTAAAATGCAAACAGAAATCTAAGTGCATAGAAACTGAGAATACACTTCAAAATAATGCACTTTAATTAAAGCAAGAGCGGACTACTTAAAGTGCACGGTTTAAAAAGCATGTATTCCTTAATATGACTCTATTTATCCTCTCTCTCTCTACCTACCTATATATATATATACAAGGTGATTCAAAAAGTAGAGAAAGAATAAAAATTTGATACTTCGAAAAGTACAGACAGTAACACGATGCTTTTTCTCGCAGAAGTAAATAGGAGTAATTACATAAAGTCACAGAAGTCGGCCATCGTTTGTGGCCAATTTGAAAGGCGTTGTTATTTGCCATCATCTGACAAGAACTACAGCTAAAAAATCTTCTCTGATGCTGAGCACATTATCCTTGCACTGCGCGACATCTGCTGAATTTTCTTCTGAATGAACATTTAGAAACGCCTAGCGAAAGAACGTGCATGTTCATACATATTCTTTGTCCCTGCTGCGCTGCGAGCTGCGCCAAAAAGTATGTATTTTAAAAACGGAAGCTTCGCCAAAGCAGGCGTGGCTCCGTCATGCCGCAGAAGGAAAGAGCAGCTATCCATAAGCCTTGTTATCATTTGCGCTACTGGGGAACTAGAGTTGAGAGCTGTTGTTGAACCAGCTGTTGATCAGCTGTTAAACCCAACCCAACCTTAGTGTAGTTCTACCGCCTGAAGCGCACAACCTTGGTTGGCTTTCTGCCGAAACACATAGACTCGTCATAAAGGGGCGTTATTACATGGTGCGAAATCACACATGAAACACATGAAAGTCTTCTGTTCCCCAAAAGGGAGAATTTATATGATCGAAGGGAAAAAAGTCCCCATCCTTTCCCCTATTTTGAGAATAATTTGGTCCGAGTTGCGCATGCGTGTTTCCGCTCATGGTCGCGGATGAGATGGTCCAACTATATACTTTTTTACGCACGCGCAAAATAGTTGTCGAGACGGTGTGCAAGGTCAAAGGCAAAGCTGCTTCAAGAGTACTATATATATAGCTTTGGTCAAAGGTCACATTCGTCAACAGTTCAAAGTTCTGTGATACCACTTTTTCTCCGTCGTATCGACGTAAATCGAATCAGTGATCTGCACAAGTAGATTAATTAATGGATTATTTATTTTAACTAATAAATCTACTAAAATCTAAGTTTATATTATCGTGAAATGTTTTGAGAAAGAACGAATCCTGTTAAATTCTTTGAATTTGTACCATATTCCTTAATATGCTCAATATGCTGTTACTTTTTTCTGCTACTTTTGAATCATCTTATATATTTTCATAAGTTTTAATCAAATATAATAAGTCTTTGATTATAATAATCATCAAGAACAATAACAACAAAAACGGCTTCATTGTCACGCTTTAGTGCAATGTCATAATTGTTAATGCAGCGTTTCTAAAACGCAACGCAAATGAGCATCTAATTGACCAGTTTTGGTCTATTGATGATTTGTTAAACATGATGTTCTGCAAGCGATTTAGTTATTTTACAGATAAGCCGTCGTTTAAGTAAACTTGACATATTACTTAAATCATATGACACAAATTTTTCCATTCGATCATCTTATTAATACGATATAATATCTTCATCAATTTTTAGAAGTTCATAAACATATATCTGTATCAAAGATAAAAATGAAAACAACTAAAGTTACTTAAATTTATTATAAATGAAAGTACAGAAGTAAAGGCTACTGAATGTAAAATTTACTTTAGGACTTTTTTAAGATTATATCACTATTTTATTGTAGATACAAAATGAATATAAAATAAAAATTCATATCACAAAGCACATTTTAGGGTTATTGCAAATGAAAAAATAACAATATTAATTTTCAACATTCTTTTTAATACCAGTCACAAGTCAATTGGTAATTTTCAATAATGCTATGCTTCAAATTTCTAAATTGCAGTGCAGTTTTATTTGAGAAATATACGAGTATGTTCAAAGATGGAATCTACATTGAATGCAATATGACTGAAAATATTATAATGATTGTTATAAGTTTTTTTATTACTTTTATTTATCGACATATTTTTATTAATTCAAGCTGTTAGTTTTTAGAAAATAAAATCAATTTGACAGTTTATGATAAATATGTAAATAATTGCCTCTCTGTATGAACAGACGAATCCCTTCGGAAGATTTAATTTCGAAGTCATATAGATTGCCTATTTTAAAAGTCATATACTCTTTAAATTGCTGAATGTTTTTCTGCGTGGGTCACTTTGAAATAAAGTTCATTATTTTCCAATCATAGGATTAAAAATCGCTGACCAAATTGATAATTACTGATTATTGATCCACTAATCGATGACTTAATTCGTAATAAGGCACAAAGTTGGAAATCGCTTGAAGTGAGTAAGGAAAACTAATATAAATCATTCTACTCACAATAATTTTATCTTTAAGTTTTTGAACTTCATGAAAATTCCAATGAGGCAGAAAATGGGAAGGAAATGCGAAAGATCACATTCTTCATAACTTATCGAAAGCGCCATTTCCATAACGCATTCAGTTGCTGAAAGTGCCATTTAGATGTCATTGAGTTTCAGTTTGCTTTAGTTTTAAGGGAGACTCGTTCATCTAAATCAGAGTTGTCTAACACTCTGTCTGACCTAGCAAAAGTTCTGTTTACTGATCTGGAATTTTAAAAATATTGCTATCTGGTTACTACTACCTGGAATTTTAAAATTACATGTATTATTAATATTTGAGAACAAATGTTAATAATGAGTGTAAACTTACAATGCCATTTAGGGTCCTTTTGAAATTCTTTTGCTTACATTATATTTGTTAATAAAGTTATAAACTAAGATATATAAAATCTAGTAATAATAAAAGATTCATTTTTAATGATTTTGATTAGTTTTCTACAGAACAGAGGTAATTGGACTGTGATTTTTATACAAAATTTTCAAGTAGTTCAAGTGTTGACAATTTTGACAACACATACAAAAAGTCAATATTTAAATTGTTAGATTGCGTCAAGTACATAGATAACATTATACGCGAGAATTTTTATACTCACATAGAACATGATTTTGAATTTCTGAAAACAATTTTTTTTTACACATTTGAATTTTAGGACAGTTTTTAAATCTTAGTGAGCTCTAATAATGTTTAATAACTGTAGTTACTTATTGAATATAATATGGTTGTTAACTTAATGATATGTTGCATTTCACACAACTTATGAAACCTCTGCTGACACATATTACCCATATTATTATAGAATCAACAATTAATTAATCAAAATGGCAAAAGAATAGATACGTAATACAATACCGGAAACACGCTATTGTTATGCAGGACGAATACAAGCGTATGCATATACAAAATCTGTTTTTCTAATTAATATTTTAAAAGAATCATCTGATTAATACTTGCCTTAGGGATAAACTAAAAAAATCATAATTTAGTTGCGTGGTTTGCAACGAAGAAAATAAATTATATGGAAAAGGTTTCCATTTCTCTTTCGCTATCAAACTAATTTTCATAGAAGTAGTTATAAAACTCTTTGAGTTATTTATCATAGAGGGCATTTCATATTTTTATTTATTTATTTATTTATGCCTGTGAAATCGAGAACGATGCAAGTTAGAAAGTTCTGGAATTATTTTCTATTGTAACACTTCCGCTGGACATTGTTACGAAATTTGTATTTAGATAGCTAATTTTAGTAGAATCAAAATTAAAATTGTTGTATTTCCCCGTGCAATGCAGCGCGACACAAATTTTAAGAGAAAACTATTCTGGGAAAGTAAGAACACAGGGCATGTGCATTTAACATTGAGTAAATGGTTATCTCGGTAATTTATATTGAAATTGAATAAATGTAATTTACTGATATGTTAACTGTAACCGTAATTTCATCCTCATATTGCTTTCCATTAATTTCAAGAAGCAGAAATTTCTATAAATTTCTCGCGCGGGGCCAGTTGAAAACTATTCAAGGCGAACAGACAGAAAATCTGCAGTTCAGTTCCAAAATTTCGCAGTCGTTCAACTGATCATAAGACCATTACTCGGATGTCGAAAGAAAATAAGGAGATTGCCAAAAAGTTTACAAAACCTGTTCCTGATGCTTCTTCAGCCCAAGAGGCTAAATCTCTAATTCTAAGAATTTGAATTTTCGTAAATTTGCTGATGTGCAATTTAAAAACTTTACGGCCAATTTTGCTGGTTGCAAGCCGATTCCTCTCAGTATTTCTCCTGTGGTGAAGAGCATCGTATCGAAATGAAAGCTGCCTCAACGAGTGTAGTTCCAGGTGTTTCCACAAAAAAACAATTTGAAACCATAGATGCAGTCCCCTGTAATGAGATAGAAATAGATTGCAGTGATAGACCTTCTCTTAAAGATGACAGTCAATCGCTGAAGCCAGCCAGACATAAGTTATCAACGCTATAATTTATCCTCGCAAAGAAAGTGTGCCTGGCCCGAGACCATAGGTAACCTGGAAAGAAATGCAAAGCTTATTATCCGAGCATAGTGTAGTTGGCTAGACTGGTGTCTTGACAAGAGATAAGTTTACTATTATTTTTTACTCTGCTACCAACAGAAAACGCGTACTTACTCAATTTCTGAAGAAAGAAATACTAGTCAATACCTTCAGACCCAAAGAAAAATGCTTTCCTTAAAGTTACCATCAGAGGGCTCTCAGAGGATTCTGATGTCGATGATATCAAGAATGGTCTTTTTGCAGAAGGTTTTCCTGCCATCAACGTTTTCCAGTTTAGACGAAAAACTCAAGGAAATGAAGTCAAGCTAACTAGTTTTCTTCTTGTCGCTGACTGGAAATGATGCTGGTCTCAGTATTTATAGGAAGAAGTTTATTTTGGGTCTTAAAGTTAAAATCTGAAGATAAGAACAAATTGCAGCTCTATGAAAGGTTTGGCCATAGACAAATATTTTGTAACAACAATCCTAGATGTTTGAAGTGCGGGAAAAATCATTTTACCTACACTTGTGATCTCCCGAAAGAGGAAAAAACAACTTGTGTTCATTCTAAACAAAATCACATTGCCAAAGAACTGAGAATTTTATCCTAAATTACGCACAAAATCTACAAAAGTTAAACCAGATCCAGAAAGAGCTAAAACTGTTAAAAATGCTTCTAAGTCAAGCAAGAGATCAAGTGACAAGCGTGCTCCAATCCCAGTGAGCGAAGCCACTCCTGTGACTGATCCTCCTATTGGAAATATTCTAACAAAATTTGCAGGGCTATCAGCAAATTTCTTAATTTCGCTGCTCAATTTAAATAGTTGAAATCGCAAGACGAAAAGCAACAACTTGCGCTGTCTCTTGTGGCCATGTTTGAAAGACTTGAAATGTAAACTTTCATGTTCTAATGTATGATGTAATGTTCTAATGTATAATGTAATGTTCTAATGCATGATGTAATATTGTAATGCATAATGTTATAATGTAATTTTATGTCATAATTGTTTTACTTTCAGTGCCATTAAGGCACAATTACTTCAACCAAGCCGGAACACAGCTAGCTAATCGGGACATAACAACGTCATGTCATGTCTGCAGTTCAGTTGTTTAGTTAGCTGCTGTTGTTATTGTTGCGAGTTCAACATGGGATCGAATTAGCTTTTTCTTTAAATATGTTTTGAATTGCGTTGTGTTTTAACGTTTTTAGTAATTTGAAGTATAACTACTGGTTATACTGCGTGATATTGTGAACACGTTTATGAGTATCTCTGAGGAAACTTCCAACGTTCAGTTATATTTCTTTTAATAAGAATAAATTTTTATTAACCTATTATCAGACTTTTGCATTCAATCTATTACGAACCCTTACGCGCGCAATAGTATCCAGCTTCTTATTTTGCTATTTTTATATAAAAATTATATAAAATCCAAATTAAAAAAAAACTGAAAAACACATTCTGCCAAGTTCAATTTCTCATCATTTATAGAAGGCAATGCTTCACGTGCTACACTTTGTTACTTTCGAAAGCACTTTAAGGACTTGCTTCCAAAACCATGCCTTTTAATGACGATAATGCTTGCTCCGAAAATAAATCCGAGTTCTTTATTTTTCTAAAATTACCTAATTACTTCTGCGCGGTGTTGAAGACACCCGTTACAAATGCAAAGGAAGAGTCGCTATGGCCTTGAAACGTCCATTAGTAACATACTACAAAGGAAATGAGGTGTCATCGCCTGTTTCTAATACAAATCATATGAAAACGAATACAAATCATATAAACGAATTCTCATGCCTAAAATAGTAAAAAGGCCACTGATATGACTATTGTCTGTTTTGCAGAAATTCTTCTTAGCTTTCGTAAGATGATGTTCAGTCTAATGCGTAATCTTTTTATTTTTGATAATTTGGCGTTTTCTCATGGATAGTTTAAATATAGGAATGTATATTGTAATATAAACCGCCAACCTCCAAAAAAAGTTTAGTTTCCGTTGATTTTTTAATATTTAAAGATTTATTTTTGCGCAGTGAAGTGATGTAACTTCACTTGGCTATGAAGTATTTGAAAAATATTAATTACAAAGGGGTGATTCGATGGCTGTGTAGGACATAGTTATTATAAATAAGTATTACATGCATCTGAAGCCAATAATTCAGCTGTCGATATGGCATCATTTGCACTCTTCATTTAGTCTGTGATCTTGATAGCAGGAAATTCTAGTGTAATTTGGTACAATCGAGGTCATGAAAAAATCATCAAAAAATTTATGTAAAAGTAAAGAGAAGAGTGTGTAAAGAAGTCGAATACGTACGTAATATGCACTAATGGTGCAAAGGCAATGATGGGTCCATAACACGATAAGAATATTGAAACTATTGCTAAAACTGCTAAATTGCATTCATAATAATAACTTCGCATTCTTCATAGACAGCCCTTAACCTCTATAAAACGCCTTCTGAACTTTGGCAGAGCTGAATGATGCTATGCAAATTATAAACTGTATAAAATGGCGACCTCATAAAAGAAGACTCTTCAGACTAATGTATGAAGATATGGAAGTTGACCAAAAGTTCCTACTGCTGGTACACTGAAAAAAGGTGGTTTTCTTCCAAAGGGTATGTTGGAGGTGTTTGATAGAACTATGTGCAGAGGTAGTAGCACTTTTACTAGACTGTAACTCTGTATTGGTGATGGTAAAGTCTATTATTGCAAAGTAAAAATGCCCTTTTTTATGCAAACGTCAAAGTGTCTTCTTTAACAGGACACATGCATTGGTTGGAATACATGGAAAAAGAAGCTATCGATTTTTCTTATAAAAGATTGAAAACATAATTTGTTCTTGTATGAAAATGATATAAAGATTGAAAAAAAATACCGAGAAATAATCATGCACATTTTGAAACGTTGAAGGATTCGTTTGAACTTTCCAGCAACTCAATAGAAGCTGTTTGATGACTATAAATGGATTCTGAATGCATTAATCGTGAACAAATGACCTCCTAGCTTAAACCAACAGAATACGAGGTGCTGTCATATGATTTAACCTGATCTCACTTAGATCTAAAAATTGCGTTTGTTGTATTTACAAGATGAATTCAGAATCTTGTCTGAGAAAGCCAAATTAGTACTTTTGCTTTTTTCAGCTATAATATTTGTGAAAGGGACTTCTTAACCTATACAGATATCAAAATAAGAAGCAGATTAAATAAAGAACCAGAAATTCCCCTATAATTATCTTCAGTTCAACCTAAAATACGAATGCAACTGCACATGCTCATTAAATGTCTGTGTTATGCTATTTCTTAATTTAGACTTACTGTTACATTATCGTATACTTTAATGAGTAAATTAAATTAATTTTTTCCAGTAATGAACAATAACTTTGAATAACAATGAACTAATATTTATTTTTAATTAAATTCAATATAATAATTAAATTGAAGCAGTAATGTTTAATATATGACTCTTTTTACTTCCTTGTACGAAGTAAAAAGGAAGTATTGTAATCGCGAAAAGTTTCAGGCAGCATATTTCAACGAAAATATCCATTTTGACCGCTATCGAATGCTATTTAACGATGTTTTTGCGTGACATCTGTACGTAAGGACAGAATAAAATCCTCTTTTTCTCCAAAAAATATTATAAAAGTGCATTAAAATGAGTTCTGAAGAGAATTTTACGTGGCGTCTGTACGAAAGTACGTACGTACGTATCACGCATAACTCAAAAACAAGTAGCCTCAGAACGCTGAAATTTTATATATAGGACTGCTATAACATGTAGATGTGCACATTGTATTTTGGTTGCAATCGGCCGCACCAAACGTATATAAGTCTATTTATATATATATCCACTCTGTTACCCGGCTCAGTGACCTCAGTTTCTTTACTCTTATATGTTTGTAAATTGTACATTTTTGGCTTTAAAAATGATTGAATTATGTTGTTCTTATCTTCCGTTTAATGTTTTTATGCCTTTAGTTAATCTGTATGCAATACTTTTAGAATTATCAACAATTTTAAAGTTGCTTAATTGCCGCTAAGGCTAATAATTTTTTTGATGGCGGCCATTGCTTGTTTACATTTGAAACAGCAGGATAGTGGATTTGTTGCCAATCTAGATAAACTTAGCTTCGCAACAACAAAGATAACGCCTTCATTTATTATTGCGAATTAAATCATGCTTAATCCTTTCTGGAATTTTTTCGAGGAAATAAGTGTTTAAGGTGTACTTCGTAATTTTTAATACAGATATTTTGAGTTTTTATGTATTTTTGCCTTGTCGCGATGTGAGAACTAAATTAATTGAATGAGGAATACTCCATTGTCTGTGAAAAACCGTTTCTTTTTTGTTTTGTTTGCTTAATTTCTTTTATATATCGTTCTCACTTTATTATAGTATTTGAATAGAACATGTGGCAACGATTAGTAATTCTTTAAATGATATAAATTTCGTGCATTCTGAGTTATAATAAGAACGAAATATAATACTGTTAAGTGAATGTAGCGCCAGAGTGTCGCTATGGTAAACAAATAGAGTGAATTTTAAAAAATGCTCAATATATTCTATTGTAGTTTATGCGCTGTCGGCGAAGTAGATTTAATTCAATCCAATAAGTGTAAATGAAATGAAAAAAAAATGCGTATAATTTAATATTTCGTACAAAGAAGTCATGTGGTCTACACATCAGATTTTTTATTATTGCTGTCACCAATAATCTACCTAACACAAACGATTTGAGTTATTGAATTTGAAATATTTTTTTATTGCAAAATTCTGACAATAACATGGATATTGGTGTTAATTAAGAATAAATTGAGACATTATGTTAAATTTTGAAGGTTTCTAAATAATTTTATTATATGGATATTATGAAGTTCTTTATATATATCTTTACTTTATATTCCTTTACTATGTAAACCTTACTAACATCATTGATATTACTAACAACTGCTAACAACTAATACTACAGCTACAAAATAATAACATTACTAACAACTTACTATTATTAATATTACGAATATTAACTGTAACATACTACAACTATTTAGATGCTATTAACATTATTGTATTACTAAGACACTATTAACAACTAGCATATCAAATACGCTTCAGCAAGCAATTCATAATGATGCCAACATAGCAGTTGATTTTAGACTGGCCCTCACAGCCAAAATGTTTCTGAACCGCTACCTTCACCTAGTATCTTTAAAGTTAATATTAAATGATGCATTCGAATCATGCAAGATTCAAGAATATGATTTTTATGCATGAACTAAATGTTATAATGCTTTTGATTTTTTTCAAAAATTAAATATTTTTAAAATTATAGAATAATTATTGAAAACATCAACTATGTATCAAATATTGCCTGCAAAAAGACCTTATGCAATACATTTTATTAAATATATTGTTATAAATTCGGCACAAGTAATAAATTTTAATACGAATTTTGTCCTAATGATATTGTTAAGAATTTTGGTATTTAAATAGGTAATTTTAGTAGAATTATAATTAAAATTGTTGTATTTCCACTTGCAATGAAGACAAATTTTAAAGGAACGTTATGCTGTAAAATTAAAAGAACAGGAGAACTTGCATTTAACATTGAGTAAATGGATATCTTGGTAATTTGTATTCAAATTGAATAAATGTAATTGATCACTAGCTGTAACCGTAATTCCAGCCTCTTATTGCTTTCCAGAAATCTCGAGAAGCAGAAATTACTAGAAATATCTCGCGACCGGTTAAAATCTATAGAAGGCCAGAGAGAGAGCATCTCAGTTCAGTTGTTTAGTTAGCTGCTGTTGTTATTGTTGCGAGTTCAGCTTGAGAATGAATTAGATTTATCTTTGCATTGCGTTGCATTCTAACGTTTTCAGTAGTTTGAAGTATAACTATTGATTATATTGCGAACACTTGCACAAATATCTCTGAAGAAAATTCCAGCGTTCTGTTATATTATTTTTTATAAGAATAGTTTTATTAACTATTTTTGGACTTGTGCATTCAATCTCTTACGAACCCGTACGCACGCAACAATATTTTTTAAGTTTAGACTACGTTGTTAGTAATATATATATATATATATTTGCTGCTGTCATATTTATCTAATAATAATAATAATGTCGCATTATTTGCTATTATGTGTGGAGTTTCTACATTCTCCAACAGCTAGAAAAATGATCTAACGGAAGAATTTTAACTACAATTACAATATTGTTTTCTCAAATTGTATCAACTGGTCTTCTATTTAGAACACCAAAGAAGGTTTGTAGCAGTATTCTAAAATGAATTAGCAAGGTTTATGCCCATAAATTTATTTCTAATTAAGTTCATAAGCGTAAGGATATTTTATTGCTTTTGTTTATACTGTCGGCATCCGTTATTTGATCGATATGTATTCATGTCTTGTTATTTACCAATTTAAACGAGAACCACGTTCGATCTATAATATTTTCTATAATCTGAAATTAAAAAATATGTTTCAAAAATTTATATTTTATTTTCAAAAATTATTTATTATATGATGACACCATTTCTAGACTTGACTTACTTTTAATTTTACGATCGTCCTCGTCGAAGTACTTAATTCTTGAAGAAAATATTGCATCTTCCAAAACATCTTGGCCTGAGCAGCAGTGCGCCATTGATAAGCTACTATACTTTTATGACAGTAGAATTCGCGTTAGACAGCTCAACTCAACTCATCTGGGAAGCTGTGAACAGGAAGCAATATAACCGCCCTCTTCTCATCCCTTCCTGCCAACTGCGACCATCCCTCTGTCTCCAGCATCATGAGCAGTAACTCGACTTTTATGATCCACAATTAATTGGACTGGTCTACACTATTTTATTTATTTACTTTTTGATGTATTTTCTTTTCGAAAATTTCCACTCTTTCACTGTCAGTCTATCGTGGAGGATTTCTAACAGAATGACACAAAACTAGAAATTCTTCGAGGGGAGGAGGGAGTTAAGGAAAAAAAAGAAACAGTTACATTGAGTATTTGTGGATTTTTTTCTTTCCTTCCTTTACTCAGAAAAAAGAACAGCACACTTTTTCATGCCACTTAAGATTTGTGGACACATTTTTTCTTTTATATTTTCTTTTTTCTTTTTTCTTTCTGGTCGTGGTTTTGTGGCTTTTATGTGACATAAAACTTAGTTTTCTGAGTGGAGTTCATATTGCGGAGTCACATGGAAGAAATTCCGTTGTTGACTGCTGCTGCATGAAAACAGCAGAAATACTGCATTGGAATACATAGTTACATCTCTAAAAAAATTCGATGTGTTGATATTGCTTTTGTAGCTGATGCTGGAATGTCTAATATTTCTTTTGAATCTCTAATATGAAGAAATGAGGAAATAGCTTGTGTACGGAAAACGACGCATTTTAAAATTAAATATGATGTATAAAACTGGTTGATAACTTAATAATGTGAACATAGTTGCTATTTTTTATTTTTATTATTTTATTATTTTTTCTTGTTGTTGGCTTTAAATATAAATACTTTGTGAATGCATGGCATCCATTTACTTTTCTCTAAATTTTAGTCGCACTGTAGTTCTAGTTACTTCGAGATGCTAATATCTAGCATTAAAACGATATATTTTGTTTAAAAATTGTAAACTGATGTGTAAATAAATATGTTCATTAAATTTTACATTTATTTAAAATTTAAAATCGAAGTGCATTTCAATTTCGAATTTAATATTGCCTTCGAATTTTCTTAAAGTACTCAAAACGTTCACAACTATCCGTTTCCTTAAGTTAGTCATTCTGCTACACTAGAGAGTATCAAAACTGCTGAACACTGGGTATTTTAATCTGGGTTCACATCCCAGTAAACAGGTTAACTGCATGGGCGTTTTCGCGCTTTTCTGTGGGTGTAATACACATGGGTAATTTCCGTGTGTTTTAATTACTCATTTCCCATTACAGTAATCTCCATCAAACCATCCCTTCCTTAATGCACGTAATATTTTTAATATTTCGCTACTTCAAAATAAACAAATAATTCTACATCTACACATGAGAATTTCTAAATTTGAGAAAAACCTGACCTTAACAATTTTAGGTATAAAATCTTATATTTGGCATATTTTTATATTGAAGATTAGTTTTACTGTTAACGATATAAATTAAGTAAAATTAATATATACACTGATTATGACTAACTACCCGTTGAAGAATATTGCCTGACCTTTGGTCTGCAGAACATCTGCAACTCGCCTTGGCAAGGATGTCATAATTTCTTGGTAGATGACTAGAGACAGGTTCCAAATCTCTAAGCAGCGGTCATGCAAAGCTGAGGTATTCCGACACGGTGGTGTCTGAGCTTTGATTCCGAACGGTGGTCTCTGCTGGATTAATATATGGCTAGTTAGCTGGCCAGGACATTAATTGGAATTCATCTTTATGCTTCCCGAACCACTTCAACACAATTCGAGCCTTGTGACATGGGGCATTGTCCTGCTAGAAAATTCCTTTTCAAGTTGGGAAGATATACGTCATGTAAGGGTGAACTGATCGGCATTTATATTCATATAGTCCACAGCTTTCATGATCTATTCTACCACATCTAATAGTCCCAGAACATACTGGTCAACAGAATAATAGTGGTCAACAGAGGTACTACATGGATGGGACGTCTGCTGCGCTCTATATCCAACAATATATGTCCGTTGAACCATGTGTTCACTTCATTTGGACCTGGATTTTCTTGCGCTCTCAGCTTAGTTACTGTCTCGCGCCGATTTTGCTGTTCCAAGCGGGACAGTTTCTGGCGTAGTTTTTCTTTGATGACGCGTAAACGTCCAACACATTGGATTCTACTGCTAGCTTTTAATTTCCGAGTCTTGTAATCTCTTGTAATCTGCCCTCTATCAAATTCGCTTAGATCAGCAGCATCTCCTATCACTTCCAAAAGTAAATGCAAGAATGATTCCTTACCTACTCCAGGAGCAGTGAAATACCATTCTCACTTAATCACATGTCCTTCACGTCATCCAAACGTGTTCTTTGAAAAATGTGGAGAGAGTCATAATGTTTTCGCTCGTCTATGTATATGTGGCCATACATGAATGAGTGAAGTAAATTTTTATACAAAAAACTGCTTTTGGGTAATTATCATAGCAAATCATTATATGTATTGTAATAGTGTAGAAAATAATGTTTTAACACTAGAATCACAAAGGCGGATCATCTATGACCCAAGACGTGTCTTTTTGCTCACTACTCAATTGTATTTCAAAATTAAACTTTCCAAATTTTCCAAATTTCCAAAAATTTCCAACTTTTCCTAAATATTCAGTACAGTGCCTTAAAATAAATTCAAATGAATTCCAACGATTGTTTTTTATTTACATGTCTGTATACCTAGAACTACCATGAGGAGTCACAGTTTGACCCGAACAAGATAATATCTTTTTCTGTTATTTCAACTGTACACTTTTCAGTTACAAAAGAATAGTATAAGGAGAGGTATTGCACATGCTTTTTACAATAGCGTGAAAATGGGAATGGGGCGTGACCCAACTCGGTAATACAAGAAATGCGCTTTTTCTAATGTTAATATAAAATTTCATTTATTTCGTTAATCGTTTGTAATAACATTTTTTGGTGTTAAATAATCAATAGGATTTTTATATGGATATTTTACTACTAGGTTTTTCCGCTTGCTAAGTGCACCTTTTTCAAGAACTTAAATTTCCTTGGATGTATATATCATTCTTAAAATCACAGGTAAACAAAAGTATTTTGATAGCAACAAATGTTCATGTCGATCTAATTTCCGTCACAGTTACCTAATCTGAATTAATTTAAATATAGTATGTTCATGGATATGTAAAATATGACTATCAGAAAACTGTCAATATTTTAAAATTAATATTTTTGGCTAAAAATAAGTTTTTCCAATAACGTTTGTCTGGAAATTTATAAAACAATCTTTAAAACTCTGCGAATAGATTAAAAAACTACAAAAGATAACGAATTGCCAATAATTTATATGTATATTACTGCATATATTACTATTTGCAATATATGGCGGGTACATATAGAATATCCGCCACATGTTTAACTCACTGATTAACAAACTCAGCCGCTTATTAGGTCCAAATTTCTGAGAACCAAACCAAATGCATACTAATCAATAGAAAATTGCTGTTTGTTAAACTCATCTCCTCCGCTTATTAAACTCATTGGTAAGAGGCTGATTCTTTAGGCCAGAATATCCTACTTATCAAAGCTTTTGGTAGTTCATCATTCAACATATGGATCGATTTTCAGAATGTCAGAATTTTCTCAAAATAAAGTTAACGAAAGCAATTCTCTTCAGTAGAGAAACTGTAAATGGTTGAATCTTTTTTGAATGAATGTTGATGGGAGGTAAGTTCAACTTCTGTATCTAAACTTTAACAGTTTCCACGTTTAAAATTTCACTTTGGTATAGCCAGATACTTTCATAGATGGGTATAAAAATGTTTTTGAAATGTTCTTAGCGTTACCGTACGTTAGGAATCTTTGGCTGGAAAGGAAGTTGTAATTGTAAACTGTAAAAAAAGCAAAGGAAGCATTGCTCATGCCCGTAATATTGAAGTCGCAGAACGACTAACCAGAAAAGGAGCAATATTTTGCTGCCTAGAAATGTAGTTTTTGTGAAATTTGAATAAATCATTGAAAACAGCAATTTTAAATATTTTTGTGTGCGCAATACACGTAACATGATGATTACGTCGAGTAAAAAGATTTAGGTCTGAAAACAAAATAGGATAAATTGTTAAAAGATTTTAATACTCTTGGTATTTGCAGCCAGAGAAAAAATATATTTAAATTAGGAATTTCTCAAAGAGTATTGTGGAATTTTTTAAACAGTAATTCATAATTTATGAAGAATTAATAAAAAATACAAATGTCTTAAGAACGCGTTAAAATGGCCAGAAAATCGAAGGACTTTAAAATTGCGTTTTTAGAATGGTTTCAAGGTAAAATGTTTCTATTTCTAGAGTTCTCTCCCCCTCCAGTAGTTCGCTAAACGCTAGGCGAGAATTGAGTATCATCTGATAAATGACTCACAAGCTGGAGAAAGAGAAATTCAGCATTGTTCATGAAGGACTTTTTACTTGGGCTGCTAAATGAACACAAGTGACACGAAACTTATATACAGACGAAACTGGACTACGTTATAGAACATATTTTAATATGAAATATTAAAATATGTTCTATAACGTTAAATAATTTAAAAGTGAATCAGCTGTTTGTTTAAGAAAGAAAGGTAGTACGTTATTGTGTTATTAATGTGCTATACGGACTCAACAATTGAAACGATAACACAGGTTACTGACAAAAGCAGAAAACCTTGCTGTTTGAAAGGAGTCAAGAATTTACCCTTGACTAGCAACAGGAACTCATGACAAATAGAATTTTTACTAATTTTCTTTAGAAATGAGATAAAGAACTGAAAAGATGAAAAGATCAGCTGTATTGATTCGATAACTTTGCAGCACACACACATATCTGAGAACTTCCAAAAACATTAGTGTCTCTTCCTGCCACGAGAGATTTTAAACTCGTATTAAGTGTTGCTAGACGGCCTCAGGTCTGGGTGAATGTCGTTGTTGGTGTGGTGTCTCTTCTTGCAAAATACAACTTCAAACATATCTTTAATTTTATGCATTAAAAACTATTTAGGAAAATACAACGTTTTTGAAAATGTGGCTTTTATGAGAAATATGGCTTTCATGAGGCTTTTATGAGAAATATGTGGCTTTCATGAGATTTTTCCTCAGATAATTCACAAGCTGTAGCTAATATTTAAGATGACAGTGAAGGAAGTTAGATTCATTTTAAAAAATGTGTCAGTGTCCAACAATAAAGACAACGTGTATAAAAACTGACTATGGAAGTGTTAAAAAAGATCTGCAGAACCTGACAGCGAAAGTGTTGTAGAAAACGTGATGACAAAAGTGATGATCAATCAAATCTAGAAAAGCACAGCAAATTCTAAGAAAAATTCTTGAACTGAAAGGCACTGATAAAAAATGTTAACAAAAGGTTTAAGAAAGTGAGAACACAATCGACAATCGAACACATGTTGTTGAAGTACATGTAAAAACACACATAAAATACTTGTTTGTAAGAGATAAAATTTCATCAAGAACGTAAATATAAAATATTTTAATAAAAAGTATAAAAATTAGTTTCAAAATTGCTTAAATGTTTAATTTAAACATTAACATTTAATTATTATTTTAGGATTCATTTTTGAATTCATTGTTAGGTACTATTTTGCTTTGAAAGTTTAAAACAGATATTACATTTTGACATAAATTGTCGTCTATCAAACTCAGTATGTTTAGAACGGAAGTCATTTTAATAAGCAGCGGGTACGGTATATATATATATATAAATTTACAATACATTTACCAAAATCACGCTGTATGAAAAGATTCGACTCTGTTCTGATTGTGCAACAATTTCACGTGTGGATGTGCTTTGATTACTTACGATTAAGCTGTTAGCACATTGAAACTACCAAAAATAACCATGTTAAAAATATTAGTTTTGATGTTATTAGCGAATTTATTTAAGTTGAAATTATTTAAAAAGTTGATTGAATTGAAAGATAATTCCTAATAAGTTTATTAGATTAAACACATGCTTAAAATTTTGTCATATATTATATTAGGTAATCTGATAGTCCAATGATGTTACACCGTTATAAAATTTAAGCTATAAAATAAACCTTCCGAAGTTTAACATTTATTTCTGTCATAAAGTAAAAATAAGCAAAATACTTACATCATCACTAAATATTTTATTATTTAACAAAATTCCATTTACTTGCATTAAATTTTAATGACCAAGAAGAATGAAAAAAAAAAAAAGACTTTTTTTTCCCTTTGTATGAAGTAAAGGAAGTATTGCAATCGTGAAAATTTTCGTGTATCGTATTTCAATTGAATATTCACTTTGACTATTCCTGGGTGCATTGATTGTTTTTTCCCATGACATCTGTACGTTCGGACGGAATAAAGAGCTCTTTTATTCCCAAACGGATTGCGGAATGGATTGAAAAGGAAAACTTTGTCACGTCTTGTAAATACGTACATACGTACGTATGTATCTCGCATAACTCAAAAATGATTAGCCATAGAACGTTGAAATTTTCTACATGGGACTGCTATAGCATCTATCTGTGCAATTTTCTTTTTTCTTGCAATTGGCAGTACCAAACATATACATATATATGTAGGTATATATTGCAAATTTATAATGTATTTACTAAAATCACGCTATAGTAAAAGATTCGACTTTACTCTTTTCGTGTAATAAATTTACGTTTTGATTTATATATATATATAAGTTTGACGAAATTGATCGGGATATTTAATTTCAAAATTTGCAATTCTTGATGATATTTCCATTTACTTTGAGAAATCGTTTGACTAACATCGAAAATAAAATAAGTTTAAATGAAGCGCAAAAAATAATGTGTCTAATTTAATAAGCCGCACAAGGAAGTCAAGTTCACGTCATATTTTCTTCACCGTAAATAAACTTTAAACTGCTCGTAACTTTCATTAAATATATAATTCAGGCTTCCACATAAGGATGAAAATTTTCATAATTATGTAATTTGCTTGAATAAAAATATGTATTTTTTACATACATGCAGATATTCTTGAGGTCCTACCTGTCCTGTAATTTATTTTATAAATTTGTATCTTTCAGTTCTTTTTTTTTGATTTCGTCTCAGCATTTACAAATTTCCTCAGAATAATCCCCTTTCCAAACTTTGAGATACTAGTGCAACTAATATGGGACTTGTTTCAGATGAGCACCTTCTGACGTTAGCGTTCCAGTTCATCTGTTCTTTTTCATATGATTTATAAGAAATACGAAGCAGCTCTTTGCTTTACCCGTGAAAGAATTCAATTTAACATTTCTTGTATTAATTATTTACATTTCTTGTATTAATTATTATACTCATTGATATGCTGATCAATGAGAATTTATGTAGGCCGCCTCCCAGGATTATTAAAAAAAAATATATCTTTGACGAAATGCGTAAAATATTCTGCTCAATTTTAAAAACTAAACTGTTCGAAAAATCATTGAAACTGAAAAATATTAAATTGCAGTTTACATTTTTGAATTATCCAGAAGGGAATAACTTCGTTCCGCCTACAACATCTGCGAGTTAGAATTATACATTCAAGACGGTAAAATTTCCAGTAATGGGTTATAAGTGAAAAGGATTTGGCCATAGAAAAATGCTGGTTTCAACCCTCCCATATAATTGAAATTGACAAGAGCCATCTGCTGTATACATTTTTCCCACACAGAAAGAAAGAAAAACTACGTTCATCCAAACTCTAGAGACGGTTAATGTGACATATCACGTTTATTTGAAATTCTCTAGGCTTAGGATTGCCCGAAAGGAAATTTCAGAGCTTTTGTAAGATAAATAAAATTGCGCCTCTTCTAACTGCGATAGTTCCCAAAGACCATTATTGAGAATTTTTAATCCAGATATAAGTAATTTTCTTGCTTAGAAGACCTTAAATTACGGATTTTTCTGCATGACCTTACTCAAAATCAACGAACAGTGTAAGAAGACGACTGTTATTAGTAAGGGACTTTTAGAATTTTAGGATCTTGCAGATTGTCCTCGTTTGCTGCCCTGCTTATGTGTCTGCAGAATGTTTTCATCAACTACTAAGACTGTGATGAACTTCACAACACTTCTTTATTTTTTTCAAGAAGCAAAACGCTCCTTACTACTTTTCTTCTTGTTCTGCATTTTCATGTTAAGTTTTACAAGTTTTTAAGCCAGGAAACAATCATTAGGTTCCTATTTAGAAATTACTACTCGGATTTCTGATTGGAAAATGTTTCATTGTCGAATTCTAGCATGCGTTCTTAATATGCTCGTATCCTGATTCAGTAGTTCCAATTACGTTTTAGTAACAATGAATTAATATTATCATATACTTTATAAATAGGCCGAAAGTATATCATATTTACACCTGTATACATATGAAATCACTTTTTAAAGTTTTGTTAAGAATCGTATTTTTCTAAAAGCTACATTTTTTACAAAAGTTTTTTAAGATAATATTATGGGGAAGGATTGATGATAAGCATAACTACAACTCATTAAACTAAAATTTATTTATTTACATTAGAATGAAAAGAAAAGTAAATAGAATGATCGTCAAAACATTTTGGACACATCTGTCCTGAGTATCGTTCACGTCTCATCTCATCTGACCACACCCTAATCTAGATGGCGCTCTTACATAATCGTAGTTACAGTTACAGTTCTCACATAATTCAGCCATCCGACATAGTCATCTGCCCTTAGATGACAAGAGCAAACAGTGAAATTTAACATATAAAATAAAGTAAAAAGGAAAATACTGTTACCATATAAATGAAAATACTAAATTAATACAGATAAATGGAAATACTAAATTAAAGAGATAAATGAAAAGAATATTCTATCTGGATCTTTTAATAACAGCACCTAGAAAAATAGAAAAAATAATAGTTATTAATCACAATCAAAGAAAAGTTGGATAGGGTTTAAAGCCCAAAGGTGTAGATCAGTTCATATGAGTAACTGTTCATAAAACACTAAAGTTTAGGTAATATCTTCTGTTGAAGTCCAAGGTTTCGTAAATTAGGCGCAAGTGCTTGTTTTCATGGTTCCATCGAAGAAACCACATTTTACAAAATACATCAGTTTAAGACCAGGTCCATAATGTGTACGCTTGATTTCCACTAGATCATGAAGCTCGAACTTACGGGATAGTTTACGTCGCAGATTGTAAGTTTTAGGATTTTCAGCCTGGACTTTCAAAATCTGTTGTTTAGCTTTCTTGCGAAGATCATCACGAGCATTGACGAAATCTGACTGGATTCTGCATTTAACAGCCCTGTAATTTCATTATGATTAGCAGATTTCATTTTAGTTCCGAACATGAGTGCGAACGGAGTTCTGTTGATACTCCGTTGGTATGTTAAATTGCTCACTTGCTGAACTTCACCGACGTGTGTATACCATTTTGATGGATTTTGAATCGATAATTTGGAAAGAACAGAAATTATAACAGAATTCAATCTCTCAATTTCTCCATTGGCACGAAGGAGTCATGTAGTAATTTAAATATGCTGAATAATCAAAATTGTAAAAAACAACCTTGTATTTAGCGTAGGTATAATGAAACACTCAATCGATTTCGAAGGCAGCTAAAAGTCCCTCCTCATCAGGAGAAAGAAATACATAGAAAGAAGAGAATAGGAGAAGGAGTCACAGAAACACGTGGTCCTTATCAGCATTCTACGTGGTTATAACTAGATTTTTAAACAGAGTTGCACTGGCCGCCTACTTTTACTGAGCCAGGCTATCTGATCAAGCATAAAGAAATTTAGCGAAGTTAAAATAGGGAGCGAGGGGCAAATGCACCTTACGCTCAAAATCTGAACTTCAAATAATGGAAAGCAACCACTGAACGGCTTCAAATCATTAACTAAACTTGCTAAATCTTTGTGAATATGAAAAGCCTCAAGAAAATCCAATTCACCTATGGAAGAAGCCTTTTAGATGATTTTTGCAGACCCAAAATCAAAATTATGGTTAAAAGTCCAACTATGATACGCTATTGAAGACTTGTTAATTTCCCCTTTTTTGACATAAGATTCATGTTCCTTGATACGAAACTTCAACGCTCTTTTTGTTTGGCCAATATATCTTAAACCACACTGACACGATATACTATAAATTCCCCAAGAATTCAAGACAGAAACGCAATCTTTTAGAATCGAAGGGTGAATTTTATTAATAGGGAAGAAACCGACTTGAAAATTGAATTTCTGGAGAATCCGTGCAATTTTATAGCTAACAGAAGGATAAAATGGAAGCACGACAAGGTCATTAATATTAGGTTCCGGTACTTGCTGACATTTATATGCACTATTTTGAGATGAAATTATTTGATAAATTATCTTTTCGTCTTTGGATTCGGTATGTTGACGACACTTTCGCACTTTTTGACGGTTATAAAGAGGATTTATCCGAGATTCTATCTATTATGAATTCAATTGATCCAGCCATCCAATTCACTCTTGAAATTGAATCCAACAATTCCCTCCCCTTCCTCGATATTCTTATAATCCGCAATGAAACCGATTTTAGCACCACTGTGTACCGTAAACCCTTTGCAGTTTGTTTACCACCCCATGCCAAGTCATGCCACCCTGTTAAGCAAAAAATGGCTTCTTTTTACTATTATGTTTTCCGCGCGCTAAAAGTTTGTTCCTCTGAATCTTTGCTTACCAATGAACTTAATTATTTGAGAGCAGTTGCGATTGACCATGGATTTTCTCCCGTGATTATTGATAAAGCCGTTAAAAAAATTTCCAGATTCGCATCAAAGAACACATTCCACTGTTAGAAATTCCACTGTTATTAATGACCGTGTCGTGCTTCCATTTTTATCCTTCTGTTACCTATAAAATTGCACGGATTCTCCATAAATTCAATTTTCAAGTCGGTTTCTCCCCTATTAATAAAATTCACCCTTCGATTCTAAAAGATTGCGTTTCTGTCTTGAATTCTTGGGGAATTTATAGTATATCGTGTCAGTGTGGTTTAAGATATATTGGCCAAACAAAAAGAGCGTTAAAGTTTCGTATCAAGGAACATGAATCTTATGTCAAAAAAGGCGAAATTAACAAGTCTTCAATAGCGTATCATAGTTGGACTTTTAACCATAATTTTGATTTTGGGTCTGCAAAAATCATCCAAAAGGCTTCTTCCATAGGTGAATTGGATTTTCTTGAGGCTTTTCACATTCACAAAGATTTAGCAAGTTTAGTTAATGATTTGAAGTCCAATCCAGTCCTTCCTAATGCCTTTAAAATTCTTCTATCTTAATTCAGTTCTTTTTGCCGATAGATGGCGTTACCTCCTCGCGTTTGGTACTACCAGAGGGTATAAAAATCCGTTCAGTGGTTGCTTTAAATTACTTGAAATTCAGATTTTGAGCGTAAGGTGCATTTTCCCCTCGCTCGCTATTTTAACTTCGCTAATATTTCTTTATGCTTGATCAGATAGCCTGGCTCAGTAAAAGTAGGCGGCCAGTGCAACTCTGATTAAAAATCTAGTTATAACCACGTGCAGTGCTGATAATTACCACGTGTTTCTGTGACTCCTTCTCCTATTCTCTTCTTTCTATGTATTTCTTTCTCCTGATGAGGAGGGACCTTTAGCTGCCCTCGAAATCGATTGAGTGTTTCATTATACCTACGCTAAATACAAGGTTATTTTTTACGATTTTGATTGTCACATTAACGTGTTTCTCTTCTAGTTTATGCTGAATAATGTTGGTTGAACAATAATCTTGAAAATCTTTTGAAGTAAATGCTGATCCTTTATCTGAAATTATACGCGAAGGATTCCCAAAGAAAACTTTTTAATTTTACCATTTAGAAATTACTTCGGCGCTATCAGTAGATTTTGTCGGGTAAATCCATACAAACTTTGTGAAAGATTCAATAACAGCAAATATATACTTATAAATTTTGAGTACTCTGGAGTGGTTCTAAATGATCAATGTGATATGTGTGAAGTGGTACATCTTGTTTGGGTATAGAATGCAACGTACCTTCTTGTTTACCACATTTACGATTAATTAGTATGCATGGAACACAATTAGCAATATAGTTGTCAATTTTATCTTCAAGTTTAGGAATAGAAAATTCTTGTTTGACGAGTTCTTCAGTTCGTTTAGAAGCGAAATGTCCACGAAGATGTGCGTCCTTAATTATGTCACTCTGCATTGATTCTGGAACAAGTAATTCCTTACCGTCTACAAATTTATAAAGTATATCAGTTTTAACACAATAGTCATCTTAATGTTTAACTTTTAAGACTTCTTTGATAGCTCAGATGTTATCAGTTTGTTGTTGAGCCTCGTATTTTCAAAATGAGGCTATCTTGAGTGATGACCATAACAGGGGATCTGCAACATGGGTCATTCGTCTTCCAGTTCTGTGTTCTATTTCACAGTCGAAATATTCTAACATGCTATTCGTCGAAATATTCTAACATGCTATGCCCAGCGTGCTATTCCTGTATTTAAGTCTTTCTTGTTCATCGTCATTTTGAACGCATTGCAGTCAGTAATAATTTCGAAGTGTTCTTCTAAAAGATAAACTCTATATTTGCTCAAAGCTTGAATTACAGCTAATACTTCAAGTTCGTAACTGGTGAACTTCTTTTCCGCGTCAGATGTCTTTTTACTCATGTAATAAACAGGATGTAGGCAATTGTCAATCACAGATCTTTGTATGAGTATACAACCATACCCATGGATACTGGCATCAATGTGTATTTCGGTATCGCTGTGCTGATTATAAATGTTGAGTACGTGTTTTTCAAATAAACGTTGTTTCAAAAGATTGAAAGCTTTTCTTTCGTTGTCACCAAAATGGAAGTCATTACCTTGCTTAAGGAGATCAGTTAATGGTTGAGCAATTATGGAAAACTTGAGAATAAATTGACGAAAATATCCGATAAGATCAAGGAAACTTTGTAAGTCTTTGTGACTTTTAGATTAAGGATAATTAATAACAGCAGTTGTTTTAAGAGGAGATGGGAACAGTTGTCCATTTTCGATGATATGAGCAAGGAATTCACTTCTACGACTTAAAAATTTAATTTCGAGTCCATAAGTAGATGCAACTGAGAAAACGGATTTCAAACGCTGAATCCTTTCATCTTCATCTTTAGCAGGAATTATGATATTATCTTGATACAGTAAAACATGACCTTGCAAGATTAAATCCTTGAAAACGGAATTTACAGATCTTTGAAATACAGAAGGAGAAGTACAGAGACCGAAAGGTAAACATAGAAACTTATATTGCCCATTATGTGTGACAAGTTGAAGTGTAATGTCGGATGTTTTTGTCGACACTAACATGGAAAAAAACATTTTTAAATCGATTGTAGTGAATGTACGAGCATCTTATAGTTTGTCCAATAAGTCTCCTATTAAGGGTAAGGGATACCGATCTTTAACTATTTCCTTGTTTAATTTCCGATAGTCAATACAAACTCTAGGGTTGCCGTCGTTTTTGCGTACTACTACAACTTGACTAGAATATTCGGAAGAACAAGGTTCAATTATGCCGTCGGCTAACCAAATTTGAATTTGCTTGTCTACAATGTATCTTTCGACAAAAGGTAATCGTCGAGGACTGTGAAAAATAGGTGTTTTGTCTTTTAGTTGAATAGTCATCTCAATGTTCACAGTTTGGGTTTTAAGAGGTCTGTAATCTTTTGTAGCAGTAGGACCTATTTCTAGTTCAAATGTTTAATTAAGAGAAATATTATTGATGTACACATCTTCCGGATCATTTTGTTTAACAACATGTTTAGAAATATGAACACCATCTTTATTTATATTAACTTCACCTTGTTTAAGAATATTCATGCCAATTATAGAGTCAAATGGCATTACATTACTGTCTACAACATAAACATTTGTTGTAAATAATTACGTATCTATTAAAATATCAGCTGTAAAATAACCCATTGGTTTAATTTTGTCATTACCAAAGCCAGTTAACATATTATGAAACACACTTAAAGCGGAATTCCCCATTTGTTTGTAAACGTCGTTAGACAGAACCGTTGCTTCGTTTCCGGTATCAATAATAACGGTGAGTGATATATCATTAATTTTGATTACTTTATGAAGTAGGTTCGGAGCATGAAAGTTGATTGATGTGACAGCATTCGTTTTTTCAGATGTTGAAGTTGTTTTTGTCAGTTTGCGTCTGAGTTTTCTTAACACAAGTAAAGGATTTATGACCGAAATTTCCACTAGATAAACATTTGGGTTCGCGATGTTTGTCGGGACAACATTTAGATAAATGATCAAATCTATTACAATTATAACATTTAGATGATTGGTAATTACTGGAATTTGCTGAGAAAACTTTTCTGCCACGTAAAGCTAGAAATGTAGATTAACGAGATTGAATTTCACATTTTAAAAAAGAAAATAGATCAGAAATTGTTACATCGCATTTTGAATATGTGTTTCGCTTAAAATCCAAAACGAGACTTTCTGGCAGTAAATTTAGAACAATTGAGATCAAAAGTGGACCATAGGATTTTGAATCCTCTTGCAGTGAATAAATTTCGTATAGCGATATCGAGCTCATCATATAACTTTCTCAAAGCTGGAATATTTGAAGAATTTTTAACACTTTGAAAGTTTAAAAGTTTACTCAGAAAAGAATCAATGTTTTCAACCAAAACGATCTTTTAATAACTTTACACAATTGTCGTAATTTTTATCAGTTAATTGAAACCCAGATACTACACTCAAAGCTCCTCCAGTCAAGTATTTTAAATAGGCAAACTTTTCAAGTTTCGAAAGGGAATCATTATGATCGATAGTGGTTTCGAACGAATTCCATAATTCATTCCACAATTTCGGATCTCCTGAATACTGTTTGATTGTTAACTTAGGAAGCTTAACTAAAGAGGGTAAATTTAAACTATCATTCGGAGTACTTAACAGGTTTTCAGATGTCGACGAGTTAGTAAAAGACTCTTTCTGTTTCAATAAACGTTTAAGTTTGTTAATATACCTTAGATATTTTTCTTGGTAATCAGTACTAGTGTTTACTTCTTCCTCAATTAAGTTTACATCAATGAAATGTTCAATTTGACTATCTAAGTACTTCAGTTTATTCATTTTTTTTCCTATTAAAACTTCTAGATGTTCGTCCAAGATATCACATGTAACATTTTCATCTGCTAAAGCAACATCGATTCTTAAAATTAGTTTACTAGTACTGCTTCTTTCAATACTACGCTTTCGTTTTAACTTTTGAAAATTTTCTTCTGAAGACATGTTTATTACTTGAAACAATTATGCAGTCAAAATGAAATTGATAAATGTTAATTGCTCACCAGTAATCCTTTTGTAAATAGGTGAACTTTATTAATCCAAATGGCACAATCCAACTATGAGCACGGAATCGGAAACAAACCGATTCAGGCATCAAAATATGGGGAAGGATTGATAAGCATGAGCTCATGAAGTTAAACTAGAATTTCTTTATTTACATTAGATCGAAAAGAAAAGTAAAAAGAATAATCTTAAAATCATTTTTGACACGTCTGTCCTGAGTATTGTTCACTCTCATCTCATCTGACCACACCCTAATCTAGATGGCGCTCTTACATAAACTTAGTTACAGTTACAGTTCCCAGAATATTTGCATTACTTCCGTATTTTCAATACAGTTATTGATTCTTGCTAATATAATGAATGTACAGATTTATGAATTAATGAGCGCAGAATGGTCTATTAATTTAATCAAGTAGTATTATCAGAACAAAAAGTGCATAAGTGAGAATGAAATGCAGTTTCAGGCATTATATCGATTTTGAGTTACTTTACAGCCTTTTACCAATTCGCAACTTAACTGCATCCTGTTGCAATTGCTGTTTAAATTCATTTGATCTTAATGAAATTCTATGACTGTTGAATAAAAATTTATGGAATGAAAATGGTTTCTGTATATTTTGGTATTGATTTGTATTTTGGAAATCTAGTTAGAAATACCTATATATCGTCATATGGTTATTCTATATTGTGTTTCATTAAAAGAAATAGTTTTATAGGTAACTCCACAGCGCTCAAATTATTTACTCGAAAACAAAAGTAGTTGCATCATTTTTCCAAGTTAGCATGCTTTATGCTTTTGTATTAAATTTCACTAATCTTTAAACTCCACTGTGTTTACTTTCGATTTTTGCAAAGGATGACAAGAAAATATTGTTGCTGAAGATAAAAATATTTTCCTTCTATTAAGCTGATGAATATCAAAACATACTGAATATTTATTTTTTATTCTGTTGCTGCCAATGAAAAAAAAAATTACTTTCATGATAAAGAATAAGCGTGTTTCCCTATCAGACTTCTCTTCGTTAATAGGTTTCTGTATGTGATTTGTTTTCAATATAGTCAGCAGCATGCCGATATGTTAAATTTTCAACAATTTTCTGTTTGGAATTTCATTTTCAAATTTGTGAGGAAAGAATGCTTTCATTTTGTGTTGATTTTAGCTGAGATTCAATTTTCTTGCGTGCTGTATTATTTTTCGAGTGTAAAATGATAACAGAACTGTAATATTTTCTAAAATGTATTTATCGTAATTTTTTATAAATAAATTTTATTAACTCCTAAATTTATGTATGAATAAAAAAAATTAATACAACTTTCCAGTATACTTATTAACCACATTTTATATTAACTTCTAGTTTCTTAAATAAAAACCAAAATTTCCATTTATAATATTATTACATATTCCAGATTCTCATATGTATGGACTATTTCAATTGAAATAAGATATTTTATTAAGTGAAAATTTTGGAGCAAAAATAAAATAAACCCTAGAGTTTTTATTAATTATCGTTAAATATTGTACCAACGAGGTGTTTTTCTTTGAAAGAATGAAACAATATTTCATTCTTTCAAAGAAAAACACCAAACTTTTTAGTTCAATTCTATTCCAAACTTTTTAGTATTTAAAAATTAGAATATTTTCTGATTTTTAACATTTTTGTTGTCCCTATATGATTAAAAAATACAGATTTTGCAGTTATTATAATCTTTAGATTGAGCCACGGAAAGCAAAACTATGATCATAGGTGCAAGACCAGCTTACAGTCCAAATGGAAAATGCTCACTCAGATTGCTTCTAATCATGGCGAAAGCCAATAAAAAGACCGAGTACATTATATACACTATATTTCGATATAAGTATTCTGTACCGCACAATGAAAAATCCGTCCTCATGACTGGCTTTCGATCACATTATTTCCTATACTCTTAGGAACCCCTTGACTTTGCTTGGGCTCGAGATACCTTCCTACTGTTTGTTTACATTTTGGTAACAGTACCGAAAAATTTACTGCGGTTACTATTAATGAAGTGCATTCTATTTTTGTTACTAAGAGATTATATTTCTTACGGAACTATAGTACTGTGAATAAAAATATAATATTTTCCGCCCTAGAGAGAAAAATTATTATTTCTTCCAGTGTGCTAATTCCGTAAATGTGCATTGATAATGGGTTCAAAGGCTTTTAATAAATGTATTCGTAATTTAAAACCGAAAGTCGTTGTGATTATTATTCAAGTCTGTACCTTTTGAATGATTTTTTATTTAAGAACTTTAATCTACTTTTTATGAAAAATATTAAGTGGTTTTATGAGACAAAGTGATTTTAAGCTGGAAAAAAATTTTTTTGCTTGTAATATTTGTTTAATTTTAATTTTTTTTTAAATTCAACAATTAAAAATTCTTTCTTCTTCCACAATTTTTAATATTTTTGCTTCAATTTTTTTATTGTATTTATAATAGTGTTCTTAATAACTTTACGGATAGATTTTGCAATTAATGAATTAGTTTCCGAGAAAAAAGTAAAAAGCACATTTTTATATAAACATTTTTAAAAAATATGATTTCAATAACATTTTCAGTTTCAATAATTTTTCTTTCAACTATTTTTCAAAACCCATCCTTGATTCTATTAAGTATATAATTTTAAATAAGCAGTAAAATTATAAAATAATTTAGTTGATATCTGTACAAGTTTTAGGACTTTAAGTATAAAGAATTTAAACTGTCTGATAGTCATTAAATAATTTCAAATTTCTTAAAAAATTTATTACTGAATTTCATTACATATATATATATATGTATATATATATATATATAAAATAAAACTTAGCACTGCTCAGTTGATTAATATGAACATAAGTTACAAGCTTTTGTTTAAAACTTTATCTGACTAGAAATATTGCAAACAAATCATAAAATGAAAGTAGAATTTTTCTTTACCTGTTTTTGTTTTTAAAACACGCTCAAAACAATTTTAATGCATGAATTAATTATAATATATTTTTTAAAATGGTTATAATCAATATTAATATTATTAATTTGTTGTTTTATTCATTTCTTTAAAAAGCAAAATTGGAATTTTTAACATACATAAAACATTTTATTTAAAATCACTCAGCAGCTTATGTGGTTTCTTCTCTTATTTTAACCATTTTTTCTCATATGTAAATTGTATTTTTAATTAATTTATGTGTATGTTAAAATTAATTAAAGAGTTTAATGTTTGTTCCTGCACTATTTCAATAATGCTACAGTCGAAAACTTGATCACATTCATTACACCTCTTTCTGATCGTATCTAATCACAGATAATTTCAATTTTTGAATAAACATAGCAAAGCTGACAGATAATACACATAAAATTATTTGCTGAGATCAATATAAATATATAAACGTGCCAGTTTAAAGGGGAAAAAATTTCTTTTCCAACTTCAATTTTTATTTTAAATAAATCAGTTTATACGCATAAACAGAGATTTTGATAGTTGGAGTCGTATTTAATTACACTCCTTTTCATTTAAGCTGATTTTTAGTACTTTACTGAAAAAATTAACAAACACTGAGGGAGTGAGGCAAGAAAAAAAAGTCAAAATATTAAAAAAAAAAAAAAAAAAAAAAAAAAAAAAAAAAAAAAACTTTTTATAGCATTTATTATTGTCAGATCTTTTCAAAATTTCTCTTCAGTGTAGTAAGTATATTAAGGTACTTCCAGCAAAAAATTGAAAAATAGGTAATTTCATTGATTTTGGGGTACCGAGTCCCCTTAACATCATTAATTTAGCGAGATATTTCTAAGCTAGCGATGGTTTCGGCGACTGACTTTTGTTGCCGAATTTGGCAACCATTTGACAACATTTTGCTCCGTTCCCTGTGTAACTTTAATGGGTATGATAATTGAATAATTGTAATTGATGCTATATGTAGCTATATCTTTAATTAGTGGCACAGCAATCGTGCGTCATCTGTAATTAGATGCCTAATATGCCTTCCAGTTATAACGAAAAGTACTAGAGATTTCTCTAGACGGCCGGGTGAAAATTATATGAGACCGTAGAGAGCATTTGTTCTCAGTTGTTAGTTCACAGACGACTAAGGGGATATCTCCGTGTTAGCTTTGCCTCCCTTCCCCCTCCCCGGGGGTTGACTCAAGAGAATTCCTGGGAAGTATTGGCTAGGATCTATTAGGCAGTCTCAACCACGGTGGTATATAAGTTGTCTTCACAGGACTAGAGCACGAGTTTGTTCTCAAGTTGGTCCAGGCTTGGCAGGAACCGTACTGGTACTGTCGTGTCCGTTCCTCTGGCTGTTGTGGAGCTAGATTGGAGATCGCCGACCTAATCGTTTGGAGTTTGGCCTCCATAGTCCCAGTGACGGTAACCGACAGAGCGGACAAGGCACCAAGCGATTTTCGATGCCGAAGGAGTGGTGCCCTGAAGCAAAGATGACTCGTACTTAGTTTTGTCTAAGCGTTACAATTTGGAAACTTGTCCAAGGCTTTGTATAAAGCCGGGCTGAGACTCTGGACCCCACAGTCGCAGCCCGGTTTGCGTCTCCGTTGAAAGGGGTCTCTGAGGCTTGAATACATTTAAACTCCGTTTGGCAGACCCCTAGTTGGTCATTCCTCAGGTCGGGGATCCCAGCTTTAGCGCCCCTGTTAACTTTGTCTTTTGGTTGTGCTTTCCATTGCACTGTGTTTAACATTCTTAATAGTTTGAAGTGTAACTGCTGATTGTACTCTGTGATACTGTGAACAACTGTACGAGTGCGTTAGTGGAAAGTTCCAGAACTACGAAGTATTTCATTTGGCAAAATCAACTTTAGCAGGCTGTCATCGTTTCTGTGTCTGCACTGGTTATCATTAATTAACTCTTTCGCATCGAAGTCGCCCAAAGCGCCCTAGCATTCAGACATCGGCTCGACGCCCGAAACGCCTGAATAATTTCCTACCCAGTGCTTTCCCCCATCACGTTACTGCATTACTCATTGCTTTCAGGTGTTGTTAAATCACACGTCAATCATTCTTTGTTGTCAATTTCCTTGTTTCCTTTGTTCCTTCCTTTCCTTTGCTTACTGTCAGTGTTTAGCTTTTGATGCCCGAAGTTGCAATCCCAGTGTCAAAGCGTCGAAGAAAGAAGTTCTCGCTTTACTTAAGTAAGGCTATTGTTAGCGCTGTAGTATTCAACTTGTCATGGGGGAAGGAAAAGCATTCCAGGAGAAATTCTTAGATACGGGCGTTTTCGATGTTTGGGAAATTGAGATTTTGTCCTCTCTCGATGCGAAAGAGTTAAGGAAAAATCATAAAAATGATGATTACTCAAAACGTTACATGTAGAATTTAATGAAACTGACCCACAGTATAGAATCCATAATGAGGTATAAATTAACATGAAAAAAATCACCTGACAACTGTTGTGTTCTAGAAATTAGCATATGTATAAAATGAACAAATCTGATGTGTCAGTTTGGTATGCGACAATTACCTTTAATATTTAGTATGAGCTCCCCTATAAGCAATATAGCAGATACATCGATGTGTGATGCTGTCAATTATGTGATCTATCAGTTCGGTAGGAAATGAGAGCCATTTACCTTACAAAGAAATTGCAATCGTGACAAGGGTCTGAAGAGGAGAAGTGAGAGCAGCTATTAATTTTCACAAAGCATCACAAACATGCTCGATAGGATTCAGGTCTGGTGATCTAGCTAGCAATTTCATGCGCTGAACTGTTTCCTGCTGAAGATTATCATCAACAATGCGAGCCCTGTGCGGCATAGCTGTGTCGTCCTGTAGCAGGAAATCATCACCTACTTCCCAGCCATAAGGGTGTACATAAGTATCAACGATCTCATCTTTATAGGCTTGAGGACTCACTGTTCCACATGGAAAAACATGGAGGTTTGTGCGTGCACCCAAAGAAATACCATCTCAAACGCTGACACTGCCTTCTCCGAATGAACCTCTTTCACGCATGTTCGATGAATAATAACGGGTTCTAAGGTCTCTCCAAATCAAATAATGACTATTATCACTTTGGAGGCTAAACCTGGACTCATATGTAAAGAGAACAGCTCTTCATTGATCAGCCGTCCAGTGGACATGTTGATGAGCCCACTTCCAACTTTCCCTCTTATGCGTGACATGAAGGCAAGCAAATGGCTGGTCTCATCACGTACAGACCTCTTTCGTAAAGCCTTCTACTCACGGTTCACGTTGACACCAACCTTCCGGTGCCTGCAGTAAAGGAGATTTGATTTGAGGTTCTATTCCTTTGTGCGCATAACAATAAATATTAGTTATCGACGCTCGCCTTAGCGGTTGGCCGTCTTTGGCTGAACCTCCTGGATACCCAGTCTGTGGTTAGACATTATTGCCAAAATCTATGAATTACAGAATGACACACATTTAGCCAGCTGTTACTTCTATCTGACTTGGTCCTGCTACTATTCTTTCATTAGCTCTCCATTGCAGTTCTTTGGGCAAATGATGCCTCGAGGTCATTGCTACGAATTGGATTTCTTATCTCAGCGCCACAGCAAAATTTTCATTCTCTTATACATGCAATTTTATGCTCCTCAACAGATGACGCATTCCTATTGCTGTGCCACTAACTTACATACTACAGTTTTACTCAGCAACTCTTACTATAGTTTGTTTATACGAATTGCCTTTTTTTAATGAGTTATCCATATTTCTAAGATGTTTCCTTAATTTTTGTAAACCTAAGTATTACGAACCCGTACGCACGCAACAATATTATTTTTCGTATTCCATTTTGAATATTGCCTATTTTTCAATCTGTAACATGTTTTATAATTTTGTATAATGTTCATCAGAGAAGGAAACTTCTTTTCTCAAAAACATATATTAAATGCAGCGTTAAAACTGAATACATTTCTTTCTTCATTCAAGGTGATAGTATATTAGAAATGTGAAAGACGTGGACATTAACATGGAAATAACATAAAATTTTGCAAAGGGATTATTTTCGGCAATGTGAAAGGAACAAAATCCACTAAAATTTCAATAATAATATTGTCATGCCTCGCGCTCGTTCAAACACGAGGTGGGTTCTTCTGTGTAAACTTACCATAGTGGGAAAATAACAGTTGTCCGCTTTGACATTTTCTTCACTAATTTATTACACAAACTGCACTATGGATACACCATACAACGAGTACACTGTAACATAAACTATATACAATATATATATACAAGGCGCGCAAAAGAAATTAAAACATATTTCTTTTCTCTACGTTCTCACACGGCATGCTCGCCGGTCCAACTCCCAGTGCCCTCTCCGTCCAGTCTTTCTTCCCCCCACCAGCCTGCCTCGACCGGTTTTTCCGGGGTAAGTCACTTCCGTTCTTCGTCTTTCATCAGGGGAAGGAACTTCACACCTCCCCTCTGGTTTGTAAATATTTACGACTGAGTCGAAAAATTTGAAACCCATATTATTTTGGCACTTACCAGGTAGTCCCTCTTTTCCGGGACACAGCACAAGGAATCACAGTAAAATCAGAGAGCAAAAAAAACAGGGTCATGCTACAGTTATAAACACTAACACCAAAAAGAACACTTAAAACACATAAACATAAAAACTGCACATGTCCAAATTTCTACAGCGATACAAACAAAACATTGCAATATCAACTCACTGACATTTCTTTAAGGAATAATTCGTTTACTAATATACCCTAATAACACAATCTTTTCTAGAGTAACCACAATAATACAAAAAAATAATAAATGAAAATTGCAATATCTATATACTTTTTGCCATACTAGCATTTCTCTAAATTAGCCGTAAAGCTCAATGTCTGTAAAGTACTGAGTACGGCTCTTAAATGTTTAAGATGTTCTTCCCACGTTGACGAATATACAATTATATCATCGATGAAACTTTCAGCATAATCACTATGTGGTCTAAGAGCTTGATTCATAACTCTTTGGAAAGTTGCGGCAGCACCTGACAAACCGAACGGCATCACTTTCCACTGATACTGACCCTTCGGAGAAACAAAACTCGTCAGATGTCTACTTTCCTTCTCCATAGGGATTTCCCAATACCCCTTAAGAATACCTAGCGTAGACAAATAACGTGCTGCCCCTGCCTTATATCGAAGCTCTTCTGCGTTTTGCATAGGAAATGGGACAATCTGACTTTCCGCATTAAGCCCTCGATAATCACATTATAAACGTACGCTTCCGTCCCGTTTCACTACACACACAATAGGGTAAGCAATCTCTGCTGTGGAAGGTTCAATTAAACCTCTTTCTAACAAATCAGCAATTTGCTTTTCCACCTGTGGCTTCAACGCCTCAGGTACCTTATAAACATGAGGTTGCTTTCTTTCAACTCCCGTTTTTAACCTGATACTGTGGGATCCTACCTTCGCACATTTAATCTCCCCGTCAAACACTACATGGAAAGATTTGATTAATCTGCTCAACTGATTCCTTTGTGACCTATCTAAATGTTTCCATTCCTCTGAAACACAGATCCTATCTAAAAGTTTGTCTACTTTAGGGTTTCTTTGAATAGGCGCGTGCTGCACCTCCCCAAATTCTGTGTCAGCCTCATAGATTATCCCTACTGCATTTATAGGCTGTATATATTCCGTAACTTATTTTGATGCAAATGTCTAACAGATTCATCTGGCAATTTTACCAAATATGAATGTGGAGACTTTTTCGCAACTATTTCTCCAGGTCCTGTCCATTTCGAGCAAAGTTTATTTGTTGACGTTGGTATCAGTACTACTACCTCATCTCCTATCTCGAATTCATTTTCCTTAGACCTCAAATTATGATGATGAACATATTTCTGCTGTTTAGCTTCCGAATTTTCTTTAGCGAATTTCTTTGCCTCCTGTAACCTATTTCGAAGAGAAATTAAATATTCAGTAACTGATTCCCCAACTCCTTGTGGTAATACCGTCTCATCTACCCAACTTGATTTAAGTATTGCCAGTGGCCCCACTGGCACCCGACCATACATCAGCAAAAATGGTGAGACTCCGGTAGTTGAATTCGGTATCTCCCTATAAGCCCATAACAAATATGGCAGCTGCTTATCCCAGTTTCTTCCTTGAGTATTTATCGCGTGATGCAACATTGACTTCATTGTTCCTATCCATCTTTCCACTAGCCCGTTTGACTGCGGATACCCTGGCGTAGAAAATTTTGGCGAGGCCCCTAACCTAGTTAAAAATTCTTGTGTTAGCTTAGCCGTAAAGTTCGTTCCGTTATCCATGGCTATCGTTCTCGGAACTCCTGTTCGCATGAAAATATCAATGAAAGCGTCGCATGTAGCTTTCGCTGTTATCGCCTTTAGTGGAATTGCCTCCGGCCATCTGCTATGTTGATCAACAACACATAACACATACTGGTGCCCTCTTGAAGATTTCGGCTCAATCGGCCCTAAAACGTCCGCATTAACCACTTGAAATGGAAGTTCTGGCCTCCCTACTGCTGTAATTGGAGCCCTATCCTTCACTTTAACTTTCCTTCGTAGCTGGCATTCCTTGCAAGCTTCGCACCACTTCCGCACCTCCTTTGACAATCCTTCCCACCAAAACGACATTTTAATCCTTTCCGCCGTCTTCTTTGCTGCGAAGTGCCCCCCTTGTAAGCTTTCGTGAGCCAACTTCACAATTTCTTTCCTGCGGCTTTGAGGAACAACTAACTGACTACATCGCTGCCCATTGACACTTCCCGTATGGTACAAAATTCCTGACTCCAGCCAATACCCATTCTTGTTATTACGTGCATCCATGAACGCGCTTTTCAGCGAAATACATTCCGCTTGCTCCTGTCTAAAACGTTGAGTTTGCGATAAGGGTGGGTTATCAGCTGACATTTGCTCACTGCCTCCCACTTCTACTTCCCCCTCATCTTTACTTCTTACCAACGGTGTAGTACGAGCTATTTCCGCTTCACCTTCGACCTCGTGACTGGCTTTTTCTGTCGATTCCTTTCCGTCTAAGTTACTCGATACCTGACCAACTCCCAATACTAGTTTTTCTTCCTTAATTTCTCCCCAATAAATATCTCCTTGTTCCCTGAGAAGTCTAAAATCTCGAGGTGTCACCAGCGCCTCCTCGTTCAAATTATGCACTACTGCTGCATGAACGTTTACATAAGGCTGTACCTCCTCTTCTCCTGACCAGATACTGATAGGTACTGTAACTAATTGGGCTTCTACCTGGGGTCCCACGGCGGGTTGTAACCATATCTTCCCTCCAGACTCCAAATATTTCTGTGGAACTACCGATTTCCGGATTACAGTAACTTCTGCTCCGCTATCAATCACTCCTTTGAATCTAGCGTTGCCTATCTGCAGTTCTATCCTAGGTAATTCCCCACTTGCCCTAGTTAACGGAATTTCTTCTGCATAGTTAGCTAACTTCAAAACTACGCATATTTTATTTAATCCCTTTGCTTCCACCTCATCCGTATCCTCTTTTTCGCTTCCTCTCTTGGGTTTCGCTATCAGGTTTATCGCTGGACAAAAACGCTTTATGTGTCCTTCACCCTGACACTGAAAACATTTTAGAACTTTCTTATTTGCCTGCATCATTCCTTGAGGTTCTAAAGTTTTTGCCCCTTTGTACTTCTCCTTATCAACCCTGTAATCAGAACTGAAATTCCCCTTACTCTTATTTGGTCGTCCTAATTTTTCCCCTTGTCTTATCGGTTCCTGTTTTGGTCCCACTTTATTTACTTCCTGAGCACTCGTATTGTAATTTCTAGGCATTGCTGCAACGTAATTATCCAAATCATTTGCAAGCTCTGACGGAGATAACCAGTTTTCTACCTCTTTTAACAGTATATGCGCCTTAACATTTGCGGGTAATTGATCTTTTACTTGATCGACAATCAATAGTTCTCTTAATTTATCAAAAGTCTTAACTTTTCTGGATTCTAAGTAGAAATCAAGTGCTGCCTCAACCCTCGCTATGTGCTGAGTATACGTTTCCTCATATCTTTTTACACATTTTTCTAAATTCTTTTTATGTTGCAATGGGGTAATCTGGAATTCTTTTAATACTGTATCTTTAATCTTAATATAATTATCCAAATCCCTTTCACCCAGAGTTGAAATCAAACTTTTAACTTTAGTTTTTAAACTCTGCAAAATAATTTTCCCTTTATGTTCTTCAGGAATTTTATAGAGATTAAACATCATTTCCGCATGATGGAAAAAGAAAGGCCATTCCTCAGCTTTAGATGGCGGGTCAATCATAACTCCTTTCATTATTTTTAAATGTTTCAAGAAATCATTTCCCTTGCTCTCAGCATCTGAAACCCCTTCATCCTCTGAGCCGGATTTATTTCCTCCTTTATCTATTTTCCTACTCTGAATTTCTAATTCTTTAATTTTTATCTCGTGTTCTCTCTCTAATTGTCTTTCCCGAAATTCCATCTCTTTTAATCGGTCTTTAGCCGCATCTGCCTCTAACTTACACCTTTCTAGCTGCAGCTCCATTTCCTTTAACTTAATTTGAGCGTGCATGTTCTTAATAATTTCATCAGATTCTTCTGACCCCCTATTTCTCCTTTTAGGACCCATATTAACTTCTGGTATTTCTTTTCACAGCTTTACCCATACAACACATAAATAACACTTAATTTTACAGGCAAACATACATATTTCACTAGTACTGAATACTACCATTATTCATTTAGCAAACATTATCATTAGTGAACACAATCATGAATACCTTTCTCATATTACTATTAACATATATTACTATTAACATATATTTCACCATATATTGTTAACACATAAATACCAAAAATTATATTAGCTTTTGAATTAGTACAAAAATAGTTCTGAATACTTTGGCCTTACGCCGTAATACTTTACATATTCTGGAAATGAAACAAACATTTACTTATTGTTCTCAAATCCTTAAACTAATTAATTTTTAATCAACCTATTAACTTTAATGACTAAAACATTTTGCCAAAACACGGCAACAACAAAAATAGATAATTTCTACCTTAATTAGTAACATGAGCACACAATTAAATGTTTCGAAATTTCTGCTGACATATTTTTGAACTATTTTAACATTCATTTAGCATACATTATCTCCTTAATAACAAAATTAATCATAATTCCTTATTTGCATATAAAATATACTTTCTAAGTGTCTACTGGCTTTAACGCCTGGCATTCTCATCATGTTATTAACCGACATTAACACAATTTGAATTTTCTCCGTTACTATAGTAATTATAGGGAGGGAGCTCTCTTCATTTATATATTGTGCTTCCCAAGAAATTAAGAGGGACTTACCTTTGATCCCGATAGTAGAAAATGACGAGTTGTGCTCAATTCTGTACAATTTCCTCATCGCGCTGCATAACACTTCACTTAATAATATCACCACGGTAATACTGATGATCACTTTTACCATCCACTGTTTCAACACTGCACGAACATTTCAATTAATAATATCACCACGGTAATACGGATGATCACTTTTACCAGCCACTGTTTCAACACTGCACGAACATTTCAATTAATAATATCACCACGGTAATACTGATGATCACTTTTACCATCCATTGTTTCAACACTGCACGAACATTTCAATTAATAATATCACCACGGTAATACGGATGATCACTTTTACCAGCCACTGTTTCAACACTGCACGAACATTTCAATTAATAATATCACCACGGTAATACTGATGATCAGTTTTCACACGACGAGGTTTCATACACCCTTTCGTTTATTTGCACGTGTAGGCTTACGCGCGCCACTTTCCGTCTTTCATGACCATCTTTTGTCACCTTCCTTGCTTTCGTGAATTATTTCCTTCATTTAAACCACGTTCACTCAAATCACTTTTTACGATCTTACTTCCTTCATA
Organism: Stegodyphus dumicola; assembly: GCF_044657685.1. NCBI lineage: Eukaryota > Metazoa > Arthropoda > Arachnida > Araneae > Eresidae > Stegodyphus > Stegodyphus dumicola. The sequence continues at coordinate 95,856,012 of NC_140772.1, read as the reverse complement.
TTTTTGGTGATTTCTTTTTTTTTCCCACTATCCTATACGACTGCGACATTTGTCATGCCTCGCGCTCGTTCAAACACGAGGTGGGTTCTTCTGTGTAAACTTACCATAGTGGGAAAATAACAGTTGTCCGCTTTGACATTTTCTTCACTAATTTATTACACAAACTGCACTATGGATACACCATACAACGAGTACACTGTAACATAAACTATATACAATATATATATACAAGGCGCGCAAAAGAAATTAAAACATATTTCTTTTCTCTACGTTCTCACACGGCATGCTCGCCGGTCCAACTCCCAGTGCCCTCTCCGTCCAGTCTTTCTTCCCCCCACCAGCCTGCCTCGACCGGTTTTTCCGGGGTAAGTCACTTCCGTTCTTCGTCTTTCATCAGGGGAAGGAACTTCACAAATATACTATAAGATAATACTAATAATATATTAATAAGACAATGCCTTTACAGATCGTCGTGTAACCTAATGTGTTTGCCGTAAATTCGTAAACTCAGATATGTATCTTCTAAGCACTGCTTCTGAGATCATCAGAATCTTTGGAAGATTTTATAATTGTATTATTCCATGAACCAGGAAGGCTATCTGCAGAAAGCTGGATGTAATGGTTTTCGTCTGTCATTATTATTCAAAGACAACAAACGATAGATATCACACATTCGTGTCACTCATGCTCATCCTTCACCGAAAACAAAACCATAAAATTCCCATCTAGTCGTCATTTTCCAAACTTAGAGAAAATAATATCACCGGAAAGTATGTCACTCACAACGACGGAGAGTTTTACATACTCGCGCGGCGCGGTACGAGAATGCTTATATACTAGCGGGCTCTATACTAAACGTTTGGTGAACGATAATTCGTCACCACCAAGACTTGGTTAACTGGTAATCCTAATCGTCCGTTATATGTGAGAACATCCCTCTCCCATGTTTCTTCGTGCGGTAACAAGTTATTGGAATTTCTACCTGGTAAGCAGAAGATCAGTGGTTCGAATCCTAGAGAGGACGTTTTGACTTTTCTTACATCATGCTTTGAATATCCTAATAGTATCTACTGCATAACAGCAAATCTCAGTACTGTCTGCCGTCGACAATATTATTTATATCAGGTAAACCATTAACATTGCATTAAGTTTATTTGCTTAATGTTAACTCTGAACATTGCTTCTGATCGTCAAAAGCTGGGTTGGGTCTCAAGTACTTCCGCTTCATGCCAATTATTACAGGCATTGTCAAAAAGGAGTTTTTTCGCATTCTCTTGATAATTCTAATCCCTAACACAAAAAACTTTTATTTCAATATATATTTGAGTATGCAACTTTATATTAATTATACAATAGATGAAAAATAAGTTTTCATACGACTGATGATCCAAATTGTATAGCTGAATAATATAACATTATGAGTAATGTTATGAGTATTATTACAAATGAATAATATTAAATAGCGAATTAAGTATTTTATTCGAGTATAACATTAAATTATTATTGTGAAATAAGGTATCTGATGATTTCCTCAAAAATAACAAAGTATTTCGGATGAAATTAGATTTAGAAAATATTATCAGTTTTTATGCGAAATATTAGACATACTTTTTATAAGCAAAAGAGCATCATAATATTTATTGGGTAATATAAAACTGTGATTTAATCCGTATCAAAAATACAAGGGAATACAATATATTGAGCTTGAAATTCTTTTGAATATTATATAACTTTAAAGTATTATTTTCTGGAAAAATGAATCTGGGAGAAACTTCCTTTTAATATGTAAGTTATCATAAAATTCCGTAAATGTTACTAATAATAAGGAACTGAAACTGAACACTATTTGAAAGTAAAAAATATTTAAAAAAATAAAAGAATGCTAAGCAAAAATTAACATTTAACTGAACACTACTGGATTAGATTTGCAGTTATATTTTCCTGCTACATATTTAGCCACAAGATATACACCTATTTGTCTGAGTTTTCGAACAGCCGCTCCTTAAAGAACTACCAGTTTAAAACTGAATAGACCGAATGAAGATATTTGCACTCGTTTGGTACTACCTTTCGGAGCAAGAACGTCATTATTGTCAAATTAAACTCCATGACTTTAAACTATAGAAATCTCTTAAGCCTCAGGTGCGTCTCGATTAAACATTTAAGAGGGATGTAATTTGATTTTTAGCGAAGGATAACTGAATGTATGATAATTTTACTTTCGTTTTCTTTCAGGTAAATGGCACAACAGGATGTCGAACGTTACAGTAAGTGGAACCGAAACATCTGGAATAGTTCTAGGTCTAAAACCGGCTAAAATTTATCTCTTCCGAATACTGGCGGAAAACCGTATAGGCCGAAGTGAAGCGACTAAGCCAGTGGAAACTATTACCCAGGAAGAAGGTAAGAAAATAAAAATCTATCTTTGGAAATTACATTTCCTCATTTCATAGAAACATGCTCCTTACAAACAAATTAAATTCAGGCATAATTTATAGTTCGTATATAAGTTTGTGTTTTATGTTGTCTAGAAGCTGATACAGAACACGTACCTATGCATTAAATTAACGAATTTCAAGCAATTCGAATGTTATGAAAACTATTTAAAATAAAATTCCAAGTACATATAATTAACCAGAACCGTAGCCTCTCCATTATTTGAAGAATTGAAGAATTTCGTAAATGGAAAATCCGTTTGTAAGAGAATGGCATATAGACTTTAATGAAAGAAAAGGAAAAGAATCTTGTGTTCTATTTTGATTCAATAAAATTTATGCAGTTAGAAAAATGCTTCAATGAAATCTAAATTTACGGATACTTTATTTTGGTAGACAACAACAATTAAAGTACAGTTACTGGATCTTTGGACCATCGAAGTAGAAGACCAGTGTTCTGTTATTTAGATTACCTGATAAAAGACAAAAACTTTCATTTTTTCAGTATCTGCTTTATATTTTTGTTTTCGTGTTTTAAGATTTTACAAAGGACAATAACTTTTAAGAATATTCCGCCGGCATTTTGAAGTTGACAATCACGCTCCTCTTCGGTAATAATGACCGCACACAGTGTTTAACAGGATAGGACATTTTGGTCACACGTTAAAATACTTTGAATTGTTATTCGACACTTTGAATCTTATCATATACTTTTATTCTTTTCTTTAAGTTTTATTCTTTTCTTTAAGTGTTTCGAAAGTGTGAACGGAAATTTATGAATATATTTGAGATTCGTTTTTTCGGTTTGAAATGAATTTTAATGCTTTAAATGAAAATTTAACTGAACCTTTTACGGTTTTTGATCTCAAATGAACCAGAAGAACCAAACATGCTTTCGAAACATATTAATCGACTTTTGTAAAACCTTAATTCATTTCCCCCTGATGAGTTCTGAATTGGAGTTTCAGTAAAAGGAGATTAATTTTTATATTTTTATATTTTTTTAATTTTGCATATTTTTTATTTTAGCATTTCTATTTTCCGAGTTTGTTCCACCGATGAATTCTTATTTTAATTTTGATATGCTGTAGATACAGTGTTAAACTTATTATCCACGGTTACAATTATGAATAGTGGTGAGGAATTGCCTTGCTTTGATTCCTATTTAATTTTAAATTTGTGCTTTTAATTTAATTTACTTCAATCCTGCAGCTACAGCGCAGGGCTAGTTAAAAAAATTTATTTTTAACTCTTGGCCTATTACTATGTTTCTTTTTGTATATAGTATGTACAAGACTTCCTATCAAGAAATAACATATTTATACTAAATGGTTGGTATACAAAAGGTAACTGACTGTAGCTAACCTGAGTTCTGTAAAGTAAACTGTGATTGTATAAGGTGGGAATCAGAACCATCTCAGTAACTTTGTTTAGATTATTAGTAAAATTGAACTTGTGGTTTAAGCAGTGACTAACTGAGTGAACAAAATACTATATGCCTAAAATGCTGCATCTAGTTACTTATTCATTAATGTTTAAAACAATGATGTCTAACCTGTCATTTTCACGCAATCCTTTAAGACTTTGATGTGGCTTGAGACCTATAACTGAATAGGAATGAAAAATAGTGAGCATATGCGATACTGAATTTGAAAATGAGAGCTACCTGGAGAATTTTCAGTTGATATGGCAGCTTACTTAAAGGAATTGAATGTATGTCCTTTACACTATATAAAGCGAATTATATATCAAAGAGGCAGTCTAAACTGAAATTGTGATAGTTTCTTACTAAATTGACCACCTACTTTTCTATCTGTATTTGTTGAACTCCATTGTAGAGAGAGATAATTATGCTGAAATTATCGAAGCAATTGATAGCCCACCAGCGGCCGAGCGGTTAAGCCGCATAACACTGATCGTTTAGTCTGGACTTTGAACGGCTAACTGCATGGGAATTTTTGTGGTTTTCCTCATGTATAACGTATATGCGAGCCAGTTTTCCTTAGAAAGTCCTCCTCGAAGGCATCCCTCTTCTTAGACAGGTAGCTGAGTGCTTTGCGATAGTAAAATAAACCAGTCGAAACAATTTATAAGTAATCCGCTCAACATGCGCAGCCATAAGGATGAGAGCATTACTAGTGATAAAACATGCTCGACTGGTACTTTGGTTAACTTCGTCAACGGGAGCCAGGACAGGACAGGACTAAGTGTGGGAAGCACCAACACATCGCCATTGGCAGAACTGGTGTCGCTCCTTCACACTAACCGTCTTGAGATGAACACCTCCACAGGGCGCACTTACGCCAGACATCGGTGTTAATTGAAACGTTAATCATTAGGGTATAGAGAATTTGTGGTACGGGATATACATTTGCTGATTGACAATGACATTACAAATACGATACCATACATTACAGTTGATGGCGAAATTATAAATATAAATATATGTACACAAATAAACAAAAAGAAATGAATGGAAAAACATTAAACATTATTATCTTGGCTAAGTTATTGTGATATTAATGTGATGTTATTGGGACAGTGTAGCAGTTCATAGATGGTTCACAGTTCATTGACAGTTCATGAATTGGGTCAGAGTTCATACATACAGTAGAATTCACCAGTTCCAGTTATGCCATGTGTTTTTTAAATGTGTTTTTTAAATGTGCATAACTGTAGTCGTATTGTCTAGGTGCTAAATCTGTACTGACATTGATACACTAAATAATTGATACATTAAATAGATAAACTATTGCAATGACTATAAAGGCACCCCCATTGGAAAACTGGCGTTCGTACCAGAGAAGAAGAAGCACTTAAAACAGTTATGGAGCACACAGTTCCAAGCCACGACGGTGGAGTGTGTCAATTATGTTTTTGATACTAATGTGGATTTTCCGGTGCTTTATCAAGAAGCGTTTGAAGTCTGTTCCTGGTGCTGTGGGATGGCGAATATGATAGCCTTCTGTTATTTGACATTAAAATAAATAATGGTCTGGATCACCCGGATTGCCACAAACGCATAATTCAATCTCTGAAAGGTTTCGTTCATAGAAGTACTTTGGGTACGGTCCATGACCAGAGATATATTGAGAGAGATAATAATTATAAATGGTGCGCTCAGTATCGACACATGGGAGAAGTGAATGCGTTCTTCTGCCTTGTAGTCCTTGATCCCATTGTCTCTTCCACTCTTCTTTGGCCATCACTTTTAGAGTAAACTTCAGTGTGAAGCGTGGCCATGGGATGTGGATGGTAGTGCCTGACTGTTCGAGGGCTGCCAGCTTTGCCAGGAAGTCCGCTCTTTCATTCCCGGCGCAATTTCTATGACCTTTCGTCCATGTAAGAACGAAGTTCCTTTGGCTGGAATTGATAATTGTTTGTATTTGACGGGCTATTGGTGAATTTGTGCAGGAATTTTTAATAGCATAGATTGATGATTGACTGTCACTGACGATATGGACTGTGTCCGTTGGTAGTTGGTGGAGCTCTTGCATACTGTAGAGGATTGCTGTCAGTTCAGCTTGGTGCACGCTGTTTAGATTTCTAAGGTGCTCTTGCCATTCTGTGTGTGAGCTAAGGTTATATTGGATGGTTGCAGCGCTGCCAACCTTTTTTTCGATCTTTGAGCCGTCAGTGAAAGCCGTGTATTCCGTTGTGGGTGGTGGTTTGTCAAAAATGCAGTGCAGGTTTTGAAGATTCAAAGCTGGGTGATGAAAGTACTTTTTAGGCTGATCTTCATAGTCTGTTGGGTGGAATGTGGTGTCATTAAAGTTAGTTGTTTTCTTGAGTTGGAGGACTATTGTGGCGATTGCATCCATTTGTGCTTGGATTGGGAGCCGGAGCACACCTGCCAGTGTCTGTAGGGCGTTTTTAGAGGTAGTTGAGAATGCTCTGGTGATATTTATAAGGAAAGGTCTTTGTATGGCGTTTACAACTGGTCAACGGGAGCCATTGTTCCTTTGTTAAACATACAAAGTAATAATGTAATAAAGAAGGAAAAGATAGACAACACCAATATAGAGGGAAGGAAGGCGTGATATAATTTTCTCTTTCTCTCCTCTTTTTACAAATGTACTGATATTATTTTTATTTATTATAATTTTATATTGTATCTTTATTAAATATTAATTATTATTAAATATTATCGTTTAAAATTTATTAAATATTTAAAATATTTATTGAATTTCTTAACATAATCTTTATCAGATACTTGTTAATTCAGTCATGTAATATGATTAATTATTTATAATCACCATGCCTTCATGTTCAATAACATACACTCTTTTCAAAAATCGAAGCACCAAGAAGGACCAAGAACTACAGCGTACAGATATTGCTGTGCAAAGATGTTGGCAGCAATGTTTGCTACAATGAAATTGCCGACGAAATGAAGATTCTGAAAGGCCAAGGATCACAAATGCGAGGATAGGATGATTGTTCGCAAGGCCCGAACCGCCCCAATGGTATCATTATTGACTATTCAACACACTACAACCACGTCTATACCTCCCGTGGTATCGTCATCGCACGGCACGGCATCTCTGAGTCGGGGTTACGCTCAAAGAGACCTTTAAGACGTTTGCCTTTGACCCCCAAAACATCGGCAGAGTCGTCTGGAATGGTGTCGCAGCCCATCATTATGGCTGCCATCAGACTGGCATCGTATAGTGTTCAGCGATGAATCCCGCTTCACTCTTGAAGCAGATGACCACCGTCTTCGTGTCTGGAGAGGATGAGGCCAGCGGTCCCAATCAACGTTTGTTTTACAAAGGCATACAGCTTTAACCCCTGGTGTATGGTGAGGGGCGCTATTTCTTATGACAGTAGGTCATCTTTAATTCAGCTCAACGATATGTTGATACCATCCTGCGGCCGGTTGCATTAACCTTCATAGCACGTCATCCTGGGGCCATTTTCCAACAAGATAATGCCAGGCCACATACCGATCGCGTATCTCTGGACTGTCTCCGTGCAGTTGATACTCTTCCTTCGCCAGCAAGGTCACCAGACCTTTCACCAATCGAGCATGTTTAGGACATAGTAGGCTTCCAGATTCGCGCACCACAAAATATCACAGACCTGGAGGGGCAACTGATGAATGCCTGAAAGAACGTGTCGCAGGATGACATTAGGAACCTCTACCAGTCCTTGGCTCTACGAACTCAAGCATGCACTCCCGCCAGGGTCTGTTCGACCAACTACTAATTTGAACACTCAATGGGTGATGTGAGCCGTGAATAGGTACTATGACCTTGTATCATCTGTGTATGAGCTGTACACATATTCAATTTCATCAAAAACAACCACTTCCTTCATGGTGTTTCGATTTTTTCCCCCAAGGAATGTATTTTATAATCCTTTGAAGTGTAGACACAGACTTTACATTGTAGAATAAATCTTTCGCTTTAATTTATATTGAAAATCCTGGTAAATTCTTTGATCTAACAATTGAAAATAACGGACATTGGCAAATATAATATTTAGCATCTGCTGAATGTGCTAGTGCTCCGCACCCATATCTTACATTTCTTCTTAAGAGTCGCTGGAAATAAAATGGAAACTTTTTTATAATTTGTTGCTAATGTTTCTAGCCGGAAATTTGTTCTTATTCTTTTTTGGGAATATTTGTGGGAAATATTCGTGAGTTAATCTTCTTGTACCTGCCTCATCCCATCTTCTTTGCCATTTCATTAAAGCTTGTTTAGAGATTTATTCTTGACTGTATGTCGTAGGAGGCTATTTATCAGTCATATATTTTAATGGGGCTTCCTTAACTACTGTATCAGCAACTTCATTCCCTACCTGTATATCCCCGTATCCAGTTTAGGCTGATAGGACGAATATTCATTTATATATCTATTGTTTCTTAAAGAGCTTAAATAAGTAAAGATGTTTTCTTCGTAGAACATAACGCCTTTAAAGTGCTTGGGATGTTTGGCATGAGAAAGGCATTACATTTGATTTTAGATATTAAAATATACTTAGCATGTGCATATTAGAATAGGTTATGCTTCCATAATCGTAGTTAATAGTTTGTCATTACGCAATGACTGAAATCACATTATTTAAAACGATAAAACGCTTAAGATGCGGGATCATTGTATGCATTTCTGACATAATGATTCCTATCTAATGATTAAAATCCAGAATAATTACATTACCTTTGGGAATGTTGTACCAAATGTAAGAAAGTCGGTGTTTTGAATGCAAGCACGTATGCCCTTCCAGGAAAGACAGAGAAATTGAAAAAATAAAAATTCGAAATCACTTTAGACAAGTAAGGAACTCTTCAATATTCAAAGAGTATTATGTGAAAGAGTATAACTAAAATTAAAAAAGTATTTTTGTCGGCCATACTCTAAATTCTATGCCTAATAGTAAAATGCAGGGAATTAAAAGTCAAAAACCAAACGAGAAGAAAAAATGCTAAATTCTTTCAGTGCATTCATGTGAATGTGATTTCAAAAGCCGAATGCTTTTATAAAGACTATTTTTTACTTTGAATTGCGTTTTAGGAATTCTAATGAGGGAACATTCTTTGGGGAACTTTTATTGCATTTTTTCCTTCATTTTCACTGCTTTTTTTCACGCAAAAACTAAAGAAAAACCTGTTTTTATAATAATAGGAACTCATTTAAATCTTGTACGTTTTCCTACTATCTACTCACTCAATTTAGGGCAAAAGCTTTTAAAAGAAAATTTTCTATTGGTGTGAAACTGTTGTTTTTTTATTCACGCATTTATTATCAATCAAAACATAAAACAGTTCCACGAAATTTGCTTTAGTTTTTATGTATGGTATTTAAGAGGTGAATTTTTGTTAAACATTTAGACATGAATTTAATAATTAAATTTAAAATTCATTTTGAATTTAAAAGAAATTTTTACTAGCAATATTAAAAAGAAGGTTATAGTTGTTTAAATAATGTAGCCGTTTTGCAGAATTTAAACTTTGCTATTTATATGGAAATAGATCAGTCTTTCATGAACTCGCATCCAGTTTTTTCGCTTAACACAGTGGATTCCAAACTTTTTGGATTCGTGTCACCCTTAGGAGAATGGAATATTTTTATACCACCCAGAATCAGAACTTAAAGGATTATCTGACAGTTGTTGTTGTTCATTATTTCATAAAATAATTGCCAGAGCCTCAACTAGGTTGGACGTCTATTCCCACCACCCCCATTTTGAGGAAAAGCACCTTGGGAGAGAGGGGTGGGAGACCCGAGGGGGTTCCGAGGGTCTCCCACTCCTCTCCTCTACTAAAAAAACAACAGGAGAAGACCTTTTGGCTTTACAAGAATCCATGCCTTCTCCATGATTCGAACCCGGTCTCTTCAGTACAGCAGTAGGCTTCCCTAAACACTATAGCGTTTAGGCGGCTTACCTAGTAGTTACAGCGCATAACGTTACAACATATAAGCATTAATAAATGAGATCTATATTTCAAACCCAGTAACAATTTATGTAAAGTACATTAAATAAGTGCATGTTTTATACAGCCATATTATTGAATCGAAATTAGTGACAAGGATGATCCTTCCTTCGCTACACAGCTTTTGAAATTTAAGAATCGAACTGAACATAATATATACCAGTGGTCTCAAACCGGCAGCCCGCAGGCCATATGGAGCAATTTCATGGAATCCACAAAGAGATGTAGTTATAGCCACATGGAGCAATTTCATGCGGGTTCAGTTCATAACAAGAATAACAAGGTTCAGTTCATAAACAAGTTCATAATTGAAATCTTTCAATTATGAACTTGTTACAAATGCAGTGTTGCTAAGATTTCCAAAATTTTAGATATATGAGGTCCCATTTTATATTATTTTTATTACCATACGAAACTAGCGTGAATAATGAATCAGAAAAATCTATAAATGGACAAGAGTCCTATCAATAAATAAAATATCTATAAATAGACACTGACTAATTTACAGTGTGATATAAATCGTGTACAAAGAATTGAAAATAACTTTTATTTATAAATTTTTAATCTCACCGTATTTTCAAAAGTTAAATAAGTTCAATTAAACCTTTTCTCACTAAGAATAATCTAATTTTTCGGGAATACATTTATATGTGAAAAGGTTTTCATCACAGTTACAAATTAATAAGAAAAAACTGACAAATTAGCATCCACAATACGTGATGAAGAAATTTTCTTTACAAGGCTACAACTTTTATGAAACTGTAGTCCATCTGTAGTGAGAAATAAACAAGTTTATTAACTATTTACATACGAAAATATGTATTTTTAATTATGCCTGGAAGAAAAATTTAATAATTAATAAAAGACGATTAAGTTGTAATTATTTATTCTCAAGTTTTGATAGGCAAATTTGCTTTGACACCTGAAGACATTTTTCGTAAATTCTTTTAGTTTAATTTAAAGTAAGTTATTTAATGATTAGTTAAACATATAAGAACTATTTTACATAAACATTAATCTGAAAATTTAATATTTAGCTGTCAATATTTTTGAGTTACAAACTGTAACCACAAAAGTGCCTTGCAGGTACCAAAATTTAGATTTCAAATGGAGAATAAATATAAGTTGGAATTTCTTCCTTTGCAGTATTGTTATTATTGTTTACGTATACTTTGGAAAAGGCTTATTAACCAAAATTAAAATTTATATAATTTTTTTTGTAAAAAAATTTTTAATTTTGCTAAAAATTTCTGTCTCAACAGTTTTTTTAGATCGTGTATATAGCACACCGGGTAGTTTGAGTTTAAAACATTTGTACTGGTTTGGCCCGCAAGCAATTTGAGTTTGAATTCACATGGACATTTTTGAAATACTGGCTAGGCCCGAGACAGTTTACGTTTTGAGTCCACACTGACTTTCTGGAGTCCTGGTTTGGCCCTCGGACAATTTTAATTTGAATTCACATTGACTTCTGCCGAAAATCCCTCGTAAGTATAATCATGATGTTGTACATGGACTACTCAAATGTCAAAGATAATAAAGTGCGAGTTAGTTTCCTACTGCCTAATTTTCTCTTCAGTGTTTTGTTGCAAAGCAGTGCAATAAGATTTCTTTCTACAGTCATAAATTCGCATTGAATTTTGGCTCCAAAAAGACCTTGAATCTATGCGAACTTGTCGACATTATGTTCGTCAAAGTAATCGACAAGCGAATTGAGAAAACGATAGGTGTTCCGAAAAAACATGGTTTAGCCGTGTTGTAGAGACATTAGGATTTTTTGGAGGCCGAAGAGATGAAAAATTAGCAACCGCTTTCGCCGGGAATCGAGCCACGGACCTCTGGAATCGAGCGCAGCGTTGCTTCGGGTTTAGTATGGTTTGGTTTAATTGATTAATGCCAAAACACTCGACGGCTATCTGCTTAAAGTGAGAGATGCATTCGTGGAGGGCTTTCTAAGAAAAACTGGCTGGTATACGTGTTACACATGGGGAAAACCACGAAACCTCCAATGCAGGCAGCCCGCTCTCCGGGATTCGAATCCCGGAGCACACTCCCAGCTGATACGCCACAGTTCTTGGGAACCCGTAACTTAGCTTCCTTGATACAGTTATAAAATTAAAATAATTAGAGAATTTTTTCTTATTTTATGAAATTATGATTTTTTACTGCAGTAAAATTCGGAGTAAATACAGAAATTTGCACTTATTTCGTAAAAACAAAAATTTTCTTTTGACAGGAGACTTCCAATAAAATAATTCGTATTAAACTATAACGCGATCATATTGCAAAATAATAGAGATGTAACACCTTGCAATATAGAAAAACGCAGTTCCTTAAAAAATGCAAATATTTAATACAGAAATTTATGCAAATATTTAATACAGATACTATGACTTTATATAATTAAATGCCATATTAATGTAGTTACCTCTTAAAATTCGGCTTCTTTTTGCGGCTTCGAATATTATAACTGCCAAAGAATTTCAAAAAGCTATAATAATAAATTAATATATAATAAATTTTAATATTTCGAGAGCGTTATTAAAATTAATTCAAAGCTTTCATTCAGCAAGGAATAAAAGTGAATTAAAAGTCTAGACAAAACTTCGAACTACACTTTCATGTCATTGATGCAATTCTTCGTTGGAAATCTTTGTTTTGTTGTTCTTCTACGTGTCTTTGAATCGTTGTTTCATCTACGCATTTATTTTACAAAAAACATATATTTCTTGAGTTAACAAAATTTATCCTAATGAAAGAACATTTACAATTTAGGAACTGTATTGGTTATTAAATTACCTGTTCAAATATTGTGGAAAATTAATTCTGAAAATACTGAAAATATTTCCTGAAAGGCTAGAAATATATTCACATTTTATGATATTCAAATAGCCGAATAGTTGTTTACATATCTTTATGTAGCGGAAGATACGAGCTTTATAAGCTAATTAAACTACTGCCACGTGGACGCATCACGTTGTTAAACCTATAGTAGTGTTATAGAAGATTGTCACTTACCAATCAGATAATATAAGTGAACTGAATGAAAATATCATATCACACTCTTTGGGTGAAGCATGTGATGCAAATCTTGATATAGTTAAGCCCAATTCCAAAACCATAATTTTACAAACAAAGAACAAATGCCAGTACAATCCAAGCAATGGTATAAAGCAATAATGCTACAAATTTACAACTAAATGCAGTAAGATACGCACTATAATCATAACATGCAGGAAAATAATACATGAAAAAAAAGAGAATAATGTTTATAAACTGAAAGAAATACTTCATGCTAGGAGCTAAAGATGATTAGGTTACGAAATTGTGGTCTTTGGATCTCAACGAAAGAGCCTGATCTTATAGTTCTCTGGGATGACCTGAACGAGGCAGAGTTATCCTTAATGCTGTTAGCTACTCTAGTGTTACCTTTGAGGTTACCCTGGAGGCTGTTAACCTGGTTGAGCGTGTAGTTACCTGTTTTCAAGTTACTCTTCAGATTCTTTCAAGAAGAAAAGGAAACTGAAGAACGTCCTTCCTTCTAATGGTCCTCAGAGTTTCATTCTGCATCATCCGAAATTTTATTCGATTTCATCCGATTTCTTAGACTTTCCCATGAAGATCATGCGTAGTACTTGCATCTTCTAATAGATATTATAAATTCGTCTTTTCAGGTGCATTTAATTTTACGTTCGCTAATACTGTGCAAAACTGCAGGGCTTTAGCTAAAAATATGACCACATAGCGCAAACTTTCATTACACAGTATTTATTGAGATAGTTTATTTTTTATTACAATACTTCTTAGATTATGAATAATATTTTCAATTAGAACCATTTTCTAACGTGTTCATCTCCCTTAATATAATTTACATCTGGGGATGGAAAATAAATATCCCTTGAAAATATACATAGTACCTTCTTATATGTGTATACGAGCCAGTTTCCCTTAGAAAGTCCTCCACGAAGGCATCCCTCCTCTTAGGCAGATAGCCCTCGAGGCTTTGCCATAATCACATACACACACACACACACATCTTATATGAGTATATAAACAAGGTATTCTCATAATAAAATAATTCTTCGGTGAGGGGTCGTGTTAATAAAAAGACTGCGTATCTCTGTTTTAGAAGTGGTCTTAAACTTATTTGATTTCAAATGTGGTATAATAGAGGTATAATAGAGCGTTGTAGACCCTGTAGGAATAAGTAAAATAAATGCTTATCTTAATTCAGACATATACACAAAAAAGGAGTCCTTAATACTTTAGTAGAGGAAGAAGAAAGAAGAAATTCTGTCTGGTTTCAAATAAATGTAGAGTCATTTTACCGTAAGTCTATGGGGAACATTCTTGCAGTCAGAAAAATGTGATTATTATGTCGACACCACAGCGTTTCGCCAAATGCTTTGGAAAACAACCACGCAGTTTTCAACACCAGGACGGTTCCTGTAGCGCTCCTCAGCCAGTACAGTGTATCTTACAAGCAGCATACAGCTCGGGAACCGAGTGCAAATTGAATCAGAAGAGCAGGTAACCTCAGTGTTGAAAGTGTGAGAAAGAAACTCCATCTTGCTTCCTCTCGCACTGCTACTACTTTTACGTTTCATACGGATTCATACTTGCGTTCATAAATAAATACTTGCTTCTGTGACGAAATCATTGGCTTCGTTGCAAATACGAAATAAAAATTTCCGGCAAACGGTATTTCATTTAAAAGTATAAATGTAAGGACATACGTAAAATCATAATTCAAACTTCGATGTAAGCATAGAAAAAGAAGAAAAAAAGTGGGGACTGTATACGCTAATTTCGAGCCATAAACTATATTAACTTCTTTAGGGGACTCATACACCTTAAAACCTATAAGATGTTCGAATAGGTGACTGTTGCAAGAATCGGGATAACTTATTTATTTTAAAAGCAATTACTACCAACTTTTTACAGCTGACTACATAATATAGCTGCTTTCTGAAATAGTAATCAGAAAGTTTGTGTTGCCACAAATATTTTTATAATTTAATCCGCTTTGTGACAACATTTTTCGTCATGTTTCCACCTTGCGCGCACAGTTTAAAACATTCTGTTTCATAATTTAATTCCATATTTAATGTATAGCTTTTATAACATTTGAAAACTACTGTGAACCTAAAATTCTAAAAATTTCATGTTAAATTTTTATTTTATTTTGAGTTGATTTTATAAAATGTATTTTATTAAAAAAGATTGTAATGTTGTCGTCCATAAAATTTTTCATTATTAAAATATTCATCAGATTGTTGGTTCAGTTAGAAAATAGTGCCCATATAAAGAATTTCATCAAATTTCAAGTATGTACCATTAGCCATTTTTAAAATATCATGCGCGAAAGGTGGAAACATGGCGAAATATTTTGTCACAAAGAGAATTAAATTACAAAAATATTTGTGGCAACAAAAACTTTCTGGTTACTAGTTTCCAAAGCAGCTATATTATGTAGTCAGCTGTAAAAAGTTGGAAGTAATTGCTTTTAAAATAAATCAAATATCCCAATTCTTACAACAGTCACATATTCGAAGATCATGAGGGGTTTAAGGTGTATGAGTCCCCTTAAAATTAGACTAGGTTGAGTATAGTGAGTTAGGACTCAGGCTTTCTTGAGTACATAATTTAAGAAAAACTTGCTCCCCTTATCATTTTCCAACAATTTTCGAGATCAAATCTTGATTTGCTGGAAACTTCTTTGAATACCATCTTGCTTTACAAATATTAAAAATAATAATGCTGTAAGAATTTTTATTTAAATTTATCAGTTATTCAGAATTTCAGACATTACTACAACTATTCGCCTTTGCATTATTGTTGCCAACATTTGAATTCTTTCGCCGGTTAGAGTTTCTGGGCCACCTCAGATTTAGATTTACTTACTAGTCTACATTTTATGTTTGAATTTAGCTATTATTTTAGTTGCATCGCCACAAACTGTAGCTCATTCGGTTAGCATAAGAAACTACATTTAAGTTCAAAGTTTGTATTTAGATGAAAAGGTTTATCTTAAACCTTTACACGACTTTGTAATTAATTTCAGGCACAAAGATAATTCGCTTTATGTTTGTTAGGAGTTTGGAACTAGTTTATGCTACCAAAGCAAGCCATACTCTAGAGTGCTTGTTTTATTCCCATGCAAGTTACCACTGATTGTATAAAATTCCATGTTAGCACGCTAAAAATATGACATCATATTACTGAAATTCTGCTCAGAATTGACCGTGTTTTATTGGAAATTTCGTAACACAGAGTTTCTGGGATTTCACAATAAAGTTTTGTCGAAAACGATATTATTTGCAAAAGAGCTTGGCGGAAGAAAAAATATGAAGGTTCAAGGATCGCCAGGAAGGCCAACAACCTCATTTCAAGGATAACGTTGGCACTCTCCGGAGGCATAATAGAAAAGCCAAGTGACAAAAGTGAGAACTTCACAAACATCGTCTGGAGGATATCGCAAAAGAAGCGCTTTTAGAAAACCATTTTCTCGATATTATAACGTGGAAGAAGAGATTCCTGCTTTCCCCCAAGCCACAAATATCGATCGTAAGGAAATATACCCAGAATATTCCAAAAACCTTCCCCCTAACACGCTTTGATATAAGTTGAGAGTGGATTGCCCCTTATATAAAACATTCGAAGCTGTTTTTGGCTTTGAGGGCGAAGGAAGTAAATTGTTAGCTATAAAAACGGAATCCTCTGGCTGTAAAAACATTTTTCAATCGAGTTAAGATGTGCCTCGACTTTGTCTTCTAGCGGCCTCCACTTCATGTTTTTATTTTTTTTTTTTATTTATTTTGCTTTTTGTAAGCATATACTTTTTTTTTCTCACAACCCAAAGTAGATAGCAGTTCATTTATTATCGAAGTGGAACCTACTTTTTTTTTTCCTCTTACAATTTCTATTCGTTATTTTTTGGTTTTTGATGTCTCGAATGATGAACTGTTCGACTTAAAGATTAATTAGAAATTAATAACTTGTGTAGAGGTAGCATTTCAGGGGGAAAAAGCTGTTTTTAAGCATATGGGCATGTAAAGCATGTTGTACTCACTACGTATCTAATAATCGAATATAATCTTCTGCATATAACTATGCATCTAATTTGGAGAATATTTTTTTTAGTTTCATAGCATACTGAATTCTAGAATTAATAATAAGTAATCTAGAAATAATAAATTCTTAATTTCGTTTGATCTATGAAAACATAATCCGAGAATCAATTTGATTTAAATCGTAATCAAGATTAATAAGAGGCAGACGAAATGAAACAAAATGAAAGTAAATAAATTTCAACAATTATATGAGTTTTATGAATGATATTACGGATATAGCTAGATGCGACAGTATTGCAACGCTTCCTTCTTCTTAAATTAGTAAAAGGACAACAAAAAACGTTGCGTAGAAAATACATTCACTATACATATTTTTTTGAAATGTTCTACTTGTAGCATTTTGAGCACTTTCTAGGATTGTCAATGTCTTCAATCCGCAAGGTTGAAACTGCTCTGAAAAATTATTTTTGAGTGTTCTTCTAACCAGATAAGTTAGCGAATTATCACTACGCCTGATACTGTATGACAAAGGTCCTGAGAAGATTTCAAATAAATATTTTATTTAAATCTTGAACTTAAATTAAGGGCAAACCCTTCTGACTAAATTAAACTAAGCAATAACAGTCAAATCAATTTAAATGTTGATAACGCAGTCAAGAAGAAGAAGAAGAAGATTAAGGCATTCCCCGTATCGAGAACTCAATCTCATTCCGGGTCCACTCCCCCTTCGGGCACATCATGGTGGTTCAACCTCCACTATTACCCAGTGACCTTTCCCAGAGCCTTCAGAACCACCAAGTTCATAAATTTTATACCCCCGTGGCCGAGACTGCCTAGGTACAGATCCTAACCAGTAGCTTCGCAGAGTTCTCTACGTCGACCCCCGGGTGGGGGGTAACGCAGTCAAGGACTACACATTCAATAACATAAGCAACAAAGTGTTTCAATTACTTTAAAGGCTTGTAACTTTAAAGTATCTTCTGCAAGTAAATGCAAACGCCGGGATAATCATTTTTAGAGCTGATGAAATTCTAACTGAGCAGCATGAGTGCCAGAAGCATTCTTTCTAACTGGATACGGATTATGAATTTGCTTATGTGACCCCAGAAAAGGCTTTAATATTATAGATAAGAAAATTAAGCCGAGGGCACACGACGTTGACGAGATAGGAAGTTAAAGTCTAAGAACTGTCAAGAAAGTGAGGTAAAAGTGAAGAGATCCTTCTCTTGTACTGCATGTGTGCCAATCAGATGGAAAGCGAAATGGAAGTCAGTCAAAGGAATGAAGGATGGAAAGTCAGTCAAAGCTAGAATGTTGTGGTCTATAAGCATGTGAGTAGCAAATGATCTGATCAAATTATCTTAACAGAATGATTTGGTAACTAAGAGCTTTTGAATAACTTACAGCGTCACAGCTAAGCCCAGTTGCGAAGAAACGCTTGAAATTTAGTGATTGTTGGTTGGTTGGTGTCGTGTCCTTTGAGAAGTCAAATGGATCCATGCATGGAAATTACAGTTTTTGCCAGTTCAACAATCTTTTCACTCTACAGTTGTGCCTGGAAAGGAAATTCCCCCAAGCTTTGCAGAGCTGCAAGTATTAACGGACAGTTGAAGATGTATTCTAGAAAAAGCTTCTCCACAAGATGTGGCGTAAGTGTGGAGTAGTAATATTTAATGAATAAAGTTAATACGTAAAGAGTTAATAATATAAAGACCAAAAAATTTTTTTTGTTAATCCTCATACTCTGAAAACTGAATATTGGCTTGATAGACTGAGAAATGACTGATCAAAAATAGAAAAAAGTATGCCAGCTCTTAACACTGAATTGGGAATTCTAAACATATGCTGCTATGCAGCTTTTAAAAATTATGTAATTTTGTTGCTGAATAGCGTACGACGTAAGTGCGAAGAAAACTGTCCTTGATAAAGATGAAAAGACCAGAAAAAAGAGGCTTTAGCAGGAGTGACTGCAAAAGCAGACTAGTAGACTGCAAACTCAGCAAGAGCCTAAAAATCCGTAACAAACCCTTTCGGACGACTGTTAAAATCGGAAAGTTTAGAATTTTTCTTTTCCCTCTCTCCCTTTTTTTTTATGTGTGTGTAGTGCACCACCCTACTTTACACACAAATGTGTGTAAAGTAGGGTAGTGCACTACACACAAATGAGTGTAAAGTAGGGACATATGTTTTTTGTACAGCAGGTTTCGCTCTATTAAATCTGAAATTCATTTGAGGTTGAATAGCTAATAAGGAAGAGCTGCGAACATTGAATTCTCCAAGGCTCTTCTTTGGGAGAAAGAAGGATGATATAAATATGCTCATCTAAAACTGTAGTAATAAGTAGTAAATAATGTAGCTGCTGAAATTCTACGGATAAACAAATTAAAATGTGTAAATTATAATGATATTTGACAATGCAGCACTATTTGGCGATTAAGTAATTTCCAGATGTTACTTTCTGACTACTCAAATGATCGATTTTAAATAATAAAAAATAATAAATGTATAGCAAGCGAACCCAAATAATAAACTAATAGAATAGATGAAGAATGTTAATTTTCTTGCATTTATTAGTTTCGTCTTAGTTTTTCTTAACTGTGGTTAAAAATATATTTGTGTTTAGGCGGTGCTTGTTCAGTTTTTACTTTTTCTACAATTTTTGCAAGAAGGCATATTTCCTTTTCGTTAAAATTATCAGGTTCAATGTTCCTTCTAACCTTCTTCGGGAACATACAAGGACCTGACTAGGAACAGAGAGCTTACTAAAGCTATGTTCACTAATTGTAGTAAGTAGACAGGATACAGACGAAGGGTATACAAAACCCTTTATTTTTCTCTATATACAATAACTTCCGTACTTCGGAATACAATGACCCGCCACTCGGGGTCTAACGTAAAAGTAAAAAAAAATAAAACTAAACTCTAATTTAACTTTAGAATAATACACGTGGAAGATTGGCCTTATAATAACAGGAAGCGTATGTAGCACAGAGACTGTGAACACTACAATACGTTTAATTTATCAAGAGGATTAAAACCTCTGGCCTGGAAGGCAAATAGCAACTGCGTAACTTCTAAGGTAAGCGGCCTGCTTCGAACTCACTGCTTCCTCTCTTTCTTGCTTGGCAAAAAGCCACAACTTAAGTACTTGGCGTTCGCCAGACAAACTTTGCATAAAAACCTTCACGCTTATAATTCTGGCCGGAAGTAGAAAATAAGAAGTGATAGTAAAGATTTAAAATAAAATAAACGTTAGTAAAACTTAAGATCCTTACATACTTCCCGCCAGAGTTAATTAGTTTGAAACTGAGGTCTAAAACGACCTTGTTGAAAACTTTTAGCTCTAGAAACTAACGCGAGGCCAATCTTTTACAACATAACTTCTCTAGAAACTAGAAAATTTAAAAGAAAGAAATTTGTTACAATAGCAGCTCCCAGGATATACAACAATCTTTTTTTCATCTGTACTGCATCTAAACAGGAGCTTTATTCAATTCTGGTTCCTTTCAGAGATCTGGAAGGAAAACTAGTTTAATGAAATGTTACACAATGACATTGCAAATAACATATAGAATATACTTCTCTTAACATTCTTATTTCATTCATGACTATTTTAATTATCTCTCCCCGTGCTCTCTGACATGTGTTGTAAAAGAACACCAAACACGAATGTGTTTCTGTCTACGTGTGCCACACTTCCTCCTACAATCAAAACACTAACGTGTTAAAATTCAACATAACGAGACCTCTTAACACACCCTACTTTCAACTCTAAAGCCTGAGGTACTATTCTAAAAGTGGCTAACTCTAAAGTGTAGCGTCAGAGAGCCTAACTACATCATTCAACCTTTACCACATATTCGCCATGATTTAATCTTTACAGTCACACGAATAACAAATTTTTAACATTACTTTCACTTTTACCATATCACGGTATTTCTTAACATTTAAAATAACAGTTCACATGTATATAAGAACATATCAACATGCCGTTAATTTTACACATTTGAAAACATACATTAGTAGTACATTGTTAACTTCTATTCTTTTCAAAGCAAGTGCCAATTCTTTCTACATTGAAATAATACTACATTTCAAAAAGTCTTTCAGACTAAAACTTCTTTCTTGCTAGAATGTTTTAAATAAAATTTATACAATAACTTTTTACAATATTTAAGTCTTTACACAACGCTATTATACATCAACTTTAGTTTTACGCACGAGTAATTTAAAAACATAATACGAAAATCGGTCACAACTCATTTCTCGCCCTTTTGGCGATAAAGGTAGACCTCGCATGATGTAAAACTTCTTGAAATCTGCCACTTGCAGTAAGAATGAAAGATTAACTTAAGTTTGCAAAGTAACATAAAATTTTACTTATCTTTGTAATATTCGGACATCCTTTTCTGGGCCCAGTCTTTAAAGGTACTGCAGATAGTAGCTTGGTTTATCCTCCTTCTTGTACGGGCTCGCCCTTCAGTGCTTTCCTCTGGAAGCTTCCTTTTTTCACCAGTACGGCCACCCTTGAATACTTTCCTTTTCTCCTCTGCTTGTGGTCTTTGCCGTTTGATGGCAGCTGGTCTTGGCGGAACCGGGAAACTTCTGTCGTGATCCTGCTTGGACCTCGTTGTTGGCCGTTCAAATTTTTCTTGTACTTTTTCCTCCGCCGCTGATGGCCCTTCCGCAGTTCGGCGACTTTTGCTGCGGAGAGTTCTGTCGGATCAGTAGATCTTCCGTTTTAAAGCCGGGTTATAGTTGCCTTCATTTCTCCTGGTCCTCTTCACATACGTCGTCCTTCTCCCTTCTTCATTCTGGGGGTGTTCGTGAACTCTGTTTTCTGGACGGTGGAACGGCTTCTTTTTCTTGTTACCTTCCATTTTTCCGCGGGGCAATTTTCTTTTCACTTGCTTCTGTCTCTCATTGGCTTGCCCTTGTACTTGTCGTTTCTTCACCTCTGGAACTTGTACCTGCGGTGTCTGCCGTGCCGGATCCTGCAAAAGATCTGAAAAGATTTGCATTTTATTACGATCGAAGTAGGGCTTGATTTGATCAATGTTTGCGGAACAGGTTTCACCATTTCTGGCTTTTAACACTACAACAGCGTGAGTTATTTTTTCTATAACATATGGTCCTTCAAATCGTGGAAAAAATTTGGCATTTTTATCTTCTGGTGCTGAAGAAAGTGAATGCTTAATTTTTAAAACTTCATCCCCTACTTTATAAGTTACTCCCCGTCGTTTCAAATCATAATATAATTTCTGTTTTCTTTGTGCTACTTCCGTATTCTTTTTTGCTTCTTTTATTAGTTTTTCTATATCACCCATTTTAAATTCTGGGGCTCTTTGTTGCACATAAAATAGTTTATCTAACGCTGTTATAAACTTTCTGCCTAGAAATAACTCAGCAGGAGTTTTGCCCGTTGTATCATGTTTTGCGGTCCTAAGGGCGAAAGCAAATTCATTGATATAGTTATCCCAGCTTTTATGAAAATTTTTAACATAACTACGGATAATTTTCACTATATTTCTGTTGACCCGTTCCGCTATATTTGATTGCGGCCGATACGGGACCATTTTTAAATGACGTATGCCCAGTTTTTGGCACATGTCTTCAAATATATTACTTACAAATTGAGGACCATTATCCGATATAACTTTTAGGGGCGCCCCGTATTTTAAAATATATTTATTTAAAATAGAATCGGTAACCAATTTCGCGGAGGCTCGTTTTAAGGGAACAATTTCGGTCCATTTACTAAAATGATCAACCATAACAAGGAGATAGCGACTTTTATTTAACTGACTTTTTGGGAAAGGGCCCAATAAATCGATGCCAATTATTTCATTTGGAAATTCGGATTTAATACTATTTAGAAACCCGGCCGGGCGGAAATTAATATAATTAACGGCTTGACAAGTTGGGCAGGACTGGACGTACGCCCTTGTTAACTTTTGCAGTTCAGGAAAGTAGACTGCCTCGCGTACGCGTTGGATAGTTTTTCGAATACCAGCATGAGAAGCTAAAGGGCTGTCATGGAGCTCATGCAGGATATTTAATCTAAGACTAGCTGGGATAACAGGTCGAAATTCGTTGTTGGAATTCGTAGTTTTTGTGTAGAATAATAGACCATCTATTAGTTCGTAATGGGCCGCCCTATTTCTTATCGCCACAATATCTTGGTGGCTAAAATTTTCAGGATCCTTCAAATACTCATAAATACTTCCAAACTCAGGATCCTTACCCAGTTCTGTTATTACAGTTTCTCGGGAATTTATTGTACACGCTGTAAGCATTGCAACTTTTACGGTATTACCCTGTTCGTCTAATTTAATTCGTGATAGGGCATCTGCTACGATATTTTCCTTTCCGGGGGTATGCTTGATTACCAGATTATATTCTTGCAGCTTGAGTGCCCATCTTATTAACCTTGGGGATAAATTTTTCCCTGAGTACAATCTAGTTACCGCCGCATGATCAGAGTATACTGTTATCGGCGCCTTTCCAAAATAGACTCGGAACTTTTGCACTGCTAACAGAACTGCAAGTGCCTCTCTCTCGGTCGCGGAATAGTTTCTTTGTGTTTGATTTAAAGTTCGGCTAAAAAATGCCACGGGCTGCTGATTTTGCGAAAGTACCGCTCCTACCGCATAATCCGAAGCATCCGCTGAAATTTCTAAATTTTCATCCTTTTCAGGAAATTTTAACACAGGGGCTTGCGTTAATGCTTGTTTTAATTTTTCGAAAGCACTATTGGCTTCGGCCGTCCACGAGAATCTTGCCTTTTTCCTTTTTAATTTTAACAATGGCTCAGCGATAGCCGCAAAATCTTTTATAAAGGACCTATAATATGAACAAAGTCCTAGAAAAGAAGAGAGCTTCTTTGCCGTGTTTGGAGTCGGATACTTTTGTACAGCGATTATTTTTGATTCATCTGTCTCGATCCCTTTTTGAGATATTTTGTAACCTAAATATTTTAATTCAGGGGCTGCAAATTTGCACTTTTCGACATTAACTTTTAGACAGGCCTCATTTAATAAAGAAAACACCTGTCTTAAATCCTGTACATGTTGGTCTAGATTATCACTAGTAATAATGATATCGTCTAAATAGATAAATGTGGACTTTCCAAGAACAGGTCTTAACACAATGTCCATGCATCGCTGAAATGTTGCTGGGGCCCCTGAAAGGCCAAACGGCATACGCAAAAATGCATAAGTGCCAGACTTGGTTATAAACGCAGTCTTAGGCACGTCCTCAGGCCTCACCCCTATTTGAAAATAACCAGTCGTTAAGTCTAAAGTCGTCATAAATTTGGTTGATTTTATGTTCCTTAAAATTTCTTCTATGATCGGCAACGGATATACCGGATATTTCGTTATGGAATTTAATTTACGGTAATCAATAGCGAATCTCCACCTTTTTGGATGCTCCAAAGGATAATCATTATTTTTCTTACATAAAACCACCGGGCTAGCATAACTACTTGAGATGGGCGTTATGATCTTTTTACGTAGCATATCGGTAATATGCCATTCTATAATTTTTTCCTTATTCTTATCATACCGGTATGGTTTTTGACGAACTGGCAATGCATCTCCGGTGTCAATACTATGGTTAGTAACCTGAGGAAATCCTGGAATATCACTAAATAACGAAGCAAATTCACTTACCACTTGTCGGATTCTATCTTGCTCGTCATTAGGCAGGTGGTCAAGATTTAACCTTGGCGGTTCAACCTTTTCTACACGCACTGGTTTCATTGTCAGCTTAAGGGACGCTTCATTAAAATCCAGTGTAGCTTGTGCGCCTGAAAGAAAGTCTATTCCTAAGATCAAATGTGCTTGCAGATTCTTTACTATAAAAAACATCACCTTTACTTGTTCGTCCTTGATACGGATATACAAAGGTACTTTACCTACGCACTTACATTTTTCTCCTTGCGCCGCTAATACTGTCGTATTATCCGCATTATATATGCGGTATTTGCGAAAATACTTTCTAAAAAAGACTTCTGCCACACAGGAACACTGCGCGCCGGTATCCAGGAGTGCAGTGGCCGGGATATTATTCACCAAGACTTCAATCTTCGGAAGAGTCAAATTTTTCACCATTACTGTATTTAACTTGTAGGAAGAGGGGTTTTCTTGGCCTTCGGATTTCCGCACCCTCTCGTCCGCAGAAATCCGTTTTAGTTTAAATTATTTTTCCTTTCCGTGCTTTCCTTCTTTTTCCCCTGGCCTTGAGACTTTTTCCTGGGTTGCTATTGAACTGTCGACGTTCGCCGGCTGTTTTTGAATGCTCGGGTTTCCTTGCCCACTGATTCGCTTTTTCTCCGTAGCCATGTGCTTGAGTTTGCTGTAGTCTTGGCGTACCAAATTGGTTTCGCTGTTGATATTGGCGTCTTCTTTCGACGTCCGCCGTTCTTCTACTTTCAAACTGGATTGCTAGCTCAAATAACTTTTCCAGTGTAGTCGGATTTCTTAACTCAATAAAGTCTTGCACTTGGGGCAGTAACCTCGGCAAAATCACTTGAATAATTTCAAAATGCGGACGGTTTCCATACAAGAGCTTGAAAACGTGAAATTTTCTTAAAATAAAGCTCAAGAGGTTTTCGATTCTTTGTTGATATATACTAAAAAGTTCCGTTTCTAATTTCGCACGATCCCTTACAACAGAGAAGGCTTTTAGTAGGGCAGTCTTGAAATTTTCGTAACTATAGGTGGGACTTCCTGCTTGACCCAAGAGACTTCTGCCGATACATTTGAACCAGTTAAGCGCTTGGCCCCTCAAAGCGCTGGAAGCTAAGGTAACTTTTTGAAACTCGTGCACGGGGTAGAGCATGAAGTGGTCATCCAATTTTTCCAAAAAACTGGTTACCGGTGAGTTTCCGTTAAACGTTGCTTCTGGTTTCATCGAAGCGCGCATGGTCTGGACGATGTAACCGAATCCTTCCAGGGCGGCAGCTGGCATTTCTGGATTCTGAGCCGTTTCTGCAGGCAGCACAGGTTCTTCTTGAAACTCGGCCATGGTTATTCTTCTTCGTTGGGCGCCACTATCAGGTTCAATGTTCCTTCTAACCTTCTTCGGGAACATACAAGGACCTGACTAGGAACAGAGAGCTTACTAAAGCTATGTTCACTAATTGTAGTAAGTAGACAGGATACAGACGAAGGGTATACAAAACCCTTTATTTTTCTCTATATACAATAACTTCCGTACTTCGGAATACAATGACCCGCCACTCGGGGTCTAACGTAAAAGTAAAAAAAAAAATAAAACTAAACTCTAATTTAACTTTAGAATAATACACGTGGAAGATTGGCCTTATAATAACAGGAAGCGTATGTAGCACAGAGACTGTGAACACTACAATACGTTTAATTTATCAAGAGGATTAAAACCTCTGGCCTGGAAGGCAAATAGCAACTGCGTAACTTCTAAGGTAAGCGGCCTGCTTCGAACTCACTGCTTCCTCTCTTTCTTGCTTGGCAAAAAGCCACAACTTAAGTACTTGGCGTTCGCCAGACAAACTTTGCATAAAAACCTTCACGCTTATAATTCTGGCCGGAAGTAGAAAATAAGAAGTGATAGTAAAGATTTAAAATAAAATAAACGTTAGTAAAACTTAAGTTCCTTACAAAATGAATCACCAAAGCTGACGCTTTTTGCATCATTTAGAATGCTATAAATTAGGTAAGTATATATGTATTGCACATGAAACTGCAAATGATAGTGCTCATTTGAGAATACACAATATTTAAAAATTTAGCTTTAGAATCAATGCAATGGCTTTTGGCAATGCTGTACGGTTTTCATGACTTCCTCAAATTTCAAAATCCTAGGAAAATGTTTCAGAAAGTTCTCCTCTGATAATGAAAACCATAATAACCTTTTATAAATTATCTATAGGTACTTAGCAATTAATTTTAAGTAATGTTCTTTTTTAATATGCAGAAATGGATGTATTTTTTAAAAAAACAATCTGAAGTTGAAGAGAGCTCCTCTTTAAGCAAATTCCTGTCTGGTTACGGTAGTTGCACCGTGTATCGATGAGACATGGAAATACCGACTTGGATATAAATACTCTAATTTTCTTCGGAAAGTTTGAAATCCCAGTCCTTTGGGTTTGCAGGCGCTGCATTTGGAATTGAACTAAAAGCATGTTCTGAAACTAGACGCTAAATGCACATCTTTTCTACAAGAAGTTGGGAATGCTCCACATCTTTAATTTCTTACATTATTTTGTTTCTATTTTAATCACTTCGTCGCTATTATTCTTTTCATTTAAATTCTGGCCCCAAGCATAATTTTTCTTTCTTTGACCACACCGAAACGAAGTTTGGTATATTTTTGTGATTTCAAGATTTGAGCTTATTTTTTTAATACTATTCTAAGCATAGGAAGCACATTATTTCAATTGTTATAGTAATATCTTAGAAATAATTAAACTTCGGAGGTTTAGCTTTAAAAGCTTAAACGTAAATTGAAAAATATTTTGCAAAGTGAGATTTTAAAATTTCCTTATAATTATAACAATTTTGATATTTTTAAAATTTCCTAATAATCATAATAATTTTGATATTTTTAAAATTTCCTAATAATCAACTGGAAATTATTATTATTATTTATTTTTATTTACCAATAACAAAACTTATGAATAATTTTGGGTAAGAGTAGACATAATGTACGCCATATTCAAATTCTTCGAAACTAATTATTTTTAACACGAAGAAATGTTTCGGAATCTCTGAACATTAAAATAATGAAATGAATTTTTTTGCCCATTATAGCTTTGTAGTTTTATTTTAAATTTATGGAACTTTTACCTTTATTTCTGATATACCTTTATTTCTGATATAGTTTTATTTTAAATTTATGGAACTTTTACCTTTATTTCTGATATTTATCAAAAGAATAGCAATATATTGTGTCTGTATGGAGTTCTTTTTTGCGCATTTGTTATTGTTTTAGAAAATACAGAAGAAACAAAGTACGTAACGGAATTCGGAAAAGAAATCAATATTTTATACATAGGAGAAGTAACATGGCCTAGCAATATCATATATCTTCGTTTTCGAAAAGAAAGGGCATTTGAATATTTTGTTCCTAAATTTAGGTTTTAATACTATATAGATACATAAATCCCGAACACACGCAACCACATTTGTATATAAATATTTTGCTCACTATGAGTCGAAAACTGCTTATAATTTATCATTCTGATATACTTCACTTGCAATTAGTGATTGCAATACTGGATCGAAATTACATTACTACAATCGGTACTTTTTTAAACTTTGTACAAGAATAACAGTATTAGGAATTTTTGAGAAAAGTACAAAAACACAGTTTTTTTAGATATTTATTACGAGTAGTTTTACATAAATGCATGAATTATAAAATAATAACCAATTTTGTTAAAAATAAAGGAATAAATGTCATAATCAAATATTATTAATAAGAGTAGTAAAATAATAATTTAAATCAGAAACAAAAAATATAATATAAAAAATAAACCGTTACAGATGTTGTTATATTGTTCATGTGCTTTATGGAAGAATGGTTGCCAGAGTCTCAAGGAGGTTGGCCTTCTACTTCCACCTCAGTTTTGAAGGAGAACACCCTCGAGAATGGTCCGAGGGTCTCCCACTCTTCTTCCCTACCACCTAATCACACGAGAAGGCTTTGAGCTTACATATTGTTACGAAATGTGCAGGCGCGGTAAGATGGCTTCCCCGCAAAGCAGTTTTAGGGTTGCCATAAAAATGGCAAGGGAAGGCAGGATTGCCACATTTGGCGACAAAATTGGTGATATACCATGACGGTTGGAGAACCTTCTGGAACGAATTTTTACCGGTTTAGGTCAGAATGTTCCCAAACACAAGCCGAAAGCTATATAAACCCTGCTGGTCCGCAGACAGTTAGTGTGTGCCTCGTCGAGGGAGCTAGTCAGTGTGTGTGCCTCGCATAGAGTGCGAGAGAGTAGGTATCGAGTTGGTGTGTCATTTAGCGTGTCAATCCCTGCGGAGTCGATCGAGTTGACAGCCGGGCAGGGAGTGCCGAGTGGGTCGTCGAGTGCACCGAAGGAGTCTGTTAATGTATCGCGGTTAGGGCATCGTCGAGAGAGCGTGTTGAGCTCCGGGAACGACTGAACCAAAGAGTCTGAGCTGTGCTCGTGTGTCGTCGAGTGCATCGCGAGTTGTAGCGTGGAGAGTCTCGAGAGTACGTGTAGCTCCAAGAACGACCAAGCAGAGTCGGGAGCTGTACTCATGAAAGCAGAGTCGGGAGCTTTGCAGGAAGCTGTCTCCACCGTGATAGCCTGATAACATGAAGGCTGTGTCGCTGATCGTGTCAGTGTGTTTAAAGTAGTTCATCGACGACTGTAAAACGTGTTTTGGAGCTGTCCTGACAATACTGGCTAATAAAGTGTATTTCGATACTTCGTCAAGTGTCGTCGTTATTCACTCCAAATCTACGAATCCCGTACGAACGTGAAGGAAGAAAATAACGTAACAACTGGTGTCAGCAGAAGAAAAGAAAAACGTAACAATATATTTAGACGTCCCCCACGCCGCAAAGCACTACATGTCTACTAACTTTAATGCCTGTCAGGGATTCGAACCCGAGCTCTTCGTTACCGCAGTAGGCTTCCCGAACCCGTATACCGTCTGGGCGGCAACTATTGTAGGATTACAACAGAACAAAGGAGCAAAATATGTATCATTACTATTAGGAAGAGTAAGCATTGCATGTTGTGTAAGTAAGCATCGCATAATATCTATTGATACAAAAAAAGAACAATTTATTAATTGCATAATTTTGAAATGTGATCATAAAAAAGCGCAATAATGAATTTATCGAACGGTCATTAACGTATTTTTATTTATTTTTTTTTTAATTACCTGTAGTACAAAATGCTCTTTCTGCTTCCACACTGGTTGGTGGCACTGTTAATAATGGGCGATATACTTCCTCTAAACATTTTCAAGTCCTACATCTTCTATCAACTCGGTCTCTCGTCTGACGGTTTTGAACAAATCTATTTATTATATTATTTTGCATCATTTTTTGCGACAATTTTTTTATCTATAGCTAATTGTAATTTCTTCTCCATAGACAATTCTTTTCCGCTATTAATATTATGTTCAACGAATTCTCCTAGAGTCTGCATTTTATACATATTGTGTAGAGACACTAGACTATTATAGATGAAAAATTAGCAACGCCCTCGCCGGGAATCAACCCACGGATCTGGATAACTTCCCAGCGTGCACCACGAAGGCACGCCAAGAAGGTGCGATAAATACCTTATATACTCCCCCTTTTAAAGACCTACTTTGGTTTTTAGGGGACCCAAACGCCAAATCTGGGTACGGAGAATCATCCAACAGCCCTTTTAGTTCGGGGGCCACTGTAGAGACACTAGGCTATTTTGAGCCCGGAGAGATGAAAAATTAGCAACGCCCTCGCCGGGAATCGAACCACGCACTTCTGGATAAAGGTTCAGCGTGCAGAACCACTACACCATGAAGGCACGCCAAGAAGTTGGGAGAAATACCTGATAGTTGTTCTGAAAATTTACAACGAATTTAATTAAATTTGATCTCGTTAGCATCTTTTCTTCCTTTACATTTTCTTTTTTAAAGTCGTTCTAATTACATAAACACCTTAAAATATATACTTTTCTGCAATGTAAATACCTTTCCTAGTTCACTATGCCTTTCCTGTATGTGAACCTTTAATGCAGTGTATCATCCCTCAAATAGTCCGATCTTTAAGTGATTGTAACATAAAATTATTTTTGAATTCGCTTTTAATACCTTCGAATCATTCCGACATAATAGCTCCACAGCCAGACTGGCTGGTAGAAAAAAATATCGTGATGTGAGCTTAGGTTTCATGTATGTTTCATACTTGATCCTGATATTACGCAAAGAGAGCAGATAAGGAAAGAAAGTGGGACAGCAAATGCTGGCACTGCATTGATGAAAAAAAAAAAAAAAAAATCCATTGACTATATTGACGTCTTTGCACGGCCTGTTAAATTTTGCATATCATTTTGCTGCACACTTCATTTAAACTTATTCCTTCCGTTTATTCTAATTTTATCAACCGATTCCTGAAGTCAAGTTGAAAATGAAATCAAAAACTACAAATTTTGAAATTAAGTATAGTTATAATTTTTTTTGACGTACGAAAGTCAAACTTCTTTATTTTTATTTTTCCATAACGAGTATGAAACAATACTAAACATAAGTATAGGAACCGGGAGAAGATTCAAAAGTTCAGTTTCATTGTGTCTCCAAAATTAACATCTTTTTTTTAAATTTGACATTGCCCAAACTTGAATATTTTCGTTATTTAAACCACTTCTGGAAGTATACATCTATTACCAATGATTGCGAAATTTTAAGGCCGGGTAAAGTCTATGAAGCCAGTTAAGGATGGATGGATATATATATAAGGAGGTACACAGTTGGATGTTATAGCAGTTCTATATACAAAATTTCAATTTCAACTTTCTTCAATCATCTCTGAGTTCTGCGAGATACATAAATACATACATGCGTACACGTCTTTACGGACGGACGTCATAAAGAAATTCATTTTGAATCCATTAAATCCATTATGCAATTCGTTGGAGGAAAAAGAATCCTTTCTTATCTCCGTACATACAAATAACGTGCAAAAAATTGTCCAGAAGGATTCGGGTGTGGTCAAAACGGATATATCAGTTGAAATATGATTATTAATTTTTTCGCGATTACAATAATTCCTTTGCTTCATACAAAGAAGTAAAAATACATATTTCAAATAACAGAAGATACCGTATATCAAATTAAATGTCAAATTAAATCTTTTAGAAATATTTATTATTTATAGCTAATACCATAAATATCAGTATTTTGCTATAGCAAATACCGGTTACACGAAATTGCAACTAGCACGAAATACCCACCTTCGGTATACCAGAGTACTCGTATTGCAATCACTCCTTACTACATATCTTTATGAAGAGGGTGGGGAGACTTTTCTTGTAAAAAAAGTGTGATTACGGTCAACACTGCCTTGAATATTATTTTAATCGTTCAGAAATGTTTTCCCGATTTTTGAATGCTTAGACAGTGAAATGGCTAAAGAAGAGAGGGATGCTATGTAAAGAAATAGAAACAACTACATTTACCGCAATAATATAAAAAGGGGCCTCTTGAACTATAAAGAGTTAAAGTATTCGAATAATTTTACTGATGCAGGTTTTATTTATTGTGCCTATTATTGTTTTGAAAGTTACCCTGTTATTAAACGAAAAATAATATATTTGAAACTTGAATGTCATCAAGGTCATATTTAAAATTATTTCTCTTCGTAGCTCCTGGTAAGGTACATGTTGAAGTGTGTAATTGAAAAATAATATATTTGAAACGTGAAAGGTCAACAAGTTTTATAAAATTTATTTCTCCTTGTAGCTCCTGTGCGGCACCCATTAAAGCGTGTAATTATAAAATAATATATTCGAAACTTGAAAGTCACCAAGTTTTATTTATTGTAGTTCCTGGTGCGGCACCTGGTAAAGTGCGTAACTGAAAAATAATATATTTGAAACTTGAAAGTCAACAAGTTTTATTAAAATTTATTTCTCTTTATAGCTCCTGGGCGACACCTATTAAAGTGTGTAATTAAAAATTAATATATCTAAAATTTTAAGGTCACAAAATTTTACTTAAAATTTATTTCTCTTTATAGCTCCCGGTGCGGCACCTGTTAAAGTGCGAGCTCAAGCCACGAGTTCTCAGTCCATAAAAGTGAGCTGGAGGGTGAGTTGAGATAATTTTATTTTGCAATATTTCCTAACTTACAGTATAAAGACTATTAACAAATGTCTTCAAATATATACCCGTAATTAATCGTACAAAATATATTTTTCTGTTTAATTCAATATTCGAAATGAAGAACTTACAAGAAGGGCACATAAAATGTTGTGAAAATAAAATTAGCATTAAATTAATTAATTAGAGCATTAAAGATTTCTTATACATGCAATGGACGAATATGGAAGGCCTAATAAGATATTTAACATTTGCATTTATTTATATGAGAAAATGTGACAGGCTAATAAAGCATCTGTGTAGGATATGACCGTTCCAGAGAATGCATAATATGTGGATATGACTTCAAGTCAAAGAGGAGAACTGGGACATTCAATCTGACAAAGTAACAATTTTAGTACAATGAAATAACTAAGAATTTAATACCTAATGCATATTCTTATGACGTAAATGGAAGAGACTGATTTAGTAGCCTAAATCTTTTTAACGAATCCTTTTTTTCAAAAAAGATTGAAAGAATTCTGTTCTATCAAAAGAATTCTAGAATCGCTTATTCTTCTAATACTCATGCTAACTTATTTAAATAAACAGAAAAAAGCAAACTCAATATTACTTATATTTAAAATCTCCTTTAATCTAATCTTTGTATTTATTTTAATTTTAAGGTCGTGTGCTTTTCAAAAAGGAAGCTATGGAAAATTAGCAAAAATATCATGAGACTGTTATGAGACATGATATCATATTACAATGCTGCTAGAGATGAAAACTAGAAAACTACAATACTTTTAAATTTTTCGTATTCTTAGAAACATCTGCCATAATTCGGTAGGAACATATTAAGCGGTATAAACATACGTATTGCCACACTCTTGGCCTTAAATTGTAAATAAACCAGCATTTCTGTAAGCCATGTCAATATAACTAGACATTAAATGAAAATGATATTAATAACAAAAGCTTTAAAAATTCCTTTGTTTATAAGACGCAATAAAATTGGAAATGTTAGAGTTATGGCTAATTTTACATTATGCAGATACGATTGTAGCTCATCTACTATTCGATAATCGTAGCTGCGATATATACGTATTTTGACGCATAGAAACACAAACATTATGGCATGATAACTTGAGAAGACCTTTACTGCAAACGTCATCGGAATAGCAAAAGTCATCAGAGTAGCAATTAAAGGTGAACTACCACGATATGCAGTTGACCTCGTGCACTGAAGTTACGAGACAGCTTCCCAGTAGCTGCTAGTTCTCATTCACAGTAATCGTTCATTCATCATGCCTGCATGTCGTGAGAGTTTTACCGTGAGAGTTGAATTTTCTATCAGAAAAGTTTTCCAGGAATATTCTATTGATGACGTTTCGACAAATAAGAAATTTCTAGCTGTTTGCAATTAAATTGTATAGTTTTTGTGAGCTGTTGTAAACTCAAGCAAGTTTTAGTTCATGAAATCAAAAAATTGCAAAGCAGGTAAATAGAAAATGTTCCTGAAAAGACAGTCCATCGCAACCTCCCGTCTATGGGATTGCTTAGCCCAAGATTCTCATTTACGCCATTCTGTTGACATTGGCTCGACGTTCAACAAATGTAATATGCACAAAGATACCTGTATCAAACGGCAGAATAGTGAAGTTTCGTAGTTCGGTCAAGTAAATCAAGGATTGAAGTGCGTCGCGCTGACTGACGCCAATAGAGCCGCGGTTTTCAACCCTAAGCCCTCGGGCACCATTGAGTAAACCAGCGGTTTTACGTGTGCCTGTTGCTGTGCAACCAAAATAAAATACTAAATATATTTTGTTTATATTTAGTCATTAATTTGAGAAATATAAACATATTTGTTTATAATTATATGTTTATAATTTTAATTAGGCTTAGCAGATTTCCCCATTTGATCGGGATTGTCCCAGTCTGAAAGTATGGTCCAGTGTCGCTACGAATTCGTCATTTTGACCCTGTTGTTTGTTAATTTAAATATGTCAAACAGCATTGTTTTTAGCAATGAATATCACAAAATCAGAATGCAGATCTCGACTTGCGCGTGAATATTTTGATGACTGCTTACGAGTAGTAATATCATCATACTCTCCTAATTATGAAGCAGTGGCCTATGAAATGCTATGCCAGAAATCACAATAGCTTTACGATTAAATTTTTACAAAGAATTTTTATACCAACGCATTGTAAACCAAAGAATTTGTAAATTTTTTTCTGTACTATTTAGTAAATATTTATTTAACATAAGAACACAATCAATAATTTTTATATCTTAGAATTATGTGTTTGAAATTATTATTTTTTGCATAGTATGTATATTATTAATCATGCAAACCTAAATATTTATCTTCAAAGAGTAAATGTGACCGCCTTGCTACCGATATTCTAGAATGTGCTATAAGATATAAAAAGGCTGGGATCCTTTCATTAAAAGGTGGAATAGGTTTGATGATGTCACGGGTTCTGCGTACACGCGAAGCATTCTTCAGAATGACATAGAATTCAGACAGGCGCATTGACATAGAGCATACTCTTATTAGGCGTAAAGCATTAGATCATTGTAACTATTCACGGGCATGTAGTTATAAGGCATTTTATGTTAATTAATCAATTTTATGAAAATCTGGATATGTATTACTATTTTTCCTCTTCGTTAGCACTAGGATGCAAATGAAGCAAGAATATGAAGGAACTAGGCGAGGGTTTTGAATGTTCTGATTTAAGAGAGATTTTGGCAGCACACTCGCAGCTTTACTTTCTACTGCTCAGCTCTGCCAGTTTTTTTTTTTTTTTTTTTTTTTTTTTTTTTTTTTTTTTTTTTGACATTAATCATTTGCTAGCCGAAGTTAAAATGTGCCTTTAAAGTTTGAACCAGCTTAGTTAAGTCAGATTTGTGTAGCGTCCTGCTTTAATTTTATTTAAAATAGTAAAATAAAATTATATTGCATCCAAGTTGTGCCTTTTGTTAAACTCAAGCTTTAAAAAACGATTTATTTTCAACTTTCATAAGACTTCGACGTACATCCTCCACAATTCTTAGGGATTTCTGCCTAATCACAGAACGTAGAGATCTTCCGATGGACAACTTTTTCATATTTATGTTAACCCTCCATCCAAGCATTTGGTTAAATTTTACAAGTTAGCGTTATGTCTTCAATCTAATCAAAAGATAAACTGAGCATCTGATGACTTTAAATTGTAAAATTTCTGACTTTATGCTCAGTTTGTTTCTCAGTTAAATTTAAAATTTTGTTACATAACTACACGCTAATTTCATGATAATTAATTTTATCAAGCCCCTGGAATTCCATGAATAATTTTGAGACTTTAAATATTTGTCCCTAATTTTCCTTATATTTCAACATAAAAGAAGATTTTAGGATTTAAAAGAAATAATTTTATTACAATTCGATTTTAAATTATGATACTAGAATGAAAACATTTTCTGATTTAGATGAACCATAAGTTCAAAATGAAATTTGGAACTTTGAAAAATAGAATTTTCTAAAGATGAAGCATTCGATTATTTAGATTCAACTGACAGTGATTACGTAACTTAAATTGGAATAATATGATATTTTTAATGTTCGTGCCGAAAGAGCTGTTTTAAATACTGAATAGCTCGATAACAGTTTTTGAATAGAAATAATAGACAGAGTAAAGAGATACACATTTCTACCGTGTAAAACTAGAAAGCATAGCAATATAATAATCCAGGGTACGACTTCTTTAATTCACTCACAGGAGTAAAGAATTCAGCATAAAGTTTTTTCGAGAAGGAGAACAGGCTATACTTTCTGAAGAGATTAGCAATAGATCCTTCTCACTGTATTATAAATAAAAGAAGTATTATATGATTTAATTATATCCTTTACACTCATCATATAAATTTGTGAAACGAATTATCGTTGTCGCAGGCACAGTAAAGAGATGCACTGGTTTTCAGTTTGTAAAACAAAGATAAAATCGCAATTAAAACTTTATTTATTTTTCTATTTCTTAAGCTCTACAGCCGATTTCCGGCCAAGGATGTTTCGATCAACTTCTGCCATACTGACCCATCCAAAGTCACAGTCCTCCACTTAATGACACCTATTCTTTAACCACTTTTCCACATTGTCTAAGCACCTCGTTCGTGTCTTCCTCTCCTTCTCTTTCCCTCTGGCTTTTGGAATATCAGTTTGTTCACTGAGTCTTCATCTCCATATCATTATAAATGGCCTAGCCATCTTAGTTGAGAGGCTTTTATTATATTTGGTTCTCTAAATTTTTGCTGTATTTCAAAATTATATATTTTTCTCCACACCACAAAAATTCTTCTCAGAATCATTGGTTAAAATGTCATTAGTCTCCCTTCATCTGTTTTATTGTCCAGCACTTACTTTCATACAGCACTAGAGGTCTTACTAAATTTTATACAACTCTGTTTTAGTTTCACTGCTTCTGTATTTTGATTTAAACTGGTTTCGTAATCCATAATAGCATATGCTAGCCATGTTAGTTCAATTTTTGGTTTCAATAGTTATATCATCATTACTATTTACAGCTGTACCCAAATATTTAAATTAATAGACCTCCTCAAAATCATAGTAATTCATTTTCAGCGGTATCAATTTATGGCTTCTGTTTGTAACTGTCATGAACTTAGTTTTTCGTTCATTGACGATCAAACCAATATTTTTGCTGCGACTCAAGCGCACAAAATGCTTCAATTATTGCCGCCTTCATTCTTCAAAGTTATGTATTACAGCTCTTAAATTTTACTGAACTCAAAATTAACAAAAACCGTTTACAAGTACTTTGCAACTTCAAATCGTCTTGCAGTTTAAAAGTATTTAAACTACAAGATGACAATCAAAACTCCAAGTCTTCATTTCTGCATTGAAGTAAACTGTGAACAGATAGATCTTCATTCATCAAAATCTCCAGAACAACAGCTAGTAAATGTGCTGCTTCAATATTGCTGAATGACTGGAGAGATCACTAATATTGGAAGTAATATTCGCATAGATCTAATAATTATTATATATTAATATTAGACTATTGGCCTAATGTCTATAATGGATCTAATATTGTAAACTGCAGAACAACAGCTAGCAAATGTGCTGCTCCATTATTGTTGAATGACTGGAGAGATCATTATATTGTAAATAATATTGAAACAGATCTAATAATTACCAATTATAATGCTGTACCTATTGGACTAATGTGTATAATGTATCTAATATTATAATCTCCAGAATAGCAGCTAGCAAATGTGCTGTTCCAATATTGCTAAATGACAGGAGAGATCACTAATACTGGAAATAATATTGATATAGACCTATTAATTATTAATATTGGATCTAATACTGGACTAATATCTAATATTGGATCACTAACATCGACATGATCACTAATCTTGGAAATCCATGCTCCACGAATGCCAGTTGCACTCGTTATTTAATTAATCTAAATTATATCCTGATAGAGAGTGATTGAAAAATAAGAAATACGAAAAGAATTAACATTAAAAAAACTAGTAGAATTAATAAACGTTTCAGTGTAAATAAATATAATTCGTATCGAAATCAAAAATTGTATTTGAAGAAGGTCCAAGTTAAAATGAAAAATAAAACATGCATTTTGGAAGTTTAGTAAAACACTAATAGGAGTTTAATACTCATTTATCTTCAGCATTTAAATAAATTGAGTAATTGCTGCAATAAAATAAAGAATGCTGTAATAATCCATAAAGAATGGTTACATCACTTACTTTAAATACAAATACATTGAGAAAGTATTACATATATATTTATTGATTTAAATCATAACAATATTTTGCTATATAATACGTAATTAACAACATTTTGCGAAATGTTTAAGTAAATTTAGCTAATTTTAATCAATTTTTTGCTATTTTTTTATTTCATCTACGTATTTGCAATTTTATTTGAGATATATACCTTTATCATTTTTCTCGAAGCTTAAATATTTTGTTATACATTTATTAAAAACGAAAATGCTTGTGCGACAAAACGTATTTTGTAGACCTGAGGAGATTTTGAATATATTTGTAAAATCTGCTCAACAAATGGTTTTTAAATCCAGTTAAATGCAGACTGGTACCTGATAACGGTTTAGTTTGGCCTAAAAAGCTTCACACGTATTTGTCGGAAGAAGTGAAACTAATCAGAATTACCTAAGTGTTGTACGTACCTACAATTTTAAAAGCTTAACCTTTTGAAGGCTATTTAAGCATGTAATTTTGTAACAGCTTTATCTTTCTCATGGTTATACATTCTTGAGGAATAATCATATTCAGCTACTCATTTATTTATATGCGATCATTTCAATAGGAATACAGAAATTAAGAGCATTAAGAGCACAACACTTTAAGATACTTTCAGTTTTATCGAATCGTATGGAACTTTGTGAGTTTCGTATGAATATGGATATTTTGAGAGAAATACTATTTTTTAAAGTTACACTTCCAGTTCTTTCATCACAATGTACATCATTCAAAAATAGAACTGTGTTTGTTTGGAAAATCTTAGGATTTATAATTTTAGCCCTGTCAAATAATTTTTTCCTTCAGAATGGATTCAATGTTCGTAACCGTTTGAAGGGCACCGGTATATAATATATACCGGTTGTTTGTCAATTTTTTAACCTCCGAAAAAATGCTAATTTTTCTACAGCAAAAGCTATAATCGTAAGTGTCTAGTGTTTCCTTTCAATTCTAAATGGTAGCATCACCCTATGAATGTTCAATATTTTGCAGTTATGAAATTAATATACCTCTTTGCAAGGTATCATATTGGAATATTGATAAATTCTATTGGAGGGAAAGAAAAAATTCAAAATCTGCAAATATATGACGTACACATGCTGAATCTTATATATTTACTTCATTTTTGTCAGAAATGATAATTAACAGAAGATTATTTATACGATTTTAAAACCGGTATATAATATATACCGGCGCCCACACTGAGGGTACCACGCCAATAGATGGCAGCATCAGTCTTCTCCTTTTATACTCTGTGACATAATAGAATTACTTTATTATTATAACAGTTTATGATGCAATAATTTTTCATGATTAATTTATAAGTCGTTTAGGATTCAATATTATGTTCATGGAGGAATGATGAGTTTATTGACCCTGCGCTAGGACTGAATACAAGTATATTAGTTTCATTTATTCTTTGTGTACTCAGCTCGAGTTTCATTAGTCTGTGTTTAGCTAAAATTTTTATTTAAATTGCCATCTGGGGTCTAAACTTTACACAGTTGTGGGGGTTAAATGTGGCATGTGAGCCTCCAAAAGACACCCGTTGCTTCCTGTTTTCCAAAATTCTAGAATGCAAGGAAAATGAAAGAGGTGATTGATAACTAATTTGTCATTCGGGAGTCACGCCTTCTTCTCTTTGTGAGGTGTGATAAGATCACACAAAGGGAAAGCTCACTTAAAATGGGAATGTACTTAAGGTCCATCTCATAGTGTAATCACAAAAACTGCTGGTTTGAAAGCATGCTTTTATTCTTTAGGGAAATTCTTTGTTAATTTCAGATGAAAGACTAGAGAACACAAGAGAAATCTGCTCTCTGGTTGATACAAATAGGTTGTTTCGGAAATAAATTTTCACAGTTGGTGAAAGGAGGAAAAATATTTCTAAGGCCCGTTTTAGACGCAAACTAAAATTTATCCAAAAGTTGAAAAGGAGCCCCTATGAAGCTAAAGGGGTTGAAAATCAGAATAATAGCTTTGAGGTGTATCAAATAATAAAATTGTTTAAAAACGTTTCTTCCTGAACAAAAAGATACATTACAACCTATATTTACATAAAATAAAAAAGGGACTCTTACGGTCCTTGATAATCTAAATTGTGTGTGCGTGGAGGGGGGCGATTCTTCGTATCATAGTATGAAGCATGGTTGTTTTTTCACATATTATTTAAAGTATAAAATACAACTTCAAAAATGCAACATTCTTTCTCAGCCGAGTCGGTCGTGGTGCTTCATTTTTCAATTTTTTTAATTTTCGGCTGAGTTACATCTGCTTGTAATATTATACTAGTTCAGTTACAGCATGATACGATTTACACATGCAGTGTTATATTTACTAATTTTTTTATAAAATAATATTGAATTTAAATCAAGTTGAAAAGCTTTTTACCCATATTTTACATAAAGTATGTTCAGCTGGGTTGCGTCATCAAAGTGCATAAAAAAACATAAATTTTATTTTTAAAATTTTAAATTTCTCCCAATTTTTTTTAAAAAATTGTCTTTAGACTTACATAACTATATTCAAGCACTCATCACTACAGACGCACATCAAAAGTACCCAAAATTAATTTTAAAAACAAATATTAACAGTTGGCAGCTACCTGGAAAAAAATGTCCTAGAGGGGCGCCGGTATAAAATATTTACCGGTTCTCAAAATTCAGGATTTCGCTCTAGATTTTTTTTAAGTCTCAATTTTGTGTCCTTAGGGTCTATAAGTTATAGTTCAAAATTTAACCACAGTTTAAATTATTTTATATACCGCCCTTCAAAGGAAAGGTAAGTCCTATTGCCAATCAACCTTGCGAAAAATGTGTCAACAAATTGAAGTTAAGCCTCTTTTTTATTGCGTACGTTAATTATTTTCTGTCATCATTAGATTAAAAACTCTTGCAATAAATGTACCATTTTCGCCTTTTTGTGTTATGCAAAAGATTAATCAGAATAATTTCATAACGTAATGCAAAAAATGTATCATGCTTCCTCTTATGAATCTGCATTTTTCTTTACATATCATCACCTGAATATGTATTAAAGTTCATAGGAAGCTGTAATGTTAATAGAAGATTTTTTAATTACCAATTATATGATACCGAACGTATCGAGAGGAGTTTTTATTGATTTTTTAATTATTTTTTTATATAAGTGAATTGCGACATTATTGGAGATCAGTATTCATGCAATATACTGTGCTAGCCCATTATCTTTCCTTATATTTAATAAAAAAACCTATTGTGAAATGTTTGTTCTTTAAAATTATCCTTCGGCCGTTTTCATTAAAATAACTAATGTCTGTAATCGCACTCTAGATCAACATACGTTTAAGATTAGACATCTAAATGGATGCATGTTTCAGCAGAAAACTTGATTTGAACCGCGGCACCATGTGTACTAGTGGCAAAACTTTATAGTGTGATATTTGGATAGGATAATGTTAAATTTCATTTCCATAAAATTTGCAATGCATTTCGGCCCTTTAATTTTCTAGAAGTTAACTTCTAGTCTTTTTTATTTTGTTAAAATTCATATGATAGAAAACTTACATATAAACATATCTGTTGAATTTTAGTAATAATCTTCTGTGGAAATTTAATTAGCATGGTAAGTTAAATACCTTATTTCATATCTATGATAAAGATAGAATGTACTTACATTTTATCACATATTTTACCAAAGACACATATGGTTTTTATGTATGTGTCTATCAATTCTGTATCAATGATTGAATGATTCAAGAATTCTATGTTGCTAAAACGTACTATATGTAGTTATGAGTTTTAATTTAGCTCACTCATAGTATTTGTTGCTGCTGTCATCAGTCTTTAGACTATTTACAGTTAGCTATGGAGTTTAAAACTATTACACATGCTGTTTCTGAATGATAATACTACGTGGTGAAAGGAAGTTTTCAAAACTCGAGTTAGATTTATTTATTTACTGTTTAAACGATTTTGCGCACATATCTTCTTTTAACGAACAAACTATATAAACATCAAAAGTTTACTGTTTACACCATCGGTTAGAGCAAGA
Source organism: Stegodyphus dumicola (assembly GCF_044657685.1). Taxonomy (NCBI): domain Eukaryota; kingdom Metazoa; phylum Arthropoda; class Arachnida; order Araneae; family Eresidae; genus Stegodyphus; species Stegodyphus dumicola. The sequence goes on along the minus strand of NC_140772.1, from coordinate 95,813,431 downwards.
AAAACGTGTTAAGTGAAATTTGTATGAAAATTATAAGTAATAATAACGAATAAATAATGTCTAAATAATGAAATCTGTTAATAGCCACTGCCAGAAGTATAAGCTCTTAGTAAATAATATAAGCTCTTAATAAATTTATTAAAGACAACCCACGGTTTTATTATTCTTGATTCAAAATTCAAGATGAATTTTTTAAAGAGAATTATTAAATCACTTGCTTCCATAAAAGTGTATGAAAAATTACTTTTCTTGTTTTAGCATATTACCGCAAATTCCGGTGTATAACGCGCACTTTTAATGCAAAAAAATGAGATCGAAACTTACGGGTGCGCATTATACGCGTATATATAAAAAAGATTAAAAATAAGGAAAAAAATAGCATACAAAAACCTTTTTTATATGCACCGAAATGGTGTTTATTTAAAAGAAATGACATATATTATGAACTTAAAAATTTTGATTATCGGATAACATGAAAAGTTCGTCATGTCCTGTCTTCCATTAATATCTTCAGGCACATCATCGAATTCTGTTTATAATCACTGACCTATAAATAATCATCTTCCTCTCCATCTTTCACCAACACCAAACATCTTTACTGCAGTACGATTCCATTTACGTTAACCAACTGAATGACTTTGCAGTTGAAACCAGGACTCGGTTATTTCTTTTCGCAAGAGCCATATTTACTACTCAAAGAAACATTAGATCAGCTGTATTTCCCCTAAAGCAAATGCGATTTCATGAAGCCTCCGATATTCACTCCAAAATCACAATCTTAGATGACTACAGAAAGAGAAAACATCCGACTCCTAATTCTGCAAACTCATTTGGGTCGGAAAGGCAATTTTACTCCAAATTCTGTCCGCCTATTCTCGAAACTCTATAATACCAGTCTTGTGCACGACCCACCCTCTTTACAGAATTACTTACTCTCTCAATTATTTCCCCTTACATATCTATTGTTCCCCTTATCACTTGTCAATTCAGTATCATTGTTCGACCGCTGGGGAAAAATCTTCGAATGAATGACTTCAAAGATAAAAGCATCGCCCATGTACTTTGTGGGGTTTCAACCTTTTATCTAACAGCTAAGTATGTAGGATCCTCGTGATCAGCTAGGCGAATAATCACTTAGCTCAGAAAACAGAAATGTAAAACTCAAGAAGGGTTAATTATCCTTTATTTCTCGAAATAAGAACTTAACTGATGGTAGCTCCTTCAGAGCGTACAGCAAAGCCTCTACTTGGGCTTGAACTAAAATATAATACGAAATAAACCTAACTAAAACGATATAGCCGAAGCTATCAAGATTTCTAAGTAGTTTGCCCCTAAATTATCAACTAAGCTGACGAAACTATCAAGGGACTGAGATACGGCCGAGCGTAGAAATAGTTTAGGGAAAGAGTGTAGCCAAACGGCGAGCGCGCGCTAGTCAAAAACTCTCGCTCTCTAACGAAGTCAGTGGAACTTAAATACCGCTCTTACTCATTTGCATTAAACGCGGTTCTAAAAAAACACATTCTAGTAGGAAATTACAAGCTGAAATTAGGATAGACAGAAAAATAGCTTTAACTAAAGATAACTGTTAAATGCTTAGATAAAGCTTCCAACCTCTCACGTTTCTTCTGAAGAAAAGGGTGCGCGTTACATGCCCATTATACCTAAAAATTAATAAATGTATTCCGAAATAATAGATGCCCTTTATACGCCGAAATATACGGTTATTATTTGCTAAGTATTAAATAAAAGTTTACCTTAAAAAGTTAAAAGAAAAACTAATTTTATATTTTTAATCTCGTCAAAAGTAATTTCTACGTTCGAAAATTCCTTGTGATTTATTGATGAATTTTGCAAGCCAAACTCTTTCAGAAAAATGATTTTAAAAATTCCATAGCAAAAAATCCACTTTTAGTGTTAAAAAATGATTTTATAGGTTGCCATTAAGAAATTTGTCATAAGAATTTAGTCACATATTTTGCTTTTAAAGTAGTTGAATTTACACTGTTGCTAAGAGCATAATTCAACTTTATGTACATTACAGCAAATGTCCAGCTTAAATTTAATTATAAAAGATGGTATAGCTTTGAGATGAAACACTAATGTTTTTATTCATTCTTAATGATGCATAATAAAATATGTACGTTTCAAAATATAACGATCTCTCAACAGTTTCCTTTAACTGAGCGCAACACTTTATATATTTTCGATCCGTGATCATACCTTAAGTGCATTAAGCAAAGTAATACTTAGAAATATTCATGATTTAAAAGTATCCTCAATAAGGAAACTTTTCCTGGATAAAGTACGTTGCGAGAAATAAATTTGCATTAGCTGAACCTTTACCGTAAAATCTGCTACAAAGTCTATCGTCAGTGAAAGCTTGTGAGTGGATTGGGAATGATTTTACAAACGAATGAATCTTCTTACGCAGAATATAAAATCTACAATTGTGATTAAGTATTTGAATAAATTTTATTTCATTTCTATCTTTCTAAGCGGATATAATCATTGTAATTTACCTGAATGTAGTAATGTGCTTCCGAATTTCATTCAGTTTAAGTGCAGTCTTTAAATCTTTAAATTTTGTTTCTTCAGTAATTGCTTCTTCAGGCAAAATATAGTTATAGAAAGCAGTGTTGCGTAATTACTTTACCTTTATATAGCCGCAAAGGAAATCTGGCAATAAGTGTAACAAAATGGCAACAAGTCAAACGAAATAATTTTCTCGATGCGATTGGCTTCACTCTTTATGTTTATAATTAATTTTGTTTTAAATGAATAACTACGTAATAAAACTCTAAGGAGAAAATAGATTGGTAATCCATCCATTCTCAAAAAGCAGCTTTTGGAGCTACCCTCTTTTTTCATAATAATTTTCTGAAAGCAATGGTTTCCAAATATCTGAAATCCAATTTTTAGATGATATTGTTTTATAGGATTACAGCTAGTATTGAAAGATATTTTTCGAAGCAAAGAATTAATTTTAAAAAATTCTGTATCGAGGTACTGGTAGAAACGTTATTGTTAATTAAAATAACGTTGCAGTTGTTTACAGTTATCAAACTGACACGTTATTATTTACATGTATTTTAAGTGATATCATTAAATTATAAAAAAAAATAATAATAATAAATTATTAAAGTAATCTAAAGATTTAAGTTATTGTTAAGAATTTTAATAAATTAATTAAAAATAAAATAATAATTATTATATATATATATATATATATATATATATATACACTGTGTCTAATTTGAGAATGAAGCAACACAGAAACAAGAAATTTGCAGGACATGTTCACTAAATAGTTCTTTAATGAATGCGACAGAGAATGTTTCTAAAGTTCAGCACAAACGTGAATGACAACAAAAAATTGCACTTTTGGCAAAGAAATCGAGTCTTGAAAAAACAGCATATCACAGTGTTTTAGGAAAAATGGTGTGGTAACTTTACAAAAAAGGGGTTCTAATGAGGAATGTGTCCACCCCAAAGTGCAATACATTGGCGGCAGCGATGTTCCATGCTGTCAATTAAGTTGTCGATCAACGAAATGGAAAAGAACTACCGGACAAGGAATAATCCTTATTCAAACTCATCTAACAAGCTTAAAGGAGGACTCTCTCCCAAGGTAGTTCCAAAGATGCTGTATCGGATTCAGGTCTGGAGACTGAGCTGGTCATTCCATCCGCTCCATACCGTGACCCTCAAGATATTCTTCAGCAACCCGAGCTCGGAGCGGGCACGCATTATCGTGCATCAAAAGAAATCCAAAACCAACAGCAGCGGCATATAGGCATACATATTCATCAAGGATCTCTCCTCGATATCTCACCCCAGTCAAAGTTCCTCCATGGAACACATGCAGGTCAGTGTGACCACAGAAAGAGATCCCAGCCCAAATCGTTATTCCACCAGCTCTGTAACTGTGACTTTCAACAATGTGGGATTGATTGTATTTGATGTTGTTTTCCCTCCAGATCAGCTGATGACCTGAATCACTCTCCAATGTGAACCTGGTCTAGTCTGTGAAGCGAACAGATGCCAATTGTTGACTGGTCCAGAAGACGTTTTCTCTTTCCCAACACAAACGGGCATCTATGTGTCCTCTGGTCAAAAGGACACAAACAACTGGTTGTCTTGCATACAGACCTGTACAGTGCAAGCGTCTGCTCACTGTAGTAGCTGAGATTCTTGTTCATGTTGCCACTAAATGATCTGTCATGAGCTGAGGCGCAGTAATATTACTCCTCCTTAGGGTCGAAAGAGCTAAATAACAGTCTCCCGCAGGTGTTGTAGCTCTAGGTCTGCCTGGAACTTGTCTTCTAGACACAGAATCCTCGGATTCAAACTGAGTCCATACTCGGTGGAACGCACTACGAGAGGCGTTGAGACGTCTAACAGCATCAGGTTGTGACATCCCCATTTCGATCTATCCGGTCACCCGCCGCCTCAACGAATCGTGCAAACGACCTCTCCTGGACATTGACAGAGTATCCTGGATATTGTCCACGAAACTGTAATAACAACTGAAGATTTTTGCATTTTTTTCTCCAACTCCTATATAAGTATTCATTTCTATAAAAATGTGGTAGCTACTGTTTTTGCATACATTTTCTTAAACTTCATTACTGTCATTAAAAAAATTTCAGTAACGTTTGAACTATAAATCTAACGTTATTGACATTTTTTTAATGGTGAGCTTTGGAAAACATGCTGTTTCTTAACTTTTGGAGGGCAGTATGCGATGGTGTTTGTGATATATATATATATATATATACGAGGGCCATCCAGGAAGTAGATTACGTTTCCGTCTGTGTCCGCTAGGGGCGGGGCTAGCGCGGCCATCTTGGGGTCAGAGCGTTGCGCAGCTCAGTCTGCATCTAGCCGTGCTAGTGAGAGGTTCGTGCTGTGCTCCGTTCAGATACTGTGACGGTTTGAAATGTCTGCGTTAATTGAAAATCCCGCGAGCTGCGAGGTGCGCTCAGTAATAAGGTTTCTGACTGCAAAAAACTGTAAACCGATAGAAATCTATCGGCAGCTTCGTGAAGTGTATGAGGACAACATTATCACTGAAGGTGGAGTGCGTCAGTGGGTCATAAGATTTCAAAATGGCCGAACCAATGTTCACGACGAAGATCGAAGTGGGAGACCCAGCATAGTGACCGCCGAACTTCTCGAAAAAGTCGATGCTAAAGTCCGTGAAAATCGAAATTTCACAATAACGGAACTTTCTTTGAGTTTTCCACAAATTTCGCGAAGTTTGTTGCACGAAATCATCAGCGAAAAGCTTGGTTACCACAAGTTTTGTGCAAGATGGATTCCAAAAATCTTGACAGAGGACCACAAAAATCAGCGAATGGCTGCAGCGTTGAACTTTTTGGACGCTTACCATAAGGATGGTGACTCTTTACTCGATCGCATCGTTACTGGTGACGAAACATGGGTGAAACATGTGAACTGTGAAACGAAATTGCAATCAATGCAGTGGGGGCACACAAGTTCTCCCCAAAAACCCAAGAAATGCATGCAAACAATGTCGGCAAGGAAGATGATGGCGACTGTTTTTTGGGACAGAAAAGGTGTAATTTTGGTGGACTTCCTGGAAAGAGGCACTACAATAAACTCTCAAAGGTATTGCCAAACTCTCCAAAAACTCAGAAGAGCAATTCAAAACAAGCGCAGAGGAATGTTGAGCTCCAAGATCTTGTTGATTCACGACAACGCCCGGCCCCACACGGCAAATGTCACTCGTAAAGTTCTTGAATCTTTTAAGTGGGAGTTGTTTCCTCATCCGCCGTACAGTCCCGACCTGGCACCGAGCGACTTCCACCTATTCCCAGCAATGAAGAAGTGGCTGGCTATGCAGCGTTTTGATGACGACGCACAGCTGCAAGAAGAGGTAACGAAGTGGTTGAAGGCGCAGGCGGCCGAATTTTTCGACGAAGGAATTTCCAAGCTCGTACATCGCTGCGATAAATGCCTTAATTTGTATGGTGACTATGTAGAAAAGTAGTATTTGAGTGTGGCTTTCATCTGTATATAATAAAATTTGTTTCCTATACTTTGTTTATTTTTTTATTCCAAAACGTAATCTACTTTCTGGATAGCCCTCGTATATATATATATATATATATATATATATTACATATTTTTAATTTTATTAAAAATTAAATAAATTATTAAAAATAATAATCATATTTGTTTAATAATTTATTTCATTTCATAATTGATTTATTATTAAAAATAAAATAAAATAAAACTTATTAAAAATAACATTGTTAAAAATTAGAAAATAAAGTAAAGGTTTAAGTTATTAAGAACTGCGTTTATTTCTTTCAAACCTCTGAATTATAGATAATACACTGAAGTGACAAAAGTCATGGGATAGCAATATGCAAATATGCAGATGGCAGTAGTATCGCGTAGAAAATGTATAAATGTGAAGTGCTTTGGCAGGGCTTTCATTTGTGTTCAAGTTATTCATGTGATGAAGAGGCTTTGACGTGATTATGGCCGCACGACGAGAATTAACAGACTTTGAACGCGGAATGGTAGTTGGAGCTAGACGCATGGGTCATTCCATTTCGGATATCGTTAGGAAATTCAACATTCCGAGATCCACAGTGTCAAGAGTGTGCCGAGAGTATCTAATTTCAGGCATAACATCCCACCATGGACAGCGCAGTGGCCGACCACCTGCACTTAACGACCGAGACCAGCGACGTCTGTGTAGAGTTGTCAATGCTCACAGACAAGCAACATTGCGTCAAATAACCGCAGAAATCAATGTGGGACGTACGAGGGACGTTTCCGATAGGACAGTGCGGCGAAATTTGTCTTCTTGGGCTATGCCAGCAGAAGACCGACTTGAGTGCCTTTACTGACAGCACGACATTGCTTGCAGCGACTCTCGTGGGCTCGTGAGCATATCGGTTGGTCCCTAAATGAATAGAAAACCGTGGCTTGGTCAGATGAGTCACGATTTCAGTTGGTAAGAGCTGATGGTAGGGTTCGAGTGTGGCGCAGAGCCCACGAAGCCATGGACCCAAGTTGTCAACAAGGCATTGTTCAAGCTGGTGGTGGTTCCATAATGATCTGGGATGTTTTTACATGGCATGGACTCGGTCCTCTGGTGCAACGGAACCGATCATTGAGTGGAAGAACTGGATACCTTGAGCTACGTGGAGATCACTTACAGCCATTCATGGACTTCACGTACTCAAACAACGATGGGATTTTTATGGATGACAATGCGCCATGTCACCGGGCCACAATTGTTCGCGATTGGTTAGAAGAACATTCTGGACAGTTCCAGCTAATGATCTGGCCACTTAGATCGCCCGACATGAATCCCATCGAACATTTATGGGACATCATCGAGAGGTCATTTCGTGCCCAAAACCCTGCACCGTCAACTCTTTCACAATTATGGACGTCTATAGAGGCAGCATGGCTCAATATTCCTGCAGGGGACTTCCAACGACTTGTTGAGTCCATGCCACGTCGAGTTGCTGCACTTCGCCGGGCAAAAGAAGGACCGACAAAATATTAGGAGGTATCTCATGACTTTTGTCACTTCAGTGTATAATCTCTGATTATACTATATCATAAAGTTAAAAAATAAATATTGTTTCACATCAGATGCAACCTTTTGGAAACAGGCTGTTTTCCAGGATTAGGGGAAAATCAATTAAAGCTAGCCTTAACAGTATTTACCAGTTTGTGTCACTGAGAAATTATATAACAGACCAACATAACATTACTAAAATCCGGTATAATTTTGGAAGACTCGGCTTAAGGTACTAATTAACAAAATAAAAAATAGGATACTTAGAACTTGGCTACAGCCATAAACAGGCCAGGTGATGTTTCTGCGAGAATTCAACCAAGGAAAAATTATTGAATAGCAACCGTATACGGTATCTGATAACCGTGTGTAGCACATATATAATGACGTTGCGTGCGTACGGATTCATAATAGATTGAATGCGCAGAGAATTGATGATAGTATAATAAAATTTATTTTACTGAAAGAATCACTTCATAGTTCTGGAACTTTCCACAAAAATAGTGGTACAACTCCTTCACAGTACCGAGTACAATCAGTAGTGAATCATCTTCAAACTACTAAGAACATCAAATGAAACGTAGTGCAAAGCATGTCTATAAGAAGAAGCTGTCATTGGATATCTCAAATACTCCGAATTTAGTTGTGAACTAACAATTGAGAAACTGATGCTCTCTTCATCTTATATAGTTTTCCCCCGACCGCACACAAATCTCTAGTATTACTGAAAAGAATATGAGGTGTATGAGGAAAATAGTGGGATACGGAATTACTAAAAGGCATATGAAGGCGGAATACGGTTATAGCTGCATAGAGGACCAATTACAGTTATTCAATTAAAATGCCCATTACATTTACACAAGGACAGGACCAAAATGTCGCGTAGGCAAAGAAGGAACAAAATGCCCATACCAGATGCACCTTGCTCCTCCGCGTAATGGAGCATGCTTTCAGTCCTTCACTATGGGGTCATCACTTTCGCTTTTCCGTTATCTTCAGTTTCTTCGTTTCCTGATTCATCTTCATTTTTTATCCATATTGTCTTTCACCAGTGAAACTATTTCTACATGCCCTAAATTTTCACAATTTTAATTTTATCCCATCCATTCTTCAACATCGCCATTAGTAACTTCTTCGTAGCATGGAATTTTCTTAAGTAAGCAAACTATTTCACAATTTTCTGTCTCTTCTCTGCTTTTGTGAAATTCGTTTCCTGAAGGGCTCAACAACTTTCTCCAGGAATGAACAAGGCTTATCTGCGTGATTTCACTCTAAGTATGAGGTATCCATTCAGTAATATCCAACGTATCTATTTTCTTCAGTTTCTCGATTATATTATACGCTTTCTATGGCTAGGATAAGAGGTGAAAGAAGTTTATGTCTGTAATTTTTTTTTCTGTGCGTCCAAAACGCCCTGCCCATCGGCTGACACACTGAAGTTACGTTAAGGAGGAAGAAATATAGCTCTTATATCTTCGTCTCGTAACTATTCCGCATCAAGATGGGATGAGACATTGCGTAGAATGATAATCGCGTTCCTTAACAAATATTTGTTTTTTATTTTAAAACTTTTTCAACGATGGAACGAACTGCTGATGAAACAATCATTAAATATTGCTCCATATTTGTATACTTTTTACGTTTTTAAACGCCCGGGAATGTTTTGATTTGCCTATAAGCGCTAGTTTGAGCTTATGGCTGCCTGTTGCGTTGCTGCTTGCCAAGATTTGACTCTGTCCTTGCTTCTTTTGTAGCCAGGTATCGATTTTTCGTCCCTGAATGCCAGCGTTTTCGAAGGTAGCACTCGGAAATTCAGACCGGTCTCATCACAATTATAAATTTGATCTTCAGATATACTCTCCTTCTCAATTAGCTTGTGGAAATTATTCTTGAATATTGCATCATTTCCAACTTAGCAGATAGCTTTCCCTTCACAAACGTTTAACTGCCTGATGCCTATCTCTTTTTTTCCATCTGTCTAACCAGGCAACACTAGCAGTAAATCCATGCTGTCGTTCTTGAAATTCACCATAAAATTTTAGAGCTTTCTCTTGTAAAATTGGTCTTGAAATGGGTGTTACCTTTGCTGCTTGAACCACAAATAAAGTGTCTCACTCTCTCTCTCTTATTCACCACCTTTCACACATATTCCTTCCTTAAAACTATCCGTGCATGCTCTTTTCACACACCAAGACTCGATTTTGGACCACTCCGTTTCCTATCAACGTAGTCCATCCAACACCTAAAATCCATGGTAATTTTGTTTACACTCCCCCTTTGTCCAGTCTCCTTAAGGCATCTAGTTTCATTTCCATTGTCACATTAGTTTGTTTTGTTTTCTTTTCTTTCGACGTTTTCACTTCACAGAATATGAAAGGTTCCCAAAAACTATGTTCCCAAAAGTCGAGAATGCTGGACTCTACTGTATGCAAATAATAAAACGTTTACATGGATCCTCTTGCTTACAGACCGAGACATCGATAACGCATCGGATGAATACAGACATCGATAACGCATCGGATGGATACAGACATCGATAACGCATCGGATACAAACATTGGATGGAGACGCATCGGATAGATAATTCCAAGACATCGATAATTCCAAGACAGAGAGTGTTTCTGCCTCTCGAGGCCACATTCTTAGTTTCGCCATTTGAATTCTTCTGCTAGGTGATGTTCTGAGCCAACTTAGTGTTAGAGTTAAATTGTGCAGTCTTGACTACTAACGTACATTTTAAATTTTGAATCTGACAGTTATTTTAAATTACATCGCCACAAGTGGTGGCTTTTTTTTGTGAGTACAAGATGTGCATTAATGTTCAAGTTCTGATTTAAAAAGTATTTTTTAATCTTTTTAAGCGTCTACATTTCATTTCAGAAACAGTGATAATTCGCTTAACGTCTGTTAGGATTTGGACCTAGTTTATGCTCCCGAAGTCTCCTAGTTTATGTAAACCTGATTCTATATAGTCATCATATGACCTTTCATTTATCCCATGTTTCATTAATTTATCCGATACTTTGAACGATATATATTTTCTAATAATCGATTTTTGAAGTGAAACGATAGTAATTCGTACCTCACACATATATGAAACAATAAATGTGGTGTTTCCCTCCATAAGTGAAAGTCTTAATACATGTAACATATACTCATTTAACTAATCTACGATACTTTAGCATTAATTAAAAAATTTTAATAATATTCTATTGTTGGAGTTCAGGAGTACCTAGGAAAGACCCTGACTGAATTCTAACATACATTGGTTAAAAAAAATTGATTTATAAAAGATACTTCTTCAAAGAAATACATGAAATTTCCTTTTTCTGTGGCTTTTCTTTCAGCGTCCGAAAACTTTGCAGACGGTTTCATTGGCATTAATTTCTCCTCATTAATTTAATTAGATCAGACAAGGACGAAGTCGTATTTTACATCTAATTGTCTCAATTCAATTTAACAAAGCATTTCTTATTGCTAACACCAACGCGATCTATTTATAGAAGAGTACACTTCTAGAGAGAAATTATTGGATACAGAAAAATAACTCTTTCGTGTCTATAATATGACAATCACCAGATTTTCTTGCTATATAGCAAAGATGAAGTAAAATTCAATAATATTTCTGTATATGTTTGTTTGCCTAAGCTGAATTACCATTGTTTGTTATTTTTCTTCTAACGAACAGCACAAGCACAATGTATGAAATTATTCACATTCAGTAAACCCTTGCCGAACGCGAGCGCTACGTCATTAATAGGGTGTGTGCATGCCCCGCAAAGTTAACGTTCTATGGGTTTTTTTTAGTTTAGTTGACTGTGGCAAAGCACCTGAGAGCTATCTGCCGAAGGGGAGTTCGTGGAGTATTTTCTAGGGAATCTGGCTAGTATGCATGTTACACGTGGGAAAAGCAACGAAATCGTCTACGCAGCTATCATATTGGCCAACATTCGAGTCTGACCGATGGTTTTGCCGGCCAAGATTCAAACCTGAAGCGTTCTACCCAAACTACCAGCGTTCAGCGATTTTTACCGCTCGGCCGTTGTGGGCCTTCATTTTGTGTAGAAAAAAATGTTTCGTATAGTTTAAATTCAGAAGATATCCGTAATTTAAACAAACCTAAATACTATCGTAAATGAAAGGAGAAAACGAAACAAATATTAATTTTTACTATTGCTTACTAAGTACATGAGACAATTATGTTTTTTATAAAGATGGTGATTTTTGCTTGGGATAATGTTTTAAAATTCTCTGTTAGGAACGCAGAGTTTTCCCAGTGTCTCTCCCAATGCGTCTTCTTTCTTCATTTGGGTCAATCTTCGCTGCGAAATCAGAATCAGTTTCTGTGCCTTTTTTAACAACTCGTTTAGCCTTTTTATAAGTTAATGGTGCGCTGTGTTTTTCTTCAGTACCGAGGCATTCTTTGTCATTTAGGTGTTATAAGTTCATATAATTCTTCATTCATCACTTCCCAATCGTCATTCTCGATTAATTCTTTGATTTATCCTTTTTGCATACCAAAAAATCCTAATTGCTTTTGAAATTTGTGCGATTCCTTTGGTTTGATTTTCAGTCGGTAGAAATGCATGGACGTATTTGGCAACTGTTGACCACAAGTGATGCCAGCAAGCACTCAGTGTTGAGGAATTCCCATCCGAGTTTAATCATTTCCGTGCTGGGGGATTATGTTACGTTACTTCCAAAATATCATTAGCTTGTCATGCTTTCCTTTGTCTAACGCTTTATGTTCAGTGGTGCAAATATATCTGACATGTTTTTATGATCCCTTGATCTATTGGTTATTGAAGAAAATTTTGAAACTTGTGCCGAAACTGCAAAACAAATAACTATTCATACTCTGAATATATCAAATATAAGGCTGGGGGCATGCGAACAAACTGCGTCCGACTGGAGAATTTATTAATCTCATTAACAGGCCCCACTGTTCTTTTGTTAAAGCATATAAAGTAATGCAACAATAGAGTAGGGAAGGGAAATCATACACAATATATGCAATATTTGCAGGTAGAAAAAAATCTTGATAATCTTTCTTTTTGCTCTTGCTATTCCAATGAAAAGTGGACTTGTTATAATTTTAACTTGCTCTTAAATTCTCAATAATTTATTCATGCAATATGATGAATTATTTATAATCACTGTACATTCATTTTCAATAATATATTTCATAACTTGTTCAAGTGCAAGCGTACACTTTGTATTGTAGAATAAATTTTTCACTGGAATGGTTGCTAATCCTAGTTGATGATTTGCTGTTATGGTTGCAAGCAATGTACATTGCCAAACATAATGCTTTATATCTGCTGGACGTACTGGTGTTCCTCTCCTATATTTTATATTTCTTCTAAAATTTCGCAGGTTCATGTCTTGTATTGCATTACATGCATTGATGCTATTAAATAAATATCTTTCAAATTCAAAATTCATTGTCTGCAAATATTCCCACCACATGTCCATGAATTTTATACTAAAATGAAGTACACAACGAGTTCCTTATCCTGATTATATTTTTAATCCTAACAGTCCACTTTATACGCTTCTTTCAAAAGCAAACTTCAGAAGATGTATGATTGAGTATGTATGATTTCAGAACATGTATGACTAAAACTTCAGAACATAAAAGATATGAGTAAACTTCAGACATAAACAAATTTTCTAAATGGAAACGATAACAAATAAGGGCAAAATCGAAGTCCGTAAATTACTTTCAGCAAGGATTTACTTTTGTCGAATATCAAAACTTCTTTCATTTAACATTTATTGAATTCAGTAAATATATATATAACATGCTATTAATTTCTAAAAAGGGGAAGTTAAAACAAGAAATTGTTATCTGAATCCCCAAATAAATTGTTTCTAAACTATACTAAAAACTTGCTACTGATGCTGCTAAATGTAAAACGTGGTATGTCCACATGATAGTTATTTTGAATTTTATTTACGTTGCTAAAATATTAAGATTCGTATCTTTATCATACTGGTCTTTTATAGTAGCGTTCAGTTGTTATTTAGATTTTATGATAATGAAAGCAGAACATTCCAATCATACTATCCATGGATATGCTGTACGTAACACTCTTGAAACTACTTACTACATAGCTTCCATGCTAGTTTTCAGTTGCGCTATTACTTGGTTTTATAGGAGGATAATAAAAGTAGAACATTTCAGACATATTAGCCATGAATATTCTGAAAGTAATGCCTTTAAAATTACTTAATTCATGTCATCCATGTTAGTCTTTGCGCTGTCATTCGGATTTTATAGAATAATAATAAAAGCAGAATATTTCTGTCATATTATCTATGGATATTCTCCAAGTATTACTCTTGAAACAACTTACTTGAAAAGAATCCTTATCTAAAATTAATAACCTGAATTTCCATTCCTGTACTATAAAAGATATGCTTTTGTGAAGTCATGTGGCGTAGAATAAATGGCGGCGGTTTGTACATTATGATAAATAAATAAATAACATATGTCTTTACAATCCATATTTTATTTCTGCGCGACTGCAAAACAGGAGCAAATAAACAAAAGGCTCCTTTTTGAAACATGAAAATTCCCGGATAAGGACTATCATCAGGTTAGTAATACTCAAACATATGTTGAACTGAAACATATATTTAACCGGAAAATGATATTCTAGCTTTTTTTACTCTTTCTGCAAGAATGAAAAGAATACTAAGCATTCATTTTATTCAATTTATTTGTCGGTTTCTCATAAAAGTCATTTTTTACTCCACTCTACCAATATCGGTTTCAAAAACAATGGATAGGTTATTACACTTAAAGCAGTTCTAGACTTGCTTTATTTTTTCCCTTTGAATGAGAATAATATTTTAAAAGGTAGAAAAAATACGTATTCCCACTGCTCTTTATTGAGTGAGAATTTCAAGGAGAATTGAGTGAGGAGTGGTAGTAATACCGTTTACAGAAATCAATGGTTTTCAGGGTAAAGCAAATGGGGTAAAAAAGTTTAATGTACGCCACTCTAGCAAACGGCTCAGCAGATGATAATGAGGCGTTGCCATGTAAATGTTTCTTGACTGTGAGAAAGTGTCTGTTGCGGAAGATGAGAAACATTTTCGAAAAGGATGCTTGATATCATTACAATAAGTTATTTTTTTAGTGTCATAAGTATAGGTATTCCGTATGCGTAAAATAGAGGCAAATATGCATTTATGTTTATAGCCTTTCTTTCGGTATTTTACTAACTAACATTTTATGTTTAAATCTTTATTAGTATAATATATTTTTGTACTAAAATATTATGCTGCTAAAAAGGTGTCACATCAAAATTCATCTATTACTATTAGATGATAAATTTTAATGAATATAAAAAGGTTAGATTAGCTTCTGTGCAGGACATCATATTCTTGCAATTGCACGATTAATAGTGTCGTTAATATGATAAAAAAGATAAAGTATTTAATGAAATGTTCACCGCTCTCGAATTGGTAAAGAAATAGTTATTATTGGAGATTATCATTAAAGCAGTAAGCGTAAGACATTCATTCTTTTTGTAGCTGGCCTGACCGAATAAAGCGATCAAAGAGTTATGTTAGAATATTTAAATATAAATCAAAAGTTTCTTTAAATAGTACAGTAATGACTGGGTACAGAATTTCAATTTATAAAATTTAACATCATATTATGTTATTATTTCAGGAAAACTCCTGACGGATTTCGAGATGTAAATTGTTTAAGTTCCGATCTGCTTTTTTTATTATGCTAATTACTGAAAAAAAAATATCAGTGAAAGAGAATCTTACAAAAGATAATTTTATAAAGCGCTATTTTTGAATGATAAAATCTTCCTTTTTCTTTTACATTCCGAATTTAATAATCACGTTTTCTGGGAGTGAAAAAAAAATCAAATTTTAAACTGTAAAGCCTCATTTATAGCAATTATTGCAGCACATCATGCAGTAATATGTGATCACTTATTTCATCACTTATGATCACTTCTTTTATCACTTATTTCAGCACATCATGCAGTGATATATATATGTTGCGACAAACTTCTAGGGAAGGTAGGGCACATCATAATGTTTAAGAATTGCGTAGTAACCCATACCCAGAAATTTCAAGGTTAAGCGGTAACAGAGGTAGAGGATGAGAAAGAAACAAGAGAGTGATTAATTTGAAACAACAGAGGGATTAATGGTGTACGACAGCTTGTATGTTATAACAGATGCTCGAAGTCTGCACAGTCAGACTCCAAACATGCCTGATACCGAAGGACCGTTGATTGCTTGACATGTTTAAATACACCGGGAGTTTCTTTGATTGTAGCAGCTGGGCAGGCGAGTCTTTTTCACAAGATCCATTTCAGACACAACAGGATCGTGATATACGACACTTTTGATGGCTCCCCACAAGCAGTTGCCGACCAAACCCGCCCACGCATTAACTTTGAAGCGTTGTTGTGCTGCATGGTGCCACACACCGCGAAGGTTTTCTTGAGCCCACAAATGCTGATTGTGGTGATTGCCATTGTCCGAAATGTACACATTCAGGATGGTCATCGGGAAGCACTGACTGAACTAACTGAACCATCTGGAGTCGAAAGGCATGGAAGGACTCGACGTTCAAGACGCGCAGGACACTGGTACGAGACATTCTTAATTGAGTGTGATCCGTATGCTGGTCCTTGGATTTTACTGGTCCGCTTGTATACTCTCCACCGTGTGCAGAGTATACCAGTGGATTAATTTGAAAGTTAAAAAGGATTTTTTTTCCTACAGCAGAATTCGGCTAAGCTTGGTCAAACATTTGTTAGGAATGGAAAGACTTATCTTCATTTAGCAATTTCATCGTCGAAATTGTTATCTATAGTGCACCACAAGGGAGTCCGATTTTGCGTTCATACTGAGAAGAGAAGGAAGAAATTTAACAGAACAGCCAAATCCTATGAGACGAACCCACGTCAGTGAGAATGGACTAGCAATCAGTCTCTACTAATTGCTATACTTCCTAGGTATAGGTAGTATATTAGGTAATTGGAAAATACATATGATAAAACTTCGTTAGGGGATCAGTTGAACAATGATAATATCTAAATGTCTATTTAAATAGGCAAAGAAATGATTTAGATCGAACCGATTGGGAGTTACATTACAAACGAGAAAAACACCCTGTGCCATTCTTTCTGTGTATGGGATTTTTCATGACGACTGAGACGTTTGGCTTCGATATTGTCCGTGTTTAACAGTTCTAAGGCACCCATGATCGTATACATAAAGTTATAGGAAAAGAAGTTCTAGAGATTTTTGAAGTCGATAGCCTCTGTGCTCTTAGTTCTGGTCAAATAACACATTTAAGTCTGGAGATCTTACTGTAAAATGTTTCACTGTTATTGGTTTATTTCTCCTCAGTCACATATAAAATGTGAAAAGTTTTCAAAATTTACTATCGTTTTATTTTGCAGTCTCAAACATCAGTGATAATATCTTTGATGTTTCAAATAAATGGAGTACACGGCAGCAAATCTGTTTGAAAATAGCATATTGATGAAGTTTAATATCATTAGCAGCATTGTTTTCATTTAATATATTAAATGGAGTATTCCCTCAAACTTTTTTTAATGTTCAAAGATAGTTTTAAATCTAAAGTATTTCTCCTCAAAGAATGCTCCAAGGCATGATATGATTCAATGCAGATTTTATTTTTATAGTTTTCGCTTGTATTTTGATTTAGAGTTATGGAAACTTGAATACGCTAAATTATATTTCTGTAAAGGAATATTAGTAATAGTATTTAAATAAACATCAGGTAAAAGATAATCAGATTTTATATATTTGCATAAGCGATTATTACATTGCAGTTGTTAGATGACGATAATTAATATGCATTGAAATTCACATCAGTGTTACGATTTGATACTGCATAAAGATAACGGTAAGACCTTTCTCAAGTTTTTTTTTTTTTTTTCCATTTTCTCTTTCAAACTAACAATGTTCATGTCACTGCTAATACAAAGATTAGTTTGACCTTTAACGCCCACGGATTAGAAACACAATCAGCTCAGTAAATTATGCCTTTGTATTATGTGTTCGAATTGTTACAAAACAATAAATTCTCAAATGTTAATGAGCCTGTAGAATATCTGAGAAATTTTAGTATTATAAGTTATCTAACAAATATTAGTATAGCATACTATAGCATAGTCAAGACAGTTTTATATAGAAGTGAGACGGATAGAGATGTGATAATTATTAGGATGACATGGTGAAATTTCTGTGTTATTATCTCAATTTAGTGTATTCCTACAAGCACATGAAATAGATTTTTACTTTAAAATATGCTAATAGTGGCGGGGCAGCGAAGACAAGCATCAGTTTCTAAATTAAAATTTTGACTTTACTAATTTAAAGTTGATAAAATGATGAGGTGAAGATGGGGCAATAATTCGTCTGGCAATCTAAGAAGGTTCGAATAGTTTTTATATGAAGTCAAATAGAGTTACACCTTGCAACTATATTCTATAAAAAATATTATAAGGCGTAAATGTAAGCCCAGGTTTAGAGAGTAGGAAACCTTGGCTATATACTGTCGACAAGCAGAACTATGTTTTACCGCACTGCTGCATTAAAGAGAAGAGTTATATGTATACATTTCAATTCACATTATAAGAAACCATTAGATCTAATTAAAATAAAGATGCATCCTTAAAGTGCATTATACAGCAATAGACAAACAGTACCAATGCAAAATTCAGGTAGACATTTCCTCGGATTGGCTATGTTAACTCATTGCAATTAAACATGAAAACTGCTCATCTTTCAAGAGTTTGCATTTTCAAGTTTAAATATTCAGAAGACATAGGCTTTTCGAAGCATACAGTAATTACTTTTAAGTAAACTTGTGAAATTTACAAATAAAAAGATTTCTTGAGACATAAATTTAGTGATAAAGATATTAAAATGTCTTTCCTTAGAGGCTTAGTAAGTATTACACTACCACAAAAAGTATTCTATCCGCAGCCCGAAGTTTTCTGCCTATCTCTTAACACTCGCGAGAGAACCCACAGATTTTTTGGACAGTGTCTGTGCCAATATCAGCTGACCTTCATCTTCAGTTATCCGTGATAAGACCATCTTAAAGAGATTTTTTATTTTCCTTATTTTTTCTCTTCTTTTTTCCCTCACTTTTTATGTCTTCTCCTTTTCATTTCCTCAACTTTCTGTCAATAATCTATAGTCTTCATTCTTCTTTGCTGCTTTCTGACGATAAAAATTACTTATTTCATTATTCTTCATTATAAAATCATCTGCATCAATGATGTAAATATAGCAAACTTTCTAATCATAAACATACTATTCCTCTCATTCTGAGCAGTATTTATTAAATTGCATCAAATCAAAAAAACTAGAATTTCCTAACTTAGCATTCTACAGGCCACTCATATGAAATATTTCCTGTCCAGTCTATAAGTACATTCTTATAAAAATATATATTATCTAATTATATATATATCTAATTATATATATATATATATATGCGTGTGTTTGAAAATATTCGGTTAATAAATATTAATGTAATTTGCAAGTTGTAAAGAGTCAAATATAGTATGAGTAGTAGATAGTTAGCATACATAATTTAAGTAAAATAATAAATAATCTTATCATTTTTACAGTAATATAAAGCTTTAACTAACATTTAATAAAATGGTAAAATTGTAAAGAAATGTTTTCAGCTTCATGAATTGTTTATATCTGAGCAGTAAAAGGATAAAAAATGCCTCTTTTCTCCAATTTTATGTCTTCACAGAAACATCTAAATTTTACTTCTAGGACTTAGATCTAATAAAGCATGAGTTTACTAGATAATGAGTGAACAAATTCAGGACGATTGTAGCGATATTTGAGGCATTTTGGAACTTCGATTGTTCAGCTCTTTACCCAAAGTACTAATGATAATGTGAATTATTTTAGTTACATGTACACATCCGAGTATCCGAGCACAGATGATCGGAGTACAGGATCCGAGTACAGGATGGCCTTATATATGAATCGACTTTTAAAGGCTTCCAAAAGGGAAAAAAGGGACACCTTCTTTAATTGATGGTTTCATTCATATGAATTTACTATGGCAAAAGTGTTCCGCAACCATGCTTCAAGATAAAACTAAGTAAATACATCTGCATTACTGTATTCCGCCATACAAGTTTTTTTGGACAGGTGATTAGTACATGCAGTTAGCAAATGAAGTATCCGCAGTTCTAATCTCTATGAGGATGTGTTATTTTTCTTATTTCCTGTTATTAAGAAGCTAATCATGCCTACAACAAAGTCCAAACTGAAATGTTGTAGACTATAATTCGGCAAGACCTGGATTTGGATTAAGTCTCATGGTTCTGTGTAACAGACATTTTAGGAAGAGAAAACGCACATCCACATGATCATGGTTAAGGATCATCGGCGTAGGAAAGTCTACAACAGAGGTTGCAAGATCAAACCAAAGAAATTAGATTAATAGACATGTGGTATTCTCTAACAATAGATAGTCATACAGCCCTGATTTTGTGTTAAAAATGAAGCAGTTTAGGAATTCTTCTAGTAAATGGTTCTGTTCTTGCAGCAGGTTTTGGAGAGAGGAAAGGCGAGTTGCATTTCGCTGCCCAAAGCAGTGTCTCAAGCAGATTCTATAGGGATTTAAATCTGGAAATATGGTTAGGCAATACATTCGATTAATATATTCACTTTACAGAAAATCATCCATCAGATTAAACCTATGTGGACCAGGATTTTGTTCATAAAAATAAATTGAGAGCTAACTGCGCCACTGAAAAGGCGAAGATAGTGCTCTAAGATCTCTTCCCTATACCTCGCAGCAGTTGCAGTGCTTCTGGTGGCCTGTGCACGTCTGCAAACACATAATGACCACTGCGCGCATCCAAAATAAAAACTGTGTAGAACATTAAACTTCCGCTGTGATACTGTTTGCTTTCTCGAATGTTGGAGAACAGGTACTGGATGTCTGGATCGCTCCCGTTGTTTCATTGAAAGAAAATTCAGGAATCCATGTTAAACTGGAACACAGAATTTGACTGTAGGCATTTGAATTAATATTTTATTACTTATTTTACTTTAATAATATTTTAAAGGTAAAAAAGAAGAAAAAAATCTGAAACTTTCAGATTTTACATTACGCCCGAAGGGGCGTTTTTTTAACGTTTTTTGAATTATCTTTATTTATTAAATATCAAGTTTTTCGCACTTAAACCATAAAATTCAGTTCAACAGCAATAAATCAAAATAAGTTTTAAATAAGCATCTTTAGAATTTCCAATACACAGCCTCGCGCGCTAGAAAAATATTTTTTTTTTTTCGTTTCATAATGCCATTGCTCGCCTTGAAATCGCTGAATTTGTTAATTAAAAATTCGTTAAAATTTTAAAAAATAGGAAATAGGTAATAAAACAAATTCCAAATTTGGGCTTCCAGATGCCCATATTCGGTGGGAAACATACGTTATTCAAAATTGGATGGCTTCTAGGTACCGCCGTTTTATCACAATGAGAGAAACATACATTCATTTATGCGGATTCTTCATTATTTAATTTCCTTAAATATTATACAGGGCTGTAATATTTGGTGGCAAAAATCCGAAAAGGGAACTGACATTTAAATTTTTCAATGCAAAATGCCAAAACGAAATAATAGCCCTTCTGTTCTAACGTCCTTTGGGCTGAAAGGAATTAGTCTGATGTATATACTATTAATTCCGATAGTTCTTTTGAAATCAATAATGGGAAAACTACATGTTTTTTCTCAATCTGCAATTTTATAACCAGATGGAAAACAATTTACAAACTATTTGCAAAAGATCATCCTGCTCACTTCTGTGCTCAAGAATGTCTTTTAGCAATGGTGCAGAAAACATAGACTTTGGACCAAGCAATATTGGAGATAGCTACTTTCCCTCCGTAGATGAGACTCGATTCAGCTTAAACACTAATTCTTGGCGTTCTACCTGTCCCCTAACATCTGAGAAGTGGACCAGTGCAGCAGAGATCTGGTGGGCACGAATTATATTGGAGGAGCGAAGTTGTAGGAAAAACATCTGATAGCATTATATTCTAATTTAAAGGGGTTCATATATCTCTCATTTCATTTTTATTATTGTGAAGCTCTTCCACATAGGAAATCTGGAAAGGGAGGCTGGAAATCTTGGAAATGAAAACACTTATCGAAAGTACTATTGACTAGTTAAATTTCAAGACTAAGCCCTACAGAACCTGCCTGAATTTATCTTGGGAGAACAGTTGCAACTCTTCGTTTCACTTCCAGAACCCTCCAGGACCTGAAAACAGATTTGTTGTACAATGGCATGGCTGGAAATCGTGGGCCCTTAGGCACAAATTTAAATAAGTATAAATATCATTAGCCTAAATAATTAGGAAGTGAAAAACCATTTTAGTCAAATAATTGAGTTTTGTTTAATGTTTTTAAACAATTCAAGACTGTCTTAATGATGAACAAAATTTACTAACAGCAAAACTACACAGAAACAATCTTAAATGTAATTAGTAAACAAAATAAAACATGTTAATAACTTCGCACCAATGAATGAATTCATGAAATACATTACCAGAGAATTTCCAATACACAGCCTCGCGCGTTTTTGTTGCCGTAAAAGAATCCGTTATATTTTTCAGTCCCATATTCTTTGCCTCTTTATGCTCGATTGCAAATGCGAAAGACAATTTAATAACTTTTGATCAGCCATATTTCTTCTGTTTTAAGATTTTTGTTTTGAAAATGATCCTTCTATTAAAGCAATAGTTACATAAATCATTAAAGAAAGATGGTTAGAAAATGTTAATTTCAGAATTTGAAAATTAATAGCTTGAAAAGGCTATTATTCTTGAAAGACGATTTCACGTTGTTTCACTTAAATGTATGCTTTCACTTTTCATTCAACTCAGTTGCTAATCGAAAAAATGTAAAATATTCTTATCCCATTTATAACATCTCTGTTATTTAAGAAGCTAAATTATTCAAAAGCAGACGCAGCTCTTAAAAATACTGGTATTTTTTAACTTTTGAATATAATTGATTTAACTTTTAATGAATTAAAATGCATTTAATTCATGATATACCTAATTAAAATATTAATTATTTTTATGGAATAATGTTACACACTTTTTAACTTTCTAATATATAGAAGATAATGTTACTATGTTACTCTAAATGCATATTCATCTGATATCCTATAAAATGTTTCGCTGTTCCCCCCCCCCTGAGTCATCTCTATCGATAATCTCTACTGATAAACAGCCTTAAACTTATGAAGAGCTCTTTTGGGCGATCGTTAAAATCTTAATGGATTCAGATTTTTTGGCCCGAAAGGGCTATTAATCTTAAAACACAGCTTTGCTTTTTTTTAAATGGCAATAATTTTAAAAAAAAGTCGCACAATGTTAGAATAATTAATAACCTTTGGGATTATCTCTAAACAATTGCCGATGTTATATAAATCCAGCCTAGAAATGTCACAGAGCTCTGGCTCGGCTAAGACTTGAACCCGGAATCTTTCCCACCTAAAGCGAGAATTATATCATTAGGCCACCATGCCGTGCTAGCTAAACCCTCTTCATTCATCCGCACTGAGAAATAACGGGAAATTAGCCTTGTGAATGAGGAAGAGTAATTTCGTGTAATATCTTTGTACAACTTCTTACATTTTAAACAGATGAAGAAACCATAACATTTATTACTGACTTTATTTTAATTTTATTTATTTGTTTATTTGCTAATTGTTATTCATCTGGGAAATTTAGCACTTTAAGCGCTAATCTAGTTGCAATTTAGAGGTTATTTTATGAAGTTATTTCGGTAATTGACAACACTCCCGTGAGCTAAAGAGGAGTTGCTTAATATCCGTGTTCTCTTTGAGCTATTAACAGCTAATTATTCTATTATATTTCGTGTATTTTCATAATAAAGTGCTAATTTTTCCTGCTTATCTAGCGAGATCATTGAAGAAATATCACCGATTTAGTAGCATTTGTTCGAACTGGTAAGTAAGTTTCAGGCTTCCCTGCCTCGCGAGACTGAACCGCATTTACAGGTCCACTCTCCCTTCAGAACAAGGTGAGAAGGTTCAACCTCCGCTCTTGCCCCTCGGAAAGAGTGGCGCACCTCCTGCTGTTTACCAAACGGCACTGGTCGTTAATTTGCTACCTACCAGTCGCTCGGTCTGCCCGTCGCAGTAGGACATTACCCAGCGAACCCGCCCACCCCCGGTTTACTAGATTCACGCCGCGCTAGGACGTGCCGGACCACCGGGCCGGGAAATAAGTGACCTATACGGGGTTTTCAAAACCACTAAATTCATAAATTTTATACCCCCGTGGCCGAGACTGCCTACGTACAGATCCTAGCGAGAAGCTTCGCAGAGTTCCCTACGTCGACTCCCTGGGGGGGGGTTGTTCGAACTGGTACCGTCTTCAAGTATTATTATCAATCTGTTAAACTTTCTTATGAAATCAGTTCCTGCAGATTAAATTCTGGCTATGTAATTTCCTCGCCATACCATTATTACAGTGCTAAGTTATGATTTATCATCCATGCGACCAAGTAGTCTATTATAATCTACTTTCATATACGCTTTTACTTTTATTCGCTTTCATATACGCTTTTACTTTTATTTTGTCTTTATGTAAAAAAATTATAAAATACCAAAAAAATTATAAAATATAAAATACAAAAAAAGAGACGAAAGCTTTCAGATTTTATGTTACGCCCAAACGGACTTTTCATAACATTTTTGTGTGTTACCTTTATTTGTTAAATATCATGTTCTCTGCACTTAAACCACATAAAATTCAATTTAACAGCAATATCATAAATAATTATAAACAGCATATTTTTAGAATTTCCAACAGACAGTCTCACGTGCTGGAACTTTATGTACACTGTTGCCACTGCTTGCTTTGAAATCGTTGAGGTTGTTAATCAAAAATTCTTTAAAATTTTCCAAATATAAACTAGATAAAAAAACAAATTCGAATTTCAAAATTAGAGTCTCCAGGTGTCCATGGTCGGGTGGAGAATTACGTTAAAAAATTTGGTGGTTCTAGGTACTGTCGTTTTTTCACAATGCGAGAAACATACATACATTCATGCAGATTCTTCATTATTTAATTTCTTTAAATATAATACAGGGCGATAATATTTGATGGCAACAATTTAAAAATTGTTTCGCCGTTTATAATAAATAAATAAAATGCTGTTTTTGAGCCTCCTGGGCTACCGCCGCTTTGAGCTAAAAACATTTCTCGTTTATCCTTAGTCCAATGGTTAGCATGCTGTACCCCGCTAATCACTGATAATTTTTCAAAATTTGTAATATTCTTAAAAGTTCTTCTTTCTTCTCCTTATATTTTCTCAGGTCATGTTGATTTCCTCTTCAATTATTTTTCTTAGCGAGTTTTATGTATCCTTTGTCAGTTCTGCTCATTGTTTAATATTTATGGATGTGAAGGTAGAAGACACTATACCTTAGATACTTCGAAATACTTTAACGTTGAATCTTTGAAACTGGTAGCTCGAAACAATATATATCTGGCAACCTCTCTGTCTTTCCTTCTCTTCTCCCTGTGTACATAAATAAACAAACACATGTAGATAAAGGTTAATATATATCATACTCAACTAGTTCACAAATCTAAACCGTTAGAGTTACGTTACTAGAATCTCTAAAATTAAGCATAAATTTCATTCCATTTATTTAAGTCATCTATGTGTAAAAATAGATCCTTATCCTAAATACAGTCCTATCGATATCAATAATGCATTTGCATTATTTCACTAGAGGATAAATTGCAAGAAATAATTTAAATATCTTCGAAAAAAGTTGTTGACTTTAAGTAAGACAATGCATAGAATAAAGAACAGTAGAAAATCTTTGTTTCAAAATAATTTCATTTACTCGCAAAAGAGCAAATGAAAATTATATAAGCTGCCCATAAAACTTCAAGTTAATTTCAAGACAAAGTAATGGCACATGATTAATTATCAGAAAAGTATCAATCCACAGATTAAAGGCTATTTTAAGAAGATCCAGTGACTCCATTGAGAATTCTCAGT
The DNA here is from genome assembly GCF_044657685.1 of Stegodyphus dumicola. NCBI lineage: Eukaryota > Metazoa > Arthropoda > Arachnida > Araneae > Eresidae > Stegodyphus > Stegodyphus dumicola. The sequence goes on along the minus strand of NC_140772.1, from coordinate 95,787,744 downwards.
TCTGAATGAATCGTTCTAACTGAGTAAGTTTTAAAAGCCTTACTGCAGTTACAACTATTCTGGTGTTTTATAAATACTTTTGAACTGTTTAAATATATCATTGAAAACCTCGTTACTTTGCTAGCATCATTTTTACATTATCAGGGCCTATTTTTATTCTAAGTAAAGGAAAAATTTAGATCATTTTAACGAAATGAATTTTGCATATGAATATTTGGAAGTAATCCAAATTCAAATGCTCTGTACCATCTGTATTGAAAATATGCTAAATACTTTCTTGAAAGGAGAAGCCGAAATTCACAGAGTGTGTATGAATAAAAGAGAGAGACTTCTAGTCGCCAGATTACTCTTTGTGCTTGATTACACGGGAAAACAAGCTACTACCAACGAAGAGAAGCCATTTAAAATGTTAACATTTTCATAGTGAGAACAATCATCATGGAGGAAGAATCCTTATTACGAATCTAATGGAAGAAAAACATGTTCGATATTCTACATTTAAAGTTTAAATTCAGAAGATTTAGAAGACCTAATGCTTGTATCCATAGCAGTTAAAATACTGGCGCAAAATATCATCACATAAGAGTCTGCAAACATAGAATTTCAAAAAACAAAGAATTTTCGGCGAAATAAACGGTATTCAGATATGTATGTAGTGAAATACAACAAAAGAAATCACTATGTAAATAAAAAAAGCGAAACATACCAAAGCAAAACATAAAATTAGTCAAAACAACAAACCTTGTGCTTGGCGTAGATTTTAATCAAAAGTCTGCTCATTTCGAGCACAAACACGTACAGATCCCTCTTCATCAACAGCAAAAATATCTGCTCTGGTGAAGACTTCTCTGATAGATTTCTATGATCCTGATGAAGAAGGACCTGTAGTAGTTAGTCCTCGAAATCGGTAGAGCCATGACTAAATTCAACTCCAAATTTAATGGTTTATTGCTTTGCCTAATTTTGCTATATAAATCTTTCATTTGCAAACTTTTGGATAAATACTGGTGTAGGCTGTTTCGAAGAGACCACTTCAGAACACTGCTCCATTACATAGGTAAGCTCCCTCTATTTATGTTGGGCATAGTCCTAAACAACTTCATATTATAGAAAATTGCACTTAGAAAGGTACTCTGGCGTGAGAATGCCCACAGCCTTATGGAAGTTGCCTCACAGGTACGAAACTGATTTGAAAGAGGATGTAGGCATGTTATATAGATTTTTCTGCGCTTTTTGAACAGTAGCCGACTTGTATGAAGGTGTCACACTTTTATAGTGAGTTGCCTATATGAAGGCGTCTTTCTTTGAAAATTCATATTTTTCATTAAAAAGATATTGATGTATTTATCTTTTGTAGAAGCATTGTGAATTGCTGAACTATGTTACTATTATTTGTCTATGTTACTCGTATGTTATCTATGTTACTATTATTATACTATTACTTCCCGAAAATTTTCGTAGGGCTTCTCTGTTTGAAATGTAAATAAATTCTTACCTAATCAATTTCTAAACAACATCCATCAAAACATGCACATTTGCTCCAGCACTCACGGAAGGATTCAGAGAATATCACTTTTGTAACTGTCATATCTGTCATATTCGCATCGAATTTTCTAAACATATTGATCTCCTAGAATATGAAAATATTGAACTGATCTTAATAATAGAGGAATAAGAAATCTGGCGAATAAGGTAATTGTGGCATGCCAGGCATTTATTTCTTACCGAAGACATCGAAGCTTCATTTCTGAAAATGTGACATTTGGCCGAGAGGTCAAAAGATGCTTCACATCTGTTTGCACAATGACTCGAACTGCTCTCTTCTACATATTGTCATGTCATACAGGTTTTAGAGATTTGAAATTGAGTCCAACATTTCAAATTACGTACAATAGTTTCTTACAATACTTTGGGCAAAATATTGGAAATATCTGTTACTTTTGTCAATTTTTAAATTATTAGTATTCTTTAATTAGCCACCCGTTCGGAGGAATTGAGCTTCCGACCGAACTACCAATGTTCAGCGACTTAACCACACGCTGCTAGTGGACCCCTCCGAAATGTTGCAAAGCATTTCCTCATTGTCTGTTAATCCTTAGATTTCTCCTTTCTTGGATAGATAATGGCAGGGTTCTTGCCTCTTTACTTATTGCTTATTTATTCCTTTTTTTTCTCTATTTAAGTAATTGCTTCTGACCTACACTGCAACTCAGAAGATTTTTGCTTTAGACATTTTGAAGGGTAATTGCTTCTTACCTGTACTGCAACTCAGAAGATTTTTGCTCTAGAACTTTTGAGGGACCTCTTTCATGCTGCCTGAAAGTGTACAGAATTTTTCTGTAACGTCAGTGTCAATGTAGTGCTGATTTTATAAAGTTTTATCTTCACAAAGTTATTTGAAATTGTGAAAACTCCTGATTCATGCGTTCGAATTCATTATTACATAACGCAAAAAATCATAATATTATTGTGATAAGAAACGCATTAAATTATGCAATTTTATATTAAGAAAGAGCACATTAAACTTGAAATTAACCGCATATTAATTATGTCAATATTTAATCCACAGTAAATGCAACGGGTCTCCAATTTTACTTATAATTTCTCTAAAATTCACATTTATCCATTAAATTCTATCATTGTACAGAAAACGATGACAAATTTGAACAGAAAAAGATTTGAGTGAATTTTTAGCTCTTTTTATAATTTGTTCTCTCTTTTATAGCCTCCAAGCCCTGATCTTCAGCATGGGGTATTGAAGGGATATTATGTTGGCTATAAGGTAGCTGGAACAACAGAGTCTTTTGTGTACAAAACTTTAGAAATTGGTGAAGGTTTCAAAGAAGAATGTCACGTGACTGGTTTAAGAAGAAACACTGAATACAATGTTGTAGTACAGGCATTCAATTCCAAAGGCGCAGGACCCCCATCTGATGACTTTTTAGTAAAAACCCTTGAAAATGGTAACTATAGAAATTTTTATTCTTTTAAAGTCATAAATAAATAAGAAGTTTATGTTTGTTTTATCTGTTTAAAAGCGCGTTCTGAATATATCTTTATCTTTAAAAGCAATTTCTGAGTACATTTTCGTATCATTTTAATTATTTGAAAATTTGTATGCTCATTATTTTATTTTACTTCAAAATATGTGTAAGTTAAAAAAAAGAATTGGAAACAAATGTATTTAAACATACAAGGTCAATTTTTTATGTCATTACAAAATAGAATAAATTAGTTCATTTCGAATATCAAATATCCCATAAATATCCAATTAGAATAATCATTTCAAAAATCAAATAAAATTTTTTACACCCCGTATCCGTAAAAGTGCTCATGAGAGCTTTATTTTCGCAACCGTTGCTCATGGTTGGCTATTTTCGCTGTCATGCACATATACTTCGTGCTACGAAAAGGTTTTAAACCACACAAATATTTATGTATTTGCCTTTTCGAGTTTCAAAACATAAATTTTGTAAAAATTATGAAATCTTTACCTTTGTATACTCTACTCCGAGCCCTGTAGTTATATTTAGTAAATGTTTATACCCACGATAAAAATTTGAATTTTTATAGTATTTGAACCTCATAAAAAAGTATTTGAACCTCATACGATAAACACTGATTGAGGTATTTAATTTTAAAATTTGGGTTTTTTGACACCTTTCTCGGCTTCTTTTGAGAGGTCGGCTAAAATGAAAATTATTCAAGGATGAGTTTTTTTTCGTTTAATATATATGACTGATATTATATTTGACTGATATTGATGTCATATATATGACGGATATTGTAAGTTATATGACTGATATTGATTTGATATATATGACTGATATTGTAAGTTATATTACTGATATTATATACGACTGATATTGATTTGATATATATGACTGATATTGTAAGTTACCTCCTGAGACATTTTTTAATTTATGATTTTACTACATTTAGTATACCAAAAGTATTTTCACACTCAGAATTTATAAGTTTTTAAATGTTAAACATACGTTAATAATATTTATAGACCGTTTTATTACATCACGCTCATAAACAAAGGGTAATATAAAAGAATAGACTAGAAATAGTTTTTAATTTTAATTTCTGCAAATAATATTATAAATTACCTGTATCTCAAATTTGAAGTTTGACAGTATCTTCTAGAACACGAATTATCTAACATTCTCAGTTTCAGAATAACTTGCATAGAAGTACTGCACTTAATTTATTAACATAAAATATCTTTTCTAAACTGATATTTTATTTTTAGTTGCGTACAAATTTAAATATTTTACTGTTAAATATTTCACCTGTAAGCATGGGCTCAAATTTTAAAATTAAATAACACGATCACTTTTTGTTGCAAATTTCCTGTATTTTATTTTTTAGAATATGGGCAAACGTTTATTAAATACAACTATAGGGACAGGACGCAGAGATTTAGAAGTTTTTACAAAATGGATTTTTTTTATATAAAAATGCTGTGACTTAAACATTTTTCTTATTTAAAGTATTTTATTAATTGAGATCCTGTGTTTTCGACCAACGGTTGTGAAAATGCAGGCTGCATAAAGACTCTTACAGCTGGTGTGTATGGTTATAAAAGATATTCGATAACAAAGTCTACAGAGTGTCTTAACAGAAAAAACAAAAAAAAACTTGTTAAACACTGATTTTATATATATCACGTCTTAGTTTTAAAGTTTATCAAAGCCCTGCACTAAGTTTTATGAAAACTGCTTTTCTCTTCAGCCCGGGAGTTTTATGTAAATATGCAACTAAATATTTTATGTGTTCCTTCTTACAAAAAATTCCAGTAAAATATTCACTGAATATTAATAAATTAAATGCAAAATATTCTACAACCTTTATGTGCAAAATTTCTACAGTATGCAGACTAAATACATTCATATGGCTGCATAAAAACTAAATAATGAATCTTGTTGTAGTCAGAAAAAAAATTAATTTCTAAAATGAAGAACTTTGATATTAAAGCTGCTGTTTGAGCATAATCAAAACATCGTAAATTCCTGTTAGTAATAGTAATAAGGACTGTAAAGTTATTTTGTTATCACGAAATTCAGTTTTCTATGCGTTCATAGATTTTCTCGTCAAACTCTGGAACTTTTCATGATTTACTAAATTGTGCAGAGTATTTAAATATTTAGAACGTTTTCTACACAAAACATACATATAAAAATGTATTTCTTATACATACGCCCGCCATAAAACCAACAATGGAATATTTTCATTACGTATTGTACTTTGTTCTGAGACACTTTGCAACAGGAAATACGTCTAAGATAAATGTAAGAGAAAAACTATTTCTGTTGCACATTTTTCAGGTATTCTGCATAAAGCCTGTAATTTAATTTGAATTGCAAATTGATAGTTGCTTACAAATTTCCTCGTTTGGAGGTTTTAATGGAAAAAAACTGCATACTTTAGCTATAAGGATTTTAACTAATAAAATTTTGATTTAGAGCCCAATTATGTCATGCCAAGTCCAGTAAATAAAGGAACAAAAAAATAAGCGTTTAGTGATAAATAAGTTAAGTTTGCCAATCCTGCCTTAAACAAGTACTTCTGTGTTTTAACCGATTAATAAACAATCCTTCCTAGTTACTATTTAAACTTGCGAATCATTTATGAAAAACTTAACATGGATTATTGCTAACTATTCCGAAAAATTACTGAGTTGTAACTGAATTTTGTCATTATTGAAAACCAAAAACCAAAATTAATGATGAATTTCAAATTCCATGATGATCATCAATGAAAGCAAAATTAACGATAATTTAGAATGATTAACAGCCATTCAAGTATTTTATGAAAGCCACTCAAGTATTTTATGAATCAAAAATATGCTCTTAATTACCACTGATTAGTTAAATCGATAAATTTTAGAAACCATAGTTTTTAAATCATTTAATTGATGATCACCAAATTTCTCTTCTGCGGATTAATTCTTGATGAACACTTTTAAGGGACAATGCTTATGGAGACAACCATATAATATATTTAAAATGTGTTAATTTGCTATGTAGATAAAATTTAATAAGATCTTGAATGAGGCAGTTACGAAAAAAACATTGTTAAACGAACTTTTCAATGCATCAAAAACTCTATATATTTATATTCTGCAAAGCGAGATAATTTTTAATCCTTAATAAGAAATATAATAAAGATTTCAGTATGAAAATAATATTGAAATGTTATGTTTAATGGCTTTATAATAACTCTTTGTGAACGAGTTATTGCATTTAGAACGCATCGCATTAGTTTAGATTTGGCTTTACAATCTGTATAAATAAACAAAATTTAAAATTATGTATACAAGAATTTTTATCGCAATGAGATCGACGCATATCTAGCATAATATTTTTCTTCATTATCAACTTTTATCATCTATCCATCTCACTTCATCATGAATAATCTAAACAAAAAGAATCAGAAAATTGTTTCCCATTAAATCCATAATTTTAAATATACATTTATAGTATTTATCTCCTATCTATTGATGTTGTCTTTGTTTTGTCACCCTCTGTTTTACTGAATCTGTACTGAGAATATTTACATTCACTAAAACTTCAATAACTGCAATAATTTTCATCTTTACCATGTTAAGTAATTTACCTTTTCAGTAATGAAATGTATTTGCGTTGCCTTTAAGAGCTTGTTAAATATCTCGAGAATGAAGATTTAATCCTCTTACGTAGATCCTCCCCAGGCACCTCCGCTCATGGTCGTAGATAAGACAACGTCTTCTATCCATTTAGCATGGGATGAAAATTATGATAAAAGAAATCCTGTATCAGGTAAGAATGAGATTATTAAAATATTGCGTGAAGTACTAACATTCAGTATTGTTTGGAGTTATGTTATGCATTTCTCATGGCTATAAGTCGGACATACGATTGAATTAAGTGTTAAGTAATTGAATTTTTTCAGGTAAATTAAAAATAATGTAATAAATAAATATATAAATAAATTTTGAAGCAAAAGAAATGCATTACTACTAAGAAAGCATTGTAAATCAAAAGTAACTAAAGTAAATAAAAAGTAAAAAATATTCTAAAGTAAAAATTTGTGGAAATCTAAATTACTTTTCTTTAGAAGGAAATTTACCTAAAAATAAAATAAATAAAAAGATAATTTATACACAACAAATGCTGCCAAACTGAGAAAAAAATAATTTCAAACGAATGAAACGCTTGCAGCCTAAAATGGAAATGGAAAGCTTGTAGTCTAAAACGGGAAACATTGAAAAATGCAATATAACCAAAATTAGGCAAAAGAATGAATTAAAAAGGTATAGGAGAAATAAAAATGAAAAAAAAATCTCTGAATAAAGTTATTCAAAACCACATTGTAAATTCTTCACGACACTTTTGGAAATGCTGTCGTGAAGTATAAAATCAAGTTAGCAGTCAAAGTGTTAAAATAAAACGGAAATAAAAAGAAAAAAAGAGAAAGAAAGAACTATGTTCAGTTGTACAGCCGTAGACTGAGAAATGAAAAATTAGAGTTCTTATTTGGAGAAGAGAATAACACCACATGAAAAATAGTGGTCAGATCTTGGTAAATCGTGGTAAATCACGAGGTAAAATCTTGCGTCTGGAATACAACGCACCGGGAAAATATATTATTTCAAGATTTCATTTATTGCTTCTTTCTTTTTATTTCCTTGTAAGAAGTAAAGGAAGTATTGAAATCGCGAAAATTTTCAGATATCTTATGTCAGCGAAAATATCTATCGACCGCTAACGAATGCAATTTAACGAAGTTTTTGCGTGATCTGTACACAAGGACAGGATAAAAGGCTCTTTTTTCCTAAAATGGGTCGCAAAGAAGATTTAGAATGGATTCAGAAGAGATTTTTTTCATGTGGTCTGTATATGCATTCGTACGTATGTATGCATGTACTTCGTATAACTCAAAAATTAGTAACTTCAAAGCGTTTAAATTTTGTAAATAGAACTGCAAAAACATGTAGTTGTGAACCTCCCTTTTTGTGCACCTATAAAATGTCGTTCCAAAACGAATTAAATCAATTACATTTTTATTTTGACTGCATAACCTCCTCCAAACCGATACATAATAATAATAATAATGATAATAATAATAATAATAATAGCCTGAACTTAGGCTGTTTTTTATAACTCAGCAAAAGAAGGAGTTGATACAGCTGACTAGATATGTATCGAAGCTATGCTGTTTCAAGAATAATACAAAATGGCTTCTTTCTATAATTTTTCATCTGTTAAATATTGCTAAGATAAATTATACAAATTCTATGAAATTCTAACAGCCTAAATCATGGTTGTTTCTAAAAAATTGGACCTGGATCTTATGAAATGCCATTTAGAAGAAAGAACTGAGTTACCCAGTCTGCCATTTACAATGAGAGGAATGCTGGACAGTTACAAAAGAAGAAATGAAACACCACGGCGAAATGAAGTATACCATGGCCTATCAACAAAACGATTTCGGGCTTTTGTGTTTCCTGTAACTGGGTCTAACTATAGAGTTGATACCATAAAACGTTGGGCCTGCAACATGATGGTTTGGGAAGTTGCATTGTACAAAAGTTGGCAAGTGTAAAAATGTTTTTTTATGAAATAATGAATAAATTGTTACTTTATAAGCATTTAAGATGTAACTGGGTATGAATATATTAGAGCAGAGTTAAAGTTGTTTATTTTATGATATGTTTTTCTATTTTTTTTTTTTTCTTGTTTTATTACCTTTCTACTGCATATGAAAGATTAAGTTAATAATATACATGTTACAAATTTACATTGCTTAAAAATATCCACACACGTTAAGTTAAGAAGACATTTTAATTATTATATTACAGTAGTATTTTCTTTGACATAAAATTAATTTATATTTCCAGAAATTTAAATATATGTGGTATACAAAATACACTGTGTGGGACGTTTTCTGTATGAGTTCACGCGAGTAGTAAAGAGTTCAAATATATAATTCTCATTAGTTGTAAAAGTCTTAGATACTGAGGTATTTCTGGTTTGAAAAACTATATATATATTTTCTGTTCTGCTTCAAAAATCTATATTTTTGCATGCTTGATGTACTTTAACCGATAAACGAAAATTCCTTGGTTACTGAATTTGCTCTCGTAACCTGCTTTCAGAAATTACAGTATTATTTATTTAAAGTATTGTTACGAATTGCCCAGCTGCGGAAATATAGCTTCCCCGCAAAGCGGGGTAGGGTTGCCAGATTTTGCACGAAGTCACCCATTTCGCCACAAAATTGGTAATATGTCATAGACGGAGCGAGAACATTTTAAAACGAATTCTTACCGGTCTTTACGTGAATTTTCTCGAAGGCAGGTCAAAACCTATAAATACCCTGCCTGTACGTGGAGTAGCAGTTTTCTCGTGAAGAGTATTTTGAGTCTGTTGAGTTCAGTAGTAGTGCTTTGAGTTCAGAGATTAGCTTGAGAGCGATCGACCGAGTGGAGAGCTGTACTTTAGCACTTTACCGTGAAGCTGTCTTCACCGTTATTGCCTGATAGCCCGAAGACTGTGTTGCTGATTGTTTCAGGGTGTTTATCGTAGTTTTTCGACGACTGTAACGTGTCTTTGGAACTGTCCTAAGAAATACTGACGAATAGTGTTTTATTCTTCATCAAGTGTTGTCATCAATCACTCCAAATCCACGAAACCGTAGAATACAACAACTGGTGACAGGAGTGGAGTTTGTGAGAGGATGCGAGTGACCAACTAGCAAGAGAAAGCCATGGCGGAAAAACTGAAATCCTTGATGGACATGTTAGCAGCTGTGAAAGCTGAACAGGAGTAGATGAAGGCGGAGATCAAGAGCGAAATAAAATCGGGTCAAGAAGAAGTAAAAGCCGGACAAGAAAAGCTGCAAGAGCAAATCCAACATATGAAAGTGCAGGAAAACAAGATTAAACATTACATGGTGGAACTTACAGAGGAAACCGAAGCTCAATTAGAAGACATAAAAGAAAGAAAAGGAACAGTTAGAGGAAACTGGAGCCCAAATGGCAGATGTGGAAGAAAAATTGAGAAAGTTCCGGAAAGAAGTAGATGCTTTTGTAAGGTTTATGTTAATTTTTCTAACAGTTAAATTTTAGTTAAAAGTTACTTTCCTATCTTCCTGAATTTCACCTTACAACTTCTGAAAGAACGTACTTTCAGAATCTCGTTTGAATGAGGATAAGTATTTAACTGTCAAGTTCTACTGACTTCGTTAGAGAGCCAGAGATTCTGACTAGCGCGCATTCGCCTTTTTAGGCTACTCTCTCTTAAGGTATTATTACGCTCGGCCGTACTTAAAGCCCTTGGTAGCTTCGCCATTAGTTAGCATTAAGGGGCGGACTTTGTTAGAAACTTGGTAGCTTTGGCTATATCTTTTTGGTTAAGTTTTATTGATTATTATTCCTGAGTTCAAGGCCCAACTGGAGGCTTCATTGTAACTCCAAGAAACGTCACTAATATTTAGAAGTTCATCTTTAAGCCTAAGTTTGAGTCGTCTGTTAACTTTATTTCGAATAATAAAGGGTAATTAACCCTCCGTATGTTTATGTTTCTATCTCTCTGAACTAAGCGGTTATTCGCTTACCTTTTCTTAAGGTTCCTCAACTGTAACTGTAACTTGAAGGTACACAGGTTGGAATCTTACACTTTGAAAAAAGGACTGAGCCAAAGAACGAACATTAAGATTTTTAATGTTCTCCCTCTTTATTCTCATACGGTAATCAAACCAAGCACATACGATGAAAAATCGTCATGGAATGTATATAAGACCCAGTTTTCGATCGTGGCGGAAGATAACAAGAGAGATTACCACATCAAGATCTCCCATTAGACTGCATTACTCCGAGGCGATGCTGCAGATATCTTAGAAGTTCTATGAAAGCATATTTCAAAATTCAACGCCCTCTCGATTCAGCTAGAACTGATATTCGGGGAAAATGTGTAAAAGACTAGACACCTGCAGTTAAAACTTCGCCATCATAAAATCAAGAAAGCCTTCATGAACTGGTGACTGATATTGAGAGGTTGTCGGATCAAGTATATCCGGTTTGTCCACCTGATCTCTGCGAAAATCTCAGTGCAGTCAAGGATGCGAAACTTCAGAAGGCTCTCAGACTGGCGGATCTGAAAGACCTAAAATCTACCTTGGTCTACGCCATGAAGTTTGAGTTGGCTCAACAAGTGATTCGAAAAGATCGCCATCCTATTAGTAACAAAAGCGGCTCAAAAATAGAAGCTCCAAATTTTGATGTCGCAAAACTGAGAGAAGTAATAAGAGAGATTCTGGGACATTAAGAATATGCACTCTAGTTACTCCAGCATACAAGAAAACTGAAAAGAAAGAACTGCTGTAATTGCGGACTGGAAGGACATCTCTGCAGGAACTAGGGACCCGAACAAGGAAAGCTAAAAAGCGACAATCTCACGGGGCGGAAGTTGACAGGCGGAGATGCAGCCTATTTGAAAGTTTTCCAGATCTCTTAAATGAGCGGCGAAAATAACGGAGTGTTCCGTCTAAGGATACATAAATAAGCATCTTCGTAAGATGATCATCGATACAGGAGCAAATGTAACCATCGTTAGAACAGATGTAGCTCGGGAATTGAACGAAACGTTGAGTTGGACTCCGCACTGTATGACTTTACAGACAGTGACGGGTGACAAGATTCCGTTTGAAGGCAAAATTAACATGTCCATTACCTTCGGATTTAAGAACTACCACCACCTGGCTTTCGTCGCTAACATCGCAGATAAATTAATAATCGGACTGGACTTTTTTGCGGAAGTACGAATTTATACTGGATTTTAAATATAACGAAATGCATTCTACAAAGGAAGATATAACTGTGTTTGAAATCAAAAACCGCATTCTTTCATCTCACCAAGTAACAACAAAAACAGATGTCACTATCCCTCCAGTGACAGAATTATTAATAACCGGCTGCATAGCAAGCAATAGCTTCAAATTTGGAATAACTGAATAATCTGAAAATAGCCCAACGAATGTATTAGTGGCCTCGATATTAGTAGATCTTTCAAGAGACTTCGTCCCTGTGAGAGTGAAAAATGTTAGCCACAGACAAGAACCATCTAAAAGGGTGAAGTCCTAGCAATATGCACTCCAGTTACTTTCCTTTACAAAGCCATACCTGCAATTCTGAATTCTAGGAAATTAATGGAAGAACTTCTTTATAATGCAAACGTAAACAACGAAGAAATACGTGCGGCAGAGAAAACAATTAAAGAATTTGAAGATGTATTATTTTATTATCTAGAGATGTTGGCTGCACAAAAGTGATGAAAAGTTAAATTGATACGGGGGATCACTCTCCGATCAAGCAACATCCCAGACGTCTGCCATTCACAAAATAGGAAGAGGTTGGAAATCTGAAAGAAATGGAAGAAAATGACATCATTGAACCATCCACAAGTCCATGGGTATATCCTATAGTTCTCGTCAGGAAGACTACCGGAGACTAAATATGGTCACTAAAAAAGACAGTTCTCTTCCTAAGACTGACGATACTCTAGACACCCTATCAGGACACAACTGGTTTTCCACTCTGGTGCTCAAAAGCTCCGATGAGAGATACAGAGAGATGAATGCAGTTAAGGATTGGGAACGCCCTGTGGATATTCATCAATTACGGAGCTTCCAGGGACTCTGTACCTGTTACAGAGAATTCGTGAATTCATAAAGGAGTTCCCTAATATTGCAAGGCATCTGCATAAATTAGCATAGAATAAATAGAAATTCATGTAGACTGAGGAGTGCGAAAAGTCCTTTAATCAGTTGAGGGAGGCATTAACATGTACGTTCATGCTCGCATATCTCCAGACAGACAATAATTTATATTAAACACACATAAGAGTAATGAAAGTGTGGGAGCTGCCGTTTACCACATGGTTGATCATCAAGAGCGAGTAATCGCCTATTGGAGTAAGTGCTTGTCCAAACCAGAAAGGAATTATTGCATCATCCGTAAAAAGTTGTGGAACTACTCTTATAAGCGCCCTCAGGTCGCCAAATCTCTCGCCAAAACTTTTTGGTGAGAAAATCCACGGTGCCATATTACTATTTAAATTTTTTATTTACATTTCGAACTTTAAGCCTAAAATGTCTCCAAAAACTCGGTTTCGCACATGCAAAAACAACACAATTTAACACAATTTTGAACATACAATTGAAGCTAAAATTCCGAAACAAAACCAAAAAATTTAGATAGCAAAAACGTAAAGTTTCTAACCAAAAATTTTTCACAAGAATCCATGTACACAGCGATATGTTTTAACTTAAAAAAAAAAAGAAAGAAAGAAAAGAAAAAAAGAAAAAAAACTACGAATTGCACAATCTACGCAGCGAAAGAATCTACGAACTACGCACATCTCGCTTTAATAAATTAATATAACAACAATAAATTTCAAAGAATACCATGTTCACAGCATTCTGTTTAAACTTAAAAAAAAAAAAAAAAAAAAAAAAAAAAAAAAAAACACCTACGAACTGCACAATCTCCGCATTGCGACCAAATCAACAAAATAAACTAAAATAACTAAAATAAATTACAAACAATTCAAATAACAAAAGAAATTCATAGTGAAAAAACAATGAACATAACATTCTGCAAAATAAAAACAATAAAATGAAATGCACTTACCATAATACATACGTGAATAAAATTTCGCAAGTCACACAACGCCTGTCAACAAAAGTGCCATGATTTTGCTATATCACATGTCTTTCTGCGATTCAAAATTTTGAAAGTATTGATAAAAACTTCCTCCAAAGTTAACTTGCTACACGAAAACCACAATCCAAATCTTAAACTCCGCTGACAGCCACATACTTTACCAGCAACCATTTGACTGCAAACCCACACAAGTCTATCAGAACACCATTCTTCGTCCGAGTTCTCGTATCATCTCTGCATTTCGGACACGCCAAACTCCGTTTTATGTCCTAACTCCCACAGAAATTCCAAAAATGCACTTCTATCCGCATAAACCCACTCCGTGAACAAAAGACTCGTTAACAACTCCAACATGGTACCTTTTAATACTAAATTTACTCTCCACACAATCTAAAATACGCGACTGAAATCTTGCCACCACGTCTTTAAGTTCAACGTCAAAAGGGTTGCCATACAAACACCAAACCATCCCACAGCACGGAATCGCGCCAAAAACATATCGCAAAACACATATCGCTACATTTGGTGATCTTAGGGCCCATATAAGAGTAGAGCCAAAAATTGTGAAACTTTAATTGAAAAAGGTCATTATAAATCCCTTAAACTGCCTAGATGCCCAAAATGTTTCAAGATTACAGTGCAGAAAAGATCTCTCGTAGGATTATGTAAAAATTTCATGAATTTGTAATATCAGTGCTATTAGAGAAATTTAAAAGTGAAAATAATTTTCTCGCACCCACACTTGAAGCAGTACCCATTAAACACAAAGCTTGACAACCTTGGACCATCGTAACTCTTGAATACTCGTTAGCACTTTACTATTAAGGGACGCTGGATTACGTTTGAAGAACTGAAACGCTGTAGTCGGAATACTGATACATTGATTAGTCACTCTGTAGTTTTATTTCTTGCTTAAATTTTGAAGCTTTGGAATGTTGTGTGTTTTAATACTTCTTAAATAATATAATTTTCGCGCTTCTTATATTAGTTTGAATTTATCATTTAAGCAAGGATTTGAAGAGCTGACTCAAAAGGTTACGCTCAGTTACCTTTTGAAAGGTTGATTGAAACATTATGCACGCATTTTGTTGAAACGTTTCCAATTTTATATGACACAGCTACTTTTTAATTCTATATATAAACTCTGCTTTAAGGTAGGACTTTTTGTCTTTGAAGAATTTCCCATTATGTAAGCGACGACTTAAACAGATAGCTCAATAAATTTTATGTTATGCTGAGCTTTCCACTGGAAACACCCGCGCCCAAACACGCTGTCCTGACAGCTAATCCTGCAAGCTGGAATGAATTTT
This sequence comes from Stegodyphus dumicola, assembly GCF_044657685.1. NCBI lineage: Eukaryota > Metazoa > Arthropoda > Arachnida > Araneae > Eresidae > Stegodyphus > Stegodyphus dumicola. The sequence continues at coordinate 95,772,723 of NC_140772.1, read as the reverse complement.
TATTTATGTATTTTTATCTTAGCCATATCGGAAAAGAAGTGTTAAAAATTTCGAAGTCATACGTTTAATTGCCACAGTGTTCATTTGTCAAATTGAAGAACGAAAGTCTCATTTCTAAAAAAATATAGGTATTTGCCATTTTCCAGCACAGTTCTAAAAATGCTCACTATGTAGGTCTAGAATGGATTGGATTCCTTTTACATATGTTAAAATATCTATATAACTTCGAAAGAAAAATTTTAGTCAAATTGTATATTTTTAATTTCTGATAAATTACTTAAACCGTAATATTTATTTCTTTCGAGTTATAGTGCAACTTTTAATATCCCTTATTCAAAATCTGACTTGCAAATGTTTTAATATTACTCCGTCTATTTTTGAGATAAGAAGTTTCGAAACCCGTAAGTTTCGCAAAATATTTATTTATGCTGCTATTTGTCTAAATTTAGCTCACATGGTAGATATAATATAAATAAAGAAATATTTATAACTGAACATTGCATTTTGTAATCATTTAATTACTTTTTGGAATTTTTATTTATGTATTTTTATCCTAGCCATATGATGATAATAGGTGTAATTCATAACACATTAGTAGTTTATAACATTAAAGGAGTAAATAAAAAAGTGGTCACAAATTTAAGCATCAATAAGTCGCTGATTAGGTCCTCCGTGAAGGTTCTCAATCTGTTAACTTCAGTTTTCCAACTAAGCCAATTGATTTCAGTAATACCAGAAATATGTAATAGTTCCTAAAGCTACTGAAAGATGGCAGCACTAGAATATGTAGTACGACTTAAATTTCACTCAACATCTGGTAGATGGCAGCACTGTGATAAAAATTGGTAAAATAGTTGATAAAAAATTATTTTGTGTTAATCAGAAGGATTTTTATCTTCCTTTTGCTTAGATTAAATGGGTATTACAACGTTAATTAACTGAAAGAACTATTCCAGCGGTGAAGTTAAATCTAATATTTTATTATTTTAGTTATATTTAATTCATTTTGATCCATAACCGATTACCGTTGAATTTTGTCATATTTTTTTATAAATTAGCAATACACAGTAATATATTTTTTAGGTTTTTGAGAAAAATTCTTTTCGCAAATGCGGTTTTTGAGAAAATGAACTCTTTTTGAATTTATTCAACGTTCAGATGCATTGATCGAAGCTTGAGAAGCTGAAGTGCTATTACACATCGACAGTAAATGTCTAATCTAAGCTGACATTTTAATTCAACGAATTAAAAAGATGGGCATGTTAATTCAACGAAAAAAAATTTTTTAATTCTCAATCAGTTAACTTCTGTTTTCCAACTAAACCAATTGATTTCAGTACTACCAGAAATATGTAATAGTTCCTAGAGCTGTTGAAAGATGGCAGCACTAGAATATGTAGTGCTTTTATTTTATTTTATTAATTTTTTTTTTTTTTTTTTTTTCCTTTTTTTTATTTTAAGGCTATCTGCTTCGTCATCGACAAGAAAATGGAGAATGGGAAGAATCTAACTTATCTGGTGATAAGAATTCATATGTTGTTCGTAGTTTATTGTGTGGTACGAAATATCATTTTTCAATAACAGCATACAACTCTGCAGGAAGCGGAGAACAAAGTGAAATTCTAGTCGTTAAAACAGAAGGAGGAGGTAAGTTTTGTACTTACAAGAGTAATTTCAAAACCATTAAGAATGCATGTATCTTTTGTTTTGTTATTATTATTTTTTTTGTTGTTGTTATTATTAGTCGTATCAGTCATTTCTCTCACTGAATTAAAAAAAAAAAAAAATGCCGAGCTCTTTAAATTTTCTTCCTTTAATTTTCAACAAAATTCTGATCTAGTATGTTTACATATAAAAGCACAAAATATTCTTTTTGAAACTTGCATTTTTTGCTATTTCAATTTATTTATTTTGGATTTTATATTCTTCACTAAATCCGCATTATTCGTTTAGAATGGTTTTGATATTTATGTATTATTTAATCTCCTCTAGTGAAACGTTTTTATTCTATTTTATTTTAATGCTTACTTATTTATTTTTGATTGTAAATTATCTTGCATTATATGTATCGTGGTACTCCATACTCCAGGGTACATAAGGTATTTTGAAGCTTAGGACGTTTTATAAAAAGTGTTTTAAATAACCTTTATCTTTTGAACCTCAGGTCCTGGATGTATTACATATAACCGAAATAGGGTTGTATATTGTATGCAGAAAAATACTTCATCATTTCATAATAATAAATATAAAATTAGAAATGAAAGAATATTTTTTTACTCAAGCTTTTGAAATATCTGCATGAATGTCACTGAATAGAGAAAACTGATTATCTTAAAAGTAGTTTGTAAAATGTACGCTCTTCTAGATATGGCATTAAAAACTATCTATTCTGAATAACTGCACAAGGAATCTGCATCACTAACATAAGTGTTTTTGTATTTTAATTTTCCATAAAATTTTGTTCTTAATTTTGCAAACATCATTTAAATCTTGGAATTTTAATATAGTAACACTATAAAATTTAACTCTCAAACTTTATTATGGGCTGTATAAGAGTAAAATTTTAATCAACTGATATTCATTATCCTTCTAAAAATGTATATGGAATTGAATATACAAATTTTAATTGCTCTAACTTTCATACAGGTCTCCATTTCAAACAAATTTTTCTTGTGAAGCACACAGAACAATATTAAAAAATAATTTTCGTAACTGCACCCCTGTTTTCATCGATTAAAACTGTTTACAACTTAAAGGTAAGTTTTCTTGTCATTTGAGTCATTTATCATAAATAGAGGTTCGTAATAGATTCAATGCGCACAGAACCGATGACACTTCAGACGGCTAAGAAAGTTTAACGCAACACAATGCAAAGCTCCTACTGAGATCTCTGAAGAATTTGAAGTCAAGCTGAATTAAACAACTCAGAAACTGACGCCCTCTCCGGTCTTACTTAGTTTCCCCCAACCGTCGAGAAATCTCTTGTACCTTCCATTTTTTTGAAATTATTAAAATTACAACTACAGTTATTTAGTTGCAGTATCAATGACAGATATACAGGGACCGGACCAAAATGCCGCCAAATGGTCTCCAAGTTTGGCGAATCAGGGCGATTTTTCGCCTAATTTAGCAAGATTGCTATTTACGTCATTGTTAAATAGACTTGTCCTCGTAATCTTATTTTTCCAACAGATCTTCGTGTCTTTCAAGCATTTCATGTTACTTATACAAAAATAATATCATTTTACATATGATTTTTTAAAATTATTTACATCTATAAAAATTTCAGTAAGAAAGTTTAACTAAATTTCTTTAAAAAAAATAATAATAAAAATAACTTTCACAAACAACAGTATAAAAGTAGAGCTTAATCCTTACATAATTTCAAATATTTTTTCAGTTATAGAAAGAGTTAGGCATCCATGATTTAAACTATGTCAAATATTGAAACAAGTCTTACAATATTCACCAATCAAAGAAAATAAGAACGCATATTTGGATAGAATTTTGGCTTCATTATTTTTTCTGTGTTCGATATTTATGGCCAAAAATCTTTTGCTTTCTGCCAGATTATTAGGTAGGACAAATTAATAAATATAATAAAATAAGTTTGATACCGTACTTCTTTTAGAATACTATGTAAGTAAAATGTGACAATTATGGTTGGCTGATTGGCTGGCGTATTTGACTACGACAAAGCACGAAAAGAATATCTCGCCAAAGGGGAGAGGTGTCTTTCATAAAGAACTTTCTAAGAGAAAGTTCGTGTCTACGTTATTTATGGAGCTCTCAAATACTAGCAGAGTGTGCTACTGTTACACCACGAAGACATTCTCGGAGAAAAGAGAAAATAATCTGCAACATAACTCGGCAACTTATCTTAAAAAACGATCCAATGGAAGAAACTGCGAAAACACCCATGTAACCAGCCCATTTGCTGGAATGGAACCTGAGTTATTCTACCAACGTTCAGCAACTTCGTTGCTCGGCAACTGATGGGCTGTGTGGCATTTATGATTTAAACTCTATTAATCGTTAGCTTTAAGTTCATTTATATTTTATCCTCTTTTATTCATAACGTTACACTCTCAGACTAGAGTTAAATGAAAATTATACGGCAAGTAGATTGTGATCTAAACCATGAACCTATTGGAGCTTCTTACATCTTTCTGCCACGTGGCCTGTGAAAGTCGCTGGCAGAGTTTCGAAGTCACTACTGAGAAGGGTTAGTTGAACTCAGTAAAAATAAAGAAAGTTAGCTTTTCACTCTTACCCCAAAGTGTTGTACGTTTGAACGAAATTTTAGCGAAACAGTAAACAGCCTGTTGTAAAGTTTGCCAAAAAGCTATAAGCTTTAGTTTGCTTATCATTTTTACTTTGTAGCATCCATAATTTTCCGCCTTGTTGGCAAAATGGGACGTCATTTACCAAAGCCTTAGGCTTTTGTTCATATCCTGGAGAAGGAACGGGTGTGTATAGTATATTTGAGGCATGAGTACATTTAAAATACTCTCAAACCGGAAGTCCCGTTGAAAAGTTGGTGGTAGGGAAAGAGGGATAGCAGACCATTACATTTCCCCCACCCACCCACAGGATTTTCTCGTTCGAAACTTGGACGAAGCTTCTCTTTTTTTACGGGTGTAATTTGCTCACCTCAGTGAGCCTGGGTTTAGAGACGGGTAAATGACAGATGGATTTCTGTCATTCCTGACGAATGTATTAAGCTGAAGGAGCTGAGATATTTGGAATAACAATAACATCCGCAAGCTGTGACTAATAAAGTTTATTCTAAATGTTATTTTTGACAGTCTTTGGGCGGAGCAAGACAAAGATAATGATTATTATGCTTAAAAAGTAAGTAATACAAAGGGCAATGAGCCGTCAAGTTTTAATTTAACTTTTGTGGGGATGTTTAGGTGTTTAGGGCATGCAGTTTCAATCATTTTACAGCAAAATTCATAAACTCATTGTAGAGCAGGAGACATTTCTTTTATGGACGAGTCTTGTTACTCGCTGTGGAATCAAATATGCATTCGTTATGGATCCAGACATGTATATGATTGAGTATCATTAACTCAAATGCATTAATCTTATATTTTTTTCATATGGGATAATTTTACTGAAACTTGCTGGTATCCTGATACATACTTCCTTTTGCTATTTACCTATATTTTATTGCGTTATTGGTAGAAGCTTCCACTAATTAATATTTAAACTAATTGTTCTTCAAATTTCTAGGCTTCGTAAAAAACATAAGATTTTTTCTTATTACATTTTAATCAAATGAATAAGTTTCTTATCTCCTTCTAACTGCTATTCTGTTTGTAATATCATCAACAGCCCCTCTGGCACCAGATAAGCAGTCTATGTTGAGCACAAATATGACGGCCGCTGTAATGAATCTGATGTCATGGCATGACGGCGGTTGCCCAATTACTTCATTCTTAATTCGGTACAGACAGCAGCAGGACATCGAATGGACAGTGCTGAATGATGGGCCTCTTCCTACTGAACATCGCAAAGTGGAACTGGTAGGACTGAATCCTGGATCCTGGTACCAGATACACATATCTGCGACAAACCTCGCCGGCACAACAGATGCGGAATATACCTTCTCTACACTAAACACTTTAGGTAAGATTACTTGATGCTGTTCGCAGTCTGTACCCTACCTCCACAAATTTATGCAAAATTGAAAAAAAAACTCTATTTACTGTTATTTAACACTCATTATTAATGGGCTTTTATAAAAGGCCTGTATTCTTTAATAAAACATTCCAAAAGGATTTTCGCTTTTACAGAAAAAATAGGGAGAAAAGAAGAGCTTTTTCAGCTATGAAATTACTTCGAATAGCTTTTTTGAAAACAACGATCAGCGACAAGTGAAAGAAAGTGAAGTGAAAGATTTCTAGAAAAAGTTTTATTTTGAAAGGTCACAAGGATTTAGGGCAGAATTACAAAGTACTCGGAATGTGTTCAACGAAATATAAGGTTAAATAAAAGTTATTTTAAGCAATAAACTACGCTATACTATTTCAAAGCCATTTTTATGCAAAATAATAAAAAGCATAGACTTCAAATATCAAGACCAGGCAGTCAGAAAATTGTATATGCTTTAGGGATCTGACTTTCCTGATGCATTCAGACAACAGTTCACTTATATATTCTTCTGTTTCTCATACTTCATTTTCCAACATTTCCCATTGCATTAATCTCAGACGCGTAAATAATGAAAATAGGCTAGAAAAACATTATCTGTGTGTCAGAAGAAAAGTGCGTATATTATATCGCTATTATTTATACTAAACGTTAATGTCATTTAGATTGTATATAGTGATATTAATTTAACTGTATAATTTGGTAAATTATTTTTGATGCACCAGAGAGATCAAATGTTACAAACATTCAAATTACTCTAGCACACGAATTGATGGAAAATATCCATTTGCTCTACACAATTTTTCGTCAAGTGTTTCATAGCAAATCTTTTTCATCGGAAAACGGAGCACTCTCTCTATATAAAATTCACATCATATGAAATTTCACTTGAGAGCATTAGTGATAATCATTACCATAGTGGATGATTTATTTTCCTTCGCCTCCCTCCAAAAATAATGTTGCTTTAACTTTTAGAGAATAAATGATCTACCAAACAGTAGTATAGAATACAAATAACTTGTAAGTAATTATTAATTTAAAAAGTAATTTCTTTTTTGAACATTACAGAGACTATTCGTTGCATCCTTATTTGCTAATTGTACAAAGTGATTCTAAAAATCTAAAAAAAAAAAAAAATAAAAAAGGGGGGGGCAGGTAAAAAGGACCGAAATAAGGAGATTTTTATCTTTTCTTGGAAAATGCGTGCGAAATTGTCACGTGAAAGGGTTGACACGTAAAGAAGATACGAACAATAGGTAAGTAAGACAAGTAAAGTCAAAAGAAACAAATATTTCATTAATTCATCTTTTTATAATAAATGCTTGAAAGTGAGGCTTACAGCAGCCTCACTGGCTTATATTAGCAAAGATTTTAGGCACTTTACGCGTGTTTCCAACAGCAACTGACAGCCTAACCCCTAGATCTACATTATACTCAAAGAGACTTTCGTATATTATGTTCCATGCGTGTCAAATCTGGCGATTATGGTGGCCAAGGATTAACCTCTGGCTCAGTGTGGGCCGTAAGTGATGTCAAGGTGATTTCTGACCTTGATTCTCGAGTCAGTTGGCGCTGAAACCAAATACGTGTGCAAGCATCTGTTCTATAGAAGCATCGGAAAGAAGTTCTATCAAGATACCTTGCAGAAGGAACATTGCACAAGTGAAGCCATTAAAGCGATTAGATAGGATGTGCGTTCCTACTGAGTACTGTCCATGTACCATGGTCCGAAACCCCAAAACACTAATGCAGATATTTCCTACTAGTCATGTGATCTTGAACCGTGCGGAATACCATGCGTCCAGTGGGGAGAATATGAGTGCTCAATGTTTCCAAATGTGCAAAATTAGCTTCATCAGTGAATAAGACGTAAGATAGACAACCAGGACTTGCTGCAACATGTTGTAGGTGTTTTGTTGTCAATTAAATTAGTTAATTAAATTGTATTTGAAAATTCAGTTATACACATCCAACAGTAACTATTTATTTTAGGGGGTGTTAATTAGCTTTAAGAGTCTATTTCTCAGTTAATTATTTATTATAAATTAGAGTTTATCTTCTGTTAATTAATTTGTTCAATCTTACTTTCCTTTCTTTTGGAAAGTCAGACACTCAGCGTTTAGCTTTACCTTCTAGGTTTTCTTGGTTGAGAGAGACAGACTTCTGAAATAACTTTTAATAATATTGTAATTTGAATTTTAAAAGTACGAATTACTGATTTATCAATTTGAAATTTGTACACAATGTACAAAATAATTTTTTGAATTTCAAGTTAACTTTTATTTGTCAATCTAAGATAATTATTTGACAAGAGAAGATTTCGTCTGATTTTTACTGCTATCATCTGTGCAGCATGCAAAAGGCGCACGCAAAAGAAAAAGAAATAGGCGCACGCAAAAGAAAAAGAAATGTGTGTGAATAATTTTTAAAGGCTAAATTGCCTTGTCACCGATATCTACCAAAGTCTTTTGGAGAAATTCCACAACCTGAATTAAATACTTCAGAAATTCTTCCGACTCATCTGCCAAGAAATTTCCATAGTAAGATGCGCTCTTTGAAGAGATTCATCTCCTCTTTCCCATTATTTCTCTTCTCATATCCGGCCCTTCCTTGAGGAGTCCGAATCCAGCCGGCATTGATTGGTCGCCCCTATTTTCCACTAAGGGCAACATTTTAAGTTTTTCTTCCAACGAAATTCCGTCTATAGGAATTTACCAGATGCTCTGCTGAAAAAAATTCACTGATCATCTATCTGTAGTTAGTTCGCTTTAATCTACATGAGCTAAATGTATTTGAGATTGATTTCCAACTATTCGGAATTGCTACATAGCTAATCATAAGTAAGTGCTAATGTTATATTTTTAAAGCCACGACGAAAATAAAATAGGAAATGTAGTAAACGTTTTCAATAGTAAATGTTTAGAAAACTTTAAACGTAAATTTTATCTCCCGGGAGTCTACAATTTTATTACATGTTTGCTAAAAGGCCTAATAATAGATTGATTCATTTATGATTTAATAAACATCTTTTTTTATTTATTTGCAGGCCAACACTCTAGTTCAGATTATGTCCGATGTTAAATTTTGGGGTTTTCTTTAATACATAACACAATGGATGTATCATTATTTCGATATTTGGCTGAATTTATACTTTAAAACCCTCTGAGCGGCCAAGGTTTTCGCCAAGAAAGCACAAATTTTCCAAAACTATTATGAGAACAAATTATTTTTTGATTTTAATGTGAAAACTCTGCTGGTATTTCATACCTGGGTTTGCGTATTTTTGATATATTGCCTTAATTTCTTTGACATATTTTAATATGCACGTATATATACGTTCTTACAAATATCCCAAAAATATTCTAGGCCGTATATATACGGCCTTGCCGCTTAGAGGGTTAAAAGTTTTGTAAGGTTTTACAAAACCACGATGGAACATAGGTGCAAATGAGCAAATTTAGTATATAGAGGATAATAGTCTGTTTCAGTGTCTACTTGCAAAGGATATGGATGCATTTCTTAAGAATTTAAAATCGTCCACACAACTGGTTGCTTTATGTCTGTCTCTCGTGCCTTATAGCAGGATTATCTTCAAATATACATATCACAGCTTGTTCCACAGCAAGATTTCTTTAATATTTCCATTCTCTGCACCTCTGCTATAAACACGGAATGATAATTCTTACACTGGGTTAACATGTTTGAACGTGTAAAATTTCGGCAGTGGTCTATTCAGAAATAATTGAGCAGCCTCTCCCTTTCAGTTTCTGCTCGCGTTCATGGGGCTGTTACTGAAGAACTCAGCGTTCTGATAGCATTGCATACCTCTCGAAATCCGTACAGGGAAAGATTATCTAAGCCGCTTTTATGTACCGATCTCAAAAGAGCCATCTAGTATCTGAAGGCTCATTTTCCTGCACGCACAATTCATTCCAAAATCTTGTTTCGGTCCTTCCTCGGTATTCTTACTAGATATTTTAAGATTCCTCTGTAAAATGTTAATATAGTTTCAGCCCACCAGTGGATAATACCATTGAACGCTGATTATTCAACTGTAGGTCAAACTGAGAAAACCGCTTGACTTTTCGTGGTTTGCACAGAGTGTAACATAAATACAAACCAATCCTCTAAGAAAGTCTTTCACGAAGCTATCACTCTCCTAAGCAGCAACTTTCGTGCATTTGGTGTTAATCAGTTAAACTTATCTATACTTGCAGATAGGGAAGATCTCAAATACGTATTAAAATAGGTAAGACTTCAAATGCATTATTTCTGTTATTTTTAATATTGAAGTTTTTGCACTGATTTAGTACTCATTTTTTATGCCCGTCTTTCTTCTTTCGGGCTTCTTTTCATCTGTGTTGTTTGGCATGTATTAAATAATCAGTGCAATATTCAATTCAATATAGTTATTCCGTCATTCGTTCCTTCATGATAACGTGCATGCTGTTGATCCATTCGTTCCTTCATGATAACGTGCATGCATGCTGTTGATCCAACGTTTTTTGAGAAAAACTGTAGCCTTTAGTTCAGTGCTGCCATCTAGGGACAGTTTTGTTACTAAATAGCATATATATATATTATATCAGTTTTTAGGTGATGAATTCGCTCTTCCTCTCAAGAAAGAAAATCCCTGAAGATCCCTTTTTAATCATAAATTAAAAAGATGTGTAAATTGAGTTTTTTACAATAATTAAAGATTTACTGTTTTTTTGAAGATTTTAAGTAGTTGTGTTTAAACTTTTATTTAAAACCTTGTATTTTAAAGAGAGAGCTACTAAAACCTAATACTGTAAAAACTCGTACCCCACTAAATAATAACTGAAATTCGTTTCATGTATTACATTTCTTTATTAAATTTAAAAAAATTCAAATTATGAAAATTATTAAATATTTATTTATTCAGCTGTGACTGATACAATCAATGAACGTTATAAAATTATAATACGTGTATTGCATGCATGCATGGTAGACCGCCTGGATGTCCAGTTATGTAACTCTAAAACTCCATTCGGTGCTAAACTAATTGAATTCATTTGGCCGTTAAGGATAGAAAAACGAAAATATTTCTTAATTCATTTATATTTCTTTCATTAGAATCAAAATTTATTTATGAATTTTGCCTTTAAGAATTAAAAGTTATGTATTATTTTGTTAATTTTATCGTTTCTGAACAGCAGGAGAAAAAACGCAATAGTTTAACTGTTTTTTATTAATTTTATTACATGAAGATATGAAGATAAAAGTTATCTGCAGTTTTATTACAATTAAAAAAGAAATCTGCCAATAGCAAAGTTAAAATTTAAAGAAAAGGCTGTCTTTTATTGACGTATATTTTGAACAAAATTTTGTCAGTTACACTGGTCATCAGTTATAATTCTTTCTTTTTCAGTAGCTTCTTATTTGCTTTCAAAATTAATAGAGTTCTTCTCAAAATTTAGGCCACTTTAAGTTTCTTTGGATGCGGTGGAGCCTAATTATAATTATGATTTTAATGTTAGAGCTTGTGTAAATAAAAGTAAATTCTGTTGCATTATTTTAGTTGAAACGAGAGTTGTTTTCTTAGGAGATATTTAATAATAACAGCAATATTTTCGTCTCAACTTCAACGGTATATAAATGAGTTAATGTTAATGACAGAAATATATATTGATTTTATTACACGGAATATAATATGTTTTACACCCTTAACTATATTATCTTTGTTGAGTTAAAATGCGTTGAACACAAAACTAAAATGCTTTGTCTAATTCTGCAATAAATACCCATTTCGTTCACGGGACAAAATGAAGGGACAGCCCATTTACCTGGTTTTTTAGAATAACCATATGAGCTTGATCTCATTCGGTTAGGATGTCTTGACTTCTTTAGCATATGTATATGTAAAATTCTTTCACAAGAACATAGTAAAGTTAAATTAAATAAAAATTAAAATAATTATCTTGCGCCTTTGCTGCAAGGAATGAAATTTGAATTTAACAAATATTCTCTATTCGTATAAAGCTAATAAAAATGTAAAATTTAATTAAGAAATTTTAATTGCAAAAATTTTTTCAAAATATTAATTATTGCTGCGAACTAATTTACAATATCATTTAAATTCTAAGAGCATATGCAACTTAAGTGCATCTCAAAATTCCTAGTAGTTTAAATTTCTTTTTTAGTAATTCACAACATTTGGTTTTAAATTTTACTTTTACCCTTACCTATATGGATGACGAAACACGAATTGAGTAATTGAAGAATTAGATTTGGGGGGCAACTTACCCTTGATAAGTCTATCTCCTGCCTGCTCAACAATTATTCATTTATGCAATTTAATTTGGTCTTAAAAATTCCTTAAAAATTTTTTAGATTAATTTTTTTGAATGTTATATATTTTTTCATGGTTTTAGATACGTGCACTTAAATTATATATACTCTTAGAATTTAAATGATACTGCAAATTAGTTCGCAGCAATAATTAATGTTATTTTTATTTTTGCAATTAAAATTTCTTAATTAAATTTTAAATTTATATTAGCTTTATACGAATAGAGAATATGTTAAATTCAAAATATATGTAAAATTCTATATTCTTCTCTACCTATCCTGTGATTAATTTTATTCTTGTAATAATATTAATTTCTTTTTAAAAACCTGGTGTTTTCCTTTTTTTTTTTTTTTTTTTTTTTTCCTGCTTTGCTTTGCCTTAAATGATATATACGTCTCCATTTTGAGATTTTGAGCTGACATTTGCTCTCGACACAAACTTTCGTTAACATATTTTCGAAAACCAGATCTTTCGTTTCACCTTCCCTGTTAACAATAAAATGCAAGTATTGCAGAAAATATTTTTTTTAAAAGAACCTAAAATAGAAAACATATTTTAAGAATCTTTTTAAATCTCTTTCCCTCTTCTTAAATAGAGATTGATATTTGATTGGATATTTATTTATTATATATTTCCGACAGATGTATGCTTGAATATACTGTGCGTGTGTTAAAATACGAGTCCTTCATAATCTCTTTGTAAATGTTTTATAAACAATTTGTATGCTTATGCAAATTTTTTATTATAATAGTTATCTGTAAGTTTAGTATCTGTTTAATAATTTAAATGAAGTAACGTTACATTTTTACCCAGGATGTCTTTTAAACTAACCGTAGAGAGAAGTAAATGATAGCGAATAAAAAATCTTGCAAACTTAATGTATTATACTTTTGTCGTTCATGCTTTGAATATGTGTATAACATAAATGCTTTATATATTTTTACGAAAAATGAGGTTACATACTTTCCTATATTTTTATAAAGCTTCAAACACAATGCGTTTTCAGGTCTTTAAAAATATGCATTTTAGACATGACATAGTAAAGAATAGAGAATGAGTAAAGAATAGATTTCTTTCAATACAGTATTTTATATGTATTTTTATACTAATGAAGAAAAACTGGTGATTTAATTTTGAAAGATTCACGTTAATATATTTCAAATATCCCATCTCCGTATTTTATGATTTAATAGTAGAAAGATCTTCATCTTTTCTCTTTCGCAGAACACAAAACATAAAATTTTTGAAAGTATATTTTGTGCCTTTTAACTGTGACTGCTATGAAATTTTGCTATTTAAAAATACTATAGCAGTTGCTTTATAAGATAATAAAGTTTCACACTGTTTAATTAGTCTGACGAAATTTTGTAAAAATAAATCAAATTGTAGTTCGTGCTGCCATCTACTGATAAATTACGCAAGCAGCATTAATCATAATTTTTTATTATTTTGAAGAAATCTTCGATTACCTTATTCCATCATTGTTGTTATTTTTCAGATGCTGTCACACCCAAAACTGTTGTGAATAAAGTAACAGCTCCATTTTATTTGGATATGACTATCATCCTTCCAGTTGCAGTCTCAGCTGTTGTAATTTTAATAGTTTTAATTGTTGTCTGCTTTGTAGTAAGAAAGAAACATTCGTCAGAGCACTACGGTAAGTAACACCTTTTCAATGCTTATAGTTTGTTACTTAGAATTTTTGCTTGATATATTTTTGAGAATACATAAACTATTTCTAAGGTAATTTTCATTATTATTCTATAACGCAACGTTATTTCGCTTTATGACAATTTTATTTACTCACTGAAGCAAATAAAGAAATTTTCTGTGGATTTTAGGAATTTTAGGAATACGCAAACTATTCAGAATAGAAAACTGCAGAAATTTCATTTTGCTGATAGACATTCATTATTTAAGAACGTTTTAGAATTTTTTTGTTTTAACGCATTTCTATGATATTTTTGCCTTTAGCAATTTTAACTTAAACTCTGATTGGATATTTATTTTCGTCTTTAGCATTGATTTTCTGACTAGACAACCATTCGCCCCCCAAACAAAAAAGTAGTTAATGACTGCCGTACCGTAGGGCCCGGGTTCAAATCCCGGAGAAGGCATGGATATAGATAAATTGTCTATCTCTTCGTAGGAGGTAACGGTGGTCGCCTATTAAATGCCTCCATAATAAAATGACCACCGGTTCTGGCCATAGTAGTTAGAGGACACAGCTCTTAAAATATGATCACCTTTCTTGTGGATCACACACTGCATCCTGTAGACAACATTCTGGATTGTCAAACGTAACATTTCACAAACCCTTGATAAGTTGTCCTTTAAAATCGTCATGGTCGGGATGCCATCAAAATGGACTTCAAATAAACCCCCAGGAAAAGACAAATTACATGGGGTTAGATCCAGGGTGTGAGGCGGCCATGAATTGGGAAAAACGTTTTACGAACGTTTCTTCTATAAAGTAATGGTAGAACAGCCGCTGTGCGGATAGATTAGTGTGCGATATCGCTCCAGCCTGCATAGAAGGTACCTGATAGAGCAACTATCCTTCCTGTAGTTGTGGAATGACAGAAATAATCAACATATCATGATACATTTGCGTCTTAACGATCCAGGTCTGTAATCCTGTGAGAATAATGTTCTTAGAAAAGGATGGTACGCGTATGAAATCTGCTGTAGAGACACACCAAACAGTCACTTTCTGGATTTCCTGAACTGCATGAATTGTTCGGATGTAAGAGCCTCATTTAGGTGCAAATGGACCTCATTTGCCCACAGAATTCTCCATGGCGAGCACTGTCGACCGCCGTTCGGGCGAGAAATGTCAGAGCATATGCATGTCACTCATTTGTTATAATTATTGTGTTTAATTCCTGCGCGGGGTTATCTTGTACGGGTAGAAGAGAAGAGCTTTCTGAAATATTTGACATAAAGTTGAAAGATTCAAACCCAACTGTCGGGCTTTTTTCTGGGCACTGCTACTACCAGCAACGGTCCCACGGGTGCCGTCAAAGACTGCAGTCGTGACATCAGTAACAGTCTATTCTGACACCGGTTTCCGCTGTGTACCAAACCAAGCTACTAAGTTTCTTCTAGCTTCTGAATCATGCCTTTAATGAATTGATAGATAGAGGCCTTTACATAGCTTGTTACGATTTCTATGCTCTCAATGAGCGGCGGTTGCGCTCGATTGATAAAGATATAATGACTTCATAAGTAACTCTCGATGAGGTAAAATGAGACGCATGCTGAACACAGCTAACATTCGGAATACGCTTCGGAGTTTTCCCCTTAACGTTAAGTACTGAATTACGGATACTACTGTCATTTACCTAACCGAACATTTGAATTTTCAAATTTTTCCTCCATTTCTTGCGAATTTTCATTTATGCAGACTGGAATAGAGACAAATGCAACTTACGGTTTTTTCGTTCTCAAGAAATCTTTTTTTTTTTTTTTTCTTCCCATGTCGTCATTGCTTTCTCTACCAAATTTGGTGAATTTCCAATAAATGACTCTACATAGAAAGGGAATCTTTAGAACAAGCAGCAATTTCCTGTGAAACTGACTTACGTTTGAAGGGCATAAATGTTCTCAAAAATCCCACTAACTCCTCCCATTAGCACAGAACATTAATATTATCTCAACCCGAAACGATAACTACAACAATCTGCATCAACAGCACAATATCCCGAATCAGAGGGTACTCTGGCTATCAGAAAATGAAAGGCCGATGAATTTGCAAAGCAAGCAACCCAAATGCAATTAACTTCATATATCATCATCTCTTGGCCACGCTGTCATTTAAAGTACAGATCGAAGAAAATAGCACTAGACAGCTGGCATTAAGAAAGGAAAACAGCGCCAGCAGGGAGAAAAGCCTGCGATTTCTTCCAAAACAGTTTTAGAGAAATCAGCACATTCCAAGCAGTTTACCCAGTGTGTAACAGGTCATGGTCCCTTCCCCACATATTTCTTCGATAGAAATATTTCTTCTTCTAACATCTGCATATATGGGGAACGAGAAGACTATTACTTCTTTCAATACCCAATGACTACGGAACTTTATGAACACATCCTAAAAATATTGGTTGGAAATTTAAAAACTTATCATTAAAATCCCAACCTTAATCAACAGTATCATAAACAAAATAGCAAGTGAAGGCGATGTCAAGTAACATAAACTGCTATTGCCATAAGCATCGTTCAACTGCTACAATATTTTTTATATAAAATATGGTGCTAGGACTGTATGTATTACTGCATTTTATTTCATTTATTGCTAATTGCATTAAGATCATATTGTTTATTAAAAATATTTACATTAGGACAGTATTTAAGACTATATTGTTTTAGGATAAATTTTGATATATTACTGTACAAGTAAGAAAGATTTAACACTGATCAGTGTACCGAATAATATTGTAGTAAGGCACCAGGTCAAGTACTCAGTAGGGATGCTCACAGCAAGTACTCATCTCTACATCTCTCTGCCAAGATTTGTGTCACTCCAGCTGATAGATCGAGATGCAGATGACTCTGAGTACTGTCAGTTTAAAAAAAATCACCCTCTATAACTTTTATCATTATATTTATATCTTGTATAAGTCTGACAAAAGGAAGACATAGGGAATGTACGGCCTCGCAGCTTTCTTCAAGAACGTACAGAATTATAAATCGTATGTATAAATAAATACATTTATATACAGGGTGTATCAATACAGCGGTGACAAACTTTCAGGAGAAATAGAGTACACCTAGACGATGGGAAATCACATAGGAATGCAGTATCGGAAACGTTTATCTGGCGGGGAAGTAATGACACAAAAGTCAAGAAAGTCAAGAAAAAAAGGACACGAACGGGGGTGAGAAAACATGTTTATTGTTCGGGTTACAGAAAAAAGAAAAAAAAAAGAAAAACATAAAGAGATAACGATTATCAAGAAGGTATTCGAAATCACTACCCGGACCGTGATGCAGGAACCGTGCGTCATGCATTTTCCATGCGATCTTCTATTCGTGATGTAGATCTTTTATGCGCCTGAGAAGTGACGCCTGCATCACGGTCTGGGGTCGTAATTAGAACACTTTCTTTAATGACGATCGCTGTTTGTTTTTGTTCTTATTTGAAGGTTTCTGATGTACTAAACATAATAAACTGCCATGCCGAAGGGCCGGGGTTCGAATCCGGAGAAGGCATGGATGTTTATAAATGTATAGTGTCGATGCAGCATAGCGGCACTCTAAACATGCAGCGAGCCGAAAATCCTCTCTTGTGTTTTGGTGGAAGGGGGTAGGGGTGAGATACCCTGGGACTCGTCCTCCCCGGGTTTATTTCTATCAAAATTAGGGGCGGAACTTAGTCAAATCTCACTGTTACCTGCTAGATGCTCAAGGCTGTTGTCAACGACAGGCGTAATCTAGCATTCCTTGCCAGGAGGAATTTCGTGGGCTTGGGCTGACTACGGCAAACAAGTGAGCATAAGCAACAGCAACAACAAACGTAATAAAATATGTTTTCTCTCGCTGTGTGTATCCTTCCTTTCTTCTGTTTTGTGTCGCCACTACCGCGTCAGGAAAGCGTTTCCGACCATGCATTGCTATGTGATTTCCCATCGTCTAGGTGTACTCTATCTCTCCTGAAAGATTGTCACCGCTGTACTGATACACCCTGTACATATATATAAATATATATATAATTACTATTAAAATACTTTAACAAGTTCCGATAAATATATTGATGCAAACACTCCTAATACAAAAGTACAGATATTCAGTTTCTGTTACAGACACTATAAATTTGTACGTAAATACATGTGTATACACACATACTTTTAAAAGTACATAAAATAGTCCAAACTATATTGACGCAGTCATCTCTAATACAAATATACCCAGAATGAATTTTCTTACAGGTAGTATAAATAATTACATTATATACAAATGCGCTAACTGGTTCGAATAAATATGTTGATGCAGACATTCCTAATATAAGTATACAGATACTCAGTTTCTGTTATTGACAGCATAAATTTGTGCATAAACATCTGTGCACACAAAAGTACATAAGCAAATGTATTACTAATAATGCGTTATAAATAATTGAACATGCATATGTAACCACCATTAACATACATTAGCTAGTTCAAATAAATATGTTGATGCAGACTCTTCTAATCCAATCCTTTATGCTCTCCGGAAACTATAGAAAGAAACTGGAGGTATATCGAACTGCGGCATGGCTAGAGTTGCTCTGTTTGCTGCATTGTAAAGCAAGGGTCACCAAAGTAAATGGTGCTTACTCTCAGAAGGTTAGTTTGGTTTGATTAACCTTTTCGTCGTCCGTAACGCGTCTAGCGCGTTCAAGTGAAACTTCCGCAGGGCAGTCGTAACGCGCCTCAAGCGTTGTTCTACGTCATACCTCCTAGAGAGTAGCACTAATCAGGCATTCTATTTCTAATTGAATTAACCCCGGGTTTTATAAATATTCGCGCCATTTTACATAAGATACAGGAAAGTGAGAGATAGCTTCAACGTCTACTCAGCAGAAAAAGAGAAAAAAGAGGTTGTGAATTAGAAAGGCAAGAAGGATATACGTTTGATGAGTACAGTCCATAATAACTCGGTGATTGATGTTGGAGCACGGAAAAGAATTGTAAAAATACCAATAGTTGTAAAAGATTACAACATCGAAAGGGGAGGAGTGGACCGCCTGGATCAGATGTTATCAAATTATCTTGCTGTTAGAAAGAAGCAGAGATATTATTACTTTTCTATTATGCTTTATTTCCTTATAATTTTACTTAATATTCATTGACATTCATCCCCTACTAAATTTATGTATGGGAAGTTATGATGTACAGAGAAAACAACATTATACGCTATGAAAAACAGACGGCCGCTGGGGGGAAATTTTCGCCGACAGGACTCTAAGGGGATGGATGCATTCGCGGAGGACGTTCTAAGGGAAACTGGCTTATTCAGTGTTACACATAAGGAAAACTACGAAAAAGGCCTATAAAATTTAGAAGTCTTCTTGGTGACATACACTTTAATTATAGATAGACTGTCAAAAAATTATCGCTAAGTAAGAACTAAAACTTGAGAAGGGTGTAAAAGACATTTTATTTAACATTGAATAAGAATGAAAGGCAAACCTTTTGCTTACAACTGAGCCAACCGCTTGTGGCGCGATAACTTAAAGTAACTGTAAGTTCAGATGCAAAATTTAAATTTAAAGTAGTAGCCAAAGGCTACAAAGATCAGTTAACGCAAAGGTAGCTCAAAACTTAACCGGCGTGGATATTCACTATCGGCAATTGTAATGCTAGGCCACAGAATACAAATCGTATCTAGCATTCCTAGTAACGTGGTTTTAGAGGGAGACCACGCTCTGTTTAACAATCTAAAATCCTCATCTTAAATGCATGCGAACTTATTTGCATTCTAGTGAAACTAAAGGGAAGAAAGCCCAGTAAAGATTCAAAACATAAAATAACTGATTAATGAACAAAAGGAAGCTTACAAGCCAGCCCGTTTGCTGATATTCGAACTCCAGAAAGAAAAACCATTGCTCAGTGACATTTCCGCTCGGCCGCTGGTGGGCCTTTGCTCAGTAAGAGTGTGTCAATTATAAAGAACGTTTATTCGGTTTGTTGGTTACTCGAACATAAAAAAGCATGCAAGGGGTATCTAAAGGGCTAAACTCCGCGAGATCTGCTTAAGGGGAGGTATGCCTTCGTGGAGAACTTGTTTGAATCTGGGATGAACGATAGTGCTCAGCGTTCTTTAACCGCTTTGTCACTGGTGAAACAAAAAGGTCATAAGGAGACAGTAAGAAATAAATTGGTGTTAGAAGGACTTTATAAAATTCATATTTGAAAGAAAATAACATGCTAAGAGTGAATTTTCCTTTATTTTAAAATAACGTGTTTTCTTACTTTCCGTTATCAAACATATTTCAGAGTTTCAGATCTGATGCTTATCTTGCGCGTCATTTTAAATGCAAATATTATATTGCTTTTTCTCAACCACAAGTAGTACATTCATTACCAAAATTGTTGATGATTTTGATATAAAATTCTATATAACGATACCTTATTTTTTGTAATTACTCGTAACATATTTTTTTAAATTTTATAATCGTGAAATTTTATACCCATAGTATAGTCCCAAATTCTGCAAAAGAGAATTATTCCCCATAATTTACAACAGCAGTTTCCGAATATAGATTAAACTTTGAAAACAAGAATGCCCTAGAACTGTCAGCGTAGATATGCTAATAATCAAACTTGCCGAAATGGATTCCATAACACTGATTTTACTGAAACACTCCATGGTATCGTTTGGCCAAATTAGAAAATTTCCACGTCTCATACGTCCCCATTTCAGCAATGAACGCCGCCAGCAATTCTTTAATGGATTGCACCAGATCCTACCAATACACAGGGCACTATTTATTAAGTGCAAAGGTTAAACAGCATTGGTGGCACAACCGGGCGAGCTTAAGTGGCACTCCATTAGCAGGTGCCTGAAACATACGTTTTAGCGTAATGGGTGCGTCAGAAGTTATAAGCAAACTCCAAGGGTCGCGATACGAATTATGACTGTTAAGAGAGAAGGGAAAAAGGGCGACTCAACGTCTGGAGAATGTCCATTCCTCGTTTCTCATTTGAAGATGTCTATGGTAATCTTTGGATAGAATTCTGTGTTCGTGGTCGCCATTTAATATCAGGTCGTAGAAAGGAGCTAGTTGCATATTAATTTAGAAAAGATAATTCATCGCCTATCGTCTAGACTGGAGGAAATTGCGAAATTAATGTTAATATTCGATTATTAATGGAGTTCACATGAGGAGTACAAGTTCAGTTTAATAACGCAAAATAATAACTTTTCTTAGCAATAAAGAATCATTAATTTGCTTATTATAATATAAGGAAATGCTAATTTATTTTTGATGAACATTCATGCACTATAAATGAATGGTAATGCATCTTTAGTGATTAATGAAAATATCTTTGGTTTTTCAATAATGTATATGTATTTTTATCATGCTTTAATAAATCTTACTTTAATTTATAACAAATGAGATAGAATTTTGATATTAATATAGCCATGTGTAAGCATCAGTTTTGCACACTGAAACAACAAAAGAATTTTTAGTGTTGAATGTCTGATTACATTAAAATCATGCTTCTCGATAATAAATTTGATATTGATAAGCAACCAACAATGTTTGTTTTAATTTGAGTACATAAGTAAAGCGTAATAATAAATTTCATTTAAAATTAGCAATGTAACATTCATGTTCACAGGAATGATGAAATCACGCAACAAGATATTTCAATACCATATTGTTTCTGTCTGTAATCGATAAATAACCTCATGCTAACTTTAAATGCTCATGCTAATATTTATTACCTAGCAAACAACTATGGTGATACCAAGATTGACCCCCCCCCCCAACGGAAAGAAAAGTCTACCTTTTATTGAGCAGTAACAACTATAATTTAAAGCTGCTATTGCACATGAAAATATTAGGTAATAACAGGGCAATTTTAAATGTCGTCATATGTTATAAATAGAGCAAAGCGGTAGGGTTACTATAAAAAAACAGGAACTTCATAATAACATAAAACTTATGGAGATGAGCTTTTGTGTTGACAGCTAATTGGTTGAAAGATGAAGGACGAATAATTTGGAACAGGTTTTTACTTCAGTAGTGAATTTGACAGAAAATGTTTCGAAATATTTGGGTGTTACAGGTAGGTGTATATGCTACAGTGCATTAAGTATAACAGAGTAATGAAGCCTAAATGCAGCAGAAATTTGAAACATTATAATTTCAAGTAATCATTTTTCTAGAAATAATAATTGAATGATTATATATCAAAGTACGCAAAACACGTCTTCAGAAACGTCTTTCATTACCAAATACAGCAAGCCATGAAATACACATAAAAATTATCAACCTACCTGTTATACATATAATAGTAAATAAAATGTATTATAAACCTATAAATTAGCTATTTTATTGAAAAACAAAGACATAAAATCTATCTGTTGCTTTTTAATCGTTCATATGTTAAGTAACTTCCTTTATTAATTTAAAAAAGAATTGAAAATCTTGGGAATTTTCGAATTCTGAGATATGTATAATGGCGGATAAAAGTTAAAACGGGGGTGATCTTCTCGTCTTAAGTCACAAGGTTTTGCCTACTATTATTTTTAATTTATTAATAATTTGAGGGCCTTCTGAACTCACGGCGCTCGACATATTGACTTGCTTGTGTACATGAAACCGCCTCTGGATGTGTACATTTGTCAGACCGCATGTGACATAAACCGCATGACCGCATGTGACATAACCGCATGTGACATAAGTCATACGCCTGGTGAGTCTTATGCCTAATGACGTGCTGAGTCATGTGAATGATATATGCCTTGTAACACAACATTATGAACTATCTTTTCAAACATTTGGACCAAACAATTTCCAGAAATTTGTTGCGGACGATTCTAACGTCAGTATAAATTATTTATGATAGGAAACTCTACATTGGCGCAATTCTTTTGGAATATTTAAGAATTTTTTATTAAATAAATAACAGAATAAATTAGCCTTTATTTTATAATATGGTTCATATCTAACATTAGAAGAGAAAAGGAAGTTTGTTTAACGTGGCATTACTAATAAAGTTGAAGTAAATATCAGAATTGCCTTTTGAAGTGAGTCTAAATCGTAACATTTTTGTCTTATTTCTTACTGAAAATTCGATGGGATTGCCTTTTTACATCTTAAACTTTTCTCAACTTAATCCCTACTTTCGAACAAACGTTCAGATAAATCTGATTGCCTTTAGTCGTTACATCTAAGGTTAGTGAAGAAATAAAAACATTTAATGAGATGCTTGATACACAACTACTTTATTTCTCTCCGTTAATGAAGATAAAAGAAGAGCAGAAGAAAATGGTAGTGATAACACCCGAGTATAGTTTAGTAAAACGAAAGCGAGTAAAACTTCATTTGCAGTAAATTGGCGACACCGGGAGGTTAGAATGATACTTAAAAGAGTTATAAAATGCGATACAATTTAATGTAGCTAATAAATAACATTAATGCATGAAAATAATTATTAATCCGCATAAGGCAGGAAACAGTGAATGAAAAAAATGTAGGCGTGTTATAATACACTGTGTCATTCGTTACCTAGAAATTCTTATAATAAAATACAGTTAAAATAATCCTCTCGTTCAGGGTTAAAATATGTTTCTTACATTACTTAACTTTAAGTAATATTTTGACGTGTGACTCTAACTTAACTATAATCATTACTAAAATGATAAAAAATTCACTTTTCTCCTTCATTTGTGAAAAAATACTGAAAGTTTCAGCACCAAATTAGTAAGTTCGAAAATAATAATCATATAGGAATGTTTTTTCAGTTTATGAATAGTCATCAGAAAGCAGTGAATCAGAGTTTGGTCTTCTTAGAGAGTATACACGAGACCAAAATTCTGAAAGACTAGCGGCGAATTATCGCTATGTCTTGTATGTACTACAGAAACAGGAAATACTGTAAAGGACCCTTTAAAGAACTCAAATAATGTTTAGCAAATGGTTCCAACTCGTGTTTACAGAAGACAGCAGTTATTGCTTAGCTCAGAGATAATAGATTAACTACAACTAAATTATAATAACGCGCAAACTGGCTTTGACCTAAGGTCGGCGTAACAAGCCTAACGTCGAAAATAACTCAACGCTGCAGAATACTATTCACAAGTGAATCCGTTTAGCAACCTGGCAACAGACAGAACACGTTCTGATTCTACATTCTAAAACCTTCCTTTAAATAGTTTCTTTCTACCTCAACTGAACATCACACGAGCTAGAAATTTACATTCTGGAATGAACACGGGCATGAGATCTGTAGGAAAGAATATTCACCTAAAATGATTGGTTACAAATTTAAGCGAGCTTATAACCGGAATAATTTGAAACTACAAATCATCATTGGCAAAATGTGTAAGTCGTTGTACAAGAATTGCAGATCAAATCAAAAAGCTCTTAAAGATAAAAAGTTATAACTAGTGATAGATTCATAAACAAAATACTAAAATTCACTAAAGAATGTTCAAAAACAACCAAGAGCCCACCAAATCTTTGCATAATCATAGAGACCTTAAAAAAGAATGGATGTGTAAAGTGAGAAGAGAACTCGAAATTCAAACTTGAAGTTGAGCAATAACACTGGTATTTTGTAAAAGGTTCAGATCCCGCGAACAGGCTACCTGCACTGGCGTTTTCGTGGTTTTTCCCATGTGTAACGTGCATACGAGCTAGTTTCCTTAATACGTCCTCCACGAAGAGACTGCTCCTCTTAAACAGATAGCCGAGTGCTTTGCCATAATCAAATAAACCAAACCAAACCAATCAAATTGTAAGTGACATTCAGATTACATAAGTTTCTGCTCTTGCTATAATCATAGATATTGTGATTAGTAACGGACGAGACTGTAAAGGAAGAGTAGTTAGTTCGAATCCAGCTATTGGTTATATTGCATTTATTGTTATTGTTAATGAATTTAACGTTACTTTGCTTTGAAAGAAAATTTTCTTGAATAATATTTTTATGTGAGTAAACATGAAAACCTGTGTAAAGTAGAACTAAACAATAAAGTAAATTTATTTTTATTTACTTTGTTTTAATGTATTGCACTTTTTCACAAATTTCTTAATAACTGACATATGATATGCTTCATAAAAGCGTTCAGAGCCCTGATATCATGAAACACCAACATCAGACATTCAGTAAATTATAGTCTATTCTGCCACAACTTTTATTTAAATTTCAAGTGAAAGTCACACTCGAAAATATTTATGATATATAATCCAGGATGTTAAACGGATGAAAGTTTTCCTCCAGTGTATTTTTGTGTTACGTACGTAGGTTGGGGCAAAAATCATGGCAACTATTTTTTTTTTCTTGAAGATACCAGTCCGGTTGGAAAATGTGACATATACAGACGAAAGGACAAGGTCTTAACTACATGTGTGGACAATAAATAACACTGAAATATCGTATTACACTAATTTATTACGGTAGTATGCAGGGCAATATGGCCTTCACCCAGCAAAAGAATGATAATACAATACACATAAAGTTGACATCTGGACCTAAAGACCTTCAATGTAGTCCCCTGCTACTGTTACCACACGCTTCAAACGATGTGGGAGGCGCTGAATACCATCAGCCTCAGCATTTGCCTCACCATGTGTAAATCGGGTCATCTGTTGCCGCACAGCATTAGCAATGTCCTCTCGTGTTGCAAACCGTCTACCACGTATTGTTTGATGGTGATTATTCGTGACAAGAATTAATCGCCGTCCTGTTGCCAGCGTGCAAAGTGGTTGGAGTATATTGAACTTCCGTCAGTGCATTCGGTACCCATCGGGAAGCGATTTTGCGTAGCTGTAGCTCATTACGCAATATCCTGTGGACGGTGCGTTTCTCGATGCCATTTGCCCTCTCTAAATCCAGTAACGTCCATCGTCTGTCTTCATCCATGAGGTGCTCGATGACGGAACGTGCCAAGTCGGTCCGCACACTCACCGGTCGTCCCGAACGTTGCTCATCACTGGTTGACACACGTCCTTGCTGAAACTGTCCTACCCACCGTGCTACTGTACGATAAGGTAGGGCATTATTCCCAAGGGCTTCTACTAATTCACAGTGACATTTCATCGCATTTCTCCCTCGGAGAACGGCCATTTTGATGTAAGCGCGCTGCTCAACACGGGTTACTTCCATCTCGTACGGCACTCACCATCTGACTGATTTCAGAGCCCTCGCTACCACAGAGCCATCTGTTGTTCTACATACACACTATGCCTGCAGTACTTCCACACGACACATATACGTTTTGTGATGCGTTCACATATCTACAAAAAGAAAATAGTTGCCATGACTTTTGCCCCAACCTTCGTATTTATACCAAAGTATAAAAGAAATATTCTTTTTCATAGACAGAACCAACTGATTGAGTGCTTTGTATTCAAAATAAAAAATGAGCAGAAATATCCGTATAAACTTTCAAAGTATGAAGTCCAAAACGATAAACTTAAACTATTCATAATATTTACAATGTGTGGAAGTGGGGAAGTTAATAATGATACGATCAAATGTTCAGATACGGACTATTAATTATGCAAAAATATTCAGATGCGATGCAAAAATATTCAGATGGTAGCCTAGAACGGATATTTTCAAAAGACATTTTGTTTCATTTTATTACAAACAGTAAACCTCTTTTTAAATTGTTGTCAGCAAATATTATCGCTCTATATTACATTTAAACAAATTAAATAATGAAGCATCTTTATGAATGTATGTATGTTTCTGGCACTGTGAAAAAACGACGGTACCTAGAGCCATCCAATTTTGAATACCGTAATAGTCTACCCTAACATGTGCAAGTGGAGTCCGAATTTTAAATTTCGAATTTGTTTTATTATCTATTTCATATTTTGTAAAACTTTAACGAATATTTTATTGACAAACTCAACGATTTCAAAGCGAGCAATGGCAACATTGTATCGGAAAAATATTTTTATCTCCAGTCCGCGAGGCCGTCTATCGGAAATTCTAAAGATATGCTGTTTTTAAATATTTCGTGATATTGCTGTTGATTTAAATTTTATGTGGATTTAGTGCGAAGAACATGATACTTAATAATAAAGGTAACACATATAACGTTAAAAAGACGCTTCTTTTGCCGTAATATTAAATCTGAAAGTTTCATATTTTTTGGTTATTATTTATTACTTAATTAACCTACTTATCTTATTATTTTCCCTACACTATCATTTCTTCTTTGGTCCGTTCTCACCAGCATGCAAATTTGTTAATGGATACAAGCATAAAGTTGTTGAGTTTGAGAGAAACTTCGGAAGCTGTCGCTAGCCGCTTACGCTGTTATTTGCTTTGTGAAAAATCTAACAGCGTGCCATAGCATATTTAGGCGCGTGCTACATTGTATTTAGTATTTTATTTGGAGTGAAATATTTATTTTACGTTTCCCATATGTTGCGGCTATTACATTTCTTGATACTGCATAATTTGTATTACCGTTAGGATCTTGTGTTAATAAACATTTTTATTTTAAACATTCATTTAATTTTGTGTTACTGTAGAAGGTGCGGGGAGACATACAAACTCTCACAATATATAAATTCAAGGATTTCCATTTAGAAAATTTTTCAATCAACTTCCAATCTCTGAATCTCCTCTAACTTTACAGAAACATAAAACAAATTAGAAATCTTAGAAATATTTAGAAACTTCAGAAATAGGAGGAAGAAAGTTATCTGTCATTTGTCAAGGCAAATAAATAGATTCCTCCTGAGTGGAAGTAAAACAATACGACGACGTCTCAATTTTCCATTCCATAATACTTTGAAAAATGAATTTCTTTTTGAAATTTTTAAATGCATCAGAGAAATCATTATTGGTATGAATAGATTTGGTTTTATATTACGGTAGTTTCATTTCTTTAGTGGCTGTATTCTGAAAAAAAAAAAAAAATGAACTAACTGGAGAATTAATTTGAGAGTTCTGCAATGTGAATAATTACTAAGATTTAAGGTAGAATAATGCAAATAAAAGCTAAAAAATATTGAAGATACAAAATATTTCTATTTTATTTTATTTTATTTGAATTTTGAAAATTTTTATTAACTTTAAAAGATATTTTTTAAATTGTGAGAGTAAGTTTCAATTGTTTCATGCGACTAAATTTATCGTTTCAAAATATATGGTTTCAAGCGATTAATTTGAAAGATTTTTTTCTGTTTCTTTACAAAAGTTTTTCACCTTTTAATACAAGCCTAAATTCTGTTTCATCAATCTGTGGACATAAAATTTTAATGGAACCATCTTATGATTCTGTGCATTGAATCATTGCCCAAAATTGAAGTCTCACAAGTAAGAAAGGAAATAATTTATATAAGAATTTGTAAGGGACTCCCTTACAAATTCTTTGATTGAGCTGTAATGTATATAACAGGTCTATGGTTAAGATCTCGATTTGTATTCCGATAAAAGGTTTACCTGCATAGACTTTTCTGTGGTTTTCTCATGCGTTAACGTAAATCAGTCTTGCCTCTTGATGGAGAAAAAGGCCTCCAGTAAGACATGATTCCTTTCCGATTCTTTTTAATTTAGGTCGGATGATTTTGCGTGATTAGGGAAAAGTTATTTTTAATAATTTCATCTATAAAGGAGGGGCACTACAACTATTTCAATAATGTAAAATGTTCAGACTGGAATCATGAAACATAGTATCGGC
Source organism: Stegodyphus dumicola (assembly GCF_044657685.1). Taxonomy (NCBI): domain Eukaryota; kingdom Metazoa; phylum Arthropoda; class Arachnida; order Araneae; family Eresidae; genus Stegodyphus; species Stegodyphus dumicola. The sequence continues at coordinate 95,744,393 of NC_140772.1, read as the reverse complement.
AGTCGGTTTAATATAATAGCAGATGATTCCTGGAACGCAGATATGATGATGGAGAAAAATGTAAAATATATTTTGGGGCACCTTTAGTTCTTTACGGATAAGCAAATATATTGTTTAGAAAGAATTATTTGCTTAACGTTTTTGTTTTAATTATATTTCAAAGTCTTCAATAAAAGGTATTGTCCTGAGACATTAAGACCAAAGATATGAAATGAAACATACTGTTGCATTCTAAGGGTTCGTGGATTTCGAGTAACTCATGACAACACTTGATGAAGAATCGAAACGCAATTTATTCGCCAGTAAGCACTATTACACAGGTTTAGCTACACAGGTAGTTTAAAAGACCCGTTAAACTCGTCGAAAAACTACGGGAAACCCGATGAAACACTCAGCAACACAGCCTTCAAGCTATAATGGTGAAAAAATTTCACGACACTAAAGCACAACTCATGACTCGGTCAGTCGCTCTCAAGCTAATCTCTGAACTCAAAACACACTACTTTCTTCCCATATAGGTAGTGTGTATATAGCTTTAACCTACCTTCGAGAATATTCTCTAGAAAGCCACTAAGTATGCGTTCTAGAATGTTCTTGTTCCGTCTATGGCATATCGCCAGTTTTGTTCCCAAATATCGCCAAATGGGCGATTTCACGCCATCTGGCAATACTGCCACTTTATGGCAACCCCAAACCTGCTTTGTGGGGAAGCTGTCTCACAGTAGATGGGCATTTCGCAATAAAACTTCCAAATATCATTAAAACACAAAACTTTCTACTAAATAACACTACTTTTTAGATTTTCACAAAATGGTTTTTCTCGATCACAGCAATGGGTCGTAACTCAAAACTGACATTCATTTCCTTTATGTAATGACAAAATTTTTAGAATTTATGATTAATCATTTTATTATAAATTATTCTGAATGCTGAAACACTTTCCATTCTTCTTAAGTTCCGCACATTTATACGTTATTATATTGCAGCAATTATAATTCAGTGATCTGGCAAATTCTCACTTATTACAGTATTTTCGCAGTCATACAAAAGTAGATTCTTAATTTCAGGTACAAAATAAATAAATATTTTTCAAAGTTTTCATAAAATGAAGTTTTTAAGACAAAACATAAAAAATAATTCGTAAATTATTTTAGCTAAAATCTTGTACTGCAAAAGAGATAGCTGCAATTTTATCCAAAAATGGTCAAAAACAGGGATAGAAAGATTCCAGGAAATCGTAAAATGGGGATTTACAAAATATCAGGATTTCATAGTATGTAATGGTGTTGCTACTTACTAGCGTTCTATCAGTTCAAAACATCAGATTCGAAAGAATTAAACGAATATGAGTAGGCGCAACTCTGCATTCTATATGTGTTCCCGATGTGGAATTTTACGTATTTATAATAAAATACAGTTATTTTCATATTCGATTCTATCTGATGTTTGACTATATTGAATTATTTTTATCACATAAGTAGGTAAACAATCAAGGTCATTAATACTTTTAATTCCTTAACACATATCTAATACCTGATCTAAGCTTAAATTCTTTTTTTTTTTTTTTTTTTCAAGTCAAATAATGATGTTTGAAGCGGTTTAGCCTTATGCCAGCTTTTGAAAATACAAACGTAAGTTGAATAATGCATACGATTGTGGCATTTATGTTTAAATTTTACTGAAGAAATTTTATTTAATTGAATAATTTCCTTTTTGCATCTTTCGCCAATTCACGGTTCTCTCATTCAAAATTTATGTAGATTTGAATGGCAAACGGTTGAACTTTAAAGTTTAGAGAAGTACTGACAGTAATGTGAGAATTTGGCCTGCTGTCCGCTGAGCTGCCGATAAAAGTAAATTATGCTGACTCTGTTTCTGGTCTTGTTGTGAGTATTATATACTGAGAGATTAGGTCCTGTTTTGTTAAGTTGTGAGTTAGAATTTCTGTTGCGGTGTAGACAAGCTTGTCTTCTCTACTCAAATTAGATTTAAATTTTTGCATTCATACCCACTGCAAAAGGAAGCTTTGAGTTTTAAACTAGAACAAGACTGCCTGTTGAATCTATGTTTGTATATTTTAGTTTAATCACTCACAGGTGGTGAGGTAGAATAAAGCTGAAGTGGTTTAATGCTGTGGTTTGTTTGTTTGATGGTCAGATATTTTGGTTATGATAATTCCACTCACAGAATATACGTATATAATAACGTTTTATTGTTTTAATTTGACTAGTTAAGTTATCCGGAACTCACAGCAGATTTAATGAGATTTTTTTTTAAGTTTTACTAACAATTAAGGATAGTTAAGCACTGTCCTTTCTTCCCTTGATTCACGTCACATGTATTTGCTCAGACCAGAAGGTTAAACAAGTTCTCATTGCAGGATCTTGCACTTGAAATAATAAGAATGAGAAAGGTTTTGGATACAGCCTATTAAAATTTCTCTAAAAATTATATTTTGTATTACATATCTTTAAATGCAGAACAAATCATTTAGAGAAATATATACCTATTAAAATGATCTTTAAAAAGATCTTCAGAGTAGAAGAGCAGACCTTTAAATGAAGAAGACACCATTTAGAGAAATACATACCTATTAAAGCTTCTTTTAGCGAGAGAAAATGCAAAGAAAATCTTAGTTCTAATTGGAAATAAATGCTTAGAGCAGCACCATTAAGATAGTCATGCGCTGAAAGAATAATAAATCAATTAAGAATTGTGAAAAAGATTTTACGATCTCATTTTTTTTTCAAGAAAACCATGATAATCATGCATATTTTTTATTTCTTACAAGAAAATCAGTTGGTCTTTGAAACTGTCAAAGAGACCTTAGATAAATAAAAAAAAATCTAACATAAAGTAAAAGTATAGTTCATTAGTGTTTTTAATGAACGCTTTAATGTTCATTTTAGTCCTCTACGTGTATATTAATGATACGGGAATCTTAAGAAAACGTCTTCCTATATAATGAGTTCTGAAAGTTAAAGTTTAACGAGTATAACTGCAGAAAGTGTTTTGTAAGTTAAATAAGGATTGAAAGAAGTGAAACCGAGAAACATTTTGGTTTAAGAACAATAATTTTGGACAAGAAAATCTGCATATTTTATCTGAAGAACATTCAGATTTTAAAATTCAGTAAACTGATAATTTACAAATAAAATCTCTGTACCTTCTTTATTGTTAAAGCATTCCATGACGAACCGGAAATTCACATATGAAAATTTAATTTATTGTATTATTACATTCTAAAACAATTTTCTCTAGTAATCTCAAATGACATACATTTTACATATTGTACGACATTATTTGTGTGACAAATTTATATTCAGGTTAGAACTTGTTAATGGACTTACTAGTTCCAAAACACTGAATTTGAAGCCAAAGATTATTTACTTATGTTTACAATATTGCACTCTTCTTCTCTTCATTATTTTTCAAAATATCTAACTAATTTTTATAAACATGTATAACATTACTGTAATAAAAAGATTTTTCTAAAGAAATGAAATCCAGATTCCATGTGTAATAATTCCTCGATGTAGATGAATCGTTTGTACTGTTCGCATGGAATTTTAATTAAATGAGCATAAAAATATATACCTATTTCAGTTTTATGATGCAACATGGGAGAAACAAGACGGAAAACATATCGGAAATACAAAAGATAATAGCTTTTATGTTTTATTACTAATTTAAAATGCTAATAGTTTTAATTCTAGTAAATATTTTTAAATTTTTTTAAAATCTTACAACTTTTGATTGAAATTGCTTAATTATGAAACTACACGTTCATTATAAAATGCTTTTAGGTTTATAATATTCAAATATCTTATCAAATTTAACATAAAAAAAGTGAGCTGAGAAGGTTATAGTAGTTAGTGTATAACAATTTTAAGTTTTTTTCTTTAATGTTCTTTTTTTTTTTTTTTTTTTTTTTTTTTACTTAATACGTGCTTTGTCCTTAGACACTACATGGAAAGGGAAGGATGTCCCGTGGAGGTCTTTTTAAGGGAAACTGGCTAGTATCCACGTCACACATGAGGAAAACTACGAAAACGCCCATGCAGCCAGCCCGTTCGCCGGGACTATAATGTCAGCGCCTTTACCGCTCGGCCGCTGGTGGACCCATGTTCTTGTTTTGAAAATTATTTTTCCGAGCATTAACACAAATAAACTTGCTATTTTTCAAAATTTCATTTTTTTCTGATGAACAGTGTTCATTACATTTTGATCAACTTTTATGTTTCTAAACGTGTGATGGGAGTACTTCGATGCAGATACTGTTGTGTAGAAATTCATAATTAATTTAATATATAATTATTATTCACATTTCCCTGTAAAGGAGTGAAGTTCCTTAACATTTTATCGGAATTCATATTAAATGAAGGAAGTTTTTTTTTTTTTTTTTAAGTTGGTTTTAGAAAACATGTACAGCAGCAGGCGTGTAAAACTTTTTCTTTTGCCTTTTTTCTAATTAAAACTGCTAATGTGGAGTCAAAGATCGGCAACGACTATGCAAAGAACTTTGGATTGCCACCCATTTATCAAAGCTAAAAAATGTTCTCTTTTCGAGGAAAGATTTTTGACTTTCGTCAAAAAGAGAACATTATTTAGCTTTTCTAATTTTAGAAATTAAGCGTCAGAGCTAAATTCCTAAAATTAGAAGCATACTGGAGTCTTTTGAAACACAGTCTGGAAAAGTGGACGAAAATAAATGAATAAAATGACTAATAAAATAACTAATAATTAAAATCAAAACTAAATAAAAAAAAATAAAAAAATCTGAAATGTTTCAGATTTTAAATTACGTCCAAAGGGGCTCCAAAGGGGCGTTTTTTTTAACGTTTTGAGTGTTACCTTTATTTATTAAATATCATGTTCTTTGCACTTAAACCATAAAATTCAGTTCAAGAGCAATATCGCAAAATAATGTTAAATTAAGCATATCTTTAGAATTTCCGATATACACAGTCTCGCGAGCTGGAGATAAAAGTATTTTTTTTCTATATAACGTTGCCATTTCTCGCTTTTAAAGCATTGAGTTTGTAAATCAAAAATTCGTTAAAGTTTTACAAAATATAAAATCTATAATAAAACAAATTCCAAATTTGGGATTACAGATGCCCATATTCGCAGTAGGATTTCGTCATTCAAAATTCGATGGCTCTATGTACCATTGTTTTATCACAATGCGAGAAATAGACAATCATTTATGCAGATTTTTCATTATTTAATTTCTTCAAGTATAATGCAGGACTCTAACATTTTGTGGCAACAGTTTGAAAAGTGAACCGAAGTTTATAGGAGTCCGACGCAAAATCGCAAAACGAAAACAATAGTCCTTCAGGGACAAAGCCCCTTTGGACTAATAATGTAAAGAGATAAATAAAAATTTTAAAAATGATTAAAATAATAATGAAGTTAAAAACATTCTGAAGGCTTTCAGATTTTACATTACGCCCAAAGGGGCATTTTTTTAACGTTTTGCGTATTACCTTTATCATGCGTTTCGCACTAAAACCATATTATTTATTAAATATCATGTTCTTTGCACTTAAACCATAAAATTCAATTCAAGAGCAACATCGCAAAATAATTTTAAAATGAGCATATCTTTAGAATTTCCGATAGACGGTCTCGCGGGCTGGAGATAAAAATTTTTCTTCGATACAATGTTCCCATTGCTCGCTTTGAAATCGTTAGCCTTGTTAATAAAAAATTCGTTAAATTGTTACAAAATATGAAATCGTAATAAAACAAATTCCAAATTAGGGCTTCCAGATGCCCGTATTCGGTGAAGGATTACGCCATTCCAAATTTGATGGCTCTATGTATCGTTGTTTTATCACAATGCGAGAAACCTTCATTACTTAATTTCTTTAAATATGTCATAGGGCGATAATATTTGATGGTAACAATTTGAAAAGTGAAATGGACATTTAAAGTTTTAAAATGCCAAAACGAAATTAATAGCCCTTCTGGGCTAACGCCCTTTGGCCTAATAATAATAAAAAAATAAAATAAATACTGGAACTCTTCTTATTTGTAGCTCCAGCTGAAATTATAATTTCGCTGAAATTATAATTTAAGAAATAGTTCAATAAGACTCCGGTTGAATTTAAGCCCTGAATTTGTAGTATAATGTGCTATTTTAAAGGTTAAATAGAAACAAAGATCATTCTTTTTCTTGCACACCAATGAAAAAACTTAAATGGTTAAAGAGTTATTAAGCAGAATAAAAAGAATAAAAGCAAGTTTTAAAGGAGATGCGTTTATGTATGAAAACAAAGAAAGAAATGTCCAACGAATTCAAAGCACGATCCCCTGCCGATGTAATTCTAGCTGTTAAGTAAAACATCTTGGGCAAAAGAATCGATTTTTAAGATTAAATCATTATCAAAATAAAATTTTGGAAATCAAAAATATTATCTGCTGAAATCATAGTTCAGTTACTTAAGGGAGTACTGGAGCTTTCTTATTTAGGGCTACGGTATGCTCCAGCTAGAATAACGATTTATCTCAAAAATGGAAATGTACCGGAGCCGAGCTGCGGCCTAGTTTAAGCTGTGTTAGGCATTGTCTTAATTGTAAACTTCTCTAAATTGCTTGTTATTTCTTATCTCACAGCACTATCAGTTGTATTGTTGTAAAAGATTTTGAGTGAAAAACTGGTTTTGATATTCTCTGGATGAGTTAGGCTGTTTTCCTCGGAAAAATCGTAATTTATTGATTTATTGCTTGGATTTCATTGTTTTTCTGATTCTGGAAAAAGAATATTAGTGAGCATAGGTTAATGTAATTTAATTACTAAATCGAAGAATTGGTAACATGAGGCGGTCCTCATTAAAAAAAATAATAAATAAAAATAAATAAATAAATAAAAAACCGAGGTTTTAAAAGTCGTTGCTTTAAAGATAAAGGGCGATTTTTAGTTTGACCTAGTTACGGAAGTAAAAAAATAAAAAGGAGTTCGTGCTGTCACCTCCACTAGACAGTATTGGCTAAACAACCCCGTGTGGTGCGGAAAAATATTTAATTTTAGTTTTTTTTTATCTCAATGATTTTATTTTATTGTAAAGAAAAGGTGTGTATTATTATGGCAAAGCCTCGAGGGCTACCTGCCTAATTGTAGGGGTGCCTTCGTGGAGGACTTTCTAAGGGAAACTGGCTCATATACACGTTACACATGGGGAAAACCACGAAAACGCCCATGCAACCAGCCCGTTCGCGGGATTCGAACCTTGGACCGAACTACCAGTGTTCAGCGACTTTACCGCTCGGCCGCTGATGGGCCGAAAAGAAAAGGAAATTTGTAATAAAAGCAATAATTAAATGATTCTGATTTCTGAACGCACCCCTTTGTCTCGAGTACCTTCATCTTTCTTATATTTCTAATGATATAAATGATCTTAATGAAAGAATTAATTTCATCATGGGAAATAATCAGATTTTCAGATGTGCAGTCCTGATGTGACGGTTACTCGTGCATAGACGTATGAATTTATTGAGGAAATAAAATACGGTAACAAGGTGTTGTGAAAAATAATAACCACGCCCTTGAACCTTCTTCTCCAGTAGCAGATCGGGGGTGTTACTATGTAAGTGGATCTCTATTTATCTGTCTGTAAGCAACTGAAAAGAAAGAGTTATCTAGCTATCTAAAAATAGAATAGTTATTGAAAAAATTGTGTATCTTTTAAGAAATTTTAAAAATTGCCAGTAAGATTATTGAAACATTTTTTAGATTAAATTGAGTGGAAAAGATACATTTTATTTATTAAAATCGAAAGATAAGTAATTCAAATAATTAATGTATTTGCAAAAGGAATAAAAATCAGACCCTTATTATTGTAATTCGATAATTTATTGTTGTATGTTTGAAAACATTAGATATCAAAGAATTTATATGAGAAGATCTAAAATTTATCAAAATTATTTTAAAATTATTTGTGTAATCCTTCGCTCGCCAACTTTTACAAAAATTAAGTACTTGATATATTTTCTCCAAATGTGTTAGTTTTGCTTATTAAGGTATTCGAGAATTTGGGAAAATAAGGAATAAAAATAAATCTACGTGTATGATAGCTTTCTCTTTTTTAAAATTATTGATGTCTCTTTCACAAATGTGTATGTTTTACTTATTAATGTTTTTGCAAACTGGGAAAAATTAGAAGCAAGAAATTAATCTGCATGTGTGATATCTTCCGAATTTTTAAAATTATTAATGGATCTTCCGCGAATATTTATGTCTCATTTATTACGGGAACAGTGGGCGATGATTTTAGCAAACATAGACCAAGACTTGGGAAAACAATTCACAGGATAATATTCTACGCCTTTAACTCTATCGTTTATAAAAACCACTTGTGTGTAAAATTATTTTTAGAGACATTATAAGCATTTGAATACACTTGTTTAACTTTTTAGTGATATTTAAATGTGAGTATAAACAAACATTTGAGAAACATTATTTTAATTTCCGCAACTATTATTAGTATTTTTATTAGTAGTAAGATATGAATCTGTAAGATATAAAGACTGGAATTTATACAAGTTTGTTTCACTTTTCTTTCAAGAATGACTCGTCCAGACATTATAGATGCCCAATAGGTGTCATATCCTGGTGTTTGTTTTTCAACGTACTATTGCCAAAAATAATAAACCTAAATCTCATTCAATGATGAAAACCAAATCTAGTTTAGTTTATGTGGAAAAGAAGAGACGCATCTTATAAGTTTGCATAGTGTCATATGGAAGAACTGCCCGAAGGAAACATTTGAATCGAAAAACAGACTCGAAATGGCTGTTATTACAGCAATCAGTGACTTTAATTTTAAATGTTTAAATACTTTAGGTATGCAATAGGAAACAGAGGCAAGATAAACGTTGTATAGAAAAAAGCGAAAAGAGGTGTTCGACTGGATTTAGAATAAAAGAAGAATTACCAAATAAATAAATAAATAAATAAATAAATAAATAAATAAACCTCTGCATAAATTAGCTAAACGTAATGAAAATGGAAATAAGGAAGGGGAAACATGGTGCAGAAAGTTTTTAAAGTTTCTTAGCTTTAAAAAAATATTTAGTCGAATTTACTGAAAGTGTTCCAGAAAATTTCTAAAATAATATTATGTATTTCTTACCATTCTAAAATTTTATTAACAGAAAAATGTTTACGCATTAAATATTTATGAAATGTTAATATATCTCATATTAAATAAAATCATGTATTAGGATATACTGAGAAGTAAATATTAAAGTAAGCGTAAAACCATTTTTAAAATGTATTTTTATCATAATGAAATGTTCGTGACTGTTACATCTTCAAAATGCACCATGCGCTTTAGTTTATGTTCAAAATGATTGCAATTTGTAAGTTAGCTTTCGGCTTATACATGTAACAAAACTTAGTATACGTGTTTGAATGCAAATTCATGAAAAGGGAATAAAAGTGCAATTAAGGCGGAAAAATTTGTCCACTTTGAAAATTTAGGTATATGTAAAAGAAATACTAATTAAAAATTAACATTATATGCAATTCACTAACTGATATCAAATTGTGTTTGTAATGCATTTTCCAAAAAATAAAAAGGTGTTGGTGTGTGCTGAGTTATGGCAAAGCACACGAGGGCTATCTGCCTAAGGGTAGGGATGCCTTCGTGGAGGACTTTCTAAGGGAAACTGGCTCGTATACACGTTACACATGGGAAAAACCACGAAAACGCCCATGCAGCCAGCCCGTTCGCGGGATCCGAACCTCGGACCAAACTACCAGTGTTCAGCGACTTTACCACTCGGCCGCTGGTGGGCCAAAAAATAAAAAGAAATAGATAAAAAAAGAAACAGAAAAAGTCGCATGGAGCATTTTTATTAAAAAATATATAAAATAAATTGCTATATGCCATAAATGTTTTTCAAAGAAATTTTATTATAGTAAATATGGCAAAATACACATGCATGCAAAGTTTCATATCTCTATGACAATAATTTAAAAAAAAATATTTAAACGTCCACTGTCCCTTTAATATATTTGCTTTGGGAAAACTAGGAGGTTAAAAAATAAATCTACCTGCGTGATATATTTCGCATTTTTAAATGTATGAGTACCTTATTTAACTACTAATAAAATATAATAATGCTAATTTAGCGCGCGAAAAAATCATTATCCTGTAGAAAACTGGAATTTTTTTGCATTTACATTTTATTCTTCTGGAAAGATTTAAACACCTACTTTAATTTTAATGTTAACTTTTATTTATATTTTTTTTTCGTATTATACATTTTATTAGAAACTGAATATTGAGAAAGAGTATAATTATTACTCTTGCGATGGTATAGGATTATTTATGAACGGCAAACTGAACTGCATCTTGGACCTCTGCCAAAAATATACTCATCTTTGATTTTCTGCAAACAGCATTTAGATGTGCAAACTTGTTCGTTTTTATACATTTTGAATTCTTTCTGCATTTTTACACTGTACTGTACTCTTTGAACTATACTATACTGTATATTCTAATGAATGAAATACTTGTGCTATGTTAAGAATAAAAAATCCACTTATGATAATGTAATATGTAGCAATATAAGGAATTAGAGTAAACGGATGTATTTTTCTAAGATAATGACAAGTGAACCGTACCTTGCTTTAAAATGAATGCGAAAAATATTTGACTAATTGTTCGAACTATATTGCATAAAATTTGTTAAACCCTCGATTGCTTGTTAAATGAGTCTACTTTTGTACCAAACACTCGGATGTTTCTCACTTTAGAGTCTTTCGGATTAAAATTTAGTGTCTTTCGCATCATTTAAAATCCGTTGTTGTAAAAAGAACTTTCGGAAGTTTTAGGGATAGGAGAAAGGAAATGAAATCCAGATTTCATTCCATTCCCCCATTACCACAGTTTTTTCAATAAAAATTAGGATGATGTTGAGTAAACTGTTGTTGTCACAAATTGTGTCCATAGTCTATACTCTTTGATAACGACAAATGCATCTGTTCAATAGAACACGAAACTTGTACTACATTTGTTGTTTCCTACACCACATCTTGGATGAGAATCCGCATAAAAGGAGTGCTGCTTACTATTTTCTAGATTTGCATGAATTTGTATCTAAACTTCCCACTTTTAATATAATACTCATAATACACCCCGGATCTCTTTAAATATCCAAATGATTAAAAATAAAATCGCTTAACCCATCAATGGCCCTTTTCAGGATCCCAGAATGTGCCAATTACTTATCTAGATAAATTCTAAACATTTTACGTTTCTCCATCCTCATTCATTCACTTAATTCTGCCTACTCTGTTATTCTGAGCTTGCATTTTTATTCTGTTTTTATTTAAAGTTAAAAAAGTAAATGTAAATGTGGATAAGATTTCACCTTTATTAATTTCTATAGGAAATAAATATTCTAGAAAGCAACTGAAGTTTTAGAAGCAAATAAGTCTTCTATTTTTGAATTTAATTTATTAAAATAAAGGATTCTTCAAACCAGGCCCAACTCTACCACTTTTGGTTCCTTAGGTGAACAGTACAATTGGGTGCTTTTATAAATTAAACCTAATTAAAATTCAAAGCAAAATATACCTTCATATAATTGTTGCTTGTGAGAACAACTTGGCTGGCTAGCGCCGAAAATCTGCACTTTATATGGCCATCTGGGTCGGGCATATTTTCAAACCATTAACTAAGAAAAAGCTTTAGTATTCATATACATATTGGAATTTTTTATTTTACTACTGTATGAAACGATAGATAAGTATTATTAAGTAAGTTGTAAATACTTGATAAAATTGAAAACTGTTAATAATAATCAGTTTTCTTTATTTACATTAAAATACATACCGAATCGTTAATTATATAAAAAAGCAGAACTAATAAGTAGTAAACAAAACTGATGAGTTCTTTAGATTACGTTTTGAACTTAATGAGATAATTTTACGTGCTATTTAATTTTTTAACTCCACTTTAGAAGTCATCTAGTTCGCTATACTTTTTCAATTCCTTGTGTGAAGTAAAGGAAATATTACAATTGCGAAAACTTTCGGGTAACATATTTCAACGGAAATATCCATTTCCGTTGAAATCTCTTTGGACGATTTTTTTCGTGACATCTGTTTGTACATATGAAAACAAAAAGGGGTTGTTTTTTAAAAGTCTTTGCCTGGACTTTATTTTCGCAATCGTTGATTGTAGTCATATACTTCCAAGTACAGAAGTATATTAAGTGTTGAACATACTTCTGTTTTGGCAATGTCAAATTTAAAAGAAAATTAAATTTTGACAAATAACGAAATTTAACTTTTAATGCAGTCTTCCGGTTCTTGTGTTTAAATATGAAGAGGTTTTATATTCGTTATGAAAAAAAAATAAAAATTGAAGAATTTTGATTCCCGGACGACAAAAGTTGACCAGAATGTTTAATTTAAAAATTTGTAGTTTTAGATCTCATTTTCGACTTGCCTTCAGAGATAAGTTAGAATAATTCGAGAAAATACATTTAAATGAAATGCAACAAAATGTGAATAATTTAATAGACCGTAAAGGTAAGGCATATGGTGTCCACATAGTTTTTTTTAGTAATATCCACTAAGATGCATTGTTGAGATTTGACGATAACAAATAGATAACATTTCAATTCAAATTTAAAGTTGAACCAATTCCCATGCATTGAACTCACTATTTACCGTCATTCACATCAAGAAACGAAGACATATTCAGAATATCCGCATTTGGGAATTTTCTTCACATGAATGTATACCACAGAGTATGATAAAATATCGAGAATCATATATTATTCTGGTATAATGGGAAATAAGTTCCTTTAAACATATTACGAACTGAATCATTCAGATGACTCTACGGATATCCGCCCCTGCTGGGAACGAATGTCTGCCCCTAGTGAATAAACGCGGGTATTTTTCATATATATTCAATTCACTTCGACTTATGGAATATTTATTTATTTGGGCGTAGTAACCGAAATTCAAAATATTGACGACCTCGCGTTTTTGATTGTTTATTTGCTTATTTTAAACGCGCCTTCGAACATGAAATTTTCTTCAACGAATTCCTTACCCCCACAAACAATGCAGCAAGAAAACAACGCAAAATAAAATTGCAGAATTGGATCTCCCACTGTTTATGCTTTTATTTCCAATATTTACCCATTTTCAAAATGGAGAAGAGCGAGGGGGATGGATGGTAGGGATATTTTTTGTGAGATATACGAGGGAGTAAATCAATTTCATGGAAATCTTGTTTCCTGTTGCAATCCTTCTAGTGTATTCGGAGCCCTTGTTTCAGCCCACAGTAAAACAGATGGCGCAGCTTATATATATTAAAGTTCAATTTCTTTATGTTGAGTTAAAAAATTTTATTAAAACCAAGTGACGGAAGTGTGTATATGCTTCTGAAACAGCTGAGTAGTTCAGGGGTAGAAGTAATTTTTGTAATAAATGCAAATTAAAATCAGAATGTTCTTAAAAATCATAAAAAGCTTGTCATTTTATAACACGCATTACCGCAGATATGAGATCAAAAGTATAGAATGTAATAAGGCAAATAAAGAAATAATAAAAATATATAATTGGGTCTTTTATTTGACAAATTTGATATATTTGCATAAATTCCTGTTAAACTGTTTCCTTAATCTTTTCACTGTTGTAATACTATCCAGTACAAAATTAATGCCTTTCTGCATTTAAGACACATCCCGACATGTCCGTAAAGTTCTATATTATTCTATTATAATGTAAGTTAATATTTAAAAAAGTTCGGTGGATCTTATATGGAATTTATACAAAACTATTAATTGACGAATCACGAGTGCCTGCTGAGCTTATTATGATTTCAGCACGTTGTGAAAATGATGGGGAAGCTGTAGAATAGTAGTTGTTGTTGCTGCAGCTGTTTTTCACTGCTTAGCCCTATAAGCAAGTTTGCTGAATATGTATAGGAAGGAAAGGCATCTGTCATTGGTCACAAATCTCGAGGCTTACTGGTGGCTCTGTCCTCTTTGTTTTGTTCAAGATTAAACCAAGGAATGGAGTTTGAAGATCACATGTCCGCGCTACCTTAATAAAGAAGAAAACTATATATATGCCCTATTTCAAGCTAATAACACACGTGCCTTTTTTCATTAGACAAATGGGTTTTAAATTTGGATGAGTCTTATATTAAGTAAAATAAGATTTATATTATTCTCAAATTTATTTCATAGATCAGAAGATTCTCCATAAATTTCATAAATCCGATGGATGAGCGTCCGAAGAACGCAGCAATCGCCAAAATTAGAAATTTAGAATTTAAATTCACAGCAGTTGGAACATATATATCAAATTTTAAAATAAAATTAAAAGAAGCATTTGATAAAAATATTAGGCTTAAATAAATATATGAACTTTCTTTATGTTTTGCTCTATATAAGTTTTGATCTAATTGTTTATTAATAATACTATTTATTAAAGCTGCGTAAGCATATACATTAGCTTTTACATACTTGAGATTTTTCTTAAGTAATATGTCCTGCTTCATAAGCAAACTGATTTATCTAGGCATATTTGCTCTTTCTTTATTTCATTCTTACTCTATATTTTGGACAGTATAGAAATAGATTTGTCATCGGTATACCTGGATAGAATATCCCTTTAAAGGAAGAATATTTGCCATTATCATGCCAGTTATATTACTGAATTACACCTGTAACTAATTATGATGTATAATTATTGTGGATCCATTGTATTGTTATGTAGTTTACAAAGGCATTTATCTTCATTAAGACTTGGATTTAAATCGCGTATAAAGTTTATGACAGCCGTATTTCTGCACTTCAGTATGAGTGCCGTGCCTACTAGTGAGATGGGAAATTTTCGTTCTGGAAATTCTTTCGAATAATTGGCAGTCTGGTGGTCTTTCGAATAATTGACGTTTTCCTATTAACAGATATATAACATCGTTCATCTCCTTTCATAAAAGCAAAGTGGCGAGATTTCCAAGCTAAGTTACAAATTCTGGTATTCTGTCCCTAGAGTATTTCACGTAAAATTGCAGTAGTAGGTTTATAAGGTATTTCTTCCGCCTACTTAGTAGGCCTTCGTAGTGCAGTGGTCAGCACGCTCGTCGCGTATTCGAGAGTTTCGTGGTTCGATTTCCGGGCATTGCTCATTTTTCATGTGATCCTACTCCAAAATAACTTAGCTACTGTACAGTGGCGACCGAATTAAAAGGGTGATTGATGGCTGATGATTCTCTACCACCAGGATTTGGCGATTGGGATCCCCAAACCCCAATCGCCCTTTAAGAGGAAGTATATAAATTACTTCTCCCGCCTTCTTAGCATGCCTTCACGGTGTAGTTAAATAAAGATTGAATACGCTCGGCGAGTATTCAAGATTTCTCCGTGGTTAGATTCTCAGCGAAAGGATTTCACATTTTTCACGTCCTCTGCTTCCAAAATAACCTAATGTATCGACATACTGATATCTATAAATGCTAGATCATAACTATTCAGTCCTAATTGAATAGTTAGCGAATAGTATTCAGTCCTAATTGAATCTAGCATTTATTTCTAGTATATAAATAGGTATGATCTATCATTTATTAAAAGATGGGTTGTACATGCCATGATTTCATTCGCAGTTCGAAAGGTTTTCAGCGTACCGTGTTTCTTTGTGTTGTACCGTGATCTATTTTGCATAGCTTTGAAAGATAATTCACTGCTCATGAAACTCTACTGTAGATTTCAATGATTTGGCAGACCTACGTGTTTCAGAATCAAGCTGAGAATTATATGTTTCATATTAGTTCATTCATCAAACATTTAAGGCGTTCTACGTGTAAAGATTTTTTTCTAACTATTTTCACAGCGAATCGGGATATATTGCTAATCAGCAAATATGGATGCTTCAGTCTCTAATATGAAACCAAAGAATGAGTTTCTAATAAGAAACTTTCCTCAGTTTCTAATGTGAAAGAGTTAAATCTGAAAAACCTGGAAGTTTAATGTAAATATATACTTTTAGGTTTTTCAGATTAACTCTTTCATATCAGAAACTAAGTAAGATGTTAAAGATTGTTTCATAATCAATAACTTTTTCTTCTTTTCTAATATTTTCTTATATCCTTAGACTGCATTTATTGTATAATTTACTGAAATCATTCCAAGAACTTCACCAATAGCCACAAAAATTATAGATTTTGAAGCATATATTTTTCTAAATTATTAATGAATTTTTTGGAGAGCTTGACTTATTTATTAATTCTAATATCCTTGGGGTACAGTCGTTTATCATTCTACAAATCAAATAATGAGAAATTTTAATGAACTGATTTTATTTGGTAAGATTAAATTACAGATGTTTTTATCTACACATTTAGTCTCAATTCAGAAAAATCAAAATGAAATGTGATTTACTTACATAGCAGCTAGTTTAACTTGGAATATTGCCCTGTAATTGCACAAAGTAGGAAATTTTACTGCGGCTTTATTTTAGGCAAAGAAAGAAAGGACTTAGTGTTTAGTCTGACTTAATCATGCATAAATTTTAATTAAAATTAAATACGAATATCCAGTCGAAATCTTTACACAAAGTCATTACTATAAATGGGATGTCATGTTTGCCTTTTCATCATATGCAACGGGCTGCAGGCAGCCAAGTAGTTCAAAGCAGAGTATTTACATTTATGGATTCCAAAGCTTTAAGATCGTAAACACTGAATGCACGTGTGGCTTTATCTGTTCGTCTCCAAATGTATCTAATTCAGACTGATTGCTATATTGTGACCATCGCGTCTGACATTCTAGTAAGTACACGCCTGAACCAACAACCGAATCTAATCTCTCCGAAGCTCAAAGGCCTCACTAGAGTCTACCCCAGGGAATGCGTTTCTGGTTCCTTCGTTATTTGGCTTAGCTCCCCCACTTTGATAAAATCCCTTTTGTGTGCAGCGGGGACTTGCTGGCTCAGCTAGAACTTCACCTTTTCACGCGGCTTGCGTTGAAGGGGGAGAAGCATTGTAGCGAAGTGCCGCCTCACATCGATCGGCGGTAACTTGGACTCTTCCGTCCCCTTGAAATATTGGTTGTCCACCTCCTCATTCACCCTTCTCGCTGCTCAGCGGGAATGACTTTCTACACAAACAAACCTCTTATTACGGTGCCGCAACGACATGTGCTTTAGGGGAAAGAATTTCGAGAAAGCAAACTATCGGTCATGTTTTCGATATGCAGTTTTATGAAAAGATTTTCCAACATTGAGATTGATATATATAAAATTTTTATGCAAATAAAAGTTCATAATAAGAAGATAATAATTAGCATCAAAATATCGAATCTATATAAGTTATTTAGATAGAGATTTAAATGTTTCCGATAATTATCATCAACGAATCAATTAAAATGTTTTGACTTTAAGTAGCAATATCGATATTGTCCGAATATAAGCATACTAGAGAGCCATTTTAATTCATTATATTTTAAATGCTGAGATTTGTAGATGTGTGTATAATGTTTTTCGCAATTAATATTCATATTAACATTATTATGCAAGCTTTATTAAACTGTATTTTCCATTTGTGAATACTTTTCCTAAGGATAGCTATGTAGCAGATAAATTCTCTTTTCAATCAATTACCATTAAGTGGATAATCCAAATTCTGTGATTTAGAACTTTAATAATTATACTTATGTTTAACCTTCCAGTGTTTCAGACGAATTCTTGTTTTCTAGCTTAACTACAAGGTGTCTGAGAAGTCACTACCTGTTTATGAGAGCATTGTAGATGGTGTAAATGTAAAATAACATGAAGTTTTGCCAAGGACGCCTAACTGCATTTAAGCCAAGGAGGTTTCACTGCATTCTTTTTTATTAGGATCCCAATAAAACACCCTTACAATAAATTACCCTTATTAAGTATAACCAACAGCACTTCTTCTTTAACCCAACATCACAGGAAAAAAGTCACAAGGTGTCTCAAGTCACAAAAGTTCTCAGGTTTACATGGATGTTTGATCTTCAACACAAATTCCTTCATCTCGCATCTTGCTGCGATTTTAGCTTTGTCTTCCTTGCTAAGCGATGAAGGCATCTTTCAGTCATAGCAATAAGTTACAAGATTATTGTATATTTTTTGTTTAAAAACAGGTATTGACTTATCAACATCCTGTAGAATTCTAAAACACTCCAGAAACGCAAACTAAAGATAAAACATGACGAAGAGTTTTATCTTCACGGTAAAAAAAAAGTTCGCTCTTTACAGGCAAAAGTTTTGTAAAGTTACAGAAGAATTTCCTGTAATGGTAACACGTTGAAAGCAAACTGTAGCGGCAACAGCTGATTTGCTTGTAGCATTACAGATAATGTTTCAGTAACCGCGCGGAAGAATCACGTGACTGACTGGAAATTAGCCAATCAGGAGAAAAGTGTTTGAAAGCTAGTTGCAGAAAAAACATGGCTGAATGCATGTTGGTTGTATAGCGCAGGTAAGTAAGAAAATGTTTACAATTACTACTTGAAATATTTTTTGTTCATTTTATGTAGATTATTCTCCTGCACTTTGCCCTGTTATATGTAGTAAGTATTTAAACGTTTAAGCTTTGCGATTAATTAATATCAGTGTTCGTAATGTCTAATAAGTTGAAAGAGTGCAAAATATTTATTCCAAATGCAGATCTAATAGTAGTATTTTGTCATTGTGCATCCGATAAATTACGCTTTAAATTGCCCGTATTATTATTTAAAACTAATTATTCCAAAATTTAATCACTGTTTGTGGTATTTAATTGAAATGGTAATGTGGTTGTTGAAAACAAAACTAATCATGCTAGCGTTCTTTTCCAATCGTCTGACCAAAGAACGTTTGACATCTTTTTCCCGGCAGGCCTTGCGAGAAACGTTTATATAAACATTTAGAATTCTGAATGTAATGTATATATTTTTTGCTTACTAGGTTTAGTTTATTCTTTTTCTAGGATTATCTAATTAGTTATACCTGGTTTATAATTCAGTCTAATATGTTTATGTACGAGTGTGTTATGAAGTAAAATTACAAAAACTTGAACAACGCGGTCGAGAATCTCGTTTATTCCTTTAGTGATATAATATTTTTTTCAGTGGTATTAATTTCTTACGAAAATATTATAATTCCAAAATGAAGTAATTGTATTGATTAAAAATATGCCGTATCATACTTTTCGTAATGTTTTATTTTACTAACTAGATGCAACTTAATTATTCCATATATTTTAATATACCAATATCAACAGGGGAAAAATGGAAATGACCTAAAATATTTTTCTAACAATTCGTTAAACTAATTATAAAACAAAACTAAAATTTTGTGCATTATTTCATTAATATTTTATAAACGACAACATATATTATATTGTATATATAACTACCATTGCATACTTATAAGTTTTTAAACATTTAATGTAGAATTTATGTTGATTTTATTTTGCCCCGTTTTAATACAGTTTTGAAGTATGATAGTCTTGTTACTAGGATAGCATGAATCTGCTAATACAAGTTTAATACATTTCTTGACAAATGTTTCTCTTATTCATGTAATATAATATATAAATCATAAAATAAGTTTTCTTAAAAATAAATTATTATTGTTTATTGGAATTTAAAACAATTCTGTATCTGTATGTTGTATTAAAAATAAAATAATAATGAATTTTTAATGAAGCATTGATTTTAGTATTAACAATGTAAATATATATATATACACACACATGAATAAATGGAAATGCAAGCTACTTTTCCTTACAAAACCGCCCATGAATATATACTTCCCTTTAGGCTGATAGCCTTTTGCATGCTTTGCCATATTCTATCAATCCAAATGATGCAAATATGCAGAAAATTTTACTTTCTTTGAAAGTTAATACCGGAAATAAAATTCAGTGCATTTGTAAACTACATTAGTTCTCTTATAGCTTGGCATTTAATTGACCAATGATTTACTAGTCCAAACTAAGGCAGAATTCAGATATCGTTCAAATAAAAGAAAATTAATAAGGTCTGATTTTTAGACGTATATATGAAGATTTATTTTTTTAAATATTATTTTAAGTCAACCAAATTAATTTCAAATTTAAGTAAGTATTCATGCCTTTCAGTAGCATTATTTTTGATATCTTAAATTAAATAACTGAATGCAATATTTCTTGTTAATAAAGGAAAAGGAATGTTATGAAAGACTAGCGAAGTGGATTTGCAAGTTCTAATTACGAAAGGTCCCATGCTTTAAGGGGTCATTTTTAAAAATACTTAATTAAAAAAAATATTTAACGTAAAACTTCCAAACTTCACACATGTGGAATATTAATTCTATATATTTTATCCCATTCTTATTTTATTAATTAATTTCATAGCATTTCGTGTGACAGTAGTAGTAATTATTAATTAAATTTTATGCTGTTTCTGATCTATGTTTTGATTTTGTTATTAATTACATTAGTTTACATAAGATTTAAAATTATGTAAGGTACAAAAACCTTCTGCATCTATTAATATATGCTGAAGTGAATGAAATTATGCCAGTGAAATTTTTTAAAATCAAAAACAAATTTCTGTGGAAAATTAAAGTTATAAATTCTAAATGCAAACAAAGGAGGGAATTTGAAAGTTATCAAATAAGCCAAAGTGTTGGTCATTTTTTCAGTTTTGCAGAAGAATTTTTATACTTTGAAGAATGGGAATATGATGTTTGGTTTTGTTAGTATTAATTATTACAACTGAATTATTGCAACTTACATTGCAACACGTAATTTCGCTTTAAATTTATTTGAACTTAATTTTCGAATTTATTTTGATCATGTATATTTCATGTGTCATAAGTCTTTGAAATGAACTTAATTCTCATCCTATTTATTTACACAATTTTTTTAAAGAAGAAAAAGTCACATTTCTTGTTAATAAACACACGTTCTTACTTAGTTGCACACGAAGATACATGTCTATATATAGAGAGAGAAAGAGGAGTTATGTTTACTTGCAGACTTTTTTCCTCCTTTTTGTATTATAGTATGAAAATCAAGGGGGAAATTAAGCAATCAATTTAATTTTGAAGCATGTGATTACAATAAGATCATAACCAATCAAAAATATTCATGAATGAACTACTGATAACTATCATAGTATTATTATTTAAAAGAAACCTACATTCCAATAAGAACGCTTAGTAACATAACCATTTAAGTTGTCTGATAAAAGTAATTTTCATTCCTACTTCCCTATACTTTGAATTTCACTCTTATTATTGCCCACTGCTACTCCCTAGACCTCAAAGCATTTAATGCATCTGGAACTGCAATTTGTGTCTTCTTCTACAGCATGCAAGTTATCACCGTTTATTTTGTACTGCCACGAGCAATGATCTTCAGAATTACCGTATTGCGTTGCATATTCCACCCCACCCAGCTTTAGAACCAGATTCTGAAAATATAATTTTCCCCCTTTTAATGCATTCCGAAAATGAATATCCCAAGATTTTAAAATGAATTTATCAACATAATGATTGTTTTCGTCATACTAACAAAGGAACACTTAAGGCCCCGTTGAATCTTTCTCTTCTAACTGTTGAATATTATGTCAGCCTAATACAAACAATGATCTATGATAGTGAAAGCAAATACCAACTGCCATTCATTGTGCAATTTTGCCATATCAGCTGAATGTTCACCCTAGCAAGCATCGGACCACAACCTTCTCTAATTATTTATGTATGATCTGAGGCCTAAGGATTTGCAAGAACAACAATGAGAATGACAGAAGTTCAAATTATAAAGAAGAAATGAGATAACTTATTAGATGTTGCAATTATGTGTATTCTTATTGAAATAGAGGTTTCTTTTAAATAAATAATATTATGATAGTAGTAGTTTATCCATGATTACTTTTCATTTGTTATATTCCTACTGTTACTGTGTCCTTTGGAAATTAAATTATTCGTTTAATTTTTCCCTCTTAATTTTCGGAAGATAAAATTAGTAAACATAAGTGGGAATATGGCATCAAGAGCATTAGATATCCCCATTTCCTTGAAGCTGTTCACTATTATTGTTTTATCAATGATAGGCCATGCACCCAAACTCCACTAGCAAATCAGTTAGTAAGATGAAAATGACCACTATGCGGACAAAACATTTAGGGTAACTTGTTTTGTGAGCGTCTTAAGGAAGACAAACATTACCTAAATCATTAAAACATATTCAGAATCCTGTGCTAAAAGAAAGCTAGGGGGAAAATGTTGTCCGATTCCCAGTGATTCCTTTGGAAGAATATGTAATATTGTTTTAGAAATTTAAGGTAATAAATATAATATTTTTCGAATGCTAAAACAGTTCGAGAAATTTATTAAAGTTCTGAATTCTGAATATAAGTATACTGTATATTATATTTAATAACTATGGTGGCTTCATTTATGAAAATATTTGAATATTGGCTGTTTTTGTACAATGAACCTTCTCTAAGCTAGCTATACGTGATTCCTGAAAATTTTGATCTTTAAATGATAGTGGGCATCCTAGAGAAGTTATGTTTACTAATTAGTTATTTTATGAGGAATGCTGGTTAAATTTAAAAAGTGATTGACTGAGGTAGCTGATCGTAATGAGACGGTTCACTGTAATCCAATTTTTTAAAGAATTTAAGCTGTTCTTAATTAATTAAGATAATATAAAGAAATATGATTAAAAGTGTTATATAAGCACATGTTTAAAACATCTATTAAAATAATTTTTATAAGCTTTTTAAGAGCAAGGATTTTAAAAGAAATGTTTTCTTCTTTATTTAGGAGACATGGTTTACAAAGAGGGGAAAAACCATTCATTTTTTCCAAGCAATCGAAACGAATTTTTATGAAATGTTTATTAAATTATATTATGTTATTTTTTAATTAATTCTTTTTTTCAAGTTTTATGTAAAGTTTATGAATTAAGTAATAAATTATTTTTACTTCTGTATTTTAATTAGCATATTATTTGCTTCATAGTGTTTCACAATAAAATTATAAATTCAATAAACTTCTTAATTAACATGCTGTAATATAGAGAGAGCATAAAGTTTGTTTTCTGTTGTCACATGTTTATTTCACAATTTTGTATGCGAATCTCGAAATTTATAATAACTAGGAATACTTTTTTAGTATCACTTTCGAAATGGTAAATATTAAGCTTAGATTTATTACATATTATGTTTGTAAAAAATTATAAGTAAAATTAAAATGCATTAAATTTTAAGCTAAACTGAAGTATTAATTTTAGAAATAAATTTCTTAAAGGCATAATTGTATTAAGAATTTTAAGGGAAACAAGGCTTTAAAAATTAAGGTCAGTTGGCAAAGTTTTATGCTTATTCAAAAAGCATGACATTAGGTTTTTAATGAAAGATTTCTATCTGTTAATTCAAAGGAAATTATTTGAAGGTAAGTAAAAAAGTTATGCATTATTTCAAACAATAGCAGACTGTTGACAAACACTGAGTGCAGATAAGAATAAAAAGATTAGTTAGACGTTGTAATTCAAGCATATGAACAAAATTTGAATTCCTTGTAGTAACAAAATGAAGTTCATTGCTATGTTGAATTCCTTAATTTACTGAAAATGTCATATTTTAGAAGGAGAGAATATATTTTTGAAATATGAAGAACAGCTGTTCTGAGTTCTTCATAGAAATATTTCACAAAATGTCTTTTACTGTAATAATATGATCATATCAACATGCAACACGTTTACTCATATAAGTTAAATCTAAAGCAACATGTGTCTATTTTAGCTAAAATTACTATAAAGAAAGCTCTAGAACATATCTTATTAACTTACACTAAAACATGCAAATAAAACATACTGTTTTTTTCAGCTATTTTACAAGGCAAATATAAGGAGTAAAGAACATTGCTGTTGAAAGCACATCTTTTAAATTAATGCTATTCTAAGGTCAAATTGACTAATTTAAAAAGCCAAACTATTATGCTTCACATGCATATATCTGTATAATGATATACACATGCAGATATTGTTTTACTCAAAACATCTTGATTTCAATATATTTTATTATAATAAGAATCATTTTAGACAAAAATCTATTACTTTTATAGACATATCCTTTAGTATTATCTATGAAAAATATATTCTACACACATAATTACTTAATGGGATATTAGAAGGAAATAATCTGAAACCTTTACAGATACAACCATTGGAATTTTACGTAAGAAAAGTATCTTCTACTCACATAATAACTTGCTATAATAATACAAGCAAATAACCTGTAACGGTTACAGATATATCTGTTGAGATTTTACATGAGAAAAACATGTTCTTTTTACATAATTATTTGCTGTAATATTACACGCAAATAATCTGTAACCATTACAGATATATCGTTTGGGATTTTGCATGAGAAAAACATGTTCTTTTTACATAATTATTTGCTGTAATATTGCACGAAAATAATCTGTAACCATTACAGATATATCGTTTGGGAATTTACATGAGAAAAATATGTTCTACTTACATAACTATATGCTGTGATATTACAAGAAAAAGATCTGTAACCATTACAGGCAAAACTCTTGTAATGTTACAAAGAAAACACCTGTTTCTGTTACTCAAATAACCCATGGCATCCCAGTTTCCATGAGTTTTCTTAGTAACCTTACAGATTTTTTTTTACAGTGTTGTTGATAAAACTAAAATTAACCAAACCTTTCTGCATCCGTGTTCATAATCTTAAGAATATAAATGCCTAAATATGTGCAAAATATCTTATATTCCTCTAATCAAGCCGGTTCCAGCTATTCATGATTTCTAGTCCTAAGCGCTAACACATTTAAAATATCATTCACCTAAATCATTTCGGAATACAGGTGAAGCGTGATGAAGCAAACTGTTTATTGAACTAAATATGAAGAATTATTCAAATTAGGCATTTCAGTTGCATTCTATTTTGCATCAAATAATCTGTTGTACTTTTATTATGTAGAAAAAGACCACATTAGCACTTACGTTTTTAATACTACTGTGCATGGCATTTTCAAATCGACAGAAAATCAACCGTTAATTTTCTTTCTAACGATCTCCACTTATCTTACTTTTTCATCCATGAAATTCTATATTTTTGAATATAAAAATAAAGAGAATATAAGAATTCTGAAATAAAGAGAGGAAAATGAGGCAACATATCCCCAAAAAAGCATAAATTATTATCTGCTGGCAATAATCAAATTAAAATAGTGATCAGCCTTTCAAACGAAATCACTTTTGAGATTACGCTTGCTAGATATCATATATTTAACAAAAAGATTATTTTCTCAAGCAGATTTCGAGATGGACAATTGATATCCCTTAGCATGTCTTTTACCAACTTTGGAAAAATATTGCCAACGACTGTAACTCTCAGAAAATATTCTTTGCTGAGCCATACATTTCCCATTTAAGGCAGCTGGTCATTCTGATGTGTATATTTTCAGCACATCAGTTGGAGTTCTGCCGAGAATATCTTTCAAAAGACCTCTCATATTATCATTACAAAGCCATTTGTCCGCGTGATGTTCATGATACTCTATAAATTGTCGACAGTTTATAGAGTCTCACGAACATCTGTGGAGTGACACTTTAAAATGCTTCACAGTTCAGAAGCGTTTTGCCCTTCTTTAAGCATTCGTTTCTGAATTTGAAAATAAACACCCTTGAACGGGAAACTCTCACATTATAACTTCGAATAAAAAAGGGCCTTTAATATTAAATTTTAAGATACGTACCCTTTTATTTCCTTATGAGATATTAAAAAAAGAAAAAAAAAAAAAAACACTCTGTAGAAATAGATCTGCCAAAGCAATATTTTATTTCAAAGTTGACATGGATGGTTGGCTTTTTTCACTGAATTTAAATGTATTCCGATTTACACAGCTTTTCCAAAGGCATACTATAAATTGGAAAGCAAAGTACCTCTCTCCTGCTCAGTAAGCTAGGGATTTTATTGGAAAACATACAAGTAATTCATATCTAATATGAATTGACAAGACAAGCTTTAGATGTATAGCTGTTCTCATCGAGCATGTGATCATGAATTAATATTTAAATTTAATACCTGGCTCAATTTCTTCTTGCTTCTAAATTCGGGACAGTCGCATGAATAATCCAATCCCTTGGATTTGAAACTGACCAATTTAAAAGCTTCCCACCGCAGCGATCTCTATCAGTAATATTTGTATGAAATACAGACAGTGCAATTCTATACCACAGACACTTCTAGTTAAACACCATTTTTCCTTCTGTAGGATTCCTGTAGCCTAAATACTACTACTTTGAATGCTATCTGCAAGCTCCGGAGTATTCGTTAAGCCGTCACTTCACTAAAACATTTTGACATAAATATGTATCCAGAAGTCAAATATTATAATATTTTACTCTATGTTCGTTGTTTTAATAAATAAAAAATATACTTAATTAATGTCTGCATTTCAGAGTTTCATTAATTTCTAGGTAAGGTATTCGAATGTTTTAAATATATATAATTTTTTATTTCTCAATAATGCGGATGAATTTTATGATTAAAAACTTGATTTTAACCTTTAGTAGTCCAAAGAGGTAATTTTCTCAGAAGGGCTATTAATTTCATTTTGGTATTTTGCTTTGATTCACTATAAAAGTCTGAATCACTTTTCAAACTGTTACCACCAAATATTAGAGTCCTGCATTATATTTAAAGAAATTAAACAATGAAGAATTTTCATGAATGTATGTATGTTTCTCGCACTGTGAAAAAAGAACGGTACGTAGAGACATCAACTTGTGAATAACCTAATACTCCTTTCGAATATGGGCATCTGGAAGCTAAAATTTGGAATTTGTTTTATTATCTATTTCCTATTTTCTAAAACCTTTAACGAATATTTGATTAACAAACTCAACGATTTCAAAACGTTCCATTAACATTAACATTGCATGCATATTCAAGCACGGGTATTTTATGCACGAGGTTTCGTTTTTTGTGATATCACTGTTGAACTGAATTTATGGTTTAAGTGCGAAAATAATGATATTTAATAAATAAGGGTAACACACAAAACGTTAAAAAATACCGTTTGGGAGTAATATAAAACCTCAAAGATTTCACCTTTTAAAGACTCTACCTTTTAAAGTTGGAATTTCGATAAAAATAAGGTGGTCAGTCTAATTAGGCATAAAGGAGTACACAAGTAAAATTTTGTGAAGATAATACTTATTGTTTTAATTCTGTGGGTGTGCCCGAAGCGGGCACGCTGAATAGAGCTTCGAAAAGAGTGCTGAAACGAGCATTGCTGGAAGGCGCGTAAAGGAGTAAGAAATTTTTCGTACGTTTAAAAAACACAAGATTTTGAATACTGTAGCAGATTTAGCATTACCCAGGGTGTGCCACGGGGAGACCTGCTACTCTACACCCCCCTAAAAAGCTCTTTCTTGGTTATATGAGGATTACATGCATATGAATGGAAAAAAAAAGTAACTTGGGTATGTGTTATTTATATTTCATATTTACACTTTAGTCTATTGTTTTCATGGTGCTACTTTTCGAAGAAAGTGACACCAATTTTGAAAAAGCACAACCGAAATGCATCTTTCGCACATGTACCAGGATCTGTATCAGATTCACTATCTGAAAGCAATTCGTATAGCACCTTGAATGCTTCAGAAAAGGTCAGCCCTCTCCGATCCGTTTCGAAAATAATTAAAAATCCGAAAAAATAAAATAATATTATATCTACAATTAGTAATTATAAACTATAAAATAAAATTAAATAAACTTCTACAACTCAAAACTACTAAACGTAGCGTTAGCGAAACTTTGAATGAAAACGGAAGAGAAAAAGAGAACTAACTGCTCTAGTGAAAAACCAAACAGCTAACTGAAACAGCTAACAGCTACCCTTGACCTTCAGAAAATCACCCCAACAATTTTTTCAGCAAACGTCCCCTTCCCCCCCCCCCGAAAAAAAAAGAGAGAGAGAAAGAGGAAAGAAGAAAGAGAAAAACAGAAAATGAAACACAGATGTTCACTCACCTTACTGTTGCCAATGAATGGACCGATGAGATGCAAAGAAACAAAGAATACAGTCTCTCAGTTGTCCTAGAGTCTCGGTGAGGCCGCTTTGGGAACACCTGAGGTTCGCCATTAGATTTTAGGCAAGATTTCAAGGTAAAAATTTCAAACTAATATAGAATAAGGATATTACAGCCAAAAAATAACACAGAAATTTCTTTACAAACAATTCCTTTTTTACCTTAAAAAAAAAAAAATCTGCTAAATGTTTTTGAAAAATGCGGGTGTTAAAAAATTAAACATGGCTAAAATATATGGACTGGTTGGTGTTCAGCTGCCACCTACGATAAATAAAGAAGGTTCAGAGTAACCTATAGTAACCTATAATTCCTTTTTCATTAAATTTTTCTGTGCGTACAGAAGGAAATTTTTAGTTGTGCCCAGATAGGGCACAGCGTGCCGCAAAGGGTTAACTAGTTTTTCCCCGTCTGGCGAGAAATCCCCAGTACCTTCGGTTCCTCGAAATTGCTGGATGACGTACACAGAACATAACTGACCAGGCTGCTGACCTAAGCTAGATACCAAGGATGACATACACAGTTACAATTACATAGGGTCGGATGCATTGCAGTTAAAATGTCACTAAATTGTCGCCAAGTTTAGCCATTTTTGGCGAAAATTTGGCGACAAACTTAGTCGCAAAAAACATTGTCAGCTTGGCTGTTTCTTGCCAATTTTCCTAGATAGCCATTTAACTCAGTGTTAAATGGACTTACCCCTGTAGCTTTGTTTTTCCTGCGATGTTGCACACTCTTGAAGCTTTTGATGTCACATTATACAAGATGCTACAAAGTACATATATTTTCACAAAAATTATTTGCATATGTGCAAAATTCTTAACAGTATTATTCAATGTAAGTGGTTAACGTCTACAAATTTAACGTGTTTAAAAACTTAAATATTGCCTTCTCTTCTTATAAAAAGTGAGAACGTTAAAAACAAAATTACTGAGAAATGACCTGAATTTTTTTAAAAAAAAATTTCCTGATTTTAGTATTACACAATTTCATATTTAATGAAAAATATAATAAGGTCGCTGGCCCTTCATTCTACCTAGGATGCAGATCTTAAAAATCATCATTTCAAATCATTATCAAATCGATTTGATTTAAATAATAAAAATGAATTTAATTCATGATCTATCTATCTAGTTAAAAGCATTCAGTATGAGGGATGACGTTATGTATTTTTTACTACTGATTTCATAGTTTGTAAAATTTTAATGAATTTTAGATTAACAAACTCAACGTTTTCAAAGCGAACAACGACAACACAATACGGAATAAAATACTTTTATCACTTATATGCTAGACTCTGTATCGTAAATTCTTTAGATAAGCTGTTTTTATATATTTTGTGATTTTGATGTTGAATTGAATTTTATTTGGCGTAAAAGAGAAGAACTTGATGTTTAATAAATAAAGTTAGCACTCAAAATGTTAATAATAAAAAGACAAAAAAAAAAAAAAAAAAAGTTTTCTTATCCGTCTTACTAAGAAAACTGAACTTTGGGATTATGAAGAGAGAGAAGATTGGGAAAAAAATGAAAAATGCATTTCAGCACTTGACACTGCATCGGGAAATTCTAAGCATATGCTGTTATGCTGCTGTAAGAACATTTGTGACTTTGCTGTTGAATTGTGTCTGGCGTAAATGCGAAGAAAACGATGCTTAATAATAAAGCTAAGAAAATGAAAAGAAGAAGGGTGAGCAGGTCTTGGTGCAACAGAAGACTTATAGATTTTCGAGCTTAGCGAGAGCGTAAAAAACCTTGACAAACGTTTTAAGGAACCGTTAAAATCTGACAACTCTTTTTTTTTAATATTTATTTATTTTTACGAATGAAAGTAGTGATGATTTCAGTGATAATTTTGCAAATTATGGAACTTTTAAAAAATATGTCTCGTAAGGAAAGGAAAAGCGTACTAGCATATTTTTACTAAAATGTGCCACATCAGATTATTGCAGTATGAGAATTAATATTACCTAATCCATACTGTTGTTAAAACGATGGGTCAACAACACGTCATTTAAAAGGTATGTAACGTAATATTTTGAAACGCCATGCATATTTGACGTCGATTTGTTTCTTCCAAACTGTTTCATCGTATGTTTTTATATTACAAATTAATTTGTTTAATTTATTTACGTTTAATTTATTTACACCGTTTTCTTTTACGGTGTTTTTGCTCGCATAACATTTATAATTTAATTTTGAACGTAATCAAAAGTGGTATAATTAATAAAATTAAACTCATTTTTGCTTAATCTGAGCACGTATATATCTTCCTTAGACTGCAAGGTATATTATCTTTTCCAAAACTTAGAATTCTAGAAGTAAGGACAGCAAAATAAAAATCAAATTAAACATTTATTTTCTGTTCAACTTGAAGTTACAAGAAACGGAAATTTTAACAAAATAATTTGAGATTCTTGCGGGCTGGAGAGATAATGATTCAAATTAGTATTCATTACAAGTCGAAGTTTAAATTTAAATGCTTTCTGGCTTTTAAATCTGACTCCGCTACAACACGACTAATTTACATAATTTAAGTTAAACTCACCATCTCCTAGCAAGCGCTAGAGGCTGGCAGTAATATAGGAGTTTCAGCACAGCAGGCTGAATTTTTTTGCTCTCTCTCTAAACTTAGCTTTTCACTTGTTATTTAAATTCACTTTATTTACATTTTTCTTTGAAGTACACAAAACAGTAGAAGCGTATAAACTATTCAGCATAAGGTAAGCCATCTTAATTAAAATAAATTTTACAAATTTGCTACAGATGATAATGCATTTTCAAACATAATTCAATTTTCATTTGATTTCATTTGATAATGCATTTTTTCATTTGATTTTAACTCTTCAAATAAGCAGGAGATATTTGCAATGGATTAACATTGCAACTGATGAAAAATCATGAGTATAAAAAAAGGCAAGCCTACAAAATTAGAAGAGTAAAACTGAAGTTAAATCAGTAAGAAAAGTTTTGAAAAATAAAAGAAGGGAAAGTTTTGGAGGAAGGAGATTAATTTAGAATCGGCGATGAATATTCAATGTTGTCATTCAGAATTTTATTCATTTATTCTGCATTTTTGGTGGCAAAAATAAGCCTAAGATTAGCAAATAGAGCAAGTGTCTTTGCCTCGATCATTCATCTCTCTTATATGACATAGTCCCTCACATAAACTGTCATTCTGTTGCCATAGCAACGCGCGTTTTGGTTCTCTTTGCTCTTTCTCTTCCTTCCGGAGTGTCCCCAAGATCCCCACCAGTGATTCGGCGATTTCGACTTTTCCATTTCGCGCGGGGAAAAAAGATCATATACCTTTCTTCCTTCCACTTAATTTTTTTCCAGCAATTTTTTTTAAACTTCTAGTCTTTTATCACTATTGCATCTTCTTTCATTTATTCTACAATGCAAGATTTCATTTGCTCTTCTCCCCCCCTTGCTTCCGTTCACTACTTCCTTTTCAATCTCGTCTGCTATTGTCATTTTCTTTTTGCCTTTTTAAGAACTTTTTTCTACCCATTTCCGGAGGAACTGAGCAAGAGAGAGGGCAAGCGATCGAAAATGACGATCAAAGCTTGTGTTTCCCCTTCTTTTCTCTAGCATTTGCCATTAAAGTTTGTTTTCAAGTGTTAATTAAATCATATTTTTTTGAAAGATGAAAAACTGGTGTCATTTTGGTATGTCGAAACTGTGGAGCAAAAGAACTCATAGTGGAGTACTCAAGCATGAAATTATAAATGAGCGTGTTTATATAAGCTAACTTGCAAGAGCTCATTGTTCTATTCATTTCTTCTTTGCTTTATATAAGATTCAACAGTAATTATGCCCTATTTAAGAAGCAAATGAAGTTGTTAAAAATTTAGCTAATGTTTGCGGAGAATGATACTTTGTAAATTACGCAGTCTTAAGTTCAATTTAGTTTTGTCAGTTATGTGTAAAACAAATAGAACATTTTTAAAAAACGCTCTCTGTGTCGTGTTTACTGTGGAGAATTATTAACCAGAAGGTTTCTTATACGGTGATAATGCAGTCTATTTAATTATTTTTGATATGCCAGGGAAACGAAAAGGTAAATTCAGGAGGAAGCTAATTGTAAACAATACGCTGCACTAACAAAAATTAGAGTAAGAAATTAGTCACTGTTTCCGGCGCAGTGATATGGATCGCTGTGTATGAGTTAGGGAAGGCACAGTTAACCGCTTCGTATCTGACTGCTTGCAAGCATCAAAATGCCACTTTAAAAGCCAGCTGTCAGAAACCGGTTAGCGTGAACTGCTACTACTCAGCTTACAGAATTGAACATCATAAGATTGGCTTAGTTGCACTATATTTTTGTATTGTGCATTCAATCATGTCAAACCATAAGCAACCTACTCCAAATACGCGACCGCACGTATCTATAACGTTAAATTTCCCCACAGTTACAGCAGTAGAGCGGCACATTCCTCTTTCATGTACAGTGCTCTTAAATAAGTAGTGTAAGTCATACCAACTTGTTTCACATTACGATCTGTACATATAGTTCTGTATATGCTTAGGGAAGTGCCTGAAGTTACGTAAGTAATGCTCTCCGTAAACCCTTACGTAAGACGAATTTATAATTTTTAAGTATAACTTCGTAAGAAACTGTAATATTTATTATATAACCAGAAGATCACAAAAAGACTTCCCAAAATATATTTGAATTCCTAACGGCCTATCCGCTCAGTCGGTCTAAATGACATTTCATATACTGTTATTTGAAGAGTATGCGCTCGAGGTTGTGATGTTTTAAAGCAATAGAACTCTAACAGTTAAGGTTACAGTGAATCACTCTCGAAGTTTTGAAACGGCAAACGTATTTCCTGTCTGTACTGGTTCAAAAAATATAAACAGAGATGAAATGGTACACGTATTCCGAAAACTGCAATCGTAAAACATTTGGAAAGACGAGCTTTATAAAAGACCAACCTCTGTAGAGGGTCATATGTGGGAGCAGTTTTCTTAATAATCACCTTTTATTATTTTATAAGTTATACAGAATTATTTTATAAATGAAACATCATGCAACTGCATTTACTCGGAGGGTTCATTTTAATTTAATTAACCAGTTATTTTATGTTAATTTGCTTTTCTATCCTTTTCTATTTCCTGCTAGAATGTAAAATTCTAGCTCGAATGTATTCAAATGAGGTAGAAAAGGGAATAATATTTAAAGGAAAGTTTCAGAGGGTAGAATTAGTGTCTTCAGCGTATTCCGTCAGCTGAAGACCACGTTGTTAATTTGATTTTTTTGAGAGCCGTACTCGGCGGCGTTGGGCTATTCTCGCCATTAGGCTTCTCACTTCGACTTTAGGCCAGAACTAAATTGGAAGTTCTACGTAACCTTTGGCTAACTTACATTTACTTAGTTAATTCAAATTCATTATATTTGATTTAAGCTATGAATGCTCGCTATTCTGTAAGCACGAGTGGTGGTTTTTGTTAATTCTTATTTCTGTTAAATAAAAAGGATCCTTTACATCTTTCTCAGTCTCTTTGGTACTTTACAAGACATAGTGATAAACCACTTGAGATCTTAGAAGTTTCGTACAGTTGATGCTACCAAAAAAACACGAGACTTCATAATATATAATAGAACATAAAAAAAATCGAAATAACTATTTTGACTCTGTAGTCATTGAGTAGTGGTTTTAAAGAAAAATGGTGTTCTTTGGGAATTTTTACGTAATGTAAAATAACACGCCAAAATTTTGGGAAGAATTCGCAAAAGACGTTTTATAGCATCAAAATGATCTTACAATTTCGTGCCTCGTTATGTGATTAAGCATCTTTGCAGAACTTAATAGCTTGAATAAATGTATAAGGTATTTCTCCCGCATTCTAGGCGTGATTTCGTGGTGTAGCGGTCTGCACGCTGGGCGCGTATTCCAGAGGTCCGTGGTTCAATTTCCGGCGAAGGCGGTTGCTCATTTTTCATCTTTCCTGCTTCCAAATTACCTAATGTCTCTACGAATCTAATGTTAAAAAATTACCAGTATTTAAAAAAGTTTTAATTTTTTATCACTTTTATCATGTAGAGTTCCCCACTTTGTAAATACTACGTTACTGTTGAACGTGAAGAATCTTAAGAATTGATAAGAGAATAATCGCTTGAGTTCGTGTGACAAGAAGCAACTAGATGGAAGGGTAAATAACCCTTTATTATTCAAATAAAATGTAACAGAACTCCATCTTGGAGTGTACAATAAAAGCCGACACTCGGGCTTAAACTTAAGAGGCTAAGAAATAAACTAAATCTAAATTAAATAGATATAGCCGAAGCTATCAAGATTCTAACCGAGTTGGCCCCTTAACGCTAATTGACAAAGGAATCAAGGGCCTAAGTACGGCCGAGCGTAATAATAGCTTACGAGAGAGAAGCTTAAAAAAGCGGACGCGTGCAGGCAGAATACCTGGTAACTCTCTCTCTAAGACCGGACAACTTCGTGGTTTAGATACCGCTCCTCCTCATTATGTATTCAGACGTGATTCTAAAACTACGTTCTGGCCGGAAGTACTAAGTTGAAGTTAAGAATTTGACAGGAAAGAAGTTCAACTCAAAATTTAACTGTTAATAAAATTAACATAATCTTTACAATCATTCCTTTGTTATCTCTCTATATTACTTGAAATTTAGTTATGTAATGCTTCAAGAATTACTATATCTGCAGTGTTTAACCCATTAATACAATGTTTATTTAGTTCCTGTGAGAGTAATTAATCGGCTTAATAAATTAGCGAAAATATTTGAAACAGATGATGTGAGTTTCAGTTGTTCAATAAATCACGTAGTCAGATTGTGGCAGAGAAACGATGCGTGGTAATTGTGTTACTGCACCTATGGGAAAGGAACTGTAAACCAAGTTATATTTAGTAGATGCATAACTAGAAATTATGGTACCTTTTCCTGTATGATGTACCTTTTCATTATATAAATCCTTTATGTTTTACAAAACTTAATATATACCACTTTTACGAATTATTAAACTTATAATATTCCTTCTAAATGTCTAAAAGATGAAGAAAATTTTTGCTTTTACGAAAAAGTTCAAACAACTTATAACAATAATTCAGCGTTTGTTCAATGCAATGATTTAAGGAAACTGAAACTTTTGCAAAAGAGTACTGCGTTTTAGAAGCACTTTTGGAAGATATGTTGATAATTCCCTATGACGAACTATATGGCAGATAAACAGGAGCAGAACAGACAATGAAACCGGACATTGTAATAACAGACATAGGGTTGGAATACTTAGATTATAACAAAAAACACTAGGGCCTTCTCTTTAAGGAAGTTTCTTTGGAGGAATTGACTCCTAATCACATTGCACATGAAAAACACCGCGAAAACTCCTTACGGCCAGCTTATGTGCCAAATTCATAGAACTACCAGTTTTCGGCGGATTCTACTCAGCTACTTATGGACAAAGAAGGCATAGAAACTGTAAACGCAGTGACCTGATGCTTAAAAACGACAATTGGAATATTAATAAATAATCTTCTACTTCCTTGTTTCTTCCAATACTTCTTACTACAGTATCTTTCTAAGTATGTACATTATATACATGGCTTATCGTCACTGGTCATCGTTTACAAGCCTTCGATTATAATTTTTCCTTTTAATTCTATTTGTTTCTTAATAAACTTAAACTGTAAAAAATTTTGGTTTTATGATTAAATTTACCGCCGTGTTAGAATGAAATTAGTGTCTATTATTGTGGTTCATTTAATGAAAATCTGATTTACATTGCTTATTTTTGGATGCATAAAAATGCATTTTATAATTTTATTCTACTATGACAGAAGTATACAAGGATAGTTAAATGGTTTGGAATTACTTGGTTATGGCAAAACTCTTTAAAACTTTAAACGAAGTTAGCTTAGTTAACAAACAAAAAAGAATGCTTTCATCGAGGCTTTCTGACGAAAACTGGCTTGCGCTTGCCTTGCAGATGGGAAAACTCACGAAAACGGCTATGCAGCTAAAACGTTCATCGAGATTTGAACGCAGGTCGAACTACCGGTATTGGCGGCCATGCCCGTTTGACCGCTGTTTAGTAGTCAAACAGGTATGACATAATTCTCGGATGCGCGGAAAAACTATTAATCACAACTAAATTAAAAATAAACAAAGCAGTAATACAGAACAATACTTAAAACTAAAAATTAGAAAAATTGAAATAAAAATAAGAAATTTCAAAAAAGAAAGAAAAATTAAAATAAAATGCAAATGAAAAGAAATAAGTAAACTAATTACTGAGATCAAAATCAATTTTAAACTCTACTTAAAATTTACCTTACAAAAAGAAATTTCAAAAATGGCGCCATGTCAGAAACGAGCATGAGACGCTAAAGCAGGGGAGAGTAAATTGTACTGTTAATTTTATAACTGCTAAATTTTGGCTTTGGCTCAATTGTATAAAATAATTTCTCAATTGTATCAATAAAAGTATTGCATACATATTTACTATAAAATTGTTGATAATTCTAAAATTATTGCATACACATTTACTAAAGGCATAAAAACCTTAACCGGAAGATAAGAACAACATAATTTAATCATTTTTAAAGCAAAAAATGTACAATTTACAAACATATAAGAGTAAAGAAACTGAGATCACTGAGCCGGGTAACAGAGTGGATATACATATAAATATATTTATATACGTTTGGCGCGGCCGATTGCAACCAAAATACGAGGTGCACATCTACATGTTATAGTAGTCCTATATACAAAATTTCAACGTTCTGAGGCTACTCGTTTTTGAGTTATGCGAGATACGTACGTACATACGTTCGTACAGACGCCACGAAAAATTATCTTTAGAATTCATTTTAAAGCGAATTTTTATAATTTTTTTTGGAGGAGTAGAGTCTTTTATTATGTCCTTACGTACATATATCACGCAAAAACATCGTTAAATTGCATTCGAAAGCGGTCAAAATGGATATTTTCGTTGAAATATTCTGCCTGAAACTTTTCGCGATTACAATACTTCCTTTTTACTTCGCACAAAGAAGTAAAAAGGCTGATTTGTACACCACATGACTTCCTTGTACGGAATATCAAATTATACGCATTTTTTTCCTGGATTTCACTTAAACTTATTTCCTCGGATTTCATTACAGATATATTTCTCGTTCAATTAATTCAGTTCTCACTTCGCAGCAAAGCAAATAAATATGCATAAAATCTCGTTCAATTAATTCAGTTCTCACTTCGCAGCAAAGCAAATAAATATGCATAAAATCTCGTTCAATTAATTCAGTTCTCACTTCGCGGCAAAGCAAATAAATATGCATAAAATCTCAAAATATTTTCCTTAAAAATTGAAAGATATAGAAAAACATAAAACACCAAATACAGTTAAAACAATTAAAAAACAATTTTTACAATTAAAATTACAGGTTCTACGCAAAAACAAGCAATTCGGCCAGTGGGAAAGAAGGCAGATTTTTCAGTGCATAAAACTAAAAGTTTACTTTGGGTCGCATTCGGCAAAAAGACCCTGATGCTGCAGAAAGAATAAATTCGCTATTCTGCTGTTTCAAATCTAAACAAATATGGCTACTAAAAAAAAATCTTAGGCGCATTTGAACAATTTAAATTTTTTTATAATTCTACAGCTATTGCATGCAGCTTAACTAATGGCATGAAAACTTTAATCAGAAGATAAGAACAACATAATTCAACTATTTTTAAAGCAAAAAATGCGCAATATACCAATATATAAAACGAAAAAAACCTGAGCGCACTGAGCCGAGTAACAAAGTGGGTGTATATATTATATACCTTTGATGCGGCCGATTGCAACCGAAAAGGTAGGTGCACAGCTACGTTTTATAGCAGTCCTACATACAAAGTTTTAACGTTCTGAGGCTACTCGTTTTTCAGTTATGCGAAATACATGCATATGTCTTCTGAATCCATTTTAAATCAGTTTTAAAATTCATTTGGAGAAAAAAGAGTCTTTTATTCTGTCCCAACGGGCAGATGTCACGCAAAAACATTGTTAAATTGCATTCGATAGCAGTCAAAATGGATATTTTCGTTGAAATATGGTACCCGGAATTTTTCGTGAATACAGTACTTCCTTTATTTCGTTTAAGGACACAGAAAAATTGATTTTTAGAAGTAATTCTGGGTTAAAGTCAATCCAAAGGAAAATTTTCTTTATTACTATAAGGAATAATACGCAGATTTACGGAATATAATTTATACAGCTTAATTACAAAATATACAAATCTTCAAAGCTGCTAGGACATGCCTTCTTATCCTCCCTAAGGTTAAGTTGAACTTATCACTGCCTGTTAGTTTAAAGATTAAATTAAGATTACTTTTTTAAGATACTAATTTATAAAATTTGCAAGTATGCTATTTTCAAGTATGCTATTTATATGCTATTTTCTAAGAAAACAATCTCTTCTTTTAAGTCGTCAACTTCAGGACATTTTTTTTTTAATCTATTTATTTGGTTGAATATTGTAGTACCGCTAACTTTTCTACAGATATTGAAGTTCCAGATAATAAGTTTAATTATAGAAAAATTACAGATTCTTTTTTTGTCAAAAAGTTTATTGTTTTAATAATTAGTGATATAAAGATATAGAATACCTTGATCACATGCATATATATCAAATAATAAGCCGCAATATTTTTCCAACAGACTTGGAAAAACAAAATTATTTAGTTGTGAATTACATTGAGGCAAGTTTCTGACAATAATTTAGATTGAGTCCAAATTCTCCTGCTTTGATCTTATTGAAGTTCGTAATGAAATCATTATAAGGCTTATTTCATAGATATTGATATTTTAAACCAATGTGAGAGCTAACTGTCGATTCATTTATGGCTTTTTTAACTCACAATGAATGTACTAATACGCTTACACATTTTACATGAAAATTAATGACCAATTTCTTTCTTAAGGAACGGGACCTTATGAAGGCCGAAAAGGTAGCGGTCACGAAGCAATGCGAATGTCAGAAATGGAGAAAAACAAGAAACACTCTTCGTCTGTTTCCTCTTACTACCCGCAGCCTTACGCAACAACGCATTTATCCGGTAGAGGACGAAGTGATGATGGAACAGATTCGGGTTACCATCAGGTAAAAAAAATATTATCAAATTCTTTTATTTCCTTGCTTGCCAAAAAGAAGAACTTCTGTGTTTCCCGCGGCTCTACCAATGCCTCCATTCATTTCTTTTTTTTTTTTTTCCTTTTGGAAAAACATTGCTTGATAGATCATTTATTGGTTTTCATACTGCAAATGCTGCTAATGAAGAACTTCATCTTTAACTTAAGTAAACAAATAACATGAAATCGATAAAGATTTGATTTATTTTTCAATTTCTAAAGGTAATATGATTATGAATGCTAATTTTTTTGCAAGGCACCAACTAAATTTGGAGAATAATAACAAAATTATACTTCTCAAGTCAGGCATAATTTCGATTAAAACGTTAATACCATTACACAATTATTACACAATTATATTACACAAGAATGAAAATTATTAAAACATAAGAAGTAAGATAGAACTTCTAAAGTTTAAACTTAACATTTTATTAAGCAAATATAATTGTAGACGCAGAATTATTACGTTTTCATTCTTATTAAATGCGCATGTTTTAAATTTTTAGGAATATTGTCTTAAATGCCCATTATTGTGATTTAATTCTGAAATAATTTGCCTTGAGAAACAGCAAAAGTAGTTACAGATTAGGTAAAATAATTTAAATAAAAGAAAATACATTGAAATGTAGTATGTTTCCATTATTTTTAGAAGGATTTATCTACGTAATTGGGTTAATTAAACATTTAATTTTTTCCTCTGCGCCTTTTACACAATAAATCAAAAGAGAGTTATTAGAAATCAAATAAACGTACGCAGATATAATTTGATGTAAGTAACGAACGCAAATGTGTAACTGGATTAAGTAAAATAGCGGCGGTTTAATTGAGATAATTAGAAAATTAATATTTCGGATAATTACTAGCTGTTAATTTCAGTAAAGCAATCTGCATTCCATAATTTTGAGAAGCGTGACAGTCTTTCTAACAGACCCACTAAGGTGATAACGCGCTGCAGCCTGAACTTCTTCCTTATCTTCAGGTCATTCCCAAAGGCCTTTTTCAACAACATCATCAACAAAAAATAAATAAATACGTAAATAAAAAAAATTAAAAAAAAAGAGCTGACCACTCTCTACAAGGCTCGCCTTAATTGCATTGCAAGGTTGCAACTGCTCCCTTGGCCTTCAGTCTTATGTAACTCGTGCATTTGTGGTACAACATGGAGCATTTGTTGCAACCTGTCTTCCTCCCTGAATTGAAGATGGATTGTATAGTCACATCAAGAACACATTGTGTATAGTACTGAGGAACACAATAAGGCTGCTCACCTATTTCATGCAACTACGTGTTCAAGAATGTATAAAGTCTTAATTTGTCTTAATAATGTATGTCTTAATTTCTTCTGAAAATTCGTTAAGCTGAACATTTCTTATAATAAATTCTGAAGCCTTCCATAGCCAAAATCTTATTTTTACTTTCTGATTCTGTACGCGCAAATGTTCATTCAAATTATTTTCGCACACACACACACACTATGTTAAAGAAAAGAAATCGTCGACTACCAAATTAAACAAAATCTAAAGCTATATTATGCCATATGTATTATAATCCACACTGTTCATTACGTACATTGTTAATCACGAAATTGATCTTTAGTTCCATTTGCCTCCGTCGTGCAGTTTTTATTGAGGATAAATTCTGTGCGCAGAGAAAATGGCAACTTTTCCTTCACAATTACTCATTTCTGCATTCAGAATCTCTTTTTTGCTGAATGTAATTTAAATACCGGTCTTTGATAAAGAATCTTATCCGCATAGTTATTCTATATAGCATTTCTATGCTATTGATTCTTTCTGCAATTATTTGTTATCTATATACCAAGTATCGCAGCTTCAGGAACACTATGGAAAGCGAATGTTAAGAAATGCTCTTTTTATGCAAATTTGTATTAATTTAAATTAACTGCATATTGTTTAAGAATCAGAAGGGGTATAAAGAATTTGTTAAGCATAAGAATAACATTCTTAACTTGATTTTAAAATTTAGCTTGCAAAATGCTTTAGTGAAAAATTATTTGAGTATTTAAATCACGGCTGTATTTTTCCTTCATGTGCTTCTTTCTTATATCAAGATATATGACTATGATTTCATATTATAGACGCATATAATTTTGAATTTGCGTAATTAGAGGCGTAGAAAATCCTTTTAATTGCTTTTCGAATTCAACAATTAAGTACCCTTAAAGACAAAGCAACAGCACTTCCTTCTCTGGTATTCCATAAAAGATACCGATGAGGAAATCGATAAAAGTCTGCCATCGATTTTCTCTTTTGCGATTCATTGCTATCGTCTTCGCGTAAATGGTAGGCCGTAAATTGTCCGGTTTCCCATCGATTATTTTTTCCCACCCACTTCGAGGATGGATGGAATCAGTGGTACGAACACGAGTGGGATAAATTTCTTTTCATTCAATTCTGCGAACCCGTGAACAATATCCGACAAACAATCGCAGTAATTATTTCTGAATTCATTTGGCAGCAACAATCGGATTGTTTTACATCGTTTGTTGATTTTGAGGTCAATTGGTGCCATAAATCGTTCTCTTGCACATGCTTAGGCAATTAATATAATTTCGAGCTCAGCTTTCTCGTTTTGAAAAGGAAAGCAATTAAGCCGGAGAGATAATTTCACTGCTGATACAAACGCTGTTTTAAATGTGGAGTTGTAAATTCAGGTTTAATCCAAAGAGATAAATGAAAGTTTCAACCTAATGCATATTTAATTTCATTTAAATTATGCTCCAGGTTATGCACATGATTGATTCATTA
Organism: Stegodyphus dumicola; assembly: GCF_044657685.1. Taxonomy (NCBI): domain Eukaryota; kingdom Metazoa; phylum Arthropoda; class Arachnida; order Araneae; family Eresidae; genus Stegodyphus; species Stegodyphus dumicola. The sequence goes on along the minus strand of NC_140772.1, from coordinate 95,702,358 downwards.
ATTTTCAAAACTTTCATTTCAATATTTTAACTAGGAAAGTTTGAAAACGATTTAAATTTTAGGTCATTAATCATAGTTTAGTTTGCATGTTTAAAAACGAAATATTTCTCTTTCACAAAAGCTTAGTGACAGAAATTAAAATATAAGCTGTTGTCGAGAATTTATACATACGTAAATCAAAAGTAGCATTTATAATTTTTCAACATTAATTTGTTCCATTAATTAAAAATGCGAAATATTTGAAGGAATACAGCAATACTAAAACTCAGAGACACTAAATGATTTAGGGTTTACTCTCCTCCTTTAAAACGGAAATTTAACTTCCAAAAAGTAAATTTCGAACTTCATTAAGCAGAACAAATATTGAAAAATTTCAAAAATACCGGGTGACAAAAAATGCCAAGTGCCAGCTCTGATTTACGATATTTTTGATGAGCCTGATGAAGTTCATCAAGCAACACACCAGAAAATGTCACAAGCTAAAGCAAAAGTTTCACCAGTATCAATTTGTTGTATTTTGACAGAAACTTTGCAGAGGAGAAAAAATTGTGTCTAATTCATCTATTAATGCTGGATGCGACATTGTTACTGAAACGAAGAAATGATGATAATTTAGGATTTTATTTCAATTAGCCAGTGTTATGTCGTGGAGCAAAAACAATTTTTCTTTACACCTGACTGCCACTGGCTCCGACATAGCAATGTGAATACTCTACATCTAAAATTTTAAGACACCATTCCAGAATTTTAAATGTTTATTTTATAGAATTCTATTCATATATTTGCAAGTTATACACTATAAACACAATAACAAAAATTGAACTTATCTGCACCAGCGTGAATAAGCCTGGCATAATGTTCTGAACTCGACCCAACTTTAGGAGGAAAAATACCGCAAATTCAAACACATGGGTTTCATCCTATTCAACGCAACTAATTTTCTAAACATATATTACTAATATCCGAAGCAGGGCAGTGAATTCCATTTCATTCACCCAAAACTCAAATGTTAGAACGCAACAGTATCGCAAAAGACGCAAAAAACCTCGACTCAAAATCAAAATATAATAGAATATCATCCGCTGTTGCCATTCCAGCACTGCCAAGTTTTTTTTCCTACAGCTGTTGCCAGACTTATCCTCGCTGCATGTGAGAGGTACAACATCCTCCCACCCTGATTTCCTCAAAATCAGGCATTGCACAAAATTTTCTAACATTACGAATAAAACAAAACAGTACTATGTATTAGTTTAGAAAGCACATAAAAGAAACTCGGTTAACCTTCAATATATATGACAGATCATACTAAAATGAGACCAATAAAGAATACACTTCTAATTAACTATTTCGCATCGAAGTCGATCCAAACGCCCGAGCATTCAGACATCGGCTGGACGCCCGAAACGCCTGAATAATTTCCTACCCAGTGCTTTCCCCCATCACGCTACTGCATTATTCATTGCTTTCAGTTGTTGTTAAATCACATGTCAATCATTCTTTTGAAGCTACTAAAAGTAGCTTCCTTGTTTCCTTTGTTCCTTCCTTTCCTTTGTTTACTGTCAGTGTTTAGCTTTTGATGCCCGAAGTTGCAATTCCGTCCCAAGGGGAACTTCACACAATGTCAAAGCGTCGAAGAAAGAAGTTCTCGCTTTACTTAAGTAAGGCTATTGTTAGCGCTGTAGTATTCAACTTGTCATGGGGGAAGGAAAAGCATTCCAAGAGAAATTCTTAGATACGGGCGTTTTCGATGTTTGGGGAATTGAGATTTTGCCCTCTCTCGATGCGAAAGAGTTAAAGTCATTGATAAAGAAAAGAGGATATAAGTCCAAAACGTCTATATTGTACATTATGTCTAAGAGCATGTTCTTGGTTTTAAGAGTCTACCGTATCTAGATCTGTTTTCAGTTGTCAGAGTTAGGATCACTGGTAGTTGAAACTTCTAGTGGGTACAGTTTTTTGATTGGTCTTACCAAATATCCACTGCTTGTTTTTACCTGTACCACTCTGGTAGCCCCATCTCTACTGCTGAATATTTTTACAATTTTACCCATTGGCCACATTACTCGTTTTTTATTGTCTAGTTCTATGAGGATTACGTCCCCCACCTTTAGGTTTTGACATGAAGCGCTTGCCTTCTGCACCAGTTGAGCCAGATATTTCTTGCGGAAGCGACTTCTCAGTTCTTGTCTCAACTTATTGCAGTAATTTACACGCACATTCAGTTTCTGGGAATCGATGTAATCCAGATCTGGTACCCCCCCCCCCACTTGTTTTATGTCTTGCAAAAACAGGGAAGGTGTCAGAGGTACGAGCTCTTCCGAATCATCATAGATGTACGTTAAAGGACGGTTGTTTAATGTGGATTCAACATCACACAGGACAGTCAGTAACTCCTCGAAATTCACCGACGATCTTCCTAGAATTCGCACGAGAAGAGTTTTGGTGGAACGAACTACGCACTCCCACCATCCCCCCACCACGCAGCGATAGGGGGGTGAATTTCCATTTTATTGGAAAACACTCGTTTTCTGTGATTTTTCTCCAATCCAGGCACCTCAGAGCATTGTCTGCTCCGGTAAAATTGGTTCCGTTATCTGAATACACTGTCGCAGTACGGCCTCGTCTGGCAATGAACCGTCTCAGAGCCTGTAGAAACGTTTCGGTACTCAGAGAGCTGATAGGCTCCAGGTGAATTGCCCGGTATACGGCGCAGGTGAACAAGACGATCCAAGATTTACTCTTTGGTCTCAGAAGTAAAGGTCCACAAAGATCGACTACAGTTGTTTCAAAGACTGCCGAATCTCTTATTCTGTCAAGGGGTAACTGGATCGGAGGGGTAGATAAAGCCTTAGCGGTAAATCTCCTACATACTACACATCGACTTACGCAAGATCTTATATTACGTTTCGACGAAATGATCCAGTATCGCTCTCTTAACTTAGCAGCTAATATCTGCACTCCTGCATGACAGTTCTTTTCATGATACTCTCTTATGGGGCATTCAGTTAAATAATGCTTGGACGGAAGCAACAGGGGATAAAGGAAGCAAAATTCATCATCACGTTCAATGCTTTTAGTTTTAACTCTGAGGACTCCGTCGTTGTCTCTCACTACCAACAATCCATGGACGGAATCTCCTTTCTCTTGAAAGTGCTTCCTTTGCTCTAAACTCCACAAAAATGTTTCGGCGTTAGTTTTTTCTTCTACTGTTAAGGTATCCGAAGAATACGAGGGCTTCTTTAGGAATTTATTAGTAAAGCGTAGAACCCAGCAGAATACTCGAACTATTTTAGAAAAACTCGAAAAACGTTTGTACCACTCAGAATCTACTAATTTTATACTCAAATTGACAATTACTCCCTTCTTAATTTCTGCTGAAACAGAATTTTCGTCTGGAGTAAACTCAAAGTCTGGCCGTTCTTTCGGAGAGCTTTTCAGAAATTCGGGGCCCTCCGACCAATTGCATTGCCGAAAATGTTCAGGCGTACAGCCACGAGATGCCACATCTGCCGGATTAAGTTTCCCAGGGATATGTCTCCAACATTCCTGCTTCGAGAATTTCCGAATCTCCTTTACTCTATTATTCACAAATACTCTCCAGTTTTCCTTTCGTTGTATCCAGCTAAGAGCCACAGTAGCGTCTGTCCAGTACTATATCGGGACATCCACTAAGCACAAGTTGCATAAGCGGCTTGACTGGCATCGCAAAAGACGTGTAGAGTCCATGAATCCTTAATTCCATGACCCATGCGACGAGGTAAATTAAGACGGGAAAGACTAGGCAACCTTTCGTACCATCTCTCAAATCTTGTTTGAAGTTCATCTGGTAATGGCTTATCCCAGATGGATTTTCTTGCCCAAGACTCTTGAAGAATTAATTTCGCAGGTAATATGACAGGCACAAAGAAACCTAGCGGGTCAAAAACAGCATGGATTAGAGACTCCTTTTTGATAAGTTTCTTTTAACGATTTCTCTTTGGACGGATATTGTAAGGATGTCATCTCGTCAGTCCCACTGCAAGCCTAGAACTGTGGAAACTGGATCACTACCTTCAGCTGCTAGCTCTTGATCACCATATTGATTAAAAGTCCACATTCGAAGTTCCATTTTGGCTTCTGCCATAATAGTAATAGACTGGTCATAAAAAACCGTTAGCTCTTCGTTATCATCGACTGACGTGACACAATTATTTACGTAAAATGATTTGGCAAGTTTATTCGCAACAGCTTTGAATTCAGGTGAAACGTGGGACAAATGAAATGAAATCACAGCTGCCAATAAATAGGGGCTACTAGTTAACCCAAAAACAACCCTCTTGTGACGAAACACTTCAATTCTATTATTTACCCACCACAAAAACTTTAAGTAATTTTGATCCTCACGCTCTACCTCAATCTGTAAAATGGCCCGCCTAATATCGAATGTTACACCAATTGCCTTTTTCCTAAACCTGTATTCGACGCATCGAATACAGGCCTAATCTTGGTAGTGAGGCTACCTAATTTTATTACTGGATGGTGTGGTAAATAATGCCCTCCGTCATTCTTTACTGATTTTGGGACAATTTCTATGACATCTTCCGCTAGCCATTCGTTAAATACTGTACTATGCTCATCAAATTTATTTAATTTTCTGAATTTTCTCGTAGTAGCAAAGAGCCTCTTTTCTGCAGTATGCCAGTTAGAGGGAATATCAGGACGGAATTTTAGAGCACAAGGCAAACTCACGCAATATCTACCATCTCCGGTTATGCGAAGGCCCCTAAGAAACTGCTCTTTCGCTACTTGATCTTCTGCGACCCCGGAAATGCTTTGCGCATCATCTGCAATGCCGATAGTTTCTAACTTCCACGTAAAGGAAGGTCCCATGTCTTGAATAAGAAGATTAGTTACTAACATAGATGGGGTACCCTCAAAACTTTGGATAATCGTTCTTTTCGATTCACCGCACAGCGTCCATCCCAGTTTAGTATTTATGGCTGTCAAACCACCCTCAAGCTGAATTACTTCATCAGTAAGTATTTGCCCATAAATAGCACTCCCTATGAGGATTTCTATTTCCGGGTGACCCTCACCGACATCTGAAATCCAAATTCTGCGTCTTTTTAATTCCTTCAATAACGATCCTTTAGGTATGCGTGATATGCCTCCACAAATGGTATTTTAAACTGTGGACACTTCTTTGCAAAATGCCCTGGTTTAAGACAGCGGAGGCAGCATTTTAATTCTCTTAATTTGTCTAATCTTTCCTTTAAGCTCATCGATCGAGCTGTAAAACATTCTTTGCTTTCGTGAGATTTTCCGCAAAAAACACATTTTTGTTCTTTGACAGCAACTAGACTTGTTGCGCTAGCGATTGGTTTTTTGGTCTTAACTTTTACATCTTTAGAATGTTCATTGCACGAAGTAGAAGAAATTTCAAATCCAGACCTGACTAGTTTAACTCTCTGCTCTCCTTCGACCTCTTTACGCAAAAATTCAAGGAGATTTGCGAGACGTGATCCTTTTTACTGAACAAAACGCTTCTCTGCCATACTCGAAGCATCTCAGCAGACAGACAAGACTCGACCATGGGATATAACCAGGAAACATTAGTATCCAGGGCTAAGCCTAAAGACTCTAGAGATCTGAGATGGGATTCGATTTTGTCAAACAGTGACACTAGCGGCAACCGATCCTTCCCTTGTGAGCGTACATGTAGGATAATTAATTTTAACAATTCTCTCACATGTATCTCAGTTAAAATTTCCTTGTTTCCAAAACGATCCTCAAAGCAGAAATTGCTTTCGGGTAATTTTCAGCCGTTAAAGGATAACTATCTATCAGCTCACTAGCCCGAGTTCCGGGTAACATTGATTGAGCTAAATAATGGAATTTGTCAACGTCATTAAGCTCCTTATCCTCATGGATCTTTTTAAATTGACCCCAAAATGTAAGATAACTTAATAATTGTCCATCGAATTTTTTAATTTAAATTTTCGGCAACTTGTACCGTTTTTCATTAGAAGCACTTATGCTACTATCCGTGTTAGAACTACGGTCAACCGCATTATATATATTCTCTTTCACCCGACGATTAAGCGTGATAAACTCATCTAAATATTCTTCGCAGCCTATGACCTCTGTTTCCAGCTCATCTTCAGCGGCCTTTCCTTTAATCATTGAATCTAGTATTTCTGAATCGCAAGATCTCAACTCAGCAATTATCATCTGCAACTTCAAAATTTTGTCTTTCAATACATCTCTATCCGCTTGAACATCTTTACAAAGTTCGGTTTTTAGAATCTTAGCCGTCCTAGTAAAAGCCTGCGTGCCGTTGCACGCTTTTTCTTCAACATATCAACATCCATTTTATCTTTAAATGCAGACCCTCTTAAAACTCAAAATCTGTAATGTTATCATTAATCCGACAAATCCTCAAAAACATCTTTACTCAGCAATTCCAAAAATATAACTCAATAAAATAAAAATGAATAACAATATGTCATAACATTCATAATACAGCAAAACAAAATTATTTTGAATAGCACCGCAGAAGATTTAACGCATAACCTTTTCTATGTTTACACTGCAGACGATTTAACGCATAGCATTTCGATTGAATATTGAAACTAATTCGAATACAAATACGAAATTCAACATTGCAGACGACAAAACGCATTACGTTTCCAAAATACACTAAAATTAACATTTACTTCTACAATAATATAATATAGCAAACACAATACTTTCTCAACTATATTAATATAATAATCCCAATACATTCGAATCAGGATCGCAATCCTGGCTGGCTCGCCATTTTGTTATGTCGTGGAGCAAAAACAATTTTTCTTTACACCTGACTGCCACTGGCTCCGACATAGCAAAGTGAATACTCTACATCTAAAATTTTAAAACACCATTCCAGAATTTTAAATGTTTATTTTATAGAATTCTATTCATATCTTTGCAAGTTATACACTATAAACACAATAACAAAAATTGAACTTATCTGCACCAGCGTGAATAAGCCTGGCATAATGATCTGAACTCGACGCAACTTTAGGAGGAAAAATACCGCAAATTCAAACACATGGGTTTCATCCTATTCAACGCAGCTAATTTTCTAAATATATATTACTAATATCCGCAGCGGGGCAGCGGATTCCATTTCATTCACCTAAAACTCAAATGTTATAACGCAACAGTATCGCAAAAGACACAAAAAACCTTAACTCAAAATTAAAATATAATAGAATATCATCCGCTGTTGCCATTCCAGCACTGCCAAGTTTTTCTTCCTGCAGCTGTTGCCAGACTTATCCTCGCTGTATGTGAGAGGTACAACAGCCAGCTTATTACGATTTGAACCTTTACTTTATCTTTTTTCCGCAGTTATCGCCAGAATACAAATTAATTGTTGAGTTTTTAAAGCGAACGTTGGAATACTTTAAAGTTAGAGCTTTTGACAGTCTTCTTTTGCAATTACGTACTATCGCTAACTCTGCCAAGTTTTTATTTCGGCTTTAACAATCTTGCTAGCCGACGCTTAAATATGCACTCTTAATTACCATAGGCAGCTTAAGTAGTGTATTTTGCCGGGTAGACTCAGACTACGTTTCCTAAATTGAATTTAATATCATCCTATTTTAAATACCCGAAAAGAGTGAAGGTTCATTTGCAGCACAAGTAGCTCCTTCTATTAATTTAAAGAGTTTAATAAAAATGTTATTTTAATCTTTATAACATTTTATGATTTGAATTCAGACTGGAGCAATAATTCGCTTGTCATTCAAGAAGTGTCCAAAGAACGCTGAGTAAAACTTTTATACAAATAGTACTCTACAATAAACATGAAGGGTTTATCCTTCGAAAAATGGCAATGACAGAATGCGAATTAAGAACTTTGACTGGATTTGAAATTGAAGCCTTGATCGGAACTAAACTGATCGTCCTGAATTTCAATATGTGCAATCACTGGTGAAATAAATGTTGATCTCTGCCTAGAATTATGGATTTCTTATGAAAGACAGAGTTTCATGCGGAAAATTTTTTAACTGCAGCATATTATTAAAGTGGTTGCGAAAATTATGGCGAAGTTGCATAAGAAAGATTAGATAAATAATAGAGAATAATAAATTATTTCTATTTGAAATAATTTATCTTTCAAATAATATTAAAATAAAAATAATTATTTCAATAATTATTTTTTCTCTTTGAAAGAGTTTTGAAAGAAAGTCAATTGATTTTGTTATCCGAGTACCTAAGCCATTCAAGGACAAAATAAATGTAGTACCCCACAAAAGCCTATCTTTCAAGACATTGCATTACGATTGGTGTAAAGCAAAAGGGATTATACAGAATGAATACAAGCGATATTATCTGAAATAAAATTAACTTGAGAGATAAATATTAGAGAAGTACCTCCTTGTCCACATGTGTGATTTGCGTCATTATCTTTTCTAAAAGTAACATGGCCGTGATAGTAATTGGCAGAAACTGAATGTTTTGCATTTTTGTTTCCTTTTCCTGGCGCAAGCGTGCTGCGGATAGTTTGAAATCAATTAAATGATTACAATAATAATATAATTTAAGAAATTAAATTTAGGATTAGAAAGAAACGTGTCATTGTATGATTTATATTTTTAAATCCAGTGATATTTTGAAAATTACGCTATTGTTTGTTGCAGGCAAATCACTTTTAAGAGGCCAAGGGCCACAAGTAGATTGGCAGCTGCAGTTAAGGTGTAGGAGACCCGCAGCTTGGCCATGCCTGATATATAACAAAATCGAATGTTGTTGTAAGTTACGGATTCGTGCAGACCTCTTCAAATACTTATTCTAGATAAACAGGCAGAAATTGATAGTTTATTACTGAAATGGCAGTACACAGAAAAATTAGCAGATACGGATAAATCAGGGAGAAGTAGAGATAAGGCAAATCCTCCTTAAGATTCGAAAACTATCGCAGGTTATTCATATTCCTCAGCACAACATACTCTAAGTTGCATATCACTCAGCTAACTCTTAATCCGTACTGTGGAGTAACTCAAAACTGTGACCGACAGTCGCACTTCATACATACCAGCGTATGTTGGTTTGGCTTGCCATCTAAAATATTACGTTCCAGAGCTCTGAAAATTAGTTTTAACGAAATTTCCAGAAATTGTTGTTAGAAAGAAAGAAATAAGTTCATAATCCCATAATTCAGACATACTAGTTCAACTGATGAGTCACAGTTATAGAGTTGTAACATCTATTATACACATTTGTTATCCGCCTTTACTGAACAAGGCACTATATACTATAATTAAAAATGATAATAAAAGGTGGTGAAAAAAAATTATCACTGATTATGAAAACTTGATTATTTAAAACTTTAATTTTACTTTTCACTTTGCGGCATATGTGCTAGAATAGATTTATGCGCCTATGCTTTTTAAAATACACTTTTTAAAGACAAATATTTTTGAATTTAAGGTATATATATTAATTATTTTGTTTCTGTAGCAATAAAGCTACTTTAAACAAACTTATACATTTTTAAATAAAAGCCTGATGTATGGAAATAGATTCATAATTTTTAAATTATTATAAATTATGAAGCATGTAATTTTTCTTTTAATGACATAATTTTTAATACTATTAGTTTGTAAATTTGCATTTGCTGATTGTCCTTTTTGGTAGTTACAGGAGGAGCCCTTATATGCGACAGTTAAAAGGACACCAAGGCCACCAAGGTCTGACGGACACATTTATCATTGTCCAGGTATCTATAAAATTTAACTTTTGCATTAAATGAATGAAAAGTGAAACATAAGCTTCTTACTTTGAATAAATTCTTCCGTTTAAAGACATTTAAATTTTTATTTATTTTAATACCAATTAGAATAAGATTCCTAATTTAATTTGACAATCTATTTAAGTTTCTTTGTTAAGCTAGTTTGAAATTAGAAGAGTTTTAGATTATTTATTTATACCGCATTAATTTCCGCTACACTGTAGAAATTAAATGCAGATAATGTATTGCATTTGGTTGTATTGCGATAACCTGGGCCTCTTAATTGCGCCTCACAAGCCGCTTGAGGCTCTTTGATCCCTTAAAATACGATTCTCCTGCAACAGTCAGTCGTTTCATTTTTGAAATACTATATATTTGCAGCTCAGAACAGAAACTGTGGAATGTCGCACAGCTATATCAATTAGTAATTTATTTTTTAAAATTCATTTATGTGTGCAATAATTTTATTAATTTCAAATTGTTCATCGTACATTAAGCGTCAGAGTAACAAATAAACTAGTAAATAATTCGATTTGTGCGAATTATAAGTGTCGGTATTTTTAGACCGTATAATGGCCATCTTCTGATCCTTAGTACAAAAAGACAAATGCGAAAGTTGTTTATAAAATAATGAACTGCAAATGTTTTTCTTACATGTTATTGTACTTCAGGCAGTTTATCTTGCAATTCCTATAGTTCCCCTGCTTGTCAAGAGCCGCGATTAAATGCTTCGCTATTTTTTGTGGGGACTGCTTTTATTCAATGCTTGGTTAGTCACTGACAAAAACTTCTTTCAGGAAAGAAATACTTACTCAGAAGAACTCTACCAAATTAGACACATATTTAAGGTCTGGTGGAATCATATGTAAACTGTATGATGGGTGAGGTAAAACTTCTTGTTGGTATTTGATTACAACCTTTTCATGCCCATTTTCAAGCCAGTCAGGTGGATTTTGTGCCTTTTTCTGTAAATTGTTTGCAGCCGCTCCCAATAATATGCTGCAATCACGCTCTTTTCGCTTGGAACACTCCGTGGTGGTCCTAAGCAGAAATCATTATTTATCTTATTCTTATTTTGCTTGCTAAAATTTTTGGGTCGTGCGGAAAATGGATAAAAATCATTTAACCACGCTTCTTCAGATTATTCAAGAACGAAATAATTAGCTTTTGTTATAAAATCTTAGTTTTAATAAATTTGTGTCAAGCGCTAAGGAACCTATAGGTCACAAGCTTCTTTTCCACAAAGCTTTTCTCAAAATACGGTATGCTGATGTTAGTGAATTTGTTGGAGCTTGGGATATTTTTTCACACGTTGCTTCATGAAAGCGGGCAGCTCGATGGAAAACTATGCTAAGATTGATAGCCTGACTACTATAAACTTCATGCACTGTAAAATTCTGTTGCGGTTTTGTTGCATAAATTCTCAATTAGCAAAAAGATGTTTTATGTTCTCTACAATCATAGTGCTCCAGTTACCTGCAGAATACGTTTCAAACCCTCATTACTTCAAATTGCTATACTATAGAGATCTCAACTGGATACTTGATTTTGTTTCAGGTCTTTAGCTGTAACTTTACAAATGTACACAATTGTTCCCGCCATCAACAGGTTACCAGGAACTAATGTAAGATTTTTTTATACGGAACACCGAAGTATATCTGCCAAAACTGATTGAAAGATTTGTAGCACAACCTTCAAATATGAAACCCAGTGTAATGAAATCTCGCCATTTTTGAACGAACAACCATTTTTATTAGTCAAAACTTACAGAATAACTCAAAAACATTTTTAAGCGCGTGCATCGTCTGCGGATATTTTTTGCGGATAATCGTCTGCGGTAATTTACATTTCTTAGTGGAATTGTGTTGGTAGAATAGCAACGCAAATACGTAACAGTCTTGAATTCCTTCCTTCACGTCAAATTGATGGATCTTTCAAGAAAAATTATCAGTTTAAAAACATTAATGTTTTTTACAAGAGAAAGATGTTCAGTTTAAATAAACATATAAAATGTAATATTCTAATATTACGAAAGTTTAAACAATGGAGTTTTAAACTTCCTAGAATGCATATTTTTAGTTGTGAGAAGTTCGGATACAACGACTTAAACTGTCAGCATTTTCATGGTGCTTCCTATGCGCAACTTCATAGTTAAAAGGTTGTAAGGTAAAAGCCCACCGTTATAGTCCAGGATTAGTCCAGTGTTTTTATCCAACCATACTAGAGGATTATGATCAGTCTGAATAATAAACTTATGAGGTCCATCTAGGTAGAATTTTAATCTTTGTACTGTTGCTTGATTCTACAATATTCGTTGTTGATTCTCTAGCTTGTATTACTTGATTTTCAATTTCAAGCCGCTTTATTTCCAATTCATATGCCCTTGCTTATCGAGCCAGACGTCTCTCTCTCGCTTCCTGAGCCAGGCTTTCTTCTATCGCTTCTTGCGCTAGGCGTTCTTCTCTCGCTTCTTGAGCTACGCGTTCTTCTCTCTCTTCTCGAGCCAGGCGTTCAGCAATTATTCGGTCTAGAATTAATTTAACTTCTTCCTCATCGTAAAACTGACTTTCAGTGGTTATTTTTTTTTAATTTCTGGGACCTAGCTGCACGTCCTCGCCTAATTCTTCCGCTACTTCTATTAAATTTTGTTTTCAACCCTTGGCAAGAAATGATATGTTTGGAAATAGAAAAACTCTTCGACAGCGGTTTCAAAATTAATTTTAAAAGGCTTTTAGACAATACTCAAAAATTCAAATCAACGTGCTCAATCTAGCCTTTTTACTTCCTTGTACGTAGTAAAAAGGAAGTATTGTAATCGCGAAAAGTTTCAGGCAGCATATTTTAACGAAAATATCGCGAATTTTCGTTGAATTTCCTAGAATTTTCTTAAAATTTCATTTTGACCGCTATCGAATGCAATTTAACGATGTTTTTGTGTGATATCTGCACGTAAGGACATAATAAAAGACTCTACTCCTCCAAAAAAAATTATAAAAAATTCGCTTTAAAATGAATTCTAAAGATAATTTTTCGTGGCGTCTGTACGAACGTATGTACGTACGTATCTCGCATAACTCAAAAACGAGTAGCCTCAGAACGTTGAAATTTTGTATATAGGACTGCTATAAGATGTAGATGTGCACCTCGTATTTTGGTTGCAATCGGTCGCACCAAACGTATATAAATATATTTATATATATATCCACTCTGTTACCCGGCTGAGTGATCTCAGTTTCTTTACTCGTATATGTTTCTAATTGTAAATTTTTTGCTTTAAAAATGATTGAGTTATGTTGTTTTATCTTCCGGTTAAGGGTTTTATGCCTTTAGTAAATCTGTATGCAATATTTTTAGAATTATCAACAATTTTAAATTTGTTTAAGTGCCGCTAAGCCTTTTTTTTTGGGGGCGGCCATTGATTGTTTACATTTGAAACAGCAGACTAGTTCATTTGTTGCCAATCTAGAGGAACTTAGCTTCGCAACAACAAAGATAACGCCTTTATTTATTATTGCAATTTAAATCATGCTTAATCCTTTCTGGAATTGTTTTGGGGAAATAAGTGTTTAAGATTTACTTCGTAATTTTTAATATAGATATTTTGAGTTTTTATGTATTTTTGCCTTCTCGCGAAGTGATAACTGAATTAATTGAATGAGAAATACTCAATCGTCTGTGAAAAACTGTTTCTTTTTTGTTTTGTTTGCTTAATTTCTTTTATACATCATTCTGGCTTTATTATAATATTTGAATAGAACATGTGGCCACGATTAGATAATTCTATTCTTTAAATGATATAAATTTTGTGCATTATGAGTTATAATCTGAACGAAATATAATACTGTTCAGTGAATCTAGTGCCAGAGTGTCGCTATGGTAAACAAATCCAATTTAAACTATTAAATTTCATTTGTGCAATAGTGCTTCAAATAACCTGACTGTTACTAAAAAGGTGGAAAAACTTAATTTTAAGTCCAAATTTAATTTTACTGAGTCCAAAAAGAAGATAAGCAAGAATTGAAGTTCCGTGTATCTGGTGTCCGGATGAGAGAAATCCTGTTATGATAAAATTCAACAGTAATTAATTATATAATGATCGCAATGAATATATAATAATAAGTGATCAAATAATAATTTTGTGTGTGTGAGGTCTTTATGTGATGATCATATATGTAATTTCGATGTATGTTTGAATGCATAGTTCGTTTAAGAACTTTTTAAAATAAGTGATATTTTATAATGTTATTAAGAAAGTGTAAATACTTAATTTTAAGTCCAAATTTAATTTTACTGACTCAGATAGAAAACAAGCGAGAACTGAAGTTCCGGATAATAGGAATCCGGATAATAGGATAATAGGGAGTCCGGATAATAGGAATTCTATGACTTATAAATTTCAGCAATGATTACTTAAATAACGATAGCAATGAATAACTGAATAATAATGAAGGATTAAATAATAATAGGGATTAATGAATAATAAAATAGAAATGACTAGTTAAATAATAATAATGATTAATTAAATTCAGAAATTTTGATCTTATTTGAATTTCTCGTGTGTCCAAATTTCAGTGAAAAATAAAACCCACTGAAATTGCGGCTTGCATGTGCCTTCTCAAATGATGTATATTTAGTAATAATTTGCTAATTGTTTTCTCACGTCGATCAGGTGTGAGTCTTGCATTTGTGAAGTCTTGTATCAGTTAACGTTTGAAAACTTCAATATGAGAAATAAGTGATGATCTAAAGTACTTTATATTCATTTTTGAATTCATATTGTTATGAATTTTATATTTAGAATCTTAAAATATGCTTTAAAAAATGTGAACTAAAATTAAGTACAAGCTTTTACATTTATTATAAGACGAAGCTTTGTTGAAAGGCGAAGCTTTATTATAGTTTTTTTTTAAAATATTATTTTAAAAATTGTTTTCTATAAATTTCTTTCTTAATTTTTTTAAACAAAGAAAATTACCTTTTTATAAGTTTTACTTTAAAAAACAAAGAAACTGACCTCTTTATAGGTTGCATTTCTCTATAAATTGCATATTATGATTTTCACTATTCTACATAGCCTTCCAAATCGATATGGTGGTCAGTAGAATCGGATTTTATATAGCCCTGTTCTTAATCTCCGAGTATAATTACTCATATATCTCCGGATTTATACAAGTAATTATCTGTCCCTCTTTCTTGCGCATGTAATATCCGTTGCTCCATGGAGTACATCGTGGCAACGCTTTCGGATGATAAATCGGCTAAATGACCGATAGGTTTGGCCATTCATTGATGACTGCTTAATTATAAGTGTTTGTACTTCCTGTGCTAGATGTGTTCGTCTTTCTGAAAAAAGAGAAAAAAGTTTTTTCTGAAAAAAGTTCTGAAAAAAGAGAGAGAGAGAGAGAGAGGATCGCTCTTTACTATTTTCGAAAAATTCTTAATATTTTAACAATCTAATATAACTCAAAATTATCTCAAACAACGAAAATGGTTTTTATAAATTTACCGTCTGTGCAAATATGTATTCATATGAGACTTTCCATAGACTAAAATGGAATAAAACGAAAACACAGTTTTCATTAATTTCTAGTGGAAACTTTTGTAGTGCTCCCAAAGTTTGAACATATAATACCTTACAAAAACACACAAAAATGAAAGGAAACACTGGCATATATTAAAATAAAGAATGATATGATAAATATGCAGTGTATGTAATATACACTTAATATCGTATTGAGTCTTGAATCAGAAAATTTCTGTGTGTAATTTATATGCTTTAATGTGAGAACTACGGCTTGTCATCTTCTCTGGCTAATGTAAATAGCTTCAAATCCAAGTTTATGCCTGCCTGATTAGAACTCCCTAGGTTTTCTTTCTTATCATTGAAGACATTCTACAAAAATGCCCTAATTCTGCATGCTCTTCCCTAATTAAATCCTTGATTTTTGTGATAATTTCAGAAACCAAACACTGAGCAGTATTATTTTGTTTTTATTTTGTTCTCTTAAAAACAAAAGATACCTTCGTAATTTTTGTCTTTTGTTAGTTAACAATAAGAATTTAGTGCGCTTAATTGAAATAAAGCATTTTCATAAACGCGAAATCGTACAAAAATATTATGAGAAAATATTATTTAAAATTTGACTGGAGCGAAATATGAAAATGATTACAGTATAAATATCATTATTATAATCCTGAAAATTATTGAATTTGGCATTTGCAGAAGAATTGCATGTTTCATTAAATCGATCCTCCTGTTTGAACACATTACTTTCAGATGAAATGAACTTGTTCTTTTCTTGGTATTAAGTTACATATATATACATAATAATGCTTATTAAAATTAAAATTCTCCAATCGTTAGATGCTTAAGTGATTCAATTAGTTAATTACATTTTGTAAATTTATCCTTTATTCGATTGCTGCTGGAAATCGTAAAAGAGACATTAAGTGGCTCTTGGGAATTTAAAAGGCTGGATAATTTACAGTCCGTTAGGAAAACTAGATGAATTCTAAGACATTTGGGAGAGAGTTTAAGCGTTATTTAAGAAGACAAGTACTCTTTAATTGCAATGGAATTTGTTTCTTAATTTCATTTGCGAAATTAGAGCACTTTATACGAACCAAATTAAAACGTATTTACAGAATCGCCTGTAAACTAGTCTGACCATAATTGGAAGTCAGAAAGAAGAAATAAAGTTGTAACTAATATCAGTATATACTTCAAAATAAATTGCAATTCATATGTTAAATATTTATGGTATTTCTTCAAAAACGAAGTGGTTTTAATGAGGAACAAGACTGAGTTATTTAGAAACTAAAGATAAGGAGAAAACAAATTGCATATAATAAAATCTCATACACATAAACTTGACATTTTGTAAGTACAAATTGTAACATTCATTTCTTACATTTGACAAAGTATGAAAGTAAATTTAATAGTATGAACATTATACTTTAAAGTAAATGTAAATTAATTTATTTTCTTTTAATATAAAATTAAGTAAATTATATTTTGAAGTAATTTTAAGATACCAAGTACTCGTATGAGATCCAGAATGTTTACAAAAGGACAAGGAGTAATTATTCTCTTATAATTTGGAACTAGTACATAACCCTCAAAGAGTGAAATAAAAAAATTAAATTAAAAAAAAACTTTCAAAATTAATTTAAATAAAATATTTTTTGATAAATCTTGCTTTACTACTTTCTACAATCACTCTCACTTCACATAATCGTTCTAGATAATAAGAATCAATTTTAACAAAATCTAATTCGAAATGAATTTCCGAAGACTTCAGATGATCAGAAATCATTTCCAGATGTTATGTTCTAAGAATCAGTAAATTCCTTTTTTATTTGGAAAAGTTATCATTTATAAAAATTAAATAATTATTATTTATAAAATCATTTTATAAAATTATTATTTATGAAATGTTTTCTTATAAAATTACTATTTATTAAGTTAATTAATGATTAAAAGTTATATTGTAAAATTGTTAATATAATTATTATTTCTAAAAAGCACTTTTTGTTATTATCTTTCTGCCTTGACTTTGCATACGTTATATCTGCTTATACATACTGCATATTTATAATATCATTCTATATTTTAATATATGCCAGTGTTTCCTTTCATTATTGTGTGTTTTTGTACGGTATAATTTATGCATCACCTGATTTAAGATATGTTCCTTGTTTGAGAAATGAATTTTTAATAGGTATATACTTCAATGCCTCTACTTATGTGATGGAACCTTCAATATTTACTTTTAATTTTAAATAATTTCGATGCTTATTAAAATTTTTTTACGAAAAATTTCGGTTTTTAAGTAATGGCATTGCAAGCAACGGCTAATTGCCTAAGGAAAGAGACTGCTTCCTGAAAGTGTGTGTGTGAGTATGGCAAAGCCTCGAGGGCTATCTGCCTAAGAGGAGGGATACCTTCGTGGAGGACTTTCTAAGGGAAACTGGCTCGTATACACGTTACACATGGGGAAAACCACGAAAACGCCCATGCAGCCAGCCCGTTCGCGGGATTCGAACCTCGGACCGAACTACCAGTGTTTAGCGACTTTACCGCTCGGCCGCTGGTGGGCCCCCTTCCTGAAAGACTTTCTAAAGGAAACTGGCCTATAATCACGTTGCGTAAGAGAAAAATTGTTTAAACTCTCATGCAGTTGGTACGATCGGCAAGTATTGAACTCACAAATCGAACTGCCAGGATTCAATAGTCTGTTTAACCGCTGGCGGGCGATTTTCATGATTGCAAATGTGTACTTATGTTGGTTATAGCTTATGTTTCTAGCCCATGTCTTTTAATACGGGAAGTTAATATCTATGTTAACATCTGCAAAATGATCAAGTGATAATGATTAAATGATTAAATACTACCAGAAAGAAAAAATGTAGAACATTTTAAGAGCGTGATAAATAAATTATTAAAACAAAAATAACATAAAATACAATTTTCAATTTATATCGGTTAGAGTGATAATTTTCATATTTCACAGTTTATTTTATGGAACAAATAAAATTAACACCATTAATGTGTATTACAGGATTACTATTAGAAGCCGAGCAGAGGAACAATCAGGGTAATACCACAACAACCAAAGATGGGGGAATGATGGTGAAACTGAACGAAAACGAGACAGAAAGACGCACATCAGGTGAGGATGATGACATGCTCATGCAGCGCATCCAGAAATATCTAGTGAGCAATATACTGCAATCAGTAGTGTAGTTATTATAATTTTTACTTACGGTTTTTACCACGTGCATGTATGCTAACATTAACGTTTTAAGTTTATCACCGAGCATATAATAAACATTTTAAAACATACTTGGTAACTATTACAATAACACTTATTTAAAAGGAATCTACATTCCGGTAGATACTACTAACACTACGATATTTAATAAGATAACTCCATTTCTACTTTCCTGTAACTTGAATCTTGCCCGCTGTTACCTTTGCCTACTGCTACACCCTAGGCTTCAAATCATTTAATGTTGTTGATATTGCTGTTTGCATTGTCTGCTGCAGCTTGAAAGTCGTCGCCCAGTCTGTCTTCTAACGTGCACTGATCTTATCATCGATCATAAGATCGATATTATATATTTATAAGGCGATCATCATATAAATATCATCATACTATTATATCTTTTATAAGGTGATGATAACTTTATAAGAGATATCAAAAGCCTTATTCTTTCCTTTTTTTTCCCGAAGCTCTTCGCTATTATTGCTTCAACAATTGCTTCAGCAATATTATTGCTTCAACTCAAAGTCCAAAAACAATTCTCTTAATAAGACGTAAATGTCTACTACGTATCCATTTTTTAAAACTTAGGGGAATCCATTTTAAAACTTTAAAACTTTAAACGTATCCATTTCAAAACTTAGGGGAACCAGCGTTATAACTCCCTAAGGCAGGGAAAATTACATGAACGCTTAAAAACATTCCAGAATATTGTGCTAAATAGCTAGTGGAAAACTATGCAAATAAATATGGTATGCAGTTTTATTAATTGTACAATAAAACACATAAAATCGTGAATCTTAATAAGAAAGTAGATTAACACTCTAGTTAGTCAAAACTTAAATACACTGGTGTGCAAAACTTTAGCAACAGGTGTTCTTTTTGGCATAACTCCACGAAAAATCATCTGAGAGACATGAAATTCAGAATTAAGAGACATTTTGTATTTAAATGATGACGAAAGCGTAATTGCTCTAAAAATGAATAAAATACAGTATGGAATCAAACAAAAACAGGCTTTATTGAACTCATAGTATCGCTACACATGATTGTCTGTACAAGAGGAAGAACAACAAGCAGGTGTTCCTTAGTATGGGATATGCCCTCCCCTTACTGCAATCGTTGCTTCGAACGGTCTCTCCTTACTCAGCACCAGATTGTCCAACAGATCTTGAGGTAAGAGTGCCCATTCCTCAATCAGCATCTGTTTCAGTTGTTGGGTGTTCCCCGGAGGATGTAATCGTGTCACAAGCGTCTCCCCAAAGCACACACATGTTGTATGGGGTTTAAATCAAGGGAGCACGCTAGCCAATCCATTCGAGTG
Source organism: Stegodyphus dumicola (assembly GCF_044657685.1). Taxonomy (NCBI): domain Eukaryota; kingdom Metazoa; phylum Arthropoda; class Arachnida; order Araneae; family Eresidae; genus Stegodyphus; species Stegodyphus dumicola. The sequence continues at coordinate 95,682,509 of NC_140772.1, read as the reverse complement.
ATATCTTCATTTTTCAGTAGCTTCTGAACAGCAAGAGTTCGGTGTGGCCGGGCATTATCATCCATAAAAATGAAGTTTGCTCCAATGGAACCTCGGAACAGACGCACATGGGGAAGGATCCCCTCCTGACGATAGCGTTCTCCGGTTACAGAAAATCTGTCGAAAACGTGAAGCTCCGTCCGCCCGCTCAGCATAATACCTCTCCAGACGAGATCTTCAGGACAGGTGACAGGTGACAGCAGGACAGGGCACCCGGACGGCTTTCTATGACTACTCGGGTATTACCCTGGCCCTGCAACCATCTTGTGTCTTCACAGTTGTAAGATGCTTTTATGTTTATTGCAGGTGCCCTATTCCGGCCTGCAGAGGTCTATGCCCATTTTTTCTAGTTTGGCCATTATGCATTTAAGCTTTTGCCGCGTGCTTCGATGTTTTATGAGAAGGCGTTTGAAAGGCAGAACATTGGTAGTTGGGAATTTTATGTGCCATTCTGCTGTTAAAGGGCACTCCGTGACATAATGGTCTGGTGAGCCCACGTTGCCACAAACACACATATCAGTTGTTGCTAAACCCCTTTCTGCAAAGTACGTCGGAAAGGGGCCGTGGCCTGTTATATATCGCGTGAGGTAGGGCGATGAGATGAGCCGGTCCACCTCTACCTTGGGCAGGAACTCATGTGCTCTGCGGCCTTGCGGGATTTGGTCCCATTCATTCTGCCAGTTTCCAATGGCGGACTCCTCTATTTGCCTCTTTAGGCATGACCGGAGCAGGAGCACCTGAATCTGCTCCGTTTCCTCATTTTGGGCAGCCTTCTTGGCAAGAGCGTCTGCTGCTTCATTTCCCTGGATTCCGGCGTGCGCCTTAACCCAGGAAATTTGGATTCTCATTGACTTTTCTTGTAGACGGAGGACTTCTTGCAGGTGCGAGATTAGTGCGGAGCGCTGGAGAGGGTTGTTGATAGCATAAATGCTTGACAGGCTGTCAGTAAATATCGTAGCTCGACTCTGCCGTGTGTCAATTGCCCATTTCACTGCCTTTGTGAGGGCAACTACTTCCGCTTGGAACACTGAGTTCTGTGCTCCCAGACGGTCCTTCCATTCCTTTGCTATGTTTCCATTTATATAGGCTATATAGGCACTGCCTACAGCGTTATCAATTTTTGACCCGTCTGTATAAAGCACGGCCCCTGGTCCGTCTAAGCGCGGGGTTAAAGCTGGTGAGTGGAAAGTCCTTATGCCCAGTCCATATTCCGACGGATGTGCGCTTAGTTTGGACCTGCGTGTTTCGTAGACTTCTGGCAGATAGCATGTATCCCCATATGTGCATGGCCGTTGGAGTTGCGTCACCTTTGCAATTGAGGCTTCTTGCTGCGCTTTGATTGGGAGCGGCATAAGCCCTGCTAATACCGAAGCGGCCGCAGTCGACGTTGTCCTGTAGGTCTTCGTTATGGCCAGGACAAATGGTCGCTGTGCACTACTTAGCAATTTTGCCTTTCTGACTGTCATCGGGGCTGCCCAGATGGCTGCTCCGTAGGTTAGGACCCTCTCCGCGACAGTGGAGTAAAGTATCTTGTAGATATTGGGCCGAAGGCCCCAGTGTGGGCCTTGCATTTTTTGCAGATTGTTTGCGATTCGGCGAGCCTTTTCTCTTTGGGCTTTAAGGTGAGGCAGCCTGGTGAACTTTTCATCCAATATAATACCCAGGAGTTTTAGTTCTCTGAGCCTTTTGATGGTCTTCCCATTAAGCTGGATGGTTGGGTTTCTTATTAAAGTTTGGCCTGGCTTATGATAAATTATATATTTCGATTTTGCCTCAGAAATTATTAGCTTTTTCTGACATAGCCGAGAGAAGGTATCAATTACATCATTGCAGTTTTGCTGCAGTTCATCTCTACTCTTGCCGCCCACCACAAAGGTCGCGTCATCCGCAAAGGCTACTATCTGGGTATGGGACGGCCATTCGTATCGTAGGATGGAATCGAAAGTTGCATTCCACAAGTCTGGACCCGCGCACGCGAACCCTGTGGACAGCCTTTTGTCTGGCTTCTGGTTATGACACCGCCAGTGTGTGTTACTATGAACTTTCTATTGGACAGGTATTGCTTGAAAACCTGCAAGAGGTTATCAGGGATCCTTGACTGGTGCAGTGCCTCTAAAATTGAGGGCCACCACAGAGAGTCAAATGCGCTTTGCAGGTCCAGACTTAGGACCGCTGCATGCTGTTTCCTTTCATGCAAGTGGCTGATATAGTCTCTTATCTTTGATAGGGCAGCAATCGTTGAGCGTAGCTCTCTGAATCCATATTGTGCGTCAGAGATTGCCCCACTCTGCGTCATATGAAATTTAAGCCGCTGGACTAGGAGCTTCTCATAGAGTTTCCCTATTACCGGGAGAAGACAAATCGGCCTAAACGAGGATGGGCTGTTTGGATCCTTTCCTTCTTTCTTAAAGAGCACAACCTGCCCCGTTTTGTAAGGTTCCGGAAAGCTTTGCAGTGCTAGCAGTTTGTTAAAATAACGCGTGAGAAAGCCGGATCTTGCTTTATGTATTGCTTTCAAGATTGGATAGTCTATTGAGTCCGGACCAGGGGCTTTACTTTTCGGGAGAAATTTGATCGTTGCGGAGACTTCCTTCTCCGTAAATGGCATATCATCTGGGACAGATGTGTGCAGCGTATACGCCTGGTGGTCGGACGGATCTGTAATATCCTCTTCCGGAAGTACGGCGTCAAGAATTGTCCTGAGCGTGATTTCTGTTATGTGTCCAGCCTGCTGCCCTGCAAAGGCTCTTAGCTCCGGTGGTCTGTAAACTTTGTTCGAAGCTATCTTGTGGAGAGCACCATAGACTTCTACATTCTTAGTACAGAACTCCCTCCAGCTGGCAAGTTTTGCGGCTGCAATTGCCCTTTTGTACTGAGCTTGCTCTTTATTATAAAGAACACTAAGGGCTTGCCTCCTGTCTGGGTCTCTTTCGCTCTTCATCTTACGCCTAAGTGCCCTGGTGCGACTGCGCTGTGCACGGAGCTCTTTCGTCCACCAGTTTGCCACTCTTAAAACTTTTGGTGATTTCAGGCGTAGGGTGGCATCACAGATAGATTGAATATCTCGTATCATACTGGTGGTTAAGTCGTCAGCATCCTTTATGTTCTGACATTTCATAAGTGCCTCGTCCACCTGCTCTAGTACTGATCCTAGCCTGCTTACAAGTTGTTTTAATTTTCTGCCATTAGTTCTATAACGCTTGTTCATAAACTGCGCATGTGGCTGACCTATCTGGAACGTTATATAGCGATGGTCCGAGTTTGAGGGAGTGTCACTTACGGTCCAGTGCTGTATTTTCTGAGCCAGACGCACTGTTGACAGAGTGATGTCGGGCCATCCTTTTCCCATTTGGGTCTCGAAGGTCGGCAGACTGCCCGGCACGTTATGAAGAATGAGTCCGTTGCATGCAATGAAGTCCACAACTTCTCTACCTCTTGGGTCTGTGGTCGGATATCCGAAGTCCTCCGCATGAGAGTTAAAATCTCCTGCCAATACATGGTGTGCATGCGGGTAGGACGTAAGGATATTCTGCAAGGCATCTAATGTGGGAGAAACGTCTACTGTAGGTGGAATGTAGACATTCGTGACCAGGACACTCAGTCCCATAGCCTCGACTGCAATTGTGACCATGTCTCTCGACTTTGCTAGCACAACTGGCAACCATCTGCTGTGGCAACAAACTACTGCCGCTCTTGTTCCCTCACTTCCTGAATCCTGGATGACGGTCCATTGGAGAAGAAATTCTGCTGCTTGCCCTGCATAAAGAAAAGGTTCTTGAATTAAAAGGAAGTCCGCCTCTTCCTCTATAGCATATTGCACTAGCTGTGCAGTAGCCGCGCGCGCTCTTTGGAGGTTGATTTGGACAAACTTGAGCACATTGCTTTCCTCTGTTCTTGAATTCACTTCCATTGCTTTTGTAAATTAATTGACTTTTAAGGTAAAATTACTAACTGTGAAAATACTTGACTTGCTTCCTAGAGAGTTGCGCTTGTTATTAAGTGAACTGGCTTATGTAGTAGGTAGACGATGCCTTGCTTGCTGGGCTATTAAATTAGTTGTCCTCGCCGTAGTCAGTATGTGCTTTAATCTTCTGGATGTGCGCATGGAATGTTGGGCAGTTTGCTGCGTACGCTGCATGGTGTGTATCCACTTTAACTTTTGAATCTCTGTTTGCTATGATGCAGTTAATGCATTCAGGGCAGTCCGCCTTACATTCGTTAATGTCATGACAGCCTCCGCAGTAAGCGCAGTAAGGCCTGTGGCAGCAGTCTTTCGACGTATGTTCCAGGTCCTGACAGCGGAAACAGCGCTTGGCTCCTGTAAACTCGTATATACTATGTTCCCTCCATCCTTGGAACAATCTTCGTTTGGACATGAGGACATGAAAGGCACCAGGGGTACATTCAATCACCCACTTTGTGGCTCTATTCCTTCTGTCCGGGCGCTTGAAGAGGACTCTACACTCTTCATTCCCAAGATTGCAAGACTTTTGTAGCATTTCTTGTACTTCCACCTCCGAGGTGCCGTACGGTACATTGTCGATTGTGCATTTCGGTGTTCTCTTCCGTGGTATACGCGTGCCTACTGTATCCTTTAGGTTATCGTGCTGAGCTAGGAACTGACTTATCTTCTGTACTTCATCCTTGTTGTTGCATCGCACCGCCACACCTCCACTACTTAAGTTCGTAATGCCCCGAAGGTTGACACACAGATCTTCAATTTGGACATGCTTTTCTAGTACCCCGCGTATATCCGCACTCTGTTCATCCCGTTTAGGGAGGATCAGCAGTGTCGGCATGTTCGTGACTTTCCTTTCCCATCTCCGCTTTACCGCTTGCGCGTACGTAGGTTGGCCATCTTTACCCTCTATAACCGGGTGCTCATCCTGCTGTATAGTATCTTTGCTTGCATGGAGCTGCTTCACCTGTCTTTTTGCATTTTGCTGAATCGAGTGAGCAAGTTCACAACAAAGAACCGTCGACGTGTTTACTCCTATGTCTGCTAGGGTTGGACTCTCTGCAAGGTGTGGGCCTCTCAAGGCTAGCGTTTCCAGAGCGTCCAGAGCACATAGCAGTCGCTCACGAAGATCTTGAGGTAGGAGGAATTTGCCCCTTCTATGAGTGCTGGCTGTCTTTCTTATAAATTCGTAGAGCAGGTGAACTTTGCCTTGATGGTCTTGGTCACTGTCGAGTATCTCTTGCGGATCGAAATCCGACCTTTGCATCTGAGGCTCTCCTTCCGACTGTGCAGATGAGTTACGTGTCATTCTTGAATCACCGATACACGTTGAGCACTTTTCACTTAATAACACATTTATATCACTTTCACGTTAACACTTGTATCACCTTAATCACTTTAAATCAGTGTTGATGGAATTCACCACGTAATATCCCTTTCACGTAAACACTTTGGATCACTTTTAAATACGTTAAAACACTTTAAATCACACTATAAATCACCGTTGACAGAACGTAAAATTTTAAATCACTTTTCGCGTAAATCACTTAACACTTGAAAACACTTTCACCATACAGTATCAACACTTAATAACACTTTAAATAACTTTTCACCTGTGCCACGTACATAACTTTCACGTTAATTTGACACAATAACACACTTTTCCACTTTAAGAACACCACATAAATGCCTTGTATATTATTAGAAAGTTCTGGAATTATTGCTGGGTTGGATGTAACAGGTACATTTTAATACATAAATATTGAGTGCTATAATCAATAGTGACCAGCAAGTAAATTGAAGACACGTTAACACTTTGGATCACTTTTAATCACGTTAAATAACACTATAAATCACCATTGACGGAATGTAAACACTTTAAATCACTTTTTGCGTAAATCACTTAACACTTGAAAATACGTACACCATGCAATATCGAAACTTAATAATACTTTCACGTTAACACTTTAAATCACTTTTTGCATAAATCACTTAACACTTGAAAATACGTACACCGTGCAATATCGAAACTTAATAACACTTTCACGTTAACACTTTAAATCACTTTTCACCTGTGCCACGTACATAACTTTCACTTTAATTTGACACAAAAATATACTTCCACTTTAAGAACACCACATAAATGTCATGTATATTATTAGGAGATACTGGTAATATTGCTGGGTTGAATGTAACAGGTACATTTTCATACATAAATTTCAGTGCTATAATCTATAGTGACGAGCACGCAAATTGCAGACACGTTAACACTTTGGATCACTTTTAATCACGTTAAATCACTTTAAATCACACTATAAATCACCGTTGACGGAACGTAAACACCTTAAATAACTTTTCGCGTAAATCACTTAACACTTGAAAACACTTTCACCATGCAATATCAACACTTGATAACACTTTCACGTTAACACTTTAAATCACTTTTCACCTGTACCACGTACATAACTTTCACGTTAATTTGACACAAAAACACACTTCCACTTTAAGAACACCGCAAAAATGCCTTGTATATTATTAGGAAATACTGGTATTATTGCTGGGTTGAATGTAACAGGTACATTTTATTACATAAATGTTGAGTGCTATAATCAATAGTGACTAGCAAGCAAATTGCAGAGAAATGCGCTTGGCTGCGATACTTCTTCTGTGCATCAGCTGTACACTATAGGTAGTTCTGCGGAGTAATCCAATTGATAAACACAGGCACAGAATTAATTAAAAAGCACACACACACTGCATTAATCACTATTGTAGAAGACGATAATCCTAAGTCCTGGTAATGCCGGAAAAACAGTAACTTTTGAAGTAGCAGACCGATCTTCTTCAAATTTACAATCTCATACAGCCCATGGCTTGAATCAGAAGAATCCGTTTGAACAAAATCGCTAGGCCAATTAGGGGCTTAATTAGCGATTCGTTTAATTGCCTCCAGTACCTCTTTCTCCCTTTGTTGACAACAGGAAATCACTCGGGTTAACAGGCGACGGGGGGTCGAATGCTTCTAACTGACCGTAGGGACAGGGAAAAGGTCAAAGTTCACGGTGAAAAACTTGTAAAAGCAATTAAAAATCAATTACTCGGCATCCATTGACCGCACACATACATAATTACTGTCAAATTGCTCAGCGTAAAATACCGCATCCGACGATACTAAACACCAGTGACATCGGGCAACGGCGGCTGCTATGCGAATCTGGAAGCACAGTTCGATATGAATTACCACGTGCACGACGCGTTGAGGCAGTAATTAGTCTCTTAGTAATTACTGGATGATCCGATCTTGACGAACTTGGTGTCTAATTAAAGCTGAACGTCTTGGCTATACATAGCAATTAAAATTAAGACAATCCGCTGAATATTTCCGCTTCTAATGAGGAAAATGCCGGAGCTCATAGAAACAACCTACACTCGTCCCTCTAGGCGGGTGCTTTCTCCTGATCTTCAGGACACCGTAACGGCATCTTTCCGTAATGTTACCGATCAAACCGTGTCCCGACCTCTGTCCAAATCAATTTGTGTTGAGAATCGCTTGTGGCACTAAAACGATTCTCATCCGTAAGAAGGATACGACTCCATTGATGAGATGCCCAGTTTTCGCGCTCCTTGCACCACTGTAAACGGTGATGACGATGGCCAACTTTCAAAGGGATCCAGCGTTCAGGACGGCAGGCGCATAGGCCATCTTTGTGAAGGTGTTTGGACGCAGTAAACCACGACAATTGTCGTCGCCCGTTGCTGTTCACAGTTGTTGACTGGTTTCGGACTCTTTTCTCTGCAGGACTATATATCGGTTATTTGCTGCAGCTGTTTTCCTGGGACGGCCTCCACCAACATTTCTAATAGCTTTACCTATGTTATGGAAGGCTTTCTAAACGCGCGAAAGGCCACTTTTGTTGATTACGAACTCATCAGCAATAATGGTCACACTTCGCCCCTACTCCAGATTTTCGATCATTCTTCCACGTGTGAAGTCATCCAGATCATTTCTTCTAGCCATATTTCACGAAAGAACTCCCTATACTTGCAGTGAATGTCTTTCATTGCATCTCCATCCTTTCTTTTATGGTAATCTTGACTTGAGCGCGCTGACCTTACGCGTTTTGTGTACGCTCACGTAGCCTGTGACGTTTTTTCTTGACATTTGCATACGCATGACCTATTTACTGAATTGCATGTTCATTGTACTGAACGCAAGAACTCCTTTACTACAATTTCATGGCTATCTGATTAAAATTTACATTGTTGCTTAAGTTTTGCACACCAGTGTATTACATATGCTGCACAAAGTTTAATTTTCGAAGCAAACGTTAATGGAACAATAAACGCTGAAACGTCAATTCCTATCCCATTGCGTTGGAGTAGTGCATTGGTTATTCAAAAATTTATTTTAAACTTAGTATTAAGTATGAGTCTGATACGTTCAAAATTTAATTTAAACGGTAAACGCTGCTTTATATAGTTTCTTACGATGAAAATTTAATTTAAACGGTAAACGCTGCTTTATATAGTTTCTTACGATGAAAATAATAACAATAGTAATTTCGTCCTGATATTCTTTTGTGCGCAATTCTAATATATTTTTTTTATATGGAGGAGTGTTCTGATATTTTTTATGCATAATATGTACCGTTCCTGAATAAAGCCACAACAGTGCACTTAGGTTAAAGGACAATATCTTGCGCTTGAATTAAGACGTAAAAGCAAGTAATGAATATTTTTATAACTGGTTCGGAATAAAAAATATTAGAAGAAAATTGTATTTAATGAAGAAAGCAAGAAATGATGTTTGCTAATTTCTAATCAGGTAGTGTCCTTCAGTAGATGTGCCAATTATAATGAAGCATTCCAGAAAACTGATTTGTCCGCCTTTTCGTGTTAAAGGCCGTCAGTTGTTTAAACGACACCTGTTTGTTCTAGCTAATATGCTATCAATAGGCCTTCTAACGTAATTTCTACAGGACTATTGAAGGTTATTGTAGCAGAGTCGTTTCTTTGGTTAAATGATTGTGGCAAAATACGTAAGTGCTGTTTGCTTAAAGGAAGGGACGTCCCGTGGAGGAAATTAATCTTCTAAACTAAGCTGGACTCGAAAAAAGGCCCTTTCTTTATAAATGAGGGAAATATAAAGTATAAATATTGTGAAAATACAAATATTTACCTTATATACTACAAAAACCACAGAAACCCATGAAGCTAATCCCATCAACCGCTGAGAAGAAATTTGGGATAATTTACTGGTTTTGTGTGACTGTATCTACTCGACCGCCTGTGGCCAGTTCTGAAATACATAAATGATTTTCTGTATTCATTTTACTTTTAAAAATTTAGAACTAGCTTATTGATAATAATCTTTTGCACTTCTAAAAAGAATTAACAATCTAATTTTCTGAATTAAATAATAGTAATCTTACGATAAAAGGGTTACCATTATAGTTTCTCCAGAAGTTTATAAGAAGTTATCGGATGGGAAAAATTCCTTCAAATGGGAGACATCGCAGCGTATTTATATCCAGGAGATTCTTTATTGTTTACTGTTCACTATTGCACATTGTAATAGTTTTTAAATGTTGAATAAGTGTTGCCTCGTTTTCCATTCCGCTACCCAAGCTGTGTAATACCTTCTCTTAATTCTGACAGCATTTAAATCTGCACTGCTAAATGCACGGAAACGTTACGTCTATGGAGTTTATGGAAACGTGTATGGAATTTGTGGAAATGTTACGTGTATGGAATGACCATACAGTTCACGCGTTCGCGGTTGGCAGTAATTGTATGAGATATATTAGGAAGATATATTCGAAGTCTTAAAAACACTGATATATTTTTGTGATTTATATTCTCGCTGTTTTATAACACTGAGAATCATACCCTCAAAATGTCATAGAGAACCTTATTCGTGGCATCATTCATGAATACCAAACCTGCATTTCAAACTGAGAAAATAAAATACGATAGTAATGAGTTCAATACTGCGCATTTAAATTTGAAAATTTGGCATGGTAGAGAAACCTCGGTTCGCGAATTTAATTTATTCTTGAAGTCCGTTCGTTATCCGAAATATTCATAAATGGCAACAATTTTCCTCTTAGGAATTAATGTCTGTTAATTAATCTGTTCCTGTACCACATATAATTGTTCATTTAAAATTTAATTAGAGTATCTCGTACATACGTTCATAACCCAAACCTATAGAAAGCATTAAATCTAAGTTTAAAAAAAAAGGAAAACACAATATTAAACAGATTTATAATGATTGAACGAAAAGAGTGAAAACCACAACTAGAACGTGTCCAGGAAGAGAAAAGCAAATGTTATTGTTTACAGGACGAGTCTCTTTTAATGAAAACATTAGGTACTGTCTTTCTAGGCATCTTACTATTTTCTTAATATCTTTGGGCCCTACGACTTTGCTTGAGACTCACTGGGCCTCAATTTTACTCAAAATGTATCCAATGCAATCTCTTGTCGTGTAGATTTAAAATTGTAATAGTAAGACATGCCATTGTCGCTGAAAACCTTGTCTGCTTCCACTTTATTAGGGTAATAACATTACATAAAACTTTTCCCTAACCCCTTTTTGCACAGATTTCATGGATATCCTTCTGTGTTACTGCTTCTGAAGTTTTTCCAATTCTTTCTGGTTGAACTTGTTCGTGTGGTGTCCTTTAGTATCTTTTCTACATCTTCACTGTTAATGTGGTCTATGGTTTTTCATAAAGAGAAAATATCATAGATAACAAATAATCTCTTAGTGTCAAAGCCCTTAAAATCTGTGCCTGCAACACGAATTTTAACACAAATCATAATTTACTTTATGGTGACTCATAGTCCTGCAAATCTTCTATCAGGCTTTGCAAATAACAGTTAAGCAACAGAAAATATTAAAATGGACGATTCTGATTAACTAAACTCTGAACCAGAAATACCTCAAAGTAACTTTGAAAATCGTTTGTTCCTCATTTGAGTGTTCGTAACTGAGGACATCTTTCGTTGTTCGTAAATGAAGACGTCTTTCGTTTATGTTTAGATAATTTGTTCGGGATAAGAGATTTACGTGATCAGAAATTCCACATTGTGGTGAAAAAAAAATAACATATTCGTTAATTTATTTTCTATTGTTATATATACACCATAGTCGCTTCTCGTTATAAACCTACCGTGCACATTTCACTCGGTTTTATGAATCATATTTTGCTTTAATAGTTGCATTTGTTTTGAAGCCTTGAACAATAATGTACACCTAGTTTTCGGTTATAAAATTAACAAAACATTAAAATATTTTCTTTGAACATTTGCATTGCAATATAAGAAAAATTATATTGTTGCGTTCTACGGGTTCTTGGATTTGGAGTAACTGGCGATAACACTTGATGAAGAATCAAAACATAAGTTATTCGCCAGTACTACATAGGATAATTTCAAAGACACGTTTAAAGTCATCGAAAAACTACGTCAAACACGCCGAAACAATGAGCAACACAGCCTTGAGACTACAACGGTGAAGACAGTTCCACGGCAAAGTACTAAAGTGCAGATCCCCATTGGGTTCGGTTGCTGTCAAGCTGATCTCTGAACTCAGAACACTACTACTGAACTCAACATATTACTCTACTCAGCGTATAGGCTTTTAATGTATCTTCGAAAACATCGATTTATCTAGGAAACCGCTAAGAATGAGTTCTAGAATGTTCTAGAACTCATAGAATCGGCATATCGCCAATTTGGTCGCCAAATGGGCGATTCCGCGCCAAAACTGGCAGCTCTGCTTATCAGGTTCAATGTTTCTTCTAACCTTCTTCGGAAACATACAATGACCTGACTAGGAACAGAGAGCTTACTAAAGCTATGTTCACTAATTGTAGTAAGTAGACAGGATACAGACGAAGGGTATACAAGACCCTTTATTTTTTCTTTATATACAATGACTTCCGTACTTCGGAATACAATGACCCTCCACTCGGGGTCTAACGTAAAAGGTATAAAAATAAAACTAAACTCTAATTTAACTTTAGAATAAGATTGGCCTTATAATAACAGGAAGCGTATGTAGCACAGAGACTGTGAACACTACAATACGTTTAATTTATCAAGAGGATTAAAACCTCTGGCCTGGAAGGCAAATAGCAACTGCGTAACTTCTAAGGTAAGCGGCCTGCTTCGAACTCACTGCTTCCTCTCTCCTGCTTGGCAAAAAGGCCACACTTAAATACTTGGCGTTCGCCAGACAACTTTGCATAAAATCCTTCACGCTTATAATTCTGGCCGGAAGTAGAAAATAAAAAGTGATAGTAAAGATTTAAAATAAAATAAACGTTAGTCAAACTTAAGATCCTTACATGCTTTCTGGCAACCCTAACCCCGTTTTGCTTGGAAGCTATCTATCCGTGTAAGGATTTATTTTATTCTAACCAATTGTTTTTAGTTTGACTTTCCTGTCCCTCCTGATTTTAGTTTCCTGCCGGAATGTAAATTTTGTAATGATGTGGTATCCAAATTCTAAACGTGTTTCAGAAGCAGTATTTAAGCTGCATTTCAGGAGTTCAAAAGTGCAGTAGTAGCGTACTTAGTTCGAATGTTTATGCTGCGAATTTGAAGTTAGCTCTGTAGATTTATGTCTGACACCTTTCAGTTTATGCTGATACTCCCGGCTCGGCTTTTCTGTGTGCAGCCGATTTAGCGTTAGTTAAGCCAGTCATTAGATGTCTCAATTTACGAGTGATTTGTTACATTCTTATATTACTGTTAATGTACACTGCGAAAAAAAAAAGTGGACAGTTCTATAACTCCCGTTCTACTGGGCCGATTGACGAAATTCAAATTGCGTTTTTCATGCCTTGAAAGCGCGACTTGGGATGTATATTAGATTTTTACGTAGCATTGTTCTGACATAGGTATTCTGACACAAAATGGGACTTTTTCTGAAATAATATACCAATTGTTTTTCCATATTTCGATAGTACAATTCAAATTAAGCCTAAATTAAATTATGTAAAATTTGGTGCGAAATTTACAGAGAAGTTAAAAAATTATCTTGGCGCGTTTTTTTAGTGTGCACAAGAATAATTTATTTGCTGAACTTCTTAATATATAGCAACCTATTTTCCTTTCCCTTCCATTGTACAGGAGAGGAAAAAAGTCCTATCCTTCCTAACTTTTTACATTATGCATGAGCGAAAAAAAGTCACATCGTTCCTACTTTCAAATAATTTTAACAAAGTGTCTGAATCACATTTGATGTTATTATAGCTTTCAATAAATATGCCAAATTTCAAAACGCGCCAATATATAAATCCACGTATATTTTCGGAAATTTTGAATTAAAAACTCTTAATTTTTTGCAGGTATACTTATAAATATATCTCATTTAAGATGATGGTAAAAATGTTATAGATTATAATTCGATTTTTTTTCCAAAAATTTATAAAAATTATTTAAAAATAAAAATTTTTAAAATAAATCATGAAAGGCCAATTTTATTTGGAACCTAAAAACCTAAATTTCGAAATGTGAAAGGAAGAATCAAATAGTTTAATAAAAAAAGAAATAATAAATATATACCAAATATATACCAAATTACCTTAACATTCAGGAACTAAAATTTTGAGAGCTAATGTTTTAAAAACTACTTGGGCGATTTGTACAAAACTTGGCAGTTTGGCATAATTTGAGTCGTAAGATCGAAATATGGGAAAAATTGACATGTCATTTCAGAAAAACTCGGATTTTGTGTCGAAACACCTGTATTAGAACAATGCTATATATAAATCTAATACATATCCTAAGTCGCGCTTTCGAGGCAAGAAAAACGCAAGTTGAATTTCGTCAATAAGCGCCCATTACAACGGGAAATATAAAACTGTCTCTCTCTCCACCCCTCCCCCCTTTTTTTATCGCAGTGTACGTAGCCACAAGTAGTGGTGATTTGTGAACACGAAGTGCGTGCATGTGTTTATGTTAGTTTAAAATAAAAAAGTTATTTAAAACCTTCTTCTGCAGTTTATTTTCAAAAGACAGCGAGAATTCGCAACTTCGTCTCCGACAGAAGTTCAAATATTGTATGTTACCAAAGGCTCACTTAGGCTCCATAATCGCAGTTGGGCGTTCGGAAACAATATATATACGAATAAAACACCCAAATAATTCCATCAAAATATTACGTAGCAAATGACTTTTAAGATTCTTAAAACGCATTAATCATTAATTATATTAATATGTATTTGGATATTCATGGTAGCAGCAACCTTTTAATGTAATTCAAAAATATGTTTTAAATTTTACGTCTTTTTGTAAACTCAGATACAGCAAATGAAAAATATCAGTTTATATTTGTGCAGCTTGAATGCTAAGCGATTTCATAAATTATTTCTTTATATTTTTATTTAATTTCAAATTTGCTTAAAAAAATTTTGCAGGATGCAGCAGAAAAAGCCGTGATTCCAAGCACTTAAGGAATTCATAAATCTTATACCTACAGATTTGTGGAGATGAAATTTCGTCTGGTCAAAACTCGGATAGCAGTTTGTAAAATATGTCAAACTTTCATCACCGTTGAAATTTCGTTTCTGTGACGTCCAGGAAAGGAGGAAAAGAAATACGAACGCTATCCGGAATTCCGTATTTCCCAAGACAAAGAAATGTGATCTCAATATATGTTCTTCTGCCTATTCCATTTCGTATGTACATCAATATTCCAAGTACAAAGAATGTAGTAATATTTAATTAAGAAGAGAGAAAAAAAAATACTTGGGATTTTTAAGCATAAAAACAGCTTTTAAGAACAAGGTATATTTCTACTTGTCTTCCTATCTTTCTTTTCTGGAATTTTCTCTAGACTGAGAAATCATTTTTCTAGCAAATCAATGCCGGTACTGATTTTGATGCTTTCTGAATTTCGTCATGATTACTGATATTCCTGGTAGATTTTCAAATCAAATTGCACGAGCATTGGATCAGGTCCTCATAGAGAGTTTCCAATGTTATTGAGTTTCGAAGATAAATTTTCTCGAAATGCGTGCTTTGTCTGTTAAAAGATTTTAAATCGAAATCAGTATCGAGCAGATTTGATTTTGCTTTCATGAGCTTCTTTTTTCATTCTTTGAGCTTAGTAAAAACATAAAAAAAGACATTCAGTACATTAGGAGATCAAAAAAATAGAACTGTTAGACACATTTTATCATTTTATCATACATGTACTATAATTCCAAAAAGTTAATCTAAAATTATCACATATTAGTAAATACTGCAGTTTCTTAAAAGAAAAACATTACTTCGTGTTTAAGAATTTTTCTAATTTAAAAGTGCTTTTAATTAATCAACAAGAATATTTTTGCTTATGCGTTCAAAACGAACTTTCACTGTATAAAGAACTCGTTTATTCATTTTTCAGGAGTTATATTTAAAGTAAAAATGTTTACCGTAAAATTATTTAAAAATTAAAAATTTTACCATAAAAAATGTAACCAGGTTCTGTTACATATTTATATTAGTACATAAATTGTGAGGCCAAATTTATAAATCTGTGATTAAAACTGATTCATGTTTGCGATTACGTACGAATATCACACAAATAACGAATTTTGAATATATATATATACGTATCGCAAGAGTTACAGAAATAAGTTATGGGATTAACATAAATAAATAAGTAACTACAAAAGAAAAAAAAACATATAAAAAGGCAAAAATAAAATAGTAATCGTAATAAACATATTAAAATTAACATAGTCGAATATCTAAATTAAGAACATAATTCGGAAAGGAAGGTACGTTTCGTTAAATCCTAAAATCTCAGAATTTAACGGCCAAGATGCAAAAAAACCTCTTAAAGAGGTGGAAGGTCTTAAAACTGCCTTGCCCAGTCAAACTCTGAGCCATTTAAAGGCTACTGAAAAATTATTAATCATTAAACTGTAGGTAAAACTTTTGTCAATTGTGATTTTAGGAGTATAAAATATTCTGTTTTCCAAATGTAGAAGCATCTTTTCTCTATAAAATTATTTTCAGAGAGAAACTGAGACGCTTTTGTTACTACTAAGCTCAAGGTTTAATGTATAACTTGTTAATGTTAACTCAAGGTTAATGTATACTTCGTTAAAGCATCGGCCCTATCATTCTAGGTTTTCTACAGTGTATTCGAACACATGCAAAATGAGTGTGACTATTAAGTGTTATAATTTCAATTACATTGTCCGTATTGTTTTTTAAAGAAAGGCAATGATCTTTATGTAATTCTTCAGTTTCATTTCTGAACTTAAAATATGGATAAACGAGGGTCTTCTGCAAGTATTATGAGAAACTCCAGAAATAAACAACAGGACCCATTAAGGTTACATAAACACATAATTTATAATATTTTATTACAAAGCAGTGTGAAAATTTGAAAATGAATTCGAAAGATTTTAATGCCTTAAACAAGAATTCATTTTGTATTCTTGGAAACGTTAATTTTCTAGTCATGACTTTTAGATGTCTCATAATGTGGAATTCCTCTAGCAATTCAGGGAAAACTGAAGGATTTTGCACATACACAATTATTAGCAGTTTTTTTAATTCAAAAGTTATCGACTTTATTAAGCACTCTATGGAAAGAGAAATTTCATTAATTTTAGTTTTCCATAATTTATCTGTAACATATGCTGGCAAACATTACGAAACCAGGCGCAATGGATATTATGTTATCACCAAGTTATGTAGGTGAAGTAACGTTATTTATTATTTTTGGTTTTAATACTTAAATAGAAGTTATAAAGTTTAAGAAATTATTCTTAATGTTATCCAAAGGTCATTTGAAAATTCCAGTTTAAAGTCATAAAATTCCAGTTTAAAGGCTGACCTAATTCATGATATTAAACACAAAAGATATTCTTTCACGTTTGCTGATTGCATGTTGCATATTAACTCTTCTCCTTTAGCATTGATAAATAAATTATGAATTCTCATACGTAAATGTTAATAATATTCTTTGTTATTCCTCATATTTTCATCGTTGTGATAAAGAATGTTATTACATATTGTTCCTTTGGGTATTTTGATATGAATTCTTTAAAAATGCAATTTGATAATTAGCATTTTAATGTTATAATTTAAAGTTATAAGCATTATTTCTGTGATATTATGTGTGTAAATTACTTTTTTTTTGTGGATATATGTATGTAAAAATTACTTATAATTTCACGCTAACAAAAGATACGTTTTATATTTATTTATACTGTATTTCATTCAACTTATGTATATGCTGCATCTGTTTTAAAATACAAAAGTATGCGTTGGCTTGGAAAATGTATGAAAGATAATACTATTCGTAGTTGTATTTTCCTATGTATATAAAATATATTTACAATTTAACTATTGTATTTTAAAATAAATTGGAAATTGCTGTTTAATAATTTAAATACTATATTTCGAGGAAGGATATTTCTGAATCAAAATTGATGTTTTCAAATGTTGTATCAACATTTCATAATTATTAATAAATTTATCTCAAAAGATCAAAACTACTTTAAGCTCGTTCTTCAGTATACAGATTGTTTGATGACAAGTGAGAATAAGTAGATATAGTCTTTAAAAAATTATATTAATAATTCTCCTCAGCATTTCTTATGCATGAGAAAAAGTTGTGGTTTTAAAAAAAATAAATCTTTATAATCATATGGCGTGATAGATAACTTTGCAATTGCATTTGTTAATTTTAAACTGGTTACGTTTAATTAAACAAGACTGTAAATAATTAAATTTTAAAAAATATGTGCATATTTGCATTATAAGTTCGGCTAATTAAGTTGTAATTCAGAAAAGTTAATGTAGATAACTTTCTAAGTATTATACATGAAAATCCATCAAATTCGTGAAAATATATTACAAATGTTTACTTGCTGCTTTTTAATTATAAAAATAATCACATAAGATCACTAAGCATTCTTATTTTTTAAATGTTCACTACGAAGCAGTTTTGCGTTGTTAAAAATTCTTGCATAAAAAAAAAAAAAAAAAAAAAACTTAACAGTAAAATCCAGTTCAAAAGTGCATATTGTTTATGAACTGTCAAATTTTAGAACTCAGTAAGTCCTCATGGATTATAAATGACTCTAACATCAGACTTAAAAAAAAACTGCACTTTTAAATCACTTCTTGATTAAATTCAGCTAATTTTATCCGACTGTTTTAGCTCGTTATGGAAAGTTTTTTTCCTGAGTTACAAGACTAAAATATTGCTTAAATTTTGTAAAAGAATTTAGGAGCATTAAAATTTGTGATTATAGATATAAGGTTTAACAGTTTGCTATGTCATTTATTATTTAGCCATGCGTTCCAATAAAGGCCATATCTTAGATAAAGAATCAATGCCTAAATCTTGATATTTATGGTTTTGCCATACGTCCCAGTAAAAGAGATGATTATTTACTGGCTAAACGCATAGCAAGGCAGCAGCAATTTCATGAATTTCGGTTCGAGTAATTATAAATTACAGGGGAAATCAACCTTCTTTGGGTAAATTTTAAATAAATACAGTCTTTCATATTTAATTAGCATAAAGAGAATGATTCTTAGTTTTACATCTTAAAATGCAAGGAAATGATACGCTATACGTAATAACTGCACTTTGGTGAAACGAACATTTGAGTCTTTTATCTTAAGGAAAAAAGCATAACGTTGATGTTTTGATTCTTTAGCTTTGGGAACACGTACATGTCTTGGTAAATTTCACTTTATACTGAAAAAAATTATGAATATTCCTCCAAGTTTCTAAATTTTTCCAAGCGAATTTTTTTCCTAAACCATTTTTCTGCGCTTACATATTACATGTACACCTTTTTTTTAATGTAACACCTTTAGTTATCCCATGAAGTTAATTAAGTACTTTGCTATTTACTTTTACTTACTTACTCCATTTTCAGAAGAATTAACTGCACATAGACCTATTAAATATTCATTTTCTAAAAACTGTTAAGAAGAAGGAGAGAAAAAATTTTAATCAGTTTTATATTTCATGCAGAGGAGAAACATTTTATATTTATCTAAACATAAGATTGTTCTCTTAATTATCTAATGCGTGTAACTATAAATATGTATATTTAATTTACTTTCTAAAAATGTTTCCTTTAATTAAAAAAAAATAAGAATATTACTGACAAACTTTCAGAAACTGACGCTACTAGCAATTCAGAGGAAAATGTTTCGTATATTTTTATACGAATTTGAAAATTTGAAAGGCTGAATAACAAAGATGGGACTGAAAAAAAAGTCTCTATTATATTCGTTACAGAGAGAGGGATAAAAGAAAATAAATGAATATTTTTTGGTCCTACTTTAAATAAAGAGATAAACAGAAAAGTAGAAAATAACTTAGCAGTACGTATCTCAATGAAAATAATGAACTGATCGAATTTTGTGTATCCTCACAATGTATAAGAGTGTTTAGAAGCATGTGCTGTATTTCATAATGTGTTGATGATTCTGAGTAACAGGCATAATAAAAAAAGAATGATTTAAGAAACTGAACCTTCTTTTCAAATGTAGTACTCCTAAACAATTGTTACTGTCAAAGGGAAAACGAAATTGAAAAGCCCTTATGAGGAATGTGACGCTGCGCAATTAAAAGTAATTGAGCTAGTTACATGCGCCGACAAAGCAAAAAATAAGGTAAAATAATATTAAAAAAATAAATACATGGAACTAACTGATATACAAGTACGGTGCAGTTACATACATACAGTTTCTTTCCTGTTAAAGTTTCAGTTTAAGTTCTATAAAATAATGTAATTAAATAAAGAGTTAGCAAATAATAATTTAAAACTCTCGTTAAGGTTAAAACGCTACACATGTAATGATTTCACATTATTCTGATCATTTAAGATTAATGTTTAGGGAAGCTTTCTTGAGAAGTGGGGTAGCAAAAGTATATAGGTTTATATACATGTTAGACGTCTCTCAAGCAGCTAATGTTATTAAAAAATAATCATCAAAAGCTAAATCATTAAAATACTGTCAGAAGGTGGACTTTTTTAAAAAAAATTCTCTTTTACTTTTGAGCCAGAAGGATTAATTATTCCTAAATACATAAAGTAATAAACTGCCAATAAAAAATTAAGAAATTTAAGTTATTGAGTAATAAAAAGTAAATCCTTAAGATTCAGGTGCATGATATTTTAATTAAGAAAAGTGGCATACATTTATTTATCACATTAAAAAGTATTAATGTTTTACATTAAACAATTGGGAAAAAGTAATATTGTATTAGAAATGGATCTGTAACTAATTTCGAAGAATTTTCTTTTGCTCATTTATTTGTTGCAATTTTAGTAGCTTATTGCTGTTCTCATGAACACTCATAAAAGGCAAATTCTTATGAAAACAACGGAAGCAAGCCACAGAATGAAAAAGAAAAGTCTTCCGCTTTACTCTCTCGCAAAAAATAATCATTATGTAACATTAAGCAAAGTAATATTTATTTTTATTTCTAGTTTGTGTTACACAGGAAATTCGGATTAATACTTTTTCAGCCAGCAACTAAAACTTCTTTCAGTTCCAGTAATGTGTTAACGGAAACATGGATTTTCATGTTCTGCATGTTAAAGATTGAAAGGTTACTCAAAATGAATTACTAACCGATAATGACAAGAAGTCTTAAAATTTGTATAAAGTCATTAATGCATAATAAGCGTTATATGTGAAATGCACAGCATACTAACATTCTTATTGTGATAAAAACTTTAGCTAGAAATTATAAAGTTTTCTTACCATGTTCTCATATTGAAATGCATCTGAATTAAAAAAATAACCGCATAAGGATTAAATGCATCATAGTTATAAAGAAATTCGAAGTTTTTAACTCAAAGTAATGGACATTATACATTTTTGATGGAAACTTGCATTTAGTTTCCTTGTGTTTTTCATATTAGTGAGCGAGGTTTCATCTATTAGTAATGCTCCAGATTTGAATTAAAAGCACTACAGGCACTCATATTTGTACAGATTTCGTACTTGAACATTTAGTCATGACTTAAAATTTTTATGCATTTAAAATTTGAATTTATTCCCACTGTACTGAATGTAGAGAGTACCAAAAAAGTCTAAAGAAATACTCCTTCCTGTGGTTTGCCAAAGATGAACGTTAAACGTTTTATTGTATCATATCTGTTTCAATACGAAAAAAATAAACATCTTCTTCATTGTAGATTTGTCTGAATTATTTGTCCATTGCTATTACTGATTCTATGCTTTAAACTCACGATATCTCCAAATTGTAATCTCTATTAAAAATACCATCATAGGATGCATTACCATGGCATATTGCTTAGGCTCTTAAGCATATTGCTTAAGCTGGATTATACTTTGTTTTATATACTATAATCACTGACAGTGAGCTTTAGATTCAGCTGAACTTTTTTTTTTTTTTTTTTTTTTTTACAAACGATCTTATTTTGCCTTAATCTGACAGTGTCTATTACTCATAAATTGTATTTTTTTCTCCTAAATACATATATATGTATAGCGACGAAAAACTCTCGGGAAGAAATAAAAATAATGTCATGAAAGAATTTCGAAGAATAAACTATACTTTATATGAAAGAGAATTTTAATTTATTAAAAAAAGTGAATAGATGTAATATACAATTTATAATTTTTTTTAATTTAGAAAAGAAATGGAGAATAATTGAAAATTTTATTTACTATATAAGCGTAATTAAAATTTAACTAATTTTACAGTTCCCTGTAATAAAACGTTTTATCTCTAGATCTTTTATAAATTAATAATACATTATATATGCCTCCAAAAATAGTAAAAAATACTTGTCGCTGTTTAACTATAAAATGTGTATTCAGCAATATTATTATACTTAAATTTACGTACAGTTACATTACATAATCATTGACTTTAAAAAAGCAGATTCGGCTGAGCAATATTTTTTAATTAATGTATGAAAAGTTTACTTTACTGTTACTGAGTACAAAACAAAATCACTGAAATGCAATGAACGCAGTTCTTTAAAATACTCTTTCTACTTTACAGTCTGATGGATTTAAATAAAAATGCGTTTAAATCTTGAAATGTCTAATTAAAAACATTAAATATTTTCATGAAATGTCACTAGTCGAGCTTTTTAAAATCATTACATATATATATGAAATGTAGAATCTCATACTAAGCATCATATAAGCAATGTGATTAGAATTTAATTTAATCAATTTATTTAAAAATATCATTACATATATACTTTTTAATAACTTTTTTATGCCGCTAGCCTCCAAATCACCTAGTTCTAAAAAAAATAATGCAGCAAATATCATAAATGTATGACCACCCCTAACACTTTATCAGGAACTGTAAAGGTACGCTGTTTTTAAAGATTTTGCTGTTGAATTCTATGTGACGTAAGGGCGAAGAAAGAAATGCTTTATAATAAATAAAAGACAAAAAAAAATAGCTGAAATGAATCCAAGAGGACATTGGTAACCTGCGATGCTTAGTGACAACATAAAAAAAAAAAAAAAAAAAAAAACTTAATATATAATCTGGTGCGACGTTATAATCTGAATATTTTCAGATTCTCCTTTCTTTGCTTTCAGCAATATCTGATGTTGAAACCACATGGTTTCCTTGTGCGGCTTATTAAATTACCTACATTTCATCCTGCACTTCATTTCAGCTTATTTCCTTGAATTTCATTACAGATATATTTCTCATTCAATAAATAAGGTTCTCACTTCGCACCTAGGCAAAAATACGTAAAAACTCAAAACATTTTATTAAAAATTGAAAAATAGTTAACTTCTGGGTCAAATGGTCAAAAACGCAGTGAAGTTGGTGGACCAATTGACTTAGTTCACTGTCCTACTAAGAGTTTCAAATGTAAACAAATGCTGGCCTATTTAATTATCCCACTTAAATTTTTAAATTTCGATAATTCGACAAAAGTTGCAAGCAAATTAAATAAAGGCATGAAAACATTAACTGGAACATAAGACAGCATAATTCAACCCCTTTCAAAGCAAAAAATGCTAAATATCCAACATATAAGAAAAAAATACTGAGCTCATCGAGCCGCGCAAACAGCGTGGGAATATATACATGGGTGTGTGTCTTTGGTGCTGACGGTTGCAGCAACAAAGAGAAGTACATAACTAGATGTTATAGCAGACCCATAAGATATCCGTCTTCTAACTTGTTTCTACGTTTGCTTTGAATTAAGTTCAAATTTCGGAAATGACTATCCATATAAATTAAATAGAAATTATTATATCTTTGCCCAAAGCTCCATTTGGTCAAAATCTGGTTTTTATATGACAAGAAATACCATATATATACTGAAGATGAAAGAAACGTTTTATCAACAAATTATAGTTGTTATAAAAATATTGTTTCAGCTCCGTTTCTGATGAATAACCATTCTTCTGAAACTTGGTTGGTTCTGAAACTTGGCTTCTTAAAGTTGGTTATTTTTCACATTTCATTCATAAAAGAAGCAAGAAGTAATTATGCACCTTGGTCAAATTTTATTATCGCTTAAATAGTTCTCGTATTTGAGCATGAATTTTTTTGTACGATTCATAATTTTTTTTCTAGTTCTCCACTTAATAAAAGAGCGTCTTTTCCTAGGCTTCGGTCCTATCATACAAGTACTAGAATGGAAACCGTTGAGACTATTTTTTCTGAAGTTTTTACAATCAGCATAATTTTCATTGGATTCTTTCGCAGGTAGAAGACTATTGTAAGTAGATAATTATAAGACCAATATTGTAAGTAGATGACCATTGAAATGACAGACAACATTTCTCTAACCAATGTGTGAAGTAATACCTATTCCAGCAAACGCCATTGAAAATCATGGGATCCCACTTTGTTAAATACTTAAAATAAACCTTTTGTTGCATATACTAGTTTGAAATCATTGCATATTTTACCTGATGGTAAAGAATGAAATGAGACGAAAAATGTGCATAAAAGCCTAATCCATCTGGCATAAAATTATAAAACATTTTTGACGCCACTAATCCACTACACAAATTGATCTTGTCACCGGCATTCAATCCCGCTTATGACACCAAAATGTTACACGAGTACGGTGTCGTAAAATATTGATGCACACAAAATCGAGAACAGCTTGATAAAACTTATTTTCTCATAAGAAACACTTTACAGTTCTGGAACATTCCACAAAAGTACTCGTACAGCTCTTCTCAGTACAATAGAGCACAGACAGTAGTTACACTTCAAAAGTACAAAGAATTTTAAACATAATGAAATGCAAAGTGCATCAAAAAGGCGAAGTTCGGAAGCAGACCTCGCAGTACCCCGAAATCAGCTCTAAACTAAAAACTAGGAACTGATGCTCTCTCCGTCTTACCTAGTCCCCCCCGGCCACCGAAAAATTTCCAATACTTTCCATTTCTCGAAATTACTGGAAGGCATATACAATTAAAGTTACATATAAGTGTTGGATACGGTTAAAAGTACATATTGGAGTCAATCAGAGGTATTCAATTAACAGTTACAGTTATACAGCGACCGGAGCAAAACGCTGTCAAGTTTGGAAAATGTTTTAGATTTCTCTCCAAATTTGGCGATCGATATTTCTTTCCAAATTTGGCGACAAGCCTAAACTATCGCCACCTTGGCGATATCTTGCCAATTTACTTACATTTAATTTTTTAATTTACATTTACCTCAATATTAAGTAGACTTCCTCCTGCAATCTTTGTTCCGATAGAGCTTCCTTTTTCTTGAAGCCGTTCAGGTTACGTTATACAAAATTCGTAACAATATATTACATATAAATATTTGTTACTTTACTATTCATTGTTTAAGTAACCATGCACCAATTTCCTTGATGTAATGTATTTAGTTTGTTAAATATAGGCTACGTAAATATTTTCTGATGAACATTCATTACTTAAGGGGACTCGGTACCCCAAAAGTCAATGAAATTACCGAATTTTAAATTTTTTGCTGAAAAAGTACCTTAATACAGTTACTACACTGAAGAAGAATTTTGAAATGATCTGACGATAATAAATGCTATAAAAAGGTTTTTAAATTTTAATGCCACATCCCCTCAGTGTTTATATTTTTTAAATTCTTAATTCTTTCAGTAACTTACTAAAAATCAGTGTAAATGAAGAGGAGTGTAATTAAAGACTCCAACTATCAAAAAACTCTATTTATGCGCATATACTGATTTATTTAAATACAAATTAAAATTGGAAAAAAAAAATTTTTTCACCTTTAAACTGGCAAGTTTATATATTTATACTGAGCTCAGCAAATAATTTTATATGTATTATTAGTCAACAAAAATGCTATGTTTATTCAAAAGTTGAAATTATCTGTGATTAGATACGAACAGAAAGAGGTGGTGTAATGGAAGTGATCAAATTTCTGACCGTAGCATTATTGAAATAGTGCTGGAACAAACATTAAACTTTTTAATTAATTAAAATGCACATAAATTAATTTAAAATGGAATTTATATACGAGAACAAATGACTAAAATAAGAGAAGAAATCACATAAGCTGCTGAGTGGTTTTAAATAAAATGTTTTATGTCCGTTAAAATTTCAAATTTTGCTTTTTAAAAAATGAATAAAACGACAAATTAATATTATTAATAATGATTATAAGCGTTTTAGAAAATATATTATAATTAATTGATGCATTAAAATTGTGTTGAGCGTGTTTTAAAAAACAAAAACAGGTAAAGGAAAATTCTACTTGCATTTTATGATATTTTTGCAATATTTCTAGCCAGATAAGGTTTTAAACAAAAGCTTGTAATTTATATTCATATTAATCAATTGAGCAGTATTAAGTTTTATTATATATATATGTGTGTGTGTGTGTTGAAATTCAGTAATATTAATTAATTGTCTTTATGTAAATTGGTAACATAAACCAGTGCTAAGTAATTTCGTTTTTCGAAGCAAAGCAGACACATGTTCTGTGCATTTCAATTATATTTCCAAGACAAAGATAATGTTATGAACAGACCAATCTGCTTCATCGTTCTGAGTTTATAAATAAATTCGTGGTTTGTGAGTAAATTTTTTCAATTGAGTGCATTTCAGTGAATACTTACTAAGAAATTTCTTTTTGTATAACTATTGCTTTACGCTGTTATATAGAAATGCCTTGCTGAGTTGCGCTGTTTTAAATATAAAGAAATGAAATTTCTTTCTCCTTCCTAGGGTGCCTTCGTGTCGTAGTGGTTCTGCACACACACTGGGCCGGTATTCCAGAGGTCCGCGGTTCGATTCCCGGTGAAGGCGTTGCATATTTTTCATCTTGCCTGCTTCCAAAAAACACCTAATGTCTCTACAACACACTCACCAAGAATCTTAGAGAATGCAATACAATTATGGATTTCGACAACATCTACAGCCAGCTGATAGCATGCTGTAAGATAGCATTTCGAACAAACATTTCGAACAAAAAAGACTCACACGCGCTGGTATTTCTTGGTTTTAAAATAGTTACACAAGTTTCGCAAATTTTATGCGACCTTATCTAAGGATCGCATAAATTTGCGAAAGCTCAGAAGACAAGCACAGGCAACAATTGACCCTGCTACTCGTCATGACCTATTTGTTAACTATAAAAAATCACAAGCCGCTTTTAAACGAAAAATCGCAACTGCCAAGAAAGATTCCTGGCTCCAATTCTGCACAAAATCAGTTGATACCTACGGAACAGTTTTCAAAATCGCCACAGATAAGGTCTGCAGACCCACAGTTCTACCAGGAGAAATACTCCCAATGGCTGAGTGACCAAGGGATAAGATAAAATTTGTTGTTTCTTCCCTTTCCAGTAATGATCCACCAGCTGATGACACAGCAGAACAATCAAAACTGAGAGCCAAATTAAATTTATGATTCACATAGACAGTCTACTGAACCTCCTCCAAATAAATATGAACTGACAAAAATAATAAAATATCTTAAAACCAAAAAGGCCCCAGGGTCCGATAGCACAGACAAAGCTATCATCCAAATGATTTTAAAATTGCTCAGAACCTTCTCATATTATTTATAAATATTTGTTGTTGGAAACTTTGGCTTTTCCATTTATATATAAAAAGAACAGAAGTGGTACTGTTTCACAAGAAAGGCAAGGATCATGTTCAAGCATCTTATCGCCCTACCTGTGTTCTCCCAGCTTTTGGAAAACTCCTGGAACGTGTCATCAGCTGGTGGGAAACTCCTGGAACGTGTGATCCTAGAACTCCTGGAACGTATGATCCTAGAACTCCTGGAACGTATGATCATATCATTTATAAATATTTGTTGTTGGAGACTTCTGCTTTTTCGTTTATATACAAAAAGAGCAGAAGTGGTACTGTTTCACAAGAAAGGCAAGAATACTGTCCAAGCATCTTGTCGCCTATCTGTGTTCTCCCAGCTTCTGGAAAACTTCTGGAACATGTGATCCTAGGTAGATTACTACTTATTTCGTAATAATGTTCTGGACCCCTCAAAATGTGGTTTTCTTAGAGGCAAACAGGCAATTTCTAGACTTCTTTCAGTTATTCGCGCCAACAGAGAAAATAATCTTCACTCTCTAATTATCAGCTTAGATATTCAAGGAGCCTTTGATTCTTTGTGGTGTCCAGACGTACTTAATGTCTTGGTCACTATGGAGTGTCCAGACGATTTCGTAGACCTCTTAAGAAGTTTTCTCCAAGATAGCTCCATTCAAGTTACTCTAGACTCTGGAAATGTTACACAAGAATTCATTGAGGATGCCCTCAGGGTTCATGTTTAGGTCCTGTTTTATGGACAGTGGTCACAAATTAATTACTTCAAGAGTTCAAAAATACTTCTAATTGTTCTACCACGGCATATGCAGATTACTTTATTTTTACTGTAAACGAGAAATCAAAACTAGAATCAACAGCACAACATTGCCTTGATAAGTTCAGCAACTTGGCTAGAGATCACAAAATTACTATTTCAGTCTCTAAGACTCAAGCTATGACAATAGGAGCTGTAGCCCTTCTTAAATAAAAGCCCACAATTAAATTGTATAGCACCTCTTTTAAGGTTATACAAGACAAGTATCTAGGTCTCACTAATTGACTTCAAACTTTCTTGGCTGCCGCACCTGAAAAATATTAAGGATGGAATTCGAATTTTGAATAATAACATGATGCGGACCCCAAAACTGGGTGTCTCTTCTTCCTTTACCTCCCACCGTTTGTTTGGCGCGTCATAATCATGATTGGTTTTTGCGCCAAAAAACTCACTCACTCACTCACTCACTCTTCTTCCTTTACCAGACAGTCAGAGAAAGAGTCATTTAGTATCGTGCTAGTGTCTTGTCAACTCCTTTAACTAAAGATGAACGCCGTCAACTTTTCTTCATACAAAGAATGATACGGCAGTACGACTCGCATAAGGACAACTTATTGGTTTAATTATTTTATTTTCGAGCATGTGCTGAATGTTCTCCTCAATTATTTTTTCTTTAACTCCATCATATCTATATGGCCTGGTCTTCACGGGCTCCTCACTTTTTAACTTAATTTCATGATGCACTATCTGAGTGAGGCCAGGTATTTCAGAAAATGAATCAGAGAAATGTCTTTTCAGTTTTTATAGTTTTCTTCTGTCTTCAGCTTTTCAGGTTCAGGTCCGGAGGCTCCACAGCTTCTACTTTCCGCGGCTTCATGTGTAGCTGTAAAGTTTCATTCTGGAAATTAATTTAGGCTTCCGCTGTTTTTAAAAAATCGGTTTCCAATATTACTGAAGCTTGTAAATTTCGCACTACAAAAATATAGATTTTTAAACTTCATTATTTATATCCGCATAAAACATCGCTTTATCTATAAATGTACAATGTTTGCCCTGTGCTGCAATAACTTTAGTATTTTGGGTCTTAAATAACCTATAATTTTTAAAATTATTTCGAAAAAAGTGTTCGGACAGAAAGTTTCTTTGCGCCCCCGTATCGACCAAGGCCTTCTGCTGGCACCTTATTTAGTTGAATGTGAATCTTAGGTAAAGACAATGTTTTTTTATTATCACCGTATTCAACTCAACTTTTGAGGTATTTTTATTCAAATGGGGGTGACTATACCCCCTTTCCAGCAGCCACCCATCCTAGTTTAAATCCTTCTTAACTGGTCCCTTTTTTGAATCTTGCGGCCTATTTCGGCGATCGCCTTCCTTTTTATCTTGAAATTATTCCCTCTATAAGATTTCTTCGCTTGTTCCGCATATGGCCTAGAAAACTCTCCGTTTGGTTCTTTGGCCAAAACTTCTCGTACGCGTACTTTCTTCCACCCTCCTACTCTGGAATTTCACAGCCAGCTCAAACAATTGCTCTAGCGTTCTAGGTTTCTTATTTTAATATAAACCTGAATTTGCGGCAATTGTCGAGCCAAGATAATTTGAATTAATTATTCGTCGGGCTTTTTATTATATAATGCATTAGAAACTTGAATCTAACGTAAAATGAGGTTTGATAGCTCTTTAGTTTTAAGTTCGGACTTACCGTACGATTCGGCGTCAAGCCTAGCTCTGCCTTTAACCACAGGGAAAGCTTTTATGAGAGCGGCTTTAAAATTGTCGAACATATAAGTGGGGTTTCCAATTTCCCCCATTCGAAATTTTTGGATGCCTTTAAACCAGCTTAATGCCTGCCCTCGTAAAGCGATTGTTGATATCGTAATCTTTTGGAAATCAAGAACGAGATAAAGCAAAAAGTGATTATCTAAATTTCCTAGAAAGCTAGTGACCGGCGTTCTTCCGTCAAATATCACTGAGATTTCCATTGTGGCCCTCATTGTTTCAACAAGATAACCAAAGCTTTCCATCATATTGCCAGCGGCCGGTAGAGTTTGCAATATGGAAGGACCTAGCTCAGGTGCAGCCTCGTTGTCTATCACGAGAGAGATATAGAGTCTCTCTCTCTTGTTCCACATAAAGTAGATTAGACCCTATGATGACCTGGCGAATTCTTGCACAGGTATGAATAAAACTACTGACTCAGATGAAGGGTAAATATAACCTTTTATTAATACAAAATAGTTAACGAAAAGGAACGGTCTTCGTGCGTTACAAAAGCACCGTCAACTTGCCATTTAAACTAAACGTAGAATATAGCGTAAGTCAAACCTAAAATAAATAGTGCAAGATAACACTTAAGTTACGCCTAAGAGGTGGACTCACAGGAACCTAACCGGCGTGATACTAAATCTGATAAGGCCACGATGCATACTAGCGTAAGAGCGAAATAACAACGAAACGTACGCAAGGCTAGCGTATGTTCACCCGTTTAAATATGCACTTCCTTTAATTTTAAATTTACATCCTGGCGAGAGAATGTGAGGGAAAGTTGAGAAGTCTAGAATAGGTATCAACTTAAAATAAATTTGCTATGCAAAATAAGGATAACCCTACAATCTGTGTACTTAAATTAATTTAGTTCTGTAATAAAATCGGTAAGAATTCTTCAAATTCGTTAGTGTAAATTTTATACAGATCACAGTACACTTAAACACAGTACACTTTTGTTTTATCTGTGTTTGTAAAAACCAGCACAGAAAGAAGTGAGAGATACGGTTACTTAAGTAATTTTCAATGAAAAGAATAATGAAAAATTTCATGAATTCAGCAGTTTCATGAAATGAATTATTAGATCATTTTATAAAATTGCGCCTGTTACATTACAGAATATGACAAGGGATCCTATATTTGCCTCGAATCTCCAGTTTTGAAAATTGGTCCCTTGTTATTCCTCATTTCTGCAACTAGAATTCCTTCTAGCTGCAATTTTTTAGAAATTCTCTCTAACTGAGGGTTCCAAAGCGTTCTGTTTTCTACATGTGTTTGGATGATTTAGATACGATCCTGAATCCTGCATATAGCAATAAGTATTCAAGAATTATTTTATACAGTTGGTCTTGATACTGTAGAGTATAGCTCATCTGGAAGAACTGTTATTTATTTTTGCCTTGTCTACCTGTTTGGACTATATTTTGCATTTATTGAACAAATATTATAAAAATAGCGTAAGTACACAACTAAAGTTCGAAGAAAAGCAATAAATTCAAAATAAAATAAACTGACTAGAGAGAGTTTTATTCGTACTAATTAATTGAAAATCACTGAAGAAGGAAAAAATATTTCTAAGCTAAACTATGATTTTTTTTAAAAGGTTTAAGCAATTATAAACTCGTATTTAATACAACATTTAGTTTTTTATTAATTTTTTTACTTTCCAGGAAAGCGGAATTCGGATATTTTGCTAATTTTATACATATAAATAGTCATTAATATTTTGAATACTATATTACTCGTATCGGATATGTAGTTCAACTTATCATGCAACTAATCTCTTTAAGACACCATATTTCCTTCAGAAAGGAACTTATATTTACCTTTTTTGAAGACACGTAAAAGTAAAGAAATATTAATCTTTTGTTTTATCTGTGTTTGTAAATATGCGTATGTATCTACGTGTATGTAGTATAAAATTTAGTTATGAAGAATAAATAAAAAAATAAATAAAACATACACTGAGTTCTGAATTCTTAAATAACAATATTTTGAAACTTCGTTTACTAAAAGACAAGAAAAATAAATTAAAAAATATGAATAATTTTAAAACCTAACCAAACAAACTATTGCTTACATAAAGGAAGTTAAGCGAGAAAAATTAGTGCATCAGATACATTAACGAAGTTGTATGTTTTTTCGATAATTTTTTATTTGCTTACGTCATTTAAAGTAAAATTTAACTCTATCCTAAAATTATATTAATAATAATAGTCGTTAAATGTAATTTATAAATCCGTTGTTGGGTATGGCCACCATTTACGAAATAATTTACTAAGGTCAATCATAATTAAAGTCTCCTGAATACATGCGGAATATTTGCAGATTAATTAGATACCGTCAAAATGCATTTATTTTATATTATTTTCTAAAGTTAAAGAATTCCAATTGCTCCTCAAGTAATCTGACTTTTATTGAGGATGGCTAGGATAGCGGTTTTGCATTAAGACAACTTGAATCTCTGATCTTCATTTCAAGAAGTTCAGGCTCCTTTTCAGAAGTATAATTCCGGAAATCCAATTCCAGAAACCCAACCACGAGCGAATACCGATATTAATCACCACTTTATAGCCATTACTACGAAAGCATTTGAGACACTGAGCGGTGTGGAAACTCCTAACCAATATTCGAAGTCATTACCACGGAATGAAACAGCAGCCAGAAATTCCAAGCCGTAATTAATGGGTATCCGAACCTTTTGAAAATGGAATTTTTCCAAAATTGCTTCCAGGTCTGTATTATTATGAGTTGGTGTCTGAAAATTTCGTCCTCGTTGTTATTTGGCCCTTATCAGAAACCGATATATTCCGTTTCCTCGCGATATCCGGTTACGACCGGTTCATTAACGGTTTTCTCGTCGTACATTGGCCGGGGAACTTTAGAGAAGTCATTAGGGCTTATCGCCTGTTTAGGAAATACTTCTGAATAGAGTATTCTAGCAGCATAAGTTATCATTCATATAGGTACACGTACACTTTTTTATCCATTCCCTTCGGTAAAGAATAATGTTTTCTTTTTCCAATCAATCAACACCATATGAATTTTCATAAGGCAGGCAACATATATCTATTCAAAACACAACAGTGATCTTTTGAAATGATACGGATACGCATGTTAATTTAGCTACTACAATACATTACGCTTAACAAATATTTGATGATGAATTAACATTGAATTTTCTGTTTCATATATAATTACATTTTATGGCTACTTCGATAAAATGCAAAATTGTACTTAAAATAGCCATTTCAAACGTATGAATAAAATGTTCAGAATTTCCAAACGAAATATTTACAATTAACATCTTGAAAGGAATATATAGATTAACATCACATATAACAAGACATTACATTTACGATAAACAACACTTATATTTACGATTAACATCGTTGTCGGGTACTGCCAGTTGTTAAAGAATTGCTACTGAAATATAAAGGTTGAATGTACTGAAGTAAATAAATACCAACGTCTTCTTGTAATGATCAACACATTAAAATGTGCAAAGTTTAGTATTAAAGATTGGAGAAGTTAAACATATTTAAATACTAAAAACGTGTGAAGCCATAAAAGCATTTTAAAAATCAGTCAAATCTTAATGGGCTGATATTCCAGTTTAATCCGAAAACAGTTTTAGACTAGATCCTATTAATATTATGATCCGATTATATTAACTTATTGAGATAAGTATTAATCCCGAAAGAATTCAAGCTTTAGATTATAAAAAAGGGGGAAATTCTGAAAGCTTTCAGATTTGATATTACGTCCCAAAGAGGCGTTTTTTTAAAGTTTTGTGTGTTACCTTTATTTATTAAATACCCTGTTCTTCGAACTTAAACCATAAAATCCAATTCAACAGCAATGTCACAAAATATTCAAAAGACCATATCTTTAGAATTTCCGATACACAGTTTTGTTCGCTGGAGATAAAAACATTTTTTTTCCGTACAGTGTTGCGAATGCTCGCTTTGAAATCGTTGAGTTTCCTAATCAAAAACTAATAAATGCTTTTCAAAATGTGAAATAGATAATAAAAAATTCCAAATTTGGGCTCCCAGATTTGGGCATATTTGGGTGGAGACGTATGTTATGCAAAATTTGATGGCTCTAGGTACCGTTGTTTTATCACAATGCGAGAAACATACATACATTTATGCAGGTTATTCGTAATTTAACTTTTTTAATGTAATACAGGGTTCTAATATTTGGTGGCAACAACTTAAAAAGTGATTCGTCGTTTAAAGTGAATCGACGCAAAATGGCAAAACGAAATTAATAACCTTTCTGGGCAAATTGCCTCTTTGGGCTAAAAATTAAATATCTGAAACGCGAGCGATTTAAAAAAAAATTGCCTAATAGTAGGAAAAAGAACTTACTTTCATCATAAGTTATGGCGACTTTGGGATTTATTCCCTTATTTAACGGAATACAGATTTACTTATTTGATGTGTAGTTGAACATTTAATTAACTGGATCGTTTAGACAAATATTCTCTCAAGTGGCAGAACTATTTCGCTTCGCCAAAACACAAAAACGTTTAAAATAAAAAACACACAGTGAGAGATCTTCATCTGTTCTTTAGTAAGATACATATATTTTTCTACATTATCATCATACAACTTTCCCCAGTGTGCAACACTTATTTACCGTTTTGCTGTTTCTGGATGAAAACCGGGTACAGCAAAACGAGAAACTTTTTCAATTATAATATTAAAAAGTTCCTCACAATACCCCAGACTATAAAATAATACATTTAGAATGATTAAAAAAATAGATTATATTTTAAGTTTAATCGAATAGAAAATCTTCTACGCGTGTTATTCCAAGCATTGCCAGATTAAACTTGCAAATTCTGGACTTTCCGATGCTACCCGGGCATGCTTCCAGTTATACCCCTATGGCATGGTATGAAAGAAAGAAAATCCTTACGTACCAACTATTTTAAGAGTAAAACTTTCTAAAACTTTGTATTCTAGCACAGGCGTTGGCAATCTTTTTTGTTTGCTGGTCAAAATCAACCAAAATATGTGTATTAAGAAAATTAGTGGATTTTCATTTTAGAACAGTATTTTTTTTTTTTTTTTTTTTTTTTTTTTTTTTTTTTTTTTTTTTTTGGTGAACAACAAATTAAATTTTATTGAGAAAATAAGTACAATACATTTTAAACATAAAAAGTAAAAGTGAAATTCGAATTATTATAAAAACAAATATAACTGTAAAAATAAATTTTATTTTTCTCTTCTTAGTCTTCTTCCCTTCAATGTATTGTGATGCATATACGAGTATGAATCATACCAATTTTTACAGAATTTAGCTTTAAAAAATTTACAAAGCAGATGGTTTACTGGGCTGATTTTTATCTTAATATATCCATATCAATGTTTATCTATTTTTTTCTTTAGTAGATAGCAACATGAAACAGTACTCTTTATTTCATCAATGCCAAGAACACAGAATTCATTTCTGTTTTTCAGAAGTCAAGCTAGCTTTGTATTATTCATAAATTCGATATTAGAGGCTTATAATTTGACTCTGTATAGCTGAACGTATATATTTTTCATTTCTATACTAAGATTTAACCACATAATTGTTTTGAAACGAGATATTTAAATATTTCTGCTTGATTCATATATGCATCACTATGGATTTATCATTAGTCTTCACTCTAGAGTGCAGTTTGAAGCATATATGAATCAGGTTAAAACATATAAATCAGGTAAGTGGATTTTTAATTATAAGATTTTATAATACCTTTTATGTCATGCTTATTTTTATATTAGCAATACCCACTCGATATTTGCGTGCATTGCTGTTATTTAGAGGCATAAAATATTAACTTTATGTCTGTAATTATATAGTATGTCTATTGTTTGTTTTGAAAATTAATTTGATTTTTTTTATTTATGTTCATTTGCTAGGTAATTGTTTTTAAACCCTTTTTTATGTGGATTCGATGGATTTGTTCACAAGTTTGAGGAAGTCCAAAAAAATCTATCTCACAATCGCTTAGTAAATGAGGCAGAATTGGGCACCAGTGAAAATGTTGTGATATAGAGATTTCTCGAAATCAAAATTTCAAATTGTATTTTGACAACTCTTATAGTTAATTTGACATAATAAAGCATTTAGCTGATGATAGCATTCTTTGTTTGGAAGCTGTGCGTAGGAACAAAACTCCAGGTTGAAAGTTCCTGTAAATGTATTGTACTTATTTGTAAATGTATTGTACTTATTTGAAGAAAGAATCGAGAAGAACAAGCGTTGAATACGTTGCGGACTGTGGTGGAACTGAAATATGTAATTTAGTGTGGAAATATAATAAGAAGGCATGCGAAAAGAGAGAGGAAATACCTTATAATTTTATAACTACAAACTGTGACGAATAATTTTGTGTTTTAATATAAAATATTAAGAACTCAAAATATATTGATTTCTGGTCCATTCTCTGAAATTTTATTTATGGTTTAAAAAAGGTAAAAAGCAATATTTTTAGATATGCATCTATTATTCTTAAATAGTTTAGTTTGCTAATCAATAGCTGACAGATTAAAATATGAAAGAATGATATCTTATTTTTCTTCTGAATATCAACACATGAATGAAAAGGGAAATAACGCATTTAGAGTAAACTAATAACCCGTTGAGCTTTAAGAAAAAAAAAGCGAGCGAATAATTGTTAGGAATATTTAGTTATTTACGATATCCGATGACGTGCATTATTACTAATTTGCATAATAATCTGATAATCCAGAATGTTAGCGAGTTTAGAAATCCTAGATTATTGGAATAAAATTCCATGATACCGCGAATTATTTTTTCATTACTATGAAATGAATTAAGAAAAAATTTCATACAATAATTCCGAAACATATTTATTGAGCAAGGCTCAATTTATTCTTAGTTAGGGTGATTTTAATTATATTTTGCTTTGAAGTATCAATATTTCTAGTACATGAAGTTTTTCGAGCTAATATCAAATGTCCATTTGCTTCATAAATTTTACTTTAAAAAACACTTAGAACTATTATTATTATTTCAATTATTATTTCCTCAATTTTTACATTTTTAGCTTTCTCTGCTAATTCCACAATGTGTTCAATGCTTCACTGGCCTCACACCATATGATTTGGATGCCCACCAGCGGCTGAGCGGTAAAATCGTTGAACACTGGAAGTTCCGACTTTGGATCGATTTTAGAAGAACGGGCTGGCTACATGGGCGTTTTCGTAATTTTTCTCATGTCTAACGTGTATATGAGCCAGTTTCCCTTAGAAAGTCCTCCACCAAGGCGTCTTTCCCGTTAGGCAGATAGTCCCGGGGGCTTTCAAATAATCAACTAAACCAAATAGAATAATTTTGGCTGAGTCTTCGTCATTATCCGTTTCATTTACTGCCTACGGATATTTAGTACCTTTGAACAATAACGTCGTCAACTGCCTTTTCATAATAAAGTTAGTGATATAACAACGCTGAGCTCGGCACATATGAGCACCTCTCTTCCACACCTAATTCATTTTATTTGGTATAATCCATTCAATATTTTCTTA
Source organism: Stegodyphus dumicola (assembly GCF_044657685.1). Taxonomy (NCBI): domain Eukaryota; kingdom Metazoa; phylum Arthropoda; class Arachnida; order Araneae; family Eresidae; genus Stegodyphus; species Stegodyphus dumicola. The sequence continues at coordinate 95,645,396 of NC_140772.1, read as the reverse complement.
AACAATGTTTAACGGATGCCTCAAAGGAAGTCCTTCAACTGCTTTCAATACCTCAGTGTGGCTAGTCATTGGAATCCTCAGTATTTTCGCTTTCTTCGATATAATTTTGTTTCATGGCATTTGGCCACAATTCTAACATTTTGTAGCATTATGTTGCTCAGACATTTCCAAGCAGCCGTGAAAATTGCATTTTTCGTATTGAATTGAAGTCTTTACACTACTATCAGAGTTTAATAAACTTAGAACAAAAGAGATTTCATATTTACATTTAAAGGTTTTGAATAAACACATTGATCAGTAGATTGAATTAATATAAGCTTTTGATAATTGTTAAATTCCTATATTTTCGCTTTATTTCCTTGTTATCATTTTCATCATTTTTATCAAGTTTTGATAATATTCTAAACAAACAAAGATAAACAAAAAACGATATATAAACACAAATTTTTAACAAAAGCATTATGGAAAATGGTAAAAAAGGCATGAAGCAACTCTCTGATGTATTAGAATAATATTAAATGAAACACTAGTAGCGTCATTTTAACTGCATGAATATCGTGGCAGTAGTGTCGAACTATTGGGTGGGCCGAACATTTGTGTGCTAGATATTCGGGTCTTTACTATACATTGACAAACCGGATGCAAGTTTAGATGATTGCTCATGCTGTACCTAACTGCGTTTTATATTGAAATGATAAGCGCATCTGTGAACTAACTCCATGGTATATTTTTTAATATGATTAAGTGACCATTTTTATTTGTCTCGCCTTCTTTGTACTTTCTAAACTCAAAAAGAAAAAGCAGCATATTAAATGTTAAGGGACATGTTTTCAATATTCTGCGCAATAGGGTCAGTCAAATTTTTTATAAATTTTTATAATTTTTTTATTTTAATGTTTAAAAAGTTAAAAACAACTTTTTAAACATTTTATTCCCCCAATCAGCATTAAATAATTTAAAAAAATGATTAAAAATTAAATTAAATTTATGGCTTAAAAAGAGAAATAAATGTGGCTTTCCCGGGTAATTCTAATTCATATTCCGATGCATAATTTCATCGGCTTAAAGTTTACGTTTTTTTTACTAGATTTATGCAATATTTTTATACAGAAACAGATATAAATCACTGTATTTGACACTAACCAGGAAATGACAGTAAAGTAGTCATACGTATATAGGCGTAACATTACGCTGTTAAAGATATTTCTGCCATTTTTACTTGGAAAATGTTCATGGCGATGGGATTTGTCAGATTTTATTATGATAGATTAAGATAGATGTGTCGTAATAGCAATTTCTACTACATGAGAAATAAAAATTCCATCGTTTAGAACCACTATAAAAGTCCGAAGACATCTCCTTCTGAATCGACTTCCGACCTTTCCGTACTCTTTATTGCAAAAGAAAATTTTTATTATGCTTCTTTAAGATTATGAATCAAAAGAATGTTTGACATTTTCTGATTTAAAATGTAGGGGGAGAAATATATATACATACATACATATATATGCAAATTTAATTATTAGTTTTCTATTTATTGTTATCTCCTAGAAAAGAAGTGTAAATCTATTTCAAATGGAAATTAGTAAAAGTTAATTCTTAAGATGACTGTTAAAATGATATGTTATATCTGTTAAAAACAGATATAACATAGTCATTAATTAAGCTATTAAAAACTTATAACAAACTTAGAAGAAGCTTAAAATTTGTATTAGTATGCATCAAAAACGTGCATTTGAAAATAAAATTTCAAAAAAGTAACCATAAAAATAAGGTAGAATAGTACATTACATTTAAAAAAAAAAAAAAATTGGATTTCTCCGAAAAGGGCTGATTTATCAAGAGGAATTAGTCCTCTCCTAAAAGGTCTGCAATAATTCGGGTATGATTTTTGGTTCGTCTCGTCCGTATGTTTGAATGAATTCCTTTCTAATCGAGAAAAACAAATACAGAAAAGTTAAGTTAATATGTTTCAAACAGAAGAACCCAATGCGATTTAAAAGGGCATATTTACTAAATCAATGTTTTAAAAGGTGACGGGGAATGTAGGAGGTGAAATTGAAAACTTGGAATGCATATAAACAAAAGTAAGAATATTATGCAATTTAAATTATTATACAATTAAATTATCAACCGACTTTTGAGGGACGCGTTGGTTTTCCATAAAAGAGAGAGAGAGAGAAAGTGGGATGGAGTGTTAAAAAGTGTATACGCAGATAGGAATGGTGAGAACTTAATTTGAAGGCTTATATGCATATATATATATATATATATATATGTATCAAAAACTGAAACTGAATAAAATTTTGCGCCTTCCTATGAAGGTCTAACCTTTCTTCTGCAGGTAAAAAATTACCAAACTGAGTAAGCGTAAATTAATGAAACTTTCAAAAACTTAAACTTTAACTGAAAATTAATGCGAGAAAACAGGATTTTTTTTTTTAAAATCAAAAAAATTACAGCCCGCGCTTTGTGGGAGTGATTGAACTGGTGGCGAAACTGGAAGGGGGGTTAACATGTGTTAACTAGGAAGAAGTTAACGGAGACGAACCATAGCATTGTTTTCTACTACTAGGCTTTAAAGAGAATCATCCGAAATGACGACGTATTTCTACAATCTTAGTTTTAAAACTGGTATAAAATTTCAGGAAAAAGAACCAAGGTGTTAAAAAGACGAAATTCTTCACGTAATCCAGCTAAAAAACGTCTTAGGAAATTCAAATAGGGTCTTTGGTTAATATGTAATATAGGATAGAATGCCAGCAATTCCATAAAGAACGTAATTAATAGTACCTTCATTAAATCCTAACAGAATTCAAAGAGAAAAAAATATTTTTAATTATATATTCACATCAAATTACTCGTTGAAGTCATCCATAAGTTACTTTCTTTTCAGCTATATGTAAAATAGTATATCATTTCACTGCAAACAAGTAATCTAAAAGATCAAGTGAATCCCAGTTTTTTTTTAAGGTATGCGAAATTATGTTTTGCAATTTGATTTCCTATGAGGATTTTAATAAGGCTTTGTATTTCTTCTTGAAGATAATCTGTTTCATTGCAAACGTTTTTGATTCTAAGAATTTGCCTATTAATAGCATAAACTATAACTTTCTTGGAGATGTTGGAATTACAATTGATTAGTTTAATGGTGCGGAAATTGAAAGATGTTCTTTTATCATAGATTTTAATACCTTTCTAGTTTAAAATTTGTAAATCAAGGCAAACAATTTCTTTTGTAGGGGGCTAGTTTTGTTAAGTATAAGGCCTGCAGATTAGATGTTTGCTTCTTCTATTTTATTAAAGCTTGCAATAATGTAGGTCACATATTATTGCAATAATGTCTCTAATTTACAGTTTAAATTGCAATTGCAATATATATATATATATATATATATATATATATAATATAGACACATACACACGCACGCACTTCGTGCCCACAAAATTCCTTCCGTGCCCTTTCCTTTCCAGCCGTTATCGTAGATGTACGCTTACAACTACGATAATGCTTTAAATGAAGCAAATATTCATACATTGTATTTAAAATTTTAAAGAAATCAGTTTTATTCAAGTTACATAACTTGCTGTTAAATAAACTTACTACAGTAATTTTTTCCCTTTGAGAACATACAGACTCCCCGTGCACCACATATGTACAACACGGGGCTTACAGAAGTAAGTTAACTAGAACATTAAAGGTTACATGTATAAATAAACATTAAAAATTACATGCATAAATATAGCGAACAAAAGCAGAGAACAGCAGTCTGGACTTCACGAAAACAGATAAGTTCACTGGCCAAGTCACTCCGAACATTTTCAAATCGTTCTGTAAGCATAATCTAGGGCCATCAAATGTAGGGCACGAGAAAATCAAATGTTCCACATCCTGAGGAACTCTTTTTTAACATTCACATAAATTGTTTAATCTTAGATTAAAACGAAACAGATAACTTGCAAATTTACCGTGACCAGATAAAAACAGAGACACTTTAAAATTTACGAAGAGGAAAGACTCGGAATTCAGTCTATGGTAAATAGAATACTTTTTGGTGACTTCAGCATTACAAGATGAAATGTATTCCTTATTCCACATACTTAAAACTTTTTATGATGAAAGGACTTCCAATAACTCTTTGGAATGCTAATGTTGATATCAATGGGTAAATTTAAGGCATCTTTAGCTAAGAAATCAGCTCTTTCATTTCCATAGAAACCATGATGAGCACGCACATAAGCAAAGCAGATATCAATACCTCTAATTCTAAGTGAACTAACAGTTACTAGGGTTTCGATAACTAATTTATCGCAGCTGGTAATACTGTTCAAAAGTTGAAGAGAAGAAAAAGAATCAGAACAAATAAGGTACTTTGAGGATGTTGTCCCATGATCCTGGATCCATTTGACGGTAAGATAAATGCACAGAAGTTCTGCTTGAAAAACTGTACATTCACTCCGTATATGGTGTCTAAGAAAACAAATCTCGGAATGGCCTTCAAAAAGAACAAATGCAAGGCCAACCTTGTTGTTCATCTTGCTGCCATCTGTAAAGAAACCATATGAAAACTTATTTCAGCAGTCTCTTTATAATCGCAGAAATTTATGGGTTCTAAAGAAGCGGGATGAGGAAGATCAGTGAAGGGGACAATTCCATTAATACAGTTTTCCGAAGCATGAGTTGCCAATGACTCAAAAATATTATTCTTATATGCAATTTCAAAATCAATAGGCGGAACTCCTGCAAGAACAAAAGTAGCCTCATAGCTTAAGGTTCTATAACCACTAATAATACGAAGAAGAATTCTCCGTTGAATCTTTCTTAAATTTCTTTTGTTAACCTTCTTGGCAAGAACATGTCCCCAAGCACGACAGCCGTACGAAATGAAAGGTATAATACACTGCTCATACATGAGTTTCTTAACATCATAGCTTACTCCAAAAGTATTTTTGGCAATTCGGTGAAAGCCATTAATAATTTTTTTCACATTTAGCAGAAAGGAATTCAATGTGCTTTTTCCGTGTTAATTTTTGGTCAAGAATGACACCAAGATATTTAACATTTTCTACAAATTCCAACGGAGAATTATCGAGCATCAAAGAAGCGATATTTTGTTCATCAAAAGTACTGGGAACAAGCATAGCTTTATATTTTGAAGGATTGAAAGTGAGTTTATGAGAAATCGCCCAACTGGAGACAAAATCTAGAACTTCTTGTGCTCTCAAAAGAATGTTATTCAAAATCCTTCCTTGGAAAATTAATAGTAAGTCGTCTGCAAAAGCAATTTTTAAACAACCTTTGAGATGACTTAAAAGATCATTTATGATTATGTTCCAAAGAGTAGGTCCGGATACAGAGCCTTGAAGACAGCCTTTTTCTAGAGAATAAACCTTAGCTTCGTTCCCAAGCTGAAGCTCAGCAGTCCTCTCATTCAAGAAGCTTATAAGAAGGTTATACATATTATGTGGTATACCAGCATCTTTTAAAATTTTTATGATTGATGGTCACCAAGCATTATCAAAAGCTCCTTTGAAATCTAGGAAAATAAGAAGTGTAGTATACTTCATTTTCTTTGCACACTGCAAGATATTACAAAGGCGAATAATGGCGTCTTCAGCGGACTTCCGAGGAGTAAATCCGAACTGAGAATCATTATAAAAGCATTTTTGTCTCAAATACCAATTTATTCTATTAATGAAGAGAGTTTCAAGACATTTTCCCAAAGTAGGCAAAAGACTAATGCATCTAATATTATCAAGATAAGGGGTTCTTGTATCTGAAGTTTTAGGAATTAAAACAACCCGAGCTCTGTTCCATTGTGCTGGAAAAACTGCTAATTGTAAACAAAAGGTTGAAAAGTCTGTGTAGAAATGTGCTATCCACCGCATGAAAGTGCTGTACAATTTCATTAGAAAGAGAGTCAAGCCCAGGTGATTTGTTCTTTTTAAGATTTTTAATAACATTGTTAACTTCTGAAGTAGAGAACGGACAGTCCATAAAAGAAATATAAGGTCCATCAGAATCAGTGCGCATAGTTCTATGAGAATTTCTATCATTATCTCTTGGGAAATTCTTTGTCATTATAGCAACAATTGAATCACTCAAACTCGAAGTAACACTGCCATCCGGGAGTTTAATTCCCGAAATCTCAATACTTTTCGCAAAATTGGGCTTAACCCCATACTTATGTATAGATTTACAGACATTGTGAACAGTAATAGTTGAGAGAAAATTTCTCCACGACTTAAGCTTAGCATTAGCTAATTTAGCCTTGTACTTATGCCGCAATTCGAAATATTTAATTTTATAAATATTTTTAAGAAGACAGTTTCTTTCTCTCTGGAATCTACGCCTAGCAGCATTTACATGCTTTCTAAAACAATCAATTTCCTTAGACCACCAAGGGACCCCATTCTTCTTACTTTTCTTCATCGGAATTGAAAGTAAAGCACAATTAAAAACAACGGTAGAAAGTCTGTTTACAACATTTTCAAATGCAATACAATCAGAGCAACTGTTAAGAAGGATATTCAAGTTACACAATTCTCTCTTACAAAGTTCAGTAAATAAAAACCAGTTCGCTCTTTTTAAATTAAAAGTACACAAATTAGAAGATATAATCGGACGGCATAAAACAAGTTCAAAGATAATCATTTTATGGTCAGAAAGAGAATCTTCCTCAGAGATATCCCAACCTTGAACGTATGGCAGCAGTCTTAAGCTACAAAGCGTAAGGTCAATATAACTCGAGCCTTGCGTGTAACAGAAAGTAGGTCCGCGATTTTCATTAAGTAAAAACAAATGATTCGCACTAATAAAATCACTAAGTTTCGTTCCTCTAGCATCACTAATAGGACTATGCCAAATCGCTGATTTGCTATTCGAATCCATACCACATAAAAAATTGCATGGTTTCTTCACGTTAAAATTTGTGAAATTTTCAATAGTTCTATGTCAATATTAGTTTGGGGCTCGAAATAAGCGGAACAAATAGTCAAGTCAGATCCATTGATTTTTATATCTAAAACAACAATAAACTGTATGATTACTACAGTAATTGTTACAAAAAATAAAGCACAAAAAGTTTTACACTTATACAACAAATATTGACCGAGATATTTGATATTAAAATTAGAGATCAGATTCGTATACACAGACTGAAGAGCGAAATGTTTGCATTCGTACATAACTAAAAATAAAACATCAGTTTAGAAAAAAACGGTTCTGCTGTTAAGAGACTAAACGATGAATATTTCCTACGAAATTTATTGGGAAACTAATTGAACAACATTAAGCAAACCTGGCAGAGTTCTAGGAAAAACTGCCGGGTTGCAAAATTGTCTCGTAGCCAATTCATAATTGTGTTAGTAAAAATGAAAAATATTTACACTTTAAGGAATTTTTATATGATTACCAGATTGTGACTCTAAAGTAACTAAACTTCATAACGTGGTAGGTATAGTATGTCATCTGATGAAGTTTTGCGTTACCATTCTGCAAAGCATTAAATATTTTTGCTTCAAATTTATTAAGATAACTCTGAATTATAAAAGTAGCGACGCAGCAAAACGCAATATATTTGTCTTTTAAATTTAATAAAGAAACTAAGCGGTTTAAATGAAACGTATGTCACTGCCCGAATTAAAATATTTTTATCTTGCAGGCGGCAGTGTGCTGTCGTTCAGCAGAACATAATATATTTAATTTTTCATTTGAATATATTCTGCTATTAATAAACAAACAAAGTGATTTAAAAGCAATGAATGCAAATTTATTTCAATTATTATTAAATACTAACTAGACCCGTGAAATTATACTATCTGGAATCATATCTGGGGTAAAGAAGAGTATCCGCTTATTTACGTCTGTGAGGGAGTGTGTGTAATTCATACAGATTCGTAGTTTATTCCCATCTTCTTGAAATGTTTCGACCTTGACATTCAATACAACAGGAAGATCACTGTCTACATCAGATATCCAAAAAACGACCCGTCTAAATTCACGGTCAAGGCGTTTATATTATAGCGTAGCATTCATGTTACCCATCTTACTGTAACGTCGCCGTTGTTGCATTTCCGCTATTAGTGGAAATTATACATACGAAGTAATAAATTTATAATTTGTTTTTGTAAATTTATAATTGCACAAAAATTTTTAGTTTATAATTGTATCAGGACTAGTATTCCTCTTTACTTGCTTTGGAAACATGAACTGTCCTGACTCGGAACAGGGAGCTTACTCAAGCTATGTTCAATAATTTGTGAAGTAGACAATGCACACAGGAAGGGTATACGAAACCCTTTATTTTTTTTATCTTAACAGAGATTTCCGGACTTCGGAGACCAACCACTTGTGGTCTGAACGTAAGAATATAAAAATATTAACTAAAACTCTAACTAAACTAACTTTGGATTAATATACAAGTGCCTACTTTAAGATTGGCCGTTAATTAACAAAAAGCCGTATGTAGTACAGAGAGCTGCTAAAACTACGATACGTTTAAAATTATCAAGAGGATTAAACCTCTGGCCTTGAAGGCAACCAGCAAACGAGTAAAACTACTATGGCCAGCGGCCTGCTTCTAATAACTCCTTCCTCTCTCTTGCTTGGCAAAAAGCCACAACTTAAGTACTTGGCGTTAGCAAGACAAATTTGCATAAATAAGTTAAAGCTTTTAATTCTGGCCGGAAGTAGAAAATAAGAAGTGATAGTAAAGATTAAAAACAAAATAAACGTTAGTAAAACTTAGGATCCTTACAATTGTACAAAAAATAAAAAATAGAAATTTCTACATAGTTTTTCCAGTTTGGGAATCAGGTCATTCATCTTAGGTTCAGGCTGCCGTTTTTGCGTTCTTGCTATCAATTCCTACTACAGCCATTAGATGGCGTTAATAATAATAATAATAATGACTGTATACGTGCCCCGCCAAAAGCATTACACGGATTGGCCCCAGCTAAAAACCCCCATATTAGGCAAGGGGCTGGGTCTGCCCAAAGAATATGTATTGTTAAGAAGCAAAGCTTCGCAGCAGCAGGAGTGGCTCCCTCCGAACGAAAAGGGACACAACTGCGCATGCGTGAAATAGCTGTCACCAAAAAGCGCCAAAGCTCGAAGCTGATGTTGAAGTTCGAACAGGTTCGACGGTCCTGTTTATCAAGAGTTTAAAGATGTGTGACTCCATTTTTTCCCTTTACATATTGACAGATATAAAATCAGACATCAGACTGCGATATGGATAATACAAGTTCAACTACTAAAGCAAGAAAGCACGAAATTTCGAGTTTAAATTATCGCAAAAAGTCAAGGAACGATTCATCTTAACCCGTCTTCCTCAATTTCCTGTACAAGTGGCAGAGGTGGAAAATCTCGGCCAGGTACATCATAAAAGGACATATTGTCACCAACAGGTTCCACCGCCAAATCCCTTGGCGAATTGTCCCTCTTCTTTCTAGCGGCGTAGAAGACAAACTGGTTTACATTACGTCTATGGAGCCTTTCCTTCTTTACATAGACTTTCTTTGGTCTGCCAATCTGAAGTCCCCCGAGACTTAAAAATCAATATGCTGCTCTTCCGGGGTTCCACTCCGGAGTTCAGATTTGAAACGTTTTGTCTCTCGACGGCCACGGCTACCTCCTGGGCGCTCGAGGCACCACTCCCGGTTCCCAAGTATCACCTCGACTGGGCACTATGAGCTTGGAAATCTGACTGGTTTGACAATTCAAATGTAATTTCGGTGTAATAAATTATCAAGTTGTTCCAACTAAAAGGGTTATTTTGTCATTTGTATCAAGGTTATTCGATCCGTTGGGATAGATAGCTCTTTCTGTAATTCTCGCTAAAAATAGATATGCGAGTGTGATTCACCATAGAAAAATATCCTAAGTAGAGGAAAGAGAGGTGAAATATAAATAAACATGACGGCCTTTTAAATATCCTCCTTTTCAAAACTATAGCAAATAAAGAAGTGGAGCGAAAACCTTCGCTGTTTCAAATCTATTATGAAATCATTAAACAATATCTAAAAAGTCGTATAGAGAGCGATTTTTTTTTAAATTATGTAATTTTTTTGTAAAAAATATTTTTTATTTTGCGAATATGATCAATATTTTCTACATAATTATTCAAAAACTTTTTTTATATCTTGCAATTTAATTTGGTTGCTAAAACTAGCACTTTAAATAATCATGTTAGGAGAATTTACGCTCAGGCAAAGATGCCATTTTACTGCGCTAGACCACCACGTCATAATTTACCTTAAAGGTCTACCTGTATTTGTTTTTCCATGAAATAACATTGTATTAGGGGCTAATTATCTATCTGTAAAGTTATTTTTTCAAAAAAAGTTTTTTTCATGCACCGAACCTCAAAAGGTTAAATCACGTGTCTGCTTTGTAATCAAAGGAATACATCTTGAAGTGGAAGAAGATCTACCAACAAAAGCATTTCTATGTGCATTGAAACGATTTATTTCAAGAAGAAGGAAACCATCTGAGATTTAAGCATTTTATTTATTTATAAGAATTTATTGGTAATAAGACTAGTGCTTGATAGAATATTGTGTTTGTGACAGCCATGTATAATGGCTCGCTATTTTGTATCACTTATTTCGCATTGCTTGTTTCATATTTAGAATTAGTGTAATTAAATATAAGTGAAGGAAATGCAGTCCGTGTGTCGTATGATTTATTTCGTGAATCAGCCTTAGTGAGAGCATCTGGATTTGACTAAAGCTTCAAAATGTCTGGAGGAGTGGTTTCTTGTCCCCATGTATCTTTTTTTGTTCCAAACACTAATTTCACTATTACTAGAGGACATTTTCCCCTTCTCAAAAAGTCGAAAAATACATCTACATTTATTTAATTTAAATCATTTTAAAAGTGCTTCATTAATTAAACAAGAAAAGTTGTAAAAAATGTTGATAAGTAACGAAACGTGAATATGCTTTTCATATTCATAAAATAAAACTAAAAATTTAAAAGGTAAATCCCTACGTGGAATCCCGCCTGGTTAAGAACCATTGGTCTGGAGGAATGGAAGGGAATTTTGATTTGTCCCCTTCCAAAAAAGAAGAAAATAATATAGCATATTTTGAAAACTAGTGTCCTATTTGTTTTACAGCCTTTTATATTATTTTTCCTCAAAAGCATTTATCCATTTCCAATAAATTTTAAGTATTCCTTTAAGTAATCTTTCGTATGATAGCTGCCTCTATATGTATAGTATATTCTGATGTAGCTGTTTTTTATAATTTTGTATTCTTATAGTTTTAAAATAATTTAATGAATTTTTAGTATGGAAAATATCTTATGTATCTGAAAAGAGATAAGCTAGAATAATAATATAAAGATAATATTTTACTTACATTAAACAACTAATTAAAATTCTTTCATCATAACACTTAAATCTTTTATTGTATGTAACAAACTGTTAACATACAGTCAATGTTTTAATGTAATATCTCAAAGCTCCGAATTAACTAATAGATGCTCTTTCGAAGACTTTTCTGCTTTTCAAAATCATCGTGTTCATTCGTAAATTACAGAATTTCAAAGGAATGCCTACTTACATTATGTATGTTTCTTAGACTTCACTTTAGAATTAAGAACTGAAAGAAACGTTTTCTATAGAGCTTGAAAAGAATTTTCGAATTTTGCAAAACAAATTTTATTAACAGCACTTAGTTTGCGAAACTGAGAATTCTGTGTTTGAATTTGCGAGCTTTGATAATCTGCTCGTCAGTGTAAAACTCTGATCATTCCTTAGTCTCTAAAATGCAAATTCCTTTTACAACTAATCCATTTACGTTCACTTTGATTGATTAGTTTCGGTAATTTATTCAAAAGTGTAAGATTCACGTGTTCAGCTGAGCAGATAATATCGAGTTAATAAAATAGAGCTTTGAAAGCAAATATTTTAAATACAGTGTCTTGAAACATAGTATGGAGCAACTATAAAATCACTTACGTTTAAAGAAGTATTGTCGGATTTTCCTGATTAATACACAGCTTCGCGTATGACTTCTATTACGCCATTTTGATAACATCAATCCGTTTTTGCTCTCACTTTTGTGTAGAGGAATTTTCAAATTCTGTTCATTGAATCAGTCTTGACTAACACAATAAGTTACTTTTTGTATAATCAGTCACAAACTTCTGAAATGGGCATTTAACATAAAGGACAATGTTTTTTATTTTTCTAATCTACTTTATTTCAAACTACTTAAGCTGTACCCACTGATAGACGACCTATCGTCCCACCTTAATAATAGAATCTTCTGTAGTAACTGCTCTGAGTACAGGAAACACAAACTCAAGTTAAGATTTTAAATAAAACCTATTCATTAACACGTGAAACTGATGCTTACACAAAATTGAGAATGCAGCAGAAATCAATCCTGCAGTTTGCGTGTAATGCAGAACAATCATCCAAATAAAATTGAAACATTGAAATGCAAATTACATGCTACTAAATCAGCATTGCGGAAGCAAATGAGGCTTTCCAAAACTAATCCTAGCGTGCCTTCGTGGTGTAGTGGCTCTGCACGCTGGACCGGTATTCCAGAGGTTCGTGGTTCGATTCCTGGAGAAGACGTTGTTAATTTTCATCTCTCCGGCTTTTCCCAAAAATACCTAATGTCTCTACAATCCTTTAATTGGCAAATGGTGAAAAGTTGCAGTAATTGTTTTGGGGGTGCGCAGAGTAAGTAAGTAGGACACATATAGCATATTTATGTCTGCCGGCTGCTTTATAACTTTATATTGAACGACAACAACCAAATAACAGTGCCAAATAACAATGATTTGGAGTTGTAGATCTCCCATAAAAACTAATGAAAACACATATTGCATCAAAGAAATTGGGCCAAATAAAAGCTTCAATTAATTTAAAGCTTTCTTGTGGTATGTGAAAGACCTCGAGTGGAGACCATTTCTATACGCTGCGTATAATTAATCAGAACTTACCTAACAATCCTTTTACTTGTACGAAGTAAAGGATCTATTGTAATCGCAAAAAAATTTAGGACTTCATCTTTCAACGGAAATATCTATTTTCACAACTCCCGAATCCATTCGAAAGATTTTTTGCGTGACCTCTGGACGTATATATGCATGTATGAATCTATCTGGCACTACTGAACAACTATTAGCCGCAGAACTTTGAAATTTTACATATGAGGCTGCTATAACATTTAGTTGTGCACTTCTCATTTTACTTCCCTCTACGAAGTATAGGAAATATTGTAGTCACAAAAAATTCTGGGTATCATATTTCAACGAAAATATCCATTTCGACCACTATCGAATGTAATTGAACGATGTTTTTGCGCGACATTTCTACTTAAAACAGAAAACAAAAGGACTCTTTTTCCCCGAACGAAGTATAAAACTTATTTAAAATGGATTCAGAAGAAAATTTTTCATGTACTTTCCTACGTATGTATGTATCTCGCATAATTCAAAAATGAATGAATTATATAAGAACGATGAAATTTTGTATATAGGACTGCTATAGCATGTAGTTGTGCATCTCATTTTTTGGTTGAAATAATCCCACCAAAAGTATATATACACTTTGTTACTCAGTCAGTGAACTCAGTTTTTTTTATTCTTATGGGTTGGTAAATTGGTATTGTTTGCTTTAAAAATGACTGAATTATGCTGTTCTTATATTCCGGTTAAGGTTTCTATGCTTTTAGTTAATCTGCATGCAATAGCTGTAGAATCATCAACAATTTAAACGTGGTTTAAGTGCAGCTAAGCCTAATTTTTCTTAGCATAGAAGCCATATTTGTTTACATTTAAAGCGTTTTTACATTTGAGCAGAGTAGTGAAATAAGTCTTTCTGCACCTTGAGAGCTTTTTGCTGAGAGGGACCAAGAAAAAACTTTTAGTTTTGTTTACCGAAAAAATCTGCCTTCTGCTGGCCGAATTGCTTGTTTATGCGTAGAATTTCTAATTTTAATTGTAAAAGAAAATTTGAAAGTGTTTTGATTGTATTTGGGGTTTTATGCTTTTCTATATCTCTTTCAAATTTTAATGAAGATATTCTGAGGCTTTATGTATTTTTAAATTGCCGCGAAGTGAGAACCGAATTAATTGAATGAAAAATATATCTCCAATGATATTCGAGGAAGTAAGTTTAAATGAAATGCAGGAAAAAATGCGTATAATTTAATGTTCCCTCCAAGGAAGTCATGTGGTGTACACGTCATATTTTTGTATTACAATCGACAGGACCAAATGTATCCGGCTTAAAAATCCTTACCCGGGCTTTGCTTTCGCAATCGTTGCTAGTAGTCATATACTTTCTATTACAGAACTGTTTTAAATGACAAGAATATTCATATTTTGGCAACGTCAAATTTAAAAAAAAAAATAATTTTCGGCAAAAAACGAAATCTAACTTTTCATGCTATCTCACATTTCCTACATTAATATTTTAGAAAGTTTTATGCTCGCTATGCAAAAATAGAATTATAAGAAATTTAACTCTCCTACTACAAAAAATGGCTTGGATATTTAATGTCAGATTTGCAATTTTTGACGTCCTTTTCCATTCCCTTTGAAGAATAGTTTAACTAATTTAGAATAATCTGAGGAAATAAGTTTAAATGAATTACAGGAAAAATGTGTATAATTTGATAGCCCGTTAAAGGAGGTCCTGTGGTGACCACATCAGATGTTTTGTAATTGAATATGCGTTTCTTTTAAGTGAAGAATGGATAAAATTCTATTTTTTAGAGTAAGGCAAATAAATATTGGCATTACATTTTTTTAAATGAATTTAAACCATGACTAATATAATACAATGATACCAAAACTACAATAGTGGTAATACTAAATTTTCATAAAAATTTTAACGCATGTGTGAGCAGATTTTTAGAGAAGATTTAAACTGTCTTCAATCATAAGAAATATATTTAAATTAACTTCAAGCGCTATAAAGTTTATAATTACTTTTCTATTACCATTATATAAATGGCTTATGTAAAATAGCGATGTAAATTCAGAATATATATCCATATTCCTTCATAGGCAAATTTTGTTTTTAATTCTAAACCAATAATAACAGAAATTCAGCTTTTTATTGCAAAGTTTCCGGAAACTAGGCAAAAGGTGTGGTGTATGGTGTGGTGTGGTGTATTTAATTATGGCAAAGCACACTAGGGCTATCTGCCTAAGGGGAGGGATGCCTTTCGTGGAGGACTTTCTAAGGAAAAATTGGCTCGTATACACGTTACACATGGGGAAAACCACGAAAACGCCCATGCAGCCAGCCCGTTCGCGGGATTCGAACCTCGGACCGAACTACCAGTGTTCAGCGTCTTTACCGCTCGGCCGCTGGTGGGCCTAGGCAAAAGGAAAAATACTACATACGACGGTATTGTAGTACATAAAATACTTGCCTACTATTTAAGCTACTATAAAGCAAGGATTATAAGTCTGTTTCTAGTTTATATGAAATTTATCTAATATTTCAGAATCGGAAGGAAAACATTGCACGTGCAGGAACAAAAATTCTCGGATCGTGGTGAAATAAAATTGTGAACACGTAAATTAAAACCGTAAGGAATAAAATTCTTACTCCTTGTGCTTCAGATATATTACTGACACTCTGAGTGGAATATGAAATTTTGGTTCATCATCTATCTATAAATACAAAGAGTACAATAATTAAAAGCTATTGTCTAGTAATTTGGCCGGGAAACAACATAATTTCTTTCTGCAAAATCAGTGTTAAGAACATTACCAAATAAAATAAAATTTTAAATAGGTGATATGTATAGATTTTTACAAATATTCTGTGAAATGTTCAGATTATGGGGAAAATAATCGGAAGTCTAAATGACACTAATTTCGTTTAAGACCTTTACTCTGGAATAAAGTCGCTAAATATTATGTAACATTGTTACAAGCTAATTAGTAGAAATCACCTTAATACCTGCACCAGAAGAAATTCATGCTTCACTGAAATTAATGATAGCTCATATAACGCAAGAAATAAAACTGAAAATAATGTGAATTATTCTCAACCGGCCATAAATATCACCGAGCTCCAAAATCAGTCACAGAGCAAAGTAGAAACTAGTAATACCGAGCAGATTCTAAGAATAATATTCTAAGAACAGCAATATTCAATATTCTAAGAATAGCAATATTCTATGAACAGTCGCAGGCTCTGAACTGAACTGATGATTGACTCCATTATAAATCGGCACTTAAAGAACTGTGAAAGGGTACGATAACTATTTTTAGAAGCTTTGAGAAATATCGCTTTCAGGACTTCATATATGCAAAACGTTTCAGAAAATTGACAAGTTGGTGAGAAATTACCAAATGTTGCCGAGGCCTATTGAAAGGTTTTTACCCAAATTTGCGGGTTTGCTTAAGATATCTTTATAATTCAAACTTCAATTAATATAGGGAAAAACGAAATTTGCAACATAATAATTATAAAAGTAACACTTATATGCAAAATAAGTGACCTCAGATTCTGGTAAACCAAAATACGCAATAAAAATATTACATAAAATGCACTGTAAATAAATAATTATATAAAACTAGTGTATAACACTTCATAGCTACATAAAATCTAAATAAGAAATAACGGACAAATTTACAAAATTTACATCATTTTTTACTGCTAATAAATTTTGCTCTGATTGTTTTAAAGGTATATTAATTTTTGCTAAAAGCTTTTGTCTAGTAATATTGGGCTGAACAGTGCTTTTATTTTGGCAAAACACATTTTAATTAAATATGCGATATGCAAGATGTTAATACAGTATATTAAGAAAATATAATAGTAATAGTTAATCAAGGAATATCTTTAAAATAATCAATCACGGAAATTCTTGTTATTGAATTAGAACGCAAGCGCATTTCAAAGCTCTTTGTAACTGAAAGAAATTTTTGTTTACTTAAAAAATATGTTTCAACGTTAGACCACAAATCATTAAATTATATTCCAAGCGTTTTTATACTCAAAATAGAAGTTATTTATTTATGATTTCGGAATCACACAAACTCCGTTCCGCATTTAAAATGGGCTCATCTATTTTTGGAATCAATAAATCACAGAGCGGGGCGCAATTTTTCTCTTCTCCAAACGTACACTCATTTGCAGATATGTACATAAATATAGCTACATAAAAAAGGACAGGTATATATCTATATTCGGTAGCGAATAGATAAACACATTTGCATAAATTTTCATTTCTGAAGCCATTAGTGTGATAAAAGGCTAAACTGCATAGATGGCTCGATAAATTCTCTTTTTGGAAGGATTTGATTCAGGGTAAAATACTTTCAATATTTTCTAATAAACGTTTGCTTATGACGTCACTGGGGAAAGTAGAAGAAGTTACTATCATGAATTATATCATATTTAAACGCAGAACATTTATTTATGTTAAAACTGCAACTTCTTAATGTGATTCACCTAAATGAAAATCGATTTGGTGTTGCAAAGCATATATTATTTGATCATTCTGAAATAAACAACAAAAAAGCAATTTTTTGCAACTAAAATTTGTTTTAAAATAGCCATTTACAGCGGATAAACTTGAACAGTATTTCTGACATTATAAATGTGCACATATATATATAAAGTTTAAATTTTGTATGACATTAAATATATAATTTTATAATTTTAAGTAATTTACATTAAAAACGGGTTTAACAATTTTTAAATATTTGATAACTGATGAATAGTTTTTCTCTTTGGTAAGGCTGTAGATAGTAATTAACGATGACGGACCAGTCTATGAACTTTTCTAGTTTATTATCACATTAACAAAGGGCGCCCACCTTTCATTAAACACAACACTCAATAATTAAACATTTAGATTTCTAGAAAAGCGGAGAGATTCTCCTGCTTCAAGTGCGACACTGTGTTCGCTCCTCACAAGTTCTTGCAAATAACCGCCAATTTATTCCCTGTGACAAAAGTACAATTAAAGAATTAAAAATTATATTTTTTTATTAAAGATTATGCCATTTTTGAGTTAAAAATTACAGTCATATATCAGGGTCATGTTACACAAGTTCTTGCAATAAAGATTATTTTTTACAGAACATGAGAACTCGTGATAAACCATTCTTGATTACGATGGAAATGAGAAAGAAACTATTGTTTGATCTCATTCGATTAACTTTTTGACTGGATATCTACGCTATAAAATGAGAAGCGCATACAGTATTCGGACACTCTGACATAAATATAAACTAGGAAATCTTCATGTAAATGAAATATATTTTAATTTAAGTATTAATTAACTAGTTAAATGTAAAAAGAAAATTAATTAATTAATTTAAATTTTGTGTGCACGGAAATAAACTTTTCAATAAACTATTGAAAAAAAGCAAGAAAAAAAATCTGAAAGGATTGAGATTTTAACGTCGCACCAGAGGGTTTGCTAACTTTACTTACGCTGTCTTTGGGCACCGCAGCCTACGAGGTTGTTCCTGGTATCCACGCCTGGTAACCCTTTCTTTTATACGTTTAGCTTTATTATTAAACATTGCTTTAATCGCACTTATTCGAAATACAATTCAACAGAAAAATCATAAAATTTTTAAAAGCAACATAGCAGCATATGTTTAGAAATCCTGGTGTTGTGTTATGTGTTAGCATACATTTTCTTACATATTTTTCAGTTTTTTATATTAATGTTTATTTTGCTTAATACGATGACTTGCAAAATTTCTTTTTGCTGTGTTTTTATTATTAGTACAAAGGGGCAATTTGCCCAGAAGGACTATTAATATCGTTTTGGCGTTTTGCGTTGATTCACTACAAGCGTTATTTCACTTTTCAAATTGTTGCCACCAAATATTATTTCCATGCATTATATTTAAAGAAATTAAATTATAAAGAATCCATGTATGTAAGTTTCTCGCTTTATGATAAAATAACGGTACCTACAGCATCAAATTTTGAATAACGTAATCCTCCTGCGAGTATGGGCATCTGGAAGCCCAAATTTGATATTTGGAATATGGTTTATTATTGATTTCATATTTTGTAAAACTTGAAAGAAATTTTGATGAACAAACTCAAGGATTTCGAAGCGAGCAATGGCAACGTAGTACAGAAAAAACATTTTTATCTCCAGCGCGTGAGACTGTGTATCGGAAATTCTAAAGATATGCTCATTTTAAAATTAGTTTGCGATATTGCTCTTGAACTGAATTTTATGGTTTAAGTGCGAAGAATATGATATTTAATAAATAAAGGTAACAAAAAAAATGTTAAAAAGCGCCCCTTTGAACAAAATTTAATATCTGAGACCATTCAGACTTTTCTTTGTATTTTTTAAATTTTTGTGTGTTTAAATATTAAATATCCTCATGTTTATTAAATATCACGTTGTTCGCTATTAGTGAGATAAAATTCAACAGAAGAATCACAAAACATTTAAAAACTACATATATTTATAATTCTCGAGAGTGTTAGGCTATCGTTGGTGCATTTTGTTTCCAAAATTCGCTACATAATATCTATCTTTGAAAACCATCTAAACGCCCGGTCAGTCGCCTAAAAGAGTTATAAAAAAAATCACAAAATGGTTTTATTGAATTCAGTTTGTGTAATTTCATAAAAATATTTTGTAATTTTTATTAGACGTTTCACACTTTAAATACATTTTTATTTAAATCGATCAGAATAGAAATTTAAAAAAAAAATATTTTTAAGAGCTGCGTTTATTGTTTTTCAATCAATATTTTACTTAGTAACAGCAAGATTACATTTGCAAGTTAAATATCTTACAATTTACTGAATGGCAACACTTTGGGGCGTAGAGATATGAGTATTTCATTTGGGGCAATGTCAGCCCATTGTGTTCCCGAGTAGCGCATGACATAGCAAAGACGTTACTACGACCACTTTGCAACCTCTTAGACCAGTCTAAAACGTCTTTGCTACGTCATGTGCTACTTGGGTTCAAACAGCCAAAGTTGTGGATTAAAAGTGAAAGATAAATAAATAACTTACACTTTGCGAAATGGAAACACTCTTGCGTGCTAGATATAAAAATCTTTTATTTCGAACAATGTTGCCTCTTTTCGTTTTCAGATCGCTGAGTATGTTTTACCGAACAATCATAGGTGCATACATGCAGTTTTCTTCATATTTAAAATTTTTAATAGTACATGGGGATAATAATTGGCGGTTAGTATCATTACACAGTTTATTTTTAAAGAAAATGTAAAAGATCGTCTTTTTCAGTTGGCAACGATAGTCCAAATTCTAAAGACGTAGCGGTCACTCGCGTCTTTAATATTATTCTAGTAGCTTTAATTATCTTCTGTTTTGTAGCTCGAATTCTTTCGTGCAACGAGTTGCATAGTGTTCCTCTTAATTTGTAACAATAGAAACAGTTTGAAAAGTCATTCGGGCAAAAATTTCGTTTCGAGGAAAACAGCACTTGTGCTGCTAATAAAATATTACTTATCATTTTACAGGCGAGAACTGCATAAATATGGATTCGAATATTCATATTTCCCTTAGTATAAGTGTTTGCAAATACGTTACTCTTACTGCTTTAAAAATTTTTTTAAAACGATACACAATCTATAGCCGATTAACCAAAGATGAATAAACCACGTTGAGAATTAACCAGTCCTGCTTAAGTTCGTTAACTAATGAAGTTTGCTAATAAATAATAT
The DNA here is from genome assembly GCF_044657685.1 of Stegodyphus dumicola. NCBI lineage: Eukaryota > Metazoa > Arthropoda > Arachnida > Araneae > Eresidae > Stegodyphus > Stegodyphus dumicola. The sequence continues at coordinate 95,624,719 of NC_140772.1, read as the reverse complement.
TTATATTATTGAATATTGTATTAAACAGTTCAGCAATTCATGTACAGTCGAATCTCAGTTAACCAAGGGCGTATTAATGGGGTCACGGATTAATCAGGGCCTGCCTATAAAATCAAGTTCATTAATTTATAAAACGTCAGTTATCATTTTCCAGACGTTTATAAATAAAGAGCCAAAAACAGATGCTTCCAGTGGTATAAGTACTTGCAAATATTATTTTTCTTTAAAAATTCAGTGTTATTTATATAATCAACTCCTGAATAACCTCTTAAAAATATTATAATTTGTCTAAAAATGTTTGCCTAAAAATAAATATTAATACTATATTTGCCTACAAAATAGAAACCATTTCGGAAAATTAACAAATGCTATTACAATCAACTCAGTGACATTGCTCAACTCAATGACTCAATAATGTTTTTAATGCTCTCTCATAAATATTGCTTCTGAGTAGCATTTATAACTTAGTTTCTTTATTTATAACAGTGTTCTTTCTTGCATTATATGCTGTGTGTTTTGAATACTGATTTAATGCTCTAACCAAATGAAATTCTTTTCCAAATTAAACTGCTTGAAAATGCAGATAAGCTTTTAATAGTAATTTTCTATTTTCTGTTAATTATAGTTCTGGTTAGGCTTCTCCCTTGCGTGTTTAAACTGTGCCCGAATGTAATAATAATTTTGAATTAAACGTGGACGTAGTCATTTATATAGCCATATAAAGAGGTAGGTTATTGCAGTTAAAGCATATAACTGGCACTAAAAATTTTTAAATTGAAACAAACTTTTAAGAAAGTCTCAAGAAGAATTAAAGACACTAGCAATTTACGTCACTTATAGCTTTAAAATCAATCGAATTACATGTATATAGCAAGCACTATACTCCAATAACAGCTCTCCAATTACAAACCTTTCTTTCAAACAATGCTGGGTACTTTTCTGTTATTCCTACCGGATTCAGAATGCATGCATGCGTGCATGCATGCGTGTATATATGCATGAGTACATATGTTTGCGTGAATATACACACGTGTATAGATACGTACATACATATATGCATGCGTGACACAGTAATATATACATACATGCATTACATACATATATTTCTGAATCTCGTTCTGATAACATAAATGTACACAGTGATACCCATGTCTGTCTGGAAGCTACAGAAAAACTTAATCTTATATATTTCTATGAGAAATAATTAAAATGGGTTCGTATCGTAAAAGCAAATCAAATTATACTTACAGTCATTTATTGTGAGAAATGAGTTGAATTTATTCATTTTGCAAAGATCTCATATGGAGATGTACGACTGTAATGAGAGCGAATGTGTAATTATAAAATGATTTAGAGGGCTTACTGCAAACAGCTGCGTCTTTTGTTCGCTTCGAAGTGGTGAGTAAAGGATTGCCGTGAATTATAATCCTCAGCGTTAAAGAGGTATCCAGTTGCACATATTTCAAGAAGGGGAAATCGTTATTGGAAATCCAGTGCCATCTTAGATTCCACTGAATTAAATGATTTTCCAAATTGAGGGAAATAATAGAAACTTAAAGTTATGAAACCTAATCTGCTGTAAAGAATATAAATATAAAAACATTAATTTGGAAGGTGTAATGCTTTAAAGTTATAATTAAATTGCTTGTTCTCATTTTAGAAAGATTCTCATTATTTTATATTTTTAAAGAATTCGTTTTATAATTTTCATAAAGTAACGGGTTATCTATCTTATTATGTAATGTTTGAATAATGTTTTGTATTATGTAATAGTAGATTGGTTTTCGTTAAAAGGTGATATTATGGACGAAAACCGAAAGTTCGCAGTGAAAAAATTAATGTTGTTAAGAAACATAATTATAATAAAAATATTTCTTAATAGTTATAATGATGATATTTATAAATTTAAGTTAATTTTAAATAGAAAAAATTATATAATTTTTAATTTTTGGAGTACTAATTTTTGGCATAAATGCTTAGCTTAAAATTACTTCAGTTGTTGAAGTGAAATCTGGATACTTCGATCACATTGCAATTCAGCTTGGATTTTATGATTTCTTTTAAATATTTTTTTTTCTTAACATTTCGAAACTTTAATGGTAAACTCTTCGAAATGTTAGACTATAATCTGAAGCTTACCATTCATACTTTATTTTCAAATTTATTGCAATTTGTTTGAACAATTTGTTCAAATTTATTGCAAGTTAAAAATAATTCAGTTATAAAGTTTATTCACTACTTTATTAAGAAGATATGAGAACAAAATTATTTATTCTCAACAGCATGGTTTTGTTTGCATTTTCTTTAGTTTTGCTTAGTTTTAACTATGAGTCTTTTCAACAAAATATATGTAAGTCAAATATAGATTTCGCAAAATTTAATCGAGAAGTATCTCAAAGTACCGGAAGTCTTTGAAAAATAGTGTAAAATCTGTATATTTCAACCAAATTAAACGTTCGTTTAGAAACATGCGTCCAGCCTTTATATTTCTTTAAAAACAGTATTCCTTGTGAAAATGTTATTTTAAAGGAATAAACATTAATCCTTATAAAAGTAGCCATAAACACAATAAAGTATTATATTTCTTTTACAAAACTCAAAGCATTTATAATATAAAAATTAAATAAAGTAAACGAAATTGAAAAAAACTTGAAGCTACCAAAACTACTAACATTCGAATCTTGATAAGTGTTTTCAAATAGTATCTCTGAGTATAAATAGTATCAAATAGTATCATTTCTCCTTAAAGAACTTATTTTTTCCTCTCTCCAAACCGTTAGACATTTCTTTTTTAAAAAAAGAATCCTTTGCAATTAAAAGAAAATTCTATTAAATTTTTTTTGCCAATGTGTTTCCTTAACTTCTTTTGGAAAGAATTTAAAAACAAGAAAGACATAATTAGAAAAAAAAAAGGAACACCCTCTGAGACCTTATCATATGTAATTTTCTTGGCAAATAAAATCTAAATTATTAAGATGTTTAAACTCTAGTTTTCCTTAAATGATAAAGAAAATATATAGCTTTCTCTTGAAATGGAGCGTGAATTGACAGAAATGGCTCATACTCACCGCTTAGCAATTATTGATACAAAATGCTTATAAAGCATATTCTTTTCTAATAATAGCAGACTAAGTGTTTCTGAAATTACTTCAAAATTGTCTTCTACTTCAGCTCTTAATTCCCCCCCTTAGCCTTTCTAAAATTTCCTTTGAATTTATTTCTGACGAAATCTTGCAACACTAATTTGAAGATATTCATTAGGTAGCTTTCAATATTTCATTTAATCGAAGCATTATTTAAGCTTTCTGAAGAAAGTCGTTATCTTAAAGAATGAATAATTTTCGCACAGAGAAAATTTTCCCAAATACTTACTAAAATATCCTAGTTTGAGAAAATTATAAATGATTCTCGATATGCTTTAAAATTAAATTTTTTTTATCTTCAAAATGTGATGATAATTTAAATAAGGTAACGCATACTATAAACTGATATCGAAATATATTTTTATACAATTTCACCATTTACAAAATAAACTTTTCACTCTCTTTAAAACAATAAATAAAATATATTTATTAGGCTATTTATTAAATCTCCCCATCTGAGGAGATTTCTCAATGCTGAAACTGTATTCCTAAGGAAGAAAGTAAAAATTTCCAATTAACGCGATTGATAGAAATATTAATCTCAAGCAAATAACCAAGAATTGTAATCGATTGATAGAAATGTTAATCTCAAGCAAATAACCAAGAATTGTATTTTTGGCATAAATGCTTAGCTTAAAATTACTTCAGTTGTTGAAGTGAAATCTGGATACTTCGATCACATTGCAATTCAGCTTGGATTTTATGATTTTTTTTAAATATTTTTTTTTCTTAACATTTCGAAACTTTAATGGTAAACTCTTCGAAATGTTAGACTATAATCTGAAGCTTACCATTCATACTTTATTTTCAAATTTATTGCAATTTGTTTGAACAATTTGTTCAAATTTATTGCAAGTTAAAAATAATTCAGTTATAAAGTTTATTCACTACTTTATTAAGAAGATATGAGAACAAAATTATTTATTCTCAACAGCATGGTTTTGTTTGCATTTTCTTTAGTTTTGCTTAGTTTTAACTATGAGTCTTTTCAACAAAATATATGTAAGTCAAATATAGATTTCGCAAAATTTAATCGAGAAGTATCTCAAAGTACCGGAAGTCTTTGAAAAATAGTGTAAAATCTGTATATTTCAACCAAATTAAACGTTCGTTTAGAAACATGCGTCCAGCCTTTATATTTCTTTAAAAACAGTATTCCTTGTGAAAATGTTATTTTAAGTTATTTTAAGTACGTACACCATCTCGATTCATTTAGTAATAAATGTGTCGTAAAAATACACGCATTTACACCCCTTGGCATCAGAGCTGCCGTCAGAATCAGTGTAACACGTGCAACCGCAACGGTTAGCAGAATTTAGAGACTGCAGAATCTTTAGAATTTAGAGAAGCAGTTCAATTTAAATGTAAAGTTTTCTGAATTTTAGGAAGGCACTGGACAGCAGAATTTAGGAGCGGCAGAAATTTTAGAATTTAGACTAGCACAGAGCAGCAGAATTTAAGACTAACAGAGATTGGCAACCTCGGGCAATCTGGTTCCTTATATGTATTATTTTCCCACCATCTGAATAACAGGATCTAAACAAAATGTGCTAAATTAAAAGTAATGTAAATCTACATGTGATTTCACTTCACACGTCATATTAACTTATTTTACCATCTATCAACAAAATTCATATAATGTCCATTTCCTTTAGTTTCCAGGGAAAAACGAATTAAAATAGTTTTTAAACTTTTGTACAATATTCCAGAATTATACTGTTACGAATTTGGTATTTAAAAAGCTAATGTTATTTCAATTATAAATTAAATGATTTTATTTCCCGCGCAGTGCAGCGCGTGACGAATATTAAAAGAAGAAAGCTAAGCCTGAAAATTAAAAATACAAGAGCACGTGCATTTAACATTAAATAAATAAATATGTCTTTTTGATTTCGAGAAAGTACCAGAAAAATTCTCGCGCGTGATTTTAAAATCTTATAAAAGGAGGGAAACATCTCAGTTCGTACGTAATTAATTTGGTTGAAAATTCCTGCTCCGCACCGATCATACGTCATTGAACTGGCTTTTAAATTTCAAGAATCTTGAGGGTCAAATAGCCAGGTGGTTACAGAGACTCCAAGAATATGACATCACTATCCGTCATCGTAAGGGATCATCACACGGAAACGCCGACGCCCTGTCTAGAAGACCTTGCCAAGAAAGCTGCCGATATTGTTCCAGAGTGGAAGCGAAATACGAGCTGCTGACTCCGGTCGCAAGACAAATTACAACATCAACATCGGCTAATCGAGAACCGTGGAGTGATGATGAAGTCAGGAAAGACCAGCTGGAAGACCGCGACATTAAACCCATAATTGATTTAATGGAGTCATCAAACAGAAAACCTACCTGGCAGGACATTTCTATCTGTAGTCCTACAACCAAACAATATTGGGCACTCTGGGATTCACTTCACATTCGAAACGACGCCTTATACCGGAAATTCAAAACGGATGATGGAAAGACGTTCCGATAGCTACTTATACTTCCAAGATCCGCATTCCTGATGTTCTTAAAGAATTACATAGCAGCCCTACAGCAGATCACTTTGGAATAATGAAGACCTTGCAGAGAGTTCGTGAGCGCTTTTACTGGAATAATGCAAAGGATGACGTGCAAAAGTGGCGCCGATCTTGCCTGTGCAGGTCGGAAAGGACCGAGGAAAGGCAGCCGAGGCAAGCTGCAACGTTACAACGTAAGGGCGCCTTTTGAACGTATCGCCTTTGACATCCTGGGACCTCTGTCACGAACTGCTGATGGCAACAAATACATACTCATTGTCATTGATTACTTCACCAAGTGGCCTGAAGCTTATCCTATTCCTGATCAAGAGGCTGTCACAGTAGCTGAGGTAATGATACAGCACTGGATTTCCAGGTTCGGGGTGCCTCTTTAGTTACATTCCGATCAGGGAAGGAATTTTGCCTCAGTTGGACGGCATGGTAGAGAGGTTCAATCGAACCATCCTTAATAACCTGTCATTAGTGGTTTCCAGAAACCAACAGGATTGGGACAAGAAATTACTACTCTTTTTACTGGCTTACCGCAGTGCTGTCCATGAGACTACCGCCTATTCTCCATCACAGATGCTCTTCGGTCGTGACCTTCGTCTGCCTTGTGATCTATTGTTTGGCCGCCCTCCGGATGCTCCTTCATCGTCTGAGGAATATATTCAAGATATCCAGGCCCGGTTTGAAGTGATGCACAACTTTGCACGAGAGCGAGTGAACTTGGCGACGGAGAAGATGAAGACCAGATACGACACAAGAGCTACTGAACATCATTTCCACGAAGGAGACAAGGTGTGGTTGTGAAATCCGACTCGACGGAAAGGACTTTTTCCGAAATTACAGTCACCTTGGGATGGCCCGTACACAGTCCTAAACAGGCTGAATGACGTCGTGGTTCGGATTCGTAAGTCTTCGAACTCTAAACCTAAAGTCGTTCCTTACGAGAGGTCAGCTCATTACTATGGCCATCGTACGTAATGTAAATAATTGTAAATAATATAAAACCATGGTCCTTTTTATTTTTAAATGTGTATTTGATTTGATTTGTATTTAGTATTTGATAGCATTTGATTTGTTTTATTTATTTCATTTATTGTTCATGTTGTTCATTATTGTAATGTAATGCTTATTAATGCATTTATGCCACAGTTGTAAATTTAGCTTCCTGTCCAGGAATTGAACTGCCCGGGACGTGCAGTCCTTGGGAAGGGGGCAGTGTTACGAATCTGGTATTTAAAAAGCTAATGTTAGTTCAATTATAAATTAAATGGTTTTATTTCCCGCGAAGTGCAGCGCATGACGAATATTAAAAGAAGAAAGCTAATCCTGAAAATTAAAAATACAAGAGCACGTGCATTTAACATTAAATAAATAATAATAATAATAATGTCTTTTTGATTTCGAGAAAGTACCAGAAAATTTCTCGCGCGTGATTTTAAAATCTTATAAAAGGAGGAAAACATCTCAGTTCCTAGTAATTACTTAGTTTGTTGTAGTTTAGAAAACTGCTCTTGTTGACTGTAGCGAATTCGCGGATTAGCTTTCTTTAACTGTTTTGAATTAAGTTTTATTGAACGTTTGAGTAGTTAGAAGATAACTACTGTGATATATTGTGATACTGCACGATTATTTGAGGACATTTAATCATATTTGTTGTAATAATATTTTTTTTTTTCATTTTTCATCGGACTTGTGCATTCATTTCGTAACGAACCCGTACGCACTCAACAATACGTTATTGTGAACAGATAGTCGAATCTTGATAAGTTTTTTTCAAATAGTATCTCTGAGTATAAATAGTATCAAATAGCATCATTTCTCCTTAGAGGACTTATTTTTCCCTCTCCCCAAACCGTTAGGCATTTCTATTTAAAAAAAAAAAATCCTTTGCAATTTTTTGAAATATTTGCTATTAACTTTTTTTTTTTTTTTTTTTTTTAATTTATTTCCTTAACTTCTTTAGGACAAAATTTAAAAACAAGGACAAAATTATAAAAAAAAAGAGAACACACTCTGAGACCTTATCATATGTAATTTTCTTGGCAAATAGAATCTAACAATCTTTCTTGAAAATGAGTAAGGATTGAAAGGCTTTGAGGAATTTGTTTTCTAAACTTTTGATGAATTATTTTATTTCATTCTTTTCAATGAAGATTGCAATGCAATAGATGAGCACTTTTTTAACGACCCATTAATTTTCCATATATTTTCTTGCATAAAGTTTCAAAAAGGCAATATTTCTTCCCAAAATACACACAATTTCAAGCATATTTAAAAGCTCTTACAGCATTTCATTCCTACTATTCTGGATTTATATTACATTTACACCCAAGAGATCCACATCGCACTTTATCCCACGTGATATGCACTGAGGTCACTCAGTACCCTCAATACTCTGAGCTAAACTCTGAACTCAACTGAAAACTTATGTCTTATATAGTTTTCCGTCCGCCGAGAACCAAAACCTTCGATTTCTTCGAATTGCTAGAATGCATACAGAGTTACAGTTACAATTAGTTAGGGATCGGAAAACTTATAGTTAGGAATCGGATCCAAATGTCACTAAATGGCCTCTAAGTTTGGTGACTTTTGGAGATTCCGTGCCAAATTTGGCGACAAATGTTACTCTCCTAAACCATTGCCAGGAAGAAGCCATTTAGCGAGATAGCCATTCATATCTCTGTTAAATGGATTTAGCCCTGTGACCTTGTTTTCCCGGCTATGCTTCACACTCTTGAAATCTTTCATGTGACATTACAAGAGATATAATAATTTAGATATAATTTCGCTTAACTTATATACTAAATTCATAGTAGTATTATAATATAATAAAAATTTCAACCGTTGCACAAAATTAAAGAAACGTATGAATTATTTTGTAAAATAAGAAAACAAATTAAATAGCCTTCTTCTGTGAGCACTTATAAGAAGATCTTTTATATTAAAAAATACTACGATTTTAAAAATAAAGTCTTTCTGAAATTATAACATTGAATGTCAAGTTAAGAAATGTCACCCATTCTCAGACAGCTGTTAGCGGCAATTTTTGTCAGATCGTCAAAAGCTGAAAAGGCTCAAATATGACTTGTATTGCGTATACAGTTTGAACCTTGGCGTTTCTTACAATCGGGGTCTATGCTTTACTTTGTCGTCTTGAACAAGATTATTGATACACTTTTTTTGTACTATTATTTTTCGAAGACATTAAGCATACTCCGCAACGCTACCTCGGACTTGTTTACTATCAAATAATCAAAACCATATCTTTGAAAACACTACATAAACAGATGCTGAATCTTACATTAACTCTAAATGTATACTAATTTTCGCTTTTCGCAAAAGCGAAATGAGCCATACGAGCGGCCGAGTGATTAAGAAGGCTGAATACTGAGAGTTAAACCCGGGCTTGATTCTAAGTGAATGAACTACCCATGTGTAGTTCGAACACAAGCCAGTTTCTCTTCGAAAGTTCTTCGCAAGAGTATCTCTTAAATTAGGAAGATAGCCTTGTTTCTTCTGCCTTATCTGAATAGCATTTCCTGAAAGCTGAACGGCCTAAAGCGAAAGTTAGTAACGGCAGAGTACTAGTACTAAAATACATTGCTCGGTTACTTCGTATCCCAAAATAACACGACTTTTAGAGAGAATATTTAAAAAAAACTAGAAAGACAACTTGTACGCAAATAACTGAGTAAGAGTCATTTCACAACAACTTCATACATAACGTATTGTTACGTATGTTATTTATTGATATTATTGTTTTAATATTTTACGTTATTTTCTTCCTTCTGACACCAGTTTTTGCGTTTTTCTCTTCCTTCACGTTCGTACGGGGTTCGTAGATTTGGAGTGAATAACGACGACACTTGTTGAAGTATCGAAACACACTTTATTTAACAAATATTAATCAGGATAGCTCCAATAACACTTTTTACAGTCGTCGATCAACTACTATAAATACGCTGGAACAATCAGCGACACAGCCTTCACACTGTCAGGCAATAACGGTGGAGACAGCTTCCTGCAAAGCACCCGACTCTGCATTCCGGAGTACAGCTCCCGACTCTGTTTGGTCGTCCTCGGAACTCCTCGTACTCTCAAGACTCTCCACGCTACAACTCGCGATGCACTCGACGACACACGAGCACAGCTCCCGACTCTTCGGTTCAGTCGTTCCCGGAGCTCAACACGCTCTCACCGCGATACACTAACAGACTCCTTCGGTGCACTCGACGACCCACTCGGCACTCGTCGCCCGGCTCTCAACTCGATCGACTCCGCACGGCTCGCTAGACGAGGCACACTCTCTGAGACACACTAACGGACTGCGGACCAGCAGGGTTTGTATAGCTTTCGGCTTGTGTTCGAGAACATTCTGGGTTAAACCAGTAAGAATTCGTTCCAGAAGGTTCTCCATCCTTCCATGGTATATCGCCAATTTTGTCGCCAAATATTGCCAAATGGGCGATTTCTCCCCAAATGTTCGTAACAATATGATATTCATATTCCTTATTTATAATTATGTCTTCCTGTTCAGAGAGTTTACTGCTCGGGAGCGCTGTTTTTGATAAGGAACAAATGTTACGAAATTTGTATATATGTATTATTTTCTAAAATAAGAACCCAAATTAATTAGCGATCATATGTGATGACTTATAAAAAGATGATTTTTATTAAAAAATACTATGACCTTAATACAATCTCTCCGAAATTATCAATATGAAAATTAATTAAGAAATGCTATCCATTCTCAAAGTGGTAAACTCTTAGCGGTAATTTTTGTCAGATCGTCAAATAGGAATTAATAATTAATAATTTTAATCAAATTTACGTGAAATTTTAGTATCTCTTGTATAATATAACATGAAATACTTGGAGAAAGCGATGTTCCGCCGGAAAAGTAATGTTACAGGGGCAAGTCCATTTAATCTCCAAATTCAGCAACCATTTGTTGACATTTTATCGAGTCTATAACTATAAGTTGTACTGCAATTGAAAAACAGTAATTTATCTCTGATGTATAACTGTAAACGTATGTGCCTTCTAGTAATTTTGAGATATGGAAAGTATTGGAAGTTTCTCGTCGGCCGGATGAATACTATATAAGATCGGAGAGAGTATCAGCTCTCAATTTACAGATTCATTGCACACAACGTTGAGCTTCTGAGTGGGAAGGGTCTTGTACCCTTTGCTCCGTTCTCTTCGTGATTAAAACTCTCGCATCAATGATTGTATCGAGCAAATGATTATAGTAGGTTTGTATTGGAACCACTGGTTCACACGTTCTGTAAAACGGACTAGCGTGTTTGTCTCGTATTTTCATCTGATATTTTCAAATTTTGATTTACTTTGTGTGCCTTTCCATTCTTCTGATTAATTTCCTTTGCTCTCATCTGATTCCTGACATGGATCTTATTCATAAGACGCTAGCAGAATTTTACAGGCTCGGAGCATTGAAGAAAATCTCGGCTCTGAACCCTGAGGATGAACTGGTATTCAAGATTATTTCTAAGCTGGTGCACTTAGGCGAGGAAAGTGGCAGAGACTTCAGATCCCAGTGATAAGAAGCTGACTTCCGCAAAAATCAGGAATTGAAAGACATGAGCACCGTGCTCATAGGTAATAAATGACAATTAAGTTACCTGTTATTCTTCAGTGCCCTACAATAACAGAGTTGCAGCATTCCTGTTTGACGAAACATGCACTTCATAACCTGAGATTAACTCTCCTGAAAAAACTCAGCCTAAGAAATAGGCAACTAAGAAAATAATCAGTTAAACTCCCGGAAATCACTCAGGATGCCATTTCATTCGGACATAAGCCCAAAAGGTATTCCTGGTTCGCAACCTGCAAAGGACGCTGACATCACGGCTGCTACCGCCAACCCAGGAACATATTGCCGAAGTTACGCTACCAAGAAGATTTGTCAGAACCTGGATTTCAGTATCAAAAACGCAGTTCAAAAATCCCTCTGATTGTGATTAAGGACTCGATACCGATCTGGAAGGAGTTGAATAAACTTCTTGAAAATTGAAAACATGAAATTTTAAGGCCGAAGCGAAATCTGACTTCAAATTCGAAGTTAAAGTTTCCTCTTGTGGCGCTCACAGAAAGAATACTGCATTACCTGACGATAGTTACATAAAAATACTACACTCACATGCTGCCAGACGTAAAACGTTTGAAAGTAGTATTAAGAGGCTTCCCTCATACATGGATCCCCAAGAAAGCACTTGACGCCGCTTGGATTATGCATTGCACTGGCGAAATTCGAACGCCTCATGGAGACCGTGCAAAGAAGTCTTTCCTGCGAAGCGTGTTTGATGTACCAGGATGATATCATCATATTCGGAAAACGTTTTGAGGAACATTAAAAAAATTAGGAAGATGTTTCAGATATTGAAGGAAACTAACCTAAAAGCAAGTCCTGCCAAATGCAAATTGTTCAGGCAGAAAGTGACTTATCTCTACGGAAGGCATGTGTACGGTTCTCGTAAAATTGTGAGAATACAGTGACTGGAGACGCTCCAGAAATGAGCATTAGCTGAGCATTTCTTGGGGCTTTTAACATGCTATACGAGATTTGTGAATGGTCTTTCTTTCACCGAAAGACGCATTCACGAACTTACAAAGAGCAAGAAAAAGTTATTGTGAACAAAAATGGAAGAATGCATTTATTAAACTGAAAGAACCCTTAACATCTGCGAACAATCCTAACGTATCCTAATCTCGACAAACCATTTATTCTTGATATGGAGGCGAGTAATAAGAAAGTTGGTTCTATTTTCTTCACAGAAATAAATTGTCAAGAACATGTCATATCATATTGGAGCAAGTATCTATCTAAACCTAGAAATTTCGAGATATGGAAATATGAGATGGATTACTGTGTCTCTAGAAAAGGCTTGCTCTTAATAGTTAAAGCCTTTCACCATTACCCGTACAGCAGAAAATTCCTGATCCACATAGCTTATGTATCGTTGACTTGGCTATTAAATTTAAGGAATCTTGAAGACCATATAGCCAGATGGATACAGTGACTCCAGGAACATCACATCACTATTCGGCACTGAAAATGATCATCATGGAAACGCCGATGACCTGCTTAGAAGATCATGTCCAGGTTGCTGGTGGTATTGTTAGAGCGTTGGCGCGAAATGCAAGCTGCTTAATCCGATCAATACGTCAAATTATAAATTCAACATTGTCTGACCCAGAACCATCGAATGACTAAGAAATCAGAAAGACGACCTGGAAGACGGCGGCATTAAACCCATAACTGACTTAACAGAGTCTTTAAATAGGTAGCCTGCCTGACAGGATACTTCGATTCATAGTCTTACGAAAAAATAACATTGATTTCTCTGGGACTCACTCCGATTCAAAATGGCGTCTTATACCGGATCGGATATTCGAATTCGATGTTGGAAAGGCATTCCGATACCACCCAGACTCCATTAAGGAACTGCATAGCAATCCTACTGGAAGCTACCTCGGAGTAATGAAAACTTTGCAGTGTGCTCGAGAGCGCTTCTGGATTAAAGCAATCGCTGACGTGAAAATGTAGTGCCAATTTTGCAGTGCCTATGCGAACTGAAAATGACAGTAAAAACGCACCGGGGAGAAGCTGCAACATTACAATACTTTAGCTCCATTTCAATGAATAGCCTTCATCCCGAACCAAGAGGCTGTCACAGTAGCAAAGTTAATGACAAAACTCCAGGCTCTTTACATTGCGTTGCTCCAAAGTTAATGACTCTCCAGCAATAGATTTCCAGGTTTCGATATCCGTTTCAACTACATTCTAATCACTGAGAAAGTTTTATCTCGATTATAATTTAAGAACTCTGTAAATTACTTAGTGTATACAAACCCAATCGCAAAATCTAATATAATCGCAAAATCTTAATATAATCTAGCTGATGGTTTCCAGAAACCAAGAGAATTGGGACCAGAAGTTACATCTGTTTCAACCGGCCTATCGCAGTGTTATCCACGAGACTACATGCTATTTCTCATCTCAAATGCTCTTCAGTCGTGTCCTTCGTCTGCCTTGCGATCTATTGTTTGACCACTCACCGGATGCACCTTCATCGCCCGAATAGTATTTGGGATTTTCAGTAACAGTTTGAAGTGGTGTACAATATTACACAGAAGCGAGTGAACTTAGCGACGGTGAAGGTGAAGATCTGATACAATACGAGAGCTAAAGGACATCGATTAAGCTGACAAGGTGTAATTATGGAATTCGATTCGACGGAAAGGATTATCTCCTAAAATACAGTCACCTCCTAAACTACAGTCTTTACACAGTCCATAATAGGCTGAACGATGTCGTAATTCGAATCCGTAAGTCTTTAGGTTTTAAGCGTAAAATTGTTAAGACAGACTAGCTCCTTACTATGGCCATCGTACATAGTCCACATAGTGAAAATAATGTAAATATTTTTCCTGAGACCATTGTCCGATGCGTATATAAATTTGCAAATTCTTGCGCTCATTTAGTGATTTATTATTTGATTTTCTGTATGCTATTTATTGAAATTATTGTTTTAATATGAATTTCATACTCCTTAGTTGTAATTATGGCTTTCTGTCTAAAGAATTTTCTTCTCGGGATCGCAGTCTTTGATAAGGAGGCAATATTACGAATTTTATACATATGTAAATAATTTTAGTGAAATTTTAGGTAAAATTTAAATATCTCTTGTATAATGTTACATGAAAGGTTACGAGGGACGAAACTCCGCCGTAAAAATAATTTTAGAATGGCAAATCCATTTAGCACTGAGGCAAATGTCTATCTCGTTAAACTGGCAAGATATTGCCAAGCTGGCCATGGTTTCGGCTACTAATGTTTCACCAAAACTCGCCAAACCTTGGCAAACATTTATTGAAGTTTTGTACCACTCCCTATATTCTACCGCAATTCAGTAACTGTAATTGATCTTTATAAGTAGTAGCAGGGTAAATCAGTAATTTTGAGAAATGCAAACTACTGTAAATATTTCGTCGGTTGAGAGGGTAAGACCGAAGAGAGCGTCAGTTCTCAGTTTTTAGTTCGGAAATCAATTCTGAGTATTGAGAGGTCTCCGTGCAAGTTCCGATGTTTAGATGCTCTTTACATTGCGTTGCTTCTAATGCTTTTAATAGTGTTTTAATAGCTTTTAATATTTTTAAGTGTAACTACAATTGTGCTGTGTGATACTAAGAAGAGCTCTAAGTAAACTTTTGTGAAAATTTCTAGACCTGTAAAGGTATTTTCAGAAACATAAATTTTATCAAGCTATCATCGATTCTGTATGCACTCAGTCCATTACAAACCCGTACTCACGTAACTGTATCTTAGACGTGTAAAACTGATGACTAAGCGCAATGCCGATGACAGCTTACTCTTTCTTTCACACTGCAATAGTCTCTGAGAGAAAAACATAGTATGCTCTTTTTATAGTGTTTTCAAGAAAAGGCAGATGAAACTAGAGAGTAAATTTAAAAAAAAAAAAAAAAGTTAAATTCTGAAATTTTTCATTTCAGTTGCCCAAAAGGGTCGTTTCGATAAGGTTTTTATGATTTCGATGTGCTTGCAGTCACCCAGGCTGTTATTGCACTCACTCCTGCTAAGCCGTCTTTTATTTTGTTCTTCTAGCTTTAATATTAAACGTCATTTTCTTTGCACTTTTCCTATATACAATTAAATAGTAAAATCACAAAATTTGTAGTCTGCATTATAGTATATGTTTAGAATTCCCGATGCAGTGTTAAGTGTGTTAGCTTACATTTTTATAACTTTTCAGTCTTTTCTGATTTTAATCCTATCCGTATTCAGTGTCCTTAGTAAGATGGCTATAAAAATAATTGTCTTTTTATTATTAATTTTTTATGTGCTATTTATTAAACATTATGTTCTTCGCATTTACGCAACACAGAATGCAATCCAACAGCAAAATCAACAAATATTTATAAATAGCATATCCTTAGAATTTCTAATAGAGTATTAAAGCTTGCCACACGAAATTTTATGTTCGCTGTGTTGTTTCTTTAAAAGAAAACCGCTCTTGTGGCCAAACGTCTGAAATAGTTATCGTAAAAAGTAACATATGGAAAGATTTCAATGAGTCCAGCTAGTGTAATTTCATTAAATTATTTCATACTTTCAGTATTCATAAAAATATTTCATATACTCATGGTTCTAATACATATATTTTTTAAGTCAATCCCGTTAGAAAGTAGAAAAAATATTCTTAAGAACTGTGTTTATTCCTTTAAATCGCTTTGTTTGTTATTCAGTAACTTTTCACATTAAATTTGAAAGTTTACTGAATGGCAACCCTCTGGAGCATGGAAGACACAAGTATATTATTTCCTGCTACGGTAATGCTTTGCTTTCATAGAGACGAGTCTGTTAATTAAAATTGAAACGCAAATACCTTACATTTTTCAAATGGCAACAATCTAGTGCGCTGAAGACAAAAATGTCTTCATTTTGAGCATTGTTGCCACTGTTCACTTCCTAATCGTTGAGATTTCTAAGTAAAAATTAATTAAAGTTTTAAAAGATATGAAAAAAAACCTGAAAGCATTCAGATTTCATATTAGGCACAAAAAGGCATTTTAAACGCTTTGCGTGTTACCTTTATACATTAAATATAATGTTCTCCGCACTTAAACAATAAACTTAAATTCAACAGCAATATCACAAAATATTTAAAAATAGCATATCTTTAGAATTTCCGACAGACACTCTCGCACGTTGGACATAAAAATGTCTTTTAACCTACAGTGTTGCCATTGATCGTTTTGAAATCGTTGAGTTTGCTCATCAAAAATGTGTTAAATATAAAATAGATAATAAAAAAAATTCGAATTTCAAAATTTGGGCTTCCAGTTGCCCGTGGTCGAGTGGAGAATTACGTTATTCAAAGTTTCATGGCTCTAGGTACCGTCGTTTTATTACATCGCAAGAAACGTACATATATTTATGCAGGTTCTTCATTATTTAATTTCTTTAAATACAATGCAGGGCTGTAATAATTGGTGGCAAGAATTTACAAAGTGATTCACCGTTTAATAGTGAATCAATACAAAATGCCAAAACGAAATTAATAGCCCTTCTGGGCAAATTGCTCCTTTTGGCTAATGAATAATAAAACAAATTCGAACCGTCCTTTTATCAGAATGCAAAGAACATACATATATACATGCAGAACTTTCATTATTTAGAAATAATATAGCGCGATTTCCTCAGAAATAATATAGCGCGATAATATTTGGCGACAACAATCTGAAAAGTGACAAGCTGCTTTTAGCGAACCAACACGATATCCCAGACTAATAGCAGCTCTTATGCTAATAATGCATGCTGGACTTTCTTCAGAATCTATTCCATGTTGTGTCTTCGATTAAGTGTCAGAAAATCGAGGATTTCCTACAAATACGCCAAAGCGTAAAACATCTTCGGATATTCAAATATTTTTTCCTTGTCAATTAAGAAAATTAGAATGCATTACAAAGATCTTTTTAACATTTTTATCATTATTTTGTACTAATTAAGTTTCCACACTTTGCAACAGAGTGTTAAAAAAAGCGCTATTTCTCTTAATAAGACTAAAAAACAGCTTTTATCTGTGAGGAAAAAGAAGTGAGACCGAGCAGCTTAAATTAGTCGCTCTTACATTTACGCTGTATTCTTGGAAATTCAAATTGCAGAATTTTATTTACAGTCCTATAAAGGCAGGGGTTAAAAACCTGTTCTTACATTAAATTTGCTAATTAACTAGATTTATTTAATTATTGTTTCATTTCTAACCAGTTAAAGAAATTAGTTAATATTTGAAATTAATTACATTTCCGTATAATTACAGAATTTAGAATTTCATCATTTACCATTTAAACGCAAAGAACGTGATGAATTATCTGAAGACCAATTAAGATAATCCGTAATAAATAACATCCTTTTTTCTCTGAGTAAATCTACATAACCTAAACAATTTTTCCCCATCACCTACTAAATATGACTACTTTTATTTCTGTGAGGAAATGAGTGACTCTATATAAGTTAGTCATTTTTTCCCAATATCTACTAGGTAACCACCTTACAGTAAAGCTTCCAAACAAATTGTTTAACCAACGGAGTATAACGTACGAGACGGCATTAATTCATTTTCATTTTTCGAAAAAGTGAATTAAAAAAATCACAATTTTTAAAAGGATTTCAGGAGTTTATCATTGTAGAACTTGTTACTTGTAGATGCAGTTGATTGCAATTATGTGTATGATATTCACAGTTAATACATGTAATAAAGATGAATTTTCTTGTTTGGAAGGCTAGAAGACATTAGATGAATTAACAAGACATGTATTGAAATAATAAATATATATTACAAATAAATAAATAATCCCATTTAGAGCACATAGGAGCAGGTACCCCTTAAGGAAAACTGCAATACTCGTTTGGTGAATACCGGAATATTTATATATATATAATTCTGTACAAAATTTACAAAATTTGCAAATTATGTCTGCTTTTTCGAAATAGGTTTGAACTAAAGGTACTAATTATGCCGCGGAAGAATTATGAAAATATTCAGAGTTGGCTACGTAAGAATTGTAAGAATTGGATGCTCACTTCAGCCCACCTAGACACAAGCTCATAGCTCAAAGCTGTCCCCATAGCTCAAAAGAAGGGGCCCCGTATCTCCACAAACGAGGGCACCAGTAACCCAGCCACCCCCAAACAACAAACAAAAATACTAAATCAAAACTAAATAAGAACATCTAACACAATATTACAGACAAACAAACAAACAAAAAATCCATAAACACAAATTCACAACATAGAACACCACAGATATCCAAAACCCATACAAACACAAAATTCAATTTTAACAGAAGATTCCTACCAGCGCCCTATTTTCATTCATAAACTTCATTAGAGCAATAGAATATGATTTAAAAACTTTAAAATTAATGACACTTACATTAAAATCAGTAATGTTAAAAATCTGTATAATAGGGGCTGTTAAACTACAATCAACCACCAAATGCCTAGCATCACCATCAACCTGACAACTATTACATAATTTATTTTCCCGCAGTTTAAATCGGTTGAAATAGAACTGAAACCTACCATGTCCAGTTAAAACCTGATTAACATCAATGTTGTTCATACATTTCATTTTATTTATGATTTTAATTAGTTCCATAAATCCTTTGCTTTTAGGTGAAGAGAACCACTGTATTTTCCATTTGTTAACGTAATATTTTTTCATTCTTCGAACTGCAATTCTCTTCGAACCTGTTACTTCAATATTCATTGTACTGACATTTGAGACCGCCTGCTTGGCCAGGCCTATATGGGTTTTAACACAATGTGGATTAATATTTAAATATGAACTCAAAGTTTCTAAATGACTCTTCATTTCGACAATTAATGGATTGAAATTGTCTGGGCGGAAGAGCGCATGGAGAAGTGACAGGCAGTCAGTGTAAATATTTACAGACGGGGTATAAACAAGGTATTTTTAATCCATAATAAGGCTTGTTTGAACGCTTCACTTTCTGCCTGGAAAACTGAATTATATATATTCAACTTAAACATTCTATAATCCACCTCAGTTCCATAGTAAAAAACAACAAAAGCAGCTCCTACGCTCCCTCCGACCCCAGAACCATCTGTATAAATATCAAACACATCAACAGTTGGATTACATTTATCAAAAACAAAACCAATTCTATTGGAAGGATGTATTAAATGAACATCAAATTTTTCAAAAACATTCTTTGTATTTAAATAATCTTCATACATTTTCAATTCCATTCGTCCAGTTCTAAATAAAAATTTCTCATAAAAAAATTCGTATAAAATTGAGAGAGGAGGCAGCCCAGCCAACACAAAGACGGCCTCGGTAGGCACCGTTTTAAAACATCGGGTTAACTAAGCTAAACCCCAAGCTCTCTGAATACTGTCTAACTTCATCCGTAATCAGTTCCCCTGCCCTGGATCTCCAGGCTCCAATTCAATACATGATGATTGGAAGCACTACATTTAAGTAAATCTTCTTCAGAATGGAGGATTTCAAGGCTAAAATCTCAGCTGAAAAGGTTCTTCTATAATTTAATAAAATCAGATCAGTTGACTACGTAAGCGTACAACGTGAGTGTCTGAGGAGTTGTAATTGTGGATGTGTGTGTGTATTGAGAATACGGCAAAGCACACTAGGGCTATTTGCCTAAGGGGAGGGATGCCTTCGTGGAGGACTTTCTAAGAGAAACTGGCTCGTATACATGTTACACATGGGGAAAACCACGGAAACGTCTATGCAGCCAGCCCGTTCGAGGGATTCGAACCTCTGACCGAACTACCAGTGTTCAGCGATTTTACCGCTCAGACACTGGTGGGCTTGTAATTGTGGATGCGATATAAGCGCACGAGGCGTTTTAGGCAACTTCTGTGCTCATACTCCTTGACGACATTCGTCGTCGCTGTCGTAAGAGTTGGATATAAAGTATGAGGTAAAATGAGTAGCTACGAATGTATGAATGACAGAATGAGATGAAGAATTGTCGGTATACTGTAGGTAGGCCAATTACAAGAGCAGGTCGCTACAGAGCTCAATGTAATGCCCAGTGTTATTCTCAGTTTGTGTAAACAATTTCAGAACCCTGGATTCATACTGAGAAGACCTGGACAAGGTGAATTAAAATCCAAAACAACGAATGAGCGTCGTTATTTGACATTTTCATCGCAACGAAACAAAACTGTTACAGCTTTGCAGCTCTAAAGTGATCTGTATCCTGCCACTAGAACCTGAGTTTCATGGTCTACATTTATCCAAAAGCTTCATTAGTTGCGGTTGCATGAAAGAAGACATGAAGTTTACGTTTCACTCACTGTAGCACACAAGAAAGGGCGTTTCGCATAGTGCAGATAACATGCACCTTCTACCAGGCTTCAGCGGAGCACTGTGCTTTTTAGCTGTGCTTTTGTGCTGCACCAGTGAGCTTTATGACGTGTTGACAGCGTCAAAAAGCGCAGTTTGACTAATAAGCAGATCATGCTTTGTATCTGGTGGAACTGCCGTGGTATTATCCACAAAGATAATCTGGAAAAAAGTACAACCCTCGACAGTAAAGGCCCCTTTCCATTAGTGCGTTGCGAACGCGTAGCGTTCAAAGACCGTTTTACACTCTTGCGTTGGATTTACGCGTAGGGAAGTTTGGTGGTCGATTGCATTTACTGCCATCAGATGTCTCCGTATTTAACTTACGGGATTTGGATTTTTATGATATTTAAATTTCATGTTATTGGAAATTTTTATTTCTGCTTATGAACTCTAAAAGTAAAGTACGCTAGCAGTTTTTAGCTAAGTAAGGTCATAATGCATATTATGAACATCACTAATTGCATAGAAGCTGAAGTAAATTTTAAAAATTTCTTTGCGTTTCTAGAAGCCCAAAATATTATTGAAATAATATACATATTATTAAAACTAAAATATACTGTTACTGAAAAAATAAAATAAAAAGGTTAAACGAATTAAAAAATAGTTAGTACTTAAAAATACAGAGAAACTGTAAAGAAAGGTTTACAATATTTACACAAAATTTGCTGTGCTTGAAATTCCGGTGACAGCCATGTGAGATTGTATATTTTTAAAATATGCCCAAATTTGGGGAAAAAACTGGTAATATATAAAATTTTAGCATGTATTTCTACATTTTTAATTTCTTCAGGGTCATTGCTGGATAATTTATTAGAAATCTAGTTTGCTTTAAAAAGCGCTAAGCGAAATTATATTTTAGGCATAATCCATAAAATATTTTTTTAATTTAAAAATATTTAATTCATATCTCTTTTTTATAAAAGAAGTTATAAAAAATAAGCTTTTTCTATTTATACATATATATACACGCACATTAGGTGAAGAAAATGGATTATTTAATTAATTAATTCCTGCGCTTCTGCTGGAGAAGACTGAATTTAAAAGCAATTATTATAGTAAGTTTTCTAAAGAATGTTTAGGGCATTAATACTGTTTCATGTTAATTAGTAGCGAAAATTTAGAGCTGGATACATCCCAAAGTCTCAGCACATGTATGCACATTCACATAAAAGTGAAACGCAATGTATATACGTATATATATGTACACTGCTCAAAAAAAAAAAAAAAAATGGGGCAGTGCTATATCTCCCGTTCTACTGGGCCGATTGACAAAATTCAAACTGCGTTTTTCATGTCTCGAAAGCGCGACTTAGGATATATATTAGATTTATATATAGCACTATTCTAACATAGGTATTTTGACACAAAATCGGACTTTTTCTGAAATAACATACCAATTTTTTTCCATATTTCGATTCTACGGCTCAAATTATGCCAGAATACCAAGTTTTGTAAAAATCGTACGAGTAGTTTTTAAAATATTAGCTCTCAAAATTTTAGCTCCTCAATGTTAATTGAATTTGGCAAATATTTATTAATATCTCTTTTTTTACTAAACTTTTTTTATTTTTTCTCTCACATTTCGAAATTTAGGTTCATTCCAAATACAATTTACCCATTTTTTGTGTTTTATTTTTTAAATTTCTATTTTTAAATAATTTTTATAAATTTTTCGAAAAAAATTTTGAATTATAACCTATAAAACTTTTACCATCATCATAAAGTAGGTGTATTTTTAAGCATATCTGCAAAAAATTAGACTTTTTTATTCAAAATTTTCTAAGATATACACGAATTTACATATTTTCGCGTTTTGAAATTTGGCATCTTTTTTTTGAGCGATAATAACGCCAAATGTGGTCTATGGATTTTTGTTACACTGAATTGCCACAGCTATTTTTAACCTTAAATTTCAAGTAAAATTTTACAGAGAATTAATTATTATGAAATATTTTCCCACAATAAGACGCAATAAATATTTATTAATACTATATGAAAATCTATTTTTTAAATTATAGATGATATTATTCATATTTTTAACAATTTTTTTAAATTTCTCTCTTTCTTCCTTTTTTTAAAAAATAAGAGTACGTTTTTCTAAGAGTAAATTTTTACCTTCGGCGTTTTATCGTCTGCTACTTTACTTCGTTTAAATCGAATTGTCTAAAACTGAGAATTTTCGTTTAATGTTTATTTGAATTTAATGAAAATATTTTATGACATTAACTGCATAATTTATTTCTAAACAAACTGTTGCTTTTGAAGTGGCTGAAAGAGCGGCAGATACTATCATCCATATTTTTAAAGCATAGTATATTTTTATAGAAATATAAGATTTTGAATAATCATTTTTATAAAAGTCAAATTATGATATAAACATACAACCCTGTAGAGACTGAATTAATGGAAGTTCAATGGTTATGTAGAAATGATCTGCAGCTACTTAATGGCTGGATAAGTCAGCAGATTCTGTGGACAAGCAAGAATAATTATATAAACGACACCCAACATTCTGTATTTTTGTATTTAATGTCAATTTAATCTGTAAAAATGTATTTTTGTGCGTAGCTTATTTTCATTATATCCTTAAAATTCTAATTTAGAATGTAATTGTCAAGAACTGAATCCTAATCATCAATAATATAATAAGTAATTATTACGGTTATTAATAAATCCTTCTTATAAAGTAATTGTAAATATTTCAAAAAACTTTCTGCCTGAATGCAAATATTTTTCTATGCAAAATTCTTAATTTATATTAATCAAGATTGCACACGATATTATTTATTTGCACTTCAATTTTTACCGTCAGCTCTAGTAGAAGTTACAAATCAATTATATTTAATTAAGGATTGGATTGGATTATTTAATTATGGCAAAGCACACGAGGGCTATCTGCCTAAAGGGAGGGATGCCTTCGTGGAGGACTTTCTAAGGTAAACTGGCTCGTATACACGTTACACATGGGGAAAATCACTAAAACGTCCATGCAGCCAGCCCGTTCGCGGGATTCGAACTTCCGACCGAACTACCAGTGCTCAGCATCTTTACCGCTCGGCCGCTAGTGGGCTATTTAATTAAGGAATGACCATCTAAATTTAGAAACAGCCTACCGTAACAGCAATTCAATTATTGGCGCCGTATCTTTCATGTTACTCCTGATTGGCAAGCTATATGATTTTTAATGAGTATTCGGGTTTTGCTAGTAACTTCATTTGGAAATCGCGCTTAAACTAGGTTAGTTGGTTATTTGAACATAGAAAGAATGTGGGAGCTATTTGGTTAAGATGCTTTCATAGAGAACCTTTGTAAAGAGAACCTAGAAAACTACGAAAACCAACCATGCAAAACCCTGTGTTAGACTTCGCAACAAACAGTTAGTATTTAACAATCTTCAAATGCTAGGCAACTGGTGAGGCTCCAATTAAATCTCCGATTTAATATTTTATTTGTAAATATTTAAAATATTGTTGTATACTTAGACACAAAAAGCAGAACTACCAAGCCGTAGTGCAAATGAATATTCATTTTCTTTTGCAATAATTGTATTCACTTAATATTCTTGGAATATGAGCTAAAGATGGAACGTTCTCGGAAGATTAAAGAAGTGTTTAAATCCAGTGATATAAGGTTTGTCTTAGAAGCTCAGGATCAAAACGATTCTGCAATTGCCCCATTAGTTGACTTGTAAATGGTTGTGAATTAAGCAGATGACTTTTAATCTTACGTTTTCAGTCAGACAACGTATTCCAAATGTTTTGTATTGCATGATAATGCATCTTTTCATTATTCAATAACCAGTGGGAGAACCGCTTGTGTTCCGAAAATAAGTATGTGTACTCAATTGTCCTGCATGTTTTTCAAATTTGTCTTCTTGTGATTTTTTTTCTTTCCCAAAAACTAAAGTTGCCTCTCAAAGGAAAGTTTTTTGATATTGAAGAGACAAAAGGAGTATGACATCTACTTTTAGAGGCATGTCAAAAACAGATCTCTACAAGCCTTCTCTTCCATTACATGTTGTGCAGTCAGACAAAAAGTTGCATCAGCGTAAATTCTATAATCTATTTTTATTACACTCTGATTACTTTACTAACATACAGTGAATATACACTAAATCTTTTACATCAGCTTAAGTAATTCGGAATTTTTGACGGAATTGTTGTCGGAACTAGGACTTAGAAGATAGGTCATATTGAATATTTCGATAATCCAATAAATTGAAGGTCGAAGTTTCAATATTTTATTTTCGGAGGGAGGCGAATTTTTTTCAGTTTTGTTCCATTATCCTAAATATATTTGCTTCGATTCTTTATTTTTTCTATAAAAGCGGAAATCTTACGCATGGTATACATATAACGCATAGCTTCAATTAAAATTTAATAATATACAGGGTATTTATAATTAAAGTTCCACATTGACACGGTCATAAAACAAAAACTACTGGATCAAATGTTATCAAACCTGGTAATCGTGTAAAAGAGATCATAGGAATTTATTTTTCGCGAAAAAAGGGAAGTTCCAAACCTCACCACCAGGGGGAAAATGGAGCTGTATGCAATATTTTTAAACGAAGTATGGGTCGGAATCTAACTTAACCTTTTGTTACACGGGTTTAATATGTTGCATACCCTAAAGAAATTTTGAAGTAAGAAAATTACCATTTAAAGGCGTTAAATTCGATAAACGTCGAGTGCGCCATCCGTGTAAGTGAGAAATTCGTCCGTGAAAACCACGAATTAGCGATTAGAAAATGTGAGATCGCAAATCACTCTCACAAGTGCGTACAATCTGGAAATCGTTTTCTTACAGATCGCTAATTTGTAATTTTTTAAGCCTGAATTCGGCACTAAAATATGAAGATACTGATTCAAAACGCTTTTAATCGATTTGGGCCAAAGAAATCCCTCATGTTATCTATCTAGTTCCATTGCATTCTCCTACTGCATTCGATTGCATAGCAGTCATTCCACACCGTTTAGTGTTGAATAACAGCTAGTTTTATAACTGAACCATTTTTCTCTGAAGAGCAGGCGACAGCTGGACCACTGTGATTGCAGCTCACTTAGAGTCAATGTTAAAATGTTTCGTGATACATGAACTGCATGGAACTGCAGTAACATGGCATTTTAGATACTACGATTTTTATGCAGGGCTGGGCCTCACCTCACGTGTGTCGCACAGTTACTTAGGAAACATTTCACGAATGAACGTCTTATACGCCGACAATTCCCCTCTTCCCACCAGACCTCAATCTCTGTGACTTTTTGCTATGGGGTTATCTCAAAAGCACTGTTTATGGTGATATTCTAAACAATTTGGCAGAAATGAAAAATGTCAAACACTGACATGTCCGTAACATTCCTCCCGATATGCTAAGAGCTGCTGTTGAGAATGCAGTAACAGGATTTAACTTGCTTTCGGAAAATGCTAGACGCTACATTGAACATGCTTTATAACACGTTTCGGAAAATATTAAACACGTTTTAAACACATGTTTTCGTGTCTTATTTCATTTAAGAATCTTGTATACAGTGTCATTTTCACCCTGGTGATGAGTTTTTTTAACTATTTTTTTTTCTCACTGAAAATAAATTCTCATAACCTCCTTTACACGATTCCCAAGTTTGATAACATTTGGTACGGTAGTTTTCCTTTTATGACCATTTCAAATTGGAACTTTAATTATAACAACCATGTAAATTAAACTTTAAAAATTTTACAGTTTGGTTCAAGTCCCAGCTTTAAAAATATATATATAAATATAATATTTTTTTTAATCCTCTTAGAAAGAATGTTTTAAGAAGCTAATTTTTCTCTCGCGTTATAGATTGTATAAAAAAACATGATCTTTAATATGATTTAGATTGTTTCAGCCGATATAAGAATCGAGTTACTCGGTGGTACAGAATTAACCCTGCTGGACTGTTTTATTTCTTTGTCATTTAGCAAAAATCTTTTAATTAAAATATTTATCCTTTGGACTTCGCTTTTTTTTTATTTGTAGTTAAAACGACTAGAAAATGAAAAGCTGTCTTCAGCTGAAACGCAATTCATGTAATTGATATTTTAAAAAATTGACAAGAAAGCAAAATTTATGGAAGTCTAGCAATCGAAAAATCTTAATTTTCTTGTGTGTGCACTGAAAATAACTGTAGAAGGAAAGAAGAAAATTAGGGAGAAAAGTAAGCAAAAATTTGCAGAGAAATTTGGCTGTCAGACATACCAAGATGTTTCAAAAAGTTGGACGCTTTTGAAGATACTTTCAGGATACTTCAATGAATTTAGGTGTTCAAAGAAAAAACACTTGGACGTGTACACCAGCAAATACCATTAATTGAGCTTGTGGTTAACAGAAAAGACAATATGGTTTAGACTATATGGTTGTATAAATTTAAATTACGTTATAGAACATCATATCGTATCATAAATGGAGACTTCCATGATTTTCTCATTCGAATTATTTGAAGATTCAGGAGTTTATCCGGTGATGTATGCGGATGTCACCTAAAGATGTTTTTTTTCCTCCTAATGAAACAGCGGCCGAGCGATAAAGTCACTGAACGCTGGTAGTTCTGTCCGAGGTCCGAATCCCGCGAACGGGCTGGCTGCTTGGGCATTTTCGTGGTTTTTCCCATGTGCAACGTATGCCAGCCAGTTCCCCTTAGAAAGTCCTCCACGAAGGCATCCCTCCCCTTAGGCAGATAGCCCTAGTGTGCTTTGTCATAATTAAATAAACCAAAACCTCTTAATGAAACCAGTCTTTCCTTTCATCTCATACCTTCAAAATGTTTAGCCTCTAAAGACTGATAAAAGCTCTGACCAAATATTGATGAAATGGATTGAATTGAATTATTAAGTTACGTCAAAGCAGGGCTATCTGCCTAAAAGGAAGGATGCCTTTGTGAAGAACTTTCTAAGGGAAATCAGCTGGCATACACGGTACACATGAGAAAATCCACGGAAACGCCCATGCAACCAGCCTGTTTACCGGGATTTGAACCCCGGAGTGAACTATCAGTGTTCAGCGACTTTACCGCTCGGCCGTTTGTGGGCCTTTATGAAATGGAAGGCGATAACTTTATTTAAAATGATTGTCAGAAATATCAAGATATTTCGAAAATTGGATATTTTTTAATATACTTGCGGAATGCCTAAAGAAAAAGAGCAAGAATAAAGTAGAATGCCTGAAGAAAAAGTGAAGAAAAAATACATTTTACGGTAAAATTTAGTATTTGTTTTTGTTTTTTTTTTTTTTTTTATTTAAAACTTTTTAATCTTATGATATTTGATTTTTACGATTTCAAAAATAAAATATTTGACTAAAATATGAATAACATTTAAGAAGCCAAATGTAGGATAAAATTGTGTAAAGCAATGGGCACAATGATAAAACTGTTTAAAGCAGTGTATGCAAGTCATCCTAAGTTAAAATGTCGCAATCCTAAGTTAAATGTCTCTCTTATTTATATATATCTTTTCTGAACGGAACATTGAAAGGCGTGTTAACTGTGCTTTACTGTATTTTCTCTTTTAATATATACAGTTTTCAAACGCATCGTAGTCTGGGTTACAAAGTATTCCTCCGAAAGAAACGCAATTCAAATAAATAAAATCAAATTCTGGAAAATTTATATTAATAAATATATTTAACATGCTCAATTCGAAGGAATAAATAGAAAATTTTAAAACAATTATCTGAAGAGACAATGCAACACAAACAATTAAAATAAAAGTTAAGAATTTAAAAATTACCTAAAATAATAACTATGACAAAAAATATATATAAAGAAAACTATTTGAAAAAAAATAAATGCTGCACCTTTATTTACGCAGTTCGAATAGGTAAGTAGAAATTTTTAAAATAGTTATTCGAAAAAAAAAAAACATGAAACTTAAACAATTAAAATGAAATTCGAAAAAGAAAAAATTACTTAAAATAATAAGTTATAATTAAAAATACAATATAAAGAATATTATTTGGACAAAAGGAACGATGGTGACTTTTTTTCCGCTCACAGAAAAGAAATTAGGTTGCCATATATTAAGAAGTTCGCCAAGTGAACTATTCTTGGAGCAAACTGACAAAAAAGTGCCAACATAAATTTGTGAATTTCTCCGTAAATTTCACTCCAAATTTTACAAAATTTCATATTTAGGCGTAATTTGAGTCGTAGAATCGAAATATGTAAAAAAATTGGTATGTTATTTCAGAAAAAGTCCGATTTTGTGTCAAAATACCTATGTTAGAATAGTGCTATATATAAAACTAATATATATCCTAAGTCGCGCTTTCGAGACATGAAGAACGCAATTTGAATTTTGTCAATCGGCCCAGCAGATCGGGAGGTATAGGACTGTCCCATTTTTTTTTTTTTTTTTTTTTTTTTTTTTTTTTTGAGCAGTGTACAGGGAGCATGCTTTAAATTCGTATTATATAATTTTCAAATTAATTTTTACGGGGAAAATTTAAATAAATAAGAGCATAAATAAAGCATTATATTTAATGCATATAACAATAGAAATAAATTATAAAACACAAATATAGAATCAAATTGGAAAAAGAAGCTAAGAAAGTTGCAGACAGGGTAGAAAACGCGTAAGGGATTCGAACTCACGTCCCCAAAAGTTAAACCATCTTACCGTCAACTTTACCATTAAGACATCTTCACACGGCAATTTTAGCTTATATATATCATCAAGTAAATGAATTCTTAAAACTAAATTTTAATTTTTTTGGTCCTATTTCCGTGTTTCACCCAAGTTTGTTGTTCAGCTTCTAGGACATTTCTTGCAAAAAAAAAAAATAAAAATAAAAAAAAATAAAAAAATAAATAAATAAATAAATAAATAAAAATAAAATAAATGATATAAAAATCTGAAATGTTTCATATTTTAAATTACGTCCAAAGGGGCGTTTTTTAACATTTTGTGTGTTATCTTTCTTTATTAAATATCTTGTTCTTCACACTTAAAACAGAAGATCCAGTTCAACATCAATATCGCAAAATAGTTTTAAAATGACCATATCTTTAGAATTTGCGATAGAGAGACTCACGCGTTGGGGATAAAAATGTTAAATGTTTTTTTCTGCACAACGTTGCCATTCCTAGCTTTGAAATCCTTGAGTTTGTTAATAAAAAATTCGCTAAAGTTTTACAAAATAGGAAATCGATAATAAAAAAAATTCCAAATTTCAAATTTGGTCTTCCACATGCCCATATTCGTTGGAGGATTACTTCGTTCAAATTTCGATGGCTCTATGTACCGTTATCTTATCACAATCCGATAAATATACATACATTTATGCAGAGTTTTCATTATTTAATTTCTTCAAATATAATGCAGGACTGCAACATTTTGTGGCAACAGTTTGAAAAGTGAACCGACATTTATGAGTCCGACGCAAAATGCCAAAACGAAAGTAATAGTCCTTCGGGACTCAAATCCCTTTGGACTAAAAAATTATCGTGACTTTCCGATTTAAGTTTAACGGGCTGCTAAAAATGTGCTTACAAATATATGTTAGCCGAAAAGGTATATTTATAAATAGAGAAATACAAATTTAACATACTCTTTAATGCAGTGGAATATTTAAAAGGCTATCAAATTTAATTTATAATTAACGTTTTTAGTTTTTACCTGTTTCAAAACAAAAAAATAATAAATCTTTTAATGCCATATCTGATTTGATATAGTAATTTGATATAGCCAGACGTTCATTTTCATTAAAGGTAAATGTGTATGCAGAACTAGGAAATAATTATCAGGACAAATTTTGCTATTTCATGGACTTGGAATCATATTTTTTGCGCCTGATTTTCTTGAACTTCATCCGTCCGTCATCCGTCACCGCACTTCGACAGGATTGCAGATGTCAATCAAAGTGAATTCGCTCTCTGATTGGAGAAACACATACATACCGTAACGGATACGCAGCAGTGGAAACGGGCCTTAAGGTGTACAACGAGATGCTAGTCTTTGTTGAAACTGCTATCAAGTATTCCGGCTCACAAAGATAATGTTTCATGAAGGTAATACAAGACCACATATATCTGTATTCACCGGTTGGACTCTCTACGGACTCGAATGGGTTTCTTTTGCCACAAACACCATATAGTGCAGACATCGCTCCTTCGGACTTCTACATTTTTTTCACACTTGGAGCTACATCTTGCTAGTGCTATCCTGTATTCCTCACAGTACATCCGAAATGAGTTTTTGGACTCGCGGCCACCACGTTTCTAGGCCGCAGCCTTTGAAAAACAACGAAAATGTTCGCAGAAAAGCATAGATATTGTTGGTGATTACTACCCTTTCTAAAGATACTGCTTTCCTGGTTTTTTCCTAACTTTATTTAGAACGTTTTTTGGAAAAAACTTTTGTTACACCTGTTATTTATAATTGTTTACAAATGCAGAACATAAAAAAATTTCACATACCGTACATTATGGAGCATAACGCGCACGTTTAGTTAAAAAAAATAGGTCCGAAATTTACTAATGAGCGCTAGTCCCAGATATAAAAATGGTAGATTAAAAATGAGGAAAAATTAAATTTTTACATGTACGAAAATGCTGCTTATTTAAAAGAATTGACATACCTTATGAAATTAAACATTTTTATTATCGAAAATTTTAAGAGTTCGTCATGTCCATCTTACGTTATATCTTCAAGCGTATCATCGAATTCTGTTTCATCTTTACCAACATTGTTAATGTGATCCATAAATAAATAAGCACTACCCGTTCCGTCTTTCACCAACACCAAATATCCTTGCAGCAGCACGATTTTTCTATTTTCTTTTGCAAAATGAATGGCTTTGCTTTTGAAACCAGCACTGTGTTTGTTTCTTTTCTCGGAAGCCAAAATTACTGCTAAGGAACACTTGATCAACTGTATTTCAACCAAATCAAATATGCGATTTACCAAAGCCTTCGATTTTCACTTCAGAATCACAGCTATAAATGACTACAGAAAAGGAAAACTTCTAATTCCACGAATTCATTCAGGTTGGAAGTACATTCATACTCCAAATTATATTCCCTTTTTCTCAAAACACTACAATAGCATTTTTTTGGACAGCTGCATTGACAATTCACCCTCTTTGCAGGAATATTTACTCCCTTAAGCATTTAACTCACACACATATTGTTCCCTTTATAGATTGTCAATTCAATATAGTACTATTATTCGAAAGGCTAGGACAAATCTTCGAATAAGTGACCTAAAAAGATTAGAACATTGCACATATATCTTTTGGGTTTCTTTGTAAAGAATTGAGTGCGCGTTATAAGGCGAATGTAACTAAAAAATTAAAAATGTAGCCTGAAATTATATATGTGCGTTATACACCGGTGCGCGTAATACGACCAAAAATACGGTAGTTAGAAAATTGTGTTAGTATCAAATAGAACAAAATTATTACATATCACAATTTATGGGTTAAAACTCTGATATAATAGAAGTTATATACCGAGTTTATACCATTCTCCTTTCGTTTCGAAAGTAATATGATCCTCGAATTGTAGATGGAGAATCATAAAGACTGGTAGACATTCTGTTGATGTGAAAGTGCATTTAAAACTTAACAGTTATATTTATTTTAGTATTAGAAGTATTTTAAAATTGTCTTTTTAATATCAGTGAATTTATAAATGATTAATATTTAATAAGTGAAATATAGTTGAAAATTCCCTACTTAATGTTTTGGACTTATAATTTTAGCTTAAATCTCTTGAGTGGTATTTAACCACTAGAATATTTTAATGACTCTGCTTTAATTTGTGTACGGATTTTGAAGCAGAATGATAATGTTGACCTAAGTTAAAATTTAATGGCTTCGGTATAATAAGAAGAAACGTTATATACAGATAGTTTACTTGGTTATGATTTAATTTCCTTAATCTCGATGAATGAACACCCCGCAATCTAAGTTAATTTTCTTTTATGAATTATTTTTTCTTAACTGAAGAGAGCACTAAACACCTTGTCGCTTTAGCTTATTATTGGCTGCAATATGGCATATTAATTACCTGCAATAATGGCATATTAATTACCATGGCATATTAATTACCTGCAACATCTTATGACGGGTCCTGCTGTCTGTGGTAAGCATGATTCTCCATCCTTGAAGAAGGGCTGGACAGATTATATAATTTGGTGAATGAACACCCATAACTACTTAAGCCATAGGAAATTTCCCTTATTATTTCCCACTTGCGCGATTTATCGTTTCTGAGGCCAGTGTTTAGATACACCGTTGGTAAATAATTTTCGGTATAAAATTGCGTGATTACGCACTAAAAATACTTGTTTTTCTCTGTAAGTAACTAAAAAATCAGTTGGATTTGAAAAGTACATTTATTTGGTATCAGGGTCGGTCGTAGAAGACCAGCTGTCTATCATTCAAGTCCTTCTATTTCAATAAGAGTTTTACCCTTCTTTTAAGTGTACCCATACCTGAGCATATGGAAAGATATTGTCTTAGACTGTTAAGGTAGCCAATTAGTGTTGAAATTTCATTTAAAGACCCGCTTATAGCGTGTCATCACATTCCTTTCTACTAGCATTGAAATCATCTGGAATTAAAATATTTCTGAGGAATAATATTTTAGAGCAGATAAGAGGTCCAGTTTCTAAAAGTGTATAAATGTATATAAAAGTTTTAGAAGCCTAGAAAAAAATTTCAAATGAAATGCTTATTTTCTCACGTAGTAGATAATGATTTCGTTGATCTCTTGCAGTGATAAGGATTTTAAGCTGATCATAATATGTAAATTGATCGTAGTGAATATCTGCCTGCTAATGGTTCTTTATTACAACATGTTTTGAAATAATGTACTTAAATGATTTGTTTCATCATTGGTTTTCCATAACTTTTGTTTAACTACTTAACAAATTATCCGATCATCTAGTTTGCATTTGTTTTTGCATTATGTCTCTGCGTACCTGTATTACAGAAGAATTGGTTAATAGTTTAAGCATAGTACTTTTAAAAAATCTTAAAATACAATTACTAATGAATTTGAGTATTTTACATAATACATTCAAGACTGTTTTTTCTTTCTCTGTGCTGATACATTCTTTTTTAGGATTGTTCTTTTTCTTTTGTCATATCCGCCAAGAATATTTTATTAACTCGAATTTATCTGTTCTGTTTCTTATTTTATGTTATTTCTAAGGTTATTTGAAAGGGAAATGTAATTTTTCGTAAAAGATCCTATAAAGTATCATTTACAAGCATTAAAGTTATGCTTGGTTTTGCGAAGATTCCAAACAAAAGAATGTTTCAAAAATACTATCTTTATATGCAGATAAGATAGAAAGAAAATATGCATAAAACTTAGAAAAAGTCTTGCTATGAGTTCAAAACTAAGCTCAAGTATTCATGAATAATTCCAGATAAAAAACCGCAAACAAAAGATGGAAAATTTTAAAACTCCTATGTGAACGTATTGCAAATGAAGCTCTTTGTGTTTTGTCAAAAACCATGGACTCCCGATGCGTCGTTTCTATCCAATCAATCGCTATTGAAACACCTGAATAGAAAACCAATTGGCCCTCTCATGTCTGTAATTACGTTGAAAAGAAATGGCTGTATTGTCCGGGGGTTAGAGAATGTAAAAACCTTCGTTAATTCACTGAAGAAGTATCTAGAAGGACATAAATTTCTATGCATCCAGATGATTTTGTTAACTACTTTCCTCTCTTTGATGCAGAAGAAGAACGAATGTTTGCTTCTTTCTTAAAATATAGTGATATTTCAATTGAGAGCACTGTTTTGGTTTAATTTATATTTAATAGCATGCTTGTTTGGCAAACAATTATTCTTTTTGCATTTATGATTTTGAATGCTTGTTTGGCATATAGTTATATAGTTATGCAATTTAACTTGTTTCGCATATTTGGATTTATAATTAAAATAGTATAATAATAATAAATATAATATTTTAAAAAATAATTCTGAGATTAAATCTAGAATAATATTGAGTGCGCAATGAAGAAATTTATAGAGAACTCAGAGGATGAAGAAAATCAACAGAAAATTTAAAGGTGACCTATGTAATCAAAAAATCAATCCAACTTATAAAACAAATGGCCATTTCAATTTAAGTAAAATTTAGAAGTTAGAACTTTTAGTCTATTTTTATGAAATATCTCTATTAATAGTTTTAGACAAATTGATTTTTAATCTTCAGACTGAACTACTTGACTAGCGTGATGAAACATGTTAATTAATCATAGTCTAGACCAGGATTCGGGAAGCGGTTTTTGGAAAGGTCAACAATATTTGCACGTTTAATTCTACTAATGCAGCGAAACATATACACACACACGCACACCCTACAGGGCAGGATTTACGTATAAACTACACAAGCGATAGCTTAGGGTCCCCCCACTTTCTTGGAGGCCTCCTCCTTCCAAAAAAATTTAAATATAATATAAATAGTATTAAAATATACTATAACAGATTTATAAAGGGCCCCATATCTTAAGCAGCTTTATCAAGTCTAAATCTAGCTTTGTCACCGTCCAAAACAATGTTCGAAATATTTTTTATTAGGAAGTTATGTTTTTGCTTAACATTTAGAAATATTTTACTGAAATTTATAAAAAAGCGAATAAAATATTTCCATTCATTAATAAAAGATTCACAATCTAATGAATACCAGCTAGGCGCACTTTCGCCTAACAGGCGCGCGCATTTCCCTCCCTGCCATTCGACGCTGAGTCAAACGTTACAAGAAAGATATGCCATAAGAAGAATTATGTGTGCTAAAACCAGAAAAAACATTCTGTTATTAGTTTTATGTGAATCATTTCTATTTATTTATTCGTTTTATATAAAGTGATGTCCTGTACTACGTCCATGTGATTTATGTGAACTGCCTTTTCACATACCGTTATCTGAAGGTATGCGCTCGAGATTGTGATGATTTAAAATAATAGAGCTCTGGCCGTTACAAGTACAGTGAGATCATTTCTAAAATTTTGAAAGGCAACATCTACTTTTTCCTGCGCAAATTGATCAGGGCATTGAAAAATCAAAAAGGCGTTGGTGACACACATGACACACAGATGACCATGTGTGTGAGTTACAGGTATTAAAAGCATTCACACGGGTAAAAGTGAACTTGTAAACTGAACATGTGCACCAAAATCTAGCTGCTCTGCATTCTGATGGATGTACCCAAAGTGCGAAATCGGCACTTGGCTGATAGCCCGCTGGATACAACGCTTATACCTTTTGTATACGATAGGGCTGCATTCCTTCCTTCAGTAGCATATGGCAAACCGTCATTTAAAACAGGTTTACAGCACGGGAAACCGCTCGCGAACTACATCCCCGTTGATTTTTTACCCCTACCCAGAATGTCTTCTTCACGTTACGGTGTCCTGACGCTCCTTTTATGCCCCTTTTATGCCCTTTCTTGCTTGACTGCGGTGAAGTTTTCCGCTTCACACAGCTGGGGATGCAAACGCTTGCATGTTTTTCAATTTGGAGTGCGTCTCATCGGACACCGGTACCCGTAAAGTTTCTCTGCCTCACTCGCATTTCCGTCCGCCTCCAAAAGGCGTTGGTGACACACATGACACACAGATGACCAAATACACGAAGTGCATATCGGCCATTTCGGGATTCACATAACCAGACATTCTTTCTGCAATTCACAACAGAAAATGCGCTGAAACTTGGATAATGTTGCGATTAACTGGGGTTCTACCACATTAAAGCGGTACTTCCCAGGAACATGAGCCAGAGCATGAGAATAAAAATATTTTTTAACCTACTGATACATAAATCCTTTCCGCCTGAAACTAAACTGTGGTGTTACGGGCGTGATCGCCAAAAGTGACGATACTAAGAATATCAAATACAAATTAATTTTGCGTAAATACTTAAACTAAAATTTAGTGTTTAGTACATTGCATAATCATTACTAAATAGATTAACAAGACTTACCCAATGATGCATGCATGAGCCGAATATTTTCTTTTTTCAATCTCATATTTATTTTATCGAACATATTTTCTGGATTAAATAAGGCACATTTATCACACACATAGAAAATACTAAAATATCATAACTTAGATACACACAATGCGATAACTCAAATGGAATGTTCGTGGAGTGCCGAAGCGTGACTATTCGCGCAATCCTGTCCCATCGAATAATTTTGCGGTTGAAACGTGGTCTTATTCATCTTCGTAATATCGCGCTGTCTGGTTACACACTTGTAAGCTCTTCTTCTTTTTTTTTTTTTACATTCATATTATTTTTACACACTTAACATCACGTGGTGACACATCGCTGGTCAAGCACATCTTGAAGTCGAACAGTTATTTATATTCTGCTTGAGCGTTTATTTTATGTTATTCACGTCAGCCGGACTTAGTGAGTCTCAAATCAAACACTCTACTTTAGGTACTGGATCTCTTCATTCTGCTTCTTTCTCTGCAAAATATGACGACATTCCACTTGCAAAACTAGACAGGAACAAATGGCGACTGCTGACTGTGTGTGTGGCCCGAAAGCCCACGCACTCGCTAACACGACGTCATGCAGCAAGAGGGGAAAAAGAAAAAAGAGACAAACCAGTCCTTCCAGTTTTTATACCTTTCGACGCACGTGCTCGCGCATGATAACGATACAAGAATCGATGTAGCCACAATGTTCTCACATTCCCTCCGGCCGAAGAAAAAAAAATTTGTCCCATCACTGGACAAATGAAATCCCTCTCTGCTGGACACACTTGAACTTTCGTCTGCATTACATACACATTTCACACCAATCTTTACATCATTTGCAAAGGCACTGCACTTTATCATTTCGTTGGCACTCCATACATTCCTCATTCTATGAACACAGTTGAGCTTTCGTATGCACTATCACACATATTTCACGTTAATATTTCGCATTGCTTGAAAAAAAAACACAGCATTTTAAACATTTTGTGATATATATTTTTTACATTAGTATTATTCTTTTACGTACTCATGCATGTCTACTCTTTCCTAAAATATCACCACAGATGCGATTCCAGGCAATGAAAATTTGGCACTTACGACACATAATTTACAATTCACATATGATTAAATATCCAATCAATTACTTAAACTAAGAACATTTGCATTATCAATTTTGATGGAACTCCTCTTAACCATTGTTTACCTTATTTCATTCTTTACATTTTAGAATCACATTCACTATTTCATTACATAGCTACTTTTATCATTTGATCATATTCATTTTACATATACATTTCATATACCAATATGTCATGACATTGTTAAAAGCTACATTTGTATTAGATCCACTACTAAATTACATACCTTCAATTTGATTCAGCAGTAAGACAAGGAGATTTGAACCACACTCTTTCTTTCTTTCTTTTTCTTTTTTTTTTTTTTTTTTTTTTTTTTTTTTTGAATCTGCTACCTAGTAATCAATGAGACCCTGCATAGTACAATTCAATTCTTCTGGTATATGGACCAGCCAACTCTACCAAAATCGTGCAATTAGCGCTTTATTACACTAAATTGACCCATACCACACACGATCATCATTCATTATCTAGCTTGTACACATGCTACATTCTTATCATAACCACAATTTCTTTACACATTTTTTACACATTTTTTTTTTTTTTTTTTTTTGATTTGCTGATCTACAATTAACAATTGTGTTACACTCCTAATCCTCATTTTGTGTTGAATCTACTCTTGAAGGCTTTTGTAAAAACAATTTACTTACGTGAACTTTAGTGGTTTTATTATCTAATTGTATTATATAATTATAATTTCGTAGCTTTTTAATGATCTCATATGGCCCCTTGTATTTTGGATGTAGCACCCTTCGATCAGTAAATTCCTGCATAAAAACTTTATCCCCCAATTTCAATTCTGGAAATTTTCTGCCTTTCAAATATTTTTTTGCACAATTAAAGTATTCATCCTCATTTAATTTTACTTGTTGCTTATCTCTACTCAATTGTTCCTTTATTCTTTTGGAATATTCCTGGAAATCTTCTGCTAATTTAAGAGGATCATTGCTATCTATGGGAGTATTTAATGTTCTGCCGAAAAATAGTTCTGCTGGTGAAAATTGAGTTACAGAATGTTTAGCATTATTATAATACAGTTTAAACATCAGTACTTTTTGTGGCCATTCAAATATTTTGTTTGATATTGCTGCAATTGATTCTTTCATTACCCTGTGAACTCTTTCAATCAACCCATTGGACTGTGGATAATAAATTGAACTTAAACTATTCCAGAAAAATAAAGCCGAAGATTCGAAATTCGGAGGTAATACCCATTTCTTAACCTCTATAACAATACGACGTCTTTTCAGATGAGTTCATTCAACTGTCCATTAATAATTTCATAATTTGCTGATAACAGATATATTATTTCTTTAAACCTTTTCGGGAAAATATCCAGTTATTTGAAAACGTTTACGGATACAAACGAATTATGGAGAAAATAGTGAGGATTAAAGCTAATAACATAATTTCTTGTGTTAAAAATTACTATTGTAAATTAATCATTAAAAAGAGTTAAATGCAAAGGTAAAGTAATTCAAAACACGTGAAAACGATTGGAGGGTGAAGAATCATAAACTCACCTTCATTTATGTTTATGCAAAGCAGTAAAAAACCAAAGGATTAAAGATTAAGGAATATAGGCTGTGTGACTATCCGACCACGATGCAGCAGACCAGCTAAAGTGGGGCCCAAAGTGCAACCAGAATATGCCTTATCATACAGCCTCACATATCCAAACAGCAGCACAAGAGAGATAAGTGAAACATGTGGCCTCTCAAAAAATCGCTTTTGGAAATCCTAAATGAATTAGGTATTCAGCCATACCGACCAACACCTAATCAGGCATTACTGGACCGGGATGCCGAGAGACGCTTTGCATGGTGCAACTTCGTCATGAACCAGATAGAGGTCGGGTCAGCATTCTTAGTAAGTATTGTGTGGACGGATGAGGCATGCTTTTTGCTGAAGGAAATGTGCAATAGGCAGAACACCTATTACTGGGCATTGGGGATAATCCATTCTGTCAACCTTTGGCGTCAAATACAGTTTTATTTTCTAAAACTGTATTTGACGCCAAAGGTCAAATGTTTGGTGTGGAATTTATAATAACAGCCTAATAGGCTGAAATTTTACTAGGGTACGTTAACGACCGCACAATATACAGAACTTTTGCAAGATATAATACCAGATTTTGTTGAGAACCTGCCGTTGCTTCAAGTCCTGAATGGATGGTTCCAACATGACGTCGTGTGTGAAGCAGTACCTGAGGTAGGAATTCAGAGAACGAATAATTGGGTACGGTGGTTTCGAAGAGTGGCCTCCACATTCACCACACCTGACTCTAATGGACATTTTATTATGCGGATACCTCAAACAAAAGGTGTATGCGACCCATCCACTAAAATTGCAAGACCTTCACGGTCGTATAACAGTTGCTCGTGCAAATGTGTCACCCGATATGCTACAACGTGCAGCATAAAGTTCTAACAAGGCTCCATATGTGCATTTCAGCTGATGGAGAGAAGTGTAAAACATCGAAAAAAAAAGATAGTTTGTGATAACAAGTTGTTTCTTTCTTTCTATGATCGTTTCTCGACATCACAGTTTCAGAAATCGTGAACAAACAAATGCGCGTTTATAGCGTTCTATTTTTAACATTTATTTCCATGAGGTGTCTTTTTGTATTAAATCGACGATACTCTGCCAACTTTGTAATTCATTTTTTCTTCCAGTTTCGTATCGTTTTAGAGAAAGGGACGATAACTCCGTTGCTTTCCACCAGATGGAGCTGAAAGCTATCTTATCTAGTAGCGCACAGCCACTTTACTATACCTAGATACCACATTTATGACTATATCCACAGCCGTTCGGCAGTTAAACGTATTGTACGGGTTGATTGAGTTACTCTTCTATTATGTTCGTTTTTCTTTAAATTCCATTATTTATATATATATATAGTATTTTAATTTTGTAGGGGGATTTCGAGTAGTTTGCACTCGTAATTGAGTAGCTTGCAATGGTTTCGTAATGGTTGAGGGTTGAATGCATACAAACTAAGACAACAAAACTGGACTTTTACAAATGAACAATCTCTTTTTTCCCACATATCAAATCATTTCTTAATAGATAAAATACATTTAGATCATAAGCAATTACAATAATTTTTATATACACAGGTAAAGGGGATACGACGTCATTTTAGACAAGCGGGCATAGCAGAGTGCAGATGTTGGAACGAGGAAACTAGGAAAAGGAATGACGTAGTTGTTTTGAAAAGAGTATTTATACTAAGTATTATGAATAAGTACAGCTAATCTGTGACTGATTCATTGCAGGTTGTTATGTACCATGGAAACATCTCGAATTTGGGAGAACATGTGAGCTTAGGGGGAAGAACATCAAATTTAGAAGAGTTAATTTTGAAGTCGCCGGTCGTTTCTTAGCGCAGCCATCGTCTGTGCAATGTTTTACATTCGTCAGGAGATAAAAGAAATCACGTTCTAGTCATGGCCGAATATACTGCTATGTAAATGAATAGAAATTGCGAGGTAGTGGGAGGACCAGATGGAATTTTAGAAGAAGCATGACCAACTTGATAGATAAACATAATTTACGTTTGGATGGCGAATTTATTAGCATATATCTTCATAACCGGTAGAAAACGGGTGTTAAACGCGCACCATAGATTTAATTACGCAATTACATTTTAAATAATCGCGAATAGCTAGCAGAAGCTGAGCGACACGCTATCAACAGTCAGTCGAGGAGGTGAAATAAGAGAGAGACTACGCAGTTAGTAGCTATTTATACTAGGTATATTAGTAGCTATTTATACTAGGCAGTTAGTAGCTATTTATACTAGGTA
Organism: Stegodyphus dumicola; assembly: GCF_044657685.1. Lineage (NCBI taxonomy): Eukaryota > Metazoa > Arthropoda > Arachnida > Araneae > Eresidae > Stegodyphus > Stegodyphus dumicola. Next base: position 95,583,211 of record NC_140772.1, on the reverse strand, counting down.
TATATATATATATATATATATCTGTGTACAGCTAAGTCAGATCAAAAGCAAAATGTGTTAAGTAATGAATTTAGTTAAATTACGAATTTTAAACTAGTTAAAAATAATTAGAAAAACTACTACTGTAACAGAAAAAATGTAAAAGTAAAACTGACATTTTTAAAAAAGGAAAAAAAAACATTGAACTAATTTCGCAGTACCTGGATTCTGATATATATATATATATATATATATATATATATATATATATATATATAATAATTTATTTTCTAAAGAAATATTGACTATATTATCTCCTAAGATTAATTTTAGTAGAATTATCTTAAAAGAGTGAATCCATAGTTAGGAAGTTCAATTCCGAAAATTGCTTTAAAGTAACTTGAAGTAACAAAATTTACTGATTAATAATTGCTAAACTAGAGTTTAGAACCCATTAAATACCAAATTTTAATGATTTTATATTGAAAAGACATTGATGCAGGGGATATTTTCTGCAAATGTGTCTGTATTCAGCTCAAATGTCGCCATTCTGAAATGAACATAAAATTCTAAATTTAACGAGAAGGAAGAAATTCTGAAAGCACTAATAAATTGAAATGATAAGATAAATGAATACGTCTAACGCATTTGGTTAGCTAATCTTTATATTAGCTCCAAATTAGCAACGCTTGTTAGCAGTCTTTAAATTACGGACTCGGGTATGCCCTCTACATTACAAGGATACCATCTGCTTTGCACCATAACGAAGAGATATTTCTTTAAGTGTTTCTAAACGCCCTTTCATATTCGCGCATTAAACTGGCGGAAATGAAACATTCATCACAGCAAGACAATTGATGTTCTATTTGACAATATATTTTTTCCCTTAGAATTTTTGCACTTCATTGCTTCATCTGTAAAGCTTCTTGGACGAGTCAGTAACAGAGATTGTAGAGGAAATGTGATTTATCGTCAATGTGCTATAAAGCTTGAGAAAAATCCACAGCTGGTGGCGTCGTTTATGAGTGCAAAAGACGGCAAATTGCTATTGTGCTGTTTTTTCTCCTTAAATGCATCTGCCGGAAGTTTTTCTTATTGCTGGTGTGGATTTTTTAGTGACTTTTATCTGAAAACGTTTTTTTAAGGTTTATAAAATATGCTTTTTCAGCTGGAGATATATATTATTGTTGTTTTTAAGACTTTACTCTTAAAGCATTCTTTGCATTTTGTTCAGCTTTAAACAATTATTATTACTTCATTAAAAAAATATTCACTTTCAGTCTGTACTATAGACGTATAATCATTACACTTAAGACAGTTACATAAGAGATTTGTTTTTGCTTGAAAATTTCTCAACTCTGGAGACAATACTTACAAAATGAATAAAGACGTTTTATATTTTATAACGAAAGATTATATGACTGCATATTTATAAGACATTATAAAGCACAATGATACACATTTCGAAGAGATCCGTACATTTAAATTGAGCCTCAATAATATAAAAATACACATACCATATTTCACTCTGCATTGCAGGAAATGCATGTCAGTGTTTTTTTTTTTTTTATGAATTGTTTCAAACTAAAAGATTTGAAAGTCAATTTCAAGACTCGAATCAATGTCAATTGTTATTAGTCATAATCTATTCAGTTTATTTATATTAATATTACAGTAAAAGTAAAACTGATATTTTAAAAAAAGGAAAAAAAACATTTAACTAATTTCGCAGTACCTGGATTCTGATATATATATATATATATATATATATATATAATAATTTATTTTCTAAAGAAATATTGACTATATTATCTCCTAAGATTAATTTTAGTAGAATTATCTTAAAAGAGTGAATCCATAGTTAGCAAGTTCAATTCCGATTAATTGCTATTGTGCTGTTTTTTCAATCCAATCAATTCCGAATTAATACTACAGTAACACATTAAAGTTCGATGCGAATCTTTCTAATAACACTAATTAATTGTAATTCGTAAGGTTATAATCGAAGAAATCTTCATTAATAAAATTAATGTTAATAAGCATGTTTCCTGATCATTATTGTGGTCAATTGACTATTGCAAGTCGATAGGCATAAGATTCGAATTCCGAATAAGGCATGAACATTTGTTTGTAATTGTGTATAGCAATAACAGATTCTTAAAATCAGTCATATGAAATATGGGTCTAGTATCTCGTGGAAATAAAAGAAAATTAGTAGACCCTTTGATTTCTGACCCTCGACGTGCTCTTGATAAATGGGTAATGTCATATTGAATGTACAGATGCGTGAGGTTTGCGTCCAACCATAGATAACCTCTTGCCCACTTGTAATTATTCTTGAGCCTTTTAATTCACTTAAGAACTTCACTTACGGAAAAGCAACAACAAACTCCAGTCGTAATAGCATTTGTTGTACAGACACTAAGTTCGGTGAAACCAAGTAACATAAAAATAAATTGTTCCCTTGCTGGTACTTAAATCCTCGGATTTCCAAACTTTCAGCTGGACGTGCTGCCAGTTACATTACAAGAATACACGCGGGTAAGGCTAACGTTCCTCATAAAATAACGTTGCTTTTAATGTTATGGTACATGCATTAAGTTAAAGAATCTCCTGTTGTTTATAATATAATATTTTATGAGATATATATATATATATATATTTTTTCATTTTCATAGTGCAGTGACAGAATAATTTTCCGATTTAGCACACAAATTTGAATGGCGATTGAACATTATAACTTCTGAATGGTGTTACAATAAATGTTAGTAATGTTTGAAAAACGATTCTTCAGTTCTGGTATTTCATATTTTATTACAAAGGAGTTAGATTTGTTTTAACTTCTGTTGCATCAAAATAAGGGACAGAGAGAAAAAGTGTTTTACATTTATATAAAACGAAAGGTGTATTGCAAAAGCTACAATGAGTTTTGGAGTTTTATTAGAAATAATTACGTTTTTTATCTCACAATCTGCAAATCTACAACTTTTTACCTACCAGTAATACAATCACAAATTGTATTGATGACAATGCCGACTTATCACTTTGTAAAGAATGAATTTCATTATAACGTATAGAATTACATGCAAACCGGATTTTTTTATCTTTTCTTCTTTTCCCCTTCAAGTTAGTGTAAACACCAATTCTGCATTGAGTAGTATGTTTAATTTTGCAGTGGACTTAGGGTAACACATTAAGTAAAAATAATCATTTCTTTTGGAAAATTTTCCCGTGTCGACAGACCTTTTTGAGCACTATCATTTCCCTACGTGTGATATGAATATCTCCTTTTCCATACTTACACTGTAAAGTCACTAGGTTTTTTTTGAAGCAGGAGACTTGTTAGTTAAGTGATTACAATAACAATGTTAGGGTTTTGTTTCATAGTAAATTTTCTCCGTGTCTCATAAATACTAGAAACGCAAAACATTGCGAACTGGGTTACATACTCCCAACAGTAAAACAAGATTATTATAATATACCTATGCCATTAGAGGTGAGAATTTTAACTCAGCCGAGCAAAATAAGAAGTACATAAATACTTTAATACAAGTGTATTAAGAAAATACACTTAATACACTTTTATTAAGGTCATGCTTATCGCATGATCAACACAATATATACAGTTATAGAGAATTCTTCTGCAAATTGGTTCAGAAAGTCTGAGAAAACAAAAAGGAAGAAAATCTATAAAAATATTTTTGAAAAGTGGTGCATTAAACGTTCACTTGATAAAATACTTGCGCAAGCTATTTGTCAATTGTATTAATTATATTAGGCAATATTACTAATTATATTATGCATATAATTAATAATAACGCATTTAGAGACATTAGGTATTTTTTTGGAACCAAGACAGATGAAAAATGAGCAGCGCCTTCGCTGGGAGTCGAACCACGGACCTCTGGAATACGCACCCAGCGTGCTGACCACTACACTACGGAGGCATGCCAAGAAGGCGAGCAAAAATACATTATGTATGAATAAAATCTCTGAAACTTTCCAAAAGATCTTGATGATGAAACATTTATTTATTTTATGTAATTTTATATAAAATAAATATGTCTTTTAAATTTATGTCTTTTAACTGAAAAAAATCTAATGCTTGGAAAAATTTGTTAATCGCATGTCATGAAATTAAAGTCTGTAGAAGCTTTTCAGAAATGCAAGTATAAAACACTAGTCAAATTTCTTCTCATCTAACATATATTTATCTAACTTGATACTTTTCAAGGCATATGATTGAATGAATCCACCTCTGAGGCACTCGCGAATAATCTGAAACTGAATAAGTCTTCAAAAGATACAGTAATTGGGAATAATTAAGTAGACATCATAATGAGGTGAGCAATTTGCCCGTCAAAACTAAATAACAGAATATTCACGATTATCTTAATCGATGACAGTCTCATCTTCAAAAATAAGCTCTCCCATTTACCTACCTTGACGGGTTGAAGAGCAAATTGCAAAAAGCCACAGGATTTCTGAACTATATTAATAACCATAAATTTTCTTTGAGAAGCGCAATTATCAGTAATTAAGTCGAAGGTGTTCTTTTTTATTTCTCGGGAGTCATAATAGTAAGCAGGGAGTGCTGCGTATCCTTTTACTGGCGTACAGATTAATGACTTTAGTCATTAAATCGCTTCAGTATGTAGTAATTTTGAAGAAAGCTCTTGGACATCAGAAAATGTCGCAAAGGTGGGTAATATTTTTGTCGTCATGGTAACCTGTTACCATTTTGAAAGGAATGGGAAGTTGTGATGTATTCAGCTTAATATTCCTCCTCGCACACGTTCTAATAAAGAATAGCGCCACCTTTCAGTGTCGTTATTCAAAAGCAGATTCTGGTTTTCGAGAGCAAACAGCGATCGTTAAATAAATGAGCAATTTATATAACGACATTTTTCACGCGACTTTATACATATGCAAAAACGCATTTCACAAGTTCAGTCAGAGAAAAAAAGAGGTAATTTCAAGAAATTTCAATATGTTTGAATCGTAACTGCGAAATAAACTGAAAAAGCAAAAAATCAAAATCAAAAAAAAAAAAAAAAAAAAAAGGAAATGGTTAATATTTTTTATAATATGGAAAAAGTATACTTTAACTGATGCAAAGCATTAAAATTGTTTTCCTCAGTGTAATGGGGTATTGCGTTCTTATTAAAATTGTCTAATTTTTTTTATTATTTTGGCTGAACTATTCATTTTTTCTGTTTTCGTTAATTTTATGCAATATTAGGTGTAAGGAAGTAAAAATAGTGTATAAGATTCAGGTTTAAGAAAGTAAAATTAGTTCCTTAAGTATTTCGTGGAGTGTGTACGAAGTTTACCAAAACCGATTTGTCCTTTCTTAGAAAAATTTCATTAAATATAAAACAAGAAAACACGGATATCTGAGAAGTAAGAAATATGTATATGGTGTTAAAAATTAATTTTACATTACCTTGTTCAGAATAAAAATATTTCGGAGTACAAAATTAAGAGAACAGGCATATTTTATCGAATTAAAAATACTTAATCAGCCTTAAATTCTTCAGTCGCTCCAGGTTTCAGTAGCAAATTTAGATTCAGCCCAGAGAGGCATCATGTTAGATGGTTGCATACTCTATTATGTGTTTTACAGCGGCTTTCCAAAAATATAGAATAGGGATAGATGTTAATAATATTTTCAAGTACACTGGAACATGCACAACATATTCCAAAATCATTCCATTCAAGAGGATATCATCTAGCACTTAAGCTGCATATAAATTCAAAAAACTTCATTTTCATTTCAAACGAGCAGTGAATTAATTGTACGATTCAGCAACATTACATTCTAAATGTCACTGTAATCCAACTGCTAGTCAATTAGTGTTTTTAGTAATAGGTGTTTATCTATCCTGATTTATTTGAAAGCGTATGGTGCTTTTTTATTTTCATTCCCAGAGAAATACAGAAGTAATTAAATTATGAATTGCATACATTTGGCCGAAATATAATTACTTCAAAAATGCATATAAAATCTCGGTTCACTTGTGTGAGTGATAGTTTCATTCTTGCAAAACTAATGAATATTTCAATTATTGAAAAACGTTTATGCACGATATATAGTCGAATATAGTATTTCAGTGCTAAATAAATTTCCATATCTGAAAGCATTTTCTAGCGATAGAAGTTTCTCTGAACAGCATTTAAAATCAACATATTCATCTGTAGTGTCTCACAACGTAATCCTATAGCTGGCAGATTTGTGTCGTCATCGTTTTAAAGGAAGAAAAGCAGTTGGAATAAAAGGGAAAGTATCTTAACATACTATATAACGATCCTAAGTTTTACTAAGGTTTATTTTTTAGAATAAACTTTACTAGCTTTCTTATTTTCCACTTCCGGCCAGAATGAAATGCTTTAACATGTTTATGCAAATTGTACTTGCTAACGCCCAAGTATTTAAGTAATGGCTTTTTGCGAAGAGAGAGAGAGAGAAAGTGAGCCGCCCTGCCACTGCATTCTTACGAGTTTTCAATCAGTTGCTTGCTTGCCTTTAAGGCCAGAGGTTTACTCCTCTTGATATCCAAAACGTACTGTAGTTTCAACAGTTTGTGTACTACTTACGTAACCTTTTAAAAAGGTCAGTCTTAGTGTTAGGCCTTTGTAAAGTAATTCAAAGTTAGCTTTTAGTTAGAATTTTAGTTAGTAGTTTTATATTTTTACGTTCAGACCACAAGCGGTTGGTCTCTGTATCCCGAAGTACGGGAGCACCTATAAAGTAATAAAGAATAAAGGATTCAGTATACCCTTCCTCTTGTGTCGTCTATTCGACACATACTGGAGCATAGCTTTAGTAAGCTCTCTGTTCCTATTCAGGATACGTTATATTTCCAAAGCAAGTTAAAAGACATACAAGTCCTGACAACCATAGTCAAAAAGTCTTACCAAAGAATGAATTTTCTCCACAATTTTACATTCTTTGAAGTTGAAGGGCGCCTATATTTAGTTCATCTTCAACGCTTTACCCCCCACCCAACATTTAAAGGATTGAATTGGATTATTTAATTATGGCAAAGCAAACGAGGGCTATCTGCGTAAAGGGTGGGATGCCTTCGTGGAGGACGTTCTAAGGGAAACTGGCTCGTATACACGTTACACATGGGGAAAACCACGAAAACGCCCATGAAGCTAGCCCGTTCGCGGTATTCAAACCTCGGATCGAACTACCAGTGTTCTGCGACTTTATCGCTCGGCCGCTGGTGGGCCCGCCGACATTTAAAGAAATAGCATGCATGCACACGTATTCTTGATAAGGATGCATCACCATACACTATTCGAATCATCTCTAACGTTTCGGTAGTAGATTTACCTAATTTGTAACAAAATTTAAAGTTATAACATTGTTCTATCTCGAAGCAACTTTTTTGTACAATGAAAATGAATAAAATGAAAATGATTCCGATGTTTTGATGTGCAAATGGCAAAATAACGAGTTTAAAATGGCTTTAACAAGAGCTTAGATGTCATTCTGTAAGGTTTTATATATTTTTAATAAATAAATCTGTTATTTCTCTCGCATTTCCTCGCCAGGATGTAAGGTGGAGTGAATGAGAATATTTCAACTGAGCGAAACGTTTAGTTAGAGCTCGATTTTGCTATTGTGAGTGCACGCAGCTACATTCTTCCAGATGTTAATTTTAATATCGACTACACATTTGCGCGGCCGTGTTTTTGCCGGTGTAGGTTTCTGGGTCAAGCTGTTACCTTAAACTGGATTGCGTAGTCTCACAGTAATCTTTAAATTTAGTGTTATATATTTTTCACGTTCTCACCGCAAGCAGTCGATGTTTCTAAACACGTAATTCTGTGCCATCTGAAAATTATATTTATGTTAATTAAAAGGGTTTTTTACATCCTTCTTCTGCTTTTGTTCATCTTCAGGACTGCGCGAGAACTCGCAATAATGTACACTTACGTAGGTCTAGTTACATTCCGTGATAGCTAAAAAGACTAGATATTACAACTCTTTCTAAACAAACATTGATTCTTTAACCCTTTTTATTTTAAAATTTGGTCTTTTAATTTTTTCGGATACTTTATGACCGTACGTTGCATATGTCTGCTTTGGAAGATGCAATGGATAGTCAGTTATAAAACTAGACAAAAATTTAAATTAAGCATTTTTTTTTCGAATATTTCTTCCTTAGATTTCATTGCGGTACTCAGCAATTTAAAAAATTCTGTTTTGTTTGTTTTCTAACTGTTTTGCTTCATTTTATTATTGTGCTTCAGATAGCCATTTTACCCCTTCACTGCTCCATTGCAGTTTTGTTTTGTTTCTGGATAGTTTTATTCCATAAATTTTATGAGTTTTATTGTCCTCTTTTCATGACTTTTTGTTATTTTATGATTAAACATTCTTTTGAGATTTTTTTGCTTTTAAGTGTCTTTGAAGTACATTGTTAACAATTTATTTTTACTGATTCTTGTTTACAATTTGTAATTTGATTTTTCTTTGAAAAATGCTGATTTTCGCATTTACTTTACTTTACGTTTTGTTTAGTTTGTCGTTAACGGTTCTTTTAGGATTTTCCCTTTGTTTTAATTTAGTGTCACCTTTCATCAATGCTTTTTAATTACTTTGAGATTGTATCTCTTCTTCATTCCTCATTATTTCATTATTATTTTTCTCTTTCTTTTCTGTATTTTCACTTGTTTTTATTTTGTTTAAAGTGTCATCAGAAACTTAGCGATTTCGTAAATTGCGTCTTAAATATAAGGAAGCTTTGAGTCATTTTTAGGCTTTGCTTAAATGCAAGCGAGAGAAGTTTAATTTTAAAATAATACGTAATAATAGACTAATAAGTACAGTATTAAGCTTTCGATGTGTGTTTCCAAAATTACATAATTCAAACTGTCTCTTAGGTATATTTGTTTAGGATTACCCTTTTCATAAAGGAAAAATACTGTGAAAACTACAGGCGAAAAAGGAAACGTTTATCATTTAGTTTATGTTACTTAAAACTTTCAAAATAAGGAAGTCTCTTTCAAAAAAATGATGGCCTTTATATTGGTTCATAGATATCAATTCTTAAATACGTTAGTTTTAAAATTTATTTCTATAATGAAATTTAAGCTTTACAATCAAAATGGCATATTTTTAAGAGTTGTTAACTTCTTAAATATTGCATTCTTCTCTAAAACTAATATTGAACTGAAAATATGTGTGTTGGCATTATGATAGAAAACTTTATTGCTAAATGCATTGATATTTTATTTTTCATGTCATAATAATAATTATCAGTCATGTAAAAGCCTAAAGACAGAATACCTTTACCATCACTAATACTTATCACTGTCTGCCTTCTTCAATATCTTTTAAAACGTTGTTTTTTCTTCTATATTTTATCAGTTGCTGTTTTTTAAGGTCCATTTCACTTTAACCTTAATCGGATACAGCGTAACCCATCTTTGTCACCTGGTTTGTAGGAATCCTTTTGTCGCTGATGATCATATGTTTGTCTCTTGTCTTCCTTCTATTTGACGTGTTAAACTCTGTTTTTAAACGGGTAAATTATGTGACATATGCGGCTATCTTGCAGAGAAATTAGGTTATTTAGAAGCAGGAGACGTGAAAAATGAGCAATGCTGTCACCGTGACTCGAATCTCGGACCTCTTGTAAACGCTCCGAGTGTACTAACCATTACACCAAGAATGGCCGGATAAGAAGGCGGGAGAAATCCATTATATACTCCCCCTTTTAAAGGGATACTGGGGATTAGGGGACCCAATCATCAAATTCTGGTGGTGGAGAGTCATCGCATTTTTTTTTAGCTCGGGCGCCAATGTAGAGACATTAGGTTATTTGGAAGCAGGAGACATGAAAGTGAGCAATACCCTCACCGGGACTCGAACCTCTGACCTCTTGAATACGTGTTGAGTGTGCTGACCATTACGCTATGAAGGCATGCTAAGAAGGTGGGAGAAATACCTTATAATCTCAGCCACGAACTCATCGTTGCCGATTTGCCAATATTTCTCTCAGGTTGTTGGTAAAATTATTCGTTTTTCTTAACTCTCCGACAAACAGCATAGAATCGCGAAGATTCTATTCAAACGGCGCAGAATATTATGATTTTTGAAAATTTCACTGAATCCGAATGATTCAGTTAAAACTGCATATAATAAGGATGATTATTCAAAACTTCACTGAATCGAGATGATTCACGTTCTCTCGTAGAATTCGGTTGATTCTATTTGTTCCAAGCATCACTTCTTCGTTTGACTGGCTGTGCCTGGATTTCGCTTGTGTGAGAAGATCGTCCATGCATGGTAAAGGGTACGTATCTACAATATTAGTGCCATTTATTTTGCGATAGTCGACGCAAAGTTTTATACTACCGTTTGGTAGGCACCAATACAAGGGGACTGGCATATGGAGATTCGTATTCTTCAATTATATCCTTAGTCAGGAGAAAATCTAATTTTCTTTCCACAATTCTATTTTTGCATGACTCATTCTATAAGGAAGTTCTGTAACTGGTGGACTATTTACAGTATTAATACGATATTCACGATAGGGGATTAAGTCTCCACTTGATTCGAAACAACTCTTACTCTGAATTCTTGCAGTAAGCGTAGTTGAGAGTATGTTGTTTTGTGTTTAGATGTTTATCTTCGTCACTTCGCAGGTTCATTAAAGAGGACGCTTCAAAACGTGAAGTGAATTGGAAGTTTCTGCAACTCTTTCTGAGACTCAGAAACGCATGCAGAATGTTCATTCTTTTATTCTTAAACGCCGGTTTTCTCAATCGGATAAATCCTCCAGGCCCCCACGTTGGACTACATTTTAAAACCAAAATACTATAAATATAAAAGCTTCTTAACTATTTTAATTTTCACCTTGAAACCTAACCGTACACTGAAGGTATGGGTGGTGGTATTATGACAGAAAACGTAATTGGTACTCACATTTTATTATTGATGTTAAAAAAAGAAAGAATCACCAGTCATGCAAAAGTCTAAAGACAGAACTGCTGTCCCTTCGTTAATACATATCTTTCACTGTCTGTCCTTCTCAACATTTTTTAAAAAGTTGTTTATCCTTCTATATGTTGTCAGTCTGGTGTTCTAAAATTCGCGTTATTTTAAATGTTTCCTTACTGTTGCCATTTCCCATTTTCTGTATTCTATTTTGTCGTGAACGTGCGCTTGCTATTAGTTTACACCTGTAATTTTATCTATTTATTTTTTAGTTGGACACAGTTTCATTTTTATTTTGAAGTCTGAAACAAGTTGTAGAGTCATTAGGTTAATCGGAAGCAGAAAAGATCAAAAATATGCAACCGTCTTCGCCGGGAATCGAACTACGGACCTCTGGAATACCGGCCCAGCGTGCTACCGTTACAACACGAAGGCACGCTAGGGAAGTGGGAGAAATAACTTATATACTCCCCTTTTTAAAGGGCGACTAGGGTTTCAGGGGACCTAGTCGCCAAATCCTGGGTGCCGAGAATCATCAACCACAACCCTTTTAGTTCGGGCGCCGCTGTAGAGTCATTAGGCTAATCGGAAGCAGAAAAAATGAAAAATATGCAACCGCCTTCGCCGGAAATCGAACTACGGACCTCTGGAATACCGGCCCAGCGTGCTACCATTAAACTACGAAGGCACGCTAGGGAACTGGGAGAAATACCTTATAAAGTAAGATTCATTGATTTCAAATTTGAATAAATTTCTAGAACCGTTAGTTATATCTGTGCAGGAATATGAAAAATGTGCAGCATGTTTTCAGGATTAGTAATCCGGGCTTCTTAAGTACGCTTAAATCGAGCTTCCAGTAACACCACGAAGGCATGCGGAAAGGAGAGAGAAAATACCTTATAAATTTCTAAAACTCTAAAAAAATGTCCAAATTTCAAAGCTCCTTCCTTGTTAGAGAAACCGTCTTCATCATATTATATATTATTGTGAATAACACAGCTTTTTCTAAATCTTTGAAACCACTACCTTCTGGCTTCGATCTGTTCTTCTGCTTGTTCTAGGTATCAAAACTTTCATTTTAGAAGAATCTCTTAATCTCTTCAGGGATGATCTTAGTTCGAGCGCAAGTTAATTTTCTCGCTATTGGATCGATTTACCTTTGTTCTTCATTAATGTTAAGTAACAGCAACCTCTCCATTTCAATTACTGACTGATTTCCTTTACACCAGTGGCAAATCACTTAAGACTGTTAGACACTTAAATGATTTAGATTACTTAAGACGCTTAAACGTTAAACACTTAAGATTACTTTTTTAACCTTTGAAGCCAATATATGGCTTTGATCCCTTATACTTGTTCTAGATATCAAAATTTTAATTTTATAAAGGATCTTATAGTCTGTTTTGGATGATCCTAGTTTTGCACACAAATTAGTTTCTGCCGCTATTAGATTTGATTTCATTTATTCTTCATTAATCCAAAATAGCAGCAACCTCTCCATTTCATTACTGATTGATTTCATTCGCTCCAGTGGAAAAACACTTAAGACTCTTGTGGCCAACTTAGGATTCGTTATTTTTTTTTCCATCAGTCAAATCGCTACTGCCTTTGACTCTATACTCAACTGTAAAATCCGAAACACTAAATCATGCATCATTTATATTTAAGAGTTTCTTACTTCATTTACCAATAAACGCTTTTCTGCATTTCTTAATAATAACGTCTTTATTTGCCGTTCCAAAAAGTTAAAACATGCCGTATGAAAGCTTTATACGGCATGTTTTAACATGTTTTAACTGGCATGTTATTTGTCGTTTGATTAGATTACGATCTAATCATTCGAAACATTTGCCATTAAAGACATAAATGTTTTTTTAAAAAAATTGCAGAATTAAATATAAAAGTAAAGAATAAAAAGATTGCAATATTATTGCAATTCATTTTGCTCATGAAATGGTTATATAATAAGCAATTACAATAGGCATATCTGTTTAAGAATTAACTCCCTAGAAGTTAAACGTAACATTCTTACACTTAGCTATTCATAATAACAGACCCAAATATTAGAAAAAATGTGAATAAGATATTACTTTATCACATTTAAAATCTATCTCGAAAGTTTTCTACGCTTGAATAAAATAGAAGAAAGTGAAAAATAAAATTTGAGAGGATTAGTTAATTCTTAATCAGATTTTAACCTCTCACCAGAGTACTTTTTAAAGTTTTGTATGCTCTCGCTGAGCATCGCAGGTTACCAATATACCCATGGATCCCCATTTTTTAATACATTTATACCTTTCTAGCTTTATTATTAATTTTTCATAGTAGCATGTACGAATGATTACGTAAATAATATAAGATGAGAAATTGATTTTAAAGTTTAATGAAAACTTTACATTCCGTATACATAAATTTGCACTGTATTAGGCTTTATTTTCAGAATTAATTCAACATCCAAACTTTAGTTAGGGCCCTTTTCTTATATTTAATCTTCCACCTCCAAAGTAATTTATTTGAAATTTTCTGAGGATAAGCGAAAAATGTTTGAAGCAACAGAGATGAAGGGAAGAGCTAAAATGAATTTTAAGGAACCCGAAAGGCCATAAAATGCTCTAGGGAGTTAGATTTTTCTCCTTTATCCATTCTTCAAGTCGTTTTTGCCCGTTTGAATTTTCCAGAAAAACATAAATACCATGTATTTTTTGTTATTGCTGTTTTTTATAATTTACTGTTGTTTTCTCGAAACACTTGTTCAACGGTAAAAAAGAAGCTGAATTTGAGTTATTTTTTATTTAAAAGGTTTCTGTCATAAATGCATGAATTTATGGGAAAGACATTAGCGATAAAAGTTGTAGGGCTTCAATTTACTTCAAATTTATAATTTGATTTGAGACATAAATTTTAGTTGGATGCTATTATGAACGTTTAATTACACAAACGTGTTTTCTTATGTATTTCGCTCCAAAAGACCAAACTGTTCCACGAGAATAAAGACCATCTAATCGAATACAGAAGCTTGTTTACAAACCAAACTTTTAGAACGATTTTAAGGCCGTTTAATTAATGTTTAATGTATAAAGAGTATTTTGTTTAAATATTCAGTCTGATAGCAATTTTTCGGGACTTGATTTCCATGATAGGAGAAATTTTGTAAAATTTCCTTGGAGTATTGATTTCTATTTCACTTCCACTACTTTTCAGAGTCCGTAAGTTGTGTAGGGTTTGCGCTTAGAAAGAGCTCTTTGCAAGAGACCAAAGGCACATAGGTGAAACATCAAAACCTTTTAAAAAATACTTTGAAAATACGTGAATCAATCTTTATTTTTTAAAAGAATGCATTGGTACTTCTCGATGTATATTATGTTGCTTTGCCTTGATGAAGTTTCACACACTGAAAATCAACGGCATGAAAAAAATGGAATTTCTGTGTATATTGGGCGTAACACCTTTCTCTTGGGAGTATGTTGAGTTGATTTTACTATTTTTCTTTCCACTCTTCTTATTTCTAATTTCTCATTGTAAGAGAATCTTGCAAACAATCATAAATCCCTTACTGAAACTTTTTTGCATCCACGGAAACAGGTTTGTATATTTTTTTTTTCTCTTCGTTTCCTTCCTCTTTTATGTTGCAGTTATTTAAGTAAAACCAGGCCTTGTTCTATTCATTCATAGTAGTTGAAGTCATTGTTATAAATGACTTTTCAAATGTATCATATTTACTTATAATTTAGTAGTTTATAAATATATATCAACAAAATGTACAATTCAACTTTTGAAGTCCTTGCTTTCAGGGTTTTAGATTGGCATGTGCTGCATAAAATACAAATTTACACATCTGAGATGAGAAGCTTGATTTTTCTAAGAGAAATTGATATTACATAGAGAAAAGACTAAGAAATTCTTACTTACTTTTCCACAAACCTTAGTTTTGTTATTGTGATATGAGAAAATTAGTGTAGATAAATTGTTTACCATTTCAATAATCAAACATATAAATGAAACGTAGACTTATAAATTTTTGCTTCTTTTAAACGTTAAAGAACAGTAATTCATAATTCCAAAAATGCTCAGTACTCAATCAGAGCTTTCCCTCATTTTACGTGCTCAAGCAAGATCTGGCAGAGATTATTCCTGCTTTAGTAGTTTAAACAGCTAGCTTTAAAAACGCGCCATTTAAAATTTTTGAGCCAGCTTTAGTGGATGTGTAGTCTCCGCGCATATTATTTGAATTTGAAATACCCGTAAGTTTCGGATGTTGTTTGCACAGAAAAGTATTGTCTTCTGTTCAATTTAGAAATTTCGCAAAAAGCCATTTTATTTCATTTCGTTATACTAACCTTCTCAGAGTTTTATTACAGTAACTCAGAAGAACCGACAATTCGCTTATTAGTTTTGTAGGGTTTGAAAGGCATTGATTTAAACTTCCACACAATTAAAACCCTACAAATTTTCAAATAGCTGTTTAAAATGGTACGACCTTTCCTTAAAATGAAATAGGTTTTTAAGTTGATGCTCAGTATTTATTCCCAAGTTCTAATCTGATAAACATAAATTTATACTCTTAAGATATAACTTCAAAAGAAAAGTAAGAACATACGATATATATATATATATATATATATATGTAATAATAAAAGCAAAGGAAATGACGGAACACTGTAGATGCGTGATTAGACCCATATTGAAGAAGATTATGATTGCGTAGTATGCTAGTAATGCTAACTTGGTAACATCTAAAGAACTTGGCAGTCGAGGCAGTTTTAATTCCATTTTTATTTCCAATTGATATTTGTGGCCACAATCACTTGGCACTCTAGTCATGCCTTTCCACACATGATTTACATTTTTGATATTGTTGGGATAGAAAGCAAGCCAGCGAAATTACATCTTAGCACAGTAGAAAGCAAAAGCTGAAGTGCGTCGTTATGAAAGATGGAAGCACGCGAAGAGGAAAGTTTTTGTTTGTTATTTGGTGATTGGTCAAGAGGCATCTGCATTAGCGGTTACGTAAGATCGCATGATTAATTTGAATGACGCAATGCAGAGAAGTTATTACGATTTTAGAATAAAGAAGAAGAAATTATGTTTATAATTTAATCTATAATTTTGATTCATATATTTTTATCTTACATATTCCCCCCTTCAAAAAGAAAAAGGCGTAGCGACAGAGAAGCCTTTTTAAAGAAAAAGAGTTAAAGCACAAGCAAATTAAAAAATATATAAATAAATAATAAAATTTTGATCCTGTAAAGTATTATTTATAAATATAATTTTTTTTTAATAGATTCTTAATTTTTAGAGTCCTATTGAATTTTTCAACATTTCAGTCCAAAAGTCTTTTTGTTTGAGAGTTCACATAATCATAATTCATCAGGGAAAGTTCTTGTTATCGCAGAATATCACAAAATAAACTTTTACATAATCATTACTTATAATTAAATGTAATGCACATAAATATTTATGATATTAATCTTCATATTGATAAATTATATTTTAATACCATATAATAATAGCAGTAAGCTTCAGAAATTATGGTTTCACCGTTATCATCTTTCATTTACAATTCCTGTATTTTACCAAACTGGAAGCCTCGCAATACTTCTAAACAAACATATCCATCAATAGTGCTGTCCTCTTGAGCTAACCAGCGTGTTCTCTGCACTGGTGGCCCAGGGTGCCTAGGCAGTTTCTTGAAAAGGCCTCCGTTCCTTGCATAAAGTAACTGGCCTTTGCGAACTCCACTAATACATTCCATAATAAAAAATATAATAATAATAATAATAATTATAATATAAAAAAATTACACACACTCATAAAATGAGAGCCTCCAACATTATCTTACTTGAAGAGGGTAAAAGGAACAACTGTACAGAGGTAATTACAGGCCTCTGTTGAAGGAACCAGTACACCCTCATCATACTATACTTAACACACAATAACCCACAAATTTTAACATGCATTTACCATAATTTCATATTACTTATTTGTAATAATTTCGGTTATTTTTTACACCTACTTCATTTTTAGAATAATTATAAAATTCGTATTAAAAATTCTCAACAAAATTTCAAAAACATAAAAACTTATCTTAATATCCTTCCCTATGAATAATTTAAATAGCTTAAAATTAATTACTTAATTTGCTTACACATAATTATGAAAAATTAGAAAAATTAATGAACAAGAATTTCAGATTTTCTGAAAACAAATTGCAGAAATTTTACCCAATGTTGAAATGAAAACTATAGAATTCGCAGCACATTAAATAATTTAGTTCCTGAGCTGGATTCACACGAATGTAATAATTTTTTAGCTGTTGCAAAAGCGGAAGTGCAAATAATTTTCTGTCACACATACTTGCAAACACTAACTCAGATCGACCTTGAACCCGCTGTAATGCTTAATTCCTAAACGGTAATTCACTGATGATTTAAAGCACTTTTTTTCTAAATATTGTAGAGATCGGCAAAACAAATTCAATATTCCTTTTCACTAGGCATTCGAACTTCTCAATTTATCGAGAGATTACTTTCAATCTGTAAACAGTCTACGCCTGATTACTTTTTTTTTTCAAGCACTTGCAAAACACCACAGCAGAAGAATGATCTGTTATTTTTTTTAAACACTGAAAAAACAAACTTGATGATTCAACTTCTTTCACATTATCTTGGATTTATCACAAAACGATGATTTGAAGAACTGAATTAAATTTTCCATTGAGGTTTCAGGCTGCAGGAAACTATCCTTACCGGCTTAATTGTAATAATAAAAGCAAAGGAAATAACGGAACACTGTAGATGCGTGATTAGACCCATATTGAAGAAGATTTTGATTGCGTAGTATGCTAGTAATGCTAACTTGGTAACATCTAAAGAACTTGGCAGTCGAGGCAGTTTTAATTCCATTTTTATTTCCAATTGATATTTGTGGCCACAATCACTTGGCACTCTAGTCGTGCCTTTCTACAGATGATTTACATTTTTGATATTGTTGGGATAGAAAGCAAGCCAGCGAAATTACATCTTAGCACAGTAGAAAGCAAAAGCTGAAGTGCGTCGTTATGAAAGATGGAAGCACGCGAAGAGGAAAGTTTTTGTTTGTTATTTGGTGATTGGTCAAGAGGCATCTGCATTAGCGGTTACGTAAGATCGCATGATTAATTTGAATGACGCAATGCAGAGAAGTTATTACGATTTTAGAATAAAGAAGAAGAAATTATGTTTATAATTTAATCTATAATTTTGATTCATATATTTTTATCTTACATATATACATATGCATATATAGCATATATATATACATATAAAATGTTGTATGATCTATATATATATATAAATAATGATTTTAAACTGCATAGACGAAGGCACTGGCACATTTAAATTCTGATATTGTAAATTAGTTCGCAGCAATAATTATTTCTTTTATTTCCATTTAAAATTTAATAATTTAAAATTTAAATTTAAATTAACATTAAATTAGCTTTATACGAAAAGATAATATTTTTGTTAAATTCAAATATCTTTCCTTGCATCAATGGCGCAAGAGAATTATTTAAATTTAATTTAACTTTACTATTTATTCTTATGACAAAATATATATATATATGTAATTAACCACCATGAATTAGTTTCTACAGCCCATTGATACTGTAAAGAGCTTCAATACAAAGATTTCATAGATAAATTTCATCAACATATTATAACAGGCAATTTAGAAATAGTTCAAAACCAACATTTAAGAATTTTAATGGAAAAAAGGTACCAAATTTAGATCAGTACTAAAAATTAACAAACATCACAGTTTTAAAAGTTTCGTAAAAAATATAGACGAATTTAAAACTAGTTTCAAATTAAATATTCCAAATCCTACCTTTATGGCATGGAAACATGCAGTATTAGAAGAATTCAGGCAACAAATTCGAAGAATTGAATTTAATAGCAATTTACAGTGGAATATTCTAATACCTCTTTTACAGGATTTAAAGCAAAAGTTCATAATTACCAAAATTGACAAAGCCAATAATAACTTTAGCATAATATGAAAATTTTTTTATGTCTCATTAATTAATACTGAACTCAATAATGCCATTACTTACAAACTCACCAATCTACAAGATAATGTCATTGCAAAAAAGCTAAACCTGCAAATTTCACAACCATCTAACTACAATAAATTAGCAAATCTATATGCTCTCCCAAAATTTCATAAATCACCACTCAAATTTAGATTTATTGCTAACGGAACAAATAATTATAAAAAGAATATAGATTACATATTTGCAATTATACTTAAAAAAATCTGTAATTTAATCCAACATCTCGTTAACAAACAACGCAATTATAGTTGGATTATTTATAATAATGCTCCACTTCTCAGCACTTTTAAAATTTTAACAATCAAGAACATTAACTGCTATGACTTTGAAAACCTTTATACTTCTCTACCATTAGAAGAAATTTTTACTAGTTTAATGCAACTCCCACAACTTTTTCCTGACATACATGACATCCTTTGTATTGAAAGATGGAATACTTATCTGAATTGTGTATTATTTAATAACTACATTAAATTCAATAATAAGATCTTTCAGCAAGTTAGAGGAATTCCTATGGGAGCAAACAGTTCTACACAAATTTGTAACCTATTTCTTTTTACTTTTGAATATAAATTCCAACTAAGTTTAAATAAATAAAGCTATTTGCTCATACTTTTAGATACATAGATGATATTATAACTTTCAATAATAATTCTACTTTTGAGCAATTCAAAATTTACCCAAATAGTTTAACACTTAATAAAACTAATAGTAATCAAGATACTATTGAATTCCTAGACTTGCAAATTATTAAACACAGCAAAATTAAATTATTTGATAAAAGAAGGAATTTCCATTTTCCTACTATTAAACTAATTAATTCGAACTCTAATATCTCTAGAAAAGTAATAGAAAACACGTTTCATAGCCAAATTTTCAGAATAAAAAATATATGTACTGAAATAAACGATTTAAAGGAAGAAATAATAAAGCTAATTAATGTACAAGTTGATAACCAAGTACCACCAAAATTTATTAATTTATATATTAAAAGGCAGGCCTTGACTTTACTTTATAATTTTTGGCTCTTTTGGATATGATAACATTACCTTAAACCTTAGCTGGAGGGTAATGAAGGATATAAAAGAGTAGAGAAATTATTGTAAATTTTTATTGTAAATATTTTGTAAATATGTATATTTAATCAATACTGGATTCTTTCCTTTTACTAATAAAGGGCCAACTCTTTTCAAAAGTCTCAATTATAGCCCGAATTGAGTTAAGATTTTAATCTTCTTCTTCTAATTTTCCATACTTTAGCCATTATTTAGTTAAGTTTTGATATACCAATTGAAATCAAGTTCATTAAACTTTTAATATTTTCTTTCATTAAATTTAAGTTTTAATTAACTTCCTAAAGTAATTTTTGAGAAATTTCTGGAATTTTGTAGAGGTTTTTTAAGGACTTCTTTTCAAAAAATTTTGGGAAATTTTACTTTAAAACTTTAATATTAAAACATTTCAGTTTTCTTAATTACTTTAATTTTTTGCAATTTTCACACAAAAAAATGTTTCACTTAACGGTTTTTTTTTTTTTTTTTTTTTTTTTTTTTTTTTTTTACAATTTTTACACACTTTTTCAACAGAACACACATTTCACATTACAAACAGTTTACGTTTTATTCACAATACCACTTCACTTTATTTTCCTTCAAACTTACATCTCTTGATTGGCTCAGTTCTTAACTCCCTAAAAAATTGATAATTACTACCTTTAGGATTTTTAATTTTTAATTTAATTTAATTTAATTTTTAATATTAATGTTTACAAAAATTTTTTTACTATAACAAAGATAGCAGCTTGACACTCAACTTTACCTACATAAGCGCCATCTATATAATTTGAAGAACACACTTACTTCTCTTTTACAACACTTTTGCAGACCCCAACACTCATATAGTAGGTAAGTTAGAATTAAAACTTACTATTTACTTGCTTTAAGTATTTTTTAAAATTTTTTATGTAGTATCTAAGTATTTTCTAAATATGAAATTATATTTTTAAATATGTATTTGTTTTTTAAAAATTGTAATTAATTCTTTTTGTTTCTTATTGGTTTATATGGATTATGTCTAGTTCTTTTTTAGTTTCTTTTTATTGATATGCATATTCGTGTAGGGAAAGTTTCTGTAGACAAGGGTTTCTAAAATACATTGGTTTCTAGATTATTATTTTATTATTTTTTTATAAAAAATTAATTTTTTAAAAAAAAATTAATTTTTTAAAAAAGTTTAATTCTTGACTTTACTTGTTTCTCAAAAGACTTCATTAGTATTTTCCTTTTTGAACTTTAATTCTTAAATGTTAATTTCTAAGGGAACCACTTTCTTGAAATTACTTTTGGTTTTGACTTTTACCCTTGCCTGCATGAATGACGAAACACGAATTGAATGATTGGAGAGTTAGGTTTGGAGGCAAGTTCCCCTTGATAAGTCTGTCTCCTGCCTACTCAACGGTCATTCACATATGCGTTTTAAAAAATGTTTAATTTAATTTTAATTTATTAAATTAGTAAATTTATTTTCATGGATTGATTTTGCACTTGATTTGCTTATGCTTCTGAATTTAATTGATATTGTAGATTAGTTCGAGTGTTAAATCTTTTATATGTTTGCACATTTTTTTAAAAATTTTTTTGGCTTTTTTTCTGTTTTTAGGATTTAAATTTGCTTTTTTACTTTTTTACTTTTATACGTATTTGTTAAAAATTAAATTTAAATTTGTTTAAATATATATATATATATATAATATGTAAATTAAAAGTAATCCTGTAATTCTTTCTCTCTATTTTAAAAATCGTAAATTTTCTTGCAGCAAGGCGCAAGAGAATTATTTAAATTTAATTTACTATTTATTCTTATGAAACAATATATATATATATATATATATAATATGTAAATCAAAAGTAATCCTGTAATTCTCTCTCTCTATTTTAAAAATCGTAAATTTTCTTGCAGGAATGGTGCAAGAGAATTATTTAAATTTAATTTAACTTTACTATTTATTCTTATGAAACAATATATATATATATATAATATGTAAATCAAAAGTAATCCTGTAATTCTCTCTTTCTATTTTAAAAATCGTAAATTTTCTGTACTGCGTCATTTCTAGATCAACCCATCTTGCAGTACGTGCGTAACGGTGATAACATAACTAATTCGGAACCTAAACTCACAACTTCGAGAATTGATGCCTTTCTAACCTAAACCACAACCTCCTCTTCTTAAGCCTTCATACTGGATAATTGCGCACTTTTAGGTTCAGCTGGCAAGTCTTACTTGTCTGCATAATTACTTGTCTGACCTATAGTCAACCCAAGTCCACGAAATTCCTCGTGGCAAGCAGCGTAAGTTTAAGCAAGTAGTTCAGCCTTGAGCACCTAACAGGTGATAGTGCGATTTAGCTCAGTTCCGTCTCTAGTTTTGATGGAGAGCCCCCGGGAACGGGTTTAAGGGTCTCCCACCCCTCTTTTCCTACCACCAACCTCTCGAGCGTACGTTCGCTCCCTGCATATTTAGAGTGCCCCCATGCCGCACGGACACTATACATTTAAAAACATCCATGTCTTCTTCGGATTTACACCCAGCCCCTTCGGCATGGCAGTCAGCGACACTACCCACTATACCGGTTTGGCGGTCTTATCAGGATATAAAGCAGAGAACCATCGTAAGTCTGTTGCAGCTTACTACACGTCATCTTAATATATATTTGTAATAAAAAGAATTTTGCATTATTGATGATGTAGAACGTAGAAATTTACTGTTGTTTTCTCGAAACGCTCAACGGTGAAAAAGAAGCTGAATTTGAGTTATTTTTTATTAGAAAGGTTTCTGTCATAAATGCATGGATTCATGGGAAAGACATTAGCGATAAAAGTTGTAGAGCTTCAATTTACTTCAAATTTTTAATTTGATTTGAGACATAAATTTTAGTTGGATGCTATTATGAACATTTAATTACACAAATGTGTTTTCTTATGTATTTCGCTCCAAAAGACTAAACTGTTCCACGAGAATAAAGACCATCTAATCGAATACAGAAGCTTGTTTACAAACTTTTAGAACGATTTTAAGGCCGTTTAATTAATGTTTTCTTAATTATATTAATCTCTTCATTATTAATTCATTATTAATTTCTTAATTATAATTAAGAAGTTAATAATTAATTTCTTCATTATTAATTTCTTAATTATATTAATCTCTTCATTTATTAATCTCTTCATTGAGTCCGTAATGAAGAGAAAGAATTTTGATGCCGTAAAAAGCTGAAATGCCGATCTACAATTGATAGGAAACTAGCGGCCGAGGCAGCTTAGATCTTGATTTTATTTCAGTAAACATGTTGCGACAACAACCAGCTTAACAGATTACTTATGCTTATTTCAAAACGTTTACATTTTGATAGCTCTGAAATAAGAAGGAAGCAGCAGAAAACAGTTTAGCTAGGCCGACGAGTAGGAAGTGAGTACACTATGTTCAGGATGAAATCTTAATCCGGACTGAGTTAGTTTCGGTTTTCAGCACATTTTGATTGGATAATTAATACTGTTGTAAAATTATTATTGGTTGTTTGAGTTTTAGTTCCATTTATATCATGGCATTGCTTAGTCTTGAAAAGACTCAGTGCAAAGAGAGATTACTATATTTAGAATAGAGAAAGGAAATTAATTTATGGTACTAATTTAAATTAATATTTATCTTTTACATATTCTTTATCTTTCTAGCATATATATGTATATGCAAGAAAAATATGTATGTACATTTGGTAATTCAGGTTGCAATAAAAAAGGGAAGTGCACAATTAGACGTTGTCGCAGTTACATAGAGAATTTCAACATTTTACGTCTAGTCATTTTTAATTTATAAGAAATATATTCATACACACATACAAACATAGTACAAACGTACGTAGAGATACCACGAAAAGATCGCTTTTGAAATCCGTTTTGGAAAAAGAAAGCCCTTTATTCTGTCCGTACGTACAGACGTCCTCCAAAAAATTCGTCCAAATGGATTCGGAAACGGATAAAGTGGATATTTTCGTTGAGAGTTTTTACGATTGCAATAGTTCTTGTACTCCGCCTGAAGGAAATAAGAACATATATTCGTTATTGCAGCTTTGCAATTAAACAAAAATGTTATTATTGCTATTTATTTTCTGTTTATTGTGTATTCTCCAAGCTTTCGTTTCATATTTATGCATTATAATTTATTTTATTTAATGTACTTCATTTTCGAAACTCCACTGTGTCACTTGAAATAATGAAAAAGGTCACTTGTCGACCCGCGGATCATAGGATGTCGATGCTGGATCTATCACATGCATTCCTTTCTCTCAGAGACATGCCTTGGATATACGACGATTTCAGTTCGATTGAAATCGAAGAAATATACTCACCTTAAATTTCTTATCTTTTCAAGTGCCAATTTTCCCAACCAAACAATACTTCAGTTTCTTTTCTTATCTGGTAATCCTATATTTCTTTCTTTAATAAAAGCATCTACATATTGTGATGTACAGAAACCCTTTTTGCGTCCGCGCAGTAGGCAAGTAACAGTATATACGAACACAACTTTTAGCTCGAAATGTCAATTGTTTCGTTTGTCTTCAAATTTCAACTCGATTTTTATATACAGATTACCCAGATATTTGCTTAAATGTTTTTAACCCAGATGTTAGCTTTTTATTATTAGTACGGTAATTAATCATACTCTGTGAACAATAATATAGTTTGCGAACTTGGTTAAAGAAACAGAAATTGAAGATTTCCATTTGAGAAATTTAGTAATACATTGTACTGCTTATAATGCACACACTGTAAAAGTCGAATATTAAAGAAGGATAAACTATCAGTCACAGATATTTGCAAGAAACGAAAGGGTTCATGGAATTACTTTAAAACTACAGAATAAATTTATGAGAATTTTTTTAAAAACGTTTATACCATATATTCGCTGCACAATGATCATTATTAATTCCTATGTGTCTTTGCTTAAATTATCCATATATGGGAAGACAAGATCAATATTACTTAAAAGTGTTGAGAATTTTAAATGATAAGTGAATAAAAGTTACAGTAAAAGTGTTTTGAATATTCAGTGAATATACCTACATATTTTATATTTGCATACATATGCATACATAATTGTTTTATATTCGTAAGCGTAACTACAAGAACCATGCTTGCTTCTGCATGAAAAAAGACAGATAAGAATATGTACTTCATCTCCCTCTAAGAAAATTAAAGTTTAAAAGGAAAAGCACAATATGCTATTAAATATTATCTTTAAAAAGCTGCTAATTTTAAGATACCTTTCAAAAGGGAAACGGGCACAGTTTTGCCGAAACGGAAGCACTAAGAAGGGAAGAGTGTGCAATATATATATATATAAAGAGAGAGAAACCGAGGAAAAAAAAAAGGAATAAATTTAGAACCAAAAGAACAATGACGTGGAAGAAATGAAACTTAAAACCAGTACAATGCCGAATTTTCCAGTAAAAATGTGAAATGACCTAATTAACTCAATATATTGAAACCAGAAGAAACTCCGATAACAATAGAAATATATAAAACTACATGAAAATAAAAGGAAGAGGAACGCAATAAAAATGTGATTCAACATTATCAAGAGGAGGTCGATCAGATCCCTCCTGAGGCCAAATTCATAGGAAAGAAAACCATTGTGTTTCTATTCACACAAAATTAACTGACGAACCATTTTAATTTATTTGAATTTCATTTGGAATATTTTTGGTGTAAAAAATTCTACAATAATATATATATATATGACTTTTAATGCGTTGTTAAGACGTTGCTGTCGAATTGCAGATACTTTCTATGTAGAACATCATTTACAGATCTGGCATACATTCCTGAACCATTTGGAATTTCAAATAAAACCAGCATTATTAATAATAAATTTAATATATGCGACATCTACTATATCAATCAAATATTATATAAATCAAATAATTTGAAGAAATTAGCAATCAGAAAATACAGTTTACTATTACATTGCACAATATTCGATCGATAAATGTCGTCTGGCTTTTATAAGATTGAATTGCATATTTTCATATGGATGTAGAAATTATAGCTAAAAACATATTATGATGAAGAATACCTAAACAAGACTTCAAATTTCGAAAGAGGGGAAAAGTTCTCCAAATCAAACCTTGGTAAAAGTAAATAAACCCAGTGTTGGAGAGGCTAAACTCCTTCTTCTCTCCTTTAAAAAACTACCAAGTGCATACCAAGATTCTCAAACTAAGGAAGGTGAAAATCTCCAATTCACTTCATATATCAAAATGTCAAGCACAGCTGCTTACGCGAAAGCAAGGTTTATACGTCTGTGAACAACGCGTTTTCCTTTTTCTCTCTTATAAATAAAAAACTGAAAGTAGTCTACGAGGATCACTACCGAAATGAAAAAATTCAAGATTCGCTGAATAAGTTTTGCTTTCATGTTTTATTCGCTAAAAGGCTATAAATTACAAGCTGTCAGATATCGATACGGCGAAGATTTTATCTTTAGTTTGGAAAAATTAAGTTTCGGCTGCTTAGTTCTGTTAAAGAATTTATATTAATGACCATAACTTAGGCTGCATTTTCAGCTGCCAAAAAGAAACTGTGGAGGAGAAAGATGGGTTATGCCTCGCTCACAGAGTATTTCCATTTTAAGAACAGATATTTTCAATTTCAGTTTTTTCCCAGATTTCATACGATTTTATGCTTTAGTTAACCAGAAATATTAATGCACTGAGCTTCCGATTTCATCAAATCATGAGAGTTCAACATAGCAATGAAATAGTATAATCATTGAATCAATTATTGCATATTTTATCAAAGCTGAAAAATTATTAATTTCTTTCTTTCGATAGGTATAAATATTATCAGATTCCCATTTAAATTTATTATGGGATAAACGCCTACAGGTATTTAGCTTAATTACAATATATTTATAATCTTTTGATCCTGTGACATAAGGGAAAAATGTTCATAAAATTTTGCAACATACTAATCAACGCTTATCCAGAAGTCAAACAACAAAAATCAGCGTTATATTTACAAAATTTTCAGAGGACTAGTTTCGATGATTTTACCGAACCACCATCTTCAGTTGCAAAACCGCAAATGAACAAGATAGGAAATAATGATTAGATAAGATAAGAAAGCCTGGACAAGAATAAGCAAGTGGCGCCATCTGTTGGCGAAACCAGAACTAAAACATAATTTCTTTAAAAGCCGAAGGCAAATTTGGATTGGAATTAGGATCGTTAACTAGAACAGAAAGATCTTTATGAATGTGAAATGCCTCTAGAAAATCCAGTTCTCCAATGGAAGATGTTTTTTGAATAATTTTAGCAGCAGAAAAATTGAAAGTGTGATTTTCGGACCAACAATGTTGAGCAATAGAAGACTTCTGTGTTTCTTTTTTTCTAACATATGCCTCATGTTCTTTGACGCGAAATTTTATTCTCTCTTAGTTTGGCCAATGTAAATTAAACCACACTGGCAAAGAATCCTATAAATACCCCAGGAATTCATATCCGGAATGGGGTCCTTGAGTATAGAAGTCCGAATTTTATTGATGGGACAATAAACACCCCGAAAGTTAAATTTCTGCAAAATATGTGCAACTTTATAGCTAATTGATGGAAAGAAGGGAATGATAACAGAATTTTTATAATCTCCTAAAATAAGAGTGTGGCTTTTAGTGTGTTGAGATGAGAATTTTTTAACTGCTTGATTAATAATGTTGGGTCTCTTATTTTAGGAGATTATAAAAATTCTGTTGTCATTCCCTTCTTTCCATCAATTAGCTATAAAGTTGCACATATTTTGCAGAAATTTAACTTTCGGGGTGTTTATTGTCCCATCAATAAAATTCGGACTTCTATACTCAAGGACCCCATTCCGGATATGAATTCCTGGGGTATTTATAGGATTCCTTGCCAGTGCGGTTTAATTTACATTGGCCAAACTAAGAGAGCCTTAAAATTTCGCGTCAAAGAACATGAGGCATATGTTAGAAAAAAGGAAACACAGAAGTCTTCTATTGCTCAACATTGTTGGTCCGAAAATCACACTTTCAATTTTTCTGCTGCTAAAATTATTCAAAAAACATCTTCCATTGGAGAACTGGATTTTCTAGAGGCATTTCACATTCATAAAAATCTTTCTGTTCTAGTTAACGATCCTAATTCCAATCCAAATTTGTCTTCGGCTTTTAGAGAAATTATGTTTTAGTTCTGGTTTTGCGAACAGATGGCGCCACTTGCTTATTCTTGTCCAGGCTTTCTTATCTTATCTAATCATTATTTCCTATCTTGTTCATTTGCGGTTTTGCAGCTGAAGATGTTGGTTCGGTAAAACCATCGAAACTAGTCCTGTGAAAATTTTGTAAATATAACGCTGATTTTTGTTGTTTGACTTCTGAATTAGTATTTATTCGGCGTGTTATTGTGTCTTCATTAATCAACTAGACAGAAAATAAACTAAATAGACAGAAAATAAAATAAAAACTTTACAGAAATTTGTGAAATGTTTTCTGGTAATATGTGCAGTCAGTATTCAAAAGATGAAAATATGTTGTAGCTTTAAAACATGAAGACTTTTTGAAATATTCATTTTAGCTGGGAGAAACCTACAAGGAAATATTTAACCAAAGCGTATTATATCATAGAAATGCGGGACTGGTGACAGGTAGAGAGATCCAATTGGCCATAGAACAGCTTTCATACTTTACAATACATTCAGAAAGAACTTGTTCAGAGTGACCGAGGTTTATCTTGATGAAAAATAGTGCTCTGAAAATGGAGAGGTACATCACCTCACCAAACGAGAGGAAGAGCACCTCGTCACCAAACGAAGGTCGAGCGTATTAATGTGTCTGCAATGCGCTTTACAAATGAACATCTGTTAGCATCAATGACAGTCTAGACCAGGGATGGTCAAACTTAGAGACGATAGGAGCCTCACGATATATTTTTATGAGCGTTCGAGAGCCGCAAGTCCAAATTTACATCGTTTAAAAAATAATAAGACATATTTTGAATATAAAAAAGCCTTTGAAATAAATTAATGAATATGTGATTAAAATTATTCATACAAATATAAATAAATACTTCTTATATCTACTGTTTTGAGTTCAGAAATATTAAGGCGCAAGAAAATAAAAATTTGTAATCTTGTACCGGCAGCTGAGCGTTTTTTCTTCAGATAAAGAAACCAATCATTTTCGTCTAATTTCGTTTATAACTCTCCGTTTATAATTATTGTTGTTTTATTTCAGTAGAAGTAAAATAGATCGAAAGCATATTCATTGGTCTACAATTACGTAAAAATTTTATTTGAGTAAATTACAAATTATTATTAAAAAAAAAAGCAGAGTGTTTTG
This sequence comes from Stegodyphus dumicola, assembly GCF_044657685.1. Classification (NCBI taxonomy): domain Eukaryota; kingdom Metazoa; phylum Arthropoda; class Arachnida; order Araneae; family Eresidae; genus Stegodyphus; species Stegodyphus dumicola. The sequence continues at coordinate 95,553,776 of NC_140772.1, read as the reverse complement.
TTAATAATTCATGAGTACTCTTTAAAAAGTATAAATTTAATGATACAGATCAACGAGAGATGTTCTACAGAGGAACTGTTATTCGAAATAAAATATTTATTTAAAAATAAGCTACTAACTTGCTTAGGCTTTTCTTAAGAAGTAATTTTGTTTCTTCGCAAAATTCACATAAGGACCAAAATACTGATATCATTCGAATATTTGGATCTTAACCTAAGAAATCGTTAAACATTTTTTTCAAAACTTGGGAATAACAACTTTTACTGATGTCCAGTATAGAAACATTTACATAAAAATCTGATTACAATTTCAGTGGTATTTGAGTAATCAGTATTTCCCATGAGAGCCCTGACTGATACAGTATTTCAGCGTGGCATCTAACTGAATCTGCCAGAATTTTTTAGTAATCTGTACAGTGCGCATCATTGAAAATTTTCGAAACTAATCTTTCGAATCATCCCGATAATATTGGATATAGATAAAGAAGTTCATGCACATCAATGAAAATTCTCGAAATTATTTCTCAAATTGTCCTGATAGTTTTGGACATAGATAACGAAATTCATGCTCATCATTGAAACCACCTCTTGAATCGTTACGATAATTTTGGACACATAACCTATTGCTAATAAGTCTAGTAGTTCATGATGGGCTACATAAACGCTTCGTAAAGCACATATTCCATCTGTCTAATAGCCGAACTCTCCAACCTGGCTGTTTGATTTTGAGCTGGTTTTCAAATACATGGCAAATAAAAAATAACATTACAGAAAGAAAACATACCGGTCACTACTATAATGTATTTATTTCACAAATGCCAGAAGTAACATTGAACACTTCATATTTCTATTGACATCCACAGATGTTCGATGTGGAGGCCTTTTGTGACGTGGCAGACGTCTGTGCAATAGTTTAGTTTCTAAGGTCTTGCCAAATAGTGTACGGATCCATCATATTCTAAATACTGTACCCATAAAGGCGGTCAAAATGACTTATGTCTCGTCTTGAATTTCTAAAATAACTCAGAAGAAAGTTTAAAATAAATTATTGTCAGCCGAACAGTTGCATGGCACAACTGGCCATTGCGTTACCTAACTTGTGTACAAAAACTAAATCTGAAACTGAGTTTGAAATGGGATCTGTAACCAGAAGATATTTTAGAAAACAAAAGATCAGATTTTAAAAATAAATGTTTACGGGAGTAAATTTCACAACTTTGTACAACTGCTTGATCGAACCTTTCGTTTGGCTATTAAGCTTTCATGAAGAACGTGTCAGACGTACATGATAATCGAAAATTAGATGACAAAAAATATCAACAGCTTAAAAGAAATGTAATGCTAATCATCAGAGCCGGGACAGCTGCAGAGAGGCAGTACTAAAGGGTAAAACATTTTAGATATGCCGGGCAGTAAAATGCCTCTAACCTAGTGCGACATTTACCAGTGACTCTAACCTAGTGCAAAGAAATACTCCTAACCTAGTGCAAGGCAGAAAGAAAAAGGTAATCAAACAAGAAATAGAAAAATACAAAAATATTACAAGTCAAAGAGATTTCACCATTATCAATATGCCGATTTTGATAGAAACTTTGGAGAAGAGAGACGCCTGTGTTATGTTGATTCTTCATTACTTGATACGTTATTGATATGAAGATTTGATGATTAAGGTGAAATTTCTCTATCTGGAATAACAATATTTGATAAAATGGAAATTAAACATTTTGACTAAAATATAAATCGTTGTCAAAGCAGTGATTTTTCTCACGACAAATACTTCAGAATCCACAAGCATTGGTGAAACAATTATAATCTCTGCACAGGATTACCAAGGAATTATAGAATTTCATATGGGAAAAGTGTTCATTAGCATATTATTGTGAATGGTTGCGAAATCCGAGATGCTATTGCATAAAAATGCCTGACGTGCTTAGGGATATGAAATTAATTTTAAAGGAGCTCCAAAGTAAATTGAGACAATCAAGTAAGATACTGCAGGTTCACTCCATCAAATCCTCGTAAAATTCTTCTACAGATTAAGAGCTCTATGTGGATTGCAAACAGTTTTCTTCAGCAGTTACTCACGCCATTCAAGTACTAAATAAAAGTATTACCTTACAACAAATAGCAAATGTTCCAGTTGGATCACAACTGTTGTGAACAATGGGATCACACAGGAATGTAAGAGGATACTGCCTAAAGTAAAATTAACTTGAGAGAAAAATATTAGGGAGAATAATTAAATAAAAATATTAGCATTGCGTTATAGAATAACTTGTATTCTGATGACCATTACCTATTCAGAATGTAACATAACTAGCCTCAGTTAAGGTATCGGAGAGCCGCAGTTTGGCCATGGCTGGTCTAGACCATTGTTCTACGTTGCTGGGCAGTTCGTGGTTCGAAACTGATAGAAGCATTCATCTAGTGACCATTTTCGACTCAAAACTCATAATAGAATCATGATCATGAGGCAAAAGCGAAATTTGTCCCTGAAGATTACAGTGTCACATTCAACACTGAACTTGACTGCTGATGCTCTGCTTGACTGCTGATGTTCAGTATCGCCTGCTAATCAAACCTGTATTAGCCAATGGTCAAGAAGCTGCCCATGTCAATACTGGAACGTTGGAAATATTCTGCACCTCCCGTTTTCGATCGTAAGTAGATACAGCGTGGTACTCTACAGTAGAATAAAATAGATAAAATCTTAAACTTTAAGCAAAAACTAAAATTCTGGAAATCAATTGGCTGTTGCAACTACATGTGTAATTGAAACACTGGAGCTTAAGGAGAACTAATGTTTTATATCATAAACCAAATAGAGTTCTTATGTGTTAAGCAGAAACGACTGTTCTTGCGACTGCTGTCTTAAGAACTTAAAGTCGAGGCATTTTAAAGGTGAATCTTGAACTCGTTTACAGTTCTTTTTATTTCAATTAAATTGTTTTTCAGGATGCCTGTAAAGCAAAGTAGGTATAATTTAAAACATATTTAAAATTTTTTAATTTTTTAAAAATTTTGTTTGATGAATCATTTGAATAATATGTCTCTAAAGTCACAGTTGATAAATACTCTTTGTAACAGAAAGAAAAAACAAATACGAAGACTTTTAGTTTAGTTACACTTCTAAAAAGGCACTGTTTCTCACATAGTAGTAAATTCTTACCATAAAGTCACATTCTTTTGTTGTGTGTTCTGAAATATGTGAAATTACACTTCTGGTTATCCAAACTTAAACAAGAAGGACAAGAGATATCAGTGTCAAATGCATTTCAGAGATTACATATAGCATTAATGTTAATTGATTTGAAACACAGCCTTCTTTGAGAGGAGGAAGACAAGAAAATCAGTAATGAGTACTGCTTCCACGTTTGCCAATAACTGCCGCTACTCGGCATTGTCTAAAAAAGGGCTTGTGTCGGGAAATGTATTTTCGGAGAAAGGCAGCCCATGCTACCTCCACACATAGCCAAGCTTCATTTGGTGTACTCGCAGGTACGAAATGCCGGCTAGGCGTTCTCTAATTATTAACCACACATGTTCGGTGGAAAATAAATCTGGAGAACGGGCAGGCTAGAGTAACAATACAATATGTTAAGGTAAGAAGAAAGCTTAACCCGTAACAGGGAAGGTCAAATATTGGGACATCATCGGGGACGTGCGGTCACAGAAACCGCGTCTCGTTATGGTTTAAATAAAATGTTCTAATCAAAATATTAAAATTTAATTCTACCCATACATTTTCTAAACACTTATCTTCGAACAGAAAAATAAATATTTTACAAAGAAATCAATCAACACTAGGAACATCTTTTTGCAACATGAACTTTTTTTTTATGAAAATCCAATTGCAAATGTAAATTATGCAAAACAAACCAGAATAACTAATATTTTTTGAATAATAATTATTTTCCATTAATCTAACATGATAGATACATCCAGATGAAAAATACAAATATTGTACGAAATTAAAAAAAAAAAAAAATGACAGTACCTTAACTCTCAGTAATACCATTGTGTTCTTGCAAAAAATATCAACTTACTCAGCATATTCTTGTGCACATTCGTGACATAATTTTTGTGTACATACCAAACTGGCGTTTTACAACTTACGCATAAATACGAAATTTTCAGTCCTTTCTTTTTCTCTAATATTTCGTTTGTGAAAAGGACTTCCCAAACGCTTTTAGGATGGATCCGTATTTTCACCAAATTTTACATATGCTCATAATCCTGGAAGATGAACAATATTATGCGCGGGAGTTCTCACTTTTCTTTGGGGTTCAATAGATGACCACTTGAAGCGGTTCCTCCCGTAATAATATTTTATAGATGAAATGGCTTCAGCCTCTGGTTCAGTTAATTCATTGTCAGATTCAGAAAATTTTGATATCGTGGAATGCGAACTTTCATTTGCAAAATCTTCTTGGCATTCATCTTTATCGCTAAATTCACTTCTCACTTCATCCAAAATTCTTTAGAGCACTTCTGCATAACGCGAATTACAAGGATATATGATATTTCTCGGACAGAGTCTCAGAGCCACGTTTCCACCTGAGACAGAAATCGTAACACTGAGAGGGAGGTGCGATCTGACATACCGCTCTCAGACAGTGGACTAGAATTTCACAATAAAACAGGTGCAAAAAATGTTAGCCAATATGTGAGAATTATCAAGGTCATAAAAGGAGAAGCTAGCAGGAGAATCCACTTAATCAGATTAAATATAGAATAGGGATGATAGGAACAACACCTGTAGCGGTCTCTGAGACCGCACCTTAACGGCTTACGGCTTAAACGCAGCGTGCAAGGTGTGGTTGCGCCACTGTGCTGCTGAATTGTGGCCTCAGGCAAACCTTGAAGGTAAGGAAAGAGAACAGACTGCAAATCCTCAGAGGTAGTGCGCTGACTGTTAAGTGTACAGATAATGCGTACCACGAGGATTTGTGAATAGAATTGAATACCACCATCATGTGTAAGACCAGTATGACGTTGCATAAAACGACAGTCTGGCAACCTCTCTCCAAACGCTATTCCGATAATTATTTTACTGAAGGCAGAAGAAAGATTCCTCCGAAAACACAATGGTATGCCATTTAGATGTCCATCACTGTAGTTCAGTGAACCAATGCAAATGAATACGCCTGTGGCTTAAAGGTAAGTGAAGGAAATATCGCCTAGCGAACAGTCCACTGTGCTGTAAAAGACGTCGAACTGTTCGTGTAGTCATGACTGTTGTATTACAAACCACATTCAGTAGGATACGGTTGAGGATGTGGCAGTGCGCTCCGTCAGTGCCATGGACAAGCCTGCATTCCAGTGAAGTAGTGCGACGAGGCAGTGGCAATTGCTTCTGTCCGTCAGTCGTTCCTTTCTGCATCCACCAATTCAATATTCACATAACTGTATGCAATGATTTTGCTTCAGACGTATTCAGAAACTTTCTCGAATGATATTTGTGTTTTTCTATGAGGGATACTGATAGCACACACAAAATATCTCAAGAGATAAAAGTCCACATTGCTCGAAACGGTAGTCTTTACTTCCTTTATATACGGATAGTAAGTAGCGCTGTAGTCACTCATGATGTGCCGTGTGCGCTGAAATCGTCATCAGTGGTATATCCAGTTGCGATACACATGGCGCATGTTTCATGCTGTTTGGGTGCTTCTTTCATTGGTTTCCGTTTAGGATGAGCAGTAGTTTATATAACCATTTGAGATTTTTTTGTAAATTTTGGCAGATTTTTTTTCCAAACTATATTCCTGAAATGGGAGTATGTTTAATAGTATTTGTATTTTAATGCTTTTTATGTTATAAGCGGAATCTAAGAAAATGTAAATAGCACAGAAAAAATTTTCTAACGTACTTAGAAGCTAATATCAAATTTGAAAAATAAAACTTTCATTTTAAGAAAATGTGTTCCGAAACTAAATGTATTTTTTTATATTCAAACTAAGAGATAAAAACTCCACATTTTCTCTTTTTTGATTTCAATTCATGTCCGAATTTCTAGTTGTACGAAAATCAGAAACTAGACCTCAAATCATGCTTTAAAATCAGAAACTGAAGAAAAAAATCCTTGGAAACATATACTGATGCTAAACTAAAATAAGTAGGCAATACAAAAATTACTATAAAAATTTAACAGTTAATTTTATTTTCTTACAGTAAGTGCTATTTTGTCTGACTAGAAATCAATCATTAGTTGCTCATAGCATTTAAGTTCCATTTACGACGACACTCTTGAATCTGCTTGTTCATTGGCCACAGCTCTTATGTTAGAGGGAAAAGCTCTGGTGGGAGATGAATTAAAAAAAAAATTTGCATGCTAGCTGGCGGTACCTGTTAAGAGGTTCTTAAACCAGTTAGCTGTAAACTTCTTTTTTATTGTTTGCTAGAAGTTCATGCACTAATTTCCCAAAATTCTTCCTGGAACGTAGTTCATCACCTTTTAATTTCTTACAAAAGTTTTTCTCATAAGATTTTCCTAATTTTGGTAGTCGACTATATTCATTCTTTTCTTATAGCATAATGTTTTGGAAACTGACTTCTGATTTATGCAAAATCTTCTCCATTCTCGTCCATGGCTATAAAGTAATTTTCCGTTGGCTCTAATTTTACAAGTTAAGATGATAGCAGTTCGACTTTATTAATGGAATATAACATTACACGTTTTTGGTATAAACAATACTAGTGGTTCCGAGTCTTCCAAAATGTAATGAGAAGTACTATGCCACAAGCAAAGGAGTATTTCACAAGTTTCCTTATTTCTACAGAACGTGCACTACTACTGAATCATATGTACCGTCATTGCGTACTAATACTGCTATGACGCTTGTTTTAGATGAATCAACGTTTAGAGGAATCTTGTTGAAAACTTCACAAATTCCCTCTTCCCCTATATCTCAGATTCGTGTGATTTAATACATAATTATTGCATACATTTTATAACAAATAAAACGAGGTTTGATTCATTAATTGTATGTTATTCGTGCTGTAGATACAGGAAATTCACTTAAATTCCGTTAGCAATAAATATCTGTATGTAAAAATTTACTTTAGAATAGGGAGTGAGGAAACGTTTTGGTATTCATATTCTACAACAACATATAAAAATTCAAGAGTACATAAAGGTAGAGTTGTCACCTACATGGCAGCAGTCTTGTTAATCTGTATAATAAATAGAGAATATTGAAATATTTTAACCAAAGGAACTAAAAATTGACAAGTACTTTCACTGAGCCAACCAGTTTGACTTTCAGTAATGGTACTTGTTTTTCAGATTTATTATTGAGAGAGTCTCTGAAGCAAGACAAGAAGCGTCTGTACCTTACTCAAGTAAGTCTCAAGGAAAAGATTCGTTCCAGAGTTTCTTATAGCTTTGACTCTTAAATCAGTCAAAAGAAATTTTCAGGAGATTAAAGAAGAGAGAAAACTTCAAACTCACATTTGGTTTCCAAATTTCATAACTTTCACACAAAATGTATAAAAAAAACTAAACTCAGTAGAGCAGCAGTTCTTAGTGAGCCATGGCCTGCAGTCCCAAGATATCTGCTTTCTTGACCGAGGGCACCGGGTTGCATGAGCATATAACCTGGGCAAGTGGTCAATTTGTCGCAGGATCTCTGGTGTTTAGTCCCCAAACGAACTTGGTACTGATTTTATCGACCCAATCAAATGATGAAAGGCTGAGTGAACCTCGCCCAGTCCTGGGATCCGAACCTGGGTGTGTAGTGCTGCTACGCTATGCCCTAGCCACTACACACATGATACAGTGGTGGCCAAAATTGTGGACACTTTTGGAAATTTTCATGTTTTTGAACTTTGTATGCTTATAGAAAATGTTACGTTTCGAAAAATACAAAATTGTATATATCATTTTAAAGAGAATTCATTACTGAATTCAATACAAAACACAAAATTCAATTATTTGCAATACAAAAAGTTATATGTACTTTAAATAAAAAACACAGTTATGAAGTTGTTTGTAATGTCTAGCTTTCCTAACCAATCACTGTTCTTGTTCTGAGAACCAATCAAATGTTAGTAACTGCCAGTAGAAGCTGACATTATTCTTACACTTGAAACAATTCATTATTTTGCTTTGTTCTGTAGAAGGAGGACCAGTTTGCAATTACAAGTAGGAATTTTTGTAAAAATGTTTAATATTTAGTCAAGAAGCAATGACATCAAATAAAAGAGTAGAGTGGACACCTAGAAAGAGATGTAATATTATTGTGTTACGAGAAAGTGGTCTTTCCTATGCTGAAATTGCAAGACTGGTGGGTGGTTCAGTGACTACATCTGGAGTCCAAAAGTTTTGCTTACGATATCGGGAGACAAATTCAATAAAAAAACAAAGAAGGAAAAGGCTGAAAAAGGTGCACCACATCTATTGATGACAGAAGAATAAAAAGACTATGTCTCCAAGATAGAAAAATGTGGTCAGCGGCCATCAGAACTGATCTGAATGATGTTGGTGTTTCTGTCAGTTCAAGAACAATCAGGAGAAGATTAACAGATGTTGGATTGAGAGGTAGAATTCCACGAAAAAAAGCCTTATCTTAATTTTCAGCAACGAAAGAAAGACTACAGTGGGCAAAGGAACACATTAATTGGACAGATGATCAGTGGTCACAAGTTATATGGAGTGATGAAACTAAGATACGTTATTCGGTAGTGATGGACGAAAATATGTAAGACGTAAAATAGGAGAAGAGCTACATCCTGACTGCATTCAAGCAACTGTGAAGAACCCAGTTATTGTTATGATTTGGTCATGCATGTCAGCAGATGGTATTGGTCGCCTTCATGTCATCGATGGGACACTGAAGGCCAGAAAATACATTGACACTATTCTAGAACCAAAACTTCTACCTTCCATCAGAGATCTCTTTCCCAACAATGCTTCGTTTATTTTTCAGCAGGATTCTGCTCCTTGCCACACGGCCAAAATATCGAAGAAAGATTTCGTACAAAGAGCATTAAATTGTTGTCATGGCCAGGAAACTGTCCTGACCTCAATCCTATCGAAAATTTGTGGCACCGTTTGAAAACTCTTGTCCGAATGAGGCGCTCATCAAATAAAAACGAACTAATTGAGGCTATAATTGTTTCTTGGCATCATGTAATAACGAAAGAAGAGCTTCAAACTCTTGTCAGCTCAATGAAACGTTAGATGTGAAGCTGTAATCAAAAAATAAAGAGTCCCCCACTAAATACTGATAACTCACTGCAATCATCACTATCGATATCTATTATCGTTTAACTCTTTTGTATTGCAAATAATTGAATTTTGTGTTTTGTATTGAATTCAATAATAAATTCTCTTTAAAATGATATATACAAGTTTGCATTTTGTGAAACGTAACGTTTTCTATAAGCATACAAAGCTCAAAAACATAAAAATTTTCAGAAGTGTCCACAGTTTTGGCCACCACTGTATATAACTGGCGGTATTTCCTTTCTTATGTACATCCAATGTGAAGTTAATACTTTCAAACTCAACGCTATAGTGAAAGCAAAAGACAAAATGTGGCAGGGAGTAAAATTTACTTCGAATTTGAGCTTGCGCTTATATCTTGCATTTAAAAGGGCTATTATCAAACTTCTGAAGTATTTGAGGTATTTCGTTTTTTTTTTTTTTTTTTTTTTTTTTTTTTTTAATTAATGTTACCAGAGTAAGAAAGGTCATGAAATCAAATGAAAGGTTTAAAGAAAATTTAACAACATAGACGAGATTTCAGCTAAACTTACAAATATAAATAAAGAAACACAGAGTTGTGCATAAATCAGAATTTCATTCTATTTTCTGCCTCAAAAAAGTGAAAAAAATTCAATTTCGAACAAATAAAATTTGAGAAAAATTCGTTATATTTAAATAAAGCAGGAAAAATCTATTTCCTTAAAATCATGCATGTTCGAATAATCCCTAGCGTATTTTGTTTGTTTATAAAAGATCTCCCATTCGCAATCGAAAAATAACAGGAAGGAACAATGTCAGACTTTAAGATGTGTTCAGTAACCGTTTATTAATTGCAGTTTTACCTTCACAACTGGAATCTGAAGCATAAAATGTAATTAATTCTGGCGGGAAAACGATTGTGCGGGCTTAATTAAATACATTTCCAAGAATATTTTATTTCGAAATAACATAAGGTATTTATGATAACTTAAGAGAAATAGCTACGAATTGTCAGGCTAGGAAGAACAAATATTTGTTCTACCGTTCATAACATGGTAAACATTTCGGAAATCGGCAGAACGTATCCCAAATTCGGGAATTGTTTTATTATTAATCATGTTTCCTTGCATCTGTCGTAATATCTTAATTTAATTATTCAGAACTTTTGCATGATTTTCTTGCATTTTATTAATTTGCTAAATTACGTGAATTGTTGGAGCAATAAGGGAAATGAAAAGGAGAGCTGCAGTATTAATAAATTACTTGGATTCAGTATAAATTCGAAATATTATTCTGAGTGATAATTAATATGCAGAGGTGATAAAATTCTGTAATGTTAGTAAGTGCTAGTTTATGCTGTTTATTTTCTGATGCATAAAAACAATTTAACATTCTGTACAACGGACAAAAAAATTGACACTATGTTATTCTTCTGTTTCTTCTTTGCATGCTTAAATAACCACATTTATGTATTAGCCTCTAATTTAATAAATGCTTATTATTTTTCGTAATAATATGAACAACGTCGAGGAGATATTTAAGTCTATTCCATACTCATTTCAACCTGTTGTCGGCAAACAGTGTAGTTTTTAGCTCATTCAAGGCAAGACGTAAATTTGTACAGTTCCGGAAGTAAGCACTTCATAGATTCTTTTCAAGCCATTGTGAATAAAATGGTAATTTGATTTATGCGTAAAATCCGTAAATTAATAAACAAATGCGGAAAAAATAATCACTTACTTCTAAAATACTTAAAATTTCTTGCAATAAATTAAAGAATGATCAGGATATCTGAGAATTTGAATTTCACGTGCATCAAAATGGAATTTTAGCATTCCGAATTTAGATTTTCAGCAGTTAACCTTTAAACCTAACAAATAATTTAGCTCTTCTGCGTCGAAGGAAAAGGAAATGAGCACAGTGAAATGATTTAGAAACTTTCTTTTTACTTCCTTGTACGAAGTAAAAAGGAAACATTTTAATCGCGAAAAGTTTCAGCCATCAAATTTCAACGAAAATATCCATTTTCACCAATATCGAATGCAATTTAACGATGTTTTTGCATGACATCTGTACATAAGAACAGAATAAAGGACTCCTTTTTCCCCAAAAAATTATAAAACTGATTTAAAATGAATTATGATGAGAATTTTTCGTGGCGTCTATGCGTACGTACGTATATACATACCTCGCATAACTCAAAAACGAGTAATTTCAGAACGTTGAAATTTTGTACATACAACTGCTATAACAGGTAGATGTGCACCTCGTATTTTGGTTGCAATCGGACGCACCAAAAGTATATAAATATATGTATATTTATATTCACTCTGTTACTCGGTTCAGTGATCTTAGTTACTTTATTGTTACATATTCGTAAATTGTGCATTTTTTGCTTTAAAAATGATTGAATTATGTCTGTTGTTATTATCTTCCGGTTAAGGTTTTTATGCCTTTTATTTAATTTTATGCAATAATTGTGGAATATCAACAATTTAAAAGGTTTTAAGTGCGGCTAAGTCTAATTTCTGATTAGTATGCCGTACATGTTTCTTAACATTTAAAACTTTCCAGAATAGTGGATTTGTTGGCAATCTAGAGAAATAAGCTTCCCAACAACAAAGTAATGTCTTCTTTTATTATGGCGAATGCCAATTAAATTATGCTTAATTCGTTATGGAATTAACATTTAAGTTATTAGCTTATTTTTATACAGAAACTGTAACTTTAATTTTAAAAATTGTCTTTTAATTGTTTTAACTATATTTGGTGTTTTATGATTTTCTATAGCTGTAAATCTTTAATGAAAATATTTTGGTTTGGTTTGGTTTGGTTTATTAGATTACGGCAAAGCACTCGAGGGCAATCTGCCTTAAGGGAGGGATGCCTTCGTGGAGGACGTTTTAAGGGGAACTGGCTCGTATACACGTTACACATGGGAAAACCACGAAAACACCCATGCAACCAGCCCGTTCGCGGGATTCGAACCTCGGACCGAACTACCAGTGTTCAGCTACGTTACCGTTCGGTCGCTGGTGGGCCTGAAAATATTTTGAATTTTATGCATTTTTCCTTGACGCGAAGTGAGAATTGAATTAATTAGTAGCTCATGCGCATTAGGTAAACGGCACTGAATCGTCTGCGAATTTTTTTTTTTTTTTATTTGTTTAATTTGTTTTATATATCGTTTTAGATTTATTATAGTATCTGAATAGAGCATGTGGTAATTCTTCAGATGATATAATTTTTGTGCACTCTGAGTTTTAAAATGAATGCTAACGCTGTTAAGTGAACGTAACGCCGAACGCCGAAGTGTCACTATCTCTACTACATATACAGTGGTGTGCAAAAATGAAGGACGAAGTCGAAAAATTAGCATATCAGCTGAACGAAGAGGCAGAGCGGACAGAAAGACTAATCAGGAGATTAAGAAAGGTGATGTACGGTAGCGCATGCGCAGATATGCAGGTAGACGTAATGGGGGAGTGTCTGAGTAGTATAAAGCATGTTGTCGGTGTAAGATCAGTATTTCTGGCAAAGAGATTGCACGCCGTTTAGCAGTTAAAATCACACCGAGTTGCTGCCTCAGCGAGAAATGGCGAATAATCAGTCTGTTAGACGACATCTGAATGTTAAGTGTCGAGGTCGAATCATTGGGAAGTTGGAGGAAGGCCGCAGTGTGACAAGTGTGGCTGCAGAGTTCGGAATTGCTCACAGCATCGTTTCACGACTTTGGAAACAATTTCAAACTACAGGAACAGCTATCCGGGAGTTTAGTAGTGGTCGTCCACGAGGAACCACACCCGCATATGACCGGTATATTGCCTTACAGGCCAGAAGAAACAGGCGGCAGACAGCGGGAGAAATCGCTAGACACACGACACAGGCGACTGGACGACCGATATCGCGTTTTACCGTGGCCAGAAGACTGCACGGTGGTGGTCTGTTTGCACGACGCCCTGTACGGTGTGTACCTCTAACGCCTGCCCATCGGAGAAGGCGTTCTCTATGGTGCCGGGAACACCGGAATTGGAGAGACAATGAATGGGGACGAGTACTCTTTACAGATGAGAGCAGATTCAGTCTGAGTAGCGATTCTCATCGCATACTCATCTGGAGAGAGCGGGGAAGCCGCAATCATCCCTCGAACATCATTGAAATTGACAGGTATGCAGGTGGCGGTGTTCTCGTTAGGGAAGGCATCATGCTTGGTAGTCGTACAGACCTTCACATCTTCGACGCAGGTTCAGTCAACGGGACTCATTATTGTAACGAGATTTTTCTTCCATATGTGCGTCTTTTGAGGCGCTATGTGTCCGCAGTTCCTTTTCATGGCCGACAATGCACCATGTCATCGCACAGTAGCTGCCGAACAGCTCTTAGAGAGTGAGGATATTGAACGTATGGATTGGCCGGCACGATCTCCGGATCTCAATCCCATCGAGCATGTATGGGATTTTCTAGGCAGACGCTTGGCAGCTCGTACCTTACCACCAGTAACGATTCCAGAGCTTCGATTGGCGCTGCAAGACGAATGGGCAGCAATGCCTCAACAACTCATTGACACCCTCATTCTCAGCATGGGCAGACGCTGTGAAACCTGCCTAGCAGTCAGAAAGATCATATCCCCTATTAAAGACCGGATGTTTCTTGCTGGACACCCATCACAAGGATGTTTCGGCCTTCAGTCGCATTGCGCTCCATGCTACGTTTTCAATAAAGCTTCTTTTTATCCCTCTGATTTCTCTTTTAGTAAGTGTTGCTTACATTACTCATGTCCTTACGTATTGGGGATCTTAAGGTATTAAATGTGTTGATTTGGAAAGCTTTTGTACAAAGTTATATTGAAAAAAACCGTCTCGTCCTTAATTTTTGCACACCAGTGTAATAAAAGAAAGAGTCTGTCTGTGTGTGTGTGTGTGTGTGTGTGTGTGTCTTTCGTTCGCGCTGCGACCCACGGCTAGAAATTTGGTGCATAGATGCATCTAGACAAGAGCCAGTGCACCTCGAAGCGATTTTTTCGAAATTAGAATTAGAATTTTTTTTATTTTAAGTTTTGTGACGAAATCGCGTCATTTTGAGACATAATGTGCTATAGGAAAGCAAGATTTCACTCTACACACTCCATTTTCACATCGTCATGAAACGTAGGCACTTAACTATTTTACGAACTTAAAATAAATTTCGTGTTTGAATAAATCGATTAAATACGAATTTATTTAACAAAGTGAGGTTAACATCTTTTCAACGGGATTTCTTCTAAAAAAATTATTTTTAAAAATGTACAGTTTATTTTTCTTTGATTTTTGGATACGTTAAGCTTTCATCATTGCGACTGCTTTTACAAAAAGAATTTTGGAAAAATGATAATATTTTGTATTTTTAAAAAAACATTTTTAATGAAGCTTCTGAGTACACTTCACACATCTTGAAAAATGTGATTTTGGCAACAATTTTCCTGTCTTATTTGTTGTTGATAGATTTTTATGAAATCGCATCATTTTGAATAGTTTCATTCTTTTAGAAATATGGGTTTGGCAACAAGATTTCATAGTATTTCTTATGTCACTGTTTTTAAGAGATATATAATACATTTGTATTGATTTCTATTTTGATAAAATTGTTCTGCAGAGTAAAATTCTGCGCGGAATGTTATGTGTTTTGAGTTGCTTCCATGTTATGTTTTGCTTATTTCACTGTTTGTAAGATATTGCAAAGTTTTGAGTGCTTTTTAGGAAACAAAGTCCTTAACCTCCTTTATACCATTTGAGCTTTTAAGATTTTGTAAAGGGAAGTTGAATAATTTATTTATTAGGACAATTAATATTTGTATTAAGGGATATTGCTTATTTCATTGTAATTTTGTTATACGTAATAACTTTTATTTATGATGTTGTTCTGCAGAGTAAAATTCTAAGCAGTTTTTAAATTTAACGTTTGGTGTTTGTTCCCTTCAGCCATTTTTCTGGTACATTTAAAAGCCAGACGAAGGCTGGCAGCGAAGCTGCTAGTGGTAAATAAATATAGTGAACTTTAAAAGAGTGCATTTATTCTGTTGTGGTCTAAACCCTATCGACGAAGTATATTTCATTCAAAATTCGTTAATTCTTAATTCAATATGCTTAAATGAAATGTGGGAAAATTGCGTATAATTTAATATTCCATAAAAGGAAGTCATGTGGTGTACACATCAGATTTTTACTTCCTTGTACGAAGTAAAAAGGAAGTACTGTAATCGCGAAAAGTTTCAGGCAGCATATTTCAACGAAAATATCCATTTTGACCGCTATCGAATGCAATTTAACGATGTTTTTGCGTGATATCTGTACGTAAGGACAGAAAATACTCTTTTCCTTCAAAAGAATTATGGCTAAATCGCAGAATAGGCTGCATCAGTCGATGCTGTGTTTACTTCTCTTACGCGTGGACACGCCTTTTTATGACGTAATATTGGTTACGCCTCTTCTTAAAAACAAGTTATAAGTATGCTATAGCTTCGTATTTGAAGAAAACTTAAATTATATTTTAACTAAGTTGAAATGGTAGGTTTATAATGTTCTGCGCGAGATTTTTTAAATTTATAAATCTACTTTTGTGTGTTGTGTGGTAGTGTTAGCATTTAATGCAACGAATTATCTCTCATAAATGTATTATTAAGATACCAAACGACTGAAAACGATCATTACCAAACGATTGAAAATATTGAATGCATGCGTTAAAAATTATAACGGTAACTTCTGAAAATACAGAAGAGAATTCTTTTGCTTAAAGAATGTTTTTTTTTTTTTTTTTTAATTGATGAGTGTGTCAAAATCGGTGCTTACTGCAGAATGGATGAGTATCGGAATCTGGATTTTTTTTTATCAGTTGGAGCGAAGAGGTAAAAAGAGCGTTATTGAGTGATGCATGGAGAAAAGTTTGATTGCAGTATCGTATAAGTGCCCAATTTGTGGAACAAATATGAAACTAGTAGAGCGAAAAAATTGTATAGACGGTTTTGAGTGGTGCGCAATGCCGAGTTTGTGCAATTCTGGGATTTTTTTTAAGTGAAAGTTGATCCATGTGCACATGGGGAAAGCCAATGTGGTGCGCAATGCCGAGGTTGTGCGCTATGCCGAATTCGTGCAATTCTGGGATGTTTTTTAAGTCAAAATAGATCGATGTGCACATGGGCAAAGCCAATGTGGTGCGCAATGCCAAGGTTGTGCGCGATGCCTAGTTAGTGCAATTCTGGGATTTTTTAAGTGAAAATAGATCGATGTGCACATGGGCAAAGCCAATGTGGTGCGCAATGCCGAGGTTGTGTTCGATGACGAGTTTGTGCAATTCTGGCATGTTTTTAAGTGAAAGTTGATCCGTGTGCACATGGGCAAAGCCAATGTGGTGCGCAATGCCGAGGTTGTGCTCGATGCCGAGTTCGCTCGATTCTGGGATTTTTTTAAAGTGAAAGTAGATCGATGTGCACATGGGCAAAGCCAATGTCGTGCGCAATGCCAAGTTTGTGCAATTCTGGGATGTTTTTCTAAGCGAAAATAGAACGATGTGCACATATCAAAGCCAATGTGGTGCGCAATGCCGAGATTGTGCTACTCTGGGATTTTTTTAAGTGAAAATTGATCGGTGTGCACATGGGCAAAGCCAATGTGGTGTGCAATGCCGAGTTTGTGGAATTCTGGGATATTTTTTTAAGTGAAAACAGATCGATGTTCACATGGGCAAAGCCAATGTGGTGCGCTATGCCGAGTTTGTGCAACTCTGGAATGTTTTTAAGTGAAAATAAATCGACGTGCGCATGGGCAAAGTCAATTTGGTGCGCAATGCCGAGTTTGAGCAATTATCTGATTTTTCTTCAAGTGAAAATAGATGGATGAGCACATGGGCACCGAGTTTGTGGAATTCTTTGATGTTTTTCGAGCGAATTCTGATCGTTGTGTAAAAGGAAAAACGAGGTTGTGTGTGATGCCGAGCAGTAATGTAACTTTATTTATGTGCAATGTTTAACATATCATTTGTGTATTTTAAATTTGTATTGTTGTTTTTATTGTGAATTATATTTAACACATCATTTTTCATTTAAATTGTACTTTTAAATTTTTGGTTTTGATATGCTTATAACGCGTTCCGACTTACGATATATATCAATACCCCGACGATCTACTCAACAGTATTTAAACTGTCTTGAAGTCATATTTTAATACGCAGTGTTTGGTATCGTAATTGCACTTGATAATATCATTTCATTGATAATATGTGTGTGTGTGCGTATGAAAAGCTTTGTTCCATGTTTGTAGTATTTATTTTATTATATTATTTTCTTTCATTCTGAGAAATTAGATTTTTTGACTTATTAATGCGTAGAATTCTAGTATGCCTACAGTGAATATGGCGTGATTTAGTAGTTTTAGAAACTGACATGAAAGTTGTGTAATGATGTTCACATGCAATAAAAAATATTCTTCTTTTTTATTAATATAATGTTTAAAATTTTTAGAAAATAATGAAAATTGTCTAATTATTGGTATGTAAGAAATTATGTCATTACGTAGCAAGAAGGTAATTTGTAAAAATGATAAAATTGAAATGTTCCCCATTATTAATTTAAATTATTTTTTTTTTATTTGTATAAAAGCTTTAATAAAAATCTTTGAAAATATTGAAGCTCTACAAGTATTAGAGACCGCGATGTTGTTTATCGTTTTAATAATTGGTAGAATTCAAGGAGAACCTCCTTGGTAGAATTCGCTCGATGTATCACGGCAAACAATAAATTTATAATATAATTTATTATATTTAAAATTTAAATTAAATTTTATAATATAATTTATTATAAAATTTAATTTAAATTTTAAATATAATAAATTTATCATACTTATTATCAGTTACGTCTAAGCTTAAATGTTATAAATGTAAATTAAAAATAAAGAATTTGATATTAATTTACAATAATAAACAATTTATTATTGTTATTTTTAAGGGGAAATAGAAAGTACGCTTAGTGTAAATGCCAGACTGGAGACTACCATGGACCTTATAAGACCCATGGAGACTACCACACCCGACTGTATTATAGAGTTGGCTGTGGGAGACTACATTGTGACGTCACAAGCTTAGTCCCACCCATTTATGTACGTCACACAGCTCCTCCTACTGAACTTTGTTGATGCAGCCTATTCTGCACTTTTACCAAAATTATAAAACTGCTTTTAAATTAATTCTGAAGAGAATTTTTCGTGGCGTCTGTACGAACGTACGTACGTATACGTGCGTACGTACGTATTTCGCATAACTCAAAAACGAGTAGCCTCAGAACGTTGAAATTTTGTATATAGGACTGCTATAACATATAGATGTGCACCTCGTATTTTGGTTGCAATCGGACACACCAAAAGTATATAAATATATGTATATTTATATCCACTCTGTTACTCGGTTCAGTAATCTCAGTTTCTTTACTCTTATATGTTTGTAAATTGTACATTTTTTGCTTTAAAAATGATTGAATTATGTTGTTTTTATCTTCCGGTTAAGGATTTTATGCCTTTAGTAAATCTGTGTGCAATAGTTTTAGAATTATCAGCAATTTTAAAGTTGTTTAATTGCCGCTAAGCCTGTTTTTAATGGCGGTCATTGATGTTTACATTTGAAACAGGAGATTAGTATATTTGTTGCCAATCTAGAAAAACTTAGCTTCGCAACAACAAAGATAACGCATTCATTTATTATTGCCAATTAAACCATGCTTAATTCTTTCTGGAATTTTTTCGAGGAAATAAGTGTTTGAGGTCTACTTTGTAATTTTTAATATAGATATTTTGAGTTTTTATGTATTTTTGCCTTCTCGCGAAGTGAGAACTGAATTAATTAAATGAGAAATACTCAGTCGTCTGTGGAAAACTGTTTCTTTTTTGTTTTGTTTGCTTAATTTCTTTTATACATCATTCTAGCTTTATCATAGTATTTGAATAGAACATGTGGCAACGATTAGATAATTCTATTCTTTAAATGATATAAATTTTGTGCATTATGAGTTATAATATGAACGAAATATATACGTAAACTGTTATGTAATTTTTGGATTATATAACAGTTAACTTAGTTTTCGTTATATAATTATTATATAAGTTAACTGTTATATAATTATTAATACTGTTCAGTGGATCTAGCGCCAGAGTGTCGGTATGGTAAACAAATACTAGAGGGAATTTTAAAGAATGCATTTATTCTATTGTGGTTTATGCGCTGTCGGCGAAGTAGATTTAATTCAATCCAATAAGTTTAAATGAAATGCAAGAAAAAATGCGTATAATTAAATATTCCAATACAAGGAAGTCATGTGGTGTACACATCAGATTTTTTAATTTGGCATTCATGATTAGCAAAAGTAGCTAAATGGTTTAAAAAATACTTGGTGTTTGAAATGCAGTAAGAAAAAAAAATGGGTTATCACTAATAAAAATTCCTAGCTACAATGCTGGGAATTTGACAGAAAATCAGTGCAATATTATATTTTAAAAATGTGTGTAATAACGAAATATTGTAAATAACATCCTTTAATAATTCATATAAACGGTATTTTAAAAGAAAATAAACATAATTGTAAGTATTTTTTTTTTTTTTTTTTTTACTTTCTTGTGCGAACTAAAAAGGACGTATTGTTATCGCGAAAATGTGGTGTACACATCATATTTATGTATCATCAGTCATGTGGTGTACACATCTGATGTGTACAGTACATGACTTCCTTTTACGGAATATTAAATTATACGCATTTTTCCTGCCTTTTATTTAAATATATTTCCTCGAATTTCATTACAGATATATTTCTCATTCAATTAATTCCGGTCTCACTTCGGACACTGAAAGAGTAGAATCTGACTTAATTTGTTGTGTACTCTATACTGAGTCGATATATGAGATAATTTAATAACTTAAATAATAAGTTCAGCATGGATTAAACATACATTTAATTCGGAATAATAAAAGACGACATTATTTTGTTGTTGCGAAGCTTAGTTTCTCTAGATTTGCAACAAATCCGATGGTGGTCAAAATGGATATTTTCGTTGAAATATGATACCCGAAACTTTTCGCGATTAGAGTACTTACTTCAGTACAGAACTTTTTTACTTCGTACAAGGAAGTAAAAATAGGTATTTTAGGAAAACGTTCATAGATTTTCTTTAAGTGTGAGAGAAGTGTATTGATTCTCAAAGTCAAATTAGCTGATATTCCAGACTTTTAGATTAGTTTATATCAGTATTAGCTTTATCAAAAAATAAATTACGTATTAATTTAAGAAAACTTGCGAAAATATAATCAAAATTCCTCTTGAAGTTCCTTGCACTATTTGCTGCATATCTAAATTTATGAAATTTTGAAATTGCATATAAATTGACAAATCTATTGTTTGCAGTAAAAAGAGAAATTTTCAATCTTTCGTTGCAAGAAAAAAATATTTTGTAGATTATTATCCTTTCTTTAGTTTTGGAAATGTTGTTGAATTTTGCAGCCCTTTTTCAATAAGAGAATAGTAGAAGTTTCTTCATAAAATATTAAAACTATTGTTTGCTTTATCAATTATGGTAATAGTAAATTATTTCAGTTACGAAAACTTCTGAAGTAAATCTTTCCAATTTTTAAAACCTTTGAATCCTTCACGTTTTTAATATTTCTTTTTTCTTGTATTAAGATTTTATTTTTCCATTCCTTAAAAAATATGAGTATGTAATCTTAATAGGGAGCTTGCTTTTATTATGAACTTACCAATAAAACTACCTCATTAACAGGATTAACCTCTTTATGTCTCCAGCTCTAGTGAAACATTTCTGTATATGTTATGATGACACACATTTCCATTGCGCGGAGATAGCTTTTATTGCACCAAACATATTCCAAATTGTCATTTTCGTATATTTTCAACAGCGCGAATTGTAGCTCTCACATGTCACTTGATATAAGAACTCTTTAAAACTGCAAAAATGTCTTGATGCAAAAAGGCTGAAAACGACTTAGGGGGAGAAATTAATCTTTACAGCAATAAGGTCAGTTGATATACATTATGGACTGTACACCTGCCCACTATTACAAGAGCGTGCCTATTCTGAACCTTCATTCGACTATTAAAATGAAGGAACTAATTATAAAATTGAGCTATCGATTCATGCTTACTTATCTTGAGAATAGAGGCTAGGTTGTAGGGTTTATATTTATTTTAACTAACATTTATTTTAAGTTTAAACTATCTTTCCTGTCAAGCCTTACTTTCCCCTGGAACTACCAATGCCAAAGTATGTAAATTTTAGTAGAACGCGCAAGGATTCAAATTATCAGCGGAAGTATTCTGAGTTAAATAGAAAGGAAACGAGTTCAAGGTGTGCTGTTCTTACTTCACGAGCGCGGAGGTAGTTGGCCAGAAATTGAAGAACCCCGCGTTTCGGCCTGTGTGCTTGCCTGGAAGTATTGTTAATCGTTCAACGTGATCTTCAAGTTTGCTGAATTAGCAGCGGTATTGTAAAACGCGGGGAGGTTAGTTACTTTTAGAGAGCCTCGTAGTTAGAGTCTTGTCTTTAGTTTCTTTTCAGGTTATTATTTTTATTTGACCACCGAGTTGACGCAGTTTGTGAGCGTCAAGAGCACGCACTTGTAATTTATTACGTTGAATAAAAAGGGACTTAAACCCTTAACAAGACTCTGTCTTTTATCCAGTTTTTCACAGTCACCTCTTGGTTGCGTGCAAGCTGGAGGCGCGCAACGCTACAAGGTGAAGCACTATTTATGTTTTTAAAACAACGTGGTTCGTCAGACTTATCGATCATTCAAGGACGGCGTTTATTATACACAAGACAAGAGTGAAACATTGTTTACTATATGCTTACTATGGCAATGGTGACCTTTTATTCCGAGTGTATGACTTCGGAAAAGATTGTAAAAAAGTCCATTTTCGTCCATACTGTAGGCATCAAACGAGGCACAATTTTCTCTCCCTTGGTCAAATTTATGCAATCAGTTATTTCATCCTTCTTCATCACTTGATTTGCTTCACTAGGGATCTTTGATGATGAAATTTGTCAGCCAAATAGAGGAGCAATTGAAATCTTGAATGCCTAACATTTTTACAATCTCCTTTTTTTGACTGAATTATAGGGGACCACTTAAAGATTCATTCGAAGCGCGCATATGACTGAACTATTCTAGGATTAAAGTTTCAAAATATTAATTTTTATCTCTGCGAAGTCGCTTAAATGTACCATTAAGAATATTTTTACGATCTTGAAGTACTGTGAATAAGATAGATTTGACAATTTCATACCTTTCGGTAATTACACTTATCTTCAATACACAACAGTCTACTTTCTCTAGTATTTTTAGTTTGCATTTTCCTCTCGGCCAAGATTCACTTTTTTATTATTTGCAATTTAACATTAGGTTTGTGTCCTGAAAACTATCAGAGTGCTATCTGTCCAACAGTGCTGCTAGAACATTTGGGAATATAGATATGTTGATGTGCGCTGAAAATTCATACGTTACTAAATTACAACCCAGTAAATCTATGTAAATATTTTATTCTAAGTGTAATTTATTTGAATTTTAATTGGAATTATTTATTAATTATCTATTAGCATGCTGTGTCTAACTGAGGTTTAGAAAGAAACGAAGATACTAACTCGTCCCAGTGACCATTGAAAGAAGATAGGTAAGTAATATAATTTGATAAATGCAGAATTAATCAAGATTTAACACTTGCCGTACTAGCTAATGTTTAAAGAGTATAAAAGCACATCTGAACACAGAATTAAACTTACTAATTGAAGCCCTTTGGACGTAATATAAAATCTGAAAGTTCTCAGATTTTTTATCGTATTTTTCTAATTTTACAATTAGGAACAAATAATGAGTCTTACTAAGTCTTTTTCTTTACTTTCCCCATGTTATTATATCTTTTGTTTCATATTAGACGAAAATAACTCATTGTTTCTTAAATGTTTTAAGCGTTTCTGAATTTCAAGAAAATATCTTTCTTTTTCCTTACACCTGATTTTTCTCACAGAAGTGTTGACACTTCTATCATTTTAATTCGTAATATAAATCTTTTAAGACATGATTCAACTCTTAAGGAAAAAATATTGTCCAACAAATTTATCAATGAAATCAACAAAATCCGTCCGATCAGAAGAGATCTTTCTCTTTACAAACGGAACCAGCGCCAGATACATTATTCATAGAACTGGGAACCTGTTTTAGATTCACAATATCCCGGCTTTCAGATGTTTCATTATAATGATATTTTTCCCTTTCTCTCGTGCTTCCTTTTTTTCTACTCGCTTTCTAACGGTTTCATACCATGCTGATGATTTATGCAATTTATTCAAGAATTATTTTCGAATAAAGAAGGAAAGAAACAGTACCTGATACGGCATTGCATAAAATTTTCTCTTGTAGCATACAGAAAGAAAAAGGACAGCGCCGAAAGTTGAAAAATTTAAAATAAATCTGTTCTAGTAACAAGTTTAACTCAAGAATTTATAATTAAAAAAAATAATTTTAAAACCTCTAAAACAACTCAAAACCACAGTCTGAAAGATTGTGGAATAGTATGCACTTAAGTAATTTTTCACTTCATTAAAGCACTTTAATCCTGGAGATGGCGAAAGAGAATACATCAAAGACGCATAAAAATGCATTTTATAACTTCTGATCAGGTGTACAAAACTATGGACTAACATTTCCAATTTATAGTAATTATCCAAAAATAAAAAATGCAATAATGAACATTATTTTGCTTTGAGAAACTATTTTAAAATTCAAAATTTTTTATAAAAATCCTGTTTTGAACAAAATTTAAAGGTTTATTTATCTGTTCCGAAGTAAGTACTTACCTATAAATTTAAAATAATCTAGAAGAAGACTGTTTACAGATTCAAAAAGAATTGCGTATTGAATTTGCTAGATATATTCAAATGAAAACCTTAAGAATTTACTATGAATCAAATGAAGAAATATAGGAAAACTGTACTTATCGACATAGCCCTATGACGTGGATTTCAGTAATCCAACACTTTCGAAGTTCATGGATACCACGGGACAAGACTTCCTTTGTTGTGACTCTTGTCACTCGCGCACTGCGGTATTCATCTTTTGGGAAATCCCGCCTCCCATCGTGTCTTTCATCCATCATAACACATGAAATTCAATGGAGGTGGTATCTAGTACAGGTGAACATCTGAGACATTCAGATTTCCTATCGTGATTTTATTATGATCGTTAAATAGGTCACATGCTATTGAGCTATCTCATGTATTAACAACATACATAAAATCAGAAGTCTGTCGTTTATCAATTTTGCAGAAGATCTGCATAAGGAGCTCTGGTCACTATTACTGTTTTACGAACAATATTCCAAAATTACAGAATTTGCTTCCGAGAGAAGAATGGGCATGACATGCAGCTGCTGATGAGATGATTCCCGCTTGCAAGAACAGGTAGAAAACGCCGAGCTCCACTTTCAACCTGCGGTGACTTTCAATAGATTTAATGCCTTCCCTACTTAAAACAAAAACGCGCATTGCAGATTATTGCTGTATCGTGGAACATTCCACAACAAAAATTTTCTAACTTCAAAAAGAAAAAGCAAATATAAAATTTTTTCAGAAATATCGTATAAAGAAATAGTTATAAAAATTGTTTTGTATGTAGTACATGAATAGGGTATACATGAAATATTTTTTTATAATATCTAAAGAATATGTAGTATATGAAGGCGTTAGTATGAGTTAAGGTGTATGAAGGCCTTTTAAGAAATTTTTAATGATTCAGAGTTAATTAATGAGTTGTTGACTAAGTTGAGGTTTTATTAGCGCTTAGTCAATGATGCATAATTAATAATTAAACATTTAGATAATGATTCATATTTAATTATAGTAAACGCGTATAACTTGTTATCAGGAAACCATTGTAAAAGGAGATATTGGATTGCAAATCAAATTTTTGATCAAAATAGAAATTATTTTGTGAATGTGAAACGCTTCAAAGAAATCTAATGCAGCACAAATAAAGGGTTCTCCAATACTTAACACGTATTAAATCGTAACTGGGGAGGTGCGGTCTTAAAGACCACTACAGGTGTTGTTCCTATCGCCCCTATTTTATATTTAGTCTGATTAAGTGGATTCTCCTGCTAGCTTCTCTTTTTGTGACCTTGCTAATTCTCACATATTATTGGGTAAATTTTTTTGCACCTGCTTCATTGTGAAATTCTACTCCATTGTCTGAGAGCAGTATATCAGA
The DNA here is from genome assembly GCF_044657685.1 of Stegodyphus dumicola. Classification (NCBI taxonomy): domain Eukaryota; kingdom Metazoa; phylum Arthropoda; class Arachnida; order Araneae; family Eresidae; genus Stegodyphus; species Stegodyphus dumicola. Next base: position 95,528,303 of record NC_140772.1, on the reverse strand, counting down.
CCGCACCTCCCTCTCAGTGTTACGATTTCTGTCCCAGTTGGAAACATGGCTCTGAGACTCGGTCCGAGAAATATCATATATCCTTCTAATTCGCGTTATGCAGAAGTGATGTAAAGAATTCTTGATGAAGTGGAAAGTGAATTTAGCGGTGAAGATGAATGCCAAGAAGATTTTGCAAATGAAAGTTCGCATTCCACGATATCAAAATTTTTTGAATCTGACAATGAATTAACTGAACCAGAGGCTGAAGCCATTTCATCTATAAAATATTATTACATGAGGAACCGCTTCAAGTGGTCATCTATTGAACCCCAAAGAAATGTGAGAACTCCCGCGCATAATATAGTTCATCTTCCAGAATCAAGAGCATATGGAAAATTGGGTGAAAATACGGATCCTAAAAGCGTTTGGGAAGTCCTTTTCACAAACGAAATATTAAAGAAAAAGAAAGAACTGAAAACTTCGTATTTATGCGTAAGTTGTAAAACTCCAGTTTGGTATGTACACAAAAATTATGTCACGAATGTGCACAAGAATATGCTGAGTAAGTTGATTTTGCAAGAACACAATGGTACTACTGATAGTTAAGTTGCTGTCATTTTTTATGTTTCGTACAATATTTGTATTTTTCATCTGAATGTAGCTATCACATATTAAATTAATGGAAAATAATTATTATTCATAAATTATTCTGGTTAAAAAATCAGTTATTCTGGTTTGTTTCGTATAATTTACATTTGCAAGTGGTTTCTCATAAAAAAAAGTTCATGTTGCAGAAAAAATGTTCCTAGTGTTGATTGATTTCTTTGTAAAATATTTATTTTTCTGTTCGAAGATAAGTGTTTAGAAAATGTATGGGTAGAATTAAATTGTAATATTTTGATTGGAACATTTTATTTAAACCATAATGAGACGCGGTCTCTGTGACCGCTCATCCCTGGTTATGTCCCAATATTTGACCTCCCCTGTTACGGGTTAAGTAAGGTCTTCAATATCAATTTTATTGATAGGAAAAAATTCTTTGAATTTAAACTTTAATGCTTTGAAACTTTAATGCTTTGAAAAATATGTAAAACAGCTTACTGTTCTTTGATCAGACTTATTGCATCTGTACAAAAGCAGTAATCTATTCCAATGACTGGCATCCAAAATTGTCTCTACCGTCTACAAAGCTAGTTATTTGTGTAAAATGGTCATATTGAAAATATATAAATCTGATTTAACAGATTTAATATTAGAAACATGTTAATATATTATAGTATTTGAAATTTATTAAGTAAAAGAGGAAAAACTTCCAATCAGGTTAAACCGGATTTAAAAGCTTGAAATTAATTCTGGATTTCAATTAGTGGTGAAGTTAGTGAAAGCAGTTATTAATTTTTTTATAACTTTTTAAAAATACTTTCTGCAAATCTTCCTAAATGAAAATAATTAAAATCTTTGTGTTAGATAACGAAGATAATGATAAGGATTATGCGAGAACTTCAGAATACTTGAACAGAAACTAGTACATCACATTTCATAAAAGACTTACAACTACATTTTTACATACTACAGTACTGCTTTCTAATAGAATGTTATTGAACGAATTTCAACAGAAAATTTAACATAGTCTATGGCATTTCTTTCATACCTTCATTCAATGTTTAAATTTTAGACTGAGTCATAATTAGAAGCAAATATATTAAGTTTTATGGGAAATTTTCACTCTTTATATAAAGATGATTTCTCTATGCATAGCCTGTAAATAATAACATGAGAACTCACATATGTACACATAAGGCTTGCTATATCCATGCTGTTACTATAAACATACGAAATAATTTTCTAGCTGCACAGGACAGCATATTAAACGCGAAAAAGAAGAGAGTTGTATGTTATTTGGAGAGTAATCTTTATAATTTAAACGCACAATTATGGCTTTTCTTCATTTGTATAGAAAATGTTGGTGTCTGCAAACCTCCAACCTTTTTAACGGTGGTGTTATAGATTCCGTTATAGTCTAATACGGGAACTAAACCATACAAAGTTCAATAAAATTATGGTGTGCGTCTAAAGGTAGATTTTTAACTGCTCTGAGACGCAGCTTGTACAGAAAAGTTTCATAATTTTCAAGAGTACTTTCAGAAGTATTGTTTCAGATTTTGATGAGCATAAATTTCTGTTTCCTGAGGAAATAGATAATGCATGGAAAAGGAATATATGCAAGCCTATAGTAGCATACTTTTTTAAAAATTTAAACCCATTTTGAAAAGGCAAAATATAATGAAGTCCAGATATGTGTTCGGTTTAGATGATTTTGAAGCTATCCATGATTCTGAGTTCACAAGATTAAAGCTCGATAATATTTCTCTTAATAGGTCAGAGCAACCCCGCGCCAAGCCTAATCAGCGCCGTCCTGCAAATGTCTAGCGAGCGCCTTTGTGCAGTGACAATATTAAAGGTACATTGCTTATAGTTAACATTTAAAATGAAGCATTATTAACATAATAATGTGAAAAACCAAAAAATTACATTTTTATCTTTTAATTTGTCTAAAAATGCAAACATTTTGTGCTTTGTTAAAACCCACCTATATTTATTGCTATAAAAATCCGCTCAACCGCTATAGTGGTTAGCCTCGCTGACTGCAGTGCCGAAGGGCCCGGGTTCAAATCTCCGAGAAGGCATGGATGTTTGTAAAGGTATTGGGTGGTAGGGAAAGAGGGGTGAGAGACACTTGAATCCGTCCCCCAGGATACTTTCCATCAAAATTGGGGGCGAAACTGAGCTAAATCGCACTGTCACCTGTAAGGTGCTCACGGTTGTTGGCAACGACAGGAGTATCTTGCGCTCCTTGCTACGAGGAATTTCATGGGCTTGGCTTGACTATAGGTTAGACCAGTGTGCATTAGTTAGCAACCACAACTGCAACATGTTATGAACAGGTAACACTGCAAGCGAAGAGAAATAATACACTAAACGTATTGAATACCAAATATATTGCTGGATACTATGTATTATCTTAAAATTAAAAGCAAATTAATTTAGTTATCTAAGTTTGCACTGAAGAAATTGTTGTTCGCAGCGTAGTTTATGACAAGGTTCAAACTGTGATACAACAGGACATAAAAAATGCTGTAGGGCTGATTACACCTAGGGGTATATCCAAAATTCTTTTCTGCACACCGCTATGTTGTTGACAACGATGTAGCTCAGAGTTTAAACCGGCAATGCTACATTTCCTCTAGAAGTTTGCAAAAACTGCAGTTCATGCATAAGATCTACAATATTTATGTCGCTTTGATTTTTTTATCAGTTAATGCTTTTTGCAGTTTTGGGAGTACGTTGAGCCGATCTTATAAGTATATGTGAACGAAAATACGTGATGCCGATGCGTATTAAGGGTAGACGCGATGGGGAAATCGCTTAGTCCTTATTTTGTGTCTACTGTTGCACTCGCATAATCTGTGCAACATTTATCTTTTTTGTGATTTTTTGGTGATTGATTTTTGTTATTGTTATTCTACATAAAAAAGGATAAGTGCAGTTACATATGTTAAACTTATATTAAACTTAGGTTAGCTTTTTTAATTCAGAAAAGTAACGATTTGAGCATAATTAATCGAAAAATGTTTTCTTACATAAACCATTTTTTTATTAAAATAAAAATTATTATCTTTCGAGAAGAAAGGATTATCATATTTACAGAGTACCACTGAATTTAAAATATACCTATCTGAAATGTGAAGAAGTACAAATATACAAGGTATTCTGAAATCAAAAACTAGCCATTTTCTGATTTTTAGCTATATGGAAAACCGATGGAAAATGTTCCATTATTTCATTATATCTTAAATAAATACTTTAAATTTGAGTAATGAAGAAAGGTTTTAGTATCTTGGTGTTACAATAGATAAGACCAGTGAAGGACGAACAACATTCGTATTAAAGAATTTAGAGAAAAATGGTTTAGATATTACTAATTTACGCGGCCAAAATTACGACAATGGTTTAAACATGAGAGTAAACAGTTTTCGAGTAATTATGCTCAAATCGTTGCTTTTCCGAATTAAAACGTTACCTAAGTTTAACATAATATGTAACTGCACTTAACCTTTTTTATGTAAAAAAAGCAATAACAACAAGCAATCACAAAAAAGATAAATGTTGCAACAAATTACTACTATTGCAACAGTAGACACAATATAAGTTGCAATTAAGCAATTTGTTGAATGCGTTTACCCTTACTTACACATCGGCATCACATATTTGCACGTTCAAATAAGACAGAAAAGACCACCAAAGATGAACTCCTGCCCTTGTTATAATTTTCGGTCAAATACGACAGTGTGCTAGGACGAAGGCACCCAGATCTGGCAATCTCGAGGCTACCTTAACACAGTTAAACGCCCCAATCCCTACAGGCAATCCAAGCAGCCGCTAACCTATCGGTCGAGTCGACGAGCTAAGACTAGAGTCGGCGGGAATACTCAGCAACTTACATTTCACGTCCCCGTTCTGGACAGATGGTAAAAACATCGGCCATCAACAGAAACCGAAAGACGAACAGCAGAATGAAGTTAATTAAATGCTGTCAGACAGACCGGGCCACCAATCCGGCCTACTAACACTACGTCATGGTATACAAATGTCGGCTTTAGGCGCCCCCAGAGGGGAACCAAGAAAGGATATGCATATGTAGTTTTGAGGCTCCAGGCGCCCACTGGAAACCTCAGCAGTTTAAAGGATCGCTGAATTCACCAACTCCGCCGACGGGGGCGTTTCGTCCCGGACATCCATGAATATCTATCTGACTATATAGCTCAACCTTAACCAGCTGAACGGACGAGAACGCCATATGGTCCTTGCCGACCCTGAAACAGCCATCGCTAACGATGAGTCCAGTACTGCGAAGACTGATTTTAAAACACCGTGGCCACTGCTTAAGACTGCTTAAGTACAGATCCTAATCAGTAGCTTCCCAGGTTTTACCTGAGTCGACCCTGGAGGGACGTTCAAATAAGAAAAGAAGTTTTTGCTTCAGACAGGCAGCGAGACGAACAGCTTGTTTTAATGATTGCCCGGCGCCTTTTTGACTCGGCGTCATCGTGCTCCGCACCACTTTGCACCTATTATCGGCGCGGGTCTGACTGTAACTAGGATTGAAGGATTGAAGACTGTAGACATAACTTCTGCACAGAGCTGCATCATTTCTGCTACTAAGTTATACTTAACTAGTCCCAGACACATATAAAATAGAAATTTGGAGTTGAATTTGTTTAGTGAATTTTTCAGTAACGAAAGACGAAGTTTTACGATTTATTATCCTTGAATTTACCAAATTCCGACATGTTAGATATGTATAGAAAAGTGTTTGTTTTCCATAAATCACATGCTACTGTTCTTATACGCAGTTAATTAGTATTATAAATATTTCTGTCAATTATTATGCGATCGTCAGCAAAGTCTCTAATAATACTTAATATTTTGTCATTCGCACCATATGATATAAGATTGAAACTATATGATAAGAATATTGAATACGGATTGTCCTTGCTAGATTCGATTTGATTGGATGAACAATGTGGGATTGCTAAGCAGCACGAATAGGTATATCATTTTGCTTCAGAAAATTTTCAGGAAAACATCCCTTATAAAGCAAAGCCATATCCCTTAAACTTTGATGTAAAGGATATCCTAACCTATCACTTCTATCCATCAATGAGTAAAAAGAGGGCGAAATTTGTTTCTGATATTACTTTATTAGATTAGTATTGAAAGACGATAACTCTATAGAGACTAGTGTGTTTGAATAGATGTAAGTAAACAAACGTTTTCAAAGCCAAAAGAACATAAGTCATGATCAGGAGTAAATTCCTTATCTTAATGTATGTAAATTTTGTCCCCTGAATATTTTATATTTATTTTCTGCAGTGTGTGATTGTAACATATTTGAAAGGAAAATACTTAATAATTATGTGTGTTCTTAATTATGGTATATTTCTTGCAGATAACGTAAGAGAACTTAAATATGTTATTAAATGACTGCTTTTAAATTACATTTCGTTAAAATGCATTATTTCAATTTAATGAGATATAATCTTCAATTTACGAATAATGTTTCTTCGATATATCTAGTGCATATACTGCAGATTAGGAGTCAAAATCAAAGTTGGGAATTTTTGAAAACAGGTTTAGATATCATCTTATCTTAAAATTAAATAAAGTGCATCCAAAAGAGAACGAATAATCAATTTAAGTAAATCTACTATAGCAATATACAAGTAAGTAGCACTTCCTTCTATTCCGTGTACCCACACAAATTTTGGAATTCATTAGCTAAAGAAACGGGAAGCCGTTTCTTTTTTTCTTTAAAAACACCAATATAAAGAAGATGAATCTGTAAAGAAATAACCTTATGAACTCTATTTGTAAAAGAATACGATTGGTGTAAAAATGCACTTGCATCATAAAGGATGATTCATGGAAGGCTCTGATGGTAGAAAAAGATGTCGCGACAGAAAAAGTTGGCTGGATAAAATCTGGACCACGGGATCATTTCGAAATTCCTTGCGCGCAGCTGACGCCTATAAAACGTAAGGAATGTCCTCATAAATAAAATAAAGAAGATAAAAAATAAAATTTTGCATTTTGTAGTTCAAAAGAGGATGATACTTTGAGGTTGTTCTTTTTCATATGCATTTTACTTTTCCAAAGCTCCCCAAGTCTCCGAAAAGAAACCTTTTTCAAGATTTGAATTCATATTCATGATTCTCGACGAACGCGAGCTTCGAATGGTAAACAGGACATTTCTTGAAGAAAAAGAATAAGTTTTCGGCGCTCGTTTCGGAACATATGTGAACTACGCTCGAAAGGCTATTTTCTTTTTCTAGTGGAGTATGCAAGGGCTTTTTGAACTTTTGTCCTGGAACATGCATTCTGTCATGCATAGAGCAGATGATGTATGAGTGGCTATAAGATTCAAGATACAGGAGTGGGTAATATGGACTTTTCCCCTTCCAGCTTTGCGCATTTATTGCTTTAGAGAATTTTAGGTGTGTAAGCAATCAAGGAAAATGAGTTACTACCTGAATAGAAAGGCGATGCTGCCTGCTTTCTTGAATAGCACGTGGTGAATTGTGATCGTATTTTCGATCTAATGAAAAAAATCATAGGTTTTGAATGTTTTTTAAAGCAGTGACGAAATCAATGAACAAAAAGAGGAAATAATTTTCAAAATGGCAAATTGAGTAATAAACAAGTAATAATATAAAAGCTTAAGATAGTTTTCAATCGGCTAACGAGACTGTATATATATCCTTATATATATAAGCGGCTAAAGTGTGTGTCGCCGATAGTTTGTTGTTGCCCCTTGGAAAAATGAGCGCGAAAATTAACGTTTCCGCAGTTTTTAATTAATATCTCGGCCGATTAAAGCCGTACGAAGATGAGAACGGTATCGATGGATTCGGAGAATTTTTTTGGAATCTGAGGATATGCGTCTCAAATTTCAACTCGGCGCCGTTCCATAGATATTTGAGAAAAAAGAATTTGCCACGTAGCCAAATCCCTCTAATAGGGAAAAACCCAAGGAAAGAAAGTGAAAAATGTAGGGAAAACGTAGGCGAAAATTAGTTTTAAATTAATATTTAGGCTAATTAAAGTCCCACGAAGAAGTGAATGGTCAAAATGACGTGCCACGGACCTTCGGAATCCAACGGTGTGTTTCGCTAAGCCCGGGAGCCAGCCGTTTCGGAGGAGATGATGTTACTTCGCCCCATATATATATATATATATATATATATATATGCGGTTTAAGTGTCTGTTTGTCGCCGAGAGTTTATTGGTTGCTTGCGTAACTGTACTAGCCAATGGGGTGAGGTTGCCACGGCACAGGGTTGCCGTTTTAATTGAGACGTAGACAATTTCCTGTAAAACTTGCCTTTGCTTTGACCATCAATAAGTCTCAGGGCCAAACGCTTAAGCGTGTTGGCATTTTTTCCTTGAGCCTGCATTTGGACACGGTCAAGTTTATGTTGCCTGTTCAAGAGTTCGTGAAAGAAAGGACGAAAAATTAAAAATAATGGATGGTCCTCTGCAAGGCGAGCTTAAAAATGATGGAAAGATCTACACAAGAAATGTTGTGTACAAAGAGATCTTTGGCATGTGAATTAACATTTTATTATTTAAATCACCTTTATTTATTGAGCTAGCGGTGGCTCTTAAGAAATGTACCGCCAGTGGTTTAAGCAATTAAGCAAGTAGAAGGGGAAACCCCGTGGGGCAGTAAGCAAAGGGGCGTCCTCGCCGCCTGCCCTGGGTAATTTAGTTTGAATTAGCAGACACATTTGCACAAATCATTTTAATTACAATTTCTAATATCTAAAACAGCTGTCATTTCGAATAACCGCCGGGCTGTCTAGTGCATATATGTATTAGTGCGTATGTGTCCTATATATATATATATATGATTAAAAAATATGAAAGCAAACTACTAAATTTAATCGATAATGACCTGTTTTATTTTTTTAATTGAATTTAATTTCATCTCTCTATCTTGAAAATAGCCGTATAAGTCTAAACTGCGTCATTTAAACTGATCATGCGATCCTGCGTAACGTATAATGCAGATACCGCTTGACCAACCACCAAACTGTAAACCAAAACTATTTGACTTCATCTCTTCTTCCTCTGAATCGCTACGTCCTTCTCGCTTACGCTTTAGCCCTAGCAAGATGCTCCTGATCCATGCTGCTGCTTATTTGCTTAAGATGACGTAGTACTTTAAAACCCGTGTACATGGAAATTATTGCATTCAACTATGATTGCAAAATGTCTTATCTACAGAAAGAGAAAGATGATCTGATGTGAATTATCCTGCAATAAAATTATGTTTCGAAAGGACCGTATCTAGAAGTTTTTGGTTTGTGCATTCATCCTTCCAACTACGCAATAAAAGTGTCTTCGGAAGCCAGAAATTAAAATACCGGATTCCGTCATCTACGCCTTAAAACATGACAATGCTTCTCAGTGTTCCTACATCAGTGCTTCCAAAATTGTACTATCATTACATATATATATATATGTAATGATAGTACAGTTATATATATATATATATATATATATATATCTGCATGAATTTATCTCTCTCTCTGTATATATATAGAGGGTCCATTTTTGGATAATAATTTTAAAATATCCAAAAATGGACTTTCAAAGCTAAATTCTAGCGTTAACGCATCTTACATTAATTGAATCTATTGTCTAGAGAGATTACTCCTTCCGAAAAAGTATAGTAAAAACTATTGCAATTGTATTTTTAGGCCTAGTTTTCTAATTTTCTATTTTTTAGGACAAAATTTGGATTTTAAAACATTTTCATAAATTTTATTTTGTTGTAAAAACATTTTGTAATTATGTTATTTATGTTTATTGCGGTGTTTCGAGAACGTAATCATCATCGGACTAAAAAGCTGGCACAGCGCCAAGCTTCGCAAGCGCGCGAAGTTATTGGAAGCTATAACTAAGCCTGGAATGGGAATAGTTGTAGTGAAACGTGTGTAAGCGAGTGTTGATGTGTTTTTGTACATAATAAATTAGCATGTAATTAAATACAGTGTCTTGTGAAATAATTACTCACAAAGATATACAACATTTATGTTTTCCAGTATTATTGATTTCTGATTATTTGCATTATTCTTTCATAACACAATCTGGTGTTTTATCCAACATTCGAGAGTTTTATCCAATATCATTACTGCATTATTCTTAGGAATTGGATCATTGGAGTATATTAGGAGTATTTTTTCTCGCGTACTTTAAAATAAAATTGATTTGATATAACTTAATTGAATAAATATTCATTTAAATTATCCGGAATAGAATTTTTGCTCATGTAGACAGGAAAGACGAAATACGTTTCAGATATCCTTAATTGTTGGTGATTATAGAGACAAAGATTAACCTTTCAGCACGCGCGTATGCGCAAAATTTACGACAAATTCAGTTTTTAATGCACATTTTTCGCATATCGAATCTGAGACTTTTGAAGTTCATTTCTATTCCTCCTTTCTACCCTTCCCCACATCATGGAATGTGCCAACAGGAAGTCATTTGACTTTTTTTTAACTGGGCTTTTGTGCTACGTGGCAGCTTTTTCATAACAGTTATAACGCGCACGTGGTCATGTTTTAAAATTCGAAAAATATTTTTTTCTCAAATATTTTGTAATTTTGTGTTATTAATTGCCGTGTATTATTTTAATTTGAATACATTTGGCTCTGTAAATTTTATATCGGTTTTTCATGGGAAAAAAGTATGTGCAACCAGCTGATTCAGCTCGGATTCTTCAAGAATTATCTGAAGAAAAAAAGGATGACAAGGAAACCTTTGGATGGGAGAACAATAGCGATTTCCATTCTTATTTTCTTTTATTTCTATTTTTTAGAAATAAATAAAAAATCATTAAAGTGCGTTTTTGTAACCAGTAAGAAGTAAATTTCTTTGCAGAAGTAAGTAATGCTAAACTTACGTTTTTTTCTACCAAGGTGTTTTCCTTTTTTATTGTCTATACTTGTCTTCGATGAATATTAAAGTTAGGTTCGAATTTAAAATATAATTATTAAATAATAAATTTAAAATTTTCTATAATGAAATACATCATTGCATTTCCTCTCACTAACACAAGAACGTAAAAGTAATTTACATACATCTGAATGTGATATCATTTGTATTTTGCAATAATAAGATTAATATTTTATTTCTTAACAAATTTATTATTGATAGTCACTTATTTGTGTCATTTTTCCTGCCAAAAACGGTAAAGTAACGGATGTCGTAAAAAATACGACGTGCGCGTGTTCATGTAAAATTGCTAAGCGCGCGCGCTGGAAGGTTAATAATCCTTGAAAAGTCAGACGTATCACATTAGAATACAGAAACAGTAAAAGAAATTCTTTGCAAATTCAATATACTATTTTAAGAAGATTTCCTAATCGAAATCTGTTCCAAAAATCTCCAGACAAGCCAAATATATTTCGTATAAAAATTATAACGACAGACAATTTCATAAAATGTCAAAGGTAAATAAATTTTAGAATACCCGGTGCATCTTTATATAGTATGTAAGTGAAGAAGTATGAAACGCTAACATTTTATAGAATGCGTTGCGTTTATAAGCAAAGTACGGATTGGATTGGATTATTCAATTATGGAAAAGCACACGAGGGTTATCTGCCTTCGTGGAGGACTTTCTAAGGGAAATTGGCTCAATGTATACCTAAAATGTATACACGTTACACATTTTAGGCAAAGTATGAAATATGAGAATAATTATATACTTTTCCTAGCCATTATATATAATACATAGCCATACTCTAGAATGACAAATGCTTTCAGGCAAATTATGAAATTGGTCAGGATAAAGCATTTTACACTTGTGTGCAAAAATTAAGAGAATTTGGAATTATATGCAATTTTTCAAAAACTAATGGACAGATCTTAATGAAATTCGGAAAGAATACACATTTGTAACAGAGAAAACGATTCAAAAGTCTTTTATTCGCACATGATTATCAGTAAAATTTATAGTGTAGGAATGTCCAAAGTCCATGTAGTAATATAATGAAAATAAGTCTAACATGGGATATGGTTCCCTCTCACATTCAGACAGATCCTGCAGCATAACTGCATACTTGACAGAAGGCAGTTGAGGAGTCACTGTAGCAGTCGATCCCGCTTCTGCAGTTAGGCAGTTTTCAACGACGGGGTGGTTTTCGAAGGGAGAAGGCGAGACGAAATTGCCTTCCCAAGAGCGTCCTGGACATGCTCTATAGCGTTAGAGGCAGGAGATGTGATTCTAAAATGCATGCAGGTAATATCCTCATTTTCCCGATAATCGTCGAACACGTGAGCTCTATGCGGACGAGAATTGTTGCTCTTTCACAGGAACCCAGGACATATTGCACCCCCGAAAAGTCAAACAGAAAGCTGTAATATGTTCTTCCTTATGCCACATAACAGTCAGGGCGTGTTTTCAAACACATGCATGGGGTGTGCGACCGTTCAGCGTAATGCCTGTCCAAACCATTACATTTCCGCCATCGTAATGATGCTTTTCCCTAGTGAGGGAAGTATAATATCATGTTTCAGGTTTGAAGTCTGGCTGTGCTCCGCTAAACGCACTTTCTAGGGTGCTGCAGTGAGCGGGGCGTAAACAGTGGGTCTTCTGGCATACGGCCCTATGTCAAGAAGCCTTCGGTCAACTGTAGACCGCAAAACTTGGATTCCAACGGCAGCGTACAAGTCACGTAAGAGCTGGGAAGCGGTAACAGTCGTGCGCCACCGCACTGAAAGTGCCAAATAACGATTCTAATTCGTCTTTGTGGAGCTTGGTTGACTTTGTCTAGTTCCTTTCGTTATGGATCTAGTATCCTGTATCTGTTTCCACAGTATGAAGATGACACTTGGGCTCTCTAGACATTGAGCTCTCTAGACACCAGCGCTTGTGACTGTCTGCCTGCAATTCACCGACATTTCTCCATCTCATTCCGTCATCCATAGGTTCGTGGCTACTTCATTTTAGTTGATAACTTAAAATATTGACCCAACTCATACGAAAAACACTGCGAATATCGTGAAAGAGTACGAGCATACAAGTTGTCGAAAACGTCTCCTGCGATTATACCCCATACATAATTATAGCTGTGCAAACACCTACGTGTACGCTTACGCATTCGACTCTGAATATGTGCAAAATTCTTCGGAGGCATAATTACTACCTTTGGTTAAATATTTTTCAGACATAATTGGCCAATTCTCTTAAATTTTTAACGTGAGTGTATTTAAAAGATGCGGAAGGTTTAAAAGTTTTCAAAAAAAAAAAAAAAAAAAAAAAAAACTCTATTTATTCAAAAATAAAATAGAGTTTTTATTTTTGAAAACTAATGTAAGAGTGCCATTAAAAATGTTTCATTAAAAATACATAAAGAAAAATTAAAAATTGTACAAAATAAAATTTTATTCCTTTCTTATTAAAGAAAGTAAAATCTTACTATAAAATTTAAGTAATTTATAAGGTTTATTCTCCGACCTTTCTGCATACCTTCACGATATACTTAGAAGAATACTTGACCTTTACTCGAGTGGTCCAGGTTTCGAGTCCAGACAAGATCCTCTGCTTAAAAAAAGAAAACAAAATCTAAGTACCCTAGAGTGGCACCTGAACTAAGAAGGTGGTGGCCGATATTTCGTCACCGTCAGAGTTCTGCGACTGGATCCCCTGATTCCAAGTCGCCTTTATAACGGGGAGTATATAAGGTATTTTCTTACTCGTGGTGTAATAGGAAGTTTACTCGCTGCATATTCAATAGGATTCGAAGCATTTCGTACTTTGCCCATCACGTCCCGGCGAGGGCATATCACATTTTTCACATTCCAGCGTAGCTATAGCGTAGCTAATTCTACAAATTGAAAAATTTAAATTAATTTAATGTTTGCAGCATTGTACACTTAAGTCACGTTTTGAATAATACAATTTATACACGTTTAATTTTTCACGCGATAGCGCTCCGTATTTTAGCAATTTGTTTTACACGTAAACTTGATGAATCCTTGGCTGCTTCCACTGGATGGAGCAACTGCGACTACCGGAGATGCATTTCGTGATCAGGAATATCTTCAATTCTAAGCAAGTTCTTAGGGCATAATGTGAAATGTGATCTCGTATATAGTTGTTTTAAAATTCCTTCAGAAATTATAAGTTGGTAGAAACCATCCTCTGTCACAATCATAACAGCTGCCAATATATTCAACGAATCTGGCCGTTCTTTATCGACAAAAGGTATAGGAACTCGCAGGTTAGTTCACAAAGAAACAGAGGAATTTTTTCCGAATTCATTTAAATTTTTAGGCTTATATTTCCAGATTCAATTTTATAATCAATCTGACCTTTGATAGCATTTTGAGTTTTCAAACACAGAGTGGACAATATATCCACTTCATCATCTTTACTGTCGTGGCCACAGAAGGTATATTTTTTTTACGATACTTTAAACCTGCATATACATAACTGATTTCTTTGAAAAATCCAATCGGAGATGAATTTCATACTCTGTCGGCTTGTCATTTGGTATTTTAGACAATGTGCGAAATAATAATCATTTCATACATTGCCTAGCAGTTTTCGACATTCCATTTTTTACTGAAACCCGGAATGCATACACTGCCGGTAACACACAAATACACGCACGCACACACACACATATATATACATACATAGGAAGATATACTAATTAAATCTGTAAAGGTGGCAAACTAGCTAACAGGAAGAATGTAAATTAATATTGAAACATAACCAAAAGAACATTATAAAGTATCATTATAATATCACATAGCAAACATTTGATTAATATAAAAATTAATAATCTTAATTTTGAAATTTCTAACCTAAAACAATATATATATGCATATATTAGCAAGGCATAATTATTAAATCAAAAGTAGGTTACCATCAATCTAGCAGGAAGAACACAGATCAAAATTAAACACAAGCAAAGATCAAAGAACTCAATAAAATAATATTAAAATAATATAACAAAAATATTTCATGGTCGTTTTCAAGGAGCAGCCGAAAATGTTTTAGCAGAGTCATGTTTCTGAACAGCTCAATTCTGAAACGTTGAATTTTAATTTTAACTATTCTTGCAACTAATTCCTTTCATTCTTTCACATCCAAGTTCGCGTTATCACTTATGGACTAATTTTATGCTCATAAATACGGCTTCAAAGATCTTCTTTACAGATTTGCGAGGATTGCAATAGTCCTATAGTAGATTTTTCATGTCTTAGGTTTAATATTTATTAATTGAATATTAATTTGCGAATTTATTTTATTAGCACATTTATTTTTCTAATTTCTATTAGGTATGTTCTAATTTTATACCCTCTAATGTTTGTACCGTACTATCGGGATTCATCGAAGACGATTACACCTTGATGAATAACTAATTTTTTTAATTTCTTCTTCATTCTTTATTAAATAATAATAGCTTTTATTTTTATATAAAAATTGTTAAATTACCTAACATTGTTTCATCAATTTACTTTTAAATTACCATTATTATTATTTTCTTTTTTGCACCTTTTTCAGTCATCCAGATATACACGAGCGTGGCTGCTTCTTGAAAATGGCAAAAGTATTTCCAGCTTCTACATTATATTATTATTTTACTGAGCTGTTTTGTTTCTGTTTCACTTTTGACTTGTGCTGTTTCTGTCAGATGAATGACCGCCTGCTTTTGGTTTTATCATTATCTCGTGATTATTTATTTAATTTTTCAACATACTGGACTTTAAAATTTAATATTCTTAATTCTGAAATTTCTACAGTTTTGTTTATATTTATGTTAATTCTGAAGATTTTTTTAGGAAATATGAATGTTACTATAATTATTATAACCGTAAGTACTGATCACAGATGCAATGAATAATTCGAACAAAAGAATTAGATATAATGCACACTAGAATGTCTATTAATTGGGATTGGAACGGGATTTCACTAACTTCAAATAGGGGTTTCGCCAGATTGTAGTATATATATACTTCAATATTCATCCATATTTTAAGATGCCGTGTATCTGAACCGATTCGAACTGTCTTCGAAACCGATTTTTGATTTAGATTTCGGAAATTTTAGGGCTTCGATTGTTTTGATATTACCAGTTACAAGCTAGCCTCTATTTTACAGTTTTCAAATTTAATTTTGTAACTTTTATTTTAATAATTTTATACAAAAAAACTGTATTTTTCAAAAATTTTATTAGATTTTTAATAGAATGAATTCCTTTCCTATAATTAAATGAAGGACATACTTCAAGTAAAGATGTTTCAAGTAACATCGGGCTTCAAGTAAAGGTGGCCTAACAGAGGCAGCGCAGCAAAATACCTAAACTGTGATTGTTCTGCCTGGGATTCGATTCCAAATGAAAGGGTTGGCTGCATGAGTTTTTCTATCGTTTTTCCCATGCTTAATGGGATTACGAATAAGTTTCTTTTAAAATGTACTCCACGAAAGCATTCCGTCCTTTATCAAGGTAGCACTATTCTCTTCGTCATAATCAAATAAACCAAAACAAAATATCAAACAAAGGCATAGGAACAAGGAAATGTATGAGCACTAAATTTGTGGAATATAACTGAACATATTGTAGCAAATGGAAGGAACATAAATTGTTTTATTTTTTTAAAGCACTCGTTAATGTACGAGCGATTTCAAAATCAAATTAAAAATTATGCGTAACAAATTACTTTATGCATTACAAAGAAATACACACTACAAACACGTATTACAACATACACGCATAGCAGCAGATACGTCATGCATTACAAATTACGTTATACATAACAAATATTTATATGAAGAGTTCATTTTATTCATTTTGGACGTATCAAATTTAAGAAAACGCGATGTGCAACGTGAAACTTTGTCAAAAATAAAAATATCATTATTCACCGTTATAATTATATATACACACAAACGCGTACGTATGTATACTATATACTTGTGTGTGAATACAAAAGTTTCATAAATAAAGGGTTCGTTTAGCTTATTTAATTATGCCAAAGAACACGAGGCAAATCTGCTTAAGGGGAGGGATGCCTTCGTTCAGAATTTTTTTAGGGAAACTGGCTCGTATACACGTTGCATATGGAGGGAACTACGAAATCACCCATGAAGCCAGTCCGTTCGCCGAGATACGAGCCTCTGACCGAACTAAAAGCGTTCAGCGACTTAACGCCCCGGCCGCTGCTGGCCCTATATTTATGGGGACAGAAAGAATATATAAAATTTTAGATTTAGCAATATTTATAGAAATTTTTTTTTTATATTTTAAGATGCCACAATGTGAATGTTTTTATATGATTTAAAACATTTTTGTAACTGGAAATACGGCCAAAATTTGCGAATAAAAGCCAGATAAGGATATTTATGGACAAGGTATGCAATTTAACTAAGTCCAAATTTAAAAAAATAATCGAATATTTTATTTCGCCATTAAAATTATACTATACTAGAAATAAGCAAGTTATTATTTCTCAAAAGTCTGTACTTTGCCTCACTGAACAAGCTGTTCTTTTCCCAGTAACATCATGAAGTCACTTTAGTTCCTTTAAGTGAAAGCCCATAATACTCTCAGCTAAGGAAATGGCATTTTCGAGGGCATTTAAAATTCTGTTGACTGAATGAATTTGAGTATATTGCATTTAAAGTCTTATCTTTATCTTTCTCATCTAGATTTCGATTTAATTTTAAACTTCAAAAATTATTCCGTCGTTCGTGGATAATGCCAGACTAGGGACAAATTATCCGTTGACACTCCAATGCTTAAAATCTTTCGTCATTAAGAAACTTTACACATAAAAAAGCTTAATATAAATTTTTTAATTTAGCACTGAATTAAAAAGTCTACCGAGTGTTTTCGGAGAGCCAAAAATATCGAAGATTATTATGCTGTTACACTTAAGAGCAGTTTCGCGAGCTTCATAAGCAATGCCAAATATTAAATTTCGGCAAGTCGGCGTTAACTAATAGATGCTGTACTTTAAACATGAACAGAAAGCAAATATACAAAAGTATTTATCATATTTATAACATTGTACATATTTATAATACATTTCTAACAAAAGGATGAAAGAAACCTTTTAAAGAAACGCTTTTATCACGTTTATTGCAAGAAAATGTCTAATATATTTTGTACAAAAGACTTAATATTAATATGTATTAAAACAAACACGAACTTAAGTTTTATCCTTTTTATGTAACTCCGTAATTAGAGCAAACAAATGTGCGAGCTCTTCAGACAATTAAGCATTAAATAATGCACTATATTTATCGTTAAAATTTACATTTGATCATTTTTTAAGCTTTAATATCAATTTTTATACTACAATGTTTTAGGAATAAAATCTCTCTGAAGCACTTGAGAACAATCGTATTTTCAGAGGCTTTTGTGATGCTGAGATTCAAACATTGATTTATTCATCTGCATGCGTATTTCAGCCATAAGACAGTCTGAATTATGTGCCTTTGTAAAAATAATTGGTGCATTAAATCTCCTAGATGTGAGAAAGAGAGCGGAAGTATTAAGGGTGTTCAAACGAAAACAAACAAAACGTCACTATGAATCTATTGAAGTCTAATCACAAGTAATCACCAGAGGTTTAAGCACAACTATCCAACTGTTTCACGAGCCGAATTATTCCCCTCTTTCCAGGATTCCTGTAGTTGTGACAAGAGCCAGTCCACCACAGTGTCCTTCAATTCGTCGTTCGAGTTGACGCGTTTCCCTTAGAGATGTCACTTTTCACCCATGTCGTTCACCTTGTCGATGAGTTCGGCCGTGATTACCATGTTTGCCTCGCCTGATCTCGGGTCATCACTCATGCACTCCAAGCCTTCACGAAAAATCGCACTCCACATTCTCAGTGAATTGTTGGGCACACAGTTTCCGCAGCATACGGCCGGCCAATGAATATCATTAAAGCGGCGGTGAATATTGGCCGGTTTAACCTCTTCCATAGTCAGAAATCCTGATAACACCTCGCAGCTCCTCAGTCGTCGAATTTTTACAAAGTGAACAGCATAATGTCGCTATACGCGCTGCCATATCAGTTGGACGGAACACACCACTGCCTACCCTTTCTCTGTGTCATATGCGAGCTCTCGCGCATGCGTAAAACCACGCTGGACACTACATTTGGGTCCTTAGATGTCTCACTACGTTATACCAAAGCGGCATATTCAAGTTTCAACCGGTTTGGTTGTTATGACGTTTCATACAATTTTCATTTGAACACCCCTTATATATTTATCTCAAAATACCTATTGCATTGCATACTGCCCAAAATCTGACACCAGTAAAGGTATTTTGCTAGATTTCGGTCAATAGAATGTTAAGGAGCAATAGAAGGGATAGCACTGAACCAGTCGCATATAATACCACTGAAAATAGCATTTATCACTGTTGCTAAATATCAGTGGCTATTCTCTTAATTAACCGACCATGAATATTAATTTTGTCAAGCTATCGCTAGGCAATTAGTTCCGGTGTTCAATGAGTTCAAGTGAATACTAAATTCCGGCATAATTGAAGTTATCATTACTTAATGGCTTCATTTTTTCAAATAATAATTGTAAAAGATGGACAAGCACTTTCCTTGAAGAACTTAACAGCATTCTCGATGAGACGGCTGAATGACAGATGATTTCACCCATTCTCGACGTATTCTAAATGAGGAAAAGTATGGATATTAGAAAGGAGAAAACATTCTTTATTCTTTATTTCTTGTTAACTGGGGAATTACCCTTTGAGTACTGAGTTATTTGAAGATTTTTATGCCCGTGGGGCGGATTTAATTTGTTGCTAATTGGATTAATATGTAAAATAAATACATTTTATTTGTAATATACTTATATTGGTGATACAAATGTATTTTTGAAACAGCATTTTATTTAGAACACTGATTACAGTGAACGAATCAGACTCGTCCCGTGTATCTTCGCCCAAGCAGATGATGAGCCGTACAGTGGTTTTTTAGTAGCAGTTGCAGTACTGCTAGATGGAATGTCTTCGTACTGCCAATTTGTGAGGTGGCATTCAACTGATTCAACTGATATTTTCACGTTCTAGGCTAAAGAAATATTTTTATCTGCACTGGACCAAGAACTATAGATAACTGAATGCATATAAACATAAATAAATTTCTAAATCTTAACTAGAAATCTTAGGAGTGCGCTTGGCATTGGTATATCACAATATCAGCGCACTTCTAAGAAGCGCGCGGTCTGACCGGAATTGAATTATAAATTCGCTTCGCATTCAGCGTGTCAAACTTCACTCTTGGATGCTGTTAATAAAACAATAAATAATTATGGTTCCTACCTGGAAGTATATACAATTACTTGATATGTAGAATATCAAATTTACCAAGTGATTCAGTTTTATTGTCTAGTAGCTCAATGCATTGTGGTGCTTCAATCTCACTCCTCCGTACCCAGAAGCTGCCGATAGGTAAAGTCGTTGGATTTTGGTAAATTCAGTTCAGGGTGTGAATCCCGGTGAACGGGTTAGCTGCATGGGCATTTTCGTGGTTTTCCGAATGTGTAACGGTGGATACGAGCCAGTTTCCCTGAGAACGTTCTCGATGAAGACATCCCTCCCCTTAAGCAGATAAACTTCGAGTGCTCTGCTGTAATCAAATACACCGAAACCATTTTCCGTCGCTCAATCCATTGTCCAGTCTCTGATTATTTAAATTATTAGCATTTAACTTGAGTAAATTTCTGTTTAGGAATTTTCAATAAAAAATCATTCATTAGCAGCCAAATGCACACTTGGATTTCAGTCAATATAGTGATTAAAATATTGTGACTGCTTAAAACATTAGTTTTACAAAGGTTTAGTAAAACAATGCCTCTTAAGAATTATATACCTGTACATACTGGTATATTATTCACGTTAAAATATTAACGCATGCACTTATCTAACTTATTTAAATAAAAAGCATAACTAAAAACTGGGATCTGAAGTCCAAATTAGAGCCGCATAAAAACTAAATTTATTTCGTCAGATTTCTTTTATGAGCTTCTTTCGATTTTCTCTTTTTCTAAGAAAAAATAAATAAATGCAAACATTTTTGATGATATCTAGAGGGTATACAATGCTCCTCTACGAATAATGTCAGTTTTCTTTTGATATATTAGGAAATATATATAAATATATACAATGAATATTCTGAAATGCATATAAAAAATAGGAATTTAATAATACTTTCACAAAATGAAGTTGGGGAAAATATGAATATTTCCTCCCAAATAATAAGGCTGTTCGAGTAATTCTATGGCTTCAAAATCAATTCAGACTGCATAAGGTTTCTTCGAAGCAGAAATCTGTAGAAAGCAAAAGAACAGAATAATATCGAAAGTTTTGAAAGTATTTTTTGAAGTCTTTTCAGAGTATTTTCAAGAACTTCAAGTAAAGATAAATATATCTTATATTCTAAAGCATATATTTCGGGGAACTGATTTACATATGTTCCTTTTATAACTTTCTTAACGCCGTTGAAAGTATAAAGTAAATAACTATTTCCAAAAAAAAAATGAGCTCATCTGGTTAGTCGTCAGTGTTATATAAAAAAGTTTATGCTTGTAATTTTAAATACTTTATTCCATTATAACTTAAACTTAACTGACTCACTGTGGTGCCAGATAAATTAACAAAAAAAAAAAAAAAAAAAAAACTTAACTGACTCACTGTGGTGCCAGATAAATTAACAAAAAAAAAAAAAAAAAAAAAATCAAAATCAGATAATTCACATTCAAAAACTATCTCATAATATTCATATATCATTTCGACATTCTTATAAATATTCGTATATCATATCTATCAATCAATCGTATATCATATCTATCAATCAATCGTATAGTGGTATAGTACAATTTAACTTTTTAGGTTTGCGTTGTGAGTAACCTATGTAAAGGAAAAATCAATAACTCCATGTTTCTTAAAAGCCTCCCGGCTCAAACAAATGGAGGGACATGACAGACCACAGAAACTACACTAAATTAAACAAATGAAACATAAAATACATATCAAACCCATTTGTTAATTTCTAGAATATTCAAACATATGATAACTAGGTAAACTGATCAGTCCCTACAAATTAACCTTAAGAGGTAGTCCCCTACAAATTAACCTTAAGATGTAAATTAACATATATATCATTTTAAATCTTATACTCATGTTAGGTGTACTAATTTTTTTTAACATTACATAACTCACAATTTAGGCGGTTGTACCGTATATTAATATAGTATCATTACTCGGTTACAATTTAAATACAAAAGACAGAAAAAAAAATTCACTCACAGGGTGAAGTTCATACATTCAACTCCTATGCCATCATCGACTGATTAATATGGAGTGCTGATAGTTCAACAGATCGTCCTACTCATTGCGTTGACCATTCGAAGAGATCGAGAATGCCATCATCGACGGATTAATACGGAGTTTTAGATAGTTCTACAGATCGTCCAGCGTCCAAAGTTTACTCGAGCACCACATTATTCCTGCTGTCCTTTATTCACAAAATCATCGTTAATGGAGGCAGACAGTTCTTGCGAATTTTAAAGATGACTTGGTTGCAACACCATTGAAGCTGTCCTTGCAATAAATAAATTCCAGAGCATGGAATGATGAAAAAAAAATCGACGCAGCTGGCACAGGCAGAATAAACAGCAATGCACACCTTAGAAGGGTCCTACACGAGTCTCTTTCATTCTGGAAGCCCCGAAACTCACCATAAGCGTAGAGCACCTTTGGAACAAAATCTAATTAGGAAGTCAAAGCCGGTAAAAACAGGAATACCGCATCAGGATGTCAGGATCACCAAGAGAATCTGCCGAACAATTCTTGGGATAAGAGAAATCGAAATTCTTCTGCTGAGCTCTATGCCTTATGCCAACGCAAATTCTCGCCAGCTAAAAGCCGAGAGAAAAATCATACCCTCTGCCGGCTGTTCACGCGGCCCGCAAGAAGCAAGACCCGAAGGGTCAAGCCCCCGCTTTTTCTCCTCTTACTCTTCTTGAAAATCAGAATCAGAATAACAGAATCAGAATGAACTCTAGCCTGGTGCAAGCACCCAGGAAATCTCGGTTTCTCCGCCTCTGTGAGTTCATAGGCTTTCAAAAAAATCATAAAATTAAATCTTACCAATCAAGGAATTTTAAGTTATCTAAAATGAGAAAATGACACACCCATGACGAATCAAACACCAGAAAATCTGACAATGAAATCCGAAAACATCTGCACATATAACGTGAGAAAAGAAATAGACCCCCCCAACTAACAAGCGAAACTAGCTTTTACGAGTATCCAATTATTAGCCACCCCCACTGTCTTGAAGTAAGAAAACTGCAAACTTTAAACAAAGCGATTTCCGTTTCCCACGCAAAGAGTTAAAAGGGCTACATTGTTAGTGAAACGGCCATAAACCAGATGTGTGTCCTCGCAACCGTCTCTCGCCTTTGTTACAATTCCTACTCAAGAATAATGAGTTAAATAAAACCTTAAGAGCTTAAGAATACTTTTTTTTCCCAGATTCAAATACACATGAATACAAATAAAAATATTAGAATAAATGACTTAAAACACATATTAATAATTGAAATTCTCGACATAACATCAGAAAATAAGTCATAAAATTATGTGATGATGATCATAGTAAATTTTACGCAGTTATTAACAAAGTCATTTTGCGCGAAATTTAGGAAAAGAACATTTAATACATATTTCAAGAAAATGGTTAATCTTATGTTTGATAAATGTTGTAATTAAGTGAAAAGAATATGGTTACAGTTGGTTAAAAAAACCTGCTTACAGAAGTAAGATCAATGATCTATTTTTAAAGAGACTTAGGAGATTACATTTAAGTTTCGTTTTCTCTTTTGAATAGTTTCCAAATAATATTTAAGCATATATAACATATTTTCTAGTAGCTTTATATATGCGCTTCTCTTTCATGAAATAAATGCCGACGATCAAAATTTTATCTTCAAACATCTTCCAATAGTGTATGTTATGAATCTGTTATCTATTCAGAATGTGCCTAAAATTAATTCTAATATCTCTGTTGTTGGGGGGGAATTAAACTAATTAATTATTTTTTAAGCAGATAATGACTTGAAAAAAAAATATTAGCAAAGTTGTTAAACGCTTCACTTGGTTTGTAATTTAAACCTCTTTCTTTTTTTTCTGAGCTTGATATCGTAATTAAGACTGAAGTATTAATTGACAGCGAATTTCCATAATCCTGTAACAGAACCCATTTTTGATTGAAGATTTCTTAAAACAGTTGTTCACAGCAATGTTCAATAATCATTGAAAATAAGCGTCACGCAGTTTTCACTGCATTGTGCAAGCCTACAGTGAAATGCATAGGAAAATTCAAATAGTATTTTAAAATTGGTATTACAATTACCTTTGTCCTTTCATCAAAATGCAAATTTTTTTTTCCTGGATTAAACAGTAATTACAATCTGAAAGGAATACTCGTAAACTATTATTTAGGAAACATTTGTATGATAGCTTTTAAATAGGCTTTGCTCCTGAAAAATAATCTTTATTATGTATGTTGTGTAGAGAATTTGTCTGATCGCGTTATAAAAACTAGGTGAATGATTTTCTGATTTATGGAAATCTTAATTTTATTTGATTCTGAATTATTTATTTTAATGCTTTAATTTTGGGGAAAAACAGATGCTTCTGGGAATATTATTTAGTTTAAAAGAATATTATTTATTTTTCTTTTATTTGCAATTTTTGTACAAGCTTTGATTCATTGTGAAAAGAAGCAGGAAAAGGGAGGCAATTTTGCTAAGTCATAATTTCGCGCGCTTTGTCCTTTAGAATGTTCTAGAAGAAATTTCATTGTGCAGTTGACCTTAGGACAGGAAGTACGTGACAGAAGGGTCAGAGGTTGCCACTGGACTTTCGATGTAATTCATTCAGGTTTTGGCGATTGAGGGTCCGGTCGTTGGCTAAGTGAAGAAGGGCGCGCATGCGCGATCACCCTTATTTCCGCATTCAGGGGTTGAAAACGCAAATTTTGCCCAAATTAAGGGGGCGATAATGAAGCCATAGTGGGAGCCCGCGTTTGTGAAGGAGACGAAGGAAATTCGAGTTTTAATCACTTTTTGCCAAACTTCAAAGGCTGAAGCATTTGCTATGTTTCTGTGGTTGAATAGGTCGTGATTAAGGCGGATCGTGGCGGACACTATCCGGGCCGTCGCCTTTCTGTCGAAAAAAAATGATCCAGCGAGTATTAATTTCCAAAATTATTGGCCAAGTTCCAGCCCGGCCAACGTGAGATTTTATACTCGACATCCTGACTGCGAGCTTGAAGATTCTGCTCGGGTGCTGGTTCGAGGGCTTGTTTTTCTGCAAGGCTGTGCGAGCGGATTGTGTTGCCGAAAAAGGAATGGAGTCGGGGTTATCCGGAATTGCGGCCAGTGGCACCGAAAAGCGTGAGACTCCTTAGATGCCTGTGTTCCCTTTACGGAATGAATTTTTCCAGGAATTATGGTGGAATTATAAACCCTTGAATTTTCTCCCAGAATGCAAAGCCAGCCCAATACCTTTCCGGGTGCTTTTCAAGTCGTCAAAATCACAGATAAGTGCTTTATCAATTTTCCTTAGAACTTTACCTTAAATTGAATTTTAAATTCAGTCTACTGAAACTGAATTGCTTCCTTTTTCACCTTCTTAATTTACTGAGACAAACCTTAGGGTCTTTATATGAATTAGGATATAATAATTTAAGTTGTTTGTGTAATCTTCCTTAGAACAGATGTGAGTTGCAAATAATATGTTTTTTTTAACCTCTTAGAAATTGTAGAACGGGTACCCGTTAAATTAAAAAAGTCATGTAATAGATTTGCAAATCATGAATTTAAATGTAACAAAAAGTAAATGACAAATTGAAGAATTCCCCTGTGTCTAAAATAAGTAAATTAAAAATGTAACACAAATAAGAAATTTGATACTCTGATTAGGATAAGATTTAATTTTTATTGTGAGGAATTTGAATAAACTGATATTTAATCTGGAAACCTATTACTTATGTTTTCTTTATATCTGTTATGTGTTTTTCTTATATATATATTGATTTTACAAGTTGTTTATTCGATCCTCTCACGGCGCGGTCCCGGATGCATTTTCAGAACGCAATGCATTAACAATTCACTTATACGATCACTAAAAGTTTGGTAATTAGAAAACTCTTAAGAGTTTAGTTTCTCAGTTGATATTTAGTTAGTTGCGGTTTCATCTGTCTGTTTCTGCATTAGCTTCCTCTTTAAGAGGAAGTTGTAACACAGCATTGGTGCCCATGATTTTTACGGCAAAGTATAGAAACAGAACATTGGTGCAGTAGCTAGTTAACATATATACTTTTTATTCTAATATACGAAAACAAGTGGAATAAAATACATAGCATATTTTTGCGATTAACAAAATACATGATAGAAGGAAAAACTGAATTTCATATGCACTTTCTTTTTACTTCCTTGTACGAATAAAAAGGAAGTACTGTAATCACGAAAAGTTTCAGGCAGCATATTTCACCGAAAATATCCCATTTTGATCTCTTTCAAATGCAATTTAAAGATGTATTTCCGTGTTATCTGTACGTAAGGATAAAAAAAAACACTCTTTTCCTCCAAAAAAATTATAAAACTGCTTATATATTAATTCTGAAGAGAATTTTTCATGGCGTCTGTACGAACGTATGTACGTACGTATCTCGTATAACTCACAAACGAGTAGCCCCAGAACGTTGAAATTTTGTACATAGGACTGCTATAACATGTACATGTGCACCTCGTATTTTGGTTGCAATCGGCCGCACCAAACGTATTTAAATATATTTATATATATATCCACTCTGTTACCCGGCTCAGTGATCTCAGTTTCCTTACTCTTATATGTTTGTAAATTGTGCATTTTGTGCTTTAAAAATGATTGAATTATATTGTTTTTATCTTCCGGTTAAGGGTTTTATGCCTTTAGTAAATCTGTATGCAATATTTTTAGAATTATCAACAATTTTAAAATTGTTTAAGGGCCGCTAAGCCTAATTTGATGGCGGCCATTGCTCTAGTTTGCATTTGAAACAGCTGAGTAGCGGATTTGTTGCCAATCTAGAGAAACTTAGCCTCGCAACAACAAAGATAACACCTTCATTTATTATTTAAATCATGCTTAATCTTTTCTGGAATTTTTTCGAGGAAATAAACGTTTAAGATTTACTTCGTAATTTTTAATAGAGATATTTTGAGCTTTTATGTATTTTTGCTCTGTCGCGAAGTGAAAACTGAATTAATTGAATGAGAAATACTCAATCCTCTGTGAAAAACTGTTCTTTTTTGTTTCGTTTGCTTAACTTCTTTTATACATCGTTCTAGTTTTATTATAGTATTTGAATAGAAGATGTGGCAACGATTAGATAATTCTTTAAATGATATAAATTTTGTGCATTCTGAGTTATAATATGAACGAAATATAATACTGTTAAGTGAACCTAGCGCCATAGGGTCTCTATGGTAAACAAAGTGAATTTTAAAGAATGCATTTATTCTATTGTGGTTTATGCGGTGTCGGCGAAGTAGGTTTAATTCAATGTAATAAGTTTAAATGAAATGCAAGAAAAAATGCGTATAATTTAATATTCCGTACAAAGAAGTCATGTGGTGTACACATCAGATTTTTTTAAATCAATGTCGTATTTTGAATACTCTATAATTTTACATTGCTTTAATTGTTATTATAGGAACCCTGAAAAAACTAACAGTTTTGCGCGTTGTTCTTGAAAATTACCTTTTCGAACATACGTTTGCCTAAACTTAAAAATAGAATACAACAATTTTTATTTGTTGTATTGTGCTGGATTTATTTTAGGCAAAATATTAAAATTATGACATTGGAATGCAAGCGACCTTCAAGCAATAAATAAATTTTATGGTGCCCCATTCTTTGCTTCTTTTGTCTCTCGATATTCCATTCCGCAAACGCGCAGTTACAAAATATTCTCCTAAATGTTAACTAAACTTCATTCTTTTCTTTAAGTTTTTTTTTTTTTCTGTAATTGTATCAAGACATTTTATTATGCTTAATATCATTCCTACACATCAAAATATTAAATTGGTGTTCTTTATTATTATTATTTCCTGCTGTTGATAAAATATTGTTCATATGAAGATTGCTTAAATTAAGATAAATCATAAGCACTCGTGAAATACTTTGCTCATTTTTTGCCAAATTTTCTTTGAAGAATGCTTTAGACATACGTGTTTTTCTAGAGCAACGTAAGGAATACTTTTGCTCTCTTACTAATTTGTAAGATTCTTGTTAATATTCTAGTCAAACTTTAAGTTTATTTCTTAGTTTAATACACTTAAGGGGTCACACGACCCTTGAATGAGTCGAAAGATGAATTTTTTTACCTTTTTTCAATCTTGTGCAACTTTTTTAATTCTTATCAAAAATACTCAATATTTTGTTCATTATTAATTTAATGTCTATTCTTTAATTAAATGTACTTGAAATTTGAAAATTATAATAAAAATTGTAAAAACAAATGTTAAATTATAAGACATTTTTCACATCTAATTAATCTGTACGCACACTGCGCGCATGTACAAGAAATGTTTTGTACCAAATTTCTTTTTTTATGCAGAAGAATGTTTGAGAATATAACTGAACTAAAAATATTACACAATTCATGCATTTTTAATTTTTTTATGATATATATATTAAATATAATTTTTTTGCTATATTTTGATTTTTACATACCTTATAAAATTGAAACATTTCATTAAAATACCAAAATTTTAGTTTAATTAATTTAGTGTAACATGATAATACTATGGTACAAATTTCAGAAAGATACATTAAAAAGTTTTTGAAATATCATGCGCGACGCATTAAAAAAATACGTTTTGAGATAAAGACCTGTAAAGTTTGCATCGCTATAAAAATGAGTAACATTGTGACTTAATGAGTCTTAACTCGTACTATTTGGTATCTAATTTGTATTTTATGCTTTTTGTTTGTGTTTTGAATAAAGTTAATGACAGAATGTATATTTATAATAAGGAAACTGCATCTGAAAAACAATTAACAATGCATTGTTTAATGAAAGTGATGACACAGTCAACCGTTATCAAGGATACATTATTGCAGATAAAGATATATTTTTCATATACATGAAAGAGAATGCAATGTGCAAACTGTGTTATAAACTTATAAATATTTCTGAGAATAAAAATATATTAATAATCAGTTTCTTGAACAAGATGTTTAAATTTTTGTCAACACACATAACTTATCACAAAATACTGTTACTATTTATAATATTTATATACACAAATTAAAAACCTCCAGGTTCATACATTATTCCTTCTTGATCAATTTTCTGATGTTCTAAACTTGTTTTGGATCTTTTCCTTGCTTTTCGTGCTTCTATAGTGTTTTGCATTGCTCTCTTCTTATCAGTATTTACACGTTTCATATCACTGCGAAGTTGAGATTTTATTGCATTTATACCTGGATGGATACCCATTTGCCTCATGACAGATAGCCTACCCTTTTTGCCCATGTTAAATAAAATTGCTGCTTCATATACAGCAATTTCTGCAATTCGTTTCCCAGATCCAGAAGTTTTCGGACACATCTGCCATATGAGGGAATTAAAAGATTCATTCGGATTCTGAGTGAAGCTATCAAGGCATCGTTTCAAAAGATCTGGACTTGAAAAAGCTTTAAAAACAGGTTTTATAACATCCATGACTGAAGATGGCAAAGTCACTTTATGATGAAATTTACCCACTGAGCCATTTGAAACTGCTTGTTGATATTTACACCATGAGTCTGCACCAGCAGGACAAAATGTATGTAACGGTTCAGCATCAGTTTATCTCGTATGAAAATAAACTGCCCAAATACCCTTACGCATTTCATCAACTGACAAAGCATTTGAGCGAATTGCATTTCCATAATACTGAGTCAGCCTATTTATCATGGTGTCTGTCAGTCGTCCTTTGCCTGATAAAGGTTTACCGTCCTCCAACTTTTTACATCTATAGTCTTGTTTTAGCTTTCTCAGTCGAGTTCCCATTCTTTTTTGTACGTGACCAACACATTCAAGTTTTGAAACAGTTTTATCATCATATGGTTTGCTGTCACGTATAGCAGGGAATGTTCTAGAATCACCATCACCAATATAATTAATATATTTGAGACCTCTTTCAGCTTCTTATCTGTGAAAAATTTTTATCATACCATCGACTTCCATTTTTCCTGAAGAACCGATATGATTTTTTTGACAATTTGGCAAATGTTTCATTTGCCACTCTTCGAAAGCTTTCCCAGATTTTTTTGCTTTCCATAGATCACATCCTTTACAAGTGGACGAGAGAACTTCAACATCTAAAACCTTCCCTGTTTCAGCACCTATTACAGAACATACTCCAATATGTGAAGTATGTCCTCTCGTTTTCCATGTTCCATCACCACTTACGGTGACAGAATTTGATGCAGTTTTGCATACCTCTTCTTCTGCAGCAATTTTCATACTTTGAATGGCGACAGATTTTGAAGCTGTATTTATATGTTTGCAGATTTTGTCATAAGCATTCTGTGTCACAGGTTTACCTAGATCCATTACACCACAAAATGTTTCCAGAGGTTCCACACCTTGACCAATGCATCGCATAGCATAAACAATTCGTCTGTTTAATTCAGGAACATTTTTGTGTTCACCAATCAACTTTGAATTATTGAATTCTGTTTTAAAACTACACTTTTCACATTTCACAGAAATTGTTGAAAATAATCCAAAGGGTTTTCTCTCAGAAATATTGACAGAATTACAGCACAATTTGCACAGTACATTTTCTTTCAAAAATGTAAACAATATATATGTCTTTATCCATAATTATATAGCCATGAAAACGATTCATAATGTCAGTATCACTTTCATTAAATAATGCATTGTTAAGCTTTTTCTCGGATGCACTTTTTACATGTTCAATTTGAGTATTATGGTCATCACCTGATGAAACCAAGCTTTTATCAGAAAGTTCAGATCTGATATTCGTGTAGCGGTTGCCGTGGAAGCGACGTTTTTTAGCTCGCTTCCCAGAAGTTCTTTTATTATTTGCCATCACAAATATAATATATAAATATACTTATTATTGCAGCAAAAAGACTAACGCATCAAAAATTCAATATACACCAAATAAATGCTGCAAACGTCAATACAACTTTGCAGAATCAAACAACGTAGTAATAGCTTACGGAAACACGATGTAAACATTCAGAATAAGTATTAAGTTGAGTAGAATCATTGCTACTGATTGCTGACGAAATAAAAATAAGACTTGTAGGCTAGAATGTAGCAACACTCAGTTATATAACGGCTATGACAGCTGTGAGCAAATGACGTGTCCCTTTAAATGTTTATTTACATACGTGATGAAGGTTTCTCGTGTCAGTGACCTTTACGTTTTTAATGATATCTCCTAAACTACACGGAATATTTTAACACGGTTTTATTTAAAGTGCGCAGAAATGTTCAAACTAAAACATATATGTTTTTCAAAAAGTCGATATTTTTGAAGATTTAAA
The DNA here is from genome assembly GCF_044657685.1 of Stegodyphus dumicola. Taxonomy (NCBI): domain Eukaryota; kingdom Metazoa; phylum Arthropoda; class Arachnida; order Araneae; family Eresidae; genus Stegodyphus; species Stegodyphus dumicola. Next base: position 95,497,080 of record NC_140772.1, on the reverse strand, counting down.
GGTCGTGAGACCCCTTAAACTGTCATTTCACGTGCACTCCAGATTTATGCAAGTTAGTAAATTAACATAAGGAATGCTACGAAACGCTGACAGACCTAATTGCTTGATTAGTGCTTAAGTGCGCCCGATATCACTTTTACTTATGGCTATGCTTAGTTAGCTAGAGGAAAGTATCTTTTTGTGCATGTGTCATTCATAGTAGACTCTTAATCTACTAATATCCTCCTAAATAGCCACTGTAACATTAACAGTGATACCTTGGTACACGAATTTAATTCATAACTGAAAGCTGTCCTTCAACTGAAATGTTTTTAAACCGAAAACACTGTCCCCATAAATTTTACAGTGTGTCATGCCCAAGTATAATAATAATTAATATTATTTATAAATTGTATATTTAATATAAATTTCTCAGAGTTTCCAAAATGTTTATAACTTGCTGACATTTTTTTAAATGAACTGATTTTTAAATGCTATTTTTAAGTTTGTGTTAATCATACAAAGAGAGCTATATTTTTTAAGAATAAAATTTAACATTGGCTCATTAAGAGGCAGATGAAGCAAAAATATTCAGTTAAACTTCTTGAAGATTTTACAGCAAAATGTAGCAGAACTATTAAAGGAATTACATTAAAATATTCATGACTTAACTTCGCGTAAGTAAAAGACTTTTTTTTAATTACAGAAAAAAGTACTTTTGAGCACCGAATAGTGTTATTATTATTTAATCATAGAATCATGCATTAAGAGGATTAAGAGGATCTTCGCATTAAGAGGATCTCTCCGTTACGACTATTCAGGACTCCTGCCGGTTCGATCTTCTGTAGAGGGTATATTTTTAGAGAAGTTATGTTTAATGCCAATATTAATTTGCAGTCTTAGAAATAATGCTTTCTTTCAAAAGTGGTCATCTGAAGTGGTCGCTTCTAAAGTGCTTATTTCCTTAAGTCACTTTATTACCCTTTTTAATAAAAATTAATTCATTGTTATTGTTAATTTATTTATAATACAGTAAAATAAGTACAGTTATATACGCTATAGTTTAAAAAGTTCTACAGAAAATTTTGTTACGTTTTTCTTTGCAGACACAAGTTGTTACGTTATTTCCTGACACCACTTCGTAAGGGTTGTATGGATTTGGAGTGAATAACGACGACACTACTTGATGAAGTATCTAAACGCACGTTATTGGTCAGTATTATCAGGACAGCTCCAAAACACGTTTACAGTCGTCAATGAACTTTTATAAACACGCTGACACGATCAGCGATACAGCCTCCAGGTTATCAAGCTATCACGATGGAGACAGCTTCACGGCAAAGCACTAGAGTACAGCTCTCGACTCTGCTTGGTCGTTCTCGAAACTCCACGTACTCTCGAGACTCTCCATGCTACAACTCGCGATGCACTCGACGACACTCAGAGCACAGCTCCCGACTCTTCGTTTCAGTCGTTCCCGGAGCTCAACACGCTCTCTCGACGATGCACTAACCGCGATACACTAACAGACTACTTCGGTGAACTCGACGACCAACTCGGCACTCGCTGCCCGGCTGTCAACTCGATCGACTCCGCAGGGATTGACTCGCTAGACAAGATACCAACTCGATACTGACTATCTCGCACTCTAGACGAGGCACTCTCACTCGCCTTCTCGACGAGGCACACTCTAACTGACTCCGGACCAGCAGGGTTTATATAGCTTCCGGCTTGTGTTCGAGAACATTCTGGGCTAAACCGGTAAGAATTCGTTCCAGAAGATTCTCCATCCATCCATGGCATATCGCCAATTTAGTCGGCAAATGGGCGATTTATCGCAAAATGTTGCAAACCTGCCTTCCCTTGCCATTTTATGACAACCCTAAAACTGCTTTGCGGGGAAGCCATCTCACCGCGTCTGTACATTTCGTAACAATATATTTTTGTTCGGCATTTCGATCAGGAAAAAAGCGACAATAGGTCTTAAAATGACTGTCATATTTTTCCGCTAAATGTGTTCTTTGGAGCTATTTTCAAAGCCATATGTCGAAAATGTTGTAGTCTGCAAGCCATTTTCATGGATATACTGTCACGAATTAAGTTTATTTACAATGTGTGTTTATTTGTATAATTTATTTGTTATCTGAGTAAAAATTAATATACTTTCGAGTTTATGTTGCCATGTTAAGTACTCCAGATATGGTTAAAACAAGGACCAAAAACCAAAAAGTATATATCATGTATTTGATGCATTATTAAGGAATAATTTCCAGAATTGCCCTCAAAGAATATTTAATTTTCCCTCTCTCTACTGTATAAGTAATTTATAATAATCCTAATTTATATTTTATTATGACTCCTATTTTTGTTATTTTAGGTAATTTCCTTTGCATATGTTAAGTTACTTCCTTCATTTATATATATATATATATTTCGTTTTTATTGTATTTATCGATATAGTTTAAATTATAATTTACAAGTGCATCTAGTATTAAGGAGAATGTTCATATGCTTTATATTAGAATTAATGATAACGTTTTCGTTTTAACATGTACTGAAGCTTGAAATATTTTCTAAATCGATATTTCAGCTGTTATGTTAATAAATAATATGTGATGTTTTCATATAAAATTATTTCTAGCAGTGTTTTATAAGGATCGTATTTATACTGCAGACAAATGCAGCCTGAAAAAAATATAGAGTTGGAAACATTCAATGAAACCATTTCACTACTTATAGTGCCAAACAAGTTTAATCTTATATTTTTATCTTTGCTTACCACAGAGAACTTGAATACCTTTGATATTCAATAAATAATTTAATTATATTCTGAGAAATGCTGGACCCTTCAGAGGTGATCATCTTAAAGACATGAATTATGTGAAAAGTTTTCACTGTGTGTAAACACGGATTAAATATTTTTTGTTTAATTGAGAGCGAAAAATGGATTTACAGCAAACTATAATAAGAAGGTATTGTGTTTAAGTATAAAGTACAGTGTTTTGATAAGGTAAACTTATATAAACATATATATATAATACCTAGTAATTACCCTTTCATTGTTTATATTTCTATTTTCATTGCACTTTTTAAACATGAGTGATAAAGAAATTAATGAACTATTATTAGAGCATACTCCTGTGCATGAAAGTTTTTTTATTAGCAGTAAATTTAGTTTGAAGTGGTTCCCTATACCTTAATGCTCAGCGTTCTAGGAAAATAAAACAAATAAAAACTGAGTCAAACTGAAGCATTATAAACACCAATTCAGAAATTATATTTTGAAGGTTAAAATTCGAATGTTGGATTTCATGCCTCCGTTGGCAGATAATGCTTCGTAATTACTTCGAATTGCAACTTAATATTTCAATTCTTCAAACATTCTTAGAATCCACTGGAAGCTCCAGAAAACTTAGACTTTTATAAATAAAGTATCGGTCTACAGTTAGTTACCCTATTCGAAGAGATAATATCATGATTTCTTAGCAGTTCTATCATGTGTTTTCTGTACATCTGATTTCCTTATGAGTTCAGTTGTGTAACTAGTAAGTGTTAATTAATAAAATGATAACGAGAATAATAAATTCTATAAAATCGCAACCCCCTTAAAAGCAGACTCTATATAAAGAATATGGAAACCCAACATAAGCCCTACCTGCTACATATTGACGTAAGATGATTGTCGGAGGCAGTGATGTATGTAAAACGAAGAAAAAGAAAAACAAATACTGGTCTCATTTAATAATTTAAATTTTTATGGTAAGATGTTATGGTACCAATTAAGATGATAGGCGATAAGAAATTTGTAATCGAATAAGAAATGATATTTAATTACCAAACTGGTACTGCTTCATCCCAAATTCCATCCAGTCATCCACTCTGCCGCAGTTTTAAGTAATCTACGCAGCAGGTTTTTTGGCCATAATAAATTTAAGTCAATTGACGACTTAAGCCAATTGATTAACTTAAGTCAATTGACGACTTAAGTTAATCAATAAAGCTGTCATATGATATCAATTATCTACAACAAATACAGCAAAATAAATCATCTCTCTCTTTCTCTCACACACACGCACATGTATTACATATACTGTATACTATATATGTAACTTATACAGGCAAAATGTAAAAGGCCTGTTTCGAATGAAAAATTAACATCCATTTCAGTATACGGACTTTCCGTTTGCAATATTGGACAGAAATCGCAGCCGTATTTTCCAGTGTCGCGGCGTACTCCTTTACGAAGGTCACGACTGGATGCACAATGCGCATAATGCAGTTACGTTTCGAGGGCTTCATTTGGGCTAACGCTCCTTTAGTCTAAAAATATTTAAAAACAACATATCTTTAGAATTTACTATAGACGGTCTTTCGCACTGGAGATAAAAATGTTTGATTTCGTACAGCATTGCCACTGCTCGCTTTGAAATCGTTGAGTTTGTTGATCAATAACTCGTTAAATGTTTAAAAAATGTGGCATTGATAATAAAACAAATTCGAATTTCCCAATTAGGACTTCCAGATGCCCATGTTCAGGTGGAGGATTACTTTATTAAAAATTTGATAGCTCTAGGTATCGTTTCTTCACAATGCAAGAAACATACATAGTGATTTCATGCAGATTCTTCATTACTCAATTTATTTAAATATAATATTTGGTGGCAAAAATCAGAATCATCAGTGATTCAACGCTTTAAGTGGTTCGATACAAAATGACGTGTCGAGACTAATAACCTTTCTTTATAATAAATTTTTTTTAGACTAATAACCTTTCTTTTCTGAGCCTTTTAAAACATATATTTAAAAAAAACCTGCAGGCAGTATCATTCCAAATTCAAAAACACAAATGATCACACAAAGTTTCATAGTTTTCCCATCGAAAAAGGATAGCACATTTCTCCTTAAGTCTTTATAAAGGCTGTCTTTCAGTGCTTCTTAATTTTTGATGCTATTCACTCTCCCTCTCTTCCCCCAAAATTACATTTGAATATACTTTATAAGATAATATATTAGTCACCGAGACACGTACTGTATGGTGATAGAGGTATCCTTTATCGGCTACAGTAATGAGAAAATATTTATAATTATATTTTTATATGTATTCCAAAATATATTTTAAAGAGATGGGAAACAGGTTTATTAAGATAAAGTTAAATCGGAGGCGAGAGAGAGCTGCAATTAACTATCACTAATGGATTTGAAATGACCGTTACCTACATATCTAAGTTCACGGATATTGAAGAACAAAGTAAATCATTAGGGAGTGTGTTTATTACTTTTAATCACTAAAACTGTTCAGCAAGCACAGTTTTAATTTGAAAGCTAAATTAAAGATCTTATACCTGTCAAACGGCAACATTTTGAAAAATTGATATTGCCAAGCAGCGTGGGAAAAAAATTAAATATTTCAAATAACATATCTTTATGCCTAGTGTAATGACAACACTCGCTAGGTCGCGTTTTCGATCAATATGCAGGCAAGTATTGCAACATCAAATTATGGCATCAAAAGTTAAGAAAGACTTCGTTAAAATTATTTCTAATGATTGAAAAGAAGAGTTGCATAAATTGGCTATGTTTATTATTCTATGATAAGACTTATCTCATATTCATTGCATGTTTTTCAAAGAGAAGTTTACGAAAAATGGGTTTTGATTGCAAAGTGAAAGAAGACCGGGTAAAGGGAGGATTTCCAAAGAGCAATTGTATCGTTATCAGATAACAAATAAAATTACTCGAACATTGAATTTCAACATTGATTATAGATTTATGTATAAATCCCGCATGATTTTTTTAAAATGTATTTTTATAGCACTCCAACGTTGCAATCTTTCTCTGTGATGGAATTATATTTTAACAATCAATATTTTATCCATCAAATCCGAAACATAACAAAAGACATTCATATTTTCCTGGAAATGGGAACACATTCCGCTAAACGTCTGAAACGCCGAGCAACAAAATAACACACCCGAAATCGAAACCTAACGAGATTTTGACACTCAAGCCGGCCATTCACTTCAAATCCGACGTCGCTCACAGTGCTCTGATTGCTTCCAGCACACAGGAAATAACGACAAGAAGCACAATCCAACTTCCTCTCTATTTCCCATTTGTTTCAAAGGGAAAGAGGAGAGGCAGAGAAAGACGGACAGACGTACATTAGTTACAACAGCAAGTTCGAGCGTGTCAAGATGTTATTACAGCAAAGAGTCGGGCGGCTGCAAGACTGAAGAATAGCTAATTAAATCTCTGCTCCGACACCTAATTAATTTTAGCTCGTCTTTGCAGGAAGAAACCGTCGGGGCGTCTTTTGTTTCCAGGAGCTTGGTGTACTCCTAATTGTTTCGGGAGTACTGAACGAGCAATACTTTCGTTTATCTTGGGTGAAAGAGGAACGAAAGTATGAGAATGGTATACATTTTCTATCGCATTGCTTTAGAAGATGTTAAGAATTTTGTTCAGGGGTTGGAAAAACAATAGGCTTTAGCTTTTTATTTGATGAATTAGGGGATGTTAAGTGTTAACGAGAAGTTATTGTATCAAGGTTTGTCACGTTTTATTCAACAGCTTGGTCAATTAACTTCGATTAAATGGGTTATTTTGCTTTTATTCTTTGCTCGAGTTTAATGACTTTGGCTCATTACCAAAAGGAAAAGCTCTTTGTTTTTTTTTTTCAGAAAGAGAGATAAAAATTCATCATGTAATGACTGAGCAAGGAAATGCGGTATTTTTCATTCAAAATATAAATTTCAGGGTACTTAAAAATACATAGCTCTAGATATGTGAAGAAAGGATTATATAGCAAAGCTTTAACATAAGCTGTTTAAAGCCTAGATCTGAATCCCGAATATTACGTGTAGCCATTTATACTGAAATATATGATTAAATACTAATTTCGGAAACAAATACTTCAAATAAATTTTGACATCAAAATTTCGGCTTATTTGCAGTGCTTGTCCTTCGAAATAGAATTCCAGAGCTTTTTTCTCCATATTTTACACTTTGCTAAACTAGTATTTACAAATTAAAAATTTCAGAAAGTCAGAGAAAATTATGTGTGTTCAAGAGTATTTTTATTTAAGTATGCAAAGACTACTGGAAGCGATACAATTTCTATGACTGATAGTTTTGTAATAATAGCTTATTAATCCTATTTATAAATTTAATAGAAATTTAGTATACTTAGATGAATTTCATAATACAAACTGACCTCATGAGTCAATGTTTCGGACATTCACCCAACCCCTTCCCCCACATTTCACAAATCAATCTGTCACGTGATGTGCACCTTCCAGCTGGACTAAAGTGCCTGAGTTAGTTGTAGAATACCAATGTATGCAATATAACATAAAAAGAAAGGGTTATCTCCATTGCATACTGATGAGGATTTGGTTGCAGTGGACTTTGCCATCGTCCTATTTTTAGGATAGTTGAAAATTAAAGGAAAATTTATCTTTTAATTAGAATTTTTTGGTAATTTTTTCACTGGTATAACAGTATGGAATATTATCTCAGTATATTTATATGTATGTTTTTCTTAGAGCTCAAAATTTTAATAAACTTGTACGTTGAAAACATAAGCAAAAAATTTTCAAAAATCTCCATTTAAAAAATATTAATAAAAAGCATATAAATTAATTATAACTTGCGATAAAGACAAATATGTAGTTAAATTACTCTTAAAAATAACAAAATATCTTATTTGGAATTAAATTATTTCAAAGGTTTTATACAAAGACCATTTATGTGAGCTGTCTTTTTCAGGACGATGAGGAAATATAGGTTAAAAAATAATTAAGAAGCATAATTCAACAGTAATGATCAAAAGGAAAAGTACTGTTAACAATTTAAAGGTGTTTCAAGAAAAATCTCAAAAGTAAAATAATGCATTAAAAAATGAGAATTCAAGCAAACAGAACAGACTATAAATAACAAAATCAATATCATTAGTGATGAAGTAACAGATTTATAAATCTCATTAAAAACGATATTTTCATCAGAATTTAAACAACGTCATTAAATTCAAACTAGTGTAAAATGTCGGTTAAAAAGTTTCTTTCCTTTCCCCCAATATCACGTGTAGACAGAATGATTCTAAAATATCTGGTGAAAATATGGAGGCAGGCAGAAAAGATCAGAATATCTAGTTTCTGTAATGGAATGTGTGTTGAAATGGTAATAGCGCTACTGAAATTGATAGATGGGAGCGATCCGCTGGCGTAAATCATCATTAGCTGAGCAAGGTGAATAGCTAAGAAACAGGAATTCACTGACATGCATTTTATTTAGGGCAGTGGTGCCAACCGGTCCACTTAGGTCTCTTTTAGATAGATGTGAAATTAAACCACTGAAATTTTCTCTATAAGCTCAGCAAAGCAGTATTTTTACTCTCGAAAAAGAAGCTTAGAATCACACAGAAGCAGCCTTCAAAGTAAGTTACGTTATTACATCACATAAAAAGGCATATTTAGACTGGGGCATTGTGAACGAAGCTGTGCTGTCAATGTCAGATGTATGCTGGCTTTATTTACCGAATTTAAAAAACGAAAAATGAAGTACTCTCAGCTATAAAAGATGTCTCTGTCGCAAATCACGATTGTAAGACAAATAGACGATATGGCGAACCATACCTATGTATGAATGAAATCTGATTTAGAAACATGTGCTAATTTCTCCTGCAGTTTAATGAAGCCATTGATGTTACTGTTTAACCACAACTTCTCATGTCCACGAGAATGGTGTTTCCCGAGTCGTTCGTGATAAAAGTTATTGTTAATCATATTGAAGTTGGTAAACACACTCGAGGGCAGGAGGCTATGAAAACTACATTACTAGAGAGAACGTACCCATTAAAAAACCAGTCGCAATCACAATCCATGTTGCACCGGCTATCATTGGGAATGATACTGGGTTTATTGGGCTCTGTAAGCAGGACGTCACGTTTTCCATATCTAATTCATAGATAATGCGATGATAAAGAATCCATGCTGGATAAAATTCGGACGGTTATTGCACAGCTTCGTACAAGAAGCTCCCCTGGTTTGGACGGTATACAAGAGGTGTGTATTTAATTATGGCAAAGCAGACGAGGGCTATCTGCCTAAGGGGAGGGATGCCTTCGTGGAAGACTTTCTAAGGGAAACTGGCTCGTATAAACGTTACACATGGGAAACCACGAAAACGCCCATGCAGCCAACCCTTTCGCGGGATACGAACCTCGGACCGAACTACCAGTGTTCAGCGACTTTGCCGCTCGGCCGCTGGTGGGCCCGGACGGTATACAAGCTGGCATAGTGAAGATGTTGTTTGAGTTTTATCCTAGGATTTTCCGGCATTTATACAATAAGTGTTTGTTACATGGTCTCTTTCCTGAGGTTTGGAAAATTGCAAAACTAGTTCTCATACCTAAAAGCAATGATAGAATGTGGCCAATATGTCTCTTAAAGGTGATGGGAAGGGTGCTGGACAAATTGATTGCAAATCGCTTACAATATGATATAAAAACGAAGAAATTTGTGTTCTAATCAATATGGTTTTTGTGCCGGGCGGAGCACAGATGATAAAAAGATAGATCATGTGGTGGCTGTCTCTTTTGATGTTACTGGAGCATTCGACTCTATTCGTAAACCGACACTTCTAGTCAAGTTACTTGAATTCAAGATACCAAGAAATATTTTAAACATTATTGTAGATTATTTTAATAAAAGGAAGGTTGTGTATGAAAATGAAGATGTTCAATCTATAATTATTGATTCTAGCAAGGGTTGTCCTCAGGGATCTTCTAGTGATCCTCTGTATTGAAACCTCATTGAAAATAATTTATTGAAAAAACATTTTCCTTAATATATACGTTTGGTAGCCTATGCTGATGACCTTCTGGTGCTTATAAAAGGTAAATGCTTGGAAATAAGCTAAGAATATTTTAATGAATCAGTTCTGGAACTAGAGGATTGGGGAGAAAAAGAAAGATTAATGTTCGATATTCAAAAGATAATGCTGTGTTCTTTCCCCGTGCAGGAAAGCAGACACGAGAACCGAGGTTGAAATTTAAGAATCAGAGAATAAAGTTTAGAAAATAAATTAAATATCTTGGTGCAATTGTGGATGATAAATTATATTTTATTTCACATTTTAATATGGTTCGTAAAAAATCAGAATATATTTTAAATTATTACAGGAGGAACTTCCCCAGTGAAATTATGTCTATGAAAAATGCCATAATAAGGTCAATCTACGAGTTGTGATTCCTCGAATTATATATGGCATAGACGCATGGGGTTGCCGAGCGGAGGAGCCGGTTAGACTTCGTATGAAACTGGACACAATGCAGAGAGCTTGGTTACTAATGCTTACGAGATGTTTCAGAAAGACCTCTACTGAGGTTGTTTGTATCCTGGACGGTGTGCCTCCTCTCTCCAAACAATTTTTTTTTCATTATGATAAATTTCGTTTAAGAACAGCAAATATTGATTTTAAATTATATGGAGATTCTATTGTAACACGGTGTGATTTTGAAAATTTCGATTTAAATTTGATTCACCCTGATGAAAGAATTTTTATTCCGTATTATTTGGATGCTTCAAAAATAGGAGAAATTGACATTTATACAGACGGGTCAGGTCGGGGAGACGTCATTGCTTTCGCATATGTTATATATTATTAAGGAACAGAGATTGAGAATAATAAATTTAAACTCAATATTTATAACTCAATTTATCAAGCGGAAGCTATGGCTATATTTCATTCATTCAAATGGATTAAGAAGACTCGTAAAGGGAAATATGATATACATATTTATTTTGATAGTCTGACAATTCTTCAAGCTCTCTCACGACCTGATCAAGACAACCCTTTAACGGTAGATATTAGAGAATTATATAAAGACTTGAGAGAAGATCAAAATATTATGTTTAATTGGGTTAAAGCACACGTTTGACATTTTGGAAATGAGAGGGCGGATGCACTGCTCAAGGAGGCAATTACCGATGTTAATGCTCGCGATATTGATGTACAGGAAGGATCAACAAGGAAGGCTGTGACTATTATGAAAAATTATATTTATGATAAATTGAGGGAGGAGTGGGAAGGGTCTGATCGAAATAAAGGTTATATGAAATTTGTTAAACTTAAAAAAGGTTTATGTTATTCAGACATTGACGTTAACCGAATCATTACCGTGGCCGTTTCCTTTCTATTTTAAAAAGGTTTAAATTACAAGGTTTAAATTACCTCTGTGATATCTGTAAAGAACCGGGCACTGCGGAGCATTATGCGGAAATATGTAAATATTTTACTGATAATCAGAAACGAGTTTAAGAAAAATGATGTTTTTAATATAATATATGATATTTTAAATGATTTTAAAACACTGAAAAAAAATTGCCAGGAAAATGATGGAGAAGATAAATCACGATAAGCTTGTAGTAGGGAATTTAATTTGAATTTTGTTTTTTTAGCTATGTTCTTTATGCCTGTTTATTGAAGGTGTTGTTTCTAGCTTGCTCTGGCGCAGCCCGCAAAAAGACCATAGGGCGACGTAAAGTCTGCAAGGAGAGTCGGTCATATCTAATCCATAGAACTGCTTTATTCATAAAGAAAATTTGGCAGTTACAAAGTTTCAACCTTAGTCACGTGACTGAGTTGTACGCACTATTAATTTTACCCGAGAATGGCTTTTGAATCATTGACCGTTTAAAACTTTGTTCGATAACCTAGATAGCGAGTATGCTGATATAATGCATAAGCAACGTGGCTAAGTAGAGAGGCAAGATTTGGTGGAATGCTGTCAGAAATTGAAAGTTTTCTCATATTAAAAGACGATTCTGATCAAAATTGGATGATACGGAGTGGCATGTTGACTTGAAAATTTTTAACGATATCACTGCAAATTTCAACGGCTTAAATATCACGCTACAAAGAATACGAAAATACGTATCAGAAATGATGAGCTCAATATCTGATTTTCTGGCTAAAATTGACTTGAGGAAAGAATAACATACTGCAGAAAGTCTGTCAATATATTCCGACATTTACTCTCATTCCAGACCCGGAATTTATTCTCGAATATGATCAATCTAAGCATATTTAAACCTTATGTTACTTACCTGAAAATTTAAAAGGGGATTCCAAGATATATTTACTATGGAACCATTTTAATTTCATAAAAACTACTTTCTTGGTATTATACATAACAGAAGTGACTTCTTCAACACAGAAATTTTGCTTTGTTAACAAATCGGAGGCTTGATTAGATGTTATTATTCTTCGCACTGATATAACGCTCAAAAGCATTCAAAAGAAAAGTGATGAAGTTTTTAATCTAATGGAATCATATTGAATAAAAAATGTACTTAGGTGTGAACTAACAGTGAAAGTAGTTTTGGAGTCAACATACCCCTTTGAGCAGGTTTTCATCACAAGTTAAAACTATATAAAGCATGCAAAGAAATCTATTGATTTAGAGCACATGAAAAAACACGACGGTGCTGGTAAGCTATGTATCAGAATATACAGTATATGCCAAATTTTAGGAATATTTCATTAACAGAAAGTTAATAACGTCATGCTATACCGAATGTGATATTTGACAATTTAAATGCTTTTATTTTTGTATTAGTAGTTAGTTTATTACTATATGCTTTTCTTTATTTTCTAATTTTTTAAATAAAACTATTTTGAACTGACGCTTCATTTGCGTTTTATTAGTTAATTTTTTTCAGTTCTTTGTAGGTTTGCATTACTTTTTTAATTATTTTGAAACACAAAATCATTCGTTCAGTTACACGCTTTCATGAAATTGTTATTTTCAAACATGAAGCTCTAGTAGACCCGAGACGTGGCAGAAATTTAAAAGTATCCCTTAAGGCGAAACCGACTGGACACCACCTGATCTAGGAATTGCGAAAGAAATGGAGCAAAGAATGGATGTTCAGAAAACAGTTGTTGAGTAGATAACTGCTAAATCGCTAATGATTCGAACGTATTCCCCGGGAACGGTCCGAGAGCGAATTTTGTATAAATGATGGTGGTAGAAAGTTAAATGATTATGATGTTTGTCCTTTTTGAGCTTAATACCTTTCTTTCTTACTTGTTGTTAATTATTTTCTTATATGCATCAGTTTCGCACACAATCTCCTAATTTCAGGCCATATACCTACCTTTTCATTTTGGCCGAATATCATAAAATTACCCTGAATACTTAAGATTAATTTCAGCCAATTATGTTACTCTTGTGAATAATAACCTTGTCATATTTACTGTTCCTGATTTTTTGTTTTCAATGTTTCTTTTCGATAGGTCTCATGATTACATCTTGCAAGCTACATTGGTATTTCATTTTAGTACTGTTTTTGAACTGAAGATTAAATTCTTCATCAATTATGATGAATGAAATAGGAGGTAATTATTTCATTGCTTATTTTAATAAAATTACATTTTCACAGCATTAATTATAAGCATACTTTCTTTCTCTAATTATAGTCACTTGCGTGTTTTAGTCACGGAAACACAATTTCATGTTATACTTTCTAGTTCATGATTGTTCATAACATAAAACCATCCATAATGTTTCTTATAATATATTTACTTCGGAATGCTTTTAGTATGAATTGTGAGGCTGAATAACGAACCATATGTGTCTATCGCTGATTTTACTTACTCATTACTATATTTATCCAGCTCTTCTTTTTTGATAACGCATGATCGTATGTATTAATGAGTAATTTAGTATGGTGTATTTAAATCTAACACAATGTCTGGATACTAGGAGTGGGTTTTATGTTTATTTTTTGAATCCGTTATTATTAAAATTTAGTGCTTTTCAGTTTTATGTCATTAATGAAACGAGGCTTGTAGTGAAATCAAGCCGACTGGGGCGGAGTATGCAAGTGTACCATACAATATATATGTAACTATAACTTCGACAGGCTTTTAGCTTAATTAATCCATTATCTTATAATATTAACTTTACGATCACTGCCCTTTTCCATTCTCTCTCTCTAGGATATAAATGCGATGCGTGTACATAAGAACAGATCGCCTGAAAGTCTGGGAGAGAACTTTGACAGCTACGACTTGTTATACTCTTTCTTTACCTACCTCAGAGAATTAAATTCGCCGTCGTTAGTATTTCGCCAAACGAGTAACTCGCACAAATAGAACTGAGCCAATGGTTGTTAGACTGTGCATTTGTAAATCTCCAAAATTAATTACTATTTCATTTTAAAATATATTTTTATGTTACCTTGAAACTTCGCAAGCAGCGAAGATTGATCTGTAAGCACAAGCTGTAAACTATTTAGCTAAATTTAAAATAAAAATGTTTGTTTAAAGATTCTTCCATGTCTACAGCTGCACCGCAGAACAACCAATATGTTGCATGGTAGTCTCAGAAAGGACAAATTTAAACTAAATACGGAGCGAAACCCTAAAATTTATATTCCCAAATTTCTATTTTAAGTAACTTCTTTTTTATAGCTAATAATTTTAGTATGATTGCAAGCATTACTGAAAATTCAGAGTCACAATAAGTGAAGGAGAGAAAGGTAAAATTGCTTCTGCTCCTTAATGAAAAATTGCTGTTATATATGTGAAAATTACAACTTTTATTCTTTATTTTGAACTATTTTGTACACTTTTCTTGATCTTTTATTATTTTCATACGCCTTATTTTTTATTTAATTATTTTAAATGTTTCCAGGTTCGAGTTCTGGAGAGGGCATTGCTCATTTTTCATGTTTCCTGCTATAAAATAACCCAAATGACTCTGCAATGGCTTCCAAACTAAAAGGTAGTAGACCAGGATCGTCACCACTAGGATTTGGCGAATGGGCCCCCTAATTTCCAGTCGCCCTTTAAATGGGAGAGTCTATAAGGTAAAAACGGGGTTGCAGCCCAACCCACCTAACCAAACAAGTTGGTCTTATGGTCATAACAAACCACGCCTAATTCAAAGTATATACTCGTTCCAGCATGCTGTCGTGGTGTAACGGTAGCACACTCTGTGCGTATTCGAGAGATCCAGGTTCGAGTCCAGCGAGGGCATTGCATATTTTTCACGTTTCCTGCTACAAAAAAATCTTAATAACTCCACAACGTTTCTGTTAAGATAACCATGTCTCAAGTTTTGTCCCTAACGCAGAATTTAAGTTCTATAAATTAATTCATATCATGGCTTTAAAAATGAATTTAAGAATAAAAGAATATAAGCTGTTTTCATCAGAAGACTAATTAAGTTTCATAAATTTACAACACTTTAATCCATACAAATTTCTATAAAAGAATGTTTTAAATTAGTTGGACAATCGGCAAAATAAAAAACTTTTCCCAAATAGTGAAATGTGGTCTTTTCCATGCTTTACAAACAATTAGCATTGTATATTATAAGGTAAATAGATTTATAAATGTCTTTAATAGTTCAACTACAAGAAAATATTTTTATAAAATGTTGTTTTAAATAAAAGCTATTTTATATAAAACGAAAAATTAAATAAAGCTGTTCATATTTTGTGAAAAACATAATTTATATAGAATGTAAGGATGATATTAACTTTCCTGTTGGCATTTTACCTTCTGTATGATTATATTTATTGTTGATAATATGGCCAGATATGTACACTTCGAAGAAAAATAAGTTATCTGGAAACAACTAAACAGAAATAATGGGACAGATAACTAAATAGAAATAATGGACGGACTGTTTACTCAAATGACCTTTTCTTTCCAACATAACTTTTTAATTTTCTACAATTCTGAACATTTGGGGTAATTATGTTCCATCTTTCTTCATTGATTTTGCAATTACTATGGATCTGAGAGAGATTAAAACCCTATTATAATCACTTCGTTTCAAAACTCCTAACGTAGGTCTTCGGTCTGCATTCCTCGATCGAAAAGTTAAATAAAGTGAATAAGTTGTTTCTCCCTTGAAGCGATATTAAAAAGTGAAAAGAAAAGAAAAACCATAGACCAGTCTCTCTTAACCATCTTAAGAAGATCCTAACGTGTTTTCTGCTCATATAGAAAAGAGGAGACATCATCCATTATTCATGTCTCTCTTCATAGGGCAAAGTCAAAGAAAGACATGAAAAGTATTACCATATCTAAATACACGAAAATAAACTTAGGTCTCTTAGTGCTGGACATAGTTTTAGATTCGCTACCAGCATAATTTAATAAACTTTCAAGACACAGTTCAGCATTTGTTATTTTTTTCTTCGAAAGCTGCAGTTTTATGCGACTTGTGTTTATACTTAAATCTTCTTTATGGTTTTCTTAAAAATATTATTACTAATATGTTATTAAGGGAGTTTGTTTAAGAAAGCTACTAGTTTTCCACATACTGAATGCTCGTTATTTACGTCTGTCTTGATATAAACGAAAATAATTTATTCATTGCAGAACTGTTCGAAGCGCATTACATATTGATAAGAATAGATCAAATCAAAAGAATTAAATTCAGCTCCAAACTGTTTTTTCTGATATAAAAGTCTCTCTGTTTCGCTTAGTTTCAAATACATTATTTCAATTAAACGATATCGATACCTTTTCGAAGTTAAATTGAGAAGTATTATAGTCTTCAAAACCAAATCCGTTTTAAAATAAACACGGAAAAATTTATATCTGGATGAATGTTTAAAGCGAAGTAGCAATTTATAAAGCAAAGTTCACAAAATAAAATTTGTTTCTTTTGCGCATTAGATCTGTAGGGTCGATGTTAGTGTAGGCTTGCCATATTTACCTTTATTCCAGTTTTGTCTCATTTTTATAAGCATCCGAAACTATGCTTGAAAGTTGGCTATTTATAACCTGTAAGAAAGTTTGCGTCACAATGCCAATCATCTTCATCGAGAAGTGTTGAACGGGATAAACAAAGAGAAAATCGTAAAGCTTAGAAAATGAAAACGACAAAGACGAAATAAAATGTTTAAGGTGTTAAGTTTTTTTTAAAACAGTCATTAAGCTTGTAGAGTCATTAGGATGTTTTTAGAAGCAGGAGACGTGAAAAATGAGCAATGCCCTCGGCAGAACTCAAACCAGGACCTCTCGAATACGCGCGGAGTGTGCTAACCTTTACACCACGAAGGCCTGCTGGGAGGCGGATCTGGATCGCCAGTTTCATATCTGGCCTCTACTTCGAAAGAGTATTTACCAGTAGTTATCTTGGCCCTTGAGCTCTAACTTTATTTTTTTAATTAAATGAAATGCAGACTATCTTGTGTACCGCGTCCCGGGGATGAAAATCTAAGAAAACACAGGTGGCAAGTCAGGGAAATCAATCTTTTATAAAAGTTCAAATTCTAAAACAGAATGCTGAATTAAGATCATTTAAGCAATAAATTGCTGTCGTAAATAATTGCGTAGGTGCGGCTGGTATCTTACATACACTGAGCAAGCTACGTGAGCGTTCAAATAGAGCAGGAGAAACAAGTACATCGTAATAGTCACATAACATAATGTGAAATTCTGATTTGCCCATGCCTTAAGCAGGGAGGTTATGATGAAGAGACGCAAAAAACGAATTCATTTAATTAATCTTTTAATTTATAAATTTGAATTACTAAGTTGCACATTCTATGCCCTTTTAAAAGAGTTTTTAAAATGAAAAATGAAGTAAAATCTTTAGCAGCTTGGACGCAATTAATCTATTTTCATGAGAAGCACATTTGAGGTCACGAGTATTGTAATTAATACAATGGGAATTGTAATGAGAGTATTTCGGTCTGTACTTCAGGGAGTAAGTAATCTAAACGTTCGTTGCAATATTTAAGTTACGCAGTTCGATGGCTTTGTAAAATCAAAGTCCGTTGAAGTTACACAAAACACAATTTACATTAACACTGAACTTGGTTATTTACATAAACGGTGCACAGTACATATCGGCTTTGCCAAGATGATAATAAAATCACAAATTTCTTGGTGCAAAACATTAAACACAACATGATAAATACGAGAGAGTAAATAAGAATAAATACGAAAATACGAAATATTTACATTATGTACATCACCACCACCGGGGGTTGTGCTGGATTGAACGTGGACGTTTTACTACACTCTCCTGAGGTGGAGCGTACGTAGTTGTTCCGTATGGCAGGGTAAGGTGAGTTCTGCATGCTTGTACAAAACTTACGCGCTGTTGTCAGAATCTGTTCTTGAATTGGTAGTATTTTTATTTCTTCATAAAGCTGCGAGTTTCTTATAAACCAGGGAGCGTTCGTAATGTACCGAAGTACTTTGTTTTGTAGCACATTCATCTTCTGTCTGTCTGTTTTCGTTGCTGTCGCCCAAGCCAGAACGACATACAATAAAACTGAGCAGATTAACGTGATATAAATTGTTCTTTTAATCTTTTCATCCAATTTTGAATTTCGTTCTAATAACGGATTGATAGCCATGAACGCTTCGTTAGCCTTATTGGTCGCGTAAGTCCCGTGGCCATGGAATGAGAGATTTCTATCAATATGCACTCCAAGATACTTATAAAAGTTTACTACAAGAATTGATATATTGTCAATTTTAATATCAATATTAAGTGGGAACCATTTTTATAACTTCTATAGATAACTATATTATATTTTGAGGGATTAACTTTCCATAGTTTTCACCATGCATCTGTTTCATTAATTTGGTATTTAAGCTTGTCGACTGCATTTTGAGGGTTCAGGGAGTTCGTTAAAAGCACTGTATCATCAGGGAACTTTAAAACATTTGAAGAGAATACCTGTGGCATGCCATTAACAAAAATGCAAAATAATTTTGGAGAAAGGACGCTTTCCTGAGGGATACCTTTATTTAATACTTTTTTGCTGGAGAGAGAATCACCGCATCTTACTTGAAAGGTTCTTTTTAGAAAGTAAATAATCAGTTTTAGAAAGATATTTGGAAGTATGCAGTTTGAAAGCTTTTACACCAGTCCTGTATGCCACACTCAATCGAAAGCGTTTTCGAAATCGAGGTAACATGCAGCGACTGCGGTCTTTTTCTGGAAATTTAATGCAATACATTCGATTAAGTTTAGGATTTGGTGAGTCGTAGAATGGCCTGTCCTGAATCCGAATTGGTTATCGTATATAATTTTCAATCTTTCTAGGTGAGTATTTAGTCTTTCACTTAAAATTATCTCGAAAACTTTGCCTGTTGCCGGGAGTAAACTAATCGGTTTGTAGTTTGAGACTTCACTGGGTTTTTTCCTGGTTTAAGTAGCGTAATTATTGAATGCTTCCATTGCTGGGGGAAGTGCGTGGGTCGAATGCATGTGTTAAAGATGTTACAAAGTAACACAATGCAGTTTCTTGAAAGTGCTTGTAGAGCCTCATTATTGATGTTGTCGTAACCTCTTGCTTTACGTTTTTAAGTTTTTTGATTATGCTTTGGACCTCGTTAAGTGAAGTGAACTTAATTAAGTTAGTATTTTGCCGCGATTTTATAGCTTCAATTTTTTGTTTTACTTGTTCCTCGTGATCAGAATTTTCTTCTTCATGTTTTTTGAAAACTTTACTTATATTACTTGCTAGGACTTCTGCTATTTTGGTTTCTGAGTAGAAAGTATGTCCCATGTTATCGATCGGATGCTGAAAAGCGGGAGAAATTACCCCCTTTTAAAGGAAGATTGGGAACTAGGGAACCAATCGCCAAATCCTGGTAGTGAAGAATCATCATCCACCACCATTACCTAATCGTGGTGTAACGGTTAGCACACTCGGCGAGTATTCGAGAGGTTCAGATTCGAGTCGCGGAGAGGGCAGCGCACATTTTTCACATCCCCTGATACAAAATAACCTAATTACTCTACAACCTCCTCACAATCATAGAAGAAACAGTTCATGTGTAAAGGATTTGCTGTTTTGTTTGGCTAATGACTGAAATTTTGCATTCCTTTTCTCTTTCCATTAACCCATGCAAAAAAGTCTGAATCTTTGAAATGATGCCATCCAAAACTTGTAAGGATCTTAAGTTTTACTAACGATTATTTTATTTTAAATCATTACTATCACTTCTTATTTTCTACTTCAGGCCAGAATTAAAAGCTTTAACTTATTTATGCAAATTTGTCTTGCGAACGCCAAGTACTTAAGTTGTGGCTTTTTGCCAAGCAAGAGAGAGGAAGGAGCTATTAGAAGCAGGCCGCTTGCCATAGTAGTTTTACTCGGTTGCTGGTTGCCTTCAAGGCCAGAGATTTAATCCTCTTGATAATTTTAAACGTATCGTAGTGTTAGCAGTTCTCTGTACTACATACGGCTTTTTTCTAACATACGGCCAGTCTTGGAGTAGGCACTTGTTTGATTACTCCAAAGTTAAGTTTAGTTAGAGTTTAGTTAATATTTTTATATTCTTACGTTCAGACCACAAGTGGTTAGTCTCTGTATTCCGAAGTCCGGAAATCATTGTAAAGAGAGAAAAATAAAGGGTTTCGTATACCTTTTCTGTGTGTATTGTCTACTTCCCAAATTGATTGAACATAGCTTTAGTAAGCTCCCTGTTCCGAGTTAGGACATTTAATGTTCCCAAAGCAAGTAATGAGGAACACAGAAACTGATAGTGGCGCCCGACGAAGAAGAATAACCATGGCCGAATTTCAAGAAGAACCTGTGCTGCCTGCAGAAGCGGCTCAGAATCCAGAAATGCCAGCTGCCGCCCTGGAAGGATTTGGTTACATCGTCCAGACCATGCGCGCATCGATGAAACCAGAAGCAACATTTAATGGAAACTCACCGATAACCAGTTTTTTGGAAAAATTGGATGACCACTTCATGCTGTATCAAGTGCATGAGTTCCAGAAAGTCACCTTAGCTACCAGCGCTTTGAGGGGCCAAGCGCTTAATTGGTTCAAATGTATAGGCAGAAGCCTCTTGGGTCAAGTGGGAAGTCCCACCTATACTTACGAAACTTTTAAGACCGCCTTAGTAAAAGCCTTCCCTGTCGTAAGAGAGATCGTGGAAGATTAGAAGCGGAACTTTTCAGCATATACCAGAAACGAATTGAAAATCTCTCAAGCTTTATTTTAAGAAAAATTCACGTCTTCAAACTCTTGTATGGAAAGGTCCGGATCCTGAGATAATTCAAGTGGTTTTGCCGAGGTTACTTCCCCAAGTACAAGATTTTATTGAATTAAGGAATCCGACTACATTGGAAAAGTTATTTAAGCTAGCAATCCAGTTTGAAAGTAGAAGAACGGCGGACATTGAAAGAAGACGCCAGTATGAGCAACGAAGCCAAATTGGTGCGCCAAGACCACAGCAAAGTCAAGAACACGGCTACGGAAGCAAAGCGAATCAGTGGGCAAGGAAACCCGAGTATCCAAAAACAACCGGCGAACGTCGACAGTTCAATAGTAAGCCAGGAAAAAAGTCTGAAGGCCAGTGGAAAAAGAAGGAAGGCATGGAAAGGAAGAAACAAGATTTAAATTAAAACGGATTTCTGCTGACGGGAGGGTGAAGGAAGAGGCGCCAAGAAAACCCCTCTTCCTTCAAGTTAAATACAGTAATGGTGAAAAATTTGACTCTTCCAAAGATTGAAGTGTTGGTGAATAACATCCCAGCCACCGCACTCCTGGATACAGGCGCGCAGTGTTCCTGTGTGGCAGAAGATTTTTTTAGGAAGTATTTCCGTAAATACCGCATATATAATTCGGATAATACGACAGTGTTAGCTGCGCAGGGAGAAAGATGCAAGTGCATAGGTAAATTACCGTTATACGTTCGTATCAAGGACGAGCAAGTAAAGATTATGTTTTTTTATCGTAAAGAATTTGCAAGCACATATCATCTTAGGGATAGACTTTCTTTCAGAGGCAGAAGCAACGCTGAATTTTAACGAAGCGTCCCTTAAGCTGACGATGAAACCAGTTCGAGAAGAAAAAACAGAACCACCAATGTTAAACCTTGACCACCTGCTTAAGGAAGAGCAACAAAAAAATTCGACAAGTGGTAAGTGAATTTGCTTCGTTATTTAGTAATATTCCAGATTTACTCAAGTTTCTAACCATAGTATCGACACCGGAGATTCACTGCCAGTTCGCCACAAACCATACCGATATGATAAGAATAAAAAAAATTATAGAGTGGCACATTAGAGATATGTTACGTAAAAAGATCATAACGCCCATCTCAAGTAGTTATGCTAGCCCGGTTGTGTTATGTAAGAGAAACAATGACTATCCGGTAACACATCCAAAAAGGTGGCGTTTTGCAATTGACTATCGTAAATTAAATTCCATGACTAAATATCCGGTATATCCGTTACCTATTATCGAAGAAATTCTAAGGAACATAACTTCTACCAAATACATGACTACTTTAGACTTAACGACTGGTTATTTTCAAATAGGGGTTAGACCGGAAGATGTGCCTAAGACTGCTTTTATAACCAAGTCTGGCACTTATGCATTCCTGCGTATGCCGTTTGGCCTTTCAGGGGTACCGGCAACATTTCAGCGATGTATGGACATTGTGCTAAGGCCTGTTCTTGGAAAGTCCACATTTATCTATTTAAACGATATCATTATTACTAGTCATAATCTGGACCAACATGTACAGGATTTAAGACAGGTGTTTTCATTATTAAATGAGGCCGCTCTAAAAGTTAATGTCGAAAAGTGCAAATTTGCAGCCCTGAATTAAAATACTTAGGTTACAAAATATCTCAGAAAGGAATCGAGACAGACGAATCAAAAATAATCGCTGTGCAAAAGTATCCGCCGCCAAATACGGCGAAGAATCTCTCTTCTTTTCTAGGACTTTGTTCATATTATAGGTCCTTTATAAAAGACTTTGCAGCTATTGCTGAACCATTGTTAAAATTAAAAAGGAAAAAGGCAAGATTCTCGTGGACGACCGAAGCCAATAGTGATTTCGAAAAATTAAAGCAAGCATTAACGCAAGCCCCTTTTTTGAAATTTCCTGAAAATGATGAGAATTTAGAAATTTCAGCGGATGCTTCGGATTATGCGGTAGGAGCGGTAATTTCGCAAAATCCGCAGCCCGTGGCATTTTTTAGTCGAACTTTAAATCAAACACAAAGAAATTATTCCGCGACTGAGAGAGAGGCACTTGCAGTTCTGTTAGCAGTGCAAAAGTTCCGAGTCTATTTTGGAAGGGCGCCAATAACATTGTATTCTGATCATGCGGCGGTAACTAGATTGTACTCAGGGAAAAACTTATCCCCAAGGTTAATAAGATGGGCACTCAAGTTACAAGAGTATAATCTGGTAATCAAGAACACCCCCGGAAAGGAAAATATCGTAGCAGATGCCCTATTCAGAATAAAAATAGATGAAGAAGGTAATACTGTAAAGGTGGCAATGCACAAAGCATGTACGATAAATTCCCGAGAAACTGTAATAACCGAACTGGGGAAGGATCCTGAATTTAAAAACATTTATAAGTATTTAAAGGATCCTGAAAATTTTAGCCACCAAGATATCGTGTCGATAAGAAATAGGGCGCCCAATACGAACTAATAGATGGTCTATTATTTTATACAAAAACTACAAATTACAACAACGAATTTCGACCTGTTATCCCAGCTAGTCTTAGATTAAATATCCTGCAGGAGTTACACGACTGCCCTTTAGCTTCTCATGCTGGTATTCGAAAAACTATCCAACGCGTACGCGAAGCAGTCTATTTTCCTGTACTGCAAAAGTTAACAAGGGCGTATGTCCAGTCCTGCCCAACATGTCAAGCAGTTTATTATATTGATTTCCGCCCGGCCGGGTTTCTAAATAGCATTAAATCCGAATTCCCAAATGAAATAATTGGCATCGATTTATTGGTCCCTTTCCCAAAAAGTCAGTTAAATAAAAGTCGGTATCTCCTTGTTATGGTTGATCATTTTAGTAAGTGGACCGAAATTGTTCCCTTAAAACGAGCCTCCGCGAAATTAGTTACTGATTCTATTTTAAATAAATATATTTTAAAATACGGAGCGCCCCTAAAAGTTATATCGGATAATGATCCTCAATTTGTAAGTAATATATTTGAAGACATGTGCCAAAAACTGGGCATACGTCATCTAAAAATGGTCCCGTATCGGCCGCAATCAAATATAGCGGAACGGGTCAATAGAAATATAGTGAAAATTATCCGTAGTTATGTTAAAAATTTTCATAAAAGTTGGGATAACTATGTCAATGAATTAGCTTTCGCCCTTAGGACCGCAAAACATGATACAACGGGCAAAACTCATGCTGAGTTATTTTTAGGCAGAAAGATTATAACGCCGTTAGATAAATTATTTTATGTTCAACAAAGAGCCCAGAATTTAAAATGGGCGATATAGAAAAATTAATTAAAGAAGCAAAAAAGAACACTGAAGTAGCACAGAGAAAACAGAAACTTTATTATGATATGAAACGACGGGGAGTAACTTATAAAGTAGGAGATGAAGTGTTAAAAATTAAGCATTCACTTTCTTCAGTACCAGAAGATAAAACTGCCAAATTTTTTTCACGATTTGAAGGACCATATGTCATAGAAAAAATAACTCAGGCTGTAGTGGTGTTAAAAGCCAGGAATGGTGAAACATGCTCCGCAAACATTGACCAGATAAAACCATTCTATAATCGTAATAAAATGCAAATATTTAAAGATCTTTTGCAGGATCCGGCCCGGCAGGCACTGCAGGCACAAGCTTCAGAGGTGGAACAACGATAATCACAAGGGCAAGCCATTAGGAGGCAGGAGCAATTAAAAAGAAAGTTTCCCCGTTGGAAAATTGAAGGTAACAAGAAAAAGAAGCCGTTCCACCGACCAGAAAAGAGAGAGCACGACCACCCCCAGAATGAAGAAGGGAGAAGTACGACGAATGCAAAGAGAGCCAGGAGAAATAACGGCAACTATAACCCGGTTCTAAAACGGAAGATCTACCCATCGGACAGGAGTCTACGCAGCAAATGTCGACGAATTGATGAAGGAACACCAGCTGCGGAGGCAAAGAAACAAGGAAAATTTGAACAGCCAGCAACGATATCCAAGCAGGAACGAGAGAGAGTTGTCCCGATTCCGCCAAGACCAGCTGCCATCAAACGGCCGAGACCACAGGCAGAGGCTAAAAAGAAGGTCCTCAAGGGTGACCAAACTGGAAGGAAAAGAAAGCTCATGGAGGAAGCAACTGAAGGGCGAACCCGCACAATAAGGAAGATAAACCAAACCGTAATCTGCGCTACCTTCCAGGACTGGGCAGAAAAAAGAATGTCCGAATATCACAAAGATAAGTAAAACTTAATGTTACTTTGAAACCTTAAGTTAATCTTTCATTCTTACTGGAAGTGGCAGAATTCAAGACGTTTTACCTCATGTGAGGTCTACCTTTATCGCCAAAAGGGCGAGAAATGAGTTGTTACCTATTTTGGTATTATGTTTTTCAATTACTCGCGAGTAAAACTAAAATTAATGTATAATAGGAATGTGTAAATACTTGAATATTGTAAAAGTTATTGTATAAAATTTTATTTAAAAGATTCTGGCAAGAAAGAAGTTTTAGTCTGAAAGACTTTTGAAATGTAGTATTTCAATATAGAATAATTGGCACTTGCTTGGAAAAGAATAGAAGTTAACAATGTACTACTAATGTATGTTTTAAAATGCGTAAAATTAACGGCATGTTAATATGTCCTTATATACAATGTGAACTGTTATTTTAAACGTTAAGAAATACTGTGATATGTTAAAAGTGAAAGTAATGCCAAAAAAATTTTAACTTATTCGTGTAAAAAGTGCAAATTATTGTGAATATGTGTTAAAGGTTGAATGAATGTAGTTAGGCTCTCTGACGCTACACTTCAGAGTTAGCCACTTTCAGAATAGTACCTCAGGGTTTAGAGATGAATATAAGGTGTGTTCTGCGGTCTTGTTATGTTGAATTTTAACACGTTAGTGTTTTGATTGCAGGCGGTAGTGTTGAACACTTGTACATAAACACGTTCGTGTTTGGTGTTTTCCTTTACAACACATGTCAGAGAGCACGGGGAGATAATTAAATAACGTCATGAATGAAATAAGAATGTTAAGATAAATATAAGTATTCATGTTACTTGCCATTTAATTGTGTAACATTTCATTAAACTAGTTTTCCTTCCAGATATCTGGAAGGAACCAGATTTCAACTAAGTACTCCTGTTTAGATGCAGTACAGATGAAAAGTAATTGTCCATGGAGTTGATAATGTAAAAAACGATTTTTTTTTTAATTTCTAGTTTCTAGTGGGAAATGTTTGTAAAAGATTGGCCTCGCGTTAGATTCTAGAGCTAAAAATTTTCAACAAGGTCGTTTTAGACCTCATTTTCAAACTAATTAACTCTGGCGGAAAGTATGTAAGGATCTTAAGTTTTACTAACGTTTATTTTATTTTAAATCTTTACTATCACTTCTTATTTTCTACTTCCGGCCAGAATTAAAAGCTTTAACTTATTTATGCAAATTTGTCTTGCGAACGCCAAGTACTTAAGTTGTGGCATTTTGCCACGCAAGAGAGAGGAATGAGCTATTAGAAGCAGGCCGCTTGCCATAGTAGTTTTACTCGGTTGCTGGTTGCCTTCAAGGCCAGAGGTTTAATCCTCTTGATAATTTTAAACGTATCGTAGTGTTAGCAGTTCTCTGTACTACATACGGCTTTTTGCTAATAAACGGCCAATCTTGGAGTAGGCACTTGTTTGATTACTCCAAAGTTAAGTTTAGTTAGAGTTTAGTTAATATTTTTATATTCTTACGTTCAGACTACAAGTGGTTTGTCTCTGTATTCCGAAGTCCGGAAATCATTGTAAAGAGAGAAAAATAAAGGGTTTCGTATACCCTTCCTGTGTGTATTGTCTACTTCCCAAATTGATTGAACATAGCTTTAGTAAGCTCCCTGTTCCGAGTCAGGACATTTAATGTTCCCAAAGCAAGTAAGGAGGAACACAGAACCTGATAAACTTTCCGCAAAGAAGCCTTTTATAAAAGGAAACCTTCTGTCGTAATGGTTTGAGTTGTTTATAGAACAGTTAAGCGGGAGTCCAGCTATTGAAAGAATAAATGTAGAAAGCACGTCTACGATCGAATATTAACTGAATGGGCATAATTATTAATAAGCCAAAAATACAATTATAATTAAAACTCTAACCTCTCTGAAAGTAATCAAAACCTGATGCATCGAAAACAATTAATCACTACTTACGTAGTGAGGCATTTTAATTTTACAGCGATAAGAAAGAAAAGAGGAAAAGGTGAAAGAAACTCTAAAACGTTTCTACGACTTGCATTGACGGAGCGATTTGTTCCATAGGTAATTTTTTTTTTTTTTTTTTGTTATTGTTCTTTGGAGTGTCTAAAAGTCTTTAGTCTATTTTTCATCAAGGTGTGGAAGATTAAAGATGCACAGTCTGTCGCCATTCACTTTGAGCAGTTCCACAATAACAACTGTTAGTCTTTGCAATTTGGTAATTTTTATCCTTGAGGTAGAGAGTTGGAAAACCGCTATTACTGATGGTTGTCTATCTCTCGACTGTTTAAACGACAAATCGACAAGCCCGCTTTGATGGTTAGATCACTGTGGAAATAATGTTTAGTTCATGAGGGAAATATTGTTTAAATCATGATGGAAATAATGTTAATTAATGATACGTTTTTAAACAATAAAATATTGGAAATACATTTAAATATCTGTTTTAAAAGAATTTCTTTCCAAATGACATTTTATTTAATAAATTCCTCTTCGCTCTTTTTTGCCTTCTGTTCACTTTTTATTAGTAATACATTCATACTCGGTATGGACGAAAAATGTGTGCAACCACCCAGCAGTGAGAACTTAAGGAATAGACAGAATTTAGAAAAGGAAACCCTTCGCAGTGCTTTCTATCAGGCCAGTATGAAAATAAACTGCGTCCGGATACCTCGCCAAATCCAGTTTTCCTCTTTCTTTTAGCTAAACGCTTATCGAGTCTTTAGTTTCGAATTTAAATGCTATTCGACTGGGAATATAACGGCCCATTAATTTAAAGTAAAGCAAATATATTATAAGTAAGGAATCAATTGGGCTTTCAGATCTGTGCAAGAATATATACACTAAATGTTTGAGAGTACAGACTTCGTTCATGAAGTCGGGATAAAGTGTTCTGTAGTCCACAATAAGCAAATTTAAGGATATTCAGAATGTTATAAGCGAAGCATAACAACTAATCATTATTGAAAATTATTCATGTTCATACTGATCATTATTGATGAACCTGGAATCGCAATGTATGAATCAAGTGCGTCCAATAAGAACTTGATTGTTTTTAAAGTAGACCAGTGTATATTGATGATATTGCAATTGATTATACCTCGATTATACCTCGATAATACCTCGATTAAGGACTGTTAGTACTATTTTACTGTAGACATCATTAAAGATACTCTTCTGATTCTCTTGAATGATAACAGTTTGTATATTTCTGATGTAATGAAATATTTTTACGGGGTGTTGGAACCCCAAAATCTTCTAAAAATTGTGATTTCGGATTTTTGCATTTTCAAATTCTCTACACTTTTATCTTTCTAAAAATACCATTCTTTAATCTCTATGAAAATTAGAACTATAAAAAAATCTAGTTTTAATTTGTCATCTACTGCTTTGATTAATGAGGATTTTTACATAACAACGCGTTTTTCTCCAAACGTGATTTTTTTATACTCGATGTACATTTTCTCAGGAACTACTGCTCACAGGTATCTAAACTTTTATGGCTTATTTATTAGGTTCCCTAATATTGACTGAAATGAGCGTTTTGTAATAAACTTAGGAAAAAAAAATTTTTTTGTGTGAGAAAAGTGCTAAATTTTACTATGCCTAACAAAATATTCTGTAATTAACTCTAAAATTCAAAATGTTTCAAAAGCTCATTTCAGTATAATCAGATAGGTATACTTTAATTACAGAAAAAATTTCAAGCTTGTATGTACAGCAGATTTTGAGAAAAGGTACATAAATAATGAGAAAGGTACAAAAATACATAAATAATGGCCAATTTAACATTGTCGGTATAGGGGTTTCTGATACCCCTTAAGTATATATCGACTTCCAATTAGTACATATTACTAATTATGATGAATAACTAAAAATGATTTCCTGAAAATTACTTATATTATGTAGAAATATGTTTATTTAAAATCAGGTAATGTTTTTTAAATATTCTGCATGAGGAAAATCTTTACTTTCAGATTTATTTTTAAAAATTTTTTAACAAAACAATAAAATATGAAATGCAAATTTGTTTCCATCCCATGCTGAACAAATTTAGCATATAAAATTCATGAAATTAGACCTAAACACAAATTACAGTATAGTTCCAAATTACTTCAATAGTATTGAATACTTTGAGAAATATATGATCTGATTACTGAATACTTTTCTTTAATACAGCACACATAGATTTCTGGAACAAGGATATCGAGGATGTATTCATCTCAGGAAAGTACACATCTAGGGCTTTTAACATTCTGAGCTTCATGTCTTTACACTGCTACATAAACGAGAATTATGCATCTGAACATTGTTACAGTAAAGCTAAATAAATCTCAAAGGTAGATGTTGAATTAGAAAAAAAAACTTATAAATCAAAATATAAAACTACTGTTTGTAATATTTATGAAATTTAATTTATAATAGTTATACAATTTAATCCATTACTATTATTCTTCTACCGAATTTTAAAATCTACTTGAATTTGAATCAAATATTATGAAAGAAAATGAGATCACGTTTTACTTATTAAGAATTTTCCAGTTGATCGAAATAATTTTTACTAAAGCTTAAAAGAAATTTCGCATATTATTGTAACGCATTTTTTACAAATACGCAAGTGATGATAATTTCAAAATTTAGTCAAATTTGTTATTTTTTGCATACAGTTTTAATAACGTTTAAATAATTACCATATATAAATCTTTATCAAGCTATTTAACAGCAATACAGGAAAACATGCCATTAAGTTCATGACTTAATTCATTTATAATTTATTGAATGCAAATGAATATCAGTGCTTAAATTTGATAAATGAGGAAATAAATATTTTCAATTTCTCTAAATAATAGTTATTTCGAATTTTATTAAAAGATTTTTCTAAGTAAAAGTCCTACTGTCACTGTATTTCCATGAATATTTATGTGACTCATCACAGAATAAGTAAACTCTTCTAATGCAATGTTGATTTTTAAGCTACTTAGGGCTTAGAAGAGATGCAGTTTTTACTTTGCAAAAATATTTCTACGTTTTGGAAATAAGAAATTGTTACTAATCCACTCAGTATTTCAATAAGCTATATATCAGGGCTATTACAGACAGAAGACTAAAAACCAAAGTCTTAGTAGTCGCATACACTGCATAGTTAATGAAATAAGAGCTCGAGAGACACTACATTTAAATTGCGACATATGAAATTAAATAAAATTATAATTGTAATTAAGTGCTAACTCTTATAAATATATTACAGTAGTATCTAAATCTTGTAAAGTTTTCATTTTTATGAGAACAGAATTTGGCTTCTTCTTTCGATGCACTTTCTTCAACTCATATTGTGTTTAAAGCAGGGATAATCAACAGGTGGTACGCAAAGAAGTAAAATATTTTTACCTATTAAATTCAAAAATTAAAATCCCAATATCCTGATTGAGTTTTTCTCTAACACTCGTAAATTTATGCGATCTGAGCTTTGTTCAGGAGTGGTGGTGGTAGTAGTACTTTGTAGCGGTGGTACTAAAGGTTTCCAGTTTTTGTTTAGATGGTACGCATTAGTCAAAAGGTTGAGAACCGCTGATTTAAACAATACAAAATTCCCTCCAGTCCGTTGTAGAAAACCAAGATAGCAAAGATTCGTCTAGAAGAATCAGGTAAGTGATTATGTTTATCTGATATATTAAGATTTCACTAATAGATTTTATTTCGAAGTCATGGGTAAAAATGACAGCTGCCCCTGGGACACTTTTATCAGATCTTTTCTTAGTTTATGGAAGAAACTACTAGATGTTCTTCCCAACAAAGTCAGTGACAATAGGTAATTCCAACAACTACACAAATATATGATTGCATGAACGTATTAAATAATTAATACGTTCGTTATTAAAATAACTGTTCAAATATAGCAACAGACAGACAATATTCTGGTCTACAGGTGCTTGAAAACAAAATAAGTTATATTTGCAATGCACTGATTCATTTTGCCATTGCACTATTATAAAATTTCAAAAGCTATATTTTATTAACCGAATTTTTAAGACTGTAATGTTAATAAATATCCTAAAAAGGAAATATTACATATTGAAAAAGTGATGAAAAACATAAGAAACAGTTCATAAAACATAAGGTACAGGAGGAAAAAGAGTCCACGCATAAAACAACTTATTGTATGTACTTATTATGCGTAACAGACAGAAGTAAAAAAAATCAATAACTTAGAAACCATTATTAATATGCAAGTGAAGGAAGCAAAAATGATTAAAGGTTGCTTATTGCTATTGCGTAATAATTGCTAGTATGTTCTTTGAATTTGCCTTTTATATATTCAGTTATATCCATAGCTTTATGTAATACTCTTTCATTTAAACAAAAGTTTGCCTTCAGTTTTGCAAGCAAGCGCTTCAATAACATTAGGTATTGTTTAATGTCATTCATTGTTCAACAATTCGTACAAATAAAGTGATCCAAATAATGTGGGTAATGCAATCCTTGTAAATAATGTGTGTGATACCCCTTTTATTCTGCAAAACCACAGATCCAATAGAATCCTTTCGAGTGTGTTTTAAGCCACGCATTATAATATTCTTTCATATTACAAATTGTAACCATATTTGTTTTAAGAATGAAATTGTGTGAATTTTTGGCAAATAATATTATACCCTGCGAAAACAAAGGAACAAATATATGACTCTTGCTCTACTTTGTCGAATGATAAATTTTATGTCTCATCAAATTTTATGTCGCAATTTTCTTGTCTCAAAAAGACAAGACTAGTCAAGATATATTAAGTCTATCTTAAGCTTTCTGAAAACGTGCTGTTTGGGATACAAATTCTCACATTTTCTGAAACGACATAACGATTTCGATTTTAATTTTAACTCTTTTGAGAAGCTTTGAAGAATGTCCTTTGTTATAAATTAATTTATACATTAAACAACTGAGCCAGTTTATTGAATGACACAAATATATGCGAATAAAAAGTTTGAAATGGTACACATGTATTTATTTAAATGATATTTGTTAAGTATTTTGAGGTTACAGAATGAAGAGCTCAGAGTTTATTGAAAATATTATTCTATGATTATAATACAAGCATACAGAGTTCAAAGAACACATTAAGAAGGAAAGGCATGGCTTTCAATAATAGCAAGAAAGCATATTGTTCTAGCATTTATAATTTTAATGTCACAAAATATATTAAATATCATGTTTCAAAAATCTTATTCCTTGTAATATTGTGCGCTAATCTTTCAGAAACAAAGGAAAAAGTGTTGGGTTCACGCTTATTAAAATAGAGTATTTTAAATTATAATGTTAAATAATAAATAGGGCAGATTTTTAACACTGAGATCCAAATCAATGTCGTTAATTAGAAAATTTTTCATTTAAATGGAATTTATTGCAGATTTCAGCATTACGTTACCTATCAGTATAATTACAATTTTAAAATTCTTGCTAAAATATAGATCAACCCCTACTCTGATATATTAAAGTTTTATTTCCCTTAAAGAGGCATGATTTTTCCAATTATCAATAAAATGAAAACATTATTTCCCACAAAGATGGAAACGGAGCATAGCGGATTTAATTTTTCAATATTAATTAAACTATACGCTTTGAATTGCATTTCCAGAAAGACTGGTTCATTTGTTCTTAGATGAGAACTCTAGTTGATTTGGGGATAACAAATTCTGCTTATATATTTCTTTTTCTCTTGACAGCCATGAATTGTTATTTTAAGCTCCATTAATTTAATACGATTAAATGATTCGGAAGTAAAACAATGAAGTTTGTGGTTCTTTTTCAGCCATTCTCACAACAGCAATGCCAGTAAGATTACACAGTGAAAGTAAGTATCCATGGTGCACGAGTTTATCTAATCATTTTCCGCTCTTCTAGACATTGTCACAATATTTTTAAACAAACAACTGCCTAAATTTTTCAGAACTAAGATTTGTTCTCTAAAAGAATGACAGTTGCTCCTGCGTAGAATACATTTATCATATTTGCAGTAAAATCATCCTGAAAAGTAAAATTTTAATTAACTTTTTTGTTCAGAGTATGCCATGGAATATTTGTTTCAGCAAGGAACCGATCTGTCTTCCTCTAGAAGGCAGTATTTCATTTTTGACGTTTAGAAATGAAACAGAGACCAAACTTTATGAAATTCTTCTTGCGCATTTAAAAATAATCGTATCTATTTATCTCAGCTCACATAAAATTAAGCTTCATGCCTGCGTAATTCAAGAAATGTCTTCGTGCTTGAGGGATTCCGCCTTTGATCTTGGTGAATAAGAGAAGCGCATTTCATATCCATTCATCCGAATAAAAAGAAACGAAAAAAAATGAGTAGAAGTATGGCCAAAATGAAAACCGAAATGAATGCTTTCAACGGCATCAAATTCCGTCTTTGAAATTACCACTTGCAGTCGTTTCTCGAAATCTAATCTCGTAACGTCCCTGTTTACCTTCCAACCACAATCATTAAGGAAAAGAGAGACCTCGAGACGAGACGATTTTAAGAGGAATGCTAGGATAAGTCAACTGGCATTTGTCGTTTAAAAAAAAATAGTTGTTTTCACTATCTTCTGATATCCATTTTAAATATATTGAGGCATTTCTTTTAATTCTTACAACATGTATAGTAACATTACTAAAATCTAATAATAACTACTTAATACAAGTTTTTAATTAGCTGTTAAACAATATATATGCCACATACTTATCTGGACACTACTATATGTTGAAAATGTTTTTTTAACTGACGTCTCCCAAATAATTTCGATACCTAAAACACATTACGTTGCGCTGTCATACATTCTTCATTCAAACGAAATGATAAATGCTGTCATTAATTAAAATTAAAATCTTTAATTTATATTTACTCCATAAGTCAAATAGCCAGTTTCGAGAGTGTTTCCGTTCAATGGAATTTGTTTTTTAATTTATTTTTGAAACTGTTATCAGAAACTTGCTCAATTTAATAGCAATGAAAGAGTCCCAAAAATGTTTATATTCTTTTACAGCTCATAACTACCATACTTTCAGGCTGAATATTGAGCAAAGAAAATTCATTCTGAAGTGCTACTGGAATACAGAGACTATACGAGACGACAGTTCAGAATGAAGTTTGAACGAGATGCACCAAAGTCACTCACAAGTACTCGTTTGTAAGATAATTTTGAGGAAGAAAGAACTATCCAGAATGCCCAAAGGACCATTCGATCCTCACGATCACTCACCGGCCCCAGAAGAGAAAACATTACTCCACGCTCTGAATGAAGATGATCAGGTTCGGAGAGTTAAATTTGCGAAGAGTATCAAGTAAGATGCGCAACGATAATCAATTCCCATACAAGATTGTTTGGAGTAACAAGGCCACTTTTAAGTTAAATGGTTTAATTAGTCGTCATAATTTTACCACCTGATTAGCTGAGAATACTCAAGTGAGAGTGGAAGATGATGCGAACCTACTAAGAGTTACAGTGTGGTGTATTCTATCAATATTTGTTTTGATTGCACCTTCGCTTTTTGACTACATAGACTGATAAAAATACTTTCTATAGGAATACGCTGTGCCATGCTTTGAAGACATGATGTTTTGAGATGAAGAATATTATTTCGAGTAGGATGGAGCACTTCCTACCTACCATCTTGAAGTAAGGGCCTACCTTGACAAATATCTACCAAACAGATGGATACATCGATGAGGCAGTACAAAATACCATCCACACTCACCGGATTTGATCCCTATAGAATTTAATCTGTGGGGTCATTTCATGCACTGTGTTTATAGCACAATACCAGCTACAATCAATGAGCTCAAAGCAGTCGTTGGAAAAGAATGGACCCAAATACCAATTGCAACGATTAGGAACATTTTGGATTCCATAGCTCAGCGTTATCAGATGCGTTCGGACAACACTGACCAAATCGTTGAGCATTTTCGATAAGTTACTAGTTTTTACATATATTCATATTATTTTGAATTTTGAATTTTTTCCGTATCATAATAATTATTAGTGTTACAGTCATAAAAGAGTGCATACATTTTATTGGGACATTCTGTACTTTAGTAAATTATATCTTCATCCATTTTAGCAATTTGGCTAATTGATATAATCTAAAATAAATATGATTTCCAGCATATCCAATTCATGAGTTTTATGAGAGCTTAATGCTCTACTGTAATCACTAAATCATGTTTTTAACATTCGCTACAGAATATTTTTTTTTAAATCTTGAAGAAGATTCGACAGACAAATTCTTTGAGAAGATCAGCTTCAAATGTTGGAATAAGCTAAAAGGAAACAAAGACGCTGTTCTCTGTAATCTTCAAAATAACAAACCGGTCTACTACCCATTACGCCTCGAAAGAAAAAGAAATGCTTAATTTCTAAAATTTCTTATTCACCTTAAAAATATTGCTAAGATAAAGGGAAAAAGGTTGTCGTTCAATTAGTTCTAACTTGCTTATGAATTGCGTTTTTTTTTAATAGCTCAAATATCAGCGGTAGGGGAGGGAAAAGAAAACAAGATTTGAGAGATTTAGCAAAAAATTAGAACATAACGTCATTTCGAATTCGAACTCGATTCAGAGCATCACTAAATTCCGATGCAAGCCACTATACTATAAAAGAAGATAAGTCTTTACCTCTTCGAAAACTAACTGTAATGTCATTGGTTTCATAAAAATTCTTGTGGTACTGAAGATTTAAAATACTTTTACAAATGTTTCCTCTTAATGTGTTGAGTGACTCTTTAATTATCGGTTATAGAAATATAACTTAGCAAAAGAGGGTTTGTCAAAATGGCAAGAATCAAATTTTACCTAATGGGTAAAATTTGATGGGCTACAATGGGTTATGTTACGGTTTGCCATAGATCAAATAATTCAAAATTTTTAGAAATTAATTTTTCTAAAGACTTATGATTACACACTTAGTATATAAGACACTTAGACTTATAATTAAGACACTTATCTCGATGACTTCAAACTCAGCAAAAAATATTAGCTGGCTTAATTAATCAAGAATTAGATTATGTTAAAAATGCTTTGGAAATAAAATATAATTCATACTTAAACCAAAATCTTTCCATTAAAGATTAAATGTTGACTTCATAATACTAAATCGTCACAAGGCATGAATTTTACACCTTTTTTTTATATTTTACATCTCATACCTCCTCTCTTGATAAAGAATTGGCAGCAATAATTAGTTTCGCCTAGAATTCTATTTCCAAAATTCTATAAACCACATAAGATGTAGAGCAATAAATGTCATATCATGGATAGAATTAAAATAAAGTTCTAGAAATATAGGAATGCTAATCAAAGAAATTTAAAAAAATTCAAAGGGACAACTGTTTCTCTGAAAGTTGAACATAGGACTCTACAATGTGGCAATTAATTAATTGGACTGTAAAACGTTAGCACATTAAAATAACAGTATTACCGTAATTATGTGTAATTGAGAAATTCTAATTCTTTGCTGGGAATTAATTCTTAGCTGGCAATTTTCTGTGCAATGCAATAATAAAGAAACCAAATAAATATTTCTATAATTTTAATTAGCTAGACTTTTTTACATTCCTAGAATCTAATTTTATTATGCAGTAGAATACATAATAATATTATCTATTCATGCAAAAATAAGAACCAACAAAATGTAAGTTTCACAAAATTCTAACTTTGTTATGCTGATGCAGTCCAATCACGAAAATTTAGTTTAGTTTTGTATTCATTCTTCCAATTATTTTACCTTTACTATTACTGGAATTAAAGTTCTTAAAAAAGCGAATTTTAATAAAATTACCATGCATAATGAAACAATAAATATGAAACTCTCGTGATGTTTACATATCGAAATAAATGAATTGTTGTTTATGATTTGAGACTTACGTGAATAACAAAACTTTGAAACTTAATTTTTACCTGAAGACTAGTAAATCATAGCTCGTATATTCATTAATTGCAAAATTTTAAGACCAAATTTAAAATTCCTTTCTAAGAAAGTTAAGTAATCTGGAATTTTAGTAAAGTGTACGCCTGTTTTATTTGCATAGCGAAGAAAAACAGTTTGACATTTGCCAGCGAAGTACATTTAGAAACTATTACTTTCGTCCGTTAAAGAAATCAACACTTTAACTGCTCTCTGTAATGTTATTACAGTGCATTTCATTCTATGAACTATTTATCCCTGGAAAAGGAAAAGAAATTTGTTAAAAGCAGTGACGATAAATAGTTTACAGTTATATTTAAATTCTGTTATATAGTTTACTACTAAATTGATTTACTGACTTGCATTTGTATCCTCTGATAAAAGTATATTGAGTAAGTTTCAAGAGCATATCTAAGAACTGTAGTATATACATAAAGAACGGTAGTATATACAGTGTGAGATAAATTATTGCCAGTTATCCTTGCGCAGCGTTAACATGGGCAAACGTTCTTCGAGATGTTTAAAGAAAATTAATTTTCGGAAGCCTATAATATGATTGGCTCATTAAATAACCCGCCATTTGGTAGTTTGCTTAATTCAAGGTTTACAAGTAAGTAAACCTTGAATTAAACAAACTATTAGAAACATCTGTTTTTTCAATGCAGTATAAAATTAACCCTGAATAGCCATGAGAAAATTATAATTTATCACTTCTTATACTAGAATAAGAGGCCTCTATCAGTTCTGTTATCAACGTTAAACTACTTGCTCTTCTTTACCTTGCTCTAATTTCTATTTAAATAACCAAAAACATTATTTAGGGTTTTCATTTATAACCGTGAATCATAAAAATGAGACCAATTGTTTTAGCGTTGCTAAAAATAAACGAATTTTTGCTTTCCATTAATTCCGCTTCACGTTCTTGCGCTTTTATGGTTTTTCTATTAATATTATAGCCGGAAAATTGGCTCAGCTTTTGAAATTGTCTCAATTGTTCAGTTGCTCATTTTTTTTCTGCTTACAGTAGCTATTTTTAACTTAATTCCTCGTAATATTAAGTAATTTACTAATATATAGAAAAAATGTCCGAAACTGATATTGATGATGGTGAGGAAAATTTTGAAACATGAAATTTTGGATAAAAAGTATTTTAAGAAATTATTTGATACACAATAAAAATATTAGATTTAAAGAAAAGAGGAACTATCTTGCTGAGGTTGCTCGAAGTCATTTTCTAAGATAGCCAGGGCAATCTTTTTTGAACTATGCCACTATTCAGTTTAATCTAGGAAATTGCTCGAATTCTTGCAAATGTGTCCCTTGTACATCGTTGAGAAACATAGCCCGTTTATGTGACTATAACGATTTTTGCTAGTTTTCATGGCCTGCCCTTGATGACTCCCGAGGGCAGCGTACAACTTATCATTAGTTTTCAGAAAACTGCATTTGAAAGATATGGGTGATTTTTCATAATCTCGTCTGGAGATGTGGACGTTGAATTCTAATTCCAAGCGGGAAAAGTGTTCTTCGCATGGCGAAAGAAATAAATTACTCAGATTTTGGAGCAAATGTAAAAATTTAGCATGCCAAATCTCTCAGGAAAACTTCCTCGGTCTTATCATAGAAATGATTTATCGCTTACGCTTCAATTTTTGCACTGAAAGAGATTAATTGATATTTTATTATTTTTAATGAGAAGGAAGATTTTTAATTAAATGTTGCGAGAAAATTCTTTTTTATTTTAAAATATCTTCTTCTGAGTAAAGAAGACATTCATTTTGAATTTAACGCTAACTTGACAAGTAAATCATGTTTAAATTTATTTAAAGCTGACTTCATTAAAATTCGCTTCGATATTTATCTTGAGGATACATGTTTTCTTGCGTGTTTCCAAAAAGAAATGAAATTCGAATACTATGATTTAATTGAATTCATTAAGGAACGAATCTGTTTCCACCCAATCTTTTTCTCTACGTTAGAAATACATGTTTAAATAAACTAAGTTTAAACTTTGCATTATTCCGTGTTCTCTTTTATGCGTAACATTAAGTAAGAAATAATTTGTGGTAATTTCAGATAACACGAAAATCTTTTCTTAAAAGGGCCATAATCTGAAATTCTACCTGATTTGGTTCACGTTTCAAAATGAATACATAATACACGACCATATAAGAGGAAGTCGCGTTCGTCTTTAAATAACTGGCAAGCAAAGTTAACTATAGGTATGAGTATGATTTCTAGGTTGAGTAAAATAACGGTCTCCTACAAAATGAATCCATTGGCTATGTCTTCTACTAGCGAAATTTAAATAATGGTTCTGCTTCAAAAGTATAGATACAGGAGATTTTGAGAGATATAAAAAAAAGTTTTTTCAGAAGCTGTTAAGTATTTATTGTGCAGTCATAAACCATGAAGCAAGAAAGGTAATAAATAATTATTTGTACAGCCTAAAATGTCTGAAAACGATGCTTTATGCTTTTTTTACGCGGAAAAAATCTTCGCGTTTCTTTCCTGCGAAAATTAATGCATGTATGTTTTCTCCGAAAATGATTTTTTTAAAAGTATGAAGTGTGAACTGTCTCAGACCAAAATACGAATACATTTGGCGAATGTAACCAATGATAGCTTTATAGAACGCGCTCGAAATTAATTTATAGGCAACGTAAATCTATTTGCATGTTTTATTTTTTGCATCATATCATCAATCTATGCTAATAGGATGCGTAAATCTGTTTATTATTTCAATTTATATTCTTAGAGTTATATCTGCGTCTTCATTAATGAAATGTTGCAACTAATATTCTCACATCAGATTCGGAGACTATTGGCAAGCTGTCATATATTGTACCTGAGTGATTACTGTCTTTTTATACTGAATCAGCGGTGCTTTACTTTTCTATATTAATATTTTCCTCAGTTTGTCATAGTTTTTGAGATCAATTCTATTAATCTCTGAATTTTTTCGGTAGGCGGTTTTGCAAATGGTCTCATTTTGCAAGGCATTTTCCTTTTACTATAGCTAGACTTTATATGCATTACTGTAGTTGGTTCTGTTCATCAGTTACTTAGAGATGAAATGTATTTCCTATTAACCCACTATATTCGAAGTGTTATGGCAAAGAGAGAATGCCGGTATCGCATATACTACCTAAAACTCATGCATTGTTCGTAACAAGGCAAATTCTTCAAAACCTTCTGCACATTACAAACAAATGAATATATAAATGAAAATAAAATTAAAGAAAAATTAGAAATCGGAGAACATTAGATTGCATGATAACATCTCAAACGTTTTACCGTTTCATTTCCAAAAAGTCAATAACAAAGTGCAAAGAATTTTAAAAACATGAAGATCAAAAGATTAATAAGAAACTGCAATATGGTTTTGGTGCCCAGATTTCATTCAGTCTTCTGAAAGAAATTTAGGAACAAGTTATTTTGCAATATATCATTGTCAAGCATTTATACTTACATCAACCATGTCATCGATAATGACATATGTTTACATCGTTTCATTTGCTCTTAACTTAAGAGATCCAAGGTTTTATAAAACCATTTTCAAAATTTAATTTCTAAAACATCAGCAACTGAACAAGAACTGTATATGAAAAAAGCGCGGAAATAAAAAAATGCGCGAAATCCAAAATTAGATTTTTTTATTAATTTTAAAGTGAAATATTGTTTTTTGTTCTTTAAAAGTGATCTTCTTTAATGACCAGAGCTGAATGCGAAATATGAGAATACATTTTAAATTAATAAATGTAGAGATTTTAATTTACGAGCATGCCGTTCTCATTGATTTATGTTGAGATGGAATTCAAAAATATTCAGGAATAGCGTTTCAGCTTTGTTAAAATGTAAAATAAATTTATATTTAACTCTCAGAATGTAGTTACGTTGTATTCATTAGTAGTTGATGTAGTATTAGCGCTTTAGAAATTAATGATAGAAAATGTAAAATCACATATTTAAATGACTGGCGAAGCCAAATGGTAGGATATAATTGCTATCATTTTATATTGTCGTAAATTACTCTACGCAACTTTTACTTGTGTGATTTTGTAATAAATGAAGGACTTCCTATTTATTCAAAAATAACTTAATTTATTTCAATAAATTCAATATTCACTCAAGTACTAGATTTGCAGCATATAATTTTCTCAGATGGTAATACCTTTTTTATTTTGCCAGAAAATGTGACCTGCAAACTGAAAAATATAAATAAATAAGTAAATAAATAAAAATAGAGAAAATAAAAAAAGAGAAAATCTGAAAGATTTCAGATTTTAAATGAAGTCCAAAAGAGCCTTTTTTTAACGTTTTGTGGGTTACCTTTATTTATTAAATATTCCACTTAAACCATAAAATTGAGTTCAATAGCAATGTCGCAAAATAATTTTAAAATGAGCATATCTTTAGAATTTCCGATACAGAGTTCCGCGCGCTAGAGATAAAAATGTTCCCCCTCCCCGTAGAGTGTTGCCATTTGTCGCTTTTAAATCTTTGAGTTTGTTACTCAAAAAATTCGTTAAAGTTTTAAAAAATATGAAATCGATAATAAAACAAATTCCAAATTTTAAATTTTGTTTTCCACATGCCCATATTCGTAGGAGGATTACGTCATTCAAAATTCGATGTACCGTTGTTTTATCACAATGCGAGAAATATACATACATTTATGCAGATTTTTCATTATTTAATTTCTTCAAATATAATGCAGGACTCTCACATTTGGTGGCACAGATTGAAAAGTGAAACGGACATTTATAGTGATTCAACGAAAAATCGCAAAGCGAAAACAATAGTCCTTCAGGGACAAAGACCCTTTGGACTAATAATAATAAAAAAAAATAATTAAATTAAAAATATATATTTGAAAACGCTTTTGAAGATGCTTCAAAAGATACTTAAAAATACCTTATTTTCTTCTATTATATTTCCTTTTGTGTTCCAGATTAGTAGTTTTCCATTTACTGCTGCGTTCGTTACATTTTAAATAATAGCTCGCATAATAGAAAAGGAGAGAACCCTTTTTAGAACTTTCTTTGACCTTATAATTCTTGACGTAACATTCAGACGTATATTAAAAGTGATCATATTTCAGTTATATATCCCGTGAAAATAAAATACTGAAATATGATCTAATTTCAAAATAAATTTTAAACAATAAGATTAATGCTGCTGAAATCTTTGCTGGATAAAAATGTCTAGTTAAAACATGTGTAATAAGAGAAACTGACATTATAGAAAACTCTCCTCTTCATCTGATTTTGGATAAGAATAGATTTTTAGTTGCATAGATAATCACATGCTTCGTTTTCAAAACTGATTTATGATTACATCTTCTCAATGCTGAAGAGAAAGTATGGTGCGCCCATGTAGTGATAACGGTGCGGGAAGTTTACGTATGGTGTTAAAAAGTAGGCATGATAAATAATTATTTTTCTAGAAAGTATTATAGTTCCTAGTAAGTTCTATTTGAACGAATAATAGAAAAAATAAACAAAAATTGAATGCCAAGTTTCCAGTGACTAGATAAGTTTAACTAGAAAAACAAATTTTATAGTTTAAAATAATTTTGCGAAAATTGTTTACGTCTCTTGTTAATTATTTTAATTTGTAAATGTTACGCATAAAAAAATTGGCCTGAGTCAATCTTTTTGATACTTTATCTTTCAAAAAAGGAGAGGATCGGAAGCAGGCCCTTTAAGAGAACCAGGCTTTTGAATCGGCTACCTCCACCTCTACAACTTTGCATCATGCCTATAATAAGAAACTGAACACTAATAAGTTTGGATATGATCTTATGTCCATTTTGTTTTCAAATAAGGATATTAGGTGGCTCAACTCTTAGATTTGTCGCTGCTGCTACGGTGATTAATTTCAACGTACTTAAAAATACATTATTGATTAATTTTCATAATATTTGCTTTCAGATGAATTAAAGGAAAGGAAAACATTATTTTTTAATTAAAAGGATTTCTGTAATGAGTGTACAAGGTATTTGAACGCTCAAATATCATTGAATTTAGAAAAACAATTATTTACACATCCAATTAATAAGCTCTCCAAGAGGTCGGCTAGAATTACATGGGTATTCGTTTTAACCACATATTACATAAAACCCAATTAAATTCCAGAATGTGTGTTTAATCATTAACACACTGCAGAGTTTTCGAACATTTCGCAATGCAAATAGGAAAAAATAGCGTAGAACGAAACTTTTAGTCTTTTTAATACCAAAATAGAACCACCTAGTTATCTAGAGAAAAAATGCATTTCATCTTCAAATTTAGGAAAAAGTTATTTTGCAATATATCATTGTCAAGCATTTATACTTATATCAACGATGTCAAGATAATGACATACGTTTACATCGTTTCATTTGCTCTTAACTTAAGAGATCCAAGGTTTTATAAAACTATTTTCAAAACTTAATTTCTAAAACATCAGTAACTGAACAAGAACTGCATATGAAAAAAGCGCGGAAATATAAAAATGCGCGAAATCCAAAATTATATTTTTTTATTAATTTCAAAGTGAAATATTGTTTTTTGTTCTTTAAAAGTGATCTTTTTTAATGACCAGAGCTGAATGCGAAATATGAGAATACATTTTAAATTAATAAATGTAGAGATTTTAATTTACGAGCATGCCGTTCTCATTCATTTTATGTTGTGATGGATTTCAGAAATAGCGTTTCAGCTTTGTTTAAATATAAAATAAATTTATATTTACAAACATTTTTTTATCCGTTCTGTATCTAACCTTTATAATTAGGCTTCTGATAAATGATTTGGGGAACTGAAATTAAAAAAAAATTACATATCCTTAAGATTGAATATTTCTCTTGTATAAAATTAATTTTCTTATTATTAGAAATCATTCTGAATGAATGCTTAATTCTATAAACTGTTGAATTCTGCGTAGATTAAGTATTACTTTTGATGGAAAAAAATCATAATCGTTTTAATTATTCCATCTTAAATTACCTTCGCATTAATTCACATTAAGCGACTTAAGTGATTAATTCAGAGTGAAAATTTGATATAATTCGTAATGTTATCTTACACAATTATTATTTATTATTGCAGTGATCTATGTGTTGTATGATAGCTTACAGTCCCAGTCAGTTTTGGTCATTTGCAGAGGTGCAGAACGTTATCCACTATACTAACAACAAGTAAAAGTGCACGAGGTGCATGTGCGTTATTCAAATTGGTAAGAGTACTTTTAAAGAAAAATAATCAAGTGCGATAAGTTGTTTTGTGTATATCATCTAACTTGTCCGAGTGTAACACCAGCTCTGAATCTACCAACGGCCAAGCGGTAAAGTCGCTGATCACTAGTAATTTGGTCCGGTTTCGAATCCCGGCGGACGGCCTGCGTGGGCGTTTCTGTTGTTTTCTTCATATGTAAATGTGTATACGAGCCAGTTTCCATTTATACGTCTTCCACAAAAGCATCCTTT
Organism: Stegodyphus dumicola; assembly: GCF_044657685.1. Taxonomy (NCBI): domain Eukaryota; kingdom Metazoa; phylum Arthropoda; class Arachnida; order Araneae; family Eresidae; genus Stegodyphus; species Stegodyphus dumicola. The sequence goes on along the minus strand of NC_140772.1, from coordinate 95,452,500 downwards.
ACCTCAGGCAGATAGCCCTCGAGTATTATGCCATAATGAAATAAACCAAACCATATCATGTCCACGAATTTTATCGTGTCCAAGAGACTAGGGTTGTTCCTTATATTAATTTCCATCTCGGGCGTCTTATAAATGCCAGTATAAATCATCACCTAGCTCTATCCCAGTTTCGGAGAAGAAACCCCTGGAGTATGAATTCAGCGGTGGTCTCCCGTCCTTACCCACCCCAATCGTTTTCTTTTTTTTTTTTTTTTTTTTCTTTTTTTTTTTTCTTTTTTATTTATTTTTATTTTATTTTATTTTATTTTATTTTATTTATTTATTTATTTATTTATTTATTTGAGAGGACAAGCATTGATTTATTACTTTTGTCTTTCTTTGTTAGTAACGAATTAACTTTAAAAATAAGTAACCCTTTTCCACTGAAAAGATAGAAACACATTTATCTTAATTTTCTAGAATTTGAAACTATGGGAGTAAATAATATTCGAAAATGGGAAAATAAATCTTGTGAGAGAGAATACTCTAATATTATAAATGTTGTTCAGTAGTTTAAAAATAATTTTTGAGTACTAAAATATTAATCCAATGGACTCTACTTCCAGCCCTTTCCCTTTTTTGGATAATCATATAGTTGCAAAAGAGCTTGAATTTTTGAACTAAAATCAACCATTTTATTATTGCCTAAGTTACTATTTAATTGATTTACCTCATTTTATAAAAAATAAAATACAATTTATAAACTAAAACAAAATAATAAAAAAGTCTTAAATTATTAATTTCAATAATTAAAAAGTACTTAGTATGTGCTTATTAAATGAAATCTGTCTGTTTGATGTTTCATCTTTAAGTTAATCTCTAACTTTCCTTAATCAATTTGAACTTTTATTTAGATAAATCAAGTACTCAATTACCAAACAGTTTTCATACATTGCAGCCAACATTGTGTCTTTTACAACAGACCCTTAGAAACATCTCAGTAACTTTACGTTCAACTGCATTCAAGGTTTTTTAAATTCAATGCTTTAACGTTTTGTTTTTGTATAAATGTTTTTGTTTAAAATATGGTTAGTGAGACATTTTAATCATTTATGAAAGTTAAAATAAAATGACATACGTGCGCATACACTGAAATGTCAATCCTAAGTAAACTTCGCCGATTTCAGGAACATTAGAAATATAAATGAACTGCCAAGACGGCAGTCCTGGCAGTTCATTTATACGTCGAGGGTTACGCATGAAAAAATATGCATTTGGCATTAAAAGTTACAAAACATTATAATTATTTAAAGAGAGCCGTATTATAATCGTAAAAACAGACCTTTATGGGAATTTAGAACGTGTTGTAGCATACTGGAGCAAATGCCTATCTAACCGGAGAAGACATAATGTGCTGGTACAGAAAGGCTGCTCCCCATATTTAAAGCTGTAGAATATTTTCACCATTACCTCTAAACCAGAAATTTCTGCTCCGCACAGATCATGCATTGTTGATGTGGCTATTAAATTTAAAGAATCCTGAAGGCGAAATAACCAGGTGGGTACAGAAGCTTCAGGAATCACTATCATCCCCGGAAAGGATCGTCACATAGAAATGCAGACGTTCTGTCTAGAAAGCCCTGCCTAAGAAGCTGTCGACATTGGCCCAGGGTTGAAGCGAGTTGGTTAATTCGGTCGTATGTCTAGTTACAGCTTAAACATTGGCTTACCCAGCCCCCTGAAATGGCAAAGAAATCAGAAAAGACCAGTTGGAAGACCGTGACATTATATCCATAATTGTCTGTCCATAATTGTCGATTCCTCAAACATGAAACTCACCTGGCAGGGCATTTCGATTTATAATCCTACGTAAAAACAATATTGGGCTGCCTGGGACTCCATATTCGAAACGGCGGTTTATTACGGAAGTTCGAATCGGGCGATGCAAAAGTATTCTGATGGCACTATACTTCCAAGATCCCGGAAGTTCTTAAACAATTACGTAGCAGTCCCACAGATGGCAACTTCGGAATATTGAACATTTTACACTGAGTTCGAGAGGGCTTCTACCACATTGTAGGAGTGGCTTTTGAGCGCATCGCCTTTGACATCCTAGGACCTCTATCACGAACTTTTTATAGCAATAAACTGATCCTCGTTGTCATTGATAACTTTACGTAGTAGCCTAAAGGTATCTATCCCCCAAATCAAGAGGCTGTCAAGGCTAACAGAGGTAACGATACAGCATTTCCACTGTAATTAAAGAACTACGCAAACTACTCGGCATAAAAAAGAACAAATGACACCGTTATACACTGAAGTGACAAAAGTCATGGGATAGCAATATGCAAATATACAGATGGCAGTAGTATCGCGTAGAAAATGTATAAATGCAAAGTGCTTCGGCAGGGCTTTCATTTCTGTTCAAGTTATTCATGTGAAGAGGCTTTGACGCGATTATGGCCGCACGACGAGAATTAACAGACTTTGAACGCGGAATGGTAGTTGGAGCTAGACGCATGGGTCATTCCATTTCGGATATCGTTAGGTAATTCAACATTCCGAGATCCACAGTGTAAGGAGAGTGCCGAGAGTATCTAATTTCAGGCATAACATCCCACCATGGACAGCGCAGTGGCCGACCACCTGCACTTAACGACTGAGACCAACAGAGTCTGCGTAGAGTTGTCAATGTTCACAGACAAGCAACACTGCGTCGAATAATCGCAGAAATCAATGTGGGACGTACGAGGGCCGTGTCCGATAGGACAGTGCAGAGAAATTTGTCTTCCTTGGGCTATGCCAGTAGAAGACCGACTCGAGTGACTTTACTGACAGCACGACATCGCCTGCAGCGACTCTCGTGGGCTCTTGAGCATATTGGTTGGTCCCTAAACGAATGGAAAACCGTGGCGTGGTCAGATGAGTCACGATTTCAGCTGGTAAGAGCAGATGGTAGGGTTCGAGTGTGGCGCAGACCCCACGAAGCCATGGACCCAAGTTGTCAACAAAGCACTGTTCAAGCTGGTGGTGGTTTCATAATGGTCTGGGCTGTTTTTACATGGCATGGATTCGGTTCTCTGGTGCAACTGAACCGATCATTGACTGGAAATGGATACCTTCAGCTACTTGGAGATCACTTACAGCCATTCATGGACTTCACGTATTCAAACAACGATGGGATTTTTATGGATGACAGTGCGCCATGTCACCGGGCCACAATTGTTCGCGATTGGTTGAAGAACATTCTGGACAATGACAATTTCGGCGAATGATCTGGCCACCCAGATCGCCCGACATGAATCCCATCGAACATTTATGGGACATCATCGAGAGGTCAGTTCGTGCCCAAAACCCTGCACCGTCAACACTTTCACAATTATGGACATCTATAGAGGCAGCATGGCTCAATATTCCTGCAGGGGACTTCCAACGACTTGTTGAGTCCATGCCACGTCGAGTTGCTGCACTTCGCCGGGCAAAAGGAGGACCGACAAAATATTAGGAGGTATCCCATGACTTTTGTCACTTCAGTGTATCTGTAGTCAAAGACGGCATATGATAGAGATGTTTAATCGAACCATATTTGACAAACTCTCGCTGTTGTTTTCCAGAAACTGGCCTATAGCAGTGAATTCCACGAGACTACCGGCTATTTCACATCCCACCGATCCGGACCTTCGTCAGTCTTGTGATATTTTATGTTCTTGTCCTCCGGAGACACTATCTTCACTTAAGGAGTACATTGGAGTACTCCAGGCATTATTTAAAGTGGTGCACAATTATGCACGAGAGCGGAAACGTTTAGCGACGGAGAAGATATAGATCCAATACGACACAACAGCTATATGACATCGATTCAACGAAGGTGACAAGATGTGATTATGGAATCCGATTCTACGGAAAGGACTTTCTCCTAAACTACAACCGCCGTGAGATTGTCATTACACAGTCCTAAACAGGTTATACGACGTCGTAATTCAGATCCATTAGTCATCAAATTTCTAAGCCTAAAACCGTTAATTTACGACAGTCTAGTCCTTTACTATGGCAATAGTATGTCGTGACGATAGTGTGCATTATGTAAATAAAAAGAAATCTGAAAGGTTTCAGATTTTAACGGCCACCGGAAAGGTCTTGTTAAGATTTTTTACTCTCTCGCTTATCTTACAGTTTGCAAATCAGCTATAACACACCTTCTACTAACTCACATGTTTTTTTTAGCTTAATTATGAAGCATAATTTTTTTCGTACCTACATCATATCGCACTTACGCAATTCAACTGAAAAATTACAAAAATTTAAAAAACAGTGTATCAGTATACGTTAGAACTATCGATGCAGCGTTAAGTGTTAGAATACATTTACCTGTTGGTTTTCAGTCTTTTGTCAGTTCATCATATAATTATTAAATTTTTTGCTAAGGTGGCATTACAAAACTTTCTGCCTTTTTTGCCTTTTTATTATTAACGTTATGTGTGTTTTCTTTATTTATTAAATTCCACGTTCTCGGCACTTATAACCACATAAATTTCTATTCAATAGCAAAATCACAAAATAGTTAATAGAGCATATATTTAGAATTCCCGATAGACAGTCTCGCCCGCTGGAGACAAAAAAGTTTTATTTCGGTCAGTGTCGCTTTGAAATCATTGATTTTGTCAATCAAAAATTTATTAAAGTTGTACAAAATATGAACTGGATAATAAAACAAATTCAAAATTCGGGCTTCCAGGTACCCATGTTCTGGTGAAGGACTAACTTATTCTAAATTTGATGGTTCTGTGTACCGTTGTTTTTTCACAGTGCGAGGAACATGCATTCATTCATGCAGAGTCTTCATTATTTAATTTCTTGTAATATAATACAGTACGGTGACATCAATTTCAAAAGTGATATACCGTTTTTAGTGATTCAACGCAAAATGCCGTTTCGAGACTAATATCGCATTTGGGACTAACGTTCCTTTCTGGCTAATAACCAATTAAAACCATAATCCTACGTGTATATATATATTTGTAAATTCATACATTTAATCATTGGTTTAGTGTTGGATCTTTCATATGTTATTTATTTTAATTATTATTTTCGTATTGTATTGATTTGTCTTAGTTGTACGTATGGCTTCCTGTCCAGGAATTGTACTGCCCAGGATGTACAGTTCTTGGAAAAGGGACAATATTACGAATTTTGTATATCTGTGAATAATATTAGAGAAATTGTATGTGTAGTATCCTTTGTATAATGTAATATAAAATCCTTGAAAAATGGAGTTTTGAGGGAAAAATATTTTTACAGGAGCAAGTTCATTTAGCATTTAGGTAAATGGCTATCATTGCCAATTTGGCGAGGGTTTTTAGCAATTAGTTTTTGCAAATTTGGCGAGGAATCGCCAAGATTCGGTAAACTTGAAGACAATTTGGTCGCAGTTTGGTCTGTTCACTATATAAACTGTAATTGTTACAGTAAGTGAATAACTGTAATTGATCCCTACATGTAACTGTATCTATATCTGGCCCTTATATGTAACTTTAGCCGTATATGCCCTCCAGTAATTTCAAGAAATGGAAGGCGCTAGAGATTTCTCGCTGCGCGGTTTAAAAATATATAAGCTCACAGAGAACATCACTATTCAGTTGCTGTTTAGTTTAGCGTAGCTTTCGGTGTATTGAGAGATCTCCATCGAAGCTTCGCCTTTTAGATGCGCTTTGACTTGCGTTATATTTAAATTTGATTTTATATTTGATTTGCGTCTCGGTAGGTTGGAGTGTTGCCACTGATGTATGATGGTAGTTTAGAGTGTTGCCACTAATGTATGATGGTAGTTTAGAGTGTTGCCACTGATGTATGATGGTAGTTTAGAGTGTTGCCACTGATGTATGATGGTAGTTTAGAGTGTTGCCACTAATGTATGATGTCATGTAAGGTGCTTCGTTTGTCAAAATGAGTTTTATCATATTCTGTTATCGGTGTTCTGTGTGCGTTCAATCCATTACGAAATCGTACGCACGTAACAATACTGTAATCCTCATTTAAGTATATGAAACGGTATTTATGTATATACATGATACTGCAAACATTGAAATTATGAATTCTATTAGATAATCTGTTTATACATTTCCGCAAAAAGTATTACCTGACCTGTCTTCTGCGCATTAAAGATTAAGATTTAATCCCTCAGTTATTAACGATATAGATATTAAAACCTGATGTTTAATACAAAATCTTCAGAATGGGCTTGCGAAATTGGGACAAAAATTACTATCATATTATTTCATCGATAATTAGTGTATTTATTTAATACAGAGAATGAATAATTTTGAAGCAACAGTGGCGAAATTATTTTATTTAGGTCTTGCAATAAACATTTCTCTTGAGCAGCAATGATTTTGAATTTCTCACAATGTTAAATATACTTACTGAAAACAATAAGCATTTCTAAGGTAATGTGTAAAATAAGTATTTCTAAAGTAATATGCGTAATTACCAATTTCGAGCATCACGTAAATTAGCGAAATTAAATTACATAATATGTTACAAAAACAAGCAACGTTTTCTAAAATGATAACTCAAAGTCTGATTTCATTGCAGCTTACTATATATTAAAGTCATTATCGACTTTTTAGGTTTAATACATTTTAAATGTTTCTGCAAAACATTCAAATTCTTTACAGTACAAATGCTTATGATGTAATAATAACTACAGACTGTCTACCGCTTTTATTTATACGTGTCGGGATTTCGAAGATAAATAAAACTTTTTTTTGAGAAGCAGTTTAAAGTTGAAAAAAAATATAAAAAATAAATAAAATGAAAACTCAAGGAAGTAGGTCAACAATAACGGGAGGGGGAGGAAAAAATAAAGGTCTCTCCGTTTGTTTCAAAACAGCGATACGTCAAATAAGCTATTGCACCCTTGACAGAAGGCATACGAAACGTTATCTGAAGACCGAAGAGCAGATAAATATTTAAATTTCGCTTCGTCGGACACATGAAAAAGTACAAGGCATTTTTTCATTCTTTTCTTGGTGTCTTTTGTCTTTCCGACATTTCTTTGAAAGAAAAGAAGAATTGATGGTAAATAGAAATATTTACTCCTTTAGAGGATGGGAATATTTTAGCTGCAGACTTTTCTTCATCTTAGCACAGTCAACTACCAATCATACGAAGTCGAATTAACGAGCCCTCTCTGAAAAAAGCGTTAAGCATGTTTATTAAAGAACTATAAAAATATTATTATGCAAAACCTGAAAGCTTTCAGATTTGAAATTACGTCCAAAGGGGCGTTTTTTTAACGTTTTGTGTGTTACCTTTATTTATTAAATATCATATTCTACGTACTCAAACTATAAAATTCAGTTCAACAGCAATATCGCAAATTAATTTTAAAATAAGCATATCTTTTGAATTTCCGATACATAGTCTCTCGCGCTGGAGATATTTTTTTTTTTTTTTTTACAATGTTGTCATTGCTCGCTTTGAAATCGTTTAGATTTTTAATCAAAAATTTGTTGAAGTGTTACAAAATATGAAATCGATAATGAAACAAATTTCAAATCCAGTGCTCCCGCATGCCCATATTCTATGGAAGGTTAAGTTATTCAAATTTTGATGGCTCTATGTACCGTTGTTTTTATCAGAATGCGAGAGACATACACACATTTATGCAGTTCTTCGTTATTTAATTTCTTTAAATATAAGACAGGGCGATAATATATGGTAGCAACGATTTGAAAAGTGATACAGCTGTTTAAAATTTTCGACGCAAAATGAAAAAACGAAATTAATAGTCCTTCAGGGTAAATTGTCCCGTTGGACTAATAACTGTCATCGTAAGACAAAATTGCCTGGGTGAAATTCGTACATAAAAAGAAATATGGGGGGAAAATAAAAGCGATAGTAAGTGGTCGCCTAGTGTTTCGGAATTGTTTGCATCCACAGTACTTATTTAGTTTAATTCTTTAATCGAAACCCTCTATAACGAAGTCTTATAGAAAAATCATGTGCATTGAAAGCATCCAATCAGAATCCCCTTTCCACGTATAAAATAAAATACCTTCGCATTATTTCATTTTATCTTGACCTTCACATGTCTTTGTTTTCTAAGCAAAGACTCACGTATAAAATAAAATACCTTCGCATTATTTCATTTTATCTTGACCTTCACATGTCTTTGTTTTCTAAGCAAAGACTATTCGAGACGGGTGTAACACCGAACTCAGGAAGAACGAAGACGATTGAACCAAAAAGCCTGCTTAAGTTCTCAGATTCAATTCGAGTTCTTCTATTGAGCTACCAGACAGAAAACTATTCAAGGTTGATGCTATGATAGAAATTTCGAAATTTTCGCTATGTTCGGAAACATGTAACAGGGAATCTTATCAGCGTGCTTTACAGTTTATCCTCATTTTAATGAATGCAAATTTTTTTGTCTTTATTGATTTCTTTTGTTTGAGTATAAATGTTCTTTATAATAAGTCTATTCTGAGAATAAGGCCTTTGCATTGTTTAGATCTTTCGGAAGACATCGGATATTATTTATAAAAGCTACTGAAATCTCGCATATTCAGTATTTATCTTTTTAAAAACTTTTCTTATCAGTCAAAGAAGGCGAATAGTCTTCTTTGTCTTAAATTCCGTTACAGAATTTATATTTAAAATTATATTTAATTCACTTTCAAAAGAATCTTAAGAGTGTTTTAGGAACCAAAGAATAAAAATTAATTTAATAAAAAGTAATTTAAATACTTCGGAACTTTATTAATTTTCGTTTGCCACATGGAAGCAATCTATGGCTCTTACCTTTTTGTGCATCTATCATTGGCAAAAGATATTAGAAAATTCTTCCACTCTCTGCTGCATTCATTTTATTAATTTGAAGATATGAAGTTCAAAGGTTTGTATTCCATTAGCGTATTTAAATATTTTTAGATGTACAGCATAAAACAAATGAACATGTCAGCACAAATGAAGACTCTCCAGTCAACATAACTTTAAAATCTTCATTTTCTTTCCTTGATGGTTACAGTTGAGGGAGAATACGGTCCCAGTTTTTTTTTTTTTTTTGTTTTGTTTTATTTTTAGTAATATACTCAAGTAAAAATATTATCAAAATAAGATTAAAATAAATTTCAGTGACAACCACTTTCAATTATACGGAGAGAACTACACTATAATGAATTGTGAGTAAAAATAAATCGAAAATATATGAAAAGAAACCTATACAGGTTTTTTATATATATTCATTTTTGATAAACGTAGAAATAACTTACACATGAAAAGGTTTCCAAGGAAGCAGACTGAGAAAACTTTCACTCGGTCCCAGCCAAAAAAAAAAAAAAAAAAAAAACGAAGAACAGCCTCTAAAGTGCTCATACATTTGTGTATTACATAAATTTGATGAACACAGTTTCATTGTCTCTTTTTCTACATAAGAATAGAAATAATCTTACTTTTTAAAAGTTTTATATTTTCCTTAGGACGTATCTGCGTTTGTTGAGAGTAACGTTCATTGATTTCATTTAATTTTATTGTTAACATAGCATTTTAAAATATTTAAAATGTTTACATTATATATAGTTATAAGCGTGTTTATACAATAATTTTGTTAAATGTAGACTAATACTGTAAATTAAATTACTGGAAGAGTAATATGTTATTGAAAAATTATGTAAAATCACATATGAATCCTTCTGTTGGGAAATGCAAATCGTAAAATTTATCATGTTATGCGATGCGGCAGTTCAAATCTTAAACATCAGCAGTAAGTTAGCATCTGTCTTAGTGACAGCTCTGGTGAATTGGCAGTGTCGTATCTTTCTTTACTGAACACCGTTATCATCACAGCTCGCTGTAGATTAGCTTTGCAACCTTCTTCTCGAAGTCTGGTGCTTACTTCGTCACTTTTAAGAAAGTTTCCTTATCTGTTTTAAAAAGAAAGTGGCTGAAGTCATTTTTCTTTCGCTTCGTTTATCTTTTAACTCATCTACCACGGAAAAAAAAATATACATTCCGGAGCTTTAATCAAACTTTAGTTTCAGCCTCTATAAAAACAGTATACATTTCTTCATCTCACTATAATTACCAGAAAATTTTTAAGGCAAATATTTCTGTATAAAAAGTCAAGCATTTTATAATTAAATACGAAGTTATGGCTAAATGAGTATATTAATGCTTCATGTCTACATCGTATGATGCAGTTCTGTAACGTTTACGGACTCTGTGAATGGACGACAGCGAATGGGTGGCATTTACAGACTCAGTGAACGATTAAAACTTCTGAACACTGATAATTTGTCCCTGGTTCAAACTCTGGGGAATAAGCTGGCTGCATGGGTGTCTTTCGTGGTGTCACGTGTAATGTGAATACGCTTCAACAATCTAATGAGAGTAAGAATGTGGTATATTTATCCTAAAAATGAAAATCTATAGAATTTTGACTACACCATGATCTGAAACATGTAATTAATTTCTTAATCAAGAACTTATACAATAACTATTTATAAGCCTAAAGCATATAGCGCTCGTCTTAGCCAGTTTATTAAATGAAGGAAAATTTAACACTATTCCCTCCACAATAACGTTTCATGTGAAATATTTGAGTGACTGCAACCCTTTGATTTCTCTATCATATCATCGTATTAGCACAGTGAATATCTATGTTGAATTTTCTTTTTATAATACAGTTGTGTATTCTCGAAACTAGGTATGATGTAAATGATGATTGATGATGTAAATAATAGCACCTATGCAGATATTTAATAGAACAGACCATGTCATCTTTTCAAATAATGTGAAATCTTTCGCTAATAATTGTTCATTTATTAATTTCTTAACTGTGCTTTTAAATAAATAGGCTAAATTGGTCAAAGGGAACAGAGGATGAATTAATCCGAAAGTATCAGTATAGTTGTTTATAGGGCATCGTTTATTTCAGAAGTCAATTTAGGATCATTAAAATGAAGATCTATTCAGAAACATTTTCTATGAAGAACCTGATTTTGGGTACCGGTAAAAACTCACCATTTAATGCTTGATACATACATAAGAAACAACTAATACCCTTTCTTGAACTCACAGGAAAACTTATGCATTTCTATGCCGTACAGCCATTGGGAAGAGCATCCGTTAATTCTCAGTTATGCTTAATATGTTTAAATCACACATTTTTTGGATTAAGCATTTGATTCTTGTCATGTAAAGTCAAAAAAAAAATCTAGAGATAAGCAATTTTCGAAAACAAATCATTTGACAGCAATTCTCTTCCAAAAGTATTTTTATGGGTTTTGAAATAAAGCATACCATTTCCGTTAGACTCAAATAACTCCTTGCAGCTCTAGAGAGAACTTGCGCAATGTATTCAACATAATAAATGGTCTACGTAGATTCTTGCGCTTTCCCACAATTTACGTAATTAAATGGCATTAAATTACCTTTTACTCGCTAACTATATTTGCATCTTTAAAACTGCTAGCACTTTCAACACTCATGTTAAGAACTGCTAAAAGACACTGTTGCACACTAATAAACTCATAAAAATTAACAATTTAGGAAACTATTAAACTCCTGCATTCCTCAATATTGGCGCGCTCATCGTTCCATAGGAATATGGCTTTGGAAAACGATTTACATCATATAGGGGTAAATGCTGTGGGATTCTGAGTAAATTTACGCAAAATAAGGAAAGGATCAAGTTTTAATTTGAGGTACTAAAGCTGTCATTTAAAGGTAGTTGATTAGATATGAAATACTACCCTTAATCGTACTGTAACTTTATTATTTTCATTCACTTTTCTGTCCTGAAAATAAAAAAAAAAAAAAAAAATGCTTTTCGGTCACGTTCTATTCATCTGTAGTAGATTTATAATCGACTAGTGATTCTGGAATATTTGTAAAAAGGGTTCTTAATTAAAATATATTTTATTTGCTACTTCTCGATTTATTTTTCAATAATTACTTGATGCCAAATCTGCAAGGAAGTTTTGCTTGGTAAGAAAAGCTTCCCTGGGAACTTTTCTGGAAAACTGTGAAAGAAGGTTGGATTTTCTCTATCATTAAATTAATAATTTTAGTTATAAGGGATTTTCTCCCTCCTTTTCGCATGCCTTTGCCGTGTAATTGGAAGCACACTCGACGCGTATTCAAGAGGTGCAGGGTTCGATTCCCTGGGAGGACACTGAAGATTTTTCACGTTTCCTGCATTTAATAAACCTAATGACTTAAACCAACAAGTGGCAACCGAACTAAAATGGAGTAGGCGATAATTCGCCACCATTAGAATTTGGTTATTGGGTCCCCTTTTTCCCAGTCATCAGTTAAAAGAGGGAGTATATAAGGTATTTTATTCCTTCTTTTACGCATGACATCGTGATATAATTGATAGCATACTCGGCGCGTATTGAAAGAGCATTGAGTATTTTTCACGTTTTCTGCCTTGATTAAACCTACAGACTCTAACCAGTAATCAGATGTTTTTAAATTTAGTAACGGTAGCATGCATTTTAAGGGATTATCAGAGATTTTAAGAATATCATAATATTCCATGAATACTGAATTCACAACTTTTAAATTATCCATCGTCACAGTCAGTCAAAGTCGCCTTTAAGATGTTCACTGTAATTTTATTCAGTTACAAATGTTGAAAAAGTGATTTCGAAGTTTTTAGTTTTGTAACCATACGAAAAAATTAATTTTGATTGCCAATCGCGTTTACAGTTGGTATCACAAATGACTCACAAAATAAAGTTTCTCTTAATAGAAGCTATATGCATAGAAGACTTCGAAAAAGAGCGCTATGAAATGAAATAATATTAAATAAGTTGATAATAATTAGCAATTTCATTATATATATGTAACTATAAAATTTGATTATTTAAAATATGCTGTAAGGATCTTAAGTTTTACTAACGTTTATTTTATTTTAAATCTTTACTATCACTTCTTATTTTCTACTTCCGGCCAGAATTATAAGCGTGAAGGAGTTTATGCAAAGTTGTCTGGCGAACGCCAAGTATTTAAGTGTGGCCTTTTTGCCAAGCAGAAGAGGGGAAGCCGTGAGTTCGAAGCAGGCCGCTTACCTTAGAAGTTACGCAGTTGCTACTTTGCCTTCCAGGCCAGAGGTTTTAATCCTCTTGATAAATTAAACGTATTGTAGTGTTCACAGTCTCTGTGCTACATACGCTTTCTGTTATTATAAGGCCAATCTTATTCTAAAGTTAAATTAGAGTTTAGTTTTATTTTGATATCTTTTAAGTTAGACCCCGAGTGGAGGGTCATTGTATTCCGAAGTACGGAAGTCATTGTATATAAAGAAAAAAATAAAGGGTTTTGTATACCCTTCGTCTGTATCCTGTCTACTTACTACAATTAGTGAACATAGCTTTAGTAAGCTCTCTGTTCTAGTCAGGTCATTGTATGTTTCCGAAGAAGGTTAGAAGAAACATTGAACCTGATAGTGGCGCCCGACGAAGAATAACCATGGCCGAGTTTCAAGAAGAACCTGTGCTGCCTGCAGAAACAGCTCAGAATCCAGAAATGCCAGCTGCCGCCCTGGAAGGATTTGGGTATATTGTCCAGACCATGCGCGCTTCGATGAAACCAGAAGCAACGTTTAATGGAAACTCACAGGTAACCAGTTTTTTGGAAAAATTGGATGACCACTTCATGCTCTACCCCGTGCACGAGTTTCAAAAAGTTACCTTAGCTACCAGCGCTTTGAGGGGCCAAGCGCTTAACTGGTTCAAATGTATCGGCAGAAGTCTCTTGGGTCAAGCAGGAAGTCCCACCTATACCTACGAAAATTTCAAGACTGCCCTACTAAAAGCCTTCCCTGTTGTAAGGGATCGTGCGAAATTAGAAACAGAACTTTTCAGTATATATCAACAAAGAATGGAAAACATCTCGAGTTTTATTTTAAGAAAAATTCACGTTTTCAAGCTCTTGTATGGAAACCGTCCGGATCCTGAAATAATTCAAGTGATTTTGCCGAGGTTACTACCCCAAGTGCAAGACTTTATTGAATTGAGAAATCCGACTACACTGGAAAAATTATTTGAGCTAGCAATCCAGTTTGAAAGTAGAAGAACGGCGGAAGTCGAAAGAAGACGCCAATATCAACAGCGAAACCAATTTGGTACGCCAAGACTACAGCAAACTCAAGCACATGGCTACGGAGAAAAAGCGAATCAGTGGGCAAGGAAACCCGAGCATTCAAAAACAGCCGGCGAACGTCGACAGTTCAATAGCAACCCAGGAAAAAAGTCTCAAGGCCAGTGGAGAAAGAAGGAAAGCACCGAAAGAAAAAATAATTTAAACTAAAACGGATTTCTGCTGACGAGAGGGTGCGGAAATCCGAAGGCCACAAAAACCCCTCTTCCTACAAGTTAAATACAGTAATGGTGAAAAATTTAACTCTTCCGAAGATTGAAGTCTTGGTAAATAATATCCCGGCCACCGCACTCCTGGATACCGGCGCGCAGTGTTCCTGTGTGGCAGAAGTCTTTTTTAGAAAGTATTTTCGCAAATACCGCATATATAATGCGGATAATACAACAGTATTAGCGGCGCAAGGAGAACAATGTAAGTGCGTAGGTAAAGTACCTTTGTACATCCGTATCAAGGACGAACAAGTAAAGGTGATGTTTTTTATAGTAAAGAATTTGCAAGCACACTTAATACTAGGAATAGACTTTCTTTCAGACGCACAAGCTACACTGGATTTTAATGAAGCGTCTCTTAAGCTGACGATGAAACCAGTGCGTGTAGAAAAGGTTGAACCGCCAAGGTTAAATCTCGACCACCTGCCTAATGACGAGCAAGATAGAATCCGACAAGTGGTAAGTGAATTTGCTTCCTTATTTAGTGATATTCCAGGATTTACCCAGGTTACTAACCATAGTATTGACACCGGAGATGCATTGCCGGTTCGTCAAAAACCATACCGGTATGATAAGAATAAGGAAAAAATTATAGAATGGCATATTACCGATATGCTACGTAAAAAGATCGTAACGCCTATCTCAAGTAGTTATGCTAGTCCGGTGGTTTTATGTAAGAAAAATAATGATTATCCTTTGGAGCATCCAAAAAGGTGGAGATTCGCTATTGATTACCGTAAATTAAATTCCATAACGAAATATCCGGTATATCCGTTACCGATTATAGAAGAAATTTTAAGGAACATAAAATCAACCAAATTTATGACAACTTTAGACTTAACGAATGGTTATTTTCAAATAGGGATCAGGCCTGAGGACGTGCCTAAGACTGCTTTTATAACCAAGTCTGGCACTTATGCATTTTTGCGAATGCCGTTTGGCCTTTCAGGCGCCCCAGCAACATTTCAGCGATGCATGGACATTGTGTTAAGACCTGTTCTCGGAAAGTCCACATTTATCTATTTAGACGATATCATTATTACTAGTGATAATCTAGACCAACATGTACAGGATTTAAGACAGGTGTTTTCTTTATTAAATGAGGCCGGTCTAAAAGTTAATGTCGAAAAATGCAAATTTGCAGCCCCTGAATTAAAATATTTAGGTTACAAAATATCGCAAAAAGGGATCGAGACAGATGAATCAAAAATAATCGCTGTACAAAAGTATCCGACTCCAAACACGGCAAAGAAGCTCTCTTCTTTTCTAGGACTTTGTTCATATTATAGGTCCTTTATAAAAGATTTTGCGGCTATCGCTGAGCCATTGTTAAAATTAAAAAGGAAAAAGGCAAGATTCTCGTGGACGGCCGAAGCCAATAGTGCTTTCGAAAAATTAAAACAAGCATTAACGCAAGCCCCTGTGTTGAAATTTCCTGAAAAGGATGAAAATTTAGAAATTTCAGCGGATGCTTCGGATTATGCGGTAGGAGCGGTACTTTCGCAAAATCAGCAGCCAGTGGCATTTTTTAGCCGAACTTTAAATCAAACACAAAGAAACTATTCCGCGACCGAGAGAGAGGCACTTGCAGTTCTGTTAGCAGTGCAAAAGTTCCGAGTCTATTTTGGAAAGGCGCCGATAACAGTATATTCTGATCATGCGGCGGTAACTAGATTGTACTCTGGAAAAAATTTATCCCCAAGGTTAATAAGATGGGCACTCAAGCTGCAAGAATATAATCTGGTAATCAAGCATACCCCCGGAAAGGAAAATATCGTAGCAGATGTCCTGTCACGAATTAAATTAGACGAACAGGGTAATACCGTAAAACTTGCAATGCTGACAGCGTGTACAATAAATTCCCGAGAAACTGTAATAAC
Organism: Stegodyphus dumicola; assembly: GCF_044657685.1. Classification (NCBI taxonomy): domain Eukaryota; kingdom Metazoa; phylum Arthropoda; class Arachnida; order Araneae; family Eresidae; genus Stegodyphus; species Stegodyphus dumicola. The sequence continues at coordinate 95,436,266 of NC_140772.1, read as the reverse complement.
CGAACTGGGTAAGGATCCTGAGTTTGGAAGTATTTATGAGTATTTGAAGGATCCTGAAAATTTTAGCCACCAAGATATTGTGGCGATAAGAAATAGGGCGGCCCATTACGAACTAATAGATGGTCTATTATTTTATACAAAAACTACGAATTCCAACAACGAATTTCGACCTGTTATCCCAGCTAGTCTTAGATTAAATATCCTGCAAGAGCTCCATGACAGCCCTTTAGCTTCTCATGCTGGTATTCGAAAAACTACTCAACGCGTACGCGAGGCAGTCTACTTTCCTGAACTGCAAAAGTTAACAAGGGCGTATGTCCAGTCCTGCCCAACATGTCAAGCCGTTAATTATATTAATTTCCGCCCGGCCGGGTTTCTAAATAGTATTAAATCCGAATTTCCAAATGAAATAATCGGCATCGATTTATTGGGCCCTTTCCCAAAAAGTCAGTTAAACAAAAGTCGCTATCTCCTTGTTATAGTTGATCATTTTAGTAAATGGACCGAAATTGTTCCCTTAAAACGAGCCTCCGCGAAATTAGTTACCGATTCTATTTTAAATAAATATATTTTAAAATACGGGGCGCCCCTAAAAGTTATATCGGATAATGGTCCTCAATTTGTAAGTAATATATTTGAAGACATGTGCCAAAAACTGGGCATACGTCATTTAAAAATGGTCCCGTATCGGCCGCAATCAAATATAGCGGAACGGGTCAACAGAAATATAGTGAAAATTATCCGTAGTTATGTTAAAAATTTTCATAAAAGCTGGGATAACTATGTCAATGAATTTGCTTTCGCCCTTAGGACCGCAAAACATGATACAACGGGCAAAACTCCTGCTGAGTTATTTCTAGGCAGAAAGGTTATAACACCGTTAGATAAACTATTTTATGTGCAACAAAGAGCCCCAGAATTTAAAATGGGTGATATAGAAAAACTAATAAAAGAAGCAAAAAAGAATACGGAAGTAGCACAAAGAAAACAAAAATTGTATTATGACTTGAAACGACGGGGAGTAACTTATAAAGTAGGGGATGAAGTACTAAAAATTAAGCATTCACTTTCTTCAGCACCAGAAGATAAAACTGCCAAATTTTTTCCACGCTTTGAAGGACCATATGTTATAGAAAAAATAACTCACGCTGTTGTAGTGTTAAAGGCAAGAAATGGTGAAACCTGTTCCGCAAACATTGACCAGATAAAACCATTCTATGACCGTAATAAAATGCAAATCTTTTCAGATCTTTTGCAGGATCCGGTACGGCAGACACCGCAGGTACAAGTTCCAGAGGTGGGAAAACGACAAGTACAAGGGCAAGCCAATGAGAGACAGAAGCAAGTGAAAAGAAAATTGCCCCGCGGAAAAATTGAAGGTACAAAGAAAAAGAAGCCGTTCCACCGTCCAAAAAACAGAGTTCACGAACACCCCCAGAATGAAGAAGGGAGAAGGACGACGTATGTGGAAAAGACCGGGAGAAAGGACGGCAACTATAACCCGGCTGTGAAACGGAAGATTGACTCATCCGACAGAACTCTCCGCAGCAAAAGTCGCCGAACTGCGGAAGGGCCATCAGCGGCGGAGGAAAAAGTACAAGAAAAATTTGAACGGCCCAACAACGAGGTCCAAGCAGGATCACGACAGAAGTTTCCCGGTTCCACCAAGACCAGCTGCCTTCAAACAGCCAAGACCACAAGCAGAGCACAAAAGGAAGATGTTCAAGGGTGGCCGTAGTGGTGAAAAACGGAAGCTTCCAGAGGAAAGCACTGAAGGGCGAGCCCGTACAAGAAGGAGGATCAACCAAGCTACGGTCTGCAGCACCTTTAAAGACTGGGCCCAGAAAAGGATGTCTGAATATTACAAAGATAAGTAAAATTTTATGTTACTTTACAAACTTAAGTTAATCTTTCATTCTTACTGCAAGTGGCAGATTTCAAGAAGTTTTACCTCATGCGAGGTCTACCTTTATCGCCAAAAGGGCGAGAAATGAGTTGTGACCGATTTTCTTATTATGTTTTTCAATTACTCGCGCGTAAAACTAAAGTTGATGTATAATAGCGTTGTATAAAGACTTAAATATTGTAAAAAGTTATTGTATAAATTTTATTTAAAACATTCTAACAAGAAAGAAGTTTTAGTCTGAAAGACTTTTTGAAATGTAGTATTATTTCAATGTAGAAAGAACTGGCACTTGCTTTGAAAAGAATAGAAGTTAACAATGTACTACTAATGTATGTTTTCAAATGTGTAAAATTAACGGCATCTTGATATGTTCTTGTATACATGTGAACTGTTATTTTGAATGTTTAGAAATAACGTGATATGGTAAAAGTGAAAGTAATGTTAAAAAATTTGTTATTCGTGTGACTGTAAAGATTAAATGATGTAGTTAGGCTCTCTGACGCTACACTTTAGAGTTAGCCACTTTCAGAATAGTACCTCAGGGTCTAGAGTTGAAATTAGGGTGTGTTAAGAGGTCTCGTATGTTGAATTTTAACACATTAGTGTTTTGATTGTAGGAGGAAGTGTTGAACACATAGACAGAAACACATTCGTGTTTGGTGTTTTTACAACACATGTCAGAGAGCACGGGGAGAGATAATTAAAATAGTCATGAATGAAATAAGAATGTTAAGAAAAGTATATTCTATATGTTATTTGCAATGTCATTCTGTAACATTTCATTAAACTAGTTTTCCTTCCAGATCTCTGGAAGGAACCAGAATTGAATAAAGCTCCTGTTTTGATGCAGTACAGATGAAAAAGAAAAAAGATTGTTGTATATTCCGGGAGCTGCTATTGTAACAAATTTCTTTCTTTTAAAATTTTCTAGTTTCTAGCTAAGTTATGATTGTAAAAGTTTGGCCTCGCGTTAGTTTCTAGAGCTAAAAGTTTTCAACAAGGTCGTTTTAGACCTCAGTTTCAAACTAATTAACTCTGGCGGGAAGTATGTAAGGATCTTAAGTTTTACTAACGTTTATTTTATTTTAAATCTTTACTATCACTTCTTATTTTCTACTTCCGGCCAGAATTATAAGCGTGAAGAAGTTTATGCAAAGTTGTCTGGCGAACGCCAAGTATTTAAGTGTGGCCTTTTTGCCAAGCAGAAGAGAGGAAGCCGTGAGTTCGAAGCAGGCCGCTTACCTTAGAAGTTACGCAGTTGCTACTTTGCCTTCCAGGCCAGAGGTTTTAATCCTCTTGATAAATTAAACGTATTGTAGTGTTCACAGTCTCTGTGCTACATACGCTTTCTGTTATTATAAGGCCAATCTTATTCTAAAGTTAAATTAGAGTTTAGTTTTATTTTGATATCTTTTAAGTTAGACCCCGAGTGGAGGGTCATTGTATTCCGAAGTACGGAAGTCATTGTATATAAAGAAAAAAATAAAGGGTTTTGTATACCCTTCGTCTGTATCCTGTCTACTTACTACAATTAGTGAACATAGCTTTAGTAAGCTCTCTGTTCTAGTCAGGTCATTGTATGTTTCCGAAGAAGGTTAGAAGAAACATTGAACCTGATAATGCTATAACTACTTATAGTTACTCTCAATAATTACTTAATATATATATATATATATATATATATATATATATATATATATATATAATTAATTATTTTAAATTATTATGACAAACAATCGCTGCTGAATCGTACACCATACTTCTGAAACTTTCGAATTAAATCTTTGAAACTAACAAATTTGCCTTTCGAGATTAATAAATTTATCAATGATTTCTATTAATGTATTTGGATATTCCGATGAATAAAAGTAAATCAAGTCCCTTCAATCGAGATTCAGATGTTATATTTTTCCAGTTGTGACTTTGACAGTTTGCGGCTAGGAGAAAAAAGGCTTCTTTTGGCTAGGACAAGCTTTGTCAGAAGCTATGATGATATTCGAAATGTATTTTCTTCTAATCCACCTTTCTTTTCATAATGAATATTTATCTTGAAACATTTTATTATGACTCACCTTTATGCGGAATTTTGGAAGAATATTATTTTTACTTTAGGAAAAAAAAAATTCAGCTCTTAGCCGAAATCATCGCAGAGTTTTCTCTTTCCATCTCTTTCTTCCTTTTTAAATAAAGTGTTAGCTTCATTCATGCAAAGATGTGAGATCGTAACTTTCTCGATACTTCATTTAAAAATTCTTTTTTTTTTAATCTAAACATTTTTTAATTTCCTACATTTCGGGAAAGGCAAAGAGTTAGTAGGACCCCCACATGTAACCCCTTTGAAAAGAGGGTAATGAAGATTGATGATTTCGCGGAAACAGGAACATTTCTGATAACCGCGGAAAGAGGAAGACGCTATCCAAACTGCGAACGCGAGAAAGACAATTATGTTGTGCAAACATATTTCTTATTAGCTCGTGCGGTGAAATAGCGCAGTGAAACAGGCGCTATCAACTCTTGATCACCTGAATGTAATGAGTAACGCAAGAGAGAATTTCTGGAGGTTCAAGTCTACGTTTTTAGTTAACGGGAGTAAAGCTAACGTCGGAACGGCAGTTACTGCTTCCAATGGCGATTCTACAAAAATGTTTTTTTCTAAAGTAATCAACAGTGAATTAGAAAAGAAAGCGTGATATTAAATAAATGAATCAAAACTTTCAATCTTGTAAGATTAAAAAAAATAAGTTTAAGTGAAAATTCCATATAAATTACCTATTAAAAATGGTCTAGATGACGACACAGCTCTCTTCTATTAGAATAAATAAACATTACCCTTTTTTTTCAACTTATCACGTGCTCCTCCCTTAGGAATTACGCGGAAAGGGAGGAATGGCCTGCCGCCTTTTCTTAAGGGAAACTGGCTAGTATCCACGTTACACATGGGCAAAAACACTAAAACGTCCATGCAGTGAGTCCGGTCGCCGGGACTCGAACCGCAAACCGAACTACCAGTATTTAGCGGCTTTTACCGCTCCCCCGCGGGTGGGCCAAAGATTACCCTTGCCCCAAGAATTATATTTACGAAGAGAAACTGGTCGGTTAAACAGTATGTCTCTTCTTTGGAAATGTACTGAAATGAATTAATCTTTCATATACAACTTAATACTACTATATTTTACATTCAGTCATAGAAATTGGTGCATTTATTTTTATTTAACTCAAAAGAATCCTGAAACATCGCCCGAGTGCTTGCAGGCACTGGGTCTACATATATAAATATTGTTTCGAAATGCTCAGCCGCGGGAAGATAGCTTTCGCAAAGAAGGTTTAGGGTTGCCAGAAAGTGACAAGGGGAGACAGTGTTGTCAGAACGAAAGAACTGGCGATATGCCATAGACGGAGTAGAACATTCTAGAGCGAATTCTTACCGGTTTATTCCAGAATGTTCTCAAAGGCAGGTCAAAAGCTATATAAACCCTGCCTGTACGTGGAATAACAGAATGTATCGTGAGTTTTATCGTTAAGCGTATCTTGAGTGTGTTGAGCACTTCAGATACATGAAATTCACATCAAGTGTTGTTATTAATCACTCCAAATCCCCGAACCCCTAGAATAGATAGAACAATATATATAACAATATATATAGAACGCAACAATATATATATATATGAAATCACCCCATTTTGAAATTTCTTTTGTTGTGATAAAATGTAAATACAGACTAAAATGAATTTTTGGCTTGATTTGTAAAACATTTTAAAGTACATTTATGATCAATTCATTTCTTTCTTTCTTTTCATTCGCTTTTTATTTCAGTTTTTCTTATTTTTATTCAATTTTTCTTATTTTTCTTTTTAACTATTATTCTGTAAGAGTGCTTTGTTTATTTTTGAATTTTTTTCTAGCCAATAAATAGTCTGTCCGCGCGTCGGTGAATTTTCTCGCATATACGAATCGATAAGATATTTTAAAATTGAATAGAAATGAAAAATTCACAAGAGATTTTTCAGATATGCGAGATGACGAAACGCGCTTTTCATAAATTATTGATGGTTGTATCGAAAGATTCTAATTTCCCTTGATAAGTTGTGATCTCTCTATCCATAGAATAAAACTAGACTGGATGCAGCAATAATTCCCTCACTTTTTTCGTAATTCTCGTCTCTTAATTCTCTCTTTTAAGTTTCTTAGGAGATAATTCCCTTTACATTCTCTCTCTCAGTTTATGTATGTGGGAGTCTGTATATACCTATGAAGACTATCATAAAAAATTGGTTGCATGCTTTACTTATTTACACACGTTTGTTTGTTGTAGTTGTTAGTTACTAAGTTTGTTAAACATGTGTTTTCAATTTGCATATGAAAACATTTCTCACATTGTTGGAGTGAGGTTTCTGCAAACATAAAATGCAGTTTTTCAATAGCTTTTCAAATTTAGGAAAAGTGTCAGACTATTAAAATGTTCACAAAACTTTAATGCATAAAAACTTCAATGATTAATGCATTAAAACTTCAGTGATTTTTTCGACCGATGAATTTCGGTGTTAAAGTCTACTTCATCTTTAGCATATTTTATTTTATTGCATATACTTGATGATAAGTAGCCATTAATCAGTGATTTAACAAATTTTAGCTTTGAGATGTTTTGGGCATTTCCGAGATCAAAACGTAAATGAAATCATAAATTAAAAAGCGAACTTTCCATCTGAGAAAATTCGTGAAATTGTAATCTCTAGTATTGCAATGCACAAAAAATTAAGTACCGCTTGTGAAGATCAAACTCTCTTTCCCAGAGCTTTACGAGATCCACCTAACTGCACCCTACAATTCTATTAAGGCAATAAAGAATGAGCCTTGTTACCATCAAAAGCGTAGTCTTAATTTATTTCGCCCAAGCCCCGTCTACGAGGTAGGTTCTCACAGATCTATCACGTGCAGATCTCATTTGCCCACTGACAGTGGAACACGCAGATGGAAAGGAGCTAAATTGATAGGGCGACGCACCCGTCACGTGACCTGGAAAGGCTTTCGGTGCAGAATGAATTCAGCCACAGTGTTTCGCGTTACCAATGTTTTGGTCCCCTATCTAACTCGTTATAGCCCTGATCTCTATAGGAATCTGTTTTCATTAGGATTTTTCCCTTTCGGTTTGGAAGGATTTGTACAATCCATGTTCTTATTTCTTTGGAAATAAATGCGTTGAGGAAATAATGTTATCTTGTTATGAACGTCTGGATTTAATCCGAAAGTTACTAAACTAATTTTCTTTTTTCTTGCACATTCTCATCAGATTGTCTGTTTCTACGTGAGTTGTTTTCTATTTTAACGACTAAATGTAACTAGAAGTCTGTGATCAACTGCTCAAGTTTAAATATTTGATGCTTAGATTAAACTGAAATTTTCATGATTAACTGGGAAACAAAATGTTCTTATTCCTGTATTTACTCTATGATAATGCAAAAAGCAACAAGTAAAAGTAATTAGAAATGCAATGAATAAGAAATTACTTTTATCTGGACGCAAAAATAGGAAGCGTCTCAGATATTCTACCCTCCTAATCACTTTTGATCTGGTATTTCACAATGACACATTTATTTTGCCTTTAAAATAAAAATATGTATCAAATAAATGTAAAACCAATACTGAAAACTTAAAATTATAGTTTAATATGTCAAAGCATCTACCATTAAAATCGTTTAAATTTACAAAATGCATCCTTTTTTTAATGTCAAATATGAAATTTTTAAAAATAACTCTGTGTCTCTTATGTTAAATACGGTGGTACAAACACCGTTTATTAATTAAAAAATAAGTGGCAAACGTTCATAAAATCATCTGTTTGATGCGTTATAAATATGCATTTTAATTAATGTCAACTATACTAGCCGTCGCATATGTTGGGCCGAGAGGAACATCGTCACATTTTTTTTTGCTAGCTAATCAACTTAAAGGAAAAGTGTTTCGCCTAGTTATTCAAGTATTGCGCGACTACCAATTTTTCAGATTTTTAATTCCATTTGTTATTATAATGCAACAAAGAGATGCTTTAGTGAAATTAATTTGAATTTTATTTATTAATATTTGCTTATTTTTGCTTATATTGGGTATTAAAAATTTTTAAATATTTCTTAGACTATCGATCGAGTTGGAGATAAACCAAATTTGCCAATAATATTTATAACAAGTCATTTCTAGAAACTGAACATGATCGTTTTATAAAGAAAAGAATCTCATTTTATTTTTAGACAAGGGTAATATGCATGTTTGTATATACGTCAGTAGAAATTTCTATATCGTTAGCAATTGTATCGTAACTTATCGATGGCATTTTTTCTGATACAGAAAACATTATACACGCTTTCTCTACTTTGACTTTCAACAGACATCTCTCGTTTAAATGGCATTACATCTACTGTCGAATTCGTCAGCAACTGCTGAACTAAGTAGATAGCAACAAAGATTAAATATAAATTAGATTTAGATTAGCTATTAATAAATAATTATATTCATAATTTACAGAACACAATAATTTGAACTTCTACTTTAAGAAATTTCAATACATGTCAAGTAAAAATTACTAATTTAAATTAGCCTGCATGAAAGTTTATATTAAATATGAAATATTAAATATTAAATATGAAAATTTATATTTTTTACTTTTAATGTCGTAATAGATAATTTTTTTATGAAAAGGTTGTAACTAAATTTAATTAGTATACATGTCAAACTTTTCGCCCGCTTACATGGTCGCAGATATAGATAATTTATGAATTCAACAAAACAAATAAAGCTATATCAGTTGGATAAAAAAAAATAGTGGGAACACATCGATCATTCTAAAAAGACTTTATCAGCCTAAATACAAATAACTACAATCCCGCAATATAATCACACGCCTTGCCTACCACCTTCTGCCAAATTATTGAAAAGCCTCTTACACTATCAACACATCCATTTCTGCTTCGCAGCGAACGGCCTAATGCGCAGATAATTTTTTTCTATAATAATGGATATCTCGTTGTATTTTTTTTTTTTTTCCATTTTGGTAAGAAATCACTGTCGAAAGGATTCATAGCCGGGCACTATGGCACATGATCCAGTACCTCCTATGGTTATTGTCGCAGAGACCTGTGACAACGCTTACGTATATGTATTTGTACCTACGGCAATAATCTTATTCAGAACTATATGTTTTGCCTTTTCTTTTTATCCTTTTATTAAGAAGTGCATTTATTGTGGTTACGTCTCTCAGTTTATTAATCAATACCAGATTGATTTAGTTTGAAAATAAATTAAAGATTCTCAGCATTAGCTATATGTAGAGCCTTTGGATGATATTGTTACGAAATGCCCAGCTGCGATGAGATAGCTTCCCCGCAAACCGAGGTTAGGTTGCCAGAAAATGGCAAGAAAAGGCAGGGTTTCCAGATTCGGTGCGAAATTTCTTCTTTGGTGACAAAATTTTCTACATGCCATTGACAGCGAGAAAATTATAGAAAGAATTCTTACCGGTTTTGTTCTCCAAGGCAGGTCAAAAGCTATATATATACCCTACGTGTATGCGGAGTAGAAGTATTGAGAGTATCTTGAGAGCATGTTGAGTTTAGTAGTGGTATCTTGAGTTCAGAGATTAGCTCGAGAGCGATCGACCGAGTCCGAAGCTGTACTTTAGTGCTCTGCCGTGAAGCTATCTTTTCCGTTAGGGCCTGGATGGTGGCTGTGTTGCTGATTGTTTCAGTATATTTATCGAAGTTTTTTGGATGGCTGTAAACGTGTCTTAAGAAATCTCCTGTGTAACACTGACGAAAAAATTGTGCTTTTATTATTTATTAAGTGTTGTCATCAATCATTCCAAATCCACGAACCTGTAAACGCAACAATATAATAATTTCGTGAATTGAAAACAGGCACAAGGATCGCATAAGATAAATGCTGCATCTGAACTATTCCGCCGACTGTTCGGTTCTCAGACATGATGCTATCTAGAATGTAATGCATATTAATTAAAAAGAATATATTCCCTCCAAAGTGAAAAAAAAAAAAAAAAAAAAACACTGCGTAGTTCATGGAGTCGTTTTAGTTTACAAATTTTCTCAAATCAAATCTTGTCAGGGATAAATATTCTCACATAGTGGTCTGAAAGCAATTATGTCCACCGTCGTGCGGTTTCAGAAGCATTTTGTTTTAGTAAGATTTATCAAATCCGATTGTTGCTGATTCCCATAATGTGGCAGTAAAAGATGACAGAACTACCAAAATTAAATACTTCAGGAAAACAATTTGGTCTGATTAAAAATACAAAAATTAGTTAAATGTAAAAATTAACACATATATAGTTGAAATTATAGCTGACTGCAGTTTCGTTCAAACTATGCCGCTATTGACGCTTTACGATATAAACAACGAAAATTGTATTGTTTCATGTGCAAACTGCAATATGCAATAGAAAGAAGAAAGCAGAAGCTTGGTAGAGGGTTCGCCGCCTTCGACAGGAACGGAGCGAAATCTTCAGCATTAACCAGATTATTGTATAAAGCAGTGGTATTCGAACTATGGGTCGTGAAAAACTGCACTGGGGTCGTTAAATGGATGAAAAAAAATCATTATAAATTTATCTGAATATAAATATATCATTAATAAACTAATTATGAGAAAAAAATGTTTATCTTTCAAATGTGAAACTTTATTAAATTCTAGACAGATTACTCTTTTTAGGTCAAGAACTTCAATAAGTCAGACACTCTCTTTAAAATCGTTGTTTTTTAAATGTTGTATATTTCGGATAGGCATCAAACGGAGTCTTTTCCGGCATAACATGGGTTCACTGTACGTTTCATAGAAAAGCCCTTGTATCAAAAAACATGCAATGGAATTCAAGGTTTTTCCGCTAATTTGCAGATAAATGAGCTGTTGATGTCAGATCATGTTACACACAGAGATGCCTTAGCTTTCGAGAGGCTTAGCGAGCTATTTGAACTTATGAAGGTTATGTTATGCTATTTGAACTTATGTGAAGTGTTTGTGCTTTTTAATTACGGGTATAAATGATAAAATTGTTTTAATTAAAATAAATTTTTAATTGATTAATTGATGAAGAATGGTTATGTAGTTTAGCTTATTTAAGTGATATTTTTCTCAAATTGCACAAATTAAATTTAAATTTTCAATGCGAATGTTATTTATAGCGAATTATAAAATCAAAGCCTTTGCAAATAAGATTGATTTATTATTCTAATACTACAAATAAATTAAATTTGCAGCATTTTATACTTTCGAAAGTTTGTTACAGAGAGCGAATTATAAGTTGTTCTATCGGTTATTAAAGATACAGAAACTCACTTGACAGATCTTGAATACCAATGTAATACTTATTTTGCAGGTCAATTTTCTGATTATGAATGGATCCGAAATTAGTTTCGTGTGTTTTAATCCTAAAAAAAATTATCATTTCATTTAAACGAAAAACGAACTGAATTGTCATCTGAAGGCGAGCTAAAATTTGTTTTCAAAGTAAGTCAATAGAGCATAATTTGGCTTAAAGTTCGAAAAGAATATCCTGAATTGTCTGATGCAGCTCTAAAGATCATTTGCCACTTGCATCATCATTTGCCATTTGCCATTGCCATTTACCTCATCTTATATATGTGAGATGGGATTTTTCCAATTTCACTGTCTAGAATCTAAACACAGAAAGAAATTAGCAGTAGGCCCAACTTTAAAATTTAAATTGAAAAATATAGAGCCAGAAATATCACTACATGTAAACAAAAAACAGGCTCATAGTTGTTATTTAAAATTTTACTTTGTAGTTTTTAAAGTCCCTACGTGTTATACGACATGATTTAATTTTAATTGATAAATGATTAATGCTAGTCAATTTTTCCATTAAACATTTTCTAACTACAGAGTTGATTCAGAAGACAAACAACAAAAATCAGCGCTATATTTACAAAATTTCCACAGGACTAGTTTCGATGGTTTTACCGAACCACCATCCTCAGCTGCAAAACCGCAAAATTTAAATTTTTTATTTATTAAATTTTTTGCGAAAATTCAGTTTTTTGCGGTTTTGCAGCTGAGGATGGTGGTTCGGTAAAACCATCGAAACTAGTCCTGTGGAAATTTTGTAAATATAATGCTGATTTTTGTTGTTTGACTTCTGAATTAGTATTTATTCGGCGTGTTATTGTGTCTTAATTACAGAGTTGATATTCCATTTATTGCATTTACATTGACACTAATACTTGTTATGTGTGATATTAAAAAAATTAATTAAAACCTTCCTGATTTCCAATATTTGTGCTGGTTTTTAATCAATAAGTATTAGCTTACTGAATATTGTAACTTTTGTGTCGGCATGTTACCTAGATGTCGTTAAGAGGGTCGCACTGTCAAAAGAGTTTAATAACCCCTGGTGCGGAGGATTTCAAATGGCCACAATTTTCTTTTTTCTGAAATCAAAATTATCTGGATTTTCTAGATGCTTTAGATACCTGTCTTCAAACTATATAATTAATTACATGGCTTCTAATTATTCCTATAAGATTACTTTTAATTTATTAAAAATTTATTCCTATAAGAAACAAGGAAAATCTTGTTCCGAACCTCACCTATCTTTACTTAGATTTCTCAATCCAGCTACTGAAGCACTACAGCTTCCGATGAATTAATCATAAAAATAATACTTTAACAAAGCTAGACTAGATTCAGTGAAACTCCAGTCAGCGATATTTTCGTCTTTATTCCCACTAATTGTTTCGTTGACTTACGTTTGATTTCGATATTACGGATATTAACAGATAGAATGAAGATAGGTAGAAAACGTCAGATGGAATGAAAAATACAGCTGTATTTCGAACTGAAAACCAGTTAGTGTTTCACTTTTATTACAAAAAATTTGAATATTTCAGTCGTACAAAAGTTTGAACCGAATGAAGTTCTTCTTCAGATCTTCAAAGGAAGACTTATACTACGTGAGATTATAAGATTTCTATTACATGCGAATTTGGGATCAAATTTAATTATTCAGATATTTATATCGAAGAGAAACATGACAATGTTAAATGCGAAATAAGGCCAAATCTATATATATATATAAAGAAGAAAGTCTGTTTGTTTGTTCGCTAATAACTTCGTCACTACTATAGCTATCGTCTATAAACTTTCTACAATTGTTTCCTAGGTCTTGGAAAAGGCTGACATCCACGTTTTTCCAAAAAATGTAGCCAAAATCAGAGGCATTAATTAAAACTCGGAAAAACGATAATTTTCACCATCATTTATCGTAGTGGCAACAGTCTCTCAAGCTGAAGATGAAAATCTACTTTATTTCGGAAGTTGTTGCCGCTGCTCGATTTCAAATCCTAGAGTTTGTTAATAAAAAATTTCGAAGTTTTACGATGAAATAAAAATAGCATTGCCAAACATTAAATACATTATTCCCGATTCCAAAAATTCGTAAGAAAGAATTCTGACCCTTCCCATCTTCCAATCAAAAATTTGTGATTTTTATAAAATCTATACATATAAAGAAAAATGTTTGTTTGTGTACTTGTTTGTTTGTTCGCGTTATTTATTTCTGATTAATTATGATAATTTTTAGCCACATTTGATTCACTAAAATTGAATATTAGTTGAAATATTGGATGGAACTCGAGCTTTTACGACTATTTGATTAGAAAGACGAAAATCATTGAAAACTGCATGCCATTGTTGCTGATATAATAAGAGAGAACTAGTTTATTTTTCTAAGTGATATATTTTACGTGTGTTCCATATCGTATTAGACTGAACAGTGTATGACTATGAATCGTACATTTTGTACATCGTTATTAGAGAAGGATTACAGCAGTACCGTTCTCTCTGTTGTTAGTTGCATTTCTCTCAATCTAACTTAACGGGCATTGGGTACTTCCACTATATGAATAATTATAGCTTGGCAGGGACTTTATTGTTAAACTCTATAACTTTCCATAGCAAATGGATAAGTGAGTTTTTATCAAGGACACTTTTCTTTCACATAGCAGATGTATCTATGTCAATCTCCTTGAAAGCGACTGAGTTTATCTAAAAAATATTGTCAGTCAGAAGTTGCTTTTTGGTCTAAATTTACATAACTCATTAAAAGTGCATGTGAATTTAAAAATAATAAGTAATAGTATCCAAACAAATTTTCTTCAAAACATGTCAAATGTCTTCAACTGTAATTAGCAAATACATTATCGAATACTCACGTATTTTGCAATATGCAAAAAAAAAAAAAAAAAAAAAAAAGCAGAGAAACTCATTGTAGTTACAATCATCTCTTTCTATGTCTGGACTTCAAGTGAAATTTTTAAAAGTACTGTATGTCAATCAGAGGTTGCGTTTTCGCCTAAATACACATAACTGACATTGTAATTACGGTTGACATGAAAATTTAGGAATAACAACATTCAACGAAATTTTCCTCGAACCGTGTCAAACGTTCAAATGCAATTTACGAACTGATGAAAATAAGTCTTCATTAAAATTATGAGAGTGTTTACGTATTTTGTAATATACATAAACCATAAGAATTCTTTGTAATTAAAATCTCTCTTTTCAAAGCTGGACTTCAGCTAAGAATTTTAAAAGTATCGAGTGACAAAAAACTTCTGAAATGTTTTGCAATAATAATAACCATAGAAAAAGCATAAAATGATCTGCAGGAGACAAGCATTAACTATCAATGTAATTTTTTTTATTTCCAAGCCTTCCTTTGACATTTATATCAAATGATTATAATAACTACAATGGTTTACTTAAAAATTAATATCAATATCATCCTTAACAAAGATTTTTATCATTCTTTGCTGCATTGTGCCTTTGTTTACTTCAATCATCTCCTCAGTACTAGTACATCTAACCTGCCCCTTCGAAAGATACAACTTGACATTCTATGTTAGATAAATTACTTACGCAATCAATGTGTGATTCTCTATTTAATAAACGACAAATGTCGTAGCTTAAAATTATGATTCTGCGTACTGAAATTTTAAATTTAAATTCCTCGCAATACGTTCCAAGCATTAATATTATTTGAATCATCTTTGCTAATTGTCTCTTAAAGAAAATATTCAAGGTGTGGTATTTGAGGCCCGCGGAATGCTTAAATCTGTCGTATTTTTCTACGAAATGCTATCGGTTTTCTTGAAAACTTCCATATGTGATCAAGAATGCGAATAAGACAACAGCTGCGAATTGCTAGTATAGGGTATATGAAGTGGCACGCGTCTGGCAATATTTGCAATTCCATACAGGCTGACATATGACATCTACTACTTGCAAAGCCATTGTGTAATGATCGCATCCGTGTATCTGTGTCAGACGGTTGTGACTATTCCTCTGGTAATATGATGCAAACTATGTACATATCGTCTTCTGGCATAATATCGGTGCGTTATTTTCTTCCTCTACGTTACATACGTACTGGGTTCGTGCGGATTTGTTGTGAATAACGGCGACACTACTTGATGAAGTATGAAAACACAATTTATTGGCCAGTATTCTCAGGACAGCTCCAAAATCACGTTTTTACAGTCATCGAAGAACTACTATACACATGCTGACACAATCAGCGACACAGCCTTCACACTATCAGGCTATAACGGTGAAGACAGCTTCATGGCAAAGCACCAGAGTACAGCTCCCGACTCTGTTCGGTCGTTCTCGGGTTCTTCGGGTTCTCTCTCAACGTATTCTCGAGACTCTCCACGCTACAACTCGCGATGCACTCGACGATATAACTAGAGTACAGATCCCGAATCCTCGGTTTAGTCGTTCCCGAAGCTCAACACAAAGTTGACAATAAACTAACTCGCGAAATTCTAAGAGACTCTCTCGATGCACTCGACGACCAACTCGGCACTAAACTACGAGACACTCGGTCGCTGACCGACTATCAACTCGATCGACTCCGCACGGAATAACTAACTCTGTACGGATCGACTCTCCTGCTTACCAGCAGGGTTTATATAGCTTTCGGCCTGTGTTCCAGAACATTCTGGGATAAACCAGTAAAAATTCGTTTCAGAAGGTTCTCATCCATCTATGACGTATCGCTAAATAGACGATTTCTCGCCAAAGTGGCAACCCTGCCTCCCTTGTAATTTTCTGGCATCCGGAAACCTGCTTTGCGGTTTCTATCTATCTTACCGCGCCTTGTCATTTCGTAACAATATGTATATCATACGGGTAGACAAGTATCCTGTAGTCATCATCTTCTGAAACAAATATTATTGACGCTGGTGACTCACAGGTACACAACAGAGGACACGATTGCAACATATACTGACAGCTTCGTACGGAAGATACTTACCTTGTTCAAAGTACAGTCCTTAAAGCAGCATTTATCTCAAACTGCAGAACATCTATCATGTTTATTAAGTTTATTTTCATGAATATGATAATTTATAGTAATTTTTTTAGTTTCTGCTTTTTTAGTCGAAGTTCACAAGAATACAAATTATTTTGTGATTAAAGTAGTGAGTTATGTAATAATATAGGTAGAGTTTTACGTCAATCGTTCTATAGTTTTCGATCCTAAGGATATTTTTTTAATCCTAAAAAAAAATCTTCGTAACAAGAAATTATATTTTGAATAATTATTAAAAATATGGATTAGGTAATCATTAGCCGTAATTAAAACCAGGGTTACTTAGATTGTGGAAAAGCACTCGAGGGTTATTTTTCTAAGAGGAGGGAGGCTTTCATGAAGGGCGATTTAAGAAAAAAAAACACATATTCACAATGAACATGGCGAAAACCACAAATTATCCTATGCAGCCAGTTTGTTTTTAGTATTTGAACCCGGGTCGAATTAACAGTATTCTAATGCTCTATTGCTCAGCCGCTGGTCGGTTTCATTAACTGCATCAAAGTGATTAAATTGAAGTTAGGTTCTTTCACTGCTTTAAAGTTTGAGTTTGTAAAATCCAGCAGGTAAAACTGGTTTTAAACTGTTAATTAAGTAGCACTACAAGTTGTAATTTTATTAAAAAATAATTAAGCTTTTAATTTTTATCCTGTTATTCAAGTTGTATTAGATTCTTCGTAGTTGTGAAATTCGTAATTCATTGGTGCTGAATTGAATTTAGATAACGAATTATTTTTTCACCTTACAGAATACGCTAACAATAAATCTATGAAATACACACATTTGAATTGTTAAATGCTTAAATAAATTGTTTCTCTCCAAACCAAATGTGCATAATTAAAGCGCGATTATATTCAAAAGAAACGACACTAAGAAAATAGAAAAGTAGCTGAAAGAAACTTTGAAAAGCTTATAAATAACTATCACGTAAGCCTATGAAGTTTTGTTAGCTTATAAAAAATTTTAGACCCAGCTTTGTTA
Source organism: Stegodyphus dumicola (assembly GCF_044657685.1). Classification (NCBI taxonomy): domain Eukaryota; kingdom Metazoa; phylum Arthropoda; class Arachnida; order Araneae; family Eresidae; genus Stegodyphus; species Stegodyphus dumicola. Next base: position 95,418,987 of record NC_140772.1, on the reverse strand, counting down.
AGTCCATTCTTATTCATTTTATCGATTTACTTCGCGGGTACGTAAATGTGTTACACAATGCAAAAGGATAAAAAGAGGTGGAGTTTATTTGATTGGTTAAGTAACAAACAGAAGTACGATTTCAGCGCTTCAAGGCATGTCCTTTGGAGCGGCTACTGCTTACCTAAATGTTTGTAGCCGATATTAATCACCTACAAGACATGAATTCTTGTATGGAAACTTTGATTTGAAGTTAAGGTACTGTGATGGAATTAGACTTTGGAAGGGATTGTTTAGGCATTTCTGTAAGGCCGGTTAATTTCAGCAAGTTATCATCATAAAGCCTATATTTTGTGATACCTAACTATGAGTCGCAGAATTCAGCTATTTTAAGTTCCCATAATACAATCCGTGATTATCATAAAACTTAAATTTGGTTGCTCTGCATTCATTTATTTATTTATAATTTTATCCGATGCCAAGTTGTCGAAGTGATTTTAAGCGATCAAAAATAGTAACTTACAGGAAATTCTAATCTAAAAGTTTTATACAGAACATGATAAATAAAACAACATTATTCATTTCGTCAATCATGACGGCATTATGAAACTTATATGCAATGTAATTATTTAAAATAAATTATATAATATTCAACTGATATAAAAATAAGTGATTTAAAATTAGTATTAGTGGCAGTCAGCAATAAAATTAGCATTAATTTCCTTTTGCATTAAAAAATGGCATGGAAAAAGCTATTAATATAAAGGTGGTAATATCGTTGTTACAAAATGTTTCTCATCGATGACAGGAATTCATACTAGTATGCAAGTAATAACATTTAAAATTTTACTTTCTCCATTTCGATTTCCATTCTGTTCGTTTAAACCCAAATTGCAAATTCACGAAACGTTTAAGGGAACAAGCTTTATTGAGCTATTCACAAGAAAACGCCAGCAATATTACAAAAAAAATTAATAATAATTAAAATAATCCGTTTGACTGAATTAATTCTATTCCTTCAAAATAAGCTTTGAAAAGATATAATGCAAACTTGAACCTGTAAAGGAGCTTAACTTTAAAAAAATAATAATAATAGTATCGGTATTGTCATTTTATTTGCAGTACATAGGGCTACATTTGTTTATTTATGACTTAAAGTTGAGTTCAAAAATGTGTACTAAGGTTCCTTATTATTTTATGAGAACGGAATAAATATCATTATGTCAAAGTATGCAAGGTTTTTCTCTCTTCTTAGCACATACCTTCGAGCTGTAATTAAAAAGTATCTACGGCTTGATTTCGGAAGTTTCGGAGTTCGGATCCCACTGAACCCATTGCTGATTCTTCATATTTTTCGGCTTCAAAAATTTCTAAAAGTAAATCTACACTATGGATAAAATATTTTTTAATATTCATAAACAAAAATTAAGAAATTAACAGTTGAATGGAAAGTTGACGCATTCCCCCCATGAAATTATAAAATTTCACCCAGAGTGGAAATTGCCCTGGTTATGAATACGTGTCCTAGATTTCTTAAATATGTACCAAAAATAATGTCACAGTGTTGTGGCTTTTAAATAAGAAAGCAACTTGGTCATAAAGAACTTTCTTTTAAATAATATTTTAAGATTCAATACAAATGAATCTTCAAATATTTACCCTACAATGGAACGTTAGTGTTATTGACGAGAAAAGGGATTAAATTTAAAACAATTTTTATCTTAGGTAATGTCCCTTGCCATCCAAATGGTCTCTGTATTATAAATGTAAAGGTACAAATAATTCTTATTCTGCTTATTATGACGTCATTAATCGAACAATGCATGGATCAAGACTATTATAGACTATTATATTTGCGCTGTGCTGGCTAGACGGTGTAGTGGTTAGACGAACTTACTGCGATACCAAAGGGCCCGGGATCCCGAAGATGGCATGACTGTAATTGTCCGTTTCTTTATAGCAGATAACGGTGGCCCACCTATTAGGATCTTTCACAATAAAGTAACCATTATTTAGTAGCGGCCAAACCTAAGTCAGCTAAATGCCCGGCAATAGAAAAAAAATAAATATAAAAAATAAAATATTTGCATCGCATAGTTTTGTAAGTGAAAACAGCTACCATAAAAGAAAATTCTCCTACGTTAACTCAATTTTGAAACCCCTGCATCGTTAGAAATATTACAGAAAGTATAAGGAATGAATGGCATGAATTAAGGGCAAGAAATATCAATGCAATGTTGAAACTCACTTATCTGAAATCACTAGTGGAAATTGGACAGCGACCTGCTTTCTGTTAGCTCACAAGGCCTATGTGCCTAAGAGAAGGGATGCGTTCGTGAATAACTCTCTAAGATAAATTGGCTCGCATTCACATTAAACATGAGAAAACCAGAGAAGCCAATCATGCATTAAGTCGCTGGCTATTAAACCCGAGTCGAACTCTCACTATTCAACATTCTTAATCACTCTACTGGTAAAGTTCGAATTGTTTTCAACGTGTTATATTTTGTCAACATAACTGAATCCGTTTAATTAAACGCTAAAAAACTAGATAATGAAATACTTGTTATACGCATTAGTGTAAATGAATTTTCAGATGATGAGGAAAGGAGGATAACTTATACAAAGACCGCTGTGATGAAGTGGCTGCAAGAGAGTTAAGATCTAAACAACTATTAAAGATTGTTAGAATGTTTAAAATCTTGTCAGAGCACATCATATAAATTAATCCTAATACTGAACGTAGACTGTAGACTTGCAGTAGTTCGAATGATAAACAATGCAGCTCGTTTCTGCAATAAACTGTATGAAGATAAAAGGCCAAAGAAGAAAAGCATGCAGAGATCAATTTTGAAAATTTTACAGAATAAAAAAATGGTGTTTAAAAAAACATATACATTTTAAAACTATTTCTAGAATTATATCATTTGGATTTAGTTGCATTGCATTTACTGAAAACATGGAGAATGTTGGCTGCAAAGAGTCCGAATATTGGCGGAAACAATTATTCGAATTACACGAAGTACTACAGTATATATATTTTGAAACACACCCTTTATTTTGATATTACGTGAACGTTAATACTTAGAGAGGAGTTAATTCTCTACAGAAATTTAGGCTGTTCTGCAAAATTGGTAATCTAGACCATTTGACCATATATATAAATTGACTACTTCTACAAACATAATTACAAACAGACTACTTGAGCTAATCTGCAAAATCGACTTAAAAAATAGATTCATATAATTTTATTATTTAGCTGACAACGCACTTGATTTGATTCTTTGCAGTCTATGTCTATTAACTTTCATTATTGTTTTAAAATACATGACGATCGCGCTTATTGACACTATAGAAAACATTTTAATGCCGTTCTTAAATTGCTGATTTAAATCATCACAACGCATATCTCCAAATGCCAGCCCAAATTAAATTTTTATTTCCAAATATTTAAGCTGAAAACAAAAGTTTAAAAAAAAGGTGTCAGAGAAAGCGTCAACTACGCAAATCCTTAAGCCTTTAAAATGCTGATTCAGCATACGAAAAAGAAAAAAACTACAAATACATGGATCTTCCTTTCTAAACTAAAAGAGGAATAGAATTCTAAACGTTTCAGTCTGAGACCTTCACACTTGAGTTTTGAAAAATGTCCAATAAATCTGTCTCTTCGGGAAAGTATTACTAAAAGTGCTGATTTAGCTTCCTTCATACGCGAGCGAAAAATGTCAACAAATGTTTATATTTAAATACAGACATATTTATATGCAGGATCAAACAAATAAGTAAATTATCACACACAAGTTCAGTACTGACCGTTTTAACTGTCATACATATGACAGTTGTATATGTATTTAAAATACAAGAATTAAAATTATTAAGAAATTAGAATTATTAAGAAAGAATTAAATTATATACATATGACAACTGTCATATGTATTTAAAATACAAGAATTAAAATGCATGAAAAGAATACATATTGCTGCGTGCGTACGGGTTCGTAATAGATTGATGGAATGCACAGGTCCAGTAATAGGTTAATAAAAATGTATTTTTATCGGAAGAAATATTTCAAAACCCTCACATTTTCCATAGAAATATTCGTACAAGTGTTCACAGTATCATACGTCAATTTCGTATAATCATACGTCAATAGTATATAATAGTTATACGTCAAATTACGAAGAACATTAAACATAATGTAATTCAAAGCGCATCTGAAGAGAAAGTTTATCCGATCTCATGCTGAACACGCAACAAAAACAACAGCAGCTAACTAAACAACCGAGAGCCTATATGATCTCTCTTCATGCTTAAAATAGTTTTCAACCGGCCGCGAGTTTTTTTCTGTTTCTTGAAATTACTGGGAAGCAATACGAGTGTGGAATTACGGTTACAGCTAACATAGTGGTCAATTACATACATTCAATTTCAATACAACTTACCGAGATACACATTTACTCAATGCTAAATGCACGTGTCCATGTATTCTTACTTTTCCGGCATAGATTTCTCTAAAAATTTGTCTCGCGCTACATTACACAGTAACATACAACAATTTAAATGATAATTCTAATAACATTACCTATCTAAGTACAAAATTCGACACAATATTTATAAAATACAAGTCAACATTTTTATGTGGGAATGTTAGACATCGCCTTCTACACTTTTGAAACGATATGCATTGAATTTGGAGTGAATAGCCTTCGAAATTCATTATTTTCTAGAAAACAGCATACGATGGGAATATCCTTCCAACCGCTACTAAATTAAAGCATTTTTCATAAGTTTTACATGCAAAACTATTGTACTAGTCGTCAATCCAATGACCAGATAGCAAAAATATTTCTTATCGACTTATGCAAGAAAAAGGTACTAAATGCGAAGCAAAAGTAATGCATTTTTTTCTATTTGCTTTCATTTCTTCCTGTTTAGGATCTTATCTCAGATCGTAAACCATTAAACTAGTAAAACTACTAGTAAAACCACCAGTAAAATCACTAAATTAAAACATGCGGGAAAAAATATAAAAAGCAAAACCCCAAACGCACCTCACTGGAATCATTTGCAATGATTTATTATTCTCTTTGATATTTTATTGTTTATTATTTTCTTTGATGCTGGCCTTTGATGATTCCATACGTATTTTGATACCTGGCTCGTAAAATTTTACACTACACAGCAAAAATTAATAAATTTATTTTAAAACTAGAACTTTCGCGTTTTCTTAACTGTCATCAAAGAACTACCCTCGAGATTAACGATCGAATACTTGAGGGTATGTAAGCACAATTATTCAAGTAAATTTCTAAATGTTTAAAAGATAGCTTTCTTTTGAACCACTATTCACAATATTTCTTTATAGAAATATATTTTACGAGATATTACAATTCTCATGAGATTTGAAATTGAAAAGGTAATTTCCAAATTTCATAATATTTATCAATTACAAACAACTTACCGAATCAGTAAGTTGCGTACATTCGACTGAGTGATCATCGACAATATTTGAGATATTTTAGAAACTATTTCATAGCTTCTAGATAAAAAAGCACCAAAATTAAAAAAAAAGAAAACATTGGATAGAAAGGATACTTTTGATATATTCTTCCACGTCTTTTCCTTTGAAAATAAATTGAATCAAAAGTTATTGAAGAATCACTTGGGGTCCAGTGAGACGACTAAGCGAGCACTTGGGGAAATCATTAATGGTCATATCGAAAGCAAGAAAACTGAAAGGAAATACTCTTGGGATAATCGAGGTGCTTTATTACGCCTTTATTAAAATAAAAGGAAGCAAATCCTTAGGGAAATCAATTTTGCTACTGTGACTAAAGATGGCAGAAGAATGATGGTAATGAAATGTAGCAGGTAGTGTTATTCCAGAATATAAATGTGTCGTTTGTAGATTCTAAAAAAAATATCAAGCTATAATTTTATATAAAAAAGTATCATTTAAGGTATTAATTTAATTTAATATTCGTTCTTTATGGGAATTTCCTATTAAATTCCTTTTTCCACTATTTTATTAATTGAGGAGTTTTTTATAATTTCGTTTCTAACATTCTCTGAATTTTATGTCTACGCAATTTCTCAAATATGCTTAGTTAGCGGGTTTTTCAATCGATTTGTTGAACCAAAAATCAAGTTTTAAATTACCTAAAAAATATCCTAGTAAATTAAATTTTAGTTTATTTTTTTAACTTTACTTTTTTAATTTTAATATGAATGCTATTCCCTTGTTACATTGTAAGAATCCCGTCCACGGTAAAATTAATGCAAAATATAACCAATATTAGTTGCAAACTAAGTAGCAAAAAACTAATCTTGCTTTTCGCATAAATTTAGCAGATTACTCCTGATGAAGAGGGACCTGTGCGTGTTTTCCCTCAAATCTCAAATCGATAGAGTCATGACTGCTCCAAACACAAGGTTGTTGCTCTGCTAATTTTATTTTTTACTTTGGCATGTTTCTATTCTGTGTTACTATATCAGTTTGGCTCTTCGATGCATATTCATTACTTTAACCAATTGTGTCTTGTATCTTATATCTGTTAATTTGACTTAAACTGTTGAGGAATCAAAAATTTTCTCATGTATTCTGTTTCTTTTGTAATTTACAAAAGATTACAATTACAATTCTTTTCTAAGTTTTAAACTTTCAGTACGTAATAAATATAATTTTATTACTGATTGCACAGGATATTTAAAAAGCTCAGTAATCAAATTTATTTCCTTAATATTGATTCTAGAAGACCATACTAAAAGTTATTTAAGAGAAAGAACTAATGAAAACAATCTAAGCATTGGAGTTTTTGCGGATCTAAATAAATCTAACACTTTATTACAAGTTGCTAAATGTGACATAATATATTTTGGAATGTACTTCATAGAGAGGAATGCCTTCGAACATAACCTTTTAAAGGAAATTGGTTTTATTCACGTTCCAAATGAAGAATTTCAGGAAAACGTCCATGCAACCAATCCAGCGCCAAGACTCGAACCCGAATTGAACTACCTGATTCACCTTTCTTATCCGACCACTCATCAACTCTAACTGTTTATAAATTTCTGAAGAGTTAAAATTCAAATTTGTATAATTGTTCATTTTGCCACAGTTATTTAAAAGAAAAATTTCGGCATATTTGAGTTTATGTTAAGTAATGATGTTCAGTAATCATCGTCAGTGAAAGCCAAAGAGACGGCTACGAATTTAATGATGGATTTATTAGTATACTAAGAAGGGAACGCTAGGCGTAGAAGCATGCAGCTTTCTTCCTCCCCCCCCCTCCGTAAGTCTATCATGTAGTAGTGATTTGAAGGTATAAAGTCACTGAACACTGGTATTTCGGTCCGAGGTTCGAATCTTGAAAATGTGCTTGCTGCATGGACATTTTCGTGGTTTTCCCCATGTCTAAAGTATATACAAGCCAGTTTCTGTAAAAGTCCTTCACGAAGCCATCCTTCCTTAGGCAGATAGCCCTCGAGGCCATTTCGTAATAACAGAAACCAAATCTTTCTATGCTTAATTAAATATATATAACATACGGAACGCCACGATGTTTCAAAACTCAAAAAACGGGTCCTTGAAGATCTAGAAATTTGTGGTTGCTAATGTAGATCATACATTAATAAATATGAATTAATAAACATGAAAATAATAAATTAGTGCAGCTCTGACAAGCTCGAAAAACCAGTTATTCATTTTCAAAAACAACAAATAGAGATCACAATTTTAACACGAATTAGATACGGTCAAATCAAAACATATCAACAGTCGCATTTGAACTGCACCTCGTTTAATAAAAAAAACCCACTAGCGGCCGAGCGGCAAAGTCGCCAAACACTGGTAGTTCGCTCCGAGGTTCGAATCTCGCGAAATTACCTAGCCTTTCGTAGTTTTTCCCATATGTATCGTGTATACGAGTCAGCTTTCCTTAGAAAATCCTCCACGAAGGCATTCCTTCCCTTAGGCAGGGCTTTTGTCTAACCCTAGAGGCTTTGCCATAATCGCATAAAAAAATCCCTCTAATAAAAAGTGTACTATTCAGAAGAAAATGGAGACGTAGACAAGAGTTTTTAAAAATATTTCAAATTCTAAGCAGCAGTCTTACCATTTAACTGAATTACAAGAACCACTAAAACATAATTTCTCTCAGAAACGATCAAAATTAAGAGAATAATTTCGCTTTGATATAAATGAAAATAGTGAAAACGTGATGCTAAATTAAGGAGCGGCAGTTGAAAAGCAAAATATTTTGTGTTTCAATACTTGAAAATTGAAATACTTCAGTTTTCAAACTAAAAGCCAGCAAACTGAAATCCCAGATAAAATATTATGTGCCAGACAAAAGACAGTTAGTGTTGAATACTAGCCAAATCAAAATCAACATTTTGATATCATAAAGTTTAGACATAATTTAACATATATTTGATAATAAAGAAATACACTGCTGCCAATTTATAATGAAATAAGTTTATTCAAAATTTAATTTTAACAACAACAAACTCCACTTTCCCTATTATAATACGTCATTAAATCTCAAAAATAATTACTTTTATCAAAAGGAATTCAAGTTATAAACAATTATTTACACCAATTGTTTCTACTTTAAAGAAACCACTGATATTTCCAAATCAGATCTTCATATGAATCTGTATGAACTGGCAGTGACCAATGGAATTTTTCATAATCTAAAGTTCTCTTTGTTTCAAAGAATTATTGAAATTTGAGCGAGCTGGAAAGTCTTCTTTATTTAAAATTATTGAAACTTCTGCAGTTTGTATGTTATTAAAAATGTCCTATTTATTTATTTATTTATTTATTTTTATTTATTTATTTATTTATTTTAGATTAAGAAGGTTCTTGAGGTTTACCAAATTTAAAAATATATATCATAGGATTATCATTTAATTTGCATTTTGAATGAAGAAATATTTATTATTTGCGAAGTTTAGTAAACAAGTTTATATTAAATAGTTATAATTTTATTTATTTAATTTTCTTTTATTTCCTTAATAACGAAACAATTCTTTTCCACAAAATGCAACTGAACATGAAAACTAATGTTTCGCCACTCATATAAAATTAAATTAAAAAGGTTCTTCAAAAGTTTAAGAATTGTTTTTCTTCTTATGCGTAAAGTATTTGTCCACTATAAAGTATATTTACTTAATTTTTTCTGCATGTTCTTTAGAATGTCTTAGCTCGAAATTACAACAGAAACAGTCAGCAATTATGTAAAGAATAAAATGGAAGGTATATGAGGGATAACTGCATAGACTGGAACTCAGCCAGATATGTTGACATGCAATCTAACCATCTACACAAGTAACGAAATTTTGGCTTATTTCCAAAATACTACAGTAAGATGACTACTGGCAAACTTCTTCCGAAAATTAATAGAATACGTATAACGCACAAAAAGTAAATTTTCAAAAGGAAAAACTGAGAAACAAAATAAATTATACTTTAGATGATCTTTATAAAGTATACTGTCTCGAATGATGAAAGAGATTTTTTAAGTATTACATAACTCTTAAAAGGATAAAGCTGTAACTCAAGCGGGACTTGCGAAGCTCGTTATTTATAAAATTGAAATAGTGCGATACATTTTCAAAAGTTCATGCTTTGTGAAGAAGCCTTTTGAAGTAATAAAAGCTTAAAAGTGTATTAATAGTTTTGTTTCTCACGCATCTACGTAATGAAGCGCATTAATACAGTGCTTTTTAGAATACACTCAATGAATTCATGTGAAATTTTTGAGGTATCTACATCATTAATTACTTAATTTTTAAGTGTGAATGTCATGTATATTTTAATATTAATGAATAAATTCTATTTACAGCAGAATTTGGTACCCTTAAAAGGGAAAGGGAATATTTGGTTTTGGTTTTATTAGATTACGCAAAGTACTCGAGGGCTATTTGCCTTAAGGGAGGGATGCCTTCGTGGAGGACTTTCTAGGGGAAACTGGCTCGTATACATGTTACACATGGGGAAAATCACGAAAACGCCCATGCAGTCAGCCCGTTCGCGGGATTCGAACCTCGGACCGAACTACCAGTGTTCAGCGACGTTACCGCTCAGCCGCTGGTGGACTCGAAAAAAAGAATAAATACGTACACATAAAATAACTTTTAAACGCACATATTTCGTCAGAAAGCGTTCTCTGTCAATGGATTATTTCGAAATTTTATTTTTTACCCATATGTAATATTCATTTTTATCCATAATTGTACATCTGTTTATCTCAGTGTTTATCCCAGAGTTATCAGGTTTATCTTTATCTCAGAGTGAAGGCTACATATCTGTGTGAGATTTCTTTTCCCAATATGAAATTTATTAAAAATAAGTACAGAAACAGGCTCACTGATGAATACCTGGACAACTGTATTCGAATAACAGTCACTACCTGCTCTCCCAACACCAGACCACTTTTTGATGATAAAAAAAAAGATGTGTACACCACATGACTTCCTTGTACGGAATATTAAATTATACGCATTTTTTCTTGCATTTAATTTAAACTTATTAGATTGAATTAAACCTACGTCGGCGACAGCGCATAAACCACAATAGAATAAATGCATTCTTTAAAATTCACTTTGTTTACCATAGCGACACTCTGGCGCTAGGTTTACTTAACAGTATTATATTTCGTTCATATTATAACTCAGAATGCACAAAATTTACATCATTTAAAGAATTATCTTATCGTTGCCACATGTTCTATTCAAATACTATAATAAAGCTAGAACGATGTATAAAAGAAATTAAGCAAACAAAACGAAAAAGAAACAGTTTTTCACAGACGATTGAGTATTTATCATTCAATTAATTCAGTTTTCACTTCGCGACAAGGCCAAAATACCTAAAAACTCAAAATATCTGTATTAAAAATTACGAAGTAAATCTTAAACACTTATTTCCTTGAAAAAAAATTCCAGAAAGGATAAAGCATGATTTAATTTGCAATAATAAATGAAGGCGTTATTTTTGTGTTGCGAAGCTTAGTCTCTCTAGATTGGCAACAAATCTACAATTCTGCTGTTTCAAATGTAAACAAATATGTCCGCCATGTTATTTAAAACTTATCCACACTTAAACAGCTTTTAAATTGTTGATATTTTTACAAATATTGCTTCCAGAATTACGAAAGGCATAAAAACCTTAACCGGAAGATAAAAACAACATAATTCAATCATTTTTAAAGCAAAAAATGTATAATTTACAAACATATAAGAGTAAAGAAACTGAGATCACTGAGCCGGGTAACAGAGTGGATATATTTATAAATATATTTATATACGTTTGGCGAAATTTATATACGTTTGAAACCCAAATACGAGGTGCACATCTACATGTTATAATAGTCTTATATACAAAATTTCAACGTTCTGAGGCTACTCGATTTTGAGTTATGCGAGATACGTACGTATGCACGCACGTACGTACGTATGCACGTACGTACATACGTTCGTACAGACGTCACTAAAAATTCTCTTCAGAATTCATTTTAAATCACTTTTTTAGTTTTTTTGGAAGAAAAGAGTCATTTATTCTGTCCTTACGTACAGATATCGCGCAAAAACATCGTTAAATTGCATTCGAAAGCGGTCAAAGTGGATATTTTCGTTGAAATATGCTGCCTGAAGCTTTTCGCGATTACAATACTTCCTTTTTACTTCATACAAGGAAGTAAAAAGAGTTCCATCCTCCTCATTAATGTTAATCAGTCTGATAAAAAAGTCTGTTATTGCATATGATATTTATTTCTAACTACACTTCAGTTTTTTTCTTATTCACAATTCAGTTTCAATTTTTACTTTTCATCACATACAGTTTAGTTAAAATTATTTTCAAATTTACTAGAATTGAAAGTTTATAAGCAACAAACAAATATAAGATTTTTTAAAAAAGAATTGGTAGTTCTTTTGGGTAGCTCACAATAGGATTTAAAAGCGGTATGGTAGCTCAGAAGCTTCATACGTTTGGGAAACCCTGCTCTAGAGTATTTCTATTCTCAACCCGGGGAGTAGGGAAATTTCATACCTTCGGTGGCGGGGAGACAGCCCGCCTTTTACTTAGCTGTTGAATATTAAATTTCCAATACTTTTAGTACTTTAATTTATAAAACAAGTTAAAAGATAATCTAATGATAACTAATTGTATATGTGTATTTTTCCAGTTTTGAAACGAGGAGTGATCTTCTCGCGATAGTAAAAGGTGTGGGGAGGATTAGGTTTAGATCCACTATTCATGATGATAATTGAATTTTCGACAGTTTAACTGTTTTATTGTTTTATCTCCTTTGCAGCGAACAGTTCAAGCAGAAAATAGGCACAAGTTGTTAATATCTATCAACATTAGAAATACTTTATAAAAATTTTTAAATAAGATATTTTGATTATACATAGCAGGATTATTATTTCTTTAAGCTCTTAAATTGTGACATCTGCGACAGAAAGTAATTTTGCCCTTTTAAAGTCGAATCTAAGAAATATATTGCTGTGGCCAAAAGAATTTGAATTAATCGCATGATTAAACTTAGCTATTATCATTACTTGCAATAACTATTATCTCTTGTAACAGCAGTAAAATTTAAAATTTTCTTCTCAAGTCGATCTACTTATTAAGGAAATCTATACGAAACACTAATACATAACAACTAGTGTTATCACAATTGAAAAACTGTGAATTATCGCACCTGGATATGGCCACGAACATACTCCAGCAATTTTATTAAGAGTATAATCAAGTGAGTATAGTCATCAGGTTTAGAGAAATAGTGCAACAGCAAATTTAAGGTAGGAAACTTTTTTTCTGTATTTAAAGTATTCGATGTAAAAGTGAAATGTAGCTTCTAAGTTATTTGTTAAAAAAACTAATTTGATATCTTACATCCATCATATTTCCTACTAAAAGACACTGCCATATAACAGTTGATATAGGAAAGCTGTGAAGTATAAATCTTTAGCAATGATCTCTAATAACAAGCATAGGAGGTCGAATATTGTTCTGCGTAAAAGGTCTTCGCAGCTTTAAGATAATAGTTATTGAAAGTAATGATAACAGCTAAGGTTAATCATACGATTAATTCAAATTATTTTGGTCACAGAAAAATCTTCAAAATCAGTTTCAAATATACATTGTATATATTTGAAAGTGATTTTGAACGGTAATGAGACTTCGCAAGTAGCCATAGCATGTGTTTGTAAATTTCAAGCCGTAAGTTGGAAATTGTACTCTAATAAACCTTTTAGCTAAGCTTTTATTTCTTGTCTTCCGTAGAAACGCTGAATGGTTTACTAATGGCCCACGTGCGAATTCTAGAGAGGGCATGGATGTTTGTAAGTATATAGAATTTATGCAGTATGGAGACATTTAAATGCTGAGAAGCCGAGAGTCTTATTGCGGGGTTTGTTGATATGGAAAGAGGCGTGGGAAACCCTCGGATCGTTCAAAGGGGTATTATCCCTCTTGCACCGTCCCCTTTCTTAATGTTAGTGAATGATGAAGGCTATCAGCTCCTGTTTCAATGCCTAGTTTTCTACCACTAATTAATAATAGAGGTCTGATTTCTACAATCATGTGATGTACTGTAGAAAAGTGCTTACAAAATCTCAAGCGTTATATGGATATGAAATTTATCTCTCTAGAGTGTTTATTTTGTTTTGTATTCAATATTCATTCAGTATGTTTTGAGATCATTGCATTCCAGTATCGGAAACTTTCTAAATTCCGCAGTGAGTGCTTTTATGGATTGTTTTTACGTCATTATAGATCTGTGGCGGAAGCATTGGTTCTTAGAAGGTAGAAAATTTAACACTCTTTCTTTCTATATTCTATGTGCTCTATTTTTATAATTCTAAAACTAATAGACTTTGTAACCTGTGATATGTTAGTATCTATCAAATACCGCTTCTTCGACTTTGTCGCCATTATTTGCCTCAGGCCTTGGCCGACACAGGTGAACAGTTTGAGCAAAAATTTACTTTCAAGAATAAGGTCATCATATTGCTTGCTCAGTATAATGGCTCTACCTACAGGCGATCTTGAAGTTTAACATTCACATGCTTCTGTCCACAGCATACGGTTTTATTTGCTTTATCTGATTTTGTGAAAGTTCGCTAGGTCTAGCTGCTTAAGAGAACGAACGTATTCCTGAAGATATTTCTAATGACACATTACACATGGAAAAAACGCGAAAACGCCCATACAGTCACCCAGTGCGCCAGAATTCGAACCCCAGACCGAACTGCCAGTGTTCAACGATTTTACCGCTAACTCCCTTCTCAGGTAACCTTCACAGCATTTGGTATATTGTCTGTTGTTACAGATTAGAATTTCCCTCTAACCATCTTCCACGTAAGCTCCTGTATTTTATTTGATTTTTATCTTTTATACCTACATATATTCTTTCTTATCTTAAATTTCATTTCTTTTTTAATTATTGGTGTTTTTTCTAAAATCCGTGGGTGTAACACTTACCCAGACGTGTCATTGTAATAGTAGTTACTCTTTAATAATTTCCATGTGTCTTTGGTAAGATTTAGTATCTTAGCAAGATCTAGCTTCAGCAACTAGGATGTATTATAGTAATAATTAAGCGTATTGATAATTTGCATTTGCTTGTGTCCTCTGTTGCAAGACGTTCTTCTCATTAGCAATTGTGTTTGAATTATAACATTTTGATTAAGAGTTTCGTTTCTATCGTAATTATTTGAGTTTCTGGCAGTAATTACTCATCATTAATGAATTATGCTTATAAATTGCATTCTTGCGTGCTTTTCGTAGTAGTAACTATCATTTATATTATTTTGTAGTCTTTTATTATTTTTACAGAACGCCAACTATATATGTATTTTAAGTTTTTTTTCGATAGTTATTAAGAATTATCAATTGCACAAGTTGTTTTTAATTATTGTAACTCTCTGATTCTGAGACCTATAGCCAAATATTTTTTTCATTTTATTATTCCGTAGGTTTTTCGTTGGCATTAATTAGTAAAGCTCTATTTGTATTATCTACTTTCTTATCGTTAATTTTTAAAGTCGCATTATGCGTGTTTTTTATTGATTATGTCCTTAACTTAACCCAACAACAGCTAAATGTTGTGTTTTGGGGCCATTACTTTTTCCATGCCAGTGGCTCATTATAAATGAATTTTATGGTCGCCAAAGACACTGTAGTCAATCTTGATATCTAAGATCCTATCAAGCTTTAATTGGATTAATGACTGCTATAAACTCATTTTAAGTTGTTATTGTGCCACGTGATGTGGCGCCCACTTAAGTCTTCCCCATCAGATCCATTACTTCAACACACACAGCTTCCGTTTCTCCTATCAAACCCACTTCTCTAGAAAATCTCTCCTCTACCGACATATTAAGATCAACATACTAAGTGACAATATCTAGACTTTCCTTTCTCAAAGCAATTACAAAATTAAAATTACAAAAAAAACTCAAAGCAAATTTAAATTAAGCTAAATAAGAATGATTATGAGAATATTAACGCATTGGTAGCGGACGACAGAAACCTTGCTGTTGATGAAGGACTTTCTACTGCGAACGTGCAAGTCCAAACAACTGTTCTTCAGAATAAAGAATACTCACCAGCTGTTTCCTTCTATTATCAGCATTCAGTATCGAGTGTTCCTAGGAAACTATCGCATTCTTCTCCTACAGGCCGCTTACCTCTTATTTCAAGCACAGTGTCTGCCAGACACGTCTCTGAAAAACTACTTTTAACGAAGTCTAAGGATACGAGCAGACCACCAGAAAACTGTAAGTCTCAACTCTAATGCAATTCATCTAGGGAAGCTCGACATTGCTGAGAAATAAGTGCGTAAGTTCTGTTTCTGTTATTTCACATAAACTAAATTAGATCCTACAATGAACCTGGCGAATTCCCGCACAGGAGTGAATTAATTACCAGTACAGAACAAGGGTTAAAATAACACTCTATTATATAAAATAAGAACAGAAAGGCCTGATCTTTGTGCTTTACGAAAACACCGCTACAAAACTAGAGGTGAATCTTAAACGTAGAATATAAATCAATCCAAATCTAAAATAGAATAGTGCTGGATTAGCACGTTAAGATATTGTCTAACAGGTTTACTCAACAAAAAGCTAACATGCGTGACAATAATCCGAAATGGCAAAGTGGCTTACTAGCGTAACAGCGAGATAGCAACAAAACGTGCACTAGCTAGCGAAAACACACTCTGAAAAAACTCAGCGATTCACCCTTTTAAATATTCATTTCACGTAACTTTAAATTTTGCATCCTGGCAAGAAAATGCAAGGGGAAGTTGAGAAGTTCAGGAAAGGTATCCAACTTAAAATAAACTTGTTAGTGCAAAATAAGGAAAATCCTACAAATGAGAATTGCCAAGAAGGAGAAATAGCTTGTCCATACGCAGAGAAGGATGCCATATATTAAAACTAAAAGAAGCAATAACCAACAATACATAGGTATCAGCAATGTTATCTCCCAGTACACGAAACATATATACTCCCATTATAAGGGAGAAAAAAGTCGTCATCTTTAGTGTTGTAAACTCTAAAGATTTTGAACTTTGTAAAGATTTACAAAGTTCAAACAGGATCCGTTACAGGATCTGTTTCCGCACGTTAAAATAAACTCTGTATGTCCTAGGATTCCACTAAAATTGCAGGATCTTATATATATGATCTCAACACCAAGCTAAATCGCGGGTTCCTCCCTGTCCTTTAGACAGCACAACTGCCAGCATTTGGATCACTATAGCCCCACATATACCTCTCCTAATGCCTCCCCAGATTTCGAACGTTCACATACCGCATATTTCTATGTCACCACCAACAAATAATGTGTTAACTGCATAAGGTATTTCTCCCATCTTCTTGGGGTGACTTCGTGGTGTGGTGCTCTGCACACTGGGACGGTATTTCAGAGGTTCGCGGTTCGGTTCCCGGCGAAGGCGTTGTTAATTTTTCATCTCTCCGGCTTTTACAATTAATTAACCTAATGCCTCTACAACTTTATACAGCCAAATCACGAGAGCTACAGATTACAATATAAAACATTCTGCTGGCGCACTAGGATCTTCTACGCATAAATTGCTTCGATTCACTCTAGGCAACAGAATTTTAAACGTCAGTTAAATCAGCACAACAAATTTCGGCAACCGATCCATCACTTAATACCAGACACTATGGAATTACCGTTCCAGACACTATGGAATTATGTATGTAAATAAGAATACTGATAGCAAACAGATTCTGATAACGAGCCATACACTGATTATAAACAGAGATTCACTTCACGGCTCTATCATCCTGCTTATTTTAATATAGTCAGCTACATCACGTTTACAGCTCTGAAGTCTAAACTCAGAGGACATTTCGATGGAGCGTTTGCGGAAGACGGGCAGAACCACGGGCACTGCTTTTTGTCACGTAATATGTCGACAGTTTATACAAAAATAGAAATGCAAACAGTGTTCTTTTAAGCGGAGGTCACGGCTCTGATAGCAGCTACTACCAAACGGCTATGCCACCTTGCTACCAAAGTCAGTTTGTATCTATTTCGACTCAGCCTCCAGTTTAACAGCAATAGGTGGCAACCGTTGCAGGAACGCTTTAGTTCATCAGGTTCAAAGGTTACTACAGGCAATCTCAGAGTACGTTCGTTTTCGCCTATCCTGCGTTCCAGCCCCCACAGTTATAACAGACAACGATCAAGCCGACATTTTTGCAAAACAAACAGCCAAAGCCCAAAACAACAGGTCTAGCTATTAAATTTTGTAAAATTTACGGAGAAATTCAGAAATTTATTTTGGCCCTTTTTTTTTTTTTTTTTTTTTTTTTCCCAGTTTGCTCCAAGAATAATTTACTTGGCGAACTTCTTAATTTATAGCAACTTATTTTCCTTTCCTTTTTTTAATAGTAGACTAGCAAAACAATCATCGATCATACTTTAAAATAATTTTAACAAAGTGCGTTATTATCGCTTATAATAAACATGTGAAATTTCAAAACGCGCCAATATAACATATAAATTCAAGTACATCCTAGGAAATTTTCAATAAAAAATTCTCTCTTTTGAAGGTATGCTTAGAAATAGATCTGCTTTAAGATGATGGTAATAATTTCGTACGTTATAATTCAAAATTATTTCGAAAAACTTACAAAAATTACTTGAAGGTGACTCATTCAGAAGATGCTAACGATTCTTGCATCCTCTTCTACGTTTGAATGTTTACGTTTAAGAATCACTACAGTCACAGTGCTTCAAATCCCTCTATTGTCGCTAAGAGTACGGTTGAATGACCGTAGGAGGAAAACCAATAATAAATTTATAAAATGTCAGTTTTCGGAGAAAAAAATGGCAGACGAATGCAGTGTGTAATTTCCAAATTCTGAAATTTTTCAGCTAGAGTGTGGTATAAAGCTTCAAGGACTACAGGTTAAGTAATGTCATTACAGACCCTATAGGAGTATTAAACGTCTAACTAGTATGCTTCTGGCATAACAGCTTTAGAGATTTCATTTAATTTTATGTTAAACAGTTAATCGATTTTGTGTTTTCATATTTAAAATACTTTAAGAATATTAAATATAATTCTTTTAAAAAGTCAGCCATTTTAATTGTATATTAGTTTTCTAATTTGAAAAGAAAATTAGCTAAATTAGTTATTAGTTGAGCTGCGCGCAACGCGTATTTTAATTTTATGCCGATGACGAAGAAGTTATTGTATTTTCAATTTATTTAAAACACATTAATATCCAAAGCATAAACTAAACTATTAAATGCAATGTAAAGAATATCCAAATATGTGTACAAAATTTGATATTATATAAATGTTTTATATTCTAGATTACGCGGATATTTTCCAATTATAATGAAGTTTTTAAGATACTTATCTTTCAAACATACTAAACCTTTTGACAGATTTTGACATTTTAAGGTATCTGATTCCCTTAACGTAGATCGTGCGCCTGGCATATTCTGCATTAAGGAACACAGTAGATCCTATAGCTAGTATTCTTTACTTCATTCAAAGAGCACTGTAGACCCTAGGCCTCAGTATTCCATAGTTCATTGAAATAGAACAATAGATCCTGTGCTGAGCATTTCGCATTTTTTCACTTTCTCGCTGTTGATGGACAATACAAAATTTTATCCAAAATTTTAACAAAAGGGAATACGAATTATATAAAGTTTAAGACTGCATAATACTTAATGCTTTTCAACTTTCCTTAAACGTTTTAGTAAGCACTATTTCATTATTATGAATTGAACTTAATGCAGCTAATATGCAATAAGCTGCTGTTTCCAATAGGTTATGTTCTTCTCAAAAACTATTATTATTCACAAGATTATTATCAATGAAATAACGTTATTCACATTTGAACTTTAAGGTAAAAGTAATGTCCAAACATAACTGCTTTCTGTACACAATGTGGCATACGCTGTGTAAGTACACTATGAATGACGATTATAGGCCTACTTCTGAGGATTCTTTTAGTTAGATTTCACAGATCTGATGGCATTTGCTCGAACTGGGAATTGAAACTTGACTAAGAAATACACTTCCACTGTGCTACTTAGTGCCTTCTAATACTAAATAATTTTTTCTGACGTAATTCATTTTGTGCATTTTTATTTAAATATGGCTTTATTTAAAGAAAAGAAAGCATTCTAATGTGGGCAAGTGTTTCAGTTTGGGTTTTCTTGGATTAAGAAAACATGATAGTCCCAACTAACAAAAGATGAGATCAAATTGTCAGTTTGAAATCAAGAATTAAATACTTACGTCTTAAGACAGAAGAACTTAGCTTTGACATGAATACCTTTGCAAAGGCGTTTCCTTCCAAAAGCTTTCTGTGTAAATATAAATTTGCAATGTAACAGCCCTTATACAGAACATATCACGAGATGTTCTCGAAACATTTGCAGCTCTATCTTTCTTGATCCTTATTAGCCGCGGGAACAGAAGCTGTTTTCTCCTGACAAAATGATTAATGAATATATGATGACACGTAACAGACGCATAGACTAAGTAACTCAGCTTGTATACTCTGTTATCTGTCGTCATTTTTGTAAGAATATCATCGGAAGGGAAAGAATTCCTCTCGGCATAGTAGTATCTAAATGAAATAAAGCTGGCATGCTGCCTTTAGTATTTCCGTTATATTAAAAACATTATTCAATTTCATAACTTTTGTATAAAAACAATACATTCATTAACGAATACCGAAAAGGTAATTTCAATAACCTGAACTTATTTAATAGTTATATCATTACTCCTCAATCAAAATTTTCAATAATAAAATTTAAGCTGATTAAAAGGTGCCTTTATTCAGAAGGTATGAAATGAAGACATTCCTGCTCGTATTTTACTTTAAGAAATAATTTAGAATGCTTTGTTTCCATCCTAATTACTGAAATCAACTGCCAGTGTGTTTGGGAAGTCCTTATTTAGTACAGTAAAATATATGTATTCTATTAGCCTATTATTTATATTTCTGGACTAGAAAATGTTATTCCGCATAACAAGAAATTTGTAATCTACTTTCGGTATCAAACACTCCAAAGTGTGACGGTTCTTTCAAACTAGTGTGTATCGAATCATTTCGTTTTCCAGCATGCATTCATGGTGTAACGATAGCACACTCGGTGCGTATTCAAGATCATTGCACATTTTTCACGTCTTGCGCATCAAAAATCCCTAATGACTCTACAAACCGTATACACCTATACGAAATTTCTATGCTTAAATTTAGGATTTATAAATTTTGCTTTTTAAAGTGGCAACATTACCAGACAATTCAAATACAAAGTTTTCCCGTTGCTTTATTTAAAAATTTATAACAAGTTATAAATATTAATTGAATCAAATTATAAAAATAATGGTTATATATAAAATCTGCTTTGTCAAATATTAATAAAATGAATGCTGAATAAAAGCAATATTGTGCTTAATGAGAATCAGTATTAGAGATGAAAATTCTGTAATCAAAAAAGAAAAAATGGTGAGGCATTTATTATTAAATTACATGTTACTCAGATTGTAAATTAACAATAAACTCGAAAAGAAGATAAATAATTACAGCAAAACCTTTATGCAAGGGAAAAATTGAGAGTTTTCTCACAAGAAATCTACGAAACCACAAGAAAACTTATTTGGACTAGATTTCCATCCTTTCAAAATATTCGCGTGGAATGCAGTTACATTTCTCTCCATGCATTTCCAAAGTCCTGTTTTTCTGTTGCACGATTAATATAAATAGAATATATATTAATAAATTATATATTATAAATTACGATTAATATAAATAGAATATATATTAATAAATTATATATATATATTAATAAATTAATGAATTTTTTTAAACACAAATCTAGCTTACTTAGGAGGATAAATTCTTATTGAAACTCAAAGTAATTTTTAAATTTTAAAAAGATAACATTGCAGAGTCATTGGGTATATTTTAAAAGTAGAAGCGATGAAAAATATGCAATGCTGTCGCCGGGACTCGAGCCACGGATCTCTCGAGTACGCGCCGAGTGTGCTGACCACTACAACACGATGGTATGCTAAGAAGGTTGGAGAAATACCTTATAACATAAAAAAAAATGTTAAAATAATCTTAGCTAATAAAATAATTTAATTTAATTTGTTATTTAAATTCTGCTTATTTTTCAACTGAAAATAACATACCAACGTTAAGCAAACATCATATCAACATTAAGCAAATCAAATCAACATTAAGCTTAATATATTTTTTCTTAAATATTTATTTTAAAATAAAAAAAAAATTATACTTGTTAATGAGCTTATAATTTATCACTCCTCTTGATATGTGCAAACAAAAAATTTAAATTCTAAAAGTCTGTTTTTTAATTTTTTATGTCGAAATAAGCTCTTACGTGGCGAAAAAAATATTATGTGGTGTTATTTCTTGAGACTGAACTATTCCATTCCAGCACAAACAACAATAGACCCCGCTGAAATACATTTTTCAAATTTCCTTTAAATATTGTGTTATGTTTCTTTCTCACCTATTTCATCGTAACTCTTCAAGATAAAATATTTGAAATTTTTGCTTCGCATCTATAGAAAGATTATGTATATTACGCTCCCGTTAAATAAATGAGAATGCTTCCGATAAGTTAATAAGAACACAAGTTCTTATAAGAGAATCACATATCTTAAGCGCTCATTCGTACACAGCAATTTTTACAGCCGTAAATTTTGCGACAGATTTTTACCAAGTCATTTTTAGCTTATACAAGAAACAAGATTGAAAATCTTCATACAGCTCTTTTTCCCAATTGTGACGAAAGAATCTGGAATTAAAATAAAAGCTTTCCATAATTTTATTAACGACGTTATCATTCCATTACAAAGGCCAGCTAGATTTTATGACGTGATAAGTCAACACTACTCTTGCTAGGCATCGATTGCATCGACCTACTACTTTTAAAGAAGATAATCTAACTATTTGCTCCACAAGACCATGCCTAAATGAATGTGACAATTGCTTATATTTGCTCCCAAACTATTGGAAAGAAACACGATACCCAGTGCACCAAAGCGAGTTTGGGATGAAGTATTGCCCTCCACAATTTTAGTTTGGGCGCCGCTCTAGAGATCATTCAGAACATTCGTTCTGAACCTTTCTTGTCACGGTACACATTTAATAATTTAAACATTTGGCTGTACACTAACTATAAGATAAATTTAAAAGTATTTTATTTGGTTATTTGATTGATATACCTATAACTCATTTTGAAAAAAAAAAAAAAAAAAAACAGCATACGTAATAATATTCAATGAAGTAGGAAATAAAAATCCGAAATTTCATTTTGGTGCTTTTTTATAATTTCCTTTATATTTGGGTGTAAAAATTATTATACTACTCTCATTTCATGATCCAGATTTAAAAGTCTGGATCTTTCTCTCATTTTTATATTGGCCAAAGCCGAAAATCAGAAGTCTCGCAACTAAATGTTGAATATTATTATAACACGCTTAAAGCTTTCTGTGATGTAGGATAAACGTAATTCAAATTTAATCCAGAGTGATCGAAGCTGGGAACGTAAAAAATCAATTTTGCTCTTGTCAGGAAAGCAACTCCTCATTTTCCAGTTGCTACGTGTGTGGGGGGGGGCTGACTAAACACTTACATCTCGAAAGCACACTCAGGGAATTATGGTAGTTCTTTAAACCTATAAAAAATTTTGCTGTTATTTAACTTATTGGTTTTGTAATACTTAAGCAATAAGTGATTTTGCAAATAATGAAAAAAAAATCTTGATATGGGTGCAAGCTTTTTGGATCGTACATGAACCAGATGCGATATATATTTTAACCAATATATTTTTTTATCATACTTATACGTGAAGTTTAATTTAAGGGAATATGTAGGTAGGCACGCAGGTATCAAAGTTCTTAAATTGTTTTACTTTTTGAAACTGAATGTATTGCAATCGAGTATCCAATATTCAATCATTATGCCATTCATTCTGATTATATTTAAAAAAACTTCTGATGTGGCAAATACATGAGTACCACCATTTTATGTTGAGACATGGAATAGGCTATAAACTATCTCTTCCGTTTGATCAGTTGCACATGAAACCTAATTTCTTAATAAACTTTCTCGCTCAATATTAGTTATAAACACTACTCCTTTTTTATTATTATATTCTTCCATATAATACACGTGCCCGTCTACACACCCATTCTCATACATTAATTTGAACATATCGCATAGATTCATATTTCAGATTCTCTAATTCATGACTTAAAAACCATAAAATACACTCATGTCCATAAATTAAGGATAATGCAAAATCAGGCAAAGGAAGAGTTAGAAGCAAAACAAATTTGACTTATTTGTAAAGCTTATTTATTAAACAAAAGGTAAAGAGCAAAAAAAGATGCTATATGTTTTGATATTATTAAAAAAATTAGCGATTTTTTCTCCCTGGAGCAAATTACAAAAAAAAAAAAAAAAAAAAAAAAAAAAAAAAAAAAAAAACATGGTTGGTATGATTGTTAATACATTGTATGTCTCCCACACGATGCAATACAGTCCGTACAACGCCTAGGCATGCTGAGTATCAAATTATCTATCTGATCTTGGGGGATATTACACCACTCAAAAAGCAATGCTCTCCGAAGTTCCGGTAGACATGTAGGAGGAGGTTGACGGGCTGCAACTCGTCGGCCAAGTATATCCCGCACGTGCTCTACTGGATTGAAGTCCGGTGAGAATGCTGGCCAGTCCATACGGGTGATATCCTCCGACTGAAGGCATTCGCTTACGATGTTTGCACGGTGAGGACGAGCGTTGTCATCCATAAACACAAATTGTGCGCCCATGGCGCCTCGAAACAAACGTACATATTGTTCCAGAATGACGTCCCGATAGATTTGGCTTGTCATGGTTCCAATTTGAAACTACAGGTTAGTTCTGGAACCCAGAATAATTTCACCCCAAACGAGCACTCCTGCACCATCGTAACGGTGTCGTTCAATGATGTTTTCTTGGTGGTAACGGGTACCTGGAGCTCTCCATATGAAAGTCCAGCGAGAATCAGACTGCAAGCTAAACCTGGACTCGTTGGAAAACATCACACAAGCCTTCTGTTGCAGTGTCCACAATGCATGCTCTCTACTCCAGGCTAACCGCAAGCTACAGTGAGTTGCAGTAAGTGGAACGCATCTGACAGGTCTACGAGCATATGGAACAATCTGCCCTAAGCGTCTGTACACGGTCTGAAATTGTCGTACCAGTGGCTGAAGAGAGCTGACGAGACAGGTCTGAGGCTGTGCTCCGCCTGTTTCTTTTGGCAGTAACTGCCAAATACCGGTCCTCATTCGGCGTTGTAACTCTGGGGCGACCTGTGCTGTAACGTCTAATCACATTACAATCATCTTGGAATCGTTGCCAAAGCCTGGAGATGACACTTTTGGCAATTCCAAGTTCGTCTGATACTTCCAATTGGGTACGCCCACATTCCAGACGGCTGATAATTCTACCACGTAAAAAATCATCCAAATGCGTCCTTTGCATCATAACTATTCGGTTATTGCACTGAAAGGCTTATAAAGCGCCTGCGAACAATTTTATTTCTTTGCCTGCATTCCTTATATATCACTCTCTTACACTCTCGTCATTGTAACGTACCATTGGTGTCATCTGGTTACTTCCTGAAATTTGCATATGATTCTTGAAGATGTGTGTAGTGATTTTACAGGTGATATATTTATTTTAGAGTTCGATTTCCGCGTGACTCCGAATTATCCTTAATTTATGGTCATGAGTGTACTATACAAAAATTATTTTTATAATTATCGATATGTATTTAAGTGTTCCCGAACATTTCTTTAGCAGTCTTGTCTCAGTTTATGATATCATTGTTCAGTTTTTCCAATTAACGTTTTTATTTGTCACTTTATTTAATAAAAATCACGTCTTCGCATTTACACTACAGAAAATTCAGCAACAAAATCACAAAATGTTTAAAAACTTATCTTTAGAACTCCCAGTTGGGTATTAATTTTTATTATGCCTTTTTTAACATTTGCTATATTTACATTTGTTATATTGTTTCAAAAGAAATATAAAGCGATAACATTCATTGAAAGCATCCTTTTATAAAAGTACTTCGACACAAAAGTACAAAGAACACGAAATCGAGGATAGATGTTATTGCACCGAAATGCAAAATTAAGATGATTTGCAAGCTACTTTTTTTTTTTTTTTTTTTTTAAGAAAAGTATTTAACCATTACTACTTATGCCGCTGAATAATTATGAAAATGTTCAGTGTCGAAATACGCAAACTTACACGTGTGTATCTACAGAGCTGTGATTGTGAAGGAGATATAGAGATTCTGGTGATTTGCGTGCCTGTATTCTTTCATGATATTCTCCGTGTTTCTCGCAAGAAATGGGTACATTTTATAAGTTATCAACTAAAGCGAATAGCCAGGAACATTTGCATGACGAAATGAGATGTATATTGTCGGCAGATTGAAGTCAGGCCAATTTAAGAGCAATTGGCTACAGAGCTTAGGTCCCAAATGATAAGACTATATATATATGATATGATATATATCACTAAATATGATATGATATATATCACTAAATATGATATGATATGATATGATATGATATGATATATATGATATGATATGATATATATCACTATATATGATAGTGAAAGGACTGTTATTTAGCTCTTTCAGCGGGTTGACTTAAGACTGTGAGCTATATGTTGTTACTGGAGGCTGAGTTTCACGGATACACTTACCCGAAGGCTTCATAAGATAAGACTCTATGCCAGAAGAACCGCTGTTTGCATCCAGTTCACTGCAGGCTGACAACATATGCCTTGGACCACAAGGCAGTGCTTTTAGAATGGTACAGACAACATATGCCTTGGACCAGACTCCATTGGAGCACCATGCTTTTTACAAATGAATTGAGATTCAGCTTGACACTTAATCTCGGCGCACCTATCTATATCTGGAGAGAGCCTGGAACACGGTGCCATCTCTAGCTTCTCCTGGAAAAGGACCTTAATGGTGGTTGAGATTCAATGTTTGTGCAGGCATTACGTTGGACGGCCGTACAACACTGCTTGTGTTTGATAAAGGCTTCCTCACTGTTATGAGGTATCGGAAGGAGATCTTAGACCGGTATGTTTGATTCTTCAGGGCTGCAGTTCATCCTAGATTCCTGTTAATGAGAGATAGCGCACCCCCATATAGGGCTCAGCTGTTCGAGGTCTATCTAGAAATCGAGGATATTCGCCGGATGGAATGGCAGGCCAGATCATCTGATCTTAACCTTATAGAGCAAGTCTGGAACGCTCTTGGAAGGGCAATATCATCTCGACATCTCCTCTCGGAACTATCATGGAGTTGAAACCTGTCTTGCTTCCCGAGTGGGTTAGGGTGACACAGAGACTTCTCAACTGCCTCTTGTCGTTACGTTGCGCGACCTGTCCGCCTGTAAGAGAAAATCATATTAGACTCATTTTCACTTCGATATCATAAAGTAGATTTCGGACATTTCTGCACAATTAGGTTTATTACTAATCACGAGAACGTAAAATGACTTATTTTGAAAGGAATGTTATAAACGCATATTCATACCAACCTGTCCATTAGTTTTCCAGAATTTCAACCTAGGGTGCAAATTCTCTTAATTTTGCACACGACTACACATTTACTTCCTCCATAATGAGATTTCATCTTCATAATAAGCTTATTCTCTTTGCATATAGCATAATTCTAAGAACGCGTTTAAAGCTTATAAATGTAATTTGTTGTTCTCTACCTCATACCTATTTTAAAATCGAATTTTAGCAGTTCTGTATGATTTCTAACACATATTTTACGAAGGTCGGTGCAGAGCTTCAAGTAAAATATCACTTTCGATTCACCAATGTTATCCCAAATCTAATATATAGTTTCCATTGACATAAATGCCTGAATACTAAAACTGAAAAGTTTTGGATTGTATTTTAATATAGTTTTTAATTAAAAGTATCATGGACTCCAAATAAAGTACTACTTACGATTGCCCATTAAAGACTGTTATGGGTTTCCACGGAATTACTACTTCCGTTTGTCCAATTTTACCCAAAAGTTAATCAATTCTTTATATGAATATGGAATGCTTAGTTACGAAAAAAAGGAAATTTTAAAAAATATATAACAGTTATCATGGACGAAAAGTCGTCAAACTCATACATACAGACATCACTGTAAATAGAGTAAAAACCAGCTGTGAGGAATCTAGTTCGTGCTTATTCATTGAAAACTCATTATTGAGTTTTGGAAGGAAAGCGTTATTTCCTTTACCTATATTTTCAATTGAGATATAAAAGATAAAAAGAAACAAACAAATAAAGAAGTATAAAAAAAACCCGAATAAATAAAGAAAATAAAAAGAAGAAAAGAGAAAGAATTGCGGGAAAATTACAAATTTTATTCATGACTAAGAACTAATAATACGTTTAAAAGAAATTATAGCTGTTCAAATTCACTATTTCGCCCTGTATTATATTTAAAGAAATCTCTGTATCGCCCTGTATTATATTTAAAAAAATAAATAAGTAGGGCAAATAGCGTATAGAACGTGTTAATCCTGCTTTCTAAATGCCATATTCTCAAATAAAATGCAATGCAATTATTACAACCGAAATCAGGTAAGTTAGAACTTAGAAAAAAACATCCGATGAAGAAACACGGAAGCAAATAAAATAACAATAGCAATAATAATAATAATAAGAGGGAAAGAAAGAAGGAAATTCCATTCCTGGAAAGAAAGAAAGTGTAAAGGAAGGAATTAATTTAAAATTTAGTTTCAAATACCGAAAAATAATGGACATATATTTCACTTCACATTTTCAGAAAATATTAGAATACTAATAATCTCTAAACCTTAGTAAGCCTCTAAGACTTAGCGAGGTAGTCGAGGTATGGTTGTAAGGAAATTCTAACATTTTTGCATTCTTGATCTCAGATATTCCCGAATTCCACATGGGAAGAAAGCTCGACCACACCTCCCTTTGATCTAAGAAGAGGGGAAAATTTATTTCCCTCTATCCCATGGGTAGGAAAAGTCAAATGAAAGAAAAAAAAAAGTTAAGTGATACGTTGCAGCCCAAAAAAGCCAATAATACTATTCCACGCTAAAGGTTAACCGCCCACCAAGCTGTAGAAAACGGAACTACTCAGATATCGTATGAAAGAAATAGAATGCAGATAGTCAAAAAGAGTAGGGATTTTTTTCATTCCCCTTTATTCTCACTTTCTCTTGAGCGCCAACCACCCTTTGTATGCAGCTGTCAACTCTTAAAGAGGATTAGGGGAATCTATTTCCTTTGAACTAAAGTTCTTTTCGTTGTTTTTTCTCTTGCGGTTTTCTATGGAAATAGCAAACTAAGGGCTATCGAAAATCTCCTTTTTTATTCGATTTTATGAAATTCCATTTAATGTGCTGTTAGGGCTATTTTAGCCTGGTGTCTTTATTGAACGTATATGCTGTTTAATAAATGCGTTTTTGATGCTGGTTCAAGTAATTGTAACTCAGAACGTGAAAACATGCTGGACAGCAGAAAACATAATTAAACGCAGCACATATGTGAAATAGACATAACATAATTAAATAGCATATATTTTACTATCTAATATCCACACCCAATTGGGGAATATATTGTTGCGTGCGTACGGGTTCGTTATGAAATGAATGCACAAGTCCGAGGAAAAATGAACAAAAATTTATTATTATCACAACAAAAATGCTTAAATTTTCTCAAATTATCATGCAGTATTATAATATCTCACAGTAGTTATCTTTTAACTACTCAAATATCCAATAGAACGTAATTCAAAACAGCTAAAGAACGCTAATCCGCGAATTCGCTAAAATCAACAAGAGCAGTTTTCTAAACAACAACAAACTAAGCAACTACAAACTGAGATGTTTTCCTCCTTTTATAAGCTTTTAAAATCACGCGCTAGAATTTTCCAGTACTTTCTCGAAATCAAAAAAAGAGATATTTATTTATTTAATGCACGCGCTCTTGTATTTTCAATTTTCCTGCTTAGCTTTCTTTTAATATTCGTCACGCGCTGCACTGCGCGAGAAATAAAACCATTTAATTTATAATTGAACTAACATTAGCTTTTTAAATACCAAATTCGTAACACTGCCCCCTTCCCAAGGACTGCACGTCCCGGGAAGTACAATCCCTGGACAGGAAGCTAAGCTTACAACTGTGGCATAAATGCATTAATAAGCATTTCATTACAATAATAAACAACATGAACAATAAATGCAGTACAAAAAAACAAATCAAATGCTATCAAATACTAAATACAAAACAAATCAAATACACATTTAAAAACAAAAAGGACCATGGTCTGGTACTATTTACAATTATTTACATTATGTACTATGGCCATAGTAATAAGCTAACCTGTCGTAAGAGTTCGAAGACTCACGGATCCGAACCACGACGTCATTCGTGTTCAGCACTGTATATGGACCATCCGAAGGTGACTGTAATTTAGGACTCAGTCCTTTTCGTTGAATTGGGTTCCACAACCACATCTTGTCTCCTTTGTTGGATCTCTGTCTAGTAGCTCTTGTGTCGCATCTGGTCTTCATTTTCTCCGTCGCCAAGTTGACTCGCTTTCGTGCAGAACGGTGCATCCCCTCAAACCGGGCTTAGGCGGGCATCTTGGATGTGTTCCTCAGGCGATGAAGGCGCATCCGTAGGGCGACTAAACAGGCGGTCACAAGGCAGACGATGGTCTCGACCGAAGAGCTTCTGGGATGGAGAATAGCTGGTAGTCATGAGTTTCCTTTCGACCCTGGTATGATTTCGGCAGCTTCCCGAGCGCATATTTCACAAGTGCACATCAGCGTAGCCACTGAGGGAGGGGTTTCGAAAATGAACCAATGAGCTGCTATTGCTCTTGTGACGCGAAATCTTCGTGCATGTGAGCGTATGTTGTTTACGTTTTAATTTGAATTTGTTTCGCAGTTATAAATATATGGCGTAATAGTAGAAAATCTTGCAGCGCTTTCGTTTTCTGAGTTTAATTAATCGCTGACATTTCACTTTCGAGATTTTTTATCACGCATTAATATTTAGATTGATATTCACGGCATATTATGTGGATTCAGAGAATTCAAGTGTATATTTTTTTAATTGAGATGAGAATGACTAAAAGTGTTACAATGAATCTAGTGTTTTCTTATTTCAGTGCATTCTTTTGATTTTTAAAGTGTAAGATTCAGAACACATATGATCTGATTGTATCCATTGTTAAAATTAAAAGTTATATGTCAATAAATTGAATATACTCGTTGTGAATAAAATAAATTCACTTTGTTTCATGAGTATTTCTTGTGTAGACAGTTCCCTTAAGAGTGAGCAGTTATTAAATGTGAAATTTAACACAATGTATACGAATGCAAATTAGTAAATTTCACTAATTTGCATTCGTATACATTGCTAAATTCGACTAAATATCGACTAAAATTCTGCATTGGTTAGTATTATAGAACATCTTTTTCATATAGACTGCAATAAAAAGTGCTTACTTCTATTTACATATATAAGTGGTGAAAATATTTTTCTCATACGCATAGTTTTATGTAAGATTGCATTTGGGCTCAGATGTTTATCACATATTTCTTTCTTCATCTTATTTACCACGTATTGAGTAATATTTCACATCTATATTTTTGCGAAATATCCAACATGTGTTTGCATTTATTTCAACCAGATAGTGAAATCTTCATAATTGCCTATATTTGATCTAACTTCGCAATGAAAAGTTTCAGAAGCAATCGACTATTCTTTAATTATTTTTTACAGAAAATTGCGTGGCAGAATATTTTCAATCATCTTGCTTAAATCTCAAAGCACGCGAAAGGTCATGTGACATGACAGAAATATTACTGGATGCTCATTGGTCCATCCTAGAAGCCACTCCCTCGGTGGCTACACAGATGTGCACTTGTGAAATATGCTTCCCGAGCTCGATCTTTCGGACAAGGCGTCAACATTTCCAGGCGAGGATCCCTTTTGAGGATGGATAATCATGCCATCAGATGCTGAAAGCAGCTTATTGTTTTTGAATTCTAAGGAAAAATTGTATTTCCTTAAAAAGTCCAATCTGAGTATGCATGGATCTGTAATATCCGCCACATATGCCGTGTGATGGTAGGCGGCACTTCCAAACGTGATGTTTACGTTTAACTTCCCAGTTATGTCGATCTTGTCACCAGACGCAGTCTGAAGGGTAACACAGGATGGCGTCCAAATAAGTTTATCTTTAAACTGTTCAGCTAAATCTTTCCTAATGATGGTAACATTAGCTCCTGTGTCAATGATCATATTGCAAGGAACTCCAGCGATATTCCCATTGATGGACAGTCCGTTATTGTTGCCACTCACTATAGAGATCTTAAGCGCTTTAAAACAGGGTTTTTCATTATCTCGCAACCTCCGTTCCTTGATATGGTCATTAATTTGTTTCCTGCGTCGTTGCTCAGAAATTGTCTCAATTTTCGTACCCTGGGGTGTTCTGCAATTCTTTCGTACGTGGCCTTCAGCTCCACAGTTCCAGCACTTTGGTTTCTTGTCAGTCCTTTTCCTTCCCGTGGCATTTAATTGTCTGTTTAAATCGTATGCCTTATTTTCCGTGCTCTGGGGTGTTCTGCAATGCCGTCGTAGGTGACCTTCAGAACCACATCTCCAACATCTTACAGCCATTTTGTTCTCACTGCTACTCCGTATCAAAGCATCGACTTGTCTGGATAAATCATCTAAACGAGCCATCAATTGGTCCCCTGGGTCGTGGACTCGCACAGCTCTGATGACTGGGTAGCGATCCCTAAGAGTTGCTTGCTGGGCTGCCTTCAATTTCACGGCGTACAACAGAGCGCTTTTTACATCCTTTACATTTGCCATTGGCAGTGCTTTCTGTATTTCAGGGTCCCGAATGCCATCGATGAAAAATT
Source organism: Stegodyphus dumicola (assembly GCF_044657685.1). Classification (NCBI taxonomy): domain Eukaryota; kingdom Metazoa; phylum Arthropoda; class Arachnida; order Araneae; family Eresidae; genus Stegodyphus; species Stegodyphus dumicola. Next base: position 95,386,444 of record NC_140772.1, on the reverse strand, counting down.
GCAGCGACAGGATTTCCCTCGTTTCTCTCGGGCACTCCGTAAAGGCAAGGTGGGACAGCCTTTCAACATCCGTGGCGAGCTCCTGAAGTGTTTCGGTGGGCTTCTGCTGACGGGATTTTAGTTGAAGCCTGCTGTAGTCTTTTAAACACTTCTCTCCAAAGCGCAGCTCCAATGCGCCAGATAGAGCTTCAAAGTCTAGTCTTTTGTTTTCGGGAAGAGTCTGAAGGATATCCGCTGCGTCGGCTCTTAGAGAAGCGGCGAGATGACAGGCCTTAGCTTGGGAATCCCATCCATTCGCATCCGCCACGATAGTAAACTGGGTCTTATACACTTGCCAGGATGTCTTCCCATCATATGTGGATAGCTTCAGAGATGGACGAGCAGGCATCGGTAAGAATTTAAAATCATCACTCTTACTCCCAGCCGTCGCTACGAATTTCTTTAAAGTTTCCAGTTCTTTGGCAACCGCAGAAACCCGGTCATCAATTTGTTGTTCGATTTGTTTCTGAACGGAACAAACTCTTTCTTCTATTTCTTCTTTAACAGAAGAAACATTTTCCTCAATTTGTCCCACTTTATTCTCAACCACATCTATTCTGCCTTCCATAGCATCGAATTTGGTTTCTATTATGCAGGCAATTTCTCTTTTCATTTCGCATTGACTTTCTTCAATCTTGACTTGAACAGCTTTTATTTCTTCTTTAACAGATTCCTTAACAACTTTTATTTCGTCTTTAAAAGTTAATTGACCAGTTTGAATGGCCTTCATTTCTTCCTCAACGGATTCTTGGCTCAATTTCATTTGTTCCTGTGCCGTTTTCATTTCTTCCTTAAGGGATTCCTGGCCCAATTTCATTTCTTCCTGTCCCGCTTCAATCTTTTCCTGTACGGATTTTTGACCAGCATCCATTTTCTCCTTAATTTCTACTTTAAAAGATGATTGGCCAGCTTCCATCTTTTCTTGGAACGCAGCAAAAGCAGTAATGAGCTGTCTCAATTGTTCTTCCATCCCTCTTGTTATTGGCATTCAAATCCCACTTCTGACACCAAAAATTGTTGCGTGCGTACGGGTTCGTTATGAAATAAATGCACAAGTCCGAGGAAAAATGAACAAAAATTTATTATTATCACAACAAAAATGCTTAAATTTTCTCAAATTATCATGCAGTATTACAATATCTCACAGTAGTTATCTTTTAACTACTGAAATATCCAATAGAACGTAATTCAAAACAGCTAAAGAACGCTAATCCGCGAATTCGCTACAATCAACAAAAGCAGTTTTCTAAACAACAACAAACTAAGCAAATCCTACAAACTGAGATGTTTTCCTCCTTTTATAAGATTTTAAAATCACGCGCTAGAATTTTCCAGTACTTTCTCGAAATCAAAAAAGAGATATTTATTTATTTAATGCACGCGCTCTTGTATTTTCAATTTTCCTGCTTAGCTTTCTTTTAATATTCGTCACGCGCTGCACTGCGCGAGAAATAAAACCATTTAATTTATAATTGAACTAACATTAGCTTTTTAAATACCAAATTCGTAACAATATGTTTAATATCCGTAAAGTTTTTTTTTTTTTTTTTTTTTCTTTTCATTTTTTAGTCCAAAGGAGCAATTTTCCCTGAAGGACTATTAATTTCGTTTTGGCATTTTGGCGAATCACTTTTCAAATTGTTGCCACCAACTATTATCGCCCTGTATTATATTTAAATAAATTAAATAATGAAAAATGTGCATGAATGTATGAACATTCGCGCATTGTGAAAAAACAACGATACCTAGAGCCATCAAAATTTGAGTAACGTAATATTCCATAGAATATGGACATGTGGAAGCCCTAATTTGATACTAAAATTTGTTTTATTATCGATTTCATATTTGGTAACACTTTAGCGAAATTTTGATTAAATATCTAAACGATTTCAAAGCCAGCAATCGCAACACTGTACCAAAAAAAAAAAAAAAAAAAAAAATATCTCCAGCGCGCGAAACTCTGTAGCGGAAATTCTACAGATATTCTCATTTCAAAATCATTTTGCGATATTGCTGTTGAACTGAATTTTATGGTTTGAGTACGTAGAATATGATATTTAATAAATAAAGGAAACACACAAAACGCTAAAAATGAGCCCCTTTGAATGTAATTTAAAATCTGAAACCTTTATTTATTTATTTTTTTTTTTAAGTTTTATACTTTGTAGTTTTCTAGAAGTGGGAATTTTTAGTACATATACAGATATGGAAGGTAATAAATTGTAGGTGGAAAGTTTTCAAGAAATATTTATTTGTTAATTGTAGGAAAACTGAGATAACTATTTTTATCTTAAATAGAAGCTGTTTTTATTTCTCTGATTATGTATTGAATTTTTTTCTTTAATTTAACAAGCCTTCATTTCACATCTTCACATGTTGTGTAGAGAATTTTTCTGATAGCGGTATAAAAACTAGGTGAATGATTTTCTGATTTATGGAAATTTTAATTTTATTTGATTCTGAATTATTTATTTTAAGGCTTTAATTTTGGGCAAAAACAGATGCTTCTGGGAATATTATTTAGTTTAAAAGAATATTATTTATTTTCTTTTATTTGCTAATTTTGTACAAGCTTTGATTCATTGTGAAAAGAAACAGGGAAAGGAAAGCAATTTTTTTGCTAAGTCATGATTTCGCGCGCTTTGTCCTTTAGAATGTTCTAGAAGGAATTTAATTGTTAGTTGACCTTAAGAGAGGAAGTACGTGACAGAAAGGTCAAAGGTTGCTACTTGTCTTTCAATGTAAGTCATTCAGGTTTTTGGCGATTGAAGGTCCGGTTGTTGGCTAAGTGAAGAAGGGCGCGCATGCGCGATCACCCTTATTTCCGCATTCAGGGGTTGAAAACGCAAATTTTGCCAAAATTAAGGGGGCGATAATTGAAGCCATAGTGGGAGCCCGCGTTTGTGAAGGAGACGAAGAAAATTTGAGTTGATTCACTCTCTGGGTGGCGGGACTTACTTTAGGACGTTACTCCTGAAAACTGGCTTGAAAGCGATAGACAAGATGTAAATTACGAAGAGAGATGTTTTCCGGCGGGGAGCGGCAAATATGCTGCCCGGCCGCGTTTTGGTTAAGAGGCGAGGTTGTAGAGGTATGAATATTTGCTGAAGGATTTAAAGACTTTACTCACTTACTCTTGGAAAGACTTTTTGGTGTGACACTTTTTCGTGCGAGACTTGGCCAGACTGGCTGGCTGAACATTAATATATTATATTGACATTAGTTGACATTCGGATATAACATTGGTGCCGTGACCTGTGCTTAGTGAAGGATCGAATCAGTAACTGATTTTTTTTAATTTATTTATTTTGTATAACTTACTGTTTTAAGAAGGTGTTAAATTTTATGTGTGAGGACTAATTAAGGTTTTGATTTGAATTATGTTTGCTTACTGGTTACTGAAGGATATTAATTCTCTAATTTAATTTAAGAATTGGATTTAAGGTTAGGTAAATTGTTTTGGTATAAAATTAACTAAAAAGATAGTGTTTTGGTAGGTGTGATTCGATGATTTCATACTGTGCATGTTAGGTTGTTGACCAGTACAAAAGTATTATGTTCTGAGAAGGTGTGTGAAATTGATTTTGAATTTACCTATTTTTAGTAATTTACTGTTTTAATGAAGGAGTTAAGTCTATGTGCTAGGATTAATTAGTTTTGATTTGTGTTTGTCTATTTGTTAATACTAGAGGATAAATTAAGACACAATAACACGCCGAATAAATACTAATTCAGAAGTCAAACAACAAAAATTAGCGTTAATTTACAAAATTTTCACAGGACTAGTTTCGATGGTTTTACCGAACCATCATCTTCAGCTGCAAAACCGCAAAAAGCTGCAAACCGCATTTTGCGGTTTTGCAGCTGAAGATGATGGTTCGGTAAAACCATCGAAACTAGTCCTGTGAAAATTTTGTAAATTAACGCTGATTTTTGTTGTTTGACTTCTGAACTAGAGGATAAAGTTTGAGAATTTGTGTGAATTTCAGGAATTTTGGACTTTAACGTTAGGCAAACAGAATTGAACTTTAAAATTAGGAAAAATATATATTTTAATGTAGCAGAATAGGTACTGTACATTTTTATTGTTGAAAATCCTTGAGTGTTTTCAAAATGTATATTTTTGATTTCTGATTTCTGATACAAGATGGAAAATGAATTATTTCACGATAATCCTATGATATTTGTGTATCCTTGTATAAAGTTTCGAGTGCTTGTCTTTAAAAACTGGACTCATTTTATGAGCACTTCTATGAGAAAGAGATTAAAGACTCTAATTATTTTACTGAATGAGACAAGCCATAGCTATGCGTAGCTAGGAATTGTTTTTGTGTTTTTGCTAATTATTTAACCTAGAATCTTGTGAAATGTGTAATTGTGAGGGGTAACGTTAGAGAAATTTTGATTTTTTATACTTAATTGAATAATATTTTGTGAAATGTATGTAATGTTTTCATGATTCTCTAGCGTAGTATATTATTGCTTTTTGATTTACAATGATTTTAGATTGTTTTTCAATTGAAAATTCTGTTTTAAAGTTAACATCGGTTAGATTTGAATTTTTGCATGAGATCAGCAATAGTGATGTTTGCATATTTAATTTTTTTTTTGGATTGAATTCTTCAGCTTGAGTGAAGTTCTAATTAGTTTAATGAGTCAGAGTAATTAAGATTAGTTATCTTCTGAGTTTAAGTTTGTGAAGAGTTGTCATGTGAGAATTGTTTAACAGTAGAAATTGAGTTAGTCTTGTGAATTGTAGAAAGTGAATTTTAATGAGAATTTTGTGACAACGGGAATTTGTTTTGTGAAAATGTTTGAAATAAGTTTGAGAAAATTATTTATTGTTGTGTACTCATGAGTGGGAATTTTCGGTTGATTACAGGCAGTTTTTCTTGAATTTGCTAGTGAATCGTAATAGATTTGATATGAGTTATTGAATTTTCTTTCTTGGTTGGACTTGTTGCTGAATTTGGGGTTAATTCTTGTTTTGGCTTAAGTTTTGTATTTGAATTGGTAGTATCAAGATAGTTGTATCAGGTTTTTGTTTTGTTTTGGTGGTTTTTGCCAAGGTCCGTGAAATGTAAGTTCTCTGATGTTTAGTTTCTGTGGAAGAATTGAGATTTCTGTGGTCATAGGAAAATAGTAGAATTTGAGTAATGGATTTCATTTGTGTGATTTTTAGGGATTTTTGAGTTACGAGTTATGAGTATTTTTTTTTTTTTTTTTTTTTTTTTTTTTTTTTAGTTTAGCACTTTTGAGAACTTTGCATTTGTTGCTTGCAGTTAGGTCTTGCGTAAAGTTGTAATGTCCTGAAAGCTCGTTTTCTTATAAATACTTGCATTTCATGGTGGCACTTGACCTCTTACACCGGGACAAACAGGAACTTGTTTTCTGAGAGAACTATTGTTGTATCTTTTTCATTGTGTTGGTTCAGAATTGTAACGTTTCAGTCAGCGCACTTTTCTTTCCGAGATTAGAGATCTTATGTTCTCTTTCAACGTGTCTGGGGGTTTGCTTGATACGTAAAGTTTGAGTCTGTCATTTATAATAAGCGCTTTTCTCAGCTTACATGGACGCAGTAAAGAGTTACTTTGTTTCTTTTGTTTGGGTGGAGGTGTTGCTGAAGGCTGCTACTTAGGTTACAACGTTTACAACGTTTGGAACAACGTTTGGAAAAATACAACGTTTTGGAAGAGTCTGATGCAGAATAGATCTCAGATTTTTTGCCTAAATTGGGGGGTTTGTTTTGAACACTTTATTGATTTGTGATATTTTATTTAGTGTTCTAGTAACGTGCTTCAGTCCAGCTTTGATTGATTTCTTTGACTAGTTGCAATTTTTTTTTTTGTGGACTTAGTGGATTTTTTTGAATTACTGAATTTTTTTTTTTTTTTTTGTTGTTGTTGTTGTCTTACTAAGGGGACTTAAATATGGTGTTGTTACTCACTAGTGTTTACCGTGAAATTTTTAGCGACACTTCACTCTTGCTAGTTGATTTTTTTGGTTTCATTTGAATTACAGTGAAATATTTTTGACTTGATATGGTTTAACGTAATGACTATTCGTGTATTTGTTTAGGTATTGCAGTTTAATTTTTTTTTAAGTATCACTGATCTCATTGCTCATTTGAATTATGTGCGAAATTTTTACAGTTTAATTGTATTTTCATTTTATGTGTATATGTGTATCTTCGTAGTATCTGTTTGTAAAATTTTGGCCAAACGTTAGTTTGTATATGCATTGGGTTGTATTAGTATTATCTTTGTATGTTTTGGATAAAATTCTAAGTGGTATTTGCACAGTGTATTCGTTATGCTATTTTCGGAATTGATTTTGGTTGAATTGAATTTTTGGACAATCACGTTTTCCTTCTTTCTGATTTTTTGTGTGGGGTATTTTCGGCTGGTTCCGAGGATCCTTGTGTTGTAACGTTCTTTACTTTTCTAATGCTGGGCCCTGATCAGACCGCTTCTGTTCTTAGACGTGATTGTTTGGGATTCATTCTTGGAAGTTATTCAATTTCGTGGTACTTAGGGGTCTTTACTCCTAATTTGAATACGTTCATGTGACATATTTTATTTGGAATTGTTTGAATTATTAGTGTGTTTATTTTCTCGGGAATGTATTTTATGTATCTGTGGCGCGTTAATTATCTTATTTTTATTTATTTATTTATTTATTTATTTATTTTGGTGTGAACAATTGGATTAGATTATTTCCTTCTTCGGGTGTGTGTATCCGAACACATTCAGTGGCTTATCTATCGTAAGGGAAAAATTGACAGATAAAGTCTTCTTCAACTTTGAAAGAGTGATTGTTCTTCCTTGGTCGAAGGTGAGACGTAGGGGGGTGAAATCTGGTTTCTTTTAAGGTCAAGTTTCTTGGCTTGTATTACTAACTACTAAACGGTCAGTCAGCTGTTTGTTTTTCGAGCATTGTGATCCTCTACTAAGGGGTATTGTGGTGCTGAGTTCACATTACGGGGTTGTTGCTTTCACTTTCTCGCGTTGAAGGCTGCAGGGGGGAGTTGCTAACACAGTGATTTCTAACTACAGGGTTTTCCCTCGCTTGCATTGACAACTCCGTACTCATTTAATGTACTCCATGATTGTGCTCAGCAGAAATTGTCACAATAGTAGAATGTGTTCGACCTCATGTGAAATTGTTTACATTAATGGACTGAAAAAAAAAAAAAAAAAGAGAATGAATAGATAAATAAATGTTCAGAAATGTGGCCACACAGAGACTGCAACACTCAACGAGATAATATACTGGTAGAGAGCGTATTGTAACCTTCAATCGGTTTCAACATTAGTGTCACGTGACTGCTGTGCGAATTCCGAAAGTGCGGAAATACTTTACATTGCTTTCTATGGGACGAAAGACTGCTGCTCTGCTTGGTCACATAAAATTTATGTAAAAATGTTTATTCGCTGCAGCGCTTACGGATTTAAAGAAAGTTTCGTGAAAGGAGGACTTGTAACCTTGCATAGGTAAGTTAAAACTGCATGATTTATTATTTTATTTTCAGCATTTTTGTCATTTTACTATCTCTGTTGAATTGGTTGGAAAGTTTCAGCCATATTGTATAAGAAAATTGCCGCCGTATATGACATTTTCAGCATGTATTATTAGCATGAAAATGTATTAAATACTGTGACACTATTTACTGGAATCACCCTTTACAAATAATTGACTTTTATATGTTTTTTCCGTGTATTCCGTTGAAATAGAAAGCTGCGCCAATTGGCGTTAACCTTTTTTCGCCAAGTCGTACGCGTTTTGATTTCATAAACAATTACTGCCTGCGATAAAAAAAAAGAAAAACGCTATTATTAGCATTAAATTATTGAGAAAAGATTGTGCGATATGTTTACTTTGTTAAAAAAAAAGCTAAAGATCTTGATTCATGCAACATTGAACATAAACAGTTAAACAGCATTATTTTAAAAATCAGATTACTTTTATAAAGCTCAATGCTTTATCATTATTTTCTATAAAATCAATTAAAATAAAAATAATCTGGATTATAATTCTGTCTCATCTACGATGCTGTTAGAAATTTATTGTAATTGAAAAAATGCGATGTGAAAAACTTACCATATTTTAGATAGTATTTTTTTTTTAAAAAAAAAGGAGAGTGAGAGAATTTTTAACTGTAATATCGTTTTGATCCTAATAATAAATACTGAGTTGAAGTTTGTTACCGTTTGATACATATACAATATAAAATAATTTTTATAGTTAATAAAATGTATTCATCCCCCATGACATACACATGAGTGTGGAAATCAGTAATTAAGATTGCATTATTTTGTTCCAGTAATATAATCTCAAGAAAAGAGAGTGCATTAATTTTGTGCCAGTAATATAATCTCAAGAAAAGAAAGGCAATCAATGGCATAAATACACATAATACAATGTGATTTTCTTTTTCTCTTTAGGATGCAATGCATTAAAATTAAACGAGATTTTTTTACCTTCTGAAATATTATAACAGTAGTGCAATTAATTTTTTAACGTTATTCAAAATTAAAGTTTCCATCTCAATTTTTTATTATTTATTTTAGATTTTCTTCCTAAAATTATTTAACCTAAACATCTTAAACAATGGTGCAAGCAATTATTAAAAATATAGATAAAATATTCAGGAAAAAAGGGGTTAAGTTATATCTAAATATAATTGTAAAAAATCGAACAACCTAATTCGAGGCCGTTGTCTGCTGATTGCTAGCAGACGGAAATAAAAAGTACTACCTGCCATATCAAAAGCGGGCCAAACTGGCGATGAACATCCTAAGCTATCACTCCCCAAGAGCGCCAAGAGCATTAGTCACGTGGTATATGTTGGAGACATCCTAGCAGACGAATTCTCTGTGGGTGAGCCGTCTACCTGTTATATGAAGTCGTTGGCAACACTAGTGTGATGTAATGAACTGAAAAAAAAAAAAAAAAAAGGAGAAATTCTTTTTGTCATAAAATTCTTGAATCCTTGATCTTAGACATATTTTGTTTAAGATTAACGCCTTATTATTTTTTATTTTAATTTTTGTATGTGTTCTGAATATTCTAGGTTTAATTAATTGATGTTTTTGATTAATTGTTTTTGATGATCTTCCTTGAGTATTTTCATTAGTAATTGCTTTGATTAATCTTGTTGTTTTGCTTGCACATGTTGGATTGAGATTTAATGTGTCAGTAACGTCACTGTTAACAGGGAGTCGTGTGAAATATTGTTACATTATGTTATCCTTTAGCCTTATTGCACGGTATGAGTCATGGTATTTCAAGAAGTGTCTGTCTTCTAAATTTTGGTACACCAAAATTTAATTCCTTAGGGGAAAGGAAAATGTTGTGTAGAGAATTTGTCTGATAGCGGTATAAAAACTAGGTGAATGATTTTCTGATTTATGGAAATTTTAATTTTATTTGATTCTGAATTATTTATTTTAAGGCTTTAATTTTGGGCAAAAACAGATGCTTCTGGGAATATTATTTAGTTTAAAAGAATATTATTTATTTTCTTTTATTTGCTAATTTTGTACAAGCTTTGATTCATTGTGAAAAGAAGCAGGGAAAGGGAAGCAATTTTTCTGCTAAGTCATCCTTTAGAATGTTCTAGAAGGAATTTCATTGTTAGTTGACCTTAAGAGAGGAAGTACGTGACAGAAAGGTCAAAGGTTGCTACTTGTCTTTCAATGTAAGTCATTCAGGTTTTTGGCGATTGAGGGTCCGGTTGTTGGCTAAGTGAAGAAGGGCGCGCATGCGCGATCACTCTTATTTCCGCATTCAGGGGTTGAAAACGCAAATTTTGCCAAAATTAAGGGGGCGATAATTGAAGCCATAGTGGGAGCCCGCGTTTGTGAAGGAGACGAAGAAAATTTGAGTTGATTCACTCTCTGGCTGGCGGGACTTACTTTAGGACGTTACTCCTGAAAACTGGCTTGAAAGCGATAGACAAGATGTAAATTACGAAGAGAGATGTTTTCCGGCGGGGAGCGGCAAATATGCTCCCCGGCCGTGTTTTGGTTAAGAGGCGAGACTTACTGGCTGGCTGGACTTTTTTTTTGGACGTTACGCTTGAAGCTTGCTCTTGGGATGAGCAAGAACAGGCGAGCCGTAATTGCCTAGAAAAACGTTTCTGGCCGGGAGCTGCAAACTTGCTCCCTTGCCGCGTTCTGGTAAAAAGGCGAAATTGAACCGGGCGAGTGACTTTCAAGACCAAGCGGATAACCGTGCTGGGCAGCAGTGCACCTGTTTTCTGTTTTACAGAGGTAAAATAACTTCGTCATTATGAAAACCAGTTACCTGCGTGTTGACTTAAGACTTTCAAGACCAAGCGGATAGCCGTGCTGGGCAGCAGTGCACCTGTTTTCTGTTTTCCAGAATTAAAGTAGCTTCGTCGTTATGGAAACCAGTTACCTGCGTGTGTGTTTCGCCAATAGTGCCAGGACAGGACGATGTCTTCTGAAACTTCCATTTTGACCGTAAAAATGAGCCCTGCCGACGTCAACGCTTATTAGGATACGAGTCCTCCACTTCAAGACCAGATAAGTAAATTTTTTTGTGTTTGAACTTCAAGTAAGGTTCCAACGATTTTCCTTGGGATGTAAATAAGAACGTTGAATCTTAATTTAATTCACAGGCTTTCAATTGTTTCCCTTTCCCCTTCTAAATTACCAAGACAAACCTTAAGGTTTTTATATGAATTTAAATGTAAAAAAAAAGTAAATGACAAATTGAAGAATTCCCCTTAGACTCTCTGATGAGGATAAGATTTTATTTTTTTGTGATGAAATTGAATAAACTGATATTTAATCTGGAAACCTATTACAGTATGTTTTCTTTATATATTTAATATGTTTTTCCTATATATCTTGTATATGTTTTCTTATGTTACGATCCTCTCACGGCGCGGTCCCGGGATGCATTTTTCACAACGCAAATGCTTTACCGTTTTAACTATACGATCACTAAAAAGTTTGGTAATTAGCAAATTCTTAAGAGTTTAGTTTCCTCCCTAAGAGGAAATAGAAACCTCGCTGATATAGTCAGCCCAAGCACATGAAATTCATCGGGGGAAGGAGAGCTAGATTGCGCCTGCGTTTGGCGACAGCCTTGATCACCATTCAGATGATAATGTGATTTAGCTCAGTTCCGCCCCTAGTTTAGATGGAGAGCACCTTGGAGGGGGGACAGGTCAAAGGGTCTCCTATCCCTTTCCCCTACCATAATAGGGCTATTGGCTCTCCTCAATATTTAGAGTGCCGCCATGCTGCACCGAGAATACATATTTACAAACATCTATGCCTTTTCCAGAATACGAATCCAGGCCCTTCGGCACTGCAGTCAGTGACGCTAACCACTATACCGGTTGGGTGGCATCCAACATAGTTGCAGTGTAAATGAGGAAGCATTTGAACTACTATATGATCTATTTCAGATAAAGAAAGTTTTCTACGTTGCCATGCCATTGTTTTAGAAACTGAATTATTGACTGATTTGCTTTCTCTTCACTAGTGGCCGAGTGGTTAAGACGCTAAACTGTAGCAGTTTAATCCAGGTTTGAATTCAAGCGAACGTACTTAATGCATAGGATAGTTTCTCCATCTGTAACAAGAATACCAGACAGTTCCTCCTAGAGAGTCTTCTACAAGAGAATGAGTAACCTAAGATTGATAGTCTTTTAGAACTTTGCTTAATGGGGACAGTACACCTTTAACAATCCGAAAATGTTCAAAATTTGACCAATGTTTCTCATTTTTTTAAAAAACAACTATTCCAGTTATATGCATAAAACTTTCAGAGTATGTAGATCCATTATTTATAATACAATAAAAAAATAATTAATGAAGAAAATTTAATATTTAGATACTTAAAAATTATCTTAAATAAAATTATGTTTTCATTTTTCGAAAATTCAACTTTTCACTGCGCGCCAGATATTTAATTTTATATTTATTTTTTAGTAATAAATTTAATGCTAAATTAAAGAAAAGATTTAGTTTCTAATTTTGTTCTATTATATATTAATTATTTTAAAATTTTTATTCTTAAATATTACAATATATATATAAAAATTAATTTTGCATAATTTTTGCTTTTAAGATGGTCATAAAAGTGTTAATTTACAATGTATATCAATGTCAGTAGAACACAAGGGTAATCATAATTGTTGTTAAGTGTTTACAAATTTGCAAAAGAGTTACTTAAATAGTTTTGGAAATATCCTGCGCGCAAGTTGTAAAAACAGCGTTTTGAGATAAATGCAATTAAAGTATAAATTCATGAATAAAGTAATCTATTTTGAACTTTCATGAAAAAATACATTTTATACATGTAACTATGACTATTTGCCAGTGTATTAATAAATTTTGGAATGAAACATCAAAAAATGACAAAAATATGACTTCTTATGTATACTTACGTGGCACAAATATCTTCGAAAAAAAGCTAAATTCTTTAAAAAAATACAAAATTTGCAAATTCACTTAAATAAAAGAAGAAAATTTAAGTGATAGTTAAAAGTTGATCATAGTCTATATAATAGAGATCTATATAACACAAGTATTATAGAATATTTTAATTTATTAAAGAAAATATAAAGCAGCTTTAAAATTTTCCAGCTTCATATAGAATGCCCTCTATTTCTTTCTGAGTTTCAAATTTTACAGAGTTTGCCATGCGTTTTGCTCTGCGACTTTCTAAACTCATAGCTGAACTACTAATTTCTGCATCAAAAATTCGACTTTTATCAGCTTTTTTTGCTGATTCAATTGCATACTGTCCTACACGAAAGCCCATTCTTTTTATACATTCAAGTCGACCTATTCTCCCATCATTGAATGATATAATTGCTTCATATGCAGCAAGCTGTGCGATAAGTTTACTCGATCCGCTTGTTTTGGGGCATAGTTTCCACACAAGGGAATTAAATGATTCATTGGAGTTTTGTGTTTTTGCCCCAAGGCAACGTTTCAAAAGTTTGGGATCTGAAAGATCTATAAATATAGGTTTTATACAGTCCATCACTGCAGCTGGCATGCTGTTCTTGTGTTGGAATCCTTTCTCAGAACCAGCAGCTTTCGCTCTTTGGAACGCACACCATGAATTCTCACCTTGTGGACAAAATTCGTGAAGAGGTTCATCATCGGTAGAACGTTTATGATAGAATATAGCCCACACAGCTTTACGCATATCCATGCATGATCCCTTGTTGCTCCTAATAGCATTACCATAGTACGTTGTGATTTGATCTATAACTTTATCTGTTAATCGACCTTTTCCACTTAGTGGCTTATGATCAGCCAATTGTTTTCCTCTCATATTGATTTTTAATTGTCGCAACCTATTACCCATTCGTTTCTGTACATGACCAACACATTCGATTTTTTTCAACACAATATCACTTCCATAGTTATGATTTTTCTGCAATTCAGAAAATGTTTTCGCATCACCATCCCCAATATAGCTGACATATTGGACACTGTGCTTTTCTATGGAACGATTGAATATTTTACATATTCCATCAACTTCCATCTTACCTGCAGATCCTTCGTGATTTTTTATACATTTTTGTTCATGATTTGCTTTCCATAAAAGATATTGTGCTCCATACTTTGGCCCTTTCCAAGATTCACAACCTTTACAGTATGATGAAAGTACCTCAATGTCTAAAATTTTACCAGTTTCTGCACCAATTACACTCGCAAATCCCACGCGTGATGAATGGCCGCGCGTTTTCCATGATCCATCCCCACTAACTGTGAGGTCTGAGCAGCCAGTTGCTTCAATTTCTTGTTTCGCAGCATACGACATAGACATTTCAGCAATTTTTGAAGTTGTCGACAGCATTTTTCTTAATTTTCTACAATATGCAGATTTTTGGATAGGTGGTGGTAAGTCCATTACACCACAAAATGTGCGCATACCTGCAAGACCTTGACTAATACATCTCATTCCATACATAAATCTTTCATTCATTTCTGGAATGTTTTTCTTGTCACCCATCATAGACGAAGAATAAAAAGTCAGTTCACCACAAGTATCGCAAAGCAGAAAAAATTTTGAAGATAATCCATTAGTGTTGTTTTCGCACACTTCTACATCTGATCCACATTGTTTACAACACAGATACTTGGAAATATTACTGAATAAAATTTCGATATCCAAAATTCTATATCCTTTAAATTTAGAATCAACAATTACGTTTTCAAAACAACTAGAATTAAGTTTTCTTGCTGAAGCACTCACAAAAATGCTTTGCTTGTCTGGTGTTGTGAAACGATTACCATGAAACTTTCGCTTCTTCTGACGCTTGCCAGAAGAACGTTTAGGAGTTTCACAATCCATATTCATAAATAAATTAATAAAGTACTTGTAAAGAGTATTTAAAGCGTACTATTTAGTTAATATAATCAGTAAATACACACAATAAACCACGGTAAAATCTTATAAACAAGGCAACAAACTTCAAACGAAATCACAGTTCTTAAACTTAGCTCTCATTTTCTACTACAACGTGATAAGCAAGCGATAACGTATCAAAACAAAATTAAAGTAGAAGTAACGTTTCATCTCGTCTTCTTCCACTGGCATATTTTTATTTAAAAATAGCAATGGCTGGCTTTCAGCACACGAAATCCAAACTGAGGCCCTTTAAAACTATAAACAAACACTACAGCAGCTGCCACGATCATTGCGGGTGTAAGAAAAACAGCTGCTTCGATATTTACATTATTTTCAATATCTCGCAAACTAATGAACGTATGAAAAAAACAATTGCGTCAAATTACTCAGAAATGATTGGGCTATAAAAATATCAGAAAATTGAAAAATCGAATTTTTGAAAATTTTAAAGGTGTACTGTCCCCTTAATAGTAGCAAACAAACTGAGCTGCCAGATGCATTTGCCTTCAGTGGATAATATAAGGTCCATGATTCAGCAAGTGTTCTTTAAATCTTTCGGTACAAAATCAAGAACAGTTTAATTTCTCAAAATATAAACGTTTATTTCACCTGCAAACTGATTTGAATAATTAGAGATTTGGGTGAGCATTTTAGCTGACGAAGCGATAAAGCTGTTATAATGAAAGGTAAACTGATTGAATCAATGTGATGTTTTAAATTTGCAACCTTTTCTCAGGAGACGACGGCGAAGGTGAAAGCACATAGGAGATAAGTAATTACACAAAAAGAAGAACACTCAGGGATTTGGAGACTAAATAAAGACCGACGAATACAGTAGGGTACAAAGACAGAACAAAAGTAGATCCCTAAGAAGGGTAAGCGGCCGCTTGCGATTTATAATGCTGTTGTAATCATAGTTATGCCTGAGGAATAGAAAAATTTAGTACTCTAGGTACCTTACTAAAGAATGAGACAGCTAGTTTAGCCATATAGCAGTGGATTTCCGAAATTTTAAATTCGGTATGAATTGCTGAGTTTCTAATAAACCAGGGCAAGTCACCACCGGGCGTAAACCAATATTTTGTATAACTTTCAACTTATTCAGAGAGGTTTTGCAGGCGTATGCCAATACAGAACAGGCGTAGGTAATTATGGAACGAAACATAGTCTTAAAAATGAGTATTTTATTATCTGTTAAGAGAACGAACGCTGTTGCGAGAAATTAGGGGGCGGGTGTAACGTTACGCACTTGGAACTTTGCTAAAATCTGTATAATGTGGGGGTATCATGCGAGGCAGTAATGAAGCATAAAGCCACGATTTTGGACCTGCTTAGTGCAGGGAATAGGTGTATTATACATATACACGTGAAAATTGTTATCAATGTTTCTTTCCCCAGTAAATAGGATAGCATCATAACTTTCACGTTATTTTTGATCTTCCAAGTAAGCATGCATTACACGGACGTGAATTTGTAATGCTTGTATGACTGAGCTTGAAATTGGTACGCCAGCCACTATAGGTCTGTGGGTGGGAAGTGTTCTGTTGACACAAACGACGAAGTGTCTCTCCATGACATAAGAATGGGTGATGCGTGTGATGTAGTCTGGGAAACCCAGGTTTATTAATTTGTGCGGGAAGCCCTCCAACCAGACACGATCGAAGGCTTTTGTAATATCCAGGAATATGGCTTCAGTGATAGGTTAGTTCAGTTACCCTGAAAATGTTATGTACAGGTGAGTGCCTTTTCCTGTGTCTTTTTCTAAAGCCATACTGCTCAGCAATCAGTAGATTATTGTGGTCATTTTGGTTGAGGAATCTCTGTAGGATAACATACTCAGCGACTTTGCATAGAGATGAGAGTAAAGTAATGGGTTTGTAGAAGATAGGTTCCGTTGGTGGCTTGCCTGGTTTCAACACAGGGAAAATAATGGTCGTCTTACAGATTGAAGGGAAGTATCCAAGTACCAATCATAGAGTTGATGCTTTTTACCAATTTGAAGAGCAGGATGAGGCTTATGAGATATTAATCTAGCTATCTCTCAGACATGTATTTTTCGTGTTCGGTTTAAAGCACTATCATATTTGCTCTTTTGAAGGTAATCATCAAAAGTTACGCACCGCATTGGTCGCAATCGAACATGGTTCGCTTTATAAGTTTAGCACTGCCAGATAACGCCCGTATTTGGGAAGAAAGAATTGTTAAATGTCTTAACTGCCGAAACATTGAACGAATAATGGTGGAAGAAGCTATTAAGTTTGTATTCTCAAATTTTTATTTAGGTTACGACGTATTATACTTTTTAAACTGCCAGGTTCTACTGTTAGAACTGCCGTGAGAAATGAGGTTTATTATGTAATAAGAACATTCTAATGGAATCGCTGTAGCTCATGCGTAAATCTTAATAATTGCAAACAGAACTACTTTTCGTTCATTTCACTTCATTTTCCACCATTAGCTAAATGATTAAAACTACGAGACACTAGCAGTTAATCCAAAGATATTTCATGTGTTATATCTGGTTTAAATGTGATTTAGATTTCCGCAAAATCTCTAATAAGAACTGATTTTATCTAAATACAAAACCAAATATTTTCCTGTGATAAATAATCCCAATAAGCAGGCTGTACAAATATCTGAAGAATATATGTAGATATTGAAACACATATATATACATTTCCTTTTGTCAGGTCCTAATGGCACAAGGAATCACGTTGATTAGTAAAACGCATTAAAATGTGCTGAGTGTTTTTTAATTAAATTTAAATGTAATATTAAGATAAAAAAACATAACATTGCTTCAATTAAGAAGACTCTCATTCTACTAAATGAAGTCTTGAACATTTCTATAGTGTCTCTCGAACGTTCTATGCATGTTCATACAAATAATTTAAGCTTCAGCTCAATTTTTAGGTATTATCGTTATTTAAAGTACCATTTCTTACCACTGTTTGAACAAACACATAATTCCCTCTTACATTTGACATTCTTATTTATCAAAGGTATCCGTAAAAGGTTTCGGCATCGTTATTGTATGGCTTAAGCTGTTAAACTGTGGTAGTTCAGCCCAATCAATTCCTGGCGGCTGAACCTCAAAAGGATTTCCATTTCGCAATAAAAATAAGCCAGATCCAGTTTTGCTTCGAAAGTTCTCCTCGAGAACAATCCTTTTCTTAAACAGACACTAATGGAGTGTATAGTTTGCCATAATTCAATACTACTTTCCTGTTCTTTCTGTAAGATGGAGACTTTAAAAATTTCCAAAGATTTAATTTTTAGATATCTATTTTGTTCTTTTACGAACTTGACATTTTATCTTTAGAGATTGTAGTTTAAGTTTGATTTCTTAGTTCAGTTCTGTGTGTGATTAAGGCAAAGCCTCGAGGGCTATCTGCCTAAGAAGAGGGATGCCTTCGTGGAGGACTTTCTAAAGGAAACTGGCTCGTATACACGTTACACACGGGGAAAAACAAATGGGCGAATCCTTAGTTCAAAATATGCAAATAGTAGCTAAAATAGAAAGCATAAGGCTCTCTCTCTCTGTATATATATATATGACGATAGAAATTTTCATGTAGGACTTTCTAAGGTAAACTGATTCTATTTACTTTTTACTAACGAATTTCACGTGCAAAAAATGGGATCTTCCAATCTGTCTTCACAATTACATCAGACGCTGATAGAAAAAAACCTAGCAAGACTTCAATGATTTTAAAAATTCATTTGCTGCTGAATTATAATTTCTCAGAAATTTTATATATGATTTACCATCAAAGTTACTAATAATTTTTAAATTTATAAATTATTGTTCTTTCTATATTTTGTTTTCTTCTGTAAAGTTACAAATAGTTATTAAATTTTGAACTTCTTTATATATTTAAACACTGTTATAGGACATGAAATAAATGCAACAGCTTAACTGTATCTAGTTTAAAACTTAACTAAAGGATTTTAATTTTAAATATTTATTATGTATCCGTTGATTTGATTGCGTTTATTCATTCTTCGACTCATCTAAATATTTTGCGCATTTCTTGATTTAGCACTGAAAGCGAAAAGCCATTTAATAGATCCAAAATTAATTCATTAGAATTAAATTGAGAAGGCTAAATAACGCATTATTTTTTAATATAAAATACCATGATCTTAAGTTACAAAAATTGCGAAGAACTAAATTTATTAAATAATTTATGTAGACCAGTTTTTTATATTAATACATTTGAAGGTCTACTAACATCTGGTATTGAACATTCTGAAAATCTAAAGGTTATGCCTCAGGTTCATTGCTTTAAAATTATATATTTAAGAATATATTTCTAAGAAAAACTCTAAAATATTCGCCTAGTGCAACCGCGAAAGGAATTCGAATTTCTTAGTTCATTTTTTATGTTTTTTTAAAAAACAACTTGGCGTACAGTTTCGAATTTTAAAGGTACCTAGCAGGAAGTGGTAAAACTTTTGAAGTGGAATTCTGCGAAAATGCGAATGAGAAAAGAAAAACATTTAGTTAAAACAAGAAGAAAGCAAATAGAACGAATTTTAACTGAAGCACTTTAGATAGCAAATAAAAGCTTCGTACTGCACCTCTGCATTACGGGACTCAAACATATGCTTAATGTAGTGTAAAATGTCGTTCGGTAATAAAAGAGAAAAAGTATTTTTGTGCTTTTATTGGAATTTTTTATTTTTCTTTTACGTTGTTTTTTACAGATCACACTTTCTGTTCATTTTAAGCGGTAAATCAAAAAGGAGGTGGAGAATTCGACGATATAAAAATCGTACCCAAATAATAGCTCAAGAATTTTTATGTGTATTTTTCTAAACAAAAGGAAATGAGTTTTCAGGCGTAGTAGAGTATAAAAGATAAAAAGAACAGAATGTTTGGAGTGCAGAACCTAAAAATGCAACTTTAATTTTACTTTCAGTCATAGAGCAAGCAGACTGTTATTTATTTTAACATAAGAAATGCATGTCTGAATTAATTATTGTATTCTAAAGCAGCACTTTATAGCATAACTTGATAATATTTAAGAATGCATCTTTGAGTTTTTCGCTACATATGTGGATTAATTAACATACTCGTCACAACTGTATGGGATATGAATGACTGGAATTGCTTTACACGATATAAAAAACAAAAAATTTCAATTTCGGAAATTTGAGCGGTAAATATGAATTGAAATAAATCTTTGAACTGCATAGCTTTTAGTTGTATTTTCTTTGTAACATATCTGTTCACATAGATTTCATGCATCTTTTCACTTAGATCTTTTAGAATAGACAGGACTTGATCGGTTTGAGCAAAACGAGGGCTTCGTATCGTGTACACTTGTAATTGCATAATAATTGTAAACTATTCTTTCTTTTTCTTAATTTTCAATTACATATACTCTTGAAGTAATTAATTAAAACATTCTTAAATTAATTAGCTGTTTCACAGTATCAATTTATTTTCTGAAATCGTTTTATTAAAAAATTGCATTTATAGGATGTATATAATATTAAACGATCGCTAGGAGAAATGAATAGATTATTATAAAAGAATTTATGTTTTAATAAAATTCATTTTCACAAAAATATTTATGGTGACTTTTGCATAGGCTATTTTCAAAGAGTTCTAGAACGATTTTGCAAAATTTGCAATTATAATGTAAGAAGAATATGTAACTTCGATGTGTATTTTAATTTTGAAGCACTTGTCTCTTTTTCAGACTGTAGGTTTTCATTTCAGCTTTCTTCTACATAAATCAAAATATATAAGAACAAGTGACAAATGAACAAAATAATTTTATCGTTCATAAGGTAAGTAGTCCTTTAGCAAATAATAATGCAAATTTGATACTCGATACTCCGAAGTCGCTCTGTACTAACATCTAACAACTGAGAAACCGATGCTCTTTCTCCAGTCTTATATAAGTTTCGCCTGGTAGCCAAGAAATTTCCTGTACTTCTTGAAATTACTGAAAGGCATATAAGAGCCGGATACTGATACAGTTACATAGAGGATCAATTACATTTATTCAATAACAATATCCATGACAACCACGTTTGGTTGCTTTTGGCGATTTTCCAGCAAATTCGGCGACAGAAAGTATCAGGTTCAATGTTTCTTCTAACCTTCTTCGGGAACATACAAGGACCTGACTCGGAACAGAGAGCTTACTAAAGCCATGTTCACTAATTGTGGTAAGTAGACAGGATACAGACGAAGGGTATACAAAACCCTTTATTTTTCTCTATATACAATAACTTCCGTACTTCGGAATACACTGACCCTCCACTCGGGGTATAACGTAAAAAAGTATAAAAAATAAAACTAAACTCTAATTTAACTTTAGAATAATACACGTGGAAGATAGGCCTTATAATAACAGGAAGCGTATGTAGCACAGAGACTGTGAACACTACAATACGTTTAATTTATCAAGAGGATTAAAACCTCTGGCCTGGAAGGCAAATAGCAACTGCGTAACTTCTAAGGTAAGCGGCCTGCTTCGAACTCACTGCTTCCTCTCTTACGCTTGGCAAAAAGGCCACACTTAAATACTTGGCGTTCGCCAGACAAACTTTGCATAAAAACCTTCACGCTTATAATTCTGGCCGGAAGTAGAAAATAAGAAGTGATAGTAAAGATTTAAAATAAAATAAACGTTAGTAAAACTTGAGATCCTTACATACTTCCCGCCAGAGTTAATTAGTTTGAAACTGAGGTCTAAAACGACCTTGCTGAAAACTTTTAGCTCTAGAATCTAACGCGAGGCCAACCTTTTACAACCATAACTTAACTAGAAACTAGAAAATTTAAAAGAAAGAAATTTGTTACAATAGCAGCTCCCAGGATATACAACAATCTTTTTTTCATCTGTACTGTATCTAAACAGGAGCTTTATTCAATTCTGGTTCCTTCCAGAGATCTGGAAGGAAAACTAGTTTAATGAAATGTTACACAATGACATTGCAAATAAGATATAGAATATACTTCTCTTAACATTCTTATTTCATTCATGACTATTTTAATTATCTCTCCCCGTGCTCTCTGACATGTGTTGTAAAAGAACACCAAACACGAATGTGTTTCTGTCTACGTGTGCCACACTTCCTCCTACAATCAAAACACTAACGTGTTAAAATTCAACATAACGAGACCTCTTAACACACCCTACTTTCAACTCTAAACCCTGAGGTACTATTCTAAAAGTGGCTAACTCTAAAGTGTAGCGTCAGAGAGCCTAACTACATCATTCAACCTTTACCACATATTCGCCATGATTTAATCTTTACAGTCACACGAATAACAAATTTTTAACATTACTTTCACTTTTACCATATCACGGTATTTCTTAACATTTAAAATAACAGTTCACATGTATATAAGAACATATCAACATGCCGTTAATTTTACACATTTGAAAACATACATTAGTAGTACATTGTTAACTTCTATTCTTTTCAAAGCAAGTGCCAATTCTTTCTACATTGAAATAATACTACATTTCAAAAAGTCTTTCAGACTAAAACTTCTTTCTTGCTAGAATGTTTTAAATAAAATTTATACAATAACTTTTTACAATATTTAAGTTTTTACTTGTTCGTTCACTAGTTTCTTTAACCTCTCTAATTCTGCATTTGCACCTACAAAATTCGTAGCGTTATCACTAAATAGTGTTAAACTTTTACCTCTTCGTGCAAAGAAACGTTTCAAGGTAGCTATTAATGCTTCAGATGTTAGATCTGTTATCAGCTCTAAATGAATGGCCTTAGTAACCATACAAATGAATATACACACATAAACCTTTTGATATATACCTTTTCTCTGGTTTTTGTACTTAATTAAGAATGGGCCACAGAGGTCAACTCCAGTGCAATTGAATGTAAGATTAGCTGTAATTCTTTCCTTGGGTAAATCACCCATGATTTGCTGAGCTACAATGGGATTGGCTTTAAAACATATTATGCAATTTTTTACAATTTTTCTACAAACATTTCTACCACTTACAATCCAAAATTTTTGTCTTATATGATATAACAAAGATTGAGGACCCACATGCAAATATTTTAAATGATAGTAATTAACTATTAACTCTGTTAACTTATGTTTAGAAGGCAGAATAATAGGAAATTTTTTCTCATAAGTTTAATTGCTATTTTTAATCTACCTCCAACTCTCAACAGTCCATTACTGTCAATGAAAGGGCTAAGACTTTTAATAGAACTATTTCTTGGAACAATACCTGATTTTTTAAGATCATTTATCTCATTCATAAAATACTCACCCTGTACTAATTTTATTAAAGTTTCTTCAGCTGCTCTCAATTCTCCCACTTGTAAATTACCTACCTGCTTTTGTTCTTGCTTACAATTCTTGTAAAACCTAAAACAAAAACTTATAATACGAATTAATTTTAAATACTTATTACTGCAATTCAATAAATCATTAATGAAATTATTCACATTCAGATTTAAACATGTAGATAGTTCAGAATCAGCAAAGTTTTTAAGTTCATTACTGTCCTTTTCATTAATTGCTTCAGGTATAACTCTTATAGGGTACTCATCCTTCATTAAGAAGTCAGGCCCGTTCCACCACAGTTGACTTAGTTGCAGTTTTTTGGCAGACATACCTCTAGATATGAGATCTGATGGGTTTTCTTCAGAAGCGATATGATGCCACTGTGCTATTTCAGTCAGATCCTGTATCTTTGAAATCCGGTTTGCGACAAATGTCTTGAGCAGGTGTGGCTCTTTGTTGATCCATGACAGCACAATCATAGAATCGGTCCAAAGGTGGATAGCAGTAAGCTCCAAATTTAACGATGATTTCACTCGATGCATTAGTTTAGCTAATAGCACTGCTGCGCAAAGCTCAAGTCTTGGGACTGTAGACTTCTTTAGGGGAGAGACACGCGATTTACTGCACACCAACCTCACTGATGTACGGTTTGTTGCTGATGTTGCTTTACAGTAGATAACTGCTCCATAGGCGGCCTCTGAGGCATCACAGAAACTATGTAATTCAATCTTGATTCTATCTGGTAATAAAATACATCTAGGGACTTCAATGTTGTTAATTAGCTGCAAGGTAGTGGAGAATTCTTTCCATTCTTTAGCCTCATTTTCTGGCAAAACATCATTCCAGCTCAATTTTAACAGCCATAATTTCTGCATAAATATTTTTGCTACAATTATAACTGGAGAAATTATACCCAATGGGTCAAAGATGCGAGATATGACGGATAACACTTGCCGTTTCGTAACCTTTACGCTGTCTTCGATTTTAACGTTGAAGCTCAAACAATCTCCTTTTGACTTCCATAAAATACCTAATGCTTTAGATTCTTCTGATTTACCAAAGGGATATGTTTTGTCGTTTGTTTGACACAGTTCAGTAGCATTATTACACCACTTATGGAGTAACATACCTCCATTCTTCAAAATGCCTATTAACGATTTTGAAGTTCTAACGCAGAACTTAGCGACTCAGCTCCAGATAGAATATCGTCCATGTACATGTCTTCTCTCAGTACAGATGCTGCTAAAGGAAATTTATCTCCTTCGACCTTTGACAGCTGTACAAGTGTTCTCATTGCTAAAAATGGTGCACTCACAGTTCCATAGGTAACGGTGGTTAGCTCAAAGTTTTTAACTGGCTTATCAATGGCTTCTTTCCATAAAATCCTTTGCAACCTCCACTGATCTGGATGGATAGGAATAGCTCGATACATCTTTTGTATATCAGCAGTGAAAGCAAAAATATATTTCCTGAATCTCAGCATAATTGAGAATAAATCATCTTGTATCACACCTCCATTATACTGTATAGAATTTAGAGAGTTTCCTTTGGTTGTCAAAGAAGAAGCGTTAAATACTACCCTCAAAAGAGTCGACTTACTTTTCTCTTCTCCCCTATATACTCCAATATGAGGAATGTAATATGAACCTCGTTCTTCCTCGCTTTCACTCACCTCAACCATATGTCCTAACTGTTGATATTCTTTTAAAAAATCTGAGTATAATTTTAAATATTCGGGGTTCTTTACTAAGCGTTTCCATAAGGAATTTAATTTACTCGTTGCAATTTGTTTAGAACTTCCTAAAGTGTCCGGATCCTCCTTTAATGGCATTTTAACAACGTACCTACCGGTTTTATCTCGTGTATAATTTTCTACGAAATGTTTCTCACAAATTAAAAATTCTTTGTTTTTGGGTTTATCAGTTTCAATATTTTCTAATTCCCAAATTTTTTTAAGATTTTTATCTAAGTTGTCTTCTTCCTTTATCAACCCACAATGAACCCTGTTTTCAGTCTCTGTTGGAATACTTCCAGACACGATGAAACCAAAAAGTGTATCTTGAAAAATAAGATCAGGATTATTCATTCGAATTTGACTCGGTTTCAAAAGTTCATAAAAAACTCCCGCTCCCAACAACATATCTACCCTTTCTGGAACATTAAAGCCTTCATCTGCTAATTTTAAATTAGGAAGATGTTGCACTGATTTTAATTTTGCGCGAAGGTGTTAAATCAGCAGTTATTTTTGGAATTACTAAAAAGTCCAAATTCTTTATAAATGTTCGCTTTATTGTTAAAGTAGCATCATTTATTCCCGAAACAGAAATGTTTGTTTTTTCTTTCTCTAACTGCAAATGCTCAATAAGATTCCGTGTCAAAAAGTTCGACATACTGCCCCCGTCCAGCAGACACTTCACTCTGTGTTTTTTTCCCTCGTTATCAATTAGAAAACATACGACGGTTGAAAGCAGAACTGTACTCTGTTTATTCGAATAATTGCTAATAAATGCCTTTTGAACGAACTCCTGCACATTAACATTCAAGGTCGATGAGTCATCTCGTTTGGGAACGTTGCAGTCAGATACATTTGTTTTGTTTTTATTTTGCTCCGATGAACATTCTTTCTCCTTTACGATATTATTTGCTTTCGGAAAGTGAATAGTTTTGTGGTGCCGTTTTTGACAAAAACAATATTTCGATGGGCAATTTGATACTGAATGCATATGTAGACAGTTAAAACATAATTTATTAAATTTCACAACCTGTACTCTTTCTTGTACCGGTAATTTTAAATACGATGGGCATTTTGCCAATCCGTGATTCTCGTGGCATAAAACACAGTTCTCTGTTTTAACATCTGATAAAAACACTTTAGCTACACTTTTTGAGCTATTATACTTACGATTAACATGAGAATTCTCAGTAAGAGGTTTTCCTCGTGACGTGAAATATAAATCTATTTCTTTACCTAACTCACTAGGTGAAAACCATGAATCACCTTGCCTCACAGCAATGTGAGAAGCTGTTCCCGCATCTAAAGATTGGTATAACCTATCTGAAACTATTAGTTGTTTGAGGGTCTCGAAGTCAGTTACCTTCCTTAATTTTAAATAATAATCCCAAGTAGTTACTAAGCGAGAAGCAAACTGCACATGAGTTTCATTGTTGGCTGAAACTCCTTCAGAACTACTACTTTTACTTTTTCATAATTCGCGATATCCTTATCATGTAAATAAGTTATTATATTCGAAGCTTTGTCTCCTAACAGATTTAACAGAATTTCTGCTTTATAGTAATCCGAAATATTTTTTGTAAAAAACGCTCGTTCTAATGACGAAAAGAAAAATCCCCAACTCTCAGGCCGTATAGGAACTTTTACAGTTAAGGTTCTGATACTTTTTATTAATTGATCTAGTGACTCTGATTTTGTTTCGGTTTCGCTTACACCATCAAATTTAGTTTCTGCTTTAAGCTTAGCCAACTCTAACTCATTCTTTGATCTCTCAAGTTTTATTTTTTCTAACTCGACAAGTTTTTGCTCTTCCTGTTTTCTATTTTCAATAATAGAGTTTGCTATCTCTTTTACTAAATTTTGTTTAGTTTTGAAAATTTCACTATTCTCAATAATATCAGTCAAATATGCTATAGTCATTTTTTCGTCAACATTTAGATTTATTTCTAAGGCAATAAGCCTTAAATCTTCTTTTTTAGTACCCTTAATTAACATTGTTATTAATAACAGAACAAGCACAGAGAGTACAGAATTAACAAGAGAGGAATAACTTACCTCTGCAGTGATTCAACTTTTGATGAATATCCTTATCCAAAATCAGCGATATTCGTTGAAAAGAACAAGCTGGGAATACTGGCAACACAAACACTTCTGTGTTCTCAAAAACGAAACACTATTTATTCATGCACAAACTCACACTCCGGTCGACTATGACCAGATATGTTTGGGTCCCGTCCCAAATAACACACACTAAATAAATTCGCTGGTTCGATTCTTTATTAATTCTCATAATTAATTACAATCACTCATTAACTCATAGCTGTGACCAGCCCTCTTACACCGTCGATGGCGATTCTCAAACTCGTTTGATCATCTCATTACAGACGCGCATGCGTGGATTACATTACAGCTGCGCAGGCGCGAACAATAATGTTAATAATGACCAGAATGAAACTGATATTATTGTTGTTCCCCCAGAAATTGCAGAGGCTAGTGACGAAGAAGAAAGGAATGGCAATGTTTTAAATAATGATAATGGTATTTTACCAAATGATACTGCTGGGGAAGTTGAAATTCACGTAAGAAGTAAGTTTCAGCCTTCTAAAAGCAGTTATAATCATAGTAAAAAGTTTAAAAAGCAGAAGACTGAAATCTTGAAGTGGATGAAAAAGGAACTGCTAGTTATGTCTCAGGAGGAACATGAAGAGAAAGAGATGGAAGAAAATTATAAAAGACAAAACATAAGGTAAAACTAGTGCACAAATTTTCGATTTTCATTTTGGTTTAGACATTTACTCTCTTCTCGTTGAACAGACAAATAAACAAAACGAACGAAACAAACAAAACGAACAAACGAACAGACCAAAAAAAAAAAAAAAAAAAAAAAAAGCCAAGAATTTATTGCATTTGAAGCCTATATGAGAAGATTTATTGGAATATTATTGTATACAGGATATCATTCTTTACCTCAAGAAAAAATTTATTGGTCTTTTGATAAGGACTTTTCTGTTCCTGTTGTACGAGAATTGATATCACGTTTGCAGTACAAGAATATGAAGCAGAATTTGCATTTGACAATAGTCAAATTCACAATACTGATAAATTATATGAGGTGAGACCGTATCTAAACTTACTAAATATCACCACTTTTTACTACTGGAAATATAAAGTCTCTTTTAGATTTCAGACGCGAGAATGTATTATTCCTTTTGCAAACTCCTATTGAGAGTGTAGAATTAGCCAGAAATAGATCAGCAACAGGAAGACCTAGTAAATTCAGCATTCAAAAACCATTGCATGGAGATGGTAGATTTTTTATCGTAAAGTCCGTTGATAACAAAATACTTTGTTGTAAAGAGTACCATAGCCAGACTGTTTATAGATACAAAGTATGTAATGTAGCTTTACATCATGATTGCAATCAAGCTTTTCATGCTTGGATCTTTCAAATGAAATAATCTGTATTTGTAAAAGAAATACAATGTATATATTAATATTAAATTAATTACAAGTAAAGTGATTTGTAGATTTATAAAACGTTATACAGCTAAAAAGTAATCCTGCACTCCACTTAAAAGAAACATTACACGAGTACAATCCTACTCACTCAACATTTGTAGTCTTATTCCGTTGACGTTGCGCGAACGCAACACTCGCTTTTTCCACAGGTAAGAGCATTTTGTTTTTATTTTTCAATGTAAATGTATGTTATAAATGCTTAATTTAATATTTTTTATTATTTTCATGAGAAAAGAAACATTCCTTGTAGTTTTGGCGGTTAATGGGTTAAGTCGCAAATACCACTTATCTGCAGAAGTGATGACTCTTGGCCTATCGTCGGACGGTTTTCGAGACGTTGAACGAATAATTAAAAGTTGGTTCCACAACCTGCTCTCCATGGAACAGTCGACAACTGTCGTCTTGCAACGTTAGACTGTCGTAGTTCAGCTTCTAATCGGCCTATGGCTCTATAATGCAATTCTGCTGTAAATGTTGCCTTAAATTCATTTTTACATTTTGGCTGTCTCGAAAATGTTTATTATACCGTCGTTCATTGAATAGCGATTTCTTTTAACAGCTGATTTATGCTGTATCGTGTTTACGCAAACTTACGGCAACGCAACTGTTTTGCAGAATGCAACTTGCATTTATTTGTAACGTATCCAAACTGGAAAAAAATCGAACTCTTTTAGCCGATTTATAAAGATTTTTCAACTTATTGCTTAATTTTTGGAAATCACTATATTATATCCGCAGGTCGCATGCATTTTATTAACCGCCTGAATTATAACTTCAAGCTGAAGGACTGATACGTATTTATTTTGTTTGCTTGTTAATAGTTTGTGTTATAGGTTTCTAATTTAAAAGAGGGTGAAAATTCACCCGGCAGCTTAGTAAAATTACTCAACGTTTAGGTCAAGTATAATTACAATGTACTTTTACGTAATTATTACAATATCGTTGCATTTTTTGTGGATTTTTTTTCGGATTCAGCTTTTTAGCTTTAATGCAGTATTACAAACAAACGCAGTAAAATGCAGTAAAACAAATAAAATACTATTTGCTTAGTTTTGAAGTCGAATTTTATGTATGATTACGAAGTTCAATTAATGATATACTTTTATTTTTAAAATATAATTTCTTACTTTTATAGCAGTTTCTGAGAAATCATTAAAGTTTTCATAAAGACAAGTTACATTTTATGTTATCAAGTGTTCTTGTTGCATTTTTCTCCTCCCAATTTTCATTATTTTGTTTCTGTTCATTTTCAATATTTTATTTCAGTTCATTTTAGATATAGGTTGTAGAGACATTAGGATTTTCGGAATAGCCGGAGGGATGAAAAATTAGCAACCGCCTTCGCCGGGAATGGAACCACGGACCTCTGGAATACCGGCCCAGCGTGCAGAACCACTACACCACGAAGGCACGCTAAGAACGTGGGAGAAATACCTTATAAGGTGAACTTATAAGGTACTTGCCTGTTACAAATGCAGTGCATTTAGTTGGAAATTTTATATACAACAATTTCTCTCAAATAGAAAGTGTAAATGCTAGATTTATTAAACGATTATAATTATTAAGAAGATGCCTTATGTAAATAAGCACTCCCGTTTTATAACTAATAGCCAAAGGTGTTTTGTATCTTATTTTTTCAGGTTTCTTATATGAAATATTTTCGATACTTCAAGTACGCTATTGATGTATATAGCTGGCATCAAAATATCAACAACTCAATCAAAAGATATGCAAATATGCAAACAGCAGTAGAGGGCTAAATCGATTCTTGAAAAGGTGACATTTGTAAAGGCATAGTTTCCTTTCAAACCGTGTGAGGATCGCTCAACAAAGAAGCCGTATCTTAAGGTTACAAGAGAAGTGCATTAATTCGACATGAATTATCCATTACGTCGCCCTTTTAGCCTACCGCTTGTTTCTGCCTTTGATTCCAGAAAAGTAGAGGTGTTAAACCTTTATCTCATACTTTGAAAAATTAATTCAGGCATAAAGTTTATAGCGAAATTTTTAATTCATGTTTTATTTTAACGGCTGTAAAGATATAATATATTCATGAGATAATATATAGAAATAATTAAATACATATTTATAGCTAAAATATAGTAATTTAACATAAAGAAAGTGCCATATGCACTAAGATGTTGCAAGCAAACAGCATAACTTAGGTATTTATTATTTGTCATGCAAACTTCAGTACTCAGTGTAACATAAATAATGTACACTGCTCAAAAAAAAAAAAAAAAAAAAAATGGGACAGTGCTATATCTCCCGTTCTATTGGGGCGATTGACAAAATTCAAACTACGTTTTTCATGTCTCGAAAGCGCGACTTAGGATATATATTAGATTTATATATAGTACTATTCTAACATAGGTATTTTGACACAAAATCGGACTTTTTCTGAAATAACATACCAATTTTTTTACATATTTCGATTCTACGACTCAAATTATGCCAGAATACCAAGTTTTGTAAAAATTGTACGATTAGTTTTTAAAATATTAGCTCTCAAAATTTTAGCTCCTCAATGTTAATTGAATTTGGCAAATATTTATTAATATCTCTTTTTTTATTAAACTTTTTCGATTTTTTCTCTCACATTTCGAAATTTTGGTTCATTCCAAATAAAATTTACCCACTTTTTGCGTTTTATTTTTTAAATTTTTATTTTTAAATAATTTCTATAGATTTTTCGAAAAAAATTTTGAATTATAACCTATAAAATTTTTACCATCATCTTAAAGTAGGTGTATTTTTAAGCATATCTGCAAAAAATTAGACTTTTTTACTCAAACTTTTCTAAGATATACACGAATTTACATAATTTCGCGTTTTGAAATTTGGCACCTTTTTTTTTGAGCGATAATAACGCCAAATGTGGTCTATGGATTTTTGTTACACTGAATTGCCACAGCTATTTTTAACCTTAAACTTCAAGTAAAATTTTACGGAGAATTAATTATATGACATTTTTTCCCTCAATGATGCGTAATAAATATTTATTAATACTATATGAAAGGCTATTTTTTTAAATTATAGATGATATTATTCAAATTTTTAACTATTTTTTTTTAAATTTCTCTCGTATCTTTTCTTTTTTAAAAAAAATTAAGAGTAAGTTTTTGTAAGAGTAAATTTTTACCTTCGGCGTTTTATCGTCTGCTACTTTACTTCGTTTAAATCGAATTGTCTAAAACTGAGAATTTTCGTTTGATATTTATTTGAATTTTATGACATTAATTAATTTTATGAATTTTATGGCATAATTTATTTCTAAACAAACTGTTGCTTTTGAAGTGGCTGAAAGAGCGGCTGATACTATTATCCATATTTTTAAAGCACAATATATTTTTATAGAAACATAATATTTAGAATAATCATTTTTTATAAAAGTCAAATTATGATATAAACATACAACCCTCTAGAGACTGAATTAATGGAAGTTCAATGGTTATGTAGAAATGATCTGCAGCTACTTAATGGCTGGATAAGTCAGCAGATTCTGTGGACCAGTAAGAATAATTATATAAACGACACCAACATTCTGGATTCAATAAACAACGAGGATACGATGTTTACTAAATGAATTAAGAAGTTTTAAAACATAAAAAATCAACTCATTTTTTTCCTAAAATGTATTTTTGTGCGTAGCGTATTTTCATTATATCCTTAAAATTCTAATTTAGAATGTAATTGTCAAGAACTGAATCCTAATCATCAGTAATATAATAAGTAATTATTGTTGTTATTAATAAATCCTTCTTATAAAGTAATTGCAAATATTTCAAAAAACTTTCTGTCTGAATGCAAACATTTTTCTATGCAAATATTTTAAATTTTATATTAATCAAGATTGCACACCATATTACTTATTTCCACTTCAATTCTTACCGTCAGTTCTAGTAGAATTTACAAATCAATTATATTTAATTAAGGATTGAATTGGATTATTTAATTATGGCAAAGCACACGAGGGCTATCTGCCTAAAGGGAGGGATGCCTTCGTGGAGGACTTTCTAAGGGAAACTGGCTCGTATACACGTTACACATGGGGAAAACCACGAAACCGCCCATGCGGCCAGCTCGTTCGCGGGATTCGAAACTCGAACCGAACTACCAGTGTTCAGCGTCTTTACCGCTCGGCTGTTGGTGGGCTATTTCATTAAGGAATGACCATCTAAGTTAAGAAACAGCGTACCGTAACAACATTTCAATTATTGGTTCCGTATCTTTCATGTTACTCCCGATTGACTAGCTACAGGATTTTTAATGAGTATTCGGATTTTACTAGTAACTTCACTTGGAAATCGCGCTTAAACTAGGTTAGTTGGTTATTTGAACATAGAAAGAACATAGGAGCTATTTGATTAAGATGCTTTCATAGAGAATCTTTGTAAAGAGAACCTAAAAATCTACGAAAACCAACCATGCAGCCTGGGTTAGACTGAGCAGCAAACAATTAGTATTTAACAATATTTTCTTTTTCAAATGCTAGGCAACTGATGAGGCTCCAATTAAATCTCCAATTTAATATTTTATTTGTAAATATTTAAAATATTGTTGTATTCTTTGACACAAAAAGCAGAATTTAAGTTTTGTTAACTCGTTAGTAAACTACCAAGCCGTAGTGCAAATGAATATTCAATTTCTTTGGCAATAATTGTATTCACTTAATATTCTTGGAATATGAGCTAAAGAAGGAACGTTCTCGGAAGATTAAAGAAGTGTTTAAATCCAGTGATATTAGGTTTGTCTTACAAGCTCAGGATCAAAACGATTCTGCAATTGCCCGAGTAGTTGACTTGTAAATGGATGTGAATTAAGCAGATGACTTTTAATCTTACGTTATTCAACCAGAAAACGTATTCCAAATGTTTTGTATTGCATGACAATGCATCTTTTCATTATTCAATAACCAGTCGGAGAACCGCTTGTGTTCGGAAAATAATTATGTATATTCAATCGTCCTGCATGTTCTTCAAATTTGTCTTCTTGTGATTTTTTTTTCTTTCTAAAAAAACTAAAGTTGCCTCTCAAAGGAAAGTTTTTTGACATTGAAGAGACAAAATTAATATGACATCTACTTTTAGAGGCATGTGAAAAACAGATCTCTACAAACCTTCTCTTCCATTACATGTTGTGCAGTCAGACAAAAAGTTACATCAGCGTAAATTCTATAATCTATTTTTATTACACTCTGATTACTTTATTAACATACAGTGAATATATACTAAATCTTTAACTTTAGCTTAAGTAATTCGGAATTTTTGACAGAATTGTTGTCGGAACTAGGACTTAGAAGATAAGTCAAATTAAATATTTCGATAACCCAGTAAATTCAAGTTCGAAATTTCAGTATTTTATTTTCGGAGGGAGGGGAAATGTTTTCAGTTTTGGTCCATTATACTAAGTATATTTGCTTCGATTTTTTATTTTTCCATAAAAGCGAAAATTTTACGCATGGTATACAAATAACGCATAGCTTCAAATTAAAATTTAATAATATACAGAGTGGTTATAATTAAAGTTCCACATTGAAACGGTCATAAAAGGAAAACTACTGGATCAAATGTTATCAAACTTGGAAATCGTGTAAAGGAGGTCATGGGAATTTATTTTCCGCGAAAAAAAGGAAGTTCGAAACCTCACCACCAGAGAGGGAAATGGCGCTGTATGCAATATTGTTATACGAAATATGGGTCGGAATCTAACTTAACCTTTTGTTAAACGGGTTTAATATGTTGTATACCCTTAAGAAACTTTGAAGTAGGCAAATTATTATTTAAAGACGTTAAATTCGATAAATGTCGAGTGCGCCATCCCTGTAAGTGAGAATTTCGTCCGTGAAAACCACGAATTAGCGATTAGAAAATGTGAGATCGCAAATCACTCTCACAAGTGCGTACAATCTGGAAATCGTTTTCTTACAGATTGCTAATTCGTAATTTTTTAAGCCTGAATTCGGCACTAAAACATGAAGATACTGATTCAAAACGCTTTTAATCGATTTGGGCCAAAGAAATCTCTCATGTTATCTATCTAGTTCCATTGCATTCTCCTACTGCATTCGATTGCATAACAGTCATTTCACACCGTTTACTCTTGAATGACAGCTAGTTTTATAACTGAACCATTTTTTTCTGAAGAGCAGTCGACCACTGCGATTGCAGTTCCTTAGAGCCAATATTAAAATGTTTCGTGATACATGAACTGCAGTAACGTGGCATTTTAGATACTACGATTTTTATGCAGGGCTGGGCACCACCTCAAGAGTGTCGCATAGTTACTTAGGCAACATTTCAGAAATGAACGTCTTATAGGCCAACACTTCCCCTCTTCCCACCAGACCTCAACCTCTGTGACTTTTGTCTATGAGGTTATCTCGAAAGCACTGTTTATGGTGATAATCTAAACAATTTGGCAGAAATGAAAAATGTGATACACTGATAACATTCCTCCTGATATGCTATGTGTATCGTATATACGAGCCAGTTTCCCTTAAAAAGTCCTCCACGAAGGCATCCCTCCCTTAAGGCAGATAGCCCTCGAGTGCTTTGCCGTAATCTAATAAACCAAACCAAAACCAAACCTGATATGCTAAGAGCTGCTGTTGAGAATGCAGTAACATGATTTAACTTGCTTTCGGAAAATGCTGGACGCTACATTGAACATGCTTTGTAACACGTTTCGGAAAATATTAAACACATTTTAAACAGATGTTTTCGTGTCTTATTTCATTTAACAATATTGTATACAGCGCCATTTTCCCCCTGATGGTGAGTTTTTTAACTCTTTTTTTTTCCGCCGAAAATAAAAATTCTCATAACCTCCTTTACACGATTCCCAAGTTTGATAACATATGGAGTTTTCTTTTTATGACCATTTCAAAGTGGAACTTTAATAATAACCACCATGTAAAATAAGCTTTAAAAGTCTGACAGTTTGGTTCAAGTCCCAACTTTAAAAAATATATATATAAATATAAATTTTTATATTAATTCTCTTAGAAAGCATGTTTTAAGAAGCTAATTTTTTTCTCTCGCGTTATAGATTGTATAAAAAAACATGGTCTTTAATATGATTTAGATTGTTTCAGCCGATATAAGAATCGGGTTACTCTGTGGTACAGAATACACCCTGCTGGACTGTTTTATTTCTTTGTCATTTAGCAAAAATCTTTTAATTAAATTATTTATCCTTTGGACTTCGTTTTAAACTTTATTTATAGCTAAAATGACTAAAAAATGAAAAGCTGTCTTTAGCTGAAACGCAATTCACATAATTGATATTTTAAAAAATTGACAAGAATGCAAAATGTATGGAAGTCTAGCAGTCGAAAAATCTTAATTTTCTTGTGTGAGCACTGAAAATAACTGTTTAGGTGTTCAAAGAGAAAACACTTGGACGAGCACACCAGCAAATACCATCAATTGAGCTTGTGTTAACAGAAAAGACAAAACGATATCATTGCAGATTAAAGTGAAGAGCGACTGGTTTTAAACTATATGGTTGTGTAAATTACGTTATAGAACATCATATCGTATCATAAATGGTGAATCCCATGATTTCCTCAGTCGAATTATTTGAAGATTCAGGAGTTTATCCAGTGATGTATGTGGATGTCACTTAAAGATGTTTTTTTCCCTTCCTGATGAACTAGCGGCCGAGCGGTAAAGTCGCTGAAGACTGGTAGTTCGGTCCGAGGTTCGAATCCCGCGAACGGGCTGGCTGCTTGGGCGTTTTCGTGGTTTTCCCCAAGTGTAACGTGTATGCGAGCCAGTTTTCCTTAGAAAGTCCTCCAGGAAGGCATCCCTCCCCTTAGGCAGATAGCCGTAGTGTGCTTTGTCATAATAAAATAAACCAAAACCTTTTGATGAAACCAGTCTTTCCTTTCATCTCATAGCTTCAAAATGTTTAGCCTCTAAAGACTGATAAAGGCTCTGACGAAATACTTCGTGAAGAACTTTCTAAGGGAAACCAGCTGTCATACGCGGTACACATGAGAAAATCCACGAAAACGCCCAGGCAACCAGCCCGTTTACCGGGGTTCGAACCCCGGAGTGAACTACCAGTGTTCAGCAACTTTACCGCTCGGCCGTTTGTGGGCCTTTATGAAATGGAAGGCGATAACTTTATTTAAAATGATTGTCAGAAATACCAAAATGTTTCGAAAAGTTGAATACTTTTCAATATACTTTCAGAATGCTTAAAGAAACAGAGAAGAAAAATAAATTTTTTCGTAAAATTTAGTATTCGTATTTTTTTAAATTTAAAACTTTTCAGTCTTATGATATTTGATTCTTGCGATTTCAAAAATAAAATATTTGACTAAAATATGAATAACATTTTAAGAAACCAAATGTAGGATAAAATTGTGTAAAGCAATGGGCACAATGATAAAACTGTTTAAAGTGTATGCAAGTCCTAGTTCCGACAACAATTCCGTCAAAAATTCCGAATTACTTAAGCTAAAGTTAAAGATTTAGTATATATTCACTGTATGTTAATAAAGTAATCAGAGTGTAATAAAAATAGATTATAGAATTTACGCTGATGTAACTTTTTGTCTGACTGCACAACATGTAATGGAAGAGAAGGTTTGTAGAGATCTGTTTTTCACATGCCTCTAAAAGTAGATGTCATATTAATTTTGTCTCTTCAATGTCAAAAAACTTTCCTTTGAGAGGCAACTTTAGTTTTTGAGAAAGAAAAAAAAATCACAAGAAGACAAATTTGAAGAACATGCAGGACGATTGAATATACATAATTATTTTCCGAACACAAGCGGTTCTCCGACTGGTTATTGAATAATGAAAAGATGCATTGTCATGCAATACAAAACATTTGGAATACGTTTTCTGGTTGAATAACGTAAGATTAAAAGTCATCTGCTTAATTCACATCCATTTACAAGTCAACTACTCGGGCAATTGCAGAATCGTTTTGATCCTGAGCTTGTAAGACAAACCTAATATCACTGGATTTAAACACTTCTTTAATCTTCCGAGAACGTTCCTTCTTTAGCTCATATTCCAAGAATATTAAGTGAATACAATTATTGCCAAAGAAATTGAATATTCATTTGCACTACGGCTTGGTAGTTTACTAACGAGTTAACAAAACTTAAATTCTGCTTTTTGTGTCAAAGAATACAACAATATTTTAAATATTTACAAATAAAATATTAAATTGGAGATTTAATTGGAGCCTCATCAGTTGCCTAGCATTTGGAAAAGAAAATATTGTTAAATACTAATTGTTAGCTGCTCAGTCTAACCCAAGCTGCATGGTTGGTTTTCGTAGATTTTTAGGTTCTCTTTACAAAGATTCTCTATGAAAGCATCTTAATCAAATAGCTCCCATGTTCTTTCTATGTTCAAATAACCAACTAACCTAGTTTAAGCGCGATTTCCAAGTGAAAGTTACTAGTAAAATCCGAATACTCATTAAAAATCCTGTAGCTAGCCAATCGGGAGTAACATGAAAGATACGGAACCAATAATTGAAATGTTGTTACGGTACGCTGTTTCTTACTGGTCCACAGAATCTGCTGACTTATCCAGCCATTAAGTAGCTGCAGATCATTTCTACATAACCATTGAACTTCCATTAATTCAGTCTCTAGAGGGTTGTATGTTTATATCATAATTTGACTTTTATAAAATATGATTATTCTAAATATTATGTTTCTATAAAAATATATTGTGCTTTAAAAATATGGATAATACTATCAGCCGCTCTTTCAGCCACTTCAAAAGCAACAGTTTGTTTAGAAATAAATTATGCCATAAAATTCATAAAATTAATTAATGTCATAAAATTCAAATAAATATCAAACGAAAATTCTCAGTTTTAGACAATTCGATTTAAACGAAGTAAAGTAGCAGACGATAAAACGCCGAAGGTAAAAATTTACTCTTACAAAAACTTACTCTTAATTTTTTTTAAAAAAAGAAAAGATACGAGAGAAATTAAAAAAAAAATAGTTAAAAATTTGAATAATATCATTTATAATTTAAAAAAATAGCCTTTCATATAGTATTAATAAATATTTATTACGTATCATTGAGGGAAAAAATGTCATATAATTAATTCTCCGTAAAATTTTACTTGAAGTTTAAGGTTAAAAATAGCTGTGGCAATTCAGTGTAACAAAAATCCATAGACCACATTTGGCGTTATTATCGCTCAAAAAATAGGTGCCAAATTTCAAAACGCGAAATTATGTAAATTCGTGTATATCTTAGAAAAGTTTGAGTAAAAAAGTCTAATTTTTTGCATATATGCTTAAAAATACACCTACTTTAAGATGATGGTAAAAATTTTATAGGTTATAATTCAAAATTTTTTTCGAAAAATCTATAGAAATTATTTAAAAATAAAAATTTAAAAAATAAAACGCAAAAAGTGGGTAAATTTTATTTGGAATGAACCAAAATTTCGAAATGTGAGAGAAAAAATCGAAAAAGTTTAATAAAAAAAGAGATATTAATAAATATTTGCCAAATTCAATTAACATTGAGGAGCTAAAATTTTGAGAGCTAATATTTTAAAAACTAATCGGACAATTTTTACAAAACTTTGTATTCTGGCATAATTTGAGTCGTAGAATCGAAATATGTAAAAAAATTGGTATGTTATTTCAGAAAAAGTCCGATTTTGTGTCAAAATACCTATGTTAGAATAGTACTATATATAAATCTAATATATATCCTAAGTCGCGCTTTCGAGACATGAAAAACGTAGTTTGAATTTTGTCAATCGCCCCAGTAGAACGGGAGATATAGCACTGTCCCATTTTTTTTTTTTTTTTTTTTTTTTTTTTTTTGAGCAGTGTACATCATTTATGTAATTTTTAGTATTTGTTAGATTAGTAATTGTTCATTAGTAATTGTTGCTTTAATAATAATTTGTTATTGGTGATATTTAAGAAATTTTGAGTTTTACGCTGAATTTTAGTGTATATTTATCTAACTTCAATAAATAGGCTTAAAGTATTAATTCTCAATATATATATATATATATTATTTTTTGAAAAAAGGAATTATTCAATTAATGCACATTTATTAGCAATTTTTGTATCTTACTTAATTTTGTCTTACATTTTATTTTTCTGAGGAGGGATCTTATTTTTATCTTACCTATCATTTCCAAATTGTATACGAGTTGGCAACCTGAATTAATATGTCGGATTGCCTTTGTGCTAACTGCCATTTATTACTAGTCCGCTTTACAGTCGCATTAACAAAGCATCGCTAAGTTGGTGATGTGTTGAGTTCCATCTTCCTCAGCATCTTTAGGACATATAAAAAGTCATTTTTAACGAGATAATGACTAGTCACAGATTATTCCGCTGAGTCTAAAGGCACTGAGAGATGTGCAACAGCTCCCTTGGCCAACCAGATTCTATGACCTCTCACTAACTGAGCAGCAGTGGATACTCATTCAATACTATTTCTCTTCCATGAAACGAAAAGGAACTGGGGTGTCACATCAAACACACATGTTGCACAATAGAGCATAATATGATTCAAACAATCATTCTTTCGATTTTAAGAATGTATTGCCCACAATAGAGGCTTACACTGGATATCGATCCGGTGTTCGAATCCCGGTGAATGGACAGGCTGCATGAGCGATTTCGTGGTTTTTCCCATGTGAAATTTTCTCTTAGATAGTTCTCCACGAAGGCATCCCTTTTTTTAGACAGATAGCCCTGGAGTGCTTTGCCATTATCAAATAAATTAAATCAAATTACCCATAACAGAGCTTCAGAATCTCTTTGATGCCTTCTATATCTAAATGCCTTAACACTGTATATCTCTGCAATCATATGTTTAGTGACTAATTGTCTATCTCTGCGATAAGGTTCGTCTATTTTGAGTAATTTGTTTCATGGTATGGAAATTTCTGTGTCAGGGGATGTGTGTATACGTCACTTTCACATTCGAATAATTCTTTCATCTCATGTTATATTGTACATAGCAAATAAATTTTAAAGCATTTTCGACAAAATATACATCCATGCTTTTGTTTTGATGTACATTAACCCTCATTAGACTCAAAATTCGATACAAATACCTTAAATTACTTGCATTTCTGTAACATTATTCAAAATTTTATAGTAATAGAGCTAGAGTAAAAGACAAATCTTGTTTAGTGACTCAAGTTCTTGAAATTTAAATTTTAAATCTTGAAATCTTGAGTTCTTGAAATTCATATTTTAAATCTTACACTTTATTAGTCCAAAGGGATTTGAGTCCCGAAGGACTATTACTTTCGTTTTGGCATTTTGCGTCGGACTCATAAATGTCGGTTCACTTTTCAAACTGTTGCCACAAAATATTAGAGTCCTGCATTATATTTGAAGAAATTAAATAATGAAAAATCTGCATAAATGTATGTATATTTCTCGTATTGTGATAAAACAACGGTACATAGAACAATCGAATTTTGAATGACGTAATCCTACTACGAATATGGGCATCAGGAATCCCAAATTTGAAATTTGGAATTTGTTTTAGTATCGATTTCATATTTTGTAAAACTTTAACGAATTTTTCAGTAACAAACTGAACTATTTAAAAGCGAGCAATGGCAACACTCTACGGGAAAAAAAAAAAAAAAAGAAAAAAAACTTTTTATCTCCAGCGCGTCGAATTGTGTATCGGAAATTCTAAAGATATGCTCATTTTAAAATTATTTCGCAACACTGCTATTGAACTAAATTTTATGGTTTAAGTGCAAAGAACATGATATTTAATAAATAAAAATCGCCACACTAAACTAAAAAAAAAAAAAAAAGCCCCTTTGGACGTAATTTAAAATCTGAAATATTTCAGGTTTTTTTTTATTATTATTTTGAATTCCATTAAAAATTACTGCATGAAATTATTTCAAAATTTCTAACAATTTTTCAAACTAAATTCTCTTAAATACCAGATTTGCCTACTTTGATAGAGAGAAAATGTTGGACCATAAATTGAAAAAATGTAAATAACTATCACTGTTCATTATTGTTAGCTTTCTAATCGAGCTTGTTCAGTATGTTGAGCATAAACATCATTAATTATCATGAAATTACTCGATGAGTTTAAATTGGAATAAGCGTTTTGCATGTTTAATATACACCAACCGAATGACGAAAGGTGATTCGTAATATCGCAGACTATTAAAAATAAGTGTGCAATAAAAAATAACGAAAAATGGGTCAAAATAAGGGAAAATTATCTTTCTTAAATATTACACATTTATATATTCACGGAATCGATATTTCTTACTTCAGACGTTCCGAAAAATGTCATCCATTCTTTCTATACTTTCGTTACGAAAATTTGTGTTATTTTAGTCATATAGGCGCAACATGTTCATCATCAGTGTGTATGAGCTTAATTTCAAAATCAGATTAAAAATACTGAACTTCGAACACATTTTGTTTTAATTGTAGGAATTAGAAATCTCATTTTAAAACTTACGAGGTCAGATTTGGGGAGTATAAGGGTGTGCTAAGGTGGCATAAAGATTCTTTGCCTAGGGTGAGCGATTTTAGAGTGCAATAGTTTTTATATCTGGTGTTAAATCCCGTGCCTTTGTTAACGATTCCGGTTGCAGCGTCGAAAGTCGCTCCAGTGGACAAAGAGATAACTAGTGCATGATGCTAACCTACTCCGCCGATAAAGGTGACGACACCACAGGGCTTGGAATCATTCTGGTCGTTGCGCCAGCAAACAGGGCATTTAGGCCACCCTTAATACTGCTTGTGTGGACTTATGTTCTTTATTTAAATACAATACACTAATACAAACACTTATACAACAACACTTACATCGAGAATGTACTGTGCTGTTAATGAGGATTAGTAGTTTGAACTTTTGTGTTAGTAAGTCTATTTACAAATTATATTTACAAAGAGTAGGACGCAGCCTACTTCATCTTTGCCAGGTTCGCTATGACATCAATTTTGCTCTTGGAAGTCTTGGTTCTTGTTGACGTATTTGGTAATTGCCATGATGCCTTTGACACCATCGCAATAAATTGGATAAATAATCTGTGTAGAAGTATGTTACGTGGACATCGTGACGTAATCGCGTGGGAAGGGCGCATCTCTTAGGTCCTTTGTAAGCGGACAATTAAGGATATAATGCGTGGCGTCTGCCTGTGCACTACTTGTGCCACACGGACAGTGGATTGTTTTGTTTAAGAATCTTTCGTAGTAGGTAGGGAATTTGCCGTGGTTGGTGCTGCTTGCACATAATAATGATCCGATTTAAGTCGTTTTAGACTCACGTTTGCTCAGATGTCGTATGTGACCCTCCCGTTTTCGGGGTACTACCAGCCCTCTTGCCATATTTCTATGTACTTTTTTTTTCAGGAGTCTTTAAATTGCTTTTTCTGATATTGGCGTCTCTGTGTCTACTGCCTCCTTTTCGGTTGCCTCTTTCGCTAACGAGTTTGCTATCTCGTTTCCTATGTGGCCCGTATGACCGCGTATCCAATGTAGCGAGACTTTATTGTTCGTGCTTATGGTATCGTGGTTCGTGCTTATGGTATGGTCATGATCTCTCTAAGGGACTCTATATTTTCTGCTCTTTTTGACCTTTTGTTTATAGCCTGAAGCATGCTCATGCTGTCCGTGTGAAATTTGATTGTCTCGTTTATGAAGTTTCCGTCTGCCCGTAGTGCTGCTTGTCTTAGGGCGTAGGATTCCGACTGATAGACAGTGGCAGTGTCACTAAGTCTATAGTATTGATTTTCTATTTCGTGCGAGCTTTGCTAGGCGACAAAGGCGGCTCCGGACTTTATCGTTGATTTTGGAGCCGTCGGTATAGATTTCTATATTCTGTCCATCTGGGACATCTTTTGTCCACCTAATATTCGTGGCTGTTGCCGGGTGGCGTTTTATGTCTCGCTCTTGATAATGGAGGAGTCTGTACGTATCTCTTGCAAATTTAGCTTGCAAATCTAGTGGCAGGACTCCTGCTATGGTCTGGTGGGCTGCTGTTGAATACCAATACTAGTAACGAATCAGGAAGCATTCCGTAAAAAACATATGCCTGTATAGAGAATTTAAGATTGATTTATTTACAGAGAAAGTCTCCCAACAATGATTTCTCAAATTTTAAAAAATTTATATATAAATCTATAAGGTATTTCTCCCGCCTTCTTGGCATGCCTTCATGGTGTGGTGGTCTGCACTCTGGGCTCGTATTACAGAGGTCCGCGGTTCGATTCCAGGCGAAGACATTGCTAATTTTTCATCTCTCCGGCTTTTCCAATTAACCTAATGTCTCTACAGGGGCGCCCGAACTAAAAGGGTGTTGGATGATGATTCTCCTCACCCAGGATTTGGTCCCCTAAAACCCCAGTCACCCTTTAAAAGGGAGAATATATAAGGTATTTCTCCCGTCTTCTTATAACGAGCCTTCGTGATTTAGTGCTCCGCACAATCAGCGCGTAAGTGAGAGGTCCTTGGTTCGATTCCCGGCGAAGGCGTTGCTAATTTTTCATCTTTCCTGCTTTCAAAAAATACCTAATGCATCTACAAATAAACTGCTTATCTTAATGAAAATGCTAGTCAAAATTTTACCTGTTAACGTTCTATAGATATGGTAGTATAAGAAAGCTGCAAAATTACGAAATTATTACTGTAAAATTAAATTTAAGAAAACTGATTAGGAGTTAATATTTAAGTTATTTGCAGCTTGCAACAAAAAAATTACTCTAAAAAATATAGCAGTTTGCATTTAATTGAATATATGTAAGGTAAAATCGTAAACCGTAACGTTTTCTTTATAATTAACTTCCAAGTACAAATAATAAAGTTTTGCAGTGCAAGACTTTGTACGCGTAATTTTGTAACCGCAGAAAAAAAAAAAATTCTTAAAGTACAACGAATCCATAAAAGAAGTTTGCCTTATTTATTGCTCAGTTGTACACTTCTATAATAAAGCTTTGTATAATTTATAAAGTTTTGTATTTAATTTGCTAATTATACACATGCATATTGCTTTTATTATCTGTGTAGCTACTTCATAGATCATATATTGGGTGCCAAATTCTGACATTTAAACAAAATTTAAGTATAGTAACAGTAAGAGACGTCTATTGATCAGGCGGAGATAAAGTGTAACAAATTTCGTATCTTAGTACATGTTTTACAATTCTACTTCCGAAGAACAAGACCGAAATATTTTATTTCATTCAAGAGGTTTAAGGAGCTAATTGAGTAGCGTGTAAGTTTCCACTATGTTAATAAATAAATAAAATTAAAATCACTTCGAAAGTACCCGAAGCACATATGGCTACTTCTATATATTGAGGCTAAGCTCCATTATCATAACATTTATAGATTTAAATTAAAGAGAAAATGGTGAAAAAAGCAAACATTAATC
Source organism: Stegodyphus dumicola (assembly GCF_044657685.1). Taxonomy (NCBI): domain Eukaryota; kingdom Metazoa; phylum Arthropoda; class Arachnida; order Araneae; family Eresidae; genus Stegodyphus; species Stegodyphus dumicola. The sequence continues at coordinate 95,342,064 of NC_140772.1, read as the reverse complement.
ACTAGACATTCTACTCCCTCCGTAACCACTATCTTAAATTTACCGTTTTACAAAAGCGGGGCATGTAAAAAAGTAAATTAGTTAAAAAATAAATAAGTTAAAAAAAAGTTTAGCTGAAAGTTTTTGCTGACAATTATTTCCTCATCCTTCTTCATACATAAAAACGTCAGATAAAAAAGGAAAAAAAAAGAAGATATTTCTAGAAGAGAAAGGATAAAATACAATCTTGCTAAAAGCTGTTGGAGAGGAGTATTTACAGCAAAAAGGGCGCGAACTTGACGAAATGTGATCAATGATCACGTATTTTGGCACACTTCGAACAAAGGACTACCCTCTATTTTTTATCTCGATCCATCTTTCCATTTGATATTTCTTTCACACTTTTGTTAATACAAGAAGACAAGAAAAAGTTTTCTCCCCGTTGCAGAAAAGTGTAAAAGAATGAAAAAAGTTTTTATTTATTTTTTTTTTATTTGGGGCAAAAACAAAAAACGCACCAAGCGTTTAAGAGAAAGATAAAAGGTACTCGGCCGTTTTTATGCATGAAAATGAAAGGAGGCGCTAGAGTGTTTTTAGCTTTAAGCGATACTTGAACTAATGGCAGAAGCATAGAATGAAAGAGAGTACAAAAAAACAATATTTTTCACTAATGGGTACTCGTCTATTGTTTCCATTCGTGATGGTTAGTTTGATTTAGTAAGTTAAAAGCATCAAATCATTTACAACCACTCTAGCGTTTTAATTATTTATAAGGATAATTCATATTTTCGTTTTTTCTCAATACATTCAAAATGTAAAAAAGGCAAAATTCACTTATGATAAAAGGAAATGAAACATGCGCTTAAGAAAGAAGCAATAAATCTCCAATTAATACTTAAAATCATGTATTATAAGAATAATGGCATTTAAATTGCTGTTATAGTGTGATAAAAGCAGATAATTTTCTAAGATTCAAAGCGCATGGGAGCAAGCAGGATAATCAAAGTGAAACTATCGTTCTTGTGCTTTTAAATGATTCAGTTAATATAAAAATTTATACTCTTTCGTTATTGAAAAATTGTCTGATGCATAATTTCATTAATTTATTCTAAAATAATTCTAAGAAAATTAATGCAAATATTTCATAAAGAAATAAAGTACTTAAAAAATAAGCTTATTCTTCGTGTCAAGATGAATAAAAAAAGCAGAAATATATTGGGGGATCTCCTTATAAATTTTAAATAATTGGCCAACGGACTTTATTCTTTTCATTTGTAAATCAACATTGTTTTTAGGAAGACCAAATATGTCAAACACTGCTTGGGATTCAGCGAAGACTTTTATAGATAAAGTTTTTTATGAGATGCTCATTAGCCCAGAAAATAATTTGTAGAGGCCGCTACATATTTCTGACCAGAAAATATGCAAAATAAACGATGTCTGCCCGAGATTCGAAACACAAATCTTCCTACAGCTAGATGGATATATTAATTTCAGACATAATGAAAGCACATACGGGGTAATGAGTTAATCACTTATATTCTCGTCCCTTTTGAAAGTAAACTGAAAGAAGGCATGAAACCTATTAGACCAAGGCCAGATGGCGACGAATTAGAGTTCCCCACATTTTAGATATTTCGGACGCACAAACATGAAAATCACGTATGCCTTCTTTGACTTTCAAGTAATGTTCTGCCTATTTATAAGCTGTATTTGCTAACTAATTACAACTCGAGAACGCCTATGGGAGCAAGAGATAATTATATATTACCTATTATTTTAGGTTAACACGTTGTTCTAAACGGAAATTTTTAATTGCTTTAAACACTTTTATCTTTATATATGTCATTCTATTTCTCCTTAATAAGAGGGTGTTTTTTTTTTTTTTTTTTTTTTTTTTTTTTTTTTTTTCAAATGGCCGGTCACTTACTTTTCAATTACGGTTATAAGAGTGTTAAACTAGATTAAAATTCTGTCAGTGTAACTGTTGTTTACTTAAGCTGCTATGAGATTACGTCTTATTTCAGGACGCTAGACAGATTTCAGGTTATGTAGGCTTCCCATATCAGAAATGAAGAATTAAAATAGGCTATTTAAAAGAATTGATGATTATTTTGTTATCCTCCGTCCTTCATGTGAATTTTATTTAGATGTCGTCTACTAGTTTTAAAGATATAGCATAATACATAGAAGAAAAGACAATAGTTATAGAAATCGTTATAGAAAGAGTAAATATGCAAATTAAATTAGATAGTTAAGAGTTAAAAGAATACCGCAAATTTATATTAAAATTTTGATTTACATAATTTTTATCTTGCAAACATATACATATATATAATCATACGAATGTTTTCTCCCCAGTGGCATATTGTGAACAATTACAAATGTAACCATGTTACAAATGTAATTATTATGGTAGCACCTAATAGGTGGGCCACCATCGCCTTTCCTATGAAGGGACGGACAGCTACAACCATGCTTTCTCCGGGATTCGAACCCAGGCCCTTCGGCATCGCAGTCAGCTTCCCTGACCACTGACTCATACGAATGATGAATGATCTAAAGTTATTAAATAAATTAATCATACAAATGATATATATAGTATATGTGTGTGTGTGTGAAAATAACTTGATGTTGAATTATCACTTGATGCTGTAAAATTATCTTGATGACTGAGAGATAACTATAATAGAATTGGGAAGTTTTTTGTTGCGTAGTTTGAATGATCCATAAAGAAAGAGAGAATTGAAGACAGATCTTAACATGATTTTTATTGATGGACAACGAACTAATTATCGAAACATATTCCTTTTCACACATATTCATGGGCGCAATATTCACCCTACAGTTTTATATAGTGTACCACATTTTAGATAAAGCCGTAGTTAGCAGCAAGACAAAGCAAAGGCAGCGGCGAACCAAAGAGGGGACAGGAAGAAGAGTCGAAACAAAAGAGAGCGAGACTGCGCAGCAGAGATCTTTTGTAACAGATTACATCCGGCATCACTTAACAGATTAATATCCGTACCCTAGGTTAAAATTTCGATAAGTGCGCCATAGAGAGTAGATTAGAATTTCAAAATTATAGAGAGTAAACATTATGCTAGAAAAGTTATTATTTTGTTATTTTTAGAATGAAAAGGAAAGTTAGAGGGCTATTTTCAGGTCATAATTTTCCAATCTGATATCAATCATTCAGATACAACCTGTTCCAAGATGACATGAATGAAATTCGGTACAAAACATATAAACAAGATTAAAAGTCAAAATTTCTAATTAAGAGGAAGATATTTTTCATTTTAAATTTTAAATTATTGAAGTGGATAACCCAAGTGTTAGAATACGTACAAGGGGTGATCAAATGAAAAGGTACGAAACGACGTAAAAGCGTAACAGTTAAATATTTGCATATTCCGCCATGGGAGAACGTAGCGAGACATCTCGGGATGCGATTAGTCTCTGACTGGAATCTGAGCATGCGCGGCGCCCGCTTGCGCAGGAGAGAGCAGAGCCTTTTATCAAAAGCGGCGTCCAAATGACGCGGCAGTCCGTATGAGGACAAGATGGCGTTTGCGTTGTAAAATTCGAAGACTGAGGAGCAGCGAGGTGTTATCCGATTTCTGACAGCGGAAGGTGAGAAACCGGCAGCTATTCATCACCGGATGGTGACAGTTTACGGGGAGAAATGTGTCTCTGACAAGTCTGTCAGAAAATGGAATGCCCATTTTCGTCCAGGCCGTGAGAGTGTGGGTGATGACCCGAGACCGGGCCAGGCAAACACTGTCGTAACCAGCGATATCATCGACAAGGTGGACGACCTAGTGAGAAGTGATCGGTGTGTCACATTGCTAATGTTGGCGGTGAAGATGGATGTTAGCTATGGAACCGTGTGGACAATTGTTCACGACAGGTTGTGTGTGCCGCTTGGGTTCCGAAGCAGCTCACCGACCAGTAAAAGAAACTGCGTATGGGGCTGGCACCGAAACATCTGTTTCGGTATCAGGAAGACCCCCGCTTTCATGAAGCGGATCGTCACAGGTGATGAGACCTGATGCCATCACTACGAGAGACAAAGCGTAACAGCATGCAGTGGAAGCATGCGTCGTCACCTCCCCCCCTAAAAAGTTCAAAGTTCAGCAGGCAAGGTGTTGCTCACCGTCTTTTTCGTCGTTCAAAGTCCGCTACTTGTGGAATTCCTCGAGCACAGACAAACCATTAACTCCGATGTGTACTGTGAGACACTTCGACGTCTACGCAGGCCCATCAAGAACAAAAGACCGGGACTGCTCACGGAGGGTGTGGTTCTGTTCCATGATAACGCGCGTCCATATGTCTCCAGAGTCACACACATGGAACTGGCCAAGTTCAATTAGGAGACCTTGGACCATCCGCCCTACAGTCCGGACATGTCGCTATGCGATTTCCATGTGTTTGGTTCTCTGAAGAAACACCTAAAAGGGAAGTGCTTCAACTCGGACGACGTACTCAAGGACGCTGTGAAAGACTGGGTCTCGTCACGGCCACAGAAATTCTGGGAACAAGGAATCCTGCGGCTTGTGGAATCGTTGTGCTCAGGCCTATGGTGTATATTTTGAATAAAGTCTACATTTGTACCCACCGTGTCGTTTCGTACCTTTTCATTTGATCACCCCTTGTAGCTTAGTAAGAGTAAGACTTTTGAAGAAACCAAAATGAAAGAAAAGGCAAAATTGTCTAATTTTTGTAAATGCGGAAATAATAAAACAAAAATTTAAAAATTAACTTAGTAAAGCAAACTAAAATAGAGGAACAAAATACAGTGCCAAGCTTCAATAAAAACGAACGATTGTTTAGCCAATAAACAAAACTTAAATAAGATAACGAAATATAATTTATGATATGTTATTTTCAGCCATCCTCAGCTGTACAAAAAAAAAAAAAAAAAAAAAATATGTGTCGTCCTGGCTTTGTCTGCCTGTCACCCAATCCACGCAGGCCTTTTTTTTCACATGGCGGGGCCCTTGAACTTGGCAAGGAAACGAGGATTAAAGGTCGCCCAAAGCAACCTTCAGAGCGTTGAGCCTGTGTTTTTCCGGGGGTGTGGGTCTTCCGTCTTCCAGAACTTTGCAAATTCTCCCATTTTCAAAGCAGCACTTCAAGGATACACTCCGATCAAACACCCTGTCCAAAATTGCGACGTAAACACAATTCCTCGAGCCAGCCTCGTCTGCAGGGTCTAATACAACAAAACACTGAACGGCCAACATATTCAACCCTCACAAGCGCTCTGAGTAACACATTTACATATAGAAGACCCCAGCTTGTGAAAGGTATAAACATATTCAAATAAGAACATATGGTAGACCGTTTGACTACGACAAGGTCACTTTGAAGTAAAGGGACGCTGTTAACCACCGATATAAGAGATAACTTTATCATATTCTAGGAATTGGAATGTTTTTAGTTACACCAGTTTTCAATTTTTGGAAAAATAGTTTTAACAAATATTACTGAAATTTAATTTCATTAAATAAACTTCTTTCATTATAATTAATCAAATTCCGTATAATGAATTTTAATTCTAGTTCATGAAGTTTCAATTCATTCTAATATATATGGTTTCCTTACAATTGTCGAATCACAATAATTACACAGTTACTCAGAAAATTAATCATTTCTATTAATTTTTTCCATTACATCCGTCGAAATTATACCACCTGAGTCAGAAAATATTGATTTATAACTTTACGAGGAAAAGAGGAAAAAAATTAAACAGAAACAAAAAGCAAACTAATTAAATTTACACACTAAAATAGTGCAACAAAACAGAAAATCTTTAACATTTAACACAATTTTTAACAGAAAATCTTTAACAAAAATACGTGTCGTTCTGGCTCTGTCTGCCTGTCTCCCAATCTACGCAGGCCTTTTTCTTCCCATGGCGGGGTCTTTGAACTTGGCAAGGAAACGAGGATGAAAGGTCGCCCAAAGCAACTTTCAGAGCGATGAGCCTGAACACAGTAAAAAACAATTACAAATAAATTAAATTTTTTTCAAGCAAAACTAAAAGTTAAAACCAAACTTCATCTTTGGAGGATAATAATATTAACATTACGAAACTTAATGTAAAGTAAAGAATTACAGCTTAAAAAAATCAACTTACAAAACTACTTTAAAACTGAACAACTAATAAAAATTAATATTAAAATTAAATCACTGATAAACAAAATTAGGAAACAGAATTACACAAAAGTTTCAATGCTCTACCGCTAATCGTTTTTGAGTTATGCGAGATACCTTCGTACATACGTACAGATGTCACAAAGAAATGCATTTTGAATCCATTTTAGAGTGAAGTCTTCTTTATTCTGTACGAATATATAGACGTAACGAAAAACAAACGCCGAAATATATTTGGAAACGGTCAGAATGTATATTTCCATTGAAATCTGATGATAACCGAATTTTTTTGGATATATAGTATTTCCTTTGTACAAAGCAGGAAGAAACAAAATAATAATAATATTTTTCTTAATTAATAAAGGTAAACTTTTAGTTTCAGAAGAAACAGAAGTTTGAAGCAGATTAAAAAATTAAAAGATTTCTTCACTTAAACACAGGTACGTGTTGGATTGCGAAATTTAACAAACAAGCTTCTTCACCGTTTCGTTAGCCCACCAGCGGCCGAGCGGTAAAGTCGCTGAACGCTGGTAGTTCGGTCCGAGGTTCGAATCCCACGAACGGGCTTGCTGCATGGGCGTTTTCGTGGTTTTCCCCGTGCGTAACGTGTATGCGATCCAGTTTCCCTAAGAAAGTCCTCCACGAAGGCATCCTTCCCCTTAGGCAGATAGCCCTCGAGGCTTTGCCGTAATCACACACACTCACCATTTTATTGGTTCTTACTTGCCTTTATTACAATTAGTTTAATTTCCTTTTTTTTTTTAATTTTTAAAAATGTATTCTTAGATTCCCTTTTCTAAAATTACAGGATAATGAACGGAAACAATAAATAATTTTGTTAGTTTGTTTCGACAACGTTCCTTTTTTGCTGATACTTGGCACAATATTCGCTTCCTTTTAATTTAGTTTCAGTTATCAGCTCATTTCTTTCCTCCATCTTATCTGAAATTTGATGTTCAAATTTAATTGCCGTTTAATTTTCTCTTTTATAACTTCTACATTTATAAAGATTATGCAAATTTGCATTTTGTATAAATTTGGTTTCTCCAACAGTCTTATTTTTAATAACTTGTAGTTGTTTTTAATAGCAGTCTAACTACAAAAGTTCTCTTTATAATGACTCTGACGAAACACCTTTCGGAAACTTTTTTTTTTTCCCGCGATTAAAGAACTTGGGATAGGAGTGGCGAGGGAATCGAAAACCCTATCGTTGGGGAGAGGGCCTTGTAGAGTCGAGGCATTGAGGCGAAGGAAGAAGACTGGTACTTCTGATAATGAACATGTTGGGCGAAAATGCTATACGTGTGAAGGCGTTAGCTGGACCAAATGCAATTACGCAGTGTACAAAAAAGTGTATTGTAGAGATATTAGATAATTCATAAAGATAATTTTTTCTACTTTTTCTTCTGATTGATTTAAACAATGCATTTAAATCATGATATATCTAATTAGAAATGTTAAATATTTTTATAAAATAAGAATAGCTGTACTAATTTATTATTTCGGAAGCAAGAGAAGTGAAAAATGAGCAACGCTTTTGCCGGGAATCAAACCACGGAGCTCTGGAACACGCACCGAGCGTGCAGACCTCCACACCACGAAGGCATGCTCGGCAGGCGGAAGTAATACCATATACTATAGTAGTGTTCTTTTAGCACCAGAGGTGCTATTAGTTTCGAAACTAATTTGGGGGGGGCATAACTTCGGTGTCTCTACCGCAAATTTTAAGACCAAATGCTATCGCGATATAGTATTTAAAATAAAAATAAAAATAAATAATGAAGAATATGGATGTATGTTCCTCGCACTGTGAAAAACAATAATGCCTAGAGTCGCTACCGAAATTTTAATATGTCTAGTCCTCCACCCGAACATGAACATCTCGAAACCAGAATTTTGAATCGCGAATTTGTTTTCGATTTATTTCATATTTTGTACAAATTTAACAATTTTTTTAAAACAAATTTAGAGATTTGAAAGCGAGAAATAGCAACACTGTCCAAAATGAAACATTGTTATCACCAGCGCACCAGACTGTTGCCATTCGGTAAAATTTAAGATATTTAGCTTTGAGTTTAAGTCCACAAATTCGGCTATTTGAAAGCAATTTGTTGCCACTGTTTCAAATAGAGCATTTAGTATCTCCACTCACCAGCGTGTTGTAATTCAGTAAAGCAAAAGACATTTAGTTTTCAAATTTACGTTTTCTGTTACCGAGTAGCAAAGTAATTGACTGAAACGCAATAAATGCAGTTCATAAAGATAATTTTTTCTACTTTTTCTTCTGATTGATTTAAACAATGCATTTAAATCATGATACATCTAATTTAAAATGTTAAATATTTTTATAAAATAAGAATAGCTATACTAATTTAAATCATTATACACAGTTTTATTTTTTATGACAAATCTTGTAGACGACCAGCAGCCCGAGCGACTAATTTTCAAAGATGTAACGTAGCAAATGGAAAATATTTTATCGGCAAATCTAAAGATATGCTGTTTTTAAATATTTTGATTTTTCTTTCGAATTTTATGTGACGCAAGTGCGAAGAAAGCGAAGTATAATAATAAATTTTAAAAGATTAAAAAAAATTGCGCTAGCAGGAGTGAGTGCAATATTATAGATTTCCGAGGACAGATTGGTAGCGTACGATGCTCAGTGAGAGCATTAAAAACACCTTTAAAAATTACCGTGGTGCGACGTTCAATTCTAAATCATTTCAAAATCGTTTTTTACTTTACTTTTGGAGTGAATGAAGTCATGTATATTAAAGTGTTATGGTAAATTTTCTTTCTACAGAGCACTAGACTCGCGAGCAGCAGCAGCAAAGTGTTGCTGATGACAGGATTGTGGTACGAATATGGAACTGATGAAAATTAAGTAACGACTACTTAGTAAAAGTAATAAGAACATATATTAGTGTAAAGTGTTAATAAGAGTGTAGATGCGTAACAGCGTGGTACTGAAACGCATAAAAATAAGACGCTTGAAGATAAAGAATGAAATAGCACAAAGCGCGACAAGTCGAAAGTAAAATATCGAGGCTATGTACTAGAGTCAGGCCGACGTCACCCGGATCTCGAGAAATTACAGGTGAATAAAATATATTCAGGTGGACTACAGGTTAATATTCCTGATTACGCAAAAATGGCGAGAATTTTAACTTATCTTACAAAAACGTCCATTCTTAACGAGATCCCTTGAAGGGATGCAGACGAAAAGACTTTCTAAGAGCTGAAAGATGCATTGTGTACGACATCATATCTAAACACACATGATATACGGAAACATTTCGAAATTAAAAGGGACGAATCACTAACAGGCATTGAAGCGTATAAGTGATCCAGGAGAATCACGTTTGCTAGCAAAAATTAACTAGTGTCCAATCGAAATGGAGTACTATTGAGAGAGGCGTATATAATTTTATGAGCACGAAATAAATTCGAAACGAAGGTATATGGTAATAAAATTGTGTTGCATATCAATCACTATACTCTAGAATACTTGATCGAAGGGATACGCCGAATGCTATGTTACAAAGACAGCTTTGGCTCTATCTTTGTACCTAGTAACCGTTACGCGTAAACCTGGAGCAAAGAACGCAAGTGCAGATGCTTTGCCTAGGATCTTCCACATATGCATGATTGATAAATCAAAGAGATTATTGTGAAATATAAAGTTCATTGTTGAAAAGTTAAAGGATTCTTTTAATATTATAATGTGTGTTTTTTTAACTGTAAATCTTATATCAAATCTATAAGGTAATGTTTCAATCTTAAGGTAATGAATCAAACATCTATAAGGTAATATTTGATTCGATTATTATGTAAATTGTTTATGTTTCATTTTGACTCTCAATATGAATCCTTTTTAGGCTGTCTTGCTCTAAAGTATTTTTTGTGCTACGCTCAAGACGGGAAGAATTTCTTTAGTGGCTTCTAATAAAAGATGGTTTCAACTTTTCGGCAAGAATTATATAAACCAGATGGGAGAGGTTCTTTTAACGATTCTCACGAAACACTTGTCGAAACTTCGCGGATGAAGAAGGACTTGATGGTAAAGTGATGAGGGACTGCCAAACCAGGCCATGACGAACATGTGGAGTCGAGCCGAACGACACTGAAGACAATAAACGTCACCGGCGAACCTGCTGTGAGAAGAAATAGCCGGACAAAATAAAACTATCTACAGTCGCTTTCATTTCCCACGTTACTAATTTCAAAATTAAAAATAAAAATTTTCTTATCTCTTATTTATAAATTTTGAATTTGATAATCTCCTTTATATATTACGTATATACTAATTTATATATACTAATTTATATATACTAATTTATATATACTAATTTTATTCGAATCTCGTCGGAGAAGATTATACCTTCTTGACTGATATCACGCAACAGGTATTATTATTATTATTATTGTATACATTTTAAAAAATTAAATGCTTTAAATTTTTTATTTATACTCTCTCATTTAAATATTTGAAATTTATAGGACTTTGTTTGATAACTTTTGAAACTTATCCGAATAGATATAATTTAGAGGCGTGACCATGTTGAAAATTATTTAGTCTACTCCTAGACAAAGATCAAAGATTTATCAATATATTCAAAATTATATGAATTTCGCTTTTTCCAGCATTAATTTTATTTTCCAAAATTTAGATTTTTTTAAATTTGTTCGTACCTGTTAGAACTTTTAGAACTTTTGTCCAATTTTATTGATATTAATTCTATATAATTCATTTCTCTTCTAACTGATTAATTTTGCAGCATTATATGAAACATTAGCAACATTTGTTAATTAAACATTTTTCAATTTCTGTTCCCCTTTCTCTCTCTCTCTCTATATATATATATATTTATATACAATATATATATATATATATATACGCACATATAATACTCTGGCTTTTTCTGTTTCCAAAAGTGAAGCATGCAATGCAAATTAGCAATATTTCAAACGTAGTTGAATTTGAGTCACTGAAAATCAGCGAATGCAGAGGACAGAATGGAAATAGCGTGTTACAGCAGTCACGAGTGATTGTTTGAAGAAATTACAGTTAGAGTCGTTTAACGCGTCAGCATTCTAATGAGTTTTAGGAATATCATTTAAATGGTGACACGAGGTGTATATGTCCATCATACCGTAATTTTCGATGATATTTATTTTTCTTTGGATGAAAGAAAACGATTGGCTTATACTAAGCTCTGACGTACTCTCGGATGCATTGCAGCAAAGCAGTAAATCAAAGTAATCGCTCTTTCCTTTGGTGGTGATCATTTACCAATTTTTCGAATATCGAAACAATTCGAAACTCATTTGTCCGCAGAACTGGTACCTGACGGGTGAGACTTCCCCTCCTTCTGACTATCGGTATATTAAAGTAATCGCTCTTTCCTTTGGCGTTGATCATTTGACAATTTTTCGAATATCAAAACAATTCGAAACTCACTTGTCCGCAGAACTGGTCCCTCTCAGGTGAGACTTCACCTCTTTCTGAATATTGGTATATTATTATTTCAGTCAAGCGGAACTGACAAGAAATCTCTACAACTGTTACATCCCCGGCTGCAGCACATTTGGTAAGACAATAAATATTTGCCCGAACCACACTGAAACGTCTTCATACCAAGGGGATGTATGCTCGAGAACGCAATGTTTGTGTGCCATTAACTTCCTAAAAATAGAAGCGAGGTTAAAGTGGCTTCGTCAACAACTTGGGCTATTTCAGTTTGGTGCAATGCCCTACTCGCAGGTGAGTCCAGATATGCCCTGGAATCAGATGATAAATGTCTTAATGCCTGGACAGAATGAGGTACATGGTATCAAGACGAGAACATCATCAAACATCACGCATTCAGAGATGGCAGCATTACGGCTTCAGCTGCAATTTCAATAGGATATTGCACTCAGCTCCACATCTTTAAAGACGGTTCTGTGATGAGCTCGCGATATCAGATTGAAATCGACCCCCATTATGTTGTTTATACGCTGTAATCATTGGTCCTAATTTCTTATTTATAATTGATAATGCCTGTCCTCATCGAGCCAACGTCGTTAACGAGTACCTGGAGAGTGAGGTCATATCTTGTGAAAATCTCACATAGCAGGAAACTGGCCAAATGGCGGAATGGTTATTGTTAGCATCTGCAACGGGCATGGCCTCGTTGAAATAACAGGCTTTCGTTATAAAGTTTCTCTGAAGGTCCATGATGGTCATTTTTCACTTAAACATAATTTTTTTTAATGACTCAAATGTGCCGTTGACTTATAATTTCAAAAAATTAAACGTTGTTTCAGTCTTTGTACTTAATGCTTGTTTTCCTTCATGCGTAATCAAATTTGTTAAATTCACTTGCGATTTGGTGTTTATAAAGCTTTGGTTTTCCAGTTTTGTTGGTTTTACCGTGCTGAGTGTAACTTGAGAAAGTCAAATTGACACAAAATAAACATTTTTTCTTAAGCTGAGAAAAGTAATTTCACATTACATTTAGAAAATCTGCTATTACTGCATTTTTAATTCTTGTTTTAGAAAACCCTTTTCTTTCAGTGAAGTTACAGAATTTTTCGACATTAAATACAAATTAAATATTTTTTTTCATTGTAATATATGGTACGAAAACATAAATGTAAGATATTTATAATAGTATCTTTTGAAAAATGGGAATATAACTAAAATAACTTACAATGTCATTTCACTTACCAAATTAATACCGATAATTCATTAGAGAAAATAAAATGCAGACTATTCAGTTGTGGAAAGAAAGAACAGAATTTTACGCAGGTCAAATTTACATAAAATTTGGTTAATTGTAACTCCGTAATATTTAAAAGAGTCCAAATTCACTAAATTTTTACATACAATCGCAATTAACGCGGTTTCATTTTATTTCATTAATATTATAACATATGTGATATATAGGAGAATTTTCTAAAAAATTAAATCAAGTAAAAATGAAAACAAAATTGTAAGCGAAAGATAAAGATTTTTCTTCACGTAACACCTCCTACGGCTAGTGAAAAAAAATCTTAGTACGATGGATTATATAAAAGAAAACACCGAAAACGCCGTTAAATCACGTCACTGCAGTAATGAGACTTGCAGCCTGCGATAAAAAAGTATGCTCTCTTGAGTAAAAAAGTATTTTACGCTACTTTTTGCTTTTAACTTCATGGCCGTGGTGAGATTAAAAAGTGAGGACCGCTATATTTCTAAAGAACCATCTTGGTAAAGTCTATTCTTTCATGGGAAGCTTCAACCAAAGACATTCTGAACTTTTAATTTTGTAAAGAAAATCTTTGCAAAGTCTGTTGTGGTCAAAAAAACAAACCCCTCTTTTTATAAGGATAACTTTTAACTTTTTGCTGTTCTTTTACACATCGTTCAATTTTTATCCTTTGCATAAAATCTCCAGCAATTTAACTTTCATGAAGTTTTTAAAATGCCAAATAAAGAATGCACAATGCATGTTGATTAAACAAAAAGTGGTATTTTCAAAATACAAATTATGCTGCACGATAAAATTTTCATTTTTGTCCATTAAAGTGTTCATTACCCCTTTGTTCGCCAGCAGGATGTAACTTGTTTAAAATAATTATAATATAAATCAAATCCTTGCAAATCTTTTAACAATACTGTCTTTCAGATTATTCAGAATAACTGGAGCTCCAAACTAAAATGTATTTAAACTAATCTGTGCATTACTTTACTCTAAAACATAATTTGACTTGTACGATATTTAAAACCTCACAAAAATAAGTTGTGAAGAGTAAAATGCAAAATGAGGCCTCTAGTGATAATTAATTTTGCTATTACTAGGGTTGTTCGAATGAAAAGGTAAGAAACGACACTATGGATATATTGAAGTATTTATTTACAAATAATCACCAGAGACTTGAGTACAATTACCCCATTGTTTTACGAGCCGAAGGATTCCCTTTTCACAGAATTCCTGCGGCTGTGACAGGAGCCAGTCCTTCACTGTGTCCTTCAGTTTGTGGTCCGAGTTGCAGTGCTTCGCCTTGAGATGTCACTTCTCACCAGGTCATTTACCTTGTCGATGGGTTCGGTCGAGATTACTGTGTTTACCTGGCCTAATTTCGGGTCATCACTCAAACACTCCAGGCCTTCACGCCTGCACTCCACTTTCTAACTGACTTTTCGGTCACAAAGTCTCCCCCGCATAAGGCCACCATCCGACGATGGCTATCGACCGGTGTAACCGTTTCCACAGTCAGAAATCTGATAACACCTTCCTGCTCCTTTAGTGGTCGAATTTTGCAATGTGAACGCCATGATGTTCCCACACGCACTGCCGCATCAGTTGGATGGAACACACAACTGTGAGCTTTACTCCTGTGACATGTGCGGACGCCCGCGTATGCGCGCAACTACGCCCGACATTATATTTGTGTCTATTAGATGTCTCACAACGTTATGGCTAAGCAGCATATTCAAATTTTAACCGGTTTACGTTTTACGACGTTCCGTACTTTTTCATTTGAACACCCCTTATATATTGCTAACTGAGCCTGACTTCAACTTAACTTAGCTACTTATATAACCACTTTCCTTTACCAATGTTTAACTTAAATGCAGTAACTATAAAATTCAAATTATCTTTGCATACTCATATTTATACTCGATTAGCTTACAGTGGATTCTGTCAACATGCACCTGTTCTAAGCGTGTGACATTCTAATATAAGATCTAGGCATTCTAATATAAATCCCCATATAGCAGAATTATGGACTGATATATAATTGCCGATACGAAGTTAGAGCATTTTATGAAACATACTACATCAGATTTTAAGAGAAAGAAATTTAACTACTGGCTTTGCTGATTTCACTAAACGAGAAATGTCTCTGAAAGGAACAAACGTGAGAACGATGAAATCCATAATTATCACCAAGATGCACACCGAAACATATGACTGCAGAACTCAATAGGAGAAGTTGTCAGTAGGACGATTCTACGCTCGATGAAAGTTTAACAACTTTATTTCCTTCCCGAAGTAGAACGTATTCCTGAAACGCATGCCTAAATCCTAGATTCTCGAAAATGAAACGTCGAAAACAAGAAATTTTCAGCACTTCATGTTAAAAAAAACAACTTGATAACTACCTTTTAATTTACAAGAAATTACCCTTGATTTTCTACCTCCAGCCCATACACAACGAACGACTATATTAGTTTTCTGCTCAGAGATACTGCTGGATTTTGTTATCTATAACATCTTATGTTATATGCAAGACTCTATATAAAAACAAATCCATATGTATCTCACTAAAGAGGAAGCTCTATTCAATACATTTCGCATTAAACAGGAGATTCTACGAAAGGCGTGGTTGCATCTTTCAAGTTAGATTTTCCATAAGCTTTAGAAATCTTTATCAAATTAATTAAGTTTTATTTTATTTATTATTTAAATCAATTTTACCTAGCAATAAAATTTTTAGGAAAAACCTGTTCCAAGCTTCACCTCTTTTCTTTTGACTTAACTTGTTCATAAAGTATTATATTTCTATTGCGTTTATGGTAAGAATAATATTTTGACAATGTTGGACTAGCTCTAACGAAATTGCAGGTAGCATGTTTTTTTTAATTTAAATTGTGTGCTATATTATTAATGCCTATTACATCGAACTTTTATTTATTTATTTATTTATTGGTAATTTTAAACTGAACGATTTTATTTTCCTGAATTATTTGTAGATACATAATAGACAAAATAAATAATACTGTGACAGATACGAAAACAAGCTCTCAAAATATTTTATAATATTTCGTATGTGATGTATTCGATATTAGAAGAGGTCAGTAATACCCCCCCTCGCCCCAATATAGCAACTGTCTGCATTCTTGCTATATGCAAGAGTAGAGAAGGGAATGTAATAACATTTGATTTACGAATTAACCGATTATAAGTATAGTAAGCTTAGTTAAAGAATATTGTTGTCGCGATAGACAATACAATATTTTGGTTCTCAAAATGCTGTCGACATATGAGGAATAATAACTGCTCTAAGCTCGAATTAAAAACTATTCGAAATTTCGGGAATTGTATTATTCGAAGAACTAGGGATTTTTCCGCTTCTTATCTATTAAGTTTGTTTTTATAGTAAACCCGATTGGCCGTCCCTCCAAAGACATGGTTTATGATTTTACATCTTATTATTTTGCGTATTTGTGATACTAAGAAGTTATCTATTAAAATATTAATTCAGGCAATACCTATGCTTTTCAATCATTGATTATTTATGCACTATTCAAATGGAAAGCTTCTGTAAATGAATTCGTCTGAGTATTGTAAATCATTCATTTGTACATATACCCTTTCGCATAAAGTTTAATTTCATTATATCATAATATTTTATGTTTAAGGCTAGAATATTTCTTTATTCTGGCAGGTGGATTATGTTTAAGTTTTCACTAGAAAACGATCAATGTGTTCATAAGTAATGCTGTGCTTTAAATATTCTTTTATAAATTGCCTCATATATTTTGATAGATATCTTTATTTTACAGCTTTTTAATTAGTACACGGACTCAAAAAGGAAAAATAACATTTTTTAATGAGATTATTAATCTAAAGAGAGCAAACTAAATATTTTACTAGCAATCAAAGTTTTACCAGTTAATTATACGGTCTTTATTAAATTAAATTATTACTCAATACTTAAAACACAATGAGGATTGAAAATACATTATGATAAGAAGGGAACTAACGTTTTCAACTTTCCCTTAATGTCATGGATTTAAATATTCAATTTTGTTTTTAAGTTCGATAGGAACCTAAGAATTTTAAATTCTTATAGATTTATTACTTCATTAATTCCTTAAGAATATTGAATTATTTTGAGTATTTAATCATTGTGAACAACATCATGCATACATGATAAAAGAAATACCCCAACACCTTTTGCGTCATTTTCAATTGTGCAATTATTTGTTAATAACAGAATTAATAATTATTTAATTCAACACAGCTCCATTGTTTTTTGGAATGCTAACTACTATAATATGCAAATAAATTGGGACAAAGTGACTTTCTCACAGAAATTTGAGTTTTGCAGTGGTGCCAGCAGGTCCAGCAAAGCAGTTAGTCTGCCTTAGTGTGGTCTGGATGTCTGGTTGTGTCTTTAGATTTGCTTTAGATGAAAAATTAAGGTTATTGTATTATTTTTAATCTTGTTTCTATGAGAAGAGGAATTTAGTTTTGCATACATTTTAAATACATTTTGAATTCGTCATTTTAGTGTACTAAAATGTATATAACATTCAGAAAGAGATATATATATAACATTCAGAAATATATAACATTCAGAAAGAGAGTAAAGATTACCGCACTTAACAATCACACATTCATGACTATAACAAATATTGCTTCCGCAGTTGGTGTAGTAAAATGGAGCTTTTCTCGAATTCTGACGTGACAATGGATCTTTTTCTTCAGAGAGAAAAGCCAAGTGTGCAGAGAAAAGAAACCATCTCTACAATCTGATCAATTGCTAGTATGGCATTATTAATCCCCCCCCCCCAAAAAAAACTAGCAAAGACCTTAAAATAGGTCTATTGTTATTGATATTCATCCATCAAACTTTCAGCATATATTTCTAACTACTGGTAGGAAAGCGAGGAAGCCTACTAAAAAACAAATTTTCTCATGTCAAGTAAAGCAAAGCGATTATTATAGGCCAAAATATGCAAATCTTGCACCACAAATGACTGCAAAAAGGGTCATTTTTAGCAATGAGACTCATTTATTTGTTCTAGGCTACACACGTCACATTGTTAGACGAAGCAAGGGTCAATCAATCAAACCTCAATATACCCGACACCCTGTAAAATACCTTAAAAAGCTTTTTTTTTTTTTTTTTTTTAATTCACTAGACTTAAAATCCGATCGAAAATTTAGTGGCACATTCTCGAGGAACTTCTTAGTAAAATGGGTTGTACGACAAAATATCTCATGATTAAGAGTACTATAAAAATAATTTATCATAAAAAAGTAAAGAGTACATGCACAAGGGGCATATGGGAGTTAGCCTACGCGCATTTCAGAAGTTACTTGTGCTAAAGGAGGATACATTTTCTATTCGTTTTATTATTGTCACTGTATGAGAAGTTACGCGCTTAAATTATAAAAAAAATCGCTTTGTCACAAATAATTTGCCCACTAGAGTACTTCAAAATGATCTCATTTTTAAGGGGGCCCTTTTATGTAATTACATTTGTCTACGTTTCTAATGCTCAATTTTAGCCCCAGGTTCTTAAGAATTTGTAAAGCCAAATTCGGCAATTAAAATAAAAATAAAATTATTTACATATTAGCATATTATTTATTAAATCTAGCTAGTAGAACTAATGATCTTTTCTTTTTTCCCCCAGAATCATCATTCATTTCATATACATACATAAAGATACTTAGTTTATTCTTTAAGTAAGGTCCATTTGCGAAAACAGTTTGAAATTTCACGCGTGTCTGAGAATGCATGCGCACATAGGCTCTAGTCGTACTCTGCAAAAATTTCGACACGACGAGCATTCATTGGTTCTGTCTGTACCATTCGTAGTGTGAGCTTAAGATGTTTAAGAAAACAGAGCGCCCCGCCTGCTGTGAAATATGTCAGCCAACTGGTTCTTATCACCAAGAAACGGAACACTGTGCCTATTCCCCACCAGATATGTGAAATGTACAGAGATAATTGAATGACGGACAGAAAACAGAAAAAAGAAAAATGATTACATTCTACAGGGTTTGGTCTGATAGATTAGAGCAAAGCTCATTAGAGCTATCTACCTATGGGAAGGGTACTTCGTGAAGGACTTTCTATGAAAATCCGGATCATATACATGTTAAAAATGGGGAAAACCATGAAAATATCCATGCGGCCAGCGGTTCGCAGGGAATCGAACCCAGGTCGGAACTACCAGTGTTCCGGGATTTTGCCCTCGGCCTCTGGGGGTTTGCTCATTTTTCAGTTTAAAGAAACTTAACAATAGTATTGTGTAGGAAAATAAATATTATGTCATCCCAAACATTACTACAAATTTTATGCATTTATATTAATTAGCGATATTTTTTCTCTCAACTGGCATTCTTTCCAAAGCTCATGAGATCCTACACCAGTTTTAATTTAGAAACAGTATAGGTTACATTAAAAAAATATTACTTCTAATCTAAGTCTGAAAAAATTGTAATTATTCATAAGGACAGGAGCATTTCTGAGTAATCTAATTCAGTACATAATTGCTTAATGTTCAGACAAAATATGATAACACAGACTAGTGCGTTTAGGCTTTCACACAGCACATAAGCGTATAAGAAATCACCGTATTCCCCCAGTGCGTGCTCTGGGTTTGTAAGTGATAGCATATCCAAACAGCAATTGAATGATATGAGGTTTAAATCTTGACAGCCTAACTGAATTTTCATGTTTCGTGCTCTGAAATCCATAGTTACAGTAAAATTAAACATATCAAAAACACTGAACTTCGCCCAGACGTTATAGTGGTTAGGGGAGCTTACTGCAGTACCGAAAGACCCGGATTTGAATCCCGGAGAAGGCATGAATGTTTGTAAATGTATAGTGTATTTGCGACGTGAGAGCACTTTAAGTATATGACGAGCCGTGATTTGGTGGTAAAGAAGGGGGTGGGAAATCCTCGGACCAACCCTCGTGGTGCTGTCCCTCAAAATTGGGGTGAAAATGGAAATCTAACCATCTTGAAGCTCTGTTAACCATTCTCCCATGAAATTCATGAAATAAACAAAGGCAGCACTGAACTTCCAAAGTGAATGTAATAAACCTCTTGATCCCAAGAAATTGTAATTTTTAAAGAATGTAGTAAATACCTTTCAAATCATGTGGATTCGTTTTGTACAAACTATACACAAACTGAAAAATAATTGTATAGATTTATGAAACCGATGCAGGACTTTTGACTTTCTACCGACTATTTAATGGGAAATAATTATCGCTTAATTATAAGCAAAACACTGATGTGCGAAGATTCTTATTGATTAAGACCCAAGGAAAAGGGCTGGAAAAGTATGAAATGTCTTTTAGAAACAGCTGGAATTTCACCTAAAAGTGTTAGATGTTATGCATATAGAAATACTGAAATACCATTTAAAACCTTGAACATTTTTGCTAAGCTAAACAATTGTCAGTTGTTTCTCTTTCGCCGGATGTACCTCTAGTTATTAGAGATATTTTGGATTGCTTGCGATACCATTTGATGTCAAAAGCATTACTTTATGAAGACAGTTCGAAATACTGATTTTTTTTTATAAAGCGTTTTATTTCTTAAACTACCTTACGGTAGTATATTTTCAAATGTTATCGAGATATAAAGATTTTCACCATTACCATTCGTCGTAGTATCACAGAACATTGAACGCCATACATGTTTTCCTAGGTAAAATGCTTGTTCTTTAGTATCTCCTTCACAGTGTAGTTTCCTTAAAGAGAGCTCAATTTTGCATTCTAAAGACGACTAACAATGGTGCAAGCATAAACATTACATGCTTAGTTCAGAATTTTCAGGCAATAAAGTTAACACAGAGCATTTTTAGACTTTTGAAACAGTTTACGAGGAAGATGGAGTGATGCAAATTTTTAACTGTACCTTTCATAAAGATCAAAGTGCGATAAGAAACATAGATAAAATTTGGGGTTATTTTGAGCCTAAATCACTTTTATTTACTTACATAAATCTTTAAAATTTATAATAAGAGATAAGGTTATGTTTAATTCTGTATTATACCTTCCTATCTGCAACAGCAATATAATATAGGATGATGCCCTCCATCTATCAGTATTTATTGGATCTTTATTGGGTGTTACACAGATTTATGTATATATGATAAAAATGAGTACAATTATAATCAATATTAGATTATTATTGTGAGTATTCCTAAGAATTTCAGTGCTAGAAGCTACTTATTTTATATTTTACTTAGTTTAAATGTTTACGTAAAAAAAAAACGTTTCAAGCTGTTATTATTGCATAACATTAAACTTTCGTGCCTGCAATACCTTTTAGTATATCAGAAATTTTTATTATCATTTTATGCAACTTGGTGGTTATATCCATGAAAATTACTACTTTTAACTCTTCCAAATATACATTTAGATTATTGTTGCATTGAAAATTTCACGATACTTGTAAAAAATGTGAAGCAAATGTTCTCTGTGTACATATGCGAAATATCTATTCTAGAAACCATATAAATCACCGAACTTTGGTTTCAGCAGAATATGCAAACATTTCCTCTTATACGACTATTTACACAATTACCGTTCTGAGCAGGTTTTTTATTATACATGATTTCACATGCACATTTTAAGAATCAGCATACCGCCCGGATCTGATAGTGGCTAGTGGCGTTGACTACCGTACAGAAGGGTCGGGGTTCAAATCCCGGATAAGACATGAATGTTTGTCAATGTATGATGCCTGTGCGATATGAAGTCACTCAAAATTACGGCGAGCGGAAAATCCTCACAAGTGCTTCGGTGAAAGAGGAAAAAGGATGAAAGACCCATAGAACCCCCTTCCTCCTGAGTACTCAACCTTAAAATTTGGGGAGAAACTGGGAACGTCGTACCTGTATGGTGTTCAAGGCTCATGCCAATGACAGACGCAATTTTGCATTCCTTGCCACTATAAAATTCGGGGGGCTTGGTCTGACTAGGTGAAACAAGTGACATAAGTTATAAGGTTATTTTCTCCCTCTTTTCCGCATGCCTTTGTGGTGTACATGAAAGCACACTTGACGCACACTTGAGGGTTCCAGGGTTCGAGTCCCGGCTAGCGCATTGCTTTTGTTTCATGTCTCCTGCTTTAAAAAAACAACAACGTGCTTAAAAAAACAAAATGTTTCAACAAAACACTGTTAAAGATTCAAAGTATACAAAGATGAACATTTTAAATTTTTAGCTGGCAGAATAATTTTCTTGATAAAAACAATAAATAATGCACTGCACTGTGTCACTTAAAAATAAATGCAAAGTGTAACGTAATTTATGTATAAAAATATACAGTAAAACAAAAGCTTTCATTTAAATTTTTTATAAAATAAATACGACGATATAGCTCATTATGCACGATCTATGTGAATGAAACAAACGCGGTCGAAAGCTAGAGATTTCCTAAAGCGACTGGTGAAAAAAGCAGGAAATTCTTGTATATAATTCTTGCACATCTTTATAATAGATGCATTAACTTGAAAAATAAGCAACAAAAGCTACAAAGTATCTGGATCCTTTAATTTTTTTTTCATTTATTGTGTAAAAATGGATTTTTCATTGTTCTCTGAAAATCGATGAACCTGTTAAACGTGACTTTGAGCATTTTTTAATCTTTTCTTTTAAATGACCTAATACTAAGAAATAAAAGAATATATTCCATTATTTCTGAAGAACGTAAAGAGACAATAGAGGAAGGAACGACAACACGAAATATGAGAGGAAGCATAGTGGTATCATGTAATAAAAGACGCAATGCATACGAATTTTTAAACATTGCCAATATCTTACATTATTCAGGTTATACATTAAGCTTACATTATTCAGGAGCAGAAAGAGCCTTTGTTATACAAATCCGCAGCGAATGCTTTACTGCTCTTATTTGTGAAACTAAGTTGATAATACAATATACTATTTTCGTAAAAGGTTTCTTAAATGGACTTTTTGGTTCATATTTTGAAAAACAAACACTTAAATACTATTCTGTATATAAGAATATATATCACAGAAATAACAAAAATATTAAAAGCAGTACTGGTGGTCTCTAGAATTAAACTTGTGTTGTAAATTTAAGAACTCGAATTTTGAAATTTTCAGCTATTATTTGCTGCTCAAGAACAATAATTAAATCATTAATGTACGTTAAAAAGCACTCAGATTCTGCAACGTTTACAAAAGTTCGAAAAATTTCAAACTCTACCAGGATTTAATTCTTTGCGTTACCTTTAAAAAATTTACAACAAATATCTCTTTCGATATCAGTTTTAATAAATTTTGCGGTTATCATTTTCGGTTATCATTTAGAAATATTTCAATGACATATTCATCCTTAATTGTCCTTGTAAGGCAACTGCTCGTTAGCTGCTGATTATGTTCATACTCGGTTGTTATGATAATTTTGAATAACTATCCTAAAAGTCTTTGTTTACATTTAAGTATATTCTCAATTCAGGCTACAGTAGAAACAGAAATGTATATCATATATATATAAATATATATTCAAAATAAAGTAGTTAAAAGTAAATTAAAAAGACTATGACTTGCGCTAAAACTGCAAAGTAATAAACCAATAATTCATAATAATTTATAATAAGAGAATTTTCCATATACCGTCTCAAAGGAACACAAATTTAATTTAAAACCATGAATGAAAAACATATTTTATTCAGAATTTAAATTAGTATTTAAAAATAGTAATTTTTTTTTTTTTTTTTTTTTTTTTTGTTTGTTTGTTTGTTCAAAAACATAAAAATCTGCTAAGAAAAATCTTTAATCTCAAAAATACCAAACCAAAAGTAAACATTTTAAGTATTTAAAAATTAGCGATTACCATTGATCATAGATTAATTGACTTATGAAGGGGATAAACCAATCTACCATCAATTAACAACAACTAAATTAATAGTGACCCAAACCAAGTAAAGACACTACTCCATTTTAGGCAAAAGAATCTTGTTAAAAAAATAGCAAATAAACTTGAAATTAAAGCTTCTCATTAAGAACACAATTAATCTGAAAGAGATGTTTACTTTAGAAGAAATATACCCTACACTCTCTTATTTCCAAACTCAGAAACAGAAGTAAACATATTAGAACATTAAAAGTTAATCCAAAATCATAAGAAGATCAAAAATGATGCAATCAAAAAATTAAAGTTTAAAACAAGTAGTAAATTAGAAATTTAAAGATAAAAATAATAAGTTAAAATTAACAAACTTGCCTTCAAATTTTGAAAACCAAATGGCTGGAGATTCAAGTATTAAGTGATGGAAGTAAAAGGGTTTTCTTCGTAAAGTGCAGTTTTCTATTTTAGTTTAGTATCGAAGTTAGTTTTAGCATATTTATTTCTTGTTTACCAAAGATTTGACAAACTTAACCTCAAATTCTCTGCCTAAAAATAAGCGTAATTACAAAGTTGATAAAAAAGGATGAAAAAAAGAATTTTGTGAATATTTCTAAGTGAAATTTTGTGATGATGCATAAATGAATAAAAAATTATTAATATTGATGAAACACAAAACATGAGTTAAGTGACTGATAATAATAAAATTATTTTACAGAAAAAATACACAATATGGCTATATTTTAGAAATGAATTCTTAACATTATGAAATTCGCAGGAAACGACTTAGCGACTGTTAATTTTTAATCTATTCTTTACAACATTCGCTTTTTGCCAAGTTTAGTGATATACTGATTTCTTTACTAAACGTCAACTGTTTGAGCTATATTTATCGTTATAATAGTTTTCAGAAATGCTATCAAAACTTTGCACCTCAAAATGGAATTTTATTCTAAACGTCAGAAATTTGTTCTATATTCTAAATTTGTAACTAAGAAAGGGATTAAGAAGCGTTACACCTTTCTTTTAATAAGCTGCCTGAAACAGTTGCAATATGCAATGAAAATTTACTAGTTTCTTTGTGTTTAAACACTGAATTTACTATGCAGGTGCAGGTATTGTCTGCATAAACTTTGTAGAGACATTAGGTATTTTTGGAAGCAGGCAAGATGAAAACATAGCAACGCCTTCGCAAGCAATCGAACCGTGGACTGCTGGAATACGCGCGAAGCGTTTAAAATTCACTTTGTTTACCATAGCGACACTCTGGCGCTACGTTTACTTAACAGTATTATATTTCGTTCATATTATAACTCAGAATGCACAAAATTTATATCATTTAAAGAATTATCTAATCGTTGCCACATGTTCTATTCAAATACTATAATAAAACTAGAACTATGTATAAAAGAAATTAAGAAAACAAAACAAAAAAGAAACAGTTTTTCACAGACAATTTTTTCTCATTCAATTAATTCAGTTTTCACTTCGCGACAATGCAAAAATACATAAAAACTCAAAATATCTGTATTAAAAATTACGAAGTAAATCTTAAACGCTTATT
This sequence comes from Stegodyphus dumicola, assembly GCF_044657685.1. Taxonomy (NCBI): domain Eukaryota; kingdom Metazoa; phylum Arthropoda; class Arachnida; order Araneae; family Eresidae; genus Stegodyphus; species Stegodyphus dumicola. The sequence continues at coordinate 95,316,751 of NC_140772.1, read as the reverse complement.
TCCTCGAAAAAAATTCCAGAAAAGATTAAGCATGATTTAAATAATAAATGAAGGCGTTATCTTTGTTGTTGCGAAGATAAGTTTCTCTAGATTGGCTACAAATCCGCTACTCAGCTGTTTCAAATGTAAACAAGAGCAATGGCCGCCATCAAATTAGGCTTAGCGGCACTTAAACAATTTTAAAATTGTTGATAATTCTAAAAATATTACATACAGATTTACTAAAGGCATAAAACCCTTAAGCGGAAGATAAAAACAACATAATTCAATCATTTTTAAAGCAAAAAATGTACAATTTACAAACATATAAGAGTAAAGAAACTGAGATCATTGCGCCGGGTAACAGAGTGGATATATTTATAAATATATTTATATACGTTTGGCACGGTCGATTGAAACCAAAATACGAGGTGCACATCTACATGTTATAGTAGTCTTATATACAAAATTTCAACGTTCTGAGGCTACTAGTTTTTGAGATACACGTACGTACATACGTTCGTACAGAAGCCACGAAAAATTCTCTTCAGAATTCATTTTAAAGCAGTTTTATAATATTTTTGGAGGAAAAGAGTGTTTTATTCTGTCCTTACATACATATATCACGGAAATACATCGTTAAATTTCATTCGAAAGCGGTCAAAGTGGATATTTTCGTTGAAATATGCTGAAGCTTTTCGCGATTACAATACTTCCTTTTTACTTCGTACAAGGAAGTAAAAATTGTTTCATACACCTAATAGTTACATGATAATAACGCAAGTTCAAATGTAAGTAAGACTGAAACACTCCAATGCAAAATTTAAAATTAGAGAAACAAATCAGTCTTAAAACAGCGTAGATTATGAATAACATTAAATTGACTTCCAGAGTGATTAGACATAAGTTCCTTTTCTTCAAAAGCAATACAAATTTATTAAAGCTTCTTTTTTGTCCTGATTTTGAGGTTGTCACGCGTTAGGAAATATTATTGTAATTATTATATGAGAGATTTGTCAGCTTCGATAAGAACAGTTCAAATACAGTCAGTCCAAAAAACATGCTAGGTGACGCAATTTTTGTTGATTCAAATATCCATTATGAATCTCTATCCCCGGAAACCGAATTTGTCGACAGAGTACCTGAAGTTATTTGTTAAAGCAATTAGCTTATTTCCAATATTAGTTAAAATTAAATAACTTAATTTCCTTCGAAAACATGTTATATATAACCCAAAACAAAAATAAATAAACATTCTCAACATTCAGACATTTTGCAAATTACCTCTTACTCTACATCTGTGGGCATTTCCGAAACAATCATCAAAACGGAAAAGAGTAACTAAGTTAACAAATAATTAGTTTCGTATACTTAAAAAGCTTCAAAAAGAAATGCCGTCATATGATTTACATGGAGCAGTCATTACAATACGATCACCTATCTAAATACGTTGCAAAAGATTTCTTTAACACATAAAAAGCGACCATGTTACGAATAACTCATTCGTTAAGAATACGTGTCCGGAACTGTTTGGAGCACAATTTCAAAAGCTCACTAGTGTTTAGCTCTCGAATTTTTTTCGGAGGACGATGTAGAGCTAAAGTGCTTCTCTTGATACAGCCGTAAATGCATGCCCGATTAATTTCATGTGGGTTAAGTCAAAGTATTAAATGATATTCATCAGCATAGTCCTTGACTTTCACCTTGACATTCCTGTCATGTTTCGCTGTCCTATTAATAAACTACTACAACCGGTATAAGTACAGGTGATATGAATAATTCAATTTGATCGGAAATATTGTCAAAATGCGCTGCTGCTGTCAAAGAATATTGTATTAAAAATTGACCCATTGGTTTCTAACAAAATTATCACTCATAAGATCGTACCCTATCCACTTGTCTAAAGTCTCTCAGTAGTGCATCAAAAACACCATAACCTACTATAATAATCAGTACATATTTCTTAGACAGCCTTATATGATGTATGAGTCTAGATTAGTTCGAACGACTATGATCTGTTATTCAAAATCTAGACTGTGATCTATTACTCAAAATCAAATGTTTGAAATGTTGTTTACCTTTCATGCGTTATCTTCGATGCTACATAGAGGTACGAGACAGGATCCATGGATATACACCCCAATACCCAGCAAAGATTCTAACCAAATTTTGTTTTTGTAACTCCTGCAGTGACGTAATAATTTTTTGGATTGAGACACTTAATCTCAGTTAACAATGCATACGGAGCTTCCTCTTATCGCTGATATTAGCGAGCTGTGATCAAACAGAGCTTCATAGTGACACATTCTTTGTTCATTTTCGCTACATTTTCGATGCGTTTTGTAAGAGATTATCGGTCAGTAAATCTCAAACCTTACTATTTCAAAAATCTTGGTTACGAAATGCATGTCATCAAAATTACCGTCATGGTTGCTGTTTTACCAAGGACTGAAAAGTCACACCGGTTTCGATTCTTATATTAGGTACATTGCTAAATGTAAACCAGTTTGGGTGTTCTGTACACAAGTATGTATATGCTATCTGACCTCTATTCATTTGATTGTTCTTTTCAGCCGGCAAAATTTAGTCAGCTAATTTCTGATGTTTCTGTGCTATGGGTATTCATACAACTCATTGTTTTCGCTACTGTTTTTGTCTAATTTTTCGCTTCTGTGCTAAGGGTATTCATACAACATTTTAAAATATATTGGCCTAGGATATCCTTAGCACTTTCTTTGTACGTTTAATATCAGATTATGAAGGAGGAAACAGTTTGTACATACAGTTTGTATACACATAATGGAATTTCATTCATGTTTGTAGATAATGGCATTTTATTCATGAAATGTGAATAAAGTAATGTCGGAAATTTTTGACATAAAAAGAAAAGTTCTTCAGAGGGAGGGGGCAGTGAAATACTTTTATCGTGAAAGTTCGCTTTATGCTTACCTACAATAACTAAGAATTCACATTAGGATAAATTCAGATTAAAAGTATTCTGCATAGAAATATTTAACAGAATATATCATGGGAACAATATAAATAACATCTGCCTTTCACTGCTCTTCTGGCCCACCAGCGGCCGAGCGGTAAAGTCGCTGAACACTGGTAGTTCGGTCCGAGGTTCGAATCCCGCGAACGGGCTGGCTGCATGGGCGTTTTCGTGGTTTTCCCCATGTGTAACGTGTATACGAGCCAGTTTCCCTTAGAAAGTCCTCCACGAAGGCATCCCTCCCCTTAGGCAGATAGCCTTCGTGTGCTTTGCCGTAATTAAATACACCAAATCACTGCTCTTCTGCACTTGTTAAAGTGAGCTTACTATGCATGAAAGTTACAGTCATTTCGTGTTTAATTTATATATTTCAATACTTTATCCTGGTATGTATAATTTTCACTATAACTAACGTTAATTTCTGTTGCTTATTCAGTGTTTAAGAGTACAACGTTGTTCGAATAGGTTGTAAATTTTACTGTTATGATGAAATTATAATAGCATATATCCTTATTTAATTAAGATTTTTCTTTTAGTAATGGTAGTTCAGCTTTTAATTACAATTTGGATTTTAATTTGCAAATTATGTCTATTCGTTGCATATGGAAATCGTTTTGCATTCGGGTTTTATCAAGAAATGGTTTCGAATTTACAGTTTGCTTACTGTTTCCCGAAGCAGGTTCTATGACATGATACACGAATTCTAAAGTTACTTTAATAATTTAGTGACACACACACAAACCAATTTAGAATAGAAATTCGTAATTAATATAAACGTAAGGCAACGATGTACATAAGGATTATTTAAAAAGGCTTATTTAAAAAGATATATAAATAATGTATTAAAACGGAAAGAAATAATGTAATATTTTTGAAAGAAATCCTTTTAGTACACTATCCTTCAATATCTGCTTGCGGCGTAGCTATAAAAGATGCTTTTTCCCTACGATGCAACGTACACCGAGATACAAAAAACAGTGCATTTTATTCTTGAGATAAGAGTTCGGAACGGGAATGGCTTTTTACGTCCGTAACATCAGAAATGCATCAGACGTGACAGGAAGATTTTGTTCAGTAGAAAAGAGAAGTATCAGAATTGCCTTTCAATTTTTAGGCTGGCTTGTGACAAATTTGGGTCCCAAATGTGTCTCACGTAGCATAAAATAGAGACTTATTATACCATAAAAATGCATATAAATTTATTCATGTCATAGAAATGTTGCAGTATGATAAACCGTAACAAGGTGGATATCTAATACATGATTAAAGCTCTGTAATTGAAAAAGAATGCGCACTGTATTGCAAGAATGAAGAAATATATATCCTAGACAAAGCAGAAGTTATATGATATATTTGCGGAATTCAGCATAAGATTACATTTTTATGACTACCTGAACTTATGAATATTTTTATGAATATCTGAGCGTATCTATCTGAGCGACTACTAAATCAAAAAACGTAAATAATACTAGTAACAGAATATCTATATCTGCATATGATTAATAATTAAATCAAAAATTAAGTCATGAAATGGTTTAACAGTCTAACAGAAAATACATACACAAAAACTGAAAGAAAAGTAATTCGACAAAATAAATATACAAATGTGCATAAAATTCTTGAAAATTCCTCGGTCTTTTTCAAGGAGTCGAAGAATATAGTAACTCTGTTAAAATTTCTTCGTCTGCTCCTTGAAAAAAACCAAAGAACTTTCAATAATTTTATACATTTTTATTTAATTTTATTATTTTGTGTTACATCAATTTTATCGAATTGTTTTTATGATGTTGTATTATATTAATATACCAGAAAAGTCGAAAAATACTCCTGTCTTAAGTTTCACATTCTGCTATAAAATGCTCGATGGTCGTTACAAGTCTAAAACTGAAGAAGTTATGTGAAGTTGATTCAATTTTTTAAAGTCAAATTGTGAATCTCGAATATGCATGGAATCTTTGATATTGCAAATAAAAATATTGAAAATTCCAAATATTTCATTTACTGTATTTGAAAAATGTGTAAAATATATTTCATGTCAATTAACCATTTTCTTATGATTTGGAACTATATTATAAAATCTTTTTGTTGGCCCTCATCAGGATGTAAGTAATTTAAAAATATTTTAAGTCGGAGTTTCTGAAAATCGTAAAATCGCTGTGCGATTGCTCTGTTGAAAATATATATGTTTTCGAAAAGGAAATGTGTAGCAAAAACACTTTGTTCCTGCGCATCGTTTTGTATGTGTTATCTGAAAATTTTTGCATATGCCTTTATTTAACGATAAAACTAATCATTGCAGAATTTCAGATCCTTGGATCATTAATTAGTTAAGTCAGAAATCTAACTGAAGCTAAAGTTTAACGTAATTAACTGACTTTTGATAATTTAACGTAATTAACTGACTTTTAATAACTTTAAGGACTTTTGACTTGAAGTCCAAATATTTCATTTACTGTATGTGAAAAATGTGTAATACATATTTTATATAAATTAACCATTTTCTCATGATTTAGAACTATACTATAAAACATTCTCTTTGTTAGTCCTCAGCAGGATGTAAGTAATTTTAAAATATTTAAGTTGGAGTTTCTGAAAATCATACAACAAAATCGCTTTACGTAGATTTCAACGTTTCTTTCGCCTAACTCTACTACGGTAAGTCAGCCACCATTAGCCAATTTGGAGCCCGTAGAAAATCGCTCATTTAATAATTAGTTAGTCAGTTTGAGTTACAGTCCCAGCACTGAGTTTAATTTAAAATTAGCTGGGACTCAATTTAAACTCAGAGTTCAAATTTTTGTTAACTGATATATCGCAAATAATGGAGATTTAATTTGTGCGCTAATTCGCTTGTCTGTCATAGTAGGATTGAAGAATATTTTGGTAGTTTATAGATAATAAGCCTAAAGCCTAAAATAATCTAAAATTCTAATAAAGGAAAATCATAGTTTTTTACGTCTTGAAATATTCGCAGAGAAAATCCAAATTGCCATTTAAAAAAAATTGGATGATCGAATACATTAGTTTGGTTTTCTCTATAACTTTTTATTGCAGGTTTATAGATTAGTTAAGGGGTCAGGCATCTTTTGAATGGTAAAATATGTCAAACAATTACTCAAATTACAAGTGATGTATCTCCGAAACTAATAGTCCCATATAAATGTAATTTCTAACACATATTGTGATACCCTTAGTTATTTGTTTAAGCATAATAAGTCATGTGCATTAGCAAAACTTTTAAATAAATATTTTAATGTAGAGCCTTTTTTATAGATAATATTTTGAAATTCACTGCGTGCAACATTGCAACTATATAAAGCATAAGAGGAACCAATTTTTTTATATGGTAGATAAATAAAGTATCTTTAAAATGACGAAGATTTGTTTTATTTAAATGTTCTTTTCCTACAAAAATAATTTTTAAAAACAAAATTTAACTTTTTATCAAATCGTTTAGGCATAAATTAGCTACAATTTTAAAAGTTTTTACATAAGAACCATTTTGGTTCGTCATATTAAGCATATCTAGCACATAAACATCCATGTAAAATTTGGTGCACTTTAGATTAGCCGTTTCAGAGAAATGCTGCGCGCAGTGAGTAAAATCATAGTTTTGAGAAAATTGACTTTAAAGATAAAAGTGTGTTTTATCAAACAAATATGCATTATTTAAGAAAAATAAGTATTTATATTAAATTGTATACATGATATAATTATTTATATATGGATGCTTAAAAACATTTAAAAGAAAATAAGTTCACACAACTCGTGAAAATATAAAACGAAACCTTTAACGCACTGACCACAAAAATTTACAATTTTTACACGAATTCACTTTTTTCTTTCAGGCTAGTCATTTGGAGATTAAGATTTTTCATACTGAGTGGTATTTGAATAAAATTTCTTAACTTTCTCTAAAATTATACAATACAGGTTTTAAAAATGGACAATATAAGTTAGTTTCCAAAAACAAAAAAAAAGTAATGCGTATAATATTTAAAATGCACCAGGTGAATATGTTTTGCCTTCATATTCTCTTTTTCTTACGCATTTCTTTTGTGCTTTGCAAAAGGCGTAATTCACTAGTTTTCACTCGTTGCTCGTCTAATTTACATAGATATGCTCGACTACACGAACCAACTGACAGCCCAAGCTCCACCATAACTTTTAATCTCCCCTGATTACCTTCACTGTAGAGTATTGTGGCCTCACTCTTTGCTATTTCAGCAATTCTTCTTCCTGAACTAAAGGTTTTGGGACACAATTTCCAAATCAAATTATTTGAAGATGCATTGCAGTTTTATGTCTTTCCGCCAAGACATCTTCGCAACAGTGTCGGTTGCGATAAATCATTAAATGTTGGTTTAATAACATCCATAACACAGAAAGGAAGTGTTGGTTTATGTCTGAATTCACTGACAGTTCCATCAGTTACAGCTTTCATAGAAATAAGCATATCATTAATGAGAAACTTAAACTGTAATTTTGAACATTCTATCCGCTGTAACCGAAGTTAAAACTTTTGTAGGATACTTTTGTCTTTGCTTTCCGCATATGCCTTCGTGATAAGCAATGATGCATATTCGGGAGATCCGGAGTTTGAAATCTGGGGAGGGAATTGAACATTTTTCCACTCTCGTGCATCGATATAACATAATGACAACATAACACTGTTATCTTTTAATGAAATTTTAATTATTTAAAAAATTATTTTCTGCAAATTATAAGTTTTAGATGATTGTTATAATGGCAAAATGCTTAGAGAGACCCCCCCTCCAATGTTATGTAAAAAATAAAAATATTCTATGCGAGCTTCTTTAACTTTTAATAAAGCAGTTTCAAGTAAAATATTGATTTAAATGAAAGAAAAATTACTTCTTTTTTATTTAAGCAAAGGTTTTTATTTTATGATTTCTAATCAAAAATGAAGGAGAGATATTCTTTCATAACTCTCCTCTTTTACTCTTTCCATTTGTTATGCAGATGTTAAAAACATAAACAAAAATTAACTAACAATAGTCAAAACTGATTTATTAGCGATCACAATTGTTATTATCTTCCAATTTTCGAAATGGAATATTTTATTTCTTCTATCATCGAAACTACGTATTTAAATAAAGAAATCATTTCGTAGTAAAAATGTTTTTGGAGATAAGAGTTTTCTTGAATACAAACATTGAAATAGTAAACGTATTTTAAGTTCCTTCAGACATTGTAAAAGTGCGAAACTTTTGAGCAATAAACTCTATATTTGACTAAAGTATTTGACTAAAGTATGACTAAAATAAATGAGTATAGTTTGTCAAGAGGGAAAATCTGCTAATATTCACTATTCACTGCTAATATATGACTCATTGGAATAGATTTACGAATGTCACAGATTTCGTCTATGTTTTTCTTCCTTTAGAAATCTAATGCACCATTTCTTTCTATTTTTAAATCATTTATAGAGAGTTAAAACTGTAAGTTCAAAAAAGCAAGCTAAAGAAATTTCATCTTCATCAAAAATATCATAAAATTTCTTTTCCACTTTCATATTAATGCATTGTTTTTATTTAGACAAAATTATGGATTTGTGCAAAATACGCTAAAGTTTTAAACTTTTCCCTACCTCTAAGAGCATAGGATCTACAAAATTAAAATTTCTTAACTATGAACCGTCCCTAAGTAGTATATTATACCATGTCTGATGCTTTTATCACTGTTTTTTGTTGAAATGTGATTCAATTCATCCTTATAGAAGATTAACAAACATTAACTCAAACGTTAACCTGAAATTATCTCGTGCCATTTAGAATCTGTAGCAAAATATAGTTCAGATAAAAATTTTGTCATAGATTATAATTTTGCGATAAAAGATTTTGACTCGTTGAATTACCAAGCTAGATTACAAAATAAAATCCATAAATAAATGCCTTTGTTAGGAAATTACTCTTTTTCTTATTTATGTATTATGGCTCGAAGCACGTGATTATACTTTTCACAGCTTCATTTTATTTATCTTCTAAATTTAAATTTACCCATTGAACTATGAAACGGATATGAGAGCAATAAAGCAAGCATATGAAGCGAAAGTAACTAAGAAGAGTTATTAAAAGCAAATATTAAAATTAAATTTTTGTAAGTAGTATAAAAGCAAATATTAAAATTAAATTTTTGTAAGTATTTTCTAAGAATTATTAGAATTATACTATATTTGTATAATTCTAATAATTCTTAGAAAATAAAAGGTAAAAAAGCTTACCTTTTAGTCGATCTTCTTTCTTCTCCAACGGGATATCCGGGAGTATTTTTCTTAAGTACATCTATACACTACTCACAGAAAAAGGGAGGCTTCTAAGATAATAAGATATTTAATTTACATCACAGCACTAAACTAAAATATATATGTTACACAGAAGAATAGGATTAACATGTTTCACTCAAACGTCCATCACGAGTTCTCAAAGTTCAACTAAAAAGTTCTGATTTAGTTTTTGCTGCGCGCATTCGCAAATCACGTGGTTGTCGGTGAGAGTTTCAACAATAATAATTATATTATATATTATTAAATATATATATAATATGGAAAAGCTCAAGGACGTGTGTTTGTTTGTTAATAGTTAATTTTGGCAAAAAATATGTAATATGTATTTTTAAGGAAGGGTCTTTTTCGCATAAATATATTAGAGAAGCTAAATCATATTAGCACACAAGGAAAGACACCATTACTCCAAATATGCAACTCGTTCTGCCATCATGTATCTATAGAGGAAAACTACTGCTAACATCCTCCGGTTTAACTACTTACTAGACACTATTAGGTACAGACGAGCCGATATGGGCTGAATCTGAAAAAAAATTAACCGCCGCGGCGAAGCTATAATGCACCATGTCTATATCACAGGGACGCTGCCAAATATTTCAGTACTAGCACTGAAATGAGATTTAGCCCAAGTAGTTTTAGAAATGAACACTCGATGTGCTGATGCTACGATTTTAATATACGACGATACGTGATGCTACGAAATCAATTCCCAATGGAGATTTAATTAAGCAAAAGCAGAAGCGAAAACAATTTTCTGCCACCTACTTCAATCGTAAATTTAATCCTATAACTGCGAAAGAACATCCTAATTTATTCGCATAAGAGACATATTAATATACGCAGTTCGATGACCTTGAAAGCACTGGAATGATTTGTATCGTTATCGTCAGCACTTCATCATTTTATTATAAACAAACGCTGGCACTACATTTCATTTTTAAGCACTCGCAGCAAATCTATGATTCGATTTTTTTTTCACATTTTCATATCGCTGTTGCATTACGACGCTGCACTTATTAAATCACCGTATATGCTAGATTAAATTTCGAAGTAACTAACTGTAATTCATATATTCATCTCTGGTACACACTTTCTACAAATTATCTTTGACTACTATAGTCTGTATAGTCAGCTTGACAGGTACAAGCAAATGATGATTGACAGTCATAATTATTATCTTGCCTTCCTGCTGCATCTGCAGTACATGTACATGTTTTCCTATAACTTTCATAATGGCATACATACTTTTCACTGCAGAAACATACAATTTTATGAAGAACTAATTTGCAGTAATATATAGCACACATTAAAACAATCTAAGCATACTTTATAAAGTGCAATGTTATGTAATCATTGACGAAAAATTACATACATCAAAATATACTTTATTGTTGACTTTAATATTACTTTAGGGTTATTAAAAATCACCATCAATTCCTACATGCTGTACAATCATTTGCCTTTTAAAAATATAACTTGTTACATTTAATATTTCATCAGATTCTTCTATTCAATAGATATTTAATAATATTAGGAGTTAAGTGAATTTAAAATAATTATATTTTATTTTTACCAATTCTCTGATAAAATTACACTCTAAATACTAATAGTTTTCTTCTTGAAGTTTCTTGAAAATGATGTTTCTTTTCGAAAAAATTAGAACAGTAAGGAAACAAATCAATCCTTAAAACTTTTTTCTATAAAGAATTTTCTTTCAATTATTCTTTCACTATAAAGAAATTTAGGAAATGTAAAAAAAAAAGTTATTGAACTGTATGTGTGTTAAGAAAAATGATACTGTGACATAGTACATAAACATACTTGCACTTATAAAAACATATTGAATTTACTGAAATGGGAAAATATATACATACCTGAAAGCAATCTTGCAATAGCATTTGGTTTGGAGCTCTTGCGCTATCCGCTGGGGCATTCTTTACCCATTTTTTGCATTCTTCAATTGAATTTATACTTTGATCGTATCATTAAGCTTTCCAGTTGTTGGAGCAGTACAGTAAAAAATTGTATTTTAGTACAGTAATTACTATACATTTACATTATACTCTACAAAGATTTAAACGCCACATTTGTTTACAATCAGATGGCTGTACATCTACCATATACTGTATTTATCCTTCTTTCAAATCGCGCCAACATAGTAATTACGCCAAATTTTTTTTCTGGGCATGCGCAGTATGCGACATTTGTTTAACACTGTTCAACTCAATGTGCGGTCTGCCATTACGCCTACGGGAAGTCTGCTAAAGAACAGCTAGTTTGAGCTCGTACGATATTTTACACAGACTGAGAGAAAAAAGATAATGGGTATAATTTATCTAACTTGTGGGATGGGGATTTAAGATCACTTTCTGAAAATTACGTTCCTTTTAAACTAATATAACAAATATCCGTAACTCTGAAAGCCATGCACTTAAAAAAGATGTGCCGTTTTTAATGATGTTCTTCATATTCTTACAAAGACAATGTAATACAATTGATAAGCAATTGCTTCACATTCAAAGCATGATATAGAAAGATTCCGCCATAACAATTCTGGAATATTAAAACAAGCTCCAAAAATTAATCCTACTTCGTCTTTTTCATTCGAACAATGAAACAACAGTACAAAAAACAGTTAGCTCCACCTTAGTTTGAATCTGTTATGTTTAAACTATAAACAATAACTGAAGTTGACTGTTAAATCTTGATCAAGTTGATTTTTTTTTTTTTTTTTTTTTGGAAGCGATAGGCTCTAGTGAGAATCGGAAAGCTTACGGATACTTTGACTTCTTATGTTACGAAATTAGTAAGCTTACAACTGGTATATTAATTCTTTCTATTGTGAACTTAATAGGAGCAGATGATCTTGAGCTGTATCTATAGTTTTTTATATTATCAGGAGCATAGATGCGAATAAAATATTTTAATTTCATTTTAAATATTAATAAATTATTATTCGAATATCCCATCATTTAGAGGAAAGCGAAAGCTAACCACTAACCTTAAAGATTTTGCTTTCGGGTTTAAACACTGTACCATTAGTTTTCACCAAAAGTACAGCTAACGATTTAGAACTTTGCATAAGACACGTCGTTATAGCAAATTGGAAATAAATAAAAAATGTTTCATCAATAATCTCAATCGAACTTTCTTTTATAGATTTAGATTACTATTCCTCGAAATGAACTGGTAATTAAGATTTAGAGATAAAGTATGCTAAGATGGAAAAAGGCTTTTCATCAGACAATTGTACCTTTTTTAACACACCTATAGTGCAACGTTTCTGAATGTATCTATATTAATATTCCGAATAACATTTAAATTAGAATATGAGTTCTTAGGCTTAAACATTAATTGTTACTTAAGTTAAAATAACACCCTGATTAACGATTATTGAAGGAGTTAAAGCATATTAATTAATTAATTAGCATTAATATTCATAAAATTTCATTACTAGTTTCGAAGGCTTAACTATAAAACCTTCTGCACCTTCAGCTGCAGAAGTGCAAATGATGAAAGAGGAGCTAATCATAAGGTAAGATAAAATGATAACAAAAAGAGGAAAGAAGTCAAACTACTGGCTCCAACAATAGATGAAAATTGAAAACAGCTGCGAAATATACTTTCTTTAAAATCCGAGGGTACAAAAAGATTGGAATCGGGATCAACTAGAACGCAACGATTTTTATGAACGTCAAATATCTCTAGAAAATCTAATTCACCAATAGAAGATGTTTTTCCTAACCTATACCTCATATTGCTAAGGGCGAAATTTTAAGGCTCTCATACTTTGACCAATGTATATTAAACCACATTGGCAAAAAATCTAGTATTTATCCCTGGAGTTCATATTTGGATTGGGGTCCTTAAGTATGGAAACGTAAATTATACTGAAAGAAAAGAAGACGACGCGAAAGTTGAGTTTCTGTAAAATAACGAGTAATTTTCTAATTAATTAATGGATTATAATCTACCAAAATGACAGCGTGCTTTTTGATGCGTTAAAATGACAGCTTTTTAGCTGCTTAGTCAATAATACTACCTGAAACGTCTGTCAGTAGCAACAGCTTTTAAGTAATTTAGTTCTTGATCAAGAGCCGATTTGTAGGAGAAAACTTATGAAGTGCAGGGAAAATAAGGAATAAAATAAAGCTAATTTCAGTTATTCGAATGTCATGATCTGAAGTGTTTTGGAAGGAAAACAGAAGAAGATTTATGCTAAACAGCAGTATTGAAGTTGGATATTTTTTGTGCGAACAAGATGTCGAGGAAGAGAAGAGAAGCTTCAAGCTCAAACGTGAACTGAATAACAGGATCAATGGAATTCATCGTTGAAAGAATATTATTTAAATCCTCTTTTATTAGCGTCAAACAGGATAAAGTGATCATTAGCGTACCGGAACCATACAAGGAATTTTAAAATTCCAAATAATTTTGATTCATAATAGTGCATATAGATTCCGGAAAAGATAGATCTAAGAGGGCTTCCCATGGCTAATCCTTTAGTTTGGCGGCAACACGGATTTTGGAAAACAAAATGTGTCTGTTTCAAACAGAGTTGAGTAAGGGAAGTTGATTCATCAACTTCGATACAGAAGTAACGAAATTGTCGAAGTTTATTTTCTGAATATTTAAGTGTACATTCCACTGGAGAGTTGGTGAAAAATTATTTTACATCAAAGAAAATATGAGGAAGTTGCTAGGCAAAATGCTTTTTATATTTTTATAAACTCTATTGAATTTTTCATGGAGTAAATGTTGTTTAACAAAATCGAAAGTATAGGAAATAAATACATAGACGAGTAGTATCAGACAGTGCCTAAATTTGATACAATGGAACGGAAAATAATATCTCAAGTCAATAAGTAATCATTTATGTACATGTATCATTTCTGTAAATTGTATTACAGAAGGTAAATATCGCTATATAATTATAAAACTGCCAGTTCCTTCATAACTTAAGTGTGGCTAACAATAAATTAGAAAAAGATAGGATAAATATTTGTTTAAGATGTTTCAACCTGCTTTGAATTGGTCTTGCTGCGTTGTGTTTAAAACCTGATTTCTCTTGTTGGAGGCCATCTCTTGTTGGCGGCCTAACACAGTTATTTCAAACTTAGTTTGATTATATCCGCAAATTTGAGATGTGCAAATGCTGCAATATACGAGCGTTTTGTTAAGATACCGTCATCGTCTGTGAGGAATTTCATTTCTTATTTATTTATAGTATAATATTATTCTTATTTCCAAACATGGTGTATCAAATGTGATGCGGCTATTGACAAAATTATAAATTAGAAATGTATATGAAGTTTTTTTTTTTTTTTACTAAGGGCACCAAATCCATTTATAAAAGATTAAACTCAATTTTCTACAAACGTAAAAATTACCTCTTGGCATCTAAAGCTCCATTCTAAAGGTCATAGCTTAAAGAAAAAAAGACTTAAAAAAGGACATTCAAAGATAAGTATTGTTGCGTGCGTACGGGTTCGTTATGAAATGAATGCACAAGTCCGAGGAAAAATGAACAAAAATTTATTATTATCACAACAGAAATGCTTAAATTTTCTCAAATTATCATGCAGTATTACAATATCTCACAGTAGTTATCTTTTAACTACTCAAATGTCCAATAGAACGTAATTCAAAAACAGCTAAAGAACGCTAATCCGCGAATTCGCTACAATCAACAAGAGCAGTTTTCTAAACAACAACAAACTAAGCAACTACTACAAACTGAGATGTTTTCCTCCTTTTATAAGATTTTAAAATCACGCGCTAGAATTTTCCAGTACTTTCTCGAAATCAAAAAGAGATATTTATTTATTTAATGCACGCGCTCTTGTATTTTCAATTTTCCGGCTTAGCTTTCTTTTAATATTCATCAAGCGCTGCACTGCGCGAGAAATAAAACCATTTAATTTATAATTGAACTAACATTAGCTTTTTAAATACCAAATTCGTAACAATATGAATGAACTTGAGGATCAATTTTTTACATTTACATTTTAGTGAAAGTTAAGGTGACTTAGAAATTTCTCCCGTTTCAGGTGTAAATTGGTGAAAAGATAAATAGTTGATCAAAAATCAAGAATTAAAATCAGAATTAAACAATAGTAGAACCTAAAACAATTTAAACAAATTGGCAATAAAATGAAAAAAAATGAAAAATTTTAAACAAGCAAGCATTAAATCAAATAAGAAAAAAAGAACAATAATATATTGAAAAATGATGGAAAAATAATAAATCAAACATAACACATTGAAAAAACGTAACTTATACGGAGAAAATTTAATCCAAGAGTGTGGACACACAGAAATAGAAAATGGTGGTAAAAAATGACGAGAGCACCACGTGAAAAAGATAACAAAAAGAAAAAAGGCTTTTTTGAAGCTGATCATAGTTGAACATTAAAATTTCTCGCTAAAGGAAAATGAGACATATGTTAGGGAAAATGAAAAACGTATGTCCTCGGTTGCCCAAAACTGCTGGTCAGAAAATCACACTCTCCATTTGTCTGCATCCAGAATTATTCAGAAAGCATCTTCCATTGGAAAATTAGATTTTCTAGAGGTATTTCACATTCATAAAAATCTTTCTGTTCTACTTTACGATAATTCCAATTCGTCTTTACTCTCAGCTTTTATGGAAATTATTTCATAGTTGCTTCCATTTTTCATGAAAAGATGGCGCTATTAGCTTGACTTCTTTTCTCTCAATCTTATGGTCTTATCTTATCTAGCTTTATTAACTTCTCTTCCACCATTTCTTGTCAAGTGTTATTGAAAATAGTACTTCAGCTATTTCAAGTTTATTACTGCATTTACTTTGAACTTTGTGTTTTTTACCGAAGGAAAGATGTCCCATGTACGTATTATGTAATGTTTTATTCAAGTATCTAATCCCAAATTTACGTATTGTGCTAAAAATTTTCAAATGGTCAGAGACCAGTAGGAACTCTATTTCAAAACCATGTGTCTCCTGATGCCGCCTTCGACCTCCTCAGCTAACACCAGCTACTTCAACGGCCCATAGATGACAACACTCCTGCTCTCTTCTGCGCCTAGAGCTTACTTACAAACAGTTAATTCATGTTCTTACACATTAAATTTAACCACCTTCGGGTGAGATACATAAATATGTATCTTTAAATTTATAAAAAGCTAATGGCCATTGGTATTTAGGATTAACGTACTGACTAATGCACACCAGAAGCAAAGTTATGATCTACGATCTCTTCCATCATTTTCCCTTCTGCAGCTGAAAAAGAAAGTTCTGTATCTAAATCTTCGAAACTATACCTGCAAATTTAAGAATATTATACTGATTTTTGTTGTTTTAACTTCTGCAATAATGAACGGTTCTATTTTTATGTTAACTAATGTTTCACAAATGTCTTTAGAGAGAAAAATATTATATTTTAAGAAGTCAAGTTTTATATTTAAAATAATTAGTATTTATTTTTTCTGCGTAAAGTATTACAACGAACGCAAAATTATCTCTATGGATAATATGAACGTAATATTTTTAATATTCTAGTTTAAGAATGTTTATTTCTGTCATTGGAAACCTTTCAAATTTCTGCACAGTATGGATTTTAAACCACGAGTTCGTAATATCGAATAATGTGGATCAATTTCAGACATCCTGAGTTTTCGATACATTAATCTCAGCCTACCCTGTTCAATAACAGTTGTCAAAATAGCTCTGTTGTTTCGGCCTCTTTTGAATTGCTGGGATTTTTCTTTGTTCCTTTCTTACCTGGAATCGGTTTTTATGCTTGAATAGGTTTGAGTACGAAGTTCCTAAAAAGAAAATCTATAAAAAAATTTATGTTACTGATATAATAAATTATATACTCACATTTACAAATCAATACTAATATTTATATATGCATCCGAGTGTATAGATGTGTAATATGAAATAATACAATATAATACGGTATATAGTATAATACAGTATATGGTGTTTTTAATTTAATTCAGATCAACACAGAATGATAAAAAATCTTTTGGTGAGTTCAGATTTAGAAAATATATATGATGACTTTTCCTTAATAGGAATCCACTTTTCACTAAATATACTCACTAATGTTGTAAATAGATACGAATGCATACTAGCGGTACACAATTCTTACAGAAATAACGCATCTCAGGAATTGTTATTACAAAATTCTAAACGATTTATGTTATACCTGCTCATGTGAAATTGTGATCTGATAACAGAATTTTAGGAATGCCAAATCTGAAATAATCATTTAAAGATTTTATAATGGACTGAGATGTGCAGTTGTTTAATGAAACTGTTTCCAAGTATCTGGAATAATGATCAATGATAGTGAATATATAAAACTTATTATGTATGGATCTTGGTAGTTTACCAGTTATGTCTATAGCTATCATCTCTCCAGGAGCAAACTCCTTCTTGGGAATTAGACGCGGTAGAGTGTAGTGACGTATTTTGAAAACAATCTGAACAATTTTCTACAAAACATTTGGTATCGCTGTACATACCTCTACAATAGTATTTTGCTTTCATAAACTCATATGTCTTTCGAATACCAAAGTGAAGCGCATGAACTGTCTGTAATAGTTTTGCTTTTGCTTTTATCTATGCTTTTTGAGTAAGGTTGTGTACCTCTTCACTAGAACTAGGATAGCATCTAAAATATTTAGCAGCATAAGCATTCACTTTGTCAGCTAAGTCCTTGACTGACTGATTTGGTGTCTGTCTAATTGACGTAAAGTTATCCTGAATCGTATCAAATGACTGAGATTTTGCAAATTTGTTACTTAATAATTTTTTTAAATCATCAAATGACATATCTTTACATGATTCATTATCCATTACAAATTTTAATGCCTTACCCCTCAAATGAATTTTTAGCACAAGGCTTTTTCTTTGCTCATTCCAGTTTTCTAAACTAGCCATTTGGCATAACTGATCTAAACAGAATGTTATATTTTCCTCATGCTCCCCTGAAAAAGTACGCAAAAGCTGTTGCAAGACTCATATTCATGATATCTTAGTTCCACTACAAATTACTATTATTACAGATTATTACTGATCCCAATAAATAAAACATTCATACATACACTCTTATAAATCTTATCAAAAGTTTTCACATGCATTGATACAAGTTATTATATACTCATTATCACATATTATGGTATACATGTAGTGCCGATCGCTTGGAGCTGTGATGAAAACCAGATGCCGTGACGTCATTCTCTCTACGAGCTCCGAAAGCGCCAAGCAAAAATTAGGGGAATTACCGTTTTGAAATGATAGACGATTGAAGTGGGAGCAGAGACGCTGCTTCTGTTCAAAAAGAATTTTCACGAATCATTACTTGTTTAATTCTCTTAAATGTTAAATTTATGTAATAATCGTTTTTGTAATTAAAATGTCTTTCGTTAATTAATTTGTTCATTGTTTAAAATCCCCACAAAAATTTTCTTAGAAGTGGGATAGCACTTCAGCCCTCGAATGAACTGTAATTTTACCTGCTTTCCTGGATTACTACCGGTTTTGATACTGTTGCTGTGCTGGACTATTTTACGATGTATAATGAACTGTGTTTCGAACAAAACTGTCGTCAAACTCCTAGGAATGTATGCTGATTTACCGGAACTTAAACTGCGTAATAGTGAGTAAATAGTGTGCAGCTCTATTAAAGACTGTGGAATAAAATAAATTTTAATAATACTGGATGTCATGTGTCAAGACGTGAATTGTGGCCAAAAATCCATCGGACATAACCTGTTTGTGCTCGCGCTTTGCCGACACCATTCGTGATCTATTGGATGGCATGGATGTACTTTCTTTCGTTTCTGTTTCCCAATTATAGAGCTAGGAACATCGTGGATTACCATTATATGAAGTGAGTGATTTTCTCAATTTTATTAACTATGTTTCTAATTGATGTGCCGGGAATGGAGGATATCCTGAAAAGTGAAAGAGCACATAATATAAAATTATTACACAAAATAATATTTAACGATGTGGGCGACAGAAATAATCGAAAAAGGTTAAGACAATTTAGTGGTTTCTCTTCAGCAGAGAATAGTAAAGAGCTTAATGAAAAACTAGAAAAAATCAAACAAGATTTTTCGGGCTTATGAATTAATTTCCATTGCCAATGTTTTATGCATTGATAGCTCTGGCACACAAGATGATTTAGCAACCCGAATTGTTTCTTATCTGAATAATTTAGAATTGCATAAAAATAATGTAATTTTAGAAGAAAATGAAAACGAAAGTGATTTAGAGGGTGTGGATGGTGAGGATAAAAATGAAGTAGATGATAATGTTCGAGATGAAACGAAACTAAGAAACAATTCTGGTGCCACAGTGAGACAACTTCTTTCCCAATGTGCTAATGATAATATTCTTAGTACAATTGAAAACAAATGGAATGTATTTCATAACTGTAGTATAAATGTTACTACTGAAAACATCAAATCTTTTGTTGCTCAATTTGATGGCCAAAGCCACGAAAATGTCAGTAGTTGGGTCGAAAGTTTCGAAGGTGCAGCTACCATTCTTCAGTTAAATGATTTACAAAAACTGATTTTTCCTAAACGTCTGATGACAGGCAAAGCAAAACTATTTGTTCTTAGTGAACCAAAGTTGAACTCATGGCAAATTTTTAAGAATGCTATTCTTGATGAATTCCAGTCCAGCTGCAATTCGGCCGAACTGCATGAGTTATTATCAAAACAAAAAATGAAGAGTAATGAAGCATTTGATGAGTTTTTTTAAATATGAAAAGAATTGCTAAAAACGGTCAAATTGAAGATGTTGCTTTAATACGATATGTTATAGATGGTATACCAGGCTCCGCGTTTAAAAAATCTCGCTTGTATGTGTCACAAACATTAACTGATTTTAAGGACAACTTGAAGCTTTATCAACAGATATGTGATGATGAAGAAAAGTCACGAGCGTCAAAAACAAAATTTGAAAGTAAACAAAAAATTGAATCTAGACATAAATATGACTCAAAAAATTCTGTTAACCAAACAAAGTGTAACGTAACCG
Source organism: Stegodyphus dumicola (assembly GCF_044657685.1). NCBI lineage: Eukaryota > Metazoa > Arthropoda > Arachnida > Araneae > Eresidae > Stegodyphus > Stegodyphus dumicola. Next base: position 95,296,429 of record NC_140772.1, on the reverse strand, counting down.
ATAGTCGAGGAACAATTCCTGAAATTAAAAGTAATACAACCTGTTTCAACTGCGGTGAAAGCGGTCATATTTCCAAACAATATGTTCAGAAAGATAAGGGAGTCAAGTGTTTTAAATGTAAAGAATTTGGGCATCGAAGTTTCGAATGCTCAAATACGAATTCGAAACCACAAGTATCAACCGTGAATATTGATGTAGTCTCGAAGTTGACCAAAGAAGTAAAAGTTAATGATGTATATGTAACCGCGTTAATAGACACAGGAAGTCAAACTACTTTGTTACGTAGATCGACTTTTGGTAAACTGAATATCGAAGGCCTCGTGCCCGTAAGTTCAACGCTGAGTGGGTTTGGTAAATGTCAAGTAAAACCTCCAGGTTTCTTTAAATGTAAAATTAAAATTAATGATTTCCAGTGTACTGCAGATATTTGTGTTGTAGACAACAATGTGATGACACATGAAGCCATTTTAGGCTTAAACGTAATATTAAAAGGTGAAATATTAATAAACGAAAATGGGGTTACCATAAAAAATAAGTCACAGAGTGTATAGGAAGTAAATATTGTATCTGTTTTACCTGTTGACCTAGCTAGTAACGAAGATGAAATAAACATTGCACCTAGTGTTCCAAACTACTTTAAAGAGACTGTTCAACAGTTAGTTTCGAACTATATGCCACGTAAGACCAAATCTACGGACATACAGTTAAAAATTTGCGTTAAAAATAACGAACCAGTATCGCATCAACCGCGTAGATTACCGTTTGCGGAAAAGAAAATTGTTGAAACCCAAATATCCGAATGGCTAAAGTCAGGAATTATAGAACAGAGTTCTTCGGAATATTCCAGCCCATTGGTCATCGTTAAAAAGAAAGACGGGACACCAAGAGTCTGCGTTGATTATCGTCGTTTAAACAAAGTTGTCGTAAAATATACATTTCCCCCTCCCCTGATTGAGGATATCCTAGACCGCCTTCAAGAAGCACGTGTCTTCAGCACTATTGATCTCAAAAATGGCATTTTTCACGTGGACGTCGAAAAGGAAAGTCGGAAGTACACATCATTTGTTACGCATGAAGGACAGTACCAGTTTTTGAAAGTGCCGTTTGGACTCTGTAACTCACCAGCTGTATTCCAGAGATTCATAAATACCATTTTTCGACCGTTAGTTAACGATGGCATTGTTTTGACGTATATGGACGATATCATCATTTTGTCCGCCTCATACGAAGAGGGAATCGAGAGGCTGAGTCAAGTCTTAAATCTAGCGAGTGAATACGGGTTGGAAATAAATTTTAAAAAATCCCAATTCTTAAAGAAACGAATTGATTTTTTAGGCCATGTCATAGAAGAGGGTAAAGTTTTCCCATCCACCTTGAAGACGCAAATTGTTATAAATTTCCCTGAACCATCTAATTTAAAACAGATCCAAAGTTTTCTTGGGCTGACAGGATATTTCAGAAAATTTATTACTAAATACTCTATAATTGCCAAGCCACTTAGCGACCTGCTAAAAAAGGGTAATAAGTTCGAATTCGGTGAAGAACAAAAGATCGCATTCAATCGTTTGAAATCCGAGCTAGCTGAGAAGCCTGTACTTGCAATTTATAACCCTCATTATGAAACCGAACTACACACAGACGCCAGTGTTTGATATAAACTGCTATGAGTTACGAGAGATAATTGGCGCTGGACGCCTATTCTATGATCACTGGATCTGTCTACAACTTAAGCGAACAATATTGACTCAAAAGAACCGGTATGGACAGCCATCCCAACTTATCGGAGAAAGCCATTCTGTGGTCCTCAGTTGGAGGGCGGGTGGGTCCATTTAACTTTACTGGAAGGGGACAAGGCTTCAAGGAGCTTTAGACCAATCGCAGTACAGACGAGTGACGAAATTTATAGCCCGCGCTGGCTGAAGTTCTAGGAATATTCTTCCATTATTTCACTAACTCACACGCTTCATTTGTAGTTCGAAAAAAAAAATTGCATAAAACAGTATTATGACCAACACGCAGTAGAATATGCTGCTGTGTTATGTGAAAGAAAATCTCGTTTTTTAATGGGAAAGTTAACGCAGGAATTTAGAGCTAAGAAATAAAGAATGATATGGGATACCACGAAAGCAATGGTAAATAGATAAGAGTAAATGAATTAAGCTTACTTCAAATACTTTTAGAAATAAACAATTAGTTAAATTTATAATATGATTAATTTACATTACAATCTAATAGCAAACTAAGGTTTTTTTTTTTTTTTCTTGTTTACATTAAAACTGTTTTCCCGCAATTTATTTTACAGTTACTATTCGAAAAATATTTCTTTAAATAAGAAATTAGAAAGAAAATATTTCTTTCTTAATATTTCTTCCCCTCTTTTATTTTATTTTTCTATGAAAATTATTTCTTTCAGGAAAAGAAATAAAATTCATTCGCTATTACAGTATGGCCGATTGCTCCTGCATTCAATTATCACACACGTATCAAAATGCTTTATTTTAAATAATTTATTCTATAATTAACATGAAAGAAAATATTTTTTCAATATAAAATACATAACCAAAATTAAACTAATCTATCCTGTATGTGTGATTAATTCGTTTTGCAATTTTTGTCACACAATTACTAATACCGTTTTTTCAATATTACATTGCTGTTATTTTAATTTTGTATATATATAAGAACTGCTCAGTTTAAATATTCTTCCTTCTCAAAAGATTTTGTTCTGTGAAAATAATTAAAAGATAGTAATATTTTCACAATGGAAGTACTAAAGTAAAAATAATCAGTGTAGGTCTCCTGCAGTTAAAGTCCTTATCAAACCAGCGTTTCGACACATTTTAAATAGAAAACTAATAATAATCAATATCTCTTTTACAATATAAAAATGAGAATGCTATGAACAGTATTTTTATTATTTATTTATTAATTGTTTTAAGTTTGCAAAGAAACAATGATTTTTTAATACTATAATAGGTTACAAAAGTACTATTCCATGAACAAACCCTCAGTCTTATAGCATTGTTACTTTATAGCATAATACAATAATAATACAGTATAATTCTGCTAACAAGCCCACCAGCCGCCGAGTGGTAGAGTCGCTGAACGCAGGTAGTTTGGTCCGAGATCCGAATCCCGCGAACGAGTTGGCCGGCGTTTTCGTGGCTTTCCCCATGTGTAACGTGTATACGAGCCAATTTCCCTTAGAAAGTCCTCACTTAGAAACCAGTTTTAAAACGCATAAAATTACACACACACACATACACACAAAAAAAAAAAAAAAAATCTGAAAGCCTTCAGATTTTATATTACTCCCAAAGGGCCGTTTTATTAACGTTTTGCGTGTTACTTTTATTTATTAAATATCATGTTTTTCGCACTTAAACCATAAAATTCAATTCAACAGCAATATCATATAATTAAAAAAAAGCATATCTTTAGAATTTCCGATACATAGTCTCGCGCGCTAGAGATGAAAATGTTTTTTGCCATTGCTCGCTTTGAAATCGTTGGGTTTCTTAATCAAAAACCCATAAATGCTTTACAAAATATGATATATGAAATGGATAGTAATACAAATTCCCAGTTCCAAATTTGGGCCTCCAGATGCCTATATTAGGATGGAAGATTACGTTATTCAGAATTTCATGGCTCTAGGTACCGTTGTTTTATCACAGTGCGAGAAACATTCATACATTCTGCAGATTCCTCATTATTTAATTTCTTTAAATATAATAGAGTGCGATAATACTTGGTGGCAATGATTTGAAATGTGAAACGCCATTTATCGTGAAACGCCACAAAATGGCAAAACGAAATTAATAGCCCCTCTGGGCTAAAACTTTTTTTTAAAAGTATCACACTAATAGTAGTACAACAACTGAAAAAAATATTATAAATCTATTTTATAGTTTTATAATTATTATTATTATTATTTTTTTAATTTTTTATTTTACAGTAGTTTGAATTTCGCGTAATAATGAACGACATTTTTGTGTTCACAGTATTATTCGTAAGGTATTTAACTGTTAGATTTTAAAGTAAACGTAATTCTTGCTGCACATAAATCGAGTAGAAGCTTATCGGATGTCTATATTTGTATTAAATGAAGAAGGTTTATGTGCTTGATAAACATTTTTACATTTTTAAATCTACATTTTTAAAGCGTACAATTACAATTTATATCTATAATTTCAGGAATAGTATAACCTTTCTTTTAGTAAAAATTGCGTTCTTGTTTTCTGAATGTGGCTCCAAATACTCTCTCAGTTCATGCCAAATTAAAATAACTATAAATTTTGGCAATCTGAAATACGCAATGAAAACATCTTTTGGCAGAGCAAAAGCATCAACATATTTTCTATAAATTCGCCACCGATTCAGAGATCTACGACCGTAGTCTTCGTTTAAATAAAATCAGCGGCGAAAACACATATAAAGCCATTGTCTACTTAGTACGTCAACTGGACAACCCTGATTGACGACGCGGCAACATTTTTTCACGCGCTTTCGACAACTTCCGTACTCAGAGAATATAGGATGTCGGGCAGACCTGTTTTTTACTAGCAGCGACATCTGGCGGCCCACTACTTGCTGTCGACTCTCATAGCGTAGAATAACCGTCCTGGTTCCAAAATAAAACTAACTAAGTTAGGCCACACAAATATTTAATTATTTACATAATGTACAAGGTTACAAGTTAGATGCTCCATTAGCACAGACAAAGTGGAACGAACGAACGCACCATAGGTCCGCTGCGTACCTTCTTCAACAACCAACTCAACTAAATTTGGCTCCTCTCACAAGAGGGCGCTGATCATGGAGGGCGCTATATTAAACCGAACATTCCGGCCCCCATTGAAACAAGTTTCAATAATGCCATAAAAGTTTTACAATCAAATTCAAATTTAGACATACATATGAAATACACAATGAAATGCAATTTAACACAAATTATTTCAATTACAATTAAATTGAACATCATATAATAAGAAAATAAAACATTATAATTGCAATACAAATACATACAAATTATACACATACAAATATTATACTTGCACTAAATGAATAATGTCCATTCAATAAAAATTTTATATCTGTTAGTTGTATGGTATAGGCAAAATACTTAATTTTGCAACAGGCCTTTTAAAGAGACCTTTTGCCGTGCGTACACTAACTACTCAACTCTTTTATCCAATCCGGGTATAATTTCTTCAACTCGACCTAAAATCCAGTGACAAATAGGCAAATTGTCTTCCTTCACGAGCACCATAGTTCCAGATTTAACGTTATCATTTTTAAACTGCCATTTCGTTCTCTCGCGAAGTTGCGATAAATAATCCCGTTGCCACCTTTTCCAAATATTTTGAGTCATTTTGGTGACTCTTTCCCATCTAGACAATCTGTTGTCAGACTTATTTATAATTTCTGGTTCTACAGGGGCTGTTATAGAACGGCCAATTAAAAAATGTCCAGGCGTTAACGCATTAAAATCCCTTGTATCTGAAGAGAGAGGAGAAATTGGTCTGGAGTTTAATATTCCTTCTATTTGTGTTACTAAAGTTAAAAATTCTTCCATAGTTAATTTTGAATTCCCAACCATTTTTTTAAAATGCGTTTTGAACGTTTTAACGCCCGCCTCCCAAAGCCCACCAAAATGCGGTGCTCTAGGAGGTATAAATTTCCACTCAATCTCCTCTGACAACAAATAGTCGGATAACCCTTGTTCTGGTACTTTGGCTAATTTAAACAGCTTGCTTAATTCATTTCGAGCTCCACGAAAGTTTGTAGCATTACCGCTAAATATGGTTGAGCTTTTCCCTCTCGTAGCGAAAAATCTCTTTAGGGTAGCAATTAATGCTTCCGAAGATAAGTCTGAGACAATTTCTAAGTGAATTGCTTTTGTAGCAAGGCACACAAATACTGCAACATACATTTTTTGAAAAAGTCCTTTTCTTTGATTTTTTGCCTTTATAAGAAACGGACCACAAAAATCGAGTCCACGTTTGTTATAGTTTGATTCAACTGACACTTGTTCAGCAGGCAGATCACCCATTATCTGATCTATTGGTACAGGTCTGTGTTTGAAACACTGTACGCATTCATGTACTATTTTTCTAGCAAGATTTCTGCCGCTGATGGGCCAAAATTTTTGTCTAACAGTACTCAATAGAGCTTCTGTTCCAAGATGCAAATATGTCAGATGATAATAGTACATGATCAAATAAATCAACCTATGTCTAGCTGGCAAAATTATTGGATATTTACAATCATAACTTACCTGAGATTGCGCAAGTCTGCTACCGACGCGTAAGATTCCATCATTATCGATGAATGGATTTAACGACTTAAGCTTGCTCCTACGAGGTACTTGGCTATCCCTCTTAAGTTACTCAATATCAGAATAAAACTCACCTTTCTGCACTTCCCGAATCAACGTTATCTCGGCCCCTTTCCGTTCCTCTAAGGACATAGGCCTTGAAACCCTTTCCTTATTCTTAATGATTCTGAAGAACCTAAAAATAAAACTACAAACCCAGTAATGAATCAATTTCCTCAGATGTGTTAAATCTGTAATCAGCTAAGGAAATATCCCTGGGGATGTCAATATTTCCAATAGGTATGGGCGTAAGGGGAGTCATTTCTGTAATTTTAGGAACAATAAAAAAAATCAAGTTCTCTAGAGAATGTTTTCCCTATTGGCAATTGAAGTCCTCAATTTATAATTTAAAGTGATATCAGTTCCATTTAACCCTGAAATCAGAGCGAAAACCTTTGTTTTTTTAATCCCTAATTGTTTTGCAAAATGATCAGACACGCAGTTAATCTGTGAGCAGCTGTCAAGAAGAGCCTTTCCTTTGATGAATGTCCCCTTCGAAGTTTTCATCATAACAAGCGCAGATGGCAAGATAACACTTTTATTCTTAGCTAATAAACAATTTGAAAGACTCGTCGCCTTCTCATTAGGCGCCGGAGAAATATCCTTCCCCCCAGCTGTCTTCTGCTCTATCGTCTGCGGATGTTTATTTGAAACAGAATCCGAATTCGATGACTCATCCTTATGAAGCAATGTATGATGTTTTGAATGGCAAATATTGCAAAAATGATTCGATCGACATTGCGAAGCGATGTGCGTTTTTCGCAAACAGTTTAGACATAAGTTATTTCATTTTACTGGCGTAAATCTTTCACCAAAATTCATATCAAGGAATTTACTACATTTCAAAAGGGAATGTGGCGAATTACATATAACGCAGTTTCTTTCCGAATTATTTCAATGAACAAGAAGTTTTTTTGGTTTTATTTCATTCGTTTGTTTTGATTTTGTGTTTTTTTTTGGATATTTTCCAAAGTTTGACTTCTTTTTTCTAAGAATGTCATCAAGTTATCGAAATTAGGAATATCTGAAGCGTTTACCAATAATTCGAATTGTTTTCGAGTTTCCTTGTCTATTTTGTCTAAAATGACAGTAGTAATTAAAATATCAGAGAATGTGTTTCGTTCGAAACCCAAATTATTTAAAGCTCTAATGTTTTTATTCACAGCATCTACTAGACGCCTTAATTCTTTCGATGATTCATGAATAATTTTTTCGAATTCTAAAATAGCTTTAATGTGAATATTAACAAGAATTCTCTTGTTTTCGAAGCGATTTTCTAAAGCCCTAAATAATGATTCAAAAGTATCTTCCTGAGTTTGCAACAATTTTGCTTCTCCCTTAAGAGCGGCATGCAGATAATGTAGCTTTTGTGCATCTGTTAATTGAGTATTCGAGGTAACAATAATATTAAATTCAATTTTAAACATGCTTCATTCTTCATACTTTCCGCTAAATTGCGGAAGTGGAATTTCAGGTAACTTTATTTTACAACTACTCTTTGCGATATCAATCTTATTAATATCAGTAACATTATCAATTAACATTTGATTGAAACTTACCTCTAGATCGTCGATTCTTGCTTCTAGATCTAATAATTCCTCTTCTAATTCAGAAGTATCATCCTTTTCAGGCAATATAATATTCCGATCTTAGTGTGTCCAATGCAACAGACATCTTTTCCAAGGCCTTGAGCTTGGCATCTATTTTGATTTTTGTCCATACGCTGGTACTATCCGCTATGACAGTCTCTATTCTAGTTAGCTAGGCTTTTAGCGAGCCCTTCTTGCGATTTAAAGCAACTATAGTGGCCATTCTATACTAATACGAACTTAGTTAACAAAAACAAAACAACTCCGGCTCGACGGACCATTAATTTTGTTTGATATAAACTGCTATGAGTTACGAGAGATAATTGGCGCTGGTTCCAAAATAAAACTAACTAAATTAGGCCACACAAATATTTAATTATTTACATAATGTACAAGGTTACAAGTTAGCTGCTCCATTAGCACAGACAAAGTGGAACGAACGAACGCACCATAGGTCCGCTGCGTACCTTTTTCAACAGCCAACTCAACTAAATTTGGCTCCTCTCACAAGAGGGCGCTGATCATAGAGGGCGCTATATTAAACCGAACAGCCAGCATAGAAGGATATGGCGCGATTCTAATGCAGAAACCCCCAGGTGATAGCAGTTTTCACCCCACATATTTTATGAGTAGGAAAAGTACTCAAGTTACGAGTTGGAGGTCCTCGCGATCGCAGAAGCACTGAAAAAGTTCCGTGTTTACCTTTTGGGAATTTCCTTTAAGATAGTGACGGACTGTTCAGCATTTCAACGGACGATGGATAAAAGAGATTTAGCGACGCGTGTTGCTCGTTGGGCTCTGTTGTTACAGGAATTCGATTATGTTATAGAGCATCGTAAAGGTGTTAGAATACCACATGTAGATGCTCCAAGTAGAGCTCCTGTAAACGTCTTATGTATTTCTGTTGAAAATACCTTACCTAAATTAAAACTTGCCCAGGAAAATGACACTGATATAAAAACCATTAAGGAATTATTGAAAACCTCAAATTATGAAAATTATTGTAATAGAAATGGCGTACTCTACAAGTTTATTGATGGTAAAGAATTGACAGTCGTACCGGAAAGTATGCAGACTGAAATCATAAAAGATGCTCACGAGAAAGGGCACACCGGTATCAAACATACAGAGAAACACCTGGATGAATACTATTTCATTCCCAAACATCGGCAGAAGGTAGAAAACGTTATCGCTAATTGCGTTCATTGCATCTTAATAAATCGCAAAGTAGGGAAAAAGGAAGGATTTTTACATCCGCGATTCAAGGAGGACATTCCGTTGCATACCTATCATATAGATCACTTGGGTCCTCTGGTAAGTAAGTACCCATAAAGAAAAACTACAAGCACATATTAGTATTGGTCGACGCCTTTACTAAATTTACTTGGATTTATCCAACAAAATCTACGACCTCAGCCGAGGTGATAGCGAAGTTAGAGAATCAGAAGGCCATTTTCGGAAGCCCTTGTCAGATCATTTCTGATAGAGGAACGGCTTTCACATCCAGCAAGTTTTCTGACTACTGTGCTAAAGAAGATATTAAACATCATCTAATCACCAAAGGCCTGCCGAGAGCAAATGGACAAGTCGAACGAATCAACCAAGTCATTATATCAGTCTTAGCGAAATTGTCCTTAAAAAAAACCAACCGAATGGTATAAACACACACACGAAGTTCAGAGAACGCTTAACTCAACATATTAAAGAAGCATTAACACCACTCCGTTCGAATTACTCTTCGGTACTAAAATTAACAGTAAGGACACCGATCAGCTCAAAGAACTGATAGAAAGTGAGTTTCAATCTCAATTCGAGTCTCAAAGAGAAAAATTAAGAAAACAAGCCAAGAGGCAAATTTTCCAAGTCCAACAGGAAAATAAAAAGACATATAATGCCAAAAGAAGACAAGCACAGCCGTACAAAGTTGGTGACTTAGTGGCAATCAAAATGACTCAATTCGGACCACACTTAAAATTAAAAGCGAAGTATTTTGGACCTTATAAGATCACGAAAGTTAAGGGTGGTAACACCTATGACGTAATAAAGGAAGGATGCCATGAGGGGCCCATATGCACCACCACATGTGCCGAATTCCTCTTGTTGCTTTTTTTTTTTTTTTTTTTTTTGTATTTTGCAGTGTCCTGGAGGGCCAGTCCACCCTCGGATGGCCGAACATGTAGTGCCGATCGCTTGGAACTGTGATGAAAAAGAGATACCGTGACGTCATTCTCTCTACGAGCTCCGAAGGCGCCAAGCAAAAATTAGGGGAATTACCGTTTTGAGATGATAGACGATTGACGTGGGAGCAGAGACGCTGCTTCTGTTCAAAAAGAACTTTCACGAATCATTACTTGTTTAATTCTCTTAAATGTTAAATTTATGTAATAATCGTTCGTGTAATTAAAATGTCTTTCGTTAATTAATTTGTTCATCGTTTAAAATCCCCACATACATTTAGCAATAATTTCTTAAATACTGATCAAAGTTTGCACTGACTCCGTTAGATATTAATTAATATTAGTATTCTGCACTGATATTACCATTTTTACATAGATATTCTTTATCATTATATCATATTACCGGAAAACATTGTCATATGGAATTCTATTTATCTCGAACATATGCAAATTTAAACGTAATATTTCTTAATGATTGATATCAGACATAATCACAAAATTTTAAAATATTTATTCTTAGTTTCATTTAAGCAATCATCAATATTTCACTTATTAGAATCACATGTGTAGCCGGGAATTATTAGACACACACACAGAATGCACAGAACTCGACCCAAAATCGTTTTCTATCCTGTTTAACAGAACCAAAAGCTAAAGAATTCAATTTTCTTTCCACGGCACCATTATGTGGTGTTGTGTGTGACAATTCTTATTTAACTAGATACATACAAGTATCAAATCAATTTACATGTGCCCAATATTTGCTGGTCTGAAATCGATATATCTAGTATATTGCGTTGAAAAGTAATAAAATACTTCACTTACTCATAAACATGTCAAAAGGATTTCAGAGACAACTTGTTTGCTCAATCTCACTTTATTGAATGAATTATTAATATTTAGTCTGGATCTTTAATTGAGTGCCCATGTTTTAATAGTCTTCGTCAGAAATATTTTAATAGCTGTGACTTACCTCTCGACCGTTTAATCGGAAGAGAGGTCAATTGTAATTAATTTTATTATTTAAAAGAGACTGGCTTTTATCACTAAATGTAATTAGTTTTGAAGATTGTGTATTGTATTTTAATGAGTGCTTTTACCACTTGTGTGCTTTTACCTTGGTTTTATATGATTTCATCCTCTGTATTTGGTACATTTGTTCACCTTTTTTTTTATTTACTAATAAATTGCTTTGATTTCATAAATTTAGATCATCCTACCTCGTGTTTGGCGCATTATAATTCTCTTTGCTTTTGCGCCAATAATCGCACTCTCACCCATCACCCTATCAATGTTCATACATTGCTAAAATAGTAAGAAAAATGATGAATTAATAAACATGACTAGAAAGCAACCACAGCTTGTAACAATCTTTGTTGCATAAACCTAGTTTTTATTTTCAATGATCGACTTTTCTGGAGGGAAAAAAACACATATTTCAGCTGATAATTAATAAAATATTTAAAATTAAAATATTGAATAAAATCTATACTATTATCATCCACCAAGACTTAGTTAAATGCTGGTCAACGGTTGTTTAGGAAGAAGTCTAATAGACACCTCACTTTCTCAATGCTGAGAATGTTGTCCAAAAACCATTTTAGTGGCAGATGGTTATTGCATTCTTAAAGACGAGGCAACTACATTATTACCTATGCTATGCTTAGACAGTACTCTTTACGATAGCTTGCATTCATCATTTTTTGCTTTGAATTTCACTAACGAATGAATCACTTTTTCTTCCAGAAGTTCCCTAGTTGTATTGTAAAATCAATAATCCAAGCATTATTTCATGTACCAGTTCATGATTTAAATGTGTGATAATTTGTTTATTAAGAGTTGTTGTCAAATCAACTATTAGATGCATTTAATTGAATAAAATGCTTAAATAGCTATGCTGTCACTTGAATTGCATTAAATAGGTTATTCAGTTTACGGATTCTATGAATTAAATTGATTATACTTTTTTATTTTCCAATTACTTTCCAAAAGGATCATGTTTAATCTCATAAATGTAAGTCGGTCCTGATAGAATTCATACCAGGAGAAAAAGCTAGTTGGATAGATAAGTATTTAAATATGATAAACATAAACAGTTTCAATATTAGAGTAAATTACTCGAACTTATATAGTTTTGAAAACTGCATAGATATAGTATAAAAAATTTAGTATATATATATATATATTCCCTTTTAGTAAATCATAAATTTAGTACTTTTCTTTCTCTAGTAAAAATAGCAATGCTGCTGCAGCTGAGAAAGATGATCCAATTTCCTTGCAAGGAAGTAACGAATGTGAAGTCATTTATATGGTTTATTTGCTTTTCTTTGGTTGACTACCTCTAAGTCAATCAGACATTTCACTTCTATTTTTCTAATCTTCGTTTCATAAATTTCGTCTACTGTGACATGCCGATCATAAAGTAACAGAATATTTTTTTCACATCTTTCATAGCATTGATTCTTTAACTTACAATGAAACAATTTAATAGAAATTGATTACAGTATATATGTTTTAATAGAAATTGATTACAGTATTGCTTCAAATGGTAAAAATTAAAACTAGTCAGCATGTCTTAGATAATTACTTTGAAGAAAAAGCAGCTGTGAAATACTCTTTTAAAAAGCATTACTCTAAAATGAACTCTAGTTTAAGACAAAACTTTAATAATATGGAAACTGACTACTTCTTATACATTTGTTAAATAGTCATCTATTTTTCAGATTAAACTTTCTCATGGTTTAACCATTATCATTTGTTAACATAGAAATCTGTGCTATTCTGGAAATTGAAAGATTAAAGCGTCTTTAATTTAGAAAAGAACATTCGACGGATTATTAAAAGGGGTATCTATTTCTATTTTAATGCCAATAAAAAGCACCTCGTTAAGAGTTCAAGTACTATCTGAACGAACTGCATAAATCCTCGTAATCATTAAAACTATCCAGCAACTAAACACAGACGATCACAGACATTATCCGCTAGCTAGACAAGACTGTCATATAACGGCGTTATATTAAAGCGTGCGACGCATGTCTGTATATTTGAAGAAAATGAAGTCTTATTTTTTAGCTCAGTCGCATAGTAAATCCTTATTAATTACTTTAAATATGTGTGCATTTGTTTTCTTTAGAATAAGAGATTTGAACAAAAGAACTGCGCGTTTCTCTAATTCAGCCTCTGTGTCTCTATCTGCATGAGCTCTTATAACATACTAGTACCTCTCAGTTTTCTGAGTGAAATCAAAGGAAAAGCGCACTGGAGCCTCAAATAATGCAAACTTTGTTGTAAAAATCAATTTCAGTAACAGAAAATACTATTACCCAAAAATATTAATGTCACATTTTTATTTAGCAGTTAGTAAAACTGATACTGGTCCTAGATAAAAAAATGAACGGCTAAAATTTTTGGAAAGAGCAAAATGCGCGGAAAAACTGATGCAGCTGAAGAAGAAATTCATTATTATCAAAATGCGAACTCATCAAAAGAGGTAATTTTATGGACTGCATTCTTTTAATCAAAATTGCTTTAACTAGATTAGAAACTAAAATAAAAGTCTCCGAATATCTCAGTGCAAAGAATACTAAAAAAATATCTACTTCGGTTTTTATCATTCTCTGTGAGAACACAATTTCCTCACTGATGTATTTAACGTCATTCATTTAATCGTAAGTTGAATCGTCATCGGATAGCTGCACGCGGTATAAATTATTGTGGAACTGGTTCTCCTCGCCAAGCGGGAGAGTGGGGTTTCGGCAAAGAATGTGTATTGTTCATAGACGTACATATAGACGTTCTTTGCTTTCGGCCCTCGCTCTTCCCGCAATGGGGTGTGAGAAAGTGCGACGCAGTTGACGCTTAGAGAAAAAGCATGAGGTGCTGAGGGCAAGAAGTGAATCACGTTTGCATGTTCTTAAAAGTTTTGCGTATTTTCCAAAACGTGTGATTTAGCGAAAGAGGCCTCATGCTCAAACTGAACCACCGATATGAATTCTATCCCAATGAGTCTCTTTTGCAGAAAATAAGAGATACATCGTGAGTAGCTGGACAGCACGAGTGCAAGTGATAACAAATTTATGTTTACAAAGAGCGATGTGGACAGATTATATCCGAAAGTAATTGGATGCATGTGAAGAGTGTGTTTGTTGTTATGGTATTCTTATATACTATAATTAATCCGGAGTAAGATTTTATTCATTTATAAGTGATTAAATAAATCGATGTGACGCAATTACGAGTGTATTTATTGACAGGCACTATACATAGTTGATTAAATGAAATGTTTTATGAATTTCTCTTTCTAGGATTATTAACGCAATGGGCTAAAATTTAGTGTAGGCCAGCAATTATTGGACACATATGATTTTCCTTTCGACGCCCAGAACGTATCTCATTTTGTATCAGTTGCACACCACCACATAATGAGGCCACACCATTACATTCTCCTGGATTGTATAGCGGTTACCGGAAGCTGACTGACTGTTTGAATTCCAGGGTGAGGATTGGAATCCCGTGACTTTCCGCATTCTCAAGAGCGTAATATCAGACCAATCCTATTGACATACCCTGCCCAACGCTGCCACCCCGATCAGAAAAAGGGAATTTGGCAACGAACGAGGGAAGAAGCGTGGACGAGAAGGTGGCATGCACGTTGTGATGATGCGAAAACATTTTTTGAACTGAAAATGGAGTCGAGATATTGACGGCTTTTTCCTGAGTATGTTGTAAAACAGAAATGCTGATATCATGTTAAAATAATGGAAATGTTTCGTTTGATTCTGAAAAATTGATTATATTGTGTAATTTTTTGTTTAACCTCAGAGTGAGTGTACAGTTTATTTTTCACGTCGAGAATATATATATAATGCGGATGTGAGCAACTCACAGATTTCATAGATGTGCGAGATAATGAAAACATCATAGTGTCGTTAGCCCAAATGCTCTCCAAATGTTATGAGTTTGAATACTTTCAGATTTTCTTTATTGATTTATTTTGTTATATCTTTCTATTCTATGATTCTATGACATTCCATGACATTCTATGACATTCCAGTCCTTTTAGAAATTCAGTCCTGGTTCTAATATTAGAACAAATTCAGAGCTTTTTACCTAAGAACAGTAAAAAATAAATCTTCAGTAAAATAAGCAGATGAAAATATCTGTAAAACGTTTAAAGATGCATCATAAAAGTAATAAATATATTAAACTGATTGATAATTTATATGCATGCCTCTATAAAGCAATAGTTGTCTTTATAGGCCTTCATCAGTCTACTGATTTCACAAATAGATAAAATAACATAAAATTGGTAAGTAAGAGTAAACAATAATGGTGCAATTTAGAACTGATATTCCTCATGTCTTAGAATATTTTTAAATATTGTAGTTAAAATACCTTATGAATACCGTGTATACCAAAGAAAATAGCAATTTCTCCGTTTATTCCAATCAAAAAGTCTCATATACTGACTAATTTATAATTACGTTACAGAGAAGTTAATTAAAATGTGAATAGAGAAAGCAGTTGCGATATACATAAAAATTAGATCTATACAGTGTTAATACCTCCCTGAGCTGCCTTCCGATTAAAAACATCGGAAATTAACATCCTAATTTTTGTATCCCTGTGTAACAGAATCTTGCCTCTTCGGCAATAAACAAACTCGTTAAAGTAAAAGAAATTATTATTAACGCCAGGTTAGCTGCTTCGATTTTATGAACAACGGACAATGTTGCATCAGGTTCTTCTATTTACAATAAAATTAATGTAAAATTCCTTACCTGCTGCATCTTCAGTGTTCTCGACGCCAGGCTTCTAATAATCACGTTTTCCAGTAAGAGTTTCTATTACAATTAGCAGGCCATCTTGTCTTTTAATTATTTATTCAAAGAAAACGCTAATATACACTATTTACAAGGTAAGTGATAATTATTTTAAGACAGTACATTTTTAACTCTGAGTCTTTACGCTCCTCAAAGCGGTTCCAATCTCGACTGCTTCTCCGGACTTAATCACAGCAAAAGTAAGGGAAGAGATGCCCGCCACCTAGTGGCAAGAATGTGACATCCTCCCACCTTTTGATTTTACCTCGATAAGATGGGAAAATCAAAACAAAATTTATCAATAATCAAACAAAAATTCAAGTACAACTTTCACAAATATGAAAAGTAACTAATGCTCTAAAATTAATACTTGCAAAGAAGGATTACACATCTAAACATTTTCTGCATTACATTCATACCATATCCAGATAACATGTTCCAATTGACTACTGTTAGGACAATTAAATTTCTAAAATACTGAAAAGAAACAAAAATTAGTATAGCAATTTAAAAATATGTAACAGGTTTTACAGTTTTACGTCCATATCTAGTTTGATAGTTCATATCACTGTCACACTTATCGGCAGAGTTTTTTCTGTTCATGGTGAAGTCACTAAACAAGTTAGGTCTATCAAGTTCGAGAGGATAAATACGTTTCACAGGTCTTAGGAGTTCACCTGTTGCAGTTTTCACTTTGACAACACGTACTTCGTTGTATTTCCCAGGATATAGTTCTACAACACGACCTATTGGCCAATCTATTCTCTTCTTGTTGTCGCTGCCGACAAACACCAAGTCATTTTTGTTGATAGTCCGAGTAGATCGTTTAGATGGTTTTTGCACTAGGATAGCTAAATATTCATCACGAAATCTTTTGCGGAAATGTTCTCTTAAGTTCTGCAAGAACTTGTATCTTTTTGTCAGATTAATGGTATCCAGGTAGTCTAAGTCAGGCACTCCGACGTCGTGCACATCTTGTAGAAACATTGAAGGAGTTAGTGCCGTAAAATCATTTGGATCTTCTGAAAGGTACGTAAGGGGTCTTGAGTTAATCACTGATTCGATATCACAAAGTATAGTCAACATTTCCTCGTAAGAGACACAGGACTTTCCGAGAACATTTCTCAACATCTTCTTGACTGTTTGTACCAACCTCTCCCACCAACCGCCCCACCATGAAGCAGTTGGGGGATTAAACTTCCACTGTATTCTCATACTAGTTGAATGACATTCTATTTCTTTCCAATCTATCGATCTTAAAAGATTTTCAGTTCCAACGAAATTAGTGCCATTGTCGCTGTAAATAATACTTGGACGACCTCTTCTGGCAATAAATCTCCTTAATCCCAAGATGAACGCATTTGTTGATAAACTTTCTATCAGCTCAAGATGTATCGCGCGATAGACCGCGCAAGTAAAGAGCAAGATCCATGCCTTTTTTCCTTTTCGTAAATAAAGAGGACCGGCTACATCGACTCCGGTCACTTCAAACACCAGAGCATCTCTAACTCGATCTTCAGGAAGAGGTGCTGGAACAGTCTCTATATTCTTTGCGCTATATCTTCTACAGCGAACACACTTCATAAGAACTTTACGTACTGTTTTTCTTCCTCTCAGGACCCAGAATTTCTGTCGAATATTGGCTAGTACGAATTGCACACCAGCGTGGGATAGTCGCAAATGGTAATCTAAAATTAACCTATGAACTAAGTCATGATTTGAGGGCAATACAATTGGACAGAGAAAATTTTCTTCTTCCTCTCTTCTAGTAATCTTGGTCTTTAACCGAATAAGGCCATCTGAGTCAAGAAAGGTACAAAGGTTGCTAACTTTAAGTTCTTTGCCAAATGCTTCTATTTGTATTATCTTGCATATTTTCTTTTCTACAGTTTCTATTTCCGGGACCGTGAGTTCTCCTGATTGTTTAGAATCTGGTCTTCTGCAGTTGTTGATAAATCTGCATATCCAAGCAGTTATTCTTAACATTTTATGGTAAGATGAATATTTCTCAAAAAAATTTTCTACCCTTTGCGTATTTAGTGCAGAAATGACTGATTTCCTTTTTTCTGAATTCACTATTTCCATGTCCGGTATTTCCCTTTGTCTAGGCCATTCTTCCTGAATTTTCTTCAGCCAGTCGGGGCCCTCCCACCATCTAACTGCTAAAAGTTGTTTGGCGGTGCAACCTCTTGATGGGAGGTCAGCTGGATTTTTTGTTCCAGCAATATGTTTCCACGTTTTTGGATCCGTCAGTTTCCTAATCTCCCTGACTCTGTTTTCCACAAAGACAGCCCAGACAATCTCTTCCCTTTGAATCCATGTCAAAACTGTTGTAGAATCCGTCCAAAAATGCGTTTCCATATTTTGCCATTGCAAACCATTTAAAACAGAAGAGCATAGTCTGGCACCTATCGTGGCAGCTATCAATTCCAGACGAGGGATCGTAATAGATTTTACGGGAGCTACTCTAGACTTCGATGCCAAGAGATGAACTTCAACTCCAGAATTCGTCACAGTTCTCAAGAAAACTGCAGCAGCATACGCATTACTACTGGCATCACAGAATGTGTGAATGCTGCAGAACTTCCTATTGTCCTTGCTGGAATGTATCCAACGTAGGAGGGATATTTCTTTTAAGAGAAAAAGGCTTTTATACCAATTCACAAAATTTTGTTTTGTACTCTCGTCAACTTCAGTATCCCAAGAAATTCCTGTTTTCCATAGGTTCTGCAACAATATTTTAGGATACAAGAGAACAGGATTCACAATACCAATAGGATCAAATATTTTGTGTGTTACAGCGAGAATTTTTCTATTCGTTATTATACCCATTTCAAAATCTTCTAGCCAATTCAGATTCAAAGTTAAATTATCTTTTTGACAGTTCCATAACAGACCCAATACGGGTGAAATAGTTTCCTGTTTCAGGTTATCTCCATTATGTAACCAACCTCGAAGATTAAACTTTCCTTCATTCATTATTTCTCGAGATTTTTCGATGAACTGAATCATCTCGGATTCTTTGTCAAAACTGGCAACAACGTTATCTACGTAGAAGCTACGCAAGAGTTTAGCTATTATCTCCGTATCATATGAAGAATTTTTCATGTACTTTTGTAGATGGAATTCTATAACAGCTGCCAAAAGGAAAGGACTACTCTTAACCCCAAATACTACCCTAGTATGACGAAATATTTTCGTTTTCCTTTCTTCCACATCATTCCACCAGAAAAACCGAAGCCAGTCTCTATCTTGAGGCCTTACACTGATCTGTAAGAAAGCCTTTTCAATGTCTGCTATAGCAGCAAACTTGCCTTCCCGAAATCTCAACAAAAGAGATGGAATTAGTTCTATCAAATTTGGTCCACACTCCAAACACTGATTAAGAGAAGGAGACGATTGTTTCCTCGCAGACGCATCAAACACCGGTCGAATTGGTGTTGAGCTATTTTCTTTGATCACCGGTCTATGCGGTAAATAATGTCCATAGTCAACCGCAATATTTTCTTTAACTTCTTCGATCACTCCTAAGTTACACCAGTCATTAAAAACTGCATTGTATGAAGAAAATAAATTTTGAGATAAAAGTTTCTGGGTGGTAGATTGTAGACGTTTCAACGCTAAATCCTTGTGGGTGGAGAGTGGTACATGATTCTCCGCCCACGGAAGTGCGACTTCATAACGCCCTTCTTCGTTTAGAGATACAGAATTTTCGAATTGCAATTTTGCTTGCAAATCCCTTTCCTCTCTAGCCTTTTTTGTAACTGGATCTGTTATTCCGATAACATCAAGCCTCCACAGTTCTGACAACGTGGCATCAGAAATATGTAAAGATAACGAAAGCGTGGAAAAGGAATTTTCTATTTCATAATTGTCAGTGTTCGCTTTCCCCATGACTGTCCACCCAAGTCTTGTACTTACAGCAACTAATCTTCGCCAAGGACGAACTTCGATTTTACCTGTAAATAAATTTGCAGCAACATCTGCCCCTAACAACAAATTAATCTCTTGGGGGTTCTCCTGGAATAATCTGCAATTTCCATTTTCAAAAACATCACTGACGTAAATTCCTCTTCTTCTAAGTTCCCCAATCCAGTGTATATTTTTGATTTTAGGGACCGAAGAACATATTTTTCTTTCATCCAATACATTGATTTCGCAATTATACCGTTTATCTACGCTACCCAATTTTATTCTATAACGTTTATGTTTTTCCGAAACTTCTATGCCACCGAAAAGTCCGTGGGTTACACTTTGTTCACCTAAGCTTCTTAATTGTAACCTTTCTGCTGCATACCTGCTTATGTATGAGTTTTGACTTCCGGTGTGAATTATCGCTCGAACAAATTGGTTATTCCCTCTTCCATATATGCGAACAACTAAAGTTTGCAAATATACTTCTGAACATCCTGCTTGATTTGAAAGTACTTTATTTTCTATCTGTTCGTCTTTTTTAATTTCCGAAACCTCGACAGAAGGATTTTGTTTATTACACATAATAGTTGCATGTTGTTTTTTACAAATAGAACAAGTTATTTTTGTTCTGCAGTTTTGAGCCAAATGGTGTAATTTTAGGCATTTATAGCAAGCACATTTTCTTTTTAAAATGTCCCTTTTTTCTTGTAATAATAAGCCGGAAACGAAACTACAGTCATAAGTCTTGTGAAATTGATTACAGAAGACGCAGTTCATATTTTCCTCTCTGCATTCGGATTTTGTAAACAAATCTGTAGCGGTCGGAATCTTTGGTTTATTATGTCTATTTGAGAGACCATATGCGCTTTTTGCAGGGGGGGGAGAAGACTGTCGCCGATCGGATACTTTTTGCTGTTGCGAAACCGTTGACCTTGTGCGTTCACGGGATGAAAGTTCTGCGTGTAAAAATGACATTAAATCTTTTATGTTATAATCGATGCCAACATTTTGTGTTCTATGAAATTCAAGCGTTAATTCTGAAGGCAATAACTTCAAAATCATCGGACACAGCAAAGTAAGATTCCGATACAACATCTAACGCTTCGAGACATCTAATCTGCGTTTGTACTTTATCATACAAGTTACGAAATGTTTTTATGTCATTCGCATTTTTTAATGATTCAATATTCAGCAAATTATTCATGTGCGCATTAATAAGAATGTCTCTCCTTCCAAAACGGTCGTGTAAGATTTGAATTGCTGAATCATAATGTTTCGGCGATAACGGAAGTCCTTGAACGCAATTAGCAGCTGTTCCTCCTAAATACGCTTTCAGGTAATTAAATTTGTCTACTTTGTTCAATAATTCGTTATTATGTATTGAGGACTCAAAACTATTCCAAAAAGTAAGCCATTGACTACTGTTCCCATAAAATACGGGAATCGAAAGTTTTGGTAATTTAACATTAGGTGTGTCTTTTATATTTTGCTGTGTGTTCGGTGCATTTAAGTCATGATTAAGTTCCTTAATCCGTTTCTTAAGCCTGAATTTCCATAACGTTATTTTCTCGCGATATTGTTCTGTAATTTCGAATTCATTTTCGAATTCATCTACACTCAGAATTGGTTCAACTTCTACATCGGCATTAGCTAGTGTTTCGGCTTTAGCATTAAGCTGTTCTAACAATTCTTCGAGCTCATTAATACTACCTTCAGATTTATTTAATTCACTTTCGATTTTCTTAAATAGTTTTGTAACGGCAGTTCTTAAGATACTTCTTTTCTTTTTTAATTTATCTACTTCAGCCATTATCTTTCTTAGATTCAAACATTTACACAAAAAATATACGTCTCATGAAAAACAAATATTTAACTCTTACTTAGAAAACAAAATTATTCTTTTTCTGAATACTTCAAGAACAAGTATTAAAATCTTCAATTTTAATATTCAGCTTTTGAATTCACTTTATTAGAACTTTTCAAAAAACCTGGCGTCCCTGTTCGGGCGCCATAAAAATGTTGCATCAGGTTCTTCTATTTACAATAAAATTAATGTAAAATTCCTTACCTGCTGCATCTTCAGTGTTCTCGACGCCAGGCTTCTAATAATCACGTTTTCCAGTAAGAGTTTCTATTACAATTAGCAGGCCATCTTGTCTTTTAATTATTTATTCAAAGAAAACGCTAATATACACTATTTACAAGGTAAGTGATAATTATTTTAAGACAGTACATTTTTAACTCTGAGTCTTTACGCTCCTCAAAGCGGTTCCAATCTCGACTGCTTCTCCGGACTTAATCACAGCAAAAGTAAGGGAAGAGATGCCCGCCACCTAGTGGCAAGAATGTGACAGACAAATTTGCATCACTCCTAAAGTTGGTACTACAAAGTAGCGCTGAACCGTTCCTCTCATTTAAAACGGCCATAAATGAATATTTGAAATGCGTCAGGAGGAATGGGAAAAAGTGAAATGGTTTATAGACGCAGCCAAATATTCTATGTATTGCATAACGGTTGCAAGCTCTTTTTTTTTTTTTAATTACGTCAGACAACTGGATTTCTTTTATGTCACGCTTAGCGTGTCTGCATATTGTCGTACTTGCGTCTCCTTATATTCCCACGAAGAGCCTTACATCATGCTCATTGGTTTATTTGAGTTGTATTTATGATTCATATTCAATATCTGACATACATGCTGTCTTTCCAGAATCCTTCTAGACATAAAATTATCTGCAACAATAAGACGTAGACACAAGCAACCGCCACAAACTATTACACCTGGGGAAAATGCAAATTAGAAATTTTTTTCAGTTTTGCGCCATTTCATGTTGACGCAGAACATTAGCACACTTGCAGTATTTTTAATAGCAGCCAAACAATTTATGATATTCTCTAGTGACATGCGAATGAATTTGGAAAAAAATCTAGAAACATTTCATATTTCGCCTTTGAGCGAAGAATACATTTCATTAGACATATTAATGGCACGAATAAACTCTATAATAATCTCTAAATATAATAAATAGCATCCGTAATAACCTCTCTCTATATAAATAATAAGCTTTGAAGACATATTGAACTTTTCAAATTCTTTATTGCGAAGAGTATAATCTTATTTTACCTAAAACGAAAATTAATATATTTTGAAAATCAACTCTAGAGACGTGTGTTCTTGATAAACAAACTCGTTAAAGTGTAAGGAATTATTATTACGCCAGGTCAGCTGTACTGTAACAGTAAGCCAGTAAGCCCGTTGTGTGGTGAGTAACTTTAGGATCATCCCCTTCGTACACTTAATAGTACACAAGCAACGATTATTTTAACACGGAGCAAGACATTAAAATAGCTCTTGGTATGCTCTTCTTTGATTGACAAAAATGTTTTGTAAGAACAAGTACATATCTATTAATTGTTTTTCCCCTGTAATTTTTAAAATTTAAATCTAAGATTTTTGTGCGAAATAGCAATATTTGATTTAGAAAACCATTACTAGTGAATTCCTTCATTTTGAAAGAAAAATTGAAACATAAAATTCTGATGTTTAGGACTAATTTTTAAATTCTTCACATTTTTATCAAAGTAAGATTGTTAATAATGATTCAAAAGCAATTAGAAATTGTGAAAATTAATCTCGAAAAGAAATACATTTGTCCTTTAAATAATGGACTTTGGTTTTTAATTGAAATCGTAAGAGTAAGCGGATTGTAAGTTGCCTAATAAGGCTTTTATGTAAAAAGGATATTTTATTAATCAAAAGGACAGCGCTTTGAAGCCCATAAAATAAGTTACAATTTATTTTTACAGGACCATTCAGCAGACAGTATTGAAAATATTTCGCCGAAATATTGTGCCATATTTTTAGAAATTCTGTAGAAACAAAAAGAATGTATAAGAGCAATGCTTAGGAAATAAAGACGCCTGTAGCCATCGCTGTCTTATCCATTAATTATATTATACCTGTTAAATAAGCAAAAACATATTTATTTATTAATTTCCATGTCAAATAAGTGCTTGAAGAAACATTTGTTAATACAAATATGAAGTAGTCAATTAGCTTCTAAAACTAAATTCATGCCTTTATATCACCAAAAATGTTTCTGATAATTTAACCATAAGTTAGGAACTGAAAGATTTTAATTTACAGTTAGCAGATCAAGAAATAAAGGCTGCATTTGTTGATCAAGAAATAAAGGCAGCCCTTTTACTTATTACAAAATTGCCAGTCGATACACTTAATAAACAAACTTATTAATTTATTAATTATTCTAAACTTTCACAGTATAATACTTTGAACTAAAATCAATACTATTAAAAGAATTTTTAAATTATACTACACAGAGATTTCTAAATTAGAATTTTAGTCCTTCTTCGTAATTCTCTTTTGCCCTTTTATAACTAAACTGCAATTTCAAATTTCATTTTACATCCAAATATTTATATTAATATATTAATCTCAATATTGAGATAAATAATAAAATATTTATCTCAATAATCAAAAATAAGCATAAAATATCATGAATCGCTTTGAATGAGACATACAATCTATATTACATAAAAAGAAGGAACTTAGGACTTTTAAACTGTTTAATGCTACATTTCTTAAGAGATGGACAAAACTTTATTGTCGAGCCATTTAATTAACAATTAAAATAGCTATATAAAAGAAATACTGAAATTCTGTTTACGATTGTCCTTCTTAGTTTTTATTTCTTTATCTCTTTAAGTCAGATTAGAATAAAATTATTAATTCACTTAAGAAAAATCAAAATGTATATAATGTCCGGTATTATGCAATAGAAGGAATCTCGAGATCTAATTCAGCATAACCAAAAAAGGAGTACCAAATGTGAGATGCCCTTTTCCTCAATATTCTTAAACACATGAATAACCTTAAAATCGAATAAACATTTATTTAAATTAATATGGTTTAAACTATTTCCAAAAGTATGTAGGAAAGTGAAACATTACACATTAATTCTATTTAAAGTAATTCAAACAGAGCTCATTCTACGTAACAATGAAAAGTAGCTCTCATTTAAGAGTTATCCTCTCTAGTTAGAAGTCTGGCATTTCCGATAGCTTTGTGCGACGCCTTTAAAGAGATAATGAGAAAGGGAAATTGGACCTTTATCTCAAATTTCTGTGGTTAAGCTCTTTATTCAGAAGGATTCAATCACTTTTGCAACTAAAGGAGAAGTAACTCTTTTCGCTTTTGGTGGGATGTGAAGATCTTTACTTCAGTAAAAGTTTGAAAAAAGGCATGGAATGGTCACAGGTGTACTTTATTGGCAACTGTTCGGAGGCTGTAGAAAAAGTAGAAGACAGTAATTTCTCAAACGCAAATATCCTGTCTTTTATTGTAGGAAATATCTGTTACTTCCAAATCACAGATCACACTCAATAGTTCAAATTAGCTAGAGTTTTAGTTAATAGATCTCTGGAAAAAATAGCACATTTATCTAATTCAAAATGTTTGAAATTCTCAGAGACTGTGTAACTGGTACTTCCATTAAAGTTTAAAAAAAAGAATTCATATGTGATTAAATTCAGATAACAATAATTTTGCTTATAGATTAAAAGTTAAAATGGAAAGGTTAAAGGAAAGATTTTTTTAAGTATGAAAGCTTTTCATAACACCAAACATCAGACTTTTCCTGCTGAATTTCCAAAAGCATATTTAGAACTTTTCTTTCCGACCAGACACAATATAGCAAAGAAGAAGGTTTTCTCCCCGTCCCTGATTTGTGCGTTTTTGACGGCAAAATGAAGGCATATTACTTCATTTTTAAATACTTCTTAACTGTTGTAGATTGTGCAATCATTAAAAAAAGTAAAAACATCCTGATGCACTCAGCGTTCCGGGGAAAGTGGTTTACCTAAGGATAGCTATATAAAAGCTATATAAAAAAATACTGAAATTCTGTTTACGATTTTCCTTCTTAGTTTTTATTTCTTTACCTAAGGAGGTTTACCTAAGGAAAGAGAATATATGGGAACGAAATTTAGAGTTAACATTAAGAAGTAAATTATTTTGTTATGAGGCTTCAAAACAGAAACCTGCACATGAAAGTTCGTAATATAAAATAACTGTTTTTATGTAGCTAATCTTAAAAGATTAGGAACTGAAATATATTACATAAAATTACGGTCTTAAAAGAAGGAAGGCATTTTACATATAAACTGTATTTTTCAAAATTTAGTTTAGAATGCAATGTTTTTGAAATGTCTGTAACGCTATTAAAAAAGTTATATTAATATCTGGGGAAGCAAAGTGTCATTTTATAAACTAGAATGACTGACCATTTTCATTTGTGATTAATCCAACCACACGGACCATAAAATTCAAATAATTAGTTTTAGAATAATGCCATTTTAATTACTCTAAACCTTAGTTTCATAATTATATCTTTTAATTAGCATCAATCTTTTTAAACACAGGAATTTTCAATATAGCTTTGGATATTAATAAAAAAGAAATATTTTGAATAAAGTGTTAATGTTTGAAATCATTTCATAACATCAAACATTAGAGTTTTTCCTTAGGTTTTTAGAAGGGCATTATAGAATATCACTTTCGGTCCTCAGAATGCAAGGCTTTTCTCGTCGAGTTATGTTTTTTTCACGCCAATACAAATGTATGTTTTCTTATTTCTTTTGCTTCGTTTTCAGTTTCGATTAATGTCCCTTAAAGCAAGAACACGTGCTCCCTTTTTCCATGTGAAAATAGGAAAATCGGTTAAAAATTTTAAATATTCCACTGCTTTTGATACTAAAAATGTTTTCAAACATTATTATTATTTTAAAGTACAGGATATGTCATAAATTTTGTTACTATAAAAAATTACGTAATAGTAGAAATTTGCATACGAGTGTGGCGTTTATCCACAAGCATTATGCTACATACAAAGACAAATATATCTTTGGGCAAAGTTGAAATTAAGATTTAAGTAAATTTTCCACGTACAGATGGAACTAATTGTAAGTACCATACTGTACAAAGTGAATGAGAAAAATTAAGATCATGCAACAATTATCCGTTTGTAATCATACTGCAATGATAATGATTATGTAACAATTCGTAATTATCTTTCACTAGTGGACATTTTTAAGTACTTAAATTTGCAGTTTATCGAAATATTTAAAGGACAACGCCATCCATAAATTGAAGTATTGTAGAGACATTAGGTATATTTTGGAAGGAGGCAAGATGAAAAAATTAGCAACGCCTTCGTCGGGAATCGAGCATTAGACCTCTGGAATATCGGCCCAGTGTGCAGAACCATACACCACGAAGGCACGCTAGGAAGGCGGGAGAAATACCTTATAATTAAAATGAACCTTACGTAAAAATACAAATGACACTCTGATTCGCCATTTTGTTAATTTTGCATTATTTTTTAAAACACATATTGGGACACGTGTACTTTAATTTGAATCACTAAATTTTCGTTCCTTTGATTCAAACTTTTACTAATAATAAAGACGAACCCAAAATCCAATAAAACTAAGATTTTGTCCTTCTCACATTTTGTTAAGTTGAAATAAGTTCTTTACTTAAATGTCTAGGAAGTCAAACAGCATTTTCTAATATGTTTTTAGTCTAAGAATTTTCAGGTTCAGAAAAGAAGTCCCGGTACCTCATCAAGTCATGACACATTGCTCTCTAATTGCTTGAATGACTGAGGTAAAGCACAAAAACTCTTTATTTCTTCCCTGTACTATGTAAAGGATGTATTGCAATTGCGAAAGATTTCGGGTATCATATTTCAACGGAAATGTCAATTTCGACTATTTTTTTGCGTGACATCTGTACGTACGGGCAGAATACAGGATTCTTTTCAAATATAAAATGGTTTTAAAAATGGATTCAAAATGGATTTTTTGTGACATCTCGCATAACTCAAAAATGATTAGCTGTAGAACCTTGAAATTCTGTATATGGGAGTGCTGTAACATCTAGCTGGGCTCCTCTCGTTTTAGTTGTATCGGCACTACCGAATATATATATATATATATATATATATACGAGTATATATCAAAATTCTTAATTAAAATGGTTTAATTATTTCTAAAATGTATAAAATGAAAACCAGAGTTCTGTACTTAAATGAATTTATTAAAATTATTATTTATTTATAAATTGCTACACGTGTTTGTTTGAAAGTCTGTGAATTGCAAGCATTTTTTTTTTCCATGTGGACACATTACTGAAGATCTCAAATCCTTTTATTGGGAGGTGTATTTTAAGGTATCTATATAGTTGTTTTATGTCACACTTTAATTATGTAAATTCAGTATCTTTTATTTGTCTTTTGGCTCGTTTGATTTCACTGATAATTATTCAAATATTCCCCAAGATCAAATATTTAATGTAAGGAATGCACTGTATCTCACAAAATTTAGTTGTAATTTTAAATTCTTACAAAAATGTTTGTATGTTTGCTTTATTTTTTATCTATAAATTTTTAGTCCAAACGGGCTTTGTCCCTGAAGATCTATTGTTTTCGTTTTGCGATTTTGCGTTGAAAATTTTAAAAGGCTTTATCACTTTTCAAGTCGATGCCACCAAATACTATCGCTCTGTATTACATTTGAGGAAATTAAATAATGAAGAATCTGCTTAAATGTAAGTATGTTTCTTAAAACAACGGTACCTAGAGCCATCCAATTTTGAAGGACGTAATCCTACTGCGAATATGGGCATTTGAAAGCCCAAATTTGATATTTGGAATTTGTTTTACTATCGATTTCATATTTTGGAAAACTTTAAGGAATTTTTGATTAACAAACTCAACGATTTCAGAGCAAGCAATGGCAACACTCTACAAGGAAAAAAAATTATCTCCAGCACGCGGAACTGTGAATTGGAAATTTTAAAGATATGCTCAATTTAAAATTATTTTGCGATATTGCTATTGAACTGAATTTTATGGTTTAAGTGCAAAGAACATGATACTTAATAAATAAAGATAACAAACAAAACGTTAAAAAAAACGCCCCTTTGGGCGTAATTTAAAATCTGAAACCTTTGAGATTTTTTTTATTAGGTCATATTTTTGAAGAGCACTGATTAGCAATTGTAAATTATATGTACAACATTTGACTCAGTAATGTAGGCCATCCTTATTTGGTTAATTATTTAAAGCAAAACACTCAACAGCTATAATTTACCGCGGCAGCCACGACCATGTGCACAAACACGCTGCGCCATTCAGATATTTTATTCAGGAAATAGGGTAGATGGAAATTAATCACGTAGCAGAGCGATTTTTTTCCGTTCTTTTTCCACCCGTTTATTTTCATTGCGTTCAAAGCAGAGTCAAAGAGTAGGACTTTACAATAACGAAAGAAGCCTTGTATAAAAAATGCTGAATGGCAAATGTCACATTAAATTAACTACGATCACCCTGCTGACTGATTTAATTTATAAAATAATAGACTTCCTCTAAAAGAGTATAAGTCTATTATTTTAGTGACCTTATTTTTAAAAAAGTAAGTTATGGAACATGCACTGTTCACATAAAATTGATATATTATGAACACGAATTTAAACATTTTTGATTTCTACAGTTCCAAGTCATTCCGAAACTTCGTGTTTATTTCTCCGAAAATGAAACAAAGGCGTGAAAGACAACGAACGACATGACACTCCGATGACATGGGGACCTTCCCTCCTTTCGTAATAAATTCCGTCCTTCCGGCTAAGAGCGAACCCTTACATGACCATCTCATTCTACGGCGCGTAATAAGATGTCTATTGAACGATTCTGCATGTTTGGACAAAATGCTAACCTAAGTTGTGTTTACAACAATCTAACAGTATGTATAAAAGGCCGCGGCCGAGAATTTTCCAAAATTAGTTCACATTTAAATAACCACGAAAAACTCATATAGACATTCCATTCGATGAAATCTTCAACATCTACTGTTCATAGCCTTTAGTCATTAAAGAACACTGAACATACTCGGAAAATATATTCTGCGGTTCTGTTTTAAAATATTCTTCTTCTCGTTTTAGACACTTTAGACTAAGAATGATTTAAACTCAAGAAATCGGTATATGAAGTTATAAAAAATTAAGATTAAATATACATTTTTGATAATTAATAAGTTTTATTAACTATCATGAAAGCAAGTTTTTAAACTCATTCCTTTTAGTTTTAGCTCTTTTTTGTCCTAAGTTTTTATTTTGACTTTTAACTAAGACAGAACCATAAGTTCTAAAACTGTGTTCGATGATGACGCATTTACAATCCTTAAGAGATTTTACCCGGTAAATGCAAATCTAAAACATAAATAATATGAGTTTATTTTCTCTGTTTTTGAAATGAAGCTTTTACATTGATAACAACTATGTTTACTTTGCTCAATACGCTCAAAAAATATCATAACGCTTTTATCATGCGAAAAGAAAAGTAAAAGAACTTTTTGCGTATTTCAAATCGAATCGCATCGGCCATTAATATTCAAAAATATTTCATTTAAAAAATTCATGCGTGGAAAGAATCCGGCTTTTACAGTAGCAAACATAATTATATTCGAAGTCAGTAATATGGAAAATGCAGTAACTAGACTAAAACGCGAAGATAACGTTTCTGAAGGAGGAAAAAAATGTACAACGAATTTCCTAGTCATAAAAACTTTTATCCCTTAATATTTCTGAACGACGCCAGATATACGAATGCCTCCGTAATTTCCTGCAGAATTTTCACACATCAGTGAAGTTTAATTACAAAAGGGAACCTCAGCTAAGTTACTTGCACCGCAGAAAAACGAGGTATTGATTGCTGTTTTTTTAACGACATCTGTTTAGTTTTTTATGCATTTTATTTTTGCCTCTAGCATTATCCTTCTCGTTTTTCACTTTAATGCGTTTTCATATTTCTGGTGATCATATTGCAAAGCCGAAATTGTAATGGATGCTACCAAAACAGTGTTATTTCTAGATGACCTGCATTTTATGCGCAACTTTGGAGAAACAAAATACAATAAGTAAAACAAATCATCAACTCCGAAATGAAAAGGTTAGTTTTTAAAACAAAGAAAAGACTGTGTATTTAAATGATAAGAAATATGAGCTCGCCACGTTTCATAGTTTATTACTGCGTTTGGAAACCATACTGGTCTGTTTTATTTATTTATCTAATTTTTAAAATCTTTTATTTCAGCTGGAGTGATTTAGTTGCAGGATTCATTGTTTCCTTCATTTAAGAAAAGAGTACCTAATTGAAATTCCTAATTGAAATTCATTGCATGTACTTATTTTAATTTTAAACCTTTAAAGATATACTATTAGAAATTTAAATATTAATATGAAAGGTAAAGGTTTGCTTTTTGTATACTATATTTCAAAATATTTAACAACGTTACTTATTTATTTTCAAAATTTTCCACATTTTAATTTTATTTCTACAAGCGTTTATTATCATTTTTTCAAATTTAAAAGTGAATATATTGTTCAGGATCAAATGAGCAATTCTGTTGAACATTTGTTATTTTTCTAGGTTTAGTTAAGCAGCTCTCATTTATAACGTGAACTCAGACACTTTGCCTTAGAAAGTTCTTTACAACTTCCTAATGAAAATAAACATCAAGCAGCTAACTATATGAAAAAGAGGAACAATTTAAAATAAATCGAGGTATCGATAGATATTAATACGAAATCAATAATAATAATAATAGTAATAATTTTATTATTACTAATATTATTATCAGTTTAATTACAATTATTATTATCAGTATAATTTACATACACTTTAATGTCCTATTATGTAACTCAATATTCATTAAATTACAATTAAGTCTATTTTTATGAGACACTTGTATATACGAGTATTTCAGTGCGTTATTTAGCTGCTAAATAAGTAAAAGTGCAAAAGGTCTACTTCGTAAAACACATAATCAAGATAACAACTGATTTTGTAATCAAATTTCATATTTTTTCAATAATTGGATTTATCTATGCATTATTTTCATAGACTTATCCTTTTTAATATCAATGGTACTTGCGTATTATCCCGACTACCGTGAAAGCTGTCTACCATCGAACTATAAAATTAGGTGAGACCCCGTCAAAGTTTCGCCAGTCATTTCTGCTGAATTCTCAAGGAACTAGGAGCTCTTGTTATGTAGAGATTTTGACTTCAAGGATATTCCTAATTATCGGAAACTAGTGACAGGAAATGAGCTGTGGGCTCCAGTAAAACTGATTGCGATTACAAAAAAGGATTCTCTCTACTATTATGTCTGTTACGTAAAACGCAATAATGCCTATTCCGTCGCTTAATGAGACCCAGTGCCTCGGGGCCCGACAATCAGACGGACTCGTGATAAAGTCTTTCTTACTAGTGTATGTTCAAAGCCTGGAATGAGAAAGTTAAATCCGATTTCTTTCGAGGAAGGTTACGAAACGACAACTTTCCATAATCTTCGTTTAAATGTACATGGTAAAGAAAAACAAGAAGAAAAACATTAAAATTGGTGAATTTTTAAAAATTTTTTTAATAGGAATAAAAAGTAAAATCCTGAGCTATTGCTGCAAAAATAATATATAATTTAACAAAGTAAAAGATAGTATAAAAGAAATTTTCTCTTGGGAAATTCGAAGCGAAATTTAGAAAGCAAATGTGCACTATTGTGTTAATAAATAATTGGAAATTTAGAAAGCAAACATACATTATTACTGTAGTAGTTAATTGGAATTAATAAATAAATACATTGAAATGATTAATTAAAACGCAAAAGAAAAGACTAAGGGAAGAGAAATATTGCTGATTCCAAACAGATAGATCCCGACTTATCAAGGGGAACTAGGAACCTCTCCGTACAACAATTAATAATTTATGAAAAGCGCGTTTCGTCATCTTGCATATCTGAACAAATCCATTTTCAGCTTTATATTTCTGTTCAATTTTAGAATATGCGAATAACATCTTACCAATTCAGATAGATGAGGTAATTCTGCAAAGCGAGGATAGACTATTTATTAATTGCAAATAAGTTGAAAAATAAGCATAGCAGTTATACAGAACAATACTTAAAGCTAAAAGTAAGAAAAATTAAACTAAAAACAAGATGCGAATGTCAAGATAAAAAATCTAATTTGTCATAAAAACATATTTTTTTTTTTGCAGATTAAGGCCAAAATTAATTTCAAAATCTATTTATATTTTACCCTTATAAAAGAAATTTCAAAATAGGTCTATCTGATAAACTAGTTTAAGACGCTGAGAGGTTGCAATGAGAAAAGCAACGTCGAGTTCATTGTTCTGTTATTTTATAACTGCTACTGTTTGACTGGAATTGAAACTTAAAGGGTTTGCCATTGGACCGAATTTGAAATTTCTTTTGTTACGTTAAACTATATCTCTATCTATCTATTTGTTTATCTATCTATTTGTCTATCTATCCATCTGTCTATCTATCTATCTATCTATCTATCTATCCATCTATCTATCTAACTCTCTCTCGATATATATGTATCTGTGCAGTAGGATGACTTGGTGAAAGGTGCAGCGGATTGGCGATGGTTCTCTCGTTATAATACCTTGGAGAGGTTTAACTATTAATACGTAGGTAGAAAGACGATACTCGAAGACAGACCTAGCCGTTTATTCCTTCCATAATTTTGTTTCTGGATAATTAATTCTGAGAACAACTAGCGTTTTTATGGGAAGAGAGCTGAAGCAAAAGTGCACAGTTGTTCAAAATGGAAGCTCACCAGGAGAAGGTTTTGATTTAGATTTCTTATTAAGAGGAAGGTTTCAGTTCAGAAAATTTTGCTTTCAGACTCTGAATTAGCTTCGTCATTAGCGTTATGCAAGTCATACGAGATGGATTGATATAGAAATCAAGAAGTTCAGAAAAGGCATTACTATTTTTAGAACAGAGAGAGGGAATAAAAAGGTTACTGCTAGTTTAAATAATAATTTTGATTTACATTTTTTAAAATTTATATCACACACATATATATATTATACGTGTGTTCAAACACACATACTGGTTACTATGTGTGTTAGTTAAAGTTTTCTTGTTGTGAGAATGCGAACTGGGGTATGGTTAGTTATGTATTAACCTAATTACTTGTTTGTTGCTTTAGATATAAAAAGGGCTAAAATATGTGCGTTACATCTGCAAAGTAAGACAAAGACACTCTAATTTCTAACATGCATAATAATTCAGAAATTTTTACAGAAAATGCAAACATTATTACCAAACAAAATTAAATGTCATGCCTATCTAAATGGCAATACGGCTTCGTTAGTCTTATTTAAACTCTAAACTGTTGTTTATCATAGTTAGCAACACCTAAACCATTAAGGGGGTATAGTCTGGATGTTTTAGCACAGTTGAGTTAGGTATTTTTGTGAGAATCCTTATATTAGTTTTAATTTGGGCTAAGCAATTTTAATTATCTTTTTTATTATTAATTATCTTTTTTATTATTATACTATTTCAGCTTCTAAGTATTCAAGGTAGCCCTCTCAATAAGTTCTTTGCTTTGCAACTTATTTTGTTTCTGGCTTTTTGTCCTTTAGATTTTTATTATAATTTGTAATACTAGGCAGAAAACCTCGAATGCATTATGAAAATTTAACTCCCTTTTTAAGGTTTTGAGCAATTTTCTCTGTAGCATTTAATTTGCTACCCACATTCTATTTTTTTCAAAGCGTCTATTTTTTTTTTCATTCTTTATATACCACCCCATTTTTTATTATTAAATTATTTATTATTATTTTTTACATTAAACACTAAAATTACTACTTCCTTTCAAAGAACTGTTATGATAGCTTAGGTTTGAGTTTAATCATTTGGCGTGAGGCGATTGAACTACCAAATGTCAGCTTTACGGCGATAAAAATTGACGTGACGCATCTTTACCATTTACAATTTATTTATTTATATATTTATTTTATTCTTATTTATTTATTTTTGTGCGTGTTTCCCCCCATTATGGCGCTTCTTTTGTAATTTTATTTCAGAGACTTGATTTTGAATGTACATCAAAACATATAGTAGGATTAAATCAACTCGTTGCCATAAGATGCAAAATTTATTTTTTACTACGTATATAGCTTAAATTTTCGAATTTAATTTATATACTTTGGAATTTAATTTATCATTTATTAGAATTTAATTTTTTTAATATTCGATGCCATAATTGCTTCCTAAATTTGATTAAATATCTAGATATTCCTAGATTTGGCAGTTTCATAACTAACTCTTGCTCTTTTTACTTCCTTCTACGAAGTAAAAAGGAAGTATTGTAATCGCAAAAAGTTTCAGGGATCATATTTCAACGCAAATATGCATTTTCACCACTATCGAATGCAGTTTAACGATGTTTTTACGTGACGTCTGTACGAAAGGACAGAATAAAGGACTCTTTTCCCCCCAAAAAAATTATAAAACTAATTTTAAATGAATTCTAAAAAGAATATTTCGTGGCGTTTATGCGCACGTACGTACGTATGTATCTCGCATAACTCAAAAACGAGTAGTCTCAGGACGTTGAAATTTTGTATATTATAGGACTGCTATAACACGTAGATGTGCACCTCGTATTTTGGTTGCAATCGGCCGCACCAAAAGTATATAAATATATGCATATATATAGCCATTCTGTTACTCGGCTCAGTGATCTCAGTTTCTTTATTCTTATATGTTTGTGAATTGTGCATTTTTTTACTTTAAAAATGATTGAATTACGTTGTTCTTATCTTCAGGTTAAGGTTTTTATGCCGTTAGTAAATCTGTATGCAATATTTTTAGAATCATCAACAATTTAAAAGTTGTTTAAATGTCGCTAAGCCTAATAATTTTTAACATGGCGACCATTGTTTGTTTACACTTGAAGCAGCAGAATAGTAGATTTGTTGCCAATCTATATAAAGTAAGCTTGGCAATAACAAAGATAACGCCTTCTTTAGTATTGCGAATTAAATCATGCTTAATCAATTCCGGAATTTATTCGAGGAAATAAATGCTTAAGATATACTTCATAATTTTCAATAGAGACATCTTGAGTTTTAATGTATTTTTGCCTTGTCGCGAAGTGAGAACTGAATTAATTGAAGAAGAAATACTGAATCGTCTGTGAAAAAGTGTTTCTTTTTGTTGTTGTTGTTGTTTGCTTAATTTCTTTTATACGTCGTTTTAGATTTATTATACTATTTGAATAGAACATGTGGCAACGATTAGATGATTCTTAAGATGATATAAATTTTGTGCATTCTGAGTTAAAAAATGAATGAAATATAACGCTGTTAAGTGAATCTAGGGCCAGTGTTTCGCTGTCGTAAAAAATGTAGTGAATTCTAAAGAGTGCATTTATTCTATTGTGCTTTATGCGCTATCGACGAAGTAGATTTACTTCAATCCAATAAGTTTAAATGAAATGCAAGAAAAAATGGCTATAATTTAATATTTTGTACAAGGAAGTCATGTTGTGCACACATCAGATTTTTTATGTTTCATGTGCTTTTAGTAATCTTTTTAATCATGTTTGTGCTTAATTGCTTTTTTAATCTGAACTCACTCTATCGACAATGTTTTATTTAATACAATGAATGGTTTTGATACCGTTTATTGTAATTATTTGATATTTTGGGACACTTGGAAAAATGGGCACTTTGGTTGTTCCGAATAAAACCTGTAAGGATTTGACACAAGTTGTTTTGTTGTTAGTTTAGGGTTTAAGTTTTAGATTCTATATTTGTATCATTTTCAGTTCAAAAAACAGGCTGACCCTTTTAACGTTTTCGTTACTCCAATGCCCTGACAACGATGTGGAAAAGATGTAAATTCTCTCCGTTTTATTTTTTAATTTTTGGTTCATACTTTATTGCTTTTTACTGCACTTTTTTATACATTTTTCACTGTTCATCTCAATGCTGATTTCATATTCTCTTGATGTGTGATGTGCATGCAAGCAATTATTTGTATTTGTTTTACCTATTTAATGGCTTGATCCGGGGGATTATATAATGAATTTAAATGCTTTATTTTTGTACTTTTTCCAATATCCCTGTTATCCATAGTTGTGGTAGCTTTCAGCGCATAATTGACTAAGTTTTGAGCATTTTTTTCGTTATACTCACACACATATACATAAATATATTTATATAATTCAAAGTAAAGTAGAAAGAACAAACGAAAAAAGATCTATGTGGTCAAAAATATATTTATCTATAAGTATATTTATCTATATCTGTAAATATATTTATAGATATAGATATAAATATATAGATAGATAGACAGACAGATAGATAAATAAATATAAAGATAGATAGATAGATAGAAAGATAAACAGACAGATAGGTATACCATCTTGAAGCTAAGACACATTTTGCTTCCCCTCTGTATTTTAAAAATTGAAATTTTTAATGGAGAACTTGTGTTTTTTTAATAAATTCTTTGCTTTAGTAAAACACCAATATTGCTTACCTTTTTGGTGGTAAGAGCATTTACGTGTGACTATATTCAAAGTGAAATACTACATATGATTCTCTTTTATATCATGGATACATTCCATCCAATATCGTGTAAAAACGTATACTAAAATAAACGATAACAGTGGAGGGTGTCATTGTATACATATCAGTTCAGGATATTAAAAAAATCTTTATTGTTTATTGTAACTTAATTTTATTAAAAAATAACATGGCAAATAATCATAGAAAGATTATTCACAATGAGATAACAGATGTACCCGTTTGCACACTTTTGGTATGTCATCGCTGTCATTACTTGTGATATCTAGAGCCTGTATAATATTTCTTTCCACAGCTTTGGGTTTACTGGATAAAAAAAAATATTCGCTTATCATTTGCTGAGACAAATTTTTTTCGATACTGAAATCTCATTCTGGCAGCGAAATGTAGGTGGAAAACAAGAATTGAAACGAAAGGGTTTCAAATTTAAAAATAACTATTAGAAAATTAAACTAATCCTTACAACTTCACAACAGTACTTTGTGCACACGTTCATATCACAAAATCGATAAAAGTCATTAAATCTGAAACAAAACAAAACAGACAACTGTAATATTAAATGCACCTAAAGTAAGCGAAAACTTAATTTTAGTTAACCTGTGCAAACAGGAGTTTTCGTTAAAAATGAAAAATGATGAGGAAGAGAAATGGATGAATTGTTATGTTTTGGATGAGTAGTTCTATTGTATAAAACCGTCATGTAACTGTCTGGATCTTTCTTCTTTTACGTTTTTATTTGACCGTTATAACTCCACTCAATTCTACTTGAACACTTCGTCTCCGTTTCACTCAAAATTTGTATATTTGTAAAACGTAACAGAATGAGCATTATATTAACTGGATTTCATGTTCTACGAGAGTGAATTAAAGATTTATTTACATTTGAATTTTCAGTACTCAACAGAGAATCTCTTACATCTAATGTCTAAAATTGTTTCCATAAGGTTTACATTCCGAAATTTATGAAAGGGATGTTCTATTTTGGGATCAGCAAAACCTAAAGTAAATAAAGCCTGCAACTACCTCTTTCGAACCTGTTAAAATGTTGATGACAGTTTATTGTTCTATGTATGAATAAAGTCTGTTATTCATACTTCGAAAGAAACTTCAGATCTATATTTCATTAATGTACCATAAGATCTGGAAAGTTACTCAGAGAAGAAAATGTTTGACCTTCCGGCTAACGCAAATTAAAAGACGCTCATAGAATTTAGTTAAAAATTGGAGGATAAGTAAGAATTGTTAATTAACGGGAAAAATTAAATAATCCAGAGCATTGTTTTAGAAGAAAATAAAATTTTAATTCAATGCATGAATTACATTTCATTCTGTATCAGTTGAATTAGTAGTAACGGTAAATTATGTATAAAATGTTCAAATACATAATACTTTAGAATAATAAATAGTTGCAAATGTAACAATAAATGTTTATTGAAAATAAATTAAATTTATCATCTAAGAGATAAATACATTGCCTAGCATTTTCCACAAACATGCACGTACAACAAAACGAACTGTAATTTAGGATCTCAAATAAAAAGAAATTAAAATTGCTAAAGTAAACAAATTCAAGCTAAAATTTAGAAATAGAATTATATTAGTATTTTTACATAAACAGAACATGAAGTATTTTATAAATATTCTTCTCATCTAAGAAAATTTTGCATTGATTGTTCTGTTATTCGAAGACTTTAACACCAGAATAAATGATAAATTAAATTAGTTGACAAAAGTATTTATATATATATATATATATATATATATATATATATATATATATATGTAATACATATACAATTATATAAATATAAAATACAGAATACAGCTGAAAGTAAAAGCATCAAATAAAGAAATATCCAGAGTTGAAAGATAGAGAAGTCGTCTCATTACAAAGATCTATGCGTTAGGCAACATGGTCCAGAATCGCATCAGATAACGCAAAGTATATTTTTGCGAATATAAACGTATTATACGCCCCTGTTAAGGATTTGCCTTTATTTAGATGTATTGCTGCTTGGTAATATGCCTGAGTGAATGCATGCATTTAATATCTTCCTCCTATAGCAATTATCATTGAATTATACTGCTCTGAAGACATGATATTCAAAATATTTTAAATACCTTAAAATGATTGGTGAAGCAAAGTTCGAAAGAATTTTATTACACTATAACTACTTTAAAAGAATTATTATCTGCATTATTTATTATTTCATTTGATACTTGAATGGAGCTAAATGTAAAATATTATAAGACATTAAATTTCTATTACTGTTCATGAACGCGTACGTTGTAGTAAAATTTGGATTTGAATTGAAATTTGGATTTGGATCCTTGAAAGGTGGGAAAAGGGAATTTCAAACTTATATGGATACCGGTTCAAAAATCGAACACTCGTCTCTTCCGCCCGGATTTTAAACGAGAGAAAAATACCTTCGCCTGATCGAAGTTCCCTAAATCATCCGGCATTCTTGATAGGAAACAGAATTCTGCACCGTAACGAATATTGTCCCCCTAGAACTGGACGGATGCCAAGAAGAACAGAAAATTGATCTGCGTCTTCGTGTTTCAGACACTGAGTGACAGAGGAACTTGACGTCCGATATTCCTAGCGTTCCCAACATCCAGTGTAATTTCGTCACAGAACTTCAGTCAGGTTGCTAAGGTGCTTTCCAGGGAGTCGTTTAACGCTTTGGAATGCTTCAGAATAGCTCCATAATACATATAACGAGAAGCCGTTGGAATTTTCCCTTTTTAATAAATTAATTACGTTACT
The DNA here is from genome assembly GCF_044657685.1 of Stegodyphus dumicola. Classification (NCBI taxonomy): domain Eukaryota; kingdom Metazoa; phylum Arthropoda; class Arachnida; order Araneae; family Eresidae; genus Stegodyphus; species Stegodyphus dumicola. Next base: position 95,256,281 of record NC_140772.1, on the reverse strand, counting down.
TGGTCTCGTCGTCTAGCTGAACATTTCAGACACATTAATTCCTTCGTAATGTACTTAATTAAATATTTGGAAAGAATAACCTGCAGAATAATCACTTCGTAACAAACGGCTGATATGTTTTGAATACATGTTTGCAATTATGCATATTCTGGTCAAAATAGATCAGAAAAAATAAGATATTTATTTCTCTCTTGACATTACTTTATTATTTTAAAACATATATTGATTGTCTGTTAATACTCTAAAATACAGTCATTGCTATAGTATCTCACTTGTCTTTACAGCTTGATATTACCTAGTTGTAGTCAGAATAAAACGAATTAAAAGGTACTGCTGAAATATTCTTCATTTTCTTTTATATGGAAAAAATTATGCTTTTAATCAATTCAGCTGTCTTTTGTTTTCCTTTTTAGATATTATTATCACAATTATGTACTTTTGTGCCATTCTGAGTGACGTATGTAAAATACGCCACTACAAGTAAATTTGAGATATATAGCTCAACCCCTACTCTGTAAGTACTAAATGCCTGCACAAACTAGTTCGTGTACATTTTGATAATTCGGTAGTATTTACATCAGGTATAAGTAATAGTAAAACTTCATCATGTTTGTTCGATAGGAAGATATTTTCATAATTGGGAAACACATCTAAGTAAGCTCGCGTATATATTTAATTGTAGTTTATATTTCAAATGTCATTTAATTCCAGAGCGTTAAGAGTAAATTGTAAGATGATACAACCTAAATAGGGAGCAGGTACTCCACTTAAGTATTTTTAAAAAGTATTTATGTACAGATTTATATAGATGTGTATCCATTTCTGATATCTGTATATGTAGACAATCGTAGTTTTATCATAATAAAGTGATAAAACGTATAATTTTCTTTACAACATTTACGAAGTTCATTCCTCTACATTGTGACCTATCTCACTTGTCTGGCAGTAACATTAGAACAAGCCCAAGAAATTCATCGTGGTCAAGGAATGCAAGATTGCGCGTGTCGTTGGGAAGAGCCTTAAGCACCATACTGGTCAATATATGACTTAGTTCTACACCGAATTTTGATGGGGAATTTTTCTAGGGAGGACAGGTCTTAGGGTCTCTCACGCCTCTTCCCGTACCATAAAGCTAGATAATTCTATGGAGAAGAATTTAATTTTGATAAAGGACGTGAATTCGAATTTACTTACTGTAGTGATATTTATATTTGAATAATGTAGAGGCTAATGTATTCATTTTTGTCTTGTTTTTTAGTGAATGTTAAATTTTGCAATTAGTCACATAATGTGTTACGAATAAGTGGTTGGATTTGGGGCTAATAATGCGTTATTTGATTTTTGATAATTTCTTCAGATTAAACGCGGTAATTTGTATTTAATATGTGATAATTTTAATGTTTCATAAGTTAAAATGATCTCAAACATTAAACATAAATTCAACTTCGTGTTTCAAAAGTTTTATCGCTAGTTTAATAATTTCCACGCAGTTTACATCAGCACATAAAATCAGAATCGCAGTCAATTTACTTGTATTTTTAATATATAGCTATTAGAGCTGTTATTGCTATTTATACTGCGTGATACCCTTATTGTTTCTAACCATAAAGAATATAAAAATGTTTTAAGTATAAAAATGAATCTAAAAATTTTTTCACCACTGTGGCTTTCATGTCAGCAGATACAAAATAATAAATTTTGACGTATAAAAGAAATAGTATTATTAGTAAGATTTAGAGGTGCTCATTATGCTGGCATTTATAGCTGATAGTAAACTTTGGATATTCCTCTGTCCCAGAGAAGTATCAGCTTTTAGTCACTTTATCACAAATTATTCATTATGCAGCTATCTCACTTATCACTCTTATCATATTTGCACATTAAAACATACTTAAGTGCCATTAATTTGAAACAATATATATTTATGTTCATGTTACATAATATTCCCATACTCATTATTTATACAGCTGCTTAATAAAATCAAAAATAACGAAAATTATCTTAAAGCATTTCGATTTCCTCATATGATTACAGTCAATAAAACGTAGTTAAGTAAAGCGTATATTTTCGTTCCACAGATTTACACCTTTAAGTAACACCTTTACTCAGCATATTGCGCAGTAAACGGTCTTTTTTATATCCCCCACTAACGTATTACTGCCACTTCAATGCGAACAAAAGTTGCTAGGCATAAAATGGCGGCGGCAAATCCTTGTTGTTACCTTCTTTTACGGCCAGCCGTTAAATTTGTAAAATATCAGTGGAGGGCGGTGAATCGTTAATTCCGATCCTCTTCGCTGACCGCGGAGCTATTAAACGCGAAGGTAAAATGCTTGAGAGAGCTATTTTATTATCACCTTTTCCTTGTTATGAAGCTGATCTTTCCGAACCCAGCAGCCAATAGGAGACCTCTTAGTTGGTGAGGAGAAGAGGCTAAGTTATTTTCAAAGTATACAACCTGTATCGAAGAGAGGAAAAATTAAACTCTACTTTATTTGAGGCTGGCAAAGGGGATAATATACGAGACAAAAGCAACTTTTATTAGGTGAATGCTTTATGAACTGCTGTAATTACTTTTACTTCGCAGAAAATTTGCTTCTTTTCGTTCTAAAAATTAATCGATTACAGGCTTACACATAATTAAAAGGAAAATGTGTTATTAAAGAATTTAGTCGATCAAGTTTAAATTAATATTTTGTTATAAACGGGGAAAAGAAACTTCTTCTTTTGAAAATTTATGCCCTAAGCCTCGGAAAATTATTAAAATTTAAGTGTTACGTTTCCTGGAACAATACTAAGCGGCTTAAGATTCTAGGTACTGAAGATGGGCCTTTGAAGTCAAACGATCTACATACATGTGTGATAAAATATGTATTTTTAATAAACAGAGGCAGTTGTTTTATCTAAATTCGCATGAAGCTTCGAAATATTACACGAAAAATTGTTACTGCTGTTTAACAAATATAAAAATTTGTCTCAAATCCCTTCTACCTGCAACATCTTATTCAGCACATACATACTGTCACTTAATTAACTTGTATAATATGTAGAGATTTTTAAATACTAGTCATTCTCTGTTGCGAGAAGAGAGGCATTTTAAAAAATATATAAGACACGAAACCTTAGTAACAAATGTTAATTATAAAACGAAATAACGGCAAGAAAGATGAGTTAAATTCTCGAGCTAATATTCATCTATGAAACCGAACTGTTAAAAATTATCCAGGTAATAATTGTTTAAATCTTATTTAAGGAGAATATGATAAAAAAATTAAGTTATTTAATTTAAAACACGTGAGCATGAAAATAAATTATTTCATGTGGAAAATATTTAAAAATAATTTTGAGGAAACTGCCTAACTTAAGTAAATTGCAATGTCTTAAATATAAGTTTATGATTATGTATTCTCAGCTTGCCAATAGATGGCAGTAGTGTTTGTTTATAAAAGAAACTGTGATGTCATAACAGTGTGTATGTAGCAGTTTCATTTTTGGTATTTGTTAATAGACGTTGTATAGCGTAACGCTCTCTTTTTATTACCTTAAATTCGATCCAATCTCATTTATTAGAGACTTATACAATTTTTTATGTTGCGTTTATCACAGGATTATTACGAATCGGAGCAATTAACAGGTTGAACATTTCGAAGAGAATATTCTTGAAAATTTGAAAAACGAAACGCTCTATTGTAAGGCAGTTAACAACTAAACTGTTAATCGAAGTTAAAGCGAATTTATCAAAGTTGTTCAAAGGTTAATCAAAGTTGAAGATGATATTCCATTAAAGGAAAAAATTGAAATACTCGAGGGTTTGTATGAACAGCTAAATGAGAATATCAAAAAACTGAAAAGCTTAGATTTAGAAGTCGAAACCAAAGTTAATTTCGGAGGAGCTTGAAAATGAAGTTGCGCTGAGTCAAGAATACCGGTGTAAAACTATTTTAAGAAGAGGAAGAAGGCAATTGTTTTTGAAAAAGAATTCTGAACGTTCTAGAACTGTAATACATGAGAACGAAACGTCAAATGCTACACTTACAGAAAACATAAAAGCAGTAAAGTTACCACGTCTGCAAATCGAAACTTATTACGGAGATACTTGTAAATGTTTGGACGTTTAGAACCAGTTCAAAAATACAGATCACAATAGCAGTGGACGTAGAAAAACTGAAAAATTTGTATACCTAAAATCCTTATTTAGCAGTAATGCTTTAGCTGTCATTTCCGGTATCACTTTAAGTGACCAGAATTGTGACTCAGAAGTATGTTTTGGAAGACAATATGTAGTGATCAGTTCGCGTATGAAAAAATTATTATCTCTTGAACCACTGGGGAACATTTCAAATGTTAAAGCACTACGTAAGCTATATGCTGAATGCGAAGTCGAACATCCGAAGTTTAGAATCGTTAAACGTTACTTCTGTAAAGAAAAGCTTTTAAAAAGCATCGAATCGTTTGAATTCTTGAATCTACAGGAATAAAAAATATTTCTGATGAAGAACAAACCAAAATGGCTTTACAAATATTTGAAAACTCGATTATTCAAAAGGGGGATAAATACGAAGTTCGACGTCCATGGAAAGCTGAGAATATGAATTAAAGTGACAACTTTATGAATGCTAAGAGACGATTTTTAAATTTGATTCGACAATTTAAACCAAGTTTTAACTTTTGTGCGCAATGTAAAGGATTGGTAGACAATTAATTTAAAGAAGAAATAATAGAAGGTCGATCCTGGTACTCCATCTCGGAAACGAACGTATTATATTCCTCATCGTGCTGTTGTCCGTGAAAACAAACTTCGCATTGTTTGTGACGCTTCTTCAAAAATCATGAATCTCTAAATAATAAGTTTACTTCAAGGACAAAATCTTATTCCTGAACTTTTGAAAGTTTTGATAAATTTTCGACTTCATTGTATTGCTTTATGTCAGACATTCAGTAGGCGTTTTTGAAAATTTCTGTTGCTTCTGAAGATCGGGATTGAATGAGAATTCTATGATGATAATTCAAGTTTAACCAATCCAAGAATTCAGGCATTGATTGGGATGAAATTATCCCACTAGAATTGCAAGACAAATGGAGCAAATGGTATAGGCAACTATGAGATCTGCCAAATAATCCAAATACTTCGTTGGTATTTTCGTGATGTTGATGAAACTCATGAAGTGCTTACGGAGCAGCACCGTGCGTGAAATCCCGTTGCTTTAAATGTTCTGGAGCTAGTATAGTGATAGCCAAGAGCAGAGCAGCTCCTCTTTTACTGGATAAAGAATTCAACACGGCGAAGGAAAACATTCGCACATAATCGCTGATCCAGGGTGGTGTCATAGCTACCTCCATGGCTACATCACGATGAAATAAATTTGAATAAAATGAACGAGGTTTCTAATACTATTAAAGAGAGAGTTGGGATTGAAGTTACCAGCAGTGTTCAACCTTTACAACCTGTGTTAAAAACAAAGAGCTTAGGTAAACTTTGGTGTATTGGGAAACTTTTAAGAGTAATGTAGATTAGTAAGCAGTATAAGTAACGTAGATTAGTAACGTAGGCCCACAAACAATTTTAAGTCACAAAATAGAGAAGTTGGTCCTGTGACCAAAAGCGAAATATATACTACTATGTTATTAAATTAAGTTATCACAAAGTGAGTATTTGTTTGCAGAATTGAATGATGTTAAATGCAAAAAACCATTGTTTCAAAATTCCAGATTGTTTGGGTTAAATCCAATAATTGATGAAAAGGATTGCTTTTGGAAGTAAGTTAATGAAATCATCTTTAGATCTTGATGAAGTTCAGTTTATAGTATTACCAAATAATTATTTTCCACGTTTCATTATTTCTAACTGTCATGAATCGTTACTTCATAGTGGTGTAAAGGACAATTTAGTGCAAGTAAGAGAGAAATTTTGTATTTTAAAAGTTATTCTAAAATTTGTGTTATATGATTGTAGATTTCGTGAAAAATATAATGCTAGAGGTGAAATGAGGTACCAGCTCCTCTTCCTGCTGACCGAGTGAAGAAAGCTAAATCGTTTGAGGTAAGTCGGGTAGATTTTGCAGTTTTTTTGCACTTAAAAGATGTACAAAAGTGTATATTTCATTGTTTACTTGCACAGTGATTCAAGGATATTATTTAGAATTACTATCAGATTTAAGTACAGAGTGTTTTATTCACGCATTGTGAAGATTTCTTTTACGTAGATGTGTTTCTAGAGTTATACACTTTTGCAAAAAAACTGAAGCACCAAGAAGGAATTTTGCGAACGTGCCGAAATTTGGTATGCAAAATCATCTTGATCGAACATCCACGTGATCAAAGTTTCAAGGCAAATGAACAAGAATTGCGATCATAGCGCGCATTTCTACTGAGCAATTCGCAAAGTATAAAATCAGTACCAGAGGCGGACAATTTACCTTTTTTTGTTGCTGCCTTAATGATACTGAGGGCAACTATTCTGAGGTGAACTAAATTGATATTACGAGGATATCGAAGACCTTACAGACAACTAAACGACTTCGAACGTGGTCGCATTGTAGGGTTTCGTGAAGCTGTGTGGCCATACCGAGCAATAAGCTGCCACCTACAGCATACAGACGCTGCTGTGCAAAGATGCTGGCAGCAACGGTTGCTACAAGGAAATTGCCGACGAAATGAATGCTCTGGAAGGCCAAGGATTACAAATGCGAGGCAAGATAATATTATTGTTCGCCAGGCCCGAACCGTCCCTACGGTATCATTGTCAACTATTCAACGCACTAGAGCCACCTCTATACCTTCCGTGGTACCGTCCACCATCTCACGGCGCTTGTTTGAGGCGGGGTTACGCTCACAGATGCCTTTAAGACATTTGACACCACAACATCGTTTTAAGACCCCATACCATCGGCGCAGTCTTCTGGAGTGGTGTCGCAGCCGATCATCCTGGATGCCAACAAACTGACATCGTATAGTGTTCAGCGATAATCCCGCTTCACTCTTGAAGCAGATGATCACCGTGTTCGTGTCAGGAGAGGACGGGGCAAGCGGTCGCAATCAGCCTCTCTTTTACAAAGACATACAGCCAAAAACCCTGGTGTGATGGTGTGGGGCGCTATTTCTTATGACAGCAGGTCATCTTAGTCATCCTCCGTACATCTTTAACAGCTCAACGATATGTTGACAGCATCCTGGGGCCGGTTGCAATAACCTTCATGGCGCATCATCCTAGGGTCATTTTCTAACAAGATAATGCCAGGCCACATATCGCTCGCATATCTCTAGACTGCCTCCGTGCAGCAGATACTCTTCCTTGGCCAGCAAGGTCACCAGACCTTTCACCATGTCTGGTGATCATGTCTCATGTCTTTCACCATGTCAGCATGTCTGGAATATGGTAGGCCGCCAGATTCGGGCACCACAAAATATCGCAGATCTGGAGCAAGGACTGAGAATGCCCGGCAGAATGTGTCGCAAGATGACATTAGGTACATCTACCACTCCTTGCCTCGACGAATTCAAGCATGCATTGCTGCCAGGGGCGGTTCGACCAATTACTAAGTTGAACACTGAATGGTTGATTGTGATCCGTGAACAGGTACTATGACCTTGATTTTTTAATAATTTTATTATCTGTGCATGAGCTATATACATATTCAATTTCATGAAAAACAACCACTTCCTTTATGATGCTTCGATTTTTTTGCAAAAGAGTGTATTTATTCTGACAACGCTAAGACCTTTAAAACTGCTGATCGGGAATTAAAGTATTTATATAAATTGCCTTAAGTTAAAAAGATTCTAAATTTCATTGAGAAAAGTGGTTTTGAATGGAAATTTATTGTAAAAGGTGCTCCTTGGTATGGCAGATTCTGGAAACATTTGTTAACATCTGTAAAAGCGTGTTTAAAACGTATCTTACGTAAAGCTTTATGGCTGTTGTTGATGGATGCCATTTTTGATTGCACGTTGAATGTTAACAAAATCTGACTCTGTAATATTAACATTTATATTTAATTCTAGGATGATATATATTTTAACATATATTCACTTATACACAATCACACTGCATGTAGTTACAAGATGAGCATTTTTCAGTTCGCAAGTCCGCATGGGTAAAAATCAAGAAAGTCATATTACAGCTACGATAACATCACGGAGGGAAAGACAGGTGAGTGCGTGCTTCACCGACGGCAGCCAGGAACCGAGTAACCAGTTCGAATTTTCCTCCAGAGAGGAAGAGGGAGAAAGCTGGTAGCGCCCTCTCTCGGGGCTGCGGGCAAATAATAATAATAAAGAGTTCTCCGCAGCTTCTTTATCTTGTAAAGTCCAGTACATATACTTCCGTGTGAAAAACTGGAATAGTAGCCGCACCAAACAGAGGGTTAAAGTTACCCTTTATTATATCTCGACGTCAACTCGACGCTAACGAAATACGCCTCTGCTTGGGCGGTAATTGAAAATCAAATAACAAAACTAAAATTCGAAGATATTAACAAATGATAGAACTAGACTACAGGGCTCAGCGAGATCCCGTTACTTAGACCCCCTTCGAAACTAGAGGCAGCAAGTAAATTCAATTAAGCCACATGAACCAGCAATAATCAAACGTATGTATGGCAGATGTGGCGGCTGTAGCCTAAAACTATCACTTTTCTTTCCCACTGAAACTCGGCTTCTAAATACTTTCTTCAATGTAGAAATATGCATTCGTTCACGCGCTCTACAAAATTCAAATATTCTGGCATTGACAATTAGGGAAATGAAAGCTTTCAGGAAAGTTTAAACTTCTTATATTTTAAACCACTTTTATTTTAACTTGTTAGTTAGTTTATTTTAACTTGTTGATTAAAATAAATGTAAATCCCTACAGTTGTCCATGTCAGAATTTAGCAGATTTGGATAAAGTTCCTTAAAGACCTGTTACAACCTATTAAATTCTAGATAAAACAGCCCTGAGCCCCGTTTATATACAAAATCCTGAAACTTTTAATTTAATTACAACAGAAGTGGTATTTACTGAAGTGGTAGTTCCCAGAATGACTTTAGTTTGTAAATTTTTCACCACTCAAAACGGTATTTTTAGACTTTCTTCTTTAGCCTGCACGTTAACTGACAGTTTCCCGATGCATTTACAAACTTTGCCTTGGGTGGTTATGATTTCCGTCGCATTACTTTTGAATAATCTTATTTTCTAAAATTTCTGTAATAAAAATTTACATTTAAAAAGTTTCCTTCAACTCCGGTATCAACGAGTGCTTCCACAGGTACATTGTTCAAATGAATCTGTATTACAGGTAATTAGGAATTTTTTACTACCACCGTATTTACATAATTTCAGGGGGATTTTTCGATGTCCAAGGAGTCTGGACCCTCAAATTTTCAAGCCCCTCTATTGGTTTAAAGCATTTTTCCTCCTGATGTTTTCTGACTGCACTGGCGGATTTTGGCTTCATCCTTTTAATTTTTGCTCGTTGACGGCTTAGCTGAAAATCGTTTACCGCCGTTTTTTATTTCCTTCTGCGGTTGACTGTCGGGAGAACTGATGATTAAATTTCTGGGTAGGAAATCTTGATTCTTCTGCTATCCGCCGATTCTGAAACTTTACCGCTAACTCGAATAATTCTTCCAGCATTCGAAGATTTCTGAGCTGCACGAAGTCTTGCGTAGCGGGTAACAGCATATTCCCTATCTTGACTTTTCGCAGATAAACTCAGTAAGATCTTTAACCCTCCGTTGATAAAAGCTGTATAGTTCAGCTTCAAGGTTCGCACGATCTTAAACTATCGGGAAAGCTTTTAGAATTGCTGCTTTGAAATTCTCGTATGTGTAGTTTATGCTTCCGACTTCTCCAAGTAGGAACTTCCCACTTCCCTTCCAATCCGACTCCGCTTGTCCTCGGAGGGCACTCGAGGCAAACAGCTACCTTCCGCCTTTCTGATGCCTGATACAATTGGAAATCAGTATCAAGGGCTTCCAGAAATGAGGTGAACGGAGTTCTTGTCGTTGAATATCACCGCTTATTTAACCCTTAAACACAGAGATGCAATCTGTATGATCGCACCAATATTTTAGAACTGCGAAACTGTTTATAAGTTATGTAGTTATCCTTTTCCTTTTCAGTACTTTCAAGTTGACACAAAATATTACTATTTCTAAATTTTCTCTATCCATTAGTTTTTTTTTTTTTTTTTTTTTGTAATAATTTTTAAAATTGGGCCGCGGTCATATAGACCTCACCCCTGCGTTCATGGATGGCTTCATCACTACTTGAGTGTCGAACTTGTAAAAGAACTTAACTCTAGAGGTTTGACGTATGTCGATATTATGAAAAAAAATAAAAAGAAATACGAAGGGAATTTTTTCCAAATAAAGCAAAAAGTGAGGAATCTTCCCTTTATGCATTCACAAATAGATTGACTCTCGTTTTATATGTGCCTCAAAAATTAAAAAGTGTTATTCTCATTTCTTCAATGCATCATTCGAAATCAGAAGACCTAGAAACTGGGAAACGAGAAATAATAACATTTTACAATTTGACTAAAGGAGGTGTAGATGTGTTGGATGAAACATTTTCTAAACATTCTACAAGTCGGAGAACAAGGCGGTGGCCAATGGGCATATTCTTTAGGTTACTTGAAGAGGAATTAATGCAGACGTAATGGAGAAAACATCAATGGAAAAACTGATTTTGTGATGGATTTATAAGAATCAGTGAAATCGCATATGGACCGGAGGTTTCAAAACCCAATTGTGAACCGAGAAATAAAAATGTGCATTCAGAGAGTGCTAGGAGTTTCCAGCGGAATCTATTATAGCTCAAATGTAACTGATACCCTTAAAAGCATAAAATTTGCTTTCTTTGTCTCTCTAGACTAAGAAGAATAACTACTTATCTATGTTCCAGCTGCAAGAATCCAATATGTAATGAATGTGCCAAGAAAATTTGCCAAAAATTGTGTTGAAAATGCTTAAAATAATATGCTGCAGTTTTTTAATATTCTTTATATATTATACTTTTTTGCATTATTTTATATAATCCAGACTCTTTAGATGGAAAATTTATTAAATAGCTTAGTTTGTACTCATTTGCAAGTGAGCAGTGTTTCTTTTATTTATTTGATTAAGTGTTTCGTACTCTTTCGTATATGATTTAACAATTAATTTTTAATGCATTAATTTTAGAGTTATAAAAGGAATTAATTATTCCAATATAGCAAGCAAAATGTATTAATGCTTACATACATTAGTATATTATTTTAAAATTTTATATTTTTAAAATGCGTAAAATAGAGCGCGGTCTGAGAGATCCCTCCTCTATGTTTACGGAACAGAAAATGAACCTCTGTACTTAAGGGTTAATTGCCGCCCTCATTATCTGTGTCAGGAAGTCAAATCCATGTGGAGGGGTTGTCACCATTAGGTCTACAACTCCTAAGCCTTAGATACTTCGTTGTCCGTCAGATTCGCGTAGTAATTCGGGCGCCAATGTAAAGTCCAGTAGATATACTTTCATGTGAAAAACTGGAATAGTAGTGATCGCACCAAACGAAGGGTTAAAGTATATTAAATCTTTAAAACTTACAATGCGTCAACTCGACGCTAACAAACTGCGCATCTGCTTGGTCGGTAATTGAAAATCAAATAACGAAACTAAAATTTGAAGATATTAACAAATGATAGAACTAGACTACAGGGCTCAGTGGGATCCCGTTACTTAAACCCCCTTCAAAACTAGTGGCAGCAATGCAATTAAGTCACATGAGCCAGCAATAAGCAAACGTATATATGGTAGAGGTGACGGCTGTAGCCTAAATTGTCTTTTTTCTTTCCCACTGAAACTCGGCTTTTAAATAGTTTCTTCAAAGTAGAAATTTGCATTCCTCCACTCACGCTGCAAAATTTAAATATTCTGACACTGACAATTAGAGGAATGAAGGCTTATAGGAAAGTTTAAACCTAAACTTGCTTGTTAAAATAGAAATTCCTACAATCATATGAAGAAATGTGCATTACTTTAGTTGAAATTTAAGCTGTTATCGATTCTCGATTCATAACCTATGTATAGAATGAACCAAGTGAACCTGATACTCTTTCACCATCTCATTTCATAACAGGATCTAAATTTACTGTTTTACTTTCACCTGAATCTAAATTAGAATTCAAAGATACCAGTTGATTAAAAGATGGAACCATAGGCAAGTATTATAAAAGCATGTTTGGAATAGGATCAGTCATGCTTTTAAAAGCTCAAAAAATTCTCCCGTTATTAAATTAATAATGTAGTACTTCCACTAGAAAATAATTTGATACCCTATAATTGAAAATAAAATAGACCCTATGATTGGAAATAAAATAGAATGAAAGAAACATTTTCTGGAAGAGATGATGGAATTTGATCTTGTGAGAGTCAACTGGCAAGCTAGAAGTTCAGTAGAAATGTAGAGTTTGCGGATCTTGGATCTTCTCTTTGCTATTGGTGTGCAACTAAGTAGATTTTTTTCCAGAATCTCTGGTAGTGCACTAGGCATTTCACTTTATGCCTAAAAAATGCAAGTACCCTCACCCGTGGGCGAAAATACCAAGTGTGGCAAAGGCAATCGTTCGTAGCGGAGGAAGTCTTGCATTTTGCTGCCGTCAGTCGACGTATTGTTAAGTTTTTCTTACGCACATCACGTACGGGTTCACGGATTTGGAGTGAATAACGAAGACACTTGATGAAGTGTCGAAACACAATTGATTAGCCAGTATTATTCAAGACAGCTCCAAAAGCACGTATACAGTCGTCGAAGATCTATTATAAACACGTTGGAACAATCAGCGGCACAGCATTCAGGGTGTCAGGTTGTAACCTGAAGGCAGCTTCACGGCAAAGCACCAGAGTACAGCTCCCGACTCTGCTCTGTCTTTTTCGGAACTTTAAGTACTCTCGAGCCTCTTCACGCTGTAACTCGCGATGCACTCGACGATACACTATAGTACAGTTCCCGGCTCGGTTCGGTCGCTCTCGGAGCTCAACAAACACTAAGTTAAAACTCGACGATGCACTAACTCGCGATACACTAAAGGACTCCCTCGATGCACTCAACGACCAACTCGGTAGTAGACTACGAGACACTCGCTCGCTTTCTCTCAGCTGACTCGACTAGGCACTGACTGACTATCAGCTCATTCGACTGCCTCTGACTATCAACTCGATAGACTCTTCACTGACTGACTCTCCGCACACCAGCAGGGTTTATATAGCTTTTTGTTTGTGTTCGAGAACATTCTGGGCTAAACTAGTAAGAATTCGTTCCAGGAGGTTCTCCATCCGTCTATGGCATATCGCCAAATGTCGCCAAATGCGGCAATCTTGCCTTCCCTTGCTATTTTCTGGCAACCTTAAACTTGCTTTGAGGGGAAGCTATCTTACCGCTCCTGTACATTTCGCAACGTATTCAGTAGAAAGCACTGCGATCGAAGGTTTCACAATTAAGAATAACTTAGGACCTAAAATAGCTCTGAAATATCCTAAACAATTCACATGTTACAAGTATTGTTTCCACGACACAAAAATCACTGAAAGTCCACAATCGAGACCCGAAGTGAAATGTCTCTATCCACTGGTTACGAGGGCTATGTCTGAGTATATGAAAAAACACTTGCGCATTAATGACTTGTGGAAATGAATGTGCTGTATCCAGAATAAATAAATAACTCGTTGAAGTGAGCTCGTAGTTGGAGCTTGAACTAAAATTCAAAGTCACGGTTCATGAAATATTCAAAAGCAGCTGTGGTGATTTCTAACTTCTGAATAATTAATTTCGCATTTTAAAATTTTTCAATGAAATCGAACTTCACCGAACAGAGGATTTTGTGATTTCATGATGCAGAATTAGACTTTTAGTCGAGTTTTTCCAGACGGCATCTTCAGTAATTTCTTCGGTTTTATTTCCATTTCAAGTGCGGAAGTCATCCTTATTAGAGCTGAATTTCAGTTTGAGTTCTAGTGGTTTGCTGTAGTTTCAGATATTTTTACAATACGCTTAAGTTGTTTCATGATTTTCAAGCAAAGGGCCCACGAAGCAGAAATTTCATTCTTATTTCTCTTCCACAGATATGGTTCATGTGCGGCTGCACATTTCAGAAATCTTTCTTTCTAAAAGCTGGTTGTACCAGTATGACAGAGCCTCTGACATTTATGACACTGAACGAGTCTCGGTCTAGTTCTGTAAGACTCCACGAGAATGCCTGGATTATTAATGGATTTGGTATAGTAGATTTTTTTTATCTTCTGGGTTTTATCTTCTGGGTTTTTACTTCAAGTGAGTGGAAGATTAATAACTTCCGCTCTCTAAAGCTAGTGAGTTGTCTCATCTCTATAATTGGTTTCTTTTAGCGGCTATTGTTTCTTTGTCCATTTTCATATTTCGAAGTAACTTGATCACAGCTTTGATAGGTTTTCCTCATTCAGAAGGAACGTGTGAAAGGGAATGCCCTGCCCTAAAATATTTTGGGTGACAGCCTTGTTACATTCGATTTTTGTAACACTAAGATTTTTTATATCCAGTTTAAGTTTGTTCCAGCCAAGGGAAAAGTTTGCTATAATAATTAGAGGAATATGACCTTCAGCTTTCTTCGTTTGAGAGACTTCTGACTCAGAAGAAATTGTCGAATTGCGTGTACATTCTTTTATGAGTAATTTAAAGCCTTCAGAATCAACTTTCGCAGTTTTCTTGACGCGCGATTTAGTGCCAGTCTTAATTCTGCTCTGGTGCGTTAGCTCTGCTGGTACTGGAATTACCGTCAATCATTTCTTTCAGTACTTCGATCTTAAGATTGAGATGGCTTAACTCCGTCCCGTCTTGTATAGGTCATGCGTTAGTGACTTGACATTATTATCGAGCTCAACGTTTAAGCTAATAAGGTCGCTAAAAGAAACATCCTTCAAATTATATTCTTTGATGGTACTCTTAATAATTTCTTTGGTATTAATAGTATCCGATAGATAAACAAACGTATGTATTGCGAAAGAGTTGTGATCTCAAGGTACTGGTATACCGTGTGGAAAAGACCCAGCACAACCTCCGTAAATGACGTAGTCGAAAGTGAAGACACCTGCTTTTAAGGAACTCCCTACTCACTTTATGAAAAGCCACAAGCACTGATGTCTGTACTCATCGAACTCTCGCGACTGAATGATCCATTTATGGATTCACGGAGTGTTATATAAGTTTATGATTATGTATTCTCAATATGCCAATAGATTGCGGTAGTGTTTATTTGTGACAGAATCTCTGATGTCATAATTGTGTATATGTAGTAATTTATCGTTGGTGTTCGTGAGTAAACGTTGTATAGGATAACGCGTTCTTCTTATTACCTGAATTTTCATCCAGTCTGATTTATTAGAGACGTAGACACTTTTTTTAATATGTCTAGCATTTCAGATATTTTCACCTTAAGTTTATTTTGAATTTCAGTAATAAAATCTACTCCAACCTTAATGTGCCGTAGGATTTTCGTATAAATATTGTAGCATTTTTATTCCGTATAAATTCATATCTTTGTAGTGCGGGGATATTTAAATTCCTTCTCTCCGAAATTCTTTTAAAATATTGTAATAAGGAAAGAGGGAAGCGAAGCATTTCCAGTCTATCTTCGAGAACGTTTCGATCAAACTGGGATGGAGAGCGCACATTCATTTTGCCATCTTTAATGATAAATATTATAGCCAACTTCAGGCGCAAAGGCAGCTGCAATGATTATGCGCAAAGCTCTTTATATGGATAAAACCGAGACTCAATTAACGAAACAAACCACAAATATCTCTTTAAGTAAATCAACGCGCTTTGCGATTGGGTCCTTTTTTGAACAGATTGGAACTTGCTAAATTTATAGTTTTATTAAACTTAAAGGAAGATAATTAACTTCTTTTCATTTAATGATTAATCTTCATTATTTTATGCGATGTTTGCCATAAAATATTACGGATTTACCAAACTGAACTATCAATACAAAATTATAGTACATTCTTCTCTAAATTTATTTTGCATTTGGCTGTCATACTGAAAATTTTATTGTAGATAAATATTAATGAACTGCATTTTGGAAGCTTCTTTTCAATGACAATAAAAAAACCAAAAATTCGCAAATGATCCTTGAATCATGAATCCTTGAATCCAAAAATACATGTAACTATTGAAAATTAGAAAAAAAAGTATTAAAAATTATTTAAGTATTGTGAAGATACAAGATCAATTGTTGGTGCCAAATAACTATAGCTATTGTTAGTAAAATTTGTCGTCAAAAAGTCACGGAAATAATGGGTTGTACTTATGTTCGAATTAAGTTAGGTTATTTGAATTTGGCAAATCACACAAGAGCTTGTATGTGTACTTTATCTACAAGAAGGATTCGAAATTGGTGTTGATTTGTTACATGTAGTTGTACTGTAGGATTATGTTAATTTTATTAACAGTTAAATTTTAAGTACCTTTTCTGTCAAATTCTTCACTTCAACTTACTATTTCCGGCCAGAATGTAGTTTTGGAATCACTCTGAATATTTAATGAGGAGGAGCGATATTTAACCGCGAAGTCTATTTGCTGATTTAGAGAGAATCAAAGTTTCTGATTTGCGTGCGTCTGCCTTTTGGCTACTCTCTCTCAAAGCTGTTATTACGCTCGGCATTACTCAGGCCCTTGATAAGCTTCGTAGTCAGAGTTAAGGGGCCAACTCGATTAGAATCTTGATAGCTTCGGCTATATCTCTTTAGTTAATCTTAGTTTTAGTTTATTTCTTAATCTCTTAAGTTCAAGCCCAAGTGTCGGCTTTTATTTAACCTCCAAGACGGAGTTTTGTTAAATCTTGTTGGAATAATAAAGGGTTCGTTACTTTTCAAAAAAAATTAAAACATTATTTATCATCTGCACCCGAAAACATAGTTGCGAAGTTTGAGCCCAGTTTTGAAGGACCTTACATGGTCAAAAGAATAAGGGAAGCCACATTTTATTTAAAGGCCGAAAATGGCCAACAACTGGTGGCAAATATCGATCAGTTAAAACCTTATTACTGACTTTAAAATATTGCAGGATTTATTACAGAATCCTGAAAGGGACGATAGAAGCCCGTCAGTTCAAAAGCACAGCTGGGGTCCCCCAACACAAAAAAGGAAGCAGATCGAGCAATCTTAGACTAGGCGGATCCAAACCGGTAATGCTACAGGCGCACGAAAACGGAGAAGGTTAGCACCGACGGATCAACGAGCCAAAACCTAGGATTCTGCGAAAACTCCAGTACCACCGGCTAGGAGAGTGAGGCCTGCTGACAAGGTTCCAGTCAAGGAGAAATTTCAATGACGGGTGGACGCTAAGAGACGTAAACGTCACGGAATTTTTTTCCGTGTTTCAGCGGCAACAACTACAAGGGAGGCCCAAGGAGGTCCAGGATGGAGAAAGAAAAGCGAAAAAAGACCTGCGGAGACAGCCGTGCCTGACCAAGGAGTTAAAAGGTCCAGGCGAAGATTCAAAGAGCCTGAAGGACGGATAGCCCCATTAGAGCTAAAAAGGAGATTGACGTTTCAAAACTCGCAGTCCTCCCGCAAGTGTCCCAGATCCTTAGACAAGGGGCACAAGAGGAAAATGAATGATTAGAACGGCACAGAGCGTCAAACGGCGAGAAGAAGTTTGGAGATGATGAAGTACTCGACGTTTGAACAGTTCTCCCACATCAGAATGCAGGAATACAGAAAAGATAAGTGAAAATTTCCTTGCTTATTTTACTTTAAAAAACACATTTCAATTTATATCATCTTGTTCTATGCAAAGGATGTTTAGAAAAGTTAAATCGCAAATAGCGAGAACTTGATGGTAAATATTCGTAATCATAGATTTTTATGTTAGGAATTTGCCGAGAAGTTACTAGCGTTAAATACTTTTGTTAAGAACTCGCGAGTTGCGAGAAGTAAATTGTGAATAAGTTTAGTCGGAAGACACTTTGAAGTCTGAAATCTGTTAACGTAAAGTTAAGATTTGTGTAAAGATGGTAAATTGTAATTAAGCAACTATGACTGTTGATGTAAAGTGAATTCAAAAGTGATGCGTAAATATTTAAATGTTCATGTTAAAGTAGAAATGTTTAATCTCTGTGTTGAAATGTCGTAAAGTTAAACTTGTGCAAAAGATAAATTTTGGCCTCTGTGTATTTTGAATTGTGAAACAATTGAATGTTTAAAATATATGTGTGTTTATTGTTAGGCTCTCCAGTGAAAACTTTTACAAGTATATATAAGCTTTCGCTTACTACATTAGGAAAGTATTTGCGTGTAGGGAATCTTGTAAGGTCTAGAGTATCTATTTTACACGGTAACACAATATAATTACCCTAAGTACATTTCAATACATTTGCTGGAGAACATAGCGGAAATAGAACTAGAGTATGAATGACAGTGCATGAGGGCCAAATGAGAAAATAAAAGCGTAATTTTAGGATTTATAGAAAAGCTTTGTAATATGAAGTACTAATGATATTTCCTTCCAGATATGGAAGGATCAAGACCTGACTTAAGAGTAGCTGAATAAAATATCCATTCAAAGAAGATGATGTGTGTCCAGAACAGAGGAATTTTTTGTAAAATTTTATAAAGTTTCTTTTCCTAGCTTTAGAAGAATTGTTGTAAAGTTAGTTGTCCCTAAAAACAGAACTTTAAAGTGAATTTAGTTAATTCAAAAGTTAGAAGTGTGTAGTTAACGTAAGAAGTTTTTCAGACTTTAAAGTCTTAAACAAGGTCGTTTTGAGACCTTATTTTTCGAGTATTTAAAGATTGGTCGCAAGGTATGTAAGGATTATGTTAATTTTATTAACAGTTAAATTTTAAGTTCCTTTCCTGTCAAATTCTTAACTTCAACTTACTACTTCCGGCCAGAACGTAGTTTTGGAATCACTCTGAATGTTTAATGAGGAGGAGCGGTATTTAACCGTGAAGTCTACTTGATGAGTTAGAGAGAATCAACGTTGCTGATTAGCGCTCATCTGCCTTTTGGCTACTCTCCCTCAAATCTGTTAATACGCTCGGCCATACTTAGGCCCTTGATAAGCTTCGTAGTCAAATAGAGCTAAGGGGCCAACTCGATTAGAATCTTGATAGCTTCGGCTATATCTGTTTAGTTAATCGTAGTTATAGTTTATTTCTTAGTCTCTTAAGTTCAAGCCCAAGTGTCGGCTTTTATTGTACATGACAAGACCGAGTTTTGTTAAATTTTATTGGAATAATAAAGGATTATTTACCCTTCCATCTTGTTGTTTCTTGTTACACAAACTTAAGCGATTATTAGCTAACTAGTTCTTAAGATTCGTAACTATCTACGGTCACTGAAAAATACACTAGTGAGAATCTTACAGTACTCTGGCAAACTAATTCATCAAGTTAAACATGAGCTTCTAAAATTATTTTAGGAGTCTGAATACTTTTCAAACGGAAATGTATTCTGGGGGATTGTTTTAAACGTATAAAACTACTGACAGCCGTGCTGAGTAAATAAAGTTTGGTTAAGGTCCGTATTTTTTCAGTTTCTGAAATTAATGCACGTTGTACCATCCAGGTTAATTTTCATTCCGTAATGGAATGGAAGATTTAATTTTGAAACACTCTGATTTTTATTAGCATTATGTACAACGTGTGCTTCATTTTTCAATTGCAGCTTCCATTTTATTTATTGCTTTAGCGCTGGAATCAATAACAGGAATATGATTTGTTTGAGACACTGTTGGATTCATGACTGTCTTGAGCAATTCATCAAAAATCATGTTATTTTCGAAATCGGCAGGAAGAAGTCTAACCTAAATGTATTCTTTAAAACTATGCAATATAATCTAATGATTCAATGGAGGCATACGCTAACCACATCGCAGTTTAGAAGAACGACGCCATGTATGCAGCATATAAAATGAAACTTGAGCCCCTGTAACAGTCGAAACACTTTTATCTACCTTCTTAATTACCAAGCATAAATTCCGTAAGGTATCTCATATGGGAGAAATCTAGAGTGAAAATGTTTAATGAGTTAAAAAAATGATTATGTACAGTCAATCCTTAAAAATATTTTTAAATATCGTAAAACCCAATACTTGTAAATTCTGTAGAAATATGTTATAATTTTTAACTTTTTTACCATTTCCAATATGCATGATGAAATGCAAATGAAAATAATACATCTATTCAAATCATTTATAGTGACTTTGGTTTAAAAAGTTTCTAGTAATTACTAGGTATCCCCTTATGCGATGTAAGAAGCTCCAGGTTTAAGAATACCTACTACCTTCACTGAACATCGATCATAATATGCAAAATTTATAAATTACTCGGAATATTGTACAAACATTAAGTTGAAAACATACATTTTTTAAGTATAAAGTTTTGTAACTAATATAATTTTCGTTAGAAATCCCGCTTTAGTTTTACAATTCTTACCGTGACATGCACTGAATTTTCTTTAAAATTGGTAAATATTTCATCACAAATAAATATGTCGTCTGATTTACAGGAAGGTGAAATAGTTAAAGTAATTACTTTGGAACAGGCTTGAATGAAGCATTGAAAGAACACAAGTTTGGATCAAATATTTTACGGCCGGAAAATTCCGTATAGAAGGTTGCCTTCTACATTCATTATACATGAAAATTTCTGCTAGCTTTTAATGTATATGATTTCAGTTTGGATGTATATTGAAAGAAAAGGAATCAAGATACAAAATGAAAGATTCATTTTTTAAAATTAAAATAAAGAAAATATCACTTATTCCTGACATTTTGAGGAACTTTGAAATTTCAGGGCTAAACCCGTAACCCTCGGAGGGTTAAAACAACTACAACAACACAATATGTCATCTTAATATTTTATTTAGTGCTTAAATCATCTAACTACTGAATGGGTGTGACAAAACATTTCTGTTCTCTAAATGATCAATTGCAGCTTTTGGAAGACATGAATGACTACAGCATATTTAAATTCAAATTAGTAGCAAATTTTGTGAGCCTTCAGTGATAGTCATACAATATACGTAACGTAATATTCACCTTAATATATATCTGTGTTACTTGAATAGAAACTCTGAAAAATAATTTGTGAATAATCCCTCTGTTCGTAACTCTGCCTAACACGAAAATGGCATTTCCTTGTCATCGACAAGAAGAAATACAGCGTTTCCAAAATTCCATATAGAAAGCATTTCTTTGTAAGACGTGTAGAGACAGCTTAATGGATAGTTCTGGTAAGATTATTCAAATTTAAGTAAAGCAAAGAGGCAATAAAACTTACGTTTTAGCACATTATTAACAATTCAGTGCGGAAAAGAGCTGAAACTTTTCAGACTTTTCATAGCTATATCTAAATGAAGTTTATTCATTTCTGAACAAGAAAGAATATCACATATCGCATTGTGATCATTAGAAAAATTATAAATTTGTGGTTGCAGAGTAACTTCAAGAATATTAAAAATTATTATCTGATTTGGCAAAAAGCATTCAACGAAATTTTATTTAGAGCTGAAATAATTAATATAATTTTTCTTAGTATAAGAACTGAGATTGTAATGTGCTCGAAGAGAAATTTTCGTACTTGAAAAGTTTAGTTCAATTTATTATTATTTCAGTATTCACTAGGGTAGATTATCCAACTGTTTAGTTTCAAAATATAGCCTTTTATTCTACATCACAATTTTTAGTTTAAAATGCAACCCAATGCAATGATGATAACGATTTCATGTCATTATTATTTAGCAGCATATATCAGCTTTAAATAATAGTATTATATACTGTTCCATAATTTCATGTTTACGAAAACTTTAGATTTCACAACATTTAAATTAAATTACGGAAATATCATGCAAAACGTCTTGAATTCATATGTCAGGATGCAGCTTGCAATACTTAAAAATATCAAGGATGATTTTCATAGTTTTCTTGCTATAAAAGTATAATTTTATCTGTTCATTTTACGATGTTTAATGTAGATACATTTTTATTCCAGCAAATCTTATGTTTCAGCCTTATTTACTATCATATATCATGTGTAAGATGTCAGTGATAAATAATAATAATAAATAAATAAATGAATAAATAAAAAACAACAAACTATTGATTTATCTGTGTTGTTATTTTTCAAACTCAGTTTAATTCCAGTTTTACTGTATATATTTTTTCAGTGTCCCATATGCTTTACCACTTATTTATTTCCTTCAGACAGCATTCCCATAAGCACGTAACTATTCTTACATGAGCGTTCTCGCTTTCTGGGATGTACAATTTTGCAGTTATTTATTAAACCTGTATAAAACCTAAGCGTATTTATTTATCCACTTGTGTAAAGTCATCCGAAAGGCATATTAATTATTATAAAATATAGTACACACAAGACATACTAGTATCCAAAATTATCTTAACTTGCTCTATACGTTATAGAGGTTGACTTCCTTTTTTTAGCATGAACTAGTATCAAGATCCTAATAGATATTAAACAAATTATCGCTTTGTCTGAAATGAACTACAGAACTTTGAAAAGGTTTAAAGCAAAACTTTTTAACAGAAATTGTAACGTAAACGCACTTTTCGGTTCATAGGTTCAACCTTGTGGCGATAAAAGTTAAAGTAATAATCAAACACTTTAGATGTAAACTAGTAGTCAAAGATTACACAGTTAATTTCGAATCTAAGTGGGCTCAGAACTCACTGACATACAATTTGAATGGCGGCAGCTATAACTGAAAGCTGAATAACAAGAACGCTATAAAAACTGACAAAACTAAGTAATGTGGCCTCGAGAGGCAGAAACACGCTCAGTTTTACAAACTAAATTCCTCAGATTCAATACTCTCTAAATTCATTTACATTTTTGGTAAGGTAACGTAAAGAAGAAGTTATAGTAAGGTAGAAATTATAAATAACTGCTTAAAGAAATATAACAGAAAATTTATAACATTACTTTCTCTAAAATGACGAATAAAATTTCAGAAATAAATAATTCAAAAATGCAAACTGAAAAGCAGGACATGAATATAATATGTTGTGCATTTAACACAATTAAGAGGTTTGAGTATACTGTCCTCTATTTAACACAGTTTTATTAAAGAATCATAATTCAGAATAACTATATAATCTTTATTAACGAGTTAGAGCGTTTGCTTAACTCAAATAAATAGAACACAAAAAGAATGCATACCAAAGTTAAGTCTTTACAAACATTTAAATCGAAGTGTTGAAAAAAAAACTTACAAGAGCTTCATATAAATTTTAAATAGCTGCAGGCTTACATATTAGGCAATATTATCAGAAGCACATTTCATAAACGAAGATAACATGCTGAAAAGAATGAAGTAAAAATACAAAGCAAGTAGAAAATTTTTTTAAGGCTTTTGTGGCATCTGAAAAACACTAAGTGGAATCCTAGCTCGCAAATATATCTTTTGGTGCTCATTTGGTTTTGTCCTTGCCGAGTTTCATTACGCAAAATGACACTAATTTATTGTAACAGAATGGAATATAAAATTTTATTTTAAGAACTTAGACTAAAATAATATATCACCGAAACGAAATCTGAGTAAAATATATCGAAACATCATTAAAAATTCACACATTTGTTATTCATACACAGTATGATATCGCATGGCTCAGAAACTCGTATCACAACTTGATTTCTTTCACCAATGAGATCTTCAAAGAGCTGGCATCTCTGGAATGTGATCTTCTTCCTACGTATAGGAATTCAGATCTGGAAATTACCTGTTCATTTCGCTCGCTCAATGCCTTCGGTTTTAAGGAGCTCATTGACTAAATTTAGTGTGGAGGTTAATTATCATCCCTTAAAGTCAGACCCACTTTCGCCTCTCAGAATCCTTACATAGAGTTGTAACACTTCATCTCGATAACTCTGGACTGCAATACCTCCTTTGTAAAATACATAAAAATGTGCTCCAATACTGACATATCTATATACATCTATACACATCTATATTGTCATTACTCCCTAATGTTTACGAGTATACTTCAGGTTACCCGCATACGTAAATGCTTTTAGAATAAGTATATCATACTGAACCAAGATCCATCCCTGAACGTAACACAACCTCATTTTTACACATTCCGGCTCAGATGCTCTTTGCATCACTTCAGGCAAACCCTCTTCTGTTTCAAGATGTGCGAAACACGAAGCATAAGTTTTTAATATAATGTTTTTAATCACTAAACCTCTTGCATGAATATTGCAGCGATACAAAAATCTCTGTACACATACCGTTCTTTTCAAAATAGTTGTTTCTCTTCTACCGCAAGTTTCAATTTCCTAGGAAATGTTTCATTAGCATTTATTTGATTCTGGAGGGCACTGTTTCTCTGTTGAAAACAGTCGTCCATCTTATTATTTTTAAAATTGTTTGGCCTAATTTATACGTCAAACATTCATGTGAATGATATTTCTACACCATTAAAAGTATTTTGATTCAGTCAGCACTAAAATCAGATCTTGAATCGCAAAAGGTCGTTCGGATATTCATTTTGTTGAAAGTTACTTTTTCATGATGCCATGCCAATATTTTCTTTAAAAATCTTCATTTTCTTTATTGCACCTGTTTATTACATATATTTACATTTTATTTATACAGTGCAAAACTAAATCAGGCTGATTTTTCACTTCATTTAGCATTTTTCACGATGGTACAAATAACTTTGTAGTCAGTGTGATGTTCCTCAAATTTTGATAATATTTCAGGGAAATCTCTGTTTCATATTTCTTCCAAACCAATTTTCAGAGGAAATATCTGAAAAGGCATATTTATTTCATCTTTCCATTTTTGTTGATATATAACGCACGCGTTTTGTTATTTTTATTATGCCTTTAAGAATTATAGTTGGAAGGGATGCATTTCCTTACAATACGAAGTTTCATTACGCAAAATGACACTAATTTATTGTAACAGAATGGAATATAAAATTTTATTTTAAAAACTTAGACTAAAATAATATATCACAGAAACGAAATTTTCTGGTAACCTTTTTTAACTTTTCTTCTTTTAAATCGAATGAAGCCAAAAACAAATAAAATTTATTCACATAAAACGAAAAGTTTATAAAAAAGGTTTCTGGAATAATGTTGTTATAATTTAAAGCAACTTAGAGGAAAAGCAGTTTAAAATTTTTGTTTTATGTGAATAATTTTTATTTGTTGTTGGCCTCATTAAATTTGAGAATTTTTAACAGCTTTGGTTTTAACCTTTGGTTATTATTAAATTAAGTTCTTTTAATTTAGGTGCTCAAGTAGTTTTTATACTAAATTAGTAATAAAAACTTATTATTACTTAATAAACAATTATTATAAACTTTTCGTTTTATGTGAATAAATTTTATTTGTTTTTGGCTTCATTCGATTTAAAATTTTTAACACCTTTTATTTTTACATTCTATTGTTACAAAATTACATTAAATTAAGTTTGTTTTATTTAGATGCGCAAATAATTTTTAATATGCTTTGGGTACCTACTGAGACAACATATATATAAGTTTATCGACTTCTATAGTTTTAGGAAATAGAATATAACACCTTATTTTAAAATCAGAAGGTTTCTGGAATAATGTTGTTATAATTTAAAGCAAATTAACATGCATTAATCACTTTTAATTTTGAAATTAATTTATGTTAATAAACTGCATCTCTGCAGTTTTTACATGTAACGTATTTTAAATATACAATTAAACAATTTTTTTATTACGGTGTAATCTTTATCAGTTAATGCATATTTTTCAGGTGAAGCTTTTCTTATGATTTAATACCCTATCGGATGGTTAATTATGATTAAATGAAGTTTTAAGCTTATTTCATATGATAGCCCTCATACCCTCATAAATTTTTTTTTCTGTTTAATTTTTCTTATGAGTTTTTTATTAATTCTTTCCTGGCTCCAAGTTTATTTATGTAAATCCTTTTTTTTAAAGCTTCTCGCTATATTTTTAATTTTAATTTTTGGCATTATTTTGCTATGTATAGATGTATGAATCCGTACGTTTACCACATTTCGCTTTAGTATTAAATCATTTCATGGGACGTATTATTTACGGACCACTTTTAATGCAATTCCTATATTTTTCCCCCAAAGAAAAGAATTCGAAGTAGAATTAATGGTCTTTAGTGTTCGAATTTTGGATTCGACTTTCTGACTTTCGTTATCTTTTGGCTTCTTTCTTATCTTGCAAGAAACAAAGAACGTCGCGCCTCACGCCTTGCGGCTTAGAAGATAAGAAACGTGTTTTCTTTTTTTTATTCTATCACAAATGTGGTATTTAGCTTTCAGCCGTTTCTGAGAACTTCCATCCCTAGTATTAAGTAAGAAATTCGAGTTACATTAAGGGGAAAACAGTGAAAAATAAAATTCTATACTCTCAGTATCCCATTTCCCTCACTTTATTAGAAGACAAAAGTCGTGCATAAAAGAAGATTACACTCTTTTCATTGCAAATAAAGTAAACTTATACATCCGTGTTTTCTTACACTAATTTTCAAATTCTTATTGCTCGAAATATTATACCATATGTATATACTTCCCTCATAAGTGGGTAGGCTTTAGTTTGATAACTTTTAATACTTTTGATTTTGTTGAAAGGACATGATTATGTGAGAAGTAAAACGTGGAACATAAAAAAATTGCATAGTACGTTATTAATATATATAAGCATAAATTGTATACCTCCTTCTTATATATATTTGTGATCTTTATTAATAACATCTTTGGCAGTATGAAATAAAAGTAGTTACAAACACACTATTCATCAGATTTAAAGGTACACGATAGAAATAAAAACTGATACTTCATGAAACATTATTAACATGAGTTTGTACAAAAGCATTGGTTAACATAAATCACAATGTCTGGCAGTTGATTATTCACAAACTATTGAAATTAAAACCAAATTTAAGGAAATTGGTAAATGATGGAAAACTTGAGTCACCTCATTAAGAAAAAAAAATTTTAATATGCTGTGAAATACCTCGGGCACATATGCACACCTCACATCTTAATTTCATAGACTTTATCAAAGTGTTGAAAGTCTTATGGAATTGCACGTCACACTTCCTCAACTCTTTGAGGGTCCGGGGAGGAATTTGGCACCCCGAAATTCGGCGCTTAAAGCATGCCACATATGCTCAATCTGGTTCAAGTCGGGTGAGGAAAGTGGCCAATCTATTCGAGGGAATCTTCTGTTTACAAGTATTCTGACAGCACATATTCTCGATGAGGCACAGCGTTGTCATTCATTAGCAAATACGCTGGGGCAACAGCACTCCTAAACTTTGGGTTCCAGTTCTTCGTCCACGTATCTCTGGGCGGTTACAGATCCTTCTTGAAAGATATGCGGCTCGGTGTTGCCATTTCACATGATTCCTCTCCAAATCATGAAACCGCGATCGAGGAACGGGATATTTCACGATCAAGGGAAGGCAAGTTGTGTGTTCCTTCTCCTCTCCAGATTAAAACACGTCTAGAATCACTATTTAGACTATACCTGGACTCGTTAGTAAACAATATCCAGACCCAGTTGTCTTGGCTACAGTGAACATAAAGACGATACCAGATCAAACGTGTCCGTATGGAAGCTGGAGTGAGTGGGACACAAACCATTGGCTTTCTCGCATGCAGTTCAACCTTGTTAACCCTTTGCGCAGCAGCAGAATGGCTTATTCGAGTTCTTGTGGTAGCCTCAAACTCTAAACCCAAATCTCTGGTAGACGCTTCGCGGTTTCTTCGAGCAGATAACGACAGAAAACGATCTTCTGATACAGTTGTATTTCTTGGCCGTCCTTGACCAAGTTGTCTGTCAACTGATCCGGGGTTTAAACAGCTGATCCAAGCTTTTGACATGACACATAGGGAATGAGGGATAATCAAATCTTGGACGAACTCCATTTGTGTTTGACCACCCTCGATTCTACCAATTATTAGCCACTTGTAACCTTCACTTAAATAACGCCTTTCAACCATACTCACTGAGTACTGATCACTCTGAAAAACAGCATTCACTTTAAACAACACTACCGACCAGAATTCCAACAGGCGCCCATTGCGCACCACATTGTCAATCCCCAAATTCTCAAATTTCCAGCACTAACGTAACGTACGGCAGTTTTGGGTTCAATCTTTTTAATTAATATAAATAATTACAGCACTGGGCACTGGTTGCAACGTTAACTTAGTGAGCACATTCTCATTATCCTTTAATTTTCGTAGCCAGTGGTACATTTAAGAGCTACATTTCTATTCATGGGGTAATTACAAGAAATCACTAATGGACTTTCAGCCCAAGGAAAGATATCATCTTAGAGAGCTTAACTGAGAGAAAATTGGATTCTGGTTATGTCATACATTGGAATGCGTCTGAAACTTCAGACGCAATTAAAATAATATCAAGTTTCTTTGCTGAGCATCAAAAAACTCCAAAACCGCGAAGACGTGACTCTTCGCTGTTTTGGTGTTTTCAGCTACGAGCTGCATATTTTCCCTAATAAATTAAAACAATATATGTTAGTCACAGATACATTTGTAACAACATGGGATTGTAGCAAATAAATGTTATGTATGTCAATTAACTGTAATAATTCATATATGCAGTCATATATATCGTCATATATGTCAATTAACTAATGATTTTACTGTATTAAGTTTTCATAAAAAGTTAATATTTTAATTTTGTTCCGATATTCATTTTGGAATCTTAAGAGAATAAGAAAATTTTAAAGTAAAATAGAATATAATTCCCTGAAGATTTAAATATTTTCGCTCTCAAATATAGTAAAATATGTGTTACCAATAGCTAATCAAATAATGTCATGCACTAACGTAATTTACAAAAATGCTATAATGCTTTTTTTTGAACTCAATGTTTTTATGGTTATAGAATTCCATTTACCATCATTTTTAATATTTGTGTAATTGCTAATGATCTTTTCCACAGCGAGCATCTTCTATGAAAAATGTGTAGCATTTAATAATTAAAATTTAGAACCTAATTTCGAAAACGCTATTATTGATGAATCAAAACAGAATTCCTTTTTACCAAATTCAGACTTTATCTATAAATCTGAAAGTACCTGAAAGTATATTTAAACATTTTTATTTATTGCTTTTAAATTTAAATTGGTAATGGTATGAATCAGAATTAAAAAATACATATATGCACTTTCTTTTCACTCCATCTTTAATGTATTCGATTGGGAAAACGACACCACCATGAATCCGGCGATATTGCAAATACTTTATTTTCAGAAATGTTTTCAGGGAAAAATTGTTATTGAATTCCCTCCACTGTGGACTTTCAGGATTACGAAACTATTTTACGACACTTGAAAACCTCTTTTATAATTCTTATCAGCTCACCTTATAAATATTGCTTGACGGTAAAACTAAAACAACTTACACTGAGAACCTCGACTCAGCCATTGTCTGACTACATACATAATGATTATTACCGCGTCCACAGGCATTTGAGATCTGAATCGAATCTTTTATGAAGGTATAAAAAGATGCCATCCGCACGAAAAGGACCTCTTTATGTTTTTCAATGTAATTTCATTTGAGACTTGGATTAAACAACAGCCAAATCATACATATCCGTATACATAATCAAAAGAACAGAAGCTGAAGATAGGAAGAGATTTTTGTGACACAACAATATTGCTTGATTTAATTGTTTCTCCATAAAGCATTATATTTGAGCTATTTTCACACCAGACAAAATCATAAGGAACCGTGCATGATAATCTTACAGAAGTTTTGCAGTAGACAATGTATAAGGCCCCCTTGAAATTTTCGAAAAATATACAGAGAAGTTGTATATTTTTCGCGGAACCTGCTTATGTAACGTTAGAAAGCTTTGATGTTGTTGTTATCGTGTCTATGATAAAGCCTATTCAAATAGTACCATGCGCATAGGTGACAGCCCACGCAATCAGCAAAATGTTATTATCATAGAGGTTCGGTCAATCAAAAACATATCTCAATTTATAACAATTCAGCGAAGATAACCAGACAATAAAATATGTGTGCAGTTGTCAGTTCTGTATCCGGAGAGTTATCACAGTTTCTGTAGATTTTCCTAACTTCTCTGTGAATTTTCAATCCCCTGTGATGGACAGTTCTAAGTCTGACAATGGTTTTTAGTTATAAGTTGATCTCAACTGATGTTATAGAGCTGGTGCTTTATTGGAATTGAAAGTTCCTTCAATCTGTATTTGGTATTTGCATTCGAGAGAGTAACATTTGCGTTATCATTATTGTTGAGATGCCGAGCCACTTTTGACAGTTTATCTGCGCTCGCGTTACCTGTGATGTTGAAATGCGCTGTCAATCATTGAAGAATGCAGCCTTTGTCTAACTTTTGAAGCTTGTTTAGGTGAAAGTGGATCTTGTTGGTAATCAGGAAGCTTCCATCCAGGATTGTCTGCAGAGTTGCCTTTGAATCACAGAAGAAAACGATTCATTTTGCCTGCTCAGAAATGGGAAGAGATCTATACATGTCAAGTACCTCCGCTATTGTCAGACAGAAAGGTGAAGATTGAGACTATTTCTACAATGCTGACATTGTGTTGATATAATATCTGGGGTAGTCATAAATACTCCAGAATCTCCATTAGTGATTATCTCATCTAGATGAACCATCAGTATAAGCGTGTACAAAGCCCTCTTTTGAATACTTTTTAAAGGTCTCGATCCCTTTTGTTTAATGATATCAATCAGTTCTTTTTATTGCATGGCCCTAGTAAGTTGAGTACTGTTTGGCTAGGTTAGAAATCTTTGGCTTTGATGTCTGCATTTTTAGAGTCTTTTCAAGAAACACATTTTATCATTTGAATTTCAGACAATCAGAAACGAAAATGTGTTTCACTAATTGAGAAAAAGGAATGTCTCTAATGAAAGAGGAAGCAATAAATCCAAATTTTATGAAGAAATATCTGTAGTGAAAATATTAAGAAAGTTTTAACATGCGCGTTCCTTGAAAATTATCACTAATATTCCTTTCAATATGAATGTTTTGTTATAATACAAAATTAAATCTAAAACATTAGTTTTCCATTAAATAAAACTCTGAATACATTTGGTTTACTTCAAAGAAATAGTTTATAGAAAATTTACGGGCAGGTGCCCTTATCTTTTAAATAAATACAAAACTGTAGCAGAATTCTAGGCTAATCGTTGAGACCACAAAGTAAAGCGGAAGATTATCGCTTAAAGTAAAATACGATCTTTCAGCTTAAAGCCGTACATTACAGTTCTCGAGAAGAAAAGCTATAAGGGCGACATAAGCTTGTAAATACAGGAAATCTTTCAAGATCTCCTCCTCTGGCCTTCATCATTTCGTCTCATATGGCTTAGGCAAGAGAAGAGCAACTAATCCGCGAAAACTATTAGCGAGAAAGACGTAATCATTTCAGCGGACTGGGATTAGAGCTGGAGTGAAAACCCCGCGTGACTTCCCCCAAAATATGTGATAAAGGATTAAAATCTCCTTTGAGGAATACGGAACAGGTCGATCGAGCAGATGTGCCTAGTACATAGACTCTGTGTAAGGAAATCCTCCAGGAAAAAGGTCTTTGTGTTGAACATGAGTTGATTAAGTGTTATAGATTGCAGTTATTATCGAAGATTCTCCTGCGGAAAAGGATAGCACTTCCCGTCTTTTTAAAATTTAACTGAATTCTTTAGATAATAGAGTTTACAATGAACTAATTATAGTAAATATAACAAGGAATTATTTTCATAATAGGATACTATTCTTTTATAAATTTATATCTGGGACAGAAATTTCAAATTAGAAAGCCAAATTTCGTAGACAGCATTTTGCATCAAATAGAAAATCGATACTTTCCACTTTCTCAATATTTTCATAATTTCTCATTAGTGAGAATAATAATATATCTCATTATTGAGCTCACAACATGAATGCTTCCTGTAAAATTATTCTGAATTAAAAATAAATTTAAAATGAGTCTATACTAATAAATAACGCACGTGTCGAAAGTACCTATTTGAAGTATGCATGGCACTTGTCAGAAAGTAAGGAATGTCAGGGTTCAGAATTCTTAAAGCTACCATATCTGAAAAGTCAAAAGAGGGTAGAAGAAAAAAAATTGTTTATAATTATAAAACCGGTATACAGAACACTAATAATGATTAATCTAAGAAGCTCATTGCTTCGAAATTTTGTTAAATGCCAAACTTGATTCTGTGGGCGCATTTCAAGCCCACTGAACAACAAGAAAGGAAAAAATATTCAGATAATAAAAATGTGATATTTATTAACACCATTTTAATATTGCTAAGCTGACTTATAGTACTACTAATAATAAAGTAGGTTAATTTATCATGTGTGATTAATGATATTTAAAGAATTATTTTTTGTCTACGATACGTTTATTGCTATTTCTTATAACTCTGTGTTAAATATTATCAGTCTTCTTAAAGAAAAAATGATTATCCTATACTGCGGTGAATAATTTAAGGTGCTGTAAATATCCTCTATTTATTACAGCAAACTTATACATATTCACAAAACTATTGATTCAATATTTTATAAATTAATATAAATTGAATTCTGAATCTGAAATAATTGAATTAATTCAATATTTTACTTAACTTTTAATGAAAGTAATAAGATAAATATGTCAGCTGTAATTAAATACATAACGCAAAATCGTTCCATTTGGTAAGCAAAGGTAGCTATAATTTGAAAGATAAATTAAAGATTTTATGCAATACCGAATAAGAACACACTGGGATATGAAAGAGAGATGGAAGAAGGTAAATTAAGCTCAATCTTGGTGGCAAAATATGCCGGGATATGCGTCATTAAATGGTGCGACATAAAACTGGAGAGACTGTGCTATAAGCACTTCTAATATTAATAAATAAATTTCGACTCCAATATAAGATATTAAACTTTGCGGCGTATCATCACTAATATGATTAATTTAAGTCTTTCATCACTTTCCTACACCCCTTCATTAGAGGAAGAATGGAAAATAATAAACGAAAGACCTAGAAATCGAAGCAACAAACAAGACAGTTAAAATTTCTATAAACAGTTAATATTTCTATGATAAACTAAAGGCAAGCAGTGAAAAATCTGACAATAAGGAAGGAAAGCAAAATACCGTTTAAGAATTCCCACAAAAAAATCTCATGATAACAGGAAAGCATAAAACCAAAGATGATAGAAATAATAGTCTATGGGGAAAGAAAAACAAACTCAAATATACATTTCCTACTATATAAATCTTCATGGGAAGCATTTATACCCCCCAGATTGTAGCATCTATATCGGTCAAAATCTCACGGAACTACAACTGCGATTTAATGGTCAGATGAATAAAGCTATGTGTGAGATGGAATAAAATACATTAAATTAGTTTATTATTCGCCCAGAAATGCTATCAGTCTGGAAACGCGATTTTTTTTATCGAATCACTATGAACGCATCTTTTCAATTTTCATTCGAGTCTGCGTCCATGTAACAGAATATCATATATTTATCTTTCAAATTTAATCTGTCTGTTGTATATTAACAAACTAAGTTATCTGAAGGTAATAGATGCAATTCTTAAGAATATTCGTGTCTTACATGGAATCGGATTGGCTTCAATACTAAAATTGCATTTAATTGAGAAACCATTTTTCAAATTGTTGCCACCAAATATTTTCGCCCTATTTTTTTTTCTTAGAAAATTAAGTAATGAAGAATCTGCATGTATATATATGTGTGTGTGTTGAAAAACCTATGGTAACCAGAGCCATCAAATTCTGAATAACATAGTACTCCACCCTAAAATGTGCACCTGGAAGCCCAAATTTTGAATTTAGAATTTTTATTTCATATTTTGCAGAGGTTTCATAAAGTGTTCCTTAACAGTCTTAAAGATTTGAAATCGAGCAAAGGCAACACTGTACGGAATAAAACATTTCTATTTCCAGCGCTCTGAAACTGTCTATGAATATTTTATGATTTTACTGTTGAATTAATTTCATGGAGAGTGATATTTAATAAATAAAAGTTAACGCAAAGAAAATTGCTAATGGAAAGACAAAGAAAAATGTTGTAGGCCATCTTACTAAAAAGAACTGAACATTGATACCATGAACTGAGAAAAGTCTGAAAAAAATAGAAAATATATGGCAACACATAATACTGCATCAGGAAATCTGAACATATGCTAATATGCTGCTTTTAAAATTTCTGCGGTTTTGCTTTTAAATAGTATATGATGTAAGTGCAAAGAAAACGATGCTTGATAAAAAGACGGAAAAAAAAAAAAAAAAAAAAAAAAAAGGGTTAACAGCAGAGATTGTAAGCTCAGCGAGAATAATAATAATAAAAAAAACAGCTTAAACTCTATTTTGTTAATATCAGATTTTACTTTACATCCTGAATATTATATGATATGAGATAAATCGCAGAAAAAATAGCATATTCTTTAAAATTTGTTTAAGTTATTGCATACTTTTGGTATTTGAAATTTTACAAATCAATAAATTTATTTATTTAAAAAGAGCAGTAGCTTTTATAGTTTATGGATGCGTATAGAAATTTAAATACGAAATTTGCATTTAAAGATTTGAGGATGGAGAGTTAGAAAGAAAGCAAAGAGTGAATGAATTTTTACATAATTTTCAGTATCAAAATAATATTTTTTGGATCAAGTAAAAGATTAAAATACCTGAAATGTTTTAGTTTTTATCTCTCTTATATCCTCTTTACGGAATTTTGTGTATGTATCTTTTGTTTTATCCCGTACAAATAAAATTTCTTTTCTTAAAAGATAAAAGTATTTATTTAAATAATTATTATGGATTCTAGTTTTTAAGTTACATTTGGAAAGGCACAGGATAAATTAAATCTGTTCCGAAGAGGAAAAAAAAATAAGAAAAAACTGAGTTTCTTCTTCGTATATTAGGATAATGAACAATAAACAAGTTTGAAAACCACAAAATTCTCTTATGGCATGATTGCAGACTTTCATCACTTTAAGTGCTTTCAGAAATGCAGATGCAGAACGACTATTACGAACTATGCAGAACGACTAATTACAGATATGCAATGCAGAACGACTATTACGCAGAACGACTAATTACGAACCTATGCAGAACGACTAATTATGCAGAACCCTATGCAGAACGACTAATTACGAACGAAAAATTTGAAATTTTACTTCAGCCTGGAATGGTTAAAACGTTTTAGGAAATTATATAGTATCTAGAAGAGCTCAAGAAGAAACGGAAAATTAGGCAAATCTCCTTATAAAGTGCTACAAATATTTCGCAATTAAATAAATTATTTTGTAAATATATAAATTACAATACATTTACAAAACTGATCAAAGGGCGATTGTCTACTGCCACTTCAGCAAAGATTACAGCAACCATCGCAACTGTGATTCTAACGTAATAAGGATGAGAGTAAAAACTTTCGAAATCTGTTGTGTATTAATGAATTAAAAAACCAAAATCTTCCAAAATTTAAAACCCAAAAACGGGAGTTTGAAATTTTAATTATTTTATTTTTAAGTTTAACGCACCTTATCTCATACTTTTTAAAAATTTTAATATTATCTGGTCTCATATGAAGGAGAAACGTTCCTTTCTTTGTTACAAATATATACTCATGTAAAAATATTCAAATAGAAAGTTTTTTGTGAGACGTTATATGATAGGTATACTTTTTTGAAATCCAAAAAGTAAAAGAAACAGT
The DNA here is from genome assembly GCF_044657685.1 of Stegodyphus dumicola. Lineage (NCBI taxonomy): Eukaryota > Metazoa > Arthropoda > Arachnida > Araneae > Eresidae > Stegodyphus > Stegodyphus dumicola. The sequence continues at coordinate 95,220,542 of NC_140772.1, read as the reverse complement.
ATCAAGGATAGTTACATTACCGTTCTTTCGAGATTGCCTATGCAATGGTCATTCGCAATTTGTTTTTTATTTTCAACTTATTTTTTAAATATTATTTTTGGATAAATATCATTCAAACTCCTCTGTCTAAGCTAAATAGAAACAAAAGCAACTATTGTTTTTTTCTAATATCCTGAAAGTATGGTTCAATGTGAAATCTACTTCATTTCAGTGGGTGCACTTAGTAAGAATAAATTCAAAACATTAAAAAAAATCGAAAATATCTGGAAATGTATCTGTAACTTGTTGCATTAAAATTTCGTTACGAATTTTTTTCAAATAAGTGCGCTTAATACAGAGAAGATCAGAGTTGCTGAAACCTTATGAGGCAAATCATTACCTCTGATTCTATGCGAAAACTACTCCCATTTATTATGCATTCAACAAACAAAATATTTGAAACTATAATGACGTGTGATGAACCTAGGCTATAAATCTATTACATTTTATTATCTATTATTTTATCATTGGGCATACTGTCTGGAGTTTGCTGATGCTTACACTAATGTAACTATGCAGGTGTGTCATCCAGTTCCAGATAGTTTTATAAGGTATTTTAACTCTCCTTTCCGCATTCTTTCGTACTGCGGTTAGAAGCACACTCGACGCGTATTCAAGAGGCCTATGTTTCGAGTTCCACCGAGGACACTGAAACGTTTTCACACCTCCTGATTCAAAATAACCTATTGTCTTTACAGTGGCGCCTGAACTAAAAGGCGATGGACGGTAATTTCTCACCACCTAGATTTGGAAATTGGTTCCACCAATCCCCAGTCGCCCTTTAAAAGGGGAGTATATAAGGTCCAATGATAAAATGTCTTGCTGACTGCATGTCTTCGTGGTGGAATTGGAAGCATACTCGTGGCGTATTCGAGAGGTCCAGGTTTCGAGTCCCGGCGAGGGCATTGCATATTTTTCAAAATAACCTATTGCTCTACAACTTTACGTAACAAAGAACTTGAATGTCGTTATCGCTTATTACGCTAGGTTATTTACTAACATTACTTATTTACGTAGATGTATATGCCGACTAAGTGAAGTTTAAAACTTTTTTTACTTTCTCCTTTGCCCGCTTTGTTTCGTTCTAATCCGAAGATATGCTCCGCATTTATGATTGAAACATAGTATTTCGTCTTCGGACAAATATTCTTATTAACTGACTTTTTTAAAGGCCCAGATATTTGCTACGTAATCCAAACCTTTCTTCATCTTACTTTAAATCAGGGGTTCTCAACCGGTGGTACGTAAGAGAGAAAAATAGGTAGTACGCAAAGAAGCAAAGTATTTCTAAGTATTAAATTCGAAAATTAAAACCCCAACATCCTGATTGAGTTCTTTCTCTAACGCTCGTAAATTTATGCGATCTGAGCTTTGTTCAAGAGTGGTGGTGGTAGTAGTACTTTGTAGTGATGGTACTAAAGGTTTTCAGGTTTTATTTAGATGGTACGCGTTAGTCAAAAGGTTGAGAACTGCTGATTTAAATTATTGAATGCCAATATAACCACGTGTAAGATTTTTCATCAGCTCAGTTCAGTTGAAGATGAAAGGAGACACATCGTTTAAACCAATGGTTAACAGGTACTGTTTCACATTCATCATTAACAGTATTTATTCTCATTATAATAACTATATTTAAGAAATTCATATTTCACATTTATATATTCATATTAAAATACAAGCTTTTGATTCTTTAGGTTTTGATGATAGTTTCTGTCTGGCCCATGTACTCTTTGTTAGTCTTGAAGTCTGAATACAAAGGTTCGCGATATAATATTTAATGACATTTCTGTAAGTCTCAAAATGAACCAAGATATGAATGAATGATTCTAAATATAATATTTGGTATTTCAGAATAAATCAATTCTGATATGTTTCAGCCTGAGCAATAGCCATTCGGATTGAGTTTAGACGTAAAATAAAACAGTATTTGGAAGTATTTAGTAGATAAGCAGCAGTAGAATTTTTTCAAAATTTTAGATAAAATAGGAAATAGATAAAAATAAGATAAAGAGATAGAAATAGTCTAGAAATAAGATAAATAGATGGAAATAGTCTTAACAAATAGGAAATTATCTGAATTTAAACTTAGGTTTGGTATAAAGATACTGAACGATACACAATTCGAATTACTATGTAATCTCATTTTCTTGTGAGGATCCTGCGTACGTTATACTTGTTTGTGATATAGCAACATAAATTAAAATCTGTGTATCTACTAATCTATTGAACATGCTTCTAAAGAGAAGTGCTGTCATCTTCAAATCTGCACATTAACACATCCAGCAACGAAATTCGCATTCAGTCTAAATCGTGTGCTATATATTAAGATCTGACTGTCCAAATAAATCAAAGAATGTATAAAATTCCGCTCCGTCAGGTAAAAACTAAATCCTTCGTATACCTCCTTTAAGAAAATGGAGTTTATTCAAGAGACTGTAGATAATTATCTTGAAAACTGCCGAACTTCCTCTCGTCAAAATAGAAGATAAATATCTTTAGCGAAAACAGAAGAAAATCCATTTACAGAGAATCAAAGCATCAGCATTTCACTAAGAAATGATTAGCATCTTTTATTAAGAAATTATCAGTGCCTAAAAGAATGGAAAAGAATTTCTAATACAATAAAGAACCAGTCCTATACACACACAAGTGCTTTATATGTAATTTACATTTATGCATCGTTTTATATGTTCACCGAATCTGTTTTATACTATCAGGTTTAATGTTCCTTCTTACCTTCTTCGGGAACATGCAAGAACCTGACTCGGAACAGAGAGCTTACTAAAGCTATGTTCAAAACTGTGGGAAGTAGACAGGATACACAAGAAGGGTATACAAAACCCTTTATTTTTCTCTATTTACAAAAACTTCCGTACTTCGGAATACACAGACCCGCTACTTGGGGTCTAACGTAAAAATATAAAAATAGAACTAAACTCTAATTTAACTTTAAAATAATAAACGTGGAAGATTGGCCTTATATTAACAGGAAGGCGTATGTAGTACAGATAACTGAGAACACTACAATACGTTTAGAATTATCAAGAGGATTAAACCTCTGGCCTGGAAGGCAACAGCAACTGAGTAAAACTTCTTAGGCAAGCGGCCTGCTTCGACTAACCGCTTCCGCTCTCTCGCTTGGCAAAAAGCCACAACTTAAGTACTTGGCGTTCGCCAGACAAACTTTGCATAAATACTTTAATGCTTATAATTCTGGCCGGAAGTAGAAAATTAGAAGTGATGGTAAAGATTTAAAATAAAATAAACGTTAGTAAAACTTAAGATCCTTACAATACATCTTAATAATATAATATTTCATTACTATGATGCATAACTTCAGTAATACTACGTTTCTTGTCTGTTTCGTTCATCGATAATTTACATAGCGTATGTACTATTAAATGAAAGAGAAAGAAAACTATTTACGATTTTTAGAGTAAAAATAACAAAATTTTTTCTTACAATGAATATTGGAATATTCTAAATAATTGTTTTAAACCAGTTACAATTTAGGCATAAAAAATCTCTAATTTTTCTTATCTGGAGAAAAATTGACAAATATTAGCTTTTCGTGGCATTTTGGTTTTTTCATGTACTGTTTATAAAGTATCTGATGTATACACCACATAGTTTCCTGGTACGACCTATTAAATTAAACACACTTTCTGCTGCACTTCATTTAAACCTATGACCTCGAATTTCATTAGAGATTTCTTTCTCAGTGAATAAATTCAGTTCTCAATTTGTGGTAAGGCAAAAAAAAAAAAAAAAAAAAAAAAAAAAAAAAATACTATGAAACCTCAAAACATCTTCATTAAAACCTGTAAAATAAAGAAAAACATAAATCACCAAATATAGTTAAAAAAATTAAATTTTACAATTAAAATTAGTGTTACTACGCGATAAAAGGAATTCAGCCAGCGGGAGGAAGACAAAATTTTCAGAGCACATAAACGGAAAGTAAACTTTTGTCCGGCAAGGCAAAAAGACATTAAAATTGGTGCACCAACTGATTCAAATCATTGTTGTACTAAAACTTACAATTACAATAAAATGGCTGCCTATTTAGGCTTAGCGCCACTTTTAAATTATTGGTAATATTGTAGTTATTGAACGCAGATTAACTGAAGACATATAAACCTTAATCCGAACATAAAAACAACGCAATTTAAAATTTTTTAATGCAAAAAATGCATAATATATCGAAATATAAGAATATAAAATCTGAGCTAGTTCGAGCCGGGTAACAGAGTTCATATATGTGTGTATGTGTGTGTACAAGTATGCGTTTGAGGCAGTCGATTGCAACGCAAAAAGGAAGTGCACCACTAAATGTTAGAGCAGTCCCGTAAACAAAATTTCAACGCTCTATGGTTATTCATTTTTGAATTATGCGAGATATATACGTAAGTACGTACAGACGTCACGAAAAATGTCTCTTCTAAATCCATTTTAAATTCATTTTATAATCCCTTTTGGAAAAAAAAAATAGTCCTTTATTCTGTCCGTATGTACAGATGTCACGCAAAAACATCATTCGAATGGAGTAGAGTGTAGTCAAAATGGATATTTTTGTTGAAATATACCTGAAATTTTTCACTATTACAATACTTCCTTCACTTCGCACAAGAAGTAAAAAATCTGATGTTTACACCACATGATTTCCTTGTACGGAATATTAGTTTTAAAATATATTCTGACCTATAAAGTAACATTAAAATATTAACAAATTCTTCCAAGTAAATGTTAATACACAAAGATACCTAAATGTGAAAAAAAATTCCTTTCCAGCCATAATTAGAATATTGGATTCCGAAATTTTTATGAAGAATTTAGGCGATAACGAAAACGTATTGTAACCATAAGCGAAAAGGCCATTTTTTATCACCATTCTATTGTCTTTAGTCATTAGTTTCGAATTTTGCTTCCGTCAGGAAGAAGCCATATTGAGAGATAATTTTCGATTCTTTCGCGATGAAGCGAGATAAATGGTTTCCAATCAGTGACTCGAAGCTCTTAGTTAACGATTAATCTTTCGAGTCAAAGTGGATCCCAAAATCATTTAAGAGAGAGGAAATTGGATGTTCTTAGTGACGAAGCAGAAAGATTGCTTTGCAGCTATGTTATACACTTTGCATTAAACTTCGGTAATGTTGCAGCTGTGTTCATTTAGTCATTTATATTTGTAAGTCTAAATTTATATATTTATTTCTGTAAAGTAAAACACCTCTATCTGTGCCTATTGCATACTATATAATTCCATTTTTATTTTCGAATTACATTGCATATATTTCTTAGTTTCCAGACACACATGTTTTCGAGTTAATTAATAAATCCGGTTACCTAGAAAGACATGTTTGGGATGAATCCTTGGGAAAAATTTAAGATATTCTTTCAAATCGTGTTTCTATAAAAAGGAATGATTAAAAGATACTTTAAAAAATATTATACCCATATGTGTTTTTATTATTATTTCTGCTAATAAAATTGATACTTTACTGAATTTATCATATTTGAAATTTAAAGTTTGGAGCTCTTACAGTAGCGTAGCCAGAGGAAGGAGGGCAGTCCGTTGTGGATAGCATATTTTGCGGGCCGCGTTTTTCACGTGAAACAGGGTATACGGATTAGTTATAAGGATCTTCGAAGGAAAATGCCTAAATTGAGATTTATTATATTATAGCAAAGTTCACTGCGATTAAATGTCTAAGGATGTCTTCGTGAAGGATTAATATTCTCTGCGAAGAGCTTAAAAATGTAAACTTTCTCATATTCAAGCTAGGAGCGAAGCACTGGCCCTTATTCGCATCATTTGCATGCAAGAACTCAAACATCAGTGTCGTAAGAAAATCTTTTTGGCAGAGCCTGTGTAAACCAGACTTCTGGTTAGACCATTTAAAAGTCAAAAACTGGAAAAGAGTGTCCAAAAGCAGGGACCCTAGAGAAGACTTAGAGAAGGCCAGGGCCTACCCTGCGCTGTCAATCCAATTTAGAAAGAAAGAAAAAAGGTAAACTTATCAAAGAATCTACTTTGGGTATACTGCTAACAAGAGTTAAAAAAAAAGTTCATTTATAAGTAAAAGTATTTTGATTTAGTTAAAAGAGAATAGGAACGTTGTTAAAATTATTAATTACACGTAAATATACCTATCATTCTCAATTTATTTTTATATCCCCCTTATCTCTTAAAAAAATAAATCTTTTGCTTTTTTCTGTGTTTAAATTTCTCGTACATTGCTAAATTATTCTTAAAATTGTAAATGTATTAACACAAAATATATTTCAGTAAATGGATTTATAATTTTCAGAACATACTATAAAGAATAAAAAATTGTTATTATATGAGAAAATAATTCTAACAAGAATACTTTTTATTTTTATTTTAAATTTGTGGGCTTCCATTACTTTGATTAAATAACTTGTAGCTTGGAAGAAGTTCCTTCAGCGTTCTTTACGTTATAATTTGTAAATGGGTTGTTTCAGAAAAATATAACTTCCCAGAATAATTCTTTTTGTGTGCACAAGAAATCGAAATATTTAGAAAATATGGCTTAACATTATTTTAAAGAAACCGTGGCCCTTTTCGGAATGCACAGTAATAAATTAGGTAAGTACAAACGAACTATAATTCTGGCATTTATTTTATTTCTACTTCGAGAGAAAAAATAATAATTGTACACATTTATGTAACCAAATTGCACCAAATTTAGAATTTCTAAACTGCTGGGTATTTTAGGAAAGCTACTTCTTTGTCTTTCGTCAGCTGCAAGTATATTTTTTTAAAAATGTAATATATGTAAAGGTATGCTTTTCTTATCATTTACTTGACAACATTAAATCTATCAACAGAAACTATTGAATTTATAACAAAGGTAATCTTTCACCCATGATTATAGATTCTTTGTCATATAAACATGGAAAAAATGACCATGCTTCATTAACATAAAGATTAAACGCTATTTTTCAGGAACACACTTATAATACTTTGGCCTTTATCTCAAAATGTATCGTACAACTGAAGGAAAAGGACTACACATTATATTTGCTCAGACAATAAAATTCGTTTCTAAACAAATGGAACATGAATCGAAATCACAAATCAAAGGCATTATAAATGTTCTTTAGCAAAGCAAAATTGTTTCTTTGTGTCAAAAGAAAGTGCATTGTGAGGAACGGCAAACGCAGAAAGCAATGTTTTGAAATTGTTAATCCTTAGTAAAGATTAAGAAAGGGCTGCTGAGCATAAGGTAAAATAAATTGAGATTGCACCTATTATAATGAGTTTTTCGTATGTTTTATAAATGCTTGGAAATTATGTCGAATGTGATAGCTAAAGGTATAAAAATATATCATTCTTCGCAGTTGTTTACTTTTCACGTCCTTTCCTTTAGAAAACATTAATAACATCTCATGAAAAGTAAGTAATAAGTAGAAGAGACGTGTAAAAAAACGATAGGAAATCCATAAAAAGCAGAATATTAACCTAGTATTAAAAGAAAAACAGACCCTTAGGAAAATCGATTACATAACCTCAAGAATCCATGCAAGAGACATACAGGAAAGAAGCATAAAAAGTGGTATTTTCCACAAATATTTGTGTGATATTTATATAATTCTGTCGAAAGAATTCTGCGAAAAGATGCAGTTTTAATACTTAAACTTTCTAAGCATTTCCGATAAAATACAAAAATATTATAGATTTGTTTTTGTCTTCCTTGTACGAAATAAAAATTGTAATCGCGAAAACTTTAGGAGGAATTTCAAAGGAAATATCACTTTGACCGCTCTCGTTTTTGCGTGACGTCCGTATTTACGTACGAAATGAAGGACTCTTTTTTTTTAAAAACGGATTCTAAAAGGGATTTAAAATGGATATTTTTCCCTGACGTCTGTACGTACGTATGCACGTACATCTGCATATATCTCGCATAACTCAGATATAATTTGGTGCATAACGTTGAATTTTTATATATGGGACTGCTATAATATCTAGTTGTGCACTTCTCTTTTTTATTGCAATCGGCAGTACTATAAGTATATATATATATACTATAAGTATATATATATATATATATAGATAGATAGATAGATACTATATATATATATATATATATATATATATATATATATAAATAGATAGATAGATAGATAGATAGATATAGATACAGATATAGATAAATGTAATAAAAAAAGAAAAAGACATAGTAATGCTGACAGCGTAGTATGTAGAATTCATAGAATGTGGATCCATATTGAAGAGAAGAAGTTCTGATTGCGTGATGTGATTGCTAAAATGTGAAATCCGTAATGACTATGAAACTCGGCAGCCCAGGCGGAATAAATCCATTTTTATTTAAATTCACATTTGTGACCACAATTCATTTGGCACTCTAAACGTACGTATTTCCAGAACATTTACAGTTATACTGTTGCAATACAGCTAAAGCACAGTGAAATAATAGCTTTCAAGCCGCACAGAAGGAAAGCTAAAGTGCGCAGTTATACAGTACGAAAGTTCACGAAGTTTTGGTTTAGATTAGAGAGGTTTCAGTTCTCAAACTCCGAATTAGTTAAGTTCAAATTCAGCTGAGTTCAGCTGAAAATTAGCTGAGTTCAAATTCCGAATTAGCTAAGTTCAAATTCGGAATTAGCAAATTCCGAATTAGCGTTACGCAAGCCATGTGACATAGATTAATCTAGAAATGGTGCAGTCTAGAAAAGTTATTATTGTTTTTAGAGTACAGAGAAAAATACCGAAATTAAAATTGAGGAATTTTGAGACTATTAATAACATAAATTATAAAGCTGATTAAAAGATTTTTATGTTATAAATATATATATATATATCTGTCTATCTATATATCTCTCTCCATATATAAATATATATATATATATATATATATATATCTGTTTATCTATATATCTCTCCATATATCATTACATATATATATATATATATATATATATATATATGGAAACACAGATCACGCATCACAGATCATCATCACATATATATATATATATATATATATATATATATGTTATATATATATATATATATATATATATATGTTATATATATATATATATATGTAATGATATTTTTTAAATCAATTGATTAAATTAAATTCTATTAATATTGCTTAATAATGTGTTGGCGATTCTCTACCTAAATTGCATCCCTGTTCGTAAATTTTGGCGAAATCCTTTCTTTAGTATAAAATATATTAACCTGTTGGCGCCCGCCAAATCGCCAAACTCATAAATCTGTCATATTACATAAAGTACTTAAGAACACTCCTGATGAGAAGATAGCGTCACCTCGTGATTTCAATTAATATCGCTGATTGGAATAGCCTCGTGACGCACACATATGTATAAGTAGGGCTTCTGCTCAAGGTACGAAGAGAACGCTTGTGAGATGGATGCTAAAATAAACCTACCACTTTATATTCCAAAATTTGTCTCATTCCTGTTGCCCCGGCTGCACAAAGCAAATAATGTATGAGAAATTACATTTTATATATATATATATATATAATAATTTATTTCCTAAACAGTATTGATTAATTGATTATATTATCTCCTAAGTTTAATTAAAGTAGAATTATTTTAAAAGTGTGCATCCATACTGGTAAGTTATATTTTGAAAGATGTTTTGAAAAGAAGGTGTCGCACTAAATGGATTTAAGATCATACAACATTATATATATATATATATATATATCTGTCTATCTATATATCTCTCCATATATAAATATAAATAGGTATAGACAGATAGGCAAATATATAGCCCATTACCCGGATTTATTATCCCAGTCTTTGGTCTTAGTCGTATACTTTCAGTTACATATATATTTTAAATGACCAAAATATTTCTTTTATTGTAATGCCAGATTTAAAAAAAATAAGTTTTGACCAGTAACGAAACCTAACTTTTAATGCGATCTCCCGGTTTCTATACTTATGTTTTGAGAAAATATATACGTTTTTTCAAAAAGGGAAAATACAAGAATTTAACTGCCGTTTGTCAGAAATTGAGAGGTATGGTTTTTTTCAATATTCGCAATTTTTGACGTCACTTTTAACTTGCCTTGAGGAATCAGTTAATTAAGTTCGTAAAGTAAATATGAGTAATTCGAGGAAATAAGTTTAAAGGAAGTGAGGCATAAAATGTGCATAATTTAATGTTCCGTACAAGCAAGTCATGCGGTGTCCACATCACATATTTATTAATTTGTTTTGATTGGCTTTTAAAAGAAAAAAACTGAAAACATGTTACATGGGAACAATTTTAATAGGAATAAATCTGAGTGAGTTACTCTCTTTATTGAAATTTATTTCTTAAATTTCATGCTAAATACTAGGAGGAGATAGAGACCTTATAATATATTTTTTTTTACTGGGCTTCATTAAATTGATCAAATCATAGTAAATATGACATAAAATTCTTGCTTAGCAAAATTTGAAGTTTCTCTAGATCAAAATAAGTTTGCTTACAAATTATCTATGTCATTATGTTTTTCCGTTGAGAGAAATTTAACGAAACTGGTTTATAATGAAAACAATTTATATTAAAAAACTGTAGATGGAATAAAAATAAGAAATGTAAGTATTTTTAATACTTTAATTTAATTTGAAATTATGAAAAACATTTATCATAAATAAAATTGATATTTTAAAATGTAATCCGAACTTGTTTAGGCATTATTAAATGAAAGTTAATTTCAAATTCGATAAATATTTTTTTTATAAAACTTCATTTCACTGTAGAAAAATATAAAAATTTCTCAATAATTTATTTTTATTTAGTTTTCGTAAACATATGACATATATTTTCTGCTCAACTATCTTATACTCTCATTTTTACAGATTTTATTCTTTCAATTATGTATAACTCTTTAATGATTTTGTTGAGGCAAGTTTTAATATAAATAGAGAGTAACTGAACAGGCTTGCAGAGTTTAAAGATTAACTACTACTAACTGAAAGTAAAATGTTACAGTAACAAAAAGGTAAGTTAATTTAAAAAACAAGCATTTCTTATATTTTACTACCAATTTTATAAGATTATTATTTTTACTTTTCATAAAAACTACAAAATAATTATTAAAAAACAAACCTTATAAGTAAATATGAGTATACAAAAGGCAATGTGACTATTCATTAAAGCACTTTTGAGATTGCGCTCATAACAAAAAAGCTTTATCCTAATTTTATTCCTCTTTCATGGGAAGAATGAACTCATATTGAGAGAATCGCTTAATGAAAATGCTTTAATCATGTTATATATTTCATGAAAAATTTAAAGTGTTTTCGTGCATTAAATAATTAAATGGTCTAATAAACCCAACCATGTAATATTTCAACGATGATGGATATTATACAAAATTTTCACCCTTGCATTTTAATATTTATGGTTTAAACTAAATTGGTAGTATGGATAGCTATTGAAGTTTTCGATATGCAAACTAATTAAAACTATAAAAATTCGGATTTCCTTTAAACTAGAACTTGACATTTGATTCAAACACAAAAACTTTCTTACGAGAAGGTGTAAATGTTAAATCAAATATTTTGGAAACTAATACAGAGACAAAGAGCCTACAATATAAAAGAAGAATTATGGTGAACACTTTTATTTGACAGGCGAAGCATAAAGTAAAAATCGTTTTCTTCCTTAAGAATAGTCTATCGCAAATTGTTTTCAGAAAAAGAGAGACTATGTGAAAGAAAGGAAGGGAGATGTAAGTCTGAAATAACTGACTTATTGCTATTTCCTTGAGACACCGGGTAGAAGAAGGTAAACACAGGCAAAATCTATTTTCATACTTTCGTTATTGTTAAGGACTGTGCACAACTTTCGTTGAATGTGACTTGGTATTTCTATTCTTAGGCTTACTTTGGTAAACAACTTCGAGGCTGCATAAAACTATAGCTCAAGTCCATTTTATTCTATCGAAACTCAAACATTTTCTTAGATCATTAAAATACAAAAATAAAAACGAACTGTAACTTTATAGTTTTAAATCAATAAAAGCAATATTTTTATTAGCATTTGAATCGTTCAAAACTAATTTCTGAAAACTGTGTTCCTATAAAAATATATTTCTATCAAGAAAAAACCACGAAGAAAATGGTTTCATTTTTTATTGCAGGAAAAGCAAAAATTCCATTTTACTTTAGTATCAGGAAGTATTGTTGCGTGCGTAAGGATTCGAAATAAATTGAATGCACATGTCCGAATAAAAGTGAATAAAATTTATTCTTATCATAACAAATAAAACAAAATGCTGAACTTTCCACAGAGATATCCGTACAATATCGCAAAACTGTAGTTATATTTTAAACAACTAAAACGTTGAACAGAACTCAATTCAGAACACTGAAGCTAATCCGATCTCACCGCGAATTCGCTACAATCAATAACAGCACTAAGTGAGCAACTGAATTCAAATGTTTCTATCCGGCTTTTATAAGCTTTTTAATCAGCACGAGAACATTTTGTTATTTTCTCGATTTTTCTACATAGCAAAAGAGTACGATTACCAGATATTTATTTATTAAAATGTTAAATGCGATTGCTTCTGTATTTAAATTTTTCCGGCGTAGTTTCGTCATTAAATAAGTCTCGTGCTGCATTTAACGGGAATTTAAAACGATTTTAATTACAAATGCTACTAAAAATAAATAAATAAATTCAAAATCCGTAACACTGCTCCCTTCTCAAGGACTGCACGTCCCAGGCAGTACAATTTCCGGACAGGAAGCCAAACTTGCAACTAAGACATCAATGCAATAATAATCATTACATTACAAACAGCATAAAAAGTAATTGCAATAAGCAACAAATCAAATATTAAGTACAAATCAAATCAAATGAATGCATAAATTTTACAAATTTAGGAATAAAAATAATCTTGATCTTATACTATTTACATTACGTTCTTTTAAAATAATTACATTATGTTATGATCCTACATATTTAATATCTATGCAACCTAGCTAGTGCTGTCATTACATGAAACATGAGATCTTTAATTTAGCTTCCACACGCTATTCCAAATATCAGTTCTCAGACGGTTGTCATTTTTCCAAGCACAAGATTTATAATTTAGCTTTAAAATTTTATTCATGTATAATTTTTAAATGAATCTTTAAAAAGTATTATTGTGTTTAATAGTAAAGTTATTTATTTATGAAAAAATGAAACACGAAAAATGTTACTTCCGTACCAAAACATTTGCAGAGATATTAGATGTTAAAGTCAAAGATCATATTTTATTGTCGTACACAAACTGAGAGATCGAAATGTTTGCATTTGTAAGTAATTAAAAATAAAATATAAGTTTAGAAAAAGGTTTCTTGTGTTAATAGATTAAGTGAAGAGCATTCTTATGCCAACTATTATGAAACTTGTTAACCAGTATAAAGTTGTGCAAAATGAAGGTATTATTTATAATGTCATATAATAGCTTATATGCAATTCGCAAAATTGTTTGTAAAAATATTATTAATCTAATCTAATAAAACATGATGAGAATGCAACAATAACGTACTTTTAGACTTCGAAAAAACTCACAATGCTTGTGTGAAAATTCGATCGACATACCAAATGCAACAAAGTTACTAAGATACATTACTAAATCAGAAACGAATACCATTATATGACATTTAAGGAGAAAACAATCAACCATTAATAAATCAAATTTATTTATTAACCGACCCCTCAACACAAAACTGAAAATAGTCAAAAATTGGAAGTTTGAAATTAAATATCTTGGTCAGTTTTTCTCGTACGAGAGTCATATTTTTATGTTTTATATTTTATGATGTGCATAACATTTTCCTAAATGTAAGTATGGTCAGGGCAGCGTATAAAGTGTTAGATTTCGTAATTTTTACAAAGCTTAATTTTCTTAAATTTAAAAATGCCATAACATGAATATTTACGCAATTAAAACGATTTTTCTAATTTGAATATAACCAACGAATTTTAACTTTAGTCAACGTTTGAGAAAATAAAAGCTGACCAAGGGCATCTATGAACTCTTTAGATATTTGATACAATTAAAAATGCATTTTATATTTGGTATAACTACTTAATATTCTTAATTAACGTTTATAACGATACTGTTACGAATAAAACATTTTAGCCACATATCTAGCATACCTCGTTGCAAAATACGCTTTTAATAATTATAGAATTTATTTAAAAAAGAGATTATTCAACATTAGTTAACGGCATCCCCAAACGAGAAACTGATTATCTCAACATATAATAATTTAGATAAAAGGGAAAATACTGCAGATTACATACGTAAGGGTACTTATATCTCTATAACGATTTCTCTAATGATCTCTCAACGCAGCAAATTATCTTATTGTATTTCCAATATAAAGAAAGAGTGGAGCATCGAAAACCTATGGTGACAGTCATTGCTAACAAATGTGTTCAATTTCCTAGCTTAAGGGCACTAAATATTATGCTAGAGAATTTATTGCTAATGTGAAAGAAAACTATTATTCAAATCTTTTTTTCGAGGAAGTAATAAGAATTCATGACGAGATGATAAGTGGCATACTACAAGATATAAGCGTAATGTTTATGGATTTAGTAGAAGAAAAGAAACATATTCCAAGTAAGACAAGAAAATAATATAATAAATTACGTCGTTATTAATTGCATCATTTATAGAAGTGTTATAAAGTAATTATTGGATCGGTGTGTAAGTCCGTGCCGTCTTCATAGGGTTGGCAAAACTGCATTGTGAAGCTTTCGTTTTTTACTGTTTAAAATTGTTTCTCTTTAGTCTGGAGTTTGATTACTGCGAGAAAGAGCTTGCGTATTGTTAACGGCTCATTTTGGCCATTTTCATTGTAAAGTCTCAAGTAGGGAAGAATCATGAACACTTTCGACGAATTTTCTCTTCGAATTTGATCGGTGTTGTATTGCTTCAGAAGCCGCAACAAGAATTTTTGGTGTGTCCGGGATTTGGCAGAAAGTTATGGAATTATGAAATTATGAAACACGATCACAGATCTATTGTGCTCATTTGCATTCGTTGGCTAAGCAGAGATATTGAAGGCTGACAGACTGTCGTTGACAAAGTTAGTGATTACATTACAATGTAAATGAGTGAGTGATATTGATTTATGATATAGAGGATCAATGGCTTGTTGTTGCGTGTTGTATTGTTTAGTAGTGTACTGTAGTACTGTAGAGTATTTTATGTAAATAAAATCACTGCATGGAAAACCCGCACTGGCTTTTATACACCGGCAAATTACGAGTACATATCAGAACTGCAGGTGTTCTAAGGAATATCTTCAGTATGCATAACACTTCAGCATATGGCATAAAATATAAAAGTATGTCGCGTCTTATTTAGTTCAGCATCCAAGATTTCACGAAAGATGAGGGAATGGAAAATTATATACATTTTAATCCTTCGTGAGTAAATAAAAATATGTGTTTTTTCAAGCTGAGATAATTATATAATTTGAATTTTTACCTTAAAAATAAGCTAAAGATTTCGGTAGGTAATATATCTATGCAAGTTTGTTTCTCTAAAAGTTATAAACTGTCACATATTTCCACCTAGACATTTATAAATATAAGCACACACGCGTAATTACTGCATACAAGGATACATGCAGGACAAGAAGAAGTGGGCTAGATACCAAAACGTCACCAATGTCTTTGCAATTATAATCCTTAGTGCACTAATTGTACAACATCGTTCCAGCTTTGAAGAAAAATACCTGGTGGTTGGATCCGAGGGTATCTCACTTATCTCCCCCTCTCACCAGACCTCTCGAGAATGCTTTCGGTTTGCAAGTATCTTATGCGCCCCATTGCCGCACATACATTACACAATTAAAGATATCCAAATTTCCTCAGCGAATTAAGCCCACCAGCGGCCGAGCGGTTAAGTCGCTGAACACTGGTAGTTCGGTCAGAGGTTCGAATCCCGCGAACGGGCTGGCTGCATGGGTTTTTTCGTGGTTTTCCCCATGTCTAACGTGTATACGAGCCAGTTTTCCTTAGAAAGTCCTCCACGAAGGCATCCCTCCCCTTAGGCAGATAGCCCTAGTGTGCTTTGCCATAATTAAATACACCAACCTCATGGATTCGAATTCGGGTCCAACGCTAGGATAGAAAGCATCAGTAACCACATACTGATAAGGGTAGATATGGAGACATGCACACATACGTATACATACTTACATATCCATACACATATTTGCACATGCACGAGTTACATACATGCATACATTATTGAATATGTATGTATATATAGACAATTTAAATGTCGATAACAAAGTGATGATGCATAAAATGCATAGCATCAGCTGTGGCACATATTTACTGTTTATTTCTTGATAAACACATTCGTTTTAGTTCTTGAAATGCATTGCTAAGCGGACAGGAGATATGTTCCCGTTATGCGAGAGATATTTTTATAAGGCATTTGGCGTTAAGAAAGAAAAACGGCGACAGCAAGCTCACAAGGGACAGAAGCCTAAAAGAAAGAGCAATTTGACTAACAAAAAGATCATGCTTAGTATTTGATGGGATTGACATGGTATTATCCACAAAGAGTGTCTGGAAAAAGGGAAACTTTCGACAGTAATTATTTCTGTTCAGCATGGAAGGTACAGCGAGATGCTAGTCTGTGTTGACGCTGCTATCAAAGAAAAACGTCGAACTGAGTTTCAGAGCAATAAGCTTGTTCTATCAAGATAATGCAAGACCACATGTGTCTGCATTCACCGGCTGGAATCTGTACGTACTGGAGTGGTATCTTTTGTCACAAGCACCATATATCCCAGACATCGCTCAGATTTCTACCTTTTTTCACAGTTGCAGCTAAATCTTGTTGGTGAATCTTCCATTCCGCACAGAGCGTGCGAAAAGAGGTTGATCTGTTTTTGGACTCGCGGCCACCAAGTTTCTGGGCTAAAGGCTTTGGTGTATATATTATATGTGTATATTGAGAATATGGCAAAGCACACGAGGGCTATCTACCTAAGAGGAGGGATGCCTTCGTGGAGGACTTTTTCAAAGGGAAACTGGCTCATATACACGTTACACATGGGGAAAACCACGAAAACGCCCATGCAGCCAGCCCGTTCGCGAGATTCGAACCTCGGACCGAACTACCAGTGTTCAGCGACGTTACCGCTCGGCCGCTGGTGGACTCGAAAAAAAGAATAAATACGTACACATAAAACAACTTTTAAACGCACATATTTCGTCAGAAAGCGTTCTCTGTCAATGGATTATTTCGAAATTTTATTTTTTACCCATATGTAATATTCATTTTTATCCATAATTGTACATCTGTTTATCTCAGTGTTTATCCCAGAGTTATCAGGTTTATCTTTATCTCAGAGTGAAGGCTACATATCTGTGTGAGATTTCTTTTCCCAATATGAAATTTATTAAAAATAAGTACAGAAACAGGCTCACTGATGAATACCTGGACAACTGTATTCGAATAACAGCCACTACCTGCTCTCCCAACACCAGACCACTTTTTGATGATAAAAAAAAAGATGTGTACACCACATGACTTCCTTGTACGGAATATTAAATTATACGCATTTTTTCTTGCATTTAATTTAAACTTATTAGATTGAATTAAACCTACGTCGGCGACAGCGCATAAACCACAATAGAATAAATGCATTCTTTAAAATTCACTTTGTTTACCATAGCGACACTCTGGCGCTAGGTTTACTTAACAGTATTATATTTCGTTCATATTATAACTCAGAATGCACAAAATTTACATCATTTAAAGAATTATCTTATCGTTGCCACATGTTCTATTCAAATACTATAATAAAGCTAGAACGATGTATAAAAGAAATTAAGCAAACAAAACAAAAAAGAAACAGTTTTTCACAGACGATTGAGTATTTCTCATTCAATTAATTCAGTTTTCACTTCGCGACATCTTTCGCGTATCTTTTGTCACAAGCACCATATATCCCAGACATCGCTCAGATTTCTACCTTTTTTCACAGTTGCAGCTAAATCTTGTTGGTGAATCTTCCATTCCGCACAGAGCGTGCGAAAAGAGGTTGATCTGTTTTTGGACTCGCGGCCACCAAATTTCTGGGCTGAAGGCTTTGGTGTATATATTGTATGTGTACATTGAGAATACGGCAAAGCACACGAGGGCTATCTACCTAAGAGGAGGGATGCCTTCGTGGAGGACTTTTTATAAGGGAAACTGGCTCGTATACACGTTACACATGGGGAAAACCACGAAAACGCCCATGCAGCCAGCCCGTTCGCGGGATTCGAACCTCGGACCTAACTACCAGTGTTCAGCGACTTTACCGCTCGGCCGCTGGTGGGCCGCTGAAGGCTTTGGAAAACTACCTAAACGTTGACAGAAAATCATAGATTTGGGTGGTGATTACTGTCTGCGCTAAAGATATTGCTTGCAGTTTTTTTCTAAATTTATTATGAAAAAATGCGTAAAACTTTTGTTACAACAAGATATTATATTTGCAACAATTGCGCTGATTGCTTCAATCCATTTCCGCATGACTTTGCAGCAATTGCGCAGGATTAGTGTCAGAAATTTTTTTTTATATAATTTACCCAAGGAACAGAATTTCAATTAAAGCCATGAATAATGTAAGAAAATATTTTTTAACCAATGCATTTTAAATGAGTATAATCTAGTCGTCTATTGCATTAAAAACCATTTAAAATCTGAAAAGAAAAATATTGAATCGCAAAAATACCAAGTTGTAAACTAAAAATTTTATGTACTGAAAAGTAGTAAATATTATTGATCGTAGATTAATTGACTTCTCAACGGGAACAAACCAATCTACTATCAATTAACAATAATGCAATTAAGTTAGAATGTTTCGTCTTTTTTCGAAGCAAGGACTAAATTATTATTTTGTTAAAACTACATCATAAATTATGAGCAATACTCAAGTAATAGAAAGAAATTAGTATATTTAAGAAAACGACCTATCCTAAACTAAATGAGTTAGATATTCTTTAAGTTATTCGTTAAGAACAGAATTAAACGAGATCCTTAGTTAAGAAAAAAAAATATTACCAGACACTCTCATATTTAAATTCAAAATAAAAAGTAAAAAAAAAAAAAAAAAAAGTATACATCTTTTAATATTAAAGTTCAAAATCAAAAGATCAAAATTTACGCAATCTTTTAAATTAAAGTTTAATAAAAAGTAGTTATTTATATATTTTAAGATTAATGTCGGGAATGAAATCAAATAAATTTACTTATCTGCAAATTAAAACGAATACTTGGAACTGTTACGTGCACTGATAATAACTATGTTATACACAAAGTTTACAGAAAGTTATACAAAGAAAGTTGGAAAAAAAATCAATCATGGACTTGTAAACAGTGGATGATAAAAACAGCAATACTTTTCCCCAGTTTCGAAGCTCCTACCGTTCTAGACGTCTGTCATTAATACTTCGAGTTTACTAAAGATGAGTGCATGCGTTTGTTCTGGTGAGCAATTTAAATAAAAGTAGAATAAAAATAAAGATAATTAAATTGTCTCGTAAATAGTCTCGTATCTGTGCCTTGAAGTGTCGTCAAGAAATGATCTAGTTTAGAGTTTCATTATTTGGGTGCGTTATATACAATTATGTAAGATAAAAAATTCGGTAACTCAAAATTATTTCTTTAGTTAGCAATAGCCCTATAATTCCGCATTTTAACTTCTGTTTCTGCTCTAAATTATTTACACATTTTATCCGGGCTGCGTCTTTCCATTTCTTGCTAGTTAATGTAATCCTTCTGATTGGATGAGGAGATCCAAAATTCAAACAAAGAAATAAAGTTGATAAATGTCACTGATACTAATGCGCGCTTTCCAGTTTTCTCTTCTTCGTTTTCTGCTTGCCAACATGCATCTTTTGCCTCTGCTATTTATCGCCATTGTCCAAAAGAAATGTAAGCGTACAATTGTGGGTGCATCGCACCTATAACGATGATATGTGAACCCGTTTTAATTATGAAATAAAACTATGATGAATCAACGCCACTTCTGCTAAAGGTTTCTTCACATTTATGTCAATCTACGCATCTGTATATATCTGTATATATACGCATCTGTTTTTCTAATAACGGAAGTTAAAGCATTTTAGAAAAATGCAAATGGAAATTCATCAGCGGATTTTAACGTGTGTTAATGACAAGGATGTAAGTTTTTTGATGACTACGAATTTTACGTTATTCTGTATTCATACGAAACATCGCCCTTCATGTATGTAATATCCAGATATGGAAAAAAAGTATCCTATCATCTCTGTTTCACAGAGCTTCGGAATCCTGTATAGTGTTTCTATTAAAAGTGACGTAATGAGTGTTTTCAATGATTGAGTGTACGAACGTTCCAAATCATTTCAACTAGGCATTCTCGGAGCTTTTAAAAGTCGTTAATATTTGTTTAAAAAGTATGCATCGAAATTGTGTACGATAAATTAATTTTTAGTTCCTATCTTGGTCATTCGTGCTTTGTTCACAGTCGAAAAACTCAAATTATGATGTCATACAGATGTGTATCCGTAACACATCTACATAATTACCTTCTTCAATCATAATGTGTTAAACTGCAGTCTCTGCAGTGAAACAAAACTCAACTAGTGCTATGGATTCTAGAATTTTACATCAAATGTTTTATGAATAGAGTAAGGTTTTAATTAGTGCAGCTAGACATATAATCATACAGAAACTGATAAACGTTATTATTATTTTGAACACCTAATGCTGTTTCCTTATTATACTGGATTTAAATAATTTAGCATCTTTTTATAAAAACGATTAAAATGTTATGGTATAAAATATTTAATTTTTCATATTTATGTTTAATAAAACTAAGTAACGAATTTAAAGATTTGCATACATTTTATTTAAGAAAGGGTTTACAATATTGATAATTATATTTTTGAATTTTTTGAAGGATTTAAGAATTATCTTATGACTAAGCTTAATGTAAAAATGAAAGAATAATTTTTAAAAACTGGTGCGGTAAATGGATATAAAATTGTGTTTTGACTATAATGTATTAAATATGAAGTATTTTCATATTAAATATTATTATAATGAAAATGAGAAAAATGCAATAAATTGGATAATTGTGATAGTTTATGTGATTAACCCTGTGTATCGTACAGTTATCGATTAATCCCTGTATAACTTATAGTTGATAAATAATTCTATATACATTTTGATTATGGTAAAGGAGTAATAGTTCCGACATAGAAGCCCGCCCGTTTTTACCTCTTTATAATTTTTCCTTTTACTCTTACCTTATGAAAAATGCTGTTTTAAATGCAGAATTTTATTATTTTTATTTTTACAGAAAATAAAGTGTGGATTTTGTGTGTGTTATGTAATGGGATGTTTTAGTGCAGTTGACAAAGACCAATTACCTTTTGAAAACAATGGTTGCCAAGCCTTCCTTAACCACTCATGGATGTTAGTACAACAGTCAGTAAGAGTGGGCATGTCCAAACAGATAAATATGTTAGTACCTGCAGAATGCAGGGGTCTGCCAGTTTGTGTAAAATAAGAAAATTAGAAATGTGATAATAACAGAGAAACCATAATTTCAAAATCTCATTTTCGTATTTATGATGTTAAAAAGTATTTTTTAAACATGAAAATTAACGTGTTATAAAATTTAAAAATTTCTTGTGATTATTCAAAATAAATAATGGTTGTATAAAGATTTTATGTATGTGATATCGTGTGAAATGATTCGAAAAGTTTACCCTGAACAAATATGATTGTACAAACTCTAAAAGCCAGACTTGGAACTTTGGACCAGACTTTGGAGTTTGGACTGAAAATTTTCATAAGACTCTAAAATACTATCAAAGTTTATATTTTGCAGTTATTTACAAAAAAATGTGGGTCGAAATTTTATGAATTGTATTTTTCAAATTATGTTTGTCTACAGCTGCTAATGTTTTAGGGTTTTATCTGTAAAAAGGGTTCTCTGTAACTAAGCCTTTTTCTAATACAAGGACGATAGATTTAATTATGTACGATAGAAGATATGCCAATCAAAATTATAGCTTAAATTCCCATTAGCTCCCAGTTCTTAATTTTAGTTTGAGTATTTCTCTTCTCTATACTAAAAACTGTAATAACATTTGCTGAACTGCTTCATTTCTAGATTAATCCATTTCGTATGATATTTATGTAACGATGATGACGTAGTTAATTTGAAACACAAAATTTCGATAACCGAAACCGTTCTCTTAAAAAGCTGCATATAGAATAACTACGCACATTGTTTCTACCTCTGTTATTGCTCGGCTGGCCGCGTTTGCTCTTCATTATGGATCAACATTTGTGCAATCAATATATTTCTTACAGCGTAACTAACATCCAAGTTTGCATCCAAGTTTGGTGCGTACCAAAATAGATTAATTTTCAAAATAAATATATCACTTTTATTTACAAAATAACTATCACATATTAAAATAAGACACAGAGTTCACGGAGAAGTAATACATTACTCGTCCAAATAAGAAGTAACATAACACTTCTCCAATTTTAATTTGTGTTATGATATCAAGGGATTTTTACTTGGACTTTCTTTAAGGGACTTAAGACTTTTACTTTTATTTTAAAGATATTTGTTTAATCTCTACCAATTAAACTAAGAGACTGTAAGGTATACGTATGGATAAATATATGTTTTATTTTAATATAATTTAATAATTTTCGAAACAAGAGTAGTATATATTTACCATGCTGGCCATTAAAATTGAAACACCGGAAAGATATGATCTGATGAACATCAAAATCACATGAAAAGAAGAAGAGTTTGAAAAATGCAAATGTTTACTATTTCAGCGCATTTAGGCGACGCAAGAGGGAGAAACGACTTCTGAAGCTTTGCATAAAAGAAAAGTTGTGTGGTGGATTTCTCACTCCAAAAGCGCTCTGTAAGGTCGGAATTTGCTCCGAATATTGTGTTATGCCTCGAATAAGAAAAATAAAAGCTTACCAGCAAATGTCGGAATTCGATAAAGGCTGGATCGCTGCCTATCAAGAATGTGTAATATCGTTCCGTGATATGACCCGTCGCACTGGTCAACTCCAACCAGTGTCATGCAAATATGGAATCAACAGGTTGCTGAGGGTCATACTGAACGGCATGTAGGATCTCAAAGCACACCCCTGAATAACGCCGGAGAGGACAGACATATTGTGAAGTAAGTCCTTTAAAACCGTACAACCACATAACGGACCATTAGTCCGGAAATGGGCATGTTTGCAGATTGTGCAGTATCCGCTCGTACGGTGAGTCGACGTTTACAGCAGCGTGAACTATCAGCTTGGCGACTATTGCTTCAGTTTTCCTTGACAGTGCAGCATAGAGAAAGACAGCGACTCTGGTGCGCCGACAGACAAAACTAGAGACGGGAGTGGACAATGTCGTCTTTTCAGACAAGTTCCGGTTCTGCGTGCAGTACTGTGATGGCTGTACACGTGTCTGGAGGCTCCAAGGAAACTACATGTCTCCTTCTTGCAAGCGATATCGGCATAGGACTCTGCACCAGTGTGATGAACTTTTAGAAGCCATTGGGTTCACGACAAGCACATCTCTAGTTCTGATCGATGGTAACGAACGCAGATTGGCACATTTCTGACATCTTTTGTCCAGTGGTTGTGCCCTATCTTCGAGGCCTGCCAAACGCCATTTTCCAACAAGATAATGCAAGGACACATGTTGCACGTCGTATTCTGACCTTCCTCGATACACAGGGTATCCGACTGCTGTCCTAGCCTGCACGGTCTCCAGATCTGTCACCCATTGAAAACACCTGGTCATGGGTTATTGAGAGACTGGCTCGCTATCCCTCTCCAGTTAAAATAGTTGATCAAGTGTGGCATAAACTTGAAGCACTATGGAATGAGCTCCCCATTTCTCTCATCGAAGCGCAGTTCTATTTCTTGCCTAACAGGGTAATTAACAGGCATTTTAGATGCTAGGCTTCGAAGCTGTTTCTATTGATTTCGCACTCCTTCAAATCCCAAAACTGCTTACAAATTTAATCGTTTTGTCTTCATGCCATAACTTTTACATACAATAAATATTTACGTACAATAAATATTTTATTTGCTTTACTTCATGGTGCTTCAATTTTAATGGCCAGCAGTGTATTTTTTTAAAAGACTCAGTTTTGGTGCAGATTGAAGTAAATTTTAATAAATAATGCTTTTAATAAAACGTTCTCAAGAGAACATTTTGTTGTAGGAAAAATAATCTACAACAAAAATGAAGAAACTAGGCAGAAATGAAAAATTATATGATGTATTTGTCTTGCACTATTTGATGTATGTGCCTTTTTGTTGTTCAGTATGGTTTTCCTGGTTAAAAATCATGCTCATGGAAGTATCGTTTTAAACAAAGAATTTTAAAATGCAAGTACTAGCCACACAGTAACTTTTGATGTATCTTTAGCAGCTGCTGAATCAAATTCATATCTAAAATTCATTAAGCAGAGGAGCGTAATCGAAATTGTTCTCCTCTCAAGAAAACTGAGTACACATTTCTTTCTTTTGCAAAGCTGATTTGTTGTCTCACGGGGAAAAAACAAAATTCGCAATATTCCTTTACCTCATTTATTTTAAACAGATAAATTTTTTTTAAAAAATGTTGTTTAAACTATTGAAAAAATTCTAAAAATTATTAATTTCTGTCCTTGAGAGTTTCTTTTACAAAAAGTGTGGGAATTCATATGATAATTGCATCAACAGCTTTTTTATTAGTTTCTAAATGGTATTTAAAAGACATGTTCGAAAATAAACATTGCAATTTTAAAATGTATTGAACTGCGAAATGATACATTAAAAAAATAAATAAAAACCTAAGCTTTTGTTGGACACTGTTGCTTCACAAGCACTAAGTTGGGTGATCCAAGGTTTAATAAAGTGGTTCTCAACGTTTTTTGCCCCATGCACCTCTTTCATAATTGCTTGATTATTATGCCTCTTCCTGTCGGAAAAAACAAATACACTTATTTAAATTTAAATTATTTTAATGCCTTTTATAATTAAACTAGAATAAGTGTATGTGATGGTGATAAATACCAAAATTTGAATAAAAGTAGTTTTTTATTCTTAAACAAAAACTGAATATTTAACAGATAAATAAATGTGTTCTATTTTTTCTGGTCGACAACCTATTCAAAATATTCAAGAAGAGAATACGGAAACTAGGCCATATTCCAAAAGAAATATTGCTGACAACAGTCCTATAACATTCTGGAGACTTCCAAAAATGATAAAATTTTGAATATCATAAAGAAATGTACAAAAGTGGAAGCAAGATCAAAACTAAACAATGAAGCTTGTAGCACTTCTCTTGATGAACTGGCTTCCTTTATTGCAATATTATATGTTCAAGGAGCTTTAGCTACAAAGGCGGTCTCCGTCACTAGCCCCTGGTCAAAGATCTGTTACCACAATTTTTTCTCTCTTCAACAATGAGCCGATTTCAACAATGAGACAGATTTTTAGAGATAATGCGATGTATGCATTGACTTAAAATTTTCATGATCAGATAGATTGAAAGATGATAAATTTGTACTAGGTGTTTGAAATATTTTTATAGAAATATGTTTTATGTTTCCAAACCAGGTGAAAATGTTACTGTAGATGAATGAACAGCTTTCTCCGTCAAAAACACGCCGTAGAGGTTTGCAATAAATGGCAAATAACCCGGAGCAATTTGGCATCAAATTTTGGTTGATTGTAGATATGAGCTCAAAGTACATAATCAATGCATTTCTATATTTAGGAAAAGATGATGAAAAATCAAATGATCTAAATGTTGGCAAAAATGGTACTTTTCGGTTAGTAAAGCCTTACCTTAAGGCAGAACGAAATATAAGTGATAGTTTTTTTGCATCTCTAAAACTTGAAGAAAGCCTAAAAGAAAATGGTTTCAGCTATGTCAGAACAATCAATAGAGCGAAAAGAAAAGTTCCAAAAGTTCCTTGAAAAGTTCCTTGAAGAAAAGTACACACAGTACCATCATTCTTGCTTCCTAACAATGTAAAAAAAAATTTACCTCTTCTTAGCACATTGCATTCTTCATTAGAAGTTATTCAAAATGAAAACTCCTGAATTAATAAATTTCTAAAATTTCACAAAATGTGGAGTGGAAGTTGTAGATCAGATGGCAGGGAAATATTCCATTGAATTTGAATCAAGCCGTTGCCTAACGCCTGGTGTTTTCAGTATTTTAGATCCAGCGGTAATAGATACATGGGTAGTTTTTTAAAAAACAACATGTTCCAGAAGAGACGATATTCTAAAATTATTGGAGGTGTTAAGAGATTATTCCAGAAGTTTCTAACAACAAAAAAAAAATCTTTGCCAGGTAAAGCAATGCAAAGACAATAAAACTAATACTCTTTGAGACAAATGTTCAAAATTTGTGTATGAATTATGTACAGCAAGAAAAGAAACAAAGGTATTAGTATTCTGAGTGAATAGTTTCCAGAGAAAGTAATATAATATAACTGCCATGCATGTTTAACTTTCATTGTGATTTAATATCTTATTAATCTGTAGGAACATTATGAAGTAAAAATTCTTAAAATATATGTCATTTGAAAGAAATTTCTTGCATTTGATTTTAAACGGTCTGACAAAATTATAAAGTATCTGTTCTGAAATTAAAATTTTAAATTTCCTAAGATGATACTATTACTAAATTTCATATTATGTAACATTCTTGAAGCTAAATTTTATTAATCATTAATTAAAAATCATTATGGTATTCCTGAAACCCTTTATTTCTAGTATGTATCTCCCTTGCAAATTAAAAATAACATCACTGAAGTCCATGGGTCAGCTATGACCCACCCAGGTAGTTCTAGGTATACAAGAAAAGCGGTAATTCTAGTGTTGAAAGCTAGACAACGATATGCTGTCAAATTCCTGAATGGATATAAAATTGATTTATCTGTAAGTAAATTGAATAAAATATTAGGATTTGAAAGCAAAATTTATGAAGAAAGCGAACAAGAATAAGAATGCATCGGGTATGTAGCGATTACAAATGACAGTATTTACATTCATTGTGATATTGCAAAAGGAATTGTAATCAATATTAAGGTATCGGATTATTTAGTATGCAAACAAATACGTACCACCAAGCAGTAAAATTATAGAAAGAACATCGTTCCTCACCTTGGAAGATTGGAATGCAGTTTTTAGACATCAAATATTTTCAAAATATTTCATAATTGAATATATTGAGAAAATAAAAGACTGTGACATTATATTGAAAACGAACTTATCTGAATAAATTGTAAATGTAATTTTCGAGAATATGGTTTTACAGGAAGTGTTTAAATAAAACTTGTTCAAAAATGAATTTTCATTCTTTTTTAGCAAGTTCCGTTTTTGAGCTGTTATTTTCTCACTCTTTAATTAAGAGCATACCGTTTTTAAGGGGCCTCTTTTTTATGTTCTGTTTCTTTTATGAAATTTGATATTTTATCATTTGTTCTCGTTCTATCTTTAATGTATTTTATATAAATTTTTACCTTTTATCATTCATACATTTTTATACACTTTTTTAATTTAGAAAACTTAATTATTCTATCTTCATTGATGTTATTAGAAAATTTTTCCTTTTATTAGAAAATTTGAAACTTTATCCTTTGCCCTCATCGTGTTTTTTTAAGAAAATTTTCTAGATTGGAAGTTGAGGTGGTAAAGGGTTAAAAAAACGTAATTTTATTTACATTTAAATTACTTCAAAAAAATTGCGAATTTCGATGTATTTTAACTTTTTTATGGTTATTTTATGCTTGCTTATCAGAAAAATGTAATGTTTTTATAATTTTTTTGAATGTGTCTTTTGTCTATCACTTAACAACTGTTCTCAAGCTAGCGGAAAATTTTTCCTGTTAAATTTTGAATTTTTGTAAACATCAAGACAAATATTATTTGTATTGTATTAATAGACAATTTTATATTAACCTTTTAATTTTACTTGGAAATATTTTAGTTAGAACCAGATTTTTTTAGTTAAAATAAAGAGGTTAAAAAAAAGGTCGAGTTAAAATACAGAATAAATAAAAAAAAAAAAACCTGCCGTAAAAATGACGGATTTCTGAATTTTATTAGGGCAATCAGTTGTTAAATGACCAAATTGAACATGAAATATCTTAAATTATTTAAATTAGTATTGATCTGAAACTTACGTCTCAGTCAGTGCGATTGAATTACAAAATACAGACAACAGTCATTTCTTGATTGTTCCCCTCATTTGTAAGAAAGTAAAATAAAATAAAGATTATGCTTAGTAGTACAGTTAAAAAAAGAAAACTTAGAGGTTTCAGATTTTAACTGTCTCCCAAAATGGTTTGTTAGGGTTTTTTACGGTCTCGCTCAGCTCGCAGTCTAAAAGGAGACAGGAGACCACTGGGTGAGCAGCTGTACCGCCAATGAAGACTTTCAGCTTTATTGCTCACTCAGTGGGACCACGTTTATTTAAACTTTTATATTACAATAAAAATTTGATTTTGATGTATACATAATGACTCGACACACATTCACATAATTCATATAAATATTAACAGAAATTTTGATGGTACGTACATAGAATATGGCATGCATAATGTAGAATACAAATAAAGATTTAGATACAAAATTTTGGTTATATGCATAATAAATAATAAAGGATTCTGATGATTTGTTCAAATGTAGTAATAGTTTCCAGTTGATAAATAGTTTATAATTCATAAATAGTTCACTATTCATAGTTTATTTATTTGTTGAAGTTAATAGTTAGTCTGAAGTAAGTTCTGATAAAGGTCTGATAAATGTTATAGTTAGTCTGGAGTAAGTTTCATATTTGTTGATTGAAGATGTACTGCCTTGAAGTGATGCTAATTATTTCGAAATAATGCTGATGTGGAATTGTGATGCCTTAATTTATGCTGAATTTAGATTATCACAATTTTCTATGAGACATTCTCTTAAATTTTGAAATTTTTTGCGCAGAGATTTCTGAGTAGTTGCTTGAACCATCCTTGGGCATTTCTTTTTGTGAAAGAATGAAAGTGTAGATTTTTAGTGATTGTACATTCAAACAGGTAATGGTCTATTGTTCTTGTTGATCCACATATTCAGTTTTCTGTATGGTAAAGCCGAAACGAAAACGTTATGAAATGAAGGGTCTATGTGCTGTTAGAAGACATGTTATTGCATTATTTGTTATAACTAAATTTCGTGTTGGTTTTGGTAGAAACATAAACGCTCGTTTGCCCGTATTATCTTGTTTCCAATGAGAAAGTCTTGTTCAAGTCTTAATTTTAAAACTGATATTGGATTTGGTAAATAAGTTATTGCTGTTGTAGTACCATTTGCTGCTTCTTTTGCCAAGCTATCTGCCATTTCGTTGTACAATGTTGGGCACGTGTCCAATGTAGTTTAGGTTTTTGTCCAGTTGGAAAATATGCGAACAAATATTCTACATCTTAAACCAAAGGAGAGCGGCTATGACTAGCTATTGCTTGAATACTTGAGGCACTATAAGAAATTATAACATTGGTTATTGAGAATTTCTTTGCATATGTTATTGCTTCTTCTTATAGCCAATAGTTCTGCTTTCAGGTTTGTATAAGATTATTGTTTCTGAAAACGCAATAAGCACTCCTACGCCTAACTCTGTTTTTGATCCATCTGTAAAAAATTGAATTTGAAAATGATCTATGTTTGAATTTACTGTTGGATTTTCTGAATATAATTGATTTGGATGTAAGTTTATATTTTGTTTGAGTTCTTCATATTCTGTTGGATAATAGATATTAGAATTATAGGTACTTGTTTGTCGTAGGCGTGCAACTTTTGTTTTAACAGCTTCTTTCTGTAAAGTCAGAGTAATTGGTAGAATACCTGAAATGATTTGTAGAGAACTGGTAGGTGTTGTTCTACATGCTTTTGTTATTGATAACAGAAAAAGCTGATGCACTGAAGTTAGTTGTCTTTTTGCATGTTGATTTAGATCTGTGTCCCAAGCAGAAGCTCCATGCCCAAGAATCTTTTATATTAGTGTTGTATACCAAATTTTATGATATTGAGAAGAAATTCCCCAATTTTTTGCTCTGGTTATTTTTATTGAATTTGATAATATTAGAAGTTTATTTTTGATATATTTGATATGTTGATGCCAAGAAAATCTATTATCAAGCATGATACCTAGATAAAGGAGTGAATTTACTGTTGCTATTTTATCTTATGCTATTTTGATAATTGTGTTTTGAAGGTTTCTTATCTTAGTGCCCTGTTTTGGTATATAAAGAGCTTTACTCTTGAGAATTAAAATTTTTAACTGAAATTTATGTGCCCATGGTTTAAAGATTTGTAGGGATTGTTTGGAATTATCTTCTATATCCTTGCGACTATTTATTGCCTTGGAATATTAGTAGGAAATCATCTGCATATGTTTTTGCGTGGGTATGAAGGATAATATCAAAATGTTTCAATATTTCATTTGCTATTAAATTCCAAGTAACTGGAACCAAACAAGATCCTTGTGGGCATCCTCTTGTAATTTTATATTATTTGATTCCCCTATTTGATGTATATTGAGAGATCTGTTTTAGAAGTAATAGTTTAATAATAGGAAAATTTTATTTGGACAATGGATGAATTTAAGTGTTTGTTTTGCCTCTGTCCAACGTATAGAGTCAAAAGCTGCTTGAATGTCTAACAGCTTGCTGTTACACTCACTTCTACAAAATCATAAAATTTTTAAAAGCTGCATTTATTTAGAAATCCCGTTAGCTGTTGTATATTTGTTTTCGATCGTTTCTCATTCCCAATAGAGTGTTAGAGATTGCCATACGTAATTTTATATTCGTTAAATTATTTCTTTAAAAACTAGCCTCCCCCCACTGCTCGTCGCCTAATTTAGCTATCATGCCTTTTTAAATCAATCACATTAAATGGTAGAAAAAAATATACTTAAGAACTGAGATGATTGCTTAATATCTCAGCTTTTACTCAGTAACCTACCACATTAAATTTGTCATCTTGGGCTTTACTGAATGGCAACACGCTGGCCCGTGGATGATAATAGTATTTTAGTTGTGGTTGCGGGAACTCATTACTTTAATAGAGCCAGCCGAATTTGTTAATTAAAATTGAAAGATAAGTAAGTACCTTACATTTTTCAGAACGGTAACATTCGCTTGATGGAAATAAAAATTTCGAACAGTGTTGCCACTACTCGCTTAAAAATCGTTGAGTCTGTTAAGCAAAAATTCGTTAAAGTTTTGCAAAATATGACATAAATAACACAAATTCTAAATTCAGCCTGCCTTCCACGTGCACGGGTGGAGGACTACGTTATTAAAATTTGATACCGTTAGTAATTGTCATTTCTTCAGAACGAGAGGAACATATATACGCACATGCAGATCTATCATTATTTACTTTCTATAAAAGTAATGCAGGTCGATAATATTTGGTGGGAACGATTTGAAGAGTGATACGCCGTTTATAGAGTGTAGAGTCAGGATTTTTTCTTGAAGCAGGAGACCTGAAAAATGAGCAAAGCCCTCGCGGGGATTCGAACGCTAGAGCTCTCGAATATTGGTCGAGTACGCTTCCAATTACACCACGAAGACATGCGGAAATGAGAGAAAAAATACCTTATATTCTCCCCCTTTTAAAGGGCAATTAGAGATTAGGGGACCGAATCAAAGTCCTGACGTTGATAAATTATCGTCCATCAACTTTTAGTGCGGGCGTCACTTGTAGAATCATTATGGTTTTTGATGCTGGAAAAGTGAAAAATGTGCAGTGCCTTCGCTAGGACTCGAATTCCGGACCTCTTGAATACACTTCGAGTATGCTTTCATTTATACCCCAAAGGCTTTCGGAAAGGAAGGAGAAAATACGTTATAAGCGAAACGAAGCAAAATCCCATTTCGAGAGTAATAGCCCTTATGCACTAATAAAAAAAGGAAAATAAAACAAAATTCAGGCCTGTCTGATGCTTTCAGATCGCGCATTCGGCCAGCATGAAATTAGAGTTTGAGACCACTGGCTAAGGAAATAATGTTATTCAAAATATCAAGAATGAAATATTTCTTCGGCATATGAAAATAATTCCATTTAAAGCCTCCTGGGCTCGAAGGTCTGCTGGTATGGAACAAAACTAATATAGTAATCATATGCATTTGGTTTCGGCAATGAGTTGTGAATATTGGACAGAATAGCATGTAATGCATTTAAAAACCTTGTTAACCTACTTGTATTTAGTTAAATATGCATATTCTTCTAATCCTAAATAAATGCTCTGCATGTTTCCTCGTTTCCAACTAATTTTATGGAAAATATAATGAATTAATTTTGTTATTAAAATTGTTAATGAATTAAATATTAATATGAATGTAACTGAAAATTTTAATTAAGTAATTCAACATAATTGATTTTTTAAATAACTTAAATTTTAATTAATTTTTAATGGAAGTTTAAATAACGATAACTTCGGAATGAGTTTTCAGTACAAATAATAAATGTAAAACTAAACGTAACTTCAAATTCTGAAGTCAAATGAAATAAAATCTTTATTTCATGCTGCGTGCATTGTTAAGCATGATCTTTGATTCATATTTATTTTCTCTATATCTAACTTTTAGCTACGTCTTCTACGTTTGCAGTTTATATTACTTCTAAATAAATTCTGCTTACTCCGATAAAATGATGACACACGTTCCGGTTATATGCATGTATATGTAAACTGGGTAAAATAAATTTAATTAGAATCCATATCCCTTATTATTGCTAAAATTAGTTAAAAAAGTACTTTCGCTCACAATTAACTACAAGAGTAATTACTTATCAGCTAGTTTATTCAAAAAAATTATGATTGGATAACTTAAAATCTAAAATTAAGACGTCAAGTATATTCGTTATGATCAAAAATATAGTTTTATTTGTCTGTATATAAAAGGGAAAAGATTTAAACAAGTATCTTTATAGTTTGTTTCAGTCTTTCACTTAGATCTTTGGAACATAAATATCCCTTTTTCCACACTTGAAAACATTCCTGTATTTATTATATTAGAAAACATATTTGCTGGTATATATTAGGTAAAATTAATATGAAAGTAGCAGTCCTCGGAACATATTACTGCGCGAATAATCGGGCCCTTATAAATACCTGTAAATTCTAAAGCAAAAAGATTCGTGCTTACTTGCAAGAAACAAACTTCCTGACAACATAAGTTTCTGCCCCTTTTTTATCTTTTTTTTTTCCGCAAGAATGGCAAGATTTAGGAGATAGGAGAGAAGAGATTTCTTGATTGCTTACTTTGGCAAAAACAAAAGTCGAAAAAGAGAACCGGACCTTGACGTGACTGATGGTGATGAAGTAGTTGTGAGTTCAGGCTGTTTGTTCTCTTGGGGGGTTTCAACTGGGTGAAAGAAAATCTGCAACCAAGATGGAATGAACGCTAATTAAATCTCTCCTCGCCACCTAATTAATTCTCAGCTTGGGAACCGTAGTCCTTAGATAATTCTTCACACTCCTTGTTAAAATTTTGTTTATTCACGTTTGCGTTCCTGTATTTTTAATTTAGAGACATCTGGTTGCCTCAGCTCTCGAAGATTAATTTAATCATTTAATTTTAATTTTAAGCATGGTTTAAGATAACTATCGTCAAAGCTAGTACAGACACTTGAAGTCGAAGAAATTAACCATCGTAAATTTAACAATTATAAAATATAATCCAGAATTCTTACAACAGAAAGAAGCAAATGCAACTTTCCATTAGATTACTTTTGTTTACTATCAATTTATATTGCATGAGAAGCAAGTTTTTTATCTACCTGCATTAAATGAGTTTAATTGTTAAGCTTTTGTTATGGTTCAAAGCTCAAAAAATAATTTTTATTTAATTGCATATTTAACGCTTTTATCAACGTCCGAAATTAAATTTCTAATTTTTATAATTAAAATTATATTTAATAACTTATCTTCTTATTTTCATTTCAATATTTTTTCAGTAATAAATGCAGGAAATGTACAAGTTACGCAATAGTTATGCAATGAAAATATAAACAT
This sequence comes from Stegodyphus dumicola, assembly GCF_044657685.1. Lineage (NCBI taxonomy): Eukaryota > Metazoa > Arthropoda > Arachnida > Araneae > Eresidae > Stegodyphus > Stegodyphus dumicola. Next base: position 95,186,366 of record NC_140772.1, on the reverse strand, counting down.
TGAAAACGTTAAAGTGGTCTATACCCTTTAATTTTTTTAAAATTAAATAATGAATTTTTGATCTGAAAGCTCATGTAAGAGAAGGATAGAGAATGATGTTTTAGGAGGGTTTATAGTTTAATTTCTATATATGTATTACTGTATATTTTTTACATGACTACACTTTTATTAACAGAGGCTCTACTCTATTCTGAGTCGTCATGGCGCATGGCGTGACAATTCTATTCTTTTCCAATATTTATTTCCGCTTTTTCTTTTTCTTACCTGCATTATTATAATGCTTTCGAAATCTAAAAATAAAAATTGTTAACTATGAATTCACCCTTTGAGAGATTTCAACCTTTGTATCAAAAATTTTTAGCGACAGTAGCGCCGAACACCAAACATTAACGTATACGTTTACCATTTGAATTACTACCCTTCATTCTTTTGTACTTCAAATTGTAAGTTAAAAAATGCTGTCTATTAATTTTTATATATTTTCTGAATTATTACTTTTTAAGTTCAATTTTAACACTAATTAAGACAGTATATTTTACTTTTGCTTTATTAAGCATTGTATGTATTTCATTCAAATTCGTTTTTCTACATTTTGATTTCCTATGAACGGAGGGCTGCTGCTTTGAGGAGGAATTCAGAATTTTCGGCTCAAATTTTGCAATTAAATATTTTAAGGTGGTTCATCAGCTAATTTTGGAAGAGCAGAAATGCAGTTTGCCTAGGAAGAAGGATTCAACCGAACCTGATCTACCTCCTTTTGATAACATTGAATCAGATTTCAGTTGCATTCCTCTTCCTATTTATGTATTTTTATACATTTCGTTTCAGGATTTCTTCTGGTTCGGAAACACTTGGTTGATGAGATTTTGTTTGCACTTTTATCGTGGGATTTTGGGAGTTTACTGGCTTTGGAATACATATCTTTTAGATTTGGTTCTAGATTCCACACCATTTTGTTTATAACTGGTTAATGTTTCAGCAGCACGTGTATAGGTATGTATGTGTCGAATTATACAGGGTGGTTCTAAAATATGTAAAGAACATAGAATTGTTCTAGAATATGTGAAGTTCTAAAATATGTGAACAGAAATGTGAAAGAAATTACAGCGGAGAGAAACAAGAATGTACTTGCAGAAATGGAGCGTGTAGTGCTGGCATGTAAGGACAGTATAAAAACAGGTAAGTAAAAATGCTAACTAAAATCAAGAGAAGCAAACATTTCGATTCAGATGTTTTACAATACGTGTTCAAAAACACGACCACCATGAACAATACAAAATTCGCAGCGGTGGCGCTGGATTGGTGAATATTAGCAAACATTTGAGGCATTTTAGTCACACTCCTAGTTGCAACTGAAAGCGTGGCCACTATATCTCCATCCGACTCAGTGAGACCTCCGAAAATCGCCCTCTTAATTTCAGCCCAGAAAATGAAATCCGAACTTAACAAATCAAGGGATCGATTTGGCCAAGACGTAGGCCCACCTCATTCAGTGAAAGGCAAAAATAGAGATAAGGCAGGGTCTGATGTGAGTGCTGAAGTGAAATGTTCAAGCGACTACGTTGAATGTATTACCCAATGCTTTGGGCCAGCGAGTTGAAAGAGATGCAAAGGTTCAGAAAGTGTTTAGGAGAGTACAAGTCCATTTTTTTAATACTAACTAACAGAAGATTTGCGAAAACGTTACTCTTTCTTACTATTACGCTAAGCTACTTCTTTCTATATGCAAAAGCTACTAGACGGACAGTTTAAATTTTTTGCCTACTTCAAAGACTCTCATACCATGTCATGGAAATAACCTACAGCTGGCATACCAATTGAGGTGGAGACAATGGGTAAAATCAGGTGTTTCGAGATTATCATGTTGGCAATAAACATATTTTCATCAATACACTTAGGGCTTAAACCAACACTCGTCCTGAACTGTTTGAAAAAGCTAGTGACGCGACAATGTATACATATGTATACATATGTATATATATATATATATATATAGTATATATACCCTCTTACAGGCTCAATTAGGTTTTTGTTTTATTCTTATATTTTGGTAAACTGTGCACTTTTTGCTTTAAAAGTAATTGAATTATGTTGTTCTTATATTTCGGTTAAAGTTTTTATGCCTTTAATAATCTTCTACGTAGCAATTCTAATTTTAATTGCTAAATTTTTTTAAAGTTTTTAACTGTATTTGGTGTTTTAGGTTCTTCTGAATTTAACAGTTTTTAATGTTGTTGTTTTGAGTTTTTATGTAGCAAAGCGAGAACTAAATTGATTGAATAAGGAATATATCTCTAATGAAATTCGAGGAAATAAGATTAAATGAAGTGCAGTAAAAATTTGTATAATTTACAAATTTTTACTGCACTTTAGTTTAATAAGCCGTACACGAAAATTATGTGGTCACTACGTCAGATGTTTTGTAAATAAATTTAACGAATATGAAAAATCATATATGAAATGTTATAACATATTAATAAATGTGAAATTCAGCATTAGACTTGAGAAAATGCAGAGCCGTTCGAAAATGTTGGACACTAGAAATGTGCTCTATATTTAAAACTAGTATTTCAAAATAAAGGGAAAGCGTAAGATAAAGTAACCAGTAAAAGGAAGAGAGAATGCTTAGTAAACACAAGAAACGCAAAAATAAGCAAATTAACTAAAAACACAGCCACTCAGACGGGATAATAATTAGCGACGCTGACTACCGTACGGAAGGACCAGAGATCGAATGCCGCAGAAGGCATGTTTGTATACAGGAGGTGCATAAAATCTTTCACGATATATGAACCCCTAGGGGCCTATCCTGTCAAACAATCGAAATGAAATTTCAGGTACTGTTATATGAAGGTATGCTCTTGAGATTGTGATGATTTATAACAAAAGAGTTCTCACGGTAGTGTGATCCTGAAAACATTTCGAAAATTTCGAGTGACGACACCCATGTTCTTGCGCAAATTGGTTTTCCTTCTGAAAGACCCATAAATATCGTTGAAACAGTACACGTACGACGAAAATTGATAGAGTGCAAATTATGAGGCTGGCCACAGAAGCAACAAAAATGTAACAGAAGAACTGATAAATAGACTAGTAACTAAGTAACAACTGTGAAATAATTTTACTAAAACGAAAACAGTCATGTAGAACAATATATACTAGTGAAAAAAACTGACATTAAGTCAAAGTATGCGTCTAGAATTATGACAGATTATAATGAGTTAAATTTATCTGTAAGCAATTTGAAATTATAAGACGGCACTGTAAATCTATTTGCTGGATGAGGTAAAAACGTTTTTTCTACTCGCTGTAGTTAGGGCATGGAGCGGCAATTATGCTCCCCGGCAGCGCATTTTTCTGGAAATTCGGAGACTAGGATGTTGAGGCAATCATCGGAAATAATTAAATAATTTTTAAAATATCGAGACGTTTTGCTGGAGAGTTCAGGTAGGAAGTTAGCTTTCTTAAGGCAGTTCTCGGGTGCTTTAGCGGGATTCTTGCTTATAAGTCCCGTCTAGCAATATTGGCGGAATAACTTTCTTCGTTTACTGATGTGCATTCGTCTTCCAGTTTCTTCATGTTAAAGGAAAAAGATGTAAGATATGCCTCGTGGCTTGTTGAATTGTTGCGGAGTCTTAATCATCAAGAATTCCATATATCGGATTGCATCTCACTTAAAATGTGTTAATACTACTGTATGATATGCCTACCATCCCTTCCTGAAGCCGCTTGATGAAGATAGAATTGCGTTACAAGTGTGCACGAGTTGGGAACTGAACCTTCATAATCGAATACGGAAGATGTTGTTTTGCATTTATATTCCCATGTGACAAGCCTTCTTCTCAAAAGCTTCAAGTCGCCGTGTTGTAAAAATCCTGACAGTTGCCGGAATGTCTTCTTCAACCAGGGGCCGAGCTGCGTTGCAGTATTTTGAGAACGTTTGGTTCCATTCATGTGTTTTCGACGGTAGTCCTCAGATACCTCAGCTGGAGTCCTGGTTCCCCTTCTATCAATAGATAAGTTATTTTCTGTATTCATCGTACATCTAAGAAAGGGGCTAGTAGTTGATAACTGGTTTTCGCATGAAAGTAATTTAGAGCGAAAGGAACTTACTTAGCTGAACTCGAACTTTATTTTGGTAGAAAATTCGTCTTGCTCCTATATCCTTTCAGGAAACTTAAATTTAGCCTGAAAGCTCCACATAATTAATAATGTAAATTTTTTATTAAATAATCATTCGTCCAGATGTTAAATTCAGGCTTAAAAACAAAAGAAGGAAAGTTTACTCCTTCTTCAATTACCTTAATAGCTTGTGTTGAATAGTAACTAAGTATGTCATATTCGTATTTTGGTAACAAAGTTTATATTTAATTAAATAAATATAAAAATATTTTAACATGTAATTCATAAGAAAAAGAAATGTGAAATTAATTGTAATCTGAGGCGACTTAATAAACTTTCTTATTAATTTGAAATTTATATTACGTTTTCATTTGTGTATTTGCATTATCTTTTGTCCAATTTTTACCTGAGCACGGTCCCGGAATGGAATAAACGATCACAAATAAATGTTTAATTTGCTTGCACTTATATTTCTATGACTACTTTAGGTTTTGCTAGTTTGGTTGGTTTAAATTTTAGTTTTTATGGAATTTTGTTACGGATTCACCAGATAATATTGTAAAACCACAAAACTTACAATATTACAATTCAAATCAAAGAAAAGAAAGTATGTGAAACTTAATTCATGAAAAATTACTCATATTCAAATCACAGGTGCAACTCCTAAGCAGCAACTATAACGGCTTTTATTTTTTATATTGATAACGCTCACATATTAATTGACCACACAATAATATGACCGCAATAATATGGTCACATATAATATGACCTGTAATTATTAACCATGCAAACCCAATGTCTAAGGTACCACATGTAGTCAAAAACAGTCTACTCTGATGGGCTGAAGATAACTCCTCTTGACACTACTCGTCTATTATTGGACAAACTAGCTGCTGTATTAGCTCCTTGCGATCAGCAGTACAAGAGATGTACTAGCCAGAAATCATGGCTGTAATAAGAATACTGACTTTCTTCTAAGCAAAGTACGAAAGTGTCATTATTTTCGCCGTTACAAAACAAAAAATGCATTTTTTTTTTGTTTTTTTTTTTGTCTTTCATTATTAATTCTCTATAGCAAAAAAGAGTTTCTTTTTTAATAATGAAAGTCTTATTTAAAGAAGAGAAGAACTTGTTTACCTTCACAAACCTCTCTATTCACCACAACAACTTTGAACAATGAGGTGTTTATTCATTTTGATTTACCCTAGAATTTCTAATTCCGACAATCATTGGATCAAAATTCTCGACTAACTGAAGTTCAAATATCGAAATTTATTGTATATTAACAGGTGGCAATTAAGTAATCAGCGCGTTAAAAAACTAGAAACCTTGCAGACTTAAAACTGATGCAACGTTCTGTCTTTATGCCAAATTTTTAGGTAATTTAACAGAAGGCTTGTAGAGGATTATGTTTGGCACAGCTCTAAGACTACATTGTCGAATTTCTTTTAACTCTTCTATAGCACTAAAAAAAAAAAAAAAAAAAAAAAAAAAAACCCCACCTCTCTTTTGAAAGCAAACTTTGCTTGAGCGAAAATCATCGTAAGGAGACAAATCTGGAGAAAACGCGGAATGACTGAATACACATACTTATAGAGACTTAGCGAAGTGTTTATTGACAGGTAGAAAAAATGCATTCTCGTTCAAAACAACGCATTTGGTCCAGACTAAATAAAGCAAGGTTAAAATTTGTCTGCTTAATTCTTGGTCGTTTAGTATTTTGACACCTCAGCTTGTTAGATAAATCTAACGTCAATACTTGTTTAATCTTCCCAGGATGAGTAATCCAAGTAGATAATCGTCCCGTCTTTAGCTTAGATTCCAAGAAGATAAAAAATAACGCTTTAACAGAACTTAAAACTCTACTTTTCGGGCCTGAGAATATACGAGCTTTTACGTATTCACAAATAAAATAACAGATTAAAAACTAATAACATATCTGCTAATTTAGGCTGTCCTATCAGCGGTCTAGCTGTTAAAGACTGCTAAATAATGGTAATACTCCCTTTTAATGGTAAAATTGAGTTCAATTCAAATGAACGATATCTCTGCATGGTTTATTTTCGTAATTTCACCCCCTAAGCTACGTTCCCTGAGAAACGTCATGCGTGAAGGCATTCTTTCCCTTAGGCAGATATCCCTCACATGCTATACCGTACTTAAATAAACCAACCAACCTAATTTATACGCTAATTTCTAAACTAAAACCAGAAGCTCACCGAAACCTATTAAAGTTATCCAATCGGCAGGTACATGGCAGATAAAGTGCCAATGTTTGTATTGCCAAAATTTGCTCCCAAAGCTTAGATTGCCATTCGTTAGTTAAATTCTCTCATTATCTTAATGTTGGTTTAATTGTGAATAAGTTGCGTTAAAAAAATTGACTTCTCCAATTAGAAATTAGCTTCCCAAGTTAGAAATCCGATATCAAAGAAAGTAATAAATTGATTTTTAATTGAATTGAAGAACATTGTACATTCCTACAGCTGCGATTAAAGGGACAAATATGGAACTTTCCATCCGTTAGATCTTAACACTTTTGTTGGTGACATCGACTACACCGAATGTCGTTTTTCCCGAACATGGCCCCTTTTTCACATTATGTTGCTGTTATGAAATAATTAATTTTTAAAACGCTAAATTAAAAGTTATATTCTTATTTAGGAATTAAATGGAAAAGCGTTCTAAACAAATACGTGACCTTCACCTTTTTTTTCTTACTTTTACGCTGGACTGGTCTTATGAAGTTTTAGATTTTTAAAGGGGCGTAAAAATGTGAACAATAAGTTTAAACAGCAGTTTTTAATTATTAAAAGATATAAATGTTCAAATCTTAGATTTACGTTTCCGTTTCTTATTTTCTCTTGTTAATTTAATTTAATTGCTTTAATTGCATCTGGCATCTGTTTCGTTACTTAAATTTGAGTTACTCAACCGCATCATTATTGTTTGAAAGATATTATGTTCTTTTCGTGATGTTACTGTAGTTAGGCCCGTATCCACTACCAAACCGAAAAAAGAGCCGGTTCTGCACACTACCTCTACGCAATCATTTCGTATACTTGTATTATAATCAGGTTTTTATTCTTCACTTTCAGCAAAGTTGATTAGCATCTGAGTGCTCGGATCGGTGCAGCGCTATCTCTTTATCTATATTTATCAGAACTTAATTCAGATTCTTGATAAGAAATTACATATTGTAAAATAGAATTTGCACCTACTCTTAGATCATCATATTTTTCATTATACTCTTCAAAAGTTTGGAACTCATTATTATATCATCGGCTAGCAAAGAATCTAAACTGCCCATCGATTTCACTTAAACTAGCTTTTATTCTTTCTAATGAATCGAATTTAACTTCAATGTCCGATTTTTTAACTGTTTCCTCTTTAAAAAGAGTTACACATTTTCATAAATCACGTCCTTAATGGCATCCTTTTTCTTACTAAAACATCCATCGTTTGCTTTTGTTACGAATTAATAATTAATAAACATTTTTAACAAATATAACTGACCTTATACATGCTTCATTCACGTTCGATTTGTCACCAAATATTGAATAAAACAAACGAAATGCAAACTGTTCCTTCTTAAACTTCGTTTTTTTCTTTTAACAACAGAAGAAAAAGTATTTTCAAAACAAACTTATCCTTCATATTAATAATGTTGCCATTCAAGAGTAACTTAACTCAAGACAAAAATGTTAATAGGTGGCGCTTTTATTAACATTAATAACGCAATTATGTAAATGAAGAAAGCCCTTCTTTGGGTGTAATATAAAATGTGAAAGCTTTCAAATTTTGTTTAGTCCAAAGGGGCCTTTGTCCCTGAGGGACTATTGTTTTTGTTTTGTGATTTTGCGTCGAATCACTCTGAATGTCCGTTTCACTTTTCAAACTGTTGCCGCCAAATATTATTACCCTGTATTATATTTGAAGAAATTATATAATGAAGAATCTGTATAAATGTATGTATGTTTCTCGTATTGTGATAAAACAACAGTACCTAGATCCATCAAATATCGAATGACGTAATCGTACTGCGAATATGGGCATGTGGAAGCCCAAATTTGAAATTTGGAATTGTTTTATTATCAATTTCATATTTTGTAAAACTTTAAAGAATGTTTGATTAACGAACTCAAGGATTTCAAAGCGAGCAATGGCAACGTTGTACAGAAAAACATTTTTATCTCCAGCGCGTGAGACTCTGTATCGGAAATTCAAAAGATATACTCAATTTAATATCATTTTGTGATAATGTTCTTGAACATAATTTTATTGTTTAAGTGAGAAGAACAAGATATTTAAGAAATAAAGGTAACTCACAAAATGTTAAATAAACGCCCCTTTGAACATATTTTGAAATCTGAAACATTTCAGATTTTCTTTTTTTTGGGGGGAGGGGGTAACAGCAAGCTAAAATAACATTCTATGGGTAATCGTCTACATTCAACATCTGAACTGTCTGCAAATTATATGGATGTGCTTCCTGTACATTTAAAATTTTCCAAACGGTTATCGGCTGTTATCCGACAGCCCTTGTGTTTCTAGCAGGATTATCGTGAAATGTAAGAACAGATTTTTCCATGCAGGAATTGCAGTACACTGTCGTATAGGTCCAGGTTTAATCCAATTGAACTTCAGTCTTCTCAGCAGATGTCTACTGCAGGAATCGTTCTCTGTCAATTGAGCAGTTATTGGTTTCCATCCGCAGCTTGATTCTACATTCAAGCGAGTTATCCATTTGTATACTGGGCACATACCGCTCGAAATGTACCGAAATTTAATATCCGCTTTTGCACCATGATTTTAAATAGTCTGTAGATTATTATTAGGCGTATAGTGAATCTATCTTATATAAATATGGGAATCAATAATGTTAGGTAATCATCTCATTAAATCTGGCTATGCTGTGTTCATAGGATAATTAATTATGCTTTATTCGATTATAAGATTTCCTGTTTTTTTGAAGCTCAACATTTTTTAACTAGAATCTAACGATAATGAAATAATTATTCATTGCATTACAACAGAAAGTAATTTACTGCATTTATTAAGGTACTCATAAGATGAAAGTACTGAAAAAATATGGGAAATACACATACATATGAAAATTAATACGTATCGAAAGAAATCTGTTAAGTGTTATTAAACTTTAATATGGCTATGCCAAACTGGAAATTTTCAGAATCATTTGATTCTTCTTAAAGGAATGAGTTCAGAATTAGTTAAAACTTAAAACTCTTAATTGCTGTCATCTTACAAAAACTTTAACAGAAGCCAACATATTAAATGCAACCATTTATTAATAAAATAGAAATAAAATTATTACTACAGCATCCTTCAGAAAATATTAGGGGAAAAGAAAGCAGAAATGCACTCTCTTGTTAAAGGTTCATTTTATTTATGTCTCCTCGAAACAAGGTTAACATCGTCATGTCGAAGCCTAGTTTTGTTTGCGCTGGACAAGACAGCCAGGCTGCTGCACCAGTGTCCGGACAATGAACTAAACAAAAGAAAAACAAAACTTTGTCATCTGGAACGGGCAGAAATGAAGGGCAGGAGTATTGGTATTCGTTTATTCGATTCGTGGCATTGTCACGTGATAATAGGATTCCTATCAACCTTCCACGATGTCTTTGATATACATCAATACGAACCGTTGCTTTCGTATTCACGCCTTTATTCCGCTTTTGTTTATCTTCATACACATTACTTCGTATTGGACGCTATGCAATTGACAGTATTACAAACTTCCCATACCCTTGGAATATAATAAAGGAATAAACTGAAAACCGAATTTATGAATAATTATTCACCTTTCATGTGTGTCTTTGATCTTTATATTTAGACCACATAAAATATATTGGCACATTCATAAGTTACCTGCACATAAAGTACCTACATTCAACAGTAGTAATAGATATTATACAGTAATATCTGTTGCTTTATTTTTGGATATTTGTAGATATTCGTTTATTAATAAACTTTTCATTTAATGGTCATTTAGGTTTAATTTTGTTATAAGCTACACTCTCAATTTAATGAGCTCCCATTTAATAGATTTCGCATTTAAATAGCAAAATAAATATGTCGAATTGAAACTGATTAACTGTCAAACAAATTACCTCTGCGAGTTAAATTTTAATTGTTTTAAACTTTGAATAGATGCATTAATCTGTAAAATGTTAAACTACATATTATTAAAAAGCCTGTTAATGTTAAACCTACAGCAAATCTGTGCCAAATTAAAATAATCGAAAGCAAATTCAAACTTAAAAAAGAGGAGAAAAAAGTAAAGTTAGATTTAGGATTATTAAACGTTAATGAACAAGAACGGTGAACAATCAACTACACCGTTTACAGTAAGGGAAGTCAATATTTCTTTTTCTCAAGGCAACCCTCAAGGTTTTTATATATTAAAATTAAGTGTTTGTTCAATTTTTAGAGTTGAAAATGGAAATCACATGAAAGTAGATACAATTTGAGAGAGAGGAGAAAGAAATAATCTTAAGTCATGTACACATGCATAGAATAGAGAACGATGCATAAATTTATAGTATATGGAAGAAATGCATGACATTCTTAAAAGTGAGTGTCCCAAGCAAATTCACACAAAGATGCTGATTGAATTATGCTTTAACTCGTTCTTTCTAAAAATACCCCTTGACAGTAAAGTCATTAAAGTGACATTAAAGTATATAAAAGGAATAATGGATAATTATAATTTTGTGTTTTTGCAAATATTGATTATATAGCACTTACTACTTGGTCAAATAAAATAAACATGAAGTCTTGACACAGAGACAACGTGAACAATCAACTACACCGTTTACAATATGGAAAGTCAATATTTCTTTTTCTCAAGGCAACCTGTTTTTGAACGTTTATTTCTTGAAACAAACAGCACCGACACTCTCGCTGGTCATCTCTGTAACAAGAATAAATTTTTTTTCTAGCTGAGGATACGTCAGGATAGCTGAAGATATGCACATCTTTTGCTAAGAAGACCTTTTGCTTGCTGTCGGTCACTCTTTGTCTCTTGCGATTGAACCAATCTCCTGTAGTAGGTACAAAGCTCTCGATAAATTCTCAGTTGATGTATCCCTACCACAGTTTCAGAGATGGTATGTTCGAGGTAAACCAGTTCCTGTCTGAACAATTTATATTTGGCAGGACTTAACTTTAGATTGTATTCCTTCAGTTTCTGAAGCACCTTCCTAATACTTTCTGACTGTTCCTCAAAGCATTTGCCGACAATGATGACGTGATTCCATGTAAATAAAACAGGCTTCCCAGGGAAAGACCTCTCAAAACTATCTCTGTGAGTCGTTGGAATGTTACCAGCATATTATATAATAAAAACTACTTTACCTTGAACAGCCAAAGTTCTTGTCTGTTAGTAAATGGTATCATTTCTCGTTCATTAGGGTATTTCTCTACCTGCCAATATCTTTTTTTAAATCAAGTGTTGAAAGTCGTTTGCTTCCTTAAAGACGGTCCGCTCTCGTTTCTTGGAATTGTCACGGTTTCTATCAACATCTTGATAACATCAAAGACTTGATCAATTTGCATCATCCTGTGGTTTTAACATTGAAGAAAACTCTACTGAAACCAGGAAAGCAAACTAAATTTCGAATGTTCTAAATTTTTAGGAAAGACAATATTGTAGGTGAACGTGCCAGTGGAGATGTAAGTCTCCTCGCCTCACTCGACTACCCAAGCAATTCACTTCCTTTAACTACAAACCTTCAAGTTGTTGCCATCCAAATAAATATAAGGATATTAGTTTCAGTTTGTTCTGTTTATTTGCCTCCAAATGTCCACATTGATCAAAAGGATTTGGATAGTCTAATAAAGCAACTGACTGAACCTTTTGTCATAATGGGCGACTTTAACGGCCATAGTTCGCTTTGAACAAGGATACTAATCCTCGAGGTAGACAAATCGAGATAATGATTGAAGATCATTCTCTTTGTCTCCTCAATAATGGAGAAGTTACCTACTTTCATGAGCCTACAAGGACTTTTCACGCTCATAATAGTGATCATTTTTCTCTTTTAGTCTCTATCGCACGAGAAGGTGCAAATCCCATGTCAAGATCTCCTCGATTTATACTTGAGAAGGCAGACGGGAAGCTCTTCTCATGTCTTGCAGAGTTCACAGATAAGATAGTCGAAGGTGTGGGAATCGATGATGCAGTGAAAGCCGTTACTGGTAATATAATGCAGGCAGCTAGAGCCTCTATACGGATGACATCAGGAATGATACGAAAATATTGAAAGCCATGGTGGAACCATGAGTGTCAAGAAACCTTTAGAGAACCAAGAAAATCTTGGGGAATTTTTCGTAGGTACCCCACTTTGTCGAACCTCCTAGCTTTCAAAAAAGCAAATGCAAATGCAAGGAAAGTACGACGAAAGAGCCAGAGGGATTCGTGGTTACACTATGTGCCATCAATAACATCTTCTACTCGGGGTAAAAAGGTATGGGAGAGAGTTAGAAAAGGATGCGGTATGTATAGTGATCACGCACTTTCCATCTTGGAAAAAGGTGGCCGGTAATTAGCACTACGAACGAAATATCAAATATTATTGGTGAGAACTTTGCGGCTGTTTCTAGCGGCAGCAACTATCCGCCAGCATGTCTTTCCGTGAAGAAATACTCAAAGAGAACTCCCGTATCCTTAAACTCTAGTAACTCACAGCCTTATAATAAAGATTTTACTATGCTTGAGCTTTAAAGAGCCTTGCTTCAGACTCAGAGGTCTAGTCCGGGTCCATATGGTGTCAGCTAAGAAACGCTGAAGCATCTTTCCTTTACGGCATTGGTCGCTCTTTTCTCTCATTACAATCGAGTGTGGAAGGAGCACTGTTTGTGGAAAAAAAAGCTGTTGTCATTCTCATAGCTAAACCAGGCAAATACCTGAAGAAACCCTGTAATTATCGGCCCATCGCATTAAGTAGTTGCATCAGTAAGTTGTTTGAAAAAACAGTAAATTGTCGCTTAGTCTACTACCTAGAGAAAAACAATGTAATCTCCCCATACCAGAGCGGTTTCCGTAAAGGTAGGTCTACGACTGACAACATTCTCATCTTGGAGACCTCCCTTCATGAAGCTTTTCAAGAGGAATCACCTTGTGTCTGTGTTCTTTGACATAGAGAAAGCGTATGACAAGACCTGGAAGTATGATATTTTACGAGATCTTCATGCCTGCGTCTTGCGCGGCAATTTACCAATTTTCATACAAAATGTTTTATGCGCTAGGACTTTTCAGATTAGGTTTGGCTCTGTTTCCTGAAATGTATTCGAACAAGAAGAAGGAGTGCTTCAAAGCTGCGTTTTAAGTGTTACTCTATTTAGTTTAAAAATAAATGCTATTTTAAAGGAACTCCTCCCTACCGTGTCAGGGTCATTATATGTGGATGACCTCCAAATACGCTGTCGTGGCGCAGATATGAGATTTGCCGAAAGACAGTTGCAGGTCGCTCTTAACAGGCTTGAGAAATGGTCAGAAAAACACGAATATATCTTTTCAAAGCACCAGACTGTCTGCATGCACTTTTGTCGAAAGCTATATAGTCTTCTGCTATTAGTTGTTGACTAGATTTAACGTATTTGTCTTTATTCCGAATGGGGTTATGTTTTCCAAGCCAGAAGGCCCATCATTATTTTTAATGTCCAAGGAAAAATTGTATTTCCTTAGAACACCTAATTACAGTATGCATTGATTTACCTGCTTAAACCATATAGATGAACATTTTCTTGATCCGCTGGCTCTTCGATATGGGAAGCTTCGATTCGGTGACGGTCCGTACGGGTTGCATGCTGGGCTGCTTTAATTTCATGGCGTACACTTTAGCGCTTTTTAAATCCTTGACGTTCGCCATTCGAAAGGCTTTCTGTACCTCACAATCACGGATAATTCCAGTCAGATACTTCAAGAATGATTTACCTTGTTTTTGTTGGGCAGTTCGAAAAGCAATATAAAACATCTTTCAACAATTACGACAAGTTCAGAAGTGTTTCCGCAGGCTTCTGTTACAATATTTCGCCTTAGGTCTGCTGTTGTCTTTTAAATACATCCCACCAAAGCACAGCTTCCATGCGCTGGTACAGCTTTGAAGTTTAGCATCTGGTTTACGTGTAGTGTTTGAAGGATATCCGCTGCGTCTACATTAAGAAAGGCTCCGAGATGGCAGGCCTTAGCTTCGAAATCCCATCCATTTGCGTAAACTGGTATATAGAACTGGTAAGTTTTGTATGCCTGTAGGATATCTTTCTATCATACGTGAATAAGCTTAGAGATTGTCGCGAAGACATGGGAATTAAAGACGTCAGAATTATTTCCAGCTGTCATGTGAATTTCTTCAAGATGTCAGGTTCGTTGGAGACAGCAGAATCTCTGTCACCGATTTGTTGTTGGAAAGCAGTAATTCTTTCGTCGATTTGTTGTTCGACACAAAAACCTTTTGTTCAATTTCTTAAACTTTATTTTCAACTTTGATTATTCTGCCATCCACAGTCACTCATTTGTTTTCTGTTATGGTATAGTAGGGTTTTTTTTTTCATTTCCTCTTGAACTGCTTTAATCTCCTGAACTGACTTGACTGCCTCTTCCATCTTACCTTGCCCGCTTCCATCTTTTCTTGACGGCTCCTTCTATCTTTTCTTGAAATGCAGAAAAGGTTGTTACCGACTGTCTTAGTTACTCTCACATAGCTTTTGTCACCGACATTCAAGCTCACTCCTGACACCAAAAACTGTTACGTGCACGCAGGTCCGTAATGGATTGAATGCGCAAAGAATCTTTGATAGCTTGATGAAATTATATTCCCGCTTGCTCTTCTGAGTATGACAGAGCACAATCTGTAGTTACCACTTCAAACTGCTAAAATATCTGAACACAAGACAATGCAAAAGGCATGCCCATGTTAAGCTCACACGGTGATCTTTCAATACTTTGAACTTAAATAAAATCTGTTGCTCTCTCTGCTCTTATATCGTTTCCCACCGCCGGCCTAGAAAGTACCATTACCTTTGATTTCTTAAAATTTCTGGAAAACATATACATTTATAATTACGTATGGGCGGATAGAATTGCAGTTGTACAGGGACCGGACCGGTTACAGTTATATAGAGATAAGACGAAGCTTGGTCATTGCCAGCTTGCCTTTATTTTACCAATAGGCATTTATTTTAATGTTAAATGGACTTAGGCCTGCAACCACATTTTCTTTCAGAACTTGGCATTTTCAAGCATTTCATGTTAAATTATGCAAGCGATATTACAATTTTCATATAATTTCACTAAAAGTATTTATATGCATACAAAATCTGTAGCAATATACTATTTTTCTTATTGTTTAAAATTGTATCAAATATACTAGATTTATAACAAGATTGTGGAGAGGCTGCTCTGTTGTTTAATTGGTTGTTTTTAAGATTATTTTAACACTTTATTTTTAAAAAATAATGTTCTTCTAAGAGGAATTCTACTAATAGCTTTTACAATTGAAGCTTTTGTAATTATTTTTATTAAAGCTTCTTGTTCACTTCGTTGTTCAGCTGATTGAAAATCAGATTGAGAAGGGATATTTTCCAATTTAGCTATCTAGTTACTGCAAGTCTGAAGAGCTGAATTTCGTAATGTATTTATTAAAGATATCATAAGCACTTCGTAAATATCTTAGTAATTGGTATTCGATCGGATTTAAATTTGTGTATTTTCGTAAACATCAGTCGAAGAAAAATGACACATGGAGATAACCAATTGCAAAATACTGTGTACGGTTACAAAATCTGGCATTGACCATGCTTCAATGATAATTGTTTTTATTATATATTCTTACTCAAATGTCTATTGTGACTGTAGATAATCAGATTAAGATGATTTTTTCAGACAACCAATTCATTTTGATCACATCTGCAGAAATTAATTCATATACCTTTGCAATGTATCGTTAAAGAATTTAAAAAATATTAAGATTGCAATATTGCAATTTTAATCATTGCAAATTGTGTTCCTTTCTTTCGTTATTTTTTGAAGAAAATCAATTTCCGTCTGCAGAAGATATTAGAGTAGATACATCACAATGGAAATTGATTTTAAAATTGTGACTTGTTTTTTATGCTACATGAACAGCTGCGTATCTGTGAAGCAAGTTCAGAAGAGTTAGATTTCTAAGAAACCATACTAAAAAACTAAGCATAATGTTCAAAACTGCACCTATTAAGCGTCAAAATAACTTTCATAAAGAAGTATATGCTGCAAATGGAATGAAAGGTGGAACTTATTATTGTACTTGGTTTGTACTTAAATAAAACATATCAACATGTAGTGTTCACTTCATCAAACGGATTGTGAACCGAAAGAATTAGATGAGACCTATCTAGCCGTCGGTGAAAAAGCTGCGTCTCTCTGTTCCTTATAAGGGATAGGCGAACCGAAATGACTAGTGCATTATTTTGCCGTAGGCAAGAGATAAGACAAACACAAAAAGATGTCAATGCGACCTGTCAACACTTTAACCTTTTATTTCGTTTACTGCATTGTCATTCTTGGCGACTTTCTCTATCTTGGGCATTTCATTTCGCCTCGTGGAAAAGGGAGTTTTTTTGTTTTTCTGTTTTTTATGATATGAGAGAAGCGTGACAGTTTTGAAAGGGGATGTGAAGAAAGTAAGATATGTCGTTATTGAGGGATTTAACTTCGATGGACTACGCTTGTTTGTTCTTCGTCACGTAACGAATAGCTTCCACTAGTATTACTTGCTGAAATTGTTCTAAAATTTTTCATCCAAAAGGAAAGAAATAGAAATAGTTTCATAATATTCTGAAGCTCGCAGTATATTGAATCCATCTATTGCTATTAACGTTCGTCATTCCTTAACTTATAAATACTAATGATCGCTTATAAGAAATTTCTTTAATATACGTTCTTCAATTAAATATATTCCTTCTTCAAATAAACACTGAAATACTTCATGCAAACAATGCTAAAATCTCTTCATTTAATTAAACATATGACAATTTAATTGCCCTCAGTTATATTAATAACTTTAGTTTGGCAGCTTTAGTTGATAACGGGAAAGTACATTATGGCTATTTGTCTAAGAGGCGGAATGCATTCGCGGAGTACTTTCTAAGTGAAAATGGCTCATACAAACGTTACCTTCCTTATACCGTCAGGTTAACTTAAAAGTTACTCTACCCTTTTGAGTTAAGACAAACATGTTAGATTTTGTAAGCAAGAGTGGGTGTAACCTGCGAATCACAACTCAGTTAATATAAGGTCCTTTACACCCTTTCTTTGGACTTTATCGTGCTTAACACTTAGGGATAATTTTCTATACTGTCTGTTAAAGTCTAGTTAGTTTATGCTACCTAAGAATACGACACGTTGTAACTTAAATGTGATAACTTGCAATAAACTTTAAATAAAGTTTAAGTTGCTTTCAAATAAGAAAGCTAAAATCATTCTGAAAGGCAAGATCTGGTTCCGAAATTATAATTATGAAAGCATTTTCTACATTAAATAACGGTAACTTCTTTATAATTTAATAAATTTAATTAATTAATGTAATTAATACTTTCTGTATCATTATATCGCCCCTTCTTTAATATCAAATATTTCCTCATAGGCCCATCAGTGTATTTATTTAAAACAAATATTCATATGCAAGACAAATGCACTTAAAAACACAGCAAGCATAAATTTTATCTAGTAAAATACTTTCTTTGGACTTTCAAATGTGTAAAAGAAACAAATACCGACTTTTATCAAATGATAAATATTTTATTCTTCCTACAAATTTTTATAAACTCTATATAAATTAATGAATATTAGAAGAATGTTAGTCTAGATAAGGTAGAGCGGAATACCATTCTTATTTTTTTAGTACGTTCCAAGAAATCCGCATCATAGTCCTTAGTTCCTGAAAAAATGTGTAAGATTAAATTCTTACATATGAAATACTTCTTTAATTACCAAGTATGCAGTTTGAGACACAAAAGCTGAATAATATACTGCTGAATTTTCAACTCTTAAGCGAATGTAGTCTTAGCTTAAATATAAATAAATTACTAGATCTGGAATTAAAAGTGTGTCAAATAACTATTTGAAATAGATCATTATATTCATTAGATTTAGCTTCGAAGTAATAGCTTCTATATTTGAAATTTAATGAAAACTAGTTCTAAACTTGAGATCCTTCTGTACAGATTGAATTCAGGAAATGTCATTAAATTTCAATTTACAGATATAGAATGTTACAACACGATTCATTGTTCCTTCCAACAAACTCCAGCAAACCGATCCCTCATTCCTTACCTGATCCACTCATAACGTTGCCCAAATAATTAGTATTTAATCATTTCACTGCAAACATTTCTGTAAACTACTAATTAGGAATAATTCCAAACTTGGTGTTTCGTGGTTATACAGTAACTACACTCACAAAAGATGTGCAATTTTTGTTATAAGTTTAATCGGTGAAGCATAATGCAGATTTCAGAACCATATATTTATTTTGTAATAATATGTATCTGTAATGATTTGGATGTTTCTGAAACAAAGATGCGCAAAGAAGTAAATCTGGTCATAATGGCCGATTTAATATTTCTTTATTTTCCTTAACCAGCACTTTTAATGCGTCACTAATAAATTGATGGAATAAGCCTGCCTGTTTATATATATATTTTTTTAATTTTGCGTGCTGCCCAAACGGGATAGTGGTTAGTGACACTGACTGTCATACCGAGGGCTCGGGGTTCGAATTCTGACGAAGGAAGGGATACTTGTAAACGTATACTATATTTACGGCATTAGGGCACACTAAATATATGGCGAGCCGAAAGTCCTGTCGTGTGGATTGGTGGTAGAGGAAGAACGGTTATAAGGTATTTATCCCGCCTTCTTAGCATGCCTTTGCGGTGTAGTGGTCAGCACGCTTGGCGCGTATTCGAGAGTTTCGATCTTCGACTCCCTGTGAAGGGATTTCTCACGTTTCATGTCTCCTGCTTCAAAATAACCCAATGTCTCTACAGTGGCGACCGAACTAAAAAAAGTAGTCGCCGGGTCCGTGGTTCGAGTCCAGACGAGGGCATTTCTCTTTTTTCCATCTTTCCCTCAAAATATCTAATGTCTCTACAGGGTGGGAGAACTCTTCCTCAAAAGTGGAGTGGGAATGGGCAAAATCGTACTGTCAATCTGCATGGTTCAAAAGACTTTTGCCAATGAAAGGGGTAACTTTGTACTCCTTACAGTGGTGAATTTCGTGGACTTATTTTGATGTCAGACAAGAGAAATCACAATAACATCACGATGTTCCAGCCACAACAATCTAACCAGCAAGGAGGGAATGCGACGTATCTACGATGAAAAAAAAATATATTAAATCACAATAAGAACGATTTAATCTTGGTTTTACTTTAATTGAGTAATTTTAAAGTTCTAAAATTAATATTTCCCGAAGTTTTATGTTAGTATCTGAGATGTAAGGATTATGTTAATTTTATTAACAGTTAAATTTTGAGTTAAACTTCCTTTCCTATCGCTTCTTAATTTCAACTTACCACTTCTGGCCAGAAAGTAGTTTTAGAATCTCGTCTGAATTCTAATGAGGATGAGTGGTGTTTTACTGTCTTAGTTTTACTGTCTTTTACTGTCTTAGTGAGAGAGATACCAGATATTCTGTCTGCACGCGTCTCTTTTTTTAGGCTACTCTCTCATAACCTATTATTACGTTCGGCCGTACTTTAGGCCCTCGATAGCTTCGCAGTCGATTAGCGTTAAGGGGCCAACTCTGTTAGAATCTTGATAGCTTCTGCTATATCTCTTTAGTTAAGATTAGTTTAGTTTAATTCTTAGTCTCCTAAGTTCAAGCCCAAGTGTCGGGTTTATTGTACAACTCCAAGACGGAGTTCTGTTACACTTGATTGGAATAATAAATGGTTATTTTACCCTTCTATCTTGTTGTTTCCTGTCACACGAACTCAAGCAATTATTTGCTTATCAGTTCTTAAGATTCTTCACTTTCAACGGTAACGTGGAATTGCACAGTGGAGAGAATCCTAGAGTTATATAAAAATTTTATGACATTAATAATTTGCGATGATGCATTTTACAATGATTTATTATAAACAATGACTGTTTTTAAGATGGAAAAGTCAATAACCAAATTAAAATACAGAGCTAGAGACTACTGAAAAATAAAGCTACAATTACAATTTTTCTTCCTATTATTTGATTTATATATGTTATATCTTACGCACACACACACACTCACTATTGATTCCATTGCCTTTGACGCTATTAGATCAACCAGGTATGTTTTGGATACCGGTTATGCGATCGTATGATATCTGGCTCTTTCACGTGATTAATTGACAGTAAATGATTAACAGAAATTTCGGCTCAGTTAGTTTTCAAATATATATGTGTAAAATTTACTGCTTTGCGATAGTGTAATTGCAAGTTAAGATGAAGCGTTTTTACGCAATTTAAACACATGCATTTTATAATTACGTGTACATAATAAAAATGGAATTTATAGAATAATGGGGCAATGAAAGTTTTGATTTAAAGTGTTGAAAGTGATGAACTTGCAATCTTAAACACAATTAAGGTGAAACCTGATAAACTATTAAATGTGAACACATAATAATGAAGCAAGAATGCAGTTATGCCATTTATGTGAAATTTACAATGAATTTAAAGAACTATGTGTATTAAGATTATTATAATTTCTTGACATTTTATTTACGGTACGCTTTTACCTTATTTTAATAAATGTAATCAGCCTAGTTTCGTGTTCACTAAATTTAATATATTACATATTCATCAACTGACTATATAAATTATTTGACTTCAATATTCGTTCATATACATTTAGAGACATTATGTATTTTTTTGGAAGCAGGAATCATGAAAAATAAGCAACGCCTTCGCCGGCAATCGAACAGCGGACCTCTGGAATACGCGCGTAGCGTGCAGATCACTGCACCAAGAAGGCATGCTAAGAAGGCGGAAGAAACACCTTCTTTACTCCCCATTTTAAAGGGCGACTGGGATTTTTAGGGGACCCAATCGCCAAATCCCGGGCGTGGAGATTCATCATCCACCACCCTTTTTAGTTCAGGCGCCACTTTAGAGACATTAGGTAATTTTTGGAAGCAGGAATCATGAAAAATGAGCAACGCCTTCGCCAGGAATCGTATAGACGACCTCTGGAATACTCGCCCAACGTGCAGACCACCACACGACGAATGCATGCCAAGAAGGCGGAAGAAACACCTTATAACATGGATCGAAAATGAAATACTACATCAAGAAGGAGTGGTACAAAGTAAATGAAATTTGAGAGGTGTGTTTCCATATCTGGAAGACGGCGTCCATTCAGATTTCGCGTTATTTGAATAAGTACGGCGCTAGTAGCGTACCACAAACATGCAAATCGCATTTGCTTTATATACGCGATGTACACTTCGTGAGCTTAAATTTATCTTCCAGAAAAGGCACTCTAAGCGAGATTTGAGTCAAGAATATATTTAAGGAGACAAGGCAGTATAAGCTGCTTACTAACTTTGAACGATGCTTTATGATAAGGTTAAGAGAAGGTGAATTTTCTTTTCGCGGTATTAGAGAAAGACTTGGCAAGCATGTGGCTATCATTGCGGGTTTGCAGCAGTGGTTATTGGAAGTCTGAAAAAAGGTGACTGCTTGGCCGTATACGTGCCACTACCCAAAGGAAAGACCACAGTATACGCTGGATTTCTGTGACATATTGCACTGCATCTGCAGCCGATGCTCGAGCTTCCGTTGGCGCCAGAGTCAAAGACCAAAGTGAGGACAGCTACGAATACTTTAGGGACAGCTTCGAATCACACGCGCCGTAACGGCCATATCACTAACTTGAAGTCACCGCCATCTGCGACTTCGGTAGTGTCAAGTAGAGCTTATCGAAGGATGAACTGCAGATCTGTTGTGGTTTTAGCTGATAACCGTTTTTATCTTGGTGCCGATGATTACGGAATAGAAGTGATCGAAAGAAGGAAGCCAGCTGAGAGCTCAGCACCAAGCTGTCTGCAGCATAGACAATTTGGGCCTACACAGAATTTATGGTCTGAGTGTAAGGATCTTAAGTTTTACTAACGTTTATTTTATTTTAAATCTTTACTATCACTTCTTATTTTCTACTTCCGGCCAGAATTATAAGCGTTAACTTATTTATGCAAAGTTTGTCTGGCGAACGCCAGGTATTTAAGTTGTGGCTTTTTACCAAGCGAGAGAGAGGAAGCAGTTAGTCGAAGCAGGCCGCTTACCTTAGAAGTTTTACTCAGTTGCTGGTTGCCTTCCAGGCCAGAGGTTTAATCCTCTTGATAATTTTTAAACGTATTCTAGTGTTCACAGTTCTCTGTACTACATACGGCTTCCTGTTAATATAAGGCCAATCTTCCACGTTTATTATTTCAAAGTTAAGAGTTTAGTTTTATTTTTATATTTTTACGTTTAGACCACAAGTAGTGGGTCTTTGTATTCCGAAGTACGGAAGTTATTGTAAATAGAGAAAAATAAAGGGTTTTGTATACCCTTCTTGTGTATCCTGTCTACTTCCCACAGTTATTGAACATAGCTTTAGTAAGCTCTCTGTTCCGAGTCAGGTCCTTGCATGTTCCCGAAGAAAGTAAGACGGAACATTGAACCTGATAGTGGCGCCCAACGAAGAAGAATAACCATGGCCGACTTTCAAGAAGAACCTGTGCTGCCTGCAGAAGCGGCTCAGAATCCAGAAATGCCCTGGAAGGATTTGGTTACATCGTCCAGACCATGCGCGCTTCGATGAAACCAGAAGCAACATTTAATGGAAACTCACCGGTAACCAGTTTTTTGGAAAAATTGGATGACCACTTCATGCTCTACCCCGTGCACGAATTTCAAAAAGTTACCTTAGCTACCAGCGCTTTGAGGGGCCAAGCGCTTAACTGGTTCAAATGTATAGGCAGAAGTCTCTTGGGTCAAGCAGGAAGTCCCACCTATACTTACGAAAATTTCAAGACTGCCCTACTAAAAGCTACTTTCAAGACTACTACTAAAAGCCTTCCCTGTTGTAAGGGATCGTGCGAAATTAGAAACGGAACTTTTTAGTATATATCAGCAAAGAATCGAAAATCTCTCAAGCTTTATTTTAAGAAAAATTCACGTCTTCAAACTCTTCTATGGAAACCGTCCGGATCCTGAGATAATTCAAGTGATTTTGCCGAGGTTACTGCCCCAAGTGCAAGACTTTATTGAATTAAGAAATCCGACTACACTGGAAAAGTTATTTGAGCTAGCAATCCAGTTTGAAAGTAGAAGAACGGCGGACATTGAAAGAAGACGCCAATATCAACAGCGAAACCAATTTGGTGCGCCACGACTACAGCAAACTCAAGCACACGGCTACGGAAGCAAAGCGAATCAGTGGGCAAGGAAACCCGAGCATTCAAAAACAGCCGGCGAACGTCGACAGTTCAATAGCAATCCAGGAAAAAAGTCTCAAGGCCAGTGGAAAAAGAAGGAAAGAACGGAAATGAAAAATAATTTAAACTAAAACGGATTTCTGCTGACGGGAGGGTGCGGAAATCCGAAGGTCACGAAAACCCCTCTTCCTTCAAGTTAAATACAGTAATGGTGAAAAATTTGACTCTTCCGAAGATTGAAGTGTTGGTGAATAATATCCCAGCCACCGCACTCCTGGATACAGGCGCGCAGTGTTCCTGTGTGGCAGAAGATTTTTTTAGGAAGTATTTTCGGAAATACCGCATATATAATTCGGATAATACGACAGTGTTAGCGGCGCAAGGAGAAAAATGTAAGTGTATAGGTAAATTACCGCTGTATGTCCGTATCAAGGACGAACAAGTAAAGGTGATGTTTTTCATAGTAAAGAATCTGCAAGCACATATTATTTTAGGAATAGATTTTCTTTCAGAGGCACAAGCAACGCTGGATTTTAATGAAGCGTCCCTTAAGCTGATGATGAAACCAGTTCGTGGAGAAAAGGCTGAACCGCCGATGTTAAATCTTGACCACCTGCCTAATGACGAGCAAGGAAGAATCCGACAAGTGGTAAGTGAATTTGCTTCGTTATTTAGTGATATTCCAGGATTTACTCAGGTTACTAACCATAGTATTGACACCGGAGATTCAATGCCAGTTCGCCACAAATCATACCAGTATGATAAGAATAAGGAAAAAATTATAGAATGGCATATCACCGATATGCTACGTAAAAAGATCATAACGCCCATCTCAAGTAGTTATGCTAGCCCGGTGGTTTTATGTAAGAAAAATAATGACTATCATTTGACACATCCAAAAAGGTGGAGATTCGCAATTGACTACCGTAAATTAAACTCCATAACTAAATATCCGGTATATCCGTTACCTATTATTGAAGAAATTCTAAGGAACATAACATCCACCAAATATATGACGACTTTAGACTTAACGATTGGTTATTTTCAAATAGGGGTTAGGCCTGAGGACGTGCCTAAGACTGCTTTTATAACCAAGTCTGGCACTTATGCATTTTTGCGTATGCCGTTTGGCCTTTCGGGGGCACCGGCAACATTTCAGCGATGTATGGACATTGTGACAAGGCCTGTTCTTGGAAAGTCCACATTTATCTATTTAGACGATATCATTATTACTAGTGATAATCTCGACCAACATGTACAGGATTTAAGACAGGTGTTTTCTTTATTAAATGAGGCCGGTCTAAAATTTAATGTCGAAAAGTGCAAATTTGCAGCCCCTGAATTAAAATATTTAGATTACAAAATATCTCAGAAAGGAATCGAGACAGACGAATCAAAAATAATTGCTGCACAAAAGTATCCGACTCCAACCACGGCGAAGAAGCTCTCTTCTTTTCTAGGACTTTGTTCATATTATAGGTCCTTTATAAAAAATTTTGCAGCTATTGTTGAACCATTGTTAAAATTAAAAAGGAAAAAGGCAAGATTCTCGTGGACGGCCGAAGCCAATAGTGCTTTCGAAAAATTAAAACAAGCATTAACGCAAGGCCCTGTGTTGAAAGTTCCTGAAAAGGATGAGAATTTAGAAATTTCAGCGGATGCTTCGGATTATGCGGTAGGAGCGGTACTTTCGCAAAATCAGCAGCCCGTGGCATTTTTTAGCCGAACTTTAAATCAAACACAAAGAAACTATTCCGCGACCGAGAACGAGGCACTTGCAGTTCTGTTAGCAGTGCAAAAGTTCCGAGTCTATTTTGGAAAGGCGCCAATAACAGTGTACTCTGATCATGCGGCGGTAACTAGATTGTACTCAGGGAAAAACGTATCCCCAATGTTAATAAGATGGGCACTCAAGCTACAAGAATATAATCTGGTAATCAAGCATACCCCCGGAAAGGAAAATATCGTAGCAGATGCCCTATCCAGAATTAAAATAGATGAAGAAGGTAATACTGTAAAGGTGGCAATGCTCGCAGCATGTACAATAAATTCCCGAGAAACTGTAATAACCGAACTGGGTAAGGATCCTGAGTTTCGAAGCATTTATGAGTATTTAAAGGATCCTGAAAATTTTAACCACCAAGATATTGTGGCGATAAGAAATAGGGCGGCCCATTACGAACTAATAGATGGTCTATTATTTTATACAAAAACTACGAATCCCAACAACGAATTTCGACTTGTTATTCCAGCTAGTCTTAGATTAAATATCCTGCAGGAGCTCCATGACAGCCCTTTAGCTTCTCATGCTGGTATTCGAAAAACTATCCAACGCGTACGCGAGGCAGTCTATTTTCTTGAACTGCAAAAGTTAACAAGGGCGTATGTCCAGTCCTGCCCAACATGTCAAGCAGTTAATTATATTAATTTCCGCCCGGCCGGGTTTCTAAATAGTATTAAATCGGAATTTCCAAATGAAATAATTGGCATCGATTTATTGGGCCCTTTCCCAAAAAGTCAGTTAAATAAAAGTCGCTATCTCCTTGTTATGTTGATCATTTTAGTAAGTGGACCGAAATTGTTCCCTTAAAACGAGCCTCCGCGAAATTAGTTACTGATTCTATTTTAAATAAATATATTTTAAAATACGGGGCTTTCCTAAAAGTTATATCGGATAATGGTCCTCAATTTGTAAGTAATATATTTGAAGACATGTGCCAAAAACTGGGCATACGTCATTTAAAAATGGTCCCGTATCGGCCGCAATCAAATATAGCGGAACGGGTCAATAGAAATATAGTGAAAATTATCCGTAGTTATGTTAAAAATTTTCATAAAAGCTGGGATAACTATATCAATGCATTTGCTTTCGCCCTTAGGACCGCGAAACATGATACAACGGGCAAAACTCCTGCTGAGTTATTTTTAGGCAGAAAGATTATAACGCCGTTAGATAAATTATTTTATGTGCAACAAAGAGCCCCAGAATTTAAAATGGGTGATATAGAAAAACTAATTAAAGAAGCAAAAAAGTATACGGAAGTAGCACAGAGAAAACAAAAACTGTATTACGACTTGAAACGACGGGGAGTAACTTACAAAGTAGGGGATGAAGTATTAAAAATTAAGCATTCACTTTCTTCAGAATCAGAAGATAAAACTGCCAAATTTTTTCCACGATTTATTGGAGGATGTCATAGAAAAATAACTCACGCTGTAGTAGTGTTAAAAACCAGGAATGGGGAAACCTGCTCCGCAAACATTGATCAAATCAAACCCTACTATGATCGTAATAAAATGCAAATTTTCAAAGATCTTTTGCAGGATCCGGCACGGCAGACACCGCAGGCACAAGCTCTAGAGGTGGAACAACGACAAGTACAAGGGCAAGCCATTAAGAGGCAGGAGCAAGTGAAAAGAAAGTTTCCCCGCGGGAAAATTGAAGGTAGCATGAAAAAGAAGCCGTTCCACCGTCCAGAAAAGAGAGCTCACGAACACCCCAGAATGAAGAAGGGAGAAGGACGACGAATGCAAAGAGAGCCAGGAGAAATGACGGCAACTATAACCCGGCTCTAAAACGGAAGATCTACTCATCCGACAGGACTCTCCGCAGCAAATGTCGCCGAACTGCGGAAGGGCCACCAGCGGCGGAGGAAAAGTTACAAGGAAAATTTGAACGGCCAGCAACGAGGTCCAAGCAGGAACACGAAAGAAGTTTCCCGGTTCCGCCAAGACCAGCTGCCATCAAACGGCCAAGACCACAGGCAGAGGCGAAAAAGAAGGTATTCAAGGGTTACCGAACTGGAAAAAAAAGAAAGCTTCTAGAGGAAGGCACTGAAGGGCGAGCCCGCACATGAAGGAGGATAAATCAAACAACAATCTACGCTACTTTTCAGGACTGGGCTCAGAAAAGAATGTCCGAATATCACAACGATAAGTAAAATTTTATGTTACTTTGCAAACTTAAGTTAACCTTTCATTCTTACTGCAAGTGGCAGATTTCAAGAAGTTTTACCTCATGCGAGGTCTACCTTTATCGCCAAAAGGGCGAGAAATGAGTTGTTACCGATTTTGGTATTATGTTTTTCAATTACTCGCGTGTAAAACTAAAGTTGATGTATAATAGCAATGTGTAAATACCCAAATATTGTAAAAGTTATTGTATAAATTTTATTTAAAACATTCTGGCAAGAAAGAAGTTTTAGTCTGAAAGACTTTTTGAAATGTAGTATTTCAATGTAGAAAGAATTGGCCCTTGCTTTGAAAAGAATAGAAGTTAACAATGTACTACTAATGTATGTTGTCAAATGCGTAAAATTAACGGCATGTTAATATGTTCTTATATTCAATGTGAACTGTTATTTTAAATGTTAAGAAATACCGTGATATGGTAAAAGTGAAAGTAATGTTAAAAATTTATTTTATTCGTGTGACTGTAAAAAGACTAAATTATGATGAATATGTGTTAAAGGTTGAATGAATGTAGTTAGGCTCTCTGACGCTACACTTCAGAGTTAGCCACTTTCAGAATAGTACCTCAGGGTTTAGAGTTGAAGTTACGGTGTGTTACGTGGTCTTGGTATGTTGAATTTTTAACACGTTAGTGCTTTGATTGTAGGAGGAAGTGTTGAACACATAGACATAAGCACATTCGTGTTTGGTGTTCTTTTACAACACATGTCAGAGAGCACGGGGAGAGATAATTAAAATAGTCATGAATGAAATAAGAATGTTAAGAGAAATATAATTATACATGTTACTTGCCATTTCATTGTGTAACATTTCATTAAACTAGTTTTCCTTCCAGATCTCCGGAAGGAACCAGATTTGAATAAAAGCTCCTGTTTAGATGCAGTACAGATGAAAAAAATTGTGTGTCCTGGGAGCTGCTATTGTAAAAACAAATTTCTTTCTTTTAAGTTTCTAGTTTCTAGCGAAAAATGTTTGTAAAAGATTGGCCTCGCGTTAGATTCTAGAGCTAAAAGTTTTCAACAAGGTCGTTTTAGACCTCAGTTTCAAACTAATTAACTCTGGCGGGAAGTATGTAAGGATCTTAAGTTTTACTAACGTTTATTTTATTTTAAATCTTTACTATCACTTCTTATTTTCTACTTCCGGCCAGAATTATAAGCGTTAACTTATTTATGCAAAGTTTGTCTGGCGAACGCGAAGTATTTAAGTTGTGGCTTTTTGCCAAGCGAGAGAGATTAAGCAGTTAGTCGAAGCAGGCCGCTTACCTTAGATGTTTTACTCAGTTGCTGGTTGCCTTCCAGGCCAGAGGTTTAATCCTCTTGATAATTTTTAAACGTATTGTAGTGTTCACAGTTCTCTGTACTACATACGGCTTCCTGTTAATATAAAGCCAATCTTCCACGTTTATTATTTAGTTTTATTTTTTATATTTTTACGTTTAGACCACAAGTAGTGGGTCTTTGTATTCCGAAATACGGAAGTTATTGTAAATAGAGAAAAATAAAGGGTTTTGTATACCCTTCTTGTGTATCCTGTCTACTTCCCACAGTTATTGAACATAGCTTTAGTAAGCTCTCTGTTCCGAGTCAGGTCCTTGCATGTTCCCGAAGAAAGTAAGACGGAACATTGAACCTGATATGAGGATCAATCTCCTATGATAGCAGGCAGACCTCGTCGTCATCCCACACACCTTGACAGACTAAGGAGCAAGCTCGACTCAATACAATAGAGTTGGTGCCTAGTAATCACAAGATGCTTTCGCACAGTGTCGACTGAGGTGCTCTGTGCTCTTGCCGGCACGTCGCCTCTTTCTATTATGTATAAATTTTATTATGAGAAATTTTTATTTAAAACTCAGAGAATGGAATTTAAACTTTATAATGACGTTTTAATTACAAAACATATGTTCGTGAGATTTTTTACAGATTTTGTACATCCCTCAGAGTATTTTACCTTTTGCTTTGATTGTGTTCTTCCTGTAATAGGAGAAATAGACGTATACACTGACGGGTCGGGACAGGACGGTCAATTTGGTGCAGCTTTTGTAATTTACTTTTTTGGTGTTGAAATTGCTAATAAAATGTACAGGTTGAATAGTTACAATTCTGTTTTTCAAGCGGAATGTTGTGCGCTCCTTAAGGCTTTACAATGGATTAAGAATAATTTGACCTGTGTAAATACTGTACATATTTACTCTGATTGTATGTCTATGCTGCAGTCTCTGTTCTGGGCCCGTACAGCCAATGTTCAAATTTTTGAAATTAAGTGCTTGTTAAAATTGTTGAAACAACGCATGGATGTTTATTTACATTGGGTAAAGGCCCATGTTGATTTTACCGGAAATGAAAGAGCCGACGTGCTGACAAAACAAGCCATTTATGATGAAGGAGTTGAATTCTTTGAGACGTCCGGTTCGAAAAGCTATGCTATTAGAAATATGAAAAATTTTTATTTGAATATCTGGACATTACAATGGAAAGAGTCTGAGAGGTGCGCGGGTTTATTGAAGCACATTAAAATTAAAAACGAAATGAAGCCGATTAGCGATATAGATCTGAATCCGTTCTTGACTGGACTGTGGCCGGTTCCCCGCGTACCTCTCTAGGTTTGGATTGCAAAATTCAGATTTATGTGGCGTTTGTCATGTAGTTGAGAACGCAGAGCATTTCCTCAATCACTGTCCTTTGTTAAGGGATTTGAGAATCGAATGCTTTAGTGATAAACCATTAGGTATTGAAACTTTAAAAAGATTCTCTAGATATGCAAAGTCTTATATAAACAATAATAGAGTGACATTTGGTGTATTAGTTTAAATTATGTATTTAAATATTTCAATTATTTTGTCTAATTTTTTTCCTTTATGTATTATTCTTGTGTATGTATTGTATGGTGTATTGTCTGTTTCTTTTTAATTTAAACATATGTTTACAGGACATATTTACAGTTTAGGCACTCTGTAATAACATCATAGATCATAGTCTAGATATTTTAATTGAATTATAGCTTTTAAATTATTTTATATGTTTTTAAGATAATTTTATCAATTCAACAATCATTTATGAGCTGAGGATTTTATTTTACTTGTAGTAGTTGTATTTTATTTTGCTTGTATTTTATTTTACTTGTATTTTATTTTACTTGTTGATGTAGTTATTTTGTTCTGCTCTAACCGGGACTTTAAGTAGCAAAGTTAAAATTAATATTGCTGTCAGATTATAATTATTTTCTATTGCACTTTTAACTATAGAACACCTTATTACGTGCGGCCTTGGTATGACCTTCTGCAGGTTCTTTTCCTTTTGGGAATTCCCCAATGGACCTTTGAGGTGCTTAGTTATATATGTTGTTTTATGGTTTGAAGCGAGTTTTATTATGTGACAGAAACTGCCTCTCTGTGAGTGTTTTTGTCTGTGATTGTTTGATTGCGTAAGTGTTTGTTTCTGTTTTGTGTCTTTTTCTTATCTTTAGTTTTTCTACTAACCCTTCTTTATTTTTAGTTGGTTATTTTATGTTTTCTGTGATGTTTTATCAGCATGGTTTGGAGGAGGGTTGACCTATTTTTAATCATATGGTCCCGCTGGGACAAGGCGGATTGGGTCTCCCTCGAATAGTTCAAGAATAGTTCACACCTTGACAGCAATTCTGCATGTCAAACCTGTGACTCCACCGGTTTCTCTGTCATTATTGGACATTATTTCAGAAGACATTTTCCTAAAATATAACGCTTGTCCCTATGCCGCTGTCATCACCCAAAGTACTCTACACAGTTTCAATATATTACTTTAGCTTGTGATATCACTCGAAAGTTCTCCGATCGCGCACGTAGGGAACATAATTGAGCGACAATTCTAGTGTCTTGGACAACCAGCATGGACAGTTGCTCATTTGACCTATCAAGTGCAACAGAATAGAACTACATCCCTCAAAATTACGTACGGCACCTGAACGATATAATGTATGAGAATTGAACTTGCTTGAATTCAACAGCCTGGCAAGTGCAGTTATAAATGTATCACTTCACATTTGAAATGACCTCCTTCGCGGATACTTTAACCTGTGACCTTGAAACATGAATCAAGTAAATATGTTAAAAAGACAAATGATCTACATCCTTTAACCTGATTTCTTGGTATTTTATTTTCCATCAGTATAAGCTTAAATGTGGTAATGCAGTGTAATATACAAGTGTGCTGCAACCCTACTGGCAGATAATAATCGGGATCATGGTTAACGCAGAACACCCAACACAGACAAACAAAAATACAGTTAAAAGATTAACACAAAAAATTAAAACACACAATAAAACAAAAGTGCAATTAAAAACATCAAATCAAAATTCCTAGTATTGTTCTATTGCCATTTATAAAGTTCATCAGTTCCTTTGCAAAACTAAACGCTTTACTGCGGCAGTAGAATTCCTTTACGTTACCATGTTTTTCTCTAATGTGGCGCAATGATACGCAATTTTCGACAAAATGCCGTAGTTGCATGTGGTCATTGTCGTTGTTGCAACTTAAATGTGGTGATTGCATGCGCATTTAAGTCTTCTTAATAAATCCTTAAACGCATTTAAGACTTTTTAATAAATTCTTCCTCATATGATATGCATCTTTTCCAGTTTTACGAGATAATATTTAGTAATTTTCTAAAGGATTTTGATGCACACGTATAACATAACATATGAATTAATAAAAAGATAAAGATAAAGGTTATTCATGCAAGGAAACATGTATCATCTTCCTCATATAATGAATTCTGCAAGACGATTTTCCTTTGAAAACTGCATGAGTATGTCCTTCCATGATACACACATGAGTTTTCCGCTTGTTTATACACCTATAATTTGAAAGAAGTGAGTGACTATCATGATTTAGTGTGGGTTACTTACACATTTAAGCCAGTCGGAAAAAACTTTCCCTTTATTATAAAATCAGGATTTCAAAGATGAATAAATTAAACGTCATTATACAGATGACGAGACAGGCTGTTTCTTTCATTGTTCCGAGAATTTGGTATTATGCATTCATGAGCAGTTGCTCCAAATAAAAATTTGTTTAATGACCTCTGACATATTCAGACAGATTCATTGAAGTGTGATATGCTCCTTTCAATGCATTTCCATGTGACAGGAACAGCGGAAGGAGATGTTCAAATAGCTTTCCTGAGTTAACGTCAAACTCAGATGTCGGATGCTGAGATCCTATTCAGAATTTTTATTTTTGGAATTTAATTTAATGTATCAAAGATATAATAGAATGAAGATATCATTTTTTCCCCTTTTTCATCTATCTATCATTTTAGCTATATAAGCATGTTGCATATATAATATATATGTACATATATACAGGGTGGTCCTAAAAACGTCAATAATATATGAACCCATAACCCATAGCCTACCTATTGAACCAATCATAGAGAAATTTCAGAATTCACACGACTACGGTTAGAGTGGTAATATTTCTAAATTTCCGAATGGCAACACCCCCTTTTTTTCCATCGGATATTGATGGCATTGTAATGAAGTTGGCATAAATGGCGTTGGAGAGATGCTTGTGGGACGAAAATTGTAGTCGTAAAACATTTGCAATGCAGAGATCATCATCATCAGTCCTCATCAGGTTTGAAGATGATAGCCATTGGCCGCTGCGGGTATTATGGATTGAGAAGACAAATCCATGCTTAACTGGGAATATTAACTCTGAAAACTGCTTTCACTGGGCTGCAGAAAATCTTCAGAATGAGAAACCAGTGCTTTTATATGAAGCTAAAGTTACTGCGAGGTGCGATATCACAAGAAAATTCATTCTCAATGAGTACATCTTCGAAGATGTCACTTCAACAGGGTGAAAAAAAAAACTGTTTCGTCACAAATACTCGTAACGTGAATAACGTAATTCCAGAATTGCTCAACAATGCTGCAGAAAAACGTAATGCCAGAGCTGCAGTAGCGAGATATAGTTAATGAAATTGTATGGATGTAATATGCTGCTCTCCCACACTTCGCCACATCTATTCGGCAAGTGCTGCAGCTGCACTTTGGACATAGAATCATCTCCCGTAAGTCTCATACCTCTGCCGTTTCGTGGCCACCGTGATTCCAGGCCTCATTCGAATGAATTTCTGGTTCTGGGGTTATCTGAAATCTAAGGTTTATACATCAAATCGAGGAGATTTGTCAGAATTGAAATAAGTAAGACTTGGATTTACACAGATTTCAGCATGCCGTGCAACATTTGTCATTGTTGGCAACAATCTGTTGCACGCAGTGCTGTGTCGTCTGCCAGTCCAAATAAGGTATGCTGAAAAAGTCCAATAAAAGTTTTTTTTTTACCTCTGCTGTTTTTTCATTGGTCATAGACAGGTGATCAAAAGAATGAGGAGTTGCACCACCTTTAAAAAAATTACCAACAGAGTGCTCATTCTGTGGAAATATCTACAATCTGCTAGACCCAGCCAAGCGAGCCTGGGAATCAGTGGCAATTATTTTAAATTTTCTGAAAATACAAGACATTTTACATATATTGGGTAAATAATATTATACAACATGAGGATAACAATCTGTGTATACATAGAGAGATACTGTCAGTGCAAAAATATGACTACGTAAAGGTATAGGATTTATCTGTGAAGCACTTTACATGTATGTATTAGTTATTCGGATTTAAAATTCATTGATATAAAGTAATTGAATGAAGTTCACTTCACATATACTTAGAAGGTTCATGCTCTTTATTGATCGCATAGGCTGACTTAAAGCTCACATTTGAGTTATTATTTAACGTCACTGAGATTTTGTTTCTATAAATATTATCAAAAACTGTGTGTTTATCCAAAGTTCACTAGGATTGCTATTTTTCTTTTATTTATTAGTGAATCCTGCTTAGCTGTACTATGAGGCTCTGAGAGAACTGCCTTCACTGGAGTCAACTTTATTCAGAGTTAATGAATAAAGTTCACTCCATATAGTCTTAGAGAGGTAATGTTCTCTGTTGAAGGTAATGTTCTCTGTTGATCTCAAATTGTCCCAAAGTTCATTTTTTAATCCACTATTTAAAATCACTGTGTTTTCAGTACTATCAATATAATATTATAAAAAGTGAATTCATCTACTGTTCACAAGATTTACTGTATTTCATTAAATTTTTAGTGAACCCTGCCTAGTGAAAAGGTTTTAGAAATTAATTTTTACTGTGATTCAGAAGGAGTTCCAGATCTAGTGACGCTGAGGAAAGTTCAATTCATGCGTTATTTTGCATAAGTTTTAAATAACTTATGGTGCATAAGGTGTCATTTAAGTTAATGCAAGAAATCTTATAGTACCCAAAATATAAAACATAAACAAAAAAATGCAGAATTCCATAACAAGTTGCTCTAAAATGTCAAAAAATAGTAAAACATGTAATGCGACTTCAAATTAGGAAAAGGCGTTCTACATTTTGACAATAAAAATGTATAAATCAAGGCATAACTTTACAAACATTGTACACAATCATATTACGTTAATACATTCAATATTTATAAAATTAAATTATATTCATCCAAAATGGCTACAAAGTGGGTTAATTTTTCAAATTCAAAAGCTGTGAAATTTTAAATTATGCAGTATGCCGGCTAATTTCACCATACGTGTAGCCTTTCAACGCTATTTATGGTTTTTCAATGTGCTGATCAATAACCTGTCCCGAGAAAAGCTGGGTGAACGCCGTTCATAAGTTTCCATTCTTTTTTCTTTTAAAGTAAATTTAATCATGAGAGTTTAATGTTTCAAATCATCATACGTTCAAGCGCATATCTTCAAATAGCAGTAACTGAAACTTCTTTTGAATTGGCTGACCGGACAGGCTGCTAGCTGATCATATGTATGGAAGTTTCTTTTTTTTCTTTTTTTAAGCACCCGGTGTATATATATCGAATAATTGAATATGAGTGAGTAATATGAGTGAGTAGAATGAAGCATTTTAATATACAGTATATATATATATATATATATGACTCCATTTTTAAATATTTCCACTTCTTTTCGAGTCTTTCACCCCCTTTTTTAGCTCAAGAGGACGAGTTCCTGCCAACGGACAGTCTTATCCCATTGGCTGTTGCCCAGTGACATTGTTTCCCCCGCCCTACGTCACACGACGAGTGGAATAGCGTTGAAGGACACACAGGGAATTACAACCCTTTTTCGGCTTTGCTTCACGATGAGAGGACTGCATAGCCACAGGTCTTTTTTCTATGTTTCTTTTACAAAAACATTTCCTGGTCTTAGCAAGACCCACTGTGTTTGTTTTCATTTAAATTTAATTTCAGATTGCTAAAATTTATAAAGGTTTAATGCTTTAAGCTAGCAGGTACAGCCCGTACGCTATTGTATAGTTTGACTAATAGCAGACCGCTTTTTATTATTATTTTACTTTATTTTATTTCAATTATTGCTGTACATCGGAGTTGCATTTACATTTTTTACACCTTAATGTGTTATTTTGTGTGGACGCGTAGAGAAATTGGAACAGAGAATTGAAACTAAAAAAAATTTTTAGGACAATTCATCTAATTATAAAAAAAATGTCGTAACACAAAAGTTTCAATTGTCTGTTTCGGCGAAACGCGTAATGGAGTTAGCTTGGTTCGACGTTTAACTAGAAATTTCCCTTGAAAAACCAGGTTGGACATCGAAGTGAGCTAATTTACCATTTTCCGCTTTATAATTTTTATAATTTTTATGTTTTTATATGTTTTTATTTGTTTTATTAGTTTTAACTTGTTCCATCGATCTTTTTTTATATGTTTTAACTTTTCACTTATCACATCGATGGGTATTTTGCTGTGTTTTATATTATACATTTTATTTCGCGTGTAGCCTAATTTTTAACCCTTCAGCGTCATTGTTTTTTGAAAAATACTGTGTTGATTTTTTTCTTGGAGCCACAGCTCCTGGTAACTTTTTGGCGAGCTAACTACAATTTATCTTCTTCTCATTTCCTTAATTTTGCAGCATATTGCGCAAAACATTTTTAAACCGAATAGGTCTATTTATATAGTATACCTAGCTTTTATATATATATATATATATATATACTAGTAAAAGTTGAGAAATTTCAAATTAAGAGAATACATATTAAAGTTGCTTTCTATGCGGCGAAATTAATTAAATAATCACAAAATAATAATTAATTCAAAATCATGTCATGGGAGGAAAGTTCCCCCTTTCATTATATATATATATATATATATATATGGAAACACAGATCACGCATCACAGATCATCATCACATATATATATATATATATATATATATATATGTTATATATATATATATATGTAATGATATTTTTTAAATCAATTGATTAAATTAAATTCTATTAATATTGCTTAATAATGTGTTGGCGATTCTCTACCTAAATTGCATTCCTGTTCCTAAATTTTGACGAAATCCTTTCTTTAGTATAAAATATATTAACCTGTTGGCGCCCGCCAAATCGCCAAACTCATAAATCTGTCATATTACATAAAGTCCTTAAGAACACTCCTGATGAGAAGATAGCGTCACCTCGTGATTTCAATTAATATCGCTGATTGGATGAGCCTCGTGACGCACACATAGGGATAAATAGGGCTTCTGCTCAAGGTACGAGGAGAAACGCTTGTGAGATGGATGCTAAAATAAACCTACCACTTTATATTCCAAAATTTGTCTCATTCCTGTTGCCCCGGCTGCACAAAACAAATAATGTATGAGAAATTATATTTCATATATATACAGAGAGAAAGAAAGAAATGAGAGATTCTGTAGCAAATTGTAATAGAATTTTGAATTTATAGCGATCTAAAAATATTTTAATTTGAGCAATATTTGCTGTTTAAACGAAATTACGCTAAATGTAACTGTATATCAAAGTACTAGCTCTCAAATTTGCAGCAGGGCGAACAATTCTTTTGTGACATCTCATATTTTGTGGCGGAGGGTTAACTAAACCTGCTAGAACCCGTTTCAAAGAGATGAGAAAATTTGCTGATGTCATATGTGATGGAAATAGGTAAGTGCCGACTATAGTCACCAACCAAATCAGCCTAGGCATCAAGCAGTCTCACTGGGAGGCGGTTTGCTCATTGTGTTCACAAAACATTGGTTAAACATACTATATAGAGTGATATATGCCTCATGAGCAAACAAAACACAACTCAAAAAATGAACATTCAGGACACACCGGTGGTACCGCACAAAACGCGCATATGTGAGATGATTTGTGGGAAGCATTGACTGTACTCTTTGAAGAGGATATGGGAATAATCATTCATCTTACTAAGAAAATGTATGGTATTCCATGAATCCTCCTACGGCGACGGCACACATTTTGGTACTCGGATTCCTCTCTATGGCATCTAGCATATTACGTTCTATGGCGGACATACGTGTCACGCGTGACCTACCCACACTTTATCTGCTGCCTGTTAAAGATCCCTATTCACACTAATTCTGATGCACATTCGAAAACAAACGGTAATCCTGTACATTTTTCTGTGAGAACCATTCTCCACATAATCGTTGAGCTGCTCGTGCATTTCCATTAACCAATCCATGCGCTGAACGCGTGTCTACCTGTTTTCTGTTCGTACGAAGTTGCAAAAGGTGATTTGGACGAATATTTATGAGACATATTAAATATATATATATATATAGTTCAGCTAAACTATCAAACTTAAAATATAGTTAAAACTTAAAATAATAAATAAATCAAACTTAAAATATAGTTATTATAGTTTAGCTGAACTATATATATACATATATAGTTCATATATATATATATACATATATAGTTCATAAATAGATAGATAGTTATATATATATATATATATATATATATATATATATATATATATGTAGGTATGTATATAATAGACGATTACTTTCTTTTCTGCTTGAATTGGATCAATAGTAGCTGTGTTTAAGGAAAGATCACATATAAAACTTTCTCCCTTTTAAAATTTTACAGTCGTTTTTGATAGATTAATTTAATCTCGCTGTATATCATTAGAATTGATCAATCGCGTCACATTTATGTGCAAGTTAGACCAATCTCGAAATTTTCGTCTGTTTTTGATCTGAACTTTGCCCTGTTTTCCAATACTGATTGCTTAACTGCTGTTTAATATTCATCTCGAAATTAGTCAAATTATATTTCTTGGATTTCATGAAAACTCATTGAAAATTTTCATTTAATTAATGCTGATTAAACACTATGAAATAATTTACAAAATTTATAGAAATATGAAATAAATTGCAGAATATGGAGTGATAGAGAGAGATACAGAAGAAAGCTAGGTAGATAGATATGGATAGCTGCGTAGATGAACACGTAGAAATACGATATAGGCAGTTCAAGAGATATTATCTAAATATATAGTCACATTACTTAACTATATAGATGGAAAGTTATAGATATAGATAGATGGATACATATATAAATAAATAGATAAATAGATAGATAGTTATAGATATAGATAAATATAAATATCAGTGCCCTCCAAGAGTGAAGGAACAGTTGTAGGTTTTTTTTTTTTATTTTGCATAACAAATTTATTTTAAGTTTGATAGTTTAGCTGAACTTCTGAACTTCCCCTCACAGTCTCTCGCCAGGATGTAAATTTAAAGTTAAGTGAAGTTCATATTTAAAAGGATGAATCTCTGAGTTTATTCAGCGCGTGTTTCGCTAGCCAAGCGCACGTTTCGTTCCACTGTAGACATTAGGTTATTTTTTTGGAAGTAGGAGAGATAAAAAATAAGCAGCACCTTCGACGGGAATCGAACCACGGACCTCTGGAATACGCGCCCATCGTGCAAACCACTACACCACGAAGGCACGCTAAAAAGGCGGGAGAAATACTTTATACAGTAGATTTTTCAAAGCTCATCATTACAAAAATATCATTAACATTTAAATTCCCAATTTATATGCATGATTTACTAACATGCATATAAATTGATTAAGAAAATTTATTCAGAATTAATAGCTAGTACTTTCATTTTACAGAAATGAATACTTATGTAAGAATTGGAGAAAATGTGCGAAAATTTTAAGTTTTTTTTCAAGGGTGTTGATATTTAACTGTTATTAGCAATTTCGTTGGCAATATCTAGGAGAGTCTATCAATGTCGAGAGAAGACGATTTCCCGATTTGCTAAGGTAGTGGGCGATTGGATGGATGGATGGAAATGGGGATGATATCCTAGATGTCTCTATGTCTCTCGCACTGTAGTCCAGCGACTAATGAATCAATTTGAATCCGAGAATTCTGTGTTTAGAAGATATGTTCCAGGCAGACCAAGAGTTACAACACCTGCGGTTGACCGCTATTTAGCACTTTCGGTGCGACGGAGAAGCGACATTACTGTGCCTGAGCTCATGGCAGAAACTTTATTGGTCACATGAGCAACAATATGAGTTACTACAGGCGTCTGCACAATACATGCCTGTATGTTAGACAACCAGTTGTTTGTGTCCTCTTGCCGAGAGGACACAGAGCTGCCCGTTTATGTTGTGCAGAACACGTCTCCAGGAACGCTCAGCAGTGGGCTTCTGTTGTCTTCACAGAAGCATGAAAGAGTAATTCAGGTCGTCAGCGGATCTGGAGGAAGCAACGCACCAGATGCAACCAATCCCAGATTGGGAAATGACAAAGTTGCAGAGATGCTTGAATAATAAATAGGTAAATAAAACTCCAGCACCAAAATGACTGAATTACTTTTATTATTTCCATTTGGTTCGCTTAATGTTGGAATAATTTATTTTTATAGAAATTATTTTCGACATTTGTAATTAGTTTTCCCACTTCTTGAAAATATTTCTACTACTTTAAATTTTAAATTGAATTTTAAAAGTAATACAATATTAAATAAAATTACAATTTATAATTGAATATATATTGAAATTTCAAATTATATAATTTTAATACCTTTTAGCTGCCATTCCAAATAAACCTAAAATGATTTCCATTACTTAATTTAGGAACTTAGCAATTACTTTCCGATATATTTTATAAAATAATCTATGTTCCATGCACACAAATGTATATTTAAAAATATATCGCCCTCTTAAAACTGCTAATCAATAATTAAATCAACGCATCCATTTGAACGATGTTTTGGGGTGATATCTGCACGCACGGACAGAATAAAGGACTAATTTTTTTCCAAAACGAATTATAAAATGGATTTAAAATTGATTCAGAAGAGAATTTTTTGTGACGTCTGCGTGAAAGGTATGTACGAATGCTGCGAAAAATATTACGAATTTTTTCGAGATACTTATATACGTACGTACATCGCATAACTCAAAAACGAGTAGTCGTAGAACGTTGAAATTTTGCTTATGGGGCTGCTATAACATGTAGCTGTGCACCTTCCTTTCTGGTTGCAGCTGTCTGGTTGTTTATATATACATATAATTAGTATATAATATATATATACGTATCTTTAAATGTGATCGAATTATTTATTCTTATTTCTTAGGTTTGGGTTAAGATTTTTATGCCCCTTTAGTTAATTTGGACGCAATGACTGTAGACGTATCAACAATTTAAAAATGTAAGTGGCTAAGCCTAACCAGACCACCGTTTGTTTACATTTGAAACTCTTAGCAAAATAGTGAATTAAGTCAGCTGATGCATCAAATTTAGTTTCTTTTTACCTAATGTGATCAAAAGTTAACTTTCAACTTTTTGCACCGAAAATTTTATCTCCCTTCCCGTTGGCCGAATTGCTTGTTTTTGCGTAGAAACTAGAAATTCAATTGTAGAAATTTGTTTTTCAACTGTATTTGGTGTTTTATGTTTTTCTGTATTTCACAATTTTTAATGAATAATATTATGTATTTTTGCCTTGCCGCGAAATGAGAATTGAATTAATTGAATGGGAAATATATCTCTAATGAAATTCGAGGAAATGTGTTGAAATTAAATATAGCAGCA
Source organism: Stegodyphus dumicola (assembly GCF_044657685.1). Lineage (NCBI taxonomy): Eukaryota > Metazoa > Arthropoda > Arachnida > Araneae > Eresidae > Stegodyphus > Stegodyphus dumicola. The sequence continues at coordinate 95,144,845 of NC_140772.1, read as the reverse complement.
ATGTGTATAATTTATTAGGACGTACAAGAAAGTCGTGCTGTCCACGTTAGATTTTGTATGTGTGTTTGCCGTTAAATAGTCATTAACGACGGCAACAAGTTAAAACAAATATGCGTGTTAGCCGTTAAGTGTTCAAGATAATTTCACAAAATAGAAGTATAACCTAGATATGTTTTTTAATTAAGAAACCAAATACAAAACTCCTCGTGCTCCACGAAGTATTCACGTAATTCTATTTCTGCATTAGAGGCATATCTCGATTTTCACCATTTTCGAAATTATATAATTATTTTACTGCGCATCGTGATAAAATAAAAAAAATATATATATACGATTGCATACCTCGGTTAAAAAAATATTTATTTCTCTGACTCGGTTCACACGCAAGTAATCTTATTATTATAAATATATTGAGCATTTAGAAATTAACAGTTAACTGTTAATTATGACTGTTAATTATTACCGACAATTACTGCATGAACCACATAATAATTAGAAGTTTTGAAGAAATATAATCTAACACTGGCTATGGTTATTTTACCAAGCACTCGCGAAAATTGATTTCTTTGCGGAACTGATGAATAACAAACTATTACGGAATTTTTTAATGGGAAATATCATCAGTTGAATTTTTTCATCAAGTTCGACTTAAAAGTTTTCTTTCATCGAAATGAAAAACAAAGTTTCAATATTTCTTAATATGAAAGCGCATAAGTGTTTTATTTAAAATAATGTAAAAATATTAAAGAAAACTTTATCCTCCTATAGAGGAACTTAAAATTATAAATTGTTGATATGAATTGCGCAAACAAAATTCTCGCATCTCTGAAAACTGTCATACATTTTTACGTTTTTAGCTCATGAATGTTAAACAATAAAAAAGTCAGAATTTCCACTTGCCCGGCTAAAAGTATTCTTAAGGAAAAAAATAACTCACTTAATACACTAAACAAAAATTGCAAAGAAAACAATAACGCCGCTGCAAAAGTCTATACTTCGAATGAAAAGTTGAACCACAGGAGCTTACCAGATACCTTTGAGAAAAGCTACGAGAACGTCGCCAAAAAATTTAAATTTGCTTTAGGATAGTTTTGGGTACACTTTTTTATATATATTTTACTTCTCGCTTCTTTGCTTTAGCTCTCAAATCGATATTTGGAAGGGTAGATACGGGACAGAATGTGCAGCTTCGTACTTTGCACCACCCCTCGCCCCATCCTCAGTCAAAGAGCTTTCCTACATTTTTGCAGTTGCATTCTTTACGTTTCCAGTATTCTTTCTTCTTTTTTTTTCTTTTGCGGAAAAGTTACAGGGAGAAGAAGGAGAGGCTGGGGTAAAGAGGAAGGAAAGCTACTCCTTCGCATTTTTATCACCGTTTTTCCTTGCTGCTTGAAAGTGAATCGCAAATTTCACAGAAGTTTTTTCCTTTTTGTTTTTTTCCCCATGATTTTGTCCCCTTACGGATGGCAACAATCGATTCCCAATTGAAAAAGATAATTTGGGAAGGAATAACATCTTGTCTTTTTAGTCAGAATGTGTCGTTTCGTCGTTCGCTCCGTCTCCCCTTTCCCCTTTTAAGTTTACAAAGATTCCACCTTTCTTCTACTTTTTTGTTAAATTCATTTCCTTCTCCTGCTCAGTGATTTCCCTTTCAAAACTTTTCAGTGCAAATTAAAGAAAAAAGAAAAATGTTCGATTATTTTTTTTTGTTTGCATTTAATTTTATACCCTCTTTAAAACGCTATAGGAAATCGCTTAAGATTTCGACAAGAAAACTGTGGTAGAAGCGAACGACTTAACCGCGAAATTTGGAAGCATTCGTTTCACTCCAAATGCTTTCGTAAAGTTTCTTTCTTGCTATTTTTATTCCAACTCATTTTAAAATAAGACTACTTATTATTAGTGTTAACTGAACTAGAAAAATAATAAAAAATGAGTTAGAAATATCTTTTATGCAATTTGAGAATGAACTACAGAACTTACTTAAAGAGAAGAGTGTTTTTATATATCAAAGCTATCGTTATTTAGCTTTTTCATTTACAAAATATTTCATTCACAATTTCTCCAGCCTTTATTTGGTTTTATTTGATTTATCAGAGACGTTTGAACGCCTTTAAATACCATGTTCAGTTTCACGTACTATGCGAAAACTAGATATTTATTTGTGCACAGGACGAAAATACTATATTTATGCTTTTTGAATAATAAGAGATTTAGGTTCATAATATGTGATTTCCACGGTGCCGATATCTATATGGCATTATACATACTAGACATATACAACAGGCCGGCACTAAAAAAGTATCTTCAGTTTTACTCTGTATTGCGATCTGGTAAATAATATGAAATTTTTTTATATACACATAGGTTTTTAAAGTTAAACTTACGAAATTTAAGGAGTATTCAAAGTAGTCCCCTCCAGCCTCAATGCATTTCTGTAGCCGAAGTTTTCAAGGATAAGATACCTCAAGCCATTCATTTTTTGGAATCAATGAAAAAAATGCATTTATAGCCTCATTAATCTCATCTCCAGAGTTATTAGGATGCTTGAAGTAGGAAACATAAACAAATGTGTAATGCCCTCGCTGGAACTTGAACCTGGACCTCACGAATACAAGCCTAGTGGGCTACTGTTACACCACGAAGACATGCAAAAAGGTAGAGAAAATACCTTTATACTCCTACTTTTAAAGGACGATTGGGGATTAGGGGACCCAATCGCTAAATTCTGGTGGTGATGAATTATTATCCATCATCTTTTAGTTTGGGCGCTACTGTAGAGTCATTAATATTTTTGATGTAGTGAACATGAAAAATGTGCTGCGCTGTCCCCTGGACTCGAACTTGGATCTCTAGAATACGCGCCGAATGTGCTACCTTTACACCACGAAAGGAGGAGGAAAATACCTTACACTTCTACGGAGCCGTGTGGACCCTCATCGAGGACAGACGTCGTTTCGATTCGCTCCTGTATTTTTGAGATTTTTGGTGGAAAAAGTGCCGCCGGAAGTGTATTGTTTGTTTTAAATTGTGTGTGAATATATGCTGCATCCGAGGATATATCATTTTTGCGTGTGCACCAAGTATTTCTCTAGTTATTAGTGTTTTAGTGCCGAAAATAAAGGATTCTAGGCCGCTGCAAAAGTGCCGGACTTTTGTTCATATGTGATGCCGCCATTGCTACGATCGCCTTCCGCCAGCTTACCACGTGGTGCCCTGGTAGGGCTAAGAAAAGTGCTCAATTATTTCTAAGTCCCGAAATTGGTGTGTAATTTTGAAAAAATCATATCTTACCTCCAGTTGCACCTAGGCTTACCTGGTTTTCGGGAAAAAGGTATTTTTTTCATGATCTATTATTCTGTACAGTTCTTTTATTGCTAACTATTGTATCTTCGGACTTGATCTTTTTACTGAAAATTCTATTGTTCTATTAATTGGTCTGCAATCATTTTACTATGAAACCTATATTCTCAAGCTAAATATTTAATAGTGCCAAAGGGTTCGTCCTTCTGGCTTAGACGCTTTGAAATTGCAATAATTTTGACTCTGTTGAATTGCCCTATATTTCGTCGTTATTTGAACTCGATGACGAGTGTTATTACGACACTTTCACTCTGATTTCGACAAGTGTTGAATACTATCTATATGTATTATTGTAACAGTAATTAATGTTTAAACTGTTTTAAATCATTTTAATTGATGTTTTAATATACTTTATGTTTAAATATTGTTGTTATTATGCAGTATTGGTAAATTTCCTTGTATTATATTATTTTGCTCTTTATACTTCTTGTTGAATTGCATAATTCTGTGGTACAATTTTATCTTTACTCATTATACAGCTGATTAATATATATGTTTAATGGTGTTTAAGCTACATTACTTTTTGTAAAATGTCTCGCCCTTCTGTAATACCTGTTGATAGTAATCAAACTCCTTCAATAAGTGATTTGGATCCATTTACATTGATATATTCAGACATTTCTTATCATGAAAAAATAAAGGTATTATATGAAACTATCCATACTATAGCAGTAACATATAAAGGAAGCAAATGTGTCCTTCCCTCAAATTTAAGAGAACCTCTTTGTAAATCCTTAGACGCCTTCAAACAATTAGCTGAAGAAGGCCCAGATTTTGTACCTAAGCCTCCCACAACTGATACTGGTAGCAATACCTCGACTGTTATTTGTTGTGAACTTGTCCATCATAAACAGGCTTCAGATATATCATTTCCTGTGCAAGATACAGTAAATTTGCCAACTCCACTCGCAGGCTATTCTTACGCTGCTGCAGTGCAGCATTCCATCCTTCCAGCAGCTCCTCAACCGACGTTGCTAATATATCCAAAACATACGACAACTAGTCGTAAATTGAAGGATAAACTTGCTAAGGAGTTCCCACTTCCAAAAATTGGAGCTCAGGTAACTGCTATACGTTCAATTAAAAAGGGTGGTCTTGCTGTTGTCTGTTCAACAGAGTCAGATAAGAAGAAACTAAAAGATACCTTAACATCTGAGAGAGCTTCATCACTAGTTACTATCAAGCAACCAACATTAAAAAATCCTTTACTAGCCATTCATAACATTCCTACAGATCTTCCTCAAGAGGATTTAGGGGAAGCATTTCTTACTGAATTTGGTTTAGACACAGAGGACATAAAACCTCTTTTTCGATTAAAAGAAAAGAAAAATGTTAAGTGGATCTTCCAATGTAAGCCCGCAGCTTTCAATACAATTATGCGATACCCCAAACTCCATATTGGATGGCAGTCTCACAAAATCACAGAACATTTTAACATCAAGAGATGTTATAAATGTCAGCGATTTGGACATTTGCAGCGGGAATGTCGCAGCAACTTCTACTGCACGTACTGTGCCGGTGAACATGACTCCCGAGACTGTTCCTCGGATTTTGCAGCCTGCATCAATTGTCTCGACGCAAACAAGAATTCCAGAAACCCAGTCCCAGTTGATCATACCGCCAACTCCAACGCATGCTTTTGCTATCAGAAACAAGTCGAACGAATGCGCTAGAATACCACATATGTCTAAAGGTGCGATTCATGTATCACAGAGTGCTTTGCAATCATTTAGATGCTTACAAATAAACATGCAGAGATCTCGGGCAGCTACAGCACAGACAATAGAATTTGCATTAAGAAATCACATTGATCTCATATTGGCCCAGGAGCCGTACACTAGAGACGGTCAAGTTGCTGGTTTTCCTCTTCTTTGGACAACTTTCTCCAAGGCAGACACTTTAGCACCTCCACGTGCAGCAGTTATTAACTGTAATACACAAATCTCTCCCTCAATTTTATCAATTAATAGAGATCAAGTTGCTGTAGTTTTAGAAATTCGAAATTTAATAGTTGTTATTTATTCAATTTATTCTCCTCCTACGGATGACATTACCCCAGTTATTGCCTTTTTAGAAGAGAATCTTCGCATTATTGGTAATAAACACCAAATCATCAGTGGGGACTTTAATGCCCATTCAATAGCATGGGGTTATACAACAACTGATCCTAAAGGTCGCCTATTGGAGGATTTTATATCTTCAAAAAATTATGTGCTTTTTAACTCACCAGACTCTGCGCCTACCTTTGATAGAACATATGCTATTGGATGGCCTGACTTAACTTTTACTAAAGCAAATACTGCACATTTGGTTCATAACTGGACTATTCATGATGAAATAAGTTTATCGGACCATAAATTCATTACGTTTGAAATAACCAACAATGGCTCAGTTCCTATTCTCATTAGATATAATCTCCCAGGTCGTAAATATCGTCAATTTACGAGAAAAATTAGAGGAAAATTGAACCAACTGAGAAGACAACTATCTTTGCAAACAACTCCAGCTGCCTTGGAACAATTTACGGACTTGGTTTTAACTACAATCCAAGATATTTGTCAAGATCTTCTTCCAAGGAAAACAAATAAAAAACTTTCAGCTCTCCATTGGTGGAACGGTGAATTAAGAACTCAACAACAGAAATGTCGAGTGCTTAGAAGAAAATTAAAATCTGACCGTCGAAATGGTATCACCTCAAATACTTTGCAACATTATCAAACAGAAAAAGCAATTTATAAACGCATGATTATTCAATCTAAATTAACAGCATGGAAGCAATATTGCACTCAAAATCATGATCCATATGGACTTCCTTACAAAATTGCAAGGACAAAAATTTTTCAACCTTCGCAAACTCATCTAATAGCATCTTCTACTTCGACTGAGCACCCAACACAAGACACAATAGAATCAATTTTAACCACCGTGTTTCCATCTGATGATCCTTCCACAGATTCTCAGTTCCAGACAGAAATTAGAAATAACTTAACAGTTCCTGATACTGCAGACGATCAAGATATAACTTTAGACGAAATTAAAACTACAATACGAAATCTTCCTAAAAAACGGGCGCCAGGGCCAGATGGAATTGATTATGTTATCATCCGAGCAACTATTAATTCTCATCCTTATTTCTTCAAGGACTTCTTCAACAAACTTTTCCATTTAGGACTTTTTCCTAGGGCTTTTAAAATTGGCAGAGTGGTCTTATTCCTAAAACAGGGTCGAGACCCACATAATCCTGCATCATACAGACCCATATGCTTACTCTCTGCATTGGGTAAGGTATATGAGAGAATAATTGTTTTACGCTTAAAACATCATTTGCATGTGCTAAACTTTTTGTCTGATAATCAGTTTGGTTTTTCACCTGGTAGATCCACTGTTCAGGTATTGTCAAAGATTGTTAATGATTTGCAATCTAATAGAATCAGTGGTCACCACAGCGCTTTCATTAGTATTGATCTTCAAAATGCTTTTGATACGCTGTGGTGGCCAGCAATTCTGGAATCATTAAGAAAAGCTCATTGCCCTAAGAATATATTCTTGGTATTTAGAAGTTATCTATCTGAACGAAAATTAATGTATTTAACTAACCGGGAAGTAATAACCAAGATACAAAATCGTGGCTGTCCCCAGGGTTCCTGTGCTGGCCCTGATTTGTGGAATGTAACATTTAATTATGTTCTATCCTCCACTTGGCCAGCACATACCCGTTTATATGCTTATGCTGATGACACAGCTTTTGTTGTCACAGGGCGAACAAGAGATGAACTGCAAATTAACTCCACAGAAACTTGTAATCTTTTTTATGAGTTATGTAATAATATCAAACTTACAATTTCCTCTTCAAAGTCAACCATTCTCCTTGTCCCAAAGAAAGGAAAATCTTTAAATCGACGACCGAGAATTACAATAAATGGTACCAGAATTGGTATTAAAAGGCAGCTCAAATTTCTCGGTATAGTATTTGATGAGAAATTAAATTGGATTTTGCATCTGCAGGAATTGAAAAGAAGAACAACTATCATTGCAACTAATCTTCGCCGTATGTATGGACACAATTGGGGTATTAGTCCGTACATACAAAAAATATTATATCAAACTGTAATCGAGAAGATGGTTATATATGCAGCTGCAGTCTGGGCCGACCCTATGCAGGGTCGTAAGGCCAGACTATTGCAAAGCTTACAACGACCCTTTGTATTACAGATTACCCGCGCTTTTTGTACAACTTCTTCTAATGCCTTGACTGTGCTTGCAGGCATTATTCCATTGCCTCTACGCACTCTACAGGAGGCAGCTTATCAAACAGTTCGCCAATTGCAGCAATCTGTAAATTTTCATGATGACATATTTCTTCCAACCAACTATGAAAAGCAAACACAGCATTTGGATAATCATCCTGCTCAACAAGGATATGGACTCAATGTCTTTTTGAAATGTGACAATTTGCCACAACTACCTCACTTACAGATATTCACTGATGGTTCGAAAATTGAACAACAAACTGGTTGTGCCATTGTGGCTTATCACAATGAAGACCAAATATTTAAATGGTTAGGACATCTTACTGCTGAAAACAGCGTTTTTCAAGCAGAAGCGATGGCTATTCTTAAAGCTGTTCAATATCTTAAACAAACCGGCGAGATGGAAGGTATAATAATAACGGATAGCCTTTCATCTCTTTTTGCAATTAAAAATCCAAGGCATTCTTCGCCTATTATCTCTGCCATTCAGCAGGAATTGCTCATGTCCGGAAATTCTAAAATACTGATGGCCTGGACAAAAGGTCATGCAGAAAACATTGGCAATATCCAAGCAGACTTCTTTGCAAAAATAGCTGCCCAAAAACGTATTGATCATATTGGTGAAATTGAAAACCTAATGGTAAAACGGCCAATTTCGTATTTTAAAAAGGAAATTTTACTCAAGACTATTTCTGCGTGGCAAACAAACTGGGATGACTCCGACACAGGTCGTCGTACTTATTTTCATATTTCATATGTTGATATACATAGACAGGTTACCAATCATCATTTGGTACGTTATATTACAGGGCATGGACCCTATCCAGTTTACTATTATCGACATGGGATTTCAAATACTGATATGTGTGTATGTGGTGAACTTGGAAATCCTGAACATTATGTGACTCAGTGTCCTATTACACAAGATTATCACATTCCCATATCAAATACTAACACTCGTGCATTTTGTAAGTTTTTAATTAAACAAAAATACTTAGTTAAAAAACTGATCAAAATTATGGAAATACTTCATTCCTATGGTACTGACTTGTGCTTGGTAACATAATTTACAATTTTATTATATTGTACGCATACATGTTAGTGTTAATCTACTATTCCCATATGTCAACTTATCACATGCTTGGATTGGGATTTGTCTCATTGAATCTTCGTTGAATTTTGTTCAATAAGAATGTTTACATATATATATATTTTATTTATCTTTGTTAGAAGTACCATTTGATATATGCATTTACTTTTCTATTAATATCTGGATTATTTTAGTATTTGAATTTGTATTGTTTAGATCTTATTGATTGTATTGGGTTGTTTTCTCGATATGTCTTTAACTTGTTATGCATTTATAATTATATCAGTATATATCTACTGACTGTATTTGAATATGCATTGCATAGATATTTTAAGAATAACATTTTGCTTTTGTATTGGTCATATGTTCGGATTTTTATTTTAGTTTATTATTATAATTATATTTTAATACTGTTGGTATTTAAATTGCAATACCATTCTGTTGTACGAATATGATTTTCTTTTGTATAGTATATCTATATCTAACATTGTATACTACTACTCTTTAACTTTACGTTTTGCATTGATATACATAGTCCTTTAACTTAGTATTGTTTTGCACTGATGGTTCATGAAATATTAACATTTGTAATTACATACTCGTGTTTGCATTATATTGTACTGTTCGACTTGTATTGTATTATACAGTCTATTTGTATTTACAATCTTATTATGTACCAATTGATCATTGTATTATAATTGTCAGAGAATTTCAGTATGTTATCATATGTACTAATATTTGAAGCAGTAGTCCTTTAACTTACTATTATTTTGCACTTATGGTTCACGAAATATTTGCATTTGTAATTATATCTTACTTTTTACATTGATATTGTACTATTGGAGTTGTATTATGCAGTATATTTATAATTGCAATTTCATTATATACCAATTGCACATTGTATTATAATCGTCAGAGAATCTCAGTATTTGCTATCATATGTACTAATGCCTGGACGGTTGGGTGAGCGTTGTGTGGAGGGCGCTTTTGGTCAGTTTGACTGCCCTCTGGATGGTCCGAGCGTTGGGCCTCGGCTTTTGGTGCTGGGCGCAAATTTGGCTCCTACACATTGGCTCTAGACAGTGGTGGGCACGGTGCAATACCGATTAACCATTATGGTAAAGGGACAGTGCCCGTGCTCCCCGTTACCTACCTACCTACACTTCTACGGAAGGAAAACGGCGCCCATGCAAGTGCCTTTTTAGATTAAAAAATAGCCAAAGGTCACACGTAGCTTCTTGATCAGGTGAATATGGTGAATATTCTATCACTTTGATATATTTTTGTTCAAGAAACTCAACTGTCAATCTTCCTGAATGAGAAGATACATTGACATGATGGACTATGAGTCACCTAAAATTCACCTATTAAAGAATTTTTAGAAGACATTTAGTTGTGTACCAGTTAGCTGTGACTGTATTTGGACCTTCCAATTTAATGGCTTTACCCAGACCTGTATATCTGAAGAAAACGGTAAGCAATACTTTTTTCATGGCATGTGTTCTTTTCACCATTGTGGGCATACGGATCATCCTGAAAGACACATACTTTACTTTCTTGACGTATTGGAACGTCAAAAAATGGTATGTACGTTTTTTCACCAGTTGCGAGTTTAGAAATAATGCGGTGGCCACCAGCTTTAGTAATTTAAGGGTTTCTTTACTGATTCTGAGACTCTCCTCTTTTTGGTGCTCAGTTAAATTATGAGGAACCTAAATGCAAAAACAAATTTTCGTACGCAGTTCTTCATGAATAAATTTATGTATGATGCGGATCCAGTTTTAAGTTCCTTGTGTAGAATTTGGTGGATGCTGCGATTATCATCGATTAATATTTTCAGTATGGCAGACACATTATCCTGGATTACTGTGACAACGGTCTTCCTGTGAGTTCTTCATCCTGAAGAGAGTTGCGACCACTGTGGTATTCTATAAACCCTCTGAATACAGTGGAATGGGACAGACCTTCATTTCTAAATTCTATTTGCAGACGTTGAGCTCATTCTACTTGATTTAATCCCATTTTAAAATCATAGAAAATCAAAACGCGATAATATTCTTGCATCAACTCCATTTTTTCTTCTGCCAAAAACGTGCTCTGGTACTTGCAATTGGGCAGTAAAAATCATCTGCTAGGAATTGATATTTTTAAACCTAACCGTTAATTTGTTTTCTGCCACTTATCATCTGCGTGTGTCTGCAAAATTTCAGATTGACCAGGGTATAAGCATCATTTATCTAATTATGATGCTGATTTACTATTTGCACTGATTTGGTGCATACTTCGTTTCCTTTTCTCTATATTTCAATATTAAATGCAGTAACCAGAAGCCATTATGTTTTGAATTAACGTTTACTGTTTACATAATTTAACATAACTTAACGTAAATTCTGATATTCTGTAAATAGTATGTTTGCTAGAAGAAACTTAGAAAGGGATAATCTTTGACATATATTATTAAGAAAACTATTATTAGTTAAATTTGCTCATTACGTGTGAGGGTTTTAAGTATACGAAGTAGTTACCTCTTACTTAGTACCCATTGTGCATAATGGAAAACTGATTTTGAATCGAAACTTTGATAAGAAAGAAACATGATGGTCCACTACATTTACGCAGATGCAATAGCGCAGAATCACTGCATGATTATAATATTAATATCATTGATGGTTTTGTAGGTAAAGAAACATCTATTATTACTTTAAGCTGTTCAAAGATAATATGATTTCGTAAATATGACGAGAGATATTATTTGGAATTTGGATTTAATTGCATTAGCAACGATAATGAATGAAAACCTGAATATGTTGTATGTTAAGAAGCACTTGAAACAAGTGCATGAAAACCATGAAATTGGAGCAGCATTTAGAAAAGGAAACACTGAAATATGTAAGTAAACCCGTAAAACATTTCTAACGATGTATTGAAAAAATGAATAATGAAATCGAAGTTGCTTCTAATATAGGTTCCCCAGCTAAAGATACCGTAGGAGTTTTAACATCACTAAGAACATGCCAACCTGTTTTATAGATAATTCCTTAATAATCGCAGTAACAAAAAAAGTAGTGAAAAAAATATTTAGTGAAAAATTACTAAACTACTTTCACTTCATACCGATTTTAAACGATACAGTTACATTCAAAATCAATGGCATGGCTAATAACGTAAATCTGGACATATCAATATAACAAAAAAATTCTGTGTTATTATTTCAGATAAATCAGGTAACAGACGCTTCGAATGATTGGTATTAATTTGTTATGTCAGGAGTTTAACAATGACTTTTATGAAGATATGTTATTTTCAAAGACTTCGCCAGCTCCAACAACTGGGGTACATTTTTAAAATCCAAAATCAGTAGACGCAAGAGCAGGAAATATTGCAAAAAGAATTGTCGGTTTTGTCCGGATGGGTTTCGAGCGCTGGCTGGTAAGCATTGTGGCATTGCAACTGAAGTTAGAGCTACGTCTGTTGATGTTGTCTAAATAAGTTTTTTTTTTCCTTTTAACAGAAACCTTAATGGCCGAAGGTATGTCATCCAATGCCGAAACACTGTTAGAGGACATCATTACGATTAACTGTATTAAGCATAAGATTCTGAACACCAGAATATTTTCATTACATTGTGATGATATGATGGTTCTGATGAGTAGAGAACGTAAGTATCTCCTTCATTTTAAGGCTCACTAGTTTTTAAAGGGTAAGGCTATAGAGTTTGACGTGTTTAGCATAAACTAGTTACAAAAAAATCCTAACGGACGTTAAACGAATTATCTCTGTATCTGAAATTAACTATAAAATCTTAGAAGCGTTTTGAAGCAATTTTTATATTTAAACATAAACTTTGAATATATATGTACTTCTTCTGCTAACAGCACTAAAGATCACTTTTGACGATGTAACCAAAATAGTCAAATGTTTTCCTTATTTTGCATAACAAATTTATTTTAACCTTTTGAAGACGGGATGGCCATTATAGTGGCCATATTGTCCTCTGTTTGAAAAGATGGGGTTGTCCACTTTAGGGGCCATGTCTTTTTCCCCCATTTTCCAGGCTGAAAAGTGGGGTGAAATGTCAAATTTGACGTCCCTAGGATTTTAACCACTTATCTCTTTCAAAGGTCTTCCTTTTGCGACATAGATGCACCCTTCTGAGAATCCATTAAACTACACACAAGAATCTTTGTTGCAAATAGGAGATGATTCCTTAAAGGGGGGAAAGCATTCGGTTCAAGATTCCCTGTCCTTTGGTAGCTTTTACTGCTACCATATCTCCGGCCTCAAAAGGAGTTTTCCTGTTCTAAACTTCTCAACTTCCCCTCACATTCTCTTCCCAGGATGTAAAGTAAAGTGCTATTTAAACGTGTGATTATGTTAAATATTGAGAGCGTGTTTCGCTAGCCAAGCCGTTATTTGGCGTTGTTATTTGGCGGTCACGCTAGTAAGCCTCCGGGCCTTATCAGTTTAGTATTACGCCGGTTAGATTTCTGTGTGTTCACTCTTAGGCGTAAATTGAAGTGCGTTCTTGCACTAATTTATTTTCACGTTTGACTTGTAATATAGTCTACATTTAGTTATCACCGCAAGTGAACAGTGTTTTTGTACCGCACGAAGTCCGTGCCCTTCTGTTAATTTAGTTTGAATTAATAAAGGGTTATTTTCCACCCTTTCTTCTGTGCTGGTAATTTATTCACGCCTGTGCAAGAATTCGCCAGGTTCATTGTAGGATCTAATTTAGTTTATGTGGAATAACAGAGATAGGTCTTACAACTATACAATTTTATTTAAATCTGTGTCAGAAAACTGCAACCAGCGTATCAATTTATATGTCGGCAGCGATAACGCAAAGCCTAAGAATTACAAACTTGTCAGAGTTAACACAACTGTGCAACGTGGCCATGAAAGGCAGAAACACTCTCTATTTTACAGGTCAAAACTCTCTGCTTATCTACTGTCTATTTAGATTCTGGTGAGAAGATGGAAAGCAGAAGTTAGAGTAAAAATCTAATTCATAGTAATTGGTTGGTTTCAAATTTTAACCCTACAATGTTACATACAAGGCTTAATGACGACAGGAAATTTGAAAAATTGTAAGAGAAATTAGCGATGATTTCACATAGGTTCAAGCTGGTGATATGTATTTAAGTACATTAGCATATCTTTCAAATGAATTTCTCAGAACTAAACGAAATACTTGGTAATGGTTTGGCTGTTCTCAATGTCCATTAAACAATAAAGGGTTTGCGAAAAAGCTTGTTTTGCTGTTATTTATGTAAAACAGGAGATATTTACACATTTACAACTTTAGAAATCTTTTAAGTAGAAAATGTGAACATTATTTAAAAACGATTATTGAATGACCTATATTCGCATCCCGAAACTGTAAAACATTTGAAATTATTTTCCAAGAGTTTTTCCTTGCTTTTCCTTACAAACGAAGAATTTTCTTGCGTTAGGTGATACTTTCCGTAGCAATACTGAAAACAACAGACTGACATTGATTGAGAGAGAACCGCTATTTGAACTATCTAAGGATAACGGACTTAAATAGAAATTCCAAGCAGAAGGTAGGGTCAGTTTCCTAACCTCATTACTAGTGAAAATGGAATATTGCGAATTGTGCAATGGAGCTTTCAAAATTAAAATTCAGTTTGTTTCTACGTGTTTGAACGATGTAAAGCTTTCATTGCTGTTTCAAATCAAAACAAAATTATGCAATCAACTTGATGTATGGTTACAGCCGAAAACATCGCGGACGAAAACGTCGCGGAGGAAACAACGCAAGGCAAAAACGTCGTGCTACAAAACATCGTGGGAGAAAACATCGCAGTTCTAAAACATCGTGGTACAAAACATCGTCGTCGAAAATAAAGCGGTTCAAAAACTTCGCAGTTTAAAAACATCGTCGTCGAAAATATCGTGGTAAAAAATAAAGTATCTACAAATCATCGCATGACGATAACATCGCAGACATGCTTCTTTCAGGCTTTAATAACTGTAAATAGATATTCTCATACTGATTTGTGATCGCAAGATGGAAAGAAGGATAATTTTTACTTTCATACTTTTTAAGTAATAAATTTTTGCTGAGAAAATAAGAATGAAACTTAAGCATAGAAAATTAATGCAACTTATAGCACTTAATAGAATTTTAAACCGACATAGTTAACTAACAAAGGCCATTAATAAATCATTTTTATAAAGTGTTTACTGGTAATTTTTCATGAAAAGTATAATCTATAGTTTGCATTTAATTTTTTATGCTTAAGTTTCCTTCTTACTTTTTCAGCAAACATTTATTAGTTAATAAAATATGTGAAAATAAAAATTATCCTTCTTTACATACTGCGCTCACAAATCATTATGAGAATATCCATTTACAATAATTAAAACCTGAAAAAAGCATGTCTGCGAAGTTATCGTCATGCGATGATTTGTAGTTACTTTATTTATTACCACGATATTTTCGATGACGATGTTTTTAAACTGCGAAGTTTTTGAACCGCTTTATTTTCGACGACGATGTTTTGTAGCACGATGTTTTAGAACTGCGATGTTTTCTCTTTGCGATGTTTTCTCCCATGATGTTTTGTAGCACGACGTTTACGCCTTGCGTTGTTTTCTCCGCGACGTTTTCGTTTGCGATGTTTTTGCCGCGATGTTATCGGCGGACACCTGATATATGTGCTGATATCAGACATAAGCTCATTAGCATACAACTAAGCTTAGAACAGCTAAGCGTTAAGACTTAGAGATAAGTCGCTTAAATTCTACCAAAAGGTTAGTCACAGTTACAATAATGAAAGTCTTCAGACCTTATTATCGTATCATCTTCTCACAATTTAAAAACTCATACTTGTGTAGATTTTGGTTGTACACACATCGTTACAACGCCTTGTGCATCTCACAACATCGTGAAATTCCGTGATTCGGGTAGTTTTTTTTTTTTTTTTTTTTCGATATGGTTACGTTATTGTAACCTGCAATGTGTTCTACATTTATGTTCTGCTTGACCATTATATATTGCTGCATCATAGAAAAATTCCAATGCATTCTTAACTTTTCACTTTCTTAAAGTTATAATTAACTGAATAAATACATTATAGTCATCTGATATTCTGCGCAATGGCATGGAAAAGCATGAAAGCATGAAAATTATTTACCTAATGCATAATGCAGTTACAATAACTCTCACATCCTCTCTATGTATATATGAAAAATCACAAGTAAAATGCACTTCAAAAACTAATAAAATTTCGTGCTGAAAGCAACAACAAGGGGTGATAATAATGGAAAATAAATTAAAAAATAATGTAGTTGAAATTCCTACTATATTCAATTTGAAATTTACTTATTGCAAAATGAATATGGAATGAATATGTTTTAACTGATTTTATATTATATACATGTATGGATATACAGATATTATAATATTTATATAAATGAAACTAATTTGTTAAGTAAATATATTAATTACAGCGAAAGGCAATTAAGTGAAATTTAAAAATGTCATTTCTAAAAATAAAAATACAGCTTTCACAGAACAGTCATAAGAAAACTAAAAATAAATATTAAATATATATTCTGCCTGTAACCTTATTAAAAGGTAATTATTTTGCTTTGTTAGCTTTAATCGCGCTAGGAATTACGTATTGTATTTTTAGCAGTATGTATTGTACTATATGCATACACTAGCCAATTTTAATACAATATTGTGTTATGAAAATTCATGTTTTTTTTAGTACAGTATTCGTTCATTTAAGAGTAAAATTATCCCTATCTGAAAAGAAAAGTGTCTCCTTCATTATAATTAATTCAGTTTATCTCTTTAGCATATATACCATTTACACGTGTTAGAAAGCTCGTGATATTTTTCGAATACTTCCCGGAACCTTTATATTTCTGCCATAATTGCTGCAATTGTTAAATATAAGAACTGTATAAATGCAGAATGCTAACTCATACAAATATATGTGAGTTAGATTGTATGAATTGTTATATAGTACTTTGCTTCCTGAATTTTCAGAAAATTGTGTCATGCAATTTCTAGATCTGTATTCTTAATTGTTTCTAATTATTATATTGTGATTGTTATTGACATGCCATAAAAGTCTTCTGCTAAAAATAAATTTTTAGAGAACAAGGAAGAAGAATTGAAAGGGCTTGTCAAAATCTTTAGAAATCGAATCGGCGTTCTGCTTGTGTAAGTCATGTTTTCGTCTTCAAGGAGGTCACGGATGTATTCGACAGCTGCAGACGTCATTTCAAAGAATTCATGTTGTTCTGCCCCTTTCCCCTTCACTTAACGCGCTGCCCAACAATGCCTGTACATTGCATGCAACCCAATTTGTCGTTGAAGTTCATAACTTTTCCAATGCACACTCGAACAACTTCTATCAGCCAATTATAGAAATCTCGCTCTCGTATACATGGAAATGGGAGAATTCTTTTTTTCTAATCTACCTTTTACCATTCCGCAATTTGTGGGTTGCATTTAATTTCTGCATCTCTTTACGTTTCAATTGGTCCTTATTAAAAGAAGAAAACATAGTAAAGTTTTTATAAAACTTCTGAAGAAATCGAACGCTTTCATAATTGCATATTTTTAGAGTGTAGGTCGGTATGTTTAGGTTAATTTCAGTTGTGTGTGAAAGGCGACCAACATTCAGCGTCATCAGTTGAAACACTGCAGATACTAATCCTCAGTTCTATGAAAGGAATGAATTTTTTATACTTTATGCGTAACTTTAAAAAATCCTCCTTAATAACCAATAATTTTTTATAAAGCTAGATCTTTCGTACCTCATACGGAAGATGGGCATGTTTTCTCAGAAATTCTGAAAAGTTAGAATAATCGATTAAATAGTTTTATGGTATTTGCGATTAAATATTATTATGTTTAATTGCTACAAAGGTAAACGCGATTTGTATGTAGAATCCATTTCTATGTATTACTTTTCGGCTGAGATTTTGAGCTTTAAAATTCATTTGTCATAAGTATTCTGTGGAAAATAAAATTATATAGTTAGTTGAAATCCCTTGAACTTAGTATCTCAAACATTTAATTCAGAGATATTTTCCCTAGTAAAGGTTTGAATTTTCTAAATTTTCAACTAGGTTCCTTGCGCAGCAATTTGTTATGCATTCTGTCTTTTAAAGGCTATCCAGAGAAGCCGAAAGCATTGTCAATTTTGTGTTGTAAGATTTGCAAACATTTACCTCATATTTTCATAAAGGCTAAAGTAAAAAAAAAATGATACTAATTAAGGATAAATATTATGCAATGAGCTTGTTATCTCAGATAAGTACGTGAAAAAATACTTTCATTGCAGACTCTGTAGGTTATGAAAAATAAAATATTTCCAGAATGGTTTCGGCTGTGCTTTGCTGATATGAGCTTTTAAAATCCCATAAATTAACTCCAGCTGACTGAATGAAAAGAAATCGCCTCCTTCTCCGTAGATCACCAAATTTGAAGCCCATCGATTTTATCTTACTCAGTAATTATCTCATGCACTTATAACAATCACGCTGGTATACAGAAAAGTGGAAGATAACTGCCCCACGGACTCCTCAACTGCCTTCTCTCCAGTATGCCATGACGCTGCGTAACCTGTCTGGCTGCGAGACAGGAACGTATTCCATATTAGACTCATTTTCTGTTCGATATCGCAACATAGCTTCTAGACGTCCCTGAACTGTGAATTTTACTGGTAATCATGCATATATAATTTGACTTTTTAATGGTACATTTCTTCCTTTTGTATATTCATACTAAATATCATAAAATTTGTCCATTAGGTTTTTAGAGTTTCCGCATAATGCACAAATTCTCTTAATTTTGCCCACGAGTGAACGATATGCATAAACCAAATAAAATTTAGTTATGACGTTCGATGTAAATTTTTGGCAAATCTTAATAAAAGATTTCCAAGTCAAACGAAAGGGCATCGAATTTAAAATTTGTGATACGTGCATTTCATTACTTTAGCAGAATTTAACAACGTTAATACGCAAACATATAGCCAACTTTTGAATAAGTCTAATTCCCTTCCAATAATATAATTTAGTTCCCTTGTGCAATTCAAGATATGCGTCTGGCTGTCTACTAACAAATTTGCCTCAAGATTTTAAAAATTCGCTGACAATATAATAGAGTATCATAATATCATGTGCTGAAAGAGAGGGATATTATTTGGCAAATCTTATGAAAACGTGTATTAAATATTCAATTTGCTTTCACGCAACATTCTTGCTCTGCGAATCATCTTCATCTTCATTCTTTTCTTCCTCATGAACTTTCAAATTTCTCAGTACATGTCCGATTATTTCGAAGTTATCTTGAAAGATTGGGAAGGGAACAAAATTGTCTACAACTAGCCAAGCCTGAACCTCCTCTTCAATAATATCAACTTTTCCCGTACGTATGCCTAAATCCAAGATGTGTCACACGGCTGTCGGATGTGTTTTCAAACCAAAGAAATTTCGTTACATGACTCGTCGTCTACGAACAGATCATAGGACACAGTTAAAGTCTGCAATTATGTAAAGTAACATGTTTTCAGGCAAGAGACAAAGTAAATCTGGCTTCTTTCAATGTGAAATGCTTTTTAAAATCGTGAGGACTCCTTTCAAAATTCACACATCAATAGATAAAATAGGTATCGGTAGTTCATTTTTATATTCTGGGTAATTCCTCTGGATAATTCCTAAGTTCATTGAGTAGGTAAGGCTTCTTACATTGGACACACATATTTTCCACGACTTTAAATGTTGGACCATTATATATATTATTTTACCTAAATTTCGGACTTTAAATTTAGAACCTGAAACGTGCCATTATTTTGATATTACTTATTAACTCGGTGTCAGTTACGAAATATTTTACAGTACAAATGCGTTGTCTATTATAATATAAACTATGTTTGCAATCCAGATTATTGAATATAAAAATCTATTAGTGGAACAGAATAGTTTAAAAATATTTGCTTCACCTTTTTAAAGAAAAAAATCTAGTTCATTTGTTTAAAATTGATACTTCAAGAGCAAAAGCATTTTCTTCCGATATGGGGGATCTGTGTCTGATATCCTTTAAAAGCAACATAATTTAAATCAAACTGCATGCGAATCCGGGATTTTGTTTTTGGCCTAGATGTATACTATGCGATGATATTTGTATATAAATACGGAGTTCACTTCCTGGAAAAATTTCTGAAATGAATTTCATTACATTGCAGTATTTGCAACAGTTTTGTTAAAAGAAATCTCAATAAACTCGCAGCTATATCTTGCAGATAAAATTTAAATTTTGACTAAATTTTCTTTTTATGAATTACACTAGCAAAATAATGCATGAGAATGTTAAACTGCATTCCTGGACTCCAATACATTTTGTTGAACTAAATATATGAATTTCGGCATTTAGTTTAGATAGTTTGACAAAATCAAAATACCAATGAACAGAAATTTCGAAGGTTAACAACTGAATTGTTGAATTTAACGTGCAAACGTAAAATATATTTTGAATTCCATAAATCAAAATTATAAACCAAAGGAAATAAATCCTCTAGAAATAAAATTTCTATTTTCTCGCGAAATATTAACATCAGTTTTCAAATTTGTAATTCAATCCTCATTTCGACATATAAAAAAATAAAGTTTTCGATTCAAATTTCGAGTAATCGAATCTATACTTCATCAAGTGAATAGTGTCTAATTAAACAATGCAACATACATTCAATTTTAAGCCCTTGTATATATTTTCTGCGAATTTTTGACGAAGGGTATGATCATTTCCAAGCTATAGTAATGCATTTATCGTAAATTCTGATGCTAACAAAAGGCAGTAAAATATGATGACAACAGTAGTAAATTAATTGACTATAGTTACAATTTGGATATAAATATTAAGCTTTATTATTTTTTATGTATATAACTATATTGTAAGGTCCATTATTAACTTTATTTCTACTTGCTCTTACATTTTTATCAACCGATTTATCTATCAGAAGTTAAACAAAAATATAGGGCAATTTCCAAATTTTTCGATCTGCCTGTAAATGTGTTAAATTTCTGCGATTAATTTAGTTGAATCGAGATTATAATAAGTTAAGCGTTAATAAACTGACCTTTATTGCTTAGTTAACATTTGCATACGATTTCTACGAAATGCTTTCAATGATTTCTCAGTATGATGACAAAATTATCAAAAGAGAGGTAGAAATATTATCAAAGTAAACTCGGGCAGAAACAAAGCATAAGAAAGAAAGAAAAATGTGGGCCAGCCATAAAGGAAAGAATGTGTGTGAGTGCAGTTTGAGAATACCGCAGTTAAAGTGTTCCAATTAATTGGTCAACATTACAACCGTGGATTTTTTGGGGGAGTTTCATAACTGCAATGAATATAAATATAGCAAAGGCGGCCTTGAAACTTTCATAAACTGCCAATGTCGAAATTCTTTCAAAATCTTCTTGAAGAGATCGTGTCAGTTACAACTTTTGAGACCTGACACAGAAATTTTGGCAAAAATAAAATCCTCATCAAATCAGGTACCAATGATAAAGCAGAATTCTAAAAAAATATAAAGCCGTTAAAGGCAGGATATTTTTTTAAACATAGCACATCTTTCTTAGAACTGAATTATTCGTCTTGATTATTGCTTCATAGAATATTGTGTTAGTTTGAAAAATTATAAAGAAGCTCCTAACTGGTTAATTTTGGTAAAGTGTGTTTTAACTATGTATGTTTTTGTTGCGTATATATGATTAATAAACGTTTATTTAAATCTTTGTAAAGCTTAAGGTTTTACATTAAAATATAACAAAATAAAAATAAATAATAATAAAATTAAACGCTCTTAAGAAATTCGTATTATTGCTCCTGGCTTTATGTAATCAATTTTGTAGGCATTAATACGCTAAACATTATCAGGAATTTAAATTTTACTATCCCTAAAATTATTTTTCCTCATTTGTTTCCCCCTGTGAGATTTAAATCATCGACATTCTTAGCCTGTCATTTTCGACAAAAAAAAAATGACACATATTTCCTAAAATATTATTTACATTTAAGTTTTTTAATATTTATAAAATTTAATCTCGAAAAGGATAAGAAATAGCAAAGCGAAGCAATTGGAGGAATGCAGATAAAACCTACTGTATGGCAGAATTGCGTTTGCTTTCTTTAATTGAAACAAATGGAGGAGTAATTGTACATTTTTCTTTTTGTGTATGTGTGTTAGTAGAATATGCATTTACGATGACACAACAGGATTTTTTTCTACATTTACCCTGCTTAATAAAGGTTGCAAAATACATTTCACACCATAATCAAGACGAGAAATGACGTTTTATCTTCGAGAAAGTAACTAGTTTCAATTGCATTATTAATGTAAAAAAAGGTCTTTGCATGGAGAGAGAGAGAGATGGAGATAGAGTAAATATAACGTTATTAAGACTGCTTTTTTAGAACAGACATACAATTTTTAGAACAGAGAAGCAATTCAAGAAATGAGAAAGAATCAGTCTTATACAGTACGTAATTGATCGTCTATTAACGTTTATAAGCTACATATTTGCAAAATGATATCTAACATTACGTTATTGAAAGCACATATATTTATGAAGTTCATATCTATACGACATTATGTTATTGAATTAAACAAAATTATCACGTGCGGCATTTTATGAGCTTCTACAAAACTTTTTTTTTAAACCTTTTCTTAACATTTTTATGTTATATGTACTTTTCTGTATTATTTAATAACTAAATAAATGCTTGTGTTATAGTTTTTTATATTTTCATGATTTAAGTGAGATGAACTCTTTGAGATGAACAAATAAAATAATAATAATAACAACAACAAACATTAAAAATAATCTTAGTACTAAAAAAGCTTTGAAATGCTAGTGGCTAATTTTTACCGTTATAGAATTCAGTTTATTTACCATGTCCACTGACAAGCGGCCCACCAGGTGATGAGTGGTTAAGAGGGCTGAATGCTGGGTTGTTTGCCCTGGATTCGATCCCACGCTAACATACTGGTGGCATAAGACACAATAATCTCTCAACACACTAAAAGCCAATTCTCATCTCAACACACTAAAAGCCACACTCTTATTTTAGGAGATTATAAAAATTCTGTTGTCATTCCCTTCTTTCCACCAATTAGCTATAAAGTTGCACATATTTTGCAGAAATTTAACTTTCGGGTTGTTTACTCTCCCATCAATAAAATTCCAACTTCTATACTCAAGGACCCCATTCCGGATATGAATTCCTGGGGTATTTATAGGATTCCTTGCCAGTGCGGTTTAATTTACATTGGCCAAACTAAGAGAGCCTTAAAATTTCGCGTCAAAGAACATGAGGCATATGTTAGAAAAAAGGAAACACAGAAGTCTTCTGTTGCTCAACATTGTTGGTCCGAAAATCACACTTTCAATTTTTCTGCTGCCAAAATTATTCAAAAAACATCTTCCATTGGAGAACTGGATTTTCTAGAGGCATTTCACATTCATAAAAATCTTTCTGTTCTAGTTAACGATCCTAATTCCAATCCAAATTTGCCTTCGGCTTTTGGAGAAATTATGTTTTAGTTCTGGTTTCGCCAACAGATGGCGCCACTTGCTTATTCTTGTCCAGGCTTTCTTATCTTATCTAAACATTATTTCCTATCTTGTTCATTTGCGGTTTTGCAGCTGAAGATGATGGTTCGGTAAAACCATCGAAACTAGTCCTGTGAAAATTTTGTAAATTAACGCTGATTTCTGTTGTTTGACTTCTGAATTAATACTGGTGGCATATTTACTTTTCGTGATTTTCTTCATGTGTAATGTTACATGGCCCAGATTTTTTAAAAACGTTTACACGAACATGTTTTTTTCCTAGTCAGATAGTTCTCATTGCTTTGCCGTATGCAAATATTCAGATAAACATTAATAGTCTCAAATTTGCAAATGCAAGTGCATTTTTACGAGTTGAATCCAGTTTATGTTAAAACATATAAAAAAATAAAATTTCTTCTTCGCTGTCATTAAATAAACTGTGCCCAGCATTTAAAGCTGCTTTAATATTTTAATTTTTTCATGAGATAAAATGTACGTAGCTCTGAAAAACTTATTTGTTGAGATATATCATGACATTTTGGATGAATTATGCGTAAGTGCTCTTGAAGCTGATAATAGATGCTTAGATATGCTGAGGAGGAAGAAGTTTTGCATTTCTTGATTCGTTTATTATTTAAATAAAATTATTATTACGGTATAAATCAAGCATATTTTACATTGATAATTTTATATAAGTTTGCTGTACTTACAAAAGTTATTCATTTCTGCGCTTGTTCATATCTTATAGAAAATATAACAACTGCAAGCATATATCATAATTTAATATCACATAACAATTTAATATTATGGTAAAAGAAATAATAAATGACTGAAAATTTTGTAATTGATTAACATTGAAAATTTAGAGTATACTAATGGTAAACTGAAACATTTGTGATAAAATACTAAATCTTAGATTGGCTTTTTATTTTTTCTGATTTTCTTAATTATATTGAGAAACAGAAAAAGAGTTCTAAATAGAGATAGAAGGAAAAAGTTATATCTTATGAAAACACTAAAATACTTACAGAAGTCTTGCAATTATTTTTAGTATAAATGTAATCTTTATCAAAACTATGTCTCATGTCACAGTCTATCATAAAAATGTATAAGGAACATTTTTCAAAATACACCACCTGAATGTATGATTATTTTTTAAAGCATAATAATGCGCTTCCACAATTACATTGCTTGCTACGCATAACTTAGAAAAATTGCAAAGCACTGCGAATAAATTCAACAAAATGTTTTCTCATATTAAAGTATTTTACTTTCAGTTTCATAAAAAAGAGAAAACAAGAAAATGCACTTACAAAACAAAAAAGAGAAAAGAAAAGAAAACACGAATACACACAAAATCAGTAAAAATTATTATCATTTTCCTTTTTAATGCATTCTAAATACGAATGCTATTTAACTTATACTTTCGAATTAAAACTGGTGCAAAATGCATTGCGCACTGAAGTAATTACAATTTTAGGAACGCGAAAAAGACCTTAAAAGCTATTCTACCTTAGAACATGCTGACGTTGGAATTTCCCATCTCAGATTACATCCTTAATCGCGTGCAGCTCTTCTGCGATAAAGAAAACGTGGTGCAACATTTTCAATTATCTCCCCTCGATTTAGCAAATTGTTAGGTCCATCTACATTTGCCAGAAACGACATCTGGCAACAGTACATTACACGCAATTTGTGTAACTGTCAAGGATTGCTCGAAAATTTGCCGACACTGCTGTTCTTGGCCCATTAGCTTTCAAGCTAGGAGGTCATACTGCAAGTTAATCCACTCTTCTGAAGGAATTTATGTGCTGAAATAATTTTCTTCTCGAACATTCAAGGTAATATTGCACAATTCTCTGAAGTGCACTCCTTAGTGAAAAGGTGCATATAAATAGACTAGACCGAAAGAGTTGATTTAAATGCCGTGTGTGCGATCCCAATGCCTATAATGCTGTGAAAACACTCTCGATGCGTGTAATATTATTTTAATGCTTTAAGCGAAAATCATTAAATGTTGTGTAATAAATTTATCCGCAAAGTTGTTAAAAATCAAAATAAAAATTTTGATATCTAACAAAAATTTTGATATCTAACTACATTTATTCCACCTATCATACATCTAAATATTAAATCACGTGGTATTTATACCCGCTAAAATATAATATTTATGTGGTACGTTTAAATATTACTGAATAATTACATTTGTCTAAATAGCAATATAAGCTTACTAAGTTTTATTTTAATTACAGTGTTATTTTTATAATAAAATTAATTTTGCATTTCTCTTCCTTTTCTTTGTCATGTTTCCACTTGCCTGTAATATACACTAGCTTCGGTGAACGCGTACTTTAACAAAATTTTGAACTTAAATAAAGAGCCAGATAACAAATTATTGTTTAATTTACTATTTGCGTTTAACGAATTTAAGCTTTATTAAATTCCAAGCAACTAAGCGATATCTAAGTGAAGAAACATGTGACTAATTTGTTGAAATTTTAGTTTTAATTACCAATCCGTGATACAAAAAAGGTTTTAGTTTTGATTTTAATCTTGTATTTATTACTGCTTCAAATTTCAGTCTAAAGTACAAGGTCAGATTAAATTAGATGTCTGTAGGCTAGGGTGTGTTTGTGTTGGTGTATTTAATTATGGCAAAGCACACGAGGGCTATCTGCCTAAAGGGAGGGATGCCTTTCGTGGAGGACTTTCTAAGGGAAACTGGCTCGTATACACGTTACACATGGGAAAAACCACGAAAACGCCCATGCAGCCAGCCCGTTCGCGGGATTCGAACCTCAGACCGAACTACCAGTGTTCAGCGTCTTTACCGCTCGGCCGCTGGTGGGCCTCTGTAGGCTAGGGAGATAAAACACTTGTTTAGTTTAAAGTTTAAATTAGGTTCAGTCACACAAATTTACATTCCCCAAAAGTATAAGGTTTATTTTATTTACTCGAACTAATACAATGTTTATAAGTTTTAGTACTCACCAAATATTTAGTTTAAAACGCGTAATTTCAGATGCAATTTTAAATAAAAGTGCTTACAATGTACGCGCTCCACAATAAAAACTCAGTTACCGTTTTATTTTTTTAAGAGCTTGCTTTCTAAAGGAAATGCTTCAGCCTTTTTATCAACCTTAATTAGAACTAAGTTAAAACATTCTTTCCATGGTTTCAATTAATTTGCTGATTAACGAAGCGGAAAATCAGAAAATTACAGAGTTAGCAGTTTTTTAAGTGACGTATTACCACGGTAACTGGAGCTCATTTTTGAAGAATTTTTCAACTATATGGAGCTCTATTTGCAAAGAAAAATGCGTTGTTTTAACCGCACTAGAATAAATTTGAACTATAGCCGAGACTTATATTTGTTGGTAAATGTTATATTGAAATAGATTACTCAGGTCTGCTTACGGCTTAGCAAACGTTTGGTATGATCATGAAAAAACTTTACACTTGGAGGCTTGTCTGTAGGCAGGAGATTCAAAGTTTTTTTTGTCTCTCAATGGTACTTTGTTCAGCTCAGTAATGATAAAGTTAGGTTTTAGTTCTTCAGTTCTCACTACCGGATAAGCGAATAAATCTCTGAATATTGGTAGCTCGATGTAAGTTCAAATCCTGGCAAACCGCTGTCATCCAGGACAGTTTTGGGTTTCCTCATGTGTAACCTGAATACTAGCTAGATTTCCTTTAAAAAAGTTATAAAGTTTTTCTCCTCCCTTTCTGCATGCCTTCAGGATGTAACGGTTAGCACATTCGGCGCGTGTTCGAGAGGTTCAGGTTCGATACCTGGAGAGATCATTGCACATTTTTCTCAGCTACTGCTTCAAAATATTTCTCCCCTGAAGGAGTTATAGCCAAAGTATTCTTTGCCATATTCAAATAACCTAATTTAAGCCATCCTTTAAAAGTGTCATACAAAAATGCACAGGTATCCTCGACCACACAGATTACAGGTGTAAAGCATTAATTATCTTCATGGATTTAAATACCGGTGTTACACGTATTCGTTATTAAGGATAATTGAAATTTAAGCAAAGTAGCTTTGCAGCAGCTTACTAAGATATTCTAGAAGGAAAACCTTTGCTGCAAATCATTTAATTACAATGAGAGTAAATAATTACAAATTAATTACATAAATTCCGGCGAATAAAAGTAATAGAGTAATTGCGACGCAATCGGTCATATAGAGCCTCATTAATTTGTATGATGCAAATATACCTCCTCAAATGCAATCCTTAATTTCGGCATTAACTGAATGGGCTAGAAATGAGAACCTCTAAAAAATTCTTAATAAGATGCATATATTAATTCAGAAGTCAAACAACATATATACATGTGATGTACCAGCTTTAGTCGTAGCTTAAATTATCAGATGATAAGTTTAAAAAAACATGATCCATTTATTATTATACAGGAGAAATAGAAGTTAGAAAATCAGATATCCAGAGTAAATAAAAAGAATTACTAATAACTTTTTGTATGAAGTTTACTGCATCGTGACATTTAAGAAAAAGCCCCGATATTCTTTTGCGAGTCCATTTATAGCCTCTGGAAAGGCGGAGCTTCCAAGAAATGACGTCAGCCAATCCAGTTCGCTTTAAATATTTCGAGAACATTCTATAACTGTACGTGTAGAAAAGGCGGGAAAAACAACTTGACTACGGGGCTGGGAATTTAATTCCACGTACTTTCAAATAAGAGAACGTCGCCATTAAAAATAGAAAGAACATATAGTTAGAATTTTAAGTGTATCCTTGACTATGGAATTTTATTATTACATATATATATGCAGGTTAATTCAAGAGCTTTAATAATGATTCTTTAATCCAAACTCAGATAAATCAACGAGCCTTATTTTTTCATTGAAAATTAGAATCCTTCCAACTAAGTAAACGTGTTTCAGTGTTTTCTAAATTATTTCAAATTGTGAATTATTTTTTATGACACCTCTTCTAGTACTGAGTATACAACGTATTTTAAGCTGCTCTTTGGGATCGAACCTCTTTGAATAGAACATTTTAAACTTCACCTATACCCAGAAAGCATATGTAGCTAAAATTGGAATATGTAGATGCAAGGGTATATCCTGAATTTTCATGAAAGGCATACTGCTGAACATCAAATCAAATATCTGTATAAATGAAGGAAGGTTTCAGTTATATGTATTTGAAGGTTGGTTACAGTATTTGCTTATTGATGTACTGCTGAACATCGTATACCATCTAAAATAATGAAATGTCGATTGAAATCGATTCCCTCTCAGTTTCAGCAGAAAGTTTCAATTAAAGAGGAGATGAGACGGTAGTTAGTAAACAATTAACGTAAGTTGCTAATTTAAGATAACTAAATCAGTAATACTCGATTCTTTTTAGTTGTTGTTAAAGATTATATTCTGATAATGTCTGACGTAAGAAGATAAGAATGTGCAATTAACCAGCAGATAACTGGTTTAATTTTAAATTAAACTTTCTGACTCTTAAGATAATGTATTAATTCAAAACTGCAGAAATATTTCTTTAAAAGTTAGTAAATTTGGTTGACTTATGTCGAATTTTGCCCTCTAATTAACACCAAAAAATTATAAAAAATCAATGTATTCATTCATGACTATATCGTTCAGTTTTGCACTAAATGTGTGGAACGTTTCTTGTGTAAATTATTAACGAAGTATACTAGTTTGAAACATTTCTTGCGGAATTAACATATGAAAGCAAACAAACAAAAAAACTGTTGTTTTCTTATGTAAATCTCCAAGAATAGTTAATAGTTTTCACAAGTTCTGTCTTATTTTGAAAACTTTTGTTTGTAAAAATAGCACATATAAAATCAATATTTAATGAAGTTCAGAATAATAACTATATAATATTCTAAATAAAATTAAAAAGTTAAAAATTGTGGAAATAAAAATAAAATGTAAAAATAATGCTGTAGAATAATACACATTATATTGCAATTTTTCAAAAGAAAGAAAACAAATCTTCTTTCAGAAAAGTTTCAGTCACTTCTACTACTAATGCGACAGGAGGTAAGTTACTGCATAGAAATTAAATTTCTGTAATAAGTAGTTAATTGGATTAAGTAACTCAAAATCAAATATCAATCACTAGCATAAAGCGTTTACTGTATCTAGCTTTTATTTCCTAAACTGAATTTAAATCAGTTAAATTTAGTTTACCATATGAAATATAACAGTTGGTAACGCATCACTCTTATGTGTAACGTAAACAAGCCCTTTAATGTTATACTTTCCCTTTACCAATATGATTTGTTGCAATTTTCGCCACCATATTTGGGTCGAAATCTCAAATAAATTTTCCATAAGGAAAGAAAAAATAATTGAATATTTAAAACATGAAACTTAATGCGGTATCTGAAGTAGCCAATGTTTTTTAAGATAGCCATAAATGTACTAAATGTTCAGAGTAATGAAACTTTCAAGTTCCTAGAAGCTGCTCGCAATAACTATAAAGGTGCAATTTTTCATTCATAGTGCATTATTATGTTATTGACTGTAACAAAAAAATGGACCGATGTTCTTTTTATATTGCATAAAGGAAAATTATTCTTGAATGTTTCATTTTTATTGCCAATTTTTCTTTCTTTCTTTTTTTTTTTTTTTTTTTTTTTTGAAGACTTAATACATTTTCTTTGAACTTTATTTTTGCTTTTAAGAACTAAGCTATGCATTTTTCTAAGCTTTAAGTTATTCCACGTAAATAAAATCTTAATATTTACATTGAAAAAAATATGATTAATGTTCACTTCCAGTTGTGTTTTCGACAGTGATTAATTCTTTTCGCAAAATTCAATAAAAAAGAGAGAGTTTACTATGTATTAAAAACAGATTAGAGTATAGCACAAGCACCTGCTGCTTTCTTTA
Source organism: Stegodyphus dumicola (assembly GCF_044657685.1). NCBI lineage: Eukaryota > Metazoa > Arthropoda > Arachnida > Araneae > Eresidae > Stegodyphus > Stegodyphus dumicola. The sequence goes on along the minus strand of NC_140772.1, from coordinate 95,114,649 downwards.
AGTACCTATTTTAAATAAATAAACTTAGAAGTAGTAAATACATAAATTAATTAACCATTACGTGTAATTAAGCAGAAAACGCTTAGGAGAAAAGAAAATTAGCCTGATCTACTTATAGCTTAGAAAAAATAATTTTGAAACAAAAAAATTTTTATTTGTTTGTTTTGTTTCCAATGTGAGTATTAGATACATAAATAATTCCAGTCGAATTGACTGTAGTAGAGAAAAAACAGATTAAATTTCAATGCGTTTTTGGATTTTGCACATAAACTCAACTAATTGACTTAACTGATAGAACACACAGAAATAGCAAAAACTGTGTTAATGAAACTCTTCAGCTTCTGCTACCCGATTTAATGCTATGAAAATATAAGAAACATTTAATTTCTTATTTTATCCCTAAGAATTGTCTTTTCCATCGTCAGATTGTGTACTTAAATATAAATGATTCACTGTCCTTATGAGTAGGTATTTTGTTTTGTAATTTAATTTTTCTTATTACAGTTTTGTTATCTTTAATAAGAAATTATAAAATATCGCATGGTTTATTTATTGTTATCCAATATATCTATATCTGTCTATAATTTGTCTGTCTTCTAGCTACCTACATATATACCCTACGCACACATATATAATCATATATATATAAATATATATAAATACATATCTGTGTGTGTGTGTAGTATATATAGTATATATATGGGTGCGTGTATACTATATATACAGAAAGAGACAGAACGAGACAGAATTGCGTCAAGGATTTACTTTTACATTTCTGAACATCTTTAGTATTTAAATTAATTAGAAATTTTAAAATTTGAATAGGGATTTATTCAGAAATGCGAAATAACAAAACGCGATCTTCATGAAGTTTTGATGGTTTTATGGAAACACCCCAAGCTCCCTTGAAAATTCGGATCTTTCTATGGAATCAACAATTATTGTTTTGTTTTAATTGCTTAAATTTACTTTTTATTTGTTAAGCATTTTAATTACCAATTCCAGTTTGATTAATTACAAATTACAGTTTTTGATTTTCACAACAGTGCAAATTTACTATCTAAATTTCACTTCATATTTCCTAGAAGATAATGTTTCATTTAAATCGAAATTAGATCAAGAAATGAGGAAAACTTTCTAGCAGATAGTGCACATATAAAATCTAAAACAGAAAAATTTCAAAATGGAAACGGAATCATTAATGAAACTGAAATAAAATTTATAAAATTGTTGGTTATTTGGTCTTTCTCAAGGAGCTAACGAAGAATTTTAAAGAAAGACACGCTTCTGAATTGTATCTAAACGATAATGGATGGTAATAAATAAAAAAATAAAAAGGAATGACTATTTAAGGAAATTTAGTCAAAATTAAATAAATAAAATAATGAAGTTTCTTAAAATTTGAATGATTATTTAAAGAGAATCAGATTTTCAAGGAAATCGAAGTTTCCTTTATAGCATAAAATATTACCAATATAAAATAATAGTGACTTATATAAAAGCCACATATATTGTAATAACTTCAGTGAATGCGTATTCGAAACATCGGGTACTATTTTTTCTTTCCTTTTCATTTTCATGGAACCCTGCTTTTAATATTGAAATAAGAACAATTTTTCTCTGCATGGATATCTACAGTAGCTCGTTCAAAATTTTCGATTAGAGAAATTTCCTTGCAAGGTGGACATCTGTTAAATATATCTTAATTAAAATTAATTAAACTTTCTTGCTTATTTAAACGTACATCTGCTTACTTAAAGCGCTTCTCAATCTGACCAAAAGCGGTCTATCAAGGCCTGCGCTTTTGGTCGTACTAGATTCCCAAAATAGACAAAAAGTAAAATTCTAATATAATTCATATTCCACTCTATTGCTGCATAAATAAGAGTTTGGAAATTGCGCATGGGAATCTTATATTACACTTTTACCAAAGGCTGATATTTTATTAAATTTAGTACGGTTATTTATCAATGTATGTGCGATTTGTTTGGAATCTTTCTTATGCGACAGACGTTGTTGTCTAGTTGTCTGTGCTACATAATGCTCATTGAATATAATAGGTAAGGTGGTTTTGCAATTCTTACTTGGAAAAGAAAGGCATGCCACGACAATCTTCATTTATACAGTGTTTGTAGTGTAATATGTGTGCGTGAGTATGACATTAATATTGTTATGTACAGTTCCTGCGTTCAAGGTTATTTCCAATCGAAGCTTGAACGGGAATAGACTTTGTGTGGAAAAGTTAAAAAGTGAATAAAGGATCTCGGTACTTACGGAAAATATCGTCGACCATTTTTTGCCTATTAAAGAAAAGACGCCAAACTATGCGATGTTTCGCCAAAAACGGAAAAGGCTTCTACTGGCTTCAAAAAAATATGTTAATAACAATGAAATGGCGCTTTATTTAAAAACTGAGAAGCAATGGCGTTGCAACGTTAGAGGCTTGTGCGAAGTGAGTGTCAGTTCTAAAGGAAACGTGGTTCGAGAGTTCTACTATTTCATTTTTGACTGCACTCCGACTCTAGCGAAAATAATTGCTTTTACAATATATCTCCTTAATAAAAATAATGGGCATTTTTAATAAAAAATTAAATATAAATAAATGATAATATAAAAAATTTGAAAGAAAAATAAGTATAGAACGTTATTTCTTGTGGTACTACTCTTATATGCGTCCTCAGGTCGCCAAATGCGGCGATATGTGTTGTACGCTGGTTTTTGACGTGATTGTGTGTTCTGCTATGGTTTGGGGGGGGCGATGTTGGTTTCTATGGCAACCCGCTTTACGTGGAAACTTGGATTTTACTGTAGTGGTTTCAGTTGTTAGTTGGTTCGTGTAGTGTGTGATATTTAAGTGATTTAGATTTATGATGCAATGAAAGACGTGTTGGCAAAATTTTAGTCGCGTGCCTGGTACAACTATTTCTTCGAGTGGCTGAAAATTCTACAAGTATTTAGGAGAAGAAGGTTTTGAGCATTCATTTGTAAAAGATAGTATACGTTTTGTAGATAGTGAGTATGGCTGTTATATAAATACGATAGAGATTACGTGGCGGCATGTTAAAGCTAAGTGTTTTCGTGGTTTTTCCCATGTGTAACGTGTATACGAGCTAGTTTCCCTTAGGAACTCCTCCACGAGGGCATCCTTCCCCTTAGGCAGATGGCCCTCGAGGCTTTGCCGTAATTAAATAACCTAACCTAACCTGTTAAATCTACATTTCCTACTTATAATCGGAAATGCGATTTTGTGTCTTATTTGGATGTTTATATATTTTTCCATCGTTGTTCTGAAACGGGAGAAGATGCTTTTAACAAATTTGTGGCGAAATAGTTTTGGTGATGATTGAAAATGGTATTTCTGCTGTTCGAAGAAGCATTCGTTCAAAGTGCATTTTATTTTATTCTTGTTCTTAATTTTGTAGAATGCTATATTCATTGTTTTTTAGTATGAATTTCTGTCGTTATTGTTGTTTTTTCGAACTGTTTGAAATTTATTTTAGTTATTTTGGTTTATTTTGTTGATTAGTGAGTATTGCCTAGATTGCGCAATTCACAGATACTTTTAAACATTAAACAGAACGCTATGTACATGGTATTCTTTGAAATTTATTGTTGTTATGTTAATTTATTAAAGCGACGTGTGCGTAGTTTGTAGATTCCTTCGCTGCATAGATTGTGAAATTTTTTGACGTGTTCTTAACATAAAATTTATTGGTGTGTACATGGATTCTTGTCAAATATTTTTGGTTAGAAACTTTACGTTTTTGCTATCTAAATTTTTTGTTTAGGATTTTTAGCTTGAATTGTGTGTTCAAAACATGGTTTTTGCATGCATTTTAGGCTTAAAATTCCAAATGTAGACAAAAAATGTAGATAGTAATATGGCACCGTCGCTTTTCTCGCCAAAAATATTTGGCGAGAAATTTGTAGCCAAGCGAGGGCGTAAATAAGAGTAGCTATTTTCTTGTATTTAGTAATTTTTTAAAATTTAATTTAATTTTTATTTATTTATTTATTTATTGGTTTGGTGCGATTGGCGCCTTCTCTTGTGGTCCACGGGATTTTTCGTAAGTACCAGGATCTTTTTTCTGTGTATGTTGCAGAGAAAGAGAGAATCACTATCTTTCCTTAACGTCTTATAAAGTATATAAAGCAGTATTCCGAAGTATTATAAAAAGACTGTTCCGAATTGATGTTCAGCATGATAGAGATAATAGGTGCATTCTACGAACAATATCGAACTGAGCGAAAGACTGATTGAGACGTTATTAAGGACAGACTACATAAATTACTTGCAGTCTGACTCTAAGTGTTTTACGCTTTGCATCGTTGGGTTCGTTTGTTAATTGTGTGGAATACTGTAGTCTGCAGTCGTAAGTACCCTTCACCTCCTCTTAGTTGTAGATTGACTATTTAAATTTGAATTTTATTTGAATGGTAAATATTTATTTATGAGTTCAGGATAAGGTTTTTATTTGTATTTTGTGACTTTAATTTGTTGTTGGGGTACTTAGGAAAATGCATAAAAAAGGAATAAATATTTAGCTACGATATGTGTTTATTTAGGACTGCGTTTTCTCTCCAAGACATGTACAGTTAAAGTAATTATAAATATATAAATCGAAACTTGCGTTAATTACTTGTGGTCGTGTTTGTACTTAAGCGTTAAAATGTTCATAAGGGAAAGGATTAACTATTGTATATATTAATTTCAATATTTTATTATTGAATTTTTGTCAAGACAAGAATATCAGTGATGTTAATCCCATTTACAAAACATCTTGTGGCACACGTAACTATTCAATTAAAATAATGCTTTCGTTAATATGATAAAAGTTAATTGAAATTCGTATTTACTTGATGTTGCAATGAGAGTAATTCAAACCCCTTTTGCGTTACGGAATGCTTGAAAATGATTTTATAAAAACGACGAAATTGACACGCAGACGAAACACGCAGGTGTTAAAAGTAAACCAACTATTGCATGCCAAATAAATGGCATGGAGAATGGCTAATAACGTATAATCTAGACTTTTGAGCTGAATTTTAAAAATTTATTTCGTTTCAAAAAGAAGATACAACATAATTCTCTAAAGAAACAGATATAAAATATGTATTATGAAGCATATAGAAAAATATTATACATATAAATGAATGATTTGCTATATGATATAAAGATATGTTATGTTACTTTCGAAGATTCTGACAATTATTAAAACTGCAGAACAAATTTTGGAACCACTCTTACATGCGCAATCAAGTCGCCAAATTTCTCGCCAAACATTTTTGGCGAGAAACCATATTACTATCTAAATTTTTTGTCTACATTTCAAACTTTAGGCCTAAAATGTGTCCAAAAACGCGGTTTTTCGCGCATGCAAAAACCACGTTATGAACACACAATTTAAGCTAAAAATCTGAAACAAAAACAAAAAACTTAGATAGCAAAAACGTAAAGTTTCTAACCAAAAATATTTGACAAGAATCCATGTACACAGCGATGTGTTTTAACTTAAAAAAACATCTACGAATTGCACAATCTAGGAAGCGAAAGAATGTACGAACTACACACACCTCGCTTTAATAAATTAGCATAACAATAAATTTCAAAGAATACCGTGTACACAGCATCATGTTTAAACTTTAAAAAAAAATCTACGAATTGCACAATCTAGGCATTGAGCACAAATCAACAAAATAAACTAAAAAACTAAAATTACAAACAATTCGAAAACAACAATAAGAACAGAAATTCATAGTAAAAAACAATGAACATACTATTCTACAAAATAAAACAGTAAAATAAAATGCACTTACCATAATGCATTCGTTAATAGAATTTCGCCAGTCACACAACGTCTGTGAACAAAAGTGCCCGAATTTTGTTATATCACATGTCTTTCTGCGATTCAAAATTTTGAAAGTAACGATAAAAACTTCCTCCAAAGTTAACTTACTACACGAAAATGACGATCCAAATCTTAAACTCCGCATTTCACACTCCGTTTTAAAAGTACCACAGAAATTCCAAAAATACACTTCGATCCTCACAAACACACCCGTGAACAAAAGACTCATTAACAACTCCAACATCTTACCTTATAATAGTAAATTTACTTTCCACACAATCTAAAATACGCGACTGAAACCTTCCCACTACGTCAATCACTGCAACATAGGCCATTTCAAAAAACTCACGACACTGCAGCAAAAGAGTTAAGTTTCAACGTCAAAAGGGTTGCTATACAAATAGCATCCTCCACTAAACCATCCCACAGCACGGAATCGCGCGAAAACCCAGCCGCAGAACACATATCGCCACATTTGGTGATCTTAGGGCGCATATATGAGTAGAGCTCAAATTTTTAAAATCCTAAATGAGTGCATGCAAGGGCATGAAATTGATTAGAACAAAATGTGCAGGTTTTTGTTCTGATAAGACTAGTGAGAATGCTGGTACGCTAGTGGTGTTGTAGCTAAAGTTAGAGCTACTTGCTATACGGCTTGGCAGACACTGAATAGCAGAATATTTGCAGTCCTTCGTGCAGACATGCATAGCAAGCACGAACACTTTTTTTCTTCATTCTGAAGTTTGCTGCCTTTCATGGGCTAAGGTAATCAAGGTTCTTTAAAATAAGACAGGTAATCCTGTTATTTTTAAAGCAAATTAACCACGCTATTACATCATTTCTTTCCTATGACATGGGGTTAAGTACACTGATGTACTTCTCAAACACATTCTTAAAATGTAATTGAACTAAATATCTCTCTCTAGGATAATCTTTTGACTATTCATATTACCGATGAGAAAATAAATGGGTTTGAGGGAAAGTTGATTTTATGGGTTACAATGAATTTTATATTAATTTACCAATTATTATGATTTAAAAAATATTTCTGTAATCACACGAGAATACAAACTTGTTCCACAAATTAAGGCTTTGAATGTTTTGGAATCAAAGCTTTTCGCAGTCTCGCCTGCATTCATTTTCTAACGGATTTTAAAACGCGCAAATAAAGTGCATGAAGTAACTTATTATATACTCTTCCATTATATTACCTCGAATTTAAATTTAAATTTGAGATATTTTAAATAGCCGCTTGTGGCTTTTTTTTTTCGGGGATGTGTAAGCACAAGGATTGTTTTCTGCTTGATTTAAAAAGTTAATTAAAAAGTTATTTTAACCCTCGCAGGACCTTTGTCGTTTTAATTTAGACTCAAGAGATAACTCGCCTGTCAGTCTAGTAGGGTATGAAGGGTTATTAATTTGAGCGTACACATGGTCCAGGACATTTTGCCGTTGCAGTTTCGCCTTAGTTTTTTGGCAGCCGCCGTTTCGCCGACAGGACAGTCCGCGGACAGCCGATTCTCCGTCGACCATTTCGCTGTCACATAGAAATGAAATACATAATAAAAGTTTCTATAATTGTTTAAAAATATGAGATATTCAGAAATCATATAGTTAGTAAGAAAATTATGTCAGTATCATGTAGAACAAAATTATCACATTTCACAATTATGGACTAAACCCCTCCAAATAAACTGGAAAAAATCCCCAGTTCTAGGTAATGTTTTAGTATTTCTAGAAGATGTGTTTAAATGCAAAAGCTTTTTTCTTTAGTATTTAAGAGAGTCAAATGTATAAAATAGGTAAACAAAATTAGTAAACTAAATAAGCTTAATAATGTAGTATCGTTAAGTAATATAGGTCTGTAAAGACAAATATTTCTCAACTATAAAATTATTGAACTAAATAAACTGAATATGACATGGTAAGATATAATATAAGCATTTAAAGAAAAATATGTGTTGACCGCGAATCGTTCCGACAGCGAAATAGCATGGCGGCAACGAAAGGCCGGCGGCGAATAGTCCCATTCCATCTATACTCGCTGCATCTGGCGTCCAACTCTCTTACGGGTCATAACTGCTGACGATTTAAATTTTAGCCAGGCCATCCAAGACTCAGAGTTTCTTCAACACCAATAAGGGATTTGAGTGTATTTTGGACACAGTGCATGTATCGATGAAACCATTCCGCAGTTGCGATGGAAGAAACTTGCTTTTGACTTTTATTGAAAACTTAAAAACATATTTTCTATTATACCTGGTTGGACAACTTTAAATGATTGCCTCGAAGCTGTGCAGCGCGTTTAAAACCCATATTTCACCGTTGTCCTATATACAGGACAGTACATAGTATTTGATGGCTGTACAGAAAGGTAATAATGTTTAAACTATTATTTTCACACTGTATTATTGCTGTAAAGCTGCTTGTTATATTAGCTATTTTCTTTTAAATTTTTATTTTTACAAATCTATTTTTTAAAAACAAACAAAAAGGACTAATTTTGATCTTTTGCACTTTATTTTTGAACGCATAAAAAGAAGGTAAAAAAATGGTAAAATAAAAAAGTGTGGATTTATTTTAAATAAAATAGGTCTCCATTAATGTGAATGACAAAAATCCCGAAAGAAAAATATATTATAGATCCTTATTTTGCAATCCTTTTCAGAGCGTCCTATATATAGGACAATGGTAAAATCCGCTATTATATAATATGAAGCTAAAACATAACACAACTTTGCAGTGAAATGGTTACGTCCGTTTCATCCCCTCGCTGCAAAATGTAGCGATAAACTATTTCTTGTCCGGAGTCCCTTTTTGTAAATGTAAATTTGTATTTTTAGCATCTGAAAGCAGTTTCATACATTTTATTCGTATGAAAGTAAATTTACTTTTGTGAATGTTTATTTTGTAAGGTATATTTATTTTACGCATCCAAAATGAGTCGAAAACTTTTAATAGCTGAAGAAGCTTTGGAATATTATACGATATTAGATGATGAAGATACTGAGCCGGAAAGGGTAATAATACCATTTTATCCAAATGCAGTCAGTGATAATGAAGGAATAGACGAAGACTGCACTAAGATTAGACACAGCCAAGCTATTTGTGATGAAAACGCAGCAGGGACTATAGAAACAACAGGAAATGTGGCAATTTTAGTAGGAAATGAAGATGATGAAATATGTGTGCCGAAACCTGATTGGAAAGATTGCGTTCCTAAATATTTACGTGCTTCAGAAATATTTTCTCAAGATTCTAGTCAGTCCATAACTGATTTTGTTTCTGGAAAATATCTTACAGATCTCTTTGAGTATATCGCTGGAAAAATGATAGACAGAGCTGTCATTGAGGATAACAGATACGCTGGGCAGAAAAATAATCATAATTTTTTATTGACAAAACAATTCTTAAGTATACCTTTTTATAGTAGCTACCACATTTTGCCACGTGAAAAGATGTACTGGGAAAATGCGCCAGACACGGGAACTATACTAGTTAGTCCAGCAATGCCACGAAATAGATATTTTAAAATCAAGCGGTACATTCATTTCATTTATTTTTCATTGATTCGAACCGCTGTTTATGATTTATAAACCAAAAGTCCAATTTATGATTTATAAACCAAAGCTCTTGATCTTCTAGAATATCGACTAACGTAACAGTCAGTTATTTGGGATTATCAACACCTAGGAACATTCAAGGCAGAAGATTAGGTGCGCAGCAGAGAAATCTGGACCTCTTGAAAATGCAAACTGATCACGTGACTGTCAAAAGGCCTTATCGACCGACGTCAAACGTCGTTGTCAATTAAAAACTCGTACTAGGTATCCGACAACTATTTGTAAAAAAATCCAATATTGACTTATATTCGAGTTGTTTTTTACCATTCCATGTAAAAGAATGTGTTTGAAATAAAATAATGCCTTGTAACTTTATAGCACTGGATTTGACCATCGTCCTATGTATAGGGCAGCCTGTAAACTAAAAAAAAATAAAAGTTTCATATGTTTTTGAATTTATTATCTTTTCTTACCTATTTTTAAAAAAATATTAGGAATTTAAAATAAAAATTTTAATATCTTCGATCGTTGGTAAAATATGGGTTAAGAAGGGCATTAAAAAATATCTTCTAGGTGAAACGGAAGCGAGAGTTATAAATTCGGTGAATTTTAAACTGCACTTTTCAGAGCATTTTACGTGGTTAAAGAGGGGGCAAAACTAGAATTAGGACTGTACGGTTAATATAGTAAGAATGCCGGTGCATTAACCGATTTGATTTTCAGGAAATAGTGGAGGAAAATTTAAAACGTCTGCAAGCGAAAGAGATGGCATACTTACAAGGGAACACGTTTTCGTGGCCTGCAAAATATTTCTTCCGCCAATGGCGATCGCCAAAACTTTGTTTCAGCTAACACAAAGCTTAAAAGAGAAGAGGTGCAATAAAAATAAAAAAAAAAAGAAAACTGAAGTTTTTTTTCTTTTATTTTTTATTTATTTATTTTTTTTAAAGGTTAGGTTTTGTATGTGCATGTCGTGTGTCTTCAGTATTGTCTGCTAAACTCTTTTCCCTTTCAGATTCCTGGAAGAGGGTGTGAAACTGAGTCTGAAATACATCGGAAGACGTAAATTTAAATGCTATTTAAATGTAACAGAAAACGTAAATTAGTGGTTAAGATTTAATATTAAATTAGGATGATATTTTGTAATGAGATTTTGGAATAGTTGGCTGAAGCTTTTAGATTTGAGAATTTAAAATCGCATCCTAAGTTATTAAACTTTTACTGCGTTTTTAAATAGTTACTGCGCTTTTCATTAGTTTAAATTGTAATGGGGACAACATGTGTAATCACTTTTATGCTAATTAATTAATTATTATGATTCAAACTTCTATTATAACTTCTCCGTTCGGGAGTCTTCAGAAAAATTCAAATTAATTTTCTGAGTATTCAAGGTCTAGGGTTTTGCATATTTTAGAACTAGAGTTTTTGGCAGCTTTACCTGCAGTTTACGGCTTTTGACAATTCTCCCACATATTATTCTGACTTTTAACTATTTTGATAGCCGACGTTAAAATACTTGATCCAGTTTAAGTAGACCATTTTGTGTAGTCTCCGGCTATGTTACCTCGAATTTTGATTTCAGTTTATGTTAATTAAAAATATTCTTAAGTAGCGCCCAATATATGTCGCCGAAGTGGAGCCTTCTGTTAAATTTAAAGATTTGATAAAAAGTTTATTTTATTCTCCTCAGGAATTTGTCACATTAACTTAGATGGCGAGATAATTTCCTTGTTAGTCTAGTAGAATCTGGAGAACTTTGATTTAAACAGCTGCACAAATATATCAAATATAACCCTTTATGGTCAGCTGGTAGACTAAAGAACGTTTTCACCATTTCCAAACTTAGGACCTTTTTTTAGTAGAAAAGGATATCGGGTACTTACGTATTAACGCCACCGAACTTACTTGTTAACGCCGCCGCAGCAGAAGTTGTGCTGATGCGCCAATAAAGAGCAATTCTGTTGTCCGCGCGCAGTTATCTTTTGGATTCCTTTTTGCCTTGTTCTTTCCTGATTTTTGACGCCATTTTTTAGTGATACGAAAATGCGTCTTTGGGATTTGCCAAACACAGAAGAAGATGCATTTTATTTCTTCAGAAGAAAAATAAGAATAGAAAAAGAAGGATTTCTACATGCTAAAGTTAATCATAAATACAATTTTATAGATCCTGATACAGGAGTTCATACACAAACAATTGAGAGAATGTAAGGCAGTGTTAACTGGAGAAACAAGAGACATAGAAAGACAGCGAGACATCATTTAGAATCTTGTTTAGCAGAGTTCATATGGCGACAGCATTAGGTCAAAGAAAATAGAGACTGTTTTGAATCTATGTTAAATTCTATATCGGTCCATTTTCCACAGAAATACGATTGACTATTTTGATTTTAAATAAAGAATTTTGATTTTTGAAAGTGTTTTAATGTATGATTTGCTGCAGAAATTTTAGGTGTAGATTGGTGGCACTTAAAAACTGCCAGCTGCGGTGGCGTTAATACGTAAGTACCGGATATGGTCATTAGAAAAGAATTATATAGCAAAACAGGCTATAATGTGTAACTTATATTTTTAAGTGGCAAAACAAAATTTCGTGCCTCGTGATTCACTGCATTGCAATACTGAAAATAAAAAGCTATCAGTGAATGAAAGAGAGCAGCTATTTGAGCTTTCGTACGATACCAGACCCTAAAACTCCAAGCAGAACGTATGGTTAATTTCTTCAGTTCATTACCGCTAAAAATCGAATTTAATGACAACAGTGGTACAATGGTATTCAGCCTAGTACTTTAAAAAGTATTATTATGTTTACTTTTAAATACCTGTATGAGAAAGTGTTTTCATCTCAAACTCAAAAGTACATAATAGAAGTCGACTTGACGTGTAAGCCTTTTTAGGCTACTCCCTCGTAATCTATTATTACGCTCGGCAGTACATTAGGCCCTTGATAGCTTCGCAGTCAATTAGCGTTAAGGGGTCAAGTCTGTTAGGATTTTGATAACTTCGGGTATATCTCTTAAGATTAGTTTAGTTTAATTCTTAGTCTCTTAAGTTCAAACCCAAGTGTCGGCTTTATTGTACAACTCCAAGACGGAGTTCTGTTAAATCTTATTTTGAATAATAAAGGATTATTTTACCCTTCTATCTTGTTCTTTCCTGTCACACGAACTCCTAAGGCGTGTGACGATTATTCGATTATCAGTTCTTAAGATTCTCCACTTTCAAAAGTAGCTTCGAATTACACAGTGGAGAATCCTACAAACAAGTTAAAAATAACTTTAGTAATAGTAAATTAAAATCCTTTGTTATAAAATTTTGCACCATTGCAGCATTCTACTCTATCTAGAAGCCCGTGGCAGATCGCTGCAGACCCTACTAGACTCATAGCGAATTATCTTTTAGGTGTAACTAATAACAAGTTCTAAAAGAAGGCAAAAATAACCTTTCTATTTGAGACTAAATGAATAGAGCGTATGTAATTTAAACATCAGCTAGGAAAACGTCAAAGCCAGAATATAACTTCGGCAGATCTGACGATAGTAAGTACAGCAAGACGCAGCTGCCAGAAGATTTAATCTAAGCATTCAAACCCTCAGCTTAATTACACACATCTAAACTGCATTATGATGAAAAGAAGATACCATAGTAAATGTTTAAATCATAATAATTGTTTAATGAAAATAAAATGTCTTACAAATTTGCTATTTAAAGTGCAGTCAGACGTCGAATAGTAGAAGAATACCAACTGTTTCGAACAGATTTAAATAGGTTTTATAATTTAAAGAAAATTTGTCTTTGAACAACTTAGCTTTCGGTACGTAAAACACTTATGCGGTTATAAAGGAGTGCTCGTTTTGCTTTAGATATTAACCGTAGTGATCTACAAGGGTTGGCTGTTCAAATTCATGTGAGGGAACATAAAATATCTAAAAAAAAAAAAAAAAAAAAAAAAAAAAAAGGTTTATCTATATACTGTCATGAATAATAGCAGTTTTGGAAGCTTGTGATATTTCTTCTTATTGGTGATTGATAAAGTTTTGGTTTCAATGCAATTTATTTGCATAAATAAACTACTGCAGAGACTAAATAAGTAAACCTTCCTCTAAAACTTTTATTTAATGTTCCGATATCTGTTCGTTACTTGAAAAAGGATCCTATATATTCGTAAAAAGCATTTTATATTCTATATTCGAAAGGTTTCGAAGACTGAAATCTGCAAGTTATTATTCTAAAATAGATAAAAAGGAGAGAGGCTGAAAGAATATCTTTATCTTTACATATTTGAGTCCATTTTTCCCGCTTTTGGGAGATTTTGAAAGGAAATATGTTTTGAAATATAGCTTATGAAAACAAACTCTCTGACCTAAATAAGAGCTGATATAGGTGCATGAAAATTTATTTATTTATTTATTTTTATTTATTATATTGTTTGAGGTTGTATGTAATACAGAAATCTTGCACTTTTATATGATGGGTATATAAATATTCCATGGTAATATACACTTTGTAGCATACGGTCAAGTATATTGATAGTCACCTAAAACCACGCAATACATTCCGGTGGCTTCTACGTTCTGTATAAATATTTTCTATTAGCTCTCTTTCCTGAGAAGAATATTTTGAAAAAAATTAAAGCTGTGTATGTTGTGGTGACACGGTCGAAATACGTTTCTATTCGAAAATAATGTTTTTAAAATATCAGTTCTTAAAAAGATGTTTTAAAAATATCCATTCTTAAAAAGATGCTTTTAAAATATCAATTCTGGAAAGAAAATTATAATTGCTTACGCTTCAAAATTTTTAATAAACCTATATCTAGATCTGAATATTCATTTTGGATAGCTATATTCTTCGTTGAGGACACTGCTTACATATTAGTTTTAGGAACCCATGCAAGGAACTTTCAGGTAGCGTCAATCTTTAGCTATTGATGCTCACAGTTGCAATACTGTGCCAAGAAAAAACTGCACAAAGTGGGTGAAAACGCGCAAGGATCCCCAAGAGAAAAGTAATCGCTTCACTTAAGTACGTTATTGTCAACACTGTATTCTACTTGTCATGGAGGAAGGACATCCATTCCAACAAAAATTCATATATACGGACGTTCCCGATGCTTGAGAAGAACGAAGAACAGATTTTTACCTGTGCCAATGCGATATTATATATCCCAATAATTCACCTTTATCTAACTATATTAATATCTCAATAATTCACCTTTATCTAACAAATTCTTTAACAAACTTATAAACGAAATTCATGCCCTCTTCAAGGAAGCTTATGGGATAAGATTGATAAATATAGATTATTGAGTTTATAGATAGAAATATTTCAATGATTAAGTAATTTTCCCAATTTTTCCTATTTTCTGTATAGGCAATATCGATGCCATGAGGAGGCTCAGTTAAAAAAACTTTGTGTTTAAATAAATTATTCGAGCACATTGCATTGGCAATATCAAAGTTAAGATTTGAAAGGAAGCAAATAAGTAATTCAGCAGGTGAAAGGATACATTTAAAGAACATATTCCATAAAATGAGAAGAGCTCTTTTCCCATTAACAAAGGCCATTTAAGTAAATCCAGTTTCGCATATCCATTCGATATTCAATGATAAACAGTATGCCTAATGAGCGCTCAAAAAGAGAACAACATTTTATTTTATTAAATTGAGAATCTGAATGAAATGGAATCAGTGACAACTGCGGAAGACACAGAAGAAATAAATAATCGAAGATCACGAACTTAAGAAGATTACATCACGCAAGTTAGATTTTGTAATCTTCCTTTTTTTTTTTTTTTTTTTTTTTTGTTTTGTTTGTTTCCTTCAATAATATTTTTCTCCGCCAAAGACTGAGAGGATTTGGCGGGATTGAGTTGTAAATCTTGTTAGACCTCCGTATTGTAGGAAATTGACTCATATTTTTTGTTCGTTTATTCAAGTAAATTGAATTTTTATCTGCCGTGAATGGAAACAATTTCTTTTCTTTTCCTTTTCAGAAGCTCATTTCCAAAAGTAATGTTTACAGGGAGTAAAATCTAATAAAATCACGAGATGGGAACTTTCAGAAAGTTTCGCAATGAAATGAAATAAAAGCTGCATGTTAATCGACTGCATTGCAATGCAATCTACATATTAAAAGCACTGATTATTCATTACATAAAGTACTTTAAAGGAACTATTAATGTGTCTTTTTTTAAAGTTTAATGTTTGGTGAATCTTAATAGTCATAAACTATCCAACTAAAATGTGTTATGTTTTAGAATTTCTTTTATTTTTTACTCTCATTTACCGATTTCAGAAAGTTTAAAAATAAGACTAAAATTTAATTGGTACATAAAACCTAAGTATTTCTGTACATAGCAATGAATGAAAAATGTGCTAGCATACATGTGTAAATGTTTTTAATTTATCACATTTTAACCAAGAATTATGCTACAGAATAATTCATTTTCAAAGAAACCTGGAAAACTCTCACATCAGAAAATTTTGAAAGTTATGCAGAGTGTGTTTGCAGATTTTTAGAACAATTTTGACATTAAAAAAATTAGAAAAAAAAATGTTTTCGGGTAAATAATTTTGGCAACAGCTTATTATTTAAAATGAAAAACATCGCCTGAAATTTTATAATTTATTCTTCTTTAAAAAATGTCACATGTAAACAAGCTGTGGATAAAAGGAAATGTCGTTGAACTTTCAAAAGAGAAATATTTTTGTAAGACACAATAACAAAATGACCGACTTAATCAGAAATAATACACTGCTCAAAACAATTAAAGGATATTGCGGTTTTAGGTGGATCTTGTGGCGGGGAAACGTTTTAGCTGATTGATACATGGTCGACAGACGTAGTAGGTTATATGAGAATAAATTATACATGTTTGGCAGAAAAAATGCATTTTATTGCGCATTTGTGTACAAAAGGAAAAAAGCACAATTTCTGCATATGAGAAAAAAAGAATAGGAAAAGGTGTTTTCTTCAAAGGAAATCATTTTCAGTAGGGGGGTATGGTTTCCACGGACGGCCAGCAACGTTGAACACCTTTGAGGCATGGAGTCAATGAGGCTATTAATCACGAATTGGGGTATTCTGTCCCACTCTTCCAGAAGAGCTCTTTCCAGTTCTTGAAGAGTTTGTGGGGGTGGTTGGCGGCCAGCAACTCGTCTTCCTAGAGCGTCCCAAACGTGCTCTATTGGATTCATGTCTGGAGAACACGCTGGCCATTCCATTCGTACGATTCCTTCCTCGAAAAGGAAATCCTCCAGCAGGTTAGCACGATGTGGCCTGCAGTTATCGTACATTAAAATGAAGTCATCTCCAATTGCTGCAGCGTAAGGGACTACAAAAGGTCTGAAGATCTCATCTTTATATCGGCGACCAGTCAGAGGTCCATCTCGAATGATGTAGAGGTCTGTGCGCCCGTCAATGGAGATGCGACCATACACCAACACTCCCCCACCGCCAAATCTGACACTTTGGTGCACGAACGCAGGATTATTCCTACTGCCACGGTCCCTCCAGATGAAAATACGCGTATTATCAGGATGAACAGAAAAACGGGACTCGTCAGAAAAAAGAACATTGCTCCATTCATTTCTCCTCCAGTTCACATGATCTGTTGCTCACTCCCTTCGGTCGCGACAATGCCTTGATGTTAGTCTAACACATACCATCGGTCGGCGAGCATACAGACCTACACCATAGAGTCGGTTTCGGACAGTCTGAGTTGAAACTGTGGTGCCAGTAGCCGAGCGAAGGTGTTGTTGGAGAAGAGTAGCATTCATATTTCGGTGTCTCCGAGTCGTTAACACTATATAACGATCTTCATTGGGCGGTGTTGCCCGTCTACGACCTTGTCCTGGTCTTCGACCTGTACTTCCAGTTTCTAAAAAAACGGTTCCAGATCCTGGAAATCACACTTTGTGATACTCCAATGGCTTGCGCTACTTCGGCTTGAGTTTGGCCCCCTTCTAACCTACCAACAACTCTCCAAGCTACTAAATCGGTTAAATGACTTCGCTGAGACATCGTACTCATCGAAACAAAGCAGTCACTGAATGCCGATCATCCTTGTCTTCATTGTCTTTTGTTCATTTGAAAGTCAAATTTCATTCGCTGCCGCTGAAGCGACATTTTTGACGTCGAACTCAAAATTAGCATACTCCACAGATTGAAAATCAGAAAAATTTGCATTTGTGATTCTCTTCTTCCATTTTCGGCAAAAAAAATTTCGCTTATATCTTTATTTTATATAAAATTTACAATATCCTTTAATTGTTTTGAGCAGTGTATTTGCAGGCTTCTGTGTGAAAATATCAGAAAACCACAATTTTTCGACAGCAGGGGAGCAATTTAGGCAATGAATTTTAAGGTAAATTCAGTCGTTTTTTTTTTTTTTTTTTTTTTTTTTTTTTTCCCAAGCTTCTTTTTGACAAAATATTGCAGAACTAAGATTGAGAAACAATGAAATTTGATATTAAGCCAAATGAGTTCCTGCTCTTCTTACGGCTAATTTCCGATATTGGAGAAGCTAGCTGAGTGAGATTGGAGTACCCCGTATGTAACGTAAATCAAGAATATTTCTTCTTATCCTCCACATCCATCCTTCTTATTCCATGGAAAGAGATATTAATATATTTCACAGTAATCAAATAATTTTATCTTTTTCCAACAGATCGTTTGGCCCAGACACAGCCACAAGGTGTTTTAATTATAAATATATATCGTACTTTTGTTTTCTGTAAATAAACAAGATGAATAAGGAGAAATGAAATACATTTAATTTAAACTGAAGAGTAACTGCATTTGTGAAAGTTAAATACAACTAATGCAAGTTTAAAATATAAATAATTTGCTATGATGAATTTTACTTTGAGTGTCAGGGACAAAAAATTTAGATAAAATTTTCACAGTTGTAATATCAAACAATTCAAAAAAAAAAAAAATCTGAAAGATTTCAGATTTTTATTAGACACAAAGGGGCATGTTTTTAAATTACACACACACTTTTCGAGAATTTTTTGGGCAAAAAATATTTCAAAACAGCATACCTTTAGAATTTCCGATAGAAAGTCTCTCTCGCTGGAGATAAAAATTTTTATTTCGTTCAATACAATATTGTCATTTCTCGCTTTGAAAGCTTGAGTTTATAACATAAAAAAATCTTTAAAGTTTTACAAAATGTGAAATATATAACAAAACAAATTCGGAATTCAAAATTTGGGCATCAAGGTGTCTATGTTCGGGTGGAGGACAACGTTATTCAAAATTTGATGGCTGGTTACTTTTTTTTTTAACAATGCGAGAAATATGCATACATTCATGAAGATTCTTCATGATTTAATCTTTTAATATAATGCAGGTTAATAATATTGCGTGGCAACAAGTTGAAAAGTGTTTCAATGCTTTTAGAGATTTGACGCAGAATGAATTTCGAGACTTAATGGCCTTTCTGAGTGTTCTGCTTTTCGGCATGCCAGAGACGTGACACAATACGTGATTGTAAATTTAACTGTTTTATTATCCAGAAACACGACTTTTATGTACAAAATACTTACATGTGATAGATCACAATTTAAGAAAATAACTCCGTTTAAACTCAGATGTTCCTAACACCCTACAAATTAAATCAGCCATGCTGGCTAAACTCGAAGTTTGAACTCGGGTGTAAACGCCCTACCACAAGTTCTGCAGACAACTCTCGTCTGTCAAGCACTCTGTGTGTCTCACCTGCTGGATTCTATGAGGCAGTTGATTGGCTGAACAGAGCCAGATACATGACAGGCCTCCTAAGATTGTGCTACGCCAAAGCGAAACAGAATCTGAAAAGTGAACCAGCAGATGAGTTCATAAACTTAAATTGTTTACTCTAAACCAATAAGTAATAATTAATACACTTATTAATATTTAAATCTTCTCACACTGAAATAAACAATTAAGCTCTTAAATGACATATATTAATACTTTTACAAATGGGTGCTACTTTGGTAGACAGTTGCACAGATTTTTGGCGATTTACTTTGGCGCAATTGTTGGCGCCGTTTTTACAATCGTCAGCCATCTTGAAAAACACTGTTTGTACGTTATTTTCCGCATAGTAAAGTACTCGAAACTTTAAAAAAATAAATATTGTTAAAAAATGGATTAATTTTTTGTTGAAAACATTGTTTTTTAAGATGGCAGTCAAATGTAAAAAAATACATTTACTACGAGTTTAAAATACTAAAGAAAGGTTAAATTACGAGTATTACTTTAATATAGCACAGGAATAGAATAAAAATACCTCTATAAAAACTTTGCGCCAACGTTTAAACGTGGCGGAATTAAAATATTACATAAATTGAATATCGAATTAAAAACCATCATACCAACGTTTAAAAGAATTAAAATATTACTTAAATTAAATACCTTAAAATAAGTAAATAAGAACGCTTCGTACACTAGAGCTAAAATGACAGGAATTAGAAATTTACTGCTGGTAAAAAGGGAGGAATGTCTAATACTTTTTTTTACCGTTACAGCGGTTATTTCTTCCAACATGACCAGAATACCAGATACGGTCGTCCTCAGAATCGGCTCTTCATTTGTGATCTGTAATCTACATTTTCGCTCTTCATTTAAGAAGCAATTAGCGAGATTTCGTCCAAAAATTTAAAATAAATTTCTTCTGACCCTTGTAAGAATTTATAAATAAATCTTTGATTAGGAAAGCCAGGTTGGATAAAATAAAGTCTCAAAGGACAATTTTTTGATTCCGATACCAATAATTCTTGGTACTTACCAATAACAACATTCATCTTTGAAAGAGACGTTTTTGAAGGAATTCGAAGATATAAAATAAATTTTAAAATGGCGCAGTAATGCACAAATTTTCAATAACCGATCAGGGAGCTGATTTCAGCTCGTTAATGCGCAAATATTCTATAACCAATCAGAGAGTTGATTACATCACGCCTAGAATTAAAATTATTGAAATAATCATACATAATAGGATAATTTAAAAATGCAAAATTAAATTGTATTTTAATATTTAATAGCCATAAATAATGTTTGAAACATTAGATTAAATTTACAGATATTAAAACTAATTATTTTTTAAATTAAGGGGATGTCATTTATAATATCATCCACAACATAAAATATCATAAACAATAAAATTTTTTATTTCAAATAAAAATGCAAAATTAAATTGATTTTTAATATTTAGAAACCATAAATAATATTAAACCTAAAATACTACATAAGTAACATTCTAGAGGTTTAAACGAATGTTTCTATTCATTTCCCGCTGAATCTTTTCTGAATATCATGAAGTTTAAAAAATGTTAGAAACTGGTAAATCTTATATCTAAGTATGATGGAAAGGTATAAAACTAAAATGATATTAGGAACAAAACTTTTTTGCGGATGGAAATAATATTGTTCCAAAAAACCGAAGCGCTTTTTGGCCGCTGAAATTTAAAAAAAATGCAGTAAATCTAAATTATATATTGTTAAAGAAATTATTGAAGAAACAAAACTAAGACTGGCTTGTACCAGAATGCAAAAATATGAAAATGTCAGAGATCATATTTTTGCGCACCTTCTTTTCTGCTGGTTTATGTATCAGATCTTGGAAATTTTAACAATTTTAACAAAGCTACTTCATACATGTCTAACAAGTTATTGCGTTTTCCACGTCAATAAAATTTTATATCTGTCTAAACATGAATGTTTTTCAATATTTCTAGACGCTAGGGAAATCATCACAAATTTAGTTACTTAACTTTCAGTTTTGTGAGGGTTGGTAGTTTTGAATAGTCTCATTCTTCTGTATATCAGGCTCACCAGCGTCCGAGCGATAAAATAGCTAAACACTGGTAGTTCGATCCGCGATTCGAATTTCGCTTCCCCATTCCTTAAAATGCCCTTCACGAAAGCATCCTTTCCCTTAGGCACGTATCCCTAGAGTGCTTTGTCATAATCAAACTAAACCTTTACACCAAATGAGTTTTTTCTGTTTGTAATGCATGAGACAGGGTTTTCTTTCAACTTTTGTTTATATTATAAAGATGGGAGACCAAGCAACACATTTTTGCAGACTTTTGAAGTACAGGGTGATCAAAAAGTCAGTATAAATTTGAAAACTTAATAAATCACGGAATAATGTAGATAGAGAGGTAAAAATTGACACACATACTTAGAATGACATGGGGTTTTATTAGAAAAGCAATAATTAGAAAAGCAATAATCTGATCAGAAAAGCAATAATTAGCATAACAAATTAAGATAAAGCAAAGATGATGTTCTTTACAGGAAATGCTCAATATGCTCACCATCATTCCTCAACAATAGCTGTAGTCGAGAAATAATGTTGTGAACAGCACTGTAAAGCATGTCCGGAGTTATGGTGAGGCATTGGCGTCGGATTTTGTCTTTCAGCAACCCTAGAGATGTCGGTCGATCACGATACACTTGCGACTTTAGGTAATTCCAAAGCCAATAATCGCACGGACTGAGGTCTGGGGACCTAGGAGGCCAAGCATGACGAAAGTGGCTGCTGAGCACACTATCATCACCGAACGACGCGCGCAAGAGATCTTTCACGCGTCTAGCAATATGGGGTGGAGCGCCATCCTACATAAAAATCGTACGTTCCAGCAGGTGTTTATCAGCCACGCTGGGGACGATGCGATTCTGTAACATATCGGCGTACCTCTCACCCGTCACGGTAGCAGTTACAAAACCAGAATCACGCATTTCCTCAAAGAAAAAAGGCCCGACAACAGTATTTTTTTTTTTTTTTTTTAGTTCTAATAAAACCCCATGTCATTCTAAGTATCTGTGTCAATTTTTACCTCTCTAAATACATTATTCCGTGATTTATTAAGTTTTCAAATTTATACTGACTTTTTGATCACCCGGTACATGGAGGCTCGTAAAAATGCCATGCATGCATAAAAGCAATGGGGGATGATAT
Organism: Stegodyphus dumicola; assembly: GCF_044657685.1. NCBI lineage: Eukaryota > Metazoa > Arthropoda > Arachnida > Araneae > Eresidae > Stegodyphus > Stegodyphus dumicola. Next base: position 95,092,285 of record NC_140772.1, on the reverse strand, counting down.
GTTTATTTTGGAATGTAAATGGTGTTAGACTTTGCATAGTAAACACTATATGCGAAAAGTAACTCCATAAATCTGAAATGTATTTTTACGAATTTTTTCTATTGAACATATTATATCATATATTAAAACGTTTTATAGATTAGGAAATGTTCTCTTAGATTCTGACTGAATGGAAAATCAAACACTGATCGTAGAAATGAAACAAAAAATTAAAAATTAGAACACTTTCCTATATTTTAAATTGAAAGCCAAACTAAATTTTTATTTTGAAAAAAAGGTTGCCTAAATCAAAAAGGAAAAGGAATAAGCTTATTTATCTGCACATTTGTCCTCATTTCATACGATCGTATTTAAATCCAATCACATTTAAATGCTAAAACACAAAATCTAACTGTAAAGCCTCTGATGAGTCAAGAAACATAATCAGAAACATCCTCAGCTGCAAAAGCGCAAACGGATTTGCGCTTTTGCAGCTGAAGATGATGGTTCGGTAAAACCATCGAAACTAAGTCCTGTGAAAATTTGAAAATCTAACGCTGATTTTTGTTGTTTGACTTCTAAATTAATACCTGAGTGATATGTTTATGAATGTTTTATTTCGCCTTAATTTCTGCTTATTGTTATAACAAGCGAAAGCTTAACGATTATGTTTTGTGAAAAATATCCATTGAACTCTCCGAACGGACATTTGGATAACTATGAGTTTCAGCACTACGTTACAGTGAGTGAAAGTACCTCTACGATTGGCCATTAGGAATCCTCCACTATGAAAAAAGTGCGCCGCATATTTGAAATTCCCTGAACGTTAGACAATATTGCTCTTGAGCCATACGTGGCTAGACAACTCATAGCTTTTGAGACATACGTGGCTTGCGCAGCCTTTTGATGTGACTCGTATTGCACGTCTGGTCATTTTTCAGTTTTTTTAAATCAAGGGCCAAGAGGAGAAAGGAAAAGTCAAATTCCAATTCAAAGGTGCAGCCGGCACGATGTTTTACACTAGAAATTTTGCCCAAACATTGCTATTAATATTTCACTGCCCATCATGGAACACGATGAATTGATTGCTGCGTTTTCGTTCGATGATCTTTATGAGTAACTTAGATGCGTAGCGTTTAGTTATTTTGCAGCGCAACCATAAGTCGCTTGCCGTAGCCTGCATGAAACGCACGCCAGCCGATATAAAACAAATTTTCGAAATTGTGCGTGAGGTTGCTGATTTTGGTTGCTGCATACAGATATAAAAAAAGTTTTCTTCTTCTATATATGTAAATCAGTTTTAATAGCTATTAATTATTTTATAGCTACTGTAATCATATTATAATATGACTTAAAGAAAATAAAAAATATCTACAATTATAATTTTAACGCTGAATGAGAAGAGAAATACTTTTCATTAATTTTTAAGAACAACCACATAACATTTTAATAACAAATACTATTTATAAATATTACGGCATTTCCCAACAGTTCATAAAAAATATGACACTGAATATTAGAAGTCTAAGACAATGTGAAGTAAAAGAACTGAAAAGCATATTCGTTACCCAGCAATCAGTGTTTACCAAGTCCGCAAATAAAATTAAGATTGCTGCTATTTCTTCATTTAAGGTTGTACATACATTTGCAATTCACAAAAGAACCCTTAAGGAGTTTTGCAATTTTTATTTGAAGAAAGAATGCTTACTGTATCGGAGATTTTATTTCAAGAAACGAAAGATAAGAAAGAAATTATATCTTATATTCAAGATGTCTAATTATCTAGAAATTCCGTCATTTGTAGAATGGAAATATGTTTAAAAATATCAGAGGCTAAGTAAAATACGATTTTTGAAAATTCGTCAAGTTTCCAGTGTGATGAATCAGAAAATATCTGTTATGTAGCTCAAGTAAACGTTTTTGTGAGAATTGTTTGAAGATTGCTTACTGAAGCAAACATATTGGCAGTTTTACCATTAAAATGCAATACACGCGGAGTGGACATGCACTAAGCTATTGCAAACCATATTAATGAAATTTAATCTTCAAAAACTTGCGCCCATACAGATGACTCACCTGTCATGACTGATTCTGCTGTTAGTTTTATCACATTATTAAGGAATGATGCTGATTTTTAACTACAAATGCATCATATATCAGCATGCATTTTATACAAAAGTTTTACGTTATGAACACATAATGAACGTTTTCCTAAAAATTGTAAATTCTGTTCGTGCCAGACCACTTTAGTACTAACTGTTCAAAGTACTAACTGATGAACGTGATGCTGAATATGGTGCTTTAATGTCGCATTCTGAATTTAGATGGCTTAGTAAAGAAAGAAAAAACCTACAGGAATTTTTAGAGGTTTTACTGGAGATAAAACAGATTTTAGAACACATAAGCGTAACTTATGAAGACGATCATAGCCGGTTGTTTGATTTATCCTTTCTTACAGACATAACAACCAAATTTTAAAAAAATCTTGAATTTCAATCCAAGGAAAAGAATATTTTGTATTCAATAGATTGTATAAACGCATTTAAATCAAAATTAAATTTGTGAGTATTAGAAATAAAGGAAAATAACTTTTGTCACTTTACAAATTTTACACAACTACATTGAAAAACGTAAGATAATAGAAACAATAACTATTCTGAAATTCTCGTAGAGTTTAAAATAATTTTGAAAGATTTTCTGATTTTCGTAAAACTCAGCCCATTGCATTGTTCAGATCAAATCCATTTGCTCATACTAATATTTCCGAAATATCGCAAAAGATTTAAATATGTTAAATAAAAATTCCACTGATTTAGGCATAGAAGTAATGAATTCTCAATCTGGTCTACAATTAAAAGAGGAATATTACAGACTTTTCAACAGTCACAGCCGAGAAAAATATCCACTCTTAAGAGAAACTTTCTCTGAGGTTAAACTTCAGCTTTGGATCAACGTACTTTTGCGAAACTAGTTGTTCAACAATGAACTCAAAAACAAAACACACACAAAAAAATAAAATGCCAGGATAACCAACGGAAATTTAAAAGACTGCATGAATTTAGCTAAAACATTGTATGTACCAGAGTGCACTCAACTCGCAAAAGAGATGAAGTGTCAAATTTGGCACTACAATATACTTTTTTCTGCATTTAATATGCATTTTAGCTAATTTTTAATCAACAGTATTATTAAATAGTACAAAATTGTACTTTTTGTTTAACATACTGAACAATATATTTTTATAATATCTGCATTATATTCATTCCTGGGCAAATTTAAGATGATTTACGAATTCTGTCGAATTTATGGAAGCATAACAGAAAAGTTGTAATGAAATTTAGTATGAATATGTATTTAAAACACAAAACGAGATGTACTATTTAAAACCCAATTTATGTACGCATGATTATTAGTCAAGCTCATAGTTCAGACATGTCCAAAATCCACACTGTGATATCTTAGTGCAAATGACTCTAATATGGGCTATGGTACCCTCACTCAGCCAACCAGGTTGCACAGAGTGATGGCATATTGGACAGAAAAGCAGTTGAAGAGTCTCTGTGGCAGTCGATTCCACTCCTGCAGGAAGGCAGTTTTCATCTCCGGAGATGATTCTTGGAGGGTGATGGCGAGATGAATGTTTTATGATAAAAGCGTCCCGGACATGGCGCATACGTCAGGAGGGTTGGCTAAGCAATCCAAGCGAAGAATGTTTTCACTTTTCAGGTAACGGACGACCAGTTGAGCCTGATGTAAACAAGCGTTGTCGTTGATTAACAGTAATGAATGACACGTGAATTCAGTGTAAAAGAGCTAACTAAAATGCTGATTTTTCTTACACAGTTTACGTTTTCTTGTTGTTTCTTTGCCTTGGAAATAAGGTTATGTTTTCATAAGGCAAAGGAACTCTTACAAAAAGTCTCATAATTCACTCTCCTATTTAGTCTATCTTAGATTATCAGGATACAGCACAAAAAATCAGCGCTTTTAATAATGCATTCAATGGTGTACATGGATGCACCAATGGCATACTGTTTTTTCTCTAATGAATTATATATTTGCTTGTAGTATCATCGTGGCTATTTATGCATGGAGACACAGAAGCGAACGAAATTTAAAACATTGCATTATTCATTATGGCTAGCAGTCTTAAATGGCAGCAGTCGAGCGAGATATCTATATGATTGCACCAAAGAAACTTGACTGAATTTTATGGTACTATCTGAGTGTAGCCATGAGAATTAAGAGATCTGATTTTTTCCAGAAGTAACGGTTTTGAACTAAGAGACAATGCGCTTGACTACATGTTATTGCAACGGCATTTAGCCATGACTTATTTTCATGTGATTTTGACGTGTTCTGAAAACTCAAAAAACAACTGCACGTGAATACGTCTCTCCACTTGAGGGAATAAAAAACTCAAAGCAAACAATTTTAATTATGTCACAAAACTCATTATGCTCATTATTTCGCAAAACGATACTACGAAGAACTTTTGAAAAACATCAAAACAGGACCGTAAAATCTTCGAATTCTAAGTAGCAAAATATCTCGAACCATAGCAGAGAGTGGTGGGGTTTATCTAGCACTTTGTAATGAGATTTCTTTAAAAAGGTTCTGTTTACGTGTTTATTTTTTAAAGTAATTTCTTTTTATTATTTGAAATGTGATTTACATTTAATAAATTAATGTTATAAGTATTAAAATTATATTTATAGAGTTTTAATTGACTTTTGTTACTGTTCCAAGTATATACGTCTCTAAATTCAAACCTACTTTTTAAATTTATGTTTTGTGTATTGCATGCAATTTCAATCACTTGGTTTGCTGGTCAGTAAATATCTTACGCTTTACTGAATGGCAGAACGTTCTTGCGTGGAGATAATACGTTTAGGCAGTACGTCAGGTTAGGAATCAGTCCAGGCTAATGAAAAGGGCATTGCCCACCGCTGGGTGTCTAGTCTTATGACTGAACTTACGGTATTGTTCAAACATTTAAGGTACATCATCTGCATTCAATGTTTACCTAGCTGCTACATGATTTAGATTTCACCACAGTGAACCTAATCAGATTGAACATTTGTTGTCTGCTTACCTATCACTAGATATTTTGCAGTTTTGAATATATAGATAACAGTTCATACGATACGCATTCAATAGTTACAGAATATATATATACATTAATACTTAATTCCTATTATTTACACTATATGGTTCCCATACGTTAACTCTATTAAATATTGACTTTTTGGACATGTGAAGCGGATAACATGTGAATCTATGTTCGATTATTGAACATTTGGCACGTTTGGACGTGTGGATCATGGATTTTGCTCATTTATGCAGTTTATATACACAGTGCTCATAACAGGATTACACAGATGCTTGAAATATTCTTTATGTGCACACAATTCTTACAAAATTTCATTATATGCCAAAAATTGTTACAGTTATTTGAGACAATAGCAAAACATTGATTTTGAACAGCTGAGTTTCTTGATTAAAATTGAAAGTTAAATATCTTCATATTGCCAAATGGAAATACCCTGGTTTGCTAGAGATAAAGATGTTTTATTTCGAACAGTATTGCTACTTCTTCCAAACTACTGTGTTTGTTAAACAAAATTTTGTTAAATTTGGAAAAACAAACTGGAAATTCAGGCTTCGTATTCGAGGGAAGGACAAGGTATATTAAAAATTCGGTGGCTCTAGAGGCGTCGTTTATCGACAGTGCGAGTAACATACAAAAAATATGCAGATTCTTCATCATTTAATTAAAAGAACATTTGCTAATAACAATTTGAAAAATGATTCGAACACAAAAGTGATACGAACAAAAAGTGAGTTTCGAGACTAATATACCACCTCTGTTGCTCTAAAAAGATATTTTTGTTACTAAGTTTCAGGAATCTAAACTGTCTATCATTTAAAATGTATTTAAAAACGAAATATGCCTTTTGTTTTAAAATTTTGCTTTATAATTTTACTATCTGAATGCCCATTCCTTTATCAACTTTCGTTGCTAAAATATATACCATAACCTTTTTAGTTTTAAATTCAAAATTTAAGATTTAAAAAAAATAATTAAATTTTTTTAAGATTTTTTAATTATTTTTATTATTTTCTATGATAAGATTTGATCAAATAATGAGTTCATGACACGCAAGTAAGCATTTTTATGTATTTATCTTGGATATCTCTAATGGTTAAATTAATTAAATTCAAACTACCCCTGAAATGGATTAATTTTTCGACTTAAGTAATAAATAAAACAAAGAATCTAAAGGTACTTGTATTATGAAAGTGAATTATCTGCATATATCTGTTCATATCATCCGCATTACGAAAGATCATAATCATAAATGTAAACATCGCAGTCAAATTAAAAATTTCTGTGAAAGAGAAAATATTAACAGCCATAACCTTCTTTTACTCTCATACCCTTTAAAATTTGTATACAATTTTTTGCTTGCTAAGAAACATTCTTCTCAAACAAAGTAAATATTTGTTATGTTAATTTACTATTTTGCTAAAACGATGCGTTTAGAGGAAGAAAATAAGGTAATATTTATTATTATTTTTTCATAATACGTAAAAAGATCAACATGTATTAAGGAATTTACTTTGCATTTGAGAACATAATTCAAATGTAACAGCAAACGCTTAGCCTGAAGGAGACTACTCAATGGTAAATTAAATTTGGAATCTAGAATTTCACATCTATAAAAAGTATTGTTTATTTTATTATAGCATAAATATCTCTGTTCATTTTATTCATTTACAGTATATACTGAGACAATAATTTCATCCGAAATTAAAAACAGAAAATTTCTCGGAGTATTTTTTTATTCCATATTGTTGCATGCTTCTGCTTCGTTGAGATGCCCGTAAATAGCCAGGCCAGGTGGTTAAGAAGACTGAACTATTTATCCAGATAAATCATTTTATACAGCAGGATAAGCCCAAATATAGTTAACCTGAGATAGGGCTTAATTTTTCTTAGAACATCGCATATCACCACATTTGATCATAAAACCAAGTTCAAAACAGGAATCGCGAGCAGACGATTAACAGTATAAACACACTAGGAGTCTCTATCCTATTCATTTGCCGCTGCGGACAGCTTCCTATTCATATAAATTCACAAGAGGAAATGTAAATATTTCTGGAAGCTTGAAGAAAGTTTCAAAATATCGTCAAGAAGCGTCAATTTACATAAAATTAGAACTTCTGAAAAATACTACATAATATAAGCACGTAATAACAAAAATGGCGGCGAAAAAAACAAAAAATGAAATGCAATGTAAGAAAATCAAATTTTTGTGATAATTTTTTGATAAATAAATGACTATAAATAATGCTAGGAAAAAGCATAGAATCTAAATTTTAAACAAATAAACATACATATTTACATAAATTGCAGCAGTATATTCTAGTAAAAGCATTAACTGCCTGCTTCAGAAATTGTCTTTCTTTATTCGTAATCATAAGATATTTCAGTTAGCAGAATAGCAGAATGTGTATTTACTTTGCTTGCGCGAATTTTCATTAATTGATAAAAGATGCAAAATTCATTAACTTATATATATATGCTGCATATATATGCTGCATTTATTGCAGGAGCAATATGAATAAATATATAAAGACACCGACTCTTCGTGGAACAAATAATTAAAAGAGCTCAGATTTTCATGAAGAGTCACATCTCAAAGGATTATAATTTTTTCTTAAATAAAATGCTTCTTTATTCATAATTGCATTTCCTAACGTTAATATCTTTAAAATATACCCATACGCAATTTTCTTTACTTTCTGTCTCTCGCTCTTTTTTCAAGTTATTTTTTATGCACCATCCTGACATCTGTTATATCACACGCTTCTGGTCTGCAGGGACACTCTCTTTTTGTGACATCGAATTCAACAATCGGAAGTCCGCCTGCCCATTGGATGGTAGAATGTACAGCTTTGAGAAAGGGAAAAACTAATTACAGAGTTTTCCCTAGAGGCTTGCCAAAAAATGAATGCAGAAAGATAGCTTTCGAAATTCCCTGCCGCATTTTCCCCTCTCCCCTCTTTTTTTTTTTTTTTTTTTCTTTCATTCTTTTTTTTTCTTCTTTATTCTCGTCGCCTTCTCCCCATGATGGTGTATGAGAATGTGCAGAAACATTTATTCAGTTCTCTTATTCGATACCTGAGGGGGAATGTGAATTTATTTTTCTTTATTCCTTACTATTTCCTTTTCCTTAATGTGTTTTTATCGAATGGTGTTCCCTTTCATGATTACAGGGAAGAAACTAATTAAGAAGTACAGAGCATACAAAATTGAAAGGCAGTTTAAGGCAAATGTCATGCATATTTTGTTTCTAAATTTTTTTTCTGTCGCATATCGTTTCCTGAGAGGTATAATTGCATTTCAGTTTCAATTTTGATAGTATTATAGTACTTTTATGACGTTTAATAATAATATACAAACGTATGAAGTGACTTAATGAATGCAATCTTCTTTTGGAGTTGTATCAGTGTTATAATTGTGTCAGAGAAAAGAAAAACCCTGAGCATCTTTTAATTATAAACGAATTCCATGAAATATTTTAAAATTAATTAACTTTTTGAGAATGATTTCAAGAAGATCATTGTAAAAGCAGTTTAAGAAAACGTTATGAAAATGTATAAACAAGTGATTCTTTGTTCCTTTATTTTTAAGTACCACTGGAATCACTGCTAAATATTCAGAAAAAAGCAAAACATATCTGAAGGAAGAAATTATGTTTGTTTTTGTTTGATTACAAGAAATTTTTGACAGATTGCAAATAGAAAGCGAATACTTCCTTGCGAGTTATATTGACTTTCGAATACTAGTCTCTTCACGTTTGCATCTGTTATCTGTTTAACATTTTTAAAACGATTAGAAAATATTTTAATGAATTTTCTTGTTAAGCAATTTGATATTGTTTATATTCCTATTTAAATTTTGCATTTAAAAGTATGTGTTCGGCCTCCTCACAAATATTTTCTAGCCAGTTCCACCCCTGATCCTAATAATAAATTATACTTTGTCAGTAGCCAATCAGAAATCTTCAAAATTATCTCGTCTAGTCTGAATCCACTAGAACACTAGAAGGTCCAATAAAAGGTCTAGAATAGAAGGGTGATATTAGTCACTAATAGAAGGGTCTAAGCAGCCATCCTGGTGTGTAACACTGCTTTTACTACGAAAAGTGCCATTGCTGGAAGAAAATATAATTTTCGGCCACAGTTTTGTAATTATATGTGACATAGGACAAATACTTTTATTATTACATTTCTATTAAATTTATAGTTTCTTAGAAGTTTAAAAATGTTTTACGTATTATTGCTATGATTTTATAATTTTTGTCCAATGTTCTGTTTTTATCTTTATTCTTGAATTGGGATCGTGCCCGGAAACTTCCTTCATGTATATGGAAATAAATTTAATTCATATTAATTAGTTAATTTAATTGGAATAGTTATTTGAATTATACTGGATTAAATATACGAGAGGAACACGAAACGCGATCACATCTAAAAACTAATCACATCTATTGTTGGTGATTTTATGAGGAAGGACTGATTCCGCTTAAAAAAATTAATACTTTTAGCATCATGGGAGTTAGATTTAAGGTTGAAGTGATACTAACAGATTTCCGCTAGACGGAAACGTGCCCATTAAACATAAATCATTATTATAAGAATTTTTAGAATAGGCATCATAGCATTAGAATGAAATGTAAGAGAGAAATACGCAATTGTTTTCACACTTCAGAAAGAAGAAGCATAAGAAAAAGGTGAAGATTACGATATGAATACTGGATTAAATAAATGCAGGATGTTTTTTCTATATTATTTTTGTTGTGGTTGCAGCAGTTTTGGTTTTAAAATTTGTCACTAATCTTACCAAAAAAACCAGACTAGTTATACCACTCTAGACGATATGTAAATAAACATGTTATTAGAGTTATATTGAGAATAATATTACGGAATTTAATTTTAAAATGATGCAATTTGGAAAGATTTATTATATGTAAATTGTTACATCTAGTACAGAAAGATAAGTAAGTAAATTAAAATGGAGAATTAAGGTCTATTAAAACGAGAGTTAAAATTTTATCTCACATATATAACAATAAATCTATGAAAATGTGTTGCGAGTAAAAGCATAATGTTAAAATAAATTTTCAAAGGAAGGCTACATTAATTCATAGACAAATTACGGGGTAAACAATGAAAATATTGGTTACGTTGGGAGAGCATATTTTGGCGCTGCCATATGGATTGGTAGAGATATTTTGATTTGAAAAAAATCTTTTATACTCTAGTGGGAAATATAAAGCCAGTTATTTCTAAATAGTATCTGGTTATTTATTGCAATAATTAGACAGTTATTTTGAACGTATATATTTTTTTAAATACAGGGATATAACATATAATCTCGTATCTTAACTAATCGAATGTCCTTTTAACTACAGATTCAAGGAATGTCTTGTGAACCATTTTAAAGCTATTACTGTCATTTTGTTTCCTAGTTCCATGCCGCAAACTTGCATTACAGAAATGCTGAGGAGATAAATATGAATGCAACATTAAAGTATTTTAACAAATTTGCTGCTGTATAAAAATAAACATTGTGATTTCCTGGTCGTAAAGACATTATCTGCATTTTGTTTTCCTTGATCCTAAATGCCCTGTTAATGTGAATTCTTCAAATTCCTTTCATTTTTCTAGAATTCACTACCCGCACGAAAGTGCTTTCGAGGTAATAAAACAAATATGCTAAAAACTCGCTCCACAAATTGCCAAAAAAATGAAAGCATTCCACTGGAAACAAAATATAACGAAATGCACACAACGGTTTAAATCTGCCGTCTTACGAATGAGTGTTCTTAAATTAATTTTTTAGCCACTGCTAGAGTTATAAAATTCTTCAATTTAACTAATCGAGAAACAAGAAACTAACTATAAAATAAGAGAACTAGTATAATGTTGCTAAAGCAAATAAATAAGTGAAAAATTCTGTCGTGGTCTTTCCCAAGCAATCAAAAAGACTAGAAAATTCAGCAACGAATTTATTTAAATTTTCCAGAATCTTTAGGTAGAGACAACATTAAAAGCAACTCTCGACTAATATTTTCTCAACGCAGCACTTTTATATGGTCTTCAAGAAAGCTCTTAATGTTTGCTGGAATTGATTCAACTTTGGGTTGCGTCTGAGTTGGAATATTTTTTTATTATTATTTCAAAAGAACCATTTTAAATTTACTAGCGGGAGAGAGAAACTTTTCATTGCATGAAAATTCAGTTTGCTTATGCAAATAGCTGAAATTTTTATAATTTTTATTTACGGAAACAACTTAGTTTTTGCCAAATAAAATTTTCTCGGTTTTAGCTGCATAGACTTACGTTGCAAGAAATTTGAAGCGTGTTGCAGACATATTTATATTTTCTTAAGGAATGGGAAAAAAAAAAAAAAAAAAAAAAAAAAAAAACTTTATTAGTACGATATGTGAGAAGAATGAAAACTGGATTTCTGTGCACTGCCGCATCTGATAGTTCTACCTTGGAAGGAATAACGAAATTTAATGATAACAAGAGCATAATATTTTATGAAATAAATTTTAGTTTGTTATCATGTAACGTTATATATTTGTTATTATGTCACTATACATATTTTGCGCATCTGTGAACTATATAGACAATTTTTCAAAACTTATACTAAAGCGCATATAAAGCTTTACAACATAGTATATACAAAGCTGAAAAGGTGATATTAATGAATCATTCCCTTTAATATTTCCTATAGTTTGTACAATACGTGATCTAATAATATAGAATGGTGAAAGTATAAATAAGTATTTTCTACAGTAAAAGGATGTATACTTTTACTATACATCTACAGTAAAAGGATGTATACTTTTCTACAGTAAAAGGATGTTACTTTTGCTGCAATCCACATATGCAGTATTCATTTTTCTTACTAAATTTTGAATTACATTTATAGTTATTTCAGAAATATTTTCTTAGTTTTGTTGATGAGAAATGAAATTAAGTATTTGCAATTTTTATACTGTCCAAAGTTATTGACAGTTTTTGTCTTTGAAATTAGTAAAAAGGAATTTATCAATAGTTGTATTAATTCAGTTTAATGCCTAGTTTGCAGATAACGATTAGTGGAGGCTTGCTATTAGTCTAAACCCGAGACGTGGTTTAGGATAAGCTTTGACTGTAAGGGATATTATTATTGCTCTCCTCTCTCAGCTTTTGTTGCTAACTGTTCTAAGTTGAAGCGCTTTGCGTGAGCCCAATGCGGCCGAATAATGACTGACCAAATAAGTGACATTTCATTTTTTCTCGTTGCTAGGTAGCGAAAGAGGTACGAGGTTTCTGCTAGCATTGGACATAATAAGATAGAACAAATTTCCGAACATACACATGAGACGGTAACCGGAAAAATGCGCACAGGAAAAATGCTCACAGGAAAAATGCTCACAGAATAATGCTCACAGGAAAAAAGCCCACACAGAAATATGCCCACATAAAAAAAAGTTCACATGGAAAAATGCTCACTTAGAAATATGCTCACACGGAAAAAAGCTCACATAAATATATGCTCACATGGAAACAAGCCCACTGATAAATAAAATACGTAGATATATCCTTACATTAATCAATCAATAATTAATTGATTTGAACAAAGAGAGGAGGGAGGAAGAAAATTAAAACAGAATATACAGTGAAAAATTATTACAGTTTTAATTGTTAAAAAAATTAAATAATAGTAAGTATAAGCTACACATTTTATAATATAAACATTTAGAAGAATAAGCAAATAGAAATAATTATTTAATTTAAATTACGTAAAATACCTTGGTATATAAAAATCATGTATATTTCACATAAACATATAAGACATTTCGCCCGCCTTCTTAGCATGCCTTCGTGGTGTGGTGGTCTGCACGCTGGGCACGTACTCCAGGGGTCCGTGGTTTGATTTCCGGCGAAGGCTTTGCTTATTATTTTACATCTCCTGTTTCCAAAATACCTAATGTCTCTACAGTGGCGCCCGAACTAAAATTGTGGTGGATGATGATTCTCCATACCCAGGATTTGGCGATTGGGTTCCCTAAAAAGCCCAATCGCCATTTTAAAGCTGGGGAGGGAGTATGTAAGGTATTTCTCCTGGCTTCCTAGGATGTCTTCGCGGTGTGGTGGTCTGCACCCAGTTCGCGTATTTCAGCGGTCCCTGGTTAGATTCCCGACGAAGGCTTTGCTCATTTTTCACATCTCCTGCTTCCAAAATAACTAATGTCTTTGCAACCTTACTGAATATTAGCTAATATATGTAAATATCTAATTTTATCATCGATTTCATCATAGTTTCTTACATGATTCGCGATTACCAAATGTAAGTTTTCATATTTTTTTTTTTTTTTTTTTTTTTTTTTACTTCAGTACACACCTTATGTATAAAGCTAGTAATAAACGTTGACAAGCTAAATCTTTTTTCAGTCCGTTAAACAGAAACTACATACTAAGACGGCTACAATTAAGTAATGAATTTAGTACCTTATGAAAGCTGACATTAATTTCTACACATTCACATCAAAAGTATGCAAAAATAGAGTAAATAAAAAACAAAAATAAACTATTGGCAGTTACAGGGAAAAAATGTCGTAGAGAGGGCATTGGTATAAAATATTATAGTACGTTCAAAATTTTACCATAGTTTTCATTCTTTTATAAACCGCCTCTAGAAAGGTTAATATGAGCCATTTGTCCAATAATTTTTTTAAATGATCACTAATTTTTCTTTAAAAAATTCAAGTATGTGTACTATGTTTAAATCGATTAATTATTTATTGATTAATGTAAGATATTTCTACGTATTTTACTTATCAGTGGGCTTCTTTCCATGTCACCATATATCTATGTGAGCTTTTTTCCGTGTGAGCATATTTCTAAATGAGCATTTTTCCACGTGAGTATTTTTCTATGTGGGCATATTTCTGTGTGGGCTTTTTTTCTGTGAGCATTTATACTCGTGAGAATTATTCTGTGAGCATTATTCCTGTGGGCTTTTTTCCTGTGGGTTTTTTTCCTAGAACCATAAGAGAAGGTCTAACCGTAGAGGAGCAGGGAATAATCATTGGAATAATACCTCTTCTAGGGAACAAAATATATTTACGCCTGAAAATAATGACCTGTGTCAGTCATTTTGAGAAGAGATAAAATTGCATATGAAATCAAGTCTAATCTCAGTATTTATTTAAACCTTAATTTGAAAATTTACATTTACATTAATTTCATGTTAGACATAATGAATAGTCAGGTATCATGACGTTAGTAATCACGAATGTATTATAAACACATTCCTTACATATTCTTCTTATTCTTCCAAGCTGTGAAAATACTTAATATTTCTATTCAGTTTAAATTTAGAACGTTGAAAAAGCTACTATATATACAAATACACACACACGACACACCATATATATATAGAGAAATACGCTTGTAAAATTTTCGTGACATATATCGCGAAACGTATGATTAATTTTCATGACATGAACATCCATGATATCTTTTCATGCTTATCGTCACGCGAGCTCGAAATTTAAGTTCTGTAGCTTGGCGTGCTTCAGAGCAGTTGAATAATGTCTTCCAATCTAAAACAAGGAATCTACCAAAGTTAAAAGATGGAGAAGATGGAAGAAATGTAAAATCGAATGCTTATGTATATTTGCTTTCTCTACGTTGAGCGTTCGTTTTGGAATTTCCAGATGCACTTACATAAACGAATAAATTCTAGGCAGAATATACAAAGAGAAATAAATGTCATTTATGCAGTATTTGCAATATATATTTGTTCAATAATAAGAACAAAGTTCTTTTTTATTAAATAAACTGCATAAATAAATAATTTAAATCTTTCATCAAGTTTTGTTTACAGTTATTTTTAAGAAAAGTATGTAGATTTCCTATGTAATATACATATATATACAAATACTTTTGGAGTGGAATAGCAATGTGGAATTACGTTATTGCATATTATTAAAGTAACATTCATCGACCACTAAAAGACATATATATAATCATGTTACTACGGTTAAGTAATATCGCTTTTCATCTATTTGTAACACATGTAAGTTATATTAATACCAGTTAACATCTGACCCAGCCTTTATGTTATCCTGGAATTTTTACTTAACGAAACATATTAGTTGCATTTAGATTTTGTAAACGTACACAAAGGAAAGAAGAAAATATCTTTTACAATTGCTTAATGCTTGCATTCGTTAACTGCTATTAGCAGTCTTACCTACTTCAGAGATAAGTTAAAAACTGACCGAATTTCATTTTATAAAAAAAAAAAAAGAAAAAAAAAAAAAAAGTAAGAAGATTAAAAAATAAATAAAATACCCTCAATCCTATTATAATATATGGATAATTATTCACATAAGTAGATCTGTTATGTAGAAGAATGACTGAATTTATTGACAAGAGAATTAATAAGCGTAATTGTTATTATTTAAGAAAAACAAGAATTATTCTAGCATAATTTTGTTTCCTTAAGCTTTGATTTAGTAAGGGATATTTTTTATTTCATTAAATTAATTATCTGAAAACAAGTGCTTCAATGCTAATTTTTGGTTTCTTAAATTGAATTCTAAAATTGTGAAAAGAAAGAAATAATTCTTGTATGCAAATATGAGGAGGGCTGGCAAAGTACGTTTTTGCTGTGTCACTTTATTTTCAAAATACGGGAAGTACGTAAAATGTTCCGGAAGCTTTTCCTATTGTTTGTTATCTTAAGGGATTGGAGTACGTGATATCATTCAGTAAAGATAAAGGGTTAATGTTAGGTTACGCTAAAAGGTCAACGGGTTTTGCCGAATCACTGTCCACCGCTGGCTACTAGTTTTTTCAGGTCGCAATTGCGCAAAGGTAGTTTTTGACTGATTTGGGGAAAAAATGGAAATTTGCTCCTTATGGGGGTGCGAAATTTAGAAATTGGGGTATCTGGGGTTTTCCTTCCATTATCTTTCAGAGGACTTGCGGAGCTCGTCACTCTGGTACGCAATCGTGATGTCAATCGGTGGTATGCAATTTTTGTGCGGAGATGACTTTAACATAGTTGGTTTTTAACTATGCTTGAAATGAAATTTAACTATTCGGATGCAGTGTCAGTATGAATACTTTAAACTTAGTATCACAATCATGAACCGTTCGTTACCCTGTTACGACTTTATATGAAGCTCTCGTGAATTCCTAATTCTTCGCACGACGTGAATATCTGGCTACTATGGCTCAAGAAAAGACTTTGGACATACTTCGCCTTTAAGCCGCGAGCATCCATTCATTGAATGTGAACGCGTTGGAATGTCTTTAGAAATTTTCCTTACGTTACTAGATAATGGGTGTTGCCGTTATTTAGACCTGTGTCAAAAATCCCATGTCGTACCTCTTTCACGTCGAACTCCCTTAAGATCTTTCAACATGGCTATACTAGTGGTTTCATCTAGCATTTTTCCTGGATTAAAGAAGTCTCGTCCAAGTTCGTCGTCATTTCAATGCCGTCCTTCGAATTTTCCCTTTGGAGGCAGAATCTCTGGGAGTTCTCACCGTGGAGCCGATTTCTCTGCGTATTCTTCGTTCCAGATTCCTGTGGGTCAATCCGAGTTCAACAAGGGGGAGAAGTTCATTTAAGTAGTCTTCTTTGATTTTTCCACCTTACGCTTTATCCGCTTAATGGATAAAATTTAGTGTTAAAAACGACTTAGCTGATTTTCTTGGTTTCTGTACTGTTAAAATTTAATTAACTTTTGGCATGACTTTATAATAATATTAAATTAAAAGAGTAAATTTAAGAAGTCTTTATTAATTTTCTAAAATTAGAATGTATTGATACAGATTGGTAACTGTAACTAACTTTACATATAAGGAAAGTGTAATAGGTTTTGGGTACCCTTACCTTCTTGTTGTGATGATATGATTTCTAAGCATAAGTTTTATCGTAACGATTCGGTTTTCTTTATTTAATTATGACAAAGCACACTAGGGCTATCTGCCTAACGGAAGGGATGCCTGCGCGGAGGACGTTCTACGGGAAACTGGCTCGTATACACGTTAAAAATGGGGAAAACGACTAAAACGCCCATGCAGCCAGCCCGTTCGAGGGATTTGAACCTCCGACCCAACTACCAGTGTTCAGCGAATTTACCGCTCGGCCGCTGGTGGGCCTCTTTTTCGTAACCATAGGAAAGAAAATGTTAATCTAAAATCCAAAGTCTAAAATAAACAGTTAAAATGCTTTGCCGATTACTTGTTTATCATAATGTTTCTCTTGGTAGGGTCATTCATTAGGGCATGAGTCCGGCAATATGAAAAATACAACGCACTTACCTACTATACTCGGTTTTAAATTTGAGTTTTGGTGAAACTGAACCTCATCAGGTATACGATACTCAAAATGCTTTAGAAATTGAAAGTTCCCTTGAATTAGTATTGTGCTAAACTAATGATACGTATCATAATACCTTAAAAGATAATGATTCTTAAAAATGTGTGTGCCGTGGCGGTACTTTACTTCGGTACCGACGTGGTACGGAAGAGAGGCACAATATTAATTAAAACTGTTTTTTAATCAGATGTTAGTTAATTAAAAAAGTCCTCAAATTTGCTAATTGTTTTCAGTAATTATTTCAGACGTATAATCAGGGAAAGTGTTCCGTGAAACATAATTCATTGTGCTTATTTTTAAAAACAATTTGAGTGAATGTTATATCCTGAAATTTTGTTTTAAGGTATTGTGCACATTTTCACCTGAGTTATGGAAAAATATCAAATGTAAAAATCTTAGGTTTTCGATAACTGTAAGGTAAATAAAATTTGTAGTGCTTCTACTTCCTTGTATGGATAAAAATAGTATTGTAATCGCGAAAAATTTCGGTTGCCATATTTCAACGTAAATATCCGTTTTGATCATTACCAAATTTATTTGGACGATTTTTTTTCTTGACGTTTATACTTCCCAAGTAGCATGGCAATGTCTTAATGACTTTGCAAATTCGTCGCCAATGTTGTTGCAAAAACGTTGCAATATGTCGTCTTTAAGACGCTCAGATGTCCGCGAAACTCCACTGTTTTGCAACCGTTGCAAAGATGTCTTTATTGCGTCTTTGCAGATGAGGTTCATGTTGAAAAGATGTCGTTTTTGCGTCTTTCTCGGGTTATATTTTGGTTGTGAAGGCATCATACCACGACGTCTTAACGAAGCCTAAATGTTCGCAGAATTCGACCTTTTTTGCAACAGTTGTGAAAACGTCATTATGTCCTTGTGTTACACATTGATTTATGCGGAAAAGTAAGCTTAATAATTAATGTATTTTCTTCGTTTTTATAATTTTGTATTCTTTGTATTTTTCTAATGTTTAAATATTTTATCATTTCCTGAAAACTAGAAGATAATACAATTTTTTCTCCTTAGACTAAATATGCATAATTAATAATCGCCTTAATAATTTTCAGTATTTTAAACTATATTTTTTAAATAACTTAAATTCTAGGTTACGATTACTTAAGATTTCACACTTTTTTCCTTAATCATTTAGTATGTAAGTGTGAGTAATTATGAAAGTGGTTATTATAAATATATAAAAATAATAGTAGGTTTTAAGTAAATGAAACTCAATCTGACATAAATAAAAGTAAAGCTATATGTGTGGGTAAAAAAAAGAGCGTTTCTGATTATAACAGCATTATCACATTTATTTCTGTTAAATCTCAGAGACAATGAAAATTGCCCCTTCATGATAAATTAGGAAGCCTAAGGTAGCATAATCAATATTTTACCTGAATTCAAGTATAAATTTATTCGCGTTTCATAATAAAAATTATAACCATTAACTTCTATATCTAGACATGCAAATGAAATACTGTATAAAGTAGTTAATAAATGTGATAAAAAATGTCTCATACAAAAATATACCTAAATTTAATAACCAAAACAACTTCCCATATTCATATCTAAAATGAAATAATAACCTAACAAAAACATACATGACAGCACTACTTAAGAAAAACATGAACTAGTAATGTTTGAGAGTATTGAA
The DNA here is from genome assembly GCF_044657685.1 of Stegodyphus dumicola. Taxonomy (NCBI): domain Eukaryota; kingdom Metazoa; phylum Arthropoda; class Arachnida; order Araneae; family Eresidae; genus Stegodyphus; species Stegodyphus dumicola. The sequence continues at coordinate 95,073,182 of NC_140772.1, read as the reverse complement.
ACTATCAATAGCAAAAGAAAGGTAACAGAACTAAAATGTCCAATTAATAAAAAAAAATATTTGTGTTTTTTAAATAGTAAGCAATTAAAAGTGCAATAGTTATGGTAGCAGTATTTACTAGTAATTCTAATGATTTTTAACACCATTTCTTTCGATCATATGTTAATGTATTTACCTATTTCACTGTATTGGACGATTCTAGCATATTGTACTGTAGAACAAATGATCACAAACAAACTAAGCAGAAATTCGGCATTACCACGATGACTTCTCCTCAATTCAAAATTAACTGCCATCATTATATTCTTGTATATCGTTCTCTTGCTGTATTGAAGCTCTCTAGCACTTAATTTCCACGGTGAATTACAAAACCGTGAAGAAAATATTCCTGAAAATAAGATAATAATTTCTTAAATATGATTTTTTAAAATATATAAAATGCATAACTTAATAACTTACTTTATAGATTAGTTTCATATTTAAATATGTTCTTATAATATTTATAAAAATATTTTAATTATTAATTATTTTAACAAAATTTTAAATAATAATTTAGCATGTATTTTAGTATTAATTAAATTTAATAATTCAAGTGTTTATATTAAATTTATATTTCATTAGATGAATCAATCTACTTTAGATTAATATATTTAGATGAAATAAAGTAATGAAACGGTGCAAAATAAATCTTATGCGGACTTCAGATTCTTGTTAGGCCAGATTTAGTCTCTTTTCATATTAAAAGGTAACGCTGATAAACTTTGAAAAAGATGCTAAAAAGAGCACGTCTAAAAGCGATCATATCATGACGTTTCAGCGACGTCGACAAATTACCAAGATGTAACGGCAAGTATTTTGCGTCTTCGCTACGTTGTAAAGACGTCGTAAAAGTTACCACGACTACTTTGTAATCTCTCGGACCAGTTTGCAACGTCTTTGCTACGTTATGTGCTACTAGGGATACGGACTGATTATAGGGCACTCCTTTTACAAATTGGATCATGAAATGAACTTAAAATGGATTCAAAAGGGATTTTTTGTGACCTCTCTTTTTAAGTATATATGTATGTATCTCGACCAACTCAAAACTGATTAACCGCAAAACGTTGAAATTTTGCATATGGATCTGCTGTACCATCTAATTGTGAGCATGCCGTTTTTATTGCAATTGGCTGTACTAAATGAACATATATATATATTTGTATGTATACACACCCCTTTATCGGCTTAAAAGTCCTTCTCCGGCCTTTATTTCAATAATCGTTGGTCATAGTCATATACTTCCAGTTATTCCTGTGTTTTAACCAACAATATATAAGTTTTCACAACGTCAAATTAAAAAAAAACATGTTTTTGACAGTATCGAAATCTAACTTTTAATGCAGTTTCCCCGGTTCCTATATTCATATTTGGAAACGTTTTATACTCATATTATGTAAGATTCTATCTGAATTAAAGTTGCTTTTGTTAGCTAGATCTTTACTTGAACTGTGAAGCGACTATTCACTAAATTTAACAGTATCAATAACAACACATGGAAAGGGTGAAAAGACTCTTTTATTTAACTCAAAAGTATTTACAGTCGTCATTCCTGGTGCTTACAAATCTAAGCCAATACTTTTGGCGGTACTTCAAAAGAGAAATGCAAAATAAAGACTAATCCTAGTCTTCACCTAGTCTTCACCATAAAGCATATTTATACCATCATCAGCCGTTTCATCTTCTCATATCCCTCGCCTGTCTGGGCAAATGCAAAACATAACGAAATTAAAAATTGAAAACCATCCAAAATAAATTTGTACGACTAATCACTGGAGCACATTACTTAATCAGGAACAAAAACCTTCATAGAGATCTGAACATCGACTACGTTAAAACCTACATCAACAAACTTAATGAAATTTTCTGCCAAAAAGCCATTCATAACCATTTTGCTGATTTTTCTGAAAGGTTAAACTATGTAATCATCGTCGATGTCTACTTTCTCGACCCTTCACAGCTAAGACTTATGTGAAGTCAAAATAGCTAAAACTATCTCATCCACTTCGAAGTTTGGACGCTTCCTCCTCAGAAGTTCCTGATCTTCATAGTCACTTCATATTTTCCCAAATCTGGAGTATCAACAGAGTATCGAACGGATAGAGCATCGACCTACAGATCCGCAGATCGTCAGTTCGATACACAGGGGTTAACGTGTATCGAACTTTTGGAAATATTGGCCTTTCAACTTCTACATTTCCCCGTTCCATGTTTTTGGGCCATTTTCTTTCTTCTGAATGCTGAACTCCCATCTTGGGATCTAATCATGTAAACCTCATCCCCAAGCCCAACGTAGAAAATCTCAGGTTGCAGGGAAGTACTGCTGCCGCAGTAGGAACCCTGCATACTCACGTTCGTATCAAAGTATCAAAGACTAATCCGAAGTCAAATAATCATCGAAGTTGCACAGAGATATTTAATGCGTAGTTGGGCTCTTGACGCTGGTACCGAAGTAGACTAAAATTAGACTAAATTAGGCACTGCCGTGAAATAGCATGCCTAAATAGCACAGACACAACGTGGCCGAAAATTGAGAACACGCTATTTCTTTAGTAACTCAGGCACCAGCTTAAATAGTATCTTTCTCCCCTACTTTACATTATAAGGAAACTGAACTACACCACTGAAGTAGACTAATCGCATGATGTAGACGTAGACTAATCAGCTATTATTATGCACAGCCGTAAAATATAAGTCTTAATTAGCAGGGAAACAGCCGAAAGACAGAAGACGTTCTCTATGGAGTAACTCAGATACCAGCTTAAATAGTATCTTTCTACCCGAATTTGCATAAAACGTAAAACTAAAATAGCATTCTGCCCAGAAAGCGTGGGTTAAAAACAACAACAATAGGAAAGAAATTTTTCAAAATGAAATGAACTTTTAAATAAATTTACAAAATTGGCAGCCATATTTAATTTCAAAATTTGGAATTTTTGATGCCATTTTTAACTTATTTGAGAATTAATTAATTATGTCAGAATAATTCGAGTAAATGAGTTTAAATTAAGTCCAGCAATACACGTTTACATGTTTGATAGGCTGTAATGAGAAGTCATGTGACGTCTACAGGAGATTATTTAAATATTTTTTTTCATAGGTTCATGAAAAGAACGTTAATAAGAAATTCACAAAAGTGCATTCAAACTGAATTTTTTCATTCGTACCATTAACCTAGGCTTAATTTACCAGATCGTACTTACACGGAAAAAAAGATTCCTTCAAATATAAGATCCTCTATGCATTTTAGGATAAATTTTAAATATCGAAACATAGGTGGATAATTATTTTTTCTTATAGAAATTGATACGGGGAATTATAATAGTTTCCCTTCCATCTTTCAGATTTTTCCTGAAATAACACTTATTTTGGGTCAAAAATACTGTTAGTGATGTATTGTTAATTATTTGTTTCCGGGGGAATAATTGCCCAACTATTGGCATGCCTAAATTAAAATCACTCGAGAAGACATATATGTTGTAATTAACGGTAGTTATGGAGATTGAGTGGTTTATATAGTACTTAAACAGTGCAACTACTCAATAAAATATAGTAATTAAACTCCTTTCTTTCACTGTTTGATTTCATTTTGCAAAATACTCATTCTAAAGATCCTATCAATATTTTGAGCAAAAATTTTGCAAAAGAGGGGTAAGAGACTTATTTTGGAATAAATAAGGGCGAATTGAATTTTGTCTACTTTTAACAAAATATAAAGAATTTGTATACAAACGAACACGCCGAAGAAAGGTTTTTTTTGCAGTTACCAATAATAAGCAATTGGAATCGACTTAATTTTAAATTACTTGTAATTCACTTTGATAATAATAGCATTTACTTTGGTAACGTGCAATAGTTTGCTTATTCCTAGTTTCTTTAACATGAATAAAACTGTAATTTAAACATTTGAGATTTCAGAGTAGAAAAATTACATTTTTATCCTTTTCCTTTACCCCTTTTAGTAGTCATTACATATTTAAGGAGCATTTACCTTCGATACACATGTCAAATGAATGGTAATAACCTCCATTTAAATAATCTCTGTAAAAATAAAAGGGACTTTCTAACTTCAAAAAACGACATCATGTATTGTTATACTAGTCACATATATTTCAATAACCGTCTCTTCGATGCAGAAATTGGACTGGCTGGGGATAATAGAAACCACCGACGATGTCTGAGTTATCTAAATACTCGGTTTGGGTTGAGCAATATTGCGACTGTTTCAAATAGCGGTCCGGCTTAATGGCACGCCGTTATGCCGTTTCTGATAACGTTCCAAATGAAATGCTGCGGCCCGTAAAATAATCAGTGGGCAGGTTCCAATCATGACAAACGTTTAAGCACCTAGAGTAAACAGTTGCTTCGCTTTCTCCAATTGCTATCATGCTTGCACATAACTTGTGTTAATATATAAAGTGGCATATGTCGCTTCTAAAAGCATGAAAGTAGCCCTGAATAGTCGCTTCTGTAAAGAATGCTTCTGCTGTGCAGGATAAACGGGGAATTAATTTAAGGACATATAAAAGTGTATGTATTTGTCATATCTGCATTTCCAGAATTTAATCCTAATTCAATTATGTGTTCAAAAATAACGATTGTTATTTTCTCTCGCTTTATTTCTCAGTTTGGGAACATAAAAAGTTCTGAAAATCTGCGTATGAGATAAAAATGTGACATTTCATAACGATAAGATTAATTTTTGTAAATTTACAGTATTGAAAATAAATATTCAGAAACTTTCTTAAAGTTTAAGCATATCGAAATTCAAGTAGATCCTTCAGGATAAGACAAGCATATTATATCATCGTTTCGTTAATTTGAAATAACATTCAGGATACCTTATCCATAACATAAGACCTTTCTTCTTCCTAAAAGTGAAGTGAGAACACTTGTTTACCTAAATTTCCTCTTAGAAGTATGTTATTTAGATCATTTGGTCTCTTTTCTTACAACATCTGCAATTTCAAGCTATCCTTACATATTTAACCGTTCTTTAAATTCACCTGTTAAATTACATTTTTTTCGTAAATTCTTCATTATATACATATATCAAGTAATGTAGATTCTCTTTTGTCATAAAAAATGTATATAGGATGAAACAGAATGGGTGGTCACAACTGTAAAAGTGACAGAACATCGAAAAAATTACAGTTTTCGTAAATGTTTTGTGGAACATTAAATGTGATTGTGAAAAATGATTCGAAGGACATCGTAGAACGCAAAGCAATTTTAATCATGGATATTCACAAGGGATAATATTTGAAATTTTTCGGAAATGTTCAAATGAACAACCACTAACTGTAATACATGCAGAACAACGACGACGAATGGATGAAAGTGTTCTTGAGAATTTTCCAACCATGCCATATATTTCTGCCTCAGCCAGCCTAGTTCTGGCAATAAAAGAGTCGATACAAATTTCATAAATGGGATCTGTGGTCTTTGTAATGCATGCATTGAAATAGATGGTCACTCGTTTCAGAAACTTGTGTAAATGCCAAACACTGTTTCTGGTAAGTATCCGTGATTAAAACGACTTTCTTTTCCCATGTTCTCCGTATATGTATTTTGTTTCCGCATTCCCATTTCATTATGCATTGCACTTCAAAAATTGTTATATTTGAATTATTCGGATGCATTTAGAAATTGTAATATTCATAAATTATGTTATACACTTACTGAAGAATCTGCATGTATATGTTCCTCGCATTGCGGAAAAATGACGGCACCTAGAGCAATCAAATTTTTAATACACATTCTCCTCAAACCGAACATGGGCAGCTGGAAATTTGACTTCAGGATTTCGAATTTCTTTTTATTTATTTTATATTTTTCAAACATTTAAGGAATTTTTGATTAACTAACTCGACAATTTCAAAGCGAGTTGCGGCAAACAGTTCGAAATAAAGCGTTTTATCTCCAGTTCGTGAGACTGCTGTCATTCGAAAAAAATGTGAGATATTTATCTTTCAGTTTTAATTAACAAGCTCGGCTATTAAAAAGGCAATGAATTACAACTGCCGAAAATAAAGCACTTTTATCTTCCGCGCGCTAGCATGTGGCCATTCACTAAATCCTAAGATATTTAGCTTTCAAATTTAATCTGAAATTTTACTGAGAAATAAACTAAGCGATTTAAAAGCAATAAAAACCGTTCTTGAGAAAAAATTTTCTATTTTTTAATATGACTGATTTAAAAAAAATGCATTAAAATCATGAGAATCTTAATAGAAATATTTAGTATGATATTTCACTTGAAATTATTATATAGTTTTTATTTTCATAATTGTTTTAGGTCGCGCAAGCGACTATTCTTTACAGAAATAATATATAGCTAATGGCGACATATTCGAGAGGCACAGGGTCGAGTCCCGGCAATGGCATTGCTCATTTTTCATGTCCTCTGCTTCAAAATAGCCTTATGATTCTACAAGGTAAGTTCTTATATTGACATGAAGCAGATCCATAGGTCGTTTGCTAGCTTCATGGAACATGAGGAACTCATGACAACACAATTCTCATATGTAATCATAATACCAGGGTAGGGAAAAAAACGAGTTAGAAAGTGAGCATAAAGCCTTGGGCAACACAAGTGCAGGCTAACCCAAAATTACATTAATATTTGAAATTCAGTAATTAACTTAATAATGTAGGTAGAAAGATAAAAATTGACGAATTTTTGCCATGGGTTTTATTGAAAGCAAAACAAGAATGCTTAAAACAGGCAATAGATGACTCTTCATACTATAACCAAAGCATTTATTAGCAGAACAATTGATTTTTAGCAAAACCTATGATCCTTATAAAAAATGTTCAACATGTAAGCCGCCATTCGTTAACAATACCTGTAGCCGAAGTACAATGTTGTGAAACAGCACTATAGAATACCGGTAGGTTTGGTGAGAAATAGCTGTCGATATTGTCTTTTAGCATACCTAACGAAGTCGGACGATTGCGGTAGACTTGCGATTTGACGTAACCCCACGATCAATAATTACACAGATTAAGATCTGGAGACCTCAGAGGACAAGCATGACGGAAATGACGGCTGAGCCAACGATCTTGACCAAACTAAGTATGCAAGAGATCTTTCACATGTGTAACAATACTATAGAGTGGAGCGCCATCCTGTACAAAATTCATATCACTGACAGTTTGACTAGCAGAACCACGCATTTCCTCGAAGAAAATATGTCCGATCACGACTGATGTGATAAATCCACATCAGACCATGACCAGGAGGCGAGGATATAAAAGTGAGGAAGTCATAAAGGGACTGATTTCCTCTCTTACTACAGCTCATTTCATACACAATTTTCAAATGCGGAGTCACTGACATTTTGCTGGCCAGCGCCATATGTTGGTCTTATTTTTTATTTCAATTTGGTTTTCCTTTCAGTAAAACTTCTGTCATTTCAGGCATTATGTGTGTAACATTTTACCTCTCTACCTGCATTATTGAATTTTCAAATATTAACGGACTTTTGGGTCACCCTCTATATTACGTTCCGAGTACCAAATAGTATTTTATCTCTGTTCTGTTACTATATTGAAAATATTAGACTAAATGGCTTTGTGCTAGCCAAGGTAAGTCTAATTCCTTTACTACTAGCAATTAAATAAAAAAAGGAGGGACAACATTTCGTTTAGCGCCAACTTAAATGTATATAACGGGTAATATCACGAAATTAATGACCAAAGGCACGGGAAAAGTCCGAAGTTATGCAAAACTGATGCAAGAAGCTTTATCTCGGAAAATTTAAGCAATGTATAGGAATGTTTAACAGTAGAATATCTTATTTAAAATAGCACCAATACACAAATTACTTAAGACTTAAATAACATGTTAAAAATTTTAAAAATAGGCCTGCGTGAAAAAAGGAATGATTTACTGTAAATTAAATTCTCTTGACTATATCGTGAAAATCTACTGCACTGCATTTATTTTTTATCTTCGAAAGAGTACGTATAAGGTATTTTCTCCTTCCTTTCCGCATGCCTTCATGGTGTAATTGGAAAGCATACTCGGGGTGTATTCGAGAGTTTCAGCTGCGAATCCCTGTGAGTGAACGTTTCATTTTTCATATCTCTTCTTCAAAGTAACCAGTGTAGCCCTGACACTACAGTGCATAATTCTAGCACTACAGTGGCGCCCGAGCTAAAAGCTGGTGGACGATAATTCATCACCCTCAGGATTTGGACATTGGGTCCCTTAATCTCAAGGAGCACTTTTAAAGGAGGAGTATCCCTCCTTTCGGCATTTATTCATGCTGTAATGGGAAAGCATACTCTGCGCTTATCCGAGAGGTCCAAATTCGATTCGCGGGGAGGGCATTATTTATTTTTCTTGTCTTTTGCTTCAAAATAACTTAATGGTTCTACGAATGTCAACTTGAAAACACAGTATTAAAAATAAAGTATTGAAAATAAATCAATACTTTTCTGAAATAATTGCGATATAATGACAATATAATGAATGATAGACAAACTTATTTATTATATAATAAGATATAAGTATTTTGTTTTAAAAATCTGTAGTCAGTATTTTTTTAAAGACATGTTGTAAATGCAGTTATTTATTTGACACTACACAATTTAGAGGATATTTTGTATTATACTGAATTTTACGTATATTTCAGTTGTTAAACGTATAAAAAATAAATTAAAAAAAACGTTTCAGAAAGATATATATACTTTATGTTCCAGTATCACTTTCTTTATTATGACAGCAAAATATTTTAATATTCCTATAATTATTTAAAACATGATTTCTGAGGATATAAATTCCTCTATGTTCTTCTGCCTCATCAAGTTTCATATGATGTCATACAGGGTCATGAAGAATCGTAGACGGAAAATGAATATTTCCGTTTCCATTTTCAACTACATGACTGTCATTTCATATAGCTGCGGCGACAAGTAAACTTTGCACAATATATGCTTCTAATTTTGTTCAAGCCTCCCCCAGAGAATGCTATCTTAAATTATCATATATATTTTATCTTCTCTTGCCAGGAATCACAAGGAAGGATTATTACTGCAAACAGAATTTAGATGTTTCTTATCAATGCACATATCACGATCCCAGATATTTATCTTAACCTGGACTTTTGTGTCACATACATTAAGACCTCAGCTAAACGCAATATCTTTTAAACTCTAGTTACTTTTGTTTAAATGCATACAAAACATTACTGCAATTTTCACATATTTGATATTCATTTTGATAATCTTTAATTATGGTTTTTAGATAAGTTTAGTTATTTGTACGTGTTTTAGTTTACATTTGTATTTTATTCACTATAATATCGTGTAATATTAGAATGTTTTGTGTATTAATTTTCATTTTTTCACATTATTTTGATAAACAAATAGTGAGAGTGGAGGGATAGAACTCTAAATTAGCAATGTGACTTAAAATCTTTTGGAATTTACTAATTTGCACAGAAGGCAAACTATTTTTGAAGTAAAATTCTTCTAATTTACACACATTGTTTCTTACGATGAACATATCGAGTGGATTTATTAAAAGAAAATTATTATTAAAAGAAGCCTTGCATACTTCTGTATTTAACACCTATTCCATTAAAAATAAATTGATTTACCTATTAAATATGATAAAGTTAAACTTATCCTTTGGCTTTGATAAGATGTGAAACATGCGTGTTGTAGTAAGCTACGTGTCAAAAGGATCTCGTAGAAATCTGCTGAAAGGGCTTCACCTTATCTTGAAGCATTCACTAACGAAGCTCATCTTCGCAATTAAGTGTCAGATTCTTCACCCTTTATCGATTGCAGTCACTAAACGTACGTGCATTGCTTCTATTACGTCAAAATATTCTGAATGTATTCAATAAAATTTCCAATGTGCTGTGCTATCAGGGTAAATTATTTTATATTACATTCTCTTTTATGGACATGGTTTTCTATTAGCTATATCCACATCATATTATTTGTCAAGAATGTTAACGTTAAAGAAAGTACATTATTCGGATATCAAATACTTTAGGTAAAATATTACTAAACATAAAATTGAAAAGATTATGATGAATATATTTAAATAAACTCAGAATATCTAACAACGGCAAAGACTGAGTTGGCTGTCGACATTAAAGACATTTTCTATATATCTATAAAGAATATTTATAATTTTATTGCACATCGTTGAAGTCTAACGAAAAAAAGTGTTCATTTATATTTTGCTTTCATTTCTGAATCATTTTATTCAACGTTGCATATTTCAAATTGTTCAAGACAAACTGGTATTCAATTAAAATTCTTCTTCTATTAAAATAATTAAACATAGTAGCAATTACTGCAATATGGGATCATTCTTTTATCTGACAAAAGAAGCGCACGGTTTTAGACTCGTCCGTTTCATCTCGCCAGGATAACTACCAACATTCTACAATTATAAAAAAAAATATAATGAGAAATAAAATTTTGTTCAATTTTTATCGAGTAGTATGTTGTCTACGCATACTTTGTAAAGAACATTTAATACAATATGCTATTACATCATAAGTTCAAATGCATAATGAGCAGTAAGGCTGTAATTGAACTACTAAACACAATGAAGTGTTGTTGCATTGTGACATGTAAAATAACATACGCAGTTTGGCGTCTCATCAACTATCAAGTGAAAATAGAAACTAGCTTTCTAGAAAAAAATATCATTGTACATTTTAATTGAATAACATTCCGTAACTATAATGATGCATTACAAATGGGGAAACTAAACATATGTTTACATATAAAACCCTATTTTATGCAAATTCCAGTATATTGAATAAATTCGATTTCAGACGAAAGAGCTGATTCTTGAGCATTTTATGTTTTTATTCTTTTTCCTGTAATGTGAATACAAGCTGGTTTCCCTTAAAAATACTCAAAGAAAGCTTTCTTTTTCCTTTAGGCAGATAGCCATCGCAAGCCTTTTCATAATAGAATTATAATAAAAAAATTAAAGCGTTCAAACGCAAACTCATCGTCTAAAATAAGAAAATAATTCTTTTTAAAAAATATAATGCCTGTCGACTTTATGATATAATGCCTTTATGATATCGAATATTTTCTTTCAGATTAGTAGACAAATTCAAGTATACTGAGAGTGTAGCTGTTCACATGGGAAGCTAAACTGGTCGACGTGTCATTGTAACAACTCGAAAGGACACTGAAAGAATTCAGGATGTTTCTACCGAAAAGTATATAACTGTCAAATCAGGTCGGATAATAATTACGAATTAGCTGTCATTTCTTTAATTTATAATGTAGACTCGACTGCAAATGCAAGTGCAAAAAGAACCATTTTGCCCTAACTGTTGGCCTCCGGAAATATCACCACGGAAATCATTAAGCTATAAATGATACCCTTTCTAAAAATGAAGAAGGATGTTATGAGTGGCTTTCGTACAGTCCGAAGCATACCACTTATACTATTTCCTCTATGTGAATATCAAAACTAAATATTGCGAGAACCCTTATCATCACATCCTGAACTCAAATCTACTGCCATGGAAATCACTAGAGTCTGCGTGTTGAACTCGATGTCTAGGTCATGTGTAAAACTGACGCACGCGCATCACGTAATGGCTATCGAAGGCGGTTTCTTTGAAAACATCATTCATCAAAAGACATAAAATTTCTAAATGTAGCTATTAATTTCAATTTATTATTGTTTGTAAATTTTAAGTAATTAATTCTTGAAAGTAATACTTAAAAATTTGAGCATCTATTTAGTATTAAAATTTTCAGTATTCAACACATTAAATTTTAAAAGCAGCATATGTTTAGATTTCTCTGATGCAGTGTTAGGTGTGGCTATATACATTTATGGACAATTGCTAAGGACGGATCACAAACGGCTATATAGCGCGTTTTCCATACTAAGTGACAGAAACTAATGCCAGAATACTGGGACATAACAATTAAGACAATGTTTTGTGCTGTGAAATCTAGAAGGCTCTGAAAAGTAATTAAGGGACAAAAAAGTCATATTTTGCTGAATCCGTAAAAGAGAAAAAAGATGCAATTACCTACTGCTGGGCATTCTGGCGTAAGATGTCTGAGCTATGTCGGCCGTTTGTTACAAATTCCATTTGCTTAAAAGGTTTTCGAAAGCTTTGAAACTACACTGTGTCTGACATCGAATTTCGTTTTTCGCCCTTCTTCAATCTTGCTAATAATATGGTCAATAATATGCCAATAATATGTAAAATCATCTAAGTGATGTAGTGCAGACATACCAAAAATTGCAACTTCGCCAATTGATTCTTTCCCCTTAAATTTGCTTTTGAACAACAAACTTCAATACGCTCCAAATCGTTTATCTCTTTTATCAGCTCATCATGTGACACTAATCTTCGGCAGTGAAAAATTTGCATACGCACATCACATCTTAATATAACCCGCATTTATGCTAATTTCCATATTTTCCTGCCTTCTATTTTGTGGTTGCTATCGCTGCTATTCTCGTCCGACCTTAGAAATGTCCATCAGTGTGTTGTGTTTGTTTATATATATATATATATATATATCACAGTCTTTTCTGAGTTAATTATTCCATGTTCAGTTTTCTTAATAAGAGGGCTTTAAAACATTTTTTTGTATTTTTTTAAGTATTTGTGTATTAATTTTACACCACATAAAATTCAGTTCAACAGCAAAATTACAAAATATTTAAAGACGCATATCTTTGGAATTTCCGATATATTGTCTCACATGTTGGAGATAACAAAGAATTACTCCATACAGTTTTTCCTCTATTCGCTTTCAAATCGTTGAATATGTAATCAGAAATTTATTAAAGTCTAAAATATACATAGTGTCGTTCTGTGAAATTCTGAAGCTGATGAATTAAATTGATTATTATTATTAAATCACATCGATTCAAAAGTAAGAAATGAACTTAATTTTTAATCAAACTTTTGAAAACTGAATCGATTTCTAAAAACAAGCTCTTTATAAAAATTCCTAATTTCATCATTTTCTACGACATCAAAATTTTTAGAACATTAATCATTTATTTTCTTTGGAAATTTGCATAAAGTTTATGCTCTGGCACTTGTTTTTTCGAAAGTTTGAATCCAAATTTTAAATCAAATTTGAATGATTTAAATCTAATGGTATCTGATGAAAATAATACATAGCATTTTGAAATCTAAAAATGTACTTCAAAATCCTTCATTGAATACTGACTCAGTAAAAATGGGCGAAGACAGATTTCCACTAACCAAAGCAAAGTGATGAGAATTTTGAATCTATCTCTTCCATCCTTAATCTCTGTTTCATTACAGCTATCGATTTCGCATTTTCGAAAAATAAGAATAGAAAGAGGCTATCAATTTTCCAGAATAATTTGAAGCTACATGTGTAACTCAAAGCGAATAAAGAACCTTTCATTTTCATTATTTTGAACGAATTTTTTTCACGAATAATAATTGCATTTTGTTGTAGCTATTGTTTTTAGGTTGTTTTGGATTTAGTATTTTAGAATGGAAATCTAGCAAATCATAAATTCGTGAGTATTGATAGATTGTAAAGTAGCTGCGTTTTTTACCTACACCAGATAGTGCATATATATCGGTTTATTTGTCTAAAGGGGAGAATTAAGTAGTTGAATTTGAATTTATTATTATCACAGACTTTCAGAGAATTTTTAGTAAAAAAAAGAACTCAAAAAAGCTCTATAAACTTAAAATATTATTATCATGTTTAGGAAATATATTACATTTTTTATTATTAATTATTGAAAAATATCTTTCTTAAAATATTTGGTATTGAAAAAAAAAAAAAAAAAAAAAATGGAAAAGATATTTGCAACTTTAAAATTAATAAACAGCAACTACGATTAAATATTACTGAAAAAATTATATGTGTAAATATTACTGGAAGTTGCTTCAATATTTCACTATTAAATTAAAGAATTTAAAAAAAAAAGCAGAAATACACAACTTCAGAATGCCCTGTTTAGTTTTGGTGTGATATTGTTGGCTATTAAAATGCATCATGCTAATTGAAGTATATAAAAATAATCCTTTGAATTTGTCCATGGACCATTTTAACTAGTAAGTTTGAGGATACTATTTGCCTATGTAAATTTGTAATTCAAAATAAAGATTAATAAATTAAACCTTCATCAGACTGTCCTTAAGAGAAATTGTTTTCAAGAATGAAAATTTCATGTATTCTTCCTTGACTTTTATTTTCAATGAAGGAAAGGTAAATATAAAAGTTATGGCTTACTTGAAATTAAATTAAGTTTATTTTCTTTTACTGACTCCATTTTATTCTTAATTGGCACAGACTTTCAGTTAAAATATTAAATTTATTTATTTAATATCGCTGTGTTCTCATCACACCTATTCTTATCTTAATTTAAGGGCTATTTTCATTTCAAAAGACGCTTGACCGCCCTCTAGCGCGAAGAATTACGAATTTTTATTAAAAAACTTGCTATTTTTTCCAATTTCAATTCCTTTCGTCCAGATTATCACTTTCTTAGAAGTTAGCCATTTTGTTTTCAGCTTCACATGTCTTCACGACACAGTTTTGAACAAGACGCCATCTTCTTAAAATAGCTTACATCATTTACCTTCTGACACCCCCAACCAAAAAAACAAGTTTTCCCCATTTGGCCGTTGCTTATCATCGGCTCTTGCCTTTTTTTCTTCAGTTACCCCCGTCTACGAGTCTTCACCGTATTGGAGAAATTTAACTACTTTGCTTATCTGGTAACACTCCGCTAGAAATCTACATTTTACGGCAACCATGTGCAGCTATTTTGATAATTTTATGTTTAGCAAACCACAGCTATGGACATAAGTATATTTCGTCCTTATTTTGTTTTATTCTTTGGTCTTTTCAAGACTCATTTCAATCTGTTTTATTATGCTCCTTTTGGTTCTTCTTCTTAAAAAGATTATAATTTTCAGATTAGAGAGTTATCCCTTAAAATTGTGTAATTTTTAGAATAATAGCTTTTTAAGCTATTTATTTTAATAGTACATTTGCCTAACTAGGCTTTCGTGTATAGCTTTTATTGTTGTTTAGTAGTAAGTTTTACATTTATAATTTGAATTACAGCTCGTCTTTAGCATTTTAGCTATTTTATTTTAATTGTACCTTTGCATAACTGAGCTTTCTTGTAAAGCTTTTTCTTGTTAAATAGTAAGTTTTACATTTTCAATTTAAATTACTTCGCGTCATAAAAGAGCGATATAACTGAGACTTACCAAATTCTTTAGATCATTAAATTGGAATTTTCTATTACTTTAATTGCGTTTATAATCTCAATTTTTATCGTTTGACGAAACGAGCTACGGATATTAAGTTGATTCTAGTTTTGAGCTGCTTTTCTCTTGATAAATCCGGCTCAAACCTCGATTTGAGCTATTTACCATTTGTTGCAATTTTTGGTACATATCATATATTTTTGAAATATGTTTAATTTTTATAAAAGTCCTTTTAAAATTGTTTCTAAGTTAAAATTTATTAATTTTTTATCACCCCTTTTTGATTTTGAAGTCATCTCGACTTGTAATTTTATCATTTAGTTTTTTTACGAGATTGCTTTTACTACGTTTTTATTGTTTTTAATTGTTGAATGCTATTACATTTTTGCTAAAGAACAATAGAGTCAAATGTATCTTTTAGCATAACCTTTTAAACGTTCCTCTTACTTCTAAAATTTAAAAATATTTTGCAGCTCAATGCGCAAAATTCGTGACCACTAAAGTCTCTCCTCTAATTCATTTTGTCTTGCTACTTATATATATGCAAATAGATAGATAAGTAGATAGTTAGTATGCTCTCTGTAGAGGGTGATTCACTACTGCGGGGTTAATTATTTAAACGTCAGGGGAAAATTAGTTAAAGTGACACAGATTAACACCCGTCATTTTTGCAAGAGAAAAATATTCAGAAGCAGACTTTGAAAGTCAAATTTTAATGTATTTTCTGTTATATATATTAAATACGGTGTGATCGATGTATTGGTTATCAATGCTGGAGGCTGTATGGTTGGGCCTGGATTCAGATTTCGCAAAAACATGGATGTTTTTAAGAATATTTACACACAGAATCTGTGTAATATGGAATCACATGAAATTTTGGCGAACTGAAAGTCCCTTGAGTGTTAGGTGATAATGAAAAGGAATGATAAATCACCGGATCCGTTCTCGAGCATATTCTCCAACGAAATTAAGGTGGAACAGTACAGTTACGTAGTAGAACTATAACAATACAAACAAATGTGAAATTTAGGTGTCTCTCTAACTTTTCCATGTCCTGTCATAGATTCAAACCATTAACTGAAATGCACCATTTTTTGTATTGCTGTTCGTTCTTAAGCAAATAATAGTGAATTAAATCGCTTTCGCAACGACTTGCATTTTTTTCGAGATGTCAAACATCACAGCTTACTTCATATTTACAATACTCACGGCACGCATAACGATAAATTAAGGTTTTATTTAAATCTCGAATTTCGAAGAAATATTTTAATGCTTTCCATAATTTTACATTACAATTTCTCACGCAGGAGTTTATGCAACAAAATAACTGATTCAAGGTAGGTTTCTTATCTCTCAATAAGGTAGGACTTTGCTAACTGAGCTTCTTCATGTTTCATGTGCAACAATCAAAATTTACTGGAAAATTCATAACCGATTACAGAAATCATGCACACCATTTGCAAAGTTTAACGATGCACAGCTAGGTAATTTAGGTCCCGTAACTCTATCTAAATGTTTTATTCGAAAATTTACCTCAAGCTGGATTTCAATACTCGGTGTGCCATGCTGCATAACCATGTATCTAAGTCGACAATTTCAATTCTTTATATTTAGTCCTTAACATCATTACAAGGAATACGCAGAATTCATACTTCACCGTATCATTCCGTATTTAACTAAAATATTAGTATAAATTTTACTTTACTTTGATGTCAATATATTTCCTAAATAGATTTCTTCGTATAATAAACGTAGATTTCTTCACCTTGTAATTGAAATATAAAGCAAATTATAATGTAAAGTGCTTAGTGTATTAAACTGCAGCCAAAGCTTTCCACTCAATCACAATCAGAAAATACAGTTAACAATAAGCTTTATCTTTGATTCACGCACTTAAGTGTTAAACTATTTTAGATGTTGGCATCCTTTGTGCATAACTATTGGAGTATTCTAAAAGGATTATGTCTGCTTCGTAATTTATGTCTAAATCATTTCAGACTGCACTTAAAATGATTACGTTAGTCCTGCAGTCGAAGTAACTTTCCCTTTGTTAACAACTAATAAAGCGTGATTTTGAAAGGAAAACCTATTTGATAAAGGTTGTGCTGCCTTACCAAATTCAATGAAAATTGAAATTTCTATAATCTCACTAAGTGATTTATGAGCTAACATTAACCGAAGCAATAATTAGAATGCCAAATATTCAAACTAAACAAATTATTAACCGCGGTGCATAAAGTTTTACAAAGAGGGATTGTACATTGTTGCAAAAGAGACAATATCTTTATAATATAACTTTGAATCAGTTGACTAATGACCCATATGTGTATTTAGTAATATATCAAAATGTTAAAAAAAGTAACTTCATGGTTAATTCACATATTGAATGATGCTTCTGCAGTAAAATCGTACAGATCCTGCCTTGCTAATTTCTAAAAGTCTAGTTTGAAAATTCATAAAGCTTCTCAATAGTATTTGCACCATTTTAATTAGATTATCTGTAAGACAATAATAATATGTATCTAAATAATTTGTGAGTACAATGCTATTAGCAATCTCTTTGACTTCTAAAAAAATATGATGTAGACAACCCATGACTTTCTTATCATTGCCACATGTTCTATTCAAATACTATAATAAATCTAAAACGATGTATAAAAGAAATTAAGCAAACATAACAAAAATGAAACAGTTTTTCGCAGACGATTCAGTATTTCTCATTCAATTAGTTTAGTTCTCACTTCCCGACAAGGCACAAATACATAAAAACTCAAAATATCTATAATAAAAATTACGAAGTAAATCATAAGCCCTAATTTCCTCGAATAAATTCCAGAATGGATTAAGCATGATTTAATTCGTAATAATAAAAGAAGGCGTTATCCTTGTTGTTGTGCAGATTAGTTTCTCTAGATCGGCAACAAATACACTATTCTGCTAAGTTTCAAATGTAAACAAATACGGCTGCTACGGTGAAATTAATTAGGCTTAGCCGCTCTTAAACAACTTTTATATTGTTGATAATTCTACAAATCTTGCATGCAGATTTACTAAAGGCATACAAACCTTAACCGGAAAATAAGAACAACATAATTCAATCATTTTTAAAGCAGAAAATGCCCAGTTTATAAAAATATAAGAATAAAAGCTGAACTCACTGAGCTCATTAACAGAGTGAATATATATATACTTTTGGTGCGGCCGATTGCAACCAAAATAGGAAGTGCACATCTACATGTTAAAGCAATCCTATATACAAAATTTCAGAGGCTACTCGTTTTGAGTTACGTGAGATACGTACGTACGCACAGACGCCACGAAGAAATTTCTTCAGAATCCATTTTAAATCAGTTTTATAATTTTTTGAGGTAAAACGAGTCTTTTATTCTGTCTTTACGTATAGATGTCACGCAAAAACATCATTAAATTGCATTCGATAGCGGTCGAAATGCATATTTTCGTTGAAGTATGATAACCGAAATTTTTCGCGAGTACAGTACTTCCTTTTTACTTCGTACAAAGGAAGTAAAAAAAGAGGTAAAAAATAAGAGAGAAAACTCTCTGTATCGAAATTATAAATTTGTTTCTTTAATTTTTTTTTCCACAATATGAATTCTAGTTTAAAATGTAATTTCTAGTATTGAAAATAATATTATATTTTTACAAATTATTGATCTCAAGGGCTGATAATTTAAACTGGTCGTGAGCAAAAATATTATTCTGAAGTTAGTTAATGATCACTAAAGAATAAAAAAACCAATTTATCTATCAGTGTGTATGTTTACAGATTTATGCAAATGTAAGCGCACGGATACAGAGGAAATTAGTAACGCAAGAATTAGCCAATTAAAAGCACTAACTTTTAGTGCCATTTCTCAAATACTATACTTATATCTGTGAAAATTTTATACTCGTTATGAAAAAGTAAAATTATAAGAAATGTGACTCCAGTACTACAAAAATTAATTAAATTTAATTAATTTAAAATTAAAATTTCTAAATTCGCAATTTTTTATGTCTTTTTTAACGTGCCTTAAAGGATCGGTAACTCAAGTTAGAATAATTCAAGAAAATAAGTTTAAATGAAGTGCAGTAAAAAAGGTGTTTAATTTGAAAGGTCATACAAGAAAATCATGTGGTGTCTACATCAGATTTTTTTTTATTATTTACGGGAAAGATTAGGGAGTTGCGAATTAATTTAAAGAGATGAAAGTTAATTTTATTCCAGTAATTAGATTAAGATATAAAATGAATTGCACATGGGTTTAGTATATTTTTAAATGCATCATATTGTTAAATGAAGAGCATGTACGATAATGCATGCCATCATCTTAACAGAAGTGCTAAATTGGAGATGGACATAAAATGAATGAGAGATTCTAATTCCAAAATGCATTTCTTTCGGTGTTCCAAAGTTTTTTTTCCTGCTTAATTTTACAGTTTCTCCTGGTTTCTCACACGTCCTTTTTCCTGGTGCTAACGTCATTGAAATTGCTTCATTTTTAAGAAAAGGAATAAATCTTTATGATTACTATTTTAACACTTTTTGTTAGTCTTCCTTGTTAAACTCAAATATATCTACCTCGATTATATCTGAGCATAAATTAATTATTATTTTATTACTATTCAGATTAAGGGAAACATATGGATATATTATTTACATAACTAATAGAGATAAAGCACTTTTCAATTTAATAACAGTCACCAAAAATAGCTTTTGAATACTACACAATATTCATGAAGTACATTTATGCTAATCTTCGAAAAGTTCCTACGTTTCATATTTGTTCCCCAGTTGTCGCGCATATCTCACTAAGCCAATTCAATAAGAATAGCCAATTCATCGGTCATTCAGCAACCAATAACTTTGCCCTTTGTATACCAAAGAGGGCCACCGATATTAGATATTCAAGAAGGGTAAAGCAAAGCAACAAAATTACAACCAGGCCTTAACGCTAGAAAGAATCCATATGCTTGGTTTGGATCAGCCTTTTTTATTCATTACATTGACCAAGATAATATGTTTCATGTATTAATGCAGTTATTTTTAGTATTACTTGATTCTCTTTCTAGCAGCATTCTCATTTTGATATAAGCAAAGCCCTGAAACACGTATATTCCTTAAATGCTAATAGGACAGTTGCCTGCAAAAGAGCTTACAGTTTTTTTTGTCTTATCACATGATCGGATATCATGGGAAACGAATTAGTTCATTCATTTACACAGGAAATACTTAGTCTCTAACTCGTATCATCGGAAACGAATTAGCGTCTACGTATTTCCTGTGTAACTGAACGAAAGTAGGTGAATAAAAATATTCACAGAAAAAATCATTTCATCATGGAGTTTCTGTGGGAATTGTTTTATGTCAAGGGTAAGATCGCATCAGTGTAGCACAAAAATTAATTATGTATTACTGCTTCCCCCGGGGGTTGACTCAGGCGAATGCCTGGGAAGTACTGGTTAGGATCTGTACCTAGGCAGTCTCAACCCCGGAGGCATAATAACAGACTTCGCAGAAGGCGTGAAGTCTCTCAGGACAGGGACAGGGACAGGGAAAAGTGGACGGAGCACCAGAACTTCGTCAGTGACTTTTACAGGTGTTGCTCCGCCGCACTACTGTACCCCGCTGGGCTTTTAGTTGGCCTGCATCGGATGCTAGCCTACCAAGACATTTACTTAGTAATTTTACATTAATATTAGACTTACGTATTGAATATACAATTACAAAGACATAGTATACAATTATTGCAAAGAAATTAACCTATCAACAAAAGTTGGATTATGGCAGATTGAAATAACATAATTACTTCGAACATACATACAAACTTTCATTGTACATTGTACTTCATACAAACAACATATTTACATTAGTATATCTAGTTACATCGAATTAAAATAAACATCATTTTAAGGAGCTAATTGAAGATTTTTTTTTTTTTTTTTTTTTTTTTTGTGCATTTTATCATACTTAGTTGAATTACTAAGGCGAATTCTCTTATTAATATATTTCCTTTCATTTTTTTAACTTGTTACACACAAATGCATCAGCACTGAAGTCTTACATTATTATTTTTGTAAATTAATGTATCATAAATACAGAAAATACATTAGAAAATCACATAATACTTACATTTACACTAATATATCTAATAGAGTCGTATATTATTTACATTACTTTTTAATTAATGATTTAATTATTATACTAATACAGTCCAAATTCTTAATGTAACTATTTTATAAAAACTATTTATACCATATTTAGCCTGTTTCAGACACTTGCAATATTTCTGAAATCTTGCATTATTTTTGCAAGTTGTAGAATAAGAGGTATTTATACAGATGCGATAGCATCTTGACATATGTCTTCTCTTTTATATGCAAAAAGTTTCTTCATAATCAAGGAAACCTTTTGTTGTAAATGAGGTATCGTTAGCATGCATTTAATGTACTCAGGCGTAATTTGTGACCTTCCTTTGCAGTGTAGCTCTTTTGTGAGCTGGCACTTGAAAATATAGTGCTCTGGGTCTCCCTTTTCCCCACATACGCACTTGTCTGATTCGCTCAAATTTCGTGCAAAGTAGTACGTGGGGAAAGGACCATGTCCAGATAAGAATATGTTGATGAAGAAGTTATAAGAGATTGGATCATATGTGGGTTTCTTGTAGAAGTTAAAAAGCCTTCTACCTACTTCTGCATTTTCCCATTCAGTTTGCCATTTTTTTAATGTAATTTTTTTCAACATATGTTTCACATACGATTTAGGGAATGGGACATTGATTGGAGGTAGAGATGGGTCTTGAGCTGCATTATTAGCAAGCGCATCTGCCCTTTCATTTTGGGCTTGTCCAGCATGCGCTTTTACCCACTTTATTTTTATAGATGTTCTCTTGCGCTGTGATAATAAATAGTAGATATCTTGCACTATTGATGATTTGTTTGTTGCATCATTGACAGCTTTAATTGCCGCTTGGCTATCACTGTAGATGGTAACATATGTTAGATGCTTTTGATGAGACCATAGAATAGCGTGTTTTATGGCTGAAAGCTCAGCTTGGAAAACGCTGTTGTTGTTCCTTAGATGTCCTTTCCATTCTGTTGTTTCTTGTTCTGAGAGGAGTGCAAAGAACGCGCATCCTACTTCTTCGTTTAACTTTGACCCATCTGTGTACACGACTGGAAATGAAGGTACACTGAGGGTGTCTTCTTTTGTAGATATTCTGAGTTTTGCATGTACTGCAGGGTGTCTTAGGTAAGGATTTCGTGGCTGTTCAAAATCAAGGGGGCACAGGTTTTGATCTTCTACCTCTATGTTTTTCTTGAGGTGGAATAACGTGGCTAAGTCTGCATCTTCTTTTGCTTTCAGGTGGAGGGGTGGGATTCCTGTTAATACACAGAGAGCTGCCGTTGAGGTAGTTCTGTATGCTTTTGCTGTTTGTAAGAGGAAGGGGCTTTGGATCGAAGCTAAGAGTCTTTTCTTTTTCACTGTCATAGGGTGAGTCCATGCTGATGCCCCGTAGAGGATTATTTTTTCGATCACGGTATTATAGAGAATGTTTTGCATCCTCGACTTGAGGCCCCACGTTGTGCCTTGCATCCTTGCGAGGGCTCTAGAAATAGTTTGGGTCTTCTTCCGAATTTCCATGAGGTGTGGGATCCAAGAAAACTTTTGGTCAATTTTCAATCCGAGGAATTTGATTTCTTTTGAGATCTTGATTCTTCTATTATTGATTTTAATGCAAGGTAGCCTTTGTAGCGATTTGCCCGGTTTTGGAAATAAAATAATATGTGATTTGGGCTCTGAAATTATTAGTTTTTGATTGACGCAGAGGGAATGGAATATGGAGAGAGTCTCGTTACTATTTTTTTCTAGTATGTCTCTTGAATGCCCATTTGTTACAAAGGCCACATCGTCGGCAAAGGCGATGAGCTTTGTATGGTCCGGCCACTTGTAGGAGGTGATATAATTGAAGGTGATGTTCCACAGGTCTGCACTTAGACAAGAGCCCTGTGGACAGCCCCTCGTTATTCTTCTTTCTACTATACAGTTGTTGCTGATGATTATCGTTGCTCTGTTTGTTAGGAAACTATTCATTAGCTTGAATATGTTCCGAGGGCATTTAATGTTGCGCAAGGCTTCAAGGATACCAGGCCACCACACGGAATCAAACGCATTTTTGAGATCCATGCAGAGTACTGCTGTATGGAGAGCTGAAGATTTATTCCTACGGATCTGCTCTTGAAGTTCTACTATCGCATGTGATGTAGATTTGAGAGGTCTGAAGTCGTATTGGTTGGGGCTTATGGTTTCGTTTTTCTCTAAGTGGTGGCGTAATCTGCCCGCGATTGCACGTTCCAAAAGTTTACCTATTGCAGGTAAGAGGTTGATTGGTCTGAAGGCTTCCGGATCCGTAGGATCTTTATTATTTTTCTTGAATAGTATTGTTTGTCCCTGTTTGAGACAATTCGGGAAGACATAAAATTTGAGGCAGAGGTTTAGTAGTTTGTGGAACAGAAAAGGCATTGCGTGGTGAATTATCTTAATAATCCTGTTGTCTAATCCGTCAGGTCCCGGAGCTTTATTATTCGGAAGATACTTAATAATTTTTGAAATTTCTTGTGAGTGGAATTCCACATCGTCTGGAGTATTTGGAACGGTATTATTGTATCTAATGTCGGAATGTGAGTGGCCATCGTCTTCTGCATTATCTTTTAGGAAAACAACATCTAGAATATTGTTGAGAATCTTTTCAGTGACATTACCAAGCTGGCTGTTACGTGAGAGTTGATCTCTCGAAAGACCAATATGTGCGGGACTAAAAACTTTACTTGTAGCCATTTTATACAGCTGGCCGTATGTATCTTTATTACTACAGCAGTAATTCTTCCATCTGCGTAATTTTGCTTCAGTTATGCGTAATTTTGCTTCAGTCTCTCAGGACAGAGTAAGGCTCGGCAGGGAACGTACTGGTACTGTTTTGTCTGCCCTTGCTCTGTGTTGGGTCGCTACATGGAGATTGATCCAAGGGCGGGACGGTATTAATCCTGCTTGACACCCTCGAGGTTGCATTAGGTGGGGAGCCGTCTCTTTCACACAGCGTTGTCAATTATGTATTACACCTATATTAGGATTAATACTTAAATGCACATAAATCACAACTAGTTCATAAGCTATATATAGACTAGGGTGGTATGCTGGAGAATATGAAATTACAATTATGTTAGCTATACCTTTACTGCATTGTAGCGTATTCTATCCTCCTCAGAAGGGGTCCAAAAACTTAATCGCCAACAACTGATCGCCAGCAATTTACAGCCTGCAATTACTTTATAGCATAAGCAATTTATAACCTACAATTGATCGCCAGAATATTTATCTCCAGGCAGTAAAATTATCTGGTATTTTACGAATTACTATTGTGACAGACGCCTTTGAACAATTATGTTAAAATGGAGTTTTTCCTCCAAAATCACAATAAGTTGTCTAATTCTTTGGTGATAGGTGAATTGGACGTCCAACCAGAAGACATCATCGTCGTCCCGCCGAATGCAGTGTGAAATGCCCTCATCAGCTTGTTCTCTAAGGACTGCCGAGAACTAATAATTCTGTTGACGGGTGGCCTAAACGTTTTGATAAACAAGTCACTGCCCAATATGTGGAAGTTTATTAACTGTATTAAAAATGAACAAAGCATTAATGAAATGGGTATTGAACAATATTTAAGTGAAAGTAATTCGGAAAACAACAACAACAACAAAACGAAGAAGAGGTTAAATTGTGTTGAATGCACAAAGCGTCGTTAGTACATTACAATGAGGGGTGCGAAATTGTTGATTTTGTAATAGGTATAGAGTATGATATTTCTCTTTAATATAGTGTATTCTAAAATAGGCAGCAATGGTTCACATGTAATCTGGTCTTTTATAACAAATACTTTTGCCAATTTGTAACAGTGCTACATTTTTTCATACTATATCAGTCGTATATATAACTTTAAATTAAATTGGTTATTTAAAATAAATCCCTACAAAGTAATTAAATCTAGAATGCACATAAGTTACAAACAAACAATAACATACAGGCTTTACTTCACTTTACTCCACGGACACGGCAGCTGGTCCAATTGGAGATGCTGCTTATCTGCCTATTTATACCCTACCACTGATTATAATTTTGTTTGCAATTACCGGATGAAGCGAGCTTCATCCGGAATTGCGAACAGAATTCTACCAATCTCGATCACAGAATATCATGATTTATTCTGCACAGCTCTGCGGAATTTCTTTTTTTCCCGCAATACGTTTTCTAATCTATGGAGTAATCTGATGCAGTTTAGTTTTGAAACAACCTGAAAAACAATTTATTACAATTATTTATTATAAAATGTAGTAATGTGCAGGAACAGGGCGAGGATACTGTAAGGTTACTATGCATTCTTCTGTAAATGCATTCTTCGTTTCATTCTGCAAATAAAAATTAAAGATTTCTTTTTGTTGTCTGCAATAGATCTTATTTTAGACTACATTAATTATGCAAATACTGTTTTAGAATTCTTGTGTATCAAAAGCTTTCCAACTCCTATTTTGCCCCGTTACCAATAGCACCATGAGAACACGTGCGGTTAAGTATAATAATTCCTTGTAACATTTTTTCCCCAAGTAGATGAAAATGCATTTGAAAAACAAAAATCTTTTAACAGATATGTTTTCTGCTGCAGGTGTATAATAATGCGTATGATTGCATTTTATCTAATGAACTATTTACAGTAAATGGATTTTGGGATGAGATAAAATTAGATTTTATATATGCTTAACAACAGTATTAGAACATCTGTCAAACATATAATATTTCAAAATAATATTTATAATAATTTCATAAATAATATTTCAAATAGTTATTATTTGAAGTTCTGGCTATAATTTTTAAATAATACCTATTTCAAATTAGAGCTCAAAGACAGACTGCTTTGTCTCTACTTTTCATTTAACATACATGTTTCTTGCCTTATAGTACCATTTTCAGCTGGATTCCAAACTGTTATATTTTTTTCCGCTACACATTGCAGCCTTTTTGCACAAAAGGAAAATTTCACACCATGAGTCATCAAGGACTATATCCTACGTTATCATTTAATGACACGTTATAATGTTGTTTATGATGGCACTAAAAAAGTATCAATGTACTGAATTATCAGTTAGCCGGGGGCAAGAATATCCATTTCTAGTGTCTGAAAGTGAATTTATATTGTATAATACTAATAGAAAGCTTAAATTAATTCATAATTTCGGTGAAGTACTCCATATTAGCCCTCTGAGTGAGACGGCATTTTGAATCTCCCATGAAGATCTGTATTTAAAGTGGTTATGCTAACTAAATTTTTGTAATTACTTCATTTAGTCTCTGTTTTCATGAGCTTTCATTCATTAAGATAATATAAATTAATACACTCACTTCAATTCACACTTTAATACATTTCACAAGTTAAGCAAGAAGATGTAAAATGCAAAAGAAAATCAGCAAATACTGCTTTGATTGACACAAAATTCGGCAGGAATGTATATATATTTATGCATAAAACAAAATCAATAATTATATACAGAAATGAAAACAATATTAAATTTTTGTAAATCAGATAATGACATACTGGAGACTTGAACAGAATTATATATAAAGTGAAAATAAACAGTATAAAATGAAAAAAAAGCACGTTAATAGGGTATGTGACCCCTCATCTGTATACAAAGTTTACACCTTGTGACCATGCTTTCAATTAGGTTTTTCAACCACGGCATAATTAAGCAATCGCCATTCTTCTTGTAGAGCAGTTTCTAGCCCAATAAGAAGGTGGAGGTGGGAAACGTGAAGATACGGCACAACCGAGAGCATCCGAAAGATTTTCAATGGGATTAAGGTCGGGCGAATATGCTGGCCACGCCATACGCACAATCCCTTCACTGTCCAGGTAGTCATCGACGATGTCAGCTCTATGGGGACGTGCGTTATCGTCCATTAAAACAAAAATAAATAAATAACAAAAATAAACAAAAATAGGGCCAACTGCTGCAGCGTACAATCTCACAATGGGTTCTAGGACTTCATCTCGATACCGGACAGTCGTCAAAGAACCCCGTTTAAAGATGTGCAGGTCGGTGCGGTATCCTAATGAAATCCCTGCCCACACCATAATGCTTCTTCCTCGGAATGCGTGATGTTCGGTGATGTTTTGGGACAGATTGCGTGTTCTTTGTTCACGCCATATCCTTATACGCTTGTCATCTAGCTCCAGAGCAAATCTTGACTCATCAGTAAACATGACATTGCCCCAGTCAGACACATTCCAATTGACATGTTCCCGGCACCACTGTAATCGTGCCCCTCTTGATTGGACGGATAGAGGAACACAAACTCGAGGTACCTGGGCGTACAGTACACTCATATGTAATCTTCGGCGTACATTAGCTGCAGATATCGTCTTACCAATGGACGCTATAACCATAGATGTCACACGTATGGAGGTCGCTCTGTGATTCCGCTTTGCTACAATAGCAATATATCGATCTTCCGAGGGGGTTGTAACCCTTGAGCAACCGGCTACGGGTCTTCAGACAACTATCTGTGTGGTTTGGAATTTTTTCCATAAACGTGAAATTACAGAATGATGAGCGCTGAAGAAAAGAGCAAGATGTGTGATCGACTGTCCTGCTTCAACGCGCCCCACAGCACGCCAGCGCTCAGAATCTTCCATTCGTCTTCTGGAAGTCAAACACGTATGTCTTGAAAACAAATTATACCAAAGTTTCAAACATCTTCTATCAGCACTTACAATCAACTTCTGTAACTCTTCATAAAGCTGGCTTCTTATAAGATTGCCTTTTTTGCATATTTCTTGACATGAAAGCGCGATTGGCAGTTACCTAACATATTTGCATACTTCCATCTACCTCTGCAGTGAATTTCATCCTCTTCAATTCTGATTAGCTTCCGGAAATTAGCATTTTTTTCTTCGTGCTTAACTTATGGAAATGAGTGTATATACTAATTGATAACAATTCTCATTACGTAATAGATAAGCACACCATGCTGTTATCGAGGCAAATTCTAATTTAATTGTATTATATCTCTTCGATGTTTTGCTATATTTACGTGTATTAGCTGGTAAATATTTTCAGCTTATGACTGATTTTATTTATTCAATACGTTTTAGGAATTTCGCTTCTTCGACAAAAATTTCAACCCAAAGGAATGAAGTGGAAAAAGGATTCATGGCAAAACCATGAGGCAAAAAGAAAAAAATACATTTAGAATGCATTAACTTAGGAACAGATAACCGCTTTCGTTTTCAATTCAAATTGATATATCATTTTTTATATGTTACCTTAAGAGCAATGCAGTTCAAGAAAAAGAACGGACTTGGATATGAAAGCTCCCGTTTCCTTATCACTCAGATTTTCGATCTATATTTTAAAGTACAAAATTCAATTTGATAGGATGTTTCCCTAAAGGCAGGTTTCTTAGGTAGAAAGGCAAATGTGAAATGTTGGGATATTCATTCCATATTTTCGAATAAGGACGAAATGCAATGGAAACAGAATATTTATCTGAAATCTTCTCTATTTTTATAGCAGCGTTTCCAGCTTAAATATTCATACAAAGTACGTAATTAAAATTATTTTGTTGTATTTAACTTTAGATGAATATTATAAAGATAATTCTAGGTAATAATCAATATATTTGTATTGAATATTATTAAATATTCAAGAAACATGTAAATTCTCAAATACTAGTTTCATATTTCTGACAGCAAATAAATTTTTATCAAAGCAATTCTTGGTCATCTCAAAAAAAAAAAAAAAAAAAAAAAAAATCATGTGGCTAACACATGACCTCCCTCCAGATCATGTTAATAAATGGTTTTGGGAGAGCTTTAAGTAAGTTATTACTTCCGACTGATTGAAAATGAATTATAATTTGCTTATAAACTTTATGGATCACTAGTAATAATTAGTACTACTGAATTTTTTTATCATTTCATTTTCCTGTATAATGTACAATGATAACTGTGTGTTCTCATGTATAAATCCGTTCTCAAGCTTTGATTTGAAAATATTGCATCCTATATCCTCTGGCCATACAGTGTTTCGAATTCACAAATCAATGGCTTCACAATACAAATGGATTAAAAGCAGCATACCTTTTAGTTTCCTTAATTGTTAACACATAAATACGACATATATATTATGCAACATATATATATATTACGAAACTTTGTATTCAGAACTTCAATTAGAGTATCACTTACGTTTTATCAGTATTAGCCAAGATCTGATATGTTTTTCCTGTTGATTTAAAAGTTCACATGTGGGCTTCTCCTCACTCTAAAAGTTAAAAGCTTTATATTACATATTCATGTAGATTTTCACTAAAACCTGCTATGGTCTTCGAGTAAAGAACCACTCTCCGTTGTGTATTTTAGACTGTTTGGGCTTAATGATAAATGACACTTCCGGTTGTCCTATTTTATTTATTTAATTTTATTTATATGAATATAAAAAAACTCAAATACAGAAAAAGGAAATTCCTTGAAGGTTTATATGAGAATTATCATGGCCAACAAATTGTCATATTCATTCAGACACGTAGACATTATTTTAAGAACAGTAAAAATTACCGTGGGATTTGCTGAAAATTTAATGCTGAATTTTGAGATCGAAAACATAAAACCGAAAAAATATCGGTCATTTAGCTATCTCACCAATATCGCACCCACAAAATGGGGAAGACACTTATAGATTTCAAAATTTTCAAAAGAATCGAATCCATTAGCCTGTTACGGGCTAGCCGTCCGCCTCCCCTAAACACTATAATATTTGGCCTGCGCTGCCAAGAATTATGAGTTTTCTTTTTAACACTCCTGTGTAGAATAATTTCTTCAATACGAAATTTTATGTAAAGGCTATTTAAAACTTCTCATTTAAATTATTACCGGAAAAGAGTCTAATAGTCTCGAAATAGGATTTTGCGAGGAATTACATAAATGGCGTAACATTTTTCCAACTGTTGCCACGTAATATTATCTCTCCTTATTATTTTTAAAGAAATTAACTGAGTAAGATTCTACATGTACGTATATATGCTCATCGCGCTGAGAAAAATGGCATAATTCTCCATCCGAGCATTTGCATGGCGAAGCCAGAATTTAGAATTTGTTTTATTATTAGTCCAAAGGGATTTGAATCCCGAAGGACTATTAGTTTCGTTTTGGCATTTTGCGTCGGACTCATAAATGTCGGTTCACTTTTCAAACTGTTGCCGCAAAATGTTAGAGTCCTGCATTATATTTGAAGAAATTAAATAATGAAAAATCTGCATAAATGTATGTATATTTCTCGTATTGTGATAAAACAACGGTACACAGAGTCATCGAATTTTGAATAACGTAGTCCTCCAACGAATATGAGCATGTGTAAGACGAAATTTGAAATTTGAAATTTGTTTTATGATCGATTTCCTATTTTTTAAAACTTTGACGAATTTTTGATTAACAAACTCAAGGATTTCAAAGCGAGCAATGGCAACGTTGTGCAGAAAAAACATTTTTATCTCCAGCGCGTGAGTCTCTGTATCGGAAATTCTAAAGATATGCTCGTTTTAAAACTATTTTGCGATATTGCTGTTGCACTGGATCTTATGGTTTAAGTGCGAGGAACATGATATTTAATAAAGAAAGGTAACACACAAAATGTTAAAAAACGCCCCTTTGGACGTAATTTAAAATCTGAAACATTTCAGATTTTTTTTTTTTTTTTATTTCCTATTTTTAAAAACTTGAATGATTTTCTATTAACAAAACAAACTCAACGATTTCAAAGTGAGCAACATTTTTTTAAAATAAAACAGTTTTATCTCCAGCTAGCGAGACTGTTGCCATTCAGAAAAATGTAAGTTAAATTTCCAAATTTAAATAATAATTTCAACTCGGAATATTAATAAATCGGACCTTTATAAATCTATCAAAATAAAATCTATCAAATATCTATCAAATCCATGAGATAGCTATAAATAAATATCTATCAAATCCATGAGATAGCTAATTAGTATTATTAAATGATTCTATAAAATTATACAAGCTGGATCCATTAAAATCATTAAATACAATTTCTTTTTTATGATAACTATTCTAAGCGGCTGGCTGTTCGAGGGATTAGGTTGTAAAGAATAAATGTAGTCAATATAAAATTATGTATAAAAACTTCTAACATTATCTCGAATTCTAAAAATATGTTACATTGAAGTATTTTGTGATTTTGCTTTTGATTTGAATTATATGTGGCGTAAGTGCGAAGAACTTGATATTTAATAAAATATTATTAAACACATAAAAAGTTAATAAAAAGCAAAAACAAATTGTCAACCATCTTACTAACAAAATTAAATATTCATATGATAAACTGAGAAAAGATTAAAAGAATAGAATAATGTATGTAAACAATTAATATTGCACAGGGAGTTCTAAATATATGCTGCTATGCATCTTTTAAAATGTTTGAGATTTTTTTTGTTGAATTGTAAATGGCTGAGTGCGAAGTAAACAGCGCTTAATAATAAGCGAAATAGTTAAAAAAAATTATAAAGCTAACCTCCTATCCCCCCAAAAAAATTACACAATGAGTGAATGCAACAGCAGACTGCTAGACTGAGAACTTGAGTCAGGGAGGTAGTGAAAAACCTCCAATACACCATTTTGGGTGAAGGCCTGGAATCTTTCACGTTTTATTTTATTCGTGTTCCTTTTTTTTTATTCATGTACGTGCTTACGGGTTCATAATGGATTGAAAGTACGCAGAACCTGTTATAACCTGATAAAATGTATTTTTGCCAACCGAAGCTCTTTACAGTTCTAGAACTTTCTGGAAAAGCACTCTTACAGTTCTTCTCAGTATCACAGAGCACAATTATTAGTTACACTTCAAACTGCGAAGAACAGTAAATACAATACAATAGAAGGCCCATCTAAAAGACGAACTCACACGGAGATCGCAATACTTCGAACACCTCTCTGAACTAAAAACTGAGAACTCATGCTGTCACCGGTAGAAATCTCTAGTACTTCCCATTTTAAAGATGCAGCTCTTTCCACCTCATACAGGTCAATTTCCTTACTACCTGCTTTCGGAGAACTATTAGAAAGAGTCTTAGTAGGAAGACTGATTTTTATCTCATTGATTTATTAGAAAGATTATTTTTTCTCGCATAACAATTTATTAGAATCATCCCAGTTTGTTTTCATCAAGAGTAAATCCGCAGAACATGCAATTCCTAAATTAGTTACGATAATTCAAGAAATAAATCTAATAACCTACATTCCATAGTCGTCAGCTTCGACATACAAAATGCATTTGATACTCTTTGGTGGACATATATAACTTCTTTGATCAAAATGGATTGTCCTAGATATATACTTTATATTATAAGAAGCTATTTACCAGATCGAAGCGTTCAAGGTGCACTGGATTCTAATATTATTACAAAAAAAAAAAAAAAATAACTAAAGCATGCCCTCAGGGTTCTTGTTTAGGGCCAAGCATATGGACAATTGTTGCAAATTCAATACTTAAGAAATTTAATAATATTGCAGAATGCAAAATAATAACATATGCCGCTGATACCTCATCAATGGTAAAGGGAAAATAGAATCTGCAGCCTAAAATTACATCAACCTTTTCAGTAACGGGACAAAGAACCATAAACTCGCAAAATATGTTCTTATTAGCAATGATTAAAGGATCATTAAAACCATTGAAAAGAAATCCATCCTTAAAATTACAAGGTTCATCAATCAAAATAGTAGATCGAATAACATATCTAGGAATTATTACTTACAACAGATGCTCCTGGATACCTAATATTAAATATATAAAGATAAAAACAGGTATATTACTTAATAATATGAAATGCACAACATCCCAAAACTGGGGAGGTTTTTATATATTACGTAGAATCTGGTATAAAACAGTAACCGAAAGAATTATTTTATATGACTCTGGAATTTGGGCAAAAGATTTAACCAATCATGAGCGACGTCTCTCGAACACCCTGCAAAGACCACACTTGCTGCTAATCAGGAAATGCTATAGAACCACATCAACTGCAGCTTTACAAGTAATCACAGTAAGTCCTTCACTTGACCTAATAGTAGAAAAAGAAGCTTGCCTGAGTTGTATAATAATATTAAATCAAAATAGACAGCTTTCAAACATATTTTCACACAGATAATAAAAATAAACACTCAAATAGTCGATATCATCCAAGCGTATATAATCTTCAAGAAAATATTAATACAAACTTTACAGCAATAGCATCAACTGGTATTTCTATATTCACAGACGGCTCTAAAGCAGAGACGGGTATAGGCTCTGGTATGAATATACAGAGATAATATGCCGATCTAATAAATGGAGAAGAAGACTACATAAAAACAATTCTATCTTCCTGAATTACTAGCAATCACAAAATTAGCTGAATTAGTAGTAATCACAAAAGCATTAAACTTATCCAGTCTATTTAATAACCAAGTTAATACCTACACAGATTCCTTATCCAGCCTTGAAGCTACACTGACTACCAATAAGTATTTGGACACCTGTGATAGAAAAGAAAAACTAACTTTATTCAAAATCAATAGTTGGTAGAGCCTCCACGAGAGGTAATTACAGCGTGGACCCTCCGAGGCATACTTTCACAAGTATTTGTATGACAGCTAGTGGTATTTTCTTCCACTCGGCTTGGAGAAGACATAGAAGTTCCTTCACCGATTTTGCACGGGTAGCGCAACCCTGAATTCGGCGATGCAACTCGTCCCAGAGGTTCTCGACAGGGTTCAGGTCTGGACTCTGGGCAGGTCAGTCCAGTCGATGAACATTGGCACCATACCAAGCCTTGGTTAACGTCGAAACATGACAACTGGTATTGTCGTCCTGAAAGTAATAGGGGTCAAACCCGTAAAACTGCCACAACGTAGGAAGCACATTGTAATCCAAAATAGTGCAGTAGGCATCGGAGTTGAGCTTACCATGAATGGGACCAATGGTCCCAGCCCATACCAGGAGAAACACCCCCAGACCATAATTCCACCCCCGCCGAACTTGACTGTTGGCACAATGCATTCTGGCAAGAGACGTTCTCCAGGTAGACGCCAGACCCAGACCCTGTCATCCGAACGGTAAAGGGTGAACCTTGATTCGTCACTCCAAAGAACTCGTTCCCACTGATCTACGGTCCAATTTCGATGTGCTTTGCACCACATTAACCGAGCAGCGCGGTTGGACTTTGTCACCAAAGGCTTATGGGCAGCAGCACGACCATGAAATCCAAGCAGATGTGCTTCCTTACGGATGGTATTCATTGAAACAATGCTCCCGGATGCCTGTTGAAACTCCTCGCGGATGAGGGCGATCGGTTGGGTGTGGTTCTTCCGAATTTTTTTGGACAGCACTCGTCGGTCTCTATCTCCCAGTTTCGTTGGTCTTCCGACTCGGGACATATTCCGACAATCACCGCTCACCTTCCACTTCTTAATCACATAGGCCACTGTCGATTTTGGGTACTTCAGATCGCTAGATATGTCCCTTAAGGATATGTTTTTTAAGGCCACATTTGTGATACCCGATAATTATACCTTTCTCGAAATCAGAGAGCTCCGAACTGCGAGGCATCTTGCATGCGACTAAAGCCGATGCTGTTTTCTACACGATATAAACCGGCGGAGTCCGTGGCGTACCTTGGGACCGCAGATATCGTCATTTTCATAGGTGTCCAAATACTTATTGGTAGTCAGTGTATAAGTGGTATTTATTGCAGAAATCCTACAGTCTACGAAATTCAAAACTTTTAATCAACATATCAATAGTACTGAGACCACTGCTAAATTGGTTTCCAAACCATACAGTTATACCAGGTAATGAATTAGCAGATTCTCTTGTAATCAAGCAGCAATAGGATTAAATATACCAAAATTTACAATACACTTTCCAAAATAACATCCTAAATATATCAAATTAAAAGATCAATTATTACAATGACAATCAAGATGCACTAATTCTAAAACAGGACAAAAAATTACTAGAATGTTTCAACTGATTTTAACCAAATGTTTCAACTAAATTTATGTCATCGTCCTTTACGACTACAAAATTTTTAACTGGACATGGTCCATTTCTAACATATTTTAAGAGATTCAAACTTAGATACTGACATTTATAATTGTGGTAAAATAGAAGTCCCGACCATTATGTTTTTGAATGTGAACATACAAAAAAGAATCACTTAAATAAACCTTCAAATCAATACTGGAAAGAACGGACACCTATTAAAACATTCTGCTTTATATAATAAACTTTCAGAAAAAAATAGAATACTGTATCAATCATAACAAATAATTTCAACAGTTATTTTCGTCAACAAATTTCCTTTTGGAATCCATTATATACTTCTTATTATATATTTAAAATACATCAAAATTAACTAAATTCCACAATCATTTATGAAAAAGAGTTTAATATTCGTACTAAGGTCTAAATTGAAACTTGAACCGATTTGTTTTATATCAATGAACCAAGACCCTCTGAAATTTCGATCATCTGAAACATCGAACTTTATGTATGAAATCTTCTATTAAAAGAACTTAGAAATTTATATGTCCAGAACTTTTGATCTATTGAACTTTATTCAACTATGGAACTTTCACTGAGTCTTAAACTATTGAAATCTATTAAAATCAAATTGAAATGTAAATCAAAAACTCAATGTAGCATGCAGATGCAAAGAAGTCTGTAAATAGCTTTTACTCTCATGTAAAAATATCACTGTCATGGCATGTAAAAGTATCATTGTCATGTAAATTTATTCATTGTAAAAATGATCTTATCAATAAATAATTTTCACGGGGGGGGGGCTTTTTTGTTGGGTATCAACTTAGATAGGAAGCCCTCTCAGTGGTGCAAAGTGCAAAGTACTTTCCATTTCTCAAAACTACTGGAAAACGTATACTGTTAAAGTTACACATAAGGGCCTGATACGGTTACACTTACATGCAGGGATCAATTGCATGCAGGGATTACATGCAGTTATTCAATGTCTCTACCCAGGGATAACTCTAGCAGTTAGAGTTATACAGGAACTGAATTAAAATGTCGCAAAATAGTAGCCAAGTTTGGTGTATTCTAGCGATTTATCTCCAAATTTAGCGAAACAAATTAATCCCCAAAACCAATTGCTGATATTTTCAATTTTAGCAAGATAGCCATGTAACTCAATGTTATATATATTTGTTCTAACTTTATTTTTCAGACAGAGCTTCGCTTTTCTAGCATTTCCTGTCGAGTTATATAAAAGATAGTACAACTTCACAAAGAATTTCACTAAAATTATTTACATGTATACAAAATTCGTAAATTCACTTTGTTCAGAATAAAAATCGCATTGCCCTATGTGTGGCATTCAATAAGATAAGATATAAAAGCTATTGCCATCTTCTCCGTCAACATTATCGTATTTACAATATTTTTTTATATTTTTCACATTCAAAAGTTTAATTTAAATTAAAAACTCGTATCGTATTTACAACATTTTTTATTGTTGACACATTCAAGAGTTTAATTTAAATCAAAAAGTCCGTAAATTAATTATTCTTCATTATTCATTACTAGTGGGAATACCTTTTGCTTAATAATTTTTAATATGGACTAGACTTGCAGAAAAATTATTGCATTATTAAAGAGATACAGAATCTTAGTAACTACAAATGGCGTAAAATGTAAATTTATTTAGTAAATTAAGAAAATAGAAATGAATCAGTGTAGTATTTTCATTAATAAAAGTTTATATGCCCGATGGTTTTGAAAATTCATATTCCTGTGATAAATAGCCATGCACAGCCTGTCATAATAGATAAGAAATCTGTCCATTTATTTAATTCATATATTAAACTATTTACTTGTCCGTTATGTACGCTGTAATGGGTTCTAGGCATTGCATAGAGATTTTTCTTGTTTACACTGATCTCAGCCGGCAAATGGATAAATTCAGTAATGAAGTTCTTCATATATCTAGGTATGAGGTTCTCTCTAGCAAAATGTGCGTAGTAAGAAGCAGATTTAAATTATGCATTTAATAAGCTTGAAGCAATTTGGAACTCATTCGTTTCGCTTGAGAACATTTTTTGCAGACCAGTGCTTTTTTTATTTTATTACATTTATTAAAATTTCTTCAGAAACACAATTTATTCATTAAAGATTTCTTCTTATTTAATATCCAAAATTTATTACACACATTTCTTTTTTTTTTTTCTTTATCGATTACTATTTAGTTCTGAATCATGTCTACCTCACTAAAAACTACAAATCAGTTACATTTAAAATAGATCCCCAAAGTAGTATTAGGATGATTCCTGAAGGAAATTAATTCATTTCCCCACTATAAATTTGCTATGCTAATTTCAATCCTTGCATGATCCTGGGGATGACAGACGGAAACATACATGTTGATACTGGATGAGGATATGTTAATTATGCAAAAAATATTGTAGCGGTGATAAAATATACTATTAAGCTGATTAAAAAAATTAACTCGTATAAAGCAATAACGGTTACTAGAACTTTACTAAATGAGCATATATTACATATTACGAAATGAAAAGATAAATTATAACTTGCATTGGAGCAGTGCATGTAGATATGCAATAAACTCACACTGATAACGACTTCAGTAGTAGTGGCTGATAATTCGGTGGGTAGAAATTAAGACATGCAATGACAAGTAAATAAGCAATGGTGTATTGTTAGTACCTCAATTTGTAAATTTTTAGATGGCTGCTGAATTTCCAGGAATTGTAAAATTAATACTTAATATTTGTAAGGTTTCATTTTCTACTTTCGTTAACTTCTATCATAATGTACGATTTCTGTGTGAGCTTCTAATCATGGTTTACGCTAGGCTTTGCTAATTTTGTATTCCACATTGGATTTGATTTGTACTCTTGCGTTAAAATCTGTTTACCCACGGGTTAGCGGATAGGTCTGTTTTTATCAATTCTTCAATATGTATAACCATAAGATCGATGTGTTAATATATAACCTTTTTAAAACGTTCACTGCTTTTATGCTACTTAAAGTTTAACAAGTCTGCTGCTTATAATCAGAGAGGACGTTCGATAATCTTCTGTATTTCTAAATCACATATTAGCAATTTAAAATTAATAGTGTTTGTCATATACAGTAAATTTCGTTAACGCGAATCCATTTTAAATGGCTAATCATATTTTACTAAACAAATATTCACAAATACGACATCAAAATATATTACGCATTTAATGTATTAACTGTTTTTTTGGCTTGTTTTTGGTTTATTTGATTGTGGCAGAGCACTCGAGGGCTATCTTCCTAAAGGAAGGGGATACCTTCGTAGAGGACTTTCTAAGGGAAACTGTCTCGTATACACTTTTAAGATTGGGGGAAAAGCACAAAACCAGTCATGCAGCCAACCCGTTCTCGGGATTCGAACCTTGTACCCAACTAGCAGTGTTCAGCAACTTTAGCGCTTGCTCGTTGGTGGTCACTAACCGTTTTTTAAACTAAGAACTAAGAACTGAAAATAAGAGTTCTAAGAACTGAAAATAAATCTCATATTTATAATTTTTAACAAAATCTGCCAATAATGCTGGTACTTATTCAGTTACTAATAAAATTATAATTTCGGCTAAACTCAAACCTTGTGTCATTCTACTCAAAATATAAAAATGTTAATTAATAAGATGTAATTTCCCTTTGCATTTCAGCGGATATAACATCATTTGCAAATAATGGCAGTAAATGTTTTGTTTAAAATTTTTAATATTATTTGCTCAGAGATAAAGATAAAATGAGAAAAACCATAAAAACGCTGTCCTAATCTGATCGCTTAATTTATAACTCGCATAAGCTCTCATTTATTAAGCTCTCATTATTTTGCCTTAATAAAGCATGCCAATTTTATTAAACCAGTGCATTTTCAAGTATACCATTTCATTGTACTGGGTTAACACTTGAATTTACTAAACTTCTCATCATAGTATGAGTGAGTTTCAGTTCTCATCCGCATATTTCGGTTGGCAGACTAATTGCAGGTTACTTCTGTGTCACATTCTCGCGGCAAGAGTTTCGTTCCGCTATAATTTTCCATTATGATCTTTTGTCTTTAGTCATAGTTCATATTCACGTTTCCCTCATCGCATTTCAGGATCACGCTGTTTATTATCCTAAACAGTACTGTGACGCACTTAGACATCAATTTATTTTCAGTTTTGTTGTAAAGAATTATAGCATAAGATTAACCCGTCGCATCTTATTTTTCTCGTTTATGAAGTTAAATATTTATTTTTCCACTTCATTTGTTGCAGCTGAAAATTCATATGGATAAAAAGTAGTTTCTGTCGTT
Organism: Stegodyphus dumicola; assembly: GCF_044657685.1. Classification (NCBI taxonomy): domain Eukaryota; kingdom Metazoa; phylum Arthropoda; class Arachnida; order Araneae; family Eresidae; genus Stegodyphus; species Stegodyphus dumicola. The sequence continues at coordinate 95,033,438 of NC_140772.1, read as the reverse complement.
TTTTATTCATAAAGCAACATGTTTCCTTTTAAAAATACGTAATTTTGTAATAAGTCTTGTACATTTTGTCTTTCTGTATATTTTTTGTAAATATGACGTGATTTTAATCTAGAGTTTTCATTTCATTTTTTATAATTTAGCGTTTCTCCTTTCGTAACTTTAAATGCTTTTGAATTTTTATTTTCTTTTGAGATTTATTATGGGATATATTTTAGACTATCTGAGAATGGGAATATATTTTTGTGAAATAATGTTTGTATATTATATTAATTTATTCAGTTGAATTGTCAAAAAAGGATGAAACGTTTATTCAGAGCACTTCAATTATTCTTGTTTAAAAAGTTTAATTAATTATTCCTGATGAGTTTAATTGGAACATGAAACAATGAATAATTAATTTATAATTTTTCTTTCTTGATTTTTAATATTTTTATTATTTTTTTTAATTTAACTCTTTTCTTAGATCATTTTAAACGATAAGACTGACTAATTCTTTCATTTATTTCCTAAAATATTTTCTTTTACGACAGTTACTTCAACTTCCAAGCTAGTATGATAATTTTCTAGCTAAAACATTTCTATTCTGTAAATTTTATAACCTCATATATATAAAATGATATATAAATGATTAACAATAAAGCCAACATAATATATAAATCAATAAATACAAAATAAAAAAAACTGTTCAAATATAATCCAGTGGCGCACTGATAGCAGCAACAAGTGGTGATAATAATGCACAATAAAATAAAATAAAAAATACGTTTAACATTCGGTCCGTAATGAGTTGCGTAAAAGCCATATTTAGGGAAAAAAAAAAAAAAAAAAAAAAAAAAAAACAGAAACATAAAGGCGAACTGCAAAGCAAGAGAGGGGCAAAATATGACGAAACAGAAAGGAAAATGAAATTTACATGTTCCACTGCATCGTCATCAGAGGTTGGTGCAACGAAAGACGTAAATAAATAAACAACCTATTCCTGAACCGAGAAGGATATAAATAAAGGTTTGAAATTTAAAATTTAAAAATAATCTTAAAAAAACAACCAAAATAATCTCTGTTTTTATCAAACCAATCCTTACAGGTCGAAGTAAGTAGTGCCGAAATGCAAAATTATGCCATCATAATCACAGATAAATTCAAAAAAATGCGAAATAATAGATAAATTCTAAAACATATTTTGAGTAGATGGAATGAAAAACAAAAAACGAAAAAGAAAAATACACTTATAAAAAGCTAATAACATATACTTCAAAAAATAAAATCACATTCAATTTTTTAATCCCAAACTAGAAGAAACAAAACTATATTCAAATTCTGAAATCATACAAACCAGGTAGAAACATATGAGCATAAATCATAAACAAGCAAAAAATTACAAATCAGTCCAAAATGTGTAAAACAGAAGTAACCCAACTTATGCAAAAATCAAAGCAATAAATGAAACTTTTATGTAAAAAATAAAATAAAAATAAAACAGAGGAGTAAGTTCTTAAAATTTGTAACGGAAAAGCAACAAAAGCTCTAAATATATATATATATATATATATATACGCCTGTATAGTTGCAAAGCCTAAATAAAATGCGTTAAGTAATGAATTTAGATGAACTACGAATTTTAAGTTGATTAAACCTCAATAAATATAATTAGAAAAATCTTCCATTTTAACAAAAAAAGTAGAAATGAAAAAAACATCGATTTACCTAGTCTTAAAGAGATTGCCAATTTGATCGCAAGTGAAGTATAAATTCGCTTCAGTTCAACGAATGGAATAAGTTGTAGTGTTTAATAACAATAATATTTTTTTTTGGAAATTGTAATGCACAATGAAAAAAAGGCTTAACAAATTGTGAGGAATAAATAAGTTAAAAAATTGAAATTGTAATATAGGAAAGGTTGTTTCTAGTAAACAGTGAGCAACGATGTGAGCAAATTTAGATAATGCTAAACAGGAGTTCAAAAAAGTATTATGAATTACAGGTAACCTAAAAGAAGAAAAAGAAAGCCGTTGTCAGATGTTATATTATACACATATATATGTAAAATATAAAAAATACGATGGCTTTGATCTACGCGAACAGGCAACCTCTAATTAACTTTCGCAATTTCAGGTTCTTCCTCCTAGACCAGTACTTTAAAGAACATTCGGGCATGTTACGTAACCGCTACTATAAAATCTTATGCAGGAAGGATGACTAATAATTAAGACATTTACATTTATTAGTATGAACAAGAGGAAATAACTTCTGTAAAAGATTTAGATAAAAACCTAAACGTAACGCATAATTTTCATCTTGTCAATACTGAGAAGAAAGAAATCTGAAGTTTGTTTCAGCAAGAGTGGATCTTTTCATGGAAAATAATGATGTAAAATAAAATTGTTTAGCTTAATTAAAATAAAAGTGAGAAAGGCTGGTAAAATGCATTAATGTAATTTTATTAAATGTTGTGGTTGTTGGGCATATATTCTATATATAGAATAGGATCAAAATATTAACTTGTATTTTATACACCAACTTCTTATCCAGATGTGATTCATTTAACTCGGAAAAATGTCAAAATTATCAAATATCTGTAGAATTTAGTTTTCCTTCAATAACTTTCGATCGAAAGAGCAGGCAATAAATACAGGAATGACAATTCATTTTTCCATGTTCCTCATTACTCTCACACGAAAGGGGAATGAGGGAAGATGGGAAAGTCAAACCGTCAGCTGTTTTGGACAAGATTATATCGGTATCCAGGCGATTAATTGGGCTGACTAATCAAGATAACCCAAATCCAAGCCTAGTTATCGGAGAAGCAGTTTGGTTCCTCTTCTATGGCGTATCATTCAGAAATGCTATAAGAATATTTGTGTATTATGAACTATTGGGAACAGAAACGTTTATAATAATAACGCTAGATTTTCGTCGTGTATACCTATATCAGTTATTCACATTAATTTCAAATCGTAATTCGTTTGCTCATCTACCGAATTTACACTCCAAGAGATGCACTAAACAATTCTAAAATTTGTTAAATTTATTTATAAAAATTACATATGAAATATAAATGATTAATAAGTTAAAAACGAGTTTTATGTGAAAAGTTTAAAACACAGAAACAGGCATATTTGTTGAACGTATTTCAAAATAATATCTCAAGTCAATAAGTAATCATTTATGTACATGTATCATTTCTGTAAATTGTATTACAGAAGGTAAATATCGCTATATAATTATAAAACTGCCAGTTCCTTCATAATAACTTAAGTATGGCTAACAATAAATTAGAAAAAGATAGGATAAATATTTGTTTAAGATGTTTCAACCTGCTTTGAATTGGTCTTGCTGTGTTGTGTTTAAAACCTGATTTCTCTTGTTGGAGGCCATCTCTTGTTGGCGGCCTAACACAGTTATTTCAAACTTAGTTTGATTATATCCGCAAATTTGAGATGTGCAAATGCTGCAATATACGAGCGTTTTGTTAAGATACCGTCATCGTCTGTGAGGAATTTCATTTCTTATTTATTTATAGTATAATATTATTCTTATTTCCAAACATGGTGTATCAAATGTGATGCGGCTATTGACAAAATTATAAATTAGAAATGTATATGAAGTTTTTTTTTTTTTTACTAAGGGCACCAAATCCATTTATAAAAGGTTAAACTCAATTTTCTACAAACGTAAAAATTACCTCTTGGCATCTAAAGCTCCATTCTAAAGGTCATAGCTTAAAGAAAAAAAGACTTAAAAAAGGACATTCAAAGATAAGTATTGTTGCGTGCGTACGGGTTCGTTATGAAATGAATGCACAAGTCCGATGAAAAATGAACAAAAATTTATTATTATCACAACAGAAATGCTTAAATTTTCTCAAATTATCATGCAGTATCACAATATCTCACAGTAGTTATCTTTTAACTACTTAAATGTACAATAGAACGTAATTCAAAACAGCTAAAGAACGCTAATCCGCGAATTCGCTATAATCAACAACGGCAGTTTTCTAAACAACAACAAACTAAGCAACTACTACAAACTGAGATGTTTTCCTCCTTTTATAAGATTTTAAAATCACGCGCTAGAATTTTCCAGTACTTTCTCGAAATCAAAAAGAGATATTTATTTATTTAACGCACGCGCTCTTGTATTTTTAATTTTTCCGGCTTAGCTTTCTTTTAATATTCGTCACGCGCTGCACTGCGCGAGAAATAAAACCATTTAATTTATAATTGAACTAACATTAGCTTTTTAAATACCAAATTCGTATCAGTATTATACCTGCAGGAAAATTGTGTTTCCTAGATTTCATGATTGTAGAAATTTATTGCACTGGTAATATATGAAGTCTCAAGATATCAAGAGAAATTTGTACTTTTTGTATTATCAAATTCGATTCTCTGTAATTTAAAACTTTAAATTTGCATTTTAGGAAACGTTAAAATGAAGAATCCCATTTTTCGAAAGAACACTCATGGTGATTAAATATGATTGTAAAGTATGTAACAGAATACCGTTTTTGAACTTAAAAGCAGTACAAGTTTATGTACAAAAATTGTGCTTCTGTTTAATTGTTAATATGCACTCCTGAACCTGGCAATGAAGAGTGGAGAGATGAAAAGTAATTGCACTAGCCCAAAGTTAACAAATGATACCTGTACCTAGTAGTAGGTTCTAGAAGACGTTAAGCTATACACAACTAAATTATCATTATGCAGTTTTAAAGATATTTGTCTATATTACAGAGTGTCTATTTTACGTAATACTAAAGATTAGCTATTTCAAATGATCAGTATATAGAAGATACCAACGCTGGTTATAAATGCAAACAAATTCAGTCTTGCTGTAATGTAAATTAAATAAAATAACGTACCGAAGAACACATAATGGATATATTAAAGCAGTAAGATAATATTGCGTAGAAGAGATATTGTTTTAGAGGTTATCAGACACGAAGTTTGAAGTTAAGTATGGAAGTTTTTAATTCGAGGTTAGTAGGCATGCATTGTCAGTTGCAGTGCGAAAATTTCTGGAGACATTAATTCTGAGTAATGAAATGTGCGTATTGATCTTTCAACAATAAATAATAATATCTTATATATTATGTATCTTATATATTACTTTAATTTGATATGCATATTGTACGGAAATACTTTACCCATATTAATCCAGTTAAAAAAAATATTTATGTACGTAAATTTAGCCCCCAATCGGGATAGTGGTTAGCGACTTTGGCTTCTGTATCGAAAGACCCGGTTTCGAATCCCGGAGAAGGTATGGATGTTTGTAAATGTACAGTGTCAGTGTGGCATGGGAAGCACTCTAAATATGAGACGAGCCGAAAGTCCTCTCGAGAGGTTGCTGGTAGGTAAAGACGCTCGGACCCCACCTCCCACCTCGAGTTGCTTTCTCTCAGAATTGGGGGTGAAGTGAGCTAATGTCGCGCTGTAACCTATATAGTGCCGGAGACTCCAATGACAGGCGTATTTGACTCCTTGCTTGAGCGACATTTGTAAGAAAAGTGAGATTGGTAACAATAGCGTAAGTGTTAATGTAAAAACACGCACATATATTGAAATTTAAGAACATACATTAAAAAGCGTATGTGTTTTAAATATTATCAATACAGTTTTTTATACGCTTCTATTTGAATAACGCAAGATATTGTAAGCAATATCCTATCAGTTCTTTGAAACGGCAGAGTAAAATTAATTATAAAACACTGGATCGTAAAATGGGAGAGGTAATCATGAAATATAAATGCTAGGCTTTTTACTTAATATTAAAATTTAGTGTTTAAGGCCTCATAGAATTATATTTCAGGATTTAATCATATTTTATCTATTATGTCAGAGAATCTTCGTAGGAGCTACAAGTTAACATCCTGTTTATTTAAGGAATTTATAAAATATTACTCTTTTTTCTTAATATGTGCCTTTTTTAAACTTTAAACAAACTGACCGTAACATCTGAAGACTTTCGTAACAGCTAAAGAAATCAATTCGAACTGCATTTTGTAATACCTGACGCTTTGCTGAGAGAGGTCATAACTGAAAATATTGTTAAGGAATTCGCTGAAATATAATGTAAATACAAACGTTGAGTTAATTTCTGTTTAGCAGCTTAAATCAAAATGATTGCAGTATTGGAATTAAGTACTTTTAAATAATGCTTAAATAATATTTTGCCCAGGAATAATGCTTGTATAGAGTTTAATTTTCCAATATAGCTGAATAACAACATTGTATTATGAAACTGTTTTTATTTCCTTCCAAATAATATTAATTACAATACAGAATAAAAAAATTATGAAGCAAATTATTTCCATATAATTATTTTAATTGCATGTCACAATGCGAAGAAAAAAAATTGCATTGATATGTATAATATGTTACCAGAATAACTTTAAAATGGATTATTCCTTTTAAAGTTTATTTTACTTCAAGGTGCAAGAGATAGATTATAGCACTGAAATATGCTCCAAGCAACTGAAATTCTTGACATAAAGTAATTAGAGTTTAATTTTCCTCTCTCTAATATTATACTTTTGTTGTCGGCATTTAAATCAAAATACAGTCAACAACTAGTGCTTTAATTTATTGCTTCACATTTCTGAAATGGTAAAGAAAATTAAATTGTCCTTTACATTATGGAAATTCTTTGAGACTTAAATGCTGGGTAACGAAATGTCAATATCAGGTAGCCTTAGAACAAATCTGCCTTAATTCGAGTTAAGTATGCATATTTTCTGCGTATGTTTTATTTATTGCGAAATATTCTCCGAAAGTGAATTCATCTGGAAACTAAAATTATTTTCCGGATAAATTTTTGAAAGTTTTCTTTTAGGTAGTGATGAATATTTCTGAGTAGTGAAGCTATTTCTATTGAAAAAATGTATGTTTCATTAAACTAAGAGAAAGCTATGTTGATATTTTTATTAAATCTATTATAGATAACAACATGGATACAGGGGTAAGTTTTAATTAATACAAAATTTTTAATTAATTAAACTTAAAAAAAACCATAAATATTTAATAGCTATGAATATCTTAAATTTGTCCTAAAATTATCATATGGTTTATTAAATAGATATTTAGGTTAAATTTTAGTTTAGATTTTTGTTTTCCAAAGGCAATCATTTATGTAGAAAGAAGGCACAAATTTTGGTATATTATTTGATAAAGATTAAAGATAATGTAGCATACTTGTATACGAAATCTACATTTCGTTAAAATCGCATCAAAGTAAGATTGCGTTTTTAAATTATTTACGCTGAATTTGACGTGAAATTTGTACATTTATTATGTGTAGTTTTAAAATGGTTGCATTATCGCATAAAAATTAAATAAACACAATACATTGTCAGTAGTAATCAAATATATATATTGCGCACAGTGGCCCTCTAGTGGCCGAGCGGTAAAGTCCTTGACCACTCATAGTTCGGTACGAGGTTCGATTCCCGCGAAAGAACTGGCTGCATGGGTGACTTCGTGGGTTTCCTCATGTTGAAACGTGTTAGTACGAGGCAGTTTCTTTTAGAAAGTTCTCCACGAAGGCATCCCCCTTATGTGCCTTATGGCGGAAGACGCAAATAATAATAATAACTTTAAATTATAATATTTTAAACTATTTTTTGGTTAAATTTTATGCTTAAAACTGCTGGAAATATGATTTATTGCTTGAGAGTTAGTCTTCTCTTTATTTTTTTAAGTGCTTCTCATACACCAAAATCAAATATTTAGTATGAACGTATAGTATGCTATACCAACTTAAACTATTACCATATGCTACTTTTTATATTCACTATAACATGAGTCAGGCTTTAAACCATTTTCACAAATTCTTTGTACCAGACCGCATTAACTCTCAACCACTTCGCAATAAAACATAAAATTATAACCAATTTTTTGAAATATTTTCTGCCATAGTTTTAAAATTTTAGATTTAGTAGCATTTCTGAGAATTACGCATAATTACTTAAAAATATATTTTATTTGTTTATATTTAATAATAGAGTATATTTCTTTCATAAATTTTCTAAAGTTTCATACATCTAGAAATTTATTTTGATTGTATTAAAATTATTAGATTTGTTATTACACTAAAATGTTGGGAAGCATATTTATTTCAAAGAACAAAATGTATTTTCAAAATTTCAGTATTGCCTTAATTGTCTAAATTTATAGTAAAAGCGAATTTATTTTATGCGACTTTTCTAAATTATGGTTAACAAATTTACATAACTATTTTTATTAATAAATATTGGTAATTTCGATTTGTTAAACTATGTTTAATTAACAGAAAATAATTAATAATTTATTATAATCAATATTAATTTAATAATTAATTATAAAGTGATATTATAATAAATATCAATTTAATAATTAATTATAAAGTGATTGCCACGGAATTTAATTAATTATCATTTACTTATTAATTAACTTCTGATTCATATAACATAATTCATTCACTCATATGATATATATTACATGAATGTATTTCATTCATATAATATAACTAATAACAGTATCAAAACTTAATTGAATATGAAAATATCATTCTTGATGGAGTTTAAATAAAGAATCTATTAAAAGGTTATGAACTAATGTAGAATTAAATTATCAAGAATAAGAAAGATTCTTACATAATGCCTAAACTACTGATAACACTATTTTCTTGGAGGTATTTGAATTCTTGTTAAGATTCTAAACCCTTACTTAGATTGAAAAAAATGGAATATTCTGAGAATGGAATGTTGATTTATCACAAAGGTATTCGTGGAATACGTTTTAAGTTTAGGAATTTTTAGAATTTATTATAGGTCTTTATTTTTCAAATTCATACAGGCTCTTCCAAATTTTCAGAAAATTATTGCTATATGTTGTAAAATTTTACATAATTTACTCTTGTTACTAGCTCAGAGTTCTAGATAAATGAAGTAATTTCCTGAACTAGTTGACTTACGCAAATGCGTTTTACTTAAAAACCGTGGTACACGTTTCATTCATTTTTCAGGAAAAGGTATGCGTCCACATTTTACTGCGAAACCGTTATTTTCTTTTCGGTAGATGCCTGAGGTGAAAACTTCAAATACAAAACTGTAAAAAGCCACAGTATAATAGCCTTAATAAATAATCACTTTATTTTTTTTTCTTTTTTTTTTTCTTGATTTTATGTATTTTGCGAAAAAAGGAAACTTAGATCAGCATTCCATCAAACATTTGAAGATTGATTAAAATTTAATGTCTTTATGTACCTTTACTTTAATTAATTTACATAAGTAATTTTTTGCATTTATTTCATGCTTGTTGTGTTTTTGAACTTATGGTAAATGTCTGAAATTTAAAAATGAATTATTATTTTCCCAATTAACTGAAATTTATGTTTGAGTAAAACATATAATTGAAAAAACCTGGATGCTTAGTTTAATATCATTATAATACATTTACTCGTTTATATGGTATTGGTCCAATTTTAACCTGGAACATTCAAGGAGACATTCTTAAGGGTTTCACCGCAGTTATGAGTTTTTATTGGTGTGGAAAAAGTTGTAAAATGGAAATGTGGTTTAAAAGAAGAAATCTAAAGTTTTATCAATGCGGAAGTTTTCGTTAGCTTAAAAATGTCAGTACTATAAATTAAAAGAAATCAGTGTCGTAGCATTTGACGTCATTAAGTCCGAAAAAGGCTTTCTATTCCTTTCCATGATAATTATTCAATTATTTTAATACTTTATATATATATGTGTGTGTGTAAGTATTAAAATAATTATTATTTTAATTATATATATATATATATATATAATTTATCAAGCAAAGCAGTAATAACAATTTTTGAAAAACCAATTTTGGTCAAGAAAACATCTTGCGCAATATGCTGCAAAATAAGTAAAAAATAAAAATTGTAGAAAGCTCGCCTAAAAGTTACCAAGAGCTGCTGCTCCAAAAGGTTTAAGACGTTTTCAAAAATTAATACACATGAAAAGCAAATCATTAGACATGTAAAACATAAATACAATAAAATTAAAAAACAGAAAAAGTTAAAAAAAGTTAAAAAGTAAGCGGAAAATGTATATATCACATGCACACACATATATGTACATATGTTACCGTGAAAGACCGAAATTGGAGAATGTCGACTTTCACCGGAGAATGTCAACATTCACCAAATACGTCGGTGAAAGATCGAATATTGCACTACGTTCTTGTATATTCGGACCCTCACCGGTGTATGTCGGCAATCACAGATATGTTCTGGTGAAAGTCGAAAAGAGAGGTTATAAAGTGCCATAATAGTTTAAGCTGTTGCAATAAATAAGTTTTAAATCACATAATTTAGCAAGTTTTTTATTACTGTTATTTATTTTTCTCATTTAGAACGTACTGTATAATTAAGTAAGTTTTAAACTTCTATTATTTTCCTTTCTCATTTTGAATGTATTGTGTGTTTTAGGTTCTCATGTTCTTAAGTTCTTATTTCAAGTCTCAAGTGCGTTTATTCGCGACTGAATTACGGAAAAGAAAATATAATACTGTTATATGTTCAACATTCACCATTAGGACATGGTGAATGTCGACATTGACCGGTGTAAGTCAGAAATAAGAGTATTTGGAAAATATTTCGGACATACACCAAGAGACTATGTGAATGTTGACATTCACCGGTGAAAGTCGACATTCTCCAGATTTCGGTGTTTCACCGTAACATGTACACAAATAGTAATAGAGAAAATAAATTAAATTATCTCCTAAGGGAAATTTAGAATACAGAAGCGTGTTATTGTGGTAAAAAATGGCAATAAGAAAGCATTTTTAAATGCTAATGTGGGGAAAGGCAACGACCATAGTTGATAACACACATTTATTACTATTTACAAATATAGATTATATTAGGATTACAATTAATGAAAATGGTATACGAGCGATAGAGCGACGTCTGCTCCGCTCGCCAGCTAATCCTCGTCTTCTTCCGAAGGCGGGAAACACATGCTGACGTAATGCATACGTCACACAGTAGGAGATTAGGGAATATCATGACATAACGTTTCCCACATTCGGCCATCATGACCGGACAGGCGACCTCGCCTGAAGCAAAATAGTATATCATCAAATTAAAAAAATTATTATAATATAGTAACATAGGTATGAAAAAAAAATCTGTAGATACAAAGCTGAGGATACTTACACAAATGGAGCAAAAAAATAGATTAAACACACCACAGCAGTTAACTAAAAATAAAAAGAACATTAGTATGACAAAATGAATTAAAAAGTTGATATGAGGAAAAAAAATTGTTAGAAAGTTCTCGGGTGTCATCTGTCCAAACACAGGAGGACCTACAATGCTGACAGTTTAATAAAAATTAAGTGATACGTTCAATATTGTTGGACCAGGGTTTCATGTATTCAGCACAAGTAGATGTTTTGGATGGTCCGTCGAAAAATGCACACTTTTCCACATCATATGTGTCATTTTGTTTGAGCCTGGTGACTTTATAAGATCCGAGAAATTTCTGTTTGAGTTTTAGACCAGGGCCAAACTGAGTTCGTTTGATAGCCACAAGGTCATGAAGTTGAAATTTTTGTGCCTGTTTTCGTCGCAAATTATAAGTACGGCGATTTTCGTCTTGCACTTTAGAGATTTGCTGTTTTGCGTCCTTACGGAGATCGTCACGTTGCTGAATGAATGCAGATTTGATCTCCTCGTCGATTAGAGCAGCGATGTTTATGTCGTTTTGCGATTTAATTTTAGTCCCAAAGAGAAGTTCAAAGGGAGTAGAATTGATGCTACGTTGAAAAGTTGAATTAATAATTTGTTGCACGGCGGGAACATGGCGGTACCATTGCTCAGGGTTGGTTATGGAGAGTTTAGAAAGGACAGCAATAATAATGGAGTTCAAACGCTCAACTTGACCGTTCGATCGTGGGAGGCCAGCTGTAATAAGAACGTGCTTTATTCTCTGTGTGTCACAATAGTTTGCAAATGCAGTGGATTTGAATGCAGGGCCTCGATCAGAGATAATCCGTGAAGGATTTCCGAAGACTGATCTTTGAGATTCCAGCCGACTAATAACTTCATCTGCGTCTGTATCTTTGTCGGATAAAGCCACACGAATTTAGTAAACGAGTCTATAACTGCCAAAATATGTTTGTATTTCTTTGATGTGGTGGCAAGGGGACCTAAGTGGTCGATATGGTACGTGTGCAAGGGTGCGTCGTCTTTGTCAATGGGGTGCAGAAATCCGTCTTGCTTGCCACGCTTTCGATTATTGAGGATGCATGGGATGCAGTTATGGATACACCGCTCAATTTTTTCTTTCAAATTTGGGATAAAATATTCGTTGTTTAAAAGTTCTTGAGTGCGGATTACGGCGAAGTGGCCTCGTTCGTGAGCTGTTTTAATGACATTTGCCTGCATATCCTCAGGCACCACAAGTAAGTCAATGCCATTGACGTTTTTGTACAGGAGATTGTTCTTAACGAGAAAGTTATCATACGAAGGCGTCGTTTGAAGGAGTGCTTTAATAGCCGTAATATGCGCGTCGGTTTCTTGTGCTTTGCGAAATTGGAGAAGGACACTGTCTTGGATAGTCATGCAAGATAGACTGCGACTGAGGGCATCCACGTGAGCCATCTTTGAGCCGGTACGGTGCTCAATTTCGTAGTCAAAATCTTGGAGATATAAAACCCATCGGGCTATTCTCGAATTGAGTTCCTTTTTATTTAAAGTTTGTACAAAAGCGTTGCAGTCAGTGATAATTTTAAAATGTGAACCAAGGACGTAAATACGGAACTTTTTTAAAGCTTCAACAATTGCAAGGACTTCGAGTTCATAACTGGTGTATTTACGCTCATTGTCCGATGTTTTCTTTGACATGTAGTAGACAGGGTGAAAGCTGTTATCGTTCATAGATTTTTGTAGTAGGACTGCCCCCAAGCCATCAATGGATGCGTCGGTATGAATTTCGATAGGACTCTTTTGATTAAAAATACTTAAAACTGGTTGTTGAGAAAGCAAATATTTTAATCTGTGAAATGCGGCTTTCTGATCAGCATGAAATTGAAAGGGGGTGTCCTTACGAAGGAGATCACTAAGGGGTTTTGCAATGCTAGAATATGAGGGGATGAATTTCCTAAAATATCCCGTGAGACCGAGAAAGCGTTGGACGTCTTTTGTACTCTTAGGTTCGGGGTAGTTAATTACAGATTTTGTTTTCGAAGGGGAAGGAAAAAGTTTACCACCTTCGACGATATGTCCAAGAAATTCGATTTTTTTGTGAAGAAATTGACATTTGCAAAAATTAACTTCTAGACCATATTCACTAGCAACTTTGAGTACTTGGTTCAGACGATGAATGGCCTCATTTTCATTTTTGGCGGGAATAACTACATCGTCCATGTAGGGTAAAACATAACCTTTGACAATTAAATCACGAAAAACATAATTTATAAAGCGCTGGAATACTGAAGGGCAATTTGAAAGACCAAATGGCATTCGAAGAAACTGGAATTGTCCATTGTGAGTTACAAAAGCTGTATATGGTTTACTTTCGTCCGCTACTGGCACATGAAAAAATCCGTTACGTAGGTCAAGAGTACTAAAAATTTGGGCGTCTTGCAGTTTATCCAAAATGTCATCAATAAGAGGAAGAGGAAAATGATCCTTAATTAAAAGTCGATTAAGTTTCCTATAATCGATGCAAACACGGGGTGTACCGTCTTTTTTACGCACCACGAGAACTTGACTGGCATATGGAGATGAACAAGGTTCAATAATTTTAAGTTTCAACCATTCATTTATTTGTTTGTCAACAATTTCCCGTTCAACAAAAGGAAGGCGTCTAGGAGGGTGAAAAATCGGTTTATCATCGGATAGAGTGATATTAAGTTTAATATCTGTCGTCTGTGTTTTATTTGGGACATAAGAATTCAGCAAACGTTCTGCCGCAGCACGAGTTTCTTTGGAAACATTTGAACCAATATCAAAAGCTGGAACATCGTCATTTATTGCAAAAATGAAAGATTCAGGAGCAGTTTCAAAGCATTGCTCGGAAGGTTTTGAAAAATGCATACCGTCTGGTGTAATAGTTAATTTAGCATTTTTAATTACGTCACAGCCTACAATAAGAGAAAATTGCATAGAATGATTTGGAACAACTCTAATATTAGCCGGAAAGTCCTGATTATCAATGTTGATAATGGTTTGAAAATAGCCAATAATAGGAATTTTCGAGAATCCGAAACCAGTTAACACTCCAAAATTATTTGAAAGTGGTGGGGAACCAAGTTGAATCCATGTGTTTTCGTTCAGTAATGTGACCTCACTTCCAGTGTCAATTAATCCAGAAATTGTGCTATTGAGTATAACGACAGTTTTACACATATTACCGTGAGATGTTTGTACTGTATTTACTTCGGCAGGTGGAGTGGAAGTCTCATTTGATGTAGTGGGGCGGCAATCCATAGATTTATGTCCAAAACGACAACAAGTTAGACACTTTGGGCCAAGAGAACGATTAGGACAGGACCGTGAGAGGTGTTCGACCTCATTGCAGTTAAAACAAGTTTGTGGTTTAGTTTTAGATGGACCAGTATTATTAAATTTCGTGTCGTGTTGTTGGTCTGAATTTTTTCGTCCAGTACTACGTCTGGGGCCATTATTCGTATTTTTAAAATTTGATGGATGAGAGATATTTGTATGTCTAGTCGTAACTACAGATTCATAAGTGCGTAGCTTTTCCTTGAATTCAGAATATGATTTTGCACCGTAGAGAATAATTTTATCGGATGGGGTACCTAGTATTCCTTGAATGGTATACTGAATGACAGAAGCCTCGTCGATAACACCGTCACCACGATTCGCAATTTCGCGCATGGCGATAAAATATGGCAAAGAGCTTCCATTCGAGCGCATTTTTCTTCTTTCGAGTTGTTTATGAATTTCAATAGAAGTAATTTTATCGGAGAACTCATTAAGTAATACTGTTTTAAACATGTCGTATGAATTGAGATTCCGTTGTGAAAACAAAAAAGTTTTAGCAGTACCCACAACAAGTCGTTTCGCAAAAACTAATTTTTGCTGGTCGGTAAGATTTGGGAATAATTGGAAATTATCCTCTATATCGTTGAAAAAAGCACGGACTGAATAGGAATCATTGCCTGAAAAGTTTCTGCAAGTGTTTGAAAGATCTCTCAAAATAAACCATAAATCATGAATCATCTCGCGAATCTCGGTGTTCGCCGTCATATAAACACCGGAGCTACTCGAATTCAAATTTATTACTTCCGCGTCAGAAGAAACAACGCGATTTGGGCTTGGCGCCGTGGAGTGAGGGGAAGGGGGAACAGAAGAACTTAGACCTACAGGCGTCGGTGCACTGTCGGTGTTTGAAATTGAATGATCGTCATCGGATAAAAAACTAACATCTAGGGAATTGTGAAAATCCGTCAGATTAGTGAGCGCATGAAACATTTTTTCACATAAAACATCTTTATTAGTGGAAGCTTCCAAATGCAATAAATTCGCCACTGATATAAAATCTGATAAAGAAAAATCTTTTAATAGAAGTTCTTTATGTTTTGCCAAATCGAAACTGTCCGGGAACGCGGCAAAATTTCGCATTCGCTTTCGCGAAGAATGATCAAAATCGGAATATCCGAGCACGGTATTAAATAATTTAATAACTCGTGTTGTGCCATATTTAAGAGAATTCGCTATCAATGGGATATCACCTAATTTTAGGGCCATAGTTCTTTAAACAGTAAAATAGGACAATATGAATATGAAATAGGGTATGTATGAATGAGAATTAAACAGTATAAACACAGCTTAAAATCGTAATACTAATAAATTATGAACGAATCAGGGAAAAATGGGCCTACCTAACTTCGGGGCAGTCCTTATAATCCAATATATATCTTGGCCAATCCAATGTAATCCAAAATCGAATTTCGATTTAACGTCCAAAATCAGAAGAACGGACAAGTAGCATGTAACATCATTCACATATGTCGTCAAGCTTGAAGAATATTAAATCGTCATAAAGGCACGTCTTCATTCACATACGTCGTCTAGCTTGAAGAAGAATATTAAATCGTCATAAAGGCACGTCTTGCCTTTGTTAGCTTTCTGAACGTCTTTAGTAATTGCTGGTGTCTAGGGTTCGATTATAACGCATGCACAAAAGGCACGGTCGAGCCCCCAAAATGTGGGGAAAGGCAACGACCATAGTTGATAACACACATTTATTACTATTTACAAATATAGATAATATTAGGATTACAATTAATGAAAATGGTATACGAGCGATAGAGCGACGTCTGCTCCGCTCGCCAGCTAATCCTCGTCTTCTTCCGAAGGCGGGAAACACATGCTGACGTAATGCATAGGTCACACAGTAGGAGATTAGGGAATATCATGACATAACGTTTCCCACACTAATATGCCCTATTGTGGAAAAATAAAAGAAAATAATAGAATAAAACTATAGAATCATTGCTGGTTCCATAGAAAGATAACGACTTTCCAAGGGGAATTGGAATCTCTCTATACAACCACCAACAACAGTAATTTATACCTTTTATAAACACAATAATGGTGTTAAAACATTCACAACCCGAAAATATAAGATTATTAAGTTTCAAGACGATATTCGACCTATTTAAGAAGAAAGTGCAGATTCCAGCATAATGAAAACATCCTATTAAAACGCCAAGAAAATGCAAAAGTTATTTCCTTTAATGAAGCTTTTTTGCAATAGTGGTATCCTTGCTAGATAAAGAGATATATGCAGGGCAGATCTAATAGTGGGTTGCTGTGTTCGAGGGCTATGCTGTGGATCAGTAGTTACCCGAAAGCAACTAACATGATAACGATTATGAAATTAAGAGTGATATAAAATACCTAAGATTAAGTTATCAAAATTTACACCGGAAAAGCAATTTCGCTGTTAACTTAAAATTATACTGTTCACTTATATACTTAAAACTGCCGTATAATGGAATGAAAATTCCAAAAATTCTAAATTCATAAATTAGAATTGAAAGTCCCTCACTAGAAGATTTAAATTTGATAGTATTTGAAAAATAATTTGTTTCTTTTCAAAGTTTTACTCTTTCTATTAAAAATATACTTAAATTTATTACTCATTGTCAGTAAAACGTAATTTTCATATTTAATTAATTCTAAGTCAGAACTGTTTGTAAGATGATCTCAGGAAATCGAAAATGAGCATGAAGAAAAATTCGATAATATAGAATGCAGTATTGATTTACGATTCTAAAGACAAGTGGAAGTTTCCCACTACACCAAAATCGTTTATATTGGAATTGAGTAAATAGGAGATTCATATGCAGTTAAAGAAAAAGGGCATACCGTTGTAACTAACTGTTTCTCTATGCAGGCTCCTTTCAAATGTTAGTTCACCAAAGCTATACTTTTTACCTAAAAAATCATTTCTGATTAGTTCCCTTAGAATGGAAAAAGATAAAGTATTAATACGCATAGACATACTGGGATATCTGAAACTATAGGAGCATTCAGAATAATACCTGTAAGCTTTATATCTCAGAGTTTCCCAAGATAGAAATAAGCTCAGATTTCTAGAGCGTATATCTCAAATTCTGCAGTAACTTCAGAACATCGGCTAAAATTGGTATAATAAAACTGTGCAACTTCAACTCTTGACGATAAAATGTATAAGAATAAAATTTATGTTAAATTTTCTTTCTTTTTAACAACATTGCAAAATATTCTGCTAGTTGAAATTTCTCATTCTTTTATAGAGATTATATTAGAAAATTGCTACTAATTTCGGCGTATTGATATTAGACTCTTAAAGTTAATAAAATGAAATTCTTTTATTAGGTTGATACAAAGATCTGAGTTTTTAATAAAAATTCCATGAAAAGCTGACTTCCTGTGAATTATGTTATTTCGAAATGTCCTTATCAAAATGTTCTGGGGATAATACAGTAAGGACCAGTTGTTACAGCAGTTTTGAAATTAGCAGATTGTACGAATTATATGGCATCCTGATTTCATGGCACATAGTTGTGCCAAAAACGAGTCTAAAGAGTTATGAAATGTTTTCCCCATCAAGGTATCTTAAATTATGCGCAGTTATGTCCAAAGCTCTGTTACCTGACAGAAATGGCTAAATATTTAGCCTGCCGCCTATTCAAAGATGTAAGATCTAGGTTTGCAATAAGAGTTTCGGAAAAATTTGTTAGACCCTTGCCGTAGAAGCCAGGTTAACAGAGAATATTTTCTGTTTGTAATGGCGCATCATTTTCAAAAACGAAATATGAATTAATACCATTACGTTCCGTACTGGCTAACGCACTATTAAACACATTTTAATGTTTGGGACCCTGCTCAAAATCACATCTGATAATGGACTGTAAATTCTTAGAAATATATTTGAAAAACTGTGCACAGATTTGGACATAAAACATCTGAAAATGGCTCTTTACATAACTTTAGTCAAATATCGCTGAATGAGTGAAAATTAATACAGTGATAGTAATTAATTGATTTGATATAAGCAAAAAGTATCGTAACATCTGAGATACACATACTGACGAGTAAGCATATGTGATGCGCTCGGCTAAACACGAATCATGACACCCTAAATATGTTATTTTATGGAAAAGGAGGCAGAATTGAAACAATTTTCAAAAGCTAATTTGTGAAGCAGTGACATCGGACATGGCTACATAAAGCTAATTTGTGAAGCAGTGACATCGGACATGGCTACATTAAATCAAAACTGTTTTATGATAAAATGCTCAACGATGCTGATCTAAAAGTCGGGAAAAAGTGTTAAACGTGTACCACACAATTTCTTCGACAGATAAGCAAATAAAAAAGGAATTCAACCGTAGGCTTAAGAGGCCACATATAGCTGTGAATATTAAGAGAAATGTTGTGGTACAGTTCATGAAAGTAGGACAGATGATTTTCAAAGATTTGGACCAGTTGAAGATGTTTTAAAATAGGAATAAATTCCTCTTTGGAAGGAAATGAGATTTCAGGTAGAAATAGTGCCTGAAATGCAAACAAATGTTTTCCAGGAAGGTTGAAAGAATACAGGTTAAGAAATTTCAAGAACTGACATCCTTCTGATGTAAATAAAGAAGGACAGCAGACAAGATTAAGAGATTAAGTGAACAGGTTTCAGCAATGAAAAGATGATGGTACAATTGTTTATGGCAAAACACTCAAGGGCTACCTACGTATGCGTTGGAATACCTTCGTGGAATACTTATAAAGTACACTAGCTATTATCCATGTTACCCATGGGGGGGAAAGCCCAAAAATTTCCATGCAATCGACCCATTCGCCTGTAATCGAATCCAGATCGAATTACCAGTGTTCAGCGACTGTTACCTTTCGGCCGCTGATGAGCCATGAAAAGCTGCGAAGGGAAAAGGAATGTGGGATCCTAGTCAGAAATTCACAGACAATAAAATATCACCAAGGGGAGAGATTTGGAAGGAAAAAGTAAACAGAGGAATGGTAAGATATCAAAATATTGCACTGAAGTCGAATAAATAGCGGCAGGACGAGCATGGACAGCAAGTCCGTGGACAGAAAGGGAAGCAGGTCATAAAGGAGATGACGCCGGAGGCCCAAGAGAGTGTTCTTAGCATTCGCAGGCCAGAACTGTGAAGCGAACGAGCAACTATTGGGCTCCAAGCGACATCGACGAAGTACCAGTCTTCTCAAGAGAGTTTACATTCCGGTGAAGTAGTGTTTACGAAGAGAACCTTTTTAAAAGTAACGGACAGAGGAATCATATCGTAAATAGTGAACCTGTGAAAAAAGAACGGATGGATCGACACAGTTTCCACACTGATACCGAAGAAGATTGATCGAGGAAAACCGAAATGGAAAGTAATAAACAAGCTAAAGGGTCAATGTTTTTTAGAGCAGTTTTTTTAAAGTATACTATTAAGTGGAATTTCAAGAAGAAAGGCGAACATTTTTTATCTTAGCATTGAGTTGTCTTACCCCAATATTATTTGTAACTTCGAATAGGAGTGCAGCTATTGTAGCCAGATGAATAGTTGTACTTCCGGGACAATAACTTTAGATAGAGAAGACTTTAAAGTTTATGTTTTCATTATATTAATTTAATTCACAAGTGGTAAGAAAATGTTTTATATTTTGTTCTCTCTGTTGTTTTTCGCAGTCAGTTTAAACTAAAGGCGATAAATCTTAACCAAAGGTAACGTTTTGGTGATTAGTATGCGATACGTGTACTTAATTAGTTACAGAGACCCCTCAAAGTGCTATAAATTGCTTTTTTTGAAATTCTGAACTTCTGGCATTAGTTATACCTACAATGATTACATTGTCTGAAAGGAAACAAAGGACAATTTAGAATTTTTTCTAGTAAAAAAGCATGAAGTATTTGTTTAATTCATTAAAAATATCATAATAGATTTTATGAAATGCAATCACATCCATACTAAACTCAGTAGGTACTTGTATATTCCCCTCCCACCCTTTTTTTAATGAATAAATTTCTTAAAAATTGAGATAAGAAAATTCTACGCTGTACATGTTTCTGAAGCGACGATTAAAGAATAAAACCTGTATAAAACATTCATATTTAGAAGGGATTTTGCATCCTATACTACAACGTAGTTGATTACATTATACTCAATATAATTTATTTTATTTACAAAAGACGTATTATGGTCTTCATGTATTATACATGATAAAAATAGAAGATTATGAAGCAAACGCTGGTGAAATTAGAAGAAAAAATATTCGGAGATGACAAATATTTAAGTAAATATGGTGATTAAATTCAAAATTTTACTCTAAGATATATTTTTAAGCAAAGAAAGATTTTATTTAAATATTTCTAAAGTGTCATACAATTATTTTTATTGATGCCCACTTCATATAAAAACATGCAATCTTTGTTTTGTTTTTAACTTGTTTTCACCGGATCATGTTCGTTCACTAATGAAAACATTCATTCAATCTGTATAGGGAGACAGATTTACGAAAAAAAAAGTACTCGCATTTTTATCACTAAATTTTGATTATTTCACAGGTGACAAAGACTTATATACTATACGTCATCAATCATTTCGACGACATTTATACTTACAATTCACTGTTTGGAATTGAATAAACGGTTTCTTTGATTTCCAGTTGAAAATTTTTCTCGAAAATAAAAATTTAATTAATTTAATTAGCCAAGTAGAGTCTATTACATCTCAAAATCTCAATTTCACGACATCCATTCGCACAAATGCACGCAGTCCACAAATGCGATAGATAGTGCAGCACCATCAACTGAAATTTATTTACATTCACTTAAAAAATTAAGAAAATTTGAAATTAATGTCATTTTTGCTAAATATATTGAATTAATGACACTAATTATACCGCCAGTGAAACAAGAAAATATTTAATGGCAAATACTTAAGCGTAATCGTGCGTGTTTGTAAAGTTGAGATTGTGGAGGTGATATAAGCGTACGACGATTCTTCGATGATTTGAATGCTTGCACATTTCATTACATTCGCCATGTTTTTCGGAAGATTTGGGTAAATTTTGCGATTGTTCTTGATCGCCCGTGTTTAGGTCTTCTCGATAGAGATCTAGTGCGCTGAAACTGTTTCTATAAATTGCAGATGACACGGGGCGTTGCACTGAGCTCATAACTAAATACGCTTGTAATTGGCCTATCTTCAATCTGCCGATAATTCTTTATCTCATTCCACAACCTCCTCAATAATTACACTAACAGTTTGAAAGTTTGAAGTTTCGTTTATAATGTTTCACTTCGTTTTTATCACATTACTTTATTTTGTATTATTTGACTTACTTATTATAAGCTATTTCTCATAAATCTGCATATAGTGTGCTCACAATTATTTGTAGGAGTTTAAATGCGGCTCGACTAAAAACGTTTTGAGAACCACTGTCTTATAATTTTATATTTTATTTATGACTTTATGAAGCAGATTGTTTCTGAAACTAATGTCTTCACTTCAATATATGGAACATATTTCTTCGTAAAATTTTCAATGTTGTCTTTTTTTCCCAACTACCATACTGCCATTGTCATTAATTGTCATTAACTGATCTCTAGGGATACAAAATCTCAACCTTATTTTACTCACGGCTAATTTCTCAATATGTGTCAGAGTGTCATTCTTCCTACATGAACACTCTCGTTTTGGGCTCAAATGACATAGTGCTGTAAATGTGTTCAAATGAAAATAGAAGACATTTCATTTTAACACACCTTAAAATTTATGTCAGCAAAAAGTTCCTTGCATTTACTGAATATATTTCAAAATAAATAAGGCAGTTTCAAAGTTTAGTTTCGTCATCATTCATCAATCATTTTCACAGAATGAGTCACTTACTACTCAAAGTTTTGAACTGTGGCCAGCAGGATGCCTTGTCCTACAGTGGATGCGTAGCTTCTTCTTATTGCTCACCTGCTTATTAATATTTCGAATGGCAACTCAGCAAAACGTGTACTCTGCTTTTTAGCATTTAGGAGGATTTAAACTGTTTAAAAGCCTGAACGTCCGCGTATAGGAACCAATCCTGGGTAGCCATGAATTCCATAAAAAAAATAAGTAAATTAAAAAAAAAAATTGAATTGTTTCAGATTTTAAATTACGTCTAACGGGCGTTTTTTGAACGTTTCGTGTGTTACCTTTATTTATTAAATATGATGTTCTTTGCACTTAAACCCTAAAATTCAGTTGAACAGCAATGTCGCAAAATAATTTTAAAATGAGCATATCTTTAGAATTTCCGATACACAGTTCCGCGCGCTAAAAATAGAAAGGTTCCCCCCCCCCGTAGTATTGTCATTGTTCGCTTTTAAATCGCTGAGATTGTAATAAAAAATTCATTAAAGTTTTAGAAAATGTGAATTTTCTAAAACTTTCTAAAACCCATATTTTCCGTAGTATTACGACATTCAAAATTGGGTGGCTCTAGGTACCGTTGTTTTATCACAATGCGAGAAATGTACATTTATGCAGATTCTTTATTATTTAATTTCTTAAAATATAATACAGAGTGATAGTATTTGGTGGCAATGATTTGAAAAGTGATACAGCCTTTTAAAGTTTTCAACGCAAATTTGCAAATCGAAAACAGCATTCCTTCAGGGACAAGCTTTCGGACTAAAAAATGCATGGAGATAATCAGTGGAGCTTTAGTGGAGTCCACTGAAGTACTACACAGTTTAAGTTAGTTGTAAGCTCGTAATCCTCCAACCAACCTGAACACTATTTTTAGCAATAAATAAACTTCATTATCCGTGGAATAGTTTTTGCTTATGTAATGGTTTCTTAATAAATTTAGGGTTTATACAATTTTATATTTTTTATAACAAGTTTGCATTTACTTACACTTGTATTAAAATATAAATTACTATAAAGATAGTATTTCTGTAGATTTCGCTTCTAACTACTTCAGTTAGAGTGCCCTAACACTTAGGCATTTCTGGTCACGAAAGTTTAACCAGACCAGGTCTGCCATAAGCGTTTGATTACAGTTTGAATCTACCAATGTGACATCGACTAAAATCTGCACCTTGAACCTCATTTAATTCCTTCCTTGCGAGGAATTATCTGAATGATATCTTTCATAATTTAGTTAAAATTTTGTGGCATAATATTCTGATTTTAGGATCTATGTGCAGCATGCGACATTTCAGAATGAAACAATTAAGCAGAATTTCTGGACGTTTTAATGATTTTACCGTATATATCCACGATTTAAAGCTTGTGAAAATGGTGTTCAAATGTCCAAATATTTAAAATGTTTGTCTTAGTAAAATATTTTAATATTTCGTATTTAATATTAATGCTTGTCTCTATCAAATAGATTTTACATTGCTTTCCTTTTATGTTTGCTATATATACGTATCTGTTTACGTATGATTTATGTATGTGCGTATCTCCTATACGTGATGATATACTATCTCCTATACGTATAGCATACATATGACTTATGTATGCTATACGTATCTGTTGTTGCATTTATAATGTGAAAATTGTTTTATACCTGCGCTTTTGTTAACAAATTGAATGATGCCGTTGGGAAATTTCACCTTTATTTTTCAGTATAAGAAATTTCTTTCAGAATCTTCCTTAAACTAGAGGTTTAGGTGGATTAAACAAACGACATAATTATTATATCTGTTATATTTCATGTACTTAAGATCACGTTTCTTAAGATGTGCATAAGATGTAGGTAAGATTCATGTACTTATGATGCCATGAAAATCACCCATCGCATGAGGGTAATGGAAACTTTTCCTTTGGTGGAAAAGAATCCAAGAAGTAAATGCATTTTTATGTCTGAGCATTAGAGAATCTGCAAAACTCATTTGCCTTATACTATTTTCGCCCATAATCACTGGCAGTAAAAATTTTGTTAAGTAGGCTTATCTAGACAAAGGTTGGTTACTTTCAATTAAATTATTTATGCTTTTGCTTTTTATTTTCCATTTAAAAGTAAATAAATAAGAAGAAATAAAAGAAAATGAAGTTCAATTTCCTTTAACAAAAATATGAAAGGATTCAGATTTTAAGAGTTGCCCCAAATGGCTCGTTAAATATTTAATATGTTTAGTCGGAAGCTATTGTCAATAGAGACTACACAAGTGGAAAAGTGAAACATTTTATAAGCTGATAGAGGAATATACATTTAGCCTAACATCTGAACTCATATATCTTCTACATGTTTGAAAAGTGAAAAAAAATGTGTAACGTAGCTTTATAAAAGCATTTATTGATTTTAATTAGATCTATCATGAATCAACTGTATTTATATTTAATCAATCAGGTTGAAAAGTAAAAAAGGAGTAATATTCACAAGAAATTTAGTCTTGAGTTCAGATACCTTATGCTGTTAAGCCATAACGCATAGGTTAATTATGAATGACAAATATCTTATAGTTTCCCCATTGCCAACAGACACTAATTAAAAGTTTACAATGAAAGATATTTAAAGTGAATCAGTTCAAACCCCTGTTTTTATAGTAAAATGAAATATATTTTAAAAACCCTTCTTAGAGCATTGTCATTATTATGCTGCTTATAATTAGTTCAAATAACCCGTGTTAAACTAGAAAGACAGTGAAACGATTAACCGATAAATTAAATATTAAGACCACTCATGGACCCAATTTCCACTTCATCGTTTATATGCTTCAAATTAGGTATTTTGTTTACCAATTCAGTTATTAAAATGCGAGTGAAATACAAAGAAAAAATCCTGTTCGCAGCCAGAATTTTTCATTTTATTTTGTCTACCTTATTAAAAGAAATTAAAATGAAAAATATGGATCCATCATTGTAGTTTTTCTCAGTTTGTTATACGTTACGAGTCTATACCTTCTAATTAGCGTTTAAAAAAACGTTATTCTTTTCTGAAATGGTCCAAATGATCAAAATCATATATGAAGAATTACTTTTGCAGCATATTAACATTCAATTACAATTTTTGTGGGAAGGCAAACTTTTCTATGGGACTCAGAAATAATACAAAAATTAAATAATAGGATTAATATTACTGCGTTTCTTTAGTAGCTAAAAACATTTTATGCCGAAAATTAAATATTATGATTAACATTAGTATGATTTATGTAATTAACTTCGTTGTTAATTTTTTTATTAATAGAATAATACAAAAGTGAAAACTCAAGCCCGTTAAATGTATTTCATATAATTATAACTAAAAGAGAAATTCAGTTAAAGATATTCATCGAAGTTCGAACAAAGAGTGATACACAATATATACATCAGTTTTCATCATCATTAAGTGATTTATTAAAGACGGGTGTCATGCGTGCTACTTTTATTACACTGTATATATAATTATTTTCATCATCACTAAGTTATTTATAAGTATGTATGAGTTTTGTGCATTTCGCGATTTAACAATTCAAGAAGGCCCACCAGCGGCCGAGCGGTAAAGACGCTGAACACTGGTAGTTCGGTCTGAGGTTCGAATCCCGCGAACGGGCTGGCTGCATGGGCGTTTTCGTGGTTTTCCCCATGTGTAACGTGTATACGAGCCAGTTTCCCTTAGAAAGTCCTCCACGAAAGGCATCCCTCCCTTTAGGCAGATAGCCCTCGTGTGCTTTGCCCTAATTAAATACACCAACACCAAATACACCAACAATTCAAGAAGTATCAACTATGCTTTTGCAGTGCCATTCCCTATGTAAATATATATAGTTTAGAATAAGTACAGCTTCAGTCCAAGAGAGAATGTTACCTTCTTTATAATAAAAGTATAATATTTTATTTCAGGAAAACAGAAATCTTTTCAATTTAATTTTTTCATTCGCTTAGATAAAAATGCTGTCGTGAAAATACCAACCATTTTGTCATTTATTTAAAACTGATAAAACTGTGGCTAGTTCATTTCTAATTAATACAAATTTTAGTACAAAATTAGAGATTTACACAGAGCAATGAATAAGATTGTTTTTTTTAAATAATTTGATAAATAAAACTACTTATTTACTTATTTTATGTAATATTATGAGTTTTATATTCAATTTATAAAAACAGTGAAGTGCATGCAAATATAAACAAATTCAGGGATTTTTAAATTCTATAATTGCAGTTAAGAAACGCTGTAAACAAAACCTAATTGCAAATTAGGTCCATAACCTTAAAAACTTTAGTTTATTTGTTGCCCAAAAATCAACCTATAGTTTTCCACTTGCTTTTCCTTCATAAAAACATAAATACTAGGCACTAAATGCCCTTGAAATAACACTATAGGCCTGGCTTAATTGGTGCATGTTTTTAATCATAATAAATAGAGATGGGTTTCTTAAATACTTCATGTAAAATATTTTTAAGATAGTATGTTTTGATATAAAAAAAAATAATTCAAAAATGCAGTTACTGAGAACAGTTTCAAATATAATTAATTATGCTTAAACCATATTAATCATGTAAATACGTTTTTATTACTATTTAAATTTTTTCTTTAAAATTACATATAACATACCTGCAAAATTCGGGAGAACTACAAGGGATCGAAGTATTAACTAATTTAATTAATATGAAATGAATAAATGTATTGTCCAAGAGATGAAAGATGAATTTAGTCTTTGACGTTTTAAATTTATTTCATCAGTTAGTGTAATTTTCAATCCAAATGAAGAGGAAAAGGGAAATTTTCAAGCATGAGCAGGCTATTTCTTTACGTTTACATGTAACAGGATAGAGAAAATTTCTGCAAAGAAAACTGACAATTTAGATTCAATATGCTTGAAAAGTTCTTATCAGAAGGGAACAGACATGACTGAAGCCTGCTTGAGCTATCCTGTCACGTCTATCAACGCGAAAGGGAAAAGTGGTATTTTGAAATGTGTAACACGCGATATTGCTACACTGTCAAAGGGCTGACTGATGCTCAGGATTTTTGCTTTCTTATTCTGCACTACGAACGAGATTTTCGGTTTTTCATAATTTAAGAATGCTATTCTTTCAAATGAAGCACATGCATTTGTAGCTAAACCACGCATTTCTTAATCTTGTTATAAAAACTCAAACGTAATTATACTTTGATATTTCGTAACAAATCACACAATTATAAAGTTCATAACATTCTCTCAAACACTTAAATTTCCTTCCACCAATTAGTTAATTAATAACAGTTAATGAAATAATACAAGTAGCTCAATTAAGTCAGCGTATTCATTGTTATAGATCAACGTTTAAAGTCACCATCTTCGTTGTTATGTATATCTATATATATATTCAGATTATGTAAATCATATGCTAAAATTGTGGCATTATGTTTGAGTTTTACCACCCAGTTTCATTTCAATTTATATCATTTCTGTTTCTTTATTTCATCATGGGTTTCAGAATTTCCTTCCAAAGTTTATGAAGATTTGAATGGCAAACAGTTTAGTTTAGAGAAATAATTTACAACCGTGTAGAGTTATGGAACCGTATGGAGTTATGAACTAAATGCTGTCCAGCGTGTTACTTGGTGAATAACTCTGCCTCATGTAAGACTAAGATATTAAAGAATACTTAGTTGGCAATTTCAAATTTTCAATAGAGAGTAGAAAGCGATCCTTGAATTTGTAGCCTCGCGTAGAAAATAATTAAATATTGTACTTAAAAGACTTCTAAAGGCCACATTTTTGTTCATCACCAGGTGTAGGCAACTACATATTTATATTATGATATTTTTAGTTTAACCTCCAAAAGTGCTGAGATAAAATAAGCTTCATTTAAATTTAATACTTGAGTCTGTTTCTTGTGAGTTTTCACTACTAGATTACCTACGTATAGATTATTGTCTAGGTTCCACAGAGTATAGCTTCCAGCGTAACGACTGAAGAATAAGAGCTATATTTGACGAATTGTTTATCCCCGTAGATGTGTTACAAAATGATTTAGGAAAGCAACTCAGATATGCTTAGAAAGCGTAATATATTTTACACTGCTGTGTGTATAACATACAAACTCATGTATGTTTAAATTTTACCAACATTTTACTTTCATAGCTGTTATAATAAAAGGTTCAATATAATTTTTACAGAAACGTTCTTTTTTTGGAACTTTGTACGTAGCTTACAGTTATAGTCTTACAAGTGTAAATTTATCAGGACAAAATAATTTGCGATCTAATACAGAATTCGAGAGATTATTATTGAGCAGGAACTTCGTAACTGGAAATTTTAGTTATTTTTTCATGCCTGGATATTCTAATAATATTCTAATTTCATACTGATGAACCTGTGATTAATAGTTTGGAGTAAGTGTTTTGTCTGGTGCACTGGCACATATGAGTTAAATCAATGATAATGCATGCTATGATTATCTTTTTGCTCTCTTATGAGAATCCATTTAATCCAACCACGGATACACAGGAGAACTTCACCGTCGGAGAAATGTACACAATATAATTACTTTTCTAAATGTCGTGAATAAATGTCTACTTTGGTTGCAAAGATTCTAGCATCCAAGCATTTCTCAGGTAGGTAAAATATCTGTAGAAATGAAATATGATTTCCTTTATTGAATGATAATCATAATGCTATTTTATTAGCCATATACTTATACATAGTGTTTGTATCATGAGAAATCTATTAAAAACTTTAGGAAGCAATGGCAATAAATATTTGACTGCCATGTTCCTATTACAATTAATCCTTTGATATGATTAGCTACCTGGTATTGTCTGATGCCGAAGACATAACCTAGTGAACGGTGTAAAACGTTAATGTTTTCACTGGTACATTCTAAGAGAATACTTAGTAAAATTTAAAATTTCTGTATTTTACTGAAGTAATTTACGATTTTGTAAGATCTGTATCTCGTCGTCTAAAGGTAATGATAAACAAGAAGTCTGAAAAAGACGCTGATGTCATCATGACATCATTTTGTGTAAGTATCGCGAAAAGGAGAGTACAACGATATGAATATGGCAACGTGATATGGGTTTAAACAAGTTTTAGTGGAGTTGTATATATGTGATTATTTACATATTTTTACAAAGTAATGAGATTTTTCGAAGTCATCGTATAAAAACCTATATATCATAACAAACCATAAGCGATAATATTATAATATAAAATACTTCCTTTACATGAACATTGTTAGTTGTAAAGAAAATAGTATGCACAGGATTTTTTAGTGCTAAAAGTGATACGCGAAAGTGTTATAAATTTTAAATTTATTACCCTAAAGATAAAACATTTATTATTAAATTAAAAAAATCATGAAAATTAATTAAACGTTTTACTACAACACAGAAATTTACACATCTTAGCAAATAATCGTGCCATTTTTGGATAATTTTTCAAGTTAATTTCGATGATTCATAATTTTCTGAGAAATGTTTTGCAAGTTCTTTATCATTAAGTGTTACATTTTTCTATTTCTTGCATCTTCTTTTTTAAGCTTATAATAATATTTCAGTTTTACAAATGTGTTAAAGAAGAAAGCGTGTAGAAAATCTTTCAATGTTTCATCATGAAAGACGAAATTGATATTAATATTTTGGTGACATGAAGCGAAGGATAAGAACGATAATATATTATTTGATTCTAATCAGGTAAGAAGCGTGCACCTAAAGTTTGATGAAACAGCTATTAATAAATGAAAAGGAGGTGAAAGTTTCATAAGGCAAAACCGGAATTTAATAATATAAATTGAAAAAATATTTATGCGCATAACTATTGACTTACGTTTTTTCAATTAAGCCTTAGTGGACTAATATTTAAT
This sequence comes from Stegodyphus dumicola, assembly GCF_044657685.1. Taxonomy (NCBI): domain Eukaryota; kingdom Metazoa; phylum Arthropoda; class Arachnida; order Araneae; family Eresidae; genus Stegodyphus; species Stegodyphus dumicola. The sequence continues at coordinate 95,003,184 of NC_140772.1, read as the reverse complement.
GCTTTGTGAAATAAAGACGGTACTTTGACATTTACAGGAAATCCTTCAGTCGTTGCTTCAAAACTCTGATTCTCGCAGATTATAATTATAACTAGGCAGTAGTGTCCAATTATATTATTAGTTTTTTCTAAATTACACACTAAAATCCAGGAAGGTAATGAATGTAATTAGCTGTAACCATAATTCCACCCTAGTTATTGCTTTCCAGTAACTTCAAGAAGAAGAAAGTACTAGAAATATCACTGCGGCCGGTTAAAATTTATTTAAGGCCGAAGGGAGCATCTGCACTCAGTTCTTTAGCTAGGTCTGCTCTTTCAGAAATATTTCTTTTATTAAAAATAAAATTTTTATTAACCTATTATCGGACTTGTGCATTCGATCTATTACGAACTCGTACGCATGCAACAATGTTAAAAAATAAACAAGTTTGGAACGTTTTAAATTATTTAAAATTTTTTAACGCTTTTTTAGTTTTTGGTACTTTTTATTAATTTTTTTTTATTTTTTAATTGTTTTTTTCACTTTTTTCGTGTTTCAAATGTTTTTTTATTAGAATTTATTCTTTACACTATGTAGGTAATCAGATAATCTGGAACTACTCTCATTGAGATTTTGTTTTTTGAAGTATAGCTTTGAATTTCTGAGGGATCTTAATTTTGTAAATTTCTGACGGACATTGTATTTTGACTTGCTTTTTAGTATTAGTCTGATTATTGTTTGAGTTTTTTATAACAATATTTTGCTGTTGATAAAATTTGCGATTACACGCTTTCTCATGGCAATTGGTTATTGCTTACTGTAGTTTTTCTATTTGCATCGTTTAAGCTGCTAGCAATTTTTTCCATTTGGGTTTGTTTACGTATCGTACTTATTGAAATGATGTGGTATAAACATTTGTAAACCTCTGATAAATAATTTTAGAAAAAAAGCAGAAAATGTATTGTAGAAAGCTGTTTCTCACAAAAATAATGATTTCATTTTCTTACAAATTTAAAATACAGCAAAAATACTATTTCCACGTTTTGTTCTGTCGACTTTCATTTATACTTTGCATTTACGCTTTTGCTTCTTTATCTCTTTAGTATTTTTGTTATTCTTGTATTTTGTTTAAGAGCAATAAAGAGAATCTGTGTAGCAGTAAATATTTCAAGTGGAAGCTATGTATGTCTTAAAATAATGCTTTTATTTCTCCTTAAAATGCACGTCTGATTAACCTACTAAGAATTAGATATTCCAGTTTTAAATTAATTTATTATAACCAAAAAGGAGAGAGAAATTTTGATTTAAAGAGCAAAAAAAAAAAAAAAAAAATATGAAGATAAGAGGATTGTTTTTCCAAAAAATGTATCCCGTGTGTCTTATATGATATTAAGAAAAATCTGAAGAGTAAAATAATCTTTTAAATGGATTAATGTAGATAAAAGCGAATTTTTAATAATAAAAGCGAATTAGTGTTAATTAATTCAATCTCGTTTATACGCACAATTTAAAGTTTTTTTTCGGATCTATTGATGTAATTTGATATTATCTCATTTTTCAGATGGTAATATTAAGGCTAAGACTTAACTTAGATAAAAAGAGTTTTTTTCCCTTTTTTTTCCCTTTTTTTTGCGATGATGATGCATTTATATTTTTTTAATCATTTTAGTAAAAACGTTTTTTCAACAGAAGTTCTTGCTACGTAAAAGTGTTTGTAATTACATAGATCCTATGCTATTACAAATTTAGAATATCCAAGAGATGCTATACCAGTGCATGTATTAATAATAAATAAATCGTCTGATACACATATATACCCAATTTATGCATATGATCCATTCTAAGAAAAAAACGAATTTGATCCATAAATACGTGAATTGTAAGAATTGGGACTAATTGTTGTATCAGAAATTGATTTGCCCACCAAGTAGTATATATGTCGAAGAAAGAAGTAACTGTATGTATAAATGACTGATACCTTAGTTCGCATCCCAATGAAAAATGTCATATTCGTAGTTTTACCAAACATAGAGTTCAATTTCGTTACTTTAATTTCATCTTCTTAAAAGGATATTGGCAAATTAGTCTAAAACCTGACCGCCAACATTGATTTTATATGTGATACAGGCTAATAATATGGTTTTGTAGTTCCATTCTTTGGATTACAAAACGCTAATGAAACTTTCCAGAGGATAATAACAAATGTTTTTCCAAATATAAAGACTATGCTGACTTTTATATTGGGGACCTGATTGTATTTTAGAATGACAAGTAATATGACTGAAGCTCACTATCTTTTGAAAAATTACTGATATTTTGACTATTTCATTTGAATAGCGTTTTTTTAAAGTTAATATGGTTTAAAGTTTTCCTCTAATGTTAAGCAATGAGATTAATATTAGCATTATTTGGGTAAAGTAGTATAATAAATTTAATATTAGTGATTGATTCGCATTATTTTTTTTTGTTTATATTCTTAAGATGATCTTAAAAGAATTAGTTTTAAGAAAAAAAAAATTAAAGGACATTTATCAGAAATTTTATTTACGGACGTTTCTTGAAGTGCATTCTGTTTTTCATTTCTTGAAGTAAATTATCTGCGTATACCTAAACGCGCAGAAGTAACCAATTTTTAAAATGTACTAAATTTACTTTTTTTTGTTTGAAAAGCATATATTTATTATTTTTCTTTGTATCTATGGTGGCAATTTCAATTTTTGTCACATTTTCTTTTTTTCATTAATGTATATTTCCTAATCATGTACTATATAACTGAAGCTTACATAGTTTTATTAATATTGACTAATTAAGCAATTATTTTTGGATTGCATTTTTCATTCATCTAACAGTGTTTAAACAACTTTCAGTGAGATTGAGGCATAACAAATCGACCCATTGTACAGTAAGTAATGAATAAAAGTAATAAGTAAATTTAAATGAAAATATCACCATATTATTAACTAAGAAAACAAACGTATGTGACGTAAAAATTGTCGTAATATGTAATTCACTTATGGTGCATGAAAGGACGTGTAAAAGAAAAAATACAAAGAAAAGTTGTTACTTGTATTTTAATGTTAAGTTTGACTTTACTATTGACTAATTGACATACATTTATTTATATAAGAGTGTTCTGCTAAAATAGTTCTTATACGTTTGAAATTTATGACTTTTTTCCCAAAAAATAGATTAAAGCAATTAAGAAATTTACAAGAATAAATATTATGTAATGGAAAAATTTAGTTTTGCATATTTACTCAGTAAACAAATTACGAAATGGGATCTGTAAATAACATACATGTACGTTATTCCTTACTACTTGTTCTGTTGTTTGGCTGCAGTTAAAAAAATGAAGAAGTCTCAGGAAAACAATTATTTTAAGACACTAGTATTCACTTAATATGCGTATAATATTGTCAGTGAGTGGCAAGTTTGTGAACTTAGAAAAGAAGTAGGAAGCATATTAAGTATACATTTTCTTCTGAAATCTTCACTAACGAAAAGTGGCATCCTTAAAAACAAACTCGCGTGACTCCTATATTCCCACTGAATAATTTAGCAAACTCATTTTCTTCCACATTATGTAGAAATAGCTTTTGCGTATACAACAGGAAAACAAACATTTTCCTATCTAAATTATGGATATATTCAGCCTTTATAACTCCGCTGCTTATCTCTCAGGAAGCCAGGTACTTAATGCAGTTTTCTCTCATGAACAAAGAAATCTAAGAAAGTGTAAAAATTTTTAAATTACTTTGAAAGTTTAGATCATCATTAACTATTCAAGAAATAAGTCCTTTGAAATGCCAGCTTTTTGTGTAAATAGCATTTAAGGAAACGTTTTTCAGCTGCTAATTGTTCTATTGGAAAAAAATTGTAGAAATATGCAAAATAACAATTTACATATTTATGCAAAATTGCTTTCCAATAGACGTATTAATTCTAACAATGACCATTTTAAAAATTAAAATTTATTAATACACTAAAAATGACTTGAAATTAGGCAGAGTTCATGGGCTAAGTCGATTTGATTTTCATGATAACTCTAAACTTTCATCGAAATCTAGTGTTTATATCTCTTCTTCAGAGATGAGAGTTTTCAAAACTATTGTTTTCAGCCGTTTGTTTAAGTTAAGGAATTTGTTATTTATGTGCTTCTTTTTACAAATCTGTTCTCTAATAGCCAGTAGAATATTACATGTGGGTTTTTGTCTGCATTACATTGCATATTAGAAATAAATTTGTGTAGTTTATTTAGAGGACTTTTGATATCTTTAATGATACTTTGATAATACTTTAATCTTTCATATTCTGGCCGTTACGTTTTCGAATTTTAGTAAAGGTAGAATTTATATTAGTAACTGACATGTTCTCGAGAATTTGAAGTATATTTTTTTAGTAAACAGATTCAAGCAGATTTCAGGAGTAGTTTTGAATTATTTAAACGTGTTTGGTGCGCCATGAATTTACTTCATTTTTTGCAAAACAATGCATGACTTTAAAGCCACGACAAATGAGTTTATTCATCGCTGCAACGACAGAAAATAATTTTATTTCTGAAATTATTTTAGAGGAACTACTGAGAAAAAATTTAACAAAAAACTTCTTTACGATTAAGTCTGATAATTAACTTTAAATCGTGTAAAATTAGAAAAACATTAATAACCTTTTTCAGTTGTACTTATGTTCCTGAAAATGACTTACATGTAAATACCTTTTTCAAAAGTTTGGTTAGTTTATTACGTTATGGCAAAGCACACAAGGGGTATCTGTCTAAGGGAATGGATGCTTTCGTGGAGGACCTTTCTGAGAGAAACTGGCTCTTAAACACGTTGCACATGGGGAAAACCACGAAAACGCCCATGCAGCCAGCCGAGATTGGAGCCTCGCACCGAATTACCAGTGTTCAGCGACTTCACCGCATGGCTGCTGGTGGGTCTCTTTTCAAAAGAACTCGTGAAAAAAAAATATGCTTCCATACTTTCCAAAAAATTTAATAAAATTTTATTTCAGTAGGAATTCTAATATATTCCCAAGTGTGTTTTATATTTCATCAACCCTGTGTAGCAAATAAATAACAATAATAGTAATAAAATAAATCAAACGATTAAATAACATTTTTCGGGTTTCAAGTATATATTTTCAAACAGTTTTCATAGGAAGATGTGCATTTATGGTAATGTTTAATCACCGTGTTGCTAGTATGCATATACCATGGATGTGTTGATTTGTTTCTTTTTTAAATTAGTATTTGTCGTCAAGAACATAATTAAGAAATATATAATGTTCTTACTTATTTTATTCATCTTTCAAATGTTTCATTGTTGGAGCCAGTACTGTGATTTCTTTTTTACCCTTCTTTCTTTTGCATCCAAACTCCGCAATTATATTGTAACACAGTGTTCAATAAATAATAGTATGCAAAGATTGATACATGATTCAAAATGGCGTCATTATTCATTTTTCGCGGCTTAAAGTTATAAAAGTAGGGTATCCTTTCCTTGTAAATAAGAAATGTTTGCAAAGAATCTTTCAAGTAATACTATATCAGATAGAATTCTTTCTTAACTGGCAATTCTTCTTCATAAATTTTAAGCAAAAGTGTAGGTCTTCAAAACATTTTTTTTTCGTTAGGAAAGAAAACTTGAAATCTTCCCCTTGATTCAAGATCAAGTAATCACTGCTCACGTCAGTTCTTCGAATTTATATCTTTTAAGTAACACGACACTGTCTTAGAGTTTTTCGCGCTTGTTTGGCGCCTGAACCTACGAACGATCGATGACGAAGTGGCGTCACATGATGCCAAAAGGTACGACGTAACTTTTCTTTTTTCTCAAAGAGGGGGTATCAAGAAGTAAGGACAAGGGGGGTACATTGACGGCAAAGTGTTGCTTATTGATTTTTATATTTTCTTTTTTTGGCTGCAGTGTGAAATTTTGAACGTCGTGGCTTTTAATTTTTTTCTTGTTCTTTACTTTTCTCATGATCGTTAAACAGCACCTGAGCATTTATTTCAGTCTCCCAAGACAGAAAGTAAGATCCTGCAAGTGATCAAACAAGAGCTGTTTGTTGTTTTACACTTTTGATCCGTATGACTGCAACACAGGTTGTTATTATTACGGATTTCTGAGTAAACATTTAAAAAAAATTGGGTATATCTTTGCTGAAATGGCATTAAGATTTACTTAAAGACTAAATAGCCTCCTTTATGTGGCGTATATGTTAGCTGTTTAAGAAAACATTGCTTGAGTTCCGAGCTAGAATTTGTTACTTCTAATCTTCCTCATCTGAGCCTATCTCTAGATCAGAAGCATAAATTGCATCGTGGCCGAGAGACAAGTATTGTAATTGCCGCTAGCTTAGGCTCTCGAAACCTTTATAGTTGAAACTATGAATATGACCAACTCCATTGTGCATTTGAAGGAGTCCCCCCCGGTGGGACGAATAAGAGATAATTTCACACCGCTTCACTTTCCACCAACCTCTCGCGAAAATTTCGGCTTGAGCATATTTTAAGTCTCATCACCTCACAAAGGCACTACACTCAAACTAGTATTTTTCTATGTGGTTGGTTCACTGTAAAAAACAACTGCTGTGAAGTGCATTAAATTTTATCTGATAAATCACTTATGAACTTTATGATTTTAACATATGAATTATGTGAATTTCTATGATCTATATGATTTTTAAAATTTAATGCTTTCAAAATAAACATATATTCCCCCCCCCAAAAAAAAAACGGAATTGAAAGGTTCATAGTTTTAACATCGCATTACAGTGTTTGCTAGGGTTTTCTTATTCTATCGCTGACCTCCCTGTTTACCAGTCTGCTTCTAATCTCATACCTACCAAAACAGTTTTTTTAACTTATATATTTTATTATAAAATGGAACAGCAAAATTAAAAATGCATAAAAACACCTTATTTTTAGAATTTCATAAATAAAGAACTATACCGATCCTCAAAACTGGAATCATTGTAAGGGATCGGTTAACCCAGCCGATATATTCACGAAAAGATGGTGTTTCAAATCTATACTGTATAATATATAAAATTATATATAATTTTATATATTATACAGGATATATATATATATATATATATATATAGAATATAACATATATTATATAAGTATTCCTTTCGTGAGTATAAACTGTCAACTATAATATGTCAGTTACTATATATATATATATTATATTTGACAGTTACATTAGAAACCTATTTATTCCCTAGGAAATCTGATAGCCGAAATATGCAAACGGTGGGCATTATAGAAGGCCTATGATACATCTAAGTGCAATTATGTCACATACACGATTATATTCTTTTTGACTATTCTGAGCATGATGTATAGTTTAAAATGTACAGTGACTAACTAAAACTCACTGTCAAAGAATTTAAATGGAAAATAGTACGACTACATACTTTGCTAGGACGTAGCGCATGTGGTGTTGCATTCTGGGAAAAATCTGATGCAATCCAGAAATAATTATTACAGTATACTTGCGTTACACCAACTATTTACAAGATACATTATTTCAGTCTCCCAAGACAGAATTTATAATTATAGAATTTATAGTAATATAACTATTTACAAGATACATACCCAGTAATGTGTACACTTAGTGCTTTTTGGATACCTAAATTATTTTGAGAGTATATATACACAAATACACACATAAATACAGAATACCTATATATATATATATATATATATATATATATACAAAAACACACACTAAGAAATATACATAATGAAATACCTAATTCTACGGACAACAAAATTCCAGACTACAAAAAACGACCGAAATATTAAAATACTGAATAATAACTCAATCAATTAAACACTGCTACAAATGAATTGTCACATATACCCTTTTGTCATACAGACATGAACAGGTGGAGTTATTATTTTTACAGAAACACATCCACACCGCAACAAAAAGAGAAAGTATATATAAGGATCCAGTACCTAGTTAATACTAGTATAAACATCACTCCAATTAAAATGATTTTTTTAATGTATATCAAAATAATACTGAACATAATGCCAAACTGACAGACGTAAACAAGACAGCACATTGATCAATATCCTAGTGATACTATTACTGAATTCAGTACAATAGTAATTAAAATCTTTTAAAAAAAGGAATTTCTAATATATTTTGCAGGTGTTACGTTGCTTTAAGTAAAGTCTATAATGCCATTCCTGCAATCTCGCAATGCGAGATATAAGAGAGCAATTACTGTCATACATGGGTAACGTATTGCAACTGTTCTGGAGCTCTTTGATGATTAAATAACAATAAGCTGCGCAAAGCCAGCTGTACTGCTAATTGCATATTGTTTTGTTAACAAGCAAATGAAAATTACTATAGCCTAGAAAACAATAACAACAGAAGCTAAGTAAATAACTGGCAACAACGGTGATTAAACAACTGCGAGCAGATGCTCTCTCTTCAGCCTTAAATATTTTCCAACCGTCCGCACGAGATATTTCTAGAACTTTCTGCTTCTTGAAATTGCTGGAAAGCAGTGGAATTACGTTTACAGCTAATATAGTGGTCAGTTACTATTTATTCAATTTCAATACAAATTACCGATATATCTATTTACTCAATGTTAAATGCACGTGGCTCTGTATTCTTACATTTCCGACACAGCGTTTTCTTGAAATTTGTCTCGTGCTGCATTGCATGAGAAAATACAATATTTTTAATTATAATTCTACTAAAATTACCTCTCTAAATACAAAATTCGTGACAATATGATGAACTGAAAAAAAGACGGAAAAAATAAAAAAAAACATATTCCAACATTATAGAATACAGAATATTGCTGCTGTTAAAATTTTTGTGAATTTGCTGATTAAGAGGGGGAAAACCTTAACAAACCCTTTTCGGGATACCGTAAAATCCGAAATCTTTCAAATTTTTGAAATCTCTCAGATTTTTAAATGAATAAAGTTAATGAGAAAATATTGCTTAAATAATTTGTTAAAATTTTGCTTTTGTGGCAATTAAAGGGCAACGAATTAAAATTAATAACTTGAAGCAAAAGACTTATTTAAATATAACAAAATAATAACGAGCAAATATTTTTCTGTTACTGTTTTCTGTTTAAGATATGAATTATTCACCTATATTTCTAAAAATTATTATGATATGTATGACAAGCTGAAAATGAAAAATAATTAGAAAAATTTAATGGATATATCATAGGCTTATATGAAAAATACAAAGCAACATTTTAAAATTAAATAGTTTTTCCTTGATTTAATATTGAATACCTTCCATTTCAGATTGGAAACACTATCTTTCACCATATTCACCGCATAGATACCTGAAAAAAATACATTTCTCCTTTGAGAGTCTTGTGTTTGTGAAATGTTTACAAATTATTTATAGTAAGCAAAGCATAACAAATGAGATCAATTAATTTCTATCAACATACAAATCAAAACATGTAAAGCTATCTTATTAAAAAAGATTTATTTCTTTTTGGAAATGAAAAACGAAATTAGAATTAATATGCTTTTCATTGAATGGAAATCATCAGTTCGAAGATGGAAGGAAAACGATAATTATTTTTTTAATGATGAGCATAAGCAGAGTAATGGCTATGTAAAAGTCGAGCCCAGATTCATTCTTTGTTATTTAATTCATATTAATATCCTCTAAATTGCGATTTTTGTTTACGCTTGCTAAGGAACAGAATGCATCAGACGCACAAAAAAATTGCATTTTATTTAATATAATACATGAATATTTCTGTGAAGGTAAATGGAAAGAGAACTATTTAATTAAGTTTTCTTTAAATGCTTTAATTTTTATTTAACATGTTACTAAATATTATAAATTATAATCAGGTAAAATATGGTGCACTATTAACAAACTCTTTGAATGAAAAAAGTAATTTTATTTTTATCTGATGTGAATAGTAATTCAAAGGAAAGAAGGAAAATAAAAGAGAAAAATGTGATGTATACAAAAACTTAAAATATTTTCGTTAAAAATAAAAATATATAAAAAGCGAAAAGCACTAAATACAGTTAACAAAATAAAAAAAAAAAAAAAAAAAAAATTGCAATTAGAATTTGAGTTTCTATGAAAAACAAGCAATTCGGCGAGCAGACAAGAAGGTATATTTTTCGGTGCAAAAAAAAAAAAAAAAAAAAAAAAAAAAAAAAAAAGTTTCCTATTTGTCTCACTTTGGGAAAAAGACATTGAAGGTGCGGAAAGAATTAATTTCTATTCTGCTACGTTTCAAATGTAAACAGTTATGGCTGATATTTATGGGAAACAAAACAGTTATGGGAAAAAAAAAAAAAAAAGAAAGAAAAAAAGGGAGGACAGTTCCATGTCTCCCGTTCTACTGAGCTGATTGACGAAACTCAACTTGCATTTTTCACGTCTCGAAAGCGCGACTTAGGATATATATTAGATTTGTACATAGTACTATTCTAACATAGGTATTTTGACACAAAATCGGATTTTTTCTGAAATAACATACCAATGTTTTTACATATTTCGATTCTACGACTCAAATTATGCTCAAATATGAAGTTTTGTTAATTTGGTGCGAAAGTTACGGAGAAATTCACAAATTTATGTTGGCCCTTTTTTTGCAGTTGCGCCAAGAGGAGTTCACTTGGCGAACTTCTTCATATATATGGCAACCTATTTTCCTTTTCCCTGAGAGGAAAAAAATCACAACGTTCTTTCTTTCAAATAATGTTCTTTATATTACATTTTTATGTTTTTATTTTATTTTTTTTTTCATTTTCAAATCTCATTTTAATTCTTTAAGTTGCATGGTTTCTTTCGAATAACTGTTTTAAAAATTTCTATTTACCCATTCGAACAAACGGTGTGGAATGACTGCTATGCAATGGAATGCAGTTGGAGCATGCAATGGAACTAGGTAGATAACGTGAGGAATTTCTCTGGCCCAAATCGATTAAAAGCGTCTTGAATCAGTATCTTCATGTTTTAGGGCCGAATTCAGGCTTCAAAAATTAGAAATTAGCGATCTGTAAGAAAGCAATTTCCAGATTGTACGCACCTTTGCGACTGATTTGCGATCTCACATTTTCTAATCGATAATTCGTGGTTTTCACGGATAAATTTCTCCCTTACACAGACGGTGCAGTCGACCTTTATCAACTTTAATGTCTTTAAATGGCAATTTGCTTAGTTCAAAGTTTCTTAAGGGTATACACCATGTTATACCCGTGTAACAAAAGGTTAAGTTAGATTTCAACCCTTATTTCGTTCAACAATATTGCATACAGCGCCATTTACCCGCTGGTATTGAGGATTCGAACTTTCGCGCAAAATAAATTCCCATGACCTCCTTTACACGATTACCAAATTTGATAAGATTTGGTCCAGTAGTTTTCCTTTAACCATTTCAAAGTGTAACTTTAATTATAGCCGTCCTATATGTTATTAAAGTTTAATTTGAAGTTATGCGTTATACACTCAAGAGCCAAAATATTATGACCAGCCTACATTTTCCGATGAACGCGCCTGGATGACGTGGAAGGCACGTGATCAGGTGGAAGTGGTATTTAACTGCTGCTGGAGAGTCTGAAGAATCATTCTTTCACTTACTTCTGTGTGTGATCGGAAAGGCTGGGGATCTAAGCGACTTTGATAGAGGGCAGATTGTAATGACTCGAAGGCTCAGAACAAGTATTTCCGAAACTGCACGACTCGTGGGTTGTTCGCGATCTACAGTTGTTAGTACGTATGAAAAGTGGATGAATGACGGTGAAATCAGCAGTAGACGGCAGGGTGTTGGACGTCCACACGCTATCAAAGAAAAAGGTCGTCGGAGATTGTCTCGCATGGTGAAGCAAAACCGGAGCCAGACAGTGGCTCAGCTGACAGCCGAATACAATGCAGAGCCAAGTAGAAAAGTATCGGAGCACAATGTTCAGCGGACACTATTGGATATGGAGCTACGCAGCAAACGTCCCACTCGTGTGCCTTTGTTGACCAAGCGTCATCGCCATCTGCGCCTGCGCTGGGGCCGGGAACATCGCGACTGGTCCATGGATCAGTGGGAGAGAGTTGCCTGGTTCAGATGAATCACGGTTTGTCATTCATAACGTCGATGGCCGTGTCAAGATACGCCGTCTTCCAGGCGAACAGTTGCTCCCTCAATGCACAGTAGGGCATACAAAGGCCGGTGGTGGCGGTATCATGCTCTGGGGGACGTTTTCTTGGGCGTCTCTGGGACCCGTGGTTGTGCTAGAGCAGACCATGAATGCTACAGTGTATCTGAACATCCTTGCGGACCAGTTGCACCCTCACATGGCCTCTGTTTTTTCAGCTGGAAATGGAATTTTACAACAGGACAACGCCCCGTGTCACAAGGCTACAATTGTGTTGGAGTGGTTCCAGGAACATGATGCTGATTTCCAGTTAATGTCTTGGCCGCCTAAATCACCGGATCTCAATCCGATAGAACACATTTGGGATGTCATGGGACGGTAGCTCAGAGGTCAAAGACCACCAATTCGCAATATCTCGGATTTTTGTGACCGTTGCTACAACATCTGGTGCAATATGTCTCCGGCCATCTATCAAGGACTTGTGGCATCCATACCAAGGCGGGTTGAAGCTGTGTTGCGCGCTAAAGGTGGCCCAACTCGTTATTGACAGGTGGTCATAATGTTTTGACTCTTGAGTGTATGTATACCATGCGTAAGATTTTCGCTTTTATGGAAAAAATAAAGGATCGATGTAGATATATTTAGTATAATGGACCAAAACTGAACAAACTCCCCTGCCTCAGAAAATAAAATATTGAAAATTCGACCTTGAATTTATTGGATTATCGAAATATTCAATTTGACTTGTCTTCTAAATCCTAGTTCCGACAACAAATCCGAATTACTGAAGCTTAAGTCAAAGGTTTAGTATATATTAACTGTATGTTAATAAAGTAATCAGAGTGTATAAAAATAGTTTAAAAAATTTACGCTAATGCAACTTCAGTCTGAATGCGCAAGATGTAATGGAAGAGAAGGCTTGTAGAGATTTGCTTTTGACATGCCTCTAAAAGTAGATGTCATACTCCTTTTGTCTCTTCCATGTCAAAAAATTTTACTTCGACAGGCAACTTTAGTTTTTGGGAAAGAAAAAATCACAAGAAGAAAAATTTGAAGAACATGCAGGGCGATTGAGTACAAATACTTATTTTCGGAAAAGAAGCGGTTCTCCGATTGGTTATTGAATAATGAAAAGATGCATTGTCATGCAATACAAAACATTTGGAATACATTTTCTGACTGAATAACGTAAGATTCAAAGTCATCTGCTTAAATTCTCAACCATTTACAAGTCGGGCAATTGTAGAATCGTTTTGATACCTGCGCTTGTAAGACAAACCTAATATCGCTGGATTTAAACACTTCTTTAATTTTCTGAGAACATTCCTTCTTTAGCTAATATTCCAAGAATATTAATTCCTGAATCTTCAAATAATTCGACTGAGAAATCATGGGATGTTCCTTTTATGATACGATATGATGCTCTATGACGTAATTTGAATTTATACAGCCATATAGTCGAAAACCAGTCTCTCTTAAGTTTAAACTGCAATGATATGGTTTTTGACCTTTCAGTTAGTACTAACTCAATTGCTGTTATTTTCTGGTGTGCACATCCAAGTGTTTTCTCTAGTGCTTTTTTTTCTGAAATAGACTGAAAGTGCTTTTATTTAGTCAGTCACAAATATTATTAACAAAACGAATATGTTTATCATTAAGAACAGAATAGTTGTTAATGCCATATTTACCTTCAGCCCATATTCTAACAAGAATATTTGATGTAACGTTTCAAGTTACTTGTGTAATTCTCTCGCTGATGTGGTCAAAATTATCAATTCTTTCACCGTAAAATACTAATACTTGATACTGATCTTATGAGAATCTTAAATGCGTTCTTGTGTCCTACGCGAATTTTTACAGCCCCAAATTGTAAACTGTAGCAATTTACATGACGCACTTTACATGAGCGAGATCTGACTCTCTCCACTGTGAAAATATTTTAAAGAAATTCAATTTCATTTTTAAGTTTGTATAGTGATGAATTACTTGTTTGCTTCTTGTTTAAAGTGGCATTAATTTTTACTTTTATTTTGTGGGTTGTTCTCAATATTGTTTTCTGTTATTTTTTAAGAGGTTAGGGGTTCATTGATATGAGTGTAATTGCATTTTACTTCAAATGTTAATTGATAATGTTTAATCCTTTAAAAATTTCGTGGAGAAAACTTTTAATGAAAACTTAGTTTGTAATTTAAATTTTACTTGGTTTTACTACTTTGATTTAATTAACGTTTCTTTAATTTTTTACATTATATAATCCTGGAAAGAACATTGATTATACAAAGACTGCCTTGATTTTTCTATTGGATTATTTAGTTAGAAGGTCATGCTAATTATCAGATTCTTGATACACGGGGTTAACGTTCTCCACAAGTACTCATTGGCAGCGAATACATTGCGCCTGAGCTGAGAAATGTGTGCGCTGTTTTGGCAACGAGGAATTTAACAGAAATTTCTTTCCCTATGCAAAAAATAAAGTTTTTTAACAATACCCATAGGCAAAAAGAAAAATATACATATATTATATCATATTTATATTACTCAAGTGGAACTTTTTTCGTTCATTTTTATATTTTTTTGAATTACTTTAAATTAATATTGTAATTTTCTGTAAAGTGTAAAAATCAATTAACTTAGCCTTATTTCACATTTTGTTTTTCTGATGTACTTTATTTTATATTTCATCTCATATTTACTGCTATCATAGAAGTTTTTTTTTTAAATTTATTTCAATTTTTAAATATCATGCTTCTGTTAGAGTGTGCAGTATTAGAATTTACACTAACTACTTCACAGTGCGGAACAAATTAAATATAGTTTCAGAATAGTAAACAAACAATTAAAATTGAGAAAATAAGATAAAGTACTTCTACATTAGAAGTACGTATATTACTTGAGATAGATACAGGAAAATGCATTCATTGGTGAATGATGCAGAACATTAGCTGAATGATGCAAAACCGACCTTTTGGAGCGACGGAGGAACGAATATTTATTATCAGCTGGACTGGAACCTTTGCCCAGAGGCTCCACAGCACGGAGAACTGTCCGTTGCTCCAATGCTGACGTGACAGAAAGACTGATAAAATTGAAGATTTCTAAAATGAAGAAAGAAATGTTAAAACAATTTTCAGTAGTGCGATGACGTGAACATATGAACCTAACACATTAAACAGGTATGCTGCAAAAGATTTAGAAAAGCAATCTTCTGGAATAATGTCATAGTTTAAAATTTCAGCAACATTTGCAGCATGATATGTTTCGGCATTGAGAAAAAAAATTATGTTTAGCTTACTGAAGTAGTCCTTAACGTAATCAATCTTAAGTCTTCATATAGATTCTTGTTTCTGAGAAATTAAATGGCTACGGTGTAAGTAGGAAATTTATTCTCCAAAATTCTTAGGTTGTTAATTTTTTCTCTCTCATTGTGTGTTTAGCCTCTAATCCAATGATACATCGCCAATAGTGCCTCCCAATTACGCCTGGGAAGCAAAACACATGCTAAATGATGCTATTATTTTCATCATGCTTGGCTGGCATTTCAGTGACCTCGCAATGAATGGTTTCTACTGGCCTATTCATTGCGAAATATAGATACATATAGATATATATAGAGAGAAATCCTATAGAGAAAGGAATATAGATACCACTTTGCGTTTCCTTGCCTTGACATCGAGGCTAGGAACAGAAATGTATGTGTTTACCATCTGAATCGCTGAAGTAAAGCCATACTTGAAGCTACGATCATTCGCCGCGGTTAGAGCTTTATGGAGGACGTGGGGTGTAAAAAGGAAAAATGAGCGATTTCTTCCAAAATTGTGGTCTTTACACTCCTTTCGGGCACCCTTGCTGAGCTCCTCTATATTCTACAGGAGAACAGGGGTAGACCTTGCTGTTTGTATAAAACTGAAGGGTGGTTTCTTCGTCAGTTAGGCCTCACTCGAGGCTACGAAGCCAAAAGCAACACGTTAGTGTTTCTTGACGGTGCTGGAGAATGGAACAAAAGGTCATGATGGAAGTGGCCCAACGGAAGGAAACCAGCCTCCAGTTTCCAACGATATATAACGAAGATAATTTCTTCTAGTTTTCTTTTCTCTTTTCAGACACTGATGTTTTGAGTTTTGCTGTAGTACAATGTACAGTTGTTTACAGTAGTAAAGTTTTCTTCCGCTTACCATTTTGATGAAAGTAGGATATCGCCCATAACGAGAATGTCACCGCATCTATACAAATGTATTTTTATTTGTACCCCATGTTACAATAATTTGAATTTGGAAGTACGTGAAATTATACTTATGAAACTATGGTTGTTTTCCTTGTATTTACATTAATTGTTTATAATACGTATTCTTGATACACCAAGATATATTCTTGATACATAATACGTATTTTTGATACCGTTTAATTTTTAACTGAGAAATATTTGAGTATATTTTGCATTTGTGCTTAAAATATCATCGTATGTAATCCAGCTTATGCTGAAAAATAACTAAAATCTACGAAACGTTTCAATATTTTCTACTTACTTTCAGTACGTAAGCTTTATAGTAATCTTTATTCTTTCGCAATGTGAAAATAACGGCTTTAAAATATCATTAATAAAAGGTTATAGACCTAACAGGTTTGGTAATACATAATGCCTTATGAATTTATTTGCGTATTATTCTAAATAAAGGAGGTGTTCTGTGCCTAACTATAAGAGCTGCTGTAGAAGCACTGTCTAGCAAGAAAAAGAAAAATTCTGCGTTACCATGAAAGTCGCGAGCGGCATTCTAATGAGAACTTGGATTTTTAATGAATTTGTAGAATTCAAAGTCAAAAAAACGTGGTGAGTGTTTAAGCGAAAATAAATAAAATGAGCATAAAATAAAATACAGTCCACTGAAATGTGTAGAATAAGTGCCTTTCAACAGCAACAAAATATTAAAACAAAAGCTATGTTTTTTTAAGCACTTGAATCTATCAGAGTTCAGAAATTTTACTGCAGTGTATTATATGTTAAACGTATGAATATCTTGTTCTACAATGAAGTCGCAAACAGCAATAACTTAAGAGATTAAATATTCAGAAATATTTCACCAACGTCGAAAATTACGCCGTTCTGTCTCAGCATTTCCTTCCGGACGATGTATGAAAGTAACCGCTTTATGGAAGGCTAAGTCTCAGACAAAGCCTTCCGAACGACTAGAAGAGAAGCGGTTACGATTTATCATACTTGTCAGAACTGCAGTTTGTATTGGGTCCTCATACTGAAGCAGGTATGACAGGTTAAATTTACAAAGATACATTATACAGTTCGAAACTTTTGGACAAGTCGTAGGAATGAGTTAAAGATGAATGGTGTTTGCTGGATTGCAGTGAGTGCAAAAGACAAGGAATATGTGAGTTTCTTGAAAATATTTTTCCGATCCTCAGAAAGGATATCAAGTATTCATGATAAAATTTTTAAAAATGCAAGCACTTCTTGCCACGTGTATTTAGAAGCTTACATAAAACTATTCTTTCTGTAGCTGAAGATATTTCAAATGCAGTGAAATATTTTAGTTTGTAAAAATACGTTATTTGTGAAAAATGCTATAAAAGTATTTAAAAAAAATAATGCAATAAAATAATAATGTCAATTTTGTTACACAAATGAGAAAGAAAAACTAAACTTTAAATTGATTTTTATATTACATTTACTAAAAACTAATATTTCTTAATTATACCTAAATAATTCATAATATTGTAAATCAGCAAATACAATGGACTTATTGTTTTGAGTTCCATTGTGTGGTCAATTAACGGGCTTAAAAATATTGCTTCCTCAAGTATTATAAATCTGAATTAAATTTCAAACATAAATTCAAAATCTTTGAGATTTAAAATAGTGTATGAATTCTTTTATAGAAATATAGCCTGTAGTGCTATTTCTAAACACATGCATACCTGGAATATCTCTTATTTCATAAACCTTGAGGTTTAAATTTCTAATGCTATCGTGGTTTTTATCTCTTTGTACCTCTAATTATATCGTAGAAAACCTAAAGTGATTTCACTTTAGTTATTAATTTTAAATTTGAACACCCCTTCATATTTAAGGGTCTTTCCTTGAAATATAATGTTGCTCAAATTATCTATTAAAGTTAGTTGTGACATTTTGAACAAAAAATTACAGTAGCACTAAAAACATTATTTTGTTATAAATTCTTAAAAAAAGTTAAGGTTATATTAATTTAATTGATGTTTGTTTATGAATCCTTTATCTTAGATTACATTGTATTGTATAGCTATACTTCTGCACAAGGCACATAAATATTTTAAAGAAACTGTGAAACTCTCTACAATCTGAATCATTAATGAACATTTCTTTAGCATATATTAGACATTTTGGATATTATACTTCGTTTCGCTCTCTTTTCTGTGTTCTTTTACAGTATGTAATGAGCTGCTTCATTTGTTAAATTATTTAAATTACGATTCTTAGTTTTCGAATCTAATTTAAAAGTTTCGCACCATATTCTTAATGATCAGACGCCTCATGAAGGTAAACTAGCTCCTCCATTGTCACTGAAATACTTCAACCCAGAAATTGATCGTGAATGTGTGTTGACTGCTGTTATTAAAAGGAGCATATCACGAGAGTTGCATGAGCTGAAAGCGGATAACTATTGGCTTCCTCCGATTTGGTCTTTCCATGTTTGGTATGTTCCAGTTAAAATATGCAAGAATGATTGTTGCAATAGTGAACTGGAACACTGGAGATTCGTAAAATATCAGACCTGACTAGGAAAGGCAAAGAAATTGGCAAAGTGTGACGGTCCTTCATACATGTGAAGAAGACAAATAGGCAAACTTCGTGAGAAGCCTTGGCCGCGAAATTTCGGTTTTCAGTTGGAAACTTTGCCAATATTAATTCGGCTAGTTGGTAGGAGTTTGAACCTATATTCTATGAGCGAATATCAACACATAAACGAAGAATCATTAAACTAACCCCTTGCCCCAACTGCAGTGTAACAAACTATGTCGAAACTTTTGAGCAAAGCTAGAATATTATAAGCAATTACGAATCGCGTTAGATGCTGTAGCTTTTCAGTGCTATAGCTATAGATTTGAAAAATATAGCTGAGTGTTATTTGAGCACTGCCTCAATTGTAAAAGCTGGAGGATGAGGAATTACATGGTTATCTTGTTTTTGTCATGGTATAGGAATGAATGAAACAAATTTTCTATCAAAAATTCTGCTCTTAACCCAGTAGAAAATTTGTGGGATGAGTGTGAGCGCAAGCTGTTAGCAGGTTCAAACCGCCGTAAAACTACGAAAGCACTGTTTGCTATGTCGCTGGAGGAAACGTTGTTGAAAATCGCCGTTCTACATACTATCATAAATCCAATCCATTAATCCCATATAAACTGTGTGTTCTAAAGGGATCTATGATATTCAGAGATCTAAATTTCCACCACAACTGGATAAAAGTGCGGGGGGGACCAAGAAAATCAGTGACCAGATGCATTTGCAAAGAAGGCAGCTCATAACATCGGAACGAATTGTCAATATCTACCACTACTATAATCTTATCACAAAAGAGTCGTCTACAGTATGGCTAGAGAAAAATGACAAGACGAATTTAACCCTGCTTCACAACACCGTTGAACCTATCTATTCCTTCCGTAAAGTCAGTAACAAAAGGTATACCTCCATTGTTCAACTAACACGCTGTATTACAAGTCGGCCCATTCCCAATCTACTAGTTTCATAAAGTATCTAAGTGATATGGGCCAATGCGTCTGCGATAACGGGAACTCCCTTACATTATTGCACGAGCTGTCCACTGACATACATCCACTATCTCATATTTCAGGACACTACAGAGGAAAGCAATCTGTACCAATATAATACCATCAAACAAAACTGCACTCATGACAAAGATTAAGACAGTCGTGCAGATCCTGGTAGCACACGGGCTGAACCTATGTGGTTCTTTCTATGCACTTGTACAGCAGCAATATGCAGTTTTCTTTGGACATCACAGTCAATATTTCTCCTTTGAAGACCTTATCAAATCCCGTTATGAAATGGATTCTGGAACCGCAGGAAGGAAGGAACTACATCCGCCTAACTATCAAAGATGACAGCAACGTACTGGAGTTCTGTCATTCGATACCTATCCCCCGTAAGGAAGCAACTTACTTATTTAATTCATTATTCTTTCTCGAATCTGTACTTTCTTCATACAGCAAT
The DNA here is from genome assembly GCF_044657685.1 of Stegodyphus dumicola. Taxonomy (NCBI): domain Eukaryota; kingdom Metazoa; phylum Arthropoda; class Arachnida; order Araneae; family Eresidae; genus Stegodyphus; species Stegodyphus dumicola. The sequence continues at coordinate 94,982,866 of NC_140772.1, read as the reverse complement.
CAATATGCCTGTTAAAGAAGAATCAACGTTTCTCTAATACTCATACACATATGATAATTTTAAACGGGAGATTGCATGGTATTCCACATTTGTTTGAGAGTTTTTAAATTTAATGAATAAGGTATCGTAATAGTGAATTGAGTTACCATAAGAGGCTAAATAAATTACTGTGAATGAGTGCCATAAAGGATATAACCCATCCAAATGCACGGTAATATTGTCCATGGGTTAGAATAACGTGGAGGCGTGTCATATCTGAAGGAAATTAAATGTCTCATAGCTTCAATGAGTCATCAATAACTCCTAAGAATTCACGTTGACCTTCATTCAATCGAATTATCGAATTTTCTCCATATACGTGGATATTTCCGTCTATTTTAATCAGATGGAAATTAGACTTTTTGCGCTGAGGTATTCCTTTCTAGTTTTCAGCGTCCAGTAATAGCTTTCTAAGTAAAAAGAGGGGAAGGCCAGTTCTGATTTCTGTAATAAATAAAATTACCCGTCAGGTGTACCTTTCTTACACTGATCCTAATAGAATCTCGAGCATTAAACTGAGAAGTTATTTGAAATATGAATGCTTGCTTGAAATAAATTTTCAAAAATATTGCTTCATAATTACAATGGAAAATGAAAAGAATCTTTTCCTGGAAAGTATGGAAGAATGTATCTCAAAATTAATAAAAATATGATTTTTCAGTTGAGTCAAATAGGTTTCTCTTTCATCTATAACGTTGCGCGCCTCCAACTTGCACGCAACCAAGAGGTGACTGTGAAAGCTTGTATAAAATATAGAGCCTTGTGAAGGGTTTAAGTCCCTTTTTATTCAACGTAATAAATTACAATTGCGTCCTCTTGACGCTTACAGACTGTGCCTACTTGGCAGTCAAATAAAAATAATGACCTGAAAAGAAAGTAAAGACAAGATTCTAACTACGAGGCTCTCTAAAATAACTAACTCACTGCGTTTTACAATACCGCTGCTAATTCAGCAGACTTGAAGCTCACTGGAACGATTACCACTACTTCCCGCCAAGCACATAGGCCGCAACGCGGGGTTCTTCAATTCTCGCTAACTACCTCCGCGCTCGCTAAGTAAGAATATCACACACCGAACTCGTTTCCTTGCTATTTAACTCATACTACTTCCGCTGATAATTTGAATCCTTGCGCGTTCTACTCAAAATTTACATATTCTGGCATTGGCAGTTCCAGGGGAAAGTAAGGCTTGACAGGAAAGATAGTTTAAACTTAGAATAAATGTTAGTTAAAATAAATATAAACCCTACATTTGCCGCTGCCAGAATTTGGAAAACTTGGAAGCAGGTCCTACAAACGACCTGTTGTAAGTTTATCTAATTCTGAACTAACTGGCGAGAACCTCGTTTACACACACACACACACACACACAAAAAAAAAAAAAAAAAAAAAAAAAAAAAAAAAATCTTATGTAACAATTATACTAAAATTCTGTTGCTCGTTACAAAGCTTTCTTCTTACAGCAACTTTTCCTGGACTTCATCAATCAATCTTGGTCTTTCCTTCCAGCATCTGGAAGGAATAAGTATCAGTATCTTTCTACATACATTATAATTTACACTTTCTTGACACAATAAATTTTTGTTTTTAAACGATTCGTTTTTCTTAGTTATTGCTTACTTCACATTCATTCAATTTTTCAAGCAGTAATTTAACTTTACCCTGGCTCTCCACCGTGTGTGGTGTCAAACGGGAATATTCGTGTTTTAGTCTTACAACACTTCCCCTAACCACCATGATTTGTTAGAATTCAACGACCAAATAGACACACCTTACTCGACATTCTACAACTCAATGAGCTACTTTAATAGTCTTAAAAATTCAAATGTAGGTTGAGAACCCTACAAAACACATTCATTCTAACTTCCCCCTCATTCATCTTTAAACATGCAGGCTTTCGCTCTAAAGCATGACTTTACAGTTTAATACTTAAATTTTGACTTCATTGCTTTTAAGCATTCACTTTTAGCATCTACAATTTTATGCTTCTAGATTAAATTCTACTTTTACATAACCTTCGAGGATTTACGTACATTTACAAAATTTTAATACATATGATTTTTACAATTTACCATAAAATGAATAAGAGAAAATAAATTTTTACTTTACTCAATCTTCGCCAAGCTGGCGGCACTGAAAGTAAAATTCTTATTAATACAAGAATACGAAGTTATTTTTATCTTCGGCCAAATTTTGGCTTTAACATAACAGAATTAGTCTTTCGACCAACAGAAAATGCTTGTTTTTAGCTGTTACACTTAAAGAAAATAATACTTTTGCCTTAGCTAAATAAAGTAAAACAAAACTAAGTCTCAACCGAGACATATTGACTTTCGTCAAAACATAGAACTTCGTACTTATGCATAACATTTCGGAACAAAAGAGAAAAATATTTATAGAAGGTTTTAACTTATCTTTGAGTTTTCGATGCTTGAAACTCCGTCATCCGTTTTTGACAAAATTGATCCCAAGTTAGAGGTGTCATGGATGTCAATCTTCTCCTTATTGATCTCCGAGTGTCGTCCACGTTGCTCTTTCTTTTGCGTCCTCTACATGCTGGCCTCTTGACGGAGTAATCGTCTGGTTGTTGGCCTTTGCGTTTCTGCCTGGGACGGCTGGTCTTGACGTCCTCCGGTCTGGAGTCCTTCTTGAATTTCTCCTGTTCCTCGTATTTTTGTGCCTCCTGCTGGCGTTTCAGTTTCCGGAACGGCGGCCTTGCTGGCACCTGACTCTGTGGCCGTGTGCGCGTTCTCCTTGAAGTGTAATTTCTCCTGCTATCCTTTGTAGGTGGTGTTTTTCTCTTTACCACGGTTTCTTTACCCGGTTCATCTGTATTTTTGTTTTTCTTAAACGCCGGAGTTTGAAAATCATTTTTTCTTTTTGATACCGACGTCCGGGTTGTAGAAGTGCTAGGTCTCTCTTCAGTTCTCTGTTTCTTGGGTGGTGGAATAGTTGTTGTAGTCTCTGGCCCTTCTATTTCGTTTAGACTTGAGTCCTGCAAGAAACTTTTAAGGATTTCAAAATCATTTGGATTATAGTATTTTTTCACCTGGTCGGGACTTGCTTTACAGATTTCCCCTCTCTCGTTTTTAAGATATAAGACTATTCCTTTGATTTCCTGAATTACGTAGGGGCCTTCAAACTTTGGAGCTAGCTTTGCCATAAAATTGTCTGGGGCACTTGATAAAGAAAATTTCCGCTTCAATACTTTATCCCCAACTTTAAAATCTGCTTCACGGCGTTTTCTATCATAATAAATTTTCTGTCTATTTCTTGCCGTATCCGAGGTTTTAAGCGCCTGATCAATCAACTTTTGCACATCTTGTTGTTTAAACTATTGCTCTCTTTGTTGCACAAAGAATAATTTATCTAAAGGCGTAATTAACTTTCTGCCTAAAAATAATTCTGCTGGAGTTTTTCCCGTAGTATCATGATGTGCCGTTCTTAAAGCATAAGCTAATTCATTTATGTAGCCATCCCAGTGCTTGTGATGTGTGCTCACGTAACTGCGAATTATTTTTACTATGTTTTTATTAACTCTTTCTGCTATGTTAGCCTGTGGTCTATACGGAACCATTTTGATATGGCGTATGCCAAGTCCATTGCATATGTTTTCAAATATTTGACTAATGAATTGTTTTCCGTTATCGCTAATGACTTTTATCGGTGCACCGTATTTTAAAATGTATCTGTGTAAGAATGCATCTGCGACTGTTTTGGCTGACGCGCGTTTAAGTGGAACAATTTCTATCCATTTTGAAAAATGATCTACTATTACTAAAAGAAAACGATTTTTATTTAACTCGCTCTGGGGGAAGGGACCAAGGAGATCTATACCTAAAATTTCATTCGGAAATGTAGCGCGAATGCTATTTAAGTACCCGGCCGGGCTGTAATTAATATCATTTATTAACTGACATTGATTGTAGGACCTGACATACGCCGTTACTATTTTGTATAATTGCGGGAAATATACCGCCTCGCGTACCCTTTTTATAGTCTTTCTGACCCCGAGGTGGCCCGCTGTTTTTTCTTCGTGCAACTCCTTCAAAATGCTTAATCGAAGCGAGGCTGGGATGACTGGCTTATACTCAAGATTTTCGTTTGTTGTTTTCGTATAGAATAATAAATTATCTATTATTTCATAGTTTTTTGCTCTATTTTTTATCGCATCGATATCTGTGTGCTCAAAGCTTTCGGGGTCTTTCAAATAAGCATAGATATTTCCAAATTCAGGATCAGCTTTCAGTTCAGTAATAACCGTATCTCTAGAATCTAAAATTTTTGAAGTCAACACAGCGCATTTAAGTTCATTTCCTTCGTCGTCCAGTTTTATACGAGAAAGTGCGTCAGCTACATTGTTTTCCTTACCCGGTTTATATTTTATTGTGATATTATATTCTTGGAGTTTTAAAGCCCATCTTATTAACCTGGGCGTTAGATTTTTCCCCGAGTAAAGTCTACCAACAGCCGCATGATCCGAAAAGACTGTTACTGGCGATTTGCCGAAATAAACTCGAAATTTGTGTACAGCCATTAATACCGCTAATATTTCTCTTTCTGTAGCTGTATAATTCCTTTGTGTCTGATTCAATGTTTTACTAAAAAATGCCAGCGGATGGTTATTTTGCATAAGAAGCGCACCCACCGCATAGTCTGATGCATCTGCCGCAATTTCCAGGTTTTCGTCCCCCTCAGGGAATTTTAAAACAGGGGCATTAATAAGCGCTTCTTTTAATCTTTCAAAAGCTCTGTTAGCTTCCGCTGTCCACGTAAATTTACTCTTTTTTCTTTTGATTACTAAGAGTGGTTCAACAATATTAGCGAAATCTTTTATGAAAGATCGATAGTAAGAACATAATCCAAGGAAAGACGAAAGTTTCTTGGCGGTGTTGGGCGGTGGGAAATTCTTAATAGCTTTTATTTTTGAATCTTGCGTTTCTATACCCTTTTGCGAAATTTTATAACCAAGATATTTAAGTTCTTTAGTTGCGAACTTGCATTTTGAGGCGTTAATTGTAAGACCGGCCTCTTTTAGTAATTTAAAAACTTGTTCGAGGTCATTAATGTGTTGTTCCAACGTACTACTCGTTATAATTATATCATCTAGATAAATTAAAGTTGATTTTCCTAGGACAGCCTTTAGAACAATGTCCATAGCTCTCTGGAATGTTGATGGGGCCCCACACAACCCAAAGGGCATGCGTAAAAATGCATAAGTGCCCGATTTTGTTATAAACGCGGTTTTGTGTATATCTTCGGGTCTCATAGCTATTTGATAGTAGCCAGACGTTAAGTCCAAAGTAGACATATATCTTGTCGATTTGATCTGTCTAATGATCTCGTCTATAACCGGCAAAGGGTAAACTGGAAATTTAGTAATGCTATTTAGTTTTCTGTAATCGATAGCAAACCTCCAAGCCCTTTTATCCGAAGGAGGAAACTCGTTCTTTTTCCTACATAGTACGACTGGACTCGCGTACTCACTATTTATGGGCGTTATTATTTTATTCTTTAACATCTCCTGAATATGTTCTTCGATGATTAGGTCTTTTTGTTTATCATAACGATACGGTTTAGTCCTACAAGGTTTTTCGGCATTTAATTGAATCTTGTGCGTCACGATCTGACAGTTTCCTGGTTTTTCTGAAAACAAATGAGAAAAATTACTCACCACTTGCTGTGTTGCTTTACTTTCCTGGTCATTCAGATGGCTAAGGTCCAATTCAGGTGTCTCCACAGGTTCCACCACCCTCTGGTCCATCTCCAACACCACGGAACTATCTTGAAAATTTAATTTGGCCCTCGCGGCCCTTAAAAAGTCCATACCTAAAATAAGAGAGTGTTGTAGGTCTTTCACCACAAAAATTAATACTTTGAGATTTTCCTCTTTTACCTGTAAGTTTAATGATAATTTCCCGATGCAGTGACATGTTTTTCCTTGCGCCGCTATAATTTCGGTATTTCTGGTTTTAAATAGTCGTATCCTATAAAAATTCTTTTTGAAGAACTTTTCACTCATAAAATTTCCTTCTGCTCCTGTATCGATGAGGGCTTCTACTGGTACATCGCCAACCAGGACTTGTATAATTGGTAGCTGTGAGTTTTTTACGATGACCGTGTTTAAATGTCTATTTGAGGGTTTTTTTAAAACTTCCGGGGTCTGGACCCTCCCTTTCACAGGCCCCTCTAGTCGTTTAAAGCTTTCCTTTCAATCTGTGTCTTCTGGGTACGCGGATGCTTATTTTCAAATTTTCTTTTTGGGCCTTGACCTTCGAGTTTCGATGCGTTAGCTTGATAGTTCTTTCCCCCATATGAGCGATTTCCATTTCTGGTTTCCTCCTTCCTTCGGGTATGTTGAGAATATGTTTCCCCTCTCGCTTTTTCCGCTATTCTGCGATTTTGAAACTTCACCGCCAATTCGAAAAGTTCCTGCAATGTGCTTGGGTTTCTAATTTTAAAGTAGTCTTGGACAGCGGGTAACAATCTTGGTAATATTATTTCAATTATCTCCGCATCGGGTTTTTTTCCATACAGCATATCCGTTAGCTTGATTTTTCGTAAAATAAAGTCCGTCAATTCTGCTGTATCCCGTTGGTAGAAACTATATAGTTCGGCTTCCAGCCGTGCGCGATCTCTCACTATGGGGAAGGCCTTTACTAACGATTTTTTGAAATTTTCAAATGTATATGTCGGGCTTCCAAATTCACCTAGTAGAAATTTTCCTATGTTTTTCCACCATAGCGCGGCCTGTCCTCTTAGTGCTGATGTGGCGATGGCAACTTTTTGTCTTTCAGGCACAGGGTAGAGCTGAAAGTGGTTTTCTAGACCTTCGAGAAATACCGCCACCGAATTTTTTCCGTCGAAATAGACGTTTGGCTTGATTGATGCTCTCAAAGTCTGGACCAGGTATCCAAATCCTTCTAACTGAGTTGTCATTTCTTGGTGTTGTCCAGCGGCTTCCATCCAATTTTCGGCCATTTCAGTTCGATAAGTGTTCGGGCGCCAATATAACGTTGCGCGCCTCCAACTTGCACGCAACCAAGAGGTGACTGTGAAAGCTTGTATAAAATATAGAGCCTTGTGAAGGGTTTAAGTCCCTTTTTATTCAACGTAATAAATTACAATTGCGTCCTCTTGACGCTTACAGACTGTGCCAACTTGGCAGTCAAATAAAAATAATAACCTGAAAAGAAAGTAAAGACAAGATTCTAACTACGAGGCTCTCTAAAATAACTAACTCACTGCGTTTTACAATACCGCTGCTAATTCAGCAGACTTGAAGCTCACTGGAACGATTACCACTACTTCCCGCCAAGCACATAGGCCGCAACGCGGGGTTCTTCAATTCTCGCTAACTACCTCCGCGCTCGCTAAGTAAGAATATCACACACCGAACTCGTTTCCTTGCTATTTAACTCATACTACTTCCGCTGATAATTTGAATCCTTGCGCGTTCTACTCAAAATTTACATATTCTGGCATTGGCAGTTCCAGGGGAAAGTAAGGCTTGACAGGAAAGATAGTTTAAACTTAAAATAAATGTTAGTTAAAATAAATATAAACCCTACACATCGATTGTTGAAATTTAATTGACACGTATTTCTTGGCAAATCAGTTATATCTAATATGTATTAATATTTAATGTATGTGATATTTTTTGTGAATATTGCACTTGTAAAGCAACCTCATTTGAGTTAAAAATACACTTTTACAGTAAAAGGTACTTTAATTGAAAGATTTCTTCCTGCTTTCCGCATGCCTTCATGGCATGATTGGCAGAATACTAGACGCCTATGTTATCCTAAATTCTGCGTAAATTATCTCTTTAAAAAGATTGAGATAAAAAAAAAATTGAGTTCCCCAATTCTGAAAAAAAAAAAAAAAAAAAAAAAAAATACTATAACTGTGTCCGACATTAACACCCGATTTTTGATTGAACGCATTTTTGATTACTTATGTTCCATCTAAATCGAAAATACTTAAATTTAATATGCGTTCTCTTAATAACTCTTTAACACACATTTAAAGGTATAGACAGGAAGATTTGTTAAAATATTAATAAAATGGCTCTTTATATAAAGCAGTGTAAAAGATTATATTTGTAAGATTCAGAAAATTATATTTCATTTGCTTGCATCTGGACTGCTAATTCACTTTCTATAAAAATATTTCTCGATTATTTATGCAAATATGCACGAAATGCCTAAATTCCACAAAATGTTTGAAAACATGTAACCTAAGAATAGAATAACATTATCAAAATTAACTTTATACTAAAAATTTAATAAACTATACATAATTATACAGACATATTTGTACAAATTTCAAATTTTATCGTTTTAAATTAGCAGCGTTATCTGAAAATTTATATAAGAATGAATGCCTCATGAAAAGCGCAAAAGATAAAAAATTACTTTTCTTTCTACTAAAGTTGTCTGAGTTAATTCTGCCTAAAAAGAATAATTATCATTGTTTTAAAATATATGACGTTGAGAAATTTGTATTGTAAATATTTAATATATTTTATTTCATTAAAGTATTGTCCTTTGCAAACAAAATAATTACGCGCAATAATACTATTCTACTGCTGTCAAACTGCTGGGAACCCAAATGTCATAATAGATGCATCAGTAATATCAATTTATAAATATGAAATGTTGGCAGTGAAAGGAAGATGAAGGAAAAGTACTCTAAAAATAATCGCAATCTTGTTCGTTATTCTTTAAGGGAATTTTGTGATAGTTCCAAAATATTGAGATATAAGTAGAAGAAGAGCTGTTCAGTTAATGTTTTCTGGCAGACCTTAAATAATATAAGGAACGAAAATAATTGAAGAGCGCATAAATATATCCAGAAAAATTTCGTTAATGAAATATAACGATGTAAGAAGCTGCAGTGTGCACCTAATAATGTACGATGGACTGTTTCAAAGTCGCAAAATTATCTGGAAAGAGGAAATAACTTTTTCTTCGACATCCCATAAAAGAAACATATGTCCAAGACATCATCATAATAAGAATATAAACCGTATTATACTGTAGCAACGTAGTACACCCTAATGCAGTTATGAAATACATGGCGTATCTCAGTATATTTGGAAAGTCGACTTCATACCGTAGAAGGACCTATAAATGCATTATATTAATGTGCTTGAAAGAAATAACGAAGAGAATGTTTACATCTTTCAGGGTCATAATACACCATGCCACCGAGAACGAGTAGTACAGAGATCTAGTTTTTGGTTGTTTGGTTTTTAAAATCAATTCAAAAATTGTACTGATTTTAGTATTAATAAATTTTTATACTGCTTTGTGCTATAGTAATCAGAAACGAAAAGGTTTCGAATTACTATTAATTGATAATGAATTACTAGAGGAATATTTAACATCCGCACAACTTTAAACGTATTTAAAATTGAGTTGTGGCGTTCCAAATTTTTATCTTACGGCTAAGTGTGTAGGAACCTCTTGAACACTTAAACGAATAATCGCTTTAATTCGAAAACAGATACGCAAAACTCAAGAAAGGTTAATTACAGTTCATTTATCAAAATAAGAAATTAACAGGTAGCTCTTTCAGAGCGTACATCAGAGCCTCCACTTGAGCTTGAACTTAAAGTAATAATAGGTAAAACTTAACTAAAAGGATATAGCCGAAGCTATCAATATAATCAATATCAATAAGTAGCTGGCCCCTAAATATTAACGAAGCTATCGAAGCTATCAAAGGCCTGATATACGGTTAGAAATTGTAAGCTGAAATTAGGAGGAACAGGAAAATAGCTTTAACTAAAAATAACTGTTGAAAACTAAGGAAAAACCTTCCACAGTGATTAATGTAAAATGGTTACTATTTTGTAAATCTTATTATTTTCTTTTGAACTTCAAAAACGTATTTTTAGATTGATAGAATAATACAAAAGTTTCAGAGTTACTTTTCATTTCCATATGCATTATATTTACAATATGTTGTTTTATACAGTCTTTGAAATTTCAATGGTATGTTCAATCTAATGAAAACATTTTGAATTTTATGCAAAATTACGTTAAGTTTAATATGTTATTTATTCATCTTAGCATTTAAATTAATATATAAAATTTGATAAATGCGCTCAAAACGCAGCTTTAATGAAGTGTTGCAGAGCTTTTGCCTCATACTTTAATTCTTATTTTCTTGCATCCAATTAGATGAATAAATTTGCAACTGACTCTATCTGGATTATGAGTGCTTGTAAACATGTGGAATTGTATACCACATATTTACAAGCTGTATTCTGTCCTATTTTGAAAGTAAACACTAGTCAGTGAAAACCTACGTGGCCCCCAAAACTACATAAAAAATCAGAACAAATATTACTTTGTGAAAATTAATTTTTTCCTGGTCTTTTAAAAGTAGTTTACTTTATCTGAATATGACGGATCAAAGGCGGGCAGTATCTGCCTTAAGGAGAGTGATGCCTTCTTCTTCAGAGCTTTTAACCACTTCACCGTTTTTTTCCGAGTCAGACTCGTTGATTTGAAAAGTGTCGTCTGGTGTCAGCAGTGGCAAGACCTCGTTGGGGTTAAATGTAGACTGGATTACTAACGTTTACATACGCTCGCCGCTTCGTTTTCCCTCCCTCCCAGAATGCAGTAAACATGAAAGTACATGATTGATGGCTTAATTAGTCTTGCTGTTTCCACAGCGCGATTTTATCAGGAGCATACAAAGTAAAAGACGGGAAATAGGAATACATTCCCATGCCTTTTCAGCTTACATTGCAATTGGAACTTCTGCTACTTGAAAGCGTGCCTTTAAGGAATACAAGAGACTGTTTTTCCTGAGTAGGTTACATATTCAGCATTCTTGAGTGTGATAAGTAGGCGGTTCAAATTGTTTTGGAGTGACAGTCTGAGTAGTGAATAGCTAAATAGTGATCAGTTTCTAAATATTGAACGGCTTATGAAAGCGGGAAGGAAACATATCTCTAAAATCCGTTTCAGGCTCAAAAATGTTACCTTTGGAGGAGAAAAAAGAAACAAATATTTAAGTTCTGTAGAACTGTGAAGTGGTTAAGAGAATATGTCTCATTTTCACATTAGGAAATCCATAAAAACAAAGATGTAAGCTGTCTGCTCGTCGGGGGTTGAACCAAAGTCAAACGTCCAGTATTCAGCAGTGTTAATCATTCTGCCATTGGTGAGATTGAGAAGAATAAGCAAATAAGACATTTTGTCTGGAGTAATTTTAGATAAATAGATATCCGTGATAGTTAAATGACCATATATTCACATAAATGAAACGTGAAAACAGAATGAAGGAATCAACGGACTAGAATGAAATGAACGGCGAATGTAACAACGTCTGATATACAAGCAACCTAGAAATGCAGATTGAATGCGCATATCTGGGGTCAGCAAATATCGCGGATTGATAGATATTTCATTCTCATGATAGTGAAGAATAGTGCAAATTCTGGGGCTTTATCACTATTACAAGTATGACAATGTCTGTTTGTGCACCTTCTTAGTGCACATTTAATAGCGTTGTATTGGACTTAAATATGGCTATTATATTATGGAATATCGCATAGCATAGACATCTTTCCTGAAATGAATTCCTGTTATTCTCATCACTAACAATTATATCAGAGAAGTTCATGTTGTAGAGTCATTAGGCTATTTTGAAGCAAGAGACGTGAAAATGTACAATACTCTCGCCGGCAATCGAACTCAAGACCTCTCGAACAGGCGTCGAGTACACTTCTAATTACAACACCAAGGCATGCGGGAATGAAGGAGAAAATACATTATATACTCCTCCTTTTAAAGCGTGATAGAGGATTAGTCGACCCAATCGCCAAATCCTGATGGTGACGAATTATTCATTCACCAAATTTTAGTCCAGGTGCCACTGTAGGTGTTTTTTTCTTTTGAAGCAGAGACATAAAATATGTGCAATGCCGTCACAGGGAATCGAACCTGGACGTCACAAACACGCGTCGAGGATGCTTGCAATTACAACATGAAGACGTGCGGAGAGCAGACAGAAAATACTTTATAAGGATATATTCTTCTCTTAGGAGTCTCCTGGCGTTTTTTCACAGTAAGACAATTCTATGCAGCTTTATGTTCGGCATGTTCAAGATTTCTTCGCAGGACAGAGAAAGGAAAAGTCATATTCTTAAGTCTATACCTCTAGGGTTTTTGCCAATGTAATCATTCATTCTATTCATCTCGCCCTTTGGCGACTCACAAAATATCTGGTGATTATACTTGATGACCTATTATATAAATCTAATAGCGTTTGCGCTACTATCTGTACCTTCTCCTGTGTTCAGATAAAGATAATCTCGTGGCACACAGAATCTATTTCTTCGCTTATTAAAGATTTTTACAGGCATGTCATCGATTGAACATACATGACATGTGATCAAATAGCGAATGGTCCATCAAATTTCTCAAGCAGTCAGTGCCAATGATCTGCGGACTTGAATCAAAACAGCCTGGAAGGTTATATCAGAGAAGCAAATCCTAAATTTATTTGTTTTGATGTTGCAACTCAAAAATTAAATTTTAATCATGAGCGACTTATTTCATACCCTTCATGTAGCTAACATAATCGGAAAGTTAATTTATTTGTATTGCAGTTATGAATATAAGTATAGATATTCTAATTTGATGTTCTCTTCAAGGCATTGTAAATTTTAGATGACCATATTAAATACTAATATATATCATTAACTTATTTACTTCAGTTTTGAAAGGAGTGATAGAAATAGCTTAAATCTAAAGATTGCAGTAGAGTACTGACTATATACAGGTATCTTCGACTTTTGCAGTGCTGAAAATTCTCTTGAAAGAACGACTCCCACCTGCATCAAAACGTATTATTAATTGCATTTTATGATCTCTGATATACACTATTTGATATTTAAGCACAATTTAAATTAATGAAACAAAAATTAGTAATGTTATAAGGTATTTTTCTCACCTTCGTGGCGTGTTGGTCTGCACACTGGGTTGGTATTCAAGAGGTCCGTGGTTCGATTCCCGGCGAAGACTTTGTTAATTTTTCATCTTTCCTGCTTCCAAGAAATACCTAATGTCTCTACAGTGGCCCCCGAAATAAAAGGGTGTTGGATGATGGTTCTCCTCACCCAGGATATGGCGATTGGGTCCCCTAAAAACCCCAGTCGCTCTTTAAAAGGGGGAGTATATAAGGTATTTCTCCCGCCTTCCTAGGGTGCCTTCATGATGTAGTGGTCAGTACACTGAGCCGGCGTTTCAGAGGTCCGTGGTTCGATTCCCAGCGAAGGCGACTGCTAATTTTTCATCTCGTGTGCTTCCAAAAAAATACCTTATATCTGTACAATGTGATGTAATATACGCGAGTACTGCAACCCTCCTGCTCGATAATAATAGGCCCATGGTTAAGGCTGCACACCCAACACAAACAAACAAAAGTACAGTTAAAAGATTAAAACAAAAGAGTAAAACAGAAATACAGTCAAAAACATCAAACGAATTAGTACTGTAGAGTATCATTTAAGTTTCTAACCAGTTATTTTAAGTACATTTTCTATCAAGCCTTATTTTGCAAATTATCAAGCAAATTTCCAGCACGCACGATATTCAAATTAGACAAGAAGGAAGAAGAACTTAAACGGAGGTTTTTGGAGAGTGAAATCAGAACGTGTTATGCATACTTGAAGGCCAGGTTGCTAACTTTATTTCTTTTAGCGAGTAGAGTTTTACTAGGTTGAGTTATTCTTGCCGTTAGACTTGCTTATGCCGACTCCCGTCAGAGCCAGCTTACTCAAAAGTTAAACTATGAAGCCGTTAGGCTATACATCATCAATTTTAAGTTTAACCATTGCCTTTTGATATAAGCCAAAGTGTTGGCTTCATGAGATGGTGCCGACTGATAAACATTATTTGAGTTAATAAAGGGCTCTATACAACCTTCTCCTGATTTATAGTACTTAGTAGAATTTCACTAAACATTCATTCAATATCGAGTACATTTTATGATAATAAAGAATACAATACTTTAAATCTACATATTATCAAAAACCCCACTCCTTTTTAATGTTCCAAAGCGTTTTTAGCTCTTGGTTGGCTAAATGCTCTTGAAGGGTACTAAAACGTACACGTTGATAAGAGGCAACCTAAAAGAGAGCTCATATTTAATTATTTACTCAAATCTGAAACTGATTTCAACACCATGCCAGTCTGCAGCATTTGCTATTATAAACAATAAAGACCGAATGGAAAAAATCAAAAAAAAAAAAAAAAAAAAAAATTCCAAGCATTTTTTTTTCTCTTTCAAATAATAATTATCTATTACAGCTTATATAACTGTTGTAAAATTTTTAGCAAAATATGATAGCTAACCTATTTTAAAACAAGCTTTTAAAACGCAATGATGATATGATTATAAAATATTTGGATAAGACAACTGACACCAAAACTGTGCACATATACCTACAAAATATTTATATATATTTATATTCAATGAAATCTCTTTCTGCGGTCATCGTTCTAAAAAGATTAAAAGATTAAACTTAAAAATGGCAATTAATGTTTATAATATAATTAAATATCTATATTAAATATCACCAATTATAATTCTTTAAAGAAACATAAGATCAAATCTGCTTATGTTCCTTTTTTCTTCAAAGTGATGTTCATCTTAAAAATGTGTTTGTTCTTTTTATGCTGGTAATATCAGGAATAAAAATTTAAGAACAGTATATGGACAAAAATATGGTTTCCATTAGCGTAATTGTCAAGCATTTTTTTATTTCAGTTTCTAGTGAAATAAAGAGTGAAAAACATTCAATTATTTTTTTACAAAAATATTCTACCATGCTAAATATTTATCAATGAAAGAAACCGTACTGAAAATTTAAAAGTTCACCTTCATTCATCTAGGATAACCATCCGCTGTAGCACACATTCTGCTATCTAGACGCAAATCCAAACACACCAGAAAGCGTAAAAACATATACAGGCAATTTTAGGGATTTTCCAAAGGGATTTCGATTTCAGGATTCATCCTCATCTTATTGATTCACTAAATCACTGCTTTCAACAAATAGTATAAAATAATATACTATATAAAAATTATGCACATAAATAGCTGAGTTAGATAGTTTATAACCGTGATCATGAATCTATTAAAATATTGTGTAGAAACGCATGGAAGCATTTTCATTACGCCATATACGTGTCTCAATGTAATTAGTACAGTCATAAAAAATGGTTTTCATGTCAGAGTTTAAATAATTAATATCTAAACCTATGTTCTAATATGCATGTACACTGCATACACAGCAATAATCTTTATATATATAAGCGGCTAAAGTGTCGCCAATAATTTATTGTTGCCACTCGGAAAAATGAGCGCGAAAATTAACGTTTCCGCAGATTTTAATTAATATCTCAACCGATTAAAATCGTACGAAGCTGAGAACGGTATCGATGAGTTTGGAGAATTTTATCGATACCGAGGATACGCGTCTCGAAACTCGGCGCCGTTCCGCAGATATTCGAGAAATAAAAAAAGTGACACGTAGCCAAATCCCTCTAATAGGAAAAACCCAAGAAAGAACGTGGAAAATGTAGGGGAAACGTAGGGGAAAATTAGTTTTTAATTAATATCTCGGCTAATTAAAGTCCCAAGAAGACGCAGAGTCCAAATGACGTGCTACGGACCTGCGGAATCCAACGGTGGGGTTCGCTAAGCCCGGGACACATCCGGTTTGGAGGAGATGATGTTACTTCACTCCATATATATATGCCACTTAAGTGTTTTTTTGTCACCGATAGTTTATTGTTTGTTTGCGTAACTATATTAGCCAATGGGGTGAAGTTGCCACGGCACAGGGTTGCCGTTTCAATTGAGACGTAGACAATTTCCTGTAAAACTTGCCTTTGCTATGACCATCAATAAGTCTCAGGACCAAACGCTTAAGAGTGTTGGCATTTTTTTACCTGAGCCTGCATTTGGACACGGTCAACTTTATGTTGCCTGTTCAAGAGTTCGTGAAAGAACGGACGTAAAATTAAAAATATTGGATGGTTCTCTGCAAGGCGAACTTAAAAATGATGGAAAGATCTGCACAAGAAATGTTGTCTACAAAGAGATCTTTGACATGTGAATTAACATTTTATTATTTAAATCACGTTTATTTATTGAGCTAGCGGTGGGCTTTTAAGAAATGTACCGTCAGCGGTTTCCTTCATTGTACTCTGCTTTAAGCAATTAAGCAAGTAGAATGGGGAAACCCCTTTGGGCAGTAAGCAAAGGGGCGTCCTCGCCGCCTGCCCTGGGTAATTCAGTTTAAATTAGCAGACACCTTCGCACAAACCATTTTAATTACAATTTATAATATCTAGAACAGCGGTCATTTCGTATGACCGCCGGGCTTTCTAGTATATGTACAAGAGATCTATAATAGAAATTTAATGGTGATATTACATTGAAAAAAATCGATATTAAATTTTCTGACAAAAACATGAGATTGAAAATTTCACGTCGGGATAGATACATCAATTTGTGGAAAATTTCACTTCGGGATAGATACATCAATTTATGAATGTCTCATACATTTAAATTATTGTGTTGTAGAGGCATTAGGTTAATTGGTAAAGCCAGAGATATGAAAAAAGAACAAGCGCCTTCGCCGGGAATCGCACCACGGTCTCTGGAATACCGGCCCAGTGTGCAGAACCACTACACCACGAAGACCCGCTAGAAAGGGAGAAATAACTTATATACTCCCGCTTTTAAAGGGCGACTGGGGCTTTTAGGGGACACAATCGCCAAATCCTGGGTAAGGAGAATCATCATCCAACACACTTTTAGTTCGGGCGCCACTGTAGAAACATTAGGTTGATTGGAAAAGCCGAAGAGATGAAAAATGAGCAAACGCTTTCGTCGGGAATCGAACCACGAACCTCTAATACCGACCTAGCGTGCAGAACCACTACACCATGAAGGCAAAATACCTTATATAGTTCAAGCAATAATTCTAATGAAAATGTGCCACTTATTTGTTTTTGTAACGCTCTCCTCTAAACTTACTTTAATAAACCACTTTTGTATCAGAAGTTCGCAGCAACTTAAATATAACGTAGATCTTCTTCTGTGAAGATCTACGTTTAAGCATTGTGTCAATGTGTTTATTCTTCTGTTGCATTATTTTCATACAGCTTCATTAAATTTCAATAAGCAAAATTATTTAAGAAAAATTTTATTACAGGTACTACCCAGAAAAACAAAGGCTTACTGATCTTTGCAAGGTTTATATTGGAGGTATTTGTCAATTTCGCGCCAGTTTAACTACATTTTAGAAGTTTCTATTAAACACATTTTTGTAGATCAGCGGTTCTCAAACTTTTGACTAACCATCTAAACAAAAATTAAAAACCTTTAGTACCACCACTACAAAGTACTACTACCACCACCGCTCTTGAACAAAGCTCAGATCGCATAAATTTGCGAGAAACAGAGAAAAATCTCAGGATGTTGGAGTTTTAATTTCTGAATTTAATAAATAAAAATACTTTGCTTCTTCGCGTATCACCTATTTTTCTGTTGCGTACCACCAGATGAGAGCCCTTGTTGTAGATTAATCAGCATTTGTAAATTAGAGATCCAATCAGGATATAAAAGTATGTAAGTATTTTTATTTTTTTTTTCAGTCGTCAATGATATAAAAACGAAGAGGAGAAAACAGCAGAGGAAGTCAGAACTGCTTAAGAGCGACGTTAACTGAGATTTTCAGTTGTTTCCCTTCAAAACTGGTGATACATTGAGTGCGCTGCTCTAATATTTTAAACTTCACCATATAAGTGATTTTGCTATTTGTGATATTTTGTATGTGATAAGGTAAATTTTGGGCTTGTCATTAATTCATTTCTTATCTCTTTGTCTTATTAGGGAATAAGGGGCCCTGAAAGACAATTGTTTTCGTTTTGCGATTTTGCGGTGGTTCGCTATAAATGTCTGTTTCACTTTTCAAACTGTTGCCACCAAATGTTAGAATCCTGCATTCATTTGAAGAAATTAAATAATGAACAATCTGCATAAATGTATGTATATTTGTCGCATTGTGATAAAACAACGGTACATAGAACCATCAAATTTTGAATGACGAAATCTTACTGCGAATATGGGCAAATGGAAGACCAAATTTGAAATTTGGAATTTGTTTTATTATTGATTTCATATTTTGTAAACTTTTAACGAATTTTTGATTTACAAACTCAAGGATTCTAAAGCGATCAATGACAACTTTGTACAAAAAAAAAAAAAAAAAAAAAAAAAAAAAAAAAAAACTTTTTATCTCCAGCGCGCGATATTCCGTATAGGAAATACTAAAGATATGCTCAATTTTTTTGCGATATTGCTCTTGAACTGAATTTTATGGTTTAAGTGCGAAGAACGTGATATTTAATAAATAAAGGCAACAGACAAAATAATAGCAAAATTTAAAATCTGAAACCTTTCAGATTTTTTTTTGTTATTCTCCTCAGTTTAAACAAACTCAGTTTTTAATATTTCATGTTCTCTATTTTGTCTGGCCTGGCTCTTTAAGGATATCTTTACGAACCTGTTGCACAGAATAACATTAGTGCCATATAAGGTAAATGAATATAATTATAACTTATATTTGTGAATCAGGAGCCATAGAATTCGATCATTATCCTCTACCTCCCAAAATATGAGCCAGAAGTTCTTAAAGGTATCTGGAGATCTCAGTTAAATATATATGCATTATCTTCTTACACAATGCACGATTTCATAAACCATGTTTTTTCATGCCACTGTATTTCGTTTAATTTAATTATTCCTGTATCCATACGAGGATTCGTAGACAGTATTAATGACAGAAGTTTTAACGATAAAACGCGAATATTTTCCAACTTTAATCTTCTGCATGTACAATAAACTAAGCAACAAAACAGCAGATTATAACTTTATACATTATCGATCTTTAGAAAGGGGCTTTTTGACCATCTTTCTTAAATCAAAGGACATCTTCATCATAGACAAGATAGATTTAGAGAAAATATCTAATCACATCACCTATTAAACCTTGTTCTATAGAATATTCCATCTGCCCATCGACGAACGCAACGAAATTCTCAGCTTTAAATGTAGTTTAGGTTCTTCATTCGAGAGAAATTTGCATTGCTAATTCCCTGAATAGTTTGTATTACGATGACATAATCTTAGAGAGGTACAATATATTACGAGTATAAACGATAGGTCCCATTGCTGTATCTGACCTACGTGCATACGGCCCATATATTAAATAATCTATGTGGCATGCAATGACATTGTCCCTTCTCATGACGTACAGTTTACGTGTAGATACAGTCTCTCACACGAAGCTGCAGATATTTGCTTTCAACTTGTTTCAATGTGAACTGAAATTGCATGTTTAAAATCATTCACTTTTTAACCTCATAAAATAATTACAAAATATACGTTTCTTAGTCTTCAACAGGAAATATATCATCATCTCTTAAGTTATTAAGACTCTTCAGACATTTTTAATTTATAAAACATTTCATGTATTTCGATTTCGAGAATTTTGAAGAATTGCGCTGTGGTATGATGTGAATGAGTGAGATTTTTGGTGCAAAAACCGAAGATGATTATTATGCTCGAAACAAAAGGTGAGATGATCTAATTTGATGAAATCAAATATTTATTTATAAATTAAAACAGACAGGTAAATGTACCAAATCCAGAGGATGAAGTCATATAAAACCAGGTAAAAGCACACATTAAAATACAATACACAATATGCAGAACAGATTACATCAAGTAATAAAAGCCAGTCTCTTTTAAAAAATAAAATAAATTACAATTGACCTCTCTTCCGATTAAATGATCGAGAGGTAAAGCAATTAAAATATTTCTGACGAAGACATTAAAACACGGACACTCAATTAAAATATGACGGACTGATAGACAAACATTACAATTTGAACAAACAGGCTCATTCTCAGCTTTTAAAAGGTAGTTATGTGTCATTCTAGTGTGACCAATTCTGAGGCGAGTCAAAAGAACTTCCACCTTACGATTTCTAGTAAAGTCCCAATGCTCAATTCTAGGCTTTACATTTCTCAACTTGTTTTGAAGCTGAACATCCCAAAGTTGCTGCCATTTTTTTCGGATTTTCTCTTTGACAACACAACACATGTCTCCAAAAGGGATGAGGCGACAGGACATTTCAACATCACAATTTGCTGTGATATCTGCCAGCTCATTCCCTTTTATTCCTAAATGCACGGGAAGCTATCAGTACAGGATTTCATATCCACGATGCGTTAAGTTTATGTGAATCTTGAGAACATCTACTTTTACTGGATTTTGAGTGTTGGAGAAAGCTTCTACTGATTTAAGCGTACTATAGGAGTCTGTCTAGACTATAAACGTTTTGTGGCAGAGCCGTGAGATGTACAATATACTATAATATATTGTAGTTCAGATGTTAAGACAGAGAAAACATGGTGCAAGCGTCTGCACTCAATGTGATCTTCAATTAATGCCATTCCGACATGATCTTTTGACTTGGATCCATCTGTATATACTGGAAGATAACTGCTATATTTATGCCTGTGTTCAGCAAAGAGTTGTCTGTAAACGATGTCGTTAGTGCTTGCCTTCACGTGATGGCTGAAAACATTAAGAAGCTGGATCCGTTCATTTCCCCAAGGTGGGATTTCTAAATTCTGCACTGCTTGGGGACACATATCAGAGAGGGAGAGTTCCTCAATGACAGGACGAACTCTTAAAGGAAAGGTAGGCATACAGGATGGACGTGTTTATTAGTCCAGTCTATAGAGGACTAGCATTCTGTAAATGTGAAGCATAACGCAGCGCTCTGCACACCAGGAGGTATTCGCCAAGACTTTTAAAATATTTAGTGTTTTTAAACACTTTTTTCTCAGGTTTAAAATATGAGAAAGAAAAGTCAATTTTCTGTCGAACGCCACTCCTAAAAATTTTACTTCAAGTGCAATTGGAATAATTGTACCATTCATATATAACTCAGCCTAAGGATGGAGACCTCGCTTCCTACAAAAGTGCACGCACAAAGTTTTTTGTTTGGAAAATATAAATCCCTGTTTGTCTGACCATTCTTGGATCTTAGTCAGAGCTATCTGCAATTGCCTCTCTACGTATCTCATGTCTGCCCCTCGACAGTTAATCTGAAGATCATCAATATATACAGAGATCCCAAGATGGTGAGAGGAAGTTCTTTTAATACAGAGTTCATTTCTAAGCTGAACCAGGTTCTAAGCTGAACTGGGTTAAGTTTGCCACGATAAGACGTCTTAAATTGACCAAACCACTAGCATTGGAAGCATCGCATTGGGTTGGGAATATATGGTCTTACGGAGATAGTTAAGATACCCAGCCTTTATATTCTTCTGCAGATCACGTGTTTCGTGTCAATCAACTGTCCTTCCTTTCGCATCTTGGTCCGCCTAGCACCACAGAGATTTTGGTCAGCTAACTCGGAGACGAACTCTTCTTCTGAAACACACAGAAGGTCCTTCTTCGAGATCCCACCTCTACAGGAATTGTTTCGTGCGCTGACACAGTTGTAGATACTTGTCCAAGTTTGGCTTGACCAAAAATTGAAGCAGACTGGGTGGCCGAAACGGTATCAACAAGCAGGTCTCCAGAATGGAGACGCTTTATGTTCCTTGGCTCACCTATGCATGAATGAATGTATTTGCTAACCAGGAAAGGAGACAAGTTTCTTTGGCATTTTCATAGGTACAGATCTTCTTGCTAATGGGTTTGTCAATAATTTCGATAACTTTGGCATTTGCATCAGTACGTATCTTCTTCTAATGAATTAGTCGACAATTTCGATATCTTGGTTGATTTCATTTGACACAGGTTGTTTTGAATAAAAAGAGAAGCCATGATCGAAAGAGAAAAAAATTCGGGTCCGACGGTCCCACCCACCACGGAGCCCAACAAGCGAACACAGATTCCTGTGTTAGGGCTAGTCGGGCCTATGCACAAAAATGAAGCCCCACAGTCGGCTTTCCCGAAAGCAGGTACTCTCGAGAGCTTATCCCCAGGCCACTGACACAAGGACTAGTGAACAGCCGATTGACACCCGTGAGGACAACTAATGTGCCTCCCGTTTAGCTGAAGCAGAGGCCAAGGTAGTATGTTGGGGACAGTACCTCGCCCCTCAACTACCAGGACCCTTCTTTACAGAGACACGGGTCTCCACGCACGGCAAATACGTGGGCAGGTTTCTCGCCACTCGAAAACTAGAGACAAGGGCTGTTCCAGGTTCTCGTGACGAGCCCGAACCTCCGAAGATGGAAACCACAATGGAGAATGCAGAAGAGAAAAAGTTCCAGCTCAGAGCAGAGAAGATGGGAGAGAAGACAGATCACTGGGGTCCCAGTATCGTGGCACCCGTCTCACCAAGAAGATGATCCTCTGAAGGGCTATGGTACTTCGGGATTGCCACACTTGTACTCACAAAAGTGCCCTGAGGGGCACTCTCTGCTTTGAGAAGATGTGGTATGATGTGAAACATATGAAAACTTCCTATCAAAACAAACACATTTCTTCTCATTTCACTTTTGAACAATTTATGCAGATTTTGTTTTGTGCCATAATAAATGGATCAGGAGTATCCAGTAAAGAGCTGAAACGTTTATTCATATTTCTTAACTGTTGATAGCCTACTGGTGTTTCATAATCCTAAATATTGATTCTTCATTCTGGAGGGAAGACATGAAACATTTCATGCATTTTATATTCATTTTCAACGTAACGATCATATTATTTGTTTTACATTGCATAACCATTGATCTTTAGTTGATCTATTTAATTAGAGTATGGCAAAAAGACTGCTTTACAGTTTTCAATAGAATCGGATTCGGATGCTTAGAAATATACGTTTTTCTTCCTGAAGACGTAGATTTAGATGCTTAATTTTCCAGAGACTGTTATGAATACACATACAATTTTCCTTTTGATGTCATATACACAAAGGACGTAGCTATAAAGAAAAATTGGCAATTTTAAAGTTATTAAAGTGAAATGTTCTTTAATTACGAGTAATGTTTTGCGTAAATTTTAATAAGTAATATTTTGCTTACTCTCTCGATTTCAGACAATAAATAATCAAGCTCAATTAATTTTTAAAAGATCTAAAAATAGGTAATAAATGAGCTCAAGTACTTTTGAAATTTTTGATAACGGTTATTGAAAGGAATTTATAATGGGTAATGAGAATGCCTGACTTATAACAGGGAATATTTGAACCATTACGCAAGATTTTATGACACAGAGATTAACTTAAAATTCTCCTTACCATTTGATCCTTACCACTTCATGTTATATTATGTTCAGGCTTCTCCGAAAAGCATTATAATTATTCTTTTTTCTCTTAACTATAGTTTATTATTATGTTGCAATATACGTTCAATAAATAACACTCTTTCTCACTGTTACTGTAGGCCATTTTAATTTGATTTTCAGGGTAATATGCTAGTATTAAACAGTAATAAATATGTAAATATGAGCTGTTATTCCAGAATTTAATAATTTAAATAATATCATTCACTGCTTTCTTAAAATCTACAAAAGCACGTGTCATCATTTTCGATTTGAAATATGAATTTACACTTTGCTGTCAGTTACTGAGATAATTAAATGCTGAAATATGTGATTTCTTATAACAGGAATATTTTGCTCTTAAATTTTGTCTTATTGCACATCACCCAAAGTTTGACATGTTTTCTATTGAGCTCGTAGCTTTGCAGGAAATCTTTCGGTTAACAGGCAACAAGAAAAATCAATTCTCTTCCTCCAAGCACAATCAACTTTAGGGGAGGGAGGGAAGAAACAAAATCCTATGCGTTTACGACTTTTATGCTCGGACAACCCGCGAATTGCCCCCAGCTGTGGCGGTAGGGAAACGGTAGTTGAGAAACAAAAATTAGTTCTTGCCGAAATCAGGAACCCGCAATGTTATATAATAAAAATTTTTCTGTCAAAATATTTGCCAAGGTCAAATATTGCTGATGAAAGGAAAGCTCATACATGAGAATTATGCTTTGTTTTTTTTTTCTTTTCTACAAATTGTTGTAAAATTAAATATTTGAGGAGGAACTATTCCTTAAAAGCAAGAATAAGCTTTCTCATTTCCTTGAGTTCATTTATAAAGCGCATTTTAAGACATAATTAAGTATCCAAGCGTGTATAAAATGCCTCAGAGCGAAATGCAGTTTCTACTTAATATTTAATATCAGCAGTTTCAAACTTATCTGTTTTTAAAGAGCTATATCTCATTCTAGTCTTTTCTATAACTTAAATCAAATTATCTGGGTTGAAAGTGTTTATTAGTGGTACAGCTTTCTTTATCAACATAAAACTAAGTTTCATATCAAATGGAATATTTCAAGTACAAAATACTCAACCGTGATAGTTTTTCTTCTCAAATTAGATTTCATATTAATTGCAAATTTCTCTGCGTTCGGTTTGACAAGTCTCGCAGAGGACGTCGTATATACTTTATGATTACATAGTGGATTTGAGATTTATTAAAAATAAATTTATCATTTTACTGAGCGCCGCCTGAGATAACCATTGACCTGACTTTGTTGTAAAAGTCTTACAGTACTAATAGTCATCCTGGCAGGAGGGAATATTTCCTCCGTGTAAAAATATACATATAAATATTACATGGGCATACAAGGCCTGTGTATAAGCATAGATATGTTGATTACAATCATTGTCTTGTTCCAGTTACATATGATAGATACATAAAATCATGACAGCTATGTGTACATTTAAACATTATATGAATTCATATTTACAATACACTCATGTCCAAAATTATCTTTACATACCCAAAAATGATGATATTCAATGAAATATCGAATCAATGTGATCCGTATTTGCAGGGGATGTGTGAAAACCAAGCCTAATTAGCATTATCCAATCAAAAGTAATCAAACGGTTTGTGATATGCAAATCTAGGCGTTACGTCATCCAAGGGTGAATCAAGCGCTTTGCACAAACTGAATATTTGAGTGAATTTCTGCAACATAGCGTTTGATTTCAGTGTGTAGGGACTCAAAGCGGTTTTTTATGGCTTCGAAGTATCATTTGGAAGAATCTGTAAAGTGGCGAAATATCGGCCGTTTAGAAGCAGGGCAGTCAATCATGGAAACAGCCACATGTCTGAATATTTCAAGACAGACAGTCTCTAAGCTATGGAAACAGTTTCAAAATGATGGAAGTGTTGTAAAGAGGGCCTGGACAAGGTCGGAAACGAATGACAACTGCTTCTAAAGATCGGTATCTGGCATTAACTGCCCGTCGTAACAGAAAGGCTACTGCTCGCCAGTTAAATTCAGAGCTTGCAGCCGCCACTGGAACTGTTGCATCACGGCAAACAATATACAGAAGGCTTAATGAAAAAGGCCTTTATGCCAGAAAGCCAAGGGTATGTGTTTTACTGTCTTCACAGAAAAAGAGGGATCGCTTTAATTGGTGTAAAGAACATCAAAACTGGACTGAACATCAATGGTCCCATGTTCTCTTTACTGATGAGTCGCGGTTTAGTTTAACTGGTGATTCTAAACGTGTTTACATCGGGAGGGAGTCAGGAACACGAAATGATCCCTCGAACATTGTGGAACGTGACCGTTTCGGTAGTGGAGGTGTGATGGTATGGGGTGGAATAATGATCGATGGACGTACGCCCCTACACGTGTTCAGCAGCGGATATGTGACAGGCCAGATATATCGAGATGAGATCTTAGATCCTTATGTAAGACTTTTCAAGGGTGCATATGGACCTGACTTTTTATTTATGGATGATAATGCCCGTCCACATCGAGCAAGCCTCGTTGATGAATTTCTTAAAAGTGAAGACATTAAGCGAATACCTTGGCCACCAAACTCTTCTGACCTTAACCCGATAGAGAACTTATGGGACTACCCTGGAAGAGCAATTGCACGTATACATCCTCCTCCTAGAGATGTAAATGCTCTGAAGACGGCATTGCTGGAAGAGTGGCGATTAATGCCCCAAACTGTGGTTAACAACGTTATTTCCAGCCTTAAAACACGTTGTGATATGTGTGTACAAGTCAGGGGAGATCATATTCCATATTAAATTCGTAAGACTTAATTCTTTTTCTGAATCATTCTTTTTTTCTTAACTCTCTTTGTCACACTTTATTACCATTTTTATTGTTTCATGCTACAATTTTATATCATATGAGGTGATCTTCAATTTTTTCTTTTGCATTTATGTGTCATCATGTTATGTATGATTCCACGAAAATTCATTAAATTATAAGTCATAGTCTCTGAGAAATCCGTGAATTTATGCATGTAAACATAATTTTGGACATGAGTGTACTTTTACTGAGATAATCAAATTAAACTTGTAATTCATTTACACATTGACTGGATGTTCAATATCATTTAAACTGCTTTGCAATATTATTTTTATGAAGTACCTACAAACTGGATAGTAATATGCTTACATTACAATAGTTTTGCTCTTACAGTCCTGTTATTATTCTACGGGGTGAGCTATTTTTCTAGTGTTGATATTCAGTTGTTGTAGTATTTTGAGTTGCTATTAAAATTATGCTGCGAAGATACAATTCTCAAGGGAGGGGGAGAATTTCTTAGTACCTTGCTGAGCATAGCCTGATTACCTCCCCTATTTTAGTTTTCGTCTGCTTGTTGCCGCGGATATTTCATTTTACTGCGGAAAACACGTAAGTCTTAATCTGCAGTATGATTTATATTCTCTGTTTATATTAGCTTGCGTTCAATGAATTTAACTTGCTCACATTTTGGATTATTGTATGAAAATTATTTCTTAATTTTGATGTCCTTGCTTCTGTCCATACTAAGCGGAGCTTGAAATTGAGAA
The DNA here is from genome assembly GCF_044657685.1 of Stegodyphus dumicola. NCBI lineage: Eukaryota > Metazoa > Arthropoda > Arachnida > Araneae > Eresidae > Stegodyphus > Stegodyphus dumicola. Next base: position 94,955,877 of record NC_140772.1, on the reverse strand, counting down.
GTTACAAATTCAATTTCGTAAACTATGGTAAACAGAATTTCAGAATGATAGAAATTTTTAGATGTATACCGATGTGTCAAAGTAATTTATTTAGTTGTTTCAAATAATTATGATTTTAAATATAACTATACATTACGGCTAGCAGTAATTTTGACATTTTTTCTTCACTGTTTAATAGAAGGCTAATGCAGCTTCGTGTATTAATATCTTGATGCTATTTTGGGGATTTTATTTTTATTTTCGTGTCAGAGGTTATTTGACAGCTTTTGGAGGCTAGGTGAGGCTTCTTCTACCCAAAGTGATTAATGCCTTGAACGGGTTTCATATTTCTTGTCTGAGAGTTTTAGAAAGTTTCGTCTTGTTATATGTCCCGCAGCGATATTCATTGGGCTTGCAAACGTTCAAGGTTTCTGACCGCTTTTTGTAATCTGTAAATTTTTCTCTATTAATCATCTAGCATAGAATCATTGGATCTATCATGAAAAAATGTTAAAATTTGGTGAAGCTTTTAAACTCTTTATCTCACTTGTTTTATTTATTTATTAACTTTAAATTCACGTGTTTTCGGAAACTTTTAAGAGGGATTTGTTTTGATGCATTTGGCAGAATGGCAAATAAGAAGTTTTCCATAGCACTGAATAGGGATTTGTATACAAATAAAACAATTCGCATTAAGACATTAAAGTACAAATTCCAAAATACAGTAAATATTACAATCAAGCATTTTACAGTCAAATCTACCTGTATGATGAAAAGGTATTTTACTATCGTTTCGTACAGTTATACAATGGGGTCAAAGTTTTTTACTGCTGCATACTGAAGATATATCAGCAGATATATAAGTGCCAAACAACTGAGAAGAGAAAATTATTACGTCCTCCATTTGATTTTCGTTAGCTTTGTAGCGTAAAAGTAGGCACATTCTTGATGCAGTTTTGGATTTGTACCGGATCACACAACACTATTTACAACATGGCCTGAATAATAAAAAAAAGATTGAAATTCCTAAAAATAAATATCTTCAAAATGAAAAAAAAAATAAATTTCTTGAAAATATGAAATTTTGATTATTAAATTAAAGTATAAAATTTGTTTAGCTAAAATAAATAACGAATAACTAAGCGTAATAGCATTTAGATTTAACTGTAAAGGCTTTATAAATGTTGTTGGTTTGCAAGTACAGTAACTGATAATTGCTAAATAGTATTCCTTGAATTTTTAGATTTCATTTGATAGTTCCTGAAATTAATTTACCTCTAAAAGTAAATAAATAAGGGCAGAAAATGAATAAGATTTAGACTTTTATATGCACTAATATAATTTTTTAAATTTTGATATTTTCATCGAGTACTGAATTCTTCTATCTTTTAGTTTCACGTATGTTGCCACAGAAACAAAGCAAAGTAGTAATACACATGCAATAATAAACATCTGGGGATGAGGACAGCGCCACCTATACAGAATGATAAAATATGACAAAAGTAAGTTCAGAATGATTACTAAGGAAGAGCATAGCATTTTGAAACAAGACGCTAGTTGACGTCGTTTTTCAACAACTCGAACGACTTCATCTTTTCCAGGAAACACTTCTATAATTTTTCCAAGATTCAAATTCAAAGAAGAAAGAGAGTTCTCTTTGAGATACACCAAGAAATTAACTTAAATTATTCATTCCGTACAAAGTCTCAATTTCTTGTGGTTGCAGTTGATTCAGACATTCGTTTTGCCATCTAGATCAAAATTGCTGAACTAAATTGTTGAATCAAATGCCATCTTGGCTTTAAGCAAAGCGGCGTTTTGTAGCGTTCTTAGAAAAACGACGTTTTAAGAGGATCTATTAAAAATGTTCTGTAGTAAGAGATTAAAAAGCCTCAGAATCAGATGAAAGAGGAACCAGTGGCCTGGAATCAGTATATTCTTCAATCTGTATTACTTACCACTGTATTACTACAGTGGTAAGTTCCTCAAAAGTTAAAACTTGCAAACTTCGAATAAATTTTGTTTCGCAGACTTGATTCCAGACTCCCACACCCCTCCGAAACGGGGAGCTAAAGATAAGATAAAATGTATTCTTCAGCTGCAAAAATTTGAATTTTAGCAGAACGGAAAAGCACTGATTCCTCTTTTGTATAGGTTCCTGGTCCTTGAAAACTCATTGCGTTATCTGAATACAAATTTACTGTTTTTTTCACGTCTGGCCAATCGTCTTAAGTCCGTAGAAATGCATGTGCTAATAAACTTCAAAGTTTTTTTTTAATGACCAGAAGATATTTTGACGCATGCACAAGAAAGTTAGTTCAAGGCCATGATATAATTAAGCTTTTGTGATAATATGCAGCAATAAGGTGGCGAAATGATGACTCTTTGGTAAGAAAGTTTGGTGTTTTTGGTTTTAATCTAAGCTTAATTTTTTAATAATTTCATTTCGATCAAGGAACATTTTCATTGATATCAATTAGTTATTTTTGAGTAAGGAAGTTTCCATTGTAAATAGCTGTATTCAAGCTTGAATTCTCGTTTTTGAATGAGATTACCTACAGGTTTAGTCAGTTCTTCAATGTGTCCAGGTGACGAAACACCTTTGAACTTGGTGACATTTGCTGACAAACATGACAACTGATGCTGAAAGCATGGCAATTCATTAACGAATTCTGAATGGATTTGAAACTGACACTTTTTCCGAGATGAACTAACCCGGTTTTGAATTTAGAGCGCAGTGTTGATTTTGATTTCCCATTACCATTCCAATTTCAATTTGAATTCAATCTAAAACTATATCTGCACACAGAATGATGTCAACTTGTCTACGTATGCGAAAAGATGCCAATATATGAAAAGAAAAACCCTGCCGTACATGGAAAAGAATAACCTTTCAAATAAGGCCAACTGAATTCTACGTAATACGAGTATGTCAACGTCAGGTTAATGTGACGTCAACATTTTAACTACTGCAAGATTAACAAAGATGTTCACATTATTAAAAAAATGATCCCATTTGTGGCTGAGTAGTTAAAACCGCTGAATACTGGTACCTAGCTTGAGCTCGATCCCATTCTAGGATGCATTTTTTTTCTGATACCTTGACTTTGTATAGTCGTAGCTTTAGATATTCGCTTGATCCGAACGATGTCCGATTAGTCTGTGCATGCCGCCCGATGACCGGACCTGCTTTCACCTGTCACCTGTGGACAGGTGAAACATGTGTGACCACATAACTCCTCGTAAGGCCTATTAAAATATCCACATGTTTTGCTGCATTTCATTTAAACTTATTTATTTCCGATAATTTCATTAGAGATGTATATTAATTTAAACTAACCAAATTTCTTTTTATTTTAAGTTACCCTTCCCTGTAAACTCTTATTTCAACTTCCCTTCAGAATGAGCGCGCAATTCAACTTTATGCTAATTTGTGTTGGAGCCAAGTTTTTGTATTTAAAGTTTAGTGAGAAACTTCTCAAGTGTGAGAGAGCTTTTTGTCTCAGACCACTTCTGCTCGGTGAACGTTCGCCAGACTAGGTAGTATTTAAATTCTGACGCCTTAGCGCTAGTACTCTAATACTTATTGAAGTGATTTAAGTGCGTTAGTACTTGCTACGCACCATAGATAGGCCAAATCTCGCCTTTAAGCTCTGAGACCAGCGACTATTTGAATTTCTACTTAAGCTTTACTTTAAATTGTTTGATTGTTCAGTTTAGACCCAAGTGCGGTCATTATTTTTCTGTTACCACTCCCGAGCTGGGAGTTGCTGTAAATAATGATTTAAATAAAAGGGTATTTTACACCCTTCTTACGTTGTAGTTCTTCTAGCACTCAGAAGAACATAGCTGCCTTCAAATCATTGTTCGAGATCAGGACCTTGAAACTGTCACCAATATGTTTGCCAAGAGTATGCATAGGACACATAGTCCTGACACTGGCGCCTGAAGAAAAATAAGAAAATGCCATGAAAGGCAAGAAGACGAACCTGAGGTACCAGCAATACCTGTACCAGGAAACCCCACCTACACGTATGAAAATTTTAAAAGTTCTTTGGTGAAAGCATTCCCGATCGTACGAGATCGAGCCAGACTAGAGGCGGAACGTTTTAGCAGATATGAAGAAAAAATCGAAGATTTGTCAAATTTTATTTTAAGAAAGATTCAAGATTTTAAGCTTTTGTATGGAAGTCTCCCGGATCCTGAAATCATTCAAGTTATAATCCCTAGACTACTGCCCCAAGTTCAAGATTTTATCGAGCTCAGAAACCAAACGGATAAATTATTCGAACTCGCCGTGCGGTTTGAAAGTCTACGAGCTGAAGACAACGAAATACGTCGCCAATTTGAGTGAAGAAGTCAGTGGAATCCAAGACCGCAGCAGAAGCGACAACAGAACTACGGGAACAATGCAATGCAATGACCGAAGAAAGAGGGATCTCCCAAGACGACCGGCGAACGGCGAAAGTTTCATGGTAAAGCAGGGAAAAACTCAGAAACTGGGCAAATTAAGAAGGAATCGGCTAAGCAAGATTTAAACTAAGGGGGATTTCTTTAAGGAAGGTTGGGAAATCCGAAGTCCTGAAAAATCCTTCCGCGATTAATTTAAGCACCGTAGTCGTTAAAAAATTAACTTTACCGAAGATTGAAGTTTTAATAAATAATAACCGGCGACGGCTCTCTTGGATACAGGGACACAAAACAGCTTCATTTCTGAAAATGTTTTCAAGAAACACTTCCATCGTTATAGAATTTTTAGTACAGAAGACACGAAAGTTATAGCGGCCCAAGGAGAAAAGTGTAAATGTCTAGGAAATGTGTCATTTTTTGTGCGTACCAACGACGAGCAGGTAAAAATTTTATTTTATTTTCTGCGAAACCTGCAAACATGTGTTATCCTTTGTGTGGACTTTTTCAGATTGGCAGAAGCCATAACTGACTTTCAGGGAGCCAAGCTAACAGTCACGATGCAACCAGTTAACAAGAAGGACGATGAGCCCCCGGAGCTTGATCTACATCATTTGCCGGCAGAAGAGAAAGAAAAATTTCAGGCTTTGGTATGTGAATTCTCAGATTTATTTAGTGATGTACCTGGTTTCACTCAGGACACCAGTTATGAAATCCAGACCGGGGATGCCCAACCAGTAAGGCAAAAGCCATATAGATATGATAAGATCAAGGAAGAAATAATTGAATTTCATATTAAGGAAATGTTGAAGAATAAAATAATTACTTACATTTCTAGCAGTTATGCTATCCCAGTAGTTTTATGCAAGAAAAGCAACGAGTTCCCGATTACGCACCCGATGCGGTGGCGTTTCGCTGTAGACCATCGTAAGTTAAATTTCGTCACAAAATATCCCGTATATCTTTTACCTATTATCGAGGAGGTAATCCGAAATATTACCTGCACAAAGTACATGTCCACATTAGATCTTACGAGTAGGTATTTTTTATGGAAGTGTAGGCTTGCTACGCACCATAGATAGGCCAAATCTCGCGTGTAAGCTCTGAGAACAGCGACTATTTAAATTTCTACTTAAGCTTGTTTGATTGCTCAGTTTAGACCCAAGCGCGGTCATTATTTTTTTCTGTTATCACTCCCGAGCTGAGAATAGTGATTTAAATAAAAAGGTATTTTACACCCTTCTTACGTCGTAGTTCTTCTAGCACTCACAAGAACATTGCTGCATTCAGCTCACTGCTCGAGATCAGGACCTTGACACTGTCACCAATATGTTTTGCCAAGAGTATGCATAGGACACTTAGTCCTGACAACTGTGTTATTTTTATTTTCATTTTTGTTTGCCTGAGAAAGCTAAACTCTGTTTTTCACTTAGTGTAACTGAAGCCAAATGATTGTAGACAACGTGTTTAGAGATTGCTAAAAGAGAATAAAGATATGTTATATGGAGGCAGCTTTTGTGTAAATGGAATCTTTCCAAGAAATCAGATCTGTTTGTTCAGTTAAGAAATGTAAAGAATCATTGCGCATTCTGTTTAAAACATAATCAAGAGGTTCTTTCCATGCAAATAATTAACAGATTTCGAAGTTCATATTAAATGTGGTTCGAAAAATATACGAGATTTGACTATCCTTCTATTATAGCATGACGAAACAAAAATGCATGATTTTTTGTTATACAATTTTACGTTTAGAATTTAAAGAAAAAAACTCAGAAATTGTCCTTGTTTTTTTTCTTCCTTTGGATTTCTTAATTTTTCTTCTTAAACATAAAATACACTTTAAGCATGAAAAAAACGTATAGAAGTAATGAAATCTCCAGTTTTAATTTTTAAATCAGAATTCAAAGTGTTCATCTTACATGAAATAAAAGAAATCAATTTTTAGAAAACATTCAAGAATAAAGGCCTTATTGAATTTTATTTTTGCATTTTAATTTGAGTTTCTTCATTATGCCCATTGTGCTAGTATTTTCAACCGTCTTAAAAAAATTGTACTCCCGTCATTAATTTTTCACATATTTTACCTTTTTGTACATTTGCAATAATTTCATAATTTTTTTAGCTTTATGTTCTACATTATACTTTCCCACTTGCGAAATTTTAAATCTTTAGTAGATCCATTAACTTTTTTTATTAAATTTTCCATAAAGATATTCTTTCACTTTTTTCATAATTAAATTTATTTATTTTTATAAACATCATTATTAATTTGAATGAATATTTAATATAAATTTTTTTTTGAAAAATAAAAAGCACGTATTTTCTTTCGAATCGCTTTTCGTTTGCAGTTGTTCCACACATAATTTTAAAAAATGTGGCTGTATTTATAATTCTAACAACTGCTGCTTCATAAAAAACAAAAATTGTCAACTGTTCTTATTTTATATTTTTTAACTAATTATCATTCATTTAGGAATGATTTTAAAGTTTATGCTTCGCGTTTCATTTTTAAAGAAAGGTTTTCCTCTCATTTATGTTACATCTTATCGCTTTTCTCATTTAATAAATTAATTTCATAGAATTTCGAATGAAATTAATAGCATTTAAATACACATTGCTTATACAAGATCTCGAATTTTCATATTTTCTCTTTCTCTCTTTCTTATGTTATATATATATATGTGTGTGTGTGTATGCGTATGTGCGTGCATGCATGTGTGTGTGGGAGGTATACTTCTTGTCAACCACAAAAGTTCCAAAACGTTTTAACGCGGTCTTTATTTTAGCTAACATAGTTCATACACATATACTCCCAGCTACAAAAGCTTTAAATGAAGCAAAGGTTCATGTTTTATTATTTTTTTATTTAAAAAAATATAATTTTTATATTAAATACGAAATATAATTGACGAGGTCCCTATGTATATATTAGGAAAACTTTATACTCGTTTTGAAAAAATAAAACGCAAAGTTTCACTCCCATACAACAAAAATTCACCGAGATATTTAGGACCGAGATAAGTCTAAACATGCGTTATTAGTACTCTCATAAAGTTTTGTTTCTTTAGAATCATAATCTGGTAATCTTAACAAGAATTAATCAAACTAAAAACTTTCTTTTTATTTGTAAAGTAATACAAACAATATTATGAGTTAGCTACATGTTAATACTTAAACCTGTTATCGTTCTCTAGAATGCGAAGCCTATGAGATTCTTTGAATAACATGTCCATTTTGAAAGAATTTCTATCGATCAGTACGTTTCACAGTATTTTGCATCGAAATATTCGTCAATTACTTTATTGTCATCAAAAACAGTTTTTTAATCTAATATAAATATTGAATTACGTAAAAATGCAAAAATTTCTCTCTTTAATTTGTATACGGTCTTAAATATGATTTGCAATTTCAGTATCTAATATCTCGGTTAGGTTTTGTGTTAATGGAGTCAGAATGATAAATTTCATTTTTTATTAGGAGATCAAAAATTTTCTCAGTAAATTTTATTATTATTATTTAATTAATATTAAGAATTAATATTCTTTTTGGTGCAACCTTTTTAAATAGAAAGTCTGTTCGACTTTTAAATAATTACATGATTTGAGTTCAAACCGGTATAAGCCAGGTTGGTTTCTATCTTCTTTTAATTTTTTTTTCTTAGTACGAAAGGACCAGAAAATATTTAGTTATCGATAGAACCTATAAAATTCTCCCCCTAATTTTACAAAATTCATAGCTTAAAATTTAGGATGTGGACATGTGAGACATGTGAATACACGTGTTATTTCATTTTTTTTATGATTAGAATTACATGTGGGCGACCAACGGTGGTTAAAATAAAGGTCACGAAAAGGACATTAGTGGAAATGTTATATAAAGTTATATAACGGTGTAATGAAAGAACAATTTGAAAATTTAATTTAAATTAATCATTTATTTACTCTTACCATACATTTAACGTTTTATTCACGATTGTATATATTTTAATATTTATGTTTACATGTATTTATAATTGTCAAACTAATTCTGTATTGGAGGAACTCGCAATGTTTTCCGTTCAGGTATGGCCTAAATAAACAAATTTAAATTTGTTTATATATCAATCTATATAAACGCTTACCGAAATTTATTGGTAGGTAACAAAAGCAGATGTTTTTGGTGCTATTGGAGTGTAAACAAAGTTAAGATTACGCAGCTGTTATTCTCTCATATCCTTTCAACGTTCAGAGGGATATTTCAAGCTTTATTGTTCTTAAACTGAAATAACAACCATAACGGAAAACTTGGTCAACTCTTCATGGGGCGAGACCTCTGAGGTCAGGAGCACCGGTCAATAAGCATTTGTGGACCGTCCATGCATTTGCATACTTGGGGGAAAGATTATTAGGGCCATGTTCTATGAGACCTAATTAATTGACCAGAAATGCCTTCAAACTTTACAGGAAATCGTATCTTAGTTTTTGAACTACGTTTTGTTACGTTCATCTTGAGCTCATACTGACAGCAAATCTTACCTGAGTTTTTAACGACATTATGTTACTTTCATTGTGGGTCCATACCGACAGCAAATCAGCCAGGATCAGTGCGATATTATCTGGAAGTTTATAGAAAGTTCTAGAAGTTTACAGAAAAGATCATCAGTTGTGATGTCCTTCACGATCACTAGACAGCACTTCGATAGATATATTTTTCTGTGTTTATATTATAAGGTATTTCTCCCGCCTTCGTAGTGTAATGGTCAGCACGCTCGGCGCGTAATCGAGAGGCCCGTCGTTCGAGTGCCGGCGAATGCGTTGGTTATTATACAATTACACAATGTATTTCTGCATATATGTACTAATTTCAAACAAGACTTAATATAATTATATATATAACCAAAACAGTAGGTTTGGACTTAGTTTTATAAAAGATAATGAATTTCCTTTCACCAACTAGTAAAGAATAGAAAGAGAATGAGGTAGGCATATATATATTCATCCATTTTCTTGTTACCGTTCTTTCTGCGATAGAACAAGCCAACAAATCAAAATTTTAGAAACTCGAGTGAAAGTTGTTCACCCGCCCCAAGTTGGACTTTCCTCACCTCTGCGGAAAGGCTCTTTGCGCAAGCGCTGATCTTCAGATACCACGGGTCGTCTGTTTACGGACTTCAGTTCCTTCCCGATACCCTGCTGGGGCAGTGTGCCAATTTTTTCGCGCCAAAAGCACATCGCTAAGAACTCCGTTAAATCTTCAAAGACATCAGTGGATTCACGTGTCTTAGTTTTGCGAACTTGTTGCACGTAGGTTATTTGGATTCGCCTATTCGTTCTTTTTATTTCATTGGCACATTTTTGACGGAAAATTGGATGTGAGCTCTAACAATAATGCCTTTTATAACTCTAATATTTTGTAGCAAAAGCCGCAAAAGTTATTTACTAAGAAAAATGACAACCTGCTTAAGCGTTTAAATGAAATATGTTAGCAAAATTCAGTAAAAAGTAATGCTGAAGTATTCCTCTAAATTTTACAGCGAATATAAGTAAGAAAATAAAGTTATCGAGAATTAAATGGTAAACCACATGCAGTTCTCCTCGCTGTTTTACAAAATGCTAATGCGGTAAAACAAGCTCTATTTATCAGACTGACTGCAAAAAAATGAAATACTCTGCACTATTATCTGAAAATCAGTAATTGATATACTTTAAGAGATACAGACTTGAGTGATAAACTTAGGACATAACCTGTGTTTCTTGTTTCTCTGCTACCAGTTCAAATATGTGGATAGCAATTACCATTTACGCAATTCAGGTTTTAAATGTGCTGAGCCGAAAATACACCGGTAAGAATTTTTAGTATTAAATTCATTGTAGTGTATATTACTAAGTGTCTATGCTTAGATTTTTTTAAAGTAATTTAAAATTTTACCTCTCAGGTTTCATTCGCTTACTTGCCGAAATATCTGCATTTTTATCACTGAAATAATTAAATAACTATAATTTAAATAGAATGATTAGATTTCATCATTATCCAAATGCAATAATTTTATTCATGACATTGTCAAGGTATTCCTTTGCACCCTGTCATGGAAAAGAAACTCTTGCTTAAGTACGGTGCATTTTGTTCAGTGTAAATGCAATTCTAAAAATAGTTGGGGCTTAAATTAAAATCTTGTCAACGCAGTTTACAGAACGCATAATTAAGTCAAACGAACGCAGTTTAGTTGAGTGTTTTACATCGAGAATTTTTGAAATGCCTGATGCGAAACTGTCTTTAGTGTATTAAAATTGAGCTCTATTTAATACTTTCTCATTTATTGTTGATCATCCACATTTACAGGCTACGATTTCGTGACTCCTTTTCGAACACATTTTCAAAATAATTCTTATCACATTTTACAAAGTCTTTTCTTGTTAACATAGGATAGGTTTAAAGGATGAAGCCTGGTTTAGTGAAAAAAACGGTCATATATATAACCATGGCTGTTTTAAAGTTAGATATCAAACTGTTGTTTGTAATAAATAAACAAAATAAAAAAACTCTTAGTGTATTAACAGGTAAATGTTAAAAGTGCTATCATTCACTATGTTTAAATTTAGGAAACATCAGTTTGTATACATTGTGGATTTTAAAAGGAAGAAATATAAGTTTACTTAATCTTAGGTTAGATTCGAGGAACTGACAAACAGTATTAAAACTGATGAATGTTTTTAGTCAATAACTGTAAAGAAAACAAAATGCATTTATTTCTATTTGATAGCAAATACTTAAATTAAATAAAAAGGCAATATTTAATTAATTTGTATATTTAATATTTAATTTAATTTTATCTTATTTTCTCTACATGAATTTCAAAGTAGTGCTTAAGCTATACCAAAAAAATATTAATGACAGTCATTCATTTGTCAAAGTTGGGTTGGCAGAAAAGAAATTGAGAAGGCTTTGAGATTTCATTTTTGTAACGTTTCTTTATTCTCAGAATCCTAATAAATTAGACCGAAACTTTTACGACGAAAGAAAAATGTCTAAACGAAAGAGCTGGATTAGAGATAGATTTTTCAGCTATAGCTGTCTGTAATGAGTCGAATATCGTTAACAAACATTTTTAGGTTAGACGTAATTATGAGTCGAATATGACTTCCTGTGAAAATAATTTTTAGTTTAGACTGAATTAAACAAATTTCTAATATGATCAAGCAACATAAATATACAAAACACGATATTAAGAATTTTAGAAAATATATTTGATTTTTTTACAATCAGTCGACGTCTAAACATATCTAAACATAATAATAGTTTTTGATATAGATACTAATAATTTTTATAATTTGAAAACTATTAAAGTAATATTAAAATATACTACTAATACGAGAATCATATATTAATAAATAAATATACAAATGGAAATATGTTGTTTTCCTGAATGAAATAAATAAAAAAAAAATGAACAGGAAAAAAGTAATAATAACAGACGAAAAAATGGCACGTGAGTTAAATGCAATTAAAAACATACTGAATAATTAATCTTTTTAAGAAAACTTTATTGCTTAAATCGAAATGTCCTATTTCGCTAACTTGTCATTTTCAACTTTTTTTACTCAAAATCAGATTTCAGATTAATATGTATACTGGCATACGACATGTACTATTTTCATAATGAATGTGAATGAGGAATTTTTGCAAATTTACTATTCAAAATATATGTATAAGGAAATAATAAATTAACTGTTTATGTGCTTCAAAATATTTCGTGAATAGTTTGTATAGGTACTTTAAAGTTCTAATTCAAATTGAAACCACTTTTCGTAAGAGGAAACTTTAAAATGACTAATTGATTTTAAATGTTTACTGTCTTAAATTATAAAATGTTAAAAAATGTATTTAAAATCATGTATTTGTAAACTACCTCCTGTTCATTTAATCTTTCTGTGAAATTTAATAATATTTTAAACATATTTAAGAAATATTTTACTTTGATCTCAGATTTAAATCAACGAAACAAAAATTTAAAAATAATAATTTTTTCGAAGTTTCTTGCACAGTTTTTAATTTAAGCAACCAAATAAATAATTCCTTGTAGAGTACCATGATGAGAGTGGAGACTTACTAGACTCTGGAAAAAAAAAAAAAAAAAAAAAAAAAAAAAAAAACAGCGATATATTTGTAATTTTTTGAATAAATTTTATCTTATATTAAAATAATAAAACATCAGTCTTATAATTGTAGAATTTCCGAAACTGTCCGGAAAAAAAAATGAAGGTATATTTCGGAATATATTTGTCTCAAGTTTCTTTTTTTTTTTTTTTTTTTTTATTTGTGCTTTGAATCCTAATTTCTATCCTTCTTTTAATGAAGAAAGTCGAAAAGGAAAACTAGTTGCACGAAGCCCGATTGCAGAACTTCTTCCGCACCTGTAAAAGCTGCAATTTAGCAACATTACATATTCGGTTGTGTAGCAAACTTACAAACGTATACCGTATGCATTATTCCTACTGGAAAAGGGGGGGGGGAGGAAAATAAAATCTGAAAGCTTTCAGATTTTCATATTACACCCAAAAGGACGTTTCTTTTTAATGTTTTCTTTGTTACCTTTATTTATTAAATATCGTGTTTTTCGCACTGAAATAACATAAAATTCAACAGCAATATCACAAAATATTTAAAAACAGTCAAAAAGCATATTTTTAGAATTTCCGATACACAGTCTAGAGCGCTGGAGATGAAAATGTTTTTTTCTATACAGTATTGCCACTGCTCGCTTGAAATCGTTCAGCTTGCTAATAAAAAATTCGTTAAAATTTTACAAAATTTGAAATAGATAATAAAACAAATTCGAAATTAAAAATTCGAGCTTTTTTAAGTTCCCATGTTCCGTTGGAAGACTTGTAGAGACATTAGGGATTTTGGAAGCAGGAAAAACGAAAAATGAGAAACACCTTCTCCGGGAATCGAACCACGGACCTCTGGAATACGCGCCTAGCGTGCAGACCACCATACCACGAAGGCATGACAAGAAGGCGGGAGAAATACTTTATATACCCCCCTTTCAAAGGGCAACTGGGGTTTTTAGGGGATTCAATCGCAAAATCCTAGGTGTGGAGAATCATCATCCACCACCCTTTTTGTTCGGTAGTCTTTATTAATTAGCTTCTTTAAATACAATACATGGTGATAATATTTAGTGGCAACAGTTTTAAAAGTGAATCGACGCAAAATGTCGTTTTGAAATTAATACCCCTTCTACCGACCTTCGGGCTAAAACGAAAAAGGGGGAACAAAGGAAAAGTGAATAAAATTTGAGATTTTATATTACGCCCAAAGGAGCGTTTTTTTTTAATGTTTTGTACGTTACCTTCATTTACTAAATTTCATGCATGTTCTTCGCACTTAAACAACATAAAATTAAATTAAAGAGCGATATCACAAAATATGTAAAAACAGTATATCTTATGGATTTCTGATAAACAATCTTGCGCTATAGAGATGAAAATGTTTTTTTTTCTTTCGTACAGTTGCATTTGCTGGTTGCGAAATCGTTGAGTCTGTGAATCAAGAATTCATTAAAGGTTTACAAAATATAAAATGGACAGTAAAACAAATTCCATATTCAAAATTCGCGCTTTTAAATGCCCATGTTCGGGTGGAGGACTACGTTGTTTAAAATTTGATGACACTAAGGTACCGTTGTATTTTCGCAGTGCAAGAAACATGTATACATTCATGTAGATTCTTCATTATTTACTTTCTTTAGATATAATACAGGTCGATAATATTTGGTTGCAACAATTTGAAAAGAGATTTAGCGCTTTTAGTGACTCAACGCAAAATGCCGTTTTGAGACTAACAACCCTTCTGAGCTAATGCTGTTTTAGGCTAATCAAGAGAAACAGGCTTTTCGAAAGGAAACTAGTGTTAATTGGTCAATAATTCTAGCTTTTTAAACATTCGGATTTTATTTATAAGCAGTAGATTAAAATTCCATTTTTGCTTTGATCGCTTTTTTTATTTGAAAGTAGCATTTTGTTTTGTAACTTATGCTTAGTGTTTATTTATAATTTAACGACAGTGAAAGCATATTTAAAATTAACTATTATTAGAATTGAAATTAATATATATAGTTACAGAGATTTATGTTCAACAAGAATCAGAAGTGGGAATCAGGCAAAATTCTATTTCATGGTAAGCTTTGAATGTATTAAAAATAAACTATCAAGTAATGAACTTATATTAACCAAACATAAATGACACATACATTATTACCTTTTAATGAGTCAATAAATTTGATATACGTATAAATTGAGAGTTTATGAATTAATCATCTTCAAATGTTAGATTACTCGACAAAATTAAAATGAAGAAATAAAAGAAATTATTCTATTTAAAGATCGGAATAAATATTTTCATGCATATTTAAGTAATAATGCCTAAAAGACAATATATTATAATTTTGTAAGTTTTTAATGGAAAATGTTTTCCAAGGATATCATTACTATAAAGTATTTAGAAATGATCAAAGTATAGAACCCTACATAAAATTTAGATTGAAATAATAGTGAAAGAAAGCACACGCATTAGTCTTTAAAAGCTATCGACGAAGTTATTTTTAGGTAAATGCTGTTCTTTACGGTCTAAACACTGGAAAATAGCAAATGACCAGACGTCGGAAATATCGGAAAAAATTAGGAAAATTGAACCTTCTGTTACTAACTTTTTATCGGAATACTAGATGGAAACAAAACATGCGCAAAACATCAACAACGATATTCAGGTTGGGGAAGTCTAGCAATATGGGCATTCCTTTTTCCGCCTCGTGGCATTAAAAGTCCTCTCACCGCGCAGAACCAGACATAAAGGTTCAGCCCCTGTCCTGACACCTTGGAGAGCGGGACACGTCGCTTATACAAGACCGATTGTTGTCCATGATTTGCTACCTGCCAGTTCCTCGGGCTGCCCGTCGCAGAGGGACATTACTCAGCAAACCCCGAGCTAATAGACACATCTGTTGTAGGAATTTCATGTCCACTGGCCGGGCAATAAGTGACCTTTCCGGGGCCTCCAGAACCACTAGGTACGTAAGTTGTACACCTCCATGCCCGAAACTGCATAGGTACAGATCCTGGCCTGTAGCTTCGCAGAGTTCTCTACGTCGACCTCCGGGAGGGGTCAGGTTGTTGGAAATAATACTTAACAAAAATACCGTTATAAAAGGTTGGTGATCAATAATTTTAAAATAAACACATCAGAAATCAACATTCTACACTTTGCATAAAATACGAGGTTTAGTTTGGATGTTATACAATAAAAATTCTATTATACAATAAAAACGATGTAAGGTTGAAAGAAAACAAGTTCCTGAATGCAAATATTATTCTTTATTTTTCACTATAATTGTCTTGTGGGTTTAAATCTTTGTTATAAAGAATAAGGAATTTTTTAAGATCGTTTTTATGGAAATCTGCCGCCGACAATGATAGCCTACTTTTGTCGTCGTTTTTCGTATCTCTATCAGTGTCTTGAACTTCTTTGCGTAGTCACACCTATTATCGTATTTAACTGTCGATTGGCGCATTCTCACCACGCACATCATTTATAATTTTTGTACGTATCAATAAATTTCTGCATTTCCATTATTACTGTTGTTTGAATTGGACGATTGACCATAGTGGCAGGCATTTGATTCTCTTGAAAATTTTAACCTCTGTTTACGAAACCTACAAATTGACTTCATAAATCAAGTGCCATCGAATTCTACAATTGAAATTAATACGTATACCTACCAGAGAGCCTACCCGTGCCCTCATTCTGACGTACGCATGAAATTTCAAACGTTATTCACAAAAGAACTCTATTAAAAAATAGCCAACGTATTTTATAATTTATAACATACCCTACGTATTACATACGTTTATGCAACAGAAGACATGAAATTCATTACAAATGTATTGTAGAGACCTTTGTTACTTTTGAAACATAAGACGTGAAAAATGTGCAAAGCTATCGCCGGGACTCGAAATCTGGACGTCCCGAATACCCGTCGAATATTTCTCAAATTACACCACGATGGCATGCGAAAAGCTGGAAGAACGTAGCTTATATTTTCCCCCTTTTAGAAGAAATTAGGGGGCGCAGGCGCCTAATCCTGGTGGTGATGAATTATCGGCTACCACCTTATAGTTCGGGTGCCACTAGTAGAGTCAGTTATATTTTTTCTGAAGAAAAGAGGAGAACAATGAGCAAAGCCCTCTGCGGGTTTCGAACCCTGGACCTCTCGAATACGCGTCGAATATGTCTTCAATTAACCCATGAATGCATGCGAAAAGGAGGGAGAAAAATTCCTTATAATCTTTTACCAATCAAGCTGTAAAGCGAGTGTTCAGCATTTTATTTATAACTTGGTTTCAGTCTAGTTATAATTAGAAATTGTGTAATACTTCCAAAATGCAACATTATAAAGGGAAATGAAGTAAAATTTCCTCAACAAATAACTAATGCAAAGATTTCATAAATACGTCTTACAAGGTGCGAGTGACTTCTCTCGTAAAATTGTAGTAAAGACCTAGGCATCGTTTTTAGAAAATACTGCACATTCTGAAACGTTCTAGATACTCGAAATGCAGCAAACGATCGAATCGAATCGAAACGAAAATCAAATTGGTGAACCATTACCTTAACATAACATGCCCTGATATCAATTTTCAAAAATATGTAATGCATTTCAGTGGTTAGCGTTTATGCATATAGTATTTAGATATTAACCAAGATATTTGATATTCTACAAATAGCAGTGTTCTAAATGTTGTAACAATCTTTTGCTCTGCGTTGTGAAAGCTAATCTTTGCTTACATCATTGCTCATTCAATATAAAGGAGACTTTAGACATCCGTATATATATTCTGCTTTCTTCTAGTATAAAAAAAAAAAAAAAAAAAAAAAAAAAAAAACATACATCAAGTCTGCAGTCATCTTGACAACGGCTGTATTGCACTATCTTATTGTTTCTGGTTTCTATGACAACTGCGAGATCTCACTTTACACAATTTTGTAATACTTGGCAAATTGAATGTTGTTCTGCTATTGAGAGATTCAGAATATAAGGTTAGCTCGTTATTTTATTACATCAAAATAAAATCTATGCCAAATATTATATTTATCTATAATCAAGTGTGTTTTCAGACTGCTGGATAGAAAAAAGTAACTAATTCTTCTTCAGTTAAACAGAGCAAGAATTGTTGGAATTTTTTGTAAAGAACTTAATGTTAAAATATGTAAACTATTATGATTATAATTAAAAATACGAACAAAAATAAACGTTAATCTATGTGTTTGGGAAAACATGAATAACAGGACTGAGTTTATAAGGTATTTCTCCCACTTCCCTAGCGTGCCTTCGTGGTGTAGTGGTTTTGCACGCTGGGCCGGCATTCCAGAGTTCCGTGCTTCGATTCCCGGCGAAGGCGTTTGCTCATTTTGCATCTCTCCGGCCTCAAAATAACCTAATGACTCTATAAGTGGCGTCCAAATTAAAAGGGTTGTGGATGATGATTCTCCGCACCCAGGATTTGGCGACTAGGTCCCCTAAAACCCTAGTCGACCTATAAAAAGGTGGGTATATAAGGTATTTCTCCCACTTCCCTAGCGTGCCTTCGCGGTGTAGTGGTTCTGCACGCTGGGGCGGGTATTCCAGAGGTCCGTGGTTCGATTCCCGACGAAGGCGCTTGCTAATGTTTCATCTCTCCGGCCTCAAAATAACCTAATGACTCTACAAGTCAATTGATAAAAGTATAGCACACGAGGCTATCTATCTAAGGGTACGAAAGTCTTCGCGGACGAATTTTTAAGGGAAATTGGGTGACAATTATGGATGAAATTTCAGAGACTGATTACGAAACAAACGTTTTAATGCAAGTTAGCAATACTTGCAAATGATATAAGGTGTATTCTGCCTCCTTTCTGCATGACTTCGTGGTTTAACTAGAAGCGCCTTCGATGTGTATTCGAGAGGTACAGACTTCGAGTCCCAGCGAGGGCATCACACATTTTCATGTCTCCTTCTTTAAGATAACATAATGATTCTGCAGTTCAGCCCGATATAAAAGATGGTGGACGATGATGCGTAACGACCAGGATTTGGTGGTTGGGTTCCCTCATCCCCGGTCGACCTTTTAATGCTGAAGTTTAGTTAGAGGAAGCGGTTCGGTTAATTAGACTATTCTGAATTTGTCCAAGCATAAGAGAGCTATCTGCTTAATGGGAAGGATGCATTTGAGGATGTCTCAGGGCAATCAATTTGTATCCATGCTACAAATGAGGAAAACGACGAAAACCAACCATATACGACCAGCTTGTTTGCATGCGTCCCCAATAATCAGCAGTCAGCATCTTAATCACTTGACAACTGACTCAGCCAGTTTGAGAAAGCAAATGCCAAGAATACTAACCAAAGAATAACAACGCTGATTGATGTAGATTTATTTTAGTAGAAGCGCTTTAAAACTATTTCCACCTTCAGCTGCAGCCGAATGAGAGACAGTTACGATAAACAGAAAGAAAGATTGAAGAAATTCGTCAGTCTATCTTCCTGTCTTTATTACACGCGATTCGTTTAGATACATCTAAAGAATGGGATAGTTTGAACAACTCAAATATTTTATTTTGAGGTAAAATATGCTTCAATCAACACTCTATGTTCTTCTGCTTGGCTTCACTTGGTGCTAGCCATTCTTTCACTAGAGTAGTACTCTTAAAATAAGCTAATGACGACGTCACACGAATCTGAAAAAAATAAGTAAGCAGTTTTCTTATCATATATTTAATTCTTTTCAAATAAAGCCAAATGGATGTCTTAAACCATTAGGATACAGATCAAATGTTTGGGATTCATTGAGATTTCAAAGAATTATATTGGTGTCACACGAAAAAAAATGACAAAAAAAAAAAAAAAAAAAAAAAAACCCACCTTTAAGGAAAAAAATCTTGCAAGTTTTCAAAACTCTTCTAATTTCAATCCTAATTATAGACTGCTTATCGTGCACACGTTTAATTTTCGTTAGCATATTGGGTTGCGTAGTAAACTGCATTTACATATTCTTCCCTATGTTGGTATATGTGTATATTCTTTGTGGTAAATATCATAAATATGTTATAAGTTAACAGCAACAAAAAAATTCTTCAAAAGCCGAACAATCGTTTTTAAACTTTCTCTTTTCAATTTATATGTGAGCAACATCAATGCATTTTGCATCAATGAATATACCTCCGTACAAATTATCATCTTTCCTCATATCTTGAACGCATTCATGCAGAATATAGTAGTACTTATAATTTCAATATAATCAAATGGCGATGTATTTGTTTCACTCAACATTCAAATAATATCATTTCACAGTTTTGAGAGTCAAAAGTGCTGCATTCAGTATTGGTCAACTTAGCATCGTGATTTTAGTACAGGCATTTAAAATGCCAATAAGAATACACCATCATCTTTTGGAATGAATTTAGAATTCAGCATCACATATTATTTTCCTTTCTAACTGTCATATATTAATCAAAATAATTTGAATACCTTTCATTCGATCAGCTCAATTCCTCAAAGCAAGTTGAAGACACATACTTTAGTTCTAATTTAAATTTTAGCATATTATTTCTAATTAAAATTTTAAAATTTGGACACAGACAATAATAATGAAAAATAATTCAATGCAAATAATCTATAACTCGAGGAAATACTAAAGTCAACTTATGGATAAAAGAAGAAAATGTCGACGTATTTAATTACTTTAAAGAATTACATATTGTTCATTCCAACAAGAAATGAATTCGAAACATACTGTAGTTGTGCATTTTATAAACTCATATGGTGGTTAAGCTAAAATTAAAAGCTTTATTCGCTACTTTTAAATTATTGTATTTAAACATGCAATATTAGTGCTGTAAATGTCACACAAAACTGGATATTTATTTATAGACGAATTAAAATCTCAAATTGTTTCGAATCGTTCATTTGTTATTTATTGATTGCAAATATTTAAAGATATTACTCTAATTAATAGTTCAAGAAGCATTTCCTTTTGTTTGAATTTCAGTTTTTTATTCAGAATTTTGAGTCCTAACATTTTAAAATGTATTTGCATCAAAGTGTAATCAGCTTTTTTGCTCGCAATTATTTTGATTTCTGATAAATAAATGGAACCATATGCAAGTCCAAATAATAGAAGCAAACTTTTCAAACGAAACTTCTATCTACATTTTATGAATATTCATTCATTTTTCTCATACATAAATTATACATCTCATCAGTACTCGTTAACAAATATAAATCATAATATCTTACTTAGGGTTTTCTTGTTTTCTTGCAATTCTGAAATGATAACATGTGTTTTATTTCAAAAGAAAAGCTGATTTTGCTGACAGGGCGATCAGCACGCATCTAAAACTATGTGAGCAATAGTTTAGAAAATTTTGAACTTCATTTAAATTTTGTAGGGGTAAGAGGTGCGTATAGATTATTTTGTTTAAAGTTCTTTAAATCCATATTAAATCCATTTTTTTAAATCCATATTCTTATTAAAGCATAATTATTTTCCTATGCCTTTTAAGTTATAAACTAGAGTAAGAAAAGCATTTTTAAGTAGCATTGTCTTGTACAAAAGTTAGCTTAAGGCAAATGGGAATTTAATGACTAGATGAGATTTTAATGAGCACCTTCTGGATAAGAAGAATTGAATCAAATGTGTCGTTAAAAGTAACTTTGCTTTCATGAAACTTTCAAATTACCAGATCTTAATCCCATTTTAATGCAAAATAGTAGTTACTTTTATACTTCTTAAAATATATATATAATTTCATATTATTTGTATTTCAAAAGAATGAGTAAAGATACTTTACTTAATTTACTAAGATTAATTTCGTAGTGTGAGAGGATTCAGAGGATCAAGAACTCTGTAATAGTAGCCCTGGGTTGCACCTGTCTACTGCAACTATAAAACTTTGCTATTCCAGGTAAACATGTGGAATTAAAGTATGAGGTTTCAGACTGAAGCCAGATTTTCAAATGTATTGTCGGAAATTAATGCTGTGATGAAGATTTTTAAATTCAATAAACTGGATTAAATTTCATTTGCAGTTCGTTATTCGTAATATCGGTGGGCTACCTAATAACGCATTTCAGGCATTTTATTCTAAAATTTTATCCGTAAAGTTATTAGTTTCTAAATTTCCGCAAAGTTGTTATTTTGAAGTTTAAAATGTACGAAGAAATTAGAATAATTTTTAAATGCATCCGAAAATAATCTAAGATAGTTTTTTTTACTGTTCCTCTCATGGACTAATACTTAAAATGTTTTACCTGAAATACTTTACTTTAACAATCCAACTGTTTATTTAACACCCAAAATCTGACATGCTTAGTTGGATTATTATCTGAAAATACACATTAATTATTAATCTGCTAAGAAAAATTGACTCTCAAAAATGTTATAGGAGGAAAAAAAATTGAAAAAAAATCTGAAAACTTTCAAATTTTATACACTCTTAGACATATAAGGTATTTCATCCGCTTTCCTAGCGTGCCTTCGTGGTGTAGTGGTCAGCAAACTGAGCCAGTATTTCAGAGGTCCGTGGTTCGATTCCCGGCGAAAGCGATTGCTAATGTTTTCTCTCTCCTGCTTCTCAAAATTATCTAATGCCTCTACAGTGGCGCCCGAACTAAAAGGTTTGTAGGTGATGATTCACCGCACCCAGGATTTGGCGACAAGGTCCCCTAAGACCCAATTCGCCCTTTAAAAAGGGGAGTTTATAAGGTATTTCTCCCGCTTTCCTAGCGTGCCTTCGTGGTGTAGTGGTCAGGACACTTCGTCGGTATTTCAGAGGCCAATGGTTCGATTCCCAGCGAAGGCGATTGCCCATTTTCCCTCTCTCCTGCTTCCAAAAATCCTAATGTCTCTACAGAAAAAAGACACGACGCACCAAGAAGGATTTATACGAATGGGACGAAAATTGGTAGAAGTGATGTACATGTGCAGAAAAACAAATGATTACAGTTTGAGAAAAATTGGATGATTTATTGAAGTGATAGAGCTTCACAAAATGAAAAAGTCAGTAACGCGTTTGACAACTTCTGGCCCTTATGCAAGCAGTTATTCGGCTTGGCATTGACTGATAGAGGTTACGGTTGTCCTCCTGTGGGATATCGTGCCAAATTCTGTCTACCAGAGTAGTTAGATCGTCAACATCCGGAGTTGTTTGGAAGGCCCTGCCATAATGCTCCAAACGTGCTCAATAGGAGAGAAATCCGGCAACCTTGCTGGCCAAGCTAATGTTCGGGAAGCACTAAGGCAAGCATTAGAAACATGTGCAGTATGCCGGCGGGCATTATCTTGCTGGAATAGAAGCCCAGGCAGGCGACATGAAGGGCAATACAACGAGCCTTATAACTTCGTCGACGAACCGATGTGCTGTTAGGTTGCGACGGATGACAACCAAAGTCCTACTATAAAATGAAATGGCACCCCAGACCATCACTCCTGGTTGCCGGCCTTCCTGCCGGAAGACAGTCAGGTTGGTATCACACAGCTGTCCGGGACATCTCCAGACTCGCCTTCGCTGGTCATCCGGCTCAGTTCAAAACGGGACTCATCACTGAAGACTATTCTACTCCAGTCAGTGACGTTCCAGTGTGAATGAGCCCGACACCACTGCAAACGGGCTTGACGTTGTACAGACGTCAATGGTAGTCGGAGTACGGGGCGCCGTGACCTCAGCCCCATTTCTGTGAGCCGTCTATGAATGGTTCTTGTGGTCACTGAAGCACTAGTTGCACTTACAATCGATGATAACGATGCATCTGGGACTGTGAGTGCCGGTCTGATGAATGCTCGGTCTTCACGTTATGTCGTTTCTCTAGGCCTACCGCTTCCTTCTTGACGCCGTGTGCGGCCATGTTTCACCCATTCTTGTCAACATCGTCTAATAGTCGCATCGCTCCTGCCCAAATGTCGAGCTATTCGCCGATAAGACCAACCGGCTTCTTTGTGTCGAACTACACGACCTCTCTCAAATTATGACATCTGCGCATATCGTTCGCGCACCTGTATGCGAGGTATAGTTACTGTCTACCACGGAATGAATTGAATGAATTTCCTGAAGAATTTATGACCTGGAATCGTAATTTCTCCTCTTAAATATCCTACCAGTTGCATAGATCAGATGCGCCGTAGCGACAACTGTTCATTCATTGGCAGCTAAAATGTAAAATTGTGCATTTTCTGTCGAAACCTGTATGCATATCAATTTGTGTCCAATTTGCTTTATATCTTCTCCGTGCGTCGTGGTGCGCCGTTTTTTTTTTCCTCTAAGAGTGTTTTACGCCCAAAGAGGAGTTTTTTAACGTTTTGTGTGTTACCTTTATTCAATATCATGTTTTTCGCACTTAAACCACACAAAATTAAATTTAACAACAATATCACGAAGTATTTAAAACCAGCCTATCTTTAGAATTTTCGATAGACAGTCTCGCGCGTCGTAGATATTTTTTTTTCGAACAGTATTGCCATTGCTCGCTTTGAAATCGTTGAGTTTGCTAGTCAAAAATTCTTTAATGATTTACACAATATAAAATAGTAATAAAACAAATTCGAATTCGGGCTTCCAACTGTCCATTTTCGGGCTGAGGATTAAGTTATTCGGAATTAGATGGCTCTAGAAACCGTCGTTTTTTCACATTTCGATAAACATGCATACATTCATGCAGATTATTTAGTAATTAATTTCTTTAAATAAACACAGAACGGTAATATTTGGTGGCAACGATTTGAAAAGTGATTCAATGCAAAATGCCGTTTCAACAATAATAGCGCTTCTGAGCTAACGTTCCTTTGGGCTAATTATGCTATTTATAATCTTTCCAGAAATATACGTTGGACAAAATTAGCAGGATTTCGTGCCAGTGGTAACGGGAGAATACCATCGGGGATGAAAACGTCGTCGCATAGAAAACCATGCAAGGGGAACTCATCGTGGTATAAATATCATGGTATCGAAACAAAGCCTATGGATTAACTGATAACTTTTTGCATAGGAAACAAGCAGGAAACTCTTTAGTACTAAAAAACCGAAAATGAGCAGAAAATTTATGCTATATATAGAATTTAAAAGAATTGTAAACTTGCGTGCTAAACTATTAAAGGTTTAATTAATTTCTTATATAAAGTTGTATTGGCATTTTGTCAAGAATGGCATTTCATGAAAAATACAGTATATAATATAGTTTAATAGTCTAAATTTCTTGAAATTAAATCTTAAACTAAATTTGTATATTTTCTTTCGTTTAAGTTAAATCTTGTTTTGTTTGATTAGTCGTACGTTGGGCATGAAAATGTTACTCACAATTTAAGTATGAACTGAAACAAAAGAACATTTTTAATTTTTACTAAAATAGAATCAGATTAACAAACTAAAACAAATTTTACAATTTTAAAATTAAGTAAGCAATTTTAATATAAGTAACCTCATGCAGTTCTTTATCGTACTTTTTTCTAATTATTTTTACTATATTTTTCATGAAAGAATGCCATTACAATTTCATAAAAGTGATTAACTAACTAATACATAAGTTCTATCGACTGATTTACACAGTGTTAATTATCAACTCAATTCGTTTTATGAATGCTTATGTTACCTTCGTGCATTTTTAAGAAAAAATTATTAATGAATTAAAAATATGAAAACTAAATTTAAAATTATTACTGAGTCCATCTTGCGCTCACAAATCATTATTCGACTGTAGAAATGTTAAAGTCTGAGAAACACATGTCTGCGATATTCTCGTCATGCTGGCTCGTCATTTCTGCGTGCTTTATTTTTTACCACGATATAGTTTCTATGATGTTGTATTAAAACTGGGTGTTTTTGAACCGCCTTATTTTCGACTACGATGTTTTACATTATATTTTAGAACTGCGATATTTTCCCCTTTCTTTCTTTCTTCCACGATGTGTTGTATGACGATGTTTTCATTTATCATTGTTTTCTCCACGATATTTTTGCAGACACCGTGACATTAACTCCTCGATTAGTACTGCACAGCCAATTTAATATCTTCTGCGAAATCCCCTTCTGCATTTCAAAATAAATAAGCTCCATTCTTAATAAACATTAATTATATTAACAGGAATCTGTTAAATGGTATTTCTATACTAAACTGTCCGTTCTGTACTGTGTTAAACACGTTCAAATTCTCTCTAAAAGTATTATAATTTATTCATAAATCCCGTATAAGAGTCTACTAGCTAATAAGAATTGACTACCTTGAAACATTTTTAATATTTCAAATTAAATGTTTTTTTCTCTCTTGAAATATCTTTACAGATTTGATAAATATTTATTTTCCATTTAAATACAAATATTGAGGTATCTTTTTCCTGCTACATCACGAGGTAAGCAATCTATTTTGTGAAACAGCGTGAGCTAATCTGTCAGTGAGTTTCATCTAGCTGAAGAAAAACATGCAATAACTTTCTATCGCAAATTAACAGACATTATTCCGTCAAAAGGAATTCATTAACCATTTGGCTCACAAACAGTTATTACTTCTAATGACATGTAATTATAATTTGTATAACATGTAATATAGTTAATACTCCTAAACTAGTAAAGAGAAATTCTACAGCAAAATGACCCTCAATCTTGAAAAATAAAATTTGAGAAATCCTTAAAACTATGAAATGTGAAATCTTTACATGTTTGAGGATAACTATATCCGGCATATGCAGAAATGTATTCAGTTAAATTGGGCAAAAATAATTATAAATTTATTCATATCTAACTCATAGTAGGATTTTAGAAATGACTAGGATTCGGTATTGGGAACCAGCACTGGTGGAATATTCCACGCGACTGAATCTTAAAAGGTTCGTATTTTTCGCCTCACTGAAACATTGAGAGCTCTAAAGATTTTGAAACTCTATACCGCATATTTCAAAATTATGTGTTTCAAAGGCATATATTTGCGTGGGCTTGCTTGATGGCATGGCAGAAATAATTCTGTAATATCAAATTCAGGAATTCACTACTGAGCCTGAAATTGAAATTAATATAATACAAAGTACTTGGCAAAATACCAGATATATTAGGGTATTTCAGGAAATGATGTTTCTAGATAACGTGACAGGAATGTATGCGGGATCCTTTAAAACTTACATTTTGTGACACAGGTAATCATAAATAATGAATAAAAGTCTTCATTTGAAGGACAGTGTACCTCTCAAAACTGACATATGTCATAAATATCGTAATTTATTTGGTGTCTATTAAAAAACATGTAATCAGGAAAGCATATGCAAGCAATTCATGCAGGCTAACCTTAATTAACCCAACCTAACGCCATGATCTATGATTCTTTTCCCCTGCTAGACCATGAAATTAAGGGAATCAGATAAAACGTTTAGAGGCTTACATATTTTGGATTAGTTCTGGAAAACGAAACCAAAACGTAATATAGTTATGATACAATTAAAGGTGCTGGTATTTTACTAAATTAGGATAGAATTAAAGGTATGATATTTTACTAAATAAACCTATATCTTATTTTAGTCTTTTACAATAATCTTATGAATCAACTAAAATGCGTAATATTACATTAATACTAGAATAACGGGTAAATGAAGAATGAGATTATTTCTGGAAGATGATCAGTATAAAAGAGTGGTATGAAATAAAATAAATAAATAAATAAATAAAACCAAATGCCCAAATTTATGCTTGCATTGAAATGCATGCAGATTGGTCAAAGTTTCAGAAATTGCTTAGAGAATTTTATCGTAAGAATGACACTAGACAGCAAACATATGGTGCACGTAAGCTGCTATAATCGTAACCCTCTTATACAGCAGAGATTAAAATGAGATTATCTAGGAATCAGATAAATCTCCCCATTCATTCTTCAGCGCTTTAAAACTTAACAGGAGTATGTAAAAATCACGTACAACAACCATTTTTCCTTTTAATTGCATTCCAGTAGCTTTCAGTTGTATGCCGTTAGAGTGTATAGACTGACTGGATAGCCCATTCATTTCGAAATCACTTCTTCCAGCGTACCTGATATCAGTTATATTCTTTGCCGACAAACATACACTTCACAGCAACAAAAATATTCTTAGGGCAGTAAAGTAAACTATGACAGAGTAGCGCGACTGGAATTTCCATTATGTGTTCTATTGCTCTCAGAATCATTTTTACATCATGGAAATGAAGATAGTAAACTATGGGTATGTCTTCTTAAGCTAAAATTTCTTCTCAACAAGTAGTATGAGCGAACTCATTCTCACGATTTGGAGATAGTTTTTGCATAAAATAAGAGAAAGAAGTATTGCTGAAAGAGAAGAATTTTTGGATATTTCTCTTTCTCATGCTATAAGAAACAATGCATCTGAGAACAGAGCACGTAGCACATTAACATTTTTCAACATTCACTAATACAGGTCCCATACTCTACAATCTCCAAGCAATGTGCTTCATTATTTCTATACATAGGGTATAAAACTAGTGGCCTCCATACCTACACTACTGCTAGAAAAGGAAAACGAAACGGTGAGTGTTCTTTATCTCAGGAAGATGCCTTATGCCCTTTATTCAGCAGTTAATTATTATAACAATTCTTTATCATCAAGTGAACAGTTATAACTGTTTTAGTTATATGTAATGATCCTTCATTTTTAAGGTTAAGTCTTACGTATACTGAAACTTTCATTTCAGTTATGAAAATACAGATTCAGCGGTATACTGTTTATTTTTGATAAATTATAGTCCTTTCTATTGCCTGTTTAAATTTCAGTTTCCTAATTTCGTATTTCACATCCATTTACAGAAATTTCTCTGTGTTACTAATGAGCTAATATTTCGAAACTAAGTTTCTTTCACAATACCACACTGACTCTAAGAAATGATTAGCTCAAATATTTTCCCAATTAATTTTGATTTACGGAAGCAAAACGCTCCACACACATACAATTAATTATTTAGTGAAACTTCTTATAAAGGCATTCAGTTAATTTCTTCAAATACACTTACTCGAAAATTACTGAATTTCGCCTTAAATTCTGTTATTTTAATAATGCATCATTATACATTGAATGAAATTTTACTGAATGGTGAAAATATTGGCTTTTATAAAAAAGAGAGAACCGAGAATAACGTCTTGAATTATGCGTGACATTTGATAGATCATTAGAATTCTCTAGCTTCTGTATGCATTAAGTGTTTTTTGTCATAACGACTTAAAATCTAATGTCTTTATGCCTTAAACCTTTCACAGCGAAGCCTCTTGTATCTCCTGGGCATTCAGCTATCGGCAGGTCGCCCGAACGTCTGCGTTCATTTTCTACCTGGTGCTCTCCGCAATCGCGTTAGTGCATGGCTTAATGGTTTCGGGAAGTGTTAAATGTCATGCCAAGCATTCTTTTGAAGCGATTAAAGATGCTCTCTTGTTTAAATGCATCTTCCCTCTTCTTTGTTATCATCAACGTTTATCTATTGATGATCACAGCTACAATCATGCATCCATTCCAAAAGAGTTTCATTCATCGGACGTTTCAGATATTTGAGAACAGATTTTGGTTCCTATCGATGCGTAGAGTTAAATTATAAGGTTTTTTTTTTTTTTTTTTTTTTTTTTTTTTTTTTTGAATTAGATGCAGTCGAAGGTTTACATGTTAATCTGTAAATGGAAATTGTTAACAAAAAGGAATTGGTTACTTATTCAAGTCTTTTTTTGTTTAATAATTTTTTGGGGGACAATGTCTACGTGAGGTCTCAAATTTCAAACTGGCAGCCTCCAGGCCGAAGTAATTTTAGACTACCCGCGAAGACATTTCTCTTTCGTATTCATTGCAAATATGTCGATGAAAAGATTTCAAAATTTTACTTATTTGATGTCTGAGTTTACATTGTTTTCACTACTATGAAAAACAAACATGAATAATGCACCAGAAAATCTATTTAATGCTCCGAGCCTTACGGTTTAGTCCTGATATTTCATAGGTTCCTCAAAATGTCATGAATAAGTAGTATTTTCTTGATTTTAATCTTTAGACTACTCTCTCACTTTGCACCTTGATGCCGTTTCTTTCAATATACATCGAAACCAAAATCGGATACATTAAAAGCTAGCAGAAATTTTCATGCGCAATGAATAAAGAAGCCAGCCTTCTATACGGAATTTTCCGGCTGTAAGAGAACTAATTAATTTACACTGTAATACAAATCTTACTAAAAGATTTGAAGTTACAGGTTTTATTAACATTTTTCTTGGTTATCAAAAATTAAATAATCGCAGTTATGAATATTTGCACTAAGAATTATCGCTTTGTTTGAGAATACATTTATATGCGAAAAACTTTTATTTTCACAGTCAACACCAATGAATAAGAAAAGAAATCGATTGGACAATGAGTATCAACAACCCGTACTGAAGATTTCTAGTAATTTCTCTCCAAAGCTACTCACTTTATCAGACCAAAATGTCATCGAATGTCGACCTGCAACAAGAATTAAAGAAGATTCGTAGTATAATATTCGATATATCAGCTAAAGTTTCTACTATACTGTAATAAACAATGACAGTGTTTTTCAGATTATGTAACTTCGATATCAAAAGGCATATGGTTGCAATTTATCACAAAACACATAGATTAATTTAATCCAAAAGAAGGAGGGTGTAGTATCGGTTTTTCCTCCTGCCGTGTGCTCTGGGCAATGTTCTCCCTAATGAAAGAGCTAACGACAGTTCTTTTCAGCCTTGATCCACACTTTAAGAAACATTATGCAGTTCTTTACAATTCAATTAATTTTCTATGCGATTCTTTACATGTATTTACATAACTCAGCATCAAAATGATTGATTTAGTGAAATTAATTTATTTTCATTAAATTAAAAATCTGGTGGGTGTAATGAAAGCTCGTTATCTCGATAAATGGTTTCTTTGAATAAGCATTATATATGAGATAATGTGATAAAAGAAAAAAATGTACAGTACATACTGCATTATTTCTAATCCATGGCCTTCTCCGGAAATATGTCTATAGCTACAAAATTCGTTTTAGTATCGATCTCATGGATGCATCAGAGAATATTTCTCAGCCGTTTCCATTACTTCTCACCTTTTAAGCACTCGGATCTAGGTGTCGAGAAGTATACGAAAAGCAATTTATCAGAACTTTCATCCATCATTACCTGAGCGTTAGCCTGGAAGTATTACTCTCTCCAAATAAAATGCGCTATGGCTTATTCTTCATCAAAATATTGTCTTCTCTCGTGGCATGCCATCATTGAAGAATAAAGTGTAACATGATATTGACATTAATCTGCAGTTTTGTTTTTCTTTTGTTTCGGCTAAATTTCTATACCACAATTTGTTTGTAGTGAGATAATTTTAATGCTGTCAGTTCATCATGCCTGTATCTGAATGAAATGTAGAATCGTCCTTGATGGTAAGTAATGCGTTGTGGTTTCTAACCTTGTCATAAGACTGACTTTGGTTACTGAGATAAATTGAGACCCTTAATTTCTTCGAATAATGAACTCAGCGGGTTCGTTAAATTACAGGATCATATAGGAGGACATTTTGAACTCCATGCAAAAAAGGTACGATATTAATATTAACATTAAAGAACGCCATGTATTTTAATATTGATAACACTCATTATGCGATCATTAATAGGAAACTTAGTTTCTTCCAACGTTTTGTAAACGTATTTATACTTAACTCCATATTATAAGCTCTCTTTTCATATTTATACCACAATTAAAAAAAAAAGAAATGGAGAATTAAAAAACTGCATGTGTTGTAAACCCTCAATTTTTATTTTTAGTTTGAAAATTTTATTTATAGTTATTCATAGTGGCATGCAGTTCAACACCAATAAATGTAGAAAATTGAATCTAATTGAGAAGAAGCATAAAATAATTTTTTACAGGATTCATGCTATACAGAGAGTCGTTTTGTTAGATAAAAATAAAATCTGATTTGGAAACCACATGACATTGTAAGACCGTATAAATTATACACATTTCTTGCTGCATTTCATTTAAACTAATTTCCTCGAATTTCATTAGAGATATACTTATCATTCAATTAATTCAGTTCTCCCTTCGCGGTAAGGCAGAAATTAAACTCTTAATTAAAAATTGTAAAATACAGAAAAGCCTAAAACATCATATACAGTTAAAACAGTTAAAACACAATTAGTTACAGTTAGACTTCTGTGCTAAAACAAGCAATGCGGCCAGTGAGCAGGCAGACAGATTTTTCGGTACAAAAAACTAATCTATTTTTGGTCCCACTCTGAAAAAACGCGTTGAAGTTGTTGCATAAACTCACTTAATTCCCTTTCCTACCAAGAGTTTGGAGTATACAGAAATGGCGGCCGCGTTAGGCTTAGTAACATCTTGTTTAAATGGTACTAACTTGTTGACAATTATACCACCATTACATGCAGATTAACTAAAGCATAAAAACCTTAACCGGAACATAAAAACGACATAATTCAATTACATTTGAAGCAAAAAATTACAACCAAAGCGATTACCAAAGCGATTTACCAACATATAAGAATAAAAATAACTGAGCTCACGAGTCGGGTAACAAAGTGAATACATATATATATATATATATATATATATATATATGTATATACTTTTGGTGGGCCCAAATGCAACCCCAAAGGAAGGTGTAGAACTACATGCGCAAAATCCATGCAAAATTTCAAAGTCCATAAAATTTCAATGTCCCATATACAAAATTTGAACGTTCGGAGGCTACTCATTTTTGAGTTACGCCAGGGAAATACATATGTACGTATTTACAGATGTACAGACGCTACAAAAAATCTGTTTTGAATGCATTTTACAATCCTTTTTTGGAAAAAGAGTCCTTTGTTCTGTTCGTATATAGAGGTGTCACGCAAAAGCATCGTTTATATGGATTCCAGAGCGGTCAAAATGGAAATTTTCTTTGAAACATGATACCTGAAATTTTTTGCGATTGCAATGCTCGCTTTACTGAGTACAAGCAAGTAAAAATATCTTATACCACGTAATATGTATCAAATTTTGTTCCATACAGCTTAGAAGGTCATACACCTTACGAATAGATATATATCAGGCTCACCTTGTACTGTCAACTGGAATGTATAATGAATCGCTTAATAGCATTAACGCTCTGCGTGCATTAGAGCCCTTGTCAATAACGAGGTCATCTCTATCACTTCTATATGAATTGCCACAGAATTCAGAAGGTTACCAACTGCGACAATGGAAGAGGAATTTACTAAACTGATCATCTGTTTAGAAGCTTACAAAGCGTACAAGCTTAACAGAATTAATTTAATTGGCGATATAGTCCTTTATGATAATAACATATATTGACTCAGCATATTTTATGTTCATTCATTATGTAAACGATTTTTAATTTATTGTCGCCAGAAATATCATGTCCTTCTCATACTATCATCTGTTATAGATGACCACTTCTGAATGTGACTAGCATTTCTGAGAAAATAAAGAAATATCTATTCTGGTAATTAAAATACCATCCTTTAAATGGTCACTTGTATCATCAAAAATGCATTATAGCAAATGTAGAAAGATGTATATTAACGAATCATAAACAATTTATAATATCGAAATGTATATTATTG
Organism: Stegodyphus dumicola; assembly: GCF_044657685.1. NCBI lineage: Eukaryota > Metazoa > Arthropoda > Arachnida > Araneae > Eresidae > Stegodyphus > Stegodyphus dumicola. The sequence goes on along the minus strand of NC_140772.1, from coordinate 94,922,823 downwards.
CTGAGAAATTAAAATGTATAATAAAATCAGATGTACATTCCAAATTCTTATTATAACGTGAACGTTTCTTTTACGAAAAGCAGTAATTCATAGTTCTTATGCCATTGTTTTCAACTTTTTTCAAAACATTTGTTTCATCAGTTAGTTGTGCTAGAGTATTTTGTAAATAATTTTGTCGAGGTTCTAAACATTGAAGGCTACATTTAACATTTCGTACCTCTCCAGTTGATAGTTTACCATGAATAGGTGTTCAAATGGCATTAAAGAGAGCTCTTTTCTACATATGATTCGGCAATTAAACGTGTTGGTTTCTATTCTAACAACTAAGAGTATGCATACTTGTTGAAGACGAATTGAGAGAAAGACTTTCTTTAAATTCTTACCAGTGACTTTATTTCTAAAAAAATATTTACATTTCAAAGCATTAGTCAGTTTCTGAATATGAGATTTTCTTAAAATTGGAAATAATATAATTTTTTCATAAATTTCTTTTTGCTTCTACGTTATTCACATTATATATTCGTCGTTAATTTTTTAATGAAAGGTATACGGTACTTATAATCCAATGTTTTTCATTGACCTTATAAGAACCTTGGTTAGCATAAAATGCAACGTGAATCGTGAATCTTCACTGATAGTTATCATCACTTGAGATCATTGTCTTCGCACTAGACCAAAATTGTTATTTTAATTTTATTGACCAAAATTTAAAACTATGACTGATTATCTCACAATTCTTTGCATAATAATGATACATTTCCTATTTCGCCGGCACGTTAAACAGTTTTTGAGAGAAATGGTGCTTATAAGTTCTATAATTTTCATTCTGTGTATAACATTACATTATTTAATATTTTTTTAAATGCAATATATGAGAAAAAAGTATCACTTTATAATATTGTTATGTTTTTTGGTATTATGATTTGCGCTTTATTTCAAGGATATTAATAGCTGAATTATTTTTTCCTCTATTATTATATTTTATATTTTAACGATGCTTTCTGTGCTAATATTTTTTCAACTGGTGTGTTTTGCAAATCTTTATTAAGTATTTCTCCTTAGCATACCTTCGTTGTCTAATGGCCAGCACAGTCGACCCATATTCGAGAGCCCGATGTTCGAGTCCCGGCGAAGGCATTGCTCATTTTTCATGTCTCCTGCTTAAAACTAAATACCTCTATAACGTTTTCAATTTTTGTTCAAAATTAGAGGACATATTGCGTTTTTACTGCAAACATAGGTTATTATTACAAACCAATAACTAATATTTAAAATAGAAAGGAATACCATTATGACTAAACAGTAAACAAGCTGGAGATATATTTTAAAATTGTTTTATAGGACTGAAATGCAGGCAAAGCTTTAGTCTAAGTAATGAATTAATTTGATTAACATTTCAAGGTCACAGGTTAAAATATGCGCAAAAGAGTCATTTCAAATGCGGAAATGGTGGTACATTAATAAGCTCTGTAGTCATCATGATGTGGAATCTGAACGCGCATGCAGTGTTTCGTACAGTTTCCATATATAATTTCTTGCGGTGGAGTTCCATGCTTGTTGTATTTAGTGAGATAAATCAGCAATGATTCGGGCTAGATAAGGATGTCGTTGGATTTGTTGTCGAATCCATACCAGCTCGATGGGAGAAAAATGAGGTGATCTCTCATGATAAGGCAGAATATCGACACTGTGTAGGACTCATTTGGGTGATAGCAGCTGCAGATGGATGAGGGATATCATGTTGTAAAATACACCTCAAATATTGCTAAAACTGAGAGCAGAACCGGTGCAATAATCAGTCTGACTTAAAATTTACTGCCAAGATGTGTGAAAAATGACGAGAGCGATCCTTCTATCATAGAAAATTGCTCCATAGACTGTAAATCATATGTTCTATGACTGTAAATCATATGGTCTATTCCGCAGACCACATGATTGAAACGTTTACATGACCTTCTTCTAACCACCATACGGCTGTCACTGGCACCGAGACGAAAATAACTCTCAATTAGAACACAACAAATATCATTCCGTCCTCCAGTGAGCTCTAGCTTGACATTACTGTAGTCACAGATAGCGGTGATTTGGAGTGAGTGGATATCTGCCAGTAAAGTAATCGATTTGCTATAATTCATTGTTCCATTCTGGTACCAATAAAAGCTTGAAAGTCTGCTACAAATATAGTGTGATGAGTTACAAACATGCGGCGAATACGGCGGTCTTCCCTTTGAGTGGGGCACGTATGTTGCCAGACTTCGGTCTTTTTAAGACAGTACCTTCCCGTGATCTTTACAGTTATTACGCATGCACAGTGGATGCATCCCTGTCAAGTATTTCTGCAATATCGAAAAAAAAATTCAACCATCTCTTAGCCCTTTATACCTCCTAGTTAAAAATCAGTAAGTTGCTGATACCGTCTTTTGTGTTCCCTTCACGCAAATGTCGCTTACAGCTTTCAATCAGGGAGCAAAATAAAGCACATAAAGTTTACTCCTCTATTTTAAATAAATGTGATTTGTATGTTCATGGTGGCTCAACTATCGCCAGACTTACATAGCGAAAAATTGGAGTAGACCTCATATTTTAGATCTGCAAACACACCTCCCAGATTTCGTTTATCTAGTGGACCTTCTTGATTTTGGGATTTGATTTTACATCAGCGTATGTATACTATATATACATTCAAATACATTGTGCATATTTAAAATTAACCTTTTCTCGTAGGTTATAGGGACTAATATTTTTACAGGAAGAAGCAGAATAGCAAATCAACACGGGCTTAGACTTCATATTAAAGAGTAAATTTTAAATCTCCATAATTTATTGAAATATCGTGAGACACATTTAAAGTAGTGAAGGTGCAGGGCATATATGCCTCAGCCCTCTGGAAAAGGTTAAATGTCGATTCGTGAATCTGATAAAAGGTCAAATGATTAGAAGTTTACATTATATCTTAGTATAAATCTGGAAGATTAAAGGGATTTGTATCCTTACTTAAGATTTATATATACTAATCCTAAAAAAAATATTATAGAAGCTTAGAATAATGCCCTTTCCAAACAGGAAACTATCGATCATTTGGTAGTCTAAATAAGTAATAAAAGGAGTATTCTGATCTATCCGGCAGTAACTAATTGTTTCCTTTCATACAAAATATATATATAATAATTCTAACATGCATTGAAAACGCTCCTGTTTATAGTACCTACTAGTATTGCCTGGAATATATTTTAAGGTTAAGGGGAGTTGGAACCTCAAAATCTTCAAAAAATTGTGATTTTGGATTTTTGCATTTTTACATTCTCTACACTTTTATCTTTCTAAAAATACCATTCTTTAATCTCTATGAAAATTAGAACTGTAAAACAAATATAGTTTTAATTTGTCATATACTGCTTTGATCAATGCGGATTTTTACATAAAAACGCGTTTTTCTCCAAACGTGATTTTTTTTTATACTCGATGTACCTTTTCTCATCAATTACTGTTCACAGGTATCTAAACTTTTTATCGCTTATTTATTAGGTTCCCTAATATTTACTGAAATGAGCTTTTTGTAATAAACTTGAAAAAAAATTAATTTTTTGTGTGAGAAAAGTGCCAAATTTGACTATGCCTAACAAAATATCCTGTAATTTACTCTAAAATTCAAAATGTTTCAAAAGCTCATTTCAGTATAATCAGATAGGCATACTTTAATTACAGGAAAAATTTCAAGTTTGTATCTACAGCAGATTTTGAAAAAAGGTACATCGAAAATGGGCCAATTTAACATTGTCGGTATAGGCATTTCTGATAACCCTTAGAAATTGAGCAAGAAATTCGGAAATAAGAGGAAACAAAGGATAATTCTAGAAAGGTTGTGTAATAATTTTATTTTTTGCTAAAGTAATTTAAGCCGAAAAGTATATTTACTTTTAATACTTTTAGTTTAAACTGAAAACATTTTAAAAGTACAGTGTTTGATTCCTAATATTAAAAAGCTGATTCCTAGGGAAATCATTTTAATGTTTGCTGTTTATTTCCACTAACGTCAATGGTTTGCAATGAGTACAACATACGTTTTATCGTAATTTGAAAGCAGTAAAGTCATCGGGTTCGAACCTAGAATTTAAAGCTATGTGATGAACCTTGAGAAATGGTAAACGAATAATCGCTTTAGCTTAGGAAGCAGAAACATAAACTCAAGAAGGGTTAATTACCCTTTATTGCTTAAAATATGGATTAACATGTGGTCCTTTTCTCAGGACATGCCTCCACTTGGGCTTGAACCCACTAAGTACTAAGAAAATCAGACTTCACTAATGCTTAACTAAAATGATATAGCCCAAGCTATCAAAATTCTACAGGAGTTGGCCCTTAAATGCTGACTAAACGAAGCTATCAAGGGCCTGAAATACGGCCGAGCGTAGTTATAGCTTAGAGAGAGTGTAGCCGAAAGGTAAACGCGCGCTAGTCAGAATCTCTGGATCTCTAACGAAGTTAGTGGAACTTCGACTTAAGTACTGTACTTCCTTCATTTGCATTAATTGCGATTCTAAAAACACATTGTAGCAGGAAATTGGTAATCTGAAATTAGAAGGAACAGGGAAGTATCTTTAACTAAAGATAACTGTTAAAGACTTAGGATAAATCTTACAATGTGTTAGGTGACTTTTTTTCCATGCTGTAATCATGCTCTACTAAGGATAATTTAAGAAGGTATGAGGATGTTATAGGTAATTCATAAATGTCTCTTTCCTATCAGCGGCAAATGCACTCCTAGAAGCAATGATCATAGTAAAAACACTGGTGTGAGCTGGTGATTGTGTAATTTTACTGTAACACATTCCGGAACTGCGTTTGGAAATCAGTGAAAGCTACTACCCAGTTCTATGAATGCAGAACATAAGTCTTTGCTTTTCATTTCTAACATTTCAACATGCATTAGCTATTAATGCATTTGAAATGTTAGTTTTCTAAGAGTAAGTTAGGTTCATTGAATATGACAAGGCATAAGGGTTAGTTACCTAATGAAAAAGATATTTTGTAGAGAACTACTTATGGGAAAGTAGCTCTTATTTATGTTTATGTATGAGGAAAATCTCAACAAAATACGTACAGCCATCCCCTTTGTCGTGATTCGGACGCTGATCGAATTCTTAGTGTCTAGCCCTCATACGCACTGAGGACACTGGTGGGCATCTATTACTGGGTAAATTCATTCTAAGTGATCGGTCTTGATATCAAAGAAACACTTGAATTTGGAAACCAATACACATTTCTAGTTCTTTTCATCTCGTCATATTTTAAGAGATCTGTTTCTTCTTTTTCTAAACTAAGCATTTACATGTTAATGATTTTATCTTTGTTTCTAATGGAGCGCTTTTCTCCTGCAGTATAAACAATGTGAAATTAAGCGCACTTAAAATACGCTATCTGACCAAACGTATCCGTATACCCGCTGATATGGACCCGGGAGTTCTGAGCTATATATGGCTCAGAACCATATTTTTCATAGGTAAAGGTAAAGGTGAAGGTAAAAGTATGGGGGACACCAGCGATGTACCATAGGTCAACTGGTAATGCCTTCCCATACTAACTCTTTGAGAGAAAAAAAAAGGGGGGTAATTGCAAGTTTTATAAGAATTTGCATAGACTGAAGCTTTTCAAAAGGTCTAAAGTTTGCCTATTATGGTACATCGTGCAATTACACCATATTTTGCATAATATATGTCGTGCAATTCCACCATATTTTGCATAATATATGTCCATACCATTGCATAATATATCCATACTATATTTTGCATAATATTATGATGTCCCTCTTTTTCATCGATAACCGCCTGCGCAGGTATGGGGAGACTTTCCAAGATATGGCCGTGGTAACTGAATTTAAGGCGTCCGTCACAGCTAGCGAAAGCTATAATCATCAGTGACGATAGTCGATTTCGCTATCTACGTAAACTGCGTTAATTCTAATTCCTTCCAAAGCTTTTCTGTGGGATTTAGATCGAAGTTCTGAGAAACCAGTCCAGTTTTTGAACATCAATTTCGACAAACCAAGGCTGCTCAAATCTTATTAGCAGTTATTCTGCTGGAAGAGAAATGGGCCTTCCCCGAGATATTGTTACAGACTTGCGAGAACAGAATTGTCCGTAATGACCACATACTTCTCAGAGTTCATGTTTTCAGCCACAGGAACTAAGGGACCATGAAAGGACAAACCATGAAAAACACCCCCACCCCATTATGCTGCCACTACCAAACTTTACATGTCGGCACCCAAAGCAGTTATTAGGAAACGCTCGCTGAGCATCCGCCAAACCCAAATGCCTCCATCGGACTACCAGACTGTAAAGCGAGATTCTTAACTCCAAAGAATACATTTCCTTATGTCCACATCAAATGACGGCGAGCTTTGCACCAATGGACTCGACGCTGCGCATTCCGGAGAGTGATGCTCGGTTTGTGAGCAGCTGCACGATCATAGAATCCAAGGTTTTTAAACTCTAGATGAACATTCTTGCTGCTAACTCTAACGTCTGATGAACTTTGGAACTCTTGAGGGATTTAAACCAACGAGGACTTGCGATTTTGTTTCACTACTCTTTTCAGAGTTCTAGACCTGCATTCGCTAATTTTTTTCAGCCTGCCACTTCGTTTTTCTGCAGTTTCACTGTCTAGACGTTTCCACTTCACAATTACATAACTCACAGGGGATTTTGCCTTCTATAAAATATCCAAAATAATACAAACTGTTTTTCCACAAAGGTGGCATCTCACTATACTGCCATGATCAAAGTCACTAAGTTCCTTTCACTTACTTCATTGTTTCACAAATGCATTAATATGACCTGACAAGACACTACCAACATTTTTATAGCTTTCGGTTACGTATCAAATTGCAACCTGCCAGATCCACTTCTTTAGGGAGATGTCCGCATAGTTTTGGCCAAATAGTATTTATTTCAGATCGCTTCATAAATACACAGTAAATATAATTAATTAATAAGTATCCATTAATAATAAAAATAATATATGTTCCTAAAAGAGAAAGCGATTTATAAATATTTTCTTAAACCGAAACTCTATTTCAAACAACGTTTAGTATCCTTATTTTAATTAGCATTAACTGCTGTCATGCATTTTCATTTACACGCAACAGATTTAAATAGCGATTAAAATAAATGTATGATCTCTATCTGAATTCCTTAAAACTGAGAATTATTTTTCAAGACAAATAACCTAACATAAGCATATTAAAGCAAAGTTCTTAACTTCGCTGGAGGGTCAAAACAATATATATCTTAATTTTTGTGCAACTGTGAAGCTCTCGTGAGTGAGAAACGTCCATATATCACTGGTCTACTTTATGAAATACTTCAAAATTAATCTTCTAATACCTTGCTGTGATCTTCCAAGAAAAACTGTTCCACAAATTTATATTTATGAAGGGAAAAGACTTGCCAGAATATAGACTAGCTGTTGCTTCAAATCATATTCTAGTTTTTCTTTTATTTTTGCTTTTTAAACCGGAAATTTAAACATTTACTTATGACATACACTTCGAATTTTTAACTTTGGTTTTACATTTTGTTATTCAGATTTATGATGATTTTAAAGTTTCGGATGAAGTTTTGCTATTTTTATAACTGGATTTTGCTCGATTCAAAATAATTTACAGCCGTTATACATCAAAATGTGTTTCCAAAGTAGACACATTTAATATTTTTATGTGCTTACATAAAATATCACAAATTTTAATAGGTGTTTTTAGTAATTTTTCATTTCTAGCAATTAATAAGAAATTGTCTTTAAACTTGCCTGTATTTTATAGTATCAAAATATCACGAAATTTTACATGAAATAAGTAGTCAAGGTGTAATAAGTAGTCAAGGTCAAGATGAAAACTGATTTTGCTCGAAATATAAATATATACATATATTAACATCGATAACATCGGTTAGAGAATTTAATGGATTCACTATAATTTTGTGCATTTAGTCATGTTTTAAGCATATCCTCTATGTATATTATTTTGACAGAATTAAAAAAGTCCCACCGAGAGCAATTTAAAGAGTTAAATTCGAGAGAATGAAGGTTAAATTAATTAAAGATTTTCAACACTCATTAAAAAAATCTGATAGAGTTTAGATTCGCCCGAAAGCATTTGTTAAGGCTTTTCTACGCTGTCATTGAGCTCGCAGTCTACCATTCTGCTATTACACTCACTTCTTCTAGTCCGTTTCCTTTTGTCTTTCTAGCTTCATTATTAAACATCATTTTCCTTGAACTTATACAATACAATTCAACAGAAAAAATATACAAAATTATAAAAGCGGTATAGAGACAAATGTTTAGAATTTATCGTTGCAGTGTTAAGTGTTGGCATACAATTTTCGATTGTTTTCAGACTTTTCTCATTCTATCATAGAAATGTAAGCTAGTAAGAAGGCATACAAAATTTCTTGATTTTGTCTTTTTATTATTAATATTTTGTATGTTAACTTTATTTATTAAATATCACGGTTCCTTCATTCATAAAATTCAATTCAACTGCAAAATCCAAATAGTTAAACACAGCACATCTCAGAAGTTCCGATAGATAGTTGCGTGCGCTGAGATAAATTTTTTTATTCCGTACAGTGTTGCCTGAAGCAGTTCATATGTTCCAAAATATAAGAATTTGCAAAGCTGAACAGACTTGAAAGTTACTATCAAAATGTATATTAGTCCTGTATTTAAATATTTCTGTCAAGTATGCAAATTCAAAGTTCAAATGATGATGTTGCTACAAAGTAGAAGGTAAAATGCTAATTTATTTATGTCGTTAGACCTACATATTATATTTGAGCCAATCTCTTTTAAAATAATCCGAAATTTAATTTTCCTGTTTAATAAGTAACATACTGAAAGTCAATTAAATTAGATATAGTTAGCGCCCACAATGCCCGAGTGGTAAAAGAGAACGGATTCTGGTAGTTCGAGCCTGTTTCTAATACCTGAAAATATGCTGGTAGAAAGTACTTTTTGCCTGTACTTTCTTAATTTTAGTGTGAAATGAAAACGTCTTCCTCGAATACATCTCTTTTCTTTTGGCCATCACGTCTAAGTATTAATAGATAAAGATCCCAAATAAAAGAGACCATTGTGTGCTTGTGATGTTGGGTTACAGAGCTCTGACAAAAATAAACGGTTGCCGAAGCACGTGACTGAATACTCTTAAGACCCTCCATTAATGTCAGCGTAACATTTGATCTCTTTATTGAGAACGATTTGAAATTCCAGCGCACATGATAGCAGTCAGAAATCAGATCACCGGGGCTAGACATATGCAGATATCTGTATCCGAAGTCGTACGGAAGTTGGGCTAGTCAGAAGATTGTCAGTTCAAGTATTTACAACGTGTACGTAGATTCTGATACAACTTCAGCTGCCAGAGTCATATGTTGTATCCTGCAATGTGTTGGGCTGAAAGGATTTGTCACTAAACTAGGGCTGGTAACAGCAGTTGAAGGCTTACAGTGCTGCAGATCATTCATCCACATTTCCCGGAGTGTAACGAAGTGCAAACATGAAGTGCCATAACATGAAGCATTCTATTTGTGTCTGATATAGAAGTCAACATCTCAGTAGTGTACCTTTGTTCACTGCATCATATACTAATAAAGATTCACATAGGTAAAGAACACTACCATTGGTCCTTCGGAGTGTCTGTGAAATCCGGTAGTACTTCTGGTGTCTTATAATTTCATCGCCTTTATAGATCGAAAGTGATGTTACATGCTGATAAGTATAAATGTGTAATCATTTGTTTATTTAGTGTATTTTTGTATATTATAAAGAATTTGAGGATCTGAATTTTAATATTGAAATATATGTTTATTTAAAAAAATATATTTGTGCATTTTTAAATGTACACACGAAATGATTGGCAGATACAGCTACCTTCCAAAAGAAGACATCACAAAGTTCACTGGAAGAACATTTAAAACCGCGAAATGTCTTCAGAATTTAAAATACTAATTAACGATGAAAGGCTGGATATTTGAGACCTGGTTAGTAAAATTTCAGAAGCTGCTAGTTAGCATTATTTTCTCGTTAGTCCCCACGTCTTCAACTTGACAAATACCAAATATTAAAATAGTCACAAACGGTATCTTTAATAAATTCAAAAATGCAAGCATACTACTGAAAACATTAACTTCTTATATTGATAATAATAAATAAATTTAATTATTAACTCAATGGCAACATGATACATTATTTATGACATGTTTTATATGAATCTGATCAAACGTAAACTTACAAATAGCAGAAATTTTATTTAAAAGCTGTTTTAACAGTATCTAATGACTATAGCAATATATATTACCTGCACATTTAATTAGACAGCTATTTTGTATATCGCTCAGTAAAATGTTAACATCTTATGAATAGAACTACGTAGACGAAGTGTCCATTTCAGTATGGATTTTTTGGAATAGATATATCCTACATTTTTATTTCTAAGCCTTGAAGTATAACTATTTAAAAATTTCAAATGTTCGAGTCATCCATCCTATCTGACGTAATTTATGGATATTACAGCCTATTTTTTATGAATCTCAAGTAAATTGCCTCTCAAATGTGTCGTAAATCCTGTAAATTGATATGAAATTCATATGACAAAGGGAAGAATAAGGGAAAGCGCCTTATTTCTTAAAATGTGAACATAAAGAGTAAATTATATATACATTTTTTCAAGATATGTTCCTTTGAGTTCTTCTGAGCAAATTAATGTTATTAACAACTGGTTGAATTTTAAAATTCATTAATTGCTCTGTCATATCAGTTTTCGCACATTGCCTACGCGTATGTTTTTGGGTTTTCCCAGATATTACTGGTTATTTCTAAATAGTTCAGTTGCCTAAAATTTTAAATAAAACTCTCTGTATTACCATATTTACTCACTTTATTATTTTTACAGTCATAACGTGCATACGTGCACTACTATTAATAATAACAATAATAACATCTAAAATTAAATTTTGTAAAGTTGAAGTTTGAAAACTGTCGCATATATTCAAGGAGAATATATGACTAAAAATTCAAATTCATAAATAACAAAAGAAGTGAAATAAGTTATTTCAAATTCATAGTAACCACTGCATTTAGTCAACAACATTCACAAAATTAGCCAGCTAAATTATACCGTTCAAATATCAAATATTGCTAAAGAGGCTTAGGGGGTTGCGACGTAAAAGAAGAAGTATATAAAGTTAAATAAAGAAAACCTTGAAAAATCCTCTAGATATTTCCACTATATGTTATGTAAAAATAATATCAAAATTTTCAAATTCATGAAATAAATCTTTGTTTATGAGTCGAATTATAGCGTAGTGTTCAATAAATTAGAATACCTGATGTGGACACTGTATGACTTTCTCGTACAGTCTATGAAATGAGACACATTTTTTGAGGCATTTCATTTAAACTTATTTCCTCGAATTATTCTAACTTAACTAACTGATCTCTCGAGTTAATTTTAAAATGATATCAAAAATTGTAAACTTTGATATTGAGAATCCAGGTCAAATTGTTCTTACAGGAAGTCAAACTTCTGTCATTTTTAGTTTTTCACCACTACTATAAAACTTTCGCTAAGGAACCGGGAGACCGCATTAAACGTTAGGTTTCATTATTTGCGCAAAATAATTTTTTTTCAAATTGCACATTTCCAAAACTTACATTTAAAAGAGTTGCGTGGAGTATATGACCCCTATTCCGAAAATAAAAGCCGAGTAAGGAAATTTAAGGCCGGTTAAGGTGGTGGTTATATATATGTAATCGGATAATCGAAAGCACCAAATGTATATATATATATGAAATATCCAAGTAATGTAAAAAAAAACAGACACAACTTGCACTTAAAAAGTTCTTTCTCTTCCACTGGAATTATTTTTCTTTTGTTTATGTTCTTTTTTATTTTTAATGGCGACGTTCTCTTATTTGAAAGTACGTGGAATTAAATCCGCAGCCCCGTAGTCAAGTTGTTTTTCCCGCCTTTTCTACACATACAGTTAGAATTTTAAGTGTATTCTTGACTATGCAATTTTATTATTACAGGTATATATATATATATATATATATATATATATATATATATTTGGTATGCTATATACTTATTATACGGATATATACAGAATGTACCGTAAATTTTGCGACAAAATTCTAGGGAAGGCAGGGCACATCAAAAGGATTAAGATTTGCATAGGAATGTATACCGGAAAATGTCAGGGGTAAGTGGTAGCAGAGGTAGAAGATGGGAAAGGAAACGAAAGAGTGATTAATTTTAAACATTTATTGGACATGAATACAAACGATGTTTCGACAGCTTGAATGTTACAACAGATGCTCTACGTTTGCGCCATCAGACACCAAACATGCCTGTTACCGACGGACCATTGTCTGCCGAACATGTTCAAACACACCGGGGATTTCTTTAATTGTAGCAGCTGCGCAGGCGGGTCTTGCCACGAGATCCATTTCAGACACAACAGGATCGGAATAAACGGAACTTTTGAGGGCTCCCCACAAAAAGAAATCAAGGCTCCATAAATCCGGTGAGCGTGGGACCAGCGAACCGGTCCACCACGCTCAATCCATCGATGCGGGAATGATCTGTTCTGATGGCCACGAACATCCAGTCCAAAATAAACAGGCGCCCCATCATGTTGGAACCACATGTTGCGCCGCAAATTTGCTGGAACATCGTCACGCAAGCCGGTAAGAACTTGCTCCAGAAAGATCAGACAATTCGCGGCATTCAACCTGGATGGTAAAAGGTACGGTCCAACTAAGTAGTCGCCGACCAAACCCGCCTACGCATTAACTTTGCAGCTTTGTTAAGCCCCATGGTGTCGCACACAGTGGGGGTTTCCTTGAGCCCACAAATGCTGATTGTGGTGATCGAACACGCCATCGCTTGTGAATGTAGCCTCATCCGTGAAGAACACGTAAGCTGGGAAACTAACATCACGGACACATTCTTGCAGAAACCACTGTGCAAAACGCACACGCTAGGGATAGTCATCGGGGAGCAGTAACTGTACCCTTAGGGAGATGAAAGGCGTAGAAAGACTCGGCTTTCAAGACAAGCTAGACAATGGTATGAGACATTATTGACTGAGATACAATGGCACGTATGCTGGTCGTTGGATTACTCTCCACCGTATGCAACAAATTTTCTTCCCTAACGAGCGAGGGAGTCGATCGTGGCCTGCCCTCGCTTGTCCTTGCCAGTTCTTAATGACCCTTTGTCACACACATTTTTATGCAGACGGGCGAACAAACTGTGTTTTGGTTGACGCCTCTTGTAGAAGCGTTATAGATAAGTCCGTGCAGGGGTCCGTCCATTACCCTCAGGTATTTCATACACTAAGTGCACGTCTGCGAGCTCTCCGTTCGTATAGCGTTCCATGCTCTTTGTATGGTATCTACCGCTCGAATGACACAATCCTCACTTTCCAGAAGCACTCTCCTGTAGAGCCGCTCCCTGACAGCGTACAGTGACGTTTCTGGGCATGGATTCCTATGCAATTCTTAATCCTTATGATGTGCCCTACCTCCCCTAGACGTCTGTCGCTATATTTACGAAATACACCCTGTATATAAATGTATGTACTGCCGTATATACACCCTGTATGTATGTAATGTACTATGTACCCTGTATGTAAATGTATGCAATGTATGTACCCTGTATATAAATGCATGTACTGCCGCAGTGAAAACATCCAGACGTTATAGAAATGCCATATACAAAATTTCATCTCTCTGTGGCTAATCGTTTTTGAGTTATGCGAGAAAGAAGTAGAGGACTATAACTATATAAAACATCTATATTACCGTTTGCAGAAAAATTTTAATGTAAGCATAGAGAGAGGGTTTTGTAATTTGTATGTCACTAAACATTTTATTACAGTGAGTTTCAATTTTTATTTTTACCAGTCCCAGATTTTAATTTTTGATAGCTTCATAGTTTTCTATAAGCAAAAATTTATTTCCAATATTATTACCACTAATCTTTTAATAAATTTAAAACATTTTGAAAAATGCAAATAAAAGTATTTATATTCATTAATAATTATTATATTTCAATTCAAATATAATAAAATGACTTTTACTCTCAACCTGGCTACCTAATTCTTTCGCGACTAATTTCGTAGACATTTATGATCGCTCTATTTTATGCAATAATTATGTACCATGACATAACAACACTCTTTCTAAACTAACATATAGTACCTCCCTTTTTAAGATTTTTTGTACGATATACTAATGTAAAATTTTCGAAATGTGCCTTGACAGAGGCTTAACTTCTGAAATTAGTAACACTTGAATTTGTATAGCTTGTTTTTCGAATTTCAGTAACAGCTGAATAGGATTACTATTTCAATATCTGAAACATTTTTATTAAGGCTAATCGAAACGGTTTGATCGGAGACTCTTCAGCCAATAAATCGAGTCTTGCCGTTTCATTTCTGTGTTTTAAACTAAAGGTTTATCTGTAAATAAATATGACCTAATTAAGCTATTTTTATTTCCGCAAATGTTTCGTAACATGTTTATAGCAGTTTTGTAGAATAGAATATATTTAAATGTTTACAAAACGAAATGTGTGCTTTTTTATTTAGACTTAAAACTAATTTCTTTTCGGTAAATTTAAGTTACATCATTAGCAGCCTGGCTATTTCCTCACTTTAAATACGCTTTTGCCCTTCGACATTTCTTCTAAACTTGTTCGCTACTTCGAGTACTACTACGAGATTCGCCGAGTCTATGCCTGCCAAATCTGGCTAGATTTTATTGCTTAAATTGCTGATGATGAGTTTTACTAATTGAAGGTAATGAATATAAACTCTTGCAATACTCTTTAAGTGAATTTAGGGCACAATTTATGTTTGTGAAACTGATGAAAAATTACGGTTTTACTTGAAAATAAAAACCATTTTCTTGCATCAATGTTTTTAAGAATAACGGTCAACATTAATTTTGACTATGGCGTCAATTTTCTAAATTCGCAGAAGCAATGTCTGTTTAGTGGACATTTTACTTTACTCAACCAAGATATGTTTTTCATTCTGAGTAAAAATGATCCGCAGAGTTCATACATTTAAATGTGCGGATAAATTCAGAAACGTTAAGTTATTCTCATGCACAAATGATACAGAAGTCGCATTCTGTCTATATAAATAGCATTTCCTTATCAAATATTTTCACAGCAGCTGAGATACGTTCAGCAGAAAGTGTAGCAGTGTTCTTGGAAGTGAGGATTTTACGAAAACACAGTTCGTAGAGTAGCTTGAAGGCAGAAGTAATATCATCTTACGAACGAAGTTAGATTACATCACTACAATAAAATCTGTAGACCGAAATCGATTGCAGCTTGGATACGTGCTATGTGATTAAAGGAGCATTGATGAAACAATTAAATTGTACGAGGGAAATTTGCTGAGTGTAATGCTTTTTCCAAATACTAGATATTATATACTATGTGCAATATTTTAAAACATGCAGTTTTTCTGAACTTTATGAAACAGTGTATTCCTGAACAATACCTATTATTTTATTGCTCTAGAACCTCCGTTAGGGCATTTTAGTTTAATTCGGGCAAACAAATCGTTGCTAAATTTAGTTCGTATTTTGTAAATAAATTTCTAATGAAATTTTTATTCATTACTCTTTTCAAAACCCGCCCAGACGGGAAAGTGGTTAGTGAATCTGAGTGCCTATAAACAGCTAGAGCCCCTTTTTAAAATAAAACTCCTTTCAAAACATTA
Source organism: Stegodyphus dumicola (assembly GCF_044657685.1). Lineage (NCBI taxonomy): Eukaryota > Metazoa > Arthropoda > Arachnida > Araneae > Eresidae > Stegodyphus > Stegodyphus dumicola. The sequence continues at coordinate 94,907,020 of NC_140772.1, read as the reverse complement.
GCTCGAATTAACATCTTTTCATACCGAAATATTTGTTAATAAACTTATGAGTCTAGAATTTAAACAAGATATCTCAGAAATAATGCACGTTTAAAATAATATTCGTTGTTATTTGGTAGCATTAAGGTTCAAATTTACTACATATAAAAGCAGCTTGCCATCAGCAATTTAGGGAAAGGACAAAATTTCTCTCCACTTCTCATCTGTTATCCTTAGTCCAAAGAAATTTAAGGCACTTTTGAAGCGACTAACAGAACCGGCTTCAGGATAACTTGAAATTCAGAGCGTAAAAGTGTGTATTCTACCGTGAAGGAACTTTCTAGATCCAGCAGATCTCTGATAATAATAAAAGCAATATATCTCCTCCTATGCAAGCAAGAATTCCACAGATTTAAATCTCTTTCGCAAGAGCATTAAATCTTTGATTTAAAATTAATCTTGGAGTCTCAACAATTTGCAGTGAGGCTTGAAACATTTAATTTCATAGATGGTTAAACAAATTTAATTGCTATCACAGTGAGAAATCAAGGCATCATAATTAGCTGGGACATTTATGAATTGTGGATTTAGGGCATTTCCTGTCGGAAATAGTTGATAACTCGCCTTTTTTTTCCTTCTATTTCTTTTGGAAAATTAATGACATTTCCGCTGACACGTAATTCTGCTGAGATAATTTTTTTTCTTTTACTTTCTCGGAACTGACGTGAAAAATTGGAGTTTGTTAAAGATGAAAAAGAGAGATATAATTTTCTTGACATCTTTTTATGTTTCAGTTGAAAGCAAAGAAAAAATGTAGCTGTGTTAGAGTTGTAGAAAAATATTTTTTTTTCCTTCGCAGGATATTATAATACATTTTCTGATCTTAGTAATTTTTAGAACTTCTTTGGATTATTAAATTATATTCCAAGAATAAATGTGAAAGTAAAAGAAATCGATGCCCATTTTATTATATTTAAACGATTCTTACGCTTTATGCTGCCGTTACTTTAAAAATGAATAGAAATTGAGAGCATTCTATTTTGTGCAGTTTACGGTATTGAATCAGCTGCAGTTTTGTTTCGATTAAGTCGTAATACTACATGATTCATGAAACACATAAATAACCTTAAAGTTAAAAAAGGCATAATAGTAATGTTTGGTTTCATTTTTGGAGACAGTTCAGAAATTTTAATTTTATTTACGGAGATCCTAAAATTTGAGTGACTGTGTTTGCCGGTTTGTGAACGAAATTCAAGCAAAGAAAATTTACAGAAAGGAAATGCAAAAATTTGGCTAATTTTCTAATGTAACGATAAAATTTGATATTTCAACAAGGTTATAATATAGAAATCTTGATGTTCGATAAATTTATAAAACAATCAAAATTTAAGGATTATTAGCATGTGTCTGTTTATTGTTTCAAACTGATGAGGTTGATATTAATAAAATATTTAGTGTTATTATTCTTGAAATACTGTAACTTGAGAGTACAGAGCAAAATTAGGTCTCAGAAGTTAGAATCTATATAATTTTCAAAAGTATAAGGGCAGATTTGTACTAACAATAAGAAACATTGCCAGTCCCAAGCATAGCTTAATAATGATCTCCCACTTCGCTGCAGATCCATTCTAATAGTTATTCTCATCTAAATTTGAACTATAGCATGCTAAGTTCTGAAAATATCGAATATCCCAATATGCTTATCATTATCTGAGCGAATTTGTCTCAGTTACATAGTTTCATAAAACGTTTAATTTAAAAATTTAATAAACTCAGAATGAAATAAGTTAATTGATGATGAAGTGCTTATCTTTTCAAAACATCGCCGCATGGAATTTCTATAGGACTCAGATCCGAGTGACGTCGTTCTGCTTCAGAGATTAAACATGTCTGTAGTGAAAACATTAGAGCGTCAATGGACAACGCCTTATATATATAATTTGGAATATTATAGGTCTTTCCCTTTTGCACATTACTGCAGCATATTTCTCAATATCTCTATGCTTTCAAATTTATTTCCAGCCTGACAAGATGAAGATGTCCAAACAGACCATTGTCTTTGCATAGATATAATATCTAAATGTCTGGTCCATTTGTTTTCCAAATCATGCTAATAATATGAAATTAACTTTCTTCTCGTTATTAAGTATGATTTGTAAACATTGGGGTGTCTTTTTCATTAATTCTAAAAAACTTAGTTAATTCTCAGAACCTTTCTCTCTCATATGTAAGGGTTTTCATTATTAACAGTTTTTATTCAACAATTATAAGAGTAAGCTTCTCAATCGTATGATAATTTAGAAGATTTAATTGATCGACTGCACTACGGGAACAAAAAAGTATTTAGTACAAATTATTTGCACAAATTTATTTAGTAAAAGTGTCAGGACTTGTGTTTCTCTTGATTTGCTTTTGAAACATGGTATGCCCTGAATAAGAACAGGGTGCTTACTCAAACTATGTTCAAGATTTGTGTATAACAGACGACACAAGCAGGAAGGGTAAACGAAACCCTTTATTTTCAATACTTTACAGGCGCTTCCGAACTTCGGAATACAGAGACCAACCACTTGTGGTCTGAACGTAAAAATATAAAAACTACTAACTAAAACTCTAACTAAAAGCTAACTTTGAATTAGTATACAAGTGTGTGTGTGTGGGTGATTATGGCAAAGCCTCGAGGGCTATCTGCCTAAGGGGAGGGATGCCTTCGTGGAGGTTTTTCTAAGGGAAACTGGCTCGTATACACGTTACACATGGGGAAAACCACGAAAACGCCCATGCAGCCAGCCTGTTCGCGGGATTCGAACCTCGGACCGAACTACCAGTGTTCAGCGACTTTACCGCTCGGCCGCTGGTGGGCAATTAGTATACAAATGCCTAGCACTAAGACTGGCCTTTATTTAAAAAGGGTACGTATGTAGTACGCCAAGCTGCTGAAACTACAATACGTTTGCAAATATCAAGAGGGCTAAACTTCTGGCCTTAAAGGCAACCAGCAACCGAATGAAAACTCGTAAAACTGCAGTGGCAAGCGGCTTGCTTCCTAAAACTCGTTCTCTCTCTCGCTCTTGGCAAAAAAGCCACAACTTAAGTACTTGGACGTTAGCAAGACAATTTGCATAAACAAGTTAAAGCATTTAATTCTGGGCGGAATTAGAAAATAAGAAGTGATAGTACAGATTTAAAATAAAATAAACGTTAGTAATACTTCATTTGATACTTCCCTGTAAACATTGATTCACTGAAAAAAACGAGCCTTTTTCTGGATCTATGTAATTGCATGTACAATTAAGTTTTGAAGTGCTCAGATAGCATGACTTGGTGCTATTTTAATGTGCAGTATGATTTTAAGAAACTGAATATTTGATATTACACACGAGTTAGCTCTGCATTTGTCCCGTTTTATTACAGTTTTTTACTTCAAACATACATAAACTTCTGGGATACGAAAAATGACAATCAGATTAATCTAAACTGTGAAACACTTATGCACACTCTGCGCAAAAAGAAAAAAATTGGACATTTCTGTATCTTACATTCTACTGCGCCGATTTACGAAATTTAATTCTCGTTTTTCGAAAGTGCCACTTAAAATGTGTATTAAATTTATGTATACCATTGTTCTAACGTAGGTATTCTGACACAAAATTGGACTTTTTCTGAAATGACATACCACATTTTTTCTGGTTCCGATTCCACAACTCAAATTATGCCTAAATATTAAATTTTGTAAAATTTGATACGAAACTTTCCGAGAAATTTAAAAATTCTCGGAATAATCTTGTTGCACATTTTGCAGTTTGCATCAAGAATAATTCACTTGGCGAAATTCTTAATTTATCGTAACTTTCTTTTCACTGTGCATGAGAGGAAAAAAAAAGGTGCTTCGTTCATTTTTCCAAATAATTGTAACAATGTGCTTATACCACATTTGCCTTATTATCTCTTATGACAAATATGCCAAATTTTAAAACGCGCCAATATATAAATTAACGTATGTCTTTACAAATTTTGAATAGAAAACTCTAATATTTTGCAAGTATGACTAAGAATACATCTATTATAAGATGATGCTAAAACGTTCATTGGTTATAATTAAGAAATCATTCCAAAAAATTTCTAAAAGTTATAAAAATGCAAATTTTAAAAATTAGATCCGGAAATGTCTTTGAATTGTATTGGGTTGAACCTAAATTTCGAACTTTGAAAGAAGGAATCAAGTAATTTTATAAGGTACTTTCTCCCTCCTTTCTGCATGCCTTCATGGTGTAACGATAGCACACTCGGTGAGTATTCCAGAGATTCAGGTTCGAGTCCCAGCGAGGATATTGCACAGTTTTCATGTCTCATGCTTCAAAAATACCTAAGCAAAATGCCGTTTAAAGAATGATAGCCTTTCTGAGTTAATGCACCTTTGGGCTAAAAAAACTTAAAATACTAAATTATAAATTTATTCTATATTAACCTCTTTTTAAGTCATGAAAATTGCAATAAATCGATTAAAGATGGAAGAATAGTTTGTTTAAAACTTTATACTGCCAATAGTTAAGTTTAGAAAGTTTTATAAACTGAAACACGACCTCATTCATGCCTTGTAGACTCGTTAGTCATAACGTCAGAGTGTTGTTTTAAATATATTATTAGATACAACAGAACGGTCGCTCATCTATTTCAAAAAGCTTTTAAGAAACGCAACACAATATTATAGTTTAACGTCACTTAATAAAAAAGCATTTCTTAATTACCTCAGCTTTACAGAGTTTTACTTAATCAAGGTCTGAAGTGATAAAATCAAAATTTTAGAATAGGGTTAAAAATTAATGTGACAAAAACTTTTAAATCGTGCAAATTATGGTGAATTAAAAAGATCAATATATAAAATTTGGAAATCTAAATAAATTAATTGATAACGTTTTCTTTAATTTTCGTGAGATACTAAACTTCAAGAATTAATTTTAATCTATCTTTAATTATTACCATGTGTCAAAAGTTAGAAAAGGTAAAAAAATGAACTACGCATTAGCGAATATAAACCGATATCGGAAAATACCTAATTACATCATAAATTATGCATTAAATATGAAATTAATTACCATAACTTATATTCATTCAGAAAACATAAGGTTAATTTATGTAAAAATTAAATTAACTGTGAAAAATTAATATATTAAATATGTAATTAGGAAAAGGCTTTTATCCTTAAAGCCTAATCTGAAAACTGTGTAAACTCTAGAAATACGTACAAAATCTCTAGATACAGTTACGTGCGTGCGGGCTCATAACAGACTGAATGAATGCACAAATCCGGTAATACGATAATAAAATGTATTTTTATGAAAATAAGTATATGAGAACACTTGAATTTTCATATATATATGCATATAAATTTTAACAAACAAGTAAATACGTAAAAAGCAAATTTAAAGTTAAAATAATTGAAAAATGTGAGAACATATAAAAGATTTAATTTTCGAACTAATCTACAATATCATTTAAATTCAGATAGCATAAGTAAATGAAGTGCAAAACCAAACCATGAAAATAAATTCACCAGTTTAGCAAATTAAAATTAATCTAAATTGTTTTTTAAAAATTGCATAAATGAATGACTGTTGAGCAGACAGGAGACAGACTTATCAAGGAGAAGTTGCCTCCAAACCTAACTCTACAATCATTCAATTTGTGTTTCGTCATTCATGCACTCAAGGGTAAAAGTCAAAACCAAAAGTAAATACATAGTGAAGAAAGTCCAAAAAGAAATACCAATAAAGTGGTACCTTGAGAAATTAGCAATTAAAATAAAGGTCTAAAAGGAAATTACCAATAATGAAGTATTTTGAGAATTAAGTAATGTAAAGTCTAGTATTAAATTTAATTTAAAAAAAAATAAAAATTAATTTTTCAGAAAAATTAATTTAGAAACCAATGCATTTTAGAAAAATATATATACATATATATAAAGAGAGAGAGAGAGATTCGTGCAAATGTTCACAATATCACGCAATATAATAAGTAGTTATACTTCAAACTACTAAAAATATTAAATAGAGCGCAATGCACATCGCATCTAAAAGAGAAAGCTAACTTGGATTGCTCAATCCACACGTAAATAACAACTCGCAACACCAGTAACTAAGAAACTGAACTCGGATGCGATCTCTCAGGCTTTTATAGCTTTCAACCGATCACGAGATATTTTTAATAATTTCTGCTTCTCGAGATTTCTGGAAAGTAATAAGAGGATGGAATTACTATTAGAGCTAACATAGCAGTCAATTACATTTATTCAGTTTCAATACAAATTTACGAGATAAGCATTTACTCAATGTTAAATGCACGTGATCCTGTTTCTTCTTACTTTTCTGGTATAGCTTTCTCTTAAAATTTGTCTTGCGCTGCCTTGCACGAGGAAATACAACAATTTTAATTATAATTCTACTAAAATTATCTAAGTAAATACGCAATTCGTAACAATACAAACGGTACAGAAAATTTTAATACAATTTAAGACTGAAAGATAATTTAAGTAAAGTTCTGTCTAAATATTACGTAAATTTAAATAGTGTCATTCCTTGAATAACTCCATCTCTATAAGTGAGGTGTTTTTAACGAATGGTGCTCGGAGATCCTGAAAGAGAACTGGCGTTTCATAAGACTTAAGTGTAGCCATTTTAATTTTTTAATTTTGTAGATGTTTTCAATAGCATAATTTTAAAAACTTTAATTTTATTTAATATTATTTTTCAGAATTAATAAATAATTGTAATAGTAATATTAGTCTAAAGTTAAATTTTGTTTTACTCTTTAATTCATTTCTTATATTCTGATAAAAATCTAAATTTGTTTAACAATATACACTTTTATGTATGTATGTAAGAAAATGAACAAACACCTTCCCCGGGAATCGCACCACGGACCTCTGGAATACCGGATCAGTGTGCAAAACCACTACACCACGAAGGCACGCTAGGAAGGCGGGAGAAACACCTTATATACTCCCCCTTTTAAAGGACGAGTGGGGTTTTTAGGGGACCCAATAGCCAAATCTTGAGTGTGGAGAATCCTCATCACACACCCTTTTAGTTCGGGCGCCACTTGTACAGACATTTTGGAAGACGGAGAGATGAAAAATTAGCAATCGCCTTCGCCAGGAATCGAACCACGGACCTCTGGAATACCGTTCCAAAGTGTAGAACCACTACACCACGAAGGCACGCTAGGAAGGCGGGAGAAACACCTTATAGTGTGTTTAATCTGTTAACACTTGCAATTGTTCTGAAAGGAGTATCTGTACCTTAAAAAACCTAAGATCATATGTATAAGTAGCGCAAATAAAATGTCACTATAATTGGCGATTTTCAGTTTCTTTAAAGTTTATTAGTTTTAGAATTACTCGTATTACACTTTTTCGCGCAAATATTTACGACTTTCCACCTAATGTAAACCACCAACAATATAAAACTCGGATTACTCATATTACACGTTTTCGCACAAATATTTACATATTTCCACCTGATGTAAACTACCAAAAATATAAAAATGCGGATGTATTGAAGGAGATAAAAGTTATAAATATATGAAGAGGATATATTATATAAAGGAATATACAGAGCTGCTTAGATTTAACTGGTATTGTTTAGTTTTTATAATACTTTGTGTTACATTTATGAATAGTGATTTACATTTCCATAGACTTCATGAATGTCTATTTAATACACTATTTTGTCATTTGAAAAGTATGAACTAAGTTAAATATTTAGTGACAGAAATTAATATCTGCAAAAAGATTTTACTTGGAAGTCTTACAACCTGTAATCGCTGTTAAAGCATATCCTTCGTAAATCTGTATAATAAACTCCCTTTGGGAAGCTATAATAATGATGTACATCAAAATCTTTTCTTAATAATGCCAAAATAATTAGTTCTTTGAAAATCAGTAGATGTATGTTTCTTTTTTTTTATTTAATTACCTTCCAGGTTTGGTACACTCTTTTTTACGCATTTTAACAAGCACTTTCATGTTTCCTTTCCCCGAAGAATTGTGAATGATAATACGTTCTGGGTTACGAAATAGAAACGCTGAATTTTCTGTGGGGATTATTTGTTTCTTTATTATTTTCCATGAAATAGAAACAGAATAAGGATTCCTTTCAGGGCGCATGAAAGCTAATATAAATAGGGATCCAATTTAAGTACTATATCCATTGCAAAACAAAACAAAAATGAGCAAATATTACCAAATCTTGAACGGCATTTAGATAAGAGGATTATCATTTCCATTCTAGAAATGGGAAACAATTTATTCAAGTTTCAGTAGAATAGGATTAAGTAAATATGTATATGGTGCATTGTTTTCGTTCCTAAAGATAAAACTAATAAATAATAAAACCAGTATTTGAATATATACTTTTGAGGAAACTTAAAAAGTAAGTTTTTAGGAAAACTTTAAAATAAAATTTAAATGGTATCAAAAAAGTAAATTTAAAATATGACTGAAGAAAAGTTTAACAAAATTTAAGTAAATGGTTTCTTACATAGGCAAAATAATTTTACTCAGGTTAAAATAAAGATAAGACTAGATTTGATGTTGAATAAATTGACTTTCATCGAAATCTAATAATTATACTTCAGTATGATTCAAAAGTATGCATTAGTTATTTATTTAAATTGAGGTTTTTAAATAGAAAAGAATAATTTTGTAGTAACTAAATTTAAATGAAAACGTTTCACGCAATGAAAGTAATTTAAAATACAAATCTCATTTTTCGGGTATAAATCATTTCGGATTCCTTGTCAACTAGTGCTTTTAGCCTTAGATGCATTTTTGCTATTTTTATTTAAATTATACTTTATGTTTGGTTTTGCACTAGCACTCCTACACTTTGATTAAGTCCCAAATATTCTTTCCGTTAATTAAGCTGGAGCTGCTGAGCACATTATCCTTCATCTTTTGGGGATTTTTGAAAGTTTTGGTTTTATTTAAAGTCCATGGTCTTATACGTGCAGAATATGTACATATCAGCGTTCCAAAATTCGCAAAGACATTTTCAGGTTTGAAGGCATTCTAATCACATGTTACGAAATATTTTTGTCCAGCTGCTTGCTGCAACATCAGATTAACTAAGATTACTTCAACGATTCAGAGATGATATCGCATGTTTAATTTTCTTATGTTCGAGTCTTAAAGTAGGAACGGGATTTTCGCTCTCAATCCCTCTACTTTTCGTCCAGACGTTCAGACTCTTCTTTATTCTAATTCGATAGCAAGTCCCCAAGCTCTTAATCTAGTGATGATCTCTCATATTTTCTTACAAATCATTTGGAATCAAAATCAACAAAGAATTTTAGCATTCCTTTCTTTAATAGCAAGTGTATAAGTTTCTTATCTATAACTTTATGAAAGTGGTATCTATAAATTTGATGAACTCTTATCTATAAGTTTGATAAAATATTTCTTCTTTGAATTGAAGCAAGGTTCGTTTTACGATTCTGGACTGAATGCTCAGATTCTAAAGGCGCAAATGATGTCAGTTCAGCCTACTTGATGTTTCTATTCTCATTAATTCACGAATTAATCGCAAAACAATAAAATTACGTTTTTATTTATGACGCTTTTCTAAAGTATTTTTAAGTTCCTATTATCTCATTTGGAGAAACATGACTGTTTCGTTTTAGACTAAAAAATGGCACTTAATATATGAGCTGTGCTGTTGTTATAAAGCAGATTTGATAAATAAGCATTGGTCAGTATCTAGCATCTTAAAACTCACATGTCAAAGCAAATAATTTCCAATGACAAAATTCGATTTTAAGCAAATTTAAAAATTTGAACGACAAAATCATTAGATTTCAAAAATAGTAACTTAATTTTACAGCTGAATACTAATAGCAGTTTATGGCGATATTTATTTAAATCCTTAATCAACTAGGATGCCGACGAGTATAGTTTGGTTTAATCTGATTATAGTTACAGAACTGTCTTTTCAGGAAACGCTTAGACCTTAAAAACATTCAAAGACAACATCCTTTTACTTCTAAAGTGTTGTAATTTATGACTTTGTATTCGAATGTTCCTGTGGTAGAATTATTTCAGACCCTACACTAAAAAATTCATACTTTCCCAAAGCTTAATGTTTCTTTTCCTGCAGCTATAGAAAAGAGCTTTAAGAAGCTCTTAAGACATATTTTTAAGCCAGTATTTTTTACTTTGATTGTCTCTCAAGTCACAGTTAATGGATTTCGTTATTAGAACAAATTTATCATCCTTTTATACAAGATACTTCATTGTTTTTCGACTTTTTCAGTTTATGAAAAATAATCTATCCACAAATATAATCATATAGTCATGATCAGATCACTATTTACATTTTTTTGTTAAAGCTTAAATTTTACATTGCACTGCTTGTGCAAAATTTCTATTAAGGACAAATTTTATAGAAATTTTCTTGTTGTGGGATCGAAAAATTTAGATATTTCCGAAATAATCAGAGATATTGTAATTTTTTAAAAATCAGGTAGGCATTTATTTTTTTATTTTTTTATTCATTAAAGTATTAAAATTATTCCCACTGTATCGATTCTGGTTAAATTTTCTTTTCACTATAATCAATGAAATAATTCTTCCTATGAGTGGTATAGAAAGTACGTTTTACCTGTCATAACTACGATATGACAGGAATTTCGAGTATTATGAGATTTTATTGTTAGTACTACGACAAGTGTCATGATACAAATTATTCACGCATCTTCATTAAAATCCCCAGTGTTTTTAATCGGTAGTAGAACTTTTTTACCTTATCTCTTCAGTTATATACAGAAAGAGGGCTATCCATGAAAAGTACCGTTGGTGTTCAACGTTCACTTCCCATATCTCCATTAGTCAAAATAACTCCCAACACGATAAATATTAATTTCTCATTTCCTTAATATTCCCATTTCATATTACAGTCCCTGAGATATGACACTGTGTTCTTATGCGCAGTAATGTTTTTATATTTTATTCTCTGCTGCAAGCAATTAAGTTTAACGTTTAGTGTTTAACGATTCCTTCGGCAATTTCTCAGAGCTCGTTAATAAAGACATCGAGCTGATCGATACAAGAAGTATAAAAGTTTTAATTTATGTATCCATTTCTTCATTTCTGTAGTTTAATTCTGTAAAATATTTACACGTGTGAAAGTTGTTTTTTAAAGCATATAAATTATATATACCTTATGAAAATTTTAAGCTGCACACGCTTGTTTAGAATTTAAGCAGCCAGATTTTTATTGCTGCGGGAAAATGTGGTATTTTTTTGTTATTTTTCGCGCTGTATTATGTAAAATTCAGCTTTTTATGACGTTTAAAATACCTCTCAAGCCCTAATTGCTTCTTCCGGGTAAACTTCAATTCTTTAAATTAATGATTGTGTATTTGCAACTTCATTCATGTGCATTTTATTCAAGTTCTTGTCATTTTACATATATTACAATTGCCACAAATGAGCAATATATAACAAAGCTACGCTAGTATTTCATTCCTTCGCCTTCATATAAGAACTTTAAGAGTAATATTTTATGCCCAACTCTAACACATTTTCAAATATGCAGAACGTTCTAAAACATCTTTAATATTGATATGGAATTAAATTTATAAGAAAACTGATAAAGCTGTATTAATACTTTTCATCAGAATTTCCAGTGTCCAGAACAAAAAATGATAAAACAGTCTCTAGTTTGATTCGTTCATTGTTGAGCTTTCAAAAGCCCACACCTCAAAAAATCACATTTTTGATCGGAACCAATCCTGACAATTTGCCATAAATTCAAATGAGTGAAAATATGATCTTTTCAGTAATAAGCATTTCAGTTTTTTATTATGCGTGTTTTTGTTTTTTGTTATTAAACACATGGTATTATGCAGCAAAGAACGTCCCCATTCAATATAAACATAACTTCTGACAAATTTCAGTAACATTCAACAAAGCGAGTCCTGAGAAATAAATTCATACTTTCCATTCGGATTTAGCCTCTTTCCAAGTACATTCTTCTACTCTAGTGGGAAAAAAAGAATTTTCTAAACGAGTTCTCTGAAGCAGTTTTCACAAATTTTGTACTTTTCACAAAATATTTGTGCAATCACACAATGATTCACACACACTTTTCACAATGAAGTACTTTTCACAAATTTTCACGTTGCTATAAAAAACAATTATAATTTGAGTAATATTGTGATATACGAGTCTCTCTATCTCTTTTTCTTTTCAAAGACACCAGTTCAATAAGGTTCTTTAGCTGTATGCATAAACATTTCTAAGTTTTATATCTACTGTCTGCTGTTATGTTGATTTAAGAAACGATTTAGATTTTATGTATTTGTATTTAAATGTAAACTAATTAAATATAACCATGGTTCTGCTCTCCGTTCCGAACAAGGATTAAGTTTAATTTCACGTTTTTCCAGAAAGCCTTTAAACTATAAAATGAAAACAAAATCTTGTTTGCCAGAGACCACTTTGCTAGGGATATAACTGAAATTAATTCTTTGCAGTTACGATAAAAATAAAATCCAAATCATTCTGCATCGAGATATGCAATATATAACGTTAGAAACCTCTTTACTAGATATTAGAATGGGACAAAGATTCGTAAATATCAATTATATATAAATTAAATGTATTTTTAGAAGGTATTAATGTTAGCAAAAATAAAAATTTATATCTGCATTATTTTAGAAACACTTGATCTGTTTATCAGTGTTCGTAACTGCCAATTACATAAAAATTATATGCATTTTTCAAAAATTAGAAATATTAGCAAACATAATAATTTAAAGTACTAAGTAATGTCATCATTGCTTTAAAAACGTTCGGTTTGTTTGGCAGTAATAACTGGAAACATAAATGAAAGGTTTTTTGTGACGTCGCATGAAAACACAAGCTAACATTTTTATGTTTCTTACAAATGTATTGGTCATACCATATTGGTGATAAATGAACAAAACGCAACAAAAGAACGCAAGGCGAAAACGTCATGAAAGCAAAGAGAAAGCATATCATTTCTAAAACATCGTCGCCGAAAATAAAGCGGTTCAAAAACTTCGCAAATTAAAATCATCGTCGACGAAAATATGGTGGTAAAAAATAAAGTACCTATAATACGACGACAACATCGCACGACGACAACATCGCAGACATACGTTTCTCAGGCTTTAATAATTGTAAAATTTAATAATTATAAAAACTCGCATAATGATTTGTGAGCGCAAGATGTAAAGAAGAAGAATTTTTAATTCCATATTTTTTATTAACTAATAAATATTTGGTGAAAAGATAAAATGGATACTTAAGCATAGAAAATTAATGCTGTTTATGGCACTTAATAGAATTTTAAACTGATATAATTAACTAACAAGCGTCATTAATAAATTATTTTTTATAAATTTTTACTGGAGATTTTTCATGAAAAGTATAATCCAAAAATGAATAGAAAAAGAAAGATAAGTAACTGCATTACCTTATTTATAAAAATGTTAATAATGAGATTATTTTCTTCACTTTTGTTAATCTGATACTCTTATAGTGAAAATTATTTCTTTTTTTATTTATTAGTTAATAAAAATATGAAAGTGAAAATTATCCTTCTTTCCATCTTGCACTCACAAATCGTTATGCGAATATACATTTCCTATTATTAAAGCCTTAAAAATGCATGTCTGTGATGTTATCGTCATGCGACGATTTGTCGGTACTTTATCTATTAACCACTAACTACTTTGTTTAAAGATAAAGATTAATTTAAAGACAAAGATTACGCTATTTACTTTATGTAAAGATAAAGTCTATTAGCCACTGTAAAAACTTAAGTTTTCTAGACATACATAGAACTTAGTAATTTCATAAAAACCTATGCCACAGTCTATTATTTTTTCCTTATTTTGCTTATGTCTAGACGGTTTCTAACTAAGAAAACTGTAACATTATCATAATTTTATAAAATTTTCCTTTTTAAGGACAGTTGAAGCTACCTAAAGCGTATATAGAGTGAGAACAAATATTTGGTTATTGAATGCATTATTTAGATTTTACAACATAGCTATACGGAAGTATATTTATTACTATTGTCTGCTTTTTCCCAAATCATGGAAAATGAGTAGCATTTTTCGGATATATCTTAAATGGAGACATTGTTTTAAAATCCAGGATTGTGTTACACAGTCCGCGGTGCTGGATCCCTTTGTCCTAAATCCCAGCGAAACAATAACTATAAAAAAAAACAAAATCTGAAATGTTTCAGATTTTAAATTACGTCCAAAGGGGCGTTTTTTAACATTTTGTGTGTTACCTTTCTTTATTAAATATCATGTTCCTCGCACTTAAACCATAAGATCCAGTGCAACAGCAATATCGCAAGATAGTTTTAAAACGAGCATATCTTTAGAATTTCCGATACAGGGACTCACGCGCTGGAGATAAAAATGTTTTTCTGCACAACGTTGCCATTGCTCGCTTTGAAATCCTTGAGTTTGTTAATCAAAAATTCGTCAAAGTTTTAAAAAATAGGAAATCGATCATAAAACAAATTTCAAATTTCAAATTTGGTCTTCCACATGCTCATATTCGTTGGAGGATTACGTTATTCAAAATTCGATGACTCTATGTACCGTTGACAATACGAGAAATATACATACATTTATGCAGATTTTTCATTATTTAATTTCTTCAAATATAATGCAGGACTCTAACATTTTGTGGCAACAGTTTGAAAAGTGAACCGACATTTATGAGTCCGACGCAAAATGCCAAAACGAAACTAATAGTCCTTCGGGATTCAAATCCCTTTGGACTAAAAAAAACTTAATCCAATTACATTTTGGAAAATAATACCGAAAATGGCGCAGATATTACCGATGAAATAGCTGGAAATTATTTCATTAAAGCCGCATCAAGTTCATGTTCAGTCACCATGTTTTTCAGTTCCTTACATCTTTCAAATGTAAGTGCTGTCTTCGTTCACAAATCCACGACAGTTAAATACATTTCAAAGAAACATTTAAGGGATTTTATTTTGAGGACTCATTAATGCCAGCAGTTATAATAGATTTTTCATTTCAAATATGTAAATAATAAACATCAGATGAAAATCTATATCTAATATATATATAATTAAAAATATATATTTAAACCCAACCAACAAAATTGTTTAGTACTGAAAAATGCGAAATTAAAAAAAAAAAAAAATATGTAGGGTGATTCTAAATTGTTTAAGAAATTCAGAAGGGTGATACTGTTCATCCATATGAGCAATAATTGTCATAGAACATAGGGTTACATTTCACTCTGACAGGCAGAAAAGAGGAATATTAGTATTGCAATTTGAACTTACAACAAGTGTTGGGAGAGCGAATGAACGAGACTAAAAGTTGCACAATCAGTTTAGTGAAACACTCACAGAGAATGCACGAAGCGTATAAAAACCGAAAACTTGGCTTTCGAGTGTAAATTCGAGCTCAGACTTTGATGGCAAACATTCAAATGCACACCTTCAGTTGGCAAGGTCTCAACTTCGAAAACGATTTCAACAAGTTAATTAATTATCTAATTAAGGGCTGAATATTATCAACTAACTCCAACTTCCGCTGTATGCCGAGATTAGCATGAAACATTCAACCACACAGAAAAACAAATAGCTCAAAATATTTCTTGCACACGAGATATATCGTAAATTACCAATATTGCTCCGGAATAAATTCTAAACGGCAATTTAGCTGACACTTTAAATAGAAACTTCTCCGAAATACTCAGAAAAAAATCAGAACCTCTTAACAATTGACGCGTTCTAGATATCTGAGCAGCATATATATGGTGTACTGCAGGCTTCTGGAAACTTCGAGAAAAGTCGATAATGATGCTTTAAAAATGCATTTTTCTAAAACTTATAGAAATTCGCTAAATTGGCAAATAATATTCAGATGTCACTATACGGACAACAGAAATTGCAACCAAAGACCGTTAGGAGTATTTTTTGTTCGTATCTTGCGTTCTATTTGAACCGCTTTAAATTTTTAAACGTTGGTGGGTTCAGAGCTAATCGTTTTAAAATTCTACACGCGAAAAAAGCACTTATATACAAAACATGTAACCGGAAATGTAGTTATAAAAGTAAGAGATAAAATTATCCCTCTAAAATGAGCAGTGAAACAAATGACTAAATAAAGCAATACACAGTATTACAAAAATAGGAAATAAAACAATGCAATCGAAAGACTAAATAATTACAGAAATTTACAACAATATATTCTTCAAAATTTATGGTTATAATACAGAGGAATACGAAGAAACTACAAATGCAGTTGATGCTTTAATAGTTATCATCTGATGGAAAATTAACTCGGCGAAGATGGAAAATGATTGATGGAAAATTAAGATAGATATAAGTATATATATCCATGTTCGCTGCGTACCGAAGGTACAGAACAAGTGAATGGAAAGGTATGGCAATATATACACTTACAAAAAAATAAGCTTTTTCGCTATGCCTCTTGCGATCTATAGCATACAGAGTATGTATAATTTTCAGAAAATTTTAAAAAAATCGTAAATTATTCCTACGCAAAAAAATTAATAACGCAGAAACTATTGAAAAAACTTTGCGAAATCTAGTGTTGTTATTTGCCACAGCTAACTGTTTTAAGTAGTTTCTGCCAAATTTGATATTTCTTATTAATGCCTGAATATTTAGTTTCTAACCATTTGAAATTTGAATGGAGAAATTTAAATTTAAAGGAAGTATAACTTGCAATATTAAGCATTTAAATTAGTTTTAATAAGGAAAACTGCTTTAGAGATCTTAAAAATTTGTTGAAAATGTTTAAAATCCGATGAATGAAAACTAAATTCGGAATTCTGGAAGGAATAAATAAATAGTATAAAAGCGTATTAAACACACAGGAAAATATAAGGTGCCAAATTTTATTGTACTATGATATTTTCTTTAGCTGCGGTTGTGAAATATTTGCAAATCAGTAACAATTAAATTTTGTCTAATTTTAATTTCTGGTTAATGAGAAATAGCTAATTTTGACTTAAAAGTTGGTATGCCTTCCTACACCATGAATATCGGTATTACAGGAAAAGGTTTTTCTACACGTTGATTGATTGTTTAACACCGATGTAAACTAAATTCTGAAGTTTAACCTAGAACAGGAAATTTCCGCGGTTTCTTAAACAAATCAAATAATTGAATTAAAAATATCTGATGTGCTCACCACATGACCTCCTTTTACGGAATATTAAATTTTACGCATTTTTTCCTGCATTTCATTTAAACTTATTTCCTCGAATTTCATTAGAGATATATATCTCATTCAATTAATTCAGTTCTCACTTTCGCGACAAGGCAAAAAATACATAAAAATTCAAAATATCTATTTTAAAAATTGAAATCTATAGAAAAGCATGAAACACCAAATACAGTTAAAACAATTTTAAAATATTACAGTTTCTGCTCAAAATCAAGGAATTCGGCCAAGCAGACGTTTTCGTGCACAAAACTGAAAGTTTACTTTCGGTCTCACTCGGCAATAAGACACTGAAGGTGTACAAACTGACATTTGTTGTGGACGCTATGCTGAGTCAATATACGGGATAATTTAATAAATTAAATGATAACACCAGAATGGATTAAGCAGATATTTCGCAATAACAAAAGAAGCCGTTACTTTGTTGTTGCAAAGCTTATTTTCTTTAGATTGGCAACAAATCCACTAATCTAGTAAGTTTCAGATGCAAACAAATACGGCAGCTATGGTTAAAAGAATTAGGCTCGACTGCACTTAAACAACTGCTAAATTGTTGATAATTCTACAACTATATCATACAGGTTAACAAAAGGCATACAAGCCGTAACCGGAAGATAAGAATAACATAATTGAATAATTTTTAAAACAAAAAATGTACAATTTACTTACAATTTTAAGAATAAAAAAACTGAGCTCATTGAGCCGAGTAGCAGAGTGGGTATATACATATACATAATTTATATAATTTATATAATTTTGGTGCTGCTGACTGCTACCAAAAAGGAGGTGCACCACTACATGTTATAGCAGTCCTATATACAAAATTTCAACGCTCTGATGCTACTCGTAAAGACGAGCTCAAACTAGTAAACGAGAGTATCTCGTATACTCAAAAGTGTTATGCGAGATACTTACGTATAGAAGCAACGAAAAAGATCTTTTTTGCACCCATTTTAAATCAGTTTTATAATTCGTTTTGTAGAAAAAGATTCCTTTATTCTGCCCTTATGCACAGATGTCACGCAAAAACATCGTTAAATTGCATTCGATAGCTGTCGAAATGGATATTTTTGCAGAAATATGGTAACCGGAATTTTTCGTGATTACAATACTTCCTTTACTTCGAAAAAGGAAGTAAAAATAGAGATAACATAAATTAAATAAAAATAATTTTAACATAAGCTGGTGAAAGAAAACAAAATGTATATACAATAGATTAATTTTGTTTTAGGATGCGTTTGAATATTTTTATTTAAATATTTACAGCTAATAGTTTTCCTTTTTCTCTCCGAGAAAAGTTTAAGAAATACGTACGTGGAAAGTTTTAAATGATGATGCAATTGTCTATGATTATTAGTCTCTGTAAATAAGCTACATGTGTTATTTAGCTTCTGTTAAGGAGTTTTATTTCTAATAAAAAATATCCTTTCTATTAGGTCCACTTAATTAATTTACGAAATTCTTTTCGTAAATAACCTTTAAAATAGTAGCGCTGTATAAATATTTTATACCTAATTACAGTAGCTGAGAATCTCTACGGATTATACCAGATTTGCGTTGAATACATAGTAAAAAATTAATCTAAAATAATACAACTAATAGTTTTCCTTTTGCTCTCCGAGAATTAACAAAAATTGTAGCGCAATGTATCGTGTTTAATGTCTAATAACCACCATGGTAGTGCACCTGGAACAAAAAAAAAAAAAAAAAAAAAAAAACTTAACTTTAGCGCTATTGACAAAAACCTAAAAATTAACGAAAAAAACTGTCGAAGAGGTCTTATCGCCTTTTATTCCCCTCCCCCTTTTTTATGACGTAACATACTTTTTCTTCCTTATCAACCTTAAAACGGTGTTCTCTTTATACCACATCACAATTCGCGGACGTTAAAAAAAAAGTCACTTCGCATCTCCAACCACTAAGTGATAAAAAAAGGGAAGAAGCTTAACTCTCGAAAAACCCAGCAAACGTAGCGGAAAGAAAATTTTAATTACGTCAAAGCAAGGAAAACTTATGATCGTTGAGACTTGAGCCTCAGAGCTAAGTCCTAAGTATACATATATATATACGCACACAGTAAAAAGGAAATATGATGAAGGAAGCGGGTAAAAAGAAACAGTTTTGGTGCTGTTGACAAGCCACTTCAAATAGCTCTAGAGTTTCTCTTCGAGAGGCTGGCGAAAACTTTAGAAGCACCATTTTCGCTGCCTTCGAGTAATAACTGGAACCATGACTGAAAGAGAGTAATCGTCGCAGCGAGGAAAATTGTTAATATGCCGGAAAAGGGAAGGATCAAGAAATCCTCCACTCCTATTTCGTTTTTCTTTCCTTTTGCGCCTCTCCTTTTCAGTGTCTTGGGCCTAGGAAGAATAAATATTTCTAGCGAGAATGCTGTTACAGCAGGTTCCAAGTTTAAATCGGGACATCTGAAAGAGAAGCTGAACAAGAAACTCGCATTTTAAAAATTGCTAACATTTCCCTATCAATTTGGAAAAGAATATTGATTAAAGTATAATTCAATAGATCAGAAAATCAGTTTTAACTACAAAAATAAAGGAAGGAAAAAGCTATTTTATTTCCAGGGCTAATGGGAAAAATGAATCTCATATAATTTGTTTAAATGAAACGGAGACAACGGAGCTAACTATTAGAACACGTATTCATTCTTGAATGTAATTTTGGATTGTCATGCATATATGTGTGTGTGTGATTATGGCAAAGCCTCGAGGGCTATCTGCCTAAAGGGATTGATGCCTTCGTGGAGGACGTTTTAAGGGAAACAGGCTCGTATACACGTTACACATGGGGAAAACCACGAAAACGCCCATGCAGCCAGCCCGTTAGCGGGATTCGAACCTCGGACCGAACTACCAGTGTTCAGCGACTTTACCGCACCGCTTGGCGGCTGGTGGGCCCCGGATTGTCACGCATGTAAAGATAAAAATAACAGGTTCATGACGTTACACAGAAAACAGGAACAATGTACGAAGGTGCGATGTGTTACTCTAGTTACTTCTATTCGGGTGACAAATGTTGATGATGTGATGCCTGAAAAGGGTATTTCCGAAACAAAATTAGTTTCAAATAAAGCAAGAACATAACCAACATTTATAACAGAAGCTTGCCGTTAAAGTGATTGTCGTCTAACGTAAAAATACCTTAAAGCGAAACGCATATTCTTCTAGTTTATTTAATTTGCTGTACAATTAAAGATTTCGGTATTCAAACATAACTTTACAGCTGAATTGCATAATACATTTGCAATGCCACTTCCGGGCAGCACAATGAAAAAATTGTTTCTTTACGTTAATGCATATCTGTTAAGATTAAATGAATGCTAAGGTATTAAAAAATAATGATTTCTTAACAGTATTATAATAAATAGGAATTAAATACTTACATTTAGGTTATGTAACGTTAAAAACATACATAATAGTTCATAATAACATTTCAAAAATATTGTACTACAAACAATAGTTATTGGTCTCCAAAACTGTGGATAAAGTGATAGCTTATTATAATTTCATTTTTAAAAAGAACTGTCTAGCACTATGCTGATTATAAAAGAACGCTTATAGCTCACAGTTGTTCAGCTTGTTTGCTATTATCGAATTTTAAGATAATATTCTTAAATTTCAAATTAGTTTAACAGAAAAAAAGTCAAAACGGAGTGAGCATAAAATTTTAAAAACAGAAGTTGAAACTTTTGAAGCTAACGATAAAGAACTTATACAAACAAGCTTATGCAAACAAAAACAGCAATATTGTTTAGATAATATATATTAATATCTCTAAACTTTTTTATGCTTTTTTTAAATGATTTACACACAGTGTTACAAATTTCATACATATATAGATATTTTGAATGAAATTAAAATTGAAATTGTTGTATTTTTCTATGTAATATAACATGAAAATCTAAAGAAACGATGTTCTGCCGGAAAACTAAGAATACCGAGCTGGTATACTTAATATTGAAGAAACGGCAATCTCGCTAAATTGGCGAGATATCGCCTGCTGACGATGAAGACTAATTTTTGTCACTGAATTTGACGAGAAATCGGCAAACGTTGCGAAACTTAGCGAACATTTAGCGACAATTTGGTCCTGTCTCTGTATTGTAATTGAATAAGTTTAATTTATCTTCTATGTAGCTGTAACCCTATCCGGCCATCATGTGCCTTTGAGTAATTTCGAGTTGCAGGAAGTACACGAAATTTCTCAGAAGCCGGGTAAAACTATATGAGAATGGAGAGAGTATTAGATTCATTGAATTATGCAAAAGAGCTTCGCCTTTGAATAGTATTCATTTGCGTTTAATGTTCCTAGCAGTTACAGATGTAGTGACTGATTTTGCTCTGTGATACTTTGAAGAGCAGTACGAGTATTTTTGAACTTTCCAGAACTGTGAAGTGTTTCCTTGGATAAATTTCTTTTTATAAAACTATCATCGATTCTGTGTGCTTTCAATCTATTTGGAGAAAGTGGTTTTTGGGGTTAGAAGTGGTACTGAATGCCGGTGACAAGAGCAATGGCGGAGGAACTATGACAGCTCTAATGGCAGTTTTTGCTGTATTCAGCGAAAAGATGAAAGCAGGGCAAGAATCCGTTTGAGATGAAGTAAAAAATGTTAAGGAAGAGATGAACGCGGGCAAAGCATAGAAGGAAACGGGCCAAGAACAGATATAATTGGGACAAAAAAGACTGAAGAAGGTAGAGAAGTAATGAAAAGCGAAATTACTGCCATAATTGAGAGCAAATTCGAGGCTATGGAAGGCAGAATAGACGCAGTTGAAGTTACTGTTGGAAAAATTCAAGAAAGATTTTTTTGCTGTCGAACAACAAATCGAAGAAAAAGTTCCTGCCGTCCAACAAGAGATCAAACAACAAATTTATTCTACTGCTCTGTTGTCGCCAAGGAAATTGAAATTCTAAGGAAATCCATAAAAACAGCTGGTCAATATTTTAACGCCTTTAAATTCCACCATATGTCGTCCTAGCAGTCTCTAAAGATATCTACATATAATGAAAACATCTCCTGGCAAGTGTAAAGACGCAGTTCTCTACATTGGCAAAAGCAAATGGGCGGGATTCCGTAGCTAAATCCGGCAATCTATCCGATTCTTTGAGAGCAGACGCAGCGGATATCCTTCAATATTATCCCGAAAACCAGAGAGCTTCGAAGAACTTGAAAGCTCTGTTAGGCGCGTTGAAGTTGTACGTTGAAGTTGGAGAAAATTCTTTAAAAGACTATAGCAGGCTTCAGTTAAAATCTCGCCAACAGAAGCCTACAAAAATACTCCAGGAGCTCGTCATGATTGTTGAAAGACTGACTCATCTCCATTTTTCGGAATGTCCAACAGAAACAAGGAATGTGCTCTGGCTCCAGTACGTCATCGATGACATCCGGGATACTGAGATACAGAAATCCTTGAGAATTGCTATTGCCAAAGATTTAAAAACCGCTTTGGTGTATGCTATGAGATTAGAGGTAACTCAGCAACGAATCGGAGGCCGCCACCCAATTAGCGCTTCTCATATCCAGCAGCCAATAGATCAAATGCCTGCTCATCCAGACGATATAACTAGACAAGTCAATGCCTTGAGAAGCAATAGGAATGACAAGAATTGACTCTAAAGTGGTAGAACTGCTGTGCGGTGTACGAAGAAACTGCGTAACATTCCAAAGCACGAAAAGTAAGCCCACTCCCCACCAATGACGCAGTAAACAACTTGGTGGCCATCTCCATGGAAAGGAGAATGCCAGATATTGGAAACCCATATTTTAAAGTGTTTCAGATTTCTCCAATGAGTGGCGGCAGTAATGGAATTTCATCATGTGATGTATCAGTTTAGTCTTATCTGAGATGACCATCGTCACTGGGTCAGTTTTATCATCATACAGAAAGATATAGCTCAACACATGTGAGGTAAACTCATCAAGACGCCGCTCTGCTTTACCCTACAGACTGTGTCCGGTGATAAAATCCACAGCAATTGAAAATTAAATGTAAACATTACGTTTGGAAATGCCACCTACCATCACGTAGCATATGTATAAAATACAGAGTCTGTTTGCACAGTTTTAGACGATTTTGCTTTGCTGTAATAAACATCGTCTGTTAGGGATCTTTTTTAACTGAAACTATATTTTTGAAAGGATAAATAATCGTCTGTTACTTGACAGTTTTGTTTTCATGCAAAATATCATTTTTTACAAAATCCCGAACGAGGGATGGAAGGCTATGTTTGTGTCCTTTCCGAAGAAGACTGTTCGTATCTAGTTATTAAAAACAGTTATGAAAGCCATGTCTTTTTTTTTATCTAAAGCTACGACAGATAATGTTTCCAACAACAAAGGAAAAATAAAAAGTCAAAATTTAGCTTCAAGTAGAAACCTTTTTTCAAATAGGTATGCAAGGAAAACACGGAAGAATGTTGCGAATGTTGCAAAAGTAAGATATTAACGTTAAAAGTAAGTCTGCCAAGTCAAAGGACAGTTGCAAAATCATTAAAACGCTCAGCATTAACTGTAAATGAAGTAATTAATGCTGAATTAAATTTTAAAAATATGAAAAAACATAATGTGCATCGTCTCCACGATATATCGCCGAATGCAAATCGTGCTGATCAATTCTTATGAGGAATTCTTCAATGAGGAATATTTATCTGGACACACAAAAAAAAAAAAAAAAAAAATGCTCTCACAAAAGACTGATATTTGGCGTACTTTAAATGACTACAATAAAAGGAGATCCATTTATTATCAAAGAGCGGTAACTATACTTAAAACATGGTTCAATGAATTTAAAGAACGATTTTCTAAGGAATTTATGATTGTTGTTGAAACAAAATGAAAATAAAAATGGAGTGGAGAAAAATGTTACGATCATCTCCACATATTATCAAAAACATACTTTATGCCCAGTTTTAAAATGTGATATACCTTTTCTTTAGACACAGTGTGATCAATTAGTAGAACTAAAGATAAAGCATGCAGCTTCACGACTATTGTGACAGCTAATTCCTGGAAAACGATGGAACAAGAAATGCGTATCAAGGCCAAACTCTAATTCATATCCCATCTAAATTTCCTGTTCTGCCACCAATGTATATTTGCGCTTTTTGACCTTTATAAAAGGGATTGTTCCGTGTTATAGTTAACAGAAAAATAGTTTAAAATTAACTGTATCTTTAAGCAGTTTTAATGGGAGAATATAATTATGTGATTATGCATTCTCTTTCGGCATCCATATATGTAATTATGCATATGTATATTACTCGGCATAGAAAATCCCGTATACGAAAACACGTGCAGGTATTTTTATTATTATATACGTAATCGAGTATACATATATTAGTTCAGTATTCATAGTAAATGTATATTATTTCAGCCTCCAAAACATATGTTCCAGATGTTGAAATAATTTACTGTTGCGTGCGTATGGGTTGGTAGAGATTGAATGCACAAAGGTCGAATGATAGTTTGATAAAGTTTATTTTATAAAAGAAACACTTCAGAGTTCTGAAACGTTTCATAAAAATAATCCTATAAATCATCACAGTACCGCAGACAGCAGTGACAATTCAAACTAGTTAGAACATTAAACACAAAAGAATGCAAAACACAGCTAAAAAGCGAAGATGGTCTCGAAACTCATATTGAGCTAACATATAACAGATGCTCCCCCGGTCATGTACAGTATTCACTCAGCTGCGGAGATATATATAGTACTTCCTGCTTCTCGAAATTTCTAGTAGGCAATATTAGAGTCGAATTGCAGTACATCAATTAGTTAGTGATGGATTATTCAGTTATTTATTTATTCAGTTACAATAGCTATTCCGGTGATACAGAGACTGGATCAAATTATCGCCAAATGGTGGCTAATTTTGTAGACTTTTGGCGATTTCTTGCCAAATTTGGTGACAAAAAATAGTCTCCAAAACTTTGCCAGCTTGGCGATATCTGTCCAAATTACCGATATATCCATTTACTCAATGTTAAATAGACTTTCCCTTGTACTCTTACTCTTGCGGTATAGCTTTTCCCTCTAGATTTTTCATGTTACATTACACAGAAAAATACAACAATTTCAATATAAATGCACTAAAGTCATCTGTTTATGTACAAAATTCTTAACAACACATTATTGTTGGTTGCTTTCTCCGCTTTTCAAAAACATAAGGAATAATATACATTTCGATAGATGTGAATGGTATTTACACTAAATATATTTTTATGATATAGCAATTCATTTTTAAAGGGCGATTTTACAACATTTGTACAATTCACATTATACCCATTTAAATTGTGCTCTGTTGTAGGTAAAACCAAGCCCTTAATATAGTGATATCATCTGCTATCACTGATTTTGTGTTACGCTTCTTATACTTATATGTATATTTAACGTAGAAATTTGGTTTTATTTTGATTATTTGTAACAGTAATTTTTTCATCGATTCACAATAAATAAACTTAACGTTTTTAAACAATGTTTGATAACTTTCCTTTGATTCTGTTTTATAAATTCTGAATATGTCAACCTTTGTTTCATAGATACGATAGACGTTTATACGTCACATGTAGTATCTACAAAAATGTATTAGGAAACTGGTTGTTGCTACAGGTAAATAAATGTGATTATATGCAATATACCCTGGTTAACAAGAACTTCAAGGGACCAAAAAAAAAAAATCAAAAATTCATGTTAAACGAATTCGCGTTAACTGGGGACTCACATTTGATTTTTGGAATACATTTTGCTACATGAGTTTCAGTTTCAGTCTGCTGTTACGTAAGCAAATAACATATTCAGCACGTCGTCAAAGAAACTGCTGCAGCACATTAAATATTCTACTGTAACTTGGAAAAATACACTAACATTTCATTTTTTTGGTGAAAAATTCATGTATACTGCTCTGTCACAGACGGGAACTAAAATGCCTGGTAACTTCAAGGCCAAACGTACATGACCTTCCGTAACACTAGCAGTCAAATCGGATGTTGCAACAAAACGCTGTGCACTGTAAAAGGCGTGTAACATTTCCTGGCGGGTGGACGGAATGATATTGTCCTCCTCACCCTTTTCTGCTAACATTTATTTTTTGCACCTTAGACACAACTGCTTGTATATCAGACTCCGATGGGCAAGATCATCATCTGCTCTAACAAACTTTTCAAAACTAACATTAGTGTTCACGACGTCTTGAAAACTATTGTATTCATCATGTGAAGTGGTATAGTTATCACCATGTAACTCGTCAGCAAGATCAGCATTGTCATCTATCCATGTTCTACTAAAAGTGTTCTGTATATGTTGTGATGATACGGATTTTTAGGGTGCGGCAGTACCTTTTATTGCATTAAGCACACTCCAATTTGGCGTTTTCAGCAGCGCAAATTGCACCTCTCACAAGTCGCTTCCGATAAAACCACTTCATAACTGCTACAATGCTTTGATCCAAAGGCTGAAGACGACTTATTGAATTGGTAGGGAAAGTGAACCTTTACTCTGGTTTCGATTATGTATGTTATGGGCTATATAACTGCCCAGTTTCAAAGAGGTTTTCAATTGACGGACCATTCTGAACGCAGCTTTAGCGGCAAAACATATGGAAAACTTTGAAAGTTAGTATTAAATGATAAAAGTTAATGACACAATTGACTGAAAATATGTCCGTAATTCGTGACAATCGAAATTCGTATTAGCCGATAAAACTTCTTATAAGATCATAAACATCGCTTCCGGGAACGAAATTTTGTTCATGTTAACCGAGTGTTTTCATTAAACGAGTTTGTTTTAAGAAGCGTTTACTGCACTTCTAATTAACAATTGTCTTTCTGACTGCTTTAAGACTATTCTTAAGAGTACTTCAATCAGAATTTATGACAAAAACAGGGACCGTTAACAAAAGAGAACATCTCAGCTGAAAGTCTTAAAGTCGATGGGGGGATTGGAATTCACATGACGAGAAAATTACGCGCTAATATGGCCACCCAGTGTCCAGATCGAAATACATGTGATTTTTCTAAGACGATGTATCAATAGTAAAAGGTTATTCAGAACAAAAACTTTTATAGAATGACCTGTATTAAAAATAATAACAACAAAACGGTAAAAGATGGAAAAGAAATCGAAAATATAACGTTAGAAAACTCTCCTTTTAGGTAAAGTTTATAGTTAATAGTTAACGTTAATAGTTTTGAATAGAATGAGTGCCATTTTTAAGGATTTTTTTTTTAATTTCAAACATACAGACTCCCCGGGCATCACGGATGTACAACACGGGGCTTACAGAAGTAAGTTAACTAAAGAAACATTAAAAATTGCATGCATAAATAAAACGAACAAAGGCAGAAAATAACTGTCTTAACTTTACGAAAACAGATAAGTTTACTTGCGAAGTCACTCCGAACATTTTCAAATCATTCTTCAAGCATATATTAGGGCCATCAAATGTAGGGCATGAGAAAATCAAAAGCAGTAAAAAAGGTTGATATAATAACGTATCTACACGCGATGCAAAATCATGACACATCTAGTTCAACCCCATCTGATAACGTAGAATATCAAGTGTCAGATTTTGAATAAAGCTCTTTTGGAAATTTTAAAACGTTTTTTATCAACATTCAGATTATGTTTTATAAAACGTTATACATTTTATTACATAGTTCACTTTTAAGTATATGAGTAGATAGAAATAATATCACATGCATTGTGCTCAACTCAAAAACTCTGATCTAGCAAGATAATAATGGATTGCAACAGATATAATGCACATGCATCATTTTCTGCAGAGTTTACAAGCATTTGATAAAGTAAACTTTTCTTCCGAATTTTGCTTTATCGTTTTAGAAAGTAACAACATTTACTTAAATTTATTCACTTCGAGTACATAAATATTGTATTTTCCCTTTTGTTTCATAAATATTTTCACTGCCTCTCAGAACATATTGAGTTATTGTTATTTTATTTACGCAAATAAATTCAAAATCTTTGTAGAGAAAAATTTATTTTCTTCTTGTTCTATTGATTGTTCCATTTGCACCAGCAAACGATGAAATGTATGTGAGTTGTTTATGCTACATTTAAGAGGACATACTCCTCTCAAATTGCTCAAGAATCGGTATTTACTGGTTTGCATTACGTTCTTAGGCAATTTAAAATATGTTTGTAGGAAATATTTCAAAACCATATGGGTAGAAATTTGAAATTAAATTTTTGTTCTATGTGATGACGGAAGTTTAATGATGCAGTTGAGTTCATTTGAACAACTGCCTTCAGTAGCTCATCACTTTAAAAATAGATAAAAGCACAAATTAGTATATTTTTTCTCGCCAAAATTTATAACTTTAGTGCAAGAATTTTTCCTGATTTTATAAATGTTTTCCTCTCTATACTAACCTGCAGATCTCACACTGCTAAACTCAAGTAAAATATTTTATTTCACAATATTTTCAGTCAGAAATAATTTTGCATTTTCTTAATTATAAGGTATTTTCCCCTACCTTTCTGTATGCCTTTGTGGTGTAATGGTAGCACACTGGCGAGGTCACTGCTTATTTTTCACGACCTTTGCTTCAAAATAACCAACGACTCTACATGTTTACTATTCATTTTTCTCCAATATTCCATTTGCATGTAAAATGACAATACTTGTTAAATATTAACTTTTCATACTTTCAAATATCAGTAATTCCAAATTATGTGACAGTACACAAATTCCGTTGTTAATTATCGTAGCAGAAATTTTTAAATAATGATGCTAAAATTCATCATTTGCTTCTTCATGTTTATTGCATAAGGTATAAAATTAGAAGTAAATTCTTTAACATTAGAATATAAAACATCTTTTTAATTTGTTTTTGTGACTGCCGATGAGTTTTTTTAAGTTACATGGCAGCAGATATTCAGCCATTTATCCTTAACCTGTTAAAAAATTATCCTAATATATTTTTTTTTATTTTTTAAAGAGATTTTTATTAAAAATAAAATATCAAAATTTAGCCTACCTGTTTCTACGATAAAGTTTAATCAGTATTAAAAACTATTACTATGAAACTAATTTATAAAGTAAGTTATTAAGTTATGTATTTTATATATTTTAAAAAAGACATATTTCCGAAATCAGTGCAAATCACATGTTAGCAATTATTTCACTATTACCATGAAAATAAAACTATTACTATGAAACTAATTTATAAAGTAAGTTATTATGTATTTTATATATTTTTAAAAAAACATTTTTTCGAAATCAGTGCAAATCACATGTTAGCAATTATTTCACTAATGAAATATGACTTTATTTATTATTTTTGAAGTAAGGAGGAATTTATTTGAATTAATATGGTGACATAATATGAAACATTTTACCGCATACAGTGCAAAAAGTACAATTTTCGCGAAGATATGGTTGTGCGTTAAGATGTATTCACGGATAAAAATGGGTCGATTTTAAGAATTCCGAGAAAACGTCCAGCGTTAAAAGACGATGCATATCCATGCATATTTAACGACTGTTCAATATATATGACGGAAACTCATCGACATCAGAAGAAGCAGAACGGAAAAATTAATGGAAAAAGAGAAAGAAATATTAACCCTTTCCACGGAAAACAACAAAATTAATGCATTTTATAAATTATGAATAAATGTTGACATAAAAATTAGAGAAACTCTGAAGAAAAATAAGAAATTCATTACCTATAAAAATTCTGATGAACTTTTTGTTATAATTTACATTTTTGACCATCTACATTCAAAAATGCTTGGCTTAATCCTATACGGTGCACTCGGGATTTGACGACATTGGCATTACATATATATGTTTTAGCGAGTTTGATAAATATTTCCCTGACTGGCTAGGCAGGTTTCACAGCGTCTGCCCATGCTGAGAATGAGGGTGTCAATGATTTGTTGAGGCATTGCTGCCCATTCGTCTCGCAGCGCCAATCGAAGCTCCGGAATCTTTACAGGTGGCAAGGTACGAGCTGCCAAGCGTCTGCCTAGAAAATCCCATACATGCTCGATGGAATTGAGATCCGGAGATCGTGTCGGCCAATCCATACGTTCAATATCCTCACTCTCGAAGAGCTGTTCGGCAGCTACTGTGCGATGACATGGTGCATTGTCGTCCATGAAAAGGAACTGCGGACCCATAGCGCCTCTAAAAAGACGCACATATGGAAGAAGAATCTCGTTACAATAACGGGTCCCGTTGACTGAACCTGCGTCGAAGATGTGAAGGTCTGTACGACTACCAAGCATGATGCCTCCCCAAACGAGAAACCGCCACCTCCATACCTGTCCCTTTCAATGATGTTCGAGGGATGATTGCGGCTTCCCCGCTCTCACCAGATGAGTATGCGATGAGAATCGCTACTCAGATTGAATCTGCTCTCATCTGTAAAGAGTACTCGTCCCCATTCATTGTCTCTCCAATTCCGGTGTTCCCGGCACCATAGAGAACGCCTTCTCCGATGGGCAAGCGTTAGAGGTACACACCGTACAGGGCGTCGTGCAAACAGACCACCACCGTGCAGTCTTCTGGCCACGGTAAAACGCGATATCGGTCGTCCAGTCGCCTGTGTCGTGTGTCTAGCGATTTCTCCCGCTGTCTGCCGCCTGTTTCTTCTGGCCTGTAAGGCAATATACCGGTCATCTGCGGGTGTGGTTCCTCGTGGACGACCACTACTAAACCCCCGGATAGCTGTTCCTGTAGTTTGAAATTGTCTCCAAAGTCGTGAAACGATGCTGTGAGCAATTCCGAATTCTGGAGCCACACTTGTCACACTGCGTCCTTCCTCCAACTTCCCAATGATTCGACCTCGGGTAAAAGCATCTAGATGTCGTCTAACAGATTGATTATTCGCCATTTCTCGCTGAGGCAGCAACTCGGTGTGATTTTAACTGCTATACGGCGTGCAATCTCTTTGCCAGAAATACTGATCTTACACCGACAACATGCTTTATACTACTCAGACACTCCCCCATTACGTCTACCTGCATATCTGCGCATGTGCTACCGTACATCACCTTACTTAATCTCCTGATTGGTCTTTCTGTCCGCTCTGCCTCTTCGTTCAGCTGATATGCTAATTTTTCGACTTCGTCCTTAATTTTTGCACACCAGTGTGTATACTCAGATTTGTAATAATGCTATATATGTTATTAATAACATTTAAATATATAGTATAGTCATTTAAATAACTATTATAGTACTGATGTTACATTTACTTGAAAAGAAATCAATTGTTAGATATGTACAGTTCAGTATAGCTTAAACTTTATTTGTTAATTACAATTCAGTGATTCAATAGAAGGATTCTTTATGATTACTGAAATATAATAATTTAATACAGTGATTCTATGCATTTACTAAGTGCAATGATTAATCATACCAAACCAGTTAACACAATGATACTATAAAACAATACAATTACTCTTATTCAATATGATTACTCTATTTAGTAACAGAACTATTCCGCTGTCAATTATACTAGTTAGGTAAACATTAAAAGTAATAACCTTATCATCTATACCATCATCAATACGATTACTCTATTACAATGTTTCAAAACTATGATACAATGAATTAATACTATACACAATTACTCTGATACAAAACGATTACTTTACTAAAATTATTATTCAGTTTAAATGTAAATTTTATAGTACAAGGAAGCAAAGTCATCTCTCGATTTTATGCAATTACTCAAATAAATTATAATAAAACCGTACATGTTATTAATCATATTAGCCAAGTCAATATCAAAACAATAAGTATATCATATTGTACCTATTATAGTATTAATTTTAAAATAGCAGAACCGTCAATATCTTGCTACCTGACATATCCGCTCCACAGCCAAAGAAAAGCTCATAGCCAAGGGAGTCCACATTACTGGATGTACTGTACATTATGTATAGTACAGTATGTTAGCTATAGCTACAGTATGTTATTTACGGTACATTAGAACAGTTTTAGATACATTTGGAATAGCAAAAGAGTGATTTTATGACTGTCTGACATGTCCGCTCCAAAGCCAGAGGATTGTTTAAAGCCGATAGAGTCCACATAACGGGACCATGTACGTTAATTCTTAATTTTTATTTGCATTAGTTTTACCTCAGATAAAAATAATTTATTTTATGATATACTTTAGAGACATATATAAAATTAGATTTGACACAGGTCAGTGTCGAGGTCCATAAGTTTATTTACAATTTTGTTAATCTTTCGTACTGTATACTTGTTATTAATCATGAACTTGCTAAATGCTTGCTCATTAGTTGGCGGTATCGGCAGGTGCAAATCAGTTGTTAGTGGGCAGTTAGCTACATAATGTTCGGGTGTGCCCAACTCACCGCAAATTCACTGTGCCGTATTTGTAATGCCAAACCTTTCAAAATATACAAGAAAAGGACCGTGTCCCGTTATATACCGTACAAGTTGAGCATGTATCATGAAGTGATCATAAGTTACTGTGGAGATATGATAATAAACACCACGTCCTGTGTCGTCAGAGTTCCACTCTTCCTGCCACAGGGATTTGATTTTTTGAGTAAGATTTTTCTTTAGCTAGGAAATAGGTATTTTAATTTGTTCAGCATTTATGTTCTGCGCCGCTTCTTTGGCTAGCTGATCCGCCAGCTCGTTTTCTGTTTGGCCAGCATGGGCCTTTATCCATTGAAGCTTTACGTTTAAATGACTACTGTCATGTAATTTCGACTGGATGTCTGATATGAGCGGGGAACAGTGCACTGGATTTAAAAATGCATGCAGAGATGATAAGCTATCTGTCAGTATGAAGCTTCCATTATGTTGCTGCTGTTTGATGTGGGTTATTGCCCTGTCAATTGCTAGCAGCTCACTCTGGAACACACTATTATTGGTGTCCAGGTGACCTTTCCAAAGTGTTAGTGTATCCAGGTTTCGCAGGGCTATGTAGGCACAGCTTGTGTTGTCATCTACTTAAGAGCCATCTGTATAATAGCCTAAATCAGCATCCGTTATGTTGGTGTTCACTGGGTTGTTTCCGAAGAAATGGACAAAATACGTGAATTAACGAAGTCTGAACGCGCGATGATTGTAGGCGATTGAAACGTCGAAACCAATATCAGCAAAACGGTTATACTTGCGAAGTGTTCGAGAGCAGCAGTCATTAATGTTTATAGAAAGTCGATTAGATAACCGAACACCAGTCTCAACGTCAGGCTTGTAGTCGTTAAAGGCTACTGAATGCTCGCTCTGGAAGGATAATTTTTAAAGTTGTCCAGTCCAATAGAAGAGCAGGAGAAAGTCAAATTGTGGGGAATCTTCATCAAGGAGCAACTGCAAACGCCTCTGAACAAGCTGCGAACGTCGCGCACTACATCATGTAGGCTTTCGAAGCCGATGACCTGTTCCAAAGATTCTGTCTTCCTAATAAACAAGAGCAGATGTCTCCCGTTAGCAAAGGAGTACAAGGATTAGGCAATAGATGAGTGGAAAAGGGTCACGTAGTCGGAGGAATCGCGTTTCCAGTTACATCATGGAGATGGTAGGTTGCGAATATGAAGAATAAAGAACGAAAGCATGAACCCCAGATGTATTTTCACAACATTTGCAAGATGGTGGAAGCAATATTACTGTTTAAGGAATGATTTCTGCTCTTATGGATCTTTTTATTCGTGTGAAACAACATCCGAAGCCCAAGGGGATTTATAAGTATTATCGCAGATTATGTACACCCTGTTATGTTAATGATTTATCCTGCCGGAAATGGATACTTTCAGTACGATAATGATCCCTGTCATAAAGCTGGCACTGTCTGCAGATGGTGCGAAGAGCATGACAGAGACTTCACCTTCGCTGGCATGTACAATCACCAGATCTCAATCCGTCTGAGAATATGCGGAATGAGAACAGGCCAGAAGTCAAATGGATCCAGTACAATCAAATCTCAAGGAAATGGAAACTACAGTTCATCGGATAAGATCTCTAAATTCCTCATACCACCAACCAACACCTCGTACAGTCCATGCCAAGAAGACTCCATGAAGGATTAAGGGTAAAAGGTGGTCCAATACTGTAGTGATGGAGTGGTCATAATAATTTGGCCACTCAGGGTGTTTTATATTATACAGGCTGTTTTCACGTTAGCGGGACATTAGGTGCTTTATTTCGAAGGTTTCTTATATTTTAGATATTTACATGTAATGTTAAAATGAGATTTAATATACGGTGATGGTTATGATATTTTAAAAAGTGTGGGGAAACCAATTTAACATTCCTTTCTCTCGTTTCACAAACATCGGGATGCGTATTATCATTTAAGAAATGCTTACGGTCTATATGTTTGTTTGAAATCATTACTAGTATGGCAACTGAAACGTAAAAGATGAAGTAGTGTATTTCTAGCTTTTCCGAAATTTATTTATAACTTATTATAAAAGAATTTAATCGGAAAACGGAAAATGGCATTTCTTAGCTTTTAATAAAATAAATTAAAATATTATTATAATTTGAAAACTTCTAATTTTATTTTTATACTTTGAAAGACAGCATATCATTAAAATGTTTGATAAAACTGAAAAAAATGTCAAAATATAAAACATTAAAATATTGTTGCAAAACATCATATGTAATGTACGAGTAAAGTAAAAATTCAAAAAAACTATCATCAAGAATATTATTATTTAGTGAAAATAAATAGAACAAATTGATAAGAGTAAGTAAAGAATTAAAGAAAATTTTGAACTTCGACATACTAGAAGTTTTAAACTTTCACAGAAAATATTTAACATGTTTTTCGTATGTTGTAAAGTGATTAATTAACAAGATTTTTTTTTTGCTTTATAAGACAGCTTTCCCTTTATGATTATTTGTATCAGCTTATTTATTTATTAGCTTATTTTATTACGATCTCGCTGCATATTTTTTTTATTAAAAACAGTTAAATGTAATAGGAAATGAAAGTATATGTATTTAATCTTGAAGTATCTTGAAATAATTGCTGTTTTCTATAAAATATTTTATATTATCCCTATGAAAATTCCAAAAGATCGTAGCAAATTTGAAATCGTGTTAGTAATAAATTTGTTAGAGTGTTAATTGAAATTTTAGAAAATCTTTTTACACCTCATTGTCCATTCTTTGTTATAAATTGGTGCGCTATAGTACGCTGCACATTACATGAATAGCTGATTTGATAAATAGCTGATCTGGAGGATCACTACTGATAATTTGTTGGAGAATATATAACAAGTGAATGCTTTTGATGACGACCACATCCATTACTCTGAATTAAATTAACCAAATAAATTCATTGTATTGGAATCCCCGTTGCTAAGTCCTTCATTAGATGTGGAAGGAAGTCCAGCCAGACAATTGGCTAAACGTTCCACAACATAATGTTGGTTGGACCCAAATTCCTGAGAATACTTTCCTAAGGTACACTAAGTTACTACGTTTATTTTTCATTGGCATTTTTGTGTGCTAGAAATTTTATAATTAAAATAACAAATGCAGTTGTTTTTCAAACATTTCTTGATAAAGAGCGAAAGTGTGTTATTATTGAAGTCTGGTAATTAGAGAATTAGAGAGTCTGGTAATTAGAGAATCTGGTAATTAGATAATTGAAATATTTCTTTGCATTTCCTTTTCAAAATTGTATCTCTTGAATTCGTGAAATTTTCTTTTTAATGATAAATATCTTTAAAACCTTTTTAGTTACCAATTATTAGTAAAACATCATTTACTTGGAACTTTTGTATATAAGGATAAGTGATGTTAAATCTGATATAAATGAGCTGCCATTACTTCAAAGCCTCAACGGAAAGAAAACTGACTTTGAGAGAAATATATCCACTTCTCTTATTATGTGCTATCTTTCTGAATCATTTAAGCTTGTTTTTTTATATACAAAGAGTACTACATTGTTACACAATTTGATATTAGTGTATTTGTATGGAATTATGAGTGAGTTTCCAACGATTTGTATTATTCAGCACCACTGAATTACGAAATATGTCTTATCAGAATGGGCTTTTAAATACCCACTATGCATATTTTAACATGAAATTGATATATATAAATTACTTCTTCCTATGAGAGTTTTACATTGAGTTCAAAATTTTTGATCAGTTTCCTACACTTTCTTTGAAAAGTATAGTAAGCATAATAAGAATTTCGTTGGATTCCATACAAAAAGTTAACGTTATTTAGGATCTGTCTGTAAGGCGTTGTAAGGCCTTATTATTTAGGGCTCGCTGCACATTTACATACAAATTATCGGGATTAATCTGCAGTCGTTTACTAGGGGGTGGTGGAGGATTGCAATCTGAAGCTGGCAAATTAAAATCAGTTACTTCTAAAACCAGTATATCAATTAACATTTGATAAAAAAAACTTTAATGTCGAAATATGAAACCTTGAAAAAATCTAAACGTTTCAAAATTTAACGATTCCCTAACAGCTCTTGTTTAGAAATTTTACGCTCTGCTGAGATCACAGTCTACAATCCTGCTTTTGCATTTTATCCCTATTAACCCATTTTGTTTGCGTCTTTTCAACTTATTAAACGTCGTTTTCTTAGCACTTCCGTCATATACAATTCAACAGCAAAATCATAAAAATTTTAAAAGCAGCATAGCAGCTTATATTTAAAATTCCCGATGCAGTATTAAATGCTGGCATTATTTTTTGTTCTATTTTTTCAGACTTTTCTCAATTAATCATCATATCAATATTCAGTTTTCTTAGTAAGATGGCTTACAAAACATTTTTTGGCTTTTTTTTATTAATGTTCTTTTGTGTTAACTTATTAATTTAATATCAAGGTCTGCTCATTCTTAAAATTCAGTTAAACTACAGAATCACAGAAGACTAAAAGCATCATATCTTCAGAACTTCCGATAGACAGTCTCGCGCGTTAGAGATAAAAAGCTTTATTCTCTGCGTTGTTGCCACTGCTCCCTTTCAGTCTTTGAATTTGTTAATGAAAAATCCATTAAAATTTTAAAAATATAAAATAAAGAGTAAAAAAAAATTAAAGTTAATCTATGAGGGTATTAAATATTTTTAACGACGAAGATCATGAATTAAATGCATTTTTATCATTTAAATCGATCCAGTTCAAGTGTAAGAAACAAACATTCTTAAAAACTGCATCAGTTGCTTTCAAACAGCTTAGTTTGTTAATCCACAACAGACAAATTCAGTTTAAAAGATAAATATGTTACACTTTGCCGAATGGCAACAAAATTGAGTGAAAAGTGAAAGACGCATTTACACTGATCCGGTTTCAAAATCGCATTGCGGGACTAATAGACTAATCGCATTTTTCTATTTGCAAACAGTATCGATGGGTGTATGTAACATTATATGATACTGTCCGTTTACAACAATTAAGGCCTACGGCGCATGCCTAAAATGCCAGAATTATAGAACATTCAGCAGCATTTCTCTACCACGAAGGAAAAAAAAAATCTCAGACCACTGGCTTGCGCAGTAGCTTTCAAACGAATGTACTTAAAAAAAGAGGAAGAAAACCGTTCACCTCTGAACATTCTCCGGAATGTTTAGAATAGACACCCTTTCTCTGCTGTAAGCATTTAATTCGGCTCGGTTTAAAAAAATTGCTAGACTTAACAAGTGGCAAATGTGAGCACGCTCTAGTATTGCCAGTTTTAAAAGACAAAATTATGGACTCTACATCCAAAATTATGGCATTAACGAAAAAGGTATCATACAAAATTTCATTATTTATTTTTAAATTAGAATGTTTTTTTTTAACATGGACTGGTAAAAATCTCGATGACCAGCCAAATTTTTCCGCAGATCGCCTTGGCCCAAATCCATTTTACTAGTAGATTTAACAATATAGTGGTGGTATACACTGGTGCTGATTACAAATATTCTAATTGGAATACAATGATGGTTGAATTTGTATTTTTATTCCATATTTAATATGAGTGGAAAATATCTTAAAAATGTAGATCGACGAGCATAAATGGAAGCTAATTATTAGCAATTTGAAAGTAGTACAACTTTTGAAACTGCAGTCAGAAAATTCCAAACATCTTAATTCTGAAGCTGAAATCTCTGAAACGCAGATGCAATGTAAAGCATATCGATTAATTTATGAATTTATTTGTTGAATCATTCTGCAGTTAAACCTCTCATGTGATTGATCCGTCACGAAGTTCAGAATCATTAGCAAAAACACCAAACTTGGATAACTTTCACTCCCCGCAAGATAAGAAAATGCTCTTAAATATGATGAGACTTTTGTTTGAGGAGGAAGTGCTCATTTTAGTTCGATGCAGCAAATTTTGAGAATCTATCGATGAATTTACGCAGTTTAATAGCCTTTTTTACATTCTCATTATCTTAATTACACTTTAGAGATC
Organism: Stegodyphus dumicola; assembly: GCF_044657685.1. Lineage (NCBI taxonomy): Eukaryota > Metazoa > Arthropoda > Arachnida > Araneae > Eresidae > Stegodyphus > Stegodyphus dumicola. Next base: position 94,868,363 of record NC_140772.1, on the reverse strand, counting down.
TTTTTTGCTGTTACTTCCAGCTCAGCTAATTTGAAATAAATTTCATTGGAAAAAATTAGGAAACAAAGCAAAGATTTATAATGAATCATTTTTCGGAATAATAAATGAAAAAAAAAAACCCAAAAGTTAGCGAATAATATTTTAATCACAGAATGCAAATTTCAGTTGTCAGATATTGTTCAGTAATATTTTAGTAATATGATGCAGTTCAGTAGTATTTTATAAAAAAAATATCTGCTTTGGAAGCCATATGATTTCCTTATACGGCCTATCAAATTATATATATATTTTGCTACACTTCATTTAAACCTATTTCCTAGAATTTCATTGAAGATATATTATTCTTTCAATAAATTCAGTTCTCACTTCGCAATAAAGCGAAAATACATAAAAACTGAAAACCTCTTAATTAAAAACTGTAAAATACAGAAAAACCTAAACACCATATACAGTTAGAAACAATTTTTACAATTAAAATTTCTACGCAAAATCAAGCAATTCGGTCTGCGGATAAAGACAGAGTTCAATGTACAAAGTTAAATTTTAATCCCCCTGGGCAAAGAGACAATAAAGTTGATGCACGAACAGTTTTTATTGGCTACTCTACTAAGAGTTTCAGTTGCAAACAAATGATGGCCTCATTAGGCCTAGTGCCGCTTAATGCTTTAAATTTTTGATAATTCTACAATTTTTGCATGCAGATTACCTAAAGGCCGGAATGTAAGGACTACTCATCCGGAACATAAGGACAGCATAATTCAATCACTTTTAATTAAAAAAGGCACAATTTCCCAACATGTTTAAGTATAAAAAAACCTGAACTCACCAAGCCGAGAAGTTCGGTGATGCCGATTGTATTGAAAAGTGAATTGCACAACCATATGTTATAGCAGTCTCATATGCGAAGTTTCAACTTTTTTCGGCTATTTCAATTTTTGGGTGTGTGCGATAAATACTTACGTGCGTGTGTACGTACAAATGTCATGAAAAAGTCTCTTCTGAATCCATTTTAAAACCGTTTCGAAAAGCAATGTCGTGTATTCTGACCGACAAATATCACGCAAAGACTTGCATCAAACGGATTCGAGTTTCGTCAATACTTTCGTTGAAATATGATACCCGAAATATTTTGCAATTGCAATACTTCCTTTATTGCATACAAGAAAATAAAAGTGATAGATATTGTTTGCGAAACAACACTGTATAGATTCCCTTTTCTTGTAATAATAATTATTTTACTCTAGCTGATGTACCCGATGTTGCCTCGACTTTACGCAAAGTGAAAATGCTTCACCGATGGGGATGAGGGTAGTTTATCGAAATTTCAGGGAGAGAACGAATTCCCTCTTATTTTGATTTAAGGTGAATTGTGCAAAATTTTACTAATCTAGGAATAAAAATGTAAATGTTATTTATGTAGAAAACAAGCATTATTTTTTTCGCATCTCCACTGGCAACGCTTGAGGGTACACAATGTTTTGGGTTTATTTTGCCGGAGCGTCAACAAACTATCAACCCTCATACCAACGTTTAAGAAATCCTCGTACGATGTAAATGGCCTATTGGGTAATATTTCGAAATCTTATGTATATAGTGACCTTCCTCTTGTTTTGAAGGCAAAGTGTTCAAAATTTTATCAAGATCGGAATAAAAGTGCAGATCTGTTTAAATAAAGCACTCATAAGCAAATGGACACACTTCCTTATAAAATATAGACGATTTTAATGAAGTTAGCTAGTTTAATTTCGCTTTTCCAGCCAGTAATTAAAGCAAATTGAAAGGAACCTGCATTTATTGTTTTAAATAGCTTAGCTTATAAATTACTAACAGAATAAAACTGAAAGAAAATTTTATATCTTGCATTTTGCTAAATGGCTACACATTTAAAAAATAATTCAAAAAAATCTGAAAAGTTTAAAATTTTAATGGTCAGCCAAAAGGGTTTGTTAAGGTTTTTACGTTCTTGTTGAGCTTACAGTCTACTATTCTGCTTATGCACTCACTCCTTTTGACCCTTTCTTTGGAATTTTCAGGTTTATTATTAATCATCGTTTTCGGACTTAAGCCATATGAAATTATGAAAATACGGTGCTTCCAAGTTAACACCTGCTAAGCAAAGTGATTGTCCCTGTGATTTGTTGGTACTCATGCAAAGCCGAATGGGAAATTTCAGTTTACTTGAAACCAAAGCACATATTTGTATCTCTAGTTGGGAAAAGAATGCGAGGAATTAATATATATTCATCTGCGGCATACCACGTGACGACGATGGGCCTTTATTACGTTTGGCAATAGATTATTCATGGTGAGCACAGTTTTCGCGGGTCGATCTTACATCATAATATGATTGGAAAGTCCTTTATTTAAAAGGAGCTTGTGTGGCGGTATTCCTTCGGGCTCAAAGAGCATTTAAAAAAATTTGTTGGGCAATGCACAGTTTGCTGCAGTACTGAATCACTGGACGAAAAATGTGCCTGGAAGCATGTCCTGGATAAGTTTCTTACATAATTATAAATTAATATATATCCAAAGATCGATTATTTCAAGAGATGAAATTTGGCCTGTTATCCTTTGCATCTTTTTTTTTTTTTTTTTTTTTTTTTTTTTTTTTTTTTTTTTTTTTTTTTTTTTTTTTCGAAAATAACCATCCACATTGGTCTATTTCTTCAGTTTTCGAAAACTACACGAAACACTGATAGAGTATGCATTTAAATTCTACTTTAATCTTACTACACTGCTCTATAAAGAATTGATAGGTGTAACGTAACAAGGGTGACGTGAAATTAAGACAAGTGACGCATTTCAGAACTGAAACTCTGCAAAAATATTAATATTTAATTTTCGTGAAAAACAGTGAGTACTTCCTTGCTTAGCATATATGGTTTCCACTACAACGGGAACGCAGCAACGAGGATATGCTTCTAAGAGTGGTGACGTGCATTTAAGATGGATATCGTAAATGCACTGTCCTAATGTAAATGGCCTATTGGGTAATATTTCGAAATCTTATGTATATAGTGACCTTCCTCTTGTTTTGAAGGCAAAGTGTTCAAAATTTTATCAAGATCGGAATAAAAGTGCAGATCTGTTTAAATAAAGCACTCATAAGCAAATGGACACACTTCCTTATAAAATATAGACGATTTTAATGAAGTTAGCTAGTTTAATTTCGCTTTTCCAGCCAGTAATTAAAGCAAATTGAAAGGAACCTGCATTTATTGTTTTAAATAGCTTAGCTTATAAATTACTAACAGAATAAAACTGAAAGAAAATTTTATATCTTGCATTTTGCTAAATGGCTACACATTTAAAAAATAATTCAAAAAAATCTGAAAAGTTTAAAATTTTAATGGTCAGCCAAAAGGGTTTGTTAAGGTTTTTACGTTCTTGTTGAGCTTACAGTCTACTATTCTGCTTATGCACTCACTCCTTTTGACCCTTTCTTTGGAATTTTCAGGTTTATTATTAATCATCGTTTTCGGACTTAAGCCATATGCAGCTCAATAACAAAATCGCAAAATTTTAAATAATTGTGTAGCAGCATATGTTTAGAATTCCAGTGCAGTGTTAACTCTTGGCACATATTTTTTTAAATATTTTTTACACTCTTTTTATCAGTTCATAATATCGATGTTGAGATTTCATGGTTAAGATGCCTAACAAAATATTTTTTGTGAGTCTGTTATTAACTTTCATTCGTTAACTTTATTTATTAAATATCGCATACTTTGAACCCCCCGCCGTACAAACTTCAATTCAACAGTAAAACAGCAAAATCTTCAAAAAGAGGATAGCTTTAGAATTCCCGATTTTTGAGTGTTAGAGGTTGCCATACATTTATATATATATATATCCGCTATATTATTTCATTTAAAACTAACTTCTAGCACAACTATCCGCGTAAAATAGTTATCACATAAGCGAAAAGGTATATAATAATTTTAATGAGTCCAGCTAGTCTAATTTTATCAAAATATTAAATATTTATTATCATTCTTTTCCCGATTTTTATGCATGTTTATTTAAATCAGTTGCATTAAAAGTGGGAAAAAAATCTTAGCAACTGCGTTCATTGCTTTTAAATCACTTAGTTTATTACTTGATAGCATTACAGATGAGATTTTAAAGTATCTTAGGCTTTACTAAATGGCAACGCGCTGGTGCGTGGAAGATAAAAGTGTTTTATTTCCGGCTCCGGCAGCAAATTGCTTTCCTTCTGCCGAGTCTGTTAATTAAAGTTATATATATATATAGAGAGAGAGAGATCTTGAATTTTTCCGAATGGCTTCAGTCCCACGCGTTGGAGATAAAAATGTTTTAAGTCGAACAATTTTGTCGCTGCTCACTTTCAAATCGTTGAGTTTGTTAATCAAAAATTGGTTAAAGATTTACAAATTCTGAAATAAATTATAAAACAAATTGGAAATTCAAGGTTCGTGTTTCATATGGACATGTTCATGAAGACGACTACGTTATACAAACTTTGATGGTTCTAGGTACCATCGCCTTTTACATTACAAGGAACATACAGAGGTAAATGTAGGTTAAAAAAATACAGGGGGATAATATTTGGTGGCAACAATTTGAGAAATGACACACCATTTATAGGAACCAACGCAAAATTCCACTTCGAGACTAATAGCATCTTGGGACTAAAAAAAACTTACTAGCTTGGGCAATGGCAACACATATCTCTTAAACTACCGAATTTGTTTATTGAATTCCAATGAATTTGAGACATAAATATCTCACGCTTTGCCTAGTGGCAACAGAAAACTTTTAAATCGCAGAGTTTTTGATAAAAAATTCATTAAATTAGTGTAAAATAAAGTACATAAAATGTTCTAAATCCGTAGGCTGGTTTTTGAGAAAATCTTATGTAGACAGTGACCTTCTTTTTGTTATGAATGTCAAGTATGTCACGTTTCATCAAGATTGGATTAAAACTTTAGATTTATACAAAACATAAACGCCCGGGCACCCGTCTTTATTTTTACAGATTATTCTGTGTGTGGGGAGGGGGAATGCTCTTTAGAAAACTGAATATACTTTAAATAAATATGCATAGTTCAAGTTCTAAAGCAGCACTGGCATAACATAAAAATTATTTTGAACACATATTTTTCTTTTTTTATAATTTAAGTTGTTATGTCACTAGGTGTCCCTATTATTATTATTATTATTTATAGTAGTGGCAGTAGAATATTATTTGAATTTGTATTTGTATTATTCCTGCCATTGTTATTATTTTTTTCAGTCAAATCTTGAAACTTCCACCGACATTAATTTGGCCTTTTTAAGAGATAGATATTTGTGATGGCAATGACGTTTTCCATAGAAATACGTTTCAAAATTTGACACAAAACGGTTTTTATTATTTACTGCTGAACTGCCTTACATTACCTTAACTAAACTATCTATCTAGCATCGCAGGAATTTCATTTTACACGATCGACTGAATCAGGAAATCATTTTTCAGATGAAAGCTTTCTGCAATTTCTAATGTAATTTGTAGAATTGGGAAGATTTATGTCTGCGTTATGGGCGGAAAATTCTCTATAGAAGGAAGGCTTTAGTATTCATTACACATTAAACTTTCTAACAGTTTTTAATGTATGCGATTTTGGATGTGTATTGGAAGAAAAGGAATCAAGGTACAAAGTGAGAGAGTCCTTTTTAATTATAATCAAGAAAATATCATTTATTCGTGACGTTTTGAGAAACTTCGTAATTTCAGTGCTAAACATGTAACGTTGGGAGGATTAAATATTGTTCGAATTCTTAATTATTGAGCAGTTGCTAAAAATGATAGTTCTTAAATCAAAATATTTAATTATTCATTTTTAGCAATCCTATGAACTTAAGTGGTAATGAGACGTATATCCATATCAAAGTCAAATTTTGCTTCATTAAATGTGAATTTATGTAACTTATCAGAACGTTTGAGGACATGGAAAACGATGTCACGTATACTTCATAGAAGAAGTAATTTATGTACATTTAGAGGTGAAAATTTTCTTTCTTTATTATATATAGTATTCTATAGATTGAAATATACGAAATAAAATACATATTTTTTATGTTACACAGTTTAATTAACGGCAGTAAATATTAAAATAGTAATATTTAGCTATCATAATATTCTTCTCCATATGACACTAAAAGTATTGTAAGTCGCCAGTATATTAATTAAAACATCAACTAAATATCGAAAACCAACGGACAGTTTAAAAATGATACATATAATAATAATTACTTTCATTTTTGTTACATAATTCCTCATCAGATTTTAGCTAAAATTCGCCATTATTAGCACAACCAAATGACCCCTATGACAGGAATATTATGATGCTAAAACATATTTTAAGTAATATTATATTATGGAAGAAGGTATTTTATAAATTTTATAATGTTCTTTTTAAATTTTATGATGTATGCTATTTTATTTCAAAGAGTGAAATGAATTTTAAGCTTAAAAATTTTATATATTTCAGTGGTATCTGCCACTGAAATATATAACATTTTTAAGCTTTTCTGAAAATTTTTAAGCAATTTCTGAAACAGGTAGCTATAAAAAAGCGTAACATGTAAAGTGCACCGAGTAAAAGTGACTTACGCAATTATGACACCAAAGAAACTGAAAGTTCTGGAAAGAGAAGAAATAATAGAGTCTAATTTTTCTTATTAAAATTTTAAACTAGTGTTAATTACGTAACATCTTCTCTCCAAATATAAACAGGGGAATTAAATAGATAAGTATTCTCATCTTAACAACATCAATGAAAATCTTCTCCGTCGATAATCTAGCGGATGTATTATTCTGAGCGAATACCCAACTTCAAGATTTAGCTAAGTAGAAAATCTCAGGGTTCAGAATGGGTTTCTAGTGGAAGGATAACAACTTAGTTAGTTGATAATTAAGAGTAAAGTGTTCAAGGAGTTTCCAAACCTGTCGCTGACAAGCTAATTCCATTAATTAAAATCATTTGCATAATCTTAGGCGACTAATCCTTTTCCTCTAGATAGTTAAAAAAGCTCGAAGTGGCTCTAAAAGAGAAATTGGAGAACATTTCAATTAAACAGCTATTCCAGTTTTTAAACAACAATAGCATTCTTCTTATATTGTTGTGTTTTTCACCTTAATTTTTAGAAACTAATTTTCAACCCTTAAAACAACAAAGAATATAATTAAAGTGCTGTATCAGTGAGAGCTGTGTTAAATTTTAAAGTAGCTGCGTTTTCGTAAAATCAGTAACTCGTTTTTTGTTAACATTTACTTGACATTTTCGATTTCGTTAAACTGTTTGTGTAACTTTTAGACAAATTTTACTTATTTTAACTAGAATATACATTTATTTGAATATCTAGTATCTGCATTATCATTTGATAATACCACATTTCTTGAATGTATGATTGCAGCAAACAGCTTTTCTAAGTAAACGAAATTTTCACTTTAGAAAGGTTAATTATTAATACATTTTATTCCATTTGACATGTCTCATCGGGTAGTAATAGTATTTATTACTTTACATTGCACTCCCAAAACATTTATTATCCCCCAAACACTAGCAAGCCTGACAATGTTTAATAATGTTAGAACCCAGTTACGCTTTATCTAAACACTGGGTAAACTTTCTAGATGGCAAAACAATTAGAGTCCCGTTTTTTACTTAGACTCCAATGATACAAAGTAATTACAAGTATAAAAGCAATTAAAATATTTATTTTTAACTCGACTTGAAGGTAGCCTAAAATATGTTAAAAAAAACTTAAAATTCACTTTTTGCGACTATAAAATACGGCAATAGTTCAATAATTCACAAAGCAAATATTACGAACTAAGAACAGGCTCCAAAACTATCCTGCCTTCTAGTGTATCTAAAATTGAAAACTAACACTAATTAACAATCGACACAACACATTAACAATCCACACATTATTAAACACTAACAATCCACACAACACATTAACAATCCGCACATTATTAAACACTAACAATCCACAGATTATTAAACACTATCAATCCACACAAACATTAACAATCCACACATTATTAAACACTAACAAGCCACACATTATTAAACAATAAAAATCCACACAACACACCGGTCGGCCTTACGGAGATTCATTGCTCCTGGTCAAAGTTACCAATACATACACTCTTATTTAACATACATACGCTCTCTGTATTTAAATTCATTTAGTTTGTATTCTGGTGGAAATAACAAAAAATAGGTAGATGATCCAGAAAATTTTAGCATTACAAATAACACGTTAATTAAAACAAGCCTGAAATTTTCATTACATAAGACACAAAACTTAATTTATCCTCAACGCATACTGATAAATTTCTATTTTGCACTGCTCAGAGGTTGTTCTGCTTAATTAACTATCAGTAGTTATCAGTAACAATCAGATTTAAAATCAATAGCAATCAGATTTAAAAAAAAATATTTTGTTTTAACGCTGTACATTACTTATGTAATTCAGCGTAGAACATGATAATTTTACGAGTATCTGCAGCTTTATTATAATTAATAATAGGGGATTTTAACATTATGTATTACGAACTTCAATACAGAATATTTATTTGTTCATAACAAGTTACATTTTATGCTAATTTGTTTCAATTTTTATTATTCCAAATGCAAGAAAATTGTACATTTATTATACTTTCAGATTACGCGTTTAGTTCATTATTTTTTAACATGTGAGAAGTTATTCTTCTCGAAATAACATTTCAGTTAAAAGTTTTTGACTAGCTGAATCTGTGTCTTAATTTTAAAGTAAAATCAATTTTAATAAATATTGTAATATTCTTGCTACCTTTAATTTACTAGAATATTTCACTCGACAGTTTTAATAAACAAGTTCAGTTAGGCCCCGTTCAGACGAGGGCGTAAAGGGCATAAGTGGTTAAAGCCGAGCTGCGTTGCCAAGGCAACCAGTCTGTGCTACGTCACGTAATCTGGTTTAAGGCTCGTGGCACAAGGTTCCAAGTTTTCAACTTTACGCCGAGTTTGGGATAAGCGTCGACTAATCAGAGCGAAGCTAAAACAAAGCGGCTTTCTTTAGACGATTCCGCTGTCACATCGAAGGCTACAATTTTTTTAATATGGCTACATGGATACATCGAAGGCTACAATTTTTTTTTAATTTTTTTAATATATTTTTTTCATCGTATCCGAATGAGTTGTAATCGTATCCGAACGAAATAATGAGTTGATCTCGCAAGAAATCTACGATGATGACATGCATTTTTTAATGAGTTTTCACAATAAATTGAAAAATATGGATGGAACTCGTAAAGCGAAAGTTAAGCTCAGCATTATGCACGCTGTGTATGATCCTGTAGATGATTGATCTCATCCATTATTTTTCATTTTATTATGAAAATTCTTTAAAAAATGCATGCTTGCAAAAATTTTATTTTTTCTGTGTAAATTATCATTATCATTTTCATTCTGTTTATTATTTTTGTCTAAATTATTACTATCATTTTCTTCCTGTTTAATTATTTTTGTATTTAAGAATAAATTTATTGAAAAAGCCGGAAATATTGTATTGCTATTGGCTTCAAATGCTGATTTTCTTTCCAAACAAACTTCATTAAATAATTTTACTAAAACATCAAATCAATATCAAGAATCTGCTGGGTTTTTTTTTTTTTTTTTTTTTTTTTTTTTTAAACAGTAAAAATATATCTGTAAAAAAAAGAAAAAAATATTTTCATTTATTTAAGAATAGTCACAGTAGTCAATTCAATGATGTAAGCTTTGTATAAGTAATAAAAGATTAATCTTTTGAGAAAATGCTCTTATGAAATCCAAGAAGGAAAAAATGTAGTGAAATATCCTTAAAACAACAGTCAATAGTCTAGACTGTTTTGCCTCCTGTTGATGTTCTGTTCTGTTTTTTAATTACGTTCTCCATGAAAGGAATTTTACTTTTAGTGAAACTGAACAGCACACATAATTCATAACATGGACTATAATTTAATGATTAGTATTTGCTATTATTATTCACTTTTTATTACTATCATTTGAATGGAATTTTTATCATTAAATTCATGCTATTTCTCTGGCAGAAATTCCTCGATAAGGTATAAATGTTTATAACTTTGTTGTATTAAGACTTAAGTACTTAAAATTTGTCAATGTGAAATTACTTTTGAGATATTGGTCGTAAATAAAAATGAGAGCATATGTTGAAATTAAACTCTTTTTGGTGCTTTAATATGCATGTCTGCCAGTAAGTGAAGAATTTTCATAATCTGTCAGCAAATGAAAAATCGTTAAAAGTAATTACTTCTGACAACAGACGTGGATGAAAGTTACATCTATGACATCTCACAGCAGAACAGAGTTTACTTTAATTACTCATATGATGTAAACGTACCAGTTTGCAGAATTATCCACAAAAATTCCTGAAAGTTAGTGTTTATTATGTACTGTAGTCGAGTGTAAACCCCCTTTTCTTTCAGTAAAAGCATAAGAAATTCAGAGCTGCGGCTTATACATGCTAATTATTAGAAATAGATGTATACAAACAGCAGGCAACTTAACAAAATGTATTTAATGATTAAGCATAAAATACATTGTTTGGTGAACGTTTCATATTATTTTACTAGTTGTGGTTGCTGATTATGGTGACCAGTTGTGGGATACTAGTACTAGTGATAATTGACACTGGTAGTGCAGCCAACTACTGTAGTGATCGTCAGTGACATTGAATAAGGAGTGCTAAGGACAGAAACATGTTCCTTTTGATTGAACATTTAAAAAAAATAATGTATGATAAGTACTGTTTTCCGTTTAACTGCTTTTGCAAAATGGAAAAATATTATATGCAGGCTATCTGTCACTTATCCTCAAGATTATTTTTAATTAGGCATATTTAGAATATCGTATTTCTCCTGAGAGGAATTACATATAAAAGTTGAAGAAGGTTTTATATACATAAATATGCACGTGAATGTTTATAGTATAGAGAGTACTACAGTACAATGCAGAAATATTCCATACTGCTTTGCACAGAAATATGTGCCAACCAAGTATTGGTCTTTCTAAAAAAATATCTCTAGAACATTTCGTTATTTTTCTTTTTTTACCTTCTTCATTTGCTTGGCTTATAAGAACGGCAGATAAAAAAGTATTCTGTTGAACCAGTAAAACTTTGTGGCGAGCTGAAAAAGCCATGACACAAAATAACGAAAACAAGCAGAGCGAGCGCGGGGAATCAATCCAGCTGGAAAACAGCACTCGAAAGGTGTAGACATATCCACGCATGCGCATATTTAGCTTCTCTCATTGGCCACAGCTTATACCCCCGTCTCGCAGGTGTGAACGGAGCTCCCGTATTTTATGCCCTTATGAGTATGCCTCTATGCTCTTTATCCCGTAGTCTGAACGTAGCTTTAAAGTATATTTCGTGTCTCGCGTTGTACTTAAAAATCTTTTTAATAAGATACGAAACTATATTTAAATTAATTTACTGTAACAGCAAGCTAAAGAAGGGATCAGTTTTGAAAATTAAAACTGTTAACACATTTTGAATATTCTGATAATTATTCATAGAAATATTTATAATAAACTCTCAGCATTAGTCTAAAATACTTTAACATCTGTAACATAGTCTTCATCAACGCAGTCAGTTAAAATGTCATCTAATCTCGCTACTAATCTATGCTACTATTCTCGAAGATAAAGGCTGAAAATTTTGCATTCTTAATTTTACTTTACTTATTAAAAAATTAAAAAATTATCGCATTGATATTATGTCCTGAGAACTAGCAAGCATCCGATATTTACTAAAATGTTCATCTAATTAACGGACCTATTTGTATCTTTCCTTAAATCCCAAATTTGAAAACTATTCTTAGATAATTCTAATAACTCATGTGTGGGTGTGGGAAACAGGTAAATGAGTTTCTAGCCAAGGCCCCTGTCTTGGAAACGTTAGCTTTCCAAACATCTAATCGCGAGAGAAATCTTTCTAAAATCTTTTCATTCAAAGAATTATTAAGCAATATTGGCACCTTCAATGGGTATTTTGACCTTTGACCTCTCAAACGTGTTTAAACATTGACAATATTCCACCAATTATAAATCAGTTTTATGAAACCGTCAATGTTGGCATGATTTGAAGCATGGTTCTCAGTATTAATAGTAGAAAGGTTGGGTTGGGTTGGGTTATTCAATTATGGCAAAGCACACAAGGGCTATCTGCCTAAAGGGAGGGATGCCTTCGTGGAGGACTTTTTAAGGGAAACTGGCTCGTATGCACGTTACACATGGGAAAACCACGAAAACGCCCATGCAGCCAGCCCGTTCGCGGGATTCGAACTTTGGACCGAACTACCAGTGTTCAGTATCTTTACTGCTCAGTCGCCGGTGGGCTAATAATAGAAAGGAAACAGTAGCTTAATTGTTAGAAATATTATTAACAAGTTTGACATTTTGTGTCTTCAAGTTTGGTGGGTGGAATGATTTTAAACATATTCCATATGCATATTTTACTAAAGAATTTGATTCAATCTAATAGTTACCTTTCTGTGATTTTAAGTGATTTAGTTCAAACAATTTAGTTAATTAAATGAGACAGTGGATAATGGTAGTTTCTCAAAATAATCAAAATCAGAATAATAAAAGCCTTGTTCGAAGTTTTCTTCATTTAAACAGTTATTTCTTATATTTTAAATAGATGAATAGAATCAATGATGATAAACTAAGAGTAAACTTTATTTATTGCATGGGCGTTGATGAACGATTCTTAACTAGAATGGGGAAGGGAAAAATACATTATCTTTCTGTTTATATCATCATTATTATCACTGACTGCACACACAGCTTTAATTCCTAAACTACCTAAAGCAGTTAGTGTTTTCTTTAAAATTGAAAAATGTTCTTCAGGTTGGTTTCTTTTAACGGCCAGTACATGTACAACTTCTTTAAATCATGATAATAAACTGCTTATCATAAATAAATATGCTGTATTTGCAAATTTGTCATTAATATATGCCATATCAACAACAATTTCTCCCTTGTCATCTATGTATTATTTATGCCTATTTCATCCAACATTAATGTAACTATGAGGTCTTTTTAATTCAAGCCACTTACTTTGTGTTTCATTAAAGATAAGAAAGTTTCGTCAGGCTGCTCTTAAATGCGGTTAGTATTAAATCCTGAGCATATGCTTTAGATTGTTCTCGTACGTGCCAATGATATAATAAGATCTAAAATATTTTATAAACAAGATTTGCCAGCTGTTTTGTACTGAAATCCAAAGTTTTTTGTTTATCACCATTATCATTATCAACAATTTCGATAGAGAAGAAGCTGTTTTGGAAGCACTAGAAATGTTGAAGACATTGGAAAATAAATTTTCATTTTAGTTTAGAAATATTTAGTACAAAATCTGGTACTTTTCCGTTTTGCCGGCGCAAGCGATAAAGTTGCCAATAATGGTACAACCGATGCCAAACGGAATATTCTCGCTGGTAACCTTTTACGCCTCATTTTCAAAACAAGCCGCAGCTTTTTCTTATCAGATTGATTGTTTTTTTCAATACTGGCATGTAATTGCATAGAATTTTTATCAGATAGTTCAGCTTTATGTCTAAGGCCATTTTCGGTAATTAAGTCAATTAGAATGCAATCACAGTGCTTACCTGAAGCCGAAAATATAGAAAAGGTAAAATCAAGGGTTAAATTCAATTCTAATGAGAATGCATTAGCGAAGTAAAGCACTGCAGTTTTACATAATTTCTGAGTAAGCTATTCGTACGAATTGAAATATTTCTTGCATATAAACTTGTGTTCCAAATTAAGATTTAACTTGAAATTAATGTAGATAATTACTGAGAGCATTAGAATTTTGTAGAGTAGTTTACGTGAGATGAGATCGCTTGGGGTCACGTGATATGAACCGGCGAATCAGGATGATGAACCATGAAAGCATAGTAAATTCTTAAATTAATGTTTTTTTTACAAATTTATTGTCTTTATTTATTGGCTTTTTATAAAATTTTAAGCGATATTAAAATGTTTATGCCTTCAAAAAAAGAATTCTTAAAACTAACATTTTTTTAATATTTTTTATGTGTATACTGTATGTTGTCGCCAATAAAGTCTGCTTGGCGAGATTTGCGCCGGCGAAACGGAAAAGTACCCCAAATCTAAACTTTTAGTACAAAACTATTTAGTACAAAATCTAAAATCTAAAACAAAAAACTATTTATATTATTTATTACTTTAGGTAACTCTTCCTTATCTATTACTTTTAATTCTGACTTACCAATATAAATACTCCACATTAAACTTTTGTGACTTTACTGAAACTTCAATAATTAGTTCAGAGTGAGTATCAATAATGAGAAAAAAAAAAACTTCTTTGAAAATAATTTTCCAATCAAAAAGAACGTTTTATGATTTTACGGACGGCAAAAATTCACAAAACGAGTAAACATATATTTTCTTTTCATAAATTTCCTTACTAATAAGACTTGTGAGTAGCAAGTGAGAGGTGTAAATAATTTCCATCAATTTTAACTCTCCTATCATCGTCACTTTCTCTAGAAGTTGAAGATTTACCTGATAAATATTTTGGGTAGCCAGGCAGTTGTAAAGGTGCGACATCCTTTCGAAGCCTTGAATGAATCAAATTAATTTTTACAGAAGTCATTTTTTTTTCTTCAAAATATTCTATTGCTTTTTCAGCATCTGATTAGACAAAATGTTTTTTACAAACCTAAAAAAGAATGAAAAATTCAATATCAACTACTACTATAGATTTATTAGAAAATATTACAAATAATTTTAATATAAAATGAAAATGCAGATTTCCTTACAATACGTTAGATTTCAGATTGCAAATAAATTTAGGAACCTGAAAAATGCTAGCTAGCTGAATTCCAGTATATATACTTATTATTCTGGTATTCTAGAAAGATTTATGAAGTTCTCTCTTGCCTATCATTAACTTGAATGTTATTCTTTAATTAATATCTCAGTACACTTCATAGCGGATTTAATTAAATGCTTTTGATTTAATGATTAATTGTTGTGTTATTTGTTAATTCAGGTATCAAAATATTTAATTTTAGGTTTTAATGAATTCAAAATAACATTATAGAAGATTAATTAATATAAACATACAAAAATAAGGCTTCATTTTTATAAATCCAGAAACACATATTTTTAAATGCTCGAATTAGATTATCGTTTTTAATTAAAAAGATATACAGCTTAAAAACCTGACCTTAAAATATTTCGATGGGGTGAAACTATTCTGGTGAATGTCATGTAAATGCTTTCTGCATATCGAATCCGATTTGGGAAAGGAAGATAAAAGGACGTTTTAAGTATTTGGGTAATATCATACGCAGTTAGGTGCACATGATAGCAAGTAATAACCATTCTTTAACAAATTAATATCAAATAAAATATTTTAAAATCTTTTATAAACATCCATGCAATATACAAATCTTCCGCTGAAATTACGGCATGCGCTTGCTCTGTTGCACTGTTACAAACTCTGCACGGTTGCACCGTTGCCGCCGAGACAACAGTGGCGGTTCCCCTTCTAGTGACGTCATTCTCAGCAGAACGAGGCCTATCACGTGACTAGACTCACGTTTTCCAAATACTTCCATAATCCTAATCGATTTTATTTCATCTGTGCCATTGTCAGTTCTTTTTAGAAGGTTTCTTTGCTGGGTATTTCCACTATCAGCGAAATAACAAAACCTTCTGCTGCAAGGCCTCGACTCACGTTTTCCAAATACTTCCATAATCCTAATCGATTTTATTTCATCTGTGCCATTGCCAGTTCTGTTCAGAAGGTTTCTTTGCTGGGTATTTCCACTATATATATATATACCACTATAAATAACAAAACCTTCTGCTGCGAGGCCGCCTCGCAGCAGAAGGTTTTGTTATTTCGCTGATAGTGGAAATACCCAGCAAAGAAACCTGAAAAGAACTGGCAATGCCACAGATGAAATAAAATCGATTAGGATTATGGAAGTATTTGGAAAACGTGAGTCGTTCGTGAGTCTAGTTTGTTCTTCAGACTGAAGAGATAAGTTTCCAATAACACTTACACCCTTCATTTAGCTATAAACTGTCATCATATTATGCGAAAAACCTGCAACCATATTTCGGTCATATCACATATTCGGCCTGCGGCCATATTTCTGTCGGAAATAAGATTAAATATAGAAATGTTTGTATTCTTATTTTTTAAGATGCGTTACCTTTTATGAATTAAATAGATTTAAAAAGTGTTGTGAAATTTCTTTCCTAGAAAATGCATTATCTTTTGTGATGAACAAATTATGCTTAGTTTATTCTCTAAATTTCAAATGCCAAAATATATACCTAAGAATTTTGCTAAATAATATTTGATGTCCAATCTTACGTAAACCTTTTATTAAACACACTTTTAATGCCAAAATTAACGTGAAAATTGTCTTTAATTTTACACATTATTTAAAACAGCGTCTAGTTACCAGTGGTCTTATTTTAATACGTTTTAAAATATTGTTTTCTCTTTCATTTACTTTCCGCGTTAATTTCACCTAAGGAAAGTACTTTTGTAAAACCTAGTAATAAATAAAATTACAAACATTCTTCAGACATGACTAAAATTTGTGAGAAAAAAGAATTAAGACATGTTGCATATAACCAGTTTTTTGTAAATTAAATAACTTATAATTAGGAAAGAAAAGCGAAAACCTTTACTGTCAGATATATCTTTCCGCATTAAGTTTTCAGAAGCTATTTAACAGATTAACCGACATGCCATTAACACAGATCCGGCGCCACCCTTTTCTACCACCCTATTGTTAACCACATTATTTTTATCTAATCAGCGATCTTAGTATAAATGCTGCAAGCTAAATTAAGCTTCAGAATTTCCAGACAAAGGGTATTCAGGAGAATATATTCTTCTTCCTGACTCAGTGTAAAATGTAACAGTTAAGGATAAATCTTAGTTATAAATGTTAGAAACATCAGTGTATGTGTGTGATGAAGAGTGAAACCTTTCGCCCCATTTATTCGGATATTTTCGTAATGTTTGTAGATACAGAGACAGAATTCAGTTTAACTGCGCTCTATGTTATTTTACAAGATGATCTTATTAAAAAAGGTTTAAATTTACTAATGCTTCTACTTTAATTTTAGAGTAGCAAAATGGCATTACATTAATAGCAACTAAAATAATATTTCAGTTTCGTTTACTTTCCACATATATTTCACTTGAATATCCCAAAAATACGTAGACGATAAATTAAATACAGAATATTTTTGTTTATACTAATAGAGATTTCACGTCTAACAAAAATAAATTAGGCCTCTGTATTTAGCTAAAAGTCTCTGGAAGGCTGACTAATATTTGCGTATGCTGTGAATAGTCTTTGTTGCTAAATTGACAGAAATACTTTCAGGTTTTGAACATATAAGCCTGTTCGAAAATAACTGTGTTAAGAAGAAATTAGGTATGTTTTCATATCCGTTTGAATCCAGTTTTATAGTCTGTGAATATGTTTCAATCTAGTTTTGTGTAATTTATAGATAATTATATAAAGCACGCCGTTGTTTATCAGTTTGAAGATAAAAGTTTTTGTCGCTTGCTTTATTAAATGTGAAATCAAACCATTTTGTATGATGGAATACGTTTTGATTTGTTTAGCTTTTGTTAGCATGTCTAGTTACTAGTGTATAATTGAAACGTCAACGAACCGAACAGATAAAATTAAATCTCACTACATTATCTTTCAAGATGAATCTCGTTTCTCCTACAACACCACAACGCTCGTATTCGAGTCTGGTTATACCGTAGTGACAGCCACCTATGCATCTACATATCGATTTGTATTATGATTTGTGTTGCACTAAGTTTTATTCCTGCCCACGTCTAACACGCGCACCACAAATATAATCAACAGTTACAGCTAAAAACTTGTAGTCCTTGTTGTCCTCCCATCTCTTTAAAGTTTGCCTACGGTCAAATTTAAAGAAGAAAATGCTCAATCGTACTAGTAATATAACTCTAAACTTCATCATTGCTTAATGAGGTCGCACTGAGACAGGTTCGCCTATTCTCCTGATATATCACAATCGAATACGACTGGGGCTCTGTCATACATACCCAGTATTTTGGGAACAGAATGGGTAGATATATGCACACATCCTAAGCTTATTCCTTTCAAGTCCTGACGTTTCCTTGCATTTTCTGTTACCCATGGCAGATACATAAAACATTGATTTCTTCATGTTCAGCATGTTGAATGGGGCTATATATTTAATCAATTCTACACTGTATTTTGTATTATTTGTTCAGCAAATATGGCTTATATATATCTTGTTCCGCATGGCATAGCATTTTAGATGACCAGAAGTAGGCATGAAGAAAACAAACCTGCAACTTCATCTCCAAATAACCATTGAAATCCTTTATCTTCGTTCATCTCAAATTAAAATTTTCATGCATCGTATCTTTCTTTCCAAATGCAAGAAAGGTGTAATTAACAAACGGAGTCACATTGTTCTTCCAAAAGTCGACGAAAGGGTTTTTATACTCGAGTTATTCGCTCATTCGATTTTCCACAGAACATGATCTATTCGCGTTAACAAACGCGCTTCAAATTAAAGGATGCCAGGTGTGGCACTGGTTTTGCGATTGCTTGTCGTGAATATTACGCTCTCAACTGTTCATTTAGTTTCCTTGCTCAGGTTCAGAAACCTAGAAAGGATGCTGTAACGATCCTCAGGTTTGATGAAACGTCAAGTCTAAATTAGAGGACTTCCTGTTCTCATGGGAACTAAAACTGAGTATCCGCTAAATGACCGGAAGGTAATCAGCAAAGAAAACACCTTAAGGGCACCTCCCTTGTATTAAAACGTAAAAGGAAAGGAAGAGGCTTTTGTCCGAAAACTACCATAGTTAGAAGTTTCACCAAGCGATTGTCTGATCCGCAATGCGGAAGCTTTGTCTGTTACTGCTGTACAGTACTGATGGTTTACTTTATTTAACTGAGAAATTTTTGTTTAACCCTTCAACACATGGTGATGCATATATGAATCATACCAATTTTTACTGAATTTAATCAATACTATTTCAAAGCAGACTGTTTAATGGGCTAATATTTATCTTACTATACCCTTATCAATGTTTAGCTATTCTTTTCCCTAGTACATGGCAACGTAAAATTGTACTCTTTATTTCATTAGTTTGCCAAGAACACAGAATTCATTTCTGTTTTTTCAATGGTCAAGCTAGCTTTATGTTTTTCATAAATTCGGTATTAGATGCTTAAAAATTTTACTCTGTATAGCTGAATGCATGTACTTTTTAATTCTATGTTAATATTTAACTAACTACCGTAGTTAACATATAACTATTAACATATAACATATAACTAAGAACTATTTTAAAATGAAATATTTAAATTTTTCTGTTTGATTCATATATGCATCGCTATGCATTTATGATTCGATTTCGCTCTAGAGTGAAGAGTGATGCACATATAAATCATATTAAAATTTAGAGTGGATTTTTAATTATAAGACTTCATAATACCTTCTATTTCATGATTATTGTTTTATCGAAAATACCCACTTGATACTTGCGTGCATTGTTCTTATTTAGATTCATAAATTATTACTGTCTCTAATGCAGTATGCATATTGTTTGTTTGTATTGAAAATTCCTTTAATTTTTTTATTTATTTATGTTGATTTTTTTATGTGGTCTTGATGGATTTTCTGTCAAGTTTGAGGTATACTTAGACCAAGAAAATCTCCTTCACAATCGCTTAGCAAATTATGCAGAACTGGGCGTCAGTGTAAATTTTGTGATTAGACTTTGTAGGGAGATTCCTCGAAATCAAAATTTCAAATTGTATTTCGAAACTTTTATACTTCATTTGATATAATGAACTGCTTAGCTGATGAGGGCGTTCTTTGTTTGTGAATTGTGCGTAGGAACAGAATTCCAGATTGCAAGCTCCTTGCAGAAGAGCAAATGAATAGAGTCGAGGAGGAGAAGCGTTGGATACGTTGCAGACTGCGGTGGAACTGAAATATGTAATTTAGTGTAGAAAGACAATAAGAATGGGCT
Organism: Stegodyphus dumicola; assembly: GCF_044657685.1. Taxonomy (NCBI): domain Eukaryota; kingdom Metazoa; phylum Arthropoda; class Arachnida; order Araneae; family Eresidae; genus Stegodyphus; species Stegodyphus dumicola. Next base: position 94,848,236 of record NC_140772.1, on the reverse strand, counting down.
CCTGTTGTCAACGTTTGATAGACAACACCCCATTGAATATATATCTAGTTTCAATAGGAAGACAGTTATTATGGACTGCCCAAATGTTGTGAAATGATGCGACAAACATATGGAGAACGTAGATTTGCTGGATAGCCATATAAGAAGATATAAAATAACTCTGACATCAAGAAAGTGGTATATGAGATTTTTTATCACTTCTAAGACCTTTCGGTCATAAATGTGTGACTGCTGTACAAAAGAGTATTTCTACAGAATGGAGCCAAACCAAAGGATTCGCTAAACCTGGCCGTCTTTCAAGTTACTGTGCAAAATGGGTGACAGTTCCTAAGCGTGGGAGACCGAGCGGTCTTTTAAAAAGTGCTTACAGTGGGAAAAGACAGATATGTCTTGCATCAAACATTCCTCCAACCTGCGTCACACAGGATGAAATTCAACATGTTCCCATATGGAATGAAAATCGCACTCGTTGTAAATGTCAATTTTCAAATTCCAAATATTTATTGGATGTGAAAAATGCACTATAGCATTATGTCTAAAGAAGGATAGAAATTGTTTCAAAATTTTCCATAGAACACAAATTGCACAATAAATATACATGTACAAAATATTTGATATGTTATTTTTATTTAAATTTTCATCACAATTTTAATTTTTATAAATCTGAACATGATTATTTAGAATTAAGTATTAATAAAATTTTAATTAAAGTCAATATCTTCTAAAAACAATAAATAATTAAGTATTTTATGCCAATATTTATTAAATATATTATTGTAAATGATTTTTCATGTGGTTTGCATTTTAGTGTTAAATGCATGATGATGCATATATGCATCAACCCTAAAAATTCAAAAAATAACCAATAAAAAATGTTAATTAAATTTTTTAATGTTTTTCCATATTTACTTAAGCTATGACCATGAAGAAAAAAAAATGTTTGGTAAAAATACAAAAATTCATGCATTGAAGGAATTATGCATTAAGCTTTAAAATAAATGTTGGAAAGACTACTGGTCTGTTTATTTCTCCGTTTCGGAAGTTGCTTACGCCACATTGCATTAAAGTTGCTGGGTCAAGATGATTAAGAACTAAGCAAGTAAAACAGAATTTATATACCGGCGGCTAGAGTGTGCAACACAGCCAGCTCGATACGGATTCTAATCCAGGGGAACAAACCAGCCGCTTGTGCATTTCTATGGTTTTGCACATGTGTAATATGGATGCAGGCTAGCTTCTCTTATAAAGACCTCTACATTTCTTCTTAGTTTAAGAAAACCCTGTTGTTGTTATTGTTGTGACTTATCTCACTTGTCTGACAATACTATCAGAACAAGCCCATGAAATTTATCGTGGGAAGAAGTGGAAGATTGCGTCTGTCTTTGGCAAGAGCCTTGAGCACCATACAGGTGACATTACGATTTTGCTCAATTCCGCAACCACACTAATTTTCATGGAGAGAACCCCGGAGGGGGGAACAGGTCCAAGGGTCTATCACCCCTCTTCGGGGCCGTTCCCACTGGAGTTTATCTGAGCTAACGGCGTCACTTCCATGTATCGACTAGCTCCGCTATGCTTGTAATTCAGATTTTTCAACTTGCTGCCCTATGGGGAAAAAGTGGTTTTGAAGATGGCTAGCTACATCAGCTGTGTCCGTCAGTCAGTCAACCCCAGTGGGAACTTCCCTTTTCTTTACCCCCAAAACCTCCAGAGGACTTCTTGCTTGCTACATATTTAGAGTGCACCCATGCCACACAAACACTGATAAAAATATGTATTTTTTATTTCATCTGGTGAAGCCTCGTGACCTTCAATGAATAAAGTTCCCAGTCAGAGAGAGCTTTGAGAGAAAATAAACCCAATTTGATAAGCTTTCGTTAAATAAAATTTCAAATGTACTTACATTAATATACACAGGAAAAGCGGTGCTTCCATTGAGGACATTCAAAAAAAAGCTGGCTCTTATTGATGTTACATGGGGGGGTGCTGTAACTAATTTCGGAAGGCAATTTGAAGTTAAGACTCGACAAAAAACTGGTGTGTGTTGGGGGAATAATCTTATAAGGTATTTTCCACCTCCTTTCTACATACCTTCGTGGGGTATCCGTAGTACACTGGGCGCGTATTCGAGAGGTCTAGGTTCGAGTCCCGGCGAGGGCATCGCATATTTTTCATGTCTTCTGCTTCAAAATAAATTAATGTCTCTACAACCTCCCTTGAATGACTGAATCAGAAGAAGCCCACGAATTTTATCGTGACGAAGGGTACAAGACTGCGTCTGTCGTTGGCAAGAGTCTTGGTCGCCATATAAGTGGCAGTACGATTTTGCCCAGTTCGATTCCAATTATGCAGGAGAGCACTCTAGGGTCGATTTGAGAGCTTCCCATTCTTCTTCCCTACCACCAAACTACACAAGAGAACTTTAGGCCCAACTATATTTAAAATGCCTCCATGTCGCAAAGATTCTATGCAATTACAATATCCATGCCTTCTAAGGGATTCAAATCCTAGCCTTTTAGTGCGATAGTCAGAGTCACTAACCACTATTCCGTTGGGCAAAGTAATATCTTTGCGCATGCTTTTTTGAAGTCGATCGAATTACACGTCAGTATTTTTACAAAGCTCCTTTGAAAGCATGTGTGCTCGATCATAAATTTATGACACCTTGAGCAGTCAGACCATTATTCGTGAATGAAACTCATATCTATCTTTTAAAATTTGAATAGAGTTCCGTAAAAAAAAAGGATTATATTTAAAAATAAGAAAGTGATTTATTACTAAACTTCTTATTCATAAAGGTAATTTAATGATAAATATAAAATTTGGATTTGAATTATTATGTGGTTGGAAATGTATAACCTCTGCGTGCTCTTAAATGATCATATTTTGAAGGCCAAAAATATTTGTATGATTTCACGTCTCAACCCTTTCTTAGTACAACTTTCTTTCTTAGTACAACTTCTTTCTTCTTAGTACAACTTTCTTTCGTTAAGTTGAAAACCCCATCGGAATTATTCTCTGCTGAGATATTATACTTTAAATATAAGTACATGTGTTGCCTTAATATTTAACCAAGACAGTAAAAAATTCTATTAAACAAATTCATACATTATCTTGTGCTTCTAGTAGTAGGTATACGTCTCAAGACTATTGAGACTATTTATGAAACAATTCTAATAAATGAATAAATACATTACCTTGTGCTTCTAGTCGTAAGTATACGTCTCAAGACTAAAACATATAAATGAAAAGTAATGCATTGTCAATTTCTTTTATCCCTTTTAGACAAGTGAGAATTTACGTGCGAATATTATTCGACATTCAATATTTTTTCTGCATAAAGTACAAAAATCCTACGCAGTTTAACATTTCTCATGTAATTCTTTGCTTATATATATAGATAGTAAAGATGTTACAAATGAAATGCACAAGCAAATCGCAGAAAATAAGTAATATAGAGAAAATGGTACAAATTTAGTGATTGAAAAAACATTACTACTAACTTTTAATTCAGGCAGAATCCTCTGATACTCACAACGTTTTTTCTCTTTTCTAACAAAGTCATTGCACAATTATTATGGCATTCGACTTGAGGTAAATATATACCCCTCGCATGTACAAACGTTTCATAACTGCACGCGTGTGCTTATTCTAAATATGACACTTGTTCTAATTTTTACATTTAGAAAGATAACTTGCATTAAGAAACAACACATTTTGTATATTTTAACTTGGATATGCAATAAAAATTTTGCATATGCTAATTACTCACCCCTGGTTATCAGAAACAAATACTTGTATACTTATGTAGGGAATGAATCAAAATATTACAAAACCGTAAGCAACAGAATTCAGTTATTAACTTCTTCTACGCGTCACACCATTCATAATTACGTCATGAGAATAAAATTATCTTCATTATTACGTGAATACAGTTAAACTACTATGCACTAATGTTTCCTTTTCCAGTCCACATGCCATCAATACCCAGGATTTCAAGCATACGCATTTCATTTAGATATTTCAGCCATATTTCATTACTGAGCACAATATCTATTCAAAACACGACCCCTTGTTTGTTCATTTTCAGTGGCTCTATTATTTTAATGAAAATATGTGCTGTTATTTTAAAAAGCCAAGTCTTAGTTTATTTTAGCTTTTGCACATCTTAGATATATATCAGTTTTAAATCCATGTAGTAGTTGTATATAAAAAATTGTCAAGGGAAAACTTTCGTTTTCTAAATATTCCTTAACTTTTTACAAAATGCTTCTCATATTTTTTGCTTAACTGTCACCTACCAATTTCGGAAGGCTTTTTGAAGTTATGGCTCAAAAAAGCTCTAGAGTTGTCACTTTAATACTTTTTGTGCATGCACTTTGGAAGCCGATCGAATGACACCTCATTATTTTTACAAATCGCCTTTGAGACTGTGTTGGGCCCAGGGTGTATGCCGCATCAATCTTCATCAAGCTTTGTGTCATCCAGTGACATATCAGAATATCAGCAATAACCTCATGCTTTCTGATGCATGAAATAGGCTGCATAGGGAACATTTGCCATCTCTTGAGCGTAAAAGATCAGTTGACATCACTGTTCCTTCTGTACTGTCTAAATAAATTGGTTTACTCCAGTTAAAATATTCTATAGTGTAATTTAAAAATGCAGAGAAAACTTTAAAGACTTAGATTAAAAACAATTTCTTGTAATGCTTCAGTTTATAAAAACGTGTTTCGTGTTGAGATGATATTTAAATAATAATAAAAACGCATAAATAGTATTCATATGTAATAATAAAGGGAAATTTATAGCCTAGATATTGAAATATTGCATTCTGTAGATGTTGATTTGTAATGTACAGCAAACTTGACAGCTGAGGCAGATTACATATTCATTTTATTTTTTCTTGACATTTGTGGGGCCACAACTAATTTAATCATGCCTAGTTCAAAACACTTCCATTTTTATGTTGCTGCGATAAGAAGGAAAAAGCGCGAGAGAGAAGCATAATCAAAGTACGTAGATATCCATTAGGTGGCATATTAAGAGAATGGTTTCGGTTCAATTTCGGAGTTAACTACGTCATCATCGTTATGTAGAAGTCGTATAATAGATTAATATAGAAACAACGCAGTCCAGAAAAGTTACTGCTTTTTTAGAATAGAGGGGAAATACCCAAATAAAAATGAGGATTTAAAGGATTATTGCTAATTTAAGTTATAATTTTGATTTACATATTTTTTATCTTACATAGTCATCCTTTCAAAGAGAAAAAGTCTTAGAGATAGAAAATCCTTCTTAAGAGGTAATGCGCTAAAACCTTAACAAGAGAGAAGAAGAAGTTTGAAAAATACATATCATAAAATTTTTACTTAAAATGATTATTTAAATAATTGCAAAATGTAAGCTTTGATCATGTTTAAGAGTCCAGAAAGCTTCGTGTTTTAGAGTTCACATAACTATATTTATTCAAGGAAGGCTTTTCAAAGCTTTGCGCACTATAAATATAAAACATTTGGGCATCCATTACTTATTTTAAAATTCGCAATGTATTTTAAAATTTTAAAACACATAAATTTACATATTTAAAAAATATTTTAACATAAATATAGTGAAAATACTGCTGAAAATATGGTTTCACTCTTATTGTTACATTTCTAATTATGATGCACAAACTGGAAGATTCCCACCGCTTTCTCCAAATACAAACGTATGCATCTGTCGGGCAAATTCACAGGAGCTATTGAATGTATTAATTTACCAGTGGTTAAAGGTGTGCTAGGCAGTTATTTGTAAAGGCCTCCGCTCCTTGTAAGGGCAGCTGTTTGAATCACGCTAAAACATTCCATTGTGTTAAAAAAAAATTATATCTCACTCCATTAAAATTAACATTGAAGAAATGAATCTCAAAAGAAAATACTAATTTTTCATAAAAGTCATAGTTTATAATAACATATTCTATATATTTCATATCCGTTTGAACTTCTCTACTACTGGGTATCTGGGCATACCGGTATAAAAGGAAATGAGCTAGTGGACAGAACATCAAAGTTTTTCTCAGTTGTTGTTACTGCGTAAGGATAAGTCTATCATAATTTTCACATTTGCATCTAAAGAAGAAGGTTCCGTTTCACCTTCAAAATTATAGTGTTACAAGTTCTGGCATGTTACCCTGATTCTTGTTGATAATTATTATGTTTCGAGATTATTCTTCGGAGTTGTCATATTTGCAGAGTTTAGTTAATCTTTAAGAAACACGAAGTAACCGATACCACATCTGTCTTAAATGTGAACCCCTGTTTTACTTTAAATTTTACGTCTTATTAGAGTTTTCTTATCAATTTTGATTACAGCTGCTTTTCCTCTTATTATTTTTATTCTTCAGAAACTTAATAACTAATAATATCTTATATCGGCTTTGCAGATAATAGAATTATAGATTAAAACATAACGCGTTTTCATACATATAGGGCGATTCAGAAGTCATCGAACTTCCATCTTAAGTATTATTTCTTTTAAAAATAAAAATATTCACAATTATCCATGTTTAGAGTAACTGCATTACGCTTTTTGTGAATCATTATAAACTGGAATGCTAAACACAGTAGAAGGCACTAAACCACCGAACAACAAAACCGCTGAACACTGGTGGTAGTTCGATCCGGTGTGGGGCTACCTCCCCCCCCCACAAGTTCCTCCCTCGTGTACTTGGTCAAATAGCAAACTAATAACCTACTACGTTTTTCCCCATGTAAAACCTGAGATGTCAGTTTGCTTTAAACGTTCTCCTCAGATAGCTCTTGGATGCTTTGAAACAGTCCCTGAAAACAGTGAGTGGAAACTGCAAGTGCGCTCTGATGCTCTGGCAAAAACAAGGAAGTGATCTGCGTTAGTTGTCAAAGCGTGTTTAAAAAAAAAAAGAACTGTAAAACAGCATCCCAAAAAGTCAAGCTTGATATCAAAATATGCGCTTTCAATAAAATAAGCAGAACTATATATCGTTGCGTGACTTTGTGTGTTAACAATATTTCAAGTATCTTACGGAAAGAACACTTTTTAGTCCTCATTTGTTGAATTAATGATCAGAAAAAAAAAATACATGTTTTGACTGAATTTCATTACATTATGTTCTTTGTTGTTACATTAATGGAGATTAAAAGAGAAATATTCTAAAATGAAAATTTTAAGAAAGAGGAAATACACCTTTATATATCCGTTTCAAAATTTGAGACAACCATTTAATAATATTAAACTAATTATAGACTAGCTCTCAAAATATGCATTATTAGATACCAAAAATGAGTTTTGGTGAAAACAAAAGTTTGAAAAAAACTATGCAAGCAATACACCTTTTGCTTTATGTGGCTCTTCTTCTTAGAAGGAATGTCACCATAATGAAACAGTTCCCAATACGTATAATTTGCATCTTTTGGATGCTAATTATTTTTCCTTAAGGCTTGGTTTGGTTTATTGAGATTACCGCAAGGCTCACTAGGCTATCTATCTAAGGGGAGGGATGCCTTCAGGGAGGACATTCTAAGAGAAACGGGCTCGTATACACGTCACACACGAGAAAAACTACGAAATGGCCCATGCAACCAGCCTGTTTTCCTCATTTTCTCCAAAGATTAACAGTAATGTAATAAATGCTTTGGAAACTAATCGAGAAGTGAGAAAGATGGCGCTTTATCGCAATGGCTCAGTTTTCTGAATTGAGTTGCTCATCATATACTACACGACATTCCAAATGTAATAAGAAGTATCCAGAAAGTGATGGAATAAGGCAAACAGAGAGAGAGAGCAACGAAAAATAAGGGATCTTTATATCAAAATAATGTGCATAATACAGAGCGAGAACACTGTCCGCTCAGTTAGTTGTAAGACCACCTTGGACGACGATACACGAAGCAACACATCTGAGTACACAGTCAATGAGATTATGGATGGTGTCTTGAGGAATGGCTCCCCATTCCATGCCAACCATTAACCAAAGTTCGTCTTGTGAACACCGCAATGAAAGAGTCTGCTTGGCGTCCAATCACATTCCAAATGTGTTCGATTACTGAGAGTTCAGGGAAGAAAGGTGGCAGGAGAAGCATCTGCGTACCTTACAGAGCACGTTGGCTGATGCTACCAGTGTGTATCGTGGAGTTATCGTGCTGATAAAGGGCACGTAGGGGAGTGTCACCGTCCGTATCACATCATCCACGTATGGTTGGGTCGACATAGTGCCGTGATTACGAACTGGGGGTGCCGGAATCGTACGCAATTGCATCCCAAAGACGGTGCTGCGTTGTCGCTCGGTGAGGATTTCCACAATTGCTGACGGATTGGACCTCTCTCTACATCGACGTCACACTCGTACACGGCGACCATCATTGGAGAAACAGAAGCGTGACTCATGTGAGAATACGACCCTATGCCAGTCGTCCACATCGCTCGAGCCCGGCACCTTTGCAGATGTTGGCGTCTGTGATGTGGGTCCGATCACCATGACGTTCGCAAAAACGTCTGTCTGCCTGAACTACCTCCGTTGATGACAGCCTGGCATTCTATGCTATTACATGCGTCCTCTGAGACAAGAACGAATTTTCTACGAATTTCCCTTGCAGATGTAACGGCATTTTACAGGTTCCTTCCATTACATCGTCTTTAACATGCGCTAGAGAGCTGCGCATTTCACATCATTCGCATAACTCGGTGACGTATAATTGACGCGTCTTACTCTGAATTTGCATGAATTTCGGGCTACTTCTTGGTGTTGCAAATTTAATGTCAGGTAATGTAAGTGGATCAGTGCCATCCAATGCGTTTTAAACACATGACTATAGTACCTGAATTCATAATGATATCAGTAACGGAAGTTCGCCTCAAGTTTATTTCAACATTCTTTAATTAATTTATAAGGTATTTCTCCCGCCTTATTAGCGAGCGTTCGAGGTGTAGTGGTCTGTACGCTCAGCGCGTAAAATTGAGATGTCCGCAGTTCGATTCCCGGCGAAGGGCTTCTGATGGATTTATGTTTTTAATAATATTTCATCTTGCCTGCTTCCCAAAAATACCTAATGTCTCTACAAATTGTTTAGATTATCTTTACATAGATTTAGATATCTTATTACTGAGGATACCAAGTGAAGTCTACAAACGTATATATAATAAATTGTCTGATTCTAATTTTCTGTAAGGGATAGCTGTTTCTTTATGTAATCGATGATAAAAATAGACCAGTATTTGTTTATATCGTATTTGTTTAAGTACCCTTTCTACGCCCGGGCGGCAAGTATTTTTTAAGCGCTCAAAAGTTTCTTCTTAATGCAGAGGCACAACCTAAAGACAGAAAGTGGCGGAGTATACTGGTATTTCCGACTGCCCGTTTGAGCACGTCCCGACGTATCCCCATATACGGCTGCTGAGCATTTATTACCTCTTTTTGAGCGAACCCCACCACCTCTTCCCTCTCAGTCACTATACCTCCTCACTTCCTTACCCCTACAACCACCTATACCGATCACTAGTGACGGATGACACACTGTACCTACCACTTTACATTTTAATACGCGACCCCACTGAAGTACCCGGCCCTGGCTAGGAGTAGTTTTTCAAAACGTCAAAGAGACAGGCAATCAGGCAAACTTGTATCTATTCTTCAAGCGATGAAGGTGCATCCGGAGGGCGGGCAAACAAAAGATCGCAAGGCAGACGAAGGTCACGACCGCAGAGCATCTGAGATGGAGAATAGCCGGTTTCTCTTCGACTATAATATGATTTCGGCAGATTTCTGAGCTGGGTCTTTCAGGCAAGGAGTCGGCATTTTCAGGTGAGGATCCCTTCTGATGATGAATAGGTTTGTCCTCTGATTCCGAGAGCAGTCCGTTGTTTTTGTAGTCCAAGGAAAATGGTATTTCCTTAAAAAGTACAATCTGAGTATGCAAGGATCTGTAATCTCTGTCACGTATGCCGTGTGATGGTAGGTGGCTATTCAAAATGTGATGTTAAAGTTTCATTTCCCATCTACGTCGATTTTATCACCAGATGCAGTCTGGAGGGCAACACAGGATAGTGTCCAAATGAGTTTATCTTTAAATTGTTGAGATAAAAATCTTTCCTAATGATGGTAACATTAGCTCCTGTGTTATTGATCATACTGCAAGGAACTCAGATATGCACATGGTGGATAGTCCGTTACTGTTGCCACTCACTGTAGAAATCTTGAGCGCTTTAAAACAGGGATTTTCATTATATGCCAAGCTCCGCTCCTGGATATGGTCGTTAATTTGTTTCCTGCGTCGTTGTCTTATTTCCCGTGCCCTGGGGTGTTGTACGTGGCCTTCAGCTTCGCAATTCCAGCATTTTGGTTTCTTTTCACTAATATTCCATTTCATGGGATTTAATTGTCTATTTATATCGTGTGTCTTATTTTCCGTGCTCTGGGGGGGGTTCTGCAGTTCCTTCGTATGTGGCCTTTAGTACCGCAGTTCCAGCACTTTAGGGTCGGTTTTCTGTCACTAATATTCCGTTTCAAGGCATTAAGTTGCCTGGTTAAATAGTCTGTTTATTTTTCATGCCCAGGGGTCTGCAATTCTTTCGTGCGTGGCCTTCAACACTACAATTCCAACACTTTAGAGTCAATTTCTTCTCACTCCTATTCCGTAACAAAGCATTCACTTGTCTGGATAAATCATCTAAACGAGTCATTAATTGATCCACTGACTCGTGGACTTTCACAGCTCTGACAGAGTAGCGATCTCTACGGGTTGCTTATTAGGCTGCCTCATATTTCATGGCGTACACCAAAGCCCTTTTTAAGTCATTGACATCCGCCATTCGTCGAGACTTTTATATTTCCGAATACCGAATGGGATCGATGAAGCACTGCAGGGACAGTATTTCCCTTGTTTCTCTCGGGCACTCCTTAAAGACGAGATGAGACAGCATTTCGACATCCGAGCTCCTGGTGAGGTGAGACAGCATTTCGACATTCGTTGGCTTCTGTTGACGGGATTTTAACTGAAGCCTCCTGTAGTCTTTTAAAGACTTCTCTCCAAAGCGCAGCTCCAATGCGCCGAAGAGAGCTTCGAAATCTAACCTTTTGTTTTCGGGAAGAGTCTGAAGAATATCCGCTGCATCTGCTCTCAAAGAAGCGGCGAGATGTCAGGCTTTAGCTTGTGAATCTCATCCATTTGCTTCCGCCACTATAGAAAACTGTTTCTTATATACTTTGCCAAGAGATCTTCCCTTCATATGTGGATAACATCAAAGATGAACGAGAAAGCATGGATAAAAACATAAATCCATCAGAATTGCTTCCTGCTGTCGCTATGCATTTCTTTATGGTGTCAACTTCTTTGGCGGCTGCAGAAACCCTGTCATCAATCTGTTGTTCGATTTTTTGTTGAACGGCAGAAACGCTTTCTTCAGTTTTTCCAACTCTGTTCTCCAGCTCTCTTCAAATTCTCCAGCTCTTTTGGTGACGCTGTTAGCCGTTCACCTGAAGTAACTGCCTCACTTGCTTCACCCTTGTTCCAACTCTGCGTTACAGCATTAATGACAGAAATATATTCTGTACAATTGTTAGGTATTTAATTAGGGACGCCATGTTTGTGTTTCACTAAAATACTCACTAAAATAAAAATACAACATTTAAATTCATTACGTATTAACCCAGAGCTAATCGTAAAAATAAACATTTAATTATTTGTGTCCATAACAAACATAGATAGTAAAAAAAATGTTCAAGGAAAAAAAACCAAACATAGTTTTTAAAAGAAATACATCAGTATACTTAACAAATATTGTGAAAAATATTTTTTTAAAAAATTCCACAGCGAACAAGTATTAAACCGATCTACATAACAATGATAAATTACTCTGCACTGAACGGCAAACATAATATAGTGTAGACATGTATCAGCAGCAATGGGGGAAAAAAGGCTGCGTTCACAACTTACTGTTCTTTTTGCTGATTGATGCCCTTTCTTGTAATGGTAGAGCATAATTTACTTTTATAAATTGAAATTATGCAGAATTTAATTTTGCTTCAATAATATGTTCTCTATAAACACTTGATATAAGAGCATGAACATATCTGCAGTCACGGTCAATGTATACAACAATACATACCAACTGAAATTCAATGTTCTGAAGTTATAACGAGTGAAAATATATTTTATAATTTCAAATACTTTTAAAATAATGAAAATCTAACTTTTATTTACCTTGCAATCAACAAGATAATTCGCACGAAATATTCCAATTGGAGCGCAAAAATTTCCTATCGCAGGAAATGGAAATAATTTACTCAAGTGCATTTATCTTCAGCAAGATATATCTCCGCTTTGCGTGCTGCAAGAAATTTGCATGGGGTATTCATTCCACTTAATTGAAAGTTTCTCAGAATAAGGCGCATCTGGAAATCATGTCCGAGTCTCCCTGTTATAAATCATCCTGATAAGTCATGTGATGCGGACTCGAATTGTCGGATTGTTCCGTGGAGGCCAATTAATCATGTCTTTGTATCTGGGGGTTCACTTGTTGATGTCTAGCTTGATTCAGAGTCTTATTTGGATTTAAAATGATATTCTTAGAATCTCCTCGTCACTTCTTAAAATATTTTCAAAATGACTTTATAACAGTAAGTGGAAACTTAAAAATTTTCCATAAACTAAGACTTCCAAAATATTTCTGTGTCACCATATTTCATACACTAACTTTATGCATTCCATAAATTTCATTCCACAGAGAAAAGAAAAAATGGAATTATTGTAACAATAATAAAAATACTTTTAATATATTTAATAATTAATCATTTAATTAATTTTCAATACATTTTACTGCGAATATAATAGTTTATTGCAACAAAATATACCTACCAATAACAATGTCAATGAAAATAAATTTACTTTAAACTTTCAAATGGATATGAATCCATGTAATTTCGTTCAAGCACGAATTTATTTAATTTAGGCAGTTTTCTTGCTTTGTCATTTAAGAAGTAAGTTGCATGTAAGCATAGGTATTATCATTAAGTGTTGTAAGGCAATTTGTGTTCAGAATTGTTAGAGAATTATTCAGTTTTGGAGAGACAGACCTGTTGTTGTTTTTGTGTTATTGTATTTCGGGGTAGGTTATTTTTCTTTAATTTTCCATAATGGGTGAGTTTATGAGGAATTTTACTAAAGCTCTGCTATTGGAGTTAGCGGAGGAGTTTGAAACAAATGTGTCTCAGGCAAATAGAGTAAGAGAAATTAGGCAGGCTATTCTAAATGCCGAGGAGTATGAAGAAGAAGCTGCGAAAGAATACGCGGCAAGAATTTGGACTGCGGCTGAGCAGAGAAAAGCAGAAGAAATAGCCGAACAAGAGAGAGCAGAGCGGGAACGTAAACAAGAGAGAGCAGAGCGGGAACGTGAACAAGAGAGAGCGGAACGGGAACGGGAGCGAGTTTTTGAATTGGAAAGGTTAAAACTGATGAATGTGGCTCCGACTAATAGCCTAGCTTCATCGGTTTCGAAAGCTGAACAATCTAGAGAAAAAAAGGTTAATTTGAAAGATCTAGTACCGCGTTTTGAACCGAGTAATATAGATATTTCATTATTCTTTATGCTATTTGAGAAACAAGCTCAAAAAGAAAACGTTGATGAGATTGATTGGGTCTCGCAATTAATTCCTTTATTACCTCACGATGTAGCCCAATTGATAGTGAAAGAACCAGCGGATAAAGGAGATGATTATCAGCATGTTAAGAGATTACTCATGCAGAGATTCAAGCTTAGTTCTTGGGTACTAAAAACAAAATTTGAAGAGCATTCTAGAAAAAAAGGAATGTTATGGGTGGATTTAGTGTATGAATTGAGAGTGTATTTAGAGAATTGGTTGGATTCGCTAGAAGTTCAAGATTAAGTCTTAAGGAACTTATGCTCACTGAGCAAATTAAGCGGTGAGTCCCTCTAAAAATAAGAGAGCACTACTTAAACAATTTGGAAGAATTTTAAACAGCTTCCATTTTAGCAGAGAAATGCGTCAAGTATGAGTCTTTGCGAAGAGATACGAGGAAGTTAGAACAGAGAGCCGGGTTAAAGAAACCATTTGAGAAAAATAGAGAGCGGTATATAAATTCTAACTGTAGTTATCATCAGAAAAGTAGTGGTCATCAAAGAAATAAATCAGAGGAGCATAGAAAAGTGGAGGCTCCTAAAAAAAGCAAGTTTTCAATGAAGCAGGTTTCGAGAAACAGCGGATAATAAGGTGTTACCAATGTGGAAAGGACGGACATATCCGACCTAACTGTCCATCGCTGGAAAAGAATAAGGCTAATCTGGTGAATAATCTAGGAACGGAGAGTTTAGGAAAATGTTTTGAGCCGTATTTCAAGAAAGCAGTAATTAATGGGATAGAGAGAGAATATCTGAGAGATACTGGAGCTGGTATAGATCTGTGTAATAGTACTTGGATTAATACTAGTGACTTATTAGGGGAAACTGTATAAGTGAAACAGCCTTTGGACACAGAATGTAAATGTTTACCTTTGGTGAAAGTCACCATTGAAGGTGATTTTGGTGTGGTCACCACAAAGGCAGCGGTTACTCCGGTGGAGTTAGATAAAGAGTACTATTTGTTAGGGAATAAAACTGCACAGTTGATTTAGGAAATTAGGGAACGACCGGTTCTCTTGAATGCTGTGGAGACTCGTAGTCAGGCGCATGCGCGCAGGAGTTTAGAGAGAGCGAGTGCAAAAGACTTAGATTCCAGATCGGAAGAAAAGAAAGAGATAGAAAATGAAAGGGTCGTCAATAATGAGCATTCGGAAGAAAGGAATTTAACCAGTAATACGGAGGAGGCAATTAAAATTGCAGACATCAGTTTAGAAGAAAGGTCTATCCTTGCGGATGTTTCGCCAGCAGAATTCTTGGAAGCAGAAAAAACTTGTGCTAGTTTAGCGGCCCTGTGGAAGAAAGGGGAAATTGAAAATGAGAAAGAGTTTATAATAGTCAAGGAAAGACTATTCAGAGTGGCAGGTTCTAAAAAAGGGGAAGATAAGTGTCAGCTGTGTGTGCCTCTCGTTTTTTGGAAAGGGATCTTGAAGTTATGCCACGAGGAAATCTCTGGTCATTTAGGGGTAACAAAAACCAAGGATAGAGTTTTGACACACTATTTCTGGCCTAATTGCTACCAGGAAATTGAAGAATTTGTGAGGACGTGCGATATTTGTCAGCGTGTAGGTCACAATTAGGATAAAAAGAAAGCCCCTATGAAGATTGTGTCTGTTATATCAGAAGTGTTTAGCAGATTAAATATTGATGCAGTAGGACCTCTGATCCCTAGTTCGCGTGAAAATAAATACTTAATTACGTCTATTTGTGTTGCTTCCAAATATCCAGATGCCATTCCTGTACAGAATTTAAAGTCTAAATGTGTGATTCAAGCCTTGATACAAATCGTTTCTAGATCAGGTTACCCTAAGGAAATTCAGTGTGATTTGGGTAGATCGTTTACCAGTGAACTTACATCTGAGATTTTTAGTAAGTTCGGAATTAAGGTGTATCCTTCTTCCGTGTGTCACCCTCAAAGCAATTCTGTTGAAAGGTTGCATTCCACCTTGAATAGGGTATTGAAGGCTTTGTGCTTGGAAAGCGGGAAGGACTGGGAAGAATGTTTGCCATGTGCTTTGTTCGCCCTCAGAACTGTTAGCCATGAGAGCACAGGTTTTAGTCCCTGCGAGTTAGTACATGGAAAAAAATTGAGAATGCCTCAAACGATTGTGTATGAAAACTGGCTAGAGGAAGAAAGTTCAGACCCCACTGTGGTCGAGTATGTTCTAGACTTAATAGACAGATTAAAGAAGTGTCAGGAGCTGGCTGTAGAGAGGATGAAAGAGTGTCAGAGTAAAAAGAAACTCTGGTATGATCGCAACGCTGTTACGAGAAGGTTTAAGGTCAGAGATCTCGTGCTTGTTTTAGCCACGTCTATACCATACAAAATAGCTGTGAACTGGATAGAGCCAGGTAAAGTAACTAGTGTGATTTCCGAAACCAATTATACGGTAGATATTCCGGGTAAGTGTAGCAGTGACACCATTTATCACGTAAATTTGATGAAACCTTATTATCAGCGCCCCGAGTTTGTGAATCTTGTGATGGAGGAGGTCATGGATAATATTGAGGGAGAAGTGGATATTCCTTATCCCTTGGCTGATCCAACTAAGGTAGATTTTTGGAAAATAGTTGGAGATAGTAAGCTAGAAGAAAGATCTTCGGAGGAAAATTTCAAGAAGTTATAAGGAAGTATGGAGCGGTGTTTTCGTCCGACCCCGGCTGTACGTTTTTGGTCGAAATAGATATTAAATTGTTGGATGAGACTCCGGTTAGAGTCAGGCCTTATCGAATGTCGGTGAGACAAACCGACATCCTAAAAGAGGAAATTAGGCGGCTGCTTGAGTTAGGAGTCATAGAAGTCAGGCAATCTGATTATGCTTCGCCTATGATCTTAGTAGAGGTCCCAGGTAAAGATCCTCGTCCTTGCATAGACTACAGAAAATTAAATTCAAAAACTATGACAGAATTTTTCCCTCTTCCCAATATTGAAGAAGTGGTAGAAAACGTCAGCGCAGCTCCAATTATCATAATCATGGATCTAACCAAAGGATACTTCCAGATACCACTCACAGAGCGTGCACAGAGGTATGCCGCATTTGTGACCCCTTTTGGATCTTTCATCCCGAAGAAAATGATGTTTGGGCTTTTAAATGCGCCTTTCGTTTTTGTAATTTGATCGCTCAAGTTTTAGGAGGGCTGGACAATTTTGCTCTACCGTATATTGACGACATCGCAGTCTTTTCGCCGACTTGGGACAGGCATATGAAGGATTTGGTTGTGGTTTTAGGTCGCCTTCAGGAGGCTAAATTGACTGTTAAGCCCTCGAAATGCAAATTCGCACAAGACCATGTGAAATTTCTGGGTCATGAAGTAGGGTCTGGGAAAAGGTCGCCTAGTGAGGCCAAGATTCAAGCAATCAGAAATTTTCCGATCCCCACTACTAAAACACAGATACGTAGCTACCTTGGTACTGTGGGCTACTAAGCAAGGTACATAAAAGACTACGCCCGTATTGCGGCACCTTTGACAGACGCTTTGAAGGGGAAAAACAAAAAAGAAAAAGTTATTTTGACAAAAGAGTGCGACGAGGCTTTCAATAAACTGAAGACCAAACTAGTAAAAAGTCCGGTTTTATCTGCACCAGATTATTCTAAAGAATTTATTGTGCAGACAGATGCCAGCTTATGTGGTGCGGGTATTGTGTTGTCTCAAATTCAGAATGGGGAGGAACACCCTATACTGTATGTTAGCAAAACGTTTACTAAAGCGGAGCGAAATTATAGCACCATTGAAAGAGAACTAGCAGCCATTAGTTATGGACTGAAGAAACTAAGTCATTACTTAGACGGACAAAAATTCAAGATCCAGACGGATCATAATCCGTTGACTTTTTTAAACAAAATGATGGGATCAAATTCTCGTTTGACTCGCTGGGCATTGTGTCTCCAACAGTACAACTTTGAAATTGTTCATAGGCCTGGCAAATTACACGGTAATGCAGATGGATTGAGTCTTGTCCTAGTCTAGTGACTGAATATCACTAGTGGAAACAAAGTAAGGTAAAAAGTAATGAAAATTGGTGAAAATGATTTTTGTAGAGTTTGGGAATTATTTTTGTGTAGATTCAAAATTGTTTGCATTGTGTGTTTCATTTTCAAAAAATTGTTAGAATTAAATGTTTTATCTTAAGTATTAGCACTGAGTAAAATTTGAGGAATATGCTTTGTATAAGGCAGGCATTAGGAGTAGTTTAAATTATTTTTGTTGTATTTATGCGGTTATGTTATCTAGAAATAAGTGCAGGGTAATGTAACTGGCTTCTCTATTATCACTTAAATGGTTACCACTTGTGTTTTGAAAGCAGTGAATTGTATTTAGAATTTTTCCTTCCATAGTCAAGAAAAATTTCTTTATGAGGGAAGGAGTTGTGATAAGGTCACATAAAAGAAGAAGAGACTGAAGTTTTATATGGACAAGGATGTCTCGTGAGCATAAGCTGAAAAGTATTATTTTTTAACTTACAAATACGTTTTCAATAGTTGTTAAAATAGTCTTTATTAAAATAATTAAATCGTTGGCAAAGTTAAAAACGCAAGCTCGAGAGGCACGAATTGCTCTCGCACGAAAAATGTATAGAATTTGATTTGAAGGAAAAAATTTAGGTTTTTCTCTTCTGTATTGTATGTAGCCGTTTTGGGGGGGGCGTTCAATAAAATTTTCATGTGATGTTCCGTCATTAGCGTTTTCATTGGAGTTCATCATCACACCGTTGAAGTATTAACACTACACCACACCATGTAATTTCATTCAAGCACGAATTTATTTAATTTAGGCAGTTTTCTTGCTTTGTCATTTAAGAGGTAAGTTTAAAAGATCTTACTATTTCAGAAATATGCTTCTCTATATGAAACTGCTTTTTATCCATGAACGAATCTAGTATGCTAGAAGAGAAGAATACATGTGGTCGACTAAAAAATTAAAAAAAATAGTTACTTCACACTCCTTAAAATAAAATTCCTCGCATAAGTTCCTCGTTTTCAAGAATAAAACTTTTCCCTTCTAAAAAGAATTTCGCCAAGCTAAACCACCTTTTCTGCTTAATTTTAAATTCCCCATTAGCGTGTTTCTCTTTAAATAGTATAATGATTTAAATGTTTCAAAAGAACGGAGAGAAACATTTATCCAATAGATCAGTCCTTCCTAATAAGTAATAGTTGAGATTTCATTATATAGCTTATGCAGATTATACATTTACTATCAAAAATGAAAATGCATTGATTTAGCTGTTAAATTTTTTTATGATTGATGTGAATATTTATGTAGCAATACAAAAGAGGAGAGACTAGGATACTGATATACGAACAAATAAACATTCTATTAAGAGTTAAGAATAATAATCTTTATCACAGGACCAAGAAAAGGCAGTAGTTCTCTATTTAAGATTAAAAAAAAAAACACTCAATATGAAAAGAAAACAGAATTTTGTGAATTTCAGAAAAATAACAGCACTGAATATGGTAAATGGTTTGAAAGATTTCTACAAAACATCGTAACCTTGTCTTATGGGCATTAATTACCAGATCATCCTTTTAGATCACTGTGCATCCTGCAAGATTTCGGTGCAGACTGAAGTCTGATGCTGCAATAAAAGTTGGGAATAGTACACTAGTTTGTATGAGCTTGCCAGTTTTATATTTCTTTGGCAAGGGTATTACCGAGTTTCATTATGCAAAATATCGAATTGCGCTAACAGATACTAAACAAGATAACAATCTTTATCCCTTCATCAGTGACTACAGTATCAATGCATGCGATTTTCCTGAGGCTTAAGTTACTTAAGATTAGGAAACATTAAAGACCGCAAAGATTTAGGTATATGTTTTGCAGATAACTCCAAAGTTTGGGCCGTAGTAAAATTTATATTGTCCCATAGTTCTTAAAAATAAAATAAGCATACGTATACGATTATGCACAAGTAGTAGAATATGTAAGGTATTTTCTTTCTCCTTTCCACTTGCCTTCGTGATGTCACTGAAAGCATACTCGACAAGTATTCGAGAGGTCCAGGATTCGAGTCCCGGCGAGAGAACTGTGCATTTTTCACGTCTCTTGTTTCAGAAAATCCTAATGTCTCTACGATGGCGCCCGAACTAAAAAAGTGGTGGACGATAATTCGTCATCACCAGGATTGGGCGGGAGAGTCCCCCTAATCCTCAGTCCCCTTTGAAAGGGAGAAATATGTACATTATTTTCTCACTCCTTTTGGTTTAATACCTTCGTGGCTTAATTGGAGGCATAATCGACGCGTATTCGAGATGACCAGGGTTCAAGTCTCGGCGAGGGTAAAGTGCATTTTTCTCTTCTTCTGCTTCAAAAAATGCATATGATGACTCTACAAATTTTACTACGATAGTTATTTTTCTTTGAATTTTAAAATCGATATCCCATTTATATTTTACATACAGAATCCAGTTTTTATTTTCTATATATATTTCCAAATATTTATTCAACATCGTTAGGAGATATCGATAGTTATGGTGATTTATTCCATAATTCCCACCTTTTCTTTTTTATTTCAGGTCAGACTTATTCCACAGATCGCCAAAGTCCAACATTCTTGCACGAGCCTCCAAGTCGCCATGAATTCCTAAACAATTCCGGAGCTGTAATTCCTTGCACGGCATTTGGCAATCCCAGTCCTGTAATAAGATGGCAAAACGAAGATGGTACACCAGCCATTGATATTCCAGGACTTCGCCACGTACGTCTGGACGGATCTTTAGTCTTCCAACATTTCCGAGCCGATCAATACAGGCAAGACGTCCATGCAGCAACATACAGATGCACTGCTAGTAACGTTATGGGAACCATTGCCAGCAGGGATGTACATGTTGCAGCTGGTAAGCTTATAATGTATTTACGCTATGTTTTGCAGCATGAGAATTTGAGAATTTATAGAACTGCGTGAATGTTACGGACATTGAGTTTTAAAGAAATATTCAATAAGAAAGAAAAACAAACGAAGTTATATGGTATTTCTTACCCCCTTTCTGAATGCCTTTGTTGTGTAACTCGAAGCACGCCCGAATGAAAATCCGGAGGTCTAGAGTTCGGATACTGTCAAGGCTATGTACATTTTTCACGTTCCTTCGATACACTTAATGATTCTAAAATGTTTTGAATTCCAAAAAGTTAAAACAAATAGCAAAAGGCTTTACATTCATGAAACTTATAAAATAAATTAACGTTTCATAATAAAAATAAAAGCAAATTAAAAAAATTAAGTTACCTTCAAATTAGCTAAAAATACCCATTTTCTCTTCTTAAAAATGGCTGTTTTGCTTTCATCAGTGATTACATGAGAGAAACTGCAGAGTATGTTTCATATCCTAGCGCTTATGTTAAATGCTTTTGTTAACAAACAGTTGAGTTCCCAAGATTCAAAAAAATACTTCCGGAAAACGTACTTCAGATATTCGAAAACAAAAACAATAACAACTTCTGATGCTTTATTAATTTCTCAAAGATAAGCACTGAATAATTTAAATTGATAGAATACACGTAACACAAATTGTGAATTATCTCGTACGTGAAGACGAATTGAGCGTAGTTAAAGTATACCTTTACCTTAGGCGTACACTGCGCAAAACGGCTCAAATTATGACAAACTGCAAGTGTTTTAAAAATCGCACGAGTAGTTTAAAAAATTAGCGCCTCAATGTTAATTAAATTTGATATATATTTATTAATATCTCTTTTTTTATTAAACTTATTTGATTCTTCTTTTGTTATTTCAAAATTTCCGTTCATTCCAAATAAAATTCGCCTACTTTTTATGATTTATTTTTAAAATTTGTGTTTTAAAATACTTTTAATAAATTTTTCGAAAAACCTTTTGTATTATAACGTATAAAATCTTCAACATCATCTTAAAGTAGATATATCTCTAGGCACTTCTGCAAAAACATAGAGTTTTTATTTAAAATTTCCTACGATATACGTGAATTTACATTTTGGCGCGTTTTAAAATTTGGCATATTCGTTACAAGCGATAATATCGCCAAATGTGGTTTACACACTTTGTTAAAATTATTTGAAAGTAATGAAAGTGACCTTCCTTCTGGTCGTGTACAGTGAATAAAAGGAAATGAAAATAGGTTGCTGTAAATTAAGAAATTAGCCAAGTGAATTATTCTTGGCGCAAACTAAACAAAATACGCCAAGATAAATTTTTAAATTTCGCCGTAAATTTCACATATTTTACAAAATTTACTATTTAGGCATAATTTGAGTCGTATAATTGAAATGTGGAAAAATTTCAGCATGCCTTCTCAGAAAAAGTCCGATTTTGTGCCAAGATACCTATATTAAAACAATGCTATTAATTGTATTTAGGTTATATAAGTCTAATATATACCCTAAATCGAGCTTTCTAGACATGAAAAACGCAATTTGAATTTCGTCAATCGGCCCAGTAGAGCGGGAAATATAGAACTGCCCCCCCTCTTTTTTTTGTTTTTTTCCTTTTCGCAGTGTACCTATATCTGTGCATTTATTAAATGTATAACTGATGAGAAGCAATTTAAAATAATATAAAGTAATGATTCAAAGAATGAAAAATTCTGTCTCATAAAGTATATTTATTTATTTAGTATAATCAGTTAATTAATATTGCATCCATTGCTGTCCTTAAATATTAAGGGGGGTAAAACCTTTTCGAAACCGAAAATTGTGATAGTTTCAAGCTTTTATTACCGTAGTAAAACTCATTGCAGATTCAAAATAGTTTATTTTAAGATATATTATTATTATTATTATTATATTAAAATAAAATTTTGAATTTTATCCACATTATAACAATTTTAGGAAATATTCGTAGCAGGTCATTGAAATGACACAGGTTTCAGATACATAATCGCAATAAAATTTGGAAAAAATTTTAAATTCAAGAAAATTTGAATTCTTAAAAAATGTAGCATATTTTAAAAAAAAGTCAGGGTTTTAATAATTCACTTCTTCTTGGAGATGAACTTAACTTCAATCTATAAATTTAGAGAAGTAGCGCTATGAAATAAAATTTAAGGCTTGTTTTATGTTTAGGAGTTTAGGAAAATGTTCGTAAATATTGAAAAATACGAGGGGGAGTCAAATGAAAACCATAATTATTTTTTTAAATATTATTTATTGGTCACACAGTGTACAGAAGTAAATCACTTTTTAACATAGGCATTACCGTCACGTTCAGCACGCCACAAAAGGTCTTCACACGCATCAACACGTCGCTGTTTCAGTTCAGGCGTCAGTTGTCGAGGCACCCATCTTGCAGACACCTTATGAAACTGGAGAACATCATGCACAATATGATGTGCCGATCCATGACTCATGTGTACACATGCTGCAATTTCGTCTATTGTCACACGGCGGTTTTCCAAAACGATTGCTTCAACGGCTGAAATGGTCTCTGGAGTCACTACGCGCCGGGCCTGGTCGGGGCGTGGAGCATCGGCCACGGACGTTACACCATTTGCAAATTTCCGGCACCATTCATAGATTTGTGGCTGTGACTAACACGCTGTGACAAACACTGAACCTTCATTCGCCTAAAAATGTCAATCGGTTTCACACCTTCACTTCGCAAAAACCGAATCACAGAACGCTGCTCCTCGTTGGTGCATGTTGCTAGTAGGGCTGCCATTTTGGAACTGTTGTTGCGCCGGTGTTTGTGCATCTGCCGGCTGCTGCCACCTAGGAGACATCCGGCATACTATCGCAAACAGGCATGCCAACTTACAGCTCACTGGCGCCATATGCGGATTTTTATTTCTACTTTTATGGTTTTCAGTTGACTCCCCTACGTATTATTTTGAGTAAAACGTAAAATTCGATAGAAATCGTTCTATCAACATATATTCTTCCGACGTTTTAAACATTTGCACAGCAAGTTGCGTTGTAATGATGGTTGTGAAGCTTTGCGCTTCCTTTTAGTTTGTCTTTTATAAAGATTCTTAGTTCCTGAGTAATTTTATAAATAACGTTTTTATCTTTAAAAAATAGATTTGGTTAAGCATTCGAATTCCCTTATTCGCAGTATTGTACACCTGCTTCAATCTTTCAAATTCCTGACATTCCATAATATAAGTTCTTCAAATATAATTCTAAACAGAAATACTCATGCCTAATATAATTGACATAAAAAGATCACAATAATTAGAAAAACATATTGGTAAGTCTCAGCTAAAAGTTATTTAAAACCCTCCTCTTATAAACTGTCTCTTTAAATAAGCGGTGTGTCTGCCTTAATTGAAGCGCATCTTTTAACATAATTTGCAAGCGTTTAGTACTTTAAATCGAAACATGTTACATATATTCGGAATTAGAAAAATTAACTATATTTTTTTCATACGCAAAATTGAAAAAACGGCTTTTTAAACCAGGAAAGGTCTTACTTAAATTTTCAGTTGTAGCATGTAGAGTTCCTCACACTTTTTGTCTAACATGAATGTCGAGGAAACTAGTGAACTGTGTAGCGACTTATCATTGGGTTCAAACAATTAAAACGTAGACTCGAGAAGGGTTAAAACATCCTTTAATTTACTCAATAAGAATAACAATCGGTCTTTTTCTCGAGCTTACAACAAAGCCTCTACTCGGGCTTTCACTCAGAACACGGGATAAGAAACTAAACTGTAATTAACTAAAGGAGCTTACGTAGCCGAAGCTAAACACAAGTATCTAGCGTAGTTGAACATTAATTTAAGCTAATCGACGACTATCAAAAGACATGTAATAATACGGCCGAGCGTAACACCTTCAAGAATGACTTAGCCCGCTAAACACGCGCTACTACGGATTCCTAGTGCTGCCTATCCAAGTTAGTTGAACCTTCCTGAAATACTTCTTGTAACTCATTTGCATTCAATGCGATTCTATAAACTCATTCTGCTGGGGAGTTGTAAGTGAAAACAAGAATTGATGGGAAAGGTTTTCCAAATTAAAATATGTGTTATAAAATTAAAATACACCTTACAAGCACATCAGAAAAAAAAATACTTTGAATATACAGCGATAACCCCAAATCTGAAGGCAGGTTTACTATAAAAAATGTCTTATACCTTCTAATATAAAGAACCGCGATAGTGAAATATCATTCTAAATTCACTAAGTATTGTGATTATTATTTGATTTGCTTTATGGCGAAAAATACTGCATTCACAAGAACAGATGAAAAAAAAAATTGTCGAATAATTGAGTCGCAAAAACTATTTTCCATTGTTTTCCTAAAGTATAACATAAATTTGAAGCCAATTTTCATTACACAGTCTACAAGAGAATAATTCTCACCAGCAGATAACCTTAAAATATACTGCTATACATCGACAATAATTCTATACCGATAATAATACTATACATCTATACTACAGATCGACAGTAATATCTATATTATACATCGCAACAATATGTACTGGGCAAGCATTAAAATCTGAAACTCAGTTGATGTCAGATTAATGCTGGCTGAATATCACCATACGTGATGGAACTAATCTAAGGTCTATGTTTAAACATAAAGTATTGATAAAAATAATTTAAATTTGGTCTTTCAAATCAGTCACATATTTCTTCTTCATCGCAATTTTGTATGAAAAAGGAATATTCTTTTGAGGATTGGACTACAAATCACATTTTAGTTTATGGAATTTTCAACTATCATTTTTGAATCTCCAAATACATTTGGCTGGCTTTTGTAGAAACTTGGATAATTTGAACCATTTCAGCCTCCATTAATTAGTATGCGCATTTTGTCATAAAGCACTTTCATTTCGGATTTTGCTGTATAGGCTGATTTGTTTCGGTAGATTCATGGAATTGTTTCATTTCCTATTTACTTATGAAGAAATAAATAGAGATCTAGGAGCTTTTTATAGTTTTCTTGTTATTTATTAACTCTCAAGCGTGGTAAAAACTGAATTTTATTCCTTCTCGTCATTACTTTCTCATGAACATTTTTATTTGTACAACAAAAGTGTAATTTTTATTGTTTCCTTTGCATCTGCAATTTCATTTCTGGGTTTATTAACTATAGAGATAAAATTTCCGCTTTACTAACATATTACTTAATAAAGATTTGGAAAAAAAAAAGGAACTCTTAAGAAAATATTTGTTTGCTTAACAAAAAATAGCTAAGGGATTTTTAACTCCCAAATAACTAATCCTCAAAAAGAAATCTGTGACTTTAAATATTTAAACATTTCCAAATGCTTCATTAATCTCAAGTGCATATTTTGGTCTGCACTAATAACATTCATTACACGTACGATGAAGAAAATGTCCTGTCTCTACCCTTGATTTTTTTTAATCAAGATGTTTGAGGTTTTACTGTCGTGTTCCATATTTCTTAATAGAAACAATTTATACAAAAAAAAAATATTTTAGCAAAGCTTAGATTTTATGCTTTAGTTTTAAATGTAAAAATCCTAAATAAAAAGTAAAAAAAAAAAAAAAAAAAGACTACTGCTAGCTGTCTTACTAAGAAAACACTGAAATGATAATGAACTGAGAAAAGGCTGAAAATATATAAAAATAATATGGCAGCACCTAACACTGCCCGGTGAATTCTAAGTATTCTAAGTAGTACAGTATGTGCAGGAGAAAGAGCAGACTGGTAGACTGCGAATTTAGAGACAGCGTAAGAAACCTTAACAAATCCTTTTGGGTGACCGTTAAAATTTGAAACTTTTCAGTTTTTTTTAATAAATATATATATATGTCATAAATAAAAGCAAAGGAAATAACGGAGCAGTGTCGATGCTTGCTTAGATCCATATTGAAGAAGAATTTTGATTGCGTAGTATTTAAAGAACTTGGCAGTCGAGGCAGTTTTAATTCAATTTTTATTTCCAATTGATATTTGTGGCCACAATCACTTGGCACTCTAGTCGTGCCTTTCCACAGAAGATTTACATTTTTGATATTGTTGGGATAGAAAGCAAGCCAGCGAAATTACATCTTAGCACAGCAGAGAGCAAAAGCTGAAGTGCGTAGTTATGAAGGATGGAAGCAAGTGAAGAGAAAAGTTTTGGTTTACAATGCGGTGAGTGGTCGTCAAGAGGCATCTGGTATTAACGGTTACGTAAGATCGCATGATTAATTTGAATGAAGCAATGCAGATAAGTTATTACGTTTTAGAATAGAGAGGAAGAATTAATGTTTATAGTTATATTTATGCTGAATTGAGTTGAATTATTTATGATGAGTTTCCAGGAAACTGGCCTTTGGTCATGTTGTATGTGGGGATAAACCACGAAAACCAACCATGCAGTCAGCCCGTTCGTCAGGAATGGTACCATGTAGGACTCCCAGCATTCAGCAGTTTTAACTACTCGGCCATTTGTGTAAAAGTGACAGAATTGAAGAAAGGATATTCAGCATAAATATAACTATAAACATTAATCCTTCCTCTCTATTCTAAAATCGTAATAACTTAGTAAAATATGCATTGAGTCATTCAAATTAATCATGCGATCTTACGTAACCGTTAATACCAGATGCCTCTTGACGACCACTCACCGCATTGTAAACCAAAACTTTTCTCTTCACTTGCTTCCATCCTTCATAACTACGCACTTCAGCTTTTGCTCTCTGCTGTGCTAAGATGTAATTTCGCTGGCTTGCTTTCTGTCATGACGTGATGACCACGCATGCGCAGTTTAGCCGAACGGCCTGTAACGCCTCTCTCTCATGAAACTGACTAGAGAAGAGTAGTTAGTAGGTAGTAGCGAAATAACGAAGGAAATGTGTTGTATGTCAGCTTAGGTGCAAGATACGAAGTGATACTTGTGTGTTCATCGTTTGTACTTATTATTTTTATTTGTGTGTTAATAAAGTTTTGTGCCGTTAAAATGGCTGTTTTATGCAACGCACACAATACGATACGTCTACGGTAGGAAGTAAATACATATCCAGAAGCTACACGACCAACAAAAAGAAGGATATGACAGTGGTGTCAGAAGTGGGATATGTCATTCTGCAAAGTTCACGGTTAAATGCGTAAGTGAGTCTTCAGAAAGGTAAGAAATTTGTTCAATTTATTTTGTGGTAAAGTGGAATTCAAGGTTACAAAAATGGCTGAAGAGCTAACGAAATCTAAGAAAGAACTGAAAGTTATTCGTTCAGCCATTACTAAAGTACCAAATGCTATTGAATCATTAATTGCAGCCGGTAACGTTGAAGACCTCGAAGAATCACTGGAAATTTTAAAAGTAAAAGCTATTTCTTTGAGAGCGTTAGACGAAAAAATTAAAACTGTGACTGATGTTAATGACATTGAAACCGAAATCGAAAGTGCCTTGGAATACGAAGAAAAAATTTCGAAATGGAGCTTTAGAGGCACAAAATTATTGAAAGAAAAAAGAAATAGCAATAATTCGCTAGTTTCTAATGGTTCTTCTAATGATAGTAACAATTTATCTGTTTCTGGTGTCGATAAAATTTCTGATTATAATGTTAAATTGCCGAAGATTATGATTGATAAATTTTATGGGAATGCTGAAATGTGGCAGACATTTTACAATTCTTTTGATACGGCAATAAATCAAAACGTAAAACTATCTAAAGTAGATAAGTTTAATTACTGGCTTAGCCTGTTAGGCGGTGCAGCTTTAAAAACAATAGAAGGCTTTTCTTTATCTCCAGAAAACTACGACGAAGCTTTTAAAATTCTCAAAGATAGGTATGGTCGAAAAGATCTCCTTATTAATTCTTACATGCATAAACTTTTAAATTTACGGCCTGTCCGAAGTTCTAATGACATTAATTCTTTGAGGGAATTATATGATACCTGCAACGTATAAGTAAGGTCACTAAATTCGATAGGGGTCAAGACCGAATCGTATGGAAAGTTACTATACTCTTTGTTAATGAAATGTATACCTCAGGATATAACGCTTGATTTTGCTCGTCAAAACGCAGTTGAGGAAACTTTTAATGTCGACAACCTCATGAAATTTCTAAAACGGGAAATTGAAAGTCGCGAACGAACTTCATTAAATCTATTTTATTCTAAGAGTCACGCTAATTCTCTTGGAAGGCATTCACAACCAAATGAAAAGCGAAACAACTTCCACACTCGGAATTCATTCAACGCCAACAAATTTGGCGCCAGCTATTCCCCTAATGTAAGCAAAATTGCAGTTGTTCGAACTTTCCCTTGCTTATTTTGCGAAAGCGAAAATCATGCTTCGGAAAAATGCGTTATGTCTCCGGAAGAAAGGAAAAAGAGTTTAAGGGCTTCTGATCGGTGCTTTCTTTGTTTCGAAAGGAACTGTAGAATAAAAAATTGCCCTTCTCAATTAAAATGTTCAAAATGTAATTCTAAGTATCATAATATATTGTTGCATGAAGATAAGGAAAGGGTTGCTAAAGAAGAAATTAAGAATAATTCTAACACCGTAACTGCAAAGATTTCTTCTAAATATTTTACTGCGAATCAAGAGGTTAAAGAATTAATAGATGACTTGCCAACCGTTAAACTTATATGTGATGGTAAATTAATTAATGCAGTAGCAGGTACAGGCACGCAATTGACCGTTGTCAAGACCGATATTGTACCAGAAAAATACCGTACGCCACATGGAAGTGTTATCCTCACGTCAGCTTTCGGGCAAGCTTTAGAAGCTCCTCTCATTAACCTACCTTTAGTAATATATTCTGAAAATCATAAATTTATGTCACCTATTTTTATAACATGTGCAATGGTGGATAAGTTATGTAATGATTTACTCCTGTCGTTAAGTGCTTTTAATGAGTTAAGGGGAGATGATAAAAGAAAGTTTAATTTTGAATGTAAAAATGTAAATATTGCTACTGATAGTTTCGGTGAAATGCCTTTTCAGGAAACTGAAAATTTTGACGAAATACTTAACCATGATAGGGAAAACCTAATTAATGAAAAATGTAATGAAACTGTTAAGAAGATAATAGAATGTTGTGCGGTATATGAAGATACAGGTAAGGATGATTCCAAAGGTAGCACGGAACACGATCAATGTGTTTCGGATTCAGAACTGTTTCGAGTGCAACAAATGAATGACCCATCTTTAAAAACATGCTGGCAAAATGTTAAGAACGGAAGTAATAACTTTATTGTTATTGACAACTTTTTGTATCATAAAGATAAAGTTCTAGGAGAAAGAGTTTACCAGTTAGTCGTTCCTAAAGAAAGAAGAAAACAAATTTTGGACTTAGCTCATTCTAGCTTATGGGGAAGCCACCTGCGAACCAAGAAGACAGACGAACGTTTGAGATATTCGTTCTATTGGCCGGAAATCAAGAAAGATGTAAATGAATACTGCAGTGCTTGTACTTCTTATCAACGTCAAGCGAAAAAGCGTCCCTTTGATGAAGTTCCGATTACGCCAGTAACACGTCCTAAAGAACCATTCCAGGTAATTAATGTGGATATCCTAGGACCTGTAGAGCCAAGCTGTAGAGATTACAAATATGTTCTGTGTGCTGTTGATCAATGTACAAGGTGGCCCGAAGCGGTGCCATTGAAGAATTTGAATGCCAAAGCAACATGCGATGCATTGTTGCAAATCTTTTCACGCACCGGAATTCCTCAAATTGTTGCTTCAAATCAAGGAACTAATTTTACTGCTTCGTTGACCCAAGAGTTTTTGAAAAGGATCGGATCGTCCCCAAGGTTCTCGACTCCTTATCATCCAAGTTCAAATGGCCTGGTAGAAAGATTTAATGTTGTTTTAAAGGGAATGATACATCATACCGTTAGAGAACATTCGAAAGATTGGGAGAAACATCTACCGTATTTACTTTGGGCTTACCGTGAAGTTCCTAATGCTACGACTGGTGTTAGTCCGTTCCAAATGCTTTATGGAAGACGTCCTAATGGCCCGTTGTCTATTTTGAAATCGTCATGGACTAATGAAACTCCTCTTCCTCATGGACAGTTAAGTTCAGTTACCGATTATCTGAATGATTTGAAGACGAAATTGGAAAAAGCTGCTGAATACGCAGGACTTACAGATGTTGGAAAGCAACAAGCTTATGCATTCTACCGTAACCGAAAGACTCGTCATAAAGAATTCAAGGAAGGTGACAGGGTTATAGTTTTAATCCCTGATAGCCAAAACAAAGTTTATGCCACACGGACGGGACCTGCTACGATCATCAAAAAGCATACTGATTATAGTTACATAGTACAAATGCCTGACAATTCATCGAAGCACGTTCACGCAAACAAGATACGAGAGTTCAATACCGTTGTGAATAATGTCGGTGTGATATATGATACAGATATTGATTCGGCGAAGTTGAAAACGTTCCAAGAATTGTTCCACGGAAAGCAAAAGAACACTATTCTAATGAGTAATGTGATTTTACACACATTGAACCGCATAAGAAGAAAGAACTTATGGAAATTTTAAGAAGGCATAAGAACCTAAGAACTGGTATTCCGAAAATCGCCAATGTGGGAGAACACAGCAGCAAACTGAAACCTGGAAGTATGCCAGGAAAGCAGAAACCGTATCGAATACCTGCAGTTCTAAGAAATGAAGCTGGTCGTCAAATAGATAAGCTTTTACAGCTAAAGCTAATCGTTGAATCAGAAAGTGCATATGTGCATCCAGTAATTTATGCATTAACAAAATGGAGCGGTAACATTATGTGTAAACTAAAAGACCATGCTGAGTTTATTGATGACGTGACTTAAAATGACATGATTATATTTTCTAGTGAGTGAAGCATGACTGATGTTATGAACTATGAACAATAAGACGTTTTGACTATTTAGTCTGATTTTTTTTAGTTAAAATGCTAATTTTTTTTTCTAACGTTTAATGTGTTTAAAGATTTAGCTATGGTTTGCTAAAGTATTATGTTTAATGTTAATGATTGATTTTTATTGTCTCGTTTATATGATAACTGCTTATATGATTATGATTATGTGAAGGATTTAAGTTTGAAAAGTTAATTGAATGTTACATCCTTTTAAATGAATAGGATTACTGAATTTATGTTGAAGTAATTTTAATTTAAAATGGTAAGAATTGGTTAATTAAGTTCGAAAATTTCATGGATGTTATTTTATTTTGTTTCAAGAAATGTTTATATATGTGGATTTGACAGGTCATTGAAAGACGCAATCAAATCTTTTCAAGGGGAGGTGTCATGACGTGATGACCATGCATGCGCAGTTTAGCCGAACGGCCTGCAACGCCTCTCTCTCATGAAACTGACTAGAGAAGAGTAGTTAGTAGGTAGTAGCGAAGTAACAAAGGAAATGTGTTGTATGTCAGCTTAGGTGCAAGATACGAAGGGATACTTGTGTGTTCATCGTTTGTACTTATTATTTTTATTTGTGTGTTAATAAAGTCTTGTGCCGTTAAAATGGCTGTTTTATGCAACGCACACAATACGATACGTCTACGGTAGGAAGTAAATACATATCCAGAAGCTACACGCCCAACAAAAAGAAGGATATGACACTTTCTATCCCAACAATATCAAAAATGTAAATCTTATGTGGAAAAGCACGACTAGAGTGCCAAGTGATTGTGGGCACAAATATCAATTGGAAATAAAAATGGAATTAAAACTGCCTCGACTGCCAAGTTCTTTAAATACAACGCAATCAAAATTCTTCTTCAATATGGGTCTAATCACGCATCGACAGTGTTCCGTCTTTTTCTTTTGCTTTTATTTATGACATATATATATATATATATATATATATGTAATGTTTTTAGTTATTCCATCACATCGTGGGCGAATGGTGAGGCTATTCCATTACACGTTCTGGCAGATGGTTGACGAAGCTGGGATGATTGAAGTACGGAGAAAAATGACGACTCAGGACTTTTCACTTTTATCAGCAAGCATATCTTTATTTTAATTTATAGCAGATGACTTTTTCCAGATGAAGTTAATCAAATAACTTATTCAGTAATTGAACTATTAGATACGACTGACTTTAAACTTTAATACGTCATAACGTTCTAACAATGAAACAGGAGCATAGCGGAAGCGTTAGCAGGACGAAGGCGAGAAGGCATCTGTTTAGGAGAACTTATGACGCAGCATTTATATGAGGAGGTTATGTAATAGGTGCGAATGTTCTAGAAGGTGATGGTCTAATGGGAGATGCTGAATTGCAGAAAATTAATTAAAGGATGCTGGTACGCAAAGAGCAAAGCCATCGTATTTTTTTTATTTTACATCTCCCCCCCCCCGTCAAAAAGAGAGGCCGGGGTGAGAAAAGCATTAGTACAGGAGTGAAGCAAAAGTATGAAAAAAGACATGGAAATATCCAGAACATAGCGTACAAACTTTAACTATGGCCTATCATAGTTCATGACTTTCTCATATAAAATTTTGACTTTATAGCATATGAAATTTTAAACATTGAAACTATGAGTTATAAATAAATATACAATATATGACTAATTTTAAGACTATAACATAATAAATATGGAATACTGATGAATAAATAAGTTATAATTACAAAAGTCCTCAATTTTGTTAAAAATGTCCATTTTTTTTTTTTTTTTGAAAGTCCTTTTCATAAAAAGAGTTCGAATAGAATGAAAATATCTGGTAAAATCTCTAAATGCCAGATAGTCCACAAATATGATGCATGTTGATAGTTCACAAATATGATGCATTTTTTCCTCTCATCGTAAAGATTGACATGTTTTGACATGTTTTACACTTCAATACAAAATATTATACTTATTCAAAAAACAATTCAATATAAATAATACAATTATACACTAGAACATGAACACTTTGACTTTAAAACTATGGCATGTCCTCGCCAACAGATCAGCGTGATTACTTGCTGATGGTTGGGGGGTGCTAGGTACAAATATCGAAAACCCTCCGTTGCCTAATAGAAGGTAACTGGTTTTTGGCATTGTACATTACCTCAAAGTGGTTTTTAGAAAAATAAAAGATCCTATAAAATCAAAATTATAAGACGGATAACTTGTATAATAAAGTTAAAGTCTTTTTTATAATGTTGTAAATTAGAATCAAATATTATCCTACAATAAGAAGAAAATTTTTGCTACAAAATAATTCAAATTATGTGAAAGATATAAAAGGTCAAGATCGGGAGAATAATTTGTCACAGTCGGGAAAATAACTTGTCATAGTTAGGGTTTAAGTCTAAATCAGGTATTAAAAGTCATAATCAGGAAAATGTTTAAAAGAGAATTTTTAAAAAATTAATTTTAATTTTGAACAGAGATAGGAATTCTACTATT
Organism: Stegodyphus dumicola; assembly: GCF_044657685.1. Taxonomy (NCBI): domain Eukaryota; kingdom Metazoa; phylum Arthropoda; class Arachnida; order Araneae; family Eresidae; genus Stegodyphus; species Stegodyphus dumicola. Next base: position 94,814,367 of record NC_140772.1, on the reverse strand, counting down.
TCTGACAGTTAACTTAAACTCACTTGCTGGATTAAAAGGTCTTAATCTAGTTGAATGAACAATTTCTGATTTCTTTTTAGTTAAAGGATTAGGTTTATCTATTTCATAAGTAACTTCAGAATATTGTTTTAAAATTTTATAAGGTCCTGAGAAGGGAGGAGATAATTTACGTGTATTAGGGTATTGAAATTCTTCATACATTACTAAATCACCAACTTTAAAATTACTAGGTTTAAAATGAATATCATATCTTTCTTTATTTACATTATGATAATCATCAGATCTCTTTTGAGCTATTTTTCTGGCTTCTTCTATTGACGGATACAATTCTTGATTTTGAATTAAGGAATCATAAGGTAATTTTCCATACATTAAATATGATGGAGAGAATTTTGTTACAGAATGAGGGGTATTATTATACTCTTCAGTTACTTGGGGTAATAATTTTGTCCATGCTGTACTACCTTGATAAGAATTTAGTTTACATTTTAATCTAGTTATAATAGTTTGATTAACACGTTCAATTTTACCATTAGTTTGGGGTCTATTTGCAGTAGTTAGCAATTGTTTTACATTATGATTCCTTAGAAAGTGCTTAAACTTTGAAGATGTAAAAGCAGCGTTCCTATCACTTAAAATCTTTTTAGGGACCTGAATTTGGAAAATTTGTTTTAAGCAATTTTTATAAGTATCTGTAGTTACACTTTTAGATGCAAAAGTCCAGATATATCTAGTTGCATGATCAATAATTATGTGAATATACTTTTTAGTAGAATTATAATAATTTAAACCACCTACAGTATCAATAGATAATATTTCAAAAGGTTCACTAACTGATGGTAAATTTTGCATTAAACCAAATTTCTTTTGTTTACTTTTCTTATTAAACTGACATACTTCACAATGTTTACAATAATTTCTAACATCTTGAACAATTCCTGGCCAATAATATTGTGGAGATAACAAATTTAGCATAGATAATACACCAATATGACCAAATTGTATATGGGCCTTTTCAAGTAATTTCGTACGTAGAGACATGGGTATCACAATTTTGTACAATCCCTGTTTTTTGATAGTTAAGACATCATTCATTTTCCTATACTTAGTATTACAAACATTATCTAAATTTTGATATTCTTTTATTTCTTCTAATGATAATAAATTAACTTGCAATCTTAAATGTTGACACATGGGATTTCTAGAGAGCATGTCAGCTTCAACATTAGTAGATCCTTTTTTATATTTTATATCAAAATCATACATAGATAATTTTAAAGACCACCTAAATAGACGACCTGTAGGGTGTTTTATATTTTTAAGCCAAACCAAAGCAGCATGATCAGTATGTACAGTAAAATGGTTACCATGTAAATAATAATAAAATTTATCAATTGCATCAATAATAGATAAACATTCCAGCTCAGTAATGGCATAATTTTGTTCATAAGGTCTTAATTTTCTAGAATGAAAAGCAATTGGATGTAAACTACCATCAGGATGTTCTTGTTTTAAAACAGCACCAACAGCTTCTTTGGACGCATCAACAAATACATGACAGGGATATTTAGGATTAAACAAAGTTAAAATAGGTCTAGAAATCAATGCATCTTTTAATTTTTGAAACGCTTTTTGACATTTATCAGTCCAATTATAAGGAGTATCTTTCTTAAGTAAATTTGTTAATGGGACTCTAATTTTAGCATAATTTTGAATAAATTTATGATAAACATTTAGCATAATTTTGAATACATTTATGATAAACATTAATACTTCCTAAAAATCTTTGTAATTCTTTGATATTTTTAGGGGGCTGCAATTTCTTAATAACCTCTATATTTGCATTACCGGGCTGGTATTTACCTGCTTGAATTTCATATCCTAGAAAATTAATTTTTTCTTTAGCAAAATTACATTTAGATTGTTTTAATTTTATATTCTCTTTCTCACATATATCAAATATTATTTTAAGATGATTTAAATGTTCACCAAAATTTGGAGAGAATACTATAATATCATCAAAATAATTTAAAGCAAATTGAATCTGATATTTGTTTAAAATTTGTCTAAGAGCTCGTTGGAAAACAGCTGGGGAATTTTTCCAACCAAAAGGTAATCTAGTAAACTCATGCAGTCCAAAATTTGTAGTGAATGCCAATTTTTCAGTATCCTTTTCATTTAATTTTATATGCCAATAGCCTGATGCCAAATCCAATGTAGAAAAGATTTTTGCATTTGTTAATTGATCTAATACAGCATCAATTCTAGGAATAGGTTCAGAATCAGTTTTAGTAATTAAGCTTCCTGAAATCAATACACAATCTGCTTCTGGATTGCTCGTCTCGCTTATAAGCTAAAGTTACAGGAGTAGCATAAGGACTATAAGAAGGTTTAATAATTCCAGCTTTTAACAATTCATCTATTTGTTTTTTTAATTTCACTATTATCTTTAGGAGATGCTCTATATGGTCTATAGGTTATTGGTAATTCAGAAGTTATAATAACTCTGGGAGGTTCAACCCTTATACAACCAACATCATATTTACTTTTTGCAAATATATGATTATAATCATTCAACAATTTCTGTAATTTACTATCAGAATTTTTACTATTTTCACAATAATTACCACAATTTTTAGTACTAAGATCATTTTTACATACAAAATTTTCGCTATTATCAAAATATTTACTAGATTGTTCAGCACTGATATCATTTTTACATACATAATTATTTTGGAAAAACTTGTCTACTTTAACATTTTTACTTACCTGTTTTCCAAGCTGATACACATCATAGTTATGAAAATTCAATTGTAATTTAAATAATGAAACACATGGTGATGAAAGCAATAAATAATTCAAATTTGAATCTACTACATAAAATATCACATTATTTTCTATTTTACCTACTTTACACTTTACTTTGATTATTTTCTCTATATGAACTTGGCTAGATATTGAAAATATTTTATCATGAGATTTCAATGAAATTTCTCTAAATTTATCACCAATTTTGTTAAAATATTTTAATGGTAAAACGTTAATTTGCGATCCCGTATTAATAATACTGGGAATTTTTTCCTGTCCAATTTGGACATTCACTTTAAAGTAATATCATGTTTTAACTTCTCTTTTAGGAACCGTGTTATAATTAATAGCAGGTAATTGTGGATATCGAATTGGCCGATACGTATACTGTAGAGGTCAGTATTGCACTTGTTGATAATTAAAAGGTCTCACACTACGAAAACTTTGATAAGGAGTGGCTTGCACTGGTCTGGGATAATAGCACCTCGGAACAGTTTGCCTTGGAGAAACAAATTGATAATTATTATTTCCTAGACCATCCAACGGCATCTGAACTGGAAACAGTTTCCTAGCAAGAGTAATCCAGTCTTTCGCTGTGTCTATGTTTTGCACTGTTAACAGCATTCTTTGAGACTCAGGAAGTCCTTCCGTAAGTGTTTCCACCATTGTGGAATCAGGTAGTTTCAAGCTGGCTCCTAATTTCAACTTATTACGAAAATAAACATCAACATTATTAAATTTCTCGTATTTTAAAGACACAAAATCACTAAAAGAAACAGATTCCGATGTTGTGAAGTATGTCTCGAAAATATCCTTTATGTTGTTCCAGTCTTTATCTAAACAATCACGTAAATAGAGGGCTAAAGCCTCTCCTCTAATACACTCTGAGAAAACAAATTTCTTTTCCTGTTCTGGAATGTTCTTTGCGGCACATTTCCCTTCAAACAATAGAAGATATTTGTCTATTGGAAAATTTGTACTTGTGCCATCAAAAATAGGGAATTGAAATTTCACTGTATCCACAATAGCTACGGATTCTTGCTTATCAGTTGACATTTTTTCCATTTTTGAACGTGTTAGCATTCCAATCACAAAATCTTGAGTTTAAGAGTTCGCATACACATCAATTTGAACACTAAAATCAATAACTTTAGAAGCACTTGATAAAACGCATAACTTTGGAGACGAGGGAAAGTACTTAAGAATCGCCGGAAAAGAAGCACAAGAATCAGACGATCACACACTGTCCTTGACCCACTGTTGAATTTAGAATCGCGTTATAAATAAATCCAGGAGCTTTTTTCCCACGTAGAGGATAAATCCTACCGGCTTAATTAAGAACTGTAATGTTTTTAGTTATTCCATCACATCGTGGGGGAATGGTGAGGCTACTCCATTACACGTTCTGGCAGATGGTTGACGAAGCTGGAATGATTGAAGTACGGAGCAAAATGACGACTCAGGACTTTTCACTTTTAACAGCAAGCATATCTTTATTTTAATTTATAGCAGATGACGTTTTCCAGATGAAGTTAATCAAATAACTTATTCAGTAATTGAACTATTAGATACGACTGACTGTAAACTTTCATAACGTTCTAACAAAGAAAGAGGAGCATAGCGGAAGCGTTAGCAGGACGAAGGCGAGAAGGCATCTGTTTAGGAGAACTTATGACGCAGCATTTATATGAAGAGGTTATGTAATAGGTGCGAATGTTCTAGAAGGAATGGTCTAAGGGGAGATGCTGAATTGCAGAAAATTAATTAAAGGATGCTGGTTCGCAAAGAGCAAAGCCATCGTATTTTTTTTTTATTTTACATATATATATTTGGTGCGGCAAAAATAGGAGGGAGAAATGAGATTAATGGTATTGTGTAATACTAAATGCAAATTTACCTTTAAAAATAGCAATTACAAAATAGCAGAAGATTTTCTGACTTTCTTTCCTGACTTCTGCAGAAAAGTAATACATTTGCAAACAACTATTTCTTTTTAACGATGAAAACATTTAACATAACTGTTATATTTAACGCATAAAAATAATATTTAACAAATAAATATAATCAATATTAAAGAGTTTCATCTCGAAGAAAGAAAAGCAGTGTGATATATAACGACGTTAAGTCTTGGTAGCCAGATTTCCGAAGGAAAGCCTGTGATGCCCTAGGAAGAATGAGAACTCCTTCGTTTTAATGACTTATTTTTGTAAAAGCTTATTTAAAAAAATATAAAATCAACTAATTAATATTTTTTATCATTTTTGTTTAAAACGTTTTCTAAGATCTTGTTTTATAATCTATGCCGACATGCAATCTGTGCAAATACACACACACACATATGTTACGGTGAAACACCGAAACCTGGAGAATGTCGACTTTCACCGGTGAATGTCAGCACTCACATAGTCGCTTGGTGTACGTCCGAAATATTTTCCAAATACTCTTATTTCTGACTTACACCGGTAAATGTCGACTTTCACCATGTACTAATGGTGAATGTTGAACATATAAGAATATTATATTTTCTTCTCTGTAATTCAGTTGCAAAGAAACGCATTTCAAACTTAAAATAAGAATTTAAGAATATAGGAACTTAAAACACACAGTACATTCAAAATGAGAAAGGAAAATAATAGAAGTTATAAACTTACTAAATTATGTGATTCAAATCTTATTTATTGCAACAACTTAAACTACTATGGCACTTTGAATTGCACAAGAGCCCCTTGCTTTTACAACTGCATTTATTTGTGGAACACTTCCTTTTGCAATGACAGCGTGTACATATACTCCTCTCTTTTTGACGTACACCAGAGCATGTCTGTGATTGTCGACATACACCGGTGAAGTCTGTGATTGTCGACATACACCGTTAAGGGTCCGAATTTACAAGAATATAATGCAATATTCGATCTTTCACCGACGTATTTTGTGAATGGTGACATTCTCCGGTGAAAGTCGACACTCTCCAATTTCCGTCTTTCACGGTAACATATATATACATGTATAGATGCAATATAGCATACACATATATATATTTGTTACACTATACATTTATTTGTGATAACAAACCGATATACTTTTGGATATTCCAGCTTTAATATAATGAACGTGAAATGTCATAAAATTTGCGCAATTTTCCAAAATTCACATAATTATGTTCAGTCTTTGATACATACTTTATTCAAAAGAATTGTTTTCCGTTGTACTACTATGTACTTTAAAAACATAATTTTAAACAAGTTAAAATAACAATGCGCATATATCGTGCAAATATTAAAATTCTGAAATATGAAGTTTGCTGATTAAGTGAGGATATGTGCAATTATCGATTTTATTTAAATTTTGAAAATAAAACTATTAGAATTGCTCACACTCATCGACCTGACAACATATGGTCCAAATTTTTCGTGGGTCGGACTCATGCGCTTTCCTATGATCTTACATGCTGACATATTATTATTTTTTTAATTAAAAGTATCTATACATCTGTATGTTTATTGCGACTCATTGTTAACGTTCCGCGAATTATGTAGTTTTGTAGGGTTTTATTATGTCTGTCAACTGTCGTTATCGTTCTACAGGCCGCCCAACCGGTGTAATGGTTAGCGTAGCTGACTACCGTGCCGAAGGGCCCGGATTCGAATCTCGTAGAAGGCATGGATGTATGTAAAAGTATAGTGTCAGTATGGCATTAAAGCACACTAAATATGCGGTAATCCGAAAGGCCTCTCGAGAGGTTAGTGGTAGGAAAAGAGGGTTGGGAGACCCTTGGACCCATCCCCCCGGTATGCTGTTCATCAAAACTGGGGGCGGAGCTGAGCACTGTTACCTGTAAGGTGCTCAAGGCTGTTGCCAACGCCAGGCGTATCATGCGCTCCTTGCCATGAGGAATTTCGTGTGCTTGGGCTGACTTTAAGTCAGACAAGTGAGCATTAGTCAACAACGTTCTGCAGACCCTGCTAGGATAGTAGCGAGTTAGCGCTGCACTCGGAAGCAAAATCAGATTTTAAGAAAATTAAAATAATGTTTTTATTTAGCTCTTAAACGAGCAGAAGGGCAGTTCTTGTGCGACAGACTAGCCATATTTATATTTGCGGACATTGAATTTAGCATAAGACAAAATGATGCTCAAATGTAGTTGATGTAGTCTGAGACTACACACACAAAAATAGACTAATTAAATTTCCCAAGATAAGTAGTAGCGCGTATTTTAAGCTTAAAACCTAGCATGATACCAAAGCCAGAAATAAATTGATCCAAAGCTGGCTATAGTATACAACACAAGGCTGCCAGGAGTTCTAACTCTAAATATTCAAACCCTCAGGTTAAATACAATATAACTAATTCGCAATCTGGCGAGGTATATGAAAAGAATAAGTTATAGTTAAAGTTCTGATCATAATAACTTGTTATTTAGATAAAATCTTTTAATTTTGAATTCATGTCAGCTTTAACTGAAAATTCTTGCCGAATTTTATTATTTTGATTACATATTTGATATCATCCAAAGGTTATATTTTCATTTTCTGTTATTTTAATTCCAATGAACCCATACCCTTAAGAAGTGAGCTTCCATTTCTCCGTGGATACTGCATTTCGTTCCTGTCAATTTTAAATATCGAGTTGCCTGGTGATAATTATTATATCAATTCTGATAACAGAAAAATGAAATATGTAAAATACCATATTTACTCTTATAATTACATCAAATAAGTAATTTTCGGACCGTAATTTTCTCCGCGAAGTTGAAGAATGATTATATCTCCACAGAGCCTGGAAGAGGGTTCGGGCAGATGAGGCACTTGCTTCGGGTGAACAAATAGGAAACGCGCCAAATTATCTAAGAAAATTCAGAAACTTATCCTGAAAATAAATTATGATTTTCATCTTTTAATTTTCGAATGCATCAAAGAATAGCAAAAGAATTTTGTATTATAAAGAATCCAGGTGGGGGAAAAATGAAAAAATAAAACTTAACAGCAGTAATTAATTCTCAAAAACGATGAGCTTTCGCATTAGTGTTTATAATATTTTTAACAATAAAATGTATTACTGAATGTAACATTATGATGCTAATTTACATGCATTACAGTTGTGTAGAATAAATTCTTATAGAAAATATCACAGTCGAACTATTAATCTGAACTAAGCTCTCACTTCTCCTACTTCGTCATAACAAGCGCCCACAAATCCTCTAACTGAGCATACACGGCGACATAATTGCTGAGTGGAATGCTATCCGAAGAATAAACCCTGATGCTCGCTGTCTCTCTGTCGCCCTATTTGACTAGTGGTAACTCGGCGTAGCGCTTAAGCTGTCTGATTCGGTTGTTGCCAGTCTTCGCTCCATCTGAAGAATTTACGATGATCTTATGCTTTTCTAAAGAAATGCTATACCACATAATTGCTAACGTCACCTTGATCATCCATTGCCATAAATGGCCATTTATTAGAAATGCAACTGTGCTCAAAAATTGCCTAACATTGCTCTACCGGTTAGCGACTTCATGCGAGTACCTAGAATTAGAGAATTACGTTCGCCTGAACCGCAGAATAAACAAGGGCTATGGAAAATGAAATGTACTACATTATTAGTTATTACTCCATTTTTTGGTATAAAATTTTCCACTGTACGAGACACATGCATTGATGTTTTTATCTTGAATTTACATTCATTTGCCCGAGAACTGCATATACTGTTTCATCTGTAGTTCTTCCTGAAGCAGACACTTAATAGTAAAGAATGAAAACATTTGTTCATTAGTTTGTCGACTGGATAAATATATAAGGTAAGATCAAATATATAAGGTAACATTTTCGTGAAAAGTTCCATTATTTATAGTGAAGCAATAAAATAATGTTTTTTAGTTTAAAGAAACAAAAAAAGTTGGCTTAAATTTTGACTATTTTGTGGAAGCTTTAAGACACACTGTCCTAGCTAATTCTAATATAATTAACTGATTTTGATACATTTTGCTCCGTTGATCCTAACATGATCAATATAAAAACAGCTTCTTGCTAAAGAAATTTTAAGAAATACATTTTGAAAAGACAGAAAATAAAGCAATGGAAAAAATCAGCGCGATGACTTGTTCATTTAAGATTATATATATATATATATACATGTTTTAACTGTGCACTGTCGCTTCTAGCTTATCTTGCCGTTTAAACGCTGGCGTGTTGCTTCTGTTCTTATCGCAACAGTAACAAAAATGTAAATGTTCTTAAATAGACACGATTAGAGTGCCAAGTGAATTGCGGCTGCAAATGTCAATTGAAATTAAGATGAATATTTAATTTTCCTGCTAAATTTACTTTTCAATTACGGATTCAACTTTGTGTATTCTACGCCATCAATATTGCTACGTAATTTTCATTACAATGACGAAATCTCCACCTACGTCATCATTATTACTTCTTAGCGCCTGCATATCATTACACCTCTCTCTTTCTCTTTATATATGTATATGTAAACATATGGTATATAAAATTAAAACATTAATATTAGCTACACCAGGGATAGAAAACATGTTTATTACTGTGAATAAAAATTAGTGGTAAACACCTGTCGTACTTTCGAAATTTAACACATTGAAATTCCTAAGCTAACTGATAGGGCCCCTAATCCAAATAAATAAAATTAAACATGAAATACGAAGCACCAATTAAATCTTGCTAATTTTTAAAGTACTCTTATATTGTCCAGATATCGTGAGATCCTTGAGAGAAGTATCATCTGAATGCCAAGCTATTGTCATATTTAAATTAGAATTAGATAGCATGTCAATTTTTACCCAAGCAAGCTCATTAGCATGTAAATTTTTGATCAAGTTCAAATAAGCTTTACTTCCTGGAAAAATTCGTTAAGTGATAAACTATCTATGAATAGCAGAGACTGATTCATTGATTAATGAATTATAATGAAGCTCGTGACGTTACGTGCATTAAGAGCGATGTTTTCGTGGAGCATGTCCCGATAGATCTGTCGCATATTCAAGCTACTGAAGACTATATGCTGTCAATCCGATCACCATGAACTGTCCGCACAAGCTGCCTGTTTTGCCCGACGGTTACTTATTGTTGAACACTAATATTAACGAAAAGACCGGCAGCAAAGAATTCAGTATTTGCTGAGAAAAATTCGCGCGATCAGAAGTATCTAAGTGCTTGAAATGGAAGCTGCAAGTATTTATTAAGTTACTAACGGGAATTATTTGCGATACTGCGTTAAGGATAAAAAACAAAGTAAATGAAGAAACTATAAAATTCATAGCATACGTAAGAGAGTTTAAACCAATGACCTAAACATGTTCGGATAATTGTGTAGAACCCAGTGGTTTCAATATGATAACCACGCTCTGTTTGCATTATTGTTGCAATGTAGGTATGATTACTAATTTAAATTAAAAAATATCACGGGTGGGGTATTAATAACAGAATTTGGACAAAATATTGGTGCAAACTTTATATAACGAAATCATAGTTCGTAATAAAGTATGTAAGACAACACGTACCTAATAATATTTTCAACGTTACCTGTTAGTCACTTTTATATTAAAAGCCTTTTTCTTATCTTTTATGACCATACTCTTGTGTTCAAATTAAGTAATATGAATAAAAATTGTTTTTAAAGTATCGCATAATGTTATGTTCTCCGTTTATTGAGACCCTTAACGTAAAATACAAATTTCATTATGTTTAGAAAAATTTCATCGCTGTTGAAATGAATTGATTATCAAAGTATATTTTTCTAACTGAAAACATCAGGTTGAGAAATATAGCTTTCTGGTGAAAATTCTTTGTCGTGATCTGATGGAAATGATACACAATCTGCGAGGGTGTAAAATGGAAAGTTATAATTAGCTGAATAAAGCGTATGAACGCGATTCAAAAGAATTATATTTGTAGTCAAACAGAAATGCCAAATGCCATGTTGAAAAGAATTTATGGCGCGAATGTTTTATTGATGCCATATTCATTTCTTAATATTTTCTGTTACATAATTTGTCAGGCTCAACATTATATAAATATCATTTAAGAATAAGTTTACTAGATTTCTTTATTAAAAATCATGAAAAAATATAAATTTTCACAGATAGAATAAAACATCCAGGGGTGCTGAATACAAAAGAAGGAAGTTCATCAAAGCTGTGCTTTACAGTCGCAAGTCTGGATGGCGAAATGTGGCAATCAAATTCGATAACTCATCGAGAAACTTATTAATAGATAGCTCAGAAGAAAATATTATTTAAGTTAGAAAATTTAATAACTTTGTTTCAAATATAACCCAACAACTACTCGAAACTTCTGATAATAAGGAGAGAAACAAGGAGGACAAAGTAACACAAACGTGATTAATTTTACTGATCCTCCATAAAGCCCGACAATTTCAGGCAAAATAAATATGTTCTTAATAGAACGTGGACCGGATTAAGTATAAGATGCTGATTTCAGGGAATTTATTTTCAGAGGATGGCGCAGACGATTTTCCACGAAATGAATTTCTAAGAAGTGTTCTAATAGGAAGAAAATCCATCACAAATGGCTTATTTATTCAAAAGAATATCTGTCGTTATTCTCTTTTCCAAGCATTCGTTTTACTAAAAGTAAAACATATTTTACTATTTCCAAACCAAAAGATTGGGAAGATTCGAAGATTGGGAAAACTTAAACCGGTCTCGAAAATTGTGTCTTTGTGGATGATTCCGAGAATAAATTAAGAGAATCAGAAAAAAGAAACCTAGCGACATATCTTACGCATTATATTTGACGTAATTTTGTTTTGTACAAAACTCTATTTATATCTTAGATGTACACATGGGAATATTGACAGTTTATTTGCAAGAATGCTTTTAACTAAATTGAATTTATAAGTCTAATAGACTAAATTCAATTAATTCTGATAGAAATATTAGATAGCTAATAACAGAACGTTATCCATTTGCTGTTACCCTAATAAAGTGGAAGATGAATTCATTTTACTATAAGGTAATCATGTTCGATTTGAAATGTATTCTAGGATTAAAAAAAAAGCCAAATCTTTTTCTTTGATATTTGATTATACACCAGATGTTTTGAATCAATAATGTCAGATTATTAGATACGTGTACATGAAAAAGGAATATATATTTATTGAAAATTGTTTTATAAATTTTAGAGAAGAAAAGACAAAATTAGTAGCTGTTTGAAAATAAGAGCATTCTGAAACAATTACGTTTAGAAATCGAAAAAGAAAATAAATCCCTTAAAAGTACCTGCAGTCAAAAACTATAACTGTCTACAAAGCCGCACAAGATACGCTATGTCTTTCACTTCATTCTTTAAATGAGAAAAAAAATGCTTTTAGCGTGTATATAAAAAATATGAAACTTCAGCATTAGCGATAATATATCATCATAATATGAACAGAAATGAAAACGGAAGGTTAATAAATCAAATTCAAAGGATCAATTGATACGAACCAGTTTTTCAGAAAAATATATGTTTATATAAATTAAGGAAACGTAAGAGATGTTTTACCAGTGGGCGAGACTGGCCGTGAAAGCAGTCCGGTCCGGCCAGGACCAGCGTCGGAGCCTTGCCGTGGAATGCCTCAGCTGCGCGGCTCACAAAGCTCGGAGCGACCGTTTCAGCGGGCAACTAACAGCCGACTCAGAACTGGCACGGACTAAGGGAAACCGACTGTCTAATTAAAACAAAGCATTGCAATGGCCGGTCCGGTGCTGACGCAATGTGACTTCTGCCCAGTGCTCTGAATGTCAAAGTGAAGAAATTCATCCAAGCGCGAGTAAACGGCGGGAGTAACTACGACTCTCTTAAGGACCTGGCGTGGACTCGAGCGTCCAGGATTGCGGTAAGTGTCATATACTGTGGGTGATATCTCCTCATGCTCTGTGGGTAAGCTTTCACTACTTAATAGTGGTGTGAATGAGGACGGATGACTGCTAGTATGACTACTACTGCAGATGCCTGATATTCTTCTGTCAAGTGCCAATGGGAGGCCTGGTATCCTGGATATCCGATCAGGCGCGATGTCGTCGCGTGGTACCCGTAGCGAAATGCCTCGTCATCTCCAATGCATCTGATTTTGATTGAAGTTCTTCTGTAGCTTGAATATTATTCTTGGGCATTGATAAAACGTATGCTAAGAAATTTTTCGTATTGTGATGACACAGTAGTATTGTAAATAGGTTGCTTATGTTGTTGTTGAGTTGCTGTAGTGTACTGCGTTGAATAGTTGTATCAGGTTCAGTGTTTCTCCTTACTTGCTTGGGGAACATTCAAGAACCTGACTCGGAACAGGGAGCTTACTAAAGCTATGTTCAACAAATGTGGGAAGTAGACAAGATACACAGGAAGGGTATACGAAACCCTTTATTTTTCACTCTTTACAATAATTTCCGGACTTCGGAATACAGACACCAACCACTTGTGGTTTGAACGTAAGAATATAAAAATATTAACTAAACTCTAACTTAACTTTAGAATAATAAACAATGGCCTACGTGGAAGATTGGCCGTATATTAACAGGAAGCCGTATGTAGTACAGAGAACTGTTAACACTACAATACGTTTAAAATTATTAAGAGGATTAAACCTCTGGCCTGGAAGGCAACCAGCAACCGAGTAAAACTGGTAAGGCAAGCGGCCTGCTTCGACTAACTCCTTCCTCTCTGCTTGCTTGGAAAAAGCCACAACTTAAGTACTTGGCGTTCGCCAGACAAATTTGCATAAATAAGTTAAAGCTTTTAATTCTGGCCGGAAGTAGAAAATAAGAAGTGATAGTAAAGATTTAAAATAAAATAAACATTAGTAAAACTTAAGATCCTTACATACTTTCCGCCAGAGTTAATTAGTTTGAAACTGAGGTCTAAAACGACCTTGTTGAAAACTTTTAGCTCTAGAATCTAACGCGAGGTAAATCTTTTACAAACATTCCTCACTAGAAACTAGAAATTTAAAAAAAAAATTGTTTTTACATTATCAGCTCCATGGACAATTACTTTTCATCTGTACTGCATCTAAACAGGAGCTTTTAGTTGAAATCTGGTTCCTTCCAGAGATCTGGAAGGAAAACTAGTTTAATGAAATGTTACACAATTAAATGGAAAGTCACATGAATATTTATATTTCTCTTAACATTCTTATTTCATTCATGACTTTTATTTAGTTATCTCTCCCCGTGCTCTCTGACATGTGTTGTAAAAGAAAACACCGAACACGAATGTGTTTATGTACCAGTGTTCAACACTACCGTCTACAATCAAACACTAACGTGTTAAAATTCAACATAACAATACCTCGTAACACACCTTATCTTCATCTCTAAACCGTGAGGTACTATTCTGAAAGTGGCTAACTCTGAAGTGTAGCGTCAGAGAGCCTAACTACATTCATTCAACCTTTAACACATATTCACAATACTTTTCTCTTTTTTTCAGTCACACGAATAAGTTTAAAATTTTTTGCATTACTTTCACTTTTACCCTATCACAGTATTTCTTAACATTTAAATTAACAGTTCACATTGTATATAAGAACATATTAACATGCCGTTAATTTTACGCAATTTAAAACATACATTAGTAGTACACTGTTAACTTCTATTCTTTTCCAAGCAAGTGCCAATTCTTCTACATAGAAACACTACATTTCAAAAGTCTTTCAGACTAAAACTTCTTTCTTGCCAGAATGTTTTAAATAAAATTTATACAATAACTTTTACAATATTCAAGAATTTACACATTCCTATTATACATCAAATTTAGTTTTACGCGCGAGTAATTGAAAAACATGATACCAAAATAGGTAACAACTCATTTCTCGCCTTTTTGGCGATAAGGGTAGACCTCACATGAGGTAAAACGTCTTGAATTCTGCCACTTGCAGTAAGAATGAAAAATAAACTTAAGTTTGCAAAGTAACATAAAGTTTTACTTATCTTTGTGGTATTCGGACATTCTTTTCTCTGCCCAGTCCTGGAAGGTAGCGAAGATTCGTGTTTGATTTATCCTCCTTCTTGTGCGGGTTCGCCCTTCAGTTCCTTCCTCTAGCAGCTTTCTTTTCCCTCCAGTTCGGTCACCCTTGAATACCTTCTTTTTCGCCTCTGCCTGTGGTCTTGGCCGTTTGATGGCCGCTGGTCTTGGCGGAACCGGGACACTTCTCTCTCGTTCCTGCTTGGATCTCGTTGCTGGCCGTTCAAATTTTCCTTGTATCTTTTCCTCCACCGCTGGTGGTCCTTCCGCAATTCGGCGACATTTGCTGCGTAGAGTCCTATCCGATGAGTAGATCTTCCGTTTGGGAGCCGGGTTATAGTTGCCGATATTTCTCCTGGCTCTCTTTGCATTCGTCGTACTTCTCCCTTCTTCATTCTGGGGGTGGTCGTGTGCTCTCTTTTCTGGTCGGTGGAACGGCTTCTTTTTCTTGTTACCTTCAATTTTCCAACGGGGAAACTTTGTTTTCAATTGCTCCTGCCTCCTAATGGCTTGTCCTTGTGCTTGTCGTTGTTCCACCTCTGCAGCTTGTGCCTGCAGTGCCTGCCGTGCCGGATCCTGCAAAAGATCTTTAAATATTTGCATTTTATTACGGTCATAGTATGGTTTTATTTGGTCTATGTTTGCGGAGCATGTTTCACCATTCCTGGCTTTTAACACCACTACAGCGTGAGTTATTTTTTATGACATATGGTCCTTCAAATCGTGGAAAAATTTGGCGGTTTTATCTTCTGGTGCTGAAGAAAGTGAATGCTTAATTTTTAATACTTCATCTCCTACATTATAAGTTACTCCCCGTCGTTTCATATCATAGCAGAGCTTCTGTTTTCTTTGTGCTACTTCAGTGTTCTTTTTTGCTTCTTTAATTAATTTTTCTATATCGCCCATTTTAAATTCTGGGGCTCATTGTTGAACATAAAATAATTTATCTAACGGCGTTATAATCTTTCTGCCTAAAAATAACTCAGCAGGAGTTTTGCCCGTTGTATCATGTTTTGCGGTCCTAAGGGTGAAAGCAAATTCATTGACATAGTTATCCCAGCTTTTATGAAAATTTTTAACATAACTACGGATACTTTTCACTATATTTCTATTGACCCGTTCCGCTATATTTGATTGCGGCCGATACGGGACCATTTTTAAATGACGTATGCCCAGTTTTTTTGCACATGTCTTCAAATATATTACTTACAAATTGAGGACCATTATCCGATATAACCTTTAGGGGCGTCCCGTATTTTAAAATACATTTATTTAAAATAGAATCAGTAAGTAATTTCGCGGAGGCTCGTTTTAAGGGAACAATTTCGGTCCACTTACTAAAATGATCAACCATAACAAGGAGATAGCGACTTTTATTTAACTGACATTTTGGGAAAGGGCCGAATAAATCGATGCCAATTATTTCATTTGGAAAATCGGATTTAATACTATTTAGAAACCCGGCCTGGCGGAAATTAATATAATTAACTGCTTGACATGTTGGGCAGGACTGGACATACGCCCTTGTTAACTTTTGCAGTTCAGGAAAATAGACTGCCTCGCATACGCGTTGGATAGTTTTTTGAATACCAGCATGAGAAGCTAATGGGCTGTCGTGTAACTCCTGCAGGATTTTAATCTAAGACTAGCTGGGATAACAGGTCGAAATTCATTGTTGGAATTTGTAGTTTTTGTATAAAATAATAGACCATCTATTAGTTCGTATTGGGCCGCCCTATTTCTCATCGCCACAATATGTTGGTGGCTAAAATTTTCAGGATCCATTAAATACTCATAAATGTTTCCAAACTCAGGATCCTTACCCAATTCGGTTATTACAGTTTCTCGGGAATTTATTCTACATGCTGTGAGCATTGCTACCTTTACAGTATTACCTTCTTCATCTATTTTTATTCTGGATAGGGCATCTGCTACGATATTTTCCTTTCCGGGGGTATGCTTGATTACCAGATTATATTCTTGTAGCTTGAGTGCCCATCTTATTAACCTTGGGGATAAGTTTTTCCCTGAGTACAATCTAGTTACCGCCGCATGATCAGAAGACACTGTTATTGGCGCTCTTCCAAAATAGACTCGGAACTTTTGCACTGCTAACAGAACTGCAAGTGCCTCTCTCTCAGATGCGGAATAATTTCTTTGTGTTTGATTTAAAGTTTGACTAAAAATGCCACGGTCTGCTGATTTTGCGAAAGTACCGCTCCTACAGCATAATCCAAAGCATGCGCTGAAATTTCTAAATTCTCATACTTTTCAGGAAATTTCAACACAGGGGCTTGCGTTAATGCTTGCTTTAATTTTTCGAAATCACTGTTAGCTTCGGCCGTCCACGAGAATCTTGCCTTTTTCCTTTTTAATTTTAACGATGGTTCAGCAATAGCTGGAAAATCTTTTATAAAGGACCTATAATATGAACAAAGTCCTAGAAAAGAAGAGAGCTTCTTCGCCGTATTTGGCGGCGGATACTTTTGCACAGCGATTATTTTTGATTCGTCTGTTTCGATTCCTTTCTGAGATATTTTGTAACCTAAATATTTTAATTCAGGGGCTGCAAATTTGCACTTTTCGACATTAACTTTTAGACCGGCCTCATTTAATAATGAAAACACCTGTCTTAAATCCTGTACATGTTGGTCCAGATTATCACTAGTAATAATGATATCGTCTAAATAGATAAATGTGGACTTTCCAAGAACAGGCCTTAGCACAATGTCCATACATCGCTGAAATGTTGCCGGTGCCCCTGAAAGGCCAAACGGCATACGCAGGAATGCATAAGTGCCAGACTTGGTTATAAAAGCAGTCTTAGGCACGTCCTCCGGTCTAACCCCTATTTGAAAATAACCAGTCGTTAAGTCTAAAGTCGTCATATATTTGGTAGACGTTATGTTCCTTAGAATTTCTTCAATAATAGGTAACGGATATACCGGTTATTTAGTGATGGAGTTTAATTTACGATAGTCAATCGCGAAACGCCATCTTTTTGGATGTGTTAATGGATAGTCATTGTTTTTCTTACATAAAAACACTGGGCTAGCATAACTACTTGAGATGGGCGTTATGATCTTTTTACGTAGCATATCGCTAATGTGCCATTCTATAATTTTTTCTTTATTCTTATCATACCGGTATGCTTTGTGGCGAACTGGCATTGAATCTCCGGTGTCGATACTATGGTTAGTAACTTGAGTAAATCCTGGAATATCACTAAATAACGAAGCAAATTCATTTACCACTTGTCGGATTCTTTGTTGCTCTTCCTTAGTCAGGTGGTCAAGGTTTAACATTGGCGGTTCCGTTTTTTCTTCTCGAACTGGTTTCATCGTCAGGTTAAGGGACGCTTCATTAAAATCCAGCGTTGCTTCTGCCTCTGAAAGAAAACCTCTGAAAGAAAATCTATCCCTAAGATAATATGTGCTTGCAGATTCTTTACTATAAAAAAAGTAACCTTTACTTGTTCGTCCTTGATACGAACGTATAGCGGTAATTTACCTATGCACTTGCATCTTTCTCCTTGCGCAGGTAACACTGTCGTATTATCCGAATTATATATGCGATATTTACGAAAATACTTCCTAAAAAAATCTTCTGCCACACAGGAACACTGCGCGCCTGTATCCAGGAGTGCGGTGGCTGGGATGTTATTCACCAACACTTCAATCTTCGGAAGAGTCAAATTTTTCACCATTACTGTATTTAACTTGAAGGTAGAGGGGTTTTCTTGGCCTTCGGATTTCCGCACCCTCCCGTCAGCAGAAATCCGTTTTAGTTTAAATCTTGTTTTTTCCTTTCCATGCTTTCCTTCTTTTTCCACTGGTCTTCAGACTTTTTTCCTGGATTGCTATTGAACTGTCGACGTTCGCCGGCTATTTTTGGATGCTCGGGTTTCCTTGTCCACTGATTCGCTTTGCTTCCGTAGCCGTGTGCTTGACTTTGCTGTGGTCTTGGCTCACCAAATTGGTTTCGTTGTTGATATTGGCGTCTTCTTTCAATGTCCGCCGTTCTTCTACTTTCAAACTGGATTGCTAGCTCAAATAACTTTTCCAGTGTAGTCGGATTCCTTAACTCAATAAAGTCTTGTCCTTGGGGAAGTAACCTCGGCAAAATCACTTGAATTATCTCAGTATCCGGACGGTTTCCATACAAGAGTTTGAAGACGTGAATTTTTCTTAAAATAAAGCTTGAGAGATTTTCAGTTCGTTTCTGGTATATGCTGAAAAGTTCCGTTTCTAATTTAGCACGATCCCTTACGACAGGGAAGGCTTTTACTAGGGCAGTCTTGAAATTTTCGTAAGTATAGGTGGGACTTCCTGCTTGACCCAAGAGACTTCTGCCTATACATTTGAACCAATTAAGCGCTTGTCCCCTCAGAGCGCTGGTAGCTAATGTGACTTTCTGGAAATCGTGCACGGGATACATCATGAAGTGGTCATCTAGTTTTTCCAAAAAACTAGTTACCGGTGAGTTTCCATTAAATGTTGCTTCTGGTTTCATCACTGCGCGCATGGTCTGGACGATGTAACCAAATCCTTCCAGGGCGGCAGCTGGCATTTCTGGATTCTGAGCCGCTTCTGCAGGCAGCACAGGTTCTTCTTGAAACTCGGCCATGGTTATTCTTGTTCGTCGGGCGCCACTATCAGGTTCAGTGTTTCTCCTTACTTGCTTGGGGAACATTCAAGAACCTGACTCGGAACAGGGAGCTTACTAAAGCTATGTTCAATAAATGTGGGAAGTAGACAAGATACACAGGAAGGGTATACGAAACCCTTTATTTTTCACTATTTACAATAATTTCCGGACTTCGGAATACAGAGACCAACCACTTGTGGTCTGAACGTAAGAATATAAAAATATTAACTAAACTCTAACTTAACTTTGGAATAATAAACAAGGGCCTACGTGGAAGATTGGCCGTATATTAACATTAAGCCGTATGTAGTACAGAGAACTGTTAACACTACAATACGTTTAAAATTATTAAGAGGATTAAACCTCTGGCCTGGAAGGCAACCAGCAACTGAGTAAAACTGCTAAGACAAGCGGCCTGCTTCGACTAACTCCTTCCTCTCTGCTTGCTTGGCAAAAAGCCACAACTTAAGTACTTGGCGTTCGCCAGACAAATTTGCATAAATAAGTTAAAGCTTTTAATTTTGGCCGGAAGTAGAAAATAAGAAGTGATAGTAAAGATTTAAAATAAAATAAACGTTTAATACTTAAGATCCTTACAGTTGTATTAAAATTGTGTTGTATAGTTGTATTGTATTGTGTTGTATCTAGCACTATTGATTGAGGTTGTTTAGTTGTATTTGAATTTGTCATTGGAACTATTTTGTGTCCGATTGGATTGTCTTGCTCCTTTTGGTACTTCTCTTCTTCCCCTTTTCTCCGTTTTCTCACCTGAGATTTTCTCCACGTCCGGATTTCTTTATGTCAAGTGCCCTAGGGCTTTAATTCTGGAACCGGAAACATTGCTCTTCGCAATAGCTCGGTCAATTATAGAGTCTAAGATGTTTTACCCTTTCGAAATGGTGATACAAATAATTAAATGAAATATTTTCCGATTTTCACTTTCTAACTTGTGAACATTTAATGAAAAAAATCATGTTATTTCAATAATTTCGGACACTAAAGCAGCTACATGATCAAATCTTTTGAATATAATTCACGATTACGATTTAGTTCAATCGTGTCAGAATTTTGAACTAGTCAAGAAAAGCTTCCGCACGTAGTCTATGTCTCTACAGAACACGACGCTAGTAATCAAACAAATTTTGAAAAAAATAATATTGGTGATTTTACAACTTTAAAAACAAGAAAAATAAAATTATTAAAATATGTTTGAAACATTTGTGCCATAAATATTTGAGCAGATACATTATTACATATTCAACTTCAAATGTTAATTATTATTTATCAAAAAGCGCATTTTTAACGCTTTTCATATCATAATTTTAAATAATTATATATATTTTACTTCCGGGAGTACATAAAGCTAAGCTTATGCCTAGCGCTCCATTAATGGAACGGCTTCAATAAGATGTTGGAATTAATTATATGCTACTACTCAAGCTCGGCAATGTATTTTGATTTCTCACTTCCATTCTGCCTAGTAAGGGTTTCTGCTATCACTCAATAAATTCAATAAACAGAAGTAGTCATTCCTGGCGATATCCGAAACTCTGAGTGTATCTGAAATAGTGGTCTGAAATTTTGAACAAGTTTTTGAAGTACAATCTGAAGACTGGTAAACATAATTTTAGCAAATTATACCCTATGCAACTAATTTTTTATGGTAATTCTCAAGATGCTTGCGCTAACAAGAAATTCAAATGCTCTTATTCCTATATTAGTTATAGAGTTTAAATTCTTTATGTTCCATTTTTGGAACATTAGGCAAAACCATTGCCATCAGGACTAATATTTTCCCATTACCTATTTTGTTTTTTAGTTGAAACATTTTAAAAACTTCACAATGCTTAAAAATAAGTTTACATGAAATAGATGACTTGTTAGAGACAGATAACAACATTGAGGAAAATGCCATAATCCTACAACTACCTGAAAATGCTACATCACCCATTTCTGACGAGAACTCTGGAGATAAAGAAGGGGGAGCAGTAAATAATCTGTCAGGCTCTTTACTGCGTGCGCTTGCTTATCTTATCTGAGAGGGTTCTAATGCTGGTTCTGAACGATGATGATCCCGCACATTACATCTATTATCCAAAAGTTTCGAGTTCGTAAAGCTAAACTATTCCCTTTAATTGCTCGAAACAGTGTTTTTTCAATTGACAACAAGTTACTGATTTATAAGTCCGATCTCTGTCCATTAGTATGTTATGCTAGTCCAGTTTGGGCCTATAGCAAACAAATTACAGACTTGCCAAAATTCTGTTCTTAGGCAAATAGTTACAGGTGATTGGTATATCCGCAACAATAGAATTCATGAAGAACTGAGTATGGAGCAACTACGTTTACATTATTATAAACTTGCTAAAAGTTTCCATGAAAGACGAAAAACAATTAACAACCCGGCCATTAAGATTTGCAGTGAATGTATATATTATGTAATATTTATTATTATGCCTTTACAGCTTATGTTAATATTCTCTTATTGTATCTGCTATGCATTCTTTTAGTCTTACGTTCATAGAATTCATGTCTTACTTATCGGATTCAAATTACCAGGGTTCGCCTAACCTTACCGTATTCAATTGACATTGCTTAACATTTTAATAAACATTTCCTAACTTCTCGCTTAAATATAAATTCTAAATTATTATTATTCATTTTAAAAACTTTATTATAAAAACAAATTATCTTAGATATCTCTTAGGTTATTTCATCATACCATTCGCAATTTGCAAACTATTCTACAAGGGATAGAGCCTTGTCGCTCAGGTAACCTGGTGTACCAAACACCGTTCCCCGTAGAACCAGGATGATCTGTGAAGTATTTCGTCATTAAAAACCACTTTCTAAGATACATTCAAGAATCTTATATAACATGTATAATACAACAACGGGTTTAATTTTTGGAACATTGCATAACTATAAAATGGGTTGAGAAATTCATTTTTATCATTAAATTCTTCTTTCTCATACGTTTTAGCTAACATACATTACTTTCACACATCTTTTCCAAAACATAAAATCTTTGGCATTAATGGGTGAAATATTACTGTATGAATTATGGTATTATGAGTTAAAATAGTTACTTTTAAGGAGTATAGAGATATATTATATATATTAATTTGTACTGTACGTATGATTATATTTACATACATATACGCAATAATGCATGTTTGCAATATATACACAATTAAGCATAAGAAGGCATAATGCTCGCCTCATTGTGCTTAATTGTATATATGTACTAGCATATTATATATATACATATGTGTGTGTGTAATAATAACAAGATGGAGCATCGTCGATGCGTAATAGCTGTATAGGCTAGATCGTAGATACATTGAAGAGGAAGAATTCTGATTGCGCAGTATGCTAATATGTGGACTTCGTAATGTCTAAAAATTTTGGCAGCCGAGGCAGTTCTAATTCCCATTTTATTTTGCAACTCACATTTGTGGTCTATTCAAGAAAATTTACATTTTGAAGCGAGCCCAGTGAAATTGAGTACAAGCACTCTACAGGCAGAAGCTAAAGTGCGTAGTTATCCAATATGGAAGCACACGAAGAGAAAAGTTTTTAGTTAAAATTTTCAGGTCCCAATTATTACGTCATCTGCGCTGCGCAGGCCATGCAAAATGGAATGATCTAGAAATGAAGCAATCCAGAGAAGTTATTACGATTTTTAGAACAGAGAGCGAGAATTAAAGGGAATTACTGGTAAGTTTAAATTATATTTTTTATTTACATATTTTTTATCTTACGTATAGTACAGTATATATCAGGCTTTAACTAAAGTTTCCCACCACCACAAGTATCGTCTCTGCAAGCATTTCATCTTAGCGTGTGTATATAGTGAATGGTTTAATAGATTAATTAGTAATATTTATTTATTCCTTCAAAAATAAATAGATAAATAACATTGTATTGTATCCTGTGCCGTTCATTTACCACTTTGCGTCAGGTGATAAAATATGCAGGGGAATGGTTCTGTAGCCCTGTATACACTGGTGTGCAAAAATTAAGGACGAGACGGTTTTTTCAATATAACTTTGTACAAAAGCTTTCTAAATCAACACATTTAATACCGTAAGATCCCCAATACGTAAGGACATGAGTATTGTAAGCAACACTTACTAAAAGAGAAATCAGAGGGATAAAAAGAAGCTTTATTGAAAAAGTAGCATGGAGCGCAATGCGACTGAAGGCCGAAACATCCCTGTGATGGGTATCCAGCAAGAAACATCCGGTCTTTAATAGGGGTTATGATGACTGCTAGGCAGGTTTCACAACGTCTGCCCATGCTGAGAATGAGGGTGTCAATGAGTTGTAGAGGCATTGCTGCCCATCGTCTTGCAGCGCCAATCGAAGCTCCGGAATCGTTACTGGTGGTAAGGTACGAACTGCCAAGCGTCTGCCTAGAAAATCCCATACATGGTCGATGGGATTGAGATCCGGAGATCGTGCCGGCCAATCCACACGTTCAATATCCTCACTCTCTAAGAGCTGTTCGGCAGCTACTGTGCGATGACATGGTGCATTGTCGTCCATGAAAAGGAACTGCGGACCCATAGCGCCTCTAAAAAGACGCACATATGGAAGAAGAATCTCGTTACAATACCGGGTCCCGTTGACGAACCTGCGTCGAAGATGTGAAGGTCTGTACGACTACCAAGCATGATGCCTTCCCAAACGAGAACACCGCCACCTCCATACCTGTCCCTTTCAATGATGTTCGAGGGATGACTGCGGCTACCCCGCTCTCTCCAAATGAGTATGCGATGAGAATCGCTACTCAGACTGAATCTTTTCTCATCTGTAAAGAGTACTCTTCCCCATTTATTGTCTCTCCAATTCCGTTGTTCCCGGCACCACAGAGAACGCCTTCTCCGATGGGCAGGCGTTAGAGGTACACACTGTACAGGGCGTTGTGCAAACAGACCACCACCGTGCAGTCTTCTGGCGACGGTAAAACGCGACAGCGGTCGTCCAGTCGCCTGTGTCGTGTGTCTAGCGATTTCTCCCACTGTCTGCCACCTGTTTCTTCTGGCCTGTAAGGCAATATACCGGTCATCTGCGGGTGTGGTTCCTCGTGGACGACCACTACTAAACCCCCGGATAGCTTTCCTGTAGTTTGAAATTGTCTCCAAAGTCGTGAAACAATGCTGTGAGCAATTCCGAACTCTGCAGCCACACTTGTCACACTGCGGCCTTCCTCCAAGTTCCCAATGATTCGACCTCGGGTAAAAGCATCCAGATGTCGTCTAACAGATTGATTATTCGTCATCTCTCGCTGAGGCAGCAACTCGGTGTGATTTTAACTGCTATACGGCGTGCAATCTCTTTGCCAGAAATACTGATCTTACACCGACAACATGCTTTATACTACTCAGACACTCCCCCATTACGTCTACCTGCATATCTGCGCATGTGGTACCGTACATCATCTTACTTAATCTTCTGACTGGTCTTTCTGTCCGCTCTGCCTCTTCGTTCAGCTGATATGCTAATTTTTCGACTTCGTCCTTAATTTTTGCACACCAGTGTATGTCGTGCATTTAATGCTTTTGAAATCAGTGTTATATATCAGCGGATATTTTTTAAAGAATTATTTGTTTTTTCTACTTATATAATAAATGTTACTAATAATAACAGTCTTAGTGTTTTCTCAGGTAAAATAACATTTTCAAATACGTTATGATTGACCCCGTTATCTTTTTCTCACTTGTATAAAACAAAATTCTAAAAAGCCATTGAAAACTTCTAGTGAAATTGAATAAGGAGTAAAAGCAAATTCTCGTATTTCACAATGAAATAGAACTAAACCTTGTATAGAAAAGCGAAATGAAAGTGTGTTAGTCTTTAACTAAAATGCTCACCAGTGATTGAAAAATGATTATAATTTCTGAACACGAGTAGTTAAATCTGGTTCAAATTTCGGCGAATTTGACAGTTGCATATACATTTAAGTAGTTTTTTCCCATATGTAAAATGAATATGATGCAGCTTTAAATACACACTCGCATTTCTCTCTTTTAGCAGATAACTGTTTTGCGATTATTTTTACAAACTTAAGTTTAAAAAGTTAAATAAATTATAGTAAAGGAAAGAATCGCAGTAAATTAAAACACCAAAAATCCTAATTGAAAGATCCCCAAAGCTGCAAACATTTAGTTCTTGTACGAAATTAGTAATTAGTAACCAAATCAAACATAAACATTTCTGCTTATTTCGATATATTTCTTGGGTTATTATTGGTTAATTTCAAATAGTATTTATAACACTTAACATTTAACTCAAAAATTGTAAATTTAAGAAATCATTAAAAATAATGAGCTAAAATATTTTAAAACTCAAAAAAAAATAAGAGAAAATCTAGCTTAATGCGTCATTCATGATCTTATTCCATAAATGAATTAATAAATCCGCTTTAACATTAAGAATAACTTATCGAAAATGTTTCGCATTTTCTTTCCTTCCTCCCCTCATTAAATTTGCACCGAAATTCGTTTCTGCGTAGCATTAATTATCTGTTACTCACTTGAGTAGCGGACTAAAAGCAGCGAGTTTCCGGCTCTTTCGACAAAACGAAAAATTTCGCTTATCATTCTCCGAAACTCTTTTTGCTTCACGTAGAATCCAAATTACTACCGGTAGCGATTGCGGTAAATTTCGCATGTAAGCTAGATAAGTGAGACCGACATCTTTAATGGCTCCGCAGCTTCGACACTTACATGCACCAGAGACGACGTTTCACTTGCGAATGCCAATCTCATTAGAACGAACATTGAAATCGCCCGCTGAAACCGGCGAGAATTACGCTTGGCTTTAAATTCTCAGTCTCCTTGTTTCATTATAACAAACTGCCTCAGCGGTAGGGATGATGTTAGTAGGGGGTAAGGAGAAGCACGAAGAAAAGAGAGCGTTAAATTTTACATCTCTTGGGAAAACGCAATTTCAGCAACGCCACAGCTTGCAACTTCATGCTACGATTTGTTAAACTCTAGTTCTGTTGCCAGTTTGATAATTAATCCCCTGGTTTTGTAAGGCTGCTGCGTGTAGGTGTTCTGACTCAATTATAAAGCGAGTTGTGCAATTTATCATTAGCGCGCTTTAAACTTTTCGGCTGTTGAACATTTGGACCACGCAAGGGGGGTTAGAAGTAAATGACTCTGCTGTGGGACGCAACAGGAATTTCCTAGGATTTCCGGATGTTAGAATTTGTCTCTGAATTTGTAAATTTTCGCACTCTATATGAGACTTTAATTAATGATAAACATGCAGATATCTTATTTATATAGTGTAATTCGCTTTGAATGTTTTCTCGTTTAAACACTTTCATATGATTATGAGAATATGCAATGATTTAAAGATAAATTAAAGATATTTCTAATTTCCGTAAATACAGGTTTCATCATGTGTGTACTTATTTAAATAAGGATTTGGATAGAATTATGCGGACTTATTTATCCACAATAGTGTTTCTTACAGAATGAAAAGCTAGTTAATGAACATTTTTGATATGATAAGTAAACATCACATTTCCCTAAAGTACGAATTATATAAAGCCACACCATCGTTTATCAGCAACTTATAGCTTTAAACCGTTCACATTACAATAGTTTATTGTAATATATTAAGAAATTTCGTTTTTTGTCCACTACTTCCATATTAATTTTGCATTTCGGTCACTTATGTTTGAACTGTTTTCAAACTGTCTTCTTTTGTTTTAAACAAATTCTCTGTTTTTGCCAAGTAAAAGATTTTAATGTAATTTAGATAGCAAAAGACTTAAAATGAATTTAATAGCCATTTACTGAAAGGAAGAGTAAACATGTACGTTCCTATAAAGCTTTCTACTTCTCATATTTCTTCGTGAGAAAAAATTTCTGAAATTTAATAACATTTAAATCCCTTCTTAAGCTTTTCACAAAATATGTGCTTTTTTGTAATTAAAATTATCACATGCATTTCAAAAATTAAATTTAGGAATGATTGAAAGATTCAAAGGAAATAAGGAATTACTAATTGCGCGTAGGATATTGAATATTGTAACAGACATTCTTATATGGTAAAAAAAGGCTTCTTTGGAAAATAATCATACTATGAGACACTCTTTTGCGTAAAGGCATTTCTTTGGGAAGTAGTCACATGCAATTTATACTGGCCAGAGCATATAAATTACATACATATTCAAAAACTGAAGTATACGTTTTTAAATATTTATAGAAACAAGTAAACGAAACGAAGGAATGTTTGTAAAACGTTTGCAGGTACACATTATAAATTTATAGCTTAAAAATATCTTTAAAATATTTAAGTACAGCTGCCTAAAAATTAAAGTAAAGGTGAAAGCTTGCCAAATCTGGCACGCATTTCCTGCGAATTACACTGCTTGCCAAATCTGGCACGCGTGCCACAGGTTGCCGACGCCTGTGTTATACGAGTATATTGACATGAATCAAAAGAGGGAGCTTTTACCAGATTACGATCAAGAAAAATAAATAACCCGATCCAATGGTAATATATATTAAGTATATGCTTCAAGTGGGATTCGGAAACTACTATATAAGATTCTTGTGATCAGCGAATGTAGGGGAGCCTGGCTGTTGAATGAAAATACATTTTTCGTGACCCCTACGATTAATATCAATTCAGTGCGTTGAAGAGCTGTGGATAATTTTGAATTGAGGCATTCTCAAAATCGGTTTACAGTGGATTATATTATAATTTTTCAATTAAAATTTTATTATTATTTAATATTTTTATTAAATTCTTGTTATTTTTCATTTAAATTTCTGAGGGAATAAAGAAGGTATAACAAGGTATGTAGCGGTTTAAATCCTATAGTGGTTTCTTTGACTACTTTATTGCGTGCAAAAACTATTTTTATTTACTTAACTCCCTATGTAAATTCAAAATATCTTGACTCTTTACATATTTTGATGATACTTATCCACGTGATTAACATCTGTAAAACAAAGTTTTGCGCAAACATTTCGCCTCACAAATGTGTCGCCTGGGTCGGATCATAACCTCTAGTTATGTTACTGAAGTAAGCACGAGTACTTTACTTGTCCATTCATTGACAAAGGCATCCTGACACTCAAAGTACAGCTTACCGTACAGTCTAAATTATTTTCCATTTGAACGAAATTTATTTAATGTAGTTTTTTGTTTTAATAAGTTTAGAAATTATGCTTGGCAGAGAAAAAAGCATGAAAAATTAACTTCATAACACAAAGCAATGTTTTAAAAAAAATTATGAATTAGTTGCATTTGTTTATTTACTTAACGTAGCAGAAGTTTACGGCAATCGAATTTTAAACACTAAAAATTAATTTACCAAAGGAATCCACATAGCAAATATGAATATTGTAAAGCTTTCGCCTTACAATATTCATATTTGCTATGTGAATTAATAATGATATCGTATAATTAAATAAGGTATAAATACTTACATTATAAACGCGAGCAAATGTTAAGTGAAGTATTTTGCTCGTAATATTGATTACTTTAAGTATCTTATATCAGGAGTCGGCAACCTTGTAGCTGTGGCAAAAAATTTAAATTATACATATATTATATATTATGTTTCTTTTAAATATATTTATTACAATAAAAAATATATAGCATACAATTACAACATAATAACAAAACAAGGCGCGCAATATCATTCAGTTCAATATTTTCATCAAGAGCAACGCTAAATGCCAGTTTCTTGTAATCTAGAATTCTGTTTTGTTGTTACATTTTCTGCTGTTTCAGTTATTCGTTCAATAGCTCATGCCGAACCCGATATTTCTTGAATTTGAGGTAATATTGTTTGTAGATTTGGTAAATCGATGAATAACGTTTCAACACTTTCTAAAAATATGTCCTTTAAATTCATCGTCGGTGAAGGTTTTGTCTTTGGCAAATACACAATGAGCAATTATGAAAATACATTCGTCGCCAATTGTTTGACACAAATGCAGCTTGTTTATTATATCCAGAAACAGCTCTTGTTATAGTTTCAAATTTGCCGTAGGAATTCTGAAGTATAGACTGATGTTTACCATAAAAATTTCTTTGTATACTTAATCTGCGACATACGACACTTTGCGACGCATACAACGCGATTATCTTTATACACGAATATATATCTTGAAAACCAGAACATCAAGCTTTCTTTTATTAGTGCACATTTAATTAAATATGCAGGTAGGAATTGTCGCAATAATTAAACAAACGAAATACAAGTTTTCACAATAAAACTAAGAAAGTGCGGTTAAGTTAAACGTAACCTATCGCGAACAACGTGCATCGATTAAAATCATACTCGATATTCGTGCATCGGCGACCGAATGAGAAAATGAGTAAGACGTGAGGTAGCTTGGCGTAGGGAAGCAAAACAGGGCGATATTTTATCTTTATGCAACTTTGTAAAGCTGCGTTTACACTGGTCCGTTGGGGAGAAAAGCGGCAGCGTGGAAAAAATGCTTTCACACCAACAAGTTAGTTCACACCAACGAGGCAACTTTCGTTTAAAAGTAGTCATATGCTGGCACTAGATGGCGCTTCATATCGGAAGCTTGGGGGAAAAACGTGAAATTTTTGTGTGGTATTTTTGACTTTTTACGATTACAATTTTTGATTAAAATGTATTTAATTTCAACTCGATTAAAACTTATTTTATTTCTTGTTTAGTATAAAAGAAGCAGAATGAAGCGGTTTACATTAATATGTGAGAGATGACTGCAAGCAGATTCAAATAATTTATTTGAAGAAATGCGCTTGAATGAAACGAAATTTCTTTTAATTACTTTCGCATGACACTTCATCAATTCGATGATTTTATAGTCCTCATTGAACTATTTATTCAAAGGCAGAACACTAATTTTTTCAGAATATCTCAGAAAAGAATCGTTTGGAAGATAGGAATAGGCTATTCCAGAAAAGGATCATTGTATATATCTAATTTAATTTAATTATGAATTTTGTTGAATGATAATTAAAAACTCCTAATTACATGTTTGGAGAGTAAATGTTTCATTCAGAATACCATGAATGTTTTGCATGATGTATGAACTTCCCTTAACTGCTTCCTTAAACGATTTTCCCTTAATTAGTTTAAATAATGCAGTAAAAAAGTATATTTTATTTAAATATATGTAGGATTTACAGCATTACTAAAAAAATATCACACTTAAAAAAAAAAAAAAAAAAAAAAAAAAACCAGTTATTTTTAAGTTAATAAACAACAGAAATTTTTTTAAAAAAATGTTTTAGTTTCTGACTTATGTACATATTTTTTACCTTAAATGTAACAGTAATTACTTCATATATTAAGTCATATATTAATGAACAGCCACTATCTAAAGGTTTATTTTATCAGGTTACTTTTATCTAAAACTCACTGAAGTAACTGTTTTATATAATACTTTGTAAGCTATTTCTCCCGCTAGCGGGCCTTTGTGGTGTAGTGGTTCTGCACGCTGAGCCGGTATTACAGAGGTCCGTGGTTCGATTCCCGGCGAAGGCCGTTGCTAATTTTTTATCCTACGTGCTTCCAAAAAATACCTAATCTCTCTACAACTTCTTTTTCTTCGTTAAAAATTGAATTCCACAATTAGCAAATTTTTTAATGCTCATGCAAATGTTCTTTAAATTAATGAAAAATTATCATCAAGATTAAACCTTTCGACAAGTGGTCATGCATGTTAAGAAAAACAAACATGAAGACATTAAAATGCATAGAAGTATTCAAAAAAAAAAAAAAAAAAAACAGCTACATACCAGCGAGCTTCTTTTCTGTATAAATAACAGTTTTTTTTTTTTAATTTTTTTTTTTTTTTTAATACAAATCGTTTACTCGTGATCACTCGTTTAAAATTCAGAACTCACTAAATTTTTTAATTTAGATAAAACAGCAACTAATACTAGTATCGCTTTTGCTAGTCTCGTGTCAGCCGAAATAGAGTCAGATAAGAGTAGTCAGGTTTTCATATGAATTATACCAAAGGCTCGTTGTCTAAAAGAAGGATAATGCATACAATGCTAACCGAAAATTAGGTTTGTATGAATGATGAATGAAATGAAAAATAAGTGCAATTTTCTTGTGTCACCCCCCCCCAATCGCGGTAGATTTAAAAAAAAAGAAGTATATTCGTACCATCAATCAGAGGTAGGAAATAGCAAGGCCGGAACCCGCAATACAACCCTAGTAAAATTTTAGTAATAATGCGCAAAATTCCGAGCGAAAATTTGATTTATATGAATGATGAATTAAATGAAATGAAAAATAAATGCAAGCTTCTTGTTTCCTCCCTCCAATAAAAAAGCTGAGGTAGATTAAAAAAAAGTTGGTGTATTCGTACCATCATCAGAATAAACAAGGCCCGAACTCGCAATACAAGTCTCTAGTAAAAGGTAACTTTTAAGAGGAGGTAACACGCTTAAGTGTTACCTCCGCCCTAATGTATCTGGCGGGTAAGCATGGTTCTCACACTTCACCTTCAGGAAACTGAAGAATCATCTGAGCTACTCTGAAACTCGCGATAATATTTTCTGTAAGTATTTCTTTTAAATGCTAACTCCATTACAGCACCACTCCTGGTGACGATTGAATCCAAAATCTTCAAGAATCCAGCGTTTTATCCCTAGGCAACAAGAGCAACCTTAAATTGTTGTAGATCTATTTTAAGAAAAATTCAAAATCTGGGATTTCGAAATCCATCACTATTTTCTCGAAAAATCTATTTCTTTAGATTATTCTGTAAAATTTATCAACCATATATAATTCATGGTTGATTCTTAAGGCTTATTACTGCGAATAAACTTGAGAATTTTCCTTTAAATAATTCATAAAGCTATTATTCTATTAGCATATGCATTTTTATTATTATCTGAAATTTTTATTAAGATTAGTCCATTTGACGTTTTTTTTTCCTTCAAGATGAATTTTTGAAAGTGAAATAATTTAAAAACCATGTATAAACTGGATGTTTGAAACGAGATTCCGGAAACTGACGCGTAAAGTATCAAAAAGTTCAAGTTAAGTCAACTCACGCGGTCTCCGGCCATCCGGTAAATGCCGCCTCTGAACTCGTTTATAATTGGTTAACGCTTTACGCGTAAACGCGTGACCGCGTTGGTGTGAATGTAACTTAACGTTGTAGAGTAGTGTAGAGTAAATCGGGCTATAGGTTGTCAACGCCTCTATTATATTGGCATAAATCAAATGAGAGAGCTTTTACCCGAGAGCGAGCAAGAAAAATAAATCACTCGATCCAATAATAGTGAGAATTATGAATTATGAGATTTTGCAAAGGAAAATCCTTTAGGGAAAACTGATTGCATTATTTTAATCTCATTTTTGTAAATGGCTGACTTCAGATACGGTTAAAACTTTCGTTTGCTTTATTTTGAGACCAACAATATTAAGCACTACATTTATTTGAAGGTATTGCTTGTTCAGTCAGTTGCGGAAAACGTACTTTTGCATAAACGTCTGTATATTATATTAAATAATTTAAGTCAATATAAATATATTGTAAAGCAAATCGTTATGCATTGTAAATGTTGAATAGGAGATTTTTCTGGTACTGTGTTATCAAATCACAAAATTGATATAATCTTTTTAATCAACTCCAAATGAACAATATGGCAGCCGCAAATAATCAACCCAGGTTCGTTTGCATAACACAGCTTAAAAGAATTTACTGCATTGTCACAGACATGTGCAAACATAAACCTAGCTACAAAAATATTAATCTTTTATATAAGTTACTAAGTACCATATCAACATATTAAAGTCACAATAAACATACAAATAAAAACTGCATCTTAATCCCCCAGCTAACCTTCCGAATAAATATTTGTGTATTAATATTTAAAAACTCAAATTTACATAATCAACTTAACAGATTAAGAGGAGGTGACGGATACTTACATGAACAGACTTCGGGAATTCTAATTATAAAACAAATTTCACGCGAAATTAAAAGGATTACCCATGGTGGGTTCAGACTGCAAATGATGTAATGTAACCTGTTCTTAACACAGTCACTTACAGTTCGTTATTGTTCATAGAAGCTGTTTTCTCTGTCACGCTAAATATCCGTTTGGAAGAATCCCTTTATAACACTTCATGAACAGGGAAAATTTTTCCAAATTAAGGCATGGCCACTTATGTCTCAGGTTTCTTAAGTGTCTGTAAAAACCTGAAATTGTGAAAGGGATTTTCTGACGTACTCGTATGTCTAGAGCACTTCTTCTGTTAAGGCAAGAAGCCTTATCTGTCAGTCGTTTGTTTAACGACGGTAAAACTGCAATAGTTCATTACTGTAGGGCAGGAACCTTTATTGTTATGTTATTTCTTTAACGTCGGTAGAACTAGAACATGTCATCTGTAAAAGATATAAACCTTCATCTCTCAGTCATTTCTTAAATATCTGTAAAGCCAGAACATTTCATCAGTGTAAGAGAGGAATCGTTACCGTTCTGCTTTACTAAGTCATCTCCAATAAATGTTCGTTTTCTATCTCAAAAACGTATGCGAGTTTTTTTTTTTTTTTTTTTTTTTTTTTTTTCAGCTCTTGTCTAACTCTAATTGTCTGTCTTAAAACTATCGTCTAATGCAAAACGAATAGAAAGATAAAAGAAAAATGTCCCTTCTACAAAATCTTTCCCATGTAACTCCTGATCTAATTAGTAATTATAAACCTTTTCTGATGCAAAAACGCCTGACTTAAACATAATTCATTAAATCTCAAGTTACGTTTTTCGAGCCTGTTATAACTACGCAGTAATTATAATTAGGCGTCACACATACTTTTCTATATCCCCATAAGAAAATATGAGTAGAGTATTTTTTCTTATCTCTTTCGCAAGAGGAGTTTTAGGAACATTTTCAAAACATCTATCGTGAAAATAATAAGTTTATCTATGCTTCTGTCGCTTTATATGCCAAAGACCACTTAAAACAATAAAAGGGTGCCATTTTTCAAGTTAAGTCATTTTTCACAAAGCTTCCGCCTCCGCTTACTGCTTATAAAGAAAGCAATTATAACCTTGCTTCAGAACGTATTCAGTGAGAGGTTATATACAAACATAAGTACGCTGTTGAAACATAATATTACATTGCAGAACTGGTTGCAATTTGGCAAACGTGAAAGAGATTAATGAGATTATGTTTATATTTTTACTATTTTTATAAATTCTGTTTAAAATGAAAGCATTCTTCGAGATCAAAAAAGGCCTGAAATTAAAATAGCCATAGCATTACAAATATTCGTTAAGTTCCTTATAAGTATTCTATACAACTGGTATGAATAAGATCTAATACTTTTGAGTTTCTCTCTGGCAGACTATCTATGAATGCCATAAGGATGGAATGATAAATTGCAGAACATACATACACACACACACACATATATATATATATGTATGTGCATATGTATGTATGTATGTATACCTATATATACCTTACGAACATTACACAAAATATCCTCTAGAAAGTTTAAAAAAAGTTACGTTCACACACAAAACATCTAATCGGAACGAATTATACAACTCAAATTTAGGAACATTGCTAAAAATGTCAAGTTGCTTTTTATCTGTTGAACTTTAGTGTCGAAAAGAAAAGTATTTCGCATTTTAATCACTTCTTCTGCTTTCAGCTTGTGCTCAGGATCAAGATTTGTCGTAAGGAGCGAAAAACAATAGTGTTCTAAACCATCTGTTTCGATAAAACATATTTTCTCCGTTTTGGAAACTTGTATTTGTAATTAATTTTTATTTATTCTTTGAATTTCAAAGATTTTTTTGAGACATCATGAAAGCCTAATTCATTACGGAGCACAAAAACTTACTTTGATTTGAGTATTTCCTTAATCTTTAAGATGGAGTTAATCGTTTTTTGCTGGTAGAATAAATTTGGACCTTGTAGTTGATAGCTTACGTGTATATCTCCCGGATGTCCCATCATCAGCCGAGTGATTTAATAGACTAGTATTTTTGTTAGGGAGCAAATTCCCATCGAAGCAGTTTGAGATTACTAGGAATTTTATTGCTGTCTCTCGTATGTAATATAAATACGAACCAGGTCTTAAAATGCTATTTCGCGAAAGGCTAAGATAAATCGAACTGAATACCCTATCCAAGTAATAGAATGAAGAGCACTCTACTTTCAACTAGACGAAAAGTTTAGGAAAAATATATGACGAATTTGCGGTTCGCTATACATATAATTATAATTTGCCTATTTATTAAAATATCTGTTATAAATTTGAGTAGAAATAAAAAATTCTTATTCGTGTAAGCTGTTGAGTACATATTAGAGTATTAAAAAGTTATCGTCTTAAAGTACTTATTATAATTATAAATAGAAGAATAATAAATCTTGAATCTTTCAAGATCAATGCTTATATTTCGAAGCAAATTTCTGCAGCGCAGTCCTTATTAAAATCTTATTCCTTCCGCATTGTATTGTAATGCGTTCCCAAAATACCTGTGTTTAAATTATCGTAGTAAAACAAAACAATAATTCAATTTCCTTTCATTTTTGTTTATTTTTTTAATTAGGAAGTGCAATAATATGTCGCACATTATTTCGAATTTATGATATACTAATGCACAGATTTTAATGAAATAAATTTAAATAAACAACAGATTTTAATGAGTTAATAATTCCGACTCCACATAAGCCGAAAGACATTCTAAGAGAAGCATAAGTGCTTGATTTCGTCATGAATACCGTTTTTAGCACACCTTCGGGTTTCATCTCTCTCTGAAAATACACTGAAGTTAGATCTATCGTGGTCATGTACTTATTTGACCTAATGTTTAGTATAACTTCTTCAATGGTAAGCAGTTTTAAACAGGGTACTTAATTAAAACTGTTTAATTTTCTGTAGTCGACAGCTAGCCTCCAGGCTTTAAAATTTGAGGGAAGCAGAGCATTTTTTTCTGCAGAGCACTACTGGGTTAGTATAAGGGCTATTTATAGGTTTGATAATTTCATTTTCTAGCACATGCTGAATATGATGTCTTATAATCTTTTCTTTAACGCCATCGTATCTACATGGCCTGGCTCTCAAGGGCTCCTCAGTTTTTAAATTAATTTCATGATGTGCAATCTGGGCGATGCCAGGTATTTCCGAAAATAAATCAGAAAAATTTCTTACCAGCTCTTGCAATTCTCTTCTGTCTTCGGTTTTTCACAAGTTCCAGTTTCACGTCGGGTGGTTCCACAGCATCCACTTTCAGTGGCTTCATATGCAGTTGCAGCGTGTTTTCCTGAAAACTAATTTGAGCTTCCGCGTTTTTAAGAAATCGGTCCCTAAAATTACCGAAGCTTGTAGATTTCGAACTATAAAAAATGTAGATTTTTTCACCTCATTCATTATCTCCACATTAAATGTCGCTTTACCTATACATGAACAATGTTTGCCCTGCTCTGCAATAACTTTAGTATTTTGGATTTTAAGTAACCTATAATTTTTTTAATTGCTTCGAAAAAAATTCTGCGACAGAAAATTTGATTGCTTCCCTGTATCCAACAAGACTTTGTTGGCACCTTATTTAGTCGAATGTGTATAACAGGTAGGGACAATTTTTTTTTATTCTCGCCGTGTTCAATTAAATTTTTGAGAGATTTTTATCAGAGTATGACTGACTGACTTTTAGCAGCCACCTGTCCTAGTTTAGCTTCTTGTTAACTGCTTCCTTTTTAGAATCTTGCGGGCTATTTTGGCGACCGCTATTCTTCTTATCTTGAAGCTTATTCCCTATATTGAATTTCGTTGCTTGTTCTGCATACGCCCTAGAAAACTGTCCGTTTGGTCTCTGGCCAAAACTTCTCGTACACGTACTTTATGCTACCCTCCTACTCTCGAATTTCATCTGCAGCTCAAACAATTATTCTAGAGTGCTGGGATTTCTCAATTCAGTATCATCCTGAACGTGCAGTAGTAGTCGAGGCAAGATAATTTAAATTAACTCTGCATTGGGCTTTTTATCATATAACAAATTAGCAACTTTTACTTTGTGTAAAATGAAGTTCGACAGTTCCTCAACTTTAAATTGGTATATGCCGTACAATTCGGCCTCAAGCCTAGCTCTGTCTTTGACCACGGGGAACGCTTTTACCAGAGCAGCTTTAAAATTTTCGAACGTAGACGAAATTTCCCGATGCCTTTAAATCAGCTTAATGCCTGTCCTCGTAATGCGGCCGTTGATATTGTAATCTTTTGAACTTCGGGAATGGGATAAAACAAAAAATGGTTATCTAAATTTTAGGAAGCTAAGTGACCGACGTTCTTCCGCCGAATGTCACTGCGCATTTAATGGAGGCACGCATTGCTTCAACGAGGTAACCAAAACTTTCCATTATATTACCAGGAGCCGGTGGAAATTGCGATGTCGATGGGGCTTGCTCAACTGCAGCTTCGTTGTGACCCATGTGTTCGGAAAAATTCGGGCGCCCCTTGTAAGACTGTTTTTTCACATGAATCTGAAAACCATGAAATTAAACCTGGGGAATTCTAGCACAGGTGTGAATAAATTACCAGCTCAGAAGAAGGGCTAAATTAACCCTTTATTTAATCCAAATAATTCTCAGAAAGGAACGATCTTCGTGCTTTACAATGGTACCGTCAACTTGCGGTGAAACTGAAATGTAGAATAATTCAAGTTAAAATCTAAAATGAAGTAGTGCTGGATTATCACGTTAAATTACGCCTAACAGGTTAACTCACAAAAGCCTAACAGGCAAGATGATAAATCCGGAATGGCCAAGAGCGTAATAGTGTAACAGCGAAATCGCAACGAAACGTGCGATGTCTATCGAAAACACGCTCTGAATAATCTCAGAGATTCACCCGTTTAAATGCTCAATGAAAATGTGAGGGGAAGTTGAGAAGTTCAGTAATGGTATCAAACTTAAAATAAATGTTATGGAAAATAAGGGAAATCCTACACGGCTTCAAAAATGCGGCAGTATTTCCTGGAAGGCATGAGAACGAAACTCCTCACATGCAAGTACTTCGGATATTTACAAATATTATTTAATTAAAACATAATTTTATGACTTAATATATAGAAAATAAACTAACTGTGACAAAAAAAGGTTTGCTCAGATTTTAAGCTCTTACGGCAAGCATGTCACCACTTTTTTATTGCTTTCTTTTTTTCTCTTTATGTTTGTTTGTTATCTGAGATAAAACATGTCTATGAATGTAATCTTTTCTGAAAGCTGATAGCTTATGAAAAATTTGGACGTCAATTGATATGCTATTCGGATTAAAGCCGCAGACCTCAGAGATAGAAACATCCTTCTATTCTTTCAACAAATCATTATTTATTCTAATAATGTAGCTTCTATGCCTATTTTTTATTTGAAGTGGTTTGCTTTGTAATACGTATGTACATCCAAAATAAGGAAGTGCGTTAATTTTCATATTCATAATAAATTAATTTTCATGAGAAGTGAGTTAATTTCTCATATTTCAATTTGGTCTTGTTCATTTAAGATTTCAACTTATTTTTTGCAGTACGATGTCACTCTTAACCAAAAGCTGTTGATATTTTATTTCGCTATAAAGGCATTTTTTATGTATGTGTGTCTGTTTGAGTAAGATATAAAATAAGAAAATTACTAACTTAATTTGGCAATAGCCCTTTTAATTGTTGATTTTATTTGGCTACATCGCTTTCAAAGAATCTGTACTGCGGTACGACTCTTATCTAATCATCATTGAAAACTGAAACAAAGAAGCCCAATTTATAAATACCCAAGCTGCTGAGTACGCAGTTAGTTTTCCTCCCTTTAACACTGATCTCCTGCGCTTTGCCTATTGTTTAGAGATATGATGTGTGTACATAAAATCGTGTTGCCTGGTAAATAAGGTGCTTTTCGAAGTTCCTGTCATCTAATACGCAACCTGTATGTCTGCCACGTTTATCATTATTCCAGCTGTGATTAAAATGTTAATGGGTGCGATCTCTCATCTACAACTAAATCATGACACACACACACACACACACACACACACATATATATATATATATATATGTAATTATATTGTAAATTGTAACGTCTTAACCTTCCGGATGTAAAAATATCAGGCAGATTATCTTCTTGAAATTTTATTTAAAATAGCAATAGTATTCAAGATCTCTAAAACAGTATCATAGTATATTTAAAGAGGCGTAAAATTTCCATAGACGTGCAAACGCGTCTTTTCATTAGCATCTCTAAAAACATTTAGTTTACCTTACCTTTTCTGCTCTTTAAGGAGTAAAGAAAAACAACAGGGAAATGAAATCCAAACTCCCATTTTGGGAACTTTCTCATCCGGTCAGAAAGACCCCTCAACAACAGCTGACCGAACAGCTGGGTACTTTCTCACGGGTAAAAAAATCCGTTAATTTTAAACACATGCTGAGTGATACAATATATACTCATGCCTTTGAATATGTTTTGCCAGTAGCATATTTTAATAACAATGCTGAGGAATTCTTTCAATTTTTTCTAAAGTAATGCATACATGCATTAGCATTATGTTGTATTAAGAATGTACGAAATTCACTTCATTTATTTAAATCAGAGAATTCAAGCATATTATCCCGCTTATTTCCATATACGGTGTTTTGACATAAGAAAAATAGCTGAGTATATTATCGGATAATTTTCAAACAGTTAAGACATTATTACCCTTAGGTAATTTCGATTTTAAAATACGCGTGAGTTACATATGTATAAATAAAGAAAATTAGAAAGTATCTCAAAAATGAGTCATAACTGCTGCCTTAAAATGCAATTTGTGCGTGCTTAAATTTCTGATAAGCTCAGAACGGATAGTTGTTAATCGGCCATTTGAGAGGAAATTAATTATTTTCTCTCAAATAAGCAGAGAGAGAGAATTAATTATTTTCTCTCTCTGAGTATTAAAAGCAATTAATATCTAAAGGGAGATATGCTTTCCCCTTTAGATATAATTACTATAATACCGAGCTTGAAAATTTAGCTCATCTCATAAATAGCAGGTTATATTATCTTAATGACTGAAAAACAAAGAGAGCCTTACACACTCGAAACATGAAATGCAGTCCCAAGAGAAAAAGATGAAACCATTTTACGAAGCATATATTTAATGTCTAAAAGGTAAGTCACATTTAATGAAAGTTAGTATTTTATAATGAGGCAATTAATAGTTTCAAGAAAAATTCTTAAATTCTGATAAATGGTTTTAATTGATGATTGCCTTAATTTGCTCTTTCAGGCATTTCAGATTCGCTTTGAGCAATTTCCGTTCCTTTTCTAAACATGCACATTCCTAAAAGCGTTTTTTAAACTTCATATCAGAATTAATGCATATGACGAATACATACTTGTTTTCTTGATTACATAAAAATGTGTTTTTAACATGATTAATATTTCTTAATTATCAAAAGGTAAGGATAGTTAAGGATATATATTTATACACATTATAAACAATTTCTTAAGGATATTGAAAACGATTTTACATAAAACACAATTTCATTTCGGAATACGTTCAGAGATCGTAATTGCTACATTTAATAACATGATATAAGATGAAAATCATATTATAGAATACTTGAGAAGTGGAAAAACAAAAAAAGATAAATCAAAGTAAATATTCTCTTCGTGATCTAATTTTATTATTCGTTCAATATAATAATATTGGATTATAATTTTTACAACAAAATTAAATATATTTAATGATGGAAGAATTACATCATCTCTTTGAATGAAGTCTTATGCATCATATTTTAAAGGAAGGTTCTCGCAGCATTAGAAAAACTGATTTGAATTTATAAGGTATTTCTCCCGCTTTCCTAGCGTCCTTCGTGGTGTAATGGTTCTGCACGCTGGGCCGGTATTCCAGAAGTCCGTGGTTCGATTTCCGGCGAAGGCGGTTGCTATTTTTCATCTTTCCTACATCCAAAAATATACCTAATATCTCTACAAATTTGGCTAAGAATTAAGCTTCTTTAGAGACCATAACTGAGTTAGAGCTTTATCTTTATATACCAAATGGATGCAAAGTAATGTGAAAACCTAATGTGAAACAAGAAAAACATTATTAGTAGGGGATTTAACCAACCTTTAACTGAAATACTTGTATGCAACGTGGAAAAAATCGCAAAAGTCTTGCACTTGAGTATAAAAAAGACAATATTTTCACAGGACAGTCCCGAATTTTGAATGTGCAATTGAATTTGAAATTTGAGTAAGAAGTTTAGATTCAATTATATTCATATTAGGGGACTGAAGGGGGCCAAACAAGGTATAAAAGATGCTCGTTAATTCGAATTCGGTTGATTCGATGCTTTGGTTAATTCGAGCTAATCTAAAGAAAACCAAAAACTTGTATTGAGATTAATATCAATGATAGCTCATTAATTCAAACTAATTTTTATTACTTCGTATAATTCGAACTAAAGTTTTGACAGATTTTTTTCCCTCATCTAAAACGAAAATACACGCTGTATTTATTATTTTGTGTGTCAAAATTATCTGTATATCTTTTTCGTGTAAAGAGGCACATATCTGCATTATTAGGGTATTACATTTCCGCTAAACAGGAAAGATTAGGCTAAGGGAAGAACCATTTGTTTATTTGTTATCAATTTTCTCAGGATTTCAGAAAACCCAGTCTTTGCTCATTCTACAGAGCTGCGTCAGTTATGTATGCAATGCAGACAAGTTAATAAGCTCTAGTTTTTCTTCCTTAGTGTGTGGTGTAGACGTGTATAAATTCAGGGTGTCTACACGTGGAAAATACAAAACTCTAACTTTCAAGACAAAGACAGAAATTTTAAAGAAAGCAGAGAATGGCGAATATAAAACAAAGTTAGCAGCTTACTACGTAGTTAATAAAAATATCTTGTCAACTTATTTAGAAAACAAGGAATAACTTTAGATTCATGGAAAAAAAACTAAATTTGCTTGAGGAAGAAAACGCATGATATATGTATTCCAAGAAGATCTAGAAAAATCTCTAATGTTATGGTTCCCGAAGGCTGGATCTGGAGATATTCCGATAAATGGACCCCTATTTCAGACGAAGGCTGATGAATTGGCAAGTCAGACGGGTAGTGAAGATTTTAAATGCAAGCTTTCTCGATTTAAGTAAAGGCACAGTACTTTTTATCAAACTGTATGTGATGAAAGCCCTGATGTAAAGGAAGACGTATGCACGAAGTTAGAAGGAAACTGCCAGGCCTTTTCTATTTTGTGCTAATATGGATGAGAGTGAAAGGTTTAAATTAGTAGTGATTGGGAGGTCCAAGAATCCTCTATGTTTTAAAGAAATTCAAACACTGCCAGTTGATTATGTATCCAATACAAAAGCATGGATGACACGAGACATTTCCAGTAACTGTTAAAAGGAAAAGATAGACAGTTTTCGGAAGGAAAACGTAATATTCTCTTATTGGTGGATAACGCAACCTGCGACAATAGCCTCAAGAAATGAGTTCCATACAGGTTGAATATTTGACGCCAGACACAACTGCAAAGCTACAACCAACGGATCAAGGAATCATCCAGAATCTTAAAACAAATTATTGTAAGAGACTTTTACAATAAATCATTTTTTCTTTACACTGTGGTGAAAATTATGACAGCTATAAATGATCTATACGTAGCATGATATGCTGTTAAAAAAGCACAGTTAGTAATTGCTTTCGTTCTACTAAATTAATGCACGTCGAAGAGAACAAACATATCGAGGAATGTGACGATACTGATACAGCTTTTCCCGAAATTATAAAAGTTAAAGATGATAAGGTACGTTTTCTGTTTATGTAAGCTAGATGAAGACTTGGAAGTATTTAGAAACAGTGAGCGACGATGTCATAATAAAGTTATCCGAGAAAATGAAAAGAAGAGCCCTTATCGGATTCAGAAGAAAATGCAGAAACTATTAAGCGTCCTAATGATCAAGCTATATTGGGCTGCATAAAATTGAAAGCATTTATTCAGATTGACATGCCTCTGAAAATGAATTGAAATGCTTACTTCCAGTCGAGAAGTTGGCTGAAAATTTGTACATATGAAAAATAAAACCAAACGTCCATTTTACAGTTTCTCTAAAAGAGTAATTCATATTTTAATTAATGTTTACTTTCTAGTGAATATTCTTCTATTCCGTTTTATAATTCAGGTAAGTTCTTATTGCTTTTTAATATGTTTAACTTTAGATAGCTTAGCATAAAACATTTCCTGGGGTTACACATACTAGGAGATTTTCTTCTTCTTTGGTGCACTTTTAAACTTATATTTACTCGCAAGATCGGATTCTTTGAGTACGAATTAATGAGCGTCCACTGTATTTTGCTTTACTGTCATACTTTTCCAGCCGCGATAAAACAAATCTAGCATTGGTTAAGAGGGTTTCCGTCTTAAAAGTGTGGTTGTACTTTAAAGAAAATACTGTTAAGAGAAGAATGGACATCATCCTCCAGAATGACAAATAAAGATTGACTTTAACCTTCACATGCAGAGTAACAAATAGGCCACCACCGCCCCAAAATATTGCACCCCATACCACTGGGAACACACTTCAACAATCGTGCTTCTTTAGAAGTCTGTCAGCTCTGACATTTAGCATCCCTCAAGAGTAGGATCAATCCATGCAATATCTATGACATCTATTGAGAGATTAACAGTTTCACAGCTACTAGATGATAGAGATCTAAGGCCTGTGGCAAAGGTGTTTTGTAGGTGTTAAATGATATGTTTTCGAAGGTATTAGTATTATTTTTTACCCCATTTCTAAGTTTATATGCATCACAATACACAATTGCAAGATATAATTGTAAAAGTAACCTAATTGCAGAAATACTAATTAAAACTACGTTGAGTGTAATTAGTTATGATAATTATACACTACTTAACATATAATCGACTCTCAGGTTTTTGAGTAGAGAATACACAGATAAGGCACACTTGACCAAATCATAAAAGGAAACACATTTGAAGTAGTACCCATTTAGCTAAAAATAAAATCTGAAGTTTAAAGGCAATTGTTATTTTTACATTTTAGTGTTGACAATAATTGCACCTTTCATATCCTTAATTTAGCGTCAAAGTTTTGCTATTGATGCTTGCAGATGCAATCCTGTCCTAAAGGAAAACTGCACACAATCGGTGAAACCGCACAATGATCCTCAAGAGAGGAGCAGTAATCGTTTCACTTGAGTAGCTATTGTTAACTCTGTATTACTTTGCTTGGTATGGGCAAGGAAATCCATTCTTACAGAAATTTGTACATATATGTATTAAAATTCAGTTTCAGTTTATACTTTAATTTTACTCTTACGTGAACGTCATTGCTAATCGAAGTAGACGTTAAAAGCATACACCAGTTTAAAGCGTGGAGCATTAAAAACCTGTGCACCTCCAGCGCTTTAATACTAGAGTTCCGGCTATATATCTGTGGAGTTGCTGGCCGTGATCGTATAAAAGTAATTATACTAAGAGT
Organism: Stegodyphus dumicola; assembly: GCF_044657685.1. Taxonomy (NCBI): domain Eukaryota; kingdom Metazoa; phylum Arthropoda; class Arachnida; order Araneae; family Eresidae; genus Stegodyphus; species Stegodyphus dumicola. The sequence goes on along the minus strand of NC_140772.1, from coordinate 94,769,437 downwards.
ATGAAATGCGAATTACTTCCGCGTAGCAGTTAAACTAAAATTTTAGTGGTTAGTACATTGCATGATTATTAATAATAAGAATCAAATGACTTACCCAATAAGGCATGCATGAGTCAGTATCTCTCTTTTAAATATACATTTATTAAATCACAAAAACACACATTTCTTGATTAGCCTAGATAAATCACAAAAACACACTTTTCTTGATTAGCCTATATTCGATATGTTATAAGAAAAAAAAAATACATTCATGAATGCCCTTCGGCATGTGCTACTCGTTAGTCCTACGGGACTGTCACAGCGTTCATTTTTTACGGTATATTGCAATTCCTAATCTTGATGCATCACAGGCACATTACTTATCAGCATCTTGCAAGAAGCTTAATTAATATGCAGTGCAATTACTCGTGATAGAAGAGATCAAATTTCTGGCAGATAGGCTTGAAATTGGCGCACATGGTCGTCACTTCGAAACATCCAATTGTCAGGATTATACACGTTGAGTCACAGCACAGGAACAATTTTTACCTCGCAGCCTAATCAGTAAAGTTTACCTGATTTCTTATATTCTTCGTACAAGAACATATTTTCTCCTCCATCCTTGAAAATGGACATCAGATCGAGTACCGTGGACGATGGAGAGAGCTGTGTGTGTGTGTGTGTGTGGCCCGAAGGCCCACACACTCGTTAACACGACGACAGGCAGAAAGAGAGAGACAAAACCAGTCCTTCCAGTTTTTATCCACTGCGATGCACGTGGATGGGCGCGATAACGATTTAAGAATCGATACAGCCACCGTGTTCACTGTGAGAATTCTGTGTTCTCACAATATTACGTGGTAGTTTTGGACTGATCCAGTTGTCTTCTGTCATCTCCTAACGTATGCACCATAAGTTTAGGAAGACTCTGCATATAATTGCTTTGATTATTATTCTTCGGAGACTTTTGAATGAACATTTATGTTAATTCAATAGATCAACGTATATCTTTGTTAATCAGGAAGAATATAACAATTTTATCCCAGCATATTATAAATTATATGAAAATAAAATGATATAATTATTGTATTTTCTACAATAATTATATCATTGTATTTTCTTCATTTAATGTGGCAGAAACTTTTAATGATCGTAAAACAATATATTTTATTTAAGGTATTTTGATCATTACTACCCCCCTTCATAATTCCTAAAATTAAGAATATAGACTGTTTTCTGAGGATTTAAAGAAAGCCATACATGTATAGTAGTTATAGAAATAAAAATAAGACACTTTGGGCGCAGACATTAATGACTTTAAACTAGACAACAAGCTGCTTGCTGTCTATTTTAGTAATACGTGTTTTTATACGTCTCTTTATGTGTCAATTTTCTAGAACCACTTCTACAACCGATCGAGGAAATTCGTTTTTAAAAAAGTCAATGATCATCCCAAGAAGACGTAACAGTCACACTTCTTCAATAAAACTACTGAATAAATGGGCTGGCAGTTATCTTCACTAAGCTTATCCAGTAACAGTAAGGTAACCTGAGAACAGCGATAACAACTCTCAATTCTTCAGTGCTTTTCAAATATTTGGAGCAATATTATAGATGCATACCATCTTTAAAGCTTCAGAGTGCAAGAAAATGTATGCTTACTATGCCAAAAATGCTCTCCGACTGGATTTATTATGTATCGAAACATATTCTATAGAAATTATTTGCTTTAAATCATTTTTCTATTTTGTACGTAGTTTGTTTATTTCTTTATGCATATTTTCCCTATTCCTTTTGTTTGTATTTTCTCTATTTTGTACATCTTTAATTTAACATCCGGATGTGCAGCTTAATGTAATTGGAATCCACGGTACAGTAAGTTTCTGTGTTATTTAAAATTCTTTTCTGAAAAAATGTTTTCGTCAGTTTAATCTCTGACTCTCATTTTTTTTAGTTATGTGCATAAATGGTTTTCTATGCCTGTCGTGTTCGAAGATAGATCTTATAATATGAGAGATTTATTTAAATTTTAATCTCATTGCTTATCATAAACAGAAAGTAATTGGTAAGAAAGTAACTGAAATTAATCTCCTTGATAAGCATATAGCGGAAAGCAATTTCTTTTATATATATTCGTAACAGAAGGAATATTTGAAACTTTATATACATGCGAAAAGAACAAAAACTATTCTGAGCTTTCTAATTAGAGTAGGTTGTTTTGTGACTTATATGCACGGAATCATGTATATAAAAGAGTGAATGAACAGTTACATAAATCTAACGCTTTCTAAATTTAGCTAAAGGTGTTATTTTCCGTATTTGTAAATTCCTCAATTATTATAGTAATATTACAGATAACATTTATTTCAAATAAACTGCGAAACCCTGTGTTGCATGTCTTAGAAATGAGAAATGCTTCAAGTGCAATGGTTTGTTTCTTATCCCGTGCGGGTAATCAATCTGTCTCGTTACACAGTTCCTATTCAGAGAAGATTATGCATATGAAGATTGATTAGCATAATAAAGAAAGTTAATTTTCATGCGATTATATCATTTAGGGCGTTAAATGAATGGTGAAATTTCTGGTTTGTAAAAGTGATATTGTAATCGGAGCTTTGGAGATTTTTTTAATAGGATAATCGTAATACCGTTAAGCGTATAAACATTCGAAAGAGTAATAAAAGTAAACTGTGCTTTTGTTTTGATTTCCATTTATAAGAAAATGCCTTAACTTTTAGCAATTAGTAAAATATTACTTTATTTAAAATCAAGTTAAAAGTACCGTTGAATTTCCATATACAAATGACACTATTTTTCTACTTTTTAAAGAAAAATGTTTCTACACATTTTTTGCGTTTGTTCATTCGAGAATGGAATACTAAACATTTATATAATCAGCCAAAAATTAAATAATTTTTAACATTTGATATGCTGCAAGGAAGCTTCTGTTAATCAACCAGTTATTTATAATTTCAGTTTTTACTCTAGCTTCTCATTTTCTTATTCTTCACCAGAATGAAAATGACTAGCGAGTATTTAACCTGAGGTTTTTTTTGGTTTTGAGAAAAAGTGTTTTTCACGTTCACATAAGTACGTAACGTAAGCGGCATCGCGTGCCACTTACGTTATTAGTTTCTTGTCAGCTGTGATCTTTGCAGATATTCAGCAGTGCTTTCTCTTGCTGCTAAATGACTATTAGGCAGATGCCAATTCTGACTATTAGGCAGATTTAGTGAGCCAGCTTCTACTTGTATTCATTCAACTGTACAATCTTTGCTACTGTTCAACTTTTGATTTAATTTCGACTGCCTATTTTATTCTCTTTTACCGGTGAAAGGTGAAAATTTGCAGCATATTAATATAATTCTTTATAATCTAAATTATGTTTAAATGAAAAGTTTATTTAACCTTCTTATGACTCACGTCTGTTAGAGTTATTAGACTAGAAAAGCATTAGCAGAACAGGTATTACCTACAAAGCAAATAACTAATTAATTAACTTTCCTGTTTTTTTATCATAAGTGGCATTCATTTTAAAAATCTTTAATAAATAGCCTCTAGTAGTTGCATAAAAAATTTTCAATTAAAATATATCCGCATTACTAGTTGAATAAGGCGCCCACGCAGCAAATTCCCTGCAGCAGTGTTGGATCCCACTCCCTCACTAACTCGTTACTTCAATTAATCTTCTAATTATATTTATGATTATTTACACTCTTTCAGAAATATAATTAGCACATTACCATGACCCTCTTCTAAGGTTTTGGTAGGAAACGATAATATTAAATACAATACTCTCCCTTCTAGAAATAAGTTTTTAGAATTGTGTTTATTTTCCTCATTCCTAATGGAAGCCTATGAATTCTGGCTTAATTAAAAAATTGGTACTGTTTCCTAAATATTAATTATTTTTGCTTTGGTTTTATAGGCTATTAAAATACGACTTGATTTAATAATTTTTTTAAATTATTAAGTTAAAGTTTTATTTACACAGGTCTAGAATTCAAAAGGTTCTTTAATTTATTATATATTTTAGTTCTTTGATGTAATGCATTTTGCCGTTACAAGGATACAACACTCCATCAATATGATTTCCTAGTTAATTATATGGTTTGTTGCTGTATACATGCATTTAAATTCTGCATTAGAAGGTTTTTTTTAATTTTCATAGTGAACAACTCTTTAGAATAAAATGTATTAATTGTAAAACAATTTAAATTAATATATTAATATAAACTCACATGTACTATTAATTAATAGGATGAATATGAAATGTGTATTAAATAATTTAGATATCAATGACATAGTTATTAATGGCACAGAAGAACTTGATGCAATCGTGGCAGCTTTAACAAAATTTATTTTTTTGACAAAACAATGATTTTATCGCAAATGAATATTTTCCCTGCATAACTGATAAATTAAGGGTAAACGCGCTCTTTTAATGAATTTTTGGACTGTGAGCTGTACAAATATTTAGATTAAAAGTTCATACAATGATGCCATCGCCTTTGCATCAGTAGATGATTTTAAACTAAAAGAAAAAAAAATTATCAGTTGAAATCAAAACCTACGTGAATCCATTTTTCCCATTAACAGCAAAAAAAAAAAAAAAACTACGAGTACTTCAGTTTATAGTCGTTTCGAAATTAAATTTTGCTATACACTCGAATTACATCAGACTAATGATTTATCATTTTAACAATTAGTATGATTATATATCTCATGTTTGATATTTTATCTTAGTTGATTTTAAAGCTCTGCGAAGATAACATCTTATTAGTATTTGTAGCAAGTTCATAGATCAGTATACTGAAACACTATTAAAAACATCAGCGCTCAAAATTGAATGACATTATAGAGAAATTAAATCAAGTTGATGGCGATTCAGTTCACAGTAGAAACTGAAAAAAGATGGAGGGACTTTTGGATGCAAGACTAATAAAAGATGTAAACACATTTAGTCAAGAAGTTCATAGAAGGCCAGTGATAAATATCAAATTTATTCTTGCAAAACGTGTTTTAAACATTTATGGATAGCATTTAGAGCAGCAAGTGTTCAAGGTGATGTATCGAGAATAAAAGCTTGGAATATTCAAGAAAAAAAAAATTCTATTTACTCTGAAGACACTGACTGTAGAGAAGAAAGAACGCAAAACAGCGAAGTAAAAAGAAAAAGAAGAAGTAAAATATCTAAAATTGGCAAACCCTCTTTGGGATCTCATCAAACAGAAAAAATGTGGAATAAAATGCTACATTTATGAAATTTTCTAGCTACAAAGCAATGAGTATCTCCAGGGGCGTAATTTTGAGCATAATTAAAATTATCATACGCGGTCTTGGTCCTAAATTCAAAATCAGTATGATATCATATATTTTAGAATGATAAAATGTAAGCAGAGTATAATAATTAAAATATTAGAATAATCAAAAATATAAATCGGGCTTGTCGCAGAACTTATATAATGCTAATTGCAATTAAACTCTTTTTAAGTTGTTAAAAAGTCAGAAGAACTAGTATGGTGTTAGTGTAGCTCAAAAGAAATGTTTGCGTTTAATTTGAAACAATGTCCAAACAGCTTAATTTTAATATTTTTCAAGAGACCAAAAATTTCAGAATCAATTGAAATTAAAGAGGATAAGAAAAAATTAACACCTTAGTGGTTGTAACAATATTTATTTTGTGAATAGACTATTAAGAATAAAAGAACAGAACAAAATTGTTCTCTGAGGGTATATTTGATAGCGTCAAGGACAAAGTAACAAGCAAGCGAATGGCGCCATCGACCATCAAAGAATTCGTCGATAACCATACATAGGTCTCTTGAAGTCTAGAAGCATTTTTGACCGTAGCTTGTGCGGTCGAAATGTCTCAGAGATGCAATTATGCCCAGCAAGTTCATTTATCCATTTTAACACCAACACTTGTTTCTGAGAATTGAGAAGTTACAACGAATAGAATTTGGACCTTCCTCTCTCACATGTATTCGAAACCGAATTGGGTATTTTCTATTTAATAGCGAAATGTGAAATTGTATCGCAAAAGACATTAGTGCATTTTAAAAAATAACCAAAAAAAAAATTAACTTTGAGTCTAGAAGATTTGCACCTAGTTCTGTTCAAATTCGTTGGTTTCCCAAATCTGAAATTTTTCTTGTGAAGACAATGTGAAAATTATGTTTAAAAAATGTATAATAATTGAATTTAAATGAATTCTTCCGGCTATTTATTTTCATTTAATAACTTTTAAATAATTTTTAAATAAAAAATGATGTTTCAATAAAAAAGTTAATAAATAAATAATAAAACTTAAATAAAAAATGTATGAATATAACTAAATAAAAAATTAATATGATAACATTTAAATAAAAATTTTAATAAAATCAGCCTTTAAATAAAAATTTCATCCTTTAAATAGAAATCAGTCATTAAATAAAAATTTTAATATGGTAGCACCGTTTAAATCCTTTCCCTAGATGTCTGAATTTTAATTTCAAATTAGATATTTAAATTAATGTGCGTTTGCAGAACATGCGCTTGTTTGGTATTGTATGATGATAATTATTTGCTAATTATTACGAAAATTATTAGTCACTAGTTATCACCAGCAAATCGATTTCTAGAATTTATATCAGCTGAGATTAATCTGTATCAGAGAAGATACCGAACACTGGTTTTTTCAGGAGTTTATCATCAATAATCAAGTTGCTTTGTTCACAAAACTGGTATAACAGAAATGAGATAAATTCTTACAGATGGTAAAATTAACCAATGTAACATCCTTTGAGAACCAGTTTACAATGCATTCACATTCACCGTCTGCATGAATACATAAAACAAAAACCATCCTCACAACACCTCGCTTCCGATCTTTGTGGGTTAATGTCTCTATCCGGCCTCCAGACCAATCAGGAGCTTTCAAGCAATCCATCAACGGATACCATTCTCCCGTGCACCCTTGTGCAGCGTAAATGAAGGTGAAATCGCCCAAAGGTCTGAAATCTGAAACTTAGCGTAGTGTTATCACCGCAGACCTTACATAATTAATTTCTCTCACGGTATCGCGATATCATAAATTAATGATTTACTGGCTGAGCTTTTCCATTGGCGGATCTTATCAGATAGCAGGATGATGAGCAAAATTTAACGATTTCTGCGCGTTAGTGCTTTGTTTAAAACAGTTTGTGCCTGTGTGAACAGATTAACACGATGCTTTTACATTTTTTTGGTGTTGTTCGTTCTGGAGATGAGGTTAATGGAGCGGATAGCGCAGTAGCTTTTGTTCTGAAATATTTTTAAAATAGAATTGGCAAAAGGAAGATGGAGTTGAACAATGCACAGCTGTTTTAAAATGTAATAAATATAAATATAATATTCTGCCAAAAACCGAAATACAAACTTTATGGTTAATGCAACACATTAAATTTAATCATTTTCATTTATTTTTGTAGTTACACGAGGGAAATAAATTAGTCCACGTCATGAGTAACAGAGTATTTTAGTGAAACTATGTGCTCATAAAACAAATTTCCGTTGTACACATTTTTCTGTTAATTTAAAAGTGGATATTTCTTTCATTTTGCTTTTTTTAATTGCTTTCGTATTAAATCCTAATTTTGAGTCAACGGTAGTAGATGTAGCCTACACTATATAATCTCCTTTAATCAGAAGTTGGCTAATGATAGAAAATTGAAATATAAAATTAGGATTAATTTCAAATAAAATCTTGCATGATAAAGGGGAGAAAGATAACGTTGAAATTTAAAATAAACGAAAATATAACCATATTTTGGTCTTGTTTTCATGGAAGACAGTATTTCCGATTGGATATTTACACTAATTATTTTAATTGATAGAGATTATTTAAGATCGCTTAAATATAGGTATCCTTATCCCTTTCCTTTTCGTTATATAAAAGGTTTTCCGCAATAGTGTTTATTTTGTTAATAAATGTTCTTAATGATACAGAATACACATCAATTCATATAACTCATATTATTAACTATAACTGATCATGAAGAGGTTTTTTTAATAATAGGTCGAAACCTATTATAAAATCATTTTTGCTAGAAATATTAAGCATAATTTAGTTTTTCAAAATACAACATATAACGCAATTAAAATAAAACGTTTTCCCGTTGTTCTTAAAATGCAGGGAAAATGTTTGAAGTTAGGGAAAGTTTAACCTTAGATTGATGTTGATTAAGGTCTTTAAAATTAAGATAAAATCATATTCCGATTTACTTTCATTTGCAGAAAACCTTTGATATAACGCAAATGAAAGGGATAAGGATACATAGATAAATATTCTCTGTCTATTAAAATAATTAGTGTAAGTATCCAATCGGAAATGTTGTCTTCCATGAAAACAAGGCCAAAATATGGTTATATTTTTGTTTATTTTAAATTTCAACGGTTATCTTTCTCCCATTTATCATGCCAGATTTTATTTGAAATTAATCCTAATTTTATATTTCATTTTCTATCATTAACGAACTTCTGATTAAAGGGGATTATATAGTGTAGGCCACATCTACTACCGTTGACTTAAAATTAGGGTTAATACGAACGCAATTAAAGAAAAGGAAAAGGAAAGAAATATCCACTTTTAACTAACAGAAAAAAAAAAAAAAGTACAGCTGGAATTTCTTTCACGAGCACATAGTTTTACTAAAATATTTTTCAAACAAAAAATGTCTTAAATTACGAACGAAAGTCTCGAGATGCGAACCAGTAAGCTGGCAAAAAAATTATGCTAAAAAATGCAGTTTATATATTGGAGGAAATATCTTCAGAAGAAAATGGAAAGAACAACTTTCGAGTTATCTGATCCGCAAAATGTGAGCAAAATGAGGTAATTTGAGTAAAATGTGAATCATAGAATATTCTTACACTGAAAATTAGACATTTTTAATGGAGAAAAGGCTCAGAGATTCTCAAACAGAGGCCAAGATAGTTAAGAAACGAAACAGAGTAAATAAATAAAAATTCTGAAAGATTTCAGATTTTAACGGTCAGCCAAAAGGTTTGTTATTTTTCGTACGCTCTCGCTGAGCTCGCAATCTACCAGTATTTTCTTGCACTCACTCGCGTTAACTTTTTTTTGTCATTTCAGCTTTATTATCAAGCATCAGTTTCCTCCCACTTACGTCATATACATTTCAAAAATAAAAACGAGAAATTTTTTAAAAGCTACGAAGCAGCCAATGTTTAGAATTTCCGGTGTAGTGTTTAGTGTTAGTATATATTTTCATACTTGTTTGGGTCTCGTCCCAAATAACACACACTAAATAAATTCGCTGGTTCGATTCTTTATTAATTCTCATAATTAATTACAATTAACTCATAGCTGTGACCAGCCCTCTTACACCGTCGATGGCGATTCTCAAACTCGTTTGATCATCACATTACAGATGCGCATGCGTGGATTACATTACAGATGCGCAGGCGCGAACATGCCGCCCCGCGTTGCAATGCTTAGCATTCAACTATTGTAATTAAGATATAGCATAAAAATTTAACAAGTATATCATAAACAATTTTGAATAAGTACTATTACATAAAATCATTATTATAATTAGACATTTACCATATACATTAGCGTACAACTCAAAGCAATACAATATAACATTTCAGTTACATAATGACATTTTATGTGAAACACATTCAATACTGTACAATAACTATAAGGACAATACTCATTTTTGTATTGGTAAAACACATAATTTGGTAATTGGTCGTTTGAAAGTTCCAGTTTGAGTTTTTACATTACACACGCGAACCTTTCCATCTTTACCATAAAATACTTCTATTATACGACCAACCGTCCAATTACAACAAGGCAAATTATCTTTAATTAAGACCATGTCTCCAACTTGTATATTGTTTTTAGAACTTTGCCATTTAGATCGATTTTGTAAATGACTTAAATAATTGGAGTTCCATTTTTTCCAGATAATTTGTACTAATTTTGTGATCTGTTGCCACAATTTTAACCTGTTAATGTTAACTTCCGTGATATCTGGCTCAGGGATCGAATTAATTGCTCTACCAATTAAAAAATGCCCAGGTGTTAGAACCTCTAAATCATCAATGTCCGAAGACAAGGGTGTCAATGGTCGGGAATTTAAAATTCCTTCAATCTGAATCATAATTGTTAAAAATTGTTCAAATGTCAATTTTGCATTACCTACGACACGTTTGAAATGGTACTTAAAAGATTTAACTCCAGCCTCCCAAAGGCCTCCAAAATTAGGTGCTCTGGGAGGGAGAAATTTCCATTCGATATTCTCAGAACTCAAATAACCAGCTAAAAGCTCATCTTGTTCGTTCACTAGTTTGTTTAACCTTTTTAATTCTGCATTTGCACCTACAAAATTCGTAGCGTTATCACTAAATAGTGTTAAACTTTTACCTCTTCGTGCAAAGACACGTTTCAAGGTAGCTATTAATGCTTCAGATGTTAGGTCTGTTATCAGCTCTAAATGAATGGCCTTAGTAACCATACAAATGAATATACACACATAAACTTTTTGATACATACCTTTTCTCTGGTTTTTGTACTTAATTAAGAATGGGCCACAGAGGTCAACTCCAGTACAATTGAATGTAAGATTAGCTGTGATTCTTTCCTTGGGTAAATCACCCATGATTTGCTGAGCTACAATGGGATTAGCTTTAAAACATATTATGCAATTTTTTACAATTTTTCTACAAACATTTCTACCACTTACAATCCAAAATTTTTGTCTTATATGATATAACAAAGATTGAGGACCCACATGCAAATATTTTAAATGATAGTAATTAACTATTAACTCTGTTAATTTATGTTTAGAAGGCAGAATAATAGGAAATTTTTTCTCATAAGTTAAATTGCTATTTTTTAATCTACCTCCAACTCTCAACAGTCCATTACTGTCAATGAAAGGGTTAAGACTTTTAATAGAACTATTTCTTTGAACAATACCTGATTTTTTAAGATCATTTATCTCATTTATAAAATACTCACCCTGTACTAATTTTATTAAAGTTTCTTCAGCTGCTCTCAATTCTCCCACTTGTAAATTACTTACCTGCTTTTGATCTTGCTTACAATTCTTGTAAAACCTAAAACAAAAACTTATAATACGAATTAAATTTAAATACTTATTACTGCAATTCAATAAATCATTAATGAAATTTTTCACATTCAGATTTAAACATGTAGATAGTTCAGAATGAGCAAAGTTTTTAAGTTCATTACTGTCCTTTTCAGTAATTGCTGCAGGTATAACTCCTATAGGGTACTCATCCTTCATTAAGAAGTCAGGCCCGTTCCACCACAGTTGACTTAGTTGCAGTTTTTTGGCAGACATACCTCTAGATATGAGATCTGATGGGTTTTCTTCAGAAGCGATATGATGCCACTGTGCTATTTCAGTCAGATCCTGTATCTTTGAAATCCGGTTTGCAACAAATGTCTTGAGCAGGTGTGGCTCTTTGTTGATCCATGACAGCACAATCATAGAATCGGTCCAAAGGTGAATAGCAGTAAGCTCCAATTTTAACGATGATTTCACTCGATGCATCAGTTTAGCTAACAGCACTGCTGCGCAAAGCTCAAGTCTTGGGATAGTAGTCTTCTTTAGGGGGAAGACACGCGATTTACTGCACACCAACCTCACTGATGTATGGTTTTTTGCTGATGTTGCTTTACAGTAGATAACTGCTCCATAGGCGGCCTCTGAGGCATCACAGAAACCATGTAATTCAATCTTGATTCTATCCGGTAATAAAATACATCTCGGGACTTCAATGTTGTTAATTAGCTGCAAGGTAGTGGAGAATTCTTTCCATTCTTTAGCCTCCTTTTCTGGCAAAACATAATTCCAGTTCAATTTCAACAGCCATAATTTCTGCATAAATATTTTTGCTACAATTATAACTGGAGAAATTATACCCAATGGGTCAAAGATGCGAGATATGACGGATAACACTTGCCGTTTCGTAACCTTTACGCTGTCTTCGATTTTAACGTTGAAGCTCAAACAATCTCCTTTTGACTTCCATAAAATACCTAATGCTTTAGATTCTTCTGATTTACCAAAGGGATATGTTTTACCGTTTGTTTGACACAGTTCAGTAGCATTACTACACCACTTATGGAGTAACATACCTCCACTCTTCAAAATGCCTATTAACTGATTTTGAAGTTCTAACGCAGAACTTAGGGACTCAGCTCCAGATAGAATATCGTCCATGTACATGTCTTCTCTCAGTACAGGTGCTGCTAAAGGAAATTTATCTCCTTCGTCCTTTGACAGCTGTACAAGTGTTCTCATTGCTAAAAATGGCGCACTCACAGTTCCATAGGTTACAGTGGTTAGCTTAAAGTTTTTAACTGGCTTATCAATGCCTTCTTTCCATAAAATCCTTTGCAACTTCCATTGATCTGGATGGATAGAAATAGCTCGATACATCTTTTGTATATCAGCAGTGAAAGCAAAAATATATTTCCTGAATCTCAGCATAATTGAAAATAAATCATCTTGTATCACACCTCCATTATACTGTATAGAATTTAGAGAGTTTCCTTTGGTTGTCAAAGAAGAAGCGTTAAATACTACCCTCAAGGGAGTCGACTTACTTTTCTCTTCTCCCCTATATACTCCAATATGAGGAATGTAATATGAACCTCGTTCCTCCTCGCTTTCACTCACCTCAACCATATGTCCTAACTGTTGATATTCTTTTAAAAAAATCTGAATATAATTTTAAATATTCGGGATTCTTTACTAAGCGTTTCCATAAGGAATTTAATTTACTCGTTGCAGTTTGTTTAGAACTTCTTAAAGTGTCCTGATCCTCCTTTAATGGCATTTTAACAACGTACCTACCGTTTTTATCTCGTGTATAATTTTCTACGAAATGTTTCTCACAAATTAAAAATTCTTTGTTTTTGGGTTTATCAGTTTCAATATTTTCTAATTCCCAAAATTTTCTGAGAGTTTTATCTAAGTTGTGTTCTTCCTTTATCAACCCACAATGAACCCTGTTTTCAGTCTCTTTTGGAATACTTCCAGACACGATAAAATCAAAAACTGTATCTTGAAAAATTCGAATTTGACTCGGTTTCAAAAGTTCATAAAAAACTCCCGCTCCCAACAACATATCTACCCTTTCTGGAACATTAAATCCTTCATCTGCTAATTTTAAATTAGGAAGATCTTGCACTGAAATTTTAATTTTGCGCGAAGGTGTTAAATCAGCAGTTATTTTTGGAATTACTAAAAAGTCCAAATTCTTTATAAAAGTTCCTTCTTTATTGCATATCGAAGCATTAATTTTATGCTTTATTGTTAAAGTAGCATCATTTATTCCCGAAACGGAAATGTTTGTTTTTTCTTTCTCTAACTGCAAATGTTCAATAAGATTCCGTGTCAAAAAGTTCGACATACTGCCCCCGTCCAGCAGACACTTCACTTCAGTGTTTTTTTTCCTCGTTATCAATTAGAAAACATACGACTGTTGAAAGCAGAACTGTACTCTGTTTATTCGAATAATTGCTAATAAATGCCTTTTGAACGAACTCCTGCGCATTAACATTCAAGTCGATGAGTCATCTCGTTTGGGAATGTTGCAGGCAGATACATTTGTTTTGTTTTTATTTTGTTCCGATGAAGAACATTCCTTCTCCTTTACGATATTATTTGCTTTCGGAAAGTGAATAGTTTTGTGGTGCCGTTTTTGACAAAAACAAGAATATTTCGATGGGCAATTTGATACTGAATGCATATGTAGACAGTTAAAACATAATTTATTAGATTTCACAACCTGTACTCTTTCTTGTACCGGTAATTTTAAATACGATGGGCATTTTGCCAATCCGTGATTCTCGTGGCATAAAATACAGTTCTCTGTTTTAACATCTGATAAAAACACTTTAGCTACACTTTTTGAGTTATTATACTTACGATTAACATGAGAATTCTCAGTAAGAGGTTTTCCTCGTGACGTGAAATATAAATCTATTTCTTTACCTAACTCACTAGGTGAAAACCATGAATCACCTTGCCTCACAGCAATGTGAGAAGCTGTTCCCGTATCTAAAGATTAGTATAACCTATCTGAAACTATTAGTTGTTTGAGGGTCTCGAAGTCAGTTACCTTCCTTAATTTTAAATAATAATCCCATGCAGTTACTAAGCGAGAAGCAAACTGCACGAGTTTCATGTGGTTGTTTAACAGTTTTTCTAAAATTTTCTAAACACGAATATGGTGTTGGCTGGAACTCCTTCAGAACTACTTCTTTTACTTTTTCATAATTCGCGATATCCTTATCATGTAAATAAGTTATTATATTCGAAGCTTTGTCTCCTAACAGATTTAACAGAATTTCTGCTTTATAGTCCTCCGAAACATTTTTTGTAATAAACGCTCGTTCTAATGACGAAAAGAAAAATCCCCAACTCTCAGGCCGTATAGGAATTTTTACAGTTAAGGTTCTGATACTTTTTATTAATTGATCTAGAGACTCTGATTTTGTTTCGGTTTCGCTTACACCATCAAGTTCAGTTTCTGCTTTAAGCTTAGCCAACTCATTCTTTGATCTCTCAAGTTTTAATTTTTCTAACTCGACAAGTTTTTGCTCTTCCTGTTTTCTATTTTCGATAATAGAGTTTGCTATCTCTTTTACTAAATCTTGTTTAGTTTTAAAAATTTCACTATTCTCAATAACATCAGTCAAATCTGCTATAGTCATTTTTTCGTCAACATTTAGATTTATTTCTAAGGCAATAAGCCTTAAATCTTCTTTTTTAACACCCTTAAATAACATCGTTATTTATAACAGAACAAGCACAGAAAGTACAGAATTAACAAGAGAGGAATCACTTACCTCTGCAGTGATTCACTTTTGATGAATATCCGTATCCAAAACCAGCGATATTCGTTGAAAAGTACAAGCTTGGAATACTGGCAATCACAAACACTCCTGTGTTCTCAAAAACGAAACACTATTTATTCACGCTCCGGTCGACTACGACCAGATATGTTTGGGTCTCGTTCCAAATAACACACACTAAATAAATTCGCTGGTTCGATTCTTTATTAATTCTCATAATTAATTACAATTAACTCATAGCTGTGACCAGCCCTCTTACACCGTCGATGGCGATTCTCAAACTCGTTTGATCATCACATTACAGATGCGCATGCGTGGATTACATTACAGATGCGCAGGCGCGAACAATACTTTTCTCAGCTCTTCATATAAATATTCACTTTTCCTAGTAAGATGGCTATCAAAACTAGTTTGTTTTTTTATTATTCATTTTTTATGTGTTAACTTTATTTATAAAATAGCAGGTTCTTTGCACTTATGTTACATAAAGCTCGATTTAATAGCAAAATCACAAAATATTTAAAAACAACATATCATTAAAATTCCCGATAGAGTGTTAAGAGTGACCATATATATTTTTATATTCGCTACATTGTTTCTTTAGAACGTAACCGCTCGCGTGACCAGCCATATAAAATAATTATCATAAAAAAAGAAAATGTATATAATGATTTTAATGCATCCAGCTAGTGCACTCATTTAAAATCCTTATTTACTTTTTTCAGTTTTAGTGTTGTGTATATCTTAATATTGTATATCTGCTAGATTTAATGAACTCCAATTATTTTGCATAACGAGCATACATAAAGTTTTGTTTTAAAAGCAATCATTTAGGATCGTTGAAAGGTTTAATTCATTTATTAGAAATTCGTAATGGAGAATCTGTTTCGGGTTCTGAATATTTTGCATGATGAACTAACTACCTTCAGAAATTATTTAAGCTCTTGAATCATGGCTTCACCGTGATTAAAATTTACCTGCATCTATAAGCGATTTAATCTGGAATATAAGTTCATTTGGTTAGACCAGTATTCAGCGTTATCTCTCTCAAGCAAGCAGGATCGTTCTCTTTCCTTCTCTATTTGTTATTCGCTTCATAGTGCCCCTGCTGTTTGGTTTTGTTTATATTATTACTGTATTTCTAGAGGAGACACTGTGAAAACTAAGACTGAATGCTGTACAATTGATTTATTATTAAGACTGGGCACTTATAAATATGTAAGGTGAAAATATCGCCTTACATATTTGTATAATTTTACTATAATATTCTGATATATTTGATTATCAAGCATCTCTTAAGTCACGAACGTCATCCAAATCGTCGGACTGTTGCTGTAAATTGCGTCAAACTCGCGCTAGATATCGATATATTAGGGAACAGATGTGACGGGGAGATGGAATTCATCTTTCTGCCATTATAAGGAATTTTACGTGGAATTGTATCTCCATATTATCACTATTATTAGTCAAAATAGCGCTAATTAATACACGTGGAAGCTAATAGAAAATACTAAACTGGGCAGAAGTATTGCTTTAAAATTATTATTTATTTAGCAGCTAATAGAGAAAGAGTAATGATAGAAAATTTACATGTCTTAATAATGATGGTAAAATTAAGCTTTTTTTCAAATAAAATGCACCTATGTCTTCTCTTTTCTCGTAAATTTCCACCAGAACGCAAATTTAGTTTAAATAGTGAGTGGACAGCCGTTTAAAAAGCTTCTTTATTCATTACACATGAAAATTTTTCTTAGCTTTTAATGTATCTGATAGGGCTAAATCCGTAACGCTCGGAGTGTTAAGCTATTTTATCTATATTATACAGGCTTAGTTTAATAACCTTCCAGTAGATATATTCATTTTGAGTGCCGCGCTGCAGATGACCTCTGTTTGGTAGAATGGTTAGTAAGATTTAGGGTAAGATTACTGTCAATGGGACGGCTTCTTCGCTGAGCTACCTCAATTACTTTCTAGTTATTGGGACAGTAGGATCTAACTGTTAACTGTTTAGTACACTACATAAAGCTTGAAAATCGCCATCTTGACTGGGAGTTGATCAAAGCTCAAACAAGGTTGCTTTACAAGAAGGTAAGGTTTTTGTACTTTTCTTCTAATTTATCAATGCAAAGAAAATATATATATCAGTGAGACGTTAATAGTGCTTTAGTTGTTACTGATAACATTTTTAACTGTGTGTTATTGGCTATGTCATATATCAGTGTTATTTGGCTATATTAACAATGTTTGCTTACTTTGTTATAACCAAAATCCTATATAGCCTAATATTAATAGTAGCCTTGATAATAATTCTATGCTATTTGAAGGTTTTTAAGTTATAGTTATTGTTTTTTTACACTAGTCTTACACTAAAATTATCATTTTCAATTCAAATGTTTCTATTAAGCGAAATCCAATGTTATATCGTAGATTCTTACATTAGACCAATTTTATGATTATAAAGACTGAATTAAAATCCAAATCCATGATTCCTTGTGAATAAAGCGAAGCTATCAGTATGTTTCAATGTATTTTCAGTGAATTGCTAATTTCTAACCAGCATTTTTATATTTCCGTAGTATGCTCAAAATAGTTTTAAACATTTTATTTTACCTGCATTAAGATAATAACTGTATTAAAAAGAAAATAGCCACCCCCCCCCATTCATAGTAACTCCCCGGCTCAATGAAGGCGACCGTTTTCCTTTATTGGGCCAGTGCCAACTTTTATATTTTTATTTACTGAATATTTCATAATTATAACGTCTGTTCCTAGATATGTATAGTATGGAAAGCAATATTTACTTTAAAATGTACAAAACTGTAAAATTACTGTCTTTGACGATTTTAAGGATCATTTTGTAAAAGTGGCCCAGCGATAGCAACCTTTCCTTACGTTTTGCTCAAAAACTAAAATTTGCTGAAGAAATCCAATTTTGTAGTTAGATTTGTTTTTAAAAATTTACGTCCTCTTCTTCTTATTTTAAAATTTGATACTTAGAAACCCTACACTAGTGAACTTTTATTAATTTTAAATACATCTCATAGCAAAGAAACCTTTTATGTTTTACCTTCTGCGTGATTATTTGAAATTCAAAACTATGCCGTGTAGAAGTGTTGCTGAATTATCTCATACAAAAATTTGATAAACGTTAAAATTTTAATCCTGCTTCCTAATGAACATTTTGATAATTAAGTACAAACATAATCGCAATTAATTTACTGAAGATTCGTTTAAAATGCACAATTAACAATTCTTTTGATGTACTGTCGTGGACAGAAACCAAATTCCTAAATACATTCATTCTTTTAGGTACAAAATGTTTCATTTTTTATACATTTTCCTACGCATCATAATAACATATTAAGGTCAAAATAAACATACAAATACAAATTTATTTTAATCTTGTTACTTAAGTTCCGAATAATTATTCACATTTTAAATATAAGATCCTAAGTACAACATCACGTACCAATTTGATAACGAAAAATAATTTAGTTTTACATAATCATCATTACATGCTAAGAGGAGGTGAAAGGTACTTATATTGAGCAGATTAAGGGCATCTGGAAGTTAAAACAAAGTTATGGAATGCAGAAGGCTATTTTCCGAAAGTCAGACAGCAAATTAATTCATGAGACCTGTCTTTAACATAGTAACTTGCAGTACTTAACACAATTTGATATTGCTCGTAATGTGCAGCCGTTTATTTCATCAAGCTAAATATCAATGCCGAAAAATGTCCTTGTAATGCTTTGGAAAACTTGGATGACAACGTCGGGATATTGTCGCTGACATGATCCGTCGCTGACAAAAGCCATTTTTCTAAATCGCTAAATCAGGAGTCTGAAAGACGACACACGCTTTCACTTAGCAACTTTGACTCAATAAAGAACAGTCCTGAAGACAGAGTTGCATTGGTCATCACTTATGGTATCATAAATTGTGTATATGTTTGTGATATACATGTCGTGACAAAACACCGCATAGAAGGTCGCATTTTCATCAGAAGAGATTTTTACACATTTGAGTCCTCTTCTCTAATCCTACCCTATATAATTGATTACACGACCCCGATACGTCTTCCATAATTTTTTCATATCTTGAGGATCATAACAGCATAACTATTATTTTCGTCTTTCATTCCATCATCCCTTTCTGCCGGCTATCACCAGTAAAATATTCTTTCTGATCTAAAAAAAAAAAAAAAATACGTACCTATCCATAGTAATCTCTTGCATTTTCTCCTTCATTTTCGCTAACTACTCATCAAATTCGAATAAGTCCAGAGCTGTGTAAAAGGACTAAAAGCTCTTTTTCTTACCAAAACTTTTCAGTTTAACTATAGACCTAATTATTAATTCAACGGCAACTCCTGACGCAACCACGCCTCGCTTGAACATAATTGGTTGATCGCAATCTAATACAGCATTATCTAAACCAATGATAACGATGTAGAAATTTAAATTTATTATTCCACACATATTTTTTACAGCGCCCCAACAAAGGCAAGTGGGATATTTTCCTCTTCTCGATTCGCTGTGGGAAATTCACGGCCCGAGAGCATCGAGATGTATAACACCCCAAGAAAACGTTTGTTACGAAACAGTACGTTTGTTTTTCCTTCTGCTTCCATCAAAGCTCGAGAAATATGTAAACAATAAATGGCGTCAATGCTCCAAGTCAAGTTTGTGTGTGTGTGTGTGCGTGTGTGTATGCAGCCGCCGCGTCCATTTACCTCCTACAACGAAAGGTTTTTCGACGATTTCACACATAACAAATCTTTTTCACAGTGCAGATCCGCTGCCGTTCCGTGTAGATTCTCGAAGCCAGAAACTGTACATAACAACCAATCGCAAAGACTAAACGTCGTCGAAGCAAAATAAAGTCAGGCTTTAGCCCTAAATCTTATACAAATACATAAAAAGAAGCAATTCGTTTATCTTCATTCGATCGTTCTTCATTGGGTTCTTTCTTGAATGCCGTACAGTTCTCGATGGATGACATCATATGATTCTATTTCAGAATTTTTTTAAGCAAATGATTTTGCAGAACATGAATTACTCTTATTAGGTAGCTTATATATTGATGAATGGCACAATGCATAAAGGCAAAGCAACCAAAGCTAAGATTCAGTTCATGATTTTTTTTTGTAAGTATTCCACAACAACAACAATACTAAAAAAAAAAAAAAAAAAAAAAAAAAAAGAAGAAGACTTCAATCATACCCGTAAAGTTTAAACTAAATTTTTTCCTATGTTACAGTAACAGAGTGCTAAATAAAGGTGGCAATGTTAGAGCCAATAAAAATGTTTGAAAACAATACAACACCAGATTTTGCTGTTTGCGTTTTGTTCAACAACATATTGAAAACTGATTTATTCTAGACTCCTATTCGTAAAAATTGGAATACCATGAAAGAATCATCGGAATTCTATGAAATTTAATATACATAAAAGATAGATTAAGTTTGCAAATTAATAAAAGAATATCTTATGCCCGAAATTGATGTCTGATGAAACCGCCGTACGCTGAAATAACTGCTCCTACTAGTAATGACATTGGGTAAATTAGGTTTCGAACGTCACCTTAATCAATATCATGCCATACTTCTTCTATTGGAGAACAAAAAATTTAATCCTGTTCGCTGTGAGACAAGTCTCAACAGCGAGTTGCCTATGCCCGGAATCATAGATAGTTAATAAGAGACATATTTCGGAAGACGAAGCAATGTTGGAAAAGAAAGAAAAGTTGGGAAAGAAGAAAAAAGAATAAATTTCACGAAACACCTTCTAAGAACATGTAGGCGGGCATTATTCTGTTGAATCACACCTTCAGGAATACTTTGAATGAAGGGCATGACTTTTCAAAAGGTCTGCGATAAAGCAAGTGCTAATAACAATTTCGCCTAACATGTCCATTGGCAGACGAGCTGAGCATTATATCCAGACGAGATCGCAAACCAAGGATCTCACCCTGACCAGTCGTCCAATACGATACTACGACTCTGTATAAAGATGGTTCTTATACCTGCTCGATGTTCATTGTAATTCAAACTGAGGGGGATTTCCTCAGAAAAGACGATTTGTTGCCATTTGGAACATCATTGGCTCTGATGATGATCCGCAGACATCGATGGTTTTGAAGCGGTAGAATTTTGCCAAAAACTTTGTACACGTACGCAAGGTGCAGCAGACACGGGCGAACTGTTGATGCTCACAATTGCATATTTGTAGCAGTCTATCAACTTTGGTCTAGTTATAGAGATGAAGCTACAAGATTCACCAATGTCATAATTTGAGGCGACGTTCATATCATACTGATGTAGCATTTCGTGATCCGTTGCTAGATTTGCCAAATATTCCATTATCCTCGAGCTCACTGCCCGCGCAAGCATCACTGACGAGGCATTATGTTCCCATACGAGCGGTGATTTAACTATAGAAAATCTTCTTTTTTTTCGCAATCCGATCATTCGCGCTTGATCAAACTGGTATTAACTTGCTTATATTGCAATATTTGCCGTCAACGAGGCATAGTCACTTCTCCTGAAACGTGTTCTGCAGGCAGATAAGGCAACACCACTTTTCATACTGCTACGGCCTCTTATTTATATGTCTAACACGAAGTTTTGAGGGACTTGTTCAACCTATGCATGGGCTATCATTCTGGAACTTTAAAAATGTCCACATTATATCTCTGCATTTCCCGTAAATTTCAGTTTACTGCATGTTTCCTCTACTGGTTTACAAGTTTTAAAAATACGATAATACACAAGGATACAATAATAGTGTTTTCCAAGTTAATATTTAATCAATTTTAAATATATATTCATTAATATATTTGCAGAACAGAATGTTAGCGTAAATTGTATTTAAATTATTTTTCTTTATGGGAAGCATAATAAAAATAAATATTAATTAATTCAAGGTAAAAATGAAATGTATTTTTTTTTCCTTTTTGATCATAAGAAAAAAAATACTATGCTTGTCATTAAAATGTCATATTATATAAAATTGTGTTAAAAGCTAAAATTGATATAATTACATAAAATGAAACAAAAAGGGAAATGAATTAAAACTGTATATTAAAAATATGTTGTAAAATTATACATGTTACTACTGGAAAATAAGCTTAACATTTCGTGCATTACACAGCAATGTCTCTTTGATCTTGGGTTGGTTAGAGCTAAGTAAAGAAGAAGGGACTGGATGAGTATTTGATATCGTTAGTTATAATGAATTCAAAAGTAAAAGCAAGGTCGATTTTTTTTTTCTTTTTATAGCAAAAATTTGAAAAATTCTAAGATTCTTCAAAAGTTTTGATCATGTTATGAGGTACTTTACGTTAAGTAAGTAAATTTTCGTGGCATTATTGAGCATATTCTTCCTCGCTGCCGTACCCTTTTGTCTCCTTAATTAAGGAGTCGAGACATTCCGCCTATAATAGTAAGTTAATTTACAAGCAAATTAATCACCCGGTCAGAGCCAACTTACTACTTGCTTGCTCAAGGTTCGCCTACTCTAACTTAATCACAACTGACTCAACGGAGGCTATGTTTACGTTATGAAGACTGTGCTAGGCAACTAGTAGCTGGGATTGAAATTTAATTTGGTGTGTTTTGAGCAGCTGGTTTTGGAAATAAATTATTGTTAAGTTTAAATATTTTAAAATTTATCATCACATGGAATGCTTCAGACCTGCGGTTGAATGAGATAGAACTACTTGGTAAAATCAGCTATTTAAACATAAGCTAAATTATATATATATAAGAAGTCAGGCTTTCTGATAAAGTACTGACACGATTTAAAGTACGGTAAAAGTTTAATATTTATCAAATTTGTGTTTTCTTTAGCGTAGCTTTTGAATTAGAAAAACTCAGGATATTTTGATTGCCATATAAGCGGTAATTCTTTTTGTGAAGTTTGTTTCTGAGTGAAAAAAGTGGTTCAATTTTAATGTGTAATACAGGGTACAATTAGAGACTTTTCTTCTTCTGTTTACACTTGCTTAAGGTAATATAATTATTTAAATAAGTTTTCATTTTTAAATCATTTCTGATATTTATGCAGTCCTTTTAGTAGTTTGGCATAAAGTTTATTTTCGCACCTATTTCATGATATATTTATAAATCTGTATCATTTATTTCCAAATTTGACATATGTTAAGCAAATACTGAGGACCTACAACTTTGGCTGAAAACGATCCCAATAATATGAAACGCCAGTGTTCGCCTTTTTCTCTTGTTCCATAAAATGCTTTAATTTTCTCAATAGGGCATCTATGACACTTTTTTAAAAGCTTCAAATCGTGTACGTTATTTGAACAAGCAAAATTATTTAAATATTTCTATTGTAAGTTATTTAAAGATATTTATATGGTAATAGAGAATGCAAGAAATGTTTTTCATTAATTCAGTGTCTAAATTTCAGGGTCGAAACCCAAAGCGTTTACATTTATATGATTAAAACTTAAAACATTTTAAAAATTATTTGCTAATTTTTTGGTAAAGGAGGAAATTGATTTATATGCAAACTAATCACATGGACAGAGATTTAATACTTTTTTAAAGTGTTGTTGCAACACCAATCTGAGAAATAATACCCATTTATAGTATTTATTTGATAAAATTTCGATAGAAATTTATTTTGACATCGTGTTTATTGTTGCTAACCTATGAACATCCTTTCTAATATTTGTATTTGTATTAATCACTATGCAGGATGTTATTGCAAAATGTTTTACCCAAAGCCCTATGTTCGGTTAACGTGTACATCGGACCTATTCAGCCAGTTATTCTACAGAAGAACTATTACAGCTTAAGTTCGTTGTAACGATTTATCGCCTCTTTAAGAAAAAAGAACATTATAACGAGTGATTGCTATGGCAAAAATGGGTTTAATCCTAATGTTGTCAGAGGAGCACATATGGTACCAGTGGCTGTAATGGAATGGCCGTTAATCAATTATCTAAAGAACTCGAATAATAGATAGAAAGAAGTCAACGGTCTACATTAAAATTTTTTTGTTCGAATATTATTACTGATTTCGAGAGAGATTGTAGATTCCCATTCGCATAACACCCTTCTAAGCGATATGAATATCAAACGTAAAGTCACCTAAGCAATATACATCATCCTAAGTAAACCTCCTAGGAATGTCAAACGTAAATATACATAGCTTTTTATACACCCACCTAAGCAATATGGATGCCAAACGTAAACGCTCGGAAATGTATGTGTTATGGTATTTGGAATAAGCCTTTTAAACATCTATATTTGAAGTATTATAATCTGAAGAAATTGAGATTCTTTACTTTCGAAAAAGACGTTGAAAATCTAAATGTCTGTCGCTAAGACTCTAAAGAGCCGAAAGATGGAAGAATTGCATAATAATGAGATATTGAAAGTATGTGAAACTAGGTGAACTATACACAGAAACATTCGAAGTTTGTGCATTATACAATATTTGAATTGGAATTTTATGAAGGTTGTAAAAGCGATAAGATAAGATAATTTAATTTTTATGTGGAGCAATTAACCTCTAAATCAGATGCATAAATTATTTGACGTTTGACAATTTATTTTGGATATTAGTCTCTGTAAATATTCATGTGATGAAACATCTTTTTTGTATTCATGCTGTGTGAAGCTCTGTAATCTTCTTATTGCATCCTTCTTCAAATTTTAAACTTGAAATTTCATCGTCAGCATATTTTACTTCGAATCTTTCGTATATCACGAAGATACTTTCACGAGCAACAATGAACATTGATTTAATTTCGCTTATAAGAAAGCGAAAATTAAAATTCTTTACGATTTTTCACCCGACAGTTAACAGCATGCCTAAGGTGGCGGGGGGAACAGCTGTTAAATAAGCTAACCCTTCCTCGCATAGAGCCGTCGCATCCCGAGGGTATCTCATTCGCGCAAAAATTAACTACAGACTAAACGCGCGTTATAAAAAAAGGATAAAAATACGTCTGTGTTTAATGCCTCTGAACGTTAAGTAAAAACATTTACTTAAAGATGTACTACCTAAAATGTTATGAGACAAGCTTAGCTCCTTTAGTCCACTGACTACGACACGCCACTGACTTTCATATATTTTTAATTAAGATGCACACGAAATTAATAATGGAAGTATATAATTAGAAATCTTGAATATCAAGGTCAATTTTTTTAATTAAAAATAAATTTAAAAAAGAAATGAAAACAATATTTAATGTGATGCGGTGATAAAAAAAATGTTAAGAATATATGCATAAATTAACATGAAGCTCAACGTGAAATGACCTCGAAAGGAAAACTAGATTTCTGCTCTTCCTAAAAGAACTGGTCATTTATAACCTTTCAAATGTTCCTACTGAATGGCATGTAATTCCAAATTAAAAAAAAAAAAAAAAAAAAAAAAAAGAGAGAGAGGCAACAAACAAAATCTGAAAGGGTTCAGATTTCATGTATTGCTCAAAAGGGCTGTTAATGTGGTTTAACAATATAGATTATCAAATTATAAATAGACGCGACGCAGGTGGAATAACGAAATATTTTATTAGATATTAGATGAATAGACATTCAGGCAAACATGGTAACGTTACACATCATGTGTATATTTAAAAAGTAAAAAAAAAATATGTTTTGTATTTCTGCAAAAATATTTAACATTTTAATTAGATATATCGTGAATTAAATTCTTTTTTTAAATAATTCAAATTGAGAAGTAAAAAATATTATTGTTAAGAACTGCATGTGTTGTTTTTAAATAGTTTAGTTTATAAATTAATAGCAGCCTGATTAATATGAAAGAATAATATCGTACGTTTTTCCAAATGACAATAGATTGGTATGAAAAGCGAAACGACGCATTAAAGTGGAACAGCACAGAACGTTTTTCAAGACTAATAGTCTTTTTAAAGTAAAAAAAAAAAAAAAAAATAGAGGAAAAGAAAATATGAAAGTAGTCAGATTTTACTGTCTCACCAGAGAGTTTGTTAAGGTTTTTCATGGTCTCCTTCAGTTCGCTATTTACTAATCTGCTCTTGGACTCACTTCTGCTGACATATATTTTTTCTCTTTTTAAGTTTATTATTAAACATACGTTTCTCTATAATCTATTTTTCTATAATCTACGTAAATGTTATCAGCAAAATAAAAAAAAAACACACAAAAGAAGCATATTTTTGGAATTCCTGATCGAGTGTTAAGTGTTGCTATGCATTTTTGTATATTTTTAGTCCAAAGGGACAATTTTCTCAGATTTAATTATTTAATTAATAATAATTTAATTTCAGATTAATAATTTAATTTCCTTTTGGCAATTTGCGTTGATTCACTACAAGCGTTGTTTCGCTTTTTGAATCGGTGCCACCAAATATTAACGCCCTGTATTATATTTAAAGAAATTAAATAATGAAAAATCTGAATACATGTATGATTGTTTCTCCCATTATGATGAAAGAACAGTACCTGGAGTCATCAAATTTTGAATAACGTAATCCCCCTGCGAATATGGGCATCTGGAAGTCCAAATTTGAAATTTGGAATCTGTTTTATTATCGATTTCATATTTTGTAAAACTTTAACGAATTTTTGATTAACAAACTCAAGGATTTCAAAGCGAGCAATGGCAGCGTTGTACAGAAAAAAACATTTTTATCTTAAGTTCGCGAAACTATGTATCGGATATTCTAAAGATAAGCTCAGGTTAAAATTATTTTGCGATACTGCTGTTAAACTAAATTTTATGTTTAAGTGCAAAAGACATGGTATTTAATAAAAAAATGTTAAAAAAACGCCCCTTTGGACGCAATTTAAAAACTGAAACCTTTCAGATTATTTTCAGTTTTTTCTTAATTCATTATATCTATGTTCAATTTTCTTAATAAGATGATCTGCACAATGCCTTGTTTGTCTTTTTATCCTGTCACATCAGACAGAAAAGAGGAGAATGCGATTGTTGTTGTTTTACCAATTCTATAGATCACTTTGAACACTTACGTGACGTAGAATTCAACAACAAAATCCTAAAAATTTTAAAATAAGCTTAGCAATCCCGATATGGGCATGCATTTTTTTGCATGCCCATATCGGGATTGCGAAATGTTGGCATGCATTTTTTTTTTTACATTCGCCATATTATTTCTTTAAAATTAATACATGCCGATAACGTTTGATGGCGACATCTTTTTATTTGAAAACTGATTCGGGTACGAAAATGATAGGATCCAAAAGCTAAGCATAAAAAAAGTGAAGATCCATATTAATAGCGTATCTAGAGCTAAACATTGGAGTAGCAGTTCAAATTGTAGCACTCAGCGCCGTTATTCGTTCAGGCGGGTTTTATTCGTACCCTATAGCTACAGTTCATCGTACGCTTTCTCTCTCTTTTACTTTAAATAAATATTTCTATTGTACATTAATAAAACGAATATTTCGAACATTATGATTAAGTATAATTAGCGACATTTTAAGTTAGGATTCGAAATTTCAAACCTCTAAAAATGCGCAGAATGTACAGGTTTTTGAGTCTAGAATCTTTCGCAAGATACGCGGTATTCGAGAATTTGAGTGTACCATTGCCTTAATTTTAGATACATTTACCGATTTTCCAATTCATAGCACTTATAAATATCACTTACTTAGCAGAGTAAATCACAGTATCATCGTCAGTTACGACTTATAACTCTTATTTTCAGTTACGTGAAATAGCAGCGTGTACACGACAAAAAAGAGAAGCATATTTCCTTTAACAAAAATATCGTATCAAGGAAGACAGATTGAGTTGGGAACAAGAACCATGTGGCGCGACAGATAAACGGATTACAGGCTCTTTTTTAATCGAAACGGATTTATCTTAGATGACATTGATAGGCGAGACTTTTATTAGCAGGATTTGCAAGGTAAACTCCAAATATCGAATAGGGGACATAAAGAGAAATCTTTGGCTGTTCTTTTCTTTGTTTGTAATGATGATCAAGTATTAATATGATCAATGTATAAAATACGACTGCAGACTCTAAAACTATACGTTACTATTGTAATTTTCAGATTTAAAAAGAAGCTGATCAAATGGTATCTCTGAATGAAATATTTGTGAGGTTTAACTTGTTCTAATACTGGTAACTGGTTCAATAACCCAAATACTCTTAAATCGAATTATCATATGTCTGAAGTAATTATAAAATCATTAAAATGTTTGAATAATCTTTTTAGTTAAAGAGAATTCAGTATATAAACGCCTCTCGACTGTTAACAATGTCAGCTATAGCTGTTGATTATGCAACTAAACAAAACAGTCACATTCATATAAATATGTAACAGCAGCCGAAGACTTCAATTTAAATACACGAAGCTGGTTCAGTACTTCTACCAAAGTGTCAAAATCAAATTTGTTGGCAGCGAATGAAACGAAAAGCCGAATCATTACAATTATCAAAGCTGGCGGGAGCTAGACGTAGCGTGCACGCTCCAGAAACACGCTCTGTCTTAAAACTGCAAAAATCTCGGTTTAAATAATGGCTATCTCATTTGCATTCTAGTGAGGAGATAGAAAAGAGAAGTTAAAATATATAATATATAATAAGACGCAGATCATAAAAACTGGTTAGTTTAAAATAATGACCTTACACATTTAATATACTGTAATCGTCCTAAATGGAACTGATATCAAAGAGTAAAAAGTAATAAATATTAAACTATGGGTAAAATACGATAATAGAATTGCATTAAACGCTATATTTTTAAATTTCCTTTAGCGTTTTCTTATTTATTGGAATTAACACTAAGATAATACAATTTTAATTATTTACAGTTTGATAAGAAGGTACGAAATTATGTAATATTATAGGAATTATATTGTACGATGGCGGTTACAGTGTAATTTGTGTATTAATATAATGATCAATATTACAGCGAATACTAATAATTCCCTATTTAGTCATATAATATTCAAACTTAATTTCTAAAAGTAGCAGTAAAGAAGACCTAAGCTGTCTGAAACGATGAATAAAAATAGATTAAAAAAAATACTAAAGAAAGCATTAAATAATGTACGATTAAAATAAAATGTCAACCGACTGATATATTATTAAATTAAGAGAAATTAATTATAATTAAGAAAATAATAAAATGAAATAACACAGAAACAATTTGAAATAATAAACCAACTGAAAGAGGAAATTTTTGCAGTAATATTACGTGATTTTCTTTCTCAGCTGTTCAAATTTTTCCTCACGTTTCGCTTTTCCCAGGGAAAGTGAGGCAAACATACAGAAAAAAAAAAAATCTGTGGCCACCGCTTGGCATTGTACTGCCTATTAAATTATAAGCCTTTTTTGCTGCACTTCATTTAAATTTATTTCCTCGAATTATTCTAAAATAATCGATCGCTCAATGCAAGTTGTAAATGACATCAAAATTTACAAATTTTGAAATTAAATATGCCGGTCACTTTTTGTCGTAAGGGAATCAAATTTTATCTAACTTTGTTTTTCAAAATAAGTATAAAGCTTTCTCATATATGAGTAGAGGATCTGGGAAACCGCATAAAAAATCAAATTTCTTATTTGACCAAAATTACTTTCTAAAATTTTGATATTGCCAAAACATGAATATATTAGTTATTTAAAATACTTTTCAAACAAAGGTTTTCGAAAATAAAGACAGGGTAAGGATAAACCCTTTGAGAAGGCCTCCGTTCTAAGGACAAACCAAGCGGAGTAATGCCAAATCAGAGGAAAATTCGAGAGAAGCTTGGCCGACCGGAAGTTTATAGCTTAGACCGCGGTAGGGAAGGTTATATGCTTTTGCTGATTAAAATAAAAGGGTAGGTGCACATCTAGTTGTTATATCAGTACCATTTATAAAATGTCTACATTCTATAGTTAAAAGTTTTTTTGGTTATGTAAGATACGTTTGTACGTACAGACGTGAACGAAAAAAATACACTTTAAATCCATTTTGAATCCATTTTGCAATCCATATTAAAATAAAGAGTTTTTTTATTTTGCCCATACTAACATTCCTCACCCATAAAATAATAAAAATAGATTCGGGAAAGGTCAAAATGTATACTTCCGTTGAAATCTGATAACCAAATTTTTCGCGATTACAGGACTTCCTTTACAAGTAAGCAAAAATGAACAAAAGGTAGTGAAAATGTTAGCACAAGATGAAAATATTGCTGACCAGAGTATCTTTTAAAGTAGTCTAACATTGCCAAGACATCGTTGTTAGGATATGCGGAGCAGAAGTTATAATACTTCCGTGCAGTTTTGAAATGGTAAAAATGGGCTCGGAACATGCCTTTCTCCCGCTTTTGATAGATAAGGTGGAAGTTTAGTCGTTAACTGTATTGTTGTTCAGAATGATTTCTGAATCTTTCAAGAAATTAAATTGAAACGCTATTTTAATAATGTAAGCAAAGTCTGTTGTTTCTGAAAATCGAAAATTCTTTATTTTATTTCCATAATGGTAAACAATGGAATTCCTTTTCACTTCCACTTGTTTTTATATACCTAATGTGTTGCTTCATCCAGAAAAATCTGTGAATTTGTACTATATATCTCCAAGTACCCAAAAGTAATTTCATAATACTTCATTAACGAAGGTCTGGTATTTTCTCTTTCAGATTTGAGATTTTGATTTTATTGATACGTTTGAAGAAAACTGTAAAACCAGTTAGACTCAACTATTTACATTCTACATTTAATACCAGAATTTTCTTTATCAACTGCTAAAGGAAATTCAATAATAACATTTCGCGGTTCTCTCATACAAAAAATTTAAGGTAGCTCTTCTCATATGGCACTCCAGTGTGCTCGGGCTGGAAAAAACATTTCATTCAAAAATAAAGAACTACCGAAGCTGAACTCCCATGAGTTCCGGCAGAATTGAAGGTTTATTTAAGTTACAATGAAACAAACATTCCTATGATTTAAAGTTTATTATTTAAGAAAGAAATAATTTTTGAACCATTCTCCTCTTTATTGTTATCTTTTTTTTTCTCCTTAAAACCGCGTCTCCTTTGCAAAGTATCGTAGCGTATAGAAACGACACACTTCATTTTCTCTGTTAGATAATCAGTCTTGAATTGGTTTTATATTTCCTTCAATTTCGAGTGGTTAAGATAATGAGCTCAGTTTTCCTCAAGAAGAAAACGTATGCTGTAACTCACTTCAAAATGCAATTAATAAAACCCAACACGAATCCACTACCTCGTTCTGATTTAATGGATTTGCATTACCTTACTTTTAGCTAAATAGTATGCATTTGAACTTACTTAATTTCATGTAATTTTCTGTACAAATACTGATAAATCACATACTCTAAATTTCTTCCATAAAAATTTAAAACAAGTAATATCTCGTTAGTTACATTACATAAAGCATTTTATTTTGCAGCAACTTGACGGAAAAGTAAATATCAAAATAGGAAAGAAAGCAACTGGATTTATTGCTGAGCAATTCGACTATCTAACATCAAGCGGATCACAAATGCTACCGCTTCATAGACTAACGAAACTTTACAATCCGTGCGGCCTAACAAATAACTGGTTCTCACAGAAGCTTATATTCAACGTTTTATAAAAATTTTATTTATCTTCCAAATTAAAATTTTACACTGGTTAACAAATTGAATGATTTAAAAGTAATACACTTCATTGTAACATCTTTATTTTTTTCTAATTTATTTAACTGACATATTCATAATTGACATAATGATAATGCATATAATTCATACTAATATATATGATTATTTATTTTTTAAAACACTGTGCATCGTTATGAATGACAAAACTTATTTCTTATACCACATAATATGTACTTCAGTACAGAATAATAGTAACTACTTACTAATCCTTTACCGTCAAGCCCACCAACGGCCGAACGGTCACTGAAAACTAGTATCGAATATCGCGAATGTTTCTCTTAGAACGTGCTCCACAAAGGCATCCCTTCCCTTAAGCAGATAGTCCTAGTGCGATGTGCCATAATTAAATAAACTAAACCAAACCTTTACCACAGAAGAGCTACACTCAGTCACTTCTCTGTACATTTTGGCAGATCGAGAGGAGACCGAGTGACAATATTAAAGATTATTTTTGTTATTTTTTTTTGGGGGGGGGTCTTGGATTTTACTTAACCGATGACTAGCTGAATATTTATTCTATAAGAGCAAAATTTAGAAGGCATTAGAATGCAAATGGTTAGCTAAGAAGATACATTTGTAGAGGATATAGCAGTTTCTACTACTGTATTCAAAGAAAATTCCGTCATTTGCACAGTTTACTAGAATTATTTTATAAAATTCCCAAAAGATGTTTTCCAGTAAACTGTGAAATGAAATGCACTTTTTAAATTTGAAACGATGTAAATTTAAATTCATAAGAAATATTAAAGAGGTAGATGAAATGTTCTTCATCAAAACTATCTGCTTTTGTCATTTGTACTCTAAGTTATTTAAAACGTAGTTTAACAATGGCATCATAATGTACAAGGTAGGATTATACAGAATGAATAAGCAATCCGAAAAATTTTCGATACAATCTACATTGATTGAATATATAAATAGAGACAAAGCGTCAGTAGTTATAAAAATCATCTTTCATCATCATGCTTTCAAGCATTACAGTCCCTCATTATAATCAACTGTTATGTCTATCACCTACTGGAAAGTTACTGGAGAGAGTCGTCCACCATCAGCATGCCCACATTTTTTAATACTCCACAGTGACAGCTTCTTAGGACGAATAAACTCCTCTTTACTTTTATAGATTTACTGCAATGTTGTAATCAATTCCTCATAGTGATTCTTTCATTTTGTAGAAAAGATCTGAGTCTCACGGGCTGAAATCGGTTATGTATGGTGGGAATTCTAGTGCGTCCAATCGCCACCATCGCAGGAGATCCATGTCGACATTTTTATTATGACCAAAACATTGTTCATGGAATTCCTGAGATACATCATCTGCGTTCAAACATTCAAGCAAACCCAACACTTGCTGGTGCTGAACTGCATCACCATCCATGACAATACACAGCGCCATAATGCGAACGCTGCCACGGATCTTCTACGACCGTGACGATGGGTAATACTGTAACTCTTGCCAAATATGAAACATAAAACCTTGTGACCATGATTTCCAGAATGAAAGAACCATGTGAAGTATCTCTTTCATTAGTAAGGAGAATTTTAGTGATGATTTTTTTTTCCTTTGAGAACATACAGACTCCCCGTGCACCACATATGTACAACACGGGTTAGTGATGATTTAGGTTCGTTACCATGGAGCATCAACAAAAATAATGGATATGCTGATGATAATAATGGACTTGCTGCGTGCCCTGGAGATAAAAATGTTGTTTTTTTTTCGTACAGTGTTGCCATTGCTCGCTTTGAAAGAGTCGAGTTTGATAATAAAAAATTCGATGAAGTGTTACAAAATATGAAATCGATAATAAAAAAAATTTCAAATTCAAATTAAGACTTCCACATGGCCATATTCTGTGGAAGATTACGTTATTCAAATTTGGATGGCTCTAGGTACCGTTGGGTTATCACAGTGCGAGAAACATGCATACATTTATGCAGATTCTTCATTATTTAATTTCTTTAAATATAATACAGGGCTCTAATATTTGGTGGTAATAATTTGTAAAGTGATTCGCCGTTTATAATTTTCAACGCAAAATGCTAAAACGAAAGTAATAGTACTTCAGCGCAAATTGCCCCTTTGGACTAAAAATGTTGTTCTTTTATATCTAAATAGTGAAATATGTAGTGAAAAGTGAATGTTATGTGTTATCGAAGCAAATTTAAACAGCGTACTTTATTAAAGTAAATTTCTAGCTAAAATATCTAAAGAAATTTCACTTAAAAATAACTCGCACTTGTCGTTAAATTTAGCTTTAATTTTAGTAGTTTATCTCAGAGTCAAAACATTAGACCTTAAGATTCACATAGTATGTCTTAACAATTATGGAAAAATAAATTTGAAATTTTATTTGTAACTCATTCATAACTCTTCGAAAAATTCTAAGATTAATTTTCTCCTTAGTTGTTAAAAATGGCGAATGCAGACCAAATGCAAATACCAAGGATTAATATTCTTCGTTCAGTGATAATTAAAATTCTCTTTAATTAATGCTTCGTTTTGGATTTATGACTTCGCTTTAATTTAGCAATTTGTTATGCTATCATTTTCAACACTCTTCAGGTAGAAAAATGATCAGCCAATCAGTGCATTCAAGCGTAAGAAAAAGAAAGCGTAAAATTACAATAATATGCAAATACCTTTCCGCAGGATCTAAAATAAAGATTCATCTTTCCCTATCACCTGCCATCAACATTAAAATAACTACACAAATGAAAATATCTTCTTTTCGCAGCTGCTGCTTGCATACTGATTCAGATCTTTTATTATGTCTTGACACGCAGACTTAAGTAAATCTTATAATTAAAAATCAATGCTTGCGATTCATGACAACTTGCGTGTGATTTATGGAGGTGTGTCTTTCACTGTGATTCTGATTTAAAAAACGATTTAAGGCGGATTTTTTCTTTCTGTTAAAGTGATTAGATGAAAATTTTAAGTGAAATTATATTAGAAAATGCAGAGTAGAGATTATAAATTCTGCTTTCCATTGACTCGTTACTCTGTGTTTAAACGGATAAAAGTGAAAACTGTTTATAAAATGCAACTCAATAATTCATAATTATAGCAATATTAATATAAAAAGATAATGTAAAATGATACAAAAAGATAATGTTTACGAGCAGTAACAAGTTAAAGTTTGCCACCATGTATTTATTATTCACAGTACTCAAAAAGTGTTGTTTCTGAGCGAAACATAATGTTCTCAACTTATCTTTTGCATAAGCAGTCAGTTCTGAGATATTTGGAATAAAATAGCATATTTAATTCACTTTTAAATGACAACTAAACATTTGAGCACTTTGCAATAGCAGCATTTTTTGATAATGCATTATTCGATACTGCGTTGGTTATCGTCAATCCGTAGATAGCACGACACTTTAAAAATACGATTTATGTTTCTAAATTTATCCCACACCGTTGACAGTCAGCTCAAAAGACATCCGTAATGAAGACCTTAACGGCCACATTCGTTTAGTTTCATTTTAATGATCTAAATATTTGTTGTGGAGTTATAGCTTAGTTTATAATATATCCGTTTACTAATATTCATGAATACTAACTGCATAATTTTAATCAAATTATTAACAGCTTATATTGAATATTTGCTGTGAAACTTTATATGTTTAATTTTTCCTAAGATTTTGATGCTTGTTTTTGACATACTTGATGTTAATTTAGATTGCATTATACTAATACGTTTTCAATTTATGGGTAATTACAAGTTTTGCTCATACATTTGACTTCAACAACATGTTTTGTTGCATTTGTTACTAAAAACATAAATTTGTCAATTTTTTCTAACATAATAAAAATGAAACATAAACAGTGCTTGAGAGTTTTAACAATATATCTTTCTTACAAAGAGAAAAGCAACATTCCAGTTGCCCTGGAATGCCACATAAAGGGGAGACAAGTATTTGCTTTTATAGAATGAACCTCTGCCATATCATTGAATTACAGGAAAAGACATAAACCATCAAAAATGACAAGATTTATCTCGGGAGCATTACATGTAAAGCTCGTATATTATCGTGGCTAAATCATCCGCTTTACAGTTCCCATTACCAGAGAAATAAAAGATAAAAGTAAGAGTTTTAAAAACTTTGGAGTCTGCACTTTTCGGTACGCTTTGGCGCACACTTAAGTGCGCCATTACTCAAGAAAGAGTATTAGTGGCCGGTTGAATTGACGGTGGATAGTTATGAAACATGAGGGTCGAAATTTTCCTTATCGATCAGCATCTTTAAGAAGTAACGAGACACGAGTTAAATCGGCAGTACAAGTACGATAACGATTACTTTTGTTATCGATTGTTCTAGAATGCAGTGAAAAATGGAAGCAAAATGATCTCTGGGACGTTTAGAAACGAAGTGTAATGTAAATCGTTATGCTTATTCAAAGAGAACGACGCGTTACATTGTTTTAGTTTAAATAACATAAGTGTATTTTAACGCCTAATTTTTTAGAAATATGCGAAAATGCAGTATTTAAAAAAATGGAGAAGTATATAATATCCAGGGGATGAAAAATATTTAGTCTTCAAGTGTTGTAGTTCACCTCAAAATGCTGCAAAAATATTAGTCTTGCTTTAACACATGTTTAATGCATGAATAATGATATGTACGGCAGTATGGTTTTTATGATAAGTATGCCAGTATGGTTTTTATGATAAGTATGTGAGTATGGTTTTTATAATAAGTATGGCAGTATGGTTTTTTTCAACAAATGATATTACTGGCATTGCGTATTTAAACCACAGAGTTTCTGAAAGTGAATAGTGCGCTTTCAGAAAGTTTCTGTACAGTATGTCTTAAATGAATTGGTTCAAAAGTGCCTTTACTTAATTCAGTTACTCAAAAAGGATCCCGCACAGAATTAAGTCGCTGCACTAATAGCACTGGAGACGTTATAGCAGTACTATGGCACAAATATTTTATAATAATGTATTGATTACTTGCAATTGCAACTGTGTTTTTTTCCTTAAATATTAGAGATTATCATTTCTCTCGTTATAAACTCTATTTTTAACTAATATCCTGAGAAGATGTATTTTGGGGTAATATGAGGACAGCTTGCTAGTCATTGGCTAAAACTCAGTTTCTCTCTGCAAAGAAGACTATTACCTGTTTTCATGAATCATAACTTTATCATAAGCATAGACTTTTGCAGAAAACCTACGTCTCAGTTTCACAGCCATCCTGAGGGTGAATTAAATAAATGTTCTCGCATGACGTTTTATCACTATATTCAATTTCTTGCGCACTTCACTCGAATATCACTTTCCAATGAAAGCTAGTCGTTTCCTTTTGTTATTATTATTATTATTATTATTACCATCATCTTCTGGCATGACTATGCAAGAATATTATAACAAAAATTTCATATAATACCATTCAAAAATATTTACTTCATACTCACAGTCATCTGTATTTTAAGCAATATTATCAAAAGCTTAAAATAACACATGAAACAGTTTAATGATTATTTAATTAGTTAAAATATCATTTGACTTGTTATTCATAAATTCCCCTCTTCGCTGATTTTGATGTTTTGCTGAAATTTCTGTTCGATAATTTGACATTAGAAGTTATAGAAATTCTTTTTAAAATCATTTTTAAAGCACTGATTCAAGTAACTAATTCAAACAATGTTGGAGTTTCGAATTACTCAGACATGAAACTCTTTACTGCTAGACATGTACATAAATATGTAAGTTGAACAAATGATTTACGCCTTAGGAGTCAAATTTGCGTGCTTTGTACCTGAAATAAATATTAGAAGGAGTCTAAAAATAGATCAAGATCTTTTTTCTTGTAAATAAAGCAATATAAAATGTTTATGCAAGCGTTTGATATAATACACTTACAAGGTATTTCTCCCGCTTTCTTAGGATGCCTTCGTGGTGCAGGGGTCTGAACTCTCGGCGCGTAATCGAGAGGTCCGTGGTTCGAGTCCCTACGAGGGCATTGGTCATTCGTCATCTGTCTTGCTTCGAAAAATCCTAATGCGCCCGAATTAAAAAGCGGTGGATGATGATTATCCATCTTTATTAGATTTGGCGATTGAGTCCCCTAATTCCCAGTCACCCTTTAAAGGGAATATATAAAGTATTTTTCCCGCCTTCTTAGCCTGCTATCCTGTTGTAGTGGTCAGCACGCACGGTGCGTATTCAAGAGGTCCTAGGTTCGAGTCCCGGTGAGGGCATTGCTCATTTTTTATCTCTCCTGCTTCGAAAATTTCTGATGTCTCTACATTATCAGTATGTATGTTAAAAATACGTTATGATAATGATACAAATTTTGTCTTAAACATATATTCATTAAATTCTAGTTTCTCTTCTTTGGTATCGAAATGTGCTCGTCAAATTTGATTTTCTTGTAGGTACACAGAGTTATTTAGAATTTCGTCTGGTAAATAAAAGCCATTTAAATTTCCCCATCAATGAATTTTGTAATGATCAAAAGTAATAAAATGAGCATTTAACCATCATGTAAAATATCGTGCTCTTAATGGAAGATTAATCATTAGAAAAATAGAATGAAACCTTTTTCTCCCTTATTTTATGTTCATTTCTGTGAAACCACGAAATTTGCCCTAGCTAAAAATTACGAAACGCAATCAAGACAACTCTCCTATTTTCTCTTTGTTTATTTCTTCGAAACACATCTTGATTTACTGGGGAACATATACGATGGGAAAATGGCGCTTCGGATGATGTAACATAAAAACACGGAAAAGCAAAGGGCATAAACATTTCTTGTGTACCAACATTTTTCTAGGTGACATTACTTGTGACGGCTGTCTGTGAAAGGAGGAAAAAAAAGTAAATCCCGAATGCGGAACAACTTAAGAGCTCAAGAGAAATCACGTGCATTTACGGACATCTTTCTCTATTAACTTAACCATTAGTCTTCGCCGCGAAGAATAGTTGCAAGAATATAGCGTTTGATTCTTTTTTCTGCCACTTTTCTTAGCAGAGGTATGAACGGAGAAAATGGCGTGCTATTACATTTCTCGTCAAAAACATTTATTTTCGAACTGACCTTTTAGTTTCGGTTTATAATTTCGTTCATTTTTCCTGAAAATATATTACAAAATAATAACACTATTTTGTTTTATGTAGATAGTTTACTTAACAATGTTAAACCATTAAGTTAAATTCAATTATATTTAAGTAACTGTTTTAAAAATTTTTCATCTATTCTTATGCAAATTGTTTCTAATCCGTTGGATATTTGCTTTTTGCACATTAAACATGTGCTGTGCTGTAAACACCATTTTTGATATACCGCTACCCACCACTGGCCAAATAAAATCTGATCTCAAAAATCAATAGATTGAGCTGGGTTCGAAGTTGATGAACGGGCTGGCTACATGGGTTTTTGGTGGTTTTTTTCTTAGAATGGTCCTTCCGACGGCATTTCTTTCATTAGGCAGATAAACTTCTTTGTCATATTCAATTAAAAAAACAATCATACATTATCAAAGGAATTTACTTTGCTTACAAAACTTAAATGTATTGCATAACTGTACTTCCATTTACTCCGTGTGGTTTCATTAAGCAAAAGTATACATAATATATGGGACAAAGTGATGTTTTTCATAAAATTTGAAGTTTATTGCCAGCTGGCCCTAACAGAATCCTAAAAGTTGTTTTATCTGTCTTAATATAGGTTGGATGTCTGTATTCAACAATTTAGATTTGGTGTAGATAAAAAATTAGGATTATTATGCTGTTTCCAAATTTTTTTCTGTGAGAATAGGAAGTTACTTTTTTATACTTTTTAAATATATTTTGGAATCGTACGTTTTAATGTACTAAAAATGTATATAACGCCTAGAAGGAGAGTAAAGATAATCACAACTTGCAGTCACACATCTATGACTGTAAGAAATATTACATCCACGGTTGGTGTCGGAAAAGCGAGCGTGTCTCGAATTCTGAATAGACATATTGAAACTAGATCATTTCATTAGAAAGGAAGGTCAAATGTGGAAAGAAAACAAAAGCAACTCTAAGACGTGATCGATTCCTACTCTGAAACGGCATTATTAATCCAACAAAAACTGAAATAGACCTTGCTGTTGATATTCATGGTGAAGTGATTGGTGTTGATATTCGTCTCTCAAATTTGCCGCGTAGACTTTTCACTTTTGGTCGGAAGGCGAGAAAGCCAATTAAGAAACAACATTTCACATGTCCAATGTAGCAGAAACGACTATTGTGGGTCAAAAAGTGCAAAACTTTAACCTTACATGAAGAGAAAATGGTCATTTTCAGCGACGAGACTCTTATTTGTTCAAGGTTTACTCACCTTAAGTTTTTGGACAAAGCAAGGGTGAATCCAACAAATCTCAAACAAAACATTAAACACCCTCAGAAACAATTTTTTTTTTTTTTTTTTCACTGCAGTTGGCACTGGAGGTCTAGTTTCTATTGATGGAATGATGAATTTTTCGAAATACATTAAAGTTTTAAAAGTGGGAAAGATGGGATTGCGCCATTTTTCAAAAATTTTGAAGGGACATTTCAACATGACTTAGCTCAATGGCGCAACCCGAAATCTGTGGGAAGTTACATATTGGAATGAAATAATTGGGCTAGATTGTTCTGGAAATTCAACAAACTTAAATCCGATCGAAAACTTGTGGCACATTCTCAAGGAACATCTTAGCAAAATACATTGCGGTGAAAAGGAGCGCGGGATTAAGAAAGCTATAAAAGTGTGGTTCCATGATAAAGAAATAAATTATATGTGCCCAGGAGTAGTAGAATGAATGCCTAAGCTTATTCTAGAGGTAATTTCTGCTAAAGGACGACACATTTCTATTAATGTTATTATTGTCATTGAATATAAAGGTGCGTAATATAGTAATTTTATTAAACTTACTATTAACCTTTGCTTCTTAGAGTGTTGGTCGCAGTTGATTTCGAAGTGTCATAGTGAGTCTGCTATTTGTGTATTTTCTACACATTCACCGGGTTTTTGGATTTTCCCCGCATGCATGAATATTGATTTGCTAAGACTGTGCACACTGCTGGGGAAAACAACGGACAGTTCTATGTATCCCGTTCTACTAGGCCAATTGACGAAATTAAACTTTCGTTTTTCATGTCTAGAAAGCGCGATTTAGGATATATATTCGATTTATATATAGCGTTGTTCTAATATAGGTATTTCGACACAAAATCAGACTTTTCTGAAGTGACATGCCAATTTTTTTCCATATTTCGATTTTAAGAATCAAATTATGCTAAATTGCCAAGTTTTGAAAAAACAGCACAAGTAGTTTTTAAAAAATTAGTTCTAAAAATTTTACCTCCTCAATTTTAATTGAATTTGATATGTATTTGTTAATATCTCTTTTTTCATCAAACTTATTTGATTCCTTGTTCCAGAATTCAAAATTTAGGCTTAATCCAAATGTAATTCGTACATTTTTTACGATTTATTTTTAAAATTTGTATTTTTAAATATTTTTATAAATTTTTCGAAAACCTTTTCTGTATTATAATCTATAGAATTTTTAACATCGTCTTAAAGTATATGTATTTCTAGGCACACCTGCAAACATTTAGAGTTTTTTATTTAAAATTTTCTAAGGCGTACATAAATTTACATATTGAAGCGTTTCGAAATTTGTCATCTTTTTTTTAAAGCGAAAATTACACCAAATGTGGTTTACGCACATTACTAAAATTATTTGAAAGTATGAACGATGACTTTTTTCCGCTCGTCTACAATAAAAAAAACGAAAAGGAAAATAGGTTCCTATAAATTGAAAAGTTCGGCAAGTAAATTATTCTTGCCAGAAACTGGAAAAAAAAAAAAAAAAAAAAAAAAAAAAAAAAAAAAATGCCAAGATGAAGTTTTGAATTTCTCCGTAAATTTCGCAACAAATTTTATCTAACAAAAATCTAACATTTAAGCATAATTTGAGTCGTAGAATCGAAATATGGAAAAAACTTGGCATGCCATTTCAGAAAAAGTCTGATTTTGTGTCAAAATACCTATGTTAGAATGGTTATATATAAATCTAAAATTATTTGAAAGTAAGAACGATGACTCCTAAGTTGCGCTTTGGAGACATGAGAAACGCACTTTGAATTATTTCGTCAATTCGTCCAGTAGAATGGGGTGATATAGAAGTTTTTTTTTCTCTCTCCCGCAGTGTACATACGTGTAGAGGTATTATTCTAGAGATCGGAATTTAATCCATTAAAAACGTATTTCGTTATTTCATTTATATGCCCACGAAAAAGGTGTTTCTATATTATATCACTTGAGAGTGTAAACTTTCAGATTTTTTCTCACATTACACTAGCTACTGCTGTAGGCATTCAGATGTGTAAAATTAATCGCAGATATATCGCAGATATCGCAGATGATTATCGCAGATATCGCAGATATATCGCAGATGATTATCGCGGATATATCGATACCAGAGCATATCGATATATGCTCTGGTGCATATATCGCAGATATATGCACCAGAAAAAAATCCCCCTTGGAATTTCATAATTTCAAGGGGGTATCATGCCGACAACCTTTCATTTATCTGTTCGGTATTTAGTTTTAGTTTATGAATATAAAGCAAACCATTTCTACTCAATTTTTGGTATTTATCAATATTTTGTATACTTTCTGTTGTTTGATTAAGAAAGCACTTTAGAAAAGAATCTAAAGTTAGAGAAATATACATATATATTCTTCAAGTTTTAGAAAGGAATATGAGAATTATCTTCTAATACTGGAGAAAGGGGGGTGCACGGCGTAGAAAAGGTTGAGTATCCCTTGGGTTATAGGCATTTCTTTTCTTTCATTAAGTAGAATAATTCGATGTGCTTTATTAAAAATGTTAATATGTTCATATCTTTTGTTACTAATGGTAACTTTCTTTTTTATCAACGTACTTTCATCATGTTTATAAACAAAATTTTCTTTAAAAATTATGCAGAAAAACGAATTTTGATTAAAGAGTGTGCAATTAATAGGATGCGAAATATTTAAAGAATTTTAAGAAATGGTCTGCTTCAAAACTGAGATAGTTCTGAGATCTAAATATTTTGTAGATGCAATATGCAGA
Source organism: Stegodyphus dumicola (assembly GCF_044657685.1). NCBI lineage: Eukaryota > Metazoa > Arthropoda > Arachnida > Araneae > Eresidae > Stegodyphus > Stegodyphus dumicola. The sequence continues at coordinate 94,726,834 of NC_140772.1, read as the reverse complement.
ATTACCTTTCTAAGATAAATTCCAGATATTACGAATTCATTTGTTTTATGAGCACTCATTTCATTATTCCCTTTTTTAAAGTATTTTTATGCACTGATTGTAAATATAACTGGAAGCATTAGTCACAAAGAATTAAAAAGCATTGTGTTTTGGCTGTACTCCTATGTAAAAACTCATTTTTTATATTTAATCTCGACAGTATTTATAAATATTTTAAGCAATAGTCTTCGCCACAAATTAATTTTTCTCAGAGGTAGGCGGTAAAATCCATTTATTTTACGAATCAGATGCAAAATTTAAGCTTATAATTTCGATTTTATTAACTATGACTAAAATTTCATTACGCTTAATGCTAAACAAATTGGTATTATTTTCGTAAATGCGAAACTAATTGAATAACTAACATAACGACAAGACACATATTTTAAGTTAACTTAATGTCAGATAAGTATACAGAGAATGCCTACTTTGATTTTATGCAATATTTATACGGCAGACATTTCAGATTAAAAAGAGGGAAGAAAATTACTTTTATCAAAGTCTGGCATGACATTTATTAAGTTAAAAACTTCTGTTCAGGCATTTATTTCCTTTACGGAAAGAAACGTTGATTGTTTTCTCAGTATTTCATTTACGTTCATGTGAAAGCACAGATTACTCCAGACAGTACCTCTGAACGAATTAAAATCTGTTAGTAAATTCACATATTTAAAGTAAAAAAATCTTGCTGAGAAGAGGTGGGTGCTAAGTTTTCTGATAAAGAGAAATGTAAGCAACACTGAAGCGTAAAAATTAGTGACAAGCAGATTTTAATTAAAATGTCTCCTTTTGCAGGAATCCTGCTTTATGTAATTATGTTTCTAATTCGAAATCTATTGAAAAATGTGTATGTTTATGTAAATATTAACACATATTATAAAACAATTCACTCTTGGCAGGTCCCCCGAATTTTTACTAGTGCATATGTATGACACTTTTTGCATTCAATTAACTTATAGTATGTATTTTTCTAGCTAGACGTTTCTATTTAATTTGATATATATATATATATATATATATACATGATATTAAAAAAGTGTCATTTCGTTTCTACAAATGCTTCGTATCTGCACTTTTGAAAATGTTTCCATAAACGTTATTTACTTTATAGAATTCCGCTTGCTTTGGAATCATAAACTAGACACTGAAAAGACTGAGAACCAATTATCGCTGTATCTGAAATAATCATAGAGACTTATGTTATGTAAATTCTTATGTATTTTTTTTTGTTGTATATAATTATTGCATGTTATTTTACTGTGCATAATGTATTCTTAGTTATTATAATATTTTACTGTGATTAATGAATTTGTATTGAGCTTATTTAAAATTAATGTATAATATTTAATATTGTTAAACGGCGATTTTTTTGATAGAGTTATAGGTTGGAAACATTCTTCTGTTGCGTGGGAAAGAAAGGGTCTGTCATCTCGTAGATAGTTCTGAATTTCTGAGAATTTCAGTGGCTATATATTGCCTTTCTTTTAATTCGCGAAAGGGAGTCCAAGTTTCCTTAAAATTGGCTAAATTTTTAATTTTACTGTTGTTTGAACCAATAGTAATTTTGAGGCGTTTCTTGGTGAGCGTCTACCGAGGTTTCTTAAGCCGTTGCACGGTAGGCAGGGGGGGTTTCTTTTTGGACTTGAAAAAAAAAAGCGATTTTTTATAGAAGACTTTTAGCAGGTTTTTTTTGGAGCCTTAGCGGGTTTGCTACTTTGAGGGCGGCCCCTACGGGGCCGGCCGCGGTCAGTGAGGTGCTGAGATGGAGCGGAGGAAAAACGCGGCGGTTCTTCGGTGGTCGACCGCGGTATACAGTTAAGTTTTTATCTCCGAGATTTCTGGGTAAGGAGGGTCCGAGACAGTGCGGAGGCTCGACATGTTAACGGCGGCAATTCTTGCGGCCTATTATTTTCGATTTCGTCGCTGATGTTTCTTTCCCATTTGTGGAACAGTCTGAACTGCTCGTTCGTGCTGGATTTGCTATTTTGCTTTAGAAAAGATGGAAATTTGGAAAGTCGTCATCGCCTGAGATATGCTTTGGTCTTTTGTCTCCAGTTTCGACCTCCTTCTCTTATCTTCAGTGGAACTTCGAAAACGGGAAGTTGATTGAGTTAAAGTGCTGCTTGACGGAGGAATTTGAAAACTTGAATTGGAACTATGAAAAGGCTCCGGTTCCGGAAAAACAACGAAGATTTGGCAGTTAATGTTTCGACGATTGGATCTGGGCAGCTCCTTGAGTCTCTCAAAGGTGGTACGCCGATTTCGTGAGTGACTTTATATTTTCATTGGTGTTTAATTTTGATAATTAATCTTTTAAATTTGGAAATGTTTAATACTAAAGCAAGAGCTGTCATGTTAAGTAGATAAAATTTGAATATATTTTACTATATTTTTAGCTAAGAAGGTTTTTTTTTTTTATTTAATGTTTAATAGTCAGAAGTTAATTGAACTAATTGGAAATAGTGAATCTTTGTTTTAATGGTTAAGTGCTATGTTCAATATGATTTATTTTAAATTAGTTTTTTAAATGAGTTTAATCATCTTGAGTTCCTGTTTAAAATGATTAATAACTGTGACGTGTTTCACTATGAATTTGTATTAATGGATTAATGTTAAATATGAGATTGATATAAAAAACTATGAGTAACTTTAAAATATTTTGTAGGGGTAGCCTGGCCAGCTGTCTTAAGTTATAATGTGTGGGAATTTTCAATAAATGTGTTTATTATCTTTAATATTGTATGTTTTTTTGTGTGTATTAATTGTGGTCTACTGTAGGTCACCCATGTGATCCTTACGGAAACATGGTTATTTTATCCGAGCCTGGGTAATTATATTGCGGTAGTGGAAAAAAAATGGTTTTAGTGTTGTTGACTATACGATCTGTTTACTGAATTTAATTTGATTTATTGTGCAGACTTCTTAATTGGGAGATTGTATCTTTCCCTGGGGTTTGAAGAGTTCTGTGTGTTATTTGAAGTGTTAAGGGTTTAAGGCTATCTCTAGATTTTGTACTGAAATTTATGTGTTTTCAGGTTGGAGATATAAATTAGTTTTAATTTAGTGAGAGATAGCCTGTTAAAGATTTTGTTGTGGAAGTGCATAATTAATCGTGATTCTACCAAAACCCCAGGGAGGATATCTTTCTTTGATGTCTCTTAGATTTAAAAGTTTTGATTAGTTACAAAATTTAGTAGTTAGTTTTCTTTTTTTTTTTTTTTTTTTTTTTTTTTTTTTTTTTTTTGTCGCGGCACCAAACAGTCAGTTTGAAAGAGTAAAAAGATAAATGTGAAATTTTTTTTTTCGACATAACACTTATAAACGCATTCTATTTGCTGAACACTATCATCAACCACTGGTGACTATAAAACTAAAGTAAAAAGTAAAAATTCAAATTTAAAAGTAGACTAGTAGACAAAGAGTATATAGTTATATTTAAATCTAAGTTCGCTCAAAGCTTTAACAAGAATAACACTTTAAATGTCAGTAGCAAATAGCGCAAAACCGAATAAAGTTTATCAGAGATGACAAACTAAAGTAACGTGGCCTCGATAAGCAGAAACACTTTCTGTCTTACGGCCCAAACACCTCAGTTATCTCAATTTACAATGTTTAATTTAGTAAGGAAACGAACGGAAAAGAGAAGTTATAGTAAAGATCTCAATTATAATATCTCAGATACATCCTAAAACTTTATTTTGAGGAATTTCGTAATGGCTATACATGTCTAGTAGCAAAATAGAAAGAAATGCAGTCTGTAGCCTACTTTTCTAAAACTAACTTCGTGTATGCATGTATATAGGCACATAGGTAGACTTCATAACATTGGAGAAAGAAGTTCATACATAAATGTGTACTCTTTGTCTCAAATGAGACTAAATCACTTTTAGTTTAAGAGAGAGATTATTGAGAAACTATCCCTCTCTTCAATGAGAGTTAATCCCAAAATAAATTCTTTAAAAATAATATTCAACTTTTATTGTACTCTAAATACAAGGGACTAATCGGGGAAATCCGAAATTCGCATTTAAATTCTCAACTGTTTTTGTCATTTAAAGCATCTTTGGCCAGCATTTTACACTACATCTACAGAAATGAATTTACGAGCCCCATTTTTGTTGCTGCTCCGCGGATATCTTTCTAAAAAATTACCGAATGTGAAAGTAAGGTTATACTTTTAATTTATGGATAACATCCTATCTTAGTCGTCGTTTCTACAACAAAATTTCGTACAGTAAGGTACGAAAATATGAACTTTCGAATTTGAACCTCGATATGGTGGTGTCATGATACGGTAAAATACAAGACAATCGTTTCGTATTAGATAGAAAAATTTAAAGAGTTTTTAAAGTTTAAACTTTTTGCAAAAGTATCTAAATGTATTTTCAGGAGCGAAATCATAAAGCAAAACAGAATTATCTATTTGTACATAAAGAGTTTTAAGAAATATACATTAAAAACTCTTCTTTCTTAAGAACAAGAAAATGAGACAAAGCAAATAAATGCTTTATCTATACTACACTTAAATATATCTCTCTTTAACATGATACGTATTGAAATATTTTGTCTCGAAAATGCTGTAAAACACAGAAATGTAAAATTATTATTTCACAAAAATTACATGCTATTTTTATCAATGTAAACCCCAAATTATTTCTCAGTCTGAATAAAGTTATCAAATCAATCACATACAACTATTCGCGAATGCTTCTTGAAAATTATCGCTGAAAATACCTCTACAGTTATATTTGACGACCGTGCTTTCATGTAATATGATTAGATCTTTTCTCAGTATTCGTTCATTTTAATTTAATCTACTGTTTCGTTCGAGGAAAAGTCTTTTTCTTTACGTTAGGTACACATTGAAGGAATAATATACTTTATGTGGCTGATTAGTGTCAAGGATAAGTTCTATTTCACTGAAAGGATTTTCAGTTTTCTAAATTTAAGCATACGTTATTTGTAAATCCGATTATTCCACGCAAAGTGTTGCTTAGGAATTTGATCTGGCGCTACAGAAGAATGCATTATTTATCTTTTATTCTCTGTTACATTTATTGCACATTTAAAATTTTACCCGTATGGTCTTTGCTCTGAATTTCCTCACGCATGAAATGAATTACACATAATCAGCACTCAATAAAATATCTCTTAAAGGATATGAGAAAAATTATTTCTGAAAATCAGAGATTTCAACTAAATAAATGAAGAATATTATTCTCTACGCTGTATTTTCTGTTCAACGTGCTGGGATATTTAATATCCTCTTATCGACTCCTTTTAAAGACTGAAACATTTAAAATTATAACTTTACTAAAATTTCACTTAAATTGTGGAACGCGCTAGAAATTCTTAAAATGCATGTAAATCGTGTAACTGGGTCTTAGGGATTTTATTAGTAAGATTCGCGTGTTAATAAACTTCATCTAATTACTTCAATTCTAAGAATTATAGTTCATGCTATTTCCCCTTTCATCTATGTTATATTTTATGGTATTACTTTAGAAAATTCCTGCATCAGCGAAAGCGTTAATTAAGTCAACGTTTTAAATATGAAAGGAAAGGAATTGTGAAATTGAATTACTCTGAAATTTATGGGAGCAAGATAGCCTTCCGAAGAATTTACAAATAAATACCGTGTCATCATTTTAATAGCTGAACTTTATTTTCAGTTAAATTTACTTTTCAGCCATAGCTAAGCACTCGTCCTTAAGAAAGAGATTGTATATAACACAATAAAATGTTAAATGACATAGTAGGTAAAATACGAAAATTGCAAAAATTTATCTAATCACTCTTAGATTTCTTACTTCCAAACTATGTATTTTATATATCATAATAGTAGCTGAGATTCTTTTTTGATAAATAAACTTATAGTATATCCTCGTTATACTTTCTATTATAATCTAGTTAAGCATTTTTGAAAAACACTACGTTCTGCTAATTTTCGATATATGGGATCGTTAAGTCTTGTGTTGTTAATTGTAAGTATCTTGTTTTACGAGACCTTATACTGATGTTTAATTTATTTTCTGATGAATTTTTAGCTCGTTAATTAAAATTCAGCAATTTCAGTTAAGATAAATGAACGTTTGTAGCAAAAATGAAAAATCACTTTGCTTTTCAAAAAGAAACTAAAAATACTTTCAGACCGAAATAAATATATTAATCGCCTATGAAAATGGGTATATATAACTTTGAATACTGTGATAGTGAATAAAATATCTATTTCTATAGTATAGTATGCTATACATAACTATAATTCGCTAAATTTAATTAGATTTTCAGAGAAAGAATATAGTCATGCGTTTTGCAATACAAAAGTTTGAATTTGTATTTCATAAATAAGAATGGACATTTGGAAATAAAAGCTATTTTTATGGACAAACACCAAACGCACACAGCATTTTCTAATTTAGAATCTCCTCTAATGTTAAAAGCTTTGTTTAATGCTTATCTATTTTTTCCCACCAGCAGCTAATTTGATTGTGTTTTTTGTAGGCTCTGGAATTATTTCTCTCCAAACGAGGAGAGTGTCATGCCTATGTAACATTACGGCTGAAAGTTTTGTTCTGCCTTCTTCTTCAACAGCAAATGAATTCTGGGTAACTGGTAGTTCAAATTCTGCAGACCTTATTGGACAAATAGTTATCGATACATCCTAAACAACTCACAAAATGCAAAAGAAGGTTGAAATTACCTTTTCTATTAAGTCTTAATGAAACAGAACAGTCCAACTTGCGTTAAAGACACAATTTCCACTACTGGTAGATAATTAAATTAGCATATAGACAATTAAATAGTCTAAGACTATACATACACTAAAAATAAGCTTGTTCAGATAGTTTCTCCGCGCGCATGTAAAACATCGGTTAGCGGGAATGCTAAGCCGGAATACAGCTTTTAAACAGGGCTAATAGCAAGATGCGATTGCAGAGCCTATAACATAACGAAAAATAACCCTCAGCTTAAATGCACAAATACCTGGTCTGGTCAAAGTCTGTTGAGGAATACGGAAAGGAAACGTTATAGTAAAGACTTAAATCATAATAATTGGTTAATTAGAATAAGATACTTTCCACTTTCTTTCAACATGTGATCATTTACTTCTTCTTTCTTAAAAACAGAAATTATTTTAATAGCTGTTCTTTAACTGTTTTTTTTTCCTTTATAAAAACTTGACTCTCATTGGTGGATTACTGTATATTTAGAAATCTATATCCTAAACATTAACAAAAGAAACCTAAATTAGTTCTGTCATTCTGCATATATCAAAATGAGTTCACATTTCATGCAAATACGATTATAAAAATTTCTCTCCTTTATTTATAATTTCCGAATTCTACAAAGCAGTCAAGGGACACTGCGCTTTTTTTTTCTTTCATGAAATGCTTTAATTTAATAAAGAATGATAGCTTTATTTTTTATATTACTCTCCTCTCTGATGAATCTTTGTAATACTAATTTTAATTTTTTATTTCTCTGTGTTAAACGATTAGGATGAAATGGTACTCGCTATGTATTCTCCCATGAGCTTTGAGATCTTTGATTCATATCACAGTGCTGCTTTGTACTAAACACCTAATATCTTGTTGATACCTGACCTTTCAGTTTGACAAATGGATAGATAGTTACTTGAAAAAGGTAGCAAATAAATACATAAATACATTAGGAAAAGATTGGAGGGAGTAATGTATTAATGACATTCAGGATTACGATGGCATATGCTGTTGGTATTCTTATAAGAGTGCTTAGCAGCAGCTATTAATATATATAAGAGTTGAAATCTCCATATGTTTTTATCGTATAATATTTCCTCTCTATTTTTCTATTAATGGGAGACATAATTTGCCCATACAATTAAAATGATCCGCAAAAATATTATAATCTACGTAATATATACGAAAGTATGCAAATGGATCATTAAATGCTCGTATATATACACATTCACAGAGGAATATTTATCTTATTATTGATAGTTTCGTAATTCTTAGGAATAACTAAGCTATATGATTAACATTAGCGTATTACGCAAATATTTGTCCCATTTAATTTCCAAAAAGTCGTTCCTCTGTAATTTGTTTTTAGATCAAATACAATCTTCATACTTTGTCTGCTAGTTACATAAAAGCAAGTGAAAATGGAAAGAAAAAATATGTGGTGATTATATGATGTTAAAACTAGATTTTTACTATATATTTATTTACTTTTATATTGCTATACTGTTATATACTGTTATATGTACATTTATTGTTTCGACGAAAAAGAAAATCACGAATTTCAAAGGAATGATATTATGGAACCTGTAATTTTACTTCCTGTAGATATCACTTATTTTCACTACCTGTTATAAAAAAAGGCACTGGGAATACAACCCAAATGTTCTAAAACAAGCATATTGTCAGGTTAGAGGACTCTGTGAGCAAATACGAACGGTCCTCATTTTCAAATGCACTTAACTCACATATTTGGAGTTAAAATGCGTAAAACTACTACTTTAAAAATTAAGACATTATTAATGGTTACTATTTCTTGAATTTATTTACAAGTGATGCAGATAAAACGTACCGCTTAACATATCTTCGTAATTTCATAACTCTCACCGACTTACGAAGACGAAAAATGATAAGTACAGAAAGCGAACAACAAGAAACATATCTGGAAAAGGCAGCAAAACCAGCTGCTGGTCTTGAGAGAACTCGACGAAGAGCTGGAAATGCAATATGTGATTAATTTAAGCGTTACTTTTATGCAAAAGTATGAAAGAATAATCTAGGAAGCTATAAAGAGAACCTAAAATTATGATACTAAAGTAATGTCTAAAGAATCAGTTTCCAACATTACAGAGTCTGCTTACCAAAATAGAATAGAATTTCATTTTTCATTTTAGACATTTTGGTTAATTTCGTTCGGCCTCGTTCGTGTACATTTTACGTGACTGAAGTCATTTTGCATTTAGAGAATTTTATACAATTATGAACGTGTAAAGGAAGATTATTTATTTCAAACGCTTTCTGACTGCTCCTCTCTTTCGTAATCTCACTTCATAATTGTAAATTAGATTTCTATAAATTTGAAAACTGATTTATAATTTAAACCTTTTAATATCATGATGCTGATATATATCCCCATTCTATGCAAACTTTACAAAGTTTGGAAATGTTCGCTGGTACATTGCAGAACATGATTAACTATTGTTTTGTAAATTTTTCTTCGGCCGCTTTCTTTGCAACTCCCATTCTTACTTTCCCTGATATAAGCACACGCGTCCACCTTTCATAGGTTATAATTTTTGCTTTAGAGTTATCGATGCGTTCCTTAATGTTTACAATATATCTCTGTCATTAACCTAGTTTCCAACTTTATTTGCCAAGAAACATCATTTCACCAATTGCTTTCGTTTAAAATTTATGATTTATGAAACCTTACATCTTTAATTTATGAGTACCTTACATAAAATCAAGAAAACAGTTTAAGATTGCTACGGCAATTACGTAATGTCAAATAGGCTAACTCCGTGTTTCCAGCTAGTTCATTATTAGTGTCTGTTTCTCTTTTAGATTCTTTGAGAGTATAATTACGTCTGATTTTCACCTGATACAAGTTTAAAAATCTTTCTTGTATGGTTACTAACAGAAAGACACTACAACGTATTATTTCTTTCGGACATATAATAAACTGTCATACATGCTGTGAATTATGATAAAAGTAACATTTTCTTGTTTAATGAATGAAATTCATGAGAAATACATTATTTATTCGTTCCCAAATTACCAATTACAATTAAGACTATCTTCAATATTTCGTAAGCGAATTTTAAATCAACGAAAAGGCTGGTATTTGTGGTTCTGTAAATATTGTTATGTAGTGTTCTTAGCAATTCTCTATGGGAGTAAGAGAACAACTGTTGTGGTCATATTCTTCTTCTTCAGAATTCACAGAAAATTAAAATCTGTTAAGCATCAAACATTAATCGGAAATATTTTCACTTTGTATTTTATGGCAAATATTGTTTAACTGAACATGAACTTGTTGCGCATACAATTTAGACGCCTACTTACCACGAGAAAAAGTATCTTCTTATGCCATATTTCTGTAATTAAAGAGATCTCTATCAAATATAGTACAAATACCTTAAAAATATATCTGCGTGCAAGTAGTTTATCTTGATGCTGGTGATATTCTAATGCTCATGGTAATTTTCAAAACAAAACCTGCATCTGGAATTTCGTTCACTTTAAATATATGCGTGGATTAAACCCTTTCAGAATGAAAAGTCATTTTATTCTCTTGAATACTAAACAGAATTTCAAGCTTCTTTAAATGTAATGTAAAAAAAAATATATCAATTCTTATAGATGACGAATATATCAATAACATTCTAGGTTTGCATTATTATGTCAGCATTATATCATAAAAAATTACAGTGATGTTTAGAGTAACCCTATGAAGTGTAGAAAGGTTGAATAACGTTTGTCCATTGTAAGTTTAATCAGAATATAGCACGATAAATTAAAACTTAATTATGCAACATGATTGATTATTGTATCAGCTCTTTTAATGTTAAATAAATATTTCACTCATCAATAATTAGAAAAAGAATTAACAATTTTCATTATCATTGCTCTTAAATATCATCACATACATTTTGTGCTACTGTATAAACATTATCATTTATATCCGCATACTATTCTTATAGATGATATCCTCTAACATTGATTGAAAACAAGATTGTGAACACAAAATTCCATTCTTAACAGTTTTGTGGGAATTTCAATTCTTATACTATTCCTAAAAATAATAAATAAGGCTTTTTCACAGCTAAAGAAAAGTGTAAAATATTAATTTTGTCACAATTGAATCTGAGTATGGTAAGCATTTTAATTACCGAAAAGCTTTCTTTCCTTGTTTCAAAGAGTTTTGTTTTCTTGCAGTTTGTCTCTAAATTGCTTCTAAAAAGATGAAAGAAATTTCATTTGTCCTAGTAGAAACCCTTTTCTCCTTCATGAATTTCGTAATTTTTAAATACAGAAACGCTGATACCTCTTCCCGCTAAAGCAACATTTCTGAGTCTCAATTACTCGACAGATTAAAGCGCAAATTTAAAAGATCAATGAATTTTAATAATATAAACTTTTCCTTTATTCTGTAAACATTTAGTGCATGACTGTGAAAATTAATTTTTTTAAGGTAATTGCTATGAATTACAATCCATTATCATTCCGGTGTACGTGCAAAGAAAGAACACGTGAGCAGTTCGTCATCCTGTGTTTTAATTAAGTGCAGTAACTACCGTAAAACAGCGACTTATAACATCCCTTCTCCCGTTTTCGGCGCCTCAGAAAATTCTTTACGTTCTTAACTATGCAAGGACTTTTACAGCCCAAGAGCCAAGCCTGGGGAAAAGGCGAACCGATTTTAATTAAACGTTCCAAGTGTTACAAGAATGGTTCATTCTTTTTCGCTGTAACGCTCTTTTCTTAGCACCGATTTAAGCCTAGTCAAGGGGGCAATCAGATATTGCTCGATGGAAATTTCTCCATCTTGTAAAAGACCAACCATAAAAATGTTTAAAAAAAAATGTAGTTTGAGATCTTGCTACTCCTGGAATAAAAATAGAGAACTTTCTAGATCAGAAATGTTCTTCGTACCATAGAATTATTGTAGCCTACTTAAGCCTCATTCTGATTGATAACTCTTTCAATAGCTAAATGGTTGTGTTTCCTATTAAGGTTTTGCTACAATTTTAAAATACTCAATTGGAAAATAAATATTTGAAAATTAAAGATAAAATATTCTAATTTCTGCTGCACAAAGAAATGCAGGTTAAAACATTTCTGCATCAGATTAGCTAGAGTTTGAGAGATTAAATTAGAAGCCAAACAACAAAAAGTCAGCGTTATATTGTTGTTTGGCTTCTAGTTAATATTTGTTCGGCGTGTTATTGTATCTTAATTTTGAGAGATTGTTGTTCGATTTAACTAAAACCAAGGATTAAAAATGATTTAATTCGAATAGTGTTTAATCATAGGGCAGCAAATCTCTATGCACACACAGCACAGCAAATCTCTATGCTAGCATTGCTATGGTTCATTACATGCAACTCACTTTCTACTTAGTTTTTTTTCTACACTTTCTACAGTTTTATTTTTGAAATATCGCTGTATAATTCGCGTTTCAAAGGTCCATAAATTATTTTTAAAAACTGCAATTTGAGTATAATCATTTAAAAAAGTGTTCCATGCAATAAGCCTAAAACAAATTAACGAAACGGAAATTCTACTTGTATATCTAATAAACACTACAGGAACAGTAGAAAAGATATAAAAAATTGCAACATGATCTGTTAACTTGTACACGTAACTACTAGCAAAAGCTTGTAGCTATTAGCAAAAGCATCTATAGATTACCTCGCACTCACGTCCGTAAAATTGCTTTGTATGTATGATACTTTTAAAAAGTATTTTAATGTCAAGTTCCTATGCCATCAATTCTCAGCGTTATGTCATTATATCGTTTAGACCATGATTATGATATTCTAAAATGTGTTAATATAGTTTATATTACTTTTTTATTTCAGTCGAAAACTGAGTATGGTTAAATAAACAGATAATTAATTAACTAAGGAATTAAATCTCAACTCAGATGTTTCTATAATTAAGTGATAATTTGATAAAAGCTGTAAATAATTTAATCAAAGAATTTAAAAATTAGGAAAAGAACCCTTTGTTGATTTTAATATTAAGATTAGACGTCTACTTCCAGTAATACCTCAAGTTAAAATAAAGAATTTTATTAAAACTATTTCCTACTATACACTAGATTCTAAGTTACAGATTTTATGTGTTTCTATCTTAAATGTGCTAGATATTTGTTTTGCTGTCGATATTTAAGCGAAAATTTAATTTAACTATTTTTAGAATTAACATTTTGTTCAGAACATGAAATTACAAGAACTGTGTTTATCACTGTGGGCAACAGATATGTTGAAAACCTCAGAGAAAAAGACTTTTGTATGTGCCAGAAACAATCGACGCATAAATCGTTAGCATTAAATAAAATAATATTATATTGTTTTATTAATTTCTTTATGAGCTTTCAACATGCTAAATTTGTAAATATTTTCATAAATGGATCAAAGACGAATAAATAAGCGTATCTATAGGTGTGTGTATATATAAACGAATGTCAATAAAGTTATGTGATTATATTTTTTAAAACTTTCTAACAGATCTCCCAAATCATAATTGCCACCATTTATTGCTATGACATCTCAAATTGCTTTTTCTAAATGTCTGCTTGTACTAGAAAGCTGAACAAAGAATAGCAGTAAATGGTTTTGAGACAAAGCGGCAGTCATTTGTTGAATTAGATATGGTTACAAAAAATTTGGTTTAAAACATTTCTAGTTATGCTGATTATTTTTAGTATTATTATTAATTAATTTTACTATAATTATTGTTATTATTACTAGAAAGAGGTAGTTAAAAATGAAATTATTCCTGATATCCAAATAAAAATTCTGCATTTTTTAAAGATGGAATATATTATAATTTATAATTGGTTTCTATTGCACTACTATTTAAAAAACAAATGCAGAAACCCTGGTATTCCACAAAACATGCTACGAGGCTTGCAGAAGTAAGTAAATAGCTCAGTAATACAAAGGAAACATAACGCAACAATGCACAAATTATACATAGATAAAGTACAATAATGATAGAATGACAATTAATAAGCTAATAAACCAATAATGTTTAAAAATAAAAATGCTAAATGTTTAAAGAAAATAAAGCGACGCAAGACAGAAAACGCTTCATAACTTCTGATAAATTGAGCAAAAACAGGAGACTAGCTAATAGAGGAATACCCTAAATTCATCTCCAATGACTCGCTTTTAAATGACTGACCTGGCACTCGCATATAACTTGCAATGGGAAAAGTTGTGCTTTATATCTCCTATAGCAGCGCAAGCACCAAGTCCACTGGTCCATGATATTAAAACGAAATACGTTATTTCTTAAATTCCCATGACCAGCTGAAATCTGAGTTAATTTATAATCCGGTTGAATGTGCTCCACCCAAAACTTTGAAAAATCTTTTTGTCCATTAGGTCTTCGAATAAGCTTTGTATTCCGCATTCCAGTCAACCACAGTTTCATCCCAAGCAATATGCTTCCAATCAGACTCGGCAACAGTCGTCATTAAATCAATATCACGATATATCGCTTACCAATTTTCCAGTCTTTTCATTACCAAGAATACCACTACAAACGTAAGTAAAATGATCCTCGAGCTTTGTGTCCATTTGACAGCAAGATTTATGCTCAGAGGTCCTGGAAAACAGAGCACTCATCTGGTATTCTATGTTGCACTGTTACATCGTCTTTGCAATCTTCGCAGGCAATAAACGCCTTTCCATTTAACATACTACCATCAGTGAAACAAATACTTCTACAGTATTGAAACAAGTCGTTATCATAGGTAACAAATATTACAGATTTTCTATCTGAAGGAGTCTGCATGTTGTGTCTGCAAGTTTGAAAATGAAAGCATTCCATTCAAGGTATAACAAGGGTTGTCACTTGAAATTCTACTCCTAACAACAAGACAATTTACAATTATTACAAATAAACAAATTCTCGCTGAAAATTATCATAATTTTCAAACTCTCGTTATTCACCAGATTTTTTTCACTTGCAGACTATATTCTCTTCCCTGAAGTGAATTGAAATCTCAGCCCAAAATCATTATTTCAATATTAAAAATTTAGAAAGAAATTTGGTAAACTATAACTTAAGAAATTTAGAAAACTCTTACCGGGAATTTAAGTAATATTCGAAAGATGAGTTCCTATTTGCATAAATTTACATGATTGTGTCTTGTGTATCTCATTTAACGTATTGAAGGCTAAGAATTTAGAATGTAGTTTTCTTTTACTTTCGATTTTTGATGTAGTTAGTTCTAAAACTTTATAGACGTATACGGTTTATGGACACGACGCATATTTTTAAAAATTATGGATGGATATTAAACACGTTCACATAGTTATTTCTTTTCAAACTTTTATTTTGTCTAAAAACGTACCGAAAGCTCTATTAGTCAGAATTTATTTTAAAAAATTAATCTCTTAAATAACAGTAGTGGTTCACAGACTTTACAGATTATGCATGCTACTCTTATTTCTTATCTAGTCGGCTGCAGTGATTGTTTCTCGTGAAAATATAGTAAGACATTCTAGATGTGTATAACACACAGTAAGCTCATGTAATATTGACAGACATTTTAAGAATTATGTATTGCTAATCCAGTTATGAACACGAAAAAAGTTTTAAATAAATCACTTTCAAGTTGTATCATTTTGTAAGGCGAGAGGCTAAAATTTAAAATTACTCAAAGTCACTGTCATTTTAAATGTTTGGTTAGAAAATTTATACAGAATCGTAAGCTTAATAAAAAGTGAAACGAATCTGATAAATTTAACACATATTTTAATATTTTATCCACAGCTCAAATGTGTTCCTTCCTTTATATTGGGACTACCAAATAATGTATAAAATTTAAAATACGCAGTGATTCGCATTTAAAATTCCGCCGGCAAACGCAAAGATTTATCGTTCAGAATGACATTCAGAATAATTTATTTTCACAATTTTCCCTTTGCAAAGCTTTTGATATGGCGACTCTTAAGACTTATTTTTATCTTTTCCACTATTTCAGTTTAATTATTGTTGAATTATAGTTCATAAGAAAGAAATCTAGAAACTCAAACTGAATGAGCTACTCTTTTTCGTCAGATATTATTTTTTAGTTTTTCCTGCTCTCTTTATTTTATATCTTGTATTTTTTATTATATCATTACTAAATTAAATTATGATTTTAAGCATTTCTAAGTAACAAGTATTCGTAGTTGCCCCTAAGTAGAAAACATTTGCAATTTCTTTTATCACAATCGAAAATGTAGGGAAAGGTTGAATGTAAAATAATTTATTACAGCAAGTTATCTGCGATCATTTCGTTTGTCAGGAGTGGGAGTGTGCTAAAACAAGAGTAAATGTAAATTCAGGGCTTATTTTAAAAAACTAAAAAAGAAAACAAATATATACATTTGTAGTGAACTATTTTACTATGATTACTTTTTGTCAGAATTGTCAGTTACCTTTTTTTTTCAAATATCTTTTAATTCTTACTCACAAGCCGTAATTCACGAATTATTAAATAAAATATTAATCCTGTGTATCCTGACTGAAAACTTGGTTTTTGCCTTTTTACTATTATGTTGTGACTACATACTTTATTCCAAACAATTTCTTCTACAGATAAAAAATATTCTGTGAGTGCAGTTTTACCTCGTTATTCAGAACTTTGAATCCTAGAAACATCACCTTTGAATACTTCCTGTTCTTATTTATTGTAATATATTTTATAATTAATTAATACTTAATAAGATATTGCATTCATCACCTAAATTTCGATATTAGTACAAAACCGAGCATTCAATCTAAATTTGCTTAATTTTTCAAGATGAAATATATCTGTAAGTTCTAAATTAGATGTTAAGCTAGATCGATATATCTTAAATCATGCATGAAAACATGATATTTTTCATCATTCCCAGATGTGATGATGTTCGCATTCACATAATGTTCACAGTTCAATAATAAGCTATGTTTATGGAGAAGAAATAAGTAGAGTTTTATCAACAACATACTTGCATTAAATGCAAAGTACTCAAATTTAAATTAAACTCCCATTACACTTTTGCACATAACACTAAGTGTCTTTCAGCACCAAACTATACTCCATTCAAATCTAATTATATCATGAATTTCCTCTTTAACAGTACACATGTAAAACAACAATTTTAGTGTACATTTTCTCATATTAAAAGGGATGTTTTTATATGCTTTATATAAATATATTAAATTTTAGAAAGAAATTTAGTTTATTTTGCATTTATTCATTTACTGAGGACATAAGAATGGTTCTAAAGTTCAAAAATTTAATGAGGTACGGTATCCAAATTATGATCTAAATCTAAGGTACACTAAAAACAGATTGATCAGATTTATAAACAAATATATTGTTAACTACTTAAGATTTTCTGTTATCTTAATATAGCAAAACAATTTTTTAATCTAGCAAATCAATTGTTTTCATATAGCAAATTCAGTCAAACTCTGAAGATGAAAAAGTAAGAATCGTTATCAGTAGTTGTACTATAAAATGCTGTATTCTGTTAATTGTTTTAATAGGTGAATATGTGTATGGCATTAAAGCTTTATCGTCTGCATATGCATTTGATTCATTACGCATGTCTTCTGTAATATATATATATATATTTAAGATATAAAATAATACGATAGCTGCTTTAAAATAATTGGCGACCTCAAAATTAACGTTCTAAAATTGGTGCTCTCTTCCAAAATTCATCTGTTCTACCAAATTCCAGACTTTTCTATGTTGCGTAACGTTTTAATGCAGATACCTCTTGCCCAATCAAATTAATTGTAAACCAAAGCTCTTAACTCAAACTGAAACTATCGACTTGCTCCCTTCTTCCTCTGAGTTTCAGCGTTCTCTTTCGCTTACACTTTCGTGCTGGCAACACGCTACTTTTCCATGCTACTGCTCATTTGCCTAAGATGACGTCGTAAATGACGATGAAAATGGAACTTATTGTATTATACTATAATTAAGAAATATCTTGTCTGAAAAAGAATGATTTGATATACGTAAAAAAAACAAAGATTGTGATTCTTCAAGCTCAGTTGTGCTAAATACGTCATCATACTTTTTTACTTGGTCCTAGCTTTAAGCCACTGCGGTCTTCTCGGCCATCTACGCAATATCGGAAGCTGTTAAAAGTTCCAATGCTTTCATCTACACATTTGGAACCATTGCATATATATATATAATATATACATATATATATATGTGTGTGGTTACATATACCTTCACTACAAAAAAAAAGTGGGTCAAAAATACACGTAAAAATTACCTACGTAGTACAATGAAAAATTATTTGAAAATTTGCATTTCGTTTAATGTGCGTAAGAAATTATCTAATTTTAGCTAATGGCATTTTAAAATTACCGCTTATCAAATAATACCAAATGTTGTTTGAAATGATACGTCTAATTGATATCCAAAACTTCATTACGTAAGAATACAACTGCATTATATGAGATTCAGTATGCTGTGATTTAAAAATGCATACTTTCATACACTTTTGAAATAGCAGCTGTACAAAATGTCTAAGAAATTGGCGTCAGATGGAAAGCAAATTCAACTATTGAGGTACATTATGATGTTAAGGATATTTATATATATTAACTTTTTTATATATATTAAAAAATTAAATCACCTTATTTTGTCATTCGAAATGAATTTATGTGAACTAAAAATCAAACTAAGATTTCACTATATGAATTGGTAAAACTCAAAAATTCCAAAATCACATTCATCTTTTGCAAATATAAATATTAATTTTATAAGGTATTTCTCACGCCTTCTTAGCATGTTTTCGTGGTGTAATGGTCAGCACGCATGACGCGTATTCGAGAGGTTCGTGGTTCGAGTCCCGGTGAGGGCATTGCATTACTCATTTTTCATCTCTCCTGCTTTCAAAAAATACCTAATGTCTCTACAATTTAAGTTTATGGAATTTAGTATATATTTTCGAGAGTATTTTCATCAGTTTCTAGGCTTATGTGACATAAATTATGAAGAGATTTCTGATGTCCGGATTATTCTCTTGGCAAGTATTATTAAAGGATTTTCAGCATAGTTATATATTTTATCAAATTCCTGTTTCTTTTATCTATTGCTGCATGTTATTCTCACTTTTATCAGTTTCATTTATATACATGAATTCCAGCCTATTTTTTAAGACTGGTGAGATTACGCATTACGAACGTAAACATGTCAGAAAGAATTAAAGCTCATCTAGAACTCTCTGATAGAGTGTTAAATTGGTAACGACTGCTTCAAATTGAACTGAATAAAGGAACTTTCAACTGTATTGAATCCAGAGCTCTGTTTGCTGAAGAATTAACGACTGTAAATGAAAGGTGTAAAATTGCGAATTTTAAATCGCGAAGCGAAATTCATTTTATTGTAAGCACAGTGAAGCGCTACATAGCTCTGTATCAAAGATGACTATCATTTATTGATGTTTCTTGAAATGTTATTATTTCCAATTTGAAAGTACTGTAGATATAAAATATTTGCATCATTAAAAAATAGTAAATTTCCTAACGTATTAATAATTTCTAGTTTTCAAGGAGCTGTCCTGATTAGTTTATTTTATAGTATTTGTGTAGTTGCATAGTTTCTGCAATTTTTTTCGGCTGTGTATTTTATTAAAAATGTATGCCTACAAATAATTAATGCGAACAATCATGTTCTTTAAGTTTTTAAGTTTTTCATTTAAAAGCTTTGTCAGGTAAATGATTGAATAATGAAAATCGAGCTTTGAAAATAATGTTCTTCATCAGGATAACGACACAACACAGTAAACTGAAATTTTAGGATTCCACTCATTCTTTTCGAGCCCTGCAGTTTAATGATTTCAGTGTTATTCAGTGCAGCAGCCTCTTTAACCAATACGTCAACAGTCTCATTTCTAATAAAACCTGCCTGTGTTTTTCCTTAGTTCAAATTAATTACATACTTCCACAGGAGTCAAAAATAAAGTTCTTTTATATCCTGTATCAGTTCATTTGTCTATATTATCGCTGTAACGAATATCCTATATAATAATCTTTTCCCCGTTAGCTACTATCTTGAGCATTAAATTTGAAAGACCGTACAGGTTAAAGACAGCTCAGCTGTAAACGCTGCAACTTGCACAGAAACAAAGCTACATCCATTTTTGTTCTCTGTGATAATTTTATTGATTTTTATAAGGGCAATAAAGACTTAATATTAAAATTGACTGTTTTTTAAGACAATATTCGTCAATTTATTTGTATTTTCATTTGTCATAACAGTGCATTTGCTTCTAAACATCGAACAAATTTCTTTGTTGATTCAAATACTAAGCAATTCAGAAACATCCTCTTGAGCTTAATATGCAGTTTTCACTCCAGTCCTGACTTTTCATTTCCTAAGCTATCTAATTAGTTCCTATCTAAAAATGGCATTTCTTATCTATTATACAGGAAACATTTCTTGTAAAAATATTAATTATAGATACTAATTTTTCCAATTAATCTATTATTTTATCCGCAAACCAAGAGCAAAAATGCTAAAAATTCTAGTAGTCAAAATTCTGTAGTGAAATAATGGCCCAAATAAATCAACATAGTGTTATCGTTGTATTTTCTTGAAAATCGCATTTTCTTGAAATACTAAAAATTATTTCGCTTTTGGCAATAAAATACGCTTATAACGCCCATATATCATATGACATATGATTTATATAGTATATATGTGTGTGTGTGTGTACGATAAAAGCATGTAAATTAAAATTATAATTTAAATTAGCAGTAGTCCTTAATTCCCCCTTTCTATTCTAAAAATCGTATTAACTTTCCTGGACTGCGTCATTTCTAGATCAACACATCTGCCATGCCTTGCGTTATTTGTGATGACGTAGCTATTTCGGAAGCTTAACTCAAAATTTCGAGAACTGAAACCTTTGTAATCTAAACTAAAACCTTCTCTTGGTGAGCTTCCATATTTCATAATTATGCGTTTCAACTTCAGCTCTCTTGTAGCCAAGATGCTACTTCGCTCCTTTGCTTTGTCGTACTCCTAGCTATGCTTTTGGTACGTACTGCACCCATAATCATGTGTTATGAAATATATGTTTTCGATAATTAGTTCGTGTCCAGCAATAAAAGCTATATTCAATTCGGCCACGTCTGTCTACAAGTCTCTCACTCGAATGGCATCTTTTTAACTACGCAGTTACTTCGCGTGTCATCTTTCTAACTACGCAGTTACTTCGCGTGTCATCTTTCTAATTACGCAAGTCTCTCCAAGTTATAACGCAGAGAACCATCCTCAGTCCGTTGCAGCTTACTTCAAGTCATCATATTACATAATATATAGTACATAGGATTACAGAAACAGTTTTACAACAAAAATATACCAAAATAATTTCAGTGCAAAATGCTGCTGAAAATCTGATTAATTATAGATCGAAAAAATGATAAATTCTGAACTTATTCCACAAAGCCATGAAAGAAATGAATTTAAAACAAGTGCTGTTTCGAAATCTCCCAATAAAAATGTAAAAAGAAATTCCCATCAACTCTTTATTTTTAAATTGGAAGAAATTATGAATGGAATAGATGTTCTTAAAAATACATAAAAAAGGAAAGGAAAAGGAATGCAATTAAAATATGATTCTAATAATGAAGAGAGGGTTTTGGGATGAAAGAAACACAGCGGTTTTCTAGCTTTCAGTTGAGATCTGATATTTTACGTTTGATTTGTATAATTTAGAAATTGAAATGAATCATGTTAAATTATGGTTTGTATTTTAAAGTTAAAAATTTTGAATGGAAATCATGCATTTTAGAAAAAGGACAGTGCATATTTATAAATAAGTTAGACTAGTGCATACAAAAGAAAGCAAGTAAATTACTGCTGATATCACGAAAAGAGTTGACTTTAAAACAATTAACCCTCTCCCAAGAAGTCCGCAATAATTCGAGTATGATCACATTTCTTCGCCTTCGTGTGTTTGAATGAATTCTTTAATCGAAAGAAAAAAACCTAATCATGTATTAATTATATTCATGTAATCATGTATAAACTATAATGATTATTGATATCTATCATAAGAACAGAAACTTCAACTCAATATGTTGATGATATTGTTACGAAATGTACAGGCGCGATGAGATAGATTCCCCGCAAAGAAGGTTTAGGGTTGCCATAAAATGACAAGAGAAGGTAGGGTTTGCACATTTGTCGAGAAATCACCCATTTGGCGATATTTGGCGACACACTTTGGACAGCTGGAGAACCTTCTGGAACGAATTCTTACCGGTTTAGCCCAGAATGTTCTCGAACACAAGCCGAAAGCTATATAAATCCTGCTGGCCCTCAGTCAGTTAGTATGTGCCTCGTCTAGCGAGCTGATAGTCAGTCATTGAGCGAGCGTCTCGTAGTCTAGCGCCGAGTTGGTAGTCGAGTGCATCGAAGAGTCTCTTAGTATATCGCGGTTAGTGCATCATCGAGAGAGTGTGGTAAGCTCCGGGAACACCTGAATCGACAGTCAGTAACTGTGCTATGTGTGTCGTCGAGTGCATCGCGAGTTGTAGCGTGGAGAGTCTCGAGGCTACGTGGAGTTGCGAGAACGACCAAGCAGAGTTGGGAGCTGTACGCTGGTGCTTTGCAATGAAGCTCTCGCCACCGTGATAGTTGATAACATGAAAGCTGTGTCGCTGATCGTGTCAGCGTATTTATAACAGTTCGATGACTGTAAACGAGATTTTGGAGTTGTCCTGATTAATACCGGCCAATAAAGTGTGTTTCGATTCTTCATCAAGTATCGTCGTTATTCACTCCAAATCCACACGAACCTCGTACGAACGTGAAGGAAGAAAATAACGTGACAACTGATGTCAGAAAAGAAAAACGCAACAATATTATTACAAAATGAATCACTGGTGACTGTTCTAGTGTGGAACTAAATTACAACAAGTAATTTACGAAATTTTTTGGCATTCACATGAGAACAATTTAAATTTTTGAAAGGTGAAAATGCATCCGCCAAATGAATGCTAATAATAATATGTAGCCCAATTATCTTAAAAGACCTTTTGTACTGAAATTAATTTTGATTACAATATAACTGATTTATGCATATTTATATAAACTGATTTGCATTTCACCTAAAACGAAGTATTTAGACCGTATAGTAGCATTTAAATGCAATCATTAACATTGACTAGCTATAAACACAATACTGCATTCATTTATAATCGCTTCATATACATCGTGATAAGCTTAATTATTCTGAAATGAAACGTTATTACATGATTATATGTAATTATCAGTAATGTTGTGCTATAAAGGAGCATAATGATTCATTTTGAATGCAGCATCAAAGCATTGTAATGCAAATTCGATAGAAACAACTCATGTGCTAACAGCCTCACAATATTCGTATATAACTGCTTCATCTTTAATCAATCTGTCTATATGGAACACGTAGCATCCATGCAGTCATTTTATATTTAAAGCACTTAACCACCTAAAGATAGCATTAAATGTCAAAATCGATAAGTATA
Organism: Stegodyphus dumicola; assembly: GCF_044657685.1. Lineage (NCBI taxonomy): Eukaryota > Metazoa > Arthropoda > Arachnida > Araneae > Eresidae > Stegodyphus > Stegodyphus dumicola. Next base: position 94,703,543 of record NC_140772.1, on the reverse strand, counting down.
ACTTTAATATATCACTTTATGCATAGCAACATCAGTTTAATTGAAAATTACTCCATTAATGCAATCAAAGACCTCTTGGAATATTTTATAGTATTTACTTGTGATTGAACTTCTGTTGATTTTATGCATTTAACTTCTTTCTTACTTCTAGTACTACTTCGCAGTACTATAAATTTCCTTTTGTCTTAGAGGTATTTAAAATATAAAGGTTATAAAAATTAAATAATACTACTATAAGAAAAATCTAGTACTATAATAAATAGTTGCTTCTTGTTTTAAGTATAAGTTCCATTTTGAAGTTTAAAATAGCACGATTTTTTTTTTTTCAAATCTGAAAGTGAAATTGTTCTAGCCGGCTAACCCTTGATTTTCAATTTGAGTATGCTCCCTTTTTATCAAGGAAATTAAGAAGCGCTCTGCTCTGCGCCGATAACACTAATCATTTACCAACAACTTCCCAACCGCCCATACAACCGCACGTAAGCTTTACCCTAGACTTAGGCCTAATGAAAGTCGGAAGCGAACGCCGCAAGCGTTGACTTCCACCTGCATCGAAATTCCTTTTATTCAGAATGAGAGGTCTTTTTGCTTTATTTTTATCCGGAACTTTTAATGTCAGTCTCACCAGGCTTCGCTGTTTTGCTTTTGCTTGCTGCGGCATAATGTTCTGATAAGGTTCTGGCGCCGTATTATGGAGCTCGTTTCATTGTTACTATGTTATGATTTTTACAAACAAAGCGTTTCAGCAATTTTAGTTCTGCTTTTTTTTTTCTTTCCATCTGTAAAGATGCATGACTTTCTTTATCTAGCCTTATGCGGCTAATGATTTTGTAAGGCTTTATGTTCACATAAGCATCTTTTCTGTACAAGCTAATGCCATATATTTTACTTTCGATTTGTGTAATTTAGAAACTGAAGTGAGCTATGATGTTTATTTTCAAATGTTTATGGATATGGGCAGGTAACTAAACATTTGTGTGATAAATTTTACAGAAATAATAAGCGCATTATAAAAATTAAGGAGATTAGATTGTACCTGCAAGAAAATCGAAATTACTTACATACTACTACAAAATACAGGTACTGAATCTCAAAAATTATGTTTATACATTTAGGAAACGTTATGTGAGCAAAACACAACACCTAGCATGAAAAATCATAAATAATACCCAGCGCACAAAAAATAGGTGCATACATTTGTATAGATGGATGCGTGTATGTATATGAAAACAAAAGTCATATCATATATATATATATATATATATATATATATACAATTGTAAACGCGTTTTATATTGTGAATGCTCCATGTACTTAATGCTTACGCACGGAAAGGTACTTAAAAATCTCCATCTTTTTTTAAAAAGTACTTTTATTTGAAGATTAAAGTGTAAGTAAATGCTGTTTAAAATAATTTTATTTTTATTTACAACGCCAACAGGAACAACTTCACTTTACCCATCGCATGAATTCACGAATTATGTGCATTCTGTCTTGCTTAAATCTAAAAAGTCCACAGTTATGGACTTTGAAGTCCCCAATGAGGCATCCTTTTAAAGATATCACCCAAGGCTTCAAGAATATTGAGCAAGGTGTCTCCCAAGATTTCATGAGCCCACGCATTCCGCCCCGCACTCAGGATCCCAAGAGCAACTGGATCGCTCTTGTAGAACCCATTTACTCTGACAAGATTTAAACCGCACACCGTACGCACGTTGGTTTTAACTCCAGCACTTTCAGAACTTATCATGGCATCTCTCGCTGCTGTAACTTTCAAGAGTTTGGCTATTACAGTCCCACTTTTAAGTCCAACAAATGTGCTTAAAGAACGGTAAAGAGTAGTCTTTGCAAGAGTGCAAAGCCGAGGAAGATAGCTGCGTTAACAGCGTAGTATCTTACTACACTTCAGGCATGGATTTTGACACCCATTATCAGGCAAGCTCTCAAACATGTCCAGCATAAAGAGCGCTTATAAAACAGTGGCTGATCAAATATGTAGCGCTAGCCTCACTAGATCCATTGACTCTTGCTCCGCACTGCCTGACAACAACATTCCTCCAGTGCTACCTGAAAAGCTCCATTCCAACAACACTCAGCGTACTGCAAATAATATATAGCTTGAAATCGAGCTGTTGTCTGTGAACCATATGTTACCTATGTGTCTACCTTTCCAACAATTACATAATTACCATAGTCTACAATGGAACTCTCAAGCCACTGCACAGAAGAAGCACTCACCACACCTTTACCATTCTTTTAGATACCTTTCATTATACTATGACAGTAACTTCCGTCTACATCCCTCCTAGTTGTCCAATGTAGCTATTTCTAATGCCTCGTGGAGTTAGAGCCCTGGTTCTCGACATATTGCAAAGTATTGCAATATTGCAGGAGATTGTAATGCCACAAATACACTATAGGGGACGAACCGGGTGTATCAACACGTTATCTGAGTCCACGAATATGCTGCTTCGCGCAATCTGATTATTCTGAATGACCAATACTTTCCACCCACTTTCGAGAAGATTCGAGCGAAATGATGATTTATTGCTACAGCAAATATAGCGGTATTCCTACGAGATTGGCTAATTCCTGATATCCCATCATTCAGTGAAGACATTATTTCTTTCTCAACATGGACCACTACCTCATAGCTAATAAAACGTCACTTTAATAAACGCCACTAATAAAACTTCCTACGAAGGAGATTTATGCTATTAGCTCTTCATCTCTCTGAAGAATCAGAGCTTACAAAGGCAGTTGGCTACGACGACTACTTTCTTTTGAGAGTAGCCGGTAGAAGTAGCATGAAATACAGACCTCAAGAAAGCCTGTACACAACCGTAAGCTAAGCAAAGGAACATAAATCCAATATTTCAGCAAATGAAGCACAAGCCCTAATAATCGGTCTTATTGGGGTTTTAAAATATAACCAAATCGCAGTTCAAAATTTAAACAAAGGAACTAACTCTATAAATATACTTTTGCTGAAATGTGCATTCATTCCTTCCTCTTACTGTGTAAACATGTGTTGCTCATTTCTCCGCTAGACCCATTGTCTAACGATGTGATCAATTATATAAAGTTGTAGAGGGTTTTATTGCATTCCAAATTATATGCGGTTGATGATGTGTATCAGGAATCTTTAGCAATAAAGTAATGAGATATTTAGGTCTGTCTGAATCTCATCTGCTAAACAGCTATCTTCTATCATCAAGTTACATACAGGAATAGTCTCATATACATATATATACACAAAAGCATAGAAAGTATATTTTTTTAATACAAAATTATCACAGTATTATTTCGTGCAATATGCTGTTGAAACATGGATGAACGGAAACGCATGGTGTTCTCCGCTGGACCCATTGTTTAACGATGTGTTCAATTATTTAAATTTGTGGAGGATTTTTAACGCATCCCAAATGATGTGCGGTTGATCATATGTATCAAGAATGGTTTTTAATAAGATACAAGTGTGGTTTAGGACGTATATCAAGAATCTTTACTAATAAAGATTCTTAATTACTTATTTAGGAATAAATTAATGGGTTATTTGGGTCTGTGTGAATGCCGTCTGCTAAGTAGCTGCCTTCTATTATCAAGCAATATACAGGGCTCGTCTCAGAGAGAGAAGTATAATTTTTTTTTTATTTTAACACAGAATTATCATAATATTATTTCCGCTCAATGTGCTTGTGAAACATGGAAGAGCAGAAACGCAGTGGTTTTTCCACGGGAAAGGGGTTCAATTGAATTTGATCTTTTTCTTTTTGATAGTGTCGAATCAGATTTTTCCTAACCTTATATATTTTTGGTATTTTTGTAATTTTTGTATTTGCCATATCTATAACTCTCCTAGTTTGACAACCATTGGATGATTTTTTACATATTTATAGGGAATTTAGGATTTTACTGGTTTTGAATTTCATTTCTTTAATGTCTAATTGGATTTGGTTCTAAATTTATTATTTCTTACATATGTAAAATATGTGTGTGTATCTGTGCGCATTATAATTTACTATATTCAACATTAACTAAAATTAATTTTATTACATACATTCCGGGATGGTAGTACACATTTAAATGCTTACTTTATTGAGCAAAATTATGCGGCACGAAGAAAGTATTAATTTAACGAAACATACTCTTACATAAAGCTCACATTTCCATGTATATAATACATAAATATATGGTGATTTACAAGTTGATGGCATGAAACGTAAACCATCGTTCTTGAACAATTAAAAACATTTTATTTCTGGAAACAATTATTTTACCAAGCGCGATTTTACATTGAGTTACATAGTACAAGGAGCGCAATCTGGTAACCCATTATTAATCACAATTTTTTTTTTGCATTATATCAACACAGTTGAGAAGTGAAAAGTACATAACAATTATATTGGCACATAGCAACCAATAGAAGGAATGAGGGATATCTAAAATGAAAATTTATTGTAGAATATTTTTGTTTCGTTTCAGATTTCTATCCAATGGTTAATAATAATTTTCTTTTAAGTTTGAAATTCTTACTTCCCGAACCATGTAAGCATCTGCATCATGAGCATTATGCAAGGATTATATGACATAGATTAATTTGGAAAACAGAAAGAGAGAATAACAAAGTTCATTTGGAGAGTAATGTTTTAAAATTTTATATGTATTTCTCTTCAAATTTTCCTATTTTATATGTAATGGCAAAAAATAGAAACGAAGGTCAAAATCTAAATGTATATAAAATACACAACTGACTTTAAAACCCGCATAGAGCTACAGTTAAAAGAAGTATTTAGTAAAGATTTTAATTCAATTATTTTGATGAAAAGAAAATATTAATATGAGATTATTTTATCCTGATCATTGTTATACAATCATGAAACGTTCAAACACAAAAAATAAAATGTAAAATCATAAAGTACCAAAAATAATAAAAATTTTATAAGCATGTAAATAAAAATATGAAATACAATACGAAGCGGAAAATTTTTATATGTTTTGTTGTCTGACAATGGTCAGCACAAGCCCATGAAATTCCTCTTGGAAAGGAGTCAAATGCACCTCTCATTAGCAAAGCCTTGAGCACCACGTAGATGACAGCTCCACTGTAGCATATTTAAGCCCTCAGATTTGAGAGAGAGAGAGCACCTGAGAGTGGCGGGACGGTCCGAAGGTCTCCCTATTCTATTCCCTCTTTCCCTATTCAAACTTCTCGATAGGACTTTCACAAAAGATCCCTGCATATTTAGAGCGACTGGATGCCGTCAGGACACTATACATTTACAAACGTCTATGCTTTTTCTGGGATTCGACCCCAGGCCCTTCGGTACGGCACTTAGAGTTACTAACTCACTGCACTTAGAGTACGGCACTACATTACTCGTCTGGTGGCACTTTTATATGTAAATTACAATACAAAATGGAATATTAATTAGGAAACTTCAAAATTGTGACTGCGAAACTATTCCCACATGAATAAAAGAAAAAAACGGCCACTTAATTCACAAATTTTCTTTATTTTAAAAATGAAAGGAAGAAACAATTTGAATATGAAAACAGTGAAACCCCACTTATGTATCATCAAATGTCGTAAAAGTGCAATCCCGTTAGCTGTGTTTTGACGTCTACGTTCTCTTACAAAAAAATTTGAAATGTTTTAGCAAGCTAAATGGCAAGTATAGAGAACGAAGTTATAAGTTTTATATATATGTATATGTATATGCACTTTTGGTATTGCCGATTGCCTTAAAAAAGAGATTTCTACATCTAGATGTTATTGTAGAGCCAAATACAAAATTTCGACGTTCTACATCTAATCACTTTTGAGTTATACGAGTATACATACCTACACGCAGACGTCACAAAAATATCCACAATGAATCCATTTTGAATCCATTTTACAATCCGTTTTGTAAAAAGGATTCCTTTAGTCTCTGCTTACGTGCAGATGTCACGCAAAACAATCTTTCAAATGCATTCGGAAACAGTCAAAATTTTCCATTGAAATATGTGTCAAAATTTTCCATTGACATTTCCACTGAAATCTGATAACCGAAATTTTTGCGATTACAATGCTCCTCTTACTTCTTAGAAGAAAAGAAAATACAAAGCAGGAAAAAGGAATTTTCCTTTCCTTTTGTGCAAATGTTTTGAAATTTCACTTTTAAACGAATAATTTCATTTATTTATGAATGAAATTGTATATGCAAATACAGCTGTTAATTTAGGAAAGTAATACTTTTACTCGCATATTTCAAAATCGACTGCGTTATCATTAACTCCTTGAATATTTACTTCATAACTCATGGCATATTTTTTTAAATATTTCATTCACGCCATTGAAGAATTTTCCTTCGGCTGATTCCGCTGCCATCGCAGCTGGTGTATTCATGTTTCCTTTGTCATTATCAATTCGAATCTTATAGCGCCTCTTTTTATTTATCGCCCGTAAGCATCTCTCCTATAACCCGCTGAAATGGTGGAAGAATTTAAACCTCGCAGTGGAGGCCACCATGATGGATTGTCTTACAGTATTTTTGTTATTGCTTTATTCTTCCGCCGTTGCTGTTCTCTCAACTTGAATTGTAGATTTTAAATGAAGGAAAGAAAAGGATTTGAAGTTCGACCAGATTTGAAACACTTGATTTATTGTTTATTTTGTTATTATTTCTTCCATCATTTAAACAAGAAAACGATTTAATGTATTTCAATACATAGCTTTGCCAGGGAAAGTTTGAAAACTAGATCGCAAGTTATAAAACCGAATTTATTTTGCTGAAGAGACTTTTTTATTGGCAGTGGCGTGACTTTGTATTCTGGTGGCACAGCAGCTCACTAGAAAATTTGATTCTTTATAATATCCCATATGAATATCGTTTCGATGCAAAGAATTTCTTTTCCAGTTAAAGTTTGAAATAAATAATGGTGTGTCTAAAATACATCTGTTTTCACTCTTAATTTGTATAAGTAGTATGCATAAATGATTAAACGAGGAAGATGCGTCCTCATCCTCGTTTAATCATTTACACCCCTGTCCCCTATCTCTTTTGCACCTCTCCATATTACAGCACAGTGCGAGCATATTAAAGGCAAAATATTAAAATTGAGAAGACCATGCACTATTCAAGAAGAAATACTTGATCTTACAAAGTATCAAACTCCTGGAAATCCTTATAGCAGGTGACAGGTGAGAGCGGATCCGGACACCCGGGCGGCTTACTAGGACTATTCGGGTATCGTCCAGAATCCTCAACTGTACAACGCGATAATTCTTTAAAAACCCCAGAAGCGCGGCGTCAGGAGCTTAATAGAAACTTTTGCTGGTGCTGTATATTGAAATTTGAACATTTTAAACTGATATTTAAACATTTTACTATAATTGTATTTTACAATACAACAATTGTATGCTGATGCACACACTGCAGCTGTTGCATAAATATTACACATTAATAATTAAACATTAACGTGGTGCATTTATGTGCACCTGGGTTTAAACACTGGGAATAAATTGTTACAACAATATTTTTTTGGCACATGCGTACTTTACACACACTAAATAGCACACTAACATGCCGCGCAAGAGCGAGGCATACAACGAGGCACCCAGAAATAAGGCAGTTAGTACTGAAGACTGGGAAAAAGGTATCTGTATTGTAGTAGGTGACATGACAAAGCTTCTGTTCCAAAGCCTGCAGTTTTTCCATTACGAGTTTTAGTTTTCTGAGCAGAGCAGGCTGCTTAATGAAGAAGAGCATGAATGGTGCATCATCAACTGGTAGCCGCATGCGCCACGACTCTGTGAGTAGGCATGCTGTTATGTAATGGTCTGGAGTACCAGCCTCACCGCCAACACAGAGGTTAGATGAGACCAATCGCCTTTTACAGAAATACTGTGGAAAGGGGCCGTGGCCAGTTACAAATTTTGTTACAAAAGGTTCCAAGATAAGTCGATCAGTGGAAACTTTATGATAAAATACATGAGCTCTTCTACATTGAGGAGCTGCATCCCATTCCTCTTGCCGTTGTTTTAATGCTTTCTCCCAGATTTGTCTCTTGAGATGAGATCGAGGTAGCAGAATGGGCACAGGTTGAGCATTGATGTTTCTTGTTGCTTTTTTGACGAGTTCATCGGTTTCTTCATTCCCCTGGTATCCGGCATGTGCCTTTATCCAGGAGATATGAATAGTCCTTCGACTCTCGCTCTCTCTAAGCAAAGCCTGGATATCAGCTATCTAAGTAGAGGAATGGTAGGGATTACGGATTGCATAAATAGCAGAAAGGTTGTCTGTGAAGATGCGGAATGCTGTTCCGTCACTGCAACGGCCTGCCTAATTGAGGCCACTTCAGCTTGAAATACCATATTTCCTGATTCTAAGTGCCCTTTCCATGTTTGTAAAACTTCATCGTTACATTTTATTACAGCACTGCATCCAACTCCTTCATCGAGTTTGGAACCGTCTGTATATATGCAGATTGCATTTTCCGAAATATTTTCGCAATTGAGCATCGTTGGGTGGGTATGAATACCTGCTTCATGTTGCTCTCGAGGTGCATTAAGCAGCGACCTCTTGCTCTCATAATCGACTGGATTAAGGTGAAGATCCAGCATGTGCCTTTGCATGTGCAAGTTGCCTGTCGTTTAAGTATTGTGACGGGTGTTATTGCTGACTTCATGACTTCCCTAATGTGGAGAGGTATTAGGCCTGTTTGAACCGTGGCAGCTGCAGTCGCTGTAGTGCGATAGGCTTTGGTAATGGCTAAGGCGAACAGGCGTTGTGTGCTACTTAAGGCTTGCTATAAGACAGCACTTATTCAATGTTTAAATATATTTTCCTGTTGTATGATATATTGATTCAACAGACAATGTCTTGCCTAACAGTTGCAAAGCTTTGCTTTCTAATCGAAATCGTATTCTTGTAAAATTTGTCAAAACTTTACAGTTCAAGTACAAATATTTTAGCTTTTCAAATTTGTGATACGAATCTTGAAAGGAAGAGATGAAGAAAGAAATTATCAAATGAGTACGCCAGTGCTTCGGAAAAGCAGCTTCAAGCTCTTATTCCTCGATTTAATCAAGTGTAACTAAGTCCTAAACATAAGCCAAGCACGACTTAAATTTTGAATTTGAAGTATAAATTAAAGGAACAATGCAAAAGAATTATAAACACCATCATCTGAGAAATTTATCAATGATAGTGAGAATGTAGCGTTTATGACTGAAAAGAAGTCCAAATGTCGTATATTCATCACGACAGAAGTTTGAATCTGTCTTTTAGAATATAGACCAAAATTAACAGCTGCTTGAATCCATCGTAGCCGAAACAACCAAGACTCATTAGCTGTTTGGATGGGCAAAGGTCTTACGATTTGGATGGGTATCGAAGGCTATTTAGATATATTTGTTTTCGAATTCAATGAATTTTAGATCATTCAATGTAACAGGAAACTATATTTAAACATTGAATAAGTTGCTGATCATTTGTAGTCATTTAATCACGTAAAGGAAATAAGCCACAAGCAAGATAATCATGCTACCTGTATCCGAAGCTTTTCTCGGGCGTATATAACATTTTCAGCAAAAATGTTAAGCAAACATGTTGGATACTCTATAAAAAAAGTCAGCTAGGAAAGCCATTATGTAAGAGATAATCTAGGAAAACAGTTGACATCATTTCAAAGCTTTTACATCTGTTTTTTAAATTGTCCATATGTTCTGACCTCTGTCTTTTTTGAAAGAATTCCAAATTCTATTTACAGAAAAAAAAAAAAAAAAAAAAAAAACAGACAAATCGCTCTTGCATGCATTACGCCCATCCATCTCATTTCATCCTTTATTTGGACTGCAGTGGGGCACTAAATTTCAAATACAAGATCTATTTTTCTTCCCCTCTTACTGTGCAGTCAGTGTTCCCTGTAAAAGTTTTCCTCTAGTATGGAAACGTTATAGTTACATCAGGTGTTCAATCACTGCAAATGTAAATTTATAATTCTAGTATCCTAATAATATGTATATTATATTACAATAAAATATTTCTATATAATATCCTGTAAGATAAATAATAATAGTCTGTAACATAAGTATTACTGTAAATTCTAAATCATCGACTGCTTTTCTATAAATTAATAATTTCGAGATACTGAGAATCACTCCACATCTTTTCCATTCTCAAATTCTGGGATTCGATACGTTTTGGTAAATATTTTACAAAAAAGAAATATTATTGTTTTTGATACTGCTAACTTTTAATAGTTACAAAATAGTTAATGATAATAGTGATGATAAAAATATGGAATTCTCCATAAGTCATAGTCGTCGGATCCAACAAAAACTTGGCCTAGTCGCAAAATCAACTTTTTGAAAATTTTATCTAACAAATTTCTATTTTTTCTATCTAGTTTCGATTTTATCTAACAAATTTCGACTTTTATCTAACAAATAAGTTGATAATAGCGCAATAACTAAATTTTTCAAAATACAGTATTATAGGAAGCCGCACTTTTTGAAATGAAGTATTTGTAAAGGGTAAAGGTGCTGAAGTTGGGAGTAAATATAAATCTAGTATGCTTGCAGTACAGATTTTAATTTTTGATTATGAGTGTTACTTTGATCTGCGTGGTTACTTTGACCTATCACCCCCATGGTCATGCGTTCTTCAATACGAACATAGGAACATATATATTCATAGAAAGTGGATTTTTGCAGATTATAGTGCCTATAAATTTAAGGAGTTTCTACTTTGTTAAAGCGTAGACTATTTAGATAGTACTTGTTAATACTTCTAAACTTAAATTGCGTTTTTGAGCACTAGTGATTATGTCTGAATAGGTGTCTTGAAGTATTTGTATTATTGTATTTTAATGAATGTGATTGCTTTATGTTTAGACTATGTTATGTCTGGTTTTGCAAAGTGTATTGACATATGTTGTGATTTTTTTTTAAATTTTAGAAAATTATAGTAACTATAACAAGGTCCAAAGATGTCTGATATTTTAAACAGATCGTATGATTTTTAAATGGAAAAATTGTTGAAATCTTAACAAAATTGTGATGTAGCTATTTTAGGTTACGAGTTAAATGAAAATTATTGAAAATGTATTTTTTGATTTTAATACCAAAGCACTACAAAGGGATAACACGCAGTTTCCTCTGCAGAGAAAAAATTTAATTTAGCAAACGTAACATTAAATAAACGTAACTTAACATTAAAATGCAAACATTAGTCACTAGTCGAAAATTTAACTTATTTAGCGCCAGTCTGTAAAATTTAGGCATTCAAAAGTTTAAAATCGTTATATTAAATTTTCTTGATAATATAATTTTTCCTTGAGAACGTCTTTTTTCATAAATGTACAATACTTTTAAAACAGAAACCAGGATTGTCCTTGAATAGTAAATCCCTAACTTACAACGAAAAAAATATAACAAGAAAATTTCATATATTCGCGAAAGAAATTTTTATTGGAAAATCCTGTTATTTCCTTCAAAAACTGCTTCTGAAAGTCAAACAGAAAACTATCCCTCGCCTTGGAAAAGAAGCGAAATGTAATTTCCTATTACACGTTTTTGCTATAAAATAAACACCTTACAACATGTCATTCTAAAATGAAAATCTGCTCTGTTGGTTAATGCAGAAGAAACATTATGCTTTTATGAAAAAATATGCATTGTAGCATTGAAAACCTACTGATTTCTATATGAAAAGAAATATTTCAAGAGCTCATTGAAAAGCACGAAGTAGAGCACCCGTGGTTTTCATACTATGCGATCCTCAGTAGAATGATGTTACTCCACAGGAAAGAAAGTACATTCCTGATGTTTTGTGATAGAAAATATTAGTATGCAGTGACAGAAGAAATAAAACAGGCGTTCAAAAATATCATTTTCGTATTTTGCAAGAACTTGGTGAAAATTTTCTTTAATAACCAAATACACTTAACCCCTTTAACATTTTTTATATTCATACGAGACCAGTCTACAGTTACACTGAGTACAATCGGAAAAGTTCTGGTTTTTATTTATAAAACAAAGTTTTCAGAAAGTATTAATTTGTGGAATGAATTAATAAAAATGAGAAGAAATATCTTTAAAACTCTAACACATTTTCTAGAGGTTAACGTGTGTAATATAGTTTTTTATTAAGGAGATATTTTTCCCATTTATCATGCGTGAAAGATAAATTTTGTATTTTAAATTAAGAGTGAAAGGTCAAATGCATTATAACAACAACAACAAAAGAAAAAAAAAGTTTCAGATTCTCAATTACGTCCAAAGGGGCCTTTTTTTTAACGTTTTCTGTGTTACCTTTATTTATTAAATATCATGTTCTTTGCACTTAAACCATACAATTCAGTTCATCAGCAATGCCGCAAAATATTTTTTAAATGTTGATATCTTTAGAACTTCCGATACACAGTTCCGCGCGCTGGAGATAAAAAGTTTTTTTTTCCTCCCCCGTAGAGTGTTGCCATTGCTCGCATTTAAATTGTTTAGTTTGTTAATCAAAAATTCGTTGAAGTGTTACAAAATATGAAATCGGTCACAAAACAAACAAAATCCAAATTTCAAATTTGGGCATTCAGATGCCTATATTCGCAGTAGGATTACGTCATTCAAAATTGGATGGCTCTAGGTACCGTTGTTTTAACACAATGCGAGAAACATACATACATTTATACAGATATTCACTATTCAATTTCTTCAAATATAATACAGGGCGATAGTATTTGGTGGCAATGATTTGAAAAGCGATACGCCGTTTATAAGGTCCCGATGCAAAATCGCAAAACGAAAACAATAGTCGTTCACAGACAAAGCCGCTTTGGGCTAAAAGAATATGTTGCTTAATCAAATTTGTAACTCCTATTAAGTAATTCATCCCAAAACTTCAAAATGTAATCCAGAAAACGCAGATTCAAAAGAATTATAATAATTATTTAAGTAATTTATATTAAAGAAGTATATGAAGTTATTTTCCTATATAGCTTTACAAATGTTATGTACAGCACAATAATAGTTTATTATATATGGCCACTGAATATAAAAAATTCAGTCTTTTTTTAATTCAAATTCTTAACTGTGGTTAAAAAGTGAAGTGTACTTTGAAGTGAAATTGTTGTAGTCTGTCAATGCGAGCGTTAGACCATCAATCTTTACAGCGCAGTTGTACAAGTCTTCCAGTTTTGCTCTTTGACAGTGATCAATGTTCTACTAAACACACATTCTTAGTTTAAAATTTCCAGTCTCACTATGTGTTTGAAGGACTGCGAGGAATGTTTTATCTTCTGATGTTTCCAATAAATGTCAGTTATGGAGAGTATTGCTACAAGTTGAGAAAGCTTCGTTTAAACGAATGTGCGTGACATAAAGTACACAATGCTGTTGCATTATTGCATTTATTTTTCTTGAATGACAAAGAGACTGGTTCCTGAAAAGTGAATTTTGAACTAAATATAATTAGATTTCTTTAGTTTTTGATTGCCATTGTTAGTCTAGTCTTCTATGTTTAGAAGTTTTTTAATATTAAATAATATTATGCGTATTTATGAAAGTATGAAAAATGTAAATAAATTGCAGTTGACTGATATCTTTGTACCATTATTTAATTTTGTTAACAGTGTGTTTTTCTATGCAAAGGCTACTGTGCCAATATTTCCTGTTTGCGGAATACCGTTGATGCATAATTCTCAAAAGTATAGTTTTATTACGCATATACTTACCTCCAATTTAAATAAATCCAAGTCATAGGGTTTTGCCAAATCAAAATAACTTCTATACAACTGAAATAAAGCCACATTTTGGACACACTTGTAGAGACATTAGGATTTTTTGGACGCCAGAGAGATGAAAAACTAACAACCGCCTTCGCCGGGAATCGAACCACAGACCTCTGGAATACCGGCCCAGCGTGCAGCCCCTTTTTAAAGGGCGACTAGGGTTTTAGGGGACCTAGTCGCCAAATCCTGGGCGCGGAGAATCATCATCTATAACCCTTTTAGTTCGGGCTAGAGACATTAGAATTATATTGGAAACAGACAAGCAGACAGATGACTCAAGCATAACTCAAAAACGAATAGCCTCAGAACGTTGCAATTTTGTATGTGGGACTGCTATAACATTTAGATGTGCCCCTCTACTTTTGGTTGTAATCGACCACACAAAAAGTATATAAATATATGTATACATATATCCGCTCTGATAATCGGCTCAGAGAGCTCAGTTTCTTTATTCTTATATATTTGTAAATTGTGCATTTTTTGCTTTAAAAAGGATTCAGTTATATTATCTTGCGGTTACAATTTTTATGCCTTTAGTGCATGTTATAGTTGTAGATTTATGAACAATTTAAAAATTGTTTAAGTGCGTCTAAGCTTAATTTTTTTAAAACCGTAGCAGTCATATTTGTTTACATTTGAAAATTAACAGAATAGTGGATTTTTTGTATATCTAGAGAAACTCTGCAACAACAAAGAAACGTCTTCTTTTATTATTGCGAATTAAATTATGCTTAATCCATTCTGGAATTATCATTTAAGTTATTCAATTATCTCATATATTGACTCAACATAGCGTCCACAACAAATAAAATCAGTTTCTACGCACTCCTCCAGTGTTTTTTTTTTTTTTTTTTTTTTTTTTTTTTTTTTTTTTTGCCGAGTGAGAAAGTAAACTTTCCGTTTCGTGCACCGAATATTCTATATTTCTATATGTTTAATTTTTAATGAAGATATTTTGTGTTTTTATTATTTTTCCCTTTCAGCGAAGTATGAACTGAATTAATTGAATGAGAAATACATCTCTAATGAAATTCGAGAAAATAAGTGTTTCATATTAGCAGAAAATACTGTCGCCGGTCTGTTTCGGACAGAGGGCAATGTTTACGAGTAGCTGTATTAGGTAAGCGATGCCGAATCGTCGTTGAAAAACTGTTTATGTTTTATTTATTTAATTTTTTTATACATCGTTTTAGATTTATTATAGCATTTGAATAAAACATGTGTCAACGATCAGCAAATTCTTCAGATTGTAAGGATCTTAAGTTTTACTAACGTTTATTTTATTTTAAATCTTTACTATCACTTCTTATTTTCTACTTCCGGCCAGAATTAAAAGCGTTAACTTATTTATGCAAAATTTGTCTGGCGAACGCCAAGTACTTAAGTTGTGGCTTTTTGCCAAGCGAGAGAGAGGAAGGAGATAGTCGAAGCAGGCCGCTTACCTTAGAAGTTTTACTCAGTTGCTAGTTGCCTTCCAGGCCAGAGGTTTAATCCTCGTGATAATTTTAAACGTATTGTAGTGTTAACAGTTCTCTGTACTACATACGGCTTCGTGTTAATATAAGGCCAATCTTCCACGTTTATTTTTCCAAAGTTAAGTTAGAGTTTAGTTTTATTTTTATTCTTACGTTCAGACCACAAGTAGTTGGTCTCTGTATTCCGAAGTACGGAAATTATTGTAAAGAGTGAAAAATAAAGGGTTTTGTATACCCTTCCTGTGTATCTTGTCTACTTCCCACAGTTATTGAACATAGCTTTAGTAAGCTCTCTGTTCCGAGTCAGGTCTGTGCATGTTCCCAAAGAAAGTAAGGCGGAACATTGAACCTGATAGTGGCGCCCAACGAAGAAGAATAATCATGGCCGAGTTTCAAGAAGAACCCGTGCTGCCTGCAGAAGCGGCTCAGAATCCAGAAATGCCAGCTGCCGCCCTGGAAGGATTTGGTTACATCGTCCAGACCATGCGCGCTTCGATGAAACCAGAAGCAACATTTAATGGAAACTCACCGGTAACCAGTTTTTTGGAAAAATTGGATGACCACTTCATGCTCTAACCCGTGCACGAGTTTCAAAAAAGTTACCTTAGCTACCAGCGCTTTGAGGGGCCAAGCGCTTAACTGGTTCAAATGTATAGGCAGAAGTCTCTTGGGTCAAGCAGGAAGTCCCACCTATACTTACGAAAATTTCAAGACTGCCTTAGTAAAAGCCTTCCCTGTCGTAAGGGATCGTGCAAATCAGAAACGGAAATTTTCAGCATATATCAGCAAAGAATCGAAAATCTTTCAAGCTTTATTTTAAGAAAAATTCACGTCTTCAAACTCTTGTATGGATACCGTCCGGATCCTGAGATAATTCAAGTAATTTTGCCGAGGTTACTTCCCCAAGTGCAAGACTTTATTGAATTAAGAAATCCGACTACACTGGAAAAGTTATTTGAGCTAGCAATCCAGTTTGAAAGTAGAAGAACGGCGGACATTGAAAGAAGACGCCAATATCAACAACGAAACCAATTTGGTGCGCCAAGACCACAGCAAAGTCAAGCACACGGCTACGGAAGCAAAGCAAATCAGTGGGCAAGGACACCCGAGCATTC
Organism: Stegodyphus dumicola; assembly: GCF_044657685.1. Lineage (NCBI taxonomy): Eukaryota > Metazoa > Arthropoda > Arachnida > Araneae > Eresidae > Stegodyphus > Stegodyphus dumicola. The sequence goes on along the minus strand of NC_140772.1, from coordinate 94,687,180 downwards.
AAAAACAGCCGGCGAACGTGGACAGTTCAATAGCAACCCAGGAAAGAAGTTTCAAGGCCAATGGAAAAAGAAGGAAAGCATGGAAACAAAAAAGGATTTAAACTAAAACGGATTTCTGCTGACGGGAGGGTGCGGAAATCCGAAGGCCAAGAAAACCCCTCTTCCTACAAGTTAAATACAGTAATGGTGAAAAATTTGACTCTTCCGAAGATTGAAGTGTTGGTGAATAATATCCAAGCCACCGCACTCCTGGATACAGGCGCGCTGTGTTCCTGTGTGGCAGAAGATTTTTTTAGGAAGTATTTTCGTAAATTATCGCATATATAATTCGGATAATACGACAGTGTTAGCTGCGCAAGGAGAAAGATGTAAGTGCATAGGTAAATTACCACTATACATCCGTATCAAGGACGAACAAGTAAAGTTTATGTTTTTCATAGTAAAGAATCTGAAAGCACATATTATCTTAGGAATAGATTTTCTTTCAGAGGCACAAGCAACGCTGGATTTTAACGAAGCGTCCCTTAAGCTGACGATGAAACTAGTTCGAGAAGAAAAGGCTGAACTGCCGGTGTTAAACCTTGACCACCTGCCTAATGAAGACAAACGAAGAATCCGACAAGTGGTAAGTGAATTTGCTTCATTATTTAGTGATATTCCAGGATTTACAAGTTAATAACCATAGTATTGACACCGGAGATTCAATGCGAGTTCGCCACAAAGCATACCGGTAAAATAAGAATAAGGAAAAAATTATAGAATGGCATATCACCGATATGCTACGTGAAAAGATCATAACGCCCATCTCAAGTAATTATGCTAGCCCGGTGGTTTTATGTAAGAAAAATAATTACTATCCTTTGACACATCCAAAAAGGTGGAGATTCGCGATTGACTACCGTAAATTAAACTCCATAATTAAATATCCGGTATATCCTATTATTGAAGAAATTCTAAGGAACATAACGTCGACCAGATATATGACGACTTTAGACTTAACTACTGGTTATTTTCAAATAAGGGTTAGGCCTGAGGACGTGCCTAAGACTGCTTTTATAACCAAGTCTGGCTCTTATGCGTTTCTGCGCATGCCGTTTGGCGTTTCAGGGGCACCGGCAACATTTCAGCGATGTATGGACATTGTGTTAAGGCCTGTTCTTGGAAAGTATACATTTATCTATTTAGACGATATCATTATTACTAGTGATAATCTCGACCAACATGTACAGGATTTAAGACAGGTGTTTTCTTTATTAAATGAGGCCGGTCTAAAAGTTAATGTCGAAAAATGCAAATTTGCAGCCCCTGAATTAAAATATTTAGGTTACAAAATATCTCAGAAAGGAATCGAGACAGACGAATCAAAAATAATTGCTGTACAAAAGTATCCGACTCCAAACACGGCCAAGCAGCTCTCTTCTTTTCTAGGACTTTGTTCATATTATAGGTCCTTTATAAAAGATTTTGCAGCTATTGCTGAACCATTGTTAAAATTAAAAAGGAAAAAGGCAAGATTCTCGTGGACGGCCGAAGCCAATAGTGCGTTCGAAAAATTAAAGCAAGCATTAACGCAAGCCCCTGTGTTGAAATTTCCTAAAAAGGATGAGAATTTAGAAATTTCAGCGGATGCTTCGGATTATGCGGTAAGAGCGGTACTTTCAAAAAATCAGCAGTCCGTGGCATTTTTTAGCGGAACTTTAAATCAAACACAAAGAAACTATTCCGTGTCCGAGAGAGAGGCACTTGCAGTTCTGTTAGCAGTGCAAAAGTTCCGAGTCTATTTTTGAAAGGCGCCAATAACGGTGTACTCTGATCATGCGGCGGTAACTAGATTGTACTCAGGGAAAAACTTATCCCCAAGGTTAATAAGATGGGCACTCAAGCTACAAGAATATAATCTGGTAATCAAGCATACACCCAGAAAGGAAAATATCGTAGCAGATGCCCTATCCAGAATTAAAATAGATGAAGAAGGTAATACTGTACAGGTGGCAATGCTCACAGCATGTACAATAAATTCCCGAGAAACTGTAATAACCGAACTGGGTAAGGATCCTGAGTTTGGAAGCATTTATGAGTATTTAAAGGATCCTGAAAATTTTAGCCACCAAGATATTGTGGCGATAAGAAATAGGGCGGCCCATTACGAACTAATAGATGGTCTATTATTTTATACAAAAACTACGAATTCCAACAACGAATTTCGACCTGTTACCCCAGCTAGTCTTAGATTAAATATCCTGCAGGAGTTGCATGACACCCCTTTAGCTTCTCATGCTGGTATTCAAAAAACTATCCAACGCGTATGCGAGGCAGTCTATTTTCCTGAACTGCAAAAGTTAACAAGGGCGTATGTCCAGTCCTGCCCAACATGTCAAGCAGTTAATTATATTAATTTCCGCCCGGCCGGGTTTCTAAATAGTATTAAATCCGAATTTCCAAATGAAATAATTGGCATCGATTTATTGGGCCCTTTCCCAAAAAGTCAATTAAATAAAAGTCGCTATCTCCTTGTTATGGTTGATCATTTTAGTAAGTGGACCGAAATTGTTCCCTTAAAACGAGCCTTCTCGAAATTAGTTACTGATTCTATTTTAAATAAATATATTTTAAAATACGGGGCGGCCCTAAAAGTTATATCGGATAATGGTCCTCAGTTTGTAAGTAATGTATTTGAAGACATGTGCCAAAAACTGGCCATACGTCATTTAAAAATGGTCCCGTATCGGCCGCAATCAAATATAGCGGAACGGGTCAATAGAAATATAGTGAAAATTATCCGTAGTTATGTTAAAAATTTTCATAAAAGCTGGGATAACTATGTCAATGAATTTGCTTTCGCCCATAGGACTGCAAAACATGATACAACGGGCAAAACTCCTGCTGAGTTATTTTTAGGCAGAAAGATTATAACGCCGTTAGATAAATTATTTTATGTGCAACAAAGAGCCCCAGAATTTAAAATGGGTGATATAGAAAAATTAATTAAAGGAGCAAAAAAGAATACGGAAGTAGCACAGAGAAAACAAAAGCTGTATTACGACTTGAAACGACGGGGAGTAACTTATAAAGTAGGGGATGAAGTGTTAAAATTAAGCATTCACTTTCTTCAGCACCAGAAGATAAAACTGCCAAATTTTTTCCACGATTTGAAGGATCATATGTCATAGAAAAAATAACTCACGCTGTAGTGGTGTTAAAAGCCAGAAATGGTGAAACGTGCTCCGCAAACATTGATCAAATAAAACCCTACTATGATCGTAATAAAATGGAAATTTTCAAAGATCTTTTGCAGGATCCGGCACGGCAGACACGGAAGGCACAAGCTCCAGAGATGGAACAACGTCAAGCACAAGGACAAGCCATTAGGAGGCAGGAGCAATTGAAAAGAAAGTTTCCCCGCTGGAAAATTGAAGGTAACAAGAAAAAGAAGCCGTTCCACCGTCCAGAAAAGAGAGCTCACGAACACCCCTAGAATGAAGAAGGAAGAAGTACGACAAATGCAAAGAAAGCCAGGAGAAATAACGGCAACTATAACCCGGCTTCCAAACGGAAGATCAACTCATCGGACAGCACTCTCCGCAGCAAATGTCGCCGAACTGCGGAAGGGCCACCAGCGGCAGAGGAAAAGATACAAGGAAAATTTGAACGGCCAGCAACGAGGTCCAAGCAGGAACGAGCGAGAAGTTTCCCGGTTCCGCCGAGACCAGCTGCCATCAAACGGCCAAGACCACAGGCAGAGGCGAAAAAGAAGGTATTCAAGGGTGACCGAACTGGAGGAAAAAGAAATCTTCTAGAGGAAGGCACTGAAGGGCGAGCCCGCACAAGAAGGAGGATAAATCAAACCAGAATCTTCGCTACCTTCCAGGACTGGGCTCAGAAAAGAATGTCCGAATATCACAAAGATAAATAAAATTTTATGTTACTTTGCAAACTTAAGTTAATCTTTCATTCTTACTGCAAATGGCAGATTTCAAGACGTTTTACCTCATGTGAGGTCTACCTTTATCGCCAAAAAGGCGAGAAATGAGTTGTTACCGATTTTGGTATTATGTTTTTCAATTACTCGCGCGTAAAACTAAAGTTGATGTATAATAGGAATGTGTAAATACTTAAATATTGTAAAAGTTATTGTATAAATTTTATTTAAAACATTCTGGCAAGAAAGAAGTTTTAGTCTGAAAGACTTTTTGAAATGTAGTATTTCAATGTAGAAGAATTGGCACTTGCTTTGAAAAGAATAGAAGTTAACAGTATACTACTAATGTATGTTTTCAAATGTATAAAATTAACGGCATGTTAATATGTTCTTATATATAATGTGAACTGTTATTTTAAATGTTAAGAAATACTGTGATATGGTAAAAGTGAAAGTAATGCCAAAAAATTTTTTTTATTCGTGTGACTGTAAAAAGACCAAATTATGGTGAATATGTGTTAAAGGTTGAATGAATGTAGTTAGGCTCTCTGACGCTACACTTCAGAGTTAGCCACTTTCAGAATAGTACCTGAGTGTTTAGAGTTGAAGATAGGGTGTGTTACGAGGTATTGTCATGTTGAATTTAAACACGTCAGTGTTTTAATTGTAGGAGGCAGTGTTGAACACGTATACATAAACACATTCGTGTTTGGTGTTCTTTTACAACACATGTCAGAGAGCACGTGGAGAGATAATTAAAATAGTCATGAATGAAATAAGAATGTTAAGAGAAATATAAATATGCATGTTATTTGCCATTTCATTGTGTAACATTTCATTAAACTAGTTTTCCTTCCAGAACTCTGGAAGGAACCAGATTTGAATAAAAGCTCCTGTTTAGATGCAGTACAGATGAAAAATTGGGTGTCCATGGAGCTGCTATTGTAAAAACAATTTTTTTTTTTTTTTTTAATTTCTAGTTTCTAGTGAGAAATGTTTGTAAAAGATTGGCCTCGCGTAAGATTCTAGAGCTAAAAGTTTTCAACAAGGTCGTTTTAGACCTCGTTTTCAAACTAATTAACTCTGGTGGGAAGTATGTAAGGATCTTAAGTTTTACTAACGTTTATTTTATTTTAAATCTTTACTATCACTTCTTATTTTCTACTTCCGGCCAGAATTAAAAGCGTTAACTTATTTATGCAAAATTTGTCTGGCGAACGCCAAGTACTTAAGTTGTGGCTTTTTGCCAAGCGAGAGAGAGGAAGGAGATAGTCGAAGCAGGCCGCTTACCTTAGAAGTTTTACTCAGTTGCTAGTTGCCTTCCAGGCCAGAGGTTTAATCCTCGTGATAATTTTAAACGTATTGTAGTGTTAACAGTTCTCTGTACCACATACGGCTTCCTGTTAATATAAGGCCAATCTTCCACGTTTATTATTCCAAAGTTAAGTTAGAGTTTAGTTTTATTTTTATTCTTACGTTCAGACCACAAGTAGTTGGTCTCTGTATTCCGAAGTACGGAAATTATTGTAAAGAGTGAAAAATAAAGGGTTTTGTATACCCTTCCTGTGTATCTTGTCTACTTCCCACAGTTATTGAACATAGCTTTAGTAAGCTCCCTGTTCCGAGTCAGGTCTGTGCATGATCCGAAAGAAAGTAAGGCGGAACATTGAACCTGATGAGATGATGTAATTTTTTTGCATTCTGAGTTATAAAATGAAGGACATGTAATGCTGTCAAGTGAACGTAGTGCCAGAGTATCGCTATGGCAAATAAAGATGGTGAACTTTTAAAAAGCGAATTTATTTTATTGTGGTTTATTCGCTGTCAACGAAGTAGATTTAATTCAATTCAATAGTTTTAAATGAATTGCAGGAAAATGCGTATAATTTAATATTCCGTACAAGCAAGTCATGTGGTATTCACATCAGATTTTTTTTATGCTTTCCCATCAAATTATTAGGGAGGAACGTAAGACTACGTTAGAATACCGCTTTTGAGCATTAAAAACTCTACATTATTTTATTGCTATTTTTAAAATGATAAAATGGTGTATTAAAACACACGTTTCATATTTTATTACCTAATAATATTTTCGAATAATTATCATTTCAAAACACGCATGCCTCAATTTAATGCATAAGATATCCTTTCTACAAAAACGATATTGCGTGTTTTCAATCATTTTAACTATTGAACTTCTTTTACCACTTGATATTTTCATTTTATTGAAAACCAGCTTCACAAGAGTAGTCACTTATTAGTTAACAAGTGAGTAGGCCGACCAACTTGATAATTTCCAATGTTACAAAACTAAATATTGTTTCGACTCCTCTATACATTGTACATGATTTTAATGAAATGTTATGTAAATTATAAAATCTCTTGCACAATTTAGTATGAAAAGGCTCCAACTCGAAGCATCGCCAGAAAAATATAGGTTCAGGGATATATGGTAGAACTATATATAATTGTAACTGTATTCGTCCCTATGTAACTGTAACTTTATCTTGACCTATGTAAGTGTAACTGTGCATGCCTTCCAGCAGTTTCAAGAAATCGAAGGTATTTCTCTGGCAGATGAGGGAAAACTAGGTATAGGACCGAAGACAACATCAGTTTTCAGTTTCTTTCGAAAGCTCAGAGTAGTGAACGATCACCGTGTGAGGTTCGCTTTCTGAGGCGCTTTTCATTGTGCTGTGTTCGACATTCTTAGTAATTTGAAGTGGTAACTATTGATTGTGCTCTGTAATACTAAGTAGAGCTGTACAAGTACTTTCATGTGGAAAGTTTCGGAATTTTTAAGCGTTCTCGAAAAATGTATTTCATCAAACTTTCATTAGTTCCGTATGCATTAAATACATTATAGGAACCCGTACGAACGCAATAGTATGATATATAAAGTTATGTGTTTGAATTGATAAATATATGCAATTCAAATGATTTTTAAAACTAAGCCTTCATACAATCAAAATTTATAATAGCATTATTCTCCTGTTTATCCCTTGCACTTGTTCTATATTTGAAGCCTCATGTTGCTTGTTATAAAACGTAAATTTTGACATTCAACGAAAACAGAATTTTTTTGGTTTCACCTTTTATATATAAAACAACTCACTTTATATATAAAAAAACTCAAATATGTAAATTTCTTCTTTACGAAAAATGGGGTATAGGACTTAAGACAAGTAGTAGATATAAAGGGAAAACAGCTCTCCAGAGAAAGAAAAGGTAACCCATCAAGAAAGGAATTGCGAAAGCCAAATAGATAAAACAAGTAAAAAAAAAATCAAACAAAATCCCTCAAAAGGGTAATTTCAGAAAGTGAAAACAGGAGAGTAAGAAAAATAATGTAAAGCCAAGCAAACAAGCAAGAAGAATAGCGTATAAACTAAGAAACTTTAGCCATGGGGTTTGAAATAGTTGGCTGTTTTTATTATCATGTCGTCATCTCGCAGTATGTAATGGTATATGAAACGGTAAATGTAGTAAAAATAACTGAGATTCTTTAAATTATATATAAATTTATATTTAAATATATAAATATTATATTTATATATGTCATACACTGTACAATATATAAATGTTTATATTTAATAGCGTATTAAGTTTAGTTGATTAAAAGTAGCTGATTAATTAAAAAAAATAATTTATTATCTTAGAAAAGTTAGGCCATTTCCTAATAAACATCAGAGAAACAAAGAAAGCAATTTAAAATTTTAGGATTTGCGTTCGGATACGTTTTTACTATAATTCTATTTTCTCTGAAATTGCCTATTTAAAATGTTACATTTTCAGTGGAACATTTTAAATAGGCAGTATACGTTTTAGCAGTATTTTTAGTATAGTAGTAGTTTAACGTTATTCTTATGTTCCTAAAATATAATGTAATAAGTGTTACAAAAGAAACAGTGTAAAAATTGACATTTATAGTCTCAATATAGCAGTTGATAAAATTGTGTACTGACATGTAATACTTGAAATTACTAAAATCGATCTAGATGTCTTGTGCCTAAAACACGAATTTGATTCGGAATGGGAAAGCGTATTCAGCAAAAGTCACAATAACTGATACCTCCCCCTCCAGTTTCGCTAAAGTAAAGTTTAATTGCCCGTGGCACACAGAACCAATAATATATATCACCTATATGTGATAAAATATTTTGGCTATTATCCAGAATACTTACCAGTTGCCGGATATCGGAAAAAAGGCTTAATAAGGGATGCAAGACGTTTTGTGAGAACTGAGCAAAATTTAAAACTAAAAATTAAAGGCCAGTAACAAATGAGTAAAGTAAAAACAAATGAGTTGTGCAATCCCTAAGCTAGGTATTTGCAATTTACGCTCGTTGGGAGTATCTAATATCTTCCTTGAAATGGTGTTCATAAAGGCGTGCAAATTGTTGCAATTAAAACTTCCACGCATCTCGCCTGTTAAGTCAGCTTCTGCTGCAGTCATATTTAAGAAAAATAATGTCTCTTCTTATGACAGAGTTATTATTAACCTGCGCAACGTCTTTAGTTTATTGACACCGTGGATCTTTTCGTATCGTAATCGATATGGATATCCTATTCGAAATAGCCTATTCCTGTTCGAAACGATCCTAAATGAAATAATAATGCTCTCTCCGCGCAATTAGGCATTTTAGTTAGCGGGTATGAGAGCAATAGTACGTCTGTTTGCTAGCGAATATCAGACCCCTAGGATCGCACAGTATACCCTTTAGTTATGGGTTTGGTTTTGTTTATTCAGTTATGGCCATGCACTCTAACGCTACCTGTCTAAGGACACAAATGTCTGTGTGGAGGATTTTCTAAGGAAAACTGGCTCGTAACCATGTTGCACATGGGGAAAACTACGAAAACTCCCATCCAGCTAGCCCGTTCGCCGATATTCGAATTATGAACCTGACTGAACTAGCAGTATTCAGCGACTTTACCGCTCGGCCGCTAGCGGGCTCAATAGAGCAGCATTTAAATGATATGTGATTTAATATGATATTCATCTTTTATAGTCATCAAAATTCTTCTTACATGTCAGTGGCTCCATTCATGTGACATATGTAACCGTCCATTCTTTTCTGGTCTATTTGATGTGTCTCTTTGATTGACTTATATTTTTGTTTAATTTTACAAATAGTATAGGAGAAACTTCGTAGATATATTGCTTCATAGATACAGAGTTCTATTCTTCTTCCCCAACAGTCGTCGGCTTTCGGTAATCATATAGAGGATGTTGCAAAAATAGCTTGCAAAAACAAGAAAGCCAAGAACGGCAAGGAAATAAGCAGGTTTTGCAATGGTATGTATGGGAGGTAAGGGCTCGTTGAAGTGGCACAGGGCCTATTGAAGGTATGTTAAAATATGCTAAATTGGGTTTCGGGTGGAATCCATGACTACCTGAAAGCGGAACTAATCGATACGCATTTTATCTGTGGGGCTGTAGACCATAAAGACGAAGTCTTATGTACAAAAATGTGGTAAAAGTTATTAAGCGTAATTGTAATTACTTAAGAGAACTGGAATTATTCTAATATATTTTTTTCTGTATTCTTTGGGTTAATAGTTTTATTTGTTATTTGTTCACTAAATTATTGATCTGAAAACTAGTGCTTCAATGCTAATTATTGTTTGCTAAATTTAATCGAAAAATTTGTGAAATAGGGAAATAAATTTTATGAAAAATCAGAAGAACTAACAAAGTGAAATTTTTCTGTCATTCTACTTTCATAGTACGGGAAGGCGTAGGATACTCTAGAAGGTTTTTCTATTGTTCCTTATCTTAGAGTATATGATGTCCTTTAGTAAAAGTTAAGGGTTAATGTGAAAAGGTCAAGAGATTTTGGCGGAATGGTGTCCACCGTTGGTTACTAGTTTTTCTGGTTGCGCCTGCTCAAAATGTTTTTTTTTTTATTGATTTGTAGGAGTAGTGTTTTTAGTCGTGTTTAGGAGGTGTGAAATTCTGTATTCTCTGGTGTCTGGGTTTTGTGTGATCGTGCGTAGGATTTTCGTACGTTGGTCACTTTTCCTCGGCTTCCTTTGGCGTTGGTGACTTGTTGCTCGGCTGTTAATGGTGTAGTAGCTTCAGTTATGCTCTCTCACCGTGCTTACCATTGGATGTTTGGAGAGTCGAACTTCATAAGCGGTATTTGGAAATTGTAGCACTTGATAAGCGAAACAGGAAAATTGTGGCATTAGGGATTTTCTTCGGTAATTTTGCGAGAACTTCAGTGCGACACACTTTTGAAGGAAGAGCGATGAGAGCGTAAGCATGTATTTTTTGATGGAGCAGATGTTTGATTACCTTGGGGTGTTTGAAATGTCGAGACGAATCTATCTTTAGGGAAATCCTGTGGAAAAGATATGAATAAAATTGCATTAACTGGTAGACGCTATGCCTGAATGTGTAAATGGAGCGCGCGTGAAAATTAGTATCGGCTTGCTGCACGTGTAGTCTGACCGCATGAGTTATGGAGGAGTTATATTTACGACGATTAGAATATCCAGCAGCATCTATCTAAAATGTGCTAATAGAAAAATCGTGACTAGTTTATTTCCCAGCAGTAGTGATGATTAAATCATTTTCCATTTATACCAGAGGGATAATAATCGCATATACTTCATGTCTGCGTTTCTCACGTGCTTCTCCCGAAGTGTCTCAACTTGTATGAGCCAGAGATGCTACTTGACCTATCAATAGACTAGACGACTAAAATCCAGTGTGTTCTACTTCCACTTTCCTGTTAGGGGTTCCTAGAAGACGCCAGATTCTCTCGGAGAAAATTTTGTACAGCCGAGATACCAGCCTTGTCTCGGTTCGCGAACCGTCCTTAGGCCTTAGTTTTGTCTCAGTTCGCGACGTATCTGCTTCCGTCCTAGTGCTCAGTGTCGTCGGCTAGTTTGGTCCCCTTAGATAATATTTTTATATATACGTATATCTTGTTTAGCCTAGAATTTTCTTATTTTTTTTTAATTTACACTTAATCTGAGTAAATGCATTGCTTCGCTGTGTTTTTTCTGATGTCGGTATTCATGAAACTATGGCTTGTTATTGAAAATATCAGTAATGTATAAGTGGGTACTCAATAAACCATATTTATTATGATGAAATTATAGTGCTAGATAAACATGTAACGGACTGTTATGTGCCAGGATAAAACAATAGGTATTTTTAAGGTACCCCTTACTTATGTAAAAATATGATTTTTCCCTCATTATATGTACTTTTACTCATTTTCTTTACTTATTAATTAAGCTAGACCTTAAAGCCCAAAATTTGAAAAAAAAAAAGAGATTAATTGGTTAATTGCTCTGTTTATTATTTTTCTCAACATGATCATTCTCCAAGGCAAATAGGATCCCGGAAATAATAACACAACGCATTAGTCTCATTAATTACGGTATTAAATTTAAATCTTTTTTCGGCATAGATATTTACACTGGTTCATTTCAATGTTACTTACTTCTGATTTCTTAATTCGAAGTCTGATAAAAGCGCACTTCATAAATTCGAATTCATCAATGATTTTATAAACACAGCTTCCATTTTCCTGAACATATAGTCAAGTATGTAAAATCTTTATTTCGAAACCAGATAAACTCTATCTATAACTTATAAATTTAATTATTTCTTTCTAAAGAGACGGTTTCAAATATGAAATTTCGTTCCCTGCTATGTAATATGAATTATGTAGCATGTCTTTACGTAAGATCTGTTTTTCGAAAATCAAAGTTATGTAATGCAATTCTTTTGTGATGTCAAAATATAAAACGTTCACAATGTCTCAAAAGAAAACTTTTAGAAGTTTATAATACAAAAAGCAAACAAATAAAATAAAAAAAAATTCCATGTCTCCGTTTTAAAATATTCTTTAAAATTCAACAACAAACGCAGTTTCTTGCTTGATGTTCCTGAAATGAATAAAAAGCGTAGCTTGTAAATTCAGTTTCTTATACTAGAGCTAAGATTTTTAAAATAGGTTTCTAAGAAAACATTATCTCTTCCATCCTACGAGCATTAAAAAATACATTCAACTTTATTTTAAGCTCAAATATTCTTATGATGGTTTTTTGAAGAATTTCTACAAATCTTGATTTTACAATCAAAACGTTTGATCTTTTTGCATTGTTAAAAGCATAATTTCTTATTTCTAACTATTCTTCTAAATTTATCAGAATGTTCTAAGTATTCACAAAAACAGAGGTATAGCACATATTGAAATAAATGGTAAACTATTGGCAAATACAAATTGTGAAATATGTGTATTCCACGAAATGTATATATATATGTATAAGGATCAATAATCGACCAAAAATGCATTATGTTTCTGTACGATAAAAGAGAAAATTTCTTCTGCGAGATATATTTTATTTCTCACGATGGCCTTAGTTTTGTTTCATTTTATGGATGATTCTAGAATGTCTGTAGCAAAGCTTAAACTTCAAGCTTCATCACTAAAGTTTAATCTATATTTTTCTCAGGTGTGGAAATAAAATCAGCTTATTAAGCGCACTGCTTGCATTGGAAACATGATGAATAAAGTTAAAAGCAATTCCCAAAGTATTTTCTTCCAGATAGCTGCCAGAATTGAAAACAAAATCTCTCTTTCACCCATTTAAAACTCTTAAATTTGTGAACACTGAACTTTGCAGAAAACATTTGAACAAGATTAGAGGCATATTTCTGAAAATATTACCATAAATAAAAAATGTTTAAAACAAAGCAGGACATTTTTGCAGTGTTGCAGTTTACTACTTGTGAGTAAATGATAATTGTTCAAAATGTTTACAGCCGTTATGAAAGTAATTTAATGAATTATATTTGCTCTATATGTCTCAAAGTGAGGATTTTATCTTATAGAATAATAATTGCTCTATAACAAATAGTCATTTATTAGAAATGTAAAAACATATTCTAAATTTTAATTGCAGTTCCAATATTGCAATAGAAGAATGAAAGAAAGCCTAGACTTTGCAATTATTGAAACGAAAGAAGTGTTAAGTCTAAATATCTAAATACGTTTCAATTAAGAGCGTTAGAAGATATAAATTTCAAGAGGAACATAAGCGCCGCATTCTTTAAAGCGCCAGAATAGCATTTTTATTGAAATAAGATTGTTTTAAGCATGAAGATTTTTCCCCCGTTTTCGTTAATGAAAATAACTTTTAAGATAACTTTGGATATGAGGCACAGAATGCAACACAGTAGACAAGAAATCTTCTAATCGCACAATGGTGCTAATATTTCTGTAAATGTGAAATTTGTACGTACGAATCTAATAATGCTCTTGTTAAAACCCTCTTAATTTGTGCAAACCGAAATTACTTTCTTGGCAAATCAATGATAGGCATCATTCTCACTTGAATTCGGATCAGCCGTTTTGAATAATTATCTTGCAGGAGAATCTTTTCTCAAATAATATTTATCACTTTACCTTATATATGCAGAGATTTTGTGACATTTAAATGATAAAGTTTTCACATTTTAGGATTTTTGCTGATAACAGGCTGAGATTTAATATGAAAAACGCTAAAGGTACACTCTCTCGCAAGATTTTGGAAATGCCATTTAAAGAATATGCTTAAATTAAATTTAAGCCAAGGCCAAAGAAACCTCGACTATAAGATATTGAATTCATGATTTAGTCTTATAACACCTTTGGATATTCATAAACACTCTCTTTTCATAAAAGCTCCTGAAGAAATAACATTTCTGGGTGTTCAAAAATGCTTTAATATATCCCCAATGTAAACTTTTCTGGCTCAGAAATACAATAGTATTGGACCTATAGAGTTACTTAAGAGTTGGGAAACTATTGTTTCCGATTCGCTAAAAAATATCGACAAACCACAGTTTAATGTGATCTGGTAAAAGTGTAGATAGGAATTTTCAGAAGTTTCTAAGATTTGAAATCGAGTGACACGTCATACATATGGCAAAAAATATATGGCGAAGAAAAAAAAAATATATGTATTGTTCTGCCCCTCCGATTTTGTGATAGATGTCACGTATGTCCTTTTATCGGATTTTTTAGACTTGTGGAATGATGGCCGGAATACTATCGTTAACAGGACACGTTGCTCATAAGTTGTCGGCCAAAATGTTGGGATGATGTGAGATTTATTTTGGGAATAAATATCGAAAATTTTCCTTTCTTTTCATTGATTGTATTTTCTTACGGTCATAAAAGTGCCTGCTGACAAACTCTCTTTTTCTACTTCCTTTTTCCATTTTAAGAACTTAAAGTCTTGAATGTTTTAAATTATTTAAACAAATAAATGTCCCTCTGTCGTTTAATGATTCATGAAATACAGTAGAGGGCCGCATAATCGTATGGTATGTAACAAAGTTACTGAAATAACGTACACAAAGACTAAAATGGTGAATCCAAAATTCAATCACTTTAACTTTTTTGAATAAACTTGTTAAAGTGCTTTTATATTTCAAATATTAAAGAATATTTTATAATACAAACTACAATATACTTGTGAAGAAAAGTAGCAATTCTATTTAATATGCACTTGCGGAAATGTCGCTTAAAATCTGCACTGAGTGAAATATAGGTTTGTAAAATGAAATTATTAAAGATACTAAAAAATATATATATGGGAAAAAACCCATTTAAGTTTTTATCTTTATTTTTGTATTATTTATTTATTTATTTTTCAGTTAACGCATTATTTCTTATGTTGAATCTTTTTTGCAATTAGTTTTCGTCTACAGCCCCGAAAATAAAAATTATTTAATTTGCACAAAGACCAAGGAATAATGTTTAGACAGCATTTTGTCTATTTAGGCCTGGAAATGCGGTAACTCTGACTCAACTTAAATAAAAACAACTTAAATAAAAACAACTTAAATAAAACTCAATAAATACCTTACTGTAATAAGGCGGGATAAATACCTTATTACAGTAAGGTATTTATCCCGCCTTCTTAGCAAGCCTTCATGGTGTAGTGGTCAGCACACTCGGTACGTATTCGAGTCCAGGCAAGGGCATTGCTCGTTTTACATGTATGCTTTTTCAAAATAATCTAATGACTCTACAACTGAGGTACTATCCTCACTGTTGGAGAGATGATTTTCTATTCGGAGTATAAGTAGGCGCTTAGTACCGGAGTCAGAATCTTAAGTCTTGTTAGTTGTTTAGTAAACATATATTTAGAAATTCTTGTAGTTGTTAAATTGTTAACTTGTTAGTAGTTTGGTAAACATATATTTAGAAATTCTGTTGTATTTGACTGCTGGAAACAACGCAAATTAGATTTTGTTAATCTCTGTAATTGTAAACGTCAAGCTGAAGTAATAACATATACATTTTTTTTTTTTTTTAGCCCTAAAGGCGTTAGCTGTAATATTAGTCTCGAAACGGGATTTTGCGTCGTCCACTGTAAACGGCGAATTCACTTTTTAACTTATTGCCACCAAACAGTATCACCATGTTTTATTTTAAAAGAAATTAAATAATGAAGATTCTGCATGAATGTATATATGTTCTTCACATTGTGAAAAAACGACGGTACCCAGAGCTATCAAATTTTGAATAACTTAGACTTTCCCGAAAATGTGCGCCTGGAAGCTCGAATTTTAAATTTCGTGTTTTATATTTTATTTTTTTTTTAATTTCAATTAATTTTTAATTAATAAACTCAACGATCTGAAAGCGAGCAGTTGAAACACAGTCCGGAATAAAATATTTTTATCTTTACACGCAAGAGACTGTATGTAGAAAATTCTAAAAACATGGTATTTTGGTGATTTCGCTGTTGAATTATATGGGTCGTAAGTGCGAAGAACATTTTATTTAATAAATAACGTTAAGACATAAAACTTTAATGATAAAAAGAGAAGAAAAGGGTAAAAAAGTGTTTACGAGCCTTCTTACTAAAAAACTGAACATTCATTAATAAAGGTTTACGAGCAATCTTACTAAAAAGTGAACATTCATATGATGAACTGAGAAAAGACAGCAAAAAGCAGAAAAATGTATGCCAAAGCTTAACGCTGTATCAGGTATTCTAAATATATATTGCTATGCTGTAAAATGTTTTTGTAATTTTGATGTTGAATTGCACATGACGTAAATGCAATGAATGTGATGCTTAATAACGAAGTTCAATAAAACTGGAAAAAAAGTTACAGGAATGAGTGCAAGAGCAGACTGTTAGACTGAAGCTCAGCGAGAGCATAAAAAAACAACAAGTCTTTTGGATAACTTCTGAACCCTTTCAAATTTTTTAACATTATGTTTTTAGGCCAAAAAGGGATATTACTTTCGTAATGGAATTTGCATTCGTTAATTATAAACGGCGTTTTGCTTCTGAATTTCTTACCAGCAAATATTATTCTGTATTATTTAAAAAAATAAATAATAACGAACATGCAAAAATGTATGTATGCTCCTCACACCATGGAAACTCGACAGTGACTAGGGCCATCAAATTTTGAATTACGCAGTCCTCCACTCGAACATGTGCACCTGGAAGCCCGAATATGGATATTCCAATGTGTTTTATTATTTTTTATTTAATATTTTTTAATGCTTTAAAGAATTTCCGATTAACAAACTCAGTGATTTGAAAGCAAACAGAAGGAATGCTATTGGAAATAAAACATTTTTCTCCAGCGCGCTAGATAGTTGCCATTCAGAAAAATGTAAAATATTTATCTTTCACCTTTACTTAAAAAACTCGGCTCTATGAAAGTAATATGCTCCCGATGCCAAAATTAAAAGTACCAGTGTGTTACCGTTCAGAAAAATCCTAAGGTGCTTTCAAATTTAATGTTACTGAGTAATGATGTAAGAGATTTAAAAGCAAGAATATTTTTTTCTACTTTTTTAAAGCGATTGATTTAAATACACATGTATTGAAATCATGAGATATCTAATTAGAAATATTCCACTGTTTTATAAA
Source organism: Stegodyphus dumicola (assembly GCF_044657685.1). NCBI lineage: Eukaryota > Metazoa > Arthropoda > Arachnida > Araneae > Eresidae > Stegodyphus > Stegodyphus dumicola. The sequence goes on along the minus strand of NC_140772.1, from coordinate 94,670,349 downwards.
ATTGCACAAGCTGCACTCGTTAAAATCGTTATTAGTCCAAAGGGGCAGTTTGCCCTGAAAAACTATAATTTTCGTTTTGACATTTTGCGTTGGTTCACTATAAATGTCCGATTCTCTTTTCAAATTGTTGCCATCAAATATTATCGCCCTGTATTATATTTAAAAAAATTAAATAATGAAGAATCTGCATAAATGTATGAATTTTTCTCTCAATGTGATAAAACGACGGTACCTAGAGCCTTATAATTATGAATAATGTACGTTTCCACCCAAATCTGGAATTTGGAATGTGTTTTATTATCTGTTTCATATTTTGTATACATTTAACGAATTTTTGATTAACAAACTCATCGATTTAAAAGCGAACAATGGCAACACTCTATGGGAAAATAAAAAAAAAAATAATAAAAACCTTTTTATCTCCAGCGCGCGGAACTGTGTATCGTAAATTCTAAAGAAATGCCAATTGTAAAATTATTTTGCGATATTGCTGTTGAACTGAATTTTATGGCTTAAGTGCAAAGAACGTGATATTTAATAATTAGAGGTAACACACAAAACGTCAATGAAAGTAACACACAGGACTTAAAAAACGTCCTCTTAGAAGTAATTTAAAATTTGAAACCTTTTTTGAGATTTTCTTATAACTGTTTTAGGTGGCTAGTTATTAAATAAACAATATAAAGTGTGTAAAATATGTATGGCAACCAGGGATTGTATGTATCGGGAATTTTAAAGATGTGCTGTTTTTAAATATTTTGTGATTTTTTTTGGTTGAATTGAACTTTAAGTGGCATAAATAATAATATATTTAATAAGTCAACACATAAAAAGTTAAAAATAAAAAGAGAAAAATAAATATTTGTTCCCCGTCTTACTAAGAAAACTGAATATTGTTATGGTATAGTGAGAATTATTGAAAAAAATATCTATCAATACGTAATTCTAAATTCTAGAATGCTAAACCTGTAATGCTATGCAGCATGTAAAAAGTTTGTGATTTTTTGTTGAACTGTGGCATCAGTGCGAAGAAAACGATGCTAAATTATAATGCTAAAAAGACCAAAAATAAAAATAAAAAGTGGTTAGCAAGGGTGAATGAGGCAGCAAACTGGTAGACTGCGAGTACAACGAGAGCGTAAATAACCTTAAGAAATCCTTTCGGGAGACAGTAAAATCTGAAACCCTTCACATTTTCCGGTATTGAATTTAGGAGAAGAAACATGGAGAATTATACATTTAGTATTTTTTGTGCACACTTTTTTTTATCATTTTGTGTTGCAGGACTAAACAAGAAGAAACGTTCCGCGGCAGTCTAATGAGGTTACTTAGTACTGAGATTAAATACAAAGCATTGCGTAATCTGATAAGTATTCCCAAGTGAATTCTTACAATTTTCCAAGAAAAATCGTATCTTAGTCCCCGAAAATGGTGGGATCAGAGTCATCAAGTGCGGCTTATCTCAGTTGTGCAATATAAACAAAAACAGTTTTTAGGTATTTATTATATTTTATTTATTTATTTTATTTTATTTTATTTTACTAATTTCTAAAGACCAAGCATTAAAGTTTATTCTTTTCTAAGTGTAATCTGAAGTAACATTACTGTCGGATATGCTGTGTGAGAAAAAAAATGAGACCTTTTTTTTTTTTTTTTTTTTTTTTTTTTTTTTTGTGTGTGTGTGTGTGTGTGAATACCTTTCCGGAGATTAAATGTTTACGGAAACAGAGTAATTGCAAAAATTACGTGAAGTGTAACAAATCTGAATAAGAATTCGCATGAAAAATTATAGTATTGCATTAAATTTACTTTCAAATGTTAATAGTTTAGATCCTTATCTTTGCTAATTTTTCCAATACAGAGGGAGAAATTACGAAGCTTCAGAATATTCTTTCACAATAAAATATAAGCAATTAAAATCTAAAGAGAAATCTGTGCTCCGAGTGGAAAGTTGTTTCAGGTAGAGTTGTTTTAAATTATAATATATAATCATAACTGTTTTCTTCCATGCTCATTTTGAATAAAAATATATTATTTAGGCATATTTATTTTAAAAATATTTCTTTTATTCTAATTATTATAAGTAATTATTTCGGACATGTATTTGTGTTTTTTTGACATAACACATTGGACGCTTCTCAGAGACGAGTTCGTATGCGATGCTGCACTATACTGTATTATCTTATATCGAGGATAGCGTGTGCGTGTGTGTAGTACCTCTGTCAGCAGTAAACTTGCGTTTCTCAGATAAACATCCCGCTTTTTGTTTGCTTATTTGTAGGCAAAAGAATTGCATATCAGTTCGAGTCATAACCTTTTCAGAAGCGGTATATAAAAAAACTTTAACTGTGGTAAATTTTTGTATGAATTGTAACATATGGATCTGAAGAACACAGAATTGAGTTGAAAAAAGTCTAGAGTGAAATCCTGAATTTTGAGGGCCTATCTTTTGTACCGCTGCTATTCTAGGGCACTCTTTTAGGCAGCTGCCAATTGTTAATTTTTGGTTTAAACCTATTTTTGCGTATTTTTGATGAGGGTCTGTAGAAACGGGTGCTTGAGTAAACTTATGCAAGTCTAAAGTCAAAACTTTTTAATTCCTTATAAATTTGAAATATTAAAAATAAAATTTATGTTTTTAGGCACTTTGAGGATGCATTCGGGGTGAATATACGTGGGTAAAATATGGGCAAATAGTTTTGGAAAGTGATTTAAATTGAATATTATTATTTTGCTAAAAACTTAGCAAATATAACACATTAAATTGAAAAATAAAACACTGCGACTCAGCTGAAACTTTATGCTTTATATTATATATAAAAAGTACATGCTTCCTGCTATGATATCAGGAATCGCTCCCACACACTTTCAATTATAAGGTCCCCTTTTTATTTTTTCATAAATATAGACTGTAATACATCATTTTCTTCAGGAAGAAAAGCCGTTAAGCTTTTAATTATTTGATATACCCCAAAGCCTTATTTCGATTTTCAGCCACTTTGACCTCCTGAGGGCCTTTTATTTCCAAATACATTTCATTTCCAAATACATTTATTTACGAATGTATTTGGAAATTAAGGATTTATTCATTCATAACCTCATATCCATGTTACTGTGAAGAAATATAGTTATTAAATATATCTAAATTTAGAATGATTATAAATATGCTATAAATATATAATAACCTTAACATTTAATTGTAAACATAAATTGAAATTCTGTTGAGAAATGCATTTATAAAACTATTGAGTGAACTACTTAAAAAACTCAGTAAACTAAACTACTTAAGGAAGTGGTAAAGAAGAGATTTTAGAATATATATTATTGAAATTAAGGGTTAAAAACCTGATATGTATTAAAAGAAATATTTCCTTACATTTGATAATAACTCAGTTACAAGTTTTAAATAATATTAAAAAAAACCTTTATAAATCTCTTTTAGAAATACACATGCAAAGTTAAGTACGTGGAAATCAAGCAGTACTTAATGTATTTCACTATTAAAATAAAAGTTGCTCTAATTTGAAGTGAATATAAAGTGACTCTGATTTTTCCTTTAAAGAATGCTTCAGAAGCAAAAAATCATCTCATATTTGAGAAAGTATTTCAATAAGAAGCTCTGTAGAGAGAAAGGAAATAAGTATTTTTTAAATTAATACAATATACTTTGAACTTAATTTTTGTGGTTTTTAACCGAATAAAATCGATTTGCATTAAAATTTCTTTGTAATGTGACAAGCGAGAACTTGTGAAAATATTTCATCCATATGAAACTGTTCTGATCCTATCCTGTAAAAACCAATTGATCTTATTGACAAATCACTGAATGTTTTGGTTTCCCAGAAGGGAGCGCCACTGCTTCAAAGCAGTGCATGGGAAAAACCAGTTAGTGCCTCTCTTCTTACTTCCTACCTCCATAGTCTAATGTGGATACGACCCAGTTTCCCTTAGAAAGTTCTCAACGAAGGCATCCGTCTCCATGGGCCTTTGAATGCTTTGCCGTAATCAAATAGACCAAGCCAAACCATCTTTCAAGACTGTCAGGAAATGGTATGCTTAACGTTGTTCCAAAATTAACTGTTGAGCATAATGTTGAATCCCGACAGGATAACTCTAACTAATTTTCAAAATCGCAACCATCTTATAAAAACAACTGAAATAAAAAATTTATAATAAATGTCTCTAAAAACGCCTAATTTCATATATTTCTATGACTTGGAATCTCCTCGTAATCCAAAATTCAATGACTTTTGAAAATCTAAATTTGGGTGGGGGATGCAAATCTTGACGCTTCTAAACTGCATTACCAATTGCAGCCAACAAGTATTATTGTTACTTGCAACTGTATCATAGTTATCGTAAACCAATAACGAATTTTCTAATAAATAATGTTATTGTTATCATTAAGCTTTCTTAATTATATGCACACATAACTAGGCTTATTCACAAAATGAATTCCCGACTCATTTGATCAAAATGTGTATTCGATCTCAAGCCTATTTTATTTATAACTTTTCTACATCCGTTTAGACACTGCAGTATAAATCAAGAGCTAATTTCAAATCACAGGTATTTAAATTATTTTTTACACTTACGCAATGCAGCTTTGAACTATCGCAGAATATTAAAAATATCCTAATTTATAATTGTAAAAGCTTTTCGGTGAAAGTGAAATTAAATCAGAGGTGAAATCAAAAGTATTGTTAAATGAAGCGAAATAAACTGAAAAGCGAAAAACTACCTTGCAAGCAAAAGAAGTTAATTAAATAATCAACAGAAGGAACTCTTAAATTAATGTTTAATTTAATGCATGTCTGACAACTTAAACAATGAAGCTAATAATAAAGCCACGGATGAAAATTTCTGAACGTTCTAGACAATTCAGACATTTGTAAATAAAAAAGACCTTAAAAGCGAGCATCAAACCTTTAATTAATTTTCAAACAAAAATTTTTTGCAAGATTTGGGATCTTAAAATATTTGAAATCACGAAGATGTAACATTTAAGACAACTATTCCACACATAAATGTTATTTTTTGTAAAATTCAAAGCTTATTGTCCATTTATTTTTGACTGAAACTTACACCAGAGGGAATACTAATTTGCAGCTGCTGTAAAAATTGTTTACCTTTTAACTGGTTACCTTAAATATTACTTTAGAAAACATATACTAATTAAGATTTCATATTAATTTTTCAAACTGGAAGTATATAATCTTTCTTTAAGCTCACGCTTATATTTAAACACTTATTCCAAAGGAATTAAAATTTCTTAGAAAATCTACATAAACAGTATTCAGTTGCTACGCTTAAATACACTATATGCGTTTACAAAACAGTAAAAAATTCTTTTCGTTAAAATTTATTGTAATTATGCGTTTCCATGGCTTTATTTTAATAGTTACCCAGCAGATAATTATAGTATTTTGTAAATTTCAATAAATTTTCCACTCCAAATTGTGGAAGCAAAATTCATACTTTTTGCGCTTCTTGTTATTAACTATATAGATAATAACTATGAAAGTCATATTTCGAATTTTGAAAACTGTACAGTTTTAAATTAAATATTGTTTTTATATATATTGTAGAGACATTAGGTATTTTTGGAAGCAGACAAGATGAAAAATTAGCAACGCCTTCACCGGGAATCGAACAGCGGACCTATATATGAATATGCGCCCAGCATGCAGACCACAACACCACGAAGGCACGCCAAAAAGGCGGGAGAAATTCCTTATAATATATATATATATATGCACACTGAAAATCGTGTTTCGAGACTACTCTTCAAGATCTTTTGGGATAAAATAGGAATAATTTCATAATTTATATCGCTAATACTTTTTATATTTGGATTTCTATCGATATAAACGACCCAATTACATTTACATACATAGCTGAATATTTGTATATAAGATATTATAAATATTATACAGCAATCTTTCGCATCGTTCTAAATTAATTTTTTGAGAAGTTTTATGTTTAACTTCCAAAAGATTTAAAACTAAAGAGTCAAGACTGTGGAATGGTATTTATTCCTTTCCTCAAATCAGATACCGTAATGGAGCATAATAACAATCTCACATGTAAATTACTGCACATAATCAAATACCCTTTTCTTCAAGCTATTTTTCAACGCATTTTAAACTAATTAAATGTTAATGCATTCAAATGTTGATAATTTGTCTTAAATATAAATTTATAAATCTCAGAACGTTACCGATACATGCACACAAGTAACTAAGTATTTTGTATACACAAGTCTAAGTATTTATTTTGACACAAGTCTAAGTATTTTGTATGTTTACTAAAACTTTAATGAGACTGAAAACGGTAACATGTTTTTAAAATTCTGTTTTTAACGAAATTAAACTCAGAAAAATTTAATACACGTTTAAGGATATGAAAAGGTTAGTCGATAAATCCCTTCAAATTTTATGTCGAATAATGATAATTCTTTATTAAATCTGACTACTGCTATGCCATTTTTGCTATCGGTAATTAGAGTGTTATTTTGTAAATTACCAACAAAATTTGTACCTTTTGTTCTTGAGAAAAGAGTTTACGAAATATTGACTGGATATCTAAGATTCTACCATATTAAATTACGCAAATAGATGAATGAAGGACTCAATATTCAAACCGTGTTTTGTTTTGAATATTTGTCTGTATTAAATGCATACATGCCTTCAAAATTTCGCTGCAACGTTCTTTACATGCAACATATTTCTAATCGGAATATATACACAGAATGCTTGCTCATTAACACAGAATGAAGTGAATTTATTAGCTCCTTAAAATTTCTGAATATTTTAACGCAACCTTGTTTATACATCCATGCATTATAACTTAATTCTACAGTACTGAAGAAACACCCCCGCAGTCATAATTAATAACTATTGCATTTATTATTTTTATTTACGTGTTCCGCCCTAAGGCACTACACGGAATGGACGGATGCCTTCGTGGAGGACTTCCTAAGCAAAACCCGGCTCGTATTAACACATGGGGAAAACTACGAAAATCCCCATGCAACCAGCATATTCTTGGAATTCGAACCTCGGACCGAACTACCAGTGTTCAGAGACTTTAGACCGCTGATGGGCATTAAATAACGATTTGCATTAGTTAATGTCCATCAGCGGTCTAATTCGGCTACCGCTGATGGGCATTAACTACATATTTGCATTCAGGCATGTACTTCTTTTCGACAAGTTGCCGAGGAAGTTAATGACATATGCATGAAGCATGAAGTAATTGAATTTAGCTGTTAGGAGCCATTAGTGTACCTTTTATAGCAGAACAGTATGAAAAAATATGCCAGAAGTAGATAGCATTGCAGTCCAAATGGTGTTAAAGCATCCCTCAGTTTTGAATTTTGTCAGAAAACTTCTTTGAGAAGTTTTTGCACAGAAACGGATACCAGTTATACTTCCATTTTTTTTTTTACTTTTTTTTTTTGCAAGTTTTTCATACTCTGAGTCGTTTTTCTCTTATCAAGAGGTTTCTAAAGGGCATATGTGCCCGAAAAATTCAAAATATTCAAAAACGCAATGAGAGCTGATTTATAACAAATAGTAACCTCGTTACTATAACAGTGGCTTTAGAAATCTCAAAATCGTTTCGAACTCGAATCTCAAAATCGAACAGGTTTGAGCTTTCTATGGATATTTCTTCGAAGATGACTAAGTATTGAACTTTGTAATGTAGGAATATATTAGAAACCTTATATGAAATTATTAATTCCTAATGTAGTAATTTTTAGATTCAGTTTAGCTGCATTTTCATTAGATTGAAACTAACTGTATTGAACAATTAAGAGCAATTATTTGTCTTAAATATTCATAAGCATATATGTATTTTTAAAGCTCTTTAGAGGTGCATTTCGAGGGGTCTCATTTCGATTACTATCCAATTGAGGGTTTAATTTACAAGTTGAAATATTTGATCTGTTACCTGAACTAACCGTAATGGAAATAAAAGCTACGAATAACACGAGCCTATATACAAAAAGAGAGCATTCCAGATGAGAAACTCGAAAGTTATCAGCAGAATTTCCGTTGCACATTGATACGATATTGTTACCGTTACCATGGTTACAGCATTTTCAAAAAGAAGAAGGGGGAAAGAAAAAAAGGTTTAGTCGCAAGAGCCAAATTGGGTTCCCTGCAGGTTCTCGAAAGGAGATTCCCCAACTGGAAAGGGGAGGGAAGACACAGAGCATTTACTGTAACTGATCACGTGATACACATTCTAGGGAAATGCTAAGGATAAAGGAGTAGAAAAGGTTGAATAAGCCGGTAGACTGCTTGTTGAATGTGTACTTCACCTCTGCAGACCATTCTCTTTTAACAGTTGGTATCTAAGAGTTACTCAACGATAATGATAGGATATTTTTGGGAATATGAGCACGGCTACTCTTTTTTCCGAAATAATGGACTCCTGAAGACCACGCATTTTCGAAATTGAGTACGGTTTCGTTGCTTGTCAGAAGATAGAATCGTGACCTATTGAGGCACTTTAAACAGTAGAAACTACTTGTTTTCATGTATTTGATTCGATAGTATTGCCGAAGGATCTCATGGTAATAAATTGATGCTGTACCTAAATGCAAGAAAAGTATTGTAAAGAACTTAAAAGAAATGACTTCTATTTCTGTAATCGGAGCATGATATATCAAAGGAAAAACATTGTTTTGAAATCGAAATAAAATTTCATCCTTCTTTTTGTTCAAGAAAATCAAACTTATTAAAAAATCTTATAAAAACTTAAAATATCTTGGAAAATTATAAAATGAATAAACGGAGAAAGAGGTATAAGGTTAGAAAGAAATATATTTCATCAATTCAAAAGCCGTAAAATTTAGAGGAAAAAAGAACGTTAAAATAATCCTGCATTGATTATCGGGAGCTTGAAAATTCGAATATTGATCAGCGCATTTAAATTGGGAAATCCCGAAGGGCTTCATTAAATTTTAGCTGTTGAGGGAAAAGGAATAATGTACAAATCTTTAAGTGCTTTTGAATATGTAATTGATATATATAATTTTGATACTGTAAATTCTTTAAAATTTAATGAAGCATTCACCTTTTCTATTTCTTAGGTAATGACCATGAAATAATGGGCGATCAATCATAAATAGGAAAGAAAGAGTTGTTTTAAACAAGAGTTCATGTTCAAAATTCGTTTATTATATTTCGTCTGAAAAGCAGCTGCCGCTGTAATCCTGAAATAAAGTAAATTTCGCAAATATTTAGGCGATCGCTGATGCGCACATTTCTGAAATAAACTGGAGCATTAAAGGAATTTTAAAATAGTTGTTCAAAAATAATTGTTCGGAAAGTTGCTTTCAAATAAGTTCTGCGTAGTTCAATTCATTTTACGACTTTCCATGCACCAAAATATCAATCCTAACTAATTTCTTCTTGTCACAAGAAGTCTGTAAAATAATGAAAGACAACTTAATAATTATAGTAAATTTCCTAAACGAATGCAATATGAAAGCGGTATTTTCCCTTCGAGACGATGCTGGATATCATTTCGTATGCAGTTTCGAGGTGAAAAGCTTCAGGGTTACGAGATATGTACGGAACTCAATTTACTAATACACGATATTGCAGAACATGTGGAAATGTACTCCACATCACGAAGTCATACCTCATGACATATGTAAATTCTACTCAAATACCTGGAAGTGTGTAATATGTATAGGAAGTCAGGCTGTCAGGAACTATTGCAACATCAGCATAAATATGATATTCGATCAATTTAATTAATACGTTTTCATCAAATACTATGAAAGTAACAGTTATTTTTGATGAATATATCTTTCATATATTATGCTATGTAATTGACCTAGATGCATTGGTTGACTACTTAAAAACCCGACATTAGACTTGCAAAGGATTATCGCATCACTTCGTGTGGGTTGTCGTTGAGTGAGTGGCTAGCTAGCGCTCTATAGGCGAACCGTTAAAGAAAAAATATAGGTTTCTCAATAGTAAACGACATGATAGAATCTTTCAAACTTCAGAGAGACAAATTACTGGAGAATGAAATATGCAAGGTGTAAATAAAAATTAAAAAAAAATAAAAAATACGTTTATTAAATTGCAAATTGTTTACACTAAATTTCTACGTTTAGTAATGAAATTATACCTCGACTGTGTCCATATTTAAAATTTCTAAAAATGGTTTCTAAAAAGTGCATTTCAGTTTCAGGCACTTTTAGGAATGTAGGATATTACATAAGTTACTTAAACTTTATGCTTAAATTATTAGAGGTAATAAATTATATTTCGGAACAATATGTTAATCCTTACGGAAGAGATTAACTTCATTAAGCATAAGCATGCATGAATACCATCTGACCCGTAGTGGAATATTATTTAACATAAATGAGATATTTTTTAATTCAGCTTCAACATGACTTAGGTCTCCAACATTGACACTGTTTGGAATCTCGCAAGCTATTATAGTTCATCACTAATATGAAATTTCAAATTTTGCGCGCATATAGCTAGATTCTTATACGGTTTGTATGCACTATTAAATTACGCACATTTTTTGCTGCACTTAATTAAAACTTATTTCCTCGAATTATTCTAACTCGTAAAATATCGATCTCTCGAGGTAAGTTAAAAACGACATAAAAAAATTGCTGATTTTGAAATTAAATGTCCCAGTCAATTTTTGTTGTACGGGTGTCAAACTTCTAATTCTAATTTTTCAAAACGAGTATGTAATTCTTCCACATATGAGTACAGGAAGCAGCAGAAAAAATTCTCATCTCAACACACTAAAAGGCACACTCTTGTTTTAGGAGATTATAAAAATTCTGTTGTCATTCCCTTCTTTCCATCAATTAGCTATAAAGTTGCACATATTTTGCAGAAATTTAACTTTCGGGTCGTTTATTCTCCCATCAATAAAATTCCGAGTTCCGTACTCAAGGACCCCATTCCGGATATAAATTCCTGGGGTATGTATAGGATTCCTTGTCAGTGTGGTTTAATTTACATTGGCCAAACTAAGAGAGCCTTAAAATTTCGCTTCAAGGAACATGAGGCATATGTTAGAAAAAAGGAAACACAGAAGTCTTCTGTTGCTCAACATTGTTGGTCCGTAAATCACACTTTCAATTTTTCTGCTGCCAAAATTATTCAAAAACATCTTCCATTGGAGAACTGGATTTTCTAGAGGCATTTCACATTCATAAAAATCTTTCTGTTCTAGTTAACGATCGTAATTCCAATCCAAATTTGCCTTCGGCCTTTAAAGAAATTATGTTTTAGTTCTGGTTTCACTAACAGATGGCGCCACTTGCTTATTCTTGTCCAGGCTTTCTTATCTTATCTACTTATCTAATCATTTGCAGCTGAGGATGGTGGTTCGGTAAAACCATCGAAACTAGTCCTGTGAAAATTTTGTAAATATAACGCTGATTTTTGTTGTTTGACTTCTGATTGGATATTCGTTATTTGAAAGAGTTCTATAATTGGAAATATATGACTAATTATGTATAAAATAAAATTCGTTCTGCCATTGCAATAATAAAGGAAGGTGTACAACTAGATGTTATAACAGTTCCATATACAAAATGTCAGCATTCTATAGCTTTTAATTTTTGACTTTGCGAGGTACATAGGTACATGGGTACGTATACATACATAGGTACGTACTGTTTGTCGTGTGATGCTGCGGGCGAGTGATGCTCTCTGCGTTTCCTTTATAATTCCCTTCGTTAATACACCGCCTTTGGAAACAGTAGTTTTTAAATCATACCTAAATAGAAAATATTTATACAACAATTAGAGCGCACATTTTCAGAATTGTACTGTGATATAGCTAGAGTTTGGGGGTCAGTTATTAAGAATTAGTGTCTAAAATTAACTACAGGGAGCGAGAGAAGTTCTCAGAAATAATTTTAAAAAAATCCTCATCATAAATGTTTTAATCCCCAAAGGAACGTTAGTCACGAATGAGATATTAGTCTCGGAACTGCATTTTGCGTCGCCCCCTATAAACGGCGAATCAGTTTTCAGATTGTTGCCACCAAACACTATCTCCCTTTATTATCTTTAAACAAATTAAATAATGAAGAATCTTCATGTATGTGTGTATTTTACGCGCATAGTGAAAAACCGACGGCAATTAGAGTTACTTAATTTTGAATATCATTTTCCTCCACCCGAACATGGGAACCTGGAGTCCCGAATTTTGAATTTCGAAATTTATATTTCATATTTTGTAAAACTTTAATGAATTTGTGATTAATAAACTCAACCATTTAAAAGCGAGAACAGGCAACATTATACGATACACATTTAATTTAATATATAAAAAAACTTCAAACTTTAATTTAATGCATTAAATTAACACATAAAACATTAATAATAAAAAGATTTAAAAATTTTTGAAGCAATCTTACTTAAAAAACTGAACATAGATACGATGAACTGAGAAAATATATAAAAATGTATACCCGTATTTAATACTGTATCGGTAATTCTAAACATACGATGCTAAGCTGCTTTTAAATTTTTTGCAATTTTTCTTTTTTTGGAACTGAACTTGCCATAGGTGCAAAGAAAATGATGCTTAATAATAAAGCTGAAGAGAGAAAAAGATTTTTTAATGATAGTTTTACGTTACTCACCTCAAGAGCTTTATAGTATAGGAGAAATCGGATGATTCTATGAGAACAATGATTTCGTTCGAGTAAACTAAGGTCTAACTTACTCTGGAGCTAATTTAGACCCGGAATGTAAGTTAAATATTAGACAATTTTACTGCATTGAAGTTGGGGGTCATTGATTTCTAAATAAAAGAATAATTATAAGTGGTATTTAACTCATATTTTACCATTGTCCTATTTACAGGACAGTACATAGTTGATGGCTGTACAAAAAAAGTAATAATGTTTAAACTATTTCTTTCACGTTGTATTGCTAGAAAGCTTCTTTTTATACTGGCTATTTTCTTTTAAATTTTTACATTTACAATTTTTTTTTTTTTTTTTTTACTACATACAAAAAGGACTAATTTTGATTTTTTGCTTTATTTTTTGGACGCATAAAAAAAGGGGGGAAAAGGTTAAAATAAAAAGTGTTGATTTATTTTAAATAAAATAGGTCTCCATTAATGTGAATGCAAAAAATCCGAAAGAAAAATATAGTATTGATCCTTATTTTGCTTTCTTTTCTAGAGCATCCTATATATAGGACAAAATCCACTATTATATCACGCTAAAACATAACACCCCTTTCGAATAAAATGGTTACGTCCGTTTCATCCCCTCGCTGTAAAATGTAGCGATTAAGTATATTTTGTCCTGCGTCCCTTTTGTAAAGAGATATTTAGCATCTGAAAACCGTTTCACACGTTTTCTTTGTATGAAAGAAATTTACTTTTGTGAATTTTGTAAGGTTTTATTTTACGCATCCAAAATGAGTCGAATATTTCTAACAGCTGAAGAAGCTTTGCAATATTTTACGACACTAGATAATGAAGGTATTGAGCCAGAAATGATAATAAAACCACCTGATCCAGATGCAGTCAGTGACAATGAAGAAATAGACGACGACTGCACTAAGACTAAACACAGACAAGCTATTTGTGATGAAAACGCACCAGGAACTATAGAAGCAGCAGTAACTGTTGAAATTTTACTAGGAAATGAAGATGATGAAATATGTGCGTCAAAACCTTATTGGAAATAAAATTGTGTTCCTAAACTCTCACATGCTTCAGAAATATTTTCTCAAGATTCTAATCAGTCTATAACTGATTTTGTTTCTGGAAAATCTCTTATAGAGCTCTTTGAGTGTATCGCTGAAAAGATTATAGACAAAGCTGCTATTGAGAGTAACAGATATGCTGGGCAGAAAATAATAATAATTTTTCATTGACAAAACCAGAATTCAAGCAATTCTTAGGTATACTTTTTTATAGTGGCTTCCGCATTTTGCCACATGAAAAAATGTACTGGTAAAGTGCCCCAGATACAGGAACTATACTAGTTAGTTGAGCAATGCCACGAAATAGATATTTTGAAATCAAGTAGTATATTTAAAACTAGTCAGACATATTGCTTTCAGAAAAATGACTTTTCATTTTGATTTATCACCTGATAAATTAATTTGCACGGATTGGAAAATAATCCCTGTGATTACTATTTTAATAATCTATTATTGTATATAGAAATGGAAGAATATGCAATTAAAATAATTTAATTCGGATTTTTCCTAACAGTTATATGTGGCAGTTATGTCATCTATCTAAGTTTCTGTTATAAGCTTACATTTTCCACTATAAAAAATTATGCTTGTAAGCATTTGGAGTTTCTTTGAAAACCGATTTCGAAAATATATATGGGAGTTTTTTATAAACATTCTAATTCTATTCATTCCAAGAACAAGTTCCCAGCATATTTCTTACTGCCCTAATTCGTGGAAGCTATAAAACAATGCTGATTTAACAAAGATACCTGTTAAATAGGGGAATATCACGTACTGGAGATTCTGTAATATTCAGCTTTTGGAATGCCGAAAGCAGGCCGGTAAATAAAATTTATTGCCTGTTTATTTAAGAAAAGTACTTAAATTTTCATTTGTGAAATTTTGTGATAGTGTCTTGAAGAGAATATGTCCTAAAAGAATATGTTGTTCCACTTGCAACGGAATCAGTAACTGAACATTTGTTAAAAACGAATTTGTATGAATGCCTTCCAAGAATATTAGAAATTAATCGGATTGGATATTTTATGAGGAATTTTCACCCTTCTTCCAGCATGACATCGTGGTGTAACGGTAGCACAGTCGGCGTGTATTCGAAAGGCCCAGGTTCGAATACTGGAGAGGGTGTTGCACTTTTCACGTCCCCTACTTTAAAAAAAACCTAATGAGTCTATAGTGGAGCCCGAAATAAAAGGTGGTTGAATATTAATACATCATCACCAGGACCGTCTAAAATTGAAAATGTATAACGTATTTCTCCAGCATGTCTTCGTGGTGTAATTAGAAGCACGCTCGGCGCGTATTTTAGAGGTCTAACTCTGAAGCCTGGCGAGACCACTGCACATTTTTAACGTCTCTCAGTATCAAAAACCTAATTTCCCGTCGCTATTTAAAAGGTGGAGCATACAATGTATTTTCTCCCTCCTTCCAGCATGCCTTCATGGTCTAACGGTAGCACTCTCGATGCTTATTCGAGAGGTCCAGATGCTAGTCCCATTGCTCATTTTTCTTGTATCCTACTTGAAAATCATCTAATGATTCTACAATTTAATGCAAAAAGTCATTACAGGATCAACTTTTGGTTAGATATCATTTTTTTATATTTGTTAATGTATGATATATTTTATTCTAAATCTTTTTAAGTTCATGATAACTTACATTGCTTTTTAGAATTAATAAATGCACATTTTCTTCTCATTTTGTATTTGGTCTTCTTTATTTTGTGCTCATTAAACGGAATTTCTTCTCTTGAATAACTATTTATAGCTTTAGAAAATGTTCCATTAAGGGTTTTTTTATTTGATATGACCGGATATTATGAAAAGACATTTTATTGGGTTAAATATATCCATTTCAAACTAAACAGGAATCCTGATTAACGGGAACAAATTTTCTTCAGTAGTTATTAATCGTTGTAAACAGAAATTATCTTTTCATTGATCTTCAACAAATAAATAGCGTTCACTAGTTTCCACTGAGAAATTTTAATTTAAATTTTGCTTTAAAAATAGGAAGTCGTACATTGTTTACTAAACTTAAAGCAGAATTTCTTAATTCTTTATGTGATTTTCATAAATGAAGAAGTAAATAAAAATTTCTGATTTATATCTGTCTTTTAATAAATTCAGAAATTTCATACAAATATCTTGAGAAAGATAAATTCAGGAATTTTCCATTATCCAAACTTATATCTACGATATTTGATAAGGTAATCAAACACACTTCTCGAAGCTTAACTATTATCGACTGAGATTCTGCTAGATGCAGTTACTTGAAGTGATTCTGATTTCATGAGAACACCTCATGGTTTCGAATATGTATTAAGATGTATACATCTCATTATTGAGGAAAGTAAATGACTCAGGCTAATCTATTTTCCAATAAGAACCAGAAACCCAATACAATAGAGTAATGGCTGTGATGTGAGTGAGTATTCGATCTAACTAAATGAATTAACACAATTTGTGAGACACCGCTGTGTTAAATAAATGGCCTCCAGATATTTGCAGGCCTTGAAAGAGTGGCTTCATATACCATCTAATTCAGAGTAAATAAATTCAATCCAAGTTTATGTTCAGTTCAAGATTAATTTACTGACTTCAAGTGAAACTAACATACTACACATAATTTTGGGGGCATGTTATTCACTGGATCTTGGAAAGTGCTTGCAGAGAAATCTGGTAAATAATCCCGTGATATAAATACATTTTAAGATTATTAAATCTTGTTAGTCAGTAGAACTTTGCTTTGATGATATGATATGATGTCTTCTGCTTTGTTGTGCCTTTAATATCCTTCTCGGCAACAAATTAATTATGCTTACCTACACTTTGAATTAGTTTGTAAATAAATTTCATTTCAACTAATTCAACACACATAAATAACTTCTCAGATACGTGTTGAGTTTAAGTAATTTTAAACCTAAATAATTTTTAACCTCTGTTATTTCCAGCCATTCATTAAACGCATTAAAACTCAGTCGGCACCTAAGAAATTCTGAAAATATGAACTGAATGTTCAGTTTGTGGTCTCTTTTCTGATAAACCCTATTATAACTACAATGAAAATATGACATACCAGTACTAAATTTCATTTCGGAAATAATATAAATAAATTATACTCTAACATTACTCAAATAATGCTAATGAAATTGTATAAAACATATTTAAAAACAAATAATGCTAACATGAGTAAACATTAAAATAACCCTACAGTCCTATGTAAACTGTCCTATGTTTTGAAGATTTAAAAAAGCGTAACTCCGTTTCAATGGTTACATTTAGATTAATGTTGGAAGGAAATATTATAGAAACCTGGTTATTGCCCTATAAAGGAGTGAAAGCATATAATATAATATGTCCTTGAAGTGATTTCGAATAGAACATGCAACTCAATAGGGAAAAGGGGCTTCCAGACCTGACTTATTAAATGCTTTAAACGATTATAATGCCACAGCCCCTAGAGACAATGCATGGGGGCATAACCCACTCGGTCAACCTAGGAGGGATTTAGTATGGGAATAAGTACGCAAGTCGGAGGACGTCACGCAACTACCAACAAAGAGAAGAACAAAGTGCATTGTAGTGCGCCACCAAGTTTTGACAAGAGGAGCAATCTCTCAAGGACAACCTTCGAAATCTAACCATGTAGCGTCTCCTCAACCAAGCGACAGACAATAAAGTACCAGTACAGTCCTTGCCAAGCTTGAACTTACCAACGACTAGAAGGTGGTTCTAATCACTGCGAAGACTGATTATTTACCTCAGAAGTCGAGGAGCAGGTCCTGATCAGAATGCAGGAAGTTGCCCTCCAGTCGACCTCCCTCCGGGGGAACATAGAACATACAGTCGACACATTTGGTTTATTTAATTGTGGCAAAACCCTCGAGGGCTATTTTCCTTAGGTATGCCATCGCAGCGGACTTTCTGAGGGACACTGGCTCGTATACGATATATAGTACAGTATATATATATAGTACAGCCTGTAACCATAAAGAAAACAAAAGTCTCGTAAGTTTTTCAGTTTATTAACTTTTCTTACCTATTTATAAGACAAAATTAGAAATTTCAAACAAAATTTTCAATTCTTCGATCCTTGGTAAAATATGGGTTAAAAGACACTAAATGTCATAATAATTGTGTCATCTTAGATGTACTATTTAAGCGACCTTCCTTAAAGGGGACTTAATTACAGATGGAGAGCACCACGAAAACGTCTATACAATCAGCCCCCATTCGCCAGGATTGGTACTTCGAACCGGACTGCCAGTGTTCAGCGTTCACTTGACACATGTATAATTTGCTATGTGATCCATTATTATGGATTAAGTTTAAATAATATAAAAATCTCTCGTTCTTACGAATTTCTGAACATTCGCTTCAGTTTAATTTCAGATTTGAAACAAAGACCGAATCTTCCTACGCATAAAATCTAAAATGTTTTGAAGAATGTAATGAGAAAATTAATTTACATGATAATAGTTTTGAGTAGATCTCTATCAAATTGCACGTTATTGTATAGTTGTATTCTCGCTGAATAATGGCAAATAAGACATTATACAAAATTTTTGTTACTTGCAAAATATTTTGTACATTAAACTCAATTCTTTTAGTTAAATAAATCATACTAACATATTAAACATTCCACATTCGGTAATAAAATGATTATATTTTTCGAGGATTTGCATGTAGTTCTAGAAAACAAATCTAATTTCCCTTTCTTCCCTAACATACTTAAACTTATTTTTCATTTATTATTATATTTCATTATTGCATTTCATTTGTATATTTTATGCTTCCATTGTTATACCAATCTGCGTATACATTAAACAGTTACGAACGTTCATTCGCAATGTTTTTTCAAATTTGTAGAAATAAAATTGTTACATCCTTTCGTAGCCATTTTGGTCAATCTGATTCCGATTCAAAGAAACGTACATTTGTTAAACAAAGTAAAAGCTATTTTTGATACCTCTTTACACTTAATTACACTTAAGCATATACACAATTCTCTTAAAAGTTATCCAACTACGTTTTACTAGTCAATTTTGATGAACGTTTTCAAAGATTTCATAGCTTTTACTTTCAGCTGTCCAAAATTACTTTTGTTTTGACTTTCCGGTGATTAGAAGAAATAAGGAATATGATGCACGATTGTAATTCATAAAAAATGCCAAAGAAATAAAGTAATATTCAAAACATGAACAACTAACAACCTAATCGTATAATCCTATGGTATATATACCCATATGGCATATGGAATTGCCATTTGGGTCAGCAAAAATAAAAACAAATGCACCATTATTCTGAGCAAAATGAATTATTTTGAGCAATATCGAAGCCATAGAAAAATAAACTAATTCTGTCTCATTATATCAGCAACAATACTAGCAACAAGTGATATTATATATACAACAAGTAATATTATATATACAACAAGTAATATTATATATACAACAAGTAATATTCAACATGTACCACATATATATATGTTGAATATTACTTGTATATGTTGAATATACAAGTAATATTCAACATGTACCACGATATATACAAGTAATATTCAATACATGTACCACAACTAACTACCTAATCATACAATCCTATGGTATATATATACTCATATGACATATGGAATT
Source organism: Stegodyphus dumicola (assembly GCF_044657685.1). Classification (NCBI taxonomy): domain Eukaryota; kingdom Metazoa; phylum Arthropoda; class Arachnida; order Araneae; family Eresidae; genus Stegodyphus; species Stegodyphus dumicola. The sequence continues at coordinate 94,650,975 of NC_140772.1, read as the reverse complement.
GCCATTTGGGTCAGCAAAAAAATGCACCATTATTTTGAGCAAAATGAATTATTTTGAGCGATATTGAACCGAAATAAAAATTTCGATTAAAAAATAAACTAATTTTGTCTCATTATATCAGCAACAATGGCACGTTGTCATTATTTTTTATATCAGCACTGTTGTCACTCGGAAAATTGAGGGCGAAAATTAGCATTTTTAATTAATATATCTGATTTGAGATATCTTTGTTTTGGAAAAAAGTGAACGTCGACCTTTTCGAGTACCCAGAAAAGAATTGTAGAATGTTTGGTGACGATAGCTATAGTACTGACTGAGTATTAGCGAATAAACACACAGACTTTATTCTTTATATATACAGATAAAATAAATAAAATCTTATGTTTATATACATATCTAAAATTTTTGCAAACAATTCTGTAAATTAAAATCGAGAAATTCTCGAAAAATATCTAGTGCATGTACTCAAACACGTACATTTGGTTCATATTGTACTTCGTCACTTAGATTTTAGTCTATGTATGTCGCATTAAATATAAGTGAAAAACATAAAACTAAAATATTGATAAATACTTTTGTGTGTGAACATATGTGATATTCTTGAAATTTAAACTTATTCTAAAATGAAAAGCAAAATTAGACTATAATAACATGTTTATCACCTATTTCTGTTATTTTAAGTAGCATTTTGCTATCATAAGAAAATATTTTACTGAACCGAAGAAATACTGACTTAAAAAATAAATAGCCAAGTTGATTATGATATATCTGCTTCTATAATGCAGAAAAATAAATTTTCGTTTTCATATAAAAACAGTTATTTATTAATGCATATTTTTATAGCTATAATTTCATGAAATATTTAACTAACTAAAGTAACAGTCTGCAATGTTTAGTTATAAATTGCTGTAGTAGCTGCAAATTTATTTAGACTGTGCTAAAAAGCTTTTAAATGAAATATACATTCAGTTGTTAAGTGTCTTCCAATTAATAAAATATAAAAACTGCTAACCTATTATTTTAATTAAACATATTATTTAACGATAAAATCTTCATACAGTTGTCCATTCTCCCTTTGTATTCATAATTATATTTGTCATTATTACACTAAAGATTTTAGAAAATAATCAAAAAAGAAAATTAATTTCTATTATTTTTGTATTTAATTCATTAGAAGCGAAATAAAATTTATATACCTATTTATATCATTGCATGCATACAGATATTTGACTAATTACAAGGATGTAATCACAGTTTAAGGATAAAGACTACAGTAAAGTTTGTGTACAGTTTGTGTAAAGCTATATGCTTCAGGCTAAAGCAGGAAACATAATTTTTGATCGAATCTACACCTTTCGTTCAAACACTTGTTTAATTATCCATCGCTTGCTGCTTACGTATTACTTAGATATTTAAAAGAGAAACCAAATTACACATTTCTTTATCCAGATCAATCAATATACCCTTAATTTATATCAAATGCAAGACTTAAAGCTTAGTTCAGACAAACATCTGTTTCAAAGGTTGTAGCCGAAAACATCGCAACAGAAACGTAGCAGACGAAAACGTCTTAAATCTACATAGCTGTCTTAAATCTATATATGTCTTAAAACTATATGTCTTAAATCTATACGTAAATCTATGACAGCAAAAGCTGTCTTAAGCCTATATAGCGGTTATTTAGTAAAGTAAATGCCCGGTTCCATGTTTTGAAACGGTGTCCGCCGAAAGCATCTCGGACGAAAACGTCGCGGAGAAAACAACGAATGGCGAAAACGCCGTGGGAGAAGAGAAAACATAGCAGTTCTAAAACATCGTGGGGCAAATTATTGTGGTCGAAAATAAAGCTGTTTAAAAAACTCCACAGTTTAAAAACATCGTCTTCGAAAATATCGTGGTAAAAAATAAAGTACCTACAAAACTGTCGCATGACGATAACATCGTACACAAGCATTTTTCAGCTTTTAAAAAGTGCATATTTGTATAATGATTTAGGAGCTCAAGAAGGAAAGAGGGGTATTTTTACTTCTATATTTCATATTTTTGAATGAACTAATAACGTTTTGCCTAAAAAGTAAGTAGGAGACTTAAGCGTTTAAAAATTGAAAATGAAAAGAAAGTTAATGCACCTTACAGCATGTAATTTTGAACTTACGTAGTTAATTAACAAAGGTATTATTAATAACTTAATCTTTTTTATAAAGTTTTACGATCAGTTTTCGTGAAAAATACAGTCTAAAAATGTTTAGAAAAAGGAAGGTAAATAACTACATGGGGTTACCTCTATACAAATTTTATAATTAATTATCAAATTATTTTCTTTCACGTTTGTTAATCTGTTGTTGTTTTTATGAAAATTATATCTCGTATTGTTCCATTTATTCTTAAAGTGCCGTTAACGTTTTCACTCTCTTTCCTTCTTGCACTTCGAAATCATTATGCGAAAATGCATTTACAACTTTTAAAATCTGAAAAACACGTGTATGCGATGTCGTCATGCGATGATTTGCATGCACTTTACTTTTTACCACGATATTTTTAAACTGCGAAGTTTTTGAATCGCTTTGTTTCCGACCACGGTGGTTTAGAACGGCGTCATTTTTTCTCTTTGCTTTCTTTTCTGCCACGATGTTTTGTATCACAGCCTAGCATTGTTTTCTCCGCGACGTTTTCGTCTGCGATGTTTCTGCCGCGATGTTTTCGGCTGTAAACTTTGAAACAGATGTTTGTCTGAATTAAGCTACTCAACATTACGCTTAAGTAGAATTTAAAGTACATGAAAAACTCAGTTCGATAACATTTCACTGTAAATAAGTTATAAGTACAGTAAAAATCGTTTAACACGAAACTGAGGTGTGTGAAATATTTTTTCGCGTTAAAGGGATATTACAAAAAAAAAAAAAAAAAAAAAAAAAAAACATATATTCAACGAAATTAGGTTTATTAGAGTGCATTTTATTTACATAGATATGTATATATGTATATATGCATGTATGCATGTATTTATACAAAATTTTGAAATTTTTATGAAAAAAAAAACATTTATTGAATTTTGGGAAAATAATCTGATTTTTTTTTTTCACTGTCTTTTTTAGCATCAAATTGTTCAATGTCGTCCATTTTGTTAGTCATTTCACCATTGGAATGTGCGGCTAAATAACTGCGCATACATTTTATGATGTTCCTGATTTCGGATGACGTGGGAACAGGAGCTGCATTATTCGTCGTCGGAATCTGCATCAATGATGCTTTTTGAGCTTTGAAAAAACTCCAAAATGTCTTTGTCTGCCATAATTGGGGCTGCAAGCACATTATCAATAACTACTGCAACGAAATCTTCCAATAATACAGTAGCACAGTCCAATAGTACAGACACTTTTCCAAACATTTCATTAAGTGTCGGCTCACTTTCAATATCCTCTTTCTCCATTTCTTATGGCGCCAAAGAATATGATGCTTTTGAGAATCGAGCATGACGAACGTATGAAGAGACAGAGACATGCAGAGGGCAACATACTCAGATTTGTACTCACACTGCGATGTACTCGTCACCGAATTTCAAAGCCAACTGATGAGAGATGATATGTTTGTGTAGCGTTTGTAGGGGTGGAAGGTGAAAGTAGTTTAGATAAATAAAACTGGCTGCTCGTGTCACAGGCTATTCCGAGGGTATTTCAAAACCAAGTTAGCCACCTTTCTATAAAAACATGTGAAACCACTTCTCGTTCATTTCACAACCACTTAAATCTCGCCTGTGAGGCCTGTGTTTTCCGTATTTTGTTCATTACCAGAAAGGATATTTTTTCGTGTATAGTAGTTTATGGGGACCGTTGTATTATTTAGTGTTCACCGTTATTTCGTCTTAAGTGTTTTCGCGTTAAACGTATTTTACTGTACTAAAATTACATATAATTCACATCACAGATATACTGAGAGTAAAACATCAATCCAATTTTTGTGTAACACATACATGATTCTCTGCGATACACGTGCCGTTAATAAGGATAAATGTTAAGGATGTTTCGTATAAAATCTTTAAAAAACGAACATTTTAAATAGGTTGCAATTCAACAGTGCTCAGAGAAGCCAAAATTCTTTTTGTTATAGGCATGTAATATAACATTCATTTCAGCTTAATTGTTATTTCTTTGATTTTATTAATGCGTTTAGCTTGTTTTGTTATTTAAAAAAATACCGGACTTCGTAAATTTCAAAATAAAGCTATTTGTAATTAAAAATTTCTAACTTTGCATCTTTGCAATATCGTGTAATAAGCTTCATAAGTTAATAATATAAAAATAAGTTACAAACGTTTCTGAATTAAATATTCAAAATATAATTAAGTTTAAAAAATGTGTTTATTCTGTTTTATTCCAATATATTTACATTGTTTGAAAAATTAAATGAATATGGTTACGTATAATTGTTAACACAATTATGTAAGGGTAAAGTACAAATCGTGTTTAAACTCAGTAATTTATTAAATATAACCTAAACTAAAAATGGTACATACATTCGACAGAATAAACTATCGAAGATTGTTAGAACGACTTTGCCAGGAGAAACTGTGTAAATCAATGGAACGCCTAGATTGTCATCCAATAGCAAAACAATGTCAGTGAAGTCAATTATCCGAAAGTGATAGGAGCATCTTTTATTGTACCTGAACTATGTCGAAAATAATAAAGCATTTTCTCGTCGTTTTTTGGTTTTTATATTTCTGTAAAATTTTCGATTTCCCATAATCGAGTAAAGTAATAGAGAGTAAAAAAAAAGATATTAAGCATAAGAAAAGATGATTTTACCCCACTGGTGCTTTATATTGTGCAAATGTAAAAAAAAAAAAAAAAAAAAAAAAAAAAAAAAAAAAAAAAAAAAAATTCACTTTATGTACATAATGCCACCTTATGCTCACATAATGTATAACCTATTGCAATTACCACTACTGATCTCCGTATCTTATATTTTAGGTCACCAATGTTTTTAACAGTATATGTATGCACATAAATATCATTTCTTATTGTATGTTTTACAGTCAATAGGCATAAAAAAGTTATGTGCAATTTTCTATTAGTACTTTTAATTTCTTTAGAAGTATATTTTTACTCGAATTTATGGAACGGTGTTCTTATATATCTCTTGACAAGTTTATAGGTCCCCCTCCCCATCAAATCATAAAATTAGCAAAAGAACAATTTTGCATTTGGAATAGATTTTATTTAAAACTTCTTCGATTTTGAGGGCATACAGGTACAGGTTCTTTTCATCAGGAACAAAGATATCTGCAACGAAGGGAAATCCGAGTTGTATTTACACTCAAAAGAAATAAAGCGAACGAGAAAGTAGCGTCATTTGTCGACAGAAATAGTAACGAAATCTTAAAATTTAGTTAATAGTATTTTAAAAGCATTATAAAAGACTGGATTGGATAAATCCTAAATTAAACAAAAGGAATGTGTGTGAATCTGGAAAGCGTCAAGAAGATCGAAATAACCAATGGAAAAACATTTTGGATAATTTTTGTAAAAGTCAAAATTATCATTACATTTCCAACTATAATTAAGACACAATAACACGCCGAATAAATACTAATTCAGAAGTCAAACAACAAAAATCAGCGTTATATTTACAAAATTTCCACAGGACTAGTTTCGATGGTTTTACCGAACCACCATCTTCAGCTGCAAAACCGTAAATGAACAAGATAGGAAATAATGATTAGATAAGATTAGAAAGCCTGGACAAGAATAAGCAAGTGGCGCCATCTGTTGGTGAAACCAGAACTAAAACATAATTTCTTTAAAGGCCGAAGGCAAATTTGGATTGGAATTAGGATCGTTAACTAGAACAGAAAGATTTTTATGAATGTGAAATGCCTCTACTAATTAAACCACACTGGCAAGGAATCCTATAAATGCCCCAGGAATTCATATCCGGAATGGGGTCCTTGAGTATGGAACTCGGAACTCGGATCAATTAGCTATAAAGTTGCACATATTTTGCAGAGATTTAACTTTCGGGTTGTTTATTCTCCCATCAATAAAATTCCGAGTTCCATACTCAAGGACCCCATTCCGGATATGAATTCCTGGGGCATTTATAGGATTCCTTGCCAGTGTGGTTTAATTTACATTGGCCAAACTAAGAGAGCCTTAAAATTTCGCGTCAAGGAACATGAGGCATATGTTAGAAAAAAGGAAACACAGAAGTCTTCTGTTGCTCAACATTGTTGGTCCGAAAACCACACTTTCAGTTTTTCTGCTGCCAAAATTATTCAAAAAACATCTTCCATTGGAGAACTGGATTTTCTAGAGGCATTTTACATTCATAAAAATCTTTCTGTTCTAGTTAACGATCCTAATTCCAATCCAAATTTGCCTTCGGCCTTTGAAGAAATTATGTTTTAGTTCTGGTTTCACCAACAGATGGCGCCACTTGCTTATTCTTGTCCAGGCTTTCTTATCTTATCTAATCATTCTTTCCTATCTTGTTCATTTGCGGTTTTGCAGCTGAAGATGGTGGTTCGGTAAAACCATCGAAACTAGTCCTGTGGAAATTTTGTAAATATAACGCTGATTTTTGTTGTTTGACTTCTGAATTAGTATTTCCAACTATGATTAGCTATCGAAGACTTATCAATTTCTCAGTTTTGAAAATACAATTCGTGTTCCTTAATGCGAAACTTTAACGCTGCTTTGGCGTGGTCGATATATCTCAAGCCACAGACAAGATATACTATATTTCGTATTTTTCAATTTTTGTTACTATTTCTGCCGACAAAGGGAGCTGCATTCTCTTTCGCTTTACTTCTTTTGAGTATGAAGGCAACCGTAGCTTTCCTTTCGTTGCATTTCTTTGTTCCTGTAAGAAGAAGGGCGTGCACCCATTTGCCCTCGAACTCTTTACAATCGTGATTAAAATCTATGCCAGGCACAAACATGTTCCTTTCCTAATTTTATGTTTTACTTTGGAATGTTTCGCTTCTGTCTTGTTCATTAAATCATAGTTTAAAAATGAAGTTAGTATTATTCTTTTAAAATCAGAATGAGCAGCAAATATATTTAACACATAGTAATATGCATGCAAATGCAAAAACAAAAAAAAAGAAAAAAAAAAGAAAAAAGAAAAAAAAAAAAAAAAAGAAACACGAGTTTGATATTTAATTATTAGGAAAAGTTTTCGAAAACCCTACATAATAAATTTCAGAGAATAAACTGCTCTTATCTAAGTTCTCTGAACAAGCTTAGATCTCCCTAGTTAAATGTAACTGATACTGGAGTCCGGTATGTAACATGCAGTCACTGTAATCTCTGATAACAAAGTACAATCCAAGGAAATTCAGTCATATTCCTATCAGTTAATATATCTCAGATTAAAAAAAATAATTAAAAATCAATCAAAATATTTTACATTTGTTTTAACTATTTCATATGTTATTTTGGCGTCCGAAAAGTATTCTGTTGTCTTCCATTTTCTTGACACGTTGTACTCGTATTACTCTACACTAACTCAGAATTAAATAACCATACGGCCTCGCAAACTTCAGGTTTTGAGATTTGCCACCCTTCCTTTGGCAAAATTTATTTTATTTTTCTTTTTAATCAGAACAGTTCGCTGCTTAATGGCGCAAAAAATAAGCGATTAAAATTTATATGAATTAAGGCATTTTATTTACGTAGTTATTTAGTCTTTCAAACATCATTAATATACTTCTTATCAGTGCACAAAATCAAGCACTATAAAAGACAGGTTAAATTATATGAAAAGGCACGAAGGTTACCTGAGCAGGGGTAAGGATAAATTCATGGAAGATCCTTTGATGGAATATGGGTTTTCTATAGTGCTACTACACCTATAGAAAACCATGAAAACTCCTCTGCAGACAGCCTGAGTAGGGGTAAGGATAACTTCATGGAAGATCCTTTGAATGAAGCATACAGCCCGTTCATCATGATTTAAACATAGATCGAACTAGCGTGTTCAGCGATTTGATCAGTTGTAAGCTAAACTATTTTAAATAAACAAGCTCCTTAGTAAAAACAGTATATATAAGAAAGCTTATAGTATCTGAAAATGGCCCACCAGCAGCCGAGCGGTAAAGTCACTGAACACTGGTAGCTCTGTCTGAGGTTTGAATTCCGCGCACGGGCTGGCTGGGTGTTTTCCCAATGCATAATGTGTATACAAGCCAGTTTTCCCTAGAAAGTCCTCAACGGAGTCATTCCTCTCCTTAGACAGATAGCCCTTGAGTGCTTTGCTATAATCAAATAAACCAAACCAAATCAAACCAAGCGTCAAATAATGTATAAAATTAATCTTTACCATATTTTATACTGTAATTAGTGTTATTTGTAAAAAATATTTCTAGCGTGCTACATTTTGTACCTTGTATTACAGATACTTTTTTTTGTCACTTTTGTAAATATCTCTTGCGCTTATGTTTCTTATTTCAGCCATAGTCTCTCTGAATCGTTAATAGATTTTCATTCGTAAAATTTTTATTGGAGAGATATTTGTTTACTGATATTAGATCTATTTTTGTAAACCAAAATTATTAAATTATTCCGAAGTACTTTTTGGGAAAAAGTCTTGCCTTGAAGAATTTTTATTGCCTTTGATTAAAGCATAACATTTGGCTATTAGTATATGTCTGTTTTTATCAGTCTGTAAGTAAAGTTTTCCTGATTATACATGTTTCAAATAGCTAAACTAATAAGCATAAAACGCGATAGAAGAATGCAAAACTTCGAAACAATTTTACTGAAAGAGCTTTTGAGCTTAACCAGAAATAGAAGTTGTCATCGGAAAACAGAGCAAGAGAAATATCGTCAATTATAGACAAAATTGGGAAGAGTTCCTCAGAATGTAACTCAAGTACGCCGAAAATAAGAAAAAAATAAAGTATCTAAGTTCCTAGTTTCCGTGCAGCCAAGGAGCTGTTCCTCTTTTCCGAAACGCAGAGAGGAAGTGACGTTATTGGGATGATCAGGGAGAATCCAGTAACATGTGTTACGGATGCCGTCGTTAGTTTCCCAGCCGCACAGATCCGCTTCCGATTTCGTTAAGGGAGACAAGAAAGAGAAATGGGGAAGAGAATTGTATCGAAAGAAATTCAGTTTTTCCCTGTTTTAGTGCCTCAATTTCTTAGGCGAAGGAATATTGTCGTATGAATTCTTTATGATTACGGGAGTTCCGCTTCCAGAATGATGGGCATGATGCTAACGACAAGACAATTTGATTCAATTGTAGCATTATTTTGTCATTATTATAAAAAAACTAAATTAAATACAATTAGCATCTTAATTATTACTGGAAGATGCCGTATGTAAAAAAATTGAGCAATAGTATAAATTTGAACAATACGTTCATTACCGAAAACATTTTATGGAATATAATAAATACTAAAATGCAAGACATATTTAAAGCTACACATTTGATACCTAAGCATTAAATGGATTACTGACAAGCGCGAAATAACCTTGCAATTATTGAGAAGGATTTCTGTTTCGTTCCTTTCTATATTTTTGTAATTCATTATAATTTAGTTCTAGCTTTAAATTCTTAAATAGCTTTGTAGTCATTATTTCTTTTACCTACATGATATAAATTTGAAATTGCTATGGGAAAAACACTTTGAATTACGTCATTCTTTATTTTTCGCCAAACAATCAGTATGAAATTACAACGTCCAGCAAAGCATCAACTTATTTCTTACTTATGTAGCTAAGGCAGATGAATTCCTGTGGTTAAAAATCAAAATATTCGGCTGAAAAAAAGCATGAACTTTTTTAAACGGTTAACTCGTTATTTTATGTTTATTTTATTGGATGTATACTCTCTGTAAACTTACTGTCATTTAATTTCCACCTGATGGTATATTTTACATACCTTCCGATCTTCTGCACTTTGCTGTCTGTAATGTTAAGGAAAATTAAACTGTGCTGTAACAATTTGTAACAGTGTCGTTTATTTAGGGGCATCATATATCTAAAAATGAACACTAAACAATAACGTGAATGTTCCGTCATCTACGCATTATAGCCCTTTTTTTTTCAATGTATAAAAACCAAGGAAAATAGTACATAATACAATTTTCAGCAAGGAAAAATGTAAGCGTGTTTTAAGGTTTTAATGTGTTTATGTGAGCTCGCTTTAAGGTATAAATTTTCTTTAACTATGTATTCAAAGCTCGTATAAAAATGTTGAAATACAAATGTACAAAATTGAATTCCTAAAAAAAAACGTAGTTTTTTTAAGGGGTGTTGGAACCCCAAAATTTTCAAAAAAATGTGATTTCGGATTTTTGCATTTTCAAATTTTCTACACTTTTATCTTTCTAAAAATATCATTCTTTAATCTCTATGGAAATTAGAACTGTAAAAAATCTAGTTTTAATTTGTTATCTACTGTTTTGATTAATGAGGAAGTCAATGAGGTATGAAATAAGTTTTTTTGTAAAGTCGCTAATGATGAAAATTTGTTTTTTGAGTTGCAACATCAAAACAAATAAATTTAGGATTTGCTTCTGCGATATAGCCTTGCAAGCTATTTTTTTCCCAAGTCCGCAGATCATTGGCACTGACTGCTTGAGAAATTTGATGGACCATTCGCTATTTGATCACATGTCATGTATGTTTAAACGTACCAGAAGATATGTTTTGGATTTTGGATGTAAACATTCCGCAATCAGTTGGAAGATCAAACAATTTTCCTGCAGAAGTTGTCGCGGTAAATATCATGAAAGTGTTTGTGAAATCTCGCATCAGCTATCCTTTGTGTGAAAAATTAGGGTACAGAAACATCGATTGTTCAAAATTCTTGCGCTAAAACTGGATCTAAGAGTATTCGTCAAACGGTGGAAGCTGTGATTAAAGGTGTTTTTTTTTTTTTTTTTCCTATGGCGGGCACTAGCCATGTTTAGGCTTTCGCCACTACTAAGACCACAAGTAGAAGTCCTTTTATTAAGGAGGCACTTAGGCGGCCACCAATACCTCTTAAGAGGGGACACAATTTACAGCTATACGTTCCCTGAGATTCGAACCCAAGCCATTCGGTGTTGCAGTCGACTCCTGTAACCACTATACCATCTGGCGGCGATGTGGCTTAATGGCAAAAAGAACAGTTATTTTGTAAGGTGTCTTCTTTACGGCGGTAGCCAAATTTCTGCATTTCAAGAATATTTATCAAGAAAATTAAAATTAACAGAGAAGGGTGAAACTATTTTAAATCTGCATACTTTCGGCGAAAAGAACGTGAAACACTGGAGTCGAAAAAATGTTGCACTTAATCTGAAAAATATTAATGACCCTGGAAAACACATAAATCTTAAATTCATCGAAGTGCCAGTCATAACAAGTGGGTACCTCCGGAAACCCATATGTAGAAAACATGTCCAGCTCCAAATATTAGGCATTACTTTAACAGACGTTGCAGCGACGCCGACGGAATTCGTCGTAAGATTTCCGTTTTAATCAACGCAGATAACATATAGAAAGTAACAAGTGAAGAGTTAAAAAGGTTAAGTAGTAAATCCATAACGATAAAAGCCTTGTTTGATTGATATATATATATATATATATATATATATATATATATGGAAGATTTTCTTCTTTGGGCTTTCAAATGCACAGTGCGTGTTTAAACATAAGTGTAGAAGAGAAACTTTTCAAAACCATCAAATCGTTTTGAGACATTGAATCTGTAGGAATAAAAAATATTCCGAAGCAAGAACAAAATGAAGGGGCTTCACAAATATTTGAAAACTCGATTACTCAAAAAGGAGATCGATACGAAGTCAGACTTCCTTCGAAAGATGAAAATGTAACTTTAAGAGACAAGTTTAAGAATGCAGAAAGACGTTTTTTGAATTTGATGGGGCAACGTAAGACAAACTTTAAGACGTAACATAAAGAAGTAATATACAGTCAATTTAAGGAAGAAATAATAGCAAATGTTGATCCTGTTACTCCATCTGCGCTCAAGGATCAAATCTTCTTCCTGAACGTTTGAAAAGTTTAATAAATTTTTTACTTCATTGAATTGCATTTACGTCAAAAAACCAGAGGGCGTTTCTGAAAATTCCTGTTGCGTCCGAAGATCGGGATATCATGCGACGTGTATGGATTGATGGGAGTTCAAGTTTACCTGATATGTCACGTAATATTTGGATCGAAATCAAGTCCATTTTTACCGAGCGCTTGCATTTAATGAAATTTGAAAATACCTATCCCAGCACTGTTGAAATGCTAGAAAACTTCATGCAAATTGATGACTTTATTTGTGGATTAGATACGGTGCAGGAAGCTGTAAAGTTATATCATGAAGCTAATGGTATAATAAAAAAATCGTCAATGGCTCTAACCAAATGGAATCTTAATTCGGTCACCTTAAAGAACCAGTATAAATCACATAAAACTTCATCAATTTTAAACAACACTTTTGTGATTCCCATGAAACATTCTTGGATTTAAATGGGATACTTATAAGGATATCTTCTGTTTTAGCTCTCAGGACATTGTAAATGTCATCTTTCACATGCTTAAACAAAGCGCTGTCTTTTGAAAGCTGCTTCGAATGCCTTTATCCCTGTTGGGTTTCTTGCTCCATATGTGATTCAAGCAAAAGTTCTGTTTCAAGATTTACGGCTTAAAGGCACTGATTGCGATGAAATTATATCTTCAGAATTTTTAGATAAATAGAACAAATGGTAGATGTATTCCATTCGGTAGATCACATATTTGAAGTGATCTACCGAATATCTAAATACCTCGTTGGTCTTTTAGTTATGATAATGAAATGCTTGAAGGGTTGGAACTACATTGTTTATGTGATTCATCTCAAAGTATTCGCGGAGCAGCAGTGTACGTAAAATCCGTAAATTTAAATGTTCCTGAGGAACTTTAGCAATCTCCAAGAGTAGAGTGAGACCCCTTCAAAAATTATCATTAACAGGACTCGAACTCTTGGCAGCAAACTTAGGTGGACGACTTATAACTGCAGTCCGTGTACAGTTTCTACAAGCAAAGATTTATTTGTAGACCAATTCTCTCATTGTGCTTCAGTTGATAAAGAACTCACAGCGGCGATTGAAAGCAATCATACAAAATCGCCTGTCGGAAATTCAAGATAATATCTCACCAAACGTGTGGTTTCAGAGCCCTGAATCAATTAATTCTGCTCATAAAACGACGCGTGATGTTTAGTGAATGAGCTTAGAGTAGAACATGTGTAATGGCATGGACCTCCATGACTATATCAAGATGAAATAAACTGTTAGTCAACAAACACTGCAACATAGTAGATACTGTGGAAGAGAGAGTTGCGACTCAAGTTACCAACAGTGTTCAACCTCTACAACCAGTGTTACAAATAGAGAACTTAGTCAAACATTTAACATATATATTTAAATTCATAAACAAGTCAGAATATAGAGTATTTGGTCCTGTGATCAGAAACGAAAAATGTAATGCTATGTATTATTTTACTAAGTTATCACAAAATGAGTATTTTTTTTTTTGAACAACTGAATGCTGTTAAATGTAAAAAACCAATGTATCCAACTTCCAAATTGTTTGGGTAAAATCCAACAATTGATGGAAATGGTTGTGTAATAGTTAGAAGTAGATTAGTAAAATTGTCATTAGATTTCGATGAAATTCAGCGTATAATATTACGAGAAAATTATTTTTCGCGTTTAATTATTTTTAACTGTCATGAAAAGGTACTTCATAGTGGTGTGAAGGAAACTTTGGGGCAAGTAAGAGGGATGTCCTGGATTTCAAAAGCTAGACGTTTTATAAAATCTGTGTTATATTGTTGTAGATTTTGTAAAAGATACAGTGCTAGAGCTGGACGCGAGGTATCGGCTACTCTTTTTGCTGACCGAGTGAAGGTGCCTCAGTCGTTTGAGGTAAATATGGTAGATTTTGTTGGAACTTTGTATTTAAAAGATGGTATAAAAGTATATATTTCACTGTTTTACTTGCGCAGTGATTTGAGGAGTTTATTTAGAATAAGTATCAAATATAAATACCGTCTGTTATATTCAAGCACTGCGTAGATTTTTCAGGTTAGAGTTATTTATTATGAAAATGCTAAGAACTTTAAAACTGCAGTTCGTGAATAAAGTACTTATATAAACTGTGCAAAAATGAAAACGCTATAAATTTTCTCGGCAAAAATAGATTTCAGGGGAAATTTATCGTGTAAAGTTCCCTTTGGTTGAGCAGATTTTGGGAGCATTTCGTAACACCTGTAAACATTTGCTTAAAGCATAGATGAAACGTCTTTATCTTATTAAGAAGGGTATACCGTTTTAGTTGAAGTTGAAGCTACTGTTAATTCTAGACCTATAACCTATGTATGCAGTGAGTCAAGTTCTCTTTCCCCATCTCGTTTATAACTAGATCTAGACTAACTGTTTTACCTTCACCTACTTCTAAATTAGAATCCACAAGATCTCAGTTAATTAAAAGATGGAATCGTAAATTAAAAGATGAATTAAAAGATTTAATTTCGAGCCAAATGGAGAAAATGGTATAGTCAACTATATGATCTACTGAATATTCGAATATCTCGTTGGCGTTTTCGTGACGTTAATGAAACTATTGAAGAGTTAGAGCTACGTTATTTATGTGATTCATCTCAAAGGCTTACGGAGCAACAGCGTACGTGAAATTCCGTAACTTTAAATATTCCGTTTAATTTCCTAAGTTTTACTTTTAGAGCACTTTTGGAAATTTTATAAAGAATATTTGCTAGAATTAAGATCAGTCGTGCTTTCAAAAACTCAAAAATATTCTCCCTCCTTTAAAACTAATGATGTTGTAATTGTACGAGAAGATAAGGTGAAATTTAAGTAATTAAATAATTGAATTAAATAATTTAATTGGAAGTTATATAGGATTAAAGAATTATTTCCTGGTAATTATTTCTGGTCGAATAAGATCGCGTGAGATTCAGATAGATAAGGTGTTATTAGAAGAGCAGTTGAAACAATTAGTAATCCTGGAAAGTTAAATAAAATTAACGCATTCATTTACGGATGCATTGTGGGAGGAGTGTAAAATAAGTCAGTGAATATGTGTTCTCAGCTTGCCAATAGTTGTGTGTAATGTTTATTTGTAAAAGAAAATGTGATGTCATAGTCGTGTATATGTAGTAGTTTGTCTTTGGTGTTCGTCAAGGTTAGGTTAGGTTAGGTTACCTAATTACCGCAAAGCCTTGAGGGCTATCTGCCTAAGGGAGGGATGCCTTCTTGGAGGACTTTCTACGGAAAACTGACTTGTATACACGTTACACATGGGGACAACCACGAAAACACCCATGCAGCCAGCCCGTTCTTGGGATTCGAACCTCGGACCGAACTACCAGTGTTAGTGCCAGAGTTTATTAACTGAACTCCCATCATAATTATCTTCTATAATTTTCTTTTAACTTATTTAAATTCCATGATATTTTTGGCCCTCTAATTATTGGTAGGTAAAACTCTGAGCCTTCTGTGTGTTATGCATTAACGCTAAGCTTTTTTAAGAATTTTTCCTGTTGTTGAATACGACTGTATTTTAAATCCGCATAGGTCATTCAGATATATGACTGCCAGTTTATTCAATACTCTCTTCTCAACCAATCAACGGAATATTTAAGTTTTAATTATTTTTATCATGTATGTGTTTTTTTTATCGAAACCATTTGTGAAAAATTTTTATCTTTCAGTCGAGCTGACATTCAAACTTCGAAGTTTATGACTTAATGATAATCTTAAGAAGTAAAACGCATTGAAATAATTGTCTCACATAAACCCGCTTTACCTGATATCTTATTTTTAGTTATTCCTCTATTTCTTGTTTGATGAAATTCGATGTTTGAAATAGAAATTTCAAAAGCTGCTTCAAGAAAATTCAAATTTGAATGCCAAGACATAACTTACAATTAATAAAATCCACATCATTTATTGAAACTGCATAATGAAGGGCTGTTTTATAATTTTAAGGCATATACACGAGTTGCAGACGTTATGAACTAAAATAATTAAATTTTGATACAACGTAATATTAATTTAAATAGTTAGCATAATTTAAATCAGAAAATAGGCGATATTACAATGGCGTTAAAATACGAAATAATATTATATTATTCATTATCCATTGTTAAAATTGAACCTCTATTAAATCCTCAAAACATTCTTTTTTAAACATCCTATTCCCCAAAATTCAAATTTCTTCCTGCTTCTTGCGGATTGCGATGAACAATTTGACAAATAACGGAATTTAAATATTTTCTTAATGTGTTTTAGGCAAAAATATTATATGTTCAGCAATTTTCTTATTATTCAACTAAAAAGTAAAAGTGCGTTAACATGTAAATAATTCATCCCATAACTCGCTGAAGAACTTCATTCTTTGGAAGTCTTATTCCATGAAATTAAAAAAAAATATTCAACCTAGAGAAAAAGGACCTAGAGAAAAAGGAGTTTGAAAATCATGCAAGTTATATTTTAATCTTGAAGCATTTTAGTGTGTGAAAAGAATCAAAGAATTTCTGAATGCCGGGAAAAGGGAAAGAATACTAAAAGAGACCTCGAATTCAAGCTGAAAATCTTAGGAACTATCTGAAATCTGAAAGGAGTTTTACTTCTTTTAAGCAATTCTTCCATAAGAAAAAAAAAGGAATTTGTGATAATGACTTTCTCTGGCATACCATTTGCCATGTACACGCACTCGTTATATAAAAATTCAAATCTGTTTTACTTTCCATGCGTCTAGAGCAATGTGTGCATAAAACTTCAAATGAATACATAAACAGTTGTTTTTATTCTTCAGCTTAATATGATCTGGGAATAAACCTAATGGAAATTCCACAGTTATAGTTGTCTTCTCTCTACGTGCACTCACATAAAAAAATTATGCAGTATGTTCGCAGTTCATATTTTCTTTAATTCTTGCACAGTCTCTTTGCCAGTACCATTGTTAGATACAACTGATTCGCAATGAAAATTGCAAATACGCCGCTAAGTACTTCTATTTTTACTCTTATTACATTATAAAATTATCCAGTCTTTTGTTGTGTTTTTCCAGTAATCATAAAATTTTGCTGTTAAAAAAAGCTCCTATTAAAAACTCATAAATTAATGAACTAAAATGAGAAACATAATATATTGTGCAGCTTGATGGAAAAAAGATTATTTATCTGTACAGATTTATCTACAATACAGATATCGAATGAGCTAGTACATTTATAAGCTTGGAAGACATAATATAATAAGTAATCGAAGTTATGATGAGACTCAACAGGACAAATACTGTATGTTGTAAACTGTTACAGTACGCTGTTAGATGGCACTTCTGTTACTGTGGTCTTCGGAATATATTTTTCCTTTTTCGCGCATGAGGAATGCAGTGAAGAGCCCGAAAGTGTTAACAATATTGAAAGTTTACACCTAATAGTTTTTATTGTTGAATACTGAATTATCCATGTACATGAAATGCACATATTTGTATGTGAAAGACACGTATGCGAATTAGGGGAATCTACGTTCGCTGTAAGTAAACTCAGAATATCCTTTCTAAGTTAACAATACATCGATAACATCAGAAAGGTCTAAAGATTTCTTTCATTTGGATGTGTTAACAACCTAACACTAATTTTAATTTTAATGTAATTTCATACGAACAGAATTCCTAGTTTTAAACGTTTCGAAAAATAATATAAAAAAGTTTTATTTTTTTTATTATTTTTTTTTAATTAAAACATCTATATTTTCTTAGTTTTCCCCGATCTAAACTTGCATGATAAATCAACATTTCCCTGAATTTAATTGGTACATCTAAAATTTCTAAATATTGCTAACATATTTAAAATATTTCTTTTGTTATTTAAATAAAATATACCGATACAGCATATATTTAGGAAGTTTTTTTTTTGTTATTACTGTTTTGTTAATCTTATGCGCAGGTCAGTAACTTAACGCAGCTAATTAACGGAATAATTAATGAGCATTTTGCGATACTGAGTCGAATGAAAGCAATAAAAATGTAAAAGTGACTGAAAACATTCAGATTTTAACTGTCAAATAAAAAGAGCTATTTTAATATACTTTATCAGTAGCGTATATCGATAGAGATGATCCAGGTGCAGGTATATTACATACATTTTATCTCTGTTTGAAAAGTGCTAATAAATAACGTAATTCTATAAAAATATTTAATGTTTTTAATTGTATATCATGAAGTAAATGCATTTTTTAGATCTATCAGATAAAGAAGCAAGAAAATAATACTCTTAAGAACAGCAAAACGCTCTAAACTGTTAACTGCTTCTAAACACTTTAGTCAATAAGAAATAGATTAAATTTGAATGATAAATACATGATAACGTTTTATCAAGTGGAGACAAATTCGAATAGTAAAACGACACCGAATCGTGTTTCGAGACACAGTAGCATTAAAAATGCGTATAATTTATCCAAGCGATAAATTAAAAAAAAAAAATAAATAAAAATAAAATAAGTAAAAATAAAGTAAAAAAAAAAAAAAGCTAAATATCTGAAAGCCTTCAGATACATTACACCCAAAGGGGCGATTTTAAGCTTTTGTGTGCTACCATTATTAATTAAATACCATTTTTAAAAGCTTAAATCATAAATTCCATTCAATACCAATATCGTAAAACATTTAAAAGAGCATATCTTTAAAATTTCAGATAAAGTCTCGCGCGCTGGAGATAAAAATGCTCTTTTTTTCGTACAGTGTTGCCATTGCTCGCTTTGAAAACGTTGAGATGGTAATTAAAAATTTGTTAAAGTGCTACAAAATATGAAATCGATAATAAATCAAATTCTAAATTTCAAATTAAGGCTTTCAGATAACCATATTCGGTGGAGGATTACGTTATTGAAAATGTGATGTCCCTAGGTACCATTGTTTTTTCAGAATGCGAGAACCGTACCTACGTTTATGCAGATTCTTCATTATTTAATTTCTTTAAATATAATACAGGGTGATAATATTTGGTGACAACAATTTGAAAAGTGAAACAGTTATTTAATATTTTTGAAGCAAAATGCCAAAACGAAATTAATAGCCCTTCTGGGGTAACGCCCTTTGGGCTAATAATTTGAATTTTTGTATTTCATTTTGTGGTATTTATAAGATGTATGGCAGTGTTACTAGCTTAATTTAAGTTACTCAGAAAATTTTATATTTGATGGTATAAATATGTATTTTGATTATAACACTGCTGTACAATACTCCCGAGGCAGTATGTCACTTGGTTAAAATATTACCTTGGGCATTTCCTTTAATTTATGCCTAACATACTTAGTATAATCTCTGCTTATGCTCATCAACCATTACAGAGCCTTAGTATAACCTCTTATGCCAATCAAGACCCAAATGGGTGTCAGCGTGCTTTAAAAGGGTATTTTGTAGGGAAAACTGTATTTTTAGGTTCTATTTACAAACCGAAATGAAAGTTATGCATTCAAATAGAACTTTCTTAATGCTTCTCTGTTTTTATATATAGCAAGATATACAGTGAAGTTATTCCCAGATAGGAAAAATATAAATTACTGTTACTAAAATTAAACGAAAAAAATCTGTACGATTTTCAATAATGAAACTGTCAAGTTAACCCATTCCATTGCATATAAAAATATTTCATATCCAATAAAAATTCAAACAGCAGAGATTCGATGTTTCATTCTTTTCTAATGATTGATAATACATTAATAAGTTTTTAATACAATTTTGCCTGCTTCAAACTATAGCATTTATTTTCTTACGCAGTTATTAACAGTGGAAATCTCAAAAATTTCTATAGAGTTTTGTGGGAGCAGAAATGCATTTCGGTCATTTCTACGTAAAACTTGTTCATCCATAAACAAAATGCATGAAAACTATTTGCAAGTGTAGAAAATGCTACACTGTAGGACATTCAGCCCTTCAAGACAGCAAGCCGAAAAAATTCTGACTCATTTTAATTGAAAAGTAGTTTAGCAATTCATTGTCATGGCAAGCAATTCCAGATCATTTACTTATGAGTATCTATAAGTTCTATCGGTTCAAAACAGATAAGGTATGTAATTTGATACACGCAAAATATTACATAGTATACACCGATTTTAATTTCAACTCTTAGAGCAATGGCTAACAAATTGCCCGAATCAGGACAAATAATAAGAATTTTTTTTCTTAACTGATTTTTGCAGATATAGAATAAATTAGAAAATAACTTTTCCTTTCCTAAGCTTTGAATTTTTTTAAATAGATGCATTAATATATGCGGGGTGATTCTAAATTGTTTTTACAAATTAAGAGGGATGATAGAACTCATCCAGAGGAGCAATAAGTACCACAGAACATAGGGTCGCACTCCACTCTGAGAGGCAGAAAAGAGAATTCCCACCCGAACTTACAACAGTGTTGGGAGAGCGAATGAACAAGACCAAAACCTGCGCAATCAGTTTAGTGAAAAACTCACAGAGAATGCACAAAACTTAAAAAAACAAGGGCTGAATGTTATCAACTAACTCCAACTTCCGTTATATGCCGAGATTAGAAGGAGAAGTTCATGCTGTGTTCCGGCTGTCAGAACTTCGTATCCCATAGAAGGGCGCTCGAGTAGAATGAGCGCAGCTCAGTTAAGTCTAGAAGGACAGGACAGAAGTTGGCGAAGGGAAAGACACTGCTAAACTTGATAGTATCCAAACATACCTTGAGTTGGAGTTAGTCGATAAAATTCAGCTCTTGATTAGATAATTAACTTGTTGCAATCGTTTGTGAGGTTAAGACCTTGCGAACCAAAGATCTGCATTTGAATGTTTGCCATTAAAGTCTGAGCTCGAATTAACACTCGAACTCCAAGTTTTCGGTTTTATCCGTTTTGTGCATTTTCTGGGAGTTTTTCACTAAACTGATTGCACAACTTTTGGTCTCGTTCATTCGCTGTCTCAACGCTGCTGTAAGTTCAGGTTGGATTTCTAATATTCCTCTTTTCTGCCTCTCAGACTGGAATGCGACCCTATGTTCTATGGTAATTATTGCTCTGTTGGATGAGTACTATCATCCCTCTTAATTTGTAAAAGCAATTTAGAATCACCCTATATATATATATATATATACACAGGGTGTGTGTGTGTATTCGTTCTTGATCAGAATTGTTAATAGTAATTCAAATAGTTAAAATACATGCACCAAAATAAAAAGGAGAAATACAAGCACTCTAAATCTATTTGACTGCATTTATTCCAATTAAATGAAGTCAAATAGATTTAAAGCTAGGGAATTTTTGCAGGGGAACAAATGCTGTAGCTTTAATTATGTTTAGCAACAGAGTAATTGCTAACATAACTTTTTTGTCAACTCATCCCCACAGGCGCATAATTAATATTCCCATAATTTTGCATTGCCACAGAAGATAGATACAACACACACCTCAAATTTAATTATAGAGAGTTATGCGTTTCACAATACGAATATTATTAAACGATATTCTATATTATATAGTCTAATTATTATGCTGTAAGTGAAATATTAGTATTAAATGCTGAATATAGTATTAATTCCCTTATAGTATTAAACGCTGAATTCTTAAATTAATATTGTATCATATTATTATATGACATATCTTTAACACAATAATAAATAATATTAATAATAAATTATATATATATATATATTAAGGAATAAAATCGGAAAAACATTTATACTAGGTGTAAATTGCGGAAAATACCGCGACATTAATGTGAATAATGTGACTATAAAGGAAATAGGCAAAGAAAGAATTTTACTGAACACGATAATGGTAAGTTAACTAATACGAAGAAAGCAAGCAGTTTGCAAAAATATTAAACAAATTCTGAAATTAAAATTTAAAATAAAAATCTGAAAGCTTTCAGATTATTTTCCACACAAAGGGGCCTTTTTTTCATTTACACATAGGTGCACATTTCGAAAACACTTTCGCGAGCATTTGGGCTAACGCTCCTTTGGGCTAAAATATAAAAACAGCATATCTTTAGAATTTTCGATAGACAGTATCGCGCGCTGAAGATTAAAATGTTTTATTCAGTATAGTGTTGTCATTGTTCGCTTTACAGTTGTTGAGTTTATAATCAAAAATTCGTTGAATTTTTACAAAATATGAAACAGATAAGAAAAAAAATTCGAAATTTAAAATTTGAGCTTCCAGGGTCCCATGTTCGGTTGGAGGATTATGGTTTTCAAAATCTGATATCTCTAGGTACTATTGCTTTTTAATAATGCGAACATGCATACAATTGTGCATCGAAACATGCATACAATTGTGCAGATTCTCCATTATTTAATTACTTTAAATATAACAGCGGGCGATAAAATTTGCTGGCAACAGTTTCAGAAGTGATTCGATGCAAAATGCCATTTCAGAACTAACTGCCCATCTGGGCTAACTAATGAAGAAAATTTTATTAAGTTTTACATTAGTATATGCATACATACTGCTCATTAAAGCAGTAACCTGGGGCAGAAAGTTATGCGGAATAAGGAGTAATCTGGGGCGGGGAGGAGGTTTGCTAAAATAAAGTTTTCAACCATTGCTGTAATTGTATTTGTTGAATATCTTCCCTTGAACAGAAAATTGGGCATCTGCACGTAGGCAAAGTAGCCTTCTCACATCATGTTCCAATGGATTCATGGTCGAATTCCAGGTTTGTAGTATTTTTACAGTTATTGATGCTTCTGAAATAAAATCAGTATTCACTCATTATGAAATGCTTCATTCAAAGACATTGTTTAAATGAAGGACAAACGTGATTAATTAATAGATTTGAAGGAGAAGAGGGGGAGAATACAATTGGAGGTTTCTCAAGAATTGAGAGTTCCTCAAAGTGTCATGTCAAGAATTGGACTGCTTTTTTAAGCAGTCAATCATTTAGCAATAGGCGGCGAAGAGCAACAATTGCATTCAAAGCCAGTTTTCTCTTACTGTAGGGTCGAAGATAGTATGAAACAGCTACGTGAGAGTTGGTTTTTGATATTCAGGCTGTGCTAGAAACTTTAATCAGGTGTTCTACTGCTGTTCGAATACTTCACTGGGCTGGAATTGATGAGAAAAATAAATGTTTTGTTTTCCACTCACTTCGTTTCTCAAAGAGGTCCTTTTAATTTTAAGCTGCCGTTGCCATCATGCTTTCACTGGAGTCAAAAGAAACCGGGTATTGTCTACGAACGATCACAAATATTGCTTGAAAAGCGAATCGAGACGAGTTTGTATCTGAAAATAGCGGTAAATTTTTTTTTTTTTTTTGCCTTTTCTTGTTCATAAAAGATCCTATTTTGACAGTAGCGGTATCATAATTTCGGGTGGATTTTCGAAAAATTATTGCAGCGAGCTGCATATCTTTCATGGATGTTCTGAAACCAGTCACAAACATGTGGAGAACCCCGAGTAAGACTGCCTAGAGGTGCTGTGTGCCCACTTTGCTACCAAATGTCAATGCTTGTTCACATGGTATATCGCTGGTACCAAATGCTTGAAAATAGAAAATAGAAGATGCCATGCGAATGGATTACTCACCAAATTTGAACCCTATTAAGATCCTATATTTATATGTAAGATGCCTTAAACAGCGGATGATAAATTACAACATTCCAGATACCTCTCCAGACTCCCCAGCACCCGAAAAGTGTACATTAAAAAGAATGGCCTAATATTTTTCACAAGCAATCAACAGTTTGAAAAATTGTATGATATAAAAATATAATTGCAGAAGAAGTGTAAGAGTAATATAGAATATATGAGACATAATATATATATATATTAACTTACTTTGCAGCAATTGCGCAAGTAGTAGTAACTTGTTTTCGCACTAAATGAATATAAGATTATATATATGTGCATACGATAACTTTAAAATCAGCATTGTCACTCATGTTCAGTTATAAGCAAAAGATGAAAGTAAGATGGGAGCATTTTATTACATGTATGGTGTGTACATGTATGGTGTGTATGGTGTATAGTTCAGAGCATGGAATGTACTTAGTAAAAAACAAATTGATTTATTTGAAGACTGTCAATCACTGTATGACGTTATATATCAACTTCAACGTTATATATCAAAATCAGCTCACTACCAGTTTCAAATATACATGTTGACCTAGGTTTCAAAAATTATCTTGCTCTCTATTCGTCATGTCTAATTTGTTGCATAGGTTAATTGTGGCTCCTCCGAACTCAACAAGCACAAATTAATACCAGATGCACCGTTCCTCCTGGTTCTCTCCTGGACCACCAGTTCTCTCCTGGAAACCTAAGGAAAATACAAACTTATCAGGAAATCAGTGATATTATCATCCTTTCAAATAATAAAAGTTCATAACAGCTAGCAAACATAAATTGCCACTTAAAGAAAGCTATGAAGACTTACTGTGATGTTTATTTTGCTGCAGATAGTTTACTCATGTCATATCTGATTCAACCCTTAGCTCTTTTCTCCATCTATCAGTGAACAGTCATCTACTCTTCTTCTGAGAAATTTAATTGACCTATTTCCATTAACACTGATTTTAAAAGCAAGTTATATGTAATCAGAATTTTCTAAGAGCTTCTATGTATGTCTTCATGGAAGATATTTAAGGGTAATTTACTAGTATTCTCATTAGAAAGAGGGAAGGCTTCAAAGTTAACATTATTGCAACTGAAATTAACGATTCGGGTACGGAGTGCGGCAGAGAGAACTCCCCGATCTAAATGTACCATGGATACGGTTCAGAAAATGTCGTGTCGAACAGTGAGTTACGTGCCATTTCATCGTATTGATTTGATATCACAACCTTTTCTTTAAAGTTAATTACATATCTGCATAATAAATGAAGTATTTATTTCCTATTATTGCTGACCTCGTTTAATCAGATGTTTCTTTATCAGAATATAATAGGAATTATTAACTCGTATTCAATTAATTGTGAAAATATCTAATTAATTAGATAAGAAAATTTAAAGTAATCAGATACTAAACTGACCTTGGGGCTCCATTTTATGGACCTTTCATTTCTAAGCATTTCAATATAAGCATTTTAAAAAAGTGATTAAAATTATCTTTAAAACAATGCCTTAAAAGCAAAAAAAAAAGTTTGTTGTCTGCATATATTAACAAAAATTCATATTTTTTCTTCTTTTATTGGCGTATTGCAAGGAATAGTGGCTTTTGGAACATTTATAAAGGAGATCATTGTTACACTCTCCGCATATTTTCATTAATCCTCCAACAGCGTCTAGGCGGCACAAGTAATGAAAGCGTGACGAGTTACCTTTAACCGCAGGAAAGCCAATCCCACTCCCCGATTCCAGAGAAGGGGGTATGAAGACTTATCCTCCCTTCCCATTCAGTCCCTAGGGATGGACCGACGTCGCTTATCTCTAGGACAACAGATGTGCTGCTAAAGTGAAAGGCAACGTTTGTCTTTTAGGGTTTGTAGAAAGGAGAACAGACAAGTGAATGCAGTCATGGGAATACCAGGGCAAGTTTGCGATAACATGAGAAAGGGTTTGGATATTTTTTCTCGCGTCTATTGGCGACCAGGGTATTATAGAAGAATCCGAATGTGATCTTTCATTGGATGAATAGTCAGCGTGCGATTTTTACCTAAAATAACGAGGTTTTGGGGAATTTTAGTTGTGTTTTATTTGTATAAAAAGTACCAGGACCGTTTTTTTTTTCAGAGGAAAAGGGGGGTGAAAGTTTCCAGACTTATGCTTTGAATGTTTTATGTAAGTCGTATAAAACTATTTTCTGGAAGTTAATTCTCTCCACGAGACAAAAAACATAAGTACTGATTTCTGAAAAAATATCAAGATTCGCAGAATATTTTCTTAGGCATTTATTTCAGCCTTCTTCATATAATCGCAGATTTCAGTAATTTGTTCCTTATACTGTGATCTGGCCAATGACACTTCTAAATATCTGTCTTTAAGTGACTACATTTTGTAAGCTGTATTTTTCACCTGTCATAAATTTTAGTGACATCCATTGCGTGAAATTACTGATAAGGAAGACTTAGTGCAAATTTTAAAAAAATATCTATTTTTTATGTTCATTATTTCAAGAATGTACTTGTAAGTACAAAGAACATTAGTTTCTTTACGCAACTGAGAAGCAATACATCGAATTCACAATACTTCTTTACGCAATTTTTGCTTTGAATTCACAAAATTCAGTCCTATTTCCTTAATTATGTTTGAAAGCATAGCAAGATAGAGATGGGGATTATATCAAATACATTTCAAATTCAGTAAGCCTTTTAAATTACAAAATATTAAAAAAATAAAGACACAACGCAGTTTTCACAGTTTGCATTAAATCGCATATTAGGGTACCAATTAAATAATAAGTAAATCTTTCACAGAAAAGATGCGCTTGTCGCTGGATATTCTTTCTTAGCCGTATTTTATTTTTCTTAGGCGTAAAAGCTCGACTTTGGGATATTCTATATTGTAATGTTTATTTTTACAAATACATCATATTCTACAGCTGACATATTTGTACTTGAATGAGCGATTACTATGATGAATGGTTTATAGCCAAGTAGCTTCTTTGGCCTATGACTTGCCTTTCCGACATTTTTAGAACCTGGATTTCGCTTTGGATACATGATCCATTGTTTATTTCATATGCTGCTTAGACAGGATATTGGTTAGTGTCGCTGATTACCGTACCAAAGGTGCCATGTTTGATTTCTGGATTTTTCATGAATGTTTGTAAGCTTATAGTATCTGTGCGGAAAGGGAGTACTCAAAATGTACAGCTATCTGAAATACCCTGGAGTTGTTGATGCCAAGGAAAGGGGTGTGTGAAACCCTCAGACCACCACCTCGAGGTGTTCCACTTCAGAATTCCAATTGGGGCGGAAGATTAGCAGTTAGCAGTACCTAAGGTGCCTACATGGATGCATAATTGCCGGCCGTGCTTCAGCCTATGCCTGTTAATTCCATATTCGTAAGCAGTTTCAAAGTCTTGTTCCTGGAAACGTACTCTCACATATTAGGTGGAAATCGAAAGCAAAAGTTATATTTTTGACGTAAATGAAGCTTTCCGTCATGAAAGTATTTCAAATAGGGATAAAATACGCGAACGTTTTTAACATAAAATCTTAAAAAGTTTTAACAAATCTATTTTTTTAGAAAAAATAAAGAGAATTTTCCAGAAATCTAATTTGTTTATTTTAAAAATTAGGCAAACCCTAACGTATTACCTACATTTAACACACAATTTATACAAAATAGTTCTCTATTTACTGCATCCTATTTGATACTTGCTGTGAAAAGTCAAATTGTATCCTTTTCTCCCACTCAAAGCATCTTGTTTCGTTCTTTGCAACAAAGATGTGAAATTTGCATTAATCCTTGTTTAATCGTAGATCTCATGTATTTTGACCTTACTTTGATATTGCCATATTTTGTGTTAACATGCTTTCTGCAGGTGAAGGTTTGAAAAAATAAACAAGCAGAAACGCATCTTAGCCAATATTTCTCTATTCTATTTACAAAACTCTAAGAGCTGCAGTTACGAGATACATTACCACTTGATTGGTAGCTAGTTGATTGGAATGGATTAGACTGAAGAAACGTTAATGGAAACTTGTGCAATTCTTGTTGGACACAATATAATTAGCTAAAAGCCTTGCCTACCATTTTAGAAGTAATACATTTGGCGGAATTGAAGCGACATTTTTGGCCACGCTGCACAAGGTTTGAAACATTTTATAGCTACATTCTATTACGTGGACCTAATACTAAAAGCATTTTAGTCACGTTACAGTTTACAGAAATGAAACATGAAGGAGATGTAACTCGTTCTTTTGAAGTACGGTAACATGAAGAAACTCATTTATTTTTAATCGTTGTTTATGTCTTCTTGCAAGCTGAAATTTTATTGGGAAGTATACTTCTCTAGATTACAAAATAAAATATTCAAAAGCGCAGAAGCTTAACTTGAAGAATTTTGATTGAGCTAAAAATGAAGGAAATTAAATTTGAAAATGAGAACATATTCTGTGCTGTTAGAGTACACACGTTTACTCTAGTCCATAAATTTTTGAAAACGTTACAGGCAACACCTCATTCATCTAATCATTGTAAATGAATAATTGATAAAAGTCAATTAATAAATTAGTAAAAATTGACTACATATAATTCCTATAGAAAGAGTTAAAACGAAATATATAGTAATAAAGCACTGGCAATTTTTAGAAGACAAACTAATTTGAATATTAACATTTTACATTACTTTTAGGTATTTTAAATAAGAGTTCTTTTTGAGACTTTAAATAATTTTGAATGTTGGTCTAAACATGAATTAATATGAAAAATTGAAAAGTTAATTCTTTAAAATACTTTGAAAAATGTAGTAATGCATTTATTTACTTATAAAACAACATTTCATTACGTCATACGTATCATAATCATAAAACAGCATTTTATTGCATTCATATTTATGATAAACTATGAACACTTAAATTTTCCAACGAAGTTATTATCGAAACAGCGTAAAAGTGTTAGGTTTAATATTCCATAATTAAAATTATCAGACCAATCGAAAAAAGAAGATCTGTACTCTCAAGGCATATAAAGCAAATGCAGAAAAATATATTCAGGTAAAATTTAAAAGGAAATAAATAATTTTATAAAAATATTAAAAAAATGGATATTAAAATAGAAGACGATATTAGCTATATAACTGATCGTGCATAAAAGAAATTAAAATACAATAAATTAATTGTACTTTTTCTAAATAAAATTCGCTCAGAATGTAAAAAACTTTAGAAATAATTTCAAATGAATTATAGTGATTTAGCGTAATTAATATCTCTGAGCGCATTTTGTAGCCCAGTTATAAAGTCGATATTGCGTCGGTTTACTACACATGGGAAATCACTTTTATAATTGTTGGGACCAAATATTAATCGCCCTGCATTATTCTTAAAGAAACTAAATGAAGAATCTGCATGTCTCTCCATTGAATGTTCTTTTGACTGTAAAAACGCGGCGGAATCTAGAGCCATAGAAATTTGAATAATTTATTACTTCATCACAACATGTGTTCCTATAAGTCCAAATTTTGTACCTCGGATTTGTTTTATTATTTATTTAATATTTTATAAACCTTTAATGATTTTTTATTAACAAGCTCAACGCTATGAAAATGGAGCAATGGCAACACTGTATGTGTGTACGAGTATATATAAATATATATATATACGCTAGTGCTTTTGACCCGGTTTTGAAAAAGCATAAAATTTATCAACTGATTACAGAGTTGCGGCTTCGAATTTCGGAAATCCCCCATTTCACATTTGAAAACCGAGAAGAAATGAAATGCTTTGTTACCTAATTTCTTGAGTGTAAGAGAGAATCAAGTTTCTTCATTGCTTTTTAGTACTATAATACGAGTTTATTACAAAACAGAACCGTTTACAGGTAAATGCAGCTTGGCAAATACTCTCCCTTGATTTCGAAATTTGTGTTTCTTTATTTTGTTACAAATTCGTAGCTTATCTGTATTAATTTTTTTTTTTCAAATAAGTTTTTTTCTGGTCCGTTAATAACAATTTTATTGCATCCCAAGTTTCCAAAAAGGAGAGACTGCATAAAGTCTCGAACGATAAGTGCAGCATTTGACTTGGAAAAATTAGTAGAACTTCTGTACCTTTCTTTGTAAACCTTTCTCCGCCTTACAGATATAAGTCTAAAAAATTATGGATTCAAAGAATAGGAATTCCTGAATAAAAAAAAATAATCATAGTAAAATATTTCACATACATTTTTGTGCTCAAATGGGAATAGCTTATCCTAATGAAACCTATGGCAAACCACAAAAACATCATGAGGTTAAGTTCTTCCTCAGAAACCGAAAGGGAGACGAACTACCAATGCGCAACGGTCTTATATACTATGTTAATAATGCATCGTTTAGACAATGGTTTTGTGGTCAGCAATCTTTGTAGTTTCGCACCTGTTTAGCTGGGTTTAAGCCACAGCCAATCAGGGACGGAAAGGTTGTGCATGCGTAAATGTGTAGATCTCAGCGAAACCGTCGACCAATGATAATTTCGCTATGATTGGTCTGCTGTTATACCAGGTGGCATAAAGGTGAAACGTTAGAACAACTAGGGAAAATCCGTAAACTAGTTTTTCTGACGTAGCAAGCTTTGGTTGCCTATCAACGAAGCTCATCTTAAACCACTTCTCATTTTAAAACCACCGTGTGAACGAAGCTTAACTCATACCGACCGCTAGTGCTTCAACAGCATACGCACATCCGACAGGTCGCTCAGCCGCAGATTCTCCCTGTTCTTATTAACAATCTGTCAGGTCAATCTAATAAATCGTTTAAATAAAACTCTACAGTACCATTTTTTTCGCTCATCGTGAAAGGTATTTTTTTAGAAACGGTGTGAAAATGTAGGAGTTTACGAAGCAACGCACTTAATGCAAGTTAGCAATGTACCTCAATACTAATAACAAAATACATATGATATAGCAATTGGCAATTGTTCATCACCATGACTACCGATTGAGAGGCTATTTTTAGGTAGCCCCGAGAAAAATGCGATTAATAGGCTATCGGTCGGTAGGCGTTGGCGAAAAAAAAGCCGATTAATATGCGATCGGTCGGTAAAGTGTTAATAGGTAACTATACGAAGGAAATCCTAGAGAATGGGTACAAATATTAAACTTTAATGGCAGCTGAGCTTGAATTGAACTGATATAATCAGTTCATTTCAAGCAATATACTGAAATGAAATTTTTGCCTCAAGATTTCTATTTCGCATATAATTTCCGATTGAAACTCCCTGCATGCGACATCGCGTTCTAAATATTTTGACTGACACTTTTATATTGTGAGTGATCACATTTCAGTCAGAATGCTTTTAACCGTTGTTCTCAAGTATGATAACAATTCTGGAAACAACAAACTTTAGCTGGTAATAAGTCAGGAAATATGTTTGTTGAGTATTATGACTTTGCTTTACTATACATTCCTTAACTGTACTAGTTCCTTTAATAGCTTTTTAACTACCACAATGATTTATATACATAACAAAGGAAAATGAAATTTGGGTGCCATTTGCAGGTAAAGATATTGCATTGTAATACTATAGTGTGTACCATTATGCACATTTCCCATTTCTTATAACGCAGTGTTACCCTCATAAACTTATTTAAGCTTCTTTTATTGTGCAACCCCTACATTTTGAATTCGTTATAGTGTCTGATTATTATCTGTCACCTTAAATGTAATGTACTTATTGATTTATATTCATTCTCAGTACAGTTAATTGCGATTTTCAGTTGATCCAATTCCATATGTGTACATTTAGACATGTACATGATTATATCTGTGCGCACAATTTAGCTGAGATAAAATTGAGCTTCATGTATGATGATTCCGATTTTAGTAAAATCTCTAAGCATTTGGCAAAAATCCGTAGCAGAAATCTCTTCTTAAAGAGGCATAAGAAATTGACGTAGATTTAACTTCTAATAATAATTATCACGATGCCATGTTTCCCTTTCATCTAGATTGAAACGATAAGAACACAAATAGATTTGTTTTTGTTTATGCATCTACTAATTTATTTTATTTATTTATTTATTTATTTATTTATTATTTTAAGTACGCGGCTTCTTAGATTTTTTTTTTTTTTTTTTTGGTTCATGCTTTGTCTGCTTACTCTGAGTTATTAAATTATACTTTATCTCCTTATTCTGAATGTCAGAATTATCTTCCTCTCATATTTTTTTGCTTTTTAATCAAATTCTCTTCATTCTTTGTTAGGTAACAAAACAATCAGTTTCTTTATCTCTTCTTCTCTAAACGAATTCATGAGATTTTATACATGTACGAACATCAATGTCTTTAAATGAGAAACTTACTTTCAACAACTGCAAATATGTTATTAAATTCGTTAAATTGAAGAGTTATGATGAATGTTAAAATGATTTTATACTCGTTATTGCTTCGAAACATTCTCCAACTGGTACGCGGGATGACATTTTCGGTAATTATTTATCAGTTATTAGTAACTATTTCCTTTTTATCAATCCTCATTTGAAATATTATCCTCATTTGAAATAATATTATCCTCATTTATCCTCATTCATCATCATATTATCCTCATTTGAAATAACAAGTTTCATTTTACTTTTTTTTAAGCAAGAACAATTGTAATAAAAACTAAATGAACTGGTTTATGCTTCTAACGTATGCATGGGTAATTAGATTAAAATGATTTACAAAAAATTATAAGAATTCGAAAGTGTGGTAATAGAATCATCGTGAACAAGAAATAAACACAATTAAGTGCACTATTTTGGTACCTCGTTTCTCCTTAAAACTTTAAAATAAAAAGATTTCCACCTTTTCTTAGAATTTCAGTTTGTAATTCCTAAAAGAGAATGTCTCTGACTTCTTCCACAAAATTCAGAACCACAAAAATTGCAAATAAAATGCATAATTTTATCTCGACAGTATTTCGTAGACATAAATCCTTATTTTATGCATATAAAAACAACACAAGCTGAAATTTTTATCGGTTGTTTTTGACTCGTGTTAGAGTTCACGATAAAACAACGTAGAATAAACAACCTGCATTAAACCAACTCGGCATTTACTGAATATCCAAAGCGAAGGCCATGATTTACGCCCCAACGTAAAAATTCAGAAACCACAATTTCAATGCAAATATTGACAGTAACCCACGAACTCTCGTAATACTTTTATCTCTTGAGTGTATAGGTTGCAGTCTTATAGGTTTCCAACCACGAAATTTCTTGACTGCTCTAGATGTTTGGTACTTGATATCTAGAATAAGAAATTCTTCCCTTCCTAAGATTTCCTTTGCATATTTTTATGAGTTTTGGAAAAATCTATATAAAAGTTATCATTAATTTTGGAAATGTTAAAGAATTTAAAATAGATTAATTCTGGTTAGAATTTTGATATATTGTATGCAATTCAAATATATTGGCATTGCTACAGTTTCAACTACGCGGTTATCTGGCATCAGCGCAAGATAAAATATAAATATAAACTTTATAAAAATGTCGTAAATTTATTAATTATAACGTTAATTTAAAGCACGTTTGAAGGTATTCATTACTATTAAGTTAGAGATATTTAGTCTTAAAATAGAATTTAGTTCATTGCTTGAATCAATATTTCGAGAGTAATTTTTGAAATGTTTCCCTTATTGCTTTATCTGTTAACAGAAAAGAAAATGAGTAAATTATTACTTAACATAATCAAATATTACATAAGTATGTATGTAAAATTTGACATCCTAGGGAAGAAAGACATTCGGTCCCTAGGCATTCCTGAACTATAAATAATGTAATAAATGTAACAAATATGATAATATAAAAACTGTGGTTTGAAAATAACGCAGAATTTTATTTAAGACCTGCCTTTTGAACTTCTTGTCGCTTGCAGCTATTTGTTTACATGTCACCCTTATGTTTTCACTTTGTATTATGATAATTTGCATATGCAGATGCATTTTGATTAGTTATCAATTACTGAAAAACGTAAAAAGCAATACACGTTCGTTTCTCTTTAAACAGGAAATATTTGAAACCTAATATTTTGGCACAATCAAGTGGCTGCCAACATTACCAGAATCTTCATTTAAAAACCAAGTACTTATAAAGCAAATGTAATAGTTTACAAAAATAATTTTGAGAAACAGTAATTAATGCTTAAATTTATACAGCAAATTATTTCTGTACGTATCTGTTTTTGAGTGCTAACCCTAGGAGATAATTTTAGTACAATCATTGCTAAATATTATTAGATATTTTAATTGACTGAAGGTTAATAATAAGAGTACAAACACATAACTGGGCTATCAGAGTGCAGTTATACTGCAGATACATTTCTCGACATCGTTTAAAGTCTTCGATGCCGAGATAGAATGTATTATTTTCATCTACTAATGAAAGAAAATAATCAAGCGTGTGGTTGGAGGGCATTGTGATAAATTTAAAACTTTCTTCCCATATGGTTGTTCTGATGCAACAAACAAACTTTTAGCTCATTATTGGAAGCTCTAGCGTTTAACTCCGAGAAAAAGCATAGTAATGTTTAAGAATTCTTCACTCTTAAACTTCTCTTTTCACACGTATGATTTCAAAATTAAATATGGCTAATCACGTCATCAACTCGGGATGGCCAAATGGGGATTTTCCTTTCGCTTGGGTCACATTGAGGAAAGGGATGTGTGGGAGATAAGGATATAATGTCATTTTTTAGATTCCGTGAACAAAGTGCCTTCTGTTGCCGTAATATAAGAGTGTTGTTGCTCTCTAAACATATGATTAATATTAGTTATCTAATAGGTAGTAATTTAACCTCAGGGAAAAAAAACTGCGTGTCTTAGTTAGGTAACTTAAGTAATGATTGAGATTAGCTTTTATCGACTAGACATGAAGCAACTCGTAACTATATAAAAAGTATATTATTCATTTTAAATTTAAATTTATATTTACATTTATAAACCAATCAAATTAGGTAATATATTCAACACCATTAGCTTGGAATCAAGTTTAACTAAACAGTGTGTTTAACTTTATATTTCATATTTATGAATCTCACTTGTCTTATAGCATAGGACTTCTAACAACGACTTTTAGGCGTAGTTGTTTATTGCCACTGAAAAACAACAGAATTTGGTTTAATGTTACTTAAAGGTACCCTATTTTCGTTTTTCGCGAGCTCAAATAAGGACAATACATTGTTCAATTTAATGGTTTGAGTTTTGGTGTAGAAATTTTCTGCGAGGTATTTTTAAGGAAATTCTAGTGAAAAGTAGTGTGCATGTAGTTTGAATGTAAAAATAATCTAACAAATGCATTACAAATTTAGAAAATAGGGATATTTCGAAGTTCACAGATTTATTCGACATTTGCAGAAAAATATAAGATTAGAAAAATCTTAAAAACCTCATAAAATTTGTAAAGGTAATCCTCATGGCAACTTATGTCGCGATAAAGATTCTGGTCATATATATAGTTATATTTTCAACATAGTAAGCACTAAATTACTAAAAACATATAGTGAAAAACCTTCATCCAGTCAGAGATATTTTACCCAATATTTATTTGAGTCGTTACATAAAAGCTTAGACTGCCGAATAAAATGAAGTTAATCTTAATCAATTTATTTGCACTAACTTGGTATAAAATCTTTAGGAAATAAATGTTTTCTACTGTTGCAAGATTGCTAATTGAAATTAGAATTTTATGTGACATTGCAAAGAACCAGTAAACAGAACAAATGATAATTTTCTTTTCAAATTTAGACAACTTATTTCTCACAAATATTTTTTAATAAATTATACGTGCTCATCTCACGGTCGAAGAAAGACATAGTATAAACAAAAGACGCAGCACTTAGTTTGAATCTGAGATCTGATTGGATGATTTTAAATGATATCGACGGCTTATTTAAATGTGTTGAACGTTCTATTTTAAGGTCGACATCGTAAATAATGTTTGAAGGAATGACTGCATTTGAAATTAAACTGAAATTGCAACATTTTCAATTAAGAGCAGGTTTTATTTATACCTTATCATAAAATCGCGTAAACAGCGAGAAATATACAGTATCAATTGTGATTTTATCAATTTTAAAATCAGCAGCTGTATTTTACTATATTTACTACTTCCTCACAATTGTTAGTGGGAATTTTTTATACAGATTTGCAAATGAAATGAAGAGAGTTACAATGAGATACAAAACGTATTGTAAACGCATTGGTCCCCATTAACAAAGCACTTACTGTGTTTCTCGAAAAATTCGTTTTTATGGCAACTGTTTCTGAGAGAATATATTTTGATCAGATTTTTCTAATAGCATATATTTATAAGCAAAGGTTTTCCCCTATTGAGCGTGAAGTAAGTGCAAAAGTTTCAAACATTTCAAAAATAATCTTCACATTTGAGTATGGTCCTTCTGATTAGATTATGATACACTAAGCATTCGAAAATTGGTGCATTTTAACATTAAACATGTTAGTCTATTAACTTTTGGATTAAAATATAGACGCATTTTTATCAGATACACGGATTTTTTATCAGATACACGGAGAGATTTTAATAATTTACATCCTTAATGTTATTTTGATTTAAATATAGGATATCTTATTTAAAGAACTAAAAGCAGATGCAATTTCATGTTTTAAGACAGAGAATGCAGCTTCATTTGAATACTCTAACATATATTTAGCTCTGGCATTTAATCATTTAGAGTCTTATATCTGAACCGACGCAATGTATTAATTAAGTACCCATTGTACCCAAATATTGTCATAGCTATTGTATGTAATGGAATTTATACATAGCTATAATTTTAACATGAGTTATTATAATTTTATCTTAATATAAAATACCAGACTTTAAGGTACTTCTAACTTTGAATCCGTTGTTTTTAAATGTAGTTAACACTTTATGAAGAACAGCACTAGATATTTTAAGTCAGGAGAAGTGCTCTTGAAAAGAATTCACTTTTAAACTCTCCTTGATTTTATATTCCAGAGCGCTTTTCTATTCCATACTCTTTTTTAACATCAGCCTGCTTTATGTTTAGTTATTTCACTAAAATTAAACAAAAAGTTATTAAAATTGAAGAAAATTATCTAATGTATTTTAAGCGCGCAACGCCAGATTTCTTCAGCAGCGAACTTCAAAATGCGGAAATAGATTTTGGAGTGAAGCTCCCAGCTTTATCTTTTCCTTTCCATCGAAGCAATATCCTCATTTTCAATAGCAAATCTAACCTGCATACGTGTGTGTAAATGTACATTATTTCCGTACCTTCACTATTTTGCTGAATAAACTTCATTATATTTGAATGAGAAGATATAAAAAGGAGTTATGTGACTAAAGTAAAATTTTTCAGAAGCAACAAAAAACTACCTCATTTCTGACAAGAATATCATAAGACGTTTAAAAACGCTTAATTGTACAGATCGTATTTACACAGATCACCAAATTTTGTATTCTTGAATTCTGACATTCATGTGAGGAGTGGGATATATTTTTGTTTGCTCCTGTAGATTTGATTTTTGCCGCATAGCCCGTTTTTACATCTTTTGATTCATTTATGACAAAACGCTTCCGTTTAATGTAAATTGAACAGTACGAGTGCTTGTAACTGAAATGTCTGGTGTGAACTCTTTTAAAACATGTTCGAAATAAGCTGTTATAAACAAAACAAAGTTCACAAAAAAAAGAATAAAACAAAACAAATAAACAAAGTTCGAAATAATCTGCTACTAAAACACATATATAAATAAGAATTGCAACAAAGGGTAGAAAAAATTACAAGAAATAATTTTCAACATTTTATTTTAAGGCAGATATATTTAAATATATTATTAATAATTAAGACTTTAGCTGGAAATTCTATTCATATTAAATCAAACATGTATTAGCAATTGTAATTACGTAGACAGTGTGATATCATGACAGACATACTCCTATTTCAGACTCATCCTTGTGCAAACCGGTAGATATTAGCATACCATGTAACTACTGCAGTCATATTTGAGATGCTCCAATCAGGTCTTTGCATTCGAATGACAGAGATCATCATAATCAGTATTCCAATGCAAATGAAGGCTTTATATAATTAAACGCTCAATGAGGCAAATCGAGTTAAAGCGAATGCCGTCGTTATCTAATGGTATCAATGCCATTTAAGTAAATAAGAGATGTCCACACAGAATAACCCAAGTGATTGATAATTCGTGCAAATGACAATTATTTCAGGCAATACTGAAGATTGAAAGACGAGTAAAAATTGAATGCACATTAAATGCCTGTCTATTAATATGTGACATATTTTTTCATGTATTAATTGCAAAATGTCTAGATATTTAATGCTTGTATTTAAGCATGTAATTTAATTTACATCTCTATTTTACATTGTAAAGAAATAAACAGATGCTAGTTTAGCAACAGATTGAACTTTCATATTGTTACGTGCATACGGGTACGTTATGGATTAAATTCACACAGAACCGATAATAGCTTGGTGTAATTTATTTTTGTAAAACCACTTCACAGTTCTGACACTTTTCACACAAAAGTACTCGTACAGCTCTTCTCAGTATGACAGAGCAAAATCAGTAATTGTGATTTCAAACTGTTAAAAAATTTGAACAATATAAAAGGCATCAAATGCCTAACATCACCCAGTGATCTCTCAATACTTTTAATACTCTGAGCTAACTTCTGAACTCAATTCTGAATTAAAAGTTAGAACTGATGTTCTCTCAGGTCTCTTATGATTTCTCCCTGTCCGTCGAGAAATTTCCAGTACTCCTCCAATTTCTCAAAATTGCTGGATGGCATACGCAATAACAGTTTCTTAGGATACAATAACAGTATACACCTGATACACATACAGTTACATATAAGTCGAACAAGTTACAGTTACATGAGGGTAGGGAAAAAATCACCAAATGTTCCCCGAGTTTGACGATTTTGGGGATTTCTCTCCAAACTTGGCGACAAAACCATCGTTAGCTTCGCGTTATCTCACCAATTTAGCGAGAAAAACCACGTACTTCGATGTAATTCCATTTTTCCGGCAATAATTCTTATTTCTGAGGCCTTTCATATTACATTATATAAGAAATGATACAATTTACATATAATTGCACTAAATTTATTTACATGTACATAAAATTCATAACAATATCTTTCAAGAACATCTGGAAATTCATCATCTCCACTTTACATTATTTTCCAGATGTATTGAAAACTTCATAAATTAGACTGATCTGTCAAATACCTTATGAACACAAATGTTTTGAAACTGCGAATATGCATGGGTATACAAATCCGATTTCTATATTATGCAAGTAATAAGAAAGCACCTGAATAATGTCCAATTGCCTGTAAATGTATCCATTACTTGTTCTCTATTGTAAGCAGTTTTTATTATTTCAAATCGTCAATGGTTTATCTTAATTAATTTAAGTGTTTATAAAACAATGAATGATATTTGAAGTTTCTATACTGTTTCTTTTGCATCATAGTATCTTTCATATTTTTTCGTCATGTGCTTGAGTAGTTTTGGAATACATATTTTAAATGCTATCAATCAACGTCGAACTTTTCATATTAATTTTAATTTTATGAATTCCCTACTCATGCTGTCATTGGCAAATTGGATTCTATATATTTGGCTTATTGTTTTTCTGCTTTTCATTATTTGCAGAAAAGAGTAAAAGCCAATTCCTTTTCCAGATTTATGTTATATTTTTGCACTTTGCTTTCTTTATTGTGACAGGACTCCGTATTTTATACCCATCATATACTCAAACTGCTCCAAATAAACTCAAGGTATATGTGCTTTACTCGTATTCAAACGACTCAAATAAAATGACAACAACGCTAAAGAAACCCATACTAAAATTTGTCTTCTCCGTGAAAGGGAATCAAATTTGAGATATAAATGAAGAAAAAATTGGGAGCAACTGGAAGCGTCTCTAGAGTATACAAGATATCTTATGTGTTTGTGTCAGTATATTGGATAAAGACTTATAGGCTTAACTAAGGAAAGTAAAATGCATGCATTATTATTCAGATTTTTATAGAACTATTTTGGAGTATGGCATAGGTATTTCAAACTTATGATTGATAAGATTTTGATGAAACTAAATCACAAACAGAAATGATCGATTATTTCATACACAAAACAGCAAACATCAGAAAATAATCTCCTTTTCTTTGTTATAAATTTTAATTCTTTCACATATATGTTGTATAAGTATTTTAAAATCAGATTTTGCTTTCTCTTAGCAATAAACGTTTAAACATTTCATTCTAAACAAACATATGGTTAATGTAAGTTTACTAAATATATACAAAGAAATAAGAGTTAGAGTATATTTTTGTACGAGTTTAGTGTAGGTAGTAAAACATCTGAAATGAAAAGTTTACGATGCATTTTAACAAGGCAATTATTTATAAACGTTGGTTACAGTGATCGTTTCAAAGCTTTTTGTCCTTAAGATGAAAGTCTTGTAGATGCATAAAGTCATAGAATTCTTCCCGTACTTGTGTACTTGTGATAAGAACAAAATAATTAATTGAAGCAGCTTCAAACATAGTAAACCGAGAGCTTATAAAAATCGTGAGTTTTGAGAAGTAAGACATCTTTTATTTAAGACAGATACGAAAATAAATGTATTAAAATAATGATCACCATATGAACTGATAATGACCATAGTAATTACCATTACAAAATAGACTCAGCACTTTTTATCTACATAACTGATCTATTTCTCAGTTGCATTGTAACGTGCGTTTACTAATAGGATACTGTACGGCAACTGAAAATATTATGCATTTTTGATTCATACTGCCGATCTTCGGAAACACAACTTGAAACCGGTGATCAGATCCGTTGGTCTGTTGAAGATGGGATTATGGGAGATTTCTGTTGGTTTTGAAGAATAATCAATTATTTTTTTAATCAGAGCGAAATAATTATATCTCATAAATGTTATACTAAAATCAAGTAACCGCTTTACAAATATCCTAAATCAGCACTGATCAACCTCAAATACTCGATCTTCTTACTTGACAATGCCCGACAGCATGCCACATGATGGTCATTCTACCAGTTAAATGAGCTGTACTGAGAAACATTTTTCGTATATGATATACTCACCGGCCCTCTTCTCTATTGATTTCCTCTCTTTAAACTTCTGTGCAACTCATTGGTGCATTAAAACTTCAGCAAACATGCTGCTGCCAAAAGTGTTTTTTATGTTTCATCAGTGCTAGAATTTCAATTTGTTCTTCTGTGGGAGTAAATAAACTTGTAATATTCTGACTGAAATTTCTAGATTCCAATTGTTGATATTTTTATTAAAAAGCATATTATGAGGAGAAAGATACCTATTTGAAATTAATGGTTTTTAATCTTCAATTATTTTCTTCGTTACCTATTTTTTCTCTTCAAAGATTAACTTTAGCATTAAAAGAAAACATATAAAAGTTTTATATCTGCTTGTGGCAGTTAAGTCATTCAATTACAGAATACTGTAAACAAGTTGAATTTGATGAAAACTATTAAATGAAATTATGCCCCCTCCTCTTTTTTAGATTTTATTCATAATTGTTTTACTATCTTTCTTTACACGTGTTTCGTTTGACTATGGGTGTAATTTAATGTACAATTCTGTTGACTAGTCTGTTACGCAAGAAACATTTTTATAGGAAAACCAGATTCTTTCAGAGAAATTATATATACTGATTATTAATCATTATTAAACATGGAAACAATTATTTCAACATTTCCCTTCTATTTAGTTCCATTACTTCTCTAAAATATAGTGATCCAAGCTAATTTAAATAAAACTTGCGAAGTTGAGAGAATTAATTTCCCTTGTCTTCATAAAGGAAAATAAAACTTAGTTTTACAGTAAAAGGAAGACTGAAAATGAAGTTAATTTTCGCACTAGAGTTTATTTTCTCTAGAAAAAATTAAAATAAAAAACCTCAACATACATTCAGAGTTGCTGTCGCACACTATACAATCTATTTTTACAGCGGTAACAATAATCGCTACAGATTTCAGCTTTTAAGATCATGTCCTCTATTTGGAGCTGTCAAAAGCTATTTGGAGAAGCATCTTAACAGAATCAGACAAACGTTACTTTAAGCAATCAAATAAATGACACAACATTACAGCTCTTCTCTTCTATCACGAAAACCATCTTACACGGATATCCCTCTCTAAATGCGACACCGAGATCCTTAATTAAACTCAAAACTGCTCGCCAAGCTACAACTTCATTCCATGTAACGAGGAAATAGCGAAGAAAGAAGGAGGGAAGACAGGAGTAGAAGGAAAGTAGAAAAGAAAGAAATGTCTCCTTGGAAGAATTTAGCCTTTGGGGGTTTGAACTTGAAAGTTTCCTTTGAAAACAAGACTAGCTTAGAAATTGCAGCTCTCTTACTGCTCAAGAGAACAAGTTGCTGTTAGAAAACATTTCTTTTGGGAATTCTTTTAGATAAAATATTTTCGCGAGTGGAGGAGTTTGTATCTTCTTATTTTTATGGATTTAGGACAGCTTGTAATTGTTAGCTTTAGTAATTTATGTTCTTATATCTCTTTTATTGATTTTTATACGATAAAAATACTGTTCTTATGAACTATTAAGAATAACATATTTAAAAAACATACAATAGTGACATTTAT
The DNA here is from genome assembly GCF_044657685.1 of Stegodyphus dumicola. Lineage (NCBI taxonomy): Eukaryota > Metazoa > Arthropoda > Arachnida > Araneae > Eresidae > Stegodyphus > Stegodyphus dumicola. Next base: position 94,608,722 of record NC_140772.1, on the reverse strand, counting down.
TTATATTTCGTTATTAAATATAAGTAATTTTTATTTTCATTTAAATTATTAATTGAACATGAATAAAATACTCAAACTATTATATTAATTATCATTAATAACTATTTTTATTGAAATAATTTTTAATAATTACTATAATAAATTAAATGCTCATTTTTCTTTTTTGTAGTGATAGGAAAAATAAATTCGAGTTTACAAATTGTATTAAAGGTTAGTTCATTTAAGCATAAAATTTAAGGTGCTCAAAATGTAAATTTTTCTGAAATTATTTCACGAAATTTAATGGCAGACATTAAATAATTTTGTTTATAATGCAATATATTATAAATAAAATAGAGACAGTAAGTAAAAATATATTTGCTTGGAAGGTATTCGATATAAACAACAAAATTTCCAAAATATATATAGTGTTTAATACACTTCAGAATAATTTTACGTATATTATGACATATAATTTAGAATTGGATTTGAGAAAAGCAAAATTTGGAGTTACTATAATAAAAAATCTCAAACAGTGATCAGAGTTATATTTCAAAATATACATCTTATTAATATGTTGGTTACATATTTAGACTGGCATTTTAATTTTAAAAATATGATTAAATTTCAAGTCAATTAAAATAGAGAAAAAGATTACATTAAAAATATATTAATGACGTATGTCTTTGAATTTAACATTTACAAAAAGCATTTCACTTTTTGAAGTGTATTTAAGCTGAATCTGAATATGACCTGAACTATTAGTGTCGCACACACTTTCGTTGAAATTTGTCTTTTAACACTAATTTTGAACTTCTAAAACACTTGCTAATTCTTTACGGCTCACAACAGAAGTTTTAAACGTTTTCGGTATCGTTCTTGATGGCAAATTAAACTGCTCCGCACTTCAAACAGCGCAAAGTACTCGTATAAATTTGCACAGCTTGCTAATTCATGACAATGACACGCCTCACGTGGGGATTATCCAATAAGATGAGAAAATTCTGATTCCATAATATAACACAGCGAGTTTCTTCCAGCTTCAGTCTCACAACGCGCTTAATAAATCGTATGCAAATTTGCCAGAGATTTCACTTGCTAAGAATCTATCGCACATACAGAATTACTGCAACTAGTGTTTTTCAAGCATGAATTTTCTTGCTTAGTATTAATTATACTGAACGAAGTAGAAATATCACGTGCGGTTAGACTCCAAGGAAGAACCACAGTTCTTTTATCGTGTTGACACATCTGAGCAAAAGTGATTATGAGCACACGGTGTTGCATCACTCATGGGAATTTCTTGCTTAGTATTGGTATTAGTTATACAAAATTACGCAGCTGTCTTACGTGTGGTTAGACACTGGTCGGGCGAACAGTCTTACTTTTTTTTAACGTTTCTACACATTTCACGAACGGGCTGGTTGCATGAACGTTCTCGTGAGTTTCCTTATGCATAACGTGTTACAAGCCAGCTTTCCTTAGAAAGTCCTCCACGAAGGTATCGCTTCTCTTAGGTAGATAGCACTCAAGCCTTTGCGTAATCACATAAACCAAACCCCTTGGTTTAGTATTGATTACACAAAATAAAGTAGAATCTCATGTGCGGTTAGACTTTGGTAGATGATGACATGTATGACCTTCTGTTTCAAGCACGACCATCCTGTGTTCCTTTCTTTTCCTTAAGAGCTCGGTCAATGATTGAGGAGTATTCCATATCTGATATACACACCCAAGCAACATATCATCTTGAAATCCCACCTTGGGAAGATGCGGGAATCAAGCTTCTGGATGTTTTCTAGCTTCATAATAAGCAGAACGCTTTGCGAGATCGTATATAAACAAGTCCTCTTTAAACACAGATATGAATATAGCGGTCATGTGGCCGTATATACAGAAGGCTCAAAGAGAGCTTACCATGTTTGAGCAGGATTCGTAATGGTTGACCACGTGAAGGGCAGACGCTTGCACTACGCTTGCTGAGTTTTGACATCTGAGCTGGCCGCCTATATTATGCGCTTATTTATATATCAAAGTTACACCAGAAAATGTTCATAATTTATACAGACTCGTACAGTGCACTGAAATCTTTAGAAAATTTTTCCAACACTTGGAATCCTGCAGTAATTGAAGTTCTAACATTAAATCTAAGCTTACGGGTGCGTGAATAGCAAGTTCTGTACTGCTGGGTTCCTGGTTATGTTGGGATCAAAGGAAATGAGCTCGCAGATATCACAGCTAAGTTTGCTGTTAATCTGATGGATATTAAAAAGGTTATCAAGGGAAAACAAGATGCTGCAGCTATGGGATGCTCAGGTTAAGAATAAGCTTAAAACCGTGAAACCTCTGGTTGAATACTGGGATTCGATAGGAAAGGGAAGGAAAGAAAGGGAGGATGAAATTCTAACCTGCCTTCGTATTGGTCACTCTCGTATAACACATAGTTACCTTTTGAAGGCTGAGAAAGAACCTGTTTGTTCCCACAGTGAGAATATTCCTGTAGTACGTCATATTTTAATTGAATGTCCGTATTTTAATTCACTTAGAATGAAGAATTTTAACAACTCTGACATGCCTCTTGGCCTTATAATCGGGAAAGCGGCCAAAACTAATTTATTTCAGTACCTCAAGGAGAGTGGTTTTTCTTACTTAATTTGATTTTATTTTGATGTGCATTTGGACTTTAGGGCTATAAATTTTATTATTTATCATATATGATTTCATGCATGCATCACATCTTATATCATTACCCAATTAATGAGTTACTTCATCTTAACATTCACCGTTTTTATTACTTCTTTTTATTTTATAAGTCTCTTCTTGTTTTAAACTTGTGATATCTTAGAAATTATGTGTGGATGTGACTGTAACTTGTTTTTAACTATCATGCGTCTGGTGCTAATAACCTGTCCAGGTTGTGCGCCAAAATAATTACCAATACAATACTTCGGTAAAAAGAGCATCAGCATTTTTCTAGCGTGTTGAGACACTGAACAAAAGCGATTATGCGAACCACAATGCTGAAGCACCATATTGTAGGTTCTGCAATGTCAACACCAAAATCAGTAGCAGTCTTCGTATCCGCAGTCATTTCATTAGTGGCTTGAAAAGTGACAAAGTAATAGACTGTCAATTTTTAGCTTATATTAGTGAACAGAAACCTGATAATTTAGATGCTCCATTTTTAGTTTAGAATTATGGCTAATGACAGAAATTTGTTACCCTGCATTAACAGTTTTTAATGAAACAGTAAAAGATAAAGCTGTTGTTTTTCCTTCTCTTTTTTTAAAAAACTTAGTCAATAATACAGCTTTTATTTCTTAGCAAAATTGGGGACCTCTTCTCCATGATTTCAGCTTCCAAGTTAATATCTTTCAAGTGTATCAAAACTAATTCTGCTTTCAGTCCTTGAAAATGCTATATCATGTTTAAACCTTTGCTCTCGAGACATTTTTCCGCTCGGTCGAACCTACAGCTCAAACCGATTTTTGGCATATTTAGTGAATTTCCTACAGCTAATGTAAATTGATTTTACATAAATATAATAGTTCTTTTGTGCCTGAAAATACATGCAATCCTGCGCTTCTCTAGCTGGGTACAGACGGTATTCTCCGCCGTATTTCTTCGGATTCTATGCACATTAAAAATTCTGAATTTTCAGTCTCTTCTGTGGAAACATTGCTGTTTTCACATTCACTGTCTATTAACCAGATTTTCCATTTCTTATATCTCTTTCTTCTACCATCCTTCCCTCTATTATCAAGCAGTCTACGGATAGACGCAATTTCGTTCTTTGTCAACGAAAAGTTGATTTCATCTTCATTTGAAATGATTACTTCAACGCATTTCATGCTTATTTGTCCCCGTAACTTTGTAGATAATATTCCTATTACCCCCACTATCGAGTTCGAACTAACGTCTAAGACCATATGCAACAATAAATCTAAAATCTTATTCAAGGTTTAAGCATTAAACATCGTTACCGCTCGAACTACCACGTCAAACAGAGCGGTGACTGAGAGTTACCTTTCGAGTCACTGCTCACCGAAAGTCGCTTCTCGAAGGCAAAGGGTTAGATACTTAGTATATTTGAAGTACGTCTTGAAATGCATCTTAGTGTGAACCCGGGCTATTGAGAGTGCATTCATTTTTCATTAATACGTAAAAAGTGTTTTTCAAGAGCTGACGGTTTCAAATTCGAAATATTCGTAGTAAGAATAATTTAATGCCGTAACTTTGAAGGTTTTACAGTCAAAAGTTAGAGATTTAATGATAGATATATAACTAAAATTTAAATATTTTAAATATGTTATTTATCAGTATTAAATCAGCATTTGTAACAAATTTAATTTAAGTCGAAAATATAGCAATTGCGACTTACAGTGGTCTATACCAGCAACATTAGAGAAGCACTTTTAGCACAAAATCACGCCGAATTAAAACTATCTGCCCAAAGACAAGTAAGAAACTTAATGCTTCTTCCTTCTCCTTGTTTACCCTTTGTTTGAAAATTAAATGAAATTACATTGAATGAAAATTAAACAGAAATACATTTTATGTGAGAGAACAAACATTAGTATCAGATAATTCCATTTTAAAAGGTACACTATAAATGTTTTAATGAAGTTTGATAAGGTATTTTCTCCCTCCTTCCAGCATGCCATGATAACAGTAAAACATTCGGGGCGTATTCCAGAGATATAGGTTCGAGTCCCGGCAACGGCAATGCATATTTTTTATTTTCCCACTTCAAAATAACATAATGACTCTACAGTGGAACACAAACTAAAAGGTGATCATTTAGTCACTTTGCAGTAAATTAAAACAATATAACAGTTTTCAAAAACATAAGTTTCTCATTGCATTCATTATGAAAGATTCTATCATTTCAAAATTTATTTTATTTTATCATGAGCTTCATATAAAACGTATGGTTCTGATATCATCCTAGTATTATATTCTACAGCAAATTCAATATAGTTTCCGAAAAAACTGAATTTTAATATTTCTTTACTGTTAATTTAATGTATAGCAGCAATAATAATAAGAAACTAATAGTAATAATAAAATAAACTTCAAATAATTGGAGAGTTAGGTTTGAAGGCAACTTTCCCTTAAAAGGAAACTCTGTCTCCTGCCTGCTCAGCAAAGCACGTTATGCAATTAATTTAGTCTTAAAAAAACTTTAAAAACTCCTTAGGATTAATTATTGGATTATTAAATATTTATCATGTTTTTAGATCTTGCACTTAATTTACATATGCTTTCTAAATTTAAATGGTATTGCAAATTAATTCGTAGCAATAATTAATCTTTTATTTATATATAATTGAATTTTCATAGTTTAAAATTTAAATTAGCTTTTTGTAATAGAGAATATTCGTTAATGGAATAGTAATAAGATATAGTACAATGTCACAAACCTGAGGTAATACATAAACTGAGTTAAGATGAAAACACTGCAAAAAATTTTCCATTTCGATTGTGATTGCCCATTTAAATAGCAGTTTATTGATTTTTTGAAAACTTAGAATGGACATTTCGAAACTTTGGCTTCCACGTTTTATTCAAAGTCTACAAGAGTTATTTAAAACACGCTGAATCAGTCTTTTTAGTTTTGTTATTTGATGCAAGGAGTGACGGTAAAAAGAACCCAAATACAAATTTATTAACTTTCCGTTTGATTAATTTTCCGTTTTGCACGTTAGAAATATCATTTCTTTACAGCCTGTAGTTAAATCTGTATACACTGATTAAAGATTTATTTTTGCGCTTATCTGTGACTTTTTGTCAATTAATGTTATTTAGTATTATGAAATAATTATTTACATTACAAGAATAAAATACATAATGCAAAAATATATATTAATGCAGTTTTTTAACAATTAATGCGTATTAAAAATCCGTTAAGTATGTTATTGAAGTTTTAGAAACTACATATAAATGTCTTTTAAAACTATTCTTCCATTCTGACTACCAAAATGTGCAAATGAATCTTACAAAACAAAACAAACAAACAAAAAAAAAAAAAAAAAAAAAAAGATAGGATTTGACAGCTGGTGAAAGAAAAAGAGACGCCTTCCTGAGCAAATATTAAAAAAAAATTTTTTTTACTTTATTCTATCGACCGAGGAGTTGGATCACTTGGAGATGGTGCTTATTAGCCTGTAGCCCTGCCACTGAATCTAATTTCGTTTTCACAAATCCAGGTGCAGGGAGCTGTACTTATAACAAACAGCAACGAAAGTATACAGTATAAGGAGTACAGTCAGTCATGAGACTAAAAGAACTCTATTTTGATTGTGCAACTATTAGCTGAAAGGGGCAGTGCATGAACTGTACTTTTGTTTTGAAAATAGAGTTTTTTCCTGGATTTTCGAAACACGTGACTGTTACAAACACACGCTTGCACTTGTTTAAAAAACATAGCTGTCATATATATAATAAAAATGCAACAATTACTGTGAAGCTGTCCGGAAAGCCAGAGTTTCGAACGTGTGAAAAATTTACTTTTCATAACTCACTGTGCATGTGCGCAGTCATTAAATGCAACATTACTAGAAAATTGCGACGGCAGTTAATGAGAATATTTGCATAAGAATGTGTGCCTAATAAAACACCGGAGTCTTGATAGAAAAGTTGCATTCCAAATGCCTTCATTGAACAACAAGACATTTTTAATTTTAAAATAAATGTCACTTGGCATTTTTTCAAAACTCAGAGAAGAACAGAAACGTGAAAGCTCATCAAAGGACTGTCCTTTGAAAAAACAGGACAGTTGGCAGCCATAGTTGTGCCTTCATTTAAATTATACATTAAAAATTTGTTAATGTAGAAAAATAAAATTTTAAAAAGTTCTAAAGATTTTGAGATAGGCAAAGCTAACACCAGACTACTCAGACAGGATTTTTACTTCCTTGTACGAAATAAAGGAAGTAGTGCAATCGCGGAAAATTTCGGATATGATATTTCAACGAAAATGCCCATTTTGACGGCTCTCGAATTCATTTGAACGATATTTTTGCATGACATCTGTAACTTTATAAGCCCTACAAGAAAGTCATGTAGGCTCCACATCAGATTTCTTAAATATATTCTTAAATAATGATTCCTGGAAAAAACTTTAGCATATATTCAGAAATGCAATTTAAAAATTTTTTAAATCAAATAGAAATCAAAATTAAGAAAACTATTTTAAAACCTGCAGGTGCAGACCATCCTTCAAAATCTGAATTTTTTGTACTGATTTGATAAAAATTATACTGCTAATTATAATTAGCATACTGATTGTAATTAGATAAATCTAAAAATTAAGTGAAATGGTAAATATAGTTTTTAGGTATTTATAGAATTCATTTAATTCTGAACTGAAGCATTGTAATCTAAAGCCTTTTGTTAGATTGAATAGAATATTTTACCTTTTTGACGTGAATCCTTTCTAGATTAATATAAAAGATTAACAAAAAAGAAAATTTAATCCTATAATCTAATATCTCATAGCAGGTTAAAGCAAATAAATGCGACAACAATAATGAACAAAGAAATAAATTCATATTTAGATGAAGCTTAATGAATTAAAAAAATAAGAATTTAAAAACTAAATAAACTGTAAATTTTTAGGAAGGATGGCTTAATAATTATTTCAAATGACCATTTATCCATTAATAAATGGGTACTTTAAGTAATAAATAACTTTAAGTAATAAATGCACTAGAAAATCTTAAGTGATATTTTTGCATCGATATCAAATATATCATGTGGTCACTTGATAAAGGAGAGAACAAGCATCGTAGTCTTGGATTTAACAGGGCGTGAAAGGATGGGTTTTCGTAAAGATTCGTAATTCCATCTAATTGGTAGCTTGTGCGAAGGTAATGCCCGTTCAGTAACTGACTAAGCCTGTAAACATTAATTTAGGACTTAGAATTGGAAAATGTAATACTGCAGCTTCATACGATTTAATACAGTGATCGCAATTTAAGCAAGGGTCATGGAATTAGTACAGTTCTGCAAAGATTTCGCATATTCATGTTTTACTGATATCACCTTGCTTTAAAAGAATAATAATAAAGCTTATTATAATCGCACAATTTATAACAATTAATAAATATAGAAATATATGAAATGTGCTTACAATACGGAAAATAATTCGTATAATTTTTAATTGCAAATAAGAAAATATTTTCGTTATTATTAATTATAATCCTAACGCAAAATGTTATTCATAAAATGCATATAACGTGCCACCTGAATGTAATTCTAATTCGTTATCTTATTGAATAATATACTTAGCTGCTTGATTTATTTTTAATACTAGAGTGACTGTGTTAACCTCCATATCAATAACTGAAAACTGAAAATATTCCAAATGTTGCATCGCAAAGTAAAAGCTACTTATTTAAATGTGGATCTAAAACGTTCCCTGTTTAGTTTCCAAGTGAAATTTCGTTTCTTCATACGATGGAATATTTGAATATCAAAGAGAGTTTTTGGAGTCGGGGTAACTTTACTAAACCAGTGTTAATATTCACTGAATTTTTTCATTCACATACATGATAGCTCAGAAAACTTGAAAGAATATCAATAAAATATCCCGCTGTCTAGATTTTATTTCACCTGGAGTTATCAAATGCGTTACCAAGACGCAGGAAAACTTACGCATTTGAAACAAATGACAAAACAGAGACCTATTCCTTCTTCCCTAGATTCCCATTTCCAAACACTTTTATGAAATGTTTTTATACATAGTAAATGGAAATATACTTCTTTCTGTGATATTATTGTGCTTCGTAGAATACTTTATGCCATTTTTCATGTTACAGTTATGCCTCAACGGTATGCGGTAGAAATGCATGACGAGTTCGTTTTGAAGGGTAACACAGCGGTTTTAAAGTGCCACGTGCCAGGTTTTGTAAAAGACTACGTCTCAGTGGAAGCCTGGATTAAGGATCCTATGGAAAAAGTCGATGCGTCTTCCAAATCTAGTGAGTACTTTTAAAACTTTTTTTTATTTTTAAAACTTTTCTTTTAAAGCCATTAGATGCACTAAAATTAAATTTTGTATAATAAATTCAAACACTGAATTTATTTTAGAACTTCAATTGTCCAACGTATTAACTTGCAATTATTTGCCTATTGAGCTGAATTTTACTTGAATTTACTTTTCCAGTAAAGCTATTTGCAAATTTATTCAGGATATGTGATATTTTTGCGTCCATATTTCTATATAATTATTATATGGAAATATGGATTATAACTAATAAATTCAAATCGTAAGCTCAAATCCTATTTGAAATTCTGAATTAAATAATCCTAGACCGTTTTATAGTTTATGAATATGAAAACTTTCAGTTGTCAGAAACACATATAATCTTTAGAAACTGAAATTCTTAATTGACAAGTATTTTTCTTATTTTCATTTAAGGCTTAAGGCTAGAGTACTCTCTGAAAAACCACGATAAAATGCCAAGCTCTTTATTCCACACCATGCAATCATTATAACAATCTTAAACAAATTAAAAAGGTTAATTAATTATGGAGTTTCCTTTTGCGTCAGATATATACACTGCTCAAAACAATTAGGAGATATTGTGAGGTCAGTATAAAATAGCCTAGTAATTGATAAATTTTTTAACAAAAAATGAAATAAAAGAGGTTAGAAAGGAAACTTTTAACGTTTAAAAAGTTAACAACACGTTTTAGTGAAAACGCGGCCTGCAGAATTCCTTCTATAGGAATAAATTAAAGACAACCGACACGCTTTGAATGTTCTGTAGCAATAAATACGATGTTTCAACAAGATTACTTAAATCAATCGATAGCTTGGAGGGTTTAGCGTTTGGAATTTCTCAAACTGTCATTTCCAGGCTTTAGCATTGGTTTTTGAAAACTGGAAATATTTGCCGAAATTCGGAATAAGGTCGTATGCATGTAGCAACGCAAAATGAGGGTAGGTATTTATCACTAACGCTCATTTGAAACCGCAGTATAAAGGCCAATTTCTTGCAACAGCATCCTCAGCGGGCTATTGGTTTTAGAGTTTCGAAACCGACTCTACCATGTGTATTTGTATGCTCGCAAACCTAACGTCCGTATTTCGTTGATCCAATACCATCGTGTCTCCCGCAGAAGGTGGATATATTAGCATGTCAGACTGGGACGAGATGCGTGGAACAACGTGCTCAGTCCTGCTTTAGTGCACAGCCTGACAATAGACGGCAGCTCGTCTGTAGAGAGCTCGGTAAAAGGAATACTCTAATATTTGTGCATTAATGTGTCTGATTTGGCGGTGGCGGAGTGATGGTCTGGGCCGGTAGTTCTATCAATGGCTTCACCGATCTGTACATCATCACGGCTGGAGAACCAACGGTTCAGCGATGTAAGGATGAGATTCTCAAACCTATTGTGGTCCTTTACGTTGCAGCAAACATGGATCAATTCATTCTTGTGGATGATAACAACAGGTCACATCGTGCTCAGCTAGTAGACAATTTCCTTTACAGCGAAAGAATTCTTCGAAATGATTGGCTAACCTGTTTCTCAGATATAAATCCAAAGGAACATGTTTGGGACATTCTAGGAAGAAGGGTTGCTAGCCGCTTATTACCCCCACAACAATTCAGCAGCTTGAAAGCTCTCTTCTAAGAAGTGGGAGAAAATATGTCAGTCCTTCATTGATACCCTCATTGATTCCATGCTCGTAAGTGTGCAACATTACTTTTTATTAGGGGAAACAATAACCCTGATTAAAAATCATTTGTATCTGAGAAATCACATTTTTATTTTTTGTATAATAAACAAAAATTTTTTGTTTACAGATAGTCAATAAAATGTAATTGTTTCTTGTCCGTTGCTTTTTTTTTCTTTTCTCATTTTCTCCAAACACTTACACATCATATATCAATCACCAAAGCGTTTCCTTCTCCCTAGTTTAAGCTCAAAATCGTACCTAATCACCCCTAATCATTTTGAGCGGTGTTAAATGCTTGTTCGTTTATTAACTGCAGTTATGTAACTTATCCGGTCCTGCTTCTGATATAAATGTTGCATTTGTTTCAAATTTTAAATTCCGAGATTTGTTCTGTTTTTGTTAGTTTTAGATATGAATTTAAAGTTTGTAGCACAAAAATGAGTTTCTTTAAAAATGGCTAAGTGGATTTCCGACTCGGGAATTTTTACTTATGATTAGACTATAAAAATTATTATGTTGCTGTTGACGGCTGTAATTATAAAAAACATTTCAAATATTAATTAGAAGTAAGTGAAAATGCGAACACTATTTTTAATAAATGGACGTTTAATGATACTGATAACGACTAGAAAAATTTACTTTATTAACGTAGTTGTACTGAAGCAATCTAAACGTGGTAAATAAATACGTTATGACTGAACTTTAAACGCAATCTTATATTTATGTTATTCTTTTATGTTATTCTTATATTTACTTAATTATTTTAATGCAGAACGATGTATCTAAATCAGTTTGTTTCTTTAATTAATTATTAAGAGGTAATTTCTTACGTGGAATGGACTTAAAGAGATTTTTCCATGAGTTGAAAGTTATTAGCAAATTTATTTGATTTCAAGATGAAGTGCTCTGATTTCAAATTTCACTGAAGTTGATTTAGTTGGCATAATGATCACTTCTCTTTCCACTTGTCTCTTCATACGTTACTAGATCTATTTAAATTATGATCTGTTATATGTGTGCGTGTCCTCACCAGGAGTTTCTTGATTTATAGCGATCGCTTTTACAACGGTTAAAAGCAAAGATTAAAAATTCTCAAATTTAAGTTTACTGCCAGCAAAAATACAAGGTTGGTAATAAATCATCCAGATGACGAACAATTACACAACTTTAACTTTTAACGAACGACATATCCTATATGATTTAGTGCCTTTCTTTATGTTAGCTAAATTAAAAGAGTAGATATGCTAATTTTATAAAATACGTACCATGTAGTGTATATCAATGAAATAATTGAGAAGTTGAAGACCGATTTGATGGCATAGTTATTAACGATCTCAACCAACGTATAAAGATGCAGGTGCAGTCGCAGAGACTAATTCAATATTTGTTTAGTTTCGTAGACAAACGCTTTTGAGACGTAACTTATAAACTGGCACCTGGCACGCTTATGCTAAAAATTATAAATTAAAAAAATTCAAGCAGAAGTAGCGGGCCTTAGCAAATTCCACCCTTTAGTTTTTCAAAACAGTGTTCTATCTATTAGCAACATGTTACTTATTTAGTTATCCATTTGGCGTCCCAAACTGTCCGTTTTATGTCTCGGTGGACTTATAAAACAAGCAGAAAAAATTGCATACTTCCCAGAACAGTATTTTGCCGCAATTCGTCTTTGCAAACTCTTCTTGTTACACTAGTAGCAAAAAAATTCACGAAGAATTAAAAATGGTCCAGTTACGGATATAATAGTAAACGAACATTTGCGTAGTTTACAATCGTTGTTTAGACTCCAAGTAATGAATCAACTTACAACCTAACAAGTTTTAAAACCACAATCTGTTTACCCTCAGATAACACAATATCAACCATATACCGTATTTATCTTCTTTTAAAATTGCGCCTAATTCTCTTTCGGGCATGCGCAGTAGGTAAAATTCGTTTAACATTGGTCAACTGAATGTGCGGTCTGCCATTACGTATCCCGTAAACAGCAAGAGCCATTCTCAATTTCCAAACAATCTTTAATACACTTGTTCATGCTCTGTACTTTGAACATTTTTGTGCTTGTAATCTATTATATTTTAATTACCTGCTAGCATCATTTGCACTGATATCGCACTGTATCGATATACTCTGTAACACTTTATATTCCCGAAAGTCTTATTGACACTTTATATTCGTTATGTTTTCACCGCTTGTTAATCACTATTCATTAGCACCACAGCTTCTATCGAAAAAAACTGTCATGAACCTTGTCAAATCTCTTGACATTATGAACTCATTGCTGGCATACTATGATAATTATTTATTGGTAATAATTCGCAAGTCCATTTATGTATGATTTGGGGTAGGGTCTCGTGCCCAGGTATTCAGATTTTTAATGACATTTCTATCATTATCAGACATTACTACGTTGTCAGTAACGAAGCGAGAGAGAGATTGCGACTCGAGTAAGTTACAATTTGCATTTAAATTGATTTGGTGATTTGCTTTAATTTGATTGGCTAATATTCAGTTCCAATTTTGGAATCGCTTTGCTTGAAGCATGATCAAATGCATGTTTCGTGAGCGTTTCATAAGAATCATATTGCATGGATTAATTGTGAAATTATGCTGTATAAAGAGGTTTATTATAAACCGTTACTATTTTTAGGACAGAAAGGAGAAATAGCTAAATTTAATAAAGAGCTAAGATTTTGTTGCAAGTTAAAGTTAGAATGTGTATGTTTTTATATGCAAATAATTGTTTTCTAAATTTGGTTTAAATTTATACATTCTTGGACAAACAAATTTATTATGAATTCTTAAAGATTCTTAAAGATTATGAGTTGGGATCCAGTTGAATTATTTTCTGATTTTTTCCACTGAAAACATACGATTTATTTCTTCTACAGCCAATAGAACTCTGTTAATGCAAAAATTATAAAATATTTCAGGTATAACATGTAATAATATTACGTTACTTTGTTACTATTATTAGTGCTTCATAAACTATAATAATATTTGTATAAGTTAATTCATTATTTACCTATTAAGTTTATATTAATTGCATAAATATAACTTTTAGATTTGTATGTTTACTTATAACGCGATAAAATTTCTTTTTCCTCTTTCATATAATTAAATTGTACACTTAATTGTAAATCTAATTATCAGTATTTTATGTTATATTTTATTCTACGTATGAATAATCAATTTATTATTTTTCTTTTATGTCAACAAATGAATATGTATACATCATGTTTACCAATTAACTGCTTTCATTTCTTGCTTCTTTAATTTTATTTATTTTAATTTATAATTTTTATTCATTTTTCGTATTTTTCATTTTTATTAGTATTTTACTAGCTGTTATTTTCTGTGTCCTGTGGAATATCCTGTTATTAAAACTTACTTTAAAATTAAGCCCTGAAGGAATAAAATCATTAAAAGCTTTGCAAATTCATAAGTTAGTTGTGAAACCGATGGAGTTCTCTTATTGGATACAAATCACATCCCTGCTTTGAATCTTCTGATTGGCTTAGTAGCTCAGAGCAACTTAAAACGAAAACCCCTCCGAGTAGATGAAGTGTTGTAAGACGTCAAGATCGCGAAGAGAACTTCATTGCATCGCTGAGGAACTAGGCCTCCTCTTATAGACGGGTGTTAAGAGGCAACATTTCAGAAGAAAATCCTCATGTGGTAATGCAACAACAGTAAAAGCAGATCCCTTCAAAAATATGATAACTCTGCGACTAAAATGAAGCAGTTTAACATGTACATCAGTGTCTATGAAATAAAAATTAGTTGCATTTGGTAGACCTGGAATGTTTTCCATCCTGAACTTTCCTGATTCTCTCGTGTTAAATTCAAACCCATAGTTATCTAAATTAATGATATTCTTTATGAATTTGAAAGCAGTGAATTTAAAAATGTGAAATAGCGTATATAAATGATCTATTTAGTTTTAAAGAACCTGGCACAGAGTCCACGGTTTATGTATTGTAATCGTGCATCGGGATGTTAAAAGAAAAATATTCTCATCATCATCATCTGTGAACGCCATAATGGATTGTAAGATAATTACTGAATTTTCGCTCTAAATATTACGAAACACTTTTGCCTATATTGTGTTTTTATAATGCATGGACTGATGTCAATGTTCTCTTAAAAGTTTCATTAATTTTTTAATATTTTTCGATTTTTCTTTATCAGTTTCGCCTTTGACTTGTTTTGTTGATTTGACGTTTATATTAATGTAACTAATTCTGAAATTTGAATTTTAATATCGTAAGAACTTTTATTTGATATTTCTCACATTATTCTCTTCAGTATGAGCTAAAGTCCATGCAAGGTGATCTGAAAAAAAAGCAACCAAAGCTGATTTGTAGAAAGATCATAAAATACTGGCGCAGTCTAATATCTCCGATGGCAAGCTGGTTCTTCAGTTCTCCATGTACTATATAGCTCCAATTCAGACCTGAATCAATAACAACAGCTGCAACTTTATATCCGAGTCTGACATATATATTTGACTTTTTATGTTCTTGGAATTGCAACTATTATTTCTTCTGCGAGAATATCCTGTTGCAATTTGTCCAAAAACATTGGATTGGAAACATTTTATATCATTTCTTTTTTACTGCCTATTCCCCATACAAGCATTTTTCATTAACACAAAGCACATATTCTTCACTTTAGTAAAGGCACTTGCAGTTTTCTCTTTTATAAGCATGCATTTATTGAATGCTTTTAAATTAAGAAACGTTTTAGTTGTCTATAAAACTGAGATAATAATATGAAGCTTAAAGGTGCTTGCCGAAGCTCTGAAAGAAATGTTATTGCTTATCTACACTTCAGTATTATATTGGTGTAAAAATATATTTTATTATAGCACAAAATATAGTTTTGCACAGAATAGTATTTTATTTGCTGAAAGCCAAATAAGGTTTGAAGCATTTAAAAAAAAACTGAAAGGTTTGACATTTTAAGGGATGTTCAAAGGGGTTTGATAACTTTTTAATGCTCTCGTTGGGCCTGCAGTGTACAAGTCTGCTGTTACAATCACTCCTACTAACCTTTTTGTTTCTGTCCTTTTAGCTTCCAAGCATCATTTTCTTCGGTATATACAACTGACCAGCACAATTATCAAACTTTTAAAAGCAACATAACAATATACGTTTAGAATACCCCAATGCAGCACTAAGTGTTGGCTTTTTTTTTTTTTTTTTTTTGTCTTCTTTTAGTTCCTAATATCAATTTTCAGTTTTCTTAAGAAGTTGGCTTTACAAAACGTTTGCCTTTTTATTATTAAAGTTTGTATGTTTGCTTTATTTATGAAATACCACGTTCTTGGTGCTTACGCCACATAACATTCGGTTCAGCAACAAAATAACAAAAAATTTTAAAACAGCATATCTTTAGAAATTCCGATAGAAAGTCTCGCTCGCTGAAGTTAAACAATGCTTTATTTCGTATAGTATTGCATTGCTTGCTTTGAAATCATGGAGTTTATTAATAAAAAAATCGTTAAATTTTTACAAAATATGAAGTAGACAATGAAACAAATTCGAAATTCCAACTTCGGGCTTCCAGGTGTCCATATTTGGTTGGAGGACTACGTTGTTCAAAATTTGATAAATCGGAATACCGTTGTTTTTCCACAAGCGAGACAAACATACACATTCATTCCTGTTTATTTAATTTTTTTACGAATCTTTTAATTTTTTTTGAGAATTTTACAATCAGATATTCAGGAAAATATACGGTGATGGTTGTTTGAATAGTTTCTCAGAAATATGCTATGATGTATAAATTTCAATTTACGAATTAGATGAATCTGATTGATTTATTTCAGCATCAGAACATTCTGACGGATGGTTTCATACCACTAAATTTTGCAATTGACATTAATGTTCTTATTGTTTTGCTGCGTAATAGTGAGACACTGATCCTTTTATTTTAAAGACATATTCTGGAAATTCCAAATAAATAAATACTGGGTGGTCAATGGATAATTTTGAATACTCTTTTATGTTTTCTAAGCCATTCACTGTAAAGATGTTTTTAAAGTAAGGTATAATTGAAATACTTCTGATACAGCATGGAATGCACTATATGTTGTTTGTTAAATGCCTATAATGTTTAATATTCAACATTCAATCAAAATTTGATTTTTCTAATTTCGATATAAAACGCGTGTAGTGTCCAGTGAATGAACTTCTGTCTATATACTGGAGTAGCAGGAAACTACACAGGAGAAGAGTTAAAGTACCCTTTATTAAAACTCTTTAAAATCTACAATGCGTCAACTCGAACGCTAACAAACTTCGCCTCTGCTTGGGCGGTAACTGAAAGTCTGATAATTGAAACTAAAAGTTGAAATATTAACAAGTGATAAAACTAGCCAACAGGGCTCAGCGAGATCCCGTAACTTAAACCCCCTTCTATGCAAGTGATAGCAAAGCAAGGCAATTAAGCCACTTGAACCAACAATAAGCAAACGTACCTACGGGAGCGATGACAATTAAAGCCTAACTCTCATTTTTCCTTACCGAAACTCGGCTTTTAACTACTTCCTTCAAAGTAAAAAATGTGCAATTCCTCCCACGCGCTACTGACAATTAGGGCAATGAAGGCTTACAGGAAAGGTTTAAATTCAAACTTTAAATTGTTAGTTAAAATAAATATAAATCCCTCCAAGCGAAAGAGATATCAAAACAATCGCAATTCGTTACTATCTTGGCATATTACTCTCACTGGTAACAAATGTAATATTACAATAATTCATAAAAATAAAGTGTTTTATAATAATATCTCATTATAAATGACTAGCAAATTAATCATATTCGAAATTCTTTAAAATACATAAAATTTTTTTTTGTTCAATTCAACGGATGCTTAACACCCTCATGATTCCTAATATAAATACACCAGTCTGCAAAGCTTAAACAAAAAATTAATTTTTCATCTTACAACCATGAAATTGTCCAAAACGACTTTTTGAGAACAGTACAATTAAAACGCTAACATATATGCAAATATCAATGAAACGCTAATATATATGCAAATATCAGCACCATGATGTCAAAGTGTACATCAGAGCACACAAAACCCGAGGAATCAGCCTACGCAATACACGGCAACATAGAAAGAAGAAAGGAAGGCGCATTTCCAAACATTCTGCTCCAAGTGAAAGTGAGACGGTACATGCAGTATGGCTACAAGAAAACATCAGGATTCCTTTACATGTGGTAGAATGCTTGGCAATCTTAAGGACGGGCGTTCTTTGACGTCCATCACCTAATAGTTTGGAACTGAAAATGTCGTTTCACAACCTATGGAAAGCCTTCCAGTGTGTATTTGGTGTATTTATTTATGGCAAAGCACACGAGGGCTATCTGCCTAAGAGGAGGGATGCCTTCGTGGAGGACTTTCTAAGGGAAACTGGCTCGTATACACGTTACACATGGGGAAAACCACGAAAACGCCCATGCAGCCAGCCCGTTCGCGGGATTCGAACCTCGGACCGAACTACCAGTGTTCAACGACTTTACCGCTCGGCCGTTGGTGGGCCCGGAAAGCTTTCCAGACTACAAATATAGCTGTAAGAAATGCGGTTAGTCAATGAAAATAGCGGTGACTGATTACTGACATATTGCCATGCAGCCGAAAAGAGATCGAAAGCAGACAACGGGCAACATTGCTCAGCAGTTGCAGTGTGGCAACCGAACAGCAGGTGCATTGATTTACTGCAGCCAGATGACTTCATAAAGGTGATCTCTTCGCACTCTGTCTTGAATGCTGCACGCCATTGACAGCAGTCCATTGGCAGTACCGTTTACAGTGATGTAGAGAGCACAAGATTAGGCACCTCATTAATAGAATCGCATTGTCTTTATCGATTCATGCAGTTGAAAAACTCCTGGAAAATGACGATACCCACAGAATGGATTGACCAACGTGCTTTTCTGATTTAAATACTATTAAATATATGTAAGAATGTAGGATACTGTAGGGAGACATCTAATGGCACGATCTTACCCTTCGGAGAACAACCAGACAACTGAAGCACTTGGTCGTTGAATCATGGGAACTCTTATCCAAGTACTGTTAGACAGTCTGGTGTTGAATATCGACAGATGATGTAGCAGAATTTTCGTAGTTTGGAGAGCTAATATACCTTGTTAAGTCTCTTTAGTTTATTGCTCTGCCTCTTGGCCAGACAGTTTCTTCTACCAACGTCATTCTGTCAACAAAGCCGTTTTCTCTTCGTTGCGTACTTTATGCGTCCTATTCACTTTCGCAGTTGTACTTTCCTCTTTCTTTGAGTACTAAATTTGCCTCTTTTATATGAATTTTATATCTTCCAGCTGATTTTCTCCGTAATTTTGCCCAAAATCAGATGCGTTGCTTAAGTTTTGCACATTAGTGTAGGAAATAAACAAAATATTCAATGCACAATTGTAGAGTCATTAGGTTAATTGGAAGCCAGAGAGATGAAATATATGCAACCGCCTTCGCCGGGAATCGAACCACGGACCTCTGGAATACCGGCTCAGCGTGCTACCGTTACACCAAGAAGGCACGCTTGGGAAGTGGGAGAAATACCTAATATACTTTCCTTTTTAAAGGGTGACTAGGGTTTTAGGGGACCTGGGTCGCCAAATCCTGGGTGAGGAGAATCATCATCCACAACTCTTTTAGTTCGGGCGCCACTTGTAGAGCCATTAGGTTAATTGGAAGCCAGAGAGATAAAAAATATGCAACCGCCTTCACCGGAAATCGAACCACGGATCTCTGGAATACCAGCTCAGCGTGCTACCGTTACACCACGAAGGCACGCTAGAGAAGTGGGAGAAATACCTTATACAATATCAAGCGTACTTCAACCAAAGGATTCCTGGAATAAAAGGAATTGCTAATTAATTTTTTTTTCAGCTCCAAACTGTTCAACTCTCTCTATAAATATTCGGTCCTCTTTCAGTTGGATAACAGTTATGTATATAAAATGTATTGCTTGAATATCATTTGGTCAAAAACACGATTAAGCTTTGTAGTGTTGTTTCTTGAGCAGACACATTATTATTTAATGATTACAAAACAGAATTTTTTTTTATTTGAAACCTGTATCCCGTTTGAGCATTTAACTTTACTTTAAAAAATTATCAAACGGAAAGAGTAATATATTTTTTAAATAAATCAGTTTTGCAAACAATTTCTAATAGATAGCAGTTTTCTCCATTTACCCGGGCTTAACATGAAGCCGCAAAATTTTCACTAAAATCGATTGTCTTGGAAACTAGTATACGTAGGTGTCACTTGCACTAAGAAGCTTTTGCAAGAGTGGATTGAAAGTGTGACGTTTTGACACCTGCATTTCACAATATAAAACTAACTTTTGGCTTTTATATGTCAAATTGTTCTAGTCTTTGACAGCTGCTGGAGTATTACACATTTTTCAATGAAATCCTGTTAATACAAAAATACTTCTTCCAGAATTTGAGGTAAGTTTTAAAGAATGAATCACACTTTTAATTCTATAGTTCGTTGGAGGTGGAGTATACTTTTTTAACTTTAGTAAAGTTGTTATATATTTGAGAAGCCAGTTCTTATCTCAAATCACTTTTATTTGCATGATTATGATCATTTTCACGTTCCCTAAAATTGTTCTTTTAAACTATTAACTCTACATATTTAAAATACAGTATAAAATTCCCAAGTTAAGCAACATCGTGAAATATAAAAGAGATGTTCAAACGTGTTTAATATTTATCCATATGTAATATATGAGGAGGTTTTGAATGCAGTGATCTGCGAAACACGCATTGCTTTAAGCTCTGATTTGGATAATTGTGGAAGTGCGGGAAGAAAGTATGACTAAATCAAATTTTGTATCTTTGGAAAGAGCTCGCCGAAAGAAAGATTTTGATGTAAGAATTGGAATTCTACAACAAGTGCATTAGATTAAATAAGAAATTACTTTTATTAAATTTGAAAAATGTATTAGTAACATTTAAAAATTTATCACTATTCAACAAAGAAACACTAAGAAAATGGCATGATAAAAATTTTCAACTGATTAAATTGTGAAAATAGCTGATGATTGCTTAAACAATGTATAGAGGCTTGATAAATTTTTATCTTTAGTGTTGTGTTTAAATCTAAAACATATTAATTTTATCATACGGTATCATAGTCTTTTATAAAATATTTAGAATTGCAATTGTACTTTAAATTTATCTAATAGTTTATTTAATCAGCTATATTTTATTGTTGAAAAATAAACTTGCTTGAATACCATATTAATTAGCACATGCATACGCACATCCATACTTGTTGGTACCAACAATTATAGTAGTTAGTGCCAAGTAATATTACTGATAAAAAATATTTAACATGTAATAAGTAGTT
This sequence comes from Stegodyphus dumicola, assembly GCF_044657685.1. Classification (NCBI taxonomy): domain Eukaryota; kingdom Metazoa; phylum Arthropoda; class Arachnida; order Araneae; family Eresidae; genus Stegodyphus; species Stegodyphus dumicola. The sequence continues at coordinate 94,587,664 of NC_140772.1, read as the reverse complement.
CCCATAATACTCAGCTTATTAAAACATTTATTTCCTGTTATTAATCAATATAATGCTCTTAAACAAAAGTCAGTTACAAAAATAGTAGCATTAAACTACATTAATATTTTGACATAAGGGTTACAAGCGAGACATTTAAAATAGAAAAAAATATTAATGGTATTATAAAATAACATTTTTAAAATTTCAATAAACAACAATTAGAATTATATCAAAGTACTGTGAAAAACCAATCATTGCACATGCCACTTCTATTCGGAATCTCCCGGTGCTTCCCTAGTGATAAGATAATTTTCCTACACATTCATCGTACGCAATACAAGCACAAAGTACAATAACGAAGACGCGAGCCACGGGGCGAAAGAAACCAAAAAGAACACGATTCATCGGCTTCAAAAACAATAGAGGACAATACAGGTGACAGGTGACGGAGGACGGGGACACTTGATGTCTAACAAAGGTAAGCAGGTATATGTCCCATGCCCTCCACTATCTTGAACCGGTAGCTCCCGAGTCCCAGGAGGTCTCCGCTGTTAATTTCCTGGAAAAATTGGAACAAGAAACATGTATCAAGGCCATACCCTTCACGCATATCCCTACTATATCTCCTGATTTATCATCCACAAGGTTCTGCGCTTTTGGACAGAAAAGTGGATTGTCCAGACGTCGAATTACAACTCTCCTTGGACTTTGAAAAGCTGTTTAAGAGGAATGAGATAAAATACCTCTTCCGCTACTAAAGAAAGCTTTATTGTCATGGAAATTACGGTTTAGGAAAATAGTGAAGAATAGTGGTTATCAAATGGAACATTTAGAACACAAAATGTTTAGGTAAAATACTTCTATGATTACAATGAAAAGTGTCTAAAAAATATGCGAACAGATTTAGTACATGTACTTTGAAAGTGAAACATTGTATGTTGAATTGAAATTTAACGATTTATATACAAAATTAGTATTACGATTTTCATGCAATTTTTTTATAATTCTTGCGAAACGAAATTAGAAGAAAAGAATGAAAGAAAACTATAAGCTTAATTTTTTCCCATCGTGAATTCTGAAATTTCAAATTTAATAAAACTTAAGATTCTCTTCTGCCATCTTAAATTCTCTCACCGGAATAAATAAAGAAAACGATAATAATCTCAACCAAATAATATTAAATACTATTTGTAGTTTAGTTTAAAATTTTACATTGATTTTAGAAGTATATTAGCAATTTATGTGAACATAAAACGATAATTTGTTTTCGAAAATCCCAGTTAGACACTTTATGAATAACTTTCCTTAGTGTCTAGACAATGGCCGGTGAAGTTGAAAGACTGTATACTTATAATTTGATACAGCTTCAACTTTTTAAATCTTCAGAATTATTACTTGACATGTCTGCGATAAATCAGTGTCGTAGTTTTAAACCTGATTTTTATTTAATTATTTTAATAGTATACCAGCAATAATTGTATTAGAAATTTCACGACTCTATCCTTTAACTTGAATAAAATCGATTGTCTGCATTTCTCAACAGCTCCCCTCTAAAACCATAAATTTTTAATTAGAAGCCTTTGTATTTTTAACATAAGGCAGTACATGTCAATCCAAATGCATAGGAAGTTAATTACAATCTTCTTCCTTGGTTCTAAATTAGGAGTGAGGAAGTTTCGGCAAAATGTCTGACTATAATAGTTAATTTATTTTGAAAGTACAGGTACTTTCTTTGTATTATAAATTATTGGCACTGATATTCACTCTAAATAATTAAATTCCGCATACTTAAAGCAAACAAAAAATAGCTCAGTATAATGCAATATTTTTGCCATTAACTTTGACGAGAAAACGCTAAAGATAAAGAAATAAATTCATTATTTTATTTTATGGACTATTCAGCTTTGTTTATAAAAATTTTCATTCAAAAAATAACTCCGATATAATTGTAATTCAAATATTTTATTCACAAATTATGTTTTTATTTTAAACTATATTACATTTTTTTATGTTTAATGTTTGTTGTTTAGAAGAGAAAATTCGGTGACGAACTAACTTGATAAAAAAAATTGCAATTTGAGGCGATCATATTATCTATGTACTAAACAGTAAATTAGTGTTTATGTACATTCGTAAGTTGTATATAACTATGTTATCTATGTACTAAACGGTATCATCTAATTTTGAATTAGTGGTCAAATTAAGAAGTTTAAAGTGAAAGTCGTTTAAATCTCGAGCATGAATACGTCATTAGAAAAATAATAGCAATAAAAATGAAACTGATTTTTTCATGTTTCTCATGCCCATATTCGTTAATACGTGCAAGGTGAAGAAGAAGAGTGCTTGTTCATCTATTAAACAGATAACTCTTAATTTTGGATGTGTTTTACAAAAAAACGAAATAATATACTTACAAAATAATCTCATATGTATGAATCTGATGCGTTGAAGAATTTTATTTGATAAGTAAGTAAGCGTTTAAATATAATGCATGTAAGGCAGAATACGTAGGTATCAGTTTCACATCCAAATGCGCTAAGTGTTAGTTCAAAATTATCTTCATACATTATGCAAATATATGTTGCATATATAAGACAGGAATTGGTTTAAGCAACATGATTACGTAAAATAGACTGTATTGCAGTTGTGCCAATATCGTATCATAAAAACTATAAAAACTGAGATTTTTCTGTGAAAGATCATCCAAACTATGTATGAACATTTAAGCTTTAGTGAATGATATCCAAATATTTACTTGAATCTAACTTCTAACATCATTTGGATATACTTCATTGAGGCAAAAGTAAAAAACATTATTTTATTTTTGTGTTGATAGCATCTGCACATATTCATATTTGTAAACAAAATAAATGTACGCAGAGTGGCCGCGTTAATTATTTCGGGCTTTTTATAATAAATAGGAAAAACCAGTTTTATTCTAAGTAGGAGACAGAATGATATAAATAAATAATTCAGAAAATTCCCTTTTGATAAAGTTAATTGACTTAATTTGGCGAACTGAATATTGGAAAATTATGAAACAAATTTAACGAGAAATTCGTTAAATATCTTTTAATAAAATGCAGAATTTCAAGCCAGGAATATTAAACTATTTAGTAAAAATATGTTTGAATAATTTGCCTTTCTTTGACTCTTTCGAAGCACAGTTTATTGCATTATGAATTCAGAAAAATGTCCATTATAAACAGAGCAAAACCAAGGAAATATCTTTTATTTCGCTGATGTAGTTGAAAAGTCTTAAAACCTGAGACTGCACAAAAATGTTAGAATATTTTGAATGAAGATTACATTTTAACTAAAATTAATCTCCAAAATGTTTTAGGGAACATAATGGGTAATTTTTTTCGATTTATAATTTCAATGAAACATATTTTCGTTTTAGTCTCTTTTATTTTTAAAAGATTTAAACAGCAAGGAAAATTAAAAGTTCACGAAGTATAAATTTCCTTTACAAAGTAATGCCCTATTTATATGTTAGAATGCAATTTTTCAGAAATTTTCCATAAAAAATTGATTTAAATTGAGGCTTTTCAATTAGTTTAGAAAATTAAAAATGCTTTTTTCTTATGCATAGCAGCTCAGTAGATATCTTTATCATTTGAAACAAAATATATGCTCAAGTTAGAAAGTAGTCTGACACCTACCTGCACAGATGAAGTTTACAAGTTAAAACACTGAACTAAAGCATTTTAGAATTTTTTACTGTTCTAACGAGTTTTGAGAAAGTCATTCCTCTACTGGCAATTTTCCATCAACATCATTGCAATTTTAATACAGAAGAAATTATTTAGTTGCATTGTATTTATTTTTTGTCCTTTTATTGATTCATTTAAAACGACCTAAGTCATTTCCGAACTCTGTGATTTCTTAATAGTGAGCTACAAAATATTCACATATATTCATTTAGTATACTTTAGTAGTTAGTAATGCATTACAGTCAGCCAAATAGGTTGTAAGTTTCATATCAGGTGACTTTATTCCAATTACTACTATAAGAACAGTGTTTCTACGTCAGTTATATTTCAACTGCTTTTTTATAAAGTTACCTATGCATCTCCTCCCTTCTCTTGAAAATTTTTAAAATTGTTTATTTCTGAAAAACTAATTTCATTGTTTTCTAATTTCCTTGTCAGTCGTCTTACTCGACGACATCTCATAGAAGAATGAAGCTTTAGAACTGCGGTAGCAGTTCTTGTAAGATGTAAATAACAGATGTTACGCGAAAGAAAACCTCAAGGGAAGTCTCCTCTTACCTGGATGCCTACCTTTATTGAATTCTTCTTAAATTAGGGTATAATGTACTACGAGATGGCATTGGGTCGACAGAGTCTCGTGTCTCTTCATTATTAGAATATATGCGGCGTAAAATGTAAAACATTACCCTAATCTCGCGTGAATATTCTTGTGATGTAAGCGGTTAGCACATATAAACAAACGGCGGTTGTACCGTGATTGATATCCCGACGAGGACATAGTTAGAAATTCCTATTTTTCTATTTCGGAAAGCCTGATAATCTTTACATTACGACTAACGATTTTGAAAAGTCATAAGGATTTTCATTAAATCTGTTATGATCTACTAGCGAAGTTTTCGTAGTCTGGTAGATTCGAGTCCCGGCGAGGGTATTGCCCTTTTTGTGTGTACACCTACTTCAAAATAACCTAATAAATCTGCAGTGGCGCCCGAACTAAAAAGGTCGTGGATTATGATTCTACACCTCCAGTGTTTGGCGATTGTGTCCCCTAATCCCCAGTCGCCCTTTAAAAGGGAGAATTAATAAATTATTTTCTCTCTCCTTTCTGAATGTCTTCATGGTGTAACGGTAGCATACTAAGCGCGTATTCGAGAAGTTCAGGAGGGAATAGCAGCGTAAGAATTGGTCATTTTGCACGTCTCTTGCTTCAAAATAACCTAATTACTCTACAAATACAAATATTCCAAGAATTTTTTGCAATCTAGTTTTGAGAACATGAACAATGCCCTTGCTGGATTTTATTCTCAGAATTTTGGGAATTTTGGGACTGGCTTGTAAGTATCTGATCAATATGGATGTGTTTGTATGGCATAGAGGTAACTGAGAACGGGACAAAAATTTGCCATGCAAATGAATAATTTTTTATCTAAAAATATATCAGGGCTCCTTCGCAATTAACGGAGGAGCTTTCTTTAGAAACTGTTAGAGACAAAAATAACGTTTTGAAGAATGTGAGATTGGAATCTAAAGGGGTTCATTGGAAATGGTAATTAATCTTTGACGAAATTGTTATTTAAACTTTCAATTTTGGGGACGGAAAATTTTGTCTTCCTGCCCACAAGCCGAATTGCTTGTTTTTGCGTAGAAACTCTAATTTTAGGTGTAAAAATTTGTTTTAACTGTAGTTGGTGTTTTATTTTTCTCTGTATTTTAGAATTGTTAACGAAGATATTTTGAGTTTTTATGTACTTTTGCCCTGCCGCAGATTGAAAGCTGAATTAATTGAATGTAACATATATCTTTAATGAAATTAGAGGAAATAAGTTTAAATTAAATGTAGCAAAAATATGTTTCATTTAATATAGCTAGGCTAAATTTAATTATCTTGACTGCTGGTACGTAAGCTGACTTTATTATAACTTATATTTTGGATAACTGTCAATATGTATTAAATTTATAATCATAGGATGTGATTACTAATGATGCATTCAGTTTATTAATAATTTTATATAAAGCAGGATTACTGTGTCATCAGCAAAGATGACATGCAAGTGCATATGGTAATATAAGGACTCCATTGAAGTAAACATTATATAGTGCTACACCCAATAACGAAGGCTCTTGTCACTTCTTAAGGCAATACCGCAGGCTGAATCTGTGATTCTAATGTAAATGGCAAAAGAATCTATCTGCCAGATAAGAATGAATAATGCTTTCGATCCTACTTGAGAACTCTGGATAGAATGTTTAAGTATCAGAGATTCCATTTAGACAGCATCATTTCCTCTGCTTTCTGGAAGAGAGCATCAATTGTCATTTTTTCCTGAAATCCTTTAGAGATTTTCTCTACTATATACTTGAGCTTGTGTTTTCTTTTTATCGGTTTTTATAGTTCAATTGTTCCATGGCAAGAATGTTTATTTTTATGTAAAACGAAAGAAAAGGTTTAGAATGGTATATTAAGCAATATTCCCGTTCAAGGTTGTATTCTAAAAGGTAAGCATCATTCAATCTGTTTACAACTTGATATAAAATTTAGTATAAAAAATTCAAAATATTGTTTTAGATGATAGGAAATTATTTAACTTCCAAAACGGTGCTAAAAATTTTAACGATTTAAAAGAATGTTTTCTTGTACAGTTAGGTGAATAGGTACGTTTCATCGCGCCATTTAATAACATCCGGTCGAAAGCATTTGCTAGCTTGGGTTTGGCAGATGATTTTTAAATTTATATTTTAAAAAAACGAACAGTCTATATATATTTCGTGAACTCACAAATAATTTAGTAATAATTAGTAAATAATTTAATTTTTCTACATTACAGAAAGAGCGCTTCCTAATGATGGAATTATTGTTTTATTTGTGAATCATTTATGAATATTATGTTTATTTATGAATTATAGTTTTTGTTGAAAATCTATTTTTTTTACATGCTCTATCTAATGTATATACTAATTTTAATTCGTATATACAAAATTCTTTCGTTTCATACATACAAATTAGTTGTAGCATAATGAAAATGATGACAAAAAACATCACCTTTGGGAAAGCTGCATATATAGTTGCTAATCTTAATATAGTTAACATCTGTATGATTCTGAATACTAATCTCCCAATGTCAGTTCATCCGACAAATGATGTCCCGAAGGGTGGTAAATTGGTCGTATTTTTTTTTTTTTTATCTCGCTATGGCAATGAAACCTGACGTTAAATTCTCAAACATGAATTTTTATGCTTTTCTTGTGACGAAGCATATATAAAATATCTATGTTTCAAAATCTTTCAATTAAAAAATTAATAATAGCCGTTTAACTGTCGTTAATTTTGCTACCTAAACTCCCTGCAGTTCTAATGCGCACTTATCTAGGAAATCTGAACCCAGCACCTGTACATTAAACTGTAAAGTGATCTAAAATAGAATTCGTTATAAAGCTTAATTGCGTCGCAACTCTCTTCTCACTTTTCTGTTGCTTCGTTTCCCTGCTTTGCATTGCCGCTAGCTACTTAGAGTTTGGTTTTCAAAACTTCGCCTATTCTATAAGAAATGTAGGCTGTATAAAACTGTGGGGTACATAGCGCAGCGATATTGATGAAGTGCTTTATCAAAGTATAAATTATGCGTGGAATTTATCGTTATGTGTGTTCTTAGTGTAATTTTTCTAACTACGCTGTTATAATGTCGAGAACCACTGCCAATCCGTTGCAGCTTACTTTCCACCAAGTCATCTTACAATAATGCGACAGTCTTATCACAATAATGGAGCAGCTATACCAAAAATGGCGCAGCCGGTATGATTCCCCATGCTCTGTTATGATTCATGAACTTTCTCATATAATTTCTAAAGGAACTAAACAATAAAACAATATAAATATAATTTCTAAAGTCCTTAAATTGTTAAAATGTCCAATGAAAGATTTTTTGTAAAGTATCTTGATGAAAAAAGTTCCACCAGGTAAATATTCAAATGTTTTTACAAAGTAAATTTTCAATAAGAGTCTTTGAAACTTTTGTCGATGAAAATATCTCCATTATATAATGCAGATTGATCTGGGAACTCGCATGTGGAAATATAATACTAAATTCAAATACGCTTTTCTTATTGTGGATACACATATTTAATACAACAGAAAATTCAATATAAAACATAATATGATGCGTATGCTAATTTTGTTGGAGTTTTACTTAGCCCGTCATTCTTCCCATTGTGCAAACTCCTCTAAGGATTTCTATAAACACTGCAGGACCTTTTTAGCCTAATGCATGCTGTCGAATCTGATTTCCAGTAAAGCAAGAAACACTATCTGCCATTTTTCTAATCTAAAAATCTGTCGGAGCCGAAGTCTACCTCTGATAACTGTTTGTTATCAGTTTAGTTTATTGTTCTTACTAACAGTGAGATACACAATTTGAACGCGGCATGTGTTTCAGCCTAAACGTGTTGCCGGAGTAATAAACTAAAATATCTGAATTCAAGGATTCTTTTCCTCTGTTTCTGCCCTGTTTGGTATGATAAGGGTAATATTAAGAACTTGAGGTTTCCCACTATAAAACTAAAACACATGTTTGGGTTTCTGGAGTCTCATGCAGCAGAATTTTTTTTTTTTTTTTCAATTGGGTTTAGGTAGCATTACAGCCTCACTCACAACTAGCTTTTTAGATTTATGAGATGATACTTTGAACTTTAGCATGCCCCAGCATCGCCTATAATCTTCCTACTTAGCATAATCTTTGGCAATCTGATATATTGGTATTGGTGCTGGTATTTCAATGTTGATCAGTGCATGGTTTGCTGTTATAAAAACTACTGAAAATAAAATCCCATCAATTGAATAGTAGCCAAAACATTTTAGGTTTGTTAAAGAAATTGAGCATTTGGGTAATCTCCTTAATAAAAATTCAGTTAACTGCGGAGTATTAGGAAGCAGTCTTCTTGGAAAATAATATATTAGTACTAATGTTTATTTATGTTATCGTAATTGACTTTCACTAGTGGCCTTATTAGGAGGAGGTACTCGCTACGAGTAGGTTCACTTTTTAGGGACAAATTAAACAAACATTTTTCTTTATAATTTTCTGTAGAAGTGTTTTTTCCGAAAAATATTCTTTGGTAACAGAGCATGATGTTTAATCTATTTATCTGTAACTCGATGAGGTATTTATTCCGACTTCTTAGCATGCCTTCGTGGTGTAGTCGTCAGCACGCTCGACGCGAAATCCAGAGTTCCGTGATTCGAGTCCCGGCGAGGGCATCGCTCATTTTCACATCTTCTGCTTCGAAATAACCTAATGGCTCTACAGTAGTGCCCGAACTAAAAGGTGGTGAATGATTGATTCTTCACCACCAGGATTTGGCGATTGGGTCCCCTAAAACCACAGTCGCCCTTTAAAAGGGAGAGTATATAAAGTATTTCTCCCGCCTTCTTAGCATGCCTTCGTGATGTAGTGGTCAGCACGCTCAACGCGAATATGAGAGGTCCGTGGTTCGAGTCCCGGGGAGATCATTGCTCATTTTTCACTTCTCCAGCTTCGAAATAATCCTAATGACTCTACAGCTCTTTTAGATTTTCAAAACTATCAACGAGGGAGCATTAAAGGTTTTAACAATTGCTGCTGAATATGCGAAAATATCAGTTGTTCAGAATACATTTCTTAATAAAGAATCGGTCATTTACACAATCTCACCGCAAGCCTTTCACTTCCATTGACAATTCCAGCTCGATGTTATTTCACAACATTATTACGAAATACTGGATATTGTACACTGCGACAAAAAAAGGGGGGCAGTTCGATATCTCCCGTTCTGCTGAGCCGATTGACGAAATTCAAATTGCGTTCTTCCTGTCTTGAAAGCTCGACTTAGGATATACATTAGATTTATATATAGCACTATTCTAACATAGATATATTGGCACAAAATCGGACTTTTTCTAAAATAACATACCAATTTTTTTTACATATTTCGATTCTACTTCTCAAATTATGCCTAAATATGAAATTTTGTAAAATTTGGCTCAAACTTTACAGAGAAATGCACAATTTTAATTAGCACTTTTTTTTCAGTTTGCGCCAAGAAACGTTCACTTGGCGAACTTCTTAATATATGGCAGCCTATTTTCATTTCCCTTTTTACATCGTGTGTGAGCAGGAAAAAAAAAAAAAAAAAAGTGACATTCGTTCCTTCTTTCAAATAATGTTCTTTATATTATATTTTTGCAACACAAACATGCAATACAAACAATTAAAATAAATTAAGTCTAAAAATTTAAAAATTACCTAAAATAATAACTATGACTAAAAATATAGCATAAAGATTTGGTGTATTGAGAATACGGCAAAGCACACTAGGGCTATCTGCCTGAGGGGAGGGATGTCTTCGTGGAGGACATTCTAAGGGAAACTGGCTCGTATACACGTTACACATGGGGAATATAGCATAAAGAAAACTATTTGAAAAAAAAATAAAAGATGCACGTTTTATTTAAACTACGCAGTTGGAATGAGTAAATAGAAATTTTTAAACCGGTTATTTGAAACAAACCATGCAACTTAATTAAAATGAAATTCAAAAAAGAAAAAATGACTTAACAAAAATTATAATTAATATAATATAAAGAACATTATTTGAAAGAAGAAACGATCGTCACTTTTTTTCCGATCACGCACGATGTAAAAAGGGAAATGAAAACAGGTTGCCATATATACTAAGAAGTTCGCCAAGTGAACTTTTCTTGGCGCAAACTGAAAAAAAAGCGTCAACATAAATTTGTGAATTTATCCGTAAATTTCGCACGAGATTTTGCAAAATTTAATATTTAGGCTTAATTGAGTCGAAATATGTAAAAAAAAAAGGTATGTTATTTCAGAAAAAGTCCCATTTTGTGTCAAAATACCTTTGTTAGAATAGCGCTATATATAAATCTACTATATATCCTAAGTTGCGCTTTCGAGACATGAAGAACGCAATTTGAATTTCGTCAATCGGCCCAATAGAACGAGAGATATAGAACTGTCCCCCCTTTTTTTTCGCAGTTTACATACGGATTCGCGTTAAAAACTACGTTGTCCATTTGCTAATCGCTACGATGCCAGTAGAGAAAAGGATTACATTAAGAAAAATGATGCTGGCTATTATCTAATGACTGCGGCATATGCAGCATTATTTTTCACTAATGGTTCAAGTGTGTAAACATGCATTTATTACAGAAAAGATTAATTTCAGAGATTTCTATTTACAAATTTATAAAAAATTAGGTAGGGGACCCGCCGCTAGAGACAGAAAGAATACACCATATAATAGCTTTTACAGAAATATTTTTATTTGGAAATTTAAAATAGCAAATTAAGTTGTTTAATGATATTTGAAACTTTAATTTTTCTCTTAGCTAAGGTTTTTCTTTACTTCATAATTTTAGGTCGCTACAGTATATTTCCTTCCGGTGAGCTTCATGTGCGTCATGTACAACAAAGTGATGCGTTAAGCAGCTTCAACTGTCGTACTAAACACAGACTTACGGGCCTTACTGTTATGAGTCATAATCCTGGAAGAATAATCGTTACAGGTAAGATTTCTAAGCTTAGCCGATATCTCTGATCTTCTGATAATTCTTTAGCTGATAAATTCATTCTCTAAATTGTACGCAAGCACTTATTTTGAAAAATTAGGTTTTTGTAAATTTCAAATCCAGGTCTAATATAAGCTGCGAAATTTTTCAAGAAAAGTGGTTAAATGACTTTCTTTTCCCGATCATGCTTGTGTCCAGAATCATTCCCGGTGAAGTTAAGAACAAAAATCGCTCTAATATGAATCATATTCGTAGTAATCCAAAGATAGATTTCGATATTGTCCACAAATAGATAAAAATTATCGAAAGACGACATTGGCAATATATCTGTCAGAACAAAAAAGATAATTTATTCTCTGTCGACGTGAAAATATTTAACATTTCTCAAAAAAAGTGCCTCTTTGGAATTTCTTTTTGTACGATCCATTCTTTTCAGTAACGTATCGTTCTATGATTTTGCTATTAGTTCCAATTATTCAATACAGAAAAGGAATAAAAATTTCTGAATTTGCTGTATATTTGAACAAAACATACCGAAACGTTTTATTTTCGTGTTTCATTTAACTCATTGTCAACGAAGTAAACTAAATATTTTTAGGCTCCTTATTATCTAAAATACAGTATAAGGAGCATCTAAGTGCATTAACTTTAAAAAAAAAGTTTGAAAAATGTATTAATGTCTATCTACTAGTACCGATTTTCCTGGATTGAAAAAAATTGCGTATCTACATAATACAATTTTGTCTTTTCTGACGAAATTCCATCGACCTATCATTTTATTCCAAATAAAAGATGTACAACACTCTAGTAAGTCCTGCAGAGAATGAAATTTTGTAACAATCGTCAGGCCTTCAGATCTAGTTAAAATAATGTTGTGACATAGCAATACTGAAATAATGATGGAGTAATGGTTCGTAACAATCAACATTTAGATTATGGCATGAATATGTTCTGAAGGCTCCAGAACAATTCCGGAGAGTCTTATGATTAACAGGGTCAGATTTCAATTGAATTGAAGAGCGTGCGTATCCATAAATAAATGAGCTGTAGTCTAATTTAAAGCGAACGAGCGATCCGTAAATACGAACTGAAAAACAGCGTTCTGGGCCGCAGATATTTACCAAGAAATTAAAAATATTTAAAGTTCTGAAACACTCTTCCCTCAAGCACTGCATATGCAGAACGAAGGTTAGATTTGGGTAGAGCATCAGTCCTAAAAACGTCACTTCTGATGCAACTGATCTATAAAGATGAAACACGCGCTCAAGATATAAGGAATTTTCTCTCTCCAATCTGCATGCTTTCGGGGTGTATCGATAGTCCACTCGGTGCGTGTTCGAGCGGTCCAGGTTCAAATTTTCAAGTCCCGGTGAGGGCATTGCTCATTTTTTATGTTTTCGACTTCAAAATCCTAATGACTTGTATTGTAACACCTATCCCAGGTCCGAAATATTTTCTCCACAATCCTGCCCATGATTCGTCGACGAGACACACATGACCTCAAAATTAGTCTTGCCTGAAATTCTCCGATTTCGACACCATCTGGCGCCACCTGCTCAACAGGCTTCTGGACTTTATTTTCTACTCCCTCGCCAGTTGCAAAGGGCTTACTGAAGAATTTTTTTATCTTTCCCCCCCTCTCCCTGTTCCCTCCATGGGATTCACTCATGTACTTTCATCACCATACCCATTGAAGACTTCTTTCAGGTTTACGAGGAAGTACTGCAAAAGTCATAACCCTAATACAGAAGTCAAACAACAAAAATCAGCGTTATACCTACAAAATTTTCACAGGACTAGTTTCGATGGTTTTACCGAACCATCATCTTCAGCTGCAAAACCGCAAATGAACAAGATAGGAAATAATGATTAGATTTTTGTTGTTTGACTTCTGTATTAGTATTTATTCGGCGTGTTATTGTGTCTTAGTCATAACCCTGTCATAACCCCCATGCCCAGTCATAACCCTGTCACTGACACAGGGTTTCTAATCCCCTAAAACTGCCATGAGAAAAAGGTATTTTTGAATTTTAGGCGAAATTACTCCTGGCACTTTATACTTGGGCCTATGTACTATTGATATATATATATATATATATATATATATTATTAAAAGAAACTCAACAAGTTCCCCATGTACCACATAGCATCACATGGGGCTTACAGAAGTAAGTATGAAACACAATACAACATAAACAAGAGAAAATTGGGTTGATCTTTACATTATGGTAACTTGGCGATTTTTTGGCGAAAATTTGGCGACCAACTCTCCTACAACAACCCTCTATTTTTTTTTTCCCGCCGCCATTTTGTCTTCACGAAGTAAAGACATGTTTCTTTTCTTTTTATCTACTGAACACTTCTTCCAACAATCTACTAGCCGAATTACATTTATGCTAGAAATTTTATCTAACAAAACTGCTTAATCATGACAAATATTCACTGCAAAATTGGGAAAAAGTGCACAATAACATACTCCTTACGCGTTTTTCAAAATAACACATACACATAAACCATGTACACGTCGACTTATTTTTACTTAAAAAAACATCCCAGAATTACACAAAAATGGCATTGCGCACACTCTTCACTATATCCATGTACATTGCTTTTCTTTCTCATAAATTAGAAAAATTTCACGAAAATGCGTGAAAATACTCAACGTATACTACTCAAATATATTCCAAAATACTACAAACATATAACTCACAAAATCACGATCATTAAATTAAAATATAATTAAATTAAAAAACACTACTTAAAATATAAATAAGCACATACATTAAATTAATAAAAATTAGATTACAATCCTAATTACTTTAAACTAAATCATTGCTAATAACAATTTTCAAATAATACCATTTTAATTTATTTACTCCTTACATTTAGAACAATGCATAAAAATAATATCCTCAAATGATTAAAAATACTAACTTACCTAATTTTCTTCAGAATCTTCATTACGTCGCTGCAGTACTACTGCTAATTTCTAAATCCTAAATCCAGTAGTCAAATAGAAGTCTATTCACCAAGTAATAAGAAATTAATAAAATTTCACCTATACTCAAACTACTTTCAGCAAACTAAGTACCCTTCCTTACACTCCTTTTCACAAAATGTCCATTTTCACCATATTTCTTGCACCGCCATTTAAACTTGTAATATCCTTCCTTTTCACACAATCTCAACTTATTATTATTATCAGATAAACGCATTAAAAATTTAGAATTCACTTTACAAAGCGCCATGCAATCCGAAAATTAATCAACACTATTTCACACAACACACAATGAAGCTTTTCCAAATTAACCCCCTTTTCCGATTAAAGAACTAATTCGTCCATTAATGTCACGTTTCACACAACACAGAATATAGCTAAATACGAAATTTCCAGATTTCCCCCCTTTTCCGATTAAACAACTGTAATTCGTCCATTAATGTCACATGACATATCTCATGATCTCTCATTTCCCTCACACAAAATAATGCGTAATCGGAACTGCGTGCTTCTCACATTATTACCAAAGTCCTAGGTAGTAAGTAACCTTTATCGCCTCCAAAATGTCGCCAAACTACCAGTTACCATATTCTAAAGATCAGCCGAAAATTGAAATAAAATCAAGGATGATTACAAAGTTTTACAATGAATTGACAAAAAATGTTAAAAGCACTTCTCTCGGAAATAAATTGGTAAAACTCTGGAGGCCAGTTAATATTAAAATTTTTCAGTCCCAGTTTCAAGACTTTTCTTTCGCTCTCATATTTAGGACATAGAAGAAGCACATGTTCTACATTCTCCTCGCCGCCGAGGCCACAGTCACAGACAGACTCAGGACTCAACTTAAATCTGTTCAAATAACTTTTAAAATTCCCATGTCCAGTAAGAAACTGGACTATTGATATATTGTCTTCATTTTTTGGACAGATTTCAAGATGAACGTGTGTATATTTACTTTACGAGGTAATAAAAATATTCTAGGCACATTCTGGCCGGTTAAAACGTTTCGACAGACTATTGATGGTTTGGATTAAGTGTTTCATATTGATCAACTGACACTCTTTTGCGCATCTTGGTCTGCCTAATAGCACAAGTTTTCTAATCAGATAACCGGTAAACTCAGAGGCAATTTCCTTTTCTAAAACGAATGGAATATCGATCTTTGAGATAACATCACGACAGTAGTTTAATGTCTTATGCGCCAACACGTCGACGTCTACTTGCTAAGTTATTAACAAAAGAAGGGTAGCTGATCATATTACAGAAGAGTTTCGAATTAAGAGATTTCCAGAGCGCAATCATTTGACACTTTTTGGCTCCCCAAATATAACACTGAATGCATTTACTCGTATTATTCAAAAACGGAGGCATATTTCACAAAGCTCCTGCAGTGTCGCTAATAAACTGGAAATGCCGTAGATTTTTTGGATTTCATGTAGAATTAATCATTACATTGGAATTAGCATTTACAGTTGTTTTATTTATTTGTTTATTTATTTGAATTTGGACAATTTTTATTCTTTGTATTTGTTAAGATGATTGAATCTATATTTAAAATAAAAAAAAAAAATATTCGGAACCGGCAGCCTCACATACAGCCACCGCGGCGTCGGAACAAGATATTGGATATTCATATGCCAGAGCTAAGAGGGTCTACACGCAATTTTAAGCCCTATAGTCAGCTTTCCCTAAAGCAGGAACTCGAAAAAGTTTGTATTTAAGCCGTTGACCCTAAGCAAGTGCAACCAGCCGATTGATACTAACGGATTGATACTGATTGATACTAAGTGCTTTCCGCTTCAAACCGAAACAGACGCTAAAGCAGTGTATTGCGACATTTCCTCTCCCCTCAATTACCAGGACTTTCCTTTTACAGCCTACGGGTCATAACGCCCGGTAGAAGTGTAGGCGAGTTTCTCTCTATGAGAAACTTGAAAGAAAGGAATGTAACAGCATCTCACTTGGATCCCCAATTTCCGAAAACGGAAACTACAAGTGCTAAAATTGGAAAAGAAACACATCCAGAAAAGGGGAAAAGGAAAATTACTGAAACTCCGAGATAGTAACCCCGAGGGTGATCCCCTGAAGAACTATGCTACGTCGGGATTGCCGCACCTGTATCTGGTAGTTGTATATTATGAATGGTTTTGTAAATTTCTGATTCTTAAATCAATAATCAGACTTCTTATTTACTGTTTCATTGTGAAGATTCCCTTTCAGCCTTTGAAACTTTAAAATGCATTCTTCTCCTAATAACATAATCGTCGAGATTCAAAAACAATATCAAAACCTGAAAGATAACAACTTTGGTTGATTTTACATTTGTTCATGAACGTAGGATATTTCATAGACATAGGAGAACAGAGGGAAATTTTTTCGTGTAGGGAATGAATGGGCCGATGTTCTTGCAAAGAATGTCACCAAGCGCGAGATTGACATTTTTGTCAGTATCGCTAAATCATTTTAATAAAACCATGAATTAAATATATTGCAGAGTCGTGGAATCATGAATACATTAGTTCATATAAAAAGAGGTTATCTAAAAGATTTTTCCCTTCCTTCAAATCCTTCAAAATGAGATTGTCATGTCATCATTTTTTCAAGTTATCAAATGATCCAGTTCCTTACTGATCATGGAATTTTTAAAAGTTATATGCGCAGATTTAAGTTGCGTCCAGAGACTTTTTGTGATTGCTGCGTCAGCGGCAAGGAAAATGTCGAACGCGTGCTTCTGTTAGATTCCAAGCTTGAAAGTGAAAGAAAGACCTTAAAACTGACACTTAAAAATATTAATATTAACTGGTCTACTGATTTTGATCAGTTTATTTCAGGGAAAAGGGCCTTTGATTATTTTTACAAATTCGTTGTAAATTATTGTAATATTTTATGTTTTCTTTTTTTTTTCTTAATTTGACTTTACGGTTTATTTTTCTATAATGTGTTTCATAATTATATCTGTAAGCCCCATATGACATTTGTCGTACATGGGGGAATTGTTTGTGTTTTAACAAAAAAAAAAAAAAAAAAAAAAAAAAAGCCTTCTTATTTAAAGAATATATTCCTGCATTATACGCAAAGGTTTTAAAAATTCTCAAAAGCACAGAAGATGTATTTTCCTCAGTAAATTTTAATTATTTATTAATTTATGTATAGGTGCTATCAAAATGTAAATTACAACCAGTTAAGTCGGAACCCGTCTCTAATACTTCACTACAATTTTAGAGAAACTGTAATTTAGCTGAAGCTCATGAAAGACCCAAATCATATACAATATGGTCTTTCAATTACTATGAAACTCATTTGAAGTATCAACAAGAAATTTTGTACTCATGGAACACTCGATTGTAAGCTCTGGTAATCCAATATCACGAAATTTATGAAAAACATTGAGTTATTCACATGTTGCTGAAAGGAAATTTTAATTTCAATCAATGGTTTTTCTCTTCTTTTTTAAACAATTTTAGAGAATTATTTTAATATTCTAAATTTTTCGTGCTACTTTTATTTTCTTGAACAGATCCTCTACTCTTACTGAAATGTTTGAAGAAATAACATGTTAAATAATTTGAAATACAGCAAAATTTTACTTTTCTTTTAATCATACCATATGTTTCTAATTATTCGAATTCGGTTCTTACAATAATTTTTTTAATACTTATTTAACATATTTTCAGCTCAAAAGGTCTCGAAATGGAATTTTACTTCGAATCACTATAAATGCTTCTTTTCACTTTTAATTCAAGTCTGTTGTCATTTTTTCCTACTATTTATTTCATATTTTATAAAACTTTAATGAATTTTTAATTAACAAACTCAGCGGTTTTCAAAGTGAGTAGTGACAACACTGTACGAAAAAAAAAAACAAAAAAAAAAAAAAAACGTTTTTATATCCAACGCGTGAGACTGTCTATCGGAAATTCTAAAGATAGGCTACTTTGTGATTTTTGTTGAATTGAATTTTATGTGGAATAAGGCTATAGATAGTGATTGTTAATAAATAATATTAACACATAAAAAGTTAAAAACAAAAAGGAAAAAAATGTGTTTTTGCTAACTATCTTACTAAGGAAAGCGAATATTGATGTGATAAACTGAGAAAACACTGAAAAAATATAAAAACGTATATGCTAACATTTAACATTGCATCGGGCATTCTGAACATATGCTGCTGTGCAGCTTTTAGAAATTTTGTGATTTTGTTATTGAACTGTATATGGCGTAAGTGCGTAGAAAATGATGGTTAATAATAAAGTTAAAATGATGTGAAGAATGGATTAGCAGGAGTGAAGACAAGAGAAATCTGATAGACTGTGTGCAGCAAGAGCGTTTAAAACCTTAACACTTTTGGGTGACCGTTAAAATCTGAAACCTTTCATATTTTATTAGCCCAAAAGAGACTATTAGACTTGAAATGGGATTTTCTATTATTTCACTACAAATAACGTATCACTTTTCAAACTGTTATAATATGTATTTCTTTATTTTTCACGTTTTGTGAAACCATTTTATATAGACGCAGTAACATAAAAAGAATGATCATTGATTAGAGTTAAATACTCTTGAGCATCAAGAAAGCAACCAGAAGCTGGAGGGTATAATTGCAATTACACTACTGACTGGGAAAATTAGTAACTGACTGGGAAAATAAGTAGTAAGTAAGAAACAGTATGTTAAATAATCGCAGGATGAATTTGAAGTCCCGTTACTAATTAATTTCACGTTATTTTACAGATAACACAGACAAAGAAAAGTATACAGACACAGGCTATTTCAAAGACACAGTATAGCTATTCTGACAGAAGCTTTAACGATCTTTGAGATTATCACCGGACGTGTTTACTATCATACCAGCTTACATCGCAGATTTAACTTTCTAGATTTCATACTACAAGGTTATTGATAATACTATATATGAAATTTGTGGACTATAATAAACGTATAGGTTTATAAGATAAAACAAATCAGAGCTAAACTATTAAATTGCTGTGAATAATTTGAAATTAAAAGGACAATTCAATAAAATTATTAGTTTTGTAAATAGCTATGACTGTATATTTTTCTTTGCATATAACGATGGCATATAACTTGAAAAGATCATAATCTCCCAAACGCATAATAAGTACAGCTCATATGTTTAATTTCACAATAGATATATAAATAATTAAAAACTTTTTAAAACTAAGTTTAGCTATTCCTATTATGTTTACAATCCACGAAGTTTAAGAAATCAAATAAGACAATTAAAATACGTTGTTTTGTGAACATTTTAATTTGAAGTGATTGTAAAAATAAAAATATGTTAGTAAAGCTTTTTCGTTTTGTCTAACAATTTAAAACCAGTTTCTGATGTAATTTGAACGTCTGTCAGACACTTATTTGCTGTTTGCTTTGTCTTAAAGTGAAACACGTGATCTCTGAAAACATTTTGATTGGCTAGTGGCTCCTACAAAATCTTAAATTAAAGAACAGTGTGCACTGCATAAGGCATCATTGAAGGTATCAGAAAAGATTTTTGAAGCATGCTCAGGTTTTCAAGGCTGTTATTCTGTGATGAAACTAACCTACGATACAGTTGCATGTAGATGAGTCTCTATGGCTTCTAAAACGTAAGAATACGATGAAACTAATATACCAAGCTGGGACTGCATTTAGTTACTTTAAACTTCATAAAGTTATATTACAGAGAACTGTTAAATACGTAATTTATTTTCCACATGACTTTTAAAATACGATGTTAATGCATATTATACTTCAGATTCGAAAATCTGAGCAATAACAGTCTAAATAGTATGTTGTTTGAAGAAAGTTTATTACTAATCCGAAATTTGAGTTCGTTCCCTGTGACTGCCAAAGACGTTCTTGTTTAAATATTCTATTTCCTGGATTGAAATACAACATCCTCTACATCGCGCCATAGTTAATATTCCCGGACTTAAAAACGGCCAGATTACTGTTAGGTTATTGCTTGATTCCTGGCGAATACCTAATAGGGAATTAACCACCCCTTGGATAAAAATATGATCTAAGAAGTAAAATATATCACATTTGGAGTGTCTGATCTCAAGTTAATTTTCATGGTTTTGATGGTGATGAGAGAAATAAATACATACTATGAGAAAATAAATAACTGAAATGTCTTAAAATGTTTTATTTGACTTTCTTTTCATTTGAATTTTAAATTAACATGTTGACTGATTATGGCAAAGCTCGAAAACACTGTTTATCTTTGGATGGATAAACTTTTAGAGAATCGTTTAAAGAAAACTATATCATACTCACTTTACACATACGAAAAGTTCAAAATCAACAAGCAACCAGGATTTTTGCTAGATTTCGAACAAGAAACGAATAACGGGCATTCAGTATCCTATCCGTGATTACTTGTGCGATCTTTGCAGACAAATATAGGCACATTGTTATTAGAACAATTATCCGTCTAGAAAGGATAGAAATTTAATTATAATGTACAATTACACCTTCAGATATTGCTTTTCATGATAGTTTTATTACAGTACATTTAGCAAATGAAGTAAAGTCATTATTATCTTGTCTTAGTATGGAATTTCCTGTATAATGGATGCAAATGCTTCTATTCATCTTTATGCAAACTCCTGTAACGGAACAAAAGAACTAACCAGCAAGTCTTTTATCATCAAACGAAAGACAGAATATGTGGGACAGAAAATTTCTTTAAAATTATTAATAATTTAAAAATGTTTTTACTTTGTGTTTTAGAAACATCGAATGATTAATTAAAAGTGTTTCTAGAATTTTAACACTTACTGTCAAAGCAGCGAAAGAAACAATGGCTGTATAATAAAGTAATATTTCATTTTTGATAAGCTCACACACAACCCTAATGTTTTTCCTAAATTAGAGAGCATTTTAAGTGCTCCCCAAGATCAGCTTAATTTTGAAACACTATATATAATGACATTCATGTATTGTTAAATACATTTTATGAAGTTTCTAATCGTAATAAACGAGTATTGCATCACCTGAATTTTGTTTTCAAGTACAGTATAACTAATCTTTTGATTCGTACAACGTTTTGTAATTATCATTCAAGGTTCAGTTATAAAAATTGAGTTAAGTATATTCCTTACAGACATAGCAGACACATTTTCTCCTGTTGAAAAAAAAAAAAAAAAAAAAAAAAAAAGATACATGAACTATACTATTTACGTTTAACGAGACCCACAAGCGATAAATTACATCTTATGTGAGAACACGATCTTCGACGGTGTTAAATGGAGAAGCATATAACTGACTTTCCATGTTATAATTATTTTTATATGAAAAGTGTTAATTATATTCAACATGTATGTGTATATAAATTTATGAACTACTAGTTTGCTGGTTTATTTTTAAATATATAATCATTCCAGATAAGCAGAAAGAAATTGAGAATTTATTATGAAATTCCATGACACACTTGACAACAAATAACAATACACCTGACAACAGTTCATACAGTGTCAACATACCTAAAACATTCCTTATTCGCATTCTTTTAATATTGTACTTTCCTATTTATTTCTATTATTCTACATTTTTTTATTCTTTATTAATTATTCAATTTTTTTCAGTTGTCCCTGACCGCTATTCAATGTACAATTCGCAAAAAATTTACGTCTAGCCAGTTACTTATAACTAAGAGTCTTAATATTTTAAAAAATAAATTAGTAGTTTCTTTTTGAAATTCCACGAATTTAGACAGTTCTGACCAGCCTGCAGCTAAACAAACATAAGATTGTAAGTGATACTATGCATTCCTACTGGACAATTTCAGACTGGTTGGAATGAAATCCACTAAACCTTAAACAATTACAACTATGTATGATAATATATTTTTCATACACTCAGTTAACATGGAAAAACAAGATTGATAATATAAATTCTTTTAACCTGTTAGATCAGACCTCGGATGAACTTTTTGTATAACCTACTAATTAAATTTTTTTCGTTTTATTGTCATTTATATTTTGGATTAAAAATTATTATTTCGGAAAAGTCTTATTATTTTGAAAGATAACATGAGGTGGTTGCAAAGCTTTAAAATTTTCTTTGGTCCAAAATAATTAACCTAAATTTTTCACAGATTTGATAGTAGAATGAGATGATTATTTTCTCTTATATTTTTGAGAATATGATTTTGAAAGTCAGTGATCTAACGATTTTGTTATATTCTAGCTATTAGTATTTTGATGAAGACTTTTTGAGAGCGATTAGCATGTGCGGTTGTATATCTTAATGATTATAATTTATGAGATAAGTACTAATTCTATTCTAAAGACTACTAGTGAAAAATACAACACAATTTTAGAACATATTTTAACTTTGATCAACTATAGTATTTTTTAAGAATTTGGAGTCACCTGATCAATAGTTTCTCCATAGCGGCTTTATTTTCGTTTTGTAACAGGCACTTTTTTTTTAGTTATCCTCATTCTAAGGAAAAAATTTTCAAATAAACATAATCCATAACTCCCATCTGTGAATCCATGTAATAAAATAGAAATCGAAGAATCCTTTCCCGTTTTCAATGCTTCTAATTCCTATATTTAATTGTTAATTAATCTGCTGCTGGAAAGCATACTCTTTCAGGGTATCGGTTTTATTCCATTAGCAGCTTCAATCAAAGTAGTTCAACCGCGAAGAATACATCATTGTGAAAAGGAAAATCGCTTTTAGTTAAATATTGTATAAAAAGAAACAAAAAAAAAAAAAAAAAAAAAAAAAAAAAAAAAAAAACTAGATTATTCATTAAACGCAGGTTTTTTACTTCGTCTTTGCGCTAGTGGTAGGATAATAGTTTTTGTGAAGATAAAAATAAATATTTAAAAATATTAAGTGAAACATTATAAGATATTTCTCCCGCCTTCTTAGCGTGCATTCATGGTGTAGTGGTCGCAACGCTGGCGCGTATTCCTGAGTCCGTGGTTCGATATCCGGCGAAGGCTTTGCTCAGGCTTTGGCGATTGTGTCCCCTAAACCCCAGTCGCCCTTTAAAAGGGGGAGTATATAAGGTATTTCTCCCGCCATCTTAGCGTGCCTTCGTGGTGTAGTGGTCTGCACGCTGGGCGAGCATTCCAGAGGTCAGTGCTTCGATTCCCGGCGAAGGCGTTGCTCATTTTTCACTTCTTCCTATTTCAAAAAATAACCTAATGTCTCTACAACTTTGCATATAATATATTTGTTCTTTTACTGAAACAATCTACAATGAGCAAAATGTCCATTGCTGAATGTCATATACAGTCACATTTATACATCCCATAAATTTTGAAATTGCAAAAATTAATTTATGTTAAAGATGTGAAAAATTCGGTGTAAATTATTGGGTTATAAAAAGCGTTTGAGGGAAATTTCAGGTGAATTACAGTAAAAGTATATAAAATTGACTCAACGAAAACTAAAATTTACTAATTTTGGTATTTCACCAAAATGTTGAGAGAGAATTTTAGGTTTTTTTAAGCCTCTTCTCGATGCATAATTCATCCCGACGGACGCAATAATTTGAATCTTAACGCCATACATTTTCCCCATTTTGAGAAGGATATTGGAGATGCAATATTCTTGCCTATTTTTATACTTTTTAATTTTGCAGTGAAGGGCGAAGCAGAAAAAAATGGGAAGAGTTAGATTATCGACCTGACGTTTTCGCGTAGCTAAAGATTACATGTCACGTATTCCAGTAAAATTTAGACTGTTTATATTAATTTCATACATTCCTTGTCACTCTGTGTTAGCAAATGAAGGACGTTTGAAATCGATACAATTATTTTAAACACATTTGGACTTAACTTCAATTTCTTTACAGTTATCATTTAAAAAATACCTACAATTACTATTTAAAAAATTCATCTTTAACTATCTTTTTTGCATAAAAACAAAGATTGTTTTACTATCTTTAAGGTGTAATAACCTCTTTATAATATTTACTGTATCGGGATATAAAAAATATAGTTTTAATTTTTTACTTCTTTTCTCACTACCTTCCCATAATGCTTCAAAATTAAGCAGCTAAGTAAGCAACTATTTCTCAAATTATTCAATACAAACCAGTTTAGCTTTTGGGAGAATGAACTTTGAATTTTTTTCTACAACGTGAGAAACTAGCTCTTTCATAACTGAGAAGACAATATAAGCTCAGACTTCCAGGTGAAATATATGCAAAATATAATTTTGCTCTTACCCTTGTTAATAAGTAGTCTTCAAATATGAATTCTGCATGCAACCAAGATTAATCTAGTTCATAATATATTGGCAAACATATACATTAATTAAAACTATAAACAAACAAAAAAATCTTTAGAGAACGTTGGGAAGAGAAATGTAAGCAAAAATATATAGTTGAAACTTTGTAGAATATTTAACGCAAATATCGAAATTTCTTTATCGATAAATTTTACTTTTCATGGGAACAAACAATACAACTTAATCAAAGAAATGTGTTTATCTTAGACCCTTGTTTTGATAGCATTTAATAAATTAAATATCGATTATTTTTTGACATAAAATCGATATAATTTTTCGGGATAAACTAATAACGAAGTATAGAAGTCTAACGAAAAACCATTAATATGCTTTTAAACTCTGAAATGCCTAATCAATTGGTTATCCAACTTTACTACTTTGTACCATGGAAGCCTCAGCAAGAAAGGGGGAAATGTTTTCGGATTTCGGATTTTTTTTTCTTTTTTCAACTTATTTATCGCGATGGCAGTAAGTATCGGATATAAGATAGAGATCAGTTGCGCTAAGAGAGAAGAAATGAGATAAAAATGTAGTTTTTTTTTCTCTGCTTTGTTGGACCTCTTTACTCTGATCTCCGGAGATTTCCCTTTTTTGCTGCCTTTTTTTTTCTGCAAAAGGACAAGACTATTATATTTGATTAGTTGATCCTCAGCTGGCTTTGAGATTCCATGGATAGAAGGAGGCGAAAGACCTGTTCCAACAATAAGACGGGTCAGATTAAGGAAGCGTAAGAAAACATATCGCTTTAGGCAATAGTAATATCCAACACATAATCACACAGTTTTGCCGCAAATTATTTCTTGAATCTCTATAAAAGTGTTTAGGTGTTTAATTTGTTTGCCTTTCTTTGTGTAGTGTTTAAGTAAAACATAATAATACATACATTTTTAAGCAATGTAATAGTTGAATTGGAATTAGCGATGCATCTGTTTACGCTGGTGAGATGTATATAAACTAAAACTAGCTACCTAGAATTCGGGAAATTTTTTAAATTTTACAAATGAATTATGCGAAAGATTGTGCATTGAACATAATTACAATGCGAAATTAAAAGTAATTTTTTTTAACAAATACTTCATGTTTTACAGATGTTCAATGCATGTTCCTTGTTGATACCACAAATATCGGAGCATCAAAGTCTCATAATAATATTTACTTTTGCCTACTGAAAGATGTCTGATGTCACAGTTTAGTGAAACCGCTTTTAAGGTAATTGTCTGATCCACGCAAAACGACTAATGTAGAACGTATTCGAAAAAGCACCTCAGTCAAAATTTTTCCTAAAGATAGAGACCATTTGCGAGAAATTTGAGTCAGAATTTTCAACTAAGATGCATAAGACACAGGACGGGGAAATGATGATTTGATATAATGGCCATTCTGATCTTCCGATTATTTTCCACCTGACTTAGAGTTTGTCAAAGATGCTGTCTTTGTTTCTCTAAGCTAATTGATCTCCAGGATAACGCGGATGCTGTGTCTTTGGTTAATACACTGGAATATTTGTAAAATGAAAAAAATATGATGTCCTTGCCTTCCATGAAGATGAGAGCACTCAACATTTGCAAAATTTGATAAAAAAAGGAAAAATAATGATCATAATTTGCAGCTCAAGCACTATTCTACACTTGCTGCAGATTTCTAATATTATTCTGCATCCTATGTTTCTTAGCTTTTGGTAAAAGCATAATTTTATGAAAATATGAGAAGGATAATAACAGTTCATCATAACAATCTTTAGTTATCGTACTCGTATATCTTAGTTATGATATATATATTTTATAGAATGAAAAAATCTGAACACGGTATAGCCGCAAAATTTGAGTATATTGCAGCCTTTGTCCTTTACCTTTCCGTTAATTAGAGCTTTTTCTCACTTCAATGATGATGTTATTTAGAAATTTAAAGAAAAATTTAGTAAAAAAAAAAAGAGAATAATTATTATAGCAATTGTATTTTCAAACAGAATATATAAAGTTTCGGAAAGCGAATGGGAATCGGTTTTTGCTCTGGCAATAAAAATGAAATGTTTAATGAATTGTAACATTTTAAACTCAGATAGCACTTTCTTATAGAATAAAGGCTATATCGTAAAATTTGAATATGGTATAGCCGTTGTACTTCGTGTTTCCGTTAAGAAACGATTTTTTAATTTTAATAATGTAATTTGAAAGTTAAATAAACATATAGTAAACAAAAGGGAAACAGCAACTGTATTTTCAAACAAAAAATGTAAATTTTCAAAACGCGAATGGGAATCGGTTTTTGCTTTGGGAATAAAAATGAAAATTTTAATAAAGGGTAACTTGTTTGAATCTGGTAACACCGTGTAATGAAGATGAACATAGATAAAATAGTTCAAAATCATAAACAAATTGTTTGATTTAACAACCCTCGAAATCCTGTTTATGTCTGTTCTCTGTAATATAAAATATTTTCAATTAGTGTTCTTAACCGAACATACTATTTTAATATAACTTCATGTAATTCCACAGAAGCTAAAATAGGAGCAATTGTAATGAATGATTGTAATTGTAATAATTGTAATGACTGATATTAATATATCTTTATATAATATCTAGTTTAAGTAAGGAATTTAATTGTAACTGATTTAATAAGGTCATCCATTGAAGAGAATTTGATGCTATACATGTTTAATTCTTTATGAAACATAGGTATCGCCATACAGATTATAAGGAAGGAAAAGAAATAGTCATTGCAACTTTGAAGAAATCCAAATATGGTACAGAAGTTATTGGAGTAGTCTATTAATATTAGTTCACCTCAACAAGTAATTGTACACATATCTGCAATATGTTTTTTAAGTATACTGACAGTGATATATCTCAAATATATCTTCTTATAGGATTTAATTTAAGAGAAATTCTCATTATCACAGGCATTTTATCACATACGGATTAATATGGCAAAAATTTGCCTTCATTTACAGAGAAAAAGATATAAAGTTATTGATAATATTACTAGTTAGAATACCAATGATAAGTACTCTTAAGTTATATTAAATTTATAAATGCAGATATTATAGCTGTGTAAATAGCAAACATAACTCAATGTTTAAGAGATTGTAATTCTCTTAAGTGATTTTTTTTAAAAAAATAACTTTAAACAGGAAAAGTTTCAAAATAACATGTTGAGGAAGCTAGAAATCTGTTACTGACAACTAAATGGCTCTTGATTTAATCTAAGAGCTTTACTTTCCTTTTTTATAAATTTCAAATTTAAATACACCCAGAAAAGAGGGAGAGGTAAACAAGAAACTTGATAGCAATTTTTAATAATGATAATGTTTTTAATAGACTTAGAAATAGAAGCGAATTATGTTTATCTTATTACGTGAATAATTTTATCCATCAAATATTTTTTTGGAATCAAATATTCATCATTATTTTCTAGTAACCTTATTATCAATCCATTTTCATTTCCATACACCATTTCTATTCAGTTTTCTAATGTTATCCGTTTCATTTAAATGTTACACTATTTTTTGCACTTAATTTTAATAAAACAGTTTTTTTCATATGTATTTTGTATAAAGTATAATTTTTTTAATGTTTACGACATGTTCTTTTGCGTCGGACAAACAAAGCAGGATATTAACATTTAATGCATCTAAATTTTAAGTAAATTTTCATCCGATTGGTTATAAGTTTTCCAAAAATTAAATTCAATATTTTTCTGCAGATATTAAGTATGAAAGAGAAAAACAAGTACTGAAAGAAGACTGTAATTAAAATAAGAAGTGAAATAATAATATCATAACATATGTAACATTAGCTACATTAAAATAATTTTTTGTGGAGATACTAAAATAAAGTACATTTAGAATCCTTTAAAATTTGACCTAAATGATTTCTGTACCTGAAAAAATAGTCTTCCACTTTGTTATAAATTTAGAGATATTTTAACTTAAATTGGTGATGGTTTTTACAGAAAACTTTTTATCATGTATACAATGTTGTACTTAATACGTGTACTCTGATATAATTCGATATTTAGTCAATTTATTTTGGTTAAATGATACACAGTAGGGTACAAGATAAACCAAGCCCAAATCAAGTAAAGAACACATGATTATAAGGTAATATTATATAAGGCGGAGCAAGATAGACCTTACCTGACACCTAAGAATTCATTTGCTTTGAGTTCGGCTTATCTTGAGCAATCCAATATTGTGCCAATATATTCAATTGGAACCATTTCTGTATTAATACGATGCATTTTACTTAAATAAATACTGATTCTTACTTCTTCAGAAATTCCAAGATCTTTAATTGTTTTGTTTAGTATGCATTTTTTGCAAAACAATATTGAATTTATATTTACGGTTTTTATGTATGTTTCAAAAATGTGATGTTTCAGAATTTTTCTTATTGACGAACATTCTTCTATATCAATTTTTATTTTAAGCACTATCAGTTTTGAAATTTTTTGACTGTATGTTAAAAAGCTACTATGTTCATTACATGTCTAATATCCAAGATAAATAAACCAATTTAATCACAATACATTTCTGATTATATTAAAATAATGTTGTTAGAAATTAAATTGCTACTGTAACAGAGATAATGTTGCACTCTGCCTTAAGTTTGAAAATTTTACATTTTCCTCGCTGTTATCCTCATCGCAAATATAAAGGAAAAAAACTAAAGGAAATATAATATAAATTTCATAATTATACCTGGAAATTTCATAAATGCATTTGAATATAATCTTAACTCCTATGCTCATATCACCAAAAGATAACTTGTAAGGACCTTAAGTTTTACTAACGTTTATTTTATTTTAAATCTTTACTATCACTTCTTATTTTCTACTTCCGGCCAGAATTAAAAGCTTTAACTTATTTATGCAAATTTGTCTTGCGAACGCCAAGTACTTAAGTTGTGGCTTTTTGCCAAACAAGAGAGAGAGGAAGGAGTTAGTAGAAGCAGGCTGCTTGCCTTAGCAGTTTGACTCGGTTGCTGGTTGCCTTCAAGGCCAGAGGTTTAATTCTCTTGATAATTTTAAACGTATCGTAGTGTTAACAGTTCTCTGTACTACATACGGCCTTTCTGTTAATATAGGGCCAATCTTCAGGTAGACACTTGTTTATTAATCCAAAGTTAGTTTAGTTAGAATTTAGTTAATATTTTTATATTCTTACGTTCAGAACACAAGTGGTTGGTCTCTGTATACCGAAGTCCGGAAATCATTGTAAAGAGAGAAAAATAAAGGGTTTCGTATACCCTTCCTGTTTATCTTGTCTACTTCCCACATTTATTGAACATAGCTTTAGTAAGCTCCCTGTTCCGAGTCAGGTCATTGAATGTTCCCCAAGCAAGTAAGGAGAAACACTGAACCTGATAAACCTTTTAAATTAAAAATATGAAAATAAGAACTGAATTTCATAAATAATTTGCTAATAACAACGAAAACGATTCTTTAAAAGGGTCCACTTTCAATGAATGCCACATGTCAGATATTTGCATAGTGTCAAACGTAAAGGGATATCGATAAGATTTTATGGTTTCTATTAACTGTATCACGCAACATTCGTATGTCTAATAGTCTTCCTCTTTAGATAAAAGAAGATCTACAACCAACATTTTGACTCATATTCGGGTGAAGGCAAATTTCTAATCAGGCCGCGTCAACCCATATTCTGGTGACGAGAAAAATTCTGACTAGGCCGCGTGAATTCGGGTGAAAATTCTCTGCATATTTACATGGTGAAGTAGGCATTTGAAAAAATTATTGTTGAAAGAAAGGAGCGAAAATGACTGATGCCAGCTAAATTCATTTCGTTCCACAAAACTGAATTTTGCTTTCTTCGGTATCAACTTCTCTTTCTTCTTAAACAACCAAGTCCTTTAAAATATGAACAGTAATATCTACACATTTATTATTACTGCATTTATCAGTACTTGAATCAGAATCTGTAGATGTAATTTTTTATGATTATCCTTCTAAAAAATAACGACTGAAATTGTTATTCGAATTTTTATAAACCTTGCAATAGACACTGCAAGACGTTGAGAGAACAATTTTAACACAAACAAACTGAATCATTTGTCACTACAGAAAAGAAAATATTTGAAAAAGAAGAAGTAGTATTCTAATCTCAGTCAATGTGTTAAAATAGGATCAGAATGAATATAAACCTTATAATTTCACTCAAGGGTGAAATAGAGACAATTATGCTTATTGATTGATTAAAGCAAGAAACGAATTCAGTTAGCATGAGAATTTTGCTCGAATTATCGGTGTGGTTAATATAATATAAAACTGAGCAGAAATAATTTTTCTTGCTCATTCGAAAAAGACAAAATATGTTAAATTCTGCAGAGATCTTCTGCAAGTAATATAATATTCTAGTCCAGTGATTCATAAGCTTTAGAGGCAGGAAAACTAAAAAATTAAAGAAAAAAATTAATAAAGACTTAATAAAACGTTTTGTGTGTTAACTTTATTTATTAAATATCATGTTCTTCGCACTTAAACCATAAATTCAATTCAATAGCAATATCACAAAACATTTAAAAGAGTATATCTTTAGAATTTCCGATACGCAATCTCGCACGCTCGGTATATTTTTTTTTTTTTTTTTCGTACAGTGCTGCCACTGCTCGCTTTGAAATCGTTGAGTTTGCTATAATCAAAAATTCGTTAAAGTGTTATAAAATATGAAATCGATAATAAAACAAATTCTAAATTTCAAATTTGGGCTTCCGAAATGCCCATATTCGGATCTAGACGTACATTACTCAAAATTTGATGGCTCTAGGTACCGTTGTTTTATCACAATGCGAGAGACATACATACATTTATGCAGATGCTTCATTATTTAATTTCTTTAAATGTAATCCAGGGCTCTAATATCTGGTGGCAACAATTTGAAAAGTGAACGAACCGACTTTTATAGCGAACCAACGCAAAATGCCAGAAACAAATTATTAGCCCTTCTGGGCTATCGCCCTTTGGGCTGAAAAAGTTGCAGCGATTCGAAATACAGATTTCTCTGTTGCTAACCACTTGCACACACGCTGTGTTGTGACTTATATCACTTGTCTGACAGTAACATCAGAATAAAGTTCATCGTGACAAAGAGAACAAGATTCCTCTTTTCGTTGGCTAGATCCTTGAGCACCATGCAAGTGATAGTACGACTTCCCTCATTTCCGCCCCCATTTTGATGAGGAGAACCCCAGGTGGATGGGTTCGAAGATGTCTCATCCCTCGTCCCCTACCATCAACATCTCAGAAGGACTTTCGGCTCACCATCTGTTTAGAATGCACCCATACCGCAAAGACATTATACATTTGCAAATATCCATACATGACATGATAGCATTAACGGAGCTCATGCTGTCATTCTTTACGTTTTTATCTCTATCCAAGGACGACTGAAGACAAATACGTCACCCCAGTCGACCAAATTCAATTATTTATGAAATATCATCTTCCAAAGCCACGTTCAGCTGTCACTGTAGAAACTCATTAGGCTTTCTTTTTCGGGAAAGTTAAAAATTAAATGTGGCATTGACAGGTTTTAAACCACAGATTTTAGTTGTTAACTGGAAATACTGAACACTTACAACATAAAAGCAAGCTCGGAGAAATGCGGTGATATTTTAGACGCTTCTAAATTTGAATATCCGAATAAATCCATATTTAATACATAACGTTTTTAAATTCCAAAATGAAATTTGAGGGAGAGACGACTAAAAGAATTACACTCTAAGTTGTCCTGCTTTATCTTGTCTTTTACGATTCAGTGTTGCAATAATGGTATCTTAAGCGCGCATAATGTTTCAGTGATTGTGTACGCTTGAACCTAATTTATCTGAAGACTGTTGGAGTAACGGTTTCCCGTTTGGCAAGGAATGGCCAGATAGGACAGCATTAACGTTAGCGGATATTAACTAATACTATCTGGAAATCAAGGACGTGATTCTACTCCTGAATAAGGCTTGATCGAATGTCTGTATCACCGCGCTTTTCTTCATGTGTGCATTATCTGCCCAACCGCTGTGGTACATATTGGTAAAAACAAATGTTTCAGTATTGAGGCTACCGTTCGGATGATACATTCAGACTTCTTCTAAAATGCTCTGAATCAAGATTCTGACGCAGAAAAAGAGTGGATACGAAGTAAAAATCGGTGAAACCAGCATTTATTGAAATAAAGTTACTGAATTATATTAATATAACAGACACATACCATCCTTCCCATTGTTGCATGCAGTATTTGCTAGCTCTTTAGATTGTAGACAAATATTAATATCTATTATAATTGTGTTCTAAGCTCTTAATTTAACGGCTACAACTCATAAAATATTTATTTCTCAATACGATTAAATTAGGTTTCATTTTTGTCTGAACTCTTAGACTAAAGTCCTGACTTATTTGTTCGTTAACGATCTCCGTCAGATCCAGTAATGGTGTTGCTATTCAAAGTTCTGTGAGTATCAGATTCTCATTAAGCTTTAGATCTGATATCAAGTTTTTTGCCGTAATAAAGAACTTTAATGAGCTCCAGTATTTTAATAGCATGAAAGTCTATTAATTAAAATTATTGGGCTCGTTGCATAGCCATTACATTTGGTTCCTTAAAATGGAAAGTATATATTCAGATCTACTATATGTATGATTTATACAATATTATATCAATTTGGAGATTACTCAAAATCATATTAAGAAATCTCTAAGATTTAATATTATTTAATTAGAATTGCTGTTTTGGTAGCGGTGGTTTTATTCTCATGTATATGCATATCTGTAATGATTAGTAATAAATACTTCTTGTACATCAGTTCCTTGCGTAAATTTTTTAGTCGTTTCTAATTGATGATAATAGTCCATTTAAGCACTAATGTAAAAATTACATTTTTAGATCTTCAAAATAATTTAATTTGAATTTCTAATCACATCATATTATCAATTTTTGCCGTAAGGTTTCTAAATTTCCTTCAAAAAATTAACTCTAAACAGTTAAATTTTCTAATTTAGCAATGCAATAATAACAGCAGTTAAATAGTGTAAGAAGTTACATTTTCTAATTTAGCAATGTAATAAGCCTTTTACTTCATATGCTAAAGAAATCAGAAATGGCAACGGGAATTAAAGTTGTTTATCGTAAGGAATTTCTGACTTCAGAAATGGCTAAATATTATTTGGGCAATTTTATTATAAGTAAATTAAGTTGTCTATTGTTGATGAAAACTGAACGGAAAACATTTCTTAAAATTATAATACTTTGATTTAAAGCGAAGTTGAAAAAATAAAATATTAGAAGAGGAATCCATTTTTCAACTGATGAAAATAATGCGAGTATGGAAAATTGAAAGAAATTCAGACAGTGAACTGAAAAATAATAAGAGAATATTCAAAATCATTTTAAAAGTTGAAATGCGATGGTACATAAAAGATAAATTTTCTTCCACTAGAATTTCCCATTATAAGATAAAGTATCTTAAATTTCATTGAGAATTTATATAGTTCAAAGTTTTGTAAATAATGAAAAAAATGTGACCGTAGCTATTATTTTCCCGATATCTGAACTGATGGTACATTAAAAAGTAAGTAATAAGCATTATATAAATAAGTAAGTGATGATGAGTATATTAAAGAGATGAAAGTATTTAGGCTCAGTTATCAGTTAGAAAAGGAAAACTTACTATTCTGAGTAATACTTGCGCTAATATCCTGCTTTTTCAGCCCAAAAGGAACATTAGTCCGGAACGAGTTTCGAAACGGCATTTTGCGTTGAATCACTACAAACGGCGTATCACTTCAAATTTGCAACCAAATATTTTCGCCCTGTATTATATTTATGTTTAATGAAAATATGTATTATAGTAAAAGTAATTAATTTATGAATGATCTGCATGATTTTATGCATGTTTCTTGCATTCTGAAAAGACAGCGTTACCTAGCGCCATCAAATTTTTAATAACATATTCCTCCAATCTAACATGGGTACGTGGTAGCCCGAATTTTAAATTTCGAAATAGTTTTATTATTTATTTCATATTTTGTATAACTTTAACACATTTTTGATTAATAAACTCAACAGTTTTAAAACTGGCTCTGGTAACACGTACGGAAAAAAAAAAAAAATAATCTCCAACGCGCGAGACTGTCTATCAGAAATTCTAAAGATATGCTGTTTTTAAATATCTTCTGATTTTGCTCTAACAGAAAAACGTATGTCAGCACTTAACTCTGCATCTGGAATTCTAAACGTATACTGCTGCGTTGTTTTCAAAATTCTTGTAATTTTGCCTTTGAATGGTTTAGGGCGTTAGAGTGATGCTTAATAATAAAGCTAAAAGTTAAAGATCTAAATTTCTCTGCTATCATAAAGTTAACGCGATCTTACGAAGAAACCTGGCGACTTCTCGCACAGGCGTTATTAATACCACCACAGAGGGAGGGAAAATAAACCCTTTATTTTTCATCAAACTCTTAGTACTAACGCACATACTTCTTGCTCACAATAACACCGAAGATTTATGGTGGAACAAGAATAATTTAACAATAAATTCAAAGATAAATTATAGTTCAGGACTAACAATTTAGTTTAAGGCTCACTAGGATGACTCAACAAGCTACCCGGCCATATGATTATTAAATTGCCAAAAGGCATATCACAAACCTAGCGTAACAACAGCAAGGACCAAATAGTAATATGAGCCGGCAAGCAAAACCATGCTCTGAATAAACTGCTAGTTTCGTTTGTTTTCATAATCTCTTCATTTAACTTTAAATTTGCATTCTGGTGAGGAAATGCTAGGGAAAAATGAGAGGGTCAAGAAAGATACCAAAGTAAAAATAATTTGTTATGCAAACTAAGGGAAACCTACAGCAAGAGTGAGTGTAACAGCAGACTGGTAGACTGCGTGCTCAGCAAGATCGTAAAAAACGTTAACAATAACTTTTGGGCAACCGGTGAAAGCTGAAACCTTTCAGATTACTTTTCCGCTCTAAAAGTGGAAAAAAAAAATCTTAAAATTTTCAGTTTCTATGGCAAAGCAAATTATACTATTTGTAACGAATTCAGTGGCAGGCAATAATTAGTACTCTTTGATATTTTAAATAAACAAGATAAAAAACAGCAGTCTACTATCTACAATGATTGAAACTCAATTACAATAAATGATATTATTTAATTGAAAGCAGTGACAGCCTAACGCTTATAACGTTATTATTATTATTTGGAAATCTGAAAATTTACTTGAGCTCTTATCAAAAGACAAAGTTGAAAAGCTGCACTGTCGATCTCCATGGTACATAAAATGAAATTTAGTGAATTCACAACTATCCGAGCAAATTAATGCACAGGTGTGCGAATAACAGAGAAGCTGGATAACCCCAAAATTGTTTTCAGTACTATCAAAATAGAATCCCTAAAGAAATTTAAAGGCAGTTATGCAGTACCTTATTCAAAATGAGATTTAATTAAAATAATAATATTTTTTACTTTAATTAAACCTAATTAATGTTGATTAAATTATTAGGTTATTAGCTTATATGTTTTTTCTTGAAGAGTATATATCCCTTTTTTCTCTTGAACCGTATTGATATTTTTTCAGACAAGAATCCTGAACAAAGCTGTGGCCACTAAGCGAAAACTTATTTTTTCTTGAATCCTTAGTTTGTGACTGGTTTTGCAGTCTATCTTGTTTGTATTTCCTAATGCAACATAGTTTTCTAATTCGTTTCCATTTACAATTTTTTTCTAGACGCTTATCTCTGGAATGTCTCTATCTGAAATTTAATTGTAATCTAATTGTATTATCTACGTCTTTTATATGTCCTCACATTCGAAAATACTGAACACCGAAATTATTTCATTAAATTATTGAACCATTGCCATATCGAAGCCTCCTTTTTTTCTGGCATGAGGTGGTGTTACTTTTTAATTTTATTTCAAATCGATAAATGAAAATACGGCTTTAAAACTCCCTTTTAATCATTTTTTTTCTTTTTTTACAACTACAAAATGTTTTAGCATTTTTCAAATACCAATTTAAGAAAAGTTTTTGAGACGAAGACAGGGTATTCGGAAACTGTACAGAAATACTCCAAAGTCAGCATTTTCAAATGAGATAGTGCAACAGTGAGGAATTTTCTTCTTACACAAAACATGACGATCGATTCTTTTGCCATAATGAATCGTATACAAGTCAAATGCATAAATTTAGACCTACATGTTTAGTTTCTACATTTATAATACGATTTGCAGTGTTTTAGGAACTACTTGCATTGCACTGAAAACATATTTTAAGAGAGAATTAGTAGTGTTCTCATTCACGTTTTCCATTCTATGGGAAATATATCCATTTTTAATGAAAACGTTTACATTTGCAACAAGAATTTTAGCGTCAATAATAGGTACTTAAAGTAAAATTCTAAAATGTGTTGTAAAAAAGTTTGTTTCATAATGTGCTTTCTTATTATATGTATAATAATCAGAATTTTTCTCAAACTGTTATGAAGGAATGTTCTAGATCGTTAATAGATTGGACACTGTCTAGTATCGAACAAGGAATTATGGTCAGTGTTATATCATCAGTTTTACAATATTAACTTATAAAGAACAGACCCGGAACAGTTCTTAGATGTGGGACATCATTTCTGTAACACTTTATTATTCCATATAAGCTTCTAATTTTGTTTTTACTGCAAATTTTGAAATGTAAAGAATTGTTTTATACCTATTCTTTCTTCTTGTACTCAGAAAATAATTTTCTAATGACATAATAATGACATAATGTTTCCAATAGATGTTTTGAGATGAATCGCATCTATTCTAACATTGAAAGTAATTTTGAATGCATATTTTGTTGCGCTTTATATACAAGATACATTTAAACTGCGAAGTATAATGATTATATTTTGTATAAATAGCTATACGAGTAAACTATTCGTAGCCGTTTGGGGCGTTTTATTTATATGTAATACTAATATATTTGTTTAATGATATTTTCATATATGGAAGTTATTTGCAAAGAATATATTAAATTTATAAGGCTTCAACGGTGTTGAGAGGGCAATCAGTTGGACTCATGTCGTTGTTTCAAATACCCATGTAAACCTTAACTGAAAAAAATAGTTACTTTTTAAATATTCCTGCTGCATATTTCTCCGACAGTTCTGGATAAAGTCATACAATTTAGGCCTCAAATTAAAAACACTTCTAAAGTTATAAAGATTGAAATCAAATGTATGGTTGACTGATGCTGTCTTTTTAGTATTAAATACCTTTAATTCATTTACAGCTTATTGCAATTTTGAACATGAAGCTATTTTAGAGAAATGTATACAGTTTATGTATCAGAACCTAAAAATGTTTTCTTTAAGTTATTTTATATTGCAAGATAGTTTATTCATAAAAATTCGTTCTTAAATAATAAAACAAAAGTGAAGGTAAGAAAAATTTAAAAAGAATATATTCCCATTTACTTAATCTAATTTTATTGTGGTTTTATTTAAAAGTGTCTCTAGTTGCCTGAAAAGTATTTAAATAAAAAAAAATTAGAAACATAAAATATTTTGTAGATGAAGCTTCTCACAAGTAATTTTTATTTTTTTCAAATAACTTTCAGAACTTTCTCTCAACAAAAAAAGAGTCATTTTTCTCAATAAGGAGACAGTATTGGACTTTTGGTAACTTACATTTCCTATTTGCTGCGTAGGTGAAGTTGACGACTGAAGAGCAACTGTTTTTTAAGCGCAAGCATGAAACCGTAGAAGCTTTAGAAGCCCGAAGCGCATAAGGGTGGCTTTCCCTTCTTCTCTATGCCTAACATTGGGGTGCCTGAGTGTTCGATTCTACGGTGACGCAATGCCCTTTCATCCGAGCTTTGAAATCTATGTACTATCAACTTAAATATTGTTGATTTCGAAGGCACCATGGTTGTTATCAGGATCATTTGTTGCGATGCAGTGGTTTCGACATAATCATCGTTGTTTTTTGAATTCCTCAATAGTACTTAAGTGCTTTTATTAGGGTTCAAGAAACAACGACATTATATATCTTTAAAACCAATAAATAAAAATCATGTTACTAAATGAAATTAATAACAATATTTTTTGTCGTGTTAGGAGCTGTTTAAAGAGAAAAACAAGCTCTTTTTATTTTTCCTAATACTGCAAAGAAACCACTCTCTGCTTCCTAGAGAATGAGAAAGATAATGAAGATAAGAATGAATTTTGATGATCATCTTTTCATGAGGCGTTAGAATTGTTTCTAACATTATAAGTTAAACACTGTATTATTTTCAAATAATTTTTAATAGAAATGTCCATTATAAAACTAATGCAAAAGCGGAAAAAATACTGAGAGTAAGTGAAACTTTCTGGCATATCTCTTCAATAGTTTATCGATCGAAAATTAATTTCATTTTCTGTTATTCTTTTGAAGAAATTTTGTAAATTAATTTCTCAAAAGAATTAATACAGAGAAAATATCACGTATTTGGAGAATGAACCTTGAAACGACCGTATCTTCAACACCAATACAAACTTGAATAACACATAAATTACTTAGAGTCTTAAACTCAGTATCCTTACTCAGTTCAGTTTCAATATCTGTTGATCCTAGATAAAGTTTATGCATCTCGTATAACAAATATATGAAGAGTTGATAATATTTGTCTGTAACGCAATATCATGTTTCATGCAATACCTTTCTTTTAATTATTTACTGAATTCTCAAATTAGAGCAATAACTATTTACTTAGTAACTATATCAGGACTTCGTGTTCTGTGCATACTTTTGGCAAACATAATGGTGCCAGTATCAATGTCCTGAACTCGAACAGTGAGCTGAATGCAGCTATGTTCTTAAGAGTGCTAGAAGAATTACAACGTAAGATCACTATTTACAGCAACTCTCAACTCGGGAGTGATAACAGAAAAAATAATGATCGCGCTTGGGTCTAAACTGAACAATCAAGTATTTTAAAATTAAAACTTCAAGTAGACATTTAAATAGTTGCTGTCACAGAGCTTAAATGCGAGATTGGCTTATTTATGGTGCGTAGCAAGCCTTTGCTAAGTACTAACGCACTTAAATCACTTCAATCAGTATTTGAGGAATATCACTAAGGCGTAAGAATTTAAATACTAACTATTCTGGCGAACGTCCACCGAGCCGACGTGGTCTGAGACTAAAAGCTCTCTCACACTTGAGAAGTTTCTCAATAACCTTTAAATACAAAACTTGGCTCCAACACAAATTAGCATAAAGCTGAACCGTGCGCTCATTCTGAAGGGAAGTTGAAATAAGAGTTTATAGGAAAGGGTAACTTAAAATAAAAAGAAATTTGATTAGTTTAACTTAAAAACCTTACAACTAGACAAGAAAGAATATGCAATGCAAAATACTTTATGGGAGATTGCAAAACTAGTGCATATCAGTTTTCAAATTTAATTATATTAAGTTTATTTAAACTCAAAGTTTCTAACATATATTCATTTCAAAATATATTTGAATTCTAGAAAAGCTAATTGGTTGCAAATCATATCAAACAAACGGCTGGAGTTTTAAGTAAATCTTTTGTTAATTTTCAGAAACTAATGATAATATTAAACAAATATTTTAATAATTACCAATTTAATTTGAAACTGTTTGCTTACCGCGACGCTTGTTTCGTGGTTGAAAATATAGTCGATGTTTAATTAAAATTTTTAAATAAAAGTGTGTTGTATCTAACGATAATTTAGAGAAACCATTAATTTGATTCTTAGTTTGCGCTTGGAAGCATTTTAAACTACATAAAATTATCAAATTTTCGGGTTTTTCTCTTTTTATTTGCAGCACATTTATTTATAAGTCTGTTTGTTTCCTAGTCTTTCATGACATACATTTTTAGTGAAAAAGAACACACCGTTAACAGTTTTCTTTGCCCTTAACTGCAAAAGAATTAGCTGGCAACACTTTCAGGATAGTGATACGCTTAAATATAATCTATCTTAATATGTAATTGATTCCTTTTCATAACTTATGTTTTCCTTATAATCATAACTATTTTATTCAGATGTCAGTCAAATAAAAAAATAAACATGCAAATGCAGTAAGAGTCAAATTAACGCCGTTAAATGTACCAGTCATAGTTCATATTACGCAGATTTAATTACCAGAATCACATTCTCAAATAGATGTTTACAAAAGTTATTTGCTGTTTTAAATAGCTCAGCAAACAAGCGCAAAAATGGCGAATACTCTTTTCTCAAATTCCAAATGGCAAACAACATACAAACAGGCATTAAAGAGGGCATGAAAACGTGGACCATTTCAATTAATAATATTAAATATTACATTGTTGCAATTAACTTTATTCTTCATGGTAATGCATACTACATTTTTGTTGTAATTTTCAGGAATATTTATCACACACATTTGATGTATTTAAATTAACACAGATAATTCCTTCTTAGAGAAATCTTTCCCAGTTGCAAATGTAAAAAACAGAGAGATTCTATAAAATCTTTTGCTTGAAAATTGTTTAAGCCGAGAAGCAATTCTTTATATAGAATAAAACGTTTAGCATTCTCAGACAAAGGAAACGATCGGCCAAATCATACTAAACGTCGCATAAAATTAAAAGTCATTTTTGAAGTTGAAATGTAATAAATATGCAACATATGTCAAGAAAAATACTTTGCGTACAGTTTAATTTCATTTTATGAGGATAGAAAGGACAATAAACAACATTCTTAAAGAAGGTTGATGAATTAACGTAAGTGTCTATGGTGGAAGATATAGGAGATCTGGGTGCATGAAAACGATGAAAAAAGATGGCTGGTAGCATTCCAGCGACTTCGGAATTCACCAGGTAGGCAAAAGACCTGCACCTTATATATCTTTATGTTCCATGCTGAAAGCTCTGTGACTGATATCGTAGACTTTAAAAATAACAGTAAGCTTCAATGTTTATCTCTCAAAACATCTTCGAACCTGTCTTCAACCTTTTAGTACTCACTTTTCTTCCTCTCTAGAAGAAGAAAAATCTTCTAGAGAAAAAAAAAATCATTTGCGGATTTCTTTCGCTTATTAAAAACTTTAAAATTATTATTTGTGTAAGTCTTTCACCAGAATGATATGACGTAATTTGAATTTTCAAAGAATGCATATACCAGATTCATGTTCGCTGTAATTTGATTATCCTTTTTCAGTGTTCTTCTAAAAGAGATTTCCTTGTCATGTCCTCGCCACATATAACATTTCTTCTTTTAATAAGTATGTATAATTTGACTAGCACTTCAAAATTAGTGTAGAATAAGAAAGTGAGAGTTACTAGTATCGCTACAAAGAATATTTCACTAATTAAACATTATCTATTTTCGAAATACAATGCAAAATTTCAAAAAGGAATAAAAAAGTAGAAAAAATATTGAATTATAATATAGAGAACAGAATGTGAGAAATAACTACTGTGTCAAAAGAAATGACATTAATAATTTTAAATTAATTATATTAAAATAATATTTAAATGGAAATATTTTCTTGAAGAAGGTTGTTGGTTACTTAAATAATGAAAAAATATCCCTTACCTTTATGGACGTATTAATGTTGTTTTAAAGTATTTTTGAGATAATTACTTATTTAATTTTCGAAATGCAAATTAGCATTTCCAAGTACCTACTATTTCCAGTATCGTAAATATTAACAACAAATTTATTTTATGCAGACCTTACAGAGCACAATTCGCCATTACTGCCTACTCATCGATTGGTCGTAATCTGTCGATAGCTCGTAAACTCTTATTCGATCTCACCAGCCTCTTTTACTACCCCTGTCAATTACTGTAGCTTTAAGTATATCGCAAAGCTTAGCGAAAGAAGAAAGAAAACACGGAGGGGG
Source organism: Stegodyphus dumicola (assembly GCF_044657685.1). Lineage (NCBI taxonomy): Eukaryota > Metazoa > Arthropoda > Arachnida > Araneae > Eresidae > Stegodyphus > Stegodyphus dumicola. Next base: position 94,545,275 of record NC_140772.1, on the reverse strand, counting down.
AAAAAAGGTCCAAAAACTTATATGCCATTAGATTCTGGGAAAAGATATGACATACTCATTTGTTACTAACACAACATCCTAGCATCCTTTGAGGACATTTGTCCGTGAGCGTTTCGGTAGAATTTGTCTCTAGTCACGGTCAACAATTTTTTGATAAAGTTGCTCATTTCTTCAAGCGGATGAATAACAATTTATTAAGAATCGTTTTTTCCTTAACGACACACATTCACCAACGAACCATAAAGATGAATACTTTACGGTCCATTAAGTACTACAGTGGGCCAATTTTCCTAAAAACTAAGGCCATATATTTTACGGTGAAATGAGTTTCTGGTTTGAGAAACGAGAATTGGTTATTTTAGTTTTTTGTTTTAATAATTTCTTTGAGTGAAAGTATAATAGTTTCTTTAAATAGAGGAATAGATTTCGATAACATCAGATTTTTTTTCTTCTTCCTGCCAAAGAACTTATGAGACTTTCTACGTATAAATCAAATGATCGATATAATGAAACAAGGAAATGATTTCCTTTGAAGAGGAAGCGAAATCCCTCATCTTCTTGAATATATTCGTTTTAAGGCCGCTTCATCTTTTCTTCTTTGAGAAATATTTTATGTCAGAATTTATGATATTAGTTTGTGGCATTACCTTCGGGAGTTTCCTTTATAATATGGAAATGAAAGTCGTAGAAATAAAGCCATGGAAGGAAAAAAAGATTTCATTTTTCTGTGAGATTATACTTTAAGCGTTATTTAAATGCTTTACTATAGAGGAAAAGTAATGAAAAATAGATGTATTCATGAGAATGCTTATGAATTTAAAAACGGAAATTGAGGCGACTTTTAGTTTTTGATTTGTTGTTAAAATAATAGGCCGAAAATGCCTTAGGGACATTATTCTCCTTTTTTAAATATAATTACATTGCAACATTTTAATATTCAAATAATGACTGTAATTTATTATTTTGTAAAAATGTTAGTCATTTTTGCAAAGGTATGCGATTGTTAAACGGAAGATTAAAAACTTAACTACTTAAAGCATTCTGGTGCTTACGTCGTCTTTTTAGGTGTACAGTTAGCGGTGCTAACTGCTATATCGTTGGACCCGAGTTCGTATTTATTAAAAGGGGAGCATGTGTGCAATCTCTCCCCTTCCTACGGATTTAATACTGGCCTTATTATGATACACCTTCTGCGATGTTCTCGGTGATGATGACATGGTTAAAGAACGATGTGATCGGCTATTGCTGAATTAGCTTAATTAATTAGCAAGTGACAGGCTTTGCATTAAGAAAATAACGGTAGAGGCTAACCTACTTTTTGTACAATACGGCTGACTTACTCCAGCTAAAAAGTCTGTTTTATTTATCAGTTAAATGCTTATGTAACTGCTGCTGGGTAGAACATAGATTTTGTATAAAATGGGTATATCGTGTGTTTACATGTTTTTGACAGAACACGTATTTTATTATGCTTCCCAGATTGATGATATTCAATCAACCAAGTGATAATATTAACAGGGATGTGGAAAATAAATCAAACATTACAATATTTAATATAGTAACAATAGTTTCCAAGCCAAAGTGATCCCATACCCATGGTAGTGTAGCATAAATTAACTCTTTAAAAACTTTGGAAACACTTAAGTGTGTTTTCAGCGCTAAAATTATGGAAAAAATCTTTTTTAAGACAATTTCTCATGTCAGCAATAAATCAACACGTCAAACATCTGCGCCACCGATGCCCTTTCAAGATATTGATTACTATAACATACATTTTGCTGCGTCGGATCAAACCGTGTAGAGACATTAGGTAATTTTTGAAGCAAGAGAATTGAAAAATGAGCAAAGCTCTCGCAGGGAATCGCAGGCATATCTGGAACACGCTCCCAGCGTGCTGACCAGTACTCTACGAAGGCATGCTAAGAAGGCGGGATAAATACCATATATACTCCCCCTTTCAAAAAGCGACTGGGATTCAGAGGACCCAATAGCCAAATCCTGAGTGTGGAGAATCATCATCCACCACCCTTTTAGTTTGGGCGCCACTGACATTAGGTATTTTTGAAGCAGGAGACTTGAAAAATGAGAAACGCCCTCTCCGGGAATCGAACCACTAACGTCTAGAATGCAAGCTCAGCGTGCTGACCACTACACTACGAAGGCATGCTATGAAGGCGGGAGAAATACCTCATAACCGTATGTCATCGGTATGATGGGGGTGCAGTAAATTTAGATTAAATCAATTGAAATTTAATAAAAGCAAGTCGTGCTGAGAAAAGCTGTTGGGTAAAAATCGTTACAGGTTGAAATAAACGTACACAATTAAATTTAAATAAAAATTAAATCAAAGCTGTCGGATGTCCGTAAATGTCGCTGGGCACAATACGTATCATTATTACGGATGACTTCGGTCCCAGGGCCACTTGGAGTAAATCCATAGACACCGACATAGAACGGGGCATTAAATAAATTTAAATTGATATAAATCAAAATTAAATCCAAGAACATCAGTTACGGAACATCTACAGAACGAAGGTAACTTGGGGTAAAAACCCATAACCATGTGACCAAAGGCAGTGAAATAAATTTAAATTAAATCTAATGAATAATTGCAAATTAAATCGAATAAATAAGCATAAGCATGATGCTTATAAGCAAGCTCTTATTTCTTTTACATTAAAAAATTACAACAAGGCAGTTTTGCCTAGTATTTGTTTTATATAAAAGTAGAATGTTATATTTTATATTAAATGTGGTTACGGAATTGAAAGCGCATTGCACATCCTTATCCGCACATATTTCTATTTTAATCATAATCATAATAATAGTAATAAAGAGTAACAATTATAATTTTTATTGCTTTCTTAATATAAATTGAACAGTATTCTATTTCATACATGTTTCCACGCTGGAATCTTATTGCAGTCTTTAACAAATAAAGTAAATCCTTTAGAACAACAAACACTACAGAATTGTAATTTTACAAGTTTACAGTCGAAGTATTTTTCCTTCATTTATGTTTCCACCCAAGACTTGTTTGATTAATGAGATTCGCTTTAAATTTATTCGATTAAATACAAAATTACGAGAAGAATGCTCTCCTAATTAAAAAACATCGCCTATGGTAGACGAAGTACATTAGATTTAATTCATTTTATACATGAGCATAATCTCGTAGGTGTAATTTACTTACCATTAGTTCTTCCTTAGAAATTTATTAAATTTATATTAAAATTAATTGGAATTTTAGTTTTTATACTTATGTTTTAGTTTTATAAGTTCGTGTTATAAATTTTGTCATAAAATATAATGTAAATTATTATTCTTTAACTCCAGTTATTATTTACAGACTCTTACTTAATTACATAACGAAAGAAGGAAAGCTTCAACTGAATTTTTTGAATTTTTGTAAGCTCATTTCAATATTTTTGCAAATATTTAATACGAAATTGCGAATATATGGCAGATTTTTAAAGGTTAACATGAAGTATGCTTCTGTTATGTCACATTTTTCAAAATCATTCAGAAATTTAAATTCAAAATTATAGTTGCTCGTACATTCAATGATAAACTAACAGCTATAGACATTGGCAGTTCCTAGATACAACTGGTACACAACAATTAGAAAGCTCGGTTTTGATAAAATGCAGATTTTTAATTATAATTTTCCAGTTGAAATGCAAAATATGTTATATCTGACGTGCATTAATTAAAGCGGTATCGAGAGTGTAGTACTAAGTGGTGATTGTGCAAATAAGAACAGTGAATGGTGAAGCCAAGACTGTTAGCTGCAAACTACAGAAGAAGTAAACACTTTAATTTATTATCTCTGTTATGCGCGTAATTTTTGTAATGGAATTTGCAAACGAAACACTCTACAGATCTAAAACTTCCCACAAAAGCATTCATATACCTCTTCTCCCTATAACAGAGCAGAATCACTAGTTACATTTTAAACTACTAAGAATGTTAAGCACAACGCGATGCAAAGCGCATCTAACAAGCGAAACTCGCACGGAGGTGTCTCAGTACTCAGAAGTTAAGTCTGAACTATTGAGAACTGATGCTTTCTGAAGTCTCATATCGTTTTGAGTAATATCCAGTATCTTTGATTTCTCTAAATTCCTGAAAAGCGTGCAATTATAGATATGGTTACATGCATATAGAGATCTCTTACAGGTATTCAATTACTGTGCCAATTACAGTTATACAGTTACCGTACTCAAATGATCGCTGTGTTTTGCGACATTTGGGGATTTATGGCTAAATTTGGAGACATCGCGATATCTTTCCAAATTCGCGAGATAGTCATTTACATCAATGTTAAATAGATATGCCCCTGTAATCTTAGTTTTCCGACAAAGCTGAACTTTCCTCGAGGCTGTTCATGATACATTCTACAAAATTCGTAGCATCTCGTTTCATACAGAACAGATGAAGTTACTGCACAGTCTAATAAGAAAGTGAAAACGATCTTAAGTGAAAATTATACATAATTCAAATAAAATCATAGTCTCTGTTTCTACTTTTCGACACAAGGTTTACAGGTAACTTGAAGCACCTCCTTTTAATTCATAATGTACGAAGAAGTGAAATGCAGACTCCGTTTTTCGTAGAATTTATTACCAGGTGTAACTTAAGAGGCCAAACAAAATAACATACAATATACGATAATACACTTGTGTAAGAAATTAAGAGAATTTTCATATTTGATCTACGATCTCCAGAACTACTGGACAGATTTTACTAAAATTCGGTGTGAACATAGGTTCATATAATAAAAACAAAATAAACATTCAACAGTTATATTAGACACATGTTTCGTGTGTAACACCACTCATGAGAGTCTGAAGGTCTGAAACAGCGATTGCAAAAGACACAAAAGAAATGGGTTAATAGAAGGTGTGGTCCCCTTTTACAGCTATACAGACCTCGAAGCGTGATGCCATACTGGAAATAAGGCAGTTTATCAGTGCCTGTGGCAATTGGTTCCACTCAATCAGCAACGCTGTTTTCCACTCAATCAGTAACGCTGTTCCTGTTCCTGGACGGTTCTCAGACGGGGGCTGCGAAGTGCAGTTGCCCTTCCCAGAGCGTCCCAGACATGCTTTATACGGCTGAGATCTGGAGACATGGTTGGCCAATCCATCCTTCAAATATCCTCACTATTGTTATATAAACAACATAAATTCATACTTATTAAATAATTACATATGAACACCATATCTGTGAATCAACTAGAGCAAAAGTTCATTCTGGGTTATGCAGTAGGTAACTGTGAGTATAAGTCACTTATCATCTGAACATATCAATCAATATTGTAACAATAACATACTAAGTATTGTGAGCAGTCAAAGTGAAATATTAAAACAAAATATGTAAACAAATGAATAATTGCGTTGTGAAAATATTGTTAACCCGTTCTATGTTTAAGGTGTCCAGTGTAAAAGATAATTACAATAAATACAGACAGGAGAATAAATACAGACAGGAGAATAAAATCAACTTACGTTTATTTAAGGTAGGAAAATATTATGATTACAAAACATAAAAAGAGAGTGATGACCTCACTAAACATTACATTTAAACGTGGTGTCTGGATCAATTAAAGAACTAATGTGAAAACAACAGAAAAGGATGACATACCCTTCTTTAACATATTAGGGATCCTTCATATATTTGAGTTTTGTTAGCGAAACTTATTTCTCGGAGAAAAACTTGGGATAGTATCTGAAATTAGAAAACAAAAGGGGTTAGATTGACGAGACTCAACCAAGCTATTGGTTCGGAGGCCAGGCTTCCCTCCTATTACTGCTTCCAACCAGCAGGACACAGGTCTTCCCTCCACAGGCCATCACGACAGCGTAAATTTTAGGATTTTAGAAATATAGGTGTTGCAACCTCTCTTCGGTGTTGGTTAATTTACGTTGCTACGTCTAAGATGAGGCTCACCTCCGAGCTGCTCGTCCAAGTTGTCATCTTATAAGTTCTCGTGAAATTTCTTTTTCCGTCTCTCTTCTGTCCCCGTCTCCCGAAGCCTCGAAAAACACTGCGCAGCCGTTTTAGTAGCTGGCGCGTTTTTTGAAAACTTGGCGTAGATGGTGACTAGCAGGAAGCCAAAAAAAAGGCAACCCACACTCTGGATCTTCACGGGAAAGGGTTTCCCGACTACCAAAAGGAGCCGTTTCTCGCCATTCCATCCATTCCATCGTTCAACTTCCAAGGCCACACCAATGTGTCATCACAACTGCAGGCGGAAACAAGGGGGAAGAAACTAGTCTCGCTCCAGAGTCCCAGTCGATAATGCAGATCTTCTGTCTCAACGTATATTTTCCCCCACCATAAGTATGCTGTAGAACATCACCCTGCTAGCCTTGTCCAGCAAAACAGGGTCCTCTTTTCGTGAAAACCACATGCTAAAACTATCAAACACTTTCGCCCCCCCCCACATGGTGGAACGCTTAGCCGAAAGGAATTTTGGGGTGCAGTACAATTGCTGATAAGGATTTCCGCTGAAGGAAAGAGGGCAAGGGGTGAAAATCTCTGAACCAAGTTAATACAAAATGACTTTGGTAAATTAAAAAAAATGAAGCTTCTAATTACACAACATTATAATACATAATAAAAATATCAGCACTGTAATAATTGTTTCCTCAGCCACCAATTGAGACTAAACACAATTTATCCAAAAGGAATACAAATAGAATCAAATTATTTTTCTTCTACCGCCAGTCAGAAAGTATGTATTCGTTTAACGTTAAAAGAAAGAGGGATACCAATTAAATTACTCAAAGTTAAGAAAAAAAAAATTAACACACAAAGGTGCAACAGCAAAGTTTTAAAATAAAAAATTAAAGTTAAACAACCTTAAGGGTAAAAACAACTAGAACAAAAACAAAAATCTAAGTTCCCTAAACTCAAATTAAAATTAAACAACTTCAACTCAGAACTTTTAAAAGCAACCTAACCAAAAACTTAAAGTTTACAAAAGTTACAATTTAAACTTACAACCAACTTTAAACAACAAAAAAAAATTAGAACTTCAATTAGAGATCAAAACTGAAATAAGCAAAACAACTTAAGCTTAACAAAAAAATATAACGATTAATACATAACACTATAGAGAAATTTGTCAACCAGAAGAGCTCTATGTGGCCTCGCGTTATTGTCCTGTAAGATGAACTCGGGGCCCACTCCTCCCCGGAAAAGGCGAAAATAGGGCTCCAAGTCCTCATTATATACCTCATACTACTCGCAAAGCCTCTGTCAAAGACATAGAGAGGCGTGCGGCCATCCAGCATGATGCCTGCCCAGACCATTACACCGCCACCGCCATAATTGTTGATTTCGAGGACATTGAAAAATTGGTAGCAGGTCCTTGGCTCTCTCCATATAAAAGTACGGCGAGAATCGGTGTTTAGACTAAAACGGGACTCGTCAGTGAACAGAACTGTCGCCCATTGCTCCGTACTCCAATTACTATGCTGCCTGCACCATGCTAATCGGATTCTCCTGTTCGCAGACGTGAGCGGGACGCAAAAAGCCGTTCTTCTGGCAAAAATCCCTCTCTCATTCAGTCTTTTGGAAACAGTCACTCTTGTTACACGGGTTCCTGCGGCTGCATACCGTTCCCGAGAGAGCTGAGAAGCTGTAGCCACTCTGTTACGCCCCGCTAAAATGTGCAAATAGCGATTTTCTCTGGCTGTCGTGGCTCTTGGCCGACCTTGCCAAGACTTTCTCTCCATAAATCCAATATCCTGGACCTGTTTCCATAGGTTACACACGACGCTGGGCGTTAAATTAAACTCTCTGCATATCTGGATTTGCGATTGACCTGCCTCTAGCCTCTCCACAATTTGCCCCCTCATTACATCATCTAAACGTTGGTGGTTACTCATTTTTACTGTGCCGATGTGAATTTAACCGATTCCTACAAGATAACACCAAGAAATTCGCCGAGATGTGCTAGCGAACGCAATTCGTCTTACCCACCATGCGCTTATAAAGCCTGTTTTTCAAGCTTTGCTTTTTTATCTAGAAGCAGTGGTTTTTCCTTCAGTTCAGTTCCTTTCATGCAATTCGATAAAATATGCAAATTCTCTTAATTTATTTCATCAGTGTATTAAAAACTACGGACTCTTAGAAAACTGTCTTTTTGTTCATGTGATAGTGAAGGTGATGTATAGAAATGCATAAGAAATATATAAAGAAGTTTAATGAGCAGTAATGTTACTATCTGAGTTCCTTGAGTAAACCTCACATAGGAACGAAAAAAAATGCATATGGAATAAATCCGAAGCATACTGAAGAAAACAAATAGTACATACGTTTTTTCTTTAATCTGTTCCGTAACAAAAACATGAGTCTAATCATGAAATAAATGATCAAAATAGCACAAATTAAAATCGTTTGACTGTACTGAGATCATAAAGCCGACAAATCTAGCCGGAGACCAGATGAGCAGATTACATAATTTACTTCGAATTAACACTTTTCAATCAAGGTTATAAGCTGAAATTTATATTTTTTCATTTTCCGTTTCTAATGCTGGCAAAATTAAGTAAGCTCCCGAACTATCATTAAATGATATGAGGTGTTACGTGAAAGGTATTAAATAGAATATTAACGTTTACCGTCGTAAGAATGATTTAATTTGCAAATACACCTTTCTGTACTTTTTTGAGGCAATTTAGTGAAGAGAAAAAGAAGAATACTTTCAAATTGATCTCTTAGATTTGCACTTAAGTAGAAATACCATAAGAAATGATTGTCATTAAATTAAATTCATGCGGACATGCGGACATTACCGAAAGTACCAGGAAAAATGCTATTTGAGGTACTTCAAATTTTAATATTACATTTTGGAGCATATTCTAAACTCCACTCTCTGTAGGTCATAAATCTGCTTTAATCTACAGTTTGCTGAAACCTCAAGTAGAAATCAAATACTGAACTCCTTAAATTCAGGACATGAAAAGAATTTATCGATCGAAATGAACACTTTCAAAAAATCTTAGAAGAGTAGAGTCTCGCATTCCAGAATTTCAAATTAATTACAGTTGAATTTAAGCCTCCAGTTATTTTCCTAGGTGTAACAATTGTAAGTTCTTTACGTTGCCTAAAGTGCTATCAAAATGTGGAATGTGAAAGAGTGTTCAAGTGAAAGGAAAATCGAAATACTTTCAGTGACATCCCTTTTCAATTTGTTCCATCGGTCATTCCTCTCACGTCCACACCGATGCCCAAGCTTTTCTAGGTAACCAATCTTGGGCCATTTCAGCGGTTGACACTTTCACATTCTCCTCAAAAGCAAGAAGCTGAATTCTACTTTGTATTCTAAAGCAGTTCGAAATCAATGCATGCCATTTGGACGAGAATGTAAAACAAGTTTGACTCCAAAAATTTTGGAGATTGTTTAAGCGACGAATTCTTCCTGTAAACCTTCAAAAGATATATGTATTTTTTCATTCTTAGATCTATCTTCCACCGTTTGAAAAAAAAAAAGAAAGAAAATGCGTTGGGAATTCTGTTTTCGTCTTTCTTCCAACCGATTTTTCATGTTTCGGTAACACACAATGGGTTTGGAATCGGATACTCTTGTGAATGTATCATGAGACGTGATCGTGAAGAGATCAGTTTCTTTGCTTTTTTTTTTCTTTTTTTAAGTACTTTGAGTAGTTTCTTTATTTAACGAGTTGAATTTCAATGCTGGAAAATGAAAATGTATCGAAAGTCTTACATTTCAAATCCTTTTTCCGAATCCCTGGGGAAATTTTATTTTTGATATTTTGCACCAAGTTTATTGACAGCTGGTTTTTTTTCTTCTTTTGTTTCTTTTATAAGAAAAACAGAAAAATAGCAACGCATATTATCACATTTGATTGTTTAAACCATTAAATTCAGAATATATAAGTAATATTTGAGCCTTTATTGATGACGATGAAATCGATCGGATTAATATAATTGACGGTATCAGCACTTGAGTTTAAGTCTGCATGTGCGGATGTTTTAGATCGATCAATACCGAATTTAAAACAAAAATGAAACACAAAGATTATTTTACTTAATTTTAGAAAGAAAATAATAAAGATAAAATTGCATTATCATAACATATGATTATGCTTAGTTTACAATCCAAAGAAACATACCGGAATTATATTAGTTCATAAATGTGAAATATCGTAATCATATTTCTCTTTACCTAATTTATTCCCATACATAACTGTTGGAATAACGATAATCACAATAATATGTAATCACTCACTCATAATGTTGTTCTCATGAAACTTCATTTGCAAAAACATATGCAGTTTAGAATCTAAATGCTATATTTATTTTTGTTAAAAATTAATTAAATGCTTTAATATAGTTATATAATTTTATATGTTTAAACATACATGCTGAAGTATAGAACTTTTATTTTTCATAAATACAAATGAATACAAGAATTGGGATTCGAAGTATTTAATGACTAATATAGTCGTCAGACGGCTGAATAAGTGTTTAAAGCTTCTTGCTTATTAATCACTTATCATTTTACCTTTGCTGTCACTTCCGCTTCCGTCAGCTCCCCTCAGGATTGTAATTAGTTAATGCATAATTTGCATAATTTTTTATTTTAAATTTCTCAAGAGCAGAATTTTTTATTTTAAATTTCAGCTTTTGACAGCGATTGTTGACCGTCTCAGTACTCACTTAATTTCGCTTTCTAGATTTTCGCGAATTTTTTCTCTTCGTCGCTTAAGTTCTAAATTTTCTTGAAATGGCTTTAGCCTTTGGCATCTTTCATGCAACTTTGGCATCTCTGTATCTTTAGAAAGGTGTTGTTCACCTGAGTCGAGGCCTTTAGCAAAAATTCATAGACGAAACTTATCTTGTAAATATATTTTATGCATTTAAGCTTTAACTTCTGTTTTGTATATTAAATCTGCAATCAGCATATATTTCTTTTATTTCATTAACTGTATAAATTATTAAGCTGATAATCAATAATCTTATAATAAAAAATTTTGAAAGTTTTAAACCTTTACTCGAGTTGGAGTAACTTTAATGAATGATTTAGGTCGGAATCGTAAGTCCTCTGCCAGCCTTTACGGGACCCAAATTCAGCAAGAGTCAGTAAGAAGCGAGAATCAAATAAGTTTAGTCATAATTGCAAGAAACAGATATTTTTGTATCATATTTCTAACAGCGAGTAATTTACTTTATATTGGTTACCTCGCCAAGAGAACAGATTACGATTCTTGGTCACGAAAACTCCTTTTAAAGCTTACATCCATTTTAGTTTCAAAATGGTCGTCACTGTTAGGTAATCTTTATTATGTAAAACATATTAATTGTCAAAAACCGTGGACGTAACTCTTCCGTTAATTCTTACATACAGCTAAATAATATTGTTAGTCTCCTATTTTTTTCCTCCGTGAAAATCGAAATATATTTTGATATTATTAAAACATAAAAATTTATTTTTATATTATCCACTGCAAAAGAATGCTTTATTTCTATATTTGTACAGCAAATGCCAAATCATTTTCACCAAGAAAGCCCTTGTAATATACCTTTGAGAAATATTGCATTCTTCTTTTTCCACTGAACAGAATTAATAACTTCCTGTTTCGGTTGAAATCTAAATTTTGTTTTGTTTTTAGATTGCACTAAATATCATTAAATAGTTGTATCAAAATTTCTTGATTACTACAGCAGGTAGCTCATGCTGTCTACCTCTGGGATAAGTGCATTCTTCTCTTTTCACTGAACAGAAATAAATAAGTTCCTATTTTGATTTTGATCCAAATTTGGTTTAGTTGTTAAATTGTGCTAAATTGTATTAAACTGTTGTAAAAAATTTTGTAGAGATATTCAATTTTTTGAAGGCATATAAAAATCAATTACTCTTTCACCTGGACTCAAATTCTGGATCTTCCGATCGCCAGCCGAATGTGTCACCAGCTATATCATGAGAGCATTAGACGAAATTTTCTTATATATTTTTTTTCACCCAAAGAGTACCTAGGGAGAGGAGAGCGACATTTTCAGTCGGGCTAATTCAGATGGTGACAAATTGTCTTCCATCTCCTTTTAGTCGGAAACTACATAAGTGAGAAGGGAAAAAAAAAAAAAAAAAAAAAAAAAAAAAAAAAACGAAAAATCTTTTGTCTGCTAACCGATTATGCTGCTATTTACACTCTTAGAGTACACATAGGGAAAAGCAAAATTTTCTTAAAATGAGAGTGAAAAAAAACCTTGTATCTTTCAGTGTTCTTAAAAAAGGTTTTCTGTGTTGTTCCTGTATTTAATGATACACTGGAACAAAGATGTAAGTAATTTTTGTCCAATAGTTGTATCTTAAAATTTTTGTAATAAATTCGGAAAAAAATAACTATTTCGTTACAGAATTGCTTACTAATGTTTAAGTTACAATTTTGCGATCAATCGATTTCATTTCATTTTTCAAGTTGCTATATCTTTTCTGTTTCACATAATTTTTTATAAATATTTAATTTTATAATTTTATAATTATTTAATTTTTATGAAAATTAATTCATTATTTAATTTAATTATTATTATTTTATTCATTATTATAAAAATGCATACGTTTAATTAGTTTTTTACCTCAAACACAAAACGATGTATGAAACACCTATGATCTTTGAAATCTATTGATTTTTTCTTTTTTAGCGTCAGCTAAGCAGAGTTTTTCGCAATTGTTTCTAATTTATCGTGCGATGTCTATAAAATGCAGCGCGCATTTTTAAAGAATCAGAAATTAAATCAGAACTGACATCTTACAGATTTCAGTTTAGTAGTGATATATATATAGTAATATTTCAAATTTCTTTTATCTAAATTTCTCATTTTCGCTTTCCTAATATATACGTTACGAACACTTAAAAGCATATTCTCTCCTTATCGCTGCATATCGATGGGCAAAACTTTGAAAAGCATTTCTGTTATGCTTTATCTTTCTCTCTGCTCGTATATTATATATAATGCATACTTTCATATTCTTAAAAGCTCGTAAGAGGAAGAAGAGAAAGTCAAGCAAGTTTCATTTTGAGATTATCTTCTTTTTTCTAAATATTTTAAAAGAAGCAAAAATTCTCTCATATCTGTAGTAGAACACTTAGATGATGTGCAGTAAGCTTAAGAAAACTTTTCAAGTGAGAAGAAACAGAATGATGATAAATTCGCTGTCCGGAAGTTTTCCGTAATACCTTTCCTTTTGATAATTATGTTAATGTTTATTCGTAATATAAACAAAAGAATAAAACAAGTTCTAATTAACATTTAAAGCTTATCATGCAGTTCTTCGAAATACCAAATTACAGACTGTTTAATAGTCTTTGTCATGAAATGTGGGTGTTTTACATTCTCTCTTCAAATGTGCATTATCCCTGTCAGAGGTTTTCGTTCGGCAGTCAGAATTTTCGTAACTTTTTTTTAATAATGAGCATACAACTTTTCCAAAAATACATATAGGAAATGCCGAAGACGGCATTAAATGTTATGTTTCGCTGTTCAAAATTATTATTTTTTCTTAATTTATTATCGCCAAACATGAATATTTTCGTCATTCAAAGCGTTTCTGTAATTGGACTGCGACCAATAATTACGAAAATAAAGGCCAAGTATAGACTTCTAAGTCGGCTAAAAGGGTGTATATACAGTGGGATAACTTTCAGGAGAGATAGAGTACACCAAGATGATGGAAAAACACAATGCATGGTCGGAAACTCTTTTCTGGTGCGGCAGTGACGGCATAAAACACAAAAAAGGAAAGACACGAGCAGGATAAGAATACATGTTTATTATGTTTAGGGCAGTAGAAACCAAAAAATAAGAACAAGGACAAATGAAATAAGATGAAGGAAATGATCATAGTCAAAGAAACTGTTCGCAATTACGTTCGAAACGTATCCTCAATACGGGATCGTCAAGACTGGTCCGGTGTATTGACCAGCAAGATCGCCAGACCTCACTTGTAATGACTTCTTCTTCTGGGAGTACGTCAAGACATTGGTGCACGAAGACTCGATTAAAAGTGCTGAGGTAGTCCGAGACATGCCCGATAGTTTCTAAAGCATCAAATGTCGGAGGTGTCAGGCCTAAATCAGGGTCCGGGGTCGTAATTTCGGGCAGTTACTTTGATGACGATCGTTGTCTATTTTTTTCTTATTTCTTGATTTTTGCTGCACTAAGCATAATAAACATATTCATGTGCTAGCTTTCTTCACGCTGTTCATGTGCTTCCTTTCTTGTGTTGTCACTACTGCGCCAGGTAAGCCTTTCCGACCGCGCATCACTTCATGATCTTCTTAGGTGTTCCGTCTAGGTGTACTATATATCTCCTAAAAGTTTGTAACCGATTTACTGAAACATCCTGTAAATATTTATTTATACAGCTAAATATTATAACAGCCCCATATACAAAATTTCAACGTTCTACGGTTAATCGTTTTTGATTTATGCGAGATTCATTCGTAAGTACGTATGTACAGAATTTTTTTAATCATTTTCAAAATTCGTTCTGGAAAGAGTCATTTATTCTGCGCGTACATACAGAGGACACGCTAAAAATATTAAAAGTGGATCCGAGAACTGTCAAAATATATATTGCCACTGAAATATGGCGCCTGAAATTTCCGCGATTACAATATTTCCTTTATTTCGAATATATATATTATTTTAGAATCTACTCTGTTATTTTAGAAGTAATCTCTTAACCCTCTCAGCGTTATGGACGTAAATTCCCGCATATAAGTGTGGCTTTCTTATTATGAAGCTTTTTGCCAGCTTTTTAATGTGTCCGATTTCGGTTTGATTGTATGTTGAAAGAGAGGGAATCAAAGTACAACGTGAGAGAGTTGTTTTTTATTATAATCAATAAAACACCATTTATTCATGACATTTTGAGGAACTTAAAAGAAAAGGGCTAACCCCGTGAAACTTGGGGGGTTAAGATTATTTTTCGTATTGTCTTGTTAAATAGCATTATTCTTTCCCACTATTTTAGCACACCTATATCCGAGAAATCGGAATAAGAGGAGAATAATGTATTTCTCACGGAAGTATCTTAAGGATCAGGTTGTTCATTCAAGCAAATAGAGCCTGGTCAACGTTAATTTCATGTTATTCATCGAAAGACTGAGTCTGAATGCGGGTGACATGGCAGATAGGCTTCTAGTATGCCGTAATGAACAGGAATAAATAAGCAATCTGCAGATGCATTCACAAATAATAGTTTGGATATCATTGTGGGTACATTAGAAATTTACACATTAACTGAACTCTGAATAAGGCATTTCACGAGTAAAATGCTTCATATTTAAACATCATGCTTCATTTTGAAATTAACCTCGTTATGTGTACGAATTCTATATAAATATTATTAATTATAACCACTTGATATCTCAGAAATTCATGAGGTATTTATTCATCTGCTTTACACTGCATTCTCTCCTTTCAAGTACCAATCTTTGGTAAAACTAAAATATGACATGCAGCCATTTACTAATATCCAAAATTTTAGGATCAAGTGTTTGTGTAAGGTAAAAAAGTTATCCTAAATTCAAAACCCGTATTACTATTTTATTATTTTATCACTGATTTTATAGTAGTATTACCATAGTTTTATTATTTATAGAATATTTCAGTTTACTTGTTATAGTAGTACATTTACTATTATATATATTTCATATTTTCTGAAGAGTTACGTATTTTGAGTATTTTTATATCTCCTTTGTATTATTGTGTTGTTTACGTATCTCTGTAAGCTCCATGGCATACTTTATGGAATATGAGAAGTTTTGCATTTGCTTTCTTAAATTTTAAAAAAAAAAAGAAATTCTGAAACCCTTAATCTAAAAACTTAAAAATACATTCATTTATATTTTATTTATATTAAATTTATAACTGATTATGGTAAATGAAATGAGTTCTCAAATTGTTTCGTTTTAAACTGGCATTTTCCTAAAATACCACAATAAAAATAACACTGAGGTAAGCTTATGTTTTTCTACATTCATATGGTGCAGTAAAACATAATCAAGCATTACAAAAAATGCAATAATTATACGGTTTTACATTTTGGACAATAACTAAATATTTGAATGAAAAAGGGGAAGAAATTCCGTTGTTAGTGAATTTAGAAAATGAACATTAGCTCTCTGAATTTATAGTTTGAAATCGTTTAAAATTGTCTTCTATATGAATTTTTTAAATTGCACATCCTAGAGCAATTAAGTGTTTTGAAGCAGGCGGTAAGAAAATTGTGCAGTGCTTTAGATGGACTCGAACTCCGGACCTTCTAAAGTTAGTCGGACGTTAGTTACACCGTAAAGACACACGATAAAACGAAAAACAAGCATATTAAACACTGCGAGCAATTTTTAGTTTTGCTAATTGAAAATATCTTCAATCCTCTCAATTCTACTAATTCAAAATGTCCTCATCTAACTGAATGATGCTTTATTTTTTTTTTCGAGTTGTAATTCTAAATGCTTAAAATAAAAGAATTTATATTCAACCATTAAAAGTTTGCAGTGAATGTTAAAATTTTTAATTTCATTTATGGATTCCCTTTGAAGTATTAAGGAGAGTTAACTGCTATATTTATGGTTTGGTTTGGTTAAGTTTATTTGATTATGGTTTATTATTTGAAAAGCACACTATGACTATCTGCCTAAAATGAGGGACGCCTTCGTTCATCTTTCTTTTAATTTTGTATACGCGTTACCACGAAGCCACACATGCAGCCAAACCCATTCACCGGGTTTGAACCTCGAACCGAACTACTAGTATTCAGCGACTTCACAACTCGACCGCTGGTGGGCGCTATATTTATGACAAAAATATAAATAAAATCAAAGAATCTAAAGAGTAAATTAATTAACCGTTGATTAAAGGAAAGGTATGCTTAGTTTGGAAAGTGTTATAAACATTTTTGAACAGCGGTGTCTGTATCTATGAGTATGCGCTAAATAGAGAAATGTTCGCTTTGATATAAAAATGGCTAAAAGCATTTCTAAATTGGATTTCGCAAAAGTGAATGTAAATAATTATAATTCCCTTGCATCATAATGCTAAACTGAGAACCGTAGAAAACATTTTACTAAATCACACTGAAATATTTGTGATCTTCATAAGAATATGCACTATTATATGATCTTCTTCGGAACTACTTCTTGAAAAGATATATTTGCTGAATATCATCGATCTAGTCTAACTATGCTGTACAAATCGTACACTATGATGCTTTTGTTTTGCTTGCCAACCGTATTTTCAAGAACGAGATTAAAACTTGCATTAGTCTACAATTAAAAGTTTTGAGTTTTTAAGTTTCTCATGTATTAATATTAGCCAATAATGTTCTAAATTTTTTTGTTTCCTTTTCAATAGAACCTTATGGACAAGTGCCACCTCGTATTACGCACACAGCTTCCCGTGTTCTCGTGCGAAATGGAGAAAGTGCTCTTTTACCTTGTGCAGGACAAGCTTTTCCATTGCCGAGTTATCGATGGTACAAGAAAGAAGGTGGAATATCCGTGATCCCAGTTAAATTAAGTCATGGAAAAAGAGAAATGGTTGGTGGTACATTAATACTACGGTCTGCTGAACTCAAAGACAGCGGTCGTTACGTTTGTGTGCTCGCAAGTTCAGGTTCTGAGGACAAGGCGGAAACGGAGCTTGTGGTAACAGGTATTAATTATTGACTTTAAACATTCTATTTGCTTAATCTGCTTCGGGCACAACAACAAGAAATTTATTGTGTTTCACTGTAGATACTTAAGAATTTCTTGGTTGCGAATTACTTCTTTAAAACCACGCCTTCTTTTCGTTTTCATTATAGGATTATGTAATTTAATTTGCTTCGCTTAAATTTCTGAAAAGAGATGCCATTATATTGTGACATATTACGTCTTTTTTTATGGAAATAGGCAGAATATAAGCCATCTCATTTATTCTGTTATGCTTACGATGGAATGTATTCGATCAAAACTTGAAGTTTTCAAGAAATATTACTAACTATTTTATCATAATAATACTTAAGAAAGTAAACTGGAATCATTGTGCAAGTAAACGTTCATCTTTCTTTTAACTTCATAAATAAAAATGCAAAATAAATGAATTAACATTTCTATATATACCTTTTGATGCTTAACTGTAAGATAAAATGTACTAATAAAAATGATGAAAATCCAAAATCGCGTATTATGTTGATGAAATAAATGAACATACGAGTATTTCTACAGTGATCATTATCCGAAGTCATAAGAAGTTATATAGTAGAATGTGAACAGAAGCAGAAATCTGCTATTAATTGCAGCAACCATAAACAAATTATTTAGAGAACTGAAACCATTTTCAAATTGCATAAGAGAAAGTAAAATATACAGTCAGAATTTTATAGTCAATTTCGGCAGCAAATAAGCTTTCAAAATTAATCCAGACATTGCGCATTGTCTTCCAAGAAATGTATGTCTAGACACATTTTGTTTTCTTATGTACTAGTTAATAAGTGTTCTTTATATCTTTCATATAAATATATACTCCATAAAAAACATAATGTGTCAAACCACTTAAAATAGTATTCACTAAGGTTCGGACTTTGAAGCTTAGAGAAAAGATTTTTTTTTTCAATTTCTAAGAAGACCACGGTAATTGATATATGTGTAAAAAATAACGTGCATGGAATTCTCGAATTCATATCAATACTTTTAATGCTCATAAATCGTTTTTGAAAGTTATGATTTACTTTTAAAGGATGCGTCCAGAATAGAATAATAATAAATGCAATAGTTTAAACATTTTTGCATTTACACAAAATTTATCTGTGTACTAACTTTTATATGAGAATGAGATAACGATAAATGATGGTAAGTCAGACAAGTAAAAAGTATCACCCATTGTTCAAAGTACAGATTTCAGCGAAACATATTAAATAACCGAAGAAATATTTCCTATGTAGATGAAATGGGCGCAATAGTTGTTAAGGGAAAAGAGGAACAGCATAAATCCCCAATTGAGAAAACTTTGAAATTTCTTCCTTTCGTATTTAAAAAAGAATGCATTGAACAAAAGGACGATATTGTTAAATTAAGCAAGAAATTATCTCATATAAATCTTTAATAACAAAAAGGAGGGAAAAGGTCTTGGAATCATTTTTCTTTTCCTTCGAATCCATTTTTGAAGAAAGATGCAGTAAATAAAAGAAACTATTATTGAAAGCGATATTTGTTTCTTTTAAAATATTTTTTTCTGAAAATATCTTCATTTATACGTGCAAGTTGAAAAATAAAAAGATATTTTTCTCTTTCTTAACATTTAAGCTAAGAGAAATAACACAATAAAATTGTTTAATTACAATTCAAACTGTGTTATTTAAACTATTTAATTTTGTTCATTATAGAAAGCTATTAACATTCTCGAACTTATTGTATTTAAGATCTTTTTATGCTAAATTGCATTTATGCTAAATTGTAATAACAGCATAAAATTAAGAAAAATAAATAAATAAAAACACTTAGGAAAAACGCAGGATACTGGAGATTTAAAAAATTGCATAAATTTTACTTTTGATACTGAAGATAATGCACGTATAAGAAAGACAGGAATTCTGTAGACCAGTTATATAATATATGACATTAAAACCGGTTCTCATTAAAAAGTGCATGCTATAAAGTTTGATGACAATTGTTGGCGTAAAAGGAATATCGAATTGTTACTATGAAATAAGCACTATTTATATACCTCATTTTCTGACTCGGACAACAGTGCTGTACTTTTCAAAGCTATATGTTACATATAATCAGTCAGGAAAGACTTCCCCCCCTGGCATAAGATTTTCTACGCGAAGTGTATCACAGTATCTCGGATCTCAGTATTATCCATTACTCAGAATAACGTAAAATTAAGAAAGTTCTTAAATTTTACTGCAGAATTTGACTTCAAGGAGAAAATAAATTTTCTTATTTATCGGATTATAAGATGAAGATGCACGCTTAAAAGGACCAGGTTTGAAAGGGATTAACATTTATATGATTCGGCAATCGATAGCAGTCATTTTTTTCTTATTATGATAATTAAAACGAGTAACAAATCTCGCAAATTGTTAACCTGACTCTTAAGAAAATCCTTAAGCAGGATGTGATTCAACGTGCTATGGAGAAGAGTTGGAGATTTCTAGGGAAGAAACAGCTTTCATTCCAAGTTTTACAGCGAGAGCTTTATTAGACATCTGACCGGACATGACTGTTTGCGAGACCAACTTTATAGAACTGTAGTGGTGGATTCCCCAAACTGTATTTTGTGTGACTCTAATCAGCCTATGATTTTGAACATTTAAATAATTGTATTGATTGCACTTACTTGGTATGAGGACATTGTTAAAAAGTACTGGAGAGTCCGTGAACTGGGGGCTTAAGCGCTAATGTTAGGCATTTGTAAAATAAATAAATAATCTCGCCCAGAATGTATAAAAATACTAAATTTTGGAATATTTATTCAGGTTAGATTCCTCCTTATGCATAGGTCAGATTCGTTATATTGCTGTTATGGCAGGTTTATTTTACCTTGTGCAAAATGATCATAATTAGCCTTCTAATAGTAAGACGAGTCCTGAAACAAATTCCCGGAGATTAATAATCATCACATGCTCTTTTGTACATATTTATTAGTATTTTATTTTATTATTTACATTTATTGTCTAAAAGTTATGTAAATTAGTTTTAAAGAAAGTATGCATTTTCATGTTTTAAATACCATTTTTCCGTTTCGTTAAAATGCTCTTCTTAATATACAGAAATGAATATTTTTATAAAGAATTAACTTGGAAATTCTGTCACTACATACTATTATATCATTTATAATATGTCGTTTTTAGATATTTGAATTCTGAAAACACAAAAACTCAAAACTTTATTTAAGACAAAATCGCAAAATATAATAAGAATTACAATAAGAAATAAATTTAAGATAGCAAACAAAAGAACTGATGGTAAAGTCTTAAAATCTATTGCATTTCACATTCCGGTTTTCGCAAGAGTTCTTCCTGATTCCCTTGAGGAAACACATTGCAGCTTCAGTGACTTTGCCAAACAAACAAACAAAATGCACCAAACTCAGGGGCTAAAAATCTACCACCAAACTCAGATCTTAGATTAAAAAGTATTTTTTGTTGGAGAAATAGTAATGCACTTTGTTCGAAAAAAAGTATTTTTGTAGTTTTCCCCAAAAGCTCTTTGCCTTTTCTTCTTTTTTCCAGCAATTTGGATTTATTTACTTTGGAGGTACCTAACTACATAGGTGACTTTGAAATGTATTGATAATATAATGCATGCTGACCAGTTAAGCTGAATTTGGAATACCACTGAATGTTTCTTAAGAAAGCTAAATTTAGATTTTTTTTTACATGTTAAAAGAGCATATGTCAAATCAGAACATATTAAAAATATTTTCTTATTCCCTATGTTTACGGTTTGGGTGCTTATATTTCTCAGAAACGTTCAGTTAATTATGTTATTCAACAAAGTATACCATTAAAATATTCTTATAGACGAATTGCCATTTTAAGTATTTTGGAATATTTCTATTTTTAAAACTTTTCTCTTGCATTTTGCTCAAGAAATTCCTGTCATTTGCAATAGACGTTGCACGATACCCCATGATGACTTCGTGTTGATAAAGGTTAAAAACAACCTGTCTCTGCAGCTGTCGCATAAAAAAAAGAGTCCATATGTTAAGAAACTCATACACCTTAAACCCCTCATGATCTTCGAATATGTGACTGTTGCAAGAATTGTGATATGTTATTTATTTTAAAAGCAATTACTTCCAATTTTTACAGCTGACTTATATAATATAGCTGCTTTGGAAACTAGTAACCAGAAAGTTTGTGTTGCCACAAATATTTTTGTAATTTAATCCTCTTTGTGACGAAATATTTCGCCATGTTTCCACCTTGCGCGCATGATATTTTAAAAATGGCTAATGGTACATACTTGAAATTGGATGGAATTCTTTATATGGACACTATTTTCTAAATGAACCGACAATCTGATGAATATTTTACTATTGAAAAATTTTATGGACGAAAACATTACACATTTTTTTTAATAAAATACATTTTATAAACTCAAAATAAAATAAAAATGTAACATGAAATTTTTAGAATTTTAGGTTCACAGTAGTTTCCAGTAGTTAAAGAAGCTCTATATTAAATATGAAATTAAATTAAGAAACAGAATGTTTTAAACTGTGCGCGCAAGTTGACATGAACGAACATGACGAAAAATGTTGTCACAAAGCGGATTCAATTATAAAAATATCTGTGGCAACACAAACTTTCTGATTACTATTTCAGAAAGCAGCTATATTATGTAGTCAGCTGTAAAAAGTTGGTAGTAATTGCTTTTAAAATAAATAAGTTATCCCAATTCTTTCGACAGTCACCTATTCGAACATCTTATGGGTTTTAAGGTGTATGTGTCCCCTTAAAAGAATTCACTAACTATTTCATAGACCAGAAATGAGGTATTTTTTTTCTGTACAATTGGTGTATTTGTGTATCAAACTTAAATAAAGCTGCTCAACATTCAAAGAATCTCATTCACTTGTAGCTAACGACATTTAAAATAAGCGGTACTTGTAAAATGCTTTCTTCAAGTAATAATATTTTTTCGTCAGCACATTTTCTAACATGTAAGAATTTTCTTAGCTATAAATTATGACTATAGTCTTATGATTTCATTAAAATACTGTTCAAACTGCGTCAGATTCCTAGCAACACGCTTGAAACATGCGAGTCACGAATATTATTAACTTTTGCATCATCTTTGTTTGGCATAAGGAAAAAATCTGATGTGTACACTACATGACTTCCTTGTAGGGAATATTAAATTATACGCATTTTTTCTTGCATTTTATTTAAACTTATTAGATTGAATTAAACCTACTTCGCGGACAGCGCATAAACCGCAAGAGAATAAATGCATTCTTAAAAATTCACTTTGTTTACCATAGCGACACTCTGGCGCTAGGTTTACTTAACAGTATTATATTTCATTCATATTATAACTCAGAATGCACAAAATGTATATCATTTAAAGAATTATATAATCGTTGCCACATGTTCTATTCAAATACTATAATAAAGCTAGAACTATGTATAAAAGAAATTAAGCAAACAAAACAAAAAAGAAACAGTTCTTATCAGACGATTGAGTATTTCTCATTTAATTAATTCAGTTCTCACTTCGCGAGAAGGCAAAAATACATAAGAACTCAAAATATCTATATTAAAAATTACGAAGTAAATCTCAAACGCTTTTTTCCTCGAAAAAAATTCCAGAAAGAATTAAGCATGATTTAATTGGCAAAAATAAATGAATGCGTTATCTTTGTTGTTGCGAAACTAAGTTTCTCTAGATTAGCAACAAATCCACTACTCTCCTGTTTCAAATATAAACATCAATGGCCGCTATTGAAAACAGGCTTAGCGACAATTAAACAACTTTAAAATTGCTGATAATTCTAAAAATATTGCACACAGATTTACTAAAGGCATAAAATCCTTACCCGGAAGATAAAAACAACATAATTCAATCATTTTTAAAGCAAAAAATGTACAATTTACAAACATATAAGAGTAAAGAAACTGAGATCACTGAGCCGGGTAATAAAGTGAATATATATATAAATATACAAACGTATATAAATATATTTATATATATTTATATACGTTTGGTGCGGCCGATTGCAACCAAAATACGAGGTGCAAATCTACATGTTATAGCAGTCCTATATACAAAATTTCAACGTTCTGAAGCTACTCGTTTTTGAGTTATGCGAGATACGTGCGTACGCACGCACGTACGTACATACTTTCGTACAAACGCCGCGAAAAATTCTCTTCATAATTAATTTTAAAGCAGTTTTGTAATTGTTTTGAAGGAAAAGAGTATTTTATTCTGTCCTTACGTGCAGATATCACGCAAAAACATCGTTAAATTGCATTCGATAGCGGTCAAAATGTATATTTTCGTTGAAATATGCTGCCTGAAACTTTTCGCGATTACAATACTTCCTTTTTACTTCGTACAAGGAAGTAAAAAGTAACACTATTCTTAAAAACGTTTCTTTGACTTGAAACAAAGCATTTTTGTTGCTAGTCAAAACATTCACTATAAATAACACTATATATTTAAAGCATTTACTATAAGTAATTCTATATACTTAAAGCATTTACTATAGGTAATACTATATATTTAAAGCATTTACTATAAGTAATACTATAAACCATTTACTATAAGTAATACTATAAAGCATTTACTATAAGTAATACTACTAAAATATTTAAAGTATTCACTACAAGTAATACTACTAAAATATTTAAAGCATTCACAATAAGTATTTTAAGATTTCGGTAGCATATGCATAAAAAGAGCTTTAGATTAGCAAAATGTCTTATGATTTTAATCGTAAAAGATTTATTTTTTGTAACTGAAGCTTGAGTAAAAAATATATATTTTAACGATTTCAAATATAAAATGAACCTACAAAATAAAACTGACATTATTTTCTGTGTGAGTGCAATGATAACATTTTCAAAGATGCATCATTTGTTTGATTTTAGTCATGTAAATCAATCTTGAAACAGTTTTTTTTATTATATTAATTATTTCTCTGCGCGCAATGCGCAATAAAACAAATAAGCGCAACTATTTGTACTAGAGATTGATAAATCAATTTTCATACTTATAAGTACATATATATAAGTAAATAATTTAATTAATCGTAATAAATTGCCTAATAACTGCGCAAAAGCTGCAAAGCAATAAATTAATAATTTATTTAATAATGTATTATTTACTGTATTATCTCCTTTGATAAAAGTACTTAGAATTTTATAAAAATGAAGTAACCCATAAGCTTAGTTAGAAACCGAATTTTGAAAAAAAAAAAAAAAATTAAATGGAACCATCAGAAATGAATGTTGAATAAATTGAAAATGGAAACGTTTAAAATGTTAAAATTAAAATTGAAAATGTTTCCGATCAATTAACAATAATTAATAAATGCGAAAGTGTTTCATCGTTTATGTAAAAATTATTATGTCAAAAAAGGCTTGGTAAGACGAGTTTAAGCTATAAGCAGAGTTTAAGTGAGATGAATTGAAGTAAAAGCGCTGTATAGAATTCAGTAAGAAAGTGGCTGTTTCGTCAAGTTTTAAAATTCAGAATCGTGATACATTATTGTAAGAGTGAATTGCAGTTTCCTTACTTGCGAAAAATGCCCCCCGACACTTTCGTCTTTAATCATATTAACGCAATGCAAACTTTGTAAAAATAATTAACATGATGCAATCTTAGTAAAAACAATTGAACAAGTAGGAAAAGTGAATAAAATTATATTTAGATAAGACAAAAAGGAAAAATTAAAATGTATGAAAAGGAAATATACATAATATAATAAATGGCTAGAAGATTAATTAATAAACTTATATTGTTTGATAATTTTTAAACCAATAGGGGTCTGTTACTTTCTTTTTACTCAGAATATAATTTGAAATTCAAACGAGGATCGAGTATGGATTTAGGGTGTAGGCGGGGACATTTGGAATCTATTTTTACAATGCGAGAATAAAGTGGTCGTTTAACTTTCTTTCGAATGTAAGAGGCGTCTGTTGAAATTTTGACTTTAAATTGACAAAGCAGAAGAAATTAATTAATTTTTCTCTAATTGTTTTAGCGGAAAAAGGAAAAAGGTACTGGCAATCTTTACTGCTCAAGAACTGCTAAGCAGACTTAGAAAGTTTGGAAACAGGCCCATGTTTTTAGTAATAGGAATAAAGAAAATGCTAGAACTAATGATTTTTACATTGTAGCAAATATCTTCAGTAATTACACTACTTACAATTTATTTAACTGACAGTCATCCAACATATACCGCCTTTTAAGGCTTAGGAATAAATTTTCATATCCCTATGAGTCAAATTATTTAGATTGAGTAGTTAACCTGCTCTTCTAAGACAATGATTGGTTATTTTTAAGAATTTTATTAAATAGTAGAATTTCGTATTGTATATTTATGGTATCGGTACAAATATTTAAAATGCGTTGTATTTGATTTAATAATAGTATTTCTAATAATATTCTTGGAAATGCTGGAAGTTCAATTTATTAATTTGTTAGTATTAAAATTGAAGTTGCGTGTTTTGTTATACATCTTTTTGTAGTTAATTATTTGAAGATCTAGATAGTCGACTACAATTTTGTGATCTATTAGTTTTAATAAGAGTGAGGCACTTTGGATAAATTTCTGAATTTTTAATCTTGTTAAAATTACTAAAGGTAATAAAATCATATATATATATCTGTAAGTATGAATGTAGTAAATTAAATCGTGTTGCTGTAAATCTTTTGGAAGATCAATTCTTAAATGAATAAAAGGATATTACAAACCGATGTACTCGTGTGCCTATTTGGATTCCCCTGACTTGCTTAAAAAGCTGATTTTTAAATTTTATGTAGTTGTTAAAAATAATGCATTTAAGGAAGTTTTTCCATGTATTAAAGTCTATAACTGTGAGCATAGCAGGAAAGAGTTTAGGAAGATCAAGGAGGCTAGTATGGATGTCTTTTAATGTAAGCGAGGTATGTAAGTTTTGAAAGTCATAGCAGTTCAGGTAGTGAATATATATATATATATATATACTATATATACTACCTGCCACTTATTAAAATCATTTAAGCACTTTTAAAATTTACTGTTCAGTTTCCTTATAAAAATATTTTTAAAATGACTTACCTAATAAAATTTTAAAACTTCACAAAAAAAGACTAATCAAGACTAATTTATTCCTATTTATTTCATACTTTTTCATCATAATTTTTTTTTTTAATTTTCTTCTCAGAATTCGGGAGCATGTTGGTAGCTTTTCTGATCACCATCTTTCAATTCAATAGTTCTTAGAATTTAAAGTGCTTTTCTAGAATTTGACTGAAGAAGTTTAGCATATCGTCACTTTTAGTTCCTTATGTCCTCTTTTAAGACTTTCTGTAATGTCGTCCCCAATTTCTTCATATGTTGTATCAATATTAAAGTGCATTACTACCTATCTAAAAATAGGTGTTCATACCTTTAATGGTATCCGAAACACCGGCTACAGGTTGCAATTCATCTGAGGATAAAAATAAAGCCACGTTCTGGAAAGTATTTTTAATTTCGTTCTGAGAAACTCCCCATGCATTGATCATAATTTGCATGACCTCTAACAAAAATACCGATTTAGTTTCCTTATAAGAAGTTCTTGCATTTCCGCAAGATTCAGTTTTGTTTAATATTTTTTAAAGGACATGTTTTATATAATGGCATTTAAAAGCTTTTATTCTGGTCTGAAGACTGAGAGTTAGAATTTGGATTTGTAGGTTAACACACTAATCTAAAGATTTTCAGAATTATTAAAGGTGTGTGCAGTACATTTATCTAAAGTAAAAGTGTTTTTCTCAATTTTTAGTTTAATGTCTTATTTTAAAAGAAAATTAGTAAAAATACTGCTTATTATCCATAAATTTCCGTTGTTAAAGTGAATTTTCACTTCTTTCAAAAATCTAAACGTTTTCTTTTACCTGAAACTAATATTTTCTCCTTAATTGTTGTATTCATATTGCGCGATAATAAATAATGCAGTACCTCGTTCGTTCAAATTCTGAAAAACTATCTTCTCTTTCACTAAAGAGACAGTTCTATCTAGCAATTGGTTCAAAACGCTGTCCCAGCATGAAAATTAAATTTCCAGTTTTTTAGGTAAAAAACGGCTCTATACATACTCTAATATTTCTCGCTTTTCTTAGACTTTTGAAATTACATTTTTGAGACACTTTAATTTTTCATTGGTTCTTCATCATTTATACAGCATCTAACAGATTTTCATCTTTTAATTATTTAAGAGCTTTCAATCCATCTAACAGCATCTAAATCTTTTGGTTTTACTTAAAGATACTTTACTTTAGTAACTTTTACATACTTATTTTAGTCAACTTAGTTTTCACTTTCAGGATTTTCGCCTATGAATTTTCAACATATTACTCACGTCAAGTGAAAAATATGTTTCTTCCGAGAAGTTTCAAGACTTAAATATCTAATCAGCAGAAAGATCGCCTTTTGTTAAATTAATCTCCCACTTCTCGGGAATGTTACTGGCATGATCAGTGATTTCAACCTTTTTTTTTCAATCTATAGCGATTAACCCTTTCCATTCAATGATTTATATTGCACGATAACGGTAAGAAGAAACATTTCATGAAATCTTGTAAGAACTCCAGTCAACATAGTGCGTGGAGCTCGACGGGAAGGTTTTGACCGCAGAACCTTAATGGTGGTATGTAGTGATTGTACTTCCACCTACTATTAGTTAGAGTTTGAAGAGGGTTATTCAGTCATTAACAATTTCGCTAGAGGTTTACCTTTTTTGTCTTGAGATAAGAAAGTTTTGCTCCTCTTTGGGAACTTTGTCTGAAGAACAGGGGAGGATAGAGCTACATTCGTTGAAATTCTATTCACCTGAACGATAACTAATCCAAGGTCTTCAATACGTAAGGCTGTTGTTTTAACTTAATCAGTTATTATGATTTGGATTTCTCCTTACTGTATTCCTCACCAAAATGCAAATGAAATAGCTGCTATTTAAACTGAGTGTTTCTTGTATTGTAAGACAGTGCGGGTTTATAGCCTGGGCGTGCATGCTGCGTTTAGTTCTTACCATTTCTGACAGTTGTAATTATTTGGCTTAGCGTTAGCAGAAAATTTGATTTTGACTCTCCTTTAAAATTAGGGAGCCAGCTTCGAATATAATTTGAATAGCATAGTCTTTGACTACTAGTCTGTGTTTTAATATTAAGCTGACTATTATGTTTAGTTATATGACTACAAGCTTTAGCTGATATTGTTAGCACAAGATAGTTTAGTTCTAATTTCCATTTAAATTAAAAGATTATTTTTAAAAGTTTCATGGCTTGTTCGCTATTTCAGACACAACGATAATTCGCTTCACGTCTGATGGTATACTAGTTTAAGATCAAGTAAAATCTCATAAATAAATTAAAAGGATAACTTACTGATAGTTTACATAGATACCAGTAGAAAATTGCAATGAAGGAGCTATCTTTTGCTAATCTGAATTTTGTAAGCGGAAAAGATGAGTTAGACAAACAGCGTATTCTCTGTTGATTACTGCATATTTTCTTTGGTTCTTGAACGTAGTAAGCGGCTGATTTTATTAACCAGTGAATTCGATAAGCCGTAGTACCTCAGCCGAGAAAGAAAATTGGTGGAATGTTTTAATCTCAAAATACATTTGTCGTCTCGAGAATTTTAAACAACCTGAAG
Source organism: Stegodyphus dumicola (assembly GCF_044657685.1). Taxonomy (NCBI): domain Eukaryota; kingdom Metazoa; phylum Arthropoda; class Arachnida; order Araneae; family Eresidae; genus Stegodyphus; species Stegodyphus dumicola. Next base: position 94,515,890 of record NC_140772.1, on the reverse strand, counting down.
TTTTCTCACCCCCTTCAAAATATCGTTAAAAGAATTAATGAATCCGTGAAAAGAAATATCGTTTAAAGAATTTTTAGAATTGAATTATTAAATAAACGAAAAGCATTTAATGCAATTTTAAGTAAATTAAGTAAAAATTATTCTTAAAGAACTTTGAGGAAACAATATGTTCCCTTTCAAACTTACTCAAATATTTATGTCAATACAAAATGCGAAATCATATGCATTTATCAATAACACTAATTTATTATTGAAAGAAATAAGTATTCATATTTACGCTTTTCATGCGAATGTGACAGTTAATTCAAACCCATACAGCACTCAAATCATTTTTTATTTAGGACAAAAGACTGTTTTTATATCAAATTATTAATTCTCTCTAATTGTCTTTTATGAAGATTTAAAACGTCGTAAAGTATTTTCTCCTTCTTTTCCGCATGCCTCCGGGATGCAACTTTAAGCATATTTGACGTGCGTTCAAGAGATCCAGAGTTCGAGAGAAGAGATCCAGAGATCAAGAGATCTCGGCGAGAACATTGCACATTTTTCATGTCTTATGATTCAAAAAACACTTAATGACTCTAAAAGGTGTTGATAGGGACTAGCCAAACAGAAGAGGATTACATGCACTACAGTCAGATATCTAATTGGTGTTTCAATGGCTAAACATTTTCTGCTTTAATAGTTTCTTACGAAGATGAGTTATTATACCTTTTCCTTTCTTTTAAAAGGTGTATTATGACAACAGCGGACAATTTCTTTGGTTGAAAGAATTTTGAGCTGTAAAGTGAAACATTAATTATAAAATGCAATGTTAATTAGTTATAGGATCTTTCGAGTAAGAAAGAGGAAGAAAATATTAAAATTTAAAATTGTATTTCTTACGAGCACATTAAATAATTAACAATTATGCTGTAAGAATTTACTAGCAGCTTTTATTATCAGAAATTATTTTTAGCAATTATAATTATAACTTATTCTGAAAAGTACAGGGATTTGGTTATTCGAAACTATCTTCACTCCCGAGATATAGTATGTTTTGAAAAATTAAGGTCTGTTTACGAACTTAGGTTTATAAATTTAATTCTTACTTTAAATGAAATGAATCTCTGAAGTTTTTGTCATAACTGCAAGAGAGCCATTTAACATACACATAAGAAATTCCAGAAATCTGAGCTTGAATCCACAAAACGTTTCCTTATTCCATTTTTAAATGGGAGAAAGAAATCAACGGAAAGCTGGAAGCTAGGATCTAAAAGATAATTTTCCGTCTCATTGATTTCTGCAAAAAAGCGTAAGGTAAAATAAAATATCTAGAATTGCGCGATAAATTAATGCTTGGTATCCAAAAGGCATTACAAAGCATTTAGAAAAAACGCAGCAATTTTGAACCACTTAGATAGCAAGATATAATTTTTATTCCATGGCAAAACATATGGGACCAACCAAATATTGCACGTAAATGAAGAACTTTGCAAGTAAGCGTATATGAAGTTAATTTACAGAAAGTTTTCTCAAAATTGTACACACATACGCAATGCTTTTACAAAGCTTTAATACTAATTTGGCTATTTGAATTAAACAGTTTTATAACTTTTCAGCTTTCTACATACTTTTCTTCGAATATTGTATCTTCATTCATATAATATATTACCACGTGGAACCTTAACAGAAGTTCTGAATTCCTTTTTAGAAATAAATCATCAGAATGCTCTTTAGTTCCATTTGTTATATATTCTATATATCTAAAATGCTTTCAATGTTTTCAGACTGATGTTCTTCAACACGAGGCTATAAGTTTTGTGTAATAAGCAATGTATATAAACACTTCTATGTACAGAAATGAGATGGCGGTAGAATGGAATGAATGCGTCATTAATGACTGAAATCACACAAAAGGTATTGATTTAGCATGCAAAGACTTTTTCAAAATGCCTTTCTTCTTTTGAAGCCACAAACAAAAAAGGTTATCTGAACACAACGATCACAAACACAGATATAAAATGCTGAAGGATCTGTTGACACCTAAATTACACGGGGTTAACTTTCATTTATTCCGAGGAATTCTTGTTCGCATTAAGGAGAAGTAAAACTAAACTACAGTAACTCAAACGAAGTGTAAAATGCAATTAAAAGGTTAGGTTGTTAAATCTTTCGCATCCGTAGAGGCCGAAATCTATTTCACTCAAACATCGGAAAAGCCCGTACGTATGATTTCTTTGATTTCTTGTTGGAATGGATGTTTTTCCCCCAAGACAAGCAGAGTGCTACAGCGCTAACAATAGCATAATTAAGTTAAGCGACATCTTCCTTCTTGGTCGCTTTCACCACTCTGTGCAGTTTTCCCTTGGGACAGGATTGCGACTTTGGACATCGATAGCTAAACTTTGACAGTAAACAAAAGATGGTGCATTAAAATAACAGAACTACTTTTAATCGCTTCAAAAGAATGATTGGCATGTAATTTAAGAGTTCCCGAAAGCAATGTATTAACGTGATGGGGGAAAGATAGAAAATGATTCAGACCTTTGAGCAATCAGCTGATGTCTGAATAGTCAGGCGTTTTGGGCCATTTCGATGTTAAAACTGATATTACGTTTGGTAGTAAAACTAAAAAAAAAATATAAATACGAGCCACAAGTACTGGCAAGATTTCGAGCACTCAAATACGTAGAGCAGTAGAATACAAACTTTTAAGTTACGGCAACTGAGAAAGCTTCGGAAATGGGAATTTTAAACATACATGTTAATAGATACAATTTAACTCGCTAAATACACAGGCCGGCCATGTGAGAGACAGCTAACCTTAAGCAACAGTCGTATTCTTAAGCACAGAACCAATCTACATATTTTCTCACTATTTAAACACTATTTAATTGAAATTCTGATAATGAATGATGGAATAAATAGAATGTACAGGAAGAAATTCACATTAAATAAGTTGTCAGCTCAAATTAAACTCCCATGTGAACTTCTAATTAATTGCATACCTTAAAACGATGCAATTATGATATAAATACATATGTGATAACTAATCTCCTAAATATTCAAAGGTATCAGTAGTTTTTGTTAGAAAGAGCATTCTGATATTTCAAATACTGGAACAAGTAAGTTCTTTACCACCCACTTGTACCTCATTTTATAGACTCTATAAAGTCTGTAAAATAAGATAATGTGCATCTATTTTTTATTTTGCAGGAATTTAAAGTATTATTCTGCGCGACATTTCAGCAACTCTTATGTTATATCTTTGTCTTCTGCATAACATAAATATAACGTCGTTAATTTCGTTATATAGTAGAGTAGATGATTTAACATGTAACTACTTTCCCAATCTTCCTTCAATGTTTGGAAATAAGCTAAGAAAACGCAATACTTAGCAACTAATCTCTCATTCAATCTTTATAACTCAGAAAAAAGATTAAAGCTCACTTTGGGGGTAAATTTAGCGGGAAGACTGCGGAACCTCATTATAAGCTGTAAATATTGCTTCCATTTTCAACCTTTGAAAGTTTTAGGTAGAATAATAAATGGTGTTGTCTTATTAAAAAATGGCTTTTGAACAATAATTGATGAAATTCGAAGAAAATTACCTGATTAATTCAAGAATGCGGTCTGAGCTTCGGTAATTCTTTAATGATCATATTTTTTAAAAATATGATTCTTCTGACACGAAAATTTTGACAAAAAGATGCACTATATTTATTATTACTTTCTTGTACAAGGTAAAGCAAATAATATAATCACGAAAAATTTCGGGTGTCATATTTCAAAAGAAATATCTATTTTGATTGTTCCCGGATCCATATGCATACATATACGTAGCAATTAAAAATGCATTTAAAATCGATTCAAATGGGGTTTTCATATAACATCTGCACGTAAGTATGTAACTTAAAAACAATAACTCGCATAACTCTAAAACGATTAGCCGTAGAACGTTTAAATATTGTATATGGAACTGCTATAACAACTAATTATGCACATTGTTTTTTATTGCAGTCCGCGAAACCGAACGCATGTACATAAATACCAACTACGTTGTCCGGCTCACAGGTACTCACCGGCTTTTTTTTTTTTTTTTTTTTTTTCGCAGTCGTTGGTCGTAGTGATATACTTTCAAATATGGCAGTCCTACAAATGACGAAAATATTCATATTTTACTAAAACTAAAATACAACAAAATTTTAATTTTCAATAAATACCAAATTGTAACTTTTAATGCGGTCTTCCGGTTGCCTTCAATCTGCTTGGAAAAGTTTTTATATTCGATACGAAAAAATAAAATTACCAGAATTTTGACTTCCGTATGCCAAAAATTGACCAGGATATGTAATTTCAAAATTTGCAGTTTTTGATATCATTTTCAACTTAGCTTGAGGGATCGGTTATTTAACTTCGAATATTTTGAGAAAATAAATTGAAATGATGTTTAGAAAAAATTTATAATAAACCGTCCAATGAAGTCATGTGGCGCCCACATCAGATTTCTTTTTATTCTACATTACAGCTTCATTTAATACGCGACTTAACACCGCATTTTACATAAGAATGCATATCTGTCTGTCAAAATATTGAGAATATTATGTACAATTCTCACTATTTTAATTTCTTAATTCTATAACACAAATTTCTACATGCATATTTTAATTAATAGATTAATAAAGATTAGTACAACAACATTCAGAATGGATTTGAATTGTTTTTGCTCTAAAACTGAGGTATTTAAGTCTACAGATACCTCATGATTGTAAAGAAATAGTAATTGTTGGTACCTCGAAATAACATAAACACAGTATTAAAAATAATTATCAAGTTATACCGCATTAAGCTAACTGATTGAATATTTAGGATATATTTTTGCATTCATTTGCGTTCATGAACACATGCAGAAAAATTTAGTTTTTCCTAATTGTTTTACATAATTAGATAACAAATTTAAAGATTTATAATTATTTTATTTGTAGAAGGTTATTAAAATTAGTAATAATTAGAAATGAGATTATTATTTAAAAATTTGAATTTTAAGAACTTTAAATTCATTTTAAGAATGGCTAAATGTGAAAATGTGTTGATTTTGAAAAACTGGTACAGAAGTGTTTTGAATATAATATAGAAAATGTAAAGGGTTTAGAATATTGAATATGGTTATGATGAATACCATCTTGCCGCCCAGACGATATAGTGGTTAGGAGAGCCTAACTGCGATTCCAAAGGGCCTGGGATACCGAAGGGCCTGGGTGAATGTAACTGTCTGTCCTTTTCATAGGAGGCGATGGTGGCCCACCTATTAGGTGCCTCCATAATAAAGAAACCACCACATCTGGCCTTAGAATAAATTAATGGACTCTGTTACATCTTTAACTGTTCACAATCTGCCGTTGGAAAAAAATATGATGAATATCAAAACGATAACCAAAAAAATAGAATAATTGTATGCAGAGTGTGATGAGGGAGTACTGGGACAAAAGAGAGACTCTGTCTTTACCTCTGTTGTATGTTCCTTTTATCCTCCTCATATCAGAAGATATAAACTTTGAAGGCTCCCACGTTATAATTTATTCATATAATTATTTTTATATATAAAGGGAATGTGCTAATTTATTTTTTATAAATGAAATGCATTGTGCAGTTGAAAAAGGCCAGTTGTCTCTAAACAAGGAACGGAGACCTTTATAAGTGAATGCGAAAGCAACACTTAATCACTCATGATATATATGAGCCAGGTTTAAGTGGTTTTGCCCAGCAGATGGAAATGTTTAAATTAGAGAAAGTTGTGGGAGTCTTCAGGTTAAATAAAGTATAAGTAAAATTTTAAATGTCTTAATAATAGTGAAAGGTTTGAAATTTGCAGTGTTTATGAATGATGTATACAAAATTTTTATACTTTAAAATGGCTTCTCTAAAATGAACTTATGGAAATTCAATTTCTGTTTTCTTTACCAGTCACGATCCTCTGACCATAGTTTTGCACAAAACTGCTACAACATACCCACACACACACATTAACTTTAAAACAACTTTTTTTGTTTCTTTTATTGTACGATAAATTTAATTATATATTTTTGCAGAATCTAAAAAGACTTTAACTTGATTATACAAGTTATTTGTCAAACAAAAAAAAACTTTGACAATTGCACAATGCGAAAAACCAGTTTCTTTTCTAAGGAACGAAGGTTTTTCGATATATTGTACATACGCAGCCCCCCCACCCATCAACAAGCTTGTACGCTGATTTTGTTGGAGAGGACTCGCCAAATTAGTCATCAAAGAATTCTTATTTTATCTATTATTGCATTATATCATAGTGTTTTTGTACTGAAGTTTTTGCTGTAATAATTATGTGTATCTACAGTAAGAAGAAATTTAATTTATCATAAACTGTGTATTATATTTCTACATCAAAGTTCGCAGATCAGTATATACTATAATGGAAATAATTTCATCAACAAAAATTAAAAAGACTTTTATTTGAACATTTACTTTGTGGAACGATTTTCGTCAAAACCTTTTCAAAATTTACATTGAACATTTTAATAACTTGATAACTATAAAAATGTGCAATTGTTTTAAAAGACTATAGTTTTTAAAATTATTATTGAATTCGAAATTTACAACCTTTAGTGAAATATCAAATTGCGTCAAAATTCTATGACGATATTTTTTTTTTTGTTTAAAATTTAATTTTACGTTATGGATTTTCAAAATTACAACTTTCACATTCTGCTGTTCCAATGCTTTTGCTTCCGCTTTGCTCACCCAACCTTTCTTTTGAAGGGGGGATATGTAAGGTATAACAAATTACGATGGCTGTTTTAAAAAATAACTGGCGAGATCAAAATTGACATTCTAAATTTGGTGCTCCCCCGTACGCTCATCAGTTCTCCCAAATTCGAGTTAATTCCAAGTTACTAAAACTAATATTGACCAATCTTAGCTTCGAATACTCTCTGCACCTCCGAAGTATAAATACTGAATCACGAGGACTACGTTTCCATTTTTCCTGACATCTACCACGCAAACCACTCGGCGCCACTTATGCTTCCCTGCCTGAAATGTGTTTATATAACACTATACACATTTATCAATGTGTATATAAAAATTATGTGTATTCAGGTATGATCGAAAAGTAATTTGTATGCCAAAGAAACAATAGCTGATGTGCCTAAAAATAAAGATGGTGATTCGCCGAAATTAGTTTTGCCAACGTCTTATTCTTGACTTTCCACCCAGCCATGTTTACCGCCAGAAGTTGAAAGTTTCGGATTCATGACTGCGCACTTAGTGTATTACACACACATATATGTAAAACATAAAATAAAAAGTACAGTCAAATTCATCCTATAATTAAATCAGAATAAACTACACACAAAACAATTAAGAAACAGAAGCGCAGTGGCAAACTGCAATAAATGTCAAAACCAAAAATGAAAACGAAACTTTTATCTTTCGCTGCATCGTCATTAGGGGGCTCGTGCAATAAAATAAGTACATAAATAAAATAAAAAAGCCTCTTTCTGAACCGAAAAAGACACAAATTAAGTTAAATTTTAAAATTAAGAAATAATTTTCGAAAAAACGTACTCTGTGTCTTTATCAGACCAAGCACTTCATGGAACGAAAAAAAGTAAAAAAGAAACCTGCTTCTGAACCGATAAAGACAAAAATTTTAGTTTAAAATTTTTAATTTTAAAATATTCTTAGAGTAACATATTTTTACTGCGCCGTAATCAACACCTACATATGCCTATGTATAAATATGCATAAATACGTGTGCGTATGTATGTGTATATCCAACAGATGTTTTGCTCGGTTATTACTCCTCTGTTTATATATTTTCTCATCTGAGACATACCTTTTTATTTTACAGATAAATTGTCAGTTTCGATATATCCCCATGAAAGGATCGCAGACATTGGAGAAATGGTTACTTTTAACTGCAGTATTCGAGGGTTTCCAATATCATCTGTGCGCTGGGCTAAAGATGCCAAATTCATTTTAGATGGCGGCCGAATTCGCATCATAGGTAGAAATCAGCTGATGGTGACATCTGTGCGTCGAGAGGATCATGGCATTTATCAGTGTTTCGCCAGCAATGATGGAGATTCCGCACAAGGAGCTGCTCAAATGCTGATTGGAGGTAACCTCATTATTCATATTCTGATTTAATTATCTTCTAGCTCTTGAAAGCTGGACACTTTCATCCGCTATACTGCATGCTATGCTATATGACAAATAATCTTTCCCGAGCTCGAATTTTAGGAGAAGCATGATTTGTGTGTGTTTTCTCATTGTGGGTGCAATAGGTTGAACAGACAACCTGTGACCACTGAAAGCGAGGCTGTCACTATTTCGAAAGTGAAACCCTGATGAATCTGTTCTCTTGCTGCTATCTAACGGCGTTGCACAAACTCATGAGCAGTTGTACAAGTGCAAAAGTTTTTCTCACTGTTTTATGAACATTTAATAATTTTTACGCTATATTCTGAAGTAATCATTTAGCTGCAAATATAATATACAAGGGACCAACCATATAACAGTTAGTTTATTTGGTCATAAATTCAAAAATAGCATGTAAGAAAATGAAGCATAGTTTTTATTTCCAGTCAGATTTTTTATTTTTGCAAGACATTGCTTCTCGGTCCTTGTGTATGTCAGTTTTTGTTCTGAAAGTTTCGTTCCCCAGATGATAAAGATAAAGATATCTTGCCTTTTCTGTGTCGAGTTTTTAAATTTACATCTTGCAGGAATGTGATAATCCGTTAACTATATTTTCTCTTCACATGTCTTCTTCTAGATAATTAAGAATCTGTTTGCAAGTAAGGTTAATGTTCCTCGCATTACAAAAAAGCGGCGAAACGTAGAGCTACCAAATTCTGAACACGCCTTATCCTCCACACGAACACATGCGTCTCGAAGCTAGAATTTTTAATTTCAAATTTGTTTTCGATTTATTTCGTTTTCTGTACGTGTATTTAAGGAAGTTTTGATTAATAAACTCAGCATTTTGAAAGCTGACCGACTGTTCGAATTAAAACATTTTTATTTCCACACGCGAAGTTGTTGGCACTTAGCAATATGTAAGACATTAATTCTTCCAATTTTAATCAATAAACTCCACTCATTAAAATCAATGTCTACCAATGTCAAATCAATCACGGGTTGAACTAAAATAATTTTACCTCCAAAGCGCTGACGTGTTGACGTTTATAAATATAAGATATTTAACTTTTGAATTGAATCTGTCTTAAGAAAAAATATGCTAGTTAACATAAACTTTAAATAAAATACCTTACATACATTTAAATATGGAATATCGATAAAAGATATTAAACTCTAATTAATGTACCTTAAATTTAATATTTAAATCTATTAATTCTGAAACATTTGCTTAATTTAGAAATTCAAATTTTAAGAAAACTACATTAATTTCTTTGAAATAATTCAATAATAACATATAATTTTGTAACATAGGAAACGAGATTTATAAAATTTGAAAATTTTGTGTAATTTAGATTACTTTCCTTATTAAATAACAGTCGCACAGAAAACATTTTATACAGTTTCATATTTTAAAATTTATATTTCAAGTCCACATTAGGAATAGAATTCATAATTCTTTCATCCAAAACAGAAACGTGTATGGGAAGCTGTACTAAAAACAAATTTTTTTTCATAACGGAAGCACTAAAATAATGTTTATGAAAGCAATTAATTTATTAAAACGAACCTGCAACGAAAGCATTTCTATGACTTTTGCATTTGATTAAATATTAATTCACAGCTCTTATGTTTGTTATCTTTATTATTAGACGTATATAGAAACTTCAAGAAGCTATTAAAATCTTGGAAGATTTAAAACAGCAGCGAATAGATTTATTGACCGTATCCAAAAAGCGACTGAACTCTTTCACTCGCTTGGCAACCTCTTCACCCATCTCAGTTATTCTTTTATTCTACAAAAGGAATAAATAGAATTTGAATTAAAACTTTCTCATTTCGAGAAAAATTTGGGTAATTTAATAAATGATCTCAAACTTTTACAAAGGACTGAAGCTCATGATTTTCAATTGACGAGGATTCTTATTCAACCTGAAAAATATAAACTTTTGAAAAATTAGCAAAGATGTACGGTGGAAAATAATCGCTATTATTTGGCTCAGTTCAAAATGAATAATGAGTTGAAAGTTTAGATAGCAAACAGATACTTTTTTCTACTTCTGATTAATATTCTTCTATCTTTAAACAAATAACACTTGCTCGTGTAATGCAAAATCGATCCTAATTTCACTTTGCTTCTTGGCTTTTTATCAAAAAACCATACGAAATTTAATCGTCTTTTTTTTAATATTTCCTCCCCCTATTTTTTGTCCTTCAAAATCTTTATTTTTGTGTTTGCTTTACATTAAGCTGATCGTTCAAGAATGACTTTGACTACGTTTTAATATTATTTACTTTTTACCAAGTAGAATTAGTCATATTTTCGCGTTATTCACTGTCATAATTTTTTTCAAGCATAATTGGTGATCTATTAAACTTTCCTTCGTAAAAAAAGTAGAGATATGTTGTAATAAACGACAGAAAGTTCTCTTCTTGTTGCATGACAGAAATACGGATATTGATGTTTAATTGCTATATAAATCTTCCAATTTCTTTTCAGACTTTCGTAGAATAAAATCTTCCTATTTAAAATGGAGAAGTCTTTATTGACAGTAAAAATTATAAATACAAGTAAATTCATAATTTCCTTGTCCAGCTGAGTTGCCTCTTTGCATGACTTAATTATTTAACCGTAAGACATATTTTAAAAATAGTAAAGGCCTTATCTACAACAAACAATATAAATACAAAAATATTCATAAATTCTTTATACATTTGAGCTTTACATACGCAGATGCTTCATTTTTAAAATATGAGACTTATTTTTTGAAAGGTTTTATAAAGGTATTGAAAATTTTAATAAATTTCATCTGTTTGCAGCAAATGATGAAATTAAAAAAATCTTCCTCGAGTGGTGGTTTAGATTTATTAATATTATCATTGTTATTATATTAAATCTCATCAATATACATTTAATATATAAGCAGAAACGAAACGATATGAGTCTGCATCACTAAGATGAAATTATCATTATATGACCCACAAGAATAGAAAACTTTATGTTTTTTAATTTTATCGTTACAAAAAACATGTTTTATTTACAACGTATTTCTAATTTTCAATTTGCAGTTAAGAGCTATGTTATGATTCTCAATCCGATATCAGTGACCGTTTTATTCTGCCAATATCTCCCTTTCACAACTTTTTTTTTTCTTCTTTAAGATACATGGGACAATAAGGGATTTGTTGGACTCCTTGTTTAAATATATGTCTTTGGAGTTTTTGAGATAAATTAGGCTGGTAGATTTGTTTTTTAGATTTATTCAGGTAAAAATCAAAAGCATAATATATATATTTTCCTAGTAGGTTATTGCTTCCGATGAAGGCCCAAACGTTTTTCTGTTCAATATTATTGAATAAATTTTAGTTATATTCATTACTTTTCGGTGCTTTATTGTGCGCTTCTTCTAATCCTTTATTGCAATCCATACAGTCCTTACTGTATTTTTTCGAAAATTTGATTTAATTCGGTTGCAAAATACAACTTCAGAATGGATGAAGTACTTAAGTCTGATAAACACGTCGGAAAGAATGAAGTACTTAACACTGCCTGATAAACACGTCGGAAGGTATGGAGTATTTAACACTGTCTGATAAACACGTCGGAAAGGATGAAGAATTTAACACTGTCTGATTAACATTAGTACTCTTTTGCATTTTTTCTCTTAGTCTAGATATTTTACTCAATAACAAAAATGTTTTTTTTCTTTCCTCAATTAAGAAACGCGGGTTTTTTTCTTTAGCGTTCATTAGACCCCATTTTAAAGTAACTTGTAAAAAGGAGGTGGAGAAATTATATTAAAACATCTTATGTCAATATGCACGAAGCGATATTTAACGATAGCCCCTATTCAATGAGGCAAAAAGAAAAGCGAACAGAAATAATTAACTAATGAATATCCCAGTATCTATTAAAAGTATCACTTTATTTGTTCCTCTATTTGCAATACAGTCTGTTTTGTATCAGGTATGCATTCATAGCAACGACCTAGCACATTCAACAATCATTATTATTATTTGCTTAGTATCCTAATCCAACTGCACAGTTAGAGCAAATATTCATTTTATTGTCATAACAACTTCAAAACTGAATTATTTTATTTAAAATTTTCTTTTTGAAAATATCAGAAGGGTATATGCTGTTTCTATTTGGTATTTGATGATTTTAGTTTCACTTGCATGAAATTGTTCTTATACCAAGTTTTTGTGTTTTTGTTTCCTTGTATGAAATAAAGGAAGCACTCTAATCTCGAAAATTTTCCGGTATTATATTTCAAAGAAAATATCCATTTTGACCGCTGTCGAATCCATTTGAATGATGGTTTTGCATAACATATGTACTTACAGACAGAATAAAGGATTGTCAAATAGACTCAAAATGGATTCAGAAGAAATTTTCTCGTGACGCCCGTACGTTCGTATTTATGTACGTATGTATCTCGCATAACTCAAAAACGTAGGCACAGAATTTTGAAATAAGCATATATATATATATATATATATATATATATATACCAACTCTCTTACCCGGTTCGGTGAGCTCAGTATTTTATTTTATATATTGGTAACTTGTACAATTTTTCCTTTAAAAGTGATTGCATTATATTTTTCTTATATTCCAATTAATGTGTTTATGCCTTTAGTTAATTTGCATGCAAGGGATGTAGAATTATTTACAATTTAAAAGTTGTTTAAGTTGGGATAAGCTTAATTAGGCGACCATTTGCTTACATTTGAAAGACCATTTGTTTACATTCTTAGTAGAACAGTGAATTTAGTCATTCAGTTACACCAACTTGTGTTTTTTTTTTTTTTTTCTAAGTGGGACCAGTCTTCCTATCCGCTGGCCAAATTGCTTGTTTTGCGTAGATACTCTAATTTTAACCGTAAAAATTACTTTTTTAAACTGCTTTCAACTGTATCTGGTGTTTTACGTTTTCCGGTATTTCGCTAATTTCAATAAAGGTGCTTTGGTATTTTATATATTTTTGCCTTGTCACAGAGTAAGAACTGAAATGATTGAATGAGAAATATATCTCTAATGAAATTCAAGGAAATGAGTTTAAATGAAAAGCAGTGAAAAATATGTATAATTTAATGAGCCATACAAAGAAGTCATATGGTTTGCACATCAGATAATTTCTGATATCTAGATTGCGGAATAGGCTTATATAGTTTATACATTGTTCTTGCAACAAACTTTTGATAAAACAAATTAACATTAACTTTCCCCATAGTATTATGCACAGAACTAACGTAGGGAATATACAGAATTCTTAACAGCAAGTATACTGCTCATTTCTGAGCAAGATATATCTGAAAGCAAGATGTTCAGTGTAAATAACTTCATCTATGCAGAGATAAAAGTCATAAAATAAAAGGCGCATGGGAAAAATAAATTGACGCAATACAATTTGAAGAAATATTCTCAATTATAATTCCAAGATTTCGAGACACTTCAGGATAAAAAAAGGAAATCTTTTATAAAAGCAACATTTTCTCTAACATATAACAGAAAATATCGAATACATTGCAAATGTCAGAAAAAGAAAGAAAAATTTAATTATTGCATGGTAGCTGCCAGTGAAACCCTGAATCTTTTCCTGGAATAGAAGCAAGAGGACATTTAAATATCCATGTTCTGATTAAAACATGACTGATATTTAATCTTAATCCTGACAAGATACTTTTTCTTTGGGTTTGGCGAATGTAACGATTCTGATATAAAGCTTCTTAGTTAATATCATGCACACACGCGCGCCTCAGATATACAGATGCATTATCATCTAGTATTTTTCGCAAAAGCTTCCATATTTCCCCCTAGAACAATTGAGAAAAATTATATTACTACCTCAACTTACATTTAACTTGCTGATTCTCAATATATTTTTATCCTACATTCATATATTTCTGACCAATGTCTTTCGAAGATGTAAGATATTTTTTTTTTTAGAATTATTTTAATCCAATGGGCTATGTCTATAACTACTGATGCACGAACGATATATTCATGTATATTTTTTCAGATTAATTATTATTGTGTTTTAACGTATGAGTAAGTAATATTATTCTGCTTAAATATGCAAATGTTAAAATAAGAAGTTAAAAAGAATCGTTAATCCTCTGCACATAATTACATACGTATATAAAGTTTAATTAAAAATTTCGCTAATGATAACTCTAATAATAAAATCAAAACATATTATACTTTCAAATTTGATCATTTTAAACGCCACAGTTTTGAAAATGTCAACAAAGAGATTTTAGACGTTGTTAATCATGCCAGAAAAAGAATTTCACAAAAATCATTTTAAGCACAAAACACTTTATTCTTTGGATTGAACTCTCTTGTCTATGAACGACAAGATAAGAATCAAAACACAAATTATCAAAACACAAACTATAATTTTATGATAATTCTGAAATTTATCAGTAGCATCATTTGAAGACTTTCTATTATAGACACACTGAAACAGAACTAGTATATGATTTAAAATAGCGAAAATATAAAATGTCCAATCAAAATGAAAAAATAAATAAATAAATAAATAAATAAAAGTTGTAAAAAATTAAAGCCAGCAACGGTTAAAAATTACCGATAAATCTTATTGACATATTACTCAATCTTCATACCATTCCAAAATACAGTAAACGTTTAGATTTCTCAATGAAGCTTTAAGCGTTGGCATACACTGATGTTCAATTTCTTAAAAACATGGCTTTACAAAACTCTTTTTTTTTTTTTTTTTTTTTTTTTTTTTTTTTTTTTTTGTCTTTTTAGAATTAACTTTTTTATGTGTTTACTTTATTTATGAAAAATCACGCTGATGGCGCGTACGCCGCATAAAATTCGATTCAGCAGCAAAATAACAAAATATTTAAAAACAATATATCTTTAGAATTTCTGATAGATAGTCTCGCCAGATGGAGATCCCCCCCTCCCGTACAGTGTTGCGGCTGCTTGATTTGAAATCGTCGAGTTTTTATTCAAAAATTCGTTAAGTTTTAAAAAATATGAAATTGATAATAAAAGAAATTCGAAATTCAAAATTCGGGATTCCAGGTGCCCATGCTTGGGTGGAGGACTAAGTTATTTACAATTTAAGGGCTCTAGGTATATATATTTTTTTTCATAATGCGAGAAACATGCATACATTCATGTAAATTCTTCATTACGTAATTTCTTTAAATATTGTTACGAATTTAGCATATATACGGATAATTTTAGCGACATTGTATGTAAAATTATTGTATTTTTCTGCATAATGTAATATGAAAATCTAAAAGGAGGATGCTGTGCCGGAAAATAAGAATATGAGCGCAAGTCTGTTTAACATTGAATAAATGGCTATCTCGCTAAATTGGCGAGATATCGCCAAGCTGGTAATGGTTTTGGGTACTAATTATTGTCCCCAAATTTGGCGAGAAATCGCCAAAGCCGCCAAACATGGTGACCATTTAGCGACATTTGGGTCCGGTCCCTGTATCTCCGTAACAGGTAACTGAATAAATGTAACTGGTGACTATATTTATCGTATCTGGCCCTCATAAGTCTTCCAGTAATTTCGAGAAGCAGAAAGCACTAAAAATATCTCGGCAGCCGGATGAAAACCATATAAGGGCCGAAAAGAACATCTGCACTCAGTTGTTGTGAGTTTGTGAACACCTGTATGGGTATTTCTGCAGAAATTTCAAGACCTCTGAAGTTTTTATTTTGATAAAATAAATTTTACAAGCCTCTCATCGCACTTGTGTGCATTCAGTCTCTTACGAACCCGTATGCACAGTATAATACAGGGCGATAATTTTTGGTGGCAACAATCTGGAAAGTGATACGTCGTTTATAGTGATTCAGCGCAAAATGCCCTTTCGAGACTAATATCCCATTCGGGACTAATGTTCTTTTTGGGCTAATAAATGTTTCTCAAAGTCATTACAAATAATAACATGTTTGATATTAAAAAAGTTGGGAATTTGGACACCTTCCCTTAAAAAAATCAATAATAATCTTTATTTTTTCCAGAATTCAGGATCATCCTGTATTTTGAAAAATGGATTTCTATCTTAAATATTCACTTTTCCATATTTTACTAGATTTCAAGATAAATTTTCTCTAGATTAACGAAATTCTGCGCGCATTATTTAACTTCAAAGCAATACTTTTATTTTTGTAAAAGATTTCACTTTATATAAAATTATTGAAAAACTTAATCTTACTTTTAGATAGATGAATGACCTTATTACTTTAATAATTCTCGGTTGATAGAAACTGCTATTATTTATCTAAATGTTTAAAACTTAATAAACCAACAAAATGAAATCGGTTACCTTTATCTTAAAATTCTCAATTTAAAAGAATAAACCTTTTTGACAAAAAAAAAAAAAAAAAAAAAAAAATTAAACTTTCATATCATTATTCTCATATTTCTAAGAAAGTAGTCACTAACACCGTTTCTAAAATGACTCTGAGATTTAAAAATATTTGATCTGATGTTAAAGACCTTCAAGAAATCCAATATCTCAAAATTACACTAATTAATAGTCAAATTACTCATAATTTTATTAATTTAGTTCTTTATAAATTACATGTTACGTTGTTTTAATTTTTCTTTTTCCTTTATGATAGAAACACTAAAACTAAATTCGGAAGTATTTACTGGATAAACAACAATTGCAAATATCCGTGTAAATATGTAAATTTTGCCATACATTCTTGCAGATTCTTCATTATTTAATTTCTTTAAATAAATAAAGAGCAATAATATTTGATGGCAATAATTTAAAAAGTGATGTTTATAGTGAAATGCCATACAATTCCATTTTGAGAGTAATATCTCTTCTGGTTCACCGCCCTTCGGAATAATAATTCCAATAAATGGATAATAAGATCTTTATTCAGAATGAAATATATATTTCGTAAATATGAATGTAACGGTAATAAAAATATTTTAAGAAATGGTCTTTTATTATGATTCATGAGTGTTACTATATAGCGTTAAAGTACAGTTACCATATAGCGTTCATTTTTTTTTTTTTTTTTTTTTTAAGTACTCTTTTAGGGTTACTAAACGCTAGTCTAGAAGAGCTATTAAATTAAAGCTGGAGAATAAAGCAAGAAAAATAATATTTAACGCGTAAAACTAGTCACACTACAAGTTTCCATTAAATAAAGTATATTCGAGAACTACGCTGCAACATATACATAATAATTCTATTTTCGCGGCACTATTTTCTAGAGAGCATTAAATAAAGTACGCGATCTACGAAATCGACAAATAAATTCTTAGATGCTTTAAGTTTTAGATTGACGTTTTCTAGATTATATACTGCATGAGTAAACTAAATGCTCTCTTTAACGAACTAATAGTCATTTGTTATTAGCTCAAGATATTAAGCTGTCTGTAGTGTTTTTTAATTAAAGTTTCGTAAATGATTTTTTGCTGCTCCGGGGTAAAGCAAGAAAAATAAAATACTGGATTTTCATTTTAATTTTAAAAGTAATCTACTTCTTCACCATGCAAAAACGTTGATTACTTTTTGCTTTTTTACGTAACAGATTTGGCAATGTAATTTTTTTCCCTCAAGATTTTATTCCGAAATGAAATTTGTTGAAATTATTTGGTTGTTTCGAGATATCCAAGGTTTAAAAACATAATAAAAATTTCCTGTAACATTTCTGTTTAAACCTCATCTTAATGTTGTGCATATAATTTAAATCACTTCATATTTTTCTAAGCGTGGGCTTAATATGCTTTCATTGTGGTTTCGAATTTTAATTACATAATATTTTTTATATCTGGCATAGAAATACTGACGATTGAAAAGCGGAGTTTTCCAAACAATATAACAGATATTTTTATCTTTAATTTATTTTTCAACAATGCATATATTTTATATAACTAATTAATATTTGCAACGATTAATTTGGGCGTTGTTAACAGTTAGATAAAGTAAGGTGTTTACCTTAATCTTTCCAATTTTCGTATCACATTACCTTGCGCCACCCATGAATTTATCAATAGACTGACAATGAATTTATCGTAGTCTTGCAGACTGCCGCTTCTGTTAATATTTCAGTTGCATAACACCTTTAATTTATTTTTCTCATAGCGTCATAAATTGTTAGTTCTGTGCTGTGTTGTCATTCCGAGAATGTTAAACATTTAACTTCTAATTTAAAACAAAATCTTCTGGGCGACAAACAAAATCTTTTCTAATTTAAAACTGAATCTCGGTTTACGAAATGAGAGATCTGCAATATATGTATTTTATATAATCAGTATATGTATTTTACATAATCTAATTTATTTAGTTTTTTCTAATAATATATCTAATTGCTGTAAGTTTTAAAATATCTCACTGGTATTACTTACATTTTGACCATAATTTCAATTAATGAAGATATTTCTCAATTCTTATGTAACGTAACTCAGTATAAAATAATTGTTTGCGCACTGAATAGAAATCAGTTTGTTAATTTTTTATCGAGCAGGTTATAAAATTTTTATTCAAACTCATTTCACTTG
Source organism: Stegodyphus dumicola (assembly GCF_044657685.1). Lineage (NCBI taxonomy): Eukaryota > Metazoa > Arthropoda > Arachnida > Araneae > Eresidae > Stegodyphus > Stegodyphus dumicola. The sequence continues at coordinate 94,497,204 of NC_140772.1, read as the reverse complement.
ATACGTCAATACAATCTGCATCTCTATATTTTTCTTAGCCGCATTTTAAATTTTAATTTCTCGGCTTGATAGTAAGACAAGAAAAGGTTCGAAATAATTCAGCATGAGCTTGTCAATAACTAAAAAAACATTGGATTCCTATTATTCACTGAATGTCCTGTTGTTTTGCAGCAAAAGTGATGGCTTCAAAATCTTTAACGCAAGAGGTAGGGGATGTGTAATTAAGTTAATCCCCCAAAGTAATCATGAACTGCAAATTCATTAAGCACAAACAATTCAGTAATTCTGAACTGAGAATTATGTTCATTGTGAATTACCACTTATCATTCTGAAACCACAGATTAAACTTTCAGATAAATAAAATGTTAATTCTACTATGGTTTTCAGTAACATGCCAATGCTAGAACCTCATAGAAACTAACATGCAAATCGTTTTTAAATGGTATGTTGAAGTGGATAACAAATGTATATTTTTTAAATTCAAAACTGTGTTCATAATTTCTTATATACTGTGAACGTTATTTTAATGCTAAGTAGCGAAGTTATGCAATAGATCTCTCTATTTGCTAATTTGATACGAAATCAGTCTAAGCGCATTTTCGTTTCTACAAAATTCTAACTGAACCTGCTAATATGTTGTAAAAGAAGAACAGAGTTGTGCATTCAGTGGAAAGAGTTTTCTTTAAAATTTTGTTTCATCTTTCATTAATAATTTTATTTATTAATAATTTGTTTATTCTAAATACTTGGTTTTAATTATTGGGGCAAATCCTATACGTTCACGAATCTGAGTTTTAAAAATTATTCGAATATCCGGAATCATTCAAGTAAGAAAACTGAGAAACAAGTAAAAGTTCTTTTACTTATTACTAAATATTTAAATTAAAACTTGTATTAAATAAAAATTTGAATTCTGCGTTTGATAAAAACATACTTAAGAAAATAAATTTTGATTAATAAGCTTAAATTTATTAAAAAAATATTAATAAATAAACAAAAAACCTGAATGTTCAGATTTTAATTGTCGCCCAGAAGAGTTTGTTAAAGTTGTTTACGCTGTCACTGAGCTCGTATTTTCTTCGCCCTTACGCCACATACAATACAACAACAAAAAACTCCACAAAACTTAAAAATCTGCATGGCAGCATATGTTTAGAAGTCCCGATGCAGTATTAAGTATTGGTTTACATTTTTATATTTTTTTTCAGTCTTTTCTCAGTTTATCGTATTAGTATTCTGTTTTCTGAGTAAAGTATTTCTTTTTTATTACCTTTTTGCATGTTAACTTTATTTCTTAAATATCTTACTTTTCGCCCTTGCGCCACATCAGATTCAATTCAACAGCGAAATCATATTATAAATTGTTTTCGCACAAATTTGATACTACTTACACCGTCGGATAGAGCAAGAAAGAAATCGTTTAAATTAAATTTATATCAAATTTTAACATAATTTCTGATTTTATGACAAATTTCCCATTGTCGCTGGATTTCTTGGACTATTTGATGACTGTGGTTTTAAAAGTTTAACGTCTAAAAGTCTATTGGCTGCAAAGTTTTTTATTTTCAGATTAGAATGATATGATAATATCAATTGAGCTATCTTCTAATTTTTTAAGGAAAAGTATCAGTTCTTCAGTTTTAAGATTATGATGTCATTATGGTACACTAGTTTCCTTGCTTTCGTGTAGATTTCTCTAAAATTGATTTTGTGTATCGTAAGCTTTTATTTAACTTGCTCATGCTGTTTGTCACTAAGGTTAAAACTTTGTCATCCATTTTTAAACTATTTTCATGTAAACTGTAGAGATCAAATGTTGCACAATCACTCATTGTGAAAGGAAATACAATTTGGTGCATCAAAGCTTTAAAATTTTAATTTAGATATTTTAAAATTAAGTATTGAAACGATTTTTGCTGCTATCTTAGTTAAATGCAAAATTTAAAAAATTTAAAAATTAAATTAATTTTTTATTCTCAGCATTAGATGAGAGCAGGAAAAAATCTTTCAAAAGAAAATTACATAAAAAATTAAAGTAATTTATAATTTTTTGGCAAAATTGCTGGGTATTTTGGATCATTTGATGTAATAGATTTGTTAGCGATCATCATTGTTGAAAAATAGCTTTTCAATTTGATTGATGTGAAATTATTCAGACTAAGAAGATTAAATTAAAAAATATAAAAAAAATAATATGATGTACAATTTAATCTTGAATTTTGAAAGTTTGAAAAATTAATTTTGTAAAGAGAATTATTTAATCTCTTAATATCAAATTTTCTTTGGTCCCATTAAACTATATGATTAATAATTTTTCTCCTTTTAATTTATTAACGATTTGAAAAGTTTTAAACAAAAGCTTATTTTCAAAAACTTCTTTTATATTTTTCTTTATATTTATAAAAATTTAAATAGAATCAAAAACATGATTAATTTGATGTCTTTCTCTGGTGGCGCTATTAATAGGAATATAACAATAGTTTCTGTAATCGTTGTTCTCAGTTTATAACATTTATGCTTATAGTTCAGCATATCTCGAGAAACGTTCCCACTATACGTGTTTGACCGTATTATTAAAGTTGAAAGTGCAGAAACGACAAAATAATTATACATCCATAAATATTATTAAAACTCGCGTATATTTATTATTATTAAATATTAAAATCAAAATATGAGAAACGCGTCTTAAAGCCTATTGCTTCCCTTCATAACTTAAATATAAAAGGAAACAGATCTATGTACACTTTTATATAAAAATAAGAAAATATTAATATGTTTTTAAAAAAAATAAGCCGATTTAATTTTCTTACTTATTTTGTTTCTAGAGACGAAGATTATAACTTCTAATAACTTTAGAATTTTCTTAGTCCATGCGAAAAACCAATCCCAAGAAAATTTTTGCCTCGTAATTCAAGTAAAGAAAAATCAAATTGTCTATAACGCTATAAGTATGACAGAAATATTTATTTTAATAAGATGACTTTTATCGTTTTCAGCTAATCCACCTGAGTTTCTGCATACCTTTGAAAACATTACTGTAAATCCAGGCTCATCGGTGTCTCTCAAATGTGCTGCATCTGGAAATCCATTACCTCAAATCACGTGGTCTTTAGATGGATCTCAGGTAGGATTAAAAGGTTAAAAAATTTATGTATTGCTTTAAATTATGTAGCAACACACAGCATATATGTAAAATGTTCAAGTTTAATGAGAGCTTTTTCAAGTGAAAAAGAGAAAAGCTACCTTAATCTAAGTTTATTCCATTATTTAGCATTATAATGAATTTCTAAATTATCATATTTGAAAAAGACTTTCCATAGCATTTTATATTACCTCAGTATGCATTAAATTTGAAAAATCACCCGTACTTTTAAGTCCATGAAAAATAATTAAATAGCAATTGAAATTACAGAAAATTATTAAGTCAACTTACGTCGTTCAGCCTAAATTGAAAAAAAAAAATGCTTTGTTTCCATGCAGTTAAAACCGGAATTTTTCTTCAGCTTTAATCGATAACAATTAATTTTTCAGTACCGGATGCCGAAATCTGCAGTTAATAGATATGTTGATTCCGGTATTGTTTTATAAAATGAAGTCATTTTTAAAATTATTTACTAGAACTTAACTTTTAAGTCAATGAGAGTGAATATATCGTAGGAACCTCTGCACTTCAGTCCACTAAATTTAACTTGAGTTTCGTAATTAACGCATTCTTGATAAACTTTGGAATCTAAATTATGATGGTGTGACAATTAAAAGTAAGGTTAAACACCAATGAGGCTTAGAAAAAGTTTCGCGAAGACTTTTATGATTTGGAGGAGTAACGAGTAGCGAGAACCAAGCAGAGAATAAAACATATTACTGCTTTTTTGTAACACATTGCCAGGAAAGAAAACGTTCTTTGAAAATCTCGATTATCAGGAAGATTTTGGGGCTTCTTAAATGTTCTTTGAATTTACAAGTTCATCTAAATTTGTATATATGATTTTGTGAGTATTAAAAATCTTTGCGCTACACACTGTTGTCAGAAATTTTAAATATGTTCCCATACGTTTTCGTTAAATATTATTGAATATGCTCTTCATTTTTCTGGTGAAAATTATTTGTTCAATCTGAGCCTTCCCATTTTAAATTACACTTTCCTAAGAAATACATCATCTAGAATTAATTTATTTTCGTTTTTGGTCAAAAAAAGAATTCTTACGTACCCTGAAGCAATTATTATAGTACTATTACGGAAGAACTGGATATGCATATATAATTTTACTGCAAATTGACAAGAAATGTGAAAAGAGTGTGATTGATACCAGTAGGAAGCCTCTGTCAGCACTAACTTCAAACTTATTAAATTGAAAGTCTGAAGAACTCACTAAGCATTTCATATGAGAGTTCATTACCATCGATAAAAGCGTTCTTAAATTGATGAAAGAGTTCAATACGAAGCCATACATATATCATCCTATTTAGGCATAGCACAATGGAGTTCTACAGGAGAGAGAAAATTTGTAAAAGTGTTTTGGACCAAGTAAAAGGCTGCAATTTCGTAAATGAAAGATTAGAAATCGGAAGAAAGGTTATTGAGACTACTTGTTAATTTAGACTAAACAAATTATCAATCTAACTAGGAAACCTGGAAAAACGATACCATACAAGGGCGTATTCGGATGAACATTATTCAATTGTAGTTTTAATCAGGATAGTAAATAATAAAACTTACAAGTAGAAATTTGTCTTAAGATTAAAATGGGAGTGAAGTGAGTTCTTCTAGCAGGAATATAAACCACTTCATTAGGGTCTTGCAATACAACATGAATTCCGAAGAAAAGTGAGTGGATTCTGCGAGTCAAAGAACCAAGCCGTTTTGTACACAGAGCACGTTTGTAATATACTTACAATAATATACAAATCAACGAAATTAAATTGAAAAATAAGCATTCGTTAAATAAAGTGGAACGAATACTGCTCTGGTGATCCCCAGTGCACTTTTGTAAGATAACTTTTGCTTTCAGAATCAAATCTACAACAACTCTTCAATTGAAGGAAAGATTTAAGATACGTTCTTAGATATTTTTAAATATTATTCAAAATTGCTTCGGTGTGGTTGAAAGAGATTATAAGCACCTTCAGAGGACATGACGAATACTAGATTTGAAGTCTCTGTTTCGTTAATACGTGCAAATAATTAAAATATCAATTAATACTTAATTTACAAAATAATATTAAACGTACATTCAATCATTTACAGTTAACAAATGACACTATCATTTTTACCTTTTATTCAATTGTAATTTTAATATTTATGAAGCAAGATTGTTTCATTAATAAAAAAATAATGGCAAACTAGAACGTAGTGTCAGTTTGCTCGGATAAATTTATTTATTTATTTAACGAAGCAAGAACTGTGTTATTATATTACAACTTGCTATCAGTACTTCACCGTAATATTTAATATTTTCTTATTTCATTATAAAACTCGATACTAAAAGAATGCTTTCAAGCTACCGAACGAGGTAATTAACGTTCCCACTTATTAATTAAGCACATAATTATAAAATTTTCTTTATATTTCATTTTTAATCATGACCAAACAATTTTCCGATGCCAATATTCTTTTCTTCCTTTCTTTAAGACTGAAAGAAAATGAAAATTGAAAGAAAAACTCTTGTGTCAATACGTTTCATGGTCTTAGAAATAATCAAGAAAAGATTTGTATCGAACGCTTAATTTTTGTTCCCATCTTTGAACAACGTATTTTTTAGATAGATAATTTCGCTTTGTTTAGTTATCTAGCTTTATGTAATCAAAATGAAAGTAAGCTTAATCATCAGAATAGAAGTAATGACATGTCATGAGTTCAATTATAAACTTGCAATGTAAAGGCTTGCTCGTGCAAACCTTTACAAGCGCACACAATTTTGATTAATGTTTTTCTTATTTTAGTAATTTTAACTTTCAACCTCTCTTAGTGTAAATAAAAAAGAATGATAACAACATACATCATGTTCAAAATTTCAATCATTCAATGCATTAAAAGATTGTAAGAAATGGTATTTTTTTAGGTACCTGAAGATCAGAGCTTCCGATCAGGAGATTACGTCACACTGGAAAATACTGTAGTGAGTTACGTTAATATTTCACGAGCTGGTGTAGAACATTCTGGAGAGTTTACATGTACAGCGAAAAATGATGCTGGTGAAGTTCAACACAGTAGATGGCTAAGGGTACCCGGTCCTCCTTTCGTACGGCCGATGAAAAATCAAACAATCGTAGCTGGTGAATTAATGAAAATTAGGTGCCCTGCTGGAGGTTATCCAATTCATAGGATATCTTGGGAAAGAGGTAAAATTTTATAAAGGAACCTTATTTTTATTAGGAACTATCAGGTTGTTATGTTGTTTAACACATGTGGGCAAATATCGATTGTCGAAATGCTTCTGTATACGTAATTTTAATGTGTATATCTATTTAAATTTTAATCAAACTATTGATGGAGAACTAAATAGCAGGAAGGAAACAAGCGATAACAAATAAAGGAAATTAAGCCTGAAATTGAAAGAAAATTAAATCATAAACAAAATTCAGTAGAGTTGATAATTCTTTTAATCTTCTTCCTAGGAAAAGTGAATAGAATTATCAAAGAATCCAGGATTCTGAATTTGGATGAACTGCCATATTGAAATTGTAAATATTTTTTTTAATATTGAACTGTTTTAGTTTAAAATAACAAAGTGTAAAACAGAACAGTTTAAACAAAATTTTAAAAAAAAATCTGAAGTAAAATTAGAATAATAAGTTATTGAATTTTTACAATTCAACTAAAAAAATACCATAATTTGAGTAACTGGCCTGGAGGAATACAATGTTCCGTTCAGTTAAAGAAAGAAAAGAATTAATACTAAAGTTGCTTTTACTTAGAAGCGCAAAGCAGCCAAAACAAATTATGGCTGTTTTTAGTAGTTGTTACAAAATGGTCCATGTTCCCGTTAGAAAGATCACTTTAAGACCTTCATTTTAATTTCGAAAATTTGAAATGAGCCAATAAATAATGCAAAATCCATAAATTTTCCAAAACGGAAAGTTATGTGATTAATTAAAAGTAATTAATAAAAATGCTGAGTACTCTTTTGTAGAAGTGTTTATTTTGAAATGTTTATTTTGGTATTATACTATGTTCAGATAGGTGAAAAAGTAAAATTTATACGTTTACACGCACTTTGAGATTAAACGTTTAAATAAAATCATTAGAAATTTGAAATTTATTTATTTACAGCTGCTTTGTAATTATTATCTGGCTAATCTAGTATGCATAATTATTAAAGTACGAAGCTATTAATGATCTAATATGCATAATTATTAAAGATAAATTTTAAAAACTTCATGGTCAATAAGTTAGACAAGAAATATCAAAAATCTTATACCAAAAGAAAAAGCTATTAAGTCTTTTTTAAAAATATTTTTAAACTAATTTAAAATTAAAGCGAATTTGATTCATGTTTTGACGCATTAAAACTGAAGTTCGTGATGGGAAATTAGACAATCAGTATAGTTGGCGATGCTTACAATTTAAATCTATTAATAACTCAAAGCAAAATTCAAGTTGTTATTACTTTAATAAGCACTGAATTTTGTTTCGAGTTTTGGGGCATTATGCCCAAACTCCGTGATGGTGACCTTGTAGAGACAGTAGGTATTTTTTGGAAGCAGGCAAGATGAAAAATATGCAATCCCTTTGCCGGGAATCGAACCGCGGACCTCTCAACCGCGCTGAGCGTGCAAACCACTACACCACGAAGGCTTGCTAAAAAGGCGGGAGAAATGCCTTATAACCTAAGTAATCAGTACAGTTGGTGTTCCGTATAAATTAAGCATAATATCCAACTCAATTACTGTTTATTTTTGTAATAAGCACTTGAATTTTGTTTCGAGTTTTGAGCTTGTTTTTCAGGCACTAAACCCGGTCCGTGGAGGTGACATGATAATGTACTAGTTATTCGTGTTTTTTGTCTATTTTATGTTGTGTCAACTACTGAATGGAGTACTGTCGAATGATCTCTCGAAATGATCTCGAAAATATTCGCTACAGTCGTGAAGCAGACAACTGTTTTAATGAAAGATATAATCATTACTATTTTCATATACCTGCGACACCTACTAGTTTTAATTTTTAATTGAATTTTTAAATGTTTCCCGGAATTATGAATAATTGCATATAATTTTCGAAGCACATGTATTTTGCTTAGTTTGTAATGCATGTTTCTAAAAATCTTTAATATATAGATTTTTTTTTTTATTTCAATTTATCTTACAGTGGAGTTACCTTTTCACGATTAAGTACATGTAATGTACATGTATGTAATGCAGCACAATGTCTTCTTTAACACAGGCAAGCAACAGTATATTTTCCGAATTTTGCATTTCTATTCAAGCCAGAACAAGAAAATATGTTCCTGCGAATTATTTTCAAGCGAATAACTTTCACTTTATTGTCAGAGAGCTTCATACAAACAGAATCTTTCAAAGACATCGCGGAACATAAAATTTAATAAATGCGTACCCGTGAAACAGTAAGGGAATAAGCAATTTTTTCCTTTTCAGTTTCATTGGTATATTCAATTGGTATTTACTTCTAAATGAGCTGTCAATATTCTCGGAAGTTTCTAAACAAATAACTATCCAAAATATTTCGTTATATATAAAGACAGAATACTTAACAAGACTACTGAATAACAGATAAAGATAAATGAATGTTTTATCTTGTGTTTCATACATTGGTACTATTCAAGTCGTAACATTCTTCTTCAGCTATTGATAGTCAATGTAATATATAAGTTTGTTAACTGTTACTGAAAATTGCTTAACGGAATACTATGAATTAAAAATAAGGAATAAAGAAACAATTCGATTCATTTATCACACTCATGTTAAGAAAGGAAAAGATTTTGTTTTTATTCCAAAGAAAAAGTTCAGCTATTTCTGCAATCAAAGTAATAAGCAACGTTTACTGTTTTACAAAGTAAAAAACTGCAGCTAGCAAAATGTATTGCAATGTAAAATATTTTTTTGTTAATATGAAAGACGTTTCCAACTTATTAGGAAATATTTGAGAAGCATATGCAATAGTAATAGCACTAAGACTAGCATCGATAGAGCAATTTTTGTTTACTAAACAATTCCGTTTCACAATCCTAGTATATTTTCGTTTTCTGAATACGTTATTTATCTTTATTATGGGCAAAAGTTTTGGTTTCGTTAAAACAATTAAATTAGAACAAAGTGCAGAAAGACTTTATTAGAAAAAGTAATGTTTTCTAAAAGTTCTTCCAAGAGACTGAGTTTATATTTAAGTTACGTAACATAAAATAAAATAAAGATGAAAAATGTATATCACAAGAGAATTGAAAACTCAGTGGAACTACCGATAGTAATGGTCTTCTCTGCTTGGCTGAGGCTTGACGAACGGATTTTTTTTTAAATAGATATCAGAGCTTTCTCTTGATACCTTATCAAATGCTTTATTAATTCAATTGTTTTTAACAATGTTGTCCCTCGTCCAATTTCGATACTCTGAAGACACTAGACATAATAAGCTTACTCATTTAGAATCGTTAAATATAATTCATAATAAATCGAAATCCTTAAAATTTTCTTTGTGATTGTATATAATAGCCAAAAAATGCTGATGACATTTAATGAATAAATAGCCTGAGTAAAGTAAATATCGATATTTGTGTTTTAGAAATGTGTATCATTAAGAAAGGATAAAGGTCTCAGTGATTTCTAACAATTTAAAAATTAAAAGGAAACAATGTGAAAGGAAGATATATATAGCACAATCCATTTTTTAATCAGCAACGGTACCTCGCCGATTCCAAATAATAAATTATTAAGTAAATGTCTTGCTCAGGTTTTGTTTGTTATTTTACTCGCCATCTGTAGAAATTACAGCACGCGAAGTCCATCAGTTGTGTTTCTTTAGCTATCGGCATAATTAAATACATAATACCGAAAGTTGTATACAAATTATTTAATTTAAAATACACATGCGTAATTTATATTTCAGAAAAACAAAATTAAGCGTTACTATATTTATTATTGCATGAAAATTACAAATTTGGTACAGATGATGACAGTGATGGCATATAACTCCGAATCAATGGTATAAGATTATTATTTAAATTAACCACTTATTTGTAATCCTTTAATGTAACTTCTCCTTTCTGTTCCCTTACCCGATATGTAAATTTATTTAGAGAGTATTTAAGGTAAGATTTATGTACTGCGAAACAGAGTGTGTTTCTGCACCTCGTGACCAGATTATATAGTTCCTGCCAGCTCTGATATGTTTGTAATTATTTGTCTTTGCGGTATTTCTGCTGATTTGAAAATTGTTACTCTGTTAGAGGTATTGAGTCAACTTAGATTCAGATTCAATTGTATAGTTTTCGGCTATTAGCCTACGTTTTAAATTGGGAATTTAACTGTTATTTTAGTTTCATCGTCACACATTGTGGTTGATTCTGCTAGCATGAGAAGTGCATTCATTTTTTAAGTTATCTCTACATATAATAAAAGAAAGAGTCTGTCTGTGTGTGTGTGTCTTTCGTTCGCGCTGCGCGTAAGCTAATAGACCCACGGCTACGAAATTTGGTACATAGGTGCATCTAGACAAAAGCCAGTGCACCTCGAAGCGATCTTTTTCGAAAATCGATTTGGAATTTTTTTATTTTATGTTTTGTTACAAAATCGCGTCATTTTAAGACATAATGGGCTATAGGAAAGCGAGATTTTACTCTACACACTCCATTTTCACAACGTCATGAAACGTAGGCACTTAGCTAGTTTACGAACTTAAAATAAATTTCGTGTTTCAATAAATCGATTAAATTCGAATTTATTTAAGTAAGGTAGATTAATACTTGTTCAACGAGATTTTTCTAAAAAAGTTTATTTTTAAAAATGTACAGTTTATTTTTCTTTGATTTTTGGACACGTTAAACTTTCATTCTTGCGACTGCTTTTACAAAACGAATTTTCGAAAAATGATAATATTTTGTATTTATAAATATTTTTCTAAATGAAGCTTCCAAATACACTTCTGACATCTCACATCTTTAAAAATGTGATTTTGGCAACAATTTTTCTGTCTTATTGTTGTTGATAGATTTTTGATCAAATCCCATCATTTTAAATAGTTTCATTCTTTTAGAAATATGGGTTTGGCAACAATTTTTCATCGTATTTCTTATGTCACTGTTTTTAAGAGATTGGCATATTTCATTTTCATTTATATATATATATATATGATACATTTTTATTGATTTTTTTTTCATAAAGTTGTTCTACAGAGTAAAATTCTGCGCGAATTTTATGTTTTGTAAGTTGCTTTCATGTTAGTTTTTGCTTATTTCACTGTTTGTAAGACATTGAAATGTTTTGCATGATTTTTTTTCTTTAACGGAAAGTTGGTTAAATTTTTATTAGGATAATTAATATTTGTATTGAGTGATATAGCTTATTTCATTGTAATTTTTTTCTCTTGAAAATCTAAGATAAAATATCATTAATTATACTTTGCTTTTCAGAATTTTTTGTTTTTGTATTCTTTTATGTTATTTATTGCTCATTTCATTATTTTTAAGATATTGAAAAGTTTTGAGTGATTTTTTTTAGGAAACAAAGATCTTAACCTCTTTTATACCATTTGAGTTCTTAAGATTTTACAAAGGGAAGGGTTAATTTATTTATTAGGATAATCAATATTTGTATTAAGGGATATTGCTTATTTCATTGTAATTTTGTTATACGTAATAACTTTTTTCATGAAGTTGTTCTGCAGAGTAAAATTCTACGCAGTCATCAAAATTTCGCGTCAAAGAACATGAGGCATATGTTAGAAAAAAGGAAACACAGAAGTCTTCTGTTGCTCAACATTGTTGGTCTGAAAATCACACTTTCAATTTTTCTGCTGCCAAAATTATTCAAAAAACATCTTCCATTGGAGAACTGGATTTTCTAGAGGCATTTCACATTCATAAAAATCTTTCTGTTCTAGTTAACGATCCTAATTCCAATCCAAATTTGCCTTCGGCTTTTAGAGAAATTATGTTTTAGTTCTGGTTTCGCCAACAGATGGCGCCACTTGCTTATTCTTGTCCAGGCTTTCTTATCTTATCTAATCATTATTTCCTATCTTGTTCATTTGCGGTTTTGCAGCTGAAGATGATGGTTCGGTAAAACCATCGAAACTAGTCCTGTGAAAATTTTGTGAATATAACGCTGATTTTTGTTGTTTGACTTCTGAATTAGTGTCTTAATTCTACGCAGTGTTTAAATTTAATGTTTGGTGTTCCCCTCAGCCATTTTTCCGGTACATTTAAAAGCCAGACGAAGGCTGGCAGCGAAGCTGCTAGTATTAAATAAAAAGGTTTTCTTAAAACTTTTCAAATATCTGCAGTTACTTAAGACACAGTGATGATTCGTTTTAAATCTGTTGGGAATTTGGAATTAGTTTCTGCTCTCAAATTAGCCGAACTCTACAATACAATGAAGTTTCATAACATATGAATGGCATAGATGAGCATTTCTCAGCAAATCTTATAAAAGCGTGAAGTCTTTTCTCAGTTTCCTTACACAATAGTTTCTTACTCTGCATGTCGTCTTATTCTTCTTTATCCCCTTTCTCCTTCTCCTTTATATCCTTTTCTAGTGCATGTTCAATTATTCCGTCGTCTTCAAGAAAGAGCGGGAAAGGAACATGATTGTCTGCATTCACCAAAGCCTGCGCCTTCTCTTCACTAATATTAACCTTCTCCGAACATGTAACGAAACCAAGTGGTCAAGGGCTCCAAACGTGCTTCGAAACTGAAAGAAACCTTGTCACTGGACACGCCATTTATCCCAATAGGTCCAATTTATCTCAACAGCAAAGTAAAGTAATGTTTACAAGAATGAGGCAAAACAAAACTGACCTCTTTCAATTTGAATTGTTTCTGAAATACAATTCTGTGTTCTCTTGCATTATAATAGAATTGCATCGCGTGTTTTAAATTAAAGAAAAATAAACATCTGAAGACAGAAAGAAATATTAAGGCTTATAATATTTCAACGTAATATTTATTAAATGAAACGCAAAGCTTTATGCCAACGAAGAAATTTGTGCTGAATGTAATTAGCACCCCTAATGCCAGTTTATTATAGTTCTTACTTATTAGCGAAAAAATAACACGTTTACTTGAAATTACGTTTTAGACAGCCAACTACAAAAACGAATTTCACAATACATTTATAATGTTCAAGTCAGAAAAAAGAATTTGTTTCGTTATTATTTTAAGTATATTGTTGTGTCCGTACGGCTTCGTAATTGATTTAAAGCACACAGAACCGATGATAACTCGATAAACTTATTTTATCAAAAGAAACAATGTACAGTTCTGGATCTTTCCACGAAAATACTCATACAGATCATCTCAGTAACACAGCGTATAATCAGTAGTTTCCCTTCAGACTACTAAGAACGTTAAGTACAACGCATCTAAAAAACGAAGCTGACACAGAGATATCTCAATACTCCGAAGTACGCAAGGAGATATCTCCCTGAACTAAAAAACTGAGAACTGATTCTCTCTCCGGTCTTATGAAATTTTCGCCAGACTTTCAAGAAATTAATAGTGCTTTATATTTCTCGAAATTACTGGAAGACATACACGGTTAAAGTTACATCTAAGGTCCTGATACTTTTACAGATACGAGGGTGAATCAAATACAAACGAACCTTTTATATAAACTAAATTTATATAAAATTTACATCTACATTTGTAAAAAATTATTTTTCTAAATAATCTCTTCCTTTAATGCTACAATTTCCCTGATATTTTGGATTCCTTTCCTTCCTTTCGTAGAATGAAGTTGGACAGGTATCTAACCAGTTGCGCTCGAATGTTTTCACTTGAGCGTTAGTTTCAAATCTCTTGCCTCCAAGTCCTTCTTTTAGAGGTCCGACATGACAAAATCGCATGGCGATAAGTCTGGGTAATAAGGTTCATGCTCAAACGCTTTCCAATGCATTTCCACCAGTCCTTGCTGCATTACAGTTACTTTGTGGACCCTGGAGTTTTGTGGAGGATCAAAACCTGGCGGATGGAACAGCTCGTCTTTTGCATAGATAACTGAGGCCTGACGTAGTAAGTTACACTGATAGTCTGACATCCGTGTAAGAAATCCACAAGCAAGAGTTTTTCCAGCTCCAAATGAGCGTAGCCAACAGTTTTCCCACAGACAATCGAGGTTTGTCTTTTATGGGGTTTCCTTCGCTTTTCCCTCACCACTCACTGCTTGCAGGCTTTGGCTTGGGGTGTAATGATGCATCCGTGTCTCGTGACAGGTAACAATGTTATGGAAAAAAATTTCTCCGTTTTCAAAACGAGTCTGAGGCAGTTTAGAAATGCGAAATCGTGCAGCTTTTTGATCATCTTTCAGGAGCACTGGAACCCAACCAGCTGAGAATTTTCAGAAGCTCAACTGCTTTTTGATGACTGATTGGACACTTCCATAACTCAAATTAAGTTCTCAAATTTGAAGCACTGTGCAGCGTCTATCCCATTTCTAAATTCACACACATGTTCAATGCTTTCATAAGTAACACTGGTGCGAGGAGGATGGGGATGACCTTGAGTCCCAATACGTTCACGGCCTTTCTTGAATTCGTTGAACCAAACCCTCACTCTTGAACCATGGAAGGGTGGCTTCCACGAAATATGCATGCAGTCTGTGGTTCATTTCGGCTGGTTTCACGTTTTCACGGATGAAGAACTTTATATTTATGCTTTGCTCAATAGCGAAGGGCACACTCCTCCCACTCATCCGAACGGCTACTAAAAAAAGCACGGGATAAAAGGGATGATGTGGTTTCTTTGCTTTAGGCAACCCCGCCTAACCACTTAAACTGCCCAGACACATATAAGTACCCATCGCGACTCTCAGCCAATAAAGACTCGGTCATATTTGATCAACCTAGATCATGAGTGTACCCCCAATGTATTACATATAGGGATCAATTACAGTATCAGTTACAGTTATACAGTAGACAGTTATACAACAGAGCAGCTACACCATCATTTCAACTTTCAGCTTTTGTGCTCTATTGATGGAAACTATATACCATCCGCTATCAGCGGCATTTATTTGAAATAAAATTTTGCAAAGTTTCAATGGCTGTACAAATATACATATGACATACAGAGACAGATTATTCAGGTCTTGTGGTGTTTACATAAATGGCAATGTTTAGAATAAATCTCAAAATTAAATATTTAGAGAATTAATTAAAAATAAATATTAAAGAATTTAGACATATGTAATTTAGAAATAATTAAGCCAAATTAAAAAAGAATGAGAAAAACACGAAATATAGGATAAACATTAAATTTAGAAAAAATGTAAAATGTAGACTAGATATAAATATTACAGATATGCTAAAAGTAAATTGATAATATACTTATTAATGTATAATAATATTAGGATAGAAAACACATAATGAACGATAATAATATAATATAGAGCATTGAAATAGTTACATAAATAAATTGATAAGATGCATAAATGTAAGCTAGTTAGAAAAGTAAATCTGAGGAACATATACACTTAGTAATGATGAGTAGGTGTCTACTGTACAAAGGAATAATCTACAAAAGTCGAGAACTCAGAGTCTATGAGTTCTTTAAAGTAATCCAAATATGCACAGTTTCAAATTCCAGGTATGAAATGTCTAAACGTTGAAGCTAATGAATATTTAATCTTTTTTCTAGAATTTTAATGTTGAAGAAATGTTAGAATAATAATCGAGTCTATAATTTTTTTTAATTAGTATATAATATCTATAATTCTTTTAGTGTTCATAATAATCATGATTTTCTTGAAAGAAAATTTAATGTTAAATGGTAACCCATATAAATGTTTCTAAAAGAGAGTCTGGAAATAAATAAGTAGTCTGTAACTGTAGAGATAAGTAAAAGGTAAACAGTCCTTGAGAATATAAGTAGGTCTTGAATATAAGAAGAGAACAGTCCTTGAGTCGTTGTCTTTAAATTAAAAATATTTGGGTAGAAATTCATCAAAATCAAGATCATTGACATATAAACATGTACTGTGATGAAGACAGTAAGATTAGAGGGGACGTAATTAATTAGATTTTCTATAATAAGAAATTCAGGAAAAGCATGATGATATCATATTACACAAAATTTTGAAGAAGAATGAATCCTTAGTTTACAGAAGTTCCCAAGTGGGAGGGAATATGCTATGTAAATATTTACAGTCCTTTGAGATTGTCACAATTTAAAGATAGATAAGTTATAAGTGATTGCAATTTTTTACGAGGTATATTTCTTTTCTTAATTTGCTTGAACCAAAGGTAAAGGTAAAGGTAAAAGTATGGGGGACACCAGCGATGCACCATATGCTTGAACCAAAGTGGAGCAGATGTTGAATTGTATGGTTTAAGATGAAATTCTTTAGTAATTTCACAGTGAAACAGATAATGGTCTATTGTTTCATCGCGTCCTTACAGTTATACAGGAACCTGGTCAAAATGTCTCCATATAGCGACTCCTGGAGCGATTTCTTGTCAAATTTAGCGACAAAATATCAGTTGCCAAAACCATCGCCAGCTTAGTGATATCTAGCCAATTTAGCGTGATAAGCAATCTACCTTAATGTTAAATAGACTTGCTCTTGTAATTTTATTTATCTGACTGAGCTTGGATTTTTAAAGCATTTCATCTTACATTATATAAAAGATACTACAGTTTCACATATAACTTCATTACAATTATTTACATATGTACAAAATTCATAACAATATTTAAAGTAAAGTTTAGAGTAGTCAATAACATTAAAAACCTAAGATATTAATAGTCTGAATACTTTTTAAGTTTCAGAATTTAAATAAATGTTATGGTAGTCTTAATTTAGAAGTTACTTAATTAAATGAATATATTTTGAACATAATCTCGTTAATTTGATAGCATCTCACACAGAATAATCGATAAACATTTTTGAACAATCTATCTAATTTTTTAAAATTACTTTCATAGCATCGAAATTTTAATGAATATTGTGAAGGAATTCCGTTCTTAGTCCAATGCTTAATATACTATGCATAAATTACAATTCTAAAATGGTTTTGTAATATCACAAAGCATTGGGAAGCACGAAGATAGAAATGTATGAAATAATTTAAATATTTGCTTTCTCAGCAATATAAATATTGTGTAAGTTTTGTATAGTGGTATTAATATTATTTAATCGTAACGATCATTCTCTAAATTCTATATTCAGACCTAAAATATAGTTTACATGTTAGGGAATGTATAAAAAAACTATAATTAAATACAAAATTAGCTATATATATAATATTATTCCTAAATGTAATTGCATGCAAACACGTATGCAGGCTTTAATTCCTTTTACAGATTAATTTCATTCAACATAAAAATCCTTACTTAATTTTATACATCTCGAAATCTGAAAGATATGTGAAGTACTTAAATAAGGAATTACAAACGATAATGCATAATTTGCCAGGGAGAAAATATATTATTTGCATTGGAAAATCTAACAAAAATCCATTTTTGTAATATTTTACATAATTATAGTATTTTAAAATAACTTAACTGAACCTAAGTTGTTTTATTGATAAACAAAACTTTTTATCAAATATTATTATTAAAATGAAATATCTTTTTTTTTCAATACTGCAGTAGTAAAGGCCTCACTTACAATTTGTGCTATCACAATGTGAGATGTTTATGAGTTATAAATGTTGGAATATAAAGTGTCCGTAATATAACTTTAATTTGCAATCAAGAGGCACTATACTATAATTAAGATTAGAATTCTTCAACTTCGCTAATACAGTGCTGGCCATGAAAATCGTTACTCTAAGGAGGAAAACAGAATCACATTTATTTTACAGATGCACTATGAGGAAATAATGAAATGGTTATTAAAATTTCAGGTAGTTTTGACATACTTAACTGCAAATTCAATATTCCTATAATCTACCTCTAATAAAAATAACAGACTTTATTTGGCTGAGCATATGGCTGAACAGATTTTGGATGGCACTTAAATGTATTGCAGTTTACACAGCTTTAATTTTATGCCAGAGTTCATGTGCCTTAGCGACTGGGGAGTGCAATCAGGCCAGTCTGTCTGCAACCATTGACCAAACGCTTTCCTTTGGTGAGAGATCTGGAGAACGCACTAGTCAAAACAAGAAGCGAAAACTTTATATATTGAGGAAATATAGAACAATGTGGGTAGAATAAGATCTTGCATTATTAAGTTGGAATGAGGCCTCGAACATAAGGCTCGGCCACGAGTATTAAAACTAGTAATATATTCTATGTAAATACATGACATGTGGGCTATGGGCAAACGGAATGTGTGCCAATTCGACGTCAAAATATCAATACAAGTGCTGCGCCGTATAAGGATGAACAATACAGGCTTTCAACGTTCTTTCAATGTTCGGTTCCTGCACACAAATGTATAATCATCATGATGTGCAAGTAAAAGCGGCACTTGTGAGAAAAGATGATATGTTGATAATCGATGCGCCCATGCGACGCACAGCTCTGAAGGACCGTTAAATGCCCTATTGAAGGAGCTGATTTTTGTGAAAGGAAATTCTCTTCAGACAATAGTGCAACGACGCTTTGGCGTTATGAGCGTTTACAAACGAAGTCATAAAATTGCTGATGAAAGGAAATTTTTCTACGCAGCACATTGTATCATAATCGGATGTATTAAAAAAGCAGAAAATTGCTTAATTTATACTTTTGATTATTACCTGCATTAAACGAAAGATGGCCAAATTTATAGCCTGCGAAAAATTCAAGATGCATTAAACCTTAATTAAAATTGATGTATTTTACTAATATCAGAATTCAGAATTTTTGGAGATACTACAGTGGACGAAATCCGGCATATGTTTCGTAAAACGTGCTGACAATCGGTGTATTCTGTTAAAGAATTGGAACAAATTTCATTTGAAAAGTGTTTTCAGATCAATCAAAAGTTACCAAAATGAGATTCTGAATTATTATTTCGATCATCTAACAATGATCAGAACAAGAATGTTCATAGAATTCCCTTCAAAATTAAAATAGAAAATAGAAATGGAATTTTGACTGATGTATTTCTCTATAGACCTTAATGTTCAATGAGAATCTTTACATTAAATTTTGTATCTCTTAGGTTTGCACCTCTTATATACGCATTAAATTTCAGTTGATATCAAAATCGGTAAGTTAGAATGAAAATATATATTTCATGAAAATTTTGTAAATATTACACTACTATTGTTCAATTAAAAACATATGTTGTTTCGAATATATGGAATGTATCCATCTGCTTACATAACGTTATAAGGTATTTTTCTCGCCTTCTTAGCATGCCTTCGTGGTCAGCACGCTCGACGCGTATTCGAGTACCGGCTACTGCATTGCTCATTTTTCAACACTTCTGCTTCCAAAATAACCTAATGTCTCTACAGCGTAATGTATTTATTTTACACTGATTTCAGTTTCTGACGCTCTGCAGAAATCTCTAGCATTTAATAAAAAATCGTCGCATACGATTTAGGAAAGACAATACAAATGATTAACTATAAAGCATAATTGATGTTTGTGAACTCTGAAGTCCTGAAATAAAATTTCCGATTCTAAATTTTGTTTGCAATAAACAACATCAAAATATAAAAAACTAAATTTCAAAAAATAATAATCAAAAAAATCTCAAAGATTTTAGATTATAACGTTTGCCCAAGAGGGTCAGTTAAGTATTTTTACGTGTTCGCTGTCTACCACTCTACCAGTCTTCTCTTGCAATCATTCTTAACTTTTTATATGTATTTATTTTTGATTTTTTTTTAAGTTTTATCATTAAACATAGTTTATTTCGCACTTATCCCGCATACAATTCCACAGAAAAATCACAAAATGTTTAAAAGAGCTACAGCAGCATATCTTTAGAATTCCCGATGCGGTGTTAAATGTTGGCATACATGTATGCATTTTTTTTTCAGCCGTCTCTCTGTTCATCATATCAATATTCAGTTTTCTTAGTAAGCTCGCTATTTTTTATTTTATTATTATTTTCTATGTTAATTTTGCTTATTAAATTTTACAGTCTTCGCACTTGAAATCTTCGCACTTGCATCGCATGAAATTCAATTCGACAGCAAAATCACGTTATACTCGTATTTGCCTGCAGCCTAAGATAAAAGTAGTTATACTAGAAAGGAAATAGTGTACAATGATTAATATGCCACAATGATTAATAAGTACACAGTGTACAATGGTTAATAATTCCAGATAATGCAATTTCATAAAAATAGTGAATATTTCTGATTAGACATATCACGATTTTAATAAGTGTATAATTAAATTCAATTACTTTAAAAAATAGAAAAAAAAAAGTATTCTTAAGAACTGTGTTAAATCGCTTAGTTTATTACTCAGTAGGCTTTCAGATTAAAGTATCTTATATGATTAAAGTCTTATCTTATACTGAAAGTATCTTAGGCTTTACTGAATGGGAATACTCTGGGGCGTGAAAGAAAAAAGTACTATTTTACAGCAGCGGCGACACATTGCTATCACAGAGTCGAGTGTGCTTATTAAAAATAAAAAAGAAAAGAAACGTAAGCAGCTTACAAACGCAAAATTCAGAAACAGGGGAAAAAGTGTAACCCGTTTTTAAAATTCCTAGAAGAAAAGTTTGTGCTCATTGGAATTTTAAATAGCAGTTTAAAATGATAGTTTACCTTTCCTTATGAACACTTATCTCCAATCTTTTATTGATTTTCAACATATTTTCTTCATTTGCGAAAATATCTGCTTCTATTCTCCACCGCAGATTATTAGTTTCACCAAAATAAATCTTTTCCTACTCTCAATGAAAGCACATTTTCCTTTCCAAGTAAAATCGTATTGCTCTTAACAGAAAAAACTACTTTTACCAAGAAGATATTAGCTACATTCATAAGGAAATGGAAGGAAAACTAATAACATGGAAAAAACGATATCTTGTTTTTCTAGGCACGGCGGACATACCCCTCAGCCTGTCATGACTACGCATCTCGTTTCGCAGATTCCTTTTCGGAGGATGAAAGTACTTCCAAAGAAATACGAGCATAGAATCAAACAAACATCGGCAGATTCTGCAGCTTGGTGGCAGCATTTCATAATTTTTCTTCAGGCTAAAGCATTTTACCAAATAGCATATCTGTCTATAAATGGAAGTCATGTCGATTCTTTATATGTGATTGCTTCATTTATTACTAACATATTATTTCATGTTAGTAACAAATGAAGTGCAACAGAAATTTTGATGAAATGCGATTGCATGTTATTTCGTTGTACGTATTCACATTTTTGTGGTTCTGGGGAGATTTATGTTAGAGCATATTACGTGCAATAAATAAACACAAAAACATGCTACGCGCAATAAATCTGAAATGTTCTTGCCCAAAGCGAATGTATATATTCGTAGCTAAATGTAATTTTTTCTAGGTTAAAAGAAATGCATGGCCAATAAATCTCGCTTTATATATTCGCAATGAATATATTGCCATGTTTATATATGCATCTAAACACATTTTTCTTTCTCTCTCAGTATATAATACATATATGTATATATATTTGACATTTGCATATAGCATTTGGCATAATTCGAAGGATATATTTAATGCTTTTAAATGTAATTTGTTTTTCTCAAACACATACAAGCTTTTAATACCAAAACTGAGAAATTTTGAATTATTTCATAAAAATCTGTTCAGAACTTCAAGTAAAGTACCACTTCCGATGTTTCAAATTAAGGCTAAATTTTGCTATGTTGTTACCGTCGATATAAAAGTTTTAAATATTAAAACTCAAAAGTTTCGGAATATATTTTAATATAATTTTTTTCCTTAAAAACTGTTATTGGCTCACTTTAGCTTGCCCATTAAAAACTGTTATAGGCGTCATATGAAGTACCACTTCCGATGTTCCAGTTTTATTCAAAATATTACCAGCTGTTTATATGAATATAGAAAGCGCAAATACGGAAAATGGGAATTTTTGGAAGCTTCCCACATCATGGCCAAAATTATCTTCACACACATTCAGACACACAGACATATGAAATCACAATAAAAATGTGTTATGGAGACTCTAATTCGTGCTTAGACACTGAAAACTCGCTATCGAATTTTTTAACCAAACACATTACCTCCATGTCCTATGTAATATAGGTTGACAAAAGCTAAAAAACATATGTGTTATGCAAAGGATTTATATCCGTAAATAAAAAAACATATTTTTCTTGATAACAGGGGAAGTCATTTGCGCCATCCGCCCCTCTTCCCGCATAGTTCCGATATCCTCGATCTTAAAACATGGCAACACTACATTTAGGTAATTTAATTTTCTTTCTTGTAAACATATTCAACATACCGAGAATTATGCGAGACTGTTTTATTTTCCCTTTCTAAATTACCATCAGAAAGCAGGTTATAAGGTATTTCTCCCGCCTTCTTAACGAGCCTTCGTGGTGTAGTGGTCTGCACTCTCAGCGTGTAACTGAGAGGTCCGCGGTTCGATTCCCGGCGAAGGTTTTGCTAATTTTTCATCTTGTCTGCTTCCCAAAAAAATTCCCAATCTCTCTAGAAGGTAATCTTATACACAATATCATCCTTAATATGGTATTCCTCTCAGGATATGAATTTACCAGTCTATACAACATGTATTCTTATCACCATTCAGAGACATTTATACAGTTTGAAAACAAGATTTAATATTCTGCATTTTTTCAAACACCTAAACGCACTGCTTGAATCAAAACACTAAGTAATTAAAATTATGAGTTCTAACTGAAAATTTTAAATATCCATACCTTATCTTTAATGCTAAAAAGTTGTTTGTGATTTTATATGAACTACACATTTTGTGCAAGATCAGCTTTTAAAGACATGACTGGCTGAGGGAAAATTAAGAGTGTTTGTATAGTCCGGTTTTCTTTAAAAGCGAAATTTTTCCAGTTGGTTTCCATTCAAAGCAAATTTAATTAAGATGTTGCAAATTAAAATCAAAGCAAAACTAATTCCTTTAAAATTCCAAAAATCCATTTGATTAATTTAGTCCTTCCTTAAAATGTGGTATTAAAATTATTTTTAAAATCTTAACAGGCAGTTGCATTTTGTTAAGTAAATTTCAGTGATATTTTAATTTAGAGATTTCCATCCATGAGTATACTTTAAATTTGTTTACTAAACTTCAATTTTTACGTTATTAAAATGAATTAGTGACATTAATTTTTATAAAATTAAAAATACGGAATCTAAATATTTCTAATTCTGCGGACGGCTGAGCGTTTTCGTGGTTTTCCCCATATGTAACGTGTATACGAGCCAGTTGCCCTTAGAAAGTCCTCCACGAAGGCATCCCTCCCCTTAGGCAGATAGCCCTCGAGGCTTTACCATAACCACACACACACACTAAATATTTCTTGATTTCAGTATGCTAAGCTGCCTTAGCATGAATATAATATTTCTTAATTTAAATTAATATCCATCTTTCTGAAAAAAATTTAGGTGTTATTTTATAAATTTAATTAGCTATGGATGAAAAATTAATAATTAGCTGTTGAAGTATTGCAATTAGCTGTTGAAGTATTCAATACTTGCTATTTGAATTACTCTAGGAAAAGGAAAACACACCTATCTCTTGTACTATTATTTTAAATTCTAATATTTTGCTCAGAATATTATTTAATTTAAAATGTTATTAAAAATTTACCAAATAAATATTTATGTATATTCTTTTTTAAAAAATCTTGGGTGGATTGCTAATTAAATTTGAAGCCATGTGGAGTTTAAGTTAATTATACACTTGCGCAACAAATATTAATTACGTGCATTGTTTCAAATTATGTATTAGGATTCACAGCAAAGTATGCAGTCGTAGAGAAGATCAGTAAATGGAGCTAAATCATGATACCAATCAAATTGTACTCACCACTCCTGCAAATTAATGTAACTACAGACACCTAGAGGAAAAAGAGCGTAATAAGGAGATCTCTCCTTACTTAGGGAGAGAAGCAGATTGAGCGGACTGTTCATTATGGCTCATAAGTGGTGTTTGGATCCACCTGTGGACAATAGGCTTGTTTAACTCCACATTAGCGTGAGGGGAAGAATCGGTACTGCGTTGGGTGTTACTGCAAGCAAAAAGTTCCATAAGGCTGAAAAATGAGTCTAAAAAGAGGGCTTTGTGGCGAAGTCTCTGAACCGCGATCCACTGACCACGATGACCACTGCGTCATACCAGGATCCACTGAAAGATTCTCCGGCGAGAATAATCATCGCCAACAAATCGCTTTATTTTCAGGAATGAACAGAGATATGTTCATTAAATACATAATAAAATGAACAAAAATACTTACATTATTTACTAAAGTTTAAGGAGACGCCGTGAGTGTGGCATGCATTCACATAATTCGGAGGATTTAATTACAAGTTTTGATGCCTCATGCACTACTAGTTTGATCGGTATTTTTCACTTCCTATATACTTGTTGGTAATTTCTTGAAGTGTTTTAAGTCCAAATTTGTTTAATTATCTAACGCATGTATATAGGTTGTTTGTCTAGTTCTGTTGTATTTTCTTGAAGCTGGACAATACCCACATTACCTATTGTTAAACAATGGGTGTCCGCTGTACAACCTGAATCTGTATTTGATTAGGAAGTAACTCTAGGTTATCAAAAGTACTTTTGTCTGCGATAAACTCAGATTACTTCTAATTAAGGATCGTCTTCATCATTAGGAAGTGGATTCGTCTTTTTCCAAGTAACTAGTCTAAAATTTTTCCCCAAGCTGAGACAAGACATGCAGGTCTGTAAGCACCTAGGGAAGTTCTGTCTTTTACCTTCTTTATGAACGAGCACCAGATTTCTTTTTTTCCACATGTTGGGGAAACACCGAGTTTTTAGGTTTTCGTTTAGAATCTTTATAAAAGGGTTATCGTCTACTATGAAAAGTTCTATTATCTCTGTTGAGAGGTCATCCTCCGCAGAGCGTTACATTTCTTAGTTGATTTTATAATTAATTTGATGTCACCTTTTGTGAAATTAAGGTCATCCTCTGCTTGGGCATTACATTGAACTTTTTTTTTTTAAATTCCCGAGTCATTCATAGTATCTTTCTCTTTGTCATCCTGCGGGAAGTTAAAATTAATAATGCAATCAATTGTTTCATTTATTGTGTTCGTCCAATCCACGTTCATCTTTTTAATTCTACGGAACTTTAGTTTTGTATGTTGTAGTAACTCACGAAGGAGAATGTAATATTTAAATTGTTCTAGAAATCCTCCCATGATTATAATTTCGCTTCGAAGATGCTCTAATTACATTACGTTGCTGTCTTTCTGAACACCTGTCTTTTCTCCTCCCTCTCGTCCCATCTTAAATGCTAATAGTTTGACCTAAGCTTTCTAAATGTTTTCTTTACTTCCATTAATTATGGAGTTCACCATGTCTTACTGCACCGTTTTTTAATGTTCTTTGGATTTCTCAAGAGGAATTTTAAGTAATTTAATAAAGCCTCTTTGAGATATTTCGAGATCTTCTGATTGTTATTACTTATCTATGCCCCCATTAGTTTTCACTTCTGAGTTTTCTGTAAATAAATTTGAAATTGTACTTTTCAGGTGGCACCAGTCTGTATTTAGGATTGTAAGTCTCAGAGCCTTACTCTGCTGCTCTATTTTGGAATGAATATTAAAGTTAATCGCATGGTGATCACATAGGGTTACGCCCTAGTTGATACACGCCCTAGCTGTCGATTTGAATATTATTTACATTTCTTAGTATGGTGAGATCTGTCCATGAGTTCCCTTGGACCCTAACAAAAGTCGAGGAGGGGATGTCTGAATCATTTAGGAGTGTTGACAGAGTGTAAGCGAGGAAATATCCTATACGATGTCCTCTTTCATATGCAGGTCCCGGTCGTCCACGAATAACTACCTTCAAATTAAAAGTCGCCACATGTGGCAGTTAGTGACTAATCTTTATTGTGCAATAATTCTTCGGTTTTTAAAAGAATAGCATCAAGATCGTCGTGAGGTGAGCAATATACTGACATTTTTACGAAGAAACTCCCGAGTCTATTTTACTGCTCGAAACTAGCTTTTATTTCTGATGTATACGTCGTATTTATTTACGTTAAATAGAATAAAAGTGACTCATTGTTCAATCTTATATATATATATATATATATTCCTCTATCTTCAACTCACCGCCAACGTTTTCTTATTAGTCGCCGGTTACTGAGTTTTAAGTTATGCGGGTTTTCGATTTACTTTGAATTTGTGTTGCACGTGTTGTTACCTTACACGAAAACTGAATGTTAATTTGACTATGTGTAACAGTCAGGTTGAAGTATTAATAAATATTTTTATTTGGATTTATTTCGAAATATTTTAATTTGCAATATTTCTATTTAGAAAGTCAAATGGGGTGAAAATTCATCCGACCATTCTTTACATTAGCTTAAATAGCATAACCTTAAAAATTGAACTAAGAAGTTAGCAACAACTTAGCTTCTTCTTAAACTTGCAGAAATATCTCTATTTATATTTAAATTTAGTTTATATTTAAACCTACACAGATAGTCATAAATTATATCTAAAGCGTTTTGTATTTCAGAGATTAAGGTCAAGATTCTTATAGACAGATGATTAATTATTTACTGTCCATTTGGAAAATGTCGCGTTAAAATTGCTCTTCATAACTCACATTGTAACTTTCCTTTCCAGTGCCAATGTATAAAATAAAGAACCATGTCGCTAAACTTACAAAACAAAAGATAAATCTAGGTAAAAAAAAATCTCTCATAAAAAAAATAATGCTACGCAATAAATAATGAAACGTCGACAACCGAGGTATTTCAAATGGAAATTTAATACTTGCTGACACTTTGAAACATTTAATTTAGAGCGCTTTCTTTTCTTTTATTTTCTCCGAATTCCAATAATTCTGAAAAATCTTGGGTAAAAGTTTTTAGGAAGAAAATTCACATAAAATGAAACACGTAAAAAAGATTCTCTTGAGCGGCAAATAAAAAAATTTGAGGAAAAACTAATAAAATAATTTATTTTTATCTTCAATGTTTTCGATATCCTTACTCACGAAGGTCATGTAATATTGATTTTCCTAGGCCTCTATACTTTGAAATGAAGATGTATCTGCTGAGGTTATGAGTTATTTCAGAATCGTTGAGTTAGTCGGAAATGAAATGGACATACATTTTCGTTTTTTTTTTTTTTTTTTTTTTTTTTTTTTTTTTTTTTTTTTTTTATTTATTTATTTATTTATTTATTTATTTTTTCATATATTTCCTCACATTTTTACTACAGTATTTCATTCTTTGATCCATGGTACAATGCATGAGATTTTGTGTACAATGCATGAGTATGCATTAGAAACTATACACTTAAGAATATATATATTTCATTTTATCATGAAGGCTGTTATTTAAATAAATTATTATGTATTGTTTTTATGATACTGTCTTGTTTCCTGCGGACCAGCATTTTAAGTTCGACCAAGTTGAAAGTAACTTTGGCTGCATTTTGCGAAAACACTTCGGATCGTCTAGAAGAGGTGTTAATTACGTGCCGCAGAGTCGGCAAAGACCTCGTGCGATCGGATGATCCTTTCGCTAGTTGTCTTTTGCACTTTTATTTTAATATTTGAAAAAATAAACGCAAATGCATCGATATGCGACGCTGGAAACCCAAAGTGTTGAACTTTTTTCATAACATATGAATTTTACATGCAAATTTCAGTACTTGCTTTTAAAAATAAAATCCTAAAAAATTAACTATATCTTTTAACTTTAAATACCGCCATGGCGTTCAAACCATGGCGGATGTGCTACTTACCAGGAAATTTTCGTGTTTTTCTCCATGTGTAACATAAATACGAGGCAGTTTCTATCAGACGTATGAAATAATTTTTGTCAACTACTCGCTATAAACAGTCCTCCATGAAGGCATCCATATTCACTTCGGCAGATAATCTTATGGTACTTTGCCATAACCTAAATAATCTGATTTGATGATTATGCTAATCTTTTCTCATACTGAATCCTGTGATGCTTTAATTAATGTTTTATTTATCATAAACTGTGTTAACTGCTTAAATTAACCAAATCAGGATTTTTTTCTGTTAGATTTCCTTTTTGAAATTTTTCACATCATTTTAGAAGCCTAAATATGTCAGACCGTTTTAGTAAAACGTCTTATTTGTAACTGTTTTACATATAAGTACAGAGAATCTCATGACGGCGAACTCTAAAAGTGTTTCCTACAACATAAATAAACAGGCTTTTATACATTTGCCTCTCTAATGCAACCATCTACTATATAAGTGGCCTAAAAATCGCTTGAAGCCACCGTTAGTGGTCGCATTAGAAAAGTCTCATTATATTTGCATTTTTGTGGCATTTAATAATTTCAGTTACATGTCTGCCTTATAAACTATAATATTGATTTTTTAAGGTCGTGTAACAACTTTCAATATAAATTAGAATAGTAATAATCTTTTACATTCCATTCAGATTATTGTATTCGTATGAAAGCCTTGAATCAATTGTTGTTCATTATTTTGTACGTATGTTATTGCAAAAATTTAAAAATTCTTAATTATGATATTTTCCAATATTCGGGCTTTAAATGCCCAAGTTATTTAATTTTATGCCAAGATTTAAACTTTGTGCATTTACAATAAGAAGGTCTTAATTCTGGAACTTTTTAACATTTGAAGCTGGTTAAAACTGGTTGAAATGTGTTGCAGTCGCAGTTCGTATGCAAAACCATTCTCGCACTGATTTGTTTTATGCTTAATTTACAGCAATTTCCCTAATTAACCAAATTTTAGATTTATATCATTTTTTTTAAATTGTGAAAATAAACAAAAAGAAAGGAGAAAATTTTTCTTTCTTACATTATAATTATTTTCAGTTCATCTTTTATGATAATTAGTGTATTTTTCAATATTCCTCAACTGTCAAATCTTGTTGTATTTCTAAATATCTTTAGATTATTTACAGTCCCTGCAATTTTAGAGGTTTTATGTTAAACTCTAAAATAGTTATTAGAAGAATTATTAGAAGCATTTGATGTAATTAATGACGTACGTCGCCCATAGATTCGCAAATTTTGAATTTTCAATATTGTTGCAAGCACTTGAGCAGAAAATTCGTCTTTTCTAGCAAATTGCAAATTTTAAAATTCAAAAAATTCAACTCCATCAATCCAATTTTCAGACTCAATTAAAGGCACTGAAGTTATTTAACATTTAAGAACTCTCGGTGATTTAGAACTCCCCGGAGTTGGTACTCAAGAAATGATTTCAAAAATGCTCTTCTACATCTATTAATAATTGTTCTATCCCTTGAATAGCTAGTATCTACTGCATTTTCTCCTCATTTCTTCTTTGGTGGTTATTTGAATCATGGCAAAGCACGGGAACTTGCCTTCGTGGAGGACTTAACGAAGTATGAGAATGGGAAACTTGATTGTATTTACCTTACACAGGAAGAAATAACTAAATTATCTTGCAACCAGCTTGTTTGCAGGGATTTGAGTCCCTGTCGAACTGTCAGTGTTAAGCGACCGCCAGAGTCGTAGCTAGGGTTTTCAGCGCCCAGGGACAACTGAAGATTAATTCTACAATGTCGTAATATCAGTTTGGCGCCCCTTGGATTCTGCGCCCGGGGACAGATGCCCCCTTTGCCCCCTTCTAGCTACGGCCCTGGCGACCGCTGGAGCGCTGATGAGCTGCATTATGTATTCTGCTTAAGAATATAGAACACAAATGTCTATCAATTTTATTATATCATCAGTGTTTGGTAACTTTCCCTATGAAAATAAAATTGTTAGAAATATGAGTGAAAAGACATGTAAATATTTTGAATTTGGATTCAATTTAATCCCCTTCATGTAACATATAATGCAGTTTACGTAATAGCATTTAAAATTTTTGAATATATTAACACAAAAGGATACGGCAATGCTGTTACGGCATTCGACAAAATATGTCTCGTTTACGTATATATATATATACGTATATATTCTTTGCAGAAGGAAGAAAATTATAGCCAATGCAGAAAATTTCTAAATTCAATTTCGCCAGATAAATTTCACAAAAAATGAAAAAACAATTTTCAGTACATATAAATAATTAATTGAATGAATGTAAATTTTTACTGAGGAATACATAAACTTATTTTCAGCTCAATGTAAAACTGTTCTGTTCCCCCGCAAAATTTATATTATAAGAAAAAGTTAAATGTCTGTTATGTCGAATATTTCTTCACTTAGATTGCAGAGACATTCGATATTTTATGGAAGCAGGAGACTTGAAAAATGAGCAACCCCCTCTCCGGGAATCGAACTGCGGATCTCTGGAATACGCGCCCAGCGTGCAGACCACTACACCACGAAAGCACGTCAAGAAGGCTCAAGTCTAAAATTTATGCATATTTAGTATTAATTCTATATTTTGCATGTTAACATTTTAAAAATACCTGACTAAATTACTCCTGGACGGTTGTGTATAAACCTATGGTTTGTTTGATCAAGTGCGACTCATTTGTAAAGTAATGAATGGTGTACTCGCTTGTAAAACCTTGTGAATTTTGTTTTTCTTGAAAAATCGGCAATACTAAGTATGATTGCTAAATATTACATTCTTTTTAAGGGAGCGTTATAGTATAATAATAAGAATATTTTCTCCTGGGATATATACTTTTATCAATGATATGTTACTGTAGCGCAGTTTTGCTAAATTCCTATAAATCAGTTCTAATTATTCTAAGCTGATTTACTAAGACTTGGAATGATGCTCAAGGCCGGCGCTAGACGTTTTGCCGCACGGTGCCTGCTTTACAACTTCAAAATTCTGCCGCCCAGCTCTTTCCAAAGTTCTAAAAATTTTGCGTTCTCTCAATTCTGCCGCCCGGTGCGGCCGCACCGATTGCATATGCTCTGGCACCGGCCCTGATGATACTAGGGATGACTAGGAAACGATAATTCAGATAATACTTATTATCTGAATTGTCATTTCCTCATAAACATGATGCTTATTAAAAATTACAGATGTTTTAATTAATAACAACCTTAAAAACTGGTTGTTAGTAGCTTTAATTTTGACTCCATACACTTCAACAATTAAAAAAGCCAAAAGATAGGAAGTTTCCTTGTCAGCTCTTTTTGAGGCCTTTTTTAATACTGCTAAAATTCTGCATGATATTTGTTTTAGAACTGCTAACAAACTGCTAACAAAATTTTAAATACAAAAGTTATACTGCAATTTTAAGTCTGAAAAGTAATTAATTCAGACTTGAAAGCTCTTGAAACATAGAACTTGAGCTCAAAACAATAAGAATTGAATTTTGCATCCATTTTTTTTAATTATACGATTGTTGCTTCATTGATAACAATGTTATAAATAGTTCATTTAGAATTACACTACAATTGCTGCATTAGAATCCATATTTCTTACTAATTATTTAAACATGAAAAATGAGAACTATAATATTTATATATACTTTTTAATCTCATAAATAGGAAATTGACTGTTTTCAACAGTTTTCACCTCTTCGTCAAGATGCATTTCTTTTACGGTCCTAATTAAAAATTACAGAACAGCAGAACATAATCTTCTATCTCACGAAATTTGCTAAAACAAATTCTTTCGCATTAATTTTGAATTTTATTTAACTCTAATTTATTCAATATTTTGAGTTCTGGATAATCAAATTAGCGGTATCATTCTAAAGCTGCAAAATGTAATTAAGAAGCTCAGCTTCGTTTTTAATGATTCATTTTACCACGCCACTGGGGAAAAAAAAATATCTGAGTTTTCAGATTTTCAATTACGTCCAAAGGGCGTTTTTTTAACATTTTGTGTGTTACCTTTATTTATTAAATATCATGTTCTTTGCACTTAAACCATAAAATTCAATTCAATAGCAATGCCGCAGCATATCTTTAGAATTTCCCATACACACTTCCGCGCGCTGGAGACAAAAAAGTTATTTCCCAGCCGTAGAGTATTGCCATTGCTCCCTTTTAAATCGCTGAGTTTGTTACTCAAAAATTCGTTAAAGTTTTGCAAAATATAAAATCGATAATAAATCAAATTCCAAATTTCAAGTTTGGTCTTCCACATGCCCATATTCGTAGGAGGATTACGTCATTCAAAATTCGATGGCTCTATGTACCGTTGTTTTATCACAATGCGAGAAATATACATACATTTATGCAGATTTTTCATTATTTAAAGGAAAATCTGAAAGCTTTCGTATTTCATATTGCGCCCAAAAGGATTTTTTTTAACGTTTTGTGTGGTACCTTTATTTATTAAATATAATGTTCTTCGCACTTTACCATAAAATTCAATTCCACAGCAATATCACAAAATATTTAAAAAGCGCAAAATTTAAGAATTTCCGATACACAGTTTCGGGCGCTGGAGATACATTTCTTTTTTCGTACAGTGTTCCCGTTGCACGCTTTTAAATCGATGAGTTTGTTAATTAAAAAATTCGTTAATGTGTTGCAAAATTGGGAATAGCTAATAAAACAAATTCCAAATTCGGAATTTCAAGTGCTCATGTTTGGTTGGAGCACTGCGTTATTCAAAATTGGATGGCTTTAGGTACTGTTGTTTTTTGAAAATGCGGACATTCATGCATTCATGCAGAATCTTCATTATTTAGTTTCTTTAAATATAATGCATGGCAATAATATTTTGTAGCAACAGTTTGAAAAGTGAATCAACGCAGAAAGTGATAGTCCTTTGGGTCTAACGCCCCTTCGGGCTAAAAAAAAAAAAAAAAAAAAAAAAAAAATGTTAAATTAGCAAGTTAAAAGTCAGAAATAGCAACATTTAACCGATAAGAAAGTCAGAGCTCTTTACTACCTCGCTCGAAAAATGCAATTTTGAATAAAATGATAATTTTGCTTCTTTATTAAATTATTCTTATAACAGGGCTTGCATGAATGGATTATATTCTACTATAAGAAATTTTTTCATACCAATAAATTGCCACAGTTAGAGACAGAAAGTACAGTAAACCCTTTCTAAGATGACCACAGGTTCATAAGATTTTGGGCTTTTGCGAATTAGAGAAATAGCTCTCAGCACCGATGTCCCAGTTCTCAGAAATACTCATCATAGGAAGATAATCACCAGAAGAATGTTCACTGTTCACATTCGGAAGTGCATTATTCTATAAATGAAAGTACATTAAGCCGATTCGATTGCGTCTATGGCCGTATCTATTTATATATAGGAAAAATTTTAATATAAAATAAATATAGTGTAAAATATATGTTACCGTTAAAGCGTATAATTAAGTTATTTCCTCGAATAAGTAAATATTTGGCGGGGGGGGGAACTAGCCAAGCCGGTTTAGCTAATTATTTTAAAATAACTATATTAATTAGTATAGAATATAATATTCTATAAACTAACCAATGATAAATGCCGTTCAGACGGTGTAGTGGTTAGGGGAGCCAACTTCGATACCTAACGGCTTGGGTTCGAATCCAGGGAATGCATAGTTCTAATGGTCCGTCCCTTTATAGGAGGCAAAGGTGGCCCACCTATTAGGTGACTGCATAATAAAGTGACAACTGCTTCTGGTCAAGTCGAAGTCGGCTGAGGGACCATCATTCATGTTTAAAAAAAAAAAAAAAAAAAAACTTAATAACAAACAAAACAAAAAAAATCTCAAAGGTTTCAGGTTTTAAACTACGTCCAAAGAGGGCGTTTTTTTTTAACGTTTTGTGTACTACCTTTATTTATTAAATATCATAATCTTTGCACTTAAACCATAAAATTCATTTAAATAGCAATGTCGCAAAAGAATTTTAAAAAAGCGTATCTTTAGAAGAATTTCCGATACACAGTTCCGCGCGCTGGAGATAATTTTTTTTTTTTTTTTTTTCGTATAGTGTTGCCATTCCTCGCTTTTAAATTGTTGAGTTTGTTAATCAAAAATTCGTTAAAGTTTTACAAAATATGAAATAGATAATAAAACAAATTTCAAATTTGGGCTTCCAGATGCTCATATTCGCAGGAGGATTACGTCATTCAAAATTCCATGGCTCTATGTACCGTTGTTTTATCACAATGCGAGAAATATGCATATATTTATGCACATTTTTCATTATTTAATTTCTTCGAATATAATGCAGGACTCTAACATTTGGTGGCAACAGTTTGAAAAGTGATTCGCCGTTTATAGTGATTCAACGCAAAATCGCAAAACGAAAAGAATGGTCCTCCAGGATCAAAGTCTCTTACACCTAATGATAAACCGTTAAAGTGGCGAAAAAAAATGACACTATAAAATATCTGTCGTTTTATAAATTAACTGATGATAAACCGTTAGTGTTTAGAAAATTATATTTCATATTACGGATAGATTAAATAATAACGGAATGCATAATATAATATTATTGCTAGATTCGTTAAACCGTAATAAGAAATAACAAACAATACTACGCCAATAGTTCTGTTTAGCAGCTTTCGTGTGCCGTCTTTACTGACAATTCGTCATTTATCAACACTTTAATGTGTTGATAAATGACGAATTGTCAAACTTAATGTGAACAAGCTGTTAGCTTCCAGTTAGGGATGGATGAAATTTAGTTTAAAGACCGGCAATCATTATTTAACAGAGGAGAAACATTTGCTCCCCGTGAATTCTTTCCTTCCGGGTGAGGTGGGTCGGTTTCTTTAAGGAAACGGGTGAAGCAAACCCATGAACCACGGGGAAGAACATACGATTTTCCCGCAGGCAAGTTAGAAAAACCTGCTATCGAAATGACCTTGCTCAGCTGCAGCCAGCTCAACGTCTTACCCTTAAAACCTCCCTCAAGAGAGCCCGCTATAACCCTGCCCGTTTGGCAGGTTTCCCCATCTCCAATCGGCGCCATTATTTGGCGAGATTTTAGAGTTCCTTTTTTTCCGTTCCTTATTTTCCGAGTGACATTTTTTCCGTTCCTTATTTTCCAAGGACATTCTTTCCGTTTCCCTTTTTTCCGGGTGACATTTTTTCCGCACACCGTCAGATACTGCTACAAACTGCAATAAAGCAGAAGGATAATTATTTTTATCCTCTTGCTTATGTATATATCTTATATATATATATATACATGTGTGTGTGTATTTATAACTGATATGAAAGTTATGTACATACAGATATATCAAGTTGACGATTTCATATTTATATACAGAACATAGATATTAAATAGACTGGTAGATAACATAAAATGTGTATTATGTCGAAATAAATAAAGGGCGTACATCTTTGTTATATCTCTCTTTCTATAAAATATTAAAGAATGTCAAGGATAACAGAAAGGAATTTCCCCCGAGCATTTTATGGAAGCAAACTCAGTGGACATAATCTGCTAAAATGAAAATGAGTATGTGAATGTGTTTGTTCTCTGAGCATATGAGATTGAAAAAAACTAATTATCATTAAAAAGTTTCCCTTTATAAAAATTTTGATGGAAAACATTTTTGTTTCTGAATTTTCAGCATTCTAAGTTAAATGCTTGCGTAGCTGTGTCA
This sequence comes from Stegodyphus dumicola, assembly GCF_044657685.1. NCBI lineage: Eukaryota > Metazoa > Arthropoda > Arachnida > Araneae > Eresidae > Stegodyphus > Stegodyphus dumicola. The sequence goes on along the minus strand of NC_140772.1, from coordinate 94,461,505 downwards.
TTTTCTCAAATGCAAAATAATGCTAATTCCTAACAAAATTGTTATTTTAGGAGCATAATCCTCCGTTTCTAAGTCTTATCTATAATAGCTTTGGAATACATTGCGTTTTCCTTAGTCTTCTTCTGACAGTACTTTCAGCTAGATAAAATTCAGCATTAATATGTTTTCTAGAATTATAAAGTACCCAAATTTCAAAGGCTTTGGAACAATTTTCAAATGAATAAGATTACAGAAAATACACTTACTGAAGTTGAGTTGCTGTGACAATAAAATGTAAGGAGCGTAATTGTTTTTTTAATGAAAACCTTGCGCAAATTTTGACATTTTCCTGTCAAGTTAAGACGTTTGCAGGAACGAAATTTTAATCATGTTAGAACGGTTTTAATTTATACAGATCGAGGTTTTATTATTAATTAAAATACTAAAATTGCATTTTCAAAATAAAAAAAAAAAAAAAAAAACATTTTTATTTCGATAATTTTAACTATAACATCGACAAATCATATTATCACCGTGTTAATATTGTGGTAAAACTGTGGTAAAATTATCCAATAGAAACTTCAAGTTTTTAAGCATAATAAGTAAAAACGTTTAAAGGAGCAAGGGATTTTTCAAAACACATATTAAGCAAACGGAACTAAAATTGACGAAGCTGTTTAAAAATGTATTAGAATTGCATTTGCTGTCCGATACAATTATTAAACAAATTAATATAAGATTAATTAAAGTACATGTATTTGATCTGTCGGATAAGATTAATTAAATTAAATCCAATAGATTAAAATAGGTAATCAAAATGTTCTTAGAAATTTTGTTTTCCAGTGTTCTGGTAAATAAGCTTACTAGGCGAAGAAACTAAATTCACTCTGAATATTTTTTAAAAAAGTCTGGAAATGAAATTTGTATTTTTGCTATATTTTTTCAATTACTCTTTACTTATTTGTATAATTTCTTAATCTTACAAAAGGTGACTTTTCAGCTTTTATTATTATCATTATGTGTTATTATTATTGCTACGAATTTTACATATAGATAGATAATTTTAGTGAAGTTATATGTGAAATCCTTGTATTTTTCTGTATAATATAACATGAAAAGTATGAGAGAAAAGATGCGCTGCCGGAAAAATAAAAATACAGGGACAACTCTGTTTAACATTGAATAAATATCTATCTTGCTAATTTGGCAAGATATCGCCAAGCTGGCAACGGTTTTAGCGACTAATTTTTATCATCAACATTCACAAATTTGACGACTATTTGGTGACATTTTTGTCCGTTTCCTGTATAGCTTCAGTAGGTATTGTAATTGAATATCTGTAATTGGTCACTATATTAGCTATAACCGTATCCGGCCGTCATATGCTTTCCAGTAGTTTTGAGAAGCAGAAAGTACTAGAGAATTCTTACTGGCCGGGGGGGGGAAGCAATATAAATTCAGAGAGGTTACCTGTTTCTCAGTTGTTAGTTGTTAGTTCAGAGTATGAGATATCCATGAGAGCTTCGCCTTCTAGATTCGCTTTGCTTTCTGTTATGTTAATCGTTCTGAGCAGTTTGAAATGTAACTACTGATTGTGCTCTGTCGTACTGCGAAGAGCTGTACGAATATTTTTGTGGAAAAGTCTAGAATTTTGAAATTTTTGTTTCGATAAAATGTGTTTTATCAAACTATCATCTATAAACTGTGTGCATTCAACCCGTACGCACGCAACATTATTATTACACCTTGAAAGCAATTCTGCAATTAAATTTAAATATATTCACGTTTTGCTATATTTTCCTTATCCTTTAAGATTCGCAAGTTCTCTATTTAATAATTTGACAGTATTTGGCTTCATTTTTTTCATTAGTTTTTGGAAAGAGTGAAGACTGCAATGTTACAAAAAGCTTTTGAAGTTTTAAATTGCATTTCCTAATATTAATTAGCTTTAAATTCCTATTCCGGTTAATGAATACATCTTAGGTTCGATCTAAATTATTTCTTACTTTTATCCAATATATAGGTGTATTTTATTGGAATTATGCCATCTCTGTAGATACATATATTCATATACGCACATAATACACATTACCTAGAATTTTAAATTACAGTTGTAATGTCAAACTTAACGGACGCTATTGAAATGGAGGTAAAAAAAATCTAGCGAAAATTGCTAAATAAACAAATGTTTAATTTAATTTCTAATAAAATTTTAACTTTCATTTCAGATCTTATTTTATATTCCATAATTTTTATTTGAAATAATTCCTTTTATTTCGAATTCCTTCAGTCTCTTTTATAGCAAATGAGCCCTAAACACTTGCTATTATTGTCGGAATGTTAAATATTTGTCATCAGTCACATATTCTCTTCCATTTTTTTTACAGTTAACTCAGTTCTTATTTTCAAACTGAAATTAGATAAAAATAATTTAACTACATTTCCTGGAATTTCTGCAGTTTGAGCGAAGAATGATGCGAAAATTTTTCTAATTCTGAATTTCTTTTTCGCTTGAATACGTTAGAAATGCAAATGTTCAGTTGACAACGAAAGATGATGCATTTGGAATGGCAAGCAGTTAAGTACAGAAAAAGAATATTTGTTGCTTATTTTACTTTAGGAATATTGAGATTTTGAGAATTTCTACGTTTCTACTTTTTCTATCCTTATTTAACAATTTATCCGGCATTTTTACGAGACATTAGTTTAACGAATAGGAATTTTTACTAGCGCGCATTGCACAGTTTTTTTTAAAAAGTCGACCTGCTTTTGGTATTCAAGAAATGATACTTTTTATCGACAGCAAATATTAAGCATATTATGAAAAAAGTGGAATGTAGTTAGCGAAGAGGAAAGCATAGTTCTTAAAATATTTCAATCATTATTAACTGGAAGCGATTGCATTAAAATCATTATTTCGAATACTCAAGATATTACAACACTGGAACATGAGAAACAATTCACATATCCAAATACAAATATACTGTATGGCCATAAAAAATCTTCCCCAGTATATGAACGTCTGACTACCGATCCGCGCAACCAATAAAAACGAAATTTCAGATTTTGATATTAGGTTCTGTTATTTGCGTTGGGAAAAGTGAGTATTGCCATTCGAAAATTTCGATTTTTTTTTAACATACGAGTAACCGTGAGATATTTATTGCGTTAACTCACCACAATCTTGAACGGGTATCTTCAAATATCAATCTGTGAAATTCCATTTCGAGTCGGCCCACCAGCGGCCGAGCGGTAAAGTCGCTGAACACTGGTAGTTCGGTTCGAGTTTCGAATCCCGCGAACGGGCTGGCCGCATGGGCGTTTTCGTGGTTTTCCCCATGTGTAACGTGTATACGAGCCAGTTTCCCTTAGAAAGTCCTCCACGAAAGGCATCCCTCCCCTTAGGCAGATAGCCCTAGTGTGCTTTGCCATAATTTAATACACCAACACCAACCAACACCAACCATTTCGAGTCGTTGAAAAGATAGGCGGTTAAGGGTTCATATATCAGAGAAGTTTTCTTTATCTTTTTTTCTGACCGCCCTATACATACAAATATGCATAAAATATTTTGAATAAAAGTGACAGTGAACATTTGTTTTATGTAAATCTAATGTTCATAAGACTTTATACTCTAATAAAGGAAAATTATTTCCACTTTAGTATAACTTGATTTAAACAGTAGAGAAACTTAACACTTTGCTATAACTAAACATAACGCTTCAGTATAACGTAATAACAATTCTAGCATAACTTAACACTTGTTAATTGAATTCGGTATACATTTATTAATATCTCTTTTTTATTAAACTTATTTAATTATTCCTTTCGCGTTTCGAAATTTAGGTTCATTCCAAATAAAATTCGCCCATTTTTTATGATTTATTTTTAAAGTTTGTATTTTTTAAATATTTTTTATACATTTTTTCGGAAAAAAAATGAATTATAATCTATAAAATTTTTACCATCATCTTGAAGTAGATGTATTTCTAAGCACACCTGTGAAAAATTAGAGTTCTTTAATTAGTATAAATTAATAAACATTTCAGTATAACTAAATTTAATTGCAGGAATAAGAATAGTTTTTTTTTACTATTAAGATACATGTTAATAAAATAATCGATTTTCTTTTTTTTTTAAATTATATATTTAATGTCGAAGTATGAAGCATTTGTAAATAAATCGAAATAGTTATTTCCATTTGTGTTTGTTGTTGTTACTCACATAATTTCTGCATTGTGTACATGTGCGCAGGTTTGTTTCTCGCATTATGGAAAAAAATGGTGGCACCTAAATCCACCAAATTTTGAAAATAAGAACTGAGTTAACTCTAAAAAAATGGAAGAGAATATGTGACTGATGACAAATATTTAACATTCCGACAGTAATAAATACATAGTTATATGTATGTGCATATGTGCACCTCGAAGTTCGATTTTTTTTGTTGTTTACTTCATATTTTCGGCGAGTTAATAAATTTAATAAATTCCAGCAGTATTTTAGAAGCAATGTGTTGGCATTAGTTAATATAAAACATTTATATCTTTAACTGTCTATCTTTCTAATTTTTATCTATCTTATTTCAGATTTAATCAATAAACGCGCCTATTGAAAAGCAGTCATGTTGAAATTTCGAAAAATAAAATAATTTTATCTTTCACGCATCAGTGTGTTAAAGTTTAAAATTTGTATTACTGATTGATTACCAAACTAAGCGATTTAAAATCAATGATTGTAGGGACATGCTGCTTAAACAAATCTGCATAAATGAAATTCTGCAAAATAAAATCCGTGCAGATAGAACCAACGCTTCTTGTTTTATACTTTTCAGCACACTTAACTCTCGATCGTGGCAACGAAGTCCAGGGACTCTCAGGAACACACTAAAAACACTATTCTTATAAATTGTTGTGTAAAACAACAAAATTGGTTTTTACTACAAGATTGAGACCGGAAAGTTAGGTGACTGATGTCATAATAATTACTGTATTATTATTTACATATAAATACATCACTGTCCTTCAAAGTAGATCCCGCCGTCTACAATGCGTTTCTGACAACCAAGTCTCGAAAGCGCGACTTAGAATATATGTTATATTCATGTACATATGATGTAACATAGGTATTCTGACACAAAATCGATCTTTTTCTAGATTAATATACAAATCCTTTTCATTATTTGCATTCTACGACTCAAGTTATGCCAAAGTGCCAAGTTTTGTAAAAATCGCGAAAGTAGATTTTAAAAATTCGCTCTTAAAATTTTAGCTCCTCCATGTTAATTGAATTCGGTATACATTTATTAATATTAATATCTCTTTTTTATTAAACTTATTTAATTATTCCTTTCACGTTTCGAAATTTAGGTTCATTCCAAATAAAATTCGCCGATTTTTTATGATTTATTTTTAAAATTTGTATTTTTTAAATATTTTTTATAAATTTTTCGAAAAAAAAATGAATTATAATCTATAAAATTTTACCATCATCTTAAAGTAGATGTATTTCTTAAGCACACCTGTGAAAAATTAGAGTTCTTTAATCAAAGGTTTCAAAGATATACATTAATTTATATAATGGCGCATTCTGAAATTTGGCATATTCATTATAAACGATAATAAGCCAAATATGCTTTGCGCACGTTGTTAAATTTATTTGAAAGAATGAACTCTTTTCTCCGCTTGTGCATAATGAAAAATGGGATAAAAATAGGTTACTATATATTAAGAATTTCACTAAATGAATTATTCTTGGTGCAAACTGAAAGCAAAAATGCACCGAGATAAATTTTTAAGTTTCTCCATAAATTTCCCACCAGAAATTATAATATTGAATATTTAGGCATTATTATTAATCGTAGAATCGAAATATGAAAAAAAACAGTATGTTATCTCAGAAAATGTCCAAATTTGTGTCAAAATACCTGTGTTAGAATATATATATACATATCTAATAAGTCGCGCTTTCGGGACATGGAAAACGCAAATTAAATTTCGACACTCGGTCCAGTAGAACGAGAGATATAGAAATCTCCCCCCCCCTTTTTTTCAAGGTATACCTTTATCACAAATTGTAGATACCCATCGGAAGTGTGATTCGTTTGGTAGACATAATAATTTTCAACTATGAAACTACGACAAAACAACAACAAAAAAAGTGTTTACATGCGAATATACTCCCGAATAAAGCAAATACTTTTATTGCAAAAATTCGTAACTGAGGATGTTTATATTTTGTCAAGTACTCATAAAAGTTAATCATATTTGAAACTTCAAACCTTGAAATAAGATTTATATAGTCAAATTAATAAACTCGATACGAAGATTTTCAGGAGAATTACTTAGTTTTGTTTTTATTAGTGAAAATAACATAAAACTGGATTCCAAGCTTAAAATGATATTTTTTTTTCTAATTCTTTTCATAATAATTCTAATTGATTTACGGGGAATATATTGGCGGGTCACAAAAAATTGCTTTTGCGATCGCATGCGATCTGCGGGCCGCCAGTTGGAGATCAATATTCTAGGCGATTGAACTAAATTCATGTTGGTAAGTTCAAGTTTTCTCTATAAGTAGCGACTTATAAGTAAAAAATTTTGCTATTGCAATATCCTGCTTCAAACGCATTTATTTCTCTTCCTTACAATTGATTATTTTGCAAATAACTGAAATATTCTTTGGATAAACTATTTCCTTTTACAGTTCCTATTTTATGACTCTTGAATGTAGAATATTTCTGTGTTTATTCCCTAACGTAGATGGAGTTCGCTTGCCAGATAACCATCGGCAAACAGTGTATCCAAACGGGACCCTCCTAGTACGGCAGGTAGAAAGGACTGTAGACGAAGGTCGTTACACGTGCACCCTGAGGAATAAGGAAGGAGAAAGCGCTCGAGGCAGTGTTTACATTACTGTAAGAGGTAATAGAATTATTTCCTTTCTAAACCTCATGAGGATACAGTATATATTTCACTGATGCATGGCTATATGTTTCTCTTGCTAAGCATTAGGGTAAGAGCTTAAAAGGAATACAAATGGTTTACGCATTAGATATGGAAGACTTTGAAACGCCATTTTGGAAGTTTATGTAATTAATTTGAAAAGTTCTGGATTAGAAAATCATGAGCCCGAAATTTTCAATCCCTTAATTATTACGAAAGTAGATAATATTAAATTGAGTACTATTTAAAGGGACTCATACACCTTAAACCCCCTCATGATCTTCGAATATGTGACTGTTGCAGGAATTGAGATATTTTATTTATTTTAAAAGCAATTACTTCCAACGTTTTACAGCTGACTACATAATATAGCTGCTTTGGAAACTAGTAACCAAAAAGTTTGTGTTGCCACAAATATTTTTGTAATTTAATCCTCTTTGTGACAAAATATTTCGCCATGTTTCCATCTTGCGCGCATGATATTTTAAAAATGGCTAATGGTACATACTTGAAATTGGATGGAATTCTTTATATGGGCACTATTTTCTAACTGAACCAACAATCTGATGAATATTTTAGTATTGAAAAATTTTATGGATGGAAACATTACAAATTTTTTTAATAAAATACATTTTATAAACTCGACTCCAAATAAAATAAAAATTTAACATGAAATTTTCTAGAATTTTAGGTTCACAGTAGTTTTCAAATAGTATAAAAGCTATATATTAAATATGGAATTAAATTATGAAATAAAATGTTTTAAAATGTGCGCGCAAGTTGAAAACAAGACGAAAAATTTTGTCACAAAGCGGATTAAATTATAAAAATAACTGTGGCAACACAAACTTTCTGATTACTATTTCAGAAAGCAGCTATATTATGTAGTCAGCTGTAAAAAGTTGGTAGAAATTGCTTTTAAAATAAATAAGTTATCCCAATTCTTGCGACAGTCCCCTATTCGAACATCTTATGGGTTTTAAGGTGTGAGTCCCCAAGCTTGCCTTTGAGAGCTATATAAGTTAGTTAAAAGTTTCAGTGAGAATGAAACTGCGGCATATCTTCTGGCATGCATAACTACAATGCCTGTAATAAATCATACAGGTAAGAAAATTAAGATGAAGTTTTTCAATACTATTTTGGTTTTAATTTCGCGAAGTATATGCTGCCTTTAAAAAAACGTGTACGGTACGTTTAAAAAAAACAGCACTTCTAAATTTGTCCTGAATAATTAATCGCAGACAAAGTCTCTTAACGTAATACACGGGTTCAAAAATTTAAACTTATAAAATATTACAATTTTTGTCACATAATATCATTTTACAGCAACTATTTGTACAAAAGATAAAAGATTTTACCCCCTCTAAACAAAAACTTTCCATTCGAAAAGTTGTTTCTTATCCTACTATAGCTCTTTTAATAAAAATATTGTTTTATAAAGTAATTATTTTTCTCCTAAAATTAATAAAACAAATTATAAATTTTATGAAGTAATTAATTCCCCCTTCCAACCGAAAATAGACCAAAATTTCCATTTTAAGAGCAATTAAGAATTAAAATTTCTCCTATGAAACTTCGAATTTTATATTTCCACATACTATGCTTTTATATAAATATTTTGATGACGTAAATTATATCTTTCAGAAACTTTTATTTGAAATAATAAAATGTACAGGTTTTTCAACGATTATCCCCCTCGGTTTTAATTAATGATATCTCAGTTAATATTCATCATATAAAAATGGAATTTTTCTGATTTAAGTTGCAGAACATTTCTTTATTACTGAAAATTACTTTTACTACAAAGCCAATATAAAAATCTAACTTTCACAAATCATTATCACGAGTTGTCCTATTACCCAAATTATGGAATGAAAGACTATGGTTTGATTCAGTATTAAATTAACGTTAATCGTTGAAGACCAATCATTACAGAGATATTTAGAAGTGCCAATTCTTATAAAATACCGTACATATTGCATACTATATGCATCCTGGTAGAGGATAATTTTAATTTTGCAACAAAATCAAAAATGTTTTTGAATATTTCCAGTTATTGAGTTATGGGAACCTGGCTTAGCTCTCCTGTCCATGCAGCATCCAGGTAGCCTCGCAACGTAGTGAGAATATACTTACGGTTGCTGCGGCAACGTATTACATAAGGCATATGAGCGCTGAACTCAGGCTTGGGAGGAAACGGGAAGTGTATTCTTAGCTCCAGAGCGGTCCAGCTCCCTTTTCCGATTATTTTCCAGTGGGAACGCTACTTGGTCTTCGGGATGCCACAAAAGCAAAATTTAAATATTTTAAATCACAAGAATATGCAATTTCATTTCATATATTCAAGTGTCCATCGCAGAGAATCTGCTGCAAAACTTGCAACCTGAGCATACTCTGACAGACATTTATTTTTAAATCTTTACAAGCTACTAATGGACACATACTAAATATTATAGCACTTTTCGAAAAAAAAATATTTCTGCGAAGGTTTTATAAAATGGTTAGTTTCTTTAAATGATTTCACTTATTGAAAAGGCATGAATGATAGAATTAATAAAAGCATCATAGAAGACTGCTCATGTCATTGAAGGAAGGTCGTTAAAATATTGTTGCGTGCTACCGGTTCGTGGATTTGGAGTGATTCATGACAACGTCTGATGAAGAATCAAAAACAAACTTTAAAACAAAAATTACACAGGATAGTTCCAAACACAAGTTCAAAGCCGTTATAAAACTACCATAAACACGCTGAAACAATCATCAGCACAGCCTTCAGGCTATTAGGCTACGATGAAGACAGCTTCACGGCAAGGCACTAAAGTACAGCTCCCGACTCGGTCGATCGCTCTCGGAGCTCAAGACACTCAAGATACACTTCGCGAACTAATGATACACTCCTGCTCCCCGTACAAGCAGGGTTTTTATAGCCTTTGACCTGCCTTCGAGAACATCTGGGGCAAACCGGTAAGAATTCGCTCCAGAATGCTCTCGCTCCGTCTATGGCTAATTTTTCCGCCAAATGGGAGATTTCTCGCCAAATCTGGCAACACTAAACTCGCTTTTCGGGGAAGCTTTTTTACTGCGGCTGGGAAAATCGTAACAATATCTATATATACATGCCAGAATCTTAGTCATCTCAACCTCAACTGGAAACAACTTTTAGCAGTCCCTAAAGCAAACAGAAAACACAACATCGTGCAACTAGACATCAACTGTTAGCTGAACAATCATACATAATGAACACAAAAGATACATAATAAATCTACCCATTATAAGTAATGTCATCTTAATAATAAAGGGATAATGTCAGCATTGGCAGATATTTCTGCTGCTTAAATAAGAATTTCGTATATTTTCTCTCTGTCTGAATATTAAAATTTTCAGCAATAAACTTAAACAAAAAGTCATAAATTCAAATAATGCATAACATTTCCTATTTTTTTATGTGTTTAAAAACTAAAGTCTAACTGTTTAATAAACTGAAAAACGTATTTAATTTATAATCTAAAATTCATCAATCTCTCTTAAGGTTGGCATACATTTTGTTTAGAACTGATTAGATTTCGAATATGACTGATAATCATACATACTTTACTGACGTAAAGCCCTCTTTCTGAATAGCAGAAATAGGTTTCAGTTTTTAAAGCAAATGTTAAATAATGATAAATGTCATATTTATCTCCCATATAATTTTATATTAATAAATTACTCCTTGAATAAAGTAAATAGAAACACGTACTTCTGTACATGAGTAAAGTCAATTGTATAAGCAATTGCTTATGATTGCTCTCTGTGAGGTAAACCACAGTTTTTCAATATTAAATATGGAATAAATTATTTGGAAGAGAGAATAATTTCTTATGAAATGAGATATTCTTATTAGCTGTAGGATATTATTACAATTATATTTAAATTAATCATGGTTATATTTAAAGTAAGTAATTTATATAAAAATATTGCATTCATCCTATTCTTAATTGTAACTTTAATTGGGAATATGCGTTAAGAATTCAAAATTAGTTAAGAGAAATATTATTGACCGAAAAGGAAATAAACTTCTTAATAAATACAAATTTTCTGTTTCCACTATATAAAATTTTCTATACATAATATTCAGAAATAAAACAAAATATTGTTTTTTGTAAATCGGCAGAATAAAATAGATATGTTTTATTGAAAATTGTTCCATACTTTAAAATGGTTAACGTTCTCGATTTTTTAAATAAAAAATAGTATTAATCTTAGCTATGTAAGGACAAAAAAAGAAAAATGTAAGCAAAAATAAAAAAATGCACTCTGCAATGTTTTAGAAGTATGCAAACTTCTTTTCCACGTGTTTTCTCAATTTTGATGCACTATTTTGGAAAATTTCATTAACTTTTTCCGATAGTTTCTCAATATGTGCTTAGTGATTTCGTTCTGTTACGGAGAAGACATTTTTAAAATCAGCTTGAATATTTTATTTATTGAATGTGATAAGTACTTGATGGCACTTTTGGTAGAAATTTTGTGTGAAGTTGTGCAAAAGGTGCCATTAGTAAAACAACTTTCGAATAAGCTTTCTCTTCATCAAATTTAATATAAATAAAAATTTTATTTTCTTTCGTATATCATCAGTAATAATGCTGTTTTTTTTATTTCAGTTAAGTAAGCAACTACTACTCCAATTTTTTGAAAAATATGTTAGTTAAAAAGCTATAATTTTTTAAAAGACTTAATAATTTATTTGAAATAAAGGGAAGACAGTATTACATTATAAAACATAATAGCATCTATATGGAGGGAAAATTAGTTTAAAAGCTCGTATGTGTCTAATTTCAGGAAATAAAGAATATATTATAAAACATATAATTATAATTACATTATATTCCAAACTAGGTTAGAAATTTAATTTTCAGAGCAAATGAAATTTGATTGATTACAGTCATACTGTACTTCAGAATAATTAAAAAGTGCTTAATAATAATGCAAAAACTTGCAACTTTAAAAAACTTGCAAAATTTCAAACTTTTGGTCTGATATAATGTTATATATTATATATCTAATTTTCGAACTGTAAAGTATATTATAGATTATTGATTCATTTCTTTGATCTAAACACTCTACAAAATCTTTAATTTTGATCCGAAAAAAAATGTTAAGAAAACATTTGCTCATCGATGTATTTAGATTTCGAAATAAACAGTACTAATTAATACAGTATTTTTAAAATTCGCCATTCATTTCTAGTAAGAAGCTAAAAACTGAATTCAAGCAGAAGTAAATATTTCCATATTAAATGTTTAAACAAAATTAAAAATAAAATAACCTTTATGCTATTTGCAACCATATTTACAAAATTACTTCCAAATTTACTGTGATTTACATCCACCGCGAGTTTTTTGCTTTATAAGTCGCGCAAATATTTGTTAGCCAATTGAACTGTATCTGAGAATAGCAATTTTGTTGTTTGCAGAAAGAATAGTAATATATGCGATTACACTCATTTACTGCTATAACTCAATATACTGTCTCCAAGTCTTGGGTTAAATGAAATGTGTACGAAATAAGTTAAGATGCACATAATAGGCTTTATATGCTTACAAGTATTCTGATTTGTCCCTTGTTTCAAAGCGATGACTGCTTTCCTATGTATTTCAAGTTTAAATATTCAAAGAATTGTTATGCATTTCTTGTATAGGAATATATATTATTATTTTGTCATGTCTTTAATATAATATTAAATTTACATTCACTAACAACTTAACTCATCTTTTTTAAATTAAAATAAAACTCGCTTGTTTTTATGTTCGGACATGAGGTGCTACAAAATAACAGTGCACTTCCACTCAGCACTGTTCAGCGTAAAATTAGCGAAATTTATATTGTTATGCTCTTTTCTTTTACTATTGAAATTACTGCTGTTGCTTCTACCACTTCGACTATCATAGGCACCAAAATATACGGTATCAAAATGAAAAGATTTATATTGTTATCATCTGCAAAATCATATCTCTTGAAAGAAAATAGCGTACATAGTACTGGCAAGTTCATTTACCGTGGTATGCTTAATGTAAGCTTTCGAAAAGTGTAACACTTTTATGTAAGTAGTTTTCATATCGTTCACGTTGTTTTTTAAAGCATATCCTGGAACAAAAGTTACTGCAGACTCCTGCAAAAGTAAGCAATTTGCTTGTATAATAAATGCAGTGTTCTTGGCAGATCTTTAAAGCTGATCACATTCTCTTTAATATTATTGACAAGCAGACAACGCGTGGTGAAAGGTTAAGGCATTGAGGAGGAAAACGAAATCAGTATCATGCGAAATGATTATATTGAAAAGATTTCTTGCAGCATGGCTGAAGATTCTGTTGCGGTATAACTGGTTGGAGCGTCTGGTTCATGCCACTGTCTGTTTATCTAAAGGTCGTCATTTTTCATTTCCTGCGGTAATTATTAGATTATTCTTTTGCTATTGTGTTCTTGGCCCCTTTCCTTATCCTGTAAGAACACTGCCTTCGTCATCATATTAAAACGGGAATCTAATATATCGTATGTTGAGACGGTACACCGTATTATGACCCATACGTATATGTAGCGGTATGTATATGTAGCGGTTTCTGAACAGTCATATCTGATGACCGGTCAAAGAAGCGAGTTGTACAGTGATTGATGTAGCCACCCTAGTGGATGTGTTTTGCATAGGAGAACCAACCACATTCAATAAATCTGAATCTCACCATGGTTAAAAAGGTTCAGTACAGCTTCCTGGCACATATATTTGGCTCTACCACGCATTGTCTGGCCTATTTATGATACAGAAATGCACTTTTGTGCTTAAAAATCGGTTAAAGTACTTTTTGCTGACGTTCAGTTTCAAGCTTTCCGTTTTAAATTTCTCGAGGCGAATGCAGCATCTACTTGCGTGATTTGGATTTGTTGAAGCAGTTAATCGTCGATTAGATTTTCCTTTCCTCTGACACAGTATATTATTCAAACAAAACACAACTAAAGTTACTGTGTTTTTGGAGTATACCAAATACCGTATATTTTGGGGCATAAAGAACTATTCTCATTACTCATTTTTCAGTTTTATATTACTTTAAACAATCAGTGTACTGCATGAAACTCATGATGACGTGTGATAAAGGTTTTCTTTTGAATACTTCAGAAAATACAGCTTTCTATAACTGAAAACTGGCTCCTTAATCGATTAGTTACACAGCTTAATGCAATTATCTATACTCTATGCTACTGCTTCTATTCTGTGTTCTTGCTATTCTGTGCTTCCATTTCAGTTCGTCCAGTAATTGAACCTTTCAATCTTCCTCCATCTGTTCAAATGGGACAAAGACTGAGCATCACGTGCACAGTAATAAAAGGTGATCCACCCATTACTCTCAAGTGGTTGAGGGACGATCACGTGTTAAAGAAAGATGGAGATGTAAGGATTCACAACCTAGCTGACTATTCTTCGACGCTTCTGTTTGATCCTGTTAAGCCAGAACACAGAGCTAATTACACCTGTATAGCAAGCAACGAGGCAGGATCGGAAAGACACAGCGCAGCAATGGTAATTCATGGTATGCATTCTACGACATGGCAAAGATAATGCTCCTTTATCTTTTCTTACATGTGCTATGTTTACATCCTAATTAGGCACTCATGCTTTCATCAAAAATAAAATATACACTTAATACTTCTACAATGATCGATACAAAAGTGTACTAAAGTGATATTATTCGTTAAATCGGGAAATACAAAACTATACCATATGTATATACATAGAAGCACATACATCGAAATACAAACGTATGCGTAAACAACTGTGCATCGAAACACAAAATGTACGCGCTTAAATAATTAGAAAGATTTTGGTAAAGTGTATGATAGTAGAAATTTTAATGATTAACATATTCTTTTTATTATTTTAAGTACTAAATTAATATTTAGAAAAATATATATGATGTTAAAAAATATAGGGTTTCCCTCAAATATTTTTCTCCTGAAACTGGTTTTTAATTTTTAGAAGGGTTAAATAAACCATTTTCTGCTTCACACATTATTGGGAGTTTTTTTGTAATCTGAAGGTTAGGAAATCGTCTGCGAATATAATGTTTCCTTATCTTTCTCAGTACTGGATCCATTGTGTCCTTCAGAATTATTATATATCGTATATAGATAAATTCGATACTGATAACCTTTAGTAGCTTGATTGATTGACTTCATATTGATCGGAAATCGATTAGAAGATGTCCTGTCCATATTTAAGATTTTAAAACTCCATTCTTCACTTCCAGAATATAGTATTCATACTTTATTCATACTTTATTTTCATATAAATCCCATTATAAAATTTAATTCTGTAAGAGCAAATGTATCACATTCAATTACTGCTTTTAATGAAAATTCAGCATTTCCTACTTATCCTAAGAGTTTTTTATAATTTGCCTTTCTAAAGGTCTCTAATAAAACTCATTCGGTCATTAAACGCGGTTATTTAGAGCAAAGTAAAACATAGCAGACCTATCATTAATATAATCACAGACTAATTAATCAACGAAAGCTGGTCTCCTTTGCCGAGAAATTTTTAAGAAATTCAAAAATAGAAAAGTTTGGAAATTTGTGATAATTTGTTTAAATTGAAAAAAATCGTTAAATTGAGATTTTGTTCTGAAGTCTTTGCTAGCAATAAATGGTCCATGCCACCTGAGGTGTGCTAGCTTCCCTTATTTCTATAAGTTATCTACTGAGGCCATTCAGAGCAGTCTTTTCGAATGGCGTTCTTACACTGCAACACTGTAATTTTATTCATTTATGTGGGTGTGGGCGTTTTTGAGCTCTGCATGCATTACAGAATTACCACCACGTTTCTACATCTGCTTTTGTTTTTCCCTAGAATAAACGCTCACGAACTTTATGGAGTGTCTTCGTTAAATCGAAAGGACATCTTTAAAGCTAATATGAAGCTGTCACATAATGAGGGAATCGAAATCTCGGTAATATAAGTTGCCATTTGAAATTCATTTCTGCGTCAACTTCCTATGTGCTGCACTATATTTTATCTTGCAGGTGAAGAAAATTTTATAAATTCCTATATATCTTGGTCGTACGACTAAAGAGTCATATTTTTTGCCAGCTCAATTTTCATTCCCAGTTTCCATTAATTGATTGTCCAATTGAGGATTTTCTATTTGGTGCTTTCTCAGTTCTTCGCTGCTCCAGGCATCAGTCACTGATGTTATTGAACCTGGGCTAATTTGTTATATCTGGAACATTTTTATACTTTTTCTGAACAGTTCCTCGGCTTTGAGCGCTTGTACTTTTCAATACGACATTGGATTCACTTGACAGCATTGCAATGCTCAGTTGCTTTATGGTATCGAATTTTCATATAATATTCATATACCCATACATCTATACATTTGAACTTCTAGACTCCCGATATTCAGTACCTTAATGGTGCATGATCAATGCGCAACAGAAATTGCGACCGTATAGATAATGTTCTACTGCCGTCACAAGTGCTAACGGTTCTTTATGGTGACAAAGTACTATCTTTCCGGCTCTGAGAGACTTTTGTTAGAAAAGGGAATTATGTGCTCTTGAACATCAATTTTCTTTATAAAAACATTTCAGTTCCTTTACTGATGAATAAACAGAATAAATAACTTTATTTTCATATAAATTTCCTCAGATTTGCATATTTATTTATTTTCTACTTTCTAAATCCCATTATAAAACTTAGTTATTTCAAAACAGGGTGGAAAATAGTTGAAGTTATAAGAATATTATATATTTTAATACACTTTAATGAATGATATTTTTAGTAATATTAGCTGCATGTTATTCAGTAATTAATTTCTTAAAAATAAGAGCCTGTTTCTTCAAAAGAAATGTAATTTGTTGCCTAAAAATAAAAAAATAAATATAATAATGAAAGGAATAATTTATGCTATTAGTGTTTTTTCGCTACAATTAAATCTTCATTTCTAATTAAAATGAAAACATGAAAATGCCATTATAAAAATCTCTTTAATTGTCGATATAAAATGTGAACGAGCGATGATTACTTTCTAAAGACATGTTTTAGTCTCTGTGGGCATGGTTTGGATGGGCTAATAATGACATTTAATAGGTATTTAATGCTCTTTTGCCTTTGAAAATGATCCTTGGAGGAAAAAAAAAAAAATAAAAATAAAAATTCAAGGTTCATATTTTTTCTAATAAGTATTTGTATTTCTGCCTTTCAGTTCCTCCGCGGTGGAAGTCGGAACCAAATGATGTTGACGTCATCAAAGGGCGGAGCGTAATGATTGACTGCGAAGCGGAAGGATTTCCGCCTCCGAGATTAACGTGGAGAAAAGCTGAAGGTATCTTGTTTATATATATGTGCAGTCTTTTTTTTTTTCTCTGCAGAGTTCATTTGTGAAATCGTTTCTTGTTAAATCTGACATCCTGAGCAGTAATTCTAGCAGTAATTTTTTTTGGGGGAAAAGGCAAAATTCGCAGAGCAGTCGCGGGGTAAATAGTGAAAATTTCGAAACTTGGGTTTATATGAAAATCTTGTGGAAAACATTTTGCAATAGAAGATTTAAATTAAATTTTCGGAAGGGGCATATATCAGAAATAAAATAATGATGGAAATAATTAGTTCGCAACTGGATAAAATGTGTATTATACATTTTAAATTAAAATTTCTTTTATAATCCAATCAAATTCTGGAAATTTCCTGAATCGTTTACTTTAAATCAAGATTCAATTGAGAAGTTCTAAATTTTACTGTACATACGTAATTTGTCTTTATTAAGTAATGCATTTTAAGGAAAAGTCTATTTGATTCGGAGATTTTTTGGCAGCATTGACAGAAAGTGAACGATTTTATGCAACTTGGAAAAAGGAAGTGTTTACGTATTTCAGAAAACCTTAAGAACTTGTAACTTAAAATTCAATCTTCTAGCTTGGATTTAGGGATAGCTTTTTTTGCTGTGGACTTTTGCGAATATTTTAACGGTAAGTAGCCTAAGTTTCTTCAACTCCGAAAATAATTGCTAAAAATGTCAACGATTTCTTACTACGCTTACAGCCAAAAGCTGCTGCTTCAGGATGCAAGACTTTGTGTCATTAAATAACATTTTGTAAATAAGACCTTACACATCACAGTTGAATATTTGATTATCCGTTATGTTTAGAGCTTCAATTAATTTCTGAAGATTTGCTTGAATGCTTCCATTTCTGCAAAATTCATTGATATTTTTCACGAGAAACATTTAAATGTCGGGTAACTTAGCTTTTCCTTTAGCGGTCGGGCCAGCAGACGCATGCTCTGAAATTTGGGTTTCCTTCATGGAAATCATTACCAATTCTACGCCATTTGTTATAAAACAGGCACACGTTGTTTTTTTTACCAAACTATACAAACCTAATAATATACAGAGATTCAGTAAGTTTTGCATAGAAAAAGTTTTTTTCGTAATCATTCTTTCGTTTAATACATGCTTAATGATTCTTGATGGAAATTGTTTTTCCATTTCTATTCGTTTCCTTTCCAATTCTCCTGCTGTTATCCGTTCAAAATCGTCAGCTACCCTCAACATTATCCAGTGTCTTGAATGCATAAAAATGTTTGCTTCATCGATACAAAAAGTTTTTTTTCCTTCATTCTTTCTGTATTTGAGTAGATTTCAGCTTTTAAATACTGCAATAATGTTTGCTAAATTAGACACATTACGCAGAGGCATATACGCATGAACAGTAACAGTCGGTAAGCCGAATGATAGACTGCACTGTAGTGAATGATAGACGCATAAAGCAAGCAAGCTCCGTTAAAATTTTTTTTAAAAAAAGAGAGAGACTGCTGATTTTATGTTACCGCCCCCTTCATTTACACACATATACACGTTTCGAGAGTCTTTCCAAGAGCATTTCGGGCAACGGCTCATTGGACTAAAAATATTTGAAAACAGCATATTTTTAGAATATCCGATAGACAGTCTCACTGGCAGGAGATAAAAGTGTTTTATTCCGTACAGTGTTGCCAATGTTCGCTTCGAAATCATTGAATATTTTAATCACAAATTAGTTAATTTTTCACAAAATATGAACAAGATAATAAAACGAATTCAAAATTCCGTCTTCCGGCTGCCCATTTTCAGGAAGAGGACTACGATATTTAAAATTTGATGGCTCTAGGTACCGTCATTTTAATAATGCGAGAAGCGTACATACATTTATACTCATTCTTCATTCTTTAATCTCTTTAAGTAGGATAATAAGGAAAATTTAAATAATAATTCATTTAAATTTAATTTCTTCAGGGTGATAATATTTGATGGCAACAATTTGAAAAGCGATTGAATGCTTTTAGTGATTCGATGAAAAATGCTGTTTCGAGACCAATAGCCCTTCTGGGATAATGCCTCTTTGCACTAAAAAAAGGTTACGTTTAGAAATTTCATTTTATGTTACCGACTGACTGATGCTTCCTTTTCTCTTTTTGTGTTCGCCTCGGATATTATAAATAGTGATTACGCATCAGATGCGCATTATCACAAATCTCGTTCAAATGAATGTATACGAATTTTATTTTACACGAACTGCTTTTGAATTTCATTGCTATTATATGTACATTAAAAGATAAATGTTTCTATTCTTATGGAACTCATTAATGTAAATTGACTTTCCTAGCTCTCTGGAACACGTATTTACCAAAAAATGGATTTATATTAATGATGTACAATCTAACGGGTGGCCATAATTAAACTGAAAGTGCTCACAGTGTTCTGTAGCGCGATCTACTTGCGAGAATGACGCCACATTTTGTAGGAAGATTAAACAAAACGGGGGACGAAGGATTCCGCGAAAATACAAATTAGTTCCAAAAGTCACCGCTAGGGGATATTTGGCGCTGTGTTATAGAAAATAAAATGTTAAATGCAAATCAATACGGAAATTACCTTTTATTTTGCATTCAAATGAGGTTCAATGTGGCTGCCGTTGTTGTGGACCACATATTGCATTCTGTGCTCAGTATGCACAACAACAGAAAGTGACATGTCTGCAGGAATCTCAAGTACAGTCCGTGATAGATTATCCTTTAACGTAGCCAGGTCCTGGACCACTCCTACATAGACCTTGGACGTACGGTAACCCCATAGCCAGAAGTTGCATAGGGTAAGATCAGGCGACCGAGGTGGTCATGCAGTTGGAATGTAGCGGCTAATAAATCTTTCTGTTGTGAATTTCTGTCGTAGCATCTTTTGCACCCTTACAGCAACGTGGGAAGGGGCTCCATCTAGCATGAAAATGATTTTCTCCAGGCATTGTCTTTGCTGAAGTGCCGGAATGACAAAGCTGTTCAACATGTGGCGATATTTCTCTCCGGTAACAGAACAGGTTTCCTGTCCTGTCGGGTTAATGTTCTCATAGAAAAATGGACCTGCGATAAATTCCGCTGTGAACCCACACCAAACAGTTACCTTTGGTGAATGGAAGGGAATTGCTGTGACTGCATGTGATGATTTGTCATCCCAAATTCGGCAGTTCTGGGTATTCACAGTTTCATTCAGGTAAAAGTGGGCCTCGTCTCCCCATAAGATTTTCCACGGCCAAGCATCATCCACCTCCATTCTGGTAAGAAAGGTGAAAGCAAAAGTCAATCGCTTATCATGTTCGGGGTACAGTAACTCCTGTACGCGGCTGATCTTGTACGGATAGAAGTTGATAATCTTTCGTAAGATTTTCCATACCGTACTGTAAGGCACATCCATATTCCGAGCTACTCCACGAGCGCTAGAGGTGGCAGCAATATTGTCTGGTCCTCTGTCGACAATCGCCGTGGCAACTGCTTTGATTGTATCCTAGGTACAGGTTTTCGTCCTCTGCCTGACTGAACCTTCAGAGAACCTGGTTTCTCAAACGTCGCAACCATTGCTTTTAGCCCATTAACTGACACAGGACCGTTACCTTTACGCATTTTTTTGTGCGTTCTAAAAGCACGAAGAGCGTCTGACGCGTTGCACTGGTTGAGGTAAAAGAATTTGACCAGTAACGCACGCTCGACTAAAAAAGGAGACATTGCACATAAACGTTCAATCCGATTGATTCGAAAAGTAACACATTGCCTTTTAAAACCCAAGCAGCTGGCACTGTGCGAATGGATGTAACGTGGAATTTAAATAAAGAACTTCTTCTTCTGCTCAGCGTACGTGATATTGCAGATCACGTGACTTTATCGGTGTTTATGTAGATTTTACAATTTTTTAAAGTGTTGCCATAGTGCACTTGAATTAAATCAGAAAATATGCATTATAAAAGGTAATTTTATTCTGCATTAATTTGCATTTGTTAACACTCTATTTTCTATTACACAGCGCCAAATATTCTCCTATCGGTGACTTTTGGAACTAATTTGTTTTTTCGCGGAACCCTTCGTCCCCCGTCTTGTTTAATCTTCCTACAAAATGTGGCGTCATTCTCGCAAATAGATCGCGCTGCAGAACACTGTGAGCACTGTCAGTTTAATTATGGCCACCCGGTATGTTTTGTTTGTTTATTAATTATCTTTTATTTTAAACTAGTATGAAAATACATTTTAGAAAGTATAGCAGCACAAATTAGTACTGCTTCTGTACTACATTTTTAACATCTGAGCTAAAGCATAGCGAAATCTGCTAATGAATCCCCAGAATGTCTTTTCACAATTTCGTAAGAAAAATAGTTAAATTCCTTGAAAATATACTTTAATACGTATTTGTTATATTTATATATACACTACCGTAGTTTACGTAATATCATTCTTAAGAATATGTCTGATTTATCTCTGAATAGCATCTTTGTATGCCTGCTATTTTATGCAATGGATTCTATTAACATGAACTTATATACTATGAATTTTAATTCCCGTTGAGCAAAATGTCTTCTTTAATTTTACATGACATTTTATTTCATACAATCTTCTAGCAGATATATACTATTAGACGAATATTAATTACTAAATTACAGTATGTTTAGCATTTTAATTATTATACAACAATATGTGCATTAAATATTTGTTTGTGTGGTATCTTTGTAAAATCAGCATTAAAGTATATTTGTTCTTACTGGTAAAATTTTAAAACAAAAAATATTACTCAGAGCTGCAGACATACTTACATTGTAACTGTTTAATTATGAATTAAATATTAAAAAGCTGTTATTTTTCTTGTCTATTTTTAAAGAAGTCTAAAAATGTTAAAAGAGTGCTCTTAATAAGTTCACAAGTATTAAATAATAACCGAGATCGTGTAAATTAAACTGCATAGATTATATGTAAAATGTATGCATGCATATAGTGAACGTTTCTAATTAGTAATTTCATTGTAGAAATTTAAATACAAACTGATAATGTTTTTGGTTAAAACCAATCAATATGCATTTAAAATTTTTATATGATAAAATTTGAAAATTGTTATGCATGTAATAAAATCTAGAAGTTTAGCATAATACACAGATTTATGCTGATTAAAAATAAATTTTTCAAAGTTAAATTCTAAACGAATTTTGAAACATCATGCCGAAATCGTGAATACTATAGGATCGATTAAGGTGAAAACGTCAGCCCAAGTGTAGTAAGTCATCAAACAGTTAGAGTGGCCTAAAACAATATCCATGGTTTTCTTCTTATATACAATAAAAAAAGGATTTACAACAAAATTGGAATTTATGTTTTTTTTTTTTAAATTTGCAGTAGCCACATAACCTTCTATTTCAATTTGATTACTTTGCCTTTCTGTCCAAAAATGGTAAAGATGTTTTAACTGCGCCATCGCAGGTTTTTTACGCTAACAATGCAGGCACTTATACAATGCTTCATCTAATAATGATTTCAAATGTAGAAACCATGACTTAAATTCAGCCAATGCAAATTTCATTTTGAACAAGTCTCGTTCATTTTTTCGCTTTTCTACTGCTAAGTTGCTAACGTCTGCTGCTGTGTCTGTCCACAAATATATTTTAAAAATCTGAAACGTTCTGATGTATTTAAGGGACAGGCACGTTTGTTGAGCCAGTTTATCTGTGATGCTTTAAAAAGTATTTTAATGAAACTGAAGATATCTATATGTCATGTTTTAATGCGTATATGAAGAAATCCGGTACTATGATTTCTGGTCTCGGAATACAATTTATTGCGGAGTTGGAACAATGCATAAACTAAAAACTTCCAGATATGGCCGTTTCGAAACATAATTTTATTGTAGGATAATTCAAACCAGATCTCCTTTCTGTAGATACCATATTTTTCAATCATAGTTGAATGCAATAATTTCCATGTACACGGGTTTTAAGGTACGACATCAAATTAGGCAAGTAAGCAGCATATGTTTAAATTTAGAAGTTTGCTTTCCTATTTTTTCTCTTACATATATATTGTCGCGTTTTTCTTCTTCTGACACCAGTTGTTACGTTATTTTCTTCCTTCACGATCGTACGGGGTTTGTAGATTTGGAGTGAATAACGGCGATACTTGATGAAGTGTCGAAACACACTTTATTTAGCGAATATTAATCAGGACAGCTCCAATAGTACTTTTTACAGTCGTCGAAGATCTACTATAAACACGCTGGAACAATCAGCGACACAGCATTCAGGTAATCAGGCTATCACGGTGGAGACAGTTTCCTGCAAAGCACCCGACTGAGCTTTCCCGAGTACAGCTCCCGACTCTGCTTGGTCGTTCTCGGAACTCCACGTACTCTCTCCAGGCTACAAATCGCGATGCACTCGACGACACACGAGCACAGCTCCCGACTCTTCGTTTCAGTCGTTCCCGGAGCTCAACACGCTCTCTCGACGATGCACTAACCGCGATACACTAACAGACTCCTTCGGTGCACTCGACGACCAAGTCGGCACTCGCTGCCCAGATGACAACTCGATCAACTCCGCACGGACTGACTCGGTAGACGAGACACCAACTCGATACTAACTATATCGCACTCTATGCGAGGCACTCTGACTCGCCCTTTCGACGAGGCACACACACTAACTGACTGCGGACCAGCAGGGTTTATATAGCTTTCGGCTTGTGTTCGAGAACATTGTGGGCTAAACCGGTAAGAATTCGTTCCAGAAGGTTCTCCATCCGTCCATGGTATATCGCCAATTTTGTCGCCAAATGGGCTACTTCTTGCCAAATGTAGCAACCCTGCTTTTTTGCCATTTTATGGCAACCCCAAAACTTCTTTGCGGGGAAGCCATCTCACCGTGCCTGTACATTTCGAAACAATATATATGTGTGTGTAATAAGATGGCTTGGTGGAAAGTTCCAACGGAATGGCGAAGGAGAGGCTTAACTGCGTAGTTAGAAAGATGACACTCGAGGGGAGAAATAACGGTAAATTACACACATAATTTTATTCCTTGATAGTGCACATCGTCACCATGGGTGCGCTATGCACTCCACAGTTTTATACAGCTTACACTTCTGAAACAATGGACGGAATTTGTAAAAGTAAACTCTGCGTGACGGCAAAGTGATGCAGCGAAATATTTTAAGACGAAAGTACCGGAGTTCAAAAATTGAAAAGAAGTAATGAAAGGTTTTGTTACTTCAAGAGAAATAGCTTTGAGAGCTCGTTACGTAGCAAGCCTAAGAATTGCCAAGACTGAGCAGGCTCACACTATTGGGGAAAACCTTACTTTATCAGCTGCTACATAGTATATCGTTTTAACATTATTCAACGAAAAAGCGGCTAATGAACTTCATAATATCCCGTTATCAAATGATACAGTAAGTCAAAGAATTCATGAAATGGGAAATTCGTTAAAAGAGATACTTATTCAAAAAATAAAAAATCGTGAATATTCGCATTGCAATTGGATGAAAGTACTAATATAACGAATTTTGTTCAATTATTAGTTTACATATGTTTCGGAGAAGATAAACGAATTGCCGAAGAATATTTAATTTCTGAATCTCTTTATGATAAAGTAACTGCAAATGAAATTTTCAAAGTAATTGAAAGTTTTATGTCTGAGAATGATATTCCTTGGAATAAGTGCATTACCGTATGAGCTCGGTCTTTAATAGGAAAACATTCCAGCATTATTTCTCAAATAAAGAACGTTGCACCTGAAACTAAATTTACTCACTGCTACTTTCATCGTGAAACATTAGTAGCCAAAACAATCCCCGGAAACCTGAAAATCATTTCGAATCAAGCTGTGAAAACTGTTAATTTTATTAAAAGCCGAGCTTTGAATGAGAATATTTAGGATTTTATATCAGGAGGTGGGCAGTGAACATGAAAAGCTTTTGTTATATTCCGAAATAAGGTGGTTATCCAGAGGCATAGTTTTAAATCGTCTTTTTCAACTTCGATCAGAAATTCAACTATTCCACTGTTATTCAAAATTTGAACTGCAAAAATTATTATTTTGTAAATTATGGTTGCACGTTTAGCATATTTAGCTCATATATTTGGAAAATTAAATGAATTATCATTTTATATCGTTGCAAAAAGAACACTTGATAGGAACTTTCTGTGATCTAACCTAATTGAAGACTTCAAAAATAACCCACTTGTTAACTTTTAGCGTATCAGAAGAAAACAAAGAATTGAAAGGCATTTCAGACAAAACTATTGAAGTTTTGTTGCCTTTCTGCACAATCTGTTTGTGCGAACAAAGATTTTCTTTCATGTTATATTTGAAAAATAAATACAGAACAAAATTAAAAGTGGATTCTAATTTACGATTAAAACTAGACGAAATAAGACCAGACATAAAGAAATCAATTTCTCTTAAATAGGCCCAAATTTCACACTAAACTTTAGAATTAAATAATTGTAACGTGTATTTTACTAATTAAAATGGTAACCAGTTCTTAATCTAATATTTTTATGTGTGCATATTAAATACAAATAGCCTGTAGGTTGTGTAAATGGCAAAATATATTTTTTTTAATATTTCTATTGAGAAATTTAAAAATAATCTTTGTAAAATACCGTGGTGGAACTAAAGTTCTTCATTTTTTGTTTAGATGATATGCGTTAGTCAAAAGGTTTTGAACGGCTGGCCTAAGGCGTATCTTTTACATAAATTTAGTCAATATGCAACTAATTCGTCGTTAAAAAGACCAAGTTTAACTGTTAAAATGAAAATTAAAATAATTATTAAGCATCTAAATAGGAATTTATTTCCTAAAATATTTAAAATGTTGAAAAACATATACGCTCTTTACAGCTTAAATTACAACAACGCATGAAACATATTGTTGTACAGTTTCATTTATGTAATTTAATTGTACGTTCATTTATTCCTGAAAATACGTTTTTATCTCTTCCGCTTTTTACATAACAAATGAGCATTTTTCTTTAAATGCGATATAATATAGAGCTTAATATTTTTTATATACGTCCAAACTTTAATTTGTTTCGTTAGAGAAAACTTTGATTAATATTTAATGTATTGCCAAAGTTCAGTATCTTTAGTTACGAAGCGCCATATATTAGGATATTAATTTTATGTTTGGCATCTGCTCTCGTGAAAAAGAAATCAGTCATTTCTCCCGAGATATTTTTTGCATAATCTTAGGAAATTTCGTGCAAATTTTAAGCTAAAAACCTATCAGATATATTTAGAAGCTTAATAAAAGCGACGGAATTTTTTAAGAGAACCGTTTAAAGTCTCATTTGTCTGAGAAATATCAATTAATGTTTTTACATGCCCCAAGTATAATAAAATAACAGGAGTGCAACAAACGAATTTTTGCTTGTCGTTCTTTGTCATAAATCTCTTGCAAGAGGGTAGGAAATAAGTCTTATTTTTTATCATACTTAAACACAATGTTTATATCGAATAACATCGAAGAAAGAAATAATTTGTATAACTTAAAAACGTATTCTTTGCAACAATATAACCAAATTAAACCCGTTGTATATTATGGGGGGATGGAAAAGTTAGTTATTGTTCATTGATGTCGCACAGTTGGCACATAGATAAGGCCCCCTCTCCATTAAATTTCGCGCGCTTGGTAGACTACCCATCATGTGCTTAGGCAATGATAATATTGCGAAAGCTGATAATATTTTAGCTGAAGGAAATGCAGTAATTCTCGAGATATATGTACTCAGTATCTGGGAATATACATTTTAAAATTACTTTGTGATTAATCCTCGACAAAACTTTAGAACCTTTAAATATATTTTTCGGAAATGCTTGCATTTTCATACAGTATTTTTTTTCAAGTAGTACTAAAGCAGTTGTGGAAACTATTCACTTAAAATTAATCGTGAATGAATTGTATACCAGTCTGTAGTTAGAGAAACTACTGATACAATATATGCCATTTAACTTTCAATTATTAAAGAACTAAAGTTATTCACAATTTTATATACTTTGAATATGAATCCAATTGCAAAAACAAGTGACTTTATAATCTTATAGTTAAATAGACTTACAGATAAAATGTGTCAATTGTAAAAATATTTTCAGTTGTAAAATTAGTCAAGCAAACAAAAATTCATCATCATAAAATAGCAATTACCGGAATTTATTCAAACTTTCACCTAAATATAGCTAGATATATCAAAGATCTTAAATTATAGAATATGAATTTCTAAAGTTCTTATGTTCTGCTTCAAAAGAACATTGATTTATAAGAAATAATTGCAAATAATAATTTTTAGAAAGGTTAAAATTTGATATTTTGCATTTAAAGAAATTAATTTAATATGGTCTAAATCGGCATTTTTTTCTTTGGGTTAATGCAGTTTCTGTCTCATTTTTAATTCTTTTTCCCCCCTTCAATTTTGCTTATTACTCTCAGTCTAAAAGATATTTAGTAGAACAAATGAAAGGAAATTTCTTCTAAAAATAAGTTTTGTTAATTAATGGTCATATATTTCTTTTTAAATTTAAAACAATGTATCGAAATATGAGTCAGAAACTGAATAAATACTATTATAAAATTTATTAGAATTATATCAATTGAATGATTTTTCTTTGCGTTAAGTAAAGAAGGCAGTCTCATTCAATTTTCTAGGCATATTAAAAATGAATCTTTAAATATTTTCATTCATTCATAACAATGTTAGTGCATGTAGAATTTTTAGTTTTGTTAAGAAACCAACTAACAAGGGTGGCATTCTACTTTTTATTTCTTTTAAGAGGAAGTATATTTTATTGATCTAAAAGGCAAAGAAAATATAGTTTGATTTAAGTCATGTGAAACTGAAATTCCATTTTACAGACCTAAAATTGTTGCAATTGCAACTGTCACAATGAATTACTCTTTTAGAATTTAAAGAATGAGATAAAACATTGCTTTAAATAGATATTAGCTTCTTTTAAAACTGTAATGAAAGCGTTAGGCAGCTCAATATTGATTTATTGCATTTCTCTTTGCTATAAAACGATATTGTTACGAATTTGGTATTTAAAAAGCTAATGTTAGTTCAATTATAAATTAATTGGTTTTATTTCCCGCGCAGTGCAGCGCGTGACGAATATTAAAAGAAGAAAGCTAAGCCGGAAAATTAAAAATACAAGAGCGCGTGCATTAAATAAATAAATATCTCGTTTTGATTTCGAGAAAGTACTGGAAAATTCTAGCGCGTGATTTCAAAATCTTATAAAAGGAGGAAAACACCTCAGTTTGTAGTAATTGCTGAGTTTGTTGTTGTTTAAAAAACTGCTCTTGTTGATTGTAGCGAATTCGCGGATTAGCTTTCTTTAGCTGTTTTGAATTACGTTCTATTGGACATTTGAGTAGTTAAAAGATTACTACTGTGAGATATTGTAATACTGCATGATAATTTCAGAAGGTTTAAGGATTCGATTGGATTGGATTGGATTATTCAGTTATGGCAAAGCACACGAGGGCTATCTGCCTAAAGGGAGGGATGCCTTTCGTGGAGGACTTTCTAAGGGAAACTGGCTCGTATACACGTTACACATGGGGAAAACCACGAAAACGCCCATGCAGCCAGCCCGTTCGCGGGATTCGAACCTCAGACCGAACTACCAGTGTTCAGCGTCTTTACCGCTCGGCCGCTGGTGGGCCTCAGAAGGCTCAAGCATTTTTGTTGTGATAATAATAAATTTTTGTTCATTTTTCATCGTACTTGTGCATTTATTTCGTAACGTACCCGTACGCACGCAACAATATGTTTAAAATTTTGTACGGTAGGAATTTTGTTGTAGGGAATAGTTACAGTTTCTCATAAAACGAGGAATTCGCAACGAAGTAATACATCCATAATTTTATATAATGTTGTATAGACAGAATCTCAAAAAGGGGTTATAGAGATTTCTAACTAGAACTTGAGTTTAATATTCACTTTGAGCGACCGACACCTTTGGTAAATAACTGAAGTTTTTATTGTAGATGTATTTATTAATATCTTTTGGGAAATGTTTTAGTAAAATATAAATTCTTTTTATACTACATTAAACGCATAATAAGCTCAAATTCAGCAACAAATGCGAAACATATATTTTTCTCACCACTTCAGTTTTTCAAGATGTTATTTAAAGATACCTGAGTTCTCTGGACTATATACATAATATTTGTTTTTGCTTAATTAATGCATAAAGTATTATGTATGCGTTTAAAGCATGGGTTATTCTTATTTAAAAAAGAATGCAAGGAATGCGTGTAAAGCTGTATATTCGTATTTATTTTCATAATCTGCAAAGTTATTTATAACTTTTACATGCTGTTAGTGATTGCACAGAATAACCAAGAAACTTTCATTCTGATAACGACATCTCACTAGCTAGTCGTTATGGTCATTACCAAAGTGACTATCAAGTTGATGGTTACAAGTTCCCATCCAGATTAAAGCTGGAATTGCCGCACTAAATCTGTAGTTTGTACGTTTTATGTGGTTCCTGCTTTAGATAAGCAAGGCAGTGGGCAACAACTCCTTAGATTCGCTCAGTCAAATTTTGTACGCTGTATTGCTTCGTATGTTTATTATCTTAGAATTGTTACTGATGTGATCCAAAGAGAAAAAGTCATGATCAGTTTGTGCGTGTAGCAGCTGAGCCTCAAATTAGTTTCTCTGTTCTATGAACTGAACAAGATATATTCGACTTATTCTCATTTCCCAAATCTTTTCAAGTGAAGGAATGAAAAAACAATAGAATAGAACACAAAAATCTGTATAAACAATTTTTGTGTTTATAACAACTAAACTTCGGTTTGGCTTGATTAGTTTGCTTAAGGTAAAGCACTCGAGGGCTATCTGTTGAAGGGGAGGGATGCCTCCGTTGAGTACTTTCTAAGGGAAACTGGCTTGTATATACGTTACACATGAGTAAAATCAAGAAAACGCTCATGCAGCCGTTCCGTTCGTTGGAAATATAACCCTAAACCAAACTACCAGTGTTCAGGGACTTTACCTCTTAGCCGCTAGTGGGTGCTTATATATCTAACACATGTATGCGTTATTTCTTAAGCTGAGATGGGCATTATTAATTAAAATCTTTGTTTTTTTCTTACATTGTTTTGTTAAAATTTCAGAATTACTAGATATAATCCCATAAAAGTATTCCTCAACACTTTACTTTTTTTTGTCCGTTGTATTTGCTAAGATTTAATAAATTAAATTGACTAAAATATAAGTGATGAAGTAACATGTCTAGTAAATATACCTGTTTGAGTACATGCACTAGCTATTTTTCGGGAAATTTCTCTCATTTCACTTAGAAAACAGTGTGAAAAAATTTTGGATACGTATATAAAATTAAACTTTTAGTCTATTCTATTCACATTATTTCAGAGAATATTTGTGGAAAGTTTCGTAAAATTGCTTTAGTAATATTTTAAGTTACGATAATAGAAATCATAATAGAAAATTTAGAAAAATTTAGAAAAAAAGACGTAAAATAATAGTTCGTAATAGAAAAGTTAAAAAAATCAAGCTTTTCGAAACTAAATTTAAAGTAACGCAGATAGAAACAGAAGGAAAAGAAAATGTGCGCAACTATGAAAATTAAATTCCCAAACTAATCTCGTTCTGGAATACCTATTCAAATACCTTTGTGCATTTAATATCAAAGTTTCAAAATCATCTTCTGGACATCACTAAAAGTATTCAAGTGAAAAATTCTCTTTTAAAGTTATTTAATGTAGTCTGTGTAGCTTTAGACATTCATTTCCAGATTATTAAATAGAAACTTCGGGTTCATGGTGTAGAACAAGAACAGCTGTAATTCTGCTTTTATCAATGGAGAAATAAAACCAAAGTAGTTTAGGGAAGTTAGCTTTAAAATTAAGCGATAAAGCTCTTAGGAAATTTCATCGAAATTGATGATTAAAACTTAGTCGTATGCCTTAAATTCGAGGTTTTAGTCTTCCATCCTTTTGTTACAAACAAAAAAAAGGAGAATTGTTAGGTCTGAAATGACAATTTGTTAGCTTTTAGTTCTAAATTCAGGTTTACAAAAGGCAGCCTACCCAGCTGTATCTAAGAGTTCATTAACTTTCCATTATGACTCAGTTTCGTATTAATTTTGCTTTTTTAAAATAAAAAAAAAACTACCAATAGAAATGGCAAAGGTGACCTCAAATAGGCAAAATACTTTCAGTCAATATATTTCTCATATAACATGAAAAAAAATAAGAAAGAAAGATGTCAGATATAAGGGCGAGCAACTAAGCACATACTAAACGAGGTAAAAAAAAAATGTTGTTTGTTATCGTACTGCTTGATGATATAAATCAGACATAAATCAGCTTTTAAGTTTTATACCGAAAGCTCAGAAATATTTTTCCAATCTTGGGGAATTTATCGGCATTTTTTATTTAACTCAAGAATGCAAGAATAAAATTTTTTCCCTACCGCAAGAACGCCAGAACTCAAAAGTATATTTTTCATTTTTTAAACAGTTAAAATATATGTTTATAATTTTTGGGGAATTTTGTCAAATGCTCGGAAATTATAGTAGGTGGTGCACCTGTTTCGGTAAGCGAAAAGTCTAGATTATTTGCTTTATGATTGGAAATGAAATGAACTTCCCGACATTTCATTGTGTTTTTTGTTAACGTGTTTTATATGTTGAATTAGTAGAATAAAATGAAAGATTTTAAGTTATAGCCAAAATACAAAAATGTAACAGAGATCTGACACATCCGTTACATCAATTTTAAAGTGCATGAAATCACAATCTGAAAACTTAACATTTTTAACATTTAAGTGAGTTATCTTGAGTGCGAAAGGTTGTCTCTAGAAATTTTATTTTACATGAGAAAGACATTCCTAATTTGTTTCATCAGTTTGTCGGAAAAGATACTTACTATTTAAACAGACTACTCGAAATTTTGCATTTTAGTTGTTATTACGGGCCATTTAAATAAACTGAACGTCTTAAGACTACACGGAAAAAAACCAGCTAATCTTAGGGATATAACAATGTGTACGAATTAAGTTTGGCTTCGGCAAATATCGGTGATTACGATTGACAATTTTTGTATATAAGCTACATGCTACTAAGTATTAATTACATATACTGTTATCTATGACTACTATTTTCAGTTTCGTTAGTTTCAGCTTAGTTAATGTAAGTAAAATAAGGTATAAAACGCTTAAGAATTCTCGCAAATAATGAGGAAATAAGCTAAAAAATATGATAATTTAAACGAAAAAGTTTCTCCTAAATACGAAAAATAACGAAATCGTCCTTTATTTATTTGAAAATCAATGCTCTAAGGTGTTAATTATTTTCTTGTGCTTCAACCATTATTTTCATGTATTTCTACAGGGAGCGTGCCGGAAAGTTATAAGCCAATCAGTAGCAGCTCTCATCTTCATGTCTTTGAAAATGGATCTCTAACAATTCTGGATGTCAGTGAAAACGACGCAGGCTACTATCTTTGTCAAGCTTCAAATGGCATCGGATCTGGTCTAAGTAAAGTCATCAGCCTTACAGTACATGGTAAGAACAAACGCATTTTTAATTCCTTGTACAAAGCAAGCAATATATTGTAATCGCGAAAACATTCAACAGAAATATCCATTTTGACTTCTTCAAATCGATTTTGACTATTTTTTGGCGTAAGTCTATTTGCATGGGCAGAATAAAATACTCCTTTTTCTAAACAGATCGAAATAGCGCTTATTCAATAACTTTCCAAAGAATAATTTCACAAACATTTGTATGCCTGAATCCTTATTAAGTTTATTACTTTTATTCAGCTGATTTATATGTACTTGATAACATATTCCCTTACAACAGAACAAATTATACCAATAAGTATATAAGTATTTAATAATATTGAAAAAGTCAAGTGCTTGATTACCTGCATGTGCAGCTAAGCTGAGAGAAAAGTAACAGATAGGTTTATCATATTTCTTTAAATAACGTTCATTAGTCTCAGTAAGCAAAATTGATACAAATCTACCATTATTTTTATTTTTATTTAAATTTTCATTTATAGCTTCTGTTTAATTTACATTTTTTAAAAATACTGTTTATTTATTATTTTATTTTATTAATAATTTAATTGAGAAAACATAATTCCCAGCTCTAGTCTGAAGTGTCAGGCAACCGCAATTTACTTTGAAATCTCCAAGCCTGTCAGTAATAATTCATTTCTAAAAATATGGAAATTACTTTCTCTTCCTTTAATTCTTTACTCAGGAGAAAATGTACTAAATAATGAGTAACCAGAAACTTTGAAACCCATTGACGTAGGAAACTTCGCGAACAATTTAATGCTCCATAAACCGATCATCAAGCAAATCCAATCATAATACATCATAAAAGACGGCCACTCAATGAAGTTTGCTCTACTTCATTATATTCTTTGTGCCTCCCATATCTAAATTTGTTATTAATGAAGCGTTATATTTAATAATTTATTACAAAATTCATTTTAATTAAGTCGGTCAAATAAAACTTGTTTAATTAATTGATTGACTTGAACTGAGACGCTACATATGATATACCCTCAATAAAATTGATCCATTCTAGCATGAGAGAATTTAGGAAACAGGGATTTGTTAGAGTAGAATCGCGTAAAGTTTGGAAACTGGTGTACATAAAGATTTTGAGTGCAATTGCATCACATTAGCTGGTAGTAATATATATAAATTTGTCCAAAAGTCAAGCTTAGTATAGTTTATGTAGAAAACTATGTCCATTTTCAACGAAATTAATTTATCTATTTCCTTTTTATAGCGCATTTGTTTGCACAAGTCACGATTTAAACTGAGTCAGATACAATGTTTCTCTTCTATAAAACCTATGCTAAATTAAGTATAATTTTTGCCTGATTTAAAATATAACCTTCAAATATGCTTCTCCCATATATTAATTCCATATATTAACACAATTCCATATATTAATACAATTATAATGTTATTACTGTTATTGACGATACTGTATAAATAAGAAATATTAAGGAAAACAGAAGTGGATGATGCTGAGATAATTCCATTACAGGGCAAACAAAGGCTACAATTATTTATTGATATGCAAACTAGTGCTTTATTAACAACGTTATGTTAAGTAACATGCGTAATCATTAGTGCTGACATAAAAACATATAGAAATATGAAATCAAATCCATTTCTTGTTCAGGATTGGATCAGCAAAATTCTCGGAAAATTTTGGAACTACTTACTTTGAATACGTAGACACACTAGAAAATACACTGTTAACCAGAGAACAGGGGCTCCATTACCTAGCTGACATGATGTCTGCCTTACACGGATTAAAGCCCTGCCTCCAGAAGCTATTTATTATCACTAAGCAAAATAAGTTTACAGTGGCATACAAGGCCTTCAAGAACACAAGGACATAAGTAACATAGTCATTAATAAAAAGAAGAAAAGCTTGTTACAAGTAGTTCCTATAGCATTCAAAAAATAAACCGAGTATACTTTCCTAATTTGTATTTCAAATACGAAATACTTTCAAAATTGAGTCCAACTAATTTAAATAAAAACTATGGTACAAACAAACAAACAAACAAAATATAATACATCCATTATTGTATTATACACAATTAATTTCAATTAGATTCACAACTATCAAGAAGAAACATTCAATTTAGAAAAAAAAATGCATAAAGGTAAACTAAGACAATAATAAACTGCCAAATAAAATTCTTCATATGAATTCAGAATTAAGAACCAATAACTTTGGTAACTGAACAATATTATCGTAAAGTACACTAAACTTGAGATATTACTACAATACAAAACATAAATTTGGTTTAAGAACAAAACCACTCCAAGTAATGTAGAAACCCTACATCAGGTTTGCCGGTAACGCCATAGAAATACGGCATAAGAATAATGCCAACATAAAGTTATGAAGAATTTCAAATTCAAAAACCAAATGCATTCAAAAATAATTCAAAGAAAATTATTATAAAATACTGCCTTAAATGCAAATTTTATAATAGAGAACTCAAGTAAAACCAATCAAATTCACAAAAACAGGTCATCTATTCAACTCAGAAAAGTGCAAAAAGGTATACAAAATAATTATTCTAAATTAGGTTTGCTGGCATCGCTAAGACAAATGCAAACAAAATAATCATGATATATACATGATTAAGAACGATTTCAGTACCATACAATAAATACTATGTGCGTCACAAATAAAACCGACTATTTGTACAATATACGAAAATAATAGGCTACAAGTAACCGTTACAATTTATAAGAGCATTGATGCATTCAATGTCAGATAACTAGAAAATACACAAGAAAATATTTCCATTCTTTTTGGGTGATCACGAAAGTGACACTGTGGGATTTTTATAATTCGGTATAGAAATATAATATATACGGCATAGTGGTTAGGGAAACCGGTATGTGATACTGAAGAGTCCTGAAGGGTCTGGATTTGAATACCATAGAAAACATCCTTGTAACTTGTCTGTCCTTTCTTACGAGATAACCCTGGCTGCCTATTAGGTGCTTTCATAATAAAATGACCATCACTGCTGGCCTTAGTAATGGCGAAAGCCTAGATAAAGCTAGTTTCCGTCATTTAAAATATATGTATATATGTTTATATATCGAGTCAGATCAGTAATATTTCTCCTTCTCTTTATTTCGAGTGTATGCGTCTTGCAATAATCACTTTTTTTCAGATAGCTTTACGCAGGAAGTTTGGTCTGCTCAAATGGGGCGACTGT
Source organism: Stegodyphus dumicola (assembly GCF_044657685.1). Taxonomy (NCBI): domain Eukaryota; kingdom Metazoa; phylum Arthropoda; class Arachnida; order Araneae; family Eresidae; genus Stegodyphus; species Stegodyphus dumicola. The sequence goes on along the minus strand of NC_140772.1, from coordinate 94,425,466 downwards.
GGCACTGAAAGAGCACCTCGAGACTCACACCCTGACACATCCCTACATTTTTGGCAACCCAATGTTGTGACTTTCGATGAAACTGTAGAAGAATTAAATAGTGAGGTTTACATAGAGATATTAGCAAAACGATCGTAATATTGTGCAAATCTCAGGTAGAAATTGGAAAGGACGAAAGTTAACGACTGCATTCTTTCCAGAAGCTGTGGTTACTATGGTCACTTTATCTGACGCACTGTGAATTCTTTATGGTGTTATCTTAAATAAATAGGTTTTCTTAACCACAGATAATAACTTAATAAACCATATATTTTCTAAAGTTTATACAAAAAATACTTAATGGGAAAATGGAATAGATAAAAAAAGTAATTCTTGGACGCCTAGGGACAAAGGAAATTGCATATAATTGTTGAATAACATTTATTTTTTCTGCTCATTGAAATTGAATATTCTATTTGCGATCGTTAATCCAATGCATTACAATGAATTTGTGCGATTACGATTTTATGACAATAAATCAAATCAAAATTAAGAATAACGTTTCAGCTGTAACATTTAAATCTACCAACTTATCATTTATAGTATTTCTAACAGACCCTTAAGTCTTAATCTAAAACCACCGACTACCAACTTATCATTTAATAGCATTCCTAACAGACCCTCAAGTCTTAATATAAAACCACCGGTCTTTACTTGAAAAGTGGAAAATTACGTACATTTATTTACACGAAAAACACACATTTAATTGGCCTGATACTGGTTTATTTAAACACAGGATGTAAAATATATAGGTCTAACAAATCTATCTGATCACTAACATGGGATTTGGTAACAAGCTTCCAAGTAAATTTTCTGTAATTTAATACTGAATGATAATTCTGTGCAAATTTTATAATTAGAAATGAAACAAAACTGGTAGTCATTTCATAAAGATGTAAATTTTGTTTCACATTTGCACTATGTTTTTACGCTATATGTAAAAAAAGCATGAAAAATGTAAAAACTAATTCTGTACTTTAAAAGGACTATGTTTTAAAACTATATTCCTGTTGTTTAAAAGAACTATGGTTTTTATTAACTACACTACAAGATAAAATGCTCGATAATTTCTCATTCATTTTTGAAGAATTTGGACTTTAGTCAATCATTCCATATTAAAATTTAAATTAATTATACTTATGCTCTGAAGACGTAAAACTGTGTTTTCTGTTTTTGACTGTAAAGTACAGTTAATGAATGACATCTAGCGTCTCTTTGAAATTATTAAATTAGCTGCATATATGCGCAGTGGTTCTTGGAATTGTTTTATTTAATTATACTTAACTATAACGTTGAAATAATCAGCATCATACTTTCGAAAGGTTTTGGCTAAATAAAGCAGTTTGACTTCAGAAGGAAGCTAATCAATAATGCATGCCAAAAAATTAATTAAATTTGCAATTCATTGCAAAATTCAATTTTTACTTTTAATATGTTGGCAATGTCAGTTTTTCAATTAACTTGTTGATGAATCTAAGTCTTAATATTAAATTTCTACTGCATCACGATGGCTATTGAAATACATTATGCGGTTCTAAAAAATACTCGCTTATTTATTTTACTTATTTATTGATTTATTTTTTCGACACAGTTGCTGCTCATTTTACGAACAAATTCCATGCAGAGATAGTAAAGAAAGGAGAGGAGGCCAAACTTTCCTGCCAAGCATATGGAGAGAGGCCATTGAATATTTTATGGACGAAAGATCGTCAACCGCTGAACACGAAGGTTATGACAAGGTACTGTAAAATATTCATATACTCAAAGTCTTTTATGGCATCAAAATTTTGAAAATTTTTGTGATAAATGCAAAATCATCTTTAGGTCTTAAATTTCTTACTGTTTCTTACTGCTGTTGTTACAACATTTTCAAAGTGTACGTGACTTTTGCTAAGGAGAAGAAGAGTTTCGATTTCAAATTGTTCTTAGTCTTTGATATTTATCAGAACAGGACACATACTACCTAAAAGGCTATAGATAAAACCTGTGTAATTTCTGAAAATAGGAATTGGTGTTTAAATAGCATTATTTTTCACAAATGAATCTGAACTATCTTTTAAAAATTCTTCAAACAATATTTTTGATATTATATACAGTTTCATTGATGTTAGAAAAGAATTTTCTTACCTATATCCGTCGCAGAAATATTAGAAGTACGATTAAGAATTGCTCTTATCCAAGCATGACAAACAGTTAGCAGATTTATGTTTTCTTTTATTATATAAGCTGCCAGTTTATTCAGTTAAATATTTAAAAAGTAAATTAATTAAAATTGGTAAGCTTCGTACAAAAATACATAACGTGTGGCTTCCGAAAAGATTTCATTACTTGTAACTATGGTTATAAATTTAAATCTCTACTTGCCAGTTTGATATTAGTGTGATGTCTTTCATTAGATCACGCATGTGTCATAGTGAGTTATCCGCAGATTGAAAATGAAGAATTAATGAGCAATAAAATAATTATAAGTTGTAGAGACATTAGGTTAATTGGAAAAGCCGGAGAGATGAAAATTTAGCAAACGTCTTCGCCGGGAATCGAACCATGGACCTCTGGAATACCGGCTCAGCGTGCAGAACCACTACATCACGAAGGCACGCTAGAAAGGCGGGAAAAAAACCTTATAAACTCCCCCTTTTACAGGGTGACTGGGATTTTTAGGGGACCCATTTCCCAAATCCTGGGTGCGGAGAGTCATCATCCATTACCCTTTTACTCCGGGTGCCACTGTAGAGACATTAGGATTTTTTCGAAGCAAGCAATATGAAAAATTAGCAACCACCTTCGCCGGGAATCGAACCATGGATCACTGGAATACCGGCCCAGCGTGCAGAACCACTAGACCACGAAAGCACACTAGGAAAGCGGGAGAAATTCCTTATATACTCACCTTTTTACAGGGCGACTGCGGTTTTTAGAGCACCCATTTGCTAAATCCTGGGTGCGGAGAGTCATCATCCATCGCCCTTTTAGTTCGGTCGCCGCTGTAGAGACATTAGGATTTATTTTGAAAAAAGAGAGATTGAAAAATTAGGAACGCCTTCGCTGGGAATCGAACCACGGACCTCTTGAATACCGGCCCAGTGCGCAGAACCACTACACCACGAAGGCGTACTAGGAAGGCGTGAGAAATAACCTTATAAAGTAAAAAATTATTTAAAGCGCTGCTTATGTTCTGATTTAATGCATAGCTTGGAAAATGCTTGAAGATTTTGCTGCTTGCGAAAATATATTATACATGCTGGTCCAAAGCTGATTATCAGTTTGTAATAATTATAAAAGTTAAATCAAGCAAGGAGGTGGAAGTGGTCTAGCCCTGTTAGTTTAAACTTCCATTTAGCTTCCTAAAAGTCTCTCGAAATCACTGCCGATTAAAAAACGTAGGAGTCGATTCCAAAAGAGAAAAGAAGATTTTCTGAAACAGAAAATAATCTCCCTAGGATCGAACATAGTATAGTATTTGAATTTATTTTCGCGTTATTAATATTTGTATGTACTTCCGAAATTTGCGAAATATTGTGAAACAGGGCAGTATAAAAACGTAATGCGTACTTGGGAGACGTAATGCTCACTCCGTGGTTCACTCATAAGACTTACGATATGAAGGACATTAACATTTTTATGATTCGCCTTTATTTTTGAAATAATTAAGTTTGCTACAATGACTATAATTTCTGTAATATCAAATGTAAATTAACTGTCTTATTCTCTTGAAACGGCAACAGCTTTTATAATTTAATGTAGATTTAATATTATTCAAGTTTATTATGCTGGATATATAAAGCTCGAAATCTTTAATCCTGTTTTTTTTCAAAAACTACTCAACAATTTTTCCTTACTTTTGAATCTATGTTAGAATAGAGTTTTTACAATACTCTTGGCGAAGGCGGATTCGAGGAACACGATTTTGCGTATATTTGTTATATTAACTGTCTCCATTTATTTTGTGCAACACAGAAATTTCAATTATACGCGGTAGGTTGAAGAGCGTTGGCCGTGCTGTGATAATCCTGTTTAATGATTAATTTGAAAATTCATTCTTTAAAGAAGTCGCATATTGCTTTGAACAGCAAAACCTAAACTTCAGAATGCTCCTAAATCTCGAACATGGTCCCCGGACGCGTAATGGCAAACCGCACATTGAGTTGATCAATGTTAACGAATTTCGCATCCTGCGCATGCTCAGTGGTTTACCGTTGTTGTGGGAGGAAATACTGGCCACTAAGGGGGGCCATAGTAAGGGGGGGCTTAATGCATTTGCTTCTGTTTCATTTCATTTTGGTTCATAAACGTTATGCTTAATATCGGTTATTTATAATAATTTTCTTGACTTTAATTCAGTAATTTAAACTGGATTTATTCTTTAATTTGTTAAAGTATATACGAATGGAACGTATGCTAAATACGCAATTGCTTGTATTCCTCAGAAGTATAATCAATAAAGATTCAGCTAATATATCTTGTAATCATTCTTAAACGAAAATTTGCGTAATTTACAATCGATATTTACACTGTAAGTAATGAAGCAACTTACAACATAGTAAGTTTCAAAATCTCGAACCGTTTATATCCAGATAACAGAATATAAACTACACACCGTATTTATCTTCTTTTAAAATTGTACCAAAGTCGTAATTCCGCCAAATTCTCTTCTGGGCATGCGGAGTGTGCGAAATTCATTTAGCATTGATCAACTGATTGTGCAGTTTGCCATTACGCGTTCCGGACAAGGTGTTAAAGCCCTTACAGTAAAGCATCCAAATGTAGAGGTTTTATTCCTTCTACGCTTCCTTAATCAAACCAATGGATCAATGTATCAAAAAAACATTCAAAGCCTATTATGTCAGGCATGTTTACATCTCTGTAAATAAGAGGCGCTAGACGAAGAAACCCACGACACACTAATGGCATTTTGGAAGCAATTCAACTTAAGACATTCCATTAAAATGAAAGGTGCATGGGAACAAGTGAATTTCTCATTAATGGATATTTATTTTTTGACCAGAAAAATGGTCAAAAGTTTTAAACGATTTCCATCGATTGAGTGTGTGTGTATGTGTGTGTGTGTATTTAATTATGGCAAAGCACACGAGGGCTATCTGCCTAAAGGGAGGGATGCCTTTCGTCCATCGATTGAAAATGTAGCCAAGGAAATCATACAAACTGTAAACGCAATCGGCGGCTAAGGGTTTTCACACATGTATGAAGGAGAAATCAAAGAATTAGTCAGGAATGATGATCTTGAAATGACAAATGAAGAAGTAGTACTACCAGATGGTGAAAGCAGCGATAATGAAGATGATAAAATTTTGAAAAGGCGCATAAATTGTCTGGTTTTGTAATAGAGTTTTATCCAAATGAAGAAAGGAAAGGCTACTTTATGACACATATTGAAAAACCTTTGAACTATATATTGTAAAAACATTTAATGGGCTGTATCAGGCATTGCGCCAAGCAAATCTTGTGACACTTATTTAAAAGTAATTGCATCATGTACTTACTTATTTAGCAATGATAAAAGTACTTTCAATTCAAATTTCTTTCATTTTTCTCTTTCAATTCCAGTAATATTTAGATTTATTTAAATTATACAATTTTATTTTTATATCAACTCAATTTGTCTGTAGAAAGTCAACTAATTTTTAACTAACTCAATTATTCCCTAAGTTAAGTTTGTAGAATGTCGATGTAATTAATACGATGTTTGTCGTACGCGCTAGGTGTTAATGACGTAATCCCCGCGTTCGGCAAGAACTCAAAGAAACAGAATGCAGGAAAACTGAACATTTTCGCGCCTACTGTAGATGAAAATTACATTTCACGTAAATATACTAACACCAATGCGCGCCAGACTAGCTGCTAGTCTTAGTGAAGAACCTCTTCAGAATAAATCATTTTTTCGAAGATAGGACGTGACATATATTTTCTTGAGGTAATAGAATTTGGAGATCAGCCATGAAGATGGTTACGGTCAAGCACGAAAATTTCTTCTTGTGATTTGCAAAGACTGATAAAGTGTACCGGTTATCGATACTTTTACGAAACCTCTTTTCGGTATATTGGAATCAAATCACCTAGCGGCAGAAATTCATCAATATATATTAAATAACATATCGCTGGGTCTCGCTCTGATGCATTCAAACTTAGTAATTTAACTGCATTTAGATTCGAGCTTCCAGTCTTCGTGTACGATTAGGAGAATATGTTTATGAAATCTCCATTAATACGATGTTAAAAAATTAAAATTATTCACCATTTTTACTTTAATTTGCTCATTTGTCGACAAATACAGTTATTTTGGGACTATGTACATTTCTTGATGAAAAATTCATTGCAGTAGAAAATTAATTTATGAAGTAGTAGTAGTAATTTCCACAGTAATTAAATTAATTTCCAAAGCAGAAAATTGTGGAAATTATTTTTTTTTAATTTTATATCTTAAACCACATTAATCTTTGAAAATACTTCATTTTAAATTTCATTTTCTTACTTAATATATTAATTAATGAAATATATCATACTTAATCCAATAGTATAGCACGGAATAAAATCTTTCGATAAGGTAAAGAATTAGCTAGACATATTGTCTTTTACTATAGTGGAAAGAAAAATTTAATTTTTCGTCTGAAATGCAATTTATCATTAACTGCAAGAGGATGCTTTCTTCTAATTACTTTTGAGGGATACTTAATCTTATAGCATTTTAAAGTTTTACGTTATTTTAAACTTAATGCTGTATGAAATTATTTATTTTAAACTTAATGCTGTATGAAATTATTTATTTTAAACTTAATGCTGTATGAAATTATTCTAAAGATATTTCAATCCACAATATGTAATTGCATCAGTCGCTAAGAAATTTTTCTCTCTGTAATATGATTAAAATATTTCACATTTGAGAAGACAAAAAATAAAAGTATTCACTCGTTTGAATGCAAAACATGTTTTTCCAAAAATCACTTTGTCAATAATAATGTGTTAGGTAACTTGTGTTTATTGACGTTTTTAATTTTTCTACTTTAAATAAATTTCAAACTTCGTAAATACTCGTAGAACGTATTTATTATTTTAGATTTTAAACACTAAATGTTATCTATCCTATTACATCAGACATTTTTATTTCTATAAGTTAAATAACGATCGAATAATTAATTGGTTCTGTGATTGCAAACTTTTAAGCTACAAAATTCAATAAAACATTAGATTCAGAGAGTTTACTCGTAATTCATCATAAATCATTTTTTCTGCATCATCTGTTTTACTGTTTCCGATTGTACTGTATTATGATTCGAATATGAACTTGTTATACAGATTTTAATTCCAACAGCTCAACTCCAAAAATTTTGTTCGCGCAATCGTAGCCGTAAACATTCAGATTACTCCTTAGGCTTGGTTACATATATCACCGTATTAAAATAAAATTTTAACTCCTATCACTAAAACATTAACTTCAATTGCCATATACTTTATCACAGTGTTTAATTCACAATAAATTGAATTCAGATTTTTCTTCATCGACACTATAAAAATAGAGGAGAAAATATTACCTAAAATCCTATGCTTGTGCGTAACTATTTTCATTTCAATCAGTTCTTGCACCAGTGTATTGTTTAAATCTGGTAAACATTTAGATTCAATTTATTCAAACTGAGGAAGCCAAAAGTGTTCCATTTTCCCATTTACATCCATTTATTAAGCATTGAATTTCTATGGAATTTCTAAGGATTCTTGTTTTGTGCTGAAGCCATATTTTGAAGTTTAAGTAGTGATTGCACGAAGTGAAAAATATTGCAAACCAACAAGGATAAAATTACTTGCGCTTCTTTTCAAACGCTTATTTCTTAATTTTTAATAAAATATGCTAGACGTATATGCTTAGAACAGAATAATAATGGTGTATATTCGCCATTACATTTCAACAATACTAATTCACATATCATACATACACTTTTAAATTTTTTAAATTGTTATTTATAATGTCATATCCGATACAATAATTCTCTGCTTGTCCAAAAGCGAAGATTTTCCGTTTGTTGCCAAAATATAATATTTTAGACCACTCTCATATGATTAGTGAATGTTTGAAGTGTACGCATTTAAAAAATAATGCTCAACTAAAGTAAGAACTTGTTTTTTTAAACGGAAACCTGAATGGCCTCAACTAAGCGTTCAAAATGCTTTTTCGAATGGCAACCTCGAATTTTTTTCGGTTGGAACCTGCTCAGTGCATTGAAAAACGATACACGTATAACGAAAAAAAGACAACACAAAGGAGGAGAAGGGAGAGGAAGAACTTCTATTGGAATTACAAGTTACATGCCCGCATTCTCAGACAATAACGCATTGCATGCGAGAGATTGTTGACAACAATGCCAAAAGTAAATTTGCGGGAGGAAACTGTATAACTTCACGTTTTATGGCACCTTTCAAGTCTGACGATTCTCATGGATTTATGTGTACACTTTAGCTTTCAATTTATCCCAGAACCAGGTCGGGAGATCGCGGTGGCCAAGAAACTACGAAACTGCAAATTTACGGGAGATGACTGTTGCTTGAAACGCTGTACCTGTTGAAAACTTGTAATTCCAATTAAAGTTTTATTCCCCCTGTCTTTTCTTGTCTGGGCAGCAGTTCTTTGCACGCCATCAATTTTCGTCTTACGTGTATCGTTCTAACTGCATTTATAATTTTTCAATACGTTGATAATTTGCGCAGGAAAACGTAACGGTGAGAGTTACGTCGTTTTAAATTATCACAATCTTGAGCGCATACATTCAAATAACAACATCTGAATTAATTTCAGTTGCTTGAGTGGATAGACCGCTATGAGTTCATATATCAGGGAAGTTTTATTATGACCAGTTTCTTTATTCTTACATACATCAGTGTACATGTCCTAGCTTTGCTTTTTGGGTTTTGTAGATGAATGTGTATAAAACTGCCATCAACGGTTATCAAATCTATAATGAAACAGTACTTAAATCAATAAAATTGCAAGACATAACTTCGAATTTTTGAACACATAGAGGAAAGAAGTACAGATATATAAGAAATAAGGAAGCAATATTTAGCCTATTATACAAAAAATTATAAACAGATTTAGACAAACTGCATTTTGCTATATTGAAACCAGTGGTAACAAAGTTGAAATACAATTTAAATTCATCGAAAGTTCAGAATGTACATTTTGTTGTTGTTGTTTTAGTAACTGTGCGTTACATAGAAGTTGTATGCAATATATATGTAAACGTAGTATACAGACATATATATACGTATAATATATATGTATACGATTAAAAATATGTAAATCAAAATTATAATTTAAATTTATAGTAACGCCTTAATTCTTCCTCTCTGTTCTAAAAACTATAAAAACATTTCTGTACTACATCATTTCTAGATTAATCTATGCTGCAAGGCTTGCGCAACGCTGATGACGTAGTTTTTCCGAAACTTGAAATCTTGGGAACTGGAATTTTTCTAATTTAAACCATAAACTTTATCTTAACAGACTGCCATACTGGATAAATACGCAGTTCGCGTGCAGCTTTGTTCCCACTTGGACGCTATTTCATTTCGCTGTGCTTTGTCGTGTTGCTAACTACGCAGTTATTTAAAATGTGAAACTCTATATAAAATTGTGGTGTGTGTATTTTTCTCATGTTCATGTGCAATGATGATTAGTCCATGTCCAGGAATAAAATTTCTTGCTCTGCTATTTTTAGAATGAAGACGGGAGTTAAAGTGATATTATTAATTTATTATTTGAAAGATATTATATATATATATATATATATATATACATATATACAGAGAGATGCAGAGATGAAGGACGCAGTTTAGAAATTAATAGTATAAAAGTATTTCTCCTTGTCTGTTTATATACCCCTTGTACAATGCGCAATAGTGCAACAGCACACAATGCGCAATAGTGGACGCTGCGGCAGTCTTTTTGCAGGTGCCCAAAACGTTGGCACTTGAAACATCTTTTGACATTAAAGTGCTCAGTGATAAGGTGGCCTTGCCAGCCGATGTAGATGCGAGGGTTGCACATGAAGGTTTGATATGCCCTTGGGCTGCACTCGGCAACCCACTTGACATTGCGTCGCTGCTTTAGACGAAATATAAGTTTAACTTCGTCACTAGTGAGGCCAAAGTCTTCTTGTATGGTAAGCTGTAAATTCTCCTGCGTCAGATCTGGGGATAAATTATGAATTGCAATAAGGGGTTTTTTTGTTGTGGGATTCTTTACGTTAACAAATGTAGGTGCGTGATCAGATGTTAAAGTAGCTGCTAATTTTTTTCCGATCTTCTTCCGACTGGCAGACCACCGCCAATCCACCCCGTTGGATAGGTTTGATCCGTTTAACTAGGACTCCAAGTTTCGGCAAAGGAAATTCCTGGGAAAGTTTATCTCTAAGCTTCCTGCTAGTTGTGTTCTCTTTTGGATATATTATTAAAGTAGGTGTAGTAGCTGGCGGAAGGGATTGCTGTAATGCATATGCGTAAGAGTGTCCAGGAGCTGGAGAAGGCAAAGCAGAGGGATTTGGAACTAAAGGAACTTGCTGTAGAGATGAAATAATAGGTGGGTTATGAATAACCTCACAGCAGACCACTGTTGATGTATTCACCTCAGCCTCAACTGTGGCTGGTTTCGGGATGTAATCCGGGCCCTGAAGAGCCAATTGCCGTAACGCATCCAATGAATGGAGCAATTTTTCTCGTGGTTCGAAAAGAAGTGTTTACTTTCCTCCTCGATAGAGAGTTGCAATGGCACGAATATGATCGTATAACAAATTAACTTTGTCACTATAGTTGTTATCAGTTGCAAGCAATGCAGTAGGATCAAAGTTGTCATTCACTGGGTCATCCGTAATCGAAACATTGTTGAGGCATAGCGATGCGTGAATATTAAATAAGCTCTCACTAGGTAATTAATTCCCCATAAGAAACAGACTGGTATGATATAATTACAAATGACGTTAATATGCTTTATATCAGTAAAACATAATGAATATTCAATATAAACAGAGAAATAATATATTATTATATAAAATAATATATAATCAATCAAAAATATGTATACGATATGTAAAAGCACACAGAAAAGACTCAGAAAATATAACACAGTTAAAATAACAGTAAACAGTCTTAAAAACTATGGAGAATACACTGTAATGAGTTTGTCGAAATTGCACTCGACGACGTGAAGGAGTTGTTCGAAATTCACAACGTTTCGACAAAATCAAGTATCATGTTTAAACTAGTATTCCGAGCCCAATGAACAGACCCTTTGGGGTTACTAACATATTTTATAAAGTTTCAGACTGCAGTCAGAAAATTAAGTTTATTTGGGTCTAGATTTTAGCTAGGTTCCAGAAAAAGTTAGTCTTAAAATACTGATATCGAAGATAATGCAGCCATATTGAAAATATAATATAATAGTATATGAAGAACTTACCAATTTGCCGAAAACCCGGTGATCCTAAGTGCATTAATTACAAAGATATTGATTTTTGAAAAGAAATCACAGATTTCTGGACTTAGAATTTTTTCGACGGACTTCCTAAGCCTAGTACGGGAACCACGTGGTTGCCGTTACAAGGACGGCATATGAAGTGAACAAAATTGTTGAACACACTTTTTCACAAATTTTTTGAAAACTACGATGCACACATACTAATGCAATGTATCCTTGGATTCAGCATACATTCACGCACAATTTGATTTATCACACGCACTTCGCACTGTGAAACTTCCACTTGAAAAATCGAAAAATAGCAGGAGCGTAACGCAGCGTGGTCTTCACAGGTCGACTGTCCAAACCGGCTCAAGAGAACGTTAGGGAGTAATTTTTCTTCTTTCTGCACCTGTGAGTGGCCCTAGATCCTCCATAACGTTCTCTCGTACTACAAATGCAATGACATTCGTTGGCTCAAATTGCGTTAGGATCTCCTGAAACTCTTCTCTAATGATGGCGACAGAAGACCTTAAGTCATGGGCGGTCGATACCGCATCGGTCGATACCGCGGAGACATTAGATGTCCTCTATAATCGTGCTTGGGTGTTACGTCTTCGTGGAAAGGCTCTCTATGTGACTACAGCGTTTCACGAAGGCATCGACGTTGTCATACTTTTGAGACGACGGGACCTGGCACAAGTCCTCAGCAATGCCCTTCCTGAGATGGTCCACCTTCTCCTCTTCAGGTATGCAGGAGTTAGCTATTCGGCACAAAGAAAGTACATCTTGAATGTAAAATTCAAACTTGTCATTGGTTATGTACGCAAGTGTGAGTAGCAGTCTTTCAGCTTGGCGTTTTATATCAGCTGCACGGCAAAATGTGTTCTACAGCAAATATGTCATTATTATCGAATAACTGTGTAGCGATTTTGGCGAGGCAAAAACAGACGTTCGTCAGACGCATTTCATCATCTCATTGGTTATATTTGGCGATTCCATCAAAGTATTTTAGCTAACTATTGGTTATCCCCACTGAATATGCAGGGGCTTCTGGGTAGCTGGTAATTCAGGATCGGTGCTAACTCCTCTCCCAGTAATATATTACTGGAAGAGGAGATAGCACATGCTAAGAGCTTCTCTTCGGTCTTACCATCAACCATCTTCAACAGTCTTCTGCTCGAATACTGTAAGAGATCAAATTCAGCGGGAGGCCCTCCAATAATTAGATTTTCGCGTAATTTTTCTGTTATAATTGATTCACCTGGTGCCTCCACCAAACTGTTGCGTAGATGAAGTGATTGTATTAAGACAAATGAGGAGAAAAATACTTAAATCTGAACTCAAGCTCATATTTATTATAAACGAATAAGTAACCACCTATATACACTTGATGAACGAGCTGAAACATTTCAGACTTGGAAGCCTCTACAAAATGGAGACCATCCTACAATAAATGTAACATAAATTTAATAAATTAACAGAAAGGAAATTTTAGCAAATAAATTTTTAGGCGACTTGTCTTTGATGAGTTTCGGAAACGGGACCTTAGGTTTCTGAATCGGACGTATTGCCAATTGAGCCACTATGTGCTTGGTTGATAGGAACAATTTTTGATACTATACATCTACCATTATCTTAGAACAAAATCATAATAAACTATAACATTATTAGTTACAAATTTTCTCTTATACCTTATAATTACTATAGTGTCTACTTTGTTCGGTTTGCTCAGCGAATTGGCTGCAAAATGTTAAAACCATTATAAGTTATTTTGCGTAATAAATCTTATTTTTTCGCTTGTTCAGTAGAATGCATCTATTATCTTCAGCTCATTAATAAACTGCTTTTTACACTTCTCTCAGCCATACATTTAGTAAGAATAATTAATATTTATTCAGTTCAGTGAATATTAATTATCCAGCATCACAATGCTGTGAAAATCAATGAGGGAATAGAATATTCTACAAGTGATGACGAAAATGAGGTTTCAGATACTGATAAAACAATAGCTTATGGTAATGCATATCTCTTTTGAATAATTACTAAATTCTGATTGTTTCAATTACTAAAAAATGGAAAAAAAAATATATTTTCGGCAGAAAATGATTTTACAAATAACAACATTAATAAATTGTGACTTTTTTTCCCTTTTAGGTATCGACAAGCAGAGACAGTTTTTAATAATGGAAGTCTATCAGAATTACTGATAGAATCTGTGGATAGAGGTGATTCAGCGCTTTTCACTTGTCTTGCTTCAAATGCGTACGGAAAAGACGAAACCAATATACAGCTGATAATCCAAGGTAAGATTAAGAGTTGCTTTACTAGTTGTTTTGATGTCTTATTTGTTTATTTAATCAAATTCGCTTCGTTAGTTAAAAATATTTAGATATTTGCATATAGCTTAAGGTTCTAATGCTGGCTTAGATTATTCGTATCATTAACTTTTAAGTATAATTAGTGGCTAAGAGAATATATATGATGTCAATATATGATATTCCTATATATGATGCATGTTTCCTCCTTGAAGGTACCTTTTCCTTTACAAAGATAGCTCTAGTGGGCTTTATAGTATTCTGTTAAATCTAACATTTTAACTTTTAATTAATAATAAAAAGATTATTAAATTATGTTTCATAATTTTGTTTATTACTATAAATATCTAAGCTTTTTTAATGTTACAATTTTCATCTTTTCTCATTAGAATTTTATTTTAATTAATTTGTTTTCAGTTTAATAGAAATAAGAATTTAAACATTCAAAAACATGATCTTCATTTAAAAAATTAAGTAAATAAATAAATAAATAAAATCATATTATTGATATTTTATCTTTCTTTTTTTTTTAATCTTAGAAATTAAATCTTAGAACTTAGGGATTTTTCAAAATAAAACAGTGAATCTTTTTTTACTATAATTGCTTGTATGATGATTTAAAGGAAATAGCTTTAAAATTACGGTTTGATAAAAAATGGAAAAAAAATTACGTAAATATATTTGTCGCACAAAAATCGCATCTTACGGAGGGCAAAATTCTGAGCAATTATGCAATATCTTTGTAAAAGATTTTCCCAATTGAAAAGCTTTTCCCATCGTTTCTTCCGAGGTCTGTTTTTGGAAGGATGGGGGAAAGAAAGCAATTCTCAAAACACTGATGAGACAAAATTACGTCTTATGTATTTTGAGTTCGCTGCATAGATGATTTTATGTATATAAGCGCACACATGGAAGCATGCACATATAATATATATGTATATACATAGGTAGAGAGAGACGGATCAATGTAATGAATGTGATACCAAGATGCATTTAAACCGGACTTGCAAGTAGCTTGGATACATAATGAGCATCGGATATACGATAATAATATTATTACTAATATTATTATGATGATTCATATGTGGTAGTAATAATGCAGTTTAATGCTATAAGGATAATAGTAATAACGATGATAATAGACCTGCACCATACTAATAATTTATAATATCTAAGGAGTTTATTTTTTATTTTATTTAAAGCACAAGTCCAACATTATATTAATTAATCATCTTTTATTCAAGCAAACAGATGTACAGGTAAAAAAGAGCTTAGCACAAAGGTGAAAATTTAATTAAAAGAATTTTCATTTTAACCTAATTTTGCGTAAATGTCTTTTTAACTGAGAAGGAAATTTTTAAGGCGTTAAGATCAACCGGATGACGACGATGACTCGGTTGCTAAATAAGATGTAGTACGTACTAAAGAATAGATTTCATTTCGCATTAGATACATGGTCCTGAATAAATGTTCTGGAGATAAACACTGTGTCTGTAAATCCAATACATAGTATATTAATGCAAAAATGATGTTGCGGGTAAACGACATACAAACAAAGTATCTAATAGCTAGAACGATTAACGAACTATTTACTGCATGAAATTGCGTTTATATGTGCGGAAGACGCAATTACGAATTCATAATTTATTTTTTAATCATGAATTCACCTTATGAGGCAATTTGACCCATTAAAAAACAGAACTCGTTATAATTTACGAAGATTTGCTGTTATCCGTTGGGTTCCAGTTAATTTGTAGAAAATGAACGCTGAATTTCCATAGCTAAAATTTACCTCTGGTAACTCATATATATCGAACGATAAACAACGCATTCGCAGACATTCTCCGAATTAACAATTCTATCATTATAATTAGCTTTTGTTTCTAAAATATTTCAAATACTGTACATCGTTTTTGGCGTAAAAGTGATGTCGAAAGTTTTTATTCGTGTTTTCCACAAAAATTTTGAATCATAAAAAGTAATTCATTAAATGCTTTTTTCCCACTCACAGCAAGAAATATCGCTAAGAAAAAATTATACCTTCCGTATGGAATATTCTGCGTATATATATGTACGCAGAATATTCTGTTTTTGAATAGGTCAAACTGCCCCATAAGATGAATTCATGATTAAAAAATAAATTATGAATTCGTACTTGTGTCTTCCGCACATGTAAATGCAATTTCATGCAGTAAATAGTTCGTTAATCGTTCTAGCTATTAGATTCTTTGTTTGTATGTCGTTTACCCGCAACATCATTTTTGCATTAATATATGTATTGGATTTACAGACACAGTGTTTATCTCTAGAACATTTATTCAGGACCATGTATCTTATGCGAAATGAAATCTGTTCTTTAGTACCTACTACATCGTACATACATAGATAGGTAGAAGAAAGTTTTTTTCATAAATTACTCAGTAGGAAGAAATCATTAGTAAACACAAATTTTCTTTTCTCGATTTTAACCCTTAATTTTGCTTCTACGTCTGTGGAATGAATAACATTCTTTATTTAATAATTTCAAAAATAAATGTGGACCTTCCTTACATTATTTTATGCTTGTCAAAAGCACTTTTGCAGAAGGAGGTAAATATTAACAATAAAGGTATAATGCCTTTCTGCAGTATATTCTGCCAAATTAGCTAAATACGTAATCAAGGTGCTTTGCTTTAAATACCAAGAAACTATTAATTACTTAAATTAAACCATGGAAACATAACTTATTTATTTAATGAAATGAGTACAACCTGTATTTATAATAATATTTTCCAGTAATATTGAAAGAAATTTGAGAAACGTACGAACAATATATTTTCCAGTATTAGATAAACTTCTCTTTGACACACTGTTAATATTTCCAGGGAATTATAATTCAACACTGATTACCATGCGTTCAGTAATAAAGTGTTAAAATTTAAATCTTATCAGGACCTAATGACCCGATATGAAGGACGAGCTTTGCATCATGTATATTAACTTTAGGAGAGATTAGACTGTCATCATCCATTAGGGCATAGAAGCAGCCGTCTATTTATATCAATGAAAGAGAACGGTAAATGCTTAGACCATTAGCGGTATCCCTTAATTTTTCTCTCAGCCTGGCTGATGGAACTTGGTAACGTTTCCTGAAATCGGTAACGTTCCGCCATCGGGGAAATAAGGCATTCATTTTCTGTGAAGCAGCTAATAACGGCGAGAAAATGGCGACACAAGAGCATTTCACTTGCCGTCACAGATAGTAGTAAACGTAGTTCATCATGGTGAATGTCTGACAGAGAGCAGAAATAATGTACTAAAAATTCTAGATAATAAACCATCTCTAGAGATAGTTTGAAAGTTCTAGCAGATGATCATTGAAGTGACACGAAAAATTTGGATAAAAGTTTCTTTGCCCCTGTCGAAATAATATAAAAATATAATTTGTGTTAAGAATGGTAATAGTCTTGAAATTTAAATAAAGCAAGGAACTTAGTTTTTTGTTTAAGTAAACCATGTGTAAAAGCAATAAGTATTTAATACAATAATATTAGTAAAATTTCATTAAATTGTTTCAAAGTGATAACTGAGAAGTATCTTTCTAAAAGGGCGCGTTATTTTTATTATATTATAATCCAAATTTATGGAATAAGTAACCCAAAAAACTGCTGGATATTTAAAAATGTCTTCAGGTGAAGGGAAGCAGTTATCAGAATTATTTATTATACAAATGTAACATCATGATAGAATGAAATTATTGCTATTTCAGGCACTTTTGACATACAAAACACTTATGAACTAGTAACTAGACTATCTACCTCAGGCAGTAAAAACAGCTCTTATAATGCTGGCATGGAGTCTAAGAGACTTTTGATGGATTGGATTATTGGATTATTCAGTTATGGCAAAACACAAGGGCTATCTGCCTAAAGGGAGGGATGCCTTCGTGGAGGACTTTCTAAGGGAAACTGGTTCGTATACACGTTACACATGGGAAAACCACGAAAACGCCCATGCAGCCAGCCCGTTCGCGGGATTCGAACCTCGGACCTAACTACCAGTGTTCAGCGTCTTTACCGCTCGGCTGCTGGTGGGCAGACTTTGGATGGAAATCATGGATACGGCAGCCATACGACGTATGCCAGTAATGATTTGCCGTATAGGCGGCGGGATGTTGCTATGGTATGCAATTTGAAAGAATTTTAAATATGTATATAGTTGGTCAGAAATCGGGAGAAACCCCAGACCAAAGCAGGCGTCTCATTATAATCGTGTGATAAATCAAGAGAACGTGCACATTATGATGAATTCCTAAACACCTAATCGAATTTTTAATTAAATTTGGTGAGAATGTACATTTCTAACAGAGAAAAAAATGTAATATTCAAAATTCATTTTATGTACGCATCATTATCAGGAAAGATCATAGTGTAGGGATGTCCAAAATCCACACTGTGATATCGAATTGAAAATAAGTCTGATGATAGGAGTCCGGACAGGAGGCAGTTGAGGGAACGGTGCGGCAGTCGATCCTACTCCTGCAACAAGGTAGTTTTTAACTTCGAGATGATTTACGGTTGGGAATGGCGCGAAGAAATTGCCATCCTAAGAGCGTCCCAGACATGCTTTATAGGGTTAAGATTAAGAAATATTGCTCGCCAATTTATGCGATGAATATCCTCACTTGTCAGGTAACTGTCGACTAGCTAAGCCCTGTGTGGGCGAGCATTGTCATCCATTAACAAAAAGCCAGGACAAGCCCTTACTAATTGGACATACGGTTCTAAGATCTTCTGTCTGTACCTCATATCAGTTAGCGAGCATTTGTCAATCACATGAAGGCTATGCGGCCATCTAACTTATGGCTATGCGGCCATCTAACTTAACGCATACGCGAATCATTACGTCCACACCCCCATATTTATCGTTTTTCCTGATGAAGGAGGGGGTATGTTGTTCCAGGCTCTCTTTAGGCAGAGGTACACCAAGAATCAGTGCCCAAACTGAATCTTGACTCATCTGTGAAAAGCCCACTGAAACCTGGTCGCTGGTCCAAGGCACATGTTGTCTGCATTATGTTAAATGTAATATTTTGTCTGCTGCAATAAGCGGGACACAAACAGCGGAACTCTTGGCATAGAGACTTATCTCATGGAACCTTTGAACAACTCTAGACCGTGAAACTCGGCTTTCACTGGCGGCATACAGCTCTTGTGAAAGCCATGAAGTTATAGCAGTTCTATTTCGTTGTGCCGAATGTGCCATAATAGCAATCCTCAGTCGTCGTTGTGGATCTTGGTCGACCTTCTGCAGGTCTGCTGGATATGAATTCAATGTCCTGAAACTCTTCGTCTCATTCTATGATCCATATGTTCGTGGCTATTCATTTTACCTGATGCCAGATGAAATTACTCAACTCTTGTGACAAACGCAGCGAATGTTGTGAAAGAATTAGGACCACGAAAACACCTTGTGCACCTACATCACCTGCAGAATCAGAGCTCCACAGACACGCTCTTGTAAGGTTATGTACTCGACTCTGAATATTAACACAATTCTTCGACGGTATAATCAGTAGTTTTGGTACAATGCTTTTCGTGAAAATAATTTGCAAATTCTCTTAGCACGCGAATCTATCTGTCGATTGACGAAACCTCCCTGATTAGTATAGTGGTCAGAGACGCTGGCTACCATTTAGTTTAAACAGATTTAAGATCCCAGAGAAGACTTGAATATTTGACTTTAATGGAATCTCAAGAAGTTTGGTGTTTGGAGAAGATGGATGAGAAACTGCTTAATGTCTCTTTTGGGGATTTTCATCAAAATTGTTATGGAGAGATACTTTAAGTGCAATGGAGATCTTGTGAAGCCATTTATGAATCACTAGTTTTCCATCCTCTTCTTCATGGCCTGCCATGTGTAGGGAGGATAAGTAGAACAGCATGGGAAACATGGTGTCTTTCATCATTTTGTTGACAGATGGAGCGACTGAGATACCAAAGATATGTTGCTGCTATTTAAACATAAAAAGATAACTTTAGCTGTTTTGGATATGCGGACTATAGGTGAACAGAATGCGTCCCTTCTGACATTGTACTAGCAGTCTAGATGCTGGGTGAATTCAATGAAGCAGAAAGAAAGCTTCTTACGTTTATTACCACTTGACGCCTCCACATACCTATACAGCCATTATGACGTTGTAAGAAAACATTTTATTCGTCAGACAAGGCTTTAATACGACCATGTGCGTTTTGAATTTGTCACTGTAGGCGTTGATTGCTGTGCTGTAATGTTCAGGTAAACCGTCGTCTCGTAAAGATAGTCGTCTCCGGTCGCGGACAGGTGACAGGTGACGGAAGACGGGGACGCCTGGTGTTTAACAGTGGTAAACAGGCATATGTCCCACGCCTTCCCCTGTGTAGAAGCAGCAACTTTAAATTAATAAAAGTATTTACAGTGCAACAAGAGCAGATGAGTGATTGTGTTACATTGCAGTTCAGGTTACATTAGCATGCCATAAATAGTCAAGTGCAAGACATAAAGAGAAAGGGTCTTAAATAAAAAAAAAAAAAAAAAAAAAAAAAAAACATTAATCACATAAACATAAGGCGTAATTATATGCCAATACTCTTCACTCAATACATAAACTTAAGCATATTGCCAATGCATGATAGTGTTGTATATTGGGAATACTGAGGTATCTAGAGATTCTATACTTACTACAGGGTGTACAGACAGTGAACAAAAGCTTAGTAAAAACATGATACTTGATAAAATACAGGACAAAATACATGATACAATACATGAGACACGGAATACATTGATAAAATACAAGAGACATGAGATACATTGATAAAATACATGAAACATGATGCAACTTTAGAAATAGTACACAACACTAAAAATGTGATATACAGAGCGGAATACGTATACAAAGGTATTAACAGAATACAAAACAGAAGATAGTGCATTAAAGATTTATGTACAATGGATATATACACAGAATACCCACACAGGTGACGGAGGACGGGGACGCCTGGCGTCTAACAGAGGTAACAGGCATATGTCCCACACCCTCCCCTATCCAGACACAACAACTACACATTACACATTAATATGATACATAATTAAGCACACACATTTGAAATACATGACAAATAAATATACATAGAGAAAACACAGTTCAACACAAAATATACAAAACATAACAGTACAATGATACAAAGTACACACAATACGACATTAAACAGCATAAAACATATATAAACATTACGTTAAACACACACATTGCATTAAACACATAAAACATATAAGGTGCACAGTTATAGTGGCAGTTCAGTATAGTTTCAGGGAAAGTACTTTACAGTGGCAGTACTAGGCACATTGCGCAGAATGTACGCAATACCCACAAGTGAAACACTAGCGGTATACAGCATGTAGTATGTATTGTTGCACAGTTTGTTAAGGCAGAATGCAGTCACTGAGACCATTATGAATAGCACTGTTTTATAATGGGAGGCAAAGGTCTTGGCCGTAGGCCTTAATGGTGTTAACGATTTTGCACACTGTGTTGATTGCCGCTTTATTTTTAAGGATAAACTTGTGGAAGGCAGGTATGTTCGTGGGTTCCGGGAAATGGTGCTGTTCTGTGAGTGGGCACCGGAAGATATAGTGATCGGGTGTCCCCTCTTCCCCGCATACACAGCGATCCGTATTAGAAATAGTGCGTCTGTTGAAGTAGTCCGGGAAGGGACCGTGCCCAGTTACAAAGTTAGTAAGTGGAGCGTTTGCTATGAGTCTCTCCGTTGTCACCATCGATAGAAAACCATACACTCTTCTTCCTGTGTTTCCATGTTCCCATACTCTTTGCCACCACTGGACTGCTGCGCCTTTCAGCAGTCTTTTAAGATGGGAAGGTGGCGCCGGAACAGCGATGGGACGTGCGTTGATGTTTGAGGCTGCCTCTTTGGCGAGCACGTCCGCTGCCTCATTACCTGCATTGCCTTCGTGAGCTTTCACCCATGTCATGTCCACGTGTACCTGTGGGTTATCTTTTAAGAGTTTTTGAAGGCGGATGATCAACGGGGAAACATGGTTGTGTTTGCTTAAGGCCAGCAAGGCAGGCATACTATCCGTATAGAGATAAGCTTTTGAGATTTTTCGGCTTATTAGATATTCAACAGCAGCTGTAATTGCTATCACTTCTGCCTGAAAGACGCTATTGCTGTCACCTAGGTGGCCTTTCCAATGATGTAATTCTTGGCTTTGCCAACAGTGCAGGAAAGCACTGCCAACGCCTTCAGCATGTTTAGAACCATCAGTGTAAAGTGTATGGTTGCTGATGTGCTGTATTTCTTTGTTGGGCTGTTGCATGATGTGGGTGTGGACCCCTAGTCCTTTATGCGCTGGATGTGTGTGCAGCGGTGTCTTGGGGTGCTCATAAAGTGCTGGACTGTAGAGAGTACCTGCGAAGGAGGCGTCTTTCCTCAAGTGAAGGACTCTCGTATATGTCGCCTCTAGCTCGGCCTGGATGTGTAGAGGGACTATACCTGCTAGTGTAAGGGCGGAGCTCCTGGCTGTTGTGCAGTATGCCCTGCAGATGCTTATGACAAAAGGGCGTTGGAGTGATGTTAACTGCTTGATTTTCCTCGTTGTCATCGGTTGAGCCCAGATTGCAGCTGCGTACAGCGCAATCTTTTCCACCACCGGGCTATAAAGCACTTTTTGAATGTGGGGATTTAGTCCCCAATTCCTTCCTTGAAATTTCCGTGTCATTCTGGCTATAGCGGAGGTTTTTGCTCTCTGTTGCTGCAAATGTGGCACCCATGTTAAGCCAGAGTCCCAGACCACTCCTAGATATTTCTGTGTATCCATGAATTTAATGTTGCGGCCAAGTAATCGGATACAGGGACGACGTACAGGCTTCGTGCCCGGTCTTGGGATGAGGAGTGCAGAAGACTTGGTGATAGAAATCCTCAGCTTAAGGTCTTCGCATAGGCTTGCGAACTTGGCGCACGCTTCGCTGCCATTGGCTTCAATTTCGTCTCGTGTGCGACCTTTAACAAGGAGAGCCGCGTCATCAGCATATGCAATGATAGTTGTGTGATCAGGCCACGTCGCTTCGAGGATTTTGTTAAATGTCAGGTTCCAGAGCAAGGGCCCTGCACAGGACCCTTGTGGGCAGCCTCTGACTTGGGTCTTAGTAACAATGCCATTATTGTTTGCCATAAGTAATTGCCTATCTGTGAGATAACTCTCAAAGACTTGGTAGATGTTCTCCGGGCATTGCGCCTCTCTGAGGGCCTGCATGATGGCGGGCCACCAAAGGGTGTCGAAAGCGCTCTGGAGGTCTATTGAGATGAATGCGGTCTGAAGATTCTGTGAGCGATTAAGCTGGACTTCATCATATATTCGTTGAAGGGCATGTGTGGTTGAGCAACCTGAACGGAAGCCATATTGCTTGGGACTGAGGAAGTTGTTTTTGTGAATATGATACTTCAGCCTGTTAACTATGATCTTTTCATAGATCTTACCCAACGCTGAAAGGAGACAGATCGGACGAAAGGAGCAGGGGTCTATTGGGTTCTTATCTTTTTTGAGAAAAAGTACCACGTGTCCCTTCTTGAAAGCTTGTGGAAATACTCTGTGGTGCAGGAGTTTATTGAAGTAGAGGCGAAAGAAGGTGGGCCGTGCTTGGAAGGAGACCTTTAAGATTGCATAATCAAGTCCGTCCGGACCCGGTGCCCTCTTCAGTGGTAGATGGCGGAAGATGTGAGTGATTTCCTGCATTGTAATGGGGACATCTTCTGGCGTTCTTGGGATCTCTGTGGAGTTTCTCAAAAGTCGCTGGGCCGTCGTGTCATCCTGTTCTGGATCCGCTGAGAAGATTGCATCAAGCAGTGCTGTGGCCGTGGACCCTGCTAAGTCAATTGTTTGTGGTAGATTCCCTGGCTGCACTGGCACTTGTGCCGGCTGGAAGATTTTCTGCGTGGCCAGTTTATGCAGGATTCCATAAGGATTGCTATTGCTGGTACAAAAATTGCGCCAGCTGTTGATTTTGGCTTCTAGAATTGCTTTTTTATAAGTAGCCCGTGCTTGTCGGAATGCGGTTAGCAACCTTTCCGTTTCTGTGCCGTCTACAGCCGTTCGGAGACGGCGACGTAATGCTCTGCACCTTTGGCGCATTTGTCTCAGCTGCCTAGTCCACCACGTAATGCCTTGCAGTTTCTTGGCAGTCCTGATTGGTAGAATTCGCTCACATATGTCCTTGAGAGTGGTGAGAAGATTATCTGTGTAGATATTCATATCATACTGGTCATTAAGCGTATTAAGCTCCATCTCTTCTCTTCTGAGAGTTTCGCTGAGAATGCGATGCAGATGCCTAATCTTGCCACCCGGAAGCTTAAACCTTTTTAAAATGCTAATGCTGGTGTCTACTTGAATGAGGAAATGGATGTACTTATGATCGAAATTGCTTTCATCATCCATGACAGTCCAAGAGTAAATATTGTTGACAATGTCCGATGTTGAAAGGGTCAAGTCGGGCCAGCCTTTATGATACGAGTTGTCAAATAATGTCGGCTGTGCACCGGGGCTGTTATGCAAGTGCAGGTTATTGCTCGCCATGAAGTTTTCCATTTCGTGGCCCTTAGGAGTCGTGTCACGGTAGCCCCAAATGACATTGTGGGCGTTGAAGTCGCCTCCAATGATGTGTGGTACCGTAAGACATTTCAGTCTAACGTGATTGTATGCTGTAGTTGCGTCAGTGAGGTCATCGCTGGGGGAGGAATAAACGGAGCTTAGTATGAACTGTTGATTGTTAAAGATAACTAGTACGGAGACGAAATCTCGTTCCATTGAAACCAGGAAAGGTGTCCAGGTAGGGTTACAGCAGGCAATGGCTGCTCTGGGTGCCTGCTCTGCTGTGGATTTCCTTTGGAAGATCTTCCATGCCAGGGGAAAACTTGCCACCTGGCCTTCACGGCAGTATGGTTCCTGGATTAGAAGAAAGTCTAAATTATGATGTATTGCATGTTGTATGGCTTGGGATGAGGCAGCTTCTGCTCTCTGCAAATTAATTTGAGCGCATCGTATGGGTGTCTGGTGCAGGGTGGTTTCCACTTTTGTTTCTGGTCGATCTTCAGTGGGTGTATTTTTCGTTTTGTGTGGCGTCCAGGCTGGTGCGGAGGTACTTGGTCGTTGTGCGTTATTCGTAGATTGTGCTTCGTCGGATTCGCTCAACATACCGTGCATAGGTTGGGCATCGGATGTCGTATGCTGGATGGTTGCAGGGCATTGTACTATGTGTTCGGAAATTTGTATCTGCGCAGTTGATACAGGTGGGCTGGCATGCGTGGCAGTCCTTGATGCTGTGGTTGCTCGAACAGAAGGCGCAGTAGATTTTATTCGTGCAGCCTTGTTGAGTATGACCGAACTCTTGGCATCGGAAACATCTCTTGGTATTGAAGTGTTCCGCGATGCGGTGTCTTTGCCAACCAATGAACAATTTGGGCCATTGGAGGAGACTTCGGTAAGCTGCTGGCTGGCACTCCACGATCCATTTAACAGTATTTTCTCTGTCTTTGAGACGGTAGAGGATCTTTGCTGATTCTTTGGATAGATGGAACTCGGAGCTGAGCGCTTTTTCCAATTCTTCTGGCTGGACATCAGGTGACACACTGTGTATGGCCACTCTCAGTAATCTGGTCTGTGGTTGTCTGGTCTTGACCAGATCTTGCCCCTGTTTACTCTGTAGGGTGTTGACTAATTTCGTTGCGTCCTCTTTGGTTACGCAGTCTACCGCTAATCCTCCCTTCTGCAGGTTCCGGATGGTGCTAATTTTGACTCCCAGCTTTTGTAGTGGAAATTTCTCGTTGAGGACTGTTTTCAGGTCTTTGCTAGGGGTTGCTGTATTCTCTGTTGGATAAATGAGAATAGTATGCTTCAGCTTCGGGGCGGCAACTTGTGCGTAAGATTTAACGCGTGTGCTGTTGGAAGCTGCCGTCTGTATGGTGATCGGTGCTGTGAGAACTTCTTCCTCAGTGTTCACACCTATTTCAGTAGTAGGCCGAGGGTTATCGCTGTCTGGACCCTGTAGGGCCAGCTCTCTGAGTGCTTCTATTATAAATCTTATTTGGTCTCGTAAGTCAGCTGGAAGTACTGCTCGTTTGCCGCACTTTGTATTGCTGATGCGCAGAGCCTCGTCTGCAAATGAATGAATCTTCTCCGAGTAGCTTAGAGTGTCTCTCTGGGCTGGATTTGTAAGGTCGAGGACCCTTGCTAAAATGGATGTCCGGTCGCGGACACTTAGCCGACAGCCACTTAGCCGACAGGACACTTAACCGACATGGACACTTAGCCGACAGGACATTTAGCCGACACCGACACTTAGCCGACAAAACATATAGCCGACAGAGACACTTAGCCGACAGGACATTTAGCCGACAGGACTTTTAACCGACACGAACACTTAGCCGACACGGACACTTAGCAGACAGGACATTTAGCCGACACGGACACTTAACCGACAGGTCATTTAGCCGACACGGACAGTTAGCCGACAAGACACTTAGCCGAAAAGGACACTTAGCCGACAGGACATTTAGCCGACACTGACAGTTAGCCGACAGTACATTTAGCCGACAGGACATTTTGCTGACACCGGGAGTTAGCCGTCAAGACATTTAATTACGGGACAGTTAACTATCAACACATTTATTCGACAGGACACAAAGCCGACAGTAAAGTTTAGCTGGCACGTCACGTACCCAATAATTGTTCAAACTTACTATCAATTACAAATTTCTCGACTTCTCCGTAAGTTCAATTAAATTAAAATAAATTAAGTAATTTAAGTTATTTTTAGTTCAATTAAATTAAAATAAATTAAGTAATTTAAGTTATTTTTAGTTCAATTAAATTAAGTAATTTAAGTTATATTTTTACTATCAGTAAAATTCATTTTTCGATTATTAAAGATCTCATATATACTTTTAATTATTGTGTTAATTTAGCATTGTTTGATATGTATCCATGGACCTCATAAGAAATATACCAACCCAAATGGGTTTTCTCCCTTGCCTTGGCGTATTGCCGGCTATCATCTTGACCATATCCGGAGGAGTAGGGACGACTTGCAGAAACTTAACAATAGTTGGCTATAATTTTCAAGAAAAAGCTCGTGATAGCACCTCATTTCACAAATTAGAGTTT
Source organism: Stegodyphus dumicola (assembly GCF_044657685.1). Classification (NCBI taxonomy): domain Eukaryota; kingdom Metazoa; phylum Arthropoda; class Arachnida; order Araneae; family Eresidae; genus Stegodyphus; species Stegodyphus dumicola. The sequence goes on along the minus strand of NC_140772.1, from coordinate 94,398,460 downwards.
TTAGATATTTTTATTTTTGAAACTGAGATTGATTTTTAAAAATTTAGCATGTTTATCAAGCGTAATTAATGTTCTAAATAATTATAAAGCTGTTACATGCTTTCAGGTCTGGATATTTTTTAGCATTTCCTATGCTGTAAGGAAATTTGTATCGCCTTCTTTTAAAAAATAATATTTTAAATCTGAACTAATAGAAAAATTCAAACAAACAATTTTCTCTTAAAATTTTTATGCTTTTTATTGGCGTAAATAAGTGAAAAATACTAAAATCGAAAAAAAAATGGATTTTTGAAAGTTTTTGCTTAAATTTCTTATTTGTACTGCTTTTTTTAAACGTATATCTGAATATTATAGCATAATATTCTGCAAAGAAGTTTTATTTCAATAATATTTCATAATACATAATAGTGATTAACACTTTTAACACTTTAATAATTTTTATGCATTTATTCTAATGTTAAAAATTGTATTTAACTGTAATAATTAATTGTGCTAGTATTTTATAGTGATTATTTTTTTAAATTTATGTCTAGTTCTGCATAAGTTTTCTTGTTTATTGCTAATTTATTTTATTAACCCAAAAGGGCGGCAGCTCAGAAAATATATTAGTTTCGAAACGGGATTTTGCTTTGTTTCACTATAAATGTCCGTTTCACTTTGCAAACTGTTGCCACCAAATATTATCGCCCTGTATTATATTTAAAGAAATTAAATAATAGAGAATCTGCATGAATGCATGTATGTTTCTCTCGCACTGTGAAAAAAACAACAGAATTTAGAATCATAAAATTTTGAATAAAGTAATCCTCCACCCGAACATGTTCACCTGGACGGCCTAATTTCAAAATTGTTTTAATCCATTTGATATTTTATTATATATTTGATTTGTAACTTTAACGAAGTTTTGATTAAGAAACTTTACGAGTTCAAAGCAAGCAATGGCAACCCTATACAGAAAATAACAATCTCCAGCGCGGAAATCCTAAAGATATGTCATTTTCAAATATTTTGTGATATTGTTCTTGAATTAAATTTTATGTGGTTTATTTGCGAAGAACATGACGTTTAATAAATAATGGTAACACGCAAAACGTTACAAAAACGCTCTTTTGGGCGTAATATAAAATTATATTGCTGAGTGCTTCCAGAGTTTATCCTTTTTCCCCCTCATTACACTCAAAAAAGTTTATGCTCCGAATTTTATGAATTACTAAAATAAATAATCATCTTGCATTGTTAATAAATAATGATCATATAATCAAATAAATGATAGTTTTGTTATGTTATAATAATTTTAAAAACTACTGCCTAAAAATAAATGCTCATAAAATCAAAGAAAATTATCAGATCTTGTTTAATTTTACCTTAATTGTTTCAAAGCATCATATATTATCAGTATTATTTAATTTTACTTTATTTGTACACAAAAGTAAGTTCATAAGTTTTGCGTTTGAATTTTTACCGTTTTACTAAAGTAAAGAAATTTATACAAGAATTACGCTTGAAAAAAAAATGCGCAAAATGCAGTAAAAAGTGCTTTTATGAGAAATGTTAACTCCAGTTCCCAGTGCAAAAACTGGGACTTTCATAATCTCATCACTTATACAACGTATCGCATTTAATAATTAAAAACAGTTATGTGATACAAAAGCCAGCGGTTTTCCGTGTTAAAGTAATCCAGATGGTCCCTACTCTTTCTTACGGGCCCACCAGCGGCCGAGCGGTAACGTTGCTGAACACTGGTAGTTCGGTCCGAGGTTCGAATCCCGGGAACGGGCTGCCTGCATGGGTGGTATCGTGGTTTTACCCATGTGTAACGTGTATACGAGCCAGTTTCCCTTAAAAAGTCCTCCACGAAGGCATCCCTTTATAAAACGCTGAAATTTCTCGTCAGGGAATATGAATGAAATTTCGAAAGGAAAAACGATTTTTTTTAGCTAAGTACGGCGGTCACTTAATTACATTTTAATGTGAGATCTTCAAAAATTATCCATAAAGCTTCTTCATTTAATCAACTGAGTTCTATAACACTTTCACTTCATTAATAATTTTTCTTGTTTATTTAATGATATTAATTTTCCAATCTCGCTCTTTCAAATGCTTTCAAATTTTTAATACCTTTACGTTTCATTACTGTTTTACACATCACATCATGTTACATTCTTTCCCTTACGAAATCGTGCGGCCGAGCGGTAAAGTCGCTGAGCACTGGTAGTTAAGTCCGAGGTTCGAATCCCGCGAACGGGCTGGCTGCATGGGCGTTTTCGTGGTTTTCTCCATGTGTAACGTGTATACGAGCCAGTTTCCGTTAGAAAGTCCTCCACGAAGGCATCCCTCCCTTAGGCAGATAACCCTAGTGTGCTTTGCCATAATTAAATAAACCAAAACCAAACCCTTACAAAATCGTTTTGCTCTTCCCACTAAGGAAATTTTCTTTCCCTGTCATGAGAAATCTGAATAATGCAATAAAAATTATTGTTATTCATGAATTATACTTTTTATGGAAACATATGGTGGTGAGGGTTAGTTTAGCAAATAAATTTTATTTTGTTATTAAAAACAATTAAAAAAAGTGAATTTTTAAGACAAGCAAAGATATAAATTATTTGTGACCTCTATAATTTGCAGTTCATGCCACCATTCGTGAGATAAAAATTCTGTAACATTTTATTGATTACGCCTCTCGCTTAAAATACTTACTTAGGTTAATGCTTATAGCCCTAAACTAGTGCATAATGTTTAATTTAGAAGTAAAATAGTCTTTAAGGTTTTGTTTTATTCATTTTCGAGAAATTTCAGCGCTTTTTCAATTTGGCCAATGTACACCAAACAGCACGATACATATCAAACAATGCTAAATTAACACAATAATTAATAGCACATATGAGATCTTTAAGAATAGAAAAATGAATTTTACTGATAGGTGAAAAAATGACTTAAATATTGAACTTATGGAGTAGTCCAGAAATTTTGTAATTGATAGTTTAAATAATTTTTGGGTACGTGTCTGTTAAACGTCCCTGTCGGCTTAGTAACCTGTTGACTAAGTATCTTGACAGGTAAGTGTCCCGTAGCTAAATGTCCTGACAGCTAACTTTCTGTGTCGGCCAAATGTCTTGTCGTCTAACTGTTCGTGTCGGCTAAATGTCCTGTCGGCTAAGTGTCCTTGTCGGCTAAATGTCCGTGTCGGCTAAATGTCCTGTCGGCTAACTGTTCGTGTCGACTAAATGTCCTGTCGGCTAACTGTCCGTGTCGGCTAAATGGCCTGTCGGCTAACGGTTCGGATCGGCTAAGTGTCCGTGTCGGCTAAATGTCCTGTAGGCTAAATGTCCGTGTCAGCTAAGTGTCCGTGTCGGCTAAATGTCCTGTCGGCTAACTGGTGTCGGTTAAGTGTCCTGTCGGCTAAGTGGCTGCCGGGTAAGTGTCACGGACCCAGTCGTCTCCCTTACAATCCGCTACGTTGCAAGCGGATATATGGTGCTCTCCTGTTTACCATATTTCTTGGCAAATCGTACGTGATGTGGCTGTACGATGCTAACAAAAACAAAAGTTAATCATCTTGGGCGTCACTGTGTGTAAATGAATGGGATCCTGCACGTCTCTGTGTCGTGCTTCCTGACCCATCGTTTTTTTAAGTTTTCTAATATTTAGATCTTCGATTAACTATACTATATCGTCAAACAAACATAAATATTTTATCATTTATTGTAGATAATAAATGCATCTGTATTCAGAATTGGAAGTTTGCATACGTTATGCTAGTTATATAAAAAACTTATTTAAACTTATTTAACGTCCAATGTAGTTATTTCGAATTGTTAGATGCTACTGAACATGAAAATCTATACCTGTGCTGGTATATGCTAACAGAAAGTACAAGTAATGCTCATTTGTAAAAGAATCTAATACTAGAAGACTAGAAATTATGACCAGAAGACTCGAAATACGACAGAGTAAGATGGTACAAGGTATGTTAACCCATTAGCCGCTGGTGTTGCGTTGACGCTACGGTCAAAACAAATGCGTATATAAATATAACTACCTAAGATATTTTATACCAGCATATGATTTTGCGTAGGGAATAGTTTGAAGATTATTTCTGTAAAAAAATATCTGCCTTCAACAATCATTTTGTTTATAATAATTAATCTCATATTTTAAGCAAAATGTAAGCAAAATTTTCGACCGGGTATTTTTGCTGAAAATATTTAACGAAAGAATCGGTCTTTATGAGTGATCTATTTTTAGTCAAGGTCACCGTTTATCACAACATTAGATCAGTCAGATGTTTATATTTGTGTTGGCAAGGAAGGCAAAACAGGTGTTGCGTTAACGCAACGTCAGCAGGAAACGGGTAGTCAATCTCCTGTTTCACTCATTCCTTTCGATGTTCTGGTTCATGTTCTGGCTGTTTAAAAATGCCTTGAACGAGGTATCTTACATTAGAAAAAGCCCTTCAAAGATTTTTTGATGAAGAAACAGATGATGATAATGTTAATAATGACCAGAATGAAACTGATATTGTTGTTGTTCCCCAAGAAATTGCAGAGGCTAAGAAAGGAATGGCAATGTTGTAAATAATGATAATGATATTTTACCAAATTATACTACTGGGGAAGTTGAAATACTCGTAAGAAGTAAGTTTCAGCCTTCTAAAAGCATTTATAGTCATACTAAAAAGTTTAAAAAGCAGAAGACTGAAATCTTGAAGTGGATATAAAAGGAATTGTTAGTTATGTCTCAGGAAGAACATGAAGAAAGAGATAGACGAGAAATTATAAAAGACAAAACACAAGGTAAAACTAGTGCACAGATTTTCGATTTTCCTTTTGGTTTAGTCATTTACTCTCTTCTTGTTGAACATACAAATATATACGCTCAGGAAAAAAAAATCCCAGAATTTATTGCATCTGAAGCCTATATGAGAAGATTTATTGGAATATTATTGCTTACAGGATATCATTCTTTACCTCAAGAAAAAATGTATTGGTCTTTTGATAAGGACATTTCCGTTCCTGTTGTACAAGAATTGATATCACGTTTGCAGTACAGGAATATGAAGCAGAATTTGCATTTGACAATAGTCAAATTGACAATACTGATAAATTATATGAGGTGAGACCGTATCTAAATTTACTAAATATCACCACTTTTTACTACTGGAAATATAAAGTATCTTTTAGATTTCAGACGCGAGAATGCATTATTCCTTTTTCAAACTCCTATTGAGAGTGTAGAATTAGCCAGAAATAGATAAGCAACAGGAAAACCTAGTAAATTCAGCATTCAAAAACCATTTCATGGAGATGGTAGACATTTTATCGTAAAGTCCGTTGATAACAAAAGACTTTGTTGTAAAGAGTACCATAGCCAGACTGTTTATAGATGCAAAGTATGCAATGTAGCTTTACATCATGATTGAAATCAAGCGTTTTATGCTTGTATCTTTCAAATGAAATAATCTGTATTTGTAAAAGAAATACAATGTATATTTTAATATTAAATTAATTAAAGTAAAGTGATATTTAGATTTATAAAACGATATACAGCTAAAAAGTAATCCTGCGCTACACTCAAAAGAAACATCACACGAGTACAATCCTAATCACTAAACATCCGTAGTCTTATTCCGCTGACGTTGCGCGAACGCAACACTCGCTTTTTCCACAGGTAAGAGCATTTTTTTTATTTTCAATATAAATTTATGTCATAAATGCTTAATTTAATATTTATTATTATTTTCATGAGAAAAGAAACATTCTTTGTAGTTTTGGCGGTTAAGTCAACAAGATGTGTTTTATCTTTTCATAAATCAAGTACGATGCATTTGGAAAATGTCATTTGTTCACAGAGCAGTGTAAATAAAAACCGAAGGTCATTTAAAATTGTCTCAAATTTAGCTGATTGTGTCCCAAATAAAAATCACAAATTAGCTTCCTGGATTTTCATGTATTCATAAAACATGTAAGCTTAAACGCTGCGTTCAGTCTTTCGTGATAAGGGGAACTTCGTAGCGGCAGTTATTCAAAAATATTCCTCCCTCTATTATTTCGATTTACTTCTCTTCTGTACAATAATATAATATGTAAACTATACTAAATTTCAAAAACACAGTTTAAGTAAAGAATTCTTGTTCAGAGCTAAAATGCATGTTCCATTCTTTTACGATGTATATGGGAGCGAAATGTTTAAAGCACTCAACTTGCATTATTATCAATATTTATAAAGATAATAAAAAGGATCTTATATCAAAAGTTTCTTTCGCGGGATTAGCAAATTGTTCAGAAATGAACGAAATTTATTTAATGAATATTAGTTACTTATTTTACAAATATCAAACATTAGCGCTTAAGCCATCAGTTCACGGGCTCTCCAGTACTTTTTTAACAATGTTCTTATACCGAAGAAGTGCAATACAATTATTTAAATGTTCAAAAATGATAGGCTGATTGGAGTCACACAAAATACAGTTTGGGGAATCCGCCGCTCCAATTCTGCAGAGGTGGTCCCGCGAACAGTCATGTCCAGTCAGCTGTCTAAATAAAGCTATCTTTCCTGGAAAACTGGGAATGAAAGTGTTTTCTTTTCCCAAAATCCTCCACCTCTTACCCATAGCACGTTGAATCATATCCTTCTTAAGAAATTTCTTAACAGTCAGGCTGACAAACAATTTAGTCATATGAAATGAAAGCGGTTGATTAATGCCTTGCATTATGAAAGTTACTTTCTTAGCCAATGTACCAGCATTTTTAATTTTCTATAATTCTACAGTCGTCTGGAATTCATTGGAACGAAATTCTGTGTGCCACTGCTTTAAGCAAAGGCTTACAGTCTAAGATTCTTTGGATACTACGTTGATTATTTAGAAGAGCTTGAAGTGCACTTTTGGAATTTGACACTATGACCGCCTTTAGAAAAGAGTTGCTACGATGAATCGACAGTTGTTGAATAGCCACAGCAATAGCTTCGATTAAGTCAGTATTAAGAGGGCCTATTGGTAAGGAGAAACTGAAAAGCTCGTTATGGATACCTGCTGCAGCGCTGTGCGTTATCTCTAACATAGAGTCTTCAGTGTAGACATGCAACCACTCATTTTGAGGATAGCGAATCTCAATAGTTTCCATTGCAGTAGATTTTAATTATGAATCGCTTATTTTATTTTTAACAACTCTTTGAATAAGATCAAGATTTACATTCAAATTCAAAATGTCTAAGGGACAATGGGAAGAAGGTAAAATTAGATAATTTCGGCTCAATTCCAAAGCATCAGATTCTCTCTGAGCAGCCTGTATAAAGTCAGTTTGAGTTTTAAGATTCTTAGAAATGTCCTTATTATAGTTCCTCCAAAAAGGGTTGTCGGGCAAACGCACTAGCTTCTGATGTTTCCATTAAAACCTTAAAAGAGTTAAATTAATATAATAATTTATATCCTCATATGTATGAATTTAATTAATTAATTACCAAATATTCATAATTAGTTTAAATTCATAATTAGTTTTTTTTTAAAGTTTCATAATTTGGAATTCTACCTTTGCAACTTATCTTATATTTATTGCTTCTATGTTAATTAAAACTTTCAGAAAATTAGAAATCCGAGTCAAATTATTTCAGGAATATTAAACTAAGAAGTAAAACTAAAATATTTTGTTTAATTTTTCCTTCTCTACATAAATTTAATACTTTCCCTGTCTTAAAATGTACATTATTTTCCCTCTCTCTGCTTATATTATTATCATGTGCATAAATTACTGCTACGTGTTTAATCGTAATCATTCGTATCATAAATATTTGATTCCAGAGAAACCAGATATTCCCCAAGAAATGCGAGTGACAGGAAGTACAAGCCGATCAGTGGATCTGTCTTGGTCACCTCCATATAGCGGAAACAGTAGATTGCTAAACTATCTTTTGACATATGAAGAAGATGAGAATAAAGAAGGTAAAATTGCTTCTAATTTGAATCAATATTAGCTGAAATAATTATGAATTTGTGTCTCTAATATGTAAACTATTATTGAAGCTGTGTTTTAATTATTATTAAAGTAATTGTTGGAATCAGAAATGTCTTATCTATCTAATTTACTTACACAAGAACAGATTTAAAATGCAATAAACTTTATTTATCCATTGTTTCTAGATTAAAAGAGTTGAAAATGAACGAACAAAACTTCGATAACTTATCAAAAATAATTCGCAACTCTTCAGTCTTAATACCTTAGGCGTACAAATATCGAAAGTCATATCCTCTAAAATACGACATTACATAAAAGTAAGGATTGATTGACTGTTTGTAAGTACTATATTGAATTTTAAAATATAAATGTAGGTAAATTGAAAGATAAAATAAGCTATTTTTTGCCATATGTGCTTTTTTTTATTTTGCTTTATATCTTATTTCCGATTTTCATTTAATTATAGCCAGCAGCCGAGTTGCAGTTTCATCCAACGGAAGTAGATTCTGGTCAGTACCTAGGCTCATGCTGTCAGTACAGATGTAATTTACGAACATTTCGAAATTCGCTAGCACAGAACTAGCAAAAAACACAACTGGAGTATTTGAAGCAAAGCAAAAAAAAAAAAAAAATCGCGTTTGTCTTTGAACTTTAGCTGTACTATACGGAATCTTTCTTTGAATGGGTTAAAAAAATTCATTAAACGCTATAGCGCTAGCTTGCTTATCAAATGCAGGAAACTTCACTACGCGTTAAAATGTTCCCTTAAATACAAGAAAGTTTAATGTTATTACCTGAACGCTTGTAGACCCTCAAAACGCTTTATAAATAATAAATAACCTTAGGCGAAGGTTTTAAAAAAGGTAGAAATGATGTACCTAGGAAAATAATTTGCTACATGAAGGACGATATAATTAAAAGTAGGTACTGGCTTGAGAGCACGAATTATGAATGTATTTCTGGATCAGAAATTTAATCAGTTATTGCATTTACTCGTAGATTAAAAATTTCTGCTTAGTTATCTTCCAATAATCCAATTCCAATAATCCCAGTCGTAGACCTACTACGGTCTACGACTGGGCGGGTTGTTGAGTAAATAACTTGCTTTACATGTCTAATATTTGCACTACATGTAAGAAGTTTAAATATTTCGAAAGGAATGCGTTAACGAGAGAATAAATGAGTACAAGTTTAAAATTTAAATTGCTACATGTCAACAAGTAAAGGCTATTAAATAAAATGGTGATCTATTTAAATTCCTGTGCACAATTTGACACTTTTTCAAAAGACCTGAAAATGTGATTCAGCTTTTAGCCATGTGAAACAAACAAATTCCATTTTCCCTGAAATAATAAAAGTTCACTTTATTATTTTATAATAGTTAAATAAAATTAAAAATAATTCTTTTTTCGAACTGCTGTATACTTGTGTGCTAAATTTTATTTGTTTCCTTTAACTATAAATGAAATAATATACGGTTGAACATAACAAACAGAATTTTAATATTTCATCGACAATATATATTGTTTTCGTTTGACATTTTATTTTGATGTTAGAAATGTTTTCAGCGGAGCTTCTCTGAAACTTATGCAAATTTACTGCACTTCCTCATATCTCTGACCTTATATATTGAATACCGGTAACAAACGGTCAGCAGTGACTAACTAAAGCCCACCTTTGACAAATATGAAGCCATGCACAAATGAATAAATGTTTGTTGGGTAAAGTATCGGTTAGTTTCATTTTTCCTCAAATTATTTTAATTATTGCTTCCCCTTGCTGTGATGACTTATGGACTGACAGATAGTGAATTTGTGCCCACCAGCGGCCGAGCGGTAAAGTCGCTGAACAGTGGTAGTTCGGTCCGAGTTTCGAATCCCGCGAACGGGCTGACCGCATGGGCGTTTTCGTGATTTTCCTCATGTGTAACATGTATACGAGCCAGTTTCCCTTAGAAAGCCATCCCCTTAGGCAGATAGCCCTCATGGCTTTGCCATAATCACACACACAGACAGTGTACGGTCAATCTATCAGTGACCAATAACCGTGAATGTAATTATTGTACTTTGAATTAATTTCATTAAAAAATTATCTAACTTAATTGACCTGCAACAACTAGTAACTTTTGGCTTATGCTCAGTGACTTCAAACCGAAGGTCAATGATGACTTAAAGTCGCCGCCAGCATGGATGTGCAACAATTCAATTTCGAAAATTTACTTAATTTACTGTACATTAGTAACATATAATTGATCTAAAGTAACTATCATATCCTGATGCCACTAATGACCAAAAGTTCTCATAGGCAATGGAGGTTTGCAATTGAATTTTGCCATCAAAAATATATTCCCTTTTATAACATTAATTAGAAAGAGTGTTTCCAAAATTTTAAGAACGTAATGTTAAGTTACGATGTTAAATTACCATTTACTCACTCTGTCAAATGTTGTCATTGAATGAAACATAAGATATTTATTTATTGAATAACTTAAATATTTCTGTGATTAATAAAACAGTGATGCCCCTTGTTTCATATTTAATGTAGAATTTAGTGTATTTAATGTAGAATAATTTTTTTTCAACAGGTAAATTTAAGAATTGGTTAAAATCTTTGCTTTATTGACAACAAATCATTTAAATCTTGTTCTGGCTTCTTTTAGCACAGAATTATCTTGAAAAAATCGGTTTATTTTTATTTTTAGGTCCGTGAAAAAATATAATAATCAATATATTATTATATTTATTTTTTGCTTTGGCTGCTAAATCAGATTTTGATTTATTTTATATTATTCATGTATCTAAGTAAAAAGTTGTACATGCCAAAAAATAGGGCTTTTTATGCATTACCAAAGCCTTCGAATATCGGCGTCTTAATGAAAATTGTTTACTGTTTTTATTTACGCTAAATAAAATGCTATATATTTGAAAAACTACACAATAATTTAAAAGAAATTTACGTACTTAAGAAAGCCCCTCCAAAAGGAAAACTGAATCAGAATTTTTAACAGCCGAAAATTGTTATAACTTCTCTCCAACAACAATTATAGAAAAAGTTTGATTAAATAATTTATGTACAACCTTTGTTTCAGAAGTAATTACTATTTCAGCAAAAAGTCAAGACACTGATATGAAGCCAATTACCATACCTCCATCAGAAACAACGTGGTCTATTAATGGTTTAGTTCCAAATACAAAGTACTCTTTTCGAATATCGGCTGTAAACGCGTTGGGAGAAAGTGAAGCTAGTAATCCTGTGACAGTTACTACTGAAGAAGAAGGTAAGAATTTTTTTATAATATTTTGCATCATCATGAAATGTTTATCAAGTATAAATAGGCAAATATTTCAAATGTGACCTGATGCGTGTTGCTGTTGTATAGATATTGAATTTGATTCATACATTTTATTTACGATTGTTGTTATGCGAATGCATTCATTTCAGAAGTAAACTTATATATTTGAAATTATTTTATATGCATGCTGTATATGAAAATAATTGTATAAGAGTGTTAAGATAACGATAGCACATCTTTGTGTAGTAAAATTTTAGAATCCTTTATATAGCAAGATACTATGCTCATCAAAGTTTCAGACCATAGGCTTAAAATTTAATCCAGACAAATTATCTTGCAAATACAATTGAATACGTTATTTTCAAAACGTAAGAAAAATGAGGGCAACAAAAGAAAACCCACAATAACTAGCTCAAAAACGTACATACACATTTTACTCTTTGCTGTCACATTAAGTCTATACATAGGTATTATGCTCGTCAGTATTTATTTTCGTTGAATGAGCGAATAGTAATACATAATATGCAAATTCGTGAAGCTTATCGACTTATTATAATATAAGTATGGTTCTTTACTGTTGTGGCTGAAAACATGTATATGATTAGAAATGAAAAAAGATTTGATCATTGAGAATAAACCTACAACCGCAAAGGGTTTACACTTCAAGTTCCCCATACTTAACTTTTAGTAAGCGTTGTTGAAAATTATTATCATGTGTGTAACATTTCACGTTTTAACAACATAATCTGAATTTGGCTGTGTTTAACACCATCTATCTCTCATTAATTGGTCTGGATCACATTTCCAAACATGAATGATAACCGCGTGCTCAAAAACATGAGAATAAAATGCTAATATCGGAATTTTGCTTAAATATTTTTTTAACTACTTAGTTGGATCAACAGGATCAGAGCTTTTGGTGTCATGATTTCCCTATAACTATCATGGTTATAGGAAGGAAACAGTGAAAGAATATACTAATATAGTTATGTGTTTAGGTGCAAATGTGCAATAGACATAATGAGCGAGTTTAATGAAGGCGTATGAAAAGGAGCTGAATGATATCATTCTAGTAAACAAAACAGGCTAGATGTGCGGATACATGGAAACTGAAGGAATGCTTTGAAAGCTACACACACGGTCCATTTAATCTATATCTATATATATAAAGGATGAAAGTCTTTGTGTTTGTTTGTTCGCTAATAACTCAGTCACTACTATAGCTATCGTCACCAAACTTTACAATTCTTTTCTGTGTCCCGGGAAAGGTCGACGTCCACGTTTTTCCAAAAAAAGTAGCTAAAATCAGAGATATTAATTAAAAACTCGGAAAGACGTTAATTTTCGCCCTCAGTTTTCCGAGTGGCAACAGGCTCGCAAACAGGAGATGAAATTCTACTTTATTTAAAAAGTTGTTGCCACTGTTCGCTTTCAAATCCTAGAGTTTGTTAATAAAAAAATTCAAAGTTTTACGATGACATAAAAGTAGCATTGCCAAACATTAAATACATTATTCCCAATTCCAAAAATTCGCGGTATGCCATTTCGACTATTCTCATCTTTATACGACTTTAATCTGCCGCGATATTAATTAAAAACTCTGAAAACACTAATTTTCGCATTCATTTTTCCCTAGTGAGAATAATTATTCAAAACACATCTTCCATTGGAGAACTGGATTTTCTAGAGGCATTTCACATTCATAAAAATCTTTCTGTTCTAGTTAACGATCGTAATTCCAATCCAAATTTGCCTTCGGCCTTTAAAGAAATTATGTTTTAGTTCTGGTTTCACCAACAGATGGCGCCACTTGCTTATTCTTGTCCAGGCTTTCTTATCTTATCTAATCATTCTTTCCTATCTTGTTCATTTGCGGTTTTGCAGCTGAGGATGGTGGTTCGGTAAAACCATCGAAACTAGTCCTGTGGAAATTTTGTAAATATAACGCTGATTTTTGTTGTTTGTCTTCTGAATTAGTATTTATTCGGCGTGTTATTTTGTCTTAAAATTGCTTTGGAAATCTGGTCTTAAGAATGAAGAAGGTAAACTTTTTGTCTATGCACGTTGCATATCCATTTAATCTATCTGTATTGGGTCAATATATCCACATTTTATATCCATTTAAACACTTTCTCAATATTCATTTTATCTGAGAGTTAATTATATATATATATATATATATCATTACTTAATAAAGTGTTGTGATTAACGGTTGTTCTTCGCTGAATTTTTATTCGATAATTTCCAGCTCATAAATTCATTCTTCTTAAAAGCTACCCAACTTTCGCTCAGCTTTCATGCAAAGTTTCAATTACCTTCACGTGGTTGATGTCTTTTTTGCAGTCAGCTAAAGATCATTACCTCGAAAAACTGCTAGAACACTTAATAACTAACTCATTAACTTACTGAATATGAAAACACCTGCCTAGTTACCTTTGATTTAAGTGATCCGAACGTTTTCATGCCACATTATCATTAAAAATAAATTTGTTGCTTCAACGCAAAGTTTGGCGAAATTTTATTACTATTAAGTAAATTGTTGTGAATTTTTTACTATTATTCTTCTGTTATTTATTGTAAGAAGCAATGGGTATGATATCCTTCCAAAGAAATTTGATAAAATGTTTTGCTCTAAGTAGTGAAATCTTTATGGATCAGAATAATTTTTCTTCATTCCTGCTAAAATCTGACAAGTCTGCAATCAAAGCATGCTCGTATGTCTCTGTATTTATTCCAAAGTGACATGTTTATCAACTTTAGTTGATTTATGCTCCATAATTCCTTCATTAAATCACCACAGTTAGGAATTACATTTAGCTTTCGCGTAACTAAACTTATTGAGATGCAATGATTGAATACAAGAGGACATGATAGATCACGGTTACAGGATTCCATTCAACAGAATTAATTAGTTTCGCGTAATGAGTTGCAATTCTCAGTATATTATTCATTTGTAATTAACTCAACGGAAGCGAGTATTGTTCTTCTATGTGAGGTTAGAATTTATGTTTACATATTATGTGTAAATGTTTCGTACGATTTGCAGAGTAATATTTGAAGTAAATATTTACACAGAAAGCTATGAGCATTACAAACGTGTTTTCCATAAAGCTTTAAATATTAATTATTTCAGTGCGTTTATGTATGCGTTTGACAGTACTTTAGGCATTTATTTTGATGAAGGGGTTTGTTATGTTTATTTGTAGTTTTGGCTTCGATAAGCACGTTTTGCTTTGAAATATGTTAGCATTCCTTCCTCTCTTTCGACATTTGTCACAGAGAATATACATTGCTTGGGATGGAATACTGTGAAAGTGCAATGTAGCCATCTGTCAAAAAATCGCTATAATATAATTACAAAAGAAATGAAATTCAAATTAAATAATTCATTTACGAAGCATACATTTGCAGTGTAATTATGAATTTAATTTAATTAGATTTCTATAATTATAGTTAGTGTAATTGCAATTGTGACAGATATTTATAATTACATAATTGGAAAAATAATTACCTACGAAAATTACAATTACATATCTATATTAGTGAATATAATTAATTAAACAACAGAACTTTATTTATTAGAACTTAAAGATGTCGTTATTAAAGTAACCATTTCGTATAAACTATTTATTGCGATAATCTATAGGAACGGTTGCTTGTAGAGAAATGCCTTCTGACTCATTCTGCTGAAGTGCTTCGTGTAATTTAGTTTTGAAATAACGAAGCAAATTATAAAATAATTAAATTATTTGTTCAATACTAAGCATATTTTCAGTGAAGTAAAATAAACACAGCGGCAGAGGAAAATAATTACAGAAACTATGTATGAGGTAGGATGCTTTCAGTTGGGACTTTATTAAGGGAAAATTGCCTCCTATTTGCATTACACATACGATGAATAACAGAAAATTTCTTCAGCTGGGGATTTCAACCATGGAGATTGGATCCTGGAAAGTGTCGGTGTTTCATAACCTCTAAATTATTGGTTGGCCCTCAGCAATAAAGAAACAGTATTGTATTCAAACTGTTATACTTTTGCATAACTATTTTGTGTACTAAATGTTTCAACAACAGGGTTAAATATGAATTAGAATTAATATTCAGCAACAAAGTTGAATTTGCATTTAACCCTTTTAATATACAGCAACAGGTTTAAATACGTATTAGACTCCTCACAATAATTAAATTATGACACATATTTTAAATAAATAATTAAACGCATTTATTTACAAGCACTGTGCATCTAAAGGAACAGGTTCCATAGAATCATGTTGATATATACGTGCGTAGCGTTATTAAGTACATGTAAATCATTGGCTTTATTTTCTATTCAATACCTGACCCGCCCTGCGTAACAAATGAGTGATCTCCAGCTTGCAGTAACAATAATAATTAAGAACTACTCTTCATTAAATATAAGACCGTTTTCAATAAATAATTAAAATGAAATTTGTTTCCAATGGCTTCTATATGAAGTACTATTTCTGCTAGAAATAAATATATATAACTTTGTTCAGAAAATGTTACAGATAATTAGTAATTATCAGAAATGTTATAAAGGAATTTCAAAAAGGTGCTTTTAAAAAGGAATAAAATTTTTTATAAATGGAGGGGAAAAGGAAAATGACTAAATTAAAAAAAAAAAGTGTCTTTAAGCACTATTAAATTATGTTGTACGAAAGCAAAAGAGGAATAAAATGTATTTTTTATCTCTTACTAAAATTAATCGATATGAAATTTAGTATCTTCTTAAATTATACCGTTCGCGAGTAATGACGAGAAACTGTAGGCAATGACTTCCTATCATTATTATAAGTAACGAGCAGAGGCCACCTCTGCAAGAATAGTTTCAATAGTTGGACATTTGTTTCCATGCAAAAAAATTACTTTTCCTTGTTCTGATGCTCTTTAATATTACTAAATATAATATAAAAAGTTCATTTACAGTTAGTAGAAAAATGGCAATTTTAAGAAGGTACTTATTTTTAATTAAGTTGCGTATTTTGCTTTTTTTTAATTCTGCATCGACCAAGAAAAGTAATAAAACGTAATCGCTTTTTTTCGTCTAAACATGGTAAAATTTTTTAAACAAATGTTTTCAAGGCGTATGTTGTTTCTCAAGGAATAAAATATAGAGAAAAGATTTAATCGGATTGAAGTTTTGCTTTATTTTTAGTTGGAGTGTCTGTAATAAGTTTATTTTCTGATAATCGATTTTGAAATCAAAATGTGCATTTACTAAAGAGTAGTTAATAATTAACTTGGTAATATTAGTTTGTAGGCATATAGTTGCTCTCATGTTCCTTATTTCATCATTTTTTGCGATCTAACATGCTACAATACTTTGATTCTTGAACTTTCTTCATTCTGTAAAGGTGTATGCAGAATTTTTATTACTGTTCTATTAATGTTTTTAGAAATACTCGTATATGTGACTGGATTATCGGTAATTTGTGCAAGCAAAAGAGTGGCTGGAGCAAAACAAAAAACTGTGTGAAATAGCACAACTTGCGAAATCTATATCATGTATATTAAATTTAACTCTTGCTTATGAAATAATATAGTGTAGAGGGAAAACTGCATGAGCAGTCACATAAGGATATTAACAATGGACTACTCGAACATGGGGTAGATTATTATAGAAGATGTTATTTAAAAAGCTAACAGAAAACAGTGCTATGTTCCGTTTCTCATTCCAAGTTTAATTCATTACTATCAGATGCTGCTGTAATTGCTTTGAAAAGATTATTACTTCTTAATTTTAATCTTCTTAATTTTTTAAATAGAATTTTATGTTGCATATTCTAAATAACTTCAAAAACTTGCAGAAACCTAAATGGAGATAATGGCATTAAATTGAAAATATATCCTCGATGGGTCCTAGGCGCGGTAGTTCCGCGAATCCAATATCCCAGCGAATATGATATCCCAGTTATTTCTTCGTAGTTTCGCCTCTGACTGCTGCGAAACCATGCGCTCTTGTCTGAGCTTGGCTTTTGCAGGCTGAAGATTGATCTTTCTTACAATTTTGGTGGTCAGTTCCACAAGGTGGAAAAGGGCAACAGGTAATATGTTATGCAAGGTTAATGGCGACATTGTCCCGTCTAAGAGAGCTGTAGGTCAGAACTAACCAAGGATAAAACTTTATACCTAGCGATTTTCCTCAGCGACATGGCTACAAGATTCGCGAATTAGAGGCAAAGAGTTATCTAGGAAATCGTGGATCTCAGTTGCTCTACGAACTTGGTGGACCAAAAGATATTAAATATACCAGGATGGTTTTCGAAAGCATTTCACGACAGCATTCCAGATTTATCGTGTTATTTCCCCGATAATTAGTTTACGAAAGAACTACAACGTACGTGGCAGGACGAACTTCTTATAAAATTTGCTAATTCACGTTCAGGGTTTCATAAAGAAACTTTCCCGATCTGTGAACCCCTAGCGGCCTATCCGCTCGACAAATCGAAATGAAATTTCAGATATTATTATTTGAAAGCATGCGCTCGAGATTGTGATGATTTAAAACAAATACAGCTTTCAAGATCACGGTTAAAGTGAAAGTTTCGAATGGCAACATCCACTTTTTTTCGACACGATTTCATCAGCACAACACCATAAATGATGTTGGAACGATACTCGTTTGAAGATAATTGACGGCGTAAAACATTTGCAGAAACGCGCATTGTAAAGAACCAGTCACAATACAGAGAGGATGCATATTGACGCACGTTACATAACTCCATGTGTTCTTGTTGAAAGTTGTTGAGGAATTCCCTAACACGATTACTGCAGGTCCTTTGCATACTACGTGAAGTACAAGTTTCGATGTACGAAAAACACAGTCCTCAAGCTTCTATGTTCTACGGATGTTTTCTTATCGATTTCAGCGAATCCAGATGCTGCAACCCGAAGATGAGCTACAGATTGCGAATTTTCTCCTCATAAGATATGATGAAGATAGCAGGTGGTCACTGCGAAAATTATAGATAGATGAAGCACATTTATCCTTAACTAGGGACTTTAAGAACTGCGTTCACGGGTTGGCGAAAATCTTCTTTTACGGAGCACCAGCACATTTACACGAAGCTAAATTGACTGTGCGGTGCGGCATCGCAAGCACATTCATCCTCGATGCATATTTTTCGAAGAGATCTCTTGCACAGGTATGAAAGCGTGCTCTCTAGCAGACAACAATGGCGCAAAATTACATGTCCAGAAATGCAGCAGCGAGATGTCCGTAATGATATTGTATGGATGCAAGATGATGCTATTCCACACGTTGCCGCATGTGTTCGGCAGTTCCTGCAATACCACTTTGGAAATATTTACTTACTTACCTCACCTCCAGTAAAACATGAAGTTATACAGATTCCTCCCAAGTTTTGGGTTGTTGTCAATAATCCCCCGCAATCAATGAATTACCGTCTGCGAAAGTGGGCACGCGGAAATATTTTAATTCTAATAAAAGCTTTTTTTTTCTTTTCTCTTGTATTGCCACTGGTCTTTTACAATGTTCTTTTTTGCAAATGTTTTACACCCGTGAGTTTCGTCACATGTATGTATTTCCGACGACTTTTTTCAAGGCCCTGCTTGTTTGCGCAGGAAAAACGCAGGTATTGGCGCTCGAAAAGTTTGAAATGTTTATACTGTAAAAGTATATCTATTGTTTCACATGTTCACGATCTCTAGAGCATACTTTCAAATAACAGCATCCGGAATTTCATCTCGATTGGCTGAGCGGATAAGCAAATAAGAGTTCATATATCGGCGAAGTGTTTTTATGACTTCCCTGTACTTTTATGAGGATGAAAGTTTGAATCTCAGGTACGTGGTCTTCTATGTGTATTGTGTCTATGTATGGTCGCAAGGCAGAAAGAATATTTTGGAAATCTAAGGTTTCTTACGAGATCTGAATTATTTTCACTGAGTTAAATCAATCGTTAAAATTGTATTAATTGTTTGCTTGCTTACTTAACTAAACGCTAAGGTGGAAAAGTAGATTAAGTATTCCGAATAGGAACATGTTTGTTTAGCAATTTGAAATATGTATTATTATCAATTAAGAGAATGCTGCACGGACATTTATCTGAACGTTTACTTTAATCAAGAAAGTTAATAAAAGTGTTCAAAATGTAAACTAGTGTTTGTTTATCTGACTGGTGGTCTACCACTGTGTCTTATTGTTTGACTTAAAAGGTAGTTAAAAACATGGAACTTTACATATGACCTGTCTAAAATTAAATTCTAATCACAGTGCAGTAGAGGGTTCTGATTGAGAAATAAATTATAATTATTAGAGTCGTTGTAACAGTTAACAATACTTATTTATTGTCATTTTATGTGAACTGGTAATTAATATATTTTGTATAGCTAAATCTTCTTTGGTATTTTGTGAGGTTATGTATTAATTTATTTGTAGGAACAGGCAATTTTGATTAGACTGAATAAGCTACTTCTAGTAATTGTCTCGAGTGTCTCGACTGTTTATCTGTCTAAAACTATTGATATGTTTTTAGACAGATAAACACTCGAGACTTTCAACACGATTTTAGAGTTTGGCATTCTGGATTTGTTGTAAATATATCTTTGATCTATAATTCCAGTATTTTTTATTTTTTATTTTAAGGTACAACAGAAAACGTTTTCTCACTTTTCTTTCAGTGTTATTGATTTCATAGGTATGACATTGAAGTGAATTACTTCCGAAAGATATGTATTGAATTAATTTTATTTAAGTATTAATCACCAGTAAAAGATTTAGCTGGCACAAGTTAAATGCTCTTATAATTAATTTTTTTTCTACGTAATACTTTTCTCTTTCATACATCGCATTGTCATAGGATGCAAAACAAACAAAAATGCGATTATGAACGGGTGCGCAGCTCGCACCCATTGCAATCTGTACACCCGTTCTTAATCGCATTCTTAATTCTTCATTGTGTAATTCGTAATAAGAATGTGCTTGACAAGAATTGCTTTGTCCAGAAATAAAATATATTAAATCAGCACGACGGGTAACATTTGACTGAGTGTTTCTTACTTATGCACACATAATAATTATTTCCTTAAAAATTTAAATATTTTAAATTCCTTTACCTTTTTGACTTCTTAAGGCAAGAGAACAGTTCACACTGTTCTGCGTTTGAATGAAAAGAATGACGATCAATAAATATTGCATTTTCAGATTCTTTATGACTTTTATTTTTTAACTTCATCTGACGGAAATTCAATTAAATTTTCATAAGTAAGCTAACAGACTTCGAATTAAAAATGTCCTTTGAATTTAGTTGACTACAGGGCCCTCTCTAGCCATTTGTTTAAATCGTGAGTATATATTATTAAGAATAAGCAATTTCTTTAAAATACCGAACAACAGAAGAATAATTTAATATAAATCCATGATTTATATTAAATTAGAAGAGCACCACTTCGTGTTATTGAATTTGTATCTTAAAGATTTATGATTGCTTCAAGGGTAAATATATTATCAGATATTTTCCACTTACATTCTTTTCCTGAAGGTGAAATTCAATATTCATCACTTCATAGCATAAAGTTGTAGCATAAAAAAAAAGAAAAAAGATAGATATATTTTAAAGAATTTTATGTCATTTTGTTCTGTGAAATTCTGTTCGGCTTATTTTTGCCTGCTGTAAACTTGAGATTTTATATATATTATTTTCTTTTTTTTCAGCTCCTGGAGGGCCACCTCTGACCATAAAAACGCTGCCTTTGTCTTCAACAGCAGTAAAAGTGTTGTGGGAAGTACGTGCAACAAATTTCTGTCCGAACTCTAAAATTTTAATTTGAAAAATTGAATTACATTATCCTGTCTTATTTGTTTTAGTTTTCAATTGAGTAATATTTTCTTTTATGTTGATCTGTTTAGCCTCCTGATGCAACCTTACAATTTGGAAAAATAAAAGGCTATTATGTGGGATACAAGAGCAAAAATTCAAAAGATAAGTACGTTTACAAGACTTTGGAAGATAGTGAAAACTTCCGAGAAGAGAGAATTCTCACCAATTTGCAAAGACATACGAAATATTTGATTAGAGTTCAGGCTTTTAATAGCAAAGGAGCAGGACCACCATCGGATGATGTAGAAGTCGAAACATTAAAAGATGGTATGGTTCTTAGGCTTTCAAATTTTAACATCATAAGTTTTCTTAATATTTATTTTTATATTTATTCACAGTTAAAACTACATAAATATCATAAGTGTTATTTCTTTTAATGTACATACAAGCAGAAATGTACTTATGGAAATCCATACAAGTATTTTATTTGGTTTTCTTTAGTTACGTTAACAGTAACAAGACAATGATAAAGTTCAAAGCACACTTTCTCCAGTATACCCTACGTCTCTATAATCGTAGCAGTAAACCTATATCTGTGAAGTATGATGTAAGCTTTGTGATAAATATTTGCCTTAAGGTATCTTAACGGAATTCATTTATGATAAAAGAGCGGTTAATATGTTAAGTACTACAACTTCATATGGTTGGGAAATGGTTTTAGGCTGTTCTTTTGTAAAATTTATACGTGTTTTTTCTCTCCGTCTTTAATTTAACTTTAGAAAGTCTCCTGATTTTCATCTCTGCTATAATTTCATTTCAGAGGAATTTGTTTTAAAACTTTTAGTATCCAACTGAAG
Organism: Stegodyphus dumicola; assembly: GCF_044657685.1. Lineage (NCBI taxonomy): Eukaryota > Metazoa > Arthropoda > Arachnida > Araneae > Eresidae > Stegodyphus > Stegodyphus dumicola. The sequence goes on along the minus strand of NC_140772.1, from coordinate 94,376,556 downwards.
TATTCGCACATATTTTTAAATCTCAAATAATTGCTTTATTCTTATAATTTTAATTTAAATTTTTTCTTTATTTAGCATTTTTCAAGTAAAAAACATTTTTCGCTCTAACTAACTCGAAACGAGTTAGAAATGTAAACCATTATAAATATTAGTTACCTAAATTTCTTTATTTATTTGTTAATGATTTTTTTAATTCCTCGCCTTTTTGTTGAATTTATTGAATTATTTTTTTATGAAATTTAATCTTTTTAAAGATTAAATTGCCAAACAATCAAACTTTGATAAACCATTACTTTTCATTTTAAGGTTTTTTTTTTTTTTTTTTAATATTCAGCTGTATGCTTCAAATATAATTGTATACTTCACATTCTGTGAATTCAAGGTAGTATTTAATCGATGAAGGGGATGTAATGTTGAATTAATTCTGTAAAGCAAGAAATTAAGTAAACAAATGCAGTATCGTCTGGAAAATGACATTAATTTTTTAATATTGTTACTTTCTGGACATTGTTTACAAGTTGATCTTGTTGTCTGATTTTTGATTATGTTGATTTGTCGCAACCTAGAACGCGGTTCCCTTCCGAAGGAGAATACTTTGATGTAAGTGAAGTTAAAAGTGGGTGCTTTCCTTGAGCTTTCATCAATCTATGACATGTGAGAAAAATATAACTTGAACAACAAATGTTTACTTGAATCGTTATAAACTGCTGAGTTATGTCAATATAGTCTGCTTGTCTGCGATACTTCGTACAAATTCTATCCAGGATATTCTGCTACATTCCTATTCTAGTCTCCAACACCTACATTCCACGTCAAGACTCCGTGCAACATCGCCGCACCACGCTTCAGAGAATCACAGCTACTAGCCACGTCGATAAACAGGACAACAATCACCCCGGATAGGCGTATTGGGAGGAGTGAGTGAGTACGATGGCTTCCGACCACGAACCAAACGGAACGGAATTATATACCATCACGGCGGAACCAAACGGAATTATATACCATCACGGCGGGGAAAAGTTACAAAGTTGAACATTGTATACTAATAATAGTTTCTGTAGATTGATAATTGCAGGCACCAAGTGTTATTCTGGTTATCTGCTTTAAATTCTGAACATTGAAAGCATAACATTATTCACAGTTGTTTCTTCATACTGCATTCTATTTTTCCAAGTGCTACTCTGTGTTTGAATGTGTTAGACGTCCACTTTGCCAGACACAGTCTGCTGGTTTCTTCAAGTGCCAGGTTCTTGTATGTACACAAAGGGACGAGGAGACACAATCTTCCACATTTCTTGGCTTTTACCTCTGGATTATACAGCGTTGAACGCATCACCGCTTCAGCATTGCCCAGCCACAAGTGGGGATGCAAATTTCCCAGAAAGGCCTAAATACGCGTCTTTTGTGAAATCGTTTCGTACACCTACACTTTGTTATCTCAGCTTAGTTTATTAGCATCATTCGTTAAATCCCTATAATATTTTTCTGAAGTTCCTGCTTTTGTATAGCTTTAATTAGTCATCTGTATGATTCGCTATTAAACATAACTTTATAGGAAAAACAATGAAGCAAGCGATATTACTTTATATCAGCAAGTTTTGCATCTTCGTATTTATTTTTGAATTGGCTCTAAGCTTTGAAATATGATTTATTGAATAGGATATTATTATTTCATTTTATTTCCTACAGGCTGTAGTGCTATTGTTACGTATTGTTGCTATTGTTCCACCTATTCTGTCAGCCATTATGTAAGTCATCAGCATTTTTATAAATAAATAGTTCTGTAAATGTAACATAAAATGTGAAAGAAAAGTCTAATACTTGATATAAAGTTCACAATGACTACAGCTGAGTTAAATACACTGAAGACTAATAAATTTTGTACTTTGTAGTATAGTGAGATTAGAATCAAGATTAGACAAAAATACAAAGATACACGGAAGTTTTGAACAAACTGTTATCACTTTCGTGTCAATGCGCTGCACTATAGTACTTGACAATAAAAAAAAATGCTTTCAAATTTACTTCTCACATCAGCACACGGTCCGCTTGTACCATGGTATCATACGCTGCTTAATAAACTCGCCATCAGAAAAAGGCCTTGTACCATTTAGCAACGCTGTAGGCTATCATTAGATTTTCTTCTGTAGCGCTGTTTTAATGTAATGATTTCTCTGGAAATAACGTTTGTTGCTTCATCAATCTTTTCACATACTTTGCACCTTTTATTTTGCTTTCCTTTTTGGGAAGATTGTAGCCCAGTTCACTATGGCTATCATTTCATAACACAATATACACACTGCTTCATTTCTTGTATTACCAAAGAAATATTTTTAATCCATTTTTCATTAAACACAAGACGCTCATCATCAATTGTATGTTTTCCGGAAGGTTCATTGTTTAACTAAATTATTTACTGTCGTAAAGACAGTATTATTATTAATATATTTATTATTAATAATAATACTGTCTTTACGACAGTAAATTACGATTATTAATTAATATATTTACTGTCGTAAAGACAAAGCTGAAATGAATTAGATCAACGGTAAAACTACTGCTTTTAAACACTGAGTTCCGAAAACGTCATTTTTAACAAAATAATTTAAATTAGAAGAATACGTGTACGTCAAACATATTGTAATTGTACTGCTAATTAAGTTTAATATTAAAGACCAAGTAAGTATTTGCTATAGTATCTGAAATTTATATGTCTATATATCAAATAATTGCGAAGGTGTGCATGAAAACATCAAATTTAACATAATACAGAAATGTATGTTAGTTATTACAAAATGTGAGCTAAAAGTTCTAAGGTTATAAGAAATAAAAGGATAGTGAAGATTAATGTATAAATTTAATTAGCTTACCTCAATAAGAAGATATTAAAATTCTTAAGCAATAATACTTTCACCTCTGAGCGAATAAGGATCAATAATATGAGCGTTTTTGTACCTCCCTCATGTGTAGCATCTGTACAAATGCGAATTCCTTATTAGAACATGAACAAAGCCATTTTTCTCAAAATAGTAAACTTAATTTCCTCTTTCATATTCATGTTTACTTTCTACTTAACAATATCAAACTCTGCAATTAAATTATGATCAAACTAACTAAAATATTATACTTGACACTATTTCTCCAGATCTTTGGAAATGTCTGTCTACGGCTATTTATTCTATTGTTGTCCGGGGGGGAGGAACTCTTATTGAATGCAGACAGAAACATTTTAAAGAGAAAGTTAGATTAAACTGAATTGATTAACCGCATGCTTAATTATATGTTATTTATCCTTATTAATTTTTAGTGATGACATATATAATAGGTAGGACAGAAAGGGACTAATAAGATAATTATTTACACTGAAAAATGAAATCTTACGTACAAAATACTCGAAAAATATCTCGAATTAATATATTATGTATAAAGAATTATGGCAATTTTCATGCATGTGCTTTTTCCCCAGTATCGGAACTCATATGAAACAAAAGCATTTATGTGTTACGTTGCGACTTATCTCACTTTTCTGACAGTAAAATCAGAACCAGATCACGAAATTCATCGTGGCAAGGAAAGCCAGATTACGCCTGTCGTTGGCAAAAGACTTGAGCACCTTACAGGGGACAGTACGACTTCGCTCAATTCCGCCCCCCCCAATTTTGATAGATGGCACCCCGGTGGGACGTTTCTGAGAGTCTCCCACATCTCTTTCTCTACCACCAATCTCTCGAGATGACTTCAGGCTCGCCATAAATTTAGAGTGCCCCCATGCCGCAAAGATACTATACATATACAAACATATATGCCTTCTCCGGTATTCGAACACGGGCTCTTCGGTACCGCAGTAGGCTTCCCTAACCTCTATACCATCTGAGCGGGGTAAAACATTTATGTATCACCGCTTACTCACTCTAAAACTGTCGGCTCAATGTCCGGAAGGAACGGTCTCGTAATTCTTTTAGTTCATGCGCAGGATTTCTTTGAAGACCAACATAGACTTCCCTTGACAAATTAATCACATGTTAAACAACAGTAAATTTATGGAAATTCCTGCTGCCTTGCTCACATATTCATGCTGATATGCTTTATAGAATATCCGCTACGGTACCGATATAAAACGTTCTTTGAGAAGAAGGCACGATTTCGGTCATTGTATTCATGTTGAATTAATGAAAAATATATAGCAACCAGGGATAAAATGGAACTACTATAAAATGGTAACCAGGGAAATTCTTCGTCTGCAAGTTTCACCTTCATTTAGAATCTGCTTCATTTAGAAACTTTACCAGATTATTACATACATTAAGATAAAAAATTATGAAAACCAAAATTTAGATTTTATTTTGCAATAGCCTATAACTCTCCATTTTAATTTGGCTGTTTTCCCATTCTGTACAAAAAATAGGAATTACTTATAATAAATCTCTCCAAACTGTGCTAAGTTTTATGAAATATGATCAAACGAACAATCTTTTTCTCGACAAAACATCTGTTTTGTTGTAGATGGACATTCTTGATTCGTCGTTGATAAATTGGCGCAGTAGGTGAGCTTGTTTTTGAAGGACATGTGCATTTGCAAGTTGAAGAGGTAAGAAAAAGCAGCGATCTCTATTCATCTAGCAAGGGAATCGGAGCTCGATTCAAGTTGATTTAGTTAAGTTTTGTTCTCTATTCGTTGTTAAATTTTTCGATTTCCAAATTTAAAATTATTGGTTTATTGACGCGTGATGTAAGTATCCGGGTAATAACCATCACTCAAGAATCATATGACACGGATTAAATTTGAAATGACGCAGTTTAGAAAGGTTTATTATAAGCAGTTTCTATTTTTAGAACAAAAGGAAAATAGTCAAATTAAAATAGAGAATTAAGGGACTATTCTGAATTAAAGGTGGAATTACATTTTTTGTCTTATATACACACATAGCCACGTATACGTATTTAAAATAATATTTATATATACGTATTTAAAATAATAAATAGGAATAAACTTCAGTCTTCTAAAGAAATTAGAAGAAAAAAGAAGGAACGAACTGTTGCTTCGCATTAAAAGCAGACAGTAATGTAATTGACTGGTATGTGAAAATTTAACTCACATTTCAAAATACAGCTTTAATGCAACTGAATTATCTAATTTTACTTTTGAGATATTGTTAATGCCATAAATTAGTTTGATTTTGGATAAATCTAGTTACTTTGATTTTCTTCATTCTATGATTTATTATTACATGCTTATATATTTGTATTTTTATGTCTTAATCTCATACTAACCATAAATGTATTTTTAAGTAAAAATTTAAAATCTTTAAACTTTTTTTTTCAATTTATTGTTTCTGAAATGTTTGAACATCTTGATTTATCCGTTAGGCTGTACATGATTATTTTTGTAAACTATAAAGTAAAACCTGAAATAATATCGCTTTTCAGCGCACATTATTTATTTGATAAGTTATTTATTTGATACTCTTACGACAAACTGTTCTAAAAGAATGGAGGAGAAAAATAGTGCTTAGTATTTATTTTTCCATCAATAAAGAAATCGAATTCGAAAAAAAATTATTATTTATTGATTGATAGTCTGAAAAATGCTATGCATAGATATATTTCTCATTTTACAGCTTGCAGAACAGAGAGGAAAATCTATGATTAAGTATCGATTTTCTTCCTGCTTTATATTGAATTTATACTTATTCATCTAAATTTTGCCTCTGACTGTCAGTGAAGAATTTTAGTCAGCAAAATTATCTTTCTAGATCTAGGAAGTATGCTTGGTCACTGTTTAATAGTCATTTATTTTAAATCATAAATAATCTAATACGATTTGATTCTAAAAATGCAACTTATAAAGAATTTATATCTTAATTTCTTTGGAGTATTTTAAGGGAGACCCTTGTCTTTACTGTACGCAGAGGTTGCTGCATCGGCTTAGGTCACTTATCTAAGTGACTTACAGCAGGCCTCGGCAACCTATGATTTGCGAGTCACTTACTGACCCATTTCACAATTTCAAATGACCCACCTGAGTTCTGAAAATAAAGTATAATATATAAAAAATATATAAAACATAAATATCGAACATACATTAAAGTAGGGGTCTTCAACCCGTGGCCCGCTGAAGGTATTTTATTGGTATATTTGAATTTACAGAAACATTCGAAAATTTTAAGAAATTTTGATTTCAAGAAACATTCCCTTGTCAACTTTTTGTAGTAAAAAAAAAAAAAAAAAAAAAAAAAAAAAACTTTTTTACCTCTTATTCTTGATATTTGAAACATTTTATTGACATGCCTGATATTATTTGGAATAAAATGTTCTGAAAATGACGAATTTTTCAAAACATTTCACTTTATCTTATGTAATTTATCTTATGTAATATGTGTTCCACCTGAACTTCAATTAGAATTTATAGATTTACAGTACGACTCTGCAGTAAAATGAAAGTTTCTTGAAAATCCTATATTAATTTATTTTTATTCGAAGTACGTGACCGAAAAAAAAGTATCCAGGAATTCGTAAACAAGCACACTTCATGTCTTCTATCTTTAGCAATACCTACATATGTGAACAGCTTTCTTGTAAAATAAAATTCCTAAAATAAAAAACAAGAACACTGCTGACAGACAGATATTTGGAGGAAACTTTACGAATTGCAACAACACAGATTAAACAGGATATTTAAGAGACAGATTAAACCGGAAATGAAGGGGAAGAAAGTCAAATTTCACATTAAAACTAAAGTAATTACCATTCTCCCGCCAGTAATACAAGTTTGTTTTTCCCTCTTGTTTATTGCAAATGCATTTTGTAACATCGTTCTGTACAATCATCTTTATACTTTTTTTTTCCATTTTTCCATAGTTAAAAAAAGTTTTAAAGGATTTTAATTCGATTCCCATTTTATTTTTTGGAACCAATATATATATATATATATATATATATATATATATAAATCTGTAACACTATCTCTTCGCTTAGAATCAATTGTAGTCTTTCAAAAAAAAGTCCTTTTTTATACAAATTTTCTGCCTACACTATTTTTTTGACAGACACGTGGCCCACTGATCTCTGAATTTTTTGATGTGGCCCTCAGGCGTGAAAGGTTGAAGACCCCTACATTAAAGAATACATAAAAATAAATCGAAAATAAAAAAATAACAACAACATTCTTGTTTGATTACAAAATTGCAGCAAGGAAAACGCATATTTAGTTTTTAAAAAAGTAAAACTTGTAACATAATTTCAAGGAAAAATCGATAAGTCTCACGACACCGATCCTTAACCCATAATTCCCTATTTCGTCGGCATTAGCTCAAGTTATAAATGTGAGCAATTATTTGCGCACATGAAGTTTATTTTAAGTAAGAATAGGAGCAATTTAAATAATGAAAATTCAGAAACTTGAATTCGTGTTAAGACGACTAACTATAATCCAGACCTGACTGAATTAACTTCACAAGTTCTGCATCAGAGGAGACGTTAATATCGAAGAGAAAAATAAAGTTTCATTCAGTTCTGTTTTTTTATAATAATTAAAAATAGAATTAGAATTTTTGTGTTTAAAACTTCTTGTTATTTTTAATATTTATAATTATTTTCCCAAATTTTATATTATTCACCGAAAACTATCGTTCCAAAAACGAAAATACCACTGACCTGAAATGTCTGCTTAATACACATATTTTGGTTGTTTTTAACTCGCAGCCAAAAATAGTTACCGATACCCGACTTACAGTATCTATGAGATTAGAATGATTCTCGTAATGAAATGAAGATAAGTAGAACTTTTTAAGTACATAAAAGAAATCAGAGCAAACTAACAGCTTGAATAATTATAAGTATTTTATTTGAAACATATATGTACATATATTTACAAATTATGAACCTTGATTTTAATTTTAAATTATGTAAATTAGTCTAATTTCTTCAGAAGAGAAATGCATGTGGTCTAATGTGATAATCTTCTGGTCTAATGTGATCTGGTATTTCGTATTTCATATTGAAAAAGAAATTTGAAGCTTAATTGGTAGAAGCCCATTTGAAGAAAACTGCAAGAAGTTCTGTTGAAATTGATCCTATTCAGATAGCCTCGCATATAATCAGTCTTGAAATCCTTGTGAATTTGTTATTTCTAGTGAAATATGGCACTCCAAGAATCATTCCAACATATGCGATTTCAATTATTTGTAATTTTTGAATACCACTTTCTGTAGCGTTTGCTTATAGTATAGGAGATGCATAAGTAAACAGGGGAGAGAGAATCATTAATTCGTTTTTTTGGCCTTTTAGAGTTTCTGCAGAAGTGAATTCATCTTAACTAATACACTGTACTTTTTATGTCTGATATTGTTTGTATGAGATGACTATGTGCAAATCATTTTAAGAGTAATTCCAGGCATTTTATAGCGTAAAAAACAAAGAGGTCCTGCTCTCCAAATATAGTAACTTTGTCAATAATCTGATCCAGTTATTTACACTTTCTACTAACAAACTCACATGAGTTTTCAGACTAATAGAAATCTTCAGTTTCTTGGACTACTTTTCTGCGGTTAGAATTTCGTTCTGGAGCAGCTCAAGCGTGAAAGATAATTTACCAGATTTGGCTAGTACTGGGTAAATCCTTGACGGAAGTGGACTTTCGGATCGCGATTTCATTCGTTATCTAAATTTTCTCCATTTAATTTATCCAACTTCGGAATTTCAAGTATACGCTGCAGAGCATCGGCTGTGCTGTGACAATCCACTTTAATGATTGATTTGAAAATTCATACATTAAAGTAGGCAAACATTTATTTAAAAAAGCAAAACTGAGTTTTAAAATTCTCCTAATTCTCGAAAATGCTCCAGGATACGGTGCTGAAGCTCTCATAATACTGCATCCAAATGTAGGGGTTTACACTGCTGTCTGGGACGCCTCCAGACTCGCCTTCGCTTGTCATCGGGGCTCAGTTCAAAGCGGGAGTCATGACTGAAGACTATTCTACTCCAGTCAGTGACATTCCATTGCGAATGAGCCCGACACCACTGCAAACGGGCTTGAAGTTGTACAGAGGTCAATGGTAGTCGGCGCAAGGGGCGCCGTGACCTCAGGCCCCTTTCTGTGAGCCGTCTATGAATATGAATGGTCCTTGCGGTTACTGAAGCACTAGTTGCACGTACAATCGATGGTAATGATGCATCTGGGGCTGTGAGTGCCGATCTGACGATTGTTCGGTCTTCACGTTCTGCCGTTTGTCTAGGCCTACCGCTTCCTTCTTTACGCTGCGTGCGACCATGATTCACCCATTTCTGCCAACATTGTCTAATAGTGACATCGCTCCTGCTCAAATGTCGTGCTATTCGCCGATAAGACCAACCGGCTTCTTTGAGCCCACTATACGACCTCTCTCAAATTCTGACATTTGCGCATACCGTTCGCGCTCCTGTATGCGAGGCAACGTTACAGTCTACCAGAGTACAAGGAATGAAATTCGTGAAGAATTTATGACCTGGAATCATAATTTCTTATCTTAAATATCCTGCCAGTTGCGCAGATCAGATGCGCTGTAGCGACAACCGTTCATTCATTGGCACCCAAAATGTAAAATTTTGCATTTTATGTCGAAACCTTTATGCATATCAATTTGTGTCCAATTTGCTTTGTATCTTCTCGGTGTGTCATGGCGCGTCTTTTTTTTTTTTTTTTTTTTTTTTTTTTGTTGCTGTTGTTGTCTAAGAGTGTATTTATCATATTCAAAATTCATTCAACAAAAAAAATGTCAGAAATTAAAACACTTATGGGGATTAACAAAACAGCGAAGCAATAAACAGCGTACACCTGTGGATATCCTGGAATGAACTACCTTTATATATGGAAGTACTATTGTGATTTTAACCCATTTTTTCGAAGTTTTGTTAAACTTAAACCGATATCCCTGCACTGCCTAAGGAAAAAATAGTTTGGTGAATTCAAGTTGATAAATTTTTGAATTGACCCTGGTTAATACATTTTTTAATAAGAATAATTGGCTATCAGTATCAGCTAAAACACAGAAAGTCAGATAATTCATTTTAATGTTTTCATTGCATTTACAAAAGTATTTGTCTGTCTATATCTTGAATTTCAGAATCAATATTTCCAACCAGTTTTTTGAAATTAGTCATTCTATTCCATCTCTTTTCTATTCTTCCTATAGTGTGATGCATATCCGTGTATTTGTAGCAGTGTTGTTCTCCCCTATATAGTATATATATATATATATATACTAATGTAGTAATTTAAGTGCGTAGACTCCACTGGTACTTTTAGCAGCTTTCGATATCTGTCATGGCTGATGGTTAAGGCTTACAGATGTAGATAACAAAATTGGGTTTCGACAAATCACTAATCTTTAAAGGAAGATGACGTAGTTATTTGTGCGCGGTATTTATACCTAGTAGATGCAGAAAGTACTCTAAGCTGTGATTGGTTAACTTTAGTTTTCGTTACCTTTTTCAAGCAGCGTTATGTAACATAGAAATATCTCGAATTTGAGATAACAGGTGAATTTAGGGGGAGATCATAAAATCTAGAATCGTTAATTTTGAGGTTGCCAATTATTTTTAAAACAGCCATCCTATTTTGTTATATTTAACAAACACACATATTTACAAACAGCAAATGTTTGATCCATATATAGATATATATATATATGGTCCTTTTTAACCAAAAAATATAGCGCATGCAATGTCCCCTTCTTGGCTTTTCCAGCTTAGCAACTGAACAGTTATAAATAAAATGCTGTTGTCATATTGGCTGACTTCATCGCTGTTGCCTCTTCCTACAAAGCAAATTCTAGGATATATGTCTTTGGACGTGTGAATAAATTTAGAATCAATGCTTAATTCAAAGGCTTATAGAAGCTGATAAACACCATTCGTAAGTGGACCGGCTTCTCCGTCGATCGAGTAAAATATTATTGTGGTGTTGTACAATTGTTTTTATTTGTCAGCACCTTTGGATTTTATGGCAAATTTATTTCACCGACAACATATCTTTTAAAGCGCATGCATTGAATTTGTGAATTTTACTCCCGCAATTAAAGCACTTAATTTTAGTAATTTGAGTAACCTTTAGTTTTTGTGCAGAACTTATTTATTTCTGCCGAAGTATATGACTATCACAATTTAAACATAGATTTTTAACTCAATTCAAGATTCGTTGAGATTTTTGCGTCCATAAATATCTGACATATTAACTAACGAATCAATAATTTTATCTATAATTTTAAATTATTTCGTGTGCAAAACATATTCTCCTGTATATTTATTTTGTTTCATTTGCCATTTATCAAACGCAGCATTCAATTCGGCAGAATTACTCTTTTCTTTAAAAAATCTGTGGCTGAATACGAAAATGAAGTTTTGACTTTCTTATTGATAAACCGTGTACCAAAAAAGGAATTATATTGATCAGAAATTTAAAAAAAGGTCTTCAAACATTTGTGAACAATTAAAAGCTCTAACTTCATATGAACTCATCGCAGCTTCTTTATCTCTTGAATTTATATAATGTTTAAATATATATGCTTATTAATTTATATAATATATATTTATAGAAAGGAATTTACAATCTCTGATTTCTTTCCACAATAATTAGTTTCATTCAAAATTTTGACATTAGCCAGTTTTTTCTAAGTGTTACTGTATTCTAGGTCCTTGTCACAATGATTTTAAATTTAGCGGATTTGAAACTGTATTTTTGTTATTATCAGGCAATGTAAGTTGAAATCGGTTTTTTTCTCTGCTTTATTACTTCATTTGTATCATTAAAAGCTTTTTATTCATCTACGATAAAATTACTTTTTAAACTAGTCAAACTATTTAAACTAGCCCTTACCTTAAAATACTTTATTTTATGTTAAATGCATAACATCCTGTTATTAGTTCGTTTAAAATAGCGTTTAAATTTATATAATCAGTTTTGTTTTTAAGCATACTTTTATCGATATCATGATAATAAAGCCGACTAATCTAGAGTTAAACGTTTCTTATTATTACGATCACTTAATATCTTGAAATATTGCTTTATAAAATACTTAAACTGGGTCTGTAGAGCGCAGTTTTAAATTAAAATTAGTTTCCTCAAAATCTCTTTACGAACAACGTAATGAATGTTTTACATAAAAATAACATAACGAATATTTTAACATGATTAAGAAAGAGAGAGAATAAATGGATGTTTTCATAAACTTTAGAAAACGGAGAAATAATCAACTCATTTGATGCTACTTTTGTACTAGATAACTCAGAAAATCTCAATATGAAACGGCATCTTCTTCTTTTTCTTTCAGATCCACCTCGACCACCATCGTTAGAAGTGCTGAGCGTGACGTCATCATCAGTCACTTTGAAATGGAAGAAGGATACCACAGATATCGGTTCTGCAACCGGTGAGTTCTACGTAAATAAAACGAAACTGAAATACGTGCCATATTTCCTCATTTTTATGGTCCGTTGGAGGTTTCGGAAGTATTTATCTTTTTTTTTTTTTTTTTCTTTACTCAGCTTTCTCTTTGCTACACCGCAAAAATATTGGCAACATGTCTCATTCAGGTGGAAAAGAACCTCTCGTTTTCTGTTATTTTATGGATAGTATTTTAAGGTTGCTCTTAGGACGACAACATGAGAGCAGATATTTAGAGTGTTGCGTTTCCTTGAAAATGTTTCAAATTTCGTTTCTTGTACGGTTTGAAACAACTACTTTTATATGATGGTCTTGTTTATCGATGTAAAAATCTAGTATGCATTTTATATTTTTGTAATGATGTTCATTTTGGATAAATGGAAGCAACATAAACAAATAATAAATTCCTTAAAAACAAAATGCTTTACAATTAAAAAAAATATACCTTTCTTTTGTCTGTGAACATATGAAAATTGAAATTTCTTGAGAAAATTTATAGAGATTTCAACATTAGAGTAATTGGTTAAAAATAATGATATTTAAGCGAAGTTGAGTTAAAAACAAAGACATAAATAAGTTAAATAGGAATTCACTTATGGAAAATACACATATGTAATATACTAATATAATATGTAAGATATAAAATATGAAACTTAAAATTATAAATTAAATTAGCAATTGTCCCGTAAATTATTCAACTAATTTGTACATCTCTTCTCTTCTGTTCTAAGACCAGGAACTGTTTTATTAATTTTACTCCAAAAGAGGCTTTTAGTCTTGAAATGGGATTTTGCGTCCAGCCGCTATAAACGGTGTATCACTTTTCAAATTGCTGTCACTAAATATTATCGTTCTGTATTACTTTTAAAGAAAGTAACTAAATTAAATAACCAAGATATTTAATAACGCAGAATCTGCATGCATGTATATTTCTCTCACTGTGAAAAAAAGACGGCTACTAGAGCCATCAAATTTTGAATAACCTAATCCTCCACCCGAGCATGGGAACCTGGAAGCCCATATTTTGAATTTCGAATTTGTTTCATTATTTATTTCATATTTTGTAAAGCTTTAATGAATTTTTCATCAACCACCACAACGATCTGAAAGCGAGCAGTCAACGCTGTTCAAAATAAAATATTTTTATTTCCAGCACGCGAGACTGTTTGTCGGAAATTTTAAAGATATGTTATTTTTAAATATTTTGTGATTTTGCTGTTGAATTTAATTTCATGTGGCGCAAGGGAGAAGTACATGATATTTAATAAATAAGGTAAACTTACATGACGTTAACAATAAAAAGAATAAAAAAAAAAAAAATTGTAAACCATCTTGCAAGAAATCTGAACATTGATGTGATGAATTGTGAAAAGTCTGAAAACACAGAAAGGTTTTTATGGAAACACATAACACTGCATCAGAATTTCTAAACATATGCTGCTTTTAAAATTTTTGCAATTTTGTTGTTGAATTTTATATGACGTTTAAGTGCTCAGATAACCATGTTTAATAATAAGACTAAAAAGACCCCAAAAAAGGTGGTTAGCAGGAGTGGATGTAGTAGAAGACAGGTAGACTGCAAGTTAGAGAGAGCATAAAAAATCTTAATAGCCCTTTTTAAGCAACCGTTAGAATTTGAAATCTTTCAGATTGTTTCCCTGAATTGCGTTTTTCCAAATGAATCCGCATCATGCTATCTTATGTATGCGTAGTGTTTAGGATATTTTTTTCTGGAGTTTCGAAAGAACCTTTTAACTGTTTTTCTGAATGTGCACTTATTTTCCTTCCCTTTTTGCTTTCCATCTGCTCTTGCTAAAATGTAAACCATACCAAACTGCGTGGGTTTGAGCGGTACATATCACACCCATAGGGAAGATTTGCGAGTAATCTGTATCGCAAGAAATCATCCAGAAATAAATTATTCGATGTATCTTCGGGCACGGCTGATAATTTTTCTCTGTTCCACAGCATTCAAACTACGCTGTTCTATATATCTATTTCCAAATGTTACGTATTTTAATCATATTAAATATATATTACAAATATCTTATATATAGATTTATTTGTGCGTGTGTGTGTGTGTTAATGAGCTAATTAACATAATGGATTTCCTTCCTTTATAAATTCTGTATTGAAAGAGGCAAAAGACAGCAAACTGTTTATTATTAATCAATTAAACTCAGATTCTTTTCAGAATTTACGTCGTTCCATTCCATTGGCTGATCGCTTAGTTGCGCTTTTGTCTTTCCTGGGTACATATCAAAACCAAATTCCTCATCTAATTTCAGTACCTCTTGCTTATCTTTCTCGGTCAATACATAATTTTCTTATTTAAGCTCCAGATTTTCTCTCAACTAATGAATTATAATTCAATATTTCTAATAACTATAAATTATCTTAACACACATAGTTGACACTTACTACTTAAAATTATGCTGTAAAATATACAGTTTAGTATATCAGTATTTAAATTTACCGATTCATACTGGTTTGCACAGTAACAACTAATGTATTGACAGTCAAGATAATAGATAATTCTAATTAAATTATTATGGACAATCCGTAATTCGGTTAATATTAAATATCGTTCAAATTCATAAAGTATTCTTTTCTCTTCTCATTTAACGTAAATACAGATCTCTTCTTCCTTACTAAATTAATTAACTTTAACATTTCATTGAAATTTTAGTCTTTACAAACACATATTACGTTGTAGAACAAGAATATTTATAGTTTCATCTGATGTCATTATTCGATAATAAATCTATTCACAAAGAACAGCTGAACAAATTTGATAGTTTGGTTCACATACAGCTTTGATTCAGCTTCTTTTAAAGGATTTGTATCTTTAACGTATTTATATTTCCCTTAATTTAGCCTCAGAATTATAAAATTAAAAAGATGTAATCAAATGAGTTGTTGCAATTCAAAATCACCTACGCCGTTAAATGTAAATGAAAATCACAAAAAGAATGTTGATGAGACAAATTTATTAGTTCAAGTAGTAAAACACATACTTCGTCAGAAAGTGTTTTTAAGAAGATGGTAATTGGAACTAATAAAATATATATTGAAGATAGTTCGGACTATAGCGCGATACTAAACTTTTTTTTTTGTATGTTGCTCCGAAACTCTTATTAAAAGTTATTTAACTGAAAGAACTCCGGATAAATTCGCTCAATACATTAATTAACACTTGAAAAGCGAGTAAATTTTACCACACTATTATAATTATTTTCTTTAAAAATTGACATTTGAAAGGTTTATAACAACCGTTTTACATTTTAATAATGCATAAATTGAATACTAGTCTTGTGAAAAATAATTTCCATGGAAGCAGTAATTGCTCAATACGACTATTATTTTTTCTATGATGTAAAGCTTCCTTAAAAATGCATACCGATAGAAATGCGACTTTCCTAGGGAAGAAAGGCTCAAGAACAGTTTTTTTATCAAATTTAAATGAGCATGTCGAGGAAATATATGTCTCGGTCCCACTGCATTTAAAGCCCTGAAGCACCAAAGAATGGAAGAAAGGACAACACTGGAGAAATGATTAAGTGAGAGTCCTGCCTCAGGATTGTCATTTGCAGACTCAGATGATTTAGATTTGAAAAGAACAATTCGAAAGTATGAATAGTTCCAGACAATGCGCGAACTAAAGGGACAGGCCTTTAAATAATCAATTGATTGTTGGAACTAACTGCATATAATGCGTTTATTTTGCATGGTGTACTTTCTATATTTTCACCAGCTCTACCCCGTTTAGTGGTGCAGAATTTTGTCTTAAAACTTAAATGCTTAAATGATTTAGAGTACAATGAACTTCTTGTTAATTCTAATGTTCGGTTAATTTACACAAAATATTATCTCTGCACGTAGAGTTTCACATATGCTTTCTAAAATCAGCCTTTGATGGCTTTCACATTGACAGTAATCATAACTGGGATGTTGGTTATACATATAATTTAAATCTTGTGCCATCTACACCGAAATTAGCGGAATGAATTTAAATTTTCTGCCGTCGTGAACTTCTCCTCAATAACTAAAATAATGATTTTAAAATTAAATGATCCTAAAGTGTAATCTAAAACAACAAGAATGCGATTTAGCCAAATATTCAGTAAAGGAACTTCGCCATTTCAAGACAGATGAAATTCTTGTTATATATAAAGTATGTTGTTGTTGTTTAGCCTTATCTCACTTGTCTGATAGTAACATCAGAAGAAGCCCACGAAATTCAACGTGGTAAGGAATGCAAGACTGTGCCAGTCATTGGCAAGAGCCTTGAGCACCATACAGGTGACAGAATGATTTCGTTTAGTTCCGCTCCCAATTTTGATGGAGATCACCAATGGGAAAAATGTGTCCGGGTTTCCTACTGCTTCTTCTCCTAACATCAACCTCTCAAGATGACTTTCGGCTCGCCGCCTATTTAGAGTGTCCCCATTTACAATCTATATACATTTACAAACATCCGTTCCTCGTTCGGTATGGCAGTCAGCGACGATAATCACTATCCCGGTTGGGCGGCATGTATAAAGTTATATGTTATGTATTATTATATATACAAAATATATAATATAGTCAAAAAAGAAGTTCATTAGTGAAATTAATTTATCAGTTACCCTCATACAAAAGGAAGAAAAGAAAAATCTGAAAGGTTTTAGAGTTTAATATTCGCACAAAAGTGTTGTTTAGGTTTTAACGCTCTTGCTGTTCTCACAGTCTACCGGTCTAGTCTTACACTCACTTCTGCTAAACCTCTAAGCATGTTTTTTTCGCACTTACTCCACATGCAGTTCACAAAATTTTAAATTTTAATTTTAACAACAAAATCACAAAATTTTAAAATATGTCTAACATATTTGACAGCATATGTCTAGAATTCCTGATGCAATGAAGTATTGTCATATTAAAAACATTGTATTTGATTTTCTTTCTTTCATTTTTTTAGTATTTCCTTAATTCATAATATACGTATTCAAGTTTTTTAGCAAGATGATTAACAAAAAAGTTGTTTGTCTTTTTATTAATAATGTTATGTTTTACCTTTATTTATTAAATATCACTTTACGTACATATATGCAAATTCTTCTTTATCTAATTTCTTTTAAAATAATAAACGGTGATGGTAATTGATAACAACAATTTCAGTAGTGATACTCCGTTTCTAGTAAACCAAAGCAAAATTTCATTTCGAGAAAAATAGCCTTTTTTGGGCTAACAACAGCAATACTTCACTTTGTGAAAGAAAGAAAACGAATCTTCAGATGTCATTAACAGCCAACATACTTACATCAAATATATTATATGAATCTCCCTCCCGTAATTGAAACCGTTGATAATTTCATCCGACTCTACCTGCGTATCAGGATGAAAATGTACTACAACTCAATAATTTCAGGAAGAAAGAAATCGAATTTATTTTCGATCTTAAATTAGCTTTCGCGTGATGCGAGAAAAACGAAAAATTACAGAAGTGTCTGTTATATAACTGAATAGATTTCAGTTATAATGACAGCAATTATTTCTAACTTTAATTTTGAGAGAAAGAACATTAAAATAAATACAAGCCTGGATTTAACTACATATCAAGTTTGAAATGCTTGGGAAAGCGCTACACAGATAATGCATGAAAACTGTTCTATAGGAATAAAAAGTACAGTTTGCAGTGTAAATTTGGCATATTTTTTTGAAGTTATACAAAATCATCAAACTGGTGTATCAACGTTTTGCACCTAAACACTCATCACAGAAAAGATTTCTTTTATTTGTCCTCTTCTTTTTTTTTTTTTTTTTTTTTCCTTTTTCTTTCCCCTCCGGAAGGAGAATATTAAGAACATTTTAGTTCAAATTTTTATTCACAGATGTTCTGAATTCTTTTAAAATGTGCAAAAGTTCTTAAAACTTTGCTCCTGAATTATCAGAAATACTGAAATGCTTACGGATGCAAAGAATTAAATGTCATATTTAGTTTTTCTCATTGTTTTTGTATGATACGAAGAGCAGAATAAATCTTACAAAACGCAATGCATGAGAAATTAATGTTTACATTCAGCTTTATACTATACAGTGTGTATATAGTAAATACATGTAAAACAACTTCTTTCGCAAAACTTAAAACAAGTTAATGTAAAAATGCTTTTTTTCATTGTATAAAACTATTTCGGAATTCGTTGGTACCAAGCTTCATTAAACTTCATTCGTATATGCATAAGAGTTGACTTTGCAGGTATACTTTTTAATACTGTTACGAATTTTGTAAATAGATAGTTGTTATTGGTGTAATTATATGTCAAATTGTTGTATTTTATGTGTAACGTAACATGAAAATAATCTAGAGAGACAAGTTATGCTGGAAAAGTAAGAATACAGGGCTAGTGCATTTAACATTGAATAAATGGGTATCTCGATAATTTGTCGAGATATCGAAAAGCTGGCAACTAATCATTGTCGTTAGATTTGGCGTGAAATCGCCAAAAGTCGCTATGCTTGGTTATAATTTGGTGACATTTTGATCCTGTCCCTGTAGCACCGTAATAAGTATTATAATTGAATAAAAGTAATTGATCACTATATTAACTTTAACCGTAAGTCGATCCTCATATTGCCTTCCAGTAATTTCGAGAAGCAGAAAGTACTAGAAATATCTCGACGGCCCGGTGAAAACTGTGTAAGTCCGAAGACAGCATCTGCTCCCAAAGGTTTTTGTTAGCTGTTAGCTCAGCCTGCGTTCCGAGTATTATCTCCGGTTTAGATTTGCTCTTCAGTGCCTTTGCATTTCATTGTGTTTAACGTTCTTATTAATTTGAGGTATAACTACTGATTGTGAAGAGTTTTGAAACTAATTTTGTGAAGAAAGTTCAGGACTCTGAAGGTGTTTCTTTTGATAAAATATATTTTTTCAACCTATGATCGGAACTCTGTGCATTCAATCTATTACGAGCCCGTAAGCATGCAACAATATTTTTTTTTCAAAATATATAACCATTTCGCTCCTAAATTTGTATTTCTCCCTCGTTAAATAATAATTAAAGGTAAATTTTTAAAAAATTGGAAGAAAAGGAATGGGATTATAATCTGGTTGGGATTACAATCCCAAAGATAAAAGTATTTGTTAAGTACTGATGTTATATATCGTACTTTAGACTGTTAAAAAAGTTGAAATTAATATTATGCAAGAATTCCTTTTTATAAAAATGCCAAGCCTGAAATTAAAACGAAGAGTAAATATTCGTAACCATTCTGTTGCATCTTATTGATTGATACTTCATTTCTACGTTTATTGCTCAGAAATTTCTTTTCTCCTTCCAATCTCATAATATATCAACGAACAAAGTTTTGTTTATAAATTTTAGAGTAATTATATTTTCATAGAATGGCAGCATCAGCCTAAAATTGAAAGAAAGATTTGAGCTACTACTATTATAGAAAAAACTCCTATCAAGCGCTATTGGGGGGGAATATATAATTAGGCTGACCAGAATTTCGTGATGCAAAACAGAAAAACTTTAACAAAATAAGAAAAAATTCAAATCAATTTACCATTAAAAGTTAAAATATATATATTTAAATCAATAAAAATTACAAAAGATCATAAAAATTTGAAAAGCTGTTTTTGTAATATATGACGATGGAAAAATTTTTAATAATTAAAAAAAACTTATGAATTATAAAAAAGTATTAGTTGCATTTGTGATAATTTACATCGTTTAGATACTTTTATATTACATATTTAAATTCGGTTTACAATTTCGTATTTTCAGTAATGGGGATACATTTTGTGGAATCAAAAATATAATTTTAACATCTTAGATTCAATTTATTTTTAAAAAAATACATTGTCATTTTAAAGTTTTTAAAGTTATTTAATATATAGGTGCTTCACAAACTCCCTGAACAAATTTATTATTGAGAGTTCCTTGCAAGAGATAGCGCTGTAAATTTTTGTTGTGTTATTATACGTAAATCAAATGTATATATTTTATTTGGAAATTTAAATGAACCAAACAGTTTTCATTCTATAATATTTCATAACAGCAAAATTGCCAGGTAGTCAAAACCATTACCTTTTGAACTCTTTCTGCAATGTATTAAGAACTTGTTATATTTTATCTTGACCCATTTCAGCATACTGTATTTTTTCTACTATTACGGTTTTTCAGTGTTGACCTTGAAATTAGTTTATTTCAGTGTAATGTAAACTGTGAAACTACACGGTTTTTCGCTGTGTTTGTTCTTGATAAACCATTATATAATATAAATTCAGCTATGGACATTTAATCTCAACAAAACTGATGTTGGTATGAGCACTGAATGTTGAACTTCGGCTCTCAGGATGGCATTACGATATTTTTCAACCGACTTGTAACATTCCCGGCATCCTTTTAATTTACTTAAAAAAGGCATTTTAGTTTAATTTTGGAAATCAATCTTTCATAAGAGAATATCAGTATTATTTGCGTGCGATTATGCTGCAATAAAAGAGACTCCATTTTTGTGATGGTTAACATTTGTAATATAATAAGAAATAATAAAAATATTACAGTAAAACATGATTCTGATTTTTAACAGCTTGAAATATTCCGCCATATCTCAAAATTTAACATGTGAAAAAAATACATATCCTATATTTTTTATTCTATACTCATATCACTGATAATTAATAAAATTTGTGTGATAGTGCGACAGAGAAAAAAAATAATTTCATTTGTATTGGTTTAAGACATTGTAAAGAAAATTTTGGGGACTCCAGTTCTGTTTCCTTTGTTAACTTCTTTTCTACAAGAACTATTCAATATAAATGTTATGAGTAAAATTGTTCTACAAATGACTGTGATTATATTCTTGATAGAAGACGTTCGAAGCAAACATCTTTAAACTTAAGGACAAACGCTAGCTCCTTGCTATAAAATTATTTCAGGTACTACTTTCAGGTAGAAGTTGCTCTGTGTTATATTATTTATATTTCGAGGCCCATTTAACATACATACGTGCTTGTTTAAGTCATTAATCATTAGTTGATATTTTAGATTGTGGCGACCGACATCAAAATTACAAAAATTATCTGAGCTATTATATCACTTTGGGCGTGACCTAATACTTCCAGGAGATTGGCATACTGTCTTCATTAATTGTGAACCTATTTCTGTCAGCGAAACAAAGATATCATTAAATAAGAATCATGAAATTACTGCTATTAATTTTTTATATAGTGAAACTGAAAATGACTATAATGTTATTAAAATTATTTCTGCGATATTAAATTTAAAACTTTATTCCTTTTACCTGCCTTGTTCAAACTTTCTTTTAGAAAAAAATCAAAAGCAATTTCATACGTTCAAAACGTTTGAATTTATAATAAGAGAGAGAGAGAGCTTATTTTTTTATTTCTTTTTGCATAATTTGAATAATCAGAAAACTGAACTTATTTTTATAAACTTATCGTATATGTTAACATTTGGAAGTTAACTTCTTCACTATTCTTTGAAACAAAATATGGTTTTTCGGGAATGAATCCTTTTCTGAACTATACTACTTGTATTTATTATGAGCACTTACAGAATCATTTGTAATTTCAGGTTATGTGATTCACTACAAAAAGGATTACGGATCTTGGAAGACAGAAGAAGTGTATGGAGATGTTAATACATACACTTTAAATAATCTACAGTGTGGAATGCGATATGATTTTTATATTACTGCAATGAACGGGAATGGTGAGCAAAGTGAGACAGTATCTGGTAGAACGAGTGGAAGAGGTAAATAACTAATTCCCCAATCAACTGCTAACTGTTTTTTGCGAATTTCCTACTTAATTACAATATTGTATTACTTAACTTAGTTCTGAATATTAAATATTTGCACTTTATAATTACAATCGTTAATAATTAATAACAATTAATCTGATTAAAAGTGATTAAACATGAAAAATAAATATCGAAGATTATTATCACTACAATTAAGCTGAAGTTTAAAGGTCATTCAAATAACTAAATATATCTAAATATATAACTAAATATATCTAAATATTTCATTTAATAGAATAATTCGCACTAACTGATACTTTACTTCTTATGCGCGTGAAAATTTGAATATAAATTTGTATCATTTTTCAAAAAGAAAAATAAACGTAATTTAAAGGTTTAAAAAATCAAAAATCACCTTTGCTTTGGTACATCAAGAATTGTACATAATTCGACAGCTTATGATTAAATAGATAATATAAATAATACTTACGCTATTAAAAATATAATTGTAAAAATTAAATAAAATATGTATGCGTAAATGATGTTTAAGCTGTTTAAAATTTAATGCGACTTTTTCCCAAATTTATTAAATCAATAAATTTTGTTAACCATCATCTCTGAGTAAAACGAAACCTGCCATTAATAACATCCAGAGCGCTTTATCATGATTGTAGAAAAAGCAAACATTTTTGCTTCCATAAAGGAGTAATTTCAGATATTATTAAAAAAATCTCAATAAACGCTTTTAAATCCTATTCTTCATGAAATAATTCTTACTTTATGTTGTGTATTTTCGTAGATATTATTGGATAATTTCTAGTTTTGGTTTTACAAATATTAAATACTTTAATAGGTAATACACATTTATTAAAAATTTCTGTTTTGTTCCGAATACTAACCCATATATCAAATATAAAACTACTGAAACATAATTATGAATATTTTAATATTTGCATTACTTTTTTAATTGATGGAAAAATATATATATTTCTACCTTTTATTTCTTAAAAAGCTCCCATTGCTCCTGAGAAAGAAGAACTGCTGGTGGTAAACGCTACATCTGTAACTATTCAACTGAACTCATGGAAAAGCGGCGGTTGTCCAATAACACATTTTGAAATAAAATATAAACAGCAGAGACAGAAAAACTGGATACTATTCGCTGATAGAGTGTCTTCTAACAAGAAAAGCATAACAATATCTAGTCTTGCCCCAAGCACCTGGTATCAGTTAAAACTGACATCGCATAATGAAGCAGGGCCTACAGAAGCAGAGTATATGTTTACGACTGGAGCAGCGGTTAAAGGTAAGAGTTATTTTTAATGCAAGTATAGGAATTTCCTATGAAATAATTTTAAAAATATTTGCAACTAATTATCTTACAAATGCTTATTATTGGTATAATTTATTATTAGACAGATGAAAAGAATAATTAGAATTGTTTTTCAATAATTATGAGTGCTATATTTTTCGAAATTAATTACACAATTTTGCAAACAAATCGAAGTACCAAGTAGGACTTGGTATGCATCTTGATCGTATCTTGATCGAACGTGCAAATGATTAAAGTTTCAACGCAAATGAAAAGGAATTGCGATCATAGCGCGCATTTCTAGTGCGCAAATCGCAAAGTATAAAACCAGTAACAGAGGCGAAACATTTATCTTTTGTTGTTGCTGCCGTTGTAATTCCGTAAAGAAGCAACTAAAGACGCCATTACGACGATAACGAATACCTTACAGACAACTAAACGACTGGATTTCCTGTCAATCATCTAAAAGTTTTTAATTTGGTATACAGTGTGATTCAATGAAAATTATTTTATTCAACAACTTCAGAAGACATAATTATTGAACCAAGCCCTGCCATACTAGTTCCCTTCTTCACGCATGTTGTTTGATCACGATGTCCACGCAGCCGAAGATCTGGAGTGAAAACTGTTTCGCAGCGCGGCTCGTAAATTTCAAAAGCAAAATGCTAATTAGAAAAGTATCTCTAAAATATTCGTATGCAATTACATATCATTAACTTGTACGGCAATTTTCGTTTTGTATGGAGATTGATACCTATCTAAAGGTGGCTGTTTTTATAATTTTACAGAGATGGAAATGTGCCTTATCGATACACTTAAAGTTACAAGGCTATCATTTTTGTTAAATTTGTCAAGAAGGTTATTTCAAAATCACTCACAAATGAACATGTGCCGTACTTCAGCTCTTAATAGCATTCGGATCTAAGATAGCAGCAGTCCAATGCCTCTTTTATATTAACACTAATTTCACCTTCTTATTACACATGCTTTGCGAAATGTAGAAATTATTCAATGTATTAGTTGTAGGGCATGGATACAGGAGCATTCTCATTTGTTTTCTACGAGTACGTCTTTCAGCTTGTTCAATGCTGCTGGATGATTTGATTATTTCTCAGCGATAAATCACTGAAACATGTGTCACACTGACTTGTATCCTATGGGTCTAAATTCAGAATGAAATAACTGTTTGAAGCAAATTATATCGAAATTTTGTTCAAGTGGTTTGTTGAATCGCTAATTTGTAACTCGCCTGAT
This sequence comes from Stegodyphus dumicola, assembly GCF_044657685.1. Taxonomy (NCBI): domain Eukaryota; kingdom Metazoa; phylum Arthropoda; class Arachnida; order Araneae; family Eresidae; genus Stegodyphus; species Stegodyphus dumicola. Next base: position 94,351,817 of record NC_140772.1, on the reverse strand, counting down.
TCAGAATTTCAAAATATGTTCTTAATACCGTATATACCCGCGTATAAGTCGACCCCCCACTTTCAAAATCGATCGAGAAACTTCGAAAAAGATTATTTAAGTATTACATTTATTAAAAATCATCTGAGAAAAAAAAGTAAATATACGATAAAAAATACCTTGGTAAATAAACAAAATCAAAACCCTTCAACGTCAGATTCATGGTCAGATTCGCCAAACATTTCATAGAACTCTTCTGTCGTCATTGGCTCGTCATCATGCATTTCTCTTTTCTTGGCGTGTTGGCGAAACTTTTTATTGCTCGATATTGATCGGTTGTTCGAGGGCCGAAAATTCCTTATTTTAATCGAAACTTACTCTAGTTAAAGTATGAAACTCTGTGATTAGTTCATCACATAATTTAAGTCATGAAATTACTTCAAGTAAGAGACTTATTTGATAAGTGGTCCAATTTGAGTGCGGGAAGAAACAACTGCATTATATAAAGAAATTTTTGAACTTCCGATTCTTTTAATTTTTGTGGCCCCGCGTATAAGTCGACTTTCCCCAAATTTGAAGTCTTTTTTTTTTCTCCAAAATATCTCGACTTATACGCGGGTATATACGGTATGTTCTTTCTAAACTATTTGGAGTAATTGTTTGAAGAAACTTATTTCGAAATTTGGACTGAACTTTGTTCAGTTCCGCACCCAATTTCAAAGGAGAGCACCCTGGGAAGACGAGTGTGACGGTCTCCCGCCCCTCTTTTCCTACCATCAAGCTCTCGAGAGGACTTCCGGCTCGCTGCATATTTTGAGTGTTTCCGTGTCGCACAAACACTATACATTTACAGGCATCCACGGCTTCTACATTATCTGAACCCGGGGTCTTTGGAATGAATGATAGTCAGAGTTACTAACTGTTGTCCCGGTTGGACGGAGAATTTTTTTGCAATTATTATATCTGATGAATAAATACATTAAATATCGTTATCTGTATGTCAAATAATTTCCATGTATTTTAAATTAATTAATTATTAAAATTTTATTAAATTTTATTAAATTTATTATTAAGGCTATTTTTCACTTATTTGTTTGTTAATTGTTCTGTACAGAATACCTTTGAAACTACTGAAAATTTACAAAGTACAAACCATACTTGATTACGAAAGTACTAAACAGTAAGCTAAAATATATAACGTCATTTTTGATGTTGCTTAAAATGCATATTTAAAAATTAGCGATGTGAGAAATTCTAAAAATGAGAAGAAAATTAAATATTTTCCTCCAAAGAATGTAATTAGCATTATTCTTTTAAAACTGCAAAATCTTTCTTGTTCATAAATGGGAGCAATTTTTAATGTCTAAAAATATAACAAGCTTAACGAATATTTTTAGACTTTTCACTTGCGACAAAATACGTTTAGTTGCATCTTTGCTTTTTCAACTTCATTTCGCTTTTACATTTTACCCTTACGTCTTCTACAGATACGTTTTACACATACTCCATGTGCTACGTCTTTACTCCTACGTCAAAAGAAAAGATATGCCTATTTTGAACGTAATAAAGCATTTGCAATCCTATTTTTCAAAATAATTTGCTTAAGTTCATGAAAATACTTAACAACTTATATACTTTAAAACCTTGAAGTTATCATGGATTCTTATCAAGTATGTCAATAAAATGTTTGAGGCATTTTATCAAATAAAAATAATTTTTTAATATTAAAAAAAAACACTTGAGGCGCGCTTTTCAGAGATCAAACCAAAAACGATGAATCCTTTAATATTCACATTCATAGAATACAGAATATATTTGTCTGTAGTATCAAATAAAATATATGAAAAATTTATGTTCAGATAGTTTCAAGTCAAAATTCATCATTTAATAATTAATTTTTCTCTTACAGGAGCTTTACCAGATACAGTACTAGTGAGCGGAGAACCTCTTCCATTTTATTTGGAGTTGGAAGTTGTTTTGCCTGTTTCTTTGTCTTTGGTTGTGGTAGTAGCTGTACTCGTACTTGTATGTCTAATTGTCCGAAAGAGAAATCCTACTGAAACTTCTCAAACAGGTTTGTAACGTATTTCGTTTTTAGAATAAGAAAAAAAATTAGTTAATCTTTTTTTGTTCAAATTATAAAAATAGCATCAAAGCATTTTTCAATTAGTTAAATACATATATACAGATCTATTTTAAAAGACTAACTGGTTTCATAAAAGTTTTCATGCAAATTATAAAATATTACTTTAAAGCCTTTTTTTAAATATTTGACGTAAATGCGATGAAGCAATAATAAATATTTTGAATAAAATAAAATACCCAAATATTATTATAACGGATCGTCTGAAAGCTTGCAATCGACAAAGATTATGCCAAAAATGTAACAGTTTATCATATATATGCGAGCATTCATGTCCCTATTTTCACTTCTAAATAACACTAATTGAATTACCAGATCAAGAGTCCAAAGAATAATATAGCTCAGGCTTCATATGTCAAACAAAAAATGATGCTTATGAAAATCAGCTTCCAAAATCTGCTACAGATTGTTCAAAATGTTAAAACATGGGATCTATTAAAAGTAATAAAAATGAAAAAGTAATAACAATTAGTTAACTTTTTTTTGAAATTTTTAAAGTGCTGAATATTATATTAGTCATTTTCAGAAGTGTAAACATAATGATACATTACCTATATTTTCAGTTTTTTAACATTTGTGTAATAAATAAGTGGATTCCATTTACATGCGAGCAGTTTGAATTTAAATCCTTTTTTTTTCTCTTTGTCATTATAGCAAGTACTACATACGTTTCTAGAAAATCTCAAGCTGGTGAATCGGTACATTTATGTGAGATGGAGAAGTCCACTTACCAGCGTCCTGTCAGTCGTGCAGATCCTATCTATTACCCAACGCCGTATGCTACAACGCACATTGCAGATGGCCCTTGCAGGAAATCATTTGAAGCAGAAGAGAGAGAGGTTTGTCGTTATATACATTATCTCTGTCGCTAACGAATTCTGAAATAACATTTAATATGGCCAAATACCCAGCATTTATTCAGGTTAGTTACATTGTTGGGAATTAAACATAAAATGCCCCGTGAATAAGTCCGTATCCTTCTTCAGTGGGTTACCGTTTTAACCATCCTATGATTTTATTAGTATAAAATACACTGCAATACACAATAACATTGCATCCATACATTAAGTCATAAATCACTAATCATTCAGTCATTCAGTGAGCCTCCCAGACGGAATAGTGGACTGATTGCGAAAGTAAAGAGCCCGAGTTCGAATCCCGGAGAAAGCATGGATATAAAATTGTCTTTTCCTTCATAGAAGGTAACGATAGCCGCCTATTAGGTGCCTCCACAATACAATGGTTACCACTTCGGGTCTTGGGTAGTGGCCAATGCCGTTATAGGCAAGTGCCCGCCATTGGAAAAAACATCAATGTGTTAATTTTTCTTTACTTGACACTCTATTCTGATTTACCTTTGAAATTGGTCAAAACGAGTTAAAAAAGCGAGTTGTTAGCAACATACAAGTTTCTGTTGGTACCCATCAAATTCCAAACTGAATAGAAACAATTGAATAACGAAAAGCGAAGGCTTCACAATACAGTGTTGCCAACCCTATATAGAACGGCGCAGAATTATGGCATATCCCAATAAATTTCTAATACCTAGTATCGTAATTTCGCGCGTATAGTCCGCGGACTATCTGTGTTTAAAATGCGAATTTTTGAAGCTGCGGACTATCCACCAGTGCGGATAATACGCTGGTTGTTCACGGTTAAAATCGTTGAAATTTAAAAAACACGCTGTCGTGAACTGCCGATGATCAAATATAAAAAAAGCGCGAGATTCCAAGAAAACATTCGTATGTATCGTATCGATAGTAAACCATAATGAGCATAGTGCAGAACGAATGAGTAGTAGCAAGTAGAGCTCCTAAAATCCAGGCTCGCGCATCAAGCGATGCCGGGATATGAGCCAAAGAAAGTCTTGTGTGAGCACTCACTTAGCGCAACCAGTCTTGTATCCCAGTGTCCTTCGCACTGCTTTAGCGCAACTGCCGGGAGGGGGAAAAGTAATGCGTCAGCTCGGTTTTTAGGAGCCATAGTAGCAAGTACCTGGAGTAGGAAAAAAAAAGCGCGATTCGTTTACTTCTAGCGTGGTTCGGCAACACCGAGTGAGTGGGGTCGAAGGTCACATTTCATTACCACTTATCACGAGTATAGCATGTTGCACAGTATTTTGTTTTCGTATTTTGTCTTTCATCTTCGATAACGTTGATGAAACATCGCCGAAGTTTTTACTGCTGAGTTAAACTCAAGGTAGTTGAGAAAGCTGAATAAGATGAAATAGAGAAGCGGGCCGTTATTGGTTTAATATTAGTATTCGGTGCACACGGGATTTGGCTACTTTTGGCGACTTTATGATGATCAGTGAAAACGGGACATATACGATGAGTAGTTAACGGGTCATTCAAAGAAAATATATAGTTAAACATAGTATATACTATGTATATAGTATATATACTATGTATGTATACTATATATATAGACGTTCTTTGGATCATTTTTGGTGTTGGCGATAATTTTCAAAGTCGCACCAAGGCTGCACCATATACTAGGATTTTACCCCGTTATTTTGAAGTGGACGAGAAAGCGGTGAGAAATTGGCGCAAACAAAAGGATGTGTTTAAAAGGCATGGGAATATTGCCGTATTAAAAAAACGTAATTTCGGACGTATAGTCCGCGGACTATCCGGTGGTGCGGACTATCTGACGATTTTTGAAATTTTTTTTATATAAAATCGTGTCTGCGGACTATACGATGGTGCGGACTATACGTGCGAAATTACGGTACTTTCTGGTACTAAAAATGTTTGTTTTAAGCATTTAATATGGAATTCTAATACAAAAGAATATGTTTCATCTCTTTCAATTTTATAAGATAAAATTGTTTTACAAATTTCTGTGCGCAAAGGGAATGTAAAATTTGATGAATTTAAATATCTTGTTCTTCTGAATGTTTTTCTATGTGACAAACTACTGTATTGATTCCATGTTAAGTAATTATACACCAGTTTGATGTAAGATTTTGCGAATGTTAGTTAAAAAAAAAATTACTTCGTTGGTTGTTAATGAGGTATCCGTGTTACAAAGTGAATAATTATTTCTAAAGTGCAGTTATTTAAAACGATAAAAGTTTTCAAATCACTGAAGTAAGTATACTATTGAATTTCGGAAATATCCATGGTTCTGTAAGAGATTAATAAATATACTGTAATAATCTAATTTATAAATTGCTTTTGAGAATATCTTATTAAGCGTGCATACACATATTTTTTAATTGTGGTTAAAATGAAATACGAATAACTTCATTATTCAAACTGAAAATTATACTATGTATTTAAGCATCGATGTATCAAAAACATTAAACAAAAATATATATAGAAGTACCATACCAGCAGACCCACTGAATGTGTACCTGCTTGTCACATTTTAAAAATGTTTTTGATTTTTCCTTAATGGTACGTAATGAAATAATGCTCCTGAAAAAATTCCTGGAAAAAAAGTAAATAAATACTTTATTTTCGAGAAATTTAAACCATATTATGTAAAACTGTAGTCTAATTCAAACCTAACACTTAGACCTAATGTCACTTTTTTTCGGAAAGCTCTGATAAATTAAATAGTAAATTAAATGATATATTTTATCGAAATTTATGATATAGAGTTTCAAAAAGTAATTTTAATATTTCAAAAGTTTTAATAGAAGAAACAATATTGTGAACATACATTCAATAATGATGCTTTGATTGTTTCATTGTTTTAATGTTATAACATTAAAATAAAACATTTTTATTTTTCGCTGTCATATAAACGATCCAAAAGTGAAATTTCTGTAAAATGCGTGCAACTTTTGGATTGTTTATTCTCCTATCAGTAACATTCCGAGTTCCATACTAAAGGTCCCCATTCTGGGTATGAATTCCCAGAGTATTTACAGGATTCTTTGCCAATGGGTTTAATTTACATTGGTCAAAATGAGAGAGCCTTAAAATTTCGCGTCAAGGAACATGAGGCATATGTTAGAAAAAAGTAAACACAGAAGTCCTCTGTTACCCAGAATTGTTGGTTCGAAAATCACACTTTCCATTTTTCTGCAGCCAAAATTATTCAAAAAAGTCTTTCATTGGTGAATTAGATTTTCTAGAGGCGTTTCACATCCAATAAAACCTTTCTGTTCTAGTTAACGATCCTAATTCCAATCCATCTTTACCTTCAGCCTTTAAGGAAATTATGATTTAGTTTTCTCATTTCATAAATAGATGGCGCCAATAGCTAAGTCCTGTCTAGCCATTCCTATCACTATATCTTATCTCGTTCATTTGCACTTTGGCAGCTGATCATTGTTTAAAAAATAACGATAATAATAACCCGGAAAAAATACCACCATTTGTAAAGAGCCACATTTTTTGTAAATTATTATTAAAGCATTGATTTATCATTGCTAACAACTCTCTATTTCTTTGAAATTATTACATTACATTTGGTAACACGCGAATGTTAATTAATACAGTAATTACATATTAACGCAGTTACATATTTTAAATTGCAAATACATGAATTTATGTTAGTGATTAGGGAATTTAAGCGGACTGTTTAAAAATGTATAATACATTTTAAAAGAGTTTTAATAAATTTTATTCGAAATGCACAAAATTTTCAACATTACTTAATTATTAACATTAAACAGAGCATGATTAATAAGTGTGTGTGTGTGTGTGATTACGGCAAAGCCTCGAGGGCTATCTGCCTAAGGGGAGGGATGCCTTCGTGGAGGACTTTCTAAGGGAAACTGTCTCGTCTACACGTTACACATGGGGAAAACCACGAAAACGCCCATGCAGCCAGCCCGTTCGCGGGATTCGAACCTCGGACCGAACTACCAGTGTTCAGCGACTTTACCGCTCGGCCGCTGGTGGGCTGCATGATTAATAAGCAGTGGTTAATTATTAACATAAAATTTAATACTGATAACTCATAAATTTTTTAAACTGTGTTATTGTTTAAAGGTATCGGGTATTAAAGCTTCTAATAGATGTTTTACTTAATTAGTTAGAAACATTTGCTGCAAATGTATCAAATGTTATCAAAATGTCTTAATTTTTTTATATGTAGCTTCAAGAAGAACCTCAATATGCAACTGTAAAAAGGACAGCAAGACCTCCTAAATCTGATGTACATATATATCACTATCCTGGTAATTGTAGTTTAATTACTTGACTCTTAATTTAATTAGTAATTATTTATTAATTATTATAAGCTAACTACTTATTAATTTATAATAAACTATTAATGCAATTGAGCAATAATATTTTGCAACTGTAGGATTTGAATTTTGAGATAAATGTTTTAAAATGTTTGCATTTTTAATAATGAACTACTGAATTTACTGTGCTTCCTTTGGACTTTTAATTGTTTTTATTGTACCTATACTATACACGAATAAATTGGCAAAATATTATGCTCATTTGTCTTTTTATGACAAGTGTTCTCTGGGGGAAAGCAAGCACGCATTTAAGATTCAAAACCAATTTTCTTTGCTTTAAATTTAGTTATCCTACCAGTTTTAATAATTTTATGATTAAGTAATTAGTTTAATGTAATAATTAATTTCAATAAGGGGCATTTTTAAATGCTTGCTTCTCAATTGTATCTTTAAATATAGATTTCTGTTTACTCATATGCAATGTTGTAATTATAAAAAGTGAGTTGAAAGTGGCGCTGTCCTTTCTAATAAATTCTTTTCTGAAATCTGCATTCAATAATTATAGAAATGTTGATTTTTGGCAATAATTTTGCATTAGCTTTCATTTTATGAAATTCAGTACGTAAATTGTTTCGTATTATTATTACATCAAGAATATCTACAGAATTCAAATCTATAAAAATTACTTCTGTAAATAAAAGTGTAATTTTGTGAAAAAAATAGTAAATCTGAAATTATAGGTTATGAACTGCAGATTTGTTAACTTTGTTTTATTAAAGATAGTTTATTTTGATGTTCAGAGAAGTGAATCCTGAGGTACTCTGTTATTTGAACTGATTTCAGTGATTGAAATTAGTAATCATGATAGAACTAAATTCTTCTTAACAATTAATTATGCTGTAAAGCATGCGATCTCTTAATTGACAATAGTACAATATTACCCTCATACAAATGAGAAAATTTTCATTTAAAATTAATTTTAAAGGATTAATACCTTATGCATGTATATATATATATATATATATATATATATATATATATATATATATATATTTCTGCTTAGTGCTAGTGTAGTTTTTGGCTTTTATAGCTTACATGACATTAAAATTTAAATAAAAATTTAGTCCTATATGGTAAATCAGAAGTCAATTTATTTTACTGTTATAAAAATAGAAAAGACAACACATATCTAGATAGAGACTTACGAGTATAAAACACGCACTGTTTCTAAAGCAATATGCATTGTATTTCAGTTCACATTCCCCTAGAGCTCTTAGATGAACTCCAAGCAACCTCGTCCCAGTGGGATGACGGGGGAAGGTCTTCCATTTTGGATACTGGAGGATACATAGGTTAGTTAAAAGTATATTATAAGTAATTTAATATAAAATACAGTTAGCTGTTAGATCAGCTGGTTTTGTAGGAGTTATTGATAAAACCTAAAATAGTCTTTACCAAATTGTTGGTTCGGTCTTAATTTAGTATTACATAACAATTCTTTAAGAATATGATCTATTTTTTAAAATATGCAGACTCTCCTCAAAGTACACCTTATATTATGTGACTAAACCCATACTGACTTGCAGTATGGACAAACATAGTAAAAAAAAAAAAAGGTCTATTTAGTAAAGAAAGCATTCCATAAAACTATATTTTTAATTCCAAATTCGAATTCAAGCCTGATTTGCGATTTAATTTAAAATATTCAATCATGTTAGTTTATAATATATCAGTAACTTTCGACAGTTTCAGCAGCGAAATGCTGAAAACACAGGCCTTGAACTAATTCAGAATATTTCACATCATGCTTTATAAGTATTTGTGTGATAATAAAATCACCCATCTCTGGCATTATTCGGCCAAATATGTATTATTAAATACACAGACAACCTCTCCTAAGTGAATATTGTCAGACAAACTTTAAAAAACTGTCATTTTATTCATATGTAATAAAATCTTTTTTGGATTTTTAATCCATTTTAATATTAGATTATAATTTTGGATTCATATCCTGTCATCGGATAAAATTCGGTAAATACTTCTCTTTTAAGTTTTTGTTAATTACCTCAAGTTTGTTTTTAAATATAATACTTTCTTTAACTGTTACATTAACGAAACAACAGTAGTTATTGTATAAAAGAAATAAGTTACCGTAACATGTATAAAGCTTGCATTAACTGAAGTAAAAACAGAAAGGAAATAATCAAATAAGAGTAGTAATCAAAATCTAATGCATAATCTTCATACGAATGTTGTGTATGTAAAGATGATTTAACTATTTCCTTGTTCTTTGAAAGCAGATAGCTAGATTTTTAAAAGCCTATATCGAACTTTTGCAATCTAGCAAAAAATGAGTTTTGGATTAATCTTGGTACAGTTGCCTTTAAATGGTTAAAAGCTTAAATGAATTGAGTATTTAATACAATTTTTTTGTATTTGAATTTAATTTATGTGCCTTTCAGTCATAAATTTCTTCTGATTTCTTTTGAGGTAAAACTTTAAATGAAACCAGGGAAGAAAGGCATTAGTCTTTGTTAAAAAGCAACATTATAAAATAAGTTTATCTTTGGTATTTAAAGAAAACTAAAAATCCATAACAACATACTTAAGAATAGATCAAACCTATTCTGTGATCAACAAATAAACTGTTAATTGTTCAACACGAGCGAAATCTTTAGTCAATAAAGCATATCTTACTAAGAATTCTAACATCTTTGAACTAATTCAGAGATATAAATAAAACATGATATCAGAAATAATGACGAGCTTATGTTAATGCAGATTTCCGATTTGATTATAAATTGCAGATGAGTAACATAGTGAGTAGCAAAAGCATTGAGTGTTCGGGTGCCATAAGTCTGCCTTGTAATAATTGAAAAATTCAATCGAAACAGTAATTAATTATGAGTGACAATACGTATGTCTATAGGGAAATTTAATAGCAAAATTCTAGGTTAACTAAAAATATTGGCCAGAAATGATGTAGAGATATTGCAACAAAATTCATAAATCTTTAATAAATAAATTTAGTATCTTATCTTATTATTGAGATTTTAGCAAGATATAAGCCAAGGGAGTGTAATATATTAAATCCGAAATTTTATATGTAATATTCTCCTCATCAGTTAAAGCTTTGCTCTTTTTTTTCTAATTCCAATGCTTTGCTCTTTGTTTTCTGATTCTGATGCTTTGCTTTTTTTTCCTAAATTTATTGCTTCGCTTGCTTACTCTTATTGTAATGCAAAAAAATGAAATTTCATTGCAGGTCGAAGAAGTTCAAGAGTTACGACTTAGTTTTTGTTACATTTTAGGAAGAAATAAACAAACATTATGCTGAAAATAGCAGCCAAGCCTATGAAGTCTTTACACCTGATGAGTGGCCTAGAGAACTGACGTCACCTTCCTGATCTGTGATGTGCTGTGCATAATTCGCCTGTGAGGAAATAATTGTAATCTGTAACTTGGAAATTCATCCGTGCAGCAGTATCAGGCGTCATGAGAGATACAACCATAATTGTGATGACTGCTTTTTTATGCTATTCATAAAAATGTTATGTATCTAGTGTTAACTGCATTTATTTAACAATGCATTTTATTTCCAAACTGCCAGAGGTTTACTATACATACATATATGCATATATAAGTTTGTTGTGTGTATATATAAGTTTTTTTTTTTAAGAAAATGTGATTTTATGGTTAGATATTTCATTTCTGTTAAGGTACATGAAATGAAATCAAGTCGTTTAATCAAAGTATAGCCTGCTTTGAACGTTGTAATGATTTTAATGTATAAATGTTAGAATTCTTGTTAAACGTTATGAAAAATGGTATTGTTGAAGATCTTTATCAGGTTATATTATCTGTTATGTTATTTGTAATTCCACGGGTGTTAAACCATGTATATTTGAAACATTATTAAAATCATTGTATATATTGATTGAAATTATTATAAATGGTCAAATTGTTCCTCTAAAATAAAAACTTCTTTAAGTTATATGTTTGAGAATGGTAAGAATAAGAAATATTGTTTTCTGCTGATCTATAATAAAAGTTTAATTTTGTCAAAATATTATGCATATAACTGAAAACAAATTATTTATTTATTGACCTCCAACTTGAAAGAACCTAAAATCATTAAAAGTTTTAATAAACTGCTGCTTTATTATTGTCTGTTTTCTGAAATATCTAATAGCATTATTTATGTAACATTTGTGAAATTATATACCTTCTTATGATATAATGGGAATTTATTCCTATTTTTTTTTACTTTCGGGTAAATCGGTTTCATCCGCAAGTTAAGAACTTGAACTTCATCACCTTAAATATAGAAAGAATTATTATAAAATTGTGCATTGATTCATATTCTTTTCTCTGTATTAGTAACCGAAAACAAATACTTTTGAAAACACTTGTGCTGTTTATGTATTTTGGTAAAGATACGAATCTGCCAAGAGTAAAACTTTGAAAACTCATAACGTAAATAAAATTGTTCAATTCTTTTGATTTTCGTAATATAACAAGTGAAAAGGGATTTTTGTAAGAAACTTTTTTCCAACGTAAAAGATTACACCAAATCTACAAGGTATTTGAATTTAGCTTATATATAATACAGTGTGCGTCAGAAAACGTGTACACTCTTTAATAGAAGGTATCTGCATTTTGATTTCAAATTTCAATTATCCTTAGAGTACGTACTGTATAGTGTTTGCTCACATGCCGACACTTTCATAATAATAAAGTATAACGCATATGAATTAAAATAGCCTTAGGTAACTTTAAAAGACGTCGTCTTGAGTAAGAAATCGGTTATACTGGAGGTCCGTCAAGAAATTACAGAGGCATGTGGCCAACGTTGTTCAAGCAAGCGCTCATTGTTGTTCTATGTGTCTGGTCTCTAAGGCTTGGTACAAATGAAGGCTTTCCGATTATAAGAATTTGTGGTTCTAGGCATAAAAATCATGAAGTCCATTCATACCTGTTTAACAGAGTTTAGGCCGCAGCCAATCAGGGAAGGTTAAATTCCGCATGCACAAATGTGCAGCTGGCTCAGTGAAACCGTCGACCGAATGACAGATGGGGTTGCTTCGCTATGGTTGGTCGGTTCTTATACATAGTTGGTATAAAAATGAATGTTAGAACTTTTAGGCAAAATTCTGAAGCCAGTTTTTGTACGTATCAAGGTCGGGTTTCCTAGCAACGAAACTCGGGTTATATTTCTTATGAAAAAGAATCATCTTGTAAACGGAGCCTGATGTACATCACTCTGACTCTCTGAGCGCTGTAAGTAACTGTAAAGGTACACGTGTAGGAAGACTATTAAACACAACCTAGCTTTTGACATGTGTGATCATGTTAACCAATAATTAAGTTCAGTACTAGCACACAAACAAGAATTTTCTTTCTTTAAAGTACGCATAGGTTTTGTTGATGGACCCTATATTAATATATTTTATTTTGGCATGACGTAAGGACTGATAGCATAGATAATTTACGTTTAACTATTAAAAATCAGAAAAAAGAATTAACTCGCTTTTCTAATTTTAGAAACTGAAATCAAAAATATTTTCTTAATTACAGTCAGAGAGAATCTCTAATAAAAATTTATCTCATAATACTTGAATGAGTAGAGAGCGTTATGTATATATAATCATGTCGCTACATTTTTTTCCTTATATGCATTTTCTGATTCATTTTTTAAAAACGTTCTTTACGAAACCATTTGAATTATAATTAATTTGTAAATGCGAAACTCTATTCTGCTGTACTGAAAGTAAAAATTAGGCATTTATTTACATATATTTAATTAGTTACAAATAAATCAATTTTCCCTTTTATTAAATTAAGAGTGCTTTGTAACTCTTGTTGTAGCTATTATTTTTGTTGTAGCTATTATTTATAATAATAGCTACAACAAGAGTTACAAGCTACAACAAGTGTTACAAAGCACTCTTAATTATTTATAATAATAGCTACAAGCATTATTTATAATAATAGCTACAACAAGAATTATATTTTATTATTTTATCAATAACTAGTTAAAATTATTCATATATGCTATATAATATACTGAGGAAATACATTTACATACCGGCTAGCCACAAATTATATTTAGTATATAAATCTTCGATGATTTCTTGATAGGATAATTAAAGAAAATAGATGATTTGATAAATAAGAATCCCGGATGATTTGATAAATAAATGATTTGCTTTTTTATGTTGGAAAATCAAACATCTTATATCAATCGTATCAACTGCACGAAATTAAGAAAATTTGTGAAAACTTATGTGAAACCTTTTTTTTTAAATTATGCAAAAATTTCATTAACCCATCCCCTTACAATAAAAATTGTTTCTGTCAGGAGCTTAAATATGATATCGAATAAAAAAATAAACAACTGTTTAAACATAATATCGAAAAAAAAACTTATTGCCAAAACATTCATATACAAGTTTTAAGTTTATATTGTTATAATGCTAAATTTAAGAAATGTTTTCTCATTCTTATCCGGCACAGTTTTTTTTTTATGTTCGTATATCATAATGCTATATTTTGCTATATTTTCATAATACAGTTTTAAAGGGTAATAAAAGTTACAAAATAGGAAATAAATGACGACTTCATAGGATTACTTTGAAAATGCTATATTTTGTACGAAGTTATGCATTTCAAATTGAAATTGGGGGAAAATTTGTTTTTGAAAATTAGCAAATATGTTCGTTTTTAATTACCTTTGACTTCATAGGTTTATTTATTACTCATAGATTATCATAGGTTTATTTATTATTTTCAAGATGTTATATCATGTTTTAAGTTATATATTCAAATGTAAATTGAAAAAAAATAGTTTAGAAAATAAGCAAATATATAGTATTTTATGTTAAAATATTATGAGCTATAATTCCACTCTCATAAATGTATGAAAACTCAACATGTGTAAGAGAATTTTCTATAGAAGCTTGTAACCTTCTGAATTCTATAACATGCATATATATGTTGGTTTGCAATTTTATGCATTGATAGAGCAGTTCTTCCAAATAATTATTACGTCACATGAAACGTAGAGCATATTTCACTTTAATGTGATAATATTTCATATGGTTCAATTATTATGGCAGCAGTTTTCTTTCAAATGTTATTACAAATGTAATAAAATTATTACAAAAGAGCACGTTTCTTGCATAGAACTGTATTATTCAGTCACAATAGAAATAGTTCAAGCGTTTTCGATAACTTAAGTATTCAGCCAACTATGGTGCTTTGATATAAAGTCTATACTTGAAATATATTTCGATCTCAATCAGCACAAAATAAAATAATTTAACTTGTTGTTTTCCAATGAATTATTTATGAATGCAATTTATGCATTGAATATATGCGAGTTCCTAATAGAGAAAATCTCTAATAAAAATAAACATAATATTATTTACATAAGTTGAGATTTTAAGAAAACAAATTATGCGCCAACGTTAATCTGTTACAGGTTGTTGTATTGCCCATTATAGGGAATAAAGCAATTAATAAAGAAAATAAATTGGCATTCAAAAAGTCTAATAGGAATTTAATGTGCTTTTAAGTAGTTAACATTGAAATGATAGTTACTATGAATTATTACCGAGTTTAATAATCGAGTTAACTGCAAATTCCAGTTATGAAGATTTGTTGAAAATGATAAGTTGTCTAACAAAAATCACCCAAACTGAGTAAATAAAAACAGATTTGGGAACAATGAAAATTTACAAAACCAGGATAATCACATGAAAGGATTATTGTATTATTGAAAAGTTAATTCAAATTCAGTTTTATTGCAGAGCTTATAGAAATATTTCATGTGTACTTAAATTTATAATGGAATCATAACATAGTAAAGATTTTCAGAATCTTAATAATAAGTCATTTCGAATAATGTAATGATAATCTGTTTTTTTATTATTGAATTTGACAATGATGCTTTAAAATTTTCAAGTTAAAAATGATACTTTTCTTCAATTTTTTGGTGTTGAATGTAAGATATGGAGGAATATTTCTGTGAATTGAATCCGTTTTATTCATATGTAAGTCATAAAGTTGATTAATATTAATTATTTCGTGTATTTTGCATGTGACTGATTTAATCTGTAATTAGAAAATGTTTACCTAACTGTGGAATTTGAACCATGCTTCAGGAAAATTGCTAACGAAAACTATTTTTTTATTCCTTATACTTCTATTTATATATAAATTATATACCCTTTAATTCTCATTATTCCATTAATCTTGACCAGAAAGACGCATTAATAAGTAAGTATTTTAAATATTTTCTATAAATTGGATAGAAAAGATTAATAATTACACCTGTATGATATAAATATCTTTCTTTAAAGCAATGGTTAATATAATGAAATCATTCACGCCACTTTCGGTGAAACAAATCAAAGAGCTAGATTAGCTATACCAAATATATTTTTACAATGAAAACTTCAGGTTTAAATTTTGTTTCTAAGCATAGTTCGCTTTTCACTAACATTTGTAAATCATTTTCTAAAAAATGTATGTTTTTTTCAATATTTCTCTGATGGACTTTATTTTTCCCAGAGAACAATTTCAAATTTAATCCAAGCATTTTTTATTCTCTTTTTCATACCATATGTCAACTCTCATAGCAGCAGCGTCATTTATATGGTATTGAATTTTTAATTGAATTGTTCCAGAATTAATTTAATTTTAGGTCATGTATTTGATGTCTTCCTTGGCATAATTATATACACGCCTTGTTAAAAACAAACGTCTTGTACATTTATATGCTTAGAGTAGAGCTCATTACTTATGTGGAAAATGTTTTACGCATTTGTCGTTAATACTGAATCATTTTAAAAATTACAATGTGCTTCCTGCCTTTCATTGAATAATAGAAGGGCTACATATTTGTTATCAACTGGTCAAAAGCTAAATTTTGTAAATATGCTTGTACAAAATGAATGTTAATGTTAGATCGAGATTTATGAATAAAATATGTTTGCTATGACTGAGTTAGAATTGCCTTTTTCAGTTATTTGGAAACATTAATCAGAAGGTAAGCAATTAATATACGAATATTAATTTAGCGGAAACCTTTCAAATTTTACCATTACGAGTAAGCATGTAAAGGCAGTGTGCGATAAATTATATATATATATATAAGACAGAGACGTTTAGTTCACAAAATTATAATTTAAACTAGCAATAGCGCATAGTTCCCCTTCTCTATCCTAAAAATATTGGTAACTTTTCTGGACTGCGTCATTTCTGGATCGATCTATGTCTTATGGCTTTCATGGTGCTGGTGACATGGCTTATTCGAAGCCTGTGCTTGAAATTTCGAGAACTGAAACCTTTCTCTTAATGCGCTGCCATGCTTCATAACTGTGCACTTTCGCTTCTATGTCTCTTCCTATTAAAACGCTGTTTTGCTATTATCAAAATTGTAAATATTCTTGCATAGGCAAGATTTGAGTGCCATGTGAATTGTGGCTGAAGCCATGTGAATTGTGGCATCTGTCAACTGAAGTAAAAATGAATATTTTATTTTCCTCAACTTCTAAGCTTGTTCATTACAGATTCAACATTCTACGTCCTACATTATCAACACTGCTATGCCTTTTCTACCACACACATGTATAATGTTATGTAAGTACGCGTTCGTAACCCACAGAACCGATGATAGCTTGATGAAATTTATTTTTTCAAAAACACTTGTAGCTCTGTAACTTTTCATACAAAAGCATTCGTACAGTTGTCCTCAGTAAGATAGAGCTCTATCTGTAGTTACCACTTCATACTACTAAAAACAGTGAATACACTGCAATGAAAAAATTCCTAAAACGGATAACGTACCACAGGTGACAGGTGAGAGCAGGTCCGAACAACCGGAGGGCTTACACAGACTAATCGGGTATCGTCCGGATCTCGTAACTATCTGAAGCTCCGAAAATAATACAAGGCCAAAGTA
Organism: Stegodyphus dumicola; assembly: GCF_044657685.1. Classification (NCBI taxonomy): domain Eukaryota; kingdom Metazoa; phylum Arthropoda; class Arachnida; order Araneae; family Eresidae; genus Stegodyphus; species Stegodyphus dumicola. Next base: position 94,334,582 of record NC_140772.1, on the reverse strand, counting down.
CATGGCCATACAAGGGCAAAATATAGATGCATGCGGAATTAAACATTTTCCAGGCTACATTGCATATTAACACACTGCTACACATACTCGCTATACTATGCATTTCATTATATGCATTGCGTTGATCATTCACTGTACTTAAGGCACATTTGCGACTCATTGCTACACTTAATACACTATATATTCTTTGCAACGTATTACGCTAAACATTTTTCTTGACAAATCAACATAGATTCTGAACAATGTAATTGATTAAATAAGACATAACTTGATTATATAGTACTTAACTTAGTTATATAAGACAGGCTTAAATAAATAACTTGATACAACAGATAAGTAAATTAAGAGCTCTTAAATAAAGAGCAAAATTGCACATTACAAACAAATTACACATTTGCCCTCAGAAATACACGTTGTTTACTTTGTGCTGTACTTATAATATACAAAATACAGATTTAAGGACACAGTACAGCCCATATGACTTTTGATTAAATAACATTATGTTAAAAGTTCACTGTAGGATAAATTTTGCTGTATTCTTAAAACATACCAAAAATAGCTTTGAAATTAAACATTCTATTGGTCACATTGCACATTAACACACTGCTATATATAAAAAACTCAATACACTAAAATTTTTATTATACATATTACATTGAACACTGCACTGTATTTAGGACACCTTACAAAACTCATTTCTACACTTAATGCACTGTGTTTATTGACTACATATTACATTGAACATTACTCTTGATTAAAGAACTTAGGAACTGGTAGTAACTCTTTGTTATATACAACAGAATTCTTAATACAAAAATTCTTTAAAAACTGTTAGAAATACACATTGAGGAAAGAAAATTACAGAATGCAAAAACATGCAATCATTACTTACTGCTGTGAATTTCACATGCAAAGTACAGGTGTCTTGTTTGGCAATCCACAGCATTTTATACATGACGCATAATACGTCCATACAGGGGAATATTCATAATTGCTTTGCTCAATATCTTTCATCATGTTAACTGAACATGTGCTAGATACATTAAATACTGTATTTGCCATGCACTATACATTTCATAACATGCACGTTAACACACTGTTATATATAAATCACTCAATACACTAAAATTTACAGAATGCAATACTATTTATATACATTAATGTGCTCATTACAAATATAAATACATAAACTATTTACATTTGTATAATATTATATGATATTTACATTTGTTTTTCGTGTTCCCAGCCTAATGTTACTCTGCGCACTGAGTCAAGATGGGCTTCTTGCAGAGGCCACCAGAAACCAGTGTATATTGAAGCTCTGAATCTCTGCAAGATTGAAGTATGTTATTGTGGACTGTATAAATCTAGTCCTAGTGCTTCAAGTTTGCACAATATATGTGCATAACAATGTTCTTCTCGGAAGTATCATTCATCATCTTAAATTTCCTACATTTGTTCAAAGCATGAACTCTATTACAGCACGCCTAGTTTTAAGATTCTGTGATGTTCTAAACTGAAATTATTACTTTTACAATGAACTTTGGTTCAGTTCTTTATTTATAACAACTTGAACTTTATAAAAACCTCAAATTTAGGAAATAAAAAATATTGTTAGAATAACGTAAGTAGTGACATAAATGCTTATCTAAATTAAAGCTATTCTTTGACATTGTAATTTAATAATATTGATTCTAGGGTAAAATGCTTCTTAATAATAATTTGGCGCTTTTATCTGGAATAGCCATATTAATAATATTACTGCGGCTTACATACAAAATCTACAGATATCAGCCTTGTTGTTATAAACATTCCTCCAATTCGTTTTCATAAAACCGAAATATTCCAGGGCAGAATTATGACTAATGGCCGAATTATGATACTTGAGAAGATGAGCGAAATTCAGCCAGTAACAGTGTTTGAACAACGACTTCCATGTAGTGATTATGAATATCCATATTGTAACTATACATATTCATAAATGAAAGCAATTTTCTTTCTATAGAATAAACGGAAGAAACAATCGTTTGACCGAATTACAATTAAAGACAATGACAATGACAGAATTACAATTTACTGTTATAAAGGCGATGCTCAGCCCAATACACGAATAATGCAATACAACCCTGTTAAAAACTGAAATTAAATAATTTCATTCGTTAAAATTGAAATGCACTTTATTATATCAACACTTAACTAGTTAAATGAAGACTCATTTGAAAGCTGAAAAGAAGTATTCAGTAGAACTACGGTATTAAGTATGATGCAAAGGATGATGGTGGTTTGAATGATATTGGCTGGTTTTTAAAGCTAATTTCTTCTTTTATTTGGAAAATACGTGGTACAGCATTAGTACACTCAAAATTGCAATTCACAAGCTATCATAGACTATGTCTCTAATTTTTTGTAAATATCTTTCATTAACAAAATACTTTCAATTAATGCATTCATAGGTTTCACATTTATTACTCTTTCTGTATTTATTGAAGTACAGCATGCTTTTGGATACAAATTAGGCTATGAGCAATAAGCACAGAAATAAAAGATATCAATTTCCCCATATTTTAATGTATTTTAATAATCTTTGGAATAATTCTTATTGTTAAATAATGACCCAAACCTCAGCGAAGAATTTGGCATAACAGAATTATTTATTATTTTGGAAAAAAATTACAGGTTGATGAAATATTATAAGAAATTCCTTTGTATTTTATTTATATAAAATTTAATGCTTATGTTCTAAAATAGCAGTCAAAAACGTTTTTCTGCACTTTTGTCCATATACAAGAAATTTACAAGCTATATAACAAAATACATTTGCTCAACATATCGAAAATATTTACATCAATTATATAGAAGATTTAATTCAAATTCAGTTAAATTAGTAGTATAGTAATTAGATTATTAGACATTAATAATAGTAATTAAGTAATAATGTTGTAAGAATTATGTTAATTTAATTAACAGTTAAATTTTAAGTTAAAGTTCCTTTCTTGTCAAATTCTTAACTTCAACTTACTACTTCTGGTCAGAACGTAGTTTTGGAATCATTCTGAATACTTAATGGAGCGGTATTTAAACCACGACGTCTACTTACAGAGTTAGAGAGAATTAGAGTTTCTGATTTGCGCGCGTCTGCCTTTTGGCTACTGTCTCTCTCTCTCTAAGCTGTTATTACTCTCAGCCATACTCAGGCCCTTGATAAGCTTCGTAGTCAAGTAGAGTTAAGGGGCCAACTCGTTTAGAATCTTGATAGCTTCGGCTATATCTGTTCAGTTAAGCTTTCTGTAATCGATAGCAAACCTCCAAGCTCTTTTATCCGAAGGAGGAAATTCATTCTTTTTCCTACATAGTACGACTGTCTCGCGTACTCACTATTTATGGGCGTTATTATTTGGTTCTTTAACATTTCCTGAATGTGTCCTTCGATGATTTGCTCTTTCTGTTTATCATAGCGGTAAGGTTTAGTCCTACAGGGTTTGTTGACAGTTAACCGTATATCATGCGTAACAATTTGACAGTTACCAGGCCGTTCTGAAAACAAGTTTGAAAAAGTACTCACCACTTGCTGGATGGCTTGGCTTTCATGGTCATTCAAATGGCTAAGGTCGACTTGCGGTTGTTCCACTGGCTCCACCACCCTCCGATCCATCCGCAGCACAATAGAACTTTCCTGAAAATTCAGTTTGGCCTTCGCGGCTTTTAAAAACTCCATACCTAAAATAAGTGGACTTTGCAAGTTTTTTACTACAAAGATTAATACTTTAAGGCTTTCATTTTTAACTTGTATTTGTAATGATAATTTGCCAATCCATTGACAAGTTTGTCCTTGCCCTGCTATGATTTCTGTGTTTTTATTTTTAACCTTAGTTTTAGTTTAATTTTTAGTCTCTTAAGTTCAAGCCCAAATGTCGGCTTTTATTGTACACTCCAAGACGGAGTTTTGTTAAATCTTATTGCCATAATAAAGGGTTAATTACCCTCCCATCTTGTTGTTTCTTGTTACACGAACTTAGCGATTATTCACTAACTAGTTCTTAAGATTCGTCACTTTCTATAATAACTGAGAAATACACTAGTGAGAATCTTACGCTGTAATTAGATTTCCTGCTCTAGCAGGCTGTAGTTCTTCGAATGAATATTAGTCTAGACCAAAAGTTGTCAACCAAGGCGGGAATTTTCCCTGGGGAGAATTTCATAGTCTCAGGGGTATGTTTATGTTTATGGCTCATTTTAGTTTATGGCTATAGAAAACTACTTTTATTGCAATAATGGTATTTATCAAAATATTCATCAACATACTATCTGCTTTTTGTTGTTTAAATTATAAATTATGATTCAGAGCAATCTAAATGTAAATAAATGTATACATGCATTTTTCTAGTTATGGCAGAGAGGGACCTGGAATTATCTTCTAACAATGGTGAAAATGGTGCACGGAGCAAAATAGGCTCAGTACTATTGATCACTCTAAATAAGTCTCACTCAACATTTTCAAGCATATCTAATTACTTTTTTCCAAATAAGAAAATCATCAAGAAAAAAATTAATATTTAATACAGAATACTACAAGTAAACTGATACTAGGCTAAACATTTTAATGCAGTTTCAAATAATTTTAATCTGAGTAATAATACAATTAAGCCCCAAAAGGTATAAACCAGGTTCAAAAGGATACATCCAATAGTAAAATATACGTTATACACATCACTATCGAGCAACTCATTATTCCCCTTCCCAAGAAATTAAAGAAAAAAAAAAAAAAAAAAAAAAAAAAAAAAAATCAGCCATTCGATTGCCTTGATCTAAAGATGCAGTTGGCATTTTGCTTATAGAAGCGTTCATTAACAACCACAATTTTGCCCTCACTTAAACAAGGCGTGAGTTCTTCAATTTTATTTGAATATTGAAATGATGTTACATTTCGGTTGCTGAGCTTATGAAGGTCATAGAAAAAATTTGAAAAAACATTTTGGCAGCTTTCGGAATTATATTTAACATTTCAGAGGTAGTTTGGGTTTTCTCCAGTTATTGTATGATCTTGAAAATTCACTTTTGTATGTTTACTCAACTATTATTGCCGGTTTCATTATTTTCTTCACGTTTATTTTTTGAGATCTTTTTAAGAATTTTGCAATATTTTCTTTCCTTGCTTGATTGGGACTATCCAGGATGCTGTGTTATTTGGGAAAGTTGCGGTCAGTTGCGGAACGTTCATTTTTATCGGTACGGAATTTGCTTCTTTCTTTGATTTTCACTTGTGAATTTCCTTCACAAATGTGTGGATTGTAGTACATCAACGGCGTTATCCGTTCTGTGTTCTCTGATAATATCCAAAACCATGTTCATGTAATCATCGTCAAGTTTCCTATCTATAGATGCTGAGGAAATAGAATTGGAGGTTTTATTCTGACTTCTTTCCGTTTTTCGCTTTACTTTTTATCTTTCTCATCTGCGGGAGTGTTTTTAAGGAATTCCTTTCGAAGTTTTTCAGATCTTTTCGCAGGATTCATCAGTTTCATCTTTGTTCTGAGAAAGGGCATGTTGGGAACACAAAACTAACCTGAGCGTTAGTAAAAATACGAAGCTACTCAGGAATGATAAACAAAAGATGTTGCACAATTGAATGATCAAATTTAATCAACCATCAGTTAGCAAAATATGTTTATACTCAACCAACATGGATTAAATAAAATTTATTTTTAATTTAGTAAGTAAAATAAACAGTACATAAACATAAGTATGAAATAATGTGAGACAAAACTTTCAGTGACAACCTCTATTTTAAATCATTAAACTAAGAAACATTAACTTAAAAATCACATCTGAATAAACCTTAACACAATAAAAAATAACTGATGGATGGGCAAGTTTTCTCGAAATATATTTTAGTTTGGTATTGTTTATAATTTAGATTATTTCAGTTAAAAATTAATTGAATCATTTTATAAGCAACAATAACAAGCTTTGCTTCTGAGAATTTTCCATCTTTGGTAAACTTAGAAATAAAAAAATACTCAGCCATTCGATTCTCATAGGTTAATTTCTCATAGGTTCTCATAGGTTAATTCTTTTTACAAAACTTGGAAACCATTTTTTTTCTGAAAATAAATTTACTTGAACAAGCCACTTAAAGTAAAGCATCACGCTTTCCTTAATACGTTAAACTTCACTTAAATGGAAACAAATTTACTTGAACAAGTCACTTAAAGTAAAGCATTACGCTTTTCTTAATACATTAAACTTCTCTTAAATGCATTAAACGTGTTTTAAAATAAATTAAGGAGTGCCTAGTTTGTGCATATTTTTTCTGAAAAGTTTTAAGCAAATTTTCTAATATTGAAAATGATACAAAATAAAAGCTTACGCTTTTGCATTATCATAATAATTTTATCAACTACTTAAAACATATTTGACTTTGGAAAAACTGTTTACAATATTAAAAGCATACACTAATTCAAAAAAGCGCAGAATTGATAGATTCAGGGAGACCACTTCACATGACTTTTAAATTTTAAGACTGTATAGCAATTTGAATTAACTTCATTTGGAAAGAAGAGAAAGGGAGAAAAAGCATTTTTGAGTCACTTAATTGGAAACTCCAGACTTATGAGTCAATCAGCTCCTTTGCGTTTCTGTGTTCATCGCGAAGAATCACTGTAGAAACTTAGGGAAAAAAGTCTGAATTTCAATTCTGTTAAATTTTGTTTAGAGGATGGAGCAATTTTTCCTTTAAAGACTGACATCGCTAATGAAGAGGATATCAGGCAGGTTATTATCAGCGAATTGCTGAACTGTACAGAAAACTTGTAAAATGATAAGATTTAACGTTAAAAATAACCGACGAAGTTTAAATTATAAAAGCCCAAAATGAAGTGAAATATAAAACTATAGTGAAAAGTGACTTTTTGGTTTTTTTGTGTGTGTTACTTTCATTCAAAGATATTTGAATTAATTGTATTATTTAAAGTTTATGTGTCTTTTTCACTTACGTTTTTGTAAGACTCGTGTAATACTTTCTGGTGCACGAGAAAATATATTTTTCCATCAATTAAAAAAAAAAAAAAAAAAAAAAAAAAGACTAGAAGTGACTGTGCATTAATTCAGATGAGCGAAGAGCATTTCCAAAGCTCGTTAAATTATTCTAAACGTTAATTTGCTCTTATCTTCTTGGAAGAAAATTGCCGACTTCACAAGGAATTTTCAGATTCCAGTAACTTGGCGACGACAGTTTCGACATCCTAGAACTTCAGCTCCTTATTAAGCAAAAACCCTCCGTAAGTTAAATAAGGTCTAACGAAATGGAGTCCAAAGGCAATCAAAGCTGGTAGAATATTTTAAATTTTACTAAGGAATCATGGCATTAAGTGTATATTAAATGTATATTAAATAAGAACCGTAAATAAAGAATATTTCTCAGCGTTTTGACTTAAAAAGCCCTCCATGGAAGTATCCCTTGCCGAATGCAAATAGCGCTGCGTTCTTGATCGTGATTAATTAAATCGAAATGATTTTTTGTTTTCAAATACCAAAGAATGCAGCGGTATAAACTTTTTGTTGAAATGACTCAGTTTCTGTCCGAAAGTGATAAACAAGCTTTCGAAAAGTTGAACATTTTTCAGACTGCGAAAATTTAAAAACCTTTCTAATTACTTTCAAAAACTGTTGTTTACGTTCTTCGTATTAGAATGGCGCCGAAATAGATGAAGCAGTTTCGATTTTAAATACACTTAATAAATCCAGTCACTCTCAGTCTATTTAAACCAAACTGAATACATTTAATAATAAAACATTATACGTAAACATTTAGTAATAATTCAACAGTACAGATAACCTATAAAATAAGAATTACAATCGTTACAGGCCAGCTACGCTTTTAGCGAGCGAATTCTACGAACGACACATCTCAAAAGTGTGTTGCCAACGCAGGGCAACGAAAAGGTGGAAATTAATTCGATAGGCGTGGAAGTGAACAACTGTTGTTGTTAATATTTGTATTAGGATAAAGCAAATGCAAAATTCTTCCATTTCCGAATTTAAAATCCTTCTCGCACTTTTTTTATATGTGGTTAAACTATAAAATTAAAGGAATATCGTTCTAGTTTTACGTAACATATTGAGTTAGTAATAAATCATAATATACAGAAGTTTCCTCCCTTGATTCAAATACAAAACCATAAAATTCAGCATCAGAAAAATTATTAATTGAAGTGCTTTAAATTATTTTTTAAACAAATATGAGTGTAAAAAGAACTAAACCTTAAAATTAAGCTTATTTAATAAATGTTGTCTAATTTAGTTAGTAACTTAAGATTAAGCATTTACTACGGAAGAAAATTGTGTTAAAATTTAAGCTTTGTATTTATATCTTCATCTTAAAAGAAATCATATTATACTTAGATTTCCGTTTAGTATAAAATTGATAATAGTTAAATAATATAAATATATAACTTACGGCATATAAGAAATATAAAAATTATGTTTCTCTGCTTGAGTTAGATATGTATTAGACCGATATTCATAACTTCATGATTTTAAGGAAAAGAGAGTTACGAATAAGTAGTAGTAATCAAAATAAAAGATGTTTCATAATTGGTTATAATATTCGGAACATAAGAAAACTATTTAAATAATATTGGAAAGCGTTCTTATTTTGAAATAAGGATTTTTATGAATTGAGAATAATTCTTGATCTTGATACATTCTTGGCGGAATTACCTAGCTTTCTGCCACAATATTATTAGTCATATCAGTAAATAGTTGATGATAAGCTGTTTAGTAGCTTTTGAATTTAAATCTTTCTTTTATTTCAAATCCAAAGGAATATACTTTTGCTATTCCGTAAATAGATACTAATAGAGAAAAAAATGGTAAATTTTTAAAACAAATTGATTAATCAAATCCAATTTTCATTTTCCAAAATCTTTACAAGAATATTGCTTTTAAAAATGCCCTCTGTCAGAAAAAAAATATAGAAGAAACAAAATCTATAGAAGGAAAATCAAATTTCATTTTCCAACAAATTGGGAGAAGAATTAAATTAAAACGATAATAAAATTATAATTAAACGATAATTTAAAAACCGTTGCATAATTGTCATTGAAGCAAAAAAAAATGTGGGTATTTTTAAATAATAGATAATCCTGAGCAAACTCTGAATTTCATAATTTGAGCATATATCTTGACATTAACTGCTAATAATATCTAGTAAAAACTGATAACTCACAAATTATTTACATTATTTAAATCATTATGGATTCATATATTAACAAAATACTTATTGAAGTTGATAATTCATTAATTCTAATAAGATGATTAACGAGAAAAATTTGGTAAACTTGTATTGAAAAAGCTAACTTCATGATTTTGATTATTCTATAAATATGAATATATCTGTAAGAGCATGAAGCGTTTCAAACGTTAAAATTCACTTTTCATAATAGATTTAAAGAAATCTTAAATGTATACATGTGGCAAATGGAAAGCTTCTAAAACGATATCTTCTGCTTCAGTACAAACTCACATTGTCAGACAATGTTTTATACTGTGCTATCAATTTCCTTTTCACACCTACAGTTAATCTAATTTAACCTGCATTAGGCTGAGAAGACCATTAACATAATGTAAGGAAAACTATGATAATGTGCTATTTTATGTACAGCGTCTTAATTGATGCCCAAATTGTAAGAAACATATCCCATACAAGCTAGTATTGAGATCTGCTAAGATCTGTGGCCATATTAATCTAGCATTGCATGGGGCAGAAATAAAGTTAAGGACTGTCGATAATATGATTTCACGAACTCATCTTGCTAATATAGTATAATGAAGTGACAAGTCTGCGATCTAGAGAACAGAAATTCAACGAGACTCGTTATATTTTCCAAAGGCAAAGATCTGCGTAATTTCGGGACCTTCTTCGTTACAGAACAAAATGTGCTAAGCAATCTTGTCTAGAAAGACGTATTTGCTAGTTTAATACGAGATTTGTCTACAGTGAAAGAAATTTCGAAAATGTTCTAAAGGAATAGAGTATATGATCACCAAGTCATTAAAGGAAACAACTGTTTTAAATCAATTCTTAAACCGATCGGTACAAAATTTGCGTCAGAAGAAAAGACAAACAAACAAAAACAAAACAAAACAAAAAAAAAAAAAAAAAAAAAAAAAAAAAAAAAAAACCTAATAAATAAATATATCCGTTTAATTTTTATAAAAATAGCTATAATTAAAATGTAAAAAATGGGTGCAATAATATATATATAAATCAAAAATGAAAGTCGGAAGGAAAATAAATAAAATTCAGTTCTTTCTATATGAAGGTCTAAACTTTCTTCTCCGGGTAAAAATTACCAAACTGAATAAACGCAGAAACGGAATCTTTAAATGAAAATGCCATTGTGAAAAGAGAAAAACTTCTTTAAAAATTACAGAACATTATACATAACAAAACAAAATAATTGTATATTAATCTCCTCTGTTTATGTGATTGGGAGTTTTGTTAAGGCATGCAGGATAGATATTTGCTTCTTCTATTTTATTAAAGTGATTGATTGCAATAATGTCATCTACATATCTGTAAATGTAGGAAAAATAATTACGTTGATCATTAGTAAGAGATATTTGAAATTTATGGTCTAATGAGAAAAGAAATAAGGTACAAATTGCGGATGAATTGCTCGAGCCCACTGGTTACTTCATATTTGTTTGAAAAATGTATTATTAAATTTGATGTAATTGTTGAACAAATTTCAAATAGTTTTTAAATTCTTCTTTGGAGACTATTGTAAGAATATGCTAAGCAAATCAGGCAGTGCGAAGACTTTCAAATATATGTTCAAGCGGTAAAGAAGTGGAAAGATTTTCGAAATCGTAGAAATTAATATTCTTAATATCTAAAGTCGGGAACCCTTTGATAATTGGCTCACTGTTACTAATAATCCAACTGAACTTGTGGTTTTGAAAATTAATATTATTGATAATGCCCAGAATTTGTTTCAGCTTTTTAGCAAAAAGAAAGGCAATTTCTTTCACGAAATTTTTTGTGCTATTGGCACTTAACCGGGGTTTTGTGAAATTTTGGATTTATTAAAGTAGTTGTTAGGTGTAATTTAAAGTCTTAGATGCAAAACTTTGAGCCTCTTTTGAAGAATTTTAGCACTTGTATTGACTTGAAATTCATAACTAATAAATTTCAAATAATCATTATTATTGCATTTCTATGATTATTTGAAATTATTAATTTGAATTTCTGGTCTTTGTGAAATATTAGTTCTAAATTTCTTACTTCATGTCTTTATATATAGTATATATTCTAATGAAAGTGCTTAAAGTTTTTAACTTCTTGTGAGTTTTTCACAACTTTTGAACTTTTTAATTCCTTTTAAGTTTTGTAATTTCACTTACGCTTTAAATTCTTTGGATTTTATGTTATTTGTTTAAAGTTACAATTTTGATTCTAATTTTTCACTGAAGTATTTTATTACTTCACTTACGTTTTCAAATCTTTATATAGAATTCTCTTTAGTTAAGGTACAATATTCTAATTAGAATTTTTCCTTGCTTTGGGGAAGGGCCAGGATTTTCAAATGAACTAATATAATTAAAATGCATTGAAAGGATTTATCGGCTAATACTTCATATAGAAAAGGAAGGATTTTTGTGGAAGAGAGATTTCAATGTTCCTCCTCCTGACGAAGTTGATTGAGTTCCTCTTGTGTTAAGTTCGTTTTTCTTTAAATTTCATTAATTTTTTGAATTGAGGTGTTGCTTGTTTGAAAAGTTTTGATTTTAGCATTTTTAAAATTCTTTGTTGCATTTATAGTATTATTTTAAATTCATTAATTTAAATTTTTGGTCTTTGTGAAAAATTAGCTCTAAATTTCTTGCCTTATATTCTTTACTGATAACTTTTCAGCAGCTCAATGCGATAAAATACTAGGCATATTTATATTTGGTTTTTCAAAAGTTGTTTTGTTATTATATATAAGCTTAAAGCATCTAAATTTATTTGTAACTTGGAATAAAAGCAAGGTAATTCTTCTATAATATGACCATTGAAACGGTGCATAAGAGGAATAACATAATATCAGGACAAATAGAATTAAAGAGGAAATTTACAGTAGAAAAATCTCGAAAAATTAAAATGCGAAAGGGAAAATATACAAAATTATGCAAATAATAAATTAATTGCCTTTATATATATATATATATATATATATATGTAAGTATGTATAAGTACCGCATGTCAAATAATAAATTAAGTTTATTATTCGTGTTACTTTCTTTTCTCATTTAGATTGTACTTATTATTTTAAGTTCGACAGTTTATTTACATGTGCTGTTACGCTTTTTCCTGTTTTGACACATATCATAATAATGTTTTAATAATAAAGGATGATTTAAAAACATAACAAAAATATTTTTATTCAACATTCACTGTCAGTGTATGATGAATGTTAATGTTTGCCAGTTAAGTGAGGAAAAAATATATTTAGTAAATATGTAATAATAAATTAGTAAATAGCGACTATTACTTAAATGTCTCGTATATCGAAACACTCAAAAATCCACTTGTGCTCATTGAAAATTATATCTTCAAATGTTAAAGTAGCACCAGTTTCTCCTGACATGTTGAGTGAAAGAAATAGTTTAATTAACTAAAGAAATTGAATTTTATATTCTCTAAGTACAAAATGCACAGTTGAATGCCCTCATAAGAATATTTTCATTTGATATTAAACTAAATGTTTGAAAGAAAGCATAATAGATGGCAGCACATTCCGCTTGCATTAAGCAAGTGATTTATGAGGAGTCGTACTTAGCATTCCACTATCATAGTTAGAACTTGGCCATCCGGAGAACTCTCTGAGCTTTCCAGCCCATCTTAAGTTGCAAAAAAATAACTAAAAAATATCAAAATGGCATATAAGGAAATAAATTAAAATTTTTCGTTCATTTTTGAAGAAAGCTATAATTCCAACATTTTAAAATTATAGTATTTTTCCCATTGCTTTTTCGTTCGCAAAACCATTAGTGACCTTGTAGAAGTTTATTTTATTGCTCTTGTTGTTATGTAGACAACAGAGGAAGATTTCTTAGATGCAAAATGCACCTTTCTTAAATGACTTTATTTAGAAACGTCCTTTCACAACTAGTAATAATTATAGCAATTGAAAGGAATGTTTGGTAGAGTGCATTGTAGGATAAATTGCAAAAATTAAAAGGACTGTCCGTAAACGTTTCTGTTTCGATTACCTAGCAATAACGGAAATAAAATTCTGAAATTCTTCTCTCTTAATAAGGAATTCTTCATTATGATTGTTATCTTGATCATAATTTAGTTTATATTTGTAATTTGCATTTAAATGTTTCGACGGTATAAAAGAAGGTACGCAGCGATCGGATGGTGCGAGACCTCAATACTTCGATTGAGTAGTTGATTGCTCGTTTCGAAATCTATTAGCACCAGGAAGAAATGCTGCAGCTCACTAGTTTCTAATGCCTTAGAAAATTGTATGATGTTGGGATTCGATTTTGGGTCTATCTAATGCAAGTCGAATTTTCTATCACTGGCGCAAAAGAGCTCCCTTCCAACTCTTTCAAATTTGCTAGCGCTGAGTTGCTCTAGAGGTCGCTAGAATTAAAACAAATGTACTTAAAAAGTAAAGTATTAAAAGTAAAAGTATTAGAAGTATTTAAAAGTAAAAGTGTTATTTGTTGAAAATGATTTTTGAACAATTTTTCTACAGAAAAAGTCTTTTTCTTCATAATTTAATTCAGTATGGCAATTTAGAATTTAATTATTCTTCATTTGGCAAGGTATTCTACCTGATTAAAACCTATACGGTAATGTTTCTTGTAAAAACCATTGCGTCCCAAGGCGGGCTGCCGCTCCGCCTTCTTCTAGCTACGCCACTGTCATTTTGCATAAGGCTACATACTAGCTATGCCACTGTCACATCACCTATTTCAAGGTGAAAGAGAATTAGGTCAAGAAAATTACATTAATGAATTAACTTGATTTGCGTCCGCAGCATTTATGTAAAATTTAATGGAGAAGAGACTAATTGGATTTTAGATGCAGCTTTCAACACATGCATAAAATATTTATAGTTGTTTATATTGATGATATTTAAAACTGCATTAACTTTGCATTATAAATTCTGTATAAGTTGCGTTTTAGTGAAATCCATGTTTTATCCAACTGAAAAGGAAACAGACCACTGAAACATTTTGAACTGGGTGAAAAATCACTTTAAAATGCGAAAGCTGTGTTTTGATCGAAGTTAAAGGAGTTTTATTCAAAATATACGTCAAATTAAATTTGCTAATTCTAGAATTAAAAATATGTTGTTTTATAACTTTATGATTAGCTCTGCATCTTTGAGCACAGCAAGAAAAGTAACTTTTCTTCCTGTCTTCAGAAAACGAAGTGTGAGTATTTTTGTAGCCTTTTTTTTTTTTTTCTTTTTGTTTGTTTCTGCTTGTTACTTCTCTTCTATTTTCTTTCCCTTTCATGATCTTTTAAGCTTTTTCATGTATCTACATTACTCATTTTATTTCTTGACTTGTTGTTGAAATGTATATTCTAATTACAAATTTGTTATTTTTTTAATGAGCAATTTTCATTAAAAATTATTTCTAAACAGGTAATATTATCTGCATGAAAAGTTTAGATTTCTTTACGATTCCTTTAAATACTTTTCGTGTTAACAATATTTTTCAATTTTATTTTTGTTCTTAAAGCTTATTCCATGATTTATAAGCAGACGGATGTTTCTGACTGTGATATTAGTTTTCCCTCAGATTTAAATGTATGACTTTTAATATTTGTTCTCATTTTAACACGAATGATCTCCTATAGATATGATTTAATTTGTACTTGTTCCAAGAATTTTATTTAATTATTCATGTCTTTTAAAATCCGGAATCTTTCTTTACAGAAAATTCAAAATTGTTTTGAAAATATTGTCTTTCCTTAACTTTCTTTCTTTAATGTGTATCACGTTGCCTCGAAACACTCTGTGAAAGTAATAACATTAACTCCACGCACGAATGAATGAAAACTGTTTTCACAAACTGTCATAATGTTTATGATGTCTTAACAAAACTGCCATAATGTCAGTTTCAGAAACTGTCATAATGTTTATGATGTGAATGCTTATGATGTCTCTATCATAAGCTAATCAAACTTCATTAAAATAAGAACCAATATATTTTTATTTAACTGAAAACAACTCGAATGGTTAATGATAATTATATTTTAATGTATTAAAATCATTTTTTTTTTCATTATTTGAAGCTGAATTACTTTAAGCAACGTATTATTCAATAACTTAATGTAATATTTGATAGAATATCTTCACGAAGCAGGTGGAATACATATATTACAATAAAAAGATGTGATATAATATAAATATGGAATCCAACTTGTTCTCTATAAATTGCTTACGTCAGTCTATTTATTTATTTATTTATTCAAACGTCAAACGTTGTAATTCACTTGGGAGTTTGTTTCAATTTGCAGTTCATTTTATTTGTGACATCAAGTGTTAAAGAAGAAATCACTTCGCAAATTGTTCTGTAAAAGTGCAACATTTATTATCGTATAATAGTATATAATTTCTTACTCCAGTGGGTGGCGAGGTGATATCTAAAAATTACTAGAGATGACATAAAAGAAATTTAGTGCTGCCATCTACTTATAAGATAAGAAACTATGCTCTGTTTTCTTGAGCGAGCAAAAAATAAATTCTTAATAATACTCTTATAATTTAATGCGATGAAGACAGAATCGTATTTTACTTAAAGAAACTAATAAACTAATAAAGAAACTAATAAAATTATTATTCTGTTGTTAGCTTGTATTTCAGAATTAAGCCACAATTCTAAAATAGCGTATACAAATTCCTCTCTATGCTCATACGATCTAAATACATTACGTCAATTATTTTTCTGTCTTTTATTGGACATGATAGTTCCGATAATTTCAATACCTTTTAATTTATTAATGAATCAAGAAACTCTGAACAATGTCTTCGTTTATGCAATTTCATAAAATAAGGGCAATATAAAAATTCTTAATTATTTTAAGGTCTATTATCACAAAAACGTTGCATGAAATCGTCATATACTGAGAAGTTGCATAAAATAATATTTATCTGTAATATATACTCTTTGCCTTATATTTCTCTGTAAGGATTTATTTTATTCTAACCAATTATTTTTAGTACTTTCCTGTACCTCCTGATTTCAGTTTCCTTCCGGAATGTAAATTTTGTTATGACGTAGTACTTAAATTTAAACCTGTTTCAGAAGCAGTTTTTCAGCTGCGGTTCAAGAATTCAAAAGCTGTAGTAACGGGCTTAGTTCCGATGTTTATAGTGCGAGTTTAAAATTAGATTTCTAGTTTGGTGTTCGACACCTTTCAAAGTTTATATGATATTCCTCGGCTCGGCTTTCCTTTGTGCAGCTGATTTAGCATTAGTTGAGCTAAGGAGCCAGTCATTAGAATTCTCAATTTACTAGCGATTTGTTACATTCCTATTTTGTGTTAATTTACATAGCCACAAGTGGTGGTGATTTATGAGCACGAAGTGTATGCATCTGTTTTAATTTAAATTTAAATAAAAGGTTACTTAAACCTTTCTTCTGCAGTATTTATTCTTAAAGACATAGCGAAAATTCGCTACAGCGTCTTCAATATAGAGTCGACAGTTTATGATACCAAAGAGAACACATAAGACTCTATAAGCTAAAGTAACATTTGACAGTTTATGAAGTTTAACTAAAATATTACCATAGGTATTCTAATTATTTTATACATAGGTAGCAATTTCCTTCTATTATATGTTGTACGTCCAATTCATAATTTTAAGTTAAAACGCTTCATCACAAAATTTTGCGAATTAAGAAACTTCAGCATGTTTACATATTATGCTCTAAAATTTTCCGATATGTATAACGTCTATGGAATAACCTAATTATCGGGTGAAGGACACAACGCAGCACACAAAAACCAAAGGCATCTTATAAAAACGGAGACTGTGATCCGGTACGGCAAATGTGTGGTTTTATGACAATGTTATGTAACAAATGATAACGAAGAAATCATAACGAAGTTCATTGAAATCATAACGAAGTTCTTGTTGAAATATGGAAAAATATAAATAGGATCATTTTGCAATCAAGCCTTGCAATAACTGTTCATTATAGTCAAGAAATATTTTGCTTTATTAGTTTCGAAATAACCATGCACACTGCGCAAAAGGTCTTTTTTGCCACTAGTTCATTAGCGTTTAATGAAGGAAATCGTTTAATGAATAATCGTTCTGTCTTGTAAGAATCTTTGAATCTGGGGGCGGTGAAAATGCCGTGTTTCATTTTTGTGACAATGAGCTATGTAAGAGGTATACAAAGCTTTAGCCACTCTTATATACCTTAATAAAGTTTGTAAATAATTTATAGAAATAGAGGGCATCAATCCCTTCTTCAAATTTAATAGTGAAATACTAGTACATACTAAGACATATTTAAAGTTAATTTTTCTTTATATAAAAGTTACTTGTGACCGTCTTTCACAGTGTAATGAATGCCTTACCTTCTCACAAAGAAAGAAACATAAACACTTATCAGATTTTAAAATAAGCGCATTTAACTTCTTGTGTGAAGTAAAGTAAGTATTGTTGTTAGTTACTCACTTTGCAATAAAACGGGTTTCACAATTATCCTAATATTTACACCAGGTACCAACACCGGTGGTACTCAAAGAAGCAAAGTATTTTTAACTATTAAATTCAAAAATTAAACCCCAACATCTTGATTGAGTTTTTTCTCTAACACTTGTAAATTTATGCGATCTGAGCTTTGTTCAAGAGTGGTGGTGGTTGTAGTGGCGGTACTAAAGGTATTCAATTTTTTTTTAGATGGTACATGTTAGTCAAAAGCTTGAGAACCGCTGATTTACACAATCCATTGCTTAAATTTTTCACAATATTCCAAAATCTGTTCGTTTCAAATTCCTAAACCACCAGTATGAAAAACTGGAAAGAAATTCAAAGAACGGAGACAAGTTCATTTCTCTTTCTTCTAAGTAAACTGGAGGATTAATTTTTCTTGAAGTGCTAGGCATTAAAGTTTGCATATGAAAAAAGGAATAAAACTGCAACAAGTGCAACTGTGTCCTTTTCAGGATTTTGGATATCAGTAATAGTACATAGCACAACCAGGAAGACAAACATTTATGGTCCCTATTCTGTATACTAAGAACTCTTATTTTACTGTCTACGGCTTTCGGTAGATGTACACAGCAGCAAGCAGATAAAGGCTTATAAATAGCGGTCTTGAGCTCAACATATTGAATGGTGTCAACAATTCATCCTGAAAGCTTTTTCAGAAATTTATCCAATGAATGAAGCACCTGCAAAACAAAACATTTACTGAATGGTACTAATTTTTATTTTGTACAATATACTTTTGTACACATAATAAGTTAAAATTCATACAAAAAATAAATTTCCTTACCTTTTCAATAGCTGCTTGCATATCAGGAACTTTTCCTGTGAGTGTGGTGCTGCATTTCTACCGAAAGTACACTGTACAAGTTTCTTCATGGATCTCGGACACTTTCCTGACCGTCTTCACACAAGCATTCACCTTGGTGCTTTGCGACTGCTTCTCCAGTCTTTCCAGCGATTTCGGTTTTGAAGACTCCAAAAAAAGCTGGAGGTCTCTATCCGCCAAATAATTGGAATAAAGGGCCTCTATTTTAAACAAATTAAGGCATGGTGGACGCTCTTGCCTTTGTCGTTTAGGGACAGGCATGGTGGCAAGAGGAACTACTCGCTTCACTGAACGGTATGGTCCACCTTTCAATGGTTCAATGGTTTAACATGAACTTTCATATGATTATTCAATTTATCAGAACGCTGAAACATCTTTTGGCAGAATGAGGAAATTTATTTACCTACTGAATGCTGAGTCTTTATATGACCAGTTAGATTGGTGCGTAGAGTGAATGTTTTCTAATAGTGTGGGCATGTAAGATTATGATCAAATGTATCATCTAATTGGGAGGATCTCAAATCATCAAAATCCGTGATAACAACCAAGGGCATTTCTTCTTGCTCAACTGAATACAACTGAAAAACTTGAATTTTCATGAAAAATTGTTGGGACGAACAAAATTACTGCCATACATATTAAACAAGTCGAGAAAATTTAAAATAATATAAAATAACCTACTTATAATAGTAAAAAGAAAATAAACTAATTTAAAAGTGTATTTGATCGTTCAATAAAAAGAATGGAACGTGTAAACCATCAATTTAATAAAAGCTATAATATTTACATGAAAACACGAAGTATTGCTAATTTAACTAAAGATATTCACATTAGAAAAAGAAAGCACAGTACAGCTAGTTTAAGAAATGCAAAAATATTTACATGAAAGCACGAAGTATCGTTAATTTAACTGAGAAGATTTACATCAGGAAAAAGAAAGCATGCTACAGATAATTTAAGAAATGCGATCATATTTACATGAAAACACGAAGTATTGTTAATTTAACTCAGAAAATTTAAATTAGGAATAATATTTTGCTAAAATCTCGATAAATGTAATCTATAAATAATAGAGAAAATATAGAAGACAATTAATATTAAAGAGGTATCCACAATTAATTACTTGCAGTAAAACGGAATGGTTTCAACTAAAATGGTCACGAGGAAAACTTTGTAAAAATTAATAATAATAATAATAAATAAATAAATTATAGAAACCCATGCAAGAAATAGACAGTATTCTATAGTAAAAGTAAGTATGAATATCTAATCAAAGCATATACACAAAATATCAGTATTTAATAAAAGTAAATAAATATAAACTTCTAATACACAAATATAAACTAAATATAATATCATATTCTTCGAACTTGCAGAAAACCACGAATAAAGGAAATTTTAAATATTCAATTAGAGTACAGGAATTGTATTCAAGAAGTGCCTACAGTGCTGGGTTAAATATAAAGGGTGTCCCAAAATTAACGCAAGATTTGAATTTAATAAAAAAACACAGTATTTTTCTTTAAATTGTTATTTTTTTATTGAATCGTAAAGTACATAGGATAGGGTTATGTATGGAATAACAGATCAAGCAGATGGCCTCCGCGGCTTTGCTGGCAATACGCACTCTTTTGTTGAAATTTTCCAAAATGTGCCAGAATTTCGTTGATGCAGCGTTGAATTTCCTCCTTCAATGCACGCGTGCTTGGAGGCTTGTTAGCATAGACTTTTGACTTCATATAAGCCCATAAAAAGAAATCAAAGTATGTTAAATAACACGATCAAGGGTGCCAATGCTCATCACCGAAACGAGAGAGTACACGGCAAGAAAATGTCTTATTCAGTAATTGAGAAGTTTCAGACTCTGTATGGCATGTGGCACCGTGTTATCGAACTGCGTGTCGTCCACATCAATATCATCCAATTTAGGCACCTAGAACTTGTTCCCATGTCGCGATATCGAGTACCAGTAACATTAACTGCTTATCCAGCTTCATTTCCGAAAATGTTTGGTCAGTGATGCCTCCAGCCCAAACTCCGCACCAAACAGTGACACATTGAGGATGCATTTGTTTTTCGACAATCACATATGGGCTCTTTAAACCCCAGATGCGGCAATTTTGCCGATTAACAAAGCCATCAAAGTGAAAATATGCGTCATTGCTGAAAATGATTTTGTTAGAAAAATCGGCATTAGCATTCTGATGTTCCATTCAACAATAATCCATTCAACGAACTCTCTTCGCTGTGCATGCTCATTAAGCTTCTGTTGTTGTGTTAATTGAACTTTGTAAGCATGGAGACGCAGATCTTCACACTGTAGAGAACTTCTTGAAATTTGCAATTCTTGTCCACGATGCCGAACTGATGTTCCTGGACTATCACCAACACTCTCACGCAGTTCTTCGATATTGACATTTGAACAGCTTATTTTTAGACGACCAGTGTGTTTAGCATCACTAATTGATTCAGTCTGCGTGAAGTTTCAATTACATTTTTTTTGCAGTCGACGAAGTTATCTCACTCTTTCACATATTTTGTAAGAAATCTTCGAACTGTGGCCGCCAGACTTTCATTATTTTTGAAATATTGGTCAACAATGAACATAAGTTGTTCTATCCTGTAACGCTTCATTTCTACTAATCCTAAACTATCAGTTGTCAAAATTTTTTTAATAGGGATGCCAGCACTTTACTGCGCAAATGCTGGCAAATTCAAAGCTTGCGTTAATTTTGGGACACCCTTTTGTAATTTACTTGTGTATCCTTCATTTAATTTTATGAATTTCACCTTTGAATTTCAAAAGGAAACAATTATGTAGTACAGGTTATCTTAGAGAGAAAGATTAAAGGAAGACTTTAGTATACTGAAATGCATGTAGAAATATACGTAATACGGATATTAATGCATTCAGGTACAGTTATTGCATTAAGTTTTACTGATTTCTTAATAGAATATGCTTTCTGTATATTCTTGGAATGTTGTTACCATAAATTAAATTCAACTTCAACGTTTTTTGTATCGTATGATGGAAAATCTGGAAAAAATGCGAGTAATATGGTATACTTCATTTAAGCAAAATGTTTAAAAAGAGATTTGTTAACGGTGATGAGCAGATTTCATGTTTCAACATTAAGTGCTATATAATTTTAATATTAGCATACCCTGTGTTTTAATCATTTTTATTTTTTTCTAAAATTTTAATTCGTTACAGCAATTTTCCAGAAATAGTTGAAGGTCAGACAGTGCAAAACGGTTGAGTTAAGGCACCCACCACGCTCCCCATCGGGAAAAAAAAAAAAAAAAAAAAAAAAAAAAAACCCTCTGCGTTTTCACTATGAAAATAAAATACGATTAAGGTACGAAGATTTGGGTGCTTTAACATCGAAAGTTTCTTGAAGTTTTTAGCCTATTCTATTTGTCTTTCGTATGACAGCATTCATGCTTTTCTTTTTCCATAGTCCATGAAAAGCCATGTAAGTTATTTTATCGTTTTTTTAACATTTTTGCTATTTCTTGAAAATAGAATAAAAACGTCTTTTAGATATTTCAATATAGTATTTGGAATATGCATAAACGTTTTATTATTTTTGGTGTTAGAAATGTCTTTAGCTGACTCTTTCATGAAATTCTTGGAGTATTGTTCTATCATACACAGCATTTCGCAATGGTTGCCCTTGCATGAAACATAAGACCATTAACTTACATTTTAAGGAACTGGCCTAATAACCCATTTTCAAAATTTTATCATTCAAATTATAATTGCTTGATAAATAATTTATTTAAAAAAATCAGGCATTTAATATTGTAAATTATTATTTAATAATGCATCTAATTGATGCAAATTAAAATTTCACAATAATTAATATAGATCAAGTAATAAAAATATCTGGTAATACTGGATTTAAAAAATCTGATGTGTACACCACATGACTTCCTTGTACGGAATATTAAATTATTCTTGCATTTCATTTAAACTTATTGGATTGAATTAAATCTACTTCGCCGGTAGCGCATAAACCACAATAGATTAAATGCATTCTTTATAATTCACTCTAGTATTTGTTTACCATAGCGACACTCTGGCGCTAGATTCACTTAACAGTATTATATTTCGTTCATATTATAACTCATAATGCACAAAATTTATATCATTTAAAGAATAGAATTATCTAATCGTTGCCACATGTTCTATTCAAATACTATAATAAAGCTAGAATGATGTATAAAAGAAATTAAGCAATCAAAACAAAAGAGAAACAGTTTTTCAAAGACGATTGAGTATTTCTCATTCAATTAATTCAGTTCTCACTTTGCGAGAAGGCAAAAATACATAAAAACTCAAAATATCTATATTAAAAATTACGAAGTAAATCTCAAACACTTTCCTCGAAAAAATTCCAGAAAGGATTAAGCATGAATAATAAATGAAGGCGTTATCTTTGTTGAAGCTAAGTTTCTCTAGATTGGCAACACATCCACTAGTCTGCTGTTTCAAATGTAAATAATCAATGGCCGCCATAAAAAAAGGCTTAGCGGCACTTAAACAACTTTAAAAGTATTGATAATTCTAAACATACTGCATACAGATTTACTAAAAGCATAAAAACCTTAACCGGAAGATAAAACAACATAATTCAATCATTTTTAAAGCAAAAAATGTACAATTTACAAACATATAAGAGTAGAAAAATTGAGATCACTGAGCCAGGTAACAGAGTGGATATATATATAAATATATTTATATACGTTTGGTGCGGCCGATTGCAACCAAAATACGAGGTGCACATCTACATGTTATAGCAGTCCTATATACAAAATTGTAACGTTCTGAGGCTACACGTTTTTGAGTTATGCGAAATGACTACGTACGTGCATACGTACGCACGTACGTACATACGTTCGTACAGACGCCACGAAAAATTCTCTTCAGAATTAATTTTAAAGCAGTTTTATAATTTTTTTGGAGGAAATGAGTCTTTTATTCTGTCCTTACGTACAGATATCACGCAAAAACTTCGTTAAATTGCATTCGATAGCGGTCAAAATGGATATTTTTGTTGAAATATGCTGCCTGAAACTTTTCGCGATTACAATACCTCCTTTTTACTTCGTACAAGGAAGTAAAAATAATTAATTTTAATGCCGTCCCTTCTATTACCTCGGCCATCTATATGATATGAAAAAAAGCAGAAATTAAACCGTAAGCTACAAAATCGGGAATCAAGCACGCCAGAAAATATAAATTAAATAATTGACTAAAGTTAATAATTCTTTGGTCTTAATGAAGAAGCACCCAGAAGAGTTATCAGCAGAGGCATGTTCATGTTTCTGGCTTATATTTCTGGCGATGGAAAAAGCTTATCAGTTAGAATTAATCATCACTGATCATTAATTAAAAATTGAATATCAGTAACTTTAGACAGATAAAACAGACTACACAGTAGAAAGTGAACATCAGCCACATTTTTGATATATTAGAAGTGAAAACTTGCGAATTTATCATTCAAAATAAAAATAAAAGTAAAAATACAAAATAAATAATTTTTGCAAAAATTCCTTTACATTCTTAAACAGAAAATTCTCTATCCTTATAGATAAATCCCACCCTCGAACATATACTTCAAATAATAATACCTGAAATTCCATTTTGATTGGTTGAGCGAATAGCCTCGTAGGTTTACACATATCGCGGAAACTTTGCATGGCCATCTTGTATATCGCAATAGCTTAATTTTACCTCAAATATCAGTTAGCATTTCTTATAGAAATTTTATTTAGGTGCACATTTGATAATTGTTCTGCAAAGCAATAATACAATTTGATTACAAAATGATTATTAACGTTTCCGCTTAGACATTTTCTGTATGTTTCTGTATGGATATCAGTGTACTTATATTAAAACGAATTTTATTAGGCTATATTTTGATGTGTAATTAAAAGTTATGACATTTGTGATTTATTAATAACCTAAAAATCTACATGATTTTAGTTTAGCAACAGTTCTGAAGGATGAAAGAGGACTCCAGTTTAACCTAACAAAATACAGAAAGAATCCTGAGAAACATATCTATCATAAGAACGCTCTTTAGTGTAAAACAGATAAAAGCAAAAATTAAAAAATAAAAAGAGGAAATATTGCAAATCGCTCGAGAGTCTGGACTCTTTGAGCTTAAATCGAATTACTCTTTAATTCAATTTCTTCATTCTTCTTATTATTACAGTT
This sequence comes from Stegodyphus dumicola, assembly GCF_044657685.1. Classification (NCBI taxonomy): domain Eukaryota; kingdom Metazoa; phylum Arthropoda; class Arachnida; order Araneae; family Eresidae; genus Stegodyphus; species Stegodyphus dumicola. The sequence goes on along the minus strand of NC_140772.1, from coordinate 94,309,792 downwards.
ATTATTATTACTTAGTTAGTGAATTCATGATTACTTTTGGTTTATTTTCTTTTCCCTCTTTTTTTTAGAGAAAAGAGTATTTCCCTTCTTCCAAAATGAATGAAATCGTACATTTTAGGGAAAAAAATATCATTCCCAATTATATTTCATTACCCTAAACAGACGTTCTCTCTGCTGAAGGGCTTTTAGCATAATAGCGGATAATTTTTTTGTTATATATTTTTATTTCATCTCCCGCTTCCGAAGCGGAATGATTTCCTTTAATCTGGGGACACGCTAAAAATTGAGTATGCGAACAGAAATAACTAAAAATGTATTCCTCGAATATATGAAATGAAATGTCAGGTGTAGTTCGGGATCAATATTTAATTTCAATATTTGCATTAATATATTTGCGGGAATGTTTCAAAATTCTTTTTCGTTTTCTCTCATTTGCGATTAAAATTTAATTTGGAAATCTTTTGAAGCTCGTATAGCTGATATTCCAAACAATACTTATGGAAAACTTATTTCTTTTTTTTTTCTTTAAATAAAAACAGATTTAATGTATTTAAAAGAAGACATTATTCTTTGTAAAGTATTACATTTAATAGAATAATATTTTTTTGAAATTTTAAAAGGATTTCCCCCAAAGTAATTGAAAAATACTAAGCATTACTCAGTATTAAATTTCAGGCCACACAAGGGAAAAGATTTTTCATTATTCATGCAGACTTTTTAAATTTTGTTTGGATATTAATTTGTCATATTTTCACCAATAATTTATTCTGAATAATTCTGAAGTTCTAGAAATGTTTTCCTTTATTTGAAATTAACTATATTAAAAGAAACTATCTTATGCAAACATCTGGGTAGAAAGGGCGAAAACAAGTTTTTATTTTTGTATCACCGAAGTAAGAAAGAATCTCCTTCCTTAATCGGCGGTGCTGATAGAAACCTACAGGGGCTTTTTTCCAAGAAATTTGTGCCTTTAATTTTAGCTGAGCTGCTAGTACTATGCCTTTTAATATAAGCAGACAACTAAAATTTCATTTTAGCCCAACCATTCTAAGATTTTGCACTTCTATGTTTTTAACACCAGTTTCGATTATATGAGAGTAAAATTTAAACAAACACTACTGTAGTTTTTTAATTGCTTGTTATGCTAAATTAGAAGCTGATTAGCTGCTATTCACGTTATTTGTCATGCTAGTCGGTTGTAATTCTGATGGCCTTTTTGGAAAGAAGAGATAAGTTTAAATTTAGCATGAAGTTTGTCATGCTAGTCGGTTGTTACTCTGATGGCCTTTTTGGAAAGAAGAGATAAGTTTAAGTTTGAGAAGCAGAAGAACGCAGAGGTACTTAGTTGACTGAGTAATCAGAACTGTGAAGTGTTATAGGCTTTTTTATTTGTAAGTAAGACCAGTAGTGTGAGCTTTAAAATCTTATGTTGTGCAATGATTTACGTTTTGAATTCAATATTACGGTGCGTTTAATTTAACCATTTGTATATTGTTAATTTAGCTGTATTCTTGTATTCTAAGGTTTTTATTCCTCTTTTGGCGATAAACTAGATCAGGTACTTATGTATCCTAATTTAGGCGGTTATGTTCAAGATAGGTCTGATAGGCATAGAATTTATGTCAAAAGCTAAAACCCTTCAGTTTTAATTTAATTCATTCAAGATTTACAAATAATGCACAATCAGGCTTCAAAAGTTTTAAAATCAAATGCTTCATATACCAACTGAGCCGGTTCTACCAAACTGAAAAATGTCTTCATTTATAAGAAATTTAATTTATTTTCGTTTCAGCGTTGGCCTTCCAGAAAGCAATACCACAGGGCTAATTTTGTCAAACCTTACTGCCCGATAAACTGTTGCTTCGTTAGCGGAGCATTTCTCGGAGACAAATGGCTCAAGTGCCGGAAAAAATTGTAATGTATTAGATTAAAAGCATGGAGGAAGATGCATAATTTCACATCTAAAATTTTCCAATTGCTATATGATGAATACTGCTGTATGTGATAGGATATCATTCTCAGTAACTCCCAGTACTAGTATTCTATGTCTATTCACAAATACTGCATCCTTAACACCGTGCATGCAGGAAACTTATTTTTACGTCTCTTTACAGTCTGTCATTACAGTGCGGGGTCACATAAAATTATGTATCTATGCTGGAGAGACGGTATCGTATAAATAGGATGAACATTGTAAAACGTGTATGGCCTTTGTGTTGGTAGGAAACGATTCCCATTGATTCTTTCTCGAAGTTTAGTTTTTAGATTTACTTGGTAAAAATATTCCAGTATGCAATGTGTTAAGTAAGTATTTATCATGCGTTTGCCACGTATCTGCATAATATTGAGCTATGTTTATTTTTTCACCTCTTGGAGGCAATGCGTAACACCAGCGAAAGACCAAAGAAGAAGTAGACAGCATCATCTTTGATGCAAAGGCGGCATTCGAAGTTAGTCCACGGTCAAAATTCATTTTATAAAACTTTTTTCATTCTTCGGGCCCACCAGCGGCCGAGCGGTAAAGTCGCTGAACACAGGTAGTTTGGTCGGAGGTTCGAATCCTGCGAACGGGTTGGCTGCATTGGCGTTTTCGTGGTTTTCCCCATATGTAACGTGTATACGAGCCAGTGCTCCTTAGAAAGTCCTCCACAAAGGCATCCATCCTCTTAGGCAGATAGCTCTCGAGGCTTTGCCATAATCACACACACACACATTTTTTCATTCTTCATGAGAAAGAAGAGAAGGCTTTCCAATGCTGTGTTTCAAATATTTTCTAAAAGCAATCGCTACGAAATTTCCACTGCAACGAAAACCCGAAGTAGCCATTTACCTCAATATGAAAGAGATTTGCCCTTATAATTTTATTTTTGAGGTAGAATCGCGTTCTCTTCATACTTCATGTTACTTTACATAAAATATTCTAAAATTTCACATATGATTTTACTAAAATTATTTACTTATATAGAAAATTTGTACCAATATATTTTTTTTTTACAGTAGAAGTAATTTTTCTTCCGTAAAATTCTACAGACTGCGGGAAGGTGGTTGCTAAAACACGTAAATACCATCACTTTACCACAGGATGTTTTCTTAATGTTTTTTATAGCAGCCACTGAAGAATTTCGAAAATCGGAACTCACAAATGTGTAGCAAGCTTAATCTGTTATGTCTTATATCTGGTTTGATATCGGTAGTCATTAGTCATTCAACAGATTTTTTTTATTTGCAACATCCCGTATATATGCTAGGATATGAAACCTTTTTTACAAAGCTGAAATGCTATTGAAAACATTGAGCAAAAAGATTTAGTTTAATTTGTGCTTCAGAATATTCTGTGTCACAATAATTTCCTGACTTACCAAGATTAAAAAAATAAATCATATTGGTGCTTCCCAAAGAGCTTGCCAAAGCTACACCTTCTGTGTTATAATATTGTGACGAATATACATATGTTGAAAAGAGATTAATATGCTCTAAACCAGCATTTCTTAAGTTTTTTTTTTTTTAGGTGGGGACCTCTACGGACCACCCAGCTTTTGTTCGGGTTGAAGGCAATTTTAAAGTACAATTAATTAAAATTCATATAATTTTACATCAGCATTAATCAGTTATGTTAAGAGAAGAAATGCTTTATTTATTTTTAGTAATTAAAAATATTCGAGTTTGGATGATATTCATCTTATTAACGAAAAAGTAAATAAATGTGCCATTGATGACATGGATGAGCCTTTCTATTCTTGTACAACTGTTCTATGTTTGGATGTAATTTTAGTAAGGTTAAGTCTGAGATCGGCACATGTACAAAGTCGATTTTTGTTTTTATTTGTTAGTGATGAAGAATCGTTCGTACGTACGTGCAGAATGAATTATGATTTTTAAAGCATCTCTGCGTTAATTCCGTTGTTACTGGTAATGAGATCCAGAAATTAACCATATCTTCTGCTTGAAACGTCATTTTAAATCCGGTGTCTTTACACTATTAATTATTCTCTTTCGTGTAAATACATGTCCATGTATATCGTGGTATAAGCAAACTTTGCTACATTTATGTTGGCTTGGAAATCGCAGGATAAGCAGTCAAAAGGTCAATAACAAGTTTCTATTTTCAAAATCGCAATGGAAATCATGAAGAACCTATGAAACTTCGCTTTATTTACCACTTGGAAAATAAATTTAAAATTGTGAAGAGAGTCCCGAGATGCAAACGTATGTCACTGAATAATTATTTTCCAATAACGATGTATTTTCCTACTAAACAAGCTACTAAATTTGGAAATGGTAAAATAATTCTAACAAGTTTGTACTCAAACATATTTAATTTCTCATGGGCATTGAGAACTTCAAGAATCACCTTTCAGATAAGGATATAGCCTATTTAGTTTTAAGAATACATATGAAATATGTGCTAGGACACTTAGCCATATGCCGTCAAAAATAATTATGTATAATCTTGTTATTATCGTTCCGAAATAGGACGACATTTTTTCAAATCTAGGAGGAGAAAAACAGGAGGCTTCGAGGGTCATTTGTGGACACTTCGCTGACCACAGTTTGAGAAACGCTGCTCTGCACATATGATGCAATAAACTGTATTGGCGCATAGCTTCATTTGCGTCAGCGTATTCTTCAAAATTCTCAATTATCCTCAAAGTAAATTTTGATGCATACGAAGATGTGGGGCTTTTGGTATTTTCTTGAAATTATGTTATCTGTATCGCATGCTTAGTTTATTTAGTAGCAATCGTTTATATATATTGGGTCATATAAAAAGTCTTCACTACATGGTGTTGATGCCTATGTATCCGGCAACACTCACCCGATTGTCTCAAATGAACATGTGCTTAAGAGGTGACATTTAGCTTCCATTGTTTGTGAAGATAGTTTTCTAATTCGTTGCTCGTGCCAAAAGTTATATTGATTTCAAAATGAGTGAAATATCTCTTTATGTCCTAAATCATTACTTTCAAAAATATTGAATCCCGGGATGTAGGGTGGTATTGCTTAGTATACCATAATAGGTAAACTCTCTAACTCTTTACCATAATAGGTAAACTCTTTCCAAACTATAAAATTTGGAAAGCTTCAGCTGCTCATCTCCTCAAACTTTCTTTGTAAATTCTTATAGAACTGACCCATGGTACATCGCTTGTATACCCCCATACTTTTACATGTAGCTGTACCTGCTCTCTGCAATTCGAGTAACGTAAGCAATCTGCTTTCTGTGTGATTTGAGCATTTCTTTAACTGTTCTATTTCCACCGCTATCTTTTAGAAATGTTGCTGTTCAGGATAATGACTATAATCTAGTCAAATCTTAATAATACAATTAAGTGGGATTTTAGTTAACGATAATGAGAGAAAGAGAGGCTTAAATATGGGATTTTTCATTATTGATTACTTTGAGTTTTTAGCTTACTTAAGCAACTAAGCTAATGGCATAAAATATGTGTTCATTCCTAATTAACAATGCATTTAAAACTAAGATTATGCGCATTTTTGAGGTTAATGACATAAAAAATGGAAAATTAAAAAATAGCAATCCGGAGGTGATATATGCGAAAAGCGATGAAATATGACTATTTTAAACTGCTGAAATATTTGAAAAACTATATATGCGGAAGACAAAGAGACATTTTAGTAAAATATATTTTTAATCAAAATGTCACTTATTTTAAAATTCCTTTCTGTTTATCTCATTATTATTTGTAATAAAAAATCAAAAAAGGAAAATATTCATTCAAAAACAGAATAGTATTGTAGAATTAAATAAGCAGATAACATAATGGATTGTCTGGCACACAAATGGCGCACTGAAGTTGTATAGGGCGCTGTTGAGTGGACGGTGAAACTGATATTCTGCCATATATCGTTATTCCTCAATCGGATTCCGGTGGTATGCATCACTAGACGAATGTGGAACTCATCGATATGTATTTTGTCTTTGAATCGAGTTACTCAACAGATAGACAGAAAACGATTTTCCCGGGTACCATCAGCAGCTCATAGACAAAATGCATGTGCGTTCAGGTAGTGATATATAACGCTCAACAACCGCACAAAGAATGATAATTTACACCCACAGATTACGTTTATTTACAGCTTAAAAGTCCCCTATATTACGTCAACACGGTTTCCAGACGCATATTCCATTAGAAAACCGTTGTACGTAGTACCACATAATATAAGTTTTTGGATTTTGCAAGAATTAGTTACAAAAACGTACTGAAGCAAATCTTTGTCTTTGGAAACACCAATACAATAATTAAAATATTGTTTTTGAAATCTCGTGACTAATTGCTAGCTTGCTAACAAGTCTAATTGAAATGGGTAACATACAGCTGCTTAATAAGCAAGTGATCTCTTATGTGTCTGGCGTTATCGAATGTTTTTGAATATTTCTGTACAGTTTTCTGAAGTAAGGAATAAGTCCTACCCCAGCCTGTATAGTCTTCTATGCACAGAACTGATTGCGGAAAAGGACTGAACTACAGATATAGACCCCATGCCTATTCGAACACTAACCAAAGAAATTTCTCCATCATTATTCGGCCAAAGAAGCCCTGCAGACCAGGAACAGCAAGCGAAATTAGTTTAACAATGCTAACTTAATCTCGTATGTATTGTGCCCCTATACATTTCGAACTGTGTTGTGGTTATCGGATACTAACTGCCAGTCCGAGACCAAGGTACGGTCTCTACATTTATATAAGGTTTGCTTTTTGCGTTGTATTTTTCTTTATCTACATGTTTCATATCTAAAATTTCCTCCCCTCTAGTAGAAGCTGGGAAAGGTTTTCTTGGTAACGAAACTTTTGACATATTTTAGTCATAATTTCATTAGAATGTCTAGTCGGCAATTATATCACAATTAAAAATAATTGAGCAAAAATGTTAAAATAGATATGTAATATTTCGAGTAAAATGTTGTCAGGTTAGCATGGCTTTCCAATAAAATAGATTACGTGTTTGTAATGCAGTTGGGTTTTGAAGTGTGAATTAAATGCTATTATTACTGAACATTTTTAAGTAAGTTTTCGTATTTTTTTTTAATTCATCAGCCTGTTTGAACCGTGTCAGAATGTTTCATTTCCTCTATGTGAGACTCACTTGCCAATAGAAATGACGAGATGATGGAATAGACTGGCAGCCAGTTCTGCATCATGTATCGAATACGAAAATAAATATCGTGTCCCAAAGTTTTAGTTACTCCGCTGCTAAGAGAAATCCGTGCATGAAAATACCCGTGAGAAATATCACTTTGCGTATAGAAAGAAAATGTTAAATTTTGACAGTAAAAGAGCAGTGTGAGTGATTAAAATTTCCAGATACAGCTTGTCAGATAAAGCCTTCATGTTATTTACTAACAAACTTGTTTCCGTTGTTGGGGTTTTAGCAATTTATCTTAAAAGCAGAACGTGTGAAATTTTAAATACTACGTTGTTTCATTAAAATAAAATCACAAATTTTATTTTTTGTTAAATTTCTTCAAATTTTGGTACTACAAACTATTGTTTTTAATAAAATGTGTTTACTATCAATTTCAAGATCTTATACAATAAAGCAGTGCTTTTCCCATTAGCATCTCAATTTTAAATTTGTGTTTATTGCTGTAATGCCGAATTTTCATTATCGTATATACAAAAATGATGCGAAGTACTCTAGAAAGAGATATTAAACTATTCCAACTTCTGCAAGTGAAATAGAAACAATGGTGCAGAATATTCAGAATAGCGCAATGTAATCCTTTGTTAAAATCCTCACGGAGAGAACGATAACGAAGTCATCAAAAATTCACCCGCGTTTTCCACGTAGAAGAACAAAATACACTTCATACCCGTCCCGATCCTGTCCTATAAATATAAAGAAGAGAATTTATAGTCCAATACGTTGATAATTTAGTAGCAAGCACGGGTATGAGATTTCCAAACCGTATTAAAATTTCAAAGACTACGTGGTTCGATTTTGAACGAGATTCTGAAGTTATTTTGTTGGTATTATTGAGATTGTATTTGCATAGCAAGCGAACAAAAAAGGCTTTGTTTGATTTTTTCAGGATCTGGACTTTAGATTTGCTCAACGCATAAAAAGACAAACAGAGCAATATTTTCTTTCTTGTTATATGGCTAAAGTTTGCTTCGAATGAAATTGGTTTCGATTGAACCGGTAAAAGGATGTATTCCTATATGTTACAGGACCTTAGTAAATAAACATCATAAATGGAAAGAATTTAATTTTGCAAATAGATAGAAAAGTGTAAACTGAAATATTTACATTTCCTTCATTTTTAAGCTATTAGGTTAGCTTTTATTCTAAGCCAGAATGATTAATGATACAATAACTCATTCTCTATCTCTCTATTTTTCTCTTCTCCTTTTTTCTTCCTCTTATGCTTACATGCAAAAAACAAACAGAATATTTATATTTTTTCATATTATGTACACAAGTACTTTTATTCTTGAGTGCTAAAAAGAGTCCTTGTCAGAAAGTAGAAAGAAAGTGAACTGCTTAAATAACATAAAATCAATGCATCTTTATATTCTAATATATGGCATTTATAAGTTACTTATTGAGTGCAACATGAACATATAAAAATAACATTTATTGTCAGTCAATTATAAAAACAATTTATTAAACAATTATAAAAATAATTGTTTAAGTCAATTATTTTTCTTTTCATACTATTGAACATTACTAATCAACCGTAATATTTTTTGATTTCAGATGTGCAAGATATTAATCTATATCCTTCAAGTATTAAAATGTCAATTAAAATAGTTTACTCTCTTGATTGACATTTTAATACTTGAAGATCTAGCATTATAACGAATAAATTTTAATGGATATTGTAACTAGAAAATCTGAGTTACAGATTTATACAGGAATACTGAGAACTCTAACATCACTTACGAGTGTAAATGATTTTAGGCTTCTTAGATAGTTATATTGGTCTATTTGGTTATGGAAAAGCACGCTAAGGCTAAGGGAAGGAATGCCCTCATAGAGGACTTTGAAAGAGAAGCTAGCTCGTGTACACGTTACACATGTGGAAAATCACGAAAATGCCCATGCAATCAGCCTTTTCACCAGGAATCGAACTACTAATGTTTACCCTCTCGGCCGCCGATGCACTCGACAGAAGTGACTACAAGTGATGCAGATAGTTCATAATAGCTTTATGTCGCTTCAAGACTTCGTTAATTAATGGAACATCCAAGCTGAAATCGGGGCACGAATTTATTACGAATTAACCACAAACATGATTGGTGAACAATGGAGGACTAAAAAAGTTAAGAAAATATTTACTTATATTTCCATTTTGAAGCTTCTAGTCCTGGAAACTGTGTGAGTAACACGCAATATTCATAATATAGGGAAATATCGGACTAATTATGACTAAACTGTGAGCTGATTTTATTTCTCTCTTTTCTGAAAGTAGAGCCGTTTTACTGTAGGTTTTATGCTTGTATGTTTGCGAGAGGTTCAAATACAGTATTTGGGGTGTTTAGGGTTTTGAAGCGAATCATCCTAAAGTACACTTAAAGTATGCTTGCATTTTTTTACGAATGATAAAAATGCTTAGCAATTTCTAAAATAATAATTTGCACTGGATCATAGATGCATATGAATGCAAGTTATTCATTTTAACCCCAGAACATTAACCAAAATGCAGTTACTAGCGTTTCTTCTACTGAATCATTTAAAATAATACAATAAATAAACAAGGAATTTGTTAAATTTTTCCTTGTTATTCAGACAGTACCTGAAGATGGTAAACTGCAAAATATTAAGGAAAGGTATTTTGAGGAAATCATTCGGCGAAAACTGAAAATACAAAATTAGTCCATAATAGTGTTTTCCTACAAAAAGAAGCTTTTTTAATGCAGAATATATTTAATACTGTCTGAAATTTTACGCGCACCTCTGTGCATACGCGGAAGAATTATCTTTAAAAAAAGGAATTTTCATTAAAAATGAGGAGCCACTTTTCTTTTTTGCTACTGTAAAAGCTTTTATTCATGCAGTGGTATTTTTCTATCCCGTGTTTAGCACGAATGTCGAGTCTTTTCATTACAGTAATGGAAGTTTAAAGATAATTTATTCTACATAATAATCACAATAAAAGTCATTTTCTGTTCGGGAAATGAAGCAGTCAACGAAACTGCCCTGGAGCTAAGAGGACTTTTTTTCTTCCTCTACATCTTCTTTCAACAATAGCAACCTCAGCCTCCCCCATCCCGAAAAAAAAAAAAAAAAAAAAAAAAAAAAAAAAAAGATTCACCGAAATAAATTGGCAAATTTTTTACGCGTCTGGAAATTTACGGATCAGGTTTCGAGATCTTTCGTTACTTAAAGAGCTTTAGGCTAAGGTGTTTTCATAAAAAATAAGGGATTAACACAACAGAATAAAAAAAAAAGAACTTCCACGGTGAATGTTTAATCGCAAGCTGATCTTAAATATGTGCAGTTTATCTCCCATCTTTTCAAAACGGATATATTAATATTTACAACGAAGATGAAAATTTTCTTGCTGTAATTAAAACAAATAATAGTACATCACATCTCAGACATTTGCACAAAACTAGTGAAATTGTTTATATAAATACCTTTTTAGCTAAAAGCATTTGCTTGACATGTGATAGATAATTTTTTTGTCACTTAAAATAAGTAAATCGAGATTTGTAAGGTAATGAGATCTTCCTTATTTTCGTATGCTTCTGGATTGTCGTTGTGAGCTAGTAAGTCCATAAATATGAGTATTCGGGTTCGATTCCCAGCAAGTACACAGGGAACTGAACGAAGAAATTGTTTTTGAAATTTCTCCACTTTATTTAAAGTTTATTACAGAACAAAAGTTCGGTTTCATATCAGGATCTGCAATTATAATGTAAATGTACATTAATTAGTTGCACTATGTTTCTATAATTCTAAAACTAATGAGCGAACTGTATAATAGAGAACTAATTTATTTTCAGTGATTAACTACATTCAGTTCTAATACATCCTCTGGCATGCAGCTTAGGCGAATCCAGATGGCCAAGTGAGAGTTTTTCTCCATATCTAATACTAGGCGCTGTATTCTAACTTAACGTTAGTATTAAATTCAATTAAGACATAAAGTATTTAATTATTTCAGGGTTCAGGAAGTGCTTTAGTTACTTGCATAGAACTTTAATGCATTCCTGAAAGGATTGCTAATTAAACTCAATAAGAACATCATCTAAATGGAAATACAATTTTAATCATATGCATAAAGTTACAAATTATAATACAAACTTTCGAAAATTAAAATGAAAAACGAGACATAAATAGAAACTGAATGAAGCAGTTAGTAGAAGCATTCATTTATTATTATGCAAATATCAATCTTAACTTGACAATGCTTTTAATCGGAAAATTCATTTAGTTTCAAAGAAATATCAAGCGCGCAGGCCCTCTCTTTAAGGCAGTATTCGTCTTCTGCTATGGGAATCTAGTGCATACGTGACACAAGTTACATCTAACACTTCACGACACAGAGTGCATGATCTACTCTGAGTTCTACGTGTATTGTAAGCATTGTTGGCTTGAAATTTCTTCTGATTTAATCTGCCATTCAGTAGCTGTAAATGTAAATCTCTTATTCGATCTCCTATTCCACATTGCTTGATTTATTCATTTATTTATTTTATTGAATTTTATACCAGTCTATTTATTTTTATATCATGCATTTTACAGTAATTATCTCGTTGGTAGCAAACTGTAGTAAAATTATGTAACTGAAAAGAGAAATAGTATCTTCTTTTATACACAGTTAAAAAAATTTGATAAAATTCTCTTCTAACTTGCACCAAGACTACGAGATATACTAAATATGCATTTTGAACAGCTGCACTGCAAATGATGTTTAGTGTGATCTGATGAATTAAGATTTAAATAATTACAACCAACCAATCATGGTTACATTATAAGAAAATCAAATATTCGAATTATTTCTTGTGAATGCTACTAGAACTCATAGTCATAAAATGGTAACACTCACTGAATAGTGTTATGACAATTGCAAACTGTATCTTACAAAAAGAGTTTTTGATCGCAAAGACACTACTGATTACGTTTTAGTAACCTTGCCTTGAAGAAGAGTAGGCAAATCATTATGAGAAATGTACTTTGACTAATAGTTCATCTAGTCTTTCTAAGTTGAGTGATATAAATATGATTCAGGTGTCTAATGAATAATATTTAATTTAAATTATCCTTTTCTTTATCAAATAATGCACCTTTCTTGAGATTCAGGTGGGATAATCAAGCTGGGTGTTTCCCGTGAACAGTTTTCTATCGCTTTCTGTAAGATGAGTGTTATCCTCTTCAATTAGCAATATGTACTCAATGGATTGATAAATGAATGATGATATGAGCACATACTATAGTCTCAGGGACAAGTAACAACAAGTTGTTCATTAGGAAACACGTGAAGCTTAGAATAGCCATTTTTTGCTACTTCCTCGGGCTCAAACAATATTATCTACAAAGGTCAAACAGAAAAAAGGACATCCACAGTAATTCAGAAAAACAAATAGACTTTTCGTCTGGGGAAACATATTGATTCCTTTAATGCCATTTCCAATACCATGTTCGATGGCGAAACTTTTTCGTACTAATTTTACAAATCGTGGCAAGGACATGCAAAGAACTGTGTTTCTTGTAATTAATCTAGCATCATGACACCTGCTCGATATTGGGAGACTTGTGGTGACGAAATAAAAATATCCAAAGCCAGCTGTTGAGCTCTGTGTAACCTATGCTGCCTAGTACTGTAGCATAGAGAATGATTATTGACCAAAAATGAATCGAGAAAGTGATCATCAGTGGGAATGACATCAAAAATGATACCTTCTGATAGTCTAATGCTTTGAAAATGACTTCAGTTTCTGTGTATGGCAATACGATACACATTAAGCAAGCCCTTTACATCCATTTATCTGCGACTGGCCTTGGAAATCCTAGAGCCAATCATCGTCAATCTGAAGTCACCTTCTTCACAGTACTCAAAACTTATTATCCTACCTTAGTTGCGAATTTCAGACTTTTGTGAATTTGAGATCGAATAAGATTAAACTATTTTTTAAAGATGTTTAATTTTGTCTGCCGAAACACAGTTTTATGCAAATTTGTTCTGTGTGACATCAACTCCACATACTATATCACAATATGTTGAACTTAATAGTGATTCTAATTTATTATTCATCTTTTGAATTTAAAATGGTAATTAAATTATAAACCACCGAAATAAAATAAATAAATTATTATTCAATACTTTTTTTCTACAGTTTTAAGTGCCGTTGTATTATCAGTTCTATAATTATTTTTTTTTGAGCATTTGAGTAATTTCTAAAGAAAACTTACAATAAGGATTAACGTTTCGTGTACATTTTGACAAAGAAAGTGTATAATCCCTTACACTATAACACTCAAAGCACTGAGGCATCGCTCAAAAGAGCTTTATTTTTAAGTTTAAAACTTTCATAGATCACCTACAAATGCACACGAGCGGGCAACTCACATGCCACTAATTCATAAATTCAGTTTCAACCGCCGCCATTTCAATGTTTAGAAAACATTTAAATTTCCCAAATAATTCCTAAAATTATATACCTTTGAAAATTCCGAAAAATAGAATTCAGCGATTAACAATAACACAATATCGCACAAAATAAAACAGACATTGAAAATTTAAAATACACAGTATAAATATAAAACAATGAACTTTAAATTATAGACTTAATACAGAAAGTGTTTCTTTCTGAAATAATCATAGAGTCCCTAATATGTTTTGTTTGTTAAAATATATATCAGAATATACTGATGTTGCAAATAAAATGCTAGTAATAATAGATAAACTCAAAACGTTTTGTGCCCTGCATCAGTGCACTTCTATATGTGCTCCTTTCGTGGCACGTAGAATATCAAAACAATAGACGAGTTTTTGCTGTGTACGATTTATATCTGCAATGGTTTTCAAGTTGGTTTAAAGCCATCAACACTCAATACCTTTTTTCTTATAATTGATGTCTTTCACATATCCCCACAGGGAAACATAAGACGCTCTCCGTTTCTATAAATAAATTTTGCTAGTAAATGATATTTTATCTAGAAGAAGGGTTTCTTTAGTAGCATGTTATGAAGTTTTTCTGCTTTATGCCTCCGATTTTGCTTTAAGCTTTCTGCTCTGGAGTTACCATTTTCTTCAATTAGGGAAAATTTTCATTGATAGCATGATCTATGGCAAACATGATCAAAGGTTGGGGAACAGAAAGATGAGAACATGTATATAACTATTAAGTAACTATAACAAACTATAACAAACTGAAGAGAAACAGATACGTAAAATTGTAAGCCCTTCAAGAAAAACGGTTGTGTGGAAGACTGAAGATATTTCCCAGAATTTATTTCATATGCTAAGAGCAAATAATGCAAAATTTAACCATTGTTCTTTCGTTTTAGCTACGTCCTGCAATACAACTGACAGAAGCCAATTATTAATGTTTATTTTTGGCGTACACAAGAAATTCTAATTTGATCAAGAATTGGTTAGCGTATATTCGATGAAAGATACGACTAATAGAAAAGCCTTTTCACGGCCCACAAATAACGAGATTTGTGACGGGGCACGAGCCTTTTCCCTGCTATTACTATGAGCAAGGAATTGCAAATACCGAATGTTGTGTCTGTGGAGCCGTGGGTAAACCAGACCATTACTTGACCGAATGTCCTCTAACCGCACAGTGGCATGTGAAGGAACAGGCAGTATTTTCTCATAAGCGTTATCTAATCAAACAGCGCAGCCAGCATTTCACGGCAAGTTATGCAAGAGAATGCAGAAACTGGAGGAATTGGGAACAGAATTGTGCTGTGCGGAATAGATCTCAGTCAATCTCTCTTTTTTTTCCCCCCTTGCAGATTTAGTAGAAATTAGCATAGCCTAAGTACTGTATATATTATGAAACATGTATGTATTATGGCCAATGAAAATTATTATGAACTAGGTAAGCATGTATTATGTAACAAGCTCAATATACTATTAAGGGGACTCATACACCTTAAACACCTCATGATCTTCGAATATGTGACTGTTGCAGGAATTGGAATATTTTATTTATTTTAAAAGCAATTACTTCCAACGTTTTACAGCTGACTACATAATATAACTGCCTTAGAAACTAGTTTGTGTTGCCACAAATATTTTTGTAATTTAATCCTCTTTGTGGTAAAATATTTCGCCATGTTTCCACCTTGCGCGCATGATATTTTAAAAATGGCTAATGGTACATACTTGAAATTTGATGGAATTCTTTATATGGGCACTATTTTTTAACTGAACCAACAATCTGATGAATATTTTAATATTGAAAAATTTTATGGACGAAAACATTACAAATTTTTTTAATAAAATACATTTCATAAACTCAACTCAAAATAAAATAAAAATTTAACATGAAATTTTTAGAATTTTAGGTTCACAGTAGTTTCCAAATGTTATAAAAGCTATATATTAAATATGGAATTAAATTACGAAACAGAATGTTTTAAACTGTGCGCGCAAGTTGGAACATGACGAAAAATGCTGTCTGAAAGCGGATTAAATTATAAAAATATTTGTGGCAACATAAACTTTCTGATCACTACTTCAGAAAGCAGCTATATTATGTAGTCATCTGTAAAAAGTTGGAAGTAATTGCTTTTAAAATAAATAAGTTATCCCAATTCTTGCAACAGTCACCTATTCGAACATCTTATGGGTTTTAAGGTGTATGAGTCCCCTTAACTATGTAAGCATGTGTATTATGTATGAACTATGTAAGCATGTGTATGTATGAACTATGTAAGCATGTATATGTATGAACTATGTAAGCATGTGTATGTATGAACTATGTAAGCATGTATATGTATGAACTATGTAAGCATGTATTATGAAAGATCTATGTATTATGAACTACTTGTATGTAAGTATGTACTATGAACTCTGTAACTATGTAAGCATATATTATGAACTACTGAAGCATGTTTATATATGAACTATGTAAGCATGTATTATGATACAGGATCAATGTATGCCCTTATGGGGCCCATGAGGTGTTACCCCGGATAGTTGCGAAGCCTGGACTAGACCCGAATAGTCTAAGTAAGCCGCAAGGGTGTTCAGAATCTGCTCTCAACTGTCAACTGTCAACTGTTGATCTCTAATTAAAATGCATTTAACTCAGGACAAAGTAGTAAGCATCATCACGGACGGTTTTCTAATTTAAAAGAAAGAAATGTTGGTTCATTAGAAAGTAATGTATAGAAGAGTTGCGGTTACAGCAAGAAATAACTTTACTGCATTGACTAATTCACCAAGAAGTGCTTTGTAAATATTCTTTTAAAGTTGCTCATGACACGAATGTTATAACAAAATTCGCAAATTTTAACCGGGCACTAGTCCTAAAAAATTGGCAGTTTAGTGAATTCACATAAGGTACTGAAAGTGAATTTTACAAAATTCCTTACTATACAGACGAATGATGGCTTAGCGTCGAGAAGGTTTCAAAGAGATTTAAGAGTTTTATCTAGTTTTCTTCTAGAATAACTAAAAAAAAAAAAAAAAAAAAAAAACTACTGAATTGAAAAATAAGGAATAGCTCCGTGATTTCTCATTTTCTGTTGGCATACTGTCTTATCTGGGCGAACTAAATATTACACAAGAAAAAGGTTTCTCTTTTATTGTGCACTCAGAAATCAAAGAAAATATTATTTGATTAAAATTTAAATTATTGGACATTTAAATCGCTTTCTAACATTGATATCATGATGGGAGAACTTCAGAAATGGTAATCTATTAAGTATGCAAAAACAAATTCTAAGAAACTGTGTTCTTTCGAAAAAGATGCTAATGGATTCATATTTTATTGGGCTTTGATGCTATGGGAAAATTATTGACTGGTAATGTAAAACAATTTTCTGATGGACTCACCGTGGTAAAAACTCATTTAGGGTGGACCATTTTAGGAAAATCTAAATGCAAAATTAGATTTGTACTAAACTACGGATATCCGTTATTAATTAAAATATAGAGTTATTAGAAAGAAGTGAACAATACAGTTAGATAATATATATCTTAAAATACATTATTTATTATTATTTGTGTTATTATATATTATTATTATTATTATTATTATGGCTTTCTATTCATTTCAATAATTAGTAAGAGACCATTTAAACCTTCTTAAGACTTAATACTTCAGAGGGAAAGATAACTTACCTGTCAGTCTAGTAGGGTAAGAAGCCTCTCTTACAGAAACCAGAAGAAATACAGAAAATTATTCAGAGGGTCAATAAGTATGCTTTGAAAATATTATTTTTGATCTTATTTGGTTAATCTGGCCGCCAATTAGAGTTTTTAGTATGATTAGAAATGTTTTTGCAATGAATGAAGCCTTTTTTTGGGAAGAGTGTATGTGTCTCTACATAGTTGAATATGTCTTGAAGTACCGCCGCCAATAAGCCATACCTCTCTTCATCTGTATTTACTGAACAGATATTAAGTTAGTGAAATAGCGTATTCAATTAGTTTACGTTTACTGAAAATTTTACGATTTATTATCTGAATCATTTAATATTTAAAAATACTCTTTAATTAACCTTTATATATCGTTTTAATTATTTGTATAATACCCTTGAATATAGAGATATTCGCTAAAAAAAGATCCCTTTCTACATCAGTGTTAAAATGTGGGAGTTCGTGCCTAATTTAAAAACACTTTTAGCTTTCTATGGTACATTTATTTGTCATATGCATATATTTAAATTTTCCAAGTAAACTATATACTTCGAACTTTAAACCACTTCCTCGTAAGTGGAATTTTAATGATAGGTCTTGTAACTAATTTACATTAAATTCTGATTTTCGTTCTCTCTTTATTTCCTTTAACGAGAAAGAAAAGCATGCTTTTAATGCTTAATATTTACCTTAATGAATGAGGCACGTTATCAACGTAACTTACCATTTGTACGCAATTAAACATTTCGTTTTGTTAGAACTAATTTTTAATCCTCTGACGAACATTAGCTTTATAAATAGCGGAAATAATACCTTAAGGAACGTCTGCTTTGTAGAGATAAGTGGACACAGACCCTCTAATGTTTATCAAAATTAATCGTACCATGGTCTAATGAAGATGCTTAAAAGGAATACATTCTATGTAATCGTTTCGGATAAGTTATAAATGTAGTTTAATAACTGATAAATGTAGAAAGGTGAGAAGGTAAAATTAAATACAGAAAACACTGATTCACAGTAATTCTAAGTATCGTATATTATGCAAATTCGATATGTTGGGGAGCATTAGAAATAAATTTTCCTCAAGCTTTTATTCTGTAGCACTTTCAGAGAAATTTATAAACAAATTATTGATGTAAAAACACATTAGCATCAATGTTACTATCAGTTAATAGGATATTTAGTGACAAAAATATTTTATTCATGATAATTTTATTCAGAAAAAGAGCAATTATGTATATATGTGTATGTGTATATGCAGTGTGTGTGAGCGTGCATGTGTATATATATATATATATATATATATATATATATATACATTATTATACGATTGTGCATTACGTAGTACATAATATATACATTATTATACGATTGTGCATTACGTAGTACATAATATATACATTATATATGATTAAGTCATATATATATATGTAATAATACTGTGCTATTATTGTAATAAGATGACTATGTGAAAGAAAGTTGCAACAGATTGATGATGGTTCTCTGTATTGAACAGAATTTACAGCGTAGTTAGAAAGATGAATGCATAAACCAAAAAACTGCCAGACGGGGCCGTTTGGAAACATAATTTTATTCCATAATAATGCACATCATCACTATGGGTGAGCTATTCACCCCACAGTTTTATACAGCTTACATTCCGTAAACAATAGACAAAACCTGGAAAAGTAAATTCCGCATGGAAAGCGTCAATGCGATAGATCGGGTTGAAAAGCCGAAGCAGAAGAAAAGAGAAGGGAATTTAGGTCTTAGATCATATTTTGTTTAAGTGGTGTAAGACCACCTGATCTTTACCACTCAATGTTTTTCCTTACGGAAATCTTAAGTGAAAATTAAAAATGCAAAAATTTTGGAAAATACCTATAGACAGCTGCGTTTGCATCTCCAATGATGAGCTGTAACAATTTTTATTGCTATTAGCAATTATAAGGCAATGTATTGACATATTATGAAACTCTGCGAATGCAGCGTCCATCTGCAGTCGAAGAGGGGATTTGCGCATCAATTACCTTTTATACCGAATTCCATTTCAGATTACGCGATAGATTAATGTTCAGACGTTGGGTTTAAATTTTATCGATAAGTGCGCATCCGAATTGAAGGGAGTTTAGTTAGAAAAATTATTATTCTCTTTTTTTTTTTTTTTTTTTTTTTTGGAAGACAGGAGTTAAAGGGCTATTATTAATTTATTATTTAAAAGATAAATATTTTATATTTTACACATAGGTATATGTAAAAAACTTAATCGAAATTTAGAAATTTAGTTTCATAGTAATTATATTCATATATGCAACATTTTTTATTAACATTAACACTTATGTGTAGAAAATATTTTAAAGACATAATCTTAATAGAAAATATAAATAAAATTATTGACAACATTAAGTTCATAAAAATTTATATATCGGCTTTGCTGTTGATGAATTTAAACTTTTAATTAAGACTTCTAAATACAACCGCTAGTGCATTTTAAAATTTATTGTAAGGAAAGTATTCGCAGCTTTCGCCGCTTTGCCGTAAGTTCATATTTAAGACTATAGAAAATTAAGATTTTCTTTGGAACTAATCTTTGGATGGAAAATGTACTTGCCGTTAATTTAATAATTAGAGACTCGCAGAAATAATGCGATGTTAAATAATTTTTCTCAACACCCATGTTTAAAAGTTAAGAATTTTCAAGAAATAATAGTCCAAGAATGTTTTTGTAAACCAATACCAGTCGAATTACAATGCAAATATGCAAAATTCTGTTCAAATGTAGGCAATTAATAAATGTCCTCTAAACAACGGTAACAAACATTGCATTTACATCAAGGATTCGTAATGCTCACTTGTAATTACTTCAAAGGTGATTTTTCCCCAGATATCTTGGCATTTACAGTGCATGTCTCTATCACTTATACTTAAACCACACTGAAATTTATGCTCACCTAATGGCATTTCACCAGGACTTTCTTCTTAGATGTTAATGTTAATCGCCTTTAACTTACAAAGCAGAGAAGTTTATTTACTCTAGTAGATTACACCTAAGGCGAGAGTTAGTAAACTTAAGAGATGGATTACTTATCAAGAAAAATTGGTAACAATCGGGTGACCTGTCTTGTATGTACAAATACCAAAATCAAATCTTCTAAAAGTAAATATCTGGTTTTATGTTGAATTAATTTTTACACAAATGCGGCGTTTACTAATCTTGAAGGTCAATTGTAATCGATGCAGGGTCCTAGTGAATTAGTACTGTTTTGGATCTGTACGTAAATTTTTACTGAACCTCTTTCCAGACGTTCCTTCTTATGCCTACTGTTCCAGTTTTGGAACACCCCTCACATAAAAGTTATTTTTAGCCCACGGGTTCAAGGTCGCACACATGGTTTGATTTGTGACGTCAGCCAGTTTGTAAGGACATATGGTTTTGCTTAGAACACAGAGTTTGTCACTCCTGCAGATATTTGGCTGCTGTGATGTTGTGAAATTTTGGTCTTCATTTTCGTCAAGGTTTTTGTAGATTCATCTATAAACAGGTAACTATAAATCTGTTGCATTATACTTTAAAATTGTAAAAAAATTGTGTTCTTATTAAATTAGTTACTCTTTATTACTGCAAAAAGAAAATAGAAAAGCTATTAGTTTTGAATTAGTTATAGGCTTGAAATTTCCAGTGTTCCATTTTTGGAACACTAGGCAAAACCACTACCACAAGAATTCATATATTTTCTCTTGATATTTTTTTGTTGTAATAATTTTCCAAGACACAAGATGTCCAAAATAGCCTTACATGAGTTAACTGATCTTTTAGAGACATGTGACAGCATAGAAGCAAGTGCCATAATCACAGAACCACCAGAAAATGCTACAGCGTCTGTTTCTGATAAGGACTCCGGTGAGGAAGATGGGGGATCAATAAATAATCTGCCTGGTTCTTTGCTGCGCGCACCTGCTTATGCTGTTCGGGATGGTTCTTTTGATGCTGACTCTGACCCAGATGATCCTTCATATTTCCCTAAATTTTATTTTCCTGCAGATGGGGTTCTATCGACATTTTCTACTTTGCAACAATCACCTCTAACAAAGAAGAAAAAGCTCGAAAATGTTGTACGAAAATGGGAAAAAGCACATCTAATGTCCAACCCATATCAGGAAGAATTATTCAGTTACATATTACCGAAAAGAACTCCTACTGAACATTTTGAATTTTTTCTAAATGACTGTAAGGATCCTAAGTTTTACTAACGTTTATTTTGTTTTAAATCTTTACTATCACTTCTTATTTTCTACTTCCGGCCAGAATTAAAAGTTTTAACTTATTTATGCAAATTTGTCTTACTAACACCAGTTGTAACGCCAGTTAAGTTGTGGCTTTTTGCAAAGCAAGAGAGAGAGGAAGGAGTTATTAGAAGCAGGCCGCTTGCCATAGTAGTTTTACTCGTTTGCTGATTGCCTTCAAGGCCAGAGGTTTAATCCTCTTGATAATTTTAAACGTATCGTAGTTTTAGCAGCTCTCTGTACTACATACGGCTTTTTGTTAATTAACGGCCAATCTTAAAGTAGGCACTTGTATATTAATCCAAAGTTAGTTTAGTTAGAGTTTTAGTTAATATTTTTATATTCTTACGTTCAGACCACAAGTGGTTGGTCTCTGTATTCCGCAGTCCGGAAATCTCTGTAAAGATAGAAAAATAAAGGGTTTCGTATACCCTTCCTATGTGTATTGTCTACTTCACAATTTATTGAACATAGCTTTAGTAAGCTAACTTTTCCGAGTCAAGACAGTTCATGTTTCCAAGGGAAGTAAAGAGGAATACCAGTCCTGATAGTGGCGCCCGACGAAGAAGAATAACCATGGCCGAGTTTCAAGAACAACCTGTGGTGCCTGCAGAAGCGGCTCAGAATCCAGAAATGCCAGCTGCCGCCCTGGATGAATTTGGGTACATCGTCGAGACCATGCGCGCATCGATGAAACCAGAAGCAACATTTAATGGAAACTCACCGGTAACCAGTTTTTTGGAAAAATTGGATGACCACTTCATGCTGTATCCAGTCCATGAGTTCCAGAAAGTCACCTTAGCTACCAGTGCTTTGAGGGGCCAAGCGCTTAATTGGTTCAAATGTATAGGCAGAAGCCTCTTGGGTCAAGCGGGAAGTCCCACCTATACTTACGAAAATTTTAAGACTGCCTTAGTAAAAGCCTTCCCTGTCGTAAGAGATCGTGCAAGATTAGAAACGGAACTCTTCAGCATATATCAGCAACGAATCGAAAATCTTTCCACCTTTATTTTAAGATAAATTCACGTCTTTAAACTCTTGTATGGAAACCGTCCGGATCCTGAGATAATCCAAGTGATTTTGCCGAGGTTACTTTCCCAAGTACAAGACTCTATTGAATTAAGGAATCCGATTACACTGCAAAAGTTATTTGAGCTAGCAATCCAGTTTGAAAGTAGAAGAACGGCGGACATTGAAAAAAGACGCCAGTATGAGCAACGAAGCCAATTTGGTGCGCCAAGACCACAGCAAAGGCAAGAACACGGCTACGGAAGCAAATCGAATCAGTGGGCAAGGAAACCTGAGTATCCGAAAACAACCGGCGAACGTCGGCAGTTCAATAGTAAGCCAGAAAAAAAGTCTGAAAGCCAGCGGAAAAAGAAGGAAGGCATGGAAAGGAAGAAACAAAATTTAAACTAAAACGGATTTCTGCTGACGGGAGGGTGCGGAAATCCGAAGGCCAAGAAAACCCCTCTTCCTTCAAGTTAAATACAGTTATGGTGAAAAATTTGACTCTTCCAAAGATTGAAGTTTTAGTGAACAACATCCCAGCCACCGCACTCCTGGATACAGGAGCGCAGTGTTCCTGTGTGGCAGAAGATTTTTTTAAGAAGTATTTCCGTAGATACCGCATATATAATTAGGACAATACGACAGTGTTAGCTGCGCAGGGAGAAAGATGCAAGTGCATAGGTAAATTACCATTATATATTCTTTCAAGGACGAGCAAGTAAAGATCATGTTTTCTATCGTAAAAAATTTACAAGCACATTTCATTTTAGGGATAGATTTTCTTTCAGAGGCAGAAGCAACGCTGGATTTTAACGAAGCGTCCCTTAAGCTGACGACGAAACCAGTTCGAGAAGAAAAAACAGAACCACCGACGTTAAACCTCGACCACCTGCCTAAGGGAGAGCAACAAAAAATTTGACAAGAGGTAAGTGAATTTGCTTCGTTATTTAGTGATATTCCCGGATTTACTCAAGTTACTAACCATAGTATCGACACCGGAGATTCACTGCCAGTTTGCCACAAAACATATCGATATGATAAGAATAAAGAAAAAATTATAGAGTGGCACATTCCAGATATGTTATGTAAAAAGATCATAACGCCCATCTCAAGTAGTTATGCTAGTCCGGTTGTGTTATGTAAGAAAAATAATGACTATCCGGTAACACATCCGAAGAGGTGGTGTTTTGCAACTGACTATCGTAAATTAAACTCCATGACTAAATATCCGGTATATCCGTTACCTATTATTGAAGAAATTCTAAGGAACATAACTTCTACCAAATATATGACTACGTTAGACTTAACGACTGGTTATTTTCAAATAGGTGTTAAACCGGAAGATGTGCCTAAGACTGCTTTTATAACCAAGTCTGGCACTTATGCCTTCTTGCGTATGCCGTTTGGACTTTCAGGGGCACCGGCAACATTTCAGCGATGTATGGACATTGTGCTAAGGCCTGTTCTTGGAAAGACCACATTTATCTATTTAGACGATATCATTATTACTAGTGATAATCTGGACCAACAGGGACAGCTGTGCAAAAGTATCCGCCGCCAAATACGGCGAGAAGCTCTCTTCTTTTCTAGGACTTTGTACATATTATAGGTCCTTTATAAAAGATTTTGCAGCTATTGCTGAACCATTGTTAAAACTAAAAAGGAAAAAGGCAAGATTCTCGTCGACGGCCGAAGCCAATAGTGCTTTCGAAAAATTAAAGCAAGCATTAACGCAAGCCCCTGTTTTGAAATTTCCTGAGAACGATGAGAATTTAGAAATTTCAGCGGATTCTTCGGATTATGCGGTGGGAGCGGTACTTTCGCAAAATCAGCAGCCCGTGGCATGTTTTAGTAGAACTTTAAATCAAACACAAAGAAATTATTATGAGACTGAGAGAGAGGCACTTGCAGTTCTGTTAGCAGTGCAAAAGTTCCGAGTCTATTTTGGAAGGGCGCCAATAACAGTGTATTCTGATCATGCGGCGGTAACTAGATTGCACTCAGGGAAAAACTTATCCCCAAGGTTAATAAGATGGGCACTCAAGTTACAAGAATATAATCTGATAATTAAGCACACCCCCGGAAAGGAAAATATCGTAGCAGATGCCCTATCCAGAATAAAAATAGATGAAGAAGTTAATACTGTAAAGGTGGCAATGCTCACAGCATGTACGATACATTGCCGAGAAACTGTAATAACCGAACTGGGTAAGGATCCTGAATTTAAAAATATTTATGAGTATTTAATGGATCTTGAAAATTTTAGCCACCAAGATATTGTGGCGATAAGAAATAGGGCGGCCCATTACCAACTAATAGATGGTCTATTATTTTATACAAAAACTACGAATTCCAAGAACGAATTTCGACCTGTTATCCCAGCTAGTCTTAGATTAAATATACTGCAGGAGTTACACGACTCCCCTTTAGCCTCTCATGCTGGTATTCGAAAAACCATCCAACGCGTACGCGAAGCATTTTATTTTCCTGTACTGCAAAAGTTAACAAGGGCGTATGTCCAGTCCTGCCCAACATGTCAAGCAGTTAATTATATTAATTTCCGCCCGGCCGGGTTTCTAAATAGCATTAAATCGGAATTCCCAAATGAAATAATTGGCATCGATTTATTGGGCCCTTTCCCAAAAAGTCAGTTAAATAAAAGTCGGTATCTCCTTGCTATGGTTGATCATTTTAGTAAGTGGACCGAAATTGTTCCCTTAAAACGAGCCTCCACGAAATTAGTTACTGATTCTATTTTAAATAAATATATTTTAAAATACGGGGCGCCCCTAAAAGTTATATCGGATAATGGTCCTCAATTTGTAAGTAATATATTTGAAGACATGTGCCAAAAACTGGGCATACGTCATTTAAAAATGGTCCCGTATCGGCCGCAATCAAATATAGCGGAACGAGTCAATAGAAATATAGTGAAAATTATCCGTAGTTATGTTAATTTTCATAAAAGCTGGGATAACTATGTCAATGAATTAGCTTTCGCCCTTAGGACCGCAAAACATGATACGACGGGCAAAACTCCTGCTGAGTTATTTTTAGGCAGAAAGATTATAACGCCGTTAGATAAATTATTTTTTGTTCAACAAAGAGCCCCAGAATTTAAAATGGGCGATATAGAAAAATTAATTAAAGAAGCAAAAAAGAACACTGAAGTAGAACAAAGAAAACAGAAGCTCTATTACGATATGAAACGACGGGGAGTAACTTATAAAGTAGTGGATGAAGTGTTAAAAATTAAGCATTCACTTTCTTCAGCACCAGAAGATAAAATTGCAAAGTTCTATGCACGATTTGAAGGACAATATGTCATAGAAAAAATAACTCAGGCTGTAGTGGTGTTAAAAGCCAGGAATGGTAAAACCTGCACCGCAAACGTTGACCAGATAAAACCGTTTTATAATCGTACTAAATTGCCAATATTTCAAGATCTTTTACAGGATCCGGCACGGCAGGCACAAGCTCCAGAGGTGGAACTACGACAATCATAAGGGCAAGCCATTACTAGACAGCAGCAGTTGAAAAGAAAGTTCCCCGTTGGAAAATTGAAGGTAACAAGAAAAAGAAGCCGTTCCACCGACCAGAAAAGAGAAGGCACGACCACCCCCAGAATGAAGAAGGGAGAAGTACGACGAATGCAAATAGAGCCAGGAGAAATGACAGCAACTATAACACGGCTCCAAAACGGAAGATCTACCCATCGGATAGGAGTCTACGCAGCAAATGTCGACGAATTGATGAAGGAAGACCAGCTGTAGATGCAAAGAAGCAAGAAAAATTTGAACAGCCAGCAACGAAATCCATGCAAGAACGAGAGGCAGTTGTCCCGGTTCCGCAAAGACCAGCTGCCATCAAACGGCCGAGACCACAGGCAGAGGCTAAAAAGAAGGTCTTCAAGGGTGACCGATGTGGAAGGAAAAGAAAGCTCATGGAGGAAGGAACCGAAGGGCGAACCCGTACAAGACGGAAGATCAACCAGACTGTAGTCTTCGCCACTTTCCAAGCCTGGGCAGAAAAAAGGATGTCTGAATATCACAAAGATAAGTAAAACTTTATGTTACTTAGAAACCTTAAGTTAATTTTTCATTCTTACTGCAAGTGGCAGAATTCAAGAAGTTTTACCTCATGTGAGGCCTACCTTTATCGCCAAAAAGGCGAGAAATGATTTGTTACCTATTTTGGTATTGTTTTTCAATTACTCGCGAGTAAAACTAAAATTAATGTATAATAGGAATGTGTAAATACTTGAGTATTGTAAAAGCATTGATAATCTTTGAGAAAGGTACCTTAACAAAATTGTAAAAATTATTGTATAAAATTTTATTTAAAAGATTCTGGCAAGAAAGAAGTTTTAGTCTGAAAGACTTTTGAAATGGAGTATTTCAATGTAGAAGAATTGGCACTTGCTTGGAAAAGAATAGAAGTTAACAATGTATGTTATAAACAATGTATGTTATAACTAATGTATGTTATAAAATGCGTAAAATTAACGGCATGTTAATATGTCCTTATATACAATGTGAACTGTTATTTTAAAAGTTAAGAAATACTGTGATATGTTAAAAGTGAAAATATTAGAGTAATGAGAAAAAAATTTTTTTACTTATTCGTGTGACTGTAAAAAGAGCAAATTATTGTGAATATGTGTTAAAGGTTGAATGAATGTAGTTAGGCTCTTTGACGCTGTTCGGTGTCTGAAAGAGTATTGCTTGGCAGCATTGTTTTACGCCAAGCAGAGTTTGGCTTTAGTGTAACCCTAAAGTTATTTCGTTTTTGCTGTATTAGTATGAATGATTTCTGACTTGATGTAAGAGCATATGGTTGCTCGCTCTTTAGCTAAGTTACATAGGTAACTAACTATAAGCACATGCGTGTGCTAGTATTCAATAATGTTGTTTTTGTTAAAATAAAATTGTTATTGTTAATATTACAGTCCACTTACTGAAGTTAAGTATCATTAAATAAGTTCGAGCTATCTTCGGCAGGAACAGTTTGGTCTCACGTTAGCCGGAGAAGAAAATGGCTACTAATATTGTTTCATTGAATCGCCAACGCGGCGTAGTGAAAACGAAACTCGGAGCTTTGATAAAATTCCTTGATGAGTATAAAATGGAGGAGAATAAACTCAACCATGATGTTATTATGAAGACTAAATTGGATTCTTTGTTGGAATTAAAATCTCGGGTTAAACAACTCATAGTGGAATATACCAATTTGCCAGAGGAAATTGACTTGAAGGATAATCTAAGCATTACACAAGAATTGGAAGAAAGCATCGAAGAGTTCGAAGTAAGATTTAGAATTTTTCTTTCTAATTGTGAAACAAATAATAAAGATAAATTTGAAACCAAAACTGTTTCTAAATCAAATTTTAAACTGCCTGATTTACCTCTTCCTCAATTTTATGGTAAATATGAAGATTTTAAAAATTTTAAAGTGCAATTTATGTCTATGATTGGTAATAATAATAATTTAAATGATACTGAGAAACTGTTTTATTTGAAAGCATCACTTAAAGGTGAAGCAAAAATGTTAGAATCATGTCAGGATACATTTGAGTCGCTATTTTCTGCACTTGAAAGCAGATATGAAAACAAAAGAGCAGTAGTTGATGCCTTTATCAATAATTTGTTGAAATTTGAAAAAATAAATGACTCACCTTCTCAGTTGAGATCACTGGTAGATAATGTTAAAAGATGTTTGAGATCTTTAAGTGTATTAGAATTTGATAGAAATAATTTATCTGATGTTTTGATATTAAATATTTTATTGCATAAATTAGATAGAGAATCTAGAAAAGCATTTGAACTAAACGTAAAATCAAATGAAATTCCCAAACTTGATGAATTTTTAGAATTTCTCGAAGAAAGAATTCGCATTCTTGAAGAAATAAACAAAGTTAGTTTTCCTAAGCAGAGCTATGCTACTAAAGTATCAAATCAATTAAGTCGCTCTAGAAATTCAAAATCCTTGGTAACTAAAACAAACCCTTTTCGAAAGTGTATTATGTGTAAAGAACCACACCCAATTTATCATTGTTCGAAATTTAAGAGTATTTCTGTTCCTGAGCGGTATGATTTTGTTAAAGAATATAAATTATGCATTAAATGCCTTTCTCCATCACAAGTATTATCGCAGTGTAAGGCTAAACTCAATTGTTATGTCTGTAAGAAAGACACACACCATTCGCTGTTACATAAAATTGACGAAAAACAAAATGAATCATCGAAAGAAAATGAATTGACCTTGAACCTTTCGTCAGTGAATAGGAAAGAGGACTGCCCCTCTCCCCCCCACACAACTTTGATGGCAGCTGCAAATAAATCTAAATTTGTGTTAATAAATACAGCGATTGTTTATCTTCGCGATGTTTACGATGAACGAATTTCTTTTAGAGCCGTGCTTGATTCAGCTTCGACTTCTAATTTTTGTACTGTAGGTGTTATGAACTCATTAGGAATAAAACAAGAACGAGCATTTATTCCAGTTAGTGGAATAGGCAACACTACTTTGAATGTTAAATCGCAAATAAAGACGCGTTTATCGAACTTAGAAAAGGAAAATGAATGGGAAATAGAGTTATTAGTTGTTCCCAAAATAACTGACATGACACCATCGAAATCTATTGATATTTCGAAATTAAAAATTCCGAAAGGAATAAAGTTAGCTGATGATGAATTTTTCAAGGCAAAAAAGGTAGATTTATTATTAGGTGCGGAATTATTTTTTGAATTTTTAAAAACAGATAAAATACGTTTAGAAGATAATGAGTTACTTCTTCAAAACAGCTGCTTCGGCTTTTTAATTTCTGGAAGCATTAGAATTCCAAATGTAAAAAATTATGACTTTAATTATTGTTTTTTGTCAACAGAGATTAATTCGTTAAATAACTTAGTAAAGTCATTCTGGGAAGTTGAAGAAGTAAATGAAACTAAATCTACAGTTAATTCTGAATTAAATTATTGCAACGAACTTTTTAAAAACTCATTTTACCGGCATGCGGATGGAAGATATGTGGTTAAAATGCCGTTCAAGCCAGATATTGGTGAAAACATACAATTAGGGGATTCAAAGGAAATCGCTGAAAAAAGACTGAATCAATTGTGGAAACGTTTGTCAAGTGATTCTGTAATGAAAGAACTTTATGTTTCATTTTTAAGGGAATATGAATCATTAAATCATATGGAGAGGATGGAAGACTATTCTGAAACTGAAGGAGGATATTTTCTTCCTCATCATGGCGTGCTGAAACCTGATAGTAAAACAACAAAGTTACGCGTTGTGTTCGACGCGAGTGCCAAAACTACTAACGGTTGTTCATTGAACGACATATTATGTAAAGGTGGAATGATTCAAGAGGAACTTTTTTCCATCATGATACGGTTTAGAAAGCATATTTATGCATTTACTGCCGATATTGAGAAAATGTTTCGACAAATTGAAATATTGCCATCGCAGACCAAATATCAGAAAATACTTTGGAAGGAAGATGAAGATAAGCCTATAGAACTATACAGACTCAAAATTGATGACGTTAAGCTCTGGTCAGATTCAAGCATTGCTTTAGCCTGGATCAATACATCACCGCATCTTTTGAAAACCTTTGTGAGTAATAAAGTCTCACAAATTCAACAACTTTCTTCTAACTATCAGTGGGGACATGTGTCTTCAGAAATGAACCCAGCCGACATCATTTCCAGAGGATCAGATGCTACAACTCTTGGATCTAACAAGCTGTGGTGGAAAGGTCCTGATTTTTTAAACAAGGACAATTTTCAAGATAAAAATGGACTTAGTGATGAGCTTTATTCTTCAGAACTGAAACCAGTTACGACTGCCTTGTTGACTTTAAAAACTGATTCATTCTTTGATGACTTCCTAAAAATAACTAATGATTTCTTGAAACTAATACGAATTCTTAGTTTACTTTTCAGATTTATCTACAACTGTAGGAACACAAGTGAGAAACGAACAGGTAGTATTAGTATAGATGAAATGGAGCTGTCAAGGAATACACTCCTTAAATATGTCCAAGGTAGGTATTTTGCAGAAGAAATTTCTTTGTTGCAGAAAGGTCTACAGATAACATCTAGGAGTAAGTTAAAATATTTTGATCCCTTCTTAGATGAAAAAGGTCTGTTAAGGGAAGGTGGTAGGATAAAGAATTCTAATTTAAGTTATAGTCAAAGACATCCCATTATTTTGCCTGCCAAGAATAAGTTAACTGAACTTATATTTATTTATTTTCATGAAAAGGATTTTCATAATGGTCCACAATCACTATTAAATTCTATTAGACAAATTTATTGGCCCATTAATGGCAGGAATATAGCTAGAAAGATAGTCCAAAGCTGCATAAATTGCTTTAAGGCAAAACCAATAATTTCTCAACAACTAATGGGAGAATTACCTAAAGAGAGAATTAATATTAACTTTACATTTAATTGTTGTGCTATTGATTACTGCGGACCATTTTTGATAAAGTACAAAGGGCAACGCAAGGGTAACTATCATAAGATATATGTTTGTATTTTTGTTTGTATGGTGACAAAAGCAATTCATCTAGAGATTGTCAATGACTTAACCACAGAAGCATTCATTGCTTGTCTGAAGAGGTTCTTTGCCCGACGAGGTAAACCAAAAAAAATATTTAGTGACAATGCAAAAAACTTTGTTAGTGCAAATACAGAAATAAAAAAATTAATGAGTATTTTTCTAAAGCAGAATGGAACTTTAGCTACTTTTCTAGCTGAGGAAGGTATACAATGGAAGTTTATACCCCCAAGAACACCAAATTTTAATGGTCTATCTGAAGCAGGAGTAAAATCCTTTAAATTTCATTTTAAACGAACAGTAGGAAATTCAGTATTAACCTACGAAGAATTTTTGACAGTAACAGTTCAAGTAGAGGGAATCTTAAATTCTCGCCCTCTTACACCGTTAACTTCTAATATTGATGATTTAAATGTTTTGACCCCTGTTCATTTCCTTATAGGTCGACCGATCAATTCAATAATTGAACCCAATTTAACAGAAGTAGATAATAACAGACTTAGTTTATGGCAAAAAACTACAAAAATGGTACAAAATATATGGAAGAACTGGACTAATAATTACTTGAGCACTTTGATTCAAAGAAATAAATGGATGATTGCTAAACAAAATATTAAAATAGGGGATATGGTAGTGATCAAGGAAGAAAATCTTCCTACCTGTAAATGGTTGTTAGGGAGAATTGTAGATGTGTTTTATGGGAAGGACAACCTTGTGCGAGTTGTCTCTGTCAAAACCAAAAATGGTATTTATAAACGAGCAGTTACTAAAATTGCTGTACTGCCAATTGAGAAATAATGTACGAATTTTTATGTTTATTTGAAGGTTTGAATTGTAATCCATCATATTTGTTCTTTTCACATTGTAATTACTTGTATTATAATTTGTGCATTAATTTACATTGTATCATTTTGTATTGTATGAACATTTATTACTTTTTTGAATTTTACTTATTGTATTGAAATTAATATTTCAACGCCGGGCGGGATGTTCGGTGTCTGAAAGAGTATTGCTTGGCAGCATTGTTTTACGCCAAGCAGAGTTTGGCTTTAGTGTAACCCTAAAGTTATTTCGTTTTTGCTGTATTAGTATGAATGATTTCTGACTTGATGTAAGAGCATATGGTTGCTCGCTCTTTAGCTAAGTTACATAGGTAACTATAAGCACATGCGTGTGCTAGTATTCAATAATGTTGTTTTTGTTAAAATAAAATTGTTATTGTTAATATTACAGTCCACTTACTGAAGTTAAGTATCATTAAATAAGTTTGAGCTATCTTCGGCAAGAACAGACGCTACACTTCAGAGTTAGCCACTTTTCAGAATAGTACCTCAGGGTTTAGAGATGAATATAAGGTGTGTTCTGAGGTCTTGTTATGTTGAATTTTAACATGTTAGTGTTTTGATTGCAGGCGGTAGTGTTGAACACTTGTACATAGACACGCTCGTGTTTGGTGTTTTCGTTTACAACACATGTCAGAGAGCACGGGGAGATAATTAAATAACGTCATGAATGAAATAAGAATGTTAAAAGAGAAATATAAGTATTCATGTTACTTGCCATTTAATTGTGTAACATTTCATTAAACTAGTTTCCCTTCCAGATCTCTGGAAGGAACCAGATTTCAACTAAGAATCTCCTGTTTATAGATGCAGTACAGATGAAAAATCTTGTCCATGGAGTTGATAACGTAAAAACGACTTTTTTTAATTTCTAGTTTCTAGTGGGAAATGTTTGTAAAAGATTGGCCTCGCGTTAGATTCTAGAGCTAAAATTTTCCACAAGGTCGTTTTAGACCTCAGTTTCAAACTAATTAACTGTGGCGGGAAGTATGTAAGGATCCTAAGTTTTACTAACGTTTATTTTGTTTTAAATCTTTACTATCACTTCTTATTTTCTACTTCCGGCCAGAATTAAAAGCTTTAACTTATTTATGCAAATATGTCTTGCTAACGCCAAGTGCTTAAGTTGTGGCTTTTTGCCAAGCAAGAGAGAGAGGAAGGAGTTATTAGAAGCAGGCCACTTGCCATAGCAGTTTTACACGTTTGCTGGTTGCCTTCGAGGCCAGAGGTTTAATCCTCTTGATAAGTTTAAACATATCGTAGTTTTAGCAGCTCTCTGTACTACATACGGCTTTTTGTTAATTAACGGCCAATCTTAAAGTAGGCACTTGTATATTAATCCAAAGTTAGTTTAGTTAGAGTTTTAGTTGATATTTTTATATTCTTACGTTCAGACCACAAGTGGTTGGTCTCTGTATTCCGCAGTCCGGAAATCTCTGTAAAGATAGAAAAATAAAGGGTTTCGTATACCCTTCCTATGTGTATTGTCTACTTCACAATTTATTAAACATAGCTTTAGTAAGCTCCCTTTTCCGAGTCAGGACAGTTCATGTATCCAAGGCAAGTAAAGAGGAATACCAGTCCTGATATGACGATGCCATGGAACTCATTGTAACATACTCAAATTTATATGCTTCAGCTAAGGGCGTAAACCTAAGCTTGACAAACTCTGAATTGAAATGTTTCCTGGGGATTATATTTCTGAGTGGATATGTCTCAGTTCCTAGATGGCGCATGTTGTGGGAACAAAGAACCGATTCACAAAATGCCCTTGTTAGTAGTGCCATGAGACGTGACCGCTTTGAAACAATATTTTCAAATCTCCATGTTGCAGACAATTCAAATTTAGACCCACTTGACAAGTTTGCTAAATTACGACCTCTTATAAACAAACTAAATGAGCTGTGCATGAAGATTGTTCTGAATGACACATTTCAGCATTGATGAATCCATGGTTCCTTACTTTGGTCGACACGGATGCAAACAATTTATAAGAGGAAAGCCTATTCGTTTTGGATACAAGTTTTGGTGTGCGGCAACTCGTCTAGGTTACATTTGTTGGTTCGAACCCTATCAAGGTAAAAATCTGGTATACAAATATGAGGAGTATGGTGTTGGTGCTTCTGTTGTCTTACGGTTTACGGATGCACTAACAGAGGAGCACCCTGGGCAATACCATTTTGTTTTTGATAAATTTTTCACAAGTATTGCCCTGCTTGATAAACTCGGTTCAATGGGTCATCAGGCAACAGGCACACTTAGAAAAGGTCGTATTGATAAACTACCATTGCAATCGGATGTTGCCCTAAAGAGAATGGAAAGAGGCTCATTCGATTATCGAGTTGATGGCAAAGGCAATATTGTCTTTAGATGGCATGACAACAGTGTTGTGACTGTTGCATCATCTGGTGCTGGTGTAAATCCACTGTGTCTTGTAAATGGTTATTCACAAGAATTAAAAATGAAAATCCAAGTTCAGCAGCCAAACATGATAAAAGAATATAACCAATTTATGGGAGGTGTGGATATAGCAGACAAAAATATTGACAAATATAGAGCATCAATTCGTGGAAAGAAATGGTATTCAAGTCCATTGTTGTTCTGTTTCGAATTGGCCTTACAAAATGCTTGGTAATTACAGAAAACGTATCATGCAAAAACCAATGGATCTTTTAGAATTTCGTCGTCGTGTAGCATGCCATTATCTTGAGACTCATGGTTATCCTGCAGAACCTGGCAGGAAAGGAAAACCCTCTCAGAAGCGAAACATTGATTCACGCTATGATGGCATAAATCATAGGATCGTAAAGCAAGGAAAGCAAACTCGTTGTGCTCAATATCATAAAAACACCACTTTTCGATGTGGAAAATGTAATGTGGCTTTACATGTTAAGTGTTCTTCCAATTATTATACCGAATAATGGGAATAACCACATTTTTAGAGGAAACCCACGATTTTATACATTGTAACATTATAGCAATGGTTTTGCCTAGTGTTTCATTTTTGGAACACTATATAACTTGTAAACTAATTAAAATTTAAAAAAAATTCTTCTTCAAATCATTGTTTATTATATTTTTTTTACCTAACATATAGAAATATCATGCAAAAATAACAATTTTTAACCTTCGGCATAAATGGGTTTTAAAGTCCACAGCCTTCGCATACAGGTAACCAGGTTGCTCGACGCTGGCTATAAAATCAATCTCAGGCGAACGGGCTAGATAAATGGTTTTTCTTGGTTTTCCTATGTGTGACGGGAATACGTGTTATATTTCCTTAGAAAATCCTGTACGAAGGCATGTTTAGGCAGACTGCCCTTTCATGCTTTGTCATATTAATGTAACCTAACCTAATGCGAATACAACGCGTCCCCTCGCTTAACAATGCCTAAATTGCAGAAAACTCTTCGCTAGGATTTAAGCACTCTTGGTCTTGCTTTAATATGCAAAATAGTCTGATCTGAGCGACATTTGTGTGCCATGCTTAAAAAAAAAAAGAGGGATTTTTAATAAGAGTTGTTAGTAAAATTTTACAGCAATTGTTACAAATCTCGTAAAATCTAAAATAGATTGTTTCTGAAAGTTAAATTGAAGTTAAGTGTTATTCTTTGGTTTGATGAGTATCAGCTTGCTTTGTTTCAGTGACAACTCTTAAGGTAATTTAAACCAGCGGTTTTCAAAGAGGAATTTAATCTAATATAACGAATGTATCAAAATAATTGAAGCAAGTTCCTTGGCAGTTGAATGTGCACATTTAATATTTTGGCCATTACGTCATTTAGCATCTCCCAGCCCTTAGTTGGTATTTTCTTTCTGGAACTTTGTAAAAGCAATATCAGTATTGTTTCGAAAATTATTGTTTACGATTTCCAAACATATTAACATTTTGTCCTGGAAATCCAAATGTAAATCTCTTCCAGATCACATCTGTGTTATACAAAAGGTTGCGAACTTGATAGTACTTGGTATCACAAACAAATACCATGTTCAAGTAAGCAGTAATGTTTAGCAAAACAATATCCAGTTACTCTTTTTTAAGATGCGCCAAAACTTTGAATAGAAGATGAGCTGGATATCTTCCATCCGATAAATTTGTAATATTATAAATTTCTTTAGACGGATATGCAGTAGTTTACACTTTCATTTAAGCAAAACATATTTTAAATAAATTTTAAGCAATTTTAACGAAAAAACGCACTATTGGCCCTTTTGCTCTGCAATGGTTTTGTTGAGGACAAAGTAAAATAGTAAAAACGTAGGTACAAAAGAAACAAAAATGGCTTGCTTTACATTTTACGAGACATAAACTCTATGGTTTCAAGGGAATTTAAATGAGATAAAAATTCTTTAAGAAGCAAAAAATTTCCATGTTTGTATTGCTATATTATTGACCAGCTTATATTTTTTAAATGCATTTTCTTACATAAATTACATGCACAGTTGCTTTTATAATTCGTCCGTAACACTCGTATTTATAATAAGTATTTATAATTCTTCCGTAACACTTGTAATTAAGAATACGAAACCTGAGTAAATTGATAGTGCGTGATGATTCATGTTTTGTTTCGACAATTGTTTTCTTAATTTCCTGTTAAGTCAAGCAGTCTCTCATTTAAATGGCAGGCAAATTAGTAGTTACGTCATTTATTCTTCGGCTTTCTAGTGTTCATTACACACACACACACACACACACACACACACACACATATATATATATATATACTTGCATTAATATATATATACTTGCATTAAGAGATCTGACTGCACAACATGGACCCAACTAAGCACTATTCATTCTGGCTTATACAGAATACAAAAGATCAAGAAGGAGAGCTTCTAAGTTTAATAAGAAACAAATGAGCGCTCAGAAAATCATAACGTTTAAGTGGTAAAAGCATTTTTGATTGTAAATTGTACACATACACATTTTGGGCGTTTGGGCCAAAATATTTAAAAACAGCTCATCTTTAGAATTTCCGACAGCCGATTAGGCAATTTATTTTCAGTATGTATTTTCTCTTTACCTACTTTTTAAAGCAACAGAAGTTTAGCATGTTTTACTGGAAGGAATAAAGTAATTAAGATTTTTGAAGTCAGAATTCCAATCTTATCTTATTTATTTCTTAAAAACAAAGCAATAATCTTCTACGAGCACTTCAAAAGAAATTAAATAGTGTAATTATTTTGGGACACTCGCTATATATCAAATAAGAAAAAAATATATAATTTGATTAACAGAAATGTTACCGAAATTTTATGTGCCTCATCGTTTGTAACCCGTCCCTTCTTACCCTGCTTTCTTAAATTTGTCGGAAATCAACGACAGTATAACGGAAAGCCGCAAAACGGAGAATGTAAAGCACCCTACTATGAAAAATAAAAAAATAAAAAAAAAAAATAAATAAAAAAATAAAAATGGTGGGGGAAAAAAGATTTTCCTTAAAAAATTTCATGACGCGCTACCATGTTATACATGTGTATGGAGTAATAAGAAAAGGATGAAAGTTGGATTGTTTGCGAAGTCGACTTTTCCTATAAGTCAAATATTTGAGTTTTTCCTCGGAAGATTGCACATAGCGTTTCCGGGTTCCGAATTTTGCGGTGACAAAGATGTTCTGGGAGGGAAATTTTGAGGGAACGAGTTTCCAGAATATTTATTCACTTTGGATGGGTATAAAAAAGGCATTTGCATGTGGCTTAATGTACATAAAAGGAAACGGCTCCAGAAAAATTAGCTGAAACAAATTTAAGTGAGGTAATGTCTAATCGCTTAAAATATGCGAATTTGAAAAGCTTTAAATTTAGTAGGATTCTATATTTTTATTCATATTACTATTACCTGAATGATTTTAAATATATATATCTCAAAAATATGAACATAAAACATTATGCCGGCACTGGATATGCTTGCAGAAGTGCAATGTCCAAAATCATATCAAAATTCCTCAGCTGACTTTGTTGAATTAATTTCTACATTATTACACTACTTTTCTAGAAGACAGGCAATAAATTTATATAGATTAAATTAAAGAAAAAAAAAAAGAAGAAAACATAAAAAAAATTCTGAACGCTTTTTTTCAGATTTTATTTTAAGTCTAAAGGGTCGTTTCTTCATTTACACACACGTACACGCTTTGAGCATTTGGGTTAAAATATTTAAAAACATCCTGTTTTTGGAATTTCCGATAGACAGACTTGTAGGCTGGAGATAGAAATGTTCTTTCCGTAAAGTGTTGCTATTGCTCATTTTCAAAACGTTGAGTTTGTTAACAAAAATTCGTTAAAGTTTTACAAAGTTTGAAATACAAAATAAAATATTTAAATCCAGCATATATTTAGAACTTCCTATAGACAGTCTCGCGCGCTGGAGATAAAAATGTTTCCCGCGTACAATATTGCCATTGCTCGCTTTGAATGAGTTTGTAAACAAATATTCGTTAAAGGCTTGCAAATTTGAAATACACAATAAATTATTTACATCCAGCCTATCTTTAGAATTTTCGATAGACAGTCTCGCGCGCTGGATATAAAAATATTTTCTCGCGCACAATGTTGCCATCACTCACCTTGAGTTTTTTAATCGAATATAGTTTTACAAAATATGAAATACGGAATAAAACAATATCGAAATCCAAAATTCCCCCCCCCAAGTGCCCATATTCGGGTGCAGAATTACGTTATTTAAAATTTGATGGCTCTCGGTAAGGTTGCTTTTTCAGAATGCGAAACACATCCATACATTCATACTTCTTTATTCTTTAATTTATTTAAATATAATACAGGGTGACAATATTTAGTGGCAACAATTTGAAAAATGTTTCATAGTTTTATAATGATTCAGTGCAAAATCCCCTTTCGAGACTAACAGCCCTGTTGGGCTAACTCTTTTTGGGCTAAAAATTTGGTATTACAAGTTTGTATAAGTATTTATCAATACGTGTATTGTATTCGTTTGAATTCTGGAAAATGTATTCACATGCTTGTTTCGTAATTCTGTATATAACCAATTTAATTGCATTAATTACTCTTGTAAAAATGAATGCCTTAGATTGCATTGATGGCATATCATCTAAGTTATCAAATTATGAATATTCTTCAAATTAGTCTCAAATTTTTAGATGAAACTGATTGAACCACCGGAAAAATAGCTGTAAAAATTTCTATACTCTCTTTTATTAATTACTATAAAGAATTTTGCCTCCAGATGATGCTTATGGATTTGGATTATTTAGGGTGCGGCAGCTTTCATAGCGTAATTTGACTTGCGTAGCACAATGACATACTGCATGAATGCGCGCGAGCTCGTGCCGCATTCGTGTACTAATGAGCTGCCATTTCGAGTGTGACAGTGATATGGATCACTGGAGTGCACAGCATCGTGCCTTTGCTGCTGAAAGTTATTTCAAGAATAACTGCTGTGTTATTGCTACCCAGTGTATATTTCGGCAAGATTTCAACTTGGGTCGTTATGGGAAAGTTCCAGATGGACGGACCATTGCGACAGACATTTCCAGGTAGAGTAATTTCCCGTTTCGGTGACATTTCCTGGCCGCCTCGCTCACCTGATCTATCATGTGCCGACTTTGGGGGCACC
Organism: Stegodyphus dumicola; assembly: GCF_044657685.1. Lineage (NCBI taxonomy): Eukaryota > Metazoa > Arthropoda > Arachnida > Araneae > Eresidae > Stegodyphus > Stegodyphus dumicola. The sequence goes on along the minus strand of NC_140772.1, from coordinate 94,270,197 downwards.
TGAAGCAAGAAGGTTTCCGAACACGTTGTGCCACCATTCCTGAGTTGAAGGATCGCATCCGAACTGCCGTCGGCAATGTCGCAGGGAATACGTTACTCCGACTATGAACCCTACCGCAACCTACATTAGGTTTCTCTAATGTTTTCGTAAAATGCTCTTTGCATTCATTTGTGATTTCAGAAATATTTCAGTCATTAAACTTGGGGTTATATCAATAGGTTCGCCAGAGGAGGATACAACATTTAGATTAAGAAAAGGATTATCTATAATTAATTCTAAAAGCACTGTGGGAACTTTAGAGAAGCAGACAAAAAAACCTAATGCGCGAAATCTTAAGCATGAATTAATTGGCTTTACGAAACGTTTTTAACTCCATTTGCTAAAAACATGGAATCATAATTCAGACTCATAAAGGTTATGGATAGGACTCTTTCATTAAAGCAGTATATGTATTTCAAATATTTTTTCAGGTAAATACCTGGAAATAACTTGTAAATAAACAGTTATCCATCAGGTTTGAAAAATATCAGATTTAATGCTTATTAGTTTTAAATTTACCGATTGAAATGGGACATGATATTCAAATATGAATCGTCTTATTTCAAATGAGTAGCCATGCTTCTATAGAATAATGCCAATCTACGCTGTCATTCTTTTTTTAAGACGGAATCATCTAAAACAATTAGTTTAAATGTGAGGAACAAACAATGATCTATTTTTTACTTTCTAATGAAAGTGCATCCAAAACGAGTGAACAGGAACACAAATTATACTATCTGAGCCTGGAGCAATTGCGGAATTACCAAACTGCTGAGTGATTTTGAGTGTTTTCTCATATGTTGCACAAACAGAAGCTTCGTTCTTGCAAAATGAATCCCCAAAATAATGCACCGCTGTAGACTACCATGTTTGTTTCTTCCAATTTTGAGGGGCACCATAACATGTTTGCAAAAATAAATCAATCTGGTTCAACGAAATTAATATGAAATGAAATAAAACTAATGAAACTCTTTAAACAAAAATAATGAAATCCTTTTCCCTATTTTTAAAATTCAATGACATCTGGAAAGACATTAATTTGCGTCTTAGTACGCGCTTTATAACAATGTAAAATAATTTATTCAGAAATGTTTGAAATGCTACTCAGTTATTGACCCCTTGTGAAAACAAAATGGAGGATATAAGATGAAAGTTGACATTTTTTGACAGCTTTTAAATGTTATGTTGTGAAAATAAAGAATTTTTAAGGATTTAAGTTATAAGATGCCATTAAATAATCATGCGGTTGTTGAATATTTCAGTAAGTTAAGAACGTTTTAAATATTAAACCATTCTCCGTTAACAGTTGAAGTAAGACATTTATATCAAGTTTTAAGTGTAGTTATAAATCAACTTAACTCTATGAAGGAGATATTTTGTGTCTTGTATAACGCGATATGTAATTTGAAAAGTATGCGATATTCTTCAAGAGTTAGATTTTTCCTTATTAAACTCACGCTATGAAGTGATAATATCATGTTATCTTCTCCCTGGGACATTATGGTTACTTAACAATTCGGAAGCTGGATGTCATTTACTCTATCCAGTGCAATACAATTTCGTATTCATTTTTAATGACCAAAGTCGTTACTCGATTGCTCTAGGATTTCGTCATTTGAGTTAATGCATGCTACATTATTATTCATACACCTTCACTTTGCCAAAAGGCAGGAATATCTTAAGATTCCATAATTAACTTACAAATTATCTTTTGTTGTCTTTACAGTGCTTTCATCTTTGTTATTGATGATTATTTTGCTGTAATAAGTCTTATTTTTTATTGCGTCTGATTTTTAAAATATAAATAAATCTAGGAATTTCATTTTCAACAGCTGAATACAGTTGGGCCATGACTTCAAGATTCGGTGTCCGAGGACATATTTGTGGTTTAATATAAAATTCGCAGTAGCGTAGCTGAACAAAACTCTCAAAAAAGCATGATTGGGTTTAGTGGAATGGGGAGGGGGCAATAACGGCTGCGGATAAGATTTTTCTAGTTGTTTATTCCGAATAAAAGAATATTACTTCTCGATATCTTTCTATTAACCATTTAATTAGTTTAATTCAAATGCTACTTTCTTAATTGCACTTTTACGTAAATGAAAACAACATGGTTTAAAGAAAATTGCTTCTGAGAAACATGAAGCTGCTCCATCCTACATGTTCTCAGTGATTGAATGTATTAGAGTGTTGTGTGTGAAGTTTACAGTTTCAGATATTAATAAAATTTAAAAATTAATAAAATTAACTTCATATTTAATCTTAATTAAATAAATGGTTTAAGTTTATTATAAATTAACATGAAATGCTCTATTCCATTATCTTCAGAATTTGATTTAAATATATCAGTTGAAAGCATATTCATAAAATGAATTAAAAGATCAAATTTGTGACAGTTTTTTATCATTAAATAATTTCTTAGGCCAAAACATTATATTCATCCCTATACTGTTAGAGTGTATTCGCGAAATGATATAAATGGTTTTGTAAGTAAAACTCAAAAGCTTTCGTGTCAGTAGGCAATATTCCTTACACACATGACTGCAGTAGGCTTTGACATGCAATGCTTAGTCTATTATGACAAAATAAAATACAATTCTGTATTTTTTTAAATTTAATACTATTCTATTTGCAGCTTTATTTACAAACTATGCACATTGATGACAATATGATAACTCTACTCATCTGCATGTCGAAAATAAAAGGCTTAGGAAACTTGAAAACCTTTGAAAATCGAGCATCACAAGCTTAAATACAGGATACTTCATTTTCAACAGATGATTCGAACAAAGTATGAATGTATTTAACGTATGATGGAGACGCCATTTTTGTCTATTAAGTGTACATGCAATGGATATGGTGAGGTGTGGAGGACATCCATTGTTTAACCATAGGCAATTTGGGTATTGTCCAACCGCAATAATTATCCAAATGACTACGTTTCACATTGTCCACAAGAGGTTCCGCCAGCCATCGCTGTGTTATATAGCTCCGTCTTCGTGCCTTTTGTGAAAAGGAAGTTCATTAAGCTTACGACTCCCTTTCCAAGAGTTTTGTTTTTGATAGCATATTTTATAAAAGGATTTATTTCACTTTCTGAGTGGAGAAGTTTTAGATGACCTTCAGCTGTGAGAGATCATTTAAATAAGTAGTGTTCGGAACTGCCTTCTCCTTCATATGCATACTGATCTGATGTAGATAATTTCCTTGCATATATATACATGGGAAAAGCACATTCTCCAGTATGGACCACGTTGTTTTCTTGCTATTGAACTGGGTACAGTACCTAATTTTAGGAACAGTTGATACTTCCTTCTTCCTTGTTTGTTGCTGTTCCCCCAGTTCTGCCATTCAGTTCAGTCATTCAGATTCTTTGGTTATGAGTTTTTTAAGGTGCAAGCCAGGCCCTGATACTGATACGTTTTGTGCATTCTGACGCATGTCTGTTTCTTTGGCTAGAATATCATCCTCCTTGTTGCCTTTTGTTCCTACATAAGCTTTTGTCCAAGGGACAACGAAATGTTGATATAGTGATGCTGAAGTTCCTTCTGTAATCTCTTGGATAAATTTTGATCATCATAAAAGATAGAAATGCTTCTGAGCATTACAGCAAATTAGGAGTTCTTGAAGTAAAAGGGAAAGAGAAGGCTATCAAAAATTAAATTAAAAAATAAAGCTACTGTAGGGTATTAAAATAGTAAGGAAAGCATTGGTTATGCTTGTAAACATAAAGAAGTAGATCGATTAAACAGAGAAAAGCTAATCTTTTAGCTTGCGATAAAAATAAATACCGAAATTTTAATAAATTATTGGAAGAAGCATTTTTGCATTTGTTGTTTGTTTAACTTGTAACATGTTGAAATTCTAGGCGAAGAGATTTACGCCTGAACAGAAATGATAACTTGTCAAAAGATTTTAATATTCTTGATGGCAGCAGACAGATAAAACTGAGAATTTTCCAAACAACATTGTAGAGTTTACTTAAACAAACAATAATAATTAATGAAGAGCTAAACAAATGGTAATGTCTCAAGATAGCCCAAAAAGGACAGAAAATCGAGAGTGAATTTGCTATTCTTTCAAGCTATGAAGCTAAAATATGTTTCTATTTCTAGAGCCATATTTTATAATTCGCGAAATGCTAATAAATAATTTTAAATAAACTGGCATATGGCTCACAAAGTGGAAAAGCGAAAGCCAGAAATTCATGTTGTCAGTCAGAAATTGCATGGTCAGAAGGAAGACACGGATCACAATGTAGCTGATAATTAGATGCAAGAAGTTTTAACTGGGCTGCTATATGAATACAAGCCACACGAAATGTAAAATTTAGACGAAACTGAATTGAAACACGGAGTGTTTTTGTGTTTTTAATATGCATTTTGTAACTAACAGTTAAGAAGATAGCACCTGGTTCTGGAAAAAGCAGTAATTGCATGAAAGAAGGCAAGAAATTGTTTTCAACTTACCATGGCAAAGAGAACTATTGGCTAAAAGATAGTATTCTTACTGATTTTCTTTTTAAATAGGACGGTAAACTGAAAATTTAACAAATAGCTTTACCAATTAGATAACTGCAGCGTACATACCTGTGATCTCCTTTTGAAAATCATTAGTGTCCCCTCTTGCAAATAAATTTTCTAATATTAAACATTTAATTTTACAGTATAACAAAAAATTTTAAAGTTATCATAAAAATATTTTGCAAATTATGAATAAAATTGAATATTGTGAAAATGTAAGCACTTTGAAGGAGATAAGTAAGACCACATCTCTGTTAGGGATCATACATACTATTGCCAATGCAGGGGATTAATCCTTAAAACCAATCAAAATTGTTTCGAAAATGTGGCTTTTATATAGAAGAAGCTTAAGAGGAATTGCAAATTAAAGCTAATGTTTGGAGTATCAGTGAGAGAAGTTACGAGGATTCATTTTTAGATTATGTTATGTTAGTTCAAAACAATATTGAGACAAACTACATAAAAAATGTCTATTAGAATGTTAAAACAGTTGTAGAAACTGACTTTTTTACAGAAAAATACAGGTTTTACAGAAAAATAAGGATGACATGTCATCACTCGAATCTAGAAAAACACCGCAAATTCCAAGAAACATTCTTGAACTGTATGGTGCTGATCATAAATTATATCAGCAGTTTTAAGAAATTGGGAATGAAAAACAAATAGAGTAGTTGTTCGTAAAATATAAAATTTCATCAAGAATGTAATTATAAAAAATATTTCATAAAAAATTTTAAAGGAAAATTGTAATTGAAAAAATAGCCTAATTTTAATATTTCTAAGAATTATTTTTGGATAAATAAGTAAATAAGTTGTTAGTAATTATATAAAATGTAAAACTGATATCATGGTTTGTAATATCAAAATCGCCTTCTAAACTCAGATGTTTAATAATCTCAAATATTTTTGGAATGGAAGTAATTTTAAGAAGCGGCTGTACTGTACATACCTTTTTCTAGAAACGAATTGTTCCTAATATTTTTCTTCTGATGTCAGAGTTTATTCATATAGCTCTTTGGATTGGAATATTTTATAAATGAATAGAATTGCAGTCCATTGTGTTGAACAAATTATCGCTCATAGGCATGGGATCTTTCTAAATGTTTTCCACATCCATATAAAATGTAAAATCAAATTAAAATCTCATAAAATAATAAATAAACATTTTTAAAATATTAAAACTAAAAAAAAAAGTATTTTAAAAGTAAATTCATAACTGTAGTCAATGATCTGTTTTAAAGTCAACCAAAAAGTGAATGTATTTATGGCGAAAGTAGGAAAATAATTACTTTTCGGCGAATAGTCGCATATCGGCTGTGAATTCTTTATTTCATCTTAATAGTGATAGGCTAAAAGGCGATTAAATCTTTTTTGGAGAATTTGATTGGCTTATGGGAATGCATCCTTTCGCCTTAGAGAATGCATACAAAAGATGTGGCAAACCTTATTTTGGAAAACAACGTTAATTAAGCAGGTTATTAATGGTATCGTATTTCTAACGACATTTTGTGAAAAATATACCCGTACAGGGTACTGATAATGTCTTTTCAAACACACGGTCTAAAGATAATTCGCTGTTGTCGCAAGTTAAAAATGATACATTTAAAAGAACCATCATCACGAGAAGCGTAAAACTAAAAAAAAGATACGTCATATTTCTTCAGTCAACAGGGCGGCATCGACATCACATATGGATGAGATGGTGATTCCAACACGGGACATCGTAAGCATACCACTTTCCTGTAAGGTCCTTCCATTATTCCGTTACGAGTTATTTAGTATATAAACATCACTGCTGATTATTAACATAATTCGAAATTCACGGAAAATTAACTCTTCTAGCAGGACACGCTTTTTGTAAGGTCGAATTCCGTCACGGTGATCTGAGTAAAATGTCTGATGAACTCCAGTGGACGTAATGGGATCCTAAATTGTCAGTTATCAATTTTATTCAGTACATCTGAGATTTTATGGAGCTCCAGCTTGGATTTCACCAATCACCTGCTTTGATTTACAGGAACTGTATCACTTTACAGGAACTGTATCACTTTACAGGAACTGTATTCATTTACAGGTGCTCATTTGCAAGAAATGTATATGGCAAATATGGTAAAACTTTCTTTTCGGTTCCCTGAATCCAGGTCGATTTACACCTATTTTGCGAGCCAGATATGGAGCATTATATTTTCAGGAGAAAGGTTAAATTGTTTTTGGCTAATTGACGTACATCAACGCAAAACTTTACTAACTAGATCACAACACAACAATGGGAAAGTGTACATCACAAGTAGTATTATGACATATTTAAATAATGTCAACTAAGGGATACAGTTGAAGTTAGGAAAAACAAGTTTTAAACTATTGTACTGTTTGCCATTTTAAAATTACAAGCAGAATGAACCAAGGAGTTTCACCCAAGAGATGTTTAATTGTTTCTATTTAAATTTAAGATCAGCATTTTAAATTTTATACTGACGCTAATCTTCATTTGAAATTTTTCGACAATAATTTCTGATTTGCAATCATTAATAGTTTACCAATAAATGAACACTAATTATTTTATTCCATACACACTACAGTATTTCTGAGTATTTCAATTTGTTTGAACTGAGCATTTTAAACAGCAGAAACGTAGCTGCATTTTAAAAATTAGAAAATCGCTACTAATCCAATAGTATTCTTTGAACAAGGATTCAGAATATTTAGAAATAAAAAACTGAGATTTTTCTGATTTTATATTACGTCCAAAGTGACTTTCTTGAAAGTTTTGTGTGTTACCTTTATTTATTAAATATCATATTCTTCGCACTTAAACCATAAAATTCAATTCAAAAGCAATACCACAAAGCAATTTTAAAAAATCAAAAACTCATAAATGCTCTGCAAAATATGAAACAGATAACAAAATAAATTCCAAATTCCAAGTTTGGGCTTCCAGATGCCCATATTCGGTTGGACACGTATGTTGGCTCTAGGTACCGTTGTTTTATCACAATGCGGGAAACATACGTTTACGCAGATTCTTCATTTTTTAATTCTTTAAATAGAAAACAGGGCGATGATATGTGGTGGAAACAATTTGAAAAGTGAAACCATGCTTATAGTGAACGCCACAAAATGCCAACACGAAATTGATAGCCCTTCTGGGCTAAAGCCGTTTGGATTAAAAAGTCAACAATATAATGCCATAATATTGAAAAATATATAAATTGCATTTCCTTTAAATTAGTTTAAAATTATTATTATAAATTGTGTTTGTGATTTAAGCGCACAGCATGTGCAAAATAATATAAGCTATATTTGATTTACTATTTAATGTTATGTGGGAAAATGAAATGTGTAAGTCCTAAACACTAGCATGTGAAAAGTAAAAAAAAAGAAAATAAAGGAGAAATCAAGTGTTTATGTTCTCCAATCAGTTATTCCTCCTCGAAGCCAGAAATATTTTTTCTTTTCAGCGCTTTCTGCGTTTCCTAACTCGTTCAACAAATATATAAAATTGTGGAAGAAGTACAGACAAAAGTCGAAAAGTATTTGTAATTACGAAAAAGCGAAATCTTCGTGCAAGTTGTGTTAGTTTATTTATTTTTTTTTATCTTATTCTGCATTCAAGATCAGCTTCAGGCAATGCACACTCAGAATTACGAAGAAAGAAAACCTTCTTTTAGGTTACTTTCCAAAGTAACGGTGCAACAGAATTTATGCCGAGTAAGTTTTAACCACTTCTTATGCCTATATTTTAATTTAATTTCCGAAAATAAGTTACTTAATTTAAATTCTTAATTAAACCTTTATAAATACAGTATATTAAAAATATAAACGATTAATTTAAGAAAGTTAATCGATAGATAAAATTTATTATTTTCTAATTATTAACTTTACAAATTACAAATTTTCTAATCATTCAATTACAAATTTACAACTGATCCAAATAATTAATTTTTTCGCAGTTTTAGTAAGTGATAGAAAGGCATGTTTGAATTGAATTCTAATTGTGAGTAATGTAACTGCTGCATTATGCCTTTCAGTTTCAAAAAACGCCGGCCTGAAATGTCAGTACATTAGTAATTTCTGTCCCTCAGATGAAAAATGTTCGTGCGGGTTAGGAATCTGTTGAGCTGTGTGAAGCTGCAACCAGGGCAATACTATCATTTTATCTGATTTAAATGAGACAGTATGTCTCGTCAATCCATTTATTGAGTGGATTTAAGGAAAACATTAACGTATTATATTCAGTTGACAAAAGGATATCAGTTTTATGAAAGGAGCATCTAAACTTCAAAATGCCTTTCTTTTAGTACACGTACTTGTCGATATGAAAATGTGTAAGTAACTTGACTAAGTATGTATGTGAATGTAGTTATTTAAGTACTTACTTATTTTTTACATTCATTCATTTACTTAAAAAGAGAAAATAAAGAAAAAATAATATTAATTCAATTAGGTTATCATAGTTTTTCAAAATTAAATATAATCAAAGTTTATCAACAAGGTAACTGCGGACGATGGAATGATTCCTATCATAAATCATCAGACTAAAGCAAAATTTCCACAGTAAATACAAAAATGACGAAACAATTGCCTAAGATAACAGTAATGGCAAGAAATGATGCCTCACAGTATTTAAGAATACCTTACTGATTACGTTATTAGATTTTCTGTCGCAGTATTTTGGAATTATTCTTAAACAGAACAAACAATACGCAATTAAGACACAATAACACGCCGAATAAATACTAATTCAGAAGTCAAACAACAAAAATCAGCGTTATATTTAAAACATTTTCACAGGACTAGTTTCGATGGTTTTACCGAACCACCATCCTCAGCTGCAAAACCGCCTAGTGAAACAATTAACGGATGAAGGCATGATAAACAATGCAGAAAATCAAACTAAATTAACTGAGCAATAATAAGGCACACACAAAACAGCAGAAAATCCCTCACTGAAATGAATAGAAAACAAAACGTTTGTAAGCAAAATGCATGAAATCAGATAAGCAAATCACAATATCCAAATATACAAAACATAAAAATAACTTGAAAATTGCAAAAAAGTACTTACCGAAACTCATGCAATCACAAAATGGCGGCCACACCACGTGCAGAAAAGAAAGCAAAAAATAAGCCTGTATGGGGGCTTCTATAATTAAGACACAATAACACGCCGAATAAAGGCGGTTTTGCAGCTGAGGATGGTGGTTCGGTTAAACCATCGAAACTAGTCCTGTGAAAAGTTTGTAAATATAACGCTGATTTTTGTTGTTTGACTTCTGAATTAATAAACAATACGTTTATTAGTTTTATGTTATCTGGAATATATAAGCATAGTTGAATCATCTTTTAAAAATAAATAGCTAAATCATTAAAAAGAGATACATAGTACAGTCATTATTTTCTGTTTCCCATTGTTTAACATTTAAATTTCCTACTGAAAACAAAAATATTGTTCTTTCTGTTTTGAAGAGTGTTTTTCTCTCAAGTTCTAATTTCATTTACATATACAATTGAGCTTCTTCTCCAAATTAAACTGCTTGAAAATGAGGATCAATTGTTAATAGAAAATTTAATGCTAATGGTAATATGGTTTATTCTCGTTTTTCTTTGCTTTGTTAAACTGGTGTAGGATTAACCATGGTATAGGTTAATCGGGTCAACGTGCTGTGCATTACTCTTATTAATCAGGAATTTATGGTGTTATGATACTTTTTAACGGGTATCTAATTTTAAAGCTAAGAACTAAATTCCAACTACTACTTTATAAGAACATTTTAAACCAGACACAAAGAGGGAAAGCTTAAAATACAGGGATAAGGCAGAACATTTCTCCAAAAATGTATATTATAAAATTGATCACGAACTACACTTCAAATAATGGACCAAAATAAATTCGTGCTGCTTAAAATACACATAAAAGTAGTTCATTTCAAAAGTTAGCACACGAAATGATGAAAATATGCCGCCCAGAACGGAAATTGGTTAGTGAAGCTGACTGCCGTACTGAAGGGCCCGGGTTTGAATCGTGGGAAAGGCATGGATGTAATTCGTCCGTCCCTCCATAGGAAGCAAATGTGGCCCACGTGTTAGGACCCTCCATAATAAAGAAACTACCGCTTCCGCGATTAGTAGTGGCCAGCTGCAATAAGCGGCTAGAGTCTGCCATTGGAAAAGAAAAATGATGAAAATCTAGCTGCCCTTTCGTCGGAACTAGTCTAATATTTTGATAACGTTAGTATTATAATAACGGCAGTCGGAGTTAGATTAATTTATAACCCGTTTACCCGTTTTAAATATGAAATCAGAAGAAGAGACGTGGTACTAGGAATAGGGTTCTTTTCAAGACTCTAATAAGAACAGAGTGGAAGTTATGTCATTAAACAAATTGCTGTGTAAAATGATTTTGAACGCTGACAGAAATTTCAAATAGAAAGGTGAATTAGTACAAGCAAGTCTTTTAAATTTTGAAAATATTAAATTATGGTATACATTGTATTGTAGGATGGTTTTTTTTTTTTCGGTTTTGCAGCTGAGGATAGTGGTTCGGTAAAACCATCGAAACTAGTTCTGTGAAAATTTTGAAAATATAACGCTGATTTTTGTTGGTTGACTTCTGAATTAGTATTTGTTCGGCGTGTTATTGTCTATTAATTGCGGTATACATTGTAAAGACATGAACTAACTGGAGACTTCCTTTATTGTTTTACTTAAATAATACGTATGCTTCTATTTTTGAATTTTAAAGATCTGCGAGTTTGTCTCATATACTCAAAGCAGACCTGACAAGAAATTTTATAAATGTTCCCTGAATGAAGGCTCGGTATTTAGACTCTTAAGATAAGAATTTGATTCTAGTGATAAGTCTTAAGCAAACTCAGAATTTATAGTGCTTGAAGCAAACTCAAAATCTGTACTGTATGAAGCATTTAGAAAGAACAGGTCTAAGTGTAAATAAGATTTGCATGCATGGACAACATCCATGGAACTGAAGTGCCCCAAATTGAAGTAAGTTGGAGGACATGGAAATCAGTTATGTAGAAAAGTTTACTGCTAGGCAAAAACAAAAACAAAAAAGTTTTTGGTGTCGATCTAAGTTTTAAAAATTGCATATTTATAAAATAAAAGAAAATTCCGCGTTGAGATTTTTCACTTTAGTCAATCAAAATAAATCATAAAATTTTAATCTGTCCTTAAATCAGCCGAGATCATACGAAGTATAAATACATCTATGTAGAGTTAAATTCATTTTATTATCCATTAGTGAGGGTAATGAATTCTCATATCAAAGACAACTACAATAATTTACTTAAGGCGTAACTGTAGGAGTATATCAATGTATTTTAAAGGTAACTGTGAATTTAAAAGAACACACATTGAGATCTTTCTTTATAATATTATGTAGTTATTTCATGAACATTAAATAATACTAACTGTTTCTTTGGATTTTGTGTATGGAAAGACGATTAACCTTTTGTAGACGGATGGCCAATATATTGGCAGTTGTATTCCCTGTTTGAATGGACGGGGTTGTCCAATTTAATTGCCATGTCTTTTTCCCCCATTTTACAGGCTGAAAAGTGGGGTGAAATGTCAAATTTGACGTCCCTGGGTTTTCAACCACTTATCGCTTTCAAAGATCTCCCTTTTGCGACAGAGATGCACCCCTCTGAGAATCCATTAAACTATACAAGAATCTTTGTTGCAAATAGGAGGTGATTTCTTAAAGTGGGGAAAACATTCGGTTCAAGATTTCCCGTCTTTTGGTAGCTTTTACTGCTACCAAAGCCCCGGCCTCAAAAGGGTAATTTTGTTGTCACAGCAGCTGGGAAAAATAGATAAACAAAAGGATGAGAATTTAGTTTCTGATTGCATAATAGAGTAATACTTCCTATCGCTATGATGAACCAAATCGTGTCATAGCCCATGGTCAGCTCAATGTATATGTATGACTTTCCTTTGGAAAAAAAAAAGCTTCTTTGTGCGTGTTTTGTCAAAATGCTAGAAGGTCCGAAATTATAGAATCTGTAAGATATAAAATGAAATTCGATAAAGGTGGTGAGATACAAGGCGGTAGCTTTCGAAAAGTTGATGAGCCTGACACCATTTTATTATTTGAATTGCCTTTTGACTTTATAAAGTAATAAATGAACATAAACTGTGTAAAAGAGATAAAAGTATGACAATGACACAATGCTGTACTCAGAGACGAGTATGGGTTTTGTTTGTCTCACGGCAGTCACTTGTTAAGAGTCTGGAAGCGTTGAGAAGATAGATCCAATTTCATGACTGTTGCTGAACGCCACATTTCTAGTCAGTGTACCATAAAGGTTTTGAGTCTCATGACTCATGATACTCCTGTCATGCATCAAAGGAAGATACGCTGATGAGATGCTACAACTGGATATGATACCTTGCCTTCAACAACTGCAAATTGTTATTTTCCAGCAGGACAACGCGGCATCACACACGGCATACCTTAGCCGACGAGTCTTGCAGCAAGTAGCACTAATTTCTCGGCTTGCGATGACCTCTGATCTTTCTTCGATTGAGCAAATCTGGAACATGATGGGTCGTCATTTGTCTGCTCTACCCAGCCTTTATCGGACTTCGAACTTTAGAGAAGGGTTCCGAACAAATGGGCTTCTAACCCTGAGGTCACTCTATTGCACATGCATTGAATCTGTACCTCTTAGAGTCGCAGCTTGCAGCGCAACGAGAAGTAGTCATACATAATACTGAATTTCTGTATATTTCGGCCCTGTATAAATTTATCTTTCTATAAATAACATCGCTTATTATACATATACATGCTCTGTCTGTGTACGAATTAACATCAGAATCTACTCAGTCATTCATACTGTTGCATTTTCTTTGTCGTGCTGTGTATATAGGAAAACAAAAGTACTCAAGTTTATCACTTTTGCTATAAAAATGGTTAAAATTGATTGTGAATTCAAAATTTATAAATAAAACTAATATTTTATAGGGTTATGTATAAAGTATAACTACACATAATGCATTTCAAAACATAAACGAGATTTGAAATGAATTATACAGCTATAATATTGAAGAAAATTGATGCTAAAATTTTTATGTTATTTATCCTCTCTTTTTTCAAATTTACAGCATAAATTTGAGGTTTAATGAATTTTGGCTAAAATCTGATGTTACGTATTATCTGTTTTTTCTCAAAATTGGGCATATTGTTAAACTATATCATCCCACGTGGAAGTTAATTATATAATTATTGAAAATCATAGCAAAATCTGTGCAAGTATTGCAAGAGTTGCATTTCGTTAGAATTGCATTACATTTTTCAAGTACGAACTATATTTAAATAGGCTTAATATTTTTATTTCATTTTGCATTAGCAGTAATTTTTAATTATATACTATTTCATGAATATTTAAGCCTTTAACGAAGGCAGATAATTAAAAAAAAAATTACTGAAGCTTCTGTGCAATCACAGAGGCTCATATTGATATAAATTACTAATCTAAAAATTGCCAACATGCTTTACATTCACAATTCATTAGCAGAGATAAAAATTTTCCAATAAAACTAAATTTAAATACCTAAATAAAATAATAAAATGAAGAGTCCGAAACCCATAAGTTAAAAGCATATCTGGTGGAATAAATGCAATTGATTACGGAAATTCCATAAACGCAAACCCAACACGGTAGTCTAAACTGTCGTCCGTCTTCGAATGTTTTGCTTCTAATGTCATGTTCGCGCAGCACTAATGGCAATGACGTTTTATGCTAGCACATATGATTCGTGTCATCTGTTGTGATAATGCTTCTGGATCTGTCATATGCCTATAATATTTAATTCGCAACTATGAATTGCTCTGAGTTGTAAATCTTACATTCTCTCAACGATTAGTCTTTCGTTCACTTTTTCCATATATGTGTAACTGTACTAGAAGCGATTTCATGGTACAAAAAATAATCTTCGATTCTTCCTGTTTCAGTTTGATGTACGTGTGAGTAACACGTGCATACGAAAATATCCCTAACATTAACTAGGAAAGCCGAAATCTTAGTTAAGGTAGACATGTTACAATTAATAATCAAATTTAATAAGGAAAAGTAACAGTTGCCGGGTACATTATAACGGCTTAAGAAATTCAGAGCACAGTACAGATGCGAGTACACAAGTTTACATATCGCGGCGAAAACAGAGACGCACACATTTGTTGAAGTAGTTCCACTTGACTGCCGGGGAAAAATCTTCTCTCTCCGTCAGCCTGTAGGTTTACTGTTTCGCCAATTGGCGCTTTTCTGTACAGTTTTTAAGTCCGTATCGCCTGTTTGGCGCTGCCGCTGCATACTCCCTCCGCAGTGTCAACGAAATGTGACATACCGATGCGGGGGTCGGATTAATCGTCCAGAACGGGTGATACAATTGTCCGAAGTTTTTTTCACACTCTTGGAAGTCCATGGTTACAAAAGCGGGTTTCAGTCTATCTATGGAGATCGTTTGCTTAGTCCCTTTTATTTCGAGATCAAACGTTTTATCTCGTCTTTCTAGCACCTTAAATGGTCCATCATAAGGAGTTTGAAGTGGTTTTCTAACTCCGTCGTGTCGAACAAACACATATGTGGACTTGTGAAGGCGTGGATGAATGAAACATGTTCGCTGGCCGTGGCTAGAAGTCGTGGTCGGGCGGACACTGGCAAAGTGAGCTTTTAAATCCTCCACAAACTGTTTGGGGGACGCATCCGGAGGTGTCGGATTGAAAAATTCTCCTGGGAGACGGATAGTCTTTCCATACACCAGTTCAGAAGTGGTTGCTCCTATGTCCTCTTTGAGAGCGGCGCGGAAACCCATCAGCAGCGTTGGAAGGGCAGCCACCCAGTCACTGGTATCGTGCGCTTTTAAGGCAGCTTTCAAAGGACGGTGGAATTCCTCGATCAGTCCATTCGCCTGTGGGTGGTACGGAGACGTCCTGATCCTCTTGATTCCCAATAATTGGGAAAGGGCTCGAAATAAGCCGCTTTCAAACTGTCGCCCTTGGTCGGTAGTAATAACAGTCGGACAACCAAATCGAGTAATCCAGTGGTCATAGAAAGCCTGTGCTACTGTGCGTGCTGTTATGTCTGGTAAGGGTACTGCTTCGGGCCATCTAGTAAATCTATCTATCATAGTTAGACAGTAATAATTATTTTGAGAAGGAGGTAGGGGACCAACAAGGTCAAGGTGGACGTGATCAAACCTCTGTGATTGGTCTGGAAACTTCATTAACGGGGTTCTAGTATGCCTGCTTACTTTTGCTTTCTGGCACGGAATGCACTGCCGTGCCCATTTCGCGCAATCTTTGCGGATGGAAGACCAAACAAACCGTGAACATACTAACTTTGTTGATGCGCGAATGCCGGGGTGAGACAAATTGTGCAAGGTGGCAAAAACTTTCTCACGGAATGCCGGAGGAATGTAAGGACGGGCGTTACCTGTTGACACATCGCAATATATCGGTAAGCTACAATTCGGTAAGGTAACTTTTTTGAGATGTAGAACTTTTGACTCTTTAAGCAATGTTTGTAATTCTGGGTCGATTTCTTGCATTTTAGCGATTTCCTCATAGTCGATAGGGTTAGGCATGCTTATTGCTTCTATACGCGAAAGTACGTCGGCAGCGATATTCTCCGAACCTTTTATATGGCGAATTTCAGTGGTGAATTGGGAGATAAAGTCTAACTGCCTAGCCTGACGAGGTGAACACTTATCCAAACGCTGTCGGAATGCATACGTGAGCGGTTTGTGATCGGTGATTAAAGAAAAGTTCCGTGCTTCCAACATATGCTTAAAATGCCTAATAGCAGCATAAGCTGCCAATAGCTCTCGATCATACGCACTATAGTTCCTTTCCGCCTGCGAAAGCTTTCGTGAGAAAAATGCGAGAGGCTGTAAATTTCTATCAACTATTTGTGATAGCGTTCCACCGATCGCGAAGTCTGACGCATCAACCTGTAAAACCAACTGGGCATCTTTCTTCGGGTGTGCCAAAAGAACAGCATTAGCGATTAGCTGTTTGCACTTTTGAAATTCACTCCGCGCTTCCTCAGACAAATTCAGGATTGTCTTATCATTTTTCTTAGCCCCTTTTAAATACGAAGTTAAATGTATTTGATTCTGGGCTACGTTGGGTAAAAATCGACGGTAAAAATTTAAAAATCCTAAAAATCTCTGCAAATCTTTTACCGTTTTAGGAAGTGGGTAGTTAAGTATCGGTTCCACTTTGTTCGTCAGAGGCTTGGTACCATCTTTATTGATTATATGGCCTAAAAAAGATATTTCCGGAACGCCGAAAACACATTTCGAAACGTTAATTGTCAATCCATATGAAGTTAATCTTTCAAAAACAGTACGTAGGTGAGATTTATGCTCATCTTCCGTATCACTAAATATCAAAATATCATCTAAGTAGACGTAGGCGAATTCTAGATCTCCAAGAATTTCGTTCATAAACCTTTGAAAGGTTTGAGCTGCTCCGCACAGTCCGAAATTTAAAAACGGAAATTCGAAAAGACCAAATGGGGTGCAAACTGCAGTTTTCGGTATATGATCTGGATGGACTGGTATATGATGATATGCCCGAACGATATCAATTTTTGAAAAAATTGTCTTTCCGCTAAGCGTATTATTAAAGTCTTGTAAATGCGGGATAGGGTATCTGTCGGGTTCGGTGCACGCGTTTAGTTTTCGGTAGTCTCCTACTGGCCGTATGTCGCCCGAACGTTTAGAAACTACATGAAGAGGTGATGACCATGCTGATTTTGATGGTCTACAAATACCTTGATCTATCATAAATTGAAATTCTTTTTTTACTGCTTCGTATAACTTAGGGCTTAACCTACGCGGTTTACTGTGCACAGGAGGACCGTTTGTTTCGATGTAATGAACCGTACTATGCTTTACTCTACCCGAATCGGATTTTAATTTCAGTACTTCCGGAAAGTCTTTCAAGATTCTGTGATATGGTGAATCACCAGATATTAACTTTACCGAAAAATAATTTTTATAATCGGAAAGAGAACCAATACGAGTTAATTTCGTAGTATTATCGATAAGCCTACCTCGTTTTAAATCGATTAAAAGATCAAAATGCCTTAAAAAGTCGGCTCCTATTATAGGCACTGGTACATCGGCGATTAAAAACTTCCAAGAAAAGTTTCGTCTAAGTCCTAAATTCACAGTTAACAATTTTGTTCCATACGTAGAAATTCTGGAATTATTCGCGGCAAATAATTGAAGCGAATCAGGATGCATTTTCTTAAACTTAGAAGTCGGTGTCACACATGAAACATCCGAGCCCGAATCAATCAAAAAGTTTAAATTTAATCTGTTATCGTAAACATGTAAACGACATGAATGCGCGACTGCCGATGAATTTCGATCGGCAGCCGCTACTACTAGTTTTCCTGGGCCGTAGTGTTCTGAGAAGAGGAACAAGGTGCTCGACATTTTCGTGCATTATTACCGAATCGCGAATGAAAATAACAATAATTGTTCACACGCTCTCGGGAATGCCCACGCGAAAAACTACGTGCTTTGTTATGTTGATCCCGGGGGAAATTATTCCTCGTTTTTCCGCGGGAGAGTCGCTCGACTTGTTTACTTAGGGCAGAGATTTCACTCCTTAAGGCCTTAAGCTCCTCGAGGGGGGCACCAGAATCGTTAGGGTTTCTGGGGGAACTCGCCGAAGCTGCCTGGACCGCGAACACGCTGTTGTTCGTTGGCGTGCGCACTTCAGCTATCTTATCAGCCATTTTTGCTAAATTGTCTAAGGATTCCGAACTTATTGATAAAATGGCATGCACCTCGGAAGGTAACCTTTGCAGCCATAATGATTTTAAAAATTCGTCAGTTATACAGTTTCCACCTAATTCTCTCATTTTTCTCAATAAGTGAGATGGTTTGTCGTCCCCTAAATGCAATACAGAAATAAGTCTGCGTATTTGCTCGCTTTC
Organism: Stegodyphus dumicola; assembly: GCF_044657685.1. NCBI lineage: Eukaryota > Metazoa > Arthropoda > Arachnida > Araneae > Eresidae > Stegodyphus > Stegodyphus dumicola. The sequence continues at coordinate 94,251,662 of NC_140772.1, read as the reverse complement.
CGAATCTGAGAATTCTACTATTAACCTAGCTTTAAGGGCATCATATTTAGCCGTCGCTGGGGGATTAAATAAAATATCTGATACTGCGGAAAGAGTTTCAGGGTCTATCGAAGAAACCACGTGGTTGTATTTTGTACTATCGCTACTAATCTTCGCTAAAGCAAAGTTACTTTCAACTTGAATAAACCAAAGTTTAACATTATTTTTCCATAAAGGGGGAATTTTAACTGCCACGTGTGAGATTTGTGGCTCCTGAACCGCCATATTCGATTTCTCGTTGGTTTGGCCTTCTGATCCTGGCATGGTTGCCAATTATAAATATATCGTAAATCGTAAACTTAATGTTTTGCACTATACCTTATCAAAACAGTATCAATTTAGAATAAAATAATGAAGACATTCAATATCTCAATAAAAGTGTGAGCACCAATATTACCCAAAGATCAATTTTAAACAATCAATAATTAAATTAAAACTATAATTTTAGAGCAAAACATATCACAAAAACATAATTAAGACCAATCACAGATAATTAAAAAAATTTGACCACATACCTGTAAATCCTCCTTAAGTGTGATAAACCACGTGTAATCCGTACGATAAAATGAGGAGGAAATAAATAGGGTTGAGCCTTTATCAGTCATAAGGAAGAGCATTGGCATCAAAATAAGGGATATTTTTAGTTTTTAAACAAAGATTGAGACAGATAGTCATTAGGGATCGAAACAGAAGGAGCGAGGGACAGGGTCACCAATGATGTACGTGTGAGTAACACGTGCATACGAAAATATCCCTAACATTAACTAGGAAAGCCGAAATCTTAGTTAAGGTAGACATGTTACAATTAATAATCAAATTTAATAAGGAAAAGTAACAGTTGCCGGGTACATTATAACGGCTTAAGAAATTCAGAGCACAGTACAGATGCGAGTACACAAGTTTACATATCGCGGCGAAAACAGAGACGCACACATTTGTTGAAGTAGTTCCACTTGACTGCCGGGGAAAAATCTTCTCTCTCCGTCAGCCTGTAGGTTTACTGTTTCGCCAATTGGCGCTTTTCTGTACAGTTTTTAAGTCCGTATCGCCTGTTTGGCGCTGCCGCTGCAAGTTATTCACTATGTAACTGTACTAGCAGCGATTTCATGGTACAAAAAATAATGTTCGATTCTTTCTGTTTCAGTTATTCACAATATTGTTTCTCCTTCAGTTGTTCAAAATGTTGTCTCACTCTACTTCGAAAAACTAATAAAGTATTTCTCCCCTTTCTTAGCGTGTCTTCGTAGTGTGGTGGTCTGCACGTTGGCCGAGTATTTCAGAGTTCCGTGTTTCGATTCCCGGCGAACGCGTTGCTCATTTTTCACATCTCAAACTTTCAAAAAATTCCTAATGTCTCTACAAACTAATTTTGCTGATACTACGATGGAAATTTGCTTTCACTTATATTTTTATCCTCCGAGTCCGAAATTTATCTTCTTTGAGGGAAGCATAATACTTGCCTATGCTGCTGAACTTTCAATAATTTGCATCTTTCATTATAAGTGATTAACACGATCACAAATTTTTTGTCTGGAATAAAATTTTCTTAGTGTTGCAAATTTCTTGAAAACCTGAACGCATTTTATACACTTCTAAATATTTTATATAAACTGTTAGATAAAATGCTTGAATTTTTATCACTGCAATGTTTGTATTTTAAGTGTAATGTTATTTATTTATATATAAATAACATTAACTATTATGGATTCATATATACTAGCAACTGTACTAACTGAGAAGAGTCAAACGCCCTTAAAAGATTTCACGAAAAAGAAAATATCCATGTTTATCATTATTTGGAGCACACAAGAAACGTTTACTCATCAACTAAAAGCGAGGTCAACTACAAAATGTTCGTCTCCGTTTCTAATGGCAAATATTAAAATAATAGCATTTAGTCAGTTTCCCTTGACGGCGGTAATGAACTCATTTTGCCATTATTGAAACAGCACATTTCCATTAATGGTCATGGTTAAATCATCTAGGAAATGCATTTCTAAGCATTCAAGATACCGACTCTCTTCTTTGGTTTAGATGCAAGATCAACTCAATCGCGTCGATGCATCTATATTTCTTCTTGCTGGAAGCGAGTCTGAGAAAAAGAAAATTTTTAATTTTAGAAAAAGAACATTGCCGAACGCTCAAAAGAATTAATCGGAACAAAATTATTAGGGCATTAAATCTTTAGTAGTTGTAAATTAAGAAGTGTACTATACTATAAAATCATTCCAACTAAAATGTGTATTTTGAAAAAATGGCACCTATAATTTGAGAATGAAATCCCGCGCCTAAAAGTTTCATATAAATAATGCATTTTTTAAAGAACGGGATACTAAATAAAGAGATTTGCTCTTCTTTAAATAGTCTATTATTAACACGAATACAGAAATTTTGATGAAATATTAATTGATTCAGAATTGAAATATAAATAGTTTTAAAATTACTTGAGAACAGTCTTCTTTTTTGTTTTACGGAAATTTCACTCTTTACATTTAAACATATGAATTCACAAAATATATTTATTTAACTATAAAACTTTCGAATTCAGAGTCATTTTCAGCACTTGAAAATTTCTCAAATACTTCTATAACGTTATTCTAGTCTCTGCTACTTTCATTTACATTGATATTATTATTATTAGTAGTAGTATTTTAACCAAACCACCGGGCATTTGCAATTTAAAAGTATTTGTCGGGAAATACCGAAGTCATTACCGTCACTGTTGTACCCTGTGCATTGCATGGGATGACCTATCTCACACCTGCAAAAAATAGGAAGCAGATAAGGGATCAAGTATTATGCTGGATTTGTATTCAGAATTCAGAGCAGCAGTCAGCCTCCACTAATTATACGACCTTCCAAGCGACTCCATTCATTTATTTCTGAATGAAACTGATTTGTAACCGGATTCGAAAAGCAAAAAATGTTGTTACTTGAATATAAATTGATATTAATTGATTGGATTATGATTAGTTGATATTAATTCTTTGATCGATAATTGTTTATAATCGAATTCAAATGATATTATAAAGTATTATAATTGTGTAAAGTATGAGAGTATTTGTTTTGAATGAAATTCCCTTCTTTCAAAAAACTGAATTTCGAAACAATAAATGAGTCAAGTACTCAAATGTTTAGTCTTTCTAAAGATATGTCAGGCAAATTTTCAAACGGTAAAAAAGAATTAAGAAGAACCATCTTTTTATCTCAAAATGTTATTCTTTCTTAGTGGACAGTCTGCAGTTTTTGCTAAACCCAAATTTTCAATCACAATATATAAGTTTTGCTCTTTGCTTAATATTAAATATTGCAAAATGATTTATTTTTATCATGATATTTGATTTCTGAAGTAGATATGGTTCTTAAGTTTTTTAGTAATTTAGGATTTTCAACACTCGATTCCTTAAATGATTAAAATCCCGTTAACCATGCAATCTAAATCGATGGAAAATAAATGGTTTAGGGACCCATTTGGAGTCTCTAACCATTTGTTTTCTGAAGGAGTTCCTTTAAATGTCGGCGGATTTAATTTTATGATTTTAAGCATACATTCTCATTTCTTCCTATTATTAAAATACTGTACTGTCTGATACTAATTCTGAAACAACTTCCAATGACCTTTCTTGTGCGTACTGTACATTAAAATATTCTTTTATTATTAGAGAAAAAATAAGCTTTGATGTAACGTATATGTTTCAATTTAACATTCAGAAATTAGTTTTGCAATTCTTAGACCTTGATGCTGTATCTTATAAATTCGTTCGTTTTCATCTTATAAATTTCCTCTACTCAGATAAGCAGTGTATTCACAGATCAAATTTCACAGTGACATATATACAACGAACGCTAATGAGAAGAATTCAAGAATTTTTCACAGTTTTTTATAGCACATGTCAATTCGACGATATCAAATACGCAAAACTTTCCATTTTTAAGGCCAACATAGTTATATTTGTCAACGATGCCTCAATCATAAAGCTTAATATCTTGTCTACAACTTATGTGTAAACTAGAAAGACAAAACTGCAAAAATAATCACAAGACTGGATATGCGTATTGGCTTCGTTCGACATATTTAAGGTAAAAGAAAATCCTAACATAGGGAACTCATGAAATACTGCATTCATACAGCATTTCCTAATTAAGTTTTATAGAGATATTTATCTTACTAGTTGCTTTCATGACATCATTATCCTCAAAATTATGTCTAAGATTTAAAACAAATATGCGCAAGTATGTAAAAAGAACAGAAGAAAAATGCACTGTCTAAAAATTTCATGAACATATATCATATGAGTTAAAATTTCAGGCCTAGAATTTTTCTCTTAGAATGTGTTAACACAATCTTTACAGAATAGGATAAATTTGGCGGGGATATCACCAATTGTTTTACGATAATAGTTCCACCGCAATTACAGTTGTTATGATAAAACATTATGGTATGCAGTTTTAATTTAAGAAATTAATTTCATTTAAATAAAAATAGTGATCTAGAAATGTCGCATAGTATATCATACTATCAGGTTCAATGTTCCGTCTTACTTTCTTTGGGAACATGCACAGACCTGACTTGGAACAGGGAGCTTACTAAAGCTATGTTCAATAAATGTGGAAAGTAGACAAGATACACAGGAAGGGTATACGAAACCCTTTATTTTTCACTCTTTACAATAATTTCCGTACTTCGGAATACAGAGACCAACTACTTGTGGTCTGAACGTAAGAATATAAAAATATTTAACTAAACTCTAACTTAACTTTGGAATAATAAACGTGGAAGATTGGCCTTATATTAACAGGAAGCCGTATGTAGTACAGAGAACTGTTAACACTACAATACGTTTAAAAATTATCACGAGGATTAAACCTCTGGCCTGGAAGGCAACCAGCAACCGAGTAAAACTTCTAAGGCAAGCGGCCTGCTTCGACTAACTCCTTCCTCTCTCTCGCTTGGCAAAAAGCCACAACTTAAGTACTTGGCGTTCGCCAGACAAATTTTGCATAAATAAGTTAACGCTTTTAATTCTGGCCGGAAGTAGAAAATAAGAAGTGATAGTAAAGATTTAAAATAAAATAAACGTTAGTAAAACTTAAGATCCTTACAATACAACTAAAAGTGAGCTTCATCTAAAATATATCCAAACAACCCATCAGTAGATCTTTGAAATTAAATGCACTTCTTAAATAGTTTAACTTTAATTTTTGTCGCTTAAAAAGTAAAAAATCTATTAAATTTGTACGATATACAAAGTTAGTTATCAAATACGAAAAATAATTTTAAAGGAAAGCATAAATGCATATTGCATCTTACGAAATATACAAAGTACCTTAAGGATGGTAACATTGTAATGATGATGTTATTCGATAGAAGAATGTTCTTGTGCAGAGATAGTCCTTATTAAGAAGTGTAATAGAGTGTATAGAGACTAAATGTAATCTTCGCTCTACTAAACAAGGGAGTTTCGAAAGGGATTCTTGGCTTTATCCGTCCGCTCCCGTTGCTCTGTACACTTTCTCCTGCCTTCAATGGCGGTATTTGGAGTATGGCGGTATTTGGGGACCTAAGTCCAACATTTCGCTTTCTTTGTCCACAACTACATAGTCTTTTGTTGCCCGTCTACTCAGTCCTTCCTGTTCATCAAAACGGAGGTTTATATTCCTTCCAAAATGGTGATGAACCATAATTCATGGTCACTTGCAAGAGACAAAGGAAATTTTTTTTTTGTCATAAAAGGTAATCCACGCCTTGTTCTCCTTTTGTGTTAATTAGATGGGTACGAAATATTTTACATTTCCACAAAAGGAAAATATTATTTTTTTTTCTAATTCTCAGTCACTTCTGGAATGTTCTCTGACTTTCATTTCTTCATTTCTCTACCTTAAATTTGCCGTTTTATTTTTTAAACTCCAAGCGATTAGTGTTTTTATTATTTGCTTTAAAAATTTATATACTAAGCTATAAACAAGTTTTTCCAATTATACATCTAAAGAAATAAGTAATTATAAATTACATTAACGATTAAATATCACAATACTGGCACAGCACTGTGCAGCTTCATCCCCATTAGGATCGAAAACTGATGGTTCCAAGTAATCCCATCCGTCTTCCCCTACTGAGTCCGCTTTACACTCAAGAGGAGATCCCTTCTCACATCATCGTGGTTGGGATTTTTGCGAAGTTGAGGGAGTGAACTCGCTAATAATACTATAGAAATGATCCTATGAAGTATGATTTTTCCGTCTTCTCCTACTACCAATCTTCATGAAAAACATTTTGTTTTTCAGCATTTCATCATGCCCACATATAAAACAAATTACAAACACAAATGCCACATTACATGCCACATATACAAACACAAATGACTTCTCCGGAAATCAAACCCGGCTCGATGATATATCAGACAGCATCATTAGCTACTACGCCGATCTAAGAGCTGCTTAGTTTTTACAAAATCAGAAAAGCAAAACGAAAAGGTATGAAGGAACAGTATCACAGCAGTATAGTTCCTGTTGTAATGCCAATGGTTTTAATGCGTGCATCAACTCAATGGGACTGCGTCTATCAACTCAGTGGGACTTTTCATAGCGCGGTATTTATATTTTCATTTATCTACATTATTATACGGGACGAATCTCATCAATCAAAATAAGCTATACAAAACAATGAGATGCCTAATCTATGACAAATGCCAACAGAGACATTATCAGGAGTTCTGGAAGAAACGCTCATATTACGATGGATGCTACGTCGAAAGTGATTAGGTACTAATTTTTTGAGTTTCAAAGAAAACTGTTGTACAAGCATTTTTCACGTAGTTTTTGAAATGAAATGTGTTAGAAAATTTCATGACGAGATGAAAGCAGTTACACTGGTTAGAAGTTATTGCAACATATGATGAAGCACATACATATCATATCTGTCTCATTTATTTAATATCTCGGTAAAATTGCTTCTCAAACTTAAAAAAAATATTCACATAACTTGCAGAATGCATCATTAAATTATTCAGGATGTTTATTTAGAACTCTTAGTAGCGCAAAAACTCCATAGTAGGAAAATTAATATCCGACTAATTAAGTTCCAATTTATTTATCCATCTAGTATAGCATTTATTACTATGTTTTCCTTTAGGCTACATAATTCTAAGAATTTATATTTCATATTCAGAGCACTTCGCCATTTTCAGTTGTTAGCAATAATATTATGTACATACAATTTATCTAGAAGAAGCAAAATACTTTTCATCATAAATTCTGTCTAAACTTCGTATTTACACATTTTATTAATTATTAAGTATTACATGCTACTCAGCTTTAAATGATTTCCTTTCCTAACTAATTCTTTGTATTTCATTACTTCTGTCATTAAAGTGGCATTTATTTCAATGTTAACCAATTCTTTTAACTAATCATTTCTCATTTCACCACGAGTAACGGACTAAATAAATGTGAAACGAGTAAAAGTAAAGAAAATAAAAGGTGTCAGTGTAAAGAAAGTAGAAAGGTAAATGTGAAATAAAAAAGAAATATATAAAAACATAAGTAAAACCAAACAGAAAAATATAAAAAACAAATTAGAAACAATGAAAAGACTTTAATTTAAGAAAGTATTGTCTTTAGTTTAAAAGACGAAATTTATTAACGATATCAATTTACCTCCATTTTAATTTTACCTTTATTGGAAATGACATCACCTTTTTAGTAAATACAAATCTCATATTTAAATGTTAATACATTTACTGCATATGATAAATTTATCCAAATAAATAAATGCTAAATCTGCTTAATTTTTCATAAACGCATAAATGCTAAATCTGCTTAAACTTCTTAATTGAATAAGTACAATCAAGACTGCTTTGCTAAATCTTCATAAATGCTAAATCTGCTTAAACTTCTTAATTGAATAAGTACAATCAAGACTGCTTTGCTAAATCTTCATAAATGCATGGATGCTAAATCTGTTCAAACTTCTTAATGGAATAAGTAAAATCAAAACTGAAATAAAACTATTTCTGATTTTCTTTCAGATGCATAAAAATAGAAGCCCATTTAATTTTTTGAAACCAATGTAAAAGAATTTTTGTGAGACAAATTTTTATCTGAAATTTCCAATAGAAATCCTACTGAACTTACAGATCTTACCCTACTGAACTTACAGAACTTACAGTCAAGAGTGGAGGGCTATCTTACTGGAATATCTATCTTCTTATATATAAGCGGCTTACGTGTTTGTCGCCGATAGTTTATTGGTTGCTTGCGTAACTGTAAAATTTTTTATTCCCCTTGCAGTGCAGCGCGTGGCGTGACGAATATTATGAGAAATCTAAGTCGGAAAAATTAAAGAGCACGTGCATTTAACATTTAATAAATAAATTTAACATCTCTCGCTGATAGTTTATTGGTTGCTTTCGTAACTGCAAATTGTTTTATTCCCCGTGCAGTGCAGCGCGTGACGAATATTATGAGAAAGGTAAGCTGGAAAAATTAAAAATACAAGAGCACGTGCATTTAACATTTAATACATAAATTTCACATCTATATGTAATAGAATTCTATATGTAAAAGATATATAATCTATATGTAGTAGAAATATGAAACCGGAAAAAACCGGCAACGATGAAAAAACAAATAAAATTAAATAAATAAACATCTTATATGTGCTAATTCAGAAGTCAAACAACAAAAATCAGCGTTGTATCTTATATGTGGCTTAAGTGTCTGTTTGTCGCTGATAGTTTATTGGTTGCTTGCCTAACTGTAAATTGTTTGATTCCGAGTGCAGTGCAGCGCGTGACGAATATTATGAGAAAGCTAAGCCGGAAAAGCTTACAGCAGAAGACTTTCAGTATGTCATTATTCTCTCTGATTTCGTCTCAGCAATGTAAGCAGCTTTATCTCTGGATTGACTGTCAGAGACTTGAAAGTTGTAAAGCGAATTTCAGGTTACTGCTAACCTTGAAAACGAATATTGTACTTCAATAGATACCTTCACATTGCGATATATACGGAAATTATATATATATATATATATATATATATATATAAAGACCATTGTGGTCAAGAACTTTGCGCATTGAGCTGCAAAATTTAGAAAACTTTTCCCTGAAGAGTCAATAATGAGATTCGAATTGGGCTAATCTACCATTTACCGCTTTTTGTTTTTGTATTTTTGCTTAAGGCTTAAGTCACACCTTTATTCTATTGTTTAGTATACCTTACCTTGATCAGCATATTACTTACAATTAGTTTTGAATTTTATTTGTAAATATTCTAGTTATAATATTGTTTATTTAATGTTTACACTTTTCATTGCATTTTATTTTACTTATGTTAAAATTGTCCCCGGAACCAGAGTATCTAAGCTACTTTTTAGCGTAAGCACTAAGGATTTTCTTTTAACTTATATATATATATATATATATATATAATATCTCTAAGCTAAATCTCCTAAAGGCATGAAAATAGCTCTAATTACCAAACATTTAATCATTGTAGAAACCCTAAAAGCATTTTAAAACAAAAGAAATACAACTTGAACATGTCGGTTCACAAAAAAGTGTAATATTACATAGACATTTTTTGCGTGTACTAAGTATATTATTTTATAATATCTAAATTTCCCGCAGGCTTTGTTTGCAAATCTGTTTTCAACAACACATACTTTATTTCAATGTGTTTCTCTTAAACTTGAATAGTGATGCATTTATTTAACCCATGTTTGAAATAATCGGATAATTCTTCATAATCTACATATATACTATTTTCTCAAGATTTGATCTCCAGGATAATTTCTTTTTTAGGAGCATAATTATTCGAAATCAGAAGATTATATCAATGACTTATTAATAAAGCCTTTAATTTTTTTTTATCCAGCTTAAAAGACATTATACATTCGAAAAGTATTATAACAAACATGTTTTCATCCTGTTTTATTTTCTGTCAGTTAAACATTGCTCGGATTCTTTACAAGTTTCAGCTTCTATGTCATCATTTTCTCACTTGCCCGTAAAATTAGTAGTTAGATTCTTTCAGACTCCATCTCGATTTTACACCTTGGAAAATCATCTTGCGAGTGTAATTTGATATACAAACGGTCAAGTGGAAAGGCATTAAAATTTCTCTTCAAAGTTAGAACAATACTATGTTCAAAAGGGTAGATACATAAATCTTAATAGCTAGTCATGAAAGCAAACTACAATTTTGACGTTTGAACATTAACAAATGTTTATCTTCTTTTAGTTAGAGAAATTAATTCCAATTTACTTCTTCTAATAGTTTTCAAAATTGTTACATATTATTCTTTTTATTCCTTTTATGTTTTCATCTTTATTTTTGTGCAAGGAATTTGGCCACACGCTTTCTGCATTTGAATCAAAATGTTCATTTCGTGTTTCTTTCTACAGATGGCGCTAAGCTCGTGATGCTTTGCGCTTTCTCCATTGTTTCGCATAAAACACATAGTTATTCTCTTACCACCTTTGGGAAGAAATTCGCTCCTAAAGAAGAGGGACACATGTTTGACTGTCCCGGAAAACGCTAAAGTCATATTCAAACTATTCCCCAATCTAACATTCTTTAGTATCTTTACGTTCAAAAAGTGTTACAAATAGTTTGAAATTCAGCTGACAGTTTCAAAATATAATTAAATATATATTTAGGAACATCACCCTAAAAAAATTTCAAGTATTTTAACAGAAGTAAAATTACAGCCATCCTTTTATTAGGTATAAACAAGCAGCAGGATTGGCGCGTAAATGTTCGAGAAAAGCCTTAAATCCAATGAGCGGAAATATGCATATTGAACAGGAAACACAGGAGCCATAACTCTTACGAAATTGTTCATGTATAACAAGTTTCGAGAACTCTAGAGTTTTATCTTATCAGCATCGGAAATGGATAACAAGAAGAGCGAAAAAAATGTCTTTAGGAACCTGGTTATTTACTCCGGTTTATTTACTCCGGCATTTCAAATAATCGGTCTCATTAGTATTTAAATTAGAGAAGCAGTTGTTGCTGTGGATTCGGAATCTTTATTAGAAATGAAGCAACTGGAGAATTACTAAACGCATTTACTGGAAACTAACGGTTCATGCAATTTGCATTTATAAATATCAAATAAGGGGAGGATTCACTGGAGCAGCCACTCGCAGCAGAAGTCTTTTGTTTTCTTTGATTGCTGTGATTAATTTTACATTTGAAAGCGAGGAAAACATTTAATTGCATCTATCGTGTTTTTCTGATTATTCTTTAGAATACTTTTTAGCATGAGTTATAAATGCGAATTAGAATTGCTGATGAAGCATGTTTCGAGTTCATTAAATATTTGCAAATGTGTATGTGAAAGCAAAAGTAACTGAGGTGGTGAATTGAGAAATCCTAGATCACAAAAAAAGGGGGGGACTTCAGATCGCTTTGAAGCACAAGGACAAACATATAAGAATACAATAATGTAAAAAAATGAAATAAAATAAAATAAGAAAAAACATATAAAAAGATGAAAGATAATTAAAAAAACCTGAAAGGTTTCAGATATTAATCTGAAATCTCTAATCTGAAATATTAAAATCTGAAACCTTTCGGATTTTTTCAATTGCGTTTATTAAGGTAATTTACGGTCTGTCTGAGTTCGCAGTCTACCAATCATCTCTTTAGTCGTTCATGCAAACCATTTTTTTATGTCCTTTTAGCATCATTACTGAGCATAGTTTTTATCACTCTGAAACCATCATCGGCAAAATCACAAAATTTTTAAAAGGATTATAGCAGCATATGTTTAGAGCTCCCGATGCAGTATTGAATGTTTGCGTATATTTTTTTAAAATTTTTTTCAGTCTTTTTTTCCGCTTATCACATCAATGTTTAGTTTTCTTAGTAAAATGTCTTGAAAAAAATTTTTCTTTGTTTTTGTTATTAATATAGTGTCCTTTAAATTTATATATTATATATCACGTTATCGCCCTTAAAAGCACATAAAATTTAATTCAACAGCAAAATCCTCAAATCATTAAAATAAAATGTTAAATTATTAATTAATTAAAATAAATGTCTATTATATTTTAATGTTAATCATTAAAATATAATAGAAAATCTTTAGAATTTCCGATAATCTCACATACTGAAGATAAAAGTGTTTTATTTTGTGAAGTATTAACATTGCACGCTTTCAAATCGTTGAGTTTTTCTTTTAATATAAAATTCATTAAAGTCTCATAAAACACGAAATAAATAATAAAAAATATAACCTCATTCTATGAAAATATTGAATAGATAAATATCATTATTATATTTAAGATTGTTAGATAATTAAATAGATTGAACAGGTAGATATTGAATAAAATCCATTTTTATTATTTAAACCAATCTGATTCAACAGTAAGAAACGGATATTCTTAAGAACTATATCTATTGCTTCAAAATAGTTTAATGTTAATCCACAAAAGACAAATTCTATTTGAAAGATAAATGTCCTATATTTTGGAGGATGCAACTGATTTGAATGAAAAGTGAAACAACGCTTTCATAGTGAGTTGAAAAAGTCCCCTTTCGATACTAATTGCATCTTTTGCGCTAAGAATTAAAGAAATAAAAACATAAACTGAATTCAAAGGGGTTCCAATAAAAGTGATACTCTTGATTTTTCATTACAAAAGGGGCTCATGTAAGTTAGGGAGAACTACTTTTATTTCTCGATTTAATCTCTCTTCACTGTAATTCAGTTCAAACATTCAAACAATTTAAATCGCTTCAGAATTCCACAATTTAAGGTTGCGTATCATTGCGAAGTTACAGCTGAGGGGGAGAATCGTGCAATGGGCAATATGCCAGGCTGCGGCAAACTGCGAAATAGACTTTTGACACCACAGGTCAGAAGTCTTGATCATGTCTAATACTGTAAGATATACGTTGAACGATTTATGCTCAAAATGCATTGTAACTTATAGTTATTAAAATATTATAGAATAGTGTTTGTACATAGTGCTCAGTGTAAAGTAATATGAAAAACACAAAATAAATTTCTTCGTTTGGCTAGTACGCCGAACGAAGGTAAATTCGAGAGGCGTCCAGTGTAAATTTTAGCATATGTAGCACAATCCTGCACTATGATTCAGCTAAGAGTATTCGAAATTCGGAGAAGAGAAGATTAGTATCAAATCAAAAATGATGCGAGAAATCGGAATCTTATAGCTTTGCACTGTTATATGAAAAATCGGTGTCTTATAGCAATGCATGGTTTCAAACGTCATCTCCAGGTAAGCATTGAGACTTAGTATTTGGGCATATCTTGGTATTTGACTTGTAAGATCGTAAGACTTCATATTTTTCATTTCTTATCCGGGTAATCAAACATGGTCATGCACTAATGTGAAGTTTTTAGCACATCACTAAGGCATGACTTAAAAGTGATAATTACATTAGATCACGGATCATTGTAGCTGCTTCCAATGTCGGAGACACGACGGTAATTTTCCAAAATATAAGTAATTCCATGCACTGATTTCGATACTGTTAACGTTAATGATCTCAACTTTGAACATGTTTTGTAAATGAAAGTATTTCTAAATTACCTTTTGAGTAAATAATTTTGTTCTCTTAATACTAGTAGTTACGTTCAGTCACCTTCGAAGGCATCCCACTCCTTAGACATATAGTCTTCGTGTGCTTTGCAATATGCGAATAATCAAATCTAACTTTCCTGTAAGCTAACATGGCTTTACACAATCTACACATTCAAAATACGTATTTCTACAGGCTTAGCTCAGTCGCGTGCCTAAATGAAATACAACAACATTTATTTATTATTTAAATCATTATCTGAAATTTATCACTGAATACCTTCACTGCTACACTATTAATACATTGCACATTGTTAGTACTATATGCGTTACACAATACCATGCAATAATGTATAATGCAAGTTTTTGAGTTACGCATATTGTATATATAATTTTAGTAGTACATAGGCTTGTTAATAACCTGCATTATACACTACACATAATTCACAGTTTTACGTCACATTTAATATAATGTAATATTCAAATACAATTCAACTTTCAGTATATATTACAACATATATGATATAAATTTTTATAAAAATACTCTGTTACTTTTAGCACCTACTATAATCACTTTAATATGAACCTGCGCATAAAGTGTTTAAGAAAGATGCGTCTGTTCCACAGTTATTATTATGTTTTCATTTGAGATATTCCTGCAAAAATGTACGAACCTCTTTTTAAAATACTTAGTATTATTCAAATGCTTCTTTCTGCTTTAAATCACATCGCCCTATTATGAAGATTTGTAAATGTTCATCCAGATTATAGCTTTAATTATAAACAATTATACTACAATGTCCAAGTCTTTATTAATATGGAATATGTCAGGAATTACAGTTTTTTGTTGTAATTCATTTATAAGGATTTAATAATAAATTTTGTTCCTGATTGAATGTTGTCTTTGGCAATCAACTCGCATAGCCCTGCGATAGAATACCTTACGGGGGAACAGCGGATATCTTACGGGAACGACATAACTTTCTTGTAAGCATCACTAACAACAAGCACTAAAGGCTCTGTGCTGACAAAATCAATGTCCGGATTTATTTAGAATCTGTATTACTGTGCTTTCAGAATTAATAGAACAAACTTTAACAGAAGACAGAATGTACCAAAACATGCATATTTTCGTTTGATGGCACTGTAAATGCTTGTGTATGCTTTCCATTTTCTTCCATGTTTAGGTTTTTACCAGTTAAAGATAACGTACGCCTCTTCTTATTCATATACTAATAAATTTTATGCACTATTGGTTATGCAGAATTATGCATTTCATTACTCGAGCTCCAAATTTTAGCGACGTTTGGCGATTTATCGCTAAAATTTCAAACTTTGCGACAAAATTAGTTGCGAAAACCATTGCCAGCTCGGCGATATCTCGCCAATTTAGATAGATAACCGTTTACTCAATGTTAAATAAACTTACCCTGCATTCTTACTTTTCCGGCAAGCTTAGCTTCTTTAGATTTTCATCTTGCACTTTATAAAGAAAACTACAAAAATTTCACTAAAATTAATTATATATATGCAAAATTAATAACAGTATTAAATCTAAATCTAGTTATACCAAATCTATGATTAGTACTTCTAAAATTCTATTAAATGAGACATAGCTTTAGTTTCTTGTCTGGATTTTAAAGTGTGGTTCTCTTTTAAATTTCTGTCTTAAGGAATGTTATTTTACACTCCCATTTTATTCTAAATGTAACTGTAGGAAAAATCTAGAATGAGCCTAAATTATCGCTTAAATTACGCTTTATTTCCCCAAGCATTCGAAACTACATTTTACATCGAAGTTGTCTCGTTCTCAGTATCACTGCTAGTTTATCCGAAACCCTTGCCGACTTAATTTAGTTACTTAACACAATGATTTTGTTTGTTTTAGAGCAAAACTATAATGCATTTTATTATTCATGAATATTTAAAAAGCGGGTGCGCCTTGCGAGGGAGTATCAAAACTATTATTTCACGGTAGACTGAATTTCAGTGCGTTACATTAATTTTCTACGTGTGCATTTACACAAGGGAAATTAACTTGCAAATTCAGAGAAAATATGATTGATGATTTTTCAAGCAGCAAATTTAATCGACGTCACACACTCACGGTTTTAGGAATCTCATGTTTCGCTGCAGCAGTTTTAATGAATTTTCACAAATCACGTATCTCTAACTAGGTATTTTATGATTCTTAGAAGTATATTCAGCAGTATTCTTTGATAAGTCACGTTTGAGTATATTGCAAAATGTGGGCTAAATGAAATACATTTTAAAGCTTCCTGTCTCTAAAAGAAAGCCTTTTATTTTTCTGGAACAAATTCTTCTTAGAATTTTAATATATATTATAAATTCGATGATGCTGAAAAGAATGAAATCTCTGTTGCAAAAAAATATTTAACATAGCGAATTTCAAGAGATCGTATACGTTAAAGAATCGGGAACTTACTAGTGTACTATATATACTTAATTCATTGGTAAAATTCGTGACCGGTTTTTTTTTTCTGGTACCTTTCCTACGATCTAAGTGGCTCTCCAGATTATTCTTCCAAACTTTCTTTCTCACTTTCCATCAAATTAGATTAGTTACTGCATGTAAAAATTTATGATGGGAAACATTTTCTTCGGAATTCTAAAATATCAGGCAACATTTTTGAGATTAAAGCTGAAAAAATTTATCGTAAATCGCTATTTTGAAATGCTTTTAAAACTAGATTTTTTTGATATACGCACTAATTTTGCATTAAGGATAACATAAATTTATAATTCTGTATTATTCATGGACTACGTATATTCTAATCCTCTAAAGACTGTAGATTCTGTTCTAGAGACTACCTTCTGCTACGCTTTGAATTAAATGTAATTCCTTAAAATATTCTAAAGAATTTAATTTTTTTTCCATTGCATTTCTTTGTCATCGGCTAACTATCCATATAATCCTATACATGTATTTTTCTTTACATTAAAATCTACTAATCCACTAAAATCATATTTTGTATAAAATTCTGCTAGGTTAGTTTTTATTTATTGTATTTTTCTGATTCTGAAGTTTTAAGACTTCGTGTAAATTACTTTTAATATCATAATTTTGAAGAATAGAAGGCAATATTTTAATTTTAGCCTGCGAACCAAAATTACTAACGCGAGAAGCTGAGCTGAGTGTATCAAATCTGAATGCAATTATGACATTTCAAATTGTATTAATTATATAAATAGTGTAAATGTGCATTAACATAAAAGACAATGGACTTTAAAATATTTTAAAGAATAAATGCAATAATTTTGCAATACTAACAAATTTTTTCGCACGTCTCTGATAGGTTAAGCACATATGCTCCGTACAAATACTAATGTTACTTTTATCCACAGTGTCGTTCTGTATTTGTTTCTAGGGCAATCAGCACATCTTCTGTAAACTTTTTTTTTTTTTTTTTTTTTTGTAAATTTTTCCAGATGTTGGTTCCATGTTGCAATCTCCTGAAATTAATGTTTCATCTAGTTCCAGATGAAGCATGATTTGGTTCCGCCTTCTATTTGTGTAAACTTCCACTAATTTCAGTCCTAATGATTTGAGAAAAAACGCATGTTTCTAAACTGGGTTGGTGATTCTTTTGTAGAAAGTGAAATTATTCGTGCACCATAGGCCACCGTTTCGATACTCTAGCTGTAGAATATGATGCTACCATTTCATAAACAACATCTATTGCTCATTTGGTTAGATTATAAAAGGAAATAATCTCCAGCTTTTTAGTACTCACAGGTTTCGTCAATTTTAGTACCCTCATAGTTGTGCATAGTTGATAGTGGAACAATACCTCTGTCTTTCTTTGGTCCTTATAAAACAATCTTTGCTCCTTTCTGGAAAGCAAAAATTGAAAAACATGTATCCCGCGTTTTCGTTAGAAAAATCGGAATTAGAATTAGTTAGAAAATTAGAATTATTTAGGAATTAGAATTAGTTAGAATTAGTTAGAAAAATCGGAAAAATCTTAGTAGGTCCTGAGATAGTTGGTATCCCGTATACCAATTATCTACAGTCAAATTCTGTCCAGAATTGCACAATGGTTCAGTCAGACGCTTTGCAATAAAGCTTGCGTTGTTATTAAACTGAAATTGCCCCTTTGGCTGTTGGCCGGCATATATTTCCAGTTTTCATCTAAAAAACAACCTGAAATCAACCAGCGCAAATATTTTTACGGCACATTTGGCAGGTAGTTTTAGGCACGCATTGCCTAAATGAACATCGTCCCTGGAATGGACTTTTTCATCAGTTGTTACATTTTCACCCACAGTTTACACTTTCTGAGGGCTCTCAATGAATTTTTTAAAAAATGTCTTGCGGGAGAGAGTTTATTCACGTCTCTTCCACTCGGACGATCTCGGATGTCATCAAACCGGGCGCGTCTTAGTAGGAAACAGAATCGCTTGCAGGACATTGTTTCGTGGAAAATATCCATTCCATTTCCATCTGTTGCCCACAGACCTTTTACACTGACGTGAGAAAATTTGTGAACACCACATATCTAACACCACACAGTCACTATCTAATTCAGTGTTTCTATCATTGCCTGCTGATAAATTATGATTGCTGTTGTATTCTTCATCTCTTAATTCTTCCTCCTATTCGCTAAATGATTCATCATCTGTTTAAATGATTTCTAACACATTTCTTAACCTTTCTGTTTCTTTATCATAACTTAGATGCCGCGCCATGCTGACTAACTAACAGAGTGCGGATGAAAATCAGAGTCACGCGAGAAGGCGGGCAGGCCAGTGCCAATGAGGAAGAACTACAGAGTACCTACAGTGAAAGAAGACCGTCTACCTCCAAACAGAAGAGTAAGTTTTAGATGAGTTGGGAGAAAACAGAAGCAAGTGAAGGGAAGAAATAATAGGAAAGCCAACATAGCTGTGAATGTATGTGTAGAAAGATAGATACATCTCAGCATGGAATAGGGAAATAGTTGAGGAAAATTTTAATTAACCCTCTCCGGCACGCTACCTTTTAAAGTTGGGATTTCGACAAAAAATGGTAGGCAGTCTAATCAGGTCTAGAGGAATACACAGGTAAATGTGTGTTAAAATAGAACTTCTGTGGGTGTGCCCGAAACGGTCTCACTAAATGAATAGGGCTTCGAAAAGAGTGCTGAAGCGAGCATTGTTAGGAAGCGCGTTATAGAGTAAAAGATTTTGTCTACCATCAAAAAACACTAGATTCTGAATACTGTAGCAGATTTAGCATTACCCAATATGCGCCATGAGGAGGCCTGTTACTCTACCTCTCAAAAAAGCTCTTCTTGGTTATATGATGATCACGTGCATATAAATGAAAAAAAAGTAAATTGGGCATATGATATTTATATTATTTGCATTTAATATTCACATTTTCGTCTATTTTTTCATGGTGGTGCTTTTCGAAGAAAGTGACACCACCTTGGAGCATAAAATACTTCGATATTCTAATCCGCACTTGCAGCAGTTATATGCTTTTGAACATGAGTGTTGGGTGTGCCCGTATTCCTGACAACGGTAATACTGTGTCGGTTTCGTTTGGGGTTAATACTTCTCAGTTGCAACATTAGCACTGAACATGTTATTTAGTTTGAATATAGCATTTCCAGGTTCGGTTTTTTTTCCATTTCAATAAAGTAGAGAGGGAGTTTATCATAATTATTCTTGGCTGACTTCCGAAATTGTAGAACTTTTACGATCGGAAATTTTCTGCGGGAAAAATCCTCTTTAATGGCATGCTCGGAGGCGGAATTTGGTAGATTCTTGATAACTGTTCTGATGCTTCTTTCAGCAGTAAATTGGTAAGAATGAAAAGTTATTTTCTTTTCTTGGAGGCTGTTCACAATGCTACGGTAGTCGTTCATGCACTGGATATATATGGAAATGGAATTTCTTCCCAGCTGTGCTTCATGAGGTAAACTGCAAAGTTCGGTAAAAATAGACTTCAATCGTTATCCAGTTGGTGTTATCCTGAGAGAAGCCTATCAGTGGTATTCTTTCGCTTGTAACTTCAGGGATTGCCTTGAAAGCTTCAGGTTCCTGTTCATCTACAGGTAACTTGCCAAATTTATTATTTAGTGAGAATTCCAAAAAACCACTGCTACCACGTAATTACTCTTCGTAGATTTCTGGTTCTTCAGTGGAAGATACCACTCTGGAGATTCTCCGTAACTGCATGAGTAGGTGGGGACATTGTTCTAAGAAATTCTAAAGTCTGTTCATTGTAATCTAATTCAAAATTGGTATATCCATGTTATCCTCGGTACGCACATGCCACGAAGAGCCAGTGCCCTTATCAGATGGATGGCTTTCCATGGCTAGATGAGTGAGAACCAGCAAAACGTAAAGGTCAGAATTCGCAAAATCACGGGGCGAGGGGCATATGCACCTTCATGCACCAAGTCTCTGATTGCATTTTTCAAACTCAAGGTGTCACATATCCCGAAGGTAGTATTCCCAGAAAAGCATTCCAAGAATCACTCGCGCCAGGACCTTCCCAGATTCAAGAATGGGACTTTGAATTCAGCTATAAAGGGTTTTGCTCATTTTCAGACAAGGGGGTTGAAGATAAGGAACAAAGAATATGTCTCTTATGAGATACCAGCGCGCGTGCTCGCGGTTAAAATATATTTAGACTATATAACTCACGCATGGGCACAAATGAGCTAGATATATACTATAATTACCTTTGCTTAAAAGAAGGTTTACTTGAGATTCACGAATAATATTTTTTTTAGTCTAAAGGGGCTTTGACCTTGAAGGACTATTATTTTCGTTTTGCGATTTTGCATTGGTTCACTATAAATATATGTTTCACTTTTCAAACTGTTGCCAAAAAATGTTAGAGTCCTGCATTATATTTTTGTGATAAAACAACGGTAAATAGAGCCATCGAATTTTGAATGACGTAATCCTACTGCGAATATAGGCATGTGGAAGCCCAAATTTGAAGTTTGGAATTTGTTTTATTATCTATTTCATATTTTGTAAAACTTTAACGAATTTTTGATTAACAAACTCAAGACTTTCAAAGCGAGCAATGGGAACGTTCTACAGAAAAATACATTTTTATCTCCAGCGCGCGAGACTCTGTATCGGAAATTCTAAAGCTATTCTCAATTTAAAACTATTTTGCGATATTACTGTTGAACTGAATTTTGATGGTTTAAGTGCGAAGAACCTGATACTTAATCAGTAAACTGTGGCGCTCTCGTTAAAGAGTGTGCACCGTTTTGTGTCGCCAGAATTGAGCTATGACGAGTATACGTATTCGTCAATCACAGAGTAAGTTGCGCTGGTAAGCTATTGGATGAAAAAAATGGGTTTATGTTATAAAATTGAAAATTTTATTACTAATATTTACTTATTTCGTTAACATAAGCATATATTACATACATATTAAACTAAAAACGCAATAAATTAAATTAAATATTATAAATAAAGGAAGTTTATGAAAGCAAAAAGAACGCAATCAGGGAAATTGCAGAGCCTGAAGGAAAGTAAATTTGGTTATACATCCCAGTTTTTTATGTAGAATACATTCGCAACGATGACAAAAGATGAAATTATCACCAGACTAATGGCAAACGCCTCTAAGTAAAATTTACTCGCATCAAGACAGGCTCAGACATAGACAGTGTTTCAGCTGCCAGCTATACAGAAATGCAAAATCAGATTTATGCCCCATTCAGGCTATGCAGCAAAACTACTTATGTTTCATGTAGAGAACCAAATGCGCAATTCCTACGAGCAGTAAAATTTGCTCAAAATTTCTTGCAGTTAGGGCCGGAGCATAAAAACATCTTCGAAAATAAAAAAAAGAATATAAAATCATCATATTATATTCTAAAATATAATAAAAACTTGAAAGATAATCTTTGCATTAACTCTAACTAATCCAATAACAAGAAACATGCTACTCTGTCGTCTAATAATTCAAATCGTTGATACGATTCGTTGATACGATAAATAGGAACAAAACCGTAAAGGTTATTTTACAAATAATCACGTTAAGAAAATAAAAAAAATATTGACACACAAAAATCTAAAATGTTTCAGATTTTAACATTCTCCCAAAAGGGTTTTTACGCTCTTGCTGAACTCACAGACTAACTGTATGCTGTTGCACTCAAGCCTGCTAATTCTCCCCCCTTGTTTTGTCTTTTTAGCTTTATTATTAAGCATCGTTTTCTTCGTTCTTAGTCCGTATACAATTCAATAGCAAAATCATAAAAGTTTTAAAAGCAGAATAGCGGCATATGTTGAGAATTCTTGATTGAATTCTTGTTTGCATGCATTTTATCTATATTTTCAGTCTTTTCTCAGTTCATCCTATCAAAGTTCAGTTTTCTTAGTAAGGTGGCTTAGAAAATTTGTTGTCTTCTTATTATTAATATTTTGTGCATTAATTTTACTTATTAAATATCACGTTCTTTAATCTTTTTTATTCTTTGCACGATTTTACCCGTTCTTTGCACATTCACGCTACATTAAATTCATTTCAGCAGCAAAATTACAAAATATTTAAAAACAGAATATCTTTAGAATTTTCGATAGACAGTCTCACGGTCCTGGAGATAAAAATGTTTTATTTCGTAGATTGCTGTTTCTACTCGCTGTCAAATCGTTGAATTTTCTAATCAAAAATTCATTAACATTTTTCGAAATAAGGAATAAATAGTAAGAAAATATTTTTAACTCTACAGACCATGAATAAAATACATTATTTTTATTTAAATCAATCCTATTTAAAATTAAAAAATGAATATTGAGACCTGCATCTATTGGTTTAAAATAGCTTAATTTGTTAATCCACGACAAACAGATATAATCTGAAAAATCAGTATCTTACAGTAGAAAGACTTGAATGAAAAGTGAAATGACGTATTTATAGTTGTTGAAAGCAAAATTACTATAAATACGTAATGAGTAAGTAAATAAGCTAATAGCCGTATTGGTTTCAAAAGAAATAAAGAAAAAGAGATTTTGCCATAACCGATAATGGTAGTAACTCAGCTGATTTCCCAGTATTTAAACAAATTATGTACTTAATCTCTTAATTGATTTTAAGAAAGAGAAAACTCCAGTGGAGAACATAAAACCTTCTTCAATGTCTTAGACGTCGTCAATAATAGTGACAATAATAAATTGCTAATTACTTTTTTAATCACCATGGGAAAATTCTTAAGAAGTCTTTACCCTTTTAAACTATAATGGTGCTGATCATCAAATACTCCAGTCTTAGAGTACATGGCTGAACAAGATTTAGACATTTCTGTGCTACACAAAATATAGCTGTGATAAGGCGGTTCATTCAGATTTACTCGTGGCGCTAAAAATTTAGGTACTAGAGTAGGGCGAGTGGCAATTCTTAGTAAAAGATGTATTAAAAATTCAAAATACGAAATTCGTGCATTAAATAGTGTTGAGGATTTTGCTTATGCTTTATTGATAACGGTCATTTTATCATTTTTCTTCTACTATCTAAGTGTAGATCTCTTAATAATATTTCATAAAAAAATGATCCCGGTACTACTTTTAGTTTAGGGTAGTCAATCATCATAGCCAGTGGTCTGAATTGCAGTCATATTGCTCGAAATAAAAAAGCCAAAATTTGAACTTGCTTTTTAATACAATTGTGTGAAGTCAAATCCTAAAAATTACTCAACTGATATTAAGTCGTACCTAAAGATAGCTTTATGGATTGACCTTAAATTCTTATGGATAATTCAGACGTTGTAGTTACTAACAAGTAGAAATTCCCTAGTAAATTTCATAAATGATTCGCATTCTAATTATCTTCTGTTATGTTATCACCTTATTATATTTGATCAGTTTTAAAAATGTGCAAAGTATATTAGAATGATATTACTACTTAGGAATTCTAAATGTTTTAAAAACCGTTCATTTATGCATGGAAAGTCACAAAAATCAAAAGCTAAAAATAAACTTTCTTGTTTTAAAAATGAAATCTTTCAAGTAACATTTAATTTAAACAAATATAAACACTAATTAAATATTTATTTAAATAATGAATATAATTTTTCAGTTTTTCTGAGAAAAATTTCATTATAATGTAGGGTTACTCAGGTAATGTAGTACTCGGGTAACCCTACTTAATGTAGGGATTTTTGTGAAAAATGAATGTCGAGGTACCCAGTGAATTGTTTAGAGACTTATCGCTGAGTTCAAACAACTAAAACATATACTCAAGAAGGGTTATTTCATTTAAATAAGGATAACAGTTGGCCCTTTCTCGGGCTTACTACAAAGCTTCCACTCAGGCTTTTAACTCAAAATAAGAAACAAGAAACTAAACGATAACTAACTAAAGAAGACTTTGCTGAAGCTAAATACAACTACCTAATATTATGTAAAGTTATTTAGTTATATGCCTTTCGTGATTGCTTTTACACTCATTAAGTTCCAATGCAATTTGGTGATCCAGATTATCGAAAATTTTACGCATTGCGCTGCTTTGCTGTGGTTAATTTGTGCTTTTCAATTTCACCCTCCTTTCTTCTTCATGCTTGCTTATTTTATCTCCAACAGTATATACATGTTTACGCCTTCAGTCAGTTCTGCAATATTTTGCACTGAGTGGAATTTGTAACCATCACCAGTGTTCTCATTTTCTGGCTATTTTTCTACATTTTCGAAATCAGAAACGATTTCAGAAAGATCCGCTGCTACGTTTTTGCTGCCCAACATATTTTTTTAACAAATGCAACCAACGTTTTCAAACTCTAAATGAAAGCTGAGAATTCAGGAGACGATCCTATGTTCAATAAATTATCTCTTAACGTTTCACGGCAAGCCCCAAGTATGGAGAAAAAAAGATTTGGCAGTAAATAATTTTGAAAATGAAGTGTATTCCAAACGAGTCAGACGATTGTCCTCTATTAACTGAAACTCTGCCCCATCTTTTGCATTAAGGAATCATGTATGTATAATGCCTTTCACTTTGTGACACTATCGTAAACAAACAAAAAATGAGACGACATCGGTGTACAATAAGGTTGGCTTCCTGTTCAGATTTCGCTTTAGAGAACATGATTATCCGGTGATATTCAATACTGCTATTGCAGCATTTTAAAAGCTTTTGCTATCTTTCGGAGATGCTAATATTAAGGTGATAGCCATTATAAGAAACTTCATCCTAGTTTAAGAATTTATTGATTTAAAAATGTAACCGGGGAAGTTTTCTTATCAGTTTAATATGGTAATTTTTTTTTTTTTGAAATTTTCCATTCATGTTCTTCATGTTGTTACACATGGAACATCAAACATAGAATGAAGTGTAATTTGATCCAAAAATCAATTCTCAATCTTATTTGAAAAATAATATATATAAAATTTGTTGACTTTAAAAAGTTTGTACCTTAATTAAGCCATTTTAAATCCTTTTTCTCATAAATTTCAATAAAAAGAAAGACTTTCATATAAGAATTTTAATACTCTAAATTTTCAGCATGCAGAAAATTTGCTTTAAATTTAATTTCCCACAAATTTTGGAAACAAAGAATTTTAACAAGAGCGCAGACATCCTCCTACTGCAATTACGCTCCTTCAGTGTCTGATGCATACCGATAATTAACAGACATTCTATGAATGGAAAGTCCTTACTTGTAAAAGAAAGGGAGGGACACATCCATGCGAAGTAATGAGACAATTTCTGGAACTCAAGGATCGATATTCCAGTTAATTAGTCATGCCTCGCCTCTTTCACTTAACATCCTCCTCTTTAATAAAATGCCAAAACCTTAAGGCCAGGAGGCGACCACGCACCAGAGCAACTGCAAACTTGAAGGAGCGGGAACTAAAAAAATGAAGCTATGTGGCTTCAGGAATAAGTTTATGGAAGGGGAAAAAAAGACAGGTTTTAAAAGAGGATAGGAAGCCCTGTTTGAAAGATTGGTCGGAAGCATTTTTAAAGTGTGCCTCTAAGAGGCTGGGAGGTTTCATGGTTATGCACAAATGGTGATGGCTGCAGCAAAACGTTCTTTTGCAGGGATTCTAAAATTTGCTTACAAAAGCAAAGCGTAAAACTCACTGAGGAGGATTCTTGGTTAGTGAAGCGTAAAATGCAAGGACAGCAATAGTTTGTTTTTATTCTCTCTTCGTGGATACTTTGTTTTTATAATTAAAATTTGATTAAGAAGTTACTTCAAAATGGAATAAAGTAAATTGATTTGATAAGCGCCCATCATATAAATTTAAAATACTATTTTTATACAAAACAAAGTTTTTATTTGTGAAACAAACAAATAAACAGCTTAATGTTACAACAATGCTATGTTTGATTTAAAAATCACATTGTTCTCCGTCATTAAAAATGTCTGTAATTTCCTCAAGTTATATTTTCGAATTGAATTTCATGAAAATAAGCCCTATTTCAGACTACGGCAATAATGATGTCCAATACTAATTCGGAGCTCCAATAAATCTATATCAAGAATTACATACTTTTAATGAGCAACCAACTGTAATAAAAAAAATTAGTATCCTTCAGAAGAAACATATAGTTTTCTCAAGGGAACATGATTGGTTTTAGTACATTTACTACTTAGATATCGTTGTCAATAAGGTAAACTCGATTTCTCAAGACCTTCATATTCTTCTAGTTTCTCTGACAATTTCTCAATTGTAAGTTTTTGTACGCCATTTTTGTAAGTCTTTGTAAGCCATTTTACGTAATTATATTATACACTCAAAGACCGGATTTGATATAATAAGCAGTATTTATCCTCTACGCGGTTGTAACTCAAAGTTTTGCTATATTTTTTCATTGTTTACAAATATCTGCAGAAAAGCAATGTATACTTTCTGCCGTAATACTTTGTTTTTATTAATATATTACTTGCAATCCTATTTTGAGAATTAGCATGAAAAGTAAACATCCAACAAAACTCCGAATACTTAGATTAACTATTAAAAATTAAATAATTCAAAATTTAACAATGGCCGCTCTTGCTAAGCACACAGTCTACCAAACTGCTCTTGCAATTACTTCTGCTAACCTATTTTTTGTGAGTTTTTTAGCTTGTTATTAAGAATCTTTTTGTTCGTAATTACGGCACTTGCAGTTTGTTAGCAAAATCGCAAAAGTTTTAAAGCAGCATAGCAGCATAGTGTTAATGTTTTGTTTACTAACCTTGTTTAATAAATATCATGTTCTTCGTCCTTATGCCACATGAAATTCAATTCAATATTTAAAAGTATTCATTTATAAATTCGATATTTTTATATTCAATATTCAAAATCACAAAATATATAATAGCAGAACATATTTTGAATAATCGTTAGAGTTCTAGAGGTAGCCTTTCAAATTCTGCATACACTGTATTATTTCTTTTAAAACTAGCTATTTGGGCCCCCAGATATCTAAGACAGTTACCGTAATAAGAAAAAAATATGCAGTGATTTTAATTAGTCCAGCTAGTGTAATTTCATAAAAATATTGAATATTTCTAATTAGACGTATCATGATTTTATTACATGTTTATTTAAATCGATCACATTAAAAAGTTTTAAAAATATTTTTAAGAACCGTGTTTATTTGTCTATTGTTTTAAATATACTTTATTACTCAAAAAATTTCCAGATTAAATTTGAAAGCATATCATAGATTTTATTGAATGGCTCGAGCGTGAACGATAAAAATGTTTTCGTTCTGGCCAGGGATAAATAGATAGGGATAATCTCTTCTAAGTCCTGGTTCTGGCTGAGGCAACACGTTGCTTTCGTAGAACAGAGTTTATTAGTTGGAACTGAAAGATCTTACATTCTTTAGAGTGGCAACAGTCTCACGGGTTGGAGATAAAAATGCTTTATTTCGAATATTGCTGCTACTGCTCGCTTTTAAATCGTTGAGTTGGTTAATCAAAAATTCATTAAATTTTTAGAAAATATGAAATAAAAAATAAGATATATTCGAAAAACAAAATTCACGCTTCCAGGTGCCCATACTCTGGTGGAGAACAATGTTATTCAAAATTTGATGGCTCTATGTACCGTTGTATTTTTACAATATGAGGAACATACATACATACAGCATGTAAATTCTACATTATTCAATTTCTTTAAAAAATATTACAAAGCGATAATATTTATTGGCAACAATAGGAAAAGTGAAACACCGTTTATACTGAAGCAACGGAAAATTTTCTTTCGAGAGTAATAGCCCATTAAGGGGTAAAAACTGGTGATATATAATGTAATAAATTTCTTTCACATTAAATATTCACATTTCCTCTTTCTTCAGTAATGATAAACTATAGTTTTCTTCAGCTCGTTTAAAACGGAGTAACAGGTATTATTGGCCAGCTTTTAATGTCTGAATTTCAGTGATTTAAATAAGCAGATTGCTGTTCGTTAATGTTGCAAATTACGGCCATTTTTGGATGAAATGGAGATACGTACTATGTTATGTTATGTTCGATTATGAGCAGACAAAGTAAACTCTGACATGTAATGCAGACAGCAATTCTTCCTAGAATAGAATGAACATGCAATTTACTTCGATTTCCAAAGTTTCATGTTACTTCATCTTTAGGATAATACCAATTTTGAAACTAGGAGGTTAAAATAAAAAACTTAAACCTTAATATAACAACATTTAATATTGTTTCTTGTGCTCTTCGTATACTAAATCGAAATTCTTAAGTAGCGATTTTGGAAAATATATTACAAATACATAATCCTAGTGAATTCATGTTCTTTGATAATACGTATATGTTTTAAGAAGATATATTAAGCGTAAATGATTGAGATTTTTTTATGTTAAAACTACCATAGCATTTTTTTAACCTAAGGTGTCATTTCTATGAAATTTAATTCTCGAAATGTTTTAAAAGGGAATATTTAACACTACAGAAGTCCTGAGATTACATTTATTAGGCAAGCGTCTTTTAGTTTTAATCTTACGCGAATGCACACTACGTGCATGTTTCATCATACATGTTTCATCACATATTCATTATTCAAAAGAACTGAAATTGATAGGTGTAAACGACAGAACTATACAACAAATGTTACAAATGGCTTCTGTCTTCATCATCTTTGTGATAATCAACATTATTTCTGTTACCTCCATATTCAATATTTTCCTTCATTAATATAATTCCAGCCTAAATTTAGAATCGCAGTCCACATTTTTAACATTTATTAGTTCCACTATTTGCAGTATGATTGTAGGAAACAATTTCACCCGGAAAAAACTTTTCTTCCGCACACCTTTGCTGTATAACACTGAGAAAAATAGCTTTATATTATCTACTAATCGTTATATTATCTACTAATCGTTTCTTACTACAAATTAGCTCTGAATGATATTGCTTCGAAATGATTTACATGCCAAGTTATTTTCTAGGATCTATTATGATGCTACTATAATTTAAAGTGCATGTAAATCACATATCAAGCATTTTTGTGGAAGAACCAGCTTAAAAATTTTACTATTCTCTTATTTAATGGTTATTACAGAAATACAGATAACTAGTAGAAATTATCATTGATTGTACTTCAGGCAGTTTCGAGAATGTGTAGCATAATTATCGATAATCAGGGAAATGTTCCTTGAAATCTTCTTCGTCATTAAATACACATTATAATTTTGTAAATTATCCATAGAATCTTCTTAGATTAGCAATATACTGATAAATCATACTATTTTAAGGTACAAGACTTTGAAATTTCTTAGCAGTCAGTTGTATGAATAGGCAGCAAAACATAGTTAGATACATTAAGGGCCATAGCGTTTTGGGTATTCAACAAGTTTACGTACATTAACAGCAGGATTCCGGAAAATTGGTTTGCTTTATTGAGATTAGGGCAAAGCACACTAAGGTTATCTGACTAAGGGAATGAATGCCTTCGTGGAGGACTTTCTAAGGGAAATTGGCTCTTATACACGTTAAACATATGGATTCCGGAAAGGAAGTCCGCTAATTCATTTAATTAGTGACCGTAAATGCTAATAGGGGAACCGGAAAGTAATGTTGTTTCTGCGCATGTCGACAACATCATGCTAAGGGAAGAAGCGGAAGCAAATCCATGTCAAACATTCTTAACCAACCTTAGTCGAACATCCAAGAACATTTAAAGCAGAATGGAAAAATAAGCAAAGCAGGTGTTTGAGTTCCCAGTAACCTGTCCGAAAAGAACAAAGCCAACCTATCCATCACATGCAACGTATTGCTTCAACGGCACCATACAGAACCGTTTTTTGATCGTTTGATTAGTGGAGACAAAAAAATAAGTTCTATATGATAATCCAAAACTCAAAAGGCAGTTTTAATAGGGGTGACAAAGGGTTTACATCCCGAAAAGGCGCTTCTGGGTGTTTGATGGAGTATTCGCGGAATGGTTCATTTTGAATTGCTGAAACCTTGAAAAACTGTTAATGTAGACGTTTGTTGTGAACAATTGGATCTAGTAAACCAATCTTTAATCGAAAAATATCTGGTGATTGTCAACGGGAAAGGCGTCATTTTGCAACACGACAATGCAAGACCACACTGTGCAAGACGAACACTGGAAAAATATAATGAATTGGGGTGGGAGGTACTGCCTCCTCCATCATATTCGCCCGATATCGCACCCTCGGATTTGAATTTATTCCGATCCCTAAAACATTTTCTTAGTGACAAAAAATTTGAAAATTTGGATGATGTCCAAAATGCCATCTCGAGATATTTTACTCAAAAACATATTAATTTTTATCGGTCTGGGATTGAAATCGGCATCTTAGAGGGCAAAAGGTTGCTGATAACTAGGGTGATGATATTATTGATTAAAAATAAAAACTTGTTACAAATTTATTCGTTTGAATTTAATGTAAGAAAGCGGCATTACTTCCCCTATTACATTATCTGCAAAAAATGCCAAAATCTCTTTTCGACGACACTTCTTCTGCTGTTAGAATTTAATATTTTAGCCGTGAGCCTTTTTAATATGAAGTCATAAGGAATTCTAGTATCACGTAATTTTGAAATTCATTATTATGTGGAATTCGGTTTAATATACTAATTTGGAAGATCATTTGCAGAGAGTCCGAAAGGAAGGAAAGGACTGGAAAGTCAAGCTCGACAGACAATATTCTGATTTGAATTATAGCGTTTTTCATAAAACGGGACAACGAGTTATTTTCTATCCCCCTTTTTGTAAATTTTAAACTGGAAAGTCCTTTTCGAAAAGGAACTCTGAGTGGATTCCACTGCGATTATGTTAAAAATTTTTGCCAGTTTGAAAGATCCATGAGATCAACAGTGACGATATCGAAGTAAAACAAAAACCTTTTAAATTCAAAATTTAAGAGGGCAAAACAAAGTTATTTTAAAAAATTAAAAATTCATTCTTTCTATTTGGCTTTTGATCATAAAAAGGACTAACGATCGCTTTATTGGAAATGACATAACAGATATTTGCTAATGGCTAACAAAATTTTTGCTGATAAAAACCTAAAATTTTATTTTCCTTATAATACTGATAGTACTCTCAATCTCCTGAAGCAGCCTTTAGATGTTATACATTTTAGAGCATTGAAATATCAAGGATAAGATTCATTTATGGATAAGGCGATTATTATTACTGCGGAACGTAATTATTTGTAATATAGGAAAATATAAAATAGTTAATGCATTAAATTCAGATACCGTTTTAATGGTGTTTGTAATGCATTTTAGCTGCTGAATATTAATTTTAAACATTTTCAGCATTCATCATTCAGTTCTGCGTTTCATTGCTGAGGGACACATGTACTTTTGCTTTTCTTGAGATGTGATTAAAGCTATATTTAACTTAATTTAGGAGAACTACAACCTTTTGTAGTGAGCTTTCGTAAAGGAAAAATAAATATAAATTTATTTTAAATCAAATATGTATTACTCTTGAGTTTCTTTGTATCATTAAATGTTCTGTAGTATTCTACTGGCTATCGAAAAACCTTAGGGGAAGAATTAATGTCTGTTACACAACAACCTTTGTCAGCATGTGCATTCAACATTACCTACATAGGAAGGTAATTCTTAGTGTGTGTCTATTGATGCGGTTATCGTTACTCTATTCAAAAGTGTACTTGCAGCTTCAATGGTGCATTGAACATTAGATATGGCCAAAACGAATGGTCTTTTACTATCTTTCAGACGAATCTTGACTCTGATTAGAAATTCGAGCTGGTATACCAAAAACCTGGCGCAAAGCGAGGGCATGCATCTGTACCCTTGCATTCTGAGTCATAACAGCCCGTGACATGGAATTATAGTTCAGAATGCCACCTAAATTTACTTCCGACGTATTATCGACACATTCGATAGTCATTGGAACATTTAACAATTTTTGGAGATTGTTGTCTTTCTTCATAAGGCTTCTCTGAAGCCAAATTACAAACAATTAGCCTGAAGTGGCAGTTGACATGTTACGTTAAAGAGTTCTCCATTGGTCAAACAGGCTCACCGCTTAACTGTTGATATCGATCTCCATCTGCCCCTCCCCATCGTTCACATTTGATCTGGCCCAGTATAAGTCACCCATGGTTACTCTAGACTAATTTGGGCAACGTATGGAAACTGCTATGGCTGGCATATCATATGTACATGTCCAAAGCCTCTTTTTTTTACCTGACGAAGACAATCGCGGCAGTTACTGCTAGTCATAGTAGCAGCACAAAATAATATCTTTATGCTCTTACAGAAAAACGGGTTTGTACTATTAAACAATTCATTCTAGTACACCATTTTATTTGTTCAATAAATATGGCTTTGCTAATTCTTATTCTTAATTCTGTTGGCTATAAAATTTATCAAAAAGGGGAAAAAAGAAATTTAAAGCTGAGTAGTAGCACTTCATTAAAGTCTAACTAAATGACATTTTAAACCGAAAGATGCGGAAACATACATTCTCTGCTTATGAGTCAGTAACATATGAATACGAAAAATATGCTCCCATACAAGTATTGTGAAAAATTTATATTTGTCTAAACGCTGTTGGCTGAAAACATAAGAAGTGAAACATTTGCTGACAAAAGCTATTTTTATTTTCAAACAGAAACACAATAACATTTATATTGTTACGAAAGTCCAGGAGCGGTAAGATAGCTTCTCCACAAAGCAAGTTTAGGGTTGCCATAAAATGACAAAGGGAAGGCAAGGTTGCCACATTTGATGAAAAATTGCCCATTTGGCGACATTTGGAGACAAAATTGGCGATATGCCATGGACGGCTGGAGAACCTTCTGGAACGAATTTTTATCGGTTTAGCCCAGAATGTTCTCGAATACAAGCCGAAAGCTATATTAACCTTGCTGGTCCGCAGTCAGTGTGTGCCTCGTCTAGTGAGCTGATAGTCAGTCATTGAGCGAGTATCTCGAAGTCTAGCACCGAGTTGGTCTTCGAATGCATTAGTCTCTTAGTGTATCGCGGTTAGTGCATCGCCGAGAGAGCGTGTTGAGCTCCGGGAACGACTGAACCGAAGAGTCGGGAGCCGTGCTCTTTGTGTCGTCAAGTGCATCGCGAGTTGTAGCGTGGAGAGTCTCGAGAGTACGTTGAGTTCCGAGAACGACCGAGCAGAGTCGGGAGCTGTACTCTGCCTTGCAGTGAAGCTGTCTCCACCGTTATAGCCTGATAATATGAAGGCTGTGTCGCTGATTGTGTCAACTTGTTTATAGTAGTTCTTTGATGACGGAAACGTGATTTTGCAGCTGTCCTGATTAGTACTGGCTAAATAAAGTGTGTTTTGATACTTCATCAACTGCTGTCTTCATTATTCACTCCAAATCTACGAACCCCGTATGAACGTGAAGGCAGAAAATAATTCATACAATATATTATAAGGTTTGAAGTATTTTTGCAGTATATAGAGTAATAGGCGAAATACACAAGCTGTCTATCCGCGCCCTTGTTTGCGCCTTTAAATGCATTTATAAAATAGTTGATTTGAAAGCTTTTAGAGCTGTTTCTACCTTGAAAATGATAACCTTTTACAATTGTACTAGTATTTAATATGGTTTCGCAGCTGGAAATCGTGAGATATACATAGCAGAGCTCTGGAGAGGAGAGGTTTCAATTTCCGAAAATTTCCATTTCATGAATGCACTGTGATTTAAAATATTCCAATAAAAAGTTGAGCTTTTGACAGAGTTGCTGTCAAAATACTTTGGATTCAAGCACCAGTATCAGCTGACATGAACTAATTTACGAGTAGGGTACACTGCTATCTGAAATAACATAATAATATAATATAAGTTCAAATCTAACGCTTCAAAATTTATCAACGCGATTTATCAGCATCCACTTTTATGTGACACTAATAAGTATGTATCAATAAATTCTGAAATGAACTCATACATGCAAGTAAAAAATACAGACGTCCAAATAGAAGAAAAACAACAAATTCTATAGAAAACTCTGCGTAAATATTTAATCAAGTAATGAAGTAGTGCTTTAAGGCGAATGTAATCAAACAAAACGTCAACGGCTTATTTCTGTTTCCATTTGAACTGCAACAACAATATGAAGAATTAAAATGCTATAAAATACAACGGAATCTACTTTGCTTGAATGGACAATAAGAGGAATTTTTCAGTGTTGTTTTAAAGAGACGTGAATATGAATAACATTGAGCACACTTTATATTTATTTCCTAGAAATCTAATAATTCTACTCAAATTGTAACAATAAAAAATAGAATCTGAAATAAAGTTAATAAGTAAAGTTTCAAAAGGAAATTCTTGAAATGAATCGAACATTATAATTATTGAACAAGACATTTGAAAAAAGCCTAAAGTCCATGTCATTTACATTGTCTTAAAAGAGAAAGAACAAAAACCCATTATTCAAATTAGGAATGATGTTTCCATTTCAAAAACAACCTTTTTTAAAAATCGGATATTCAGAAAAAAAAAGGATTATTCTTAAGTTACTGCAAGTACTGATAATTAATTCAAGTGCTCAAGGAAAAGACTTCATTTTAAAACTTTAGAGACGTTGTTTTACAATTCTGTCTTTCCTTTTATTTCTCATTTCTCTTCCATGTCATTAGAATCCACTCGTAAGCGTATCAAGAAATTGATTACGACACAAAGCTCCTTAAGAATTTCAAATTTTGTGCATTTTTTGTTTCCTGTTCTTGAGATTACACTTTCAGAAAGTGCATTAAAAGAATCTTTTAGAGGAGAAAAACTTTTCATACATGCACGCATCCTTACACAAAAATAAAGAAAAGAAGAATTTGCATTGATTTCCAAGGGGAAGGAAAGGAAAAAAAAAATAATCAAATTATTTTTTTCTATTGATCAGCTTTCGTTTTTGTAATTTTCCACATCGCTGTTCTATTGATTTTAATTTAAAAGTAATGCAGTTTTCTTAACTTGTTGATGTTTAGATTAAGTAAATTTTGCTGTTGTGGTTATGATCAAATATTACGGATGCTGGTGTCAAAACAAAAAAGGATTTCCCTCTGATATATTTCAGCTGTTTAAAATACGTTCTAACGCACATATATTATTTAATTATACAAGATTTGTTTTATATTTTCATATTAGATATATTTATGTATTCATAAAGATTTTAAGCAACAAATGAAAACAAAAAAGAAAATTTTTAAATATTTATGATAAAGAAATATTTTAAAAAAATGTATTTTTTTCGTATGATGGGGCTTCATTCTCGATTGTTGGCTAATATGCTAAATGAGAACTTCCTTTTGCTAAGTATTATTTCTCGAACCTGATCCGTCACCTAGAACAAAGCCATTGCAGAGCTAGAATATCACTCTTTGCACTAGTAATCTGGTTTTTGGTTAGGACGCATCTTTTCTCGTTTTCCCTCTATTTTGTACTCTATGAGTGGACGATATACCGCCGAACTGCCAAATCGTTTTATTTTTTTTGCTGGACGTCATCCTTTTACTATTATTTTTAATGGAATATAAAAAGTGTTAGCAAAACGTAACCTATGTTGGTAGAATTAAAATATTTATAACTATTTACAATTATCATCGTAATAGTTAGAACGCAGCTTATGTTGTCTTGTCCACTCTTTCGCCTATTACGTTATTATTTGGCCTCAACTATGAGGCCTTTAATGTATGTCATGATGCCTTTGTGATGACGCTGTTTATTAATCTGTGCCATGATGACTATGAAGCTTTATTTACTTCTGTTTGTCTGTAATAGGCCTCTTGCTAATATAAAAAAAAATATCATGGTATTATTTTGGCCAGTATTCTCTAAGCATCATTACACCTCTAATAAATTAATTGCAAGTAATCATAAACTTCTAGAGCTAGCCGACTGTCCACTTTCCCTTGTCTCTGCAGTGGTCAGTGAAGAGCTGTGTCAGGGTTCTGAAGCTAGATGATATTTGTATGGTCTGAAGAACATACAAATGGTCTGCGAAACTGCAGTCCTTGACAAAATACAGTACAAAAGCTGAGCTGTTTACTTTTCTACAGGTGCATGTAACATGTTTGCGTAAGAACCGAATCTAGTTGGCTACAAATTTACCATGGTTCGTGCTTACTTGTAGAAAGAAATGATCCGCCGATATATCTATCTATCTATTTATCTCTCTCTCTCTCTGTATATATATATATAACAACTAGAAAAATCTTTGGGGACAAAGACATTGAAGCATACTATAGAAATATCTAGAAGTAAGTTATTATATGTTGTAAATTCACAATGAAGGAGTTACAGATATGACCAAATTAATGTTGCTTTTTATTTAGTTGACCAAAAAATGCAAGAAGCCAATATAAGTAACTGAGAGCCACACTACATGACATTTCGAGAATTAAGTCTGTACATTTAAGTTTTAAAAACATAGCAACAACTGAAAAGGACGCATTAAACACATTTTATATGTGTTTATCAGAAAAATATTCGAATTATTTAAACGAGCTAGTCATATTTTACTTCCATTTGTGACAACGTATTTGCGCGAGCTAAATGTTTCACATTATTCAAATATATTCAGTGTTCAATTCCCATATTCAGTGGATTTGATGATACAACTGATATGAGAATTATAGCTTCTAACATTATATTTGACGATAAAAAGTTATTCGATAACTCAAACACATTTAATTTATTAAAAGCGTAAAATATTTTACTTTTTAAAATCTGTTTCATTCAATTAATTGTATGTCATTTTTTCAAATTAAAAACTGCTAAACTTTTGTATTACAAGTGTTCCATAAAATTAGAATAATGTTTATTTTTTTTTTATTTAATATACCTGCGATGACATTTGTTATAATTAAAAATCTAAATTTACTCTGTACATTAATTTTTATTCTTAAAGAAATTACGACTTTAAAAGTATTGCGAGATGAAAAATATTTAGAAACAAAGTGCGTTACACTATTTCATCACACATTATTACCACGCGTAGACTTATGAACACATTGTATAAAAACAGTAATTATTCAAGATGTAATTTGACATCTATTTTATTGGTTAGCTTAATTACAAAACTACAAAAAACTGTACCCTCAAGTGGTTATACATATAATTTTGCCAAGATGCAAAATTCGCTTAATAGAAACTGTAATGATCCCTCCATATTATTTATTAATAACAAATAAATGAAAAATATATAACAATTCAGAATCAGTGAAAATCGTTGTACAGTAAATTACGAAAAAAATGACATTTATTTGTTTATTATTTTTAAAAACTGCAGCGAATTTAGACATAACACACCAGATAAAAACTTACTTTCAAAAGCAATAAAGGAGAACTGTGTCCTCTATTTATAGAATAGGCTTTCCAAAACCATATTATTTTTTAGGTATTCGTTGAAGACGGATCCATTCTATTTTCTTTCTCAGATAAATATATATAATAGCAATAAAGAGGGTTCTGAACATCAGCTAATGGCCAGCTAAGCATGAGATTGTGTTGTGAGGTTTCATATAACTGCTCAGGTCAAGAAATAAAGAAATGCGTATAAGAAAAAATAAATCTTTCGTACAAAAAGTAACGCTGGGTTTTCAAGCCATAAAAATGTGCATTTCTGAGTTTCGCAAGAGAGTAGAAATGAAAATAAAAGTTTATATTTTTTTTCTATCTTCCTCCCTATGACTAGAATCATAGCATTGATTAAAATGTCAAATTGCAAGTCTTAGTCGCCATTTTGAGCCTCCATTTGTACATATACCATCAAGTAGCGATCTTATTATTATTTTTTATTGTAAGAAATTATTTAAATTTTTAGTGGAAACTTGTCTGAAATGGTTGCATTAAAAGTCTGAACTGATACAAAATGATAAAATTAATTATACAGACAATTTTGAAATTATCTAGCAATTTTAGGCATTACCTAAATAATGCTGGAAGAAATACTCTTCATGTAAGTAAAATTCGACTGTCCTTAATGCTATTTTCAATTAATTGGATTCTATCGTGTTAGTTTTAATACCTTTTTATTTTAATTATTATCTCTTTTACATTTACGATTATATTTTTGCTTCACATTTATAACCTGCACATGACTGGATAGTTACAATTACGCTAAAGTAACAATTAAAAAAAATAATAAAACTACTATAAAAAATAATCTTCTTTAAAAACTAGTATCTCATCAAATATTACTTTTTATATTTCAGATTTTATTTAATTGTTTCTCTCAAACTGCCATGATTTCTGTAAGTTGCTTTAAATTTGGTTGAAAAGTCTGCATGTTTATGCAAAATCATGCAAAACAAAAAAACTTTTTTAAGGAAAACTTTGTATCTTCTACTGTATTTCATAAACTAATGCTTCTAGAAAACATTTTAGTTTTTCATAATCGTGTTAGTTTTAGTAAAAATGTACACAAATATTGCATTTAACATTGAAAATATTTGGAAAGACTACGGATCATTTTCTTAATTACTTGACATTATGAGGTTAAAAATACGCTTTTTTTAACGTTTTGTTATTGGTCTCATAAATGACTAAACTTTAAAGGGAAAATATGAGTTGAAACTTGTTATTTACATGGCTGCATTTATTGAAGGATTTATAGAGCATTTGTGTACAAATTCGAAAATGTGTCCAAATACTAAAATGTCAAGTGACTTCTGGTTGCACAGTGCATATATATCTTTGCATATATAAACAAGAGTTCAGAAATTACAAAATTAAGTCACTCAGTATGCTGAGGAATTAGCTAAATAATCAAGAATTGAATGGTAGTCAACAAGCTAACAGATGTAACACAAATAGAAACGTTCGATTTACATCGAAAATCAATCGAAACGAAATTGGTAAAAAACAAAAAACTTAATTAAATTACATAAAATTAATAATATAATATAATTAAGCGAATAGTTAAACATTCTTATGACCTTACGTAACTGTTTGAAATTAATTTAAATTTGTTTTTTGTATGTATCTGCATTTGAATTATTTCAGGATTTCTTTTAATAATCGTCTAGTTATAATTCAGAAAATTGGCTCTGTTGAGAATTTTTAGGCTGCACTTTGAAAAAGACCAAAGAATTTTCAACAATTAATTTTTTTATATTCCATTATTAGTTTTATGTAAATACGCATATGCCGTTTCAGATTGCGCAGTTATGAAGTAGCTAAAAATAACTCATTTGAAAATCGTAGAATTTTACATATGTTATCTCTATTCTGATTTCAACTGCTCTGTTCTGCACTATATAAGTTTTATAATTTAAAGTCTTATGAAGCTCCAAACATAAAAAGATTTTCCGTTTCCCTTTCACAGCGAAATTTTATAAACAAATGAATGTATGTTAGCTTTGATAAAAATGTAATTTAATTGGCGCATTTAGGGCTTTGTAGCTATATTGCATGTGGCAGAATAAATGCCAAAGCAATTAGAGAGCTGGCTTCGTCATATATATTTAATTCTTTCTTTGTTTTCATATGCGTTTTAAATTTTCGTTTCAGAAAGGGAAAATTTAAATTCAAACAAACTTAAAGTTTGAAAACATTTATCCTATAGAATCTTGAAACTGTAAATATTTTAGAACAGAATTGCTTTCAGGTTTCGTATTCATACAATACAATAAATTTGAAACAAATA
This sequence comes from Stegodyphus dumicola, assembly GCF_044657685.1. Classification (NCBI taxonomy): domain Eukaryota; kingdom Metazoa; phylum Arthropoda; class Arachnida; order Araneae; family Eresidae; genus Stegodyphus; species Stegodyphus dumicola. The sequence continues at coordinate 94,212,022 of NC_140772.1, read as the reverse complement.
ATGGAGAACAGATTGTAATATTTAGTATTCGTAGCGAGTATAAACTAACTAGACGTCAATAGACTGTGTAATCTTTAAGTCTTAAGTCCAGAGAAAGAGTGTAAAGAAACCTTTATTAACTCAATATATTCACAGATGACGCCGATTTGTAACTTAAAATATAATAGAATTAAGTTAGGCTAATGGCTTTTCACAGGTCACTTAATGCGCAGGCAGTACCCGGAGTAAACAAGCCTTATGTCTAAAGCGTTCAACGCTGAAGAAATCTAATCGCTAGTAAATCAAAGATAACAATGTGACCTTCAAGCAGGCAGAACATGCTCACTCTTTTTCTCTCTCTGTCTTTAAATTCACCTTACAAAACCTTCCCTTAAATACTATACTCTTTCTACCTCATTTAAATATATGCGAGATAACTCATTCACATTCTGGCCAGAAAGCTTGTATTGAAAACAAGAGTAATAATAAAGTTGATTCAAAATAAAATTAACTGTTAAATAATTCAAATGAATCCCCACAAGATTTTTGAAAACATAGAGCATCACAAATAATCATAAATATTTAAAAAATAAAATTACTGTTCGCCAAATTTTTAACTTTGCGCGCAAGTGCAAAGGTGATGTGTCTACAGTTACGCATTTTTGGCAGCTTTGACGTAGTGCGTGTTATTGGAACTGATAATCTACGCATAATTAATTCCAACGAATGCATGGGTGCTTTGGTGGCCTTACACATTTGTAAAACCAAATCGAGTCTGTTCATTGTCACAGTTCTCCACGAAGCTACTCGTAGCCACGTAGCCCCAAATGTTTTGCCATGATCAAATAAACAAAAGCATAAACTTCTACTGTATCAAAGTCTTTAAAATTCAAAAATAATTCCTGCGATTTCAAACTTTGGATCCAAATTCAAAGGTATTGAGACTCTAGTTGTACGAATACACTTATTTTTCTTCTTGAAAAATGGAATACCTATCTGCTGTTTGAAGAAAGGAAACACATTGCATAATTAAATATCTATTTTTAAGTAATGTTAGATTTCAAACGTTAAGAAATTTACTGTTCAGATAAAAAGGGGCTGCCACTACAATTACATACAATCCATCTGTTTGTTACAGGCGGATGTATGTTACCATGCAAATTTTAATAAGTGGGGGGGGGCTTTATAATATTTTCACAAACATCGAATGTGATTTTCGTGCAGTGAATCGTGACGACAAAAATTATATATAAAAAAAAAAAAAAACTCTTGACATTTACAGGATTGAGCATAAGAAAGGATAGCAAGAGGGTGTCTTCAATACTCTTTTATATTCGAATAGCGAATATCATAGCGTTTGAATACATAATACAGAACTACTTTATAATTTTACAATGTGTAAGATTTCTGCGTGGCTCTGAAGGCTAATATTCCTTGTGTTCTTTACAATTTCAGTCTGACAGAATTTTAAATCATTGTAAACAACATTTTTGTAATTTTTAACAGAACTGCTCAAATTAACTGTATTTCCTGTTTAAAAAAATAATATTTTTTCCCCAATTCATCAGCGAAATTCTTTGCACGTCCTCTGCGCAAGCCAATCATTGGATAAAAATGAAGCCTTTTTATTAAATAAATGCCAAATTCTGCACATATTCTTAATTAATGACGGAGTAATGTAATAGCAATCATCTATTTTACTCTTTGCTTTTGATATTTTGAACAACTCGATTCAATATAATACTTTCCGTTATTAAAATTTATTGTTTCTTAAAATTATTTTCTGCACCTCTTATATTCACTAACGATGATCTTACATGCTTATCGTAACAATTAAATTCACTGAAGAGAAAAAAATATCATATTAATTTGTCTTCGAATTTATGCATTCTAAAATATTTCTATGCACATTATACGTGACTTATCCATGTTAGAAACAAAAACTGAATATAGATAAGCTCTTTTGGAACAAGAAGAAATCATCCTGTAACGTTTAAAATACTTAAAAAGAGAATACCAACGTACGTACCTACGTTCTGTTACCTAAAGTAAACGAAGCTGTTCAATTTTTGAAATTACCTTTATTTGCATATTTTATATATATATATTTTTTTACTTTATTTGATACATCTGTATTTTTTCCTTAATATATTCTTTAAAAATAAATTTTGAAAAATATTTCTAATAGTTTACCCTGAAAATCAAGTAGTTTGAATTATCTTTACTATGCAGGATTAAAATGATTTTATTGTTACTTACCGTTAAGGTGATTACATCGGTCTTACATTCCTTTTTCTGTCAAATGTTTAGTTTAGTTCAGTTCAGTTGACGATGAAGGGGGGCACCCGCTCTTTATGGACGATTAAAAGTTGTTATCTCGAGTTCATAATTAACTAGATTTATTTTAATTTTAAATAATAATACCCAATTTAATTAAATATTCCATATTACAATATGTAGTTTAAAGGTAAAAATTTTGAAGCATATTAGCATGACAGGGAAATAAAAACTAAAAACAGTTGCATTAAAAGTAAAGTAGTACATAAAGTTCACAATTCATGGAATTCATAAAGTTAGATCGAACCTTCATAAAATCGATCATACAAATTACCTCAATATCTTGATTAAGACATTACACCGTACGCTGGTAAAATAGAGTTACTATGTGTGAGCTTATGAATAAAATAATAAAATTTTAAAGAACTAAAAATGATACCATTATATTCTTTTTTTAAAGGGATGGCAAATATATTTTCCTACTTCAGAAAGTCGGTTCATAATTTTAAAATTTTAAGAGCAAGAAGTATTTGTTTAATAACGAATTTTTTGAAAGAAATCACATTAGCTGCAGAAAATGTAATGTGATATTTTCTTGATAAGGGGCACTCAATTATGTAATGATATAAAAATCCAAATTCCGAAGAGACACAGAGACAATTATTGATAAGTGTATGTTTATTTTAATTTTAAATAACGTTGATAAGTAAAACTTTGCGATAAATTCATGTCCTGTTATGCATGTTAACAACGGATGAATTGGAATTTTACGATTTAGATCAATTGTTGGCAGGCAGTTAGAGGCACCTCTCCTCTGTTCACGAAAAGTTTATTCTTCTTGCCATTTTTTAGTGAAATTGTAAAGATTTTTAAGATTTGATCTTGGCGAAGGAAAAAAGCATACACCGCACTGTAACGTTCAGAGACTTTTCTTATTAACTGATTCGAACACATTGCCATGTGATCCAGTATGAGATTTTATCCAACAAGTGTTGCCCTAACTTTTCCTGTTTCGTAATAATTGGTGAATCTGAAAGTCTTTATTAATTGTATGGACCAACGGTCGTTAAATGATTAGTAGATGATTAACTTTCCTCATTAGTTTTGAAAATGCCCAGAACACGTTTTTTAGATCTTACAAATACTAAATATCTGCTATAATATAAGTGCTTCGCAGCTGATTTTTGTGATAGAGCTTGAAGTCAAGAAAGATTTCCATTTGAAGATTATACACAATGACTACGTCATGAAATAATACAGCAATAAGATTAGCACTCATTTTTGAATACCATTTTTTTTTGTATTCCCTAACGATGTAGTTATTTAAAATGTCTTAATTAACATTGGTAATGAAATAAAGTTTTTGAAGACTTCATTAAATTCTTCAGATAAAAATTTAAATTTCCCGATTATGATAAGTAATTTAAATCAAATACTGTGTTTCCAAATAATTTTAAATCTTAGACCGATAATTTTGATTTCCGTTTTTTCTTAGTTACCCTTAACCATAGATGGTGCCAAAATTACTGCATTTTCATTTATTTTTAATTTAATATTTTTGCTTATTTAAGCAATAAATTTATTAAATGTTTTACAGTATAATTTTTATCTCTCAAAGGAGCAGGATGTAGGGAAAATGTTCTAAAACATTACTTTTTTCATTTATCGTAATAAGGATAAAATCTTGAATTTTGCGTTAAGTCACACTGACAACAGAAATTATCCATGCAGGGGCATATTATTCCCTAATCGCAATATTTATAGCAGTCTAGAACATTTACACATGGCATTGTTAGGTTTTAATATGCTTGAATATCATGAAACTGACATGTATAGCTCTGGTTTAGAAACTCTGTTTATAGATATATCTGGTGTGGTGAAATTTCACCATCAATAAAGCTATACTGCATCCTCAAATAATTTTGTAATTTTAGAGTATTCTTGAGTCCATTAGACTTTTATAATCCTAACACTAATCTTTCCCCTCTAACGCTATACTAATTCTCATAACATACATCGTTGCAGAAGGATTTAAAAATGTTAAACCTTTTGCATATTGCTACAAGGAAAAATATTGTCAGATTTTGCTAAGGGGAAAGTTTAGGATCGAGAATAAACTCCTTAATTAAATGAATGTGTCTAAGAAAATCTAAGTCAGTTTTATGTCACGCGTATATCATGCCTAATGAAATCGTGACATGGGTCATGATACCAAATATGGTGATGGCGACAAAACTTTGATGAAGAACACTTTTAATATTGCAGTAGTGAAATGAAATACGTTTTTAGGATATATGCAGAAGGGGTCGTTCGCACTTTATGGAAATTAGTTTCTATTTACTTTATCTAGTTAGCATTTTCCGATAAATATACGGAATTTTAAATACTCGTTTGTTTTGATTAAATAATGCGGAGCAAAGGATTTATTTTAGAAAAGGCTCTTAAAATTGATAGATGGTTCAAAGGTTACATAAATGCAATTTCCGAGGAAAAATATTCGCATTAACATATTGCAAAGAAGTGTACAAATCGAGGTTATTGCATTTCAATGAAAGATAGTTTTAATATATTAAATTTAAAAAGCGAAATATTATCTAGCTTGAAGTAAACATGAAAAAAAAAAAAAAAAAAAAAAAAAAAAAAAAAAAAAAGAACGGTAAAAAAACAGCTTCCTAAGGCTTGTGTAGATATCAAGAGATTTAAGATTCTGAAAGTGAAAGGAATCGCCGCCGCGACTCAAAGATCCATTGTATTGGAACTGGAAACTGACATTTCAAACGTTGTTCGATTCAGAATCGCAAGTTCTACAACTGCATGAAAAACATAAACACATACAAATGCAGTAAGTGGCAATAAATTGCAAAAGTTGCCTTCTAAAATTTTTACATAAATAAGCAAATAAATAAATAAGCAAAAAATAAATAAATAAAAAACCGAAAATAGCAAAAACCATACACAAAGAAAAAAATAAATAAATAGTACTTAAATGTTTAAAGAAATTGACGACATCACTTATTATTATCACTATAAATTATTTTAATAATTAAAAATCGACATGTCGTTTTCTTTCAGTATTTTACATATTGAGCCATAATATAAGTTTCAGTCAAAATTTTGTTTCATTCGCATTGAAGAAACTATCTGTAAAAGAGATCTGAAAATTCATGAACATGGGCCATTTACACGAAAGTATATTGCATATAAATAAATTTATTTTAATAGACAATCACTAGTTGAGGAGTGACAAGTTCATGTTTATTCAGGAATTTGTTGCAGCGTGGTATGATTATCTGTATATCTGTTCTCTAGAATTGCCATTTGACTTTTATTGCCTCGTAATTTAAATTTCCTCACCGAAATAGAATGGTGTCTTCATAAGATTTTTACAAAATCTGAACACCTAAAAATCAACGCTTAGGGATCAGGATTAGTGTTGTTCTTAAACTTCCCACTAGACTTTCTCAGAAGATATTTCGTGAGGGCTGACCATTTTCCAACAAGGTACGCCATTTTGAGATTCTCAAGCAAAGCAAAATTGCTGTATTACCTATAACAACCTCGGCATTCAGGCTAGAAGATACATCCAAATGAAGCGGCATATTCACCACTGACAGCATTTTGCATGAAATCGTTACTGTTATTCCACTTTTATTAACAATAATCTGAGAGATATTGGCAAATATATTTCTCAAAATATCACTTTCCGACAAGAATTTTCGGTTATGTGCACCGAAAGGTTCATTACATTTTTGAAAAATTTATTCGTCTACTCTGTTGGTGACAATATTAATGATTTTGATAACTGGAATCATAATAATAGCAATGAGATACATAAAAGCAGAAGCAGTAAATGTAGTTTGGGTTAAAAATTGAAAGTGAAAGAATGCAGTAGAGAGAGAAAGAATTTCATATTCCAAAAATTTTATTCTTCATTTTTCTTCCAAAGAGCCAATTTGCCCTGAAGGACTATTAATTTCGATTTGACATTTTGTATTGGTTCACTATAAACGGCGTTTAACTTTTCAAACTGTTGCCACCAAATATTGAAGCCTGCATTATGTTTAAAGAAATTAAATAATGAGAAATCTGCATGAATGTATGTATGTTTCTCACACTGTGAAGAAAAAGATGACTAGAGACATGAAATTTTGAATAACTTAGTCCTGCACTCGACTATGTGCATCTGGAATCCCAAATCTGGAATTTGTTATATTATTTATTTCTTATTATGTAAAAAATTAACGAATTTTTTATTAACAAACTCAACGATTTCACGATTTCAAATCGAGGAATGGCACACTGTACGAAAAAAAAAAAAAAAAAAAAAAAAAAAACTTTGGGCGTACTATAAAATCTGAGTGCTTTCAGATTTTATATTTTTTATTACTTCATTATTTATACGACCAGTTAATTACTGAATTCTAGTATTTCAATTTGAATTCAAATGTCTGTGAAGCGCTTGGATGCTTTCGCAATTTTGATTCATTTGTAAACGAACGTGCATTAGAAAGTTATCATGTTAGGCAGGCAGCAGTAGTGTGCTCTGTCGGAATCAAGTAATACAATCAATTCATTTGCAAATATTGTGCACACGTAGCAAGTGAGGATGGACGAAGACATGAACTTTACTGGAATTCTAAAAATACAGTACCACATTATTTGGACCTGCGCATGTAAGCTAAAATTATATGGTGCTAGTATCGTGCTTCCTTTTTGTGATAACATAAGCATAGCTAAATGAATTGAGTCTGTTTTTCTCAAAAACGTGAGCAAAAATGGCTGATGTCGTAGCTTGCTCTAAACATCAACCTTGTTTAAAAGAATGAAAAAAAAAAGAAACGGTTTACTGCTTTCGAGTACTATATCCATTTGGATAAAGCTGAGCTGTTTTTGGTTATTTTGAGCACAGATGATAAGTCTCCCACACGCCTGCCGATAATACTTTAACAACGTTAAAAGGGATTTACGCTGACTTCAGTTTGTGTAATTTTTCATTGCATTCCAGGAAGGAATGAATCAATATAATCTGAGCATAATTGCAAGGTTTTCTTTAGATACTTTCAGTACAATTTCTGGGAACTTAAAGCGTTTTCTTAATTCTTCTGAGGTAAGGTTTTAATACGTATACCCATAGGTGGATTTACTTGGTAACTATTTTTTAAATTTTGTATTAGCAAAACTTATAAACTGAATCTCGATGACTGATGTCGGCATAATTCCTTTAATAACGCATTTAGAGTTCAGAATATTTTATTTTAAACATTCATATTTCTATGAAAATTACTTATAAAGCAAAGGATTCTTTAAAAGCTCTCAACCAACTATTAGATTTTATATAAGTAAGCCAAACGCTTAGTAACAAATTTACGTTTACACTGTTTCATTGCTTGTAAATTACAAGAATTTACATTTTTAATTGAACTGCATCGTTTCAATTCACAAGCCTTTATTCTTCTTTTATTCAACTACATAGAAGAATGTTATAATATGTGTTAGGATTGTTGGGATTGAACCACAGAATATGATGAAAAGTGTCTTTGCATTTCTTTACCCACTAAAACAGAAAACTGCGAAGCAAGCAATTTTACTTTCGATCTGGCATAAAATATTTGAAAATCGACACGAATTAACAGCTATATTGAGTTTTAACACTTTCAGATAAGGATCATTTAATATTTTATTTTTTTTAATTTTATTTTATCAATTTCATCAATTACATTTAAATCATTGTTCCCTTCTCTTATTTGGACAAGAAAAGTATTTATGAAAATCGGATCTACTTAAAATCTTTGTTGATGTGCATATACATATATATATTAAACAAAAATTTGTCTCTCTTAAATCAAGGGCAAGCGCAATTTTCAGTTCCATTTCATTTATATGAAAAACTGGTAGGAAAGATTCTATATCAGAAAATGAACATTTTATCCAGTTTGAAGAGTCAATGCAATCTAAGAAATAAACTCTAAAATATTTAGTCATTTTGCTCTATTAGTTTCTGTCGTGTTCCGACACGTTAGGCTTATGTTTACGTTAAGGATAAAATTCATGGAACTATATCCTGAAGAAGTTGGAAAACGACATTAAACTTCTCAGGTATGGTCTTTGCAAACTGACGATTACGGCTTATGGTACTCATATTATATTCAATTCAAAATGGGATGCTCTTGTTAGACGTCCGTAAAAGTGAGCTGCAACTATCGGCTGAATATCACCATGCACGGTTGTAATTCGACACATAATCACTATGCCCATATTTGTACTTTCAATCAGTAACAAAATTCTGCAATTATATGCCTTAATTCAAAATTCTTACATATCTCAAATTAAGTGGCCTAGAGAATTGAAAGCCAATTATATATCTATGAGGAAGTATCATTTCTTGTAGTTACGACGTTTTACATCGTATGACTATACGAAGATGAGTCTAGATATCAGATGTGGAATTTTATAGAAGTCATCGTTGATGTGAAATTTCTAACCATCATTTTTTCCTGAGGGTGTCATAATATTCAAGTGGAATTCAAGGGAAAATTTAAATTTGAACCAAAGTAGTTTGCTTTCCTCTCGAAGAATACTCCGTCATTTCAAGTAACCCCCATTTACCTCATTGCTATGAATTATTATTTATAAAATTATTAATTTTCATAAATACGTGAGTAGGAGTAGTGTACATAATCAAGAGAAAAGAAATATTATTCAGAAAATGTTTTGCTATCTTCAAATCTAATAAAACATATAATGCGGACTAGATATGGAACATCACTTGACTCATCCAGATTTACTACAAAGTAAAGGATGTCCTACAAAGAAGTCCCCAAGTTCAAACTTAAAAGTGTCGAAAACAAAGATTGACAGAGAAAGTACAACAAGCCGTATTTATTAGGACAAACTAGAGTTTACTTGCGACCAAATCACCGCAGTAGATCATTGGGCATACTGCCTGTCCGTTTGACGTTTAGTGAAGAGCTTGTGAATGGTTTTTCACATTGGGCTTTTTGCGAAAATTCGGTCGTGCTTGAAAACTATGCCTTATCACAAAAGCATTGTGATCAGTACCAGTACCAAAAGCAGGCGTTTTTCAATGGAATACATGATTTCAAAATCATCCTTCCATAAGCTAACCTCCTTTCACGTTTCAAAGGTGGAACTGATCACATTTATGTCTAATCGAATCGAACAAGAATATTCCAGGAATATCGCGCAAAGTGCGAGGTATCCGCATCAATGACAAATAATACCATAAAGGTGCCTAACATATTACTATCATAAACTCAGGACCCAAAGAGTGTAACAGTGTGTGGAGGCAAAGGGGAGCATGAGAATCATAAATGTTCCGACATCGAAAAATAAAAGAAGGGCTGGAGTGTGTGTGAAGCAAGCAAGTCAATAAGTGTAGTTAAAATTTACTAGTAGTTCAAAATAAGACGATTACCTTTCTATGTAAATAAGAAAGATGTCAAAATACAATACGAATACATTACAAGTGCAGTAAAATATAAAACAAATGCAGGTATAGAAATGGCAAGAAATACATAATTGTCAGGCAGACGAACAATCAATCATTCCTTTTGTTGTGTGCAGCAAGTATTGTAAGATTATAAACCTCCTCTAGTATTTTATGACTGAAGGGATTTAAGGAATTTAAATATTCACAGCCAAGTGCTTTGTCTTAAAATTTTGTGTTTGTCTTACTGAGATAGGTTTCAATACTTTCAAGTCTGAGGTCTTCATGAAGTGTTTGGTTTATGACATAACAATGAGCATAACTAATAATGCGCAGAAAATTTTGAATTTTGTTAAAGTTAAGGAGATGATTTTTTGGCAGAAATCCACTCAGGTGAAGCATAAACTAAAATAGGTCTGATTATAGAGGTGCAGACAAGACGTTTCTTCCTAAGGTCCATACTAGAATATTTTCCAACAAAAAGTAGACTGTTAACACCATTGTTTGCTTGATTTATAGTATTATGAACATAATGTTTTAATTTTGTATTAAACGTAATACCCAAGTATTGGCAGTCCTTACTGTTGGAACAATTTCGTTAAACAGAATAAGCTGAGGGCTGGTTTAGTCTGAGCTTTCTTTCGTCTAATAATAAGTAACTGAAATTTCGGTTCATTGATTGCAATTCTCTATAAAGTATACCATCTCTAAAAATAAGGTATTTTATCTTACAACTTTTTTATTGCATTTTTAACATTAGTTGTTCTTGCAGCAAGCGCCGTAGCGTCGGCATAACATCTCAGGGTGCACATTTGATTAAGGATATCTAACGAAAATCGGCAACATAGAAAAGGTAAAGAATAGGACAAAGGATTGATCTTTGGAGAGCACCGGGTCTTATGGGTCGGATGTCAGAGCAATCATTTTCTTGAAGAACGAAGAATTTCTATTGGATGTAAAGAATATCAATAGATGATAGTTTCACTGTCAATGTTCATGTGAATAAGTTTCTATATGAGCCCCTCATGCCAGACACGGTCAAAGGATTTCGCGACGTTCAACATAAGTAAGGCAACATTTTCTCTGTTATGAAGGGCTGCACCTGCGAATTCAGATAATATTACTAATCGTTTCGTAGTAGAGTATGATTTGCGGAACCCAAATTATTCGTAAGGTAAGGGAAATGTAAGTTTCCAGTCTGTGATATGTAATTATTTCAGAGATTTTCCTGAGGCGATTAAGTAAATTAATGGAACGGTGGCACCGCACTTACGTTTTTAGGAGCGCTATTTATATACACTACGTATTGTGATTATAGCCTTCTTTATTTGCAGCCTTTGTAACTATTATTTAGAAACTTCTGAATCAGAATCTTACAGGTTTCAGAAAAAATATACCGCTTTTTTATAATCCTCTATCGATCTTTGTTTTCTGGTTTTACTGTATGTTTGCTGTACCTGTATGCTTCACGCTTCCTTTCTTCACTCTCTTGCATCTTTACATTGTATGTCAGAATAGGTATTCTACTTAAAGTAACAATATACTATACTATATACAATATGCAGATTGTCCAGCAATGTCCCTGTTTTCAAAATAAAAATCTCGTAAACAAAGACAGAAGGAGGAATACAACAAGCAGTACAATTGTTGTAAAAGCTGCAAAATTTCTATACAGAAGTTTTCAAACAGCTGCAAACAGATGAATCTGTATGCTGGCGCCTGGTGACTTTGTAATTTGAATGGAAACATGTCTAGGCTATTTCCTGATATTTTCTGCGCGGTTCAAACCAGTCTCTGCTGCAGTTCTTCTGGCATATGTCAGTCCTGGACGCCTGACATATGCCTGTTTACCTCTTTTAAACACCAGGCGTCCCCATCCTCTGTCACCTGTCACCTGCAGTTCTTCTGAGGGCTTTTGCTAAATAATTCCCGAAACAGTTGCGAAATTTTCAGGAGTAAGTACAATTTGCCTGCGATGAAAATTCCTTACCAGATCATTGGCCACGCTGTCTGTCAGTTGGACATTTAACGAAAGGCTTGTGAATTGTTCTCACATCGAATCATTTAGGTACATTCAATCGTGTTTGAAGTCTGCGCCTTGTTGACACAGGACAGTGATTTAACCTCGAATATTCCAGTACCAGAAACAGACGTTGTCCAATGGAATACATGATTGCAAACTCTTCTTTTCATACGCTAAACTGCTTTAACATTTCAAGGGTGGAACTGATTGTTAATACTTCTTCTGAAGCACTATTTATATGCACTAATATAAGTTTGCAATATAAGTTTTACTGCGATTGCAGCACCATCTGTTTGCATTAAATTATTAATTGATTAATTGATTTATTAATTGATTATATTGATGATTGACACATTATTAATTGATAACTTCTCCTTCACAATAAATATACCGCTTTTTTGTATTGCTTTATCGATGTTTGTTTTTGAGATTTTTAATTTTGAAATCAGGGAGTCTTTTGCTGGGCACCCTCTATTACGATTTCTTGATTTAAACTGTGGTATTATTGTATTATGTAATTTAAAGCCATAATATAATTTTTTGCAGCTTAAATTTCTGATGCATTTTTAACAATGTTAATTGCAATATCAAACGAATGTATGTTTAATGTAGAATTAATAATGTAAATTATACGTTTATCACCAAAAGATTTGTACTATTAATAAAGGCGATTGTCAGAAGAAATAATTGACTTTTTCCTGTCATAAGCAAGAGGTGGATGATTAAAAGGTTTGCAACATGAAATCTCGCTAAAGAAATAAATTCGGCATTTTTTATTCCCTCCACAAAACATTCAGTTAGCGAGATCAATCTACTTTTCTCTGAGTGTCTATAATTTACGAAATTTTATACATAATTAAAATTTACGGTAACAAAGTCCTAAATCGCATAACAAATTTGATGAAGCAATTCATCAGCATAGTGACAAGAGATACTTTAGCATAATATTATAACATTATTACTTCGGAAACCAAGTGTATTCAGATTTGATAATGTATTGGTCTTTATCAATGATAAAATAGGATGTATGTTTTATTAAAGTTACTTTAAACTAAATAGTTTATGTTTATAAGTAATAAAGTTATTTAGGTATATTTGAAGTAACTTTTAACTGCCTGTAATCAGTAGCAATTTTTACTGACTAGGCGAAAAAAGCAAATGATTCAAAATTATTAATTACATAACTAGGCTTAATACCAAAGCTCTTTCAGACCTAATAATGCGAATTATTTTAATTTTAGGAAGACTCATTACAAAAACAAACGAGAATTATAGGAAGAGGACTAGTGTTAAGAAGAAAAGCCATACATGTCATTGGGAAAAAGCAATATAAGTTTTACATTGGAAACAAAAGACCCATCACATCTCTGTTCTAATTTATAAAAGATGTGTTATTTTTCTTTGAAGCCGATATGCCCCAAATTAGTGTTGTTTGTAACATAAACTCAGGCGAAAGCTGGAACAAATCGATTAGCTTTCAAAGATTGTCTTTTCCGATGCTAGTGGAGATCGTGTTGCAAAATGATTCATTGAAGGCCATACACAACCTTTATTTTTTACAGTGCCAGAGAAAGTGGGAAATTGATATTGATGGCTGCCACTTGGAGCGGAAATACGATCTTATTGCCTTCGAAAAGGGCAGATGGTGCAGTATCGCCGTCGTTTAAAGGAAATAATTTTCTTCATTCATACATGCTTTCTTGTTTATGTACATGTAGTACTGCAAATTGACAAATGATTTCTTAAAACGTCTAAGAAAATATTCTGCTTAAACATGGGTTTAAATATTTGCTGTGTTTTTTTTTTTGGTCCGTAATTGATATTTCTCAATATGTTATGCCAGATAAATTACCATTTTTTACTTTTTAAATGCTAACATTTTTTCCCGTAACGCACATTGCCTGAAGTCTCATGTTAAAAATTACAGATCTGTCCAAAAGGTATTATTGGGTACTTCGATTCTGCTTTATTACAAAAGTGTTGTTTGTCTCTTAAAATTTAATTTATTTTTGAATGTTGGTTATCAAACCAATATTCACAACGCTCGGTCTGATTAAAAATATCGTACGCATCTCTGACAACAAAGATCATGGTTTGATGCCCGACGATTTATGAACATTTCTATGGAGCTATGTCTCTGTGGAATGCAGCTACTTAAAACTGCATGGTATAGAAGCCTTATTCAGATATTCATAACAGGTGAATTGAGTTATAAAGCCTCGCAATTCAAGCTTTTGTGAAATTTCGGTAGCAGTCCCCACCATGCACCTTCTTTCCATGTTCTGGTTCTCACTTCAATGTTCCTCGTTTCGTGGCCAATCCCCGGAAGGCACAGTACTAAGCTCTTTATTTATATTTATTCATGTATTTTTTTAAATTCCATCGACGGGATCCAACAGGCTGAAAAGCACCTAACCCAGTGGGCCAGCTGCTCCGTCGATGGTGAAAAGAAAGAAAAGTACATGGATCTGTACAAAGTTATACTAATACATTACTAGTCTGAATGCTAATATTAACCAACGCTCTTCTATTATTTCTAAATGAGACTTGCTGGAATTGAGTATGAACACTACTTTTTAATAATTCCTCATTTTATCCTTAAAAGTATGAAATTACTAAGGGCTATCGAGCCCAAATATAAATTGTTATTAAAAAAAGGTTGTTGTCTTTTCTCACTTAATGCTGTGCAGTTACCGACACGTAAAAATTAGAATGTAAAATTTAATGATGGTACAGGATGAAACATATTTAAAACAAATAACAATTTTTATTGTAAGCGTAATTTGAAGAAACGGAAATGTGTAATTGCTCAAATTCTTAGAAAAGTAAAAATATATTTTAGGGAAAACGAAAGAAGCACAATTGCTGCAAGATTTTCTCCTTTTCGAAAGCAGAAAAAATATTACAGATTCACACGCAAAAGAATAAATTACATTTTTGAATTCAGGAATTCATAATTACTTCTGACGTGGAGAAACAAATTCAATTTGCATACGTTTACATCCTTTGAACTTAAAGGTGAAAGAAACAAAATAGAATACCTCATTTATAATATGTGAATGTGGTTGAAATTCGTGATATTTAATCTCTGGACGCAAACTGTATTTGCAATAAATCAATACCATTAAAACAGATATTTTGCATTGGGGAACATTAGAAAACATGCAAGGGTGGTACAAAAAGGGAAGTGTGAATGAAGAAAAGAAGATTTTATCAAATGTGCATGCAGGTTCCATTTTTTACATATTATAATAAAGAATTAAACCCTTTCATGCTACGTTATTGAAAAGGAGGCGAAGAATGTAACGTTCCGTAAGGATATGATGTAACTATTAGAGTTTCGGCTCAGCAGATTGAAAAACCAGAACAAAAAATTAATACAACAATATTTAATATTCGATCATATGTAGTTATTTTCATTAGTGGACTGTAAATTGGAAAATGAAAGTTTTTATATACCTCATCTTTTTGCCTTAAATGAGTCAAGCTCTTAACGACAAAACTGAGAGTAGTGTTTGATGTATGTGTAAAAATCATCACCAGGTGATTATCGTAATGGCACATTAATGGTTGGTTCAAAAACCTGTTTAACATATTTTTTTGAGATTCAGCTGACCTCGTATTGCAGTAACTGCTACTACTGAGAAAATATAAAGACGAGTAAAATTTGAAGCTAAACATAGGGAGTTTCAAAGAATATATTGGAGAGATAATTCAAATCAGCGTGTGTAAGGTTATCAGTTGAATATTAAGATGTATGGAACTGCTTCTGAGCCATAGTGTGCGAAAAGAGCATTGAAACAATTAGCAACTGAAAGAAGTTAGAATTTTTCTAAAATCGCTATTGTTGACGGGTGCTTAACGTTCAAGAGTAATTTGAGCTAGTAGTTAAAATGAGCCAAATTCTTAGGGAACTCGGTTTGGAACGCTATAAGTGGTCTACCAATAAAAGCACAATGCTGAAAAAGCAAACATAAAGAGTCTAACTGAGGATAAAAGACTTATGATTGTAGAAACTAAGGCTTTAAAAGTCCTTGGCTGCAGTAGGACGCTAGTAAAGATGAAGTATTTGTAACTTTGAGACGTTGAGTTGCCAAGACATTCAAACAAAACAAAATATATTGTTCTGAATAGCAAAATTATTCGTCCCTTTGTGTTGGATTGCATCTTTGTCGTATCAATGAAAAATCGTCTGTAAGAACTTTGGAAATTTAAAGTTCTATGGGATGATCCAGTTCCAGAAGAGACTAGGAAATCTGGAGGACTATGTGCAATGAAATTCAATACTTAACTTCAATTTACATTCCTAGAAATATTCTGTAACTTGAAACTTTGAAGATTCAATTGCATGGTGTCTATGATTTATCGGAAAATGGTTATCGTGCAGTTACGTATGTCAACTCACCTAATCACCAACTGTTTGCATAAAAACTGTTGATAGCAAAATCTCGAGTTGCTCTCATTAAACGAATTCCGATTCCATGACTGGAACTCTGTGCTACTGTTTTGATCAGTTTATGTTGTTTCAATCTTTTGTCTATTGTTCTTAAGGCAATCCGTTGGAAGAGCGTTAAAAGTAGGAATTGATTCTACACATGCATGGAGTGATTAAAGTATTGTATTATCTTAGCCAATGTCTGAAACCAACCGATGGCAAACGTTTGTAGCCTATAGAGTGTCAGAGAATCAGGCTCATGTTTCAGCTGAAAATTCGAATCACATTTGAGAAAAGGAGGTGAATGTTTGTCACGGAGACTTGGTGGTTCGGCTGATTTGGTAGTTCATAACTTCGTTGGAATGGCCCAGAGTTGTTAAAGTCAAGATAAATTCCATTTTGTCAAATAATTCCGAATTCTGGGTAAGCATTGAAAGACGTACGGAACTACTCTTCATGTGGTGTTGGAGTAGACATAGAAGGGTTACCAATGATTTCAAAGATCTCGTCTTTTGTAAAACTGCAAAAAATGGTAGCGTAATGTCATAGATTTATCAATAATGCCAAATTACCATTGGACAGAAGAAATTTAGGATTATTAAATACGAAGTTGTTGGAAGACCGCATATCGTGTGTTATTAAACAAGTTCAAGCGATAAGTTTTTCTTCTGCCTTAAAAGTAATATAGCACAAATGGGGGAACCTTTTTGTCACGAGACGCCACATTTAAGTTAGGCAGTGATAAAGGAGGCCGCATAAGTTGATATACCTATAAATGCGACTTTTGCGAAATTATCACAGTTTTTGTACAGTTGTATCACTTTATTGCATTACATAGAAATAATACAAAATATCAGAAGTTATTTATCAAAATAAAAATTTACAATATAAAATATTTTTTACATAAGGTTAATAACATATTATAACATTAATCTGTAATAATTTTTAATAAATAATTCAGCAGCATTTTACCAGGTTTCTATGGAATGTTTTTAGCATCAAAAATAGATTTAAGGATACTATCTTCCCGCAACTCAAATAACTTCATTTGTAGTTCTGTAGGAGCTTTGGATATATCTACTATATGTGATTTGTTCAAATGCCAGATTCATAGCAGAAGTCTGCTCGTCAAAATCTGAAAACGTTTGCAATATATTCTTCTATTAAAGAATTCAAGACACCTATATATTCATCAATTTTCAATATACTTGTTATATTTTCCTTTCATAATCGATCATCTACATGATTTGATTTCACTTAGTTTTACTTAGAAATTTCCATTCACAACTTTGCAGTATAATACCATTTATGTCTAAATATAAATATTTCTTTCCCATATAGTTTTAAGGTTTTCAAAAGTTTCTAACACAATGTTTAGTTTTAAATCCCGTTTGTCTTTAAGCGCATTCATAATTTTCATTTCTAATTTTACAACCATATTCAGTGTTTCATCCACACATACCAAAATATTTCTTATTCTATATCTTCTGATATTTAGTCTACGTCATATTTCAGTATTTCAAATAAACTTACACGACTCACACGATTATTTTTTCATATTTTAGATGCACTAACTATGCTAATTTTATCAGGACTACTATTCCTCCTATTCTGCTTGGCGAACATGACGTGTCCTGATTAGACAATGAGTTTGACTGCAAACTATGTCTTATGGAGTGTAGAAGAGCCGACAAGATGAGAAGGGTTTTAATTACCTTTGATTTTCCACGATATTACAGGTGCTCCCGCACATCGGGATACAAAGACAAACAACTTGTGGTCTGAACGTAAGAATATAAAAACTACTAACTAACTAAATTTAAAATGAGAGTTAACTTTGAGTTCTTTACACAAATGACTAGCATTAAGACTGGCCTTTTAAATTACTATGTATGTAGTACGCAAACTGCGGAAATCAACAATACGTCTTTAGCTTTCAAGAGGACTAAAACCTCTGGCCTTAAAGGCGGACAGCAACTGCCTGCAAGCTCGCGTGAAATATAGTGGCAAGCAGGTTCACTCTTTCCCCATCTAACTCTGCTTTTGGCGAAAAGCCGCAACTTAAATACTTAAGTGTTAGCAAGTGCAATTTGCATAAACAATTTAACGCGTTTATTCTGACCGGAAGTGGAAAATAAGAGATGATAGTAAAGTTTTAAAATAAAATAAACGTTAGTAAAACTTAAGATCCTTACAATTTTACCTCTTTCCTACTCTAGTTATATCTATGTTACACTCATGGAAAAATAACAATTTTTTGCGTCACATGCATAAAGAAATTCTTAAAACCAACTTTTTCAGTATCGTACCCAAATTACCATTTTTTAAATGTGAATTGTTAATGTTAATGTTAATATTTTTCCTATGGTAAAACTATGGTTTTACTCCCTTGCATCTTTTTAAAATTTGTTTTAACATTTCACTTTTAATTCTAACATACGTCTTTTGAATTGCTTCTTCTTTTAATTCTAGCCCATAATCTTAACTTTTTTTATTCAAATTTCATGCAATACCAACGTAATTCACTAACCCAATGTCTTTCACTGATATCCTATTTAATAATATTACAAGTTTCCTTAATTGACAAAAAGCGAATATTTAATTATTACTTATTCCAAAATAGAATTAGTATATTTTTCACAAACATTACCTTCTTTCATTCAAAACACACGGTAACCTATAACTGATTTAGAGATACAAAAGTGACTTTTATCATATGGCGCTCATTTGTAAGCATCTTTCGACCTTTGCGGTTTTTATGACTTCTTTCGCAAGTATATCAATACTATCAGAAAATGCGTTTGACATTTTTACTCAATTTAAAGGCGACATAATGTTATAAGAATTTTTTTAGTTAAATTTATAGGGCAACTAAACATAATTTGTGCTAAATATGCATAAACATTGAGATTCAGAATATTTCTTTTTAATCCGCTGTAAGACATGAAGTTCATTCATTATATGGACGTCCTACTGAATTATTTTGCTATACACTGATAGAAAATTTTTATTTTACAAATTCACCTTTTAACGAAATAGAAATAAAAACCAGGATCACCTGTTGTTTTTAAGAAAATGAATTTTGATACACTTCTGGAAATGTAAATGCTTTTATAATTTTCTTTCGATAAAAAGTAGTTTTTCATTAGTTTACTAATTTCAATAATTATCTTATTAGCTAATACATTTTCTTATGAATGGAAGATTGTCGAAAACGTGACACAGTATAACTCTTACGAATGTACCTTTACCAGCATACACACATTACCGATTGAACCGGTGAACATTTTACTTCGATCTACATTAAATTTTAAAAATATTTAAACTTTCATATATTCCCGAGTACGAGCGAAAACTAAATAGATATTTTTATGTTGCATATATTAAATAAAATTAATTGAAAACTTTTATGAATGATATTTGAAGTAATGATTAGAGCTTCATAAAGTGAGAATTCACTATGCTAATACACGTATCATCAGTTATTTACATTAATCAATATATCATTATTCAGTACATGTACTATATGCATATATATTTAAAGTTTAATAGTCTTACATTTATTACAGCTGAATAATTAACTATTGAGTGAAAGAGGCCCATATCTTACACTATTTAGTTCGCATTGAACAAATTTTCCCAAGACCCACATTGAACCACGTTTATTAAATTCGTCAAGGCTTTTTTATTTCTCCATTTTCACACTCACTATTCATTTTAAAGGTAAGTACTGAACACCATTTCAGACACCGATATGTATCTACACTCACGTTTGTGAAAATTGCAACACCATGAAGGACTTACGCGAGTGAGCTGAAATTTTCAGGAAATGCAAAGTAGCGCATGATATGCAAATGATTAGAATTGCAAATCCGTAGCGCATGCGTATGCTGAGCAGCGCCCTCTGAACGGCTGATGGATCCGAATAAATAGACGGCTGTAGCGAGGCGTGTATGGTTATCGGTGGTTATCTGCTAGTGGTAAACGTTAACTCAATCTGTACTTATGCCTCGTCGACGAAAGAGAGCGAGATTTGAACAACTTACAGAGTTTGAACGAGGGAGAATCATCGGCCTTCGTGAAGCTGGATTGTCGTATCGTGCAGTAGCCTCTCGTGTGCAGCGTAACAGCAGCACAGTGATGCGCGTTTGGAAGCAGTGGACGGACGAGTGTCGGACAACTCGGAAATCCGGGAGTGGACCCCGAAATGTGACGTCAGCTCGCGATGATAGACACCTGGTCCGCATGGCGCGGACGGACCGTACAGCTTCCTCTAGACAATTGGCAGCACTGTGGTCAATAGCTACAGGTGTTTCATTGTGTGCTTCATCAATTCGTAGACGTCTGCTGCAGTGTGGACTGCGCGCACGGACTCCTTTATACAGGATCCCCCTAACGCACGACCATCGCCGCCTGCGGCTACAATGGGCCAATCAGCATAGAGACTGGCGTGCTGATTGGCAGCATGTCGTGTTTTCTGACGAATCCCGTTTTAATTTGTGGTACCATGATGGCCGCATTCGTGTCAGACGCTATGCCGGTGAACGCCACCTTCCGGAGTGCATTATCGAACGCCACAGTGGACGAACACCCGGAGTTATGGTATGGGGCGCCATAGCATATCATAGACGATCTCAATTGCTACGAATTGTGGGCAATCTGAACAGCAACCGGTATATCCGTGAAGTTCTACAGCCCGAAGCTGTTCCCTTCCTTCAAAGCTTGCCAGGCGCTGTATTTCAACAGGACAATGCCCGCCCTCATACTGCTCGGATTGTTAAATCCTTCTTTGCAGCGCAGCAGGTACAGCTTCTTCCTTGGCCTGCGTGTTCCCCGGATATGTCGCCAATTGAACATGTGTGGGATGTCATTGGTCGGCGTCTTGCTCGTGATCCTCATCCTGTTGCGTCTGCAGACGAACTTTGGGTACGCGTACAAACGATATGGAATGCTCTTCCTCAGTCAGACATTCAAACTTTGTTTGACTCCATGCCACGTCGTGTAGCAGCACTTATTGCGGCGCGTGGTGGCCACACAATACTGATTCTGATCTCTTGTTCTTGTTTGTTTGCTTTGAACATTTAATCATTTATTTGTACCACTACCACTCAACTGTGTATTAAATTGCATTCAATTATGACGATTCCTTCTTGGTGTTGCAATTTTCACAAACGTGAGTGTATATGATAAATCATATTTTTCTATTAGCTGCGATTTTATATATTCAAGAAGTACGCTTAAGTCTTGATCCTTCTCTGTGTTCTAGAAGATCGATTCAGTTGAGAACATAACATTGCGATTTTAGTAGACTTACATGCATTTAACGGTGTCAACATTACTTCGTTTTTGCAAGGTTCTTTTCAAACCATGTTGCATTCGAATGTGGTGTAATAGATCACTTTTTCTTTTAAGGGGTCTCAGCAACCCCTATACCGACAATGTTAAGTTGGCCATTTTCGATGTACCTTTTCTCAAACTCTGCTGTAGATACACGCTTGAAATTTTTCGTGTAATTAAAGTATACCTATATGATTATACTAAAATGAGCTTTTGAAACATTTTGAAATTTAGAGTAATTTACAGAATATTTTGTTAGGCATAGTAAAATTTAGCACTTTTCTCACACAAAAAAAAATTAATTTTTTTTTTCTAAGTTTATCACAAAAAGATCATTTCAGTAAATATAAAGAAACCTAATAAATAAGCCATACACATTTTAGATACCTGTGAGCAGTAGTTCCTGAGAAAAGGTACATGGAGTATAAAAAATTCACGTTTGTAGAAAAACGCATTTTCATGTAAAAATCCTCATTTATCAAGGCATTCGATGACAAATGAATACTAGATTTTTTTACAGTTCTAATTTTCAAAGAGATTAAAGAATGGTATTTTTAGAAATATAAAAGTGTAGAGAGTTTGAAAATGCAAAAATCCGAAATAATAGTTTTTTGAAGATTTTGGGATTCCAACACATCTTAAACACTTATGACCATTGGATACAATATCTAAGAAGAAAATTATTATGATGTTTCAAATCATCATCATCAGTACTTTTTTACAGCACATTTAAAAAACGTTTCATGAGATTTCATGTGTCTCTACAAATTCTTTATTACTTCAAAAAAAAAAAATATCCGAACATTGAATACAATGTCTAACATAGAAAGTTTCATGTTGTTTAAATTGTTAAGCTCACTAATTATTTTTAGCATGATTTAAACTTAAAGTAACTTTATAAGTTCTCATATTCTTTTTACAAGAAACGAACTTGCGATTATTCACTGCAAATTCTAAGACGAGAAGCTTCGTGACTTTTCAAACTATCAACTTCATTAAATTTCTTAGGACATACTCTACATCTGAAGATTCTTTCATGACATTTCAAAAATTTTCAACTTGAGTGAATTGCTTGAAGCATATACTGCAAAGGAAAGATATAACGCTTAACACAATTGTTATAAAAATAATGATACATTTATTTCATCAAGAAGCTTTTCCATTTCAATACATTTATTTATTTTCCAAAAAGCAAGTTTCTATATTATACATGAAATACAATTAAAATTGTCTTTCATTAATTGATATCAAGTTAAGAGCATTATCCATTTACTTACAATTGATGTTTGTTTTAAAATCAAAATAAAAATTTAAATGTATTTTTATTTAAAAAAATACAAGGAAATGAAAAATAGATATAACATCAATCAAACGTAGAAAGTTATGTAAAATAGCTATACTTTTATTAAAGCATTTTTGTAATCTTCACAACATTTAGATTCATAAAAGCTGTCGTGAAATAATAATTTTTTGCCTTAAAGAATCTCTTACATTCTTAAAATTTACACACAAAAATATATCTTCACCAATATATTTAATTATGTCATGAACAAATTTTGTAATACATTTATGTCTTGAATGTATCATGTTTGTGAAGGATTATCCATAATGCGCATCGCTTACATTTAAGTAGTTTTTTAATCACTGGATTAAATTCAGTTTTAATATATTTTATGAGTTCTTTTTCATCATCGTCATTATTTGCTTCATCCGGACAATTGTTTTTACACCTGATTTTCAAGGGTAAAATAATTTCAAAAGTACATTTATATAAATGTATTTGACACATCTGGAATAATTTCGTTCAGTCTTATTAAAATATCATAATCTAATTGTAAATAAGTAGGTTTTAGTTTAAAGGAATGTTCATCCTGTTTAAAACCTTTGTGTAAAAGACATTCACCTTCTTTGTGAAGACTATCAACTCATTATTGCAAATGGGACTGGCACTTATAGATGAGAGATTGAATGGATGTATTTTGGAGGAAAATTCTTGCCCTGTAGGGGGAGTCATAAGAACACCGTGTGTTGTAGGATGCATGCTTTTGTTTTGTTCCACAAATTCACGTAGATGGATGTTCATTCCGTTTTCGAACTGAATGAGGGATACAAAATATCCCCAACCAAGAGTCCACTGCATTATCAACTTCGATTTTTTCTTTTCATTTTCTTGATTATCGTACATAAAAATATTTTCAGAAGCAGATTTCATTTCAGATAGTTGACAAGCCGGTTATCATCTGGAAGTTCGTCTTCCTCATCATCATCCAATCGTCGTTTTTTAATTTTGAAATTTTTATGCTGCGAAATATGAGACGAATTCTGGGATCTTGAACATCAGGTTGGGATGGTATTGCATTCATCTAAAATTCATTCGTTGGGGGTTTTATCACCATGAGTGATTCATGATTTAAGTCCACGATACGTGATGATAAAGTTAGTCTGAAAAATATTATTCGACGTTCTCAACCAAAACGGATGATAAGTATATCACAAGAAAAGCTTTGTTGTCTTTATGCATAGATATCTGAGCAACTCCGTCAGGATAGTAGTTCAGTAAGATAAAATTATATTTTTTGTCTGTCACTGTTTCAACGTCGTCTTTAATATTTAGAAGAGACTGCGTCCAAAGTTCTGCATGAATCTTCGTTCCAGGGAATTCGTAACTGATTCATTCATCACTAGTTCCGAGAACTTTTCTTCGTGGCGTGTATTGATTATCATTAATGTGATTATTAATATTTTTAAATTCATAGTTTAAGAGTTCTTATAGTAAAATATCAGCTTCATTTCGTGAATAAAATTCTTTATATAATTCCAAATTTAACTCGGCATCTGTCAAATCTATCATATTCGCTTTATCATCCAGTAAATAAAATAGAAATACGTAGCTTTCTTAAATAGTAAGACTTATCTAAAACTACATTAACGAAATGATTTCTTCACTCTAATACGATAACAAGAAGGTTTTATTTGTTTCGTTCATATGGGTAAAAATAAACTCATGTTATCATAACAGGCTAAGTGCTGAATCGGAAAAGTGCATGATTGCGTTATCATAGCATGATAGGATAATGGAAAAATCTGAAGCCTTGATAATCGCTAAAAACGTATTTGGAAGAATTGCTATTTTCAGGTTTGGTATTACACAAACCTAAGTGAAGGGTAATTTTTAATAAGCGTTGTAGTTTTAAAAGGGGAAAATCGCCGATTTTTCCCTTTCCCTACAATCAACTGGTAAAATATGAATATTAATATTGAATAATATAATAACTGAAAAACCAGTTATGGGTCACAATTGCGTACATTCTTTATCCTTGAAAATCTCTACAAAATAATATATTATAAATATCTCTACAAAAAGCACACATGCAAATCTTATCTCCCAAAATTTGCGTAAGCAAGAAAACCGCGGTATAATTAAAAATTAACCGAAAAGGAACTGTAAACAGATCCATACTTTCAAACAATACAAAAAATTATGTGGTATGAGGTAGCCAGTATACTTTAAGCGTCAATATACCACTACTAATGGTAGGAACTTTAACGGGTAGCCGCAACTAGGTGCATGTTGCAACGTAGCAGTGATTTATACTGAGATCTAAGGTTTTCAAGTAATTATGTAAAAATAATCGTATATCGATCTTTTAACATCATTGCAATTTTTATATACCTTACATAATCAATGTGTAATAGCGTATTCACTGTGAAATTGTTTAACATTGCTATATAGAAATCTGTAAAATATTTAATTAGGGCAGCTTCTAATGTGAGCCGACTGTGCCTCCAGTAAGTACAAAAGTGCAGTGGAACAATTACTTCTAAAATCGACGACGAAGTTCTGGTGTTGCATCCACTTTTCCCTATCCTCTAACTAATTGGCTTTCTTTTCTTTTTGTTGAACGTAGTAGGTTCCATGGAGGTAGGAAGTAAGATGGAGTCGCCCTAAACAAGTTTCTCCCGTACCCTGCTTTGAAGCACCGGCGATCTCTACGTGGTGACCAAAACATTGGGTCATTTACCATTGTGTTCTATGGGATTTGACGCGTTCGGATATAAATATTTTGTAATTACGTCGTAAATATACATATAAATGTATATATTTTCTTTTTCTACAACACTTCAGAGTCCTAAGTATGTGAAAACAACATATTTTTAAACAACATTTCATTCTGAACGGAATTAAATGCTATACTTTTCACAGGACAGTTTGCTCAGAATGGTTTAATTTGAATGAAATATTTTCACAAGTTTTTGTTAATTACATCAGAAAAAAAATTAAGGTAATTCGATTTTATTCGGTTAAGGTACAAAAATTAAGATCAAAGTTTATTGTATTATTAATATTAAAATTATGCATTATTTCTTTTCTATTTATAGAGCTTCTTCCTAAAATACTTTCTTAAATATGACATGATTTTTTGGCTTCTGAGGCATCTTTTAAATCGAAAAATGTAAGTCAATTTATAATTAATGCTCTATTCGGTTCATTTTAAATTAGAGAATTATTAGGAATTAGCGAAATACTTTAAATAAGTATTTCGCTAATTCCTAATAATTAAATAGGTATTAAATAGTACTTGACTTTCTCTGAACATTTCTGAAAGGGAATAAAATAAGTTTTGGTTTTTTAAGCATTATTTAAAACTTGTAACTGAGTTATTATAAAATGTAAGGGGAATAATTCTTTTAATTATACTTATCAGATTTTTTTTTTACCCTTCATTTCAACAATACATATTCCAAAACTCTTTATTACGTTCTGAAGTGCGCATGTCATAGCATTTGCTTTACAATACCTTTTAACAGATTATTTTCCAATACGAACAATTCTTGCTTAAATAGTTTTATAACGTATTTGTCAACAGGATTTCAATTTATGTTTACAATTCAATATTAAGGTTATTATATATTTAGATAACATTTATAATCATTATAAATTAGATACATTTAATAATTAGATTTCTTCATAGTACTTTCACAGTTGTTTATAAATGAATAAATTCTTCATTTCAAATACATTTATAAATAATTTAATGAATATTTAAGTATTTTGTCAAAGGCAGATACATGCGTTTTGCAAGCACATGCATAAATACCCATACATATTTCCTATTTTTCATTTCCGGCATGTGCAAAACTTTAATTTCTGTGCATTCACTATTTTTTTCGTGTAAAGTAATTTACACTAATTTAGCATACACCCGAAAGTTTTACGTAAAAAATATATATGAATATAATTTGAATGTAAATTATAGGTATTATTTTTAATACCACTCAAAGGTCAGTGTTTCTTCAAAATTCCTCCACGATGGCACTTCTCTCTTTAGGCAGATAGCCCTTGCATGCGTTACTCTGTTTAATAAAAACTTAATCTGACCTATGTGCCTAATTACAAATATTTTAACATACATAATTTTATATTTATAAAACGTGTAAGCCCAAAGTGATTATTTTTCAGATATATAAAATTAAAACGATGGGTTTAAAATGAGCAGCAGTAAAGCCTCTCCTCTAAAAAATTTTAAAATGTACATGTTACAATAATATGTGGATGTGAAAAAAATTTGTTTTATTTAAAACATTTTGACGTCTGGAAAATAAAATAAAAGTAGCGAATACTCTATCAAGGGTATCGAAAGACGTATACAATTTTAAATGTACCGTAAGGTATTTTTCATTCTTTAAGCATAACATTTTTCTTAAAATCTATATTTTTGTAGTGCAACAGCTTATAATTTTATAAAACAAATTCATAATCAAAATCGCTGTTGTTAGTTATCGAAAAATAACCAAGATGTGATTTTTGCGTAAATGTCACTAAACTATACAAATTGCTATTATCCATCACACTATGAATGTTTCTTTCATGCGAAAGTGTCCCTTTTTCGATTTCTATGGAACTGTGGTGTGTCGAAATACTATCAGAATCTTGTCAAGCGAGCTTCTGAATGTAAACAAAGAACACCCCATCTGGTGACCCAAGCTTCAAAGCAGTGCTTCACTTTTAGCGCGGGTTGGCCCCTCCTCCCTTTCCTACCTCCATGGTAGGTTCAAGGGGGAGGAGTATGCTGTGTAACAAGCAGGGACATCAGGAGATTTTCTGGAATGTATGGTTGAAAGAAGCAATGGGAAGGAGATAGGCAGAGGTTGCAGTGAAAGAGCGGAATAAAGGACAGGCTGTGAAGAATAACGCCAATTTGAAACAATGGAGTGAATGAACAATGAGTCTCACGACGATAAGCAACTGTTAGGAGAAATGTAAAGAGACCCCGTGTAGCCTGGAGTAGGAAAAATATTTTATTTCATTTAAAAAAATATTTTATTTCATTTCATTTAAAAGTATTTTATTTCATTTCCTTGTAATGTAATTTCATTTTTAAAACCAGCACCTACAACGAGACAACATTATATGTTAAATTTAATATTTTTTACTTCTTTTACTGTGCTTTATAAACATAAAATGTACAATATATATATATATAGAAAATATATACAGGATATTCAGTTTAAGGGACTGAGCAATTAAAAGTTGCTTGAATAGCGTGTGTAATGAATTCCATCGAATTTTGCGTAAACTGAATTTAATGTATATCGAATTTGTAAATTGGTTAACTTCGTAAGAGAATGAAATATTTCGTATTACTATACATACGTATATAAGGTGTGACAATACAGTTTGTTGAATGATGTCTTGGGATGCATACGCGTGGTAGTGAGCGAAAGAGGAAGCACAGAAAAGATATTGCATAACATGTTTAAATATACCTGAGCACAACATAGGAATAATATATTTCGGTTAGTGACACTCTAGTGTGCAAATATAAATAGAGGTTGTAAAATGGAGTATCAAGAGAATTTAATTTTGTTTTAAAAATCGTTTTTAAGTTTAATTAAATCTTCGAAAGAAAGGAGTGACATTCTGAACAAGTTTACGAAGTCAAGCTTTAAAATGCGTTTAATGATTAATTTAACTTGGGCTTACATTAAGCTAGAACTTCTGGCACAAATAAAACATGTAACGCTTAAATGAAAATTAAAAAAAAAAAAAAAAAAAAAAAAAAAAAAAAAAAATGAGCCTAACGGCTTGCGGGATAAATTAATGCGCAGGAAGGCTCTGAATCTTAGCCAGCGGAAACAAGCGTAATGGCTAGAAGCACTCCGCGCCACAGTATCAAATCGCTAGTAATTCAAAATAACAACGCGGCCTTCAAGCGCACATAACACGCTCCAAAATCACCCTACAAACACTTCGCTTCATTCTTAATTTAAATATGCCCGCACCTTCTCTTTAGCATTCCAGCAGGAAAGTGTGGTGAAAACGAGACTGAAAGCAAGTTGATTTAACTAATAACCAAATTAAATAAATCTCTGCAAAATGACTAAAATAACGAAGCTAATATTTTTGAATAAAATAAGTACTAGTCAGGCGAAGGAGGGATTATTCACAGAGTATGCATTTTTAATTGGTAGTTTTTATTTTGAAAGCTACGTATTTACAAAAGTAACAATTTACGTAAATTGAAGGCGGTACTGTTCATAATTTTGTGCGTATTTTATTTTGCAGTTTTTTTAACTTTATCTTGTCCAGGTATGTACAAAAAGTTATGAAATCAATGTGATGATTGTTGTAATTGGATACGACTTTAAATAAACCATCGAATATGGAAGTCTGAAAACATATATCGGCGTTCGTACAATTTATTTTGCTACTTGTCCTATGTGCCCCGTCTTGTGGGACAAATTATTAGTCTTTTCTTTATTAAAAACAATCGTGGACATTGTGATATACAAAGATGAGGCCTGAAAATCCATTGCTTGACTACAGAATGGTAAACTCTGCTTTTGGATATAATAAATGATTTCAAATATCATGGACCAGATTCCATTATATTATATAAGATCCTGGAGAGTTTCGTTTTTGACTACAGAGTCCTATCTGAAGGAATATGACCGAAAATGTCTTCCAGTCCTTTCAATCTGGACTGCTTTTCCTAAGATTGCTGAAATGGAATTGTGCTTATAAAAATTTGATAGATAATTATAATATTATTTGCTGATAACGATAAGGCTCCAAATGCGCCTTTCTCTTAAGAAATGCAATTTTCAGTATTTGAATACTTATCATCTACCTAGTATTCAATATTCAAATTTCTATTTAACTAAGTATTTCTAATATGAATTTGCATGAGCTCCCAAAATTGCGATTTGTGTAATTCACAAAAAATAGAAAAGTTATACTTAAATCATTTTGAACATATGAATTACAGGCTTAAATCATTTTGGACGTACGAATTGTAGACTTGTATTGTCGTTAGGTTTGCAAATAAGGAAAAAGGCAATTCTTTAATGATTTGAAGCAAGTATCTGCAGTAAATTCTTAGCATGCCAAATTTCGTATTATAATAATATTCTCGTTTCTCTTTTCTAAAACTTCCTTTCCTTTCTGTTCTTGTCATCATTTACTGATGCGCAATAAAAATGTTCCTTACCTTAAATATTACATCGCACAGCTCTAAATAACAGACACAATCTAGTGAAAATACACCAGTTTATTATCAGTGAAATGAATCTGGAGATATTTTGAGCTATCAATATAACCCTCAACTAGAAACCTACAGATTAATTGATAATATCTCTCAGGAATTGACGATATGCATCTTGGAGATGGAAATCATTTAAGATTCGTTTGAAAATCAATTGGAAACTGTTAATGAGGGAGCAAGTAAACATTTTCTCACAGCTTAATTCATAAAAATTGCTTAATACCCTGGCATAATATTAGATTAGCTTGAACTGCGTATTTTGTAATTGTGAATCCTGGGTGATAAATAGTACACTACAGTTGTAATTTTATTAACAAATGTACATGACAAATGAACGAGTCTGAAGAAACGATCTGCTTGCAGCCCAAAATCAATTTTCATTGCATACTCAAACTCCTATAATGTTCAAACTAGATTCTGCCATCTAACTTTGTTTCAATAAGGCAAATAAATTAATTTACGGAACTATAACATAATTAGGAGATGAAAGTATAACATAGCATAATTAAAGGTCACTATGGGAATATTGATTTACTTAATGTATTATAGCAGTTTTGTATATATGTGTAAATATTTGTCGAATTGTCGTAAATAAATGCATTTACATCTTTCTAAAGTCGTATATATTTACGACGCATTATTGTTTTAATATGTTTTTTAGTCTATGTAAATAACTTTCATGAAACTAAAAAATTCTAAAACAAAAGGTCACTTCTAGAAATTTACACGGACAACATTAAATATAATAGTTTCGAATCTTCGAATGCAAAACTATGGGCTCAACCAGGCTAAGCAGAAAAGAAATTTCTTGAATTTTCAAGTGTATTTCTACTAGTGCTTCTGCGACTCAGAAATTAATTTTCAGAATTTATTCATTTTTTAAATCTGGTTTAATGAATGTTCAAGTTTTTGAGCTTCAAAAAATGTTAAATTTTCTTTGCAAGCAATTAAGCTCATTACTTAGAAGATGAGGATATTATAATATTATGCTGTTATTTAACATAGTTTTTATCAAGATTAAATAATTTTAAATTATGATTCGCATAACATTGCATAACTTGCAAAGACGTAGATTAAGAGTTTCAGACATCTGTGCTACAGAACTGATTGCGGATCTCTGCACGGATATAGTCCCCACAAATACAAGCAATCAATTCTTTTATTAGAAAAACTAAACAATTTTTCCTATGACAACATAGCGCCTGTCATGGGTTATCTTATTTATTACACGACTGGAGCGTAGGTTTGAGGAGTAATTTGTAAAATGGAAACACGAGGAAAAAGTAAGGTAAAAACTAATGGAACTATTTTTTTCTTTGGCAATTATATTCCAGCTTCTCATATTTGTAAAAACAAAATTTACCATATTAAGTATGGTTCTGAAGCTTCGTTATTAGGTTTCACACTAAAAAAAAGATGATATATTACTAGATGTTCTTATTTCTTACGTCCATTTCAGTATACTATAGAAAAAATTTATAGTAAATTTTCCAATTTAGTAGTTTATATGAAAGGTGTTACAAAAATGTTTCACTGCGTTTTATTATATTTATTTTCTTCAAATAAAATATTTATTTGGGTTTCACTCATAACAAATTTCCACGAAATTTCTTGCTTAAATTTTTCTTACTATTTCAGGACCAGGCATCAGCAGCCATCTCTTTAAATAAGCCTAAACTAAATTATGACTGACACATAATTTAAAAACTATTACAGACCTTAGACCTGCATTTTGAGTAAACACTTTCCTTTCTGATATCGTATGTAAAGCTTTACTCTTCGTGCTTGTTTTCATAATGTCATGGAGTTTAGCTCCATACCTTATCATCCATCAAAAGTTTACCGTAGGGGATTTGTTCAATTTTCTAAGTATTTTTCCTATATTCGCAGTTTAAAAATAAAAAAAAGGAAGTGCACTTCAAAACAAGAAGACGGGAGTACTTCGTTTAACCGAAACTTTCTTTTATGCTAAGAAAACAAAAGGTGTTTTTTTAAGCTCTAGAATAATACAGATGGGGTGGGGCTTAGAAAATCTCTCTTAACTGAGTTTCTTAAAGAGAGGTATTTTTGAATTACCTGGTGTGATATAATGCAGTTTTTTGCTGCATGCCATTAACGGAAAGATAAGGATAGAAAAAAATTAAATTAGTTCATTCTTCTACATTGCATGAGATACTAGATTAAAAGTGAGATAATGGATGAAATATTTAACCCCTCTTGCTTTGATGGCTGATATGTTTGAAGGTAAACAAAGCAAAATAAAACAAAATGAATAAAATTTTAAAAAAAAAGTTAGGTATGTCCATATTTCAAAATCTTTGGTAAAGGTTAATGCACACAATAAAGACAATTTTGGTCAGTGATTGTACAAGCTCTAAATTCTGGAATAAAAGGTAAATTGCTGCACTTCGTCAGACACAATATGTTTCACAGATTATAAATTTTAACATTTAGTCATTTTAAGGAAAATTTATTTCCTTAAACGTTTTGTTATTTTATTTAAAATATTTCATATTTTCAAACCTTAAAAGTGAAAATCTACCCCTGAATAACTACAGCATTTTGCTGTAATGTTTTACTGCAGCATATAAACAACGTATCTATGCGCATCCATCTTAGCTTGTGAGATAATTCATTTCTTATCTGAGAAAATACACGTAAAAACGATTAAAAATAGCCACTCAAGGAACTCATAGAAATGCTCATCATTTAACAGTACATAAGGCATAGCTTCTATTATTTTTCATTTTCATTTTATTGAAAAAAAAAAGAAATATATAATTAAACTTTTCATAGGTCATTTATATTTATAAAATGTAATTCATGTTAAAATGTTGTATTATTAATATTAAAGCCACTTTGAAGTTATATATATATATATATATATATGTGTGTGTGTATGTGTGTGTGTATGCATTTATAAACACTTAATGATAAGTAAAAATGTAAAAACTGTAATCTTTTCAATTCAGTATAAAATTACGTTCGTTTGCTATAAACAGTATAGGCGTATTAACAGTATTAGATGACTGAAAGAGCGACTTCTAAAGGACTTCCCCGCATAAATCTTATCAAAAATGATCTCGTATAGCTGTGACTTTGTTTCAAATCCTAGTTCGTTAATATCTTTTGTTCTTCATTTAAGTTCACATAGACTATATGAGTTTCAGATAAAGAAAGTCTAAGAGGCCCCATTTTTTATTCCTGGGACAAAGGAATCAAGCTAGTCTGAGATGGGGAGATACGAGACCAGAAAAAATTGGCCAACTAGTTTGGTTAGGAGAGTGGGACTGCGCCCACTCCTGATACCTTATATACTCCCCCTTTTAAAGGGCGACTGGGGATTAGAGCACCTAATTGTGAAGAATCATCATCCACCAGCTTTTGTAGTTCAGGCGCTACTACATTGTACAAATTCTTTATTTTGCTCTCATTGCGCTCATACGCATGATAATTTACTTCCAAACTGTAAAGAGGGTCCATCTTGTATTAACTGTTTAAGATCAAATTTAGAAACGCAGACACAGTATACATGGTATTTATCCCATTTTCCTAGCGTGTGTTCGTGGTGTAGTGATTCTGCGCACTGGGCCGGTATTTCAGAGGTCCGTGGTTCGATTCCCGGCGAAGGCATTTGCTCATTTTGCATCTCTCCGGCCTCAAAATATACCTAATGTCTCTACACTGGCGCCCGAACTAAAAAGGGTGTTGGATGAGGTTTCTCCACGCCCAGGAATTGGCGATTGGATCCCCTGAAAACCCCAGAGCCCTTTAAAAAAACGGAGTATATAAGGTATTTCTCCCACTTTCCTAGCGTGCCTTCGTAGTGTAGTGATTCTTCATGCTGGGCCGGTATTCCAGAGGTTCGTGGTTAGATTCCCGGGGAAGACGTTTGGTCATTTTTCATCTCTCCGGCCTCAAAATATACCTAATGTCTCTACAAATACAGCATTTGTCACACTTCTAATTGTTATGCTTGTCCTACTTTTAAAAAGTGTTACATTCTTAGTTAAGGGTATGCTTTAAAATAGCAAACTAAAATGCGATTGCTATATTATTTGTTTGTTTTTCTTTTCTTAGTTTTTGAGAATAATTGTATTTCGAATCGGAATATGTTAATTAGGAAGGCCTTTTTTTCTATAATTAAGGTAAATTATTTTCTAGATAAGACTTGGTTTAGATAGATAAGGATCATTATAAATAGATAATATTCTTTGAGTTAAATTTTACTACTCTGTTTTTCTTATTGGATGGTATTATCCCGCTCGTTGTCTTACAGGACAGTTTATGTCAGGAACCGTCTCGTCGGGTAGAGCTGTATAGCCGTTAGGTTATTTTGAAGCAGAAACACATGAAGAATGAGCCATGTCCTCGCCGGGACTCGAATCTGGATCTCTCGAATACGATCCGAGTGTGCTACCGTTACACTACGAAGGCATGCAGGCAGAAAGGAGAAAATACCTTTTAATCTATCAAAATTACTGATTCTAAATGAACAGTCGCTATATATTTTAGTACACATTCTAGCATTTTAACTGCATTAACGTCAGAAATGTTTCGTAAGTCAAGAAAAAGAAAACGAAGCTAAAAGAATGATACAGGAAATGAAGTACCCAAAATATGCTTGTCAAATTTTTGTTTGACATGCTTGTTTCTAAATTTATCATTTCAATAATTCTAAACTAAACAGATCTTCACTAAATGAATATCTTTTTATCCAAAAGCGTACATAATTAATACATGCAAATATATTTTCGATTAAATTACAGAATAAGCTTGTGAGTGAAATGATAAAATTCGAAAAATTAATCTCGTATAATTATTACTATCCCACAGACAAATATGCAATTAAACAAGACTGCTATGTATACAGTGAAACAATTGGATTATCTGGTTACAAGGCACAGCATCCACATGGTGCTGGAATTTCGATGGTTAAAAAAAGAAGGTAAACGTACGAAGCAATGTGAGTAATATGGATCGTCATTAATCAGCCGCGTGATGAGCCGTAGGTATTGGGAAGAAGAAATAAATTCTTCTGTTGATATCATTATCCTGATCTGGCAGGCGTATAGTGCTGACGGTATTAGGAATGATTTTTGGTGTAATAAAGTAACGGTCAAAATAAATAATGGAAATGCTTCCAAAGGAAGTATCTGACGAAAAATAATCTAAGCAATCTTCTGAGAAAGACTTCTATTTAATTTTTGTGTTCTTTCTCTTGGTTAAGAAACATTTATTACTATAAATACTCTTTTAGAGTAATAAAATATGACTGCAACTAGTTCTGATCTCTTCTGATTATTTATTTTCTTTTAACAAAATCAATTATGGTAAAATTTAGTTTTCCGGTTTTTTCTTTCATTATCAATTGTTTAAATGAAATTTAAGTTGATAATATACAATAAAAAAAATCTTTCCCTAAACGCTTAAAAAGACTTATCTCACATCTCTCTATTAAATCTGTCTCAATTAAACTCAGACCTTTATGTAAAAGTCTGCAAAGGAATTGCTAAGATTTTAGGAAATTTGGTAGGGAATTAAGGAAATATTCTAAAATTTTTAATTCTGAATACACAAAAGATATTTAATAAAAAACATTGGTGAAAATTATGTAAAATTATTTTTATCTGATAATGAGTCGATAGTAATAAAATCACTGTATATAGTCAGGTCTTTAAGTACTTGGTATTAAAATGAAAATTTTTGGATTAACAAACATTTTTCTTTTTAAACTAATGAGGCATTTAAGCCAGTGTTACAACTGTGTGTTCGATGACATTTAGGAATCTCTAAGCATTATTTGATGTTCACAATCTCTTAGAGGGAAAACGAAATGCGCTACAAAGTAAATTACTATAAGTGAATGACTCACATGATACTTTTTTCATTAAAATATTTCTTACACTAATCAATCTAAAACATCAGCATACATACTAACTTAAATTACGAAACAACAGAAGATAATATAACTAAGTTTTCTTAGTGCATCTGCAGTACTTAAAAGCAAAGAAAGCGCTACATGACAATCAAAATATAACAATAAAATCTTAACTAAACGTCTCTCTTGATTGTGCTCCGCTTCTATTTTGTCTATTGTGTTCTAGTTTTGTCATGCTGTCAAAATGTGACACAAGGGCATTAATTGTTTTATTATAGTTCGTTCTATGCTTAAAATAATGTTTAAATCAAAAATAACTTGTCAAATAGCTATGACTGCAGCTGATTGAAAAAATCTCCAGTCTCAGCCTCTACGAGAAGGATTGAAAATACACATTTCTGCTTATTTATCCATTGATCATAAATTTAAAAACAATTATTTATTCCTCACTCCGTGAAACTTAACCGCACTGTTCCTTTGCCCCTTATTAGAATCAGGCACGGAATTTCAACCTACGCCCTCGCACCTTGAAGAGAAGGACGCATAGCGTTTGCGACAGCGGTAGTTAACTATGATTTGACCTGTCGCATGGGCTGTCCGTCGCAGAGGGGCATTACCCCGGGAGGCTACCCCGAATTACTAGAGCCATCTGCTCTAAGACATACCAGACGCCTGGCTGGCCAAAAGTAACCTTTCCAGACCATCCAGAACCACTAAGTTCATGATTTGTATACCCCCGTGACCTACCCAGTAGCTTTGCAGATCTCTTTTCATCGACATCCGGGGGGGGGGAAGCTAAAGGCAAAGACATTAAAAGTAATCGTCAATTTAAGGAAGAATTTTCTGGTTTATAAACATACGAGTGGTAATATTGAATAATTATCTCGTCAGGTACAGTATTGCATGTATGGACCAATTTATTATATTTTTTGTAAATTAAATACTCGTATATAAAGGGTGCTATTTGGAACTGCTGTATTTCTATCATTTTTCTTTAATATTCCCAAATTCAGTTTAAACATCTATAAACTTGGCGTTTAGAATAAAGTAAAGTAAGAAGTTCTTTTCTCATATGTCCACATTAGGATATAAAGTATGTTTTGTTCACATTTG
The DNA here is from genome assembly GCF_044657685.1 of Stegodyphus dumicola. NCBI lineage: Eukaryota > Metazoa > Arthropoda > Arachnida > Araneae > Eresidae > Stegodyphus > Stegodyphus dumicola. The sequence continues at coordinate 94,174,984 of NC_140772.1, read as the reverse complement.
TATGTAAAATATCATTTAAATGTAGAATATTTTTTGGAAAGTTTTTCCGTGAGAACTTCTGAGAACAACCATTTTAATATTCTGAGCGTTTATCCAGTTCGGGTAGAAAAATTAGTTTTTTTTTTTTTTTTTTTTTTTTTTTTTTTTTTTTTTTTTAAAGTTTAGCAAAATGAATCTTTTGTTAAAGCTTTCTATAGATCAGCAGTATAAATTAAAAAATCACCTAAATTCAGCTTTTAACCTAAGTTTTTTAGTTAATATCTTCAGACTTAAACATATTGAAAACTGGTAAGTTATATAAAACTCGGAAATGCCTGAATAAAAATTAGCTGACAAACCTAAATAAATAAAAAACTTAATAGTAGAAGATGGTAAAATTAAATTAAATATTGAATACAATTAAATATTTCTCATACAATTGTAATAGGATTTACTGTTTTCAAACGCAAACAAAAGGAACATATTAATATTTAAATTCTTAGAATATGAGTCCTTTTGAAAGGGATACCAGAGACAATGAAGAAACGTCTTCTTATCGAAATATTATATTCAAAAATTTAAAATTACACACAAAAAATATTACTTATAAAATTCAAAATGTCTGCGAAGAAATAAAAACCCAAGGATTATGAAAACAAGTAGTTGTACCTTTCTTCGCACCTTTTATTAGATAAATTAACTCTATCTTGCTACTCGTATTTTCAATCATGTGCGCTATTCTGCGTGAATAAATTTTTGCCGATACTTCTTACAATAGATGCATATATCATGGGAATTTATGAATAAATAAGCAGTCTTCAATCTTTATATTAATTTAGAAACGGGATTAAAAATTAATTTAAATTTATTTTATCAACACATCGATATTTCGTATCACTTAAGTTATCAAACGCATATCTTCTGTTAATGTATATTTTTCAGAGATTTCAACCATCAATGGTTGAGAAGTTAAGCTGCTCAAAGCGAAAACGGACTCAATCAACTGGGTTTGCTGCATTACCGGTTTTCAGAATTATTCCGATATGTAACGTAAATGTGAATCAGCTCTCCTTAGAAAAGTCCTTCACCAAAACACTGGTATCCTTCTTCTTAAGCAGACAGCTCTAGCGTGTTTTGCCATGTTCAAACAACCTAACGTACACTGAACTGTACATAGATTATTGAATGTACGGTAGTACATTCAATAATCTATGTACAGTTCTATGTACAGTAGTGAAAAGACACAAAATAAAGAAACTTATAATCAAAACTTGTTGAATATGTATCAACTATCGTTTTCTTTTTTTTTTTTTGGAATGAAATATGGCAAAGCACATAGTTGTCTATACATATAGTAGGGAGAGCAAAATTTTATGGAGGACATTTTAAGAGACTTGGGTTTATCAAATTATGACAGAGCACACTAGAACTCTTAACCTTAAGGGAAGGAAGATTTTAGGAGATTCTTTAAAAGGAAAATTTGCCTATATTCGATATACATATGGAGAAAGTCCAAAAAGGCCCATAAGAAACTTATGTTCAAAGAATATATTATTAGTTCAATGACAATATTTAAAACTTTTGCAAAGAGTTTGTACGGGATCGATTCAGCAGAATTTTGCACTTTTCCATAGTACAAGCTTTAAACACATTGAAAAGGCTTTACGTAGAGTTCCCAGTATCATTACGACTTATACAATTGGTACTTATTTATTCATTCTTCAATCGCGTATACCACACAATAAATATATTTTAAATTATGCCAGTCGAAGTTCTAAGCCAATCTAAAATTGTGGTTTTACCTAATTTTAATTTTCTGCACCTGCAGAACTTTAAATTTATTGTCAGAGTACTAAATATACTTTTATGTTAAAAAATTTTCTTTATTGCAAAAACTATTGACTTTCATACAGTTTATAAATTCTAGTAATATACACACTTCTAATAATACTAATTAATTCACACACACACTTGTAATACTCACACACATATACACTAATTTTAAGTTCTAATAATACACACTAATAATCTCTCACACACATACACTTGAGTTAACAATACTCTAAATCAGATTTTGAAGTTCTGATAATTATGTAACTTTAAGTTCTAATAATTTAAACATTCAGTTCTAATAATACTATTTAAATTCTCGTTCTAATACTCAGTAATGAAATTTTGTGTCAGAGTTAAAAATTCCGCGGCAAACAGGAATTAATTCGTGAAAAGTTTTCAGGAAATGTTAGAGTTACTATAGCGTTAGAGGTTTAAGACTTAGAGCTGAATATTCACTCTCCAATCCGCATAAGCAGAATTAAAAGGTAGAATAATTTTCAAACTTTAATGGATAAAAGACTTAGAATGCAGAGTGCATTGCTACGGTAATGTGAAAGTGAGTGTAGCTTAAACATGTGACAGATGTTAAAAGAAAAAATAATAACTTTCATTTATTAACTTAAAAACAATTATTTGAATGAAAACAAAATCATGTTCAGTCGCTCCATAAAATCAAATTTTTCCTTTTAATTAAAATTGAAAACATGATAATTAGATTATTGAGTTATTTTCGTAAAATTAGATCTTTAATTTCATTAAGCTATTTTGTCTGATGTAGACTTTTTATAAAATTATGGACTCTCAGAATTTCATATTAAAATTTTCTTTTAAGCGGACTGAATTACATTTTATCTAAAAGCGTGCAAATTTGTGGCCGTCAACATAAAATCAGTCTGAAATCATGACTATACCTACATACATTTCTAGAGAAAGCTATTTTATCAGAATAAAATATTTAGATGTATAAAGCTCTTCTCTTTCAATAAATATATTTTTCAAATTATATTCAAAATTTTACTATTAGCTATAAACCACAAAATTATCCTTAAAAATATAGACGTGAACTGATCTAAATTATAGCATATATGCGTGCATGATCCAGTTACGTTAAGCTTTTCTTCAACATTTAAAAGCGGTAAAAATGAGTACAATGTATATTTTTTAAAGTTCTTGAAAATAAAAATATCGAACTCGGGGTACAGTATCCAGAAGCGGTTGCATTGGATGTTTTCCAGATCATTCAAGTTGAATAAAACTGAATAATGAAATACAATCTAAATAAAATAAAACATAAAAAATAATGCCTTTTACTAAATTTTTATTTTGAGTAAACCAGATAACCAGGAAATCAATACTTCTTTTTTGTATGCTTTCACACTCACGGAGTATAGGGGATAAATAAAAATTCGTTAATGTGATAACACTCAATAAAATCTATTTTAAAACTCTATGTATTCGTTTTTAACGCTTATCTACACAATTTAAGACAAAACAGTTTTGATAGGAGAATTCTATTACCCTGATGCTTTAAATTATGTGTGTTTTAATGATGTGTCTTAAATTCACGTAGCAACGCAAATTTTAAGTGCGAGGTAATATTTACAGATAATTCGTAATTAATTTATTATCTTTAAGTTACAAAATTAATGAATAAAAATGCATTAATAAGATTTACAGAATGTAGATAATATTCCCAGGTTGTTATATTAGGTTTTACTTGAATAAAATCAAAAATTGTAACAGTTACAGTAATGATTCTAGTAACTTTAATTGCCGATTTATTTCGTTAGATAGTCTGAAATAATGAAGTAATAAAGATACTGTGTTCCTTTGCAGTTCCTTAAATGCAGTGTTTAAGAGCGTTTTTAATATATATAATGCTTAAAATTATTGTTTATGATAGCGTTAGTATTATTTAATAGCTTAAATCTAAATATTCAATCTAAAAATACACTATATTATTTGATCAACAAAATCAAGGTGAAATTGTTTTTAAAAACATTTTCAACTGGAGGTTTCAACAATGATAAAGAATTATTATAAAAAATTCCATTTTTGAAGGGAGGAATTCCTATATAAACTTTTTCAGTTTTAAAAATACACTGATTTGTTCCTCTTTAAGAAGCTTAAAATATTTATTAATTTTACTTTTTGAACATTTAATTCGTAAAACTTTCGTTAAAACTGTTGAATTGTTGAGAATAATGCTTTTAAGGACTGCGGAAAATTCGAATTTTGTAAGTACATAGCAAAATCATCAATTAAACAAACATGCTATAGTTTAACATATTTTGTGAAACTGTGGACATATGCTCATTGATTAGATTCAAAACTTGAGCCAAGCATATCTTTATATTTTTGTTTTTAGTTTGAGAGCAAGAACATTACTTTCATAGATGAATGCAGTTACGAACTTAGACCAGTGTTTAACGTAATAACTAATAAATGCTAAATTAATTAATTACATAATTTAATAACTGAAAATATTCATTCCTAATCTGATTCGAATTGATTCTGATCAGATTGTGTAAAAGGAAATCGCAGAGCAGTTCCATGAATAACAATGTAATTGTATATTTTTTCTTTTAATTAGATTAAGCTGTAATCATCGTTTTATTCCAGTTCAAGAATACAGTTAATATCTTGTGGGTTATGAATAACATCATTTAGCTCTTAAATTACCTTCATAAATTTTGCTGACACGTCTTATAGATCATAGTTTGTTTTCTGTAATTTTGCTCACATATGATTATAGTTTACTAAATTTATACAATTCTGCTAAGGAATAACAAATAAATGTTTACGCTCTTAATTATGAAAGTGTTATTTTTTGAAGAATTAACAATTATTATTTTTGCAAATTCAGAATTAATATATTCCCTAAAATTCTAAAAAAATATAGCATATATTGACGAGTCTCAGTGAATAATCGAAAACTGACGAGGCACATATGCATAAAGGAGTATTATCCTTCAAATAAAATTGGTTCGCAAATACGAAGCCTTTGAGGTCCACAGCTAACATAAGGTTTCCAATGTTTTTGGTATATTGCATCCAGTTCTTAGGACTTTCAGAATTACGACTTCCGCAAGTACAGAACTTTATACTAGCGCCATTCTTGGCCATTAAAAATTCGCAGTTCTGAATAAGCTGACATTTTCCTCTCTTTAAAATGCAAATTATTTTAGGAAATATAAGCAGACCTAAAATGTGATATATTTTCTATATGTCTGATAATTGAAGTCTAAAAAAATCATCAGATGTCTTTCTAGCTCAGTTGTTAATATGTACATTATTCAGTTTGTATCTCATTTCAATATTTCATTGAAATAATTATCTTAACATTCTAAATGGAATCATATAGGAATATAGGTCATGTATTTATGTTCCTAAATTAGATTTTTATCTCCAACTTAAGTTGCGATTTGTTGTCACCGCTGGAGAACTTTTTGTTTATGCTCAAGCATAGCAACAGATTTAAGACTCTCCTTATTTCTTAATTCTTTACAACTAGTATAACGTTATCTAATATTAAACTTAAAAATATTCTTCAGAAATAGCAACTAAAGCAGGAATAAGGACTTAAGCCTCCTTACAGAGGTTTTATCATTAATTGAACTATGATTTCAGAATATGTCGTTCACAAATGTTTAGGCAGAAAGAAAAATCAAGATGAATGATAACACCCCCTATTTCAATGCTAAACAATATATTAACATCGTTTAAAATGAATTAATTTTGTTTCATGGTTGGCAAAGATCTACAGATAGCCAGTACCTCCGATTTACGTTTTTTGTTTCTTTCCTTCGGCGCAAGATTAAGTGTCAGGATGATTTTAAACGTTTTATATGTTAAAAGTAGGTACATATTTGTCAAGATTTATAAATAGCTACTTTTATAACTGTTTTTTTTTATCAAAAATCTTTATATTAAGAATATATTAATACTATGTATTCATATAATATTGAGAGCTTTTAACAAAATTAGTTGTATCAAATCATATTGATAAAAACATTTGCATATGATGTAGAGTCATTATGTTATTTTTTAAAGCAGGAGAGATGAAAAATGAGCAACGCCTTTGCCGGAAATCCAACCACGGATGTCTGAAATACGCGTCCAGCGTGCTGACCACTACACTACGAAGGCATGCTAATTAAGAAGGTGGGAGAATTACCTTATAAAGCTTTCAGTCATATTAAACACAATTAATTTCAATGTTTGTTGTAAAGGAGGGCAGATGCAACATTGAGGCAAGTAAATCTATTTGCTAGTTCAATTGAGAAATGAGGAGAGGAGTCCATATAAGTGTTCTTATATACACTAAGTGCATATAACGGAAACTTTGTACAAAGTCGTAGTGCTAATTTCTAATAAAAAACTTAATTCATAATTTTTTTATGAATTTGAGTGATTACTTTTAAGCTTAGCTTTATGACTTTGAGTCTTGTCTTTATACCATAATACACTTGAAAACATTCCCGAAATTCTGTTCAATGTATAATTTTGAGTGCATTGGAAACAATTTTCCAGTTCATTAATGAAACACAAATTATTATATGCGATATTTTTCTGACACTTCATTTATACGTTGTGTTCCTGTGTTTGAGAAGAAAAAAATACTAATATTAAAAATTGCTTTAACACAGGACTTCCGAAAACAAAAACCACCTAAAACTGTAAAATTATTTCGTAACTAATAATGATACATGATCACATCTAGCATACGTAACTTCATTTATTATTTTTGGAATGGAGGCATATAAGTTCTGGGTGGTAATAGCAGGTCCATATTATGTCATTCTACCAGCAAAAACTAATCCAGGGTTTTGAACGATGCTGAAAAACGAAAAGGCTATTTCACTATATTTTCCAACACAGACTGCAGTGGTCCAATATTTAATTTGGCAATTAAAGAGGCAGCGTGTAAGTTCAAAATGGGCAAATTCACCTTCATGGTTTTCACATCACTGTTGAAAAATTCAGCATCTAGAAAGATGCAATACCTTTCGGAAACAACATATGCAAGAGGGAATGGACATGGTTCCTCAAAATGGTTACGTAATAAATGGCATTTATTCTTTCTTTAAAGGCGAGAGTTGCAAGTTCTATAAATCATAGTGTAACTCGCAAATCCTAAATGAAACTCCGCTAGTTTTAATGCAGGAAGTCTCGTGGATCATATCAAGGATCACAGAGATTAAGCTTTTGCTGTTTTCAACACATAAACTCGTCTTGAGGTACGAATTAGTGTGAAAGTTGAAACATCTGTTCAGTACTTATTCTCAGTAATCAACAGTCCGTTTTATATTTTCTGGCATTACTATTTTACATTTATTTGAGTTACATTTATAAATTAAATGAGTGGGCTTAAAACTTGAATACATCTCTAGACAGTTGTATTACTTCAATTACTTCATAACAGTTTTATTTTGTTCATTCAAAGATTTCGCTGAACCAAATTATTATAACATATTTTGATAATACCTTGTGTTCATTCCTTTTTTTCATATTTTCACTTTTCATATTAAATCGATTCAACTGTTAAGCTAAACAGATCTCTTTTTTATAATCTTTAACCAAACATAATTATAATGAACATTTTGAACCAAACTAAACTATAAAATATTGATTATCCATTTGCTGCGGGCTATCTCTGTACCGAAAGAAAAACAGGGACTTGGGTACTTGAAGGATATTAAAAATTTCTGATTTTTTAGAAAAAAAAAAAAAAAACTATCATTTTAATGCAGTGATTCTCATTGCATGCAATGAAGATAAATAAGGTCGTGATTTATCATGCCAATAAAGATAAATTATTTTTGATATTGTAAAGTAGGAATCCTAGACGGAATATTGTTAGTAGAAGCTGACTGTTAGCTCGTGACCATGGGCATTTTTTTCGATTTCAGAGCAAGACTTAGGTGCATGTACGTCGCTTACTTCATTCTTGTGGGTGCAATGTCTATTTATGTCCTGGCAACTTCCTCGGTTATCAGAAGACTAAGTAACTGAAGACTACTGATGCTTCCAAGCAGCCTTTTCGAGTGTATCTAGTCGTTGAAAAAATAGTTTAAAAGAGGCTTATTAATCTTTTGAACAGTTTCGGATCTTACTAAAATCAGTCCTAACAAAAATTGTCGAAAAAGGGGAGAGAAGAGGTGAATGATGAAGCAGATAAATGATGAAGAGATGAATGTTGAAGGCTACATAATTGAATCAGATCAAAACGTACTTGATGAGGCTATTTATATAATGATTAATCTCATTTTCCCATGTTGTAACTTGCATCTCATTCAGCTAACATTCAGAAGATCCAAGTTATAATCTTTACGAGGATATAACGGATTCCTCACATTTGTTACCCCCCCCCAAATAAAAAATTTGGAGATGGAAAAGGCAGTTTAACACAATGAGGTGCCGAGATGAATAAAGCATATTTAGGTAGTGTAGGTAAATAAAATTCAAATTCAATACTAGCAACATTTGTTTTCAGTTTTTTCAGATTACTTTCTGAAATAATGCCATGACTGGCAAACAAAAAAACATAACAGACTCTTTCCATTAGGAAAAAAATCTGAATAAATTCTATAACTAGTAATTAAACATTAGTTTACTCAGTAAAAAAATGCGCTAGCAATATCAAACTTCTGTTTTCCCCCCTATAACCATAAGGTTTATTTTACTTGATCATTTTTATTCCCCTTTTTCAGTTATTTATTAGCATTTGCATTCGGCATCTAGACGCATTCTAAATTTGTTGCTCACAACTATGGATTAAATTCAGGTATTTCTAGGGTAAAACGGTTTAGAGACCAAACATGGAAGTTTTCGGTAACTTGGTATATTTGTTTAGCAAATGGCACTGCTGCAACCATTTTATAGCCCACAATAAAGCACTTACAATCACTAGCGCGAGTTTTCTTCCGGGCATTTCTCTTTTAGTACCAGCATCAGCATCGGAATATAACTCCCTTTTGGAGTGAAATGAAAGAGAAGAATGAAGATATAACGAAATTAGAGTTCCCGAATTGAGAGAAGTTTTCATGATATGTTTTCCTTTTCAAAAGATAATTCTAAAACGCACTCAGAACTAATTTTCCAGAATAGACGAGATTTTGAGTTTATGTGTTTTCATGTAAAATTATACTAGTTCTGTAATTTGAAGCATTTAAATTGTTTTCCGTATCTCAATAAAGTACGGTTTATACATGAAAAGAAATATATTTTTATTGTTTTCTCTTGTCATATTTTAGAGATTCTAAGAAAAACTTTATGTTGAGTTGTAACATTTAAATAATCAATTTTTGTTTTATGCTTGATTTTATTTGCTGTTAGCTTTAGTTCTACAATTCGCGTATACATGCAACTTGAAACGCTGTTGAAAATAAGATGCAGGTACAGGAGAAGAAAGGTGCATCGATGTAGCTATATTGGGTACATATGTATTATCCCGTGGACCATGAATATTTGCTACCACGAAACCTGAAAGTTGGTTGAAATCCCGCCAAAATTACGTAAGTCGTTTTTGTGGAATTCTGAATTTTCTGAAACGGCTTTTCAGTTTTTTTCAGATTAATTTCTGAAATAATGCCATGACTGGCAAACAAACAAATATTTAATAAAAAAAATGTATTCGATTCGCTTAGTTTTTGCAGCTGGTGGCTTTGGTCGATTTCTATTATCTTCTCAGGCTGTCCAGTTTCACAAACACTGTGTGGAACGCTATGAGTACAAACTCGCCACGGGTAATTGCTAAAATATTGCTGCTTTGACTGCCTCATTCAGTTAACAGTATCTTGTTCACTAATGCACATTCTTCTTTTAAGGCACACCTTTGTCCATAACTAGCTCTAAATCGCACAATTTAGCGACAGTTTCACAGTCATGGGATAATACGTAAGAATTAATATTAGCTATCACAGGGATTTGTTAACTGTTAAACTTCCTCCTAAATTTGGAATTCAGAGGGCAACACCACAGGAGGGCCAAAGTTTCACAACCCTCTTCCCTTTCCACCATTCTCTCGAGATCCGTCGCATATTTTGAATACCTTCTTGCCGCCGCAGACATTATGTGCTTACAAACATCCATGTCTTCTCAGGGATTCGAATGAGGAACTTCTGGGATTATAAACTGAGTCATTAGCTACTATCACATCTGGGAAAAAGGCTGTGAGATATAGCTCTACAGTGAGTAAGTTAAGCTAAATGAATTTAGGGATTTTTCTACATGTTCCCTTGCATTGCTAATGGCTCAACACATGGGATTATATTGCGTCTATAAAGGTAATTTGCTTTTAATTACTGGTCAACTTATTATTTTGGGAAAAACAGTTTATCAGAAGTTCTTTGGACGAAGTTAAAATTAGATAAATTAAGTATCAAATTATGACGCTAACGTATATGTATCGCTTACGATCCCTATGATAGTTCATTCTATTCGCTTAAGCTTACAATGGAGGTTTCTGACTTGAAAATAAACTATCAGAGTTCTTGTCTTGGACCCATTCTCCACCTGGTTTACATAATTGATTTTTCCGACATAAACTGGATCATATCTCTATGTTGGCTTGTTATGACGACGATACGGCGGTAGTCCTAAGCTCTATCTAACCCAAAAATGTCATCTCTGAACTCCAGGATTTTGTCTTAGATAGTGACTGGTGCAGAAAATGGAGAATCAGTATGCATGGCGCAAAGTCTAAGCTCTTATTAGTAAAAAGGCGAAGGATTTGAATCATAGCTTTGAATAACCTTTAGTTATTCCGGGAAATTGTGATGTGCATAAATAATATATGTTATCTAGGGGCTATCATTAAAGAAATGCTAGCATACGCTTGTCATATTAAGCGCATCATCGGAAGAACCTGTGGTATCGTCAACCAACTTTCCGTACTCCTTTGACATTACCCTGGACTGTCATTCAACAAAAAGGAAAAGATACATGTATCTATCCCTAGGTCAAGCCTATGCTATTCATCTGCAGCCTGGTTGTCAGCGTCAAAGACAGACTTACACAAACATCAGGTAGTCCAGAATACGATTCTGAGAAGAATTTTAAATTCTCATTACTTCATTAGAAACAAACTAATCCATAACGACTTTAAAATGGACCTTATAGTGGTCCACATCACTAAAAGTAATATGTGTTTCTTCAATGCTGGACTTAGCTGTAATGCTGTAAGTTTTTCACACATCTGATACGAGCAAACGTGTCAACTTCCTATCTGCTGTGATTAGTTATCACATCATCAATTCTGAGGTATTAAATAATAAATAGGAAAAATTTATTAACAATTTTCAAACATGCCTAATTTAGTTATAACACATATTTAGTAAGACGTTTTCATTGTTATAAATTAACCTGTAAATACTACACTTATATTTATTCGTAACTGTTTAGCTTCAAAACTTCTCATGTGACTTATGGTTGTAAATGAGTCCCTGGGAATGCAATGTTGAGAGAATGCAATGTTCATATTGTGATTTCATATTTTAAAGTAATTTTGTAAGGATCCTAAGTTTTACTAACGTTTATTTTATTTTAAATCTTTACTATCACTTCTTATTTTCTACTTCCGGCCAGAATTAAAAGCTTTAACTTATTTATGTAAATTTGTCTTGCTAACGCCAAGTACTTAAGTTGTGGCTTTTTGCCAAGCAAGAGAGAGGAAGGAGTTATTAGAAGCAGGTCGCTGGCCATAGTAGTTTTACTCGTTTGCTGGCTGCCTTCAAGGCCAGAGGTTTAATCCTCTTGATAATTTTAAACGTATCGTAATTTTAGCAGCTCTCTGTACTACATACGGATTTTTGTTAAATAACGGCCAATCTTGAAGTTAGGCACTTGTATATTAATCCAAAGTTAGTTTTAGTTAGAGTTTTTAGTTAGTATTTTTATATTCTTACGTTCAGACCACAAGTGGTTGGTCTCTGTATTCCGAAGTTCCGGAAATCGCTGTAAAGATAGAAAAATAAAGGGTTTCGTATACCCTTCCTGTGTGTGTTGTCTACTTCGCAATTTATTGAACATAGCTTTAGTAAGCTCCCTGTTCCGAGTCAGGACAGTTCATGTTTCCAAAGCAAGTAAAAAGGAACACAAGTCCTGATAGTGGCGCCAGAAGAAGAAGAATAACCATGGCCGAGTTTCAAGAAGAAACTATGCTGCCTGCAGAAGCGGCTCAGAATCCAGAAATGCCAGCTGCCTCCCTGGAAGGATTTGGGTACATCGTACAGACCATGCCCGCATCGATGAAACCTGGAGCAACATTTAATGGAAACTCACCGGTAACCAGTTTTTGGGAAAAATTGGATGTCCACTTCATGCTGTATCCAGTCCATGAGTTCCAGAAAGTCACCTTAGCTACCAGCGCTTTGAGGGGCCAAGCGCTTATTTGGTTCAAATGTATAGGCAGAAATCTCTTGGGTCAAGCGGGAAGCCTCACCTATACTTACGAAAATTTCAAGACTGCCTTAGTAAAAGCCTTCCCTTTCGTAAGAAATCGTTCAAAGTTAGAAGCGGAACTCTTCAGCATATACCAGAAACGAATTGAAAATCTCTCAAGCTTTATTTTAAGAAAATTTCACGTCTTTAAATTCTTGTATGGAAGCCGCCGGATCCTGAGATAATCCAAGTGATTTTGCCGAGGTTACTTCTCCAAGTACAAGACTTTATTGAATTAAGGAATCCGACTACACTGCAAAAGTTACTTGAGCTAGCAATCCAGTTTGAAAGTAGAAGAACGGCGGACATTGAAAGAAGACGTCAGTATGAGCAACGAAGGCAATTTGGTGCGCAAAGACCTCAGCAAAGTCAAGAACACGGCTACGGAAGCAAATCGAATCAGTGGGTAAGGAAACCCGAGTAACCAAAAACAACCGGCGAACGTCGGCAGTTCAATAGTAAGCCAGAAAAAAAGTCTGAAGGCCAGCGGAAAAAGAAGGAAGGCATTGAAAGGAAGAAAAAAATTTAAACTAAAACGGATTTCTGCTGACGGGAGGGTGCGGAAATCCGAAGGCCAAGAAAACCCCTCTTCCTTCAAGTTAAATACAGTTATTGTGAAAAATGTGACTCATCCAAAGATTGAAGTTTTGGTGAACAACATCCCAGCCACCGCACTCCTGGATACAGGCGCGCAGTGTTCCTGTGTGGCAGAAGATTTTTTTAGGAAGTATTTCCGTAGATACCGCATATATAATTCGGATAATACGACAGTGTTAGCTGCGCAGGGAGAAAGATGCAAATGAATAGGTAAAATACAATTATATATTCGTATCAAAAACGAGCAAGTAAAGATCATGTTTTTTATCGTAAAACATTTACAAGAACATGTCATTTTAGGGGGAGATTTTCTTTGCGAGGCAGAAGAAACGCTGGATTTTAACGAAGCGTCCCTTAAGCTGACAATGAAACCAGTTCGAGAAGAAAAAAGAGAACCACCGACGCTAAATCTCAACCACCTGCCTACGGGAGAGCAACAAAAACTTCGCCAAGTGGTAAGTGAATTTGCTTCGTTATTTAGTGATATTCCTGGATTTACTCAAGTTACTAACCATAGTATCGACACCGGAGATTCACTGCCAGTTCGTCACAAACCATATCGGTATGATAAGAATAAAGAAAAAATTATAGAGTGACACATTCGAGATATGTTACGTAAAAAGGTCATAAGGCCCATCTCAAGTAGTTATGCTAGCCCGGTTGTTTTATGTAAGAAAAATAATGACTATCCGGTAACACATCCGAAAAGGTGGCGTTCTGCAATTGACTATCGTAAATTAAACTCCATGACTAAATATCCGGTATATCCGTTACCTAATATCGAAGCAATTCTAAGGAACATAAATTCTACCAAATATATGACTACGTTAGACTTAACGACTGGTTATTTTCAAATAGGGGGTAAACCGGAAGATGTACCTAAGACTGCTTTTATAACCAAGTCTGGCACTTATGCCTTCTTGCGTATGCCGTTTGGCCTTTCAGGGGCACCGGCAACATTTCAGCGATGTATGGACATTGTGCTAAGGCCTGTTCTTGGAAAGACCACATTTATCTATTTAGACGATATTATTATTACTAGTGATAATCTGGACCGACATGGACAGGATTTAAGACAGGTGTTTTCATTATTAAATGAGGCCGGTCTAAAAGTTAATGTCGAAAAGTGCAAATTTGCAGCCCCTGAATTAAAATGCTTAGGTTACAAAATATCTCAGAAAGAAATCGAGACGGACGGATCAAAAATAATCGCTGTGCAAAAGTATCCGCCGCCAAATACGGCGAAGAAGCTCTCTTCTTTTCTAGGACTTTGTTCATATTATAGGTCCTTTATAAAAGATTTTGCAGCTGTTGCTGAACCATTGTTAAAATTAAAAAGGAAAAAGGCAAGATTCTCGTGGACGGCCGAAGCCAATAGTGCTTTCGAAAAGTTAAAGCAAGCATTAACGCAAGCCCCTGTTTTGAAATTTCCTGAAAATGATGAGAATTTAGAAATTTCAGCGGATGCTTCGGATTATGCGGTAGGAGCGGTACTTTCGCAAAATCAGCAGCCCGTGGCATTTTTTAGTCGAACTTTAAATCAAACACAAAGAAATTATTCCGCGACTGAGAGAGAGGCATTTGCAGTTCTGTTAGCAGTGCAAAAGTTCCGAGTCTATTTTGGAAGGGTGCCAATAACAGTGTATTCTGATCATGCCGCGGTAACTAGATTGTACTCAGGGAAAAAGTTATCCCCAAGGTTAATAAGATGGGCACTCAAGTTACAAGAATATAATCTGGTAATTAAGCACACCCCGGAAAGGAAAATATCGTAGCCGATGCCCTATCCAGAATAAAAATAGATGAAGAAGATGTAAAGGTAGCAATGCTCACAGCATATACGATACATTCCCGAGAAACTGTAATAACCGAACTGGGTAAGGATCCTGAGTTTGGAAACATTTATGAGTATTTAAAGGATCCTGAAAATTTTAGCCACCAAGATATTGTGGCGATAAGAAATAGGGCGGTCCATTACGAACTAATAGGGCGTATGTCCAGTCCTGCCCAACATGTCAAGCAGTTAATTATATTAATTTCCGCCCGGCCGGGTTTCTAAATAGCATTAAATCCGAATTTCCAAATGAAATAATTGGCATCGATTTATTGGGCCCTTTCCCGAAAAGTCAGTTAAATAAAAGTTGGTATGTCCTTGTTATGGTTGATCATTTTAGTAAGTGGACCGAAATTGTTCCCTTAAAACTAGCCTCCGCGAAATTAGTTACTGATTCTATTTTAAATAAATATATTTTAAAATACGGGGCGCCTCTAAAAGTTATATCGGATAAAGGTCCTCAATTTGTAAGTAATATATTTGAAGACATGTGCCAAAAACTGGGCATACGTCATTTAAAAATGGTCCCGTATCGGCCGCAATCAAATATAGCGGAACGGGTCAATAGAAATATAGTGAAAATTATCCGTAGTTATATTAAAAATTTTCATAAAAGCTGGGATAATTATGTCAATGAATTAGCGTTCGCCCTTAGGACCGCAAAACATGTTACGACGGGCAAAACGCCTGCTGAGTTATTTTAATGCAGAAAGATTATAACGCCGTTAGATAAATTATTTTATGTTCAACAAAGAGCCCCAGAATTTAAAATGGGCGATATAGAAAAATTAATTAAACTGAGAACTGAGAAAACAAAAGCTCTATTACGATATGAAATGACGGGGAGTAACTTATAAAGTAGGGGATGAAGTTTTAAAAATTAAGCATTCACTTTCTTCAGCACCAGAAGATAAAACTGCCAAATTTTATCCACGATTTGAAGGACCATATGTCATAGAAAAAATAACTCAGGCTGTAGTGGTGTTAAAAGCCAGGAATGGTGAATCCTGCACCGCAAACGTTGACCAGACAAAAACATTTTATAATCGTAATAAAATGCCAAGAAAGAAGTTTTAGACTGAAAGACCTTTGAAATGGAGTATTTCAATGTAGAAGAATTGGCACTTGCTTTGAAAAGAATAGAAGTTAACAATGTACTACTAATGTATGTTTTCAAATATGTAAAATTAACGGCATGTTGATATGTTCTTATATACTGTAGGGTTTATATTTATTTTAACTAACATTTATTTTAAGTTTAAACTATCTTTCCTGTCAAGCCTTACTTTCCCCTGGAACTGCCAATGCCAGAATATGTAAATTTGAGTAGAACGCGCAAGCATTCAAATTATCAGCGGAAGTATTATGATTTAAATAGGAAGGAAACGAGTTCGGTGTGTGATATTCTTACTGCACGAGCGCGGAGGTAGCGAGAATTGAATAACCCAGCGTTGCGGCCTATGTGCTTGGCGGGAAGTAGTGGTAATCGTTCCAGTGAGCTTCAAGTCTGCTGAATTAGCAGCGGTATTGTAAAACGCGGTGAGTTAGTTATTTTAGAGAGCCTCGTAGTTAGAGTCTTGTCTTTTGTTTCTTTTCAGGTTATTATTTTTATTTGACTGCCGAGTTGGCACCGTCTGTAAGCGTCAAGAGGACGCAATTGTAATTTATTACGTTGAATAAAAAGGGACTTAAACCCTTTACAAGACTCTGTGTTTTATACAGCTTTCACAGTCACCTCTTGGTTGCGTGCAAGTTGGAGGCGCGCAACGTTATATTGGCGCCCGAACAATTAGCGAACTGAAATGGCCGAAAATTGGATGGAAGCCGCTGGACAACACCAAGAAATGACAAGTCAGTTAGAAGGATTTGGATACCTGGTCCAGACTTTGAGAGCGTCAATCAAGCCAAACATCTATTTCGACGGAAAAAATTCGGTGTCGGTATTTCTAGACGGTCTAGAAAACCACTTTCAGCTCTACCCTGTTCCCGAAAGACAAAAAGTTGCCATCGCCACATCAGCACTAAGAGGACAGGCCGCGCTATGGTGGAAAACATAGGCAAATTTTTATTAGGGGAATTTGGAAGCCCGACATATATATTTGAAAATTTCAAAAAATCGTTAGTAAAGGCCTTCCCCATAGTGAAAGATCGCGCACGGCTGGAAGCCGAACTATATAGTTTCTATCAACGGGATACAGCAGAATTGACGGACTCTATTCTACGAAAAATCAAGAAAACGGATATGCTGTATGGAAAGAAACCCGATGCGGAGATTATTGAAATAATATTACCAAGATTGTTACCCGCTGTTCAAGACTACTTTGAAATTAGAAACCCAAGCACATTGCAGGAACTTTTCGAATTGGCGCTGAAGTTTCAAAATCGCAGAATAGCGGAAAAAGCGAGAGGGGAGACATATTCTCAAAGTACCCGAAGGAAATCTTCAAAGGAGGAAACCAGAAATGGAAATCGCTCTTATGGGGGAAAAAGCTATCAAGCTAACGCATCGAAACTCGAAGGTCAAGGCCCAAAAAGAAAATTTGAAAATAAACATCCGCATACCCAGAAGACACAGATTGAAAGGAAAGCTTTAAACGAATAGAGGGGCCTGTGAAAGGGAGGGTCCAGACCCCGGAAGTTTTAAAAAAACCCTCAAATAGACATTTAAACACCGTCATCGTAAAAAACTCACAGCTACCAAATATACAAGTCCTGGTTGGCGATGTACCAGTCGAGCCCTCATCGATACAGGAGCAGAAGGAAATTTTATGAGTGAAAATTTCTTCAAAAAGAATTTTTATAGGATACGATTATTTAAAACCAGAAATACGGAAATTATAGCGGCGCAAGGAAAAACATGTCACTGCATCGGGAAATTATCATTAAACTTACAGGTAAAAGAGGAAAGTCTCAAAGTATTAATTTTTGTGGTGAAGGATCTGCAACACTCTCTTATTTTAGGTATGGACTTTCTAAGGGCCGCGAGGGCCAAATTAAATTTTCAAGATAGTTCCGTGGTGTTGGAGATGGACCAGAGGGTGGTGGAACCTGTGGAGACACCTGAAGTGGACCTTAGCCATCTGAATGACCATGAAAGTAAAGCAATACAGCAAGTGGTGAGTAATTTTTCTCATTTGTTTTCAGAAAAACCAGGAAACTGCCAAATCGTGACGCACAAGATTCAATTAAATGCCGAAAAACCTTGTAGGACTAAGCCATATCGTTATGACAAACAAAATTAACAAAAAGACTTAATCATCGAAGAACATATTCAGGAGATGTTAAAGAATAAAATAATAACGCCCATAAATAGTGAGTACGCGAGTCCAGTCGTACTATGTAGGAAAAAGAACGAGTTTCCTCCTTCGGATAAAAGGGCTTGGAGGTTTGCTATTGATTACAGAAAACTAAATAGTATTACCAAATTTCCAGTTTACCCTTTGCCGGTTATAGACGAGATCATTAGACAGATCAAATCGACAAGATATATGTCTACTTTGGACTTAACGTCTGGCTACTATCAAATAGCTATGAGACCCGAAGATATACATAAAACCGCGTTTATAACAAAATCGGGCACTTATGCATTTTTACGCATGCCCTTTGGGTTGTGTGGTGCTCCATCAACATTCCAGAGAGCTATGGACATTGTTCTAAAGCCTGTCCTAGGAAAATCAACTTTAATTTATCTAGATGATATAATTATAACGAGTAGTACGTTGGAACAACACATTAATGACCTCGAACAAGTTTTTAAATTATTAAAAGAGGCCGGTCTTACAATTAACGCCTCAAAATGCAAGTTCGCAACTAAAGAACTTAAATATCTCGGTTATAAAATTTCGCAAAAGGGTATAGAAACGCAAGATTCAAAAATAAAAGCTATTAAGAATTTCCCACCGCCCAACACCGCCAAGAAACTTTCTTCTTTCCTTGGATTATGTTCTTACTATCGATCTTTCATAAAATATTTCGCTAATATTGTTGAACCACTCTTAGTAATCAAAAGAAAAAGGGCTAAGTTTACGTGGACAGCGGAAGCTAACACAGCTTTTGAAAGATTAAAAGAAGCGCTTATTAATGCCCCTGTTTTAAAATTCCCTGAGGGGGACGAGAACCTGGAAATTGCGGCAGATGCGTCAGACTATGCGGTGGGTGCGGTTCTTATGCAAAATAACCATCCGCTGGCATTTTTTAGTAAAACGTTGAATCAGACACAAAGGAATTATACAGCTACAGAAAGAGAAACATTAGCCGTATTAATGGCTGTACACAAATTTCGAGTTTATATCGGCAAATCGCCAGTAACAGTCTTTTCGGATCATGCGGCTGTTGGTAGACTTTACTCGGGAAAAAACCTAACGCCCAGGTTAATAAGATGGGCTTTAAAACTCCAAGAATATAATATCACAATAAAATATAAACCGGGTAAGTAAAACAATGTAGCTGATGCACTTTCTCGTATAAAACTGGACGATGAAGGAAATGAACTTAAATGCGCTGTGTTGACTTCAAAAATTTTAGATTCTAGAGATACGGTTATTACTGAACTGAAAGCTGATCCTGAATTTGGAAATATCTATGCTTATTTGAAAGACCCCGAAAGCTTTGAGCATACAGATATCGATGCGATAAGAAATAGAGCAAAAAACTATGAAATAATAGATAATTTATTATTCTATACGAAAACAACAAACGAAAATCTTGAGTATAAGCCAGTCATCCCAGCCTCGCTTCGATTAAGCATTTTGAAGGAGTTGCACGAAGAAAAAACAGCGGGCCACCTCGGGGTCAGAAAGACTATAAAAAGGGTACGCGAGGCGGTATATTTCCCGCAATTATACAAAATAGTAACGGCGTATGTCAGGTCCTGCAATCAATGTCAGTTAATAAATGATATTAATTACAGCCCGGCCGGGTACTTAAATAGCATTCGCGCTACATTTCCGAATGAAATTTTAGGCATAGATCTCCTTGGTCCCTTCCCCCAGAGCGAGTTAAATAAAAATCGTTTTCTTTTAGTAATAGTAGATCATTTTTCAAAATGGATAGAAATTGTTCCTCTTAAACGCGCGTCAGCCAAAACAGTCGCAGATGCATTCTTACACAGATACATTTTAAAATACGGTGCACCGATAAAAGTCATTAGCGATAACGGAAAACAATTCATTAGTCAAATATTTGAAAACATATGCAATGGACTTGGCATACGTCATATCAAAATGGTTCCGTATAGACTAACATAGCAGAAAGAGTTAATAAAAACATAGTAAAAATAATTCGCAGTTACGTGAGCACACATCACAAGCGCTGGGATGGCTACATAAACGAATTAGCTTATGCTTTAAGAACGGCACATCATGATACTACGGGAAAAACTCCAGCAGAATTATTTTTAGGCAGAAAGTTAATTACGCCTTTAGATAAATTATTCTTTGTGCAACAAAGAGAGCAGGAGTTTAAACAAAAAGATGTGCAAAAGTTGATTGATCAGGCGCTTAAAACCTCGGATACGGCAAGAAATAGGCAGAAACTATATTACGATAGAAAACGCCGGGAAGCAGATTTTAAAGTTGGGGATAAAGTATTGAAGCGGAAATTTTCTTTATCAAGTGCCCCAGACAATTTTATGGCAAAGCTAGCTCCAAAGTTTGAAGGCCCCTATGTAATTCAGGAAATCAAAGGAGTAGTCTTATATCTTAAGAACGAGAGAGGGGAAATCTGTAAAGCAAGTCCCGACCAGGTGAAAAAATACTATAATCCAAATGATTTCGAAATCCTTAAAAGTTTCTTGCAGGACTCAAGTCTAAACGAAGTAGAAGATCCAGAGACTACAACAACTATTCCACCACCCAAGAAACAGAGAATTGAAGAGAGACCTAGCACTTCTACAACCCGGACGTCGGTATCAAAAAGAAAAAATAATTTTCAAACTCCGGCGTTTAAGAAAAACAAAAATACAGATGCACCGGGTAAAGAAACCGTGGTAAAGAGAAAAACACCACCTACAAAGGATAGCAGGAGAAATTACACA
The DNA here is from genome assembly GCF_044657685.1 of Stegodyphus dumicola. Classification (NCBI taxonomy): domain Eukaryota; kingdom Metazoa; phylum Arthropoda; class Arachnida; order Araneae; family Eresidae; genus Stegodyphus; species Stegodyphus dumicola. The sequence continues at coordinate 94,154,264 of NC_140772.1, read as the reverse complement.
TCAAGGAGAACGCGCACACGGCCACAGAGTCAGGTGCCAGCAAGGCCGCCGTTCCGGAAACTGAAACGCCAACAGGAGGCACAAAAATACGAGGAACAGAAGAAATTCAAGAAGGACTCCAGACCGGAGGACGTCAAGACCAGCATTCCCAGGGAGAAACGGAAAGGCCAACAACCAGACGATTACTCCGTCAAGAGGCCAGCATGTAGAGGACGCAAAAGAAAAAGTCAGGTGGACGACACTCGGCGGGCAGTAAGGAGAAGATTAACATCCATGAAACCTCTAACTTGGGACCAATTCTGCCAAAAACGAATGACGGAGTTTCAAGCATCGAAAACTCAAAGATAAGTTAAAAGCTTCTATAAATTTTTTTTGTCTCTTTTGTTCCGAAATTTTATGCATAAGTACGAAGTTCTATGTTTTGACGAAAGTCAATATGTCTCGGTTGAGACTTAGTTTTGTTTTACTTTATTTAGCTAAGGCAAAAGTATTATTTTCTTTAAGTGTAAAAGCTAAAAACAAGCATTTTCTGTTGGTCGAAAGACTAATTCTGTTATGTTAAAGCCAAAATTTGGCCGAAGATAAAAATAACTTCGTATTCTTGTATTAATAAGAATTTTACTTTCAGTGCCGCCAGCTTGGCGAAGAATGAGTAAAGTAAAAATTTATTTTCTCTTATTCATTTTATGGTAAATTGTAAAAAGCATATGTATTAAAATTTTGTACATGTATGTAAATACTTGCATGTTATGTAAAAGTAGAATTTAGTCTAGAAGCATAAAATTGTAGATGCTAAAAGTGAATGCTTAAAAGCAATGAAGTCAAAATTTAAGTAGTAAATTGTAGATAAAGTCATGCTTTAGAGCGAAAGCCTGCATGTTTAAAGATGAATGCGGGGGAAGTTAGAATGAATGTGTTTTGTAGGGTTCTCCACCTACATTTGAATTGTTAAGACTATTAAAGTAGCTCATTGACTTGTAGAATGTCGAGTAAGGTGTGTCTATTTGGTCGTTGAATTCTAACAAATCATGGTGGTTTGGGGAAGTGTTGTAAGACTAAAACACGAATATTCCCGTTTGACACCACACACGGTGGAGAGCCTGGGTAAAGTTAAATTAATGCTTGAAAAATTGAATCAATGTGAGTTAAGCTATAACTAAGAAAAACGAATCGTTTAAAAACGAAAATTTATTGTGTCAAGGAAGTGTAAATTAAAATGTATGTAGAAAGATACTGATAATTATTCCTTCCAGATGCTGGAAGGAAAGACCAAGACTGATTGATGAAGTCCAGGAAAAGTTGCTGTAAGAAGAGAGCTTTATAACGAGCAACAGAATTTTAGTATATAAATTGTTACATAAGATTTTTTTGTGTAAACGAGGTTCTCGCCAGTTAGTTCAGAATTAGAGAAACTTACAACAGGTCGTTTGTAGGACCTGCTTCCAAGTTTTCCAAATTCTGGCAGCGGCAAATGTAGGGTTTATATTTATTTTAACTAACATTTATTTTAAGTGTAAACTATCTTTCCTGTCAAGCCTTACTTTCCCCTGGAACTGCCAATGCCAGAATATGTAAATTTGAGTAGAACGCGCAAGCATTCAAATTATCAGCGGAAGTATTATGATTTAAATAGGAAGGAAACGAGTTCGGTGTGTGATATTCTTACTGCACGAGCGCGGAGGTAGTTAGCGAGAATTGAAGAACCCCGCGTTGCGGCCTATGTGCTTGGCGGGAAGTAGTGGTAATCGTTCCAGTGAGCTTCAAGTCTGCTGAATTAGTAGCGGTATTGTAAAACGCGGTGAGTTAGTTATTTTAGAGAGCCTCGTAGTTAGAGTCTTGTCTTTTGTTTCTTTTCAGGTTATTATTTTTATTTGACTGCCGAGTTGGCACCGTCTGTAAGCGTCAAGAGGACGCAATTGTAATTTATTACGTTGAATAAAAAGGGACTTAAACCCTTTACAAGACTCTGTGTTCTATACAGCTTTCACAGTCATCTCTTGGTTGCGTGCAAGTTGGAGGCGCGCAACGTTATAATACAATGTGAACTGTTATTTTAAATGTTAAGAAATACCGTGATATGGTAAAAGTGAAAGTAATGTTATTTTTTTTTTTTTTATTCGTGTGACTGTAAAAAGAGCAAATTATTGTGAATATGTGTTAAAGGTTGAATGAATGTAGTTAGGCTCTCTGACGCTACACTTCAGAGTTAGCCACTTTTCAGAATAGTACCTCAGGGTTTAGAGATGAATATAAGGTGTGTTCTGAGGTCTTGTTATGTTGAATTTTAACACGTTAGTGTTTTGATTGCAGACGGTAGTCTTGAACACATTTACATAGACACGCTCGTGTTTGGTGTTTTCCTTTACAACACATGTCAGAGAGCACGGGGAGATAATTAAATAACGTCATGAATGAAATAAGAATGTTAAAAGAGAAATATAAGTATTCACGTTACTTGCCATTTAATTGTGTAACATTTCATTAAACTAGTTTTCCTTCCAGATCTCTGAAAGGAACCAGTTTTCAACTAAGAATCTCCTGTTTATAGATGCAGTACAGATGAAAAATCTTGTCCATGGAGTTGATAATGTAAAATCGACTTTTGTTTTTTAAATTTCTAGATTCTAGTGAGAAATGTTTGTAAAAGATTGGCCTCGCGTTAGATTCTAGAGCTAAAAGTTTTCAACAAGGTCGTTTTAGACCTCAGTTTCAAACTAATTAACTCTGGCGGGAAGTATGTAAGGATCCTAAATTTTACTAACGTTTATTTTATTTTAAATCTTTACTATCACTTCTTATTTTCTACTTCCGGCCAGAATTAAAAGCTTTAACTTATTTATGCAAATATGTCTTGCTAACGCCAAGTGCTTAAGTTGTGGCTTTTTGCCAAGCAAGAGAGAGAGGAAGGAGTTATTAGAAGCAGGCAGCTGGCCATAGTAGTTTTACTCGTTTGCTGGTTGCCTTCAAAGCCAGAGGTTTAATCCTCTTGATAATTTTAAACGTATCGTAGTTTTAGCAGCTCTCTGTACTATATACGGATTTTTGTTAAATAACGGCCAATCTTGAAGTTAGGCACTTGTATATTAATCCAAAGTTAGTTTTAGTTAGAGTTTTTAGTTAGTATTTTTCTATTCTTTCGTTCAGACCACAAGTGGTTGGTCTCTGTATTCCGAAGTTCCGGAAATCTCTGTAAAGATAGAAAAATAAAGGGTTTCGTATACCCTCCCTGTGTGTATTGTCTACTTCACAATTTATTGAACATAGCTTTAGTAAGCTCCCTGTTCCGAGTCAGGACAGTTCATGTTTCCAAAGCAAGTAAAGAGGAACACAAGTCCTGATAATTTTATTTAACAGTTTTAAGCTTTTAATTTGAATAATTTTATCAAAGAACTAGAGAGTAATTTACGTTTACGATATTCAATTTTTTATTTAATTCTTTGTACTTTCTCATTATTTCTTTATCCGATAAATTTTTTCATTAATAGTATTAATTAATTTCCTTGTTTATTCAGCTGAATGGATGTTTCTGATTTTTATACTTCTTTCTTATTACATCTTAGCGTTTTTTAAGTAATTCACATTTTTAGGTAATGCTTTTACTGTCGTAATTATTGCAGATAATTATATATTTTCCTAATATTTCTTTTAACTTTTATGTTTACGTACTTTTAATTAGAAGTCTCCCTGTTAGTATGGTTATAAGGGAGTCGACTTTCTTATCTTGGGCAAGGAATTTGTTTTCTTATCTTGAAACCCGTGGAAGGCATATAAATATGTAAGTGTATACTGTATTTGCAGTATGTGGGTATTTAAAATATTGTATAGCTAAATTATCTCAGAAGGAGCTGTAGTAGCGGAATGTGGGTAAAGATCTTAAGATTTATCCCGCAAGGTGTTCTTCAAAATTTTCACGAAATTCGCCTTTCTCCTTTCTGTCGGTTGCTCTCTGTGAGTAATGTTCTTGGTGATCAGAAAACTAAATGATCAAAGGGTCCAGCCATTCCCGACAGGGCTTGGCTGTCAAAGAGTCAAGCCGTTGTAAAAATCTTTTAATTAAAAAGTAATATCCGTTCATTTCTCAAAGTTATCCTTAATTCCGTTTTCCGGATTTACATTCGATTTAGTTTCAGAAACATGATTAATGAAGTGCCCGATACCAGTTTTTTTTATTATTATTTAAAGAAAAAGAAATCCTCGTGCACCACAAAGTATCACACGAGACATACAAATCGTAACTAAAAAAGGCAAAATTGTAAGTAATGACATCAGTTTTCAATAATACAAGGAAATCATACACAAAGAAAAAAACACAAAAAAGTAAATATAATAGTATAAAATGTATAAAGAAATCATTTATAATGTTTAAAATAAAAGTCAACAAAATCGTCGAAAGCTTGGTAGGCTGAAGCTGAAGATACAAAATCATAACATTTCGGCGGCCAATGAATTCCAATTAATTTTAATCTGCATTTCAATAAATTTCTTGCTTTATCAAGCAATGGGCAGTAAAAACGCAAGCTGAAAACACTTTGCTGAACGCAAAGATTGCAATAACACAAATTGGAAGATGTCAGCTTAATTCGTTCAAGATAAACATTAAACTTACCATGACCGGTCAAAAATTGCGTAACTTTAAAATTGAGCAACAAGTCCTTACTTTTTTGTCTTTCAAAAATAGTTGGGAAAAATGTTTTTTGCAGCAGATCACTTATCAGAAAAGATATAATCACAAATCCACTGCTCAATCATTTTAGCTCTGAATGCTTTTTAAAATAAGATTTTGGAATATTTACATCAACATTAATATCATTTTTAGTTGCATTCTTAGCAAGCCAATCAGCTCTCTCGTTTCCATAATTACCCGAATGACCACGGACAAATGTAAAAAACACTGAAATGTAAAAACACCCTTCTTCTCCAGATCTCCGAGAGACTGCTGTATATTAACAATAATATTATTACATAAAGAAGTATTTTTAAGGGATTCCAGGGAAGTGAGTGAATCGGTACAGATTAAGTAGCTGGAATCAGGTCCATCCTGGCTAATTATCTACTTAATTGCAAAATTAATACACAGAAGCTCAGAAATATATACAGTACATTCATTTCTAATACGAAATTGATGATACTCAATTTCAATCTCATCTTCAAAAATAACATAAGCAAAACCAACTTTATCAGCAATCCTACTACCATCCGTATAAAACACAAGTGACAATGAATTTACATCAGTGTCCATGCTATCCAGAATCTGTACTGGTTGTCTTACAGAAAGATGTGGAAGAACAAACAAGGGCAATAAATGATCAAAATGAGAACTGGAGTAGTTTGCAAGACTATTCTTGTAATCTATAAAGGTCAGAATAAACAAATCCAGTGGTGGAAATCCGGCAAGAGATTAAACAGCATTGTAACTAATAGTTTAGTAACCCGTTATAACTCTCTGTAAAATTCGTCTTTGAACTCGAAGCAGGAGTTTAATTTTCTTTTTTAGAGACAATCCCCAAGATCAACATCCATATGAAATAAAGGGTACAGTGCCTTGTTTATAAATAATTACGCTAACATTTCATTTAACACCAAAACTATTACATGCAATTCGATTCAGCCTACGCTGAAGTTTCTCACATTTATTAGAAAGGTGGGAAATATGCTTTTTCCAGTTTAACTTGCTGTGCAACAAAACACCTAAATATTTAATTTCATTCACCCTCTCAAAGGGGTTGTCATTTAAAAGCAATTGATAACCTTCACAAGTAGTATTTTTTCTATCAATAAACATAGTCTTGGATTTTGCATGGTTAAAGTTTAACTTAAAATCTATTGACCAATGATAAATGAAATCTAAGACATCTTTGGCGAGATAAAAAGCTTTTTGCATTTCCTTTCCTTGAATACAAATCAACAAATCATCTGCAGAGGCAATGACTTCACAACTGAAGAGTTTAGAAAGTTCCTGTAAGGGAACATTTATAATAATAATCCAAAGCTTGGGACCGGAAACAGAGCCTTGTGGACATCCTATCTAAGGTCGACGAACACTTGAGGTGCCACCCCAAAAAGAGCTCGACCGTCCTGTCTTTCAGCAAATCAGAAACAACATTAAACACATTAGAGGGTATTTTCATTTCTTTTAGTAAATTAAGAATAGCAGGCCACCATGCATTATCGAAAGCTCCTTCAGTATCAAGAAAAATTAAAATAGTGTACAAACTTCTCGTCTTGCCCTTCTGAACAATGTTGCTAAGACGCAGAAGCGCATCATCAGCACATTTTTGAGCAATGAAACCATATTGGTCAGCACTAAGAATATTTTCTTTATGTATATGACAAGTAATTCTGTTAGTAATTAGTTTTTCAAAACATTTACTAAAACAAGAAAGAAGACAGATACACTTAAGATTATTCACATGTGAAACACCGAAAATTTGTTTCTTGGGTATCACAATAACGAGGGCGTTCTTCCAAGTTCGTGGAAAAGCTCCAAGATTCAAACATATATTAAATAATCCATGAAAAACTGCAGGAAAAAGCCGATGAAAGTATCTTATAGTTTCATTGGGAATAGAATCCGGGCCAGGAGCATTGCCAAGCCTTAAATTACGAATTACATCATCAATCTCCCGCCTGCGAAAAAGGAGGATCAATCTGAGACGCATAATTACTGCGAGCAGATGAGCGCCACTGAGTATGAAAGTCATTATCAAATCTCACACAATCAAGAGGAAATGCTTTATCAAGACCTATACCAGGGGTGCTTATGCTTATACCAGGGGTTCTCAACATTTTCACTCAGGCACCCTTTTCATCATCGCTGAAAGTTAATTTTCTCTTCTCCTTTCTAAAATTTGAAAAATACATATACATTTATTTAGATGTAAGTATTTTTAATCCTGTTTTATTAATTCAACAAGAAACAATATAAAAAATGTTGAAAAATACCAAAATTTGAAAGCAGTTTTGTTTTTATTCATAAAATAAAACTAAATGCTGAACAGCTAAATGAAAGTTTGACTGTATTTCTCCCTTGAATCTATGAATCCTTCTGAAGTGGAATTCCCTCTCCGGTTGGGAATCCCTGATTTATAACATTTATTTCTTCATCCTCACTGATATATCCTTCAGCAAGAAAACTTCTGCAAGAATAATTTCAAGAGTTTCAAAGTTTTGACAGCAAGGCAGTTTCATGTGACTGATCAAATAAGACTGACATGATTACGCATGTTGGGTATAATACACCTTATTGAATTAAGTTCATAGAATAATAGAAATTGCTTTTGCCGTTATTTTCTTAAAGAACACAACCTTGAGTTGTATTGATGTTGATGATTTGTTCATTTGTATAAACAACAGTACTGCATTTTGAGAAATGAGATCATCGGAAAGCAAAACACCCAGAGCATGGCCTGGGGGTAAATGATTTAGTAGTTAAAGTATACGGATAAATATCTTTTCTTCTGCGAAATGAATGGTAAAGATCGGTATATATTAAGACATAACTGATTTACAAAAATGCCGTTTTACGGGTGAATTCATGGTTTACATTCACAAATGAAACGTCTCTTTGTTCTGCTGATGTTTAAATTTTCTTCAAATGTGAAGTACTTCAGGCTAAAGTTTCTTGCTTCATACTAAATTTCAAATAATAGAAAACATATTTCGTTCTTATATTAATCTTCATGTAAAGAAAAAGCTCCTGCATTTTATTTTCTGTTTCAGCGAAGACAGAACTGATTACATACCTTGAAGATAATAGAACAACACCGAACACGCTTTTTTTTTGTTAATGAAAAAAACTTTTGAAGATTAACAAAAACTAAAACGAAAACTAAAGGTTACATTTTTTTCATCCAAAAGATTTATTACTCTGTGTATTTGAGATAAGTTTGCTAGAAAAGGAGGGGGAATAAGTGAATGAATAAAATAAAAAAAGAAAGGAGGAAGATCGTGATCTTCTCGATTTCGTTTTCAGTAGATACACTTTTATTCTTATATTTAATCTCCGTTCTTTATCAAATGATATTTCTCCAACATGGAATTCAAGAAGCGAATGACATCTTTCTCTTGGCGGGAGATCAAAATTTTATTTTTTATTTACTTTATATATATATATATAATTTTCCTTCCTTGCCTCCTGGTTCAATTTTCGGAATTCCCTTTTCGGATATGAAAATCATCCCGGAAGTTATTTTTCTATTTTTGTTTCTATGGGGAGGTGGTTAACATTTTTTTTTCTTTTACGACGATTAAAATGTACCCTGCATAAAGTGAATAACTTGTAATTTGAGATCTTACACAATATTTATTCAAGATCATTTTCTAACTGCTCCTTAAATTTTTGTCTCATTTTTTGGCACTTTTGAAAATTTCCTTTTACACCCCATTACTGGATTACAATTACCTATTTTATTTATCTTAATGTACTTGGTAAAAATACTGAATTTAGAAACTTGCTCAGAAATGTAAAATTCAGACATCATAAGAAATAGTAAAAATTTTAATTTTTGTATTTGAAAGTGAGATCTGAAATTGGCAATGGAATTCTTACATCATAACCAGTTTTAATGAGCATGCGTGCAAGCGAATAAATTACGATCAGTTACTTCGGAAAAAGCACGAAACTTTTATTACAGTCTATTTTTGTTTGTTTGGTTGTCAACTTAATCTGTCTCCAAATAACTGATTCCTCAGACACAAAATATTTATATATTATCACTCCATATCATGATTAAAGAAATTTCTGTTAACTGCAAGAGATCTGCGCTTGATAAAAGGAGTCAATGATAAGGAAAATTTCACATTTATTTTAACTCTAGCCAAAAATGCAACATGTAAGGATTAAGAAGAATGAAGTATAACTTCATCTCTCTAAAGATACCACCAATAATTCTCTGTTACTCTGATATTCTCTGAATTTTATTCACAAAACGCAGGTAAGGGAAACTTAAATACACAAGTTAGATAACAGGGAACACTCCTCCAAAGAGATAAAACTTCAAACGCTTTCAACCAAGCTAAAGAACAGAATGCATAGAATTTCGTTCCGCTTACCTCGCATTTATTTCTGTAGAAAGTCAGAGTAGGATATAAATAAAATTTCTGACGTTTAATCCATCGGCTATTTAACAAAACAGACAAGTCTTTCTTTACCTTATTGAAATAGGGAAAATATGGAGGAAGATTTCCAGAATTTTCTAATATTAATTCTAATTGGCTTTATGTTCTTAAAACAAATGTTTGCGTCCTTCCAAAATTGGCGACACTTCCTAAAATTTTGACATTCCTGTAAATTTTGAGAGCTTAATTATATTAAAAGGACAATACGCCTTTAACAATCCGAAAATGTTCAAAATTTGATCACTGTTTCTCATTTTTTTAAAATATACTATTCATGTTATATGCATAAAATTTTCGGAGTATATAGATTCATTATTTATAATAAAGTGAAAATTAATTAATGAAGAAAATTTAATATTTAGGTACTTAAAATTATTTTAAATAAAATGATATCTTCATTTTTCGAAAATTCAACTTTTAACTGAGAGCAAGATATTTAATTTTATATTTATTTTTAGTAATACATTTAATGCTAAATTAAAGAAAATATTTAGTTTCTAATTTTGTTCTATTATACATTAATTATTTTAAAATTTTTATTCTTAAATATTATAATATATATATAAAACTTAATTTTGCATAATTTTTGCTTTTAATAAGGTGATAAAATTTTTAATTTGCAATGTATATCAATGTAAGTAGAACACAAGGGAAATCATAATAGTTGTTAAGTGTATACAAATTTGCAAGAGTTACTTAAATAGTTTTGGAAATATCCTGCGCGCAAGTTGTAAAAACAGATGAAAAAATATATTTTATGCATGTAACTATGACTATTTACCAGTATATTAATAAATTTTGGAATGAAAAATCAAAAAATGAGAAAAATATTACTTCTTATGTATATTTTAATGTTATTTAGAGTTATTAGTAACGTGTAATGTTATTTAGAATTACAAACAGTTATATGTTTAACATATTGTGTACTGTAATACAATACAAATGTTTTAATATAAGTATGCAGAAGTCGCATGCAAATTCGGGGCTTTATTAAATGCAAAATAATTGCTAAAATGGTTACAGTATCACAAAATAGGTAACAATACTCAAAGGGTGCTAGCACTGAAACAATAATATTTAGCTTATTAAATTGCAGAAACGTGTATGTTTAGTTTCGAAGGTTGAAAAGAATCCACTTCTTCAGCTGCTGGACAAAGCAGAAGCATGGACTCACTCGATAAATATTTAGTTTTGAGCAGGAAAGCTATTTCTACTGTGATAAGCTATGTGTTTACTTCTTAGATTTCTTTTGTTAAATAAAACACTACTTAAGAACGCATAGTAGAGTTTCAACGTTTTGCTCAGATTTTAAAATTTAGACCAAAAATCTTTATTGAGCCTTACTTGAAAAGAGATGTTCTATGTCGTGTATTTATATTTTGGAAACTTCACTTTCTCAAAAAGAATGAGATAAAATAAATACTGAAGGTATTAATAATTCAAGAAACCTTATCAATGATTCCTTATTCAAGTAGAGTACAAAAGAATGACAGGAGAAATGATGGAATCAAACAATTTTTTACTCATTTCGAGAAATTTATAGCTTGCTATTTTGTGCTTATGTCTGTCATGAAAATAGCTCGGAGTATAAGAAATGTTAATCTTAAATTATTCCATTGCATTTTACATTGATAAGCAATAACAAACTAAAAACTCTTTTTCCTGTGAATTTAAATGATATTCCGAAAGTGGAAAAATATAGTAAAATTTAGCAATTTTATCGTATTTATAATTTAGAAAGCATTATCTCTGAAATGTGCAAGCTCTAAATCATTTTCAAATAAGTGGTGGATTGCATAATTTGAAAGTGTCATCAGAAATGACAGGAAAGGCAGTCAATGAGAAAGTTAAGCCAGTATATTCAGTTGACTAATTTGTTCACATAAATAATTTTTTCTGTGCGTGTGTATGTTTGTGCAACCTATAAGATTTTTATAGACTAAAATATTATTATTTTTTGTTAGTTTGAAGAACTGAATCTTTCGAATGATACAAAAAGGGCATAAAACGTTTTCTAATAATTTATGTAGTTTACTTATGTTATTTAATTTGTTATTCAATAATTTAAATAGCTATCTCTTTTGAGTTAAAATTGCACACTGTATACCAATTATTAGAGGAGTTAAAGCAACAAGAATCAGCGTCATTCATACATTTGCAAGACTAAAGTTTCGAAGGTTAAAATATAAAAAATTCTACTTCTGCTGGAGAAGTGCAAAAACGGAAGCAAAATTAAAAAACTATGATATAATTTCTTTCAGCTGAAGCCAAAGACAGATTAGAATTGAGGTCATTCATTAGAACTGAAAGATTTTTATTAATGAGCAACACCTCTAGAAAATTCAATTCGCCAACGGAAGATGTTTTTAGAATAATGGTTGCAGAAAAATGAAAAGCGCAATTTCTTGGCTATTGTGTTGATTTCTGTGTTTCATATTTCCTAATATATCCCTCGTATTCGTTAGGGAGAAATCTTAATGTTCTCTTAGTTTAAACAATATAAATTAAACCACTGATAGGAATTTCTGCATATATCACAGGCGTCCATATACAGAAATGGATCCTTAAGTATGAACTGCGAATTTTATTGACAGAACAGAAAACAACCCGGAAGTTGGATATCTGTAAAATTCGTGCAATTCTACAGCTAATCGAAAAGAATGACAACATAATTCTTATAATCTTCTAGATCGAAAGTGTGCTTTCTGATGGGTTCAGATGAGAATTTGTTTCAAATAAAGAATTGATAAATAATAGTTTAATAATTTTTTAATTAAAAAAGAATAAAAATCGATCAATTCTAGTTAACGATCCTGTAAGGATCTAAGTTTTACTAACGTTTATTTTATTTTAAATCTTTACTATCACTTCTTATTTTCTACTTCCAGCCAGAATTAAAAGCTTTAACTTATTTATGCAAATTTGTCTGGCGAACGCCAAATACTTAATTTGTGGCTTTTTGCCAAGCGAAAAAGAGGAAGGAGTTAGTAGAAGAAAGCCGCTTGCCTTAGCAGTTTTTACTCGGTTGCTGGTTGCCTTCCAGGCCAGAGGTTTAATCCTCTTAATAATTTTAAACGCATTGTAGTGTTAACAGTTCTCTGTACCACATACGGCTTCTTGTTAATATACGGCCAATCTTCCAAGTAGGCCCTTGTTTATTATTCCAAAGTTAAGTTAGAGTTTAGTTAATATTTTTATATTCTTACGTTCAGAGCACAAGTGGTTGGTCTCTGTATTCCGAAGTTCGGAAATTATTGTAAAGAGTGAAAAATAAAGGGTTTCGTATATCCTTCCTGTGTATCTTGTCTACTTCCCACATTTATTGAACATAGCTTTAGTAAGCTCCCTGTTCCGAGTCAGGTTCTGGAATGTTCCCCAAGCAAGTAAGGCGGAACACAGAACCTGATAGTGGCGCCCGAAGAAGAAGAATAACCATGGCCGAGTTTTAAGAAGAAGCTGTGCTGCCTGCAGAAGCGGCTCAGAATCCAGAAATGCCAGCTGCAGCCCTGGAAGGATTTGGTGACATCGTCCAGACCATGCGCTCAGCGATGAAACCAGAAGCAACATTTAATGGAAACTCACCGGTGAACAGTTTTTTGGAAAAACTAGATGACTACTTACTGATGTATCCCGTGCACGAGTTCCAAAAAGTCACATTAGCTACCAGCGCTTTGAGGGGCCAAGCGCTTAATTGGTTGAAATGTATAGGCAGAAGTCTCTTGGGTCAAGCAGGAAGTCCCACCTATACGTACGAAAATTTCAAGACTGCCCTAGTGAAAGCCTTCCCTGTCGTAAGGGATCGTGCGAAATTAGAAGCAGAACTTTTCAGCATATACCAGAAACCAATTGAAAATCTCTCAAGCTTTATTTTAAGAAAAATTCACGTCTTCAAACTCTTGTATGGAAACCGTCCGGATCCTGAGATAATTCAAGTGATTTTGCCGACGTTACTTCCCCAAGTACAAGACTTTATTGAATTAAGGAATCCGACTGCACTGGAAAAGTTATTTGAGCTAGCAATCCAGTTTGAAAGTCGAAGAACGGCGGACAGTGAAAGAAGACGCCAATATCAACAACGAAACCAATTTGGTGAGCCAAGACCACAGCAAAGTCAAGCACACGGCTACGGAAGCAAAGCGAATCAGTGGGCAAGGAAACCCGAGCATCCAAAAACAGCCGGCGAATGTCGACAGTTCAATAGCAATCCAGGAAAAAAGTCTCAAGGCCAGTGGAAAAAGAAGGAAAGCATGGAAAGAAAAAAGGATTTAAACTAAAACGGATTTCTGCTGACGGGAGGGTGCGGAAATCCGAAGGCCAAGAAAACCCCTCTTCCTTCATATTAAATACAGTAATGGTGAAAAATTTGACTCTTCCGAAGATTGAAGTGTTGGTGAATAACGTCCCAGCCACCGCACTCCTGGATACAGGCGCGCAGTGTTCCTGTGTGACAGAAGATTTTTTTAGGAAGTATTTTCGTAAATATCGCATATATATTTCGGATAATACGACAGTGTTAGCTGCGCAAGGAGAAAGATGCAAGTGCATAGGTAAATTACCGCTATACGTCCGTATCAAGGACAAACAAGTAAAAATTGTGTTTTTTATAGTAAAGAATCTGCAAGCACATATCATCTTAGGAATAGATTTTCTTTCAGAGGCAGAAGCAACGCTGGATTTTAATGAAGCCTCCCTTAAGCTGACGATGAAACCAGTTCGAGAAAAAAAAAACGGAACCTCCAGTGTTAAACCTTAACCACCTGCCTAAGGAAGAGCAACAAAGAATCCGACAAGTGGTAAGTGAATTTGCTTAGTTATTTAGTGATATTCCAGGATTTACTCAAGTTACTAACCATAGTATTGACACCGGAGATTCAATGCCAGTTCGCCACAAAGCATACCGGTATGATAAGAATAAAGAAAAAATTATAGAATGGCACATTGGTGATATGCTACGTAAAAAGATCATAACGCCCATCTCAAGTAGTTATGCTAGTCCGGTGGTTTTATGTAAGAAAAACAATGACTATCCATTGACAAATCTGAAAAGGTGGCGTTTCGCGGACTATCGTAAATTAAACTCCATGACTAAATATCCGGTATATCCGTTACCTATTATTGAAGAAATTCTAAGGAACATAACGTCTAGCAAATATATGACGACTTTAGACTTAACGACTGGTTATTTTCAAATAGGGCTTAGACCGTAGGACGTGCCTAAGACTGCTTTTATAACCAAGTCTGGCACTTATGCATTCCTGCGTAAGCCGTTTGGCCTTTCAGGGTCACCGGCAACATTTCAGCGATGTATGGACATGGTGCTAAGGCCTGTTCTTCGAAAGTCCACATTTATCTATTTAGACGATATCATTATTAATAGTGATAATCTGGACCAACATGTACAGGATTTAAGACAGGTGTTTTCATTATTAAATGAGGCCGGTCTAAAAGTTAATGTCGAAAAGTGCAAATTTGCAGGCCCTGAATTAAAATATTTAGGTTACAAAATATCTCAGAAAGGAATCGAGACAGACGAATCAAAAATAATCGCTGTGCAAAAGTATCCGCCGCCAAATACGGCGAAGAAGCTCTCTTCTTTTCTAGGACTTTGTTCATATTATAGGTCCTTTATAAAAGATTTTGCAGCTATTGCTGAACGATTGTTAAAATTAAAAAGGAAAAAGGCAAGATTCTCGTGGACGGCAGAAGCCAATAGTGCTTTCGAAAAATTAAAGCAAGCATTAACGCAAGCCCCTGTGTTGAAATTTCCTGAAAAGGATGAGAATTTAGAAATTTCAGCGGATGCTTCGGATTATGCGGAAGGAGCGGTACTTTCGCAAAATCAGCAGCCCGTGGCATTTTTTAGTCGAACTTTAAATCAAACACAAAGAAATTATTCCGCGACCGAGAGAGAGGCACTTGCAGTTCTGTTAGCAGTGCAAAAGTTCCGAGTCTATTTTGGAAGAGCGCCAATAACAGTGTATTCTGATCATGCGGCGGTAACTAGATTGTACTCAGGGAAAAACTTATCCCCAAGGTTAATAAGATGGGCACTCAAGCTACAAGAATATAATCTGGTAATCAAGCATACCCCCGGAAAGGAAAATATCGTATCAGATGCCCTATCCATAATAAAAATAGATGAAGAAGGTAATACTGTAAAGGTGGCAATGCTCACAGCATGTACAATAAATTCCCGAGAAACTGTAATAACCGAACTGGGTAAGGATCCTGAGTTTGGAAACATTTATGAGTATTTAAAGGATCCTGAAAATTTTAGCCACCAAGATATTGTGGCGATAAGAAATAGGGCGGCCCATTACGAACTAATAGATGGTCTATTATTTTATACAAAAACTACAAATTCCAACAACGAATTTCGACCTGTTTCCCAGCTAGTCTTAGATTAAATATCCTGCAGGAGTTACACGACAGCCCTTTAGCTTCTCATGCTGGTATTCAAAAAACTATCCAATGCGTATGCGAGGCAGTCTATTTTCCTGAACTGCAAAAGTTACAAAGGGCGTATGTCCAGTCCTGCCCAACATGTCAAGCAGTTAATTATATTAATTTCCGCCCGGCCGGGTTTCTAAATAGTATTAAATCCGATTTTCCAAATAAAATAATTGGCATCGATTAATTGGGCCCTTTTTCCAAAAAGTCAGTTAAATAAAAGTCGCCATCTCCTTGTTATGGTTGATCACGTTAGTAAGTGGACCGAAATTGTTCCCTTAAAACGAGCCTCCGCGAAGTTAGTTACTGATTCTATTTTAAATAAATATATTTCAAAATACGGGGCGCCCCTAAAAGTTATATCGGATAATGGTCTTCAATTTGTAAGTAATATATTTGAAGACATGTGCAAAAAACTGGGCATACGTCATTTAAAAATGGTCCCGTATCGGCCGCAATCAAATATAGTGGAACGGGTCAATAGAAATATAGTGAAACGTATCCGTAGTTATGTTAAAAATTTTCATAGAAGCTGGGATAACTATGTCAATGAATTTGCTTTCACCCTTAGGACCGCAAAACATGTTACGACGGGCAAAACGCCTGCTGAGTTATTTTTATGCAGAAAGATTATAACGCCGTTAGATAAATTATTTTATGTTCAACAAAGAGCCCCAGAATTTAAAATGGGTGATATAGAAAAATTAATTAAAGAAGCAAAAAAGAACCCTGAAGTAGCACAAAGAAAACAGAAGCTCTATTATGATATGAAACGACGGGGAACAACTTATAAACTAGGAGATGAAGTATTAAAAATTAAGCATTCACTTTCTTCAGCACCAGAAGATAAAACCGCCAAATTTTTTCCACGATTTGATGGACCATATGTCATAGAAAAAATAACTCACGCTGTAGCGGTGTTAAAAGCCAGGAATGGTGAAACATGCTCCGCAAACATTGACCAAATAAAACCATACTATGACCGTAATAAAATGCAAATATTCAAAGATCTTTTGCAGGATCCGGCACGGCAGGCACAAGCTCCAGAGGTGGAACAACGACAAGCACAAGGAAAAGCCATTAGGACGCAGGAGCAATTGAAAAGAAAGTTTCCCCGTTGGAAAATTGAAGGTAACAAGAAAAAGAAGCCTTTTCACCGACCACAAAAGAGAGCGCACGACCACCCCCAGAATGAAGAAGGGAGAAGTACGACGAATGCAAAGAGAGCCAGGAGAAATACCGGCAAATATAACCCGGCTCCCAAACGGAAGATCTACTCATCGGACAGGACTCTACGCAGCAAATGTTGCCGAATTGCGGAAAGACCACCAGCGGCGGAGGAAAAGATACAAGGAAAATTTGAACGGCCAGCAACGAGATCCAGGCAGGAACGAGAGAGAAGTGTCCCGGTTCCGCCAAGACCACAGGCAGAGGCGAAAAAGAAGGTATTCAAGGGTGACGGAACTGGAGGGAAAAGAAAGCTCCTAGAGGAAGGCACTGAAGGGCGAGCCCGCACATGAAGGAGGATAAATCAAACACGAATCTTACCTACCTTCCAGGACTGGGCAGAGAAAAGAATGTCCGAATATCACAAAGATAAGTAAAATTTTATGTTACTTTGCAAACTTAAGTTAATCTTTCATTCTTACTGCAAGTGGCAGAATTCAAGACGTTTTACCTCATGTGAGGTCTACCTTTATCGCCAAAAAGGCGAGAAATGAGTTGTTACCTATTTTGGTATTATGTTTTTCAATTACTCGCGAGTAAAACTAAAGTTGATGTATAATAGGAATGTGTAAATACTTGAATATTGTAAACGATATTGTATAAAATTTTATTTAAAAGATTCTGGCAAGAAAGAAGTTTTAGTCTGAAAGACTTTTGAAATTTAGTATTTCAATGTAGAAGAATTGGCACTTGCTTGGAAAAGAATAGAAGTTAACAATGTACTACTAATGTATGTTTTAAATTGCGTAAAATTAACGGCATGTTAATATGTTCTTATATACAATGTGAACTGTTAATTTAAATGTTAAGAAATACTGTGATATGGTAAAAGTCAAAGTAATGCCAACAATTTTAAACTTATTCGTGTGACTGAAAAGAAAAGAGAAAATTATTGTGAATATGTGTTAAAGGTTGAATGAATGTAGTTAGGCTCTCCTATAAGATCAGAGAGCCTAACTACTTCAGAGTTAGCCACTTTCAGAATAGTACCTCAGGGTTTAGAGATGAAGATAGGGTGTGTTACGAGGTCTTGTTATGTTGAATTTTAACACGTTAGTGTTTTGATTGTAGACGGTAGTGTTGAACACTGGTACATAAACACATTCGCGTTCGGACTTTTCTTTTACAACACATGTCAGAGAGCACGGGGAGAGAGAATTAAATAAAAGTCATGAATGAAATGAGAATGTTAGGAGAAATATAAATATTCATGTTACTTGCCATTTAATTGTGTAACATTTCATTAAACTAGTTTTCCGTCCAGATCTCTGGAAGGAACCATATTTCAACTAAAAGCTCCTGTTTGGATGCAGTACAGATGAAAAGTAATTGTCCCTGGAGCTGATAATTTAAAAACAATTTTTTTTTTAATTTCTTTTTTCTAGTGAGAAATGTTTGTAAAAGATTGGCCTCGCGTTAGATTCTAGAGCTAAAAGTTTTCAACAAGGTCGTTTTAGACCTCAGTTTCAAACTAATTAACTCTGGCGGGAAGTATGTAAGGATCTTAAGTTTTACTAACGTTTATTTTAAATCTTTACTATCACTTCTTATTTTCTACTTCTTGCCAGAATTAAAAGCTTTAACTTATTTATGCAAATTTGTCTTGCTAACGCCAAGTAGTTAAGTTGTGGCTTTTTGCCAAGCGAAAAAGAGGAAGGTGTTAGTAGAAGCAGGCCGCTTGCCTTAGCAGTTTTTACTCGGTTGCTGGTTGCCTTCCAGGCCAGAGGTTTAATCCTCTTAATAATTTTAAACGTATTGTAGTGTTAACAGTTCTCTGTACTACATACGGCTTCCTGTTAATATACGGCCAATCTTCCAAGTAGGCCCTTGTTTATTATTCCAAAGTTAAGTTAGAGTTTAGTTAATATTTTTATATTCTTACGTTCAGACCACAAGTGGTTGGTCTCTGTATTCCGAAGTTCGGAAATTATTGTAAAGAGTGAAAAATAAAGGGTTTCGTATACCCTTCCTGTGTATCTTGTCTACTTCCCACATTTATTGAACATAGCTTTAGTAAGCTCCCTGTTCCGAGTCAGGTTCTGGAATGTTCCCCAAGCAAGTAAGGTGGAACACAGAACCTGATAATCCTACTTCCAACCCGTCTTTACGCTGAGCTCAGATGCCCTCTGTCTTTACCCTCAGCAAGGGAATTATTTCAAGGCTGATTTCATTCCTCATCAATAGGTGGCGCTTCTTTTCTATTATTCATGTCGTCAGAGGCTTTTCTTTCATCCTTTACACTTCTGTAGCTAAATGTTCTGTATTTAAAATTACGAAAATAGTTAGGAAAATTAATGAATATTATGCTGATTCTTGTTACACTTTAACTTCTGCAATTAGTTAAATCTTTCTTTTCAATATCTTTCAAGCCGAATAAAATAAATATGAGGTATTTTAATGATAGATATAATCTTCAGACATATACGATATCATTACAATTGTCACGCCAAACAGGGCTATTGATCAGCGTATCTTTCAGCCGTGCATTAAATAAGCAATGTTTCCTGAGGAGAGTACACGTTTTTAATGATCATTCGCCTTCACCAGGAATTATGGCAGAACACATCATATTTGCCAGTGTTATCACAGGCAAACTTCCCTGAGTGAGCCACAAGGAGTGAGGGAAATACTACAAGATACACGTTAATTAAACCCAGGAAAATGATAATTTAATATCATGTTTGTGTAATAATGCATATTTGTGTAATATTGCATATACTGCGATATTTTGTTTTATTTATATTTAGTGTCCTTTAATCATTAAACTGACGTTAATAACGAATAACAGAAATTAACATAAGTTACAGGTTAAACATATCTAAGTATAAAAGGCCTTGATTAGAACTATGCGACTAGAGCGTGCCAAAATGTTTTCCTTCTCATGCTTAGCGGAGAAGACCGCTGAAGAGTGTTAGCTCAATTAGGGTTCAAATGACATCGTACGGGATCCCCTCATGGGTTTTGTGAACGTTTTTATGTGTACGAATACGAGATAGCTTCTCATACAAAGTTCTCATACAAAGTTACCGTAGGTAAAGTTCAGGTAGGTAAAGTGTAATTGTCCTCGTATGCTTTACTCTAATCCAATAAATCAGAATCCAAGTGAGAAGCTTAAGAATAATGTTAAGTAAAGAATCAAATTTAGATATTTATAGACTTAATACATAAAGGAATAAACTTAGGGAATTTCTGAAGGTTAACTGCATTTAATTTTAAAGTTCGATATTTACTTTTAAACATTTTTTTTTTTTTTTGATACCAAGCAAAAGATTACACTATGTCAAGACGCGATATGTATGTCATTAAAACGTATTATTTCCTTTATTGTGATAATGATATGTATATATAAATTTTTATCTAAATCACAGTAAATTGAATTAAGTAGACATATTAAAAATAGAGTGAAGATGTTAAATTATTAAAAGGTAATTGCATTGCTGTTAAAGTGCTTAATTTTCTAAAAATGATGGGTTTAATGATAACAATTAATTTAATTAGTCAAATATATTCCATTCTGCTCGATGAGTGTTTGCTATTTGTTTTGATTTCATGATTCCGCCCTCGTATAACTTCTCGTCTTTATCGGCAAAAATACTCCTTTTATTTGAGATCATCGTTGTAATTGAAAATTTTACCATTTAGGAGTTTGGTTAACATCGGAATAAAAGATAAACGGATGTTGCAATGTCGGGGCTCTGTGAACGATACTACATCACTTCCCAGTCAAGCTCCAATACTTTCGTACATGTTGCTAAAGTTGTGTGAGCGGATTATCATGGTGTAACACGATTCCTTTGCGATTTGCTAATTTTGATCTTTCTTTTTTGTTGGCGTTAAACATCCGGGTTGGCTGTTTGGTTTCCTTGGAAGCAGCTCAATATAGACAGCACCTTTGTAATCTCACATCAAGGTTATGTTCTGATGAAATTTAGCTTTCGATATGATTTGTGCTGATTCAAGAAGCTTGGATCATGATCTTTTTCGATTAATGTTTTTGTAGACGATCCATTTTTCATCGCTAGTGATAACTCGTTTAAAAAAGGTTGACTGCATTACGTTTGGAAATGCTTACCTCAAATATTCATTCGTTGCGTGTTCGAGTTAAGTGAATTTCTTTCAATTTAAGGGGAACCCAAACATCAAGCTTCTAACAAGTCCATGGCATGTTATTTGATTTTCAATCGTTGTGAGTAATACAATTAATTTTTTGTAATGTCGCACAGTTACATGACGATTCGATACAATTGTGGCTTTAATTTCTTCAGCATCAACTACATCATCAAGTCCTGTCAGAATATTGGTAACTTTCAAGTGAAAAAGCTCCGGAACGAAAGCTTCTAACGAATTCTGACAAATGCATCCTGTTAAGCAATCAACACTGTAAACCGCAGATATCGCTTCGGGAGAGTCAACCGCTTTCTTACCTTTATGAAAATTAAAAAATTTTAATATTTCGAAAAAGTTTATTTCTGTGTCCCATGTTAAAATTTACTTAAACTAAGAGTTTGAAACAGAAATGCGCGGAATTTATTTATGTAGTAACCTAAAAGTGTCAACTGGAAAACCTCAAAAGAGAAAAAATTATGAGATTGACAGAAGAATAACAAAACAAACATAATTCTATCTATCTGTGAAAACTGAAATCACTTTTTTCCCTAAACGAACATAATGCTATCTATTTGTGAAAATAGATAGCATTATGTTCTGAAATTACTTTCTTATCTACCCAATAGTTAGCAGGTATAGTAGCAACACGTGATGTAACATGACATAAAAAGGGAAATAATAAATTATAGATTTTACTAATATCAGTAAACATTTTACTTCAATATTATCAAAGTCTGGAAAATAAGCAGACAACCTGAGATTTCCATATGCATGAAGAACTAACAAAACGCTAAAGATAGAATATCGCTTTCGGCACGAGATTCTGTTCTTAGGCATTTTTACACGTAGCCTATATAAACAGGAGTTTAGAAATGTAGTACATATTCATTTGCATTTAAAATACTAAAACTATGCATAACCGAGTGGAAAGTTATAAAATTAAAGAAATTTGTATACTACAGGCAGATGTGGAAATCATCATTGGCAAAAGTCTTCATAAAGGGTTAAAAGGAATGCAATTTATTTCAAATTAAAAAATAATTAATTTAAAAGGTATTAAAGAAATATCTACAATATTATATTGAAATCGGATATCTGTCGTTTCTTGTATCCCACAGGATGCTTACAACCCTAGAACGTTTGTCGAGAAAAATTAAAGTAAATTAAAATATCTTTAATTTAAAAATCGCTTAAAACTCGTAATAATAATAATTTGTCATAAATAGAAAGGCATATTGAAAACGTTTAGAAACTTAATTTGTATACAGAATCAGATGACTATTCAAGTTCTATTTGTATTTTTGTTATGGCGCAAAATTTATATTTAAATTGAATGCATATATTAAATGCATTTTTATAGCGTTTTGGAACAATTAGAAAACGTAAAGTAAGTTTTTTATGGCATCTCCGCTAGCTATACAGTCACGTTTCATTTAGTTTTATATAGTCATTTAGTCATGTTTCATTTAGTCATATAGAGAAAATATTTTACCGCACGATTTTTATTTTTAATATTTACAATGCTCGGAATCCATATGAATTTAAGACCGCGCTTTATGAAGGATATTAACTGTGCCGTATGGACTACTCATACGGCTACTAGATTCATAACATCAACATGCGGTCAGGTATTCTTTTGCAACTATGCTACTGGTTCGTGAGCATATTCAATGGTTACTTCTTATGAATGGGTTTTAGAACATTTTCTTAATGGATTCTTAATTTCCCTCGTAAAATGTTACAAAGGAAATAATTATCATAAACGTTGATGATTGTTGAACTCTAAGTAGTCAGAAGTAAACTATTAAAGAAATTGTTTACCTTAAGTAAGCATCACTACTTTTAATAACGTTTACAGGAAAAAGGATGTATTTTCGTTAAAATCGAAAAACATGTTTCCAGAAAACAATATCCTATATGATAACTTCGAATGATAAAATTAATAACCAATTTAAAGCTATTTTTATAGCATGGAAAAATTTTAAAAGGTTATTCGAAACTCTTCACTGGACAATAACCTTTTCTTACTTAAAAAAGATAAAAATAAATCTATAATAATTCAAAAATTCATAAAACAACCACGTCTGAAGAAACACTTTCTCGTCTAGTCTTCAAAATAATTAAAATTATGTAAACACTGCATTGCGTTTAAATTACCATTTTTGTGTCTTGATTAATTTTCAGGCAACTTTCGTAAAAATACTTTCATAGTTTTCTTAAATTAATTTGGACAGTAAGCTAACACTCATTAAAATATTCTGAAGAAAGCATGCTGCGAGGCAATTCATGATGTAGTTAAATACAAGATTTTTAATTAAAATCCACACCGATACCAAGCAAACCTCGGCCATTATTAACCACTTTCCCAGCCTTCAGAAAGAAAACGCTGTGATGAAAATTCTCAGATACCTTGAATGAGGTATGACGAAACTTCAGTTACTATTATTTGTCTCGGGAAACGTTTCAACCTTTCCAGTCCACATTTTGGCATTTCATAGATTCAGAATAACAATTTACAGAAAGCATACGAAAGCATTAAAAACAGTAAGAACGAATATAATATGAATATTACATAGCGAACACCAAACAGAAATATTATATATATAGTATAATATTACTTTTTGGGTTCATTGGAATTAACACTAAAATAATAATAATAAATAATAATACTTGCGATAAAAATACTATAATTTAAAGTAAGAAAGAAAATAAGAAAGTAGAGTAAATATATTAATCAAAGGATAATTTAATATAACGAAGACCCTGGGGGAAAAAACACTAAAGCTATTTTTGAACTTCCTGTCATTTAATAATTTGCTTCATAAAAAGTTTCAATATGAAATACACATATTAAAAATTACACATATTAGGACTTATATTACTCGGTTTTGCAGTGCATACGGATTATTTTTTAATTTTACCTGTACAGTTTCCACAAGTATATTTTTTACAGTATTCACAGGCATTCAAAATTTTGTCTTTGAATGCATTTATTTGGCATTGTTTGCGCTTACTTTAAGGGTTAACACAAGTATCAATTATTCTTCGGTGAGATACAAAAGGTTTATGAATTTTGGATGAAACGTACAATTTTCGAAGCTCCTCAGCAGTATTCGAAATAAAATCACGACAGCTGATGTACTTATATTCAGTTGTTTCCTTATAAATTATCCATGCATTTATTGTGGCCCAATCAAAAATATTAAAAAAATACCTGAACTAGCCAACATCGTAGAATAACCGCTCGTCGTAGAACCAGGATGAGGAGTTCACGGAGTATTATTAGGCCATCTGGTCCAAAACATCAACTCCATATTTGGTCGAATTGTAAGATTTCACAACTTCCGGTGTCTTTTTTTCATCAGATGAGATTTCCAATATTGGGTGCATGGTACTCAGGAGCAGGAAGTTCTTGTTTATTTCCTTGATAAGCGTTAGATTGTTATGCTTAGCATTCTTAGTAGAATAAAGCTAGCTCATCATTCGTATTTTTGAACGAATAAAATTCTTCTCTTGAACAATTTATTGTGTCAACGCAGATTATCCCTGAATTCCTCATTTCATTTACTAATATCAGCGAATTAAAAAAAATGTCTGTTAAAATGTCTTAGGTTTCTTCCAGTATTATCGTAAGGTTCCACAAAGGGATAAGCTGCATGTTTACCTACTGTTTCTTCAACTGGTCTTGTTTCGTTTATTCTCAAATGGGGAATTTCGTTCAGTAAATAATTTGACTGCACATCAGTAGCAAGCCAAAATTTAATGCCGAATTTGTCCGGCCTTATAGGAATATGCTGAATAAATCTGCATCGGGTCTTCAGGGGGAATGATTGTTCATCCACTGTTAGGTTTCCCCCTCATTTATAACATTTCAAACAGTTTTGTATAAAACCATTCAAAATATCAGAAACAAGGGCAATTAGATCAGTTTGGACTCTTTTACGATCTAGCTGATGTCTTGCCGAATCCATTCACTACTTGAGAGTTGCCATCACTTATTTTTTTTTGCGTATGAAATTGGCCCCAGCTACTTTTTGTAAGCAATTCTGCTGAGGATGTCTCCCTGGAACATTTGTCGAAATATTTCCCACTTTCGAAACTAAAACATCATGCTCTGTTTCTTCTTCGTTTTGAATTTCCTTACTTTGGATAAATCTTCCCCGTTCTCGAATTTTGATTTTTTGCCTTTTACTACTTTCTCGAACTCAACTACTGCCTTTGATTTCAGTTCCGGAAACTTTGCTAGCAGAAGGCAATGTTATATTTTCTTGATCTAAATTTTTACTTTTCTTTTCTGTTTCGTGAACAGATTCTCCATCAGACGAATTGGATTCTGTTGTTTCAGTAGGAACAATCCAGTTCTAGACGGATAAATGGGATGTAGTTTCGGTATGAAATTCTTCATCAGGTTCAGTTTCTGAAGAATTATCAGCAGAATGTCTTTCAAAAGCTTTCAGCATCTTTTCCTTCGTTAGATATATTCTACCGATGCTTCTACGGACATGATAAACAGGTTAGAACAACAAAACTATCTAAATGAATTAAAGTACATTTACGTCTACTGAAAAGTAACCTATCTAACACAAGGAAAATGCGCAGATCTTACAATTCGACCGAATATGGAGTTGATGTTTTGGACCAGATGGCCTAATAATACTCCGTGAACTCCTCATCCTGGTTCTACGACGAACGGTTATTCTACGATGTTGGCTAGTTCAGGTATTTTTTTAATATTTTTGATTTGGCCACAATAAATGCATGGATAATTTATAAGGAAACAACTGAATATAAGTACATCAGCTGTCGTGATTTTATTTCGAATACTGCTGAGGAGCTTCGAAAATTGTACGTTTCATCAAAAATTCATAAACTTTCTGTATCTCACCGAAAGAGAATTGATACTTGTGTTAACCCTTAAAGTAAGCGCAAACAATGCCAAATAAATGCATTCAAAGACAAAATTTTGAATACCTGTGAATACTGTAAAAAATATACTTGTGGAAACTGTGGAAAATATACTTGTGGAAACTGCGAAAAAAAAAAAAATCCGAGAAGGTGTTTTATTCCCCCTTTCTCCCCCCACTCACTTCTGTGAAATATGCAATCTTTTTTGCCAAAAATATACATATTTATCTATCAGCAAACCGGAAATAGCTAAAAAAGTCATAAAAATAAGAAAAAATATATAATTTTCTGGATACAGTCAAAATGTCTGATAGCCGTAATTCTAGGTATAAACAATAATATTGGCTAAAATAGTTATTTAAAAGGGGCAAAAAAGTATCATTTAATATTTGTTAGTTTTTAGTCAAAAAATACCAAAGTTATAAATAAAGAATTTAAAATGTTATGTCCATTTAAAATGGAGATACGGTTAAAATGACCGTTCCAGTAATTCTAGTGTTAATAAAATGCAGTAGTTTGGATAATGGCATTCGTTAGGTTGTGTGCATACCTGAAGACTATAGAGAACGTAAGGAATCTGTGATCATAATGCGGCATGTTGACGCAGATGTAATCTGCGAGATCTCTATGCATGCAGTTTCTGTATTGGTCTGATTCAGTAGCAGTGACTCAATATGAAAGGACAAAAGTATAAAAGGATTGGAATACACAATGTGCTACACATCAAGTCAGATATTTCCCTACCACATAAATACCTTATTTATGCTATCCCCCGCTAATTGTTTCAAGATTGCATAGGGCTATCAATCTAAATTATCCCCTTTGCCTCAATTCAGAAAATAGCCGTCTCGTTCACTCCTCAATCCTTCTATTGTTTTAGGAAATAAAAATTTCTGAAATTTTTGCTGCCAGTTTCTTAAGAGATTATATTGTGCTATACTTCAATACGATTTAGTAGTCAAGCATAAAGCGCTGTATCTTTATATATCAAGGAAGCTTACGTCACTATTTAGTACAGTATTTCATAGGCTTTCAAATCTCCCAACTTAAAAAAAATATTATACAATTTTCGCTTACATTAAATATTTTTTTAATTTGTGGTATAAGAAAACCGCTTGAGAACAAAAGTATGTCTTTAAACAAAAGGTTTAACATCATAATATGTTATATAATTAAAATACATATATTAACAACAGACCTATACGTAATAATAGACGCATAGGAAAATAATTTAAGCAAAAGTGAAATTAAATTTTATTTAATGTTTGAAATTTAAACTTGCGATGTGTTTGAAATTTAAACTTGCGAGAAGAGATTGATGTTTTTAATATATATTATCCATGAATGCGGAAGTTGGCCATTTTTGCGGTACTCTCTGAATATTATACCAAAACTAGTTCTAGAATAATAACTAAAAACCACCAGTTATTTGTAATAATTTGTGCTACGTTATATATGAAATTTATATGTATATTACTATTCAAGGAATTCAAGAGAAACACGGATTTAAATGGTACCTTCAAAAAATGTCTTAAATTTCAAAAACTTATTTTCAAATTTCAAATGGAAATGATAAGCAAACGAAGAAAGTTTTAGAGCAAAATAAATACCTTTACTTATGAAAGAATCTTCTTAATAAATTATATAAAATAGTTTATGGTGTGACCATTGTTAAAATTTCCCCATGTTATATTAACTTCCCTTCGGATTAGAAGTTTAATGTGAAATTTTGCAGATGATATTCAAAAAAAGCAGAAAGATGCAATTCATTATCTAGTAATAATGAAAATAACTAGCAATTATACGTTAATTTTATTCATACATATTTTATTACGTACATAAAATTATCTGTTCCATATTAATAAAACCTAAAAAATATCACGTTCATAAAATGGTTAAGATATAATTTTAAGAAATGAAACATGCATATATATATATATATATATATATATATATATATATATATAAATTGCTCAAATTTAAAGCTTTATTTATTAACGTATAATACATAGTGCAGTAAACTGAATGCATGAAAGCAAACTACAAATGTCCTTATTTAAGGAGACTCATACACCTAAAAACCCGTAAGATCTTCGAATAATTGACTGTTGCAAGAATTGGGATAACTTATTTATTTTAAAAGCAATTACTTCCAACTTTTTACAGCTGACTACATAATATAGCTACTTTCTGAAATAGTAATCAGAAAGTTTGTGTTGTAACAAATATTTTTATAATTTAATCCGCTTTGTGACAAAATTTTTCGTCACGTTTCCATCTTGCGCGCACAGTTTAAAACATTCTGTTGCATAATTTAATTCCATATTTAATATATAGCTTTTATAACATTTTGAAACTACTGTGAACCTAAAATTCTAAACATTTCATGTTAAAGTTTTATTTTATTTTAAGTTGAGTTTATAAAATGTATTTTATTAAAAAATCTGTAATGTTTTCGTCCATAAAATTTTTCAATATTAAAATATTCATCAGATGTTTGGTTCAGTTAGAAAATAGTGCCCATATAAAGAATTCCATCCAATTTCAAGTATGTACCATTAGCCATTTTTAAAATATCATGCGCGCAAGGTGGAAACGTGGTGAAATATTTTATATAGCACATATCGCTGTTGTAGAAGTATGCGGGGAAGGATCCGTGACGTATTATGAACCAGTTAATAAATGGGTTTTTGAGTAATTTTCCTCTTTTTGGCAGGAACTTGTAGGTGCATCTTCCTTGATCTGCAATTTTCCAATAATCTTGTCATTTTTCTGAAAGTTTTTTTACAAGTTTTGACTTTTAGTGAGAGGATGGCCATGAAAGTCTCTGTTCTGCTATTGTTATATCTTTTGGTACATCCTTTGCAGGTTGGTCTGCAGTTTCGTTGCCTTGGTGGCCTACATGTGCTTTGATCCATGCAATTTTGATTTTACTGTTGGAAGAGTTTGATCTGATGCTCTGTATTTCTCTGATGATCGAAGATTTGTGTTGAGGATTTGTATGTGCATAAATTGCCGACTGGGAGTCTGTAAGGATTGCTATTTCCCGAATGTTTGAATATAGGCCGAATTTTATTCCTTCTTTGATTGCTAAGGATTCAGCCTGAAATATGCTATTGTTCTTATTCATACGGAACTTTCCCTCCGTAATTTTATTATTTTATGAATCTAGGCACAAATAGGCACACCCGGTGCCTGATTCATCTTTAAAACCATCTGTGAAAATAGACTGATCAATGAGATTGTTTAAATTTATTATGAAATTGGAGGAGGTTCCTGGATGTTTACTATATAGGTGGTTCTTTTCTTTGTAAGCTTTTGGGAGGATTGTCTAGTGTAATGTTGTTATTTAGCTGTAAGATCATTGTTCTATTTGCCTCTTTATTTACTGTGAGGAAAAGGAGGGATACCAGTTATTAAGTAAAGTACTGCGTTCAACATTGTATTCTAGCATAATGAAATATATAGTGGAAAAGGCCTTTGGATTGCTTGTAGTTTTCTTGTTTTTCTTGTGTTGATGAGGGGAGCCCAGATCGCCGCACCATACGTTATCATTTTTCAATGCTGTTGAAAAGAGAAATTTTGGGATATGAGGGTTTATCCCCCAATGTCGGCCTTGTAGTCTTCGGAAATTCGTTGCTAATTGTGCGGTTTTTAGTTTGAGGGAGTCAAGGTGAACAAGCAAGCTTATTTCTGGTCTATTATAAGTCCGAAGAATTTGGTGTGCTTTACTAATTTTATTCTTTGTTTTTTAATTGCGAATTTCCGAGTCTTTTGAATTTTCTGCCCAGGTTTGTGAGATAGGATTATGCTTGATATTTGCTCTTAATTTTACGTTTTTGGGTTTTGCATAGGTTGTCAAAGACAAGCGCTTCATACGCTATTTGTCTGAGGAGCTCTACTGTCCTGCCTCTGACGACAAATGCCGCATCGTCCGCGAATGCAATATTTTTTGGTTTGATCTGGCCATTCGTTCTTTGTGATTACGTTAAAAGCCAGGTTCCATAAGTCGGCATGGAGGTACGGTCCTCGCGGGCATCCTCATTTCTTTGCGATTGCGTTAAAATCCAGGTTCCATAAGTCGGCACGGAGGTACGGTCTTCGCGGACATCCTCTTTCAGGAGATAACTAATTTGTTTACTTACTAATTTCACTAATTTGTTTTATGAATGATTAAGCATTTTCTTTTCTTTAACTAATTCTTCAATGGAAAGAAAACATTTTTAGGGTCATTTAACTCTCTGAGAGCCTTTAGCACTGCTGGCAACCACCGAGAGTCAAATGCTCTATTTCATTTCCGAAAACCTTGGACAGAACCTCTTCTGTGCCATTGTTCACAGCGTACTACTCCTTATTGCCTGCCCGCTACCTTTACTACTCATTTTTCATACTATACATATAGCACAATGACTCCTGGGACAGAACGGTGAGTTTCATGGCATTCTTCTGGTAATGAATGACTTAGATCCTCTTTCTTTGTACCAGAATAGTCACCAAAATGAATTCGTAGTGAACAGTGGATTCGCTTTAGAACATCACTCAGGTTTCCTATTCCTGACCATTTTGAATATTTTCATTACATCAGTTCAGTCCTTCTCGAAGAATGACACTATTAGCGGAATGCATATAACGAGCTTTTGTGCATGTAACTTGTTATAATTTATTTGTCGAGTGGCTATTTAACCAAGAGTAAATTTATAAACCGATATGGTTCCAGGCGTAATTACAATTGTTGCTCGATTCCATGGCAGAAAAGACGAGTAACTTGGGTAAAAGTGGGGAAAGTTCAGACGCCAGTACGAAGATAAATATAGGATATTGTTAAAAAAGAATCCTTTTGCCTTTTGTGTCTGTTGAGAAGAGAGAGAGAAATAATAATTTAGGTTGCTTTAATAAGCAAGATTGCGGAATGCTAGATGAAGAGGAATGGATATTGTCTTCGAAAGAAAAGATTTTGTTACCTTTGATTGCCGGCAGGCATAAAATGAAAAGCTGAAAGTTGAATAATAATAAACAAATCAGTTACTGAATTCTAGGTAAGGGATATTGTTTGATAAAAAATTCCCTTTATTAAGCAGCAGACCGTTTAATTTTTAAATGACCCTTGGCCTGCTAAGGAAACAATATGCAAATAGACTGTCTACTAGACCTATTATTTTGAGAGGTATTTTCACAAAGCTAGGGACTTCCAACAGAGTAAAGATGAGCAAAATATGCTAGTCGCTTTTTCTTGGGAAGAGGTAGGAAAAAACTTGCGGCTCATAAGTATAATTATAAATGATTTGAAAAAGTTGTGGAGTGACTGATAGTTGCCAATTAACAGATATTCTAAGGTTATTCTAAGGTAAGATATTCTAAGGTAAGGATTCTAACAGATATATCAAAATGGAAATAATGAAAAAAAAAAGAAAAAAAAAAAAAAAAAAAAGAAATGCGTTTGATAATCTATAGAAAGGTGTGTTGGAATAAAAGACAAAGACTAGAGTAATGCTGTAGTGATTCGCAAGAATGTGTGAGATGAAATATTTACGGAAGATGTATCGCCGTCGTGCGTGATAATCAGCTGAATCGAATTATTTAGAGCATAATTAAATGCCAGGATGTGAACGTGTAAATCCCTTGTGACGATAGTGTGATGATATGTGCTGTGTATTTGTTACGACGTGTTGAAAACTACGAAATGCCGGACTTGTGACTTCTTGAATAATGATCAACGGAAACTATGTTCGAGATTGATATTTATTAATTGAAAGAAGAAAAAGAGCGTGAAAGTGCTAAGATCAGAATTAGCAACTTAGAATATCGGCTTCAAACTATATGATGTGCAATAATTCGGTTCGGTTATATCGCTCTGCGACATGTTGGATGCAGGAAAATTCCAAATTGATGACTCCTTGAATGATGATCAACGGAAATATTACTTGAGACTGATAACTATTGTATGGTGACGGAGTAGGAGGTTATAGTGTAAATTCTTGACCATAGAAAACTTAAAACCTGGACCGTAAACTTCAGACTACGATTATGTGACGATTTGTGAGATCTACTTGTTAGCTAACAATGCGGACTTTTTTCTCGGTAGGGACTGCGAACACGTAATCACGAATTCTACGCTTAGCTCTACAACTCCTGTTAATGTCTGTACACTTCACTTCTTAGAGTATACAGATGATTATATAAATTTAGGTTTTAGTACGTTAATGTATATAGGGATTAAAGATTAGGTTAATATCAACATCTATATATTTATTGTCTCATTATAAAAGAGAATATTTATACAATTGGGCATTTATCTGTCTATATGTACACAGACTATGTATACACACACTTGCTTGACAAGATCTCATAAGGATTCGTTTCCTAATTATCTTCTTTTAAAATTCAGTATTTCTAGATACTCTTGAACAAGTACGCTACATATAATTAGTCTCCTTTGTTGCCATAATTTCTGAGAATAAAGTGCCACAGTAATGTCATACTAAGAAAAATTCTGTTACAACTTCTCAGGGAGTTATATATTGTTTCTTCTGAGTATTCTTACATAAGTTATTTATGTAATTAATTTTGAGATCTATTCTTGTACCGAACTGTGCAATTATAATTTACTTTCAGAACTATTTAAAGAAAATTTGCGAGTCGTATAACCGTTCAAAGAGTTCTAAGTAAATATTAGAATAATTAACTATAATGTCACTTTTGCACATGTAAAATACTTGCAAAGGTACATTTCGAAGAGTAACCAATAATGGCGCTTCATAGTATTCTGCACTCGATGCCCCTTCAAAATTAATTTTCTAAACAAACAATAGAAAATTAAGAAATAAAACTGAGTTCTATAAGACTAAATTATAGAAGGATTTGACGCTTTCCCTTT
Organism: Stegodyphus dumicola; assembly: GCF_044657685.1. Classification (NCBI taxonomy): domain Eukaryota; kingdom Metazoa; phylum Arthropoda; class Arachnida; order Araneae; family Eresidae; genus Stegodyphus; species Stegodyphus dumicola. The sequence continues at coordinate 94,121,584 of NC_140772.1, read as the reverse complement.
ACGCTGTGCTCGATTAAGGGATTAAAAAACATAAAACTAACAAATGGCAGCCTCACTGATTAATCATTGAACGGCCTTTCTCTAACGTCAAGGAATTTCTTACTTTTATTGCGAATATGGGACAATAGAAAGACAGAAATGCGGTCGATACGAACTTAATTAAAGCAAGATTGTCGAGGACCTTAGATTTTAGGGATGGCATTCGAAAGGAGTGAGTGCTATTGATAAAGTTCAAACTCATTGCCTGGAAAGGAGTATTAATTTGCAAATTTACTTAAATACTGTGTTTAAATTGGAAGTCTCGCGTCAGTCTGCATTAATGTTCCGTTTGGTTTAACTAAGTTCCAAAGACCCTCATCATTGAATGAGAAATGACGAGCGTCTCATTATATTTTACTAAATTTCATTAACAAACTCCTTTAATTATATAGTATTATTAACTGACGTTTAGAATTATGTGAATGAGCTTGAAATGTTTAATGTAAAATTTTGCAAATACGAAAATGTTTTTAAACAGGAAAACTCGAAAATATAAGAATTTTTTAAAACAATTATTTAATTTTTTGTATCGAGATTATGCTTCTCGTTAATCGACATATTGACCTTTTGAGGCCGGGGCTTTGGTAGCAGTAAAAGCTACCAAAGGACGGGGAATCTTGAACCAAATGCTTTCCCCCCTTTAAGAAATCACCTCCTATTTGCAACAAAGATACTTGTGTGTGGTTTAATGGATTCTCAGAGGGGTGCATCTATGTCGCAAAAGAAAGATCTTTGAAAGAGATATGTGGTTAAAACCCTAGGGACGTCAAATTTGACATTTCACCCCACTTTTCAGCCTGGAAAAGGGGGGAAAAAGACATGGCCACTAAAGTGGACAACCCCGTCTTTTCAAAGAGAGGACTCTATGGCCACTATAATGGCCATCCTGTCTTCAAAAGGTTAATATGTGTGTATGTGTTTTGCGACCTAGATAAAAAAAAAGTGTTCAATATTAACTCGTAATGTAAAAAGAACTAATTTACGCAGCAGTTTGCTCATTTTATTTATTAGTAAACTGTTTAGAGTAGATACAAAAGCATTTCTGAGATTCGGATGTGAACACTAGTGAACTTGAATTCTCACATGAAGAAATTTACAAATTATTAATTTACATTAAATACTAAAACATGCATATGCAATGCACGGAAAATTTCCTTTTACTGTAAGGTATAGTAAAATATTATTATACATTAAATGTTCGATATTCTGTAAAGTTATACAAATAACTAAATGCTTTCTATATTCTGTAAATATTTATTTTCATATTGGTTTATTTCCTCATCTTTTCTATGATTTAAATTTGTATATTTGAATATACTCTGATTTCGTTAGAAATGTATAACTTAATCTTGGACTAAGCAATTAACTGAAATTAAATTTTATTTATTTAACCTTAATAATGTGCTTAATTGATTTCGAGGGGAAAGTTCTGCCTCAGGTATTTAAAATTCCATCTGTTGTATGATTATTTCATTTCCATAGTTCTTAATTAAGGTATATTTCCGCAGACAAGATGACCTTCAGGTAAGACTTTTGCGTCAATTAAATTTAAATTTGCGTCAAAATGTTATAACTTTAGCATATATCTGTCCTAAAAGACGACCCCCAATTTATCAATAGCTTATGAATTTAAATTAGATAAACGACATCACCTGGAACAAACTTTATTTCCTTGTATCTTCGAGTCACGAGCTCACAAGTACCTCTAACAAGTTTATTTTCTTTCGCCTGGCAACACTGCCTATAGAAGCACTTGGCGAATCACGAGCTCACATGTAACTCTGAGAGATTTCGTTTTAATTCATATCGTGTTTTCAAGCAATCTATACTAGAAATATAATCCAAATAAAATTTTTAAAGTGTGAGCCTGGTCATGGAATCAATGAAATAAGGAAATATGAAGCAACCTTTAGTTTAAAAGACATAAAACAGGTTTAAGAATCAAACAACTGTGCTGCAAGAAGGGCTTTCGATGTAACAGAGGAGGTGGCAACAGACTGAAGAAAGTATGAAGATGCTATTGAAAAATACAAATGGAAAAGTGTTCTGTGAAGTTGGAATAGTTTGCTGGCCAGTATTAGGAAAGAACTTCGCACAAAGGGTACAATAACAGAGAAAGAATTGTTATTTTGTTACAATCTATATGATTAAGACTTATGCTTTGAACTGTTCACGGGCGAATCCAGAATAAAGCAAAGAATTTAAAGCAACAATTGTGGTGCAGTAGTTTTGTGAACCGAACAACTCTGGTATTACGAACAGAAAACAAAAATTACCCAAAAATTTCCACGAGATCTCGACCATAACGTCACGACGTTCACAAGCTTGCTATTGGTATGATTCAGAACTACAACTTTCTATTATCTAATATTGGTAATATGGATGAAACATAGATGAAATTCGACTTGAAAAAGAGTGAAACTGAAGAAACAAAAGGTATAAAATCTGCTCAAGTCAGAAGAACAGGCCGTGGAAAAACCAGATTTACAGTAGTACCAACATGCATAGCAGATTAAGTTAAAACCCATGGTTATTTTCAAGAGCAAAGCTATTAAAATAAGACTGCCGTCCGATATTTTTGTACATTTTCATGAAAAGGGATAGATTTATGAGAATGGTGTAAAAATGAGGAGGAAAAATGTGTGGCAGAGGTAACCAGGTACTCTAAGATATCAGCTCAGTTTGTGGGTGTGGGATATATTTCGCAGCCACATAACTGAGAACACCAAAAATCGCTTAGAAGGGAACAATACTAAGATTACTGCTATACCGGGTGGTTTAACTTCGATAATACAATCTTTACACGTCTCTCTGGATAAACCAAATTTTGTTTTCGAAACGTGGAGCTATGCGGGCTGTGTCACTTGACGTGTTGTGTGCTTTTGTGTTTATCTAAATATAAAACTAAGTTTTTGTATTTATTCTATAAGACGATTCAAGTGATTCGGTTGCTCTATTACATCATTTAAATCTCGCGGAACGATGTTGTAATTTGGAGTTAAATAAAGGAAAACATTTAATCTCCGCATATTTATTTGGGTAGTAATTGTTTGGAGGCTTGAAGTTAAATAAATCACTGGAGGTATAATTAAGTGAGGGGAAGAAGCTTACATCACTACTGTTAAGTTCACATACCGTATGATTTTCCCTGACGAAAGAAAATCGAAGCTTAAATAGTTGTTCCGGTTTTAGCACAGTTTCTTGCCAGATGCCAAACTCACAAGATGATGTACATTTCTTACATGGTTGACGATAGCGAGATTGTGTGAAAACCACGACAGTTCCATGAAACGATTATGATCATTATGGCTTACGCTTTCCTTTTCAGTTTTGTTGCTGGTTTATTTACAAAAGTAGATATTTTATAACGTCCAGTTTTTCTTCCACTGCCATCTCAGAGTGTATGTAATCTTAACTCATGCTTCTAAAGGAGCTTATACTCGGACTTCTGGAACAGTTTAGAAAGCTTCTTTTCTTCTTATTTTCAGTCTGGTTATTCTCTAATGCCTTAGGATGATGCCGATTGATATACGATTGAACGATGCAGCAAATCGTCAGTTTTGGATGAAACCTTGTAACTCAACGTCTAATCTATCGCCACAGTTCTCCAGGAAATTGCAATTTTTTCCCGAATCTGAATCTTGTTTCGTACAAGTTGTGCTTTTCCAACGACAGATAAATTTATTGAAATATTAAAAATTGTTAAAAACTGAGCCTTTAAAATTTCTCGCGTAATTACCATTTGACAGAAGCACACTGTAACTCTCTAAAAACTAAAAACACGCTTAAAACTAGCGGCAGAAAAAAAAGGGTATGGACATATAATAGACGTATTCTAAGACAGAAAAAACTGAATCGTAATTTTAATGTTATCATAAATATATTCTAGTGTTCGTCTACGTGTGACCTATTTAATTGAGTTTCTGTTTTTAATGTTGAGTCATCATAGAAGATACAATCACACCGGGAAGAAAAGATAGGCTGAATATTGATATTTTATTTGAAATAAAAAGTTATTAAATTAATTTTTTAACAAAAATAATGGTATATGTGAGCGTGCCACAGGCTGAATAATAACTGCCCTGCAAAATACTAGTAGGTTAATTCTGTGCATGAAACAAACTCAAATTTACAATAGAATAAGCCAAAAAGTAAATTCAAAAAATCTGAAACCTTTCAGATTTTATATTACGCCCAAAGGGGCGTTTTTTAACGTTCTATAGGTAACCTTATTAAATATCATGTTCTTCGTACTTAAACCATAAAACTCAATTCAACAGCAATATCATAAAATATTTAAAAGACATATGTTGTAAATTGATAGTTTGCGGCGTTAGGTGGCGCTCCGAACGTCTTGTCTCTGCTGATATTCTGTAACTTAACTTTAGTTTTGATGGAAGAACGAAGGTGTTAAGACTAATAACGCTGAAAACGTGTGCCTAATAATAATACTTGTAAACCAGTGTATTATATTGTAAATAAAATGTGCGTGTATTAATAACGAAACGGAATAATCACTTACCTCTGGGATTAATGCTTTCTATTGGTAACGGAATTAGTTATTACAACATATCTTTAGAATTTCCGATACACAGTCACGCACGTGCAGATAAAAATATTTTTTACGTACAGTTTTGCCATTGGTTGCTTTGAAATCGTTGAGTTTGTTAATAAAAATTTCTTTAATGATTGGTAACAACAAATAACAAAAAGGAGGTAACAAAACAAAGGAGCAAAACAAACAAACAAGAGGTAACAAAACAAATTGCAAACTTGAGCTTGTGTTAACAAACAAGAGGTAACAAAACAAATTGCAAACTTGAGCTTCCAGATGCCCATATTCGAATGAAGAAATAGGTTATTCAAAATTTGATGTTCCTAGGTAACATTGTTTTTTCACAGTCCGAGGAACATACACACATTCATGCAGATTCTTCATTATTTACTTTCTTTAAATATAATATAGGGCTCTAATTTTTGGCGGCAACAATTTGAATTGTAAACCGACGCAAAATGTTAAAAACGAAACCAATAGCCTTTCTGTGCAAATAGCCCATTTGAGGTAATACATAATCTGAAGATAATTATTCAATTAAATTATAACAATGATACGACAATACAAAATCAGTAAAAATATTATTCATTAGAAATCAAAAATAGTTATGCAAATAAATGTTAAGTAACTTTTCAACAATAATAAGTGTTGTATCTTTAAATTTTAACCAAACTTAAAAATGAACGCTCATGTAATTCATTAAAATCCGTTTTTGTTTTAAATTGCAATTATTGAGCATATAAATTTTTCTATTTTGCATTCAGAAGAATGCTAAAATGGAGAATTTGTGACAAAACAATGGCCATGGGTTTGTTCAACACTAAGAATAAAGAATATACATGTTGTGGTAAAAAAGAAAATTAATTGCATAAAATATTTTTATTAAAAAATTTTAAAGAATAATATTATTTCTGTCATGGAATAAAATATTTCTATTTTGTAACAATGATTCGGAATGAACTTTATTATTCATGGATTTTTTTCTCCCATTTATTGTACCATAATTACCACATTCTATCTAAAGATGTCTGCAGATATTATATAGACAGAGTCGTACTTCTAATTAAACTATCCCAGCTTTTGTTCCCCTGTGTTTGTATTTCATTAGGTATGTTCCCGAAAGGTTCTAGCTATTTCTTATTTTCTTGAAAGATGTCAGAATTTAGCCCGAAAAATAATAACATTTTCCTACCATCTTAATTTGAATCTTCTGCACTTTTGTCAATAAATGTAGGAGTTTTGTGACTAATGAACATAAGGAAAAAGATAATAGATGTCTTTATAAAAATTAAAATACTTGCACGTATAAAATAATGTGTTAATTAAGATAAGAAAAAAAGATATTCAAATACTTACTATTTGTTTGTATCATTAACGTTTGGAAATTCCGAAATAAAGATTAGGAATAATCCCATTGAGGATACGGAGTGTAATTAAATTTATCTTTTGGAAAGAAAGTTTCATACTGAAATTTGCCCCGAAAAAAGTGAGCTATAATCCTTTCAACCGTATTAAACTAATGGACTAAAACTGGAGACACTTTAATTAAATCACAGCATATATAGAATTGAAAAATAATACATTAAAGGAAAAAATTATAAGGAATCCTTTTTTCTGTACAATTTTCAAATTACATTATATTTTATTATGTAGGTGTATTAAAATATAATTACCTATTTATCATTAAATTTCTCAAGCTTGTGCAGAGTTATTTAAAATTCTGGCATTCTTCCAAATATAGCCCTTTCTAAATTATGCATTTACAAAATCTGAAGCTCACGGAAACCTGATTCTTAAGTCTTAACTATTTATTTAACAATTTGCGTTCAGCCGATTGTAAATGAATAAAGATAAGAGGTTATTTTCTTTATCCTTTGTTACATATTTTGGTATCAATGAATTTATAGGATCAAAATGAACCAAATTATTAACTTTACCACTTTCCCTATTTTTATTAAATGTAGCTAAAATAACATATGAAATTGTTAGTGTTTCAGTAAAATATGACTCCAGGTACGAACGGTAATAAAGGAATGTTTATAATATGTATATAAGATCAACATCAAATGCATTTTAAAAGACGATGAATGATAAAATAGAATTTTACTTGCAAAATGAAAGAAAGCAAATAAAGGATATCTTATACGTTTATTTATCATTGACAAGTTAACGGGCAGATTTGAAAAATCAATTTTAGTGACTAACCTCCAAGTTCAATTAAATCACTCAAACGATAAATTGAAATGTAATTTATTATTATTATGTGAAACGTTCGATGAACATTACTCGCTCACAACTTAATATAAAAATTTGCATTTTTTGCAAAACGCTGATAAGCATGAATAAAATAGACTACGCAACAGTTTATTCTCAGTAGACTATAGGAAAATTTATAAGATTAAATGTTTACTTCAAAATGCATTGAGTTCCAAAACGTTGATTGTTGCATGAATTTTTAACTTATTGGTCACTTACGGCAAAGACCCCGATACATCTCTGCCAAGGAAGAATGTATTTCGAGTAGTTTTGATATGGGAAACTGGTTAACAATTCTAATAAGGAAGTCTAGAAATCACACTTCTAAAAAATAACGAAATCTTTTAAAACTATTTCGATCAGGTATCGAACAGTGTGTTTCGGGATTATAAATGCGCAAAAGCTTTTCCAGCCTTTACGTCCAGAAGCAGTTATTTGATATGAAACATAATTTCAGCATCCCATGATTCTGACATCATTTGTACTTTTGGAGAACTGTAGAGTATGCAGAATTCTAAAAACAAATAAAATAAATAATAATTACGATTCTTAATATTCCATGCTCGAAGGCAACGTGTTTTCAGACCTCTTTTATTTTGTATTAAAAGACCTCTTACGACCTATACAGGGTGCGTCAGAAAAATGTAAACACACTTTGAACTCTTATAGAAAATTTATTTTCTAAACTGCAAGGTTATATTTCTTGAATAGTAAGGTTATACTCTAATTTGAACCTGGATCACAGTGTACTTGGATCACATTTGTACCTGGATCAAAATGTACCAGGCCATAGGATAAGACGTAAGTGACCAATCGAGTTTTCTGTGCCCTCTCCAGACCTTACACCGCTCGATTATTTTATGTGGCACTGTCAAAGATGAGGTGTACCGTCGTAGACCACATAACTTTGGCACACGTTAGGATGAGATTCAAGCGGTGTGCGTTAAACACCATTTAGAACATTCAGTTTGACCAGAAAATATATTTATTTTTAAAATTGGAGTATAACTTTACTATTCCAAGAAATTTATTTCCTATGAGAATTCTAAATGGGTATTAAATTTTCTGAAGCACTCTGTATTAGGATTATCTCTAGCAAAATGGCTTGATAAATGAAACAAAAACGGTTGCATCGCCCTGTAGAACAGGACTAGTGAAACAGCTGAAATAAACATTGTAGAGATCCTAGCTACAATAAATTGAAAGTTGCAGAGTTATATGACATCATCTAATTACTATGAACCAACGTAATAAAGAACAGTTGTTGATTGTTGGAAGGGACTAACAGTGCTTTATCAAGTAACATAAATTACCTACAGAATGCATAATTTCAACATAGACATAGTGCTAGCTGACGTTCTATTTATCTGATGATAATTGAAGTATTAATGATAAATATTTTACTTACAATCCTCCATATTTACTTAGATTTTAACCTACGTACCTCGTTCAACGCATATCCACTCAGGATTTGAATGATAAATATCTGAAAAAAGAACCCGGAACTATTTTGTAGAGCCCAATGTCTACGCCTATAAAATTAAGGGCAGTATAGCGATACGATAAAGCTTCATTTGAGCATTGAATTTTCAACCCATTTCCCAAAACGTTTTAGTAAGTTACTTATTCGAACAGTATTGTCAGAATAATAGTGACTTTTGTAGAGGACTGTAGCAATGTTAGAAATGGCTCTATTTATTGTGCCTAGTTTTATTCTTCATGACAATATCCAACTCACTTTAACACCGTTTCCTATTGAAATTCACCTTCATCATCCTTTGCATCCAAAAATTTAATAACGGATCATCTTGTATATTTTAATTTTATAACAGTTATTTTAATTTAGAAGCTCATTCCTATCAACTTTTGTTTCTATTTACAAATCCTTACGAGAATGAGTTTTTAGAATCGCGTTGAATGCAAGGGAGTTAGAACAAGGATCTCAGGATTGTTCAACTTACTTTGAATGAGAATGCTAGAAATCCTTAGTAGCGCGTGTTTGCCTTCTAGCTAAGTCTCTCTGGAAGCTCTTATCCTCATCCGTATATTACGTGCCTGTTTATGTTCGCCGGTTAGTTTAATTTAAGGGCCAACTACGTTAGATAATTTTGTTTAGCTAAGTCTCGTTTTAGTTAGCCCGAGTAGAGAGTTCCTGTAAGCCCGAGAAGGGGCCGACTGTTATTTTTATTTGAGTGAATAAAAGGTTATTTTAACATTTCTCGAGTCTACGTCTGAGTAGCTGCATGATTCACTAGGTTCCTCGTAGAAAAAAGGAATTAGGAGCCCTACAATTTTGTAATAGATTTTGCAGATTCATACATTCCCTTAACCTATTCTAACTTTACCCGAGGAGAAGTTGCGAATATTTTATTCATTTGGCTGTGTTCACTTTTCTGTCAATACACTTTAAGGACATAACCTTTGTCGTCTTATACTGAAATAAAAGACGTACTCGCCGGATGTTCCTTTAGACCTTGCATTAATTATTAAATATATTGTTATTTTTCAATATTGCGATACTGAATATTCAAAGCTTTCTCTTTTCACGAAATTGTATTTGAACTCAATATTTAAAACTTAGGAAGCACTTTATCTCAAATTCACTGCAGTTTTAGGTTTATACGAAATGTGGAAGCGATACATCTGCCTTTTCCAATCTTTGATCCTCAGACCACATGTAGTTCTCAAAGCTTGGCCGTATGGTCTTCATAAATTTCTAAACAACACAAAAAATAAAATTCTAATTAACTGCGTAAACCAAACTATAGCTGAACATCACAGAATTATGAAATTATTCCTAGCAACTGTGTATCACTTTTCTCACAAACTGATTGGTTAAGTTATTTAATTACGGCAAAGCCTCGAGGGCTATCTGCCTAAGGGGAGGGATGCCTTCGTGGAGGACTTTCTAAAGGGAACTGGTTCGTATACACGTTACACATGGGGAAAACCACGAAACCCCCATGCAGCCAGGCCGTTCGCGGGATTCGAACCTCGGACCGAACTACCAGTGTTCAGTGACTTTACCGCTCTGCCGCGGGTGGGCCACAAACTGATATTTTATCAAATTCCATTGCCTATTATCCTAACTACGGAAGTCCAGCTCTAGTCTCTACAACAAAAGAGATATTTAAAGCAATGGCTGTAGTGGTTCTTCCGAGCGTAGACATAGAGAACAGCTATACATCAGTACAAATAATTTTCTCCTTTAAGTGATGCTTGATGAGAGAAGCACTAAAATTTTATATTTATTTTCGTTAAGTTTGTGACCCATTTTTCTAGACTCGGGAAATTAATAATCGATAATATTTTGATTATTTTACACTTTTGATTGCAATATTTTAGCTGTCTTCATGACTTTGAGCTTGATTTTATCACATAAGTAAGATGCATATGCTCAACAGATCATTTATTCTACTCTTTGGTAATTGGATCTTTAAGTGGCATGTTCCTATCTAGCACCTTTTGTTAATCTGGAAAACGTATCTTAATAAATATTTTATCTTTTCTGCATAAACATTGTATTGCGATAGTTCTATTCTCATCACTACAGTGCAAATATGCCATTTACCCTTCAAGCAGTGTCATGTATTTTTAGAGTCGGACGCATAAAAGAATGGAATTAAAAATTTACTTGTACTTCAAAATAATTTTTGTTAACATTACCTTCTATGCTTTACAGGTCGAATTTTAGCATACTAAATTCTAGGCTGTTAAAACTAATAGACACTTCTTCCAAACGAAATTCGCTTTATTAGAAGACTTTCGAGTGCTGTTGTACTGCAACAATCGTGCAATTAATTTCTGATATAAAATAACCTCAAAATTATATTCGTATTTATTGTTATAAACTCTTCTTAATTAACATAATTTCGGGGTATAAATACGCAGTTTGAAATGTACGCATTTGTACTTAAATTTAAAATGTATGAAACGATTTCTGTGAAATTCATTAATTGTCGAATAATTCGGAACTCGAACTCTCTCTTAAACGGATTTACAGACCATCGTAACCATAATTTAAGGAAGGATTTCTTGGCAATGGATTGGGCCACGTCAGCACGAAGATTTGACGTTCGATAGCTGGCTATAAATCTTCATAGCTTCAAAACCCTCATTGTTACTGATGTGGAATCTTTAACATTGTACACATTAGATCCGGTACGACATTAATTTGGTTACCGTTTTAGCGTTGTTTAGCCAAGCAAATAGCATATAATATTTATAAACACGGTTTAGGAAAATGGTCCTTTTTATTGCAAAAACTATCTGCCACTCTGTTTCTAAATGTCAAAAATAAAATAATTTGAAACAGAGTTAATTCAAAATTTAAACACCCAGACAAACTGATAAGGATAATCTTTCAGCTCGCAATAGTAATTAAAGATTCGGACTAATATTGCTGATATGGGAGGGTTCGCCAAATTCTTTTGCATGAATAGTCGTGATTCAAGCATCCTTCAATCTCTTAGATGGAACCTATATTTTTAACATTAGACCCACATTAATAGACACTTCGTTTCACTGGTATTTGTGTAGAGTATTAACGGTTTATATCATTAGTATAAATAACAAAATACATTTCTAACATTATATCCATTAGATGCTGGTGAGTTGCTCAGTAATCTCTTAAATTATCAATGTGATACTCCGTAATTGCACATGTTTCAGGAATATTATGCTTAATACAGTCACAGTTTCACATTTCAGCTTGGAACATACAATTATAAGCCGATTCTAGGGAACTATTACAGTCATACAATTTTGAAAACTAATTCATAAAACATTATGAGACATATAAACATTGCATAGTTATTGTGTTTTGTGTGAAACATGATATGAAAACAATAACATTAAATAATGTTAATTTGTGTTCTTTGATATAATAAATTATAGCTTTAGTGATAGTTGCAAGAGTTTTAAGGTACGATTCTTTCAATTTTAATTTTATTCTCACTTAGCATTATTTCCTAGGTATTAATACTTAACTTGAGAGGCATACTTCCACATAATTTCTGCATTCATTACTCTTAGTTCTATAAATTTAATTTCTGCCTAATTATGTCTCTTTAATCTGTTTTAATGTAACTGTATCATATTCATTCGAAGGTATTTTGATACTTTACGTTTGATCACTGTACTGTAAATGCTACAGAGTGATATAACGCAAAATTAGATACCCTAAAAGCAAATCGATGAAACACGACAAAGAGGCACTTTAGAAAGCTTTAATGTATACTTGATAAGAGACTGGAATTCCTTAATTTTCAGTTATCCGATAACACTGCTTTCGGAGCTTTTCCTCTATCAAAGGAGAAGCTCTAAATTAACACTGCTCTTAGAAGACAGGTAATTTTATCAAGAATCGAATAATTTGATAAATGTATCCCGAGGGCGTTTTTAAATGTTTTCGCGAATAATATGCTATTAATAATTTAAAAGTAACTTCAGTTTGTTGACCACATGACTTGTATTATAATATTCAAATACTGTTAGTAAATTTTTCAACTAAATGAGTATATAATAATTTACAGTTTTGATTCAATTAAAATATATATCAGTTTTAGGCATTCCGTTTCGGGATTCATAGTGAAATGAAGTTACCTAACCTACATGTTTTTTATTTCTGTTCTGATTAAACAGAAAAAATTTCAAAATCCCTCATAGGCTGTTGAATATCTTATCACAAAGGTGACGCTGAGTTCCGTTAGTGTTTCTTCAAGTTCAATAGTAGGAATAGAAACATGCTTTGTCAGTTGCTTATAAAACTCTAATATGTAAGACATGACGAAATACTGAGGCTGCTTTAAGAAATAACTCAGAACTAACTCAAAATTAACTATTCTAAATTTTATGTTCTACCCCTAAATTCATTTGTTCTCTCAAATTCGATATCCTTCCATGTTACCGAACAACTTAAAATTAACCAATTAGAGCTTCAAGTACTTTCTGAATCCTTACTTAGTATAAATACCCTTTACAAAATAAGTCATTTATTCCTTCTCTAGCTTCTTTACCGTGTGCACATCTGCACGCTGCTTCGCTTCTCAGTATAAGACGCCTAAGTCTTATTTTTAAAATTAGTGTATATGAGAATTATCGGACTTAAATATGATTGGATAAATGCCTCTCCTACAAAAATAATATGATGGGAATTATAATGGAACAAAATTACGTTTTAAAAAGGCTACACCTGGAAGTTTGTAGTTTATGCATTAATCTGTGGAACTACGTAGACTTCAAGCTGCAGCGCATCAAAATATCCATCCTCAGCCATGACAACTGCAAGCTGTTAGAGTATCGGATTCCTCCTACGCACCTAAAATACTATATATATATATATATATATATATATAGAATATATATATATATATATAATTAGATTATTTTTTATTTTTCAGTAATTCTTGGAAACTCTAACAACTTCTTGTGGAGGATTTAGGTCTTTATAAAATCCAATTCATAAAAGTTGATTTCAAACGCATTGAGGGAAAAAGTTTAAATTAATTAAATTCAATTAATTATTAGTTTTTAACTTTAATTAAATTTTAATTAAAGATTTCTATTTCAATATACTCTGTTATTTATTCAAAACATTCATAGTAAAAGATTCCTGATAGTATCATAATTTTATCTTTTTCATTCAACGAAATGAAGATAAGCTGTAAAAATGACGTACAAACCATGTTTTTTCACATCAACGTAACCCCTTGGATTATTTATGTTGTCAAGTTTATCACACGTAAAACAAGTGACAAAACTGGTATTTAATACTAATAAAAAATATTGCATTTTCATACCAAACATTAGTTGCAAAAAGAACACTATAAAAGTCCATATCTATAATGAAAAAATCATGGATTGAATATAAATCTCTTCTTTGAGATAAGAGATTCGAACTTTTACACTTCTCTATGCCTTTATTCCTTATATCCCAACGCTAATAATACATCTTTCTTGGAAATCATCTAACAAACGGCAATAAATTAGCATAATAGAGTAGTTCATTAGACGAAACGCGTACTGCCATAAATTATCTGTAGACTATCTTCGTTACGAGACTAGCTTCACGAATGAGAAATTTACAATGTTTGGATTAGCTTTAGGCATACATTGATCCTTTAGATTTTGAGAATATTCTAAGAGCATTTCATCATCGGGAAAATAGCGTCTCTACTTAGGGTTTGTATTTAAATAGCTAATAGCAATTTTCGAGGCGTTTGAAAGCTTTTGAGGGATCTTAAGGTTACCATTTTTGCTATTTTAGAGAGGTTTTGCTTTTCTGCATTTTGTACCTATCACGTAGTAGAAAAAAAAGATAAAACAGTCATAAGTTCTTTCGCTAGGAATTTTTAAAGGGAATTCTTTCGCTAGGAATTCTTATCTCAAACTGCGAATAGCATTTGAATTTTTAACTTAGGTTACAGGAAGGTTGTAGTTGTTAAAAGAATTTAGCACAAAAGCAGTTTAGAATGCATTATTTTACAAACGTTTCGTGACAATTATTGAGTAGAGATTCAAAAAGACAATTATTGAGACAGAAGTTTGGTGATAATTATTGATAATTATTCAGAAAGTTTCGGTAGTAAGATTTATTCCATATATCTGTGTTATACAGAATGCCATAGTGGATGAACATTTCTATCAAATCTTTATATGAGAGCAGAGAGAGAGGTTCCCGTGCAACAAGATTGCAGTTTTTGTTGGGAAAGATTTGCGAAACATACCAGAGTTTGAATGTCCACCAGAGTTCAAACGAATTTGGTAAGAAGTAGCAATTCTTGCAGCTGATGCTACAAAGAGAAAATTTGTTATGTTGAAGTAAAGGCAAGCAACGCATTTTCATAACGCACTAAAATTATGTACCCAAATTGTATTTTCGTATGGTGTATATTTCTTTGATGAACGTCTTTTACAACAAATTTAGATTTTGCAATATTCATGAGCAATAAAAAACAATACATTAGTAATTATGTAAAACACAATACATTGCCTATGCATCTCTTTTGTGTTTTGTAGTATAATAGACGTGTTTTGATGGAGTAGAAATTTATGGCCACATAATAATGAAAAATGGAAAAAGGAAAATTAAAGACTATGCTACATACGTTTATTTCAACAAGCAAAATATAGGACATATGATCTTAAATTACATTTGACAACACGAATAAGTTGCTGCAATGTATCTTTTCCTTTTTATTATGACGCTAAATGTTTCTCTACGGCAATAATTGTTGACATTGATGTAAAATAATATTTATAACTCTTGAGATTAGACAACATTAGATTAGACAAATTTTAAAAAACGAAGAACTAGCATACTTTTTTCTTCTTAGATTTAGAATGGTAAAAATTCTTATATTTTGAGCAAACTAACAAGTGCATGAATGTTCTTAAACCCTGAAGCTAGCTGAATGAAGAGTGGATATGAGGCCTGAACAGTAGTACCTCGATGTATCGTTGAATGGGCTGAACGCTACACGCCAGTCCTCCACGAAAGCTTCCCTTACCTCAGACAGACCCCAGATAGTTTGGATTGTTGAATTACAAATACTAGATAGTCTTAATTGTTTCATTACAGAATAGTTCTAATGATATAATCAATCAATCCAATCCTAACCATCAAACGAGCTTTTCTAATGCTAGTCCTAGACAAGTTTACAAGTTTTAGTATTTTAATAAAGTGTCATCTGATGTCATATTTCTCATGACTGAATAATATATTTGGTGATTTTTGACAGCAGATAAAAAAAAACAAGGTAGCCTTGCATAGCGAAGACTGAAAGTGTGAATACAGTTTAACGCCTTATTAGTATTTGTAACAAAATTTATAATAGTTTTACACTTATACACAAATGTAAGTTTTAAGTAACTTGAATGAACGAAAACCTTGAATATTTCATTCTCTCTGTTTTAGAAAGCTCTAAACGTATTACCGAAAATAGAATCGTTTATTAACTCAACAGCTCTGAAATTAGAGTTTGAAATGACAAGTGAACTGCTCGAGAAAAGTCGGAGGAAAAAATATTTGGAAACAGTTTCGACAGTTTTCGGAAGGTGTTACAATGTACTCCCAACAAAGAAAGATTAAAATGTCAGACTCCTGGATTGAAGATCAATATTTGTCCGTGACAATCTCGGGGGGTTCCTGAAAGAAGGCGGGGAGGAAGGCACCTAAGCGGCGGAAAGGGAAGAAGAGAAAACCTGCAGGAGAGCTAGGTCACTCTCTTATACGGAAATGTGGGGGAGTGAGGGCCTTTGAAAGCTTGAGATGAGAATGAAAAAGAATAATGTTTCGGGTATATTAGGGGGGCGCATTCAAAATTAATTTCCGCAGCTGCCAAGTCTTAATAGAAATTTCATGCAAGTGTGAACTAAAAGACTTTTCGTTTAAAAAAATTTTTGCCAGGTTAATGGAATGCGTTAACATCATCTTTATAATCTAAGTTCCACAGAAAAATAAAAAGTGTATGAAAGTTACGCAGCTTCCTTCCTGCTAGAAATGTAAAATATTCGTTACTGCAGTGGTGGAATAAAATGTCAAAAAGCAATTATTAGAATAATAATGGCGTATGAGAACTGGTGCAAATATATTTTTCTACACCATTTTATGATGAAAGAGTTCTGTTTCTGAATTAAAGAAATGCATTTTAAGAAACCGCCAGGCTATTTCTTGTGTTTATTAGGAACTTCTTTTCTTTTCCTGGATGAGGAAGTACTTTCAGAACGACTTTTTCTTCTGTCTGTCTCGAATTCTAAGACTCATAAATATGGTTTCAAATAAAGAAATGCATTCAGAAGCCTGAGAAATGCATTTCTGTGTGTAAGACTTCAAACGTTTGCATTACCTATTTTTACACGTTTTTAAATTATTTTTTGGGTTTAAATTAGTACATACCTAGGCATTGAATTTTAAAGTTTTCATGGTGTCTTAGAAATTTACAATACTGAAATTTGCTTGCTTATTAAAAACTTTGTGAATTCATGATATAAAGATGTTTCATCATAATCAAAGTTTAAATACGACAGTTCTAAAATTAGGATAATTGAAAGAAAATAAGAAGAGTTTAGATAACAACAGTTTTCTTGACAAATGTTATAAATGATTAACTTATTCAATGAAAGTTGCTTCATAACGTTTTATATTAATAATCTCAAAGTCGAATTCAAGACTTATAAGTGCTACTATAAAATAAAAATTTGTAGAATTTTTTTAAGCTTTCTCTTTCGAAACACCATTTTTCGAGCTCTGAGAAAGATCTCTTTTATAAGCCTTCTTATTTTGTAATTCAAATTGCTTAAAAAAATATATTTTGATAAAACGACTCAGTATGACTTGTTATTAAACTATATACGACAGGAGAGCTAAATATGGCGCTCAAAAAGTTTGTTTCATAGATTCTGTGACGATATTCTAAGTATGTTTTAGTCCTTACGGTGGGCCTCTGTTAATTTTCAGTATTTAGAATTTTGTATGCGAGATGTAACAATGTGTGACATTAGAGTCTCACATATATATGAAATTTATTAATACATTTTAAGTATAAAGCAAGACTTTATAGCGTTTTACATAGGTGATATATACACACAAATAAGAAAAGGCATACTTTTAGATTATTTGTTGTTCCGCTTAAGAGTATAATTATTGAAGTGATGAGATTTATTTATTTCTTTAGTACGCAGTCCGGCCCGCCTGACGAGCGAAGCCTGACGAGCTCTGACGAGCGAAGCTCGTCTTATGACAAAAAGGAGCTGCGCCCATAAAGCTGATGACGACACTAAGGCACTGCGAAGTGATGAGATAACAGTTTAAGAAACATTTTATATCAATTGAGCCTTAAATCACGAGCTGTATTTTACCTTTCGCTTAGATTTTTTAGCTGCTTCGGCGTGACGTAACTGTAAACCAAAATTTTACGTGTCATAGTAGTTTTTTCTTTCGCTTTTGTTTTCAATTAAATAATTTTCTTTCTAAAACATTCTGAGCTTCATGGCAGTCTTTTTTACGTGAGCACTGCCAAAAAGTTTTTGAAACACATTGTTTTCCTGGCTGTTGTTTTAAGGAACATAAATATTTTAATGATTACATACATTTAAAAAAAGAGCAAGAACATGTCGAATTTTTGATTTATTATCTGTTAAGTAAAGGTTTACTCGGCGTGCTGCTTTTCTTAAATGAAAAGATAGTATCAAAGTTCCGACTCAGTTTTTGGATTTATGGTAAATATATGACTAATAACTACAGAACATCACATTTGTTTACTAAAACCATCAAACATAATTTTTACAGCTTTGTATTAATTATGTCTCTGCACTATCTGTTATTGTGAATTAAATATTTCATTGAGCATTTTTACAGCATATAAAAATTCACCATAGGAGCATCAATAGTACCTCTTAATGTAAATTTTCAAACTTTTCCAGATATTTTCTCAAATTAATATATAAATTATTAATATATAATATTTCTCAAATTATATATAAATTTCATTAGATAAATCTCAGGACATTTAAGAACATTTTCTATCATAGGCTGTACTTCGAGGTAGATATTTATTGAATCTGGCTACATATGTGCCATAAAGATGTAGTTTGAAAAAAGTAAGTCAAGGATTTGTATGACTTAGAAATTGAGGTACGGAAAACATATTCTATACTATACAAATAAATTAAATATGCAATATACATAGCAAATGTGAACGTTGAATCGCATAAATTAATTTATAAAAAAAATCTTCAACGAATTCATCTAAAAATTTGAAGTCTATATCCTGTAATGATTTGAAAATTTGTATCTAAGATCACAAATTAATTAACTACCCATGGCTGGTAATCAGAGCTGACACAATTGCTCATTATCTTAAAAAATATGGAATGTCTCTGGATTATGCAAATTTGAAATATGCTTCAAAGAAAAAGTGAATTTGTTTTTAGTAGACATCCTTTTAAGGAAATAAGTCATTAAATGACATGAATTGATGCTAAAATTACAAAAGGATAAAAATCCTTCATTGAGTAGAAATACAGGGTGGGCCAAATAATACCTACCAATGTTAAACACAAATAACTTTTTTATTTTTTGATATAAATATTTTTTCTTTTTGTAGGTTATAATTGAATTCTTGGATTTTTATTATGGAACCATACGGTACAAAACAACGCGTTAAAATTATCGAGTTTTCTATTCTTGTTAAGTATCAATTGTTATGACGCAGCGTAAATATGGGTAATATTTTAATTCAAGAGTACTGTTTGGTACGGTGTTATGGACAATATAGTTATCGGCTCATATTTCTTCGAGAATGACGATGGAACGCCGGAAACGATTTCCGAAGCTTCTTACAGAACAATGATTGAAAACATTCTGCGGCCAATGGCGGAGCAGAATAATTTTTTATGGAGATATTTAAAAGGCAATGTGTATGTTAATAAACCAAGCACTATTATACAGCTGAAGCAGAATATTCGAGACGAAATACTGAGCATTCAACCAGAAATATTACGTGGTGTAATGGAAAACGCGTTAAAAAAAAGCCAATCTCTGTATCGAGAAAAATGGCTGACATTTGTTTGATGTCATATTTCATACATAATTTCCAAAAAATATATTTAATGTATAAAAGAATTAATCAAAATAAATTATTGTTGCAAAAGTTATCTATTCGTGTTTAACATTAGTAGGCCTTATTTGAACCACCCAGTATTGCCTGTTAGTATTGCCTGTTCAGAATTCGTAAAGATTTTCCTAAGCAAGATTATTCGAAACCTTAAAATTCTTTCATTAAGTAGAAGTAATATTATTACCTGTTTAAGGGTTCGTAGAGATTTTTCTTAAAGAAGGAAGCTAGATGAGCAAGAACATTCGAAATTTTAAATTTCCTCTTGATGAACGGTACTTTAAACGATAATGTAGTTTGAATAAATAGTCGAAAAATTAAACGAAGGTAAACCCAAATTATACTTAGCACCCAATGATTAACAGAGATTACCCAAGCGCTAAAAGAATACATTCTAAGTCCATTCTAGAAACATGTTCAGTAGCAGAAATGTCTGAAATAGTTTGTATCTCATAGTGGCTCGCGCAGATCGCATCCACCTATCTAGATTGCTCAGTGGAAAGCTCTTTTGCCATATTAAAAACACTGGATCCTATAGAATTCGGAAACACATTATCGAGAAATTCGAAAAATGTCCCCAAACTGGCGAGAAATCAGCACTTCTAGCCAAAGCTCGTAGATGATTTCTCCCATCTCTAGTTCTGTTCAAATTATTTGCACAGTTGGGACATCAATCGAGCTAGAATTAAGACCTCTTCGAAGTAATACATAAAATAGCTTATCTGAAACATAAAATGTAATCTAAGTTTAATATTAACTAAAATTTATAAAGCATGCAATTGCCATGTAAAAGCACTAAATAAATAGATAAATAAATAATGTACCATATTGGAAAAATACATAAAATACAAAATTTTATAACAAATAATCACAAATATTTAGTAAAATTTAGGACAATATATATCGGAAGAGGCATAAGAATCTCATGCTTTTCATAATGACATTACAAAGAAATGGAGCTGAAATATATGTCAATAATCTTAAAGAATTAAAATCGGTTATTCCAAGTTGTTAAGCCATGTTCATAGCTTAAAATTGTTTCGGAAAGTTGGTTTCCTTTGCAATGAATACAATTTCGCTCTCTTTCATTAAATGTTTACACAGCATGATGCCCGTTCTCAGTTTTTCCTATATTGGTATTGCAAGTCATAAACTGTAAGGACAAGCAGAGGGTTTCGTCGAACGACTTTCCGTGATTACTTAGTACGGATCTTCCAACTTCACTGGCCTAGATTTCCGTATATTTGCTTCTGTCGAAACTGTTAGGGTATGCTATTTAATCTCGCTGCATTAAACTAAACACTGAGCATGAAACTTGCCAACCTGATGTTTTCGTTAATTGGCAATGCAGAAGACTCTGCGAAATTTCTATATACGGCTTAGGATTGTTTAATTTCTAGTGAAAACGTTTTTCCGAACATACATTTCTAAACATAAGTATGTTCCAATGTACTGCACTATTTTCCTAGTTACAAAAAATACTTCTAAATAACGTATCCATAGGTAAAATCGTCATCAGATACTTAAATGTTTCCAGATACTTAAATGTCATCAGATACTTAAATGTTTAAAAGTCATCAGATACTTTCTATAACTAGACTGCCTTTAAGGGGTATCAGCAACCTCTATACCGACAATGTTAAACTGGCTATTTTCGATGTACGTTTTCTCAAAATCTGCTTGTTGTAGATACAAGCTTGAAATTTTTTGTATACTTAAAGTGTACCTATCTGATTATACTGAAATGAGCTTTTGAAACATTTTGAATTTTAGAGTAATTTACAGAATATTTGGTTAGGCATAGTAAGATTTAGCACCATACTTGCATAGTTATAGTTTCTTATGTTCCCACACCTGCACATACTGAACATAAGTGACATATTCCAGTGAAAATAGTTTCAAAGGGAAAAAGAACCTGTTTTGAAAATTTAAGATTTATGATTAAAAAAGAAGTAGGTAAACTGCACTATCTTACTTCTGCCTCAGTCTTCCATAGTCTTCCTCAATCCACGAACTTCTGTCTCCGGTAATTAGATATGCCTCAGCAATATATTCAGTTTACTATGCAGCATATCTACCTAGTAAGTAGATATACTGCATACTAAACTGAATATATTCCTAACTCATCAATACGCACTGCACTCAGATTGAGATACATTTAAGTTATCTGATGTATTCTTATACTTGGGGTTCGTTTAATATGTTACAAGTCTCAATTCCCATGAGTTAAGTAGACTAATTTTCCGGTTCGATCATTATTGGTTGTTTATATCGAAAGATCCATCTCACGTAATTTGTTATGTAAACTGGCAAACGTTTGATGATAGGGTTAAGATATGATTAAGAACTATCAAGTCAATACCACCGTTTGGAACAATAATAATTTGAGATTGTTCTATATTTGCATAAACTAATGCTCTATAATTTCAAATTAAATCAATTTTGATACTCATGAGAGTTATGGTCATGACCCTTTTAGAACAAAGCATCTCCTCTGGCAAAACTTGAACAGCCGATTCAATGAATCTTGCATAATTGTAATATTTGCGCAGCCCCGATTATGAGAGGAACACTAAAAATGAATCCTGGTAATGAGAGACAAAAAGAAACAGAATAAAATAAACCTTTATACCCAATAGACAGAAAGGTGACAGCGAATGCAGACTTGTTTGTGGGAAAGAACAGTTTGACGTAGTTATATACCTTAAGAAACTTGTCATTACGGGAATGAAGTAACAACTCTTTGTCGTAACAAGAGTAATAAAAAACGTGGTCTTAAAGAATTCTTGACATTAATGTTAAAGAGATATATAATGTTTTTATATTAATTTAAATAAGAAAATGTCAGAGATTTTGAGTTGTAATGCATTTTTATGAAAATATACGTTTACATTAAAATATTTGTCTGCTTTTTTATGAAGCATGAAGTTGAAATGTCTTTTTATAGCATTTTATGGCTCATAATTTGAATCAATGCTTCAAAAGATGTACTGATGCATTTTAGGAAGAATTCATTCAGCAAATTATTGAGTGTTAACATGCATAACTGCAAACTAAACAGATGGTGTTCCTCACGGCATATCCTATGAATAGTGTATAAGTGTAATAGTGTCATAGCAGTTTTAAGGAAAATAATAAGCCTTTTTTCCTTAAAACTGCCCCTAAGAAGGCATTTAAAGTTTGCGAATGGCACTGAGGGATTGTGTTAAACTAGTATATTTTATGTATTTTAATTCATTTCTTAAACTTTAAAATTTATGGATATACACTGACTTTTACTTCCATTTGATAGAAACTATTTCTCCAGTTTCAGCCTTCCCTATTTCGGAGCAAACGTCATGAAGTAAGCTCTTGTTTTTACATATACATCAATTATACTTTTTGAGAGGTATATTTTGAATTAAAATATCGGTATTTAAATCGGAAAATACAGTATATATATATATACATACACACAATTATATATATATATATATCCATTTGTTTATCTCAGATATGTGGCTGCAATTATCAGTACTTCAGATTAACAAACGTTTTCAGAACGCCTTACACTTGATCACATGCAAACGAACGCTCGCTTTGTTACGCACACATTAGTGTCCTGTTCATCATTGTTAGGTATCATAAAACAATGGCACCGAACACTGTAAGCTTTATTTCAGTGTTTATTTCTAAATATATCAATATATTTTCATACTGTATTTTATTATTAACGTAAATAAGATATGATTTCCCATTTTAAAACTTAACATACACACTCTTAAGGAAAATATATTTTTTTTGTTATACATCTTCATTTTAGAAATTGTCATTTACATTAGCTAAAAATATGTATAAGCGGTAAGAAATATGTGCAGCATACATTAATTGTTGAATCTAAAAGCTTTTAGATCTACTCACAGGTTTATGCTTTTATATGATTATTTTAACCCATTTTATTGCAGTTTTGAATACCGCTTTAATACTCTTGTTTGAATTATTCCGTTTCAAATTACAATAAAAAGGTACTTATCATTTTAATGACTAATGCTTTTTAATTTTACATGAAACTTCTGTTTTTAATAACAGCAAAGTTTAATATTCGGTCTGAATTAGAATCATGGAATTTGCGCTCAGAGAATTAAATATTAGTCCAGCAAAGTTTCAGGACTAATGTTTTAACAAATTTCAGGAGATCTGCAAGAAAAATAATTGACAGCATTTACCATTATATCATTTCAACCTTGATTGCCCTAAAGTATATCTAATAATTGAACAGAATGTTTTTTGAAGTATACCGTCTGTTCTGATTTGCTGAACATAATATATCATGAATTTGAAAACTAAGCCAAAAGCAGACCCGCCAGCGGCTGAGAGGTAGAATCTGTTACTGAGCACCTGGCAGCACCTAGTTTCGATTCCATACCAGGTGAGCTGGCTGGCTGTATAGGCGTTTTCGTGGTTTTACCCATATGTAACGTGTGTACGGGCCAGTCTCCCTTAGAACGTACTCAACGAAGGCATCTATCCCCTTAGGCAGATAGCCCAAGTGTGCTTTGCCATAATCAATTAACTTCATAAGCCAAAAGAAACAGTAATGTTCTGGTGTAAATCGAAAGGCAAAATCAGTGGAGAAATTTGACGTATTGTGTAAATAATACAGGGATCAAACATTAAAACGAGCAATTTTACTGTTTGTTACAGATGATTTTACGGTGAATATCAAAATTTTGGTGATGATTCCTGGATTGATGATCCTTCGTAGTCTAGAATGGAATCCAATAGCAGCTTTAGGAGCGCCATGATAATACAGATTTACAATAATTTCATAATAAAGGTTATAAAGTTATTTTCTTTTATTTTCGATTTTGAACTGGTTTAAATCTTTGTAGACGAAATATGTGAAGACAAGTCTTCAGTGAGGCTCATTAAACTGCTAATATTTTCAATTATTTTGTTTAATGTTTACTCCAAGTACAGTCCAACCACCTAAATTTTGGGTTATAAAACAGCAAAATTAAAAAGGGCAGATACCAATGAAATATGAGAAGTAAAAGGAAAAGAACAAAAATGACAGTAGCACATTTTCCTGTTTGCAAATGGAAAGCAATTTCTAAAGCACAGAAATAAACAGAAAGAAAAGCACCCAAATAACGTATTTTATGCAAATATATGGAACGAGTTTAAACCACTTTTAGGCTTTTTTCTATTTTCATTTTTACTTTATAGTTACAGAAGTCTCTTACCACCAACGCTCATCTCCCAACTCAAATTCTCTGCAAAATTTAAGCTCTTTGTTAATCTTCTTAAGTATATTGCGTTTGCTCACGCGAACTAAGTTTTGAGAAACCTACAGAACTTTAGCTCATGGAAGAAAATGCTCCGCAGTTAATTATTTGCTAATGCTGTTGAGTCGCATTAGAAATTTAAATTAACTTCAGATGAAAACTTTCTGGAAGACAGGAAACAATAGAGACTCGCGCTCTTAGTCATTGTGTGTGCTCTAAAGGATAAATCTTGAAATGAAAGAGAATTAAATAAACTGATGACAGTCGGAATAAAGCAAGTCTTTCATCACTCTTCTGGTTAAATTAATGGGTGCTCTTGAATTGCTTATTTGATTTACTGATAAACCTGTTTTCTTGTAAATGACTATTAGTCCGGTTCTTTCTGCTTCCACAGTATTAAGCTTTAAAGAACACCTTGTGCACACCAAATATTATTCACTAAAAAGGAAATATAAAGCGATATATGAAGAAAAAATAAAATAAAAATTATATTTTTAAGCGAATAACCACCATAGACTGTTTGTAACTCCTGCTGCAAATTCAAAGATAGTTGAACTCAGGATTTTGTTTAAAAAAGTATAATTAGTTTAATATCAGTCTGCGATACTTTAGTATATCCTCACTAGCGTATAGTATAATATCTCTGCTAAAGATAGCCAACAAGAACAAACTTTTTGTTCATGATCTTCCAATAACTGATAATAGATGACAACAATAACATATATGTTTGATTTTTATTTGAATCAAAATGTTGTCCATCTAATGTCCGGGTAAACCACAGATACCATAGACTGCATTCATGAAGCCCCACGTTGTCTAGCAGACGCCACAGATCATCAGGTAGGCATGTAGTACAGCCTAATCCAATGTATGTAAAATATCTCCAATAATCAATCACGCGACCTTCGACCTTCATTGACAATTAATGGATCACAGGGGGTCATGAATGACTAGAATCGGAAGCATAATACACGAAGGTGATTATATAGCAAAGCGTTTTGCACTTCATATGAACACAAAGGCAGTATAGTAAATGAAAGCTATTTTGCAATTAGAATTAATACTTATCGCAATATCTCGTTGCCATTTGTCAATAATTAAATATTGGGCCTCAAATAGCACAGCTCGTACAGTTCTACCAGTACAAAGCTGATATCCCCGCAAAATTTATCCCGTTACCCCAACTTTCTCTGTTTCATTTTGCATAAAAGAGAAAGTGCTGCAGTTGAGATTAGAATGTCGATGAAAATGAGAAAGCATTTAAAATAAATAAACTAAAATTTTATATATTGATAAAAGTAAATTTATGTTGAACATTTATCCCTATTTTTATCTATCTATATCTATAGACATTTAAAAATATGTATATATCATATACTATATATATGTCGTAGATAGAGTTTTCAGCGTTCAGGCATAGTGAAGATTTTGCCGCCCTCTTATTTGCCAAGAATGGAAAACATTTCATTCTAATCATTCAATCATATTTCTTTCATTTGTTTCATTTATATGTCTAGAAACAGGTCTTTCTTTTTGTTTTTCTCGATTTTTATATCATGCAGAAATTGCATTTAAATTAATTTTATGATTTTAATATATATATATATATATATATATATATATGTGTGTGTGTGTGTGTGTAGAGACATTAGATATATTTTGGAATCAGGCAACATAAAAAATTAGCAACGCCTTCGCCGGGAATCGAAACGCGGATCTCTGGAATACCGGCCCAGAGTGCAGAACCTCTACACCACGAAAGTAGGCTAGGTAGGCGAGAGAAATACCTTACATATGTTTTTATGTTTCAGTATATATATATATATATATACATAGCGAACCTACCAGCAGCCGAGCGGTAAAAGCAGCTCAACACTAGTAGTTCGGGCCTAGGGCATGGGCTTTTTCATGGTTTTCGTTATGTGTAACGTGGATACATGAATAAGACCTCAATGAAGCCTAAGGGCGAAGCACGTAATAAGTAAATTTATATAGATAGATAGATAAAATAGATATATATAGATATTATATCACTTCTGTGATTGGAGTTTAAGAAACAGCGATAGCTAATTAATTGGATTCTTTGATCTATTGCAGTATGCTTTTTTTTTCACACTTCAACATACACGCCTTTCACACTTCAACATACACGCCTTTCACACTTCAACATACACGCCTTTGCAATTATCTACTTGTAATGGTTTCACCTATAATGTGTTTTCTATTTTTATTTTCAAGACTAAAATTTGTTACTACTATTATTGATACGTTCCCATATTTTCATGTATTGTCAAATGTCGTTTCGTCATCGAAATGCACATTATTAAAAATTTTTTCTCAATTTACGTAAATAAATGTAAATATTTATTAATTGTGTTCTATTGTACTGCAGTTATTTACAAGTCAGCTATTAATTTATAACTTTTCTTTTGTGTTTATTTTTTACATCACTTGAAAGAAGTATAAATATTATTTCAAATAAACATAACTGCAATCTTGATCTTGTAGTATTTAGCAATCCTGAACGTATTCGTAAGTAACAAATCACGCTGAGAAATGAGCAAACCACATTTTATGTTCCCTGGTGACAATAATCTTGGATATTTAACTAAGCTGACATGAGATGTTAGGAAAAGACCATACTGATTCTAAAATGTGAAAATATTAATTTTTCGCAGTGTTTCGTTAACTCGAGTATGTAAGATAAAAGATGTTTCAAGTTATGATATCATTACGCCACATTACATCATTGCTATTTTGATTTATGTATTACGATTTCTGATTTAAATACTGATTCTGAAAAATCTGCAATACTTTCTGAACTGAGTTAAGACATAAAAAAGTTAAAATTGCCTTAATAACTATAGTTTCATAAACTAACATATATATGTATGAAAAATTACATTTGCTTTTGGTTTCGCACCAAATATTTCACGAAGTAAAACTAAGAAATATTTGCTCATATCTGCACGAAGGTCTATATCTTCAGAAAAAGAAATTAAAATAGTTCTTGAGAACATGCAGATTTTAGTTCTTGTATCTTCACTCGGAAATTTCTCTCAAAGTCAAGACAATCAATAATACTATTGCAAATGTATACTTTTACAACATCTTAAAAAGTGTAAATTGAAGTATTAAAACAAACTCATTGCATGAACGTAATTCTTTACGCATGAAATATTTTCTAACTGTAATAAAGATAAAAATTTAGTGTTTCCCGCATCGAGTAACGGGAAACATAAAACACCAGAATTGCAGCTCTTACTTTCTAAACATCTGTCGCCATATCCATAACTAACATTATGCTCCATGAACCAAGAAAACTATGTGTTCTAGTTAAGATGAAATACGCTTTTAACTTGAAAAATGAAAGTATTTTCATGAGCAGAAGGGATGTTGTCTTTTAACTCGTGGAATACATCATACTATATTCTAAGGATGAAATCTAAAAAGTGGAGATAAGCCAGCTCTAGAGTGTGTTATTCAAATTAATATATATCTATATCTATCTATCTATCTATATATATATATATATATATATATATATATATATATATATATATATATACTATGATAAATGAATTATATGTACATTTCTTATATCTTGAAAGCCTATGAGCATAATCGAATATTGACGTATTTAAAGAAACTCATTATTTAATATATCCGAAATAGTTTATATCTGCATATTTGATAGAAAGCTTAGTTTAAAATAAAAATTGGCAGCCCAAACTCAAAATATATTTAGACATATTTTAAATAAAGCACACGCAATACCTATTCAGACTTATTATGCATACATTGCTCGTCAAAATTAAAGATGATCTAAAAAATACGCTTACTGATTAGTTTTCAGTGATGCAGTTATTTATGTTAATTATCTGAAACTGAATGCACAATTGGACTTTTGCATCTAAGACTAACGAATAAGCGACTGAGAGCCTATTTTGGAATAGACTGACATTAAAATTTGGGTGTGTAGCGTCTATAAATGTTTTCTCAGATTAATCAGAATTCATTAGTTATGACTTAAATACATCATTTAAGTGAAGGGTAAAAGTGCAGATTCCAATGAGAGCAAACGCTGTTGGAGATCCCTAAAGATTTTATTATCTCTCAAAATATTAGATCAAAAGCTTCGAATTCCTTTTTAGCTACGAATCAGTTAGCAGATAGCATAGTTAAAGGTTCTAAAGCGCAAAAACTGCATCCAAAGACAGTTTTCTGTCATTGTTGATTTGGAGAAATTATGAGGTGACAGCGCAGTAACTGGTTTTGGTTCTTCACGCTTTCACAGAAATTCGAATCACACGTTCTACCCCGGCTCAAAGGCAGACCATTGAATTTAAATATGGCAAAAACAATATTTCCTTTCCCACTGGTTTCATATTCGATAGGGCTCTTTTAAAAGATAATCTTATCTTCAGGTTCAATGCGAACAAGAACTATGGGACCGTGTACCTTTTACTTACGAGCTCATATAAAGAATGTACTGTAATTCTAGACCTGTTTCGATTTGGTGGGAGCGAAAAAAAGCAGCTCACTTACTTTATTATATGAAGATCTTGTTTCCACGAAAACGGCTTCATGGTCTAGGACTGAATCATCGTAAAATATTTGCATCGAGGTCTATATCTTTTATGAAAGTTCTGTAACCAATCACAGGTATAAAATGTAGGTATTTGAACCGAGAGGTTCAAAGATTATGGGTACTGTTGGCAAATATTTCTTGATAATGTATGATAATGCTCTTCCGCATCAAATATCTCTGGTATCAGAAAACTTGGAAATATCATGTAATTAAACGGACCAGCTGGCTTATCAAATTTGAACCCAATTATATTTGTGCAAAATCTCTTAGACCGCACTGGAGCGCATAAAGTGCTTCCCCGGACCTACCAGTCTCTGAAAAGGGCCCTTTCAGAAAAGCAAAAACAAAAATCCACAAAATTTAATGGCAAGTTTAGTAATTTGAATGAAATCAAGATATTAAGTGTATATTTCTGGAAGATGTATCCATTTTAAAAAATCTTTTATATTAAAGCAAAATTTGTTGCAAAACATAGAAATACATTTTTCTAACATTTTTAAACTTTAATAAATTTTAGTTTAATTCAAAAGTTTTAGATTTATCTAATGCCGTACATGGTAAAGTTTCTGAACTGTGCATACTGCATTTGATAATTTTTCAATAAGTAACAGTTATGTTACATTTCTGTCAACATTATTTAATACTAATTAGCAGTCAACATAGTATACACGTAAAGACTCTTAATATTCCAAGTAATGTGCATCCCTAGATGTTACGATGGTCAGCTGAAGTTGACTGATAAAGCTCAAAATGAAAGTTATTTATTCATATTCCGTGTAAATAATAAAATAATAAAATGGTTGGCTAATAAAATGTATATCGTGTAAACTCAAACTTTGGAATCTAATTTGCTATCAAATTGCCTTGACTTAAGCTATAAGAGGACATGGAGTGTTTTCGCAATATATAAATAATTTTTTTAAACGTGTATCTACGAAGTATTAGAATATCAATATAGAGAATCAAAGAACAAATCAGGTATTGATTATTACATTTGGGAATTATTTCGGTAGTAAGAAGAGTCTTCAGTAACGTTTCTTCTCAAATAGCTTATTTTTACACAAAAAGTAACTGAGTTTATTACTTAGACAGACGATAATTTTATATACACAGTTATATTGTCGAAATTCAGACCACATTGTTTTGTTCTAAAATTTAGAAGTGTCATTTTATAGGATATTTTAATAAACGGAATTCCGTAATACGATGAACGAATTTAAGTATCCTTCTGTATATGAAAATAATACTTTTTTCATACTAAATAAATCATACAGGTAATTACCATATATATAAACTTCATAATTGCTACCAATATATTGTCATGTCTAGACGAGCGAGTTCAATTTAGCCTTGCGTCTTCCATGTTTATGTATTTCTAAAACCAACTAGGTAATAACTCATCATTAATGTACCCTAATTCTCTTTCTATACCATAATAAAATATTATATTTAATGAGGTAGTTTGCCTTTCATTCTAATCAGAAACAAATGTATTACATATAATCAGAACTATGGTTTCATCAATTATTCACTAATGTAATTCTAAGGGGTATCAATTCTTAAAATTTGCTATGCAAACTATTCCTGATAATTCCATCTTAATTATGCTACGCGTAAATTTTATTAATTTTTGCTTCTTATTTTTATATGTTTTTACAGTGGCATTTCCATTTAAAATACTGTTATTTGCCACGTTACTAGTGTCTAATTGACATTTTGGCTAAGGTAATGCATTTTGTTTCCAAAAGGGCACATGTTATTTAATTTAGTCTTGCTCTGTGCTTATTTGCTTTGTTTTTATGACTGAATTTTAGATTTTATCTCCACAAGACATAAGGCTTCTTAAGGCAACCAAATGATAAATTTCACCACAAATTTAAAAGTTTCACCACAAATTTCGAAGTGTTTAACAAGCAAGTATCAGCTCGAATATAAAGGCAACTTCTAGAAATATGCTGAACTTGATATTTCAAAAAAAAAAAAAAAAAAAAAAAAAAAAAAAAAAAAACTCCATTCTTCCCAAACAAAGTAATGTTAGGAATGTCCACAGTTCATTGCCAGATGAAGTCATGCTCATTTAAAAGTAGTAGCTGCAATAATGTAAACTCGAGAGATAAAAATTTAACCATGAGGCAGAGGTGATGCAGACTGCATATGAGCTTTTTAAAAATTAGTAGGACAGAGTACTTTTCGTTGAATTTCATTATGATGAATAACGACACACACACAAAAAAAAAAAAAAAAAAAAAAAAAAAAAAAAAAAACGTAGATGATACACGTAGTAAATATATGTGAGAAAATGTTTAAAGACAACACGACAGGATTTTTCTGTCAAAAATGTACCATTAGTTAATTATCTTTTTTTTTTACATTTAATTATGACCAAATTTCGAAAACCTTGAAAAATGCTTTTATCCTATAAAATGTTAACTCATATTTTCTCAACTGTTAACAACAAAATTTACTTGCACCAACGCATTTCATACCGAAAAATGTCTTCACACTAAAGCAATAAAGCTTTAAAATATCTGGAACAAAAATTAACTTATAACTTTCAAATATTAATTATTACTTTGTACAGAGCAGGTGGTAAAATTTCCAGAATTAAAATACAATAACATAAAGTTCAAAGCACGAACGAACAACAGTTTTCAAATTACGAGAAGTACAAAAGAACCGGCTTTGTCATTAAGTAAGAAAAGTAAAATGGCAGAAAAGGCGCTTATTAAAAATTCTCCGGAGTATAATTAAGGAAGGAATTTTCGAGAGTTTTAGTTAGACATTAGCTTACATTTCGAAAAAAAAGAAGTTTAATCAAACAATTCAGTGTGCGTGTCAGAAGAATGAGAAATTTTTATAATCTTCCAATAATTAGATTCATTAAATGGAACAAAACGCGTAGAATATTTATTTTCGTTTTGAAGAAAAAAATAAATTAGAGAGGACGTTTTCTCGACTATCTCTCAGCTCCAGAAATGATAAGAAGATTTTTCTGGCCACGAAAAAAAATATTTCTCTGTTTCATTTTAGTCTTAAGTAAAAGAGGCAGAATGCTAGTTTTGAACACTTTATATTTTATTAGAAAAAATTGAAATAAGGATCTAAGAAATGAAATAAATGTATTTTTGCCGAAGTTCTGAATTGCAAATACATATATATATATATAAGCATTTTTAACTTTTCTTTAAAAAAGTGGCATTTTTAATTTTACATCAGAAATTTAAAAGTTTTTAAAATGTGATGAATAATTCCTTTCGTTCTTAATACAATTTTCTCATAAATTATTAATCTCAGATATAAAGGCTTTCTATGTAATATGCAATTTTCCCACCTATTAGTAAAAATTGTACATATGGTTAGTAATCATAACAATATTTTCTGCCATTATCGAAATTATAAGCCGCTCGTTTCTATTGTGTTTATCGCTTTAATTATTGACGGAATAATTCTCTATCCAGCTATACTGTAAATAATCAGCTGTATTTTTATTTTTTTCCCTTTTTACACTCTCAAAATTTTGGTTTTAGGTAATGTAATTTCTATGCTTTAAAATATTCAGTAGATAATTAGTTATATTAAGAAAAAAATAAGAGTTTGGTTTCCTAATCCAAAGAAAATAGAAAAAAAATCTGAAAGCTTTTAGATTTTATGTAACGTCCAAAGGAGCTTTTTTGAACGTTTTTTTGTTATCCTTTATTTATTAAATATCATGTCCTTCGCACTTAAACCATAAAATTCAATTACGAAAAATATTTAAAACAGCATACTTTAGAATTTCCGGTACACAATTTTGCGAACTGGAGATCTCTTCTATTCTAAAATTATATTAAGTTCTTCTCTAAAATTCTATTAGCTCCATGTTGATAGTATTATAATAACGTTTTGATTAACATGCATTTATTATTAATTATTTGGTTTATTATTTAAACTTTTATTTTTATATTTCATTTGTAATTTTAGGTTTTTGTTAATTTCATTCCTTGTTAATTAATTAGCATTTTATGAACATAATTATTATGTTGCAAAGAAATGATATTTTCCTGTGTAGTTTATTCTCTCTACAGAAATTCTCTGCAGTTTAAATCTCGACTCGACATAAGATCATAATCTGGTAATCGAACTGTTTAAGTTTCCGCATCCTTTATATGTATTAAAGCTTGGAAACTATTTTTCACTCACTCTGATTCACGCTAAGAGCACTTTTTAGCACATAACATTAAGAATATTAGATTCCGACTCAGTAATTTCCTATATAAATGAAAACGATATTAGATTGATTTAGCAACAATAAAAATGGATAAAGTTACGTAACAAACGAGCTACTAATTTTTATGTAGCGCCATTAAGGCCTGCATCTTAACATAAATTTATTATAGGGTTCAAGGTCTGCGAAATCACTATCACTATTAATCAATTTCTTTGCGTTACATATAAAATGTATATTTATGTTTAGCAGGGATACCAAAAGAAAACATTATGCTACAAGGTTGGTAGATAAATGCAGGTATATACCATAATTTTTCTATAACTGGCGATGGCAAATCAAATAGAAACTAAAAGAGGCTATCTTCTGAAACGCAATTAATTTCTTTTCAAGGTGTCATGTCCATGAGAAGGTACTGCTGAAGAGTAATTTTCAGTCTGAAATTTTCTTTATCAAAGTTGGCAAGCAATTTCTGGCATACATTTTCTTGTGAAAGCTTCCTTGTAGCTTCCATTGTTTAGTTCTAAAGAAGTTGTAATTTTTTCAAGTAGCATTCCTTTGAAAACTTTGTTTAATTCTTCTCTGATTTCTCTGTAGAGGTTTACACATTTACCTAATCATCTTTTCATTTGTAATGTAATCAATTATTCCGCTTAATAGCTCGTTTCCACATGTTTATTTAATACTGCATTTTATTTTAGATACAATTTTCTAGCCCCAATTGTATTGAAACATATGTATGCAAATTGCATTTCTACATCATTTTACGCATATTCAGTATTCGCATATTGGGCTTTATTTCGTTATCTGTGGCCCAACCGAGATCGACTCTGAATGCCGTACGGATGGGCATGGGTTTGAATCCCGGAGAAGGCATGGATGTTTGTAGATGTATAATGTCTGTTCTGCATAGGATCACTCTAAATATTCGGCGAGCCGAAAGTCCTGCCGAAAGGTTAATGATATGAAAAGAGGGATGGGAGACACTCGGACCCGGCTCTCCGAGGTGCTCTCCATCAAAACTGGGGCGAAACTGAGAATCGTCGTACGTTTCTCTGTATGGTGCTCAAAGTTGTTGCCAACGGCAGACACAATCTGGCATGCCTTGCCATGATGAATTTCATAGGCTTGTTCTGATGTTATTGTCAGACAAGTGAGATAAGTCACAGCAACGTTTTTTTGTCCATATTCTTACTGACGGAATTCATCTGGAAACAGAAATGTTGCTAGACTGAATTTCGCCGATTTACAATTTTTGAACAATGCGACTCAAGCTGGATTGCTCTTTTTCAATTGCTCACTTTAATTTAGATTTTTATTCGATTGATTTTTTCTGATTCAGAAATGTTTGAGAAGAATTATTTAAGAAATTGCACCCAATTCTACGTCACATATGAAGCATAAATTTATATTTTATTTCATACATTTATAATAAATGTTTCTGAGAGATTGGTAACGCATATTATAGAATTGTATATGTAAGAAAATAAAGTATCGTAATTTAAAATAATATGAAATTTTTCATAAGACTAATTTAGTAAAAAGTATTTTTGTACTGTACAAATATTCACGTATCCGGTTTCAATAATCAGTATTTACCGCACATCTTTTATATTTCTTCTTTTAGACCCAAAAAGAGCCAAGCCTGCATACGCGTTCCAAACGCGTGCTTGAATACACATAGATTTACATTTGTTGAATTAATCATCATTTATCTGATGAATGCATTTTTCGATTTGAGTACTCTGTTTCCTAATCGTAATGCATCTGCAAAGATGATCTGATGAAAGGATAAACATTCGATTTCTCCTTCGTGAAGACAGAATTTAATGGAAATTCTCTGCCAGAAACTTCAAGCAATGTATCAGAATGGGAGTCAAAACTGACCCGAAGGCAGCTGTGTGTATTTCTCAACAACTACTCGCTGCATTTGTTGTTCGGCACAGGAATATTCTTTAGTCAAATTCTGAGAAGAAAAATTGATATTATTACCCAGAGTAAATATCTACTGTTGTGGTTAAATCTGACAGGTGTGCATGCATTCTATGGAAGAAGAAGAATCACATATTGGCATTGAATGCAGTCTAAATAAATGAGTGTCTATTTACGAGACGTAGAAGTAATAATGTTGAACAAATCCTCCTCCTGCA
This sequence comes from Stegodyphus dumicola, assembly GCF_044657685.1. NCBI lineage: Eukaryota > Metazoa > Arthropoda > Arachnida > Araneae > Eresidae > Stegodyphus > Stegodyphus dumicola. The sequence continues at coordinate 94,085,905 of NC_140772.1, read as the reverse complement.
ATGGATTTTCGTAGTAATTTCCCATTTAGCAAAACTAAAGTTTCAGGTGACCGTTCTAGAAGGAAGATAGCCAAAATTCAAAACCACTTCAAGAAGGAAATACCTAAATTTGGGAAGGAGACAGAAATAGATTTTGAGCAATGAAAGGTGAACCACAAGTGTCCATACATAACATTTTCAATGACACTGAATTCGTTTAAGTAGAGAAAAAGAAGGCAGACCGGAAAAATATGAAGAATACCCCCTTCTGTCTTATTTCCCGGAAGACCCACCAAACAAATGAAAACGAAACTTCTTCGTAGACAGTCTATGGCAATTACGAAGCAATATCTACTAGCTGTAAAAATGCAAATATCGCTCTTTTATATATTTTTTCCTCATAAACGTTCCTGTTTCTTACAAAATGCTTCGTTTATATCTGAAGAGAATATTACCTGTTAACCAAAATCATAACAAAAACAAACATTTCTTCCCAAAGTTTCCAATAATTTCACTTTTCATACGGCGCGCCTAATCAGAAAGTAATGTTAGTTTTATTATTAATGGTCTAAAGTTGATGTTTATACTGAGCAAAATAAATAATATATCAAGTATGAGTAATAAATGAAAAATAATTAATAAAGTTTGAAACGGGACTCTGAATTGTCTATAACTCGTTGAAGATATATTTTTATTTTTATAGAAACATGCATCTTATAATATAGTTTCGTAAGAATCTTAACTTAATTGCTATATAATGCTAAATAAGCGCATATCTTAATTTTCAGTTTTTCTCACAGCTTCATTGAATCTATTTAACAAAATATCTAAGAATATCTTAAGTTGTTTAGTTAAATGTGTCTCTAAAATATATAATATATGTTATTTTTAAAGTTTGTAACTCTTCCCTAAGACTTGGATGGCTCTTTTATGCGTAATGTTACATAAAACTACCGAAAAATCATCTAAAAACTTCAAGGGAAACATTCTTGACTGAGTACGGTGTCACAAGTGATGGATAACCTATCGTTTTCGGTTGAACATGCAGGGATCGTCTAACATTGCTATTCTAGGAAAGATTTCATCTTCATTCTTATCGAGACAGAATATTCCTCACGGATATTTTGCGAACGAATATAGTGAAAGATGATGCACGTATCTCAGCATTCTCTTAAGTGCTTTATATTCTGAGAGTAGTAAGCTTGAGAACATCAAACTTCTTAAACTAGTTATTTACGCACATCAAACTTATTACCTAAATTAATCAGGAAACTTAATTAAAAAATCTGCTTAAGTTATATTTTATAAAATGTAATTATTTTATATACATTTATTTAAAATATATACTTTTAATAAATAATATATAAAAAATATATTTTTGCCTCTCACCTGATTGCATGGAGAAAGTTACTCTCGGTCTTGACCTTCATTATTATCCAAAATTTGAGCGATACAGAAAGCTTTCTACCGTTTCTAAAGCAATCTTAAAGCCATAACAATGCTCGGTTTTCATATAAAATAATTAAAATACCTGTATGTAAATTTCACATGAAATAACACCAAATATCTACACGTAAAGAGAAAAACTGAATTACTACTAATGTACGCCTCATAGGATGAGTAACGTACGTCATAATGGTCGGATATATGTCAAATGTGTGAATTTTACTCTGTCATCTAAGATAATAAGATAAGAAAGCCGTAAAACGAAGTTAGCAAAAAGAAATAAAATGTTTAGTGAAGTTTTTAGGTCTACTATCTTTTTTCTCTCATACGTAATGCAAAGCATTCTCAGACTGGATACTAACCCCGGTCAGAGTAAATATTGTACTGGATTAATTTAATTGATGCAGTTAAGGAAAGGTCCAATTAGTTGAATCCAGTCTATCAAATTAAAGTGTTAGGGTAAAATAATAAAAAATAAAAAAATAAAAAAAACTTGTTCTTCAAACCATTTGACTAAATTTTTAATAATGTATGATTCAGATTTAAATTCAATGACTCTAAAAATATTAGGGGCAGCATTTTAAAATTAAATTTAAATGGTTTGATTCTCTTTAACTTGAATTTAATTAAAGGAAATGAATTTACTTTAACATTAGAAGTCCAGGAAGATTTTTCCTTTTATGATTCGTGAATACTAGCACTAAATGTTGTGTAAGAAATCAGTGTCCGAATTGTGTAATATGAAACAACTGCCAATGCAAATCCCGAAAAATTTAATTTACCAATGACATAGCTTCTGTAGTTTTTCTGTTTCATATTTAAAATTTTCAAACTTTGCTAACAGAAAGTACTTAGTTTTGGTTTTAACATTAATTTTAGTTATTTAATAATTTTTATCAATCTAAATCTTTAGTGCGACTGAATTGAATGAGTCAAAAGTTTAATTATTTTTAGGCACTTAAACCTCAACAGTAGTTGTTTCACAGGTAATGCCAAAATAAAGAAGAAAAGCACTTTATTCGCTTAAGGATTTCCAAATAGATAGATTAATCAACGAATGATTAAAATTCATGCTATTTCAAGAGAAGACTTGGATAATCTCAGAGCAGGAATTCTCAACTTGTTTCACCGCATGCACACCTTTCAGCATTACTAGACGAGCATCCCCTTTCATTTCAAAATCTCCAAAAATACATATGTATTTATTTAAAATAAAACTATTTTAACATGTTCTATAGATTAACCCGTTACTTCCCAATGATCTATTTATAGATCACTTACTTTTAGAAGGACCATTGAGAACAATATCTTCTAATCACTTCTTTTTGTCACTGGCTGATTTCCTTACCCTATGGCCATACCCCAAAAAGCGTTTTGAAACATTCTTTTCCAAAACAGTCCAGCAGATAACGTCCGAAGTTAACCAAGTGATGCTTCATAGCGCAGCTTTCGATTTTGTATCCCATGGGAAAAAAATTAAAAGTAAGTCCTACTTTTCTTACGTGTTCTACATTTCTAATTCCTCTTTAATTGTTCTGCGTTATTTTGATTAGACAAATAACTGTTCTTATAATTAAACTTTTAGCTTAAACACGCTGATCTATAAATAGATCGCTAAGCGTTAGTGGTAACTATTACTGTTTTTTTCCCAAGTGTTCCACACAGCCGAAGAAGCATTAGAATATATGTTTTCTAAGGAGATTGAGTCAAATATAATTACTTTACCGCCTGAGGAGGATGAGTTAACTGACGAAGAGTGCTTTTATGACGATGAAATAATCACTTCATTCGTAAAAACAATAAATGATTTTGAACCTAACATTACGGAGCAACAGCCATCTACACCTAGCGCCAGTAATGAAAATGAAAATAAAAAGGAGTTAGTTCGAAATTATCAAAAAAAAAAAAAAAAAAAAAAAAAAAAAAAAAATGCTGCCAAAAGCAAATTGAACAAAAAATAACCCTACTTATGCTTTTAACAAAGAAGGTCATTTGTCTGGTAAAAATCTTGAATAATCTTCATAAATCTATTTCAAATATTTTAGAAAATATGAATCCACTTGAAATTTTTGAAGAATTTTTAACTCCCAAATTTTACGAATGTGTAATAAATGAAACGGAAAGAAATGTGCAAGTGTGGAAAAATAAGGCAAACCTATACGGTTTTGCTATAAGTCATGGGATACTGTTATAATTTTGACTTATACGGTGATGCGGAGAATTTTTTTTATTGATTAGGAGTGCGGTCATAATATATACATATTTACATTTGCTACTGCCGATTTCAATAAAGAAAGACGGTGCCCAACTAAATATAATAGCAGTTTTATATACAAAATTTTGACGTTCTACGGCTAATCTTTTTTGACTTATGAGAGATACATACATGCATACTTACGTACGTACAGACATCACGAAACAATCCAATTTTAATCCGTTTTACAATCAATTTTGGAAGAAAGAGTCTTTCGTTTTGTTCGTACGTACAGACGTCAAGCCAAAAAATCGCACAAATGGATTCGCGAATCACTAAAATGGATATATCCTTTGAAATATGATATCCGAAATTTTTTCTGATTACTGTATATCTCCGTACTGTATTTTTTCTGATTACTGTATATCTTCGTAATAAAAAGAAGCATGCAGCATAAAAGAAGCTTAATTTTTAATCTGAAAAATTTAAATTGATGTGCATGGTTATAATAAATATATAATAAACTGGAGGTATAACGCGAAAAGCGATAATTGCAAGTTTAGCTCTTAAAAAGGAAAATAAACAAAAAGTGATTAAAACAATCGCTTTATCAATAATAAGTGTATACTATATGCAATATGAAGGAAGTGAATAAAAGTGCTAAGCAAATAAAATAATACAGTGAAGAAATCTTTGAACAAAAAAGCATTATTTTTTGTTCATTAATTCCTGTATTAGCAGGAGACTTCATTTTTAGAAAAATATTTTTGATCACAAATTAAGAAATCACCTTTTATAGTTTTTAAAAATGCTAGGAAAAGCCAAATGAATGATAATTAGATGCACAAATATAACTACAATGAACTTTAATATTTTTTTTACAGATCAGCATTAATTTTTTATTCTGTGTCTTCTTACGCTTGTAATGTTTCTTTCCGTGCTTTGCTACATTATAACTAACTCAGAACGATAAACTTTCGTCTTTAATAACTAATTAAAAAACAAATTTACAGACTGGAAATGAAGAAAATTGAAAAATCAAGTATTTAAATTATTTCTTCATGGAAGCAAAAGAACTGCAAGACAGTCCGTTGAGAGTCAGTTTATGCATTGCTTATGCAATGTAAAAGCGACGAAATGCTGCTCTACAGCGTCGAAACTAAAATAAAGGAAAATAAACAAAAAGTGATTAAAACAATCGCTTTATCAATAATAAGTGTATACTATATGCAATATGAAGGAAGTGAATAAAAGTGCTAAGCAAATAAAATAATACAGTGAAGAAATCTTTGAACAAAAAAGCATTATTTTTTGTTCATTAATTCCTGTATTAGCAGGAGACTTCATTTTTAGAAAAATATTTTTGATCACAAATTAAGAAATCACCTTTTATAGTTTTTAAAAATGCTAGGAAAAGCCAAATGAATGATAATTAGATGCACAAATATAACTACAATGAACTTTAATATTTTTTTTACAGATCAGCATTAATTTTTTATTCTGTGTCTTCTTACGCTTGTAATGTTTCTTTCCGTGCTTTGCTACATTATAACTAACTCAGAACGATAAACTTTCGTCTTTAATAACTAATTAAAAAACAAATTTACAGACTGGAAATGAAGAAAATTGAAAAATCAAGTATTTAAAATTATTTCTTCATGGAAGCAAAAGAACTGCAAGACAGTCCGTTGAGAGTCAGTTTATGCATTGCTTATGCAATGTAAAAGCGACGAAATGCTGCTCTACAGCGTCGAAACTAATATTAAATAGAGTGCGAATAACTTACATTTAAATAATATTTAACTATGCATGGGCTAATTAAAATGCAATCCATGAAGATGCATTTGAAAAATTGAAAAATAAAATATGAGATTTAAAACACAAAAATATTTTATTTCAATCAAGGAGAAAACAAAAAGAAAAGAAAAACACAGTCAGACTTACTTACCCATAAAACGTATGAGAAATGACAGTTTTTTATTTATCTAATTATTTATTTATATCCAGTAGCAAGGCAAAATAAAATTAAGTTCAACAGATTCATCAAATTTCTGATCACATAGACACGGCATTTAAAAATAAAGAATCACTTGCTTCCTACTTCCTCAATATGGAGAACGCATTAGGTAGAGTATGGAGCATAGGAGTTATGCTAAGCTTATCTATTACAAATTTCCAACTCCCATGAATCCTGGAATTTTTAACCAGCTCAACAACAAGTAGAGCATTTGCCTGAGTGGTATGGTTCGTTTGATTATGGCTACGCAAGAGAGAGCTGTATATGTTAGGAGAGACAAGGCCGATCCTAGCAGGAACGAAGATAGTGCACAGTGCATGGGCGGTGAAATTTAAGGGCGACAAATTGATTATCATGCATATTATATTTCCGTAAAAAAGGGCGATCAATTTTAATTTGCCTGTGGGCGGCCAACGATCTAGGTTTACTGAGGAGAGAGATGCCTTAAAAGAGGATTTTCTAAGGAAAAGTGGCTATGTCCGTTCACCTGGAATCGAAAGAAGGTTAAGTTAGCAGTGGTCAGCGACTTTACCGCTAGGACGCTTGTGAACCTTGGTTGAGCGCTAAAGTCTCTGAGGACTAGTAGTTCAAGTCGAGTTGATATTGTGGCAAACAAACTATCTTTATGAACCTTTTCGTGAATGCGAGGTAGTTTCCTGTAGAAAATTCTCCACGAAGACAACACTCTCCTTAGGCAGATAGCCCTCACATGTTTTGACATAGTTAAAACCTATAAACGAGATCAAACCTATTCTTATATCAAGATTATCACAGCAGGTGCACCTCAAAGCTCAAAATTTAGTTTTACTTTATTTTACATATCTATTAATGACCTCTATACTTCTAATGTAATATTCATTACCAAATATGGCAATAATATAGCTGTTCTTTACAAATCAAGAAAACTTGATATTACCTCGAGATTGTTGCATTGTACTTAATCAGGTATATCAATTGTGCAATAACAGGAGAGATTAATGTGTAAACATCAACCTCGGTTATTATTCAAATGTAAGAGTCACACCTGTGTGAATAAAATGTGATATTTCAGTAACATGGTATCTCTACCTGTACAGCGGTATTTGTTTAAGCAAGAAATTGAGTTTATCCAAGCACATTAATTATATCTTTAGACACTACCAAAACATTCATGATATTATAGCCAATTCTGGAAATAAAGTCTTTTTTCACCCTATAAATTAAAAGGCCGATTCATATTAGAATGATAAGACTGATTTTGCTTTCGAAGCAAAATCATCACAATCTGAAAGTTTTCCAAATGAAGCTTCTTTGCATCATCTTTAACGCCCTTGGATTTTAAGAAATAATTATAGACAGCGGAATTAGGTATCCCAGATTTCAAATGAATTTTGTAGATCATCAAATAACTGTTTCAGTTCATTGAAATTTCAAGACATTACAGAAATATTTAGCTGTGATCACTCTTTCATAAAATTTTAAAGGGATTTATACAATTATCCACGATTCTAATTGAAACTTTTAGGATTAGTTCCTTCGAAACTATTCGTCCATATTGTTGATAACCATTGATGAATATTGTACAATTCATATACTAATTAATTTATTATGTTTCTCTGTTATTGTATTGTTTGGTTTTTGTCTATTTAGGTGCTTATTAGCTTATAGCCAATGCGCCTTTGGTGTTATTTCACTAAACGATCTGGTAAAGCCACTCAGTTGCTGCCAGATAAATAGCTATTAATGTAGAATAGCTAAAATATATATATATATATATATAACCATGAGTACAGAACACAAACAGTGTTAGAAATTTTATTTCAATTCAGTTAATAATTGGTATAATGCACTGTCTCAAAAGTTCTCTCTTGTTAGTGCAGGTTTCACTTATAGCCTCAGCAAATCACCCCACAACCATGCAGGTAAGTTTTATTCTATGTTTCTGACATACTACAGAAAAATTTATATTGTAAATGTCCAGTATCTTATGGACTTACATGTAATTCTTAATGGTAATCTTACATGAAAACTTCGTATAGCATTACAAGTATAGCTTCCAAAATTTGAGTACATAAAGCTTATTTCACTCATTAATTCTTCAGAACACCTTATTCTTTAACAAGACATTCTTTTAGAGGACCTGCCTAGAGAAAGGCTCCTGTATGATATATTAAAAATTTACTAGTATTTTAAAAGATAACTGTGAGGCAAATTGAGAATACTAGCTGGTTTCTTAGAAACGTATATACCTGCAAAGATTTAAATGAAATTAAAATGACATTAAAACTGAAATTCAAAATGCCACAATTCCCAGATTTTCATTTGATACTGGTGAACAAGTCTGGAAAGAGAAGTCGAAAGCGATTTTAAGAAATGTTAAACAGGTAATTCTTTAGTTTCTTTCTTACATTACGAGAACTTGCCTTATTTGTACATGAATTCACTATGCCTTTTATTCTCCACATCATTCTAATTTTCAGTATTTAACTTGCAGGTTATTTATTCATTCATTACTGCATTAAAATTGTTCATTTTTCAGCCAATTATCATTTAAAATCCTTACACTTGATTCCTTTTTTGAATCCTATACAACTAGGTACTCGCTATTCCAGATCATGTGACCTGCTATCAACTAGGATGAGTGTTTTAACTCAAATATGCTAGTTTTATATTATAGAAGTAATCTTTTGCTATCATCTTACACTGCTAGATGGAGTTAGGGCTTTGGTTGAGGCATCCAAATGCGAGCAAATTCGCCTGAACCAGAAAAGATAATATGGGTGGTGACAAATTTCAGTTTGATGGACGTGCTCTGTCAGATGTGCTTGTCCCCAAAACAATCGTAACTACACCATAATTTCATATAGTAGCCTACTGAAAGTATCTGCAAGATTCTCGCTTCTTCGGACTTAAAAATACGCTTTTTTATTCTAATTCAAATTTAATTTGGCATACGACTGAATTGAAAAATAACAAAAGCAAACGTATTGTTACGTTTTTTTCTTTTCTGACACCAGTTATTTTTTTCCTTCACGTTCGTACGCGTTTCGTGTGGATTTGGAGTAAATAACGACGACACCCGATGAAGTATCGAAACACACTTTATTGGCCAGTATTGTCAGAACAGTTCCAAATCACGTTTTTACAGTCGTCAATGAACTACTATAAACACGCTGACACGATCAGCGACACAGCCTCCAGGTTATCAAGCTATCACGTTGGAGACAGATTCACGTCAAAGCACTAGAGTACAGCTCCCGACTCTGCTTGGTCATTCTCGGAACTCCACGTACTATTGAGACTCTTCAGGCTACAACTTGCGATGCACTTGACGACACTCAGAGCACAGCTTCCGACTCTTCGGTTCAGTCGTTCCCGGAGCTCAACACACTCTCTCGACAATGCACTAACCGCGATAAACTACGAGACACTTTCGATGCCCTCGAGGACCCACTCGGCACTCGCTGCCCGGCTGTGAACTCGATTGACTCGCTAGACGAGACATCAACTCGATACTAACTATCTCGCCGTCTAGGCGAGGCACACTCACTCGATACTAACTAACTCGCAGTCCAGACGAGGCACTCTGACTTGCCCTCTAGATGAAGCACACTCTCTGACTGCGGATCAGCTGGGTTTATATAGCTTTCGGTTTGTGTTCGAGAAAATTCTGGTCTAAACCGGTAAGAATTCGTTTCAGAAGGTTCTCCATCCGTCCATGGCATATCGCCAATTTTGTCGCCAACTGGGCGATTTCTCGCCAAATGTGGCAACTTTGCCTTCCCTTTCCCATTTATGCCAACCCTAAACCTACTTTGCGGGGAAGCTATCTTACCGCGCCTGTACATTTCGTAACAGTATGATGATTGTAGAGCTTTGGAGTTCTTTATTGCAAGAAAACTGTTTGTATCTTTCCATAAGTACTTTCAGTTAACCTAGATTACTGTTGAAATCAATACCACTTTATGAGATTTATGATTCAAATTAATATCTGTTTCAATGTATTTCAAAAGACCTCCATGTCACCATGGAAAAAATTATATATAATTATCTTCAGAAACATAAAAAATACTACCAACTGTGATTTTAGATTTCAGATATTAAAAATGAGAGCAATATTATAATGCCTCTTAAAATGAAAGAGATGCATTTAAATTACGCTACAGTTTAAAAGTGATAAAATAATCAAATTAGGGTAAAAAGTACAGCCTTAGCATTTAAAGAAATGATAATCTTTTAGCTACTCATGCGATAGTAATTTGCCTGGCCATGTTGGATTCCCTAATTTTTGCTTTGAAATTCCCAATTTTAAAATTCCATTCTAATTGTGGAAGTTTTGTTCTTTTATGCTTTCCGGTTCCCTAGGCCGCTACTTGTAAATATTCAAATACTTACCAAATCTCTCAACAGTATATCAGGTATCAATACTGTTAGCTATATGCATACTGTTATGTTTCATATTTATGATTTAAAACACTGATTCATAGTTAAAATATATGAGAAGAATTATTTTTTAAACACTTCTTATCTAATATTCAAGTTCCATAAGAATGCTGCGTAGAGGAAGGGGAAGAAATTGGAAAACATTGTTCAATTACATTGAGAGATCTGCATAATCAAATGGGCAATGGAGTTCAAGCTTATTAAACTCAGCTGTCGTCCTACGTTTCAATCTCGAATGATCTTAACTATACTTCACAAAATTCAAAGAGAAAAAAAAATCGGTTTTTCTCTCTCTGGAGCATTCCAGATAACTGCATCATACATCAGAAATATATATATATAAAAAAAAAAAAAAAAAAAAAAAAAAAAAAAAAAAAAACAGGGCAGCATTTTTTCATTCTAGGAAAACTCAAAGTGAGCGCTTCGAAGAATACAGTAGTAAATGTATACAGTAGTTTTTCTGTAAAATATTTCCCCTTTAATCGCCCTGGTTCTTTCCTGTTTACGAAAGAGATGTTTACTTTCCATCATGAAAAAATGAAACATGTTGTTTAGACTCAGTGTTTAATAATTTGACGAAAATGTTTAGCATCAAAAATAAATAATATATATATATATCTCCCAAAACCTAAAGATAGACTGATAAACTCACGAATGTCCATAATTCATTTTCTGAGATTAATTTGCTCTACGTAATTTATAATTTATGTCTCTAACTTTTAATTTAACATGAATTATAATTCTTTACACTCTAATTTATAATATGTGCCGTTACTAGTTAGTTATTGCTTGTTTCGTGCCCCGAACCCCCTGATAACGATGTGAATAAGAAAGATGTAAATCCACTGCTACGTTTTGTATTGCTAGTTTCCGAATTGTTTTTAATGTTTTATTAAAGATCACGCAGTTTGTCAGTAGTCTTGCTGTTTTTATTAATATATATGGTTTGTTTTAATCTCCCTTTTGCAACCGATTTAATAGCGGTTTTTCAAAAGTCACGTATATCACCGTTCTTCGTTTACGGTATATAGTAGGCAAGTTCTAAATACGCATGCCAACTCATACGTTTCAGCAATCTATTATTTTTTATCTGAATGGTAATCCTAACCATTTTCTTCCTTACTTTACTCTTTTCATTAACTTTCCTGAAACATATTTTAATGAAATTACAAAATAGTCACTTAATAAAACATAAAATCACATGAAAATTCAGACTTACAGCTCGGGTTGTTTACTGAAAGGTAAAAATACACTTATCGGACGCTCATGGGAAATTGTATCAAAAGAGGTAAACCAAAGGTAAATACAGGGGTAAATCCCTTTAACAATGAAGAAAATGGCTATCTAGCCAATTGGTGTGATAACGCCAAGCTGGCAATGGTTTTGGCATGTAAATTTATCTTGCACTTTGGAGAGAAATCGCCAAACGTCGCTAAGCTTGGTAATCATTTGGCGACATTTGGGTTCGATTCATATGTAACTATAAATGCCCCGGCCCTGGGTAACTGTAATAGCGTATGCCATCCACAATTTCAAGAAATGAAAGCTACTAAAAATATGTCTGGTGTCTATATATCGGACCGGAGAACTGTATATAGGGCCGGGGAAAAATGTTTATAGGAGGAGAGAGCATCAGTTCTGAGTTTAAGTACAGAGTATGAGTTTAAGTACAGAGTATTGAGAGATAACTGTGCCAGCGTTCGCTTTTAAATAATGTTCAAAAATGTTCAATCAAATGTTCAAAAAAATATGTTTAGTGCAAAAATCGATAGTTTCAGTAAGTAATAAAAATAAATTTCAAAGGATATCAGTAACGGAAAAAGCATTTTATAATCATTTTATCTCTCATAAAGAGCAATGAAAGGATTTTCTGAATATAAAATAAAAGTTCTAGAAATTAACACTTTAATTCCCTTTCACAAATGGGAAATTTTGTTTCATCTTAACTTTTAATCCTTGAAGCATCGCACGTTTCAGCAAATTTGATAGAAGAAAAGTAACAATAAAAATAAATATAACTTTTTTATTTCAACATCAATTAGAGGAAAAAAAAAATTTTCCGTGTTATATTGATTAATTTATTTTCAAACTACCATTAATCATATTTTTTTCTTGTAACTGTCAGCAAGCTGCCTAAAATAAATTCGTCAGTTCCAGTTTAAATAGCATAAAACAATAAATGTCTCTGTTAAATTTGAATACAATTTTATTTATCACTCATTGAACAGTGTACTGAGAATACCGAATTTAATTAATTTTAAATCCCACTGATAGCTACCTGGAAAGTTTTAATCAGTAATAGAGACTTAAAAGATTGTTTTTGTAATAAGTGTTGTAACAATAATAATAATATTGTACTGATATTATAATATTAATATTATTTATTATTGTTATACAATAATAAATATGTTATACAATAATAATAAATACCCTTGATTTGTTAATTAGAAATGGAAAACAAAAACACTCGAGGTTTATCTGATTAGATCAATTCATGAAGGAACTTGTAAGGGAAATAGTTTTCTTTGCAGTTGGGGAAGCCAAGATAATAACATAAAGCTATCATGTTCAGCCCTGCGTAGTCCATCGCAGAACGAAACAACCACTATACCCTTTTTCTATCACTTGGAAAATCTGAGACAATATTAAAACTTGACCAATTATTTATTTAGATTTTATTCTAAAATTCCAACTCTAGTTCTTTTTAAACTGCATAAAAGATATTTCGCAAATGCAATCAATCTTTAATGACTTCCATGGACCCTGGTTTATTGCTTTTGAAGTTGTAAGTGTTTAACTTATATCTATTCCTTCTTCATATGTGTCTGTATGTCATTTGTATTACACATATTTACAGCAATTCGGCATTAGCTATTTTTTTTTTTTTTGCTTCCGTAAACTTTGTTTAAAGTCATTAGTCCTGCACTGTGTCAGTACTGGTTTCCTTAACTATATCATTTATATTGCTCTTATTTCTGTTGTTCTTCCACCGCAGCGTTAACGGTCATACTAACTATGGAAAAAACTATGGATCTAACTACTATGATACTAACTATGGATCTAACTATGGATACTAACTATGGATCGGTTTCGGAGACGTATTTTATCGCCAAAACTTGCCAAACCTGGCGAACATTTTCATCCGGTCTCTGTATCACCGTAAAATGCATTGAAATTGAAAACTATGCCAGTTATAACCGTAATTCCATCTTCGTATTGTTTTCCAGTGATTTCGAGAAGCAGAATGTTTTACAAATATTTCGGGGGCGAGTTGAAAAGTATTTAAGGCCGGAGAGAGAGCATCTGCTCTCAGTTGCTTAGTCATTGTTGTTAGTTCCGTGTGACTGAGTTATATCCTTGAATGCCCTTTTCATTGCGTTGTGTTTTACGTTGTTAGTAGTTTGAAGTGTGACTACTTATTGTACTGTGCGATATTGCGAACACGAATATTTCTGTGTGAAAATTCCAGAGCTCTGAAGTATGTTTTTTATAAAAATAAAGTTTATTAATCTTTAATCAGACCTGTGTGCATCCATTAAGAGCTCGTAATCATGCAATATTTTTTTTAACAGAAAGAGGTATGAATGCAGTCATAAGAGCAATTAAGGCAGATGGTAGGAACCTTAGCTGCATTCACAGAAGAGATGAGAGTAGGATAAGAGGAGATGAGGCGGGTGAAGAAAAAATACAAGAAGCCCTGGGCTCCGTTAAAGCAGAGATGAAGCTTGTCAAGAGGAAATGAAAAGCGAAATGAGAAATTACTGCCATAAAAGTAAGCATATTCGAAGCTATGGAAAGCAAAATAGACACTGTCGGAGATAAAAAGGCAGAATTTCAAGAAAATATTTCTGCAGTTAACAACAAATCGAAGACAGAGTTTTTGTTCTTTTCACCAAATACGTTGACAGTCCATAATAACAGCTGGTCACAATTTGAACACTTAAATTTGAGTGAGTGAGTGAGTGAGTGAGTGCACCGCTATGATGGCTTCCGACCACGGACATGAACCAAACGGAATTATATACCATCACGGCGGGGAAGACTCCAAAGTAACAAGGTTGAATATTATAAACTAATAACAGTTTTTACATATTGTTAACTGCAAGGCACTAAGCGTTATTCTGGTTATCTGCTTTAAGTTCTGAACTTTTGAAACATTATAATATTATCCACGGTTGTTTCTGCTTAGGCAGTGTCTTGAGATTTTCTCTATTTTATCAAGGGCTATTCTGTTTTTGAGTGTGTTAGTCGTCCACATTGCCCAGGCACAGTCCGCTGGTTTCTTCAAGTGCCAGGTTCTTGTATGTACACAATGGAAGTAATAATGGTCCGTGTCGCCTTCCTCTCCGCATTCGCAGAAAGGAGTATCCCTAAGTCTGAATCTGTTCAGGTATACTGGGAATGGTCCATGACCTGTCAAGAACTGTGTTAGGCTAGCACAGTGGGTCTTTATTTCCATGTTAACTTTTGGCAGTAAGCGAAATGTCCTTCGTCCTACCTCTGCCTCTGTCCATCTACTTTGCCAATTTTGTAGCAAACTTGTCAAAGTTGTTCGCTTAATATGAGACCAAGGAAGTTTAGTTGGTCTTTCTAATATATCCGTGCAGTTGGCTGCCTGCTTGGCCAGTAGGTCAGCGGCTTCATTGCCTTGAATCCCTGTGTGAGCGCGAACCCATTTTAAAGTGGGTCTTTGCGAAATAGGCATTGTCAGAAGCTGTTTCTGAATTCTGTATACCAATGGACTCCGGCTGTGTATACCTGATGTATACCATTGACTTGCGATAGCCGCCAGACTTGATGCCGAATCACTGAGTATGGAGAATTTATCCTGTTGACATGTGTTCGCATATTTAATTGCAGCACTGATAGCTAGAAGCTCTGCTTGGTATACCGAGTTGTTCGAGCCTAATTTCCTTTTCCACTCGAATGTTACAACTCCATTTTCTAGTCTGCAGAAGGAGCTGCCCTTGCCGTTCTCAGTTTTGGAGCCATCTGTGAAAAGGTTATTACTGTACCTCTGAATTGGTTGGTCGTTTATACTGATACCGTCAGAGAGATTGAAAGCTGCTGGATGAAAGTTATTGCAGTTGTTTTGCTCCTCGTAGTCCGAGTGGGGATAATTATGACCCCAGAGTGTTGAAGTTTGACCCAGCCTGGTAACCCTTACGATAGCTGCCTCCCTTTCTACTATCAAATCTAGGGAAGGAATTCCTGCTAGTTGTTGTAGGGCTAGTGTTGACGTGGTACGGTAGGCCCTGCATACTTGAAGTAGCTGCTGTCTCTGAATAGAGAGCAGGGATCTTTTCATATGAGAGGTAAGTTCGCCACCCCAGATTGCTGCTCCATAAGTTATTACTCTTTCTGTAATGGTTCTATGCCAAATTTTTAGTAGCTTAGATGAGATACCCCATTTATGTGAAGTCATGCGTCTCATGTTGTTGCTTAGGATGCTGATTCGAGTCTTAAGATCCCTGACATGTGGCATCCAAGAAAGTCTGTTGTCGAGTAATAGCACAAGATATTTCAATTGGGGGAAACATTTTACCGGTATCCCATGGAGTTTAATGCTTGGGTTGCGTCTTAGCTGCCTGCTGCGTCCTATGAGCAAAGCTTTAGTTTTCTCTGCCGAAATCTGAAGCTTATGTGCTCTGGCCCATTGGGAGAACAGATCAAGACAGTATTGAGATCTCATTTCGAGGTCACTCCTTCCTGCCACAACTAGCATAAAATCGTCCGCATAGGCTATGATTCGAGCGTATTCTACGCTCTCAAACTGACGAAATGCCGAGTTTGCCACTATATTCCACAGTGTTGGTCCAAGGCATGACCCCTGTGGGCATCCTCTAAAGACATTTTTGACATAAATGCCGCTGTCTGATGTTACTTGTACACTTCGATCTTGAAGGTACGAGCGAAGGATGGTAATAATGGCTGTTGGGCACGCCATGTTGTGCAGCAAATTTATTACATCTGGCCACCATAGGGAGTCAAAGGCTCCCTTGATGTCAATGGCTATTGCCAGTGAGAGCAAATTGTTATCTTTGTTCTGTTTGATAGTGGCCATTAAGTCTTTTATGGCATGTTCAGTTGAGTTGCCCATTCGGAATCCATATTGGTTGGGATGCAGGGCGTTGTTCCTTTGCAGGAAGAAGTCCAATCTGTAAAGAATTACTCTTTCCAATACCTTACCGAGCGCTGGCAGTAGACAGACTGGCCTGTAAGATGTAGGTTCTGCCGCAGTTTTGCCTGATTTTAGGAATAACGCCACTTCTGCCAACTTCATATTTTTAGGAAAGTACTGATGTTTCCAGCAAGCTGAAATGACCGCAAGGAATATTTTTGGGAATTCCCGGTGTATCTCTCTAATGATGATATTATCAATTCCATCCGGACCTGGAGCTTTTTTGGGTGCCAGAGTACGTATGATGTTATCCACTTCCATTTGCGTAGGAGGGAGTTCGTCTCTTCTGGTAACTTGGCGAAATTTCATACTGTAGGTTTTTCTCGCTTGCTCTTGCTCCTCTAAGAAATCCTCTTCATCATCATCAGGAAAAACTGCATTTATGATCTCACTGATTACTTCGATGTTGGATGAGGCAGTGCTATTGACCATAGGCGAAAGGGTCGTAGGACGAAACACCTTGTTACATGTTATCTTTTGAGTAGGTCCAAAGGCTTTAGTGACATTACTACAGTAAGTTCTCCATGAGATTAACTTGGGCTCTTTAATTTTTCTTTTATATAAAGCTCTGGCTTTATTGTATGTTATCATTTTGAGTTGCCGTAGATATAGATCTACCGTGGATTGTGCTTTTCTGCGAAGTGCTCGAACTCTGCTCCTCTCTGTGTTAAGCTCTGGTGACCACCAGGATATCGAGTGTTTTGCCTTTACAGATTTCAAACGATATGCTTTGTGGGCGGCTTGCACTATTTTTGTAACTAGTAAGTCGTAGAGATTATCTAAGGAGTTTCTGTCCTGGCAGTTGTTGAAAACTTTGATAAATTTCTCTACATGCGCTCGAATGTGTTCCCGTAAAACGGAATGTCCTCCAAATGCCGTTTTGAATCTTTTCTTTATTATGTAGTCTATAGGAGTATCCAGCCTGCAAGTAATAATTTTGTGATCACTGAGTGACGGCAGGTCACTCACTGTCCAATCTTGTATGTACGAAGTTGTATTGGGAGTTGATATTGTTAGATCTGGCCACCCTCGAGCTCTAGATGTTTCAAAGGTAGGCGGTGAGTCCTGAGCGTTGATGACAATGAAATGCTTACTGTCCAAGAATTCGAGTACCGCAATTCGCCTTCGATTCTCCGAGTCAGCACCCCATAGTTCACTGGTGGCGTTAAAGTCTCCTGCTATGATACAGTGTGATGCCCCAGTTAGAAGGTTAGAATTAAGTTCCTCTAATAGAGAGGTAATATCTTCGCTCGGGGGTAGATACACAGCTATAATATCAATGCTGCAATTACTAGTGTCTAGTCTGATGGAGATTGTATGCTCTGTGATTTTCATTAGGAGAGGGGAGAGAGGGCCACTGTAAATAATCGCAGATAGCTGATTCTTTGAGAGAGACGTTTTGCTGTGTGTTGGAACACTAGGAATCCCTCCGTTGTAAACGTATGGCTCTTGGAAGATTCCGACAGTGGCAGCAGTATGTGTCATTACTTGCAGCGTATTTATGGTTGCTGCATAGCACTTCTGCAAGTTACACTGTAAAAATCGAAGACCTGCTATATGTTTGTTTACTGTCATCTTGGTTTAGTTCTTTGCAGTGGTCCTTCTCAGACTCTCGAAATGGGCTCCATACACTGGGCAGGAACTTGAAGTAGCTGGGTGATCTGTGCTGAAAGAGGTCCCTTAAACTTAACCCTTAAACTTAACTTAAATTTGAACATACATCGTCCCGACCCACTCTAAAGCTATCCACATATGATGGAATAATTCTTGACAAGAGAAAGCATACAGTTCGCTATAGTGGCAAACGAAAATGGATGGGATTGCGAAGCTAAAGTCCGCAATCTCTACGTTTCTCTGAGACAAGTGCAGCAGATATCCTCCAAACTCTGCACGAAAGCCAGAGGCAGCATTTCAAAGTTCTGTAATGCGCGCTGAAACTGCGATTTCGCAGAAGTCTTTAAAAGACTATGGAAGGCTTCAATTTTAATCTCGCCAAAAGAATCCCAGAAAACATGCCAGGACCTCGCCACGGATGTTGAAAGGCTGTCTCAGGTCGCTTTTTCGGATTGTCCAACAGATAAAAGGAAAATTCTGTCTCTGCAGTACTTTATCGATGGCATCCGGGATTCTGAAATGCAGAAAGTCCTGAGAATACAGGACGTGAAATATTTAAAATGCACGTTAGCGTAAGATATGAAACTCGCGGCAACTCAGCAAAGCAACTCATAGAGACCACCACCTAATCAGATCTATGAGCCAACTAATGAACTTGCTTTTCGTCTAGACGAATTATCCAAGCAAGTCAAAGTCTTGACACGGAAGGGGAATGGCTACACACCGACACTTAAGTGTTGCAACTGCGGTGCTGAAGGCCACGGACGAAGCAAATGCAGAATACGACAAGGCACGAAAAATAGAACTGCTCCCCAGCAAGGGCGCAAATTACTGGCCATCTCGGGAAGAGGAGGTTGAAATATAATGAGAACCTCCATTTTCACCTTCTTCAGATATCTCCAAAGAGTGGCTGCAGTAATTGACACTTTTTCATGGAACATATGAATGGAATTCCTTCCAATATGATGATCGATACGGGAGCCAATGTTACCATCATTTGAAAAGATTTGGCCGTCCTGTGTCACCAATACACGGTATATGTGGCAGATATTACATATTCTTGAATACCGAGATTTGTCTTTCTACGGAAGTGCAATTTTTCCTTGAGCTTTTAAAACAAAGGAAGGCTTTCTGTCTCTCAAAACATAACCCTATTCGGAATTAATGATCAAGGAATAAAATATGTCCACCAAATCGTAGCTCAAGAGGATACCGCAATACCAACAAGAACGGAATATTACTTTCTAGACCCGTAGCCGAAGACAGAAATTTCAGGTTCAGTGTAATGTAATATCCCAAGAAATGTAACACCTCTCGAGGAATGCTAGTAGCCTCAGTACTTGTCGACTTATCGAGAGAAATTATCCCGCTGAAATTTGCCAGCTTCACTGATAAAGCAAAAATCATTAGGAGAGGTGAAGTGATTCAGCGTGTATTCGAGTGACCTGTATTAAACTGCCCAAGAGTCCACCCATCTCCGTGTCTCGGAGACCCTAATGTAAAATTTATTGCAGAATGCACAACTGAGCGATGAAGAGAGGAGTGCTGCCTAGCGTGACATTCAAGAATGTCAAGGTGTTTTCTACCGCTCCTTATGACGTAGGTCGAACCAGTTTGACACAGCATAGCACTGAGACAGGAGATCATCTGCAATCAAGCAACATTCAAGACGTCTTCCGATTTCTAAACAGGAGACAGGAGACCACTGGATGAGCAGCTGTGCCACCAAGAAGACTTTCAGGTTTATTGTTCACACAGTGGGACAAAGTTTATTTAAATTTTATAACTATGAAATTTAGATATATACATCAAATCATTATACATAAATGTGGGCGGGAGTCCTTAAGAAAAATGACAGTTCCACACCACAGAGTAACAGAGTTCTCAACATCTATTTATCTTTTGCTCTCGCTGTCGGCGCATACGTGATACCCTCTGGTGACTGTGATGAACTAACGGATACCACAGCTCGGCAATCCTGACTATGTTTTCGCCCTCGAAAACACGGATCAACGCACTGGTATATCAAGACAGCACCTGTTCCTTGGTTCGAGAGAAGAAACGATAAGCAGAATGAGTATATACAGATGAATTGATTATATTTAGGAGAGGAATCATAACACTTCTAGTATGGAAAGGTACATGATACAGCTCACCACCTACGTGTGGTCCCTTTGAATAAGTCCAGGTCTCATTACCTACGCGCGACCAGTGAGGGTCTTGTTGAAGCTCCTTCGTGAGCGTTCCGATAGACTGCTTCTCTCGGACTTTCTTACCAAGTGAAAATGCGTTTACTTTTTATTACGGAGGATGCACTCGACACAGTTCATTATAACTTCCTCTATTTTCTTTGTAGCTTTCGAAATATGAAAATCTCTTTTCAATAGATTTTTCGTCTTCTGTACAGCAAAGTGTCCTTTCTTACGTATGGCACGAATAATCTGTAACTCTATCGCTTCCGGCACAACGATGAGTTCTCGACCTCCTTCCTGCAGATACAACACATTATCTTTTGGCAGGTAGTCATCTCTGAGTCCTTCCTCAACCAGTGATTTTAATAACTGAAGACACTCATCAGCCTCTAGCGCTGTTGGGATTTTAGAGGTGATTTCACATTGCGAACAAGTGACCATGCACAAGCCTAAGAAATAACTTAAATTATCGATCGAAATTTTGACGATCGAAATTTTTTTAAGGCTTGGACGATAGCTAGCACTTATTTTATTACATATGGAATGAATAGAATGCATCTATCCATCATCTAAGCGTTGAAGCAGCACTGCGCGGAAACCATGACTACTAGCATCCATATTGTAACTCCAGAAGTTTTACCTTGCTTGTTTCTTGTTCGGATCCCATTCTATGTCAGTAGTAGTAAAAAGTTCACTTTGAGTGATTGCAATAAAATTTGATGTGTCTTGAAATTCTAAACTCCCGCTCATCCTTATTTTTAAGTATCCCAGCCGAGCCCTCAGATTTTCTGTGGGTGGGGAGTTGAAGATGATATCCTTAAGTAATTAACAGTTCCACACCACAGACATTTAATGAATAATAATTGATAATCGAATAGCTACAGATTTGAATTAACTGTACCGTTGCGAGTTCTCGCGCTTGTTAGATACAAATACATTTCTGCATGATTTTAAGTATTTAAAATAGCTACACAGCGCCTACTCGCGCCTGCTATTTTAACAGAGTACTTTTGTTACCACCTTCGCCTGGAATCAACATCTATCTTTTGCTCTCGCTGTCGGTGCATAAGTGATGCCCTCTGATGGCTGTGTTGAACTAACGGATACCACATAAATATATACATTAAATAAAGTTATAAGAAATATTTTGATAAATATACATAAAAGTTAAATTATTCTAATATGAAAATTCTGTAACGGCTTATGAGATGAAATATCTTGAAATATGTAGAAAAATGGAATATTTTGAATCTGCAATTGCCTTTATGATCCTTTTAAATGTTCACAGTTTTCTATTAGATATTTAATTAAGTTATGCAGATTATTACGAAGGAAATTACTTTTAAGAAGTTTTTTCAACCAGATTTTTGGGTTAACAGCCGTGAAGCGCCAAAAGTGGAGATCTTTTGTTATTGAGCATTCGAACATATAATGATATATTGTTCCTGCTGAGTCACACATGCAGTTGTCAGTATGATAGAAGCCAAAACGATAAAGATATGAAATAAAAGGTCCATGTGAGATAAGAAAATAAGTTGTTGCGTTATTTGAAGTTATTAAATTCCTTGATGGTTTTGGTAAGAATAAGTATGTTCGTCTGCTTGTATTGTCTCTTAACCATTTTGCATTTCATTGCGTTATTAAATCACTTTCCATTCTTGGTTTTAATAATGAAATGGGATTTGGAAGTGAAAAGATATTGGAATAGTAGTATTGTTTGCTGCCTCTCTTGCTAATGTATCTGCTATTTCATTTCCACCGATTGCTAAAAAGAAAGTAGTAGGAACACTTTTAAAGGACACACAAAAAAGCGATGTTATCGATCGTTTAGCAAGTTCTCGGCATATTGCATCGGGCTTTTCAGGAATACAGTCGCTTCAACTAGATTTTGCGTTGCCTCGCCGGCTGAACGAGGTTACGAGGAAAGACAGGTACACTCTTCTTAGGTCTGAAGACATTCTGCACAATTCTGGACATTCTTAACTGCCACCATGTTTCTGGGTCGAAAGAGTTGAAAAACTACCAAAACGGTGCAGAAAAGCATTGATTTATCTGGTGATTACTACTCGGACTAAAGGTACTGGTTTCGCCTTTTTTCCTAACTTTATTAAGAGCAATTTTTGGCGGAAAACGTTCATTACAACCATATACAATACTAACCGGTACGCACGTAACAATATAATATATATATATATATATATATATACAGGATGGTTCAAAACTAAATGTCAAAAATGTAAAGGCAGGTAGATGGAACCTAAATTAGCATATTTCGTATAGGAATGTGTGTGTGCGGTAACGACGCGTGTAGCCCGCTGATAGCGCTAATGATTGCGGCGTATAAAACATTTTTATGAAATATCAGTAATTTCTAGCGTAGTACTTAAAACGTAGTGCTATAGTATAGTACTAACAGATGCTTTGGTAAATAAACTAAGGGATTTATTCATATATTACATTTATTACATATTTATAATAATTAAATACATCTAGGGAATTAACAGTTTCTGTTTTTGTTTTAAGATTTATTTTGAATCATTTTTAGCTTAAGCAATAGCTCCCGGATATTAAATAACCAAAATTCCTATCTTGTAAATTCAATTTCTTGCATCGCTCTGGGAGCATACAATCTATACAACGCTATCCGTATATCAAGTACCAGATATATTTGTAGCCTGAGGTTGTAAATGGGCAGAAGCAAAGCTGCACAGACCAAGATATAGCTGATGACCTCGGGGGGAATCTTAATACTTGGATCCGATCATAAATTTCTTGCGTTATCCGAGATTTTATGTGACGTTCAGTTTCCAGATAGCCTGCGGGTTGGAAATATTTGGTATCAGATTAATTCCGAGATAGAATCCTTCTTCAGATTTAATTTCGTACCTCGGGAAGTTTTGATGTTTTATGGCTGTAGGCGTTAACTTGTTTGAATGCTTCTATCGAGATATACTGCATCGTCAGCCAAACTGATGATGTAAAAGTGGAAAACTGCATAATGCTTTTCATATATTTTTGCTAATAATATTTTACTGTTCTTTTCTTCTGAAATTTTTAATATATTTCTCAAAAATAGCATATTAGAATTAGACCTAGTCTTATCATATCTCTTTCACATGCTAGAAAATCTCAAAAATAGAGTTTCATAACGTATTAAAAGGAACTTTCAAATGTACGTATAAGAGATGTACTAAAAATCAATATACCGTATTTGCCGGCGTAGAAGACGCACCGGCCTATAATATGCGCCCACTTTTTTATAGACATTTTTGAAGGATAAAACTTTATTGCTGATCATTAAAATGAGTTTACAGTTCATAAAGTAATACAAATACAAAGCAATACTTTCTGTAAATATCCAATCTATCTGGGAAAAAACACCTTTTAATCTATTTCGTCAAACCCAGACACTCATCTCCAGAGCTAACTGAAGAGTCACTTGAAATCTTTTCTAAATCAGCATCTGAAACCTCATACAACAAATTGTTCTCTGTACCATCCAGTGCATTATTAATGCCACAGTTCTTAAATGATTTAACCACTATCTCTGTTTTCACAACATTTCATGACACCTTGACCGATTCACAAACGACGTATCTACGCAATAAATGATGACGCATAAGACGCAGTATCGGCGTATAAGACGCACCCAGTTTCCCAGACCTATTTTAGAAGGAAAAAATAGTGCGTCTTATAAGCCGGCAAATACGGTAATAACTGAACTATAAT
Source organism: Stegodyphus dumicola (assembly GCF_044657685.1). Classification (NCBI taxonomy): domain Eukaryota; kingdom Metazoa; phylum Arthropoda; class Arachnida; order Araneae; family Eresidae; genus Stegodyphus; species Stegodyphus dumicola. The sequence goes on along the minus strand of NC_140772.1, from coordinate 94,062,131 downwards.
TACGATAACTAAAAAAACGATCAATACTTACTCATTCGAGCTACGTGCTTTTATTGCTATTGTATGTACATAATCCCTAAAGCCATGGAACATAGAATTTTGCTTATCTTAGTCTCTGTGATTAAAAATTTTGTGCTTCGTTCACGGGTAACACAGATGTGGGTCAGTTTTTCGTAGAAAGCCTCCTTTAGCAAAATGGCGTTATTTTCCTTACAGTGAACCTTAATATATCTTATTCCAGTTAAAATATCCGATACAGTTCACACTTGCAGATACTGGAAAAGTGGATACAAGTTACATTTCTTTACATAATGATCTTACAAAAATTCTCCTTCTTTTTTTTGCAAGATTCTTCAAAACACGATGTAATTTTTTTAACAAAGTTTCGCTTGAGTCTTTTGAGGCTTACATAATAATAAAACGTATTTCTTAATATGGTTCATCCAAACGCTAAACTGCAATAAACGAATGTTAAAAACGTGTTCCTTATAATTCAAGAAAACATTTGCGAAGCTATTAGAATTGATGGTGCTATTAGAATTGAAGCTATTAGAATGATTAGAATTGGGGGTGCGATAAATAGTGTGGCTATACCCCATACTAACCTAATATTCTCAAAAATGGGCATTTACGTAACTTTCTTCCTAAACCTTTTGTCAAAGTTTGCTTGAAATCATTTAACTGTCATTTAATTCAGTAAATGCCTTCTTTTTCTCTGTGGAATTTGCATTTTAAGATGTGGAACTTTCTTCTGATTAATTTATTAAAAATTTGGTTTGTGTACACGAAATTAATCATTTAAAACATTATATTAATTATACATTCATGCGTGAGTATGGAAAGGCTTATATTTAAATATACAAATATATTTATATTTACAGAACCTCCCCGTACTTATTATTCAAACTTTATTCGTACAATTCTCTACTTCACTTTGAGAAAGTATTAATTTGCAATCGCAAAAAGAAGAAAATTAAAAAAATATAAAGTCTGCAGAGGCACTTTTAGACTTTTAGACACCTAATACATAAGAAAGAGATAAATAAGTAGTTAGGTAGGTAAGCAGGAGGTAGGCAAGCAAAATGTTTTTTTACCCCACAATAACTTTGAATCACTGTAAAAGACTGATTCACTTTTCAGATTGTTGCCACGAAATATTATTGCCTTGCATTATTTTTAAAGAAATTAAATAAAGGAGAATGTGCATGAATGTAGCTTGTTTCTCGCATTGTGAATAAATGACAGTACTTATAGCCATCAAATTTTGAATAACGTAATCCTCCACCAGAGCATGGGCACCTGGAAGCCCTAATTTTAATTTTTAAATTCTTTTCATTACCTATTTCGCAGTTTTAAAACTTTTAACGAATTTTTGATTAACTTAACAATTTCAAACCGAGCAATGGCAATACAGGAAAAAAAAAAATACCTCCAGCGCTCGAGATGGTCTATCGAAAATTCTAAAGATATGCTACTTTTAAATATTTTAAGATCTTGCTGTTGAATTGAATTATATGGGGTTTACGTGTAAAGAACATGATATTTAATAAATAAAGGTAACATACAAAAATGTTACAAAGTCCCTTTGGGGGCAATATAAAATCTGAAACCTTTCAGATTATTTTTAACGAGAGTTCTTGGAATTAAAATTTTTTCGCTTTTTTTTTTTTTTTCCCCAAGTCACTATAATTAAATTCTCCTTTCCCAACATAAGAATGTCCTTATACATGATTTTATTGGAATTAACAATTTATCTTACTTGTGGCTTTTCTACACTCCTAAAATTCGTCAACGTTCACAAAATGCAAATTAGTTGAAATTATAAGTACGACTCAAGCTCAGTTTATCGAAGAGTAATTATTTAACACACCCTAGCTGTTTATTCCATATTTCTGCGGTTTGTTTCGCTTTACACGAAAATATTTCTTTGCCGTGATTCTCTGCGAGTGATTGGTAAAAGGAAGCCGATTTTTAAGTTGAGCTTTGCTGAAAATGTGAATTACATTAGACATATTTTGAGATTGTGTTGATACTCATGTTAGCAGTGTTTCGTTTTGCCTAACTTTAGTTTCTGAAACAGTGAGGTCGACATGCTAAGAAGTAGTTTCACTTGAATTTCTCTTTATAATTGCGATAAGGAAGTTACACAGGACAAAAATATGTCCGAATGTGTTTTAAGCTTTAGAGTAAACTGGTACTTTAGCCTGAAGACTGAATAGCGTAACCGAATATCTGATGCAAAATACTGGTTTTATAATTAATATCAAATTTAAGAATTAATATTTTTCCAAGGTTAGTATTAATTACTTAATTTAGTAATTTCTGTTTGTATGCTTGTTTGTATTTTTCTATTTAGTAAAATACTTAGCTGATTTTCACAGCAGTTTTCCGTCAGAGAAAAAAATAAAACTATGTTTCTGAAAATTCAAGAATCATCTTCAAGGTAATTTCATAGTTAATATACTTTAGCTATAACAGTTTGTCTTTTATCAATGCACCAGTTCGTTTGTGAATAATAGCTTAAAATGTATTTGTCAATGACAAAATGTAATAAAATACCTTTCTTTCAAAAGGCGTCTTTCAGCAAGCAAATTATTTTTTACTTGTAAATAGCCTTTTGAAGATTTTTATAATCCTGAAATGTCTTGGAAGGAAAACTAAATCCTGATTCTGGTGTTAACAAGGTATCCTTCCTTACTCGCCATAAAAATATACATTGTTTCAATGTTTGTTCATTAAGGAATTTAAAGCAGTTTAAGAACTAAAATATATTAAACGAGTAAATCAGTAACATTTCCATCAAATGTGTCTTGCATTATTTTTTACATTAAAATATTTTTTTTGGATTTACATTAAAATATTTTGTTTTCAAAGTGCACTTATCTTAGAAGAATATTCATTCAAGAAATTGGAAACGATTTGTTTCTTCAGTTTGTCACTTTGTTACTTTTGCAGTTTGTCAGTTATTATATGAAGCAAATAAGTCAAACTAAAAATATACGTGTATCTTAAAATTAATAAAAATTAGAGATCGATTATAGAATCTATCCATTTAAATGAACAGATTTAAAACCCTTGAAAAATAATTTATAAAAGAAGTAAAATGAGCCATGTGTAAACTGAAGGTAAACCAAGTCATAGCTGCAACTTCCAAATTTTAATGCTTGTAAAAATGTTTTATATTGAATCAGCAGTTACATCAAAACTATGCAACAGATTCAATATTCTGAAATTACCAAAATTAGCATTTCATCCTGCTTCTTAAATTTAAAACAAGTTCTGCCTTCTAAAATACGGCTTTATTCAGTCTTTAAAATTCGCTGTTCATTCAATTTAAATTGAAAAAATCTATTAATAAAATGCATGTAAGTGCACTTATTTTCACTGAAAAGATGTCTAATACGATACCTTTTTCTAAAATTTGTCTTATTTAAATAAGATTCTCATACTCCTCTCTTTCGTATGAGACAGAGAATTTTCTTTCTTGTCTTAAACTGTTTAATAGCTGCCTGCTTTTAAACAGACAAGTACATCGCCTATATCAAAATGAATTATAAGCTAAATGCAATATTAAAAAAACGAAAGCCTTTAGATTTTTACAGGTTGCCCAGAAGTATTTGCTAGGGCTTCTACGCTCTCGCTGAGCTCCAAGTCTCCCAGTGTGCTGCTGTAGTAACTCCTGCTAACCCTTTTTTTTTTTTTTTTTTTTTGTCTCTTTGCCTTTATTTGTAAGCATTGTTTTCTTCACACTTAAGCCACATGAAAAACAAACTTTTAAAGGTTATAAAAATCATAAAACTTTTAAAAGCATCATAACAGTACATGCTTAGAATGCTTTTTTGCTTCTATTTTTTCTCTCTTTTCTTTGTTCATCCTAACAATGTTCAGGTTTCTTAGTATAATAGCTTATGAAACTTTTTTGGGGGTTCTTATTATTAGCATTTTGTGTGTTAACTTTATTCATTAAATGTCTTATTCTTCGCACTTACGCTACACAAAATTCAGTTTAACAGCAAAATCACAGAAATATTTAAAAGCAGACTGAATTTCCGATAGACAGTCTCGCGCGCGAAAGATAAAAATATTTTATTCCGTACAGCGGCGGAATAAAATATTTTTATCTGCCCGCTTTCTAATCGTCGAGTTTGTTAATTCAAAAATTCATCAAGGTTTTTCAAAATACTAAAAAAATATTTAAAAATATGTAATGCCATTATAATTTTTTCTATAATTCTATGAAAATGTTAAATATTTTTAATTATTTAGATTTTTAATTATTATATGTTAAATATTTAGATCATAGACTAAGTGCATTTTTATTATTTAAATGAATCTGATTCAAAAGTAAGAAACGAATGTTCTTAAGAACGTCATCTATTGCTTTCATGTAGCTTAGTTTTGTAATGCACTACAGGCAAACTGAATTTCAAAGAAAAGATTCTTACATTTTGACGAATGACAATAGACTGGAATCAAAAATGAAAGGAAGCATTTCTAGTGATTCGTCGCAAAATCTTATTTCGAGAGTAATAGTCCTTTTGGTCTAATAACCTAAAATACATTATTTTAATGGTAATTTAAAATATTTAGTATTAGCGTATTTTCAGTACTTTATTTGATCATAATACATTACTTAATATTAGAAAATATTACTGATATTTTTATACTTGCATTGGGCCTTCACGATATTTTGCTTATTCAAACCTCGTTGCGCCGATCAATCTGCGTTTCTTGTTCGATGGAAGGAAGGACATTTCTATTCTAAGAAAGAAATCTTTCGAAAAACATGAAACAGACCTTGAAGATAGAAATACAGAAACTGGGCTCTTGGGACTCAGCCACAAAAATTCAATGGTGCATTGTTTTCGGAAAAAAAGAGACTGCTCTCAAAGGAAAAGAGAAAATGTTGGCATATGAAACGCATGGAGAAAATCTGAAAAAGTTCAAATTACTCCTTCAGGATCTGGTCTTTCAGAATAAATTTTTGAGGACGCATGTAAGCTCTGAAAAAAGCAAAGAATGATGTCGTAAACCGAGTTATAAACCTTCAACAAATCGTAAAATGCGATACGCAGAAAATATTCATTATTGCTTAAAAATAAAGGAATTTTAGGAATAAAATAGTAGGAATAAACTGAAAACTTTGAGTATTCATTTCCAGACAAAATGTTAAAAATTTGGAAATGTTTTTAATTTTATTATATATTTAAAAGTAGCTGTGCTTTCAAATTGCTTTGCATGAAATTTATATTAAAAATATCTGATGTGGACTCCATATGAATTGCATTTACAGGCTATAAATCATGCAAATATTTTTCTGCACTTCATTTAAACTTATTTCCTTGAATTATTCTGGCTTAATTAACCTATCCATAAAGTCAAGTTGAAAATGACATCAAAAATTGAATTTTGAGATTAGTTATTTCAGCCAATTCTTGTCGTATGAGAGTCAAACTTCCTATATTTTTATTTTCTCATAATTAGTATAAAAGGTTTCCGATATAAGTATAGGAACCGGGAGACCGACAGCATTAAATGTAAAATGTGTTGTTTTTCCAAAGTATATTTTTTCAATTTCACATTGCAAATATTTATATTTTCGTCATTTAAAACAATCTGCTCTCATTTAAACTAATCTATTGTAATCATCTCTTCTTACTCAGGTTCCAATTATATATCTCAAATATTTCGAAGCTAAATATTTATTATACATATATAAATATTATATATAAATATAGTAATATATAAATATTATTATACAGCCGTTTTAAAGTTCATTAATAGAATTCCAAGATGCGGTACATAATTTTATATTTAAAACAAGCAGTTCAAAATTGTGAAACCGAATGCAAGAAACAAAATTTATTATTATATTCTTTCCATCAAAATTTATTAGGATGTGCAGAATTCTGTACATATTCGATGAAAAGTATGTTATTACTGTAATTTATCAATTTTTCATTTAACTATTTCTTGAAATAGATTTTGCTCAGTAAGATTCCTTGAAAGATGTATATCAAATCTATTATGTTTTAAGGGCACGGAAGTCCTATTGCCAAAAGGTCTTATTTTAAGTGTAAATTAATATTCGAGTATTTACTCGTGGAATGTGTAGAGGTATGAAACGTATAAAGCTTTCGAATGCATAAAATACTGATTCATTTATATTACATATTAAAACCTAGGCATAATTTACTATAAATACACTGCAAGTTGTATGCAACTAAAACAGGTGTTCAGCATCGCAGATTTCGATACCTTCTACAAAAATGTAAATTAAAGGCGTAATTTCATCCTGCCTTTCACACAACAAACGTCCTTAACTAAAAATCCAGTATCCTGAGTTAATAAATACACTGCCCTCCAAAAGTTAAGGAACAACATGTTTTTCAAAGCCTATCATTACAAAAATGTCAGTAACATTTAAATTCATAAGTTATATGCATGATAGTAACAACATTTAAGAAAATATACGCAAAAAATATCACTTTTATTTTATAGAAATGAATACTTATGTATGAGTAGGAGAAAAAATGAAAAAATTATAAATTTTATTCACGAGTGTTGATCTTCAGTTGTTATTACACTTTCGTGGACAATATCCAGGAGAGTCTAACAATGTTCAGGAAAAGTCGCTTGCCTGATTCGTGGAAGTGGTGGGCAATCGGACGGATGGAAATTGGGATTTCAAAAGCTGATGCTGCTAGACGTCTCAATGGTTCTCTTAGTGTGGTCTACCGACTATGGAATCAGTTTGCATCCGAGGATTCTGTGTCTAGGCAGACCAAGGCAGCCAAGAGTTACAACACCTGCGGGAGACCGTTATTTAGCTCTTTCGGCCCGAAGAAGGAGTAAAATTACACTGCCACAGCTCATGGCAGATCATTTATTGGCAACAGGAATAAGAATGTCAGCTACTACAGTGCGCAGACAGCAAACACAATTCAGTTTTGTATGCTAGACAACCAGTTGTTTGTGTCCCCTTGATCTGAGGAGACAAAGGTGCTCATTTATGTTGGGCAAGTGAACACGTCTTCTAGACCAGTCACCAATGGGCGTTTGTTCTCTTCATAGACGAGTCCAAGTTCACACTGGAGAGTGATTTAGGTCGTCATCTGATCTGGAGGAAACAACGTATCAGATACAACCAGTTCCACATTCTGGAAAGACACAGTTACAGAGGCGGTGGAATAATGATTTGGGCTGGGATCTCTGTCGGAGGTCACACTGACCTGCATGTGTTTCATGAAGGAAGTTTGACAGGTGTAAGACATTGAGACAAGATCCTTGATCAAAATATCCGCCCATATGCTGCTGCTGTTGGTCCTGGATTTCTTATGGACAGCAAAGCACGACCTCGGGAATTAAGCTCGGGAATATCTTGAAGTTGCATATCTTTGACCGCATCCAGAATATTTGAAGGTTACGATATGAAGCAGGTGGAATCGCCAGCACAATTCGCAGACCTAGATCCAATACAGCATTTTTGGAACTACATTGGGAGACAGATTTCTGCTTCAAATCCTCCTCCAAGGTGTTAGATGAGCTTCCACAAGGATTACTCCGTGTCTGGTATTGCTTCCCATTTCACTGACCGACAAGTTAATTGAGAGCAGGGAACGTCGCTGCCGCCAATGTATTGTAGTTAGGGGTTAACATATTTCTTTTTAGAACCCATTTTTGTAATGTTACTACCACATATTTCCTCAAAACATTGTAATATACTGTTTCTCCAAGACTGGATTTCTCTGCTAAGATGCAATTTTTGGTTGTAATTCATGCTTGTGTCGAGCTTAAGATGCATTAATGAACTGTTTATTGAATATGTCCGCTAAATTTCTTGTTTCTAAGTTGTTTCATTCTCAGATTGGACACCAAAAACGTGTTATTCCTGAACATTTGGAGGGCAGTGTATAACAAATCAAACTCTTTTTAGACTTATAGGTTTTTGTTGAAATTACTTTGATATCTATATACCATTGAAAATTATGGAGGATAATATTTCTTTAATTTCTTTCATTCCCCACTTGCATTTTATGAAATTAGTTTCATTTAGCTTCCACGTTGATTTTGCCTACTGCTTACAAAATGGTATATTTACAAAGTTGGTATCAAAACTTTAAGCTCCAGAGCTATATTTCTAAATACGCGAAATATTTTAAACATTGATAATAAATAACTTGCGCAATCACTATGAAATATTGCTAGTTTTATTTTTAACCTATTTCTTAAAGGTTCAATGTTTTTAATCTTTGCTAACATTGCAGATATGTCTGCTTCTCTGGAACGATTTGATTTGATGCAACTGACTGAAAAGTGCGAAGTTTAATTAAAAACACACTTGTCTGGTTCACTACAACAGAGACTACGATCGAGATAATTTGCAAGATTATCTCTATCAAAATCTGCCATAAAGACAAAGATCATCGAGAGAGTCAAATAGAAGAGAAACACCCAAAACGAAAATAAAAACAAAGTTGTCAGAAATGACTTAATATAAAGATTGGGGACGTATCTCAGAGACAGAGATGCGTAATGAAAAACTGGTAACACGTTAATGATGCAGTCACCCGAGCTTTGAAATTCATCAGTTGTAAATTATCCTCCGTAGTTTATAAAGTGAAAGTATTTGGTAGCTTCACGTCAAGCTTATCTCCAGAATCTTTGACGTTGTGGCTCTATTTGGCCACGAGATAATGGCTTGTCATTTGGGTCAAAATGGATTATCACATACATGTCTGCCTTACTGAAAAAATGGAAAATTGGAGAAAACTTGGTGAATGCGTATGTTTAATTTTTATAAATCTTGGTGTCTATATGTACTTTATTACGATTTTTTTAAATTCAAATTATGAACAATCTGGTATAATTTTTTTTTTTTGAAATTTTATGTTTATGTTGCATAACATAAATCACGGTGAAAACGAAGAGAGAAGGACCTTTTGTTGTCTTCCCATAAGTAGTAAATTTTAGCTATTAAAGATAAAATGTTTTTCATTTTACATGTTGTTAATACATATGACATACTTTAAATGTAAAAGCTTCATATTTTCCCATTGGCCATAGGCATCGCAGTTTACACCGAATATGAAAATTAAATTAAGATTAAAATAAGGAAAAAAATAAGCTTACAAAATTTAGATTTTTACATCTATTTAAACGCTGTTTATTTCAAAGAAATGACGTAGCTTATGATCTAAAAAACTTTTACTATCGGATAACAATAAAATCGTCAGGTTCGTCTTCTGTTATCGTTAGGCTCATCATCGAATTCTTTTTCATCTTCCACATTATTTTTACTCTGATCTATAAGTAAATAATCATCGTCCACTCCCTCTTTTACAACAGCAAACATGCTTGTTGCAACACGATTTCCATTTTCTTCCACAAACTGAATGACTTTGCGTAGGAAACTAGTGCTGTGTTGTTTCTTTTGTTAAGAGCCACATTTATTACTAAAAGGAAAACTAGATCAACTGTATTGCAATTAAAGTAAATTCGATTCATTAAAGCCTTCGATGTTCACTTCAAAGTCGCGGTTTTATATGACTACAGAAAGAGAAAATATTTGAGTCCTAATTCTGCGAGTTCATTCAGATCGAAAGGGCATTCTTACTCCAAATTCTATCCCCCTTTTCTCAAAAGCCTGAAATAAAATTCTTGTATATACCTGCTATGGATATAACCCATCCTCATTTCAGAATTATTGACTCCCTCAAGCATTTCTCTCCACATACGTATACGGGTTTTTGAACGCATGGGAAAGATCTTCGAATGAATGACTTCGAAAGAAAAGGGCATCATGAATGCATTTTTCAGGTTTCTTTGTAAAGAAAAAGGTGTGCATTATACGATGAATATACCTAAAAATTAATAAATGTAGTTTGGAATTATAAATGCGTGTTTTTACCAGTGCTCATTATACGCAAGAATATACCGTAATTACTCTTAATGATAATAAGTTCTCTTAGACAAGAAAGATTCTGCCAGACATTTCCTATGCAACTTTATATGTCATTTTTTCAACATTAAGTCTCACTTTAAAAACTCTCGTCATGATTTATGTAAGTAGAAACAAACGTTTCGTGCTTTTACAAGAAAGTTCACCAATATATTCTTAATTATTTATTATTAGAAGAATAAAGAGATCAGTTGCAAAAGAAATGAAAATGTCTTTTCCTTAATTTCCAAAGCCAGAAGCTTTCTCCTGGTTCTTAACATTTATGATCTGATATCGTGAATTTACATAAGTTATATGAATAGAAAATGATTGAACTCAGTAAATTAATTTTCAGTTAGGAAGGAAATTTTATTCTAACACATTTCTTACTTAAAATATTTAAAATGCACCTAATAGTTCTCCAACTGGAATTTTCGTTACAGTGGGTTTCGAAAAAATATAGATTTTATTTGCGTAGAAATCTCTCCATTCGAAGTGATGAGACTGTTTATATATGAATGAAAAATTATTATAACACATTAAACGCGAGTCACATACTAGCGTTTTCTGAAAGGTGAATGTGCATTTTAAAGGCAAATAATATATAAAAATGTTTTTCTTAAAGATTTAATTTAGACCCATTTTTCTTTTATCGATCCAGTTTAAGTTAATACACACATTCCCTGTTTTAATTTAATTTTCTCTTTCTCTTTGTTTTATTAATTAAAAAGAATGTGACATTACAAGAGAAGAAACGGCGCAAAAAGAGAAATCCTTGGAAATTTTAATTAAATTCATTTTTTGGTCAAGCATTTTTTAATCAAGCATTTTAATGCAAGAAAAAGTATTGCTGCGTTTTTTTTAAATGTTAAAAAAGCTAGGTAGAAACGATAAATTCCTTTGTGCTCCAAATATTTATTTAAATTAATTGGAAAGGATTTGAAAGAAACGTAGAAGCAGTAATGATATTTCAGAGTGTCAACTATAACAGGATTTAAACTTTACCCTGTAAGCATTTCGAATTCAATTTCAGCTGAAATTTGAAGTACGGTTTATTTTTAGAATTAACTTTTAGTAAAAATAATCACTTTAATTTAATTTTTTATTTTAATATCAATGCAGAGAGAATAGAATTCTGAAATAAATCATAAAAATCTAAAATTCTGCATAATGGATAATCATATTTTGGGATGAATACGCTGGAAAGGTAGTTCTTATCTGAACTCCAACTAATGATTAAAGAATATATTTTCTTCACAAAGCTTGCAATCAATGGCCGAATGAATAAGACAGCTAAGTCGAAAAGTCTGTATTGCCCCAACCGATGTAGTGGTTAGCGTCGCTGACTGCCGTGCTGAAAGGCCTGGGTTCGAATACCTGACAAGGCATGGATGTTTGTAAATGTATAGTGTCGGTGCGGCATGGTGGCAGTCTAAATATGCGACGAGCCAAAAGTCCTCACGTGTGGCTTGATGAAAGAGGAGAGGATGGGAGACCCTCCGACCTGTCCCCCGGGTGCTTCCCATCAAAATTGGGAGCGGAATTAAGCCAAATCCCACTCTCACCTGTTAACTGCTCAAGGCTGCTGCCAACATCAAGTATGATCTAGCGCTCGTTGCTACGAGAAATTTCATGGGCTTGGGTTGACTATGTCAGACAAGTGAGCATAGGCAACAACAACAGAATCTGTATCGACCGACATCCAATTCACGGACAATGTAAAAATACGGCACTTTCGATGATCCAAATTTAAATCCGAAATTTTGGTGTATGAGATAAAATAAAGATAATGGACTAAATTTATATGTGAAATTTATATGTGTTTTATTTCCGCGTGCTAAAGTAACAAATCTATCCAACCAAAAATTTAAAGACTATAAAGATGAACTATTGATTCTTTTTCTTGTATCGAAGCGTAAAGTGTGTAGGTAGTGTGCACAACTTCAAGAAACATTCTGCATTGAAGGAAGACAGATTTACTCTTACTAGATTCACTCTTGCTTATAAAGTTGTTAGGAACATTACCTCACAACGCTGTTGTCGTAAATTGTGCCATATGGTCATATTCGTAGTAGATGAGTGGAGAGAAAAAATTCACATGGTTTTAAGTCACGTTCGATAACCGTGAGCGACATCTTGAATTTAGTTCCATGTTCAGAGGAAATGAGTATTATTGAAGTGGGAGTGCTGGTTGGATGACTTGCGGACTTCTCATTCTAGTCGTCGAAATAAAATATGGATTTAAAGCACTAGGACTGTTGTGCTTCTTAGCAACTTACATCCAAACATTGACCAGTTATGCAAGAAACAACAGGTTCATCGATGTCATTAATTTGAGAGCCAACATTTATTTAATTTTAAGATAATAAGATAAATATTTTTAAAATTCTAACAGTCTTGAATTATTAAAAACAAAGATAAATTTTCTTCCTTTATCTTGAATAATAATTAAATGAATTTTAATGAATTTTGTTATAAAAACATAAGTAACATTAAGCTGTTGTAGTAACATAAGCTGAAAAGTTGCTTTCGGAGGGGACAAGAGTAAGGGGCCAGGAGAATTTTAATTTTTAAAAGTGGACACTGATGTGGACATTTTGGCTTCCATCACATTCTCTCGAGATGAAGATGGAATAATCGGTCATTTAGTGGGAAAGGAGCGGATAAGGATGAAGGCTATATGATGGGCAAGAATGTCACATGGAGAAAAGCTGACGAATTTTTGCAAACTTTAAAGTTTGTAGAGTTCTTAGGATTTTCCTGAATGAAAGACACATGAAACATAAGCAATGCCCTCGCCGGGACTGGAACCTTGGACCTCGATACGCATCGAATGTGCTGGCCATTACACCACGAAGGCATGCTAAGAAGGCGAGAGAAATACCTTATAGAGTCCCCTTTTTAATGAGCAGCTGGGGATTATAGGACCCAATCGCCAGATCCACCAAACTTTTTAGTTCGAGCGCCACTGTAGAGTCATTAGGATTTTTCTGAATGCACGAGACATGGAAAATGAGCATTGCCCTCTCCAGGACTCGAACCTCAGTCCACTCGATACGCGCCGAGTGATACTATCTGAGCATGTAATATTATGAAGCTTCACAGCATATACAGGGAATTTTTAAATTTAAGGCGGAAAACTTGTAAGCAGACAGAACTTCGAGATGCCAGCACATTCGTAATATTGCAGTCATTTGGTTATTGTGAAGCAGGAGGCGTGAAAAATTTGGAATGCCCTCGCCGGGAATCTAACCTCGACTTCTCGGATACGCCCCGGATGTGTTACCATTATTCCACGAAGGCACGCTGGAAGAAGATAGAAAATACTAGTATACTCCTCATTTTAAAGGGCAACTGGGGATTAGGGGACACAATCGCCAAATCGTGACGGTGGCGAATTATCGGTACAATTTTAGGTTTATTTTGAAGCAGAAAATGTGAAACATATGCAATGTCCTTGTCGGCACTCGAACCTGGACCTCTCGAGTACGTGCCTAGTGTGCTATTGTTACACCATGAAGGCACGCTTGAAGGAGGGAGAAAATACCTTGTAACTTTAATGTGGCAAAATATATGATAATATGTTCTTTAATTTCGTCTTTCTCAAAATCATATCTATGTGTTTTAGCTTTAGATAATCTGTACAATTTTGGATATTAGTTATTTAGTTGTGGCCGATAAATTAAAAAAAAAGACCAACGTACTTCGCATCCCGCAGTTTCTACATATATCATAATCGAGCACGAAAGGTAAGTTCCCCAAATGTATATTCAGTTCCCCGGAATTGGCAAAGTACTATTGCTGCCTCTTAAAAGGAATTCTGCTCTACTGGTATTTAGTCCATCTTCGATTCCTGGTACTTTTTGCCTGATATCTCTGAAGACTTTTTCATGAACAGAATGCGTAGCAGTTTTTATTTGAAAGTTATCAACGAAGACATCATTCCTAAATCCAGTGGACCTGTAACAGATTGTGGTGCATTTATTCATAACCAAAACGTGTATGAAGAAGATTCGTTATTTTGAAGTAGCCTTTCTGTCCTAAGCAATAGTAAAAGTTTAAATAACAGTAAGTAATGAATAAACTTAAGAATTCATGACATTCAGACACTTATCATATTGGAAGAAAAGGAATTAGAAAGTCCCTTTACATTTTTCTAAACCTAATACACTAAGAAGCGTAGCTACGTAGTTTGCTGGAAATTTCGCTGTCAAGAAATTGCATGTGCGATATCATCGGGTTTTATGTTGTCGCATTCGCGCAACAGTTTCATAAATGTCTTCCTGTATGAATGCAACAGCTACTTCGATGCTTTTGTTTATGCAAATTTCGGTGGAAAATTTGGAATCCCGTTGCTGACTACTTCGATCTCATCTGAGGATTGAAATTTCGCTGTCAAGGAAATTTCTGATGCTGGAAATTTCGCTGTCAAGAAATTGCATGTGCGATATCATCGGGTTTTATGTTGTCGCATTCGCGCAACAGTTTCATAAATGTCTTCCTGTATGAATGCAACAGCTACTTCGATGCTTTTGTTTATGCAAATTTCGGTGGAAAATTTGGAATCCCGTTGCTGACTACTTCGATCTCATCTGAGGTAATTTAGTTTTCATAATTTTAATGAAATTTTGGATGAAAATTGCTCTGCATCATATCTTCATCTGCATACGAAGAGCTTAATTCTATCACTAACTGCAACAAATATAGAAAAAAGTATTTTCGTGACGTAATATTTTAGCCAATTGAAATTAATTTCTCTGAAATTGTTACCTTTTAGTATAAAGATACGCAATTTGTTTAGCCTTCAAATCAAACGCATATATACTGATGATGCTAAGTGTTCTTATTGCTAGTACTAGCTAAAATTCTACACGTTTGATAATTGCTTTTATGTTCTTTCGTATATATATTTTTGTTATATGTTTATACGTATATATAAATTTGTTATATGTTTATACTTTTTACGTATAGTTATATGTTTGTCAATACATTATATATGTATTGACGTTTATAGCAAATGGTGCTACAGGAGTATTTCAAAACATCGTTTAGCTGCGGGTAGCTCGCAAAGTTAACTATGTTAAACATTTATCCCATATTATATTGCATGTAATTTTCACTTTGAAGAAGAAAAAGTCTCTCAAAGAAATATCTGGGAGAATTACCTAAGCAATACTAGGTGAATTATTATATATTGAATATGTAATATTATGTGCTTGAAAACTTTTATAAAATTTTCAATATATTTACTTACTTCAGGGTAAAAAACATATACTTTTAAATACGTTTAATGTTTGAACTAAAGCTATGTAAAATTGTTGCATTTGTTCTCTCTTGGATTTCTATATCCATACTAATATAGCTTCGGATGTGTGTTTGCAATCTCATTCCCGTTTAGAGCAATTCTGTAATAAAGAAGTTTGCAGGTATTCTTATCATATCTCTAGAGTTATCTAATTTCTAATAAGATATTATTTTACAAGTACGGAAATAGTTAAATTGGCAGAATCCCATATTAAACTGTTTCGAGCACTTTTTCCTCTTTCCGCACTTTGTTTCGAGCCCATATCCAAACTTTGTTTTCGAAATATAAACTAATTCATGGTAACGTTTATTTTTTCCACTATAACAGATATTAAAATGAAAATAAAATATTACATTATAAAGCGCGAAGGGAAAAAATGTGTGTGGCTTAGGCGTACTCAACTGATAACCAGCTTTACTAAACGTACCCAACTTGAAGTTCATGATTATTAAATGAATATATTTTATGTTGATGCAGGAGTGGATAAGAAATGAAATATCCTTCTAAACAAAAGTAATAAAATTCCCATTTCCTTACCTCAAGCTGTTGGATTTGCTGTCGTTCGTCAAATAGCCATAATTACTTAACAGAAACATTTACATTGGATTGGAGCTAAGGATTCAGGTTGTTGTCCTCTGTGTCATCAAGATGATATGGATGGTTACTCTATAAAGAACTGCCCTATTATTTTCAAGTTTATTACAGACAAATTAATTGAGACTAATTGTTATCCTTGCTTTTTTACAGTCTCATCATTTTATTGGTCAGCTCTTCGATTAATGGCAAAAATGCCGAAGACAGCCGTAGGATAAAAAAAGAAGTTTTAATAACTTATTAAAACAAGCTAAAATGTGTTTCCTTTGCAGATATTTCTAATTTAAAAGTTGCTTCCAAATCAAATGCTTTTGTAATTTTTTCCAGGTCTGCTGATCATTGATAAATTAAACTTCAAATATTATATTTTTATTTTTGCATAACTTCTCATCTTGGAATTTCCTTTAATAGAAAGCGTAAGCTTCGCTCCGTGGCAGGGCTTTGCAGATACTATAAAAGCAATTGGGGAACTTGTGCAGGATTTGTTGTTATTATGTACAATTAATCAGTAGCACATGCTGTATTGTTTTAGTCATTATTCGAAAACAGGGTTGAAATTAGGGATGTTAGAGGTCGTAAGTTCTTATCTAAAATGTCAAATAGAAAACCTTTTATTCGTAGATATTATTAAGATTTTTCCAATAATTTTAAAGAAAATTTTATTCCGAAAGAATAATGCCAAAAAAGTTACAAAGAAGTCTGTGATAAATTTAGTAAAAATAACTTAATTGTATATGGATTCCTTGATATTTTAGGTTTTTTCCCGCATTTAAATAATCATATTTAAAATGATTTTCTTGTTTCATATTTATTAAATAATGATAGTACTATAAGTAAATTTCCTTAAAAATTAGATTTGCCATTGCTGTAAATTTTTATACCTTGAATTATATTACTATTGCAGTTTATATTAAAGTGCCATGCATCATTCAAAATAAATGGTATTGTAATTAATGATAAATAAGATTTTCTTTTATTCCCTCCATATTTACAATTTTAATTACTTTGATTAATTTCCTCGATCTCAAGAACATTTCAATAATGAGAACTTGCTGAATATTCAAAATCTGAAAATATATTTTCGTGCATTTGACGCATAAATTATTTTAACGAATAATAACTTCACTTCCATTTCTCTTCAGATAATTACTAGCCCGGAAACAATGAAAAAACTACTTTCATTTGGGTCTCTAGAAAATTTATTTTTTTATCTTTTCATTTCGGTCTAAGATGAAATCTAAGAAGTACGACTATGTTCAAATAATTATTTGACATATAATTTTATCTTATGTTATCAGGTTCTGTGTTCCTCCTTACTTGCTTAGGGAACATTAACTGCAGGAATAGCTGCAAAATCTTTTATAAAGGACCTATAATATGAACAAAGTCCTAGAAAAGAAGAGAGCTTCTTCGCCGTATTTGGCGGCGGATACTTTTGCACAGCGATTATTTTTGACTCGTCTGTCTCGATTCCTTTCTGAGATATTTTGTAACCTAAATATTTTAATTCAGGGGCTGCAAATTTGCACTTTTCGACATTAACTTTTAGACCGGCCTCATTTAATAATGAAAACACCTGTCTTAAATCCTGTGCGTGTAGGTCCAGATTATCACTAGTAATAATGATATCGTCTAAATAGATAAATGTGGACTTTCCAAGAACAGGCCTTAATTCCATAATCGCTGAAATGTTGTCCATACATCGCTGAAATGTCCATACATCGCTGAAATGTTGCCGGTGCCCCTGAAAGGCCCAACGGCATACGCAGGAATGCATAAGTGCCAGACTTGGTTATAAAAGCAGTCTTAGGCACATCTTCCGGTCTAACCCCTATTTGAAAATAACCAGTCGTTAAGTCTAACGTAGTCATGTATTTAGTAGAAGTTATGTTCCTTAGAATTTCTTCGATAATAGGTAACGGATATACCGGATATTTAGTCATGGAGTTTAATTTACGATTATCAATTGCAAAACGCCACCTTTTTGGATGTGTTACCGGATAGTCATTATTTTTTTTACATAACACAACCGGGCTAGCATAACTATTTGAGATGGGCGTTATGATCTTATTACGTAACATATCTCGAATGTGCCACTCTATAATTTTTTCTTTATTCTTATCATATCGGTATGGTTTGTGGCGAACTGGCAGTGAATCTCCGGTGTCGATACTATGGTTAGTAACTTGAGTAAATCCGGGAATATCACTAAATAATGAAGCAAATTCACTTACCACTTGTCGAATTTTTTGTTGCTCTTCCTTACGCAGGTGGTCGAGGTTTAACGTTAGTGGTTCTGTTTTTTCTTCTCGAACTGGTTTCATCGTCAGCTTCGTTAAAATCCAGCGTTGCTTCAGCCTCTGAAAGAAAATCTATCCCTAAGATGACATGTGCTTGCAAATTCTTTACGATAAAAAACATAACCTTTACTTGCTCGTCCTTGATACGAATGTATAACGGTAATTTACCTATGCACTTGCATCTTTCTCCCTGCGCAGCTAACACTGTCGTATTATCCGAATTATATATACGGTATTAACGGAAATACTTCCTAAAAAAATCTTCTGCCACACAGGAACACTGCGCGCCTGTATCCAGGAGTGCGGTGGCTGGTAAGTTATTCACCAACACTTCAATCTTTGGAAGAGTCAAATTTTTCACCATCACTGTATTTAACTTGAAGGAAGAGGGGTTTTCTTGGCCTTCGGATTTCCGCACCCTCCCGTCAGCAGAAATCCGTTTTAGTTTAAATCTTGTTTCTTCCTTTCCATGCCTTCCTTCTTTTTCCACTGGCCTTCAGACTTTTTTTGTGGCTTACTATTGAACTGTCAACGTTCGCCGGTTGTTTTTGGATACTCGGGTTTCCTTGCTCACTGATTCGCTTTGCTTCCGTAGCCGTGTTCTTGACTTTGCTGTGGTCTTGGCGCACCAAATTGGCTTTGTTGCTCATACTGGCGTCTTCTTTCAATGTCCGCCGTTCTTCTACTTTCAAACTGGATTGCTAGCTCAAATAACTTTTCCAGCGTAGTCGGATTCCTTAATTCAATAAAGTCTTGTACTTGGGGAAGTAACTTCGGCAAAATCACTTGTTCGGCAAAATCACAATTATCTCAGGATCCGGACGGTCTCCATACAAGAGTTTCAAGACGTGAATTTTTCATAAAATAAAGCTTGAGAGATTTTCAGTTCGTTTCTGGTATATGCTGAAGAGTTCCGTTTCTAATCTTGAACGATCTCTTACGACAGGGAAGGCTTTTACTAAGGCAGTCTTAAAATTTTCGTAAATATAGGTGGGACTTCCCGCTTGACCCAAGAGGCTTCTGCCTATACATTTGAACCAATTAAGCGCTTGGCCCCTCAAAGGGCTGGTAGCTAAGGTGACTTTCTGGAACTCATGCACTGGATACATCATGAAGTGGTCATCCAATTTTTCCAAAAAACTGGTTACCGGTGAGTTTCCATTGAATTTTGCTTCTGGTTTCATCGATGCGCGCATGGTCTGGACGATGTAACCAAATCCTTCCAGGGCGGCAGCTGGCATTTCTGGATTCTGAGCCGCTTCTGCAGGCAGTACAGGTTCTTCTTGAAACTCGGCCTTGGTTATTCTTCTTCGTCGGGCGCCACTGTCAGGTTCTGTGTTCCTCCTTACTTGCTTAGGGAACATTAACTGTCCTGACTCGGAACAGGGAGCTTACTAAAGCTATGTTCAATAAATTTGGGAAGTAGACAATACACACAGGAAGGGTATATGAAACCCTTTATTTTTTCTCTCTTTACAATGATTTCCGGACTACGGAATACAGAGACCAACCACTTGTGGTCTGAACGTAAGAATATAAAAATACTAACTAAAAACTCTAACTAAAACTAACTTTGGATTAATATACAAGTGCCTAACTTCAAGATTGGCCGTTATTTAACAAAAATCCGTATGTAGTACAGAGAGCGTCTAAAATTACGATACGTTTAAAATTATCAAGAAGATTAAACCTCTGGCCTTGAAGGCAACCAGCAACCGAGTAAAACTACTATGGCAAGCGGCCTGCTTCTAGTAACTCCTTCCTCTCTCTTGCTTGGCAAAAAGCCACAACTTAAGTACTTGGCGTTAGCAAGACAAATTTGCATAAATAAGTTAAAGCTTTTAATTCTGGCCGGAAGTAGAAAATAAGAAGTGATAGTAAAGATTTAAAATAAAATAAACGTTAGTGAAACTTAGCATCCTTACACTGTAATGAAAGAGAAAAGCTCTCTGTTGCATTAAGTATTTAGGAGCATAAGTCATGAAAATTTTGAGAACTGAGAAAGGAAAAGTTACTTTAAAAAAATCTGAAAGTTTTCAAATTTTAAAGGTCGCCCAAATGGGTCTGTTAAGTTTTTATGCACTTCCAGAGCTCAAATCAATTTACTCTTGCTCTCACGCCTGCTGATCGCTCCTTTTTTTATTTTTAGCTTTATTATTGGACATCGTTTTCTTCGCGCTTATGCCATGTATAGTTCAACAACAAAATCACAAAAAAATTAAAAGCTGCATAGAAGCATATGACTAGAATTCCGATGCAATATTAAGTGGCACACATTTTTTCATGTTTTCCAGTCTTTCCTCAGTTTATCATGTCAATGTTCAGGTTCTTGGTAAGCTGGCTTAATTACCTTTTTATTATTAGCTTTTTTTGTTGCAGCTTCATGTATGCTCTTCGTACTTACGTAACATAATATTCACTTCAACAACAAAATCATAAAATGTTCAAATACATAGCATATGTTCAATTTCCAATAAACATCGTTTTGCGCTGAATATATATAAAAATGTTTTATTTCGTACATTGTTACCACTGCTCGCTTTCATATCATTGAGTTTATTAATAAAAATCATTAAAGTTGACAAAATAGGAAATAAATAATACAAAATTCCGTAACTTCATTTTATTAAAATACTGAATATTTTAAATTAGAAATATCATGAAATAAATTTATTTTTATTCTTAAATCAATCCCATTCAAAAATAAGAAACAAATATTCTTAAGAACTACATATATTGCTTTAAAAGTGCTTAGTTTGTTAATACACAACCTTAGCCCGATGGCCCTTAATATCCATAAAGGTTTATTCAAAATTTGATTTAATTAAAATCAACGGCAATATAAGTTTATTTTCTACCCAGCTTGAAACAATACATGGTTCAAAACAGCAGATTAGTTTGAACTTCCATGGCCTCTGATTTTCAGTTAAGAAACTTTTAAATTTTGACAGATGCTTCCGTGACCCAAGGGACTATAATATGAAAATTAATACAAATGCTGATAAAAAAACAGCAAGGAGATCCATACTAGTGATTTATACTATTCTGTGAGAATTAATTCTTGAGATCTAAGTTAAAAAAATTACTATTTAAATTTGTCGTTGTAGTTATTCTTTCACGGTGTCACATAGCGAATAAAAATTTTTATAAACATAATAACTGAGCAAAGTAATAAACGTAAACAGAGACTAAATCCAATTTACAGTGTGATAATTAATGGAAGTCTCTAAACCAAAATACAAATTAGTTAACCATCCTGAAATCATATTTAAAAGATAATGAATTAAAAACTCAATCCAGTAGATGCGCTCTAAGCTGTAAATCTAACTCTAAAATATACAGAGCAGACACGGATAAAATTTCTAAAATATTCCTAATTGTGTGCAAAATTCCTGAGAAATTAATCAATTCAGAATGGAATAAAAATTAGCTAGACATAACAAAAACGCAAAATTTCTAACTGTGTATTAGAAACCACAAATCGATTCAATGAATTCAAAACATGGGAAACAAAAGCAGTCATTACAAAACTAGAAACAGTGATAAAAGTAAACAGGAATCCAGCCTAATTTAGGGGTGCGTAATTAAATGAAATTTCAAAACTAGAATTCAAATTATGTTTAACCATTCTGGCAGATATAATTCAAGAGATTTTAAATTTAATAGTATGTTCGTAGCCGCACTATAGGATGCATACCAGACTAGTAATGCAAATAAGAAAAAGGATTATATTTATTTCTTTAGCTCTTCTTTAATTAATTAATTCTGCAGCATTAATTTCTATCCAGTTTTAAATTAAAGCTTCCCATGGTAGTTAATTCTCTTATTTGAATTTTGGTTTTCAGATCTGATTAAATTTTTTCGTTGTAAATTAGAATATCACCCTATTTAGTATTATTGTATCCTATTTTATTTCACTTTGCTAAGGTATGCATATATTCATTTTGTTTTACATTTTAGATTCATTGAACTGATTTGTGTATTCATAATTAATTAATTAATTTTGCTTAAATTTGACCAAAATTATCAGCACTTTAAACTATTTTAATTTAATTTTTGATTATATATATATATATATATATATATATATATATATATATACGGATATATCATGTCGCTTAGAATTTGAAACAGCTTTAAGTAAATGCTCCAGATGCGTATATAACTTTTAGTCTAAATGAGGCTTTATAATTTAAAAGATCTGCCGAGATGGACCTCAGAATAAACAACAAGATAAGGAATTAAGCATGGACAAAATAGTTTCAGTTGTGTTCTGCAGAAATATTCATGAAATGTTTGCAGTACAGGCTTATCGTTGAAAATCTGACAGCATGTAGCTTTAAGTGCCCATTACAGGAACACTTAAACTTTGCCATTAAATCTTTCCAAGCAGGCTCGAAAAGTCTCTTTTAATGGACAATCTTAGTGATAAACAGATTTGTATATTTATTTGTCGCATTTCTCTACTTTATAATTAGGCTTTCTGAAACGAATAAAAATTTACTACTATACCGACATGATATTCTTTGCAAGAATATTTATCAAAAATCTTTACTCAGTCATTGTCTACTTTAAAGATATAACTTGTATCTGATACATTAATTTCGGCATAAGACATTAATACACTGAACTGTATTTTTAGCGCTCAACATGTGTACAGCGAACTATTCGTACGCGATAGAGTGGTGTAGCACCAGGGTGCTTGGCCCTAGGGCCCTGGCCCTTATCGAATAAAATAAGTAAATTTCGAATGATACAGATTAAAGCAACTGAAAAAAAAATTAAAATTATACATATATGTATTTAACACTAGAACGGCGGAAAAATCTTGCCTACTGGAACGGCAGTAAGGGGTCATTTTGACCCTTCAATGAAATTACTGAAATAACAACTGTAAAACAATTTTAAATGCCATACATTGGCATGAATACGTACTTTATATTTCATAATTTATATTTAATATCACATCCTAATTTATTGACCTTTTAAAATACTGTAAATGTATCGAGTACATGGCGATCAATTGGATCATACTGCAATTACTCAAATAACTCAGTAATTTGATATAAGAATTGATTTCAAATAAATGGTTTCACAAATTAAAACTAATTTTAACTAAAATAAAACACAATTTATATAATAATACATTTTATGTACTTGCTCGGAGGATGATTCACTCTGTAATCCAGAAAGGAGAAATGTTCTCTGATGTTTCAATTACATCATTATATGTGTAGCTGAATGGAATATGTAAATCATTTCGTTTCAATTCTTTTAAATGTTTAAAATATTAGAGATTACACTAAGTATTAAGAATTAAAGC
The DNA here is from genome assembly GCF_044657685.1 of Stegodyphus dumicola. Lineage (NCBI taxonomy): Eukaryota > Metazoa > Arthropoda > Arachnida > Araneae > Eresidae > Stegodyphus > Stegodyphus dumicola. The sequence continues at coordinate 94,038,669 of NC_140772.1, read as the reverse complement.
AGTTGATAAAAAATAATTTTTAACAATTTTTCCAGTGCATTTTTCGCACACAACTTTGGAACAAGATGCACAATATTCTTGAGATTTGTTTCCATTACATGTCTGTACTTCACACTTTTTTCTCTTTATATTTTTACAGATTTTGCAGTAGAATATCATGAGCTCAGTAGAAAAACGCTTTTGTTTCTTTTGCCTTCACAGATGGTAAGTATGATATTATCATGTTCCACTGTTGTCGATAAATCAAGATTACTACGCATATTTTTCAAAGATATAGGAATTTCTCCTCTATTCGTTTTGATTGTGCCGACCATAGTTGTATATTTTAAATTTTAGCATTTCTGCTAATTTAATGCTAGTGAAATAATTATCTGTGGTATTCCTCCCTTTGTTTAGATTGGGCTCCGTTAATTTTATGACAACATTTTCAGACAAACGTAATGAAGGAGTTGCTGTTTCATCTTTTCCTAGATAAGGCAATCCATTCAAGAGGTATTTAGTATCAACGCCGACAGATAACCAAAATTTTATTCCAAATTTGTCATGTTTGTTAGGCATATATTGTGTAAATCTACACCTAGCTTCACATGGGAATAATTTTTCATCAATTGTAATATTTTGTCCTGGTCAATAGCACGTTTTGCAGTTTTCAATAAATTTATTCCACATGTCTGATGCAAGAGAATATTTATCAGTCTGTAATCGAGCAGATCTTGTTGTCTTTTCATTGAACCTTAAAAACCGTTTTATTTCTTTGAATCTATCTCTTGATATAGTTTCTTTGCAAAATGGTATTCCCCACTCTTCGGATCATAAGAAATACAAATCTAAGCCCTTTGCTCCTATTACTCCTCGAACATACAATATAGCGACAAAAGCATCTAACTTAGCCAGAGATAACTTCCAGTCTTTTTTCCAAGTTGCCGATGAGCTTCGGATTCTGCGTATTTCTTTCTATACAGCAAGGTATCATCATAAATGAAAGCACTAGACACTTTGTCCTCAGAAACACGACTCTTTGCAAAAGATGTTAGTCCTGCTGTTTCTTTTAGAATATAAAGAAAGACGTAGAAAGTAGAAAGACGGCCGCAGACTGAATATTTGGAATTTATTTCATGCCATATAGTGTTATTAACCCTTTAACTGTCAAGTTATTTTGATGATTTGGGTACACAAATTGTCAAATTTTTTTATTGGAAAAATCAAATGTTTAGTATAAAATAAAATATATTTAAGTAATTAAAAATTGATATTTTGAAGTACATGGGTAAAATTTTTAAAGTTTTGTAGCCACTACATATTTGCTTGAGGCGGCTGCCACTCAACATGGCAGTTGTAAAGTTCGCTTCTGGTGGAGCATTATTTTCTAAAAATGAAAAAAAAAATAATTATTTTCTGAAAAATAAATAAATGAAAAAAATAAATAAATAAAAGTGAATATCTATTAGTAGTTCAGTAATTCAGTCTTGTGTGGTACAACTGGTTGTGTGGTACAACCAGTTGTGTGGTACAACTGGAAACACTTTTCCAAGCACAAACCAACTCCACAATCACTACACCAGATTCGTGTTTCCTTCCTTATCTTTTCCCATTTTTATCCTTTTTCAAACAACACACTTTGCACTGTCTTGTAGGCTCACGTTTCACAGGAGAAGGAGGAATATGGGAAATAAAATGTCGTTCAGTAAGACGGGCAGGGTTATCTATTGTAGGTGGTCTGCCAACATTCTTTTGCCCAGAAGCTGCATCATCATATTTATGTAAAAGCTCTTCTACAACTTGGATTCGAAATTCTAAAAATGTAATACGTTTCCCAACTACATTTTTATAGAGCAAATATGAGTTCCAGAGTACCTTGTCTAGTAAATGTAAAAATATCTTTTTATAATATATTTTCTGACGTTTTCGGATTGTTGGATGAAAGGATATTTCCTGCTCACAGCTATCTACACCACCCAGACTGTAGTCAGAAACAATCTTCGGCTTGAGTATATCTTCATTTTTTTATTTTTGAGGCTGACCATGGAAGTATCATGAATACTGCTCGTCAAACACATATCCTTCATCTTCAGTTGAAGAATCTAAATCATCTATATAACGTTTCAAAGAACTGGACGCTATTTTATAACAAAAAGATCCCGTGCACTTTGAACCAAAGAACTTATAACCTCTAACCTTTGAAATCTTCAGTAAAGGTGCTGTCATCTATTGAATTGAGCGCACATTAACTTTTCCCGAGATACAGTCGGGTTTGACAAAGAGATGAAGCCGAAATAAACGTCTCCAGGTATATATTCGGGTATAACAATACGATGCACTCAAAAAAAAAAAAATTACCCCGAGTAATCCTCGGGCGTGACATTTTCGAACACCAGTGCTGTGCCCGAGATTATCTCGGGCATGACAGTTAAAAGGTTAGGAGCTCCCCTGCACCCTGATTCGTTTTTGACCTTTAATTTCTTCTGAGATCTTCTGCTGTCATCAGATTTATTAATAGTTTGTGTCTGGAATTCATCTTCAGTTTCTACAGAAAATTATCAATTTCACCTCTGTTAGATTCATTTTCAGATAGCTCCTGCAACATTTTTTTTTAAATTTCTTCATCCGTAAGACCTCTTTCCCACATATTAGACATATTTGGTAAAAGCTGAAAAAGTAGAAAAATATCAGACTATCAGAAAACGATAGGAAATATATTTTAACATATGATTCTCACAGAGTAAAGGAAAGGTGATAATGAACGTGACGGCAGAATTCTATGTACTGAAATACTGATTTGGGATTACCAAGAAAACATCTGTCCTAACTGTTATCGTCTGCAGTAAGTAAAATAAACAGTCTGCAATCTGTAAAATAAACTACTTCTGAAAAGAAATGTAAGCATGAAAAATCCTGCTTCTACCTTCCTTGCAGTATTTTCTTCAAATAAATAGATAATTACAAACAAAGGAACAACAACTTATGTAGACATTACAAAGTAGTGAGACCCAGGAAACAACCCAGGTTTTTATCCCTCTGGGAGGTAGTATGATTGCAATCGAAAATCCTTATCAGTGAATTTTTACATGCGTTATTTGACAATGCCTCGAGCAGAAAGAGGGATAAAAGTAAAGGGGTCAAAATGACCCCCGTTCGCCGTTCTGGGAATACACCTCATTATCTCAGAAACTAACAAACCTAGAATCCGGAAATTTGTTTAACAAATATCTGTTATCTATTTAGGAAAAGTCAAAAAATTCCAAGCAATTTCTTCCAATAAAACAAAAGTAATCAACGGTCAAATGTGTTGAGGGGTCAAAATGACCCCTACCGCCGTTCTAGTGTTAAAGCAACTGGAAAAAATTAAAATTATGGTTGTAGGAAAAAATGTCACCCGGAAAAAAGGGAAACGGAAAAAATATCCCCCCCCGGAAAATAAGGAAAATTGTACCCGGAAAATAAGGAACGGAAAAAATGTCACCCTTCGTTTGCAATGGGAAATATAAGGCATGTTTAGAAAGATCGCCAAGCTGGGTGATAAAAGTTTTATCTCAACAAACGTAACTTCGGATAACCGGAAACATGTGCGAGTAGAAGCAAGAAGATGTGTTGGCTGCTTGTTTCTTCCATGGAGCCTACCTCCATGGTTTCTTCGTTAAGGTTAAAAATAGAGGGTTGTTTACATGGAGGTAGGAAAGGGAGGAGGGGCCATTCCGCGCTAGAAGTGAAGCACTGCTTTGAAGCTTGGGTCACCCGACGAGGTGTTCTTTGTTTACATTCAGAAGCTCGCTTGACAAGATTCTGATAGTATTTCGACACACGACAGTTCCATAGAAATCGAAAAAGGGACACTCTCGCATGAAAGAAACATTCATAGTGTAATGGATAATAGCAATTTGTATAGTTTACTAACATTTACGCAAAAATCAAATCTTGATTATTTTTCGATAATTAACAACAGCGATTTTGATTATGAATTTGTTTTATAAAATTCTCAGCTGTTGCACTACAAAAATATAGATTTTACGAAAATTGCTAAAAGAGATCTGCCAAAATTTATTTTCTAGAGGATTTGAAAAGTTTGAAACTTGATGACTAAATGTAAATATAAAATTATGTATGTTAAAATATTTGTAATTAGGCACATAGGTCAGATTAAGTTTTTATTAAATAGAGTAACGCATGCAAGGGCTATCTACCTAAAGAGAGAGATGCCATCGTGGAGGAATTTTGAAGAAAAACTGACCTTTGAGTGGGTATTAAAAATAATACTTATAATTTTCATTCAAATTATATTCATATATATTTTTTATGTAAAACTTTCGGGTGTATGCTAAATTAGTGTAAATTACTTTACATGAAAAATATAGTGAATGCACAGAAATTAAAGATTTGCACATGCCGGAAATGATAAATAGGAAATATGTATGGGTATTTATGCATGTGCTTGCAAAAAGCATGTATCTGCCTTTGACAAAATACTTAAATATTCATTAAATTATTTATAAATGTATTTGAAATGAAGAATTTATTCACTTATAAACAACTGTGAAAGTACTGTGAAGAAATCTAATGATTAAATGTATCTAATTTATAATGATTATAAATGTTATCTAAATATATAATAACCTTAATATTGAATTGTAAACATAAATTGAAATCCTGTTGACAAATACGTTATAAAACTATTTAAGCAAGAATTGTTCGTACTGGAAAGCAATCTGTTAAAAGGTATTGTAAAGCAAATGCTATGAGATGCGCACTTAAGAACGTAATAAAGAGTTTTGGAATATGTATTGTTGAAATGATGGGTAAAAAAAAAAAAAAAATCTGATAAGTATAATTAAAAGAATTATTCCCTTTACATTTTATAATAACTCAGTTACAAGTTTTAAATAATACTTAAAAAAAAAAAAAAAAAAAAAAAAAAAACTTATTTTATTCCCTTTCAGAAATGTTCAGAGAAAGTCAAATACCATTTAATACCTATTTAATTATTAGGAATTAGCGAAATACTTATTTAAAGTATTTCGCTAATTTCTTATAATTCTTTAATTTAAAATGAACCGAATAGAGCATTAATTATAAATTGACTTACATTTTTCGATTTAAAAGAAGCCAAAAAATCATGTCATATTTAAGAAAGTATTTTAGGAAGAAGCTCTATAAATAGAAAAGAAATAATGCATAATTTTAATATTAATAATACAATAAACTTTGATCTTAATTTTTGTACCTTAACCGAATAAATCGAATTACCTTAATTTTTTTTTCTAATGTAATTAACGAAAACTTGTGAAAATATTTCATTCAAATTAAACCATTCTGAGAAAACTGTCCTGTGAAAAGTTATAGCATTTAATTCCGTTCAGAATGAAATGTTGCTTAAAAATATGTTGTTTTCACATACTTAGGACTCTGAAGTGTTGTAGAAAAAGAAAATATATACATTTATATGCATATTTGCGACGTAATTACAAAATATTTACACCCGAACGCGTCAAATCCCATAGAACTCAATGGTAAATGACCCAATGTTTTGGTCACCACGTAGGGATCGCCGGTGCTTCAGAGCAGGGTACGGAGAAACTTGTTTAGGGCGACTCCTTCTTACTTCCTACCTCCATGGATGGAAGCCAGGGGAGAAGGCGGGTTGTCCAGCGTCGGTCATTGTCAGGTCTTTAGTAATTACTCTCCTGGCACCGCATGTAGTTATAGCCTTAAGCTGCAGTTTTGTGAAACATTTATTGACGCACAACAGAAAACTAATTCATCCTGAGCTTTGGTATAAGAAACAGTTGTAGATGCAATTTCAAGTTACGGTTTGCGATAAGAATAGGACTAAATTTTTTACCTAATTAATTTTTGCATAATTTTTTTTCTCATTTGATTTTAATTAAAAGTAACGCATCTGCACAGGAAACAATTGTTTAATTTTGCATTTAAGTTTGAAAACAAGAAAACCGCAGTTATTAAAATTAAGAGGTTTATTTCAAAATTATTAGTCCCTGAGAGACTAATGTTTTCATTTTGCGATTTTGCGTCAAATCACTCTGAATGTCCGTTTAACTTTTCAAACTGTTGCCACCAAATATTGTGATAAAACAACAGTACCTAGAGCATCGAGTTTCGAATGACGTAATCCTACTGCGAATATGGGCAACTGGAAGCCCAAATTTGGAATTTGTTTTATTATCGATTTTATATTTTGTACCGAATTTTTGATTAACAAACTCAAGAATTTCAAAGAGAGCCATGGCAATGTTGTACAGAAAAAACATTTTTATCTCCAGCGCGTGAGACTGTGAATCGAAAATTCTAAAAATGTGCTCAATTTAAAATTATTTTGCGATACTGCTCTTGAACTGAATTTTATGTTTTAAGTGCGAAGAATATGATATTTAATAAATAAAGGTAACACACAAAATGTTAAAAAAAGGCCCCTTTGGACGTAATTTAAAATCTGAAACCTTTCAGATTTTTTATTTTACTAAAATTTTAAAATCTAATTAAATTGGATCCTATAACCACGCGATCTGGATTTAAACATTTAATATGCAATGAACCCTCTTATGGCGACCTCTTCCAAAATAATTTCTCAGAGTAGAAATTAACACTTGTACCGAGCATTATCTCTTTAAGACGACCACTTCCACCAAAGACCAAAATAATTAGAAACGTGGATGATCGTATTAGAGAGGATTTAATGCATTTTACAATGCACCAATGCGTAACCTACTCAGAGCCGGACCATCTAGTAGCCCATAAACGATTGGCGACCATCTCCATAAGACGATCACTTCCAAAAGTGACAGACATTTCTATGGTTATAAACAAACGCTTGCACTGAATATCATCTTTCTAAGGTGGTCATCTTCACAGAATACCAAAAATCAACTAGAAACATGTATGGATTAGCACGAGGGCTATCTACCTAAAGAGAGGGATGCATTCGTGGAGACCTTTCTAAGGGAAACTGGCTCGTATACATATTACACATGGAGAAAACCACGAAAGTGCCCATGCAGCCAGCCCATTCGCGGTATTGGAATCTCGGACCAAACTACCAGTGTTCAGCGTCTTTACCGCTCGGCCGCTGATAGGCTGAAATCTGATGTATGGCTGATGGATATCTTAGAAAGGATTTTTACTTATAGTAGTTATATTAATTACAATTACGTGTAAAGCTTATGGAAACTTAAAAGCGGCCGAGCGGTTAAGTTGCTGAATACCCTGGTTGTTAGATCTGGGTTCGATTCCTAGCAAAGCAGCTTTTCGTGGTTTTTCCCCTATATAACGTGGTTACGAGCTAGTTTTCCTTAGGAAGCCCTCCACGAAGGCAACCATTCTCTTAGGCAGATACCTTTCATGCGCCTTGTTATAGTCAAGTAAATCAAACCAAATTAAAGAAGCTTATTCATTCTACTCTCCAAATTGAGCTCCAAATAAGTCATACGTGGGAGCTTTTCGTATTCATAATATAAAACGTATCAAAATGGAAAATTAAATAAATTTAATTATTTAACTTGGTTATCTAGAATTCCAGTTTTTAATTTCTCTCTTGTTTCCAAAAATATGAGCATGAATAATTCTGTAATAAAGCATAAACCGATAACTTTGAAATTCAGAGAATAACTTAAATGGCCTTTGACCACTAGCAGCCGAGAGGTAAAAATCGTTGAATATTGGTAGTTCGACTGGGGTTCAAATCATGGCGGATGTGCTGCTTACCAGGAAATTTTCGTGTTTTTCTCCATGTGTAACATAAATACGAGTCAGTTTCTATCAGACGTATGAAATAATTTTTGTCAACTACCCGCTATAAACAGTCCTCCATGAAAGCATCCATATTCACTTCGGCAGATAATCTTAAGGTACTTTGCCATAACCTAAATAATCTGATTTGATGATCATGCTAATTTTTTCTCATACTGAAGCCTGTGATGCTTTAATTAATATTTTATTTATCATAAACTGTGTTAACTGCTTTAAATGAACCAAATCAGGATTTTTTTCTGTTAGATTTCCTTTTTGAAATTTTTGACAGCATTTTAGAAGCCTAAATATGTCCGATCGTTTTAGTAAGACGTATTATTTGTAACTGTTTTACATATAAGTACAGAGAATCTCATGACGGCGAACTCGAAAAGTGTTTCCTACAACATAAATAAACAAGCTTTTATACATTTGCCTCTCTAATGCAAACATCTATATAAGTGGCTTAAAGATCGCTTGAAGCGGCCGTTAGTAGTCGCATTAGAAATGTCTCATTATATTTGCATTTTTGTGGCATTTAATAATTTCAGTTACATGTCTGCCTTATAAAATATAATATTGATTTTTCAAGGTCGTGTAATAACTTTCAATATAAATTAGAATAGTAATAATCTTTTATATTCCATTCGGATTATTGTATTCGTATGAAAGCCTTGAATCAATTGTTGATCATTATTTTGTACGTATGCTATTGCAAAAATTTAAAAATTCTTAATTATGATATTTTCCAATATTCGGGCTTTAAATGCCCAAGTTATTTAATTTTATGCCAAGATTTAAACTTTGTGCATTTACAATAAGAAGATCTTAATTCTGGAACTTTTTAACATCTGAAGCTGGTTAAAACTGGTTGAAATGTGTTGCAGTCGCAGTTCGTATGCAAAACCATTCTCGCACTGATTTGTTATATGCGTAATTTATAGCAATTTCCCTAAGTAACCAAATTTTAGATTTATATATTTTTTTTTAATTGTGAAAATAAACAAAAAGAAAGGAGAACATTTTTCTTTCTTACATTATAATTATTTTCAGTTCATCTTTTATGATAAATAGTGTATTTTTCAATTTTCCTCAACTGTCAAATCTTGTTGTATTTCTAAATATCTTTAGATTATTTACAGTCCCTGCAATTTTAGAGGTTTTATGTTAAACTCTAAAATAGTTATTAGAAGAATTATTAGAAGCATTTGATGTAATTAATGACCCACGTCGCCCATAGATTCGCAAATTTTGAATTTTCAATATTGTTGCAAGCACTTGAGCAGAAAATTCGTCTTTTCTAGCAAATTGCAAATTTTAAAATTCAAAAAATTCAACTCCATCAATCCAATTTTCAGACTCAATTAAAGGCACTGAAGTTATTTAACATTTAAGAACTCTCAGTGATTTAGAACTCCCCGGAATTGGTACTCAAGAAATGATTTCAAAAATGCTCTTCTACATCTATTAATAATTGTTCTATCTCTTAAATAGCTAGTATCTACTGCATTTTCTCCTCATTTCTTCTTTGGTGGTTATTTGAATCATGGCAAAGCACGGGAACTGTCTGTCTAAGAGAAGGGATGTCTTCGTGGAGGACTTAACGAAGTATGAGAAAGGGAAACTTGATTGTATTTACCTTACACATGAAGAAATAACTAAATTATCTTGCAACCAGCTTGTTTGCTGGGATTTGAGCACCTGTCGAACTATCAGTGTTAAGCGACCGCCAGAGTCGTAGCTAGGGTTTTCAGAGTCCAGGGACAACTGAAGATTTCGCGCACCTTACTGCTTGCCAAGGATGGAAAACATTTAATTCTACAATGTCGTAATATCAGTTTGGCGCCTCTTGGATTCTGCGCCGGGGGACAGATGCCCCCTTGCCCCCTTCTAGCTATGGCCCTGGAGACCGCTGGAGCGCTGATGAGTTGCATTATGTATTCTGCTTAAGAATATAGAACACAAATTACTGTCAATTTTATTATATCATCAGTGTTTGGTAACTTTCCCTATGAAAATAAAATTGTTAGAAATATGAATGAAAAGACATGTAAATATTTTGAATTTGGATTCAATTTAATCCCCTTCATGTAACATATAATGCTGTAATTTACGTAATAATTAAAATTTTTGAATATATTAACACAAAAGGATACGGCAATGCTGTTACGGCATTCGACAAAATATGTCTCGTTTACGTATATACCAATCTTTGCAGAAGGAAGAAAATTATAGCCAATACAGAAAATTTCTAAATTCAATTTCGCCAGATAAATTTTACATTAAAAAAAAAAAAAAAAAAAAAAATCAGTACACATAAATAATTAATTGAATGAATGTAAATTTTTACTGCAGAATACATAAATTAATTTTTAATTTTCAGCTCAATGTAAAATTGTTCCCACGAAAAATTTATATTATAAGAAAAAGTTAAATGTCTGTTATGTCGAATATTTCTTCACTTAGATTGCAGAGACATTCGATATTTTATGGAAGCAGGAGACTTGAAAAAATGAGCAACCCCCTCTCCGGGAATCGAACCGCGGATCCCTGGAATACGCGCCCAGCGTGCAGACCACTACACCACGAAAGCACGTCAAGAAGGCTCAAGTCTAAAATTTATGCATATTTAGTATTAATTCTATATTTTGCATATTAACATTTAAAAAAAAATACCTGACTAAATTACTCCTGGACGGTTGTGTATAAGTCTATGGTTTGTTTGATCAAGTGTGACTCATTTGTAAAGTATTGAATGGTGTACTCGCAAAACCTTGTGAATTTTGTGTTTCTTGAAAAATCGGCAATACTAAGTATGATTGCTAAATATTACATTCTTTTTAAGGGGACATTATAGTATAATAATAAGAATATTTTCTCCTGGGATATACTTTTATCAATGATATGTTACTGTAGCGCAGTTTTGCTAAATTCCTATAAATCAGTTCTAATTATTCTAAGCTGATTTACTAAGACTTGAAATGATGCTCAAGGCCGGCGCTAGACTTTTTGCCGCACGGTGCCTGCTTTACAACTTCAAAATTCTGCCGCCCAGCTCTTTCCAAAGTTCTAAAAATTTTGCGTTCTCTCAATTCTGCCGCCCGGTGCGGCCGCACCGATTGCATATGCTCTGGCACCGGCCATGATGATACTAGGAATGACTAGGAAACGATAATTCAGATAATACTTATTATCTGAATTGTCATTTCCTCATAAACATGATGATTATTAAAAATTACAGACGTTTTAATTAATAACAACCTTAAAAACTGGTTGTTAGTAGCTTTAATTTTGACTCCATACACTTCAACAATTAAAAAAGCCAAAAGATAGGAAGTTTCCTTGTCAGCCCTTTTTGAGTCCTTTTCTAATACTGCTAAAATTCTGCATGATATTTGTTTTAGAACTGCTAAGAAACTGCTAACAAAATTTTAAATACAAAAGTTATACTGCAATTTTAAGTCTGAAAAGTAATTAATTCAGACTTGAAAGCTCTTGAAACATAGAACTTGAGCTCAAAACAATAAGAGTAGAATTTTGCATTCATTTTTTTTAATTATAGGATTGTTGCTTCATTGATAACAATGTTATAAATAGTTCATTTAGAATTACACTACAATTGCTGCATTAGAATCCATATTTCTTACTAATAATTTAAACATGAAAAATGAGAACTATAATATTTATATGTACTTTTTAATCTCCAAATTCATAATAAAGTTTTCTCATAAATAGGAAATTGACTGTTTTCAACAGTTTTCACCTCTTCGTCAAGAAACATTTCTTTTACGGTCCTAATTAAAAATTACAGAACAGCAGAACATAATCTATCTCACGAAATTTGCTAAAACAAATTCTTTCGCATTAATTTTGAATTTTATTTAACTAAAATTTATTCAATATTTCGAGTTCTGGATAATCAAATTAGCGGTATCATTCTAAAGCTGCAAAATGTAATTAAAAAGCTCAGCTTCGTTTTTAATGATTCATTTTACCACGCCACTGGGGGAAAAAAAAAGTATCTGAGTTTTCAGATTTTCAATTACGTCCAAAGGGCGTTTTTTTAATGTTTTGTGTGTTACCTTTATTTATTAAATAGCATGTTCTTTGCACTTAAACCATAAAATTCAATTCAATAGCAATGCCGCAGCATATCTTTAGAATTTCCGATACACAGTTCCGCGCGCTGGAGACAAAAAAGTTATTTCCCAGCCGTAGAGTGTTGCCATTGCTCCCTTTTAAATCGCTGAGTTTGTTACTCAAAAATTCGTTAAAGTTTTTCAAAATATAAAATCGATAATAAATCAAATTCCAAATTTCAAATTTGGTCTTCCACATGCCCATATTCGTAGGAGGATTACGTCATTCAAAATTTGATGGCTCTATGTACCGTTGTTTTATCACAATGCGAGAAATATACATACATTTATGCAGATTTTTCATTATTTAAAGGAAAATCTGAAAGCTTTCATATTTCATATTGCGCCCAAAAGGATTTTTTTTAACGTTTTGTGTGGTACCTTTATTTATTAAATATAATGTTCTTCGCACTTTACCATAAAATTCAATTCCACAGCAATATCACAAAATATTTAAAAAGCGCAAAATTTAAGAATTTCCAATACACAGTTTCGGGCGCTGGAGATACATTTCTTTTTTCGTACAGTGTTCCCGTTGCACGCTTTTAAATCTATGAGTTTGTTAATTAAAAAATCGTTAAAGTTTTGCAAAATTGGGAATAGCTAATAAAACAAATTCCAAATTCAGAATTTTAAGTGCTCATGTTTGGCTGGAGTACTACGTTATTCAAAATCGGATGGCTCTAGGTACTGTTGTTTTTTGAAAATGCGAGAAACATTCATGCATTCATGCAAAATCTTCATTATTTAGTTTCTTTAAATATAATGCATGGCAATAATATTTTGTAGCAACAGTTTGAAAAGTGAATCAACGCAGAAAGTGATAGTCCTTTGGGTCTAACGCCCCTTCGGGCTAAAAAAAAAAAAAAAAAAAAAAAAAAAAAAAAAAAAAAAAAATGTTAAATTAGCAAGTTAAAAGTCAGAAATAGCAACATTTAACCGATAAGAAAGTCAGAACTCTTTACGACCTCGCTCGAAAAATGCAATTTTGAATAAAATGATAATTTTGCTTCTTTATTAAATTATTTTTATAACAGGGCCTTGCATGAATGGATTATATTCTACTACAAGAAATTTTTTCATACCAATAAATTGCCAGAGTTAGGGACAGAAAGTACAGTAAACCCTTTCTAAGATGACCACAGGTTCATAAGATTTTGGGCTTTTGCGAATTAGAGAAATAGCTCTCAGCACCGATGTCCCAGTTCTCAGAAATACTCATCATAGGAAGATAATCACCAGAAGAATGTTCACTGTTCACATTCGGAAGTGCATTATTCTATAAATGAAAGTACATTAAGCCGATTCGATTGCGTCTATGGCCGTATCTATTTATATATAGGAAAAATTTTAATATAAAATAAATATAGTGTAAAATATATGTTACCGTTAAAGCGTATAATTAAGTTATTTCCTCGAATAAGTAAATATTTGGCGGGGGGGGGGGGGGGAACTAGCCAAGCCGGTTTAGCTAATTATTTTAAAATAACTATATTAATTAGTATAGAATATAATATTCTATAAACTAACCAATGATAAATGCCGTTCAGACGGTGTAGTGGTTAGGGGAGCCAACTTCGATACCTAACGGCTTGGGTTCGAATCCAGGGGAATGCATAGTTCTAATGGTCCGTCCCTTTATAGGAGGCAAAGGTGGCCCACCTATTAGGTGACTGCATAATAAAGTGACAACTGCTTCTGGTCAAGTCGAAGTCGGCTGAGGGACCATCATTCATGTTTAAAAAAAAAAAAAAAAAAAAAAAAAAAAAAAACTTAATAACAAACAAAACAAAAAAAATCTCAAAGGTTTCAGGTTTTAAACTACGTCCAAAGAGGGCGTTTTTTTTTTTAACGTTTTGTGGGCTACCTTTTTTTATTAAATATGTTCTTTGCACTTAAACCATAAAATTCATTTAAATAGCAATGTCGCAAAAGAATTTTAAAAAAGCATATCTTTAGAAGAATTTCCGATACAGTTCCGCGCGCTGGAGATAATTTTTTTTTTCGTATAGTGTTGCCATTCCTCGCTTTTAAATCGTTGAGTTTGTTAATCAAACATTCGTTAAAGTTTTACAAGATATGAAATAGATAATAAAACAAATTTCAAATTTGGGCTTCCAGATTCCATATTCGCAGGAGGATTACGTCATTCAAAATTCGATGGCTCTATGTACTGTTTTTTTTTATCACAATGCGAGAAATATGCATATATTTATGCAGATTTTTCATTATTTAATTTCTTCGAATATAATGCAGGACTCTAACATTTGGTAGCAACAGTTTGAAAAGTGATTCGCCGTTTATAGTGATTCAACGCAAAATCGCAAAACGAAAAGAATAGTCCTCCAGGATCAAAGTCGCTTTGGACTTTAAAATAAAATAAAAAAAAAAAAAAAAAAAAAAAAAAAAAACACCCACCTAATGATAAACCGTTAAAGTGGGGGAAAAAAATGACACTATAAAATATCTGTCGTTTTATAAATTAACTGATGATAAACCGTTAGTGTTTAGAAAATTATATTTCATATTACGGATAGATTAAATAATAACGGAATGCATAATATAATATTATTGCTAGATTCGTTAAACCGTAATAAAAAATAACAGACTATACTACGCCAATAGTTCTGTTTAGCAGCTTTCGTGTGCTGTCTTTACTGACAATTCGTCATTTATCAACACTTTAATGTGAACAAGCTGTTAGCTTCCAGTTAGGGATGGATGAAATTTAGTTTAAAGACCGGCAATCATTATTTAACAGAGGAGAAACATTTGCTCCCCGTGAATTCTTTCCTTCCGGGTGAGGTGGGTCGGTTTCTTTAAGGAAACGGGTGAAGCAAACCACGGGGGAGAACATACAGTTTTCCCGCAGGCAAGTTGGAAAAACCTGCTATCGAAATGACCTTGCTCAGCTGCAGCCAGCTCAACGTCTTGCCCTTAAAACCTCCCTCAAGAGAGCCCGCTATAACCCTGCCCGTTTGGCAGGTTTCCCCATCTCCAATCGGCGACATTATTTGGCGAGATTTTAGAGTTCCTTTTTTTCCGTTCCTTATTTTCCGAGTGACATTTTTTCCGTTCCTTATTTTCAGGGGATATTATTTCCGTTTCCCTTTTTTCCGGGTGACATTTTTTCCGCACGCCAAAATTATATATATATATATTAAAATTATATATATATATATATATCCGGCGGCGCTTGAATTAGCGGTCCGTTTCGTTGTCCTTCCGTTTGGTGAATCCCCCTAGTGAAGCAATAATAACAAAAAAGAAAAAAAATTATCACGAAGGATCCGCGAGGAACATGAGAAAGCGATGCAAAGAATTCTATAAACGCTTAGCAAGCCTTTAAGGTACTCAGTACGCCACGAATAGAGCAATGAAAATAACAACATAACAACATACTGCGATAATTGTAAAGGCAAGCCGTCACTTTGTTTAGCCTGCTTTAAAGAAATTGCATAGGAAAGATTAATAATTATATTTAATTTATACATTACATTTTAAGTTATTTGTTTTGTATTGAATGTTTAATTATAATGTTGAAATGTTAATGTATGCTGTTGAATAATTAAAATAAAATAAAATTTCGTACTACGTTTTTGTTGATATGCAAGCGTGACCCATCGGTGAGTCATGCCGTCCCACGGAACAGACAAGTATGACCCACCGGTGGGTCAGGCCGGCGTCAACGTGTTAAATGAGCTAAATAAGTAGTTATAATGAGTAGTATAGATAAGGCGTATTCAAAAAGACTTCAAATGCCAACAGGAATAGCAAGATGGGCTCTCGAGCTGGTGGGAACCTCTCAAACTGAAAACTGACTTGGACTTAAATTTGAATTTAAATTGAAAATTGACTTTGATTTACACTTAATGTTCTGTTTGCAAATCAAACAGAAAATAATAATCAAACAGAAAATTAAGTGCAAATCCCAAGGTACGCTATAGTAAAATTTATCGTACAGTAAATTACATTACATAAAATATGCAAATATTACTTAGTCACAATACAATAGAGAAGTACAGACACACAGTACTGAGATAATACACAAATTAATCTAGTTGGTTACTTAGAATGGCCACTGAAGCATGGGTCGTCTGCATTATAATTATATGCCCTGGTAACTGGGTTTTCTATCATTGTAAAATTTTCGAGCAGTGAAACAATAAAACATTTAATCTTTGCCAAAGACTTAATAAAATGCTTTTAGTTTTTGGAATTAGTCTTTGGACTAATAAAATGACTTAAGCTGCTCGATGCACGCCTTTCTTCATGGAGTTTTTGATTTCTCACGTACCACGGATAATTTGTAATCTGCCGCAATCCACAATTTCGGGCAGTTTTTTGCTTTTTCCTAACAGATTAATACGAGTACGTCCACACCGGGTAGGCATAACAAAGTGTGAGACGCAACATGGAAGTGACCTGTTTGGTTGTCTATTAAATATAATTAAACTTTTATATGTTAAACTTATGTATTTATTATTTAGTACAGACGAAGGTACGCTAGTGATATTTAGATAATTAAATTTAAAAAAACGAACATCAACAAAGAAGGAATTGGATCAGTTTCATTTTTTAAACCATCAGCTGTAATGCTAGTGCATCAAGGGAGCTTGAAAAATAAACGTTCAGATATCAGATGTAATCTATGTTACTTTTTTTTGGCCAGATTGAGGTATATTAGTAGGTAGAAAATGTCACTTTGGAGCTATGAGGTGCTGAGGCGCTCACAGGGGTGGGATTTACAGAGGAGCACGTGGGTTTGCTACGTCATCAAGCCTGTGGCTCAATTATGGACGCGTCGCATCCTGTTCGTGACGTCCTCACAAACGTCAGTCGCAAGTATGTTTGTGTTGTAATCCGGTTTTATGTACATGTTTATCGATTGACGTAGAACTCCCCGCTGCTCTGATGTCATACTAAATCCGCAACCTGATTGCAGCCTGTTAGAATTTCTAGAAGATTCTATTTAGTTCAGCAACGACCGCTAGAGGACAGAAGTCTTATCCATAGCGCTTTCTGATAGGTTCTCATGGATCCTGAACAAGTTATTAACCATTATTATTAATTGATTATGCTATTTGACTTAGTATAGTAGTATTTAATGAAAAACTTTCATGTATTTGCATGCATTTGTCCATCTATGGCGTGGGAAACGTGGACGATAACACAAAGCCGTGCTTTTATCTCTATTATTTTGATAGCATATATCCTCTTTGTTCATCTGACCTAGTTCAGCGGGAACCAGCAAGAGGCTGATGGACTGCACATAGGCAATTCTGTTCCAACTTTCTCAGACCTTCGTACATCGTCGATATTGAATGATTTCATAACTTTAAATTTATTTTGTTTCTATTTTTGGGTAAGATATTTTAAATTTCTCATTTCTTTATCTTACAAACATAATTTACGTAATTTTCTTTTCTTCTCGCCGTTAAATTAAATGTACTAATTTTCACACCATATTTTTTTATATACAAACATAAGATTTTCTTTTTTTCCACATTTTTTAGTTTTACATTCTTTTCCCCTACATTTAACTTGCAAAAGTAATAGATTATATAAAAGTAATACGTTTTCACAATTTTTGTTTTCTCTTTTTATTTTACAAAAGGTTTTCCCCCTTTCAGTTTAATCTTTCCTTTCCGTGTTTTAAATTTTTCACTTTATTTGTTTTACAAAAGCTGTACTTATTTTCATACGATTTTTTCTTTCTTTTTACGAACTCGGTCTTTTTTCCCTATATTTTACTTCAAGAAGTAATTTTTAATTTTTCTTTTATATAAAAGTATTTTTTTTAATTCTTTGAAGAATTTTTCTTCTCTCATTTCTTTTTTCTTTCTTTGATTTTCCTCTTAAAGAAAATGTTTTAAAAACTTATTGATGTTACACCTCCAATTCTCGAAGCGTAAAGTTACATATATATTTCTCTGTCTATGAAATTTAAGCTGGAACTTACACGCATGTAATTTCCCTCTAGAGGCTTTCATGGATAATATTTTCTGTAAATTTAAACCAATAAGTACGATGTTCCTTCCATATAGCTTACTTCATATTATATTTCTTATTAGTTTTTTTACGCTACTTATATTAAATATATACAAAACTTTCTCTCCTAATGTATTATACCTTAGTACTAACACTTAACAGGTGATAATTCGAACTTTCTCTTCTAACGTATTATACTAACCTTTTGAAACACTATACTAAAACATCGCGGATTCTCTTTTACACATCTCATTTTTGTTCAAAGGACTCACGAAATGTGTCAAACAAATGTAAATTTTTAACTTTCTATTTTCCATTTAGACATTTTGCCTTACATTTAACCTTTATCATGATCTTAAAACATATCCCTGTTAATATTTCTGGTTCTTTTTTTCCTAAAAATAAATACAGACTTATACGGATTTTTTAAAGATCTACTGACTTTGAATTAAACCTTCTAATTCAGAAAAAAATAAATTTTCACCGCATAAAATCTACTTGAACTAATATATGGACATCTCTAGCCAGTTTAGTTCAAATACATACGAAACAATATGAAATTTCTTATTATTGTCTACTCCAGTTTAATACGTACCAACATTAGTAATGAAAAGATTACAAAATTTCACTTTCGTAGCTGAACATTAATTCCATGTCCAGACATTTTTTCGTTTTAGATGTTTCACACAAATGTGGCTCTATACTGAATTTAAAATATTACTTTACAATGTGGATATTCTTCTCTGTAGTTAAAAATTATGTAGCTTGTTAAAAAAATAAGGCTGTGATAAGTTCAAATATAGCATTGTTTATGAAGGTCTGCGGTAAATGGTGGGATCACATTAAAAATCCGGGTGAAGATTTCCCATGATAGAAATCAAAATTTAACGTATGTTCGGTGATTTAAATACAATGTGTACAAGAAAATCCAAGATATTTTTGTAAAATATTTCAAAGAGTCAATCTGTGTTAGTAATATATCTGAAATCTCCTGCTCATGTAAAAGGAGTGTTTTGAATATATTCATGTAAATGTCTGTAAGGTAAAATAATAGGAAATGAAATGCTGTTGGTACGTATTAAACTGGAGTAGACAAAAATACGAAATTTCATATTGTTTCGTATGTATTTGAACTAAACTGGCTAGAGATGTCCATATATTAGTTCAAGTAGATTTTATATGGTGAAAATTTATTTTTTCTGAATTAGAAGTTTTAATTCAAAGTCAGTAGATCTTTAAAAAATCCGTATATGTCTGTATATATTTTTAGGAAAAAAAATCAGAAATATTAACAGGGATATGTTTTAAGAACATGATAAAGGTTAAATGTAAGGCAAAATGTCTAAATGGAAAATAGAAAGTTAAAAATTTACATTTGTTTGACACATTTCGTGAGTCCTTTGAACAAAAATGAGATGTGTAAAAGAGAATCCGCGATGTTTTAGTATAGTGTTTCAAAAGGTTAGTATAATACGTTAGAAGAGAAAGTTCGAATTATCACCTGTTAAGTGTTAGTACTAAGGTATAATACATTAGGAGAGAAAGTTTTGTATATATTTAATATAAGTAGCGTAAAAAAACTAATAAGAAATATAATATGAAGTAAGCTATATGGAAGGAACATCGTACTTATTGGTTTAAATTTACAGAAAATATTATCCATGAAAGCCTCTAGAGGGAAATTACATGCGTGTAAGTTCCAGCTTAAATTTCATAGACAGAGAAATATATATGTAACTTTACGCTTCGAGAATTGGAGGTGTAACATCAATAAGTTTTTAAAACATTTTCTTTAAGAGGAAAATCAAAGAAAGAAAAAAGAAATGAGAGAAGAAAAATTCTTCAAAGAATTAAAAAAAATACTTTTATATAAAAGAAAAATTAAAAATTACTTCTTGAAGTAAAATATAGGGAAAAAAGACCGAGTTCGTAAAAAGAAAGAAAAAATCGTATGAAAATAAGTACAGCTTTTGTAAAACAAATAAAGTGAAAAATTTAAAACACGGAAAGGAAAGATTAAACTGAAAGGGGGAAAACCTTTTGTAAAATAAAAAGAGAAAACAAAAATTGTGAAAACGTATTACTTTTATATAATCTATTACTTTTGCAAGTTAAATGTAGGGGAAAAGAATGTAAAACTAAAAAATGTGGAAAAAAAGAAAATCTTATGTTTGTATATAAAAAAATATGGTGTGAAAATTAGTACATTTAATTTAACGGCGAGAAGAAAAGAAAATTACGTAAATTATGTTTGTAAGATAAAGAAATGAGAAATTTAAAATATCTTACCCAAAAATAGAAACAAAATAAATTTAAAGTTATGAAATCATTCAATATCGAGGATATACGAAGGTCTGAGCAAATTGGAACAGAATTGCCTATGTGCAATCCATCAGCCTCATGCTGGTTTCCGCTGCACAAGGTCAGATGAAAAAAGAAGATAGTTACTATCAAAATAATAGAGATAAAAACACGGCTTTGTGTTATCGTCCACGTTTCCCATGCCATACATGGACAAATGCATAAAAATACATGAACGGTTTTCATTAAATACTACTATACTAATTCAAATTGTATAATCATTTAATAATAATGGTTAATAACTTGTTCAGGATCCATGAGAACCAATCAGAAAGCAATGATCAAGGATCAAGGATCAAGGAAGTGCAATTTACGGAGTTCATAGGCAATTACGTCTTTACCTCCACATCTTCAAAGGAAATTAAATCATCCGAAAGAGGGGATTGTCAAATAGGGTAAAAATTTTGATAAGCCGAATGACTTGGAGTAAGTGCCTTCACACTGAGTCGAAAAAAGGCAAAAAACTCAGAAGGTCTTAATTTTGCGCCGAAAAAGGGCCAGAATAATTTAGATAGGGGCAGCCAGAAAAATTTTGACTAGAAAAATAAAAGGTGAAGTTTCCTTGAACCTTGATAATCATTTTCTTTGCATACGTCAGATGAAGAATACGCAGGGGAATTCCGATGCGCGTTCTTCGAGGTGGGAGGGAGGGGGGAACCTGTTTACAGGTCGAAAAAGTAGTTCTGTCAGTGATCAGCTGGGAGGAAGAAGTTTCATTTTTGACCGCTATTCAATGCGGTTTTTTAAAAGCCAAAAGGACGCTGTTAAGCGCCTAAGAAAGTTCCTTTTTAAAGGAAGAGAGAAGTTTAAAAAATCTTTTTCAGTTTTATTGCATTTGATAGATTAAAGTATAGTAAAGTAGTCACCGTAAACCTTCATCGGTTTGCCTTCCACCACACTTTAAATCATGTCATCCGACTAAACAAAAGTTAGCTTCATTTTATTCCTATGTTTTCCGTGCTCTTCAAGTTTGTTCCTCCAAACTAGCCCTTGATGAAGAACTAAATTATTTAAAAGCAATAGCTATTGACAGGGGCTTTTCACCCAACATTATTAATCAAGCAGTTAAAAAATTCTCATCTCAACACACTAAAAGCCACACTCTTATTTTAGGAGATTATAAAAATTCTGTTGTCATTCCCTTCTTTCCATCAATTAGCTATAAAAGTTGCACATATTTTGCAGAAATTTAACTTTCGGGTTGTTTACTCTCCCATCAATAAAATTCCAACTTCTATACTCAAGGACCCCATTCCGGATATGAATTCCTGGGGTATTTATAGGATTCCTTGCCAGTGTGGTTTAATTTACATTGGCCAAACTAAGAGAGCCTTAAAATTTCGCGTCAAAGAACATGAGGCATATGTTAGAAAAAAGGAAACACAGAAGTCTTCTGTTGCTCAACATTGTTGGTCCGAAAATCACACTTTCAATTTTTCTGCTGCCAAAATTATTCAAAAAACATCTTCCATTGGAGAACTGGATTTTCTAGAGGCATTTCACATTCATAAAAATCTTTCTGTTCTAGTTAACGATCCTAATTCCAATCCAAATTTGCCTTCGGCTTTTAGAGAAATTATGTTTTAGTTCTGGTTTCGCCAACAGATGGCGCCACTTGCTTATTCTTGTCCAGGCTTTCTTATCTTATCTAAACATTATTTCCTATCTTGTTCATTTGCGGTTTTGCAGCTGAAGATGATGGTTCGGTAAAACCATCGAAACTAGTCCTGTGAAAATTTTGTAAATTAACGCTGATTTTTGTTGTTTGACTTCTGAATTAGATTAAAGTATGTTAAATCAGTCCTATTTGACTGTGATGTTTCTTATTAAAGAAACGTTAATGAGGTTCCTCGAGTTAATGCCGTGTGCATTAAAGAACTTTAGAGGCGGGGGGTTAAGGAACGACAGGTAGTTATTCACGTGGCTATCAGTGTGCTCATATCTAGCCCGTTTAAATGGCAGAGCTCAATATTCCCTGTTAAGAACCGCTCTGGGTCTTTTTCGGGAAGAAGCAACAGCAGGATCGTATACGGGTAGCATATGAAGCACAGTATTTGCAACACGTTGAATATTTTTGAAAAATTTTTCCGAAAGTCGCTGTATATAGCGATTAATGAGCATAATTTTGAGGTCGTTATGAATCTCTTCGTTCCGTACAAACCACGGAGCTTTTAGAATTTGCCGAAGCATTTTAGATTGAAAAATTTGGACATGTTTTCTGTTAGTCAGTGCACATGGGCCCCATACGGGACACGCATACGTAAGAACCGGCCTAATCATTGATTTGTAGAGCAAGATTTTGTTATCAGTTGACAGGTCGCTATGACTAGCTAAAAGGGGGCGTAGGGCGGTTTTGACAGCTGTCGCACCCGCTATGATTTTGCGGATGTGAGGCTGCCAAGTTAATTTTGAGTCTAGTAAAACACCTAGATATTTGTAAGAAGAGACCCAGGGAATGGGTTCACCGAAGAGCATTAAATTAGGTAAATTTGGGATGTTTCTTCGGATGAACATAGTGGCAGCACATTTTGCGACATTAGTTTTGATTTTATACAGACCGAGCCAGAGTTCTAAGGTCGAAAGGTAACTGTGCAATTGTGAGATTACCTGGAGAGTGTTGGAGTGTTGTGAAATGATGGCTGTATCGTCTGCGTATACCGCAAGATCGATATTTGGGGCCTTAGGAATATCATTTACATAAAGGTTAAAGATTGCGGGGGGCGAGGAGACTTCCTTGAGCCACCCCAGCATAGATTGGGCGGGGAGAGGAGAATTCGTGGTTAGCTCGCACGCGGAAACTGCGTCCGGTCAAGTACGAGTTAATAATTTTAATGAGATGAGCCGAAAAACCAAGCCGCATGAGCTTGTAAATAATCCCGACATGCCAAGTCCTGTCAAAGGCTTTGGCAACGTCTAGATAGACAATTCCAGTTTTCTCTTGTTTACGAAAGCCTTCATGAATGAATTCCACTACACGGAGTAACTGGTGTACCGTGGAGTGTTTAGGTCGGAAGCCGAATTGTTCCGGGATTAGTAAATTTTGATCCCGACAGAATTCATTCAGGCGATTAAGTAAGACAAATTCATAGATCTTAGAGAGAGAAGATAACAGACTGATGGGTCTGTAATTGACGGGCAGGTTTAAATTTTGTCCCGGTTTTGGAATGGGGACGACTGCTGCAATTTTCCAGCAGTCGGGGAAATTAAATTTATGAGTACCGTGATCCATACGATAAACATAGGGGGGAAGTTTTTGATCATGCGATTCGAAATAGAATCTATGCCAGGTGCCTTGTCAGGTTTCAATTTGTCTATGAAAACCATGACTTCAGAAGGGTCCGTTGGCCTGAGTTCAGATGTGGTAGGTTGTGTTAAAAAATCTTTAACCCGTGCTTGTATGCGCCCCTGTGTAACCGGGCGGTTACAGTAGGAGTCGTGGTTTGTTGTGAATTGAGTTGCAAGGCTGTCAGCTATGACATTCGCCTTTTCTGAGTCAGTGTAGGCCATCTGTGCGCCATCGGCCGTTTGAAGGGGCGGAATGTGTGTTTTATGTTTGCGTAATCGGGCGGCTGCGCGCCAAATCGATTTGTCTTCAGTCGTGAGGGACTCAATGAATGTTTACCACTCCGCTTGTTTTAATAAGCGGGTTTCGGTCCTTATCTCGTTCTGTATCTTGCGAAATTGGGCACGGATATTGGGATCTCGTGACCTTTGCCAAATTCTTCGCAAGTAATTTCGCTGCTTAATTTTGAATTTAGTCTCAGGTGGGAGCCTAGCACCTGGATGTTTGCGTGGTTTTGAAGCCGCAGATCTCGCTTCTTTCAGTAAAGATTCCAGACTTTTGATATGCCTGTCAAAGTCCGAATTGCTGGAAATTTTGATGGGAGGGAGTGAAGTTTTTTCCAAAATAAATCTAAAGTCGTCCCAATTTGTTGAGACTTGCTCCTCTAATTTTGAGTATCGATTTTGAATATCTAGGGTTATCAAAACGGGGTAGTGATCAGAGTCCAATTCCTGAATCACTTTTATCTCATGCCGAAAAAATATATTATAAAATGCAGCCAGATCAAGAGTTGCAGGGGACCCTCTAACAGGGTAAAAAGTCGGGAGGGTAGGAGCTATGATCTGTACATGGTTACTCTGGCACCATGAATTTAGACTAATACCATACCTGTTCCTATTAGAACAAAACCATGCGGTATGGCGTGAATTTAGATCACCAGCAATTATTAGGTGATTTGAAATATTCAAAAGTTTGTCAAAATCATTGACAGGAAAAGCTGGCCTTCCACGTGCTGTAGACAGTGGAGGTAGATAAGCTGAGACTATTGTCAGCGGGGAGGAATTTTGAAGGAAAATTTTGATGATTGTCGCTTCCAAAAAAATTTAAATCAGGGGACGGTATCATGTGGTGCTTTAACGAACGCTTCACATAGATACAAGTGCCCCCACTATTGTCCTCTAGCGGTCGTTGCTGAACTAAATAGAATCTTCTAGAAATTCTAACAGGCTGCAATCAGGTTGCGGATTTAGTATGGCATCAGATCATCGGGGAGTTCTACGTCAATCGATAAACATGTACATGAAACCGGATTACAACACAAACATACTTGCGACTGACGTTTGTGATGACGTCACGAACAGGATGCGACGCGTCCGTAATTGAGCCACAGGGTTGATGACGTAGCAACCCCACGTGCTCCTCTGTAAATCCCCCCTGTGAGCGCCTCAGCACCTCATAGCTCCAATGTGACATTTTCTACCTACTTATATTAAAGTATTTATTTCTCTCATCTGTAAATAATTTAATTTAACATAATGTTTCTAACAGAAAGAAAATATGAACATTTCAGCCTAACTGTAACTGTAAGCCCGTCATAATCCTCTTGCATATATTCTCTCCTTATTTGAACATTTGCTGAAAAAGAATTGCGAACTAGTAATGCATTCAAACTCTGAAGTGTTATTAATGTTTTTATCTAAAGTACCTTTCTAAATGAATTCAGGATTATTGCGGGTCATTCTTTTTCTGATAGCACCAAATTAATGGTTGTACGGGATGGTCATGAAAACAGCTTTATCGATACATGTAAAACCTAGCGCCAAATGTGTCTATCCGCTCAAGCAACCGAAATAATGTAAAGATAAATGTAATGTAATGAAGTAAATGTAAATAAAAATAAATTCCACATTTTGTTATTTGAAGTTATGCGCTCAAGATTCTGACGATTTAAATCAGGGACAGGGAAACGTGGACGGGGCAACAGTACTTTGCATATGTTAGCAAAGGTATTAAGCTCGATTTAAATCAATAGATAAACGATTTAAATCTCTCACGGTTTCCATTACAGTGAAAACATACCAACATTTCGGACTGCAACACCCATGTTTTCCTGAGAAAATTTATCAGCGCATTGAAAAACCATAAATGACCTTGGGACGATACACGTATGACGAAATTTACCGGCGTAAAACATTTGCAAAGAAGAATATTTTAAAGGATCAAATCATGTGATTCAAACGCGTTCTTGACGCCGACGGATTATAAGGTCCGTTATCAGAAAATGAGAGTTTCCTTGAATTTTGGAACGGAGAAAGAGGGTTATCAAGTCAGGACTTGCAGTCCAGAAAGGAAAGTAATTCTGTAATTTGAAGATGTCCAAAATGAAAACTTCCAAACCTTGTCATTTATGAAAGATTGGTTCAGAATTTGGAGAAAATGTGTTTTCTCCAGGTAGAATTATTTTGTTTTGTATACTATGTGAAACAAAAGTTGCAACATAAAAAGGATTCACCGTTATGCAGCATATGTGGAGAGATAAGCATAATCAAGCCTCTGAACTACCAACGAAAAACAGTTAAGCAAGATTTGCTTGTGCGAAGTTCTTTAGCAATATCAAATTAACGATTTTATTAAGAATCATGTTAAACTTTTGTGTCCATAAACATTCCTCCAGAGAAAATTGGACAACCAAAGAGTTTGCTGGATTTTTAGGCCAAATAATACCTGATGAACTTACACTGTGAAAACAAAATATGTAGATGATTGTTTCTGGAACACAGTGAAGAAAATTAGGGAAATTATAAAAGGGGAAAAATATTTGTTTCAGTTAATGACAACTAATAGTCCTCATATGTGCAATGAGAAAAGTATGGATCCAGATTTACCTGGCAAATTATTGTTACTTAATATCAACAATTTAAAAAAAAAAAATGAATCACTGTGCAGTTTGTCAGTTGTTTAAACTCTCACTAAGCATTTTGTGGTCAATGAGCGTACAACACAATGACGTGTTGAATTTTTGCTTCATACGTAAGCAGGGATTTCAGTTAAGGGATTTTTATCCTAAGCACGTGCGCGGGGCATACGTAGCATCAACTCGCTGAATAAACCAATGCAAATTTGGCGGCTGGTTCCCAAAGTTGAATCTAAAGTAAAGTATTCTTAAAACTATATCGTATACAGTGTTTTAAATCCCATAGTCCTAATCTAGCTTTGCTATTGAAGGCCGTTATAAAACATCGAGTCATAAGGCTGCATTTTTGAATGTAATGTAGTGAAAACTTTCAAGCTATGAAGACATTTATGAATAGCTTTGACATGAGTATTGCTGCACGGGATATGATATTTTATAGGAATCTTTTCTAGATAAAATTGCAGAAAATCTCAAATCAGATTTCGAGACCCTAATTTCAACTACTAAATCCTTACAAAGGCTATCTCTCTACGGAAGTTTTCGATGCAGTAAATTACATTGATAAATTAGGCAAAGTGTTAAGAAAGACCAAAAGCAAAGTATTACATACTGCCGTTGCTAAATTTAGCACTATTTTGATTCAAAATTGTGGGTTTCAAACTATGTGGAAAATATCCCTCATCTTGATAACAGAAGTAGCTGCCTTGTAAACTGAAGAAATGTTAAGTGACGTATCTGGTTTTCAAGTATATTCCAGTAATTGCCGTAGAAAAAACATTTCCACGGACAAAAAAAAAAAAAAAAAAAAACTTTTACACCTACAACAGATGATCATTCACTTTTTGAAAACATCAAGAAGCACATAATAATTCAGAGCAATTATATTACATCTGTGTAAGTTTAAAAATGAGGAAGAAAAGTAAAATGAAGGGACATGTAGGTGTAAATCCTTGGGCTTATTAAATTTGTGAAGAGTTGTCAAATATATCAGTTTTATGTTTTTATATTTTTATTTTTTAAGGACAGTGCTTCCATTTTAATTACATTTTCCGGTCATTTTAGAGGCATTTTCAGTGAATAATCAGATCATTGACATCCCAGCTGCAGAACCATCAAATGCTTCAATAAAACACAATGAGATAATCAGATGAAGGCTTCGCTGAATTGCAAACAGAAAGCAACTAATATCCAAATATAGCATATTCCGGGAAATAATGATTAGCAAGAGTTTGAGTTTGTTTGAATATGGTGAAGCACACCTGCCTAAGAGGGAAAGGTTTTCTGGAAGACATTAAAAGGAAAAGAGTATTTGAAGGGAAGTCTCTCGTATTAAAACGTGGTAGAAACTATGAAATACTCAAGTCGAGCTAATATTGTTCAGCGCATTCATCTCCTCGTATCATTAAAAAGAGGTACATTTAAATCAATAAAATATCTGTCCTCTTCTTGGTTTCGAGTATTGTGAGTTCAAGTCTACCTTCAGTGCAGTTTATCGCAGGATTAACAATAAGAATTAAATGATAGCAAGTTTATAACCCATCGAATATTGAACTGTGTAAATATAGAATATGTCTCAAGCACTTTATAAAAAAGAAGTAGGGAAATAAATAGAATGAAATGACTGGAGATAAAAATTATGATAGAAATATTTTTCCTCGTTATACTTTAAAATATCATGAACTGAATTTAGACTTTTTTATAATTAGGATATTTTCTTATACTTGAACCGGAAATTTAAAATGTGATATATTTTATTTACAGTAAACACATGCACAGTTCTCCGCATTCAAAATGTCAGCAACGAAACTTATCAATATAATTTATTGCATTCGAAATGCTAACACGATTCACTAATATAACCATATTTTCATTCACACATATTATTTTCGTTAAGACATTTTTTAGCATACTTATTCTATGAAGTAAAGTGAAATTATAACCTAACAATTGAGTACAAGAGATTTTAATTATTGCCGCTGCAGTTTCCTTTTTAATCCACGGGGAATTTAAACGAAAGAACCTTCTTCTTGCGTGTTGTACATACGCAAGAATAGAAATGTTGTCTTCATTTTTGAAAGATCAGATGCTTAAATATTACCGGAAAAGAAGGCGTAAACATGCAAATCTTTAACTGTTTCTTCTTTGCTATGTTAAGCTCGTAAAAGCTGAAAGGAAACCTAATAAATTTGCAGGCAGTGGCAAAGGGCACAATTTCTCCATCAGAAAGTTCCATTCCATACTAATCTCATACAAAGCAGGAAATATTTTCAGTTGCACAACAAATTCCTCCCATTGTTCTAAGCTGGCAATGTCCCAGCCATACATTATCTATCATTTACATAGATATACGAATGTTTCCAGTTTCTCGAAACCCATTGGCGCGGATATTGCTATTTTTTTATTTGAAATATTCTCTTTAGTCTCCGGTTTATTTGCCGTTGTGTTTCTTTTGCTTCCGACACTGCACATGTCATTATATTGCGCATGCTTGACTTAGCGTGCAGAAAAATTCTGGAACAGAAGAAAAGAGAAAGATAAGAGCTTTGAAACGTTCCCGCCTTAGTCTTTCAAGGAAAAAAAAAGTGGAGAAAGAAAATAGCAGGAAAATAGTAACGTAAAAAAAATTGAATGTTGAATTCTTTTATTGCAATCATCGTTATTTTCGACCTCTTTTCTTCTCAGACGAGGTAGCAATTTTATTCTGCTTGATAGTAAATTCATTAAAAGTGACTTGCTTTTAAATAGATTTTCCTGTCTTTAAATTTAATGTTATTCTATGCATACGCGTTGTTGAAATGTCAGGGGATGCTGAATGAACATTAACTGAAATGGAAAATCTCATCCAATATAAAGAATATAAGCAAGCAATTTCAGTTAAAATATTCTTGAATATACGAAAATTTAGAAAGAAAGCCGTAAATCTGGAAATTCATTTTTTTTAACAATAACTAGAAACAGAAATGCAATCAAATGTTTAATGTACATTTTTCTGAGCTTCTCATTTTTCCTTGAGATAATCTAATATTATAATTTTTAAAATGTAAGCACAGATTGACTTATACTAGTTGTTTAAGGGGTATAAGCAAACCCTATACCGAAAATGCTAAATTGGCCATTTTCGATGTACCTTTTCTCAAAAATCTTCTGTAGATACACGCTTGAATTTTTGTGTGTAATTAAAGTATACCTATCTGATTATACTGAAATGAGCTTTTGAAACATTTTGAATTTTAGGATAATTTCAGAATCTTTTGTTAGGCATGAAACATTTGGCACTTTTCTCACAAAATTTTAAAAAATTTTGCTTTGTAAGAAACAAAATTTTTTAAAATGTAAAAACAAAATTTTTTAAAATTTTGTTTCCTTGGTTTATCACAAAAAGCTCATTTCAGTAAATATTAGAGAACCTAATAAATAAGCGAGAAAAATGTTAGATACCTGTGAACTGTAGTTCCTGAGAAAAGGTACATCGAGTACAAAAAAAAAAAAAAAAAAAATCACGTTTGTAGAAAAACGCGTTTTTATTTAAGAACTCTCATTGATCTTAGCATTCGATGACAAATTAAAACTAGTCATTTTATAGTTCTAATTTTCATAGAGATTAAAATATGGTATTTTTAGAAAGATAAAAGTGTACAGAGTTTGAAAATGCAAAAATCCAAAATGACCATTTCTAGAAGATTTTTGTGTTTCAACACTCCTTAATAAAATATCTTAATTTATGCGATTCTCTGAGTCCCATCTTTCAACACTGAAAAAGAGTTTTCAGAATTAGTTTAAAATTATTCCAAATTTTAAGTTGAATCTGGCTTTTTGTTCTGTAAATGGACTCGAATGTCCCCTTGCTTTAAATATTATATTTCTATTCAAATATTGTTTTTTGCATATGAGAAACGACAATTCCTTTCTCGAAATACATGAGCTTTTCATATTATCAGTTCTAATAGATAGATGTTTCATATTTCGTCTTACGCTTTGTATGCTTTCGTGAAAAGAAAAGATCTTAAATGAAAGAATTTCTACGTTTACTTTCTTTTGAAACATCCATAAAATTTAATTAAGACACAATAACACGCCGAATAAATACTGATTCAGAAGTCAAACAACAAAAATCAGCGTTAATTCACAAAATTTTGTGAATTAACGCTGATTTTTGTTGTTTGACTTCTGAATCAGTATCAATAAAATTTATTAATGTCGACAGTGGTCCTACATAATTCAACGCTTTTAAAGGAACAAGTTTCTAAACTTTTACTAAACATGTTTATAAACGTCTGTTAAATGTATTACAAATTTCTTTAATTTATCTTGACGTATTAATATTTATGAAATACTGAATAAAATAAAATAAAAGCATCCAGGCGTTAGAACCGTAGAGACATTAGGTTAATTGGAAGCAGGCAAGATGTAAAATGAGCAATCGTCTTCATTGGGAATCGAACCCCTGGAATACCGGCCCTGTGCGCAGAACTACTGCACCACGAAGGCGGGAGAAATACCTTATAAAACTTTCAAAGATAACTCAAATGATACTATTTTCTGTCTTCTGGGATTACTTTCTAATTGGAAAATGTTAGTCGCATTTGGTATAGGTACCAGTGAAGACATCAGAATGCAAGTTTTAATAAAATATTTCCAATTCCCTCCAACTGGTAAAAGTATAGCACTGCAAGAACAACAGCACTAGTATGAAATTAGAACATTTCTACCTTAAGAGGAATTTCAAAGAATAACTATGAAATTTAAAAAAAAGTCTGTAACCTGTTATGTTCAACTTTCTCAGAAAACCTTCAAGTTGGTCCCTTTATCAGAAAATACATATTGAAAGGAAATAACTATGCAGAGCTGTGTGGATAAGATTTCCAGTAATTACCGAGTAGACAATACTGCTGAACACTTATATAATACTGCTGAATACTTATAATCTCGTCGACTAGTGTCTTTTGAAGGAAGTTGGCTGCATCAGGTTAAAGTGAAATTCCCCCACTGCAATGGGATTCCGAATTAGTTTCTGTAATAAATGACCTACTTCATACCATTCTTTTCAAAGGAGAGAACCATCGCATTATGTAACCTAATTATTTAGCCAAACAGTTATCCATTGTTGGTAAATCAATTGAAAAACCATTTTACCATAAAACTACAAAATTTGGCGTTGTATTCCACTGTTTTGCGAATTTCAAACTTTCGATTATTAAAACCGAAATGTAAGTTACAAAACTGTCAAATATAAGTTAGAAATAATTGGTTATTAAATAAAAATATGTATGTGATATGTAAATTTCGTTATAACTCTAATTTGAACAAGAGCTATAGATTTACTTGAAATGTCAAGCAAGCGTTATTTACACAACAAAAATGTGATATTAAGGCGAGCTAAATAACTTCCTAATGTTTCATTTTGGTAATTTTTTTTTCATATTTATATATCTGTATTGAGTCAGTAGCTAATTTTGACTTAATGTTGTCCGTTTTAAAAGTATAACACTGTAAGAGTAACATCACTAGTAACTTGCAGTATTTCTATTTTAAGGTTGATTTCCTAAGCTAACTATGTAATTTAAAATAGTGTCCGTCAGCCAGTTATAATGCAAATACTTCTGCTTATCTAGAAATGCATACTGATATCATGCATAAAATTACTTCAATATTTTTCTCAAAGTGAACGTAATATGTTTTGGAAGTCAAACACTAATTTTGCATGAAATAATGTATAGAAATCCAGGAATATTCCGTATAGTGTTTTCCTGTTAAAAGCCTAACACTCTGTTCTTTCTCCCAAGTACGATCTGTTGGATGTATTATGAGTTCAGAATGATTACAATACTGTAAATATGAGGAATAAGCAGAATGAAACATGTCGAATATTATGCAATCATCGCTGAAAACAAATTTTAGAACATTTCTTTCATCTTTCGATTTGTTAGGGATATTGCTCCATTTTGTAAACTCACTGTAGTCTTTGAAATATTTCATTGATGAAAAGTAAAAATTATAACTTACGTAAAGTACAATTTATCTTCAATTTGCATTAGTTTACGTCATAGCCAAACGTTCCGTATTGTCATTCCAATAAATTCTCCAAAATATTCCTTATCAAACCATTCATATATGACAGATATAGTCAAAAGCAATCTTCTGAAAAAACCGAAGGGTCAGAATGAACTTGTACCGCATATCGTGCGATTTAGGCATCAAGCCGTATAGACAATGTAAGGAGAAACGTATAAAATAGTAGTTTCAAACATTTTCATCTCGCGTGTTAGAGGATAACTAATTACCGTAGGGGCGCAGAATGAATATAGCAAAAGAATCAGCAGTTTCATAAATAACATTCAGTTGTATACATGACCATCAACCTTTTTATGGCATTTACCGTGAATTTAAAGATCCTTCAAAAGTCTTAATATTATACTATATCCCAGTGGTCTTTAAATTTTGTTCCGCGGAGCCCGGAGTTTGTGAGTCAAACTCCGATGTTACGTAAATCAAGATAAAAGTTCTAAACGAAAATTATAAGCCACTCATACTAGTTACCTGAAGTTTATTAACTACATAATATAAAGATACATTTAGTTATCTTTGAAATGCAAGCGCATCCCAGTCACTTAAATATAATACAAGTCTTGGCGACATCTGGAGCACGAATTAACGCCATTACTTACTATATAGAGTTTGATTTGCTTTGGTAACACAAACTAGTATGAAAACTCCTGACAGACTTGGAACGAATGATCTCTACGCCTGAAATAACAACATAGTATTGAAAAGGTTTAAAAAAACCTTTTTACTAAAACAGAACTTAAACACACCTCTTGTGCTTGACAATATCAACCACCATTTGTGGGGATGTAACTTAAAGAAACAGTCAGATTCAAATGTAAAACTAAGCTCAATGGTCAAAAACTCCATAATTGATTTTAAATTCTAAGTTGGATTAGAACTTCTCACTGGCGTAACAATTAAATACGAAAAATTACAATCCTTTCAGAACTGCAGAACCTAGTAAGGTGGCCTCGAGAGGCAGAAATAGGCTCTGGCTTACAGTATAAAACCATCGATTTAAATGCTTTTTAACTCATTTATATTTCTGGTGAGGCAAAAAAAAAAAGATACAGTAAAGGTCTAAATTTTAATAATTGATTAATTAAAATATCAACAACACTACAAGTGAATTATATTAATTTTATATTAAAATTTTGTTATAAAAATTAAAAGTTTGTTATAAAAGTTAAAAGTTATAAAAATTTGAAGACCACTGCTTTAACTTATTATCTAATAAAACATGCTTCACTTGCGATTTAAAGCGCCCGCATTTTCTTTCTGAACTCAAAGTAGCTAGTTTTAGAATGAAATGCATATGCAAACTGCACGAAGTATCTCCACACAAATTTTCTCCCGCACCGTCTGATCACTCTTCCACACAAGCCAGGTATTCTCTTCAGGTTTTCACAATGATTTTGCATGCAAAATAATATATAATGAATAAAATTTAATTAATTATATCTTCTAAAATCGCGGCACTATGGTTAAATTTACAGTGTTTTTTTTTGGATATACCAATTAGTACATGAATTAGCGTTCTGATAGTAATGTAAGCATATTACTATATCCACCTTAAGCATTTCCTCCTGATTTTGAATAATAGTTAAAACGTTATGGAAAAAATCCAAATATAAATATTAATAACCAAAATGGCTCTTAAATCATATTAGTAAAAACTTACGTTTATATGTTCACGGAATTAAAATTTGCGACTGTATCATCTGCTGGAAAATGTGCAACCGACGACATCTCTTTTACGCTCGCATTTTATGTAAGCACAACGTTTTGAAATTTATCCATATATTTCATGACTTCCTCTAATTGTAAACATTTTCATTATGCTGATTACATATTAATCATTTGATGTGCATAAATGATATTTTAGTTTTATCTCCTTAACCCTTATTTCTTTAGAATTATCTAGATACATGTATGAGACCGGAACAGAAGATTGTAAATTCAAAGTATTGTAAAATCGCTGCCCAGAGGGTATAATGTTTAAGGAAGCCTGGCTGCGATATCGAAGGGCCCGAGTTAGAATCCCAGAAAAGGCATGGATGTAAATATTGTCTGTCCCTTCATAGGAGACAATGGTGACCCATCTATCCAGGTGCCTCCATAATAAAGAGACCACCGATCTAGCCTTAGGAGTGATCGATGCCAAGGTTTAGCCCATTGCCCGCCATTAAAGAAAAAAAAAAGTATTGCGAAATCGTTTACAGTGGGAATAACAAGAATTTCTTTGTCATGAAAGTTAGTTGCAACATATAAAAAGATAGAAAATGATTAGTCATCTAAATGCAGAATATTTTAGACCCAATCCATTTTTGCGCTTGTGAAGCAAATTTGTCATCGCATTTGATCACGAAACGAAACGAATAATTCTTTAGCAATATCTGAGCCACTAAACGTACATTTAATGAATATTTTAATCATTTCATTTTCCCTGGCTTATATTGAATCTATTGGTTCTATTGGTTATTGAATCTATTGGTTATGTGGCGACACTAACAAAAGGTCTACAACAGATATTATTATTATTATTATTTATAAATACAGATTAATTTAATCGTCATCAGTGAATACTTTCTCTCAGCGCGGAACTTCTCAATGAAGGAGCTCATGAACTATCTGAACGAGAAATGAATGCAATAGCATTTAGCTCAAAAATTATTCTCACCAAACAGTAAAATGATATGATAAAAAAACATTAAAGTTATATTACCACAATAATATCAAGCAAAGAAATACCTGAAAACAAAGGAAACGTACCTTAAAGAAACTCCGAAAAAACGTAAAAAAAATTAGTTATTTATCCACGTATTCAAGACTAGTTATTAGACTATTCTCAGAAGCTTAATCAACCAGTTTTAAGAAACTGTTATTTCAACAGAGTCATTTTACTTACTGCATAAAACTCTACAATTTATTAAAAAAAAATACTTCTCAGGAACTTACCTGACTTAACAACTTCCTCTAAGTGAAAGAGATTTAGGAAAGCTAGAAGCTCGACTGTTCAGATACCTTTGCGTCTTTTTAGTCCAAAGGGAAAATTTATCCAGAAGGACTATTAATTTCGTTTTGGCATTTTGCGTTGATTCACTAAAAGCGTTCTTTCACTTTTCAAATTGTTTCCACCAAATATTATCCATGTATTATAGTTAAAGAAATTAAATAATGAAGAATCTTCATAAATGCATATATGTTTCTTGCATTGTGATAAAATTATGGTGCCTAGAGCCGTCAAATTTTGAATATTGACCGTTTTCACCCGAATATGGGCATCTGGAAGCCCAAACTTGAAATTTGGAATTTGTTGTATTGTTAAATTTGTTGAATTTGTTGATTTCATATTTTTTAAAACTTTAACGAATTTATAATTAAAAAAAATTAAAGAATTTCAAAGAAAGCAATGGCAATGTTGTATAGAAAAAACATTTTTATCTCCAGGGCGAGAGAGTGCGTGTCGGAAATTCTAAAGTTTTGCTCATTGTAAAATTATTTAGCGATATTTCTCTTGAACTGAATTTTATGGTTTAAGTGCGAAGAAGATGCTATTTACTAAATAAAGGTAACACACAAAAAGTAAAAAAAAAAAAAAAAAAAAAAAAAAAAAAAAAAAAAAAAAACGCTTTTTTGGATGTAATTTAAAATCTGAAACGTTTCAGAGAGTTTTCTTTTTGTATAATGTATCGTTTTTAAGGATCTTACCTTCCATTGGAAATAAAATTAAAAGTATTTAAGCAAGAATATTTTAAAATAATGCGTTAATGAAATTAATTATAACGTATTCATTATAATGCAAAATAATTATAATAATTTTGTATTCATTATAATACATAAATATAAATCTGAATTTGTTTATCAAAATATTAAAGTTATTTAATATAAATTTTGCCTATTACTCGTAAAATATGAGTTTCCTTTATTAAACTGTTTTTCTGTTTTTTCATAAGCATCGAATTATTTCCAAGACGTTTAATTTAAAGTTTAGATCTTGCAGAAAACATCCATTCATATGTTAATAAAGTAGGGTAACACAGCGGTTCTCAAACTGCTCCGCCAAATTATTGGCTTTTAATAAGAATTAACACGTTGGTTATAGGGAAAAGAAGATACGATTTCTTACTATAATAAAACTCTTCCTCAGTGAAAATAACATCAAGATTAAAGAAAAAATTAGGAAAACACATTCAGGAGAAACTTTGAATTATTTATTTGAACATGATTTTGTGACATATCAAGAGAATAGTTTTGATGGCTTAAAGAGAAGTGAGAATTTCAAATGTGAAAGAATAATTGTTTAAACCCAGCTAAATAACAGTGGACTCATGAAAAAATGCATCTAAGCCAAAATTTACTGGAATTCATTTGTAGGATGAAATAAAAATTTTGTTTGAGAGAGAAAAATTTATTATTGGTAAATTTCTCAACTGCATATGTTTATGGAACGGGATTCTGAGGATATACACCAAATTAAAGAATCCGCTTAGATACGGAATAGTACATTATCCACTAAACGGAACCTAAAGTAAGGAAATTGTGTAAAATATATTCACAAATGCCTTATTAACGCTTAAATGTTATTTTAGGTTATGTTTTAATTTAGGCCTACTTTTACATTACATTAGTGTGCTCTAACTGCAACTGTATCATAATACATATTAAATTTAAATTTCAAGTTTTGATACAGGAGGGAAAGTTTTGAATTGAAATGATGAAATAGCAGGAACTGAATTTATTCTATGAAGTGAACTTTTGTGCAAGGCAAATCTAAATCATATAGTTTATACTGATGATAATTGAGAAAAGTTTAAATATTTTGTTAAAATGTGAAGAGAAATATGCCAAAATAAAACATAATTTTAGATATAATATTAGGTCAAGCAAAAATCTTGTGTTTGGTGTAGATTTCATTGCTCCTGATTAAGAGAGACCTGTAAATGTTTGCCCTCGAAATCTATAGAGTTTTATCTAAAATATAAATGCAAAATACAAGGAAGTTGCTTTGCCTAATTTTATAAATTTGGGCAAATTTTAAAGATTATAAAATGGAATAACATTGCACGGAAATTGCTCAACTGGTTTAGGAAACTCTTTATTTCTCAATCCCTTACTATCTTTACGAAATTCCAACTTCCGTAACATTAACATTACACCATACGCCTGATAAGCTTGAAAGCGCTTGATAAGCCAAGGAAGACATAGATATTTTACCCTAAAAAGAGACCTGCGATTCAACATGTTTGGGAATCATTTTCATGATACATATAATTCCGACATGAAACTAATTTGGACAAAAATGTATGTTAGAATGTATATCTTGCATGAATGCCACTGCTATAAATATGTAAGATGGATATTTAATATAAAAACATCTTGGTTCAACTATTTAAAACATTATATTTTTTAAGGCGTAAAACTAATTTTTATATTAGTGTGTGTGTTTTAAGTGAAGTGACTTTAAATAAAACGTTGAAATAGTAAGTATATTATAAATTAATGAAAATTCCTAAACTTTATCAAGTTAAATTAGAAAAGGGAATTTTAAAGCACATGCAGAGTAAACTTAAAATCACAAATTGTAACAATCGTAAATTATCATCTTATTTTGGCACTAGAAACTGGAAAGTATACATTACGTAGTTAACGTAGGCGTTTGAAAAAATAACAGATTTTCCCCTTAGTCTTAAAAAATAATATCTTCAGTTATGCAAGCAATCGTTTATTTATTTGTGAAGTATTTGGTTTTAGTTTATGAATATAAAATTTTATTTTTATTCAGATTTTGGTATTTATCAACACATATGTTTTGTCGTTTAACCCGTTAGCGTCTAAATTATTTTAAAACGAGAATTTTTGAAAAATATTTTTAAATTACATTTTATATGTCATAAATAAAGTAATTATGAAGTTTCATTCAATTACCGTAATTAGAAGTTCAGATAATAGGTTATCCATAAATAGATCACTGGGCGCTTCTGGTAATAAAAGAACAAGTATTTGCCATTTGATCTTATGTTTACAAACTTACGAATTTTGTTACAAAAATATGAATTTTTTAAAACACTAAAACCAACTAAAAACATTCAAAAGAAAAAAATCTTATTTTACTGATATAAACTTCCGTAGGTACATTTTTAGTGAGGAAATTTGCAATATTTAAGTGTGATATAGCGGAAAACATTTCACACAAAATGTTACATCGCATTTTGTACAAAACGTAATAGGACTTCCCTTACATTTTTGAAACTGGGGTCTTCTTTGGTTTCGTCTTTTACCTATAATATAGAATTTTCTATCTAAACGTGCAGAGACTATCACTTTGGTCTCGATGGCATCATCAAATATCTTCCAATGCTTTTCTTCGAATTTGTTCCCATTTGAGGTATGCAACCGCGATGTCTTCGGATGTCTTTTATGCTTTTCTTCACCACTCGTGTTCCAAGCGGTTCATTCGAAGCTTCAGGAGTATTGTCAAAATTCTTTTAACCACAGTATAAGTCAAAATTTTAACAGTAGCCCTTGATGCCACACATGGCCCATGATTTATAGAAACACCATATAGGGTTGTCTTATTATTTTTCCATACTTTCGAATATATTTACGTTTCATTTGTTACACATTCGTAAAATTCGGGAGCTAAAAATTCTTCAAAAATTTCAAGTGGATTCATATTTTCTAAAATATTTGAAATATTCTCAAGATTTTCATCAGACAAATTACCGTCTTTGTTAAAAGCATAAGTAGGGTTATTTTTGCCCAATTTGCTTTTGGCTGCATTTTTTAATAACTTCGAACTAACTTAATTTTATTTTAATTTTCATTACTGGCACTAGGTGTAGATGGCAGTTGCTTCGTAATGTTAGGTCCAACAACATTTACGTTTTTACCAATGGAGTGATCATTTCACCAATGTAGAACACGTAAGAAAAATATAACCCACTTTTAATTTTTTTCCCGTTGGATACAAAATCCAAAGCTGCGCTATGAAGCATCACTTGGCTAACTTCACTTGCTGGTCTGTTCTGGAAAAGAATGTTTCAGAATGTCTTTTGGGGTAAGGCCACATGTGTAAAGAAATGAGCCAGTGACTTCCATAAGACGTACAGGAAAGTCATGTGGTATCCACAACAGATTTTTATTTAAATGCAGCTGTGCATTTTCATCGTCAGTAGTTTATAGCAGATAAAAGTAATGAAGCAACGAAAATCTAAAATGAAATGTTTCAAAATCTGACATATTGGAAATAATTAAAAGAACTGAATACATATTTTGGTAATTTGCTTCTTTAAATGAAACATAAAAAAATCGAAAGTATTTTGCAAAGTAACTAAAGAATTTATATACTCGTATCTCCCAAAAAATATTTTTCAAAAAAGGTTAAATTTTTATTAGGGCTTCAATGAAATGAATGAGAAACAGGCATACCAATTAAACAATATACAATAAAGGCTGTATCTGACATATCAGACTTCCTTCATATATTTGTTATTCTTATATTAAGAAATAATTATTATCATAACCTTTGGTCATAAATTCAGAGATATTTATGAGAGTATTAAACTTATTTCCCTTATCTGGTAATAAAAAGCAATAAAAATCTCTTTCTGAAATACTTTCTACTCATATTCATTTTAAAATAAATTGCTTCTTCTGGCACTTTTAGAATAATGACAATGACACATTATTGCAATTTTAAACCGTCTGAAAAAGAACAGGTATGAGAATCTCAGAAGAAAGTTTTCTGTCGTGAAAAATAGCAGTCGGTGTTCTCCCAGCGACCAGACACTTTTTATTCTTGAATCCCCCCCGTGAAATATTAGACTTATATGTAACTCCTTTCTTTAGAGTAATCGTTAAATTCATGTTTGAAGGTAGCGAAGTGCAACAATAGAAGTAACACAAGTGGTGCTATTGTCATTATTTTCCCGCAAGCAGATAAGTAGATTGCATAATAGGAAATTTATATCTGCATTGGAATATTTCATAATAGAAACATGAAATTTAACAGATCTTTTATAGCCTTGAAAAATTAACATACTTTTGTACAATACATTTTGCCTAAACTCCCAGTTGATGCGTTTAGCACTACACGAATTACTATTATTATAGATTGCTTGCTTTCAAGACAAAGGTTTCTCAAAGATTTAGAAAAAAGGTAAAATATTATAGCTCTCAATTTTCATTGTCGCTAAAGCTGTAAATCACACAAATTGTTTCAAAACATTGCTCAATTATTATATATTTATTATAGGCCCATAGGAAAATTTAAGAAATGAATATGATAACACATTACTTGGTATGTGAGTTCAATGTAACTGAACATGGCAGCTAATTCATTAATATTCTAATCAACCGCAATTTATGTCATGGGATACGTTTTGATAAAATTATTAACAAAATGTTTTTACGTGCCCTTGTCTTTCCATTTTGGTCCTCGGCTATGGTTTTGCATTTAGTAAGATCCTCTGCTGGTGAAGCTGAGAACAGGAAGCAGTCCTGAAAGTGGAATAAATAGGGTGAAGTACAAGTATTTACATAGTTAGAGCAGTAGGACTTAACATATACGTCAAGCGGTGAAATTATGGTACCAGCTTAACTCGTAACAGTTTGTCTGGACTTCATACTCGCATTTAAAGAGATCCGACTATTTAAACAGGTCCGAGAGCATACGAGTGCATAACAAACAACAATATGCACAAAACGTATTAGCGTATGCAGGAAAAGAACGAACTGCCACCATGTGATATACTTTTGATAATTTTAGCATCAAATGTATCCTTTTCATTAATACTCAGATAAAGGAACTCTGTAGTTTTCATTAATACTCAGATAAAGGAACTCTGTAGTTTTCACTTAAAGTTTAAAACTTCATATTTTTCATGGATCTAAATACTTGTTTCGCAGTTTAATCAGAAAATCATAGGACTAGAAATAACTCTTTATTTCTGAAATTACGTTTATGCGTGTTAACGCTTCACAGTTTTTAAGGTGATAGCAAAATGAAGAGAGAATGTCCGAAGCTTTCTATGAAAGGAAATTTGAGTAAATCAAGTCTAGAATAGAAAAATAAATTTCAGCTCTGAAGTACTCCTGTATAAGACGGAGCTTTCCTTGTAACACTTATTTGGGAAACGTTTTACATCGGCAGAAGAACACTTAAAGTTGAAACAAAATAAAGGAATTTTTACCTTAACATTAAATTTATATGTCATTGTTATAACTATATATATTTTTTTTCTTAGGAGATATTAAGTAAAATACCTTGCTACCTTGTTTATCAAATTTTGAAACTTCATTAGAAAAGAAACTGCGTACTGAATAAAGAATGATTAAATTTCTAACAATTTTGGTTTTAATGTTTCAGATGCAGAAATTGAGATATAAAAATTTAATTTAAAAAGATCAGACTTGGGCATATTTTGTTTATATTCTCCATGACGTTATTTATTGAATATGTTTAATAACATGAATAAAATTATACATTTATAGGATTAAAACATAGTGCATTCCTTCCGAGCATAAACGCAAGCAATAATTTAAAGTGGAAGAAAGATTGTAAACGAAATCACTGGAAGATTTAGAATCTCAAAATGTAAAAAATATAATCGCCCGTTAATACGTTAAACGTAGAGGAACTATAGGTATTAATTTACGCTTATCCTTTTAAATTGTTCTAAATAATTAATACTGTATACAACGCAGAATTTAGCACTTTAAAGCAATTTGTACATATAAGGATGTGTGCAGCTGCAAGAAAGATCCATTTGTAGGCTTGTATTTTATTCAGCTTCACATCTATAATATAACGCAGTAAGTATAGATATAGGCACAAGTTGAAGCAAGTGCATTCCTATAAGCATATAAGGCATTGTCGGGCCTTGGTAACTGCTAAGCTTCCGCTTTTGCCTAATCTTTGGATCCCAAGGGAGAACAGTCCGGGGACGGGCGAGAAACCTTCGCCGCTCTACCACCAACCTTTCGAGAGGATTTCGGCTGGAGGTGTATTTTAAGTGCCCCCCCCTGCTAATGGTTATAATATTTAAGCCTTTCCTACAGCACATTACTCCTAAAATAGAGCTGTTTAATGTAAAGTATATTGCTCAGCTTTACATAACATTTAAGCTACAACACATGTTTCCTTCATGTTGTCTAAACCGTAATATTGCAAACAGTGTGTAAAATATCTGTGAATTATAATTTTGATACTCGTATATATTGTGTAAAATGCACCTATAATATCTGTATTATGTGATTCTATGAAAGTGATGTAAATTATCCTAAAATTCATGCAGTGCAAATTTTAAGCTTATAATATACTGGCCATTTGTCCATGTCTAAAGCCTTTTATATCAATGTAACTCACACTAGTTTCAATTATGTCGTTTGTCCAACCCTCCAAGGCCATAACTGTGGTGCACAGGTAGTCAGGGCCGAATCTAGGCAATTTTCGGCAGAGTTCAGTCTTTATGGCTCCTAAATTCGACTACCCACTGCCTGACTACCCACTGACTTAAATTAAAAAATATTACTGAAGCTAACATCTGTTGCCTGGTACAGCCGCATAGGATGCACCGATTCTGGCCGCCGGTCCTGTAGGTAGTAGACTTCCTATTCCAGACAACGTACAAGAACACGTAACAGCAGAAATGTTGTCCTCATCGGGGTGAAGAGAGATAGAGAATGTCTCATAGATATTATATGCTTGCAAGCATCCATGCCTTCCCTGCGCTTTGAATCCGGGCCTTCAGTACGGCTGTCAGTTACACTATCTTATCTGAGGGTCTCGTAAGTACTTCCACGTAAGTGCACCACGCAGTATATTTGTCTTTCGAATTTAATAAACAAACTCAGTGTTTTTTAAAAAAAATGTGTTGTCATTCTCGAATGAAAATATTTTTATCTTGCACTTGGCACTGCACGGTTCTTCAGCAAAATGTAAGACACATTTTCTTTCAAATTTATTAATTAAGAAACTAAGCGATTTAAGAGCAATAAATGAAGATTCATTTTAATTATTATTAGCTACTTACTAGATCCGTGAAATTACAGCAGCTCTATTCTTTAATATAATCTGAGAAAGAAGAGTGTTCGTTTGTTGGTTTGTGTGTATTTAATTAAGATAAGTCTATAGATTTATACCTATCTTCATGAAACTTTGCACACTAGAACTTGAAAACAAGAGAAAAATCGTTCTCTACAAAAGATTTCGAAAAACAACCTCACGGGATACATGCAAAATGCGTTTATATTAGAACGTTGGGTTCTAATCACCCATCTTAGATTCATTTCGCCCACTAGCAGTTGATGCCGCACAGGGAAATCGGTAACTTTTTATATCTGCACTATCTACTATATTTCTTACATCGATCTAAATATTAATATACGTACAGAGTTTCATTTTTAAATTGACGTCATCCATCTTTGACTCAGATTTATCCGAGCTTGGTAAAAATACGCATAATTCTTTTAGCCAAAATAAAACCATCGTCTACCTCAAGTTCAAAATAAACTATTTTAAAATAGTTTGTAAGTAACTTAGTAAGTAAAAGCTTAGTTAGTATAGTAAAGAGGCTTGATTTAGGGAGATCAATTGATCTCCCTAAATCAAGCCTCTTTACTTTGTCTAAAATAGGTTTATGCCGGATACTTCATCTAGTATGGATATAATGTCACTTTATTCCACCCTCTGAAAAAAAAATTTAGATACTTTCTATTTTAATCCACTAAAGTGCAACATTTACTCTAATTGCATTTCTGAGATTCCTGTCAAATATATTTTAACTACTATAAATTTCCCACTACCCGTATGAAATTCTGTAAAGTCCCAGTAATATTATAATATTTATTTTACTTAACCCAGTATTAGTCTAAAGGGCTAATTTTCCCTGAATAACTATTAATTTCGTTGTGGAATTTTACGTTGAAAACTGTAAACGGCGAATCACTGGGTGAATGTATGTATGTTTCTCGCTTTGTGTTAAACCAACGGTACCTAGAGCCATCAAAATTTGAATAACGTAACCTTCCATAGAATATGGGCATGTGGAAGCCCTAATTGGAATTTGAAATTTGTTTTATTATCGATTTCATATTTTGTAAACCTT
Organism: Stegodyphus dumicola; assembly: GCF_044657685.1. Taxonomy (NCBI): domain Eukaryota; kingdom Metazoa; phylum Arthropoda; class Arachnida; order Araneae; family Eresidae; genus Stegodyphus; species Stegodyphus dumicola. The sequence goes on along the minus strand of NC_140772.1, from coordinate 93,994,092 downwards.
CAACGAATTTTTGATTAAATAACTAAACGATTTCAAAGCGAGCAATGGCAAAGCTGTACCAAAAAAAAAAAAAAAAATCTTTATCTCCAGCTAGCAAGACTCTTTATTGGAAATTCTAAAGATATGCTCATTTTAAAAATATTTTGCGATATTGCGGTTGAACTGAATTTTATGGTTTGAATACCTAGAACATGATATTTAATAAATAAAGATAACTTACAAAACGTTAAATAAACGTTCCTTTGAACGTAATTTAAAACCTGTAACCTCTCAGATTTTTGTTTGTTTATGTTAAAATTGATCTTGTATTTCTACTGTTTCCGTCTGTTCTACCAGAATTATTAGTGAAGTGAGGTTTAAATAGGAGTTAATATTTTCATTTGAGAGGGATTTCGAAAACATCAGTAGGCCATCGAGCCATTAGTCTTAGAACAAGTTAAGCTATACAGATTTAAAATAATTATTAAATTATTATTCATACTGTCAGTACTTGTGTTTCTCTTGATTTCCTTTGGAAACATGAATGATCCTGAATAGGAACAGGGAGCTTACTCAAGCTATGTTCAAGAAGGTGTGAAGTAGACAATACAAGCAGAAAGGGTATACGAATCCCTTTATTTTCAATACTTTACAGGTACTTCCGAACTTCGGAATACAGAGATCAATCACTTGTGGTCTGAACGTAAGAATATAAAACTACTAACTAAAACTCTAACTAAAAGCTAACTTTAAATTAGTAAACAAATGCCTAGTTCTAAGACTGACCTTTATACTAAAGTCAGTCTTAGAACCTTTATACTAAGGTCTAAGACTTAATACTTTCTAAGGGGGGTACGTATGTAGTACGCCGAGCTGCTTAAACTACAATACGTTTGCAAATATGAAGAGGGCTAAACCTCTGTCCTTAAAGGCAACCAGCAACCGAGTGAAAACTCGTAAAAGTACAGTGGCAAGCGGCTTGCTTCCTAAAACTCCTTCTCTCTCTCTCTCTTGGCAAAAAGCCACAACTTGAGTACTTGGGCGTTAGCAAGACAATTTGCATAAACAAGTTAAAGCTTTTAATTCTGGCCGGAAGTAGAAAATAAGAAGTGATAGTACAGTTTTAAAACAAAATAAACGTTAGTAAAACTTATGATCCTTACATACTTCCCGCCAGAGTTAATTAGTTTGAAACTGAGGTCTAAAACGACCTTGTTGAAAACTTTTAGTTCTAGATTCTAAATCTAACGCGAGGCCAATCTTTTACAAACATTCTTCACTAGAAACTATCTAATCTAGAAATTAAAAGTCGTTTTTACATGATAAATTCCTTGGACAATTACTTTTCATCTGTACTGCATCTACAAAGAGGAGTTTTTCTTAGAGGAATCTTGTTCCTTCCAGAGATCTGGAAGTTTAATGAAATGTTAAAAAATAAAATGGCAAGTAACATGAACACGTATATCTTTCTTTTAAAACTATTCTTATTTCATTCATGCCATTATTTAATTATCTCCTCGTGCTCTCTGACATGTGTTCTAAAGAGAAAAACCAAACACGTGCGTATCTATCCTAAAACCGGGCCGAAATTCTCATAATATAGCCTTCAGACCGGCGCGATCCGAAACAGTTTTGCCCCCTCTTTGACATTTTCCAAATGAGAAAAGTCGTTAGTTCCCCTCCATGGATGAAGTAAAATTTACATGTTTGTTGGACGCTTACGTCCCATAGTAGAGGAGTTGCTAGATTTGCAATTTTTTCGATGATTATTTTGTTTCATTTAAATGAAGTTCTAAATAAATAGTGCATAAATAAATATGCAGTACTGGATGTATATCCAGTGTACACTTTATTTAGAACAAAATGTATGCAATGTTTATATTTAATTCACTATTTCTAATCAATCTCTTAAATAATTTGTGAATTTTTTAACTTTATTTTCACTCTTCATTTATATTCGCGTATTTTCGTATTAGAAATTAGAAAGGGAGAACAAAATTTAACAAAATATAGTAAATACGGACTAGATTTGTAAGTCTGCAGGATGGAATGCGATTTTTAATAACATACTTTCATTAATAAAATAATGGTAATGACTAATTTAATGAAATAGTAATAATATTTATTACCATTAGATGATTAGAATGAGATTCAATACAATTAGATTTTGAGATGAACTTACAGCAATAATAAAGCTTTACATAACAATAACAGAGATTTAAATCTGCTTTTTTCGATAATTTTGTTATTATAATAGAAAAATCAAAATCCGAGATACATTGGTTGCATTTAATCATTTAACTTTAACAGATATTACATTGGACTATCAGGCAAAGAAGGTATATCTTTAAGGAGAATTTTTCTTTGTAAAATTGGCTTTTGTTTATGTTAGCAGAGAAAAAAATCCGTGACCTATACATGCAATCATCAAAAGAATTTTGAGAACAGTTTTAAATGTTCATGAAGAATTAATTATACGTCAATTTCTTTTCATAGGTAGAAATTTCGTCTAAAACCATCGTTATATCCAAAAGTTGACGTCTATTTCATTTTCAACGAATATTCTATTTACACAAAATATTTTTTTTCTAATTTATTTTAGAAAGAGTAATCTTTCAATTTTTCCAAAGAATAAGGAAATCCTGGGTGTTGACACAATGCAGTATATCTGTTTTTCAAATTTCTTCCAGTAATGAAAACGATTACCCTGGAATATTTTCAAAGCAAAATTAAGAAAACCGTTTACGCCAAATTTTGCATATTCTCGTGTATATTTTTATTTAAATTGTGGAATTTTCACTTTGAAAATATCAAAAATCATGAAGAGCAAAATAATTCATGAGAAATAACTTTGAAATGCAATAATTCCATCGTAATATGAAATAGTGGAGAAAAGTGCAATACAGTTTATTTATTCACAAATAATCCCCCTCATATGCGTAATTTATGCACGTCGATTCAGAAATATAGGTTAGTAAATTAAACCGGTTATTTCAATACTTTTCCTTTATCAATATTTTTACAGGCTCTTCAGTAGAGCGGTAAAGGTGGCTGAACACTTGTAGTTGAATCCCGGCTAAATAGTTGTATTCACGGTTTTTGTGTAACGTAAATGCAAGCCAGCTTCTCTTAGAAAGTCCTCCGCGAAATCCCCTTATACAGGTAATTGTTGTGTGCTTTGATGTAATTCAGTAAGCGAACAAAATTAATCCAATCAATACCGAAGAACGGGTTGATTACATGTGGACTTTTCCACCAGGAACGTAAATGCGAGGAATTTTCTCTTAAAAAGGTGTACACGAAAGCATATATTCCCTTAAGCAGATAGCGTTCGCGTGCTTTTCCGTAATCCAATCCTAATTTTCATACATTTAATAGTAAGTTGACATACACCTTATTACAGACAAAATAACAACCTTTTTTAAAGATATTTTTTATCAACTTGTCTGAATTCCCTTTATCTCTTGAAGAGTATAAGAATTTCAGCAAATAAAACTGGCCGAAATTTTATAAAATGTAACTGATGTTTTGATTCAATTTAGAAGTAACGTGAGCTTTACTGATATTTAAATACTTTTTGGCAGATCTCATCCTAAAAGAGGGTCTAAAGATAAATTGATTTTATTTAATTTACAATCAATGAAAATCATTGAAAGCAATCACTGAATGAATGAAAATTCCAAAAACCATTATGCATACAATTGTCTCTTATTTATCTCCTGATAAATCAGACAAAATTGCCTGCATAATAGAAGCACTTTGAAAGAGTTAACAGTTCTTAAGGGTTTTATGCACTCCACAAAAAAATGTCAAAATAAAATCTTATTATAAGTATGAAAAGGAAGTAAACGATAAAAGCGGTTTTACCTATTTTCTAGAAGGGCATTAAATCTAAAATATTAATCTATTCTTATTTGTTATGATTAAAAAACATTAAATATGGTAAGCTTAAAGAGCGTGCAAAATCGCTGACATTTTAATGATAGCAAAAGTCAGTACTAAAAAAATTAGCATTAAAATTATGAGACAGATTGAGAAAGAGATGGCCTCTATTTAATTTTCAAGTATATTGGCGCGAGACGAAACCTGCGGTTTTTGCCAAAATGTAGCCAAACTGATAAGAAGAGGGAAATAATGCGTAGCTAGCGGCTACTCTGTAGCAGCGACAATGGACCACCCAAAGATCTACAGATAGGCGATTCTCTAAAATGGGGAGGGCATGGATGATACGACAGTTGTACCAATGCCGGCGTCTGAGAAAGTCATTCTCCTGGTACAACTGCTGTACCAGCCGGTTTCGAAGCGGCTTGCTTCCTAAAACTCCTTATATCTCTCTCTCTTGGCAAAAAGCCACAACTTAAGTACTTGGGCGTTAGCAAGACAATTTGCATAAACAAGTTAAAGTATTTAATTCTGGCCGGAAGTAGAAAATAAGAAGTGATAGTACAGTTTTAAAATAAAATAAACGTTAGTAAAACTTATGATCCTTACATACTTCCCGCCAGAGTTAATTAGTTTGAAACTGAGGTCTAAAACGACCTTGTTGAAAACTTTTAGTTCTAGATTCTAAATCTAACGCGAGGCCAATCTTTTACAAACAATCCTCACTAGAAACTATCTAATGTAGAAATTAAAAGTCGTTTTTACATGATAAATTCCTTGGACAATTACTTTTCATCTGTACTACATCTACAAAGAGGAGTTTTTCTTAGATGAATCTTGTTCCTTCCAGAGATCTGGAAGGAAAACTAGTTTAATGAAATGTTAAAAAATCAAATGGCAAATAACATGAACACTTATATCTTTCTTTTAAAACTATTCTTATTTCATTCATGCCATTATTTAATTATCTCACCGTGCTCTCTGACATGTGTTCTAAAGAGAAAAACCAAACACGTGCGTATCTATTGTACAAGTGTTCAACACTACCACCTGCAATCAAAACACTAACGTGTTAAAATTCAACATAACAAGACCTCAGAATACACCTTATATTCATCTCTCAACCCTGAGGTACTATTCTCAAAAAGTGGCTATCTCTGAAGTGTAGCGTCAGAGAACATTACTATGTTCATTCAACCTTTAGCACATATTCACAATACTTTGCTCTTTTTTTCAGTCATACCAATAAGTTAAAATTTTGGCATTACTATAACATTTTCACTTTTAGCATATCACAGTACTTCTTAACTTTTAAGATAACAGTTCACATTGTACATAAGGACATATTAATATGCCGTTAATTTTACGCATTTTAAAGCGTACATTAATAGTACAATGTTCGCTAACTTCTATTTCTTCCAAGCAAGTGCTAATTCTTTTAAATTTAAATACTACACTTCAAAAGTCCTTCAGACTAAAGCTTCTTTTCTTGACAGAATCTTTTAAATAAAATTTCATACAATAATTTTACAATTTTCTTAAGGTACCTTTCTCATGGATTACCAAAGCTTTTACAATACTCAAGTACTTAAATATTTTTATTCTACAGTAATTTTAGTTTAATCGCGAGTAGTTGAAAAACATAGTAACAAAATAGGTAAAACTCATTTCTCGCCTTTTTGGCGATAAAGGTAGGCCTCACATGAGGTAAAACTTCTTAAATTCTGCCACTTGCAGTAAGAATGAAAAATTAACTTAAAGTTTCAAAGTAGCATAAAGTTTTCCTTATCTTTGTCATATTTGGACATCCGTTTTGCCGCAGACTACAGTCCTCTTTATCCTGCGTCTTGTGCGGGTTCGCCCTTCAGTTCTTTCTCAGCGAGCTTTCTTTTTTTTCCTCTTTGATCAACTTGAAGAATTTTTTTTAACATCTGATTGTACTTCCGGACGTTTGATGGCAGCTGTTCTTGGCGGAATCGGGACAACTCTCTCCCGTTGTTGCCTGGATCTAGTTGCTGGCTGTTCAAACGTTTGTTGCTTCCTTGCATCTGCAGCTGATTTTCCCGGGTCAATTCGTTGACATTTGCTGCGTAGACTCCTGTCCGATGGGTACATCTTTCGTTTTGGAGCCGTGTTATGGTTGCTGCCATTTCTCCTGGCTCTCTTTGTATTAGTAGAACTTTTCCCTTCTTCATGCTGGGGGTGGTCGTGCCCTCTTTCTTCTGGTCGGTGGAACGGCTTCTTTTTCTTGTTACCTTCAGTTTTCCAAAGGGGGCAACTTTCTTTTCATATGGACCTCTCAACTCATGGCTTGGCCTTGTGATTGTCGTTGTGTCACCTCTGGAGATTGTGCCTGCCGTGCCGGATCCTGCAAAAGATCTTTCAGTATTTGCATTTTATTACGATTATAGAATGGTTTGATCTGGTCAATGTTTGCGGTGCAGGTTTCACCATTCTTGGCTTTTAACACCACTACAGCCTGAGTTACTTTCTTTATTACATCATGTCCTTCAAATCGTGCATAGAACTTTGCAATTTTATCTTCTGATGCTTAAGAGAGTGAATGCTTAATTTTTAACGCTTCATCCCCTACTTCATAAGTTACTCCCCGAAGTTTCATGTCATAATACAATTTCTGTTTTCTTTATGCTACTTCAGTGTTCTTCATGTCATAATACAATTTCTGTTTTCTTTATGCTACTTCAGTGTTCTTCTTTGCTTCTTTAATTAATTTTTCTATATCGTCCATTTGAAATTAAGGGGCTCTCTGTTGAACATAAAATAATTTATCGAACGGCGTTATAATATTTCTGCCTAAAAATAACTCAGCAGGAGCTTTTCCCGTCGTATCATGTTTGGCGCTCCTATGGACGAAAGCTAATATATTGACATAGTTATCCCAGCTTTTATGAAAAGTTTTAACATAACTACGAATAATTATCACTATATTTCTATTCACCAGTTCCGCTATATTTGATTGCGGCCGATACGGGACCATTTTTAAATGACGTATGTCCAGTTTTTGGCACACGTCTTCAAATATATTACTTACAAATTGAGGACCATTATCCGATATAACTTTTAGTGGCGCCCCGTATTTTAAAATATATTTATTTAAATTAGAATCAGTAACTACTTTCGCAGAGGCTACTATCCCCAAGTAACTACTTGGGGATAATTTCGGTCCAGTTACTAAAATGGTCAACCATAACAAGGAGATACCGACTTTTATTTAACTGACTTTTCGTGAAAGGGCGAAATAAGTCGATGCCAATTATTTCATTTGGAAACTCTGATTTAATGCTATATAGAAACCCGGCCGGGCGGAAATTAACATAATTAACTGCTTGACATGTTGGACAGGACTGGACATACGCCCTTGTTAACTTTTGCAGCTCAGGAAAATAAACTGCTTCGCGTACGCGTTGGATGGTTTTTCGAATACCACCATGAGATGCCAAAGGCGAATCGTGAAACTCCTGCAGTATATTTAATCTAAGACTAGCTGGGATAATAGGTCGAAATTCGTTGTTGGAATTCATAGTTTTTGTATAAAATAATATACCATCTATTAGTTCGTAATGGGCCGCCCTATTTCTTATCGCCACAATATCATGGCGGCTAAAATTTTCAGGACCTTTTAAATAATCATAAATATTTTTAAATTCCGGATCCTTACCCAGTTCGGTTATTAAAGTTTCTCGGGAATGTATCGTATATGCTGTGAGCATTACCAAATTTAGATCATTAAATTCTTCGTCTATTTTTATTCTGGATAGGGCATCTGCTATGATATTTTGCTTTCCGGGGGTGTGTTTGATTACCAAATTATACTCCTGTAACTTGAGTGCCCATCTTATTAACCTTGGGGATAAGTTTTTCCCTGAGTATAATCTTGTTACCGCCGCATGATCAGAATACACTGTTACTGGCGCACTTCCAAAATAGACTCAGAACTTTTGCACTGCTAACAGAACTGCAAGTGCCTCTCTCTCAGTCGCGGAATAATTTCTTTGAGTTTCATTTAAAGTTCTAGTAGAAAATGCCACGGGCTGCTGATTTTGGGAAAGTACTGCTCCTACCGCAGAATCCGAAGCATCCGCTGAAATTTCTAAATTCTCATCGTTCTCAGGAAATTGCAGGGGCTTGCGTTAATGCTTGTTTTAATTTTTCAAACGCACTATTGGCTTCGGCCGTCCACGAGAATCTTGCCTTTTTTCCTTTTTAATTTTAACAATGGTTCAGCAATAGTTGCAAAGTCTTTTATAAAGGATCTATAATATGAACTAAGTCCTAGAAAAGAAGACAGCTTCTTCGCTGTATTTGGCTGCGGATAATTTTGAATGGCGATTATTTTTGATTCGTCCATCTCGATTCCTTTCTCAGATATTTTATATCCCAAGTATTTTAAATCAGTGGCTGCAAATTTACACTTTTCAACATTAACTTTTAGACCGGCCTCGTTTAATAATGAAAACACCTCTGTCAAATCGTTTATATGTTGATCCAAATTATCACTAGTAATAATGATATCGTCTAAATATATAAATGTGTTCTTTCCTAGAACAGGCCTTAGCACAATGTCATTACATCGCTGAAATGTTTCCGGTGCCCCTGAAAGGCCAAACGGCATACGCAAGAATGCATAAGTGCCAGACTTAGTTATAAAAGCAATCTTAGGCACATCTTCCGGTCTAACCCCTATTTGAAAATTCCCTGTCGTTAGATCTAACGTAGTCATGTATTTCGTAGAAGTTATGTTCCTTAAAATTTCTTCAATGATAGGTAACGGATATACCGGATATTTAGTAATAGTGTTTAATTTACGATAGTCAATTGCAAAACGCCATCGTTTTGGATGTGTTACTGGATAATCATTAATTTTCTTACATAACACAACCGGGCTGGTATAACTACTTGAGATGGGCGTTATGATCCTTTTACTTAACCTTTTGAAGACGGGATGGCCATTATAGTGGCCATAGAGTCCTCTCTTTGAAAAGACGGGATTGTCCACTTTAGTGGCCATGTCTCTTTCCCTCATTTTCCAGGCTGAAAAGGGGGGTGAAATGTCAAATCTGACGTCCCTAGGGTTTTAACCACTTATCTCTTTCAAAGATCTTCCTTTTGCGGCATAGATGCACCCCTCTGAGAATCCATTAGACTACACACAAGAATCTTTGTTGCAAATAGAAGGTAATTTCTTAAAGGGGGAAAAGCATTCGGTTCAAGATTCCCCGTCCTTTGGTAGCTTTTACTGCTACCAAAGCCCCGGCCTCAAAAGGTTAACATATCTCGAATGTGCCACTCTATAATTTTTTCTTTAGTCTTATCGTATCGATACGGCTTGTGGCGAACTGGCAGTGAATATCCGTTGTCGATTTCATGGTTCGTCACTTGAGTAAACCCGGGAATATCACTAAATAAAGAAGCAAATTCACTTACCAATTATTGAATTTTTTGTTGCTCTCCCGTAGACAGGTGGTTGAGATTTAACGTGGGTGGTTCTTTTCTCTCTTCGAGCACTGGTTTCATGGTCAGCTTAAGGGACGCTTGGTTAATATCAAGCGTTACTTCGGCCTCTGAAAGAAAATCTATCCCTAAAATTACATGTGCTTGTAGATTTTTTACGATAAAAAACATAATTTTTACCTGCTCGTCCTTAATACGGATATAGAGTGGCATTTTACCTATGCATTTGCATCGTTAACCCTGAACAGGTAATACTGTCGTATTATCCAAATTATATATTCTATATTTACGGAAGTATTTCCTAAAAAAATCTTCTGCCACACAGGAACACTGCGCGTCTGTATCCAGGAGTGCGGTGGCTGGAATATTGTACACCAAAACTTCAATCTTTGGAAGAATCAAATTTTTCATAATAACTGTATTTAGCTTGAAGGAAGAGGAATTCTTGGCCTTCGGATTTCCGCACCCTCCCGTGAGCAGAAATTCGTTTTAGTTTAAATCTTCTTTCTTCTTTTCCATGCCTTCCTTCTTTTTCCGCTGGCCTTCAAACTTTTTCTTCTGGTTTATTATTGAACTGTCGACGTTCGCCGGTTGTTTTTGGATACTCTGGTTTTTTTGACAACTGATTCGACTTGTTTCCGTAGCCGTGCACTTGCCTTTGCTGTGGTCTTGGCGCACCAAATTGGCTTCGTTGCTCGTACTGGCGTCTTCTTTCAATATCCGCCGTTCTTCTACATTCAAACTGGATTGCGAGCTCAAATAACTGTTCCAATGTCGTCGGATTCCTTAATTCAATAAAGTCTTGTACTTTGGGAAGTAATTTAGGCAAAATTACTTGGATTATTTCAGGATCCGGCCGGCTCCCATACAAGAGTTTAAAGACGTGCATTTTTCTTAAAATAAAGCTTGAGAGATTTTCGATTCGTTGCTGGTATGTGCTGAAGAGTTCCACTTCCAATCTGGCACGATTTCTGACGACAGGGAAGGCTTTTATTAAGGCAGTCTTGAAATTTTTGTAAGTATAGGTGGGAGTTCCCGCTTGACCCAAGAGGTTTCTTCCTACACATTTCAACCAATTAAGCTCTTGGCTTCTCAAAGTGCTGGTAGCTAAGGTAACTTTCTGGAACTCATGGACTGGATATAGCATGAAATGATCAGCTTCCAAAAAAAATTGGTCACCGGTGAGTTTCCATCAAAGCTTACTGCTGGTTTCATCGATGCTGCATGGTCTGGTTGATGTAACCAAATCCTTCCAGAGCGGCAGCTGGCATTTCTGGATTCTGAGCCGCTGCTGCAGGCACCTCAGGTTCTTCTTGAAACTCGGCCATGGTTATTCTTCATCTCCGGGCGCCACTGTCAGGACTTGTGTTTCTCTTGATTTGCTTTGGAAAGATGAATGATCCTGAATAGGAACAGGGAGCTTACTCAGGCTATGTTCAAGAAGGTGTGAAGTAGACAACACAAGCAGGAAGGGTATACGAAACCCTTTATTCTCAATACTTTACAGGTACTTCTGAACTTCGAAATACAGAGATCAACCACTTGTGGTCTGAACGTAAGAATATAAAACTACTAACTATAACTAAAAGCTAACTTTAAATTAGTATACAAATGCCTAGTTCTAAGACTGGCCTTTATTTAAAAGGGGGGTACGTATGTAGTACGCCGAACTGCTTAAACTACAATACGTTTGCGAATCTGAAGAGGGCTAAACCTCTGGCCTTAAAGGTAACCAGCAACCGAGTGAAAACTCGTAAAACTACAGTGGCAAGCGGCTTGATTCCTAAAACTCCTTCTCTCTCTCTCTCGGCAAAAAAGCCACAACTTGAGTACTTGGACGTTAGCAAGACAATTTGCATAAACAAGTTAAAGCATTTAATTCTGGCCGGAAGTAGAAATTAAGAAGTGATAGTACAGTTTTAAAATAAAATAAACGTCAGTAAAACTTAGGATACTTACAATGCTAAATTTTATTTTGGTACGTTATTTTTAGAAAATCATTGAACGAGTATGTATTCATTTCATGTTAAAAAGCAAAATAACTCACTCTAAAGAATGATGTACTCTGAACCAGATAGTCAGATTTCAAAAAATAAAATAAAATAAAATAAAATAAAATAAAAATAAACACTATAAACATGAATTTATTTCTGATATTTCGGGTGATTATGATTAGCACAGCAAATGTTTAAAATATCTTATGTGAAAGCACAGGGCTGTTTTACTTCAAGAATAATTTATAAAAGAAATTCAGGAATTAAAAATGACAATAACAAACACAAAAACTAAATGTTAATTTTTAGTGTCTTAAAACATAAGAAATACAATAAATTCATACCGAACTGCAGTATTTTTATGTGTTTTTCACCTTTGTTATTACTGCCATTTATTCAATTGAAACTTAATTATGATGTTGAAATCAAGCGCAAATAGGAAAACTTTAATAAGAATATTTTTGATTTTTTTTAGGAACTCAATATAGAAGTAGAAAAAAAATATTCACTGATGAGATCAAAAATGTGTTAACTTAATTCTCGTGAAACTTCAGATAATCCCATTATATATTACGCTTTCTCATTAATGGAATTCCACTTTATATTCTTTGGATATTCCAAATTCTAAAAGCATTTACAACATTTCTTTTTCAATTCTGTTTGAAATAAATGTCGATTTAAATGCGTTAGAAAACTGTAAAAATTGTATTTTTATATGTGGTTTTATACTTTCATTTATGAAGCTGCACTAATCCAATTAATGTTTTTTGAAAATCCCTTTTTAAATTAATTTGCAAAATATATAATAAGACTCAAATAAGTTTCCAGAAGTTTCATTTCATAAAATTGCATTAAATAGAGCTCATAATTTCACTCACTCGAAAATAGTACTTTAGTTTTGATCAAATTTATCCACACATGTATAAAAATTGCCACAATTTCAGACATTTAGAAGTTTTTTCCTTTGCACTGCATTTTTGTCATAAACATCTAAAAAATTCATTCAATTTGAAAATGTTTTCACAAGATTTTATAATTATATAAAATACAAATCTTCTTATTTAATTGAGCCTTTTGTATTTGAATCTAGAACTACATCTGTGTATGATTTTTTTCGAAGTGATTTCGTTAAAAATAGAACACTCAGATATCGGATACGTCATTTATTTTTGAGTAAAAATATTTTTGTCATTTGTCATATGACTCACAATTTACGTCGTACGTTCATTTATTGGCAGACATTTAAGGATTTAATATGCTTGCGAGTATAATAGTATAGTAAATTACCATATTTAAACAGTTTAGCAATTTAGAAATGAAGAATAACAGAAGTTCAATAATTTATTTGGCTATTTTATGTTTGTGTTGAAGTGTAATGTATGCTGAGAACACTCATCGAAATAGAAATATGAGAAATCAAACGTTTCAGTCCTTTAGCGAAAATATGAGCATACGTCTGGCATCAGAATCGACTTGGAAACTCAGGAACTTAAAAAACGAACCTAATGCTAACTAAATAGGACTAAGTATCAAATTATTCAATTTTTGTAGCACAATCACTAATTTCACCGAACTGACAAGTAAAAATTTTTTCCTTTGGTACCCATTTCCCGGAAAACTACATATTTTCTGAAAGCTTATGTCACAAGTAAAAAAATTGGGAAATCTTAGAGGCAGAGTGACAAGTGTTTAGGAGCTATAGGGCCCACAAAGTGTCAGAAAGGTGTTGGAAACATGACACCAAAAGTCCTGATATATGCTCATCATAAAATGCTCATTTCGCGTGTTTATATGAATTAATAATATGGTAAGGAGGTGGGAGATCTCAATGTAAAAGAAGAAACAACTCGTTGAAATGAAACATTATACGTTGAGATGTTAAATATGTGAGTTGTTATTGACTTCAAAATGAATGTGCAAGTGATCAAACAGACAGTGAGACAGGCAGAAAGACAGTACATAATGGGAGCATTTTACAAAAGCTATAGCCTCAGATTTTGCACACTCATTATTTGTCAACGAATCGAAGCGGTAATCGATTGGCGCAATACACATCCCAGGTTCGTCGTCCAAGTATCTGCCCTTGTAAAAAGCATACTTACAAGCTATTAAAACGAGGAACGCTGAATTAATATCGTAAAAAGAACTGCAGGGCCACAAAAGCAAATCTCCTTCAGTGCCTTGATAATGATTGTGACCGTTATGTAACGAACAAAAGATTTGTAGTGTCTGAAAAAATGAATACCTAGAGGCTGGATTTTTTCCGTAAATCCTTCTGGTACCAGTTCCTTTTGTAGGACTTTACCATCAGGTACTTCAGAAGCAGACAATGCATGAACATACAAGAAATAGAGACGCCATTACGGAATATGTCCATCTATAAACACTTCAATGATACTTTGTGGTTTAACTCTTAAGCGCTTGTCCCGCTTGTCCCTAAGATTTCACAGTTTTTCTACTTGTGATATAAGATTTCAGAAAATATATGGGTTTCCGGAAAAACGGTAGCAAAGGAGAGAAGGTTTACTTGAGAGTATCAATCAAAACCTAATAACCGTGTTCAGTTTGATTACGTTTTTGCTTCATTTTGTCATGATTCAGTTCAGTTCAGATATTTCTTCAGATTTGGTTATGTGAGTGATGGTCGTAACTCTTATCTATTATGTATCGAAAGCAACTGCTCTAGAGAATTAGAATCTGCAGGCGACAGTCTAGATGGGAAGTAAAATTTTGGTTTATCTACATCAAATCATATAGTTGGCTATAGGAGTATTTAGACGGTGTAAAAATCAGTTATTTTTATACTTTTGGAATGCTTAATATCTCGAATAATTGAAAATGATTTACATTTTTTAAATACCTATTGAAAGCCCCTGCCTTTTAGTTAGAATAAACTGAATATAAAATAACCTTAAATTGTTTAGTACTATTAAATTGCCTTCGGATTTCTAGTTAGCGCAGTATATTGGTTTGGTTTGTTTTATTCGATTACGACACAGCACTTGAGGGCTATCTGCCTAAGGGAAGGGATGTCTTCACGGAAGAATTTCGAAGGGAACCTGGCTCGTATACTCGTTACACAGGAGAAAACCGCGAAAACGTCCATGCAAACAGCCAGTTCAGACCGAACTACCAGTGTTCAGCGACATTACCGCTCACCCGCTGGTGAGCCCTGCGTGGTATATCGGAGCATCAAAGACGAAACGTTAAAAAAAGTATTTTTAGCAAATAATTAACTCGTTACCGCTCCCAAAAGTTAAAATTTTTTTTATGCTTGTATGATTATATGGAAATTATACTGTAAAAGAATGGAAAAATACATGGAAAAAGACATTTCAGGTTTATGTCAAATGTGATTTTTATGAAAATAATGATTTATACATATTTTTGAAATTTATTTGTGTCTTCATCAAACTTTTAGTTCATTTTGGCTGCAACACCCAACTAAATACTGAAATACTTGATCTTCCCTAAAAATGGTTCAGCTAAATTTTACAAAAATCATCTTGACTTAATTATAAAATCAAATAATTAGGAACACACGAATACCAAAATTAATTCATATTAATTAGTGAGCGTCAAGAAAGTATCCTTTTTTAAAATGAATAATTTGTAAATTTTCGGAAAGAGTAAGATATAATAAAACACTTCTTTATTTCTATATTTTCTGCCTTGCTTCGAACAAAAATTAACTCTTCTTATAAATGCAATATGAAATGTATTTTTAATTTATAAATATATTTGATTTCTGTTACGCGTGTCTGGTATTAAAAATGTTAGCTTAAATCCTAACGCCTGTTTTAGATGCAGAAATAATTTGCGGTAGTCCCTTGGGTAAATTAAAAATTAATTTCTGAAAAATATTTGATATCAAGTTACGCTGCTGTTTAATACTTCGCCCAGAAATCATTAAAATACATTAATGATTAAGGACAGTTGGGTTTCCACACTCGTTTTCTATATATTTGAAAGTATGTCTGAATAAATGTACTTTAGATTTCTGAATAAAACTGTAATAAATACTCAGATTTTGGAAGTTCATTGCATAGCGTAGAAGTTCTACCCGAGAAAGCAGTATGCAAACGAAAGCACATAATTTATTTATGTATAAGAAATAGGCAAAAGGCAATGAGTTAATTTTCCACAAACTTGCATTTGATGGTTGGAAATACTAAGCTTAGATTTATTATGGGTATTCCAGTCAGTATGTAAAAAAAAATAAAAATTAATGCTTGAAAAATGCTTTAATAAACTGTAATCACGGTATATTAAATTAAATGTATCTTCCTGAGCATCCAAATAAGACAGGCAGTTGCAAGCATGGAATTCTTAAAAAGCACAGAATTGAACACAATACCTTGCAATTACTACCTTTCTGTGGTGATTAATGCACCTTAATAACGTATAGAAGAAATATATTTCATTTATTATGTTTACCTTCTAAATCTAAAACAAATTGCGGACGAGATATATACGATCTCATTGCACACATACATGTCTGGTAATAAATTATGCTTTTCTCCTGAAAAATGATCCAAAGGGAAAAAAACAAGTATTGCTTTTAATGTACAATTCGTTTACCCTGAAATTTGCTGTAAAAATTTACCATGTTTCATTCCACAAAAATAAAGCCTTTCTTAATACTAGTTTTAAGAAGATAACTATATAATAATCACATTTTTAATCTAGAATAACTGCAGTTCAGCTGAATATATATATATATTTTTTAAAAATGTTATATAATGTATTAATCAAATGTCAAATCAATAAAAATTTTAAGCATAAGGATTTCAAAGGTGCTGTACTTTATTTCAGGGACTGATAACAGAACCTCAGTTGTCTGTTAATTCGGGAAATTGGATTCATCTAAGTTATTAACTAAACCAAAATCAACCTAACGTCTAGTATATGAAGAAGTTTCCTTTTGCTTGAAATAATTTATGCTCTATATAAAAATGATGATGATATTTGAGCATAATTTCAATATGTGTATTATGATCTAGGACAAGATTGTTTCAGAAGATATAAAAGTTGTGCCCATACTGATAGTACTTTAAAGACGAATTTTCAAACACTTTTATTATGCTAAGGTATAAAAATAAAAAAAACCGCATATTAAATTTTTAAAAACACCTAATCCTAAAAATGATTAATTTTGCAGTCTACCATTTAAGTGCAGTTCACTCGCTCGAAAAATTTAAACATTTAATATTTAAATATATAATAATAATATATATTAATATTAAAATTAATAATATTTAAAAATTATTAAATTAGTTAAAATAATTGTATGTATATATATATATATATATATATATACTTTGTCATGTATCTGGCAGCGGTGAGCCAATCAGCTGCCTGGCAGAGCCAGCAAGTAAGAGAGAGGACAGTTGCATGTTAGCCTCAGAGGAGGCAGGTGGTAGGTTAATTATGTTGTAGGAGCGAGGTAGTGCTCTGAGTTTGCCATTATTCTTTAAATGTTAATTTTTTTTTACCATTATTCTTTGAAAGTTAATTTTTAATAAATGTTGGTGTCGTTTTCCTTATGGTGCCTTATTCATCCGTAAGGTCATTACAGCACGCTCTCTTTCAAGAACCAGAGCTAACGAAGCCGACTAGATTTTGGAGAAAAGGTGAGAAATTTTTGTTGTAACTTTAAGGAAAATTTCGTTTAAATATGTTTAAAGGAGTAGTTAAAAGTGATTTGATTTCGGTGTTGAAGGAACTAGGTGAAGAAGCCGATTCTAGTTTAAAAGTTGTAGAATTAAAAGATAAGCTTTTAAGTTCTAAAGAATATTTGAAAGATAAAGATTTTGTTATTGAATTTCTTAATACTATGGTTGAAGAAAGGAAAAAGTCAGAAGAAATTGTGAAATTGCGTTTAATGCAAATCGAAAGTAGCAACGAATCTAGTAATAATGTAGAAAATACACTTTCATTAGATAAGCTTTTGAAAGCTGTACAGGCATTATCGATTTCTGTACCTAAAAAGGGTGAAGCATGGAACTTATTTTTTGATTCCATAGAAAGGGCTTTTAAGCATAAGAACGTACCAAATGAGTTTAAGTCTGAAATTTTACTTAAACTGATAGGTGATAAATCTTCTAATATTCTAGTATATATTAAAGATGATGATTTGAAAGATTATGAAAAAATTAAATCTTTTATTCTTAAGGAATATGAACCATCGCCAATTATATGTTTAGAAAATTTTCGCCATGCTCAAAGGTTGACGGGAGAAACTCATTTGCAGTTCGCCTCTCGTTTAAGATCATGTTGGATCCATTATTGTAAAAGTAGAAACGTCAATGATTTTGAGTCTTTAATTAATAATTTCTGACAAACTTTTTCAAACATTGGATAGTGATTTAGCGTGCCATGTTGCAGTTCGACAAGGTGAAAGTTGGCTACGTCCAGAAGAACTAGCGAAGGAATGCGACACTTACTTCATCGCGAAAGGTAAATCTTTTGATGACATAAGAGGTGAAAAACGCGCTAGTTTTCGTGATTCATACAACAAAAACTCTAAATATATTCCACCAGCGCTAAGAAAAGATTTAGTGGTAAATGAACAGAAACATTCGTTTAAACCGCGAGAACGTTATGTGTGTAGTAGCAGTTTACATTTGGCTAAGGATTGCCCGAACAGGCGAAATAAATTTGAGAGGTCCAATAAACAGAACGATAATTTCCCGGTCAAACCGAAAGTTAACACTTCAAGCAAGTCGAAGGACAATGCGGTTGTTACAAATGTAAATTATAAACATTTACAAAAACCCGAGTGTTCCGACGGAAAACTTAATTTTTATTCCTTGGAAAAGATTACTATTTACATTGCAGGGAAGCAAGTAGAAGCTATAAAAGATTCAGGTACGGAAACACTACATTAATTCCTGATTTAAAAATAGAAAGTAAGGGTAAAATCATTGTAAGTTCCGCATTTGGCGACGTCATAGAGGCAACGTTAGCAACTATTCCCATTTATTACAAAAAACCAAACAGTTGTCTATATTCGCGCGTAGAAGCTCTTTTCGCGTTGACAGATAAGCTAAATGTCCAATGTTTAATTACATCAGATGTATGGGATCGCATATTTGAAGACGAGAATGAATCAACAGTCTTCCCTGAAACGAAACGGGAAACTCATGAACAAAAACAACTTGATTTTGCCGCCGTTGAACTGTCAAATGTAAATCTTTTTTATAGCTCAGTTGCGAATCAGAATGATGAAAGACTAAACAGTTATTCGGAATAGAATAAATTTATAGTCGATCAGAGAAACTGCCAAACGTTAATAAATTCTTTTAAGGACGCAGAAGTAGGGAAGAATAATTTCTTTTTACAGGACGAATTATTATTTCATAAAGAAAAAATTTGTGGGGAAAACATACAACAGTTAGTTTTGTCCGAGAATTATCGAAATAAAGTCCTTCAATTAGCTCATGATTCTATATTCGGAAATCATTTAGGTATGAGGAAAACTAAAGAAAGAATTAAGCTTTCATTTTATTGGCCGAACATATCCAAAGATGTAGAAAATTATTGTAGAACATGCGAAAGATGTCAATTAAAAAGTCCGGAAAGACAATCGGATAAAATTCCGATTACTCCTATTGTTCGCGCGCCATATCCCTTTCATACAGTAAATATAGATATTATTGGTGAAATTTCACCTCCTTCAGGAAGGAAACATAAATATTGTTTGTGTTTGATAGATAATCATTCAAAATGGCCAGAAGTCATACCTTTAAAAAGTCTTTCTGCTATAACTACTTGTGAGGCTCTTTTAGATATTTTTATGAGAACCGGTATTCCAGAAATAATTTGTAGTAATCAAGGCACTAATTTTACCTCACAATTAACTCAAGAATTCGAAAAAAGGTTAGGAACTCATCCTCGTTTTTCGACACCTGGTTACCCAGCATCAAACGGCTCAGTGGAAAAATGGAATCGGGTATTTAAACAAATGTTACATCATGTAATTCGCACAGATGCTGTTAATTGGGACAAGCACATACCTTATTTACTTTTTGCGTATCGTGAAGTTCCAAATTGCACTACCGGTGTATCTCCATTTATGCTTATGTACGGTCGTGAAGCTAGAGGTCCCTTAGCTGTGTTAAAATCATCATGGTCCGGTGAAATACCATTACCTCTTAATCTGAGTAATTCAGCAGTTGATTATCTACAAGAATTAAAGATAAATTTAGAGAAAGCATCTGAGCTCGCTTCTTTATCTGCCGCGGAAAAACAAGAAGCTTATGCATATTATTTTAACCGTCGCAAAAGTTTGAAAGAATTTAAAAATGGTGATCTAGTATATTTACTTATACCAGACTCTATCAACAAGCTATATGCTAGGTGGACAGGTCCAGGTGAAATTGCTGAAAGAGTAAATCCTCATTCTTATAAAGTTAAATTACCCGATGGGAGTGTGAGGCATGTTCATGTGAACAAAATAAGAAAATTTTATGTTCGAGCACAAACTGTGGGAGTGATATTTGAAGATGATTCTGAGTTTGGGGAAATTCATACCACTCCAAATATAGGAGATTGCGCAGTAACTAGAAGGAACATCGAGGTGGATATTAGTCATTTAGAGGATAGCAAACAAAAGGAATTACACGAGCTCTTACTCAAGCACATCGCGTTATTTTCTGGGGAGATCCAAATAGCCAGAGTTGGTGAACATAGAATTCGGTTGTTACCTGGAGCTGAAAGAAGAAAGCCATATATCTATAAGATCCCAGAATCTTTGAAACCTGAAGTAGATAAACAGATCGAGGAATTGGAGAGCTTGGGTCTTATTGAGCCAAGTGAAGCTGAAATAGCATACCCAGTCGTATGTGTTGCCAAGAAAGACGGAAGTATGCGTTTATGTATTGATTTCAGGTTGTTGAATCAAGTAACCAAGCCTGTTGATTTTCCAATGAAGAATGTGACTGATCTAATCAATAAAATTGGACACGCGAATGTTATCACCTGTTTAGATGTCTTGAAAGGTTACTGGGAAATACCTTTAGAAGAAGAAAGTCGTGATTTAACATCATTCAAGACACATCGTTCCCAATATCGTTGGAAAGTGATGCCTTTTGGATTAAAAAATGCAGCTTCTACTTTTCAGCGAGTGATGAATGATGCCTTAAGAAAACATAGTGATTTTTGCAAAGCATATATTGATGATATTGCTATCTTTTCACCAGATTGGAATTCGCATCTCAAACATTTAGATGCTGTGCTAACTACATTAAGTGATCTCAGGTTTACGGTGAACGTGAAGAAATGTGTTTTTGCACGTTCGGAGATAAAGTATTTAGGACATATAATAGGAGCTGGAAGACATCAACCTGATCCTGAAAAATTACATGCCATTGAAATTATAAAAAGTCCTAAAACAAAGACTGCTCTAAAGAGTGCATTAGGCTTATTCAACTATTATCGTGATTACATAAAGAATTATGCAGAAATAGCTCGCCCATTGACGGAGCTTACAAAAAAGAAAATTCCTGAGATAATTCCATGGACTGATGTTGAGGAATCAGCATTTAAAGAACTGAAACGTCGACTGTGTGAAGCACCAAAACTGTACACTCCAGAACCAGAAAAACCTTACACCATACAGTGTGATGCTAGTTCATATGGTGTTGGTGCTTGCTTGTCACAACGAGACAGCAAAGGCAGTTTGCATCCTATCAGCTTTGCCAGTCAAAAACTTTCGAAAACTCAGCAGAACTGGTCAACTATTGAACGCGAGGCTTATGCCGTTGTGTGGTCATTAAAAAAGTTCGAGTGTTGGGTGTTTGGATCAAATATCGAGCTGATCACAGACCATAGTCCATTATTATATTTGTATAAGTCGGCACCGCATTCAGCCAAATTACAGAGGTGGGCAATGGCACTTCAGCGCTATAATATTCATATTTCTCATTGCCCTGGTGCACAATTAAAAAAATGCAGATGGTCTTTCAAGACTAGTGGGTGAATGAAATAGGTGTGAACTAAGTATGAACTAATATGTTTTAAAACTTTGCATTAGTTACTTTCTTTTTTTCCGGAATTGTACGAGAGCTACTTTCCATCTGTTTTGAAAATCAAATTACTGGTTTCCATTTAATATTGCATTAATAGTGTGTTTTGAAATAGTATTGCATATATGTTTTATTACAGAACTCCGGTATTGTATCAAGCCATCTGTTCATCTGTTGTGAGATGATTTTATTGCATTTATTTCAAAGTATGTTATTATGTCATGTATACATGTTCCTATATTTTGAATTAATTTGGTATGCGGAGTATACAATTTAAGTTTGTATTTGCTGGTTCAGTTTTCAGATTCTGCTTCGCTTTGGCGTAGCACAATCTTACCGGGGGGGTGTCATGTATCTGGCAGCGGTGAGCCAATCAGCTGCCTGGCAGAGCCAGCAAGTAAGAGAGAGGACGGTTGCATGTTAGCCTCAGAGGAGGCAGGTGGTAGGTTAATTATGTTGTAGGAGCGAGGTAGTGCTCTGAGTTTGCCATTATTCTTTAAATGTTAATTTTTTTTACCATTATTCTTTGAAAGTTAATTTTTTTTACCATTATTCTTTGAAAGTTAATTTTTAATAAATGTTGGTGTCGTTTTCCTTATGGTGCCTTATTCATCCGTAAGGTCATTACATACTTAAACCTGATAAGCAATGCAATTTATGTACCAGCTCCGAAAACACTTCAAAACAGAATTCAGTGTAATGAAATTTTTAATTATTGTTAAATCGAATAATAAAGTTAAAATATACCGAAGAAGTAAAGGTGAAGGTTGGTAAAGGCGATCTCCTAACTGTCAAGAAAGAGCTAGCAGTTAAAGTAAGTATATCCAAATTATATACATATTTATATGTACGTTTTGAAATATTTTAAGTATAAACTAGAAAAAATACGATTTTTTATGATATTATTTCATAAAAAATATTGTAATGAGAAGGCTAATAAGCGCATTTAATTAAAAAGTATTTAATTATTGAAAACTTACCCGAGAGTTTGTTTCGTTGAATTTCTAGTCCACGAGGTTTTCAAAACGCTTTCTTTCAGTTCTTAATAATCTTCATATTATGAGAAGGTAAAATTAACTTACTGGTAACAACAAAGTTCTTCAGATGTTTCAATCAACATGTTTAAAAATGGCCTGTATGTGGAAATACAGTAGGAGAAAAATTTGATACTTAGAGCTTTAAGCGAAAGAAACTATCTGCCTGAAACTATCTGATTTATTTGTCATACATTTATACAGAATACGGTTTTGCAAAACTTTTCGTTAATACTATATAGTTGAAGCTGTGGGTAAAATAAGGTAGGTGGATTCGTGAACTTTAAAGAGCCATATTTTGGCACAAATGAGGCTCAGGTAAAAGAGGGAACATTTATTGGATTACATATTAGAGCAAGTTGGCGCATTTTAAAATGTTTGGTACAATCTTTGGAAAGATTAAAATTAATATGAAAATTTGTATGACTAAATTGATGAACAGTTTTTATCTTAAGATGAAATATCTTAAGTCATTTCTTTCGTTTATGCCTGATAATAAATGTATTTCAGTTTTACGATAGCCTACTTCTATATAGGAGACAGATGGCAAGCAAGTAGTCTGCTAGTAGCAGTCAGCAAAGTACACAAACCAGAGCAACATGGCGACAACGTACAGTATGTGAAATCCGTGTACTTTAGAGAGGTAAATTGCTTCATTCATTATTTAATATAGTATTTTCTTGTTTCATATTTACAGTTATTCTTACAACTACTCTGAATTTAAGTATCTTCTAATTAATGTATCTTTTTCTAATACTTCTGAATTATATTTTCAGCTAGGTTTTGCACAGCCGTAGTAATTATTTAATTAGCCAATTAGTACAATTATGTGTTTTACGCTATTTTTGACCAAGAAAAATTTTTCACCTAACTACACGTGTTGAAATTATTTCTTTTTCCCTCCGATGGAGCGAATTTTTCTTTATTATTTATCGTCTGTCGCCGACTAGGTCACGTGACTGACGGCAGAGAAAGAATGTAATAACTCTTAGTTTAGCTTGAGTGCGACGCTTGAAATGATCTGTTCTTGGCCGCATAGCGGTAATCAACAATTGTAATAATTGTTCTTTAAAAACTAATTTTGGCCCTATGATGGGAAAATTTATATTATATGTATATTTTGTGCTTTCAATAATGTAAATAATGTACATAAGCTCTTCATTAAATATTTCTGTGTTTCAACTGGAAGTTCTTATTTTCAAGCTGAGTCTTTACGGGAAAATGGTATATTGACTCTTGATTATACTAGTATATTCTTGATTAAATTGATGCTCTCCCAACTCGTGAAAAATATAATCGTGAATTCGTGATCAAAACGTACAAGTTTTTATACAACACGTTTTGTCACATTCAATGCATTATTAGCGCTTATTGCGTTCAGTGCAAAATGCATTCTTTTATTATCAGTTTTCTGTAGATATGGTATATTAATATTTATTTAGAATTTTACTGATTCACTGATTTTAATCAATTGAATTTTAATATTAAGTGTATACCAATTATTATTCTGTTCCTTTCTACTGCCTCCGAATTTTGTCGCCAACCGTATCTGGCCATGGTAGTACTAATTAATTGACTAGTCTTATTAAGAGCTGTTTTATCATTTTTACCCTGCAGTATTAGCCCCTGGTTGCATTTTCCAACAGCTTCAGCGCATAATAATTGTTAACTAAACTAACTTTTCCCTGTTTATTACAAAGTGTACTTAGGGCATTAATATTTTGCCATTTATTATAGTGTTTATTATAGTTATTTGTTCGCAAATGTTTAACAGCTAATTAATGCTCTCGTCGAATGCTACACTACTCAGACAGTATTTCCCGATAAAAATTTTCTCAAATATTTTTATAACTCATTACAGAGAATATGTTTAGAACTTCACTCACACCCCATCTGTTTGAAATTAATCAGATTTTTGAAAGATTCCACATATATTTCGAGAAAAGTTCACTTTTTTCTCCAATACGGTCAGATACTTAGCGGAGGAGGAATCAAACTGCGCGGAGCTACACGGGCAAGTGCAGGCGTTACCGAAAAACTGAGTACCAGGAGGAAGGAACTATTAGATATAACTCCTAGCACAATACCCTGTCTTCGACAACTTCACCACGAAACACATTACCAGAAAATGTTATAAAATCTGCCGAAAACAGTGATATTCCTTTCCCTCTTGTCAAACGAAAATGGAATGTTGAGAAAGAAACAAGAATTCGTGCCCTGAGTACGCTCTACTCTTGAAACCTAACAACAATGAGCGTTCTCAGGAGCAAAATCGAGAACTAACCTCCGAAATCAGTATAAGTGCTTTAGACATTGTCGTTGAAGAGGCTATATCCACTACATCGAGCAAACTTCTAAATGGATGGAAACAGAGAGATCACTCCAAGCATTACATATGGCATTAAAGAAAAACCTTTATCAGAGGCAATCTTGGTTCGAGCACCTATTTCAAAGAAGAGGACAATGTCCTGTTTTGCGATTTCTGCACCCTAGCTGTTGACGCCATTCAACAGGCTTTGATAGATCTTATGCCCTTGATTATTGCAGACCAAGTACAGCTCAGCAACTCCTTGGATATAGCTTTGAAGAAACACTGGATAGCTGACATCCACCTGATACAGTCAGCTTGAGAACATTAACTACAAATGTCAGAAGTTGGATCGTTACAGGGCTCCATGCTATTGCAATTATCAGTTACGTTTTTGGTACGTGCACATCTTTGACTTTGCGAGGAGGCGAGGTGATATGCTGCCCAGGTCATTTTGGAAAGCAGCATCTCCACAGTTCTCTCCCAGGAATACTGAGCACATCATCTATTTCAGTACTCGAATGGCTTTGCTGCTGAATATGACCGCATGTTAAGTCCTCATTGCATTATCAATGATTTGGAAAAAGCAGCAGTTAATTCTACTAATCACGTATTTCCAGACGCCGTTATCAAAGCATGTTTCTTTCATTTTCATTAAGTGCATGGCTCCATATTCAGGCATCACAGTTTGCTAAAGAATACGCAAAGATGAAAGTTTTAGTTTAAAACTTTGAAAAATTATAGCTTTTGCTTTTCTTTTATCTGATTTTCCATTTACATTTGATGTGATAAAGTTTTTTATTCCAGATGAACAAGTGCATTAGTAAAGTATTTCGAAGATAATTATGAACATGGTGAAATAGTCGGAATACGAGAAATCGAAGTCCTCGTTCATTTCCTCCAAATTTCTGATGAGAATTTAATAGAATAATCTTGGTATTCCAAAACACAAAATAAGGTCAAAATATGGCACAGATATTTTGAAACATTTGATGGAATATCTCACTCTTATGTTTACACAATAACTGATAAGCTTAGAAAATAGTAGTTACATATACTGTCTAATACAAAGTATTTCGTTCGTGGGAGAGTTCTTTGCGAATTCGCAAGGAATACGTTGAACAAAGGAAACACAATTCCAGATTTCTTGCATGATATTATACATAACATTGCATTAAGCTTCGTTTAGATGACGGTTTTACCATCATGAAGTTTTGTAGTTTAAGTTTTGAAGACAATAAATCCATTCACACCTGTTTATTGGGGTTTAAGCAGAAGCAGATCAGGTAAAGGAAAATTGCGCTTGTACAACTGTTAAGGTATTTCTCCCGCTTTCTTAGCATGTCTTGGTAGTGTAATGGTCTGCACGCTGGGCGCGTATTCCGGAGGTCCGTGGTTCGATTCCCGGCAAAGGGTATTGCTCATTTTTCATCTTTCCTTCTTCGGAAATGCTTAATGTCTCTACAAACTGAATCAGCGACATTTTTGATCGATGGTTGCTTTGCTGCGACCTCCTGCGGCAAAATTGTTAAACCAGTCTTTCTGACGTAGCAAGGTCTGGTTACCTAGGAACTACGGTTTAGATCGTTTACGATTTTAAAACCATCATGTGAACGTACAATTATAAGACTATTAGATATGATGAAACTCACCGTGAGTCGTGAAAAAAAAACAAATAACCGAAAAGTCACATTTTAATTTTACCAGAATGAACTAACATACTGGAAGGTTTCAAAACTTTAAAAAACAGGGATTGTTAAGTTACTCACTACATATCGGACAACCGCGATTTCGGGCAAATGCACTCTTTAGGAAAAAGAGTTATCAGGCAGCTGGAGTGTCGGATAAACATAGGAGATCCTGTATAATACATATAAATGAAATACCAATTTTTTCAAAATTAAAATATATACATGAATAATTAATAAAATCAGTATCGTCGTCGTCGTAAATCTGATTCAGGAATTTAATTCAAAGATACATTTCCAAAGCTGCAAAGAGTTTCATGAATATATGAAAAAAGGAATAAAGTTTTATGAGAAAAGTGTTAGAGATTCTGAACTTATTTTTCTAAAATTGAAAAGGAGAAGATTTTAATATTAATTCACTTTATAAATAAAACGTGCTTTGAAAGCTAGAAACGAAGTTATAAGAAATAAAGAAATGTAAAATAATTAAAATCTTAGATTTCAGTTCGAATAATTGAAAATCAAGGGAAAAAGAAATGATGTAAACTCTCACTGGAACATTAAAATTGCATTATATTAAAGATTACATGTATGCAGCAGAACTTCATGCAGAATTGTAAAGCACAAATGCAAACTTGTGCTTTAAAATTCTGCATGAATTCTGCATGAATGAGCTAGCATTCGATTTTAAAATAGGAATTCTTCCCATGTTCATGTGTTGCTTATTTTTTCAACTGAGAACATTTAGCTCAGAAGAAGGGAATTTTTACTTTGGATACTCAATAACTTTGAACCTTAATATGTTTAGTTTTCGCAAGCTATGTTTAAATTTATTCTTAAGGTCTGACGTTTATTCAGATGAAATCGTAAGGCAATTCTTTTCAATGCACTAAATACATGTTGCAATTCAAACTTTGCAGTATTACTAATATAAAAATAAATAAATAAATAGTAAAAATTAAATAAATAAATAAAAGTTAAAAACTAAAATAATATATAAACAAGTAAATATATATTTAATTAAAAGTTATACTTGCTTAAAATAATAGCATAAAATTGTAACACTTTTTCTCCTCGATATTGTATAACTCCCGTCAAAGAAGACGTGATTTTAATTTGTAAATCGACAATGATGAAAACATAGTTATAATCTTCTAATCAGTAATTAATCTGTATAAATTTAATTAATTTGAGTAATAAAATTACAATGCAGTATCTTCTCTGGTAAATGTATTTTGCTTTTTGGCTTCATCTACAGCATAGTAAATGGATGTTTCTCTTAAGCCTTGTCGAACAATACAAACTTTAGGACAGAAAGAACATATATTACGTAAGGAAATGACCCCTTAGAATACGGAAAGTTTCCAGTTTTGACCATAAAACTTCCCTTCTTCGTCATGGATGGCAGACTGTTTTATCACGGGGAGGGAGACAGAATAAAGATAGGGCAGAAAATGTCCTTCTTAGAAACGCCCAATTTGTTGCCCGGGCAATGTAAAAAATTACTCGGGCCCCTTTATTTTATTTCTAGAAAGCGAATAACTATAAACTTTACGAACAGGTATAGGGAAGAGAAATGCGGGTAACATTTTTTAGATGGGATGCAGTTTGAAAAGAAAAAGATAAAGATAATGTATTTGGTTAATATCGGATTTTATTTCTTAGAAGCAAAAGAACAAGGTTTGTATGTGTAATGTCGGCTTGGGCAGGTGAATTTTATTAGTTCCCTCTTTTCCATTTCAGTAGATTTTCAGGCTATCGTTTTTAATTATCAGTGTTTATTAAAATGTGTTTCAGATCTCTTAGAAATTTGGAAATACAATCGATATAAGTTGCAAGGACTCATTTTCAGTCTTTTATTTATTCATTTTGACGAAGTCTTTGATATTGTACGTTATTTATGTATTAGTACCTTAAGTACCTTATGAACAATTTCGGCATTTTCGGTTTAAATTTAAATTAAAATAGTAGCATATAACTGCGGTAGAGTTAGTAGCAATTGACTGTGTGAAATTAAGCAAATATTTTTAAAGATTTAAAGTATTTTTCTATTTTTCTAAAACGGTCTATAGGAAAATATACCGCAAAACTTTGATTTACTGAAAATGTGACCTTGTGAAGTATTTTTGTTGTTTTGTTAATTGAAACAAACTTCAAGATATAACTGCATCGTTATTTTGCCTATTATTCATCTCACGGAGAAACCGCAATTTGCGTGATCTGATTTACTCACGTGTGAAACAAACTTGAGAATCTAGAGTTAGAATTTGGTCTAATAAGACATTTAACGCCAAATAGTAAGATTTTCTTCGTTTTATCAGCCTTAGAAATACTTTGCATCGAATTCCTCCATTTAAACTTAAAGTAATTTATTGGTATCTCATATGCAACTGATGTTTAGTATTCCTTGTTTCGGAAGAAATAAAGAATAGATAATAATGACATTATTTTATTGATCAGTTTAAAGCACCAAAATCAGTATATTTATGTTTCGAAATAGTAGAATTCTTAATAATTCAGCAACATATCATGCAGTATATTTTCTACGATATTCAGCTTTCAGATTATTTGTGACCCAGTATATATGTTTTTATTTTCTTCTATGTTAGCAGAATTGGCTCGATTATTACTAACTGAAATTTATTTCTTAGATTTTTCACACTGTATCTTGCATAATTACACTTTCACTGCAAAGTATTCGATTAAAGGAAAAACAGCATTTAGCTTTTTAAGTGAAAATATGAAAATATCCCCTTTAAAAAGCTGTTAATTAAAACTGAATTTTTCTTATGCTTTTTTGGTGAAATTTAGCATTATCGCAAAAGTAATCTGAAAAATAAGATGACTAACTGGATAAATAATTAATTTCACAAAGTGGATTAATAATTAGTAATAACAATAATACATACATATATATATATATAAAGAAGAAAGTATGTGTGTTTGGTTGCACTCTAATAACTCAGTCACTGCTATAGCTATCGCCACCAGACTTTCCACAATTCATTTATGGGCCCTGAATCTCAACGTCCAACTTTTTCTGAACAAAAGCAGCCAAATTCAAATATATTAATTAAAAACTCGAAAAAGATCATTTTCGCCCCCATTTTTCTGAGTAGCAACAGTCTCGCACGCTGGAGATAAAAATCTGCTTTATTTTCGAGAAGCGTTGCCACAGTGCGTTTCAAATCGTACAGTTTGTTAATAAAAAAATGTCTAAGTTTTATCATGCAATAAAAATGGTTTTACCAAACATTAAATACATTATTTCCGATTTCAAAAATTCGCGAGAAGCCATTTTGGCTGTTACCATCTTCTTGCGACTTTAATTTAGCCGATATATTGATTAAAAACTCTGTAAACACTAATTTTCGCACTTATTTTTTCCAAGGAATAAGACTGTTTTATTTCGAAATGTGTTGCTACTGCTCGCTTTCAAATCGTACAGTGTTTCAATAAAAATTTGTAAGTTTTATAAAATTTCTATATATAAGGAAGAATGCATGTTTGTGTGTTTGTTTGTTCGTTTTATTGATTTCTGATCAATTATAATCAATTTGGATGAGATTTAATTAATTAGGATTTATCAAACTAGAATTTACGTAAAGATTTGACTTAACTAATTAGATGATTTGAAGCATGGGTCATCCAGAAGCAGAAACAACTTTAATCCAGGAGCCTGATGAAAAGTACCGAAAGTTCTAGAGTATCTCTTTGATAACATGCAGTTTTAAGGGCAGCTCCGATAACAAGTAGCTTTAAGGATAGCTCCTATGACATTTTTATTTTCAATTTGTATACTTTTTCTTCCTTGGTAAAGGTTTTACAGATTTGGGTATGTCTATTCATGTTGTCCATAAAATTCATTATTCGCCCTTTATTTAATAAGTGGTGATCAGAGACATATTCGTCCAAATACAAAAAAATTATGCTAATGCTCGACATTAAGCATTTTTACATTTAAAAATAAGTTTTATAAAATCTACGAATTGCAAAATTTTATACCACTGCAGGTTCTTTCAGTTATATTTAAATAAAGTTTGTACGCATTACGTTAGATATCCGTAAGACAAAATGTAACGTATTTAATATAACAATAGTCCTTCAGGAGCAAAGCCCCTTTGGATTTAAAAAAAAAAAAATGAAATGTTTCAGATTTTAAATTATGTCCAAAGGGGCGTTTTATTAACATAAAATTCAGTTCAATAGCAATGTCGCAAAATAATTTTGAAATGAGCCTATCTTTAGAATTTCCGATACACAGTTCCGCGCGCTGGAGGTGAAACGGTATTTCCCCCGTAGAATGTTACCATTGCTCGCTTTTAAATCGTTGGTTTTGCTACTCAAAAATTCATTAAATGTTTACAAAATATGAAACCAATAAAAAAACAAATTTCAAATTTTCAATTTGGTCTTCCCAAACCCATATTCGTAGGAGGAATTCGTCATTCAAAATTGATGGCTCTATGTACCGTTGTTTTATCACAATGCGAGAAATATACATACATTGATGCAGCGTTTTCATTATTTAATTTCTTCAAATATAATGCAGGAACCTAACATTTGGTGGCAACAGTGTGAAAAGTGATTAGCCGTTTATAGTGATTCAACACAAAATCGCAGAACGGAAACAATAGTCGTTCAGGGACAAAGACCTGTGAACTAATAATTCGAGATTAATGTTTTAGCTTTTTAACTTAATTAAATAACTTTCCTTTGTAGTTTACTAGTGTTTAACATTCTTTAATTGATAATTTGTTACATTTCGTATGCCGAAAGTTTTATCATGCAAGCAGAATTTATAAATATTTAAATACTAGAAAATCCATGAATAAATTCACATGCTGTTTTATTACTCTACGATCATAATCAGATAAACGGAAAAAATCATTGGACTAAGAATATTTTTCACTTAATTATTTATGCAAATAATCTTTCAACTTCTTTATGTAACATTACAGTGTTTGCCAGTATTTCCCAAAACACCTATTCTATGGATAGAATCTCCCTTTCAGAAAAGCATATTAAATGAGATTTTATCGAGAGTCTGCATGTCAATGCCTATAATTAAACGTATTAAGTTCAGATACATTTTTCTGGATTGTCATTTCGTCTGTAGTTTCATACCAATTTACTTCTACATTTTACTTTATGATTTGTGTAAGACTCCTCAGTTTTCAGAAATCATGATCTCAAACTTCAAATTTAAATATCTCTGCCGGTAAGCATGAAAGTAAAGTTCCGTGAGTTTGTTTGTTTTTGTTTTGTGTTTAATTTTTAGGATGACTATAAATGTTTTATAAACAAAACTATAGGGAAATATAAAAAACCCAATAAAAATGTAGAATTTTTAATTATTACACAATTGTAATTTTACACTGAAAAGAGCCACAACATGAATGTTTTCGTTAATTAAATCAATTCTGTAACTAGAAATAAATGTCTATGACCAACAATTCAAAATTTGGGTCCCTTCTGGATTTTTAATACACACTGGATAGATTAAAGTAGAAAGTGAATGCAAATGTATTATTGCAGAAGTACGCCGCAGTTGCAATTAAAACGAGATTAATTCGAAAATATATATGAAATTATGTATGTGTCTTTTGTAATGTTGCTTCAGGGTATGTGTTGATTCTCATTTCAGTTCTCAGAAAATAAACCTGTTTACCAACACTCTCAAATATTTTTTTTAAGAATATACTTACCCTATGATGCAATTTCTCTTCCTTGTTACTGCTTCTTATTCTAAACTGATAAACAAATAGACCTTATGTTGGCAAAAATAACTGAAGAAGTTCAATTACTTGAATTGTATTTGCTTTCATTACATATATTATATTTTCTATAGCAATTTTAAAACTGTT
Source organism: Stegodyphus dumicola (assembly GCF_044657685.1). Classification (NCBI taxonomy): domain Eukaryota; kingdom Metazoa; phylum Arthropoda; class Arachnida; order Araneae; family Eresidae; genus Stegodyphus; species Stegodyphus dumicola. The sequence goes on along the minus strand of NC_140772.1, from coordinate 93,961,840 downwards.
CTAAAACAATCTAGTGTGCACACTATGTGTATTATCATACAGATTTAAGCATTCTTTTCTTACTTTAAAATCGGTCTAATTGCATTTAAGGCACTTTGTTTAAAGATCTTATTTAGTTTAGTGAACATCCGTAAAAGGCATTTTAATTTCCATGGTCAGATTTAAATGACTAAATAATTTATGATTGATAGAAATTATGTTCAGAAAGAATGTAAAGAAACTACGATATCGTAATATAGCAGAAATATGCATGATTTGGGACGTAAATGTATTTCAATTAAACCTCAAAGCTACCTTACAAAGAATGAACTTGGTAAAATATTTAAGTTAACAGCCTAAAAATAAAAATATTTAAGTTAACAGCCTGTGTACTGAAACCTAAAATATGTTATATGTATATTGAAAATCTGATCCATTAAATAAATATTAAAATGGATAAAAATGTGCTGCTGCACTTAAGTACACTATGGATAAGAGTGGGTCACCAAGAGATAGCTAGACGCTTTTCAGAGTACATATTTCTAGTAAATTGTAAGCGATTTAAGTAAACATATTTTTGGAATATTGAATTTCACAATAAAATATGAAAGTTGGATTTCATTCCCGAGATTCTTGTGTTAGATATCTTTTGAAAATATATTTTACTCTGGTTTAAAGTGCTTATGAAATGCATTCAGATAACACAGGAAAAGAGTGATGAAGATGATAGGTGCCATTGAAGGGCATAACTTACGTTGCAGTACATTTATTTGGATCCGTTTTCTGTTGAGGTATATTTATTTGGATATGATGTGTAACAGTACAGCTCACGAACAGTCACATATAACAATTACCGTGCCTTGTGTGCGGCTTTACTATAGTGAGATACGGCTAAATTCCTTGTTTGTAACACTAAAGACTTAAGCATAAGACATCGGATGCGAAATTATAGTCCACAATGATCCGTAATGCCGTAAATTTGTTGTGAATGTTATTCTGCTTTGTTTTATAATAGAGAAGAAAATAAAGAATAGCATCGTCGTTAGCAACACTGATAATATAGAGGAATTTTAGAGATTGCTTAGCTCTTCTCTCTTTTATCTGACACAAGGAATAAAATACCTTAATTTTGATAAGCCTAGATAATGGTATTATGAATTCTGAAAGTAGGCCTCTACCTCATAGTATGCGCTATTTACAAAACATCCACGTGTAAACTGTATTTTATGTGAATGGGTTTCAAGTGCTTGCAATTTTCAAGTGTTTACAAATCTAAAAAACAATATGATTCTCTTCTTTAATTACATAAATGCTAAATGTCATTCTATTGCCCCCAAAAAGCTTAATGATTGTGTTTCTGATTTGAGATTTAATAAATACAAATGTGTATTTCTTGAAACAAGATTAAAAGAGTGGAATGCATTGCATGAAGATATACATATTTCCATATACTAAGCCATTTGTTCATTTGTGGAGCACCAGCGGCAGAGCGATAAAGTGGCTGAACAGTGGTAGTTCGGTCCGGGGCTCAAAGGGCTGGCTGCATGGACGTTTAAGTGGTTTTCCACATGTAACCTGTATGCAATCCAGTTACCCTTAAAACTTCCTCCACAAAGGCATCCATCCCATTAGGCAGATAGCCTTCTAATGCTTTGCCACAAATAAAACAGTTTTTATTTGCTTTTGTGGAAACGACAGCTAAACTACATTTTTGGGAAGACATTTTTAACTTTATATTACCTGACTTGCCTGAATCTGATAGTGAATTAAAACAACTGCTGCGACATTACAAAATATACACTATTTATAATGTGATACACCTATTGTTTATGCTGCAGCGAAAAGAGGCCTGGTGAATTTCAGGCGCCTGTGATTCTGATTATTATGAAGCTGCTTGTTTTGACAATGTGAAAGTCAATTTACACCTAGGTACAAATAGCAAGAAAATATGCATATTTTAACATATAAAAATAGTACTTCACTGCAAATTAAAGAGTATCAGTAAATAACGACATAAACTAATAATAAAAGAATGAAAACTAAATACATAATGCAAATAAATAAGTGATAATACATAGAACATAATATGTGGAAAAGTTCAGACAGTTATAATCAGCATATAAATATAAATATTAAAATAAAATTTTAGGAATACAGATATTAAGTTATGCTGATATAAAAACAAAATTCCCATTTATAGACAATTATGAAGCACCTAGGTGTTAATTTGATCATACATCTTTTGTGCTTCAGTAAATGATCTGAGGTGCTCATGTATTAGCCTATTTCGTTCCCGTGTTATACACGAATTTTACTTATTCTCCGTTTTCTACCCATCTTGTGCATTACAGTCTCGACGCATGGGAGACAATGCGTTATATCAAGAACTCTTCGATACCTTCTATCTTTATATTTCAGGTCCTATACCTTTCCTTTCTTTTTTATTTTTATAACATTTTATTTCTTCTGCCATTTCAATTTTATATGTAACATGCACATATTGCATTTTTTATTTTTCATTATTCTGAGGTAGCTCCTATATTCTTCCTCTTCTTTAGCATCGTCTTTCCGGCCCTCGAGCTATCGCTTAATTGGTCGCGAGAGGCTTCTCGGCCTAGGGGATACGACACATCAGGTTGACGGAGTTTGACGTCCGATACAACCAAGTAGGAGAAAGTTCCTTCGGCAATTTTCATGCGACCCTCAGGCAGTTGAACCCCGGGTATCACCCGAGACCATAGTGTGTGTTCGAAAAATCAGTGCTCAATGTGTCCTGCAATTACCACAAAGTCTCGCCACCAACTGTGTTCTTCATCGACCCGTGAGCCAAATGCTCTACTGCTTGGATCTGGGATCATTAATTTGCAGATGGTTCGGGACTTCTTAAGTTTTAACCAGTAGTTCTAACTTTTGCCTTAGTAAAGTGAGGACACTAACTTTTTTTAAACAAAGATTCATTGTACCAACACCTGGAGGTGAGAATCGAACAGCGGCAAAGTCAAGGTAAATCGCTTTTCTAATAGATAGCAATTACATTTTTTCAAAATACCATTTCATTTCTTTCAGATAGCATTTCATTTTGATAGCAGTTCTTTCTTCCTGAATTTAGTCCTTTTACTTACAAGAATTAATTCTGCCTGCATACAACTTGCAAGTCTTAATAATGATTTTAACTAAAATTTTAAGAAATGCACAAAGTCATTTGATATCGTTATCCAATCCTAAGAGTATGTTGTAATTATTATGCATACTCAAGGGATTCCATTTGTATGACTGGGGATTATAATGACTCATATTCGAGCTAGACTGCTGACGCTTGACTTTGACACTGATGCATTATGTTGATAGCCTGAGGTGCCTATAGCTCTCATTCATTTCCAAACCTTTTCTTGTCTATTTTGCCGGCAATTTACTCAAGGCGAACTTTGGTTTGATGAGTAGTAAAACAGCCTTTGTCGGGCTCTGATCATTGCTGCTTTTCGAGTATTTTATTTTCGTGTTCTGTCTGTTTGGACCTGAGACAGGTGACAGGTGACGGAGGACGGGGACGCCTGGTGTTTAACAGAGGTAAACAGGCATATGTCCCGCGCCCTCCCCTATCTACCGGAGGTTTATTGAGATCTTAAAAGATTTATTACATTGCCATACAGGGGCAGATGAGAGATACATTGGCTATTTATATTGTATTACAGATTTAGGTTTGCAAGGTATACGTTACATAACATACTGGTTACACATTTAAGAAAAAAAAAAAAAGAAAGAAAGAAAAAGAAAAAAAAATATTAACATAACACATACATGACATGACACATAAATACTATTAATAAAGAAGGTACATGCGCTTAGCAGAAGGAAGATACTGTATTTCCTTAGATGCAGAGGAGTACTTACATTCACTTAAGACCCTGAATTAGTGGGGTTGGCATAGGTCTTGCCCCAGGGCGGTTATCTGGCTGATTATTCTGCAGATGGTATTCACTGTGCCTTTGTTATTAACGATGAATCGTTTGAAGGTTATTTGGTTGTCTGCTGGCAAGTGGAGGTGATTATCCTCCGTGAGCGGGCATTCAAAGATGTAATGGTCTGGAGTTCCGAGCGACCCACAGACGCACAAGCCTGTATGAGAGATACCAAATCGCTCAAAATAGGTGGGAAAAGGCCCGTGCCCCGAGATGTAATTAGTGATGGGAGGTATGGAGTATTGGCGCTCCGTTTTCACTCTAGGCAGAAATAAATTGGTTCTGCGACCCGTATCACAGGTCTCCCATTCAGCTTGCCACTTCTGCAGACCTTTTTCCTTAAGAGTTCTCTTGAGATACGAGGGTGGCGCTGGAATAGTTACCATCTGTGCAGCTATGTTGCGTGCTGCCTCCTTTGCCAGTTGGTCAGCTGTCTCATTACCCTCGTTGTTAACGTGTGCCTTAGTCCATATTAAATTTACAGTTAGTTGAGGATGTGATTGTAGAATATTCTGGAGGTCCGCTACCAATGGGGAGGTGTGGTTATGGTTGACTAGGGCGAATAGAGTTGACATGCTATCTGTAAACAGCATTGCATCGGTGATCCCGCTGTCAATTGCATGCTGAATCGCAGTGGTAATGGCTATGACTTCAGCCTGGAATGTACTGTTTATTGGTTGAAGATGCCCCTTCCACTCGATTTCCTTGCATCCTCCGTGGTACAGGACGAAGGCACTACCTGTACCCTCGTCGAGCTTGGATCCATCTGTATAGTACTGCATTGGGTACCGTGGATCCTGTATTGTAATTTGCTCGCCACTTCTGCTGACGTGAATCCTTATATTTCTTCCCTTGTGCGCAGGGTGCGTCTCCAGGGTATTCTTTGGATGCTCATACTGAACTGGACTATAAGTGTTTCCGCAGAAGATAGCTTCCTTCTTTAAATGGATAACAGTAGCGTAAGCAGCTTCAGTTTCTGCGCGTATGTGCAGTGGCATTAGACCAGATAATACCACTGCTGCACTAGTGGCCGTTGTTCTGTAGGCCTTACACAAGAGTAAGGCGTAAGGTCGTTGTATAATTCCCAGCTGTTTGACTTTTCTACCACTCATCGGACTGGCCCATATTGCTGAAGCGTAAAGGGCTATTTTCTCTGAGACTGTGAGATAAAGAATTTTCTGTATGTGGGGATTTTGACCCCAGTTTCGCCCCTGAAATAGGCGGGCTTTTCTTGCTATTTCGGAAGTTCGCTGTTTAATACTTTGGAGGTGGGGAATCCATGTTAATTTGTTGTCCCACAGAAGGCCAAGGTACTTTAAGGTGTTATTGATTTTAATGTTCCTCTGCATTAATTTGATGCATGGTTTGCGTCTCAGGTTGGCTCTTTGCTTCGGTATGATCAGGGCACAGGACTTTTCAGCAGATAGTTGAAGTTTAAGTTTGCCGCAGAGTTCTGCAAAGAGTGCACAAGACTCGGTGCCATTCTTCTCAAGCTCGTCGCGGGTTCTTCCTTGTACTAACAGTGCGGCATCGTCAGCGTAGGCGACGATGGACGTATGTCTTGGCCATGTGGCCTCCAGGATGGCGTTGAAAGTAATCGTCCAAAGAATCGGTCCCGCACACGAGCCTTGCGGACAGCCCCTTTCTTGGTGTTTAGTAGTAACTCCGTTGTTATGAGTTATTAGTAGACTTCTGTCCTGCAGGTAGTGGCAGAGGACGCTGTAGAGATTGATGGGGCATTGCGCTTTCCTGAGTGCCTGCTTGATTGCTGGCCACCAGAGTGTATCAAAGGCACTCTGGAGGTCCAGCGAGATGAAGGCGGTGTGCAGGTTGCCTGATCTATTCCTTTGTATTTCCTCCAAGATAGCGTGCAGAGCATGAGTGGTGGATTGTCCAACTCTAAAGCCGAATTGTCTATTACTGAGATAGCGGCTGCGATGAAGGTGAAATCTGAGTCTATTGACTATTAACTTCTCATATATCTTCCCTAGGGAGGATAGAAGGCATATTGGCCTGAAGGAGCGCGGATTTTCTGCATCTTTATTCTTTTTTAAGAAGAGGACGACTTGTCCCTCTTTAAAGACGCGAGGGAAAACTCGATGGTGCAAGAGCTGATTGAAGAATTTAGTAAAGAAGGATGGTCTTGCCTTGTAGGCTATTCTAAGGATGTTATAATCGATGCCATCGGGTCCCGGTGCCTTTTTGAGAGGGAGATGGCGGTAGATCTGTCTGATTTCTGAGTCACTGAAGGGCTCGTCCGCTGGAGTTGCTGGAGGTGTTGAGTCTGCACGTATCTCCCTTTGCTCTGTTGTGTCCTGTGTTAGATCGTCATTCGGGAACAGTGCGTCTAAGTAGGTGGCAGCTGTGGCTCCTGCGATGTCTGTTGTAAGAGAGGGGTGGGCGAAGATCTGTGATGGCTGGTAGATTTTATTAGTCGACAATTTATGGAGGACGCTGTATGGATTGTTATTCTGCGTGCAAAAAGTTCTCCAACTTGTTATCTTTGCTGCGAGGATGTTCTTTTTGTATGATGCCCTTTCCTTACGGAAAATTGAAAGGTAGTGCATTTTTGTGTCCTCGTCGGTTGCTGTTCTTATTCTGCGCCTTAGAGCACGACATTTCTGACGCTGTTGCCTGAGTTCTTTACTCCACCATGAAATGCTGTGCCGTTTCTTGGCAGCTCGCGTTGGAAGCAAATTTGAGCAGATGATCTTAATATTATCCAGAAGATGTTCTGTAAATTCTTCCATCTCGTCTTTGCCGTTGTAGGCTTCTAGTGTCTCCTGTTCTGCTGTTAATAAAGTAGAGAAGGCTGCTGTCAGAGGACGGATTTTGGCTTTGGGTAACTTAAAGCGCTTTAAAATACAGATGTTGGTGTCACAGTTGATTGTGAAGGTTATGTAACGGTGATCCGAGCAGCTTAGTTCGTCGCTAACTTTCCAGTCCTGTACTTGCGATAGAGCCGTTCCTGTTGCCAGGGTGACATCTGGCCAACCTTTGCAGTACGTATTATCAAAGGTAGGGGGTGCGCCGCTGGTATTGACCAAATGTAGGTCGTTTGCTGTTAAGTAGTCCTCTAGCGCTTGTCCTTTGGGAGTGATATCTTGGTATCCCCAGTTTACATGATGCGCATTAAGATCAGCCCCATAGACTTGTGGCGTTGAATGGCATTTAGATCGGACGTACGTTGCGTTTGCTACGAAATTGTCGATGGAATCTGTTGGGGAGGAGTACGCAGATATAAGAATCAGTTGTGCATTTTTGAGCACAATTAAAACGGCAACAAAGTCTCTGTCCTGTTTAATTAGCAGCGGATTCCAGGCTGGGTTACAACATATTAGACCCGCTCTTGGTGCTTGATCTTGGTTCCTTGCTTTTGACTGGAAGACCTGCCATGCTATAGGGAAACCTGCAATGCGTCCTTCCTGGCAGTACGGCTCCTGGATCATCAGGAAGTCTACAGAATGCTCCGTTGCATGTTGTATCGCCTGTGCTGTAGCAACTTCTGCTCTTTGCAGGTTTATTTGTGTGCAGCGGATTATCTGTGCTGTCGTAGGGTTATTTGATTCTGTGGGTATCGGTTGATTATTACTTGTTGCTATTAGTTGGCTGTTAGTACGCTGTGCTGCGTTGTTGCCGTTCAATATATCGTGCGTATGTCGGGCATGAGGCTGTGTATGCTGCATGCGCGGTATTGATTTTACCACGTGTTCTGAAATTAAAATCGGCACAGTTGATGCAGGTTGGTCTGCTGGCTCTGCATTCCTTAACGCTGTGACTTCCTGAGCAGAAGGCGCAATGTTGCTGGAATTTACATTCACTTTGTAGGTGTCCGAATGCCTGACATCTATAGCACCGTCGCGTATTAAAATATTCTGAGATTCTGTAGACTCTCCATCCGAAGCTGATCTTTTTGAGTTGCGTAAGCTTGTCGTATGCCGCAGGTTCGCATTGGATAATCCACTTTGTTCCATTTCGTCCTTCTTTTAGTCTGTACAGAACCTTTGCTGTGGACTTTGTAAGAGCAAATTCTGAAGCTAGAGTCCTTTCGACCTCCTCCCTCTGTACTTCTGGCGGTACAGCGTGAATTGCAACCCTAGGATGCCTTTTTTCCGGGAGTTTCGTCTGTACAAGTTTTTGACCTTCTTCACTGCCCAATGTATTGGCTAGTTTAGAGAGGTCTTCTTTTGTGGGGCAATCTACTGCCAGTCCTCCTTTTTGGATTTTCCTTATTGCATTAACTCTAACTCCTAAGGTAGCAAGGGGGAATTTTTCAATCAAGGTGGCTTTTAGATCTTTGCCTGTTCCTTTGGCGTCTTGGGCCGGATAGATCAGCAGAGTATGGGTTCTGGGTTTTCTAGACTGGCTGGGCTTCTGAATCAGCTTTGCTGCCTCCGCAAAAGATCTTGGGATGGGAACCTGGGGAATTACAGCTGTTTCTACGTCAGTGAAAGGGCTTGGTGCTGCTGAATCACTTGGTCCTGCGTTAGGTTGGAAGTGCGCTAAGCCGCAACAGACGAGGGTAGATGTGTTTGTGCCTGCCTCGTGTGTTGGCGGTTTTGGACTGAAATCTGGCCCTTCGAGTGCCAACCCTTTTAGCACTTCCAGTGAAGCCTTGAGCCTGTTCCTTAAGACTTGGGAAAGAACGTGTTTGCCTCCTCGATAAGTGTCGGCAATTAGACTGATGTCCCTTGCTAGAGCTGCAATTCGCTCTTCGCGTGTAAGCTCAGACGTCAATAAGGCCTCCGTATCCAAGTTATCTTGTGAGGTAGTTCCTGCTTTATCTGATAAAGTTGTCGGACGTGTCATGTCAGAGTGGAACACAGCACTGAGCAATTATGCGCTGAACACTAAAAGACTAGCACTTAGCACTTCGAGATGACACTTGCGTCACACTTGGTGAACTTATAACACTTGACACACTTTAACACACTTTTAGCGCTATTGCACGATTGTGCCTCTCTGGGTATCTTGGCAGACAGACTTCTCTGTTCTTCATCTGATATTAATTAGTTGAAATCTAATAATTGTTATCCACGGTAAATGTATTTCTAACTTTGACACAGACACTTGCACTATATAAACACTGCACTGCACTGAATTCTGCTATTTATTTCTAACTTTGACACACACACTTGCACTATGTAAACACTGCACTGCACTGAATTCTGCTATTTATTTCTAACTTTGACACACACACTTGCACTATGTAAACACTGCACTGAATTCTGCTATTTATTTCTATCTTTGACACACACACTTGCACTATATAAACACTGCACTGCACTGAATTCTGCTATTTAATTCTAACTTTGACACACACACTTGCACTATGTAAACACTGCACTGCACTGAATTCTGCTATTTATTTCTAACTTTGACACACACGCTTGCAGTATGTAAACACTGCATTGCACTGAATTCTGCTATTTATTTCTAACTTTGTCACACACACTTGCACTATGTAAACACTGCACCGCACTAAATTCTGCTATTTTTCTAACTTTGACACACACCTTGCACTATGTAAACACTGCACTGCACTGAATTCTGCTATTTAATTCTAACTTTGACACACACACTTGCACTATGTAAACACTGCACCGCACTAAATTCTGCTATTTTTCTAACTTTGACACACACCTTGCACTATGTAAACACTGCACTGCACTGAATTCTGCTATTTAATTCTAACTTTGACACACACACTTGCACTATGTAAACACTGCACTGAATTCTGCTATTTATTTCTATCTTTGACACACACACTTGCACTATATAAACACTGCACTGCACTGAATTCTGCTATTTAATTCTAACTTTGACACACACACTTGCACTATGTAAACACTGCACTGCACTGAATTCTTCTACTTATTTCTAACTTTGACACACACTCTTGCACTATGTAAGCACTACACTGCACTGAATTCTGCCAAGTCCAATAAATAGAGGAAAAAAAATGTATCTCCGGATCTAATTATCGGAATGACACCAAATTTGGAAACTTCTGTCCGCGAAGGTGAAGTATGAGTAATGGCGTTGGTCCCAGATTGGTGCGTCGAGTTGTTCTTTAATTACTACGTTGAATAAAATAACCCACTTGATAAAAATTCGCCGTTGTGAATGACCTTCGCGAACTTCCTGCAGCTCGCGGGGGGGGGGGGGGCGAAACGATTTCCTTCAACGGTCGCTCCAACGGTCGAAAAGTGCTTGCTGAGCGAAAATTCGCTAACTTATATTAGTAAATTAATTATAATTCATCATCCAGTTTGCCGATTGAGATTATTAATAGAAAGCTGAAGTAATCCTCTTTCCAATGATACCAGTATTGGACTGCTGCGACTTCAGATGGCTTCCTAATGCAGTTGTGAAGATGGAATTCACGTCGAAAATGGCGTCAAGGAACGCTGATTAATGTTAAAAATTTGTAAAATCCACAGTTAACGAACTAATAGTCGTATACGCATAAAATTGATATCCATGTACTCCTGAGGGTATACGCTATTACGTGACAACTACTTTTGCGTTCGTAGAACGATTATTGCCGCTGCTGTAGATCAAAACGACGGAGCGCTATCCGAGCGTGGCTCAGTACGTGACACACTGAATTAACATTTTGGACCTGAGACATCATGATTGAGAAACTTTTGGACATCCATCGGTTCCCTCACTGCGGATGTAGAAGCTCAAGGGGATGCTGCCTCTGATTCTCATCGCCAAGAACTTGATATTCTTTGCGCCGTTCGTAAAGACATTAATGGCTTGCTGCTGAAAGGTAGAAACCGCCTTGCCCCCCCCAGTGTTTTTGCACATCTAAAAGACAACTCCTAGCAACTTAAAGCTGATTCTGCTCAATAAATACATGACACTTCAGAATCTATGATTACCGAGACCCCTCGAGCCATCAATAAGCGATCGGTGAGCTCCAGCTCGAAAGATGAATCTACTGCTTCCCTCCGTTTCAGTTTTGCGGACAAACCTGCAAAAATTTCTCTCGATGTGGACAACCAAGTTAAATCCGCTGAGGGTAGCAGGCACGGATCCGAAAACCCAAGCAGCAGTCAGAAACTGCTTCTGACGACGTGTAAGCCACTGCTGAGATGTCTTCAACAGTATCATAGATTCCAAGAATGCCGCCTCTAATTGTCAAAGACGACGATAGTTTCGATTAGTGCAAGCTAATACACCTATTAGAATCTCAAAATTTCCGAGAAAAATATTTTTATGCTGGAATGATGTAGAACGGACCAAAGATCGGTATTTCAGTTGCGAACATCTATCGCCGAATTGCGGAAATATTCAAAGATGAAGGTGTGCGCTTCGACAGCTATATTCTGCCTGAAAGCATACATTTAAAATTAGCTATCCGTACTATGCTAGCCTATGCCGTAGTATGCTGGATTCAAAAGAACTGCGATATATGAAAGAAAAATGCGTATTATTTTATAAAAAAACGGTCGCTTTGATGAGGATTTAAAAATTGATTACATGAAAGACTTTCTCACCAAGGCAATGCTTAATATCAAGGTAGATTTTAAGTTAATGTCTCAGCTGTTATAAGGCTGTAAAACGTGCTGGAGTTCACAAAATAACATTAAAAGTTTGAATACTGAAGTGAGCAATAATATGCAAAGTTTGTCTATGAATTCACATCTATTAATAGATTTACATGCATACATTAAATTTTTAATGTTACGGAAAACTATAAAAGATCAACTGCTTTAAGTGTAATTAAAGTTTGGAGGCGGGAAAAATGAAGATATTTCTTTAAAACCAACATGTAAAAGAAATTAAGTATTTATAAGAACTTCGTTTTTTTATTATTATTTGAATATGCTCGACAGCGTCACTACAGAAGACATTAAATATAGATGCAGTTACTGTTACGAAATACTTCAAATTCTTGTACGGAATTCCATTTTTGGGATCAGAAATTTCTAATCTTATGAACTAGATGCTTCTGTCAAAATATTGTTTAAAATTTGAACAAGCAAAGACAGTGAAAAAATATTAACGACGTAGAAGACATAATTCTCTCTCGCAAAAAATAATTTCTTTATATTCTGACGATCATGAACTTTCTTCTTTTAAAATTAGTTTATGCATTTCTATATGGCATTTTATTTTACTCTTTAAATATTCACAGTTTGCATGTTATCTCTTGAAAACTTTCTAAATAATTTACAGTTACTAAATAAATCGTCAAACTACGCAAATTTATACTGAATATTTTATATTGAATGAGAATGAGAAGAATATTGGTATCGAGATATAACAAAGCATAAAATCATACTGAAAACAGAAATAATTGAAGTAACTTATAAATTTAAGATGAATTTTGATAATATAAAGAGGATTTGAATAATAATAACTAATTGAATAATAACTTTTAAATACTATAGTAAATTTTTCTATAGCAGTGAATAAATAAATATTATAATATAATGATCGAAAAGAGGTAAATGAAATACATTGTTAGAAAATACAAAGCAACCTCTGAGTAAAGTCAGAAGCAATTAAATAATGCAGGTAAAATTATAATTTTGCACTGATCGAAAACCGACAACATTTCTCGAAAATATTTAGTTTCCGTAACTCTTAGATGTTTCAAAATCTTGTACAAGTATATGAAAATAAATCGTGGTTCAGGAACTTATTGAGTATTCTATGTAATTATTTTCTTTTTATTATTACATCAAAAATTAAAATAAAAGCGAATTAACTCGTAATGTTCCAATCTACAAGTATAATTTACAGCTAAACGTCTGGAACCTTGAGAACTGTTAAGCGAATAATCGCTTTAGTTCAGAAGACAGAGAACAGATACTCAAGAAGGGTTAATTACCCTTTATTGCTCAAAATAAAGTTAACAGACGGTCCTCTCTCAGGACGTACAGAAAATCCTCTACTTGGGCTTGAACTCAAAAATACTAAACAATAAAACATAACTAAAAAGATATAGCCGAAGCTATCAAAACTATCAAAATTCTACAGGAGTTGGCCCATTTACGCTAACTAAACGGCGGAGATATCAAAGGCCTGAAATACGGCTGAGCATAGAAGTAGCTTAGCGAGATTGTAGCCTAAAAGGCGAAAGAGCGCTGGTCAGAATCTCTGGCTCTTTAACGAAGTCAGTAGAACTTCAGCTTTAAATACTTGCTCTTCCTTCTTTTGCATTTAACCGCGATTCTAAAACACGTTCTGGCAGAAAATTGTAAGCTGAAATTAAGAAAGACAGGAAAGTGGCTTTAACTGAAAATTAAATGTTAAAAACTTAGGATAAACCTTACAAACTGTTGAGCGAACCAATATCACCAAACATATTTCTAAAACTTAAATTTCTTTAGCAGATGAAAATGCGACTTATGATGTCATAGAGCAACATCCAGAAGCTTTAATCCAAAACTGAATAAATTAAAACCCTCAGATAGTCAAATTGAACATTTCGTCTAAATAAATTTAACTGAGGAGGAAGCAAGCACTAGTATAGATTACCAAGAAATATACATTAAGTACAGTAACAAACTGAAACGTTTATTGAAACGGAAAGAAACTTTTGTTAACTCGATGCCATCTGAAAAAGTGTTATGCGCTTCGAATGACAGTTTAAGTGTACATTATTTCAATTAATTAATCAATAATTTAATAAGTCAATAATCAAACCGTATTCAGGAGATTTAAAATATTGGAATTCATTTGATCAAAATGATTCTTTTTCGAAAACTGAAACGTTTGCCTATTTAAACATTGAGTTTAATTATTGATAGCAGGAGCGTTAAATGTAGTATTTGACTTTAAGTTAACTCACAAAGTCAAGAATAATGTACAAAGTTACTTAAACATTGTTTCGGTCGAAAAAATCGCATGATTGATTCTTTTATGAATAAAATTTTAAACTTGCAAAGTATTAAATATTCTTCAAATATTCCAACAAATACGAACTTGGTACGACGGCATAAATGAACTGTATTCTTCCCAATATTCTAGTAAAGCTGTAATAGTAAAAACTAAAGATGGTGGCCTTAAGTTGTCTCAGACTGTCGAAAATTAAACAAGAAGAAAGTTATATGGTGATCTAGAATTCTATCAATATTTGTGAAATTTAGATTCAGTGCAACAGGGCACAAAACTCTATGATCCACTTTTGATTTCGATTATCCTAATGTTTTGCAAAAAACTGCTTACATTAGATTTTAAGCGAAACTTATTCAAAATGTGGCGCTATTTTTTGTTCCTGATCTTTTTACCTTTTCAAGATAGATCGTATATTGGGATTCAACAGTTTTACCTTTATGTGACCGAAAGTGAATTCTAAAGATTTCCAGATATTCAAATGTTATAATTATAATGGATTTCATTATTTATCTAAACTTTGTCTCGAAAAGCATCGTGCACCCAAATGGTTATCTTGTAAGACATTTGGTCATAACTCCTTCACGTGTGATATAAATTTCAGAACCAAAATGTTTAATAAAAGGAACACTGTCATTTCAATCAAATTTAACGCGTCAAACGCAATCCGTAAAGTAATTCAAATTAGTGATAAATCACAGCTCTCGCTGATACCAGAAGTTATCATTAAAGATGTTATAAACAAACAGGAATTCCTTCTTTAAGTATATTGCATAATATGCTAACTGGTTTCATTAATGACTTCATATTTGTAAACGGGTTGATGAACAAACTGATCGAGAAAATATATAAATTAATAATATTTCCCTAAACAACACATTCGAATTTCAAGTAAGTCTTAATGCTGCAAAAGAGCAAACTACGATTATTGAATAAAATACCTCTCGAAACTAAAACTGTGAATACTGAACAGAATATTCAAGTCAAAATTGAAACACCTATATTTTCGAAGCCTAAACGATTACCTTTCGTCGAAAGAGACATTGTAGACAAACAAATACGAACTTGGTACGACGGCATAAATGAACTGTATTCTTCCCAATATGAGAAAGCTGTAATAGTAAAAACTAAAGATGGTGGCCTTAAGTTGTCTCAGACTGTCGAAAATTAAACAAGAAGATAGTTAAAAGATCAGTTCCCTTATCGTTAATAGAAGATTTACTGTATAAAATAGAAGATGCTCGTACGTTCATGACCATCGATTTAAAAAAATCGTTTCTTCCATGCTAGTGCCGACAGAAATAGCAGATATTACACACAGTTTGTGACACATAAGGACAATATCAGAAGCTGAAGTTATATTTCAGTTGTCTGTACCTAACCTTGTGCATTTGAATTATTTGTAAATCCAGTGTTCAAGGTTCTAATCTTGCATGGTTATGTTTTATTACATTTAGACAATAATATATTTTTTCAGAAAGATGAAGATAAAGGTATTAAGCGTTTAAAATGTGTCTTCTCAATCGCTTCTGCATATAAAATCTAAATTAATTTTAAGAAATCTAAATTAATTTTAAAAAATCTAAATTTTTAAATCACTGTGAATTTCTTAGACATAGCATAGGAAACTGTAAAATTTTCATATCTCCTCTTAAACAGCTGCTGTTATTAATTATCATGAACTCAAAAGCCAGAAAGATGTAAAACGTTCCCTGGTCTTTGACAAATATACTGATAATTTATTCTATATGTTTCACTAATTGCTCAACCGTTTACTGATCTCTTTAAGAAAGGCAACGATTTCCGATTTGGTGACAATAAGAGAAAAGCTTGTAGTACTTTAAAACAAGGTTTCTACGACGAATCAGTACTCAGCATCTATAATCAGTACAACTGATACAAATACACAACTGATGCCATTATCCATGGTTATGGTTCTATTATGAAGATAAATGACTAATAATTGTTTACGTCCTATATATTACATGACCGGAAAGACGCTAGTGCCGGAAAGAAATTAATCAGTTATAGACTTGAGGTGATTAGTTGTAATTCAAGTCTTGAAAAATTTAGAGTTTACCATTGAGGCAAATACATCAAACTCATTGCTGACTGTAGTGCTTTCAAAATGGCGATGACCAAGAAAGACATGAATAACACGTTGAGCACTGATGTTAGATGATTTCAACAACGAAATGGAGCACCAAAGGGGAATTCTGATAAAACATGGTGATGTATTGAGCAGACGTCCTTATGGTCATTACTCAAGATAGCCTCATTTTGAAAATGCGAAATGCCTTTGTTAAAATTATTTTGTTCAAGCTGATATACTTAATAAATTGGTAAATGGTAACGAATTACTTGTAGATCCCGAATCTATGCAAATCGATATAATTAAGGATCTAAATCATCGTGGACATTTTGCTTCTAAACGAGCTGATGAATTCATCAAACATGAATTTTACTTGAATAAACTTAAAGGCAAATTTCATAACTACATTGCGACTTGTGTTGACTATATATTAATTAATCACAAATGTGGGAAACAAGAATCCATTCTACACCTAAATAAGTTGTTCCGCTTCATACATATCACATCCATCATTTAGGACCGCTCGTAAGTATTCATAAAAATTGAAAGTATATATTAGCTGTTATTAACTTATTCACAGAGATTTTCTGGCATTATCCAATAAAATCTACTTGCAGGGCCGAAGTAATAGCTAATTAGGAAATCTCAAATGTTTCTTTAGAAATCTTTCACGTATAACTTCCAATAAGGTTTCAGCTTTTACTTCTAAAGATTTTCAAAATGTTGTTGAACAAAGAATATCTAACGCAGTCAAATTACTATCGGACTGTTTCGTGTCAAATCGAGAAATTTAATGGAAAAATTAAGATAATAAATTATATCATAATTTCTATTCTCTCCAAATTATGGATTCACAATCCAACAAGATCGTAGACACATGTTGTCGCATTCAGCATCTGGGCAGTTGAACATACAACGGAGCATCACTACAACTACATTTGGGTTCATATTTGGTACTAATATGAAATCTGCTTATCAAGATAAAATTACAGAGTTGCTAAACGCACAGATCCAGTTCGACTGAAGGCTTGTGATGATCTATTGAAGTACAAGCTGAAAATCGCGAAATTTACAATTTACGAGGAAAAACGTCCCGAAAAACGTGATGGCAATCGAGCACACACAGTAGGGGCTTAATCTTAAACCTTTTTTTCATCGGATCATAAAACATCATGAAAAAGCCAGCCATATGACATTTATGATGTTGAAAACTGTGGTATTTTCGATCGACTTATGAAAACAAATACTTGTGTTGAGTGTGTGATATTTTAGACGGTTTTATCAGAATATATGACCTGTATTTTAGTTGTTTTACAGACAGTCTCTTCTGTGAAATGATCAGTCTATCGACTTTAATAAAAACAACTTTTCTTTCATAATGATTACTAAATTTTATTTACTTTTTAGAAGCTATTATTAGAAGATCCTGATTCAATACCTTTTTTTTATTTTTCCGTAATATATGTAGAATTTTTTTTTTGTTTTGTTTAGCAGTATTAGTATTTTAGATTTCATTTTATTTTTATATGTTAAATTTCACTATTTGCTCTTGTCATTTGAGGCCGGATGACAACGCAAAATGGCTGAATAATATAGGAAACGCCCATGCAACTGTAACTGTAACCTAACTATGTACCCATACTGTGCCACTTAGGTGAGAGCGCAGTTGAATAAAAGCAACGATGACGAAAATATCGTAACGACGTTTCTTATTTTCTTTTTTAATGCGCATAATAAATAAATTGTTGTTTACTTCTTTAATCAGTGTTTTTATGTAATTAGTGACGCTTTTCTAATATTTTATTAATATCCTATGTAAATATTTCTAAAGAAGAAACAACAAAAATTATTAAAAAGGAAAACGCAGATTAAAATAGCGGGGTTTCAGTGGTATATATGGAATATCTGCTGGTCGAAAGTCTCGAGCGTGTATTCCAGGAACAACATACACTATTTTAATTAATTTTTCGCTGGTACCACAAAGGTTTATTGTAAAGACGCATTTTTTAACATTAAACCAAAAAATCTCATGTGTACACCACATGATTTCTTTGTACGGAATATGAAATTGTATGCATATTTTCCTGCATTTCCTTATTTTCTCGAATATCATTACAGATATTTTTCTCATTCAATTAATTCAGTTCTCACTTCACGACAAGGTAAAAATATATAAAACCTCAAAATATCTTTATTAAAAATTGAAAAATTTAGAAAAGCATGAAATACCAAATACAGTTAAAACAATTAAAAAACACGTTTTACAATTAAAATTAGAGTTTCTACGCAATACCCAGCAGTTCGGCCAGCGGAAAAGAAGGCAGATTTTGCTTTCGCTCCCACTCGGCAAAAAGATACCGATGGTGCAGAAACTGACTTAAAATCACTATTCTGCTAATTCTCAAATGTGAAACAAATATGGCTGTAATGGTAAAAAATTAGGCTTAGCTGCACTTAAACAACTTTTTAATTGTTGATAATTCTACAGCTATTGCATGCAGATTAACAAAAGGCATAAAAACCCTAATCTAAGATAAGAAAAGCATAATTCAATAATAATTTTGGACAATTTACCAACATATAAGAATAAAAACAACTGAGCTCACGAAGCTGAGTAACAGAGTGTGTATGTACCTTTGGTGAGACCGACTGCAACCAAAAAGAGGCGGTGAACACTAAATATTATAGCAGTACTATACAAAATTTCAATTTACTTGTTTTTGAGTTATGCGAGATACATACATGGATACATACTTACGTACTGACGTCACAAAATTGTCTCTTCTGAAATCTATTTTAATTCCTTTTTGAAACTCGTTTTGGGAAAAAGGCTCCTTTATTCTGTTTTTATGTATAGATGTCACGCAAAACCATCTTTAAATTGCATTTGATAGAGGTCGAAATGGAAATATGACACCGGAAAATTTCCGTGATTGCAATACATCCCTTTACTTCGTACAAGGAATCAGAAATACGTAACTTCCTATTCCTTCAATATAAAAGGAAGGTATTAAAATAAAGCTTTGAAATTGTATATAAAATTATATCATCTTTGCTTAGCTTTGTTGGAGAATTTTTAGATTCATTTTATAGAAACAGGAGCTAATTTTAAAAAATGACAGTAACACAAATCATGGAGTAAAATACTTAAGAGTGAAAGTTTAATTGATTTCCACTCTAGTGTCAAATCTGAGCATGAATTAATCGATGAATAAAATTAATTAATTGATGAATAAAATATTTTGAAATTCACAAACAGATTTAAGTGCATCTAAAAACTTGTTAATTTATGTAATATATAATTATGTTATTTAGCACTATGTTTCAATAAAGTTGGAAAAATAAACCCCAAAATTAAGATTTTGTTATACTAGAAACTTACATTTTAATAATTACTTCGCATTACTTAAATTGAAAATGGAGCTTCGAACTCCGTTCGAGTCAGGGAAAAAACTTTCTTCAAAATTTGTTTCTAAATTTGATAAAATTACTTAAATTACTTTAAAATATTAACTACTTAGTGATTGCAACTCTCTCATCTTTAACTCATACACATTCAAGCAAAAAAAAAAAAAAAAAAAAAAAAAAAAAGAAAACTTTCAGATTTTATATTACGTTCAAAGGGCATTTTTTCATTTACGCATACATATACGTTTCGAGAACTTTTGAGCTAAAATAGTTAAAAACAGCATTCTTTTATTATTTCCTACAGACAGACTCGCGTTCTGAAGACAATTAACATTTTATTCCATAAATTGCGACACCACTTTTTGCTTTGAATTATTAATCAAAAATTCGTTAAGTTTTCAAAAGCCTGAAACAGATAATAAAAGGAAATTCGAAATTCACGATTAGGACTTCCAGGTGCCCATATTCAGGTGTAAGATTACCTTTTTAAAAATTTATACCTCTAGGTGTTTTATCAAAATAAGAGAAAAATACATACATTCAATGTAGATTCCTTATCATTTAATTTTTTTTAAATATAATACAGTGCGATAATATTTTCTGGCAATAATTTCAGAAGACATATAGCTGTGTTTATAGTAAATAGAAGCAGAATGACATTTCGAGACTAATAGCCCTTCCGGGCTAACGCCCCTTTAGACTAAAAAAAAAAAAAAAAAAAAAGAAAGAAAGGAGAAGAAGAGAATAAAATTAATTCAGTTTGCCCATTTATGAAGGAGAGCTTAGTTAGAGAACTTCTAAACAAGAGTTCTTGAAAAATTTGTATCTTTACTTTTCTGACTGCTCCCATCGATTTAGTCGAAAATATTACTCATGAGAAATTCATAAGTACTGGTTTGATATTTTCGAATTAATTACGTAAAATTCGCTCATCTTCGTTCTCAGAGGAATCCAAAGAGGAATCGATTTTGTTAATTAAATTCCCGGTTATCTTTGAGAAAAGAAGCTTAATACCGGAAATAATAATGGAGTGTTAAAAGAAGGAAAGCATTTCTAATTTGGTTCTGAAATCTAATTTCGTGATTCTACTGCATATATGCATCTATTGCATTAATTTCAGTTACATCTCATGAAAGAATACCCAAGCCCGATCTCGTCTTTTCATTAACAGAATATAATTCCAGCATAATTAATGATTTTACCATCATTTTTGTTGTCCACTTCGAGGCTGTTTTTTAATTTCAAACTAAAATTTATTAAAATCAAATAAGTTGCACCATATGCATTCTTCATTTATTTGAACTCGAAACATTTTTACTGTATAAATGTGATGGAAAATTGTAGTTGGAGTGCAAATATTATAAGTAAATATAAGTAAAGTTTTTGCAGAGGAAAGAAAAGTATACGATGGCTCAAAACGCCTAAAACATTAAAATTAATTAAATAAATAAACCAAATATGTATATTAACGCACGGTACGAAAGTGAATAGCGATCAGAATCAGGTTTGCATTGGAAAAATATTTTCTGGTGAATACACTGAATAGTTAACTTTTATAACATGTAAAATGTATTTTGCACTGAATAATCCTTTTTAACGTCAATTTGATTGAGTTCTTCTTTTATTGTTAACAGAGTATAGCCTCATCGCCTAGTAAAACTTTGACGCCAAATTTCCCTTCCGCTTAAAATTCACTCTTTTTTTCGATTCATTTTCAGGTCGCCCCCTTGCGACAGAGTTTAAGATTGTGTTTTAAGTTAAGTAAGAGTTTAAGATCGACTACGTTTGTGGCTTTCTTCATAAGTGAGGTGAATATGAGCTAATTTTAATAAAGCATCGTAGACGAAATATTTTTGTATGAACCTATGTATCTCTGCTTATAAAATAAGCTATTAACAAATCAAATGTAACTGAAAATACGAAATTCTTTATTGGATCCTTGTGATTAATTAACAATTATAAATCGTTCCATTTTGTTTATGCATTTTCGAATTTTATTACCAGAGAGACGTATTTAAAGTGGGAAAGAAGAATACTTCGAAATGTTTCCAGGACAATTTCGAAGAATACTTGAATAAAATCAGGAATCATCAATGTAAGAAATCTTGCGCGTGCAAAATTCGATGCACAGCTGTTTTTATAAAGTGCTTTTATTTTCCTTTCCATATCAAAATAGTTATTTCACTAATTTCATCATTAAGAGGTACGTAAGATACGACAAAAACTATTTTTGAAAATTTTAATATATTATTACGAATTTTGAATATATGCAAATAATTTTAATGAAATTATATGTGAAATTGCGGTATCTTTTGTATAATGAATCATAAAATGCTTGAAAAAGCGAAGCTCTACTGGAAAAATCAAGTTACCTGGGCAAGTTTATTTAACAATGAAGTAAATGGCTATCTCGCGAAGTTGGCGATACATGACCAAGTTGGCAATGGTTCTAACGGCTAATCTTTGGACCACATTTGGCGAGAAATCGCCAAAAGTCGCCATATCTGGCAAGTATTAGGTGACATTTGTGTCCAGTCTTTGTAGAACTGTAGTTTATTCTTATATGAAACTATAACTATAATCATATCCGCCCCTTATATGTAACTTTATCCGTATATGCCTTCCAATAATTTCGAGAAACGGAAGGTACTAGAGATTTCTCAGTACCTTCCGTTTCTCTACATAAGCACGGAGAGAGCATCAGTTGTCATCTTTCGTTCAGAGTTGATTTCGGAGTACTGAGAGATCTCCGTGCGAACTTCACTGTTTGCATGTGCTTTGCATTCCATTGTGCTTAAAGTTATTAGTAGTTTGAATTGCCAATTACTAAAAGTGCTCTCTATACTGTGAAGAGCTATGCGGATACTCTTCTTGAAATTCCCAGAATTACAAAGTGTTTCTTTTTTTTTTCGGGGGGGGAGGAATTGGTTATCATTGGTCCTGTCTGCAACAATAACTATCCAAATCTGATTTTTGATTTATCGTGCAGTGACGACATGGATGTACATTTTAATTCATTAACACAAGACCAAGTTTCAATCATTAACACAAGACCCATAATTTTTATTTGATGAAGACATGAAATTTCTAAATCAAACATAAATTTTAATAATCTGAATGTAAATTTGGATTATCGGATAGACAACAATATCTTAAAAAACGAGGTAATGTTATGTGTAAGTCTTTACCTTTTGATTAGGAGAGATAATTTTCGGACGTTTAGAAATGTGATTTTCTTTAATATTTTTTGCATTCTATAGGCTGAAACGTTTAATTTAAAGCACATAAAGATTTTACGCCACTTTAAATGCGTTTAAATAAAAGTATGTGACATTAAAACCTTTTTTTCATTTGTATTATAACTATTTCACAGGAAAACTTTAAAAAATAATTTGCTTACTTTACGTTTTAACATTAATATTGTGGGGTACATCAGTAGGGAAAAAAATAAAAAATTCTTTAAGATTGCTAGCTATTAAACGTTAACAGTAATTTCAAACAAAACAATTTTGTGTGGCTTATTGCATTTTAATTTTAATTATAGAGTAATTATAGAATAAATTTTCAGCTAAAAATTAAAATAAAGCAATAGCAACAACGACAGGCTTTGGAAATCTAATATCTTAATGTAATATAATGTTAATATTAACATCTATTGAAATCGATGTCGTTAATTTATAAGCTCTGATTATATTTCATATAAAATCAGGTAGTAAAATCGTCACTTGACGTGCAGTCTTATTATTGCTCTAAATTATTTCATTAATGAAAATGTTCCATATGAGATCCTATTAAGCTTCTTCTGGAAAATTTTTGCAATATTCCGGAAACGCGGGATGAATCAGGATAATATTTTCCATCAAAATTGCCAATTAATTTACTTAAAAATATACCAATTATTGTTGTGTTATGAAATTATTGTATTAATAAACCCGCACGTATTGGTGTGTAATTTAAAATGTGATAGATATGCTTTCCAACAGTCTGTGACATACCGTTTTTAATCCGAATCTGTCAAGGAGAGGAAAAGGAAAATTATTTCAAGAAGAATCGGGTGCTTTGAAGGAGGATGTTCAAGCTCGAGTATATTTCAAAATACATGGGTACTCTTTCTTGGAATTTAAAAGCCATATTAGAGAAATGTCTCCTAATAAAAGTTGTTACCGAAGAACACTATTGACTATCCTCTTTCCTTATCTAGTTAAACCAGGCTTTAGTCAAATCAATAATTTACTACGAAAAAATAAGAAACAGATTGACTAGTCTTGAAATGGTTGATTAAAATTCTAATTAAACAAATGCTTGCCGAAACTTCAAACACTTGCGTGAAAGCATCAAGAGTAGCCATAACAATAATTAAAATCAAAACTTTGTGCAGTTAGAATCTATAATTTAGTTTCTGAATTCCTTTCTTAGACTAAATAATATTAATAAAAATAGTAAACAAAAATTCTAATAAACTATTTTTTCTTCAAAACTTTTATTCATAGTCTAATTGATATCTTTAATTTACTTACTTGTAATTATTTGTATTAGAATTTTTTTGCATGCTTTGTTTTATAGAGAAAAAAGTAAATGAGTCGATGAAGAAAACGATTCTTTTGAAATTAGTCGGTGGAAGAAAAGTTTGGAAATTCCTGCATTAACATAAATTTATCCCTGTTACTTGCTAGAAGATTAAAACAGTGTTAAAAGCAAATATAATAATAAACAAAAATAACATTCACATTAACATTTTAATAAGGTGTGACTCGGGGCCTAAGTATTTGCAAAACAAATGCTAATTTCGAAATTAAAGACGATAAATAAATCCATTACCAAAGCAGTTGGTGCTCAAACAATCGTATGCTATTCGAGATAAAAGCTTGTTCTGTGAGTAACTTCTTCGTGTTCAAAGATGTGTTCCAAAATTTAAGAACTCTGCTTTTATTAATATTAACTAATTTTGGTCCTAGTGGAATTTCAGCATACTGATACTAAAGCCGAAATATTCAGTTAAAAACTAAGTAATATAAAACGTATTTCTCGAAAGAATTCCCAAACACCTCATTCCTGATTATTTTAGCTCTCAATTTCATTTATGTTGATTTCTTTTTCCTTTCTTTCACCCAGTTCATTTATGGCTGTTTATGATTTGATGAAGTCCATTGATAGGGGACTTACATTATAATTTGAATCTATTGTTAAAATAACTCTGAGTTTTTGATACTATGACAAATAATTATACTTAAGTAACTTATATCAACTAGACTATAAACAAAGAGAAAAAAAAAAGAAAGAATAAATGGTTTAATTAGAATTGTGTTTTATGTTTCCTCATATTACTATACTTTTAATTTTTGAAGTATAAACAATCTTTCAGAAAAAATTATAGATTCTAATTTCACAAAAGTTTTTTTAATGAATTTTATAGCTTCGTTTGATGTATTGATGCATTTTTATTATATCAGGCTGTTAAGTTGTCAGGACTTGAGTTTCTCTTTATTTGCTTTGGAAACACGAATGGTCTTGAATAGGAACAGGGAGCTTACTCAAGCTATGTTCAAGAATATGTGAAGTAGACAACACGAGCAGGAAGGGTATACGAAACCCTTTATTTTCAATACTTTACAGGTATTCCCGAACTTCGGGATACAGAGACCAACCACTTGTGGTCTGAACGTAAGAATGTAAAACTACTAAATAAAACTCTAACTAAAAGCTAACTTTGAATTAGTATACAAATGCCCAGCACTAAGACTGGACCTTTATTTAAAAGAGAATGTTTGCAAATATCAAGGGGGCTAAACCTCTGGCCTTAAAGGCAAACAGCAACCGAGTGAAAACTCGTAACACTGCAGTGGCAAGCTGCTTGCTTTCGAAATCTCCTTCTCTCTCTCTCTCTTGGCAAAAAGCCACAACTTAAGTACTTGGGCGTTAGCAAGACAATTTGCATAAACAAGTTAAAGCATTTAATTCTGGCCGGAAGTAGAAAATAAGAAGTGATAGTTCAGTTTTAAAATAAAATAAGCGTCAGTTAAACTTAGGATCCTTACAAAGTGATGAACAATAACGATACTAATCTCACAAAGAGTTATGAGAGGTGTGTGTGTGTGTGTGTGTGTGTGTGATTATGGCAAAGCCTCAAGGGCTATCTGCCTAAGGGGAGGGATGTCTTCGTGGAGGACTCTCTGAGGGAAACTGGCTCGTATACACGTTACACATGGGGGAAACCACGAAAACACTCATGCAGCCAGCCCGTTAGCGATACTCGAACCTCAGACCGAACTACCAGTGTTCAGCGATATTTACCGCTCGGCCGCTGGTGGGCCACAAAGAGTTATGAACATTTCCAATGGTCTGTGAGCTGGTAAAATTAACAAACATAATTATTCCGATAATGTGAAAATATTTATATATGTATGTATGTGTGCGTGTATATATATGTGTATGTATGTATGATACAATATATATACATATAATTTGTCTAATGGAGGCAATAGTTATAATTTCAGAACAATGTTTCAAAAATGTTTCTGACACGCAAACTAAATATTAAACGAACTTGAATAGTCACAGCTAAAATAAATAAAGTCATCTAACTGAAGAAATCTGTCAACGAATAGAACGTACTCCATTCCAATAAGTTCTAGAAATAATTAACCAAAAGTTTAGACTGTTGTTCTGCAGTTTAAAATTTGTTCGTTACAATTCAACAAGCAGTTAGTAGAATTCATAAATCGTTAACCTTATGCTGCCCCATAGTCAAGAATCTGCTACTTGTTATACTTGATTGGGCATTGCAAATTTCAAAATTTGTGTGAACTTGCTTCGTGGATTTTGAAGTTTTTCATCTGCAGAGCGGCATGTACTGAGTCAAGATCAAACGAAATGTTTAAAAAATGACCTAAATAATTAAAAAATAATATTTATTGTATTGTTCAGGTATAGCTAAAATGTGCCTGAATGAAAATATTCAATCTAACAAAGTATCACACGGTAACAAAATGTCAGATTTTAACATTAATACAAGTATCATTCTTCTCAAGTTTGGGTTTAACATAAGATGCATTAGATAAATAATGAGCGAAACATTTAAGAAGTTAATGACAGCACTCATAAGGTGTATTTCGAAATGAATGTTTTCGGCTGCTTATACTGTGAAAAGACTGTGCGCCATTTTAGAGTATTTATATCTTGGCTTTTGAGTAAATGGGAATAGTTGAGTCGGATAAATGCGTGTTTGCATCTTCTCCGCTGCCTTTAGGTATACTCACCTGCATCGTAAACAGCTCTGCTTGGTATTTTGCGAGGTTTTAGAGCCTGGTGAGCTTTAATTTCTGCCGTTTGCTCCAGCTTTCTGTGGAAATTAAACTTTGCGGCAGCGGCATTTAATGTATTGATTCAAGCACCATCAAAGTGTCTTTGGGAGGCTCATATATTCAAAGGGTACTTCGAATTTAGTTAGTAATTTGTTGCAAGCTATTTTCTCCAATATCTGTTCTATGTGCTGAGCGCCAATTTTGGTTTTCGAGCATACTCTCATGTGAGTGTTTGTGCATATTGTAGAGTAATTGCAGACAGATATTAGTGCATAATCGAAGAAGCATACAGTCGTGTCTCGTAAATGCCTAACATAACGATGAAATTTATACAAGTAGCTGCATTAATTTTTCCTTTTATTATATTAGGAGATATTTACTGCGACACTTAACTTGTCACTCTAATCCTGAACTTCTTGCATTTTCGATGTCGTGATAATAACAAGAAAAGCAACAAGAAACATTCTAGCTATACCGAGAAGCAGAAAGCAAGTCTGTTGTGTTCATAACGAAAGTTTTGTTCAGAATGAGTTAGTTTCGATTGCGATAAACATTTGATTTGCTAATTAATAACTCTCTAAAATATTATTGGCTGTAGAGTTTCAGTTATTATAAACAGTTACTATTTTTTAGGGCAGAAAAGGGGAATTAACCAAACTAACTATTAAAAACTACTACAAATTAAACTTAGTATTTTATTTTACTTATTTCGTTTGCTTCAGATGCAGTAGCAGTGTTATCTTGAGAACTTCAATGTAGTTTTAGCTTCCAGTTAAGCTGTTCTGCATTGGTATTATATGTTTAAGAGTTTTTCTGACTATTTAAATTTCATTCAGGTCAGCAAAACGTATATTAGGAATTGGAGAAAAACAAAATTTTTTATACGAATGTTATTTTGAATATTACAGAAATGCCAAGTGCATACAAGAGGCATACGGACTTTTGACATTTTTTCATTAAAAAAATATCGCTACAACACGTATTGATATGAAATTATGTTATTCATGTTTTGCGATGTAGCAAAATTTTTTTAAGGAAATAAATAATTATATAAAATATATGAATTCAGAATACCTTTGTCATTTGCAGAATTTAAAAATTGAGAGGAATATTTTTCTAAAAGTTATAAAGTAGAAAATTAATTGACCAACAAAATGACAAAATAAGAAACAGAAATTTTAAATTTAAGGTTTTTTAGTTGTAGGGTTTATATTTATTCTAATTAACATTTATTTCAAGTTTAACCTATCTTTCCTGTCAAGCCTTTATTTCCCCTAGAATTGCCAATGCCAGAGTATGTAAATTGTAGTAGAACGCGCACTCTATTCAAATTTTAAGGAAAACGAGTTTGTATGTTTGCTTCTTGAAGGTTGCTAGGTAGAAATTTAAGAACCGCGCGTTTTGGCCTGTGTGCCTATTTCGGCAGTTCGTTGAATCTTCAACTGCTTAATCAGTAAGTTTGCTGAATCTCAGCTGTATCTTAGAACGCGATTACGTTAGTTACGATTTTAGAGCCTCGTAGGTAGTGATCTCGTTATTTATTCATCCTGTCATTTATTTTTAGTTTCACATTTCTGTTTTGTTAAACCGCCGGGTCGGCGTAGTTTGTGAGCGTCAAGTAAACGCAGCTGTTATTTATAAAGTGGAATAAAAAGGGATTTAAACCTTTCTTACGAGTTTGTGTAATTTACAGTTCATAGCAGTCACTACCACTGTTGCTGACAAGTTGGGGCTTTGCAACACTATATAGTTGTAATGCATAGTGATATCAACAAAAAGAGTAAGCATTCGATATACCCAATTTGTGAGGTAAACTTAAACATTTTGCGTACTCATTTTTGAAGAAATTCTAAATCAATTATCAAATTTATTATAGATAACTAATTTATTTACTATATGGCCATTAAAGACAACAGATTTCAAGAATGAAAATAATTTCTCGAAATACATAAACCTCCCAATACTTAACATTTCTTGTGTGCATATTTAGCATTTAAAATTAAATATTCGTAATGGCGTAAATGATTCAGTTTGTTAAAAAATTTTATCAGCTGCTGAATTAATATGTCAACACTATTATCGAGTCACAATCTATGTAACATCTCTGTTTATAAAGAATGTATTTTATTGAGTTAGTAATCTTTTTTCCTTCTTTTCCATTTTCCATTTCCAATATTAAGTATTATTTACGTCAATAAACGAGAGTCTACGAGAGTTACGTGTTTGTCCACGAAATTTCAAGTTTTATTAAAATTTCTCGAATAAGCAGTATTTTCCTGATTATAATTTCAAAATGACCATCTCTCTTTGCATATTGATATATTTTATTTCGAAATATATCGAACCCGAAATCGAATTGATCAGAATCAGACAAAAATTTTCTTGTGTAACAAACGAAAAAGCCATTCTTCGATACGGAATTTTAGGTACACTAAACATTGGAGGGTTAAAACACTTAAACGTGCATATTTATACCGATACAGATAAAGAAGAATAATACATGCATCAATATATTGATTTGAAATTAACTGGACAAGATTATATAAACTAAATACGTAAAACTATTAAATTTTACTGCTTGGAAAATATTTGCTTTGATTTTGTTCCTATTTTATTTGTGGGAAAAGTGTCGTAACGTTCATATTTGTGTAGTTAGATTTTTTATAAACAAACGGCCTGTTAAACTTTGCGCATTTTTAAAAAAAAAATTATTAAAGATACATTTCTCATTCAATTAATTCAATTATCGCTTCTCAGAAAGATGAAAGTGCGTAAATCAATCGTAAAATTGATTTATGTAAATCGTAAAATTGATATCTTTATTAGCAATCGTAAAATACAAAAAAACATAAAACACCATCTACGGAAAAAAAAAATACAATTAAAATTGGAGTTTTTACTCAAAAACCAGCAATTTGGAGCACTTTTCAGGCAGAGATTTCGGTGCAAATAACTAAAAATTTGTTTTTGGTCCCACTCGCCAAAAAATCACTGAAATTTGGCCACAGACCTTAATTCACTCTTCTTTTGCTAAGAGTTTCAAACGTAAACAAACAGTGACATCGTTAGTCCAAATGTATTGATTACATATATATAAGTTCGGTGCGACCGATTGCAACCAAACAGGGAGGTACATAACTACATGTTGTAGCAGTCCCATATACAAAATTTCAACATTCTCAGGCTAATTTGTTTTGAGTTATGCGAGATGCATATATAGGTACGCCAGAAAAAATTGATATTCTGAAGCCATTTAAATACATTTTACAATCTATTTTGAAAAAAAAGTCCTTTATTCTGTTCGTGCGTACAGAGGACACACAAAAACATCATTCAAACGGATTCGAGAGAGGTTAAAAATGGATATTTTCGTTGACATGATACGCGAAATTTTTGGCGATTAATAAAAAATAATAATAAAAAAGATGAAATTTTGTCGTACCACCACAAGACACTTTGCGGTTCCACCACAAATATCTTCCTCGACTGGCTAAATTAAAATTATTTACAATAGCCTTATTGCATTATGAAAGTTGTTTTTTAAGAATAATGAAATGATATAAAATGAAATTTGCATTTACTTTTCTCTGATCAAAAGAAGCCAGGCATTGGTTCTTCTTGTCACTTTGAGCTGCTTGAATCAGAAGTTTGTCACTTAAAAACTTGTTATACACTAAAACACACAAACATGAATATTTCAAAGAGATTTCCTTTTTTTTCGACATGTGAAAACATTCTTTTACAATTAGCTCTACAGTTGGATATGGAAAAAAGTGCAAAATAAAAATATGTAGAAGGAGAGATTTTCACAAGTTAATTTCAGAAGAAGTTAATTTCTCCATCCGATGTAACATACTTCGTCAGACGACATTATTTCCATAATGAAATATTTTTCATAGAATTCATTCGTGCTAAGATCCTCAATTTTTTTGTTTGAATAAAAGAAAATGATATATATTATAAAAAAGGTTTACCTGTTAAGAAAAATATATTTACTTATTAAATACTCTAGAATTATTCGAATCATATCTTTCAGCGAGATATTAATTTATATTATTTAATAAGAGCAAAAAATCATTTTACACTGCTATCTGTTATATGGAGTTAAATTTTTCCCATCTTTTTCCCATCAATCCGAAAAAACGAAAAAGAATTTTTTTAGCTTGTCACTTAGTTTACTATAGTTATTTAATTACCCGCAGTGCTTTTCATTGAACGGCTATACAATTCAAAATACAGATATGCATTTTACTAGGATTTGGGTTTGAGAATCCGAAAATGATTTACATTCTAAACCTTCAGTATTATCAACCGAGATCCTCATTGTGTCGTTTACAAATGAACAGTATGTTTCATACAATATGTTAGAATGTCATTCTGTTCCCCAAATACCTTCCACACATAATTATGCAAACACAGTTGCTTTGGGAGTAACTTCTTATTTAGAAATATTTCTCTAAATGTCTCTCAAGTACAAGAGTATTCTTAACAACCTTATAAGAACATGGGTCCTACAAGTTACTGAGTCCTACAAGTTACTGAGTCCTACAAGTTAATAATGTTAATGGTCTTAATTTCCAAATATTGGGTCCGAACAGAATTGCTTATTTACTTCAAATATATCGCTGCAGTGCTATAGGAATAATTACTAAAATGATAAACTAAATTTAATAGTCGTGTAAGGGGAAAAAGAGGGGATCAATAGTGAAGGAATGTAAAGATCTATCTATGATACTGTTTTAAAATCTTTCAAACTTAATAGAAAAATTCAGTTTATCCTCAACTACAACAAACCGCCCTGATATTGTCAAAACATTGCGAACAAAATCAGTTATTTCAGAGTTTAATAAAACTGACACAGTAAGCCTAATTAAGACATAGCGTATAAAAGTTAAGTAAGTAAGTTATGCGATTTCATTTTTTGGCTTAGGTTTCTTATTTTAGGTTTAACTGATTATACCTGCAAACGAAAGTCTGATCTTTCATTTAAGGAGCTTTTAAACTGTATTTAGTATTCGTATATGTGGAGAATCCCGTTTATTAAGATGTATAGTTGAGAAAAACAGAAATCCTATTTTTTCTTCCACAAACAAGGCTTTGAATTCATCTTTGAATACAGGCAAAATTCTTACAGACTTTGATTATGAAAAGCAATTTTTAGCTCGCAATGAGATGCTGCGGGCATACGGTCCTCATATTCTAAGTTGGGTGATTTTTGTCCAAAGTGAGCACATTCAGAACTTAGACACCAAACACTTTTTCTTTAACTATTAGAAAATATCATTCAAATAAATCTCTCTAATCTTTGAGATGCACCTGAATATACAGGGGTTGGACAAAAATATGGAAGCACCTTTAAGAAAACATGTTTCTTTGCTTAATATGGTGTAGGAAACCCGTTGGCATCCAAAACAGCTTGCAGTCTTCTCGGAATGAATAAATACAGTTCCTGTATGTTTGCCAAGGGAATATTATACGATTCTTCCTGCAAAACGGTGACAATTTCAGATAACGATGTTGGCGGTGGATAACGAGAACGCACTTTCCGTTCCAATGTAGACCACAAAGGTTCGATAATATTCAGGTCTGGTGACTGTGGTGGCCAGGGGAAATGGGACAACTCATTCTCGTGCTCAGAAAACCAGTCCTGGACAATGTGAGCTGTGTGAACAGGGGCTTTGTCGTCTTG
Source organism: Stegodyphus dumicola (assembly GCF_044657685.1). Classification (NCBI taxonomy): domain Eukaryota; kingdom Metazoa; phylum Arthropoda; class Arachnida; order Araneae; family Eresidae; genus Stegodyphus; species Stegodyphus dumicola. The sequence continues at coordinate 93,929,557 of NC_140772.1, read as the reverse complement.
GAAGACACCATCACCATCGGGGAACAAAGTTTGTACCATGGTATGAACTTGATCGGCCAAAATGTTCACATAAGTCTTGGCAGTCATGCGCCCTGAGACAGTTATCATGGGGCTAGCAGAGAACCACGATATGGCTGCCCAAACCATAACAGAACTCCCGCCATGTTTCACTCTTGGCAACAAGCAGTCTGTATTATAGGCTCGAGATGGCGTTCTTCAGACGTAAACTCGGCCAGAAGTAGGAAACAATGTGAAAGAAGACTCGTCAGACCATATTACTCGCTTCCACTGCTCTATAGTCCAGGCTTTATGACTTAAACACCACCTTTTCCTGTTACGGGCATTAGCATCACTGATGAGTGGCTTCTCAATTGCAGCACGGCCAGCAATTCCCTGTTTATGAAGCTCCCTTCTAATTGTTTTGGTACTCACAGGGTTCGGTAACACAACATTCATTTCAGCAGTAACTTTTGCAGCTGTGGTCTTTTTATTTTTTGTCACAATTGCCCTTAATGATCGTCTGTCACTATCACTAAGGACACACTTCCGTCCGCGCTGTGATTTAGCAGATGAAGTTTTTCCGCTTTTCAAATATGCAGAATAAATCTTCGATACAGTACCTCATGAAACACTAAACACCTCGGCTACCTTACTTACGGAAGCACCTACCATACGTGCTCCAACAATTTTCCCACGTTTGAAGTCTGTTAACTCTGACATAATGCAATGACAACCTCACATAACAGTACTCCGACAACAACTGAACTGTTTAGCACATTTACGAAGTTGTATAGGTGGCGTCAGTAGTCAAAAACGCCAGCACCACCTACATATTTCATTAAAATCAATCTTTCTTTTCAAACATGCATTTCACAAGGTGTTTCCATACTTTTGCCCATCCACTGTATTTCTATATTTTTTCTTCAATGTCAATATTATTTTCATACATGTCCTTTGTAAGAGAAAACAACTGACTTCTTCTATTTTCATGCCCTGCAAACACTACGCAAGTTTCCTCTTAACACTTTGACATTTGCATAAAAAATGGGGCATATTAACTTTCCAATAAAATATTCATTTCTTTTACTTTGCTAAATATTTCGCCCAAATATATCAGTTTGCATATCAAGGTTGCATCATTTAAAACTATCTCCAGATGTATTATAGGTTCATCTAAAGTGCTGCTAATTCTACACGCCAGTTTGGGAACTTGTCAACATGTTTTCTCGAGAAAAACAACTTTTCTTCAGTATAGCAAGTAGAACTCATGAGACACCCATGTCTCCACATATTAGTTTGAAGAGCCTAATTGTAAGAGGTAGCGATTTTATACTGTTTAGGATATTCACAGCGTCATTCTTTGCCATCATATGATCAGAAGTCACTTTTTAGCACTTTTCATAAGGTATAGTGCATATATAAGGGTGCAATGGCTGATGTTGCATTTCTTTGTCTTATCTTTAATTTTAGAAATGGCTCTAGCATTCCGATCCATCAGTGGACATAGCTTTCTAACGGCATTTCATATAAGAGGAAATTTTTAAAAAGATTAAATATTTTACCTGATATTTTCATCACTTGATAATAGTCTACCGAAAGGAAATCCCTCTTGATAGCTTTGTAACGATGCCCCACAGACCTTGCTCACTTAAGAACATACATACGTTTCCGGAAATCTAACCCAGGCTTAAGGGTACGGCAGCCAGGATTGCTAGCTATTATACAGATGGGAGGGGGGGGTCGCAAAAGCTAACAGTCAAAAAACTGGCGATTTTACTATTTAAGGCGTATGGAAAGAGAACGTGTTAAGAAATGCAAAACATTTGCTTTTATGTGTTTCGTACTACAGCAATGCGACTGCTTTACGCGTCCGCTACAAAACGTGTAGCTGCTGGAGGTACCAGAAATTTAATTTCGCATTTCAGAATGCAATTTTTAGTTTTTACCATTTTGATTCCACTATTTATTTTTTAAATCTTTAACTTCATTAATTTTTATATAATTTATTTTCCAGCGCAGTTTGGGAACCGCTGTGTTAGAGAACTGTCACAAAATTGTTTCCATTTATATGTAAAAACTATACTTCTTTGTCTTTTTGTGATCCTATTTTATTATGTGAAAAGGTGTTTATGTTATAAGGTATTTCTACCGCCTTCTTAGCGAGTCTTCGTGGTGTGTAGTGGTCTGCACGCTCAGCGCGTAAGTGAGACATCCGCGGCTCGATTCCCGGTGAAGCCTATGCTAATTTTTCATCTTGCCTGCTTCGTAAAAATAACTTAATATCTCTACAGTGCAGCAGTCATCTTTAATATTTATATGGAGCATTTTTATTTAGTATATATATATTAGTATCCGTATTTACTTTTTATGATTTTTTACGTACCTGCGATCTGTATGAATTTATTGAATCCATCTTTACCTACTTCAGTAATGAAATCTCCAGTCGTACAGTTTAAGTTTCGTACTCATTCTTGCTCAATTCTAGTTAGAAAAGTTATTTTACCTGGTTTTTAAATATGTTTATAACTGCATTTATTATAGCTTAATATTTATTTTTGTCTTCCAACCGTCCTAACGACTCTTAACACAGACTGCACAGAGCAGTTTCAAGCATCAGGCTGCCTTTGGTACACTTATCCCCAACAAGACTTTGGTGTTTGAATTTTGAGTTTCTGTTGTATTCACTTCATGAAAGAATATTATACCAATCAAGGCACTACTTGGTAAACTTCGTATAATTTAACGATACGAGACTCTGAAGACAATTATTTGAGGATTTAGATAAATGATTGCCTTCTGATTACAGTCCTAATTCTTGACTAAATTATGCTAATAAAAGTAGATGACTTCTGCCGAAACAGTACAAGGTGTTTGAATTTTGAGTTCTAAAATCAACTGTTGTATTCACTTCATGAAAGAATATTATACCAATCAAGGTACTACTTGGTAAACTTCGTATAATTTAACGATACGAGACTCTGAAGACAATTATTTGAGAATTTAGATAAATGATTGCCTTCTGATTACAGAGTCCTAATCCTTTACTAAATTATGCTAATAAAAGTAGATGGCTTCTGCCGAAACAGTACTTAAACACTGTGAGACTGGTCAAGTCATAGGATCGACGGTTTTTGCATCAATGTTAATTTTAGTGTCACGAATTATCAGAATAAAATAAAACCATAAGAAATACATACAGGATTATTATAGTGCGTGTAATAACAGTAGTGAGAGCATATAATGTCATAGACTTTGGGAATCATATGGGAATTACATTTATCCATGATTTTAAGTAATTTAATTGAACATAATCCGGAATGTAAAAATTTTAAGATTTAAAAAGAACTTCTAATTAACTGTAGTTTATTCTTTAGTTTAACTTCTTTTACTGTAGTTTTAACTGAATGATATTATTTAACTTCTTTTAAGAATACTCTTTAATGCCATACATGAGGTAGTTTCCATATCTTAAATGATGTTTTTTCCCGTTATTTACAGAGTATTCTTTTCATTTTGTACACTTATTTAATGTATGGAACCAAATAAAATTATATTCCAGATTCAATTACTTGACAAAATTCAGGAAAAGTATTTACAAAATTTTTCTGTAGCTCGTCTGCTACCTGCTTTATTTTGATTACTTATTTCTTGTTTACTTTACTTTACTGGACAGCCGACTGAATAAATGAAATTCAGATAGAGTCTGCAACATGATAACGCATATGACGGGATTTTAAAGCTACGTTTTTTTAATTACGTATTGTTCTGAGAACTGAATTGCTGTTAAAAAAAGTTCACCTATAAGATCTAATGTAACAAAGGGCTTTAATAGTTTTGAATGAGTAACTAAAAGAGGATAATGTTAAGGAAGATAGCATTATATCTAATTTCGTTGAGTTACGTAGAATTTGTTCTCAGCTAACTGAAATATATTACGAAATAAGCTCTTTATTGCTAGAAGATGACGATAATAAAAGTATCAAAATGAGTATACGATAGTCTAAGTGTAGAAGAAAAATTTCGTAAAGCAGAAGTAAACCAAAAAATGTGTTTAAACAGAAATTTAAAGTCGAAATTTCCGTTGATTCTTTAGCAGTTCGAAAACGAAAGTTAACGTTGCAGTAGGTCGAAAGTTTCCAATCTGGTGGAAGGAATAGAAGTTTAGCTTGGTCTTTAGAGCCAGTTCAAAAGAATACATGAAGACAACTATTACCCATAATTTCTATTTCTTTGTAAAGTGCGTTCGTTTAAAGTTAGAATTGACTTTATTTACACTGAACAACTTTGATTAGGGATTTTGTCAAACCTGTCAAGCTTTAATTTGTTGCTGAGTGTGAATAATGTCACGTGCATTAATTTCATATTTAAAATTTCTTCTTCTTTTCGTCGAGTACGTCGAAACTTTTGCAGCATGAAAACTTTCTAGTGGTTTAAAACATTCCAACAGAATGCGGTGCAATTTCGTCAACTGTTTCTACTGAATTATTTGTGTTGAAATTTTCAAAACGCAGATAGCAGTTATTTAAACGTTTTGAAGATGTTCCCCTGATAAATTGGAATTTATTCAAGACTATAAATCAGTTTTCTTGAATATTTCTAGGCTTAAACAATTTTAAGAAATGTTTGCACGTAAGAAATTTCGAGTGTTTTATTTTATTACTGGACTGTTTCACTGGACTATTTAAATTGAAGAATCTATGTAACAATAAATAATTACAGGCGCGTGTTGGACGAAAACGTCAACTGTTTTGTTTTCGATCAAGAATGAGGATCATTGGAGAACATTTGGTAATCGATGAGTGACGACATTAAGACGTTTAACGTCAAAGAAGTAATGATAGCATATCTCTGCAAGTTGCAATGCGGCTAAACTCCCTTCCAGAAGTTTGCGCTGAAGATTTGCTCAGATCTAGATAGTGCGATCTCAAAACGCCCTGTTTCTGAGATTCAATTAAATCTAGAAGAAATTCCTAAGAAGAAAAAAGGGAATAAGGGCTTTAGTTACTTCTTGCTCCTAACGGGAAATCGTACTTCCGTTCTCTTTCTAAATATTTGCAAAATATTCGATTGACAACATGGATACTGCGATTCTTTCAGAATTCTAGAAATACAGATTGCAAAAAGAAAAAAAGAATTACCTATTCAAAAAATAGAAGTAGCTGAGAAAAGGTTTTTGGTTGTTGTTCAGAAAGAATCATTGAACAAGAAAAAGTCCCCTTTGATTTCTTGTATGGTTTGGACTGTTAAACACACACATTCATGTAATTTATATTTTCTTGATTTAAGTTTAATTTTATTTTTAATTTGTACACTTGTCTACTCAGAAATATGCTATTTTCTTTTATTCTTAATGCACCATCGCCTGATAAATACGTATTGGGAGATATAAAATCCATTTTATTTTACCTGTGTTTACAGTGATCTTTTGCATAAATTTGGTTTTTTTTAACTGAGCTGAGTTACTTGCATATATAAAAATTGCTCTGTTGTGTTTTTGTATGATTTGTTATACAATGGGTTGGTATCATCAGTGATACTGATGTTTTTGTTCCAAATTGAAATATGATATTCGAACCTTCACAAATTTTGTTTTGATATAATAATAATGATAATATTCTCTCTCTCTCTGTATATATATATATATATATATTATATATATAAATACTTAATAATATTAAAACTTAATAAGATTTATATATATATAAATCTTATTAAGTTTTAATTGAAGCCTATGCTTGAAAAAGTAACATTAAATACCAAACCATACTAATTAATTTAATTTATTTAATTTATTCCTTGATAGACAGATACTGTTTAGTTACCTTGCTGTATGTATATGGAATCTATTTTAATTCTTATTAGTTTTACAATTATGTTTTATAATTTTAAAAGGTTAAAAAATATTAAAAAAATTTAAAACGTTTTAAAGGTGAAAAAAGACAACAAAAACAGCACAGAAATGAGTCACAATCCTTACCTCAAAATGTATAAAAATCATCATTTACAAATTATGAAACCTAGAGTGCATATATTTATAAACAAATAAATATACCTAATGCCATTCGGTTTTGTCTTAACTGCTGCATTTGGCATGCAACGTCGATTGAACGAAATAAAATTAAGACTTTTGTTTATGTCTGAACAGTATGAAAATGAGTAAACGAAATTTACCAGATGCGATAAAACTCGGAACTTATTAGCAGAATGAAAAGGTAAATAATTGTGTTGTTCTTTCATTTCTTTAATGACATTCATATTTCATTGCTTAAGAAAAATGAGTCAGAAGTAAACTAATCGAAAACTTTAGCTATTAAAATTCGTAATGCTATAATCACCTAATCTCATTTCTTTCAGGAAGAATTTGGTAAAGAAACAGTTCCAGACATAGACAGGATTTTGCTTTGTTTTTGTATTGTATCGGACAGCTTTTGAGATTATGATTTTCTGGAAAACTTTTCCAGCAAATCTTCGAAAACAGTACGTCTGGAGCGCGTGTCCATTGTAGGCGTTTGATAAAGGTTGACAAATTGTTGCGGGGTATTAGCAAAGATTTAAAACAAAAGAAATCTTAGACAATAAATTGCGAAATTTCCCGTTCTTGACTGGTATTGAATTTCAAACAATAACGCGCTTGTGCTGTCGCTAGGAGACGAGAGTTATCGATTTTCTCCCTGTTCTAAGTTCTGTTAACAACATCAGAAACATTATCTTTAAATCAAGTGGAAATTAGCCTTCTTAGAAGGAAAGCTGCATGAACAAAGGGATCAATGGCAAATTTTGATTTGTTAAAATGAATAATAAATGTCGATCTAATACTGGGTCAAACATTTTGTTGAAGAAGTTATTTCACATCTTTACAAAGTAGCGAACTTCTGATAATTAGCATAGAAAAGCGATAAAATATTTTAGATATTTAGAATAATCATGTAATATTTTCTTTTTTACATATTTGATATTTTAATAACTTTAATATACCCTATGGCGTCCACAAGAATCGAAGAAAATAATAAGAGCCCTGTCCATCTTTTTGCAAGCTTACCTAAATCAGTCTATCAATTAAAGATAAAAATCATATTCTGGTATATATATATATATATATATATATATATATATACTTCATGTGTTATGCGAATTCTTGGAGTAAATTAGATGTTTATTTGAACAGACTACAGCAAGAACATTAGTATGGAAATGCACTTCTTTCAACTGCTGTGACGTTTACTTAGATGCAAACGTGCGTGTTGCTAATAGTTTCGTAAGTTTATATGATAATGGAAACATCTATATATTTGTATTCAGTAAGAATTATAAGAAATTTTGAATTTCAGATTATTATTTGATATATCAAGGTCCGACATTTCGAAGTAAAATAATTTATTATATATGACAAAATAATGCTGCATTCCAAACGAGAAAAAGAGAAAAGAGGTAAAGGGAATTTTATTATATTAAAATCGTTCACGGGTGCTTCATAATGAATAAATGTGTAGAACAGAGAAAACGATGACTTTTATAAATTTAGACTCATAGCACAAAGCCGAAATACCCACCATGTACCTTAGTTTAAAGGAATTCTAAAGCCATATTTTCTAAATCATTATTTCCACACGAAGCTGTTCTTTTAGTGCTAACTCTTCTGTTTATTGGGTCTGAAAATAAATGTTTCAATATGATAATATTCTCAACATTTTAGGGATATTAGTGTAACTTACGTTTATTATCTTTCAACATGAAATATTTATACCTGTCAATGTAATGATGTTTGATATTTATCATCTTATGCAACAACACTACTTGATAATACTCAGGTAATGCCATGAATTTTCTGTAATGTTAATATTAAACAATTTTCCAGGAAATGAAACATATCAATTTTGCAGCAAGGAAGCCGTAATATGTTTATTTAATTGAAAGGTAAAGATTTCCGACTAGCTATAAAACAGAAAACAAATGATACATCAATAAAGTATTAAAAAAACAAAGGTACATCAATATAAAGCATTACTGAATAATCATATACAACTGACACAAAAAAAGTTATCTTTCTATTGGATTGAATTTACACCTCAAGGTAACATGATTTTGCATGGGTTTTTCGATTTCGGTTCACGCCGTGATCCATTTGCCATGTTTTTTAAAACAGTACTTTAATTGGACATCTACATATCTATCCATTCTTCTCATAGATAGTCAACTCTTTTTTCTCAAATTCTAGGAGTGAGTGTTACCTTTATGCTTTTTAAACATTTACAGAAAGATTTACACGCATGTTAAATAAAACTAAGATCCAGAAAACTGCTGTGTAGATGATGCTTGGAAGAAAATCACAACTGGCTTGATGGTTAAAATATTATTTTTATTTTAAACATTAATAATTCTTCAGAAATACATTTTTGCCTCATTCATGCAACGCTGGGGGTGCTAAACGCGCTCTCCACAATTTCTTTATAAGCAGCTTATGTTTTAAGTCAGAGATATGTGTTAGGCAGCAGTAAGTAAAAAAAAAATGCGTATTAAGCAGTTGGAATTATTTATAATCTCCGTTCCTTTGTTTGAGTCCTGGAAAGCAATTGGGGAAACGTTTACAGCAATGCATAGGAATTTCAGGAAATAGTGACGTCTGTGACGCAGTATACATGCGCTGAGGAGGATTGTGTTAGGATTAAAATTATGAGTTTAAAGGACTGTTGCCAATTTGTCCCAGTTAAGTTTAATTTGCTAGTAAATTTTCATTATATTTTTATATCTTACATATCTCCCTCTTCAAGGAAAATGCCAGGAGATAACAAAACCTTTTGTGAAAAAAAGCATTAAAGCGGAAACAAAGGGAGTGCAATTTTGTACAGTATGTATACATTTTAAGTCGGAAGCAAATGAAGATTTTAAGGGACATAGCTTCGGGGTTTAGCAATGCCTTTTTATGCGTTTTATGAGCTTCATATCTTAATGCATAAAAACAAGAAAATAAAATTGTAAATGAAATATATCAATAAAATATTATAGAAAAAATAGATCCAATTAAATTGATTTTACAAAGTAATAAAAGTAAGATTTATTGTAATGCAATTTATTTAACAAAACAGCTAATATCAAGCATATGTGTCTTTATTTTTCACTAGGGTGAGAAGAAAAGGATTCTTAGTGACATAAGGTTTAATAATATTTCAATTTTCATGCATTATTATTATAATTTAAGAAATAAGCATATTTATTGCTTTCAAAATCTCTTTACAAAAACTTATAGTACAAAATTATATTAAATTAAATACTTTCATTTTCTGCTATATACGTAATGGTATATTGAAATGAAATTCCTTAATATTAACATATGCATTCTTTTAAAGAAACGCAGAAGCAGATACCTTAATAAATTTAAATTTCAAGTTAGGTTTAACTTACACTAGAATACTTCAAAATAGTAAAATTTTCTCACGGTTTGCATCTTGTTGTTTAGGAAATGAATATACTTACACTTTAGGGCCATCATTAGAAAATTCTCGGCGTAACGGCACATAACACTTTAAAGTCGTAATGAAAACCGAAAAAAATATCAAGATTATATTAAGCAGACATTATACCTACTAAACGCTTTGGGTCATTAAAGCGTCCTCTCACGACCAAGGACAAAATTTCCCTAAATTGCTCATGCCATCTAGATGGCCTTAATTTTGACCGAAGGGGCTATCTTTCGCACCCCATCGAGATAGCCAACAGTTTGCGACGTCACTAAACTACGAGCCTTCAGTAGGGAGGCTTGTGTTTAAGAGGGTGTTGACTCTTCCATCATTGTACTTCGTATTGTAGCGAGATTCATCGGAGAAACAAATTGTTGCCACAAGGCACACCACGCACTGCATTGCCGTGCCCATTGAAATCATAGGGTCTGTGATACAGGGAAATCCTGCGTAGTAGTATCTTACACGTAGTTAATGCTGCAGAAGACAGCGACGGACCAAGTATACAATACAACACCTGAAAAATTTCTTTCTCAAATTAATAATAATGAAAATTAAAATATGCATAAAATTATTCTATGTGTTTTAACAAAATAGCACAAAATATTTAATGTAACAATGTGGTTTTCGTCTCATATTTGTAAGGAAAAATAAACCAAAAATAAAACACAATTTACCCTACTATGATCATCTAAATTTTCACACAATTTTTAGTATTGGAAAAAAGATTCCTTAGCTTGTATGTCTTGTCTACCTAATTCAATAAGTAATAAACATTAAATATTTCAAAGTTTACGTCATTAATGAAACTTACCTTTTTTGTTCGCGAAATATAATTAGTACATTTTTAAGACAGAAAAAACATTCTTTCTGCTCAGCCACATCACAGACGAAAAACTGAAAATTGAATCATGCAAGATCATTTTTAATTAAAGTATGCTCAAATTTATTAGTACATATTATTCAAATGATAAAGCATCTACTTGAACAAGCTTTAAAAAGTATTTCTAAACTGTAATCAAAAAAAATTTTTTTTCAAAAGTACATTTCAGTAGAATGCGAAAACTATATTTGCGTATCTGATGTAAACAGACTGAGCCAAATTATCAAGTCTGAAATTATGACTTTTCAGTATTTATAACATTGCTATTTAGGATAAAAGTAAAGATGGAAAACCAATTTCACGAACAGAAACTCCATTTCAGAACTAGTCAACTAACAGTAAAGTTCTCTAAAACATTGGACATGATTACCACATGCATGGCTTTATTGTCATTTGCTTTCATATTCACAGTCAATGCTGGTATTTTATTATTTACTATTAATATCTAAACAGTAAAACATAGTAAAATTTGTAATATAGTAAATCAGAGTAAATTATGTATTGCATTACTACAGCCTACAATCCACCACGATCATAACACAAACATCACATAAAAACATTAACAGAACGACGCCATATTGCTTGCTTAGGAAATTTCTTCTCATGGAGGTAGCGGGGGAAGGGAGGGGAATTTTTTTCCTGACGTTAGCGTTAACACGGAGAAAATTCGTTTTGCGATTGTGAACGAACGTGGTCGCATCGGCTTCAAACGGTGTTTATTTGTAATATCAGAAATGTAAGTGCGTATGTGTGTGTATTCAGAGAACTAACTTGCGGCAAAACCACCTTCCTAAGATGACTGCTTCTGAAAGAAACCAGTATTTCTGAAAACATAATTATATTTTGGTATTGAACATTCCCTCTGTTGTCCCTTTCATTGAACAAAGAAAATTCTGCAAGTGTGGCTGGTTGCCTTAGATTCATTTCGTAGAGGCAACCACCCTAAGACGACCACCTCTATAAGATAAGCGTATTTCTAAGCACATGAGCATATATTGGTATTGAGCAACACCTCTCTAAGGCGACCGCTTGCAAAGATGCATTTTTATTTGGGGTTGGTAGCTACACTCAACGAGAGACCTCGTTGAGTGTGGTGTATATGATTAGTGTTATTGTTTCTGACAGAAGTTTTTTAAAAATCAAATAAATAAGGCTATTTAGAAAAAACCCACTCTAAAACGACCACCTGCGTTTCCTGGTTACTCTGATGGTCTTAAAGAGATCATATTTTCATTCTATTAATTTTTTGTTTGCAAGAAGGATATTAACGTCGTATAGAATATTAGCATAAACCCATATAAACCAACAGAAGATTTATTATTATATTGATACCAGTAAGAAAAACCCACAGAGATCAATCTAAGGTCAATAGAAATCCATAAAATTTTATAGGTAACCTTAAAAAGTTTTACTGGTTTCTATGCGGCATTTTTAACAGGAAGGAGCAGCATAAGGGCTAAAAATCTGCGAGTAATGACTCATATATTTGCTTGTTAATTTTATTATTATGCTTAGAGGATGCTGTATATGGTCGATAAGCGATTGGAACTTCTGGAGTCAATACACTTCTTTTACGTTCAATATTAATTCAACCTACATCATTTAGGTAAAAATAACACAACAAATATTAATTTAGAAGTCAAACAACAAAATCAGCGTTATATTTGCAGAATTTCATGGGCAATTTCCTGTGAAAATTTGCAAATATAACGCTAAGTTTTTTTTTAATTATTAATTATTTCAACTCTTTACGTACATAAAATTTTTTCTGTCATTATTTGCAACAAGATTAGCATAATCCTTTCCATTTTAAGTATTTTCACATAACTATAAGAATTTTTAGACGTATGTCCTTATTTATATTTATCTTAAATTAAAACATGTCATAATCACTTTCAATCTAAATAAGTGAACGCAAGATGAACGTAATAATAAATAATTCAAATGATAATTAGCAATCGAAAATATCACTCTTTTATTTATTCTTCCAACTTTACTAGCAATTTACCTAATTTAGTGACAGAAAGACATCTAGATAAATCCAATAACTTTCTTGAAGTTTCATTTTCAGTAGTTTCAAAATTATCAATAGATGGATACGTATGAGCGTCAATAGTATAAGGCCTCACATTATTTCGTGTGATGCACAGGTATTCTAAACTGAAGGAACCTAAACCGAGGGAGTAGTTGGCTATGCCGATGTCCAATATAAAAATCATCAAATTAAAAATATCTGGAAATTACACGTGCAACTATTTAATAGTGTCTTCTAGGTGGGGGCAATGGTTATCTTAACCCGCGGGAAAGCGCGTGGAGTGTATCATACCCCAACCCTACATAAAAGTGGGTTGTTCCTAACTTGTAAAACTGAAATTATGTGCTGCTTTCAGTAGCTGAGTTTCTAGTTGTGGTTGACAGAACCGCTTCTTCTTTGCCTGTGTGCTTCAGAAAGCTATTTATCGGTATTTTGTTGGAATTGGTGTATGACACACCCCACGCGCCTGTCCGCGTAAGTGTTTTTCTGACTGAATATTTAGTTCAGAAATTTATTTCTAGAGTGTAACAGTAAATATTTCTACTTGCAAGTGACTTTAAAGTACGTGACATTAAATTCTTAAAAATTTCTAACTGCATTATGGTAAAAAGAATGACTCCCTATGAATTGGAGATGCAACACCTGTGAGATTTATTAGAAATATTTGAAAGCGATAAAGATTGCATTTCGGAAACTAAAGATGAAACTAGGAATATTTTCTACACTGTCTTGGTTTCGAAAACGATAAAACATTAATTCCTGATTCTTCTAAAAAAAGGAAAAACTGTTCTTATGCTTATAACGATCATACTATAGATGATACTATTGAAGAAAATAAAATGTCATGAATTATATTTTTTATAATATGACTAAAGGAGCATTGAATATGGGGGATGAAAGTCAGCCAATTATTCTATTGCCAGAATAACAAGGGGGTGGCTAATGGTAATTTTCTTTCCTGCACTGAATGTTGATGTAATAAATACTTTAATTATATTACATTCAACTGCTAATCCACCAACCAAAAACAGAAGTTTGTTTTTGAAGGACTTAGCATTACAATTAATGAAAAGAAGTATTGAACAAAGATCTGAGATTAATACTTTACCAAGAAACTGACGTACTGCATGCAAAATAAAAGCAGAAGTTTCGACGAAGAATTAAAAAGAATATATGAAATTCGAAACAACTAAGTATGAAAGATGTGATAATTTTTTTGCCCTCGCTCCAAGGACAGAAAAACGTGAAAACGATGTTTAAAATGTGAAAACATTCTGTGCCAAGAACACATGACTGTATTTCGTTCAAAGTGAGAAGAAATAAAATGAGCATTGTGTATTAGAGACGCAATGAAACTTAGAGGCATGATGTTTATCTTTTTATTATTTTCATTTAACCTAACTCTAAGATTATTTTGGAAATTAATTTTTTGAAACCCAATTATTATTCACCTATTTATAATACACTAAAACAAGAAAAACAGCTTTAAAACTAAATAAAACTACTTTTTATCGTATTTTAAATATTGAAGTATGTGATGAACCACGCGCCCACTCTAGTAACTTTTCTTGGTGCTACTTCCGCCGGGTTCCGCCAATAAGCAGTCTACAACAGAAAATAGCCCTTATACAGTTATCTATTCTGACAGCAAACCATCTCTTCTTGCCATCCTAAATCTTCGGCCGATTTCCTCTCTTTTAACAAATACCCAAGTGGAACTATACAGTAACAGACAAACCAAAATCCCACTCGTGTGGGTGAAAGCAAATAATGGATTCGAAGGAAAAGAAACGGCTAACCATCTAGCCAAAGAGGCGCCGGGCGACTTCGACGCAGGGCAATGCCACGTTTTAACGCTCTCGATACGTCTTAAACGTTTTCTCCATCTAAGACCTTAATCTTATGGCATCAAGTATGGAATAACACCGGCACAGGACGTCGTGCTCTTTCCTCCATTCGAAACATTTCCTCTGTTCACCGCATTTCCATCCTGGCCATATAATCGGCAAATGCCCTTTTTCAACTTACTTAAAAAATCATGTCATCGCAAATACTGATGTCCGTGTTTTCAGCCAAGAGGGCAATTCTCTCTGCCATCACATGGACAGTTGTTCTCCTACCATTTTTTTGCATCCACGACTGTCTACAAACAATCCAAACAATATGGCGCCATGCAAAAGCATCCTGGTTACAAATCAGGCAGTAATCCCAAAATCTGCAATATCCTGGTTTCAGTCCATAGGACATTCTGGAGGACCTAGGACAAGACATCTGTCAAGCTCACTCAGCAAAGCATCTCTCTGTGCAAACTTGCAAGTCTCACCTATTATGATCTCATCTGTGGGGAATATGTATATGTGATTCAGTGCAAATACAACTGATGAGATCTGAGTAATTAGCTTAATGCATAAAGTATAGTGGACAATAATAAAACTTCGGTCTTCCTTATATAATTGCTTTTTATGTGTTTATGCATTTATGTGCAGTGTTTTATATGTATTTATTTTTTATTTATGTTTTATGTTCTTATATATGCCTTAAATGTATTTATTTATATTTATGTTTTATATTTTATGTTCCAGTTTCATATTATGGCATGTTTCTTACAACATACCAGAATCGAATCCTGTTTCTTACAGCCTCCGTCCCCAAAACAAGGTTCAATGAAATACAGTATATCTTAAAATAAAATTTGCAAATTTTATGCACCATATTGAAAGGAACGATTTGTTGATCTATGCTAAAATTGTAGAAAAGTAAAATTGCTGTAGCATTCCTTCTACTTGTTAATAGAATTTCAGTCAACGTAGGAAGTAGTTTAGGATAATTTTAGGAAAACCAGAAAGTTTCAGCAAGAACATTACGTTCAGTGTGCTTCACTATTGCAATATCCATACTGCCGTTTATATAAATTAAGGCATGCATAAATTAAAATTCTCAGATTTAATAAACTAATTTAATAAACTAGAAAATTTGTTATAATTTTTTTACGCTATCACAGCTTGTTATAACATACGGGACTTATCCGTTATAGAGCAACAGCCACTAATCAATTTTCTACACACAGATGTATGTGCTATTATTGTTGTCTGCTACCCACTGATAAATTCTAATAAATGCATTATTCTTATTTCTTTTAACAGCGTTCTTGTTGTCAAAGGAAGTAACACGGGTATGTTATGGTCATCGAGGGCTGTCAAAGAATTGCATATACAAGTAACCATAGTACATATGTTAATAAAAGATACGGTATCAAATAATATATTATTGCAGAGAATGAAAGTAGCAGCATTTTGAAGTAAATCAGTTTAAAATTTTTATGAACGTTGTTGGCTTGAAATTTAATAATGCATGAAGCAGAATACATTCTTGCAATCAAAACCTATAACTGTATATAAAAGCCGCCTGCTTAATATATGTTTATTCGTGCTTTACAGAATATAAACGAATATGTATTCGAAAGTATTTAGTTTTAGGGATAGATATACCTAAAGAATTAGAACAGACACGAAAACGAAAGATGGTAAATCAGATTACCTGGAATCAATCGATAAGGAAATAAGCTTTTCAGAAAAAAAAATTCATATTAAAAATTATAGAAGTTTTGGATTGTTCTTGTCTTGTAATGAAAATGGAGATATGCAAAATTAAACTAAATATAACAGGGTATTCGTTTTCTAGCTGGCGAAAAATTAGTATCGTTGTATGTCAGTAATTTAAGAGCAGCATCATATAACGTAGCATTTAAAAATTTGAATGATAAAAATGACATGAAACTTTAGTGAAATATACGAATGCTATACATGACCCAAAAATTCAGGAAGAAATATATAGTTTATAATTCGGATTTGGAAGTAATATTCAAATATTTTTAACGTAACCAGTTATTGTTTAAAGCGTTAAACAAACTTAATGAAAAATTGCATAAGATTGTAACATTGATACTGTTACCCGATTAGCAAAAGCGCGAAACTATGAAAATGGGAGAATTGAAATTAGAGAATAAACTCAACATTTAAACTGTATATACGTTTTGAGACTTGGAGATGAGTTTAAGCCTTTCAGCGTTATGGACAGGAAATTCCGTATAGAAGGCTAGCTTTCTTATTCATTTCACATGAATATTTCTGCTAGCTTTTAATGTATCCCATTTTCATTATGGATGTATATTGGAAGAAAAGGAATCAAGGTACAAAGTGAAAGAATCATTTTTAAATGTAATTAAGAACATTAAGTTTATTCATGGCGTTCTGAGGAACGTTGAAATATCAGGGCTAACATA
Organism: Stegodyphus dumicola; assembly: GCF_044657685.1. Taxonomy (NCBI): domain Eukaryota; kingdom Metazoa; phylum Arthropoda; class Arachnida; order Araneae; family Eresidae; genus Stegodyphus; species Stegodyphus dumicola. The sequence goes on along the minus strand of NC_140772.1, from coordinate 93,912,902 downwards.
GACGAAATTATAAGCATTAAACATTAAACAAAATTAAAGAAGCAGAAGTAGAATAACTGCTTTACAGCGTTATATGTCTTGCCTTGTATCCATTCAGCGGGAAAAAGTATAGCGTTTAGCTAAATAGAAATCTACAACTTATAGCCAAACGGAGGATAACCAAAATAAAAGAATACCAAAGGAATTTGTACAGCACCAAGATGGGTTTCAAAATTGGTGTAAAAATCACGCATGGAACTGCACAAAAGCAAAAGGACGGCGCTTATTCGAACAAAATGCTAAGTAACGTTTTTCTTGCTTTTAAGTTAAGCAAAATTTAGGTAAAAAATGCAAACAATTTTTAAAATAAATAGCAAATCTAAAGCAAATAATTTATATTTTAGATGTTTGAATTCGCCAAAATTCTGAATAGAAGTTTTGTGAAATATTTTTGTATTTTCAGAAATTAGTTGTGTTTAAAGTATACTTTTACATCAAGTCAATTTTATTATATTTTATTAACATGATTATAAAGTTATTTATTTTATTAAAGATTAAGTTATTGTAAGTTGTTAAATTTATTTTATCAATTTGATTATATTAAATTTATATTATATGTAAAGTATATACATTGAACTGCATTGAAGCAAGTATTTTAATTGAAAATGAGATAAAATAGTGAATAAGAACAGTGTAGCTTATATAACAGAAAGGGCCTAAAAGGTCAGTTGCTACAATTTTTAATTGCTTTAAGATGTATTTTCTCCAGGTTCGACTGGGAAGATGTCAGGCAAGAACATTTCTTAAAATATTTTTGAAATAAAATGTTTTGTTGCAAAGGATCCACAACACGTTGAATTGAGCTTTTCATAAAGTCCGTTAAAGGACTACGCACTACGCACTGAGAGTTTTTTTTTTTTTTTCAGAGAATGTGACTGTAAGAATTTAGTTTATTTATCTATTTATCTAACAAGTTGTTCTTAATTTGAGACTTTACTATCTCTTACTGCTTAGTCACTCACTTGTTTTTACCAGGAAGTTATGTAAATTTTTATGAGACAAGAGATTTTAACCAGGATCTTAGTTGTTTGTTGTCTGAAAGCATCCGTCCGAGTCTGTGACTAGGCATGGCTGAGCAGAGCGGGCTCAACGATGAAGCCACGAGAGTTTAACTATTGGTGAATGTTGTTTAATCCTGTAGAGGATTCTGTTGTATCATAAATTATAATACGACGTTTAGCTTAAGAGAGCTTCTCCTGACGCATGCGCCGTTCGCCTTTATCCGCGCGGTGATGAATGATGACGTAACTGTTTATTACGTATGTATTTATATGTATATCATTCTTACTTTTTCGCCCTTTTTTTTTTCTCTGCTGTATGCAACTATGTTTAAGTTAATCTCTGTCATTAAAAATGTTCATTGATATTACAATCTATTTAGGCTCATTTATTTCTTCAGTGGTTATGGGCCCAGGAATGTTTCAACTGTGCTTAATTAGCAAAATACCTATTTTAAAATGAACATTTTGAAGTTTTCGAGCATTGAACTCTTAAGCCTAATTCAGTGCAAGAACTGTTACGTCTAATCAACGGTAAGAACTGATCAACGTTCAGTTAAGCCTATTTTTTATAGCGCTCAATCTTGTCTTTTTGGCTGTGAGAGACTGTATTACATTATGTCGCATTTGACTACTATAGAAAAGCTCGGAAAAGATAAATTTGACAGTTGGAAATTACAAATAGAAGCAGTATTGATTAAAAACGACCATTGGGATTATGTAACCGGTAAAGCGCTAAAACCTGCTGAAGGAACCGAGGACGAAAAGAAATGGCTCCAAGCTGATCAAAAAGCTCGCGCAGATATAATTCTTGCTATTAATCCTAGTGAACTGTGTCATATAAAGCATTGTGTGACATCAAATGCTGTGTGGAATAAACTCAAAGCCGTATATAAATCGAAAGGACCTGCGAAGAAGGCTACATTATTAAAACAGCTTTTATTTAGAAAAATGGCGGAAAGCGAAACGATGTCTGAACATTTGAATAATTTCTTCGAAATAGTTGATAAGCTTAAACAAATGGAAATTGACATAGCTGATGATTTATTATCGATTCTTCTGCTCTACAGTATTCCAGAAAATTTTGAAAATTTTAGATGCGCCATCGAATCAAGAGATCAGTTACCTAGTCCCGAATCTTTGAAAATCAAAATGTTAGAAGAATGGGAAGCAAGAAAAGGGAAAACATCTCAAGATTCACAGAATGCATACTATACTGATTATAAAAGAAGAAATCAAGAACAGAAGAAAAATGAAAAATGGAAGGTAAATTCAAACAAAACTTTTCCAGCTGAAAGAAATTTTCGAAACTTGAAGTGTAATTACTGTTCGAAAATTGGGCACAAGGCATCTGGATGCAGAAAGAAAATAGCTGATAGAAAATATGCACAATCAAATAAGGGAAATCAAGGTTCTATGATGGCTTCTAATTATGAAGAGCAGATTAGTTTAGCTGTAAACAATGCTTATCAGAAGACCTCCTCATGGTGCTTAGATAGTGGCTGTACATCTCACATGTGCAATGACAGAAGGTTATTTTCAGAATTTCACCCTCGAACGAATTCAACCATAAAGTTAGCAGTTGACAAAACAGCAAAAATTACTGGAATTGAAACTGTCCTTATCACAGTACCTAACGGAAATAAGACAATTAAACTTACGCTCAAAAATGTGTTATGTGTTCCGGAATTAAAATGTAATTTGCTGTCAACATCTAAAGCTACTGCAAATAATCGTTCAGTGATTTTTACAGAACGGCATGCTAGAATAATAGAACCAAATGGATCTATACTAGTGCAGGCTATTCGTCATGGTGATCTTTAATATATACATCCAAGCACTGAAACAGCTGCAATAGCACAGGTAAGTGATTTTGTAAAGTGGCATCTTAAATTAGGTCATTTAAATGAGTCTGATTTGAAAAGACTTAAGTCTGATAACATGGTTAGAAATTTAAATTTTAATAACACTGAATCTCTAAAAGACTGCAAAGTCTGTATCCGAGGTAAACAAACTGTGCAACCTTTTCAAAAAGAATCAAAATTTCAAAGTAATGAATTACTGAACTTGATTCACTCAGATTTGTGTGGACCTATGAGAGTCCCATCCCATGCTGGTTCGCGTTATTTTGTTACTTTCATAGACGACAAATCGCGTTATGTCGAAGTCAGTTTTCTTAAAACTAAAGATGAAGTGAAAAAGGCATTCATTAAATACAAAGCTGCGGTCGAAAATCGTCTAGGAAAGAAAATAAAAATCCTTCGACTGATAACGGTCTCGAATATCGCGGAGAAGAATTTTTCAAGAATACGGGATTAAACGAGAATTCTCTGCACCATGGACTCCTCAACAGAATTCGAGAGCTGAACGCATGAACCGCACTTTAACTGAAATGGCCAGATGTTTGTTACTACAAAGTAATCTTCCCCAATCCTTTTGGGCTGAAGCCTTGAACTGTGCTGTTTATATTCGTAATCGTTGCCCGAATCGAAGCCTGGGAGTAAACAAAACACCTTATGAGTTATTTTTTGGCATCAAGCCAACTGTATCTCACTTCAAAGTATTCGGACAGAAATGTTTTGTACTTAATAAAGGGTCTAAAGGGAAATTCGATCCTCGATCAGAAGAACATATATTTGTAGGATACTCAAATGAATCGAAAGCATACAGGCTGTGGAATAAAAATTCCAGAAAAATCGTTATAAGCCGAGATGTTAGATTCATTGATGAATTTGAAAACTCTACTAATTATGATAAAGAATTAGAAGTTTTATTTCTCGAAACTATTCCTGATAAAAAGAAGGAAGAATATCTGAATGTAAAGCAAATATCGGCTGATGAAATAACTGAAGACCCCTCAAATATGGCAGAATCATCTGATAATGAAGATTCTGATTCCGAAGCACTACCTGAAATGCAGATTAAAAGGGGGGCCAGGTCGTCCAAAGAAAGTCAAGGCTGGGAAGCGAGGAAGACCAAAAAAGGAGTACCACAATATAAACATAGAAAAGGAAGAAGCACAAATTGCTGAAGAAGATACAAATCCGACATTAGAAGAAGCATTAAATGGAAGTTATGCTGAAGAATGGCATAATGCTATGCAAAGTGAGTATGAAGCACTTGTTAAAAATGGTGCATGGAAATTGGTAAAGCGACCACAGAACAAAAAGGTAATAGGATGTCGCTGGGTTCTTAGAACGAAATATAATGCAGATGGAACAGTTCAAAAGAGAAAAGCTCGATTGGTTGCTAGAGGATTTGCACAGGAACCTAGAATTGATTTTAATGAAACCTTTGCTCCAGTAGCCAGAGCAAGTTCTATAAGAACTGTGATTGCATACAGTGCTGAACAAGACCTTATGTTATATCAACTAGATTTTGTTATGGCTTATGTTAACGGAGATTTGAAAGAAGAAATTTTCATGGAACAAGCTAAAGGTTTTGAAGACCAAAATAATCCTGATTATGTTTATGCTTTGCAAAAGTCTCTTTATGGTTTGAAACAAAGTGGACGACAGTGGTATGAAAAATTAGACAAAAAACTCAAAAACTTTTAATTAAACCATTACAATCAGATAAGTGTGTATACAGGATGAAAACATCTCAAGGTGAGTTAATTCTAATTTTATATGTTGATGACTTAATTATAGCAACAAATAGCTGTGATTTATATGCTGAACTTAAAGGTTATCTTTCTAAAGAATTTCATGTTAAAGATTTAGGCAAACTTCATTATTGTCTTGGAATAGAATTTAATCAAGATGTAAATAATAATTCTATTAGTTTATCTCAGCAGAAATATGTTGATAATATTCTACGAAGGTTTAATATGCAAGATGCAAAACCAGTAGCAACTCCTTTAGATCCTAGTATAAAATTAAGTAAAAAAATGTGTCCTTCTGCAACTGAAAAGGAAGAAATGAACAATGCACCTTATCGCAGTCTAATTGGTTCGCTTATGTATCTTTCTGTGTTTACTAGGCCGGATATTGCATATGCCGTCAGTCACCTGAGCCAATTTAATAACAATCCTGGAAAATTACACTGGTTGGCTGCAAAGCGCGTTATTCGATACTTAAAAGGAACTAAAAATTATTGTTTAAAATTTCGAAAGACTGGAAAAGCACTTATTGGATATACCGATGCCGACTGGGCGTCTGATGTTAATACTAGAAAATCGTATACAGGTTACCTATTCAAGCTAGCTGGAAATCCGATAACATGGGAATCACGAAAGCAACAAACTGTTGCATTATCAAGTACTGAAGCAGAGTACATCAGTCTTTCAGAAAGTGCCAAAGAAGCAGTTTATTTACGTCGTTTTCTTAAAGAATTAAATTTTACTGCTGATTATCCAACCATTATATATTGTGATAATCAAGGTGCACAGAAGCTTACGAAAAATGCTGTTTATCATTCACGTACTAAACACATAGATATTAGACATCATTTCATTCGTGAAATTTATGAAAGAAATGAAATAGATGTTAAATATGTGCCAACAGAGAAAATGCCTGCTGATGTACTGACAAAAACATTGACTGCTTCGAAACATTCTAAGTGCTGTAAATTAATTGGAATAACTGTAAATGATTAATGTTTATTTTTTGTCAGCCGCCAAACGTCGAAAGGGGGATTGTTGTATCATAAATTATAATACGACGTTTAGCTTAAGAGAGCTTCTCCTGACGGATGCGCCGTTCGCGTTTATCCGCGCGGTGATGAATGATGACGTAACTGTTTATTACGTATGTATATATATGTATATCATTCTTACTTCTTCGCCCTTTTTTTTCTCTGCTGTATGCAACTATGTTTAAGTTAATCTCTGTCATTAAAAATGTTCATTGATATTACAATCTATTTAGGCTCATTTATTTCTTCAGATTCCTTAGAACTCCGATCCAAAACATTAGCTGCAGTTGGAAAAGTTTCACGCGTTATATTCGATACAATATTGTGGTTCCTCTTAGAGTAAAACTTAATTGCAAATTTTAGACTGAAACTGATGCATGATCGAGTGAATTGTTTTCTGTAGTAGAATTTAAAAGCTCAAACAAAGACTTAATTTCAATTTTATTCAGTATTCTTGTCTGCAAGGACCTTGGCATTTCACTATCATTAAGATAACTCGTGTACGGTATTTATTAGCGTCAGTTAATTAGAATCCACAGAGCTGGCTGTAAGGTTACAACCCAAGCACTTTCAAATCCTACAAAGAGGCATCATAAGATTATTTTCGGATAAATTCCATTCATTAATCGCAGGAATAAACAGCAATGAAACAGTCGGAAAGCTCTAGGTGTTAGTAAAAGAGGCCCTTTGAAGATGTTTATGATTCAATTTAGGATTTTTTGAATAATTTTATAATGGACTTGATAGTTATGAATAACTATCTATGGACAAAATCAAATGAAATTCAAACCCAAAAATTTATATAATAATTACAAACTCGCTTTTCTTCTTAAGTTGGAACTACTTTAAAACATAATACATAAAGTTAACTGATTTTTCTACTAAGCATTCAAGAAAATTTAAGTATAAAGTTTTAATTTAGTTAATTAGAAGTTCCGACGATATTAATTAAATGTTAGACCTGACTCGATCATTAAGCAAGCAATTGATTAATAAATCAAATGCACTTCAAGATAAGCAATTTATAACTATTGTATTCAGTTTAAAACCAGTTATACATTGCTTACTTTGAAGCACGTTTGGGTGATTAATTATCTGTTCGAGCTTTGCGACCATTGCTAGAACGTGAATCCAAAGAGATTTCAGCGCCTTAGGCAACACAAGAATGCGTGAATATTAAATCGAAGTGCTGCATTCCTTGTCTCGCGTCTCCTTCCATTGGCTAGTTGCTGATTAATTTACACTCCGCTATTTGTTGATTAATTTATACTTTAATTTTATTCCATGCCAGCTTCTTTTATTATGTATCAAAATTCAGTTACATCATGCTGTGTACATGCTTTGTTTAAGAGGAGGGGGGTTATTTCAATCTTTCATACGAAATAACTTGCTATTAAATATTTTCTTACGGAAAATATCGCTTGTTTTATATCCTTCGCTAATTTTATAAATGAGAAATGTCTGCTTGTGTCACGCTTTCCATTTTCATAAATTATAAGAATATGACAGGTTATAGTTCTCAATACATTGTTTTCATTTCTACTTGGGTATTTTAATTTCGTACATCCATGCGGTTTTATTTTGCTTTCTTACTCTGTGTACTCTGTTGTTTTGTATGGTGTCAAATATTAAAAACAGTACTTGACAACCTATTAAATCAATTTTCTTAAGTATTGTGTTTGCAAAAAATCTGCGATGTCAAAGTACAACTTCAGCGGCTTTTAAGAAGTAGATAAATGTATGTTTTTCATTTATTATTAAATATTCTTAAATATTTTCCCCTAGCTATAATAATATCCATCTTAGATTTTCGATCGTAGCAGCATCGGATAAGTCAAAGCATTATCTACCAAATAATGTAATTTTAACGCTTTTCGTTAACTGACTAATTTTAAAACCAGCCCAAATCATCGATTTTATTAACTATTGTGAAGCTGCTCTTTCCACATTGTTGCGAGACACATTGCTAGAAGTCATCATAAATTTAAAACTGTGACGAAACTGTGTTTCGCTACCTTCATTTTAATACGTGAATGTCTTACACCATCGATTTAAAGGAATAGTACCTACATTTAATTTGAAAATAGTGCAGTTTTACATAATTTACAAAGGGCAGTTGCAATAATAACTTAATAAATAATTTTAAGAATCGATAACAGCGCAGTATTTTCCAATTCAAATTTATTTTGAAGAATTTACTTTTTTTGTGACAATAAAATCTCACTTCTTCATATCTATAACTTCAAATTCCGATTACTGTAATGATGAAAATCTAGTTAAATATTAGTGACAGTTTCGCATCTGTATCTAAAATAATATTATTTGTATAAAATCCCCAATTATTCAGATCTTCTTGGAGTTTTAAGAATAATGCAAATCATGGTTCATGAAATAAATGAGAAAAAGTAAGAACAAGATAAGAAATACATTGCTTTCTTTATTGGAAAAATCATTATGCTTCTGATATGACCTTTCCGACTTCGAAATAACGAGAAATAAAGTTTGCAACTACATAAATTTAAATTTGTTCAGTATTTTCTCATTGCATGTTAAAATAGAAATAAAATGAAATATTTCTCATTCCCTCAAATTTTGGTAAGAATTACCTGAATTTGGTTTCTAATTTCTACGAAAATGTTGAAATATTATTGCTAATTGTTCTTGAAACAAAAAAGACCATATCTTTGTAAGATCTAATTTCATTATTGAAAATAATATAAGGGCTACCGGGAATTTCTGCCTGTTTGGCAAGTGAGAGAAAATAATACATTTTTCGTAACTTTAATAATATTTATTGTAGAATGTAATTTCCTTCGCATCTTATGACCAATTCTCAGCCTGATGACAATTTATAAATACTGTCAGGACTTGTGTTTCTCTTGTTTTGCTTTGGAAACATAAATTATCCTAAATAGAAACAGGGAGCTTACTCAAGCTATGTTCAAGAACGTGTGAAGTAGACAGCACAAGCAGGAAGGATATATGAAACCCTTTATTTTCAGTCTTATACAAGATCTTCCGAACTTCGGAATACAAAGACCAACCACTTGTGGTCTGAACGTAAGAATATAAAAACTACTAACTAAAACTCTAACTAAAAAACTAACTTTGAATTAGTATACAAATGCCTAGCAGAAAGACTGGCCTTTATTTAAAAAAGATACGTATGTAATACGCCGAGCTGCTTAAACTACAATACGTTTGCAACTATCAAGAGTGCCAAACCTCTGGCCTTAAAGGCAACCAGCAACAGAGTGAAAACTCGTAAAACTACAGTGGCAAGCGGCTTGCTTCCTAAAACTCCTTCTCTCTCTCTCGCTTGGCAAAAAGCCACATATTAAGTACTTGGGCGTTAGCAAGACAATTTGCATAAACAAGTTAAAGCATTTAGTTCTGGCCGGAAGTAGAAAATAAAAAGTGATAGTACATTTTTAAAATAAAATAAACGTCAGTAAAACTTAGGATCCTTACAATACCATTTTAAAAATTTCTTGTTCTTAAAGGCAAAGAACTCAAATAGTGCTTAGCTCATATAAGTTTTAGTTCTGAATTTTTTAAAGAAAATTCTGGCAAGGCGTAAGACAAGTGCTAATCGGAGGGGGATATGTTTGGGTAGTATGATGAATGCGGCAGAATTTCCCAGCGGTGCTCTACGATTTTTTTACAAGTCACCCAAGCAGCATGTGGTTTGGTATTATCATGACGCAATATGATGTACTTCCTAATGAACATGGCCGGCCTCATTTCTTTGATTTTTTTAGAGTAAATCTTTCGTTAGCTGATAGTATCCCTCGGAATTGAGTTTTTCTTTATCCTTCTAAAGCCTGTAATGTGTATTTTTCCTTCGACGTTGCGCCATATACCTAATATTATCTTATTCATGCTCATACTCTGTTTAGAATTGTAAAGGTAGGTTTTCTGGGCCCGAACGATGTTATGCAATCTAAACACTAACGATGTTTTCGTACGTAATGAATGTACCATCCCAAGTTATCAACCGATTCAAAAGCGGTTTGTTTTTGTTTCGAACAAGAAGAGACGTGTATATGGGGATTAGATCATGTAAATTTTTCTTTAGTAACTTATGAGCCACCCATCTGGAATATTTAAAGAAAAATCTTAGTTTCCGAATTTGACCCGTTATGATTTATTGAGCTGAATTAAGCTTTTCCGCAACCTCGGATGTCAAAACATTATCATGCTCTATCGTGGTCTTGACAATACCATCATAGGTCAAAAATGGCCGATCAGAATGCGGCTTTTCATGAAGTTCGAAATCACCTACTTCAATTTTTTTTAACTACATCCTGCTCGCTCTATCCGAAACTGCATCTCCACCAAAAACTGTCATTAAATTTCGACACGCCTCTGTAACATTTCTTCCTTGTAAGAATTCATACAAAATACCATGCGGTAAATGAACGTTTTCGGAAGCCATGCTTTCACCATCTTATCTTACTTAATAATGACATGAGAAACTTTTGTTTCAGTTAATTTAGAACAGCAGATATAAATGCAATGATAAAGAGAGACAGCCATACATGTCTCAAATGAACCCCTGCATGCATGTTGAAACTTGAAATAACATTATTGAACAGAACACTTTGGTATATTTCATATACTCCAAAATAAATTAAACATAAAAAAAATTATATTTAATGTAAAACCAACAAAAATATTATCCGGTGTGAATAGGAAATATTTTATTTGCTAATCGAGTATTCAAATTAATAAATACATCTAGTAAGTGACGTAACGAATAAGATACTTCAAAGAAAAGTATTTTTTCATTATAAATATTTTTTCTGAGGCATATCTAAGGTGTACAGTGTTTTAACTGACCTAAAATCGATGGGGTATTTTATATATTTTCGGATATAAAAATTAATTTTATCGTATAATGCTACATGAAATGAATTTACTTTAAACTACTTTAAATTAAACTTAGTAGTTTAAATGATTTTCATCTACACTATATGTGAAGTAAAATAAATAGATTGCATATTTAACTGAAGCCTAAGTGCTAGATTAACTGACTAGAAACTAGACAAATTCGAAACTAAAAGAAGTTCTGTGAAGTACCCGAAATGCTTTATTTCAAAATTTAAGATATTCGTAATTTTGAAAAGTACATTAAATTAAGAATAAATTAATCCAAAATAGTTTAAATAATTTTCTTAAGAAAAGAACGCTCTTTTATTCAGTTTCTGATTCTGCGTATATGTGAGAAACAAATGGAAAGCATGTTTTCTGCAAACAATATCATTTCATCATGTTATTTTCGTAAGATACTGAGTTTCTTATCAAAGTAAAATGACAATTATTTTACAGAATACTCAAGACATTGGTAATGTGAAGGTATATAGCAGATTATGAAAGGTAAATGTATGTGATCATTTTATGTGATAAGCATACTAGTTTGCAAAATCACACATCTCGAACATAAACAGTGGTAAAATAATGTTAGTTCAAGTCCCGTAAATCAATGGTTTCTGCTATTAAGGATGGAATTTCCCCTTAAATAGAGATCATATACAATTCATTCATCTAGAAATCATATACTATTCATTCATCATTATAAAGCGTATACTTTTCAGCTAAACCACAAGTTTGTCGAGAAATATGGTAAAGTTAAAACAGTTCATTTTGAATTTTATAAAATTTCATTCATTCTTCACCACATACAGATAAAAAATATTCTCTTAATTCCTAAATTTATTAAATTAATGAAAACCGTCAAAAATTCAGTGAGCAAAATAAATTGCCAATGAAGTTCGAACACGCTCAAGTTGTATTAAGGGCATTAAGAAGGAAATTCGGAAGCTTTATAAACGAATGCTGAGCATGGAAGCAAAAAAGACACAAATAATTTACAGAGAAAACCAAATATAGAGAAAGAGAATCCTAGACTTAAGAGAATAATAGGACATTGTCTAAAAGATTTGTTTCTGAGGTAAAGGAGGAGTGAGTGGACAAATCCTTGTGGATCAAGCATATAAAGAAAGAAGTACAAAGCAAAAGAAATGAATAAAAACTGAGAATATAGAACTGTGAGCTAAAAGAGAAACAGAAATAACGCTTATATCTCTAGAAATCTCATACATGTGGCCAAACATTTCGAATGAATAGTTGTTTAATCTAGTGTGTGAAAATAGAAAGCTTTGGACAGAAACTTCGGAAATTTCATTATAGCAGTTATTATTTTTAAGCTTCTAAATCTTGCGTACAAGATAATGCACACATTTTACGTAAGCTCATAGCATTATTTTGGATTTAATATTATCAGAGGAATATTGTGAAGATGTTATTGTTCTTTTCAGCATGAATCACTAGTAGCAGATGAGGATATTTTGTTATAATCAAGGTTTAAGTGAATGCTATATCTAAGAAATCAATTAAATGTTGTTGAAGAAACTGTTCCAAGTATTGGGCAAATAAAACGGTAGACTAATATGAAATGGAATTGAATCCAATAATAAGGTACTGAAAATACTTTTTCTTTAGACGGAACACAAATAATGTTTATTCAGTTATGAACCAGTTGTAACAGATTTAAATAATATTAAAATCTTGTAGTTTAAATAATTTAAATAGATGAACATTAAGGTATTTGTGAATGGCAATATTTGAAACCAGACTAGAGTGCCTCGTGCGACTCTCGCACGAAGAATGTAATTTATTTTTTAAATGATAGTATATGTTTTTTTTTTTTGTTGTTTTTATGTCGCCATTTTTGAGTGTTAAATAAAAGTTATTTCTGTGTTCCATCATTGGAGTTGCTTCATATCGCCAGAGAAGCATTACAGTCTTAATTATTTTGGAGGCATTGACCGAGATCGAATAATCGTGCATATTTTTATTTTATTAGTTCATCACTGAACATAATATTATTGATACCAGATTATTACTTAATGTTTATATAGAACTGCTTTATTAGTTCATCACTGAACGCAATATTAGTGATACCAGATTATTACTTCCTGTTAATAATAAATTGTCTTATTTTATTACCGTATTTGATATTATATTTAATATTCATTTTAGTTGTTCAGACGGTAGATATATAGGTGCTACTTTGGTAGACGGTTGCACGGATTTTGGCGATGTTTTGGCGATTTTCTTTTGGCGAGTAATACAACTTATGGTAAACCCATTGCTGGATAAGTTATTTATGGTAACCGATACTTTGTTGTCATTTTATTTAAAAAATAATGCATTTTATTGTGCATAAATTCCGTGTTTAAAATATTATTTATGGCTTTTAAATATTAAAAATCAATTTAATTTTGCATTTTTATTTGAAATAAAAATTTTATTGTTTATCATATTTTATGAAATTTTATGTTGTGGATGATGTAATCAATGACATCACCTTACTTTAAAAGTAATTCGTTTTAATATGTATAAATTTAATCTAATGTTTTAAACATTATTTATGGCTCTTAAATATTAAAATACAATTTAATTTTGCATTTTTTAAAAAAATTATTTTATTATGTATGAATTTTTAAATAATTTTAATTCTAACCGTGATGTAATAAGCTCTCTGATTGGTTATAGAATATTTGTGCATTAACGAGCTGTAATCAACTCCCTGATTGGTTACTGACAATTTGTGCATTTCCGCGCCGTTTTAAAATTTAATTTATATCTTCGAATTCCTTCAAAGATGTCTTCAAAGATGTTATCTAAATTATGATTCTGATTTTTTATTGTGGTACTTATCAATAAAGAACAGGTTAAACACTCAAAAAAACGTAAGTACATATTTTTCTTTTATTTTATAATTGTATACTTCAATTTTTGTTAAAAAAATTAATACACTATTTTTAGAAATTGCTGAGATAATTATTGTCCATATGTTTTAATGTTAATTATATTCTATATAACGTATTTTAAAGTATTTGAATTTAATAATATTCTAATTCTTTTAAATGTTGGTATGATGGTTTTTAATTCGATATTCAATTTCAGTAATATTTTAATTTAATTAAACGTTGGCCCAATGTTTTTATAGCGGTGTTTTTATTCTCTTCTTTGCTATATGAAAGTAATAATAACCTTACTTTAGTATTTTATACTCATAGTAAATGTATTTATTTACACTTGCCTGCCATCTTAAAAAACGACATTTTCAACAAAAAATTAATCCATTACTTTTAACGATATTTATTTATTTATTTTTTAAGTTTCGAATACTTTACTATGCGTAAAAACAGCGTTTTTCAAGATGGCTGACGTTTGTAAAAATCGCGCCAACAATTCGGCCAACGTAAATCGCCAAAAATCCGTGCAACCGTCTACCAAAGTAGCACCGATATATATATTGCTCTATGTTATTATTCTTATTTTAATCACAATTAATGTGGTACAGAGAATGAACTTCATATAATTTAAATATTTAATTTTTGAGGTATACGTACTTAACAAAGTGCATTTAATTTCGTGATTCCGAACTGCATTAATTAACTAAAGTAATTGAATTGAGCTAATTTGAGGAAATATAAAGAACACAGTGTTCGTTAATTTTAAACATAAAAAAATGTCCTACTTGGGAAGAGCTCGTAAGGAAGATTTGCAAAATCTCGCGGCTGAACTGGGAGTTCATGTGACTGCAGATATGAAAATAGTAGATTTAAAACAGAAAATTGTTGAAAGTAGTGATTATGATGAAGTATTCGTTAAAGGAGTCTTAGACACAATAATAGAAGAACGGAAAGATAGGGAGAAAAGAGAAAAAGAGAGAGAGGAAAGAGAAGAACGGAAAGAGAGGGAGGAAAGGGAAAGAGAAGAACGTAGGAGACATAAAGAAGCAGAAGAGCGGAGAAGGAACGAACAGTATGAATTAGAGATATTAAGACTTGAAGCAGAGACAAAGTCTCAAAATACCGGACAGATCCGGCCGAAAACGGAGCTGCGTCACCTTATGCAGAAATTCGATGACAAGAAAGGAGATATCAGTCTATATTTGCTATTGTTTGAAAGGCAAGCAGAATGGGCTAAAATTCATAAAGAAGAATTTGTATCTCATTTACTAGGACTACTTCCTTACGAAGTAACCCAGTTAATAGCTAGAGAACCCTCCGATAAAGCTAAAGACTATGAATACGTGAAGAATTTATTGTTAAGACGGTTTAAACTAAGCCCGGAAAGGTTTAGGCAGAAATTTATGAAACATCAAAAGAGTACCGAATCCACATGGGTGGATTTCAATTATGAAATAGAAAATTATTGCAAGGAATGGGTGACTGGTCTAGGAGTTAAGACTTTTGATCAGTTGCTAGATTTGATGGTGATTGACCAACTTAAACGTCGAGTTCCTCCTGAAATTCGAGATCATTTTCTTGATGAATGGGTAGAGATGATTTCATCTAAAACATTAGCTGAAAAACTTGATGCCTATGAAAACGTTTGCGGAAACTTTCAAAAAAGGCCTGTAGTGGATCGGCAGAAAGAAAGATACAATGCACTAAAAGGTAAATTGAGTTCAGATAATAAAAATAAAACTGAAAAAAAATTGTCATCGGGATTTAATTCGCAAAGCTGGTTTCATAGACCTAGAAGTCCACGTCCAGATGATAAATATGAAAAGCGAAAAACGCCACAATGCTATCAGTGTGGGTCCTATCAACATTTAAGACCCCAATGTCCAAAACTTAAGAATAGTATTGAATCTTCTGCTAATTTTAACAGAATTAGTGCAAAACCAGAGGATAAATTTATATTACCTTATACTAGTATGGGTTACGTAAATGGTCATAAAATTCCTATATTAAGGGATTCAGGTGCTAGTATTGATATAGTTTGTCGCAAATACATCACGTCGGAAATGCTGACAGGTGAAAATGTGTGGGTGCAACAGCCATTAGATTTGAATCCAACCTGTTTACCATTGGCTGAGATCGAACTAAATTGCGATCTTGGGCAAGTAATAACTAAGGCTGCCATTATTAGAAATGAACTCGACAAAGGAAGGTATTTATTAGGCAATCGAACTTTTGCACTGTTGAATAAACAAGGAAAAGAACCTGATAGTTGTCCTCACCAGGTTAATGCTGTCTCTACTAGAGCTCAAAGGAAAAGAAAAATAGCTGAAGAGCAGATCTTGGAATCGATGAAGGAAGAAAATAAAGCATCGAGAAATGTATTTGAAGAAGAAGTTAAATCACCAGAATTAAACGAGGAAGATGTTCACGAAAATTTGAAAAACGATAAAGAAATTAATATTGAGAATCATTTTGCAATGCAGCGTTATCATCATCTTTCGGCTTTTGATTTAATATCAAAGCCGCTAATTTATTTAAACAACGAATAGACGAAAAAAACAATTGTCGAAAGCAAATGACAAATGAATATTATCCGAAAGGCACAGATGAACTGAGGAAAGGCTTTGCTGTGAATTATAGCCGAGGAACTGGTCCACCATGGAAGAGATCTAGGCGCCGTCAAGAAAAAAAAAAGAAGACTTATTTGAACACTGTCCATTGTCTTCCTATTTAAATGTGGTGTAAAAATATTTGTTTAAAACTTAAAATTTTTGGCCTGAAAATTTGGAAACTTATGAGAGAAGTTATCTTTTCTCTTTAAGCAATTGAGCAAGCTGAGCTTATAAACTTTCGAAATTTACAGAACTTTTCCCTTCGGCAAAAGTCTCTCCGTTGGGGGAGAGGTTGTAACAGATTTAAATAATATTAAAATCTTGTTGTTTAAATAATTTAAATAGATGAACATTAAGGTATTTGTGAATGGCAATATTTGAAACCAGATTAGAGTGCCTCGTGCGACTCTCGCACGAAGAATGTAATTTATTTTTTAAATGATAGTATATGTCTTTTTTTTGTTTTTATGCCGCCATTTTTGAGTGTTAAATAAAAGTTATTTCTGTGTTCCATCATTGGAGTTGCTTCATATCGCCAGAGAAGCATTACACAGTTAAGATTTGTTAACGCTGCCCATAAATTCCAAAAGATAAATATAAATTTTGAGTTATCCAAATAAACATGATAAAATAGGCATTACCTATGCCTGGATGACTTGGATGATGTGAGAGTTTTTGTTTGTTTCCAATATGTATCCCGTTATATTTCTCACAAATAATACATAATATATAGAGAGAGATAGATGCATATTTTTTTCAAAAACTAATGATTATTCGACTCGGGAAAGATTGAAATGCTTTTGTAAATGACTATTGTAAATAATAAAAAAAAATATTTAGCAAGGGAAATAGAAAATAAGAAAAATAAAATAAAATCATATGAATTTTTAAATTATTTTTTAAATTAAGAATTATAAAACGATTTAAAATATTTCCATAATATTTGACCAAATGTATTTTAATTATTCTTACTAATTTAATGTTTGAGATAGACTCATCAGGGTTTAATTATATGAAAAATTAAATTAGAAGAATTAAGGAGTTTTGAAAACGCGTTTCGTACTTCATAAATATTTGAAAGTATTAAATTAGCATCTATAGAGAAGTATAAAACAATTTCTAAAACTTCTTTGCATTTCAGTCTGAAGAGAGTTAAGAATATACGCAAACGTGAATTCAAACGTAGACCAATTCTCAAAGAATTCTCAAAACTGTAGAATTAATTTTATTAATTTTAAAAAATCAACTAAAAAGGAAAGAACATATTAACTGCATTAAAGTTCAAAAACTGAAAACAAAACATCTACATTATCAAATTAATGACATCAAATTTTACAGATAAATATATAACAGGCAAAAATATTTACTAAAATTAAATTTAAAAACAAATAGAAAGTAATTTTTTATACTTAAACTGCTATAATTTCATTTTTGAAATTAATTTAATTTAATTTATTTAAATTTAAAAAAACAAATAGAAAGTAATTTTTTTATACTTAAACTGCTATAATTTCATTTTTGAAGTTGGAAATCGTGATGGGAATTATTGTTGATGCTTTTAAAATGGAGTGTAAAACATTATTTTGTATACAAATTTTAAAGTCTTTATGGTTGGTTTATTAATTATTTCAAATACCATTAAGTAGAAAACGCATTTTCAGAAATCCATTTGAGATATACAGGCCCTGATGAGTCTATCTTAAGCTTTAATCCTTTGAAAGCGAGCTCGATAGGCCTTTCATTGAAACGACCACAAACGTAAGAAATTGCAATATTGCATTTTTTTCTTCCCCTAAGGTATGCAGCAGGCAGGTGCACTTTGCTCAAATATCAGTTTATTAAAAATAATATCAAATCAAATATCAGTTTATTAAAAATAGCTTGTCCTAAAGGCTAATGGAAATTTCTTTGTTAAGAAGGTATAAGAATGTCATTTGAAATCTTCACACCTGTTTGTGTGTCAATGGACGAGAAGGGGAAGAAACGGATCTGACATTCAATGGACGGGGACGGTCGTTTCGGTATTTTAATCACAGATGTTAGAAATAGCTTCGAATTTCTAAGGATAAAATTATGAATGATCAAAATGCAATTAGTCATAAAATAATATGGAAATATTATTTAATTGTTTTTAACTCTCAATGTAGTTTTTTTTTAATTCATATTATTTTATTTTTCTTAATTTTTATTTCTGTTATATTTGTTAAATAATTTTATTACTTGCTATTATATTTTCCCCGCTACTATAATCATAATTTTTTTAAAACATTAAATATAATCAATCTCAGTTGCATTTGTACCAGACATCCATATTGACAGTCATTAATTTTACTCCGCTTTTTAAATTGCTGTTAATATATATGCACTTATGCCTACATATATGCACTTTAATTTCATATTCTATAAATATGTGTAGATTGGATAACGTAATACTTAGGACAGTGTTAAAACTATTAAAATTTTGTAATAAACTTAAAACATGTTTAAAATTTGTAATTTTATGTAACAAAATCGTTCCTTTTAAAAATTAATAGTACATATACAAAAATATGATAGAGCAAACACATACATAAAAAGTAAGTAAATTAGTGTTTATTTCCCGCAGGTGATTTGCCTTATCAAGGCGAATTTACTCTCCCCCCAAAAAATGCGCTAAAATTTGCATATGATCGAGTTTCGTCTTCCTCGAATGTTTAAATAAATTCATTTAATTGCGTAAACCTAATTTATGAAATTTGTATTTAAATGAATAATTAATAATTTTCATATATGAAGGTAAAATTCCCCATGTGATCAAAGGAGAACATATTTACGAAAATATTGTTATTAAAGCAGATGGGGAATTTAGAAGTATCAATAAAACTGGCAGATGCTAAAACCCGTAAAAGAATATTTACAGTTTAAACTAATGTATAATTATAAAATGTCTTAATTTCGTGTATATACGAGTACAAAAGTATAGGCCAAAAAATATAATTTTAATCATAGATTAAAGTTTTAATTCCATAGCTGCTATTGTGAAACTTTTAATAAAAAATCTGACATGACTTCCTTGTACGGAATATTAAATTATACGCATTCTTTCTTGCATTTCATTTAAACTTACTGAATTAAATCTACTTCGTCGATAGCCCATAAAGAACAATAGAATAAATGCACTCTTTAAAATTCACTATATGTTTTTACCATAGCGACAGTCTGGCGCTAGGTTAACTTAATAGCGTTATATTTCGTTCATATTATAACTCAGAATGCACAAAATATATATCATTTGAAGAGTTATCTAATCGTTGCCACATGTTCTATTCAAATACTATAATAAATCTAGAACGATGTATAAAAGAAATTAAACAAGCAACCAAAAAAAGAAACAATTTTTCACAGACGATTCAGTATTTTTTCATTCAATTAATTCAGTTCTGACTTCGCGACAAGGCAAAAATACCTAAAAACTCAAAATATCTATACTAAAAATTACGAAGTAAATCTTATATACTTATTTCCTCGAAAAAATTCCAGAAACGTTTAAGCATGTTTAATTCGCAATAACAAATGAAGGCGTTATCTTTGTTCTTGCGAAGCTTAGTCTCTCTAGATTGGCAACAAAAACCAGAAGATACAACAACAGCATAATTCAATCATTTTTAAAGCAAAAAATGCACAATTTACAAACATGTGAGAGTAAAAAAACTGAGATTACTGAGCTGGGTAAGAGAGTGGATATATATATAAATATATGTATATACGTTTGGTGCGGCAGATTGCAACCAAAATACAAGGTGCACATCTACATATTATAGCTTTCCTATATACAAAATTTCAACGTTCTGAGGCTATTCGGTTTTGTGTTATGCGAGATACATACGTATAACTCACAGTACGTACAGACACCACGAATAATTCTCTTCAGAATTCCTTTTAAAGCAGTTTTATAATTTGTTTTGGAGGAAAAGAGTCTTTTATTCTGTCCTTACGTACAGATATCACGCAAAAACATCGTTAAATTGCATTCGATAGCGGTCAAAATGAATAATTTCGTTGAAATATGCTGCCTGAAACTTTTCGCGATTACAATACTTCGTACAAGGAAGTAAAAAGTATGCTTTTTGGAACAATATATTTTTCACATTTTTTCTTATTGAAAAGCAGTTTTCGAAAGCTAGGGATTAAATTTTCTTTTTATTGCTTCCTTGTCACAAAACTGTCTTTCACTGAGAGTAAACTTTTATGAAACCTCAAAAGATTACTAATAAAGAGGGTTTCTATTTTTAGTTATTTCCTTGCCAGCATCGTATCTCAAACTTTTTTCAGGGTTTCCTAAATAGGTACCCCTTAAGAAGAGGTAAATACTTTAAGGTCTCTATTCAAAGAGATCAGAAGCAACAGAATTGTCCCTTAATTAGAGATGTTCCTTGAAGAATTATCCTTGCAGGAGCTACTACTATATTTCGTTTTTAACCAAGCATTTACATCGAAGTGTTTGTTTATCTAAATCGCCCTATCACATTCATTTCGAGAGATAATTTTCAAACAATGTGAATGCGATATTTGTGATTTAGGTTTAGTATCAGCTTCTAAAATGCTTTCTGAAATCTCATGAAACTGTTCATGCTCACGTTTTTTTCGCACCGAAATCATTAAACTAAAAGATCATGTAATCAGAATTCAAGAACTATTATTTTAAATCAAAATCAGCATAATTAAAAAGCAAAGAGCCTCCCCACCAAGTTTCCAGCTTCAAGGATTATTAAGTTTCATCGGCGTTGCCGCCCCTCCAAAGAAAACATGCATTATGAAGCATTTACGCTATCTATAGGCTAATAAATAGATTTTGAGACAAGTATAGATTTACAGATTTGACTTAGGTGCAACATGGAACTTTAATAAGCACCTTTATTACGCAACGCGTGCGAGTTACCATACTTACATTCAATATCGTGGCAGCTACAAATGTTATTAATGCACCACCATTTAACATTTAAAACGGCTCTTCTCGTGTGTGACGCATTCTGTGACTTTGAACATTTAATCAAATAAATAACCTACCCAAGTTCTGTTTATATTACAATCCTAAACTTTTTTTTGTGTGTGTGTGTTGGGATTTCATTTTTCATTAGTGTAGTTCTTGTTAGCAGCTTTTGTTAGAAAGAAAGCTTAAACGAGTTGAAGAGTATTTTATGGAATAATATATGAATGTTTCTATTAACTGTTTAAATTAATTCGGCTTTTGATTTTAATTTTTAAATATGATCAGATTTCAGTGACGTATCAAGAGGGACGTATCATAGTCAGGAGGAGAGTTATTTATCTTTATTTTTTACCAAATTTTAAGTTTTACAATTCTTTGAAGAATTTCAAGAAAACCTGGTATTTGTTAAATCACCAGCGGAGACTTAGAAACCCGAAGAGGAAAGAAAAATGAGTGTTTTGCTAAAGTTCATTATGATTCGAAAGAAATGTATTGAGAAATTGATTACAAAGTACATTACAAAGTAGTTAGGTCGAATAGTATAAAGGATGACAGTGTTTTAACCATTCCCAGAAGCCCTGGGACATATGTGTCTCTCATCTTCACTATTATGTGTCTCAAGAAATTTTAGTAAATTATGGGGATTTAAAATTTACCCTGTAATTTAGAGTAGGAAGTGTATGACTCTTTTGATTCGTTTTCCTGTTTCTTCCTATAAAAATAAGCTGAGTAAATAAGCCTAATACATTAAGAATTAGTCCTATAACCCACGAGAAAAGGTTAAGCTAGGAGCCATTAAAATTCATGAAAGTTATTTATTTTGCTGTGACATCTAGAGTCAGTTATCTAAAAAAATATCGTAAACTGTTTGTATAATACAATGAAAATTGAGATCAAAATTGGAAAGAGAAAAATTAAATCAAAACATAAGTAGCATTTGAGAATTCGAAAAAATAATACATATAATGAAACGAAATTTTTTTTCCAACATCTATATGAAAAGACAAGTAAGTACATTGTAAAATACATACTATCATCTACAAAAGGTTATGATGGCATGAAACTGAAAGTCCTTTTATTAAATAGAGTTTCGATTAAATTATAGGTCATTAATAAATTCATATTAACTTCTGAAACTAATATTAAAGTAATATTACCATTACCATTTATTTCTAGATAGCTTAAGGGTTCAGTGATATACTTAGGCATTCGAAACGTTTTAGTATAATACACTGAAAAGTACAGGGAATTATTTTTCTTCGCATAACTGTAACAATAAACAAAATTAAAAAAATAGCGAGGCATTCAAAAATAGGAAAACTATGCACTATTTATTTATTCTGTGATAAAAAAGTAAATAAATGCGCTTTCGGATTAATTGTTTTACTTCTAGATGGAAAACAATTTTCTATTCATTTCCCTGCTTACCATAAAATATTAAGCGAAAAACAATTTTTGATAATCTTCAGAGCACAATGCTGGCTTTATTCCAGACCGGTGATAAATTATTCATGAAACAATCAGCGAGCTAGAAACAAACAGGAATTCCATTTTTTGCGGATGCTTTTCCATTCTGCAGAAAGCAGATGATCTAAAGAAATCGTGATACAATTACCATATCTATTCTGATTAATTATTAAAATAAATTTTCGCTTACTCCGCAAATGCATCTTAATTTGTTCATTTCTCATAAAATGCATATTCTTTTCAAGATATTTATTTTATTTTTAGAATTAACGAAATTTCAAAATCCGCAATAGGATAAAATCCACATGTAAAAATATAATAAATTAAAAAACACGAATTTTTCAAAACTGACTCCTTTTGTTTGCTGATAATTGTATTGTTTGTGTCTTGCGTGAATAAAAATATGTTTATTCAAAATAGCAAGTCGATATTTTGTAAGCAAAAAACTTTAATTGAATTTGGAATTAAGCAGTAAAATGCTCAATGAAACATTATGAATATATTGAGTACTTTCGTTTTTACTGCCATGACATGAACATATAGAAAGCATTTATGAAAACAGAAATGAAAATTAAATTATAAATAACTGAATTTCATACCAGAAATATTTTATTAATTATTATTTTCTTCAAATTTTATAAAAAATTCAGAGAGACTATAAATAAATACTGCAGTGTTATCCAAGTTTCGTGGCTTTTATGAAAACTATTACTTTCCATTGTAACATTTTCTATTAAACCAGAATTAAATACATCATTGATTTTGTTTTTTATGGGAAAGAACTCGTAAAATTTATTATAATTTTATACAGTTATTTTGATTTTGAAGCCCTTTGCTATCAGTTCTTGTTTCCCCTTGCAACTCTCTACCAGAATGAGCTTTTAGTATCTCTTTCACTGCAAATGAATTAGAAGCATTTAAGGAAGGATCAAATAACGTTGATAGAGAGTGCTAGGAATCCTCACTATCCTTCTGTTTGCCTTCTGGCTTAGTCACTCTTGAAGCTGTTACGCTCCGCCGTATTACATGTGCCTTTTGATATTCTCCAGCTAGTTTAAACTAAAGCCCAACTACATTAGATAATTCTGTTTAAGTTCGGCTGAATCTCGTTTGATTAGTTACAGTTTCTTATTTCTTATTCTGAGTTAATGCCCGAGTATAGGCTTCCGGTACGCCCGAGAAGGGGCCGACTGTTATTCTTATGTGACTGAATAAAAGGTTATTTTAACACCTGTGGAATCTGCGTTTTTAGTTGTTTGAAGCAAAGAATTTGTAAGGCACTCAGTGTCAAGTCCCTACATAACTCACTGGGTTCCTCGACGTTCATCTTATACAAAAGGAGTGATGAATCCTACAAACTATTATCGAAACGAAACTGCAGTTTCAAGCAAAATTTGCTTTTGTCGTGACATTAGCAGTACCGACGCGGCGAATGAAATTTACATAATTTATATTTAAGAATGAGGGTCGAAACTGATATTTCCGTTAAAATATGATACCTGATATTTTTTGCAATAACAGTACTTCGTATAACGAAGTAATACGAAAATTCACGTTCGACAGGTTATTCCATACGTATGCACTGGATCAAGCTACTTATTTTTAAGAAAAAAAAATTTAATGAAAACATGGACATGTATTAATTTATGATTTATATTCTTTGTTAGGAATTCACAAATTTAGAGCTAAGTTAAATCTGTTATATACTTTTCAGGAATATAACGGCAATAGAAAATGCCATTATTTATCATGCAAGGAATTTGAAGCATAAACATCGCATGTGAGGAAGATCTAATGATGCAAAAATTTGCAGGTGACAGTAATTCAGATACAGTCTTCATAGTCAGATTTATAATTTGCGCCCCGCAGGAAATATATAGACAATAAATAATTATAGGTATACAGAAATATATCTAGAATGTAGAATGCACTATCGTATACTGACTCCATGTGTCTAGAATGTACTTTGCAATGACCATTTTCAGTGCTTAGAAATATCAGTTACTTTGCATGCAGTTAAATAGTCATCTCTATGATTCGAAACTTTTCTATTTAAAGGTACTTTCCCCATTTAAACCACAATGCGCTATTGTCGTTATTCGCAGTCTTTAAGTGAAAATTCTTCTCTAGCAAACAAATTGATTTTTCAACGGGTAGGATTAAAAAATTACAAGTATGTCATTGTATTACTGAGTATATACTTATGTACTTGTATGTTTGCGGTTCATTATCGCCTTCATTTTACTCAAAAAGGAATTAACATTGCAAATTGGAATAAATTAGCAACCCTATATTATGACTTATTTATTTATTTCCCTTATATTATGTGTTTATTTTTTATAATTTATTTGTTTATTAAGTAGTCGAAAAGAGGCTTTTAATCTTTGAATCGAATATTCCATAAATTTGTTATAAACGACGTATCATATTTTAAAATGTTGACACCAGTCATTATTGCTCTGCATCATTTTTAAAGAAATTAAATAATGAAAAATGGTCATGCATACGTTCCTCTTATTGTGAAAAAATGACAATACCTAAAACCATCAAGTGTTGAATAACGTAGTCGTCCTCCCGAACATATGCACCCTGAAGACCTAATTTGGAATTTGTTTCATTATTTATTTCATATTTTGTAAAACTTTAATGAATTTCTGATACAAAAACTCAATTTCAATGCAAGCAGTGGCAACACCCCTCGAAATGAAAAATTTTCATTCTCCAACGCGCCAAAATATTGCCATTCGGAGAAACTCTATGAATGCAGTGCTTTGCCGCATCAGAAAATAAATTTTAACTTCCATGAGCCAGCGTGTTACCATTCCGTAAAGTCTAAAATACTTTCAGATGTAATCTGGAAGGTTACTGAGTAATAAACTAGGCGATTTAAAAGCAATAAACATAGTTTTTATTTTTTTTTACTTTTCAATGATGCAAATTTAAATAAAGTATATTAAAATCATGAGATGTCTAATTAGATACACTAATTTTAAATATTTTTTTTGTTTTTCGGTTGAATTGAAATTTACGTGGCGTAAGACGGAAGAACATGATATTTTTAATAAAGTTAAAAACAAATTGTTCGTTAGCTATCTTACTAAGAAAGCTGAATATTGATATGATGAACTGAGAAAAGTCTGAAACAAAATATTATAAAATGTATGTCAACTGTTAATACTGCATTGGGAATTCGAAACATTCTGCAGCGCAGCTCTTAAAAAATTTGTGATTTTGTTGTTAAACTGAAGGTGGCATAAGGACGAAGAAAGCGATGCTAAAAAAAAGGAGGTTATTACCTGAAGTCACTGCAAGAGCACATTGGTAAAATGCGATCTCAGCGATAGTTTAAAAGACCTTAGCAAACTCTTTTGGTCCACCGGTAAAATCCGAATACCTTTTTAAATTAATTGGTCATTTTTTTAGATGTAAATATAGAAGTAGTGCATCACTAGGCATTCGTTTATAGAATGACAAAATTAGTTTTCAATAAACCTAGCTTTTTCCCCTAAATGCATTTTTCCTTTAAGTATTTATTTATTATTTAAGTTTTTTATAATTTGTTCATTTATATTCCATTTTATTATAAATTATTTATTTATTTTGGAGAGGAATTTGTAGGAGACATATATTTCAAATGTTTTATAATTACCATGAAAAATAAGACTTTTGTTTTATTTCGATGCCCACCAGCGGCCGAATCACTGAATGCAGGTAGTTCAGTCCTGAGCTCGAATCACAGTGAATGAAATGGCTCTTTACATAGTACTATTTATTATTATTAGGTTATTTATATTTTTACTGCTCATAAAATATAATTTTGCTGCCTTTAAATTTTATTTTATGTTATTTGAATTATTTCTCTTCGTAAATAAAAAAGAACTGTAGAGGCATTTTAATTTTAAATACTGAAAGTACTTTATACTCAGAGCTTCAAAAATGTAAACGTTAAATATTTTAAACCGTTTAAAATGGGTACAAATTTTCATTTCTTAATGAATGCATTATAACCTTTAATTCTATTATATAACAATAAAGCTGAAATTCTTCTAAGGCATCTGATCTTTATCTAAGGAACAAATTGTCGAAATTACTGAAATAAACACAAAATTCAAAATATTGCGACAAATGTTGCGGCAAATTATACCTGGAGGAGCCCGTTTAATCTTAAATTCAGTTTCAGTTCGTTGCATTTAAGGCAAAATAAAATAGTACTTAAATACGTCTTTTTACATTCGTGCATTTTTCTGCTATCTAATGCATTTAGTGCATTTAACTACTATTTAGCGACATAGGTTAAATGTCTCACTTTATTAAAACTTCACATATTAAATTGCCTTGAAATCTGACTGTTAAGATTAAACGTTTTATTTAAATATATTAAATAAATTTATTTTAAACAATGTTTCTTACCAACTGATAATTTATTGCATCAGAACTCCAATTATATAGACTAGAATTATCCAGGTATCAGAATATGCACATCGCTTGCTTTCCGGTTTAGGCAAAGAAGAATTAAGTTTTCAGTTAAATTTACTTAATTCATTTTAAACTTTTTTTGATTTAGAATATACAGTGAAAATACAACAATACACAGAATATTTTAATAATCTATTAAATCATTTAAGTTTAAAGAAATGGTAATTTTATACAAATAAATAAAAATATTAAATAAAATATTTAATTTATTTATGAAAAACTTTATGTTTTGTATTTTGTTTTGCAGAAACAATAATGTAATTTTTAAATCTGTAATCGTTTTTGTGACATTTCCCTTCTACCCAGGTGGTCTATGGCCTGCCAAAGAAACCATTTCTAATCTGCTTGAGTTTACAAATTGCCAGTTTCAATAATTTTAAAGTCACAGATTTTACGACAGAATGCAACCAAGGAAACATGGATATTCCTTGTTTAACTTTTTCATTCATTTCTTGGTACAACTAGAAAAGAAGGAAGAATTCACTAGAGAAAAGTAACAAATTTGATGCTATTAAATTTAATGTCCTTGGTACTATTAATTCCTTATATGATTTATATGGTTTGTTATTATATATATATATGTTTCAGCAGCACAACAATATTTCTAACATAAAATATTTTTTGAACGTTCCTTCAAGTTTAGTGTATGAGTTTCTTTTTTTAGCTTAGGTCCAGGCTTTAGAGACGTTAGTTAACATTACTTTTTTTCTTCGCATCATGAAATATCATAATATATTACTCACCTACAAAGCCGTTCATCGTGCTCGAATTGTTAGCTGACAGGATATTTACTGACAGGATTTTAGCAGGCATGAAACTTTAGCTGACCCGGATATTTAACTGATAGGACATTTACCCGACAGAACACTTAGCTGAAAACGTTTTAGTAAAATGTGTCCATATTATGCTACAAAAGTTCATTTTCAGGATCCACAATGAACAGGTTTATGGAAAAATACAATATATGTTCTTCATTTAATGAGTATAAATTAGAGTATAAATTTTAAACTGAGACAGAAAAGCAAGTTAAAGTTAGCATTGATTTTGAATTTAATTTCGACAGCTATCAGGCATAAATCCAAATATTTCAGCACGGAGGAAAATTTTCAGCAGTAGGAAAAGTGCAATAATTTTATCCGGAAAGCAATGGATAGAGTAAAGCGAAAACAAATACAATCGGCGGAAATTGTGATGAAACGTGAAAAAGATAGGATATTAGAGTTTTGAAAGGGTTGGGAAGAGCTAGGTTGGAAAATTAATACCAAAAATTAACAAAAATGTTTCTTAATGGGAAAGGTTTCAAATAAATTTTATTTATTAGCTGAAGAAGCTCTACAAACATCTTTCGCAGATACAAAATCCAAACTGTGATTAAGTGTCAAACTGCGATTACGTATAAAATATTATAATTAAGAATAATTACAATAAATATGTATATAACATGATAATAAAATATAATGCGACTTTTATTATTATGTATATAAAATATGTAATAATCAAAATTAGTAATTATTTTTCTCTTTCGAACGGACGATTCATGTTCACTAAAGAAAAATTTCAGTGCATTTAAATTTGGTCAATATATGTCAAATCGATGGATAGAAAAAACACTCCTCTCCTGCCGTTCGAACCTGCGTATTTTATGCTTGCTCATGGGAAGTATATGATAATGAACAGTATATGCTTGCTCATGAATAGTATATGCTCGCTCATGAACAGTATTAATGATGACCATTAAAAGATTCAATCTTTTACTGAATATCTTCAAAATTTATTAATAAGAAGAATTATAATTTAAAACTGCTAAGTCATAGTTTGTTAAGTTAGGATGAAAAATTTTATAATCCTGCTTTTTTTACCATTAGTATTGTTGGAACATGAACAAAAATTCGCTTCTTTGAAAAAATATTTAAATGGAGTTTGGCTTGTATTAATTTAGTTATTTATTTTCGTTGAGAATAATTTCAGCTATATTGAAATAGTTTAACAAGGTTAAGTCAGTATGTCTTACTTGTTTAAACAAATCTTATTTTTAATGAGGAGAAAATGTCTGTCTTCCTATCTTCTTTCGCAAAAGGCGATTTAATAGAAGCCGTGTAATATCGCTTTTGTTTACAAGACATGACGAATGAAAAAATGACGAATATCAACGAAGAAGTTATTACTAAATGAGTTGGAAAGCTAACGCATTGAATTGCATGTTTTTCGTATATTTAAAAAAACACGAGGCATTCATTAGGATGATGTATTCATGGATCGTCTTCAACTGAATTAAAATATATCTTTCAGGAAAAGAATATTAATTTTCTGAATTAACCAAAGGTCATTAATTATTCAAAGAAACGGGTACGTTTACTTTACGTTCAAATGCACAATGATCGCTAAAGTATTTACAACTAATATTCAGTTGAGTGAATTTTCCCGATATTGCAATCTGTTATTAGATACGTGGCACCAGCTGCAGATGAAACAAGTATCGAATATAAATTCCTGCTCTCCAGAAGTTTGATTCTCCAGTTGCTTTATCAAAGGCATTCCAGTGTGTGTCTTCAGTAATACGTTTAGGTTGCAGTAAAGTAATTATAGGAATTTTGACAGATTTATTGATTCAAATATATACTTCGGTAGTCATTTACGCATTAGTTGTAGCTTCAGTTGTTTAAGTTTTCCATATTTATTTATTTTAATATATTTATAAAGCAAATTATAACTAAAAAGGCTCAAGAAATAAAAGGCATGGTAATAATCATAATATTCATCGATTTAAAATAAATGTTTTGTCACTACGATATAAAATATTTTTGTCTTCCAAATGCCAGAGCTTTGCCTTCCAGCAAATTTTATTTAAGTTTTATTTAATTATTAATTTATCTATATTTTTTCAAATTTAATTCATTTGTTAATATTGAATAAATTAAGGGATTTAAAAGTATTATATGCAATGTTTTATCTCTATTATTATTAATTAACAGCTGGAGCCGTAAAACTGCAGTAGCTTGACATATATGTTTCTTTTTTATAATACATATTCCTAGCGGGTAATATTTAAAAATATAACGTTAACGTTTATCGAGTATAGAGTTACAAACCTTGTGGGATCCGGAGTCCTTAGGAATATCCAAAACGATTGAAGGCAAAGTTTAAGGCAGTTTTGGATGAAGAAACTTTGTCATTTCCAAGAAACGATTACCTTTAACACATATCAACGGTGTGAAGTGAATATAGCCTGGGTCAACACACAATTTTTGAAACAATTTTGGTACCGTTCAGGGGTTCAGGGGAAATTACGTACTGTCTCTAATCGGTTAAAAAAGGACAATATCTGGAAGCTTATGATAATATATTTTTGCAGTGGCAACGAGAAGGCATAATGGAAGATGTAAAAAAGTTTAATACTGATCAACCTAAATTTATTTCCTACACCGACCAGTAATCAAAATGTCTAATGCTACTACCAAAATACGCCTGGTTTTTGATGCGTCTTCAAAGACATATGGATATGTGGCTCTTAATGATTATTTGCATATTGAACTGAGTCTTACATAATGTGATTTTTAGATTTTGAAAACCCGGAATGACTGCCGTTATGAAACATGCTTCTTTACAGATTGGTATCAAATAAGAAGATAGAGATATGCTCCGATTTCTGCAGTGGGAAGATGTTAACTGTATAACTGTGAAAGAGTATAGACATTGCTGGGTAGTTTTTTGCCCCAATTCAAGACCTTTCTTATTAAGCGCCACCATTTTATATAATTTGCTTTCGGAAAGGTTTAAAAGAGAAGACTTGCTGTCCACTGTTGAAGTTTTAAAAGAAAGGTTCTACGTTGATAGTTCTCTACGCTGTTAGTATTGCAGACGAAAATGAGCTTCAGTTATTGCAAGATCGAACAAAAGAAGTAACGACAATGAGATAATTCGATTTGCGTTGTTGGTAAGAATAAGAGAGAAGGAAGTTACCAAACAACCTCGTCTGAAATAGAACATTCTAACAGATGAAGTGTAATGTGAATTTCCGAAGAACCTGGATTGTTTGGACAAACCCACAACCAAAAGAATGTTACTATCAATTATTAATAGCATCTATGATCCCATTGGATTAACATGGCCAGTAATGCTGCTTTCAAAAATTGTTTTACAACAAGCATTGAAGTAAAATACAGATTAGAATGAACCCTTTTAAAAATATTTGCATTAAAAAGTTGATAAGTGGTTAAAAGTTATTCATTTGATGAATCTATAAGGTATTTTCTCCCTATTTTCAGTATACAGCATGGCTATCTTAATTCTGGAACTTGGCTTTCGCTGTGACATTGGAGTTTTTGCCGCATGACACGGGCGACACACAACAGTACCTGAGGGTTACTACAGATTCGAGGCGTAATCGGGAGGTTAGGTTTTAGTCCCGGCGAGGACATTGCACATTTTTTTTCCATCTTCTGCTTTAAAAAAAATAAATAAACGACTCTACACTGGCGCCCAGAATAAAAGGTGGTGGAAAATAATTAGTCGTAAGCAGGCTATCCTCATTAGTTAGAAGAACTCATTATGCAACAATTTAAAATACTAGTTTACATTTATTTTATTATGCCTACCAGAAAGGGGCTTTTTGTGCATTTTACGCTGGGAAGATCAAAATAGAACAATGATAAATTTAGCCGCTGCTGAATTTAGAGTACCACCAAAAAAGAGACCTAATACTCAAAGAATGGAGCTGTTGGGAGCATTTATTGAGTTACAGTCGAAATCACCGCGTCAAAAACATCGCGGACGAAAA
Source organism: Stegodyphus dumicola (assembly GCF_044657685.1). Lineage (NCBI taxonomy): Eukaryota > Metazoa > Arthropoda > Arachnida > Araneae > Eresidae > Stegodyphus > Stegodyphus dumicola. The sequence goes on along the minus strand of NC_140772.1, from coordinate 93,881,163 downwards.
CGTCGCGGAGAAAATAACGCAAGGCGAAAACGTCATGATACAAAACATCGTGGGAGAAAATAAAGCAAAGAGAAAACATCGTGGTACAAAATATCGTCGTCAAAAATAAAGCGGTTCAAAAACTTCTCTGTTTAAAAATATCGTCGTCGAAAATATCGTGGTAAAAATACACATCGCAGACATGATTTTTAGGCTTTAATAATTGCAAATGGATATGCGCTTATGTTTTGTGTGCGCAAGATGGAAAGAATGATAATTTTCACATTCAAATTTTTTTATTAATTAATACATTTTTAAAAAAGCAAAACAAGAAATTTAAATAAAACAAGAAGTAATTTTCATTATAAGAGTATCAGATTAACAAATGTGAAGAAAATTATTTCATAATTAACTTAGCAATTTTTTACTTATCTTTCTTTTTCTATTCATTTTTAGATAATACTTTTCATAAAAAATTACCAGTAAAACTTTTTAAAAATATTTTATTAATGACCTTGTTAGTTAAATATGTCAGTTTGAAATTCTATCAAGTGTTATAAATTGCATTAATTTTTTATACTTAAGTTTCCATTTTACATTTTCAGTGAATATTTATTAGTTAATAAAAAATATGAACGTTAAACTTATCCTTCTTTACATCTTGCGCTCACAAACCATTATGCGAGTTTTTACAATTATTAAATAATTGCTAAATTTTACAGTTATTAAAACCTAAAAACGCATGTCTGCGATGTTATTGTCATGCGATGATTTAAAGGTACTTTATATTTTCCACGATATTTTCGCCGACGATGTTTTTAAATTGCAAAGTTTTTGAACCGCTTTATTTTCGACGACGATGTTTTGTGCCACGATGTTTTAGAACTGCGACGTGATCTCTTTGCTTTATTTTCTCCCACGATGTTTTGTACCACGACGATTTCGCCTTGCGTGGTTTTCTCCTCGTCGTTTTCGTCCGCGATGTTATCGGCGGACACCATTTATTGCATCCCGTTTAGCCAAATCCATAGTAGAAGGGTCAAAGTCGCCATTCAAGACATATTTTTGGACTGATTCTATGGTAGCGCTGAGTAGAGTAAAAAACAATCAACCTCAAATAGCTTAAACAACAGATTAAAAGAGATTAATGAATTGGCGGTATATATCCAGTAAAATTAATCCAGTGGATTTGCCATCTCGTTCTTGTACTTGGATAGACTTTGTAAGAGGGAAATGATTGGAAGGACCATCTTGGCTTAAAGAGCAGGATATATGTTGGGCTAAAGAAGAAATAATAGTCCCAAGCAAGAATTGCAGAAGACGAAAAAAATATAATAAGCACAACAAATAGCTTAAAGAGGAATGTAAGTGATCGATTTTTGTATTTCTCAGGATACTCTAAATGTCTGAAAATTGCGGCTTGGATAAGGAGATTCTAAAGAAATGTAAAGGGAAAGGAAACAGTTTAATTTCAAATTTTCTCATGTGAAGAAATCAAAATGGTTGAAAAGGTTCTTAACGAGATGTTGCAAGGAAGATGGTTAAATGAAGGTAGGAAAAGATGTGATCTTTCTATATCATTTATTGAAGATGACGTTAAACTAAATATAAAAACATGGCTTATATTCGAAGAAGATATGAACGATTTTAAATATCTTATTGTTCTGCATGTTCACTCGATTATTAGGCGTTTAATTGTGCACACTCAAAAAAGGATTTATGCCATGCTGGGTTAAGAAGAGTTTTAGCACTCCTCAGAGAAGATTCTGGAATCCTTGAGGAAGTAAAATAATACTCAAAGTAATAAGTAATTATTAATTAGAAATAAATGTAAATTCCTTCTCTCTAAGAGGCATTCAGCCAAACCTATAACTGTTGATCAGAGCTCCTCTTCCAATCGAAAGTATAGAGCGTGCACATGCATTTCCAGTAACTGGTGCTGATGTAGCTATTCTTCTATATCTACGTAGTAGAACAAAAGTTTGGATCGTCGTATTTACTTGTGCGGATATGACATTTGGAAATGATAACCTCATTATCAACGGAAGCATTCCTGCAGACAAAGCGAAGATTTTTTGCTCGTCGTCGAGGGATATCCATAATATTCTCCAATAGTAAAACTAACATAAGAGGCCCTGCTGCAGCTCTTCAAAATATGGATTAGAAGAAAATATAATCAGAATGCGTTTTAAGAAAGATAGTATGAAGCTTAATCCTATGACTTAACCACGGTATGGTTAATAGTAGGAGTGCATGATTCGCATTATAAAAGATTTGTTGAACTGATGTTTGGACATAACATGATCATCTTATGAAAAAATTAACACCATTCTGTGCTATTATTAGAATATAATAAATATAATACCACTAACCTGTTTGTTGCAATACCCCAATGAACTGTTGCCATGAACGCCAGCTCACTTCTTGCATGAATGTCAAAATGCTTCTTCAGTGATAGAGGCAGCAGATTTAGATTTGAAAGTGTGCAATCATCTTAGGAGACGAATTCCTTATGTTAAAAAAATCAGAAAGTGTTTAAGGAATACATTTCGGAGAGAATTTATTTCTGAACTTGTGAGAAATCCAGCTAACTCCGGAGGTAGAGGGAATATCGAAAAGGTAGATAAAGTTCTAGTAGGTTCGGATAACATTAAAGGAATTAAGTGGCCTTTGGCTCGAGTGATTGAACACTTCAACAGAAGAGATCAACAGCAACATATGGCTACACTACCTGTAGGTCCTAAGGAATTACTATTTCGGCCACTCCGACGATTGTGTCAAAAGATTGCATTGGACCAGTTACCTATTTCTTCCGGAAAAGTTAATACCTTGGTAAAAATGTAGCCAACGGGGAACCTTATTGTCGAAATAATGGAGGCAATATTTCAGAAATAAAATGATTTATTCTCCAAGCCAACTGTAATCACAGAAAGTGGTCGAAAGGTATTTAATTTGTTGCATGCTGTATTTTTTCTTGAAAAAATAAAACAAATTCTTGGTGTAAACAAAAACAAACGAAAAATACCTTTTCCTACATTGACCATCTAAATGAAAATGTAAATGAAGCCTGTATAGTTTTTGATTTCTTCCAACATATTTTAAGACATTTTCAAGTTCGCGTCTTGGGAGTATTTAACATTCACATATTGCAATTTCTATCACGACGTCTAAGTCAGTCATAGGGACACACCCTGCCACATTTTCTTGGCGATTCTATCATTTCAGTGTAACATTCTTGGAAAATGTCGCATTGAAGTGACAGCATATTACTGAATTATATTCTTATTTTAAATACAAAATTAAACACATTCAGGGATCCCATCATTCAAAGTACATCCATCTGTGCATATACAATAAACTAAATTCTTTATAACTAACCAATTCTTTTCCGGAAATGAATAATAATATCAAATATTTTTCCCTATGGTGTGATTATTCATGGGGAGAAAATTTAAAATTTCTGGAATTTAATTCGGTCTACTGCAGAAGATAACGAAATCAGAACAATATGTTGTGGCTTATATGTCGCTACTGCGAGTCAAAGTGCAAATTAAAATATGTAAAACATTTTAAAATTTATATAACGTGATCGTAAATGTGTCCTGCACTAATTTGTTTGCGCTAATGCAAGTCGAATGTGAGCGGTGCATATTTTTAATTTGCATAGTTTTTAGAATTTTTTCTAAATTTATCAAGTAACAAACGGTAAACAATAATGAACTATTTTCAAAGCTTTTGCGTCAGCAAAATTTTGCATATGTTTTCCAAATAAATAACAAATTTTATATGATGCTGATGTCATAGCTGCACTTTGTAAAATCTCCACTAGAGTAGGTTTTGCTGTTAAAATTGATTTCTCGAAGAAAATTAATTTTTCCATGCTTAACAAAGACAAGCGGGGAAAAGTGTCTCTAAAGAATTTGTGTTTCGCAACATAATGTAAATCAATATTATATTGAATACCACAGTCTTGCGGTAAAGCAAACAAATTATTCAACCATGTTTATTTTTTCGGAATAAAATATTCCTCTTTCCACTTATCTTGAAGCAATTTATATTCGTCAGCTATTTTTCTAAATAAATAAAAAAAAAAAAAAAAATGTTTATTCCATTAGTGGTATAAAATTTTGCGAATGTAGTATATATATTGAATATTTGATATTAAAGTAATCCGAAATCAAAATTCCACGCATTGACATAACGACACAATTAAAACAATTCACGTACTGGTAAAAGAAGATTTAGCCCGCTTTGTGCACGTATGATTTTGTAACTACGATCGTATATTCAGCAGAGGTCTGTTTTTGATAACAGAATAGGGCATTTGCAATCTAAAGTAAGAACCAGCAAGAGAAAATAAATACAACGCTTCTCTGCATCCAGACTTAACTAACAGTGAAAGCTGCTTTACAGGAAATTATTAAATCTTATTTTTCACTTACGAGACACAATCCCATTTAAGTCAATTTCAAAAGTAGCTGAATATAAAAATGTAGGTGGATGAATTTCAAGATGCGATTAGACTTCCAGTATTATTAATTTTACATACTGAGTTTTTTTAATTCAATTCAGCAACACTTTTTTTCAACATTTTCAAACGTAATTATTGGTAAAAAGGATAACGTTGGTACTGCCACTCTGACAGAAGGCATATTCTTCTTTCTTTATTTACTATTATTGTTTTATTAAAAAATTACTTTCTTCCAGATAATATTTTAATAATTTTTATTCTTTATTATGCATAAAATTTTCTCTGTTATTGCACTCAATACCAAATACCACTTATGCAAGTCTGCAGTTTTCCTTCCCTATTAACTGTTTAACACTGAAGTGAGATTTATGCCTTTTATAAGTAACATAATACTTAGTAATTATTTTATTCCTGAAGCTTGGCTATTCTTCGAAGTATCCTTTCTGATATTCTCATAAATTAATTTTTTTAAAAGGCTTATCAAATCGAATTACCATTATACATATTACACGTCACAAAAATCAGAAGCCAGTTTGGAAAAAATTCAATTATGAATTGAATTCAGTTAAACTATCATGAAAACATAAACAAGGGCTACGCGTTCAAAAGCACAGTAACGTCTGTGGAAGAATTTCGGAAGGAAATGGCATGCATTACTATTACAAACACAGACACCCAGACACACACTTACCCTGTATATATATATATTATATAGTATATAATCTCGGTCTTCCGTGGCCCGTCATCTGTTCGTGGGTTGTTCAGAGTTGAAACGCACTACTGCTAAAGAATTCTTCAATTATTATTTTTAATGAAATAATTAGTTGCAGTCCTCGCTTAGAAGCGGTAATGCTCTTTTAGCTTTAGTGTTAATCAGGGTACACTATGAGGAAGCTTAAAAATAAATTTATTTATGAAAAAATATTTTTTTTTATATTTTAAAACCCGATCCTCATCATGAACATTTTTAATTTCTAGTTATATCTATGACCTGACTTTGGGCGCTAAAGATATGTTATAATGCATAAGGTCTAGCAAATGTAAAATGTACATTTGTAGGCATTTTATTATTTATGTATCTTCATGTCTGTGAGTGCGTATATTACAATTAAATCTTAAATCTAAATCAAGTTATATTATGACAGTGAAGTATATTTTTAAACCACCGCTGACGCTGAACTTCATAAGCAAAATTAATTGTAATTACACGCTACAAAATATTTAATTCGCATTAATGGATAAATTCATTATTTTCTTTGTATTTCTATCTCATTTCCAACGACTCATTCCAGAAATATGCAACAACTAACATCACATTTACCAGTTAGTAGCAACAGCTAATAGTAATAAGGTTTTTGCGTGGAAAAATCTGCTTGTTGTTTTTCAGAATCCTAATGCATGCTAAGAGTTTAACAGGACTTAGCGTAAGCAACTGCGAAATAATTTATGGAAGTTGTTAATCACATTTAATTTAATACTTGTAGCTGAGAACTATGACAACTATCGGTAAATGTTAGATAATTCCTTACATAAAACTTCTTAGCACTAGACTCGCATTTGTGTAGCTAAAGCTAAATAGTAATAACTCTGGATAGAAGCTAGTAATCCAAGACGTTTAGTTTGACGGCTAGTTTTATTTATAACTCATAAATCCTGCATAAAATGAAAGGGTTTATCTTAATTTCCTCAATCTAATTTCAAACTATATATATGTAGATAAATTTCTGTGTAGACGACAAATCATCTATTGCAGTCGACATCTCCAGAAGACAACCACGAGATTCAAAAACAAAATTTAGATAATACATAAATAATTTATTGCATAATGTCGATCACATAAACTTTTAATGAATTAAAATCAAACTGTGTTTATTAAAGGAGTTGTAAGCAATAACTGAATTAAACTTCGAGATATGTTTGCTTTCCCATTTTCTTCCGAATACCTGCTGTACGAAAAGCTATCTGTATATCCGAAGACTGAAATTCAAAGAGTAAATTTTCTTCTTTTATTTTAAGATTGTACGATCGTTGTCTTCCACGTCCTCTAAGATATAAGTAAAATCTACGTAAATTGTTTTATTATGTGCTTTTCTAGCATTCACATATGCTAGTCTTTCCTTACACCTTATTTGGTACAGATTAGTTTCATTATAATTTGGTGTACTGTACGGGCAAAATTTCTTTTTTCATACAATTTATTGGTCATTTCTTCTTCGCCTTACTCTATTTATATATAAAACATTTCACATGAGAAACCCGATCCTAGGGAACCAGAACAATCTTTTACGACAAAAAACTAGAATGCGAAAAAAACGGAATGAAACGAAGACAATACCGTAACTAGTGTTTGAAGTTGCGGATAATCTTGATATGTAACAGCGTTATATATGTAATCATACATGTATTCATATTAAATTCAAAATATATAGTTGTATTAAATAAATACGTAATTGTGTTTCAATATGATGAACCCCGTTGAAAAAAATGGATAAATTCTGGTAATTCCTTTTACATTTTATACTGCATTTCATTTATTCTTTTTATGCCTTCACCTCGTTTTGCTTAAACAGTTATGAGTGCAGGAACCATGTTTAAATTTAATTAGAAAGCAAACCTTTTAGCAAAATTACATGCATATGTTTAAATTGATCAGTATCACATAACATCCTTTTTAGCAAGAAAACTCGATTAAAAATACAAACAGAGACTGTTTAAACGTTGATAAATTGAGCTTTATTCCTTTGAATAATCTCACCAAACAAAATAATCCAAAGAATTTTTGATAAACGCAAGGTGAATTTACAGCAACACACAGTGAAAAGTAAAATATTACTGCAGGAACGGGCGACAGTTTCCAATACCGCGGTTTTTACAGATAAGGCTCTTTAAGGGAGGAACTTCTACTCCTCCCATTCCCAACCGCCACCACCGCCGGAGATAGGAGGGCGCTCTATCTCTTTCCGAACACTTCCGACATTCGTTCGGCGCGCCCTTGCAAATCTCTCTCGCAGAAGATAAGAATGGTTCTAATGGATGCCAGCCCTAGTCGAACGCATCCGGTGTTGTTGTAATGGGTGGGGCGGCTGGGCTAAAATTTTAGAGCCATACGAGAGAGAGTTTGAAGCTCGAAGCGGGGTTGACTTTAAATGCTATACTCTGAAACTCTCTCGCTTAAATAGAGATAAAGCATAAAAGATGGGTTTATGGAATTTATTTAAGAGTTTCAAGGAACTTATTTGAGTGATATCTACCTACATATATATATATCCCTGTGATATGTATATATAATGTGTCACTTATGCATGTGTGTGAATATTTTATTATAAACTGCAGACTAAATATTTAGTAAATGCTAAGAAAATATCTGAGATAAAGTTTACTGCAGTATTTCTCTGTATAGGATTTACGATATGTTCTTACATATTATGAATTCCTAGATAATTGCGAAGATTAAAAACTATGAATGTAGGGGACTCAAAAGGCGAATACACAAGACTGTCAAAAGAAATACGCAAAATTTATATATAGTTGGATAATGAAGCAATTTTAGTATGATTTTACAATATCGATTAAAATGTTAATAGGGCATCCATAATCGTAAGACAATGTTGAAATGTGGGAAAAGAGGCTATCTGCAATGATATAGGTAATCAAAACTAAAATATATAGTACCGAAACCTTTCGTAAATATACGATCTGTTGCAAAAAATATGTGCGCCCAGAAAGAACTAAGCCACAACTACAAAACTCGGAAGTGTAGTGTTCGAGCAAAAAAAAAAAAAAAAAAAAAAAAAAAAAAAAAAAAAAAAAGATCAAAACATTGAGGAGAAAAAGCGTTTTATTTGCAAGTAGCAATATAAAGAATGTGAAAATCAGTACATGGCAAAGCCACTCTTGCAGATATTTAAACCCAAACTTGGTTGGAATGAAGTCTAAGTTGGCTATGTCTCTCTGCGGTAGATTGTGCCCAAATGGAGCAACAAGTTGGAACATATTTGTATACGGTTGGATTTGCCTGCCTGGCGTGACTCAAACATGTTCTATAGGCAATAGATATGGTGACCTAGAAAGCTAGTCGAGGGCATTAGCAAATCTGAGACATTGTTGGAAAAGTCGTGCTGTATGTGGCTGAGAGTTGTACTGCTGAAAACAGAACCTGGACGAGCTACTAGCATAGGCAGTACAATCGGCTGCAAAAGTTCGTCAACGTACCTGCGAGCTGTCAGAATACCTCGCAGCACGACTAATGATGAACTGCTGTCCCGGGGATTGCTCTCCACACAGCCATACCTCGTGTTCTGACTGAGCGCCACTGGGTAATATATGGTACATTGGATCGCTCACCTATGCGTCTCCAGACACGTATGCTGCAGTCATCATTGTTGAGCGGAAAGCGTGATTAATCGCTACAGATCACAATTCTGTAATTGGACACAGCCCAGCTTGATCAAAAGTGGCACATTGCTTATGGTAAAAGCGTCAATGGCAAGTGTCTTAATAGACATCCAGATCTGAGCCCATAGTCAGCTAGTCTTTTGCAAATCATATCCCTCGTTATTCCGGGCTCCCTGTGAGTTCGCAAATGGCGTTGAATCTATGATAGCGTTACTGTTGGTGTGGACATGTCATGTGTTCTGATTGCGCGATCATCTCATTCATTGGTGTTCCTGGGATGTCCTGATACACTACGGCGGCTGGCTACGCCTTCGCTGAGACACTGGTTTTCGGAACTGATGGCAACCATGTCGCTTTGTCCAATATGACGATCCATCCGCCTGTTTGACCAACCGGCCTCTTTTAGTCCCATGATGCTACCCCTCTGAATGTCTGGCAACTAGCCGTAACGTCTTAAAGGAAACTGTTATTACAATATCATGTATCTAAGCTGTTAGGGCGGTTGTAAATGCTTGTCACTCACAGCGCACGCACTTTTATATTCTACCTGCTGCGCACTTCAAACGCACATTGTATCGCTCCACAGTACTGACTGAGGCTGCAGGGTTCAATCATTTAAAGAGCTTGCTATACTACATTTGCATGCTGGGTCGTATAGATGTAAGCCAAATTATTCTGGTTGGGCATATATTTATTTTTCAACAGAGTGCATTTTAATAATACCATCTTATCCTATTTTTCCCTTCTTATTAGGAGTATTTCGTTGCTTATAATCAGGATAATTTGCCTGAATTAAAATTCTGATCATAATGTGAATGATTGTTTTCGGGATTTAGAGAATCACACTTTCATATTCGATAATGCATTTAAATCAAACTTCTCTATGCCAAGGTGTTACATACTATATGGAGTTATAAATATCCATTTATTGTAATAATGCTTCAAACTCGCATTGTAAATGAATCTCATATATCGCAAATTAAATGTTGCACGATTAAATATCTTATTTAAATGTAAAATAAATATTCTACTTACATTTAATTATCTATTTCCTTAATAATGAAACAAAAGACTGGGAAAAGAAAAAGAAGAGTTAATTATTTTTATATCATTTCAAAGGGCAATATTCTGTTAACTTATTATTCACCACGCAGTTTGGAAGATACGTTTAAGATCTTATTTCTCGTGCAATGTAAATATTTCCCAGAGTGCTTAGCTGGCTTTTGCGCTATGTAACTTAGCATTGCATTCTGCATTGTAAAATTCTGCATTACAGTGTAAAATTATATAATATATTTAAATATTTAGAGGTTCCTAAATGTGAAAAATATCCGTTTTGTAAGGGTATGCGGGTTGTCATAATAGGATGCCATCAGATTTGCGCCTTTGGAGATATACTATTTGTTAAATGTTTACAACAAAGGTCAAGAAAAGGGACTAAATATGCATCGTGCGTTTATTTACACTTACGAATTTGCACGACTTCCGAAGTAAACCAAATAAGCAATTACTATCAAATGCTTTGCTTTATTTATAGCACGTAAACAATATTTGCTATTTTCCTAGGAAATAAAGTATATTTCCTACACAAGAACACGAAAGATAATGTATATTAAGGTTACAAAAATTTCTCATTGGTCTTTTGAAAACTGTAGTGAAGTAACATTTAATACTTAATAGTCTATTTGATTTTGTTATTAATAATTCGTAATCTTTCCTGAAACATTTGTTCCATGTCAAAAAAATAACTGAGAGGAAGAAATGAAATATAGTTAACTGAAATACAATATTATGTCTTAAAATATCTACGCACAAAATTAAAGAAGGAAGTAATGGAAAACTGAATTCATAGACTAAAATTAGGAAGAACGAATTGATGTCAAACTCAATAATTATGAAAATCAGTATTGCAAATAAAAGATAAAGCTTGATTAAGTCAAAAAGTTTCTTTTGTCTTAAAATGGTCAAAAGTTTCGAAAATTAATCTTTTAAAGAATATATAAAATTTTAAATATAATGATGCGAGAGAACCTGAGAGAATAATTAACATTTTTCTACTCTGATCTTAAACTATTTGAAAGCTGACGACATAAAAATAGTAACACTAGTTAACTGCGAAAAAATAGCCTGCAATCACTCATAGAAATTTTCTCTAAATTCTTTTAGATAATTAAATATTGCTTTTTATATTATGATAATTCTCTTTTTGTAAAAATAAAGATTAATCAAAAAAGCACTTTTCAATTTTTTAAAAATGTATTTGACTGAATAACATTTTCTCGTGTTTCGCTTATTGAAAACCTTGTGTCTTCAAATTAGCTCAGTGTATTCAGATATTAATTAAAATAATCTTAATCGTATTATTATGTTACATGCGTTTTACTGAAATAAGAATGCCGTAAGGAAGCTTTAAAGTATTACATAATTCTGAATCAGCCTTGCGCAACAGAGATTCGAGTTTAATCTTCAGAACGCGAATTTCCCATCATTTGCCATGAAATGTACATCATACTCAAAGAAGCTAACAATTTGTACTCTAGGAAACTCATAATTTTCAATTATAATGATTTAGAAAACGCTTAAAATGCTGAACAATCAATGATGAGGAATTTCTCCTTTGGCGTTTTCTTAAACGGCGCCAAAATATCGCCATGGCGATCACATATGGCGCCTTAAAGTACGATTTATTTTCGGAAAGCGTGGAGAAGATTCAATCCAGTGCCGTTAAGTGCTTCTTCCAGGGCGGCATGGGAGAGTACACATCTCCCACGCATTCGTAGATGAGAATTTTCAGCGCGCCGTTTGAACGTGTGGAACACGTTTGAGATGTGACAAGCTTGCACTAGGAAATACACGTTTCCGCTCTTGCTCAGCTACATGCTCCTCACTCCGGCACACTTTACAATATATATATTTTTTCTGAACAAACATTTAAAAAATGGATTGTTGTGTGCAGTGAACATTTCAGATGTATGCTTTCATTGGAAATTTTACATTTGTCAAGTTGTGAAATACTTTTCAAAATGTATATTAGCAAAATCATTTCAATTCGTAAATTATAAATGACTTAAATCTTCTGATATACTTTACAAATAAATAACTGAGCTACCAAATATACTTATTTGTGAGGTAGATTTTATGATTTTCAAATCAATTGCCGAAAAATACTTCTCAACTTAGAAGCACCGTACGATGAAGCATGTAACATCAGTGGAACTTTGAATTGAGTGACTGCTACGAATCTGCAACATTGAAAAGAGAACTCGATTATTAATTATAATATTGAAATGAATAATTATAATAATTGAAATAATTAATAAGTTAAATAATGTGAATAAGATAATTTTAATAGACAACCTCCAATACTGTATGCTTCAACTGTGATCTGTACTCTTACTAGAAGGATTACTCAGCTACTGTCTGTGGTCAAATAATCTAAGTTTCTAACATGATTGCCTCTTTTTGGTTGATGGTAACGTTGTTCAACAAAGGTAAGTGTTTGTAATATTGATTTCCTTAAGTAATTATTCTGACGTTTATTGAGCTAAAAAGTTTTATTTAAATTAGCAGTTAGAGGAATAAAACAAATAAATCCGTTTTAATTGCAAAAATATGTAATCTACAAAAATTAAAATTTGATATTTTCTGCATTATAAAAATTTTGCTGTCACAGATGTTGTTAAGAAGAAAAAGTAATTTATTCGCATAGGTATAATTTATCAGGACTAATTAACTCAGAAATTAACAAGGCTGTTTCGAATAACATATATTGTACACGATCTATAAATTTCGATTATTAAATGGACATTTTCCATCCTTACCAGTGACAAGATGCTAAATTGCCTTAATATCAGATTTTATGTGCTCACTCCTCTTTTAATTACATTCCAGTTTTAGTTAGAAATGATGCATCGGAAGTACTCGTCATGAATAACTTTTAATTCATTTACTGTAATTACTAGGCGTTACACGATGATTTCCCTAAAGTTAACATTTCAAATACTAGATTCCGCAAATTTTGCGTAAGTGATCTGAAGCTTTCCATGCTTGAGAATTGTTGTTCTACTTCTAACTTCGTTTGGCAACTATGGCACGAATTTTATTCGCAGATTCACTGAGGTTCAATTTCAATAGATTTAAAATTTAAAATTCTTAAAAAAATCTTTTTCGCATATATTTTGAATAAATTTCTATCAATATCGCATGCAATCAAGATTCTAAAGAAATCGCCCTTCCTTAGAAGCAAAGAGCGTTTTGTAAATTGGGAAGAACGACAACTATTATTAAATCTAAAGCAACGGCCCATTTCTTAAGATATATAAATATTTACTTCTTTTTCTTTAACAGATGACGCCATGTTCTTGCTGGCTTTGCTCAGAGGAAGCAAACATATTTTTGCATGCAAACATACGCACATACAAAAAATAAAAATAAATAAAAATCTGAAAGGTTTCAGATTTTAAATTACATCCAAAGAACGTTTTTTTAACATTTCGTCTGTTGCCTTTATTTATTAAATATCACGTTATTCGCACTTAAACAATAAAATTAAGTTCAAGAGCAGTATCGCAAAATAGTTTTAAATTGATCATATCTTTAGAATTTCAGATACAGAGTCTCGGGCGCTGGAGGTAAAAATGTTTTTTTCTGTACTCAAGGATTTAAAAGCGAGCAATGGTTTTCTGCTACCATTGCTCGCTTTTAAATCCTTGAGTTCGTTAATCAAAAATTCGTTAAAGTTTTAGAAAATATGAAATCGATTATAAAACAAATTCCAAATTTCAAATTTGGGCTTCCACATGCCCATATTCGCAGTAGGATTATGTCATTCAAAATTCGATGGCTCTATGTACCGTTGTTTTATCACAATGCAAGAAATGTTCATACATTTATGCAAATTTTTCATTATTTAATTTCTTCAAATATAATGCGGGACTCTAACATTTGGCCGCAAAAGTTTGAAAAGTGAAACGGACATTTATAGTAAACCAACGAAAAATCGGAAAACGAAAACAATAGTCCATCAGGGATATCTACGCACAAAATTTTAGTATAAAGTACCTTTATACTAAAAATAAAAAAAACTTAAAAAATATGAAAGGTTTCAGATTTTAACGGTCAGCTAAAAGGGTTTTTTAAGCATTTTACGCTCTCGCTGAATTCGTAGTCTACCAGTCTGTTATTACTCTCACTCCTATTAACACATTTTTTTTGTCCTTTTAGCATTATTAGTAAAGCATGATTTTCTTCGCACTTATGCCATATACAATTCAACAACAAAATCACAAATATTTTAAAAGCGGCATAGAAGTATACGTTTAGAATTCCTGATGTAGCGTTAGAAGTTGGCATACGTGTTTCTCCTTTTACCAGTCTTTTCTCAGTTGATAATATCAATGTCCACTTTTCTTAGTAAGATATTTTTACAAAAACATTTAGCCCAAATGGACGTTACCAACGGCAACTAGAATCATCAAATTCTGAATAACATAGTCCTCCACCCTAACATAGGGGCATGGAAGCCGAATTTGGAATTTGTTTTATTGTTTATTTCCTATTTTGTGAATCTTTAATGAATTTTTGATTAAAAATTCAACAGTTTTAAAGCAAGCAATGACAATACTATAGGATAATAATAATAATGATAACATTAATCTTCAGCACACGAGACTATCTATAAAAAATTCTAAAGATAAGACTTTTTTTTAATATTTTTAGCCCATATGCTCTCGAAACGTGTATGTATCTGTAAATGAAAAAAACGCCCGTTTGGGAGTAATATAAAATCTGAAACTTTCAGTACCGTTATTATTATTATATTGACATACCGCCCAGATGATATAGTGGTTATGGAAGCCTGACTATGAAAGCCCTGGGTTCAAAAACCGAAGAAGACATGGTTGTAACTGTCCGTCCCTTCATAGGAGGCGATGGATGCCCACCTATTAGGTGCCTCCATTGTAAAGAGACCACATCTGGCCTTGTACAGATTAATGGACTGGGTTACAGTGTAACTGTTCATAATCTGCCATTGGGAAAAAATGTATTGACATTATGTGCGTTTACTCTGTGCTATTCTAATAAATAGCATGTTCTTAGTGTATACGCCAACATAAAATTCGGTTCACAACAGCAAAATCCCAAAATATTTAAAAACAGCATATCTTTAGAATTTCCGATAGAAACCCTCGAGCGCTGGATATAAAACGTTTCCTTTCCTAACAGTATTGCTACTGTTCGCTTTGAAATCGGGGGGGGGGGGTAGCATCGCTTTTTCAGAATGCGAGAAACTTGCATATATCCATATAGACTCTTCCTTATTTAATTTCTTGAAATATAATGCAGACCAATAATATTTGGTGGCAGTAATATGAAACGTTATAGATCGTTTACTGTGATTCAACGCAAAATTCCGTCTCCAGACTAATATCCCATTCTGGTTTTACGTCAAACTTGGGCTAAGATTAGAAAATAAATAAATAAATAAATAAATAAAATCGGAAAGCTTTCAGATTTGACATTAACACGAAAGGGGTATTTTTTCAACGGTTTGTGTGTTACTTTTATTTATTGAATATCGTGTTCTTTGCACTTAAACCATGGAATTCAATTCAACAGCAATATCGCATAATAATTTTAAAATGAGTATATCTTTAGAATTTCTGATACACAGTCTCGTGTGCTAAATATTTTTAAATTTTTTTTTTTTTTTTTTTTTTTTTTTTTATGTACAGTGTTCCATTGCTCGCTTTAAAACCATTGGGTGTGTTCATAAAAAATTTGTAAAAGTGTTTCAAATGTGAAATCGATTATAAAACAAATTTCAAATTCCAAATTTTGGCTTCCAAATGCCCATGTTCGGATTTAGATGTACGTTATTCAAAATTTGATGGCTCTAGTTACCGTTGTTTTATCACAATGCGAGAAAAATGCATACATTTCTGCAGATTCTTCATTATATACGTTCTTTAAATATAGCGCAAGGCTCTAATTTTTGGTGGCAGCAAAATGTGAAAAGTGAACTGACATTTATATTGAACCAACGTAAAATACCAAAATGAAATTAATAACCCATCTTGGCTAACGCCCATGGGCTAAAACATCTCATGTAACATTTAAACATCTCATAAAGACCACATGACGTCCTTGTACGCCCTATTAATTTAAACATATTTTTGCTGGATTTAATTTAAACTTGTTTCCTCGAACTTAGTTGTAGATATATTTCTCATTCAATTAACTTAATTCTCGCTTTGCCGCAATGCCAAAATACGTAAATCTCAAAACATTATCATTTAAAACTGTAAAATACAGAAAAGCATAAAACACCAAATAGAATTAAAAATATTTTTTACAATTAAATTTAGGTTCTCTACCCAAAAACAAGCATTTCGGACAAAGAGAAGACAGATTTTTTTTTTCTTTTTATCCGTGCACAAAACTGAAATTTCGGTCCTGCTCGGCAAAAGCACATTGAAGGTGCAGAAACTGCCTTAATTCACTATCCTACTAAGGGTTTTCAAATGTGAATAAATGATGGTTTCTTTAATCTTAGCGACACTGTAACAACTATTAAATTGTTGATAATTATACAAGTATTGCAAGCAGATTAACTAAAGGCATAAAATCCTTAACCGGATTAACACAATTCAATCAATTTTACAATAAGAACAACATAATTCAATCACTTTTACAGCAAAAATACACAATTTACCAATATATAAGAACACGGAGCTTATTCAGGTAGCTAACAGAGTGGGTATACGTATATATATATATATATATGTGTCACATATATATACGTATATATATATGTGTGATGCCTTTATCCAGAATAAATAGATCGGTGAAGAATCATAGATGTAGTCGTAGCTTAAATTGTCAGACGATAAGTTTAAAAAACAGGATCCATTTATTGTTATTCAGGAGTAATAGCAGTTACAAAATTAGATCACATGAGTAAATAAAAAAGAATTACTAATAACTTTTTGTATGAATTTTACTGCATCGTGACATTTAAGAAAAGCCCCCGATATTCCTTTGCGAGTCTTTTTATAGCCTCTGGAAAGGCGGAACTTCCAAGAAATGACGTCAGCCTCGTCAGCCAATCCAGTTCGCTTTAAATATTTCCAGAGCATTCTATAACTGTACGTGTACAAAAGGCGGGAAAAACAACTTGACTACGGGGCTGTGGATTTAATTCCACGTACTTTCAAATAAGAGACTGTCGCCTTTAAAATTGAAAAGAACATACAGTTAGAATTTTAAGTGTATTTTTGACTATGGAATTTATTATATATATATATATATATATATATATATAACCAATTTTCGAAAAACCAAAATTTGAAATGCATAAGAAATAAATTTCTTTAAATCATATTAATGTAAAAAAAGAATTTAATCAGTGTTAAAAACAAAACTTTTCAAACAAGTAATGCCTTAATTTTAAAAAAATTCATGAAATTCAAAGAAAAAAGGGAATTATAGAAGAAGAATTCAATCGACTTTCAATGACGCTTCGTGAGGAGGCAGAACATTAAAATCAATTTAAATCTCTCTTTCAAAAAAACAAAACCCTTTTTTTTCTATATCCAGAATTAGCCGATGAACCATTCCAACGTATTTTAATTATAATAGTTCACACGAAATCTCTGCCTCTCCCCAAAGCAAGGTAAAAAACAAGGTTAATTCTGAACATAATTCTACTTTTAAACAGATACTACTCAATTTAAAGAACTGAAAAAGAAAGTGAAATAGTAAAATACTTAAGCTTAAAATTCAAATCAAAATTTTACCTTTAAACAAAGAGAAGTTATCCAAAGAGAATTGAAAATGCAAGTGAAAATATTAAATCCAAACGGAATTGAAATATACATAATTAAAAACTTCGAGTACTTTCAATTATAATTCCATATTCATTGCAATTTATTGGTAAAACTGGTTATAAATTTCTCACTTTATGTCTTTACTGATATTTTTCAGCAGCTTAATGCGCGAAAATACTACACGTAATTACATTAAGATCTTTAAAAAATTGTATTGTAATTATATATATATACTTTTAGTGCGGCCGATTCCAGGTAAAAAGAGGAGGTGCACAACTACATGTTATAACAGTCCCATAATGAACATTCCAATTTTCGAGATTACTCGTTTTTGAGTTATGCGACATTCATATATATATATATGTACATACATACGAACGTCACGAAAAAAATCCCTTCTGGATCAAGTTAATATTCATTTTTCAATCCGTTTTGGGAAAATAGTCCTTTATTCTATCCGTACTTACAAATGTCATGCACAAACATCGTATAAATGGACTCGATAGCAGTCAAAACGGATATTTTTCTTGATATATGATACCCGAAATTTTTCGTGACTGCAATATTTTCTTTATTTTGTTGAAGGAAGTAAAAAAAAAAAAAAGAAATACTTTCTTTAGTAACGTTTTACGCCTGCTGTAGTTTTTCGATTTATTCATTAATTATACTTGCGATTATACTTGCGTTATTTGCGTTAATGAGCTTCGAGGGAAATTTTGAATCAAGCAATATACAGTACAAAAATTAGAACTCTCTTCGCTATAAGCAACCATTCATTATTACACGCTATTATTTTGAATGTAATTCAGCCAAAATTTTACGAGTGGAACATTCTTCAAATTTTCATTGTTAAATATAAAATTTAATTAAAATTAGATGTCATTCGTCTGTCCACCAGAGAAATATTTTTGTTTAAATTTATAACATATGCGCATTAACTTTGCAATAATGTATCATTTAAATTATTCAGTGCTTTGTAATAAAATGTATATAAAATAAAAATTTCTTCTGATTTAATGCAAATTTAAACTAAATCTGCCCAATATCTGGAAAATTTACACATTTCTAATCTATAAGTGAATAGTATAATTACGTGGAAGGTTTCATTAAAACAAATAGCTTAATAAATGAGAATTATGCTTATTAAGAGTTTGCATTCTTTATGATATACTTCTTTGATCAAGAAATACTTAACTTCAATTCACTGTTAAAATAGAAAACAATCAAGTAGGACGAAAGTAAGATCTGAGAGCTGAAATGTTTAGACAAGAGATTGACACACATATCTAGAAGTTATTAGGTATATCATGTAATTTATTGTTTTTCCAATAATAATTATTATTGCATTTGCTGTGCACACTTTGAGGGTAGTTCCACTCTCTCTCTTTCTCTCCCTCTCTCTCTCTATATATAGATATATAATGTATGTGGGGTGTGTGATGAAAAAGACGTAGCAGTATCGGTGTCGTTGAATCACTGATTGCGTATCCAATAACGAAATTTCCAATAACGTATCCAATAACGAAGTTTCAAATTTTAACGATCGCCTTAAAGGACTCAAAGTTTAATGTGGTTTATCAATAGGGATTATCAAAAGAAATGACTCGGAATAGCAAAACATTTTAAAGAATTAAGATATAATAACACGCCGAACAAATATCATTTTCGCTTTTGCAGCTGAAAATCTTGGTTCGGTAAAACCATCGAAGCTAGTCCTGTGAAAATTTAATATAACGCTGATTTTTGTTGTTTGATTTTTAAATGAATATTTTATAGGATCTTAGATAAATATGCATTTATACTAACATGGGAACGTTATATATCTTGTGTATATTTACAAAAAATTGTAAAGTACACAAAAAGCAAAAGTGAAAAGTAAAGTGACAAAATATGTAGTATAATTCTATAAAAATATTTGCTATTTTTAATTAAATATATTATGAATTAAATGCATTTTTTAAACGAATCAATAAGGCTAAAAGTAAAACAAAAATATTTTTAAGATATGCATCCATTGCTTTTAACTAGTTAAGTCCGTTAATTAATAACAGGCATATTCAAAATAAAATAATCACATCTCTCCTTTTTTCGAACTTCAATAAAATTGAATGAAAGTGAAATAACGCCTTAAAATAAAACAACGCAAACTCAGTTATCTTTTGGCCCTTTTCGAATTATGGAGGTTTAGATTGTTAGTTGGATGCGCTAACAAATTACGGCATATAAGCAATCATGTGGAAATGCATCCATTGCATTGCTCTCGCACGTAACGTGCAGCTGAAAAAGAAGTATGGCACTAAGAGGTGAAATACACGTAGTGACTAATTTCGTCCATCACCTATGTTTTTCGGGAGCCTCAAGAAACTCGTTTATTAATTTTGAAGCTGACAAGTATAAATCAGGTGTGCTGCTGAACACTTATACAAAAGAAAACACTGGGAAATGCCTTTATTTCTTCAAGAAAAAATAAGATTTATTCAAGAAAAATTATATTTATTTGTTATAAGAAAAAATGCTTAAAATATAATTATTTTGCAGCGGGTGAAACTTGCAATATTAATTGTGAATTTTGTATCTATTATAATAAGAAGCTATCTGTTATGAATAAGAAGATATCTGTTATAATAAGAAATATCTATTATGAATGGCATTGAGACCAGTGTTCATTTTCTTTTTAACATTTTATATCTCAATTATCAGTTTTATTTCAGTATATTTATAACATATAAGGAATTTAGTTGTAACGTTACCATCTCTCGGAAAATCTTTTACGGCTTCTGTTTATTTTATTTCGGATTCTTGATAGTCTGGTAGAAGATGTTTCCCTTTCTACTTAACGCTTTCGTTCCTCATAATGTTTTCTTCAAAATGTATATAAATTATTATTGAAAACAATTCGTTTTGAATTTTTCATAGATTTGCATAGTTAGATTTGTTTCACTCAAACTTTCTTTTGGGCTTTGAGGAATTCAGTCACATATATTTAATATAACTGATATGTCAGAAATAAAATTATGAACTACAGGGTGTTCAAGACCGCCCAATCTCTGCTCAGTAAAGGTCATCACTTTCCATACAAAAGAAATGCCAAAAGTACTGTACCTATAGGATCCATAGCTTTCGAGATAAAAAAAATATTGGAAGTACGAAAATCGGTATTTGAATATCATTATATATGAAGATGTTCGAAATGACCACCATACATATCGAGGTATGCCTGCGTACCTCGATATGTATGGTGGTCATTGAGGTACGCAGGGTTCGCTGACCGCACATATTGCCCGTGCATTGACCGCACGGCCCGTGGATTGGCTGACCGTACACGTTGCAACAGCACATGGTGTTCACCAAATCACACGCAGAATGAAGACAAGCAACTAAGTCACTTTCTGTAGTAAATAGGCTTCGATAAATCATTTCCTTCAGATGGCCCCATAGGAAGAAGCTCAAAGTTATCAGGCATGGCGATTGTTTCAGCCATAAAACCAGAATCTTACGCCCTATCCAGCGGCCTTGGTATTACATAGGCAGCCGATTACGTATAGAATACATTATAACCACACAAAGATTACCCGTAGCTACTAGATCCAGCTTCTTAAATGCGATTCAAACGATGGCTGAATGTTGAAGATCTTCCTATGTAAATATATGCAAATACCGATGCTAATGTTTCTTTTAGTTTTTTTTTTCCTTGCACGAATAAGACATCATACGTTTTCACATTTTCCTGGAAACCTATGGGTCGTATCGGTACCGTTCTTTAGGTAATTTTTATGTATTCCAAGCGAATAATCTGACTGTGCAGAGATTAAGCGGTTTTGATTAGACACCCTTATTTTCGGTTAACGAGAAATAAATATTTTGTCTGAATAATAATACGCCTAGTAACAACACACGTAATTTTTCTTTAAATTCTTAGACATTGATTAGTATATTTTTCACATAATAATTTTAAAAAAGAAATTTTTATGATCATTATTTGTCAAAGTAAAACAAAATATTGAGAGAAATGAAAATTTATTGAGAATTGATTAAAAATAATTTTTACTAAAGGATTAGTTAGCATAAGTTATTATATTTATCATTTTGTTATTTGCAAAATATAGCATTTAAAATCAAATAAATGGAGATTTGAAAGTGATGGAATAATTATCCTGCTTATTTTATAATAGCTGTCTTTCTTTAATAGCTGGTGCCATCGCCCCTGACTACAACGCAAACTTTGCAACCTGATTTTAAGGAATTTACAAAACTCTTTATCAGGTCTAGTGGAATTTCATACCACCTTTCTCAAAGAGCACTTTTAAAATTATTGAATCCTTGGGCTGCTGCAATTCGGTGGCCTAAGACGTGCCATATTCTCTCAATGGGGTTCACGTCGAATCAGTTTTGGGTGTACTCTGAGCAACTGATTCGAGTGATACATTCTTTTCTAAAGTATTTTGATACCAGCCATGCTTACGGCGATCAAAGATTGTCCATCTTAGCAACAAATCTGTGGCACATTGCCCCTGAACGAACTAACATAGAATTTTAATACTTCATTTATGTATATGTAACCGGTTAGCAAGTGTTTATTATTCCGCTCCAAAGCTTAGAACAGCTTCGTTGGAATCTCGATTTTTCATGAAGGCAAACTTCGTGTTCTTCGCTCCCTCCAGATCAAGAGACGTGAAGAATAGTTTCTGGCTGAATCTGGAGTCGTAAATAAACAGTACTGTCATCTCTTTTTCTTAGCTCCTCTGAACATGACAATGTTCCAATGTAATACCAAGGCTCCTATGTAATACCAAGACATGAACGCTTTTGGAAGAGGAAGAAAGTGGGGAAACAACCAATGGTTTCTCCGCATAATGTCCAACGTCATGAAACGTTCATCCAGCGAAAGAGAAAAGTTGAGTTTCTATGGTAGCCTGAAGTACTATAACAAATTAGTACTCGCTTTATAGTTCTTTGAAGCAACAATGAGAGAAAAATGTCTTAAAATGATGTTGTTTTTCCTAGCCGCTCTTGACAAAATTATCTACAATTGATTCACTGCTTAGAAAACGGCTTCGTGCTACCAATGCAATACTTTGAGGAATTTCAGATTCTGGAAGCTCTCCTTTCGTTTTTGATCCCAGTTTAACTTCTAATAAACACTCAATTTTGACTTTTTAAACAATACCTTTGAATCATAATTAAACACTGATCACGTTTGGACTTCACCTCCTATTTAAACAAAAGTACACATACTAAATCCAGCGTGTCTTCATTTCATAACACATTGTCAGTAGCCCATTGTGCTTATACCATGCCCTATCCTAGGAGAATAAGGCCAATTTGTGTTTATCTGCCTGTGATTAACATAAATAATTACAGCACTGGACATTGGTTGAAAATTTTAATCAGTGGGCTTATGTTTTCAAATTACATGCTAATTTTGAATAACAGTGTAAAAGATGTACAACAAACTATCCTAAGGAACTTCCAAACGTATGGCAAATTTCATTTCCATGCGTTAGTTTTAAAACGTTTGAAAAACAATTATTTGCTTTTGAAAGCACAAATAACACGCTCTTCTCTCAAAGAAGAAGAATGTTTTCAAATGACTGTTCTGTTTTTGACAAGCAATATTCATAAGTACTGGAATTGACAATTAAACAAATATGGTTATGAGAGGATTTTGACTTTCAAAAGAGAGCAGAGAAGAGACACTTAAATTAACGAGCAAAATTAATTAGTGAAACGCCATTTCGACAAATTTATAAAAATAATCCTCCATCTCGTTATTATGAAAGGATTCAAATGTTTGAAGCTGAACAAAGGCTGTGTTTTGATCTTGTTTCAAGGAATAACGAGCTCAGAGAGTTAAAATAACATACATTTTGTTTCATACTAATTAGAGAAACTGGATTGTTCCGATAATTATTTTCCATCTTATAAAGATCCATATTTCAAGACTTCTGTTAGATGACTGATTGGAAATAAAGATGTTATTCTTTTCCAGAAACAAACTGTGATGAAAGAATATTTATTTAAAACGCTTTAATTAATTTTAAAAGTATTCTGCCAAGTCAATCAGCAAGTGCTTCGTGAAAAAACACAGTAGGCAGATATGACTTCATATACGTAATCAGAATATAAAGAAGATCTGAATATTGAAAATAATACTGAAAGAATCTTGATACGAAGTATTTCTTCTTATCATGTGATCACTAAAGGTTTTGTCTGTGAATTGTCTTTCATGTATAAATAAAATTTTTGAAATATATTCCTAAGTACAAATGTCTTTAACTTGCGAAATGATTAGAAGGAAGTTTCTACAATAGATAAATTTCTATAATATCTCTTTTTGCTACTTGGTGCCTTTATATCCAATAGCAACGAAGTGAATTTCATGACAGCTAAAACTTATGATTATTATGTACGCTAACCTGTTTCTTGTCATTCATCGCGTAAATACATTCAGTTTTGAAAGAAACTATAGACGAGTTGACCTAATAAGTTTATATATACAAATTGAACTGTAAAGTTATGAAACAGGGATGCTTAGTATATGCTTGTTTTCCTAGGAAGGTATAAATAATTGTGGTTTATATAACAAATTTCTTAATCACAAATAAATCTGTTTGCAGCTATTTTACTTGTTTTGTCAAAAAGTCCGAAGAGACTCACTCCATTTTTCTCAATGTTTCCGAAGGCACAAGTAAGCATTTGGCCATTTAATTATCTTGTACAGTTCCAGCTGCATATTTTTGTTTTCTTTTAAACGATAAAATAACACATTAGATATGAAAAAATTGTCTGTCTATATGATGTGAAACTTCCAGTTTTCACTATCGAAAGCAAGCTTTCCACAACGCTCTGAGAAAGAGGTTCCTTGCATTTTTCTTGAGTTCTTTGAGAAAGTAAAAAATTTAAAGGGTTCATAGCCAGATGCCAATGTCCGTAAAATGTATCCGAAAATTTACGTGTTTCTTATTCATGAACATCTTACAAAGGTTCCTTC
Organism: Stegodyphus dumicola; assembly: GCF_044657685.1. Taxonomy (NCBI): domain Eukaryota; kingdom Metazoa; phylum Arthropoda; class Arachnida; order Araneae; family Eresidae; genus Stegodyphus; species Stegodyphus dumicola. The sequence continues at coordinate 93,856,499 of NC_140772.1, read as the reverse complement.
CAAAATAAAATGCACCATTCTCTCATAGATTGTTAGATTTTCTGAAACCACTCCAAAATCTTTCCAGGTAGCATTCAAATTTTCTAACAGTCGTCAAATTTTGTAGAAACGGTAATCTTTAACGATTTTCGAGTTGTCATTCAAATGACCATAACGTTTGATATCACTGTATCGATTCCTGATCATAGTCTGACTCATAATGTTGTCCCAGTGCCAGCGGCAGTTTCCCAAACATTTTGCACGAAGTAAAATATGTTTTTCATTGTAAAATAAGACACATAAGAATTGCTGGAATACACTTTCAGTGACTGTTTATACTTGGTTTGTTTTGCATACTGGTTGGTCTCTATAACTGTATGTAATATCATGTCTTTAGCCATCATGCGAAAACGTTCAACTGGAGTTTTCCTGAAACCGCATTTACAATGTTTTGACGGACTTGAAAAGGAATGCTGCTTGGTAAAAGCATGACATGGGTCTCCCAATCTTTAGACTTAGGAGCTTATACTTCAAATATAGTTTCTTCACAGTTTTTTGATAAATTGTATATAGTTCCTGCTGTATCTTCTATTTCAATTCTCAAGTCGCAATGGTATGTTACAGTGTATGAAAGAATCATCTAGCTTTTTTTCATCACTAACTGAATCAGGCTAAGGAGGATCAAACTGGTAAAGATTACAGATTCATCAATTTTTTTTTTTTTTTCATCAGAGAGAATTCATGTATTCCAGAGCGTCTTGAGAAGTTAGATATTTTCTTGTTATTTTACAAACATTGATCTTTCAAAGACAATTCAAATTTTCCTGAAAGTAATTAACAGGGAAGTAACTGATGTACTTTAGTAAAAAAAATACTGTAGATTATTTGATGATACTGCTGATTATACATGCGTATGTGCAGTTCTATAGAAAGCTTTTATCTCATGCCACAGCTTTGACTGCTCACAGTGAACCACTAGGATACAAGGTCAAAAAGAAATTTTCAAAGTTAATTTCTGTTTGGAATGTTTATCTATTTTATAGAAAAGTAAATTCTGCTTTTACTGTTTCCAAGGAAACATTACATAGACGAACCTTCTTTTACTCAGACAACCTATTTAGGAGACTGTGTAACATTTTACTATTTTAATATTATAAGGTATTTCTCCCGCCTTCTTAGTGTGCTTTCGTGTTGTTGTGGTCTGCACGCTCCCCGCGTATTCGAAAGGTCCGTGGTTCGATTGCCGGCGATGTCATTGTTCATTTTACACGTCTCCTGCTTCGAAATAACCTAATGCCTCTACAGTGAAGCCCGAACTAAAAAAAAGTGGTTGATAACGATTCTCCACCACCAGGATTTGGTGATTGGGTCCCCTAAGCCCCAGACGCCTTTTACAAGGGGGAGTATATAAGGTATTTCTAACGCCTTCTTAGAGTGCCTCTGTGGTGAATGCATGCTTTCTGCGTATTCGATAATTCCATGGTTCGATTCCCGTCGAGGGCATTGTTCATTTTGCACGTCTCCTGCTTCGAAATAACCTAATGTCTAGAAACCAACAGAAAATTCCAGAGTATTCATTATATTCCTTAATACTTCCATATGTCATTCTAATGCCATTGTATAAACAGTTATTTTTTATAGATGGATTGAAGGAATGCGAAAGAGTGGGGAAGAGTGATGATATAAAAAATTTGGGGATCAGAGCGTTGTCCGGTTTACAGGACATCTATAAAATACAAACAAAATACCTCAAAGTAAATGTTTCATTTATATTTTTATTTCTGCAAGTAGTTCTATAAATCTACCAGCAGAAATGCAAACATCTATTCAGAAAAAGAACACAGATTTTAATCCTAAATAATAGTTCAAAACTAAATACTTTTAAATGGTCATTTTTAATGAAATAATTTATGACAGGCCACCTTTTTAGACTGCATATAAAATTTACATCAATTCCAAGGGAGTTATGCAAAAGCCTATCTATTTGTTTACTTTTCTTTTCCGTTTAATGAAACTTTATTCAACCGTCCTATATTTAGGGCAGTGGTCCAATATGGGTTTTAAAAGAGAATCCTTCCTAAAATCAATAAGCATGCATATTTAGGAGATATACTTTCCCTACTCTATAGGTTGAAAATGATGTCTCACTCGTTAAATGGATCTGCTTACATTTGTTCATCATGTTGGTAGTAATTTTAAGGAGCTTTTTCTCAGTTACCTTCTTGCATAGATACTTGATGCTTAGAGAGTCCATCCATTTTTGAAGAAGATGTAGTCGAGCCGGATTAAATTCCTTTTTTATTTAAATTCTCATTTTGTGGCCACAATTCACTTGTTACTGTACTCGTGCCTATTAAAGAACATTTACAATTTTGATATTATTGCCATAGAAGCGAATAGAGCAGCACACACATGATCGCAGAAAGACGTCTGGCCAAGAAGAAAGCAGAATCAAAAGTGACGCATCAGTTCATAGAAAGAGGGAAGGGAGTCAAAAGCTTCAGTTTTGTTTTCGTTTACAGTTTGGTGATTGGTCAAAAGACATCTGCATTAAGCGTTACGTAAGATTGCATGATTAATTTGAATGACGCAATTTAGACTTATGGCGCTATTTTTAAGAAAGATATAGGAAGTCCCCAAATGAAATAAGAAATAAGAGGTTATAGACAATTAAAATTAGAAATTTGCTTTCATATTTTTTATCTTATATATATATACGTTGCTTGAACGCACTCAGCTGATGAATATTTATTAATATTTAACAATATTTAACTTTGGAATGCATTCACTAATGTGAGTTTCTTACGGAGGTCTATAAAATTCAACACCATTTCTAAAGTTTAATGAGGTTTCGCCAAGAATATCCACTGAAATCACTGCTTGATAACTCAACCAAACGTTGGTACTACAGTCCAAGGCAAACATAGATCCATTTGTTTCCAGTTCATGTTCAAATGATCTCACAACCCACACTTCTGATAATCTTATTTCATATAAAAGCGTTGGTTTCTTTGGCATCTTCGTTAAGGAAACTAATTGGTTGCATGCGTCTTCATGCAGGCGACACACTGAACTCCCTGTATCAATTTGTGCAACAACAGTCGTATTGATAAATGCCACTTCTTCGGTCTGAACTCCTTCATTCTCAACATCATTATATTTTCGTGTAATATGAGCACCATAGACTTCCACTTCTTTCGAATTTATTAAGGGATCACCTGTTTTCCTGAACACTCTGGGGCAATACCACTTGAAACTTCCCCTGTCTCCACTCTCATAGCATTTTAACGCATATTATCTCTAAAAATTCTCATTTTGTTAGTTTTCTGATGAAAGAGGAGACCTTGATAGCTTTGATTGATCAAAGTTCCGTATTATATGGTGTTTTAGTCACTTCTTAAGTTTCCTAAATGAAAATGTTTGGCAAACAGTTCTAAGGGTGAAACGACATTGTCCACTTTGTGAAAGTGATTTTGAAATTTGCTCGAGGGTTTTTTCAATTTGATTAGTGACAATCAAAATCCTAAATTGATCTAAAGTGTTGTTTTCAGTCCTGACACTCATCCTTCAAAGTACATAAATAATTCATGTTAAAAGTCACGCTAGGGGTTGGTTGGGCATATTGGTGTTAAGTGAATATATCCCGAAATTTTGGGGAGGGGTTAACTTAAACTTTTTCAGCAATAGTTTTTCAACATACTCCTACGTTTCGACCTTATTCACTGATTCATGAGTGGTTAGTTTATTTATTTCACATGGAAGAAGCCCCAAAAGGTGGCTGATCCATTCTTCCTTTGGTCAGGGGCCACAACGAATTAGTCGTTCGAGATCAAACAAATGCAAATTTAGATCTTCTTTCGCGTCATATACTTGAACTAGTTTTGTTTTTAATTCTTTGCTAGAGTTTCTAGAGTTTTCCGCTCGAATTTTTTGTTATTTTTCTTACCTTCAGCTTCAATTGTAAATTTGTCTAACTCTAATTGCATTTAATTTTTTCTTTTGCATTCCGTGATTGTTCTTGTCTTTTTTATAATTGCGTTTAATAGTTCTTTGCAAACCTTTTCAGCATAATATTTTCTAACAAGAAGAACATTCGTGAATTCTATAACTTCGAAATGTGGTTAAGTATCGAAACTCAAATCATCAGCTGAAATTTTTAATTCTGCTTTTCGCTAAATAAGATAGTTCCGACCAAACTAATTTCAAATACTTAACTTTCAAATCAGAATCAAAATAAAATCTAAATTACCTGACTATGAGAGAAAAGTATAACTTGTAATTCAAAACATCCGAATAGCTTAATTTCGTTTCATATTCTATCTTCCGTCGAACACCCAAACGTATATTCGCTATGGTTCGGTTAAAGGTATTTTTTACTTAGCAATGAGACGTTCTTCTCAAAACCAACAATTATTTGTTGCGCCAAAATAACATAAGTATGATATAGACACATATTTTTACAGAAGGAAACACAGTTCTCATAGCTTGCTGCTCTCAATTTACGCAAACTCAACGACGATAAAGAAACCAACCGATTGTTACACTTTTAGAATTGAATCACGTGATTTTCATTTGGAATGTTACCAGGAAATTCAACAAAAATACGAGTGCTTAATCAAGATAATGCTAACGCTTTACATGTGTGTAAGATGATGCTTGTCATAATTATGAACTTGAGTCGACAATCCTCCCAGGATGCACATATGCATCTTTGGCATGCCTGTACCCATGAAGGCCTCAGAGTACCTCATTCATTATACCATAGACCATTATCAGTGCAGTTGCGAAGTGCGCCAGAGGAAATCTCATTAAAACAAGATCTGTCACAGACACTTAGTTTATATAGACACTGAACGATGAAGATCGGCAGAACTGCGAGCAATACAGTTGAGAGATTAGATACAGTCTGGTTCCAAAAAGATGGCCTAACGGCAAACACGAAGTATGGCTGTACTCCAGTACTCTTCCACAGGACACGCTGGGCGCCCCATGGAAATCTTCCAATGTCCCCTCGAGCAGTACGTCTACGCAGAATAAGTATACTGGTTTCAAGAGTCACTGATGCTTACAGTATTCGGAATTCGGAATACTGTGTACTCAAGCAAATCCCTGTGTATGATATTATTTCATCACCACAGGAAGGAAGTTAGTGCAAATATTTACCACCGTCTTTCTGTTATTATTTAAAGTTGGCCGATAAAATACTCCAAATAATATATATATATATAGTAAAATTAAATAAATAATTAAAGATTTCTTTTGCAGCATTGCTGCAAGGAATGAAATTTGAATTTAATATTTTATTATATTAAGCTAATTTAAATTTTAAATTATGAAAATTCAATTGTATACAATAAAAGATTAATTATTGCTGCGAATTAATTTGCAATATTATTTAAATTCGGAGAGCATATGTAAATTAAGTGCAAGTATCTAAAAACATGATAAAACATTAATTAATTCAAAAAATAATCCTAAAACTTTAAAAAAAAAAATAAATAAGACCAAATTAGTTGCATAAAGTAACTATAAAATAATTTTGAGAAATTTAGTACGCAAATCGACTAGGAAACAATTTGTTTAATTAAAATTACATTGCTAATGTAATTAATAGTATAAATCCAAAGTAATTTAGAAACCCTTTGCCTATTCTAGAACTTCCCCAATACGACTTATTCATGTAAACCAAAATAAACTAAATACAATCTATAAAAATACAAAGATAATACTAAAAGGCAAGTAAATAATAAGTTTTAATGTAGCTTTCCTTGTAACTACATATTTTGTACACCGGAAGGTGCAGTAGCATTTGCTGAACAAAGTGAGGTTCACTGGTTTGTTTCTGCTAACTGGGTAAATAGAGGGCGCTAATACTATGTACAGTTGAGTGTTAAGCTGCTACCTGTGTAATCTATTGTAAAAACCTTGCTGTAAATTCTAAAGTAACGTAAAATGCTTGTTCTGTGTGAAAAAATGTTGCTAACTGCTAAGGATTGTAAAAATATACGGAATGAATGAAAAATGATGTTAACGTTCATGTAAATGATTCCAAATTTTGAAAGAAATTCCAAAAAAAAAATATTTTGGAATAAAGTTCGCAATTTTTTTTTTAAATTAAAGTTGGAAAACTTTTTAATGAATTAAAAGTTCGAAAAACATTTTAATTGAATTAAATTAAATTAAATTAAATTAATTTAAAGTTTGAAAAAATGTGACTTAATTTTAATGTTGGAAAATTTAATGCTTACAAATTGAAGATATGGATAATAATTTAATTGTAAGAATTTTTTTATTTAACTGAATTGATTAAAATTGAAATTCAACAATAGTTAAATCAAAACTTATTTTGATACTCTTTTCAAAATAAATACTGGTCAAAGGTAAGGAAAATTAGAAATTAAAAATCTTCACTCAATTCGGGCTATAATTGAAACTTTTGAAAAGAGCCTTCGTTAGTAAAAGGAAATATTAAAATATACATTTACGAAAAATTTACATACAAATATACGTAAGTGCAACACAACCACCAGAGGGCCTCACCTATGCGCCAGCAGTAAGAGCGAGGTGAAAGAGGAGTATCACAGATAGAGAGAGAGTGTTCTATCCCACGCCGAAGGTGGTAAGATGTCTCCATGAGAAGATGGTAAGACGTAGGTCTACACGTGAAAGTGTTAAATAATGAACTGTATGTTTCCACGAGGGGGTGTTAAATTGAACTGCATAATACGACAGCATGTGCGAGTAGGCGCCAAGCTGCTATGTTATAAAATTAGTAAAAGCTATCCAGAATCCTGTTTGTATCCAATGGCACTGTGACTCGATTTAATGTACCTTCTTCTGTTATTTTTATTAAATATTCTGTGGTGTGGAAAACGTTGGACTTGTTAATTGACCCTAGCAAAGAATCTTCAACTCCCCTACCACATACATATTTACAAATTAATTAATTACTAAATACATATTTACAAGAATTAATCCATTAACTCTTCAATATCCCCCATTACCCTCCAGTTAAGGTTTAAGGTAATGTTATCATATCGTAAAGAGTCAAATAATTAAATAGAAAAGTTAATGTCTGCCTTTTTAATATAGAAATTAATAAATTGTGTTGGGACCTAGTTATTTACTTGAACATTAATTAACTTCATTATTTCTTTCTTTGGATCATCTATTTCAGTACATATATGTTTTATTCTAATTATTTTGCTATAAAAGGAGCTACCTACTACTTTTTTAGAAATATTAGAATTCCAATTAATTAGTTTGATAGCCTAAAACTGGAAATCCCTCCTTTTATCATATAATTTAATTTCACTGTGTTTAATTATGAGCAGGTCAAGGTATTCAATTTTATCTTGATTCGTATTAGTTCTATTAAGTGTTAAGCTGTCTGAGTAAATTTTGAATTGTTCAACACCAGAATCATTGTTGAAAGTTACAATATCATCAATGTATCTAAAAGCATTTGCAAATAACTTTAATTCATTAATATTCAAACCTAGTTGGAAATTTTATTCATTAGCAAATAGGAATAGATTGCATATTTGTGCAGAACTGCCATTGGAATTCCTTTCACCTGCTGAAAGATCCTATTATTGAAATTAATGCAGTTATTAAATAATGCACAATGTTTTCCATCTGTCAATTCAGAGGAATCTTAGCATGTCAGGAAAAAGTTGTGGTAGTTGCACTAAACTAGTCAAATTTTATATATATATATATATATATATATATATATATATTATATATATATCTCTCTTTATATATATATATATATATATATAAAGAGAGAGAGAGGGAGAAAGAGAGAGAGTTGATCAAAAAAATTCAACGTCCATATATTTTAATTCCTAATTAGTGAAATCAATGTATTTTCATGCTCTGAGAAGTTCGTAGTTTCCATTTTTGTCAATGTTAAAGTAAAATGAGCATTCAAATACAAAAATGCTCAATCCTATTGCACACATTAAGTTTATACTTCTGTTTTATACTGTTTTCGTTTCGAGTAATTTACTTTTTGTTTACAGAAAAAAACTATGTTGTTGTGATTACAAATATATGAAATTGTGTGATTAACTATAATCCATACAAATAACTTAACATATATCCTTAATGGTATATATCAGTAGCAAGCAGCATAACATACAGACCCTCCAAATTAGTAAAAATATTTCTTAAAGTTAATTCTTTAAGAAGAGAATGTTGCTTGTAAATTTTTTCTCTTTCCTCTCTAAAACTGCTAATCGCGGCGACATTAAATGTTTACTGAATAACTAAATTTTTACTTTTCAAAGCCTTTATTCTCCGCATTTTTAAATAACTCTTCTACCTTATCTTTTCATGATTACCTCAAGAAAGAAAAATTCTGAAATATTTGAAACCTCCCTCAGACAACTCTCCACTACAGCGACATAATCTTTCATCTCAGTAATTATTAAAACTACCTGAAAATTATTCTTTGACGACACTACTTTGCTGTGCCCGCCAAAACCTTGTAGCTATTAAAGAAGTTATCAAAACATTATTTTTTTCTCTCATGCCATTTTAACGGCAGTCTTTAGCGCACACCTTTTAAACGCATCATATCTCTTGCCCAAGAAGTAACAGCTGCTCTTAAGTGCGTAGGGTAACCAATTGTCCGCAACGATTGTTCTAATGAGTTTTTACGTATCCCAGAAATTATTTGGGCTTCAAAAGAGGGAAATGGTGCATGGTGGGATAAATCTAGTCGATAAAGGATATGTGAAAGTGAGTATGCTCACGCTTTTTAAAAACCCAGGAAAGTGGGTCCATTTTCAGGAGATTAGCACTCGTTGAGAATTATGATTGCAGAAATGGTAACAGCGGAGGAATAAAATAGAATGAAATAAAGCGGAAAGTAAATTGCGCTTTTGATAAATGAGATGATTTGTCTTCTGGAATGTGTAGGTAGTTAAAAACAGTTTCCGTATTTTACACCCACCCACATATATATATTACCTAAACTGCTGTGCGATGTATGTGTGAAGCTGTGTTTTCGTAATAAATAAAATTACCTCAAAACAAATTGCTAATTATTAAAATGAATTTTGATGATTATAAAAACTTGAATTCTTTAATGTTACGGTAACTTGAGAAATAATACTGTAGAATCGGTACTTACTGTCTAGGAATATGATGTTCGTAAACTTACTTCCGATGTGGCTGTCTAGGGGCTAATAAACTAGTCCGATTTACAAATAACTTGAATATTTAATGAAACATGAATAGTTGCTACAAACTACAAAGTAATTACATACATAGAAGAAAATAAATGAGATTACTTACAAACGAAGAGAAGGAATCGCATTTTACAAGCAAACATTTTTGAATCGCGTCATCCTCTTAATGGCGGAATCCAATGCCTTCGTCATCGAAAAAGTGCAAGATTTCCTCTCACAGCTTGTCCGGTCATCCGATTCTAAATGAACGATGCCAACCCACAACTGCTCGTCCATCCTGATGGAATGCGGCCTCGCATTCTCGCAGCACCATGGTCTACATCTAGGGATCTGAAAAATAAAATAAAATAAAAAACAAAAAAAGAGATTTTTAGTTATTATTGATGGAAAAGTCGTCTTAAATGGTTTATTTCAGCCATCTTTTCTCATCATCTTAACATCCTCAGAAATAACGGCGTTAGCTCCTCTTAAATGCTCTTTCAGTGTTCATTCATCTTTAACAGTCTATCCGAATACATGTACAGGGGTTGGACAAAAATATGGAAACACCTTTAAAAAAATATGTTTCTTTGCTTAATATGGTGTAGGAAACCCGCTGGCATGAAAACAGCTTGCAGTCTATTCGGAATGGATAAATACAGTTCCTGTATGTTTGCCAAGGGAATATTGTACCATTCTTCCTGCAAAACGGTGGCAAGTTCAGATAACGATGTTGGCGGTGGATAACGAGAACGCACTTTCCGTTCCAATGTAGACCACAAAGGTTCGATAATTTTCAGGTCTGATGACTGTGGTGGCCAGGGGAGATGGGACAACTCATCCTCGTGGTCAGAAAACCAGTCCTGGACAATGTGACCTGTGTGAACAGGGGCTTTGTCGTCTTGGAAGACACCATCACTATCGGGGAACAAAGTTTGTACCATGGGATGAACTTGACGGCCAAAATGTTCACATAAGTCTTGGCAGTCATGTGCCCTGACACAATTATCATGGGGCTAGCAGAGAACCACGATATGGCTGCCCAAACCATAACAGAACCCCCGCCACTCTTGGCAACAAGCAGTCTGTATTATAGACATGAGATGGCGTTCTCCAGACGTAAACTCGGCCAGAAGTGGGAAACAATGTGAAAGAAGACTCGTCAGACCATATTACTCGCTTCCACTGCTCTATAGTCCAGGCTTTATGACTTAAACACCACCTTTTCCTGTTACGGGCATTAGCATCACTGATGAGTGGCTTCTCAATTGCAGCACGGCCAGCAATTCCCTGTTTATGAAGCTCCCTTCTAATTGTTTTTGTACTCACAGGAATCGGTAACACAACATTCATTTCAGCAGTAACTTTTGCAGCTGTGGTCTTCTTATTTTTTGTCACAATTGCCCTTAATGATCGTCTGTCACAATCACTCAGGACACACTTTCGTCCGCGCTGTTATTTAGCAGATGATGTTTTTCCGCTTTTCAAATATGCGGAAAAATCTTCGATGCAGTACTCTTGAAACACTAAACACCTCGGCTACCTTGCTTACGGAAGCACCACGTATCTTACGGAAGCAGATACGGGCTCCAACAATTTGCCCACGTTTCGAAGTCTGTTAACTCTGACATAATGCAATGACAACCTCACATAACAGTACTCCGACAACAACTGAACTGTTTAGCACATTTACGAAGTTGTGTAGGTGGCGTCAGTAGTCAAAAACGCCAACGCCACCTACATATTTCATTAAAATCAATCTTTCTTTTCAAACATGCATTTCACAAGGTGTTTCCATATTTTTGTCCATCCACTGTATTTTACAAACACGTCTTCCTTTGATGTTGTCTGGAACAATTCATCTTCGTATTTACGTCTTCTTAAACATCATCTGAATACGTCTTCTGAATGCGTCTTTTTAGATACCGTCTGGTTACGTCTTCTGAATACGTCTTAGATATCTTCAAGATCCGTCATTCGAATGCGTCTTCTCAAAATCATCTTCTTTAAGCCGTATTTCTTCATACATTTCATCCTTAGACATCATCTTCAGTCTTCTTAAATTAGTTCACGTCTTTAAAATAATAGTCCAAGTCCATTAGTCAAATCGGGAGAAATTTGCCAACCTGGGAAAAAGTTTATAATCAGGAATCATCAAAATTGGTACTTCATTATCAAAGGTCGTCTGTCCATGGTTTCAGGTATTCAGCACAGGTACTAGTCTTGAAAGGTCCTTCGGTAAAACCAACCTTCTCCACGTCGTATGTGTCATTAGATTTCACCTTGGTGATTTTGTATGGACCTAAAAACTTGGATTTTAACTTTATACTTGGCTCTAGTTGAGTGCGTTTAATAGCTACCATATCATTGATCTTGTATTTACGAGGGAGTTTTCGACTTCGATTGTAAGTCTTTCGATTCTCTTCCTGGATCTTCCGAATCTGCTCTTTCGCCTCTTTACGTAGATTTTCTCTAGACTCGATAAAGTCCCTCTGAATTTCAGCTTCTATTAGTTCTTTAATCTTCCTGTCTTTATTCGTCTTTATCTTCGTACCAAACAAAAGCTCGAAAGGTGTCGAATTGATACTCCTCTGAAAAGTCGAATTAATTATTTGCTGGACATCATTTACGTGTTTGTACCATTTCGTAGGGTCATCTATAGCCAACTTAGAAATGACTGATATGATAGTGGAATTCAACCGCTCTACTTGTCCATTGGCTCTTGGTAATCCTGTTGTGATTAAGGATAGATGAATATTTTCCTTAGTACAATAATCAGCAAATTCTTGAGAAGTAAATGCAGTACCTCTGTCAGCTACTATATTGCAGGGATTTCCAAATAATGATTTTTGAATTTCAAGTTTAGCTATTACTTCTTTACTAGAGGTGGTTTTAGTTGGATGTAACCAAACAAATTTTGTAAACGAATCAATAACCGCGAAAATGTATTTATAATTCTTGTTAGAACTCTTCAAAGGTCCTAAATGGTCTATGTGGTAAGTGTTTAGAGGAATATCTTCTTTAGGTAAAGGATGTAATAATCCTTCCTTCTTTCCAGATTTCCGGTTGGCCAGTATACAGGTAATACAATTTGCGATACATTTTTCAATTTTCTCTTTCAATTTAGGGATATAAAAATGTTGCCTCACATGTTCTTCAGTACGTTTGGCAGCAAAATGACCTCGTTCATGTGCGTCTTTAATTACTTCAATTTGCATAATCTCAGGTACTACTAGTGCTTCAATTCCATTCACCATTTTGTAAAGCACGTCATTCCGCAAACAATAATCTTCATATGGCTTAGACTTCAAAACTTCTTTTATAACTTTTATATTTTCATCAGTTTCTTGAGCTTGAATTATTTTAAATGTTATACCATCTTGAATTACCATACATACAGGATTTCGACTAAGAGCATCCACATGTCCAATACGGGTGCCAGATCTGTGTTCGATTGTGTAATCATAATCTTGTAACATTAATGCCCATCTAGATATTTTAGTACAAATGTCTTTCTTGCTCATAGTTTGTTTGAATGCATTACAATCTGTCACGATTTTAAATGGTATGCCTAATACGTACACCCTGAATTTTTTAAGAGCTTCTACTACTGCTTTAACCTCTAATTCGTAGCTCGAATATTTACGTTCAATGTCTGTCGTTTTCCTACTCATATAATAAAGCGGATGCATCTGATTATCAATTAAGGATTTCTGTAACAGAACCGCACCATAACCGTCAGCACTAGCATTAGTGTGTATTTCGGTTTCTGCTTTCGGATTATAAATACACAAAACAGGTTCTGATGTCAATATGCGTTTCAATTCGTTAAAAGCATAAAGTTCTTTAGTTTCGAATTTAAATTTAGAATCTTTCTTCAGTAAATCACTAAGCGGTTTTGCAATTAATGAATAATTAGGTATAAATTTTCTGAAGTAACCAGTTAAACCTAAATAACTTTGAACATCTTTTACACATTTAGGTTCTGGAAAGTTAATTACTGCTTTCGTTTTAGAAGAAGAAGGATATAATTTCCCATCTTTAATTTTGTGTCCTAAAAATTCGATTTCGCGCTCCAAAAATTGACATTTCTTAATGTTTAGTTCTAGTCCATATTCCGATGAAGTCTGTAATACGCGTTTCAATTTCTGAATTCCCTAAGCTTCATTTTCGGAAGGAATAATGATGTCTCCCATATAGATTACAACAATATTGTCCTTTAAAAGATCACGAAATATATCGTAGATGTATCTTTGGAAAACACTTGGGCTGTTGGCAAGACCGAACGGAAACCTCATAAATTCATACTGTCCGTTTTGTGTCACGAAAGATGTGTATTTTCTACTTTCTTCGTCCACTTCAACATGAAAAAATCCGTTCTTTAAATCTAGTGTTGTAAATACCATTGTGCTTGTAATTTATCAATAACATCATCAATTAATGGCAGAGGAAAGCGATCGCGAATTATTTTTTTATTCAGGCGCCGATAATCCACGCAAAGTCTCCATGAGCCACATTTTTTTCTACTTAGCACGATATTACTTGCGTAATCAGAACAGCTTTGTTTAAGGATTTGTTTCTCCAACCACTCCGAAACCTGTTTATCAATTTCATGCTGCTCAGCTGGGGGAAAGCGTCGCGGCGAGCAATAAACCGGAAGTTGATCTGTCAGCTCTATTCGCATCTTCAGGCCAGATGTTTTTATTTTATTCGGCTCATAATTCTTTACTAAGTGTAGTATTTCATTTCTATGTACCCCGTCTTTGATATGGCTTAAATCAATTTCCTCGTCATTACAAATATCACGAATGCACATCAAATAGTTTTCAGGTTGCAATTTTCTAATTTCGACTCCTTTTTTATTTACAGTTAATTCCTCTTGCCTTATAATATCAGTACCAATGATCGCTTGTAAAAACATTTCGTTTTCTGCGATAACACAAATATTTGATCGAAATAAAGAACCATCAATTTCGAATTCACCTTCAAATCTTCCTATAGGCTTAATTTTCCCATTACCAAACCCCGTTAACTGTAGATCTGCCGACTTAAGTTCAGGACAACCTATCTTCTTATGTATATCTTGTCGGATTAACGTTACCTGACTACCAGTATCTATTAAAGCATCAATTTGCAAATTGCCCAAATTAACAATTTTATGCATTTCTTTCTGACAAGTCTGAGTTATCGGAGTAACAGCTTTGGCATCTTGGATATTTTTAGATGATGTTTTCGAACAATCTATGGCTTCGTGTCCAAACAAATCGCATTTAAAACACTTAAATCCTTTACTCTTATTGTTACAAAAATTAGACTTATGCCCTAAACTTCCGCAATTATAACACCTTGGCTCTTTAATCTTACTAGGTACAGCGCGTGTTTTATTTTGTGTGTTAGTACTTGAATAACCCTTATTCTTCGTATCTGGAACGCGAATTTTCTCATAAATTTTTAATTTCTCTTTGAATTCAGAAATAGTTTTACAACCGTACAAAAACAATTTTGTTACTACTCTGATCTGGTATCCCATTGATTACATAATCAAGAATTGATGAATCATCAACAGAACCGCGACTGGCTATTTCACGCATGGCAATTAAATATTCGGAAAGTGATTCACCAGGTTTTAAGTGTCGTTTCTGTAACAAATTATGAAGTTGTGCACTGTTTATTTTAGAACCAAATTCAGATAAAAGATTTTCTTTTAATTTTTTCCATGATATTATACCTTTTAAAGACCTAATAAATACTTTAGCAGAACCAGTAAGCAATGTTTTAGCAAACACAATTTTCTGTAATTCCGATAACTTAAATAATTTAAAAGATTCTTCTAAATCACCAATGAAGGATTCAACTGGATATGTATCAGTGAAATTAAATTCAGAAACAGTTTCTAAGATATCACGAAAATGTAGGGAAATATTGCTAGGCATTATAATGTTTTCATTCACTGAGTTATTTATGAGAGGTGATTCTGACAGAACAGACTTAATATCATCATTTCTATCAGAATCATCAACACTTTCGTTTTCAGATAACTCCTCATCGTCATCACTTTCGGATTTTAAAAGCTTAAAATCACAAAGACTATTCAATATTAAATCACAGTTTTTATCAGGATTTGCGTCATAATTAAGATGTAACAAATTACACACAGAAATAAAATCATTTGAAGTAAAAGTTTTAAGTAATTTTTGTTTTGTTTCTTCAATATTAAAATCAGATGGAAAACTACAAAAGTTACGCAGTCTAGCTCTATTTTTCCGATCACCCAAGGTTCCAAACACAATTTGATGTAAAAGTTTAATTGACTTAGTAGGCCCAGTCTTTAAAGAATTTGAAATTCTAGGAATAGAATTTAAGGTAGTCATCTTAATTCACAGTATCATAGAACACTATTCTTAGAAGTAACAATGTGGAAATAATCGAAACAAAACTTACTTATTTTGTAATATTCATAATGCTTCTTCCTAGGCTCATCCCGGCCTGAGCACCCAAATCTGTAGAATCGGTACTTACTGTCTAGGAATATGATGTTCGTAAACTTACTTCCGATGTGGCTGGCTAGGGGCTAATAAACTAGTCCGATTTACAAATAACTTGAATATTTAATGAAACATGAATAGTTGCTACAAACTACAAAGTAATTACATACATAGAAGGAAATAGATGAGATTATTTACAAACGAAGAGAAGGAATCGCATTTTACAAGCAAACATATTTGAATCGCGTCATCGTCTTAATGGCGGAATCCACTGCCTTCGTCATCGAAAAAGTGCAAGATTTCCTCTCACAGCTTGCCGCGTCATCCGATTCTAAATGAACGATGCCAACCCACAATACCATTGATTAGGTTTTCGATGATTTTAATGCGTCTACTAGCGTAATCTCATAAGAAAATTAACTGTTTCCAATTAGACCTCTCATGGTTTTACTCTATGTTCATTTAAATCAATGACATTAAAAAGTAGGAAAGAAATCTTAAGAACTGTGTTTATTGCTTTTAATCGCTTAGCTTATTATTAAATAACATTCCATATTAAATTTGAATGTCTTTATTGAATGGCAACACACTGGCGAGTAAAAGATAAATGTATTTTATTTCCAGCTGCGGTAATACACTGTTTTCAAAAAATGTAGATTTTTAATTAAATTTAAAAACATAAATATCTCCCATTTTTTTTAATGGATACAATCTCGTGACCCGGAGTAAAATGGATTTATTTCGAACAGTGTTGCCATTGCTCGTTTTCAAATGCTTAAATTTGTTACTCAAAAGTTTATAAAAGTTTCACAGTATATGAAATAAGTAAAAAAAGAAATTCGAAATTTTTGGGGCACGAAGTGCATGCATTCGAGTGGAGGACTCCGTTATTCAAGATTCAATGGCTGTAATTAACCTTTTCTTTCACATTGCGAGGAACATTCATACATATATGAAAATTCTGCATTATTTAATTTCTTCAAAAGTAACATTTGAGGGCAATTTAAAAAGTGAAAAGCTTTTAGACTAGTTTTGTGTTCCATGCAGGGTGGATTAAGAAAATATACTGTTATTCTTAAAGAGAACGCATGGAATAATGCAGCCAAAACAAATTTTGCAGTAAGCAGTACTGAATGGAAGATTAGCATTTCAAAACAACGTGAATGTGATGTTAAATAATGAACTGTTAAAGGCGCACTTGTTTAACCTGATTTGATTCGTCGCATTTTGTCTTTACAGTTAAACAATAAGTCTAATTAAAAACATGCTAATTACTTAAAGGTTCATTAGAACTATGTTTTAAGTACATTTTAATATAACGAATACCAGACACCATTACTTATTAGATTTAAGAATTCAGATGCTTTAATAAATGCAACACATACTTTTCATTTTAGCATTTCACCCGTTAAATAACTATTATCCTACTAATGGGCTCAAGCGATGTAAAATGCGCTTATCGAATTCATAGATTTATTAGATCTGATACTCATCGTATCAGACTAAGTTACTATACTGGGTGGCTGCCACAATATTCTTTCTAATGCAAATTTAAATATTTGTTTAAAATCGAGGTCATTTTCTGTGAATTTTCGAAGCTTACATTTAAATTATTTTTATATATCTCCACAACAACTTTATAGTACAATCAAAGAAACAAAAATCTAATTTTTCAAAACTTTAAAAAGTGTTTCAATTTTTGAAGAAATAATTATGTAGATGTTTCCTTAAACTAAACTAGCACTTCGAAATTAATTTTCAGTGTCGTAAAATTTGTCAAGAAAATTCAGAAATGTTTTTCAGAAAATTCAAACAATACTTTTTTAATGTTTTAAATGATGGAAATTTATTTGTGGATTACCATCCAAGACGACTGAGAAGTCTTTTTTTTTATAATTGTTATGATTAAATTATGAAATATTGTTTCGTACCATAATTCAAAAGAAAGTAATTTAAGGCAAGCTATTATTTTTAGAAATACTCGATCATAGAAATCATTTTGAGAATTTGAGAATAAAGTAACGTTTTAACGTTTTTCAAAAAAAAAAAAAAAAAAAAAAATGTATTTCATGCTTCCGGGAAAATAATACCACTGGGACTAACCTACTGTAAATTACTCTGCGGAGACAATGCAAGCGTGGAAATGAGTGTGATCGCAGGAAGTCAAGGACGTATCAAGCATTCCTAAACGTACTTGAGAAGTTGTTAGTTGCAGTTAAATCAATAGAATCCCACATCCGAATGTTCATTGCTGACTCAATACGGATCCACAGAGACAGTTCTTTCAAGATTCTCTCATACCTTGTTAGATGGAAAAATATGCGAACTATATTATTTCCCGGGGGGCGTCAGGGATAAGCAGAAGCGAGAGATTCATGAGAGAAGGTTGATGAAACTCAACTTGCCATACACAATGTTCTATACACCATTGTAGTCTGCCAGTAGCGAGGATGATATATCAAAGCTAATCTGAAAAGAAATTGATGAGTCTAAAATGCAAGTTATCATGAGCTGTCATAATGTTGTAATGCAGGACATTGATGAATACGTTATTGCCCTTTATTTCCGCACCAGTAGTATTAATGATTTAATATGATAAAAAAGGCCATCATGAAGGGTTTGAGTTGACGATCCTGTATAGGATTTGTCTACCTACGATAACCGAAACCTCGTTTTCGTGTTCTGAGCTTTCTTCGTAACCGTCTCTGGAAAGTATTTCAACCACAGGAATTCTCCTCACCCTGCACTATCACAAGAAAATCACTACTTTATGTTATATTGATAATGTGTCTTTTAACAAAGTCGTTTGTGTGATTATGCAGCTGTCTTTTGCAATACACTAGTTACTGAATGCGGCACAAGAACTTAAACTGCTATCCAGCCATGCTGCACTTATAAAAATATGGAAGGCAATTTATATATGGATATGTTTTGAGCTCTTATTCTCATAGAGCACCAATAAGACTTAAATGTTACTCATTTGCTCTATGTTGTATAGTCTACCTGCCCTAAAAATAAAAGTTGTAGTTATGTTCTTTCTAGACTTTACAGATAAAATAATATATAGTTATCAATAATATCAGCGCATCATTTAATTCTGGTTTCGGAAATACAGCTAACTTTCAAAGACTGAAAAACGTTCCGTGAGAAATGCAATGCATTTCCTTTTCTAAATAGCTAATAGCATAAAAAAACATAAATATGATCAAGTAAATTTCAAAGGAGTTTTTTATTAACTATAGAGTAATTAGTAACTAAAAATCGAACAGCAGAAATCTTAGCAAGAGTTACGTGCGTCATTTATCTGATGTCAATATTAGACTGAAAAATGTGACGGCATTAATTTAGCAAATAAAGCACCAAGTTACAACACAATTTGAAAATATCAGAGAAGACTTAAATAAATTAACATTCACAAACTTCCAAGCAGTGAAACGTCAGATGATCAACCCATAATATTTCGTCCTTAGCAAGTTTAAACATTTGTTGATAAATATTTCACAAGTCAATTTAATTCAAGTCAATACTGTAGAAAGTTAGAGAGGCTCTAATTCCGATGGCTAGTTTCACTTGCACTGCAGATGTTTCATTTCTTTTCTCGCTTTGAAAACAAAAGTAGCAAAAATATATATCGTTTCTTTATGCTCTTGCTATAAATAATCACCTTTCAAGTCGGAATCCTGGGCACATTTATCAGATCTTAGATATGAATTGCCACTAACCATGTGATCGTTAAAATTCGCTTATAGGGGTGTGGAAAAGGGCTCAATGACGTAGTTTCAGCTTCGAAATAATGCCCCATCTGCGTTTACGCCGATTTATGCAAATCACGTTTGAAACTGCCGGAAAAATACTTTTAAAACCACGCACAATGCACTGCTCGGCCCTCCCAAAATCTTCCCCTCCCCAATCACCAACTACGAGGGTTCTAATCTCCCTCTCTTCCCTCCCATCTATCCCACTTCCACATAGACGCTTCGGCAGTTAATTGCGAACGACTAGCTGAGCTGGAAAACAGAGGGGGTTGTGTGTGAGGAGAATTCGGGATCCAGCGATACGCACCAGTGATCCAAACTAAGTAATCTCCTGTACTGTCGGGCTCGATAATTATTTGCTGAGACTTTAATCCTAGGATAAATATATACTATACTAATGCATTCGAAAAATTCCGCTTGGCTTTCTTTAATCCCAGTCGAATAACTTATATTTATGTGAAATTACCAGCCGTTGTTTCCTCTAAGCTGCTGTTATCCACTGAAAATAAAAGGAGAAAAAATGGCGAAATGAAAAAATTTCTTTCTGCATTTGACAGAGAAGATGTAAATGCTCCTTAAATATGCAAATTACTTCATCGCTGATTCCGCACATGTCATTGTTAATTAATCACATTCTGGTTTGGGAATGAGAATTAAGGTATAATGAAACTTTCTCTCTCATTTTTGCATTTGTGAAGCTTCATGGTATATTATTAACGAACTTCGAACGGAATGTAAAGGAAGCATAAAAAGCGAAAGCGGGATTATAATTGAATCATTATTTAAAACGCAGGGGATGTCTGGTAGAACAATGTAAAGGTTGAATGCTTCCTGCTTATTAATTTCCACACGAAGCGCAAAATATTTGAACTAATTTTTTATTAACATTTCGGCTGTAGGAAAATTTGTCTGTCCCCCCCCCATTTGACGTTTTTTAATCTACAGATAAAGTGAATTAATTACATCGTAATATAAAGTAATACTAAAATAAAATAAAAGCGTAATAAAGTTTTGGAAAGTCTAATTTTCTGTGTAGATGGAAAGATCAGGGCATCCTAAATATGCATATAATCAGTAAAACGTTTAAACGTAAAATAATAATAATAATAATAATAATAATAATAATAATTAATAATAATAATAAAATAAAAAACAGCCATATACTATTAAAATAACGTTGCTGAAAACATGTAGATTCTCACAAAAGAATAACCTTATAACCAATAGGTGTTGAAAAAGAAAAAAAGTCAGTTGTACATTAATGTTAAATCTATAGATATCATTCGTTTTAATTTACACAGTATAATTTCCTTGTTTTGTATCATTAAATTACAAAACTTGGGTATAAAATATTGGTAATAAGCAAGCAATATATAATAAAATTTAATGCATTAGCAGTGTGAAAGTTAAGAATCATAGCTGAGAGTATGTAATATGAAACAAATGTTGATTATTAGCTGAATAGCTTAAACGCGTATACAAGGTGTATCAGTACAGCGTTGACAAACATTCCGGAGAGATACAGTATCGTAGATTATAGGAAATAACATAGCATTGAATGGTCGTAAATGTTTTCCCGAAAGGTAGTGAAAGGCGAAAAAGGAAAAAAAAAAAAAAGAAGGACAAAAAAAAAAAAAAAAGTAAAAGAAAACAAAAGAAGGTCACAAACAGTGAGACAAAACATGTTTTATTATGTTTAGTACATGCAGAAACCTACAACTAAGGACAAAAACAAACAACGATCGTAATTAAAGAGGGTGTTCGAAATTATGCCCCTGGACCGTGATGCAGGCCTCACATCTTCGCATGGAAGATCTGCATTACGAATGCAAGACGCATACCGCGTGGTTCCTGCATCACGATCAAATCGGTCGTAATTTCGAACACATACTTTGATGATGATCGTTGTCTCTGTATGTTGTTTTTTCTTTGTTTTTGTTGCACTCCGAATAATAAACATGTTTTCTCACCCCGTTCGTGTCCTTTATTTCTTGACCGCGCCAGGAATGTGTTTCCGACCTTGCATTCCTATGTGATTTCTCATTGTCTAGGTGTACTCTATCTCTCCTGAAAGCTTGTCAACGCTATACTGGTACGCCCTGCGTAATTCTGCCTTAAACAAAATTCAGCTAGGGAATTTCTTAAGCAGATGAATACAGGTCGTTAAATATCTTTAATTTATGAATTTGAACACTTTGATATGCTAAAGAAATACATCGATAAATAGATATTTTATTAAACAAAAATATTTAATTTGGCAGGATTGGGTTAATAATATGCTCTGCTTAAAAGTGTCTTGTTCCCAGGTGTTAGGTAAAGTAATAAGGATATTATTAATCTTTAATATCTATAAGCTATAACTATTTGAAGTAACTTTTAAATATAAATGGAAAGCTCAATGTAAATGCTGGATAAAATAAACAAATAATAGAAAAAAATTAAATGATTGATTCATATTTCACACAAACTCAAGTTCAAATATAGGTCAATATATAAGGCGTCGTTTTTCGTACAATATATTTTTGAAATTCCAGCTGACTAAATACTGTACTTGAGTGCCACCGAATTAGGAATACACAGGACTATCCAAATTTTGTAACACTGCGTCTCATTTATGCTCATATTAGACCATTTTGGCAATAGTACATGCATCTAATACTATGGTTGTTGTTGATCAGTTGGGCCAATTACTGTATGGATAAAACTTCTAATGTAGACACCTTCGATCGCGGACAGATAGTAGCCGCTCGAAGCATAGGCCATTGAAATTCCGAAATTGTTAGAAGGCTAGTATTTTCAAGGTCCACAGTGTCAAGAGAATACTTAGAATATACGGATGTTGTGGGAAAACTAGCGATAGGGAGAATTGCAAAGGACAATTAGCCTTCAACGAGCGAAGTGAGAGATGGCTCAGCACTATTGTACATAGTCATCAAAGCCAACATTAGCTCAAATTAGCACCCAGCTGAATCAGGGTGCCAGTCTTATAGTCAGTAAACGGATCGTGCGGCGCTCGCCTCATCATGCAGACTTCAGGAGCCGTAGATCCACCAAGGTACCATTGCTCATGGTATACCATTGAGCTGCACGTCTTGCCTGGACAAGATAAAATAGAGAATATACTCTAGAGGACTGGAAACGAGTAGTATGTAGTGCTGACTACATTACACCGACGGGAGCCTAAGAATATGGCATCAGGCTCATGCCATGGATCCTGCATGCTAGGTTAGAACTGTAGAAGGCCATGGCGGCTTTGTCATGATCTGGGGTGTTTTCACGTTGTAGTAGTTGGGATCATTGTTACTTGTACCAAGCTCAAGTACAAGAATTTCTGGGCGTCATCTGAATCCATTTACGTAGTTCAGTCATTTACACGTGAAGGATAACAAGCTCAAGCAAGTTAACTGCACCTCTCACAGCTCCCGGTTGGATATTGCTTGGTTGGATGAACATTCCTCTGACTCCTCTGTCATGAATTGACTATCTAAAAGCCCTGATATATATCCTACTGAGCACCGTTCTTATGTTTTGAGTAATGGAGGGAAACCACATCGCATAATACTAGCAATCCTTCCTAAATTTTAGAAAGCTATATCTGATGTTTGACAAGCCATTCCCGTAGAATGCTTTCAGAAACTTATTGAACCTATTCCTCGTCCTGTGACAGCCATTATCAACGCTAAAGAGGGCACATTTCGTTATTGATTTGCTATACTTAATTCAGTGGCCCGTCAGAGTAATTAAATTTAATAGTCATTCAAGATGTAAAATGCAGTAATACTGATCACAGTTTCAGTTAGTAAAGCATGGTATATAGTTTTATATGCTTTCTCAGAATTCCATTAAAGCTAACGGATAAGCCGATAATTTTTAATGAGGAATTTCTTCATAGAACAAAATTCACAATTTTAGTATATATTTTAACTCTCTAATCAAAAAGACGCAGTATATTAATTTCTGAAACTAATACTATTAGGTTTAAGAAAGGAGAATTTAAATTACATTTGGATTCCGTGAATAACTATATATCATTCGGTTTCTTGCTTATGAAACTCTTCCATGTTATATTTATTACATTCTGGATAATGTTCCTGCATGAAGTGTTAAAGTCGATAAGGATTAAGAAGTATTTAATTTCACTAAAATATTCTAAGCCTTATTTTTTTCATTTGATTAAATAGTTTAAAATTCGAACCCAGGACTTTCGGCACGACAGTGAGCGACGCTAACCGCTATACCGGTCGGGCGGCACGGTGAGATATACCAGGATGGATAAATGCCCTATAAAAACAGATAAGAAAATAAAGAAAGCATTTCATACCGGTTTTGATTACAGATATGATGAAAAAATTAATATTTGGGTTTGTTTAGTAAAATAAGAACAACGTTAAGATGTCATCAAATCATTGGAAAGTTTACTTTTGGAACATGTGCAAAGATGATCTATAATTGAGAAAAAATAGGTGAAAATTCCGCAGCCTAATGCCATTGAAAATTACTGTAATAACATGAGAGGTGTTGACAAGTTTGACTGGAACATACAAAAGTACGGAATAAATATTAGATACACAATGTGATACTTTCTATTTTTACTAACGCAGTCAGTGGATATGGTTCTAGTTTATTCTCATAAAATGTACTGTATCTCTAATGAAGAAATGCTTTCATTAAACTTCAGAAGTGTAGTTGCAGGATTCTATTTGAATTTATTATCACTGTCTGACCCGAAAAACAGTGGAAGATCAGTTTTCAGTGTGAGTTCACAGAAACGCATGACGTGAGAAAAAATTCTGAAGGGTATTATTTAGTAAAAGCATTAGATGGAAAACAAAGGAAATGCACGTGTAGTCAAAAAAAAAAAAAAAAAAAAAAAATATTTATATTCAACGTATGTAGTTTGATATTTTACTACGTGTAGAATGAGTTACCGCATGACATTGGTGAGAAAATTACTGGTATACAACTATTTAAATATGACGTGCCATGATCCTGAAATGGGATAGATTTTTAAATCAATGAAAAACCATTTACTTATTTTCAATCATATAAAATTTAGTGATTTGGAAAAAACATAATCTGGCAGTTGATGGGTTTATGTCAAAAATACCATAAATGTTGTTGTTGTGTACTATACGAGCCAGTTTACCTTAGAAAGTCCTACACGAAGGCATCCCTTAGGCAGATAGCCCTCGAGGCTTTGCCGTAATTAAATAACCTAACCTAACCATAAATGTTGTACGCTACAGGGCGAAGAAATGTATTTTTTATGTCAGTAGACCTTTCTATCTAAAAATCTATTTAATGCTAATTAATCAGTAACTTGCACTCAGACAACACAGCAGTTAAATCTTAACCCTGTACTAATGTTTGAGAAAATAGCCATTACTTAAAGTGACTGTAAATCTCAATGCGCGTTAGTTAAATCATACCTTTTACATTCTCTGAATAAAATAGTAATAGGAATGACATTGAGTAGTTTTGCGAAATTAGTTTTATTACGATTAAGAATATTAATGATGTTTAGTGGTTTAGTACCACCAATATGTAGGGAAACTGTGAATACCAAATACATATTTAAGAATTTAATCACCAATTGTCTGGAAAAATCATAGTAAAGTAGTAACACATTTTTTCGAAATGACATTGGAAAAATGAAACATATGCTTATATAATTCTATAAAACATAAAAACAACGAGATCAATTACTAATTCAGAAGTCAAACAACAAAAATCAGCGTTATATTTTCAAACCCTGATAATATAACGCTGAATTTTGCTGTTTGACTTCTGAATTAGTATTTGTTCGGCGTGTTATTGTGTCTTAATTAACGAGATCAATTATATAAATAAAATAATTGCACTAAGAATAGCTAATTTAACTCATTGATCATTATGTTCATTCTATGTCATGCTAATGCTAATGCAGAACTTCTTTAAAATATGGTAGATTTGCTTGATTAAAGTAAAAGTACGTTAGCTACAACTATTCCTTGTAATTATATCTGAAAAATAGTAAGCTGATTCGGAAATTAATACTTTTTGAAAATTGTAATTCAGTGAAACTGAAGTGCAGGCTATAGCAATTTATACAGAAATGCATGAAATTTAAGGCAATCTTCGAGAATTTTACGGTATATATTTTGTAATTTATATTTAACTTTCTAAATGACAATCGAATAAAATTCGAAATATTAAATGCTATATAAGATGGCCATTGTTATCCAATAGTACTTAAAACACAAAGTTATAAAATATCTTTTTCTTTGCATCAATTGATACATGTCCTGTGAAAGAGTCTTCTGGAAAGAGCATGGTTTCAAATATAATCTTGTTGGAAGTCAAATGTTAATGTAGCTTAAAATCAGTAAAGCCCAAAAGTTAAAGTCTTCAAGTCTGTAAAAACTTGGCAATTCGTTCTAGTGTTTCGGGAGTTCGAATACGTTTGTTTCATTAATCGTCTTTTATAATGTAATGCGGGTTGGCTTGTCTTAGAAAGTCCTCCACTGTAGGATCCTTCTTTACAGACAGACTGTTTAAATTTCCTTTCTGTTGCTTCTGCTGTCATTACAACACATGGCAGCTTACTGTATGTTATGTTGTTTGCAATCATTGTATAACATATATTACTGCGAAAATATTTTGGGGTTACATAATTGCACGCTTTTTTACATTATTATTGATACTTTACAATATTGTGCTACTCTTTTATGCACCACGTACTGTAATACATTTATGTCTACTCAAATACGCCTGCTGTAATATAAATTCTGACAGTTTTCCTGAATATGTTTGTAATTATCCTCAACTAATTGGACACAGAAGGTTTTGAGGTCACCCACAGGGGGGTCATACAATGTTCAGTCAACACTGGATGAAGCAGCATGATGGGGTTAGTTTTGCTTCTGATGTTTAAAATGGCTGCAATAAACAACTCAAAACTCTAAGCTTTAAATCTTACCCTTCTCTAATAATTTATATTTTGAGGAGTGAATGTAACACGTTTCATTAGTTGTTGTATTAATTTATTTCGTATTTATTCAACAGACAATTTAAATTTTGGACAGAAAATTAGCCACATTTTTAGAGCACCATAATTCGAGTATACCAGTCTTTAAAAACCAAGTCTTCATTAGTTCTGGCCAAACTAATTCGTTAGAAACTGATATTTCACCACAGTGTTTTATATGTTTCTTAAAAATTTTCAAATTTACCAAGTTTTACAGTAATCCGAATCTCGTACGGAAACGTTTTGCTTAAGCTTTTATGCTTATTATCTTCGTTAAGTGATGATGCCCCCAGTTTTTCTACATTAGCAGCTTTGTCCCCGGCGATAGGGTTGGCTGTGTTGGGATTTTATGTGATTTTTCCCCATGTGTAACGCGTATACGTGTGGGTTTCTCTTAAAATGTCCTCCGCGAAGGCATCCCTTCCCTTAGGCAGATAGCCCTCGAGTGCTTTGTCAAATAAACTAATCAAACTATGGAAGATCTCCCACGCTTCGGATAGAAATAATATATTATATATATTGCGACTGTAATCTCAGATTAAACTGGGCGTTTCTGGGCTGGCGAAAATAATGGCCGTGGTATTTTAGCTTAGAAAGGTGAATTATAATTAACATACTAGGCACGTACTTCTGTATGAAACAATGACAGAACGAGCTGTTAATCTTGAGGAATCTTAAGGGTTAACTTTCTATTTCTATTAAAACACTTTGCTTGAAATGTTGCTTTTCTCATTCTTGCATTTTCTTCTTGTTGCTTAGCAAATCTTATTTTAGAAATGAATCCATTTGGGGGGGTAAGATATTTATCATAAAGTATGCAAACGTATCGAAATAAAATGCGCCAGATTCCATAAGAAACCTTGTTTGCTTAAAAAATCTCAAAGGCATCAGAACCCAGATATCGAAAGTGAGTAAAATTTGAATTCGCACAGATTCAAAATAATGCGTTCCGTACAAAGTATACCTAATTTTAAAATCAAAGGTTTATAAGCGTATAATAATAAACGACTATTTTTATATATTTAGCTGATAATAATTTAATTTAGAATATCCTCACTCCCAGTAGCTAAACTCAAACGTTTATTTTCCATTTGTGGCTAAAGATGACTGTATTATACAACACGGATTTTAATCTTAATTTTTTATTTTTAAAATTTTTCTCAAAGTTCTATATAAATAAGCTGAGTATATAAAAAGTTAAGTCATTTACCATACCAAATAATCAAAGGTGTGTTGCATATTCTAACTACTTATGCAAGCTGTCATTTCTTCTTATGCAGAAAATTCCTGCTCACAATTTAACGTCTGTCTGTATTTACTACTGTTACCTGTCATCATCATTTCTGTCATATTATGTAGAAGAAAACATTTTAATCGTCTTCCGTTTATGCAATAAATAGTGCAGGTGCAAAAGTGCAATGCATCTTCCTAAATTAATTGCCTCCTCCAGTAAAACTGAATTAAATATTTTTAATCAACTGCCATCTTAACAGCCGATAAGGCTTAGTTGATTCCATCGTCAAATATGGTTGATCATAGTTCATTCCGGTGGTTAACACCAACGAAATTAACACGATCGTACCTCAGAATCAACTGATAGGAAAGAGAACAAGAACACGTGAAATCCAAAGTTTCTACTATAGTCTACCTCAGACTCTTTGTTTCACAATTTCACTGATATGCTCTTAGCCACCATACACTTGTGTATTGTACATGTCAAAACATTCTATGTAGAAAATGAAATAAATTTAATAAGGCACTATCTAATTTTAATTGAATTGTTCTATAACAACTCTTCTGTATAGTAGCTCATTATAAGAGAAATATATTCTTTCAATAATACACTGAATGAATAACTCATAAAAACAATTACACCATTTTACCAGTATATTAACATGAAGAGGGTATAAATGCTCTATGGATGAAACTTTTACCACACGACATTTATCAATATAATATTCAACTACGCTTAACAATATCTTCGTAAATACTTTAATTAACCCATATGATGTGTTATTTTATTTCTTTGAACTTTACTAACGGTGAAGGAAGAATATATATATATGTATGTATAATTTTGGTTTATACTCATAGGAACGATATAGCCCGTGGGACGTATGGCTTTATTTCTTTTCATTTTACTTAGGTATCGAAATTGCCCGAATTCCAATCCTTCTGACGCAACAATATTTCCAAAAAGAAAACTTTTCGATGTCTGCTAAAACAACTGATGCATTAAAAAGTAGATAAATGTGCTCAATATCAGATTTAAGATTATTTCCATCTTATAAACAGTTATTTAGAACCTCTTTTTGTGACCTGACAACAAAAAAGATTCAGTTCTTGGAACTGACCGAGTCTCTGTAAACCACTGCAAATCGGGAATAAAACTGTTTCTTATCACTTTGTACGTTGTCATATGTATCTTTTTTTATGATTCTCTGATTTCATAATCCTTCAGTATCACTCTATAGTCGTCATACAATTCATTCGGATTTTCGGATTCAAGCGCATTTCGAATTTTCTGTTCAAATGATCCAGTCGTCATTTAATTCTTTACCGTCTCCTTTCTATGGTGACGTAGTTTCGTTATCTATCTTCCTTGTAACATACAAAATTCTTAAGAAGGGACACTACTTTAACTTATAAAGCAAACCATATGAAAACGATTTTCAGTTGTTTGTTTATAATCACAAAAGTTATTGGGCTCTTAAGCAGTTGGATGAGGAATATCGGGAAGGAGACATTTCCATTTATCCAGTATTTTTAGGTTTAGGTCATTAACAGTATTATCATAACAATAACCTCTCTTATTTTATATATTTGTCTCATTAGTCTCTTGAAAAATGATCTAACTTAGGATGTAAAGTTAAATGGCAAACGCTATATTCATTACTGTGACGTTTATTATTTTAATATTCAAGATTTTAACGCGACTAATGCAAAAATTTCAAATTTAATAATTATGATAATTGATCCTCATGTCCCAAGTACGGAAAAATAATAAGTCACTTTTTCATTGCATCCATATGTATATATTTTAAAATCCTTGCGTTTTGTTTAGCTTGCATGTCGACATAAAATGGTAAAAATGCTGATAAATTTATGGTTCAAAAATTCTTCCGCTCTCAATTTAGATTTATCAGCTTCTTTAATGGCCATCCATGTCCCATTACAAATCTCATTAAAATGTAAGGGATTTGGGAATTTGTCGTAGAGTGAGAGGGGGAAAATTCATCACTTAACGTACCTTCTGAATTACTACGTTGTTGAAGATGACGTAAAAAAGGAACAAAATAAAAATGGGTACTATTTCCAATATGTTGCTTTTCTTCAGTCATTTAATAATTAGCAACAATATGCTAAACAAATCACCAGTTTACAGAATGTCAGCATTTTGTTAAAAATTTTAAAATATTTGAATGTACACATCAAGTCTTTAACAATCAACGCTTTTTCAATTTCTTTCAGATTTGTTATGTATGAAACATAACTTAATACTGTGAAGTTATGCTTCAGTACATAAAATATGAAAGATCTAAAGTCATAATAAATTAATGTAGCTTAGCAGCCTCAATTTACAAGCTTCTACAGTTTACACTAGTTTCCGTATGAATACAAATGTTAAGAATTTAAGCGATAGCTAAGGTATATTCTTTTAATCATACAATGAGACTTCATTTATGCCTCAGTTATTGAACTAACCATTATATTAACCTAATTATTAATAACTAGTAAGTTATGTATAAGATGTCTTAAAATAAGTATGATAAGAAATGCCACGAATTAAAAAAATATTGTTTGATTATTAAAAATAATTATTCAGGATTTTCAGCAACACACTTTCAACAAAACTATCAGTAATTTAAGGGGGCACAGTACCTTTGCGTTAAACGAAATAACGTTAAACACGACTAAACGCTACGTTCTGATACACAAATAATATCATAATAATTTCTATTTTTTGCTTATAGATGTGAAACACACACCTTTTTCAACATTGTGTTCAAAAATAAAAACTTTCACTCAATAATAATTTTCAAATTGTTGATTTAAAATACTTATGATTAACAGATAAATAAAAATCAATAAGTACGGTGCGCATCATAAAATTTAAAAAAAGGTATGCAGAAAACAATTTTTGGTCAAAATCCTTTTAGAATATATCTAACTTTGATTTAAAACCAGAATATATTAAAAAGCTACTTAAATTTATAAAATGGTAAAACAATTTAAAAAATTTTAAAATTATCAAATTTCGTTACTTTTTAATCAAAAATTTAAAATGTTTTATCAAAATATGATATTTTTTGGTTTTAACATGTAGATAATATAAAGACACACATATTATTCAATTTTCATGTATTTATCATACATACTCGTAGTTTGAAAGTAATTATGCGCGCAATCTTAAAATTTAACATTTTGAGAAAACCCAATTCAAAGTTTTAATATTCATTTTTCCTTATTTGTATTTTAGTAAAATTAATCAAAATGCTCCAGGTGCATAAACAACTCTTTCATTTCATCTTGTTTCTTTTTCTCCCTTCGCTTAGCTATACGATCCTCTATCTTAAACCGTTAATCAGCGCTCGTTGTTTAGCAAATTTTAAGCGAAGTTCATCTGCCTTTTTAGCAAATGATTTGCTTTCAGCACCAGATGTCAATTGCAATTCATTCATCAAAGATGAAATTGCACATTTTCCATCATTGAAGCTTGCTACAGCTAAATATACTGCAATTTCCACAATGTTTTTTGCAGAATTTTTGTTTTGGGGCAAAATGTCCAAATCAATGAATTTAACGATTCATTCGCATTTTGCGTTCGCCCACCAATACACCTTTTTAACAAGTCTGGGTGAGACAAATCTATAAAAATAGGCTTTATGGCATCCATAACAGCCACAGGTACAGATTTTTATGTTTAAAATTTTTCAGTGCACCAGTAAAAAAAGCTTTTTTGTATTGACACCAAGAATCTGCTCCATTTGGATAAAAATCGTGAATTACTTCATTATCATTCGAGCGTTTATGATACCATATAGCCCATATTGCTTTCTACATATCACGATAGTTGTTACAGTGTTTTCGTATGGCATTACCATAATACGTAGTAAGTTGGTCGATCAAGACATCGGTAAGACGACCTTTACCACAAAGATTTTTCCCGTCACTTAGATTTTTCCCGTCACTTTTCCACGAAATTCACTTTTTAATTTTCTTAAACAATAAGAAAAAAAAAAAAGAATATGTTCAAAAACGAATATGTACCCATTCTTTTTTTAACATGACCAACACATTCTATTTTAGAAACGGGATCACTATATGTGTTATTATTCGAAAGTGCTAAATAAGTTTTACAGTCACCATCACCAATATAGTTGACATAACGAACACCATATTTTTCTTCTGATCGAGAAAACATTTCAACCATCCCGTTCACTTCCATCTTGGCAGATGATCCCGAATGATTTTTTGCACACACTTTCGCGTGAAGACGTTTCCATTCTAAATAGTTTTCTATTGAATGAAAATCTTTCGCAGTTTTACAACCTTTACAGTGCGCACTAGAAGTATATCTGTCTATAACTTTGCCTGTCTCACTGCCAATTATAGACGTCACACCGAAACGTGACGAATGGCCCCCTAGTTTTTCAGGCGCCATCGCCACTAACTGTCAAATCCATGGAACCAGTCAACTGGACCTCTTCATCAGCTGCATTTTCATACTTTTTTCTGCAACAGTATATGTAGCTGCATGTATATGACTTACAAGCTTGTCATAAGATTCTTATGCGACAGGCGATGGTAAGTCCATAAGTCCACAAAAGGTTTTATTCTCTGCTAGTCCTTTGCCAATGGACCTCATGGCCAGAAATAATCGTCTATTTAAGTCAGGAGCATTCTGTTTTTTTTTTTTTTTTTTTTTTTTTTTCAACCATCTTAGAGTTTTTGAAAGAGGAAATTATTCCACAAGAACTGCATGTAACATTGATTTTTATCGTCAGCCCATAACTTATTTCTGAATTTATATGTATTTTATTATGGCATATCGAACAACATAAACATTGTTCTAATGCTGAAAATAACAGTTTATTTATCGATAATAGC
The DNA here is from genome assembly GCF_044657685.1 of Stegodyphus dumicola. Taxonomy (NCBI): domain Eukaryota; kingdom Metazoa; phylum Arthropoda; class Arachnida; order Araneae; family Eresidae; genus Stegodyphus; species Stegodyphus dumicola. The sequence goes on along the minus strand of NC_140772.1, from coordinate 93,823,984 downwards.
ATAACCATCAAAATTATCATTCATGTTATCCATAAGTTCAGCTGATGCAGATGAATCGTTACCGATCTTTCTTGCTGATGCAGAAATGTTTAGGTCTATGTCAGCACACTCACGCTTTGTATGTTGATTTCCATAATACTGATGCCTCTTCCGTCTTTTTGGTATTTGACCAGATGTCTTTTTTGCATTAACAGCATTCATTTTGCTTTTAAAAAAAGCAGTTTTGTTTTGTGAAAACGGCAATTCAAACTTTCAAAATTGAAAGAAAACGATAATGCGTAATTCTAACACGAGGTAAACAAACAGCTAACGGAAACGAAGATATAAAGATAAGTAGTTACCGTCCTGCTTCTCAAAAGAGGAGGGAAAATAAAAAAAATGTGAGGCAGCAATTATAAAGAAAACATTCGAAAGGAAAGAAATATCGCAGCTGCAGATATGGAAAGTAAACAGTCACGTGGGAGTGTCCGCCCCTTTAAATGGCAATGGCTGCCCTTTTATCAGATTGTTTCTTGCATAAGGGTTTGCGTAAATGGTCATAACTAGAGAAATAATAGGAATTTTTCAATGCGGTTTTTTGCATAGTGCTCAGAAATGTTAATAGAATCAGAGTGAATAAAAAAACAAAAATTGATTTCTTTAATTCTTAAAGGTGCTGTGCCCCCTTAAGACGGATTCATACCTCCAATATAAAGTATATAATTAATTACATGACGCAGATGAATGGATGATGACAGATATTTAATATTTGATGGAATAAAAACAGCATACAAAGAGGAAGTTTAATGGCTAAATAAGCAACATTCAGCTATTTAGTATATTATAAAATATATTTTACAAACAATGACTAAAAAAACGCGATTTTTTAAATAAAATCTTTCACCTCTTACATTATGTCACCTTTCATTTGAAAAGATTACATATTTGCTTAACTTAGTATGGCAAAGTACATGAGAGGGGTCTGCCTAGGGTGAAAGAAATCTTAGTAGAGGAATCTGTAAGCAAAGTTAGTAGTTATTTATGTTACACCTGGGGAACATTACCAAAATATGTTTTGTAGTTAGCCCAATTGTCGGATTTTATCCACTGAAAACTCTAGATTAAAATTAAAACTGATTATTTTTATCTGTTATTAAATGCTTGCTTGCAAATATTATTGAAAAAAATTAATATTTTGTTAAACATCACACCATTATATACAATTTTATTCTTTTGCTTAGCAGAATAAAAATGCATTAAGAGAAATTGTTTAAGTTATAACTATGTCAAACCAGAAAGAAATAAAAGAAAATAAGCATACCATTAGATAGCAAGCCATTTATCAGAGATATTCAATCACATGCAGTGAAAAATGCAAACGCATGGTCAGTTATTTCCTATTTTTCAGGACGGCAGAGTAAATCAGGATCAAGTAGTTTTCAAGAAATTTCCGTTTTTAAATAAAAGTTTTTTTAAAGTTTTCACCGTGTCATTTTTCTGGTCATTGCCTGTCCTGACGGCAGCTCAAATTATAAGATTAAATTACTTAACTGGTAATATAGGATTGAAAATACAATATAAAATAAGCCAAAATTATAATACTTATTGTTTAAGAAAATTAAAATGTGTAAAATTCTCAATAAGTGTAAACAATACTCTTCAGATGAAATGTTACTAAAGGTAATTTCCTTTTCCATCCAAAAATTTATTAGAATTTAGATTATTTTTAATCTTTTTACAGCAAAACCAGAATGGGTGCTGTATTTTTGAGATGGAAAATAAACAGAAAGATAAAATAAGTTCATGCAAAAGCATAATTTCAATGCGTTAACGGATTTTTGAAATATATAAAATAGCAATACTGCAAATAAAACAAAAATCAAAATAATAACAATGTAGGTAAGGGAATAAGAAAGAGTACCCTAAAGCTTAATCTTGGATTTAATTCTTAGAATGAAATGAAAAGTGTGGATCAATTACTAACAAAAGGCAAAGATAGAAACAGAGAATAAAATATATAAAGAAAAAACATTGGATAAGGTAGATACAATATGACATTTGCAATTTCCTATGAGAATATTTTCGAGTTTCATTGTGTTTGTGAAGAGTAGAAGAAATGTAAATTATTTGTTATTTTTGTAATAGTATGCCTAAGAACAAAACAGAAAAAAAAAAGTTTATATATGATTTCATCTCAGGGGATTAAAAAAAAATATTTATCTTTCATCTACTTTTCAAAAACCATGGCTTTAATTCACGACTGTACGAAAAATTTAAATATTTTACACTGTACTCAAATAATTAAAACGCTTATTGATGTTAACGCGATTTATGTTGAGTATATAAAAGAGAAATGTATAGCAAATTTAGCACATTGAACGTGTTCCTTCGGAAGCTGAAATGTATAACTATTAGAGGCATTAATACTCAAAATCATTTTTCTTAAGCATTTTTTTAAATACAGAGGCTGCTAACAAAATATCGAGTATTTTGTTATAAACTTAATACATTAAAAATATGATATTCCTGTGTATAGACCTAGGAGACATTTTTATATAAAATCGTATCTTTTAAGTAGATTTTAGAGACAATTAGGCATTTGATTTCGAAACAGGACACCTGAAAAATGTGCAATGAGCTCTCAGGGATTCAAATTCGATGCTAGCCGGACGTGCATACCATTTGCACTACGAAGGAACATGGAAAGCAGGGAAAAAATACCTTTTCAAAATAATTAAACAAATTAAATCTGCATAAATTTAATTCTGCATTATAAATTTAATGCTGCTTATGTAAAAAATACCATGCCCATAAAATGAGTACCCCAATTATGCATGCACATATCACTTTGATTTCAGTTATAGGTTTCACGTATTTTAAAAATAAGTGTATAAAATATTGATTAATTTAGTAAATCTTAAAGGAAATAGTGGTTTAAATACCACGCTGAGAGCATCTTTTCACTGTCGCTTAATTGATAAATTTCCGTATCATTCTAAATATATTTTGTGAAGTTAAACTGTTGTTTTATTATGATATAGTGTGGTGAACCCTAATAATGTTTTGCACATGTTAATTTTTAATGTTTGTGCATTTTTATACTTTATGCGAAACAAATACATGAATGTGCTAATGCCGCACATTGTACGCATAGTCATTAGTAACTTACACTGCCCAATTTCAAATTAAAAAAAAAAAATCAAATTAAAATTTCAAATTTTGTTCAAATCTATCATTATTTTATTGTCTCAAAATACCAGAAAAATATTTAATTATTTTTGTTCGGTGTTTATTATTAATATACGTATTTCAAGAATCCAAATGGCTGAACATGTTAAATATTGATTATATTTTAATTCCATTAACTTCAAACCCTGATAGAAATATTATAGTCCAAAATGCGCTACAAAACAATGACCATTGTGGGCAAGCCTTAAGGATATAAAACTTTCCTCATCATTTACATGCTTTTCTGATAGCATGTAATCAAATATTAAATCTTTACACTCCGAAGTTATATACAAAATAGCATTAAAAATGAAATTCATGCAGTAAAAAATGTGCATTTATTTCCCGATTTCATTTAGCAACATAAATATTACACATTTACCTGCATTATTTAGATTAGTTTTTATTTAATTGTTTGCGTCAAATCTTAAAATTAAATTTTGACCTCAAATTATATTGAGTTATTATTATAAATCGATTCAATATACAGGGTGTTTATAAAGTCCCGGACCCATTTTCATGTTTAATAACTCACAAAATAATGAAGATATAAACAAACTTATGGCGTTTATTGATGGAATAACTTATATAGTTTCCTTTTCAGGTTTGAATATCTTTACTTTTGTAAATATCGTCTGCGCGTGCGTTTAATTTCAGATAATTTCATTTTCCAGCTTAAATATCTGTACTTTTCTAAATATCGTCTGCTTATTAACTGCATTTTTCTCTCATTTGTTTTTGGCATATTTCTGGCATTGTTAATCGCCATAATGTGCGCATATGGGGATCTGAAAACCCCAATGAATACCGTGAGGCACAAAGGGATTCCCCAAAGGTTAATGTGTGGTGTGGACTAATGCACGACCGAGACACTGGGCCTTTCGATTTTGCAGAAAAGACGGTCTCATCAGTCGTATACTTAAACATGTTGCAAAACTTCGTATTTCTACAACTAGAAGAACTTCAGCCACATGTCTTTTTGCACCACCTTCATTGGGGTACCATCGTTCGTAGTTCTTTGAATGACCATTTTACAGGAAGTTGGATTGGGCGAGGAGGTCCAATTCCTTGCCACCCAGATCACCTGATATAACGCCGCTGGACTTCTTCCTTTGGGTATTTGTAAAGGACAACGTTTACAGGAGGAGAGTGTCGAACATTGATGACCTAAAAGCCAGAATTACGACTGCAATAGCCTCTGTAGATGCCGACAGGCTTGCCGGTACCTGGAGTGAAATTGAATATCGACTTTATATTCTCCGTGTGACGAAGGGGGCACACGTGGAAGTTCATTGACAAAGGTCATGAAACTTTTGAGTATATTTAACCATTTACGTTATTAATTTTAATCTGTCTTTATTATTTTATGAGTTATTAAACATCAAAATGGGTCCGGGAGTTTATAAACACTCTGTATATTGAAACGAATTCTTGACTTCGTATAATAATACACATTTCGGATGAAAGTGTAATATTCCACAGTTATGCTTTTTCAAAATTTGACATAGCCTGTATTGGTAGCCCAAAGGGGAGCAGCCCAGATTGGCTATTATTCTCGAAACTGAATTTTGCGTCTATTCACTATATTCGGCTGCATTTCTTTTCAAATTGTAGCCACCAAACATTATAGCCCTGTATTATGTTTAAAGAAATTAAATAAGAAAGAATCTGCATGAATGTATGTATATTTCTTGTACTGTGGAAAAACAACGGTACCTAGAACCATCAAATTTGAATAATGTAGTCCTTCACCCGAATACGGGCACCTGGCAGGCCAAATCTTGAATTTTGAAGTCGTTTTTTTATCTATTTCGTATTTCTTAAGCTTTAAAGAATTTTTGATTAACAGACTCAGCGATTTTAAAGAGAGCAGTGGCAACCCAGTATGCGAAATAAAATATTTGTTATCTCCAGCGTCCAAAATGTCTTTCAAAAATTCTAAAGATTACTTTTAGCTCGAAGTGGCGTTAGCCACAATGCGCTCGAAAAGAATATGTATTCGTGTATGAAAAACGTGCCTTTGTACATAATATACAATCTGAATTTATTTCAGTTAAAATTTTAAATTATTTCAGTTATTTTTTATAATGTCTATTCTTTAATATTGATAGCTTCTACCATACCCATGCTAGATAACACGAAACGTCGCAAAGCTTCTGTCTTTGCTCTAGGGTACAGATCCAGAAATACTTTTTCTAATTTTTCTGAAATCTAATGTAATTTAATTTTTTTTTGGAGAATTAAAGACTTATTTAAGTTTATTTAATTAGACATCTGCTAACAGTGACGGATTTTAAGTCATATGTAATACGTCATAGTTAGTAGACCCAAGATTCTGAAAGTTGATGAGCTCTAATGTTTTAAATGAAACAGAGGTTTAAATAAATTGAATGTACTTGTACACCATTGTAAAGACGCGGTGAAATTGATAGAAACATTAAATATGACATAATTTGTTGATAAGCTAATAAAAAGGAATAAATTTTTTAAGTTCAGAAAGTGACTTTTCTCCTTCCTCCATTCGTACTAAAATATTATTGAAAAAACATTATATAAAATTCATAGAAAAGTATACAACACTCTAAGTGACATGATGCTTTTTAAAGTATTTTGTCTTTTACTTACGTTACATAATTATCATAAACATTTTGTTTTCTCTTCGCCTTTAATAATCTGAAACATTACCTGTTTTGATTATTATTTGTATATTATAATGTAAATTTGTGAAAGTAAATAATAATAGTACATAATAATATAAATTTTGCAAAAACTACTGTTTAAATATAAATATTTATAAGCAAATCCAGAAAACTGTAAGAAAATACTCTGTTTTGGTTAAATGAAATAAAATTTATTAAAAAAAATATTTCTATCTGTCACGGTATTTTTGGTTACATGCGGATTAAAAAATTCTAGGAGTTGCTCTAAAAGCAGGGCATTTTGAATTAATTGTAATCATTCGTAATAGGGTATAATCATTCTCATTTCACTACAGATGTCTATAGATGGCAGTAGTTAAAGATACACTGAAATTAATTTCATGGTAATTTTAACTCATAGCATGAAAATGTAACTTTTAATCAACAGTTTACAATACGCCAATAACTGTACATTTTATGATGCAGAATGCCTTTCCAGGAAAACAATGACATTGTTAGTGTTAGCCTATCAGAAAAATTTCCTGCAAAATGGAAAAAAGCTCCGTTGGGATATGGTGTATTATTTAGTTATAATAAGTATTATATAATTGATAAATAAGTAATATTTAATAATATTTATTAATAATTTTGATCTTCTGCTGTATATTGAATTTTAAAAAATGTTTAGTAGAATGCAAATTTAAACTGACCAACACCATTAAATAAGAGGTTGAAGAGGTTAAATTTTATTTCCTGAAGCTGGTTAAATAAATTATCTGTTTTTCGTATTCTGATGTAACATCAATACACTGTTAAAATTTCATTTAATGACTCGAGAAAATGAAAATAAATGATTTAATAAAAAGGTAACAGAGAAAATCAAAAATGTTTGGTTTTCAGTGATACTAATTCAATACTTTTCAACTTTTAGGGCAAGATACAACTGAGCTATGTAGGGTTCCATTGGTATTTTGCTAGTATGAAAGTTCCATACGTAGGAGACAGAGGACCATCAATAGAGCAGCCACATCATTGTTTAGACTTTTCGGCATTTATGCTCTATTTATGGATTCTATATACCACCATCTAGACATTTATAAGAACAAATATATAAATGGCTACAATGAGTATATGTTAAATCAAGGTTATAAAAAATATATAAAGTTGTAAAAATAGTTACATTTGAATTTATCCTATATAATTAAATTTTGAAGATAGAATAAAAGTCATTATTTAGAAAGTGGAATAACAGTCAATAATTGTATGTTCAATATAGACCGTGTTTGGTGGATAGAATAAGATTCGATACTCATAGTTTATAGTCAAAGTCTTTAGACATAGTCTATAGTCAATAGTCAATAGAAATAAATAATGGTTGTTGAATTCATAGACTCTTTCAGAATTTCAAAAAACTGTAAAGTCAATACGTTTATAATTAATTAGTTCATAAGATCTCTGTTATAGTGCTTTTAGGTTATCGCTATTAATGGATAAATATTTGATGACAGTTTATTTCGAAGGAAGTTATTTTTCAGAATTTGTTTAAAGCAAAGTTAAGCTGATATTGTAGAGTATGGCTTGAAGTGAAGATGCTTGGTAATTTCACAATTGAAAAGGTAATGATCTATTGTACCTTCCTGTCCACAAATGCACTAGTTTGTATCATGTAGACCAAATGTATTTAGGTATGAAAGAAAACTACCATTTGATGTAAGAAAAAAGGTTATTTCACGATTGGAGGAAATAAAATTTCTTGAAGGAATTGGAAAAAATAGAAAGGTTTTTCTGCTGGTAGTATTGTCTAGACCACTGAAGTTTTCATAATAAGTCATCTTCTACTTTATTAATAAAATGCGATAAAGGATTTGGTATATTTAATTCGGGCAGAGGTGGATTATTGGCAGCATGCTTCATTAATTCATCTGCTAGTTCATCACCAGTGATTCCAGAATGTGCTTTGGTCCATTTGAATTTAGGTATTAAGTTATCTGGAAAAAGAGAAAGTATATTATGTATACTGTGTTATTATTGGAGATCTGCTCTAGCCTATTACAGCAGAAATAACAGGTGCTCTGTCAGATATTATTATACAAGAAAGTGAGGGATCTTTGTCATATATAATTGCCTCTGTGATGGCAAGTAATTCAGCTTGAAAACTGAGTTAGTATCATTTAAATGCAGATTTCATTGATTGATTAAAATATTCCTTTGAAATACACAATAAGCGCATCCTAGGATTAAATTCATTTTTGAACCATCAGTGAGACCATTATTATTTAACAAAATGGGAAGACGAAGTCTTGAAACTTATAATTTTGTAGCTTTTTTTATAATGAAGAGAGTTATAGGAGATATTCCTGTAACTATTTGTAGTGCATTTGAAGGAGTGGTTTTATATGCTTTGGACATTAGGAGGAGAAAAGGCTTTTGGATTGATATAAGATGAATCTGAGTATATTTATTTAGATTCCCAGTCTGAGGATCCATGTAGATAGATTTTTTTTTCAGTGACAGCTAAGTACTATATTTTTTGGTACATTGACTTAAAACCCAGGTACTTGAGCAGCAATTAAAGAGAATTAGTACGGATGAGTGTTTTATTTTTAAGATATTGGATGCAATGACATTTGAGGGGCTATGACTATTCCAAGATATGTATTAAAGAAGTCGAGGCACGTTTCAAATTTTATTATATTTTGAGATATTTTGATTATTGGATTCCTCATATTTCTAAGTTAAGATGTTGACTTTTTGTGTATATAATGCTTCGCATTTTGATATAAAGATCTTAAGATGATAATTATTTGCCCAGTTGAAGCACGTTGTAGAGTTCCTCACTGTGTAATTCTAAGTTACTATTGGAAGTGAAGAATCTTAAGAACTGATAAGCGAATAATCGCTTGAGTTCGTGTGACAGGAAAGAACAAAATTATAGGGTAAACTAACCCTTTATTATTTCAACTAATGTTTAACAAAACTCCGTCTTAGAGTGTACAATAAAATCGACACTTTGGCTTGAACTTAAGATACTAAGACTTAATCTAATCTAATCTAAACTAAAAAGGTTTCAAAAGCTATCAAAATTCTAACAGAGTTGCCCCCCTTAACGTTAATAGACTGAGAAGCTATCAAGGGCTTAAAGTACGGCAGGGCGTGATAATAGCTTAATAATAGCTTACGAGAGTGTAGCCTAAAAAAGGCGGACAAGTGCAGACAGAATACCTCGTATCTCTCTTCTAAGGACCGAAGAACTTCGCGGTTAAATACTGCTCTTCCTCATTATGTATTCAGACGTGATTCTAAAACTACGTTCTGGCCGGAAGTAGTAAGTTGAAGTTAAGAATTGTTAGGAAAAGAACTTTGACTCCAAATTTAACTGTTGATAAAATTAACATAATCCTCAGAGATTCATTAGAGTTTTCTTCTATTTGTTTCCTGTTATTTGATCATTAGTAATAGTAGAACGTCGTCCGCATAGGCATGTGCGTGCGCCTTTAGTAATTTTATATACAATGTTGCCATTATTTGAAGTACATTGCAAATATCTGTAAGTAATCTTTTACGTAATTATAGGATATTTATAATATCATCCCGTCGTATAGAATCAAACGTTGATTGGATATCTAAGGAAATCACTTTTTCGTGTTTCTCTGCTGTTTTTATATCAGCGTACTTCCATTTTATACAGGTTTGATTTACTTTTATTTACTAACTTATGAAGACGAAACATTTTACTTCAAATTAATAAAACGAATGAATAAATTCTGTTGAATAGAGATATATTTTACGAGCCAAACTGAAATCAATTTTCTGGAAGGTGTAAAATAATTACATTAAGTCCCTTTGTTGTCCAAATGAAAGCTTGGAAAAATCAAGGAAAAGCTCATAGTTAGCTAGAACATATTGCTTTCCCGATAAACTAATTCGAAGGAGTTTCGGAAGAGACATGCTGTTCCGAACATCTGCCGACAGCATCTAAAGAATTGCGCCGACGAAGAGTTTAACATTTTAACGACCATACTAGCTAAAACGCCCATCACAGAACCACCCGATTCGCCAGCCTTTGTGATGCGCTTTTGTCTACTGCCTCAAAAGGGATGGGAAGGAGCTCTTGGGGATAATGGGTTGTCAATCACTTTCTTATACTTGCACAATATAATTTGTCTGTTGTCGGAAGCTCCTTTAATCAGATTAGTTTTTAGTAAATCTTTACCGAAATAGATTTTGAACTGTTTTTCTCAATTAATGATATTTGTATTTCAAGTGTTTAGGTTGCAGGTATATATTAAATTAAAAATTTGCCTTTAAAAGAAACTGAAATCAGTTACTTTGCGCATCGACAGATAGCATGTAACATATTTATGATATATATTGGTAAGTCAGATCCATTAATAAGTATATCAAGACTTGCTGACTGTAACAAAAATTGAATTTTGTATGAGAATGATAAAGAATAATTCCTAACAGAATTCATCTGAAATAACAGAGGCAAGAAAATTCGTTTTCTTTAATTCTTAAAAAAATGTTTTAGTAAATTTCCCAAGGTGATTGATGCTAGTTAAGAGCTTTAAATACTATTGCCTACTAGTCTGTTTGCAGAGTGCTATCTGAGGCACAACAAAATCTCCCAATAATGCATCAGTTTTGGTAAATGAGAATTCTTGTGTGGCATCTAGAATAATAATGGTGCCATAACACAGAGGTGCATTGCCTCCCCCCCCCCCGAAAAAAAGGGGACAGTTCTATATTTTCCGCTCCGACTGACGAAATTCAAATTACGTTCTTCATGTCTCGAAAGCGCGACTTACGATATGTATTAGATTTATATATAACATTTTTCTAATATGGGTGTTTTGATACAAAATCGGACCTATTCTGAAATGACATGCCAATTTTTTTTTCCATATTTCGATTCTATGACTCAAATTATGCCAAACTGCCAAGTTTTTGTAAAAATCGCATGAGTAGAGTTTAAAAAATTAGCTCTCAAAATTTTAGGTTCTCTGTGTTAATTGAATTTGATATATATTTATTAATGTCGCTTTTTGTAATTAAACTTATTTGATTCCCTCTTCCAGAATTCGAAATTTAGGCTTACTACAAATATAATTCCCACATTTATGTTTAAAATTTGTATTTTAAAATAGTTTTATACATTTTTTGAAAAAATAAATTAACATCATCTTAAAGTAGACGTACTTCTAAGCATAACTGCAAAAAAAGTAGAGTTTTTATTCAAAATTTCAAAAGATATACCTGAATTTATATATTGGCAGGTTTTCAAATTAATAATTTCAAATCTGAGAAATGGAATTAAAATTTAATTGTTCAAAATTCTGAAAGTTTCTATCTTAAATACGTGGCATTCGTACTCCATTTTCTCTGCTTGCAGACTATTAACATTTTCTTCCACAAAACTCATTATTATAAAATTGTAGGATAGGCACAAATGTGATCTTAGATCTCGCCCATTGCGCTGCTTAATTCATGTTAAAAGTGTGGTTCTCAAGAATAAAGGAATGTTAAATTAGGCACTACGACCAGCATGTTTTAGGCACTAAGTTACATCACTCTTTGAGTCATATCCTATGTTGACAACTTTAAATTAATACATATACATACAATTACTTTGTCTAAAAACGGGATCAAAAAGGGCAAAGCAGGAGCACAAAAATCATAAGTGTGTACAGAGTGGTCACAAATAGCTTCTGTAACAAACAGCAATTTCGAGAGTGAGGAAAGCAAGAAACATATTACACATTTGCAACAATGTCACGATGATGCAATAATGTCACAAAAATCACGATAGCATACGCTGGGAATTATCAAAATTCGAATAAATGTCTCGGTTACAATTATGGGAACAATATCTCCAAAATTTCGGATATAAATATCAAGAACTCACTTTGATAGGAGTTTTTGCCCAACGGAAAATAATAAAACATTTGAACGTTATATGGATCATTGCAATAAAAATATGTTTTGTTTATTTGCCAATACGTTACAGATCCGACGAAATTTGCATAACGCTTTCGGAGTATTGTTATCTTAGCAGAAATTCACCGGGTTTGCAATGCTGCTTCTATTAAATCTTATTCTTTTCCAAGAAATGCTCTACCAGTGTAGAAATGGCGGGAATGTTCAGTTTTGTGAACTTGGAATCCTCATTTACTCGCTTCTCTTCTTAATTTAGAATTTTCTAGCATTCTAAATAGCAACTAGTGGGCAATCCGAATTTGAAGAATAGAAATGTGTGAGAATCCCATAAAATGATGGAGAGGAACTGATGAGCTAGAGATAAAAGAGAGCACTTTGTCTTTCCACACTCTTCCTTTTGCTCACGTACAAATACAAGTCCTACTACCCCCGCATAATTTACCTCATTTCCGCAGCGAAAATCACTGAACATCAAAAATGTTACGTGATTGCAGCAACCAACTAATAATCCGAAACAGAAAATTGAAATGGATTACAAATGCATAGGGATTTTCTACATGTTCACACATACGTCTATTTACATCTGAACACGTGAGGGGAGATTCTTTGTTTTAAAAGTTCATCTTACATTACAAGTAAAAATTTAGTTATCTTCTTAACGTTTGAGCTTCAGGATTGACAGGTGCAGTACTGGTACTCTCTCCTCTGCCCCTTGGTTGTGAGAGCGTTACACTTGTTGATACTGATTGGTGGATCTCTGAGGTTTCGTCTCCGTTAGTTCACTCGTGGGGATTTGATCGTTTCTCGCCAATGGTCAAGTTGTAACCGACTGGGGACAGGTTGCGAAAGCCCGCCACAGACTGTACATAGAGCAGGAATAGCTTTCACCATTGTGAACCATGTTACACTGCATGTAACGGTAGCCTTAATCATTATGAATCGTGTTATCCTACGACTTTGTACTTGCCCCCCCCCCGGATGGATCGTAAGGGCTGCCCTTATTTGGTTCTCTCCTAGAGGTGAATAAATAACTGTGTGTGTGCATAAATATGTCAGGGTCTGAGACCGCCGTCTGGAGAGATATTTTCCATTCTATACATGATGTTGTAATGTATTTTGGCATTTTTCATTTCACAGAATTGAGTACCGATATCAAATTCTCGCGTTTCTATCGGAAACTTCAGAGATGCGATTAGATAACTTTAAATCCTTTGGTATGTATTATTCCTTTATTCATTGCATATCACAACAACGCATGTCGCATCCTTTTTTTTTAATTTAACAGTTTCACTTATGTAACGTTTTATAAAACTAGGTAAATTTAAGAGATAAATTTTATTATAACATCAATTACTAAGGTATTAACATCTCATTAAAACTTAAATGCTCTAGTTTTTTTCTGAAAGTATCGGAAATAAAACGTTTGACAAATTGTTAAAATGTTCACATAAAATGATATTTTATTCATCATTATTTGTAATTATTATACATTGTTTATCATAATTACCGAATATTCGTGAAATAAATCCCATATAGTATACAGCTAGAATATGGATTAATTCAGTAGCTCCTAAGCATTTTCAAATAATGTTAACTTTGCTATATCAACGTATTTTACTACTGAATGTGAAAATATAAATCAGCTTGCCAGTTACCGTATGCATCTGATGCGCTTGAGTTTCATTAGATCTCATCGACGAAGAACGTTTTCCCTAAACCCCAACACCTTAAAAAATGTCCAAGGGGGAGGGAACCTGAAATGTTTCACTTCTAACGATCGCATAAAAGGGTTTCTTAAGGTTCTATATTCTTTCGCTAAGTTCGCATTCTACCAGTCTGCTCCCATTCACTCCTAATCTTTCTTTTTTCTGTATTTATCTTTATTTTTAAGCATTGTTTCCTTTGCACCTACTTACGCCACATACAGTTCTACAACAAAATCAGTAATTTTTTAAAAGCTGCTGAGCCCAACAGAATTAAGTATTGATATACATTCCGGATTATCATAGCAATATTGAACTTTCTTAGTAACATGGCAAGCAAAACCTTTCTTTTGTCATTTTGTTATTAACTTTTTATATGTGAACTTTATCCATTAAGCATCACGTTCTTCGACTTACGCCACATAAAATTGAATTCGTCATCAAAATCACAAAATATATTAAAACAATATATCATTAGAATTTCCGATAGAGTGTTAGAGGTTATCTAACGCATTTTTGTATTCGATATATTATTTCTATAAACACTAGCAACTCGTTCGAACAGTCGCCTAAAATGGTTATTACAAAAAATATATGTAATAATTTTATTGGGTTCAGCTAATGTAATGTAATAAAAATGCTGATTAATTCGAATTAGATATCTCATGGTTTTAATGCTTGCTTATTTAAATTAATCACAATAAAATGTAGAAAAAAGTTTTAAATATTTTTATTGCTTTTATACCCCTATTTATTACACAATTTTTTAGATGAAATTTGAAAGTATCTTAGGCTTTGTTGAATAGGAACACGCTGATATGTGGAAGATAAAAGGATTTTATTTCAGGCCGCAGCATCTCATTGTTTTCATAGAGCTTAGTTTGTTAATTGAAACTGAAAGATAAGTATTTTAATTTTTGCGAATAGCAACATTTTCGCGCGCTGTAGATAAAATGTTTTATTTGGAAGAGTTTAGCTACTGTTCGCTTTCAAATAAATGAGTTTGTTAATCAAAAATTCATTAAAGTTTTGCGAAATATGAAGTATAAATTATAAAATAATTTCGAAATTTAAAACTCCGGAACGGATGCACATGATGCGGTGAAAAACTACGTTATTCAAAATTTGATGGCTGTAGATACCATCTTGTTTCACAATGCGATGAACATACGTACATAAATGCAGATTCTTCAATATTTAATTTGTTTTAAAATAATACAGGTCCATAATATTTGATGGCATCAATTTAGAAAATGATGCGCCTTTTATAGCGAACTAGCGCAAAATCTTATTTTGAGACTAATAGCACCTTTGACAGTTCAGAATGTAATTCCAAAATACTTCTTCGGCTTACTATTTGATGCCATTGTGGTGTAGTGGCCAAAGCCGTTGCACAAACCCCGGGTTGTAATATAGAATTGAAATGAACTTCTGACTCAAGTTATAACAGTAACAGGAATTTTAATAAAATAAAAACATTAACAAGTACATATCCAGACGATGTGGGACTGGGATACCTTCAGCCCCGTAATTTCAAAAATTTGTCAACAGGAAGAATTATCTATCGCTACTAACGTTATGCACGAGGAGTGATAGGTTTTCCAGCAGGAAAGTTCTTCGTCTTTTCAGGAAAAACCTATGCGACCTTATCACACCATGCATATTCTGCTTTAGAGTTTATTGCTTTGCATAATCGTCTAACTCAATAATACAGAATACGATCTATGCCGATGGGTAATCTGGATACATCGAGTCTTTCAGCCCTGCTATATCTCTTTAAGATTTGTTTACGTACGTTTTGGAAAATGTTTGGAATTTTGTACATACATGATTTGAATATTTCCAGAAAAACGTATATTTCTTTGCTGAGAGGGGCAGGAAAAATACTGTTGAACGTGTACATGTAGATTGTTGGAGTGTTAAAAAATAAATGTAATTACATGGCTTAAAATTTATTTAATGTAGAATTACGTATTTTGAGCAATTACACTATTGAATAATAAATATATGTCAGTAGAGGGGTAAGCCTGCCTTTCACTGCAAGCTCTTCTTACGGCAAACTATAGGCCGTGGATATTTAGCGTTTCGTAACAATTCGTGTCTAGTGTTTCGGACAGTTTTAATCGTTCTCTGAAAATAATTATATCGAATATTATTACTTGGCTCCAGTGGAGGAATTATCACCGGCTTCCCCGAATGAAATATAAAACAATCTGCATCAGACCAACCATTTATGTTGCTAAATAATTGGTATTTTCAATTTTTTTCCCTCGGTTTCATTTCTTTCACTTTATTTTTTCCTTCAACTCCAGAATTTCAGAACCCACTAAGCGGTCTAGGCCTACAGACTTTAGGATCATCTATATCGTCCTATAATTGATAATAATTTAGCTCTTCTTACGGCAAACTATAGGCCGTGGATATTTAGCGTTTCGTAACAATTCGTGTCTAGTGTTTCGGACAGTTTTAATCGATCTCTGAAAATAATTATAGGCTTTGCATAGCCATTAAAAGAAAAAAATAAGAATACCATCATTATAAAAACAGAAAAATAAAGTTCACAAAGGCCGGGAATATGTAACTCTATAAAAAATCAAGTTAGCTCAGATCCAAAGATATATATTTCCGGCAATGAAATGATGTTTCAGATTACTCTTGACAGAATCGTAGCAGGAAGAAAATTTAAATGCTTTGCTGAGTATAAGATGATACGATCTCACAATCCAATCCTCCTAGCTCTTCAATCAGAGGAACTTTTCTTCTTCTTCAAAAGAAACATATCCTGATGAAAAAAGTCTTATGGGCTTTTAATCCCACCAATCATAACCGAGCAAGACCTTTCATCAATCTATACTAGACGGGAAAAAAAGAAAATGTCCCTGCCTTCGATTAAACAGGAATGTGCCTTGTAGAAGAAACATTTTCGATAGCGTCGA
Organism: Stegodyphus dumicola; assembly: GCF_044657685.1. NCBI lineage: Eukaryota > Metazoa > Arthropoda > Arachnida > Araneae > Eresidae > Stegodyphus > Stegodyphus dumicola. Next base: position 93,807,562 of record NC_140772.1, on the reverse strand, counting down.
AACATTTTCAATATGGCAGACTTTTCTTATTTCGCAATCAATATATTTATAATAAAATATGTTTACTTGTTAGAATTATATTTTTTGAAAATGAAATAGGGAAACATCATCTAGATTTGTAATTTTACTATGGAGCATATAGTTTAACTTTGATCAAAGCTAGAAATATGTGCAATGCATGAAATATATCAATCTGAAATGTTTCTTACTTCCATATGCGAAGTAAAGGAAGTATCATAACGACGAAAAATGTTGTGTATCATATTTGAACACAAATATCTATTTTGACCTTTCCCGAATCCATTTTAACTTTTCTTTGGTTTGCAGGAGTTTTTAAATTACGAAATATTTTCCTGTTTGGCAAAGGCAAATTAAAAAGAAAAAATAAATTCCATTCAAATAACGAAACATAACTTTTAATTCAGTCTCCTGGTTCTTAAGTTTGGGAAAACGTTAGACTCGTTATGAAAAAAATTAAATTATAACAAATTTGCCTTCCGTACGGCAAAACTGATAGAGTTAATTAATTTAAAAATTTGTAATTTTGGATGTCATTTCCAACTTGCCTTGAGGAATCGGTTAATTAAATTAGGATAATTCGATGAAATAAGTTTAAATGAATTACATAAAAAATTGTGTATAATTTGAATGGCCGTACTATGAAGTAATGTAGTGTTCACATCAGGTTTCCTTTTTAGTCAAATTAAATCAATAAAAACGATAACAATTGCTTATAAGAATGAATTAAGTAATGTTCAGATTTGGATAATTAATTTCTCGTGCTAGTATCATACGTAAAAATGAATTCGAAGTTCATTAACATTTCAAAATATCATTCTTATTTTAGAAAATTAATCTTTAACTAACGTGTAAAATTGCCAAATTTCATAAAATTAATTAATGTCCTTTACTGAAGGAATCAGATTAATTAGTTTGGAAAAAAATATCATACTTTACTTCTCTGACATTATAATTAATGTTTCCTCTTGACGATGAACTTTCAAATATTTTCCTTTTTAAGCAATAGAATTGAAAGGATTTTAATCCCTTTTAGTGAAATTATTTCCCAAGTGAGAAAAACAGCGTTTGTCTCAGTCTAGCTTAATTAAAGCGCATTGTTCTAATTTTTAAATAGTTGTAGTTAGTGCCTCATTCTTGTTCGCACTTAAGTTTTTATTCAATTTGCTATTTTCGGAAAATAACTATACTATATTTAACTTCAAGAGGTGTTTTAATTAACTGACATTATATAGAAATCATTTTTGACTAGTTAGCTGATTTTTTTTCATTTGTTTATAGCAAAACTAACGTATTTCTTTATTTATTAGCTTATGCATGTTTAAAGTTGTTTTACCAAGATATTATTGATAAAAAGAATTTTAAATAGCAATCTGTAAGCAAAATATCTGCTGCAATTTTCTTCCAAAACGGGTATTTATATACAGCAATTACATGCTAAACAAGAAACCTGTTGCTAACTCTAGAACATTAAACGTTAAAATTTACTAAAATGTCTACACGCTGTTTGTCATTAGCGAATTAATGCCTACACCACAAAAATCACTAATTTGAAACAAAAGTATAAATTTAGAAAGGGAATAAAATAATTTATTTTTGTTAAACACTTTTGCAGAATAACGGTAATATCATTTTCCCCAAAATAATAAAATGAGTGTTTCATCTAACTTCTCCTAATAACATCTTATTGATTAAATGCAAGTCCAATTTTTATTTCATGGATTAGGGTTAAACTGAAACGAAAGAAATGCATACAAATTAAAAATACTTACTCTAAATTAGTCAATTAATCTAAAATCTTACAGCAATGTAAGCTATAGTTCTAATCATTTTAAAATATCTCGAGATACAGAGTTAGAAAATAGAATAATATCCCTAAAACATCTGCTATTTTACTTTCTGTAAATGCATTCACTATTATTAATGCCTGATGACTGGTAACTTGGATTAATATTAAATAATGCGCGTCAGGTGCTTGTTTCCAAATTAGTGAAAATTTCAACGAAGATATATTAATATTATTTAACATATTGCAATCGTATTTTCATTTGGTACAGCAAAAAGTATTAAATTACAGAAAAAAATTTTCTTGTAATTTACTATTTGAACTTTTATACTTAAAATATAACCCCATAATAAAAAAAAAAATCTGAAAGATTTATTATTTTAACGGTGGCCCAAAAGGGTTTGTTAACGATTCCTATGCTCTTGCTGAGTTCGCAGACTAACAATCTGTTGTCTTCCTAACGATTAATATTTTTTTGTCTTTTTACTATTAGTATATATTAATATTAATCATTGTTTTTTTCGCACTTACCCCATATGCACTTCAAAAGCAAGATCACAAAAATTTTAAAAGCAGCACAGCAGTGTAGGTTTAGAATTCCCAATGCAGTATTAAGTGATGGCATAATTTCTTTTCAGTCTTTTCTCAATTAGCCATCATATCAATATTCAGTTTTCTTAGTAAGATGACTTACAAAAATTTTTTGTCTTTTTATAATTAACGTTTTGTTAATTTTATGCATTAAATATTACTTTCTTTGCCTTATATGCCAAACATATATGGAAATTGCTGTTAGCAACAAAGTGCCACGATTTCAAAAACTATTATTCAATAAACAGTAAAAAAGGAACCATTTTTTTTCAAAAGATTTATGCAGATATTAAAATTAGTAATATTTCTTTACTTTTGTATCTAATTTTTCTTTGTTATATAAAAAAAATATTGCACAACCTCATTTTCGTTTTATTTATTTCAGTTTTTAGACAAAAGGGGATATTAGTCTCGAAATAGGATTTTGTATCAAACATTTTAAATGCGTCATTTATTTGAGCCCTTTGTAATTCCGCAAAAAGTATGATCTACCTAATTAAAATATTCAATATTTTCATAGAACGACGTTATAAATTATTTTATTATATATTTCATATGCTATAAAACTTTAATAGTTTTAACTTAAATATAGCAAAGTAAGCTAAAACTAATCAAAATCGTAAAAACAACCTTGTATTTAGAGTAAGTATAATGAAACACTCAATCGATTTCGAGGGCAGCTAAAGGTCCCTCCTCATCAGGAAAAAGAAATACCTAGAAAGAAGAAAATAAAGGAGAAGGATTCTCAGAAACACGTGGTCCTTATCAGCACTGCACGTGGTTATAACTGGATTTTTAATCAGAGTTGCACTGGCCGCCTAACTGAGCCAGGCTATCTGATCAAGCATAAAGGACAAGAAAAATTAGAGAAGTTAAAATAGTTGTTTTTTTACGGATGGGTTTTTTTTCCCGTTCAGTGGTTGCTTTCCATTATTTCATTATTTGAAGTTCTGATTTTGAGCGTGAAGTTGCATTTGCCCCTCGCTCCCTATTTTAACTTCGCTAATTTTTCTTGCCCTTTATGCTTGATCAGATAGCCTGGCTCAGTAAAAGTAGGCGGCCAGTGCAACTCTGATTAAAAATCCAGTTATAACCACGTGCAGTGCTGAAAAGGACCACGTGTTTCTGAGAATCCTTCTCCTTTATTTTCTTCTTTCTAGGTATTTCTTTCTCCTGATAAGGAGGGACCTTTAGCTGCCTTCGAAATCGATTGAGTGTTTCATTATACTTACGCTAAATACAAGATTGTTTTTACGATTTTGATTGTCACATTAGCGTGTTTCTCTTCTAGTCTAAGCAAGAACTATCTGCCTAAGGGGGATGCCTTCGCGGATGACTTTCTAAGAGAATTTGACTTGTATACATGTTATACATGGGGAAAGCCACGAAAACGCTCATGCAGCCAACCCATTCGCCGGAATCGAAACCAGGTCGGAAGTACCAGTGTTCAGCAACTTTACTGCTCGGCCGTTGGTGGCGCATAAGCTTTCATGGTTTTTTGATTAAAAATCTCAACGATTTGAAAGCGAGTAACGGTAATACAGTACGGATTAAACATATTTATTTTCAGTCTGCGAAACCCTCTATTGGACATTTTAAAGATATGCTGTTTTTAAATATTTTCTTATTTTGCTGTTGAATGGAGCTTTTATGTGTCGTAAAGTGCAGAAAACGTGGTATTTAGTAAATTTATGGAAAAAAACATTAATAACAAAAAGGCAAAAAAATGCATTTGGCAATAGTATACGTAATGAATCAGTTTTATTTCCAGCGCGCGAGACTCTAGCCACAGATGATGGTGATTAAATAAATACACGAAAAAGTTTTCACAGATCATCAATATTAAAATATAGTTCACCACTATAAGTTCAGTTAGAGAAAAGGTGGACGATAGATGAGAACAATAAAAGCAAGCATGAGAAAACGGTTCCCACATTATTATTAATTTAATAGTTATATTTATTAATCAAAGTTCTTTCAAATGAATGCTTGAAAGTCCTGATGTACAAATTAAGCATCACAAATAGAAGAACAATCTGATGTTGTCCAGCATATGATGTTATTTCACGTTTAAAATTGCAACAAGTATTACGTAAACTACTACTTCCAGTTGCTAATTTAATAGATCTATTTTTATTACACTTGATGGGTCTGTAATGAGAAACTTTGAATCAAATTTTATTAGGTATAATTGGCCATGCGTAAAAGCTACTTTTTTAATATTTATACTGCAGCAATCACGTGGTTCGTGAATCCTCGGTAGAGTCTTGCTCATGTCGTTATCTATTAACACTGATGAGAAGTGCAACCTGGGTCGGTTTATTACGAGTCGAATTCTTTATCGCCAGCCCAAAAAGAGCTCCATTGAGCTAGGTTCAAGAATGAGCGTATGGAGTGGGGCGTATGACACAGTTCGTCATTTGTGTTCAGTGGACGGTGTCTGTAGTTCTCCGGGTCACCAATGCAGCGATCACGTGTTTCGGTGAAACCTGGTTTGTTGTTTGCTTATGTCGCCATCTATTAACACTGTCGAGAAGTGCTGCGTCACATGAACGGAACCCGAATTTGGGTCGGCTTATTACGAGCTGAATTCTATACCGTTAGCCCAAAAGAGCTCCATTGCGCTAGGTTCAAGAATTCCAACTCTTTTCAATTTTGCGAGCTTTCAGTTGTTCTCGACATCGCTACAATACCAATGCAATAAAATATTTAACTCTTTCTTTGATGACCAGAAACAGACACACCAGGAAAGAGTGCATAAGGAATGCCAGACACATCCCTATGGACTGATTATCTGGCGTGCTTTTTCATAAAGATTTATTAACTATAACTAATAAGTCCTCTGAACATCCCAAATACTTGAGAGAACCTGCTCTGGGGATTAATAGAATACTTCTTGAGGCAGTTCTGATAGATACAGACGGCAATAAGAATGAATATGGACACACGTGTACCTGGGCTTTTGTTAAATTTGGAATGGAAGAAATATATCTCAAGCGTAGAAATACTTATTTCTGCCCAGTCTTCTGCTGTGAATTGATTGCTATTGATATGGTAGCGAAGTTTATCCGGGGAAGCCTGGATCCTTACAGACAGTCGAAAGGTAATCCAATACCTAGTTAACTGGAGAAATAGAGACTAGATAAGAATTAATGTTATTAATAAACTCAAAATTGTCCCATTCATTCATCTACAATGGAATTTATCTCGTGTAAATCTAAAATATGATACAGCTGATAGACCAGCAAAGCAGAGTACTTCCATGCCTCAAGTTAATGCTGAACCTTTGACCTTCATTGAACTGTACTCGAGAAGAAAGTCTTTAATTAGCAATTCTTGGAGACAGCTACCGACACACTCATGGTATCGTATTACAGGGCTTGGTACTGCCATTGGTTTCAAGGGTGACAGGAAGGACCAAACGGCTCTGGTTCGGTTGACTTCAGAACATTTAAGGACTTTCAGATATTCCAGTGGTACTAAAACATTTCTCACGTGCGCCAAATGTATAAGCTCATGAGGCTTATACATATCTAATTAATTGTATTGCCTTAATACGTGAAGATCTGATGAAAAGACCTAATTTCGTGTTGGAAGTTATGAAGGCGAATGAATTTACGGATCTGATCTGATTCAGATCAGAGGGATTCGTAAGAAGAATTCTTTGAGCAGTTGAATAGCATATAATTTAATTTGTTTAATTAATTGAAGTATTATTAATGTATTTAAAACAAATGTCATAATTTAATTTTCCGTTATGTTATTTCTGTTGTGTTAGTTCATCTTTTTAAATCCTTAAAGACTCATTCTGAATGCAAAAACACAATCTAGACAGAGAAAGTGATGGATAAAATTAGCGAAACCAATCGTGAAATTTCACTCCCCAAAATAAATTATTGCCTTTTTTGTAATTAATAATAGACGCGTCTCAGAACCATAATCGAGGCGCTATGCTAAGTTTTTACTTTTGTGTCTAATGCTACCAAAAGTTCATTATGTTTTTATAGCGTTTATTCCTTGAATATTTGCCACACAGTTGTTGGTGTGTCATGCTCAATGAAGAGCTAAAAATATTACATTTTAGTTAAATACGTTAAGTGTTTGAATACTAACTAGTTTCTTTTTATTATTATTTTTTTAATTCTCTCATTGTTTTCTTATTTGATTGAGTGGGCAACGCGCATGAGGACTATCTGCCTAAGCCAAGCGATTAGCCTCTTACCCTTTATTTCAACGCTGATAGAAATACTAATTTAATGTATGGGCCAGCGTCCTACTGTTGCATACTGTTAAAACAGAAAATATTGAAACTGGATTTAGCTGTGATCAAATCTTTTAATTTCACGCAGTGATTTTCTGAAGCTTACAAGAACGTAATTCTGCCAACAGAAATTAATATTTAATTCCATAATATCATTTATTAAGGTAAATAACCCCCCACGTGAAAAATGCACTTCTTTTCTAAATCTAAATTTTAGATTCGGTATCATGTTCCAAAAAATTGTAAAGTCTTAGTTTTTATTTTCGTACTTTTAACATTTTAGAGATGTCATCCTAGATGGGAAGTGGTTAGTGATTCTGACTCGTACTGAAATATACAGCCTTGAATCCCGGACAAGACATGGATGTAATTTGTCCGTCCCTACGTAGGAAACAAGGGTGGCCCACCTGTCAGATGCCTTATAAAGGCAATAAAGAGACCTCATATAATAAAGAGACCATCACTTCCGGCTTTAGAAGCTGCCAATGCCTATAAACCGCTAAGTAGGGATGAAATGTAATTTTGAAGCAACAATTGAAATAATTCAATATTAACTACCATTTTGTATAATTTGTAATAATAAAGTCTAAAATTGCTATAAAAGTTAACAAAATATTAATTACTGTATGTATGTTGTCTATGTAACATATCTTTTACGTAGATACAAATGACGAAGAAAGTGCTTGAATATATTTCATTTTATTCATTTTATAGCTTGTGAATTTATGCACCTATTAACCACTGGCTTCTAATGTGAAAAGTCTGCTGGTAAAGCGGTCTAATACTCTTCTGAAGGCTCCATCAATCGTCGTTCCTCTTTCCGGTTTCACCCGTGCCCTACAACTATCGACAAATGGAGAACGAATTGCTTTCGATTAACCGCCGCTATTGCAGCAAACAGAATTGACCCAAACCTGATAAATTGGCTCATTTCTTTTTCGCTTATTTATTTATTTGATTTTTCCCTCTCTTCTTCTCTGCTTTTCTCCCGGTACTTTCGCCTTACCTTTTAGCTCTCCCATTTTTCCGTTGTTGTTCATTTTATCGAAGAACAAAGGATGTACTAGAGGGTCTGATGGAAGGATGTTGTGTACGTTCTTTAGGCAAGAATTATTTTCTTGCGTTGGACGCATGACGTTTTCATTAGAGAATGCTTGTTGCGTGTTTGCTACGCATATCGTTATCTCTGGTACTGATAAATGATAAAGTTTGCTTTTAGAGCAACAAGTTTTGGAGTTGGATGTAGGTCTGATTGCTTCTGCTTTTCTTTGCATTATTGATCATGTTTCAGACTGCTAATTTGATGACTATTCTCGGGATATTTTGTTTATAGAAGGATAATACTAAGCAATTGATAAAATAAAAAAAGGAAATTAAAAAAAAATGATGAAGCTAATACTCATTATGATACTTCACAATATAAGATAAACATATTTAAATCAAAATTCTAATAGCCTAGCAATATCCTCTTAACTTTCGTTTCTAATTTGGCTATTTCTCCTTTCAGTCTGAAGAATAGTAACTACTTTCAATATAATTTCTAGTTAGATTGCTGGCGCTGCTTTTTTTGCTGCAGCATCAAAAATGAACAATATGTAGGAAAAGAAAAATCAATGATACATCAAAACAAATATTTATCAAAAAGTACAGAAATATTAGATCAGGACATGACTACGACTACATCTTTACGCATCTGCATATCTTAATGTTTCACATGCATGTATGAAAATATCATATGACATTTAGTTACATTGGAATTATAGAAATAAAAATTTTACTTAGGGCAAAGCTTAAAATATTCTTCAGAAAACGTAATTATGTGTTAAAGAAAACTTCTGTTTTCTTAAAAAAATTCCAGTTTGATTCCACAAAATCTGTTTTGCTAGAAAATGAATATTTAAACAAATACGGATCTAAGTTACGAAATAAAATCAGGGCATTTAAAATTATTTTCAAAGCCCTATAGATTAATATTTGTAGCAAATGACATAATATAATACTGCTAATGCAAAATTATATCACGTTTTCCTTAAAATCACATACATGTATTGTTCAAGAAAATATCACTACATTATTTTTGTAAAACCTAGTTAGGGTTTCCAACTAAAAGCTGAACAGAAATATAGTGTTCTGAAACAGAGAGCGCAAAAAACCTCCACATTTTGATATACAAGGAAATGTTTCTCATTGTCATCACAAACGCTGCCATACAGCTGAGGCTCTCAGCAAATTATAACTCCTAATTTTGTTTATTTATTATATTCCCTATACTACGTTAATTTAGCATAGATATCTTCTGTCACAGTAAAATGTCAATATATAAAGGTTTTCCTATAACGTTTTAAGAGCTGTAATAGACCTCAGTAATACCTGGTAGTTTGTTGGGTTTGTTTGGATGGCTGGTAAACTGTGATGCTAATGGCGAAAGACTTTAAGACTTAAGGACTGTCTTAGAAAAAATGTGTTCTGGAGAACATGCATAAGATTGCACTCACGTTACAAATTGGAAAACATCGCCAAAAATTAAAATGTTTGTGCAAGTAATTGTTAGATATGTTTATCTTCAGACCTGTGCATCTTTTAATTGCACAGTGTAACCTGTGCATCACATATTGAAATTATCAAATTCATTGTCAGCATTCAAACTATGAAATAATTGTTTTTATATTTTTGAATACCGTATAGATATAATTTATTGTAACAACCCGTCAAAATATTTTATTTATTTATTCATATCTTAAATCTTGCTAATCAAGTATCTAGATTAAGATGTAATAACACGCCAGACAAGTATTAATTTGGAAATCAAACAACAAAAATCAGAGCTATATTTTAAAATTTTCACAAGACTTAGTTTCGATAGTTTTACCAAACCTCATCCTCAGCTGCAAAAGCGAAAATGAACGAGATAATACATAGCGATTAGGTAGGATAAACTGAGAAAGATTTGACAGGAGTTAAGCTACTTACGCCATCTGTTGATGAAATGAGAACAACACATAAATTTCCTTAAAGGCTGAACGCATCGATGGATTGGAATTAGGGTTGTTAACTAGAACAAAAAGATCTTTTTGAATGTGAAGTGCCTCTTGAAAATCTAATTGACCAATGGATGATGTTTTTTGAATAATGTTGGCTGCAGAAAAATTGAAGTTGTGATTTTTGGACTAACAATGCTGGCCAACAGAAGATTTCTGTGTTTCGTTTTTTCTAACATATGCCTTATGTTCCTTAAAGCCAGATTTTAAGACTCTCTTAGTTTGACCAATGTAACTTAAACCACACTGGCAGGGAATCCTGCAAATACTCCAGGAATTCCTATCCGAAATGGGGTCCTCGAGTATGTAACTCGGAATTTTATTCATGGGAGAATAAACGATCCGAAAGTTAAATTTCTGTAAACATAAGGCTGATTTGAAACATAGCATGTTGAAATTTGAAAACATAAGGCTGATTTGAAACATAGCATGTTGAAATTTGAAAACATAAGGCTGATTTGAAACATAGCATGTTGAAATTTGAAAACATAAAGCTGATTTTTTTTTTGTTTGAAGTCTAAATTAAGTATCTAGATGTTTAAACTTAAAATATATACTCTTATAAAGCTTAAAAATAAAATTTAGTTTAAAATAATATATAATTTTAGTCTTAATATAGAGTTTTAATTATAAATATAAATTTACGATCGTTTCTTTTCGAAACTTGGACTTCACGAGCTGTAATATAAATTTTAAAGTAATGGGAAATAGGTCTACATGATTTTTCTTTACAAAAAATTTAATTTTCTCTGTGTCTTTTTCATTCAATTCTATAAATTTGCTCATTAAACGTAACATGCATATAAAAACTTTTCTACAATGTTTTGCACATTTCTAAGTTACTTTTCTAAATTTTCTAAAATATTTAATACTTCCAATATACGGGAACAAGTTATAGAAATAAAATTCAAGTTGCATTTAGTGATTTAAATTCCATCTGTTTTAAACATAGTAATTGAAGACTGAACAGAGAAATATTTTGTTCAGACATTTTCAAAAGTTAAGACGTTTTATCAGTCTTCATTATTAATTAATATACCAGACTAGTGGGTGTCTCCCCACAACCAGAATACTGGGTAACGAAATGTAGTGCGTAGCCAAGAGAGCAGTGACCAAAGCTAACCGTACGCTTACTTTATATGCCCTTCTCGGCTCATTCTTAAAACCTGAGCTCAAATGAAAATTATTGAAACATTGGCAGCATCTGTAGGAAACAGTGATTAAAAGCAGAAAAATCTACATATTTTTTTTTTCAAAAGCCAGTCAGCTTCTAGAAGTGGCTTCCCTCACCCTACTGAGTTTTCGAACAGGGTATGGACACTTATGACGACGTAAAAACGACCAGTGCTCACACGGAATGGCAGTAGGTCTGAATCACTATATGCTCGATTGCACAGAGACTGCAGAGTGTCACCTTCGACAGCCAGCGGCATATCCTTTCATCGGCTGAAGGTACTTTGAAAAATCACTAATGCTCAATTACTACAGTATCACGTAATATTTTAAATAGGTTGTATTACACATATTTCTTCTTAGTATAGCTAAACATCTTGAGGCTAATAAATAAGAAAATGAAGTATAACGAACACCAATTTATTAGTTAAGTAGCTCACACAAATTGAAGATTTCAGTTACATTGCTCGCGCGAGTTCTAACAAACGTTCGTTATGTCGCACGGCCTGTAAAAGAAAGAATGTTTATCTTTTGGTGAACCTCGCATCATGTAACCTAGAGGTCAGGTCAGGTCAGCTGTCTGATTATGGCAGCTTTTAGCAGTCCACTGCTTTTACTGCCTGTCATGATTTATGCCCTAAGGCGTTGGTAAATGATTAAATAAGGGGAAACCCCCGCGCCATATAGGCGAAGCAAGTTCATGTACATGATGCACAATGTTGGAAAATTTTGAAAAAAAATTCGTAGAGCATCTGGAAAAAGAGCCGCTCGAGCCTGACACTCTCCTCGCAGAGTAGAACGTTGATTCGTCGAGGCTAGTCACATGGGTGGTCACCCACCCAAGTATTGACCCCGAGAGGAACCGCTTGAAATAAGTTTGCGTGAAGGCAAAGTTTTGAAAAATCAGGGTCTTCTGATGGTAAATAAATTTAATGCTTTGTTTCTGCTACTTGCATCAGGTATTGGAATATCTGAAATCCTATCATCAGCTTTTCAGGGCTGGCTTTAACACTTCTTAATTTTTGTACATCAATTTTTGCAGGCGATTGATGATTCCTGCATCTTGGGAAGTAAACTGTAGATTTTTAAAGTAAATTTTTTGTTATCTTCTATTGGTTTATTCTGAAGGGTATTGCTATAACTTGATTTTTTGGTAGTATAAGGTTTGGAGGTTAGGAGGTTAGGTTTGGAGAAGTTCAGAAACGGGAAGTTTTCAGTATTTTTCTCAGGTATCTGTGATCTTGGGAAATTTTGAGTTTTCTTCTGGTTTTTTTTAGCTAAGTTTCTTCTGTTTATTTCTGCCATTCTTGTCTGATATTCTACACATCCAGTATACAAACTCACATGATTTTGACCGCAAAGAAAGCATTTTGTGGTTTCTGTCTTCTTTAAATTGCATTCATTATTTCTGCGGTTTGAATCGCATTTGCAGTAAAGTATAGGATGGTGACATCGATGCTGAGTTTGCCCATACCGCTGGCATCTAAAGCACTGGGTAGGGCGTTTTCTATTATTTCGATACTTCTCAATTCTTACATTAAAATTCAAGATTATATGAACATTCTAGATTGCGTTTCCTTCTTCAGTGCTGTCAAGTTCTATGAAATAGAGGGATAGTTTTTCAATAGTTTTTTCTACTCTTCGGGTAAACTGTTTGACTTTAAGGACAGGAAATTTTCTTTTAATTAAGTTTTGAAAATTGCATCTGCAGAAATGATTTCAGGGATTCCTTTAATTACGGCTTTAGTAGTTTTTTGATTATCAAATAAATAGGTGTGATAATTTCTTTTGAGTTTATCAAACATTGAAGTAATATTTCTATAGCCTTAAGCATATTTAGGATAAATGAAAATAGAATTTCCTCTTAATTGCGATTCGTATTCTTCACAGCAAATTTGTTCAAGTTCACTATCAAGTTCGAGCCAGTTTAATTTTTCTTTGGTTATGACAATCGGAGGGATTCCGATACCTTCTGCGTTTGGGATATCATCTGTACGATTATCAACGGAAACTTCTGAGGGGAGATTACTGAAGCGATTGCTCTGCAAAATATCAGATTTAGTTAATCTTTCTTCTGTAAATTTAGCAACGTTTCTTGGGTAAGTCCAATCGGAGGAATTATCAGTAGAATCTGTACGTTTGCTACTTTCAGAAATACTGTTCATTAAGTTTGGCAAAATTTTCTCAAGTTTAGCGTTTTTCTCAGCTTTTGCTTTCTTTTTTTCGGCGGTTTTTAACTTTTTGATTTTTAGTTTATGTCTGTACTTGATGTATTCTTCAGTTTCATCTTCCAGAATTTGCTTGAAATCAGGGTCATTGTCATTAATAGGTTTACCGTAGCCGTAATTGTTACTGAAAGTTTCTTCTGCACTTTAGTAAATAGCTTCTTTTTCTCGTAAGTTAAGGTTACTGTTGATTTTAATTTCATTAACGTCCGTCATAGTATTATCCGTCGAGCTATTGCTGCACGTAGGTTTATCAGAAGGTTCTTTTGCTAACGACATCGAGAGAGAGATTGCAGTAGAATACAAGAAAAGTTAATACTCACTGAGCGAATCAGGGTGACAACCTTCACGTACCAAAGCTGCCGTCAGAATGTGACCTAGAGCAGATGCTCCGTTTTAAGAATGTGTCACGCTTTTCCAGCTACCAGCGGTATCGCCAACCCAACCTCTATATGCTCTGTACTAGCATTAAATATATTTTATTACAGCTAACGTTTTTCCTTATTTTCCTTTTGGTTTTATTTTTCTCCTTTTCCCTTTTCATTATTTATTATTTTTGAATTTTCCTTTTATTTAAAGTGTGTTATATATTTAAATATATTACAAAATGTCCAGCCTCGGTAAGATAGCTTCCTCGCAAAGCAATTTTAGGGTTACCAGAAAATGGCATGGGAAGGCAGTGTTGCCACATTTGGTGACAAAATTGGCGATATGTCATAGACGGATGAAGAACCTTCTGGATCGGTTTAGCCCGTACGGAGTATATAGAGTCAGTCCGTACGGAGTTAGTGTCTCGTCTAGCGAGTTGGTAGTTAGTCAGTGAGCGAATGTCTTGAAGTGCATCGATAGAGCCTTTTAGTGTATCGCGAGTTAGTGCATCCCCGAGTTTTATCTTAGAGTGTGTTGAGCTCCGAGAACAACCTAACCAAGTCGGGAGTTGTACTCTAGTGTATCGTCGAGTGCATAGCGTGGAGAGTACGTAAAGTTCCGAGACCGAGAAAAGTCGGGAGCTGTACTCTGGTGCTTTGCCATGAAGCTGTCTCCACCGTTATAGCCTGATAGCCTGGAAGGTGTGGCTGATTGCTTCAGCATGTTTATAGTAGTTCTTCGACGACTGTAAACATGCTTTTGGAGCTCTCCTGAATAATTCTGGCTAATAAAGTTTGTTTTCATACTTCATCAATTGTCGTCGTTATTCACTCCAAATCCAAGAACCCCTTACGTATCCTAACGTGAAGAAAAATACGTAACAATATAGTATATAGAAAAAAATGCAAATACTAAGTATAATATGAACTTTCAAAGCTAAAAGTCAGCACTAAAGCAATTTATAAAACTTCGTTTAGTTGTGGAAATCAGGTGGTTTGTGTATGAAGAAAACTGATGTAAATTGAGTTAATTTGCAAAATGTTAAAGTTCATATTGAATTCAATAAAAATTAATAACTTATAACTAATTATTGTTAATTTAATGAAACAAGACCGGATTCGTCAATTGTTATTAGCTCTTTTTTTTTTTTTTTTTTCATTATATCATTCAAATGGTTAAAGAATACTGATTAACGTATGGATGAATATACTCTTAAGCGGGCTACAAAGAGAAAGGTTTTCTGAACTACTTGAGAATTACATATAAAAAATATTTAAACAAATATACTCTGAAATTATCTGGAACAGGTATTCTCAATGAGGGCGAATTCTTTCTTAGTGGACTAGTCTAAATTTAAGGAAAAAAATATAAATTTAAATAACCGTACATGCAGTTTTCGAGTTTCGAAAAATTGTGAAAGGGTTGCATAAGGCAAAAAAGGTTGAGAACTGGTGTAGAAGGCCAGAAATGTTAATCAGTATTCAATAATTATTGAATGATTTAATGAAAAAAAGACTAATACCCTATAAATATGCTTTGCACCAGAAAAATCACGGTGTGGTGTACTTAATTAGGGCAAAGCACAAGAGGGTTATCTGCCTAAAGGGAGAGATGCCTTCGTGGAGGATTTTCTAAGGGAAACTAGCTCGTATACACGTTACACATGGGGAAAACCACGAAAACACCCATGTAGCCAGCCCGTTCGCGGGATTCGAACCTCGGACCGAACTACCAGTGCTCGACCGCTGGTGGGCAGAAAATCATGAATACGTAATTATGAAGTATATATTTTTAATGTACGTACTTCAATCTTTTTTTTTAGAAAACGTTTTGGAAGTAACTAAATTTACAGTTTTCTCACACACCATTTTCCCACAAAAAACCCGGGTTGAATAAATCAACAATTATATACATACACATATATATATATATATATATATATATATATACATACATATATATATATATACATATATGTATATATATATATATATATATACATACACACACACATATATATATATATATATATATATATACATATATGTATATATATATATATACACTTATATATATATATATATATATATAAGTGTATTTGCGTACCTTTAAATTTATTACGTTTAAATTAATGTCTTGTACTTCAATTTAACTTTGAATAGCTGTGTATCGCTTTACTTAATGTATTATTTGAGATTTTTGTATCAGTAAATCCGTTAGTTGCCTACTGTTACATTTAATGCAACTGTGCTATAGTTTGTCAAATTGTGCCAAGCACACCTATATAACTCTGTCATACCTTTTGCCTGTATTTGAATTTTATATAGAGTTCATTAGTTGCTGACGTTGTGAAACCCATCAACAGTATTTAATTTGACGTTCTCTATCTCCAGGTTTGTCTGTACATGTGGAAACTAAATTCATTTTCCGCAATTCCGTTGAATTCTACTTTCATTCCTGAATCTTTCACTTGTTTAGCACTCGTCATGACCTCTCCCCCTTGTGCTTTCGAAAGAATTTGAAATGCATCAGTTTACTTTCATCTTC
This sequence comes from Stegodyphus dumicola, assembly GCF_044657685.1. Taxonomy (NCBI): domain Eukaryota; kingdom Metazoa; phylum Arthropoda; class Arachnida; order Araneae; family Eresidae; genus Stegodyphus; species Stegodyphus dumicola. Next base: position 93,791,554 of record NC_140772.1, on the reverse strand, counting down.
GACGAACATGTAGAGCCACCAAAGCCTGAGCTGTAAAGGCGCCGAATACTAGTGGTTGGATCATTGATTCGAATACTGTCGAACCAGCTGGGTGCATAGGCTTTTTCGTGGTTTTCCGCATATGTAAGGTCTATACAAGGAAGTTTCCCTTAGAAAGGTTCTCCACGAATGCATCCCTTCCCTTAGGCAACAGCCTTCGGTTGTTTCGCCATAATTAAATAAACCTAACGAAATCAAACCAATCGACAAACTGATTATGAGTCTTTGTACTGCAGAAAATGTTGTAGCAATCTTGATTCCGTCAATGGGGTCATGTGGCTGGTATGCTAACGGCTTCAAGTAGATCTGTTTTTCCATCATTGGTGGGAGGAAAGGAAATTAAGGAGAATTCTATTGATGAGTCCTTCTGGAATGTTGTATTTTATATTTTCTGAAACATTTGAAGAGAGTAGTAGTTTATATTTTTGAATACACTTATCTTTATATGGAGATGAATGATGTTTTATCTTCATCTTGGAACATGTTTTATTTTAATTTTCAATTTTCTTTTCGTTTATTATAGGTACATGTTTTGAATCTTTGTTTATAAGAGTTGATTAATTGTTTAGAAAGAGGGTGTAAACAATTTTTTTGAACGCTAAAGTATTGAATAAAATATTTAAACGTTTTATAATAAAAATTTCTGGCAACAGCTTATTATTTGAAAGGAGTAATATCCTCCGATAATTTTAAATTTATTCTTCTTTATAAAATGTCGCGTATGAATAAAATTTTCATGTAGACTGAAGGGCATGTTTTGCGCTTTCCAAAAATAAATATTCCCATTCCATAATTAAAATTTTTTGTGAAATGCATGGTATTAAAATTTTTAAGCACAGAATAAGCAAAGTTATTTATCAGAAATTAAACATAAATCAATTCATTTACATGGAAAGGAAAGACTCTAAACAAATACACAAAACTGTGCGCATTGCTTATAACGTTTCTAAAGTTGAATTGAGGATACCAAGAGAAACTTTGCCTGTACAGAAAGCAATTGTAAAGACTTTAAGCACATCTGTAACAACAATGAATTCCTATTCCATAACAAAAAACGTTGTGAAATGCATGATATTAAAATATTTAAGAAGAAAAGTAAGCAATGTTATTAATTAAAAAGGAGAAAATGTTAATCATAACATGGAATAAAAACTACAGTCGAATACCTGAAGAAAGGTACGTAAAGTTTCTAATGCTTCTCACATCAAATACACGGTTTAGCATCAAAATGTATTTTTATGAATTGATCTGTGGCTAATCATCTATGATTAAAATGGTTCTAAAATTTATAGTATAATTCAAAGACTTAATTTATTGCCTTTAAATTTATCCTAATGTTTGAGTATTGCCTCTAACTAACAGAGGTGGTCGTGCAGTTTTGTCAGTTTTAAAAGTAGATATTGCATTTTTCACATTTATCTACCAAATGTGCTTCTCGATGGCGTCTTATGCAAATTATATTTTTTTTCATTTATTAACAATTATTTTTAACAAATAATTGTATTGGAATTCAAAACTACTAAATTTTAACTTTATATATATATATATCTTTAATCGTATATTTTTAAAAATGCATTAAAGTTTAGATCTTTTAAATGCGGCCCTTGCTAAGCAGTAAATTACAGAGAGCGATAAATTAGAAAACTTTCATTATAACAAACTGCCAAAGCTCGACAGTAAAGGAATCTTAGCTCAGATTTCCATTTTCTATAATTACACAGAAATGCAATCTGAGAGAAAAAATTCGGTTGCACATGGAAATTGGTAATTACTTGTTCTTAATGCAAACCAATGCACCTGGCATGGACTGATAATTAGGGTTACAAAGACGCTAATTGTTAGTCATAAATCATTTTCAATGTTTCAGGTTCACGGTGCTTAATCTGTTGACTTCAGCCGTTTCATATGAAAAATATTCCATCGATTAAATACTTATGGGGATCATTTGAGCCTCAAATTAGTTCGCAAAATGTTTTATCTTTCATAGGAGATTGACTTTCGAAGGACATGATTATGATGCGTACTTTAACTCTTCAAAGCTTTATTTTTAATTATGCAGCTAGCATAGAAAATATTTTAATGCATATTCTATAGCACACTTTGTTGATTTGATATTTAAGCTTGTAAAAATTCGAAACAAATAAGGAAAATGGAATACGATTTGAAAAAATACCATTCTTCTACAATTCTATAAACTAGAAAATGTACAAAAATCTAGGAAAAATAATCTTCCAGATTATTAAAGTTATATTGTGTAATGCAGAAAAGTAGTTACTTTAGTTTTTATTGATATTAAAGAAACAACATTTGCAATTTTGTAATCCTGTGTTTACACCAGAAGATGTGACTAATTCTGAAATGATGTGACCTCTATCTTCAAGTAATTTAGAATAGAAAAATTCAGCATAAAACTTTTTCAAAGTGTTTTTAATAAGCAATTTACTTCTCAGAATGATCAAATGTCTGAAGTTTTATTGATAGCAATGTGCATTGTTAACTGCTAACAACATATAATTAACATGCACTGTATCTCCATAAACGCTTCTCGTTTGAAAGCTATTTTAAAGCATCTGCAAAATGGGCTTCTGAGGGCCAGTTTCTAGCAATAAGGGAAGCAGTGTAACACACTCTTTGCTTTCTCTTTACTTGAAGAAGTTCTGAGCTAATGAGAACTTGCATGCCATTCTGTATCCTAACTATATTTGCACTAGGAAATTGCTACTTGTTCTATATGTTTTCATATCTGCTAATTACTTTGCATCACACAGTCTTAACAGACAATTTCGTTTTAACAGATTGAAATTGACTGAAGTTTACTTATTTCGGTGCGTCAAAGTGTTCAAAGTGTTGGTGTTGCACAATATTTTGTAGGAATATTATAATGATTTAAGTAATCACATTGCTTTGCCATTCAGAAACGATCTCTTAATAGATAGTTAAAATCTTTGAAGGTATGGCTGAAATGATACGAGAAACATTTGCAAAACGTGCTTTACCGATCAAATCCTCAAAGTAAAGCATAAACATAACGTTTTACTAACGAAAATGAACTCAATGATGTTTCTAAATTTAATAGTTTTAAATGTAGCTTTACTATTGATCTGAAGTACAAATTTACGAACTATTATGATGAGTCCTAAATATGGAACTATTTTAGTTCATTTTAGAGACATATCCTAAAATATGGAACTATTTTAGTCTATTAATGGTCAGACAAAAATATGACGTAAATTGTACAAAACTAAAAATGCGACTCAGTCTCAATGGCAGAAACATGATGTAGAGATTTTGTAGTAATTCTTATATTTATCTGAAGATTTTGAGATTACTAATCCTTATGCTTGTTGGAGATAAGCAATATTCCCAAATATACTTAAAAAAGCATAATTAGTATTATTCTTAAAGAAGAACAAACTACACGGCAATCCGCACTCATATAAACCAATATGCTTAATATCTGCTTTCGGAAAGCTTCTAGAAAAGTTAATATTAACGAGATTAATCTACCATTTAAGCAAAAACAAACTAACGAACCAAATCCAATTTGGTTTCATGGCTAATAAATCCACGGGATTATGCATTGCAGAATCATCAGCAAATACTACAACAGAATAAAAGTCAGAATCAACATTGTCTAATTACCTCGCTGGACAAAACATGCAACTTTCGACTCAGTACGTTGGAATAGATATTAATAATCTTATCAACGATAAAATGTTCATATGGAATTCTGAAGTTATTAAGAGATTACCTAAGTAACAGATCACTGCAGTACACCTCCAAAACTGGCATCCAAACGTACAAGATCACTAAAGGATACCCACAGCTATCTTGTTTAGGGCCAGTTATTTGGAACCAAATTGCCAATGAAGCGCTTAAAATGTATGACAATATCTCCCACACGCATACATAGGCCTATGCCGATGATTTCTTATTAATCGCGCGGGACACAAGCCGCAGGGAAATAGAGGAACACTCAAAATATTCACTTATATTCTTCAAAGAACAAATTTCAGCTGAAAATATCGATAGAAAAATGCAAAGCACTTTTCATTCCAAATCCAGGAGCTGCCCTCAGAAATCCTAGATACCCAATAATACGGATATCTAAGGAGAAAATCAAAATGAAAAATAATATCCTTTATCTGGGCTTCATAATAGATAATATACTCTCCTGGCTTCAACACATAAAATGTATGAGAGATAAACTCATAATCCTACGCAATTGTAAGAAATTCACGGCTGGTAGCAACTCGAGGATATCCTCAAAATTACAGAAACTATGGTACCATACAGTAACAGAAAAAATCCTAGTACATGAAGCTTCAGCTTGGGTAAAAACCTTAATACGTATGCCCAAAGCCAATTACTTTCCATACAAAGACTTCTTCTCCTGTAAGACACAAAAGCATAGTGAAAGGCCCCCTCAAGCGCTGCAAATGGCATAGCAGGCATTTCACCGATCACCACTGCAAAAGAACAAGAGGCAACAAAAGTTAAAGTAGCACGACTGCGCCAAACTAGCACATTCAATAATACGATGCTCCATTCAATAGATTACGAAGAACATAAGAACATTTTAAATCTAGATCCAAACCATAAATACACCCAGAAAACCAAATAGTGAATTCTCCAATAGACCGTTTCCCAATCCAAATCTATACGGACTATACTATCTATATTACCGCGCTTTGAAGATATAAATGTTTTATTTCGAGCAGTGTTGCTGCTGCCTGCTTTCAGATCGTTGGGTATGTTAACCAAAAATTCATTAAAGTTTTAAAAAATGACGAAACAAATTCGAAATTCAAAATTTTGGGTGCACCCGTTCGCGTGGAGGTCTAGGTTTTTCAAAGTTTAATGGGTCTGGGTACCAGCATTTTTCTACAGTTCGAAGAATATCTATGCATACATGCATGCGAATTCTTCATTATTTAATTTCTTTAAAAATACATGCCTATAATATTTGGTGGCAACATTTTAAAAACTGATACGTTATTGATAGACTACCAATGCGAAATTCCATTTCGAGATTAATAACCCCTTTTGTGTCTTTAATTTTTATTTATTCCATTAACACATTTATTTGTTACAGATAAATAACATCAGATTTTTAAAGATTCTACGAGTCGTTCGCATGGAAGTGTGACATTCAAAGAAAATGTTCAGTCCATTCCAGGACTTTTTCTTGAACGCCAAACGACTAATTTAATGTTAAGATTATTTACTTACTTTAAAGAATATAATATTCGAATAACATTTTAATTTTTTAATAGTGTTTGAGAAATTTAGACAAAGATAGTTAAAAATTTCATTAATCGCATTATTCTTTTAATAACTAACGTTGTTATGATTAGAACATCGGCGTAACTTTTAAAATTTTCTCTCCTACATATAAGCTTGGTGTTCTTGATAAGTATATATGACTGAAAATCTTTACTGCTACATGGAGATTAATAATGTCATACATTTATTAATTTCATAAAATGCCTATAATTAGGTTATTGATTTGCTGGCGTTACCAGAAATTGCATTAGTGAATTAAATTACATAGTGAAAGTATTAATTAATCAAGACATTGCATTGTTATTGCAGAAGAGTCAAAATTGTTTCCCTGACAGTTTTAATTAACAGAAAGTTCAATTAATATTTTGAGTAATTATCCTACTTCCCAAGACTCGGCCGATAAGAAGAAATATTTACGCACTAAAGTATGCATCATCTAATATGCGTGTTCAATAAATATGCATATTAATGTGAGTTTTTTTAATATCTTTCAGAGAGATTTATCGAAATTCTCATTTTGATGAACTAAATTCTTTACCCCCTGTATAAATGTTTATCAACGCAACAGCTTTATTTAGTCTTATTAGTGTAGAAATAATACTGAATTTCGTGTAATAAAGATTAATATTTTCTAAATCTAACTTCAGAAGTTTTTATTTAAAGCTAAATTTGTAAATGTAGGCCTACGGTTGATTGTAAAATCTTCACCAGGCATTATCCGCTAGCATGTTATCACAAAGCATTTGGTTCGGACTCGTTTAAAGCCTTCATGTGTAATATAAACTATTTTAGAAACATTATATTAAATAAAGCTTGGTGTTTAATATTTCTTATAGCTTCTGATGCATATAAGAAGTAAAAATTTGAATTTTAATTCAAAAGTTGTGAACTTTCTCCCTCCTTCAGTCTTCGTGATGTTACCAGAACCCTATCAAGAATTTTTAACTAGCAATAGTCACGCCTTGGTAGTACCTCATTATTTATGAGAACTAATAAAGCTCTTGGTAGTACCTTATTAGTTCTGGCCAGAATTTGAGTCCCTTTGATGCCATACTTGATTCTTCATATTTTCCGGCTTCAAAATACCTAATGAAATGATCCGAAATAAAATGTGTTAATTGGATAATTCATCACCAACACCAGGAATCAGCAATTACGCCTCTCCTCGGCTTGGGAATACTCCCCAAGTGGGGGAGAATACAAGGTATTTTCTTTTTTTATACAGCATGCTTTGATGGTGTTTATGGTTTGAAGTCCTTGCTATTAGCATCGGGAGATACAGTATTTGAGTCCCAGCGAGGGCATCGAGGATTTTTCAAGATTTCGATACTGAAGAAAAAAATACGGAAAAAAATAAAATAGTCATAAATTTACAATCATGTATTTAATTGGGAAACGTTTCTTCTCATATTGCCTCGGTTTTCATAGTCTTCTATGCTGCTGAGAGCTGAGAAGATGTAGTATGATAACAATGTCAAATAGAGAACCTACTTTGATGCAATGTAAAATTAGCTGAAAATGTACACATAAGATATATCTTAGCATGGCTCATAGCACTGTATAAAGAGACTTATCTAGGAACATTTGCACTCCGATTCTTTTCAGAAAATCCAGCACGATTTGACAATTTACTTGCTATTATATGCAGCAACGTGAGGTGCAGCTGCATTTTCCAGCATATATTCTGCTAATGATCAGTGTCACCTTTACACTTTAAGAATCTCTTAACATTCACTATACAAATGTGTGTGAGGAATCGCAAAAAGCACAGCAATGTTGCAACTAGTGAAAGTTCTTTTTGAATATTTTGTGCAGAGATCATTCACCATTCAGGTAAAAGAGTTGTATTTTCTGTAAGAGGCTATTTTTCAGCAAGAGGATTTGCTATAAGATTGCAGGATTGTTGCTATAAGTTCCAAACAAACTTGAGACCACCTGTGAATATAGCATGATGGTGCAACAGCCCTGGGAAGTTCGCAATTACTTAAATATTGCAATGTATGAAGTAATATAGTATGTAGCATGTTTTGTTAGATTTTATTAATAATGATGATGCCTTACCGTGCCAAAACCTTCAAGTTTCACTGAAGTCAGGAATATGGTATAAATATATGTTTTGCACAGCATTCGTTATTGTTCATAGTTTCCTGTGTCTGGTATATCCTAAAATGAATTACCGGAAGTTACAGGGGTAATACTGTAATTCAAAACCATCTAATTTCCACTGTTATTTTTAAACACACTTGGCCAGTTACTCAAACCCTGCACCTGAAAATAAACTATCAAATACAGCTGTTGAAAAAGGCATTTTCTAACAAGAATATCATGGCCACAGTAATAACTGACGCATCTAAAAATAAATCATAAGTAGTTGCAATATTTAATATCATTACATTTTCAGAATTCCGACGAATCTTCATGAAATATTTTGCAAATTTCACGCGCACCCGGATAATCGTTAGGATACAGTAACTTCACCCTATGCAGAAGGTAAGGATGCATACGTTCCTCGTGCAGTATCTGCCAGACTGATAACTGAGAGACCCCAAGCTGCGTAGCAATAGCTCTTATGCTTGTATTCGGATTATCTTCGATAAACTGTACGACATGCTGTGCGACGTTGATAGTCCGCATCAGTCGTCTTTCTCCCGTATCCTGCATATTGCTGCACAGTGAACCAGGTTCGCACTGATTGCGATGCACACGTGCAAACATATGATGCTGCGGCATTTTTCTGTCGGGGTATCGGTCTTTCGCAAACTTTCTAGCTCGGCGGCCGCTTTCGCCAGTTGCCCCATATGCGAGATGCATATCCGCTAGCTCTTAATGCGTAAAACGATTCATCTTATTACTAGTAAGTCAGCTCATACAGTGATGACAAGATGGAGTGGTCCGGTGAGCTGTAAACTGGTTGGGTACACACAGAGCCCTTGAGTATATTTGCATACACACTTTCCTATGTGAAATAAGTTCCCTGACACCTTCCCTACGAAATCGTAACGACAAGTTTTGACACACCCTGTATGTATAACTATTAATTTTCTGTTATGATTATGTCCTAGGCAAAGAATTGTAAAAACTATTGCAGACTGAAGTTAGGAAATATTATTATTTAAAAGTGTGTTAAAACTATAGACTAGACTGTATTAAAAATTAAGTAATTAATGGTGAGCATCAAAAGCGTATAATTTAAAAAAGAAAAATAATAGTAAATTCATAAAAAATAGTTAATTTATCAAGGGGAATTAACCCTTCCAAAAAAAAAACCGCAATAATTTCTGCATGATCGTTTTTCCGTTTTGATAAGAAATACATTCTTATCTTATCTAATCACTATATCTTATTTCGTTCATTTGAACTGAAGTTGAGGAGGATGGTTCCGGTAAAGACATCGAAACTACTCCTGCGAATATTTGAAAATATAACACTGACTTTTGTTGTTTGACTTCTAAATTATACTTGTTCGACGTGTTATTGTATCTTAACTATGGAGTACAATTTAATTACCCAAGTTACTGATTAAGTCCTTTCTAAGGCTTGGTCGCTTCTTTATTTACAGAGCACATTAGCATTTAATTCCTCTATTGAATACTTAACATCTGGAATATTAGGACAATTACAATAGTTAATATTTGAGCTTATTAGAATTTGTCCCATCAAGGAAGACTGGAATAAAGAAATAAAGCAAATGTAAATAAGCCTTTCTGAAGCCATTAATTACATTTTAATGCAATATATATTGCATTCTTTAAATACTAGCATATGAATTTTATCTTAGTTTCAAACAAACATGTTAATCTTACTGTTTATTATATTAACATAAAATATATCGGACTAGAATTACTTTAATTTCGTATGCAGAACTATCTTGATTAAAGATTAGTTCTTCATAATGTATAACTTGGAATATTTTGTGTGGAGAAGTGTGATTAAGCAAAGTACTCTGCTTCTACTAAATATATAAACGTTGCGTGCAGAAAATATCGGTTATACGCTCGTTTCTAGAGAAACGTTGCTATTTTGGGCGTTACTTATCACAAGCATAATTAATTTATGTTAGGTACCTAAGATACGAAATGCAGATAAAAAGAAAACAATTGTTTAATTATTTGGCATTCTGTTACGAAAACGACATATTAATGATAACTAAAAATGTTATGATTTGAAACTTTTGAAGAATGGAATTTACCATGATGCTTCTTTGTGTCTAATGGGATAGTTATTCAGTTTGATTCCGGATAAACCACATATTTGGTAAAATAATATATCAATAAAACCTGTGAAGTAAAAACCTTGCGCAAATAGACCTGATTCTAGCAAGAAAGTGGGCAGTAGCAATAAGATTGGGAAAAGAACACAATGGCAGTTATCGTAGAGATTATTTTCTTATTCAGAATATACATTTTGTTTCAAATCTGATGATCACTGATAACATAAAGTAACCCATATTACATATTATAAGTAACCCATGTTGCATTGTTAAAATTATTGAAACATGGAAAGATATTAAATATTAATTACTAAGTTCTGAGTAAGAAAATTTAAACTGCTCCTAATGTATGAATCACCTTATTCTATATAACACAAGTACGGTAAAATATAGAATAATTGCAAGCAAAATCCTAGTTTTAGAGAAGTTCATAACTGAATGTTCATAACTGAATATTCATTGGCATTTCCAGATTATTTGCAACCCCCCCCCCCAAGAAAAATTTCAAAATTGAATTGGTGACTATATGAATTGGCAAGAAATGATTTGTTTGGATAACTTGTAGGGTTTATATTTATTTTAACTAACATTTATTTTAAGTTATCTTCCCTGTCAAGCCTTTACTTTCCCCTAGAATTGCCAATGCTAGAGTATGTAAATTGTAGTAGAGCGCGCAGTATATTCAAATTTAGCGGAAGTAAGTTGAGTTTAAATAGAAGGAAAACGAGATTGTAGGTATGCTTCTTGAATCGTGAACGAGAAGGTTGCTAGGTAGAAATTTAAGAACAGCGTGTGTCGGCCTGTGTGCCTATCTCGGCAGATTTTGTTGGATCTCTCAACTGCTTAATTAGTAAGCTCGCTGAATCTCAGCGGTATTGTAGAACGCGGGTAGGTTAGTTAAGATCTCAGAGCCTCGTGGATAGTGATCTCGCTATTTATCCTTCCAGTCATTATTTTTTCAGTTTTACATTCTGTTTCAGTTAAACCGCCGGTTCGGCGTATTTTGTGAGCGTCAAGTGGACGCAGCTGTTATTTTAAAAGTTGAATAAAAAGGGCTTTAAACCCTTCTTACGTGTCTGTGTAAATTCCCACTTAGTAGCAGTCACTACCACAGTTGCTGACAAGTTGGGGCCACACGATATTACAAACTTACTGTCTTATTCGATTCATAAACAGTAGAAAATTATAAAAAAAGAACTTTATGCCCAAATATAAAACTCTATATTGCCAATATTTGCATTTTTACAGTCGGTAAGTACGGTTTCATTAATTATAAAGTACACGAATCCACATGTACTTACCATACACATGTATGATTAGCGCATATGGTGTTGGCCGCGTATATTTTGAAGGTAAGAAGAAAACTTTATCTACTGCTCCATGTTGTATACTTAAAAATAAACCAAACCAAAGCAGTTCTATCGAATTTTGAAATCGAGAAGCAGATAATAAAAAAGTACATATTGATTTAAATTTATTAATTTTACATGCGAACATCTAATTTTAATTATAATATATCTAGCATACTATTTGATTTAAAGTAGAGGAAAAGGTGTAAAATAACATTAGTGGAAAATTAATGTGTTACCTTTTTAAAAATAATATGTATAATAATATGTAATATGTAAACAACGCCAGATCTTTAACATGCAGGAAACTATCGAAATTTTAAAAAAATAAAATCAGATGTCAATGTTTCATGTGCAATAATTCAAAATTATGATTCTCAAATTCAATATATAAATTGTGGATTCAACAAATTATCAAAGTACTTTTTGCTACTCTCATGGCTCATGTTATAACCCGTTTTTTGGAGTAAAAATATATGCCTGGAGCGATAATGTGCTTGATCTATCAGTATTACTATATCTGCGAGATAAATAAGTAAAACACAACACAATTACGGATAAACAAACACAAATGAATACGATTTGCACAACAGATGAAATACATCTTCAAGTTAAAGAAAGATACTCAAAAACCTTCCACAATTTAACTGATTTTTCTGTTTCAAAACTTTTATTCATCTACGAACTGATTTTTCAAGGAATGTGACAATTTGATTTACCCAATGTATAAGTCCCAATAGAAAACTAAAGAAAACAGTCCGCAGTATAATCTAGAAATCTATTTTATGTCTCGCCTCCCAATAGGTCTTCCTTATCCAAAAGAGTGCAAGACAACGACTGAGATTTCATGAGGCTTCCATTTCCTCATGAAGTTTGCGCAATTTACAAATTGGGGTTGGGATAGTATTCATACGATGCAGATATTATAAAAGGCAATTATGGCCAGAAACAGGACGAAATAAAGTAACGGATTACTTTCCGGGTCATAAAGGATTGTCAAATTTCTATTAATCCGTTCTCTATGACTGTTCCATTCGCTAACGTCTTTCCAAAAACCTTCTCTGTAGGGATTTTTCATTACACATTTGACAACGTAGAAAGAGTGTAAGAAGTAATTTCGACAATATCAGGTCCTTTCTTTGCCAACAATTATTGAAATAAATTTACGAAAATATCCGACAAGACAAAAATACTTTGTAATTCTTTGTAATTTATGTTCCATATTATTAATAGCAGCAACTGTTTTAAGAGTAGATAGGAGTAGTTTACCATTTTCTATGACATTTCGGGACAAAATTTAAATAAATGACCAAATCCATTGCATTTCCAACATTTGGATTTTTCTAACTTATTAACTGAAATTATTTAAATTTGTTAAGGAACATTTTCTGTTACGTAAATCTAAAAATGCTGATACTCTGTTTTCAATCTCGCATTTAAGAAAGGCAGAAAATCAAAACAATTAGCATCACATTTTGAAAAAACACACTGTGTTTCACTTAAAATATAAAAGAAGATTTCTTGATAATACATGTTTAGGACAATCGAAATCAAAATTGTAGCACAGGATACTGAATTTTTTTGCATTGAATGTAAATTTCGTGTTGTGATATCTAGCTCAACATATAACTTTCTTTTTAAAGATTAGTTTCAAAAGATTTCTTAAAGATTAGAATTATTTAAAAAATTTTTAACACTTTGCAAATTATAAAATATTTTTTCGCTCTTTGCCGCATGCCCTTGTGGTGTAAATGGAAGCACACTCAACGCATGTTCGAGTGGTCCAGGACTCGAGTCCCGGCTAGGTCATAGCATCATTTTTCTCTTCTCTTAATAAAACAACTAATGATGATATTTTTAGAATGCATTGAGTCAACTATATGTTAAATAAACAAATGTTTCAATTCGAAAGTGAATCATATCGTTTAATAGTACTTTCAAATGAATACCAAAATTCGTTTCAAAATTTCAGGTGCCCTGAATAAATACTGTTTGCTTACTAACTTTGGAAGTTTAATGAAAGAGGATAAATTTAAGCTGTCGTTCGCTTAACATTTTTTGGATCTCTTGGAGTTAACAAAACTTTCCATTTCAGTTAACGTTTTAAGTTTGTTACTATACTTGATACATCAATGCTGGTGCTTACTTTCTCTTCTGTTATGGTTACATTGATGAAAGGTTCAATTGGACTACCTAAGAATTTTAATTTATTTGTTTTCTCAAGTAAGATATCGCATGTCCCATTTCCTTGTAAGGCAGTGTCAATTTTAAAAATAAATTTATTGGCATTGCTTTATTCAACAGTTGGTTTTCGTTTTCAGTTTCCAAACTTTGTTTCAGAGGCAATGGTATTTATAATCTAAAGAATGATACACCTAAAGCAAAAGTTATAAAAGTAAAATGCTCACTTGTAATCATTCTGGAAACGCCATAAGGAACCGAATCTTTATTGATCCAAGAAAACCCTACACTTCTAAACATACTGTATAAAAATCAAAACATCGATAGTTTGGGCAGAAAATTTGAATCATCTAATACCAAGATGTAGAATACTTATTAAACCATACGAAAATTTCACTAATAAACTTAAAATATTCATCAAATCACTAAATTACGATTAATTTATGAACTTTTTATGTGAAAATATAAATATATTTTTACATGATAAAGAGATAAATACAGAAAAGAAGAAGAATTGGCAGATCTTTACACGTCGGTTTCTTTACACGTCGGTCGTCGCCATTATATAACTATGCACTTATCTAGATGGCGAATTAGGGTTATATAATTCAGTTACCATAACAGTTGCATCCCATTTTCAATACATATAAGGATGATTTTACTTAATATAATATAACACGTATAAGGATACATTTACTTAAATATCCAACTTTTAAAGCTGAAATTATTTATATAAGATTATAAAGCATTTTTGGGGACATCTTTAATTAGAATTACTAGCCCAATATCAATGCTTAAGGAAATAAGATCCAGTTTGTCACCATGTTTTATAACATTTAAACGTCAATATAATTCTTTTTTCATAAGAAAAGTTCCTAATTTTGCCGCTGTCAAAGATTCAGCCAACATGTCAAAAGTGATGTATACTTAAAACTTTTAAAACCATACATAAAGTTGTATAAAATAATAATGCAAAACTCTTGGTTTTTATCCTAACAACGACGATTATTGATTAACAATGAAGTTTTCGCTTTCTTGTGTTGAATATACCAGATACGCTCACATGTTTTATAGTGAAAGATGAGTCCGCTTTTTCTTGTGCGGAAAGTCACATTCACAAGGAATCTAATAATGCTCTTTGATTGAATGTCAATCACTCCCTTGCTCTTTGATCCATTTCACTATGAAATTTTTAAGTACTCGAAGAGAGTTTTAAGCATTTATGGAGGTTTGTTTCTGACCGTGAAGTTTTGAAAATTTGGAGGCACACATTTTAGTGTTAAATTCGTTTTATATTAGTGAGTACATTCAGCGTATATTTGCTTAATAAATTTATATTACAAATTTCACATTTAAGTAAGAGGCGGAATTTCTTCTATAAGGAGAAAAACTAGGTGTATATCTAATGGTTTAACAAAACATCATATTATGTACTAGAATAATTCAAAAAAGTAAAAGTGTTTCCTAAATTTTTCAGTTGCAGAATTGAATGTAGGATGAGGATAAATGATGATTTTCCTTAAGGTGTTTGCAAATTTTCGTTAAAAGGAAAAAATAAGTTTTTTTAGGCTTTGTTCTTGAAAGACTATTGTTTTCGTTCTGCGATTTTGCGTCGCATCACTTTAAATGGAATAGCACTTTTCAAATTGTTGCCACCAAGTCCTGCATTATATTTGAAGAAATTAAATAATGAAGAATCTACATAAATGTATGTTTATGTTATGTTTCTCGTATTGTGATAAAACAACGGTACCTAGAGCCATCCAATTTTGAATGCCTACTGCTAATATGGGCATCTGAAAGTCCAAATTTGAAATTTGGAATTTGGTTTATTATCGATTTCCTGTTTTTGTAAACCTTTAATGAATTTTTGATTAACAAACTCAACGATTTAAAAGCGAGCAATGGCAACACTGTACGGGCGGGGGGAACATTTTTTATCTCTAGCGCACTGAGCTGTGTATCGGAAATTCTAAAGTTATGCTCATTTTACCATTATTCTGCGACATTGCTGTTGAACTATATTTTATGGTTTAAGTGCACAGAACAGGATATTTAATAAATAAAGGTAACACACAAAACATTAAAAAATACCCTTGAACGTAATTTAAAATCTGAAACTTTTCAGATTTTTTTAATCTATATTTTTATTTTACTGATACCATTTATGTATAAAAGTGGAATTAAGAAACTTATAATGCAAATCTGAAATTCAAATGCTTCGGTATTTGACGGACCTTCTTATTTTACACAGCTTTTAAACAGAAGGGGACTTAAAATGCAATAAACTTAAGTAATCACATACTGGCAGATAGCCCATAACGACTAGGATCCAGTAATGACAAACACAGTTTCATGCCTTGATTTTAGCATAATCAATACATTGACTTACGTGATTTCATTGCGACAGACGTATACCATTTTCTTTCAATTTTCCTAATTTGAATGCCATGCACGCGGAATAAGCTTTCTTCCTATAAATGTCAAAGAAATACCCATAGCACACCATTTTGACAGGAACAAACTTCCTTCTGATCTCTTCATAACATCCTATTAGATATCCAACCGAGATTAATAAAGCTAGCCAATTACCTAAGTGCTTGGACATTTCAAGCTGACGTCACGTGCAGAAATGAACTGCTGAGAAAAAGAAAAGTAATAATAATAATAAAAAGAATTCGAAAAGGAATATTACCGAACTAAATTATCGATCCTTGAGCGCTCTCAGAGGATTCCTGAAAATGTTGTTGCGAAAAAGGGGTCGAAGGGGAAAAAATTCAATTTACTTGATGCGGGGCCGTTCGTGATCTGCATAATTGCTGCGAGTTGAAATTCAATAGGTTGTAGGTAATACCATTAGACGATGGAATTTCTATTCCAGAGTGAGTTTTTGCTTTCTTTGCAAGTTTTATTTTATTTCTTTATTCTTTCTGCGTCGCGGAGTGTCGTTATCCGTTACAAACTCCTACTCTTCCTTGAGAGGTCTTTTGAAAAACTCTGAGTGGCGTTTTCTATTAGTTGCTGTTCCTACCCGCGTTGTTGTGAGAAAGAAAAATTCCATATTGACATAGAGAAAATTTCAGCCTTCGTATGAGATTATGTTATCGAATACGTAACTCATTATTCCTCGCGGGGGAATTTTTATTTAAAAATTTCTTACATAATTCTCATTGATATTTTGTTATATTTTTCTTCTCTGTTAGAGTATGTTCTTGCTGTGCCATTATATGTGGTTGCAAAATTCGATAAATGTCATATGAATACCACAGTATTATTCACCAGGGCATAACAAATCATAAAGACATGTATTCCGCACAATGCAATGATAAATTAATCATCAGGTGTAGTTGTTTTACACGAATCATTGAATCTATCATGTTAGCATTAAAACGAAAATACAGATATACAGTATTAATAATGATAAAAAATTCTGAAAGGTTTCAGATTGTAACGGTCACCCAAAAGGGTTCTTTAAGTTTTTTTAAGCTCTAGCTGAGCTCGCAGTCTACCAGTTTGCTGTTACACTCACTCCTACTAACCCAATTTTTAGTCATCTTAATTTTATTATTAAGCATTACACTTATTCCAAATGCAAGTCAACAGCAAAATTACAAAAACATTTTAAATCAATATACGTTTAGAATTCCCGACTAGTGTTGGCATATATATATTTTTTTTTCAGTTCATCATATAAATATTCAGTTTCCTTACTAAGATGATTTTACAAAATCTTTTTTTGTCTTTTTATTACTAACGTTTTCTGTGTTTACTTTATTTATTAAATATCTCGATCTTGGCGCTTACACTACCTTAAATTCAATTCAACAGCAAAATCACAAATATTTAAAAACAGCATAACTTAGAATTTCTGATAGACAGTCTCAAACGCTGAAGATGAAAATGTACGTTTCCATAGAGTGTTGTCAAACCTTGCTTTGAAATTGTTGAGTTTATGGAACAAAAATTCTTTGAAATTTTACAAAATATGAAATAGATAATAAAACAAATTCGAAATTCAAAATTCGGATTTCCAGGTGCCTATGCTCGGTTGGTGTATTACTTTATTCAAAACCTAATATTTCAAGGTACAGTTGTGTTTTCCCAACTAGAGAAACACGCATACATTCATGCAGATTTTTCATTATTTAGTTTCTTTAAATATAATACAGGGTGATTATATTTGAATACTGATACGCCGTTTATTTTGATTCAAAGCAAAATGGCGTTTCGAGACTAATATCTCATTTGGGACAAACGTCCCTTTTGGTCTAAGAAGTAGTTATTTACTTATCCAGGGAAAGAGGGCATTACTTAGATTGCAAATTCTGCAAAAACGTCCTCCTCGGGGCTTCACTTCGACGTCTCGAAATAACATTTGAGTTATGAATGTTCGTTAATTGCCTAAACTATACTTGTTTGTTAAAACAATAAAGAAATTAATGTTGAGTCTATTATGTTAAATGTTGTCTTTAGGAAAGCCTAATAATTGTGACTTCTAAATTTTTTACATAAGCATTTTTTAATTATCATATATAAATAAATCAAGAGTGGAATAAATAATTGTTCAAAGATTATTTTGAAACTCGTAAACGTATATTATATCACATACTTTGTTTTATGAATTTGAATTATTTAATTTTTTTTAAATACTGATGTCTAGTTTGATTTTCTTTTTTTTAATTTTGATTCACTATACCAGTTTTAAACTATTTTGTATACATTTGCACAAACTGAAACAAAATAGGTATATTCTGTAATAATATGCTTTTAACTTGTTGTAACTCAAGGATAATATTGTTGTGAATTATCTATATAGATAGATAATTTTAGTCATCATTAGTATATGTGAAATTTTTATATTTCTTTCTGTATAATGCAACATGAAATTCTAAAGAGATGATGCTTTGCCAGGAAAATAAGGATACAAGGGTTAGCATATTTAACACTGGGTAAACGGCTACCTCATAATTTGGTGATTTATCTCAAGCTATCTCAAGCAAGAACAAAAAAACTAGGAAACAATTTTTTCAAAAAAATGAGGGCATATAGGGATTAGAATTGAGATTATTAATCATATTAAAAAGATTTTGCGCATCCAGAAAATTTAATTCACCAACGGATTGCGTTTTCGGAATAATTCTGGATGTAGAATCTGGCAGATGAGAATAAAAAGCACGACTTTTTAACAAGGGATATTAATTAGTAATTTTTTTTATAATTTTTTTCGAACATACGTCGCATGCTTCTTGGCACGAAATTTCAAAGCCGCCCCTATTTGAATTACGCTTTTATCTGCATTGGCGGAAATGTTATAAAAGCTCTAGTATTTCTTGTCTGAGCTGGTGTTTTGTCCGCTCATCCACTGGCAGACAGTTCATGTTTGTGATTTGGTCTTCATATAGTGAAATGCGAATTTTACATACAGAAAAATAAAATACACGAAACATTAAAAACACAGTAAATGCAGTTTTTTTAATAATTGATTAAATAAATAATATTAAATAAATAATAGTGAAATAATTACTGAATTATTTTAATGAGTCGAAAAATAAGAAGCTTTTACTTGTATTAAGATGCAAATTATTTAACTCCTTTGTCAATAATATTAGATGAGAAATTTCAGTCAACTAAAATCACTCTTAAATAGTTTAGAACCTTAGCAATAGCTGCATCGTAAATGCAAACTTTGAATGCTCGGAAGACGAGAGAATGAAATGAAATCAACCTTTTCGTAGAAGAACAAAAATATCTGATCTTCGGAAGTGGACAAAAATTGATGAAGATTTAAAATACGTGACTATGGAAGTATGACCATTACCGAAGAACGGAAAGTAACTAGATGCTTCGAGTTTAAAAACGAAGAGAAGAGAATGAATGAAGAGAAAGAGCATTTAAGAAAATTTATATATTTCATGCAAGCATTAAATTCATCTTTTAAAATATTTCTAACTCGTCTTCACCAGTTTGTTTCGCCAATAAAGCCAAACTGGCAAACCCTCGCGTCAGTTTTGAATCTAAAGTGTTTAATCTTTGTTTCGAAATTTGTATTTTGATTACATTGTTCTAGTTTAATTTTTAGTAGATTTTATATTCTGGATTTTAATTTAACCTTTATAAAATTTTAATTTTAAATTTTATGAAAAAATGCACTTAATTATTTACTTCATTCAAAACTATGGTTTCTTTTTTTTTTCCCATTTGGATGTGTTTAATATTTCCACTATCCGTCCATTTTTGACCACTTCTTTGTCCTCTAAGTAAGATTTAAATTTATTTTATTAGTCCAAAAGGGCAATTTGCCCAGAAGGACTATTATTTTCGTTTTGGCATTTTGTGTGTTGATTCAATATAAATGTCGGTACACGTTTCAAATTGTTGCCAATACATATTAAAGCCCTTTATTATATGCAAAGAAATTAAATAATGAAGAATCTCCTTCAATGTATGTATGTTTCTCGCATTGTCATAAAATAACGGTATATAGAGCCACGAAATTTTGAATAACGTAGTATTTCCCCCCGAATACGGGCATCTGGAAGTACACATTTGGAATTTGAAATTTGTTTTATTATTTGTTTCATATTTTGTAAACCTTTAAAGCATTTTTGATTAACAAACGATTTCAAGACGAGCAATAGCAAGACTGTACGGGGAAAAAAAATATCTCCAGCGCGCGAGACTGTCTATCGCAAATTCTAAAGATATGCTCATTTTAAAATTATTTTGCGATACTGCTGTTGAACCGAATTTTATGGTTTAAGTGCGAAGAACATGACATTTAATAAAAAAAGATAACACACTAATTGTTAAAAGAACTCTCTTTTGGGCGTAATTTAAAATCTGAAAGCTTTCAGATTTTTATTTATCTATTTTATATTACTTTAATTTATTTTATTTTTCGAAGTGTACATAACATAGTGCTACAGCCCTTTTTATTATTTTCTATTTCAATTTTAATAATTTTTGTATTTATACTTGATTTCAATTTCAAGATCAGTGAAAATGTCTAATTGGATTTTTTGCTTGAATGGACACTGGAAGTTTTAACCGGCATGGTTGATGAATTAAAACATTTCAGATAACTGTTATAATTAAATACTTTAGAATAGTTTATCAGCTAATTTTGGATACAGATACGCAGCGGTTTTCAACTTGAAGGGGGATTGCAATTTAATCTGACGCTTCTTTCTCTCGATAACGTTGTATCAGATTTGATTGAATTCCTATTCTTTTATTTTTTCTAGTATTGATATATTTTTTCAGGTTTTCATAATTTTTAGGTTTCAGTTTCACATTTATCTTTATTTTGCATATTTATCAGATATATGGGGAATTATTGGCACTGAATTTAAGTCCTTTTGGGTCTTTGAGTAAAATTAGCTCTAAATTTCTAACCTTTGGTTTACACTGATCAACTTTCAGCAGTATATTGCGCGGAAATAGTTGGAATAATTATATTTTGAAATAAAGAAAATTATGGTTATGTATGTATTTATATATACAGGGTGTTTCATAGATCCTGGGACAAACTTGGAGGGGTATTGGAGCATACTAAATAATGCATTTTTATGGGAATGTAGGGTCTAAATCGACGGGTTAAGGCAGGAACGCAAAAAAACGACACGAGAGGATAATGTGTTTATGTACAAAATCAACGTAAAGTGCTTCTTTGTAGCAATGCAGTATTCACAACAACTGCGATCACCAGCAGTAATACATGCTTGGTAACGTCGCAGAAGTTATTGACGAACATTTTGGAAAACGACAGGCATTTCGCGCACGCTTGCAGCCGCAATGGATATTAGTGCAACGAGGTCCTCCAGTGAGTCAACGGGAGTCTCGTAAATGATGCTCTTCAGATGGCTCCATAAAAACAAAATCCAAGCTGTATAAATCTGGCGAACGGGGTGGCCATCGAACGGGTCTACCGCGGGCAATCCATCGGCCCGGAAATGTCCCAGCCATGTAATTGCGGACCCGCAGGTGGTTATGGGCTGGTGCACCATCAAGCTGGAACCACATTCGATTCTGAACGACAGCCGGAACATCCTGCAGCAATTCCAGTAGCACCTCTTGCAGAAAAATATGATAACATAAGATCAGAATTTATTTTCCGTAGTGCCTAAACCAATATAACACAAACGACTTCACTTGTGTATGAAAACCCAAGTGAATGACTTGGAAAAGGACATTCGAAAGATCGATTATTTAATACGAAAAATTTTGAAACTTAATCTTATCCTTTTGCACGGTTTAACTGAGGATTTCTTTTAAGCTTGATAGACTAAAAGTAATCTGTCTTCAATATACCTTTATTCATAGTTTTTACCTATGACAAAGTACTTATGTTATCTAGGACTTTTTATCTATGAAATACTTTTTATCTATGACTCTTCAACTATGACTTTATTTACTGAAGATGTAAGAATATGGTAGAAACAAAATAAAAGCTCATATGTTTGCGTACATTTTTTGAGAAGGTGCTGTGACGGAATGCCCGAGGAAGTGTTTTACGTTACTGATATTTATGTAACAATTATACTAATTTGCCAATTATTCCAAGAGATAATTAGTCCAGTAACTCGAAAAATATGATTAAATATATTACGCAGTTTCAGCGTAAAGAAATAAAACAGACGGAGGCGAGGAGACAAATGAAAAAGAAGGAAAATTGCATTAAACAAACAATAATCATCTCCTGAATGTCTCCTGCTTGCATACATATATTACCCCGCTTCTATTCTCTCGCCTCCCAGCTCAAGCAACCTCACTTAAAAATGATGAAACTTAAAAGAGTGCACTCTCCTCCGCGAAATTCCAGACGGTAAATAATTTGCTCGTTAGTGTCTTCAGCAATTAAGAATTAGTATTCTGGCTTCTGGAACATCGTTATCTCTGCTACGCAACGGAGAGCGTATTAAAGAATCCGGAAACTGCGTTAAAAGTCGTGCAGCGGAAAAGTGAAGAGTTTTATATGAATAAGGAAACAGGTTTCTCGGTGGCGTTCTCAGTAATTGAAGAGCAGTAAGACAAAGGTAAAAGCGAATGAAGGATCGCTGCACTTAGCCGGAGATTCTGATTTTTACGGAACATTCAGACAACATCTCGTAATTACGTTATTCCTACATGCATTCCTGTCAAATTTGTTTTAGCGGTTTGAGGAAAGAGTAAGTTTAAATTAGATAGGCAAATGTTTCTTCGAGTAAAACGTTATCAGGTGGTTAAGTTTTGCATTTTCGTGCAGTTGTGAGAAATCACGTACACTAACTGACATTTTCTTTTTTTTGAAGAAATAGAGCTTAAATGATTTTGAAATTTTAGAGTAAAATTAAGTCAGTTGCTTAGCAAGTCAGCTTAATGACTGTGCTTGAGTTGAAAAGCGTAGTATTTTGCATTAATGTTCTTTTGTCATATGCTTCTAGATATAAAGAAGAAACACATGAATAATTTATGAGAAATGTAAAACATCCTTAAATTACTCGATGCTTCAATAAGGATTTACAATTAAAACTCATCCAAAACCTTTTTATGCAGTTTCTAGCAACCCAGTTAAAAGGAATGCATTTATGCATTATCAGATATTTTTTTAGGCTCAAGGTTTACATTAATCCTTAACATCACATAAAATACGAGTTTCAATTCAGTAATAATGGTTATTGCTAAAATTAGCAATAGTATGGCAAATAGGGGCTGTCTGCTTTACAAAATATCTTCATGGAGGGCAGTGCTTACAATATTAATTTTTCCATACGTGGTTTACTTCAAAGTTTAATTATGATACAAAACACATTAGTTAAATTATATGTATGTTTTATTCAAATGTTAGTTTATAATTATGTTGTTGAAATAATTGTCATAAAAATGAGTTGTTGGTTCAGAATAAAATTTTCGTTGATAAAGTAGACTTTGTTAATTTATGACATATTAGGATTCAATATAAATAATTAATCTATATTATTGTATAAAATCTTGCATTTCTTATGATATAAGTAGGACTTCTTAGAATTATCTTAAGTTGTCTTTTGTCACAGGAACTGTGTTTAATTTCTTTATAAATCAGATTCTGAATGATCTATTCTTTTTTGTTTTAGTAATTTCAAATGGAGCTCATGGAGAAGATGACTCTGGTCCAAGATTTCGTTCTGAACCACCCTTCAGAATAGAATTTTCGAACAGTAGTGGCGCAGAGCTTAGGTGTACTGCAGATGGAATACCTGCCCCAAGAATTAGTTGGCAAACCAGAGAGGGTACGACTGCCAGAGATATACCAGGCATTCGTTATACAAGAAATGATGGAACCCTTGTCTTTCCGCCTTTCTCCAGAGAAGACTATAGACAAGATGTGCATGATACTCTTTACCAGTGTTTGGCGGAAAATAGCGTTGGAGCTATAATAAGCAGAGAAACGCACGTCAGAGGAGGTAATTGTTTTCATATATTCTAAAAACATGAATGCAATTCTATTATGTAATCTGTTATTTGTAAATAAACACAGGTTTAATATCCAAGTCACATTTGTTATGCAATACGGCGTAACATTATGTAATAAAGAAAAACCTGAAACCACGAATTTTCATGCCTAGAATTTAATAAGATACAGCTGTATAATTATTATAACACCAACAGAGCTTACAATTCTATTAAAACATCGATGGTACTGACCCAGGAAATGTTGAAGTATCCGATATTTTTTAACATTAATCTGTGATCATCAAACTGAACTTTTCACTGAATGGAAACATTTCAAACTCATGTTTTAAATGGAAATTAATTTTATAGCTAATATACTAAAAATATCTAAGATATCAAACACTGCACATCTTTATAATCGGACAGTACGCTCTTCTGTGTTCCGAACAGTAATTTTAAAATTGTATCCCTTGCTCTTCATTCTTAGTGCATTCCAAAAATTTACTACTCTTGCTGTTATGTATGAGGTAAAAGATTTTGACATAGCTGGAAATTCTTTGCTTTGACGATTACCACAAAATTATGAACTGAAGTAAGCAATGCAATGGCATAGTCACGAATAAAATGTTATAATAAATGAAAAAATGTTTAGGTTTATTTGCAATCATTTGTAAATCTATATCACAATTTCTCATTACAAAAAAAAAAAAAAAAAAAAAAAAAAAAAAAAAAAAAACATGCAAGCTGTGCAAACAACTGAAACTTATGCTACCTCTCTTTTTTAAAAGTCCTTTAGTGATGCTCCATCTCTCCATTTACATGATTAAACGTGCCGAAGATAATAAATGTTTTCCTTATACTATGTTACGTCAAGTATTCTTGGCTAGCGTACACTTCTACCGACTTACCTGAAAGACTCCTAGCGACTTATTGCTAAGACTACAAAATGAATACAACAGGAGGACGATGTAAAACACCATTTTATTGAACTGTTTTATTTACAGACGGCATAGTGTTTATGCTTACAGATCCAGTACTCACTTTACTAAAGATAATGCTACATCTCCTACAGGTATATAACGTAGAGGTAGATAACGATATGGCATATGGTACTATAAAACTAAAGATAATGGTAAACTAAACTAAATTTTAAAGATAAGTAGTTCAAGACAATACAAATTAGCGATACAAATTAACATAGCGAATTGTCTCAGAAACCTACACCGTCGTAATGTGAATTTTGACGGCAAGAATGCGAAGCCGAGATTCAAAATTCAATTTGCTGGTAGAAATAAAAACGTGCTCACTCAATAGCGAAACACGCTCCTGACTAACCTTTTCGCTACTTCAGTTTAAACAGACTCTCATTACATCATTTACATCCTGTCATTTACATTACCAAGTCATTTACCAAGTCATTTACATCCTGTCAAGAAAACGCGAGAGAAAAAAGAAATAACAAAAAAGGCTAACAAATTAAAATATATATTAGTAAAAATAATACAAATCACACAACTAGAGGAGTCTCTAGCCTTTTCGGAAGAGTCGGGGGTGTTCGCAAGAAGATACAACACATCCAGAGACATTCCAGAGACAATCTTTGGTATATTCAGTACCCCAAAGATAGTCAGTAGAAGTGATTTCGGACGAATATGGTAACTAATCAACTCAAGCAGTTCCTTCTCTGTCGAAACAGTTATAAATTTTGTAAGGATCTTAAGTTTTACTAACGTTTATTTTATTTTAAATCTTTACTATCACTTCTTATTTTCTATTTCCGGCCAGAATTATAAGCGTTAATGTATTTATGCAAAGTTTGTCTGGCGAACGCCAAGTATTTAAGTTGTGGCTTTTTGCCAAGCGAGAGAGAGGAAGCAGTGAGTCGAAGCAGGCCGCTTACCTTAGAAGTTTTACTCAGTTGCTGGTTGCCTTCCAGGCTAGAGGTTTTAATCCTCTTGATAATTTTTAAACGTATTGTACTGTTCACAGTTCTCGTTACTACATACGGCTTCCTGTTAATATAAGGCCAATCTTCCAAGTTTATTATTTTAAAGTTATATTAGAGTTTAGTTTTATTTTTATATGTTTACGTTTAGACCACAAGTAGTGGGTCTGTGTATTCCGAAGTACGGAAGTTATTGTAAATAGAGAAAAATAAAGGGTTTTGTATACCCTTCTTGTGTATCCTGTCTACTTCCTGTAGACTACTTACATACAGTTATTGAACATAGCTTCAGTAAGCTCTCTGTTCCGAGTCAGGTCCTTGCATGTTCCCGAAGAAAGTAAGACGGAACATTGAACCTGATAGTGGCGCCCAACGAAGAAGAATACCCATGGCCGAGTTTCAAGAAGAACCTGTGCTGCCTGCAGAAGCGGCTCAGAATCCAGAAATGCCAGCTGCCGCCCTGGAAGGATATGGTTACATCGTCCAGACCATGCGCGCTTCGATGAAACCAGAAGCAACATTTAAGGGAAACTCACCGGTAACCAGTTTTTTGGAAAAAATGATGATGACCACTTCATGCTCTACCCCGTGCACGAATTTCAAAAAGTTACCTCAGCTACCAGCGCTTTGAAGGGCCAAGCGCTTAATTGGTTCAAGTGTATAGGCAGAAGTCTCTTGGGTCAAGCAGGAAGTCCCACCTATAGTTACGAGAATTTCAAGACTGCCCTACTAAAAGCCTTCCCTGTTGTAAGGGATCGTGCGAAATTTGAAACGGAACTTTTTAGTATATATCAACAAAGAATCGAAAACATCTCAAGCTTTATTTTAAGAAACATTCACGTCTTCAAACTCCTGTATGGAAACCGTCCGGATCCTGAGATAATTCAAGTGATTTTGCCGAGGTTACTGCCCCAAGTGCAAGACTATTGAATTAATAAATCCGACTACACTGGAAAAGTTATTTGAGCTAACAATCCAGTGTGAAAGTAGAAGAACGGCGGACATTGAAAGAAGACGCCAATATCAACAGCGAAACCAATTTGGTGCGCCAAGACTACAGCAAACTCAAGCACACGACTATGGAAGCAAAGCGAATCAGTGGGCAAGGAAACCCAAACATTCAAAAACAGCCGGCGAACGTCGACAGTTCAATAGCAATCCAGGAAAAAAGTCTCAAGGCCAGTGGAAAAAGAAGGAAAGCACGGATATGAAAAATAATTTAAACTAAAACGGATTTCTGCTGACGGGAGGGTGCGGAAATCCGAAGGCCAAGAAAACCCCTTTTCCTCCAAGTTAAATACAGTAATGGTGAAAAATTTGACTCTTCCGAAGATTGAAGTGTTGGTGAATAATATCCCAACCACCGCACTCCTGGATACAGGCGCGCAGTGTTCCTGTGTGGCAGAAGATTTTTTTAGGAAGTATTTTCGAAAATACCGCATATATAATTCGGATAATACGACAGTGTTAGCGGCGCAAGGAGAAAAATGTAAGTGTATAGATAAATTACCGCTGTATGTCCGTATCAAGGACGAACAAGTAAAGGTGATGTTTTTCATAGTAAAGAATCGGCAAGCACATATTATTTTAGGAATAGATTTTCTTTCAGAGGCACAAGCAACGCTGGATTTTAATGAAGCGTCCCTTAAGCTGACGATGAAACCAGTTCGTGCAGAAAAGGCTGAACCGCCGGTGTTAAATTTTGGCCACCTGCCTAATGACGAGCAAGGAAGAATCCGACAAGTGGTAAGTGAATTTGCTTCGTCATTTAGTGATATTCCAGGATTTACTCAAGTTACTAACCATAGTATCGACACCGGAGATTCACTGCCAGTTCGCCACAAACCATACCGATATGATAAGAATAAAGAAAAAATTATACAGTGGCACATTCGAGATATGTTACGTAATAAGATCATAACGCCCATCTCAAATAGTTATGCTAGCCCGGTTGTGTTATGTAAAAAAAATAATGACTATCCGGTAACACATCCAAAAAGGTGGCGTTTTGCAATTGATAATCGTAAATTAAACTCCATGACTAAATATCCGGTATATCCGTTACCTATTATCGAAGAAATTCTAAGGAACATAACATCCACCAAATATATGACGACTTTAGACTTAACGACTGGTTATTTTCAAATAGGGGTTAGGCCTGAGGACGTGCCTAAGACTGCTTTTATAACCAACTCTGGCACTTATGCATTTTTGCGTATGCCGTTTGGCCTTTCAGGGGCGCCGGCAACATTTCACCGATGTATGGACATTGTGTTAAGACCTGTTCTTGGAAAGTCCACATTTATCTATTTAGACGATATCATTATTACTAGTGATAATCTCGACCAACATGTACAGGATTTAAGACAGGTGTTTTCTTTATTAAATGAGGCCGGTCTAAAAGTTAATGTCGAAAAGTGCAAATTCGCAGCCCCTGAATTAAAATATTTAGGTTACAAGATATCTCAGAAAGGAATAGAGACAGACGAATCAAAAATAATCGCTGTACAAAAGTATCCGACTCCAAACACGGCGAAGAAGCTCTCTTCTTTTCTAGGATTTTGTTCATATTATAGGTCCTTTATAAAAGATTTTGCAGCAATTGCTGAACCATTGTTAAAATTAAAAAGGAAAAGGGCAAGATTCTCGTGGACGGCCGAAGCCAATAGTGCTTTCGAAAAATTAAAACAAGCATTAACGCAAGCCGTGTTGAAATTTCCTGAAAAGGATGAGAATTTAGAAATTTCAGCGGATGCTTCGGATTATGCGGTAGGAGCGGTACTTTCGCAAAATCAGCAGCCCGTGGCATTTTTTAGCCGAACTTTAAATCAAACACAAAGAAACTATTCCGTGACCGAGAGAGAGGCACTTGTAGTTCTGTTAGCAGTGCAAAAGTTCCGAGTCTATTTTGGAAAGGCGCCAATAACAGTCTACTCTGATCATGCGGCGGTAACTAGATTGTACTCAGGGAAAAACCTTTTCCCCAAGGTTAATAAGATGGGCACTCAAGCTTCAAGAATATAATCTGGTAATCAAGCATACCCCCGGAAAGGAAAATATCGTAGCAGATGCCCTATCCAGAATTAAAATAGATGAAGAAGTTAATACCGTAAAGGTGGCAATGCTCACAGCATGTACAATAAATTCCCGAGAAACTGTAATAACCGAACTGGGTAAGGATCCTGAGTTTGGAAGCATTTATGAGTATTTAAAGGATACTTAAAATTTTAGCCACCAAGATATTGTGGCGATAAGAAATAGGGCGGCCCATTACGAACTAATAGATAGTCTATTATTCTATACAAAAACTACGAATTCCAACAACGAATTTCGACCTGTTATCCCAGCTAGTCTTAGATTAAATATCCTGCAGGAGCTCCATGACAGCCCTTTAGCTTCTCATGCTGGTATTCGAAAAACTATCCAACGCGTACGCGAGGCAGTCTATTTTCCTGAACTGCAAAAGTTAACAAGGGCGTATGTCCAGTCCTGCCCAACATGTCAGGCAGTTAATTATGTTAATTTCCGCCCGGCCGGGTTTCTAAATAGTATTAAATCCGAATTTCTAAATGAAATAATTGGCATCGATTTATTGGGCCTTTTCCCAAAAAGTCAGTTAAATAAAAGTCGCTATCTCCTTGTTATGGTTGATCATTTTAGTAAGTGGACCGAAATTGTTCCCTTAAAACGAGCCTCCGCGAAATTAGTTACATATTCTATTTTAAATAAATATATTTTAAAATACGGGGCGCCCCTAAAAGTTATATCGAATAATGGTCTTCAATTTTTAAGTAATATATTTGAAGACATGTGCCAAAAACTGGGCATACGTCATTTAAAAATGGTCCCGTATCGGCCGCCATCAAATATAGCGGAACGGGTCAATAGAAATATAGTGAAAATTATCCGTAGTTATGTTAAAAATTTTCATAAAAGCTGGGATAACTATGTCAATGAATTAGCTTTTGCCCTTAGGACCGCAAAACATGATACGACGGGCAAAACTCCTGCTGAGTTATTTTTAGGCAGAAAGATTATAACGCCGTTAGATAAATTATTTTATGTTCAACAAAGAGCCCCAGAATTTAAAATGGGTGATATAGAAAAATTAATTAAAGAAGCAAAAAAGAACACTGAAGTAGCACAGAGAAAACAGAAGCTTTATTATGATATGAAACGACGGGGAGTAACTTATAAAATAGGAGATGAAGTGTTAAAAATTAAGCATTCACTTTCTTCAGCACCAGAAGATAAAACTGCCAAGTTTTTTCCACGATTTGAAGGACAATAAGTCATAGAAAATGTAACTCAGGCTGTAGTGGTGTTAAAAGCCAGGAATGGTGAAACATGCTCCGCAAACATTGACGAGATAGAACCATTCCATAATCGTAATAAAATGCCAATATTTAAAGATCTTTTGCAGGATCCGGCACGGCAGGCACTGCAGGCACAAGCTCCAGAGGTGGAACAATGACAATCACAAGCCATTAGGAGGCAGGAGCAATTGAAAAGAAAGTTTCCCCGTTGGAAAATTGAAGGTAGCAAGAAAAAGAAGCCGTTTCACCGTCCAGAAAAGAGAGCTCACGAACACCCCCAGAATGAAGAAGGGAGAAGGACGACGTATGCAATGAGAACCAGGAGAAATAACGGCAACTATAACCCGGCTCTAAAACGGAAGATCTACTCATCCGACAGGACTCTCCGCAGCAAATGTCGCCGAACTGCGGAAGGGCCACCAGCGACGGAGGAGGAAAAGTTACAAGGAAAATTTGAACAGCCAGCAACGAGGTCCAAGCAGGAACACGAAAGAAGTTTCCCGGTTCCGCCAAGACCAGCTGTCATGAAACGACCAAGACCACAGGCAGAAGCGAAAAAGAAGGTATTCAAGGGTGACCTAACTGGAAAAAAAAGAAAGCATCTAGAGGAAGGCACTGAAGGGCGAGCCCGTACAAGAAGGAGGATAAATCAAACAACAATCTGCACTACCTTTCAGGACTGGGCCCAGAAAAGAATGTCCGAATATCACAAAGATAAGTAAAATTTTATGTTACTTTGCAAACTTAAGTTAATCTTTCATTCTTACTGCAAGTGGCAGATTTCAAGAAGTTTTACCTCATGCGAGGTCTACCTTTATCGCCAAAAGGGCGAGAAATGAGTTGTTACCGATTTTGATATTATGTTTTTCAATTACTCGCGCGTAAAACTAAAGTTGATGTATAATAGCGTTGTGTAAAGACTTAAATATTGTAAAACGTTATTGTATAAATATTATTTAAAACATTCTGGCAAGAAAGAAGTTTTAGTCTGAAAGACTTTTTGAAATGTATTATTTCAATGTAGAAAGAATTGGCACTTGCTTTGAAAAGAATAGAAGTTAACAATGTACTACTAATGTATGTTTTCAAATGTGTAAAATTAACGGCATTTTAATATGTTCTTATATACAATGTGAACTGTTATTTTAAATGTTAAGAAATACCGTGATATGGTAAAAGTGAAAGTAATGTTTAATTTTTTTTTATTCGTGTGACTGTAAAAAGACTAAATCATGGTGAATATGTGTTAAAGGTTGAATGATGTAGTTAGGCTCTCTGACGCTACACTTCAGAGTTAGCCACCTTCAGAATAGTACCTCAGAGTTTAGAGTTGAAATTAGGGTGTGTTACGAGGTCTTGGTATGTTGAGTTTTAACACGTTAGTGTTTTGATTGTAGGAGGAAGTGTTGAACACATAGACATAAACACATTCGTGTTTGGTGTTCTTTTACAACACATGTCAGAGAGCACGGGGAGAGATAACTAAAATAGTTATGAATGAAATAAGAATGTTAAGAGAAATATAATTATACATGTTACTTGCCATTTCATTGTGTAACATTTCATTAAACTAGTTTTCCTTCCAGATCTCTGGAAGGAACCAGATTTGAATAAAAGCTCCTGTTTAGATGCAGTACCAGATTTGAATAAAAGCTCCTGTTTAGATGCAGTACAGATGAAAAAAAATTGTGTGTCCTGGGAGCTGCTATTGTAAAAACAAATTTCTTTCTTTTAAATTTCTAGTTTCTAGCAAAAAATGTTTGTAAAAGATTGGCCTCGCGTTAGATTCTAGAGCTAAAAGTTTTCAACAAGGTCGTTTTAGACCTCAGTTTCAAACTAATTAACTCTGGCGGGAAGTATGTAAGGATCTTAAGTTTTACTAACGTTTATTTTATTTTAAATCTTTACTATCACTTCTTATTTTCTACTTCCGGCCAGAATTATAAGCGTTAATGTATTTATGCAAAGTTTGTCTGGCGAACGCCAAGTATTTAAGTTGTGGCTTTTTGCCAAGCGAGAGAGAGGAAGCAGTGAGTCGAAGCAGGCCGCTTACCTTAGAAGTTTTACTCAGTTGCTGGTTGCCTTCCAGGCTAGAGGTTTTAATCCTCTTGATAATTTTTAAACGTATTGTAGTGTTCACAGTTCTCTGTACTACATACGGCTTCCTGTTAATATAAGGCCAATCTTCCAAGTTTATTATTTTAAAGTTAAATTAGAGTTTAGTTTTATTTTTATATTTTTACGTTTAGACAAGTTGTGGGTCTGTGTATTCCGAAGTACGAAAGTTATTGTAAATAGAGAAAAATAAAGGGTTTTGTATACCCTTCTTGTGTATCCTGTCTACTTCCCACAGTGATTGAACATAGCTCTCTGTTCCGAGTCAGGTCCTTGCATGCTCCCGAAGAAAGTAAGACGGAACATTGAACCTGATAATTTAATTTGTGCAGACATGCAATATTATTCCTAAATATACATGTCGGGAGAATTTCTGCAAAATATTAATTTTGCATTGTCATAAATGACAGTATTCCGAAATCTTTGAGCCATACACAGAACTTCCCGTAAAGAAAGATAAAAAACTGCAGCTCGTGCATTACAGTGATAATACTTAATGTGTGGTGTTCTGTGATATCACTGGGATTATTTCGTTTTCCCTCTTGTTCCGAGATCCTCACAGGTTTATTACCAAAGCTCAGCCCAGAACGTGATTCATTTGTGAATAGTTTGTTAGTCCAAGAAACTGTTTTTGCAATTGAATGTTTACAACTCTACTTCAAATGTGCTCATCTGACTTCTAAGGTTAAATGGATCCAATATGACGCTTAGATTTTGATGCCATCAGAGTATGTGGTATTAATTGGACACCCTCTACAGATCTGACTGACTCATCTAAAATTGTAGAATATATTTTACATTAATTACGACTTATATTTTTGTGATTCGTGTATATACTATAACTTCTCTTTTTCGTTACATCTCACTAGGATGAGAATGAGTTACGACAGTTTAAGGCGAGAGTTCTGAATCTTTTAAAGATAGAGCTTTTAGCAGGGACTTCAGCAGTTTTCTTTTCTGGCGTTCGGCGGTACCGATTTTACTTTGGTATTAGCTGTTCTGCGAGCCGAAGTTAAATCTTGTCTTTAGACACTGAATGAACGCTTTGTGCAGATAGATACGGCACCATTTTAGATTGTTTGATTACGGAGATACGAATTTAAATATCCTAAGTCATACCTAAAAAAAAGATCGCCTAGAAAAGTGGTTAATGACTCCGACTACCGTAGCGAAGGGCCTAGCTTCGAATCCCGGGAAAGTCATAAATATAAATTTCCGTCCATTCAAACGAAGGCAACGTGGCCTACCTATCAGGTGCCTTCATAATAAAGAGATCACCGATTCCGGCTTTAGTAGTGGTCAATGTCTATAAACGGCTACAACCTGACATTGGAGTAAAAAATAAAGAAGCTCACAAGAAAATAAATAATATCTGGAAGAAGCATGGAAATCTGTTCCCAAAGGCAGGAGAACACATGAACTAATCAACGTTAAAAACGGGTAAAGGTGCCTCAATAACCCCCGCTTCAATCGTTTCATATTCGGACATGGACCATTCCGAACTTATTAGTACGATAGAAATATATCTTCTTCGGATAATCGCGTTTGTAACGAAAGTTGATTTCCAGAACACTACCTCTTCTCATGCCTGTTAACACAAGCATATCGCAGCATTAGATCAACTGCAAAGAAAGTCGAGTTTCAAAGATATACAAGTATAATAAATAATCAAAACACTCATCACAAAATCAACAACAGTTAAAATGCCTTTAAGCAAACTATTTTTGAGCTGTAACTGTATGGAAAAGTCAAGATATTAGTTTAGAAATTGGTCTAAATAATAACTGCATGAAAATGCCCTGGAAATTTCGTACGTAGGTCCTGCAGGACGTTTTACATAATCCATATCCTCATGAGACAGTACCTACATCACCATATAAGTCATGTTGTCCAGTATGCTTATCGCTGTGCTGTCCTTTTAAATAATACCCCTAAGTAACTGAGTGTAATTTCACGTAAAATCTAGGCCTTTATTAAGTATTTACTTATTAAGTAGTACTACTAATAATTAACTACTTTATTAAGTAGGAAAATTATATTATATTATTAAATTGAGGCTTTAATAGTAGGTTTTTATCGTACTTTTGTAGACGAAAAAATTATTTTTTCAATTCCGTAGGTCTAAAGAACTTTTCACTACGTAAGTGAAGACGCTATGAAACTACTTCCGTAGGGGATTAATTACAGAATGCTTAACAACAAAAAATGAGTAATCATTAACACCAGACTAAGACGAAGATTCAGAAAGACGTAGGTCTCAGCCGATGTCTAATTTGCAAATGTTGTTTAAGTGAGTAAATTCTAATTGAACTGTATGATTATGTATATGAAGCTAAAGAGGTACAATTAGAAATTCGCAGCAGAAGCTGTGATAATATAGGCTAATAATTTAAAAGATGAAATTCCGTGCATTAAATTAAAGCTTTTCATATTTCGATTTCTTTGAGTTTTCCTTATTCTAAATCAAACATATGCCGATTCATCTATTTTTAAGGGGACTCATACACCTTAAAACCCATAAGATGTTCGAATAGGTGACTGTTGCAAGAATTGGAATAACTTATTTATTTTAAAAGAAATTACTACCAACTTTTTACAGCTGACAACATAATATAGCTCCTTTCTGAAATAGTAATCAGAAAGTTTCTGTTGCCACAAATATTTTTATAATTTAATCGCTTTGTGACAACATTTTTCGTCATGTTTCCAACTTGCGCGCACAGTTTAAAACATTATGTTTCGTAATTTAATTCCATATTTAATATATAGCTTTTATAACATTTGAAAACTACTGCGAACCTAAAATTCTAAAAATTTCATGTTAAATTTTTATTTTATTTTGAGTTGAGTTTATAAAATGCATTTTATTAAAAAAATCTGTAATGTTTTCGTCCATAAAATTTTCAAATATTAAAATATTCATCAGATTGTTGGTTCAGTTAGAAAATAGTGCCCATATAAAGAATTCCATCCAATTTCAAGTATGTACCATTAGCCATTTTTAAAATATCGTGCGCGCAAGGTGGAAACATGGCGAAATATTTTACCACAAAGAGGATTAAATTACAAAAATATATGTGACAACACAAACTTTCTGGCTACTAGTTTCCAAAACAGCTATATTTTGTAGTCAGCTGTAAAAAGTTGGAAGTAATTGCTTTTAAAATAAATAAAATATCTGAATTCCTGCAACAGTTACATATTCGAAGATCATGAGGGGTTTAAGGTGTATGAGTCCCCTTAAATGGGTCATCTATCCAATTTAAGCAAATTCACCATTTGGGTATTGAGACTGTGTTTGAATTATTTGAACTTGAATATTAAAATTTTTGGTTATTTTTATATTTCTTAATTTATCCTCATGCGTAAATTTCTAACGCCTAACTTTGTTCATGAAAGTTTTCCTGTCCTTTATTTAATCTTTAAATATAAGTTCATTTCAGGTGAATACCTTTCTTTTCCATCGACAGCAAGATAGCCGATCCACTGCGGCCGCTAGCATATCCGCCAAATGGTCACGCTGACAGAATTAACTTGGTCCACATAACACACTTTGGTACATATTGTGCTCAAGAAGAGTGCTGTGGGAGGTGTAAACAATTGCTGGGCGCAACAATAGTGCACTGATGGAAGAAGGGTGCGTTGCGGGTGAGGAGAACAACTTCAGTTGCATATTTACAGAGTTATGGATAGGTGGTTACAAAAGACATCCACAAAGTGAACAATTAATGAGTACAATGCAATATATGAGCAATTAACAGACTGACTGAGAAAACGGTAAAAACAATATCTAAAATAAGGCAAAATACTAAATAGCAATACTAAAAATACTAAAAAGCAAAATAATGCATAAATAAATAAGGCCAAACAGTGAAATAATACATACAATAAGGCATATTCAGGGATCACAGTTCAGAGTTTACTGTTCAAGGAGATAAGTATAAACAGGGGAAAAACGGAAAAATCTAATTCAAGATAAAATAAATTCATTACAGGTTCAGAGTATACGGGGGCTGCGCTGGTGACGAGGATGGCAGTTGAGAATTACTCCAGCCTCTCTGAGATTTTGCGGGAAATATTTAATCAATCGCATATGCGTTTCAATGCATAGTGATTTTTTGAAGTAGCTTCGGCAAATGCATGGGTGTGGCCCGCTACTTGTTGCCTAATATGATGTTCGGCAGTTTCACTGCAAGCGAATATATAGTGGTCCAGATCTCCTGCCATCCCGCACGAGCAATGGTCGTTTTCCCGTCGTCTGAAACGATACAGGTAAGTCATGAAGGGACCATTCCCTGTTAGAAACTGAGTGTGAGGCTAACCACTTTTTAGAAGCCGGCAGACATTTTTAAAAATCTGTGAACTCTTCTGCCGGTGGTCTCTGTCTTCCACAGATGTTGCCAACGTTTCAGTAATTCTCTCTCGAGCTCAGCGTTTAAGAACGAGCCCGGGAGAGGCACGTCAAGTGTGTGAACGTGGGGGTCAGTTGCTGCTCCTTTGGCTATTTCATCTGCAAATGCATTCATTACCCAGTATTCCGGTGTGGCAGTTACCCACTGGAGTTCAGGCCCATATTATTTTGGTGTTCTTAGTAATAGTTTTTGTATGACCCTGACGAGTGGATTTTTACTGCATGTGCCTTGGATTGCCTGAAGACTAGAGGCTGGGTCTGAATAAATACCGGCACAGTTATTTTCCAGTGCATAGACAAGTGCAGCTTTTAATGCAATCAGTTGCGCCTGAAAAACTGAGTTGTAGTGCTTAAGCTTCCTTTCCCAGGTCACTACGATCTGGTTTCCATGTAGAACACAACATCCGCTATCTGTGCCACATTCTCCTTTGGAACCATCGGTGTAGATTGCAGTTGCTTTGAACCACCTTGGTGACCTGCAGATAATCGAGATGTTGAATTCGGCCGGGTGACGAGGTGGCTCGAGAATGCTTTGCTCATAGTCTGTATAAACATAAGTCCTATCCCATAAACTTATTGTCTCTTTGAGTCGGAGCACTCACACTATTGCACTCTCGCGCTGAGCTAAGAGATGCAGAGGCGGCAGTCCTGAAATCACGTTTAGAGCATTAGTAGACCAGGTTTTATATCCTCGGGAAATGCTTGGGAGGAATGATCTTTTTGCTGAACGCAGCAGATTCTCCATTTTAATAGTGATCGTTACGCTCCCCATGGAGGCCCCAAACAGTGCAATACGCACAGCAACTACAGAGTACCACGTCTTAAGCATCTCCGACGAAACTCCCCATATTAGTGCTATTGTCCTGACCATGGAATGCAATATTCTGTGATGTCGTGCATTCACCTCCTTTAAATGTGGCATCCAGGTTAACGTGTCGTCAATTACGACCCCAAGGTACCTCAAGTTCCTGACTATTTTAGGGCCCACCAGCGGCCGAGCGGTAAAGACGCTGAACACTGGTAGTTCGGTCCGAGGTTCGAATCCCGCGAACGGGCTGGCTGCATGGGCGTTTTCGTGGTTTTCCCCATGTGTAGCGTGTATACGAGTCAGTTTCCCTTAGAATGTCCTCCACGAAGGCATCCCTCCCTTTAGGCAGATAGCCCTTGTGTGCTTTGCCATAAATGGATAATCCAATCCAATCCATTCTGACTATTTTAATATTTTTGCCATGAAGGTTGATGCACGGGGTTTTTCGATGGCGTTTACCTGGGCAAATAAGCATACCTTGGGTTTTCATACCTTGGGTACCTAGTCTCATATGCCTTGCGACTGTGCCCTTTGGTAACCAGCAGAAAGTCATCGGCATAAGCCAATATTCCCATGTGGGGATCTGTGTTGAATCTCTGTGTCGGCTACAACATTCCAAAGCTGTGGACCCAGACATGTTCGGCATATGACATGTTCGACAGTATTCTTCAGGACAGCTTCTGTTGATGGATCGTGAGTGCACTCCTGCGTCCGTAGTGGCTTGTAAGCGGCGATCACTTAGGTAGCTGTAAATAAGGTCAAAGAGAATCTTACGGCTACCCATGTTCTGTAATCTCTTGAGTTCTTCGGGCCACCACGTCGAGTCCAAGGCGCCCTGTATGTCCACAGAGATAATGAGACTATGCTGGTTATTTCTTCTGTTACTTGCTATTATTTTTCGTAGATGCTGCAGCGCGTGATACAAGGATCTGCCAGGAATGAAGCTGTATTGGTTTTCACTTATACTTTGTTCAGACAGGATATAGTATTTAAGTCTTTGAAGGACGGCTCTCTCTAGTACTTTACCCAAGGCATAAAGGAGGCAAATAGACGTTGGTACATTAGGGTCTTTGTTCGCTTTAAGGAAGTGCACCACCTCACCAAGTTTCATGCCGGCTGGGAAATATGTGTGGCGCCAACACGCAGTTATGTAGGCATACAGTAACGCCGGATGCGATTATTTTATTCCTGGTCGGAATCATCATGACTTGTTCCAGTTCCTGAAGTGCAGTGACAATGCCATGTGAAGGAGGAAAATACACGCTGGTGATGGCAATCTGACCATAAGGCCCTTCCAGCTGTACAGTAATTGTGTAATCTCCTTTATGCATTAGCAGGGGCGTGAGTGGACCATTGTAGGCGTTGACTGCTTGACTGCCTACGGAATGGTAAGTTTTGAAGTTGCCGAATCCTGTGATCCTTTTGGTAGTGGAATGATACTCTTGTAGTGCGACTAGATCTACATTGTTTTCTACAATAACCTGTGCTTCATGAACAGTTGCGGCTTGGCAGCGCTGGAAGAAGCCTTGAAGAACTGCAAAACCATGAACTGTTCTTGGATATGCAATAGCCTGCTGTTCATCTACCACTGCGCCGTTGTTTTCATTCTGGGCAGTTATGCCTTGTAGGCTTGACATTGTCTTATACTTGACGTCTGTGTGGTGTCGAAGCTAGTGCCTTTTGATTTATTGTGAGTTTCGCAATTAACGCAGTGTGGAGTCTTTGCTTTGTAGTTATCAAACAAAAACTTTAGAAGTAACTTTAAGAAGTAACACACTTTGAGAACAAAAACTTTAAGAAGTAACATACTTTAAGAGAACTGAGAACAGACCTTAATAAAATACAGATTTTTGATGCTTTAAAATTGCGCGTATGGTATGTGACGTAGTGAAACTTTCGGAAATAGCAAAATAAAATTTGCAGAAAAATTATTAAAAACTTATTGTCCTTCAAGAAGTTAGTTTGGTTTTCTATTCTTAAGAATTCAGTTGAAAACGTATGTGAATAAAAGAAAGAGATAACCTTTTGAGAAGACATTTAGGTTCAAGGGGTCTCATACCTTGTAAATCCATCAAAAAAACGAAAACAATTTTATGACTTAATTTTATTCTGTATTGTATTCTGAACACATTAAAAAAACCGCATTAAAAAATTCGCAATAGAACCAAAAATATAGCTAAAACAAGTTGACACACTTTACTGATTAGGCAATGTTTACATTGGAGGGGGGCGTGGCGGATGCAGCTGTTTACTAATTTCGCATCTGTTCTATTCAGCTTTATCTGTGAAAAGCGTTATCTTTGCTATGCGAAATGCTAGATAATGAGCCACAAAACCATATTATTCTTTTCTCCAACTCGCTGGCAGGAAGAAAATTCCTCAACTCTGCTTTATTTTGATCGTGAAATAATTTGAATGCTAGAAACGTGCTGATATCTTTGATCAGTATATGCACGTGCTCAGCGATATATTTGATTTTTGACTGCTTTTTTGTATTATTATCTTTAACGTTTTTAATTATTTAAATCCTTTTGAGATGGGTAAAGTGTATAATCTATCTGTCGGCTATAGAAGCAAAAAACGCCGATATCATGGCCATAAGAAAAGTGATTCTGTTGTGAATGAAGGCAAGTCAGCATCTGCTAAAACCTGAAATTAGAGACTTCTAATCATGTGAATGATGCTGATAATCACAGTAATCTGCAAGGATATCGATTTATCGATGCTGGAATTTTATTTGCAGCTCTTGCAACATCATTGTGCTGCAAAATATGCCATTCAGAAGTAAGTTTTACTGAAGAATCAATCCGTGGTAGCTCATCAGTGTTTTCTGTAAACAGTTTGAAGTGCAATTCTGTGCAAAAAATAAACAGTTGCCCTATGCAAGGATATAAGAACAGTGTGCCTGAAATTAACATTAGGTTAGTTTATGGTATGAGGTGTATAGGCCAAGGATTAGCCAGCTTGAAAACATTTTGTGGTGTTATGAATATGTTACCACCAATTGCACAAAAGAGCTTCGATGTCATCACCAAAAAAATAAAAAAAGCCACCCACACTGTTGCAATGCGGTCAATGAAAACTGCTGCTGAAGAAGAAAGAGCAATTAGCGGTGCTAATGATATAAGTGTGAGTGGAGATGGTACATGGAAGACTCGTGGGCATACATAAAAAATTGGAGTGTGCAGTGTGATTGGTTTGGAAAGTTTGAAAGTAATTGATGTGGAAATACTCTCTTCCTTTTGAAAAGCATGTAAAAGCTCTGCAGCATCAAATCATGATTGCAAAAAGAATCATGCTGGAAGTTCGGGTTCCATGCAGGTTATAGGTATGAAAAGAATTTTCTTACGTTCCGAAGAAACTAGGAATGTGCGATATGTCAAATATCTCGGTGATGGGGATACCAAAACCTTCATGGAAATAACGAAGCTGTGCCCATATGGTAAAATTCCAGTGGAAAAACTTGAATGTGTAGGCCATGTGCAGAAGCGAATGGGTACACGTTTGAGAAAATTGAAACAACAGTTACGTGGCATAAAGCTGAATGATGGAAAGACTCTTAGTGGAAAAGGTCGTTTGACGGATAGCATAATTGATAAACTTACTGTTTATTATGGGAATGCTATTCGCTCAAATACCCATTCACTACAGAGCATGAGAGAAGCTGTATGGGCTACATATTGCCATATGTCTTCTACTGATGAAGAGCCCATGCATATGTTTTGCCCACAAGGGGAAAACTCGTGGTGCAAATATAACAAACATGTGGCCTGTTCTGATTCAAATGAAGAGAGTTTGCATCATCAACCTACTGTACCTGTAGAAGTGATGAAAAAAAATTAAAACCGTGTATGCAGATTTATCTGCACCAAGTTTACTCAAACGGTGTCTCAGCGGCAAGACTAAAAATCAAAAGGAGAGTTTCAACTCGATTGTTTGGAAATTTTGTCCAAAAACTTCTGGTTGTGGAAAGACAGTCACAGAAGTTGCAGTTTTGAAGCTGTCATAGCATTTAATGATGGATATAGAGGTCGCATGGATACATTAAACGAATTGGGCATAAATCCTGGTACTCTTGCATTTACTGCTGCAAATTTAGCCGACATAGAAAGAGTTCGAACTGCTGAAATTCGCAATGATTTCCGAACATTAGAGGCTCGCAGAAAAAAACGCTTGGAACAATTAAAAAAAAATTAACAATTTTTATCAGTAGAAGGTGTTTACTATCAAACTGGTGATTTTTAGTCATGTAAGTTTATTTTAATTTCTTTTTCATAATTATAACTTTAGTGTTTTGAGAAAATGCATCTTAATTTTCATGGCGACGTAAGCTGACATGGAAAGTTCAAACTGCTGAAATTCGTGCTGATTTCCGAACATTAAGGGTTTCCATGAAAAAATACTTAGAACAATTAAGAAAAAATTAAAAATTATTATTAGGAGAAGGTGTTTCCTATCAATCTGGCAAATCTTAGGGATGTAAGTTTATTTTGATTTTATTTTTTGCATAACTTAACTTTAAGCTGCGTTTTCTCAAAACACTAATTTTCATGACGATCCGTAAGATTAAAAAAAAAAAAACCTATTGCACGTATAAGCCCAATTTTTTTCCTGTGTATGTATAGTTATATTATCTATAGAATGAATTAATATCATTTAGCTATTTACTTATTTAGGTTATTTTTAATGAGTAAATAAATATAAATTTATGATATTTCTCTTTTTTCTTCAAATTTGCATAATTTATAAAATATTCATGTTAAAATAATTTTTGTATTGTTAATTCATTCTATATAATGTAGTTTTGGGATCATTTTAAATCGAGTTGTAAGCCAATACCTATATTCTAAATTTAGTTATCTTACGGATCGTAAAGTAACATAATTTTTTTTAAAGTTATCTTCTATTAAATGTATTATATTATTTTTTGTAATTAAATGAAGAGGATTATTTTATGATTTTCTTAGAATTGAAACATATCTTAAATGGCATTTAAATTTTTGTGTAATTTGAAAAAGTATTTAAAATCTTATTAGTCGAGACAGACACACTTTCAGCATGCATCACGACTCTTTAGAAGGTAAGAGACCCCTCAATATTTGCATTTTCAGAGGCCAGATCATATCTAACTCAGTCCAATAGGGAGTTAATATGAAATACCTGGAAGCTGCTCAAAAGAATTTTCAAAATCTGTATCGTTTTTAAAAAACCTGTAAGCTGTCATTTTGTATAAATTGGAGAATTTTCCAAAATATGTTTTATTTCAAAAAATAAAACTGAAAGAAAAAATTATTTAAAAATCAAACAAAAGAATAACTTTCAATTGGAGTAAACAATACACCGATTTAAAAGACGGTCGGACATTTGGTATTTGTTCTTTTGATGGGAGTAAAGTCCTTATTTTCGCAGAAAACTGATGATATTATTTCATAATACTGAGTCCCACATAATGTTCTACAGCATTATTCTAAATATGCTAGAGAATGTGCAATTAATGTTCAATAAAAAGATGAGTTTATTTATTTTGATAAAATATTTAGTTTATGAATTTATGTCTGTGAAATAATGGATACGACGGATGAAAGTTTTAGCCTTCCCACCAACTATTCCAATTTAATAACAACATCCAAATATTTCCCTTTTAGAATTTTATTTCTTTTTTTCCTTTTGCAGAACTATGCTTCTTAGATAATGAGGTTTGTATTTTTATAAATCTTTCCAATTTAAATTCATATTATTATACTAGTAAATCCTTACAAACAGCCAATTTTAAATAATGAAACATTCTCAAAGGAAATATTTAACCAACAAATGAATCTGCTTTGTCCTTTTTAGTTTTATCTGGGCAAGGCTTTCAAGGGAAGGAGAAGCCTTTTTAAGGTATCCGAACCACGGACCTTATAAGAGATAGACTAGCCCAGTGGGCGGGGCGCGCGTCACCGACATGTCGGCAAGAAAGCGTAGGGACGATCTGGTTTACTTTAACACTGAAACCTATGGTGTATGTATCACATAACTCTTTTTAATTATTAAATCTGATACGTTGTATAGTGATGAGATTATGAAAGCCACAGTTTTTTTTTCCAAATAGGATTTAATATATCTCATTAAAGCACTTTTTACTGCATTCCGCGCATTTTGTTTTCACGCGTAATTCTTGTACAAACATCTTTACTTTGGTAAAACGGTAAAAACTCTAAGCACCAATTTTATGAACTTAATTTTGCGTAAAAATAAAGTAAAATTAAATACGATTGATAGTACGCGATGCTTTGAAATAAATAAGGTAAAATTAAGCAAGATCTGATAATTTTTTTTTTTTTTATATTTAATGAACATTTTCAGACAGTGATTTTCCAAACTATAATAACATTACAAAACGATCATATTTATTTGATCATATGATCATTAAATTATTAACGTTAAAGAGGATTATTTATTTTAATAATTCATAAAATTCTGAGCATAAAATTTTCTGAGCGCAATGAAGGGGAAAAAAAGATAAAATAAAATCTAGAAGCACTTCTTTTTTTATAGTTTAAGTTAGGATCAATTCATTCAATTAATATCCACATTCTTCAACAATTCACCCCCAAGATTAGTTATTTCGACAAAAACTGTATAAAAATAACGTAAGACACATTTTACTTCCTTGTATGATGTAAAGGAGGTATTGTAATTAAGAAAAGTTTCGGTTATCATATTGTAAAGAAAATATCTACTTTGACTGTTCCCAAATCTATTTGGACTATATTTTGCATGATCGCTGTACTTACGGGAAGAAGAAAGGGTTCTTATTCCAAAATCTATTGTAAAATAGATTAAGAATGGATTTTCCATGACGTCTGTACGTACGTCCTAATGCATCTCTCATAACTCAAAAACGCTTAGTTATAGAAAGTTCAAATTTTTACACGACACTGCGGTAGCATCTAGTAAAGAACCTCCCGTTTTTACTGCATTACTGCAATTGGCAACTACTTAACTTAAATTACTTAACTTGCAATTACTTAACTTAAAAGTCCTTACCCAGCCTTTGTTCTCATAATCTTTGGACGCAGTCATATATTTCCACTTACAGAAGTGTTTTAAATGATGAAAATATTTAAGTTTCGGCAATGTCCAGTTAAAAACAAAATTCTGGCAGATAACGAAACCTAACATTTAATGTGGTCTCCCGGTTCCGAGACTTACAATTGGGAGAGGTTTATACTCCTTATGAAAATATAAAAATTCAAGTTTCGTTAGGACCAGAAATAACTGGAATATTTAGTTTCACAATTCTCAGTGTTTAATGGCCCACCAGCGGCCGAGCGGTAAAGTCGCTGAACACTGGTAGTTCGGTCCGAGGTTCGAATCCCGCGAACGGGCTGGCTGCATGGGCGTATTCGTGGTTTTCCCCATGTGTAACGTGTATACGAGCCAGTTTTCCCTTAGAAAGTCCTCCACGAAGGCATCCCTTCCCTTAGGAAGATAGCCCTAGTATGCCTTGCCATAATTAAAAACACCACACCATCAGTGTTTAATGTCATTTTCAACTTTCATTAAGTTAGTTAATAACTTTGTTTCAACATACCTAATTAAGTTAGAATAATTCGGAGAAATAATTTTAAATGAAATGCAGCAAAAAATGTAGACAAGGAAATCATGTGATACTCACATCAGATTCTTTCATTCTGTCTTACAACCTTTGTTTTATACGTTTCGGCGACAGTGTTAGAAACAAGCATCTATGCTTTGCGGTACTTGGTTTAAGAAACACATGCCAGTGTAATTAAAATAGTCTTTGCGACTCCCTTACTTAGCACTCTGATTTACAAAAATTTATCATTCAATAAAGAAGCGCAGCAGAAAGGAT
Organism: Stegodyphus dumicola; assembly: GCF_044657685.1. Classification (NCBI taxonomy): domain Eukaryota; kingdom Metazoa; phylum Arthropoda; class Arachnida; order Araneae; family Eresidae; genus Stegodyphus; species Stegodyphus dumicola. The sequence continues at coordinate 93,746,626 of NC_140772.1, read as the reverse complement.
TAAAAGGCGGAGCAGCAGGAGAGATATAAAGAAAATACCCATAATGGTAAACATTGTAAATACACAAATTTAAGGTAGGTAAAAAGAAATTTGCGTGCCTGAAGTATTTGGAGTCAGAAATGTGTCGACTCCTACTCGTAAAACTCAAATTTTTAGGGAAACGTTTTTGAAAAGTTAAGTTTATAATCCAAAACTTCCTTACAGTGATAACTTTGTGCAAGGGCTGGTAACGTTAAAATAATAATATCTGCATGGATACGCAACATTTCAGTCTTTGTAAGGAATAAATTCTAAAGTTCCTAATTAGTGATAAATCTCATATGAAGATACCGGAAAAATCATCCAAACTAATACTCAAAGCTTACTATTACAAAAAAGGTTTGAAAAAGAAAGCCCAAAATAATAGTTTAATGTTTAATAAAAATTAAAAATTAACAAATTTTGAACTATTTTACTAACAAAAATTTAAAAAAAAAGTACTCCTACCAATTTTAACACATTTTAACATTTAATTTTAAATTTAACATATTTTCTAAACACATCGAATGAATCTCAGAAACAACTTGGAAAATGACTACTTTTTATCCGCAGAAGCGAACATATTAACTTTTCAATTCTATTCCAATGACATATATTTTTAGTAGTTCTGAAATACAGAATATTCAAAAAATAATTTTACAAACTAATGACCACCGTGGAAGCGCCGGAAGTTTGAAGTCCGTTACGAATTTTGGAATAAGTTCAGGATCGCATGCATTCGTTATATACGAAAATAGCATAAAAATACATTTATAATCCAAAACCAAAATTTCATAATTAGATGGTATTCTACATGATGAAGAATAGTATAAGGCGTCGGAAAGATATATATATATATATATACATGAAAAAGGTTATGGTCATAATTTTTGGACAATGAGAAAACATCACAAAAGTAACAGAAGAAGACAGGCAAGAAAAAGGAAAATTAGAAAATCGTATTAATAAAAAATTGTTTATTTTAAATAATGTTACAAATGTTCGTTATGCCCAAAGGACATGTATAAATTCAAATCACGTACAAATATCAAGGACACCCATAAATTAATCAACGAAGGCAATGCGCATTAGCTTGAATATTCAGTACTTCCCTTATAGTACTTTCCTTTAAGACACGCAGTGCACTGCAATATTTCGACATGCCTGAAACTTAAAGATAACTTCAGAGCCCGGTTAAATCTGTACCTTAGGTTGTATTAAATAAGGGGATAATATTGAATCAAAAACTTGTACGGCCAGAAATAAAGGCAATATGCAAATGTAAAATAACTCGAGAAAGTTCGATCACCTGTATGGTCTTGCATCAACTATCTCCCACTCATAACTATACATAATTCAGTCCCTAATTGGTATTTCAAATTGAGTGAGGAACGTGTGTGTATCTATGATCGAATAATAGCATGTGTAAATGTATACGCACATAACTCGAGACTATAATAATAATAATAATCTTCTGGTTGCCTTTCAAAATAGCACTGGTTAGAAGCCCTCATATCTCCTAATCTCTAGGATTAATCCCAACGATCACTCCTATTTACTACGATTAGGAGCACTAGAAGCCCTTCTAAGCGCCATTTCTTTCCAGGACTAGAAGGCTTCATCGAAACATTGAATACATCCAATGACGTTAGCAATAAACTATAAGTACTGAAATGAGGAAATAAACAAAAGTTCTTGCGTATAGTTTCCTAGTTAAGGTGAAATCTGTCTCGTTGTTACAGAAGAGTCTTCTTCAGAGTAACCGGTTCATAAATTCTGAAATGTCGAATTTCCTTCCTGTAACATTTGCTAGCAATCAAAGCGTTCGATAAATTAATGTTCAGTGTAGACTGTAAAAACCTGTAATATGTCGGTCATGAAATCACAGAGATTTCTTGCAACACATTGGGCCCTTGTTCTGCATCTGTGTGATGACTTGTGATCTGCGGGATGCAAGAAACGGCTTCTGATGTGACACCATTTCGCTTTCTTTCTATGTGTAATCTGTGTCTTAATTGTAGATTATACATAACTTACATATAGTACAGACGTTTGCAATTTTATAGAACTCAGGTTTTCAGAACTCAAAAACTTTCTAAGAATTTTACAGAATATCAACTGCTCATTATTTTGAAGACCCCCTACTTAATATTCACCAACTTAGCCAAAATAATAAATAAATTACATTCACTTACCTAATATCCGTTAATTACACAAATAAAAATAATTCATGAGGTTTAATTCTATGGCTGCTAAAATATTGCAGCAGATCCTAATTGCAATTCTACATTATCAATAATGAAGTTCAGTTTGTCAAGCAACCGTTTCATAAATTTCTTACCCTTGCATCTTTTAAAAAGACCGTATTTGCATCTTCTAAAAAGACTAAATTTGTGTTCGGAAATTCGATGAGAAAGTATACTAAAATGCTAACTGGTAAAAAAAGAAATAGACAGTGCTTACGAATAAAACTTTGCCAGTATCTGCAAAGAATATACAAGGACTTTCTTAAAATGTTAAAACAATTTTCGTAAAACATTTCAATGAAATGTGTAATTTGTCTTCTCAGAGGAAGAGCAACTTGATTTATATATTAATTGCAATAAATGCGAAGATATATTTCTATAGAAGAGAAAATATATTAAAATAACTAGTTTTCTTTATATCGAAAGTTTTCCAAAGTTTCTGCATTAATTTATATAAGGAAATAAAAATTGTGAAAAATGTAAACCAAAATAAATTTCACAGAATCTTAGCAGCTTTATTTTTCTATTTTTAATTACGATTTGCCCGCATATTTAATTACAAAAGTTGCTCTTGCAAGAAGAACGCTAGATAAGTCTGCTACAAATAAAATACTTTTCTCTTTTTATGTATGTGCACTACATCATTTAAAATTGTGTTCTGATCTTGCACTTCATTTTAGTTCCTTATTTTTCAATTAGTCTGAACTTTTTTAAACGAAATCAGGGCCACACACATCTGCGAATTTCCGTCTTCTTCTGTCAAGAAGAGGGAATCCAAACCATCCCAACTAATTAAATTTTTATCGATTGAAGCATTTTTTTAAGTTCCGTTTTTTCTCTACTCAGTGACGAGAATCGTAATCCTCTCAATTTTCGAAAGATTATTAGAAACTGTTTCGTACAGGGTAAAAAGAGAATCTGTAGTTTTTCTTCTTTCCTTTTGTCTTGTCTGTTAGGGTTGAAATTCATTTTATCTGCGGATGCTTTTTAATAAGTTTCTGGTGAAATTTAATCCGTCATATGCGCTTCAAATGATAGCGAGTTGGAATTCCTTGAAAGTCTTCTAAAGCTGTTTTGAATTAAATGCAAGCTAGTACATCCTATGTTGAACGAATGTTACTCTGAAAATGAAAACAATATGAAAACAAAAGTTTGAAATTGCAAACGCATTGTTTTCTATTTGTATGTGTGAAATACCTACAGTTTTTAGGATTATGAAAGCAACGTTTTAGGTTTTAATTCCAACGTTATAAGAAATTTTCTTCCTTCTTTTCGCATGTCTTTGCTTATTCGAGAGGTCCAGCTTCTAGTCTCAGTGAGGGCATTGCACATTTTTCACATTTCCTGCTTCAAAAAATCCTAATGACTCTACAGTGGTGTTTGAATTCTAAGAGGTAGTGAATGATGGTTTTTCACCGCCAGGATTTGGCGACTGTGTCCCCTAATCCCACGTCGCTCTTTAAAAGACGTTGTATATAAGGTATTTCTCCCTTCTTTCTGCATGCCTTCGTGGGGTAACGGTAACATCCGTATTCGAGGCATCCAGGGTCGAATCCTGGCGAGGGCATTACTCAATTTCACTCCTCTCGTCATCAAAAAAATCTTAATGGCACTACAATGTTTCCTATTTCGTCATGTGGAAGGTATAATTTCTAATTTTTTCTTATTTACAGAGAATGACTTTGCATGCATGTAATTCATACGAGTCTAATAAAAATAGATAGTAATAAGAACGCTTATTAATGATGTCATCTTTTAAGGAATTTTCTCCCTCCTTTCCGCATGCCTTCTTAGTGTAATTGGAAGCATACTTGCTGCGGATTCGAGAGGTTCAGAGTCCGGGGAGGGCACTTCACACTTTTTACGTCTCCTGCTTCAAACAAAATTCTAATGACTAATAGGTTGCAGACGATAACTCTTCACTGCCAGGATTTGGCGACTAAGGCCTCAAATCCCTAGTCAACCTTTAAAAAAGGTCGACTAGGGATAAGGTCGACTAGGGATAAGGTAGTTTCTCAATCCTTTTCGTATACCTTAGTAGTGTACCTGCAAGCACACTGGACGCATATTCCAGAGGTTCAGGGTTAAAGTCCCAGTGAAGGCACTGCACATTTTTCACGTCTCCACCATTAAAAAAATCCTAACTATATGTTAGAAGTGTCTTAATTACATAAACGTGCAAACGTTCGTAAAAAATATGAGCTTGTGTATATTAAATTAAATTCACATACATTTATATCAAATTTATACTTTATTGAAAGTGTGGTGTAAAGATTACAGTTACTAAGTTGCACGTTTACGGCTTTTAAATTGCTCAATTTTTAAATCAGATAAAGATTTCTTAAATTTGGAAAAAAAATAATGATTTGATAATTTGTAGAATGCTAATGACCTAAGATATTATGCGCGAAGGTATTTTGGTTTATTCAATTAAGACAAAGCACTAGAGGCTACCTGTGTAACTGGAGGAATATCTTCGTGGAAAATTCTCTAAGGGAAAACATTGTCATATACCCGTTAAATATGAGGAAACAAAACGTCCATGCAGCCAGTACGTTTACGGATTCGAAACCCCTGGCATACCAAAGAAACAGCACTCTTTAACGGCTGTTTCTAGATTTCTTAAGTTCCTCCTATGTAAATTTATAAAACATGGTCTTCTAAACCAATTTTGTTTAGAACACTGGTAACATTAGAACGCCGGTTACACCGGTAACTTTAAAACAGTCTATATGTCCGACTGACAAAACACACTTTTTTGTCCTGCGCAAATTGATAAACGCTGTGAAAAACGATAATTGTTGTTGGAATGATACACGTAAGACGGAAGTTTCAGGCATAAAACATTTGCAAAAAAGAACTTTATAAAGAAACAGTGGCAACATGAAAGGAGAGGGAGAAAATCGTTTTTTGGAGTTACAAATTTTAAGTGTGACCACTGTCGCAGATGATTGGATGCGGGATACTGTTGACAATGATGGCGAACGTAACATCGCAGAAGAATCTATACAACTTCACGCTTTATGGTATTTTACAATTCCGACAAATCTCCTGATGGATTTGATGAGTACAACATTAGATTTCAGATAACCCCAGAACCAGAAATCAATTGGAATGAGGTCGGACGATCGCGGAGGTCATGCAAATATAGTGTTACATAGGATCTGCCGATAGATGATGAGATGACTCTATCTTGAAACATTGGTACAAGTTAAAATGTTATTCTAATAAAAGGGTTCCCCCCTCTCCTCACTTGTGTTGACATTGTTAATTTACAATGATGTTCTTGCAAATGCTTCGCGCCGGTAATGTTTGTCATATGTGTATTGTTGCAACACGATTAATCAGCGCAAGAAATAGTGTAATTTCGAATTTTTTGCTCTGAAAACGGGTAAGCTATATTGTTTTAAATCATGAAACTCTCGAGCGAATACCTTCAAGTAACAAGATATGAAATTTCATTTCGATAGCTTGAGCAGATATGCCACTAGAAATTCGTAAATATATCGGGGAATGTTTTTTATGACCATCCTGTACCATGGAAAAACACTCGAGGATTTTCGTTCTAAGATGAAAGAAGTTGTTGAAGTGGTTTTATGTATATAAATAAAAAAATGATGAACATTTTACATCATCAAAGACAGTTCTGTCTTGTTAGAACTGAATCCCAATTTTTTTGTTAATTTTGTGTCACCTATAACGCTATTTTCTACAACGTGGTATTTTCAAGGACCACACGAATAATTTTTCAAAATGTGTTATTGAACGAAACTGTATAACTGTTGCTTCCCGAGGGGTCGAATTAAAGCTATCTCTCTCAACATGTAACATGAACATAATCTCGAAAGCAAAGGTCAAAATAGAAACAATTCGAGATAGAAGTGTATCTACTCTCGAACGAAACGTGATAATGTTTTCCTTTAGGGCATTCCCGTTTCAAAAAGAACGTGCTGTCTACCCTAATCTAAACTTCCACAATTTGGAAAAAAACATCACGTGCAAGTTCAGAAATAAAAACTGACTTTGAGAATGTACTGAATTCAATTCCCAACATGGGAACACGGGATAGCTTGTAGAAACCTTTCAAGCGAAAGGAAGGAAAGAAATGTTACTTAAAGAACATTGCCAGGAAATTAAAGAGCAAGTCTGTTGACTGTTGTTACATCAGTTTAAAAGCTATTCAAGGACGTACTTTAATTGTTAATTGAATGGCTACCATAACATAGAAACAGTCCGAACCATCTGTATAACTTATTTTTTACCTCAAGTATGCAGTACATACAATAAAAAAATTATAATTTTGCATCAAATGACTATCACATCTTGTAATTTCACCAACATTCTTGTCATAAAATGGGCTATTAATATTTTATTCGACGATATTCAAAACGCTTCATCAGTGAATTACGACTTTTGGCTATTTTCACTTAACCCACTGTTTAATACTTAGGTTATTTTCCTTTATTTACATTTACTTAAAATTTCCTAAAATTTGATAAAAATGTTCATAAGTGTATAAAACGAAAACGTGATCTTTTTAAATTCTCTAAACGTTGCATGTTAATAATTGGAATGAAAACGATGAATGAAGTATTATACTGACAAAAATGGATTATCTGTTATCAATGAGATAAAAAAGCAGAAAGAAAACTACAAAATTTCTTATCAGTGTCAGCTATTTGACACTGGTAAAATATTTAGTGAGATAAAAGTATTCTCATCTAGGCTTGACCAAATGTTTTCAGCCTATAATAATCTATTACAGGACGTATGATATAAAAAAGGCTAAGTGATTTCGCATAGAAATGAACTTTTCAAAAGACATTTGCTTATATTCGATTTCGTTTTAAAAATTGATTAAATATAATTAAATTATGAATAAAGTTATTTACTAATGAGCTTTATTCTTTACATATGTGTTTGGAACCTAATTTTCTTTCTTCAGTATACTCAGCAGAGGATTTTGTAGCATCTTAGAACTTTAATCTGGTAGTTCGGCACCAAAACGTCACAAACATACCAAATTAATGGACGTTTCCTGCGGTAAGGGTGGAAAATTGCTGAAATTTCCTTTCAAACTTAAATAGCCTCATTTTACCAGGATGTAATTAAAAATTATTTAGTATGTTATGAACAATCTCTTTTCAGCTGAATTTAGGACATGATGTATAAGCGTCTGTAAAAGATAAAAGTTTATACAATATATCCTCGAATACATTGTATCTTATTTGAACGTATCTCATAACTTCAAAGACAGCTAAAGAGTCACTAACATTTAATCAATGGTAACTGCAAAACTGTACCGATTAAGAATTTGTCCTTGATCTTAGATTATACGTGTAGTGTCTTAAATGTGCAATGGCTAAATTAAATTTCTGAATGCGATGGCAGGTAGTCTTTCCAAAAAACTAGTCTTGATGATTTCAAAAGCAGCTAAATAGTCGCATCTTTTAACTGATGTTCACTGTGAAACTGTATCGATTGAGAATTTGCTTGATATCTTTTAGATTGTTAAGAACGCATCACAATTCAAACAATTTCGGAAGAATAACTAGGCTTGTCGTTGGCAATAGCCTTTAGCACCATACAGGTGCTGAGTTCCTTCCCCCAGTTTTGATGAAGAGCACTCCAGGAGATGGATCCGAGGGTCTCGTCCCACCGTTCGCCTTCCACCAAGCCACACAAGAGGAATTTCGGCTCGCCACATATTTAGAATGCCGCCATGCCGTACCGATAATATGCATTTGCAAACATCTATGCCTTTTCCGGGATTCAAATCCGGGCTCTTCGTAATGCAGTCAGCGACGCTAACCACTGTAAAGGTTGGGCGGCAGTCACACGGTATGAAACAGCCAGCCATCGCAAATCGTTTGGGTTTACCATGTAAAGGGAAAACTAATCTTCCATTACAGATGATGGTTGATGACGCGGGATTCGATGCTGGTAACTGATTGGTTGTCGAATATGAAGAACTTGCGAGTTTTTTTTTTTTTTTTTTTTTTTTTTTTTTTCTTTCTGAAAGAAAGGAAAAATTCGTTCTTCTTTCTTTCAGTGGAAAAACTGCCTAAAACAGTTGTTCGTCTGAAATAAATGGATGTGTAATACCAAACTTGGTGTGATCTTTGTCGTTATTGTTTCTTTGGTATTTTAAATAAATATATGTTTACTATGGATAAATTCAAATCTCCCAATAAAATCGTAGTCAGTCTTTCGAAGTTGTATCTGAAATATTGAGCTTTGTCTGCGGGAGTTCATTCGTATAACTTATAAAATTTCTCAAGTTTTAACATTATTCTTGTTATAAATAGTATAGAGAAAGCATTATACAAAAAAAGTTTTCATCCTGTTCCATGTTATTTGGAACTAGTTAAATTTTTAAAATTAATGTAATTTTAAAGATACGGAAACATGACAGACATTTATTTTCAACTTTTCGATTTTCCCAATTATCTTTATTGAGGGCAGTCAAAATTCTGAAACATTTTCGAAATAAAGAGAGCATACAGTGTTGGGGCCCTTAGGTTTCTAAGAACATCATTTCTAAATTTTTAACTGGCAGATGCATTGAGCATTGAAGGCTAATATAATATTTTTGAAACAGAAATTTTCCATTAAAACTTGTTCACAGTTTCAAAACTGTGCACATAAATAAAAAATATTTAAGCTTATAATTTACTGTTTCTATCTTCAAATGTAGAATAGCATTTCGATTAGTTTTAAATTACTTCAATGTTTTTGGAAAATATTTGGAAATACTTAAAGTAAAAATTATTGAAAATAATAATAAATATACATGTCAAGAATGATTTTTTCTTCTCATCAAAAGATTTCTATTAGATGTTAACTAGCATATGTTTGATGTTCAAAGAAACTAAAACTATTTTTTCAAATGGGAAAGAGCGTAAAACGAAAAGTTTAGAAAAAGAATTTCTTTTATTTTCTTGTTGATTGACATTTGATTGGACTCTTCCGTTGTTTCTGAGATGTGTGTTGCAGAAAGTGTAAAAATAACTTAAAGCAGCAGAGGGTAGTTTAATGCGTTAAGAAGGCTAATGGATCTCGAGAAGATACTTATTCTTGTGTCCTTATTAAACTTCACTTAATATGGAAACATCCTGCATGAGAGCCAATTAGCTGTCATTTATTTTAAATTGCTTACATCTAAAATTTGGGAGTTTTTAACAAGTAACAGTATATTATTTTCAGCCTAGTTTTTCAATTAGTAGTAAAAACACTATATTGTTTCTAGTCGAAAACGGGATGCAACTTGATATTCTTAGAGCTTTCAATGAAACCAAAATATGATATTAGCATAAAATAATGATAAGCATTTTAAAAACATATTTTAATATTATACTTTGTGTTTTCGTTCTCGATAAATAATTTGTCTAAGTCGTATCATGTCACTTGGATTGTATGAGGTATCATAGATAGTACGGCGAATGTTTACATAATTCATATGTTTAAATTCTCTTAATTCTAATGTTTAGATTCTCTTAATTGCTATCAGAGTCTCTTGAATACCTTCGCTTGTCTTCTTTTATGAATTCCTTCATCTGAATAATGGTCATCTCAGAGTCCTGGAATTAAAAGTGTGATTAGTGGTCTTTGGAGAAGAACTAGAAATCATACTGTGGGAGAACCAGGGAATTAAAAGGTTGAAGATACACCATACTGCTTCTATTCATCAGAAACTTCAGTATCAAAATCAATGTATGATACATAGCGTTGGCATGATGGAAGTTAAAAGCGTTAACTATATTTCCAGGACATTTCTTATGGACATTATTTCATAAAAGTCCTTATAATATTCAGGTCCTTATCATAAGTACGTCCTTATAATATTCAGGGTCCTTATCATAAGTATGTCCTTATAATATTCATGGCTTCTCGTAGTGTTAATGCAAGTTCAACTTACATAATTCCTCTAGAGCCTAGGAAAAAAAAAACACTGTCAACACTCTTTAATTTGACAGCTATCTATTGTTTATGCGCGAAGTTGTTACCGTTTGGTATCTCAGGTTCACAATTATATATCCAAACAGCATGATGATATTTATTATAGAAATGAGTATAAAGCAGAATGTAATGCAACTTCAAGGAAAATTTCATTGATTCTGATTGGTTGTGTTATGTAGATTTTCTTCTACAAAATCCTCTATAAATCTCTGCTACTTTCTTCATATCGAACTCTGTTACTCAATAACATTCGCAATTTTATTCCTTAAGTACTTATTTTTGAGTGCATATCTTAGGAAAGGTCATAAATCCCATTCTGAATGTTGCTATTTTTAGATGAGGTCACTCTATTAACGGGAAGGAGCAAAGGTAATGTTCGACGTGCCGCTTTCCCTACATGCATAGAAATCTGTTGAAAAGATGATCTGCTGATCACTTGCAGCCTTCACAACATAACTTCATAACTAGCGCGCAAGCTGGCTCTGACCGAAGTGGGGGTAAACAAGTAGTTCCGATATTCGCAGTCGTACTGGAGAGAGGAAAGCGCGATCATTTCATTGGAGGATTTTGCAGGAGAAGGATGGTTCAGTAACGAAAAATTTGCTGGGTCTCACGGATGGAAATGCAAGAGACTACGTGAGAAATTCCACTGAAACGCGAAACCCATGTAATGTGAGTTCTTCCCAAAAGTCCCAAGTCTTCCATTATTTGGGCAATTGTATTAAAGGTTAAGTGAAGCAGCGGGTTTCTACAATTTACACATAATTTCCCTAAATTATTTAAATATATAAAACGTTCGTAACCATCTAATTTAGTTAATTATGTGCCGCTTTCAAGTTAGTTTTTTTTTAGAATACGCGACGAAATTTTTCCTGCGCATATTGCTGTAGTTTTGAGAGCTTTGTGAGTGTTGAAGGTAGTACGAAATATGTATGTAATATATTTTTCTTTTGTTTTTTGGGGCGATGGGTTATTTTATGGATTGTAGTTAATGCTGATTTATTTAAAGTTTTTATTTTTATCTAGTAATTTGGCTAAAAATGATTGGGTTGGCGTTTTCATGATTTCGAATTTTGACAAGATATAATTTTTAATTGCTTCAAAAGAAGCAAAGCCTGAGTAAACTTCGTATTTAACATAAAATTTCACCATAAAAAGTGGCTTTGTCCATATTGTTTATCTCTTCCAAGTTATAAATGCATATGACATTTCAAAAATGAAATTTTAGTAACAAGGATATATAGAACAATAAATCTTCCGCGTTTCATTTTATTTAATATTAGCTGCCTGGAGCAATAAATCAGCAGTCGAATTCTTACAGAATTTGAAGTGATGCATCCAGCTTCAGATTTTTGCGTGCTTGTAGTTAACGGTCTCCGAAGTGGACATATCGGAAATTTGATTGATGCGGCGTATTCGGTATCACGTAATAATTCTCAGAACTTCTGCCGACAAGAAAAGTAGAATGTTATCCGTTTACGTCACCAAGTATCTTTCTTCGGATTTTAAGTCGAGTACTTCAGATGCTTTCAGTACATATTACCAACACGCTTGCCGATATTTCTTGTAATCCTCATAATTAAGCAGTAGTGGTAAGTATCCATTTTGCATCACGCGTTTTAACCATGTTAGTTTCAACCTGTTTTAAAATAATAAGTTTTATTTACTTCTTTTAAACGCTCATCGCGATCACTGTATCGAATTTACTTCTTTAAACGCTTATCGGGATCACTGTGTCGAAAATATGATGATATTTCTGAGACGATTATTTGAATTTTCAACTAAATATTATTAAAATGATATTCATTAGATTACTCATATTTTTTTTTTTTTTATATTTCCGTGAAAAATTCCTATAAGTAAAGTTATACACATAAAAATCAGATTTACACAATTAATAATATGAGTATATGAAAATTAAAATTGCTTATATAGTCTGTTAAGATAATTAAATTTATCATAGGAAATATTAATGGAAAAGAAACCTTCTAACCTATATATGTTCACGATCCAAGTTTTATGTATTTCAGTTGTGCATTTTTTAATGCTTCAAGGCCTTGGTGGCTTTTCCTTTACATTGCGCAATACAAATTTATTCACTGAAATTCACTTCCGAATTTTCCTCATTGTTTCTTGTATATATATAAATAGATGCCAAAGTTTCATATTACATATACTTAGTTTGAAAAATTGAACAATATTGATAAATGGGCTTAAACTATATTTCAAATTTAAAATTTGAATCTTGAACTTGAAATCTTTCGAACTTGAACTTTGAATTTGCTTCAAATAAACGCAAACAGCATCAAATAGTGTTACACAAAAGAATGACGCTGCTGTCGTTTTACCTACATACGACACAACTTAAAACCAGCTGTTTGGGAGAGAATGACTATTCAATAAACGACAATATATTAAACAATTTCAGGATATCCGAAGTTTAAAAGTAAGTTTGAGGAGTAATTTGCCAACAGAATTACATTATATTTCCACAGGACGATTAGAAATAAATCAGAGATTGTTTAACGTTGCAAGATGGCTAAACGACATCAGTTATAAAATCAATTTTTAACTACTGATTCAGTTTCTCGAAGATCTACCAATGGGCCCACCAGCGGCCGAACGGTAAAGTCGCTGAACACTGGTAGTTCGGTCCGAGGTTCGAATCCCGCGAACAGGCTAGTTGCATGGGTGTTTTCGTGGTTTTCCCATGTGTGTATACGAGCCAATTTTCCTTAGAAAGTCCTCCATGAAGGCATTCCTCTCCTTAGGGAATAAATCAGAGATTGTTTAACGTTGCAAGATGGCTAAACGACATCAGTTATAAAATCAATTTTTAACTACTGATTCAGTTTCTCGAAGATCTACCAATGGGCCCACCAGCGGCCGAACGGTAAAGTCGCTGAACACTGGTAGTTCGGTCCGAGGTTCGAATCCCGCGAACAGGCTAGTTGCATGGGTGTTTTCGTGGTTTTCCCATGTGTGTATACGAGCCAATTTTCCTTAGAAAGTCCTCCATGAAGGCATTCCTCTCCTTAGGCAGATAGCTCTCGAGGCTTTGCTGTAATTAAATAACCTAACCTAAGCTAACCTACCAAAAGGTAAGCCAAGAGTTACTATATCTGCAGTTAACTATGCGATTTAGCGCACGTCGCAATGGGATTACAATTCCATTTCAGCTTAGATTTGCACTTATTTCTGCTGCAGGAAAGACAGCATCCACCCCGAGATTTGTTTACTGCAGGAGGCTGCAGGAACGAGAACTGTATGCTAGGCAACAAGTTTGTGCCTCTCGTTTACCTCCCGCCATTGGAAGGAGCGGAGGGAATCGGGCATGTAGTTGTGTAAGCCGGTCTAAAAATCAGTGGAGGTCTGTTCTGTCGTGACCTTCGTGAATAGACATCCAGTTATATCCAGTTGGCCGTGGTTCTGTTCGGTGATGAGTCCAAATTTATTTTAATGAGCGATTCTCGACGTTTTTATATATGTGAAGAAGCGCAGTCGATATCTTCCGTCTAACCTATGAGAAAGGGCTACCTATGCAGGATGTAGTGTTCTTGTATAGGTAGGAATATATTCAGGTGCGCCCACCTGCCTGCATGTGTTGCCACATGAAGCTATCTGTCCTCGAACACGCAAACGACTTGCTGGAATCTATTTTTGTCATTGATTGGAACAGGATTTAAGTTCGAAGATGGCTATGGATAATTGTAAATATCTTTGAATCATTGAGACACTTACAGTACTATCGAACCGAAAATAAAAGGGAACGAATGGCAGTTCCTTAGATCCATCGCCCGAGATATTCTGTATTTATAATGGAATAGAACTGAAGAAAAGTTCAATAGGATCCCTTGTGCATTGCAGATTCATAATCTGATTAAGATCCTCTGATAATTAATAGGATAAGAAGAAAGAACGGGCAACAAAAATTAATGTTGATTGAAACAGATTCCATCTCAGTGTGCTCTGATTTGCCCTATTTTCTTACATTACAAAATAGGAAAAAATAGGTTCTTATTTTTCCTGCATTCTTTATAAACATCAAAAGGCAATCAATGAAGTTTAAGATGTATAAATAATCATTTCAGCATTAATTATTCATTTATTTCATATATTTGAATAGAAAAGGTTCATTTATTTTCATGTCCATAGCGTTCTTTGTCTTCATACCGCCAACATTTACTTATTTCTTTCGTTTTTCTGAATTTAAAGGCAAGTATTTTCCCCTTCGGCGGAAAGTAAATTAAATTCAATTCTAAAATTTGAAATTCTTTCATCATTGACTTTTATCTGATTCATTAATTGAGAGAACTAAAAGTGTATTTGTAAATACATAAATATCTCCATCTAGCACTAAGAACAGCATAAAAGAATTTGTTCGCATTAACGAATAAACTTTCAAACCCCATTAGTTGCAAGGAAATTGCCTCCCAAAGAGAATCTTTCTCTTTTAATAAAATGTAGCATTTGCATGTTTAATCATTTGCAGGTTATCGGTCCTTTCCGACTGAAGAGAATCTTCCCCATTGCTTCCAGGGAAGGGAAAATTAAACCTCTCGGAATAAATATTCCCCCCGAGGCAACTTTGACTAAATTATAGTTCCACATAATAAATGGTAGCAGCACTTTGAAGCTATTTCGGCTAATAACAGTTTCTAGTAAAAGTGAAACGCGGCCTGCATGTTAAAATGCCATAGCGAAAGGGCATTAATGGTATTGGTGCGTTTCAAATCCATGGTAATAACGTGTTAGGGAAATTAATATTCAATATTTTCTGTCGATTTTACGGGCGCATCTAATTGGCATTTCATCAAATGAATTGCGTAGGATGTTTTGTGCAACCGTTGTTAATAACATATATGCATTCAGAATTACTGAATTGCGCAGCTGTGTTATGCATACAGTAGATTAGAGTTACATGTGTAACAATGAAGTGATTTAGTGAAAGTCCCAGTGCTTGATAATAAATAGTACTTTTACTCGTGAAAGACAACTCAGAAAAGGCTCAGAACATTACACTTGACAAACGTTCGAAATAAAAGTTTTATGCTTATCTATAATAATCAAAGTCATAATTTATTTTATTTTTTTTGGTTGGTAGAAGAAATATTGAACATTGCCAATATATACTGATTATCTTAGCATGTCATGGAGTGTTAACAATATTTTTTAAACTATTCTTAAGCAGAAATTTTGCTGAAAACTGCACGAGCACATCTCTTCAAGCTCGCATCATGAGATCTCATTATATCTCATGATCATGTTTTGGAAGAGTTGCTGGATTTGCGAAAATAAGCTTTGTAATTTTGCAGATTGTAACAGTTTGGTATTTTATAACTTGCTTACTTTTACATATGTGTGTATGTATAATACATGCAGAGAGAGAGGGAGATCTTATATTCTAGGATACGTAGGACAGAAGACACCAATTATTTTTTGTCATGGCTGAGATGGTTATAGATATTGCTGGCATGCAGATAGAATACGTAATAGATGGATGATATTTGGTCACTAAAAGCAGCTGCAGATTCACCATATAATTTTGCGAGCAATGGCAACACTATACTCCCCCTCCCCCCAAAAAAAATTTTTTATCTCCAGCGAGCGAAACTCTACTCGGATATTCTAAAGATAGGCTGTTTTTAAACATTTTTAGCCCAAATGCTCTGTAAATGCTCAAATGCTGGTCGTTATATAAAATATGAAAGCTTTCATAATTTTTTGTGCAAATTTTACGTTATTTCTGCAGATTGATTGGTATAACTCTCCTTCATAATTAAAGATGAGATGATTTCTTCCTCGACTCCTGCATTAAGGAGTTATAAGACCGCACTTGTATTATTTAAATAAAATTATAACAATTAAAAACATAAAAATTTTAAAAATTCTGAAAGATTTCAGATTTTATATTACGTCTAAAAGGGTCTTTTCTAGTGTTTTGTGCGTCACCTTTACTTATTAAATATAACGTTGTTCTTACTCATAATATTATCCCATAAAATTCAACTCAACAGCAATATCAAAAAATATTTAAAAACAGCACATATTTAGTATTTCCGACAGACGGTCTTGCGCACCGTTGAGTTTGTTAATCAAAAATTCGTTAAAGTTTTACAAATTATGAGATAGATAATAAAACAATTTTAAATTACAAATCTGGGGTTCCAGATAATCGTATTCGAGTGGAGGACTACGTTATTCAATATTTGTTGGCTTTAGGTACTGTCGTTTTTTCATAGTGCGAGAAACGCAGATATATTCATACAGATTCTTCATTACTTAATTTCTTTAAATATAATGTAGTGCGATAATATTTGGTTTCAGTAATTTAAAAAGTGATACGCCGTTTATAGTGAACCGACACCGTTTCGAGACTAATAGCCCTTCTTAACTAACGTTCCTTTGGGCTTAAAACCAATTTTCTCTTTTAACATATTCTTAACTCATGAGTTGAAAATAAGTTCTTTTTTTTTTTTTTTTTTTTTTTCACATTACGTTTACATCTTTAATCAAATTATTTAGATGTATAACGAACCATACTATACGAATGCGAATTTCGAAAGGAGAATACAACGCTTGAAGATTCTCATACGAAAGCTACTTTGGTTTCGAGTAGTTTGCAATGGTGGTAATTTGATGATTCTTGATTTGGTACACAAAATGGATGACGACATTTCGTTTCTATTTTATAGAAGCACCGACAAGATATATCACAGTAATACAGCAGCATCGCAACGGCGAACCGACAGTTACATAATATAAATGTACAGAAAGAATTCTTTCAGCGCAACAGCGCCCTCTAGACGAAACATTGCAACAAATATGAATTTCTTTTTTCGGGTAACGCTATTAGTTACACTGATCGACTTTGTAGATAAATTTAATGCATATTGTGCCGATTTTTTTTACTTAGCTTAAAATACCAAATTTGTTTTGCATCTTAAATGAATTATTAAGTGTTTAAATTTGGTAACATTTCAAGATGATAATTTCATAGAATTTACACATGCATTTTGTTATATCACACTGCATTTGCTTTAGATTTACCGTCTTGAAATATTTTTAATAAGCATTAATTTTATTTCATGTAATTTTCTATAAAATATAATGCAGTTCATTATATTTTTTTCAGTTGTTCATCAAAAGTTCATACCTCAAGTTTATGACGATTATGCAATCCGAGGTAACACAGCTGTGTTGAGGTGTCTTTTGCCGTCATTCGTCAGAGAATATGTGACACTTGATTCTTGGCTACGAGACGATGATACAGTATTGAAGAGTACTGATATAGAAGGTAACATAATTTTTAATTTAGACACACTAAATGCTAAGTTTATTAAATATAGCAATTTTTGTCAAGATGTTTAAAATAATAATTTTATGATTTTCATAATATGCTCTTTAAATGAAAGAAAAAAAACTAAAATTATTTAAAATTTCAAAGTAGAAATTAACTAAAAATGTTTAAAAATTTCAAATTAGAAAAAAAAAATGAAGAAAAGTTGATATATGTAGAATCGGTACTTACTATCAAGGAATATGATGTCTGTAAACTTACTACTTTTGTGGCTGTCTAGGGGCTAATAAACTAGTCCAATTTACAAATAACTTCAATATTTAATGGAACCATGAATAGTTACTACAAACTACAAAATGATTACATGTGTAGAAGGATTAATTTACATAGATGATATTTACAGATGAAGAGAATCGGCCGTCTTTTACATGTAAACATCTTTCAGTCGCCTCATCGTCTTAATGGCGGAATCGTCTGACTTCCATCATCGAAAAAGTAAAAGATTTATTCTATATATATATATATATATATAGAATAAATCTTTTACTTTTATTCTTTACTTTCTTACTATATATATATAAAGTTGTATGATCTTAAATTCATTTAGTGCGAAAACGAGTTACTACTACTTGCGCAATTGCTGCAAAGTACGTAATTTAATAATAATTTATTTCCTAAACAATACTGATTAATTGATTATATTATCTCCTAAGTTTAATTAAAGTAGAATTATTTTAAAAGAGTGAATCCATATTAGTAAGTTATATTTTGAAAGATGTTTTGAAGTAACTTGAAAGTAAAATGTTAATAATGTTTTAACGGGGACTGGAATTAAATCATCATGAAGAATAAAATTTCAATTGTAAAATGAAAAATTAAAGTAAATGCATGTAATCATTGTCATTGATCGGAAATTAGTTGACTTTTCAAGGGGAACAAACCAACTCCCGGTCAATGAACAATAATTAATAAATAAATACGTAAATACGAAGGTGTTTCGTCTTTACTCGAGTAATAAGGTTAAGCCAAACCGGCGATTCTAGTCAGGCCAAATATTACCGCGAATAGAAGGGATTATGAACCAATGCTGATACTCAAAAAACATATTCCTATGAAGCATTTTAGCCAATTCAATTCTGAGTGAAAAGCAATTTCTGTAGGGAATTCCGAAAAAACGTCTACTTGAAAAGTCAACTAATTTCCGATCAATGACAATGATTACATGCATTTAATTTTTCCTTTTACAATTGAAATTTTGTTCTTCATGATGATTTAATTCCAGTCCCCGTTAAAACATAATTAACATTTTACTTTCAAGTTACTTCACAATATCTTTCAAAATATAACTGATATGGATTCACTCTTTTAAAATAATTCTACTTTAATTAGGAGATAATATAATCAATTAATCAATATTGTTTAGGAAATAAATTATATATATATATTAATGTTTGCTTTGTATCAAATTTGAGCTTGTTTATGTTCAATTTTTATTAGAATAAAACTATCATGTCGCGATTGTAAATAGACTACATTTTAGTAAGATAGGATGACCCGCACAATCTTAGAAAAATAATTTATTTTAAACTTTTTAATATTTCTACTGCTTCTCTTTTTTTTATTATTATTATTATCAAACCTAGCAAAATAATTTAATATTTATACGTGAGTATTATTTATACTTCAGAATTTAATTTAAATTGATATTTCATTAATTAAATTAATTTATTATTTCAGTTTCATTTATTGCATTAAATTGTTATTAATTTTTATTTAGATATTATATTATTCTATAACAATCACCTGTACATTAAAATGATTCACGGTTCATTAGTCTAGATTTTTCTGTTTTCTATTAAGCAAACACTGTATAGGTAAGAAAGAAAATTAAAAATGTATTGAAGAACTGTGTGATATGATTGCAAGAACACTTGAAAACATCAAAGCAATTAGACGAAGCTCTCTTTCTTTGTCATATTAAAGCACCATGGTAAAATCTAATTGCAAATCCTCTGAACCTTATTTTAAATGCTGAATAAATTTATTTCCTTGTTAACATTTTATACCTAACAAAGCCTTACTATTCTGATGCTGACTACTTATAGTGATATTAATGTGTTGTTCGTTTAGCAAATTTGGTTGCACGTAGAGCCCAGCTGCATATGTAGGGGGAGACTAAAGATTAGAGAGTGAAAGTGAATTGAATATATTAGCGCAGATATAAAATTAAAATGTTGTGCATTAAAGACCAGTATTCAATTCTTCATACTAAAAAGATTTTATGGCAATTAATGAAAAGCAACTACCAGTTTGAAACAGAACCTTTTATAAATTGTTATTTTGTACTTGTATATTTTTCCTTAATCTGATGACATCTGTTGATACTATTTTATTTTCCCAACTCCAGTGGCAGGTCATTCTGTCAATACATTCATTCTTTTAAATTTTTAATTAAATTCATATTTTAATCTTTTTTAATCGAAAAAACCATTTTGTTCAATTCTTATACTGATACCCAGAAAGAATTATTTTTAAAGATACTAAAAATTTTAGTCAAAACATGCATTCTGTGAAGCTCTGTCTGGACATACTATTTGAAGAAATTCATTTGTGGATAAATCAGAAACATCATTTAAATATTAAAAATTTAATAAACAGAGGAATTTATTTTAAAGCTTTCCGCGTTGTGCAATTTTAGTATTTTCTCATTAGCTACATTCTATATTTTAAAATGAACTTTATTGAAAGAGTAAATCTGATCACGTTCAAGTATTTTAACTATTAAAGATTACTCGGATCTTTTTCAGCTGATTGATTATTAATTACGATTTCAGGACTGAGAGTAAATCAGAAATTCTTTGAAAAATGAGATTCTTTGTGAATCATAATGAATAACATATTTCAAGTTGTAGATCTATTAGATGAATGTACCTTTAAAAATTTATAGGAAACACGTTACAGAAAAAATTGCTTTGATTTTGAAAGAATGAAAATTTGCTTTATGGCATCCGCTTTTTTTTTCAAATATCTTCAAAATAATGTTTCAGCAATTTTTAGTTCTAAGAAGTGCATACTGGGCAGTATCGGCATAATTTCTTATTCAAGCGAAAACCATGTGGACTAACTGGAAAATAAAAATTTCATACATATTCAGCAGGTAGATTTTCACAGCATTTTATATAAATTAAGATCAAGAAACTATATTCTTTATATTATTTTGTCCTTCCTTGGGCTCACAATGAATCACCAAGAAGCGAAAATTAGTTGGAAATTAATATTTTTTTTGAGGTGGACTCAAATGTTCAGATGTTATTTGAAATAAATAATATGATATTACCTTTTAAGCTGTAGAAAGCCATACATCGAATGCAGTATTTTGCACAAAATTATAGGACAGCTTTAACAAACTTAGTAAATTGCCATTAGATATCTTGTTTTGTCCTTATTACTTGCACGACGCATCAAAATTCCCTTACAGCTCAAAGGTCGCCATACACAAAAATCAAAGTTATGAGGTATTTTTCCCGCTTTCTTTGTATGCCTTCGTGGTGTAGTGAATAGCACGCTCAGCACGTATTCGAAAGGTCCGTGTTTTGAGTCTCGGCGAGGGCATTGCTCACTTTTAATCTCCCCTGCTTTAAAATAAATAAATAAATAATGTCTCTACATTGGCGTTGGAACTAAAAACGTTGGTGGATGATGATTCTTCACCACCAGAATTTGCGATTGGGTCCCCTAATCCCCAGTCACCTTTTAAAAGAGGGAGTATATAAGGTATTTCTCCCGCCTTCTTAGCATGCCTTCGTGGTGTAGTGGTCAGCATGCTCGACGTGTATTCCAGAGGTCCGTGGTTCGAGTCCCATTGGCATTGTTCATTTTTCATCTTTCCTGCTTTCAAAAAGTAGCTAATGTCTCTACAGTGTCATTACAGATGATTTTGGTGTATGAATAAAATGTAAAACCTGCCCTTAAGTACTTTTCATTAAAACCGTGTTTGTCTTATATTTTTAATCGTATTTTGAAGCCTACTTTAGCGTATCTTTTAAATACACTAAAATAATTTAGCACTTATATATTAAGCATAGATTAAATGAAAATGTATTTGTTTGGTTTTGTTTCGAATTATTGTATATTTAGATCATTTATTATTTTCCTTATCCAATAACTTAAGTGTATCAAGCGAGTTGCTAAGAACATTCCTTAATTCTAGTCTTTCACCCTACTTCCGAATATGTAGTTGTGTTCACATTTGAGGTCGTCATTAAATAGGCAGAGTGCTACACAAGACCAATAGTTAAAACGTCAAAAGAGACCGATTATGGGAAATAATAATAGGATGCCAGACTAATGAGTACACACAAAAATTTTACACATAAAACATCAACGCACTTTTGACAATAACTTAAAAGAAAAACTAAAGGCTTCATTATTTTGTTAAACATGCATTAGAAGATCTTCAGCTCAATTAGTCTTGCCTTAAGCCATGTTATTAAAGCATTCCAAGGCTGAATTTGCGACTGTGTTCCACAGCGTCCGACTAAGGCACAATTCCTATGGACAACATGTTGCAATTTTTTGACATAAATGCCTCCATCTGTTGTCATTGCATCTCCTTATCCTGGAGGTGGGAACGAACGAAAGTAGAGAAAGATGTTGGAAATTTGATTTTATCCAGAATGCAGATTACGTTCGGCCACCATTCAATGACAGAATCAGAACAGTCAAAACTTTTCTTGATGTCGATAGAAATGGCCAGATTATGTAGGTTCTTTGATTTACTGCGAAAATGAGATCAATGAAAACACAACATGTATAATACTTTCATCTAAATCCATCCTGATTTGGATGAAAAGTTGAGGCGCGTTGTAGTAACTGTTGACTGTTTGGTGTTTCCCTTAGTTTTAGCTCTACCTCTAACATTATCCCTCCCAATAGTGGAGCACCTAATTATTCTCTCTGCAGCTTCAATAAAGAAAAGCAAAAAATCTGGACCCAATGCATCTTTTCCAGGGTTTAGGAAAAGTGCAGCTTCCGCTATTTTCGTTGAATTAGGAAGTGCTGCAGTCTTCAATATGCATTAAAATGGTGCTATCATAATAACTGGCAAATCCTCATAAATTTCTCGAATGACTATACTACCAAGGTAAATCGGGCATAGCGTTTTAATGATGGTAAAGGCTTGGATAATATTTCTGATTTCCTTATTAATGAGCAGTGGCTGGGTTTTACAATAAGAAGCTACTCGTTAAACATCCTTCTGCCCTGTATTTGTTACTCTGTATCATCGTAAGTGTCCATTTGAAAGACAGGATCAAATACTCTTCCCAAACATCCCTACTGGAATACGACTGCGAATAAATAGAAGCTATTATTACTGATGGCGAAAAGACTTTGTCTCGAATGATGTTTTTTGAAGTGAAAGTTTTTGAAGTGAGTACGAAAATATTAAAATCCTATTGTTTGGGATGCGAATTACTGGACCAAACGCACCCAGAATTTTAGAGCAATAATCCTTCTAAGCTAATTTAGCTTGTTTGATGGACTTTTTACAGGTGTACCTCGACTTACTGTATATTCTCATGTATTTCGTTGCTTAGTAACTGGTTACTTAGTCACTTAAACTTTTCTCCTTAAAGAGAGGTTCTAACCCCCTTTTTAAAGTAACATACGCAGTTCCCGGGCTAAATTAGGAATTTTTTAATCGTAACTCTGTCAAAGATGCGACACCAGTACTTATAAACCAAACATAAAGTTTTTATTTTAGATGACAGCTGAAATTATTCACCTCCAACGAGCAAAACACGTGTTCACTTTGGAAGTAAAAACTGGCGGGAACGTAGGCATTCTCTGATCTATGACCCCCAACAGCTGTGTGGGAAACGAATATCATACGCTTCTTAGCAGTACAGTTATTTTCGTTTATGAAACCTTTCACCGCATTCAAATGAAATATGCATTTAAATAAGAATGTATTAAAATTAATTCACAAATATTAACATTATAAATTCACTATTCGCTGAAAATTAATACATTCAGTATGCACTGTAAATTAATATACAACACAATGATCTTCTGTCTATCATAATTGTAATAGGCCTGTGTTATTATAAGAATCAGATTATCATAGAATCATATAGTATGTCGATTGTGCTTCTGTCCATACATTTTTAAGAGCAATAATTATTACCTCTGTATAGGTAAGCACTAATTTTTAAAGTGTTCAACCTCTATACACAATTTTACACCTTTTCTTGATCACCTGTTTAAGAGGTGTTCTTAATTCTTAATCGATAAATAACAATACTGTGGTTACCGAGGGAAGATGTGTTGCTAACCTGCAAATTATGTAGGAAACGTGCTGTATTTACTGTCACAAGCGTAAGATCCTTTTCCGCTCTATTTGTCAGAAAAGTTGGCTCAGAATGTGGTGTCTTTACCACTACAAGGTGATTTCAAGCTATGTATTCTAAAACTGCTGTGCCCCTTAGTTTTTCTCTTTCTCCTCCTCAAAGTAGGCTTGCGGCATTGAACTCTCTAGCTATTAAAGAGAGTCCTGTTGATGTGTGTTTACCTTTTTATAGAAGGGGCGGGAATTTAAAGTCTACACAATATTATAAATATTTTACTTTTCTCCACTATACAAACTGCAAACATAACATAATATTACATCTTAGGCAGTTATAATAAAAATAATAGCATGTTGCCACATTTCTGAGACAAAATCATTCATTTAAAAGAAATAACTTATTTTTACTGTTTTATGAATAACAGGAGCGCTCTCTTTCGGCCAGCAGTAACACAGTGAATGTCGTTACAAAGTGGATTATCTATGTTCCAGCTCTCCCAGTAGTGAGTACGAAAATATTAAAATCCTATTGTTTGGGATGCGAATTACTAACTGCTGAAGATAGCTGAGTTGGTTCTGCGTAGAATAACTCATTTAAATCGGAAGAGAAAGTAGTAAGTGGTAACGTGCTTGGTAATTTATTAAGACGGCCTGCTGTTCTCTTTACTTTTACCTCTATATTTACCTCTGAGTTTAAAGTAGATGACGGTGATTTCTGTTGTAGATCTGTTTGATTCTATTCGTAGTGTACATAAACGCATGATCTGAAGATGCATAGGCGAAAATGCTTCGTTATGCTTCTTTTTGTAGCTAGACGATTGTGAGAAAGACAGATTTTGCTATGCGTTGGGATGTCAGTTACAAAGTTATTGTTGTTAGACGGTCTTCAAAGATTCCTTGGGTCAGCATTTTGCTGTGCCATGAGTAACATGACATTGCTTGTTACTGGGTTAGATCTTTGAAAGTTACTCTAAATAGTCTCCATTTCATCTACTCTTTTATCCATGATATACTTTTATGATTTACTTATATACTTTTATGATTAGACGGGAGGTTTCCAAATCCTAGGAAATGTTTCTCAGTATACCTAACATACCTTAGATGAGGCTTGGTGCTTCTTGTCAAATCTTGTACTATTCTTCGTGTTGTAATTTATATAGGTAACATATCACTCTGTGTCATATTTCAACTCTTGTGTTTGAGGCTCGTTTACGCACTTCGAAAAGGCTGGAGAATGTGTACAGTTATTGGCTACGTGACCAAAGTCCTGACAATTATATGACGATGTAGGATTTCACTCCAATAAAGACGATTATTTCCTTCCAACTGCGTTACTAATCTTGACTCTAAATCTAAAATGCAGTTCTTACCGTCATGGAGTAAGATTGATTTTCTCACGTTGGCTAACAGTTGAAGATGTTAATTTCTCTATCAGATCTGCAATTAGATCTTCTCCTTATATCTCTTCATGCATTCCGAAAATTATAAAAGAATTCTTACGGGACTTCGGTTTGCCTGAATTCATTGAGACACGACGTTTCAAGCTCTGAAAGTGTGTCTTCCCGTGGCGCCTTTTCAACAGCTCTTTTGAGCGTATTAAGGACACTTGTACCATTGAAGCTCCCAAATGTGAGATGGCGCATATCAATCGCTAGTTGCGCTTATAAGTACTATCTGGCGTGCAAGAGTTATCTTTGGAGGTAATAATAAGAACGTTTTGGCATAAGTCATGAAGAGGCGAACATCGCTTCTTACTTGAACAGGTTCTTTGTGTTATGAGAGGATTAGAATCTGGGAGGGTGGGTTTCCCTTTCTTCCTTGCTTCTAAAATTAAGAAGGTTTCATCGTTGCTAGCAGTTGGTAAAACTTCTGCCGGTGTTTCCACAGCAGGAGATAGGTTATGTGCTTTCGTGCTACATGATTCGTTTAATCGTCCTTCTATCCTGGCTGTTTAAAACTCTTGTTCAATTAGAAGGTTCTGAATACTTGATAGATAGTGTTTGAAATCTCTAGCAAATTATGTGCAATTTATGTTTTCTGTTTCCATCAGAAATTATAGAGAGGATAACATCATAAAATATATTAATTGCAGCTGCATTTAAAGGATTTGTTAAATTGCTTGGGAAGCTCTGTACTATTGAAGATTAAGAAGTAGGAGCCATACTAGTGGAAGGAACTAATGCCCTAGGATTCACTGAAGATACACTATTTCTAGAAATAATCACATATATTGTAAGCTCGAAGAAAAATAAAATTAATTTGCTTTAATTGTCTCTCTAAAATCCTATTTCCGTAATAAATAGTTTCCAGCGGCCTAAACAGCGTTTGCTCTAAGACTGCGGGGAGATAGAAAGGCAGCAGTATAGGCGGGAGCCAAATGATTAACGACTAAATTGTAATATATAATCACTTACGCTAACTGCGAGTTTGCAAATTAAAACATCGAAAATTGACACATCAATATTAAATTTGAGTAAAGTTGTAGTAAATTTTGCAGACAAGTACTGACAGTATAGTGAACACTAATAATTGAATAGTTAATTAGAATGATTAATAATAATTTATTTGATCACAATTATATTCAATGGATAATTAATAAATTAGAATGAACAAGTAGTTATTAAATCAATTAATTGAGGTGAGATCTTTAATAAATCAGTTAAAAGATTAATTAAGCAACAATTTTAGAAATGTACGCAAATACAATGTCTTACCGCGTTCAAGACATAGATGCATTTAAGATATGACTGAGGAAACTCTAAAAGAAAAGTAAATGCAAAATATTAAATTATAAAATATTGAAGTTAATCAGGCACTAATTAATTAAATTGTTTAAAACATAAAATTTTAAAAATAAACAAACTTTTAAAATAAGAAAGTGTAATATTACCGTAGGACAAAACTTTATAAGTTGTAGGGATTTATATTTATTTTAACTAACAATTTAATTTAATAACAATTTATTAAGTTTAAATTTAGACCTTTCCTGTAAGCCTTCATTCCCCTAATTGTCAGTGCCAGAATAGTTTAATGTTGTAGCGCGCGGAATGGAATGCAGATTTTTCTACTTTGAAGAAAGTAGTTTTCGGTAAGCCGATTTTCGGTAGGAGAAAGGGAGAGTTAGGCACTAGCTGCCGTCTCTAGCTGCCGTTTAGTTTCAATTATCTAACTTTCAGTTACCGCTTAAGAGCAGATGCGAAGTTTGCTAGCGTCGAGTTGACGCATTGTAAATTTTTCAAAGATTTAATAAAGTGTACTTTAACACTTCTCCTGTGTAGTTTTCTGCTACTCCAGTATTCAGACAGAAGTCCATTCACTGGACTCTACAAAGTGATTATAATACTATTAACACTGTATTTTAAAACTGCTAACTAACTGTAACTAACTCCGTCCATGATATGTTGACAGATGTGGATTTCATATTGAATATACACATAAAGATGTATATGATTTTTCTCAAAAGAAGTTTCTGTAAAGAAATTTAATTACCACATTTTTTTGCAAATCTCTCGCCGCATATTTTCTCCCCACCTTTTCGTTGCCAGGTTTAGAATATTTCAAAAACACTCGCCTGTCGCGTATTTTTTCTGTTCAAGGAATAAGCTGCTCTAAATTTTAAAATGTATGCATACACATAGTGATTGCTTTCACCTTACCAACAAATCCTATCAAATTAGCTGCGAAACTTTCCCTTCTAACTTTTAAACTTTATACCATCCCTAAAACAATAATCGACACATTCCAACGAAGAAAACACGAACAGTCTGTATCATTGTTTTCAAAATATGTTTACTTCATCATAACCTGTTATTTCACTGAATCAGCTGCATTCTCCAATTATTTATGAATAATTTGATGCCTAGGGAGTAGCACAGACAACAGTAAGAACTAGCGAAATTCAAGATAAAGTAGAAGTTAATATATCTTATTATTATAATGTACATTCATTCTTTGGGATATAGATTTTTGATAGAAATAATACTGTGATAGTTACCTGCACATTATTTTTTACTACATTATATTTGTCGTGCTCTTACTTTAAACGCGGCCTTCGGAAATTTAATTATTTGCAAAACTTCTCTTGATTTTCGGATGATAAAATTAGTAAAAAAAAAGGAGAACAAATATGTGAGGAAATGCAGTAAGAGTAAATACTTATGAAATATATACCATATTAAGGTTAAACTATATATAAGTTCTTTTAATTGTGATTTATGTAATAAATAATAAATTACTTCAACATTATTTTTAAAATACAAGCTCCGAAGAGACAAAAATTCATCGAATTACAGTATGAAGGGGAAAATATTTAATATTTTAGAGAAAATGGATTTCTTGGATATCTGCAAAGCCTTTCTACGTCACAGCAACGAAAGTCTTTGATGCTTGAGTCTGAGCACCGTTTCGTAGTGCCCCCTTTCCTTTTGTCTTAAATATGCACTTATTTTGCTTAATGGTTAAAAAAAAACAAGGTAATTTTATATTCTAATCATATGAAATATTTAATCAAACATCCATGTGCTTTTATTCAGTTGAAGGTACTTTAATTACATTCTAAATCTCAGCATTTGTTATGTAGTTTAATTAAGGTTTTAATCATTCTTTTGAAACCCAGAAATTTAGAGCGATATGTCAGAAGCAGAAGCTTTTATCAAAGAGATGAAGAGATGCCGGGCTTACTCATTATTAATTAGACTGTTTTGTACCTTAGGAAAAAGTTGTATCTTAACTTTTCGAGGCAGAAGATCAAATAATTCTAAGAAGCTATTAAGATAAATGAGTTTTTTTTAATCTTCATTTCTCAGAAAACAATTTTAGAAAAATCAAAATTACGTAGTAAATAGAAAAGAAATATTTTTAAACTTCAGAAAAAAATTTTAAAGCTTTTATATCAGCTTTCTTTTAGTGCATGATGGTTTTAATAAGAATTGTATTAAATGAATACTTTTTGGTCTTAGAAAATTTGTGAAATTAAATTAATTTCTTGAAATTTACTCATCAATCCTAAAGAGGCTGTTATTCTCGAAATGGGATTCTGTGTTGGTACACTATAAACTTCATATCCCTCTTCAAATTGTCGCCACCAAATATTATCGCCTTGTATTATTTTTAAAGACATTACAAGTATATAATGACAAATCTGAGGTATGTTCTATGTATGTTTCTCGCATTGTAGAAAAACGACACACGTCCTACAAAGCAAGAAATAGCCTTAAAAATAAATGTCTTGACATTTTTTCAACTACAGATGGCACTGTAAATATAGGCCTATTGATGGACTGATAAATTTGGCGAAATATGTAGAAATTTTAGAACATAAAATATGTCAGAAATGTATTGCTGGAAAATAAAATTATTGGATTAGACTGACCACCAGACCCACTAGATTTAAATTCGATTGAAAACTTGTCGCACATTCTTGAGGAACACTTTAACAAGAATGGTATATGCGTTAAAAAGCGCATGATTAAGAAATCTATAAAAGTGTTGAATGATAAAGAATTAACATGGTAACTTAACATGGTAAAGAATCAAAACATATACGCACAAGACTAGTTGATTCAATGTCTAAATGCATTGTAATGTCATTTGTTCTATAGGAGGGCATATTTCCTATTAATGTTATATTTATCTCGGTGTATGAAGATATGTACATAAATTATCAAAAACATCGCTTTGTTCCAATTAATTATCAGAGTGTAGCACTGTCTAATTCATGTATGTTTCAACCCGATAACATAATGCATATTTAATTCTCAAGAAAGCGTTCAAATTTCTCCACGTTTCTCATTGGAAAAAATCCGTGATAAAATTATATCTATAGAAGAAAAGAAATAAATAACTTTTCTGAATACAAATACAAACGTTTGAATACATTTGATTCCAGTTATGCAAAGACGAGAGCCGTTATGCCTGAGGTAACTGCCAATATCAGTTTCAATCAAACAATCAAAATCTCAGTCGTTTCACAATTTGCAAATAACTTTAAGAAAAGTCACAAACAATCCTAATTTCTCTCTAATACCATAATGGAAGGAATAAAAAGTATGTATAGATATCTACATCACGAATAAAATCAGCTTCCTATCGAATTTCAAATTTAACTACAGCTATTTTTCGTTGTTAATAATTGCTTAGCTCAGAAGACTTTTGGATTTCGGAATGTGTACAGTCATCTTATTTGGTTCACTAATTGCTGAGATCCATCGGCATCTAAGCATCGGCAAATAAAATGTTCCAACTCTAAGATCTTATTTCAGCTTGGAAATCAGACTTTCGTTTTTCTAAGATTTTTTTTTCAAGCAAGCAAATGTTGAATATAGTATGTTTTAGAACCTGTATATGCGATTTATTTCCATAGCCTAATTCAGTGCAAAAATCTCAGCTGGTTACGCTATAATTTTGTGCACGAAAATATGACCAAACATTAACATATTTATTAACATTTAAACTTTTCTGAAGGTTTTTTGAAATTCAAGCTTACAGTCAAATCCAACCTAACATAAGCAGCCTTAAAATTACAATTTGTCAGGAGATTGCAAATAGTCCTGCGAACAGTATACAACAAGTCAGAGCAAGTATACTTTAGAAATGTTAGCAATTCCTTGATTGTGATGAAGAACGTTTCAAGGCGTTGTATAGAAGGAGTCAGGTCTGTTTTATAAATCCAAAATACTGACTATTTGTGTTTAGTTATATTTATTTCTGTGCTGCCCAACGCATAATAAATGTGTTATTCAATTCTTAAAATAAGTAACTTTAAATGATACACGCTGTAACTATAATTTTTACTTTAAGAGGAACTTTGTAAAAAGTTATATTTATATTTAGGACAAATTTACAATCGTGTATAGTACTGTTTTCAGAAACGCTGTTTCCAGAAAGATTCTACTTATCTGAAAGAATAATTTGTAATTGGAAGTATAATTTTAAACGAATATTTAAAGGAAATGAAACCTGAAACCATCTTTTCTCCCAAACCCTGCACGTATATCACAGCATACTTTACGTTCACTATTTGATCTTATTCTCTAAGATAAAATTCACAGAAATAATTATTATTTCTGAATTCTTAAAGAAAGGTAATTATGCTGCCGCTGTTATGTACTTTAGAAAATTGGAGTGCGTTTATTTAGTAAGTTGTCAAAGTTTCGACTAATTATCTCAAGTATTGGAAAAGAAACGTGACGGAAGTGGGAAGATTTTGCGAATATTTCGCTTTTAATGAATTCTAGGTAAATTTTAATTAATTAAGATAACCTTATTTAAGAATTAATCTGACATGTGAATCTTGTGCAACTACTGCAGCATGTCTGACGTAGTAATAAGATGTAGTCAGTTTCTCGTAAGTGATATTATGTCAGCTCTTTCTGAAGTAAAATAAATAAAGAAACAGAAAACTTTAACTTACCGCTGAAAGACCTGCTTCGTTTATCTGAGAACTAGTTCAGTTATGCATTTTAAATTTTGTATCCATTCATTTTTATAACATACATAAATATATCTTACCGCAAGTAACTGAGTGGATAAGATTCCTGAACGCTGATGGTTCAAACCAGCTTCGAATTCTGACAAATTGGCTTCATTGGTATTTTCACGATCTTTGTGTGTACTGTTATATTACAAGCCAGTTTTCCTTAAAGCGTCTTCCAAGGAGACTTTCCTTTTTGTAGCCAAATAATTCTCCCGTGCTTTGCTGTTACCAGTTACATACACAAAGTAAGAAATTTCTTGAAACATTATCTTGTTTATGATTCGGAATAAAGTCACTTTTTCTTCCTGAATAATTTTATTATTGAGCAGAAAATAATAAAATTGCAATACTCTTGTTCGCCGTCATCTTAAACGTCTCTTACTTAAAAATATACTTACAGATTTTATTTTTAATGAGATTGTGTCATGCCTCGCGCTCGTTCAAACACGAGGTGGGTTCTTCTGTGTAAACTTACCATAGTGGGAAAATAACAGTTGTCCGCTTTGACATTTTCTTCACTAATTTATTACACAAACTGCACTATGGATACACCATACAACGAGTACACTGTAACATAAACTATATACAATATATATATATACAAGGCGCGCAAAAGAAATTAAAACATATTTCTTTTCTCTACGTTCTCACACGGCATGCTCCCCGGTCCAACTCCCAGTACCCTCTCCGTCCAGTCTTTCTTCCCCCCACCAGCCTGCCTCGACCGGTTTTTCCGGGGTAAGTCACTTCCGTTCTTCGTCTTTCATCAGGGGAAGGAACTTCACACCTCCCCTCTGGTTTGTAAATATTTACGACTGAGTCGAAAAATTTGAAACCCATATTATTTTGGCACTTACCAGGTAGTCCCTCTTTTCCGGGACACAGCACAAGGAATCACAGTAAAATCAGAGAGCAAAAAAAAAAGGGTCATGCTACAGTTATAAACACTAACACAAAAAAGAATACTTAAAACACATAAACATAAAAACTGCACATGTCCAAATTTCTATAGCGATACAAACAAAACATTGCAATATCAACTCACTGACACTTCTTTAAGGAATAATTCGTTTACTAATATACCCTAATAACACAGTCTTTTCTAGAGTAACCACAATAATACAAAAAAAATAATAAATGAAAATTACAATATCTATATACTTTTTGCAATACTAGCATTGAACATTATCCTTTCTAGTGTTACAATAATAAACAAACACACACAAAAAAATATATGATACCAACATTAGTTTCTTTTTTTTTTCCAATTTAGTTCAGATTATTGGTCACTTAAACATTCGTGAGGGATCCTCGACAATGCGTCTGCATCGGAGTTTTTAGCTCCTGGTTTATGCATTACAGTGACTTGGAAGCGGGATAGAGCTAATGTCCATCTCTGTAATCTAGCATTCCGGGGTATCCCTTCGGTTAAGTACTTTAATGGGTTATGGTCTGTATGCAACAAAATTTTATTTCCGTATGTCCAAGTTTCGAACTTGTCGAGAGCCCAAATAATTGCATACGCCTCTCTTTCTATAGTGCTCCATTTAGACTGAGCGCTAGTTAATTTCTGGCTAGCAAATGTTATCGGTCTAGCTTTCCCATACTCATCTCGTTGAAGTAAACACGCTCCAATACCTATTAGTGAGGCGTCTGTGTTAATTTCAAAAGGTTTCTGTATATCCGGCGTGTATAAAGACGATGCCGTGCACAATGCATCCTTTAATTCTTTGAATGCCTTCTCGGCTTCAGACCCCCAAGGTATATCATTAGGTATAGATTTTCTCGTGAGATCAGTTAACGGCCTAGCTACTTTTGCATAATTCGGAACATACTCTCGATAGTAATTATATAACCCCAAAACTGATCTTAATGCCTTTTTGGTTCTAGGTGGCTTCAAATTTTTAATGACCTGCAATTTCTCTGGATCTGGGCCATGTCTGCCTGAGCCTACTATGTGACCTAAATACTTTACCTCCGACTTGCCAAAAGAGCATTTCTCTAAATTAGCCGTAAAGTTCAATGTCTGTAAAGTACTGAGTACGGCTCTTAAATGTTTAAGATGTTCTTCCCACGTTGACGAATAGACAATTATATCATCGATGAAACTTTCAGCATAATCACTATGTGGTCTAAGAGCTTGATTCATAACTCTTTGGAAAGTTGCGGCAGCACCTGACAAACCGAACGGCATCACTTTCCACTGATACTGACCCTTCGGAGAAACAAAACTCGTCAGATGTCTACTTTCCTTCTCCATAGGGATTTCCCAATACCCCTTAAGAATATCTAGCGTAGACAAATAACGTGCTGCCCCTGCCTTATATCGAAGCTCTTCTGCGTTTTGCATAGGAAATGGGACAATCTGACTTTCCGCATTAAGCCCTCGATAATCACAACATAAACGTACGCTTCCGTCCCGTTTCGCTACACACACAATAGGGTAAGCAATCTCTGCTGTGGAAGGTTCAATTAAACCTCTTTCTAACAAATCAGCAATTTGCTTTTCCACCTGTGGCTTCAACGCCTCAGGTACCTTATAAACATGAGGTTGCTTTCTTTCAACTCCCGTTTTTAACCTGATACTGTGGGATCCTACCTTCGCACATTTAATCTCCCCGTCAAACACTACATGGAAAGATTTGATTAATCTGCTCAACTGATTCCTTTGTGACCTATCTAAATGTTTCCATTCCTCTGAAACACAGATCCTATCTAAAAGTTTGTCTACTTTAGGGTTTCTTTGAATAGGCGCGTGCTGCACCTCCCCAAATTCTGTGTCAGCCTCATAGATTATCCCTACTGCATTTATAGGCTGTATATATTCCGTAACTTATTTTGATGCAAATGTCTAACAGATTCATCTGGCAATTTTACCAAATATGAATGTGGAGACTTTTTCGCAACTATTTCTCCAGGTCCTGTCCATTTCGAGCAAAGTTTATTTGTTGACGTTGGTATCAGTACTACTACCTCATCTCCTATCTCGAATTCATTTTCCTTAGACCTCAAATTATGATGATGAACGTATTTCTGCTGTTTAGCTTCCGAATTTTCTTTAGCGAATTTCTCTGCCTCCTGTAACCTATTTCGAAGAGAAATTAAATATTCAGTAACTGATTCCCCAACTCCTTGTGGTAATACCGTCTCATCTACCCAACTTGATTTAAGTATCGCCAGTGGCCCCACTGGCACCCGACCATACATCAGCAAAAATGGTGAGACTCCGGTAGTTGAATTCGGTATCTCCCTATAAGCCCATAACAAATATGGTAGCTGCTTATCCCAGTTTCTTCCTTGAGTATTTATCGCGTGATGCAACATTGACTTCATTGTTCCTATCCACCTTTCCACTAGCCCGTTTGACTGCGGATACCCTGGCGTAGAAAATTTTGGCGAGGCCCCTAACCTAGTTAAAAATTCTTGTGTTAGCTTAGCCTTAAAGTTCGTTCCGTTATCCATGGCTATCATTCTCGGAACTCCTGTTCGCATGAAAATATCAATGAAAGCGTCACATGTAGCTTTCGCTGTTATCGCCTTTAGTGGAATTGCCTCCGGCCATCTGCTATGTTGATCAACAACACATAACACATACTGGTGCCCTCTTGAAGATTTCGGCTCAATCGGCCCTAAAACGTCCGCATTAACCACTTGAAATGGAAGTTCTGGCCTCCCTACTGCTGTAATTGGAGCCCTATCCTTCACTTTAACTTTCCTTCGTAGCTGGCATTCCTTGCAAGCTTCACACCACTTCCGCACCTCCTTTGACAATCCTTCCCACCAAAACGACATTTTAATCCTTTCCGCAGACTTCTTTGCTGCGAAGTGCCCCCCTTGTAAGCTTTCGTGAACCAACTTCACAATTTCTTTCCTGCGGCTTTGAGGAACAACTAACTGACTACATCGCTGCCCATTGACACTTCCCGTATGGTACAAAATTCCTGAGTCCAGCCAATACCCATTCTTGTTCTTACGTGCATCCATGAACGCGCTTTCCAGCGAAATACATTCCGCTTGCTCCTGTCTAAAACGTTGAGTTTGCGATAAGGGTGGGTTATCAGCTGACACTTGCTCACTGCCTCCCACTTCTACTTCCCCCTCATCTTTACTCCTTACCAACGGTGTAGTACGAGCTATTTCCGCTTCACCTTCGACCTCGTGACTGGCTTTTTCTGTCGATTCCTTTCCGTCCAAGTTATTCGATACCTGACCAACTCCCAATACTAGTTTTTCTTCCTTATTTTCTCCCCAATAAATATCTCCTTGTTCCCTGAGAAGTCTAAAATCTCGAGGTGTCACCAGCGCCTCCTCGTTCAAATTATGCACTACTGCTGCATGAACGTTTACATAAGGCTGTACCTCCTCTTCTCCTGACCAGATACTGATAGGTACTGTAACTAATTGGGCTTCTACCTGGGGTCCCACGGCGGGTTGTAACCATATCTTCCCTCCAGACTCCAAATATTTCTGTGGAACTACCGATTTCCGGATTACAGTAACTTCTGCTCCGCTATCAATCACTCCTTTGAATCTAGCGTTGCCTATCTGCAGTTCTATCCTAGGTAATTCCCCACTTGCCCTAGTTAACGGAATTTCTTCTGCATAGTTAGCTAACTTCAACCCTACGCATATTTTATTTAATCCCTTTGCTTCCACCTCATCCGTATCCTCTTTTTCGCTTCCTCTCTTGGGTTTCGCTATCAGGTTTATCGCTGGACAAAAACGCTTTATGTGTCCTTCACCCTGACACTGAAAACATTTTAGAACTTTCTTATTTGCCTGCATCATTCCTTGAGGTTCTAAAGTTTTTACCCCTTTGTACTTCTCCTTATCAACTCTGTAATCAGAACTGAAATTCCCCTTACTCTTATTTGGTCGTCCTAATTTTTCCCCTTGTCTTATCGGTTCCTGTTTTGGTCCCACTTTATTTACTTCCTGAGCACTCGTATTGTAATTTCTAGGCATTGCTGCAACGTAATTATCCAAATCATTTGCAAGCTCTGACGGAGATAACCAGTTTTCTACCTCTTTTAACAGTATATGCGCCTTAACATTTGCGGGTAATTGATCTTTTACTTGATCGACAATCAATAGTTCTCTTAATTTATCAAAAGTCTTAACTTTTCTGGATTCTAAGTAGAAATCAAGTGCTGCCTCAACCGTCGCTATGTGCTGAGTATACGTTTCCTCATATCTTTTTACACATTTTTCTAAATTCTTTTTATGTTGCAATGGGGTAATCTGGAATTCTTTTAATACTGTATCTTTAATCTTAATATAATTATCCAAATCCCTTTCACCCAGAGTTGAAATCAAACTTTTAACTTTAGTTTTTAAACTCTGCAAAATAATTTTCCCCTTATGTTCTTCAGGAATTTTATAGAGATTAAACATCATTTCCGCATGATGGAAAAAGAACGGCCATTCCTCAGCTTTAGATGGCGGGTCAATCATAACTCCTTTCATTATTTTTAAATGTTTCAAGAAATCATTTCCCTTGCTCTCAGCATCTGAAACCCCTTCATCCTCTGAACCCGATTTATTTCCTCCTTTACCTATTTTCCTACTCTGAATTTCTAATTCTTTAATTTTTATCTCGTGTTCTCTCTCTAATTGTCTTTCCCGAAATTCCATCTCTTTTAATCGGTCTTTAGCCGCATCTGCCTCTAACTTACACTTTTCTAGCTGCAGCTCCATTTCCTTTAACTTAATTTGAGCCTGCATGTTCTTAATAATTTCATCAGATTCTTCTGACACCCTATTTCTCCTTTTAGGACCCATATTAATTTCTGGTATTTCTTTTCACAGCTTTACCCATACAACACATAAATAACACTTAATTTTACAGGCAAACATACATATTTCACTACTACTGAATACTACCATTATTCATTTAGCAAACATTATCATTAGTGAACACAATCATGAATACCTTTCTCATATTACTATTAACATATATTTCTATTAACATATATTTCACCATATATTGTTAACACATAAATACCAAAAATTATATTAGCTTTTGAATTAGTACAAAAAAATAGTTCTGAATACTTTGGCCTTACGCCGTAATACCTTACATATTCTGGAAATGAAACAAACATTTACTTATTGTTCTCAAATCATTAAACTAATTAATTTTTAATCAACCTATTAACTTTAATGACTAAAACATTTTGCCAAAACACGGCAACAACAAAAATAGATAATTTCTACCTTAATTAGTAACATGAGCACACCATTAAATGTTTCGAAATTACTGCTGACATATTTTTGAATTATTTTAACATTCATTTAGCATACATTATCTCCTTAATAACAAAATTAATCATAATTCCTTATTTGCATATAAAATATACTTTCTAAGTGTCTACTGGCTTTAACGCCTGGCATTCTCATCATGTTATTAACCGACATTAACACAATTTGAATTTTCTCCGTTACGATAGTAATTATAGGGTGGGAGCTCTCTTCATTTATATATTGTGCTTCCCAAGAAATTAAGAGGGACTTACCTTTGATCCCGATAGTAGAAAATGACGAGTTGTGCTCAATTCTGTACAATTTCCTCATCGCGCTGCATAACACTTCACTTAATAATATCACCACGGTAATACTGATGATCACTTTTACCATCCACTGTTTCAACACTGCACGAACATTTCAATTAATAATATCACCACGGTAATACGGATGATCACTTTTACCAGCACTGTTTCAACACTGCACGAACATTTCACTTAATAATATCACCACGGTAATACTGATGATCACTTTTCACACGACGAGGTTTCATACACCCTTTCGTTTATTTGCACGTGTAGGCTTACGCGTGCCACTTTCCGTCTTTCATGGCCATCTTTTGTCATCTTCCTTGCTTTCGTGACTTATTTCCTTCATTTAAACCACGTTCACTCAAATCACTTTTTACGATCTTACTTCCTTCGTATTTTTGGTGATTTCTTTTTTCCCACTATCCTACCGGCTGCGCCATTTGTCATGCCTCGCGCTCGTTCAAACACGAGGTGGGTTCTTCTGTGTAAACTTACCATAGTGGGAAAATAACAGTTGTCCGCTTTGACATTTTCTTCACTAATTTATTACACAAACTGCACTATGGATACACCATACAACGAGTACACTGTAACATAAACTATATACAATATATATATACAAGGCGCGCAAAAGAAATTAAAACATATTTCTTTTCTCTACGTTCTCACACGGCATGCTCCCCGGTCCAACTCCCAGTACCCTCTCCGTCCAGTCTTTCTTCCCCCCACCAGCCTGCCTCGACCGGTTTTTCCGGGGTAAGTCACTTCCGTTCTTCGTCTTTCATCAGGGAAAGGAACTTCACAGATTGCTTCAGTGATTGATACGTGAAAAAAATCCTTAGATGCTTACAGTTAAAACTATGCCTTATAATATCACCAGTTTACATTAACAGAGTAAGTGGAAAGAAAAACCGTTTTTCTCCCTCACCGTGCATGGAAGTTTTAACTCGGCAGCTTGCGTAAATAAATGACAATGAAAAAACTGTGTTAAAGTAGAAAGGTAAACAGATTATACACATTTCAATGATACTAGAAAAAGTTACTCAAATTAATAGAACCTCAAGAAACCAATTATTCAAGAAAAGAAAATATATATATTTTTTTTTCTTTTTCTGTCTTATTACTCGACGTTTATTTAATATATATGTTGTTTAGTGCGTACGGATTCTTAACAGATTGAATGTACCCAGATCCGATGAAAAGTTAATAAAAATTTAATTTATCAAAATAAACACTTCAAAGTTCTGTAAATTTCCGCAGAAATACTCGTATAGGAGTTCACAGTATCAGCTAATTCGGATATCTCAGTTCACACGGAAGTAAAAACTCGCAACAACAATAACTGAGCAACTAAACTCAGATGCTCTCTCTCCGCGCTTTTGCCCACCAGCGGCCGAGCGGTAAAGTCGCTGAACACTGGTAGTTCGGTCCGAGGTTCGAATCCCGCGAACGGGCTGGCTGCATGGGCGTTTTCGTGGTTTTCCCCATGTGTAACGTGTATACGAGCCAGTTTCCCTTAGAAAGTCCTCCACGAAGGCAGCCCTCCCCTTAGGCAGATAGCCCTCGAGGCTTTGCCATAATCACACACATCATCACACCTCTCCGCGCTTTTATAATTTTCAACTGCCACGAGATATTTCTAATGCTTTCTGCTTCTCGAAGTTACTGGGAAACAAATTGAGGGTCGAATTACAGTTACAGCTAACATAATGGTCAATTATATTTATTCAGTTACAATACTTATTACGGAGGTACAGGAACCACACCAAAATGTCCCCAAATGCTCGTCAAATTTGACGACTTTTGCCGATTTCTCGCCAAATTTGGCGACAAAGTAAGTCGCCGTTATCAGCTTCGCAATGAATTCGCACTCATAACTTCACACAGACTAGAAGAAGATAAAATCATGATTTCGTTTAGTGTCACCTTTGTACATTCGCCAGTATTACTGAAATAATTATGTTCTTAATTTTCGTATGATATTAAGATCCGTATGACGGGGACAAATACAATGTATTAATTTAAAATAATAGTTTTCTTCAGTAGCATATGTGTGTGAATATATTAAAAAAGATCATAAAACATCAATATCACGAGCAAAGTTTTCTATTTCATCGAGAAATTTTAAGTTCTTAACCTCTTCACACCCGAAGTTAAAATATTTAATTTAAAAATAATTCGTGAAGTTTATATGCTTGCTTTTTGTCTATAGATGGGAAAAAATAGATTTTTTTTGGTACATGTATATTTGGGGACGAAAAAATTTAGGTACACATATGTGTACCTTGGGTTTCAAATAAGTAAATAATCTCATATTTTAACACTTATAAATTTTAATATTTAAAGCCGAAATTAGTTTAAAATATAAAATAAAACATGAAGAGAATATAATTTTACAATAACATCCTAATGTATGATTGTTTTAATAATTTTAAGTAACTTTAACTAATATTTTATCTTTATCAACACATTATTTTGTATGAAACTTTTCAAAATAATTGTTTTTAATACATATAAATACATTTTGCATTTGATACAAAATATTCTTGTCTTTTATGTGCACTCTGGCATTCTACGTTTAAATGCATTTTTGTTATCCATGAGACTTGGTAAGTGATTTACACCATCCGGACTCGTGTTCTTTACTGGTTGAGAAATTACTTTCCTCTGCTTTCTTAGGGTATTCTTCCTCACCTGAACTTGAAGGGAGTCTTAGCTCTCTCTCTATTAGTTATTAAATTTCCTTCATATCTGTGCAATGCTGATACATCTAGCATGCGATATTCCATGAGGAATTTAGTACCCGTAAGATTATTTCGCTTGTAATAGCGGACATGCATAGCCCAACACTTTGATACCACTAAATCCACAAAATGGGAGAAGATTCGAACTGACCATTTTTTTTTGGGGGGGGGGGCTCATCTCAGTACACCGATAGTACGTGAAAGGAATCATATGCTCTTCCAAAGAAATGTTTTGTGGTCAAGGCAAAATAAGGCATTTTTCCTTGATGAGATTTAAAAGGGTTCGTACTTTCCAAAGTTTATCATCATTTTCATAGAATGCTAAATTAGCTGCAAAATGAAAATTTTGGGGCAGAGTGAATGGTCTGTCTCTTGCCATTGCTTCATGAAAACATCTTATTGATAGGTTTCTTGACTAATATAGTTCTGCTTGAGGGAATTTTAGCGTGCCCATCCAAGTATTGAGATCAACAAGTCGCATTATTTCATTTGCGTTCGTGTTTACAGATTTATATTTCTGATTAACAGACTACAAATTAGTTTGGGCAGCTCCTTCTTCAAAACATACCACGCTCAGGTATTCAAAACACGAAGCCAAAGGTGAAAAAGGCCCTGGA
Organism: Stegodyphus dumicola; assembly: GCF_044657685.1. Lineage (NCBI taxonomy): Eukaryota > Metazoa > Arthropoda > Arachnida > Araneae > Eresidae > Stegodyphus > Stegodyphus dumicola. The sequence goes on along the minus strand of NC_140772.1, from coordinate 93,705,368 downwards.
GCATTCTCAAAGTCATCCTGCAAGCATGTTAACTTGAGTTACTATCAGTTACAACAAATAACATGAAATAACAAAGAAATTACAAACAATAAATTACATTAAAAATATAAAATCAGGTCAGTAATAGCTATGCATTGTCTTTATTTTAATGGGTCAAAGAATATGAAGAGCAGAAGTCCAATAATATGAATATTATATTTTAATTCAAAAATAAAGCGAGAAAAGGGTTAAAAAAACCCTGTAAAATACAAATAATTTAAGATTACAGTTACATACTAGATGAATATAATCAGTTATGCCATATCAATGAGCTGTTTCTAAAACATAAACTTCAGAAACAGTAACTGAAATTACGTAATATTGAAAAAAGTATGACAGTAACCAACTGAGCCTAATTTACCTAACGGACTGACGTCCGCGTATGTGGACCTATACAGATTTCAATGCATTGAAACAAAAAATAACTTTGACGAACAAACAACAACGTTAAACAAAAGCTCTAACCTAAATAGCTCTAAATATTCACTTTAAACATTAATTAAATTATTAATTAATTAATTATTACTTACGTTTTCAAAGACTTTTCGACGGCGCCATTTTTACAAAACAATCCGCTTGTAGCTCTGATTTCTTCAAAAGTATGCACCTGCGCTGCCATCCACTGGTAAAAATGAAAAGCTGAAACATCCCCGTACGTGGTAATCGAGTTTCAACTGAGTAAAAGTGTACTGGAATATTTCTAGCATCGCAAAATTGAAGGTCCACATATGTGGACCTGTGGAGTCAAGAGGTTAAATTGAATGGAATTTTTGTACATCTTGAGGCTTACTGTGGTAATACTACAACTACACTCATGTCCATAAATTAAGGATAATGCAAAATCAGGCAAAGAAAGAGTTAGAAGCAAAACAAATTTGACTTATTTGTAAAGCTTATTTAATAAACAAAAGGTAAAGAGCAAAAAAAGATGCTATATGTTTGATATTATTAAAAAAATTAGCGATTTTTTCTCCCTGAAGCAAATTACAAAAAAAAAAACCTATTTACAAAAAACAATATTACATGGTTGATATGATTGTTGATACACTGTATGTCTCCCAGACGATGCAATACAGTCCGTACAAAGCCTAGACATGCTGAGTATCAAATTATCGATCTGATCTTGGGGGATATTACACCACTCAAAACGCAATGCTCTCCGAAGTTCCGGTAGACATGTAGGAGGAGAATGACGGGCTGCAACTCGTCGGTCAAGCATGTCCCACACGTGCTCTACTGGATTTAAGTCCGGTGAGAATGCTGGCCAGTCCATACGGGTGATATCCTCCGATTGAAGGCATTCGCTTATGATGTTTGTACGGTGAGGACGGGCGTTGTCATCCATAAACACAAATTGGGCACCCATGGCGCCCCGAAACAAACGTACATGTTGTTCCAGAATGACGTCCCGATAGATTTGGCTTGTCATGGTTCCAATTTGAACATGCAGGTCAGTTCTGGAACCCAGAATAATTCCACCCCAAACGAGCACTCCTACACCACCGTAACGGTGTCGTTCAGTGATGTTTTCTTGGTGGTAACGGGTACCTGGAGCTCTCCATATGAACGTCCGGTGAGAATCAGACTGCAAGCTAAACCTGGACTCGTCGGAAAACATCACACAAGCCCACTGTTGCGGTGTTCACAATGCATGCTCTCTACTCCAGGCTAACCGCAGGCGACAATGAGTTGCAGTAAGTGGAACGCATCTGACAGGTCTACGAGTATATAGACCAATCTGCCCTAAGCGTCTGTACACGGTCTGCCTTGAAATTGTCGTACCAGTGGCTGAAGGGAGTTGTGAGACAGGTCTGAGGCTGTGCTCCTCCTGTTTCTTTTGGCAGTAACTGCCAAATACCGGTCCACATTCGGCGTTGTAACTCTGGGGCGACCTGTGCTGTAACGTCTACTCACATTACCATCATCTTGGAATCGTTGCCAAAGCCTGGAGATGAATCTCTGGGCAATTCCAAGTTCGTCTGATACTTCCAGTTGGGTACGCCCACATCCCAGACGACCGATAATTCTACCACGTAAAAAATCATCCAAATGCGTCCTTTGAATCAAAACTAGTCGGTTATTGCACTGAAATTCTTATAAAGCGCCTGCGAACAATTTTACTTCTTTGCATGTATTCCTTATATATCACTCTCTTACACTTTCGTCATTGTGACGTACCATCGGTGTCATCTGGTTACTTCCTGAAATTTGCATATGATTCTTGAAGATGTGTGTAGTGATTTTACAGGTGATATATTTATTTTAGAGTTCGACTTCCGCGTGACTCCGAATTATCTTTAATTTATGGACATGAGAGTATAAATTAAATGTGGCATTATGTTCAAAATGATTTTTTAATTATATTATTTTTTTTATTTTAAGGGATAGTTTCTGGTATTTCTAAAACTGTAATAAATGCAATATCATATGCAAAGTTAGTTTTATAAATTAAACGTTAAGACCGCTATTCTCTAAAGATTTGCTTTGCTGCCAAACAACTTCCATATTCCTTTTCAGTTTCTGTGACTAGTTTTAAGTAACTCTTCATATAAAACAGATCCATTAACTTACCTCTTTCAATTCAATAATCTCTTACGACGTAATTCATATTTATCAATTTGGAAATTATTTCTTTTTCTTTATTCGTAGCAGTATTATATTTAACAGAGAAAAATTTTTCTCAGCATTAAACCATTTTTTTCAGAAACAAAATATGCTGTCTTATGTATTGCTTAAAGTTACCATAATTATTGAAGTAAGGAACATTAATATATTACTCCTAAACATAATCAATAACATATTTATGAAAATATGATAATACATTTTTCTAATTTTAAATTCTAAGATTCAAGAAATTCGAAAGATATTCTAACTCAAATTTAAAACCTGAGATAAAGATAATGTTAAGCGGCGTCGGATGTTGATTCAGCAACTTATAGAAGGTCATTTATATATTCATAGAAGGTCACAAAGCACATTTATATAATTAAAAAGTGGACGAAAAATAAATTTTGAATCTCTATGGAAGCTGAATGTCATGCATAACGTGGTTTCCTAAAGTTATGTTTGCATAAAAAAAAAAAAAAAAAAAAAAAAAAAAAAGATTCTAATCTCAATTACTCTTCTGTTTAATGATACTTATATATGTGTATAATAAAGCTATATATCCGATGATTACGGTTTTAAGACAAATATCACGTTTCTGTGATTAAGAAACCTAAAATTTTACTTATTGTAGGCCATTTTGCTTTCATTTTTAAAATTCAATAATCTTTCATTTCTCATACATGTTCATTTGAATGATCTTAAACTATCAAATTTTAATGTTTTATGTACTTCGTTAACTGCTAATATTTTCAATAAAAATATGAATTGCATATTAGTTGAATTTTGCATGTGAAAAATAAATTGTGTTTAAAATTTCAATAAAAGTGAAAAGTTTTAAATACATTTTACGTATGAATTTCCTTAAAAAATGATAAAACAGTTCTTCGATTTTATATTTTATTGCGCTAATACAGTACACAAAATGAGGTAGCTATCTTAGAAGTTATTTATTCAACAAAAAATATTTTGCATAATAATTTCTTGCCAAAAAGCAAAACATTAAAAAACAATTTATTCATTTCATGCCAGTCATATGTAGCATCTTGGCATGAACCAGATAAGATCGTAAATTTTACACGATAAAAAGCTTTGTGCAAGGGACCGTGCAATCAATTTGAAAAAAGAATCGATTCAAAAAAACTCAAACTTTTCACTTACATAAATCGGGTCAGCGGAAAAGTGACAAACGTTGAAACAAAAAAGATATTATTCAATGCCAAAATGTGTGCCAACAACATTGTTATACTAGTCAGAAAGAAATATATATATACAGATAGCTTCAGTATCCCTCTTATCCATCTCAGAAATGATCTTATACTTTTATCATTTCTTGTAAGGAAAGAAATAAGAGAAACATTGCTTTTCAAGAAAATGGATTTTGTTACAGTTTGATAAATACGATTCATTTCTTCGATTTTAATCATTTATTGTCCTTAAAACTTTTATTTTTTTAGTAGATATGACTTGCGCTTTCAGGATTCCTTTCCTCCCAATTTAGGAAATACGTATTATTTCCTTATCATGAAATGGGTCATTTCCCATCGTTAAATTTTGTTCTTTTAAACATCAAAATCCGATTCCTTTATTTATAACAGCGAAACTTACTATATCTTACGGATATTTCTTGGTCTTACTGATACAGATTTTCAATTTATTTATATATTTTTAAATCCCTATAACAATATTCCTTTGAAACAGCTGTGTGATATAATAATGTCTTCCAAAATCAGCTTTACGTAAGAATAAACAGCTGAATAAAACAGGCATTGAATAATTAGTATTAAAAATTAATTTTTAAAATATCTTCTTACGCATTTGCCCCTAAAAATTGTTTATATTCATTTCTATTAGCAATAGAGGGGGAGAAAAAAATGTTTGTCGGCAATGGATTTTTACCTTGTTTTGAAAAAAATATTTAGCTTCTTAATACTCTTTAACATTTTTATAAAGTGATTATGAAAAAATCAATAAGGCACTCATCATGGAACATTTATTTTTAGTAACTAAAATCGTGAATGTCAAAATGTATGTTTGGTATTCTGTTGTAAATCATTTTTACAATTACACTGAAAAAAATTCTCATGCAAGAAATATTCTCTGCTCTAATTAAAATTATATGTTTTAGGAATAGTTTGCCAAAGTTTTCGTCTATTGGGAAGCATAGCTTTCCTAATGGGATTTTTACAAGATTTAGCTTGCTGTACAGTGGTTCTATGATTATATCGATGAAAGTGTATCTTATTTATAAGCAAAATAGATCGCTCTCAAATACTGAATATTCACCGAATACGCACTCTGCTTCAGTAGTCATAATTTTATTCACTTGCTGCATTAATAAAAATTTAGTGATAATTCAACAATTTAAAAAAGTAATTGGAGAGCGAGAAGTTTATGGGAATGCTATTTTACAATGACTGCTACACAGTGAATTACTTGTTTGTTGTAAGGATGTTATATTATTATCTCGTGAGCAATTATTTTCCTAATTTATTGTTCGAAAGCTTTAAAAAACAAGTTTTGAAAAAGGATACAATTTATTTAATAAATTTAATATTATGTGAAATAAGTGTAAAAAAATTAAGTCTCTTCTAATGGTAAATGCGCTTTCATGATTAACTGTTAATGAATTTACTGAGTTCACGCATTATTAGTAAGGAGTTAAAAACAAGTCGAGTTTAGTGAAGACTGCGATTTTTCCTGAACTCCTCCTACGAAAGTGCATTTTGCGCGCACCTAGTTTTCTATATTATTAGACTACAATTTCATGAATAAAATTTCGTATTTGTGAAGAGAATATTAATTTGGCTCGACATAAAGTTTACTAAATCAAGATTTCTGGAAATTCTGATTTATTTAATAAATGTTAATCGTTTAATAATGAGATGAAAGAAACGATATCGAATAACTACATTCTTTTAGAGAAATAGCAGGAAGAGTCGAATAATTAACAATATATTTGCAAGTTTAAAAATCTATACTGCAATAATACTAAATAATTTAAAATTTCTTTATGATACTATTACCATATTGTAAAACTGTGGTATCTTTCATATACGTTATTTAATGAAAAAAATATTTTAAAATTTTTATCAACACTGAAATTGTTATTTTCCCAAACAATTAAACGCTGAGTAATTTAATGCTTACTCTTTCTTAAGAGTTTAAAAATCTTACTTAAGTATTTTAATATATAATTCTTATCAAGGAGTAAATATGAATTTTTGATGTTTTAAAGTGCATTCTTTTATTTATTTGATGTAACTTCTATCTCTTTACATATGGCGAATGATAAAGAAATCCGTAAAATTTTCTTCTGTTTGAATGCTAACATTTGTTTCTGATTTATGAAGATATCTTTTTAGTTAATTAAAAAGTCCAAAATGTCTTTTAATCCAATTTTATAGCTAAATGTTACGTATTAGTTTTTATAGCTAAAATATTTCTTCTCTTTTTCTTATCACATAAATATCTAAATTCCACTGATGTTGATAAATATTTTATGGAAAATGTGACAATCTATTATTTGAAATTTCGAGGTTATAAACTACCTATGTCTCTTTTTGCGCTACAAATATATGATTATTTTAAGTAGTTTTCCTATGTCAGGACAGATGAATCTAAGAGGTTGCTCTAAGATATGAATTTAGTGTGTTACCTAATTTAGCCTTCGTTTCAATGAAATAAATTCAATTATTTTAATAGTCATTTTATTTTTATGTATCTTACTAAATATGCTGATAATGAAGAAAAAACAAATACGTTTCTATGCAGCGGTTAAAAAGGTATTGAAAAAGTAAAATGATGTTGTCATTTTATTTATTCAAGTGAAATGAATAATTAATACGCTTTATCAGCAGCCCACCACTTATACATCACCCACCTGTTTCAAATAGTTCAGCTTCCACTGTTACTGTTATCAATAAATTTCTTCGAAGTAACAATCCTGAAGGCGTTTTATGAAAAGCTCTTGCAGCATTAATACACAATAAAGTTTGATTAAGATTTGTAATTTCCTTTTCTTGTTTAAAAATTATGGACAAGTTATTTCATTACGTGATTATGACGTTTTACGACAATGTATATTTAGAATGTTCTCGGAAATCAGATAATATTTCCGCATAGCTATTAAACGGACTGATTTTATCTTTTACTAGCGGAAGTATCCGATGCCAGTTTAGTCAGATTGAGAGTAATGTATCTAAGAACAGCGAGAACGACGCCGCTTTAATCCTTCTCTAAAAACGATGCAAAAAATACGATTCATAGGCATACATTTTTCATCTGATGCTATATGGAACCCACATAAAAAAGTTCGATAGAAAAATAAACTAATTCTCTCTCATTATATCAGCAACAATGGCACGCAGTTTTGAATGATTTTCGTCTTTCTAATCAAATGGTCGTAAAATTCAAGTTCCATCCAATATTTCACATATATTCAACTGTATTCTATTAAATGTTGCAAAAAATTTATCATGACTGATCAGAAATAAATAACGCGAACAAACACACAGACATACATTCTTCTATGTATATATAGATAGATAGATTTTGTGAAACTTAAAAATTTTTGATTAACAAAATCTACGATTTGAAAGCGAGCAGAAGCAACACATTTCGAAGTAAAGCATTTTTATCTCCAACGAGCGAGAATGTTCCCACTCGGGAAAATGAACGCGAAATTTAGTGTTTTCAGAGTTTTTAATTAATATCTCGGCTGGTTAAAATCGTAAGAAGATGGGATTAGTCGAAATCGCTTCCCACTAATTTTTGGAATCGGGAATAATATATTTAATGTTTGGCAATGCTATTTTTGTTTCATTGTAAAACTTCGAATTTTTTATTAACAAGCTCTACGATTTCAAAGCGAGTAGTGGCAACACTTTTCGAAGTGAATCATCACATTTTTATCTCTAGGGTGCGAGACTGTTACCACTCGGAAAAATGAGGGCGAAAATTAGCGTTTTCAGAGTTTTTAATTAATATCACCGATTCTACGTTTTTTTTTTTTTTTTTTTTTTTTTTTTTTTTTTTTTTTTAGTCCAAAGGGGCTTTGTTTCTGAAGGACTATTGTTTTCATTTTGCGATTTTGCATTGGTTCACTATATGTGTACGTTTCACTTTTCAAACTGTTGCCACCAAATGTTAGAGTCCTGCATTATATTTGAAGAAATTAAATAATAAAAAATATGCGTAAATGTATGTATATTTCTCACATTGTGGTAAAACAACGGTACACAGAGCCATCGAAATTTTAATGACGTTATTCTACTATGAATATGGGCATGTGGAACCCAATTTGAAATATGGAATTTGTTTTACTATCGATTTCATATTTTGTAAATCTTTAACGAATTTTTGATTAATAAACTCAAAGATTTCAAAGAGAGCAATGGCAAAGTTGTGCAGAAAAATTATTTTTATCTCTAGCGCGTGAGACTGCGTATCGGAAATTCTAAAGATAGGCTCAATTTAAAACTATTTTGAGATATTGCTCTTGAACTGGTTTTTATGGTTTACGTGCGAAGAACGTGATATTTAATAAATAAAGGAAACAGACACAATGTTAAAAAAAAGGTCCCTTTGGACGTAATTTAAAAACTGAAAGTGTTCAGATTTTTTTTTTGGGGGGGAAGTGGACGTCGACCTTTTCCAGAACCCAGAAAAGAATTGTAGAAAGTTTGGTGACGATAACCATATTAGTGACTGAGTTAATCGCGAACAAACATACATACATTCCTCTTTATATATATATATAGATTTATATTTTTCAAGAGCTAGAATTCTTTCAAATTATTGTCGATTATTTAAGATATATGGCCCAGAATGGTAAATGTAAGAAAGGATAATATATTTAGTGTTTAGATTTATTAAAATATAACCTTTTTCTGAGCACATGGTAGTACAAACTCATTAAAAATGCTTTATGTTTTTTTTCTTTTTTAATTATACGATTATTTTTCTTATTTGCAGATGACAAATATACAGTGTTGTCATCAGGAGAACTCGTTTTACACAAAGTGGACGATTCTGACGGCAAAAGTACTTTCAAGTGCAGGGCTAGACATCGGTTAACGGGAGAACTGGTACTTAGTCCAACATCAGGGAAAGTAATAGTGACAGGTAATTTATAGTTCATTTAAGACGATATATATTAGTCTGTTATCAAACAACTTAGAATAAAATATTTTATGAGTTACAAGCCTTTCTCTCAAGCATATCTTGATACCTAAAACCTGCTTTAATTTATTATTATTTGATAAATCATTTAGTATTTAAGGCAATGCAAAACTTACTCTTTAACTGAAATAGAATAAAAATTTTCATTGAAAGAAAATTTCCACAACTTAACCATTGGTATGCACGTGCTATTTACTTAACTATGAGATTAAAACAACTTGATTGGGAGCAAGGACTAATTTGATTATGATTTCCCGCGTGAATCCTTAAGAAAAACACTCCTTTGTGTTTAAATGCTCTACTTGTCCTGAGTTTTTTTAAATGCTAATACATTATATCGGTATTATATTGGATGAGTCCCTGTTACTACAGCAGTTTCAGTTAACCTGTGAGGATAAGACGTGGAGTATAGTGAGACCTGAGGTTTTACAACAGCACTTTCTTTATCATGGATACATGTTGCTGCTCATATACCTGGAGACAATTGTGGGCTGTTACGTTTTCGTTAGCAATTAGACTGAGGTCTCAAACACTCTTAAGTGAATGCTTATGTGAAATTTAACTGCAAAAATCTTACAATTTAGCATGATTTTTGATTTTTTAACACTAAAAGCAAAATTTCAGAAACCTTTTATAATAAACTGCGAGTTCTTTCAATTAAATTAAATTTTTAATATATTTACGAAATTAAACTTAAACTTCAGACTAAACCAAAACTGCCAGTTGAACCTTAGGTTTTTATTACTGAGCACATTATTATTCTTCATCTACATTCAATTAAAAAAGAACTCCTATGAAATATTAAATATATGTTATGTAAAAAAAAGTAAAATAATCTTTACTGTAGTCTCCGTTCAAAAATATAAATTGCTTTTAAAGCATATTCAATTCTATTATATCCAATTATTTTAATCCATTTATTTTAACAAAAAATATCTTGTAAACTATGAAAATAATACTTTCGAAAAATTCAGAGCAATTATAATGCAATAAGTTGAGTATCTACAAAGGAAGCGTTATTTTCGTTTCTAATCTGTAAATCCTAAATTTGTTCGGGAATAAGAGTATAAACTATGTAAATGAATAATCCTCTATCTGTATATGTTTCCAAATTAGATTGGATTTTTAAACAATTTTAAAATTAACAATAGCAGATATTTTCCTTAAAAAATTAAGATTATAACTTCAAAGAAAGTACAAAACCCTTATTAAAAATAGAAACGTTGTATTTATGTTTATGCACTTATTTAAAACCGAAATAAATACTGTTTTCGAAGAAATTAGAATTAAATCTTGAATATTTGACATATTATTGCACTTTCAATATTTCTATAAGTATTCCTAAGAACTCTAAAATTGTGTTAAGCTATGTAAACATGGTTATCTATGTATCGTTGCTGTGCATAATTATAATTGATCATAAAATAAAGGAGTTTCATTATATATTACATTTTTAATTTATAAATATTAGAATAAGAAATCTTCTTTATACAATGTAGTTAAGCTCTCTTTTTTTAATAAATCTACTTGCATAATAAGATAGGAAATCGTTTTAGAAATCCAAAATATATATATGAGATATACTTCTATCAAATTATTATTTAATTCCTCGTTCCCTAATTTAATTGTATTAACTACAGTAGTTTTACATCCATTCAAATTTCATTGCAAATTCATTTGCAATTCAATCATTCACTTTTATTAAGAAATTTAGGAATATTTTTAAATAAGAATGAAACAAAAATTTATAGCGTTCCAAATTTGACATGGTGTATTTATTAATTCGCTTGTTTGAATTAGGTATAATTTTTTCAACTGCAATCTGCTTTCACAAACTGTGAAAAAAGAACTTTTTCTTTAAATAATAAACATCCTTTCATTGCAGCTTTTATTTTAGTATATTATTAAGTACCGTTCTGATGTTGAAATGTAATACGGATTTTTATAATGCTGGGTGTTAAAGAATTAGGTAATACATTTTCAATTTCAAGCAACATTTTTATTTCCATGAGTCTCAAGAGATTATTTTTCCATAGCTAGATCTATTCGAAAAAATATTCAAATCGAATTCTTGAGGATAGGAAATACACGTTCGTAGGAAATAATAAAAGTACTATAAGAATTTAACTTAATACTTAGTTAACTTAGGACTTAATTTGTAACTTATAACTTAGGACTTAATTTTTAAGATTAACGTGTTCAAATTATTGCTTATAAAAGCAATTCCATGAATCTAATGAAATTTGGTAATCGAATATTGTCATAATCATCATTTTCCTGCATCTGTACAAATGAAAGAAATTTTCAAAATCTTCTTGGTAGATCGCTTTAATGTTCACGGTAGGCGATTCTAATCATAAAATATATTACTCAAGTAAGGGAAAGGAACTACAGAATTACAGAGAAAGGCGGAAATAAAGCACTGCTAAATTATTAGGCATATAATTCGATATGACTTCGATACTTATATACAGTGTTGTGCCATGTGAGACTATCAATTTCTTAATAATTTGTAAAACTTTGTAATTTAAAGTTTCTTTCAAAAGAAAGTAAGTTAACTTTTCTCCATGGTGCTTTATTTAAGCAAATAATGTTTTCTTCATTGAACACATTCCATCAAACTCAGCACAGGATTTGAAAAAAAAAAAACGCATGTGTGCGATGTTATCGACATACCATGATTTATAGGTACTTTATTTTTTACTACGATATTTTCGACTACGATGTTTCTTTTTCGCTTTTTTTCTCGCACCATGTTTTGTACCACAACGTTTTCGCCTTGCTTTGCATTCTCCGCGATATTTTTGCAGCGATCTTTTCGGCTGTAAAAGTCGTGAAGTGTGTCAAACGGCTTCCTTATTAAAAATATTTGAATGGATACCGTCTTGCTAGGACATTCCAAACCATATGTATAAGAACACCGAAAATTAGTTTTTTAGAACTATTACGACTGTTAATTATTATCAAAGCCTTACCCTCTGCATATGCATTACTGTAGTTCTTGTTTTATGCAACAATGCAAGAAATGAGAAGTACATACATCGCACAAATATTTCTGGTATAAATTAGGTAATTTAGAAAATATATGTTAAAGCCAAATTACGGAACAAAGCAAGCATTTATTTTACATATTTAATGTATTTTTTCAATTATTTTAAGTAAGCTACTAAATTTTCTAATTCAAATAGAGCCGCATTCACCAATGGGTCCAAGAATAACTTTCAGCCAGTCGCAAGTGAGGGCCGAAGAAGGAAGTTATGTGCGAATCCCTTGTGTATCCACTGCACAACCAGCTCCAGATTATAGGTGAGTAATTGTGAACAAACAGCATTTAATTATAAGGAACTTTGAATTGCACTAGTCAATCATATACGGCGTTAAAATATCTCAGCATTTTGAACAAAATTGTGCCAAATTTTTTAGATATTCTTAAAAACATGCACATCTACTAGTGTTTTGCTATCCAAATCAGATTATACTTAAGGGGTGTTGGAACCCCAAAATCTTCAAAAAATTCTGATTTCAGATTTTTGCATTTTCAAATTCTTTACACTTTTATCTTTCTAAAAATACCTTTCTTTAATCTCTATGAGAATTAGAACTGTAAAAAATCTAGTTTTAATGCCATCGACTGCTTTGATCAATGAGAATTTTTACATAAAAACGCTTTTTTCCCGAAACGTGAATTTTTTATAATCGATGTACCTTTTCTCAGGAACTTCTTCTTACAGGTATCTAAAATTTTTAAGGCTTATTTATTAGGTTTCCTAATATTTACTGAAATGAGATTTTTGCGATAAACTTGGAATAAAAATTTTAAGTTTTTTTTGTGTGAGAAAAGGGCTAAATTTTACTATGCCTAACAAAATATTCTGTAAATTACTCTAAAATTCAAAATGTTTCAAAAGCTCATTTCAGTATAATCAGATAGGTATACTTTAATTACACAAAACATTTCAAGCGTGTATCTACAGCAGATTTTGAGAAGAGGTTATCGAAATGGCCAATTTAACATTGTCGGTATAGGGGTTTCTGATACCCCTTAAACTACTTTGACAAAGCGTCTTTAGCTTCTGCACAGATTTTTTTTTTTTTTTTATATATATATATATATAAAGTAATTTATATCTTTGCTGTGTGTTAACAAATACTTTATTTTCTATTTATGTTTTATTTAATTTACATAGACAGCCCATTAAGCCCTATTTCATATTGCGATGGTCAATCTTTATACACGCTATCGATGTCAATGACCTAATAAAATGTGCTTGTTTTGTAGTTCAAATATTTAATCAGAATTTACCTCACGAAAATGAAACTCAGAATACTCCGAGGATACAATAGTGGCATACAATAAACGAGAATTCAAGTAATATAAAGTAACATATTTAACGTAATATGAGATTTATAAAAACACATTTTGTCTTTCAGAAATTATGTAACACATTTCTTCATTATGGTTAAAATAGAAAACAAATTCGTGAATCTAAACATATATCGTTAAAAAAATTGTTTCTAACGAAACAGATGTTCTAACTATCTGTTTCTTGTTGTTATATAAAAAAAATATTCTCTTAATTTTTAAAACTTATATCGTCGTCCAAATCACAATAAAATTACAGTGTTACTGTGTCGCATTTCAAATGTTTGGCACCGCTATATTTACTTTATAAAGTAATAAAAAGTAAAAAAAAAAATAAATATAGAAGTGTAAGTTCTTAAAATCGGGAGCATAAGAACAGCAAAAATTTTAAATGAAAAGATATACATAAGTGTGCATAATAACAAAATCAATATGTGTATAGTATTGAATTTAGAAAAACTACGAACTTCAACTTGATAAAACTCAACAAGTATAATTAGAAAAAACTTCTGTTATAACGTGAAAAATGTAAAATAAAAATTGAATAATTTGAAAAGGAAAAATGTCGAAAATCAAATTATTTATTTTGAAATTATTCATTTTAACTTTTAAATTTTTTATGTTATAGTATAACGTTTTATAATTATCTTTTTTGAGTTGTTTCAGTTTGAAATTCGTAAATTTTTCTAAATTCATTACTTTAGCACGTTTTGGGCTTTGTCACTATTCGAATTTACATATATATTTTTTCATTTAAAATATTTGTTGCTCTTGTCTTACAAACTTTCATAATTTCACCCTGTTTTTAGTCCAAAGGGATTTCAATCCCGAAGGACTATTAGTTTCGTTTTGGCATTTTGCATCGGACGGATAAATGTCGGTTCACTTTTCAAACTGTTGCCATAAAATGTTAGAGTCCTGCATTATATTTGAAGAAATTAAATAATGAAAATCTGCGTAAATGTATGTATATTTCTCACATTATCATAAAATAACGGTACATAGAGTCATCGAATTTTGAATAACGTAATCCTCCAACAAATATGAGCATGTGGAAGACCAAATTTGAAATTTGAAATTTATTTTATGATCGATTTCCTATTTTTTAAAACTTTGACGAATTTTTGATTAACAAACTCAAGGATTTCAAAGCGAGCAATGGCAACGTTGTGCAGAAAAAAAAAATTTTATCTCCAGCGCGTGAATCTCTGTATCGGAAATTCTAAAGATATGCTCGTTTTAAAACTATTTTGCGATATTGCTGTTGCACTGGATCTTATGGTTTAAGTGCGAGGAACATGATATTTAATAAAGAAAGGTAACACACAAAATGTTAAAAAACGCCCCTATGGACGTAATTTAAAATCTGAAACATTTCAGATTTTTTTTATTATTATTATGTTTTATTTTTTATTTTTATTTTTCGATTCGAGAATTAGAATTGAATCAAATAACCCACTTACGTTCTTTGGCTTAATAGCCACATACATCTTTTACACAAAACTCCACGAGATTCCCTAAGATTTGCTTATCCTGTCCTCATTTTCATAGATTAAATGTCACACTTGTTTTCCATAATCTTAATTAGAACGTAGAGAAAAGTGGTGTTGCACATAAAATAAAAACAATGTAAAGTTGCTTTATTTCTTTGAGGATTGAATGTGCAATGTGAATTATAAGTGAACACGGATTTAAAGGTTATTAATCGTTTCTTCAAAATCTCTAGAAAAGAAGCTTTCATTAGAAATTTTATAAAAAAACTTAAAACGTTCCATTCGAAGATATCCTTATAGTTCGTCACAACCAATTTTTCATACTTTTGAACATACCAATATAAAATGAATAAAAGCTGGCTTCAACTGTACAGCTGATGAAGAATACGCAAATATACAGGTCTCGATTCTTTGAACCTAAACGAGGGAGAACTGTCTGGATGTAGTTGTTGTTCTTGGCCGCTGTTAAAAAGAACTATCCACTAACATTTTCACTGCCTAGAAAGAGCGTCTAGGTTCCTGATGTAACACTTTGAGACATATTCAGATCTTCAGCGATCTCCTTTTCATTTTGCCGTCCTTTCAATCTGTCTTTTGGGACATAGTTAATGAATACTGGAGTCATAACTAATGAATACCCACTATTCGCAATAACCTCATTAAATTTAAAAACACTATACACCTGAATTCCTGCAGATATCCATTGCGCAACATGTTTTGAATTGCCGAATTTGAGTACTTCATGCGCTAAGCTATCTGCAGAAATCCATTTCACTTTTAATTGTAGATTATTAGCAAAAACAAATTACACCACTGAAGAGTGACTGATAAGGTTAATCTGTCAGTATATTTTTTCAGGTGATCTTTCAATTTAGACGATCAGTGTACATAGTGAATTTACTCACGCTTTAATTAATTTGTGTTCCATACGTTACATAGATGATGTTTACAGTGTAAGCGTCGGCTGTCAGTAATTAAACAAATTTATTAATATTCACTAAAATTTTTCTTTTTAAATTCCCTTCGTATAATAGGAAAGGCTTTTATATTCTACGCTATAACTTCAGAAATTCATTACCAAGTAGTCTTAATATAAAGTAATCATCCTAAATTTTACGGAATTGGTTAAACCTTTAACTCATAAACAATAAGCATATTTTTAAAGCGAGCAATACGAATCATTCTTCAATACAAAGGGGGTATTTTCTGAATAAATTGAATCTCACATAACCTATCACTCTCACAAATCATTCGCGTTATAAACGAATACCACAGTTTTGTGAAACAAGTAATAGTGCTTTTAAGCAGTATTTAACAGTCTTCCTTTTAGTTTCTTTATTTCTAAGAAGTTTTTTTATGCTTAATTTTAAAATATTGCTATAAATACAGCTGAAATACTGAGCTGAAGAACACTACTCTTTACAACCGAAATACTGTACTTTTAACGGGAAACATGTTCCATTAAAACACAACTTTCAGATTTCTGCAGAGCTTTTCCCTCAGAGCCACACATTTTCCTTGATATCACCATCTTTTATTCTGTTTATCATAAGCAGCTGTAGTGTGCTCTCAAAAGTGAATCTGGAATTTTGCCAAAGAACTTGGTGCTTATTTAAATACGTAAAAGAAAAGAATTATGTAAAATAACGCATGCAAGACTACTATCTCTTAACGAAAAAGTGGAGCCTGAATCACAGGAGTATTTAAATTAAATCCGAAAGGAACTTTAGAAAAAAAAGAACACTAGAAAATGGACAAACGTTTTTTAAAAAAAGTGTATTTGAAAAAAGTGTAAATGAAAGATATAAAGGTGTTTTTTAAAACTTCTCAGAATTTGACAACATAAGAACAGTTATCAAAACGATGATTCATTTCACGTATTTCAATATATATATATATATATATATATTTGAAGAAATGAAGCAAAATAACTGAAGCAACGTTACCCTAAATGAGGAAAAAATTAGCTTTTAACTTATATTTTTATTTTTATTATTGCATTTATGAATATGAAGTCACCGTTTCTTTTTGGATTACTTTTATTAAATGTAATTGCGTATTAACTATTTTAAAGTTAGATTTCCAGAGAATTCCATTAAATACATTTTACATTTTAAGTAAAATGTATTTAATGGAATTCTCTGGAATGTTCAAAGAAAATTGAATGGAAGAAAGGCACGTTTATGCTTTGTGCTGCTAATTATTGCTGTATATAAATCATTTATTAAAATTTTCTTTAAAGGAAAACTACGATCGCATTTTAATTTCCTTTGCGTCTGCTTGGTTGTCATAACAACCGCCTAATGAATTGCGTTTATGCTTGCACAGCAGCATTCAAGAACTAATTTCGTTCCTTAAACATATTCCAATCATAAAGGCGCTCTCTCTCTCTTTGTCTTTCTTTTACTCGTGAATTTCTTTTGAAGGTATTAACTGTTGATTCGTCATGGTGATTAGCATTCACTCAACAAGGAAATGAATTTGAAAATCAGTTAATTAAATTTTTAATTCCATCCCTTAACACATAACTAATTTCAAATGCATTTTATATTATCGTGGCGCATTCTTTAAACGAAATGTGGTACTGATAGAAGTTATAGAGAATCACTTACATTTATAATTATCAATGTGCTTACGTTTAATCTAAATGTTCTTGCATGTCCATATTGTGACATTTTGTTCTCTCAGCCTACTTCTGTTGTCATCCTGATTCTTTTGAGTATATAATGTTTATGCAAAACTTTAGAAATTTTCAATGTAATGTAATATCCATTTACCTGAAAAATCAAAACTTTAATTGAATTCATGACTTTTTGACTTTCAAGAAATAGAAAATTACATTTTGGTTGAAAATTAATTGTAAATATGAAATGTTATCTAACTATGAAAATGCTAGCTAATCTTTAGACACAGAACACTACTGCCAGTACGCAGAGATACTTAATTACTATACATAGCTATTTATTAACACAGAAATGCACAACGAAATAAATAAGCAATTCTACAGTGAAATCTGCTATCTTGCAGAAGAATAATACGCAGTGAAGCCTATCTTAGGTTTGAGTAAATTTCAATTACAATAAATTAAAGGTAATAAGGATTATATAGGTAAATAATAATCTATGGGTAACAAAATAAGGATTCTATGGGTTATTTCTCACTGCATCAGTTTAAACCTCCTAAACAAGCAGGCGATGATCTTTAAATTTATTCTACCTTAGCACTTGTGAGAGTTAAACTAAAAATAAATATATAAAAAAAGGATTTCCGTTCACCTGGATCTGGGATAGCTTCCCTCAAAATGCTATAAATTCCAAGAAATTTACCTTTTGCTAACAGAGACTGCAAGCTTCGGCTAATACCGCGACGCAGATTCAAGCTCAGTAACGTCAAACCTGTCCTAGCTTTATACTACTACTTAGTTCAAAACCAGCCCTGGAATTCTCAACATAAAGTGAATCTTTATACGCAGTTCAGTTGTGGTGCGAAGGGCCAGACACTTCCATACTGTTAATCCTATGTAGTTTCTCCCATATTTCGCAGCTCTTCAAACTATATAATAAAATTATTTGCTATTCAACTATGCATAAATTCCGGAATAAACAAACCATCTGGCGAAATAAAAAATATAGTAAAGATGTAAATTCAATAATATTGGGTTAGGAAAACTTATAGAGAAATCCCAGAATGATCGTTAAAAGCTCTATAAATATCGCTGTCTAGTACTAGTTCTGCAGAACAAAGCGACTGATGACTTCGTTCTTGCAGCATCTGCACCATCCAGTAATTAATGTAAGTTCGATGCGTCAAATTATCTTCATCTAAACGCGTTTGTTTGAGTATATTGCGGTAAGATCTTTACACAAATATCTGATTTGTACACTACGTGACTTCCTTGTGCAAGCTATTAAATTATAAACAATTTTTCCTGTACTTCTTTTAAACTTATTTCTTCGAATCATTATAACTTAGTTAACCAATCCATCAAAACGGCTCACATCAAAATTTACAAAGTTTTTGAAGTTAAATATATGTCACACGGGTGTCAAAGGTCTTATATTTTTATTTTTTCATAAGTAAAATAAGCTTATAGAGTCAGTACGAGTTTTGAAGCAGGAGATGTGAAAATTGAGCAATGCCCTCCCCGGGGACTCGAACCTGGACAACTCGAATACTCACCGAGTGTGCTACCCATTACACCGCGAAATTATGCAGAAAGGAAAAACCTTTTAAACTTTGCGAAATATAAGTGTGGAAACCGGCAGACCGCATTAAAATATAAATTTCGTTACTTGTCGAAAATATATAATACGTTACTTGTCAAATATATATATATATATATATATATATAATTTGGTACTGCCGAAACATGAACGTTTTTGCCAATCGGAACACTTCTGCGATAATTATATGATTAAGACCAACGAGTTCGAAAATCATAACCAGGGTAAACGGGTTGGGTATACATATTTGCAATAAAAAATGGAGGTACACAATTAGAGGTTATAGCAATCCCATATACAAAATTTCAAAGTTCTGAGACTAATTGTGTTTTGTGTTGCGAAACACATATATACGTACATGCAGATGTCGTAAGAGCT
The DNA here is from genome assembly GCF_044657685.1 of Stegodyphus dumicola. Lineage (NCBI taxonomy): Eukaryota > Metazoa > Arthropoda > Arachnida > Araneae > Eresidae > Stegodyphus > Stegodyphus dumicola. Next base: position 93,686,085 of record NC_140772.1, on the reverse strand, counting down.
TTTGAATCCATTTTAAATCAATTTTGTAAAACTGAGATCTTTGTTCTGTTTGTAAGTGTAGTAAGGGTTCGGAATCGGTCAAAATGGATACTTGCGTTAAAATATGATACCCGAAATTTTTCACGGATACAATACATTATTTACTGCATACAAGGAAGTAAAATCGTATTCCTCTTCCGTTTATATTAACATGAAATAAATTTCAGGGAATATTTAATGTTTTATGATAAAAACATAACATTTCATTAAATATTCTTCTCATTTTTCGCTTCTTGCGAAATAATTTTCTTATAAATTTAAAATTCAATATTTACATCTGGCACGCTAATTTCTTTCTAAACATTAAATAAATGAATATAGAATTAAGAAATAACAAACAACAGATTTAGTTAAAAACATTTAATTTAAAATCAAATAACACACAAAATAAATTTTTGTGAAAAATAAAATGCTGAATTTGTGAAGGCTAGCATATAAACGAATATATAAATGAAACGTATGGTTCAAGTATAATGTGCTGAACTAAAAGTTATTTTATCGTTTCAGAGTTATATATGGGGTAAAGTACGTAAACAAATATATACATAGCGTTTCAGATATTCTATTAAAGTTCTGATATGAAAAAAACTACGTTTAGTCTGGGATAAATAAAGCACGAAACTATTTTCTTACCGTTCACTTTTATACTAATACAAATGTTTTTCTCTTTACCTTCATTGTTTGCGTTTTCATTCATATGATGAAAGGCATTCGATTATTACCTGTCAAGATAATGAATATTAAATACTAATAAAGACTCATTAATAAAAATCAATGAAAAGCAATGTATTTCTTAAAACTCTACACCAATCAATATGTAGGTTAATGGAAACTATCTACCAGGTCATTGTTGGAATTCCTGATAAGACCTCATCAAGTGTGATTGTAGTAGCATTGTAGAATAGATATACGTAAGATCTGTCGATCAAGAAATTCTTTGAATAGACTTACAGTAAAACAAAGTGTATATGCGAATTCTAAAATTTAGTTTCCTTCGATGATATTTACAAGAACTGGATTACGCCGTGAACTGGGTGTAACGCCGTGTTTTCTCAGTTGTCATAAAATGTTCGTGATGTTGAAGACTTGGTAAATTATGACCAAGTCTTTGAAAGTACCACAATTCAGGGAAAGGATGTATAGAACCCGTTATTAACTCAAATAAAGTTTATCAGTCGGCATCAGCTCGCCCTTACAGAAGCCAACAATTTTAGCTTAAAACAAAAGTTTATCTTTTGTTTTAAGTAAACTATAACTTAAAAAATAACTTAAAAAATAACTTAAAAAATGTTGAATAACTTAAAAAATGTTGAAGCATAGTCAATATAACGTCTTAACACTTTAACTCGCGCACCAGCTGGCTCTGATTCGAGGTTGGAGTGAATAACCCTAATGGAAAGAATAACTCAAAGCAACAGAATTCGAAGCGCTAAAGCATCAAAGTTAGTAATGCGGCCTTCAAGCAGGCAGAACAGTCTCTGATTTCACCGTCCAAAACCTTGCTTTAAGTGCTTACTTCCTTCTACCTAATTTGCATATCGTGCCTGCTGGAAATTTGCATTCTGGCGGAGAAATGAAATGAGAATTGAAAGGTACTTAAAATATCAGGTGAGAAAATTAATTGATCCTCTGCAAGCCCTAGAAATCAACTCTCTTGTAAATCCTTTGATTAAAAAATTCATTCTTTTAAATTTTTAGTTGAAAAATAGAGGAAGTACATTAGTACTAATGCAATTTTCTTCTCTATGCAGGTTACAGTAGTCTCCTTTTTATATATCTGCCAAACTTCGACATTACAAATTGAAGTGCTATGTATTATTAAAATATTATCTAATAGACCATCGCAACACAAATACCAAGAAAATATTAAAAAAGAACGATTTGAAATTTTAATGAATGTATATTTCATTTCTAGAATGTAACACCAGAATTTTTCTGAGCTTCTTTACGTTTTAGCCTGTGGTTTTTTTAAGGACTAATACTACACTATGAGTGTTTCAGGTATTTTAACAGTGCATAAAAAAACTAAAATATTTAAATAATTTCTAATGATAGCTGTTTGTTATGGCCTGTATACTGTAACAGCTTTAAATATTTTTGTTAAACGCTTGTATAATTGAAATAGATGAAGAACAATATACATCTTAATGGCAACGTTTGAAACGCAGGCTCGAGAGCGGCATGCGCTTCTCGCACGAAGAAAGTATTTTATTTTTCAAAGGTTAGATTGTTTTCTGTTGGCTTCATTTCGCCAAATTTTTAGTGTATCATTCATCTTGTGAAATTAAAATGATAAATAAAACCAATGCTGAGTTTCATCAATGGCGTTTCCTTCAACTGCGAAACAAGTATCACAGTCTTAATTATTTTGGAGGCACCGACAAGATTCGAAGTCGTGATCTCCTGTTTACGAGAAAGGAGTAAGATTGTACATGCTGTTACAATACGTATTGATATAAAGTTAAAGAACGTAAAAACTTTCATTTCGTTTATAGCTATCACATGTTGATATGCTCGCTTAGTGCTGCTTGGTATGTAGTCACTTGCGAGTGTCGCCATCTACTAAGACCAATGAGAAGTGCAGTGGCGCACAAGTTTCGCATGTCCTTGAAGATGATAAATACCTTGGGATTCGATCATGGGTGTATTACATGGCAGTCGAACACCATACCACTGTTACAAAACAGCCACCGTGCGACACATTCTGAAATTCGAACTGCTTTGTAATGCAAGCCTTTTTTATTAGATCTCGAGATCGCTATATGTTAATAGATATTAATGCCGCTTAAACAGGTAAAGAGGCGAACAAGAATTACAAATAAATTACACACCTGGCTGCCGCTTCGAACAGGTTGAAGAAAGGTGTCTCGTTGTGCACCGAATACAGGCTTCTTCCTTTCTGGTGAGTTCAGACTTCTCGCCAACGACTGTGCACTTGCTACACATGTATAAACCACAGTGTGAGGTATATCCATTTATGATATCATGGTGAGCTACAGCTCATAGAAATAATTATTCCAGATTAGCAGGAAAAACCTGACAATTTATTATAATTACTTAAAATACACATAAAATAAACAAAGTATTCATTTTACAAAAACACGAAAAAATATAGGTTAACAATATAACTTAGAAAATAAACTCTACCACAATAATGATAAAAAGCACTATCACAATCTCTCTTTAGTATATAGAAAGCATGCGACATGCGACGGAAGTGTGGGCACCATCCCTCTGCCAATTGGTTAATTGATATACGTCCACCTTTATCTAGAGTTTGGTCAGAATAATTTGTTGCAATACAAGGCCAAACAATGGCATAATGATACATTTGGATGCACATTTTACACAGTTTGTGAACACAGATTACATTGAAAATTTAAGTACATTTGGTTACATTTTACATACATTATATACAAATTTAAGATATTTATATCATATACACTGCTTTCGTAGTATAGAAAGCAGCAACCCTCAGAGCACTGAAACCAGAGATAAAATGAAGAAAACAATCAAACCTCCACCAGATGACATGACGGAAGGTCTCTCACGAAACATCATCAACCATATCCAGAAGTTACGATCTGCAAAAAATACCGCTGAAAATTTATGCTGGGATTCCATTGAAGTTAGCTGAAAACTCAAATGCATTCATCCTTTTTCAACTGAAGAAATCACCTGGACTTTCTAACTAATTATTTCTCTTTCCCATCTCTTAGATTTTTTCAAGCAGTTCATCGCGGGGTCAGTGCTTGGGTGGGTGACCACCCACGTGACTGGCCCCGACGAATCACCTTTCTTGAGCCTGTGAAATCGCGCCTTGCTCACTAGCTCGACGGCTTTTCCTGACCTGCTGTTACTAGTATTTTGCTTATTTTAAATGTTCGTAAACTTTAATTTTATCAGCTTTTCCATTTCAAAATTTACTTAACTTTTTTACTTTAACATGACTTTTTACATCAATTTTTTTATTAATTTGTTATTACTCAACTAATTTCTAGAAAATTGATTTATTTTTCGTAACTTTTAAAATGTTCTACAAGGGGTAGGGACTTCGGCCCAGGTACCCTGGTGTACCATGACACCGTTCCACTGGGAGTTTTCACAGTCTCTCTTATATCACCCAAATCAAAACTAATCTCAGCTAAAATAAGGCTGTTTATGTATGTTTTGCCCTGCCTTCTTGAATATTCGGGTGAAATCGATCTTAGGGTTTCGAAAATACGTTTTTCCGAACTTTAAAGAAATTCTCAAACTTCAGAACTATTTTCAACTTACCGACAAAATTATTGGCCTCGCCCGCACAATTTTGCTTATATTATGGGTTCTATTTTGTAGATTTTCACAGTGCAAATCTTCTTGCATTCAGAATAACAAGCCGTACAATTCTATACAAGAGACAAACAATTAAAACTACATTATTTGGACATAAAATGCTGTGACAGAAAAACAAACCCTTAAATTTTTTATCAAAATGCAGCAAATAAATAAATCAAATAATATCTAAAAACAGTGCAATAAAATGCTCTCAAATATTTACAAAAAATGTACAACTTCGCCCTTTCTTAATGATTAATATCTCGAGCAATGCAATGCACAAGATTACTAACAACTGAGCCTCATTATCTTATTAAGGTTCACATTTATCTTAGTGAATTTCTTTGGATTTAAAAATGAAGTTTTGTGTGTGTGTGTGTGTGTGCAACGCATTTCCACATCATTTGGTTTTTGATAACACAAAAGACCCCCCCCCACACACACACACGATGTGTGCAGCTTCTTTATAATCCCTTGAATCTATTTTAGTTTCCACAGCCTCGTGTGATTTGTCTGCATGAATTCCCTATCCAATTAACAGACGGAGAGGGTTTTCAAGAGATGGATGATTCAAGAGATTGATTTTATTATTCAAGAGTTGGATGATCGTAATAGAAAGGGAATTCAAGAAATGGAGTTTCAGCATGATAGAACTCGATGATATCTTATTTATTCTATATGTTGTACAGATCCCTTCCTTTGGCGCACCGATAAAACTTTTCAAAATATATTTGTAGATATTATGGGTATTACCTGAAGTCATGTCTGGCGATCATCGAAAGAGCAGACCACAAGGCAGATGAAGATAACAAATAAAAATCATCTGTCATTGAGGAAACATGTGTTGTCATAATTAGGATACTCACAAGCTTACAAGAATAAAAGCAACTTTTGGTCCCTGTTTTGATGACTCCGATGCATGATTAATGAGAAATATCCCAAAGCTTAACTATTTAATGACTCCACCATGCTATTTGACATTATATATAAAGGAGCGACTAGTTTTTTTGAACCGATTCAAGTTTGTTGATTAGGAATGACTACCGACCATTTCACCATTAAAGTACACTATAAAAACTAATGTGTTACCTTATCATACAAAACAGAGATCTGAGAATATCCAGAGTGTACCTTTCGAATGGTGCTCCTACATCATAATCGTGTACGTGCTTGTGAGACTTTTCGAGCTCTACACGCATTTTTACCACCTTACTACATAATCTTTGATTTTACATAAGCTTTTGTAGTGTCTTTGTTACACCAAAATGAATACAGCTACGGTGGAGCTCTGCCAGAATACTAAGGATTGAAGAATTGTGTAAAATGAATTGTTCTCTGCTGCTCTCTCTGTCGTCGCTTCCCATTTTCGGCAGAGAAATTTTCTCGCATATGAAGTGAATTCAGTAAAACCAAATATAATTTTGTTTAGGACTAAAAGAGGGAATTTCTTGCCAATACGGTTTTTATCTGCTGTTTCTATTACTTCCATTATTGATTTCTTTTCAGGATCTGCCATTTGGGCCTTTCGCAACGCGTCGTTGTTCACTGAGATCAGTACTTAATGTTACTGAAATTTGATTAATTTGTTACTAGTACATCAAAGTAATATCTTTCCTCTGCTTTCTAACAGTGTTGGCAGCATTTTGCGCAACATCTTCTTGAACATGCATGGGTATTCCCTTAAATTTTTTATCAAAATGCAGCAAATAAATAAATCAAATAATATCTAAAAACAGTGCAATAAAATGCTCTCAAATATTTACAAAAAATGTACAACTTCGCCCTTTCTTAATGATTAATATCTCGAGCAATGCAATGCACAAGATTACTAACAACTGAGCCTCATTATCTTATTAAGGTTCACATTTATCTGAAAGGCCTTTGAAATACCGGAATTGCATGTCAAATGCCACATGTGTTTGCTGTTTCAATTACGGGAAAAATAAACCCTAAAATTAGCATAAAATTGTTACTTATAAAAGAACGAAACAATGCATAATATTCCAGCAATACACAAAACCAACAATGCAATCACATAAACTCAACTATTTACAGCGATCTACAACATTATATTACTTACACACGCCACTGACGGACGATGGGTAAATAATATATCATCACTGATCATTTGGATTAATATGTAAATAGTATGACCGTGGTCAAAGACAATACATCAGGCCATCCTACGTCCTCAATAAAAGTGTGTGACATCATCAAACTAAGTTGGTAGTAATAGTGATTAATCTTAGCTCGCTGAAACTAGCATACACAGGAAGTACCAAAATATTCCATTTGGTATAGCTAATGGGGTCCCACTAGCGTAATTGTTCTTCTGAGGTGTTCTTTCAAGTAGGAATTTGAGCTTTTCGCGTGCTCGGCGAGTCGCCGATTTTCAGCCTAAGTGACTTCTGAACGTGACGATGAATAGTATGAGTATATATCTATTATTTTATTTATGTAATCCTGTTAACATGAATATTTGGTATTATGCAAATTGTATTTCTATTCACTGAGCTTAAAAGCGGGGCAAATGCAAACTAGTTTAATTTTAAGCGAGTGCTTGAAGCTTTATTTGGAGTAGTTGCTGGAGTTCCAATTGTGTAGGCATTTTTCTGAGGTGGTCTTTCATAAGGCGAGGTGGAATTCGAGTACTTGGCGAGTCGCGTTTTTCAGCCCATGTGACATCTACAAGAAAAAATAATAAATGAATTTCAGTGAGGATTTACACTTAGAGACATTTTTTAAGTTCTGCTAATGTTGTAAGACAGCAAGCCTACAGAATACAGTCTACTCAACATCAAAGACAGAACAATGAACTCATATAATATTAATCTAATGTCTGTTGAACCCTTGCTTAATTTTACATCATACTTTTACTACATAGAAGTTTCTTACATATATACTATAATGTAAAAATTAATCACTGTTTCAAATTATGCGCATTATTAATACCATCAATGTACAATGATATGTGTATTAAATATTTGATTGTAGAGTACTTACGCAGAATCAGCATTAAAGTATGTTTGTCCTTATTGGTAAAAATTTAAAAGATAAAATATTACTCAAAGTAGCAAACATACTTTTATTACAACGATTAAACACGAAAAAGCAGGACCTTCTTTTGACTGATTTTGCTTGTCTAAGCTTTTCAGTGAGAACTTTCAGTACCTTCACAATATTTAATATTAACCGAGATTATGTGCAGAAAATTGTATAAATTATAGATAAAATTGTATGCATGCATAGATTGAAAGTTTCTACCAGTAAATCTCTTGAATAAAATTAAGCACACATAGACAGTTTTTTAATTAAAAAGTTACACTATCATGCGTATAATAAAATCTAAAAATCTAGCATGATGCACGAATTTGTTTAGTTAGGTCAAAAATACTTTTCTTAGCATGAAATTTTAATTTCAAACATAGTAGGAAGATCATGAATAAAGTAGGACTGTTTACAATGAAAACGTAATTCTAAGTGCACTCAGATTTATCTAGAAATCTAGAAGCACTCAGATTTTATATTACGCCCAAAGGGAACCTTTTTTTTAAAGTTTTGTTTGTTACCTATATTTATTGAATATCATGTTCTTCGCCCTAAACCACATACATTTGAAAACAGCTTATCTTTAGCATTTCCGCACTGGAGATAAAACTGTTACTTTCCGTACAGTACTCGCTCTGAACTCGTTGAGTTTGTTAATCAAGAATTCGTTAAAGGTTTACAAAATATGAAATAGATTGAAAGAAATTCGAAATTCGGCCGTCCAGATGCCCATGTTCGGGTGGAGGTTTATATTATTCAAAATTTGATGGCTCTAGATACTGTCGTTTTTGTCACAGTGAGAGAAACATACATGTATTCATGCAGATTCTTCATTATTTAATTTCTTTATATATAATGCAGGGCGATAATATTTGGTAACAACAATTTGCAAGGAGACACGGACATTTATAGTAAAACAACGCAAAATGCCACTTCGAAACTAACAGACTTTCTAGGCTACCGCAGCTTTGGGCTAATAAATTAAATTAACAGTAAATAAAAAAACTTATGCAGAACTAAAAATAAATTAAGAAATAATCACTATAAAATACAAGCAAAATTTAATTATTACGGTTAAATACAGCTTTAATATTAGAATTAAATGTATAAAAATTTTTAAGGAGTCAAAGGTGTTTATCACTATGATGTATTATGAAATATAATTGAAATAAAATTCCTTTATATAAATTGTGCTATAATACTCATCTATAATTTTGAAAAAGCAGCACAATTTAGAATTTTAAACAAAACTTTCAAAAATTTGTTTTTAAATATTTTAGTATTTTTTACATATTTACACCAATAAAAAGCATAAAAATTGCAAGAGAAAATTTTCTATTAGTTCAGATTTAAAATATTATTTTCTAAAAGTAGTAGTTACAAATTTCCTTACGGCATAGGAAAAGCCAAAAAAAATATCCAGCCCTGAAAGCATGCAATAGCTTTATAATTATTTGGAACGTTAATTATGCTTGACAAATATGCTAATTTTTTAAAAATCAATCTCAATTTCAAAAATAAAAATATGTAGAAATTCTAATTTGTGAAATGAGGGGCTACAACCAGCTTTTTCTTGACAATTAGACACGCTGCAATAGGCAACCAATGTTAAATTTCTGCAAGTCGTCCCTACTCTTCCGGATGTGATCAAGGTGACAGCCGGCAACGCTTCAGATGAGGGAGAAAACCCGTTTCGGTTAGTCTATTTCTTATAAGATCCATGCTGTAGAATGGCCTGATATACTGTGGTCAGTCACGTAATGACAGAAAGCAATTTGGAATACCGTAAGCTATGAACATTCTGAGAAATCGTCTTAGCACTAGAAGTAATGAAAAATATGACTACTACAACTGTGAAATCCTTCTTACAGATGAAAAGGAAACAAATCCCTCAAACAAGCCTGTAATTCAAATTATGATTCATATTATGTTATCCATTATGAAATATCTTTTATTATAGATACAGATTGGGGAACAAAGTTAGCAAACAGATTTAGTAGCTCGTCAAAGTATTGTTGAGAAAGGAAAGCACGTTTGTCGTTTGTCTGTGTCTTAGGAGGACAAATGAAAGATATATTCCTCGCCTAGACTTCCTGCCGAAATATGTTTAATGACTGATGACATTTTGTATTTTCAGTTACCCCAACTACTAGATTAGATAAGTATATTGAAGTATATATTGAGATAATGTTAGGCTATTAGCGTGAAATTTTCTTCCTTAACTATTTTACTTGATTTATTTATTCATTTTTTCATTAATTCGTTTTACTTATGTATTTAAGGAATATTCACCAGATTTATTCGTACCTCGTAGCCTCTTATTTAATATTTTGAAACCTTATCTTACAATTTATGTTTGAAAGTTAATGATAACAATAATCAGATTTTAAAAAATAAAGAATCCGTACTAAATTTCATGAAGCAAAACTGATAAAAACAAATCAGATTGAAATACGAGAGGAAACGAATGAAGTGAGCAAATATTTCCCAATTCAAAACCTGAAAGCAAAAAGAAAGGGCATATCGAAAGTCATTTGCTTATCCCCCCCAATTCCCGTTTTCAAAACACTGATTATAATGAGTTCCTGTGGGGATCTGAGAGGACTGATGTATGAAAGCTAGTGATTTAAGTTTTCACTCTTACAACCATTTCCCCGCATTTCATTTTTAATATTATTTCCCTGTTAATTTTGTGCTTGTTATTTTTTGCCCACTCATAGAATAAATATTTCGCTTGCTTAGAAATGGAATGGAAGTTAAAACAAATGTTATCATTTTAGTAAACTAATATATTTTTCAGCTTCTCAACAGCGATGCTTTAGAGAAAATACCAAGCCTGCATAAAACACGTAATTTTTAATTACCTAAAGTAATTAATAACGGAATTTTCGAAACAGTTATACAAAAAAGTATCATTTTAAGAAACTCTCAAATTAAAAAAAAAAAAAAAAATGTAAAAATACGAAATTGCTTTTGATGTTTTTTAAATCTTTTTAAAAGTACTGTAATTGCTATATAGAGGAAAATATTAGGGAAGAATGTTTGTTCTTTTATAAGAAAATAATAAGTTTTAAATAATTTTAACTATGTTTTATTTTCATTATACAGCTACACATTTCATTATTTGTATAATGTCATATGCTACTTCGTAAAATATTCCTTAACAAAAAAGTTTCAATTTTCTACTAATTTTCTTGCTTATATTTTTAAGTAATTATATTAAATAATAAAGCACTGCGGTCAGAAAATTTCTGGCTACTGTCTATCACCTCACAGAATTTTTATCGTTAAAGTTTCAGAACGTTTAAAAAAAAAATAATAACTAAAATATATAAAAATCGAAGATTAAAATAAAAATAAACTACTGTGTTCTGGCATGCAAATTTAAATTTAAAATAAAATTGATTAGCTATGTCACTGCAAGATCTTTACCTTCCTTGTTCCGACGAGTACCTTCCTTGTACCTATCGCTTTCGCAAATAAACAAGAGTTATAGTAGAAGTCAGTAGAGCAGACAAGAAATAAAACTGAACTAAAATACTAAAATAAACTACTAAAAATTGCTAGAATATTGCTCATAATTTATACTTTAAAATTAACAAACAATAACTACCGCTATCTGTAGAAGTACAGTTACTCAACTTTCTCAATTAGGACAAAAAAAATCGAAATTTCAAATATTAATTCGGCTTCATCAAGAGGAATACTAAATTTGCAATTATACATTCAAAACTCCACCGGTTAAGTAGGCATTTATATTTGATTATGGCAAAGCATTCCAGGGCAATGTGCTTTGCCTGTAGGACTAACGATAACTGTTACCAAATTACGCATGGAAAAATCGCGAAAAGACAATTATAGACAATTGTAGACGCAAAAGGAACGTTAGCTCAGAAGAGCTGTTAGTCTCAAAATGGAATTTTGAGTTGAATCACTATAAAAATCTGAATCACTTTTCAAAGTGTTGTCACAAAATATTATCGCCCTGTATTATATTTAAAGAAAGAAGAATTTGCATGAATGTATGCATGTTTTTCGCTTTGTGGAGAAACTACGGTACCTAGAGCCATCAAATTTTGAATAGCGTAGTCCTCCAAACGCATATGGACACATGTAAGCCCAAATTTTGAATTTTAAACTTGTTTTATTGTGTATTTCATATTTTGTAAACATTTAACGAATTTTTGATTAACAAACTCAGTGATTTCAAAACGAGTTTCAAAATAACGTTTTTATCTCTAGGGCGCGATACTGTCTATCGGAAATTATAGATAAGCTGTTTTTAAATACTTTTAGCCCAACGGAACATTAGCCCAAAGGCTGCCGTGTATGTAAATGAAAACAACGCCCCTTTGGGTGTAGTACAAAATCTGAAAACTTTCAAATTTTTCCCCAGGGTTTAAACCCTGGAGGATGTATCAGTTTTCATGGTTTTATACACTCTTTCACTGATGGCTCGGTTAAGTATCAGCCTTTTTCACTGGTTAAATATCTATAATGCGCTGTTGTCTTAGTACTCTATATAAATTACAAGCTCGCTCGTTGCTTAGACTAATTTTAATTTCAATGGAAGCTGGCTGAAGATATAGAAGTTACAGAGCCACGTCCGTACTTATTCAATAAAGAATTATTCAAGGCACAGCATGCAATATTAGCTACATTGTTAGCGCACAAGACATGTAACAAATATTTCTTTTAAAATGCGATATTTTATATACTGTCATAGCAAGATATCTTCCAATTGAAAACAGTGGAATCTTCGAAGAAGGTGATTTTTAGAGATTAAAAAGTCTTTATGCTAAGGAACTTGCTTACAAACCCCACACCGCAATTTTTTTCGTCGTTAAAGAAATAAAAATGCTGCATATATACATTTATGCGTATTTAAATTGTTAATCTTTAATGCTTATAAACATGGAACTTTTTTATAAAACTCTTTTTTGAATTTTTATCTTACCAGATGTGCCAGTAATTTGCGTAATCAGAGCAATCTCTTCCTTTATTAGCTTATCACCAGAGATTATGAACTTCTGACACCTTGTAATCAATATATTCCCTATACCAAGGGAAATACTTGACGACATTCCCTAAAGAAAATGACAACCACGTTAAAGCTTCTTTCTATTTTATATTTTTATTCTCCCCATTATATGAAGTCTTATTTTTTCAGTTTTGTTGATCAACTTTCCGAGATACAAAGAGTTTGCAAATGAGATTTCACTTTTTCTCTCTTTCAAGATAACGAAAATTTGTCATCTTTAATTTTGCTTGTAAACTCATCTGCATGCAAATTTGAAGCATAACTTCATAATCAGTTTTTTAAAGAGATCCAAACGTTAAATTTAATCAAATATGCAAAGTGGTTTTCGATTTTCTATCCAAAGTGTTCTGAAAAATTTTAGCAGCAACCATATTAAATATGCATGTTCTTGATGCAATTTTTTTTTATCTTTCATTCATTCTTTTTGCTTTTATGAAACATTTGATTTTTTGTTATTTTAAATGAATGACAAATATTTTAAAGCACACAGGAATATGTACACAAAAGTTTTATGCAGACTTCATTTTACATAAATCATTTGTAAATATGCGCGATAACGTCTATGAAGGTGTGCATACGTCTGTGGTGCACACCTTCATAGACGTATGCACACCTTCATAGACGTTATCGCGCATATTACAGTGGTACGTGGAAAGAGGGGAGTCATCATTTAGTCATCATATGCTACGTATTAGGACGCATGATGATAATGTATATTTCAGTAGGTTATTATTATTATTATTATTATTATCTTTATTTTTAGGCCTATTTAGTGTCTTTCTTCTGGAGAAATACAAATTGACGCGTTGCCCTAAATATTTTTTAATCTAACATAAAAAAGTAAAATGTTGAAACTCCTGCTAAACCAACTTCAAACATGTTGTGGATATTTTTGTGTTAGTTAAGTTTTGTGTAGTGTATGTCTGTAGCAAACATGTTTAAACTAACTAACAGCGCTGTTCGTCGTATAAATAATGGGCCATTTTTTAGCATTGAACATGCCATTGATATTACAGTGGTACGTGGAAAGAGGGGGGTTGATGAAAAAAGAACTGATTTCTGAGCTTTTTGAAGTCCTTTTAGTTACAATTTATCGCGGTCATCATTTAGTCTATTGCAGCGCTTTCCCCGCCAGTAATGAAAATTCATTTGTGTTTGTGTATGTTTTTCTCAAAGAATGCAAAGTGTTGTATATACCTAAATTCTTTCGCTGTCTGCATTTGTTGTTATACAGCAATGTGGCTGGACAAATTTATATACATAATTCTCATCACCGAGAATCTTATTATGCAATTTCCTCTCACAATGTTTCCTGAACCTCAGATTGAAAGTACTTAGTTGGTGAAGTAGTGTGATATTTTTATGATAAGAGATTAGCCCATGAGCTGTTAAAATGCAGTATTTCAGTACGAATAAAAAAGTTACTACTTTGCGTAAACACATACAACAAAGAAGTGTGAACTGGGTACTTTTCCTTTGAAAATAAATGATTCGCCACTGTGATCTGTGATACAGCGTCTTCTATAAACGTGGAGAGTAAGCACACAACCTTATCTTCTGAAGATGTTCCTTATTTTTTGTGTTCATTAGTGGTTTAGATAAACCCTTCAGTGCAGTGAGAAATCCTAGGGGGAATCGGAAAGTGCCGATGGCGAAGTAGTAGTCGAAAAGAGATGCTATACTCGCCATCAAAAGATGTTTATCGCATATATGTGCTTCTTGTTAGCAAAATCCTATTTGATTCTTCACTGATACGACGTCAGATTCTCCGTCATTAGCTAGTTTCACTGAACGTTAGTAGCTAGTTTCAGGTAATATCAGTAGCTTATCATAAGTTCAGTTTACCTTGTCATTTATTTCGGGGAATATTATCCCTTAAATGTGGCGCAGAGAACAGAAGCAGTCGAATCAGAGGAAGGAAAGTAAGCTCTCTCCAGCGTGCAATCCGTTTTAAAAAGTCAAGGCTGCAACATTCCAGATAATGCTCCAAAAGAAAAGAGAATTATCTGCACCCACGCCAAGAACAAAATAATATATATATATAGGAATGAAGCATGAACCTTTTTCAAGTGCTTTCCAGCACCTCAGAAATAGGATATGAAAACCAGATAAAACCTATTAAGTGGGTGACCTTGCGTAAAACAATGTTAAAAACAGCTCTTGAAAGCCAGAAGATTCATCGCCGTTTCTGATTAAAATATGTACTTACATGCAAACAATTTCTCAATAGTTAACTTACATTAACAAACATATAAATCCACCAGAAAGTCAAAATTGTATTGTACACTGTCAGAGCCAAACAGATAAATAAAAAAAATATTTTAAAATTGCAACAATACTCAAAACTTACTTAAAGATGCATGTACCGTTTACCCGAGTTAAGCTAAACTAAAAGCCGAATATTTGACTTTCGAAAAAAAACTTTCTGAAAAAAATATAACGAATCTGATTCTTTGGAAGCACACTGTAAATGCGAGGTATTTTTTTAATTTCTGAGCACTTAAATTCAGTATCAGTTAATCTTACAAGTGAAGATAAATCAGATCAGATGTGTTTTCCCTCGAAAGTAAATTTCAGATGAAGAAAGTCCGGCTCCTCAAGCAGCTGTTTGGGAACTAGAAGAAACAAACACTAAATATATGGGAATTCACCAAAGCTCTCTTGAACATGAAAGGGAATTAACTATGAATATATTTGGAACAACATACAAAACAATTAAAAGAATCAAGGTTTTGACTACTTTGAAGTATAAAATGATGTGCAAAAAGTGAATAGAATTAATTTGAAGAATAATTTCGATTAAGCTAATGCATGCGTTATTATTCTAAACCATATCATAGTGGAAACGAAAAGCAATAGCATTAAGAACATATTGTAAAATCTGTCTCTTCTATTCCACATAAACTAAACTAGATCCTAGAATGAACATAGCGAATTCTCGCAGAGCGTGAACGAAATACTAGCACAGGAGAAGGGTGAAAAGTAACCTTTTATTAATTCAACTTAGAAAGGCACGGGCGGGCTTCGTGCTTTACAATAACACCGACCACTTGCGGTGGAACTTAAACGTCGGATATAAATCAATTCAAATCTAAAATAGAATAGTTTTGGATTAGCACCTTAAGTTACGTCTACCTTCACTTGGCTCAACAAAACCTAAAAGGCGTGACAATTATCCGAAATGGCAAAGAGCCATACTAGCGTAACAGCAAGATAGCAATGAAATGTGCATTGGCTAGCGAAAACACCTTCTGAATAAACTCAGAGATTCACCCGTTTAAAGACTCACTTAACTTTAAGTTTGCATCCTGGCAAGACAATGCGAGGGGAAGTTGAGAAATTCAGGAAATGTATCAAACTTAAAATAATGTGTTATGCAAAATAAGGGAAGCCCAACAATATTAGAGAGGAAGAAATAAAATCGTTCTCCTTATAGATTAAATCAGTATGATAAAACATTTATTAGATCATTTACATAATCGAATGAATTAATGAACCAGTTCCTTGATATAATAAAACTTAAAGATACTATTCAAGGAATATTAAAGTCACTGATTGTCTAAAAGAAACTTAATTTTCATGATGAGTTTCTAAAAGAAAACGTGTTAGCATTTGCAACTATCAGGATGAAAAAATGCCTTCCTTTTCATAAGTGTAAAAATAGAACATCTCACTGCTAATGAAGGCAAAGTCTTATGAATGTCAAATCGACTTCAAAATGCAAGTTGCATAATATTGCATATATGACACAAAACTTAGGACATAACACTGAGCTTGTATATCGAACCATTCGATGATAATATTTTCCTGAGATAACTTAAATTCTAATAATCATGAAATTTCTTATAATAATTTCTGAAATAGTTCACATTTAATTTATTTTAATCATGGTTGTTTATCCGTTTGTAATAATAATTTATTCAACTTAAATAAAACTTCTCATATTTCTCATGACTTTATTATATTTTGTATTGATAATGTCAAGTTTATAAGGCTACTCAAATCTAATAATACGTCCTAGCGGTTCTCGACTACCGAAAGGGCTAGCTGCAATAGCTATCATACTTTCCTACAGTGTAACGTTAAATGCGAACTCATTTTTCTTAAAGTAGTCTAATTAGCATCCATATATCGCAGTAAAATGGTACTGAAGTACCGGTTCGATCATGTGCAAGCATTGCTCTTACAGGTGTCTTTCTCCTATAGTTGAGAATGCAATATCATTTACCAGCTGGGATGAATCTTAGGTAATGAGACTGCTAAATGACTTGCGGATTCGGCGCTTTTCGACAAATAACTTAGAGAAAGTTTCCAATTGCTACACAAAATGGAGAGGAAAAATAATAGTGAGCAGATAAGCTTCAAGCTGTTGGCTGCACTAACTAATCCACCGTAATCCAGTTTATAAAGATCTGTGTCGAAAAGTTATATTTGCGAGTTCGAATAGTAATGATCATAAATCGTATAAATGGTAATCAATAATAATAATAATTTTGTTCTCATTTAATGCATAAGGACAAATAGAATGGAATCTCGCTGCTTAAAATATTAGTTGCAAATTATTATTTTACACAGCTTTACCCTTATTACTTTACATTAAAATTACTGTATGGAATTAAGATCGTTAAAATAGATCTCTTAACTTTAAGATTTTAAAGTAATAATAAGCAAATAAACTACGTGTTAATTAATGTTTGAAAACGAAGTGTAAATAAATTCAGTTAAAAATGGAAACTTAATGTGCAGAAAAACTTAAATAATAAAATAGATCACTTTAAACATTTATCTTAATTTCTATATTCCGAATAGCATGCCTACAAATATTTTAAAAATAAATGTTCGTTGAGCCATGCTTCAGAAATTCAAAATATTTCTGCTGAAACAGAATTTACATGAAATTATGGAAAACAGAGTATATTTTAGTTAATTAAGCACTGGCATTTTAAGACGAGCAGCGATACTTTAATCATAAAATCTATGATAATTACGAAACCAATTTAAATTACCTCTGTGTCTCAAACTTTAATACAAAGTCGCAGGGTAGCAAAATCTTAAGTTGGTTTAAATTTTAATCATTCCATTTGCAAAGTTAAAAAATAAAGATAAGCGTCGAAATAAGGCATTTTGAATATGTTTAGAACACTTTATTTTGGACAGCTTCCAAATTGCATTAGCGATTCTAACGCTACTGGCTAGGGAAAGTATTCCTATTAAATTTGAAACTCATCAGGAGAAAGGATGAATCACACATCTCAGTAGTCTTAAGTCATTTGTTGACAAAGTATCTACTAAAATCATATGAAAATCAGTCTGTTAATTCCGTTTGAGAAGTACATAAAATTTTCAGAATTTCATTAGTTAACTCAAAATTAGATTTATTAATTTGCCTTACTTTTTTCATTCTATGCATATTTACAATCAGCTTATATTTACCTACATTTACTTGGCTGCGCATCATACGCATAGGCCATATCTTTCCTATCTAAGTACTTTGTTTCAATTTTTTTATATCCCTTCGCTCCCTATTGAGCTTTCATTATACATATGATGCAGTTATTGTCAATCTGTCCGTAAAAAAACACTTTGGCTTCTGCAGAACAAACAATTCGTACGTTATCCTTCTGTGAAATATACAACGTCGAATCAGTCTTAATCTAAGGCTAATTTTCCTAAATTCTGAAGTTCCTTATGGGAGGAATCCGCGTAGAACTAATTTGTATATTTATTAAAATATACGATTATTATTTGTTAGTTTTCATCAACAGAACTTCAAGTGGTTTAATCGGACAGTCTTGTTGTCGCATATCCTGCAACAAGTATTTCGAGAGAACTAATTCAACGATGGAGTTTGAGAACTCGTATCAAGCAAAGGCAATGCATTCATTAACGTCCATGCCTTATGAATGATCCGAAACTCATTGTATCAGCGCATAGTCAATTTTTGTTAATTCAAAAGGATCTCTTTTGAATTTGTTAATTCAAAAGGATTCAAAAAGAGAATGCCATCTTGTTTGTTGAAATTAGAATTATTTTTTGAAATTGCTATTGCTATTAGATACGAAAAATAAAGAGGAATTATAAAGGAATGACTAAAGAAAGTGTTTTATAAATAATAAAATTAAAGGGCATTTAAAACTTAAAAATGAAGTACAATATTTTATTTTGAAAGTCAATTTACAAGTTAATTTTTTTCACAAAATAGAATTATGTTTCTTTATTTAGTTTATTTATATTAAACACAGATAGCTTATTTGTCGTTCGTAAAAGTCTATATAAGAAATTTGCTGATATTTAACATATATCTAAAACAGTTATAGTTATTAATGCCTTCTGAATGGAAATACCAA
This sequence comes from Stegodyphus dumicola, assembly GCF_044657685.1. Classification (NCBI taxonomy): domain Eukaryota; kingdom Metazoa; phylum Arthropoda; class Arachnida; order Araneae; family Eresidae; genus Stegodyphus; species Stegodyphus dumicola. The sequence continues at coordinate 93,667,293 of NC_140772.1, read as the reverse complement.
TGTTTCCCGTTATTGCTCTTTATATATATATATATATATATATATATATACTTAACTTACATAACACTGAGGCACTTTTCGGCATTACGATTTATTTTAAAAGAATGAAATAAATACACTTAGACAGATATATGCAAACAAATATATTGCAAATTAGTAATAAGAAGTACGAAGATTAAGTAGGAAGCATTGTAGGATAAATAAACACTTAACATAAGGGATAGAGTCCTACTAGTAGAGGGAATCCAGCAATATAAATTTTTAAAAATTGCTGTTTACCACTATAATGTAAATATAATCTCTGGTAAAGGATATAGAATCATTGGGTCATGGTGCTTAAATAGTTTGAACGTTTCTTAATGAGACCTACATTACAAAATAAAACATAAAGAAGAGTATACAATATTGTCTACATTTGATTGATATTGACGTGACGGTACGAAGAATTTCTGTCAGTCATCGAAATTAGTTTCACAAATTTTATTTTGGGCATGTCTTGAACGAACCATATCATAACCATATTTAAAGCTTCTTTTATTTTGGAACTTCAATTTGAATTTCATTTGGACGTTAATTTTTAAAACAAGAAGCCATTGCAGAGAGAAATTTAAAAAACTACGCAATGAACGTACATGTGTAAAATTTTCTGGATAACTATTGTCTGATAATACATCTTGCTGGATGATGCCACATGTAGTTGGATATCTCTGCCATTACAGCATAACGTCCTTCACGAAAACTTTAGCTTTGTAGAAAAGGAAGTAGCCATTGGAAACAGGAGCTCTTTCAACTTGTTTCACGATCAAAACCTCCTTGAGAACTCCTGTGAGATGGTGCATTTTCGTTTAGCAAGAATCACCTACTGGTAACATTTAGAGAGAAATTCGTGGCCAATAATTCAATTGTTTTTGTAGAAACTCAAAAGCATTTTCTTTATCCTTGACTACACTCGAAAGTGAACTTTCTTGTTTTCCATTAGCCCATGCCATACCTAATTTCCTACACACACCATATATATATATATATATATATGGTGTGTGTAGTAATTCACACTATATATATATATATATATATATATATATATATATATATATATATATGAGTGTGTAGGAAATCAGTATATCATAGTCTTCATAATATATACATATATATATTATTGAACACGCCATTCTTGGACGGAAAGAGGGCGTCAGACCGACACAAATTAGGATGCCACCTCCTCATAGCCCACATCTTACATTAATTTTTTACGAGTGTTTTCCTGCTGACGCGAAAATCACTTGCAATAATTCTCATATTTCACGGAACTTCTTTTATCCGGTATTTCACTTTAGAACTGAGCTGCGAAGCGAAACTGGGCGTTTAACCTACGGCGTTCAACCTATGTTTCCTTATCATGTCTCAACATTGACAACATTGACATGTCTCAACATTGACAAGTGACAAGTTGATTAAATTAAATGATGACATGGAAGATTTACGGTATAGATTTAAATTATGGTATAGATTTGCTGATATAATTATGTATAGATTATGGTATAATTAGGTATAATTATGGTATATATTTGCTGGCGTATCTTGCTCCCTGAAACTGATTTTTTTTTTAATTCTTCAAACATCTGGTTTTAGGAAAAGAATAAGAATATTTCTGAGGTTATACAAGGCTGCTCCCATGATGTTGCTTTTAATTTCGCAAAATAAATTATTTTCATTGTTCACTTTTATACTGTGAATTAGTAGCAGTTTCAAAATATTATTTAAAAACTGTATATCAGTGAAATAAAGGAAATAGGGAAAGAAATATAATTATCTATTTCTTTATCAGAAGGTTTTCTGAATTAAGACGGTAATAGAAAATACAAATTTCTGAATAAAATATCCTTTGAGCTGAGTAATTAGAAATACACTTTGCAGGAAGCTATGCAACTTATTAAGGCAAAATTACAAAAGCTATTTTTATCGAAAGGAAATTTTTATAGAAGTCTTTTGGACAGAAATTATTTTTAATTTGTGTATGTATAGAGAAAACCACGAAAATAAACATTAAACCAATCATTTGTTTCGCACTACGATATAATCCAAAATGTAATTAATCATGCTCCGTGGTTTAATCTACTTTGCTACTAGAAGGTTTAAATTATAAAATAATGGCATTAAAGTATATGTATACTTAATGCATAATTATATACATGCATATTAACGCAATGCGTATATAATACAATGAATACAGGTACACAAAAAAACAGGGGGGGGCAGTTTTTGTATCTCCCATTCTACTAGGCCGACTGACGAAATTCAAATAGCGATTTTCATGTCTCGAAATCGCGACATAGGATAGATATTAGATTTATATATAGCATTATTCTAACATAGGCATTTTGACATAAAATTGCACTCTATGAATTAACATATCAAATTTTCATATATTTTCATTCTACGATTCAAATTGTGCCTAGTTATTAAATTTTATAATTTTTGGTGAGAAAGCTAAAAATTTATCTTGGCACTGTTTTTTTAATTTGCACCAAGAATTATTCATTTGGAGGAATTCTTAATTTATAGTAACTTACTTTCCTGTTTTCTCATTGATGCACGAAAGGAAAAAAAGGTCCATCGTTCATTCTTTCAAATAATTTTAACAAAGTGCTTAAACCACATTTTCATTATTATCATTTATATTAAATACGCCAAATTTCAAAACGCGTCAAAATGTAAATTCACGTATATCTTAGGAAATTTTGAATAAAATACTCTAATTTCTTGCAAATATGCTTAGAAATACATCTACTTTAAGATGATGTTAAAATTTTTTAGATTATAATCAAAATGTTTTTCAAAGAATTACAAAAATTATTTAAAAATACAAATTTTAAAAATAAATCATAAAATTGTGCGAATTATGTATGGATTAAGCCTAAACTTTGAATTCCGGAAGAAAGAATCAGGTACGTTTAATAAAAAAAGAGATATTAATAAATATATATCAAATTCAATTGACGTTAAGAAGCTAATTTTTTAAAAAAGTATTCTTGCAAGTTTTACAAATCTTGGCAGTTCGGCATAATTTGAGTCGTAAAATCGAAATATGGAAAACAAAAATTGGCATGTCATTTCAGAAAATGTCCGATTTTGTGTCAAAATACCTATATTAAAACAGTACTATACGTAAATCTAATACATGTCCTACGTCGCGCTTTCGAGGCATGAAAAACGCAAGTTGAATTTCGTCAATCGGCCCAGTAGAACGGGAGATATCGAACTGTCCCATTTTTTTCCCCCGCAGTGTACAACAAATGCACTATGCTTAAACTTTTAAGCGTGTTATTTAAAAATAAAATTCAGTAAATGAATATAAAATACAACATTTTTTAATAGATTAAAAGATAGATAAATGAAAAGAAGAGAGAAAACTGAAAATTTGTAAAATCATTAGCGGAAACTAAAGTGACTATTTCAAATTTAAAGCAAGAAAATTATATTAAATGAACAAAAGAAATATTATCAACTATTGAAGTTTTACTTGTTGCAAACTATATTATTAAATATCCTAATGAAATGTAGTGAATCAAACATGAAATCTGAAGTTAGAAGTAGACATAAGACAAAACGGTCTTTCAGATTAACAACAATATTATCGTATGTGTTTCTTGATTATTAATTGGTGAGCAATTGAGTTTCATTATTTTTATTTTATTTATGTAGTTTTTTCAATTAAGTTTTGTTATAAAATCTGTAAGACATGTTTCGGTTCTTCACTTTATCTGAGTTTTTTTCTGTGGAAAATAAGATCCTAGTTTAAATGCAACTTGTGATTTATACAACACATAGTAAACTGAAAACATAAAAACAAAACATATAGAATGCTGAAAGTAGATTTTTGTTTAAATATTCTTAAATGACAAAATAGTAAATTAATATGTTATTTAAAGAAAATTTTTGTGTAATTCGCAACAGTAATGAATATTGCATTATAAAGGTTTATTAGGGTTTTTCGGGTTATAAAGTTTTAAGGTTATAAAGTTTTAGGATTGTAAAGTTTTAGGGTTATAAAGTTTTAGGGTTAAAAGGTTTTTGTTTAAGTTTTAGGATTATAAAGGTTTATTAGGTAACTATAATAACCATTGAAAAGGTTATTATAGTTCCAAAAGAAATTTTCCTCAGGCCCTGGTAGTTAGCAAAGGTTGAAATTCTGAAGAGTATGGCCATATGGCCACATGAGTGAAGGAAAGATGGTGAAAACATGTTATTAAATAATCAAAATGAATATTAACTTTAACACGGTTTGTGTCCAGCTGTGAAGCAAATCTAATCTATGCTAACAAATATAAACAACACCTCTCTTCAATCTGCCAATCAAGGTATGAAACACTTCGTCGAAAGTTAAGCCCATGCATTGTTTAACCGCCAGTGTAGTTTTTCAATAGACTTGATTGGGGGTGAGATAGTGTAGATGTTCTGGGTGGTCCCTTAACTATCAATGGAAATGAGATCGGATGATTGAGCATATCAATCCTGTGATATCTGTGGTGCCCTAAGTGCAGGTTGATCATAACTGGTCTATATTCTATTATCCTTCATAAATTGTCCTGCAGCGAAAAGTTGAGAATTGTCCGCATAGGAAATGAGCGGCTTAACTGAATTGTGTTGATGACTACTTAATTGCTCATTCCACCCTCTTAACATACAGCCCAATGGCAAAAGCCATTGGTTAAAGGAGTTCTCAATTATTCTTTTATAGCTGTTTGAATGTATGTTATTTGAATGGACGCTTCTCTCCCATTGGCTTAGCGTCAGTACTTTCAGTATGTAGTCCTTGCCGATTTCATTTACCTTCAGACGATAAGAATACATTTATGCTATTCTGATGAATGATTGAAAAATGTAAACGACAAAAGATTTTGCTTAGGAAATTAAATGCCATGAAATAAATGTTTCTGAAGAAGAAATTTTAATTGATAATGGATATAGTTTTATTTAAATAAAGAGTCTATTGGGAAAAAAAAAAAAAAAAAAAAAAAAAAAAAAGAAGAAATTTTGGAATCTTTGTATGAAGGCATAGAAATGAACTGGGTACAAAGTATAAATAAAAGAGGAAATAAGACTAAACTTACGTATTTCTTTTGGAATAGGAATTTTTTCTGTTGTATAAATTTTACAAGGAAGTATTTTGTAGGAAAATTAATTAGAATATATTTTAATGAAATTCAATAACTTTTATATAAAGACACGAAATATGTTTTGCTTTAAAATGCATTATGTCCTAAATCACAGAATAGAATTTAAGTAAATCAATGAATATGCCCCTATCCGAATATACTAAATTCAATTTACAAGTGGCTGTAAATTACATAACGAAGCATTATTATTAATAAAAATTGACATTTTTTTTATCATAGCATTTCTCTTCCCGGGGGTCGACGTAGACAACTCTGCGAAGCTACTGGCTAGGATCTGTACCTTGGCAGTCTCGGCCACGGGGATATAAAATTTATGAACTTGGTGGTTCTGAAGGCTCTGGGAAAGGTCACGTATTGGCCGTCCTCGGAGTCTGGCATCTCCTGAGTGGTTTAGTCCGTAGCCCGGCGGTTATCCCCCCCCCCGGTTTGCTGGGTAACGACCCTCTGCGACCGGCTCGCCCATGCGACTGGCAGGAGCAGTTGACGACCAGTGTTGCCTGGTGTCGTATCCATGTGGTGCGCTGCTCCCCTGGAAGGGTAATAGTGGAGGTTGAACCTACACGAAGTGTCCAAAAGGGGAGTATACCTGTAATGTGCTTAGCTCACGGGGTAGGGCAGACAAGATTTATCTTATCTTATCATAGCATTGAATTGTTACTGAAAATATGACAACTGAACTAAAATATGTTTTCATTTAGTGGCATAAAACTGAGGGAAAAGAGGTTTCTAAATTTTGTTCATAACTAAAAATTTTAAAATTTATTCAAGTCAGCATTTATGAACTTAACATCTTTAAATAAGTACTTTTTTTCTCGTCACAGCAGTAATGGATATGCGTATACAATAAGCTAACAGTTTTTTCAGTGCAAGGGAAATAGTTAAAAAAATTGCTAGATTTAAGTAAATATAAGACAATATGGTCAAAATTTCGCTTCTATATTCTTAATGCAAAAATTAGCTTTCATTTACCGTACGAAAATGTAATTTAGCGATTGATATTGTTATTTAAAGATTAAATTGGTCACACTTTTTGGCATCTGCAAAACCTGTCACTTCAGAAACGTAATACAACATTGAAAGTACTGAATAGAACATCAATAAAAATTTTAAACAGAAGATTAAAACTAAATAGCACTTGTCCATTGCAACGTAGGGCACAAGATGAAAATGAATACTTGTCGAATCGCACTGCAAACATGCTGAGGAAGTAATAGTCACTTAAATACAATTAAGTAGACTAGTATTAACGCTCTAGCAGATAAAATTATATTTATTGATAGTTTACTTAATCCAACCTTCTGCCATAAATCACTGGCGCAGCCGTTTATGTCTTTGATCAATAATATGGTAATGGCAGACCAAGGCATTGGTAAACTGGAATTTTATTGGAACATAGTTTTTAATTTTTATATTTGTATTTATTTATTTATTAAATTTATTTTCCAACAATAAAACGTTAACAATAATTTCTGGTTTATATATACATATATGTAATTTTTCCATCCTATCAGGTGGATGAAAGAAACACCCAATGGCTTATATCCAGTTATTGAAGATTTGCGGATAAAAATCACGTCTGGAACTCTACATATTAAAAACGTAATGATATCAGATGGAGGAAAATACCAGTGTATTATCACGAATGGTATTGGAGACAAACGCACGGACACTGTTCTTGTAGTTACAGGTAAATTTGAGTTTATACTTCTTTTCGTACTAAAAAATTAAATATTTAAAAAATTAAATATTTTATCAAAAAACACTAACACGTTGTCTTCCTTATTAAAAAAATCTTATTAAAAAAGTTTTAAGCAAAATATTTCGCATATTTTAGAATATGCAAATTAAATTCAATCTTCACTGGTGTAAATATTTATATTTTTAGCAAATCTCATTATTTTCTACAGTAGGTCCCACACAGAAGACTGACACACTAATTTTATGTATGATTTCGACATTCGTGTAGAAACATGTTATTAAAAACTTTATGAATAATTTCGCCATTCATATAGGTAAACGTTACAAAATTAGAACCGTAACTTTATGTAAACAACTAAAGCTGATTTTCATTAAAAATGTTTCTTTTTACCCTTAAAACTAATGAAATTTTTTGACGAAAAACATGATTAAAGATTTACGCAAGTATATAAAATATTTTGAAGTCAAATATTTATTCAAAATGGAATTACTTTACTTATTATGCATATGAAAGCATAAAAATATTACAATTCATTATCAGGAAAAATATAAGAAATAATTTGTAGTGACGTGTGTCTGTTAACCATTAAGTTTTCTTTTTCTCCCGTTGTGTCAGCCTTAACGTGTATTCGTTTCTCAGTAAAATTTTAAAGTGTATATTAAGAAGATTTTAAGACAGTTTTGGACGTATTTATAAGCTCAGAGTGGAAGACCTCCAAGCAAGTCAAAATAAACAGTGTTGCAGGGACATTTTGTGCAATTCATTGTATCTCAAAGCTGATATAAATGTTTTCTGGAGGTTAAAATGTAAATTAAATTAACGAATCTCTTCTACATAAAATCTTATATGTCTTTTAATCTTTAACATCTTAAATGTGTTTTTATTAAATTTCATACATAAATAAAAATTATTTATCTATGTCGATTTCCTTTTGAAAAAATAATGCATGAAATTACAGAAATAATAATGTAGAAATTACAGATATATCCAAGAGACCAAAATAAATTACTCTCATCTCTTGGAAAGAGCTCTCTGTAAGCGTAAAATGACCACAATTTGTGTGTGCACTCTGGAAAGTAGCGGAAGAGAATTAGAAATCGTTACCCCTCTAAACTTGACGAAAGTCTTTCTGTCATGGAAATCACGATGTTAGACTTATAGTCTAGAAAAATGACTGTACTCTTTACATTTTAAAAAATAAACGGCACTGAAATCGTTCTAAAATACGTAAACATCTCCTGTAATTATACATATCTTTCTTTAGCACATAAATAAAAACAATAATTAGATAATTTGTTCCAGCTCCATTACGAGTGGCTATTATTCCTGAGCTCCAAACTCTAAATATTGGGGAAACCGCCGTACTAAACTGTTCTGTGAGCGGCCATCCTATTCATACGATCACTTGGCGGAAAGACCAAAGACACCTGGTGGCGAATGCCCGAGTTCAGTTACTTTCAAGAGATGTGCTTCATATAACGTCGGTAAGAAGAGAAGATAAGGGAATGTATCAGTGTTTCGCTTACAATGATATGGATGGTGCACAAGCTACTGCGCAGATAAAGATTGGAGGTGAATATTTAATTTTGTCTAAAATATAGTTTTAAGAGTGTTTACGTTGCAAAATTATTTTCTCTTAAAAGCCAGACTTTACAATTCTAATTCTTCATAAAAATAAATTAAATAAAAAATATGATGTAGATATGACATGAATTCCTTGTGCGGCTTCTTAAATGATGCATATTTTTTGCTGTACTTCATTTAAACTTATTTCCGCGAATTTTTTTAACTTAACCGATAATCTCAAGCCGAGTTGAAACTAACATCAAAATTTCCAAATCAAATATCGTGGTCAATATTAGTAGCGTCTTATTACTTTATAGATTCATAATATGAAATTTTTAAAAAAAATTCTTATAATTTTACATTTTCATAACGAGTATAAAACTTTTCCAAATGTAAGTATAGGAACGAGAAGACAGCATTAAAGTTAGATTTCGTTATATATGCCAATTCATTATTTTTTTAATTCTACATTGCCAAAGCATGAGCATTTTCATCGTTTAAAATACTTGTGTGTTTGAATGTATATGACTACGAGTAGCGATTGCGAAAATAAAGGCTGTGTAATTACTTTTCAGCCAATCCCAATATATATATATATATATATATATATATATATATATAATAGGAAGAAATATTGTAGTGAGCTCGCTAAAAAGTTACCATGAGCTGTGGCTCCAAGAAATAGTTCAACGCAGTATCTTTTAAAAATTAACATGGAAGTAATTGTTAAAATATAAACATGGAAAGGTGAAAAAACAGCTTACACGCGAGATAAAATATAGAACATAAAACTGTTAAAATCTATTGTTGGAAACATGTTAATGCACAAAAAAAGAGCAAAACCTATCGATGTGACATGTGGAAAGTTAACACATATAAAAACCTGATCGACGGAACAAGTTAAAACAAAATTAAAACATAAATTGCAAAAATTGTAAAATTTATAAAAATTACAAAGCGGAAAATTGTAAATTAGCCCAATTGGACCTCCAACTAGGCTTTTAAAGGGAAATTTAGTTGAATGTCGAACTAAGCTAACACCATTACGCGTTTCGCCTAAACAGACAATTCAAGCTCTTGTTTGACGAAATTTTTTTTTTTTTTTTTAAATAATATGAATTGTCCCGAAAAAATCTTTTGGAGCTTCAATTCTCTGTTCCAATTTCCCGACGCGTCCGCAGAAAAACGCATTAAGGTGTAAGAAAAATTAAATGCAACTCCGAGCGAAAGAAAATTAAAATAAAAATAAAATAAATAGCGGTCTGCTATTAGTCAAATTATACAATAACGTACTAGCGAGCTCACTACAGTATTTCTTCCTATTATTTCATATTTTTGCAGCATTTTGCGCAAAAAATTTTCAAGACCAAATAGGTCTTACAACGCATTACTTGTTAGCTTTTCAATTTCTGTTTCAATTATATATATATATATATATATATATACTAAAAGAATATTGATTATATTATCTCCTAATAAATTTAGTACTTATTTTCGAACTAAGTGAATATAAAATCTTTCAACATTTGATATATATATTTATATATACATTCACAATTATGTATATGTATATATATATATATATATATATATGTAAGAAAAATAAAGAATATGTAAAAGAATAAATTAGCAGCGTAAATTAATTTCCCTTCTCTATTCTAAAAATAGCAACATCTATTTGCACTGCGTCATTTCCAGAAAAATCTATGTCATATGACTCTTACATAATTCTGATGATGTAATTGAAACTAAAATTCAAGCAATGAATAATAATTTTACAGCAGTATTAATTATCCAATCAAAATGCATTGAGAACCAAAACTAGCTCAGTTGGAATTAAGATTTCACCCTGAACATAACGCACTTCCTTCCCACGCTTTCGTTTAGCTAGACTGCAGTCTGTCTGCTCCTCTTTTCTTACTTCAAATTTATCAAAAATGTAAACTTTTTGAGATAGGCACCTTTAGGGTGACAACTTGTTTGTGGCCGCAATATGTTTGCCGAAATAAAAAATGAATATTTAATCTGCCTTCGCCTTCAGTTTCCTACTGATTAAGGATCAACACTTCAAACGCCTACGCCATTAAAATTTCTACTAGTTATTACTTCTAAGTTTGATTTAATTACAATTTATGTGTTTCGTATTGCCGATTGCAATAAGCAGTTCTATATACAAAATTCCAATGTTCTACGGCTAATCGTTTCTGAGTAATTCGCGAAACATGCAAAACGTCTGTTTTGAAACTGTTTTAAATCAATTTTACGATCCTTTCGGGAAAATAGTATCCTTTATTCTGTCCGAACCTATATAAATCACTCAACAAAATATTCGTGAATATATAATATTCGTGATCGAACTGGATATTTCCATTGAAATGTGATACACGAAATTTTTTGCCATTCAAACGCTTTCTTTGCACCGCAGAAGGAAGTAAAAATTACCCTTGCGTGCAAGCTGCAAAAAGTTCTACGAATATGTTACTTATTGCAAGAAAATTGTTATTTATTTGTTATACTTCGGATTGTCCTTTTCACTTTATGTTATATGAATCTATAGATTACAGAGAAATATAAAGAAAGTATACGAAAGAATCAAATTATACCCTCTTTCAAACAAAAACTTTAGTATCTTACGAGAATCTAGGTCAATATAATCATTTGGAGTCAAAAATAGTAATATCAGAGGAATGGCGTACGAAATGGAGTTGATTAATTTTAGCACGAGTTAATTATACTTTTTAGAGGGTTGCAGCCTGTATAAGCAGGAGTAAGAAGCAAACGTATGATACGCAATATTTAGATGAAATTACCGATGGTCAACTAATACTGCATCCGATTATCGTATCTTATTTTTACGGTTGATGCATGCGTGGCTTTGAATTATTTGGGGTATTAACATATTACGATATTATTATACGAGTAATTATTTAGAGTTTGTGGCATCTTACTTTCGCTTAGAAGCAGATTCTAGTCATTGGGAGGGAATAAAAATAACATCATCTTTTGGTAAGAATCGCCCAGATTATCGACAGGCTTGCAAACGTCGAAGCCGATATATACCTCGTTATAAAAAATTTTATGAGCGAAAAGGGGCCATTTTCGCAGAAAGGCTGTTAATTTCGTTTTGGCATTCTGCGTCGTCCACTCTAAAATGGCGTTTTGTTTTTCAAATTGTTCCCACCAAACATAAGGGCCTTGCATTATATTTAAAGAAATTAAATAATGAAAAATCTGCATGAATGTATGCATGTTTCTTGCATTGTGAAAAACAATGCTGCCTAGGGAAATCAAATTTTAAATAACGTAGTCCTACACTCGCAGATGGCATCTGGAAGCCCTAATTTGGAATATGTTTTACTATCTATTTCAAATTTTATAAAATGTAAATGAATGTTTTATTAACAAACTCAATGATTTCAAAGCAAGCAATGGCAACTCTGTAACAAAAAAGAAAAAAATATGTCTCCAGCTCCCGAGACTGCGTATCAGAAATTCTAGAGATACGCTCCTTTTAAATATTTTGTGATATTTCTGTTGAATTTAATTTTATGGTTTAAGTGCGAATAATATGATATTTAATAAATAAAAGTAACACTCAAAACGTTAAGAAAACGCCGCTTTGGGAGCAATATAAAATCAGAAGGCTTTCAGACTTTTTTTTTTCCTACTTTATTTTACCATTTTTTGGTGTATTTTTTGTTAATAAGAACAGTGTTTAAAGTGAGAATTTATTATTCACTCAACTTATTGTTAAAAGTTTATTTCTGTGTACTGCTACACTATTTTGATACACCACAATGTATGTTTGTAAAATTTGTAAAGTGTATGTTCTGCTGTAAAGTAATTTGAGTATCTGAAATAGTTTAATAATTATGCCCTGAGCCACCACGGCAATAATATCTTGCAATGTTATTTGATGCATCTCCTAATGGCAGGTGTACGGGGAAATCTGCTCATGAAAAACACTGTATGTTTTTCCATGAAAAACATGTTTTTCATAAGTCAATTATCTAAAACGTTTCCAATTAAAGATTTCTTCTTAGTTTTTCTTTTTGTATGAAACGAAATAAATTTAAAATGTTCATTTTACTCCTGAATTCAGAAAAATAGATAAGTTCATATATGTCCAGCTCAGAAGTGACTGCTATTTATTTAACCTTTCAATCTGCAGAATTTATAGCGACGACTGAAGGACTATGTTTATAAAAATACGGATGGTTATGTTCGTCATCAATACAATTGTCAATGTTTATTTTCATTTTCAGATGTTCCTCCATATTTGCTGTCCGCCTTTCCAGATACAACTGTCCATTCTGGAGAATTCGTTAGCCTCAAGTGCGTTTCTGCAGGGAATTTTGTTCCACGTGTCGTATGGACATTGTACGATCAAACTGTGAGCTCCACCCAAAATCCTAGGATACGAACTGGAGATTTCATATCACCTCAAGGACACGTGACGAGCTACTTGAACATAACAGACGCTCGTGTTGAAGATAGCGGGGTATATCGGTGCGACATTAGCAACGACGTAGGAGCTGTTTGGCACGCTGCAAGACTTAATGTGTATGGACCACCGTTCGTCAGGCCTTTTTCTAATGTTTCAGCTATATCAGGCCATGACCTTACCCTCAATTGTCCAGTGGGAGGCTACCCAATCAAAAGTATTTTGTGGCAGAAAGGTAAGTAAGTTGAAGTTTTGAAAAGGCAGATATATAGCTAAATATTTTTACTTATAAATAAATCCATGTACCGGATTTCGATGTACTGTGCTAAGGAGAGCAGCGTATTTCTGTGAGTAGTAAACTGAGGTGGCGGTAAAATAAAGTATTGAGATACTTACCTCTATGTTGTTAAAAAGATACTCCTTAAAATTAAGACTTTAAGAATTCCAGAGTAGAAAACAGGAATAAACAGATTAAAATATATTTGTCTACATTTGCAGTAACACCTAAATTAATCAATTTCTTCATAGAAGAAAAACAATGAAGTAATTTTATATATTTCTATAGAAACAAACTCAAAGCTATAACCTTTAAACTTCCTGGCTTTATTGAATAATCTATGTTTAATTAATGATGAGGTAGAGAGCAAAACATGCACATGAGCTTCTTGTTTTACGAAAAAAAATCAGTTACATACTACACTGGTTATCATAAATTAAGGAAAAATTACAAAAATCACGATTACTGAAAAAGTTACAAGTAGAATTTTATAATACTTACCCACAATATACAACACATGGTAAGGTATCAAATAACATAAAAATAAATTACCAGACAATTATGGTAGTATAGAAATTAGCACATATATAAAATGAACAAATCGAAGGTGTCAGTTTTCTATAGGAAAAGTACCTTCAATATCGAATATGATCGCCTCTAGAAGCAATACAGCACATACAGCGATGTTCCAGTTTCTCTCCATATCAAATACCGCCTACTATCGCTTTCTAGACTAAATCTATACTCATCGCCCACCAGCCGCCGAGCGGTAAAGTCGCTGAACACTGGTAGTTCGGTCCGAGGTTCGAATCCCGCGAACGGGCTGGCTGCATGGTCGTTTTCGTGGTTTTCCCCATGTGTAACGTGTATACGAGCCAGTTTCCCTTAGAAAGTCCTCCACTAAGGCATCCCTCCCCTTAGGCAGATAGCCCTAGTGTGCTTTGCCATAATTAAATACACCACACCACCACACCTTTACTCATTCGTAAAGAGAACAGCCCTCCACTGATCAGGCGTCCAGTAGACATGGTGGCGTGTCTACTGCAAACGGTCCCTCCTATGTCCTGACGTGAGCGGCACACAAATGGCTCGTCGCTCGCATACAGACCACCTTCCTGAAACCTTCTACGCACAGTTGACGTTGACACCAACCTTCCGGTGCCTGCAGCAAGGGAGGATCTAAGCTAAGTCGGAGTAACGGTTCTACTTCTGCGTGCACATAATGTCAAATATCGGTCATCGGCGCTCGTTGTAGCAGTTGACCGTCCTTGGCTGAACCTCCTAGATGCCGAATCTGTGGTTTGAAATCGCCTCCAAAATCTATGAACCACAGAAGGATTCACATTTAGCCATCTGGCCACTTCTGTTTGGCTTCATCCTGCCTCTAGTCTCCCAATGGCTCTCCATCGAAATTCTGCAGGCAAATGATGCCTGGAGGTCATTGTTACGAATTGGCTATCTCAGATTATTGATGTCACTATCACAGTAAAATATGTGGGTTTGCTCTCAAGCATGGATATTTATTCTCCTCGCAGATATCGTATTCTGAGTGCAGCGCCACTAATTTCCATAATGCAGTTTTATTTAGCTAATCTTACTTGGCATCATATTCAAATTTTACACGGTTTGGCTTATTTTTGAGGGAGTTATCCCTATTTTTGTGATTTTTCCTTAATTTATGATAACCAGTGTATATTTCTATATTCCATTTTATGGGCATTTAATCACAATTTTGTCTTTGCTTCTGCAAAAATTTTCCAGAAATGGTCTTTAAATAAAGGTAAATATTCGCGAATTTGATTTCTGTAAAGCATTTCATATTTACAAATATTTATCTTCTTTATTAAAAGGAGTTAATTCCTCTCCGGGAGGAATTCAGAATTCAGAAACTTACCTTTCTCACTTTTCTTTGCTGTTTCGCTGGGCAGATAGTGCAATATTGGTTTTATTTTTGTTTTACTCATAAATATGATAATATAAATATATGTTTGCTCATAAATATGGTTTTTATATAAATACTGTTGTAACCCCTCGTACATTTGCAATTCATTTTTTTCCTAAAAAAGAGAAACCTATGTCTGATCGCTATCGAAACCGATAGAGTATTATTGAAATCTGTGCAGTCTTATTTTTTTCTTTCCCTTTTAATTTCAAATATTATAAAAACCAAGATTAGAACTATCGTATTTGCATATTTTCAACTATAACTAGTATATGTCATACATTAACCGCATGTAATTATGTTTCATTGACATTTCAATTCATTTGTATATTATTGAAAAAAAAATCAGAGCAACTTCAACAAAATATTTCGAACTAACCTGAATCACTAACAAGTGAGTATGTAATATTTATTTTATCTGTTAAATTTCGTCATTCTTATAAATCGAATAATTTTTTTCTAAGATTAATTTGAAAATATTCTAATCAGCTACATCTGAAATGTAGTTCCTAAGTTCCTAACCATTTCGTTGCATACATCGGTACAATACTTTACCACTTCCGGGATGTATGCACACCGTTGAAAAGTAATAAATTAACTTTAACTTCCATCCCATGAGCCTTTTATGAAACCCAGGCAGATTATTAGATTAGATGGCAGAATAATTAAAGGAAAGGAAACACGGCTTGCAACTTAAATTCGTTCGCTTTGAAGAAGGTAATCTAGAAGACTTTGCGGGGTTCTCTCGTAAGTGATTAAAAGCAGTAAATCAAGACTTCTCTACTGAAAGTCTTACAAATGCCTTGTAAATAGTATTTGGAATTAGATAGTAATTTTACGTTGATACTGAAGCTTTTTGTGTTTAATGAACATTTTATTACTTGAATTATGTTTATTTCCATAATTTACCGATTTAAGCTTATCGTTATTTTCTGAATGCTCATAAAAGAAATTATTATAAGCATATTTTAAGAGTAAATTTATGCTCTTGTTTTTAAAAGCGATGATTGCTTACGAAATAATTGAAAAGGAAATGAGAATTTTTTAAAAACAATATTTTTTCTAAATGATAAATAAAAGTGTTTTTTCTCGTTAAAATTCTTGAAAATTGTATTAATTTGGAAATGTAGTTTAGACGACACTTTTTATTAGTCAGTGGTGCGAAAACGAATTTGGGTTTCTACCAAATGTCTTGATATGTTTGTATCCAATTTTCAATGAGATTTTTAAATCATAATTTATAATTCCAGAACCCAAAATCATTTTTATTCTTTTTAAAAAAAGTTAGTTTCAATGAAAAATGTGCTATGTAACTTGGATTTGGATAAAAGGTAAATGTAACAAATTTTAAACGAAATTTCGAATGATATGATAATCTGAAATTTTTCAGAGTGTTCAGCAAATATTATGTAATGTTTTCATTTTCAGTATTTACAAAACAAATATTTATGTAGACATTCATCATAAAATCCGAGCCTAAATAAATAAAAAATATATTGTAATAGAAATTTTCAACATCATTTTCGAATGTTAAAAAGCAAAATTAGATATTTAAAGATTATTTACCTTTTTTTTAAGCTAAACATTATAGTTTTTCACACGAAAAAATTTCCAGTTCTGTAGCAGTGTGATCGAAAGAGCAGTTCGAACAAAATTTATTAAAATGCTCTTTTTCTGATGAGATTTTCATTTTTCTGCTCGGGCTGATATCTTCTCGTGTCAGAAAAACGTAAGTAAATTAAAATGAGGTATATTTCGCAAAGAAAAAAGAAGGAAGAATGACCTTGTTTGTTTACATTAGCTATACTCATGTAACGTGACTCTGAGGTCATCTCATTGTATTGGCTATACAAAAGTAATGAAGCTTGACAAAGCTGAAGAAAGAAAAGGGCACTTTACGGCAGGTATTGAAATACTTTACACTTCTAAACTCGAAAGGTTCAATTGTCCCAAGAAAAAATTACCAGTTATTTAACAAAACAATTGTATTATGCATCTACTTATTAAGCAGTAATAGAAATCCTTTTAATTAACGTTTGTTTCATTTTGTCCCTTTAATTACAATACTATTTAGGTTTGTATAAGTTATTCATACATTTTCAATATGAAATATACCTAACCCATTTTTCCCGTAGAAAGTTAACATTGTGGAACGGAATTTTGCCGCATGCTCAACCCCAGCGTTCGGCAAGCGTTTACTATATATGATTAAGTTATTTCGAAAAGATTTTGATTTTGCTTTTGCACATAGATAAAGATGCAATAGACATTTAACAGTCTACCATTTCAGTAGCTTTTGTTGAATTATTTGATTCAATTTATTTCCAATAGGGCTTTGTTTCATTTGTTTGTTACTTTTCACCAAAAGTCGACTGAAAAATCTAAACTATCTAATATTTAAGTTATGAGCTAAACTATCTAATATTTAAGTTATAATATTATAATATAAGTAACTTATCTAATATTTAAGTTACTTATTTAAAAATGTTATTGCGTGCTAATTGATTATTAAGAATATTTTAACAAGAACTGCCATTTGTTCACTTTAAATTTCCCAAAGTTTATTTCATTCCGCTTATCCCTTTTTTTAATAAAATGATTTTAATTAAAAATTTTATTAACAAATAGTTTTCAGGCAGTAACATCAAATGTATTAGTCTGATGGTAAATGTTTAGCGTTTGAAATGTGGAAATTCCATTTCAGTCTGTCATTAGGTATTTAAACTTAGAGCCGAATTTCAATATGAAACTCAAATTAACCATCTATCAGCCAGAAAAGCATATGGAATTTTATGCTTCATTTTCTACCCAGTTACCATCTATTTTATAAAAACTGTAACTATTAAAAAGGTAAAAAGATATATTTTTACAACATTAAGTCGTTTAGCATTTTCCTACTTCAAAACTGGTAATTCGGATATGTTCGAATCCCAGTGAATGGGCTGGCTGCACGGGCAATTTCGTGTTTTTTCATATGCGTAACGTGTATACGATCTAATTCCCTTAGAAAGTACCTCTCGAAGGCATCTCATCCCTTTTCCAGATAGTCCTCGAGTATTTTACCATAATTAAATAAACCAAACCTTATACTAAACATATTGAAGAACTTTTTTTCTCTAAATCATCCTGTTGTTTCACCAATATTATCATTACATTAAACAAACTTAGCATCAAGAATATTGTTTATTAACGGCCAAAGATAGCCATTCATAATATTATATAATATTATCCTCAAGTACAGGAAAAGTAGACTGAGGCAGCTTTCGATTCGGAATTTAGCCTTAAATCATCAATTGAAATCTTACACCAATTAAAGGTTAACGTTAAATGGCATATTTTTAAATGCATTATCTAATGCACATCCGCCGCTCTACATCAGATGGCATGCACATAATATCTTACAGCATGTCTCAACAAAATGCTGATTCCAGTTCCAGCAGTTTAGACATAGATATACGCAGCAGAGCTGTAAGAATATGCCCTACTGTACATACCGTTACGAACAATACGGCATCAAAGTTGCCACGCTAGACTGCGAGCTTCATCAACTGCTCGAAATTTGATTATCGCACCGCCCTCAACGTTACAACAGCCCATCACACGTAATCCCACGCGACCATAATTGATTGCAGTCCTAAGTATTTTTATCTGATCCTCCATGCAGAAGAAATTATTGTTCAATTCTCCTGGAATTTATGAAATTTCAGATTATTCTTTCTTCAAGATATCTCCCTAAACAGAAGATACAACAAATGAAATAAATTCCATCTATCACCTACGGAATAAATGTATTGCCAAACACACCATCACTTGCAGAGAATTAAATGCCCGCCATAACACCTGGGGTTAGTTCTCTAGCAAACAAAAAGGCTATCACTCGGGTAGATTACATACGGGCTAACAATCTGTGTTTACAAAATAACAGCAGCACTCAGCCTATATTTGGCATTAGCTATGACAAGATTTGGTCGGACTTACCCTCACAACATCAGATGACACATCACTCAAGGGTAACTGTACAGTCCAAGACAACATTAGTGCTTATGACGACAAATACATAATTTTTGAAATTAACTCCACAAAGAAAATTTTA
Organism: Stegodyphus dumicola; assembly: GCF_044657685.1. Lineage (NCBI taxonomy): Eukaryota > Metazoa > Arthropoda > Arachnida > Araneae > Eresidae > Stegodyphus > Stegodyphus dumicola. Next base: position 93,648,095 of record NC_140772.1, on the reverse strand, counting down.
ATAATATGTCTCTATAAATTTAAAGAGTGCAAAATTCGGCACTAAGGAGAGCAATGACAGCTTTGTTATACAGAAACAATAAGGTCTCCAGCAATGCAAGGCTGAAGTTTCTCTTGAAACGCTTACTGACATCTAACGTACAGACCCTCAATCCATCTGCGAAAATCATATTTAGACTAGGATAAACAAACGTATACATCCATTCAACGCTGGTCAGAACATCTTTGGAAGCAGAAGCAAAAATGTAAGGCATAACGATAGATGTCTAAGTAGGCATTTCTATACTGAAGAAGCAAAACCTCTAATTACTCACTCAGGTTCAGAAGAAAAGTGCAAACTACAAACGCAACGTTCTCTCTGCTGAATCTGAGTTTGTATATTTTATGCACTACTAAAGCAGACCCATATGTAGTTATTCACAAAATGGCTATTACTAAAACTTATACGCCTACACAGCTCCATCAACAGGCTTCTACCAAACCAATGCACTATGAAAACATCAACAACAGAAGCATCTGCATTAATCTAATTAAGTTTTTCAAGAGCATATTAGTCTATCTAAAGATATTCCGGAATGTTGCCGATTTTGAAAAGAACCAAATGATATTCACACTACCTCAGATGTTCCTTTCAGATTTAAGCAGCATTTTAGATTCTTGCCAACGAAACTCGCCTTCAGACAAGACGGCTAGATTACAACATTCTTCGAGTTGCCCACAGATCATACCCCCCCCATTCTTCTACTGCTATTTTAATAGACTTCTTGCTGCTAATTGCTTTCCTAAAGCCTTAAAAATAGGCCAGATTGTTCTTTATCTAAAACAGAACAAGTACTCTACCGAAAAATTACACGCAGTTTGTCGTCTGTCCTCAAGTCTATGAAAAGCTAATAATTAATGGAATGAAATTTATTTTACAAGTGTGTAATATCCTAAGCTCTAGCTAGTATAGTCACCCCACCTCTCATGCTCTATCAGATACGCATGCCAGGATTACCAGTAACAGAAAAGAAAATTTCTACACTGCCATCCTGTTGTTCAACCTGAAGCATGCTTTTGACACACATGGAATGCTTCTTAGTCCATTTCAGAGGTCAAATGAACGTCAGGAATGTCTTCAACAAGAAATTACAAATATAGACGGAAGATATCAAAGTTACTGGCGTTTCAGTATCGTTATTTATGTTGAACCCTTAAATCACATTCTTCGTTCTACGCACTTCTAAGTTTAGATGATACCGGGGAAAATGCGTGCATAATTTAGGTACGGCTTGCAGAGCTGTCGAGGGAAATAATTTCGTAATATGAAAATGAAATTCCACAGTTTACTTAAATGACAAAAATACTCAATCAAGTACATTCTTTCCTCATTATTATTTAAAAACGGGCTTCTTTCCCATAACAGTAAGTACATCTTTACCTCATTCTTATATTAAAAGCCGGTTTCTTTCCCATAACACTTTTAAAAAAGCGATCTCTGACATTAAACTTGCATTACGCCTAAGACAATTATTTTTATAATTTTTCCCGCATAAGACTATATTCAGGTAATTAATAGCATGTTCTAATCTAGGTCGTATAATATTAAGTATGGTATGACATTTAGTTACTAAAATTTTGATTACTTGTTATTTCACCAAATGGGTTGTTTGGCAATAATTTAAAATCGCAAGTCTAAAATATCTATTTCCTTACAGTCTCAAAATGAGAATAAAATCTCAAAGAATTTCAAAATACCACAGAAAAGAATTCCTCCTGAAAGCAATGAAATTTTAACTTTCTTTTACCGCAGTTTATATATGTTCACTTCTAAGCTTTATGACTACTGGCTTCGTTTACAGCGCCCGAGGGGAATCAAGCAAAAGCCAGTGGAATAAGAAAAGTGGTCCACATAACATATCTAGCCGCTCTTCTGGTTGAAGAATGTTGCTCTGTATCATGGGTATTACGTTTTGATGGTGCGGATGATCGTGTTATGAAAAGAAATAAAGATAAAACTTAGCTAAAGTATAAAATAGAAATAAGAAACTGCCACATAATTCTGTTTCCGCCAAAGGATTCAATTTATTTTATAAAAACTATAGCATTGCATCTTTCATGATAAGCCAGTAAATCAGTAAAAATTTTTAATAGCTCGACGAAAAATGTATATGTTGCTCATTAACACATTAAGAGAGCTGGAAAATACTAAACTTATGCATATTAGAAAATTTTTACCTCTAACCTACATCTCTAATCCGTTTGTTCCTCACTGCACTTGCTTTAATTGAATAAATCTGAATTTATGTATTATAAGAAACGAAACGTAAAAGAAAACAGAAACCGTTTGTCCCCAGTTCAGTGGGCTTTATTTCAAATCCGGTTCGGTTACAGAAATTGGTCATTGTAGAATCTACGCGGAGTAGTAACAAATAAAATCTGCCAGTATGAATCCCTTTGTGAAATATTTAGCAGAAGATAAGAATAGAAAGCAATTAAAACTAATCTCAGAGATGTTAAATAGAACGATATTAATAAGAAACGTGATATATACAGTACTTATCAAAGCCTGTGACATGTCAAAATCGTAAAAAACAACCTTATATTTAGCGTAGGTATAATGAAACACTCAATCGATTTCGAGGGCAGCTAAAGGTCCCTCCTCATCAGGAGAAAGAAATACATAGAAAGAAGAAAATAGGAATCACAGAAACACGTGGTGCTTATCAGCACTGCACGTGGTTATAACTAGATTTTTAATCAGAGTTGCACTGGCCGCCTACTTTTACTGAGCCAGGCTGTCTGATCAAGCATAAAGAAATATTAGCGAAGTTAAAATAGGGAGCGAGGGGCAAATGCACATTACGCTCAAAATCTGAACTTCAAATAATGGAAAGCAACCACTGAACGGATTTTTATACCCTCTGGTAGTACCAAGTGCGAGGAGGTAACGCCATCTATCGGCAAAAATAATTGAATTAAGATAGTAGAATTTTAAAGGCATTAGGAAGGACTGGATTGGACTTCAAATCATTAACTAAACTTTCTAAATCTTTGTGAATGTGAAAAGCCTCAAGAAAATCCAATTCGCCTATGGAAGAAGCCTTTTGGATGATTTTTGCAGACCCAAAATCAAAATTATGGTTAAAAGTCCAGCTATGATACGCTATTGAAGACTTGTTAATTTCCCCTTTTTTGACATAAGATTCATGTTCCTTGATACGAAACTTCAACGCTCTTTTTGTTTGGCCAATATATCTTAAACCACACTGATATGATATACTATAAATTCCCCAAGAATTCAAGACAGAAACGCAATCTTTTAGAATCGAAGGGTGAATTTTATTAATAGGGGAGAGACCGACTTGAAAATTGAATTTCTGGAGAATCCGTGTGACATGTATTTTAATGGTCTGCAGGGATATAAAGATCAACAACAGCTTAAAATATCACATTTACGCATGTTTTGTTTAGACTGTTCTAAATGTCATTTCCATAAGCTTTAAAACTCTTACATAATATATAAATTAATCAGTTCACCTTGAATACACACGGGAGCAAAATCTAGGAGATTTACAAACTATGTCTATTCAGATTCAAATACGTAAGCGTCCATGTGTGTATCTGAGGAGCTGCGATCGTGAAGGGGATACAGGCGCACGAGAAGTTTTCGGCGACTTGTGCACTCGTGCACCTTCACGGCATTCGCCGTATTTATCGCAAGAACTGGAGAAATTTTATACGGTAGCAGATGAAATGAGTAATAGTTATGCATTATTTTACAGTGCTTAGTGAATGTAAGTATTTACAATGAATACTGAATTTTTAATGTTAATATTTGTGAATAAATTTTTAATATATAATTGTTTAAACTCATTTTTTCGTTTGAACCCTGTAAAGCTCTTATTAAGCTAACGTAAAAATTTGGTACAGCTAAAAGATGAATTTTTCGTTCCCACGGACTACCCACTTTAGGGTTAAGAGTCGGTGGACTATTGCGCTCCCACCACCCTTTGCGGTCCCATGGGCTTCCCACTTTGGGGTCAAGGGTCGACGCACTGTTGCGCTCCCCCCCCCAATTGCTTCTCAAACTGAACACGTGTTCTCTCGTTTGAAGGCGAGAAATTTCGGCTTTCTTTTGAAATGAATACTTTATATTTTGTTTATTACTTACAGCCTGAATTATTTGACTGAATTACGGTTGCAAACATTTCATGAAGCTTTGCGCTGGAACGGGTATGTTATCTTTAAAAGTGGAGGTTAGGTGTTGGAAATTTTGAGGTTAATTAATGTCCTTTTCCCCATTGGTTGGAGAGAGTACAAGACTTTGCTTTTCAAAAATTTTGACTGATGATTGTCCCCTTCTAAATTGATTCTGGTCCTTATGTTTCAACACAAAATTTAATTCAAACGACATTCTTTGAGTTTTTAGATTTTTTCTTTTGCGGAAGGCATTATTCATGGAGCTATTATTTTTATTTTGGCTTCCAAATTATTTTCCTATTATATGAACACTTGTTTTGATGTAAAATATTTTTATCTTTTGGTGATGTGGTGGTAGAGGCCTAGCCTATGTACTCCGTAAGTTAAACTTCCTTGATCCATGATGCCTTGGATTGGATAAATATAATTTTATAGCTATTTTCAGACAATAAAGATTTTAGAGGGGGTTCGTATTTGAGCGCTACCGAAGTTTTAAGAATTGTTGCACGAGAGGCAAGAGCAGATTTTCTCAGACGTTGTGACGGTAAAGAAACGTAAAAAGGAGAAAAACGGAGGTAATTTACCGCCTACCCTTGCCTTGGGAGCTGCAGCGGTCGGATCGAATGCATTGCGAGTTCTCATTCTGGCATTTGTCGGCGACTGTGATGGTAGAACTGGCCTGGGTCCCTCGTTTCCCCGTCACTACTAGAAAAATACGCTGCTGGCCATTAAAATTGCAACACCAGGAAAGAATAATCTGGCCAACGCTAAAATCTCACGAAAGGAAGAAGCGCAGGAAAACGAGGTTGGGAAATAAAAGGGAGAAGAGGTTGGAAAAGAAGATTGAAAGGAAGAAGAGTTTCGGATATGCAAATGATTAGTATTTCAGTGCATTTAGACTCTGCAGGAGGGTGAAACGACATCTGAAGCATTACTTAAACGATACGCTGTGTAGTGGATTTCTCATTCGGTAAGCGATTTATAAGGTTAGAAAAAGCTCATAATAATGTGTTATGCCTCGCATAATAGAATAATGTGTTATGCCTCGCATAATAAGAAGAAATGGTTTCCAGTAAGAGTCGAAATTCTGTACTTATAGAGGCAACACAGACTATGCTTATAGAGGCAGGACACGAAAATTTATAGGAGTAGGGCTGTTGCCCATTCAGAGGGTAGACTATCATTGCCCGATATCGCCCGTCGCACAGGTCGACAACCAACCACTGTCAAGTAAATATTGAATCAACGGGTTGCTGAGGGTCGTACTGAACGACATGTAGGATATTAACACCCTCCCATGACTAACGCCCGAGAGGGCAGATATTGTGAGGTCAGACATGCAAAACTGTAGAACCACACCACGGACTATTAGTCAGGGAATGGGCATGTTTGCAGCACGCTCAGTATCCGCTGGTATAGTGCATTGATGTTTGCAGCAGCGTAGATTATCAGCACGACAACCATGACATCGGCTTTCCTTGACAATGCAACATCCAGAGAAACAACGAGAAAGCTGGATACAGGAGTGGCACAGTGCCGTCTTTTCAGACGCGTCCCGATGCTGTGTGCAGTATTAGGATGATCGTGTACATGTTTGGAGGCTCCGAGGAGACAGCACATCGCCTGCACGCATTCGATACCGGCACAGAGGCCCTGCATCTGATGTGATGGTTTAGGCAGGCATTGGGTTTTGTTTTGTTTTATACGGGCGCAGCCCTTCCGCCTTGTTTGTTGAACCGTATGAAGAAAAGCGGGCTCAACCCTTTCAACAACAAACGACACGAGACGGCCGTGTCAAAAAAAAAAATTTAGCAGCTTAACAGAAAGAAAAGAAAAGGTTAATATACTAAAAAGAATAACACGGCACATAAAAACACAAAAACACTTAAGCTGTCCCTGGACCTTTGCATATAAAGTCTTTCTCTCCCTTTAAGGTAGTTTCCATAAATTGAACGCTTTCAGTATGTTAGCTCGATCAATCAGAGATACCGATGACATGTTTATGAGAATTGATGACTTTCATAATGTCTTGTGCAAATTTTACTCCTTTTCTATAATTTTGAATCATTTCTCTTACACTTCCGATTCCATGTAAGGCTCTTACCCGCCCCCCGGTGAGTGTACAACTTTCAATAAAATGAATGCAGTCACCAGCAGTATCACATTTAAGGCATAAATTTACCCCCTGGAGGTGGAATCTCTGTAAGTACATAGGAAAGCGTCCATGCCCTGTTACTAATTGATTATAGTCTTTATCGCAAAACATAGGCATATTCTTCTTAATTATTATATTTAACAAGGCCTCTGATCTTCTAGGAGACACATTCCATTGATCAGACCAGGTTTTATACATGTGATCTTTCATTTTGCTAATTGTAACTTTTTTAGAATGTTGTAGATCACCTTCAGAGATCCCATTCCCCAGGGCAGCCTCCTTTGCCAGGGAATCCACCCTCTCATTCCCAATGATACCAATATGGGCCTTTAACCAATGAATATTGATTGACATTTTATATTTTAAATTCACATAATCATTTTTAATTTTATTCATGATATCATTTTTATGGTCCGGCCGAGAGAGGGCGACGAGTGCTGAATAGGCATCCGAGTATATATGAACTGTACATTTATTGATCAAATTGGATTTAATCCATTCCAAGGCTTTATAAATGGCGTATAGCTCTGATTGATAAACTGAATTATGTTTATCCAGTATGTATTTTTGATAATGGATCTCCAAACCATAAAAATATACTACAAACGCACATCCCACACCTCCCTCGAAACCGGACCCATCTGCATAGATTTCATATTCGCTGGTAAGCAATACATTGCAATCAAATAAAATACCATGTCTATGTCTTGGATGAATCGAATTATTGTCAATTTGGGAAAATGCGTTGCTTTCAACCTGGATTCCGTCCAGAATAAGAGAGCTTTCTATTGAATATTGTAATAGGAATTTATTGTAGAAAAATTTGTAATGAATGGAGAGAGGGGGAACCCCGGCCAAAATACATGCGACTTCAGATGAAACTGTTCTAAAGCATCTAGTGATAATCAGAAGCCATCCTCTTTGTATTGAATCAAGCTTAGTTCTCAACCTGACAAGCTCCCCTGCCCAGCGGCCCCAAGCTCCGATACCGTACATAATCTTAGGTATAATAACATTGTCATAGAGATTTTTCAGAATATCACTCTTGACCTGTAAAGTATTAACGTTAAATTGAGTCCTGTAGAAATTTAAGATCTTGTCGATTGCTCTATGGATATTCTTAAAATGTTCTATAAAAGTCAGTTTTTCATCCAGTGTGACACCCAGATATTTAATTGTACTATAAAATTTGATGTTTTTGCCAAGAAATTTAAGTCTTGGATTCCTTACTTTTTTCCCTTCTTTTGGGAAACAAATTCCACAAGTTTTATCCATGTTAAATAAAATATTTTCTTCTTTAGTCCAACTGTTTAGGACGCAACCCAATTTCCTGAAATGGGACTCAATTTTATCCAAAGAAACATCATAGATTAAAAATAATAAGTCGTCTGCGTAACAATAAGTGGAAATATTATGTATATTTACATCCTTGAGCAAATTATTTACAATAAGACCCCAGAACAGGGGAGCGCTACAGGAGCCCTGGGGACAACCTTTATTCATGGCATATTTAATGTTGAATTCTCCAAGTTCTTGTAGACCAAATACCTGTCTCTGAAGTAATCCTTGACTGTGTCAAACATTTGACTTGAAACATCAAGTTTCTTTAATGTGTACAAAACAGAAGACCATTTTACTGTGTCAAATGCACCCTGGACATCAAACGAGACCAGGGCCACATGATAAAGTGTTCGTTTACATCTTATTTCTTCAACTACTTTATAAAGCGCAAGATCTGCACTTCTGCCCTTACGAAAGCCATATTGAGAGTCTGAGATATAATTTTTGCTATAAATAACAAACTGAAGTCTATTAGTTATCAGTTTTTCAAGTAACTTACCCATAATATTCAGTAAACATATCGGTCTACATTTATCATTTGTTTTTGGTATAAGAATCAGCTCTCCAGTATTCCATGCCTTAGGAAATATATTCAGATTTAGACATTTATTGTAAAGAAATAGCAATAGGAAAGGGCAGGATGAATATAATGTCTTAACAATAGTAACCCCGATCCCGTCCGGCCCAGGGGCGATTTTTTCACGAAAAGAGGCAATAACAATATCAATTTCAGTGTATGTAAAGTCCTGTTCTTTATTAACCTGGGATTCGTGTAGAATACTTTCAAACTCAGTGTCACTAAAGTTTTCATCCAAATTCAATAGCCAGGCAGCCATTGGGTACACGACACGTGCATTTCTAGTTCGGATCGACCGTAATTTGAATGCAGATCGGTACATGTCTCACATCGTAGGCCCAGGGGTTCTGCCCTATCTTCGATGCCTGCCAAACGCCATCTTCCAACAAGATAATGCGAAATTATATGTTGCATGTCGTGTTCTGACCTTCCTCGATACACAGGGTATTCAATTTCTGACTCGGACTGCACGGTCTCCAGATCTGTAATCCACTAAAAACATCTGGTTGCTGATTGATGAGAGATTGGCCTGCCACCCCTCTTCAGCTAATACGGTTGATGAAGTGTGCCATAGACTTGAAGCAGCATGGAATGAGTTACCCATTTCTGCCATCTAAGACCAGTTCGACGCCATGCCTAGCCGGTTAAGGACCGTTATAGCTGCCAGGTAAGGCATCAGATTCTACTAATTTCGCACCCCTATAAACCACCTTAAAAATTTAATTATTTTGTCTTTATGTCATTATATTTATATACAATAAATATCTTTTTTGTATTTGCTTTCATTCATGGTGTTGCATTTTTAATTGCCAGCAATGTAACTCAGGATTGTTGGCCTTCGCCTCCAGATATCAGTTGAAAGCTGATAATAGCTTTGGTCGTTGGCTGTCTTCATCGGAAGCATTGTCATTGATCTGATATTTGCAGTTGATTCCTAAATCAGTGGGTCTTAGTTGGCGTAATGATCGAAGTTTCTGACATCCATCAAAACGACTGGACTTGCTGATATAGAGAATAAGGAAGGCAGATTGGTAAAATTGCTTCTGCGAGATTTATGAAAACAAGTTGATTTATTGGAGGGAGTCATCAGATTTTTCTTTCGACAACGATGAAATATCCAGCCGTGAATGCATTGGGCAGTCATCATACTTTAGCTTTTGAATGATGAGGATTTCGTTCGTTTACAGCATTCGACGTATGTCAAGAATTTGTCAGGCAGCTCCCCCCGAAGCCCTCAGACAAATGTGGATTTTTACGTTTTTTTTTTTTTTTTTTTTTTTTTTTTTTTTTTTTCGTTACTTATCACTTAATTAATAATTGAGAAAGTGAATTTTTTTAATGTTTAATTGACATGAGTCATTACTTAAATTAACAGAGGGGGGGAAATACCAATGTTTCTTAAAAGAAATTTCCATTGATTTAATGTGTTTTGAGTATTATATTAATCAATTTGATTAATTGCTAAATGTCAGAAGAGGAAACTATTGCTATTTTACTGGTGAGGGAAATTTATTTGCTCCTCTAATTTAGGTTTAGATGTGAGTTTTAATTCATGTGTAACTATTTAAAAGATAATTGTAAGGTGCAAATAATACTCATAAGGTGTTCATTATGTTTTTGGAGAGATTTCAATAATATTAAAAATCAGAAACTTCAGAAGTTTTAGTGTTCAGTGACAATTGTATAATTGTGGTAATTTGGGCAGAATATTGCTAATAGTTTTGAATGTCAAATGTAAAATTGTGAGTAAGTTTTAGATAATGTTTTTCTAGGGATAGTCTCGCAGGCTATCCAGATTTATAATATTATAGAAAATTTAATAAATGTATTTAATAATTTAATATTGTATGATTTATTTGAGATTTTATCTGGTGGTGGTCTACTGCAGGCTACTCATGTGATCCTTACGGAAAACATGTTTATTTGTTTTCAATTAAAATCTGTGTAGTAATGCTTTAAGGAGGTGTAGTTGCGAACTAAATTCATTAAAAAAAATATACGATCGGGTTATTATTTAAATTAATTGGTGCCCTGATTCTTACTTGTGTGGATATAGCTTTCCTTGGTACTTTGAGGTGTTCAGTGTTTATATTTAAATGAAAAGAGTTAGTGACTTTTTGAAGAGTTTAATAGTTGTACTGAAATTTATGTATTTTTAGGAAATTCAGTGGATTTCGTTTTATTTTAGGAGAGACAGCATTTTGATGAATTGGATACTGAAATGCATTTTCACATTTTGCATTTTGTTTGGATAAATTATCATTTGACTTTTTACACCAAAACACCAGGCAGGATATAATCTCTTTTCAGTATTGACTTAAAGCGTTTGAAATTTTAAAGGGTATCGTTTATTTTAAAATTTTTTATTATTTATATGATTTAGTTAACTTAAAATATTAGTTTTACAATCACTAATCTCTAGAGATTCTCTATGAGAGTTTTTTTTTTCTTTTGCCTGGCACCAGAAAGAGAGAAAGTTAAATAAATAAATCAGGAGTTAAGACTTAATTTAAGTTTAAGACTTAAGAAGGATCATTACGGTGGTAGATGTGTAATGGTTGTGGCAAGTATTTTGTTGGATGGCCGCACACCCGTGCATGTCTTTGACAAAGCTCTCAAACTGCTATAAGGTTTAGAGAGATCTTAGAGCCCTGTGTTCGAATTTTCAAAAGCACAGTTGGTCCTAGGTTTCGGTTAATGGAAAACAACGCTGGTCTTCAAAGACCTCAGCTAGTCGACGATTATCTAGATAAGAGAATATTTGCCGCATGTATTAGCCAGCCATATCTTCTAAACTTGAATCTAGCCTTATATAACATGTATGGGACGCTCTTGGGAAGACATGTTCATATCGCCATCCTTCTCCGAGTACCATCCTGAAGTTAAAATGTGCAGTGCTGTAGAAGTGGGATCGATTGCGATAGGGACTTCTCAACTGTCTCCTGTTCAGCATGCGCTCTCTCTGTGAGACCTTGTCGGGGGGGGATGGGAACCATACTTCATATTACTTTCATTTTCAGTTCGATATCGCAGCACTATGAGAATGTGTACACAAAATGGCTTTCAAATAGTGCACCTCTTTCTCTGTTATAAATTTTGTTCATTAGTTTTTCAGAAATTCAGTATAATGTACCAGTTCGCTTAACTTTGTACGCTATTGTGTATCTATGTAATCTTTTAAGTGTTCTGCATTAAACCAAATACAAATGCAAATACCAACTGACATAAATGTTTTGAAAATAGGTTACGAATAACTAAATAAGGAAAGAAAAGCTTTTATTCTGTGAAAATTTCGAGTACGATCCTATATTCTTTATGAAATGCATTAGGATTGAAGAAAATTTAATATAATTTACTTCAGTTGGACTTTGAAACGTTTCGAAATTATAGTTTGCCAGAAAGAAATGAAACATTTAAGAAAGGTTTAATAAAATTCCTCATAAGTTAAGGAATTTTTCCAAAATTAATGGCTGAATATGCCACCTTTCCAAGCGAAAGCGAAGATATATTAGACGACATATTTCAAATTTTAGATTTAATTTTTATAGGATTATTCTACCTCTTGATAAGATCCCTAAACTAATTTTAAGATATACGTACATTATAAATTGCAAAAGATGAGTTATTATCACAATCAGAAACAAAATATTAATTACCACCACAATCACAAAACCCCGTAAAATGTGCTTATATGTCATACTAATGTAAAGAAATATCACTTTTCGTCATGGCTAATTAGGCTGTAAGGCAAAGAACGCGAGAGCTATCTAAGGGAAAGGAGGCCTTTTTAAGGAAACTTGTTTGTATTCATGAAAAGCACTATGAGAAAAATCCCATGCAGCGAGCCCGTTTTACTTAGATGGAAACCTTGTTCGAACTACCAGTGTTCAATAGTCTTAAGAAATCCGGTACTTGCGAGGGCAAATTTTCTAACTTAATAAAACCTTTAGTAAATGAAAAAAACGCCCTACAACAAGCCGCTGGTATATTCACAGGATGACGCATAATTTCCATAAGAACTGGCAGCCACGAACATGTTAAACCAAGAGTAAGGTTATTCCAGAAGTTCTTGGTGATGACGTATGTTATTTGATCATACAAAAGAATCGCAAAACAAACAACTTAACGATTTCACATAGAAAATTGAATTTCTATATTTCTTTGCAGGAGGAATCATTCTTCCGCTCGATCACAGACATAAACTTAATTCTGCAGGTAGCTTAACTATTCATGATGTGCAGAAAGCAGCAGATGAAGGAAAGTACACATGCGTAGTTAGAAGTCCTGATGGTCTAACAGCATCAGGATCAACTTATGTATCCATTGTGGGTAAGTACTGATATGAATTAAATGTAAGATGACAAAAGTCATCTTCGCTTTATTTAGCTTTACATAAGTGGTAAACAAATCCAGAATTCACGTGTTTTAAGGCAAATATATAAGAATCGTAGTTTTGAGGTACACGGAAATGATGAAAAAAATAAAGTCTGGTAGATGTACTAAACGGAAAGCTACATCATCAAGTTTACGATTTAAAGATGCAAATCCTACTTCCTTTAAAAGCGAATAAGAATTACCGAAAAGCAACTGATTATTTATACAGCATTTAATTTAATATACCCTGAAAATTGCCGCTAAAAGCAAAATGGTTTGCTTTTATATTTTACAACTCTAGGCAATTTGGCTCTTGCGATACTCATTAAGCGCCAGTCGCCTGTTTGTTATGGCGCCAGGGAATTTCTATGCATCAAATAAATTTTATCTTTACTATATCCCAGGTTTAATAGAGATAAAAACAGTATAACATATGGAGGAAACAAATGCCAGGGATAATGGACACAGACGAATAAATATATCATTTATTGAATGCAGTACGAGAGCGTCGATGAAGTCTGCGTAAATAAACATAAATCTTTTTCCAATTACATGAATTTTGTTATCGGTGATCTCTTTACTGTAAGAAGAAAATGTAAAACGGAAATCTTTTCGGTAAATGATAGCAAAAATAAACTCATCTGGAAAGCAAATAGTGGTAGTGATTTGAAAATGATGAATTTAACGCTAAATGGACGGATATAAAATATTTGAAATTCAAAATATAATACATTCACATGCTACGTGAAACATTAAATGGATTATACTTAAACTGAAGAACTGAAATGTATTTAAACACGGAAATACTGAAATATTTATTTTAAGAATTATTGATTTGTTGTTTTTAAATAATGTTAGCCTTCGAAATGTGTGTAGTTAATTTAATGAATTTCGATTGATAAAATGGAAATTTTAAATGCTGAAATTAGTTTCTAAACTTCATGCGAAAATTTCATTTAGTCAATTATCAACCAGTGAAAGAAAAAAGGATGTTTTTAAAGCAAGATATTTCAATACAATAAATAAATCACTTTTCCCAGCGAACTGGTTTCCATAACGCCGCAAAATTTATCATTTATTTGATCATTTATTTGAAGGAAACATTTCAATTGCCTGAATAAGCATTTTAAACACAATAAAACATTTGAAGAAATTTGTCACTTGAAAAATGAGTTACAAATATTTCGTTTTCATACAGTTTTAAGTAAAACAAGCTTTCATGTGTTATAAATATTAAGAAAGAAACGCTATAGAAACAGCTTTTTACTGAACCAAATAAACCTATAATCCTATAATCAGCACATGATTCGATAAGAAATCATTGAAAATTTTCTTTAAATCGTTTAGTTAATTCTAAAGTCTGAGATTTCGCTCGCTTAACACCAGGGCTCATATAATATAAGAGTATAAAAATTGCAAAAGCAAATAAATTTCAATTTTCGCTTCTTCATATAAATAATGAAAAGACATGTTGCATGAGTACTAAAAAATTCTTAAACGCATTAAACGCTTCTTGAATATCAACATTCTTGAGTACCATCATCGTTTGTATTTATTACATATACCTAATGTGGTTAAACATTGTTCAACCACATCATTGTTCACTCTTGGACGTTTGCTTGTATATCCGTGGTCCAATTTAAGAAATAGATCTAATAAAGAAAAACGAATAAGAAAAACAGTTTTTGTAGACCCACCCCCACAAAAGTTTCCGTAGACACGTTAGTTACAGAAAATGTAAATTTTTACTATGGGATCAGACATATTCTAGTCATCATATATGTAAATTTTGAGGAAAAGTAAACCGAAATTCCTAAAAGTTTATTAATTTTCTGAATTTATACTTTAAAAAGATAGCTTATATGCAAGTAAATACTAATTTATAAGCTTTCGTGTTTTTAAATTATTGTTTCTAGAACTACCTTAAAATCCTAAATTTCATATTTAAAGAAATGTGTTTAACATAAGTCTTAAACTGATAGTCATTTCGCATAAAAGCTATTTAGGTCGCAATAAGACTTTTTTTTTTTTCAGTGCCAATTTTGCACGTCATCCCAAAGTAAGTAACGTTTTCAAAAAACAGCCATTCAAGAATTTATGTTTCGTAGATTTTTAATGAAGTATGTCACTTGACTAAATTCATTTTTAACTTTCAGAAAGTATGTACTCTGTTTTATATTTCTTTTATGCAGGTTGTTGCATTCTCTAGCCAGAATCCTTGATTCTTGATTCTTGAGCAAATTCAAACACACATCTTTTCTTAGCGTTCCTTTAGAGATGCGATATTCATAGCTGAACAAGAAATACATTTCATCCAGCAATAAAAGAGTGAAAAGAAAGACCCAATCTTAAATTAACGAACTACTAACCACAGCGGATTTCAGGAGCTCTTTATCAAGAAGTTACTATATACCTAGCGTATTCGGAAACTAAGTACCGTTTCATTCTAGCGCCGTCGCAGCGCTGCGGTAGGCGTCCCGCGCATGCGAACTAGTCTTTCGTTTTCACTGACTTTAAATTGTCGCCATTTTGGTTGCTCTATGTTGTGTTTTCAGTTTGCTGTGCACATTCAAAATGTTTAAGACAATTAGTTCTCCCGCTAACTGTGAGATTCGTGCCGTGATTAAATTTTTGAACACGAGGAATGTTAAACCGGTCGAAATTTATCGTCAAGTGACAGAAGTTTACGGTGAATATGCGATAAGTGATAGAATGGTGAGAAAGTGGGTAAGAATGTTTAATGCAGGTCGAACAAATGTCCACGCTGAGGCTCGGAGTGGTCGGCCTTCTGTTGTCACCGATGATTTGGTAAGGAAAGTTGATGAAGCAATTCATGAGAACAGACGCTTTACAATGACAACTCTTTCAGAGGCATTTCCACAAATTTCACGTACTGTTTTGTTCGAAATTGTGTCTGACCGCTTGAATTATCGCAAACTGTGTTCCCGATGGGTTCCAACAATGCTCACTGATGTTCACAAAACAAAGCGACTTGGTAGTGCCCTGACACTTCTCACGCGATACAGTGATGAGGGAGAAAACTTTTTAAACCGAATTGTTACAGGTGATGAAACTTGGGTGTGTCATTTCACACCAGAATCGAAACAACAATCGATGGAGTGGAGACACACTCATTCTCCGAAAAAACAAAAGTTCAAAGTGACAATGTCATCACAAAAAATCATGTGCACTGTCTTCTGGGATAGGAAAGGCGTTTTGCTTACTGAATTTCTTCCCAGAGGTGAAACGATTAATGCGGCACGATATTGTGAGACTTTAACAAAACTAAGGCGTGTCATTCAAAACAAACGAAGAGGAATGCTCAGTAAAGGAATTGTGTTGCTCCATGACAATGCTCAGCCCCATACTGCTGGTGTCACTCAATCGTTAATTCGACAGTTTCATTGGGAGCAGTTCGATCACCCGCCGTGCAGCTCAGACTTGTCGCCGTCCGACTATCACTTGTTCCTGCGCATGAAGCGCGAGCTTGGTGGCAAGCGCTTTGGATCTGACGATGACACGAAAAATGCTGTGGAGTCGTGGTTATCGAAACTGGTGGGAAGTTTCTTTGACGATGGTATACAAAAACTGGTCACCCGCTATGACAAGTGTTTGATCATTGGCGGAAACTATGTTGAAAAATAGTTTAAGACATGTATTTTCATGTAAAAATAAAATTGGATTCGAAAAATTTGTTTTACTATTTTTTTTTTCCAAAACGGTACTTAGTTTCCGAATTATTAGATATAAATATGTCGTGCTGCCCATGGATGTGATACCCAAATATTTGTTTCATTTGCTTTTGTGTGGAAGTGGGGAATTAAAAGACGCATAAGCAACATGTTAAACGTGTGCTGAATTAGGATTCCGAAAGGTGTAGAAAGAAAATAGCAAAAACTGAGAAATGTTGCTTTTATACTCATAACAAGAAATGGAAAACGGATTCCTTAAATTAATTAATTAAATAATAAACCAGCTAAGAGCTGCGTTACTAAGCAAACAAAAACCTGTCTTAAATCAACAAGACAGCTTGACTAAAGAGTTTATTGATGGTATGAAAAATACTGCAAGAGGGATTTATAATATCTTTAAGTATAAAAGGACAAAACGAAAATCTATATTGAAAGATAAAAAGTAAGATATTGGTTTCATCCGAGCTTTTTAGTTAAGTGATAAGTAAAATTAGCTTCCTTTTTATCCGGGAAAGTAAACTCTTGCTCTGCAGCCCAAAACATATTCTGTGCAACAATATCAGTACTTCAAATAAGTACATAAAGATAACAGGAAAACGAGCTTGAATAACTCAGAAGCATAAGTGCAAAAAGGTAAGCAAAGGTAAAAAGTAAGCAAAAACATGAATGGTCGGTCTAAATACGTAAAAATGACGATAAGTAAGGGAATCAATCAGCCTAGGCTCTTCTCAATGTAACAGAGACTTATGACATGATTTGAATTACACACCTAAGATATGTATTTAATAGGTTAAGCATAAAGAGGTACAGTGAGGATAGGATATGTTTTGGATATGGTGGTGAGTGGTGACAAATCGGATATTTAGTCAATTCATAGCAAATTGGATATAATCAGACCATCCATAACATCACATCTCCTTGGTGCACAAAAAACAGGCTATCACAATCAGCATACATATAACATCATTGACTGTGCTATAATAATGTTTAAGATTATCATTTAATAATAATATTTAAGATACATAATTATGTAAAGAAACCAAGGAGTAAACCTTAAAAAATACATTTTTAATTGAAAAATGCTTTATAAATATTTCCATACTAATGATAAAACTATATGCTTCTTTACAGTATTAGAATAGTAACACTTTTCGGATGGTATAAAAAATGTAATAATACATGTACAAAAATTAATTTCTAATACTAAGTTAAATGTCATAATACTCTGTCTAAGTACCTGGAGTACGTACAAATGCCATATGTATTACTAATCTGTCTAAGTACCTGGATTAAGTATAAATGCTGTGTCAAATATAATTCATTTACTTATTCCTTAAAATAAGAATACAATTTATAATTTAATTTTGTTTTAGGATATCGTATGCATAAAAATGCTAGCGCATTTTTTTCTTTACAGCTAAGTATGTTAAAATTATATATATATTATTTTTTCCCAAATGCTAACCAAATAAATTATTAATTAAAATTAATTCTAAACTGAAATCTTGCTAACCAATTTTATTATTGCTTTTTTGGTCTTAAAATGATATATGCAAGGAATAAGGAGTGTATTTATAATTTGTGTAGGATACAACAGTGATTTTTCAATACATTTTAGCTAATAATTATATTGGACTAGAAAAATGAGGATCTTCAGGAATGATCAAATGTTTAAACGGGGTGTTCCTCTACAGTGTATTTCACAAAATCTGATCATACTCGCCAAACCTAGGCCATAAAATTAGACTTCATAATATTTATAAACATATGCTTTCCGCAGTTTTTAAGAATATTTTTTATGCATTTGAAATGAATAATAATAAAATTAGGCATATAATTTCCCGAATTTACAAAACTTTCATATGTTCCAATGTTTAGTAAAATAGTCGCAATCATAAGTTGATTATTTAAGTTAAATATGCTACGATATTAAAATTTACATATTCATTGATTCTACAAGCGTGTTTCAAATAACGCTGTAAAATGTTAATGATTCCGACTTGAACAAGTATGAGAACTCTGCAGAAAGGCACTTAACTGGAAGCATTGCTTTAGAAAAATTTGAGCATTATCAAATTTGATTATCCGAAATTGTTTATGTCTGTTTTCGTTTTGCATTTTCTTCATTGTGCTAATAGGAGAGTGGATATCTATAATATTTCCTGTAAAACTATGAGGATCGTAGATAAATTTGTTACGTTTCTATGTTTCTATAAAGCTATAAATGAAGGCTTAAAGCGACTGCCTATTGAAACTTTGTTCAATATATATTACCCAGGTGACAGGTGACAGGTGACGGAGGACGGGAACGCCTGGCGTCTAACAGAGGTAAACAGGCATATGTCCCACACCCTCCCCTATCCAGACGCAACAACTCCCTGTGGCCCCATAAGGGCGCACCGGGAGTTTATCGATACTTCAACATAAATTACTACTTACTCATAAATTACTGCCTACTGATAACATATAAATTCTGCTTTTTCGTAAATTATCGCATACACATAAGTTACTGCTTGTGCTTGTACCTGAATTACTGCTTACACATAAATTACTGCTTACACATGAAATATTGCTTACACATGAAATACTGCTTACATTAATATGACTACATTAATATGGTGCATTAATATGATGCTCAGTTACATATACATGCTACATTACACGTTAATTTGATACATAATTACACATTAATATGATACAAATACTGAAAAATACTGCTTACACATTAATATGATACACAATTGCGTAATACATTGTACATATGGCAACATTCAGATCGCAGTTCACTCATATTGGGTTATTCAGTGCGGAGTATGAAACAAAATGCTGTTTCAGTTAAAGAATATACTACATAGTTGCAATGCACCGTTGCGTTACACACATATACTGTTGCACTATACATAACTGCTACTTTACACATAAGTTACTGCCTGCTGATGACACATAAATTATTACTTATATAAGTTACTGCTTGCACTTAAAATTCTGGTTACACATTAATATGATACATTATTACATATAGCATTGTACATATAGCAACATTCGGATCACAGTTTACACGTATTTGGTTATTCAGTGCGGAGTATGAAACAGCATGCTGTTTCAGTCAGGGGTTATATTACATAGCTGCATTGTGCATAGTTGCGTTATACCATTGCATTACATACATATTCTGTTGCATTGTACATAAATTACTACGTACTCATGAATTGCTGCTTACTGATGATACATAAGTTCCTGCTTACACATAAGTTACTGCTTACAGACAAGTATGATACATAAATACTCATAAATTACTCCTTACACATAAGTTACTGCTTGCATATAAAATACTGCTGCACATTATGTTAAATAGATACTCATTAATTACTGCTTACACATAAGCTGCTTGCACATGATTTGCTGCTTGCACAGAAGATACTACTTACATATTAATATGATACATGATTACATATACACATTACCTTACACATTAATATACTTACGTATGCACATAAATATATGCATTATATTACACATTATTACTCCTAAATTACTGTTTATACATAAATTACTACTTACACATGAATTAATGCTTGTACATAGAATGCTACTTACACTTTAAATGATACATAATTATACTCATTACATTACACATTAATATGATACATGATAACACATTAATATAATTCAAATACTGCTTACACATTAATATGATACATTACTGCCTACGCATAAGTTACTGCTTGCACCTTGTTACTGCTTATGCATAAATTACATGTATAAGATTACATACATATTTAGTTGCACTGTACGTAAATTACTACGTACACAGGAATTGCTGCCTACTGATGATGCATAAGTTCTTGCTTACGCATAAGTTACTGTTTACATATTAAATACTGCTTACACATTAGTATGACACATAAATACTCATAAATTACTCCTTACACATAAGTTACTGCTTACACATTAGTATGATACAAAAATACTCATTAATTACTGCTTGCACGTAAGTTACTGCTCACACATATTCCTGCTTACACATGATTTGCTGCTTGTACAGACAATACTGCTTACATATTAATATGATACATAATTACATATACCCATTACCTTACACATTAATATACTTAAACATATGCATTATATTACATATTATTACTCATAAATTACTGCTTACACTTGGGTTAGAGCTTGCACATAAAATACTACTTATACATCAATATGATACATAATTACATACACATTATATACATACATTATTACATATACACATTACACATTAATATGATACATAATTAAGCACACACATTTGAAATACATGACAAATAAATATACATAGAGAAAACACAGTTCAACACAAAATATACAAAACATAACAGTACAATGATACAAAGTACACACAATACGACATTAAACAGCATAAAACATATATAAACATTACGTTAAACACACACATTGCATTAAACACATAAAACTACTTATAAGGTGCACAGTTATAGTGGCAGTTCAGTATAGTTTCAGGAAAAGTACTTTACAGTGGCAGTACTAGGCACATTGCACAGAATGTACGCAATACCCACAAGTGAAATACTAGCGGTATACAGCATGCAGTATGTGTTGTTGCACAGTTTGTTAAGGCAGAATGCAGTCACTGAGATCATTATGAATAGCACTGTTTTATAATGGGAGGCAAAGGTCTTGGCCGTAGGCCTTAATGGTGTTAACGATTTTGCACACTGTGTTGATTGCCGCTTTATTTTTAAGGATAAACTTGTGGAAGGCAGGTATGTTCGTGGGTTCCGGGAAATGGTACTGTTCTGTGAGTGGGCACCGGAAGATATAGTGATCGGGTGTCCCCTCTTCCCCGCATACACAGCGATCTGTATTAGAAATATTGCGTCTGTTGAAGTAGTCCGGGAAGGGACCGTGCCCAGTTACAAAGTTAGTAAGTGGAGCGTTTGCTATGAGTCTCTTCGTTGTCACCATCGGTAGAAAGCCATACACTCTTCTTCCTGTGTTTCCATGTTCCCATACTCTTTGCCACCACTGGACTGCTACGCCTTTCAGCAGTCTTTTAAGATGGGAAGGTGGCGCCGGAACAGCGATGGGACGTGCGTTGATGTTTGAGGCTGCCTCTTTGGCGAGCACGTCCGCTGCCTCATTACCTGCATTGCCTTCATGAGCTTTCACCCACGTCATGTCCACGTGTACCTGTGGGTTATCTTTTAAGAGTTTTTGAAGGCGGATGATCAACGGGGAAACATGGTTGTGTTTGCTTAGGGCCAGCAAGGCAGACATACTATCCGTATAGAGATAAGCTTTTGAGATTTTTCGGCTTATTAGATATTCAACAGCAGCTGTAATTGCTATCACTTCTGCCTGAAAGACGCTTTTGCTGTCACCTAGGTGGCCTTTCCAATGATGTAATTCTTGGCCTTGCCAACAGTGCAGGAAAGCACTGCCAACGCCTCCAGCATGTTTAGAACCATCAGTGTAAAGTGTATGGTTGCTGATGTGCTGTATTTCCTTGTTGGGCTGTTGCATGATGTGGGTGTGGACCCCTAGTCCTTTATGCGCTGGATGTGTGTGCAGCGGTGTCTTGGGGTGCTCATAAAGTGCTGGACTGTAGAGAGTACCTGCGAAGGAGGCGTCTTTCCTCAAGTGAAGGACTCTCGTATATGTCGCCTCTAGCTCGGCCTGGATGTGTAGAGGGACTATACCTGCTAGAGTAAGGGCGGAGCTCGTGGCTGTTGTGCAGTATGCCCTGCAGATGCTTATGACAAAAGGGCGTTGGAGTGATGTTAACTGCTTGATTTTCCTCGTTGTCATCGGTTGAGCCCAGATTGCAGCTGCGTACAGCGCAATCTTTTCCACCACCGTGCTATAAAGCACTTTTTGAATGTGGGGATTTAGTCCCCAATTCCTTCCTTGAAATTTCCGTGTCATTCTGGCTATAGCGGAGGTTTTTGCTCTCTGTTGCTGCAAATGTGGCACCCATGTTAAGCCAGAGTCCCAGACCACTCCTAGATACTTCTGTGTATCCGTGAATTTAATGTTGCGGCCAAGTAATCGGATACAGGGACGACGTACAGGCCTCGTGCCCGGTCTCGGGATGAGGAGTGCAGAAGACTTGGTGATAGAAATCCTCAGCTTAAGGTCTTCGCATAGGCTTGCGAACTTGGCGCACGCTTCGCTGCCATTGGCTTCAATTTCGTCTCGTGTGCGACCTTTAACAAGGAGAGCCGCGTCATCAGCATATGCAATGATAGTTGTGTGATCAGGCCACGTCGCTTCAAGGATTTTGTTAAATGTCAGGTTCCAGAGCAAAGGCCCTGCACAGGACCCTTGTGGGCAGCCTCTGACTTGAGTCTTAGTAACAATGCCATTATTGCTTGCCATAAGTAATTGCCTATCTGTGAGATAACTCTCAAAGACTTGGTAGATGTTCTCCGGGCATTGCGCCTCTCTGAGGGCCTGCTTGATGGCGGACCACCAAAGGGTGTCGAAAGCGCTCTGGAGGTCTATTGAGATGAATGCAGTCTGAAGATTCTGTGAGCGATTAAGCTGGACTTCATCATATATTCGTTGAAGGGCATGTGTGGTTGAGCAACCTGAACGGAAGCCATATTGCTTGGGACTGAGGAAGTTGTTTTTGTGAATATGATACTTCAGCCTGTTAACTATGATCTTTCCATAGATCTTACCCAAAGCTGAAAGGAGACAGATCGGACGAAAGGAGCAGGGATCTATTGGGTTCTTATCTTTTTTGAGAAAAAGTACCACGTGTCCCTTCTTGAAAGCTTATGGAAATACTCTGTGGTGCAGGAGTTTATTGAAGTAGAGGCGAAAGAAGGTGGGCCGTGCTCGGGAGGCGACCTTTAAGATTGCATAATCAAGTCCGTCCGGACCCGGTGCCTTCTTCAGTGGTAGATGGCGGAAGATGTGAGTGATTTCCTGCATTGTATTGGGGACATCTTCTGGCGTTCTTGGGATCTCTGTGGCGTTTCTCAAAAGTCGCTGGGCTGTCGTGTCATCCTGTTCTGGATCCGCTGGGAAAATTGCATCAAGCAGTGCTGTGGCCGTGGACCCTGATAAGTCAATTGTTTGTGGTAGATTACCTGGCTGCACTGGCACTTGTGCCGGCTGGAAGATTTTCGGCGTGGCCAGTTTATGCAGGATTCCGTAAGGATTGCTATTGCTGGTACAAAAATTGCGCCAGCTTTTGATTTTGGCTTCTAGAATTGCTTTTTTATAAGTAGCCCGTGCTTGTCGGAATGCAGTTAGCAACCTTTCTGTTTCTGTGTCGTCTACAGCCGTTCGGAGACGGCGACGTAACGCTCTGCACCTTTAGCGCATTTGTCTCAGCTGCCTAGTCCACCACGTAATGCCTTGCAGTTTCTTGGCAGTCCTGATTGGTAGAATTCGCTTATATTACCCAGGGTAGGCGGTGAGGACGCCTCTTTGCTTACTGCCCCTTCTACTTGCTTAATTGCTCAAAGTAGAGTCCAATGAAGGAAACCACTGGCGGTACATTTCTTAAGAGACACTGCTAGCTCAATAAATACAGGTGATTTAAATAATAAAATGTTAATTCACATGTCAAAGATCTCTTTGTACACAGCATTTCTTGTGTAGATCTTTTCATCATTTGTAAGTTCGCCTTGCAGAGGACCATCAATTATTTTTAATTTTATGTCCGTTCTTTCACGAACTCTTGAACAGGCAACATAAAGTTGACTGTGTCCAAATGCAGGATCAGGTAAAAAAATGCCAACACCCTTAAGCGTTTGGCCCTGAGACTTATAGCAAAGGCAAGTTTTACAGGAAACTGTCTACTTCTCAATTGAAACGGCAACCTTGTGCCGTGGCAACTTCACTCCTAGTACAGTTACGCAAGCAACTAATAAACTATCAGTGACAAACAGACACTTAAGCCGCTACTAAATATGATATTAGTTAAAAACGATACTAAATATGAAGACGTTATAAGATACAGTGACAAGTGAAACACTTGGACATTTGTAACACTACTTATCTGAGTCAAATCTCTCTCCATAAATCATATGTCGTCCCAAAATAACACAGTAGTGGCATAATTCTAAAAATGTTACATATATAAGTACATTCTCAAATTAACTAGAACTCATTGTTCCTTCTTACTTTACATATTCTTGAGATGGTTATATATATGGGATGAAGTAACATCATCTCCTCCGAAACGGCTGCCTCTCGGGCTTAGCGAAGTACACCATTGGATTCCGCAGGTCCGTGGCACGCCATTTTGACCATTTGCGTCTCTTGGGACTTTAATTAGCCGAGATATCAATTAAAAACTAATTTTCCCCTACGTTTCCCCTACATTCTCCGCTTTCTTTCTTTGTTTTTCCCTATTAGAAGGATTTGGCTACGTGCCAAATTCTTTTTTCTCGAATATCTATGGAACGGCGCTGAGTTGAAATTCGAGACGCATATCCTGGGATTCCAAAAAAAATTCTCCGAATCCAACGATACCATTCTCAACTTCGTACGACTTAAATCGGCAGAGATATTAATTAAAAACTGCGGAAACGTTAATTTTCGCCCTCATTTTTCCAAGTGGCAACAATAAACTATCGGCGACACACACTTTAGCCTCTTATATATATAAAGATGTATCTATTCTTTTGAAATTTTGCGCAAGACAGCTTGTGAGTACTACCGCACGGTCAGACAAGTGAGAGTACTACCGCGCGGAAGCAGCACATTCATCTGGTATTGCAGTACACGTGCTTTTTTATCAGATTAAAAAATTCGCATATTTGAAACTGCACTTCGTTGTGTCGATGATGTCATTTTGATGTTTGACTATCTTCAGAGGAGTATTCAAGGAAGTGTAATATTACATCCCGAGATGATACCATTTAAGAGTATCATACACACGATCTGGCAAATATTACCATTCCCTAACACATAAGTTATTTAATTTATCTTCCATTTAAGAGTATCATACACACGATCTGGCAAATATTACCATTCCCTAACACATAAGTTATTTAATTTATCTTCCACACTCACAGTTACTTTTCAGACTGCCATCAAATCATTCTTAACAAACTGAGCAATTGAAAAAAAAAATAATCCATTTCTTTTAGTTTCGGTATTTTATTTTATAAAATACATCTGCATGATAGGTTTTAAATATATTCGATTTGTAGTACATTCGATTCCTAATTTTTCTGGACATTTATAAAGCTTATATTCTAATAAATGAGTTTTTAACTTATAATATTACGAGACTCAGAAATAAGTAATCTTATTTCTTGTATATTTGTGACCCTTATTAGAGTTTTCTAAATTGCATTCTTTTTTATTGATAACTAAATATTTTATTGACAGCTTCAATTCAGTGAATCGATTTTGTAAGGTTTAAAATTTAATTGTTTTAAATCGTATGATCATCAGTTCGTCTTCTATTTGCCATTTTTTATTAGGTTTAATTTCAATTCGAAACCGCCTTCAAAACATTTCATACCTGAGTTTTAGGAAGAAGAAAAAAAAACTTTCTTACTTTTCTTGTTTGGCCAGAAACAGATATTACAATTATTCTGAGAAAGACGTTTTTATCTACGCATAATAGCAAGCTATATGTAGTTATTAATTTCCTTCTCATTCCGGTATCAGAAAACTTAGAAAACTTTAGGAAACCACCATAATGTACGATCGCGTGCTGCGATAAATCTCCGTCCTGCGTGCGTGACCAAACCATTTTAAGCTTGCTTTCGTGTTCTCCTTCATCGGCGATATGTCCATCGGCACCGCATCCGCAAAGTTATCATAGACTCGATGACAACACCCATTTATCATGAAGAGTTTGTTTATTTTGAATGTGCTGCGTAAGTTCATATTTTAAAGCGGATTGAAGTGTGCAATATTGGAAGATAGCTTTGATCTTTGGAACTCGAGAGCACTCTGCTTCTGCCGTTCAGTTGATCGAAAATCTGCATCGCATTGGATAAGTGTCTCCTCCTTGCAATTTTTGATATAAAAGGGATGAATACATAGCATTCGCGGAAATACATTGAATTTTCTTGAATAGCAATTCTTGGAAATGAGGTTTGAAATGCATCCGTAAAACGTTTGCGAAATTTACTCGTAATGTAAACGCTTAATAACGCATATACTTTCTAATTTACCAAAACAGGTTGTTTATTTTTAACCATATTTTCAGATATTACTAGATAATTATTAATGCATATATATTACATGTTGAATTAAAGAAAGTAGGATAGATGTAAATCCTGGATTTGATTTCTTTCTGAAGATGGAGGCCGTCTACTTTGAGGAAGGGTTCGGAATTAGGTTTCTTCAGTTGCTGTACTTAACTTTTACACGCGTATATAATAAATTATGTGGAAAATGTTCAACTTTTAAACAAACAAAGTGCATAATTTTATGGGAGGAGAAATTTGCACATGGATCATTTATACATAGTGTGTCCCATACACTTAATGTTTATCAGTATTTTCGACCTCTTATATTGTATTTCAATAGTTCAAAAATTATTTAGTTAAAAACGATACTAAATATGAAGACGTTATAACATACAGTGACAAGTAAAACACTTGGACATTTGTAACACTACTTATCTGAGTCAAATCTCTCTCCATAAATCATATGTCGTCCCAAAATAACACAGTAGTGGCATAATTCTAAAAATGTTACATATATAAGTACATTCTCAAATTAACTAGAACTCATTGTTCCTTCTTACTTTACATATTCTTGAGATTGTTCGGGGCTTAAGAATTTTAAAGAAATGGAGGTATGATACGTTAGCAGGAAAATAAAATCGAATTAGTTAGTCAAATTAAAATTTCCTTACTTTCAAGCATTTATTAAAGAAACAGAAAATGCAATTCATCATTTACAGATAAAGGTGGGATAATTGAATTTTTCATCTCTTGAAAATGACCTGGGAACTTAAAATTTTATGACTTTTCTAATTTTGAATCCTAACTTAGAAAACAGTTACATTTTTAATTTAAAATTCTAAAAGGATTTTTTTTCGTCTGTTAAAAACGTTCATAAAAACGCTAAGTTGAAAATAAAAATTAAAAAAAAAAAAAAAAAAAAACATAAAGTTAGTTCATTAAACTGGGCTTGAACCACGGCCGAAAATCCGGTATTTAGCTTTCTTTAAGTACTCGGCCACTAGTGGAGTTCAAGTAATTTAGAAAACTCTGCTCATGATAGTACAGGGTTTTTATTAAAGACGAATCCCGTTATGGATGAAAAGCCAAAAGAAGGAACCATTTAGGAATTTTATTAAATTATGTGGCGTATAAAATTTCACTGAATAAAGATTATCAATATTAAAATACTTGTACGCTATTGTAAAAAATAATCAAAATATGGATTTATTACACTTCTTATTATTGATATTTGAACCTTTTATGCCTAAAATTATAAGAGAAGCCGTATTTAACTAAATTTCAAATAATTATGCAAAACTGAAATTCTTATCGTGGAGTCTATTCAAAATATAGAATTTTAAGGAATATTTATCTTTGGTTTGTTACGGATAGTTAAGAAAGCAATGGAATCTATTGAGAAATATGATTTCGTTTTTCAATTAAATGCAACTAAAAGTGGAAGTGTAAGTAAATTTCCTCTTAATATATAAAAGGAAAAGCAGAATTGCGCAGATAGCGAATTTACCTCAAAAATCAAGATAAAAAATTTTTACTGCTGGAAAAAGGCTGTCTTATTGAACTGAAAAAAAAAAAAAAAAAAAATACAACAAGCATTTCACACCGCTTAAATATTTTATTGCTTTAATAAAGCCTTAATTAATTTTACATT
Source organism: Stegodyphus dumicola (assembly GCF_044657685.1). Classification (NCBI taxonomy): domain Eukaryota; kingdom Metazoa; phylum Arthropoda; class Arachnida; order Araneae; family Eresidae; genus Stegodyphus; species Stegodyphus dumicola. The sequence goes on along the minus strand of NC_140772.1, from coordinate 93,619,949 downwards.
CCCATTATAACGCTAAATATGGTTAATTAAACGTTAAAATAAGTGATTAGAATGATTAAAATTACTATTAAACATTTTTGCTTGGGCATAATAGTAATTAATGTTAAATATAGTAATTAATTATTTATTTATTAAATGATCTTTAAAATGAAATTTAAAATTACATCTGTGGTTTTGAAGTTCTACTCCTATTTTCGCATATACATTTTTCTTTCAGTTGCTCCAGTAATAGACGCTCTGTATTTTCCTGATACTGTAACTGCCAATGAAGGTGAAAGGGCAAAGATTATATGCAGTGTAACAACCGGTGATCCTCCTATCAGATTTAAGTGGCTGAAGAACGGCTTTCCTTTTGTGGCTTCTGGAAAAGTATCCGTACAATTACTGGAAGATTCTTCTGTGATACTGTTTCGCAAAATCAAGGCTAGCGATAGAGGGCAATACACTTGCATAGCAACCAATAGTGCAACATCCACGAATATGACTTCTCAACTTGTAGTAAATGGTAACTTCCCTATTATAAATATTTTAGTTTTATTAACTGGCATAAATACAAAATAAAAATTCAAAAAGATTATTTTTAAAAGAAAAGTTCTCTTGTGATTGCTAATTGATTCATTTTAAGCGAATGAAGCAATTAAATTAGTTTAGTCTTTGTAAATGCAAGCCGTAAATGGATATGAAAAATTTTATTTTAATATTCTTTCTTATTTGAAACGAAAGATGTGTTTCATTCTTCCCTCCTAATTTTCTGATCAATTGGATGTTGTTGTTTTTCTTTCTTAGCGCTGTGCCAAATATAACTTAAGAAAAGAACTAATTGTTTTCGTTTTCGTATTAGCATTCATTAATTTTTAATATACTTACGGTACAAAGGCTCTGTAGAAAACAAGTGCAACTGGTTTAAATGACTGGCTTAACTTTGAAGCAATTTCCATTTATTTATTTGTTTGTTTTTGACCAGTAGGTTAATTTGCAATGCAATGTTTTTACGTTATTGAACCCTATTTATGGATATTTTTCTTCTTAATATACTTACAGTAAAACTTCTGTATAGAAAACAAGTACGAGAATAATAGCCTTTGAATAGTCCTTTTTTCAATTTTCGTTTATTAGCTCAAAGAAACGTTAGTCCAGAAGAGCTATTAGTCTAAAACGGTATTTTGCGTCGGTTTGCTCTTATGTATGTTTCAGTTTTCAAATTATTGCCTTCAAATATTATCGCTCTGTCTTATATTTATAGAAATTACATAATTAAGAATCTGCATTATTTCATGTATGTTTTTTGCATTGTGAAAAAATAACGGTACTTAGAGCCATCAAATTTTGAATAGCGTTTTCCTCCACACGAATATGGGCAACTAGAAACCAGAATTTGGAATTTGTTTCATTGCCTACATTTTGTAAACTTTTAACGAAATTTTGATTATCAAATTCAATGATTTCAAACCGAGCAATGGCAACACTGTACAGAATGAAACATTATTAACTCCAGCGTGAGACTGTCTATTGAAAAATCTAAAGATATGCTCTTTTAAAATACTTCGTGAGTTTGCTGTATAATCGAATTTTATGTGGCGTAAGCGCAAAGAATATGATATTTAATAATTAAAGTAAATACACAAACATTAATAATAAAAAGACAAACGTTTTGTAAAGCCATCTTAAGTAAGAAAACTGAACATTTACATGATGAACTAAAAAGACTGAAAAACAGAAAAATGTATGCCAACACGTAATGCTGCATCCGGAATTCTGCATGCACACTGATGTTGTTTTTATATTTTTTTCAATTTTGTTGTGGAATTGTTTATGGCGTAAGTGCGAAAAAAATGACCCCTGAGCTGATAAAGCTTAAAAGACAAAAAACAAGTTTAATAAGACTCTGCATAGTATCAGACTGGTAAATTAGGAACTCAAGGAGAACGTAAAAAGCATCAATAAACGCCTTTGGGCGACCGTTAAAATCTGAAACCTTTCAAATTTCCTTAATTTGCCTTTTTCATTTATTTTTTAAACCAGGCCAGTGTTTCATCCTTTTTGTTATTTTCAGTTATTAAAGGTGGTTATGGATTATTAAAATTATTAAATTATGGTGTTTTTCCGTTATTAAATGGTAATTACCTATACTTTAATGAAGAACTTTAAGAAATCTTTTAGTTTATGTCAAACTGAGTACTTAATAACTTGCAGAAAGTGTTTTTCTTGTCTGTTATATAAACGTACTTTCTAACCCATAATTACTTAAGAAAACGTGCTTTTAAAACATCTAATATTAGTATAATACATTATATTCAACTTATTAAAGAATATATGAACCACTTCTTCATTTATATAGAACAATTATTTAAAAGTGTATATGCCCGTTAACAAGGTGCAAGGTAACAAGGTGTAAGTATTATCAAGGTGAAAGGTGAGAAAAAACTGCGAAGTCATATTCTGATGAGCTATATCTTTGCTTCCCTCATTAAATTGTAACTTTTAACGTTCGAAACTATATATAGATATAAAAATAGCCTATGCATGTGCAATTTCACGTGCGTGTGTTTGTGTGTTTTTTTTACTTTATTTATAATGTTTAGTTATACCATTATTCACAGATAATTGAATGTATGTTCTTAAATTTTCTAGCTGAAATCTAATTTCTGGAAGCACATACAAATATTGCATTCCCAAAAAATACACTTTTATTCATTTATATCTTAACCCCATCATTAAGGACATATAAATAATTATTAAGAAATAGTTACGTTTATTATGCTAGTTATTAATTAAAGGGGTGTTAGGCCAAAGTGCTATTAGATTCGAAACGGCATTTTGCGTCAAATCACTTGAATGTGATGTATCATTTTTAACTTGTAGCCACCCAATATTATCGACCTGTATTATATATAAAAAACTAAATAATGAAGAAGCTGCATGAATGTATGTATGTTTCACGCATTGTGAAAAAATACTTAAAGAAATCAAATTTTGAACAATGTAGTCCTCTACCCGGAAATGGGCACCTGGAAGCCCGAACTTTGAATTTCGAATATGTTTTATTACATATTTCAATTATTTTTAAACCTTAACGAATTTTTTTAAGACACTGAGTGATTCCAAAGCGAGCAGTGGCAACGCAATGTACGGAATGAAATATTTTTGTCTCCAGCGTGCAAAACGGTCTTTCGGAAACTCCAGAGGCATACAATTTTGAAGTAATTTTAGCCCAAATGCTCTTGAAATGTGTATGTGAGTACAAATAAAAAAAAACGCGCGTTTGCGCGTATTATTAAATATGGGATCTTTCAGACTTTTTTTTTTAAAATTTTATTCCAAAAATAATGTTGTAGCTCCCATCATCTCTTCGTCTTTACATTTCGTCCAGTCCTTATATTCTAAACATTCCTATTTATGGATTCTTCAGATTTCTTAAATTGATTTCTAAGCACAGTTTAAAAATTTGAGTGATTTCAGCTAATGTTTATTGCTTAATTTTGACGCAGTGAAAAGGTAAATAATTTCCATTTACAAATCTTTTGGAAAGCTACTGAATATCTCGAAGAAATATAAATTGAAAGACTGCAGTCATTGGCGCAAACGAAATGACTATGTTTGAAACAATTTAGACCTTTTGTAATAATATCGCCAGTGCTTGAATCTATACCTTAGCAGATTTAAATCTAAGCGTAGTGAAAGCTGAATTATTTCAATAGTCTATGGTGTCCCAGACACACAAGTCAATATTCCAATAGGGCGATGAGAGAAGAGAGGGCATTTTAACCAATAAGTCCAATGCATAACGGTCAGATTTAATTAACGGTATAATACATGAGCTTGAAATGTTAATATCTCGCGATTTAGGCCGGGAATAAATAACTGGACTTAGGTATTCAGGAAAGTACCATTGGTGCAGCCATTTGATGGCTCATCAAAGCAAGCATTATTCCGTATGGCATGACAGAGATGCTTTGATTTCTCGTTCATGAACTTTCTCAGTTTTAATATCTTCTCTGCTGAGAATCGGTTATTATTAATCCAAGCACATTTTACAACATATATATGTATAAATTTTAATTACGGCAGAGGAAAATTTTAATTAGAATACAGCTGAACTGGCAAAATTTGATTTTTCAAATAATATTGATGTATTAGATTCACTCAGTGTCGGTTGAAAAAAGTAAACATTTATTTTCACCATAATGTTACATATTTCCAACACATTCCTACTTTCGCCTTTAATGCAGAATTTTGGACTAATATCAAAATCGCAAATGGTGTTTCCAGACCAGTATCTTGTATTCAAAGTGAGGGTTTCTCGTATGTAGAAACTGAAATTTTAAAAGGAAGGAATAGGGAAAGTTTAAAATATGCAAACCCCGCATTTGAGAGGGAAGTACAGAAAACATTTTTATGCAGCTGAAGCTATATATTGTGTAAGTAAAAAAACATCAAGCAAATTGCAAAAGTGCTGAATCCGAATACGAGCTGTACGAAAGGGTAAATTTATACGATCGTATGAATGCTGCACTTAAATAAAGATCATATGCTATTATGTTATATACTTTTGTTACTTAATGCATGCGTAGCGCTTATGAATACGTCTCATAAAAGTATTTATAAACATATGTCCAAAATTTTCAAATGTAATTTGGCTTTGGATAGTTTGTGCTAAAACTGCTATCTCAGATTTTCCGTATTCAACAGAATCAATTTTTATATTTCTGGACAATTAGATGCATTAAACCCGCATAATGTTCATAGGAACAGATTTTGAAGCTTGCGATGCTTTAAAAATTATTGCTTTTTTGTTAGGTATATTTACCACAGACAACGTTGTTTGCATGTAATTTCAAGCAACTGCTTGCAGAACATTCGATATTTACTGGGAAGCATTGTTCTTTTAAAAATGAGTTCAGATTTAGACTAAGATAAGCCTATTTTTCAATTTTAGGTTTTTTTCTATGAGGATATAATAGTTAGAGAAATTACTTCGCCATGTTATCGCCTTCTTCTAAGTATTACAAGGTATTTCTTCTCGCCTTCTTACATGCCTTCGTGGTCAGCACGTTTGGCACCTATTTCGACAGGTTCGAGTTCCGGCAACAGCGTTACTCATTTTTTATGTCTCCTGCTCGAAAAAACCTAATAGACTCAACAGTAGCGCCTGAAATAAAAAAGATGGTGAATGATGATTCTCCACCCCCAAGATTTGGCGATTGGGTTCCCTAATCCCCAGTTGCTCTTTAAAAGGGGGAGTACATAAGGTATTCCTTCCGCCTTCTTAGCAGGCCTTCGTGTTGTAATAGTCAGCACGCTCGCCGGGTATTCGAGAGATCCGAAGTTCGAGTCCCGGTGAGGGCTGTCCTCATTTTTCATATCTCCTGCTTCGAAAAAACCTAATGTCTCTATGGTACAAATTAATAAAAGAACGAAACATATTTAAGGAATTAAATGATAGAAATAAGTGAATAAATAAAAAATATGAATATAAATAAATACTAAATATAGAGTTTATGTGTCATGGAAATAGTATTATCGAAGTATAGTATGCAGTTTTATTTCGCATCACAATAACTATGGCAAACATTTGAAATTTCATAGAACATTTTATGGGTTAATTTAGAAGTCAAACAACAAAAATCAGCGTTATATTTTCAAATTTTTGTTGTTTGACTTCTAAATTAATATTTGTTCGGCGTGTTATTGTATCTTAATTTTATGGGTTATTTTAAAGAAAAAAAAAATGTTTTTAGTGAATTTAGTTTTGGCTGAAGAGTTTAGTTTAGGCTTAAAATAGGATAAACCTATTTTCAATTTTAGTTTTATTTCTATGTTGACACTTTAGAGTCATTAAGTTATTTCAGTGCAGGGACGTGTAAAATGTCCAGTGCACGAGCATTGAATCGAAATACGGTCCTCCTGAACAGGCGTCGAACGTGCTTCCAGTTACAGCACGAACACATGTGGTAGGGAGTAAAATACCTTGTATATTGTCCCTTTTAAGGGTGACAGTAGATTAGGAGACCCAGTCCGTAAGATCCTAGTGGTGAAGAATTCTCGTCTACCACCTTTTAGTTCGGGTTCCCGCTTAAAATTATTCGATGTCAGGAAACTGAAGTAATCCACATTTACTCTCGCCAAGATTCGAAGTCCGAATCTTCCGAATATTTGTTGAGGGTGCTTCCAGTTTCATCGCGAATGCATGCGAAAAGGAAGAAGAAAGTACTTTATAGCATAATGGATTAGAGAAAATATTTCATTATAAATCAAAGTTATAGCAATCTTTTAAGTATAAATTAGTAAAAGAAGGAAAATTATTTAAGAAATTAAGGAATAGAATAAATAATTAAATAAAAAGAATGAAATTATTTATGCATCATGAACTTATATTTTTAGATATTTTCATATTTCATAGAAAACCTTTTACTTCGAAACGAAAATGCAACTTTTACTGAATTTAATTTAGGTTTAGTGTAAGAAACGTATATTGTTTCAATTTTACGGTTATTTCTATGTGGACATAATAATTCTTTAAAATTTAAAGATATGGCGTACTTCTGAGTATAAATTAATAAAAAAGGCATATATTTAAGCATTAAGGAATAGAAATAAACGAATAAATAAAAAGAAAAAGAAAACTAAATAATTAAATAGAGAATTTATGCGTCTTAGAAGTATACTATCTAACTAACGTATGAAATTTTATTTCACATAACCTATGTTCAATATTTGGAATTTCTTGGAAAATTTTATGGCTAATCCGAAAAAAAGTGCAATTAGTTTCACAAACTTTATTAGATATATTTATTCCGTATCTATCAATACAATTTTAGTGGATAGATTTCGGTGGGAAAATCAGAATCAAATATTGCATGAATCTCCTACATGAGTTCCAAACGTAAATCTTTAACCCCTCGAGGTCTAAACATTACGTATCAGATAAATTCGCTTAATTCTAACGCAACATTCGCAGAGTTAATTTATATAATTTAGCAAATGTGTGAAAGAAGAAAAATGAGAAATTCGTCTTAAAGAAAATATTCTGAGTCATACAACTGTATGTTGTGATTTTTTTTCAAGTTACAGAAATTTTATTCATTGTAAATTTATCTTTTACAAGCAAAATAAATTTCTTCATAAATTCGAAATATAGTACACATTTAAATTTACAACTTATCGTTTTTAGTTTTAGCACAATTTGTGTGTAACCTTTAGTTATTTAAAATCACTGTATGGTATTTTCTTTCCAAATGTTCATAATTACCTCTTTACATTCAGTATTTCCCAGCCTTAACAGCCAAGACAGGCAAACATAAGTGAAACTATGATTTGGATTTCAAATTTTTACTATTATTTTTTTTACTATTATAAGTGCAGTTTATTAAAATATTGCGAAGTCTGTGTTTGGTGTATTCTTCAGGATTAATCAAGACGAAGTCTTCTGGTAGAAAGAAATGATTTTCCAAACAAAGAAATGATTTTCCAAACGTCAATTTATCTATTTAAATTAACTGTTTGCATTTTAAGACTGATATGCCATTCTCAGCATTTTTGCAATCGGAGGGATTTTAGAAATAGAATCGATTACAGCAATCGCGAATATGGGATATTGGGATCGCTCTTAAATCCAGAAGGACGCTGCTAATGAAATGAAAATTTTTTATGATTGAATCACTTAAAATATCTAAAATTTTATAAACAAATAAGGTAACAAAAATAGATGTTTCTTCTTCCTCGTCCAATGAAAAGCAGAAAGCATAGGTTAAACATTGCTACAGGTGTTGCGATTTCATGCAACCTTTCTGAAAATAAAAGGAATTAAAGGCTTCATGGTAAATGAAAATACTAGTTTTGTGTAACTTTGTATATATGCTTAAATTCGGAAATGTCGAGTCTCATCCCACAGGTTAGCACAGAAGTATTAAGCGACACAGAAGTTAAAAAACAATCCTAATAACTAAATTACTATCTGAACAAGTATAAAATATTTAAATGCCAATAACTTCAGTAACGTGACCTAGGCGTTTCAATCTGACAGTAGTTATAAGTAACTAAACTCTTTAGTTTTCATCTGTATCGTGATTTTAAATTAAAATAATATTCATAAATCGTATAAAACTTTATCTTCATTATATTTGCTTTGGATAAATATTTATTGCCTAATTTTAATATAAAATAATTTTAATAGAATGTTCAAGGGATTTAATTTCCCTTATCCTCCTTTATGCTGTCTTTCGTTTGTTTTACAAGTGGCTGTGTCTTTGTCTTAAGAGTCAGTATCCTGATTTGCTCATATTTTAAAACAATCTGGAAAAGCAAATGCTCCATAATTTTCAAATAAGTACAGCATGTCTTACTATTTCAAATTATTTACAATGTTCAATTATATAATTAAGTACTTGTTAAAATTATAATATATGTTATGTTAAAGAACATGTAGAAAGACTTTTCTTTTTATGTTTAGTAAGCTTCTGTTTAATGTAAAATAAAGATTAGAATGATCAAGACACTGCATATGTAGAAGGCCTTTCCTTTTTATGTTTAGGTAAGCTTCTGTTTAATATAAAATAAGGATTAGAATAATCAAGACACTGAAAATATTTTTGAGATATTAGAAATGATTAAATTGTGAACTAATATGTATTCAGTCATGAACATAGCAACTCATAAATCGGACATTAATGTATCCCACGGCAGAAATAAAACAAATGTACTTAAAAGCACAAAGACATACAAGCAAACATAAACAGAAGATATAGCTCCTCATCAGCAAAATGCGAATGTAACATAATAGACAAAGGAGATTAAGGCCAAAAGAGATAAAAGAAAATATAATTTAAAACGACAAAAACTTTTAAATTGCTAAATTGCAAGATGATTGCGATTAAAATTTTACGTATTTTTGTAATGGCGCTTAGAATTCAAACTAAAAAGTTCATAATATGAAAGCAAAATAAATCCTAGTGTACAACAACTAACCGGCTACCTCTTCTATGTGATGCAGTATAATAATATATTAGTAAAAGGTGAGATAAATTGCAAGTTAAATTTTAACTTGGAAAATAAACTTACTATAAACAATGACATTGATGCGGTGCGTTTTGAAATATAAACTGCAATCAATCGCATATATCTGAAAATTTTAAAGCGTTCTTTCTGATTTACAGGATGGTACCAGAGCACCGAAGTTACTACCTGAGTTGCATTGGTGCTTTTCTCTAAAACGGCATATAAATAGACTGCCAGCATACCAAAGCAGATAAATCTGCCTGATCTATTGTGTATTTATTTGCAGTTCCTCCTGCGTGGCTGGCTGAACCTGTGAACACTTCGGCTATACTGGGGAGCAGTGCGTGGATGAATTGCTCTGCTGAAGGATTCCCTACACCCAGTGTTATCTGGAGGAAAGCCAGAGGTAGGTCGCAGAATAATGTATGGAAATTGGAAACTACATCAATGGAAATTTTGACGAAGATAGCTCTTCGTCGCCTGTGTATTATCTATTGCCTTCGTTACGAAGAGATTTCCTGATCGATATCCGTGAAATGTGCAGCAATATCTGAATATCCGCTTTCCGAGTTATGTCAGTTTAATGACGGAGGTCTGCGTAATTGGTGCGGGTAGTCTTTAATTAGTCCTTTCATATACATAACAGTTAAGGAAATAATATATTCAGGATTTTTCAGGAAATAAACAGCTTAATGATATTTCGGTCAACTTTAATAATTCAAATAATGTTTTGTATTCAAACAAATAAAATTGATTTACTTTTTTTAAATGGAAAGCTATATGATTGTTTAAGATTAATGTACTGTCAATTTCAATATCTCTACCACGTTAAGCAAATAATGAAATGTAATGCACATAATGAGTTTTCTTAAATTATAAACATCTTTGAAACATTAAAATTAAGTAGAATTCAACCTTAAATTAACTCTGGATGTATATCACTTCAGAGTAAAAACTCTCACACATCTTTCCATCCCATCTGCCTTTCAACTACAAGTACCGCAACTAAAATTTAAAGGTTAAAATAAAACTGTTTATTAATACATCGAGCTGATCGTTGTTTCTGTTAAACTCAAAGTTTAACAGAAATACCGTTAACTTGCTTGTAACCAGGAGACAGAAGCTAATTAAACAGATTGCGAAGTATCAAATTTACACTCCGAACGAAATCTTGGCTCGTCCTTAAGTACGTCTTCGCGAAGTAATCATGGCTACCAGAAGATTATGCAGGCAAGTTAGAAAGCAACAGCAAAGAAATTAAATCGTTAATTAAAACAGAGTGATAACAAGCCCACGTGGTTACGTGCTGTCTGGAAAATCAACTCGGATCTTATGCATATTTTAATCAAGTTGCATTCTGGTGAAAGTTGATGAAAGTAGAAATTATAGTAAAGCTACAATACTAAAATAACTGGTTATGTAACATACAATATTCCTTTATAAACCGAGTTTTTTTATTAAAAGTGTATGAATTAATCATAAATCATATAAAACAGATATTTTTGTTTATTTGAATTCATTAACAGAACTGAGGAATTTCAAAAACTCAACCAACTACAAAATAATAATAATTAAAAAAAGTGTATTCTAATTACAAGTACAAAAATGTAATATGATTACTTTCATTTTCCTTATTCAGAAATAATAATAAAAAAAAATGTTGTTAATCACTAAGAAACTAAGATGAAATTATTGAAAAATAAAACGGGTGTTTTGTGCTACTCACAGTGAATTTATACATATATATCGAAGCAGAACATTTCTCACAACATTAGAAAAATTTTAAAGAAAGATAATATAATACATAAGCTGCCTTTGTTATTATTTTTATTTAAATTGAGATTAATGTCAACCAAATTAGTAAGATTATTGATATTGTATTTTCTATGTATGTTAGATAGAGTTAATATTTAATTATTACATTTCTTTAATTTGTGTAATGCTATTTACGACGGTTATTCGAAATATCTGACACATTTTTATCCCATAAAATAGTAATATTTTGTTAATATTTTTTTGTATTAATGCCACGTAACAACGATGAAAAAAATGATATTGTGAGCTTATTCTCATAGTGGTTTGATCTTTAAACGTTTAACGTTTTCTTATATAGAAAATAATTTCTTTAATTAGGGAAAAATTTTGAATTGTATCGCATTCTGCTACAGCTAATTAAAGAATAAAAAGGACATACTTTAATTTTTTTATTAAGTGGAAACCTCAAAAAGGATATTAGTCTTGAAATGTGATACTGAGTCTATTAATTATCAACGGCGTATCACTTTTCAAATTGTTTCCATCAAATAGTATCGCCCTGTATTTTTTTAAGAAACTGAATAATGAAGAATCTGTGTGTATGTATGTTCTTCGCATTGCGAAAAAAACGATGGTACCGAGAGCCATCTAATTTTGAGTAACGTAGTCCTTCACTCGAGCTTCACGTGGAAGCATAAATTATGACTTATGTTTGATTTATTATTTATTACAAATTTGTAAAATGCTAATGAAATTTTTATTAACAAACTCTCAAAAGATTTGAAAAGGAGCAGCAGCAACAGTTCCAAAAACAACATTTTTATCTCCAGCGCGCGAGACTGTTGCCATTCAAAAAATATATAAAATAGTTATCTTTTAGTTTTACTATAACAAACTCGGCTCTATAAAATAAATGTGTTGCAGCGGCATGCTATAGAATACTTTTATCTTCCACATGCCAGCGTGTTGTCATTTAAATCGTATAACACTTGCCTTGTATACGACCGTGTATAGATATGTAACGTAAACGGCCTTGTGTAGATTAATGGACGGGGTTACATTTGTAATTGTTCACAATCTGCCATTTGAAAAAAAAATATTTGGTAAGAAAAGTTTTTAAGTATCATTGTACTGTCCATCAAGGAACTTTTTGTGGCATAGTCTTACATCTGTCTTCTGTGGTTGACACTGTAGCGTGTTGTATGAACAAAATGCGAGCTCGAGCTTTGAATCGACAACGATTACGTGAGCTTCTCCCTGAAGGAAAAGGAAAAGAAATGCGAGTTATTCCTTCATTGTAATGTACTTAGTCTTTCCAAGGAAGTGCGCTGGCTAGATTTTGGAATTTGAGGGAGCATGTTTTAAAATATCAGAAAGAAAATGAATTGCCCAGTGAGTGCTTGCTATGAGATTAAGCTTTTCTCACCGACATTATGGGACTTTAAAATAGTTTAAATTTTATATTATAGGAAAAGATTACATTTTACCTATACCGTTTGGTCACATATCGTCTTTTGTGAACAAAATGTTGCTTTTTTGTCTCGATTTCAGAGAAAAAATATTTTTCAAGTTTAACTAATATGCAGCTAATTTTCTTAGCATCATCAAAAGCTAATTCTGATTGGATTGTTTATTAAAAAAGTACTTCCAATTTCAAAAGCCACAGTAATTAAATACTGACTGTTTATTAATTATTTAGAATTTAATGTTCCAAGTATTAACAATAAAACCTAAGTTTGCGCTTTTGATCTATTTATTATATTATTTTTTATATCTCCACTACACAGAGTTACATGGACGAAATATGCTATTTACGTAAAATTCCCATAATCAGCCAATAGATCAAACTTTTCACATTTTTATATTTTCTAGTATGTCGAAAATGTTGGAACTGACACAATTTCTTTTCATATAGTGACAGTCTTCCCAAGAAGGCTCGCTAGTTTAGGTGATCTAGTGCTTTTCAATCATGTACTTAGGCAACAGTATTAATGAAAAAAAATTAAAATCAAGGAAAATTGCTCTTGATTTTCCGATAGAGCCACAAAATATTTATACATTGTTTCAGCTTACTTCATATTTATTAGCTTAATTCGCTATCGTTATCAAAATTTATGGTACCACATTTAAAGAAGATCAGATTGTAGAGGTAATACGCTAGGACCAAGTTACTGCTTCATTGTTCGTTAGAAAACAGGGCTACTTTGCTAATATTTTATTCTTTCGATCAAGATTAATGATAACAATATTATCAGAACTTTATGAAAATTATCCAGTTTATTCATAATAGCCTGTAAACTTGTAAACCAGGCGTGGGCAGACATTTCCATGATACAAGTTACATCTATTTTTTTTTAAGTGTTCAGTCCACCCAGTCATCTAGGTGTGGTGAGCTAAATGAAGGTCTATAACATTTATAATAATTTGATAATAAATACGAAATATTTAAGTGCCTACCTAACTCTGCCTAAAAACTTTGATCTTCTAAAACCGCGTTTAAAGCAAAATGCAAGATGCAAATAGAATATTAATAGCCGCAAATGTAATACATCGAATCATTTGCCTAAGCAAACACAGTCGCATGGATTGTGAAAAGATGATTCTCCAGTCTAGCTGGTTTCGGTGTTCCTTAAATAAGCTTCTTTTAATTTACGCGTCTTAGGTCTTAGTAAAGGTGGTCACCCCAAAATATCTTGCCGGTCCACTGGTCGATGGCGATCGACTAATGGCCAACGCTGTTGTAAATGAACAGCTTCGATAAGCGTATGATACTGCATCTATTTGTGCTGACTTTTGGCAGTGTCGGTTGATTTTAAAGATCTACTAATCGCTTATGAAATAAGTAAATTAAGCTTTTAATGTCGTTTCTAGATTATCATTTTCTAGAGTTCTGAATGGTGCATTTATACCTTTAAGTGTTCAAAATTATTACATTATGCTTAAAATGCACCTTTACATTTAAAAACCTTTTTTTATGTTGTAGAGACATTAGGATATTTTTGGAAGCAGACAAGATGAAAATTGAACAAACGCCTTCGCCGGGAATCGAATTACGTGCCTCTGAAATACCGGCTCAGTTTGCTGATCACTACACCACGAAGGCACGCTAGGAAGATGGGAGAAGTACCTTATAATGTAAAGAAAATTCGTCATGAAAACTATCATGAACTTCATCAAAAATATCGCTAAGCTGTAGTTTGTTAGATTAAAAAAAGCTACTTCAAGGCTGTTACCACCCTCCTCATTTGTGATAGTAATGCATGTCATCATTACAGCACAGCACTTATTTCTTCCACCTCATTTGAGACTGCAGTTCAAGTCAGCCTTCAGTCATACTCTTTTCATGAAACAAAATAGTTAAATGAAAATAAAATGGAGTGAAAATATTAGCCAATTCTATTCATTTACTGCAGCTGTCGTTCCCATGATTACGATGGAAATCGGTGAGCGAATAATTAATTGACGTTCCTGTTTTAAAGTAACAGACTGTATCAGGTCACCTGGTGGATGGTTTGACAAAAATTTTATTTTATTTTGGTACAAGAATTGCGGTTTATAATAAGATTAAGAAAAGTTTGCACCTTTAGAAAATTCGATTACTTTTAAAGCTATAAGAAATAAATTTAGAAAAATAAAGTGAATCTCTTGTGTATTGATATATATTTCATAAGAATAACAAATTTCGGAATGAAAAAGCCTCGAAAATAATCTCAGAATGTGATAAAGCTTTAATCATTACATCCAATTTTATCATTCTTTTGAAGGAAAAAAAAATAATTTTCACTCACGAAAAATAAATATTGCGATCCTGGATTCCGTATTGTATATTGTCTCTGGCATAGATATAACTTGTTTCAGAAATTTCAAAAGTTTGATCCTAACAAGAATGTCAGAAATCTATCAAGAAAACCTTTGAAAATTTCGTTAATTTTGTAACATTTTATCATTATTATCGTATATATATATGTGGCGTTCCAACAGATACTTCAACTTCTATTCATGAGATGGCGCCACGTGTAAAATCCAGTTCTTAATCGGAGCAGCAAAGCGACGTCATTACTCACTCAGACTTCTCGCAACACAACTGTACGCGAAGGTAACATGAACTGTGTTCCGATCTCTGCGTTGATCTCTGCAATGTAATTTAAATTGTAATTTAGTACTTAATATATTCTTTTGTTATAGGAGATTGTCTACTCTTATTTTCTTTAATTATATCATGCATTAAGCACACGACCACCAAAAGTGGTGACCTGTTGACTGAGCACGCTACTGACAATGGATTTTCAACGACCCTAAGCCACGTGCATCCAAGGCATTCTGAAGAACTGACTAAAAATAACAACGAATATGGACATTAAACGTACGCTACAACGTACCCTTTCAATTATTTCTAGAACTATTGATATATATTGCTTGTTTTTTTTTTTTTTTTTTTTTTTTTTTTTTCAAAGTCGTGCGTATCATTGCAAGGAGTTTCAGCTAATCATCAATGTGATCTGTTCCGTTCCGCTGACTTCGCCAGTCGTGCAATAATTCTTCGATCATTCAACTTTTGTGACAAATGTGATACAATAGTGATTTTCGCTAAATGTGCTACATCAGTAATTTTTCTGCAACGTGCTACGGCAAAATTCTTCCCTCAGTGTTCGAAAGTAGTGAATTTTTTTCCCATGTGCTACAGGAGTGATTTCCTTTTTCCTTCGAAACTGCCTTAGCAGTGTGAAGTGGTGATTTTGTGTGTGCGCAATACAAAATGAACGCATCATTTTTTTTCTCAAATAGGGGTTTCTTTTCAAATGCATTTCGGTAAAATATTATTTGTGTGTGTAATTGCTGACCCTATCTTATTTGTGTGTGTATCGTTACGTAAATTTTTTCTGCATGGTTAAAATATTTATTGTTATCATGGTAAAATATCAATAGTGTATCCTCATGCTACAATATTTGTGCCGTTAAGTGTTTATTAATTAAAGTGAAAATTATCTATCAGTATGCCCGACGATATTCCACCAGAGCCACAAATCACACGCGTTGCGGTGAAGCCACCGCCTTTCTGGAAAAATAATCCTTCATTGTGGTTCGCTCAGATCGAAGCACAATTTTCTATCGCTCGCATTAGTGAGGATTCTACAAAATTCAACCATGTAGTTGCAGCAATTGAGTCTGATATTCTGAATTCAGTGCATGACTTAGTTCTC
This sequence comes from Stegodyphus dumicola, assembly GCF_044657685.1. Lineage (NCBI taxonomy): Eukaryota > Metazoa > Arthropoda > Arachnida > Araneae > Eresidae > Stegodyphus > Stegodyphus dumicola. Next base: position 93,603,999 of record NC_140772.1, on the reverse strand, counting down.
AAACCACCTGATTGTGATAAATACTCCAAACTGAAACAGCGGCTCATTGAAATCTATTCAGAAAGTGAATCTTCAAAAATACGTACTTTACTACAAGGACTTGAACTTGTAGATCAGCGACCTTCATACTTGCTGTCACGAATGCGTGATCTGGCAGGAAGCCATTTTAGTGACGACTTATTGAAGTCACTATGGCTTTCGCGTCTCCCTAATAACATACAAATAATTCTTGCTGCTTCCAATGAAGATCTAACCCGTTTAGCAGCAATGGCTGACAAAATTAATGAACTTGTTACTCCAGCTTATGTCAGTGCTGCTAATGCTGCACCTTCCAGTTCATCCCTCGAACAACAAGTGGCTGAATTGACCAAAAAAGTATCTGAACTGTCTACAAGTCTTCATGCTTCACGGAGATACAATCGATCAAATCAGGGCCCACGTAATAAATTTCGTGCCCGAAGCAGGAGTCAATCTCGTCACAATACTCGAACGCAGTACAAAGAACCCACAAGTGGCATATGTTTTTATCATATGAATTTTGGCTCGCAAGTGTGCACCTCCATGCACTTTTGTACAAGCGGGAAACTAAATGGGCGGTCTTCTGCTGGCCAACAGAATGTCCGCCACATCGACAGAATAGTACTGGCTGATCATTCAACTCAGTTATGTTTTCTAGTAGATACTGGAGCTAACATATCAGTGCTCCCGAGAACTAAAACAAATGCTCACCAACTTAATAAACTTGTACTGTATGCAGCCAATGGTACTCAAATTGCAACCTACGGCACCAAACTATTGACACTTGATTTAAACTTGCGCCGGACTTTCAACTGGCCTTTTATTATTGCGGATGTAACTCAAGCAATTATTGGTGTCGACTTCTTGACACATTTCCACCTTCTAGTGGATGTCAAGAATAATTGCTTAATTGATGCTACAACTCAGCTGACATCACAGGGCCGTGCTTCTCACATATCGAACGTACCTACCAACATAAGTGTTGTATCGGGCAGCACACGGTTTCATCGCTTATTAGCAGAATTTCCTGACATTTTAAACCCATCCAAATCAGGGCAGCATACTCATCAGCCAGAAGTGTATCATCACATTGAAACACATGGCCCACCTGTATTTTCCAAGCCTCGTCGTCTTTCTCCAGAGATGCTAAAAACTGCTCGCAAAGAATTTGAATTCATGCTAGCACAGGGAACCATTCGCCCATCTAAAAGTCCATGGGCCAGTCCACTTCACATGGTTAAAAAGTCTAATGGTGACTGGCGGCCTTGTGGAGATTATCGTCGACTTAATGCCGTCACAGTCCCTGACAGATATCCAGTCCCACATGTCCAAGACTGTACCCATCTTTTTCATGGAACAAACATATTTTCTACCCTCAATCTTGAAAGAGCATATCATCAGATCCCAGTGCATGCTGAAGATGTGCCCAACACCGCAGTGACTACACCATTTGGTCTCTTTGAGTACTTATATATGCCATTTGGCCTTCGCAATGCTGGCCAAACATTTCAGCGTTTTATACGTCTGGCCTCGATTTCTGCATCCCATATTTTGATGATATCCTGGTTGTATCTACAGATGCGGAAGAACATTTTCAACATCTGCGTCAGATTTTCACTCACCTTAAAGATCATGGATTAAAACTAAATCCATCCAAATGTGTACTTGGTCAACCCTCAGTTTCCTTTCTTGGATGTCTTATCACCCAGAATGGAGTCAAACCTTTACCGGAAAGAGTCAAAGCAATTAACGACCTACCTCAGCCCAAAACCATCTCTGAACTGAAGCGTTTTCTAGCAATGTTAAATTTCTACCGACGCTTTCTGCCAAATGCCGCAAAAACACAAGCCTGCCTACATGAGTTTCTGAAGAATAGCAAAAAAAAAAAAAAAACGATCAACGAGCTGTCCCTTGGACTGAATCTGCATCTGCAGCATTCGTGCAATGCAAACACGATCTGGCAAATGCAGCCACACTTTCTTATCACTCACCTAGTGATCAGCTCTCTATAATGGTAGATGCATCTGACACGGCCATAGGAGCAGTGCTTCAAGCCCATACCACTAAAGGACTTTTCCCAATGGCATTCTTCTCCAGAAAACTTACTACTGCAGAAAGGAAATACAGCACATATGACAGGGAGCTACTTGCTGTGTACTGTGCTGTTAAATACTTCCGGCACAACTTGGAAGGACACGACTTCATCATTTTCACCGATCATCGACCATTAACCTTCGCTTTTAGAAAAAACTCTGACTCATGTTCTCCTCGTCAGCTTCGACATCTGGATTTCATCGCCCAGTTTAGTACAGATATCAGATATGTCTCTGGTACTGATAATTGTGTCGCTGATGCCTTGTCTCGGGTAAACAATATCAACCTCACTACCCCAGATTTCTCTGAAATTGCAAAAGCTCAATTGCATGATGAGGAACTCAAGAACCTAATCTCAAATCCACAAACCTCCCTTCAGTTACAACCGCTGCACATTGATCCAACGCTTAAAATTTACTGTGACATAAAGAATAATAGAATACGTCCCTATATTCCTGTCAATTTTAGACGTGAAGTGTTTAATGCCTTGCACAATTTGGCACATCCTGGAATCCGTACCACCAAAAAGCTGATCGCAGACAGATTTGTCTGGCCAGCAATGAATCAAGACATCACAGAATGGACTCGTTCATGTATTAGATGTCAACGGTGTAAAGTATCCCGTCACACTCACAGCCCCATTCAACAATTTAACCTTGCAGCAAGACGCTTTGATCATGTGCACTTAGACTTGGTTGGCCCATTGCCTCCTTCAAATGGTTACACTTACCTCCTCACTTGTATTGATCGGTACACAAGATGGCCTGAAGCCATTCCTATTGAAAATATATCCGCTGAAACTGTAGCTCGAGCATTCATCTCCCAGTGGCTTTCAAGATTTGGCATGCCTACCACCATCACTACTGACCAAGGCCGACAATTTCAATGTCACTTGTTCGCATCCTTCACCTCTCTTCTTGGCATTCGCCATATTCGCACAACACCATACCATCCATCTGGAAATGGGATGGTGGAACGCTTTCACCGATCTCTCAAACAAGGTCTGAAGTGCCACAGTAGCACACACTGGACAGAAGCCTTACCCCTAGTCTTGCTTGGTCTTCGCACAGCATTCAAAGAAGACACTGGTAGCACTGTGCCGAAATGTTATATGGTGCAACCCTCCGTCTGCCAGGTGAATTCTTTCACCCAGAATCTACTCCAGTTATCGACCCTCCAACATTCCTTCAACGTTTACGTGAGACCATGAGCAATCGCCAACCGCAGCATCTTCGCATAACCAGCCAAGCTATTTTGTACATCCTGCGCTTGAGACATCTTCGCACGTATTCGTGCGCAACGATGCAATTAAGCCAACTTTAACACCTTCATATGATGGTCCATTCAAAGTTGTCAAACGAACACCAAAACATTTCACCATCATCTGCAATGGTAAACAATCAGTGATTGGAATCGATCGTCTCAAACCAGCATTTCTAATGCAAGATCCAACAACTTTCTCATCAACATCACTCCCGGAAGAAAGCTTACATCCCGTTAAAGAGCAACCTAAAACTACCAGATCTGGAAGAAAGGTTAAATTTAACCCAAAGTACTTATAACGTACCGATGGTACTTGGGAGGGAGTACTGTGGCGTTCCGACAGATACTTCAACTTCTATTCATGAGATGGCGCCACGTGTAAAATCCAGTTCTTAATCGGAGCAGCAAAGCGACGTCATTACTCACTCAGACTTCTCGCAACACAACTGTACGAGAAGGTAGCATGAACTGTGTTCCGATCTCTGCGTTGATCTCTGCAATGTAATTTAAATGGTAATTTAGTACTTAATATATTCTTTTGTTATAGGAGATTGTCTACTCTTATTTTCTTTAATTATATCATGCATTAAGCACACGACTACCAAATATATATAAAGAACTCGAATCAGCCTTTTCATGAAATTTCTGTGAACTATATATATGTGATCATAAAAGTATAAAGTGCAATTTGCACAAATGTTTCTGTGATTTTCTGTTGCCAGTTGTTTAATGGATAATATTAGTGATTGCTAGTGGTTCGACATAGGTTCAAATCTTGGCTAAGGTGTTAGCTGCATAGGCGTTTTTATGTATCTTCACACGTTTGATATTAATACGAGGCATGTTCTCTGGGTAAGGCTTTTCCGAATACATTTAAGGCAAATAGCCTTCGCGAGATTTACCATGTTCGATTAAAGCAAAATTTAGAAAGTAAGTGGTATAATATTAGATATTATCAGCCAAATATTCTGTTTGTGCATTCCTCATTAGTTAGAGTTGATATTCTAAAGTCCAATCTTTTGAACTTTATGCGGGTGGAATTGTAACATTCATAACTATGGTGTATGTCCTGGTAGACAATGCTTTGTTGATCATTTCTACATTACCGGCTTGAATTACCTCTGTTACAGAAATATTAACATATAAAATGCTTTATTTCGACTGTTCCTAAGTCCCTCTACACAGGGTTCGACTGGGGGACATCCTGGGGCATTATGCCTCAGACCTGTACTTAGACAGACTCAAATCCCGGCGTATATAATCAGTCTTCCCAGTGTCTAGAACCATTCATTTTCCGGTGGTGGGTTCAGAGTTAGCAGGTATCGTACTGGCATTGTCTTGTATGCTCTTTGGGTTTGGTGACGCTACATGGTTACTTATTGAAAAGTTATCTTTAGGATTTAGCTCCCCTTTGTCAACACTAGGAGACAGCCTGACCCGACTACATTTTCTTTGTATGTGACCAGCTGGGGTTCGGTCGTTGCTGATTTGTGTTCTATAAACTTTAACTGTGCATTATTGTGCCCCTAGTCTGACAGGTGGTTATGCCTCCTTGGTTCACCTCTGAAGGAGGAGGCGCAATAACCGTGCTCAAAAAGGTCTGTTCATACCTGGAAGTCTCCCTTTATGGTGTAATGTTCTTGAGTTTAAATCATAATCAGTCATATCACTGTCATTAGGTTCAAGATGTTTTCCTCAACCTCGACGTCATAACATATCAGTTCTTCCAATTTCTATGGCCAAATATTGAAGGCAATATCAGTCCAACTGCTGCTCAGAATGTCTATGTGTATGTAACCTTCATAAATCCCAAAGTGGGTTTGCCCAAAGTGGGGTAGCAGGAAAGAGAAATAGTAGTTTCAAGATTTAAAAATAATTAGCTGATATTTTAATATATTATGAGAAAATATTCATGGATTTTTACTTTAAGAAAAATGTGTTTTAATGTAAATTTCATAGCATAAAATCGCTTTTCTTCATGCCACCGATGAAGCGGAAACACGAAATTTCTTCCATTAAAATCTTGGATTCTAAAGCCTTTAAATGTGAGGCAAGTTTAAAACTTTATTTGCTTTCTGCTATTGGCTTTTTATTATATAGCCATATTTCTGGAAATGAACTTGATAGAAATAGTCTTAGTCATTAAATTAAAATTTTAATTGTTAACGAGGAATGCCCATAATCAAAAAATGCATTAGCGATGAATAGCATCTAAAAATGTAAAATATATCACAGGAGGACACTGATAAGAACTCATCATGTAAATTATAGATAAATTTAGTATATTTAGTTTAAAATAAATTTAATTTAGTAAACTTAGTTATGTTTTTCGATATTTGGTGCTTTTATTAAGTTTAATAGATCATACAGATGTTTTATTAATAAATTAAAAGTTTTAGTAGACTATAGGGTATAACAGAAAACACATACATTATCGGGTAAAAGACCTTCTAGTAGGAATCTAGTGTTGTTTCTTCACAAATCTACTTTATTTTACATGAGATAAAACTAATTTGAGTCTTATAGCTAAGCCAACACTAAGCGGCTTTTCTAATAGCACTCTCTTTCTTCAAGAAATCGGAAAAGGAATAAAAGAATAGTTTTGTAGCTGAATTCAAGTCTCTAATATGAATTGCTCTTTTACGAACAAGCGCAATACTGCATCTAAATTATTATTATGTAACTTCAATATTATTATTGGAATTAATTCATTATTATCATTTATCTGAACCAATGGTGATGTAGTTTTTAATTGCATTTTATTCCAGGAAGAATTAGATTAAGTAAGAGATTTTTCCATGCATTCCATTTGGTGAAAACATCATTTTTAAATTGATTTGCAACTTCAAATTGCTCTTATAAACTTTTCACTCGAAACTGAGTTACATAAAGAAAATTTTTATGCGTATCTGAAAATTAAAAAAAAAAAAGATATATGTGTGTGTATATTTTACTTGGTATTAAAAATAAGTTTTGCAATTGCAAGATCAAAAATGTGCATTAAAGCTTTAGCTCAGCTTGACTGTACTCTTCTTTGCGATATATATATATATATATAAGATTAAAATGTGTAAATCAGCTTTAAAATTTAATTTAGCAATAGCCTCTTAATTCCTCATTTTTAATTTGGGTATTTCGCTTTCTCTGTTATAAAAATAACAACATTTCTGGACTACGCCACCAACATCATCTCTTGGTGAGATGCCATATTGAATAATTAGGCATTGCTTGGGGGTACTATTTCATTCTGCTGTCTTTTTATTGCAACATTAACAAAAATGTAAATATACTGACTCACCATTAGAATGCCACAAATGTCAGTTGAAATAAAAAAAAAATATTAAATCTTACTTGGCTTGACAAATCTTACAATCTTGTATTACAATCTTGAATCATTTAATCTTACAATCTTGAATCATGACACGTATTCATTCAAAATTCAACATTTTAGCATCCTACGCAATCAGAATTATTCCTCTGCAATAGGGATCTACGTTCTGTGCTATCTACGTGCTGCGTCATCCGTATTTTTTCATTTCTACGTTTCTACGTCTCAGTATTCCTTTATCAGAATTTGTGAATTTGTTTTTATTATATATAGGCAAAATGAAAAACATTTAGAACCAAATCCACAAAGGCAGGAAAGAAATTAAATTAATGACAATAAAATCCAAATTTTCCCATATGTATGTAAAATCAAACCAATAAAAAACAGACAAAGTAAAAACAAAAATAAAAAATATATAGACAGAAGAATGCTATTAAAATCTTGATTCAACGCTGTCAAGAGGAGGCAGATCAGATTCAAATTGAACCCCCTCTCCCCTTGTAAAATCACTGAATTTTAATTGATACAGAATTATCTGATTGGCTATACTAAATTGTACAATTTTAGCACTTCACCAAAAATTCTGAATCCCTCCTCAGCGCAGGTAATTCCCAAGTGTAATAAAAAAGTACAGAAATAAATTTTTATGCATTAATTTAATGTTCAAGAAAGTAAAAAAAAAATAATAATTATACATATTTTAGAGAAATAAATGTAAATAATATGTGATTATAAAACATACGTAAAAAGTAACAGAAGACTGGAAGCACCAACCTACCGTTATGCCGACTCACAAGATGGCAAGTAGAATTCAAAGAACTGATGAATAAGGAGAAGATAATTTTTCAATATTTTAAAAATTTGGAAATCAAACAGTAAGAAAAAGAAAAAAGGAAACAAGGTTAGAAAAGAAGAAAGTCTTCATGTCATGGATACGCACGTATCATGACGACTTAGAATAGAATAGGCCCTCTGTTAATAAAAGTATAGTCAACAAAAATGTACAGTAATGCAAATATATAGATATATGCAGTATAAAACCTTCTACAACTTCCTTCTTTATCCTGCTCTATTATATATATATATATATATATATTGTATATGTTGTATATGTATATATATGCGTATGTAATGGAATAATTTGGGAATAACCGCAATGGATTAAAGATGGATCTCTGCGTTGTAAATAACTTGGAGACACTTTAACTACATAATTAAGAAAACACTTGAAGACAGACGTGGCTGTAATTTCCCCTCGTAATTTTATGCCTCGATAACTGATCTTTAGAACACATATTATTCTTTACATATCATCATTATGGAGGCTATATGAACCCCACAATCCTGTACATATATATGTATTTGCTGGTTTTTTGGATAACAATGATTTTATATTGCATCGCATTTGAAAGCAATAGTCAAACAACTGCTAACAAATAAAAGTTTATAATTCAGAAAGCATAATGTAAATAAAATAGAAAAAATAAACAAAATAGAGAAGAATTACTGAGAGAAATAAAAAAAAAATATATTTCAAAATCAATCTGAATTAGATTCATTTTAACTAGTTAACTTGAATTTTGATGTGATATGTTTTCGGAATGTTTACACCACATTTAGTTAAAGTGGAATAAACTAGGGCTTGTTACTTTTCCTGATGAATTTCTGTCAGTGTTTAAAAAAGAAAAACTAATATTTGGATCTCTGTATGCTTCTAATGTATCTAAAAATGTATTAAGTTTACATTAAACTTTTCTTAGCTTTGTATTTGCTTACAATTATAAGCTACAGATTTATGCGTATTAGACGCATTTTAGTGAAATATTTAATAAGGTAACTGTTTTCGTTTTTTAATCTGTGAATATTATCTTTGATCAGAACGCTTTTGCATGTAGAAGCGATTAAATATATTCCCACAAGCTATTTAGAATTTCGATCAATATTTAGATTTCATAGTAAGTTGAAATATCGGAGTACGTTTTTCTGGGAACGCGCAAATCTTATATAAATAAATTTCATACAAATGTAACTAAACGCAATTTCCTTTAGGAACCGAAATGTAGCTTCTGCACAGTATTAAAATCTGAGTTTCGCCCACCAGCGGCCGAGCGGTAAAGTCGCTGAACACTGGTAGTTCGGTCCGAGGTTCGAATCCCGCGAACGGGCTGGCTGCAAGAGTGGTTTCCCCATGTGTAACGTGTATACGAGCCAGTTTCCCTTAGAAAGTCCTCCACGAAGGCATCCCTCCTCTTAGGCAGATAGCCCTAGCGTGCTTTGCCATAATTAAATACACACACACACAAAATCTGAGTTTCGAACAATAATTTCGAACTCACCATGTTTTGGATTCTTCGAGATGTACTAAAAAGCAGTTCGATAAAAAAAAAAAAAAATCATATAATTATGGTTTTCGAACAGATAGTCTTCATATCTTTTCTGTCGTATGTATAATATTGAACATGTACATATATGTACTCATACAAATTTTAATTGTTTTCTGAAAATATTTTCCCTTAAATTCAAAAATTGTTGAGAAACATTAATCGGAATAAAAGTTGAGTATATTTGCAGATTGGTAAGACAAATGAAACATCCTGTCCAAATTTTAAGTAATATGAAGAAGATTTCATATTTTCTTTTATTTTTTAAGCTTTAACGCCATTTTCTAAGGAAACACATTTCCGTTTAAAATAGGATTACTCGAATTCCACTCGAACAAATTCTTAGTGCACACCAATTAAGAAAAGTATGTGGTATTGCGAACTGTATAACGAAACATAATGCGTGTAAGTTGAATATTCAAAAGATTGCGTGTCTTCCTATGATCACATAGACGTGATCAAATTATTGGCGAATAAATTATTCTTCAACAAAATTGTATTTTCAGGATAGATTGCTTTACGTCTCTTTTGCATTGTAATAAGAATATAGCGTGCTGACTATGCATTTAAAAAAAACTATTTAGAATATATCTCTTACTTGAAAGAGACAAATAAAAAGAAAGAATGCAGAAATTTCTCATTTTGAAAGCAACAAAATATAAGATGCTTCAAAAACTTAATGTTCCTATAAATGCAAAAGCATTGACAAAAACTAAGCAGAAACTAAAAAAATGACATGCTAAAGAAAAACCTGGAATTAAATTCACAGTCTCATGTACTTAATAAAAAAGGGGATTTAAGAGAAAAGTTTGATTAGATTTTGTATTTGGTAATAGTTCAGGGAACTAATGTAATAAATATACGAATAAATTTAATAAAGAAGAGAAATAAAAGTTTTTAAAAAGTGGCAAAGGTAAATACTATTATTTCATACTTTCCGTTGTCAAATAATTGAAAACGGAAATTCTTAAATTGATAGTTTAATTCAAAACGCAAACAAAATAGAGCTAAGAACTTTGCTAATATTAAATAAATAAATTTATCAGGATTGAATGTAAGGGATATAAATGTTCTTAAATAACTTTAAAAATCCCATTTCTCTTTAAGTCGCCATATTCTGTCAGGAATATGTCTACAACTCAATTCTTGGAGTGTCTTAATTTACTAGCAGATCTTATCTTCAGCTACCTAAGAAATCGACCAGGGCACAACAGAGTAGGGCGTCAACACAATTCAAAGTAGCATAAGCTGCCTTCAAGGATCGTCTATGTATCAGCTACTTCGAACTTAGTAGTGGATTCAGCACTTGCATGTCAATGATGCAATCAAAATAATTGCAAATGTAAACGATTTTCTAATGACCACAAATGGTTATATAAGGGATGAATGCAAGACAAATGCACAATTCACTACTGATCTACTAGCAAACTGGCCACTAGAATACAAACTGGGGATATCTCAAGGTAAAACACAGGCCGTGATACTAAGCCCAGACAGGCTAGTATCACGGCGGCCATAGAGAGCTCTCAAGAGACTCATAGAGAGCTCTCATCATAGAGCTCTCAAGGACTAGCCCATCCAACGAAAGATGGTTTCCAGTGGTGCCCTGTATAAACTTTTCCAATTACTTAATCACTAAATTATTAAAATTATTTTATAAAACTTCAGGGACGCCAGACCTGAACCCCGAGTAAAAAAAAGGGATAATAAAACGAAACATAAGAAAAAATCATAAACATGACGGGACAATACCATATACTATTAAGCAGACCCATGCATTTACACTACATCAAAAGCAACTGAGAAAACTCAAAATATAAAAGTTGTTAGTATATGTGTACAACATAAAAAAAGAGGGAAAAATGAAAAGTAATGATATTATATGTATATATATATATATATATCACTACTACACATTTCACTCTCCAAAAGCAATCTCGATTTCTTATTTTCTTAGGGTGATAATGTTCACCATATCTCTTACAAAAAACTCTTCTCAAATCTTCCATGTTGAGTTGCCCAAATGTTGCTCTCACGCTCCCGAACAATGTTATTAACGAAGTACCTGCCGGTTCCAGTAATATCGCGGGTTTTGTATTTATTATCTTCTTGGAGGTGAAAATCTTGCAAGGTATGTTCGGAATCGTGCATGAAGCTGATAATATGATTCATTTCTACGTCATTAAATATTACTATTTTTCAATCAAACTTTAAATTATTTAGGTATTTTGTTAGACTTAGCCCAGTTATTTTATTATTCTTGTATAGAACATATCTTCATAATAGAACAATTTTCCTTTTAGAGTCTTGAACATCAGTATTTAAGATTGCATCCTCCAGGACAGCTTCTTGGCCACAGCGTCAACCTTTTTATTTCCAGCAATAAAATTGCGGGCCTTTACTCAATGTAGCCTAATATTATGGATCAAATTCAGTTCTTTAGTACATTTATTATTTCATTCAGTAAATAATGCCAATTTTCTGGGTGGAAGAGCGCCCGAAATTCAGATAGAATAACTGGATAAATATTAATAAAATAACCTTTCGTCAAATTAGTCTTAATTAAATGCAATGAGTCTCTTACAGCGAGCAATTCAACATGGTAGATTGGGTTGAAGTTTTTTAGTCCATTTTTGACATTATCTATTTCGAAACTATGAATGTATATAATCCCTGCTTTGCTGATCCTCCTCTCCATCACCAGACTCACTTGTGAAGTTTTAAATATTAGGCATCAGATAATCAAAAAAGACCCAAAAAACCTGTCATTTGGATGTAAGTGGTCTTCAATGTAAACTTTAAAGGCATCTGAATAAATATATAATTTATCATATTTTTTCATATCTGTCAAACCATAGTTTAGGAGAATTTTATTATAATATTATTTATACTGGATCTAGAAGGATGAAACAGCTGCCAATTCGCATGCAGCTTCTCTTGCGACTGTTCTTAAATGTCTTGTGATAGCCAGCAGCTAGCTGCACAGAGTACAGTTTTCTACTGTAATGCTGATAGTTCACTTTTCCATCAGCCACACGCTCCAATGCAGTATGGAATTTTCGGTACAATCACATTGCAATAGCGTGATAATTTCTACTACCGTCTGATACACAGATCTCCCAGACACAGACACAGAACAAGCAACTCATCTGGTATGGAGAATCATTTTAAATTTCCACAACACCACTTTCTTTTGAGCATCTGTCGAGGCTACCGAGCTTACGCTATTAGTACTCTGAAGATCCTTCGAGATACCCCTTCGTGAGTAGCCGAGGCGAGAATGCACCATCGTGCGCATACTCAGACTTAGTGGATTGTACGATCTTTGCAATCTGTAGGAATTATTCCTGAAGATTATAAAGAACGTATTCACTGCAACACCTGAATTTGATATTATAACAGAATGAACATCTGCTCCAGCCACATTAAAGGCCATCTACGCCTGTGATTCCAAATGTGAAGCTAGGAACCGGAATTAGAAATAGCATCTTGAGTGGCACAAACATAGCAAGCACATGGACCAGAAAATCTAGCGGCCTCAGACCGTTGCTAAACAGTCATTCACATCGTGAGATATACTACTAAAAATTATTTTATCTTTTTGATCATTAATCTGAGACCAAAATTGCAAAGGGTACTGCCCATAGAATAAGATCTATGGCAATCACATATCTCACCGGGTTGCCAAATTAGCAACAAAAGAAATCAGTGTTAACACTCTCAGTATAAAACTACCAATTTCTCATCTAAAATATTCCACACGCCAATCCCTTTATAATAAATGGGAATTAGACGGAAACTATGAAGTTATAGGCAAACGCGTATTCCATTGCATTCCAAATATTAGTGCAGTTTATTAAAATGGCACAGACACAGAACAAGCAACTCCCACACTTCTTCACTCGGCATCAACCTTAATCGTTTTGGTTTCACAGTGTCAATCTCTTTACTTAACGTCGTAACGTGTAGGTAAATCAAAATGTAAAAGCAACCAAAGAAAAAGAAAATAACCTGGGTAACAGTGAATATGAATATTAGATAACTTCATGATAAATTATGGCGATTGCTAATTTATATTTCATTAAAACCTGGACTCTTATCCTTATAGTTATTAACATAGTATAAACATCAGATGATGTTACAGACTGATAAAAGAGAACGCTAAAAGAAAATGTGTAACTATACATAAATACGAAATTATTATACCCTTAGGAGGTAGAAAAGTTAACATATAAAAATATAAGAAATAAACATAAACATAAATTTATAAAAGGCAATCAAAATTTTCCACAGTAGCATATTTGCAAAATAATATAAAGGTGGAGAATCAACTGTTAAAATATGTTCGATATATCGAACCTTGTGAATGCTTTTCCTCTTTTATCTTATGAAGGTTAGTATATTGCTTTAAGAGACTATCAAAAATCAGGGCAGTTTCACTATTTTTCTTCTATTTAATTAACATTATAATTGTATTCTTCTTTTATATGGGAACCACGTTTATGCAATTAGTTTCGTATCAGAAGTTTGATAATAAATACACATAAATTTCTTATTTATGCATAATTTAATAAATGTTGACTGTAAGAAGAAATTAATAATTTCTTAAGTTTTAGAAAAATTCCTATTGTTTCAGCAGCGTTCTTCTTTTAAGTTTCTGTTCACACTATTAAGTGGTTCTTTGATTTTTATGCAGATTTCTATTGTGTATTTTCCTTTAACTATTTAACCAATGAAGTTTAATATGATCACCCAATCAACCAAGCAACTATTTTAAACATTTAAAGAGACAGCCGCCAGGCAGCGGTTTAAATTAGATGCAATAATTCGAAAAATCAAAGACTTGATAGAAGTTATTAGTTTAACGTACACTATATGTTCTGACATGAGGTCTGCCTTTTGCAAATGAACTAGATTAATTTTGTTTATCTTATAATTTAAATAAATATATTTTCATAAAGGAAAGTAATTTTTATCAAGATAGCTTATAAAGCACTTCAAAAATGCAAAAGATCTTTTCCGTCCTTTTCAAAAGACTTTGAAACCCTGAAACAAAAGCTTGAAGCTATGGCAAAATATTCTGTTAAGGCATAAATTTTGAAATAAGCAATAAGAGAAAGGAATTAAATACTTTTGGAACCAATTCAAAGATTTCGAAAGAAACACAAAGCCAGCAAATTTTTAACGAATCTCTTGTGATTGCGAATTATGAAAAATTCCTGGCTCTTTTAAGAATGGAGTCCCAGTGAATCACTTCTCGTTCACAATTGCTCCGCACAAAACCTGGAACTTTGCCAAATACTAACTTTGACTTTCTGTACGGATGACATCACACAAGAAAGTACCAAATGCATAAAACTACGCTTGCATAATTTTATCTGTCTCAACTTGGCAGAAATACAGTGCAGTTTAAAAAATGCATTTAAATATTACTACCCCGAAATAATAAAATAGTATAGTAGAAATATTATTCATTTAGTAGCTACTAATATTTCTAATTATCACTAAGTAATTCAAGTATTAGTAGTTTGACATTACGTAATGTGGCAAAATGTAGCCTAAATTTTAAAACATAAGAAAAAGTGCATTAGCATGATGCAAATTTTAATTTAGAGTTAGAAAAATAATAACTGTTGAAATAAAAAGGATTCATATATATAAGGATTCATTATTTCAAGTTAGTAAACAAATGATAAGGGGAACGTAGCTTTTAACACAGCTCTACGCGATTAGAATAGACTGGGAATTATAGAAATTGCTTGTAACCTCTTCTTTGACGCATACAGGGTTTTAATTATCCTAAGCGTTCCAAATAAACCATTCGAGGCACATCCAAGAATTTAGATTAGGTGCTGTTATTCAAATGTTGCTAAACTTTCTCTCATTTTATTCTCAAATAATCAGATTTTGAGATCTGCAGTATTAACTGGATATATGCAAACTTTTAATGTGTTCATATACAGATTTTGTGTATTACAATTGTTAATTAATTTAGAATAACGAAGAAAATATCCTAACACAATACAGGTGACTGAAGACGGAGATACGTGATGGCTAACATACTTAAAGAGGTATAGTCTCAACGTCTTCCTCCATCTACAAGAAACAATATAGTAGCCTGAATTGAACTAGAGCAGATACCAGAAGCTTTAGAACAAGAATTTGAGAAGTATACTGTATATATAGGTATATATATAATAAAAACAAGTTTAGAAATAATGATTTTGTAGAATCAGTTGATTTCGTAGAAACGTAGAAAGCAGAGAACGTAGAATGTTAAACCCGTAATGAATAGCAATAGTTTTATTGCGTTGAATGTTGATCCATAATGAATAGGAACTGACAGCCGAAGCAGATTAAATCTTCATTTTCATTTCAGTAAACACGTGTTGCGGCCACATACAACTTGGCACACTACTTGTGCCTATTTCATAACGTTTACATTTTTGATATCATGACATTAAAACATAGACAGCAGTCCAGCTAACCCAAAGGGCAGAAAACAAGTCCGTTGTGCTCAGGATAAAA
This sequence comes from Stegodyphus dumicola, assembly GCF_044657685.1. Lineage (NCBI taxonomy): Eukaryota > Metazoa > Arthropoda > Arachnida > Araneae > Eresidae > Stegodyphus > Stegodyphus dumicola. The sequence goes on along the minus strand of NC_140772.1, from coordinate 93,588,387 downwards.
TCCTAATTCAGACTGAGTTAGTTTTGTTTCTCAATGCATCTTGATTGGATAATTAATACAATTGTAAAATTATTACTAGCTGTTTGTGTTTCGGGTCCATTTACATGATCAGTCTTATGTAAGAGTCACATGACATGGATAAGTCTCGAAATGATCAGTGTAAAAAGAGATTGCTATTTTTAGAATAAAGAGGGTAATTAAATTTCATTTTAAGCATTTACAGGCTATTGCTAATTTACATTGTAAAGCTTTTAAAAACATTTTATTTCAGAACTTTTGATTCATCATAACGAAAAATAAAAATATATAAAAGCGAAGTTCAAGGACTTGTTTGAGTCAACTAAGAAATAAAATAAAATTAAGAACTGGATTTTTTTGCACTGTACGTCAGGCAATCTTGGTTTAATTCTAAGAGACGAGCAAATGAAATATTAAATTAAAATTTTATATTACTTGTATTTAATGTATAGTATACAGGGTTCATTAAATTAATAGAAATTTCTGTAAAATCTTATTTAGTCTAATAATTTGTATACTTGTATTCTTTATTTCAAACATCCAGAACACATTCTGTATTCAGGAGCATTATTCCTCAATGATCAGAATATAACTAATTAAATTATGTTTGTTTTTGTATGCATTTCCAGCTGTCCAATTTTTCGTTTGTTAAATTGGCATAATTTTATGTTACGCCTTTATTTCCTTTATATTATAACATTTCTTTCCTAGTGATCAATGATTGAATTTTTACGTTATAAAATTTGTAACTATTTTAAATAAGTGCAATGCATACATTCATTAAAGCCACAAAGGAATGCTCGTGTAATCCTTGCATTCTGACAAATTAGATGTTTCGAAAATAAGGATTACATTATTATATACTAATTCTGAAGTAATCCGAATTTAATGAGGTGAAAAGGGAACTAATTATACGAGCGTAACATCCTGCAAATACCTCTCGAAAGTAATCGATTCTAGAGAGCTTCCTGTAAGCATATCATGCATAATTACTGATGAAAAAGAAAAAGAAAAGAAACTTTCTGGAAGGACTTAAGACCGTTTTAAATGAAAGTCCTTTGCTTAAATAAATAACGGTAATTCAATTTCAAAAAGTGGAAATCACTTGTGGAAGAGCTATGTAGATGGAAAAATACCCGAAGGTAATAAGCTGTGAGAATTTACTGCTGCTCGAATGCAGAAGTAAATATTTTATATTAGTAAGAATGGTTAGAGATTCAGAATTATAAAATGCTAATGTCAACACTATCATACAACAACACGCTTATGAATTTACAGTCGCCCTTTTCACTTTAAATAATTGATAAAACTTTGTCTCATTTTTAGGAGATTAAATCAAAAGATAATTTTCACAGAATAATTCGACATTTGTTTAGAATCTGTTAGCAACAAAATTTCCAGGAAAACCATTAAGATATGTAAATCTCTGTAAATATATATATTTGATACGGATTTTGGATAAAACTTCACTGTTTCACACCGCGATCAGACATAGATCCAATTCTTTCGCAGTAAAAATTATTTTGCTTCTGCATTAGTTCATGGATGCTTTAGCAGTACTGTTTTTCTTCCTGAAGGAGAAAAACATGAATCAATAGAATTTTTAACCATGATGTAAGGGTCGAGAAAAAAACAAATCTAACCGTAACTTCTTTTTTAAAAGCTATTGTTCGATGAGATACATTAAGTGCACAACTTTGTTAATACAAAACTAAGAAATTTATTGAGAATTAAATTTTGTAACTTTTAATATAATACATATAAGAAGAATAAATTTGTCTGGGGGTGAACCCAAATGACACAGTTCTGGGATTAAACTGTGATTTAAGGTCCAAATTACAACAAGAAAAACTTAGAAATGTTTTTCATTACTATCTCTAAAATCAAATATACTCTATGCCAGGGGTTAGCAAACCTTTGGTCATCGAGCGCAGAAAATAAAATTTTAAATTCTTAGCGGGCGCCACTCATTCAGATTTCATAATCAAACATCAAAAGTCATATTTCAAACTAGTTTTGTCTGAAAGATATATCTTTATTGAACTAAATAACAAACATTTATAATTTATGCTCTCTAAATAAATTTCATTTTGATACGTCAATGTGAACTTTGTGTTTGTAATTCATCTGCTAATTTATTATAATCGACAGTATAATTTGAGTTGCATGCTCTTAAATAATTATCGATGTGTGAATCAGTAAGTTTTGAAAGAGATTTGACTTCAAATATGTCATATCTGAAAATATGGTCTCACGATTATAGGTACATGAGCAATAAGAATTAATCTTTACTACACACGACTTTAAAACAGGACACTAATTTTTGTTTACCAAGCTCCAAAGTATCTTATTAGTTTCATAAGATTTTAAAATAACGTTATTTTGCAAACTTACAATTTCTAATTGTTTTCCATATTGTTAAACCGAAAAATTGCTGTAGCCGTGTTTTTTACATCAAGAATATAAAAGAGATTTATAAAAAGTTTTAAAATAGGCTTTAAATTCGCAAAGTAAACAAATCTAGAATCAAATTCAGTTGGCAGTGCAGACACAATATGAACATATGAGTCTATATTAGCGATTCTCGCCCGGTGATACGTGTACCACTGGTGGTACGCAAGAGAAAAATAGGGGGTACGTAAAGAAATAAAGTATTTTAACTATTAAATTCAAAAATTAAATACCCTAACATCCTGTTTAAATTTATACGTAAATTTATGCGACTGAGCTTTGTTCAAGGTTAATAGCCGCTCATAGACTTTAGCAAAGGAATCTGTTTTTATTCTCACAAATATTCTTTTAGCCATAGACATAACAAAATTTGTCATAAATTATGTTTTTAAAAGGAGTAATAGAAATGGATGTTGTATTTAATAGGAAATAAGAATAAGTTCCTATAAAATGGTAATAGCATCTCAATAATTCTTTTAGAGTTGATCGATTTATTAGCATGTCTACACTTCACATCGCTACCATTTCCGGGCTCATATTACTTTGTTTTCAATTAGAATATTTTTTTTAAGTCGACTTGCTGTCTCTAACAGAAGGTAATTTGTTTTCCAATTTCTTTGTATTCCTTACAAAGCAAATTTTATATTCCTTTGTATTTAAGCAAATTTGGTACTCCTTCATATTTCTTACAAAGCAAAACCCTTTGAATTAGTTTCTTCCTTACCTACTTCCTTGAGAACATCGTCGTTTGTTTTTGAAGAATTCGTAATATATTGTACATTTAAATATTTGTGAAAAAATAATAAAACAAACCAAGATTTTCAAAATGGAAAAATGGCTAGGATTGACTAAGCCGAAAAGTGATGATTCGTAGGTCATAGATCCAAAAGAAACTACTAGCACTAGGAATTTTGAAAAGAAAAGGAAAACTGTTTGTAGAGAATATAATGAGTTACATATTACCAGCAGTTACCGATATCATTTTAACATTATTCAACAAAAAAGTGGCTAATGAACTTGAATTTCTTTATCAATTGATGCAGTTAAGTCGTCGAATTCATGAAATGGCAAATTCCATAAAAGAGACGCTTTTATTCAAAAATAAATCAATGTGAATTTTTCGCATTTCAATTTTAAGATAGCACTGATATAACGCACTTTGTCCTATTATTTGTTTACATACGTTTCGAAGAAGATAAATGAATTTCCGAAGGGTATTTATTTTGCGAATCTCTTCATGATAGTACAACTGCAAATGAAATTTTCAAACTAATTGATCATTTTATGTCTGATAATGATATTCATTAGAATAAGTGCATTGCCGTGAGCAGTAACCGTGAGCTCGGGCTTTAACAGGAAAACGTTCCGGTGTTATTTCTCAAATAATGTATGTCGCCATTCATCGTTAAGCTTTAGTAGCCAAAACAATCCCCGAAAATCTGAAAATCGTTTTGAATGAAACCATGAAAATTGTTAACTTCATTAAAAGCCAATTTTTAAATTCCAGATTATTTACGATTTTATGCCAAGAGTTGGGCAGTCAGCTTGAAACACTTTTGATGCATTCCAAAGTAAGGTGGTTGTCCAGAGGCAAAGTTTTAAATCGTCTTTTTGAACTTCGATCAGAAATTCAAATTTTACTTATTAGGTGTTTCTCTCGCCTTTCGTGATGTAATGGTCAGCAGACTCGGCTCGAATTTTGAGGTCCGAGGTTCAAGTTCCGACAATGCCACTGCTCAATTTTTCAATATCACCTGCTTTCAAAAAAATACTTAATATCTCTACAGTGGCGCTCGAACTAAAAATAGTGGTTGCATGATGATTCTCCATCACCAGGATTTGGCGAATGGGTCCCCTAATCCCCAGTCGCCTTTTAAAGGGAGCGTATATAAGGTATTTCGCTCGCCTTCTTACCATGCCTTCGTGTTGTAATGGTCATCACGCTCGGCGCATATTCGAGAAGTCCGAGGTCCTAGAGAGGGTATTGCTAATTTTTTACGTCTTGATGCTTGAAAATAACCTAATGTCTCTACATCCTCTGTGATTCAATATTTGAATTGCAAAATTTTTTATTTAGTAAATTATGTAGAATCGTTTAGCATATTTATCTGATATTTTTGGAAAGTTAAACGAGCTGAATTTAAGATTAATGTGCAAAGTGTTAATTTGTTTACCATTAGATATAAAATAAACGTAATGATAAAAAACTCGGCCTATAAATCAAAGACTTGAATAATAATATTTTAAACGTTTTACCGCTTTTAAAAGCTTTCTATTCGAAAGTAATTTTAAAATAAAAGAGGAATTAGCATCGGATATTAAAAGTCATTGTTTTTGGTTTTCATTGATTCGAAATGTATTTTCTTGAAGATTTTGAAAACGGGAATTTAATTAGAAATTCATTTTGTTCAAATGTACCTGAAATTTTATCCCTGTTGAACGACCTGTTGAGTAATATTTCCTGTGATCGAAATCTAGCTGAAGAATTCAAAAATAATACGCTTCTTAACTTTGTGCTGAAGTGAACAAAGGTATTTAAAGGCATTTCAAATAAAGCTATTAAAATTTTATTGCCTTTTTATACAACCAATTTATGTAACAAGAATTTTCTTACCCGTTATATTTGGAAAATAAATACAAAACAAAATTAATCCCAATTTGCGGTTAAAAGTGGATCCCAATTTATGGTTAAAATTAAGTGAAAGAAGACCAGACAAAGACATTGAATTCTTTTAAACAGACCCAAATTTCACAATAAAATTTAGAATTAAAGTACTATAACTTAAATTTTTATAATTAAATTAGTAACCAATTTTTAACCTAATATTTTTATGTGTGCATATTTAATACGAATAGACAATAGGTTGAGGCGATGGCAATATATATATTTTTAAATATATCTATTGAAGAACTGAAAAATAATCAGAAAAATAATCAGTTGTGATAATGAGGTTCCTCAATTTTTGTTTAGATGGCACGCGTTTGTCCAAAGGTTGAGAACCGTTTGCAATGCAGACACAATATTGCTATATCTGAAATAATTTATGTTGGTGCTTTAATACCTTATTCCTTTATAACTTTAACTTAATTGACTGTTGTGCCGGACAAACTAACTAAAATCAAATAATTCAAAACATTCATGAGAACATCGAAATTCTTATAAAAATTAAAACAAATCTATCAATCAATCGTATAGTGGTAGTACTATTTAACTTGCGTTGTGAGTAACCTATGCAAAAGGAAATATCAATAACCCCAAATTCAATTAAACTCTATGTTTCTTAAAAGCCTTCCGGCTCAAACAAATGGAGGGACATGACAGACCACAGTAAAATACACTAAATTAAACAAATGAAACATAAAATACATATCAAACACATTTATTAATTTCTAGAATATTCAAACATATGATAACTAGGTAAACTGATTAGTCCCCTACAATTTAACCTTAAGATGCAAATTAACATATATATCATTTTAAATCTTACATTCATGTTAGGTGTACAATTTTTTTTTACATTACATAACTCACTAGTTTAAATAGAAAAGACAAAAAGGAAAAATCACTCACAGGGTGAAGTTCATACTTTAAACTCCTATGCCATCATCGACTGATTACTATGGAGTGTTAATAGTTCAACAGATTGTCCAACTCATTTTGTTGATCCTTCGAAGAAATCGGGAATGCCATCATCGACTGATTAATACGGAGTTCTAGATAGTTCAACAGATAGTCCAACTGCTTTTAAACCAGGAACGCTACGCCTTCAGCAAAATCAAGACTCAAGGAAAAACACAGGTATCAGGATGCATCCTTTAAATCAGGAACAGTCTTTATCCTGAACGCTAACGCTTCAACAAATCAAGACTCAAGAAAAACACAGGTATCAGGATGCTTCTTTTAAATCAGGAACACTTCAATAAATTCAAGACCCCCAGGAAAATAAATACTGGTATTAGAAAAAGGTAGGGAGATCCGGGACGAATACCTGTATTAAGGTAACCTCGAGAATGTCAAATTAAAGTTCTTGGGAAAATATGACGAAGAAGCAGCAAAGCTATATTTTGCATAAGCACTTAGTCTCAACTCAAGCAAAATTCTCATCAGCTGAAAGCCGACAGAAATTCAAGTCCGCAGCTCACTGGTACACGGCATTCGCGAGAGCAAGACCCGCAAGGGGGTCAAGCCCCCACCACTCGTTTTCTTCTCTTACTCTTCTTGAAACTCAGAATCAGAATGATCTCTAGCCTGGTGCAAGCACCCAGGAAAACTCGGTTTCTCCGCCTCTGTGAGTTCATAGGCTTTCAAAAAACCATAAAATTCAATCATTCATTCATTCATTCATTACAAATTATGCCGAAATATTGCATGTGATGCAACGTGTCCGGCTCATGACAAATACGCCCATTGGGCACAAGACATAAACAGTGTCTGGGCCGAGTGATAGGAGGCAATAGGAAATGAAAGAAGAGGGGGTGACTACATGACGCCACAAACAGAGTAACGAACAAAAGCCCAAGACCAGGAGAGGCAGCAATGTGTGAAGTGTCAGGGTAAAAATTATTCCTGATAGGTATGTTACGATAAATCGTGAAATATTAACAAAAAACAATAAGGTAATACATACGGAAAATACAAAAAGTGAGCAAGTACAATACAAAATACAAAATAAAACGAGTTATAATACGACAATTTATGTACAATATATACAAAAATGAAGTTTCATGAAAGATAGCTAAGTAGGAAAATTAGTGTCCCTGGTAAGGAAGGCAGCTAATGGTCTGATTTTACTATCTTCAGGGAATACAGTGTAGTCGAAAACTTTGAAGTGCTTCATGTACGAGCAGTTTCTCGCCTTATCAAAAAATTTCCGATTTGCATTATGGAGAAAGTTCTCGACATTCTCTATTTTTAAGTCTCTGTGCAGAGTTTCATTGGAAACATAAAAATGAGCATTGGTGATTTGCCTTAAAAATTTGTTTTGTGTGATCTGCAACTTCTTGATATCATTTTTCGAATAAGTCGCCCAGGCAGGAGACGCGTAAGAAAAGATAGGCCGAATAATGGCAGTATAAATATGTCTTTTTCTGCGTAGGTCAAGTTTTGAATTATTTCCGATTAAAGGAATAAGATCTTTGATAGCCGCAACAGTTTTGCCTCTTACTTTCTGGATGTGGTCTTTCCATGTGAATTTATTGTTTAAAATAACTCCAAGATAAGTAGCTTTGTTCACAAGCGGAACTTCAACATTAAAGATTTTAATTTTATTAACAAATGGACTTCTAGAGTGCCTTTTTCCAATAATAATAAGCTGGGATTTTTGTGCATTGATGGCAATGCGCCATTTCGTGCACCATTGCTCAATTTCTGGAATTTTATCCTGCAGTTTACAAATGGCAAGTTCTTGATTGTGAGATTTATATGCAAGCGCCGTATCATCGGCGTAACATCCTAAATAAAAATTTGAGTCAGTGCAAATTTTAGGGAAATCAGAAACATAGAATATAACAAGAATTGGTCCCAAAATTGATCCTTGAGCTACACCAGCATTGAGTCTTCTGGGATCAGAGTTGTCATTAGCAATATTTACGAAGAATTTTCTGTGTTTGATAAAAGAATAAATGAGTAATATCAGATCTCTGTCAAAATCCAAGGATATAAGCTTGAGAATAAGCCCCTCATGCCAGACGCGGTCGAAAGCTTTCGCCACGTCTAGCATGAGTAAGGCGACACTCTGATGTTTAAAAAGTGCAGAACCGATGTATTCACATAGTCGGACAAGCTGCTTGGTCGTAGACAATTTCTTACGGAAGCCAAACTGTTCAGGAGGTATCTTATCCATGTAAGGCTCGATTCTCTTATAGATAACTCGCTCGTAGATTTTGCCCAGACCGGGCAGTAAGCTAATTGGTCTGTAGCCCTCCGGGGAGGTAGCATTTTTACCAGGCTTGGGTAATAAAATTACTTTAGCAGTTTTCCATTTATCTGGGAAATAATTATTTTCAAGACAGGCATTTAATATGCTGACATATTTCGTGATAACATTAATAGGCAAGTTTTTGATGGCGACGTTAGTGATGTTATCAAAACCGGGAGCTTTTCTCTTTTTCATTCTTTTGATAATTTCCTTAACTTCATTAGGTGAAGTATAATTAGTCTTGTTTTTGGGTCCCGGGCCATTAATCCAGTCTTGAATAAAATATCTAGTGTCATATGAAAATAAAGGGTCGCTTGGATCTTGGTTGGGAACAAATTGTTTTTCCAAAAAGTCAGCCATTACATTGGCTTTGTCTTTATTAGTGACAGCTATAATATTATCACCGTAAATTGGTTTATTGTTCGGTTTTTTACCTCGAAGATTCCTTGCAAAAGACCAGAAAGCATTATTTGGCTCATTGAATGTTTCAATTTTTGCATTCCAAGACTCATCTCTGTGTTTAAAAATACTTTTCTTAATTTCTCTGTTCAGTTTATTTAACTCTTTTTTGATCCTAGGATCCCAGGCAATATGCCATCTTTTGCGCAGTTTGTTTCTTTGTGAAATCAGGTTTCTAATGTTACTAGGCAATCTAGCACTGTACTTATCAGCAGGAATTTTCTTAGTAGCCCTGTTATATGCACTAAGTATACTATTATTGAGAACATCAATTGCATAGTCAATATCAAATTTAGTTTTAAGTTGCTTAATAGCCGGAGGGTTTTCAAAGAGGAAATTATAATATTTATTCCAGTCCGTAGTGATTTTAAATCTTTCGTCAGTGTTTTTATTTGTACCAAGCGTAGCTAAAACCGGCACATGATCTGAAGTTAATTCAACTTTCACATCAAGATAAATCGGGATTGAAGTGGTGGTAAGAAGAACATCCAGGATGTCTCCTTTACGAGGGTCATCAGGAAGATAGGAATATTCAGTAGGCGCATAAAAATAAATAGGATAATTATTAATAAATTCTAGTAAAAGTTCTCCATTTCTGTTGGTGCGTCTGCAACCCCACTCTACATTCTTCGCGTTGAGATCGCCAGCTAAGATGATATGTTCTGAATTAGGCAGCAATTGAGCGAGTTTATGTTCATCAATAGGAATATGTGGAGGGTTATACAATGCAATGAAATAAATTATGCCATAATTTGGTAATAAAACAGAAGCTGTAACAGCTTCGTAGCCGTTATCTCTATCTTCGCTAATCAGGCATGATTGCAAGGAGTGCTTAACATAAATAGCTGCCCCCCCCACCACGGTGACTCAGTCTGTCACATCTGTAACAGTTGTAATTTGCGATCTTAATATTCATATAAGGCGTCGCAAACGTTTCGGTGACAAGAGCAACATCAATATCATAGGTTAGTAAGAAATTATGAAATTCCTGGATTCTATTTAAGATGCTATGAGCATTCCAAATCATGATTTGGATAGGAGCTCTATTAATTCTGTGCGGGCCCATTATCAGTATTGTTGGGTTGATTGCTTTCTTGATGATTTCTGTTCAAGTCCTTAACTTGTTGTGTGAGCTGGAAAAAACCAGCGGATTTTATTGCTGAAACCAGTTCAGCGAGATCAGTGAAAACTTTTTTGGCCTCAGTAATAGTATCTGTGTAGATACCAGTCGAAAGAGCAGCTGCGAAAGATTTACCTTCAACTATTCTATTAGAAAAAGTTTTAGGCTTTTCAGTTTTATTTTTAGGAAATTTTTCACATCCTTTGAAACTGGATGTGTGATTGCCACCGCAATTTACACAAACTAAAGGAACATCTTTCTTATTTTTGTCCGGACAGTCTTTTACATAATGATTTTTACTACACCTGACACATTTCGGTTCATAGTTACAACCCGCCTGAGTGTGGCCAAAACCCTGGCATCGAAAACATTGCAATGGTCCCTGTCGGCCTCTGTATTCAACAATTTTGACTCTGAGGTCGCATAAATAGCGTTCATGATATATTAATGAATATTTGTTCATGAATATTTGTTTAGAGTTTTCATTTTTAGGTAGGGTAACAAGGAAAAGTGGAAGTTTCTGAACTTCACCGCCTCTACGTCGTGACATTTGCTTTATTTCAATTATTTGATAATTTAATTCAGTTAAACTTTCCTTAATTTCCTCAATTTCAGTCGTGAGAAGTAGTCCATTAATTACTACCTTGAGATTTTTATCCTCTGGCAAAATGTACGAATAATGCTCCACTTTCATCTCTTTTAAGATCCTAACAATTCCCTTATAACTGTCAGGATCAGAAGTAATAATTTTAACACCATCCTTGATATTCTGTCCAATGAATTTATATTTATGTTGATGGAATAAGCCAGTCAACGCTTTATATTTGAATTTGGTTTCTTTGAGAATTATCGGAGGGAGTTTGTTCTTTTTAGGTGTTTTGACCTGTGTGTTATTATCATTAGTGGAATTTTGCTGATCATCAGCATTAGAAGTATCCATTTCAATGTTATCAGAGATAGTGTGTTGTTCAGGAATGACTGATTCTTGACTAGTATTCTTTGAACTTTCCTGCGGTACATTCGTACCATTGTTATCTTTCTGAGTGATAACTGGTGAAATGATTTGCGTGAAATTATCTAATTTAATCTTTTTAAAACCCTGTCTGAGATTTCTTGTACGGACAAAATTCAATCTTACCAATGCCGGAATTTTATATTATCTAAATTGAGAAAATGACACACCCATGACGAATCAAACACCAGAAAATCTGACAATGCAATCCGAAAAACATCTGTACACACAACGTGAGAAAAGTAGACCCCCAACTAACAAGCGAAAGTAAGTTCCACGAGAATCCAATTACCCAAGGTTAGTTTAACCCCCACTGTCTTGAAGTAAGAAAACTGCAACCTTAACAAAGCGACAAGTAGAACGATTTCCGTTTCACACGCATTAGCTAAAGGCGACAACACACACCCTCTACTGCCTCCATTGTTAGTAAAAGGCTATAAACCAGATGTGTTTCCTTGCAACCGTCTTCCGCCTTTGTTACAATTCCTACTCAAGAATAACAAGTTAAATAAAACCTTAAGAGCTTAGGAATACTTTTTTCCAGATTAAAATACACATGAAAACAAATAAAAATATTAGAATAATAATGACTTGAAACACATATTAATAATTTAAATTCGCGACATAACAATATGAACGTATGAGTCTGTATTAATATTATGTTTCAGACATTTTGTCATTTTTGTAGTAGTGGGAAAATGCGCTAACGATTTCCTAAGAGATCAGACCTATACAGTTCTAACACTGACTTGAAGCTATTGATAGCACTGATCATATCACCAAGAACGTAATTTTCACTGCCCTGTAATTTCAAATTATTTTAAATTATTTTTATTTTAATTTCATTAAGTTTAAATGTTAAATCGATTAAAAAGGACCAAATTTGTTAAGCCATTTCCGTCTTCCAGCTGTTCGTAGTTTTCTCCTTGGGATGTTGGAAGCTCTTAGCAATGAATCAATCTAATATTCTTTGTGAACCTTCAGTTGTTATTGAAGATAATTTCTCAATGGGTATTATAGCATCAATCAAAAACATTTTCATTTCTCAAAATAAATCCATTCCTCGTCTGCGCTCTTTAAGCGGTAGGATTATTAGAAACTCTTCTTCTGTGGTAAAATCTTCCAAAGCCATCCTGACACTTATTGCCAATTGTTCTGTACCTGTTTTATTTTTCGATTCATCCAGTTGTAAGGGAAAAATGCGCATCGGTTCATAACTTTTATCTAACCGGGTTTTTAAGCAGCCTGCCATTGTTTCAATTCTCCTTGTAACAGATCTAGCTGACGACTGCATGGCGTTTATGGCCGAAAAATTTTTTTCTATTTTTAAAATCTGCAAATTTCTTTTTTATTTTTAAAATCTGCACATTCCAGTATTGCTTCTTTTATTATTGATCCATCCTTATCTGTCATTTTTTTTCTTAACAGGTATGTGAGAAACTTTAAACCGATGCAATTGCTGTTGCCTCTGATGTTTCCAACGGTTTTGTAAAAGTAGATTGTTGCTTCGAAATCGATGACTTTAATAATAAAATTTTATTTCTTCGAAGTTCAGAAAGTTCAGGATACTCTCAGTCAAATTTCGAATGCACCATTTTGAAATTTCTCCCAAGGTTACTTTTCTTTCTATTTGCTATACTTTTTTTGCATAATGAGCATAGGCTTTTGTGATTTATAAAGCAAAACTGACGTTTCCATTCTTCATTAAAATGTTAGTGCGAGCTCGATTAGCTTTGTTCATCGAGGGTTGTTACAGTCATCAGTTTGTAAGCGAATCTCTGTAAGAAAACATTCTAGTAAATAAGTCAACGAATTTAACAAGAAAACAACGAAAAACTACATACACACTATATACCTTGTAATTATTGATTTCAATGCCTGTCTAAAAGTCAGAATGTTTACGAATTAATCAAACTTGTCAGAGACAGGCAGACAAAGTAGACATATGGCATGTATTGCACCCGCTAAAACTTGCCGCTACGCACGTACTGGCGGTTGCGTCAGAGAGGTTGAATCAACTATGGCACGCCCCGCTTCGCTGTCGGGACGGTCCGACTTTAGGCGCATTGCTTGGCATAGAAATGGCTATGCAATAAAGTGGCTGTTTCATGCGTAGATGCAAAATCAAATAATTTTAATATGTATTCTTTAACATAAACCAAAACTGCACAATTGCACACAAAGCAGAATAACTTAGCGCGGCGCCGCGTTGCGAACCCCTGCTCTACACGAAAGTCAAATAAGATTTTGTCGTAAAGAAAATCAATTGCTAGTGCGATATTTGTATTAAAAAGAAAATAAAATTAAATAAAAATATTAATTAACACTATAGTTAAGGAATTCTTTTTGGATACAAATAACTTTGCTTCTGTGCCATTGATTCAAGAATAATCTAGAGAAAGATTTTTTAATTTTTAAATCAAAGATAATCTGTTTCATTCATGGATCTATCAGCATTTAGAAAAATTGTGACTTTATAATAACGACACAACAAAGATGATTTTCAACTGACAACGGATAAAAAATTCCTTATAACACAAACGTGAATCAATAGTAGGTAACAATCAAAGCTGAGCTGTTTCGCGGCTGAGCTGCCAAAGCTCAGATCGGCTTTTGCAACGCGCTCTAGAGATTACATTTTGGCAATAATTTGTTCAATTATTTTGACAGATTTTATTATATCGGTATCAAAAATTTGAAAAAAAAATTAGTCTAAAATATTAAGAATACTTTTAATTGCCTTCATTTCATGAATTATTCTTGATCAGTAGAAATCGAAATTCAGTAGATTCGCACAGCGCTTTCCTGTTGAAAGAAAATATTTTCGAAATGAAGTATTCCTGTGACAAAGGAATACTCCTGAAATAAACTAAACTTTATGAATGGCAATCCGCATATATATCTAGAATTTCTGGCATTGCAGAAGACTGAACGTGCACTTTTCTCGAAGAATTCCCTCCACCCTTTGTTGCTAGCTTTTCTTTAACCCAAAAACAGACAATGTCCTTCTAATGCCAAGTATAATTTTCAAGGAAAGTTTCTATATTCACAAAAATGTTTCACTCTAAAACATAAATAGTCCTATTTTATTCTTGTTATTGAGGTTTCTCTTAAATGCTTAGAATTATAAAATCAAGGGAAAAAATTATATTTTAGTGCAGATCGTCCGTCTTTTGTATACATAGCTTATCGAGTAAAATGCACTTTAAGTCACATAAGCATGTAAATCGATATAACAATTTTAAGTCTTAAACGTGTAACTTTACTGTTTTTATTTCCTGCGTATTTTCTTTCTTTCCAAACGGTTAGGCCAATTATACATATAACCCGGCATGGCTGGTCCCAGTTGATACTTTCCGGTTTGAGGTGCAAGAATATCACAGTGATGCATTATTAGAAGCAAGTTGTTATTCACCTGCGGAGATGACCAAGTCATAATCATGAGAATTCTTGTGCATAACCCTTGATTAAAGCTCGATCCCATCAACATTAGTGATACCTTCGCTAGTACATCACGGTAGCAATTTAACCATACAGAAAATATGAATAGGTCAAGGACTGCAGTCACCATAAGTAGCTTTCAGGATTTGGGACATCGATAAGAAGAATCTCACCATTGACCGAGGCTTTGAAACAGGTATACAACCAGTTGATTTTCATCTAGCTCTAGCCAGGTTGTAGGAAAAAATGTCACCCGGAAAAAAGGGTAACGGAAAAAATATCCCCGGAAAATAAGGGACGGAAAAAATGTCACCCTTCGTTTGCAATGGGAAATATAAGGCATGTTTAGAAAGATCGCCAAGCTGGGTGATAAAAGTTTTATCTCAACAAACGTAACTTCGGATAACCGGAAACATGTGCGAGTAGAAGCAAGAAGATGTGTTGGCTGCTTGTTTCTTCCATGGAGCCTACCTCCATGGTTTCTTCGTTAAGGTTAAAAATAGAGGGTTGTTTAGAGGGGGAAGCTTTCGCGATGGAAGCCAGTGGGGAAGGCGGGTTGTCCAGCGTCGGTCATTGTCAGGTCTTTAGTAATTACTCTCCTGGCACCGCATGTAGTTGTAGCCTTAAGCTGCGGTTTTGTGAAACATTTTTTGACGCACAACAGAAAACTAATTCATCCTGAGCTTTGGTATAAGAAACAGTTGTAGATGCAATTTCAAGTTACGTTTTGCGATAAGAATAGGACTAAATTTTTTACCTAATTAATTTTTGCATAATTTTTTTTTCTCATTTGATTTTAATTAAAAGTAACGCATCTGCACAGGAAACAATTGTTTAATTTTGCACTTAAGTTTGAAAACAAGAAAACCGCAGTTATTAAAATTAAGAGGTTTATTTCAAAATTATTAGTCCCTGAGCGACTAATGTTTTCATTTTGCGATTTTGCGTCGAATCACTCTGAATGTCCGTTTTACTTTTCAAACTGTTGCCACCAAATATTGTGATAAAACAACAGTACCTAGAGTATCGAGTTTCGAATGACGTAATCCTACTGCGAATATGGGCAACTGGAAGCCCAAATTTGGAATTTGTTTTATTATCGATTTTTTATTTTGTACCGAATTTTTGATTAACAAACTCAAGAATTTCAAAGCGAGCCATGGCAATGTTGTACAGAAAAAACATTTTTATCTCCAGCGCGTGAGACTGTGAATCGAAAATTCTAAAAATGTGCTCAATTTAAAATTATTTTGCGATACTGCTCTTGAACTGAATTTTATGTTTTAAGTGCGAAGAATATGATATTTAATAAATAAAGGTAACACACAAAATGTTAAAAAAAGGCCCCTTTGGACGTAATTTAAAATCTGAAACCTTTCAGATTTTTTATTTTACTAAAATTTTAAAATCTAATTAAATTGGATCCTATAACCACGCGATCTGGATTTAAACATTTAATATGCAATGAACCCTCTTATGGCGACCTCTTCCAAAATAATTTCTCAGAGTAGAAATTAACACTTGTACCGAGCATTATCTCTTTAAGACGACCACTTCCACCAAAGACCAAAATAATTAGAAACGTGGATGATCGTATTAGAGAGGATTTAATGCATTTTACAATGCACCAATGCGTAACCTACTCAGAGCCGGACCATCTAGTAGCCCATAAACGATTGGCGACCATCTCCATAAGACGATCACTTCCAAAAGTGACAGACATTTCTATGGTTATAAACAAACGCTTGCACTGAATATCATCTTTCTAAGGTGGTCATCTTCACAGAATACCAAAAATCAACTAGAAACATGTATGGATTAGCACGAGGGCTATCTACCTAAAGAGAGGGATGCATTCGTGGAGACCTTTCTAAGGGAAACTGGCTCGTATACATATTACACATGGAGAAAACCACGAAAGTGCCCATGCAGCCAGCCCATTCGCGGTATTGGAATCTCGGACCAAACTACCAGTGTTCAGCGTCTTTACCGCTCGGCCGC
Source organism: Stegodyphus dumicola (assembly GCF_044657685.1). Classification (NCBI taxonomy): domain Eukaryota; kingdom Metazoa; phylum Arthropoda; class Arachnida; order Araneae; family Eresidae; genus Stegodyphus; species Stegodyphus dumicola. Next base: position 93,571,967 of record NC_140772.1, on the reverse strand, counting down.
TGATAGGCTGAAATCTGATGGATGGCTGATGGATATCTTAGAAAGGATTTTTACTTATAGTAGTTATATTAATTACAATTACGTGTAAAGCTTATGGAAACTTAAAAGCGGCCGAGCGGTTAAATTGCTGAATACCCTGGTTGTTAGATCTGGGTTCGATTCCTAGCAAAGCAGCTTTTCGTGGTTTTTCCCCTATATAACGTGGTACGAGCTAGTTTTCCTTAAGAAGCCCTCCACGAAGGCAACCATTCTCTTAGGCAGATACCTTTCATGCGTTTTGTTATAGTCAAGTAAATCAAACCAAATTAAAGAAGCTTATTCATTCTACTCTCCAAATTGAGCTCCAATATTTGGAGCTCAATTTGGAGTCATACGTAAGTCATACGTGGGAGCTTTTCGTATTCATAACGTAAAACGTATCAAAATGGAAAATTAAATAAATTTAATTATTTAACTTGGTTATCTAGAATTCCAGTTTTTAATTTATCTCTTGTTTCCAAAAATATGAGCATGAATAATTGTGTAATAAAGCATAAACCGATAACTTTGAAATTCAGAGAATAACTTAAATGGCCTTTGACCACTAGCAGCCGAGAGGTAAAAATCGTTGAATATTGGTAGTTCGACTGGGGTTCAAATCATGGCGGATGTGCTGCTTACCAGGAAATTTTCATGTTTTTCTCGATGTGTAACATAAATACGAGTCAGTTTCTATCAGACGTATGAAATAATTTTTGTCAACTACCCGCTATAAACAGTCCTCCATGAAAGCATCCATATTCACTCCGGCAGATAGTCTTATGGTACTTTCCCATAACCTAAATAATCTGATTTGATGATCATGCTAATTTTTTCTCATACTGAAGCATGTGATGCTTTAATTAATGTTTTATTTATCATAAACTGTGTTAACTGCTTTAAATTAACCAAATCAGGATTTTTTTCTGTTAGATTTCTTTTTTGAAATTTTTGACATCATTTTAGAAGCCTAAATATGTCCGATCGTTTTAGTAAGACGTATTATTTGTAACTGTTTTACATATAAGTACAGAGAATCTCATGACGGCGAACTCTAAAAGTGTTTCCTACAACATAAATAAACAAGCTTTTATACATTTGCCTCTCTAATGCAACCATCTATATAAGTGGCTTAAAGATCGCTTGAAGCGGCCGTTAGTAGTCGCATTAGAAAAGTCTCATTATATTTGCATTTTTGTGGCATTTAATAATTTCAGTTACATGTCTGCCTTATAAATTATAATATTGATTTTTCAAGGTCGTGTAACAACTTTCAATATAAATTAGAATAGTAATAATCTTTTACATTCCATTCGGATTATTGTATTCGTATGAAAGCCTTGAATCAATTGTTAATCATTATTTTGTACGTATGCTATTGCAAAAATTTAAAAATTCTTAATTATGATATTTTCCAATATTCGGGCTTTAAATGCCCAAGTTATTTAATTTTATGCCAAGATTTAAACTTTGTGCATTTACAATAAGAAGATCTTAATTCTGGAACTTTTTAACATCTGAAGCTGGTTAAAACTGGTTGAAATGTGTTGCAGTCACAGTTCGTATGCAAAACCATTCTCGCACTGATTTGTTATATGCGTAATTTATAGCAATTTCCCTAAGTAACCAAATTTTAGATTTATATAATTTTTTTTTAAATTGTGAAAATAAACAAAAAGAAAGGAGAACATTTTTATTTCTTACATTATAATTATTTTCAGTTCATCTTTTATGATAAATAGTGTATTTTTCAATTTTCCTCAACTGTCAAATCTTGTTGTATTTCTAAATATCTTTAGATTATTTACAGTCCCTGCAATTTTAGAGTTTTTATGTTAAACTCTAAAATAGTTATTAGAAGAATTATTAGAAGCATTTGATATAATTAATGACGCACGTGTTACGTAGAAAAAATTAAATTAAACTTTAAAATAAATTAACTTCTTTTTGGTACCGTGACAAAAAAAAAAAAAAAAAAAAAAAAAGGAACTACTAAACTTTAAACTTTGTACTTAGTAATCAAAACTTTTAAATCTAAAAGACATCAAAGAAAGATATCCTCCCTGGTGTTTTGGTAGAATCACGATTAATTATGTACATCCACAACAAAATCTTTAACAGGCTATCTCTCACTAAATGAAAACTAATTTATATCTCCAACCTGAAAACACATAAATTTGAATCTTAAATCTAGAGATAAGCTTAAACCTTGAACATTTCAAATATCACACAGAACTCTTCAAAACACCGGGGAAAGATACAATCTCACAATTAAGAAGTTTACTCAACATAATCAAAATAAATTCTGTAAACAGATCGCATAGCCTCCAACACTAAAATTGATTTTTTTTTTCTACTACCGCAATACCCAGGTTACCGAATTACCCAGGTTACCATACCGAATTACCCAGGTTCGGTTGAAAAACCATGTTTCCGTTAGGATCACATGGGTGACCCTACAGTAGACCACAATTAATACACACAAAAAAAAAAACATACAATATTAAAGATAATAAACACATTTATTGAAAATTCCCACACATTATAACTTAAGATAGCTGGCCAGACTACCCCTACAAAATCTTTTAAAGTTACTCATAGTTTTTTTTTTCCATATCAATCTCATATTTAACATTAATCCATTAATACAAAAATTATCGTGAAACACTTCACAGTTCTTAATCATTTTAAGCAGGAACTCAAGAATATTAAACTCATTTAAAAAAACTAATTTAGAATAAAACATATTGAACATAGCACTTAAACATTAAAACAAAGATTCACTTCCTCCAATTAGTTCAATTGACTTCTGACTATTAAACATTAAATAAAAAATTACTTTCTCAGCTAGAAATTGTTAAAAATATTCAATTTTTATCTACTTAACATGTCAACTCTTGCTTTAGTATTAAACATTTCCAAATTTAAAAGGATTATGTATCAAAATAAAAAGTCACTCACGAAATCGGCGTACCACCTTTGAGAGAGTCAGGGAGCTGCCCAAATCCATTGATCCAATTTCAAAACACCGAAACAATAACTACTAAATCTTCATCGTTGTTTTCCGGAACCGGAGCCTTTTCATAGTTCATAGTTTTCAATTTGACTCAGGGAGCTGCCCCGATCTAAATTACAAATCCCGAAACAATAACATCCAAATCTTCATCGTTGTTTTCCGGAACCGGAGCCTTTTCATAGTTCCAGTTTAAAGTTTTCAAATTCCTCCGTTAAGCAGCACTTTCACTCAATCATCTTCCCGTTTTCGAAGTTCCACTGAAGATAAGAGAAAGAGGTCGAAACTGGAGACAAAAGACCAAAGCAGACCTCAGGCGATGACGACTTTCCATATTTCCACCTTTTCTAAAGCAAAATAGATACTCCAGCACGAACGAGCAGTTCAGACTGTTCCACAAAAGGAAAAAAAGAGATCTCAGCGACGAAATTGAAAATAATAGGCCGCAAGAATTGCCGCCGTCACCCTCCGTACCCAGAAATCTCGGAGATAAAAACTTAACTGTATACCGCGGTCGACCACGGCAGAACCGCCGCGTTTTCCTCCGCACCATCTCAGCACCTCACTGACCGCGGCCGGCCCCGTAGGGGCCGCCGTCAAAGTAGCAAACCCCTAAGGCTCCAAAAAACCTCTTCAAAGTCTTCTCTAAAAATCGCCTTTTTTTTTCAAGTCCAAAAAAAAGATTCCCTGCCTTCCGTGCAACGGCTTAAGAAACCTCGGTTTACCCACACCAAGAAACGCCTCAAAATTACTATTGGTTCAAACAACACTAAAATTAAAAAATTTAGCCAATCTTACGAAAACTAGGACTCCCTTTCGCCAATTAAAAGAAAGGTCATAAATCGCCACTGAAATTCTCAGAAATTCAGAACTTTCTACAAGAAGACAGACCCTTTCTTTCCCACGCAACAGAAGAATGTTTCCAACCTATAACTCTGTCAAAATATCGCTGCCCCTTAGAACTATTCTCCTCTGGTCGAGAAAAACGCGTGTTTTCAACCCCCGCGAAAAAAGGGGAAAAATGCAGCTGGACAGTGACCTCTAACCTCCAAAGACGCCTACGCGTGAGAAACGGAAATACAACCGCGCCCTTTTAACTGTAACACATATTCAGCCAAACTTAAGGGAGTTTTGCCGTAAAGTTTAACAATATTAAATATTAAATATTAATTTAAAATAAGCTCAATACAAATTCATTAAACACAAAAAATAATATAATAACTAAGAATACATTATGCACAGTAAAATACTACGAACTAATTATATACAACAAAAATACATAAGAATTTTCCTTAACACACGTCGCCCATAGATTCGCAAATTTTGAATTTTTAATATTGTCGCAAGCACTTGAGCAGAAAATTCGTCTTTTCTAGCAAATTGCAAATTTTAAAATTCAAAAAATTCAACTCCATCAATCCAATTTTCAGACTCAATTAAAGGCACTGAAGTTATTTAACATTTAAGAACTCTCAGTGATTTAGAACTCCCTGGAATTGGTACTCAAGAAATGATTTCAAAAATGCTCTTCTACATCTATTAATAATTGTTCTATCTCTTAAATAGCTAGTATCTACTGCATTTTCTCCTCATTTCTTCTTTGGTGGTTATTTGAATCATGGCAAAGCACGGGAACTGTCTGTCTAAGAGAAGGGATGCCTTCGTGGAGGACTTAACGAAGTATGAGAAAGGGAAACTTGATTGTATTTACCTTACACATGAAGAAATAACTAAATTATCTTGCAACCAGCTTGTTTGCTGGGATTTGAGCACCTGTCGAACTATCAGTGTTAAGCGACCGCCAGAGTCGTAGCTAGGGTTTTCAGAGCCCAGGGACAACTGAAGATTTCGCGCACCTTACTGCTTGCCAAGGATGGAAAACATTTAATTCTACGTATGTATTCCAATGTCGTAATATCAGTTTGGCGCCTCTTGGATTCTGCGCCGGGGGACAGATGTCCCCCTTGCCCCCTTCTAGCTATGGCCCTGGAGACCGCTGGAGCGCTGATGAGCTGCATTATGTATTCTGCTTAAGAATATAGAACACAAATTACTGTCAATTTTATTATATCATCAATGTTTGGTAACTTTCCCTATGAAAATAAAATTGTTAGAAATATGAGTGAAAAGACAAGTAAATATTTTGAATTTGGATTCAATTTAATCCCCTTCATGTAACATATAATGCTGTAATTTACGTAATAATTAAAATTTTTGAATATATTAACACAAAAGGATACGGCAATGCTGTTACGGCATTCGACAAAATATGTCTCGTTTACGTATATGCCAATCTTTGCAGAAGGAAGAAAATTATAGCCAATGCAGAAAATTTCTAAATTCAATTTCGCCAGATAAATTTTACATAAAATAAAAAAAAAAAAAAAAAAAAAAAAAAAAAAAAAAAAAAAAAACAATTTTTAGTACACATAAATAATTAATTGAATGAATGTAAATTTTTACTGCAGAATACATAAATTAATTTTCAGCTCAATGTAAAATTGTTCCCACGAAAAATTTTTATTATAAGAAAAAGTTAAATGTCTGTTATGTCGAATATTTCTTCACTTAGATTGCAGAGACATTCGATATTTTATGGAAGCAGGAGACTTGAAAAATGAGCAACCCCCTCTCCGGGAATCGAACTGCGGATCTCTGGAATACGCGCCCAGCGTGCAGACCACTACATCACGAAAGCACGTCAAGAAGGCTCAAGTCTAAAATTTATGCATATTTAGTATTAATTATATATTTTGCATATTTACATTTAAAAAAAATACCTGACTAAATTACTCCTGGACGGTTGTGTATAAGCCTATGGTTTGTTTGATCAAGTGCGACTCATTTGTAAAGTATTGAATGATGTACTCGCTTGCAAAACCTTGTGAATTTTGTGTTTCTTGAAAAATCGGCAATACTAAGTATGATTGCTAAATATTACATTCTTTTTAAGGGAACATTATAGTATAATAATAAGAATATTTTCTCCTGGGATATACTTTTATCAATGATATGTTACTGTAGCGCAGTTTTGCTAAATTTCTATAAATCAGTTCTAATTATTCTAAGCTGATTTACTAAGACTTGAAATGATGCTCAAGGCCGGCGCTAGACGTTTTGTCGCACGGTGCCTGCTTTACAACTTCAAAATTCTGCCGCCCAGCTCTTTCCAAAGTTCTAAAAATTTTGCGTTCTCTCAATTCTGCCGCCCGGTGCGGCCGCACCGATTGCATATGCTCTGGCACCGGCCATGATGATACTAGGAATGACTAGGAAACGATAATTCAGATAATACTTATTATCTGAATTGTCATTTCCTCATAAACATGATGCTTATTAAAAATTACAGATGTTTTAATTAATAACAACCTTAAAAACTGGTTGTTAGTAGCTTTAATTTTGACTCCATACACTTCAACAATTAAAAAAGCCAAAAGATAGGAAGTTTCCTTGTCAGCACTTTTTGAGTCCTTTTCTAATACTGCTAAAATTCTGCATGATATTTGTTTTAGAACTGCTAAGAAACTGCTAACAAAATTTTAAATACAAAAGTTATACTGCAATTTTAAGTCTGAAAAGTAATTAATTCAGACTTGAAAGCTCTTGAAACATAGAACTTGAGCTCAAAACAATAAGAGTAGAATTTTGCATTCATTTTTTTTTAATTATAGGATTGTTGCTTCATTGATAACAATGTTATAAATAGTTCATTTAGAATTACACTACAATTGCTGCATTAGAATCCATATTTCTTACTAATAATTTAAACATGAAAAATGAGAACTATAATATTTATATGTACTTTTTAATCTCCAAAGTCATAATAAAGTTTTCTCATAAATAGGAAATTGACTGTTTTCAACAGTTTTCACCTCTTCGTCAAGAAACATTTCTTTTACGGTCCTAATTAAAAATTACAGAACATAATCTATCTCACGAAATTTGCTAAAACAAATTCTTTCGCATTAATTTTGAATTTTATTTAACTAAAATTTATTCAATATTTCGAGTTCTGGATAATCAAATTAGCGGTATCATTCTAAAGCTGCAAAATGTAATTAAAAAGCTCAGCTTCGTTTTTAATGATTCATTTTACCACGCCACTGGGGAAAAAAAAAAATATCTGAGTTTTCAGATTTTCAGTTACGTCCAAAGGGCGTTTTTTTAATGTTTTGTGTGTTACCTTTTTTTTATTAAACATCATGTTCTTGCACTTAAACCATAAAATTCAATTCAATAGCAATGCCGCAGCATATCTTTAGAATTTCCGATACACAGTTCCGCACGCTGGAGACAAAAAGGTTTTTCCCACGCGTAGAGTGTTGCCATTGCTCCCTTTTAAATCGCTGAGTTTGCTACTCAAAAATTCGTTAAAGTTTTTCAAAATATAAAATCGATAATAAATCAAATTCCAAATTTCAAATTTGGTCTTCCACATGCCCATATTCGTAGGAGGATTACGTCATTCAAAATTCGATGGCTCTTTGTACCGTTGTTTTATCACAATGCGAGAAATATACATACATTTATGCAGATTTTTCATTATTTAAAGGAAAATCTGAAAGCTTTCATATTTCATATTGCGCCCAAAAGGATTTTTTTAACGTTTTGTGTGGTACCTTTATTTATTAAATATAATGTTCTTCGCACTTTACCATAAAATTCAATTCCACAGCAATATCACAAAATATTTAAAAAGCGCAAAATTTAAGAATTTCCAATACACAGTTTCGGGCGCTGGAGATACATTTCTTTTTTCATACAGTGTTCCCATTGCACGCTTTTAAATCGATGAGTTTGTTAATTAAAAAATCGTTAAAGTTTTGCAAAATTGGGAATAGTTAATAAAACAAATTCCAAATTCGGAATTTCAAGTGCTCATGTTTGGTTGGAGTACTACGTTATTCAAAATTGGATGGCTCTAGGACTGTTGTTTTTTGAAAATGCGAGAAACATTCATGCATTCATGCAAAATCTTCATTATTTAGTTTCTTTAAATATAATGCATGGCAATAATATTTTGTAGCAACAGTTTGAAAAGTGAATCAACGCAGAAAGTGATAGCCCTTTGGGTCTAACGCCCCTTTGGGCTAAAAAAATAAATAAATAAATAAATAAATGTTAAATTAGCAAGTTAAAAGTCAGAAATAGCAACATTTAACCGATAAGAAATCAGAACTCTTTACGACCTCGCTCGAAAAATGCAATTTTCAATAAAATGGTAATTTTGCTTCTTTATTAAATTATTTTTATAACAGGGCTTGCATGAATGGATTATATTCTACTACAAGAAATTTTTTCATACCAATAAATTGCCAGAGTTAGGGACAGAAAGTACAGTAAACCCTTTCTAAGATGACCACAGGTTCATAAGATTTTGGGCTTTTGCGAATTAGAGAAATAGCTCTCAGCACCGATGTCCAAGTTCTCAGAAATACTGATTATCATAGGAAGATAATCACCAGAAGAAAGTTCACTGTTCACATTCGGAAGTGCATTATTCTATAAATGAAAGTACATTAAGCCGATTCGATTGCGTGTATGGCCGTATCTATTTATATATAGGAAAAATTTTAATATAAAATAAATATAGTGTAAAATATATTTTACCGTTAAAGCGTATAATTAAGTTATTTCCTCGAATAAGTAAGTATTTGGCGGGGAGGGGGGGGGAACTAGCCAAGCCGGTTTAGCTAATTAATTTAAAATAACTGTATTAATTAGTATAGAATATAATATTCTATAAACTAACTAATGATAAATGCCGCCCAGACGGTGTAGTGGTTAGGGGAGCCAACTGCGATACCTAACGGCTTGGGTTCGAATCCAGGGGAATGCATAGTTCTAATTGTCCGTCCCTTCATATGAGGCAAAGGTAGCCCACCTATTAGGTGACTGCATAATAAAGTGACAACTGCTTCTGGTCAAGTCGAAGTCGGCTGAGGGGCCATCATTCATATTTAAAAAAAAAAAAAAAAAAAAAAACTTAATAACAAACAAAAATCTCAAAGGTTTCAGGTTTTAAACTACGTCCAAAGAGGGCGTTTTTTTTTTAACGTTTTGTGGGCTACCTTTTTTTATTAAATATGTTCTTTGCACTTAAACCATAAAATTCATTTAAATAGCAATGTCGCAAAAGAATTTTAAAAAAGCGTATCTTTAGAAGAATTTCCCATACACAGTTCCGCGCGCTGGAGATAATTTTTTTTTCGTATAGTGTTGCCATTCCTCGCTTTTAAATCGTTGAGTTTGTTAATCAAAAATTCGTTAGAGTTTTACAAAATATGAAATAGATAATAAAACAAATTTCAAATTTGGGCTTCCAGATTCCATATTCGCAGGAGGATTACGTCATTCAAAATTCGATGGCTCTATGTACTGTTTTTTTTTTATCACAATGCGAGAAATATGCATATATTTATGCAGATTTTTCATTATTTAATTTCTTCGAATATAATGCAGGACTCTAACATTTGGTAGCAACAGTTTGAAAAGTGATTCGCCGTTTATAGTGATTCAACGCAAAATCGCAAAACGAAAAGAATAGTCCTCCAGGATCAAAGTCTCTTTGGACTTTAAAATAAAAAAATAAAAAAACACCCACCTAATGATAAACCGTTAAAGTGGGGGGAAAAAATGACACTATAAAATATCTGTCGTTTTATAAATTAACTGATGATAAACCGTTAGTGTTTAGAAAATTATATTTCATATTACGGATAGATTAAATAATAACGGAATGCATAATATAATATTATTGCTAGATTCGTTAAACCGTAATAAAAAATAACAGACTATACTACGCCAATAGTTCCGTTTAGCAGCTTTCGTGTGCCGTCTTTACTGACAATTCGTCATTTATCAACACTTTAATGTGAACAAGCTGTTAGCTTCCAGTTAGGGATGGATGAAATTTAGTTTAAAGACCGGCAATCATTATTTAACAGAGGAGAAACATTTGCTCCCCGTGAATTCTTTCCTTCCGGGTGAGGTGGGTCGGTTTCTTTAAGGAAACGGGTGAAGCAAACCACGGGGGAGAACATACAGTTTTCCCGCAGGCAAGTTGGAAAAACCTGCTATCGAAATGACCTTGCTCAGCTGCAGCCAGCTCAACGTCTTGCCCTTAAAACCTCCCTCAAGAGAGCCCGCTATAACCCTGCCCGTTTAGCAGGTTTCCCTATCTCCAATCGGCGACATTATTTGGCGAGATTTTAGAGTTCCTTTTTTTCCGTTCCTTATTTTCCGAGTGACATTTTTTCCGTTCCTTATTTTCCGGGGATATTCTTTCCATTTCCCTTTTTTCCGGGTGACATTTTTTCCGCACACCCTCTAGCCACACAGCTCTAGAGGCCGTTGGCTTTATTTCTGTATAAACGTAAAGCATTTCCAAGCGAGTGACGACAAAGACTTTGAAACTGAAGATGATTCCATTTGTAAAGGATCAGCATGAGTTGAATGATTATCACAAGATTTGGGGTTATTCAAAAAAACTTCAAAGCTGTTAACATTAACACTGCACAAGAAAAAATTGCTTAAAAAAGAAGCTAAGGTATCCTACATTCGAACAAGAGAAAGTGCGTTTATGTAGTACTTTCGAAGTGATGGTGGGTTTGTATTCGTGAAGGAAAAGTGAAGGAAAAGTTCTATGCCTAGGTGCAAGGTTAATCTTGCACTAATTTTAAAAGGACACTTCTGTTGCGTGCATTTTGCTATAATTTCATTGTATATGCATGAAGTTAAATCATATTTGTTTAATAAATTTCAGCAATTTTACCATTCTAATTACTCTTTAATACTTCTTATTTTTATTATTTAATTCATTTAAGGGAACCAATGAATCGATGACAAGATCGTTTTTATTCAAGTCTTTCAATATATTACGTTGTTATGCTACAAGAACATGTATAGTGTGCACCATATAGAAAATTTTGACAGTCTGCAAGCCTAAACATATATACTCAGAGTTGTAATACTGTTGTAATATTTACTCAGAGTATTACGAAAGTATTAAATTTTCACAGTCCGCAAGACTAAATATATTTACTGAGTTGTAATACTTACTGTTGCTTTCGACGCGATGTACTTTCCTTTTTTATTATTCAGACTGAAATTAGATTTTTTTCATGAAACTGAATGATTTCAAAGCAATATGTATTACTTTATAAATATTTGCATCTTTAATTTACTTTTAAATATTATTTCTAATTATGTAAATTATACTAAATTTAATTCGCGAGAATTTATAATATACCTTGTAGAGACATTAGGTACTTTTGGAAGCAGGCAAGATGAAAAATTAGCAATCGCTTTCGCCGGGAATTGAACCACGGACCTCTGGAAACACCTGCCCAGCGCGCAGAACCACTACACCACGAAGGCACGATAAGAAATTGGGAGAAATACCTTATAACCTAACTTATAAGTTTTTTTAGACAACATAATTATTATAACGTCCACCAGCGGCCGAGAATTCAACTCTCTGAACACTGATAGTTGAGTTCGAGATTCGAATCTCGAGAATGGGCTGGCTTCATAGGCGGTTTCGTGGTTTTCCTATGTGTAACGTGAATACGAGACAGTTTACCATAGAAACTCCTCCACGAATGCATCATCTCTTTATGTAAATAGGCTTCAAGTGCTTTGCTGTAGTCAAGTAAACCAAATCAACCATGGTTATTGTAATTAAGGAAAAAATTTTCTAGCATCTTATATTACATACTTTGATGTCTTAACGTCATCTGATAATAATTTTCTTTGTATGTCTTCCATATCCAAATTAAAATTATGTATTCAAAGAAATAAGTTTTCATACTTTAGTATTAAATACTTTAACAATTTCATGATGTATGTTTAGAATATCTGAACATACAATCATTTGGGAATAGATGAATTTTCATTGTAAGTAAGCGATGATATTTGCGTTGCGAGCTCACCTCATTATTTTGTAATGGTAATACTAATTAGAGTGCTCATATAATGAACCAAGAATGTACTATGGCATTTATTAATGAAACTTTCCAAGTCTGAAGTGAAGTTTCTTAAGCCGATTAATGTGTCTTGCGCTAAATGATGCTTGGATCCTTTACACATAACTAAATCCTAGAACACTTGGGACACAGCCAGCGACAGGGAAAGACTTTATGTTACAGAAGGAACCCAATGAGAAAGATTTGTTCTCGAGTTTCCTATTCATTCTTTTATTTTCGCCCTGGAATAGTAGAAAAATGTGAATCGAACCGTAAAAAATAAAATCACTTATTGCTTGACATTTTTATTACAGCGAGATGACGTATGATTGTAGTTCTCTGTAATGAATTTCTAGCTGATGAATTATAACTGATGGTTCTCTCTCCCTTATATGTATTTGAAAGATTTCTAAAAAACTACTAGTTTGTAACGTAGTAATATTTCAATGCTCTCCCTTAGGGTTTCTTAAGGTTGTTTATCATATCGAGTTTTGTTTAGACAAGAGATTATGTTTGTAATTATTCATTCTTCTCCGTTCGCATCTTAAATGTACCTTCACTGGTAAACAAATTATTATACTGACAAATTTCATTTCAGCCGTCTTTGAAACGCAAGTATACGTTTTTATTTATTAATTATTTTCTGAGTTAACGTGAAATGATATTTTTTTTTAAATATACTTATGAGACTAAATACTGCGACTAAGCTGAAATTATCAAATGTTTCACATTTACTCTTCCTGCAGTAGAACTTGCGTAATTTTTCTTTCTATTAAAAATGATATCAGCTTGAAAAAAACCAAAATTTATATTAATTTCTGTTAAAAATAGAAAATAAATGAGCTACATTAATATTCAAATAACATAGTTAAAAATATTACTCAGAATGTCAACTTTCTGCTAATGAAAAGCTGGTTTTAATTATAACTTACTTATATTCTGGAAATTTTCTGGTCTTGAAATAGAATAAAAACGAGGGCTTTCTACACAAGTTCGCAATTCAAAACAACGAAATTCATTCATTCTAACACATATACAAGGGCCCACCAGCGGCCGAGCGGTAAAGACGCTGAACACTGGTAGTTCGGTCCGAGGTTCGAATCCCGCGAACGGGCTGGCTGCATGGGCGTTTTCGTGGTTTTCCCCATGTGTAACGTGTATACGAGCCAGTTTCCCTTAGAAAGTCCTCCACGAAAGGCATCCCTCCCCTCAGGCAGATAGCCCTAGCGTGCTTTGCCATAATTAAATATACCATATACAAGGTGTGCACAAGTATTGGTACAAATTTTATCGGAAGGTACAAACTTTGCAGTCAAAAGGACTAAGAATTGCACAGCAAATCACGACCACAAACGTCATGATCGCATGCTGTTTACAATAGCAGGGCTTGTTTGGTAGGCGACTGCTTACTCGGACCTTACCTACTGCCATCCTCTATTGCATCGTCTTGCAAGTTGTCTCATTTTTTTTTTTTTTTTTTTTTTTTTTTTTTTTTTTGTAACAGGTTCAGGATTACTTCACCTTGTGCCATCAAATGTTAGACGCAACATCTGTTTTCAACATGAAGGGACACTTCCTATTATGAAAGATGCGTTCGAAGACATCTGAGTGTGTCGCTTAGTCAGAGATGGATTAGGCGTAGTGTACCGGTTGTCTGACTCTCAAGCTCTTCGGATTTGAACAGTATGGATTTTTTTTCTTGTGGGAGCATATAAAGTTGTATGTGTATGAGACACCTGTCGAATCTAAAATGGGTCTGGTTGCGTTTATGCAGATATTCAGATAAATCCAGATAGTTTTGACGTTTCCACGAATCCATGATCCATTGGTGTATCGCATGCATCATTTATAAAGCTGGAAACTGAATATATTTCGTAACATTTTAAAATGGTATCACCTACTATAATATTATACCATATTTATGAGCAGTAAATACTTACAATAATGTCTGTCTTGTGTCACTTTATTTCTTGAACTTCTGATCCTATTTTCACATACGTTTATGGTCATAGGTAGCTATGCAAATCTCAATCCTTTTGACATATCCTATCTGTCCCTTAAAGTTCGTACTAATATTTACGAGATACCCGGTATAATATTAACAATACACAATATTAGACATATAACAACACAACACACAATATTAATATAACAATTAACCAAATATTAGACATACAAAAAAGGAAATTTACTGTAATAACGTATAAAAGAATAAAACAAAAACAGGAAAAATTTGCCTAATCTGTACGAACGAAAGCTGCTGTGTATGATTCGGCATATGCAGAAAATGATAAAGGAGCGAAAGGTGCAAAATGTTACTGTTTTTCCATAAATATATAAAGTGGCTAATGTTTTTGCGACTCCCAAAACATGACAAATAGTTATGCTTCGACTTACTACAGGTTTAGAAGGCTTTCACAATTGCTAACGTTCTATTATGCACCTAACCCAATTTTGCACAAATTGCATGGATCAAATAACTAAAAACATCCTCCCTTTATTCTTTATCTGAAGCCATTTCTTTCACAATTGTCATTTATAACTGCAACAGACGTTGTTCCATTTCTTCTGTGCTGAGTTTATTTTTGTAATCTGGCAACTCTTCCATGTTATTTTTGCTAACGTCCAAGCTCAAGTTTCCACTTCCTTACCTAAGATACGATGTAATCGATAACGAAACCTTTCTCAATGTTTCATCCCTTCAACCTCGCTAAACATCTGCCTGGAATGCAATTTGATCACAGTTTTCACCAAGTCGAATTGATGGCTCTGTATAAGTCGCTTCTTGCTACCCTTTCTTCTATGTGATTTACACGATGCAGAATATTAAAAGGGTGTTTCCAAAATTATCTGAGTGTCAAATTCGGTGCCAATGATTACCTGAAAACACTTTTTATAAGCACTTTCGTATAGAGCTTCTTGAAATATGAAATAGCATGCTGATCTATTAGAGAAGTATTAAGAGAAATCATGTTAGGGGGCAGTAACTTCACCGTGATGAAATGTAACTCTTCCGCCAACACGTGTGCAAAGCTTTGAGGACAATCAGGTGCATTTAATACCACAAAAAAAGCATTTTAATTGTTTTCTTGTAAGTATTTCTTCACGTTTAGAGAAAGCCTCCATTCATACATCGATGCTAATTACTTAGTTACACAAACCTTACAGTTAAACTTCCGCAAAGCGTGCAATTTAGCTTTAATTCCTAAATTTATTTGACTTATATGTAAGATAAAAAAAAAATATGAAAGCAAACTTCTAAATATAATTCACTATAACCTCTTTTATTTTCTATTTCATTTGGGAACTTCATGGAACTTCATCTATCTGTCCTAAAAATAGCGCTAAGTCGAAACTGCGTCATTCAAATTAATCATGTGATCTTATGTTACCCTTAATGCAGATGCCTCTTGACCAATCACCAAACTTTAAACGGAAACTAAAAACCGAAACTTTTCACTCTCTCCCTTCTTTCTACTAACTGATGCATCACTTTTGCTTGTGCTTCCATCGTGGCCAGACATTTTTCTGCAATCATGTGTGTGCTGCTATATTCGCTTCTATGGCAATAATATCAAAATTGTAAATGATTTTTAATAGGCACGAGTATAGTGCCAAGTGAATTGTGGCTGCTAAATGGGAATTTAAATAAATAAAAGGAATTTGAACGGAGTCGAGCCGGATTAAATTCTTTTTATTTATTTAAATCTTCTTCAAAAATGGATGGACGCTCTAAGAATCACGTATCTACGCATTTAGTATTTCTACCTATCTACGTCTCAGAGTTCGTATTTCAGCGCTTCCAAAATTTGTGCTATCATTACATATATATTATATTATATTTATGAAGTGTGATTAAAATTGTTTTCTTTTAGAGTCTTCACCTGGAGATTTTGGATACGTAACATCTAGTCCTAGAATACGGCAGTACAATAATGGGTCTTTAGTGATATGGGATGTCGAAACATCGGATCGCGGATTCTACCTGTGTCAAGCAAATAACGGTATAGGAGCATCTCTTAGCAAAATAATTTATCTAAATGTTCAAGGTAAGTAAATTTTCGAGAATATATTTATTTATTGATTATATGTATGAAATTCGGTATGAGAAATGTACATAAGTGTTTTTGGAATTTAAAAATTCAAAATTACAATGTGTCAAAAGGTACACTTAACCATCATCCCGCAAGAATTAAATTTTAAATGAAAACTTAATATTTTTATTTGCCAGTATGATTGCAATATCATTTTATGTAATCCTGACTAATTCTACTTCCACGTTACATCCATATTTCATTGTTGATATTGTACAAGCCATATTTTTAAAACTTTTTCTTGCGATGCTATAATTTCCACAGTACAATACTGAAACAGCTGCATTTTACAGAGCACCACAGCAGATTCATCTCTTTACCTTCTTCGTTTCCGTTCAGCAACATTTCATAATAATTTTCGGCTTTTTTAATAGCATTATCCACACACAGAAGAACACGTGCATCATCCGCCTACATAAAAGTCAGCGTTGTACAATTCAGTCTTACCTAGAAGCCACAGCTATCATTGGTATTAATATAAACATATAAAACAAAGAAAATCTGAAAAGTCTCAGATTTTAAATTAGATCTAAAGGGGCGTTTTATTAACAATTTGTGTGTTACTTTTATTTATTAAATATCATGTTCTTCGCGCTTAAACCATAAAATTCAATTCAGGAGCAATATCGCAAAATAATTTTAAATTGAGCATATCTTTAGAATTTGCGATATCTCCTGCGCTAAAGATAAAAATGTTTTTTCTGTACAAAATTGCCATTGATCCCTTTGAAATTCTTGAGTTTGTAATCAAAAATTCGTTAAAGTTTTATAAAATATAAAATCGATAATAAAACAAATTCCAAATTTCAAATTTGGGCTTCCAGATGCCCATATTCGCAGTAGGATTACGTCATTCAAAATTGGCTGGCTCTAGGTACCATTGCTTTATCAGAATGCGAGAAACGTACATACATTTATGCAGATTCTTCATTATTTAATTTCTTTAAATATAGTACAGGGCGATAATATTAGGTGGCAACATTTTGAAAAGTGAAACGGACTTTCAGAGTGATTCGACGCAGAATCGCAAAACGAAAGCCCATTTGCACTTAAAATACTAAGTTCAAATTTATTTCGGTATTACGAGGTAGTTCTCGTTTGCCTGATATGTTTCTGTTGGGAGTTGTCGGTTATTCTCTTACTTGAATGAAAATGTTAAGTGGAAGATGCATGAATAATGTCTGGAATAGCCCTTAGTAGAAACTATAAAAATGAACATTAATACCGAAGCTTTCTTTCGGGTACGGTGACTGGGAAAGTAGGAAGCATTACTTATTTAGTTAATGCAATTTCGAAAGCAAATAATAAGCTCTAGCAAAGTAAACCGGCCTTTTTTTCGGATGCTAAATTTATAATCCCATCTATGAGAAATGCTTGAAAAAAATTGAAGTTAAAATCTTGAAAAAAGCGAATGTAACATCTTAAACAAATAACTGTAAATTTTTACTTAAATTATTTAAAACTACGCAAATACAGATACATTCTCTTGTTCAAGGCTAAAAATTAATTATTAACATTTAGTTGTAAGAAATGTAATTCTTAAAACTACTTTCAGTTCTTGTGCCATTGATGCTAGTAAATTTTCGTTGACTTAGGTGTTTTACTTCATGCTTTTCATAAGACACGTTTTACGTCATCTTTCATCTTAGTTTTTCACATTTTTGCCGCTGTTCTGAACACAAACTACGGTATTCTAGTGATATTTTTGACTGAGCTTAGCAGAGAATAATTGTTACTTAACATAGTAAAAACACCATATTTCTACTTTTAATGTTACAATTTTTAGATAGTTTCCTTTAGAGCTTCTATTTTCAGTAGTACAGCTTCCAAACATCATGCCATTCATGACTAAATTGTAGAATTAAACACTTTCGTTAAAGAATTGTGGTCGTTTTTCTTCTAATGCGAGACCATTTCTACCGAAAGATATTACTCCCTCTGTCCCATAATAATAGCAGCTGTTTATAAATTCATTGTCTCCCATAATAATAGCAGCAAACGAAAATAAAAATAAAAGGCAGCATTTATTATCAAAACACTAGAAGAAATTAAACAAATTAAAATATTGCTCCTAATTTTCATTTTGAGGTAATTTCTGGATTTTTCAATAATTTTGTTACCGCATTTTAAACTCGTATCCCTCGGCAGCGAAGCTTTGCTTTTCCCGTATGTGTGAGTTTAAAATTATTGGAGTCATCTTTCTTCATTTTGCAACATTTTTTTTTTTGAAATAACAAAAACGTATTACCCAGAATTTCGGGAGAAATATTATCATAGGCTATGTTCATTGCTTCTATGATATCTCTTCGGCTAAGAGGAGTATGTTTAAGTTTTTAGGTTACTGATACGGCCATTCTACTGCACTTAAATTGTTTTGGAGTTCCACTTAATTGCTCCTCACTGATATATATATATATTTTTTATTTTGGTGTATCAAGAACTAGACAATCGCAAATCGATATTTGCTTAAAACCTCTTTTTTTCTATTTTACTTTTACAATGGGTTGATATTCAACTGAAATAAAACAAATAATTTCGATCAGCGGATGAAATTAGAAAAATAATTGTTATTCGTAATAATTAAGTTAATCTGAAAACTGAAATATGTGTCAAAGCAAGTGGCAGATGTCATGAAACATTGATTTTTATTGAAGTCATCGCAATTTTGCGCTACAATATTGTTTACCAGCTGTATCACCAATAATTCCCATTTAAATATCCTCTTGCTATTATTATTATGGGACAGAGGAAGTACATTTTTTGTCATTACTAAGGATCCCTTCATTCTACATGTTAGTCTCTACAAAGGCACGTTTTACCGAAATTTAAACTCTCCTATCTGTACTACGGGTTATTAAAGAGGTTTCCTGAACTGTTTCATAACTGTAGACAGAATTACTGTCGACAATTCGATTTATGCATAATAACTTCAGATTATAGTGTTTTATATCAAGCTTAACCACAATTAGTTTCCATTTAGCAATTAAATTATAAGTAATATCTCTTCTTGAATTTCCATGTTTCAAAAACATCCAGTTCTTTTCAATTTTCTGCATGTTTTCTGAAGAAGAAAAAATTTCTTACTCCACTACTTGATTTCTTCCGAGATCTCTTACAACAGTTTAAACCTAAATTACTTTTGGTTTTTCGGTTTTATATGTATTCAGTACAATATTTTTAAAACATGATGGTGTTAAACAAATCTTATTAATATTTTAAATAATTAGGATGAGTGTCGCAAGCTCAAATATTTACTTAGGTTTGAATCAAAAATTGATTTGAGTTCTAATTTTTTTCGGCTTTCAAAAGAAATACTTGTTTAAGAGTGTTTTGTTTCTATTATCAAAAGTTAAATTATTACCTCATGTTACGAATAAAGTTAGCAATCTCAATTTCTCTCAATATAAATTTTCTAAACATTATAATTACTCATATGACAAAGTTAAAATCACTGAATATTTTTAGACTATTTAGGAAAGTAACATTTTTTTTAAATGCATAAGTGCCATTCTGAAATAAAATTTGCTAACGATCAAATACTAGAGTGTATATATAACAAAATTTTAATTTCAGTTCCACCTAAATTTGAAGAAACATATCAAAGCAGAGCCATTAAAGAAGGTGACAACACTAGTCTTAAGTGTACAGCTCAGGGAAATACTCCCATTGTGATAACCTGGCACAGGAATAAAACGCCTTTGCCTGTGACTGTTAAATCTCGGTATGTTTATTTTGAAGTTTCATGGAATTTTGAATTTAAGGAAAACTTAATTTTTTTTAGCACTAATAATAAAAATACAAAATTAGTGTCACTAACGAATAGAAAATTATAAATGAAATTTAGTAGGATAAAGTGATAAGAAAACTAGCTATAGACTAAAAGTTATATATTTTAGATTTATTTTATATGTAATATTAAATTGCTGTAAAAAGATTAAGAATTCAAATATCACATTTATAACGTTAATCGAATGGCGGAAACCTGCTTATTTTGCAGTGGTCACTCCCTAAGGCCAGGCGTGGTAGCTATAAGCCTTTTAATTTATAATTGGTCGCCCATTCAAGCAGAATTCAAATCTATGAGTCACACTCAAATTATATGAATTTACATCATATGAGATGATAAAGCAGTTTAAAAGCAACTATCCATAAATACCATGTATTGGGTCAAAATTCGAGCTTGTCCAATTATTTTTTCTCTAACTGGGGCCTCTGGCTTCCAAATAACGAAGAATAATTTTTATTCCGATGAAGTGTAGAATACTTGTTATGGTAAGAATATTGCGTTTGTGACTGCAATAACACAGGTTTGATCTTGGTGACAGCACGTGTATTTTAAAATTTTCTCTAACTTACCTTATCAGAGTCTGTTTTTTTATTATTATAATGTAGTTTGAAAAACTGTAGATCTCTAAAGTTCAGAGTAAGAAATTTATAACGATGTCAATCAGAAGCCAGTGCCAGCTTATTGGTGGTGTATCTAATTATGGTAAAAGCACACTAGGGCTATCTGCCAAAGGAAGGGATGCCTTCGTGGAGGACTTTCTAAGGGACACTGGCTCGTATACACGTTACACATGGGAAAAACCATGAAAACACCCATGCAGCCAGCCCGTTCGCGGGATTCGAAGCTCGTACCGAACTATCAGTGGTCAGAGACTTTACCGCTCGGCGGCTGGTGGGCCTGCTAGCTCATTGAAATAGAACTAAAGAATCTCTTTGGTAAAATCTATGTGAAAAAATTGAGTCATCCATATGGTGTCTGCGTTTGTCAGTTGTACCATCCAAAGCATAGATAAATTCGACAATATATTTTCATGATTTGAATTAAATACAGATGAATAAAACAGCAATCCTATTAAAGCTTCGAGCCCAATTTGTCGACATTCTTTGGATCAGTCTTATTAAGTTCCTTGTATTTACTTCTTTCACTAGATAATTTATAGTTCGACCAAACCAGTATATCGTTTTTCATTTTATCACTAAAGAAAGATGTCCATACCTCTCTTGCACAGGCAGAATTTCCTGAATTTGCGATCTTTTTATACCAAGTAGCTGAGTTATAATATTATGTTTCGTTCTAGTACGACTGCAGAATTGAGGAAAAGAGAGCCATTTAAAATGATTTTTTCCATAATAAAATTTTCTCGATGTCATTTCTATATATAATTCATTATTGGAAACACTATTGGATCCACTATTGTGATCACTTTCTTCGTAATTACCTTCATCACTGCCACTTATCTGCATGCTTTAGCCAAGCTAATACAGTCACTTAAAAATTTGGATCGCCATATCGAACTTTTGTTTTTAAGGATTAAAGGTTAAAAAGTTGCAGAATTATTCATAAAATTTTTATGTTGAATGATCTTTTACTTATTTTTGTCATTATTAATTGTAATATGAATCTATTTAATAGTTGTCTATTTATAAGTTCCTTAACAACATTTTCCTCTCTTAGGTACTCTTTTCGAGAAATTACGGACGACAATCGAGTTACTTCCGAACTTGTTATCGTTTCTGCGACGAGGGAAGAAAGTGGCATGTACGCATGCTCAGCAGTTAACGAATTCGGATACGATGAAGCCACATTTCAGCTGGTTGTCCAGGGTACGGAAATTATACTTCCTTTGCCAACTTCCAAAAGTTAAACCTCGTTCCTCTTTACTCATTCGCTTATCGTTGGTTTTAATTAAATAACAGTTTACTCCTAGTTTCTATTTTGTAGTATTTAAATAAAATTCTATGTTTTATGATTCCTTTTGTATTTTATACGAGGTTACACGGATACAGACTTAGAAAATAGGAACTAAGTTATTTTAAACCGAAATATACAAAGTTAGCATTTGATTGTTATGATAAATTTTAAAATTCTACGTTAATGATTAGAATTATTTGCTTGATAATTTGATTTGCTCGCTACAATGTTAAGTAAGTAGCACGTCTCAATAGTAAGGGTAGCGTTTGAAGCAAAGAAGAAGGAACATTTGAGCTTATTGCCAAAAGTAAATTTTTCCTGTCTGTCCGAATATATATAATGCACTTCTCCATGAAATTCGTATTAATGCTCAAGAAAACTTTTCATATCAAAATATAAATTACAGATTTTCCGTTAGGAGAAATATGGAACGCTACTATGATTAATATACAGCTGGAAAAATTTATCGTTACATTAATGCACTTTAATACAACAAATCACTTCAATATTGCATTGGCTAAGCTAAACGTTAGTGCTTTAACTGGAGAATGAAAGTTAATACTAGTAATAGCTCAACAATTTTCTTTACATGACAAGTTAATTACAATATTATTCAAGTAGTGATATCCTCATATCTTAAGCATTTAGGAATCACACTCTACTCAAAGCTTTTGTTCAAAGAACACTTTTAAATTACTATTAACAGTGCTATGATATCCCTCTATTCATTGCTTGGTCGTAAATCAAATCTTGCCGTAGAAACTATGAGATCTGTTTCATCAACAAGCCAGTATTTGCATTCGTCTACCCTCTTTGGGCCATAGCAGTCGAACTATAGAAGGAAAAAAAAAAAACACTGTCCTTTGTGTAATTTTTAGAGCACTCTGTTTTGTTAGATACTAACAGTTTCGGGACGATCTAACTTAAAGCAAAGAAAGGACTGCCAGAAGAGATCTTAAGGGCGGCGCATAACTTTTCTGTCAGAAGGCTAATCTCAGCACGAGCTAGCACACAACCTAAGTAAATATAATCTTACTGAAAATAAAAATATAAATACAAAAAATTTTATGTGTAGACCACTTGACTTCCTTGTACGGAATATCAAATCACACGCATTTTTCCTGCATTTCATTTAAACATATTTCATTGTATTAAAACTACTTCGTCGATAGCGCATAAACCACAAATCAGTTTTATAATTCGTTTAGAAAAAAAAGAATCCTTTATTCTGTTCTTGCGTACAGATGTCGCGCTAAAACATTGTTAATTTGCATTCGATAGTGGTCAAAATGTATATTTTCGTTTCAGTATGATACCTGGAATTTTTCGTGATTACAATAGATCCTTTATTTTGTACACGGAAGTAAAAAGGACTGTTTTTCCTAACGTGGCATGGTAAATGTCAGCACAGAGCTTTAAGTAGCACATTGCGCTTTAATTACGTTTAAACAACCTAAATTCCTAGCGTTTCTCGGTACCAGTGATCGATGACCAATCGTTTCTGAATTGTATGTACATACTAACAAGTACAAATTAGTAATATTTACGATACGCATAATTAGCTAAACAAAATTTAGTTGTTTGAGTTATACAAGCAGATCAAAGTTTTTTTAAATTATATATATATATATATATACCAAATATAAATGCAAAACTGAGTCTTATAAGCATGAATGACATATAACTAAGCTGGTTTATTCAGTTTCTGAAATAATCTAAGTAATCACTTATGCGAATGATGACGACATTACCAAAATATATAACTATATTTCCAATCAAAAATCGGAGATTGGAGACTGTTTTGAGTCACAGACATTTAAGTGTCAGCAAATATATGTACGAAAAATTTAATTCCATTGTAGATTAATTTTTAAACGCTCAACATGGGGAACAGAAATTGCAGTTTGCATTCACTACGTCATATAGAAGACTTTAGATTAACTAATATTATTAGATCTTTTAAAAGAAAGCAAATACTACTGTTTTATTTCAAATTAAGTAGCATTGAACTAGCATTCATTAAATTTTAAAATGCATATTATTCGGAAATAGTAATTACATAGAATTATTAACCGAAGGAAAAAAACGTATGCTTTTTATCTTTCAACTTAAAAAGAAGTAGACACATTATATGAAATTAATAATGAGGTACTAAATCACACGTATTACTGTAGCTAATATTTATGTTTAATACATTGTATTGTGCAATAAATTATGTTCTCCCAAGAATTAAAATCAAGTCACATCAGTTTTAGTCGGTGTGGAATGTAAGTCAGGACTTCAACTAAATATAATGATTTGACATTTCGCAATAATTAGCTGCCAATTTATTATTTTTTCCAGTGCATGATGTAAGTTATAAATAGAAGAAAATTTAAAATGCTGAGTAATTTTTGATAAAAATATTAAAATACAAAGTTGAAATGAAATGCTTCAAAGGCCTATATATCGTTAAGCATCAACATTCTGTCTCATCTTTATTCTTGAGCAGCAGTTGTAGGTAATATTTACTAAACATGTATATACTTTATATCAGTTTGGTTTCCCTTATGTATCTTATCAATATGGTCTGCTTTATATACTATATATAAATTTAATATTTGTAAGATATTTTTGTGAATAATAATGGGCAGAAGTATGAGTAAATCTCGAAAGTTAAAAAAGATTTAATTTTATAATATATTCAATCTACCTTTATTTTACATATTATTATTATTATTATTATTATTATTATTATTACTGTGCTTATGCATCAATCAAGAGAAATCAAAGGAAAGAAAATGAACTAACATTTAGTTAGGAAATGCCATTAATAATTTCTTTTCTTTCATATGAATAAAGGTGTGCCAGATCCTCCAACAAACTTATCGGTGACAAACATAACCAGCAGGACTTTGACCATTCGATGGGATGTACCTTTCAATGGAAATAGCCACATCACCGGAAGCAGCGTGCAGTACAAAATGGCAGACGGTAAAAATCTTAAGATTTTTTTTATTTCAAAATCCATATTCTTATAAATTAATGATCATATACTTTAAGATGCAAAGATATTTATAAAGTTCATTACTTTCTTGAAATTAAATTACTTGATGTATTCAATCCCAATTTAACATTTATCAGGCATTTCATAAAAAGGACGCACATGTTTAAATAAAGCATCGTATAAATTTGAAATTGTTCTATATAATTATCAATAATTCTATCAAATCATGTAGTTATCTTAAATCGTTTAGTCGAGTTTTATATTGCTTTTTTAAAAAAAGAAAATAATCTTGTCCGAATAATACTTTATTTTTGAAATAGTAGCTATGATTATGCTTCTCAAGGGAACTTCAGTTATATCTTAGAATTTCTAACAAAATTTCACACTATAATTACTGTCAAATATTTGTTGTAATATTGCAGTGTGATGCAGAAAATTCTCCTTAAAACCGATTTACAAACTCTCAGACAAGGTTAAATATAAACAGCGTGTCAACAATATAATTTGTACGTAAATTTTATGCTGTCGAAATATACAGTTTTGCTGAAACTAACGAACAGATTAGAATTAAAGTCATGCTAAAGCCTCTATTGAAATCCTTTCTTTAGAGAATTTTTTTTTCCTGACATGTCGCTTATTCTTGTTTGGTACCTGCATATTAGGTCAATATCCAATTTTGCCAGAAGAAATGTTTTGCAAATTTGCTACTTTTAACAAATCTATGTGGTTAACATTTGTGTGTATGTTAATTTGCGAAATGTTTCTCTTCATTCATTTCTTTGTGCTACATTTTGAGACTTTAATAAATTTTAATAGATTAGCGCTTATAAGATTGAAACACTTATAAGATAAAATAATGTATCTGCTAAAATAAATTCATAAAAATTAAAACTGAAAGAAAACGTTATTTAGGCTTAAATGGAAGTTGGCAGCTGACGATCCGAAGATTATAGAACAGGGTTGCAAACAGTTTCTAGCTCCAGTGGGTAGTGTTTTTATGTGCTTAATACATTAATTGGTTTGATCTTTAAAGTTTGCCAATAACCACCGAAGTGTGGAAAGTAGGTAGTAACTGGTATTTTCAAGAGTCACTTCGACCAAAGCCAGACGTAGAAATACATTGTGTTTGGAAATCCTAGATTCAATAATTTGAATGAAGATTCCACTTGAACATTTGCTTTTTGCTTATTAAAATTATATACCAAAAATACATAATTTTTGGTAATACCAAAAATAAAATTAAGTATTAAACACAAAGGACAACTTTAATTCATTTATTCAGCGTATACATCATTTTTTTCTCTTTTCCATGCTAAAATATTCTGCTCAGAAGCAGAAGATTTATATGACCGTCAAAGTACGAAAAGCCGATATTTTATAGAATGCCTAGGCATTGTATATAATGCCGGACGTTTTTAGGGCAAAGTATGAAATATGAGAATTATTACATGCTTTTCCTATGCATTGTATAATGCCTAGGTATTCTATAGAATGACAAATGCTATTTAGGCAAGGTATGAAAAAAGGTCCTGATTAGATTATTATATAAATGACGTGCATGCCTTAAAAAATACAAATGATATTTTGAAAAAATGAGAGTGCCAATAATTTTTTTTTCAAAATACGGAAATAAAAATGAAAGTTGTACAAAACAAAATTTATGTCTTTCTTATTAAGGGAAACGAAATTTTCATATAAAAAATAAGAAATTAAAATTAACATATTTGTTGCAACATGTTAGACTTGAATGGCATTTTGAATTACATTTCATAACATTTTTAATGCAAAGAAATTTCATACTTTTGCTCACATACAGATCCCGAATCCTTAGCTGCTTCCACTAGACTCAGCAATTGCAAAAGACCGGAGAGGAATTTCCTGGTCAGGTATATCTTTAATTCTAACCGAGTTCTTACGGCAAAACGTAAATTGTGTTCTCTCATATGTTTCCTTTAAAATTCCTTCAGAAGTCGATAGAAACCATCCTTTCTCATTAAAACTGCCAATATATTGCGCAAATCACTGCGCCTTTTGTCTACGTCAGGAATAGGAAGTCGCACAGTAGTTCTCGAAGAAGTAGTGAGAATTTTTTCCGAACTCATTTTCATTTTTAGCTTGTATTCCCAGATTGATTTTAGAATTATAACCAGAGGGCCATGTAAACTTTACACTTAACCAAGCAAATAAGAAAGAATTATAATTATAAGAAAAACACTGCATGGAAGAATTACATGTCAAAAGTAATAAAGGTAACATAAAGCAATTACTCTTAGATAAGAGGAAAAGTTATGTCCATGCAAAAATCTGTCGAATCTCTTTTAACTAACGCTTCAGATGTTAGATGTTTCAATTTTTGTTGACTGTTGCCATTTAGCGTTAGGTTATAGAATTTATTTTACCTTCATTGCATTTTTAGTTTTGAAACAAAGGGTGCACAAAATATCCTCTTCTTCATCTTTACCACAGAATCATGTAACAACCCACCAGAAGGTACACATTTTTTTTACGACACTTTTTCCATGCAAGTGCATCACTCGCTTTAGTGCATCAATCTCTTTTAACTAACGGTTCAGATGTTAGATGTTTCAATTTTTATTGACTGTTGCCATTTAGCGTTAGGTTATAGACTCCCCCCTCGGGCTCTGATGACGTCTCGACGAAGAGTCCGCAAGATATTTCACATTCATCTCTATGAAGAGTAAACCGGGAATCTTTTGATGACGAGTTTGAAATGATTGATTTAACTGCACAGAATCGGGATGATTCTCCAAAACATCAATGAATCGGGATGATTCATTTAACATGGAATCTGGGTTATTCCACTCAAACTTCACAGAATCGTTATGATTCATTTAACATGGAATCAGGATGATTTCCTGAAACTTCACTGAATCGGGATGATTCATTTAACATGGAATCGGGATGATTCCTTAAAACTTCACTGAATCGGGATGATTCATTTAACATGGAATCGGGATGATTCCCTAAAACATCACTGAATCGGAATGATTCACTTAACATAGAATCAGTTCTTGAAAAGTTCATTATATGGGGTTGGATCTCCCTCTGGTTTGAAGCGACTCTCGAATTCTAAAAGCCAAATCACAATATCATATCCACCCTACTATAAAAGGAACTTTGAAAGTAAAAATTTTGAAAATGTCAAAATAGTTCGAATTCAACTTTGACCGCACCTGTGGAATTACTATTTTGTTTATCTTCATTACTTTTGCTAGACGACTGCTTTTAATGCAACACATTTTTGAGCCACTCATTTTCCTTTTCTAAATTTGAATTTTGTTTCTTAACTTCTCCTAATTCTATGAGAGTATGAAAAGGTTCACTAGAACAATCATCTGTTGTAGAACTAGAGCCTTTCAGTTTTTAAACCGTTTCCTCCACTTCGTCATCAAGGTCTTATTTTTCTTCTTCCAAGACTCTGATGAGTTGCTCCATTTTTTGGTAGCTTTTTCAAATAGAGTTTAAGATTTCTTTTCTAATCAATGATAACTGAGACTAATAAGATTGAATTTAGGATCTGGAGAATTTCCACATTTATTCTTTGGTTCATCCGTTCCAGTAGCGTTGACTTTTAATGACGTATTTTCAGTCATTTCTTTCCGTTGTTCCATTTCTTTTTTATTCTCAAATATTATTTCTTTTTATTTAGAAAATTAAACATGCTTCCACTCTATGTTAAACTATCATAATCAATTTAACTTTATAGAAAATACAATTCCTACTTGCTACATGATTGCTTTACAATAAGCGCAAGGACATTGGATTAATGCTTCACTCCTAGGGTGGCTGTTAATTTCCAGATTGTCAAAAATCAAAATTTTCCATATCACCAGGGTGGTAATTTTCTTCTTTTAACGCAGGAAGAGCTCGAAGAAAAAAATTGCGCTCCGCTTTCGGTAATAAGTTTTAAACTTTTGAGGATTTGGGTCCACTGTTGGGCTGCCAGTTTATAATCAGAGGGCGATGTAAACTTTACATTTAACCAAGCAAACAAAAAAAAAATTATAATTATAAGAAAAACACTACATGGAAGAATTACATGTCAAAAGTAATAAATGTAGCATAAATCAATTACTCTTGGATAAGAGGAAAAGTTATGTCCATTCAAAAATCTGTCGAATCTCTTTTAACTAACGGCTCAGATGTTAGATGTTTCAATTTTTGTTGACTGTTGCCATTTAGCGTTAGGTTATAGAATTTATTTTACCTTCAATTGCATTTTTAGTTTTGAAACAAAGGGTGCACAAAATATCCATTTCTTCATCTTTACCACAGAATCATATAACAACCCACCAGAAGGTACACATTTTTTTTACGACACTTTTTCCATGCAAGTGCATCACTCGCTTTAGTGCATCAATCTCTTTTAACTAACGGTTCAGATGTTAGATGTTTCAATTTTTATTGACTGTTGCCATTTAGCGTTAGGTTATAGACTCCCCCCTCGGGCTCTGATGACGTCTCGACGAAGAGTCCGCAAGATATTTCACATTCATCTCTATGAAGAGTAAACCGGGAATCTTTTGATGACGAGTTTGAAATGATTGATTTAACTGCACAGAATCAGAATGATTCTCCAAAACATCAATGAATCGGGATGATTCATTTAACATGGAATCAGGGTTATTCCACTCAAACTTCACAGAATCGTTATGATTCATTTAACATGGAATCAGGATGATTCCCTGAAACTTCACTGAATCGGGATGATTCATTTAACATGGAATCGGGATGATTCCTTAAAACTTCACTGAATCGGGATGATTCATTTAACATGGAATCGGGATGATTCCCTAAAACATCACTGAATCGGAATGATTCACTTAACATAGAATCAGTTCATGAAAAGTTCATTATATGGGGTTGGATGTCCCTCTGGTTTGAAGCGACTCTCGAATTCTAAAAGCCAAATCACAATATCATATCCACCCTACTATAAAAGGAACTTTGAAAGTAAAAATTTTGAAAATGTCAAAATAGTTCGAATTCAACTTTGACAGCACCTGTGGAATTACTATTTTGTTTATCTTCATTACTTTTGCTAGACGACTGCTTTTAATGCAACACATTTTTGAGCCACTCATTTTCCTTTTCTAAATTTGAATTTTGTTTCTTAACTTCTCCTAATTCTATGAGAGTATGAAAAGGTTCACTAGAACAATCATCTGTTGTAGAACTAGAGCCTTTCAGTTTTTAAACCGTTTCCTCCACTTCGTCATCAAGGTCTTATTTTTCTTCTTCCAAGACTCTGATGAGTTGCTCCATTTTTTGGTAGCTTTTTCAAATAGAGTTTAAGATTTCTTTTCTAATCAATGATAAATGAGAGTAATAAGATTGAATTTAGGATCTGGAGAATTTCCACATTTATTCTTTGGTTCATCCGTTCCAGTAGCGTTGACTTTTAATGACGTATTTTCAGTCATTTCCTTCCGTTGTTCCATTTCTTTTTTATTCTCAAATATTATTTCTTTTTATTTAGAAAATTAAACATGCTTCCACTCTATGTTAAACTATCATAATCAATTTAACTTTATATAAAATACTATTCCTACTTGCTACATGATTGCTTTACAATAAGCGCAAGGACATTGGATTAATGCTTCACTCCTAGGGTGGCTGTTAATTTCCAGATTGTCAAAAATCAAAATTTTCCATATCACCAGGGTGGTAATTTTCTTCATTTAACGCAGGAAGAGCTCGAAGTAAAAAATTGCGCTCCGCTTTCGGTAATAAGTTTTAAAGTTTTGAGGATTTGGGTCCACTGTTGGGCTGCCAGTTTATAATAAGAGGGCGATGTAAACTTTACATTTAACCAAGCAAACAAAAAAAAATTATAATCATAAGAAAAACACTACATGGAAGAATTACATGTCAAAAGTAATAAATGTAGCATAAATCAATTACTCTTGGATAAGAGGAAAAGTTATGTCCATGCAAAAATCTGTCGAATCTCTTTTAACTAACGGCTCAGATGTTAGATGTTTCAATTTTTGTTGACTGTTGCCATTTAGCGTTAGGTTATAGAATTTATTTTACCTTCAATTGCATTTTTAGTTTTTAAACAAAGCGTGCACAAAATATCCATTTCTTCGTCTTTACCACAGAATCATATAACAACCCACCAGAAGGTACACATTTTTTTTACGACACTTTTTCCATGCAAGTGCATCACTCGCTTTAGTGCATCAATCTCTTTTAACTAACGGTTCAGATGTTAGATGTTTCAATTTTTATTGACTGTTGCCATTTAGCGTTAGGTTATAGACTCCCCCCTCGGGCTTTGATGACGTCTCGACGAAGAGTCCGCAAGATATTTCACATTCACCTCTATGAAGAGTAAACCGGGAATCTTTTGATGACGAGTTTGAAATGATTGATTTAACTGCACAGAATCACGATGATTCTCCAAAACATCAATGAATCGGGATGATTCATTTAACATGGAATCAGGGTTATTCCACTCAAACTTCACAGAATCGTTATGATTCATTTAACATGGAATCAGGATGATTCCCTGAAACTTCACTGAATCGGGATGATTCATTTAACATGGAATCGGGATGATTCATTTAACATGGAATCGGGATGATTCATTTAACATGGAATCGGGATGATTCCTTAAAACTTCACTGAATCGGGATGATACATTTAACATGGAATCGGGATGATTCCCTAAAACATCACTGAATCGGAATGATTCACTTAACATAGAATCAGTTCTTGAAAAGTTCATTATATGGGGTTGGATCTCCCTCTGGTTTGAAGCGACTCTCGAATTCTAAAAGCCAAATCACAATATCATATCCACCCTACTATAAAAGGAACTTTGAAAGTAAAAATTTTGAAAATGTCAAAATAGTTCGAATTCAACTTTGACAGCACCTGTGGAATTACTATTTTGTTTATCTTCATTACTTTTGCTAGACGACTGCTTTTAATGCAACACATTTTTGAGCCACTCATTTTATTTTTCTAAATTTGAATTTTGTTTCTTAACTTCTCCTAATTCTATGAGAGTATGAAAAGGTTCACTAGAACAATCATCTGTTGTAGAACTAGAGCCTTTCAGTTTTTAAACCGTTTCCTCCACTTCGTCATCAAGGTCTTATTTTCCTTCTTCCAAGACTCTGATGAGTTGCTCCATTTTTTGGTAGCTTTTTCGAATAGAGTTTAAGATTTCTTTTCTAATCAATGATAACTGAGACTAATAAGATTGAATTTACGATCTGGAGAATTTCCACATTAATTCTTTGGTTCATCCGTTCCAGTAGCGTTGACTTTTAATGACGTATTTTCAGTCATTTCCTTCCGTTGTTCCATTTCTTTTTTATTCTCAAATATTATTTCTTTTTATTTAGAAAATTAAACATGCTTCCACTCTATGTTAAACTATCATAATCAATTTAACTTTATAGAAAATACAATTCCTCTTTGCTACATGATTGCTTTACAATAAGCGCAAGGACATTGGATTAATCCTTCACTCCTAGGGTGGCTGTTAATTTCCAGATTGTCAAAAATCAAAATTTTCCATATCACCAGGGTGGTAATTTTCTTCTTTTAACGCAGGAAGAGCTCGAAGAAAAAAATTGCGCTCCGCTTTCGGTAATAAGTTTTAAACTTTTGAGAATTTGGGTCCACTGTTGGGCTGCCAGTTTATAATAAGAGGGCGATGTAAACTTTACATTTAACCAAGCAAACAAAAAAAAATTATAATCATAAGAAAAACACTACATGGAAGAATTACATGTCAAAAGTAATAAATGTAGCATAAATCAATTACTCTTGGATAAGAGGAAAAGTCATGTCCATGCAAAAATCTGTCGAATCTCTTTTAACTAACGGCTCAGATGTTAGATGTTTCAATTTTTGTTGACTGTTGCCATTTAGCGTTAGGTTATAGAATTTATTTTACCTTCAATTGCATTTTTAGTTTTGAAACAAAGGGTGCACAAAATATCCATTTCTTCATCTTTACCACAGAATCATATAACAACCCACCAGAAGGTACACATTTTTTTTACGACACTTTTTCCATGCAAGTGCATCACTCGCTTTAGTGCATCAATCTCTTTTAACTAACGGTTCAGATGTTAGATGTTTCAATTTTTATTGACTGTTACCATTTAGCGTTAGGTTATAGACTCCCCCCTCGGGCTCTGATGACGTCTCGACGAAGAGTCCGCAAGATATTTCACATTCATCTCTATGAAGAGTAAACCGGGAATCTGTGGATGACGAGTTTGACATGATTGATTTAACTGCACAGAATCAGGATGATTCTCCAAAACATCAATGAATCGGGATGATTCATTTAACATGGAATCAGGGTTATTCCACTCAAACTTCACAGAATCGTTATGATTCATTTAACATGGAATCAGGATGATTCCCTGAAACTTCACTGAATCGGGATGATTCATTTAACATGGAATCGGGATGATTCCTTAAAACTTCACTGAATCGGGATGATTCATTTAACATGGAATCGGGATGATTCCCTAAAACATCACTGAATCGGAATGATTCACTTAACATAGAATCAGTTCTTGAAAAGTTCATTATATGGGGTTGGATCTCCCTCTGGTTTGAAGCGAGTCTCGAATTCTAAAAGCCAAATCACAATATCATATCCACCCTACTATAAAAGGAACTTTGAAAGTAAAAATTTTGAAAATGTCAAAATAGTTCGAATTCAACTTTGACAGCACCTGTGGAATTACTATTTTGTTTATCTTCATTACTTTTGCTAGACGACTGCTTTTAATGCAACACATTTTTGAGCCACTCATTTTATTTTTCTAAATTTGAATTTTGTTTCTTAACTTCTCCTAATTCTATGAGAGTATGAAAAGGTTCACTAGAACAATCATCTGTTGTAGAACTAGAGCCTTTCAGTTTTTAAACCGTTTCCTCCACTTCGTCATCAAGGTCTTATTTTCCTTCTTCCAAGACTCTGATGAGTTGCTCCATTTTTTGGTAGCTTTTTCGAATAGAGTTTAAGATTTCTTTTCTAATCAATGATAACTGAGACTAATAAGATTGAATTTACGATCTGGAGAATTTCCACATTAATTCTTTGGTTCATCCGTTCCAGTAGCGTTGACTTTTAATGACGTATTTTCAGTCATTTCCTTCCGTTGTTCCATTTCTTTTTTATTCTCAAATATTATTTCTTTTTATTTAGAAAATTAAACATGCTTCCACTCTATGTTAAACTATCATAATCAATTTAACTTTATAGAAAATACAATTCCTCTTTGCTACATGATTGCTTTACAATAAGCGCAAGGACATTGGATTAATCCTTCACTCCTAGGGTGGCTGTTAATTTCCAGATTGTCAAAAATCAAAATTTTCCATATCACCAGGGTGGTAATTTTCTTCTTTTAACGCAGGAAGAGCTCGAAGAAAAAAATTGCGCTCCGCTTTCGGTAATAAGTTTTAAACTTTTGAGAATTTGGGTCCACTGTTGGGCTGCCAGTTTATAATAAGAGGGCGATGTAAACTTTACATTTAACCAAGCAAACAAAAAAAAATTATAATCATAAGAAAAACACTACATGGAAGAATTACATGTCAAAAGTAATAAATGTAGCATAAATCAATTACTCTTGGATAAGAGGAAAAGTCATGTCCATGCAAAAATCTGTCGAATCTCTTTTAACTAACGGCTCAGATGTTAGATGTTTCAATTTTTGTTGACTGTTGCCATTTAGCGTTAGGTTATAGAATTTATTTTACCTTCAATTGCATTTTTAGTTTTGAAACAAAGGGTGCACAAAATATCCATTTCTTCATCTTTACCACAGAATCATATAACAACCCACCAGAAGGTACACATTTTTTTTACGACACTTTTTCCATGCAAGTGCATCACTCGCTTTAGTGCATCAATCTCTTTTAACTAACGGTTCAGATGTTAGATGTTTCAATTTTTATTGACTGTTACCATTTAGCGTTAGGTTATAGACTCCCCCCTCGGGCTCTGATGACGTCTCGACGAAGAGTCCGCAAGATATTTCACATTCATCTCTATGAAGAGTAAACCGGGAATCTGTGGATGACGAGTTTGACATGATTGATTTAACTGCACAGAATCAGGATGATTCTCCAAAACATCAATGAATCGGGATGATTCATTTAACATGGAATCAGGGTTATTCCACTCAAACTTCACAGAATCGTTATGATTCATTTAACATGGAATCAGGATGATTCCCTGAAACTTCACTGAATCGGGATGATTCATTTAACATGGAATCGGGATGATTCCTTAAAACTTCACTGAATCGGGATGATTCATTTAACATGGAATCGGGATGATTCCCTAAAACATCACTGAATCGGAATGATTCACTTAACATAGAATCAGTTCTTGAAAAGTTCATTATATGGGGTTGGATCTCCCTCTGGTTTGAAGCGAGTCTCGAATTCTAAAAGCCAAATCACAATATCATATCCACCCTACTATAAAAGGAACTTTGAAAGTAAAAATTTTGAAAATGTCAAAATAGTTCGAATTCAACTTTGACAGCACCTGTGGAATTACTATTTTGTTTATCTTCATTACTTTTGCTAGACGACTGCTTTTAATGCAACACATTTTTGAGCCACTCATTTTATTTTTCTAAATTTGAATTTTGTTTCTTAACTTCTCCTAATTCTATGAGAGTATGAAAAGGTTCACTAGAACAATCATCTGTTGTAGAACTAGAGCCTTTCAGTTTTTAAACCGTTTCCTCCACTTCGTCATCAAGGTCTTATTTTTCTTCTTCCAAGGCTCTGATGAGTTGCTCCATTTTTTGGTAGCTTTTTCAAATAGAGTTTAAGATTTCTTTTCTAATCAATGATAACTGAGACTAATAAGATTGAATTTACGATCTGGAGAATTTCCACATTAATTCTTTGGTTCATCCGTTCCAGTAGCGTTGACTTTTAATGACGTATTTTCAGTCATTTCCTTCCGTTGTTCCATTTCTTTTTTATTCTCAAATATTATTTCTTTTTATTTAGAAAATTAAACATGCTTCCACTCTATGTTAAACTATCATAATCAATTTAACTTTATAGAAAATACAATTCCTACTTGCTACATGATTGCTTTACAATAAGCGCAAGGACATTGGATTAATCCTTCACTCCTAGGGTGGCTGTTAATTTCCAGATTGTCAAAAATCAAAATTTTCCATATCACCAGGGTGGTAATTTTCTTCTTTTAACGCAGGAAGAGCTCGAAGAAAAAAATTGCGCTCCGCTTTCGGTAATAAGTTTTAAACTTTTGAGAATTTGGGTCCACTGTTGGGCTGCCAGTTTATAATAAGAGGGCGATGTAAACTTTACATTTAACCAAGCAAACAAAAAAAAATTATAATCATAAGAAAAACACTACATGGAAGAATTACATGTCAAAAGTAATAAATGTAGCATAAATCAATTACTCTTGGATAAGAGGAAAAGTCATGTCCATGCAAAAATCTGTCGAATCTCTTTTAACTAACGGCTCAGATGTTAGATGTTTCAATTTTTGTTGACTGTTGCCATTTAGCGTTAGGTTATAGAATTTATTTTACCTTCAATTGCATTTTTAGTTTTGAAACAAAGGGTGCACAAAATATCCATTTCTTCATCTTTACCACAGAATCATATAACAACCCACCAGAAGGTACACATTTTTTTTACGACACTTTTTCCATGCAAGTGCATCACTCGCTTTAGTGCATCAATCTCTTTTAACTAACGGTTCAGATGTTAGATGTTTCAATTTTTATTGACTGTTACCATTTAGCGTTAGGTTATAGACTCCCCCCTCGGGCTCTGATGACGTCTCGACGAAGAGTCCGCAAGATATTTCACATTCATCTCTATGAAGAGTAAACCGGGAATCTTTTGATGACGAGTTTGAAATGATTGATTTAACTGCACAGAATCAGGATGATTCTCCAAAACATCAATGAATCGGGATGATTCATTTAACATGGAATCAGGGTTATTCCACTCAAACTTCACAGAATCGTTATGATTCATTTAACATGGAATCAGGATGATTCCCTGAAACTTCACTGAATCGGGATGATTCATTTAACATGGAATCGGGATGATTCCTTAAAACTTCACTGAATCGGGATGATTCATTTAACATGGAATCGGGATGATTCCCTAAAACATCACTGAATCGGAATGATTCACTTAACATAGAATCAGTTCTTGAAAAGTTCATTATATGGGGTTGGATCTCCCTCTGGTTTGAAGCGAGTCTCGAATTCTAAAAGCCAAATCACAATATCATATCCACCCTACTATAAAAGGAACTTTGAAAGTAAAAATTTTGAAAATGTCAAAATAGTTCGAATTCAACTTTGACAGCACCTGTGGAATTACTATTTTGTTTATCTTCATTACTTTTGCTAGACGACTGCTTTTAATGCAACACATTTTTGAGCCACTCATTTTATTTTTCTAAATTTGAATTTTGTTTCTTAACTTCTCCTAATTCTATGAGAGTATGAAAAGGTTCACTAGAACAATCATCTGTTGTAGAACTAGAGCCTTTCAGTTTTTAAACCGTTTCCTCCACTTCGTCATCAAGGTCTTATTTTTCTTCTTCCAAGGCTCTGATGAGTTGCTCCATTTTTTGGTAGCTTTTTCAAATAGAGTTTAAGATTTCTTTTCTAATCAATGATAACTGAGACTAATAAGATTGAATTTACGATCTGGAGAATTTCCACATTAATTCTTTGGTTCATCCGTTCCAGTAGCGTTGACTTTTAATGACGTATTTTCAGTCATTTCCTTCCGTTGTTCCATTTCTTTTTTATTCTCAAATATTATTTCTTTTTATTTAGAAAATTAAACATGCTTCCACTCTATGTTAAACTATCATAATCAATTTAACTTTATAGAAAATACAATTCCTACTTGCTACATGATTGCTTTACAATAAGCGCAAGGACATTGGATTAATCCTTCACTCCTAGGGTGGCTGTTAATTTCCAGATTGTCAAAAATCAAAATTTTCCATATCACCAGGGTGGTAATTTTCTTCTTTTAACGCAGGAAGAGCTCGAAGAAAAAAATTGCGCTCCGCTTTCGGTAATAAGTTTTAAACTTTTGAGAATTTGGGTCCACTGTTGGGCTGCCAGTTTATAATAAGAGGGCGATGTAAACTTTACATTTAACCAAGCAAACAAAAAAAAATTATAATCATAAGAAAAACACTACATGGAAGAATTACATGTCAAAAGTAATAAATGTAGCATAAATCAATTACTCTTGGATAAGAGGAAAAGTCATGTCCATGCAAAAATCTGTCGAATCTCTTTTAACTAACGGCTCAGATGTTAGATGTTTCAATTTTTGTTGACTGTTGCCATTTAGCGTTAGGTTATAGAATTTATTTTACCTTCAATTGCATTTTTAGTTTTGAAACAAAGGGTGCACAAAATATCCATTTCTTCATCTTTACCACAGAATCATATAACAACCCACCAGAAGGTACACATTTTTTTTACGACACTTTTTCCATGCAAGTGCATCACTCGCTTTAGTGCATCAATCTCTTTTAACTAACGGTTCAGATGTTAGATGTTTCAATTTTTATTGACTGTTACCATTTAGCGTTAGGTTATAGACTCCCCCCTCGGGCTCTGATGACGTCTCGACGAAGAGTCCGCAAGATATTTCACATTCATCTCTATGAAGAGTAAACCGGGAATCTTTTGATGACGAGTTTGAAATGATTGATTTAACTGCACAGAATCAGGATGATTCTCCAAAACATCAATGAATCGGGATGATTCATTTAACATGGAATCAGGGTTATTCCACTCAAACTTCACAGAATCGTTATGATTCATTTAACATGGAATCAGGATGATTCCCTGAAACTTCACTGAATCGGGATGATTCATTTAACATGGAATCGGGATGATTCCTTAAAACTTCACTGAATCGGGATGATTCATTTAACATGGAATCGGGATGATTCCCTAAAACATCACTGAATCGGAATGATTCACTTAACATAGAATCAGTTCTTGAAAAGTTCATTATATGGGGTTGGATCTCCCTCTGGTTTGAAGCGACTCTCGAATTCTAAAAGCCAAATCACAATATCATATCCACCCTACTATAAAAGGAACTTTGAAAGTAAAAATTTTGAAAATGTCAAAATAGTTCGAATTCAACTTTGACAGCACCTGTGGAATTACTATTTTGTTTATCTTCATTACTTTTGCTAGACGACTGCTTTTAATGCAACACATTTTTGAGCCACTCATTTTATTTTTCTAAATTTGAATTTTGTTTCTTAACTTCTCCTAATTCTATGAGAGTATGAAAAGGTTCACTAGAACAATCATCTGTTGTAGAACTAGAGCCTTTCAGTTTTTAAACCGTTTCCTCCACTTCGTCATCAAGGTCTTATTTTTCTTCTTCCAAGACTCTGATGAGTTGCTCCATTTTTTGGTAGCTTTTTCAAATAGAGTTTAAGATTTCTTTTCTAATCAATGATAACTGAGACTAATAAGATTGAATTTAGGATCTGGAGAATTTCCACATTAATTCTTTGGTTCATCCGTTCCAGTAGCGTTGACTTTTAATGACGTATTTTCAGTCATTTCCTTCCGTTGTTCCATTTCTTTTTTATTCTCAAATATTATTTCTTTTTATTTAGAAAATTAAACATGCTTCCACTCTATGTTAAACTATCATAATCAATTTAACTTTATATAAAATACAATTCCTACTTGCTACATGATTGCTTTACAATAAGCGCAAGGACATTGGATTAATCCTTCACTCCTAGGGTGGCTGTTAATTTCCAGATTGTCAAAAATCAAAATTTTCCATATCACCAGGGTAGTAATTT
Source organism: Stegodyphus dumicola (assembly GCF_044657685.1). Classification (NCBI taxonomy): domain Eukaryota; kingdom Metazoa; phylum Arthropoda; class Arachnida; order Araneae; family Eresidae; genus Stegodyphus; species Stegodyphus dumicola. Next base: position 93,532,302 of record NC_140772.1, on the reverse strand, counting down.
TCTTCTTTTAACGCAGGAAGAGCTCGAAGAAAAAAATTGCGCTCCGCTTTCGGTAATAAGTTTTAAACATTTGAGAATTTGGGTCCACTGTTGGGCTGCCAGTTTATAATAAGAGGGCGATGTAAACTTTACATTTAACCAAGCAAACAAAAAAAAATTATAATCATAAGAAAAACACTACATGGAAGAATTACATATCAAAAGTAATAAATGTAGCATAAATCAATTACTCTTGGATAAGAGGAAAAGTTATGTCCATGCAAAAATCTGTCGAATCTCTTTTAACTAACGGCTCAGATGTTAGATGTTTCAATTTTTGTTGACTGTTGCCATTTAGCGTTAGGTTATAGAATTTATTTTACCTTCAATTGCATTTTTAGTTTTGAAACAAAGGGTGCACAAAATATCCATTTCTTCATCTTTACCACAGAATCATATAACAACCCACCAGAAGGTACACATTTTTTTTACGACACTTTTTCCATGCAAGTGCATCACTCGCTTTAGTGCATCAATCTCTTTTAACTAACGGTTCAGATGTTAGATGTTTCAATTTTTATTGACTGTTGCCATTTAGCGTTAGGTTATAGACTCCCCCCTCGGGCTCTGATGACGTCTCGACGAAGAGTCCGCAAGATATTTCACATTCATCTCTATGAAGAGTAAACCGGGAATCTTTTGATGACGAGTTTGAAATGATTGATTAACCTGCACAGAATCAGGATGATTCTCCAAAACATCAATGAATCGGGATGATTCATTTAACATGGAATCAGGGTTATTCCACTCAAACTTCACAGAATCGTTATGATTCATTTAACATGGAATCAGGATGATTCCCTGAAACTTCACTGAATCGGGATGATTCATTTAACATGGAATCGGGATGATTCCTTAAAACTTCACTGAATCGGGATGATTCATTTAACATGGAATCGGGATGATTCCCTAAAACATCACTGAATCGGAATGATTCACTTAACATAGAATCAGTTCTTGAAAAGTTCATTATATGGGGTTGGATCTCCCTCTGGTTTGAAGCGACTCTCGAATTCTAAAAGCCAAATCACAATATCATATCCACCCTACTATAAAAGGAACTTTGAAAGTAAAAATTTTGAAAATGTCAAAATAGTTCGAATTCAACTTTGACAGCACCTGTGGAATTACTATTTTGTTTATCTTCATTACTTTTGCTAGACGACTGCTTTTAATGCAACAAATTTTTGAGCCACTCATTTTATTTTTCTAAATTTGAATTTTGTTTCTTAACTTCTCCTAATTCTATGAGAGTATGAAAAGGTTCACTAGAACAATCATCTGTTGTAGAACTAGAGCCTTTCAGTTTTTAAACCGTTTCCTCCACTTCGTCATCAAGGTCTTATTTTTCTTCTTCCAAGACTCTGATGAGTTGCTCCATTTTTTGGTAGCTTTTTCAAATAGAGTTTAAGATTTCTTTTCTAATCAATGATAACTGAGACTAATAAGATTGAATTTAGGATCTGGAGAATTTCCACATTAATTCTTTGGTTCATCCGTTCCAGTAGCGTTGACTTTTAATGACGTATTTTCAGTCATTTCCTTCCGTTGTTCCATTTCTTTTTTATTCTCAAATATTATTTCTTTTTATTTAGAAAATTAAACATGCTTCCACTCTATGTTAAACTATCATAATCAATTTAACTTTATATAAAATACAATTCCTACTTGCTACATGATTGCTTTACAATAAGCGCAAGGACATTGGATTAATCCTTCACTCCTAGGGTGGCTGTTAATTTCCAGATTGTCAAAAATCAAAATTTTCCATATCACCAGGGTGGTAATTTTCTTCTTTTAACGCAGGAAGAGCTCGAAGAAAAAAATTGCGCTCCGCTTTCGGTAATAAGTTTTAAACTTTTGAGAATTTGGGTCCACTGTTGGGCTGCCAGTTTATAATAAGAGGGCGATGTAAACTTTACATTTAACCAAGCAAACAAAAAAAAATTATAATCATAAGAAAAACTCTACATGGAAGAATTACATATCAAAAGTAATAAATGTAGCATAAATCAATTACTCTTGGATAAGAGGAAAAGTTATGTCCATGCAAAAATCTGTCGAATCTCTTTTAACTAACGGCTCAGATGTTAGATGTTTCAATTTTTGTTGACTGTTGCCATTTAGCGTTAGGTTATAGAATTTATTTTACCTTCAATTGCATTTTTAGTTTTGAAACAAAGGGTGCACAAAATATCCATTTCTTCATCTTTACCACAGAATCATATAACAACCCACCAGAAGGTACACATTTTTTTTACGACACTTTTTCCATGCAAGTGCATCACTCGCTTTAGTGCATCAATCTCTTTTAACTAACGGTTCAGATATTAGATGTTTCAATTTTTATTGACTGTTGCCATTTAGCGTTAGGTTATAGACTCCCCCCTCGGGCTCTGATGACGTCTCGACGAAGAGTTCGCAAGATATTTCACATTCATCTCTATGAAGAGTAAACCGGGAATCTTTTGATGACGAGTTTGAAATGATTGATTAACCTGCACAGAATCAGGATGATTTTCCAAAACATCAGTGAATCGGGATGATTCATTTAACATGGAATCAGGGTTATTCCACTCAAACTTCACAGAATCGTTATGATTCATTTAACATGGAATCAGGATGATTGCCTGAAACTTCACTGAATCGGGATGATTCATTTAACATGGAATCGGGATGATTCCTTAAAACTTCACTGAATCGGGATGATTCATTTAACATGGAATCGGGATGATTCCCTAAAACATCACTGAATCGGAATGATTCACTTAACATAGAATCAGTTCTTGAAAAGTTCATTATATGGGGTTGGATCTCCCTCTGGTTTGAAGCGACTCTCGAATTCTAAAAGCCAAATCACAATATCATATCCACCCTACTATAAAAGGAACTTTGAAAGTAAAAATTTTGAAAATGTCAAAATAGTTCGAATTCAACTTTGACAGCACCTGTGGAATTACTATTTTGTTTATCTTCATTACTTTTGCTAGACGACTGCTTTTAATGCAACACATTTTTGAGCCACTCATTTTCCTTTTCTAAATTTGAATTTTGTTTCTTAACTTCTCCTAATTCTATGAGAGTATGAAAAGGTTCACTAGAACAATCATCTGTTGTAGAACTAGAGCCTTTCAGTTTTTAAACCGTTTCCTCCACTTCGTCATCAAGGTCTTATTTTTCATCTTCCAAGACTCTGATGAGTTGCTCCATTTTTTGGTAGCTTTTTCAAATAGAGTTTAAGATTTCTTTTCTAATCAATGATAACTGAGACTAATAAGATTGAATTTAGGATCTGGAGAATTTCCACATTTATTCTTTGGTTCATCCCTTCCAGTAGCGTTGACTTTTAATGACGTATTTTTAGTCATTTCCTTCCGTTGTTCCATTTCTTTTTTATTCTCAAATATTATTTCTTTTTATTTAGAAAATTAAACATGCTTCCACTCTATGTTAAACTATCATAATCAATTTAACTTTATATAAAATACAATTCCTACTTGCTACATGATTGCTTTACAATAAGCGCAAGGACATTGGATTAATCCTTCACTCCTAGGGTGGCTGTTAATTTCCAGATTGTCAAAAATCAAAATTTTCCATATCACCAGGGTGGTAATTTTCTTCTTTTAACGCAGGAAGAGCTCGAAGAAAAAAATTGCGCTCCGCTTTCGGTAATAAGTTTTAAACTTTTGAGGATTTGGGTCCACTGTTGGGCTGCCAGTTTTTAATCAGAGGGCGATGTAAACTTTACATTTAACCAAGCAAACAAAAAAAAATTATAATTATAAGAAAAACACTACATGGAAGAATTACATGTCAAAAGTAATAAATGTAGCATAAATCAATTACTCTTGGATAAGAGGAAAAGTTATGTCCATGCAAAAATCTGTCGAATCTCTTTTAACTAACGGCTCAGATGTTAGATGTTTCAATTTTTGTTGACTGTTGCCATTTAGCGTTAGGTTATAGAATTTATTTTACCTTCAATTGCATTTTTAGTTTTGAAACAAAGGGTGCACAAAATATCCATTTCTTCATCTTTACCACAGAATCATATAACAACCCACCAGAAGGTACACATTTTTTTGTACGACACTTTTTCCATGCAAGTGCATCACTCGCTTTAGTGCATCAATCTCTTTTAACTAACGGTTCAGATGTTAGATGTTTCAATTTTTATTGACTGTTGCCATTTAGCGTTAGGTTATAGACTCCCCCCTCGGGCTCTGATGACGTCTCGACGAAGAGTCCGCAAGATATTTCACATTCATCTCTATGAAGAGTAAACCGGGAATCTTTTGATGACGAGTTTGAAATGATTGATTTAACTGCACAGAATCACGATGATTCTCCAAAACATCAATGAATCGGGATGATTCATTTAACATGGAATCAGGGTTATTCCACTCAAACTTCACAGAATCGTTATGATTCATTTAACATGGAATCAGGATGATTGCCTGAAACTTCACTGAATCGGGATGATTCATTTAACATGGAATCGGGATCATTCCTTAAAACTTCACTGAATTGGAATGATTCATTTAACATGGAATCGGGATGATTCCCTAAAACATCACTGAATCGGAATGATTCACTTAACATAGAATCAGTTCTTGAAAAGTTCATTATATGGGGTTGGATCTCCCTCTGGTTTGAAGCGACTCTCGAATTCTAAAAGCCAAATCACAATATTATATCCACCCTACTATAAAAGGAACTTTGAAAGTAAAAATTTTGAAAATATCAAAATAGTTCGAATTCAACTTTGACAGCACCTGTGGAATTACTATTTTGTTTATCTTCATTACTTTTGCTAGACGACTGCTTTTAATGCAACACATTTTTTAGCCACTCATTTTCCTTTTCTAAATTTGAATTTTGTTTCTTAACTTCTCCTAATTCTATGAGAGTATGAAAAGGTTCACTAGAACAATCATCTGTTGTAGAACTAGAGCCTTTCAGTTTTTAAACCGTTTCCTCCACTTCGTCATCAAGGTCTTATTTTTCTTCTTCCAAGACTCTGATGAGTTGCTCCATTTTTTGGTAGCTTTTTCAAATAGAGTTTAAGATTTCTTTTCTAATCAATGATAACTGAGACTAATAAGATTGAATTTAGGATCTGGAGAATTTCCACATTTATTCTTTGGTTCATCCGTTCCAGTAGCGTTGACTTTTAATGACGTATTTTCAGTCATTTCCTTCCGTTGTTCCATTTGTTTTTTATTCTCAAATATTATTTCTTTTTATTTAGAAAATTAAACATGCTTCCACTCTATGTTAAACTATCATAATCAATTTAACTTTATAGAAAATACAATTCCTACTTGCTACATGATTGCTTTACAGTAAGCGCAAGGACATTGGATTAATGCTTCACTCCTAGGGTGGCTGTTAATTTCCAGATTGTCAAAAATCAAAATTTTCCATATCACCAGGGTGGTAATTTTCTTCTTTTAACGCAGGAAGAGCTCGAAAAAAAAATTGCGCTCCGCTTTCGGTAATAAGTTTTAAAATTTTGAGGATTTGGGTCCACTGTTGGGCTGCCAGTTTATAATCAGAGGGCGATGTAAACTTTACATTTAACCAAGCAAACAAAAAAAAATTATAATTATAAGAAAAACACTACATGGAAGAATTACATGTCAAAAGTAATAAATGTAGCATAAATCAATTACTCTTGGATAAGAGGAAAAGTTATGTCCATGCAAAAATCTGTCGAATCTCTTTTAACTAACGGCTCAGATATTAGATGTTTCAATTTTTGTTGACTGTTGCCATTTAGCGTTAGGTTATAGAATTTATTTTACCTTCAATTGCATTTTTAGTTTTGAAACAAAGGGTGCACAAAATATCCATTTCTTCATCTTTACCACAGAATCATATAACAACCCACCAGAAGGTACACATTTTTTTTACGACACTTTTTCCATGCAAGTGCATCACTCGCTTTAGTGCATCAATCTCTTTTAACTAACGGTTCAGATGTTAGATGTTTCAATTTTTATTGACTGTTGCCATTTAGCGTTAGGTTATAGACTCCCCCCTCGGGCTCTGATGACGTCTCGACGAAGAGTCCGCAAGATATTTCACATTCATCTCTATGAAGAGTAAACAGGGAATCTTTTGATTACGAGTTTGAAATGATTGATTTAACTGCACAGAATCAGGATGATTCTCCAAAACATCAATGAATCGGGATGATTCATTTAACATGGAATCAGGGTTATTCCACTCAAACTTCACAGAATCGTTATGATTCATTTAACATGGAATCAGGATGATTGCCTGAAACTTCACTGAATCGGGATGATTCATTTAACATGGAATCGGGATGATTCCTTAAAACTTCACTGAATCGGAATGATTCATTTAACATGGAATCGGGATGATTCCCTAAAACATCACTGAATCGGAATGATTCACTTAACATAGAATCAGTTCTTGAAAAGTTCATTATATGGGGTTGGATCTCCCTCTGGTTTGAAGCGACTCTCGAATTCTAAAAGCCAAATCACAATATTATATCCACCCTACTATAAAAGGAACTTTGAAAGTAAAAATTTTGAAAATATCAAAATAGTTCGAATTCAACTTTGACAGCACCTGTGGAATTACTATTTTGTTTATCTTCATTACTTTTGCTAGACGACTGCTTTTAATACAACACATTTTTGAGCCACTCATTTTCCTTTTCTAAATTTGAATTTTGTTTCTTAACTTCTCCTAATTCTATGAGAGTATGAAAAGGTTCACTAGAACAATCATCTGTTGTAGAACTAGAGCCTTTCAGTTTTTAAACCGTTTCCTCCACTTCGTCATCAAGGTCTTATTTTTCTTCTTCCAAGACTCTGATGAGTTGCTCCATTTTTTGGTAGCTTTTTCAAATAGAGTTTAAGATTTCTTTTCTAATCAATGATAACTGAGTCTAATAAGATTGAATTTAGGATCTGGAGAATTTCCACATTAATTCTTTGGTTCATCCGTTCCAGTAGCGTTGACTTTTAATGACGTATTTTCAGTCATTTCCTTCCGTTGTTCCATTTCTTTTTTATTCTCAAATATTATTTCTTTTTATTTAGAAAATTAAACATGCTTCCACTCTATGTTAAACTATCATAATCAATTTAACTTTATAGAAAATACAATTCCTACTTGCTACATGATTGCTTTACAATAAGCGCAAGGACATTGGATTAATGCTTCACTCCTAGGGTGGCTGTTAATTTCCAGATTGTCAAAAATCAAAATTTTCCATATCACCAGGGTGGTAATTTTCTTCTTTTAACGCAGGAAGAGCTCGAAGAAAAAAATTGCGCTCCGCTTTCGGTAATAAGTTTTAAACTTTTGAGGATTTGGGTCCACTGTTGGGCTGCCAGTTTATAATCAGAGGGCGATGTAAACTTTACATTTAACCAAGCAAACAAAAAAAATTATAATTATAAGAAAAACATTACATGGAAGAATTACATGTCAAAAGTAATAAATGTAGCATAAATCAATTACTCTTGGATAAGAGGAAAAGTTTTGTCCATGCAAAAATCTGTCGAATCTCTTTTAACTAACGGCTCAGATATTAGATGTTTCAATTTTTGTTGACTGTTGCCATTTAGCGTTAGGTTATAGAATTTATTTTACCTTCAATTGCATTTTTAGTTTTGAAACAAAGGGTGCACAAAATATCCATTTCTTCATCTTTACCACAGAATCATATAACAACCCACCAGAAAGTACACATTTTTTTTACGACACTTTTTCCATGCAAGTGCATCACTCGCTTTAGTGCATCAATCTCTTTTAACTAACGGTTCAGATGTTAGATGTTTCAATTTTTATTGACTGTTGCCATTTAGCGTTAGGTTATAGACTCCCCCCTCGGGCTCTGATGACGTCTCGACGAAGAGTCCGCAAGATATTTCACATTCATCTCTATGAAGAGTAAACCGGGAATCTTTTGATGACGAGTTTGAAATGATTGATTTAACTGCACAGAATCAGGATGATTCTCCAAAACATCAATGAATCGGGATGATTCATTTAACATGGAATCAGGGTTATTCCACTCAAACTTCACAGAATCGTTATGATTCATTTAACATGGAATCAGGATGATTCCCTGAAACTTCACTGAATCGGGATGATTCATTTAACATGGAATCGGGATGATTCCTTAAAACTTCACTGAATCGGGATGATTCATTTAACATGGAATCGGGATGATTCCCTAAAACATCACTGAATCGGAATGATTCACTTAACATAGAATCAGTTCTTGAAAAGTTCATTATATGGGGTTGGATCTCCCTCTGGTTTGAAGCGACTCTCGAATTCTAAAAGCCAAATCACAATATCATATCCACCCTACTATAAAAGGAACTTTGAAAGTAAAAATTTTGAAAATGTCAAAATAGTTCGAATTCAACTTTGACCGCACCTGTGGAATTACTATTTTGTTTATCTTCATTACTTTTTCTAGACGACTGCTTTTAATGCAACACATTTTTGAGCCACTCATTTTCCTTTTCTAAATTTGAATTTTGTTTCTTAACTTCTCCTAATTCTATGAGAGTATGAAAAGGTTCACTAGAACAATCATCTGTTGTAGAACTAGAGCCTTTCAGTTTTTAAACCGTTTCCTCCACTTCGTCATCAAGGTCTTATTTTTCTTCTTCCAAGACTCTGATGAGTTGCTCCATTTTTTGGTAGCTTTTTCAAATAGAGTTTAAGATTTCTTTTCTAATCAATGATAACTGAGTCTAATAAGATTGAATTTAGGATCTGGAGAATTTCCACATTAATTCTTTGGTTCATCCGTTCCAGTAGCGTTGACTTTTAATGACGTATTTTCAGTCATTTCCTTCCGTTGTTCCATTTCTTTTTTATTCTCAAATATTATTTCTTTTTATTTAGAAAATTAAACATGCTTCCACTCTATGTTAAACTATCATAATCAATTTAACTTTATAGAAAATACAATTCCTACTTGCTACATGATTGCTTTACAATAAGCGCAAGGACATTGGATTAATGCTTCACTCCTAGGGTGGCTGTTAATTTCCAGATTGTCAAAAATCAAAATTTAGCATATCACCTGGGTGGTAATTTTCTTCTTTTAACGCAGGAAGAGCTCGAAGAAAAAAATTGCGCTCCGCTTTCGGTAATAAGTTTTAAACTTTTGAGGATTTGGGTCCACTGTTGGGCTGCCAGTTTATAATCAGAGGGCGATGTAAACTTTACATTTAACCAAGCAAACAAAAAAAAAATTATAATTATAAGAAAAACACTACATGGAAGAATTACATGTCAAAAGTAATAAATGTAGCATAAATCAATTACTCTTGGATAAGAGGAAAAGTTATGTCCATGCAAAAATCTGTCGAATCTCTTTTAACTAACGGCTCAGATGTTAGATGTTTCAATTTTTGTTGACTGTTGCCATTTAGCGTTAGGTTATAGAATTTATTTTACCTTCAATTGCATTTTTAGTTTTGAAACAAAGGGTGCACAAAATATCCATTTCTTCATCTTTACCACAGAATCATATAACAACCCACCAGAAGGTACACATTTTTTTTACGACACTTTTTCCATGCAAGTGCATCACTCGCTTTAGTGCATCAATCTCTTTTAACTAACGGTTCAGATGTTAGATGTTTCAATTTTTATTGACTGTTGCCATTTAGCGTTAGGTTATAGACTCCCCCCTCGGGCTCTGATGACGTCTCGACGAAGAGTCCGCAAGATATTTCACATTCATCTCTATGAAGAGTAAACCGGGAATCTCTTGATGACGAGTTTGAAATGATTGATTTAACTGCACAGAATCAGGATGATTCTCCAAAACATCAATGAATCGGGATGATTCATTTAACATGGAATCAGGGTTATTCCACTCAAACTTCACAGAATCGTTATGATTCATTTAACATGGAATCAGGATGATTCCCTGAAACTTCACTGAATCGGGATGATTCATTTAACATGGAATCGGGATGATTCCTTAAAACTTCACTGAATCGGGATGATTCATTTAACATGGAATCGGGATGATTCCCTAAAACATCACTGAATCGGAATGATTCACTTAACATAGAATCAGTTCATGAAAAGTTCATTATATGGGGTTGGATCTCCCTCTGGTTTGAAGCGACTCTCGAATTCTAAAAGCCAAATCACAATATCATATCCACCCTACTATAAAAGGAACTTTGAAAGTAAAAATTTTGAAAATGTCAAAATAGTTCGAATTCAACTTTGACAGCACCTGTGGAATTACTATTTTGTTTATCTTCATTACTTTTGCTAGACGACTGCTTTTAATGCAACACATTTTTGAGCCACTCATTTTCCTTTTCTAAATTTGAATTTTGTTTCTTAACTTCTCCTAATTCTATGAGAGTATGAAAAGGTTCACTAGAACAATCATCTGTTGTAGAACTAGAGCCTTTCAGTTTTTAAACCGTTTCCTCCACTTCGTCATCAAGGTCTTATTTTTCTTTTTCCAAGACTCTGATGAGTTGCTCCATTTTTTGGTAGCTTTTTCAAATAGAGTTTAAGATTTCTTTTCTAATCAATGATAACTGAGACTAATAAGATTGAATTTAGGATCTGGAGAATTTCCACATTTATTCTTTGGTTCATCCGTTCCAGTAGCGTTGACTTTTAATGACGTATTTTCAGTCATTTCCTTCCGTTGTTCCATTTCTTTTTTATTCTCAAATATTATTTCTTTTTATTTAGAAAATTAAACATGCTTCCACTCTATGTTAAACTATCATAATCAATTTAACTTTATAGAAAATACAATTCCTACTTGCTACATGATTGCTTTACAATAAGCGCAAGGACATTGGATTAATGCTTCACTCCTAGGGTGGCTGTTAATTTCCAGATTGTCAAAAATCAAAATTTTCCATATCACCAGGGTGGTAATTTTCTTCTTTTAACGCAGGAAGAGCTCGAAGAAAAAAATTGCGCTCCGCTTTCGGTAATAAGTTTTAAACTTTTGAGGATTTGGGTCCACTGTTGGGCTGCCAGTTTATAATCAGAGGGCGATGTAAACTTTACATTTAACCAAGCAAACAAAAAAAAAATTATAATTATAAGAAAAACACTACATGGAAGAATTACATGTCAAAAGTAATAAATGTAGCATAAATCAATTACTCTTGGATAAGAGGAAAAGTTATGTCCATGCAAAAATCTGTCGAATCTCTTTTAACTAACGGCTCAGATGTTAGATGTTTCAATTTTTGTTGACTGTTGCCATTTAGCGTTAGGTTATAGAATTTATTTTACCTTCAATTGCATTTTTTGTTTTAAACAAAGGGTGCACAAAATATCCATTTCTTCATCTTTACCACAGAATCATATAACAACCCACCAGAAGGTACACATTTTTTTTACGACACTTTTTCCATGCAAGTGCATCACTCGCTTTAGTGCATCAATCTCTTTTAACTAACGGTTCAGATGTTAGATGTTTCAATTTTTGTTGACTGTTGCCATTTAGCGTTAGGTTATAGAATTTATTTTACCTTCAATTGCATTTTTAGTTTTAAACAAAGGGTGCACAAAATATCCATTTCTTCATCTTTACCACAGAATCATATAACAACCCACCAGAAGGTACACATTTTTTTACGACACTTTTTCCATGCAAGTGCATCACTCGCTTTAGTGCATCAATCTCTTTTAACTAACGGTTCAGATGTTAGATGTTTCAATTTTTATTGACTGTTGCCATTCAGCGTTAGGTTATAGACTCCCCCCTCGGGCTCTGATGACGTCTCGACGAAGAGTCCGCAAGATATTTCACATTCATCTCTATGAAGAGTAAACCGGGAATCTTTTGATGACGAGTTTGAAATGATTGATTTAACTGCACAGAATCAGGATGATTCTCCAAAACATCAATGAATCGGGATGATTCATTTAACATGGAATCAGGGTTATTCCACTCAAACTTCACAGAATCGTTATGATTCATTTAACATGGAATCAGGATGATTGCCTGAAACTTCACTGAATCGGGATGATTCATTTAACATGGAATCGGGATGATTCCTTAAAACTTCACTGAATCGGAATGATTCATTTAACATGGAATCGGGATGATTCCCTAAAACATCACTGAATCGGAATGATTCACTTAACATAGAATCAGTTCTTGAAAAGTTCATTATATGGGGTTGGATCTCCCTCTGGTTTGAAGCGACTCTCGAATTCTAAAAGCCAAATCACAATATTATATCCACCCTACTATAAAAGGAACTTTGAAAGTAAAAATTTTGAAAATATCAAAATAGTTCGAATTCAACTTTGACAGCACCTGTGGAATTACTATTTTTTTTATCTTCATTACTTTTGCTAGACGACTACTTTTAATGCAACACAATTTTTGAGCCACTCATTTTCCTTTTCTAAATTTGAATTTTGTTTCTTAACTTCTCCTAATTCTATGAGAGTATGAAGAGGTTCACTAGAACAATCATCTGTTGTAGAACTAGAGCCTTTCAGTTTTTAAACCGTTTCCTCCACTTCGTCATCAAGGTCTTATTTTTCTTCTTCCAAGACTCTGATGATTTGCTCCATTTTTTAGTAGCTTTTTCAAATAGAGTTTAAGATTTCTTTTCTAATCAATGATAACTGAGACTAATAAGATTGAATTTAGGATCTGGAGAATTTCCACATTTATTCTTTGGTTCATCCGTTCCAGTAGCGTTGACTTTTAATGACGTATTTTCAGTCATTTCCTTCCGTTGTTCCATTTCTTTTTTATTCTCAAATATTATTTCTTTTTATTTAGAAAATTAAACATGCTTCCACTCTATGTTAAACTATCATAATCAATTTAACTTTATAGAAAATACAATTCCTACTTGCTACATGATTGCTTTACAATAAGCGCAAGGACATTGGATTAATGCTTCACTCCTAGGGTGGCTGTTAATTTCCAGATTGTCAAAAATCAAAATTTTCCATATCACCAGGGTGGTAATTTTCTTCTTTTAACGCAGGAAGAGCTCGAAGAAAAAAATTGCGCTCCGCTTTCGGTAATAAGTTTTAAACTTTTGAGGATTTGGGTCCACTGTTGGGCTGCCAATTTATAATCAGAGGGCGATGTAAACTTTACATTTAACCAAGCAAACAAAAAAAAATTATAATTATAAGAAAAACACTACATGGAAAAATTACATGTCAAAAGTAATAAATGTAGCATAAATCAATTACTCTTGGATAAGAGGAAAAGTTATGTCCATGCAAAAATCTGTCGAATCTCTTTTAACTAACGGCTCAGATGTTAGATGTTTCAATTTTTGTTGACTGTTGCCATTTAGCGTTAGGTTATAGAATTTATTTTACCTTCAATTGCATTTTTAGTTTTGAAACAAAGGGTGCACAAAATATCCATTTCTTCATCTTTACCACAGAATCATATAACAACCCACCAGAGGGTACACATTTTTTTTACGACACTTTTTCTATGCAAGTGCATCACTCGCTTTAGTGCATCAATCTCTTTTAACTAACGGTTCAGATGTTAGATGTTTCAATTTTTATTGACTGTTGCCATTTAGCGTTAGGTTATAGACTCCCCCCTCGGGCTCTGATGACGTCTCGACGAAGAGTCCGCAAGATATTTCACATTCATCTCTATGAAGAGTAAACCGGGAATCTTTTGATGACGAGTTTGAAATGATTGATTTAACTGCACAGAATCAGGATGATTCTCCAAAACATCAATGAATCGGGATGATTCATTTAACATGGAATCAGGGTTATTCCACTCAAACTTCACAGAATCGTTATGATTCATTTAACATGGAATCAGGATGATTGCCTGAAACTTCACTGAATCGGGATGATTCATTTAACATGGAATCGGGATGATTCCTTAAAACTTCACTGAATCGGAATGATTCATTTAACATGGAATCGGGATGATTCCCTAAAACATCACTGAATCGGAATGATTCACTTAACATAGAATCAGTTCTTGAAAAGTTCATTATATGGGGTTGGATCTCCCTCTGGTTTGAAGCGACTCTCGAATTCTAAAAGCCAAATCACAATATTATATCCACCCTACTATAAAAGGAACTTTGAAAGTAAAAATTTTGAAAATATCAAAATAGTTCGAATTCAACTTTGACAGCACCTGTGGAATTACTATTTTGTTTATCTTCATTACTTTTGCTAGACGACTGCTTTTAATGCAACACATTTTTGAGCCACTCATTTTCCTTTTCTAAATTTGAATTTTGTTTCTTAACTTCTCCTAATTCTATGAGAGTATGAAAAGGTTCACTAGAACAATCATCTGTTGTAGAACTAGAGCCTTTCAGTTTTTAAACCGTTTCCTCCACTTCGTCATCAAGGTCTTATTTTTCTTCTTCCAAGACTCTGATGATTTGCTCCATTTTTTAGTAGCTTTTTCAAATAGAGTTTAAGATTTCTTTTCTAATCAATGATAACTGAGACTAATAAGATTGAATTTAGGATCTGGAGAATTTCCACATTTATTCTTTGGTTCATCCGTTCCAGTAGCGTTGACTTTTAATGACGTATTTTCAGTCATTTCCTTCCGTTGTTCCATTTCTTTTTTATTCTCAAATATTATTTCTTTTTATTTAGAAAATTAAACATGCTTCCACTCTATGTTAAACTATCATAATCAATTTAACTTTATAGAAAATACAATTCCTACTTGCTACATCATTGCTTTACAATAAGCGCAAGGACATTGGATTAATGCTTCACTCCTAGGGTGGCTGTTAATTTCCAGATTGTCAAAAATCAAAATTTTCCATATCACCAGGGTGGTAATTTTCTTCTTTTAACGCAGGAAGAGCTCGAAGAAAAAAATTGCGCTCCGCTTTCGGTAATAAGTTTTAAACTTTTGAGGATTTGGGTCCACTGTTGGGCTGCCAATTTATAATCAGAGGGCGATGTAAACTTTACATTTAACCAAGCAAACAAAAAAAAAATTATAATTATAAGAAAAACACTACATGGAAGAATTACATGTCAAAAGTAATAAATGTAGCATAAATCAATTACTCTTGGATAAGAGGAAAAGTTATGTCCATGCAAAAATCTTTCGAATCTCTTTTAACTAACGGCTCAGATGTTAGATGTTTCAATTTTTGTTGACTGTTGCCATTTAGCGTTAGGTTATAGAATTTATTTTACCTTCAATTGCATTTTTAGTTTTGAAACAAAGGGTGCACAAAATATCCATTTCTTCATCTTTACCACAGAATCATATAACAACCCACCAGAAGGTACACATTTTTTTTACGACACTTTTTCCATGCAAGTGCATCACTCGCTTTAGTGCATCAATCTCTTTTAACTAACGGTTCAGATGTTAGATGTTTCAATTTTTATTGACTGTTGCCATTAAGCGTTAGGTTATAGACTCCCCCCTCGGGCTCTGATGACGTCTCGACGAAGAGTCCGCAAGATATTTCACATTCATCTCTATGAAGAGTAAACCGGGAATCTTTTGATGACGAGTTTGAAATGATTGATTTAACTGCACAGAATCAGGATGATTCTCCAAAACATCAATGAATCGGGATGATTCATTTAACATGGAATCAGGGTTATTCCACTCAAACTTCACAGAATCGTTATGATTCATTTTACATGGAATCAGGATGATTGCCTGAAACGTCACTGAATCGGGATGATTCATTTAACATGGAATCGGGATGATTCCTTAAAACTTCACTGAATCGGAATGATTCATTTAACATGGAATCGGGATGATTCCCTAAAACATCACTGAATCGGAATGATTCACTTAACATAGAATCAGTTCTTGAAAAGTTCATTATATGGGGTTGGATCTCCCTCTGGTTTGAAGCGACTCTCGAATTCTAAAAGCCAAATCACAATATTATATCCACCCTACTATAAAAGGAACTTTGAAAGTAAAAATTTTGAAAATGTCAAAATAGTTCGAATTCAACTTTGACAGCACCTGTGGAATTACTATTTTGTTTATCTTCATTACTTTTGCTAGACGACTGCTTTTAATGCAACACATTTTTGAGCCACTCATTTTCCTTTTCTAAATTTGAATTTTGTTTCTTAACTTCTCCTAATTCTATGAGAGTATGAAAAGGTTCACTAGAACAGTCATCTGTTGTAGAACTAGAGCCTTTCAGTTTTTAAACCGTTTCCTCCACTTCGTCATCAAGGTCTTATTTTTCTTCTTCCAAGACTCTGATGAGTTGCTCCATTTTTTGGTAGCTTTTTCAAATAGAGTTTAAGATTTCTTTTCTAATCAATGATAACTGAGACTAATAAGATTGAATTTAGGATCTGGAGAATTTCCACATTTATTCTTTGGTTCATCCGTTCCAGTAGCGTTGACTTTTAATGACGTATTTTCAGTCATTTCCTTCCGTTGTTCCATTTTTTATTTATTCTCAAATATTATTTCTTTTTATTTAGAAAATTAAACATGCTTCCACTCTATGTTAAACTATCATAATCAATTTAACTTTATAGAAAATACAATTCCTACTTGCTACATGATTGCTTTACAATAAGCGCAAGGACATTGGATTAATGCTTCACTCCTAGGGTGGCTGTTAATTTCCAGATTGTCAAAAATCAAAATTTAGCATATCACCTGGGTGGTAATTTTCTTCTTTTAACGCAGGAAGAGCTCGAAGAAAAAAATTGCGCTCCGCTTTCGGTAATAAGTTTTAAACTTTTGAGGATTTGGGTCCACTGTTGGGCTGCCAGTTTATAATCAGAGGGCGATGTAAACTTTACATTTAACCAAGCAAACAAAAAAAAATTATAATTATAAGAAAAACACTACATGGAAGAATTACATGTCAAAAGTAATAAATATAGCATAAATCAATTACTCTTGGATAAGAGGAAAAGTTATGTCCATGCAAAAATCTGTCGAATCTCTTTTAACTAACGGCTCAGATGTTAGATGTTTCAATTTTTGTTGACTGTTGCCATTTAGCGTTAGGTTATAGAATTTATTTTACCTTCAATTGCATTTTTAGTTTTGAAACAAAGGGTGCACAAAATATCCATTTCTTCATCTTTACCACAGAATCATATAACAACCCACCAGAAGGTACACATTTTTTTTACGACACTTTTTCCATGCAAGTGCATCACTCGCTTTAGTGCATCAATCTCTTTTAACTAACGGTTCAGATGTTAGATGTTTCAATTTTTATTGACTGTTGCCATTTAGCGTTAGGTTATAGACTCCCCCCTCGGGCTCTGATGACGTCTCGACGAAGAGTCCGCAAGATATTTCACATTCATCTCTATGAAGAGTAAACCGGGAATCTTTTGATGACGAGTTTGAAATGATTGATTTAACTGCACAGAATCAGGATGATTCTCCAAAACATCAATGAATCGGGATGATTCATTTAACATGGAATCAGGGTTATTCCACTCAAACTTCACAGAATCGTTATGATTCATTTAACATGGAATCAGGATGATTCCCTGAAACTTCACTGAATCGGGATGATTCATTTAACATGGAATCGGGATGATTCCTTAAAACTTCACTGAATCGGGATGATTCATTTAACATGGAATCGGGATGATTCCCTAAAACATCACTGAATCGGAATGATTCACTTAACATAGAATCAGTTCATGAAAAGTTCATTATATGGGGTTGAATCTCCCTCTGGTTTGAAGCGACTCTCGAATTCTAAAAGCCAAATCACAATATCATATCCACCCTACTATAAAAGGAACTTTGAAAGTAAAAATTTTGAAAATGTCAAAATAGTTCGAATTCAACTTTGACAGCACCTGTGGAATTACTATTTTGTTTATCTTCATTACTTTTGCTAGACGACTGCTTTTAATGCAACACATTTTTGAGCCACTCATTTTCCTTTTCTAAATTTGAATTTTGTTTCTTAACTTCTCCTAATTCTATGAGAGTATGAAAAGGTTCACTCTAGAACAATCATCTGTTGTAGAACTAGAGCCTTTCAGTTTTTAAACCGTTTCCTCCACTTCGTCATCAAGGTCTTATTTTTCTTCTTCCAAGACTCTGATGAGTTGCTCCATTTTTTGGTAGCTTTTTCAAATAGAGTTTAAGATTTCTTTTCTAATCAATGATAACTGAGACTAATAAGATTGAATTTAGGATCTGGAGAATTTCCACATTTATTCTTTGGTTCATCCGTTCCAGTAGCGTTGACTTTTAATGACGTATTTTCAGTCATTTCCTTCCGTTGTTCCATTTCTTTTTTATTCTCAAATATTATTTCTTTTTATTTAGAAAATTAAACATGCTTCCACTCTATGTTAAACTATCATAATCAATTTAACTTTATAGAAAATACAATTCCTACTTGCTACATGATTGCTTTACAATAAGCGCAAGGACATTGGATTAATGCTTCACTCCTAGGGTGGCTGTTAATTTCCAGATTGTCAAAAATCAAAATTTTCCATATCACCAGGGTGGTAATTTTCTTCTTTTAACGCAGGAAGAGCTCGAAGAAAAAAATTGCGCTCCGCTTTCGGTAATAAGTTTTAAACTTTTGAGGATTTGGGTCCACTGTTGGGCTGCCAGTTTATAATCAGAGGGCGATGTAAACTTTACATTTAACCAAGCAAACAAAAAAAAATTATAATTATAAGAAAAACACTACATGGAAGAATTACATGTCAAAAGTAATAAATATAGCATAAATCAATTACTCTTGGATAAGACGAAAAGTTATGTCCATGCAAAAATCTGTCGAATCTCTTTTAACTAACGGCTCAGATGTTAGATGTTTCAATTTTTGTTGACTGTTGCCATTTAGCGTTAGGTTATAGAATTTATTTTACCTTCAATTGCATTTTTAGTTTTGAAACAAAGGGTGCACAAAATATCCATTTCTTCATCTTTACCACAGAATCATATAACAACCCACCAGAAGGTACACATTTTTTTTACGACACTTTTTCCATGCAAGTGCATCACTCGCTTTAGTGCATCAATCTCTTTTAACTAACGGTTCAGATGTTAGATGTTTCAATTTTTATTGACTGTTGCCATTTAGCGTTAGGTTATAGACTCCCCCCTCGGGCTCTGATGACGTCTCGACGAAGAGTCCGCAAGATATTTCACATTCATCTCTATGAAGAGTAAACCGGGAATCTTTTGATGACGAGTTTGAAATGATTGATTTAACTGCACAGAATCAGGATGATTCTCCAAAACATCAATGAATCGGGATGATTCATTTAACATGGAATCAGGGTTATTCCACTCAAACTTCACAGAATCGTTATGATTCATTTAACATGGAATCAGGATGATTCCCTGAAACTTCACTGAATCGGGATGATTCATTTAACATGGAATCGGGATGATTCCTTAAAACTTCACTGAATCGGGATGATTCATTTAACATGGAATCGGGATGATTCCCTAAAACATCACTGAATCGGAATGATTCACTTAACATAGAATCAGTTCATGAAAAGTTCATTATATGGGGTTGGATCTCCCTCTGGTTTGAAGCGACTCTCGAATTCTAAAAGCCAAATCACAATATCATATCCACCCTACTATAAAAGGAACTTTGAAAGTAAAAATTTTGAAAATGTCAAAATAGTTCGAATTCAACTTTGACAGCACCTGTGGAATTACTATTTTGTTTATCTTCATTACTTTTGCTAGACGACTGCTTTTAATGCAACACATTTTTGAGCCACTCATTTTCCTTTTCTAAATTTGAATTTTGTTTCTTAACTTCTCCTAATTCTATGAGAGTATGAAAAGGTTCACTAGAACAATCATCTGTTGTAGAACTAGAGCCTTTCAGTTTTTAAACCGTTTCCTCCACTTCGTCATCAAGGTCTTATTTTTCTTCTTCCAAGACTCTGATGAGTTGCTCCATTTTTTGGTAGCTTTTTCAAATAGAGTTTAAGATTTCTTTTCTAATCAATGATAACTGAGACTAATAAGATTGAATTTAGGATCTGGAGAATTTCCACATTTATTCTTTGGTTCATCCGTTCCAGTAGCGTTGACTTTTAATGACGTATTTTCAGTCATTTCCTTCCGTTGTTCCATTTCTTTTTTATTCTCAAATATTATTTCTTTTTATTGAGAAAATTAAACATGCTTCCACTCTATGTTAAACTATCATAATCAATTTAACTTTATAGAAAATACAATTCCTACTTGCTACATGATTGCTTTACAATAAGCGCAAGGACATTGGATTAATGCTTCACTCCTAGGGTGGCTGTTAATTTCCAGATTGTCAAAAATCAAAATTTTCCATATCACCAGGGTGGTAATTTTCTTCTTTTAACGCAGGAAGAGCTCGAAGAAAAAAATTGCGCTCCGCTTTCGGTAATAAGTTTTAAACTTTTGAGGATTTGGGTCCACTGTTGGGCTGCCAGTTTATAATCAGAGGGCGATGTAAACTTTACATTTAACCAAGCAAACAAAAAAAAAATTATAATTATAAGAAAAACACTACATGGAAGAATTACATGTCAAAAGTAATAAATGTAGCATAAATCAATTACTCTTGGATAAGAGGAAAAGTTATTTCCGTGCAAAAATCTGTCGAATCTCTTTTAACTAACGGCTCAGATGTTAGATGTTTCAATTTTTGTTGACTGTTGCCATTTAGCGTTAGGTTATAGAATTTATTTTACCTTCAATTGCATTTTTTGTTTTAAACAAAGGGTGCACAAAATATCCATTTCTTCATCTTTACCACAGAATCATATAACAACCCACCAGAAGGTACACATTTTTTTTACGACACTTTTTCCATGCAAGTGCATCACTCGCTTTAGTGCATCAATCTCTTTTAACTAACGGTTCAGATGTTAGATGTTTCAATTTTTGTTGACTGTTGCCATTTAGCGTTAGGTTATAGAATTTATTTTACCTTCAATTGCATTTTTAGTTTTAAACAAAGGGTGCACAAAATATCCATTTCTTCATCTTTACCACAGAATCATATAACAACCCACCAGAAGGTACACATTTTTTTTACGACACTTTTTCCATGCAAGTGCATCACTCGCTTTAGTGCATCAATCTCTTTTAACTAACGGTTCAGATGTTAGATGTTTCAATTTTTATTGACTGTTGCCATTCATCGTTAGGTTATAGACTCCCCCCTCGGGCTCTGATGACGTCTCGACGAAGAGTCCGCAAGATATTTCACATTCATCTCTATGAAGAGTAAACCGGGAATCTTTTGATGACGAGTTTGAAATGATTGATTTAACTGCACAGAATCAGGATGATTCTCCAAAACATCAATGAATCGGGATGATTCATTTAACATGGAATCAGGGTTATTCCACTCAAACTTCACAGAATCGTTATGATTCATTTAACATGGAATCAGGATGATTGACTGAAACTTCACTGAATCGGGATGATTCATTTAACATGGAATCGGGATGATTCCTTAAAACTTCACTGAATCGGAATGATTCATTTAACATGGAATCGGGATGATTCCCTAAAACATCACTGAATCGGAATGATTCACTTAACATAGAATCAGTTCTTGAAAAGTTCATTATATGGGGTTGGATCTCCCTCTGGTTTGAAGCGACTCTCGAATTCTAAAAGCCAAATCACAATATTATATCCACCCTACTATAAAAGGAACTTTGAAAGTAAAAATTTTGAAAATATCAAAATAGTTCGAATTCAACTTTGACAGCACCTGTGGAATTACTATTTTGTTTATCTTCATTACTTTTGCTAGACGACTGCTTTTAATGCAACACATTTTTGAGCCACTCATTTTCCTTTTCTAAATTTGAATTTTGTTTCTTAACTTCTCCTAATTCTATGAGAGTATGAAAAGGTTCACTAGAACAATCATCTGTTGTAGAACTAGAGCCTTTCAGTTTTTAAACCGTTTCCTCCACTTCGTCATCAAGGTCTTATTTTTCTTCTTCCAAGACTCTGATGATTTGCTCCATTTTTTAGTAGCTTTTTCAAATAGAGTTTAAGATTTCTTTTCTAATCAATGATAACTGAGACTAATAAGATTGAATTTAGGATCTGGAGAATTTCCACATTTATTCTTTGGTTCATCCGTTCCAGTAGCGTTGACTTTTAATGACGTATTTTCAGTCATTTCCTTCCGTTGTTCCATTTCTTTTTTATTCTCAAATATTATTTCTTTTTATTTAGAAAATTAAACATGCTTCCACTCTATGTTAAACTATCATAATCAATTTAACTTTATAGAAAATACAATTCCTACTTGCTACATGATTGCTTTACAATAAGTTCAAGGACATTGGATTAATGCTTCACTCCTAGGGTGGCTGTTAATTTCCAGATTGTCAAAAATCAAAATTTTCCATATCACCAGGGTGGTAATTTTCTTCTTTTAACGCAGGAAGAGCTCGAAGAAAAAAATTGCGCTCCGCTTTCGGTAATAAGTTTTAAACTTTTGAGGATTTGGGTCCACTGTTGGGCTGCCAATTTATAATCAGAGGGCGATGTAAACTTTACATTTAACCAAGCAAACAAAAAAAAAATTATAATTATAAGAAAAACACTACATGGAAGAATTACATGTCAAAAGTAATAAATGTAGCATAAATCAATTACTCTTGGATAAGAGGAAAAGTTATGTCCATGCAAAAATCTTTCGAATCTCTTTTAACTAACGGCTCAGATGTTAGATGTTTCAATTTTTGTTGACTGTTGCCATTTAGCGTTAGGTTATAGAATTTATTTTGTTGGGCTGCCAATTTATAATCAGAGGGCGATGTAAACTTTACATTTAACCAAGCAAACAAAAAAAAAATTATAATTATAAGAAAAACACTACATGGAAGAATTACATGTCAAAAGTAATAAATGTAGCATAAATCAATTACTCTTGGATAAGAGGAAAAGTTATGTCCATGCAAAAATCTTTCGAATCTCTTTTAACTAACGGCTCAGATGTTAGATGTTTCAATTTTTGTTGACTGTTGCCATTTAGCGTTAGGTTATAGAATTTATTTTACCTTCAATTGCATTTTTAGTTTTGAAACAAAGGGTGCACAAAATATCCATTTCTTCATCTTTACCACAGAATCATATAACAACCCACCAGAAGGTACACATTTTTTTTACGACACTTTTTCCATGCAAGTGCATCACTGGCTTTAGTGCATCAATCTCTTTTAACTAACGGTTCAGATGTTAGATGTTTCAATTTTTATTGACAGTTGCCATTAAGCGTTAGGTTATAGACTCCCCCCTCGGGCTCTGATGACGTCTCGACGAAGAGTCCGCAAGATATTTCACATTCATCTCTATGAAGAGTAAACCGGGAATCTTTTGATGACGAGTTTGAAATGATTGATTTAACTGTACAGAATCAGGATGATTCTCCAAAACATCAATGAATCGGGATGATTCATTTAACATGGAATCAGGGTTATTCCACTCAAACTTCACAGAATCGTTATGATTCATTTTACATGGAATCAGGATGATTGCCTGAAACTTCACTGAATCGGGATGATTCATTTAACATGGAATCGGGATGATTCCTTAAAACTTCACTGAATCGGAATGATTCATTTAACATGGAATCGGGATGATTCCCTAAAACATCACTGAATCGGAATGATTCACTTAACATAGAATCAGTTCTTGAAAAGTTCATTATATGGGGTTGGATCTCCCTCTGGTTTGAAGCGACTCTCGAATTCTAAAAGCCAAATCACAATATTATATCCACCCTACTATAAAAGGAACTTTGAAAGTAAAAATTTTGAAAATATCAAAATAGTTCGAATTCAACTTTGACAGCACCTGTGGAATTACTATTTTGTTTATCTTCATTACTTTTGCTAGACGACTGCTTTTAATGCAACACATTTTTGAGCCACTCATTTTCCTTTTCTAAATTTGAATTTTGTTTCTTAACTTCTCCTAATTCTATGAGAGTATGAAAAGGTTCACTAGAACAATCATCTGTTGTAGAACTAGAGCCTTTCAGTTTTTAAACCGTTTCCTCCACTTCGTCATCAAGGTCTTATTTTTCTTCTTCCAAGACTCTGATGATTTGCTCCATTTTTTAGTAGCTTTTTCAAATAGAGTTTAAGATTTCTTTTCTAATCAATGATAACTGAGACTAATAAGATTGAATTTAGGATCTGGAGAATTTCCACATTTATTCTTTGGTTCATCCGTTCCAGTAGCGTTGACTTTTAATGACGTATTTTCAGTCATTTCCTTCCGTTGTTCCATTTCTTTTTTATTCTCAAATATTATTTCTTTTTATTTAGAAAATTAAACATGCTTCCACTCTATGTTAAACTATCATAATCAATTTAACTTTATAGAAAATACAATTCCTACTTGCTACATGATTGCTTTACAATAAGTTCAAGGACATTGGATTAATGCTTCACTCCTAGGGTGGCTGTTAATTTCCAGATTGTCAAAAATCAAAATTTTCCATATCACCAGGGTGGTAATTTTCTTCTTTTAACGCAGGAAGAGCTCGAAGAAAAAAATTGCGCTCCGCTTTCGGTAATAAGTTTTAAACTTTTGAGGATTTGGGTCCACTGTTGGGCTGCCAATTTATAATCAGAGGGCGATGTAAACTTTACATTTAACCAAGCAAACAAAAAAAAAATTATAATTATAAGAAAAACACTACATGGAAGAATTACATGTCAAAAGTAATAAATGTAGCATAAATCAATTACTCTTGGATAAGAGGAAAAGTTATGTCCATGCAAAAATCTTTCGAATCTCTTTTAACTAACGGCTCAGATGTTAGATGTTTCAATTTTTGTTGACTGTTGCCATTTAGCGTTAGGTTATAGAATTTATTTTGTTGGGCTGCCAATTTATAATCAGAGGGCGATGTAAACTTTACATTTAACCAAGCAAACAAAAAAAAATTATAATTATAAGAAAAACACTACATGGAAGAATTACATGTCAAAAGTAATAAATGTAGCATAAATCAATTACTCTTGGATAAGAGGAAAAGTTATGTCCATGCAAAAATCTTTCGAATCTCTTTTAACTAACGGCTCAGATGTTAGATGTTTCAATTTTTGTTGACTGTTGCCATTTAGCGTTAGGTTATAGAATTTATTTTACCTTCAATTGCATTTTTAGTTTTGAAACAAAGGGTGCACAAAATATCCATTTCTTCATCTTTACCACAGAATCATATAACAACCCACCAGAAGGTACACATTTTTTTTACGACACTTTTTCCATGCAAGAGCATCACTCGCTTTAGTGCATCAATCTCTTTTAACTAACGGTTCAGATGTTAGATGTTTCAATTTTTATTGACTGTTGCCATTAAGCGTTAGGTTATAGACTCCCCCCTCGGGCTCTGATGACGTCTCGACGAAGAGTCCGCAAGATATTTCACATTCATCTCTATGAAGAGTAAACCGGGAATCTTTTGATGACGAGTTTGAAATGATTGATTTAACTGCACAGAATCAGGATGATTCTCCAAAACATCAATGAATCGGGATGATTCATTTAACATGGAATCAGGGTTATTCCACTCAAACTTCACAGAATCGTTATGATTCATTTTACATGGAATCAGGATGATTGCCTGAAACGTCACTGAATCGGGATGATTCATTTAACATGGAATCGGGATGATTCCTTAAAACTTCACTGAATCGGAATGATTCATTTAACATGGAATCGGGATGATTCCCTAAAACATCACTGAATCGGAATGATTCACTTAACATAGAATCAGTTCTTGAAAAGTTCATTATATGGGGTTGGATCTCCCTCTGGTTTGAAGCGACTCTCGAATTCTAAAAGCCAAATCACAATATTATATCCACCCTACTATAAAAGGAACTTTGAAAGTAAAAATTTTGAAAATGTCAAAATAGTTCGAATTCAACTTTGACAGCACCTGTGGAATTACTATTTTGTTTATCTTCATTACTTTTGCTAGACGACTGCTTTTAATGCAACACATTTTTGAGCCACTCATTTTCCTTTTCTAAATTTGAATTTTGTTTCTTAACTTCTCCTAATTCTATGAGAGTATGAAAAGGTTCACTAGAACAGTCATCTGTTGTAGAACTAGAGCCTTTCAGTTTTTAAACCGTTTCCTCCACTTCGTCATCAAGGTCTTATTTTTCTTCTTCCAAGACTCTGATGAGTTGCTCCATTTTTTGGTAGCTTTTTCAAATAGAGTTTAAGATTTCTTTTCTAATGAATGATAACTGAGACTAATAAGATTGAATTTAGGATCTGGAGAATTTCCACATTTATTCTTTGGTTCATCCGTTCCAGTAGCGTTAACTTTTAATGACGTATTTTCAGTCATTTCCTTCCGTTGTTCCATTTTTTTTTTATTCTCAAATATTATTTCTTTTTATTTAGAAAATTAAACATGCTTCCACTCTATGTTAAACTATCATAATCAATTTAACTTTATAGAAAATACAATTCCTACTTGCTACATGATTGCTTTACAATAAGCGCAAGGACATTGGATTAATGCTTCACTCCTAGGGTGGCTGTTAATTTCCAGATTGTCAAAAATCAAAATTTTCCATATCACCAGGGTGGTAATTTTCTTCTTTTAACGCAGGAAGAGCTCGAAGAAAAAAATTGCGCTCCGCTTTCGGTAATAAGTTTTAAACTTTTGAGGATTTGGGTCCACTGTTGGGCTGCCAATTTATAATCAGAGGGCGATGTAAACTTTACATTTAACCAAGCAAACAAAAAAAAATTATAATTATAAGAAAAACACTACATGGAAGAATTACATGTCAAAAGTAATAAATGTAGCATAAATCAATTACTCTTGAATAAGAGGAAAAGTTATGTCCATGCAAAAATCTGTCGAATCTCTTTTAACTAACGGCTCAGATGTTAGATGTTTCAATTTTTGTTGACTGTTGCCATTTAGCGTTAGGTTATAGAATTTATTTTACCTTCAATTGCATTTTTAGTTTTGAAACAAAGGGTGCACAAAATATCCATTTCTTCATCTTTACCACAGAATCATATAACAACCCACCAGAAGGTACACATTTTTTTTACGACACTTTTTCCATGCAAGTGCATCACTCGCTTTAGTGCATCAATCTCTTTTAACTAACGGTTCAGATGTTAGATGTTTCAATTTTTATTGACAGTTGCCATTAAGCGTTAGGTTATAGACTCCCCCCTCGGGCTCTGATGACGTCTCGACGAAGAGTCCGCAAGATATTTCACATTCATCTCTATGAAGAGTAAACCGGGAATCTTTTGATGACGAGTTTGAAATGATTGATTTAACTGCACAGAATCAGGATGATTCTCCAAAACATCAATGAATCGGGATGATTCATTTAACATGGAATCAGGGTTATTCCACTCAAACTTCACAGAATCGTTATGATTCATTTTACATGGAATCAGGATGATTGCCTGAAACGTCACTGAATCGGGATGATTCATTTAACATGGAATCGGGATGATTCCTTAAAACTTCACTGAATCGGAATGATTCATTTAACATGGAATCGGGATGATTCCCTAAAACATCACTGAATCGGAATGATTCACTTAACATAGAATCAGTTCTTGAAAAGTTCATTATATGGGGTTGGATCTCCCTCTGGTTTGAAGCGACTCTCGAATTCTAAAAGCCAAATCACAATATTATATCCACCCTACTATAAAAGGAACTTTGAAAGTAAAAATTTTGAAAATATCAAAATAGTTCGAATTCAACTTTGACAGCACCTGTGGAATTACTATTTTGTTTATCTTCATTACTTTTGCTAGACGACTGCTTTTAATGCAACACATTTTTGAGCCACTCATTTTCCTTTTCTAAATTTGAATTTTGTTTCTTAACTTCTCCTAATTCTATGAGAGTATGAAAAGGTTCACTAGAACAATCATCTGTTGTAGAACTAGAGCCTTTCAGTTTTTAAACCGTTTCCTCCACTTCGTCATCAAGGTCTTATTTTTCTTCTTCCAAGACTCTGATGATTTGCTCCATTTTTTAGTAGCTTTTTCAAATAGAGTTTAAGATTTCTTTTCTAATCAATGATAACTGAGACTAATAAGATTGAATTTAGGATCTGGAGAATTTCCACATTTATTCTTTGGTTCATCCGTTCCAGTAGCGTTGACTTTTAATGACGTATTTTCAGTCATTTCCTTCCGTTGTTCCATTTCTTTTTTATTCTCAAATATTATTTCTTTTTATTTAGAAAATTAAACATGCTTCCACTCTATGTTAAACTATCATAATCAATTTAACTTTATAGAAAATACAATTCCTACTTGCTACATGATTGCTTTACAATAAGTTCAAGGACATTGGATTAATGCTTCACTCCTAGGGTGGCTGTTAATTTCCAGATTGTCAAAAATCAAAATTTTCCATATCACCAGGGTGGTAATTTTCTTCTTTTAACGCAGGAAGAGCTCGAAGAAAAAAATTGCGCTCCGCTTTCGGTAATAAGTTTTAAACTTTTGAGGATTTGGGTCCACTGTTGGGCTGCCAATTTATAATCAGAGGGCGATGTAAACTTTACATTTAACCAAGCAAACAAAAAAAAAATTATAATTATAAGAAAAACACTACATGGAAGAATTACATGTCAAAAGTAATAAATGTAGCATAAATCAATTACTCTTGGATAAGAGGAAAAGTTATGTCCATGCAAAAATCTTTCGAATCTCTTTTAACTAACGGCTCAGATGTTAGATGTTTCAATTTTTGTGGACTGTTGCCATTTAGCGTTAGGTTATAGAATTTATTTTGTTGGGCTGCCAATTTATAATCAGAGGGCGATGTAAACTTTACATTTAACCAAGCAAACAAAAAAAAATTATAATTATAAGAAAAACACTACATGGAAGAATTACATGTCAAAAGTAATAAATGTAGCATAAATCAATTACTCTTGGATAAGAGGAAAAGTTATGTCCATGCAAAAATCTTTCGAATCTCTTTTAACTAACGGCTCAGATGTTAGATGTTTCAATTTTTGTTGACTGTTGCCATTTAGCGTTAGGTTATAGAATTTATTTTACCTTCAATTGCATTTTTAGTTTTGAAACAAAGGGTGCACAAAATATCCATTTCTTCATCTTTACCACAGAATCATATAACAACCCACCAGAAGGTACACATTTTTTTTACGACACTTTTTCCATGCAAGAGCATCACTCGCTTTAGTGCATCAATCTCTTTTAACTAACGGTTCAGATGTTAGATGTTTCAATTTTTATTGACTGTTGCCATTAAGCGTTAGGTTATAGACTCCCCCCTCGGGCTCTGATGACGTCTCGACGAAGAGTCCGCAAGATATTTCACATTCATCTCTATGAAGAGTAAACCGGGAATCTTTTGATGACGAGTTTGAAATGATTGATTTAACTGCACAGAATCAGGATGATTCTCCAAAACATCAATGAATCGGGATGATTCATTTAACATGGAATCAGGGTTATTCCACTCAAACTTCACAGAATCGTTATGATTCATTTTACATGGAATCAGGATGATTGCCTGAAACGTCACTGAATCGGGATGATTCATTTAACATGGAATCGGGATGATTCCTTAAAACTTCACTGAATCGGAATGATTCATTTAACATGGAATCGGGATGATTCCCTAAAACATCACTGAATCGGAATGATTCACTTAACATAGAATCAGTTCTTGAAAAGTTCATTATATGGGGTTGGATCTCCCTCTGGTTTGAAGCGACTCTCGAATTCTAAAAGCCAAATCACAATATTATATCCACCCTACTATAAAAGGAACTTTGAAAGTAAAAATTTTGAAAATGTCAAAATAGTTCGAATTCAACTTTGACAGCACCTGTGGAATTACTATTTTGTTTATCTTCATTACTTTTGCTAGACGACTGCTTTTAATGCAACACATTTTTGAGCCACTCATTTTCCTTTTCTAAATTTGAATTTTGTTTCTTAACTTCTCCTAATTCTATGAGAGTATGAAAAGGTTCACTAGAACAGTCATCTGTTGTAGAACTAGAGCCTTTCAGTTTTTAAACCGTTTCCTCCACTTCGTCATCAAGGTCTTATTTTTCTTCTTCCAAGACTCTGATGAGTTGCTCCATTTTTTGGTATCTTTTTCAAATAGAGTTTAAGATTTCTTTTCTAATGAATGATAACTGAGACTAATAAGATTGAATTTAGGATCTGGAGAATTTCCACATTTATTCTTTGGTTCATCCGTTCCAGTAGCGTTGACTTTTAATGACGTATTTTCAGTCATTTCCTTCCGTTGTTCCATTTTTTTTTTATTCTCAAATATTATTTCTTTTTATTTAGAAAATTAAACATGCTTCCACTCTATGTTAAACTATCATAATCAATTTAACTTTATAGAAAATACAATTCCTACTTGCTACATGATTGCTTTACAATAAGCGCAAGGACATTGGATTAATGCTTCACTCCTAGGGTGGCTGTTAATTTCCAGATTGTCAAAAATCAAAATTTTCCATATCACCAGGGTGGTAATTTTCTTCTTTTAACGCAGGAAGAGCTCGAAGAAAAAAATTGCGCTCCGCTTTCGGTAATAAGTTTTAAACTTTTGAGGATTTGGGTCCACTGTTGGGCTGCCAATTTATAATCAGAGGGCGATGTAAACTTTACATTTAACCAAGCAAACAAAAAAAAATTATAATTATAAGAAAAACACTACATGGAAGAATTACATGTCAAAAGTAATAAATGTAGCATAAATCAATTACTCTTGAATAAGAGGAAAAGTTATGTCCATGCAAAAATCTGTCGAATCTCTTTTAACTAACGGCTCAGATGTTAGATGTTTCAATTTTTGTTGACTGTTGCCATTTAGCGTTAGGTTATAGAATTTATTTTACCTTCAATTGCATTTTTAGTTTTGAAACAAAGGGTGCACAAAATATCCATTTCTTCATCTTTACCACAGAATCATATAACAACCCACCAGAAGGTACACATTTTTTTTACGACACTTTTTCCATGCAAGTGCATCACTCGCTTTAGTGCATCAATCTCTTTTAACTAACGGTTCAGATGTTAGATGTTTCAATTTTTATTGACTGTTGCCATTTAGCGTTAGGTTATAGACTCCCCCCTCGGGCTCTGATGACGTCTCGACGAAGAGTCCGCAAGATATTTCACATTCATCTCTATGAAGAGTAAACCGGGAATCTTTTGATGACGAGTTTGAAATGATTGATTTAACTGCACAGAATCAGGATGATTCTCCAAAACATCAATGAATCGGGATGATTCATTTAACATGGAATCAGGGTTATTCCACTCAAACTTCACAGAATCGTTATGATTCATTTAACATGGAATCAGGATGATTGCCTGAAACGTCACTGAATCGGGATGATTCATTTAACATGGAATCGGGATGATTCCTTAAAACTTCACTGAATCGGAATGATTCATTTAACATGGAATCGGGATGATTCCCTAAAACATCACTGAATCGGAATGATTCACTTAACATAGAATCAGTTCTTGAAAAGTTCATTATATGGGGTTGGATCTCCCTCTGGTTTGAAGCGACTCTCGAATTCTAAAAGCCAAATCACAATATCATATCCACCCTACTATAAAAAGAACTTTCAAAGTAAAAATTTTGAAAATGTCAAAATAGTTCGAATTCAACTTTGACAGCACCTGTGGAATTACTATTTTGTTTATCTTCATTACTTTTGCTAGACGACCGCTTTTAATGCAACACATTTTTGAGCCACTCATTTTCCTTTTCTAAATTTGAATTTTGTTTCTTATCTTCTCCTAATTCTATGAGAGTATGAAAAGGTTCACTAGAACAATCATCTGTTGTAGAACTAGAGCCTTTCTGTTTTTAAACCGTTTCCTCCACTTCGTCATCAAGGTCTTATTTTTCTTCTTCCAAGTCTCTGATGAGTTGCTCCATTTTTTGGTAGCTTTTTCAAATAGAGTTTAAGATTTCTTTTCTAATCAATGATAACTGAGACTAATAAGATTGAATTTAGGATCTGGAGAATTTCCACATTTATTCTTCGGTTCATCCGTTCCAGTAGCGTTGACTTTTAATGACGTATTTTCAGTCATTTCCTTCCGTTGTTCCATTTCTTTTTTATTCTCAAATATTATTTCTTTTTATTTAGAAAATTAAAAATGCTTCCACTCTATGTTAAACTATCATAATCAATTTAACTTTATAGAAAATACAATTCCTACTTGCTACATGATTGCTTTACAATAAGCGCAAGGACATTGGATTAATGCTTCACTCCTAGGGTGGCTGTTAATTTCCAGATTGTCAAAAATCAAAATTTTCCATATCACCAGGGTGGTAATTTTCTTCTTTTAACGCAGGAAGAGCTCGAAGAAAAAAATTGCGCTCCGCTTTCGGTAATAAGTTTTAAACTTTTGAGGATTTGGGTCCACTGTTGGGCTGCCAGTTTATAATCAGAGGGCGATGTAAACTTTACATTTAACCAAGCAAACAAAAAAAAATTATAATTATAAGAAAAACACTACATGGAAGAATTACATGTCAAAAGTAATAAATGTAGCATAAATCAATTACTCTTGGATAAGAGGAAAAGTTATGTCCATGCAAAAATCTGTCGAATCTCTTTTAACTAACGGCTCAGATGTTAGATGTTTCAATTTTTGTTGACTGTTGCCATTTAGCGTTAGGTTATAGAATTTATTTTACCTTCAATTGCATTTTTAGTTTTGAAACAAAGGGTGCACAAAATATCCATTTCTTCATCTTTACCACAGAATCATATAACAACC
Organism: Stegodyphus dumicola; assembly: GCF_044657685.1. Classification (NCBI taxonomy): domain Eukaryota; kingdom Metazoa; phylum Arthropoda; class Arachnida; order Araneae; family Eresidae; genus Stegodyphus; species Stegodyphus dumicola. Next base: position 93,499,466 of record NC_140772.1, on the reverse strand, counting down.
CACCAGAAGGTACACATTTTTTTACGACACTTTTTCCATGCAAGTGCATCACTCGCTTTAGTGCATCAATATCTTTTAACTAACGGTTCAGATGTTAGATGTTTCAATTTTTATTGACTGTTGCCATTTAGCGTTAGGTTATAGACTCCCCCCTCGGGCTCTGATGACGTCTCGACGAAGAGTCCGCAAGATATTTCACATTCATCTCTATGAAGAGTAAACCGGGAATCTTTTGATGACGAGTTTGAAATGATTGATTTAACTGCACAGAATCAGGATGATTCTCCAAAACATCAATGAATCGGGATGATTCATTTAACATGGAATCAGGGTTATTCCACTCAAACTTCACAGAATCGTTATGATTCATTTAACATGGAATCAGGATGATTCCCTGAAACTTCACTGAATCGGGATGATTCATTTAACATGGAATCGGGATGATTCCTTAAAACTTCACTGAATCGGAATGATTCATTTAACATGGAATCGGGATGATTCCCTAAAACATCACCGAATCGGAATGATTCACTTAACATAGAATCAGTTCTTGAAAAGTTCATTATATGGGGTTGGATCTCCCTCTGGTTTGAAGCGACTCTCGAATTCTAAAAGCCAAATCACAATATCATATCCACCCTACTATAAAAAGAACTTTCAAAGTAAAAATTTTGAAAATGTCAAAATAGTTCGAATTCAACTTTGACAGCACCTGTGGAATTACTATTTTGTTTATCTTCATTACTTTTGCTAGACGACCGCTTTTAATGCAACACATTTTTGAGCCACTCATTTTCCTTTTCTAAATTTGAATTTTGTTTCTTATCTTCTCCTAATTCTATGAGAGTATGAAAAGGTTCACTAGAACGATCATCTGTTGTAGAACTAGAGCCTTTCAGTTTTTAAACCGTTTCCTCCACTTCGTCATCAAGGTCTTATTTTTCTTCTTCCAAGACTCTGATGAGTTGCTCCATTTTTTGGTAGCTTTTTCAAATAGAGTTTAAGATTTCTTTTCTAATCAATGATAACTGAGACTAATAAGATTGAATTTAGGATCTGGAGAATTTCCACATTTATTCTTTGGTTCATCCGTTCCAGTAGCGTTGACTTTTAATGACGTATTTTCAGTCATTTCCTTCCGTTGTTCCATTTCTTTTTTATTCTCAAATATTATTTCTTTTTATTTAGAAAATTAAACATGCTTCCACTCTATGTTAAACTATCATAATCAATTTAACTTTATAGAAAATACAATTCCTACTTGCTACATGATTGCTTTACAATAAGCGCAAGGACATTGGATTAATGCTTCACTCCTAGGGTGGCTGTTAATTTCCAGATTGTCAAAAATCAAAATTTTCCATATCACCAGGGTGGTAATTTTCTTCTTTTAACGCAGGAAGAGCTCGAAGAAAAAAATTGCGCTCCGCTTTCGGTAATAAGTTTTAAACTTTTGAGGATTTGGGTCCACTGTTGGGCTGCCAGTTTATAATCAGAGGGCGATGTAAACTTTACATTTAACCAAGCAAACAAAAAAAAATTATAATTATAAGAAAAACACTACATGGAAGAATTACATGTCAAAAGTAATAAATGTAGCATAAATCAATTACTCTTGGATAAGAGGAAAAGTTATGTCCATGCAAAAATCTGTCGAATCTCTTTTAACTAACGGCTCAGATGTTAGATGTTTCAATTTTTGTTGACTGTTGCCATTTAGCGTTAGGTTATAGAATTTATTTTACCTTCAATTGCATTTTTAGTTTTGAAACAAAGGGTGCACAAAATATCCATTTCTTCATCTTTACCACAGAATCATATAACAACCCACCAGAAGGTACACATTTTTTTTACGACACTTTTTCCATGCAAGTGCATCACTCGCTTTAGTGCATCAATCTCTTTTAACTAACGGTTCAGATGTTAGATGTTTCAATTTTTATTGACTGTTGCCATTTAGCGTTAGGTTATAGACTCCCCCCTCGGGCTCTGATGACGTCTCGACGAAGAGTCCGCAAGATATTTCACATTCACCTCTATGAAGAGTAAACCGGGAATCTTTTGATGACGAGTTTGAAATGATTGATTTAACTGCACAGAATCAGGATGATTCTCCAAAACATCAATGAATCGGGATGATTCATTTAACATGGAATCAGGGTTATTCCACTCAAACTTCACAGAATCGTTATGATTCATTTAACATGGAATCAGGATGATTCCCTGAAACTTCACTGAATCGGGATGATTCATTTAACATGGAATCGGGATGATTCCTTAAAACTTCACTGAATCGGAATGATTCATTTAACATGGAATCGGGATGATTCCCTAAAACATCACTGAATCGGAATGATTCACTTAACATAGAATCAGTTCTTGAAAAGTTCATTATATGGGGTTGGATCTCCCTCTGGTTTGAAGCGACTCTCGAATTCTAAAAGCCAAATCACAATATCATATCCACCCTACTATAAAAGGAACTTTCAAAGTAAAAATTTTGAAAATGTCAAAATAGTTCGAATTCAACTTTGACAGCACCTGTGGAATTACTATTTTGTTTATCTTCATTACTTTTGCTAGACGACTGCTTTTAATGCAACACATTTTTGAGCCACTCATTTTCCTTTTCTAAATTTGAATTTTGTTTCTTATCTTCTCCTAATTCTATGAGAGTATGAAAAGGTTCACTAGAACAATCATCTGTTGTAGAACTAGAGCCTTTCAGTTTTTAAACCGTTTCCTCCACTTCGTCATCAAGGTCTTATTTTTCTTCTTCCAAGACTCTGATGAGTTGCTCCATTTTTTGGTAGCTTTTTCAAATAGAGTTTAAGATTTCTTTTCTAATCAATGATAACTGAGACTAATAAGATTGAATTTAGGATCTGGAGAATTTCCACATTTATTCTTTGGTTCATCCGTTCCAGTAGCGTTGACTTTTAATGACGTATTTTCAGTCATTTCCTTCCGTTGTTCCATTTCTTTTTTATTCTCAAATATTATTTCTTTTTATTTAGAAAATTAAACATGCTTCCACTCTATGTTAAACTATCATAATAAATTTAACTTTATATAAAATACAATTCCTACTTGCTACATGATTGCTTTACAATAAGCGCAAGGACATTGGATTAATCCTTTACTCCTAGGGTGGCTGTTAATTTCCAGATTGTCAAAAACCAAAATTTTCCATATCACCAGGTTGGTAATTTTCTTCTTTTAACGCAGGAAGAGCTCGAAGAAAAAAATTGCGCTCCGCTTTCGGTAATAAGTTTTAAACTTTTGAGAATTTGGGTCCACTGTTGGGCTGCCAGTTTATAATAAGAGGGCGATGTAAACTTTACATTTAACCAAGCAAACAAAAAAAAATTATAATTATAAGAAAAACACTACATGGAAGAATTACATGTCAAAAGTAATAAATGTAGCATAAATCAATTACTCTTGGATAAGAGGAAAAGTTATGTCCATGCAAAAATCTGTCGAATCTCTTTTAACTAACGGCTCAGATGTGAGATGTTTCAATTTTTGTTGACTGTTGCCATTTAGCGTTAGGTTATAGAATTTATTTTACCTTCAATTGCATTTTTAGTTTTGAAACAAAGGGTGCACAAAATATCCATTTCTTCATCTTTACCACAGAATCATATAACAACCCACCAGAAGGTACACATTTTTTTTACGACACTTTTTCCATGCAAGTGCATCACTCGCTTTAGTGCATCAATCTCTTTTAACTAACGGTTCAGATGTTAGATGTTTCAATTTTTATTGACTGTTGCCATTTAGCGTTAGGTTATAGACTCCCCCCTCGGGCTCTGATGACGTCTCGACGAAGAGTCCGCAAGATATTTCACATTCATCTCTATGAAGAGTAAACCGGGAATCTTTTGATGACGAGTTTGAAATGATTGATTTAACTGCACAGAATCAGGATGATTCTCCAAAACATCAATGAATCGGGATGATTCATTTAACATGGAATCAGGGTTATTCCACTCAAACTTCACAGAATCGTTATGATTCATTTAACATGGAATCAGGATGATTGCCTGAAACTTCACTGAATCGGGATGATTCATTTAACATGGAATCGGGATGATTCCTTAAAACTTCACTGAATCGGAATGATTCATTTAACATGGAATCGGGATGATTCCCTAAAACATCACTGAATCGGAATGATTCACTTAACATAGAATCAGTTCTTGAAAAGTTCATTATATGGGGTTGGATCTCCCTCTGGTTTGAAGCGACTCTCGAATTCTAAAAGCCAAATCACAATATCATATCCACCCTACTATAAAAGGAACTTTGAAAGTAAAAATTTTGAAAATGTCAAAATAGTTCGAATTCAACTTTGACCGCACCTGTGGAATTACTATTTTGTTTATCTTCATTACTTTTTCTAGACGACTGCTTTTAATGCAACACATTTTTGAGCCACTCATTTTCCTTTTCTAAATTTGAATTTTGTTTCTTAACTTCTCCTAATTCTATGAGAGTATGAAAAGGTTCACTAGAGCAATCATCTGTTGTAGAACTAGAGCCTTTCAGTTTTTAAACCGTTTCCTCCATATCGTCATCAAGGTCTTATTTTTCTTCTTCCAAGACTCTGATAAGTTGCTCCATTTTTTGGTAGCTTTTTCAAATAGAGTTTAAGATTTCTTTTCTAATCAATGATAACTGAGACTAATAAGATTGAATTTAGGATCTGGAGAATTTCCACATTTATTCTTTAGTTCATCCGTTCCAGTAGCGTTGACTTTTAATGACGTATTTTCAGTCATTTCCTTCCGTTGTTCCATTTCTTTTTTATTCTCAAATATTATTTCTTTTTATTTAGAAAATTAAACATGCTTCCACTCTATGTTAAACTATCATAATCAATTTAACTTTATATAAAATACAATTCCTACTTGCTACATGATTGCTTTACAATAAGCGCAAGGACATTGGATTACTCCTTCACTCCTAGGGTGGCTGTTAATTTCCAGATTGTCAAAAACCAAAATTTTCCATATCACCAGGGTGGTAATTTTCTTCTTTTAACGCAGGAAGAGCTCGAAGAAAAAAATTGCGCTCCGCTTTCGGTAATAAGTTTTAAACTTTTGAGAATTTGGGTCCACTGTTGGGCTGCCAGTTTATAATAAGAGGGCGATGTAAACTTTACATTTAACCAAGCAAACAAAAAAAAAAATTATAATTATAAGAAAAACACTACATGGAAGAATTACATGTCAAAAGTAATAAATGTAGCATAAATCAATTACTCTTGGATAAGAGGAAAAGTTATGTCCATGCAAAAATCTGTCGAATCTCTTTTAACTAACGGCTCAGATGTTAGATGTTTCAATTTTTGTTGACTGTTGCCATTTAGCGTTAGGTTATAGAATTTATTTTACCTTCAATTGCATTTTTAGTTTTGAAACAAAGGGTGCACAAAATATCCATTTCTTCATCTTTACCACAGAATCATATAACAACCCACCAGAAGGTACACATTTTTTTTACGACACTTTTTCCATGCAAGTGCATCACTCGCTTTAGTGCATCAATCTCTTTTAACTAACGGTTCAGATGTTAGATGTTTCAATTTTTATTGACTGTTGCCATTTAGCGTTAGGTTATAGACTCCCCCCTCGGGCTCTGATGACGTCTCGACGAAGAGTCCGCAAGATATTTCACATTCATCTCTATGAAGAGTAAACCGGGAATCTTTTGATGACGAGTTTGAAATGATTGATTTAACTGCACAGAATCAGGATGATTCTCCAAAACATCAGTGAATCGGGATGATTCATTTAACATCGAATCAGGGTTATTCCACTCAAACTTCACAGAATCGTTATGATTCATTTAACATGGAATCAGGATGATTCCCTGAAACTTCACTGAATCGGGATGATTCATTTAACATGGAATCGGGATGATTCCTTAAAACTTCACTGAATCGGAATGATTCATTTAACATGGAATCGGGATGATTCCCTAAAACATCACTGAATCGGAATGATTCACTTAACATAGAATCAGTTCTTGAAAAGTTCATTATATGGGGTTGGATCTCCCTCTGGTTTGAAGCGACTCTCGAATTCTAAAAGCCAAATCACAATATCATATCCACCCTACTATAAAAGGAACTTTGAAAGTAAAAATTTTGAAAATGTCAAAATAGTTCGAATTCAACTTTGACCGCACCTGTGGAATTACTATTTTGTTTATCTTCATTACTTTTTCTAGACGACTGCTTTTAATGCAACACATTTTTGAGCCACTCATTTTCCTTTTCTAAATTTGAATTTTGTTTCTTAACTTCTCCTAATTCTATGAGAGTATGAAAAGGTTCACTAGAGCAATCATCTGTTGTAGAACTAGAGCCTTTCAGTTTTTAAACCGTTTCCTCCATTTCGTCATCAAGGTCTTATTTTTCTTCTTCCAAGACTCTGATGAGTTGCTCCATTTTTTGGTAGCTTTTTCAAATAGAGTTTAAGATTTCTTTTCTAATCAATGATAACTGAGACTAATAAGATTGAATTTAGGATCTGGAGAATTTCCACATTTATTCTTTGGTTCATCCGTTCCAGTAGCGTTGACTTTTAATGACGTATTTTCAGTCATTTCCTTCCGTTGTTCCATTTCTTTTTTATTCTCAAATATTATTTCTTTTTATTTAGAAAATTAAACATGCTTCCACTCTATGTTAAACTATCATAATCAATTTAACTTTATATAAAATACAATTCCTACTTGCTACATGATTGCTTTACAATAAGCGCAAGGACATTGGATTACTCCTTCACTCCTAGGGTGGCTGTTAATTTCCAGATTGTCAAAAACCAAAATTTTCCATATCACCAGGGTGGTAATTTTCTTCTTTTAACGCAGGAAGAGCTCGAAGAAAAAAATTGCGCTCCGCTTTCGGTAATAAGTTTTAAACTTTTGAGAATTTGGGTCCACTGTTGGGCTGCCAGTTTATAATAAGAGGGCGATGTAAACTTTACATTTAACCAAGCAAACAAAAAAAAAATTATAATTATAAGAAAAACACTACATGGAAGAATTACATGTCAAAAGTAATAAATGTAGCATAAATCAATTACTCTTGGATAAGAGGAAAAGTTATGTCCATGCAAAAATCTGTCGAATCTCTTTTAACTAACGGCTCAGATGTTAGATGTTTCAATTTTTGTTGACTGTTGCCATTTAGCGTTAGGTTATAGAATTTATTTTACCTTCAATTGCATTTTTAGTTTTGAAACAAAGGGTGCACAAAATATCCATTTCTTCATCTTTACCACAGAATCATATAACAACCCACCAGAAGGTACACATTTTTTTTACGACACTTTTTCCATGCAAGTGCATCACTCGCTTTAGTGCATCAATCTCTTTTAACTAACGGTTCAGATGTTAGATGTTTCAATTTTTATTGACTGTTGCCATTTAGCGTTAGGTTATAGACTCCCCCCTCGGGCTCTGATGACGTCTCGACGAAGAGTCCGCAAGATATTTCACATTCATCTCTATGAAGAGTAAACCGGGAATCTTTTGATGACGAGTTTGAAATGATTGATTTAACTGCACAGAATCAGGATGATTCTCCAAAACATCAGTGAATCGGGATGATTCATTTAACATCGAATCAGGGTTATTCCACTCAAACTTCACAGAATCGTTATGATTCATTTAACATGGAATCAGGATGATTCCCTGAAACTTCACTGAATCGGGATGATTCATTTAACATGGAATCGGGATGATTCCTTAAAACTTCACTGAATCGGAATGATTCATTTAACATGGAATCGGGATGATTCCCTAAAACATCACTGAATCGGAATGATTCACTTAACATAGAATCAGTTCTTGAAAAGTTCATTATATGGGGTTGGATCTCCCTCTGGTTTGAAGCGACTCTCGAATTCTAAAAGCCAAATCACAATATCATATCCACCCTACTATAAAAGGAACTTTGAAAGTAAAAATTTTGAAAATGTCAAAATAGTTCGAATTCAACTTTGACCGCACCTGTGGAATTACTATTTTGTTTATCTTCATTACTTTTTCTAGACGACTGCTTTTAATGCAACACATTTTTGAGCCACTCATTTTCCTTTTCTAAATTTGAATTTTGTTTCTTAACTTCTCCTAATTCTATGAGAGTATGAAAAGGTTCACTAGAGCAATCATCTGTTGTAGAACTAGAGCCTTTCAGTTTTTAAACCGTTTCCTCCATATCGTCATCAAGGTCTTATTTTTCTTCTTCCAAGACTCTGATAAGTTGCTCCATTTTTTGGTAGCTTTTTCAAATAGAGTTTAAGATTTCTTTTCTAATCAATGATAACTGAGACTAATAAGATTGAATTTAGGATCTGGAGAATTTCCACATTTATTCTTTAGTTCATCCGTTCCAGTAGCGTTGACTTTTAATGACGTATTTTCAGTCATTTCCTTCCGTTGTTCCATTTCTTTTTTATTCTCAAATATTATTTCTTTTTATTTAGAAAATTAAACATGCTTCCACTCTATGTTAAACTATCATAATCAATTTAACTTTATATAAAATACAATTCCTACTTGCTACATGATTGCTTTACAATAAGCGCAAGGACATTGGATTACTCCTTCACTCCTAGGGTGGCTGTTAATTTCCAGATTGTCAAAAACCAAAATTTTCCATATCACCAGGGTGGTAATTTTCTTCTTTTAACGCAGGAAGAGCTCGAAGAAAAAAATTGCGCTCCGCTTTCGGTAATAAGTTTTAAACTTTTGAGAATTTGGGTCCACTGTTGGGCTGCCAGTTTATAATAAGAGGGCGATGTAAACTTTACATTTAACCAAGCAAACAAAAAAAAAAATTATAATTATAAGAAAAACACTACATGGAAGAATTACATGTCAAAAGTAATAAATGTAGCATAAATCAATTACTCTTGGATAAGAGGAAAAGTTATGTCCATGCAAAAATCTGTCGAATCTCTTTTAACTAACGGCTCAGATGTTAGATGTTTCAATTTTTGTTGACTGTTGCCATTTAGCGTTAGGTTATAGAATTTATTTTACCTTCAATTGCATTTTTAGTTTTGAAACAAAGGGTGCACAAAATATCCATTTCTTCATCTTTACCACAGAATCATATAACAACCCACCAGAAGGTACACATTTTTTTTACGACACTTTTTCCATGCAAGTGCATCACTCGCTTTAGTGCATCAATCTCTTTTAACTAACGGTTCAGATGTTAGATGTTTCAATTTTTATTGACTGTTGCCATTTAGCGTTAGGTTATAGACTCCCCCCTCGGGCTCTGATGACGTCTCGACGAAGAGTCCGCAAGATATTTCACATTCATCTCTATGAAGAGTAAACCGGGAATCTTTTGATGACGAGTTTGAAATGATTGATTTAACTGCACAGAATCAGGATGATTCTCCAAAACATCAGTGAATCGGGATGATTCATTTAACATCGAATCAGGGTTATTCCACTCAAACTTCACAGAATCGTTATGATTCATTTAACATGGAATCAGGATGATTCCCTGAAACTTCACTGAATCGGGATGATTCATTTAACATGGAATCGGGATGATTCCTTAAAACTTCACTGAATCGGAATGATTCATTTAACATGGAATCGGGATGATTCCCTAAAACATCACTGAATCGGAATGATTCACTTAACATAGAATCAGTTCTTGAAAAGTTCATTATATGGGGTTGGATCTCCCTCTGGTTTGAAGCGACTCTCGAATTCTAAAAGCCAAATCACAATATCATATCCACCCTACTATAAAAGGAACTTTGAAAGTAAAAATTTTGAAAATGTCAAAATAGTTCGAATTCAACTTTGACCGCACCTGTGGAATTACTATTTTGTTTATCTTCATTACTTTTTCTAGACGACTGCTTTTAATGCAACACATTTTTGAGCCACTCATTTTCCTTTTCTAAATTTGAATTTTGTTTCTTAACTTCTCCTAATTCTATGAGAGTATGAAAAGGTTCACTAGAGCAATCATCTGTTGTAGAACTAGAGCCTTTCAGTTTTTAAACCGTTTCCTCCATTTCGTCATCAAGGTCTTATTTTTCTTCTTCCAAGACTCTGATGAGTTGCTCCATTTTTTGGTAGCTTTTTCAAATAGAGTTTAAGATTTCTTTTCTAATCAATGATAACTGAGACTAATAAGATTGAATTTAGGATCTGGAGAATTTCCACATTTATTCTTTGGTTCATCCGTTCCAGTAGCGTTGACTTTTAATGACGTATTTTCAGTCATTTCCTTCCGTTGTTCCATTTCTTTTTTATTCTCAAATATTATTTCTTTTTATTTAGAAAATTAAACATGCTTCCACTCTATGTTAAACTATCATAATCAATTTAACTTTATATAAAATACAATTCCTACTTGCTACATGATTGCTTTACAATAAGCGCAAGGACATTGGATTACTCCTTCACTCCTAGGGTGGCTGTTAATTTCCAGATTGTCAAAAACCAAAATTTTCCATATCACCAGGGTGGTAATTTTCTTCTTTTAACGCAGGAAGAGCTCGAAGAAAAAAATTGCGCTCCGCTTTCGGTAATAAGTTTTAAACTTTTGAGAATTTGGGTCCACTGTTGGGCTGCCAGTTTATAATAAGAGGGCGATGTAAACTTTACATTTAACCAAGCAAACAAAAAAAAAATTATAATTATAAGAAAAACACTACATGGAAGAATTACATGTCAAAAGTAATAAATGTAGCATAAATCAATTACTCTTGGATAAGAGGAAAAGTTATGTCCATGCAAAAATCTGTCGAATCTCTTTTAACTAACGGCTCAGATGTTAGATGTTTCAATTTTTGTTGACTGTTGCCATTTAGCGTTAGGTTATAGAATTTATTTTACCTTCAATTGCATTTTTAGTTTTGAAACAAAGGGTGCACAAAATATCCATTTCTTCATCTTTACCACAGAATCATATAACAACCCACCAGAAGGTACACATTTTTTTTACGACACTTTTTCCATGCAAGTGCATCACTCGCTTTAGTGCATCAATCTCTTTTAACTAACGGTTCAGATGTTAGATGTTTCAATTTTTATTGACTGTTGCCATTTAGCGTTAGGTTATAGACTCCCCCCTCGGGCTCTGATGACGTCTCGACGAAGAGTCCGCAAGATATTTCACATTCATCTCTATGAAGAGTAAACCGGGAATCTTTTGATGACGAGTTTGAAATGATTGATTTAACTGCACAGAATCAGGATGATTCTCCAAAACATCAGTGAATCGGGATGATTCATTTAACATCGAATCAGGGTTATTCCACTCAAACTTCACAGAATCGTTATGATTCATTTAACATGGAATCAGGATGATTCCCTGAAACTTCACTGAATCGGGATGATTCATTTAACATGGAATCGGGATGATTCCTTAAAACTTCACTGAATCGGAATGATTCATTTAACATGGAATCGGGATGATTCCCTAAAACATCACTGAATCGGAATGATTCACTTAACATAGAATCAGTTCTTGAAAAGTTCATTATATGGGGTTGGATCTCCCTCTGGTTTGAAGCGACTCTCGAATTCTAAAAGCCAAATCACAATATCATATCCACCCTACTATAAAAGGAACTTTGAAAGTAAAAATTTTGAAAATGTCAAAATAGTTCGAATTCAACTTTGACCGCACCTGTGGAATTACCATTTTGTTTATCTTCATTACTTTTTCTAGACGACTGCTTTTAATGCAACACATTTTTGAGCCACTCATTTTCCTTTTCTAAATTTGAATTTTGTTTCTTAACTTCTCCTAATTCTATGAGAGTATGAAAAGGTTCACTAGAACAATCATCTGTTGTAGAACTAGAGCCTTTCAGTTTTTAAACCGTTTCCTCCACTTCGTCATCAAGGTCTTATTTTTCTTCTTCCAAGACTCTGATGAGTTGCTCCATTTTTTGGTAGCTTTTTCAAATAGAGTTTAAGATTTCTTTTCTAATCAATCATAACTGAGACTAATAAGATTGAATTTAGGATCTGGAGAATTTCCACATTTATTCTTTTGTTCATCCGTTCCAGTAGCGTTGACTTTTAATGACGTATTTTCAGTCATTTCCTTCCGTTGTTCCATTTCTTTTTTATTCTCAAATATTATTTCTTTTTATTTAGAAAATTAAACATGCTTCCACTCTATGTTAAACTATCATAATCAATTTAACTTTATATAAAATACAATTCCTACTTGCTACATGATTGCTTTACAATACGCGCAAGGACATTGGATTAATCCTTCACTCCTAGGTGGCTGTTAATTTCCAGATTGTCAAAAATCAAAATTTTCCATATCACCAGGGTGGTAATTTTCTTCTTTTAACGCAGGAAGAGCTCGAAGAAAAAAATTGCGCTCCGCTTTCGGTAATTTGTTTTAAACTTTTGAGAAGTTGGGTCCACTGTTGGGCTGCCAGTTTATAATAAGAGGGCGATGTAAACTTTAAATTTAACCAAGCAAACAAAAAAAAATTATAATCATAAGAAAAACACTACATGGAAGAATTACATGTCAAAAGTAATAAATGTAGCATAAATCAATTACTCTTGGATAAGAGGAAAAGTTATGTCCATGCAAAAATCTGTCGAATCTCTTTTAACTAACGGCTCAGATGTTAGATGTTTCAATTTTTGTTGACTGTTGCCATTTAGCGTTAGGTTATAGAATTTATTTTACCTTCAATTGCAGTTTTAGTTTTGAAACAAAGGGTGCACAAAATATCCATTTCTTCATCTTTACCACAGAATCATATAACAACCCACCAGAAGGTACACATTTTTTTTACGACACTTTTTCCATGCAAGTGCATCACTCGCTTTAGTGCATCAATCTCTTTTAACTAACGGTTCAGATGTTAGATGTTTCAATTTTTATTGACTGTTGCCATTTAGCGTTAGGTTATAGACTCCCCCCTCGGGCTCTGATGACGTCTCGACGAAGAGTCCGCAAGATATTTCACATTCATCTCTATGAAGAGTAAACCGGGAATCTTTTGATGACGAGTTTGAAATGATTGATTTAACTGCACAGAATCAGGATGATTCTCCAAAACATCAGTGAATCGGGATGATTCATTTAACATCGAATCAGGGTTATTCCACTCAAACTTCACAGAATCGTTATGATTCATTTAACATGGAATCAGGATGATTCCCTGAAACTTCACTGAATCGGGATGATTCATTTAACATGGAATCGGGATGATTCCTTAAAACTTCACTGAATCGGAATGATTCATTTAACATGGAATCGGGATGATTCCCTAAAACATCACTGAATCGGAATGATTCACTTAACATAGAATCAGTTCTTGAAAAGTTCATTATATGGGGTTGGATCTCCCTCTGGTTTGAAGCGACTCTCGAATTCTAAAAGCCAAATCACAATATCATATCCACCCTACTATAAAAGGAACTTTCAAACTAAAAATTTTGAAAATGTCAAAATAGTTCGAATTCAACTTTGACAGCACCTGTGGAATTACTATTTTGTTTATCTTCATTACTTTTGCTAGACGACTGCTTTTAATGCAACACATTTTTGAGCCACTCATTTTCCTTTCCTAAATTTGAATTTTGTTTCTTAACTTCTCCTAATTCTATGAGAGTATGAAAAGGTTCACTAGAACAATCATCTGTTGTAGAACTAGAGCCTTTCAGTTTTTAAACCGTTTCCTCCCCTTCGTCATCAAGGTCTTATTTTTCTTCTTCCAAGACTCTGATGAGTTGCTCCATTTTTTGGTAGCTTTTTCAAATAGAGTTTAAGATTTCTTTTCTAATCAATGATAACTGAGACTAATAAGATTGAATTTAGGATCTGGAGAATTTCCACATTTATTCTTTTGTTCATCCGTTCCAGTAGCGTTGACTTTTAATGACGTATTTTCAGTCATTTCCTTCCGTTGTTCCATTTCTTTTTTATTCTCAAATATTATTTCTTTTTATTTAGAAAATTAAACATGCTTCCATACTTTGTTAAACTATCATAATCAATTTAACTTTATAGAAAATACAATTCCTACTTGCTACATGATTGCTTTACAATAAGCGCAAGGACATTGGATTAATGCTTCACTCCTAGGGTGGCTGTTAATTTCCAGATTGTCAAAAATCAAAATTTTCCATATCACCAGGGTGGTAATTTTCTTCTTTTAACGCAGGAAGAGCTCGAAGAAAAAAATTGCGCTCCGCTTTCGGTAATAAGTTTTAAACATTTGAGGATTTGGGTCCACTGTTGGGCTGCCAGTTTATAATCAGAGGGCGATGTAAACTTTACATTTAACCAAGCAAACAAAAAAAAATTATAATTATAAGAAAAACACTACATGGAAGAATTACATGTCAAAAGTAATAAATGTAGCATAAATCAATTACTCTTGGATAAGAGGAAAAGTTATGTCCATGCAAAAATCTGTCGAATCTCTTTTAACTAACGGCTCAGATGTTAGATGTTTCAATTTTTGTTGACTGTTGCCATTTAGCGTTAGGTTATAGAATTTATTTTACCTTCAATTGCAGTTTTAGTTTTGAAACACAGGGTGCACAAAATATCCATTTCTTCATCTTTACCACAGAATCATATAACAACCCACCAGAAGGTACACATTTTTTTTACGACACTTTTTCCATGCAAGTGCATCACTCGCTTTAGTGCATCAATCTCTTTTAACTAACGGTTCAGATGTTAGATGTTTCAATTTTTATTGACTGTTGCCATTTAGCGTTAGGTTATAGACTCCCCCCTCGGGCTCTGATGACGTCTCGACGAAGAGTCCGCAAGATATTTCAAATTCATCTCTATGAAGAGTAAACCGGGAATCTTTTGATGACGAGTTTGAAATGATTGATTTAACTGCACAGAATCAGGATGATTCTCCAAAACATCAATGAATCGGGATGATTCATTTAACATGGAATCAGGGTTATTCCACTCAAACTTCACAGAATCGTTATGATTCATTTAACATGGAATCAGGATGATTCCCTGAAACTTCACTGAATCGGGATGATTCATTTAACATGGAATCGGGATGATTCCTTAAAACTTCACTGAATCGGAATGATTCATTTAACATGGAATCGGGATGATTCCCTAAAACATCACCGAATCGGAATGATTCACTTAACATAGAATCAGTTCTTGAAAAGTTCATTATATGGGGTTGGATCTCCCTCTGGTTTGAAGCGACTCTCGAATTCTAAAAGCCAAATCACAATATCATATCCACCCTACTATAAAAAGAACTTTCAAAGTAAAAATTTTGAAAATGTCAAAATAGTTCGAATTCAACTTTGACAGCACCTGTGGAATTACTATTTTGTTTATCTTCATTACTTTTGCTAGACGACCGCTTTTAATGCAACACATTTTTGAGCCACTCATTTTCCTTTTCTAAATTTGAATTTTGTTTCTTATCTTCTCCTAATTCTATGAGAGTATGAAAAGGTTCACTAGAACAATCATCTGTTGTAGAACTAGAGCCTTTCAGTTTTTAAACCGTTTCCTCCACTTCGTCATCAAGGTCTTATTTTTCTTCTTCCAAGACTCTGATGAGTTGCTCCATTTTTTGGTAGCTTTTTCAAATAGAGTTTAAGATTTCTTTTCTAATCAATGATAACTGAGACTAATAAGATTGAATTTAGGATCTGGAGAATTTCCACATTTATTCTTTGGTTCATCCGTTCCAGTAGCGTTGACTTTTAATGACGTATTTTCAGTCATTTCCTTCCGTTGTTCCATTTCTTTTTTATTCTCAAATATTATTTCTTTTTATTTAGAAAATTAAACATGCTTCCACTCTATGTTAAACTATCATAATCAATTTAACTTTATATAAAATACAATTCCTACTTGCTACATGATTGCTTTACAATACGCGCAAGGACATTGGATTAATCCTTCACTCCTAGGTGGCTGTTAATTTCCAGATTGTCAAAAATCAAAATTTTCCATATCACCAGGGTGGTAATTTTCTTCTTTTAACGCAGGAAGAGCTCGAAGAAAAAAATTGCGCTCCGCTTTCGGTAATTTGTTTTAAACTTTTGAGAAGTTGGGTCCACTGTTGGGCTGCCAGTTTATAATAAGAGGGCGATGTAAACTTTAAATTTAACCAAGCAAACAAAAAAAAAATTATAATCATAAGAAAAACACTACATGGAAGAATTACATGTCAAAAGTAATAAATGTAGCATAAATCAATTACTCTTGGATAAGAGGAAAAGTTATGTCCATGCAAAAATCTGTCGAATCTCTTTTAACTAACGGCTCAGATGTTAGATGTTTCAATTTTTGTTGACTGTTGCCATTTAGCGTTAGGTTATAGAATTTATTTTACCTTCAATTGCATTTTTAGTTTTGAAACAAAGGGTGCACAAAATATCCATTTCTTCATCTTTACCACAGAATCATATAACAACCCACCAGAAGGTACACATTTTTTTTACGACACTTTTTCCATGCAAGTGCATCACTCGCTTTAGTGCATCAATCTCTTTTAACTAACGGTTCAGATGTTAGATGTTTCAATTTTTATTGACTGTTGCCATTTAGCGTTAGGTTATAGACTCCCCCCTCGGGCTCTGATGACGTCTCGACGAAGAGTCCGCAAGATATTTCACATTCATCTCTATGAAGAGTAAACCGGGAATCTTTTGATGACGAGTTTGAAATGATTGATTTAACTGCACAGAATCAGGATGATTCTCCAAAACATCAATGAATCGGGATGATTCATTTAACATGGAATCAGGGTTATTCCACTCAAACTTCACAGAATCGTTATGATTCATTTAACATGGAATCAGGATGATTCCCTGAAACTTCACTGAATCGGGATGATTCATTTAACATGGAATCGGGATGATTCCTTAAAACTTCACTGAATCGGAATGATTCATTTAACATGGAATCGGGATGATTCCCTAAAACATCACCGAATCGGAATGATTCACTTAACATAGAATCAGTTCTTGAAAAGTTCATTATATGGGGTTGGATCTCCCTCTGGTTTGAAGCGACTCTCGAATTCTAAAAGCCAAATCACAATATCATATCCACCCTACTATAAAAAGAACTTTCAAAGTAAAAATTTTGAAAATGTCAAAATAGTTCGAATTCAACTTTGACAGCACCTGTGGAATTACTATTTTGTTTATCTTCATTACTTTTGCTAGACGACCGCTTTTAATGCAACACATTTTTGAGTCACTCATTTTCCTTTTCTAAATTTGAATTTTGTTTCTTATCTTCTCCTAATTCTATGAGAGTATGAAAAGGTTCACTAGAACAATCATCTGTTGTAGAACTAGAGCCTTTCAGTTTTTAAACCGTTTCCTCCACTTCGTCATCAAGGTCTTATTTTTCTTCTTCCAAGACTCTGATGAGTTGCTCCATTTTTTGGTAGCTTTTTCAAATAGAGTTTAAGATTTCTTTTCTAATCAATGATAACTGAGACTAATAAGATTGAATTTAGGATCTGGAGAATTTCCACATTTATTCTTTGGTTCATCCGTTCCAGTAGCGTTGACTTTTAATGACGTATTTTCAGTCATTTCCTTCCGTTGTTCCATTTCTTTTTTATTCTCAAATATTATTTCTTTTTATTTAGAAAATTAAACATGCTTCCACTCTATGTTAAACTATCATAATCAATTTAACTTTATATAAAATACAATTCCTACTTGCTACATGATTGCTTTACAATACGCGCAAGGACATTGGATTAATCCTTCACTCCTAGGTGGCTGTTAATTTCCAGATTGTCAAAAATCAAAATTTTCCATATCACCAGGGTGGTAATTTTCTTCTTTTAACGCAGGAAGAGCTCGAAGAAAAAAATTGCGCTCCGCTTTCGGTAATTTGTTTTAAACTTTTGAGAAGTTGGGTCCACTGTTGGGCTGCCAGTTTATAATAAGAGGGCGATGTAAACTTTAAATTTAACCAAGCAAACAAAAAAAAATTATAATCATAAGAAAAACACTACATGGAAGAATTACATGTCAAAAGTAATAAATGTAGCATAAATCAATTACTCTTGGATAAGAGGAAAAGTTATGTCCATGCAAAAATCTGTCGAATCTCTTTTAACTAACGGCTCAGATGTTAGATGTTTCAATTTTTGTTGACTGTTGCCATTTAGCGTTAGGTTATAGAATTTATTTTACCTTCAATTGCATTTTTAGTTTTGAAACAAAGGGTGCACAAAATATCCATTTCTTCATCTTTACCACAGAATCATATAACAACCCACCAGAAGGTACACATTTTTTTACGACACTTTTTCCATGCAAGTGCATCACTCGCTTTAGTGCATCAATCTCTTTTAACTAACGGTTCAGATGTTAGATGTTTCAATTTTTATTGACTGTTGCCATTTAGCGTTAGGTTATAGACTCCCCCCTCGGGCTCTGATGACGTCTCGACGAAGAGTCCGCAAGATATTTCACATTCATCTCTATGAAGAGTAAACCGGGAATCTTTTGATGACGAGTTTGAAATGATTGATTTAACTGCACAGAATCAGGATGATTCTCCAAAACATCAGTGAATCGGGATGATTCATTTAACATGGAATCAGGGTTATTCCACTCAAACTTCACAGAATCGTTATGATTCATTTAACATGGAATCAGGATGATTCCCTGAAACTTCACTGAATCGGGATGATTCATTTAACATGGAATCGGGATGATTCCTTAAAACTTCACTGAATCGGAATGATTCATTTAACATGGAATCGGGATGATTCCCTAAAACATCACTGAATCGGAATGATTCACTTAACATAGAATCAGTTCTTGAAAAGTTCATTATATGGGGTTGGATCTCCCTCTGGTTTGAAGCGACTCTCGAATTCTAAAAGCCAAATCACAATATCATATCCACCCTACTATAAAAGGAACTTTCAAAGTAAAAATTTTGAAAATGTCAAAATAGTTCGAATTCAACTTTGACAGCACCTGTGGAATTACTATTTTGTTTATCTTCATTACTTTTGCTAGACGACTGCTTTTAATGCAACACATTTTTGAGCCACTCATTTTCCTTTTCTAAATTTGAATTTTGTTTCTTATCTTCTCCTAATTCTATGAGAGTATGAAAAGGTTCACTAGAACAATCATCTGTTGTAGAACTAGAGCCTTTCAGTTTTTAAACCGTTTCCTCCACTTCGTCATCAAGGTCTTATTTTTCTTCTTCCAAGACTCTGATGAGTTGCTCCATTTTTTGGTAGCTTTTTCAAATAGAGTTTAAGATTTCTTTTCTAATCAATGATAACTGAGACTAATAAGATTGAATTTAGGATCTGGAGAATTTCCACATTTATTCTTTGGTTCATCCGTTCCAGTAGCGTTGACTTTTAATGACGTATTTTCAGTCATTTCCTTCCGTTGTTCCATTTCTTTTTTATTCTCAAATATTATTTCTTTTTATTTAGAAAATTAAACATGCTTCCACTCTATGTTAAACTATCATAATCAATTTAACTTTATAGAAAATACAATTCCTACTTGCTACATGATTGCTTTACAATAAGCGCAAGGACATTGGATTAATGCTTCACTCCTAGGGTGGCTGTTAATTTCCAGATTGTCAAAAATCAAAATTTTCCATATCACCAGGGTGGTAATTTTCTTCTTTTAACGCAGGAAGAGCTCGAAGAAAAAAATTGCGCTCCGCTTTCGGTAATAAGTTTTAAACTTTTGAGGATTTGGGTCCACTGTTGGGCTGCCAGTTTATAATCAGAGGGCGATGTAAACTTTACATTTAACCAAGCAAACAAAAAAAAATTATAATTATAAGAAAAACACTACATGGAAGAATTACATGTCAAAAGTAATAAATGTAGCATAAATCAATTACTCTTGGATAAGAGGAAAAGTTATGTCCATGCAAAAATCTGTCGAATCTCTTTTAACTAACGGCTCAGATGTTACATGTTTCAATTTTTGTTGACTGTTGCCATTTAGCGTTAGGTTATAGAATTTATTTTACCTTCAATTGCATTTTTAGTTTTGAAACAAAGGGTGCACAAAATATCCATTTCTTCATCTTTACCACAGAATCATATAACAACCCACCAGAAGGTACACATTTTTTTTACGACACTTTTTCCATGCAAGTGCATCACTCGCTTTAGTGCATCAATCTCTTTTAACTAACGGTTCAGATGTTAGATGTTTCAATTTTTATTGACTGTTGCCATTTAGCGTTAGGTTATAGACTCCCCCCTCGGGCTCTGATGACGTCTCGACGAAGAGTCCGCAAGATATTTCACATTCATCTCTATGAAGAGTAAACCGGGAATCTTTTGATGACGAGTTTGAAATGATTGATTTAACTGCACAGAATCAGGATGATTCTCCAAAACATCAATGAATCGGGATGATTCATTTAACATGGAATCAGGGTTATTCCACTCAAACTTCACAGAATCGTTATGATTCATTTAACATGGAATCAGGATGATTCCCTGAAACTTCACTGAATCGGGATGATTCATTTAACATGGAATCGGGATGATTCATTTAACATGGAATCGGGATGATTCCTTAAAACTTCACTGAATCGGAATGATTCATTTAACATGGAATCGGGATGATTCCCTAAAACATCACTGAATCGGAATGATTCACTTAACATAGAATCAGTTCTTGAAAAGTTCATTATATGGGGTTGGATCTCCCTCTGGTTTGAAGCGACTCTCGAATTCTAAAAGCCAAATCACAATATCATATCCACCCTACTATAAAAGGAACTTTGAAAGTAAAAATTTTGAAAATGTCAAAATAGTTCGAATTCAACTTTGACCGCACCTGTGGAATTACCATTTTGTTTATCTTCATTACTTTTTCTAGACGACTGCTTTTAATGCAACACATTTTTGAGCCACTCATTTTCCTTTTCTAAATTTGAATTTTGTTTCTTAACTTCTCCTAATTCTATGAGAGTATGAAAAGGTTCACTAGAACAATCATCTGTTGTAGAACTAGAGCCTTTCAGTTTTTAAACCGTTTCCTCCACTTCGTCATCAAGGTCTTATTTTTCTTCTTCCAAGACTCTGATGAGTTGCTCCATTTTTTGGTAGCTTTTTCAAATAGAGTTTAAGATTTCTTTTCTAATCAATGATAACTGAGACTAATAAGATTGAATTTAGGATCTGGAGAATTTCCACATTTATTCTTTGGTTCATCCGTTCCAGTAGCGTTGACTTTTAATGACGTATTTTCAGTCATTTCCTTCCGTTGTTCCATTTCTTTTTTATTCTCAAATATTATTTCTTTTTATTTAGAAAATTAAACATGCTTCCACTCTATGTTAAACTATCATAATCAATTTAACTTTATATAAAATACAATTCCTACTTGCTACATGATTGCTTTACAATAAGCGCAAGGACATTGGATTAATCCTTCACTCCTAGGGTGGCTGTTAATTTCCAGATTGTCAAAAACCAAAATTTTCCATATCACCAGGGTGGTAATTTTCTTCTTTTAACGCAGGAAGAGCTCGAAGAAAAAAATTGCGCTCCGCTTTCGGTAATAAGTTTTAAACTTTTGAGAATTTGGGTCCACTGTTGGGCTGCCAGTTTATAATAAGAGGGCGATGTAAACTTTACATTTAACCAAGCAAACAAAAAAAAATTATAATTATAAGAAAAACACTACATGGAAGAATTACATGTCAAAAGTAATAAATGTAGCATAAATCAATTACTCTTGGATAAGAGGAAAAGTTATGTCCATGCAAAAATCTGTCGAATCTCTTTTAACTAACGGCTCAGATGTTAGATGTTTCAATTTTTGTTGACTGTTGCCATTTAGCGTTAGGTTATAGAATTTATTTTACCTTCAATTGCATTTTTAGTTTTGAAACAAAGGGTGCACAAAATATCCATTTCTTCATCTTTACCACAGAATCATATAACAACCCACCAGAAGGTACACATTTTTTTTACGACACTTTTTCCATGCAAGTGCATCACTCGCTTTAGTGCATCAATCTCTTTTAACTAACGGTTCAGATGTTAGATGTTTCAATTTTTATTGACTGTTGCCATTTAGCGTTAGGTTATAGACTCCCCCCTCGGGCTCTGATGACGTCTCGACGAAGAGTCCGCAAGATATTTCACATTCATCTCTATGAAGAGTAAACCGGGAATCTTTTGATGACGAGTTTGAAATGATTGATTTAACTGCACAGAATCAGGATGATTCTCCAAAACATCAGTGAATCGGGATGATTCATTTAACATGGAATCAGGGTTATTCCACTCAAACTTCACAGAATCGTTATGATTCATTTAACATGGAATCAGGATGATTCCCTGAAACTTCACTGAATCGGGATGATTCATTTAACATGGAATCGGGATGATTCCTTAAAACTTCACTCAATCGGAATAATTCATTTAACATGGAATCGGGATGATTCCCTAAAACATCACTGAATCGGAATGATTCACTTAACATAGAATCAGTTCTTGAAAAGTTCATTATATGGGGTTGGATCTCCCTCTGGTTTGAAGCGACTCTCGAATTCTAAAAGCCAAATCACAATATCATATCCACCCTACTATAAAAGGAACTTTGAAAGTAAAAATTTTGAAAATGTCAAAATAGTTCGAATTCAACTTTGACCGCACCTGTGGAATTACCATTTTGTTTATCTTCATTACTTTTTCTAGACGACTGCTTTTAATGCAACACATTTTTGAGCCACTCATTTTCCTTTTCTAAATTTGAATTTTGTTTCTTAACTTCTCCTAATTCTATGAGAGTATGAAAAGGTTCACTAGAACAATCATCTGTTGTAGAACTAGAGCCTTTCAGTTTTTAAACCGTTTCCTCCACTTCGTCATCAAGGTCTTATTTTTCTTCTTCCAAGACTCTGATGAGTTGCTCCATTTTTTGGTAGCTTTTTCAAATAGAGTTTAAGATTTCTTTTCTAATCAATGATAACTGAGACTAATAAGATTGAATTTAGGATCTGGAGAATTTCCACATTTATTCTTTGGTTCATCCGTTCCAGTAGCGTTGACTTTTAATGACGTATTTTCAGTCATTTCCTTCCGTTGTTCCATTTCTTTTTTATTCTCAAATATTATTTCTTTTTATTTAGAAAATTAAACATGCTTCCACTCTATGTTAAACTATCATAATCAATTTAACTTTATATAAAATACAATTCCTACTTGCTACATGATTGCTTTACAATAAGCGCAAGGACATTGGATTAATCCTTCATTCCTAGGGTGGCTGTTAATTTCCAGATTGTCAAAAACCAAAATTTTCCATATCACCAGGGTGGTAATTTTCTTCTTTTAACGCAGGAAGAGCTCGAAGAAAAAAATTGCGCTCCGCTTTCGGTAATAAGTTTTAAACTTTTGAGAATTTGGGTCCACTGTTGGGCTGCCAGTTTATAATAAGAGGGCGATGTAAACTTTACATTTAACCAAGCAAACAAAAAAAAATTATAATTATAAGAAAAACACTACATGGAAGAATTACATGTCAAAAGTAATAAATGTAGCATAAATCAATTAGTCTTGGATAAGAGGAAAAGTTATGTCCATGCAAAAATCTGTCGAATCTCTTTTAACTAACGGCTCAGATGTTAGATGTTTCAATTTTTGTTGACTGTTGCCATTTAGCGTTAGGTTATAGAATTTATTTTACCTTCAATTGCATTTTTAGTTTTGAAACAAAGGGTGCACAAAATATCCATTTCTTCATCTTTACCACAGAATCATATAACAACCCACCAGAAGGTACATATTTTTTTTACGACACTTTTTCCATGCAAGTGCATCACTCGCTTTAGTGCATCAATCTCTTTTAACTAACGGTTCAGATGTTAGATGTTTCAATTTTTATTGACTGTTGCCATTTAGCGTTAGGTTATAGACTCCCCCCTCGGGCTCTGATGACGTCTCGACGAAGAGTCCGCAAGATATTTCACATTCATCTCTATGAAGAGTAAACCGGGAATCTTTTGATGACGAGTTTGAAATGATTGATTTAACTGCACAGAATCAGGATGATTCTCCAAAACATCAGTGAATCGGGATGATTCATTTAACATGGAATCAGGGTTATTCCACTCAAACTTCACAGAATCGTTATGATTCATTTAACATGGAATCAGGATGATTCCCTGAAACTTCACTGAATCGGGATGATTCATTTAACATGGAATCGGGATGATTCCTTAAAACTTCACTCAATCGGAATAATTCATTTAACATGGAATCGGGATGATTCCCTAAAACATCACTGAATCGGAATGATTCACTTAACATAGAATCAGTTCTTGAAAAGTTCATTATATGGGGTTGGATCTCCCTCTGGTTTGAAGCGACTCTCGAATTCTAAAAGCCAAATCACAATATCATATCCACCCTACTATAAAAGGAACTTTGAAAGTAAAAATTTTGAAAATGTCAAAATAGTTCGAATTCAACTTTGACCGCACCTGTGGAATTACCATTTTGTTTATCTTCATTACTTTTTCTAGACGACTGCTTTTAATGCAACACATTTTTGAGCCACTCATTTTCCTTTTCTAAATTTGAATTTTGTTTCTTAACTTCTCCTAATTCTATGAGAGTATGAAAAGGTTCACTAGAACAATCATCTGTTGTAGAACTAGAGCCTTTCAGTTTTTAAACCGTTTCCTCCACTTCGTCATCAAGGTCTTATTTTTCTTCTTCCAAGACTCTGATGAGTTGCTCCATTTTTTGGTAGCTTTTTCAAATAGAGTTTAAGATTTCTTTTCTAATCAATGATAACTGAGACTAATAAGATTGAATTTAGGATCTGGAGAATTTCCACATTTATTCTTTGGTTCATCCGTTCCAGTAGCGTTGACTTTTAATGACGTATTTTCAGTCATTTCCTTCCGTTGTTCCATTTCTTTTTTATTCTCAAATATTATTTCTTTTTATTTAGAAAATTAAACATGCTTCCACTCTATGTTAAACTATCATAATCAATTTAACTTTATATAAAATACAATTCCTACTTGCTACATGATTGCTTTACAATAAGCGCAAGGACATTGGATTAATCCTTCATTCCTAGGGTGGCTGTTAATTTCCAGATTGTCAAAAACCAAAATTTTCCATATCACCAGGGTGGTAATTTTCTTCTTTTAACGCAGGAAGAGCTCGAAGAAAAAAATTGCGCTCCGCTTTCGGTAATAAGTTTTAAACTTTTGAGAATTTGGGTCCACTGTTGGGCTGCCAGTTTATAATAAGAGGGCGATGTAAACTTTACATTTAACCAAGCAAACAAAAAAAAATTATAATTATAAGAAAAACACTACATGGAAGAATTACATGTCAAAAGTAATAAATGTAGCATAAATCAATTACTCTTGGATAAGAGGAAAAGTTATGTCCATGCAAAAATCTGTCGAATCTCTTTTAACTAACGGCTCAGATGTTAGATGTTTCAATTTTTGTTGACTGTTGCCATTTAGCGTTAGGTTATAGAATTTATTTTACCTTCAATTGCATTTTTAGTTTTGAAACAAAGGGTGCACAAAATATCCATTTCTTCATCTTTACCACAGAATCATATAACAACCCATCAGAAGGTACATATTTTTTTTACGACACTTTTTCCATGCAAGTGCATCACTCGCTTTAGTGCATCAATCTCTTTTAACTAACGGTTCAGATGTTAGATGTTTCAATTTTTATTGACTGTTGCCATTTAGCGTTAGGTTATAGACTCCCCCCTCGGGCTCTGATGACGTCTCGACGAAGAGTCCGCAAGATATTTCACATTCATCTCTATGAAGAGTAAACCGGGAATCTTTTGATGACGAGTTTGAAATGATTGATTTAACTGCACAGAATCAGGATGATTCTCCAAAACATCAGTGAATCGGGATGATTCATTTAACATGGAATCAGGGTTATTCCACTCAAACTTCACAGAATCGTTATGATTCATTTAACATGGAATCAGGATGATTCCCTGAAACTTCACTGAATCGGGATGATTCATTTAACATGGAATCGGGATGATTCCTTAAAACTTCACTGAATCGGAATGATTCATTTAACATGGAATCGGGATGATTCCCTAAAACATCACTGAATCGGAATGATTCACTTAACATAGAATCAGTTCTTGAAAAGTTCATTATATGGGGTTGGATCTCCCTCTGGTTTGAAGCGACTCTCGAATTCTAAAAGCCAAATCACAGTATCATATCCACCCTACTATAAAAGGAACTTTCAAACTAAAAATTTTGAAAATGTCAAAATAGTTCGAATTCAACTTTGACAGCACCTGTGGAATTACTATTTTGTTTATCTTCATTACTTTTGCTAGACGACTGCTTTTAATGCAACACATTTTTGAGCCACTCATTTTCCTTTCCTAAATTTGAATTTTGTTTCTTAACTTCTCCTAATTCTATGAGAGTATGAAAAGGTTCACTCGAACAATCATCTGTTGTAGAACTAGAGCCTTTCAGTTTTTAAACCGTTTCCTCCACTTCGTCATCAAGGTCTTATTTTTCTTCTTCCAAGACTCTGATGAGTTGCTCCATTTTTTGGTAGCTTTTTCAAATAGAGTTTAAGATTTCTTTTCTAATCAATGATAACTGAGACTAATAAGATTGAATTTAGGATCTGGAGAATTTCCACATTTATTCTTTGGTTCATCCGTTCCAGTAGCATTGACTTTTAATGACGTATTTGCAGTCATTTCCTTCCGTTGTTCCATTTCTTTTTTATTCTCAAATATTATTTCTTTTTATTTAGAAAATTAAACATGCTTCCACTCTATGTTAAACTATCATAATCAATTTAACTTTATATAAAATACAATTCCTACTTGCTACATGATTGCTTTACAATACGCGCAAGGACATTGGATTAATCCTTCACTCCTAGGTGGCTGTTAATTTCCAGATTGTCAAAAATCAAAATTTTCCATATCACCAGGGTGGTAATTTTCTTCTTTTAACGCAGGAAGAGCTCGAAGAAAAAAATTGCGCTCCGCTTTCGGTAATTTGTTTTAAACTTTTGAGAAGTTGGGTCCACTGTTGGGCTGCCAGTTTATAATAAGAGGGCGATGTAAACTTTACATTTAACCAAGCAAACAAAAAAAAATTATAATCATAAGAAAAACACTACATGGAAGAATTACATGTCAAAAGTAATAAATGTAGCATAAATCAATTACTCTTGGATAAGAGGAAAAGTTATGTCCATGCAAAAATCTGTCGAATCTCTTTTAACTAACGGCTCAGATGTTAGATGTTTCAATTTTTGTTGACTGTTGCCATTTAGCGTTAGGTTATAGAATTTATTTTACCTTCAATTGCATTTTTAGTTTTGAAACAAAGGGTGCACAAAATATCCATTTCTTCATCTTTACCACAGAATCATATAACAACCCACCAGAAGGTACACATTTTTTTTACGACACTTTTTCCATGCAAGTGCATCACTCGCTTTAGTGCATCAATCTCTTTTAACTAACGGTTCAGATGTTAGATGTTTCAATTTTTATTGACTGTTGCCATTTAGCGTTAGGTTATAGACTCCCCCCTCGGGCTCTGATGACGTCTCGACGAAGAGTCCGCAAGATATTTCACATTCATCTCTATGAAGAGTAAACCGGGAATCTTTTGATGACGAGTTTGAAATGATTGATTTAACTGCACAGAATCAGGATGATTCTCCAAAACATCAATGAATCGGGATGATTCATTTAACATGGAATCAGGGTTATTCCACTCAAACTTCACAGAATCGTTATGATTCATTTAACATGGAATCAGGATGATTCCCTGAAACTTCACTGAATCGGGATGATTCATTAAAACTTCACTCAATCGGAATAATTCATTTAACATGGAATCGGGATGATTCCCTAAAACATCACTGAATCGGAATGATTCACTTAACATAGAGTCAGTTCTTGAAAAGTTCATTATATGGGGTTGGATCTCCCTCTGGTTTGAAGCGACTCTCGAATTCTAAAAGCCAAATCACAATATCATATCCACCCTACTATAAAAGGAACTTTGAAAGTAAAAATTTTGAAAATGTCAAAATAGTTCGAATTCAACTTTGACAGCACCTGTGGAATTACTATTTTGTTTATCTTCATTACTTTTGCTAGACGACTGCTTTTAATGCAACACATTTTTGAGCCCCTCATTTTCCTTTCCTAAATTTGAATTTTGTTTCTTAACTTCTCCTAATTCTATGAGAGTATGAAAAGGTTCACTAGAACAATCATCTGTTGTAGAACTAGAGCCTTTCAGTTTTTAAACCGTTTCCTCCACTTCGTCATCAAGGTCTTATTTTTCTTCTTCCAAGACTCTGATGAGTTGCTCCATTTTTTGGTAGCTTTTTCAAATAGAGTTTAAGATTTCTTTTCTAATCAATGATAACTGAGACTAATAAGATTGAATTTAGGATCTGGAGAATTTCCACATTTATTCTTTGGTTCATCCGTTCCAGTAGCGTTGACTTTTAATGACGTATTTTCAGTCATTTCCTTCCGTTGTTCCATTTCTTTTTTATTCTCAAATATTATTTCTTTTTATTTAGAAAATTAAACATGCTTCCACTCTATGTTAAACTATCATAATCAATTTAACTTTATATAAAATACAATTCCTACTTGCTACATGATTGCTTTACAATAAGCGCAAGGACATTGGATTAATCCTTCATTCCTAGGGTGGCTGTTAATTTCCAGATTGTCAAAAACCAAAATTTTCCATATCACCAGGGTGGTAATTTTCTTCTTTTAACGCAGGAAGAGTTCGAAGAAAAAAATTGCGCTCCGCTTTCGGTAATAAGTTTTAAACTTTTGAGAATTTGGGTCCACTGTTGGGCTGCCAGTTTATAATAAGAGGGCGATGTAAACTTTACATTTAACCAAGCAAACAAAAAAAAATTATAATTATAAGAAAAACACTACATGGAAGAATTACATGTCAAAAGTAATAAATGTAGCATAAATCAATTACTCTTGGATAAGAGGAAAAGTTATGTCCATGCAAAAATCTGTCGAATCTCTTTTAACTAACGGCTCAGATGTTAGATGTTTCAATTTTTGTTGACTGTTGCCATTTAGCGTTAGGTTATAGAATTTATTTTACCTTCAATTGCATTTTTAGTTTTGAAACAAAGGGTGCACAAAATATCCATTTCTTCATCTTTACCACAGAATCATATAACAACCCACCAGAAGGTACATATTTTTTTTACGACACTTTTTCCATGCAAGTGCATCACTCGCTTTAGTGCATCAATCTCTTTTAACTAACGGTTCAGATGTTAGATGTTTCAATTTTTATTGACTGTTGCCATTTAGCGTTAGGTTATAGACTCCCCCCTCGGGCTCTGATGACGTCTCGACGAAGAGTCCGCAAGATATTTCACATTCATCTCTATGAAGAGTAAACCGGGAATCTTTTGATGACGAGTTTGAAATGATTGATTTAACTGCACAGAATCAGGATGATTCTCCAAAACATCAGTGAATCGGGATGATTCATTTAACATGGAATCAGGGTTATTCCACTCAAACTTCACAGAATCGTTATGATTCATTTAACATGGAATCAGGATGATTCCCTGAAACTTCACTGAATCGGGATGATTCATTTAACATGGAATCGGGATGATTCCTTAAAACTTCACTGAATCGGAATGATTCATTTAACATGGAATCGGGATGATTCCCTAAAACATCACTGAATCGGAATGATTCACTTAACATAGAATCAGTTCTTGAAAAGTTCATTATATGGGGTTGGATCTCCCTCTGGTTTGAAGCGACTCTCGAATTCTAAAAGCCAAATCACAATATCATATCCACCCTACTATAAAAGGAACTTTCAAACTAAAAATTTTGAAAATGTCAAAATAGTTCGAATTCAACTTTGACAGCACCTGTGGAATTACTATTTTGTTTATCTTCATTACTTTTGCTAGACGACTGCTTTTAATGCAACACATTTTTGAGCCACTCATTTTCCTTTCCTAAATTTGAATTTTGTTTCTTAACTTCTCCTAATTCTATGAGAGTATGAAAAGGTTCACTCGAACAATCATCTGTTGTAGAACTAGAGCCTTTCAGTTTTTAAACCGTTTCCTCCACTTCGTCATCAAGGTCTTATTTTTCTTCTTCCAAGACTCTGATGAGTTGCTCCATTTTTTGGTAGCTTTTTCAAATAGAGTTTAAGATTTCTTTTCTAATCAATGATAACTGAGACTAATAAGATTGAATTTAGGATCTGGAGAATTTCCACATTTATTCTTTGGTTCATCCGTTCCAGTAGCGTTGACTTTTAATGACGTATTTTCAGTCATTTCCTTCCGTTGTTCCATTTCTTTTTTATTCTCAAATATTATTTCTTTTTATTTAGAAAATTAAACATGCTTCCACTCTATGTTAAACTATCATAATCAATTTAACTTTATATAAAATACAATTCCTACTTGCTACATGATTGCTTTACAATACGCGCAAGGACATTGGATTAATCCTTCACTCCTAGGTGGCTGTTAATTTCCAGATTGTCAAAAATCAAAATTTTCCATATCACCAGGGTGGTAATTTTCTTCTTTTAACGCAGGAAGAGCTCGAAGAAAAAAATTGCGCTCCGCTTTCGGTAATTTGTTTTAAACTTTTGAGAAGTTGGGTCCACTGTTGGGCTGCCAGTTTATAATAAGAGGGCGATGTAAACTTTAAATTTAACCAAGCAAACAAAAAAAAATTATAATCATAAGAAAAACACTACATGGAAGAATTACATGTCAAAAGTAATAAATGTAGCATAAATCAATTACTCTTGGATAAGAGGAAAAGTTATGTCCATGCAAAAATCTGTCGAATCTCTTTTAACTAACGGCTCAGATGTTAGATGTTTCAATTTTTGTTGACTGTTGCCATTTAGCGTTAGGTTATAGAATTTATTTTACCTTCAATTGCATTTTTAGTTTTGAAACAAAGGGTGCACAAAATATCCATTTCTTCATCTTTACCACAGAATCATATAACAACCCACCAGATGGTACAAATTTTTTTTACGACACTTTTTCCATGCAAGTGCATCACTCGCTTTAGTGCATCAATCTCTTTTAACTAACGGTTCAGATGTTAGATGTTTCAATTTTTATTGACTGTTGCCATTTAGCGTTAGGTTATAGACTCCCCCCTCGGGCTCTGATGACGTCTCGACGAAGAGTCCGCAAGATATTTCACATTCATCTCTATGAAGAGTAAACCGGGAATCTTTTGATGACGAGTTTGAAATGATTGATTTAACTGCACAGAATCAGGATGATTCTCCAAAACATCAATGAATCGGGATGATTCATTTAACATGGAATCAGGGTTATTCCACTCAAACTTCACAGAATCGTTATGATTCATTTAACATGGAATCAGGATGATTCCCTGAAACTTCACTGAATCGGGATGATTCATTTAACATGGAATCGGGATGATTCCTTAAAACTTCACTCAATCGGAATAATTCATTTAACATGGAATCGGGATGATTCCCTAAAACATCACTGAATCGGAATGATTCACTTAACATAGAGTCAGTTCTTGAAAAGTTCATTATATGGGGTTGGATCTCCCTCTGGTTTGAAGCGACTCTCGAATTCTAAAAGCCAAATCACAATATCATATCCACCCTACTATAAAAGGAACTTTCAAAGTAAAAATTTTGAAAATGTCAAAATAGTTCGAATTCAACTTTGACAGCACCTGTGGAATTACTATTTTGTTTATCTTCATTACTTTTGCTAGACGACTGCTTTTAATGCAACACATTTTTGAGCCCCTCATTTTCCTTTCCTAAATTTGAATTTTGTTTCTTAACTTCTCCTAATTTTATGAGAGTATGAAAAGGTTCACTAGAACAATCATCTGTTGTAGAACTAGAGCCTTTCAGTTTTTAAACCGTTTCCTCCACTTCGTCATCAAGGTCTTATTTTTCTTCTTCCAAGACTCTGATGAGTTGCTCCATTTTTTGGTAGCTTTTTCAAATAGAGTTTAAGATTTCTTTTCTAATCAATGATAACTGAGACTAATAAGATTGAATTTAGGATCTGGAGAATTTCCACATTTATTCTTTGGTTCATCCGTTCCAGTAGCGTTGACTTTTAATGACGTATTTTCAGTCATTTCCTTCCGTTGTTCCATTTCTTTTTTATTCTCAAATATTATTTCTTTTTATTTAGAAAATTAAACATGCTTCCACTCTATGTTAAACTATCATAATCAATTTAACTTTATATAAAATACAATTCCTACTTGCTACATGATTGCTTTACAATAAGCGCAAGGACATTGGATTAATCCTTCACTCCTAGGGTGGCTGTTAATTTCCAGATTGTCAAAAATCAGAATTTTCCATATCACCAGGGTGGTAATTTTCTTCTTTTAACGCAGGAAGAGCTCGAAGAAAAAAATTGCGCTCCGCTTTCGGTAATAAGTTTTAAACTTTTGAGAATTTGGGTCCACTGTTGGACTGCCAGATTATAATAAGAGGGCGATGTAAACTTTACATTTAACCAAGCAAACAAAAAAAAATTATAATTATAAGAAAAACACTACATGGAAGCATTACATGTCAAAAGTAATAAATGTAGCATAAATCAATTACTCTTGGATAAGAGGAAAAGTTATGTCCATGCAAAAATCTGTCGAATCTCTTTTAACTAACGGCTCAGATGTTAGATGTTTCAATTTTTGTTGACTGTTGCCATTTAGCGTTAGGTTATAGAATTTATTTTACCTTCAATTGCATTTTTAGTTTTGAAACAAAGGGTGCACAAAATATCCATTTCTTCATCTTTACCACAGAATCATATAACAACCCACCAGAAGGTACACATTTTTTTTACGACACTTTTTCCATGCAAGTGCATCACTCGCTTTAGTGCATCAATCTCTTTTAACTAACGGTTCAGATGTTAGATGTTTCAATTTTTATTGACTGTTGCCATTTAGCGTTAGGTTATAGACTCGCCCCTCGGGCTCTGATGAAGGTCTCGACGAAGAGTCCGCAAGATATTTCACATTCATCTCTATGAAGAGTAAACCGGGAATCTTTTGATGACGAGTTTGAAATGATTGATTTAACTGCACAGAATCAGGATGATTCTCCAAAACATCAATGAATCGGGATGATTCATTTAACATGGAATCAGGGTTATTCCACTCAAACTTCACAGAATCGTTATGATTCATTTAACATGGAATCAGGATGATTCCCTGAAACTTCACTGAATCGGGATGATTCATTTAACATGGAATCGGGATGATTCCTTAAAACTTCACTCAATCGGAATAATTCATTTAACATGGAATCGGGATGATTCCCTAAAACATCACTGAATCGGAATGATTCACTTAACATAGAATCAGTTCTTGAAAAGTTCATTATATGGGGTTGGATCTCCCTCTGGTTTGAAGCGACTCTCGAATTCTAAAAGCCAAATCACAATATCATATCCACCCTACTATAAAAGGAACTTTCAAAGTAAAAATTTTGAAAATGTCAAAATAGTTCGAATTCAACTTTGACCGCACCTGTGGAATTACTATTTTGTTTATCTTCATTACTTTTGCTAGACGACTGCTTTTAATGCAACACATTTTTGAGCCACTCATTTTCCTTTTCTAAATTTGAATTTTGTTTCTTAACTTCTCCTAATTCTATGAGAGTATGAAAAGGTTCACTAGAACAATCATCTGTTGTAGAACTAGAGCCTTTCATTTTTTAAACCGTTTCCTCCACTTCGTCATCAAGGTCTTATTTTTCTTCTTCCAAGACTCTGATGAGTTGCTCCATTTTTTGGTAGCTTTTTCAAATAGAGTTTAAGATTTCTTTTCTAATCAATGATAACTGAGACTAATAAGATTGAATTTAGGATCTGGAGAATTTCCACATTTATTCTTTGGTTCATCCGTTCCAGTAGCGTTGACTTTTAATGACGTATTTTCAGTCATTTCCTTCCGTTGTTCCATTTCTTTTTTATTCTCAAATATTATTTCTTTTTATTTAGAAAATTAAACATGCTTCCACTCTATGTTAAACTATCATAATCAATTTAACTTTATATAAAATACAATTCCTACTTGCTACATGATTGCTTTACAATACGCACAAGGACATTGGATTAATCCTTCACTCCTAGGTGGCTGTTAATTTCCAGATTGTCAAAAATCAAAATTTTCCATATCACCAGGGTGGTAATTTTCTTCTTTTAACGCAGGAAGAGCTCGAAGAAAAAAATTGCGCTCCGCTTTCGGTAATATGTTTTAAACTTTTGAGAAGTTGGGTCCACTGTTGGGCTGCCAGTTTATAATAAGAGGGCGATGTAAACTTTACATTTAACCAAGCAAACAAAAAAAAATTATAATCATAAGAAAAACACTACATGGAAGAATTACATGTCAAATGTAATAAATGTAGCATAAATCAATTACTCTTGGATAAGAGGAAAAGTTATGTCCATGCAAAAATCTGTCGAATCTCTTTTAACTAACGGCTCAGATGTTAGATGTTTCAATTTTTGTTGACTGTTGCCATTTAGCGTTAGGTTATAGAATTTATTTTACCTTCAATTGCATTTTTAGTTTTGAAACAAAGGGTGCACAAAATATCCATTTCTTCATCTTTACCACAGAATCATATAACAACCCACCAGAAGGTACACATTTTTTTTACGACACTTTTTCCATGCAAGTGCATCACTCGCTTTAGTGCATCAATCTCTTTTAACTAACGGTTCAGATGTTAGATGTTTCAATTTTTATTGACTGTTGCCATTTAGCGTTAGGTTATAGACTCCCCCCTCGGGCTCTGATGACGTCTCGACGAAGAGTCCGCAAGATATTTCACATTCATCTCTATGAAGAGTAAACCGGGAATCTTTTGATGACGAGTTTGAAATGATTGATTTAACTGCACAGAATCAGGATGATTCTCCAAAACATCAATGAATCGGGATGATTCATTTAACATGGAATCAGGGTTATTCCACTCAAACTTCACAGAATCGTTATGATTCATTTAACATGGAATCAGGATGATTCCCTGAAACTTCACTGAATCGGGATGATTCATTTAACATGGAATCGGGATGATTCCTTAAAACTTCACTCAATCGGAATGATTCATTTAACATGGAATCGGGATGATTCCCTAAAACATCACTGAATCGGAATGATTCACTTAACATAGAATCAGTTCTTGAAAAGTTCATTATATGGGGTTGGATCTCCCTCTGGTTTGAAGCGACTCTCGAATTCTAAAAGCCAAATCACAATATCATATCCACCCTACTATAAAAGGAACTTTCAAAGTAAAAATTTTGAAAATTGCAAAATAGTTCGAATTCAACTTTGACAGCACCTGTGGAATTACTATTTTGTTTATCTTCATTACTTTTGCTAGACGACTGCTTTTAATGCAACACATTTTTGAGCCCCTCATTTTCCTTTCCTAAATTTGAATTTTGTTTCTTAACTTCTCCTAATTCTATGAGAGTATGAAAAGGTTCACTCGAACAATCATCTGTTGTAGAACTAGAGCCTTTCAGTTTTTAAACCGTTTCCTCCACTTCGTCATCAAGCTCTTATTTTTCTTCTTCCAAGACTCTGATGAGTTGCTCCATTTTTTGGTAGCTTTTTCAAATAGAGTTTAAGATTTCTTTTCTAATCAATGATAACTGAGACTAATAAGATTGAATTTAGGATCTGGAGAATTTCCACATTTATTCTTTGGTTCATCCGTTCCAGTAGCGTTGACTTTTAATGACGTATTTTCAGTCATTTCCTTCCGTTGTTCCATTTCTTTTTTATTCTCAAATATTATTTCTTTTTATTTAGAAAATTAAACATGCTTCCACTCTATGTTAAACTATCATAATCAATTTAACTTTATATAAAATACAATTCCTACTTGCTACATGATTGCTTTACAATAAGCTCAAGGACATTGGATTAATCCTTCACTCCTAGGGTGGCTGTTAATTTCCAGATTGTCAAAAATCAGAATTTTCCATATCACCAGGGTGGTAATTTTCTTCTTTTAACGCAGGAAGAGCTCGAAGAAAAAAATTGCGCTCCGCTTTCGGTAATAAGTTTTAAACTTTTGAGAATTTGGGTCCACTGTTGGGCTGCCAGTTTATAATAAGAGGGCGATGTAAACTTTACATTTAACCAAGCAAACAAAAAAAATTATAATTATAAGAAAAACACTACATGGAAGCATTACATGTCAAAAGTAATAAATGTAGCATAAATCAATTACTCTTGGATAAGAGGAAAAGTTATGTCCATGCAAAAATCTGTCGAATCTCTTTTAACTAACGGCTCAGATGTTAGATGTTTCAATTTTTGTTGACTGTTGCCATTTAGCGTTAGGTTATAGAATTTATTTTACCTTCAATTGCATTTTTAATTTTGAAACAAAGGGTGCACAAAATATCCATTTCTTCATCTTTACCACAGAATCATATAACAACCCACCAGAAGGTACACATTTTTTTTACGACACTTTTTCCATGCAAGTGCATCACTCGCTTTAGTGCATCAATCTCTTTTAACTAACGGTTCAGATGTTAGATGTTTCAATTTTTATTGACTGTTGCCATTTAGCGTTAGGTTATAGACTCCCCCCTCGGGCTCTGATGAAGGTCTCGACGAAGAGTCCGCAAGATATTTCACATTCATCTCTATGAAGAGTAAACCGGGAATCTTTTGATGACGAGTTTGAAATGATTGATTTAACTGCACAGAATCAGGATGATTCTCCAAAACATCAATGAATCGGGATGATTCATTTAACATGGAATCTGGGTTATTCCACTCAAACTTCACAGAATCGTTATGATTCATTTAACATGGAATCAGGATGATTTCCTGAAACTTCACTGAATCGGGATGATTCATTTAACATGGAATCGGGATGATTCATTTAACATGGAATCGGGATGATTCCTTAAAACTTCACTGAATCGGGATGATTCATTTAACATGGAATCGGGATGATTCCCTAAAACATCACTGAATCGGAATGATTCACTTAACATAGAATCAGTTCTTGAAAAGTTCATTATATGGGGTTGGATCTCCCTCTGGTTTGAAGCGACTCTCGAATTCTAAAAGCCAAATCACAATATCATATCCACCCTACTATAAAAGGAACTTTGAAAGTAAAAATTTTGAAAATGTCAAAATAGTTCGAATTCAACTTTGACCGCACCTGTGGAATTACTATTTTGTTTATCTTCATTACTATTGCTAGACGACTGCTTTTAATGCAACACATTTTTGAGCCACTCATTTTCCTTTTCTAAATTTGAATTTTGTTTCTTAACTTCTCCTAATTCTATGAGAGTATGAAAAGGTTCACTAGAACAATCATCTGTTGTAGAACTAGAGCCTTTCAGTTTTTAAACCGTTTCCTCCACTTCGTCATCAAGGTCTTATTTTTCTTCTTCCAAGACTCTGATGAGTTGCTCCATTTTTTGGTAGCTTTTTCAAATAGAGTTTAAGATTTCTTTTCTAATCAATGATAACTGAGACTAATAAGATTGAATTTAGGATCTGGAGAATTTCCACATTTATTCTTTGGTTCATCCGTTCCAGTAGCGTTGACTTTTAATGACGTATTTTCAGTCATTTCCTTCCGTTGTTCCATTTCTTTTTTATTCTCAAATATTATTTCTTTTTATTTAGAAAATTAAACATGCTTCCACTCTATGTTAAACTATCATAATCAATTTAACTTTATAGAAAATACAATTCCTATTTGCTACATGATTGCTTTACAATAAGCGCAAGGACATTGGATTAATGCTTCACTCCTAGGGTGGCTGTTAATTTCCAGATTGTCAAAAATCAAAATTTTCCATATCACCAGGGTGGTAATTTTCTTCTTTTAACGCAGGAAGAGCTCGAAGAAAAAATTCCGCTCCGCTTTCGGTAATAAGTTTTAAACTTTTGAGAATTTGGGTCCACTGTTGGGCTGCCAGTTTATAATAAGAGGGCGATGTAAACTTTACATTTAACCAAGCAAAAAAAAATATTATAATTATAAGAAAAACACTACATGGAAGCATTACATGTCAAAAGTAATAAATGTAGCATAAATCAATTACTCTTGGATAAGAGGAAAAGTTATGTCCATGCAAAAATCTGTCGAATCTCTTTTAACTAACGGCTCAGATGTTAGATGTTTCAATTTTTGTTGACTGTTGCCATTTAGCGTTAGGTTATAGAATTTATTTTACCTTCAATGTCATTTTTAGTTTTGAAACAAAGGGTGCACAAAATATCCATTTCTTCATCTTTACCACAGAATCATATAACAACCCACCGGAAAGTACACATTTTTTTTACGACACTTTTTCCATGCAAGTGCATCACTCGCTTTAGTGCATCAATCTCTTTTAACTAACGGTTCAGATGTTAGATGTTTCAATTTTTATTGACTGTTGCCATTTAGCGTTAGGTTATAGACTCCCCCCTCGGGCTCTGATGAAGGTCTCGACGAAGAGTCCGCAAGATATTTCACATTCATCTCTATGAAGAGTAAACCGGGAATCTTTTGATGACGAGTTTGAAATGATTGATTTAACTGCACAGAATCAGGATGATTCTCCAAAACATCAATGAATCGGGATGATTCATTTAACATGGAATCAGGGTTATTCCACTCAAACTTCACAGAATCGTTATGATTCATTTAACATGGAATCAGGATGATTCCCTGAAACTTCACTGAATCGGGATGATTCATTTAACATGGAATCGGGATGATTCCTTAAAACTTCACTGAATCGGGATGATTCATTTAACATGGAATCGGGATGATTCCCTAAAACATCACTGAATCGGAATGATTCACTTAACATAGAATCAGTTCTTGAAAAGTTCATTATATGGGGTTGGATCTCCCTCTGGTTTGAAGCGACTCTCGAATTCTAAAAGCCAAATCACAATATCATATCCACCCTACTATAAAAGGAACTTTCAAAGTAAAAATTTTGAAAATGTCAAAATAGTTCGAATTCAACTTTGACCGCACCTGTGGAATTACTATTTTGTTTATCTTCATTACTTTTGCTAGACGACTGCTTTTAATGCAACACATTTTTGAGCCACTCATTTTCCTTTTCTAAATTTGAATTTTGTTTCTTAACTTCTCCTAATTCTATGAGATTATGAAAAGGTTCACTAGAACAATCATCTGTTGTAGAACTAGAGCCTTTCAGTTTTTAAACCGTTTCCTACACTTCGTCATCAAGGTCTTATTTTTCTTCTTCCAAGACTCTGGTGAGTTGCTCCATTTTTTGGTAGCTTTTTCAAATAGAGTTTAAGATTTCTTTTCTAATCAATGATAACTGAGACTAATAAGATTGAATTTATGATCTGGAGAATTTCCACATTTATTCTTTGGTTCATCCGTTCCAGTAGCGTTGACTTTTAATGACGTATTTTCAGTCATTTCCTTCCGTTGTTCCATTTCTTTTTTATTCTCAAATATTATTTCTTTTTATTTAGAAAATTAAACATGCTTCCACTCTATGTTAAACTATCATAATCAATTTAACTTTATATAAAATACAATTCCTACTTGCTACATGATTGCTTTACAATACGCGCAAGGACATTGGATTAATCCTTCACTCCTAGGTGGCTGTTAATTTCCAGATTGTCAAAAATCAAAATTTTCCATATTACCAGGGTGGTAAATTTCTTCTTTTAACGCAGGAAGAGCTCGAAGAAAAAAATTGCGCTCCGCTTTCGGTAATATGTTTTAAACTTTTGAGAAGTTGGGTCCACTGTTGGGCTGCCAGTTTATAATAAGAGGGCGATGTAAACTTTACATTTAACCAAGCAAACAAAAAAAAATTATAATCATAAGAAAAACACTACATGGAAGAATTACATGTCAAAAGTAATAAATGTAGCATAAATCAATTACTCTTGGATAAGAGGAAAAGTTATGTCCATGCAAAAATCTGTCGAATCTCTTTTAACTAACGGCTCAGATGTTAGATGTTTCAATTTTTGTTGACTGTTGCCATTTAGCGTTAGGTTATAGAATTTATTTTACCTTCAATTGCATTTTTAGTTTTGAAACAAAGGGTGCACAAAATATCCATTTCTTCATCTTTACCACAGAATCATATAACAACCCACCAGAAGGTACACATTTTTTTTACGACACTTTTTCCATGCAAGTGCATCACTCGCTTTAGTGCATCAATCTCTTTTAACTAACGGTTCAGATGTTAGATGTTTCAATTTTTATTGACTGTTGCCATTTAGCGTTAGGTTATAGACTCCCCCCTCGGGCTCTGATGACGTCTCGACGAAGAGTCCGCAAGATATTTCACATTCATCTCTATGAAGAGTAAACCGGGAATCTTTTGATGACGAGTTTGAAATGACTGATTTAACTGCACAGAATCAGGATGATTCTCCAAAACATCAATGAATCGGGATGATTCATTTAACATGGAATCAGGGTTATTCCACTCAAACTTCACAGAATCGTTATGATTCATTTAACATGGAATCAGGATGATTCCCTGAAACTTCACTGAATCGGGATGATTCATTTAACATGGAATCGGGATGATTCCTTAAAACTTCACTGAATCGGGATGATTCATTTAACATGGAATCGGGATGATTCCCTAAAACATCACTGAATCGGAATGATTCACTTAACATAGAATCAGTTCTTGAAAAGTTCATTATATGGGGTTGGATCTCCCTCTGGTTTGAAGCGACTCTCGAATTCTAAAAGCCAAATCACAATATCATATCCACCCTACTATAAAAGGAACTTTCAAAGTAAAAATTTTGAAAATGTCAAAATAGTTCGAATTCAACTTTGACCGCACCTGTGGAATTACTATTTTGTTTATCTTCATTACTTTTGCTAGACGACTGCTTTTAATGCAACACATTTTTGAGCCACTCATTTTCCTTTTCTAAATTTGAATTTTGTTTCTTAACTTCTCCTAATTCTATGAGAGTATGAAAAGGTTCACTAGAACAATCATCTGTTGTAGAACTAGAGCCTTTCAGTTTTTAAACCGTTTCCTACACTTCGTCATCAAGGTCTTATTTTTCTTCTTCCAAGACTCTGATGAGTTGCTCCATTTTTTGGTAGCTTTTTCAAATAGAGTTTAAGATTTCTTTTCTAATCAATGATAACTGAGACTAATAAGATTGAATTTAGGATCTGGAGAATTTCCACATTTATTCTTTGGTTCATCCGTTCCAGTAGCGTTGACTTTTAATGACGTATTTTCAGTCATTTCCTTCCGTTGTTCCATTTCTTTTTTATTCTCAAATATTATTTCTTTTTATTTAGAAAATTAAACATGCTTCCACTCTATGTTAAACTATCATAATCAATTTAACTTTATAGAAAATACAATTCCTACTTGCTACATGATTGCTTTACAATACGCGCAAGGACATTGGATTAATCCTTCACTCCTAGGTGGCTGTTAATTTCCAGATTGTCAAAAATCAAAATTTTCCATATCACCAGGGTGGTAATTTTCTTCTTTTAACGCAGGAAGAGCTCGAAGAAAAAATTCCGCTCCGCTTTCGGTAATAAGTTTTAAACTTTTGAGAATTTGGGTCCACTGTTGGGCTGCCAGTTTATAATAAGAGGGCGATGTAAACTTTACATTTAACCAAGCAAACAAAAAATATTATAATTATAAGAAAAACACTACATGGAAGCATTACATGTCAAAAGTAATAAATGTAGCATAAATCAATTACTCTTGGATAAGAGGAAAAAGTTATGTCCATGCAAAAATCTGTCGAATCTCTTTTAACTAACGGCTTAGATGTTAGATGTTTCAATTTTTGTTGACTGTTGCCATTTAGCGTTAGGTTATATAATTTATTTTACCTTCAATTGCATTTTTAGTTTTGAAACAAAGGGTGCACAAAATATCCATTTCTTCATCTTTACCACAGAATCATATAACAACCCACCAGAAGGTACACATTTTTTTTACGACACTTTTTCCATGCAAGTGCATCACTCGCTTTAGTGCATCAATCTCTTTTAACTAACGGCTCAGATGTTATATGTTTCAATTTTTATTGACTGTTGCCATTTAGCGTTAGGTTATAGACTCCCCCCTCGGGCTCTGATGACGTCTCGACGAAGAGTCCGCAAGATATTTCACATTCATCTCTATGAAGGGTAAACCGGGAATCTTTTGATGACGAGTTTGAAATGATTGATTTAACTGCACAGAATCAGGATGATTCTCCAAAACATCAATGAATCGGGATGATTCATTTAACATGGAATCAGGGTTATTCCACTCAAACTTCACAGAATCGTTATGATTCATTTAACATGGAATCAGGATGATTCCCTGAAACTTCACTGAATCGGGATGATTCATTTAACATGGAATCGGGATGATTCCTTAAAACTTCACTCAATCGGAATGATTCATTTAACATGGAATCGGGATGATTCCCTAAAACATCACTGAATCGGAATGATTCACTTAACATAGAATCAGTTCTTGAAAAGTTCATTATATGGGGTTGGATCTCCCTCTGGTTTGAAGCGACTCTCGAATTCTAAAAGCCAAATCACAATATCATATCCACCCTACTATAAAAGGAACTTTCAAAGTAAAAATTTTGAAAATGTCAAAATAGTTCGAATTCAACTTTGACAGCACCTGTGGAATTACTATTTTGTTTATCTTCATTACTTTTGCTAGACGACTGCTTTTAATGCAACACATTTTTGAGCCACTCATTTTCCTTTTCTAAATTTGAATTTTGTTTCTTAACTTCTCCTAATTCTATGAGAGTATGAAAAGGTTCACTCGAACAATCATCTGTTGTAGAACTAGAGCCTTTCAGTTTTTAAACCGTTTCCTCCACTTCGTCATCAAGGTCTTATTTTTCTTCTTCCAAGACTCTGATGAGTTGCTCCATTTTTTGGTAGCTTTTTCAAATAGAGTTTAAGATTTCTTTTCTAATCAATGATAACTGAGACTAATAAGATTGAATTTAGGATCTGGAGAATTTCCACATTTATTCTTTGGTTCATCCGTTCCAGTAGCATTGACTTTTAATGACGTATTTGCAGTCATTTCCTTCCGTTGTTCCATTTCTTTTTTATTCTCAAATATTATTTCTTTTTATTTAGAAAATTAAACATGCTTCCACTCTATGTTAAACTATCATAATCAATTTAACTTTATATAAAATACAATTCCTACTTGCTACATGATTGCTTTACAATACGCGCAAGGACATTGGATTAATCCTTCACTCCTAGGTGGCTGTTAATTTCCAGATTGTCAAAAATCAAAATTTTCCATATCACCAGGGTGGTAATTTTCTTCTTTTAACGCAGGAAGAGCTCGAAGAAAAAAATTGCGCTCCGCTTTCGGTAATAAGTTTTAAACTTTTGAGGATTTGGGTCCACTGTTGGGCTGCCAGTTTATAATAAGAGGGCGATGTAAACTTTACATTTAACCAAGCAAACAAAAAAAAATTATAATTATAAGAAAAACACTACATGGAAGAATTACATGTCAAAAGTAATAAATGTAGCATAAATCAATTACTCTTGGATAAGTGGAAAAGTTATGTCCATGCAAAAATCTGTCGAATCTCTTTTAACTAACGGCTCAGATGTTAGATGTTTCAATTTTTGTTGACTGTTGCCATTTAGCGTTAGGTTATAGTATTTATTTTACCTTCAATTGCATTTTTAGTTTTGAAACAAAGGGGGCACAAAATATCCATTTCTTCATCTTTACCACAGAATCATAGCAACTCACCAGAAGGTATGCATTTTTTTACGATACATTTTCCATGCAAGTGCATCACTCGCTTCCTCTGAACACACGCAACAGGTGTCAGAAACTGAAACATCTTCAGTAAGCATGTATTCATCCTGTTGATTTAATCCATTATCTGCTATAATCTCATCCATGTTTTTTTAAACAGGCTCTTTTTCCTGCATAATCTGATTATTTCACCTTTATCCATTCTTTGGACTCTTTCTATTACGTTAGTTAATACTCTGACAGAAATACTGAGATGTATTTCATACTTTGCCGGTTTCTCATTTGGCAAACTGATACTAAAAATATTATGAAAAGCTGACGTATTCTCGAGTTATTTGCCTTATGTGTACATTGTGAAATTTTGCTTTTAACTCATGGACTATTGGTATTATTGATAAATAAGTGAATTCCATAAAAACAAATATAATGATAGGAAAAAATATTGCACAAATGCGTAAAACAGAATTATGTGCATTATTTATAATACTGATGATTTAATTACATTACAAATTTTGATTTTAAACCAGTTGTACCCTAGTTCTATAGTGATAAGGA
Organism: Stegodyphus dumicola; assembly: GCF_044657685.1. NCBI lineage: Eukaryota > Metazoa > Arthropoda > Arachnida > Araneae > Eresidae > Stegodyphus > Stegodyphus dumicola. Next base: position 93,454,986 of record NC_140772.1, on the reverse strand, counting down.
AGCGATTTGTAGTCTGAGTACCGTTTATTGGGTACTCAAATAAAGAACGAAGTGAAATTCATGCTTCTGATTATAATATACTAATCAAAATTAAACAGTCGAGATAACTTAAAATTCAAAGCAAAGTCAGTTTTCTAAAGAACAACATAAATACATTTAATACTGAAAGAATGTGGGTTTTGTTTTATTAATAATCAGGATCTGATAAAGTCCTGCTGGAAAAGAAGCCAAGCCTAAAGCAAAGTTCTCCGAAAATCAGATAAGCAGAAAGGAAAATTCACTGAAAAGCATTAATAGTTAAAAATAAAATAAAAAATAATGAATTACAAAAATGAACTGTTAACTCAAATAAATTAGCATAAAAGCACTAACAATCCAAACGTGAGGAAGCACTTAAATATGAATATGAACAAATTAATTTAAGAATAAAAACCTAAATTAACTAAGAATTATTTTTAAAAAATACATGTTTAAATAATGAGTAATTAGCAATAGAGACCCAAAATTTTCGTCAAATCTAAGATACATAATTAAAACCAATAAAATCGAATTTCAGTCCGTAACTTACGCAACGAATGGAGACTGAATTTGTGATGACGTCAGCTGTCCTGTGAACAAATGTAAATATGACGTCACAAAACCCACTTGATCTCTGAGTCATTCTCTGCTTTTTGCAACTTTTCGATTCCTCTCCTGCTGTTGAAAGATTTCTGGCAACACTGTCTTTGTCGTCCACAAAATGCATAGGATAACTTTCTATGACTGTTACTGCGTGACTTTATGAGGATAATGCATAATAATAAATTTTTATCACAATGTAGACAGGGCAGTCTGCCATTTTCATCTGTGCATTAGCAACCGCAGATTATTATTACTCTCCACGATTATTTTTTCACCGCATTGAAATGATCTTCAAGTAACATAACTTCAAATGCGACTTAAAATTAACTTCATTATGTTCTGAGTAAGCTAGATGTTTCTTTAGGAATCTTGAAAATTCTATGTATTTAACTCATTGATAATAACTTATTTTATTAGATAGCTGGAAAGGTCATACTTCCCAGTTAATTGTTTCTGGATCGGATAGTGGTGCTACTCTAAGAGCTTTGCAGCCTGTTACGACATATCACTTAAGGGTCATAACCGAAAACGCGATTGGGAAAAGCAGACCTAGTGCAATTATCAATGTTACAACTCAAGTTGAGGGTAAGTTTACTTGTTTAACGCTTGTTTAACGTTTGTTGCTTAACGTTTGTTTTTATTACAATTCTGTATTGCCTAAAACAAATCTTTATCGATTACCATTGAAATTCTGGCTAATGTTAAATGTAAAATGTACCAAATTATATTTCTTTCGCCTGTATTTTTTTTCACTTTCACATTGGCGATATAACATTAAATTTCAAAGAAAATACTTCGGCAGAACAACTTACATAATAGTTTTTTAAAGATTAGATAGTTCTTTGAAATTATTCAACAAATATGTATAAAAGTCTCTAGTACTGGTTTTTAATGAACAAAAACATTAAAGGAAAGTCTAACTTTAATAGAACTTTCGGGGTGTCTTAATTAATTTTAAAATATTTTTTAGGCAAAAAATAAGGTTAAAATTATTTTCTTAAATAATTTTAATTATCGCTTAACTGTTTTAACTAAAAATGCTGATTTAGTATAAAGGCAATGATGTAATGAAAAGTCGTTAAGTATATAAGAACCAATCGCATTAATATATGTGTTATTTTTCGTGCTAAGTTTTATTATATCAAATTATTAAACTATTGTGAGGCAATTTATTCCTACTTGAATAATTTTTACCTATATAATATCTTAATTATGTGTTATTAAATAAATGTCAATGGTTCAAAAGTGTGTATTAATTACTAAATTTTAAATAGATACATTTTAGAAAAGTTAGTTATTAGTGTTTCAGCATTATTGTCTTGTATATGCGCAAAAATACAATTTGCAACTGGTACTGATATCGTAATTTGTATTCCTGGTACTTTTAATTTTACCACTGCAAGTAATTTATAGCTACGCTTAAAAATTTAAAAAAGCAATTTCTGTGAAGTACCATATATTTTAAATTATAAAACTGGAATATAAAATATTCAGTGTTTCCTGTAATTAACGGTATTTAACTTTAGATGATCGTCAATTGTCTTTTAGTTCGAGGATCCAAGTCATTTCGAGGTTAAGTCATTGTATAATTTTCTGTTTTCCAAAGCTTAAAGTTAAAATGAAATGTATCTTCTGAGCTTGAGAAAAGAATTTGAGATTTCATTGAACTACTGCTGACGACAACCGTTAATAATTGAGGATTTTAAATTAAAGAAAGCTCTTAAATTATGGCTTGTACGTGAGACAATCATTAACAAGCAATGGATCTTTATAGCTATACTAATCTGAGTAATTCTTTTCTACCCCTTTTTTTATATTTACTTGCAGAACTTGGGTCTTAACTTTCAAGGTATTCTATTTTAGGTACAAACTAAGAAAAGTTAAATTTTTAGAGGTTTATAAAAATTAATTAAATGCTGTCCAAGTGAAGATTAGAGAGCTGAAAATACCTTACAGAAATGTTTCCATGTAAAATGTTATTTTTTTTTTTTTTTTTTTTTTTTTTTGCGATGTTACCAAACTTATTTGTTATTATACAATATATATTTTAAAAATAAATGTGCTATTTCATCTTTGTTTAAACTTACAAATCTTGGCATATTTAATGTAATTAACTCAAAATTATATTATTTCTAGGATACAACGGCTGAGATAAAACAGTTCGTCATTAAAGTGTTGGTAACATCATATTAATTTATAGTTAAAAGCATTAGTTTAATTATATTATAAGAAAACAAAGCTAGAAATGTTTTCTTTATGCTTCCTATATCTGAAATTAATTCATTAAAAATTCAAAGAAATCTAAAAACCCAAAAAACTGCTGTGAAAAAATATTTGAAGTAAGTTTATATATGAGAATAATAATGTAACTAAATGAAAAACTAAATAAACTAAATAAAAAATATTAAATGCATTAAACATCAACTCTATAAAACTTAGCGGTCAACTAAATTTGCATGTATAAAATCTATTTAGAATGTTCTCTCTGGAAGCGGAAATCAAACTTTAAATTTTAAAAAAAGGAAAAAGAAAAAAAAAGGAATTACAAATTAATTTTTTGCGTATATTGTGTTTATAAACTAAGCATTCAGCAATTTTTGGTTAAATAGAAATTCTGAATAATTGAATCAAATATATTATACATGCTATAAATTCCATTTACTCTTACCTCAGCTTTGTTTTAATTGGAAGGTAACCTCGAAATAGTGCTTAACTGTCCTGAAAGGCTTGGTTTAAAGTAAAAGACGGTTCCTCACACTTTGTTTCTTGTACTGCAACTTAATTAACAAAGTCATACTCTAGTTAGGCACTAGATTCAGTAAGTTATTATAGCAATTTAAATCATTTATATAAGATCTTAATTTCTGTACAGGTTGCATTTGCTAAAACAAATCAGGATCACACTTTCCGCCATTAATTTTGCTGATACTTCTGAACTGTATTTGCATGCTAATTTTCATATTCTCGGGTTTTTCTGGAAAAAGAATACATGATTCGAGGAAACAGAAAAGTGGAATCATAAATTAAAATGGGTTAGCATAAAAAAATTAAACCTTAAAAATAAAATGTATTTGTTATTATAGGGCTCATATAAATTATTCATCGGATTTTAAAAATCTGTTTTCAGAAGTACGAGTATTATACACAATAATAAATGTAACGTGAAAGGAACAGGAAGCATAACAAGTGTTCCTCTAAGCTACAAATGTGCATTCCGTTGGCACGTGGTAGCCAAGTTCGTTCCATACCTTTTGAAACGTACCTACTTCAAGTTCCATTCGTAGAACCGACACTGCATAGGCTTGATACAGCGTAGAACTAAAGTAGGATATGCCTGACTCTAATACTGCCGTAGGTTCAACATCATAAACTAGAAATTTTGATACTAATGTCATTGAATATGAGAATTAAAGCGCATTTCTCAGCTTGATAGACTTGCCAGGCGTACGATCAGTACCGCGTAGTGTGAATACCGTATGGGTGACCGCCATGGTGAGAAAAGATGACACACATATAGGGTGCTTGATAAACACAGTCACTTCACTTATAACATTTCCACTTTTATATAATATGGGCTCCTTTTTTATTTACCAACAGGAAAGGAAAATTAGGTAGCTTGCCTCCTAAGATGAAGGTTTCCAGTCACAGGAGATTATAAACATCGCGAGGCATCTAATGCAATGTTTATCATCCAAGGCAAGGATGATAAACATTACATTAGATGCTATCCTCCGAGTATATACTCTACAGATCACGCAACAGCAATCGACATTGCCTCTGTTGTTTAATTGTTTTAAGTACGATCAGCGCAGGGCGAAAAGATAAGCCTAGAAAAAATAAGACTCAAAAGCACTTCACAAATTCAGCATCTCAAGTCTCCTGGCAGCAACCCCAGAAGAACCAAAAATTCTGTAGCACACCTTAAATAACCTTGTGAATATGGGCAGCAGCTATGACAATAGCATGTGCACGTAAAAGGGCCTCCAACAGTAATGCCATCATAATAATATTTCTCTCAAATACCAAAAGAGGATAAAATGCAAAGAACGAAAGCCCGCGAGGTTCACAGATTCCCGCGTTTTATAAGCTAGTACAGTTAAGCCAACAGTTAAGCATCTCAGCCAATGGAAACTTTCACAGTGAGAAGAACGAACAATCATAAAATTTCTCTTGCTTATCAAACCAACTGAACTGAAATGTGTTCTTGTCTTATGAAATTGCATATTCATGTTACAAGAAACAAATCGTCGAATATATCTGTCATCAATAGAAACTAAAATTCTACTTGCAAAGTATAGCTGTTCGCATCATAATATGATGCAGTGACTCGGCTGTTTTCATAATAGTTTTACTAATTTATAACTTAAATCCAAAGTGACGTCGTCACAGTTCCTACATGGTATATTTGCAGAACGTGGCGAAACCTTGGTGAATCTGAGATTGTTTTCCATGCACTAATTATTATTGCAGATGCAAAACTTTAAAAATAAAGTGACTTCGATGAAGTATTTACAGTGCCTTTGTGTTTTAAAATATATATATATGTGTAAATTATTACCTTAACAAAAATTAAACAGTTAGAACAGTACTATGGCGTTATACTGAAATTATGATTAAACGATTTTCCGTTGATTAAATTCCATATTTGTAACAGGTAACATTCCACTGTCTTCTTCATCTTATATTACATTATATGACAGTTAAAGATTAGAAAGATAAAGTTTTAGTAGTAAAAATATATAATTTTAAATCAAATTTTGTGTCTGAAGAACACTGTTGTCCCACAATTAACTCGAAGATCAATATTACCATAATTACTTCCTGACTATCTTTCTACGATGGGTGCAATTACACTTTTTAAATCATTCATCTTAAAAATCAACATATGGAAACAATTACTTTATTATATATAAATACATAACCCAGTTTCTTCTAATCGATTAGAGGCCCGCGTTAAACTGTTGTTTTATTGATTATGTCAGGAAAAGAAGTGCTTCAATTCTGTGCTTCATTGGAAACCGATCCAGAGCACTAACTAGAAATTAATTTAAAACAATGAGCTTTACTAATATAGTCTTACATTACACTTAACTCATTATCTTTTAGGAAGATTTATATACACATCTAATACACATACAGACATATGAGGCGAACTGTTAAAAGCAGTGATAAATTGTACACAATGTCCTATGGAAGTACATATATACATTAAGGCGAATAAAGATAAATTTAGTATTTGACGAACACATTCAAAATGCAAATATGAATATATTTTATTGTCAAAAGAAAAAAAGGTGTCTCATTATTATTTGAAACATATTCTTATTTAAGTAACTTTTGATGCATGGATAGAAGGAAATACAAGCTATTTATAGCTCAATCTTTCAACTTTTAAGGAAAAAAATACCTTCCCATTCGCTGTCAATCACTAACCAGACAAAAACTCTGCTTTTACTTGGCGGCCCCTGCAGAAGACCGTTCATGTACAAAAATGGTGCTCACAGTTCTATTCCTTTTCCTGTTGCAGTATGCAATTAAGAGTGAGAATAAATCTTTCTAAAAAATATGTTCAACATTTTGCACGGAATGAAAAAAATAAAATTAGAAACCTGGATAAAATTGAATAATTTTCATTCCATTTTATGACAAGCATCATAGGCAAAGCTACTTTACCTTGATCATATATCCCTACTGTGCGTCTATCATTTGTACCGAACTTATTTTTTTGTTGATCTCGTATTGTATGTTTGATTTCTGCTTGTTCGACGAAATGAAGTAACAGAAATACTTACTTTTTATCTGCTGGTTTCCTTGAGTTATAACTAAAAGGTGATCATAAAAACCTTCCCCAATATATGAACCTATAACACTTAACCAATCCAATATTTCAAATATTGTTGTTTCACGGTATGCGCTCGAGTTTGTGATGGCAAATTTGCTAGCATAAAACATTTGCAAAAGAAAGCATTGTAAAGGACGAATGACAACACAAAGGGGAATGAGAAGGAAAAAAAATATATTGGAATTACAAGTTTTCTATCTGTCCACCTTCGCAGACGACAACGCATTGCGCAATAATAATTAAATTTGTTAGGACTTTGTTGACAATAATAACTAACGTAACATCGAGAAATCTGTTTAACTTCAACTTTTATGGCATCTTTCATTTCTGATAAACCCTGACAATCTTGGATTTGATGTGTATACTTTATATTTCAGATAACACTGAAATCGTAACCAGTTTAAAACAATAAATTTCTCACGGTTACGGTTACAGAGAAAAAATTTCGAAATTTTCAAACGGCAACAGCCACTTTTTCTCTGCGCAAACTTATTAGCGCATGGAAAAACCATAAATGGCATTCCAACGATACATGTGTGAAGAAAATTGCCGGCGTAAAGCATTTGTAAAGAAGAGCATTGTATAAAACCATTGACAACACTAGAGCGGGAGGGAAAAAAAGGCTTTTACACGTTTTTACAACGTTTTAAGACAGAGTCGTCTTCCATAAATTTGTTGTTGGGTGGCCACCACAATTCCCCCGAACTCACTCCGATAAATTTCTGTTCTAGGCTTATCACAAATCTCAAGTATACACATTAAATCCAAGATTGTCAGAATTTGTCAGATTCGAAAGATGCCCTAAAATGTGAAGCTCTACTGATCCCTTTTTCGGTATTATTGTCAACAATCTTCCGCATGAAATGCGTCAACAATCTCTCGCATGTATCTCTCGCAAGGATCTCTCGCAAGGAGGGCACGTGAAAAACTTGTAGCTCGCATAAAAGTTTTTAAACCCTCTCCTGATTTGTATTGTCATTGGTCCTTAACAATGCTCTTTTTTGCAAATGTTTTATGTGGCAGTTTCGTCATACGTGTATCGTTCCAACGCCATTTATGGTTTTTCAGTGCGCTGATCAATTTGCACAGGAAAAAAGGTAGTTGCCCTTCCTTCACTGTAACCGCAACCGTGAAAGCGCTTTTGTTTAAAATCATCTCAATCTCGAGCGCACACCTTCAAATAACAATATCTGAAACTTCATTCCGTTTGGTGAGCGGATACGCAACTAGCGGTTCGTACATTAGGGACTTTTTTTTAATTGACAACCCTACATTTACTCTGTTATGACCTGATATTTATTTCAATAATGTTTCCATTTCTTCCTGTCATAGTTATTAAAATATATTTTGACGAATCAGTAGCCGAAAAAATGTGTATACAGATAACTTTAAATATATTTAAGAATATTTAAAGTAATATTAAATATGTTTAGATATATTTAATATTATTTCGATTTAACACCTTTTGTTAAAATATTAAATATTTCATTAATTTAGTTCTTTAGCTCATTAACTGGAGAATTTCTAAAAAATTAAATTACTTCAATAATTTTCTATATGTTATCATTATACAGCACCCTCTGCGCCGCCAAGAGACCTGTCTGTTCAACCTACGGGAGATCAGTCTCTAAAAGTTACATGGAAGGTATGAAACAGTATCTTTTGGTAAATATGATGCTGCATACTATCAGTAAAATTCTATTCCTTGGATGTTCCGTTATTTTGACATTTTAATATTGATATGTCTCATTAATACTATAGTCTGGAAATTAATTGGGACAAAGCGATATTTTTCATAATTTATCTTATAAAGTGTTAATAATAAAACTAATAGGAAATATGTACTGCTTCAACACTAATGTCCTCTATAATGCACTTAGGCATTAAGTATACTAGTACTGCAGACATAATTTTTACTTCTTTATCATGCAGTCACACTTTCATAGCACTATTATATCATGCCTTCTTTTGACATACAACCCATTTCGCCAAGATGTTCCTTGAAGTGTGACACAAGTTTTCGATCAGCAATAACTCTGGTGAATTTCCAGGCCAATCTAGCACAATAATTGTATTTTCCAACTCCAACCTTCTGACAGATTTTGAATTGTTGCATGGAGTCAAATCATGCTGAAATGTCTCTTCAAAGGTTTTAGAGAATCCTATGTTTTAATATTTCTATGTACTTCTATGAATTCATCATTTCTTCAACAGGATTTATCAATACATTTTCAGTGCACTGTGAAAAACCCCAAAACTTTTGGAGTATTTTAGTCGTATTTTACGGTTTGTCTGATATGTCGAGTTCTTACTGATTCACCATTGCTTCGTCTAACAACGTTAGATATGTAACCATGAACAAATAAATCAGTGTCATTTCTGAAAATGACATTTTTCCAGTCATTTCTGATCACGTGATGATTTACGTGTCAAAAATTATTTTTTAACAAATTGTTTCTTTCTCATCTTCCGATTAGGAGTGAGAAGTCTGCGTTGTGCGTTTGAAGGATGAATATCAATATCAATAGATAAAATATCTCTTTTAAGGTCTTTGCTAATTTTTATTCGAATTTAGCATGCCATTTGAGAGTATGAACTGACCAGAGTTTCCAACACCAGCCACAGAAACACAATCATGGATATATCATTGTTAACTCTTTTGCATCGAGAGAGGACCAAATCTCTTTTACTCAAAAATGGAAAACGCTCGTGTGTAGGAATTTCTGCTGGAATGATTTTCCTTCCCCTATGACAAACTGAATACTACAGCGCTAAAAGTAACCAACTTAAGTAAAGGGACATCTTCTTTCTTGGGCGCTTTCACCCGGTGGGAAATTCCTCTTTGGCACGGGATTGCAACTTCGGGCATCAATAGCTAAACATTGACAGTAAACAAAGGAAAAAGAAGGTGCATTAAAATAACAGAACTACTTTTAGTGGCTTGAAAAGAATGATTGACATGTCAAAACTCTTGAAAGCAATGAGCAATGCGGTAACGTGATGGTGGAAAGCATTAGGTAGGAAATTATTCAGGCGGTCGGGCGACATGCCCAAAGAATATGTATTGTTCTTTGACTTGCCGTTGTCTGAATGCTCGGGCGTTTGGGGCGACTTCGATGTGAAAGAGTTAAGTGCGATTATCTTTGCTCTCTTTCGGGACGTCACATCAGTTCACATCCATGAACTAAAATGAAAGCAAACAACGTGTAGCTAAGAAGTAGTAACTTCCTCTTGTCACAGAAGCAAGCTGAAAAATAGTGAAATAATTCTAATTAATTGTCTGAACCGATTACAAATACTCAAAAACAAAAATTCAGATCACACTAAGGCAGGTTAAAGGACGCGCGGGTGCCAGCTGGTAACTAACTTAAATTTTGTCTAAAAGTCGCTTTATCGCAAATAATTTGCGCACTATAATATGATGCAAATTATGTACATTTCATAGATGTTATGCAAAGCGTAATGGAGTTTAAAAATTTATGTATGTTTTATAGATAATTTTGTTTAGAATCCATTTAGATAATAGTAATTTTATTTATATTCCAATCGGTAATCGATTACTTTCTAATTTTTGAAATCATGGGGAATAATTCTGTCGAGTGAATATTCCTGACATAATGGGTTTTAGACTTTGCCAGACATATCTTCCTCCTATAGACTTCTTTCTCCTCTCTCCTCCCTTACTTAATTATGTCCTTTGTTATACTATATTACTTTCCTCCCTGTATTCTAGCTTATGATCCTAATTATAGTAATCTGGATTTCTCAGTAATTTTACTTAGATATTTTCGAAGTAATTTTATTTATCTCAGTAACACAAAATTCAAACAAGTTATAAAAGTGTGATGCAGACACCACATGACTTCCGCGTACAGCCTGTTAAATTATGCACATTTTTGCTATATTTTATTTAAACTTATATCCCCGAATTATTCTAATGTTTCTTAAGCAGTCTGTCAAGGCAAGTTGAAAGTGACGTCAAAAATTGCAAATTTTGAAAATAAACATTCGTATCAATTTTTGTCGTTCGGTAGTCAAACTTCTTTTAATTTTTCATAACGGGTATAAAACTTTCCCAAATATAAGTATATGAACTGGGAGACAACATTATTAGTTAGATTCCGTTATTTGTCTAAAACTAATTTTTTTAAAAATTTGTCTTTGCCGCAACGCGAACATTTTCGTGATTTAACGACCTCCGTAGTTGGAAATACATGGTTGCGACCAACGATTAAGAAATTAAAGTCTGGGGAATTAATTAGGGCATTTAATCAGTATATGGGGATGGATATATATATATATGTATATGTAACCACCTCCCACCCAGTATATATATATATATATATATATGGAGAGAGAGAGATGTTATAACAGTCCCATATACTTAATTTCAATGTTCTACGGCTAATCATTTTTGAATTATTTGAGATATTGAATTATTTGAGATAAATACAGATATACGTACGTACGGTTAAGACGTAGCGAAAAAAAAAAAAAAAATTAAGTTCCATTTTTCAGTCCACTTTGGAAAAAGGAATCCGTTGTTCTGTCTTTTCACTATAACCGTAAGCGTGAAGAACGCTACGCGATAAATGGACAAACTGGATTTGAGAATAGTCAAAATGAAAATTTCCGTTGAAATATGATACCCAAAATTTTTCGCGATTACGATATTTTCTTTACTTAGTGCGATGAAATAAAAACAGTTTTAATGCTTAAATTTTAACATGCACATTAGACATGCTAAACATAATTTTTTGTAACTATGTTTATATTAGAAGTAGAATTTATAATTTAAAAAAATCATTTGAAAATAACAATTTGCTGTAAATATTTTTAAATATTAAATAATTATCACCTATGAAAACTTTAAAGGAGAGATGAATGCCTTTATAACACAGGTACTTAAAAGATTAATTCTTGAAGTATTACAATATAATTCTGAAAATAAGAAACAGTTCCCTTAAAACTTTTAAAAAACAATAGCAAACTGGTTCGGTTAAATTGTTGGTTCTGAAGAGTATTGAGTTTAGCTGAATTAAACATAGAATTCCAGAAAAACACGTGTGACAAATTTTGCTGAATATACGCATTGTCAGAAATTTGTTCTCTAAATTAAATATTATAGAGTTTGGTTTGCTTTGGGAGCATAAACAAGATCCAAACCCTTAACAAACGTAGAACGAATTATCTCTATGTCTGAAGTAACAATAGAGACTTGAAAAGGCTTAAAACAAACTTTTTATTTAAACACAAACTTTTGACCAAAATGCACGTCTCGTACTAACAGGATCAACCAATTGAGATGAACTAACTAAAATAAAATTTACATTTAAATTAAAGCTTACACTAGTAGTCAAAGACTACACAACTAAATTCAAATCGAAGTTGGCTCAAAATACTAACTAGCGTAAGAATTTAAATATCGGTCGCACATAACGCAAAGCCGAATCTTAAAATCTTAACAGGGATGGCAGGACTAAAGTAACTTGCCCTCGAGAGAAAGCCGAATAATTAACAGACATAGGCTTTGTCATACAATCCAGAAGCCTCAGTTTAAATAATTCTCTCTAACTAAGTTTACATTCTGATGAGGAAAGAAAAAGAGAAATAATTGTAAAAGATCTAAATTATTATAACTGGTTACTTTCAAATAATAACCCTACAGAATTTTGAACTAATTTATTTTTAATATATAATATAGGTGGTATAATTTTAACAAAGCGACTTGGGATTTAATTACTTTTAGAGACTAACAAGAAGTGAAGACACATTTAAATTTTTCAGTAGTTCAAATGGTGGAAAAATGTAGGCAAACTACATGTACTAGAAACGAATATGATGGAAATTGATTTTATAGGTCCACATAGCTCAGGAATTAACTGATTGCTTGGCTCATAGTTAAGGAAGGTTGAGTGCATTTTCAGGATAGAATTTACGAACACTATTTTTGAAAAGATTGAATGAGTGAGACAAAAGGGCATTTGTCTAAGAAAGCGAGGAAAAACATTCAGTTTGTTCTACTGACGCTTATTTCTTAGGCAGATACTTGGAAAGATTTCCATAAAATATCAGGGTAAGATGATAACATTTTGAAAATACTGAAACATATTTTTCATACTTGTCATTTGCAATTGAAAATTTCTCGCATCCGTATATTTTATCAAAGCCTGGTTTTCCATTGCTTTTTTGTTGCATTGGCCAATTCAATTATTCACCGTGGCATTTTAATACTGACTTTCGTTCAAATGAATATCATTCTGATCTTGAGACTATCGAAGCAATCACTTTGGTCACTCTTACGTCATTAAAACTGCTGTACCTTTCGAATTTCATTTCTTGCCTCAGCTCTTATGAAAAAACAACTATAATCTTTGAATGCCTTAATTATATGTTCCTCACTCTTTTTGTCTAAAATGTACGCCTAAGGACCTAGTGAACTGTTTAGACACTTATCGCTGAGTTGAAATAACTAAGACGTAGACCTCGAGAAGTGTAGTTTTAACCTTTATTTGACTAAAAATCAGAAAAACTGTTGGGCGCTTTCTCTGGCTTACAACTGCCTCCACTCGGGATTTAACTCTCAATAAAAAATAAGAAACTAAACTATAATTAACTAAAGGAGACTTAGCCGAAGCTAAGCACAAGTATCTAACGTTTTTGATCCTTAATTTAAACTAGCCATTGAATATTAAAAGCCGCGTAATATACGGCCGAGCATAACAGTTTCAGTAGAGTCGTAGCCCGAAGGCAAACACGCGCTACTTAGGATTTTTAGCTGTCTCTCACGAAGTAAATTGAACCTTCCTTAAATACTTCTTCTCAAAGCGAAAATATTAAAATACATTTACACTCAACGCAATTCTAAAAACTCATTTTGATAGGGAGTTGTAAGTGGAAACAACAGGACTTAAAATTAAAATAATTGCTATAAAATTTAAATATACCTTACACATGTACTGCAAAAGCAAATTTAGTGAGAGGTTTCTAATACTGAAAGAAATGAAAACGAGTTAGAGGTAGCTTTGAATTTAACATGTTATCTTATATGTATAATGTGTATGTCAGTGATCTAAAACTTAAATTCCGTCGGGAGCGAATGCAAATTCTGCAAGCGACTGACGGCCGATTTTTATTAACACATTGGAATTTTTTTTCACAAAACAAACTTTTTAACAATTTTTAAACTTGATTTTCCCGATATTTATCAAAGCATGCATAAACAATAATAATAATAATAATGGAAAGAAAAAATATTAAAAATTATGTCAATTTTCTACCTGAAGGTTAAAGTTTGGTATCTGCAAGACATTTCTATTGGTTATTTTTTTTAAGTCACAACTATTAGTAGCTAAATATTGAATTTCAGATTGGCATTTATTTCAAACAATTCTAATGTGTTCATTTAACTACTAAATAACTTACTTAAATTAAAATAAACAAATTTAAAAAAGTTTCCAAGTGGGAAAAACTTTAGAATAAATAATGTTAACTTATTTATTATCTTACTTTTATTTATTAAATTTTTCTTAGAATTTCTTATCAATGATTTTCAATAATATCAATCAAATCATGCCAAACATGTCTTAAAATTTTGAAATGAAAGTAAAAGAAAACGAGCCTTAAGTTAAGCTGATTATTGAGTGTCCAATGCATGTATCATCCCTCTGACTATTATGTAATAAAAAGAAACACAAAGAAAAGCCGGAGCAGTGTCGATGACTGCTTACATCCATATTAAAGAAGAATTTTGATCGCGTGGTATGCTAATAATGTTACCGTGGTAATATCTAAAGAACTTGGCAGTCGAGGCAGTTTTAATTCCATTTTTATTTGCAATTGATATTGGTGACCACAATCACTTGGCACTTTAGTCGTGCCTTTCCACAGAAGATTGACATTTTTAATATTGTTGAGATAGAAAGTAAGCCAGCGAAATTACATCTTAGCACCGAAGAGAGTAAAAGCTGAAGTGCGTAGTTATGCAAGAAAGTTTTGGTTTTCAATTTAGTGATTGGTCAAGAGGCATCTGCATTAAGGGTTATGTAAGATCGCATGATTTATTTGTCTGACGCAGTTTTGACTTACAGCGCTATTTTTAGGACAGATAGATAAAGTTCCCAAATGAAATAGAAAGTAAAAGAGGTTATAGTGAATTAAATTTAGAAGTTTGCTTTCATATTTTTTATCTTACCTTACATATATATAATTGTTGTGTCTTATTGCAACAAAAAGGGGATGTGCTCAACTAAATGTTATAGCAGTTCCATATACGAAACATCAACTTTCTACGGCTAATCGCTTTTGACCTGTTCGAGAAGTATACATACATACGTAAAGACGTCACGATAATAACCCATTTTACCATGCGTTTGGAAAACTGTATCATGTATTCTAACCATCTGTCCAGGCGTCAAACAAAAAGAAAAAAGTTGCCAAATGTATTCGTCAACGGTCAAAATGGATATTTCCTCTGAAATATGATACCTGAAATATTTTGCGATTTCTATACATACGTTACTTTGCACAAGAAAGTAAAAGTATTGCCTATAAGCTTCAGGTCCAGTAAGTACTCCTCAGCCGAACATTAATTCTTAATAGAAAATACGTCTATGCAGAAGAAAGGTATGCGGTAAGTTCTGGACAATAAGATTTCATAACTGGTGAAGCGTCTTCCGTACAAAATACAAGTGCTAAATCAAAACCAATTTTCAAGAAAATTATAGCTACAATGTATGGTGCACCAGTACAGTTGTTACTTTAAGTCACCAGATGTGGCGATGTTAGACTCTATTAGAAGATTATTAGAAAAAAACAAGAATCACAAACTTCAGCTAACAATTAAAACCAACTTTTGTTAACATTAGAAAAAAGGAAATCACATGTAGCCAGAGGCTAAAATTTAAACATTAATGCGCGCAAGAGCCTACGCCAGATATCGGCTATGAATAGGCTAAAAAAAGTGAGAAATAGGTTAGTAAATAAGTCGAGTAAAAAGCTCAAGTTTTTATCCACGCGTTACGGCGAGCACATGTACATATCGCGCAGCAAAGATGAATGTTTCCACTCATTATAATCAGGATTTCCTCCCTAAAAACAAATCAGTTACAAAATTTTAAAGGCTATTAGCTGGTGATAAACTGCTTAATGCTGCCTGCGTTTTAACACAGTGCATTGTGTCTTGAAGCTTGACGAGAATTATCACCAACATGTATCATCGCTTTCTGCTGATGCTCGGCGTATCATCTTCAGTGACAATGTGAGTATATAATACGGACGCTGTCACGCATCTCCTGCGATATAGGCGAAGAACATCGTTTTCTTTTCGTGTCGGTTATTGTCTCCTAGTATATTTCATAGGAACTCCTAGTTAAATATTTAACAAATATGAATTAAACTATACTTCTTGGAAAGGTATATGATCTTTTTTAATCGTTGAGAAATTGTATGGAAATAGTTAATTCTTTGAACTGAAAAGGAACATCAACACACTGCTCTCTTAACATTTTACAGCAAAGCTTGACAATTAATATTTCTGTGATAATATATTCTCATTTTATATTATATTTGAAACCGAAAATTATTGCAATTTGCAGCAAAATAATGTTTTCGTGTTTAAAATTTCACCGTAATACGTTTTACTCATTTTCTGTTATAAGCTAAGGAAAGTATTCATTATTTAATTTCTTCAAATATAATGCAGGACTCTAACATTTTATGGCAACAGTTTGAAAAGTGAACCGACATTTATCCGTCCGACGTAAAATGCCAAAACGAAACTAATAGTCCTTCGGGATTCAAATCCCTTTGGACTAAAAAAAAAAAAAAAAAAAAAAAAAAAAAAAAATTTTTTTTTTCTTTTTTAATGAAAACGAAAGTCTTGAATATAGCTAGATAGAAGATTGTTGAAGTAAATCTTCTTAAAAGTACGTTTCAAGCCATAGCGAAAACGTACGTTGGCTCTAATAGTACTTAATAGATAACATGAGAACGATCTCTTAATAATTACAATAATGGCGCAAATGTTTACAAACATTATTAACTACATTTGTTATAAATCATTTGAATTATAGTAGCTATAAGTTACATCAGTTAAGATTACTAAAAGTAATATATATATATGAATTAATAAAATATAAAAATTGTAGTAAGCTCGCCTAAAAGTCACCAAGAGCTGCTGCTCCAAAAAGTACAACACGTTTTAAAAAATTAACACATATGAAAATCAAACCATTAAACATGTAAAACATTAAAAAAACAGAATCAGATAAAAAAAGTAAGCGGAAAATGGTAAATTAGCCCAACTCGACTTCCAAACTGGCTTTTCAAGGGAAATTTAATTTATTTGAACGTCGAATCAAGCTAACCCCATTACGCGTTTCGCCGAAACAGACAATTGAAACTTTTTCGCTACAAATTTTTTTTTTTTTTTTTTAATTTAGACAAAGTGTCTTGGAAATTTTAATAGTCTCAATTCTCTGTTCCAATTTCCCGACGCGTCCGCACAAAATGACACATTAAGGTGTCAAAATATGTTAAACTATACCGAAACATCTTAAATCTAGACTAAAATCAAAATTAAAATCAAAAATAAAATTAAAATAAAAACGAAAATAAATAGCGGTCAGCTATTAGTCCTAAATATACAAAAAACATACGGGCTGGGCCTGCAAGCTTAAAGATTAACAATTTAAATTTTTTATATATTTTAGAAATCTGTAATGAAAATCTGTAATTAAAATACAAGAAAATTAAGATGATAACAAACTAAGTGGGTCTTGCTAAGACCAAGAAAAAGTTGTAACAAAAGAAACAAAAAACTGACCTGTGGCGATGCAAAGCTCTCCCTCTTAAAACTAGTTGAAATGTGGTTGAAATTCCTTTCTGTGTGCTTCAGTCGTATGACGTATGTAGGGGGGAGCGAAGTTCCGTGGGCATTAGCCAATACAAAGAGATTGTCCGTTATCTGCAATTCGTCTCCTATTATCGAAGGGGGACGGAAACATCGGAAAAACGTGAAAAGATCTCAAAAATGGCGTCTGGCATGTAGTTGGATAGAAAAAATTTTGTCTCGAAGTGAAAATGGCTAATTCAGCTAAAACTACAAAAACGTGGCCATTAAAGCAAGAGTAAAAGGAAAAACAGTCATTTCTTAAAAAAAGTCGTAATTCTTCAAGCTAGCGGGCGATCAAGCTACTATGAAAAACGAAAAGGCCCGATTTGTTAATAAAAGCAGTAAAATTGGCCATTATAGAAATTTAAAACTATTAGATGCACAGATAAATTCTACATCCCTTAAATGATTAAATTTGTAAAATGAGTAAAAAATCACTGAAACAAAAGTTGAATGGCAAAACTATGAGAACTGGAAGGTTGCTAGGCCACGCGGATGACAAATATCTGTTACGCTTCGTGAAAGGCAACATTTGCCAGACAGCGTGAAACATAAATTCTGTTATAATGCGATGTTACTTAATGTAACATAACGGTAACAAAAGAATGGATGGAATCACTAAGCCGTAAGCGTTTCTAATGTCAAAATAATTCCTATAAAAAACTTGTATGTTGGGAAATTATTAAAAATCCATTTGAATATTTTCTCGAAGTTACATTTGTGGTTAGATTACATAATGTTAGGTATTTTGAATGAATTGAGAGGCTCAGGTACATTATTTTTTACAGAATTACCCCCATATGTATGCGAATATGAATAGGGATTGTTCGTAGATGTGTTTCTCAGAAGATAATTCAATCTTGAGAGAATGACTGCCTATCATAAATTGGGCATTACCTTACCGCGCAACTGCTGCTTGCGTTTACAGCATCAGTATTTTACAGCTTTCGTTTATATCATCATGATGGCTAATCTCAGTGTGTAGTTCACCGAGTGGAATGAACTTAGGAAGCTTTCCAACTTTATCACCATATTGGCCGAGTACCTGGATAAAATTTATGGAATGCAATTGCATACCAATTCTATTGACCTCTAACAACATATTCAGTATTATAATCAGCCACAGTTATGCAATGGGTAGTTTACTAAGAACAAAACACATCATGGCTACCGATTTAGTTTCCCACCAGCTTTATTCCAAAAGAATATATATAGAAAGTGTATATATATATAGAATATATATATACACTTTCTCCATCTTTTCAGCATGCATTTGTATAATTGAAGCACTCTTGACGCGTATTCGAAAGGTCCGGCGAAAGCACTGTACATTTTTCGCGTCTCCAGCATGAAAAAAAGAAAACTAATGACTCTAGAAATTTACAGGGGATACCCTATGATGTACAATACCAGTATATTCTTACTGCTCATTTCCTTTACCCTAGTATAAGTTATTTCATGCTTATAGATGAAATTTTTTATGATACTTAGAAGCATGCGCCTGTATTATTAGTCATCTTACTAATCCTTTAATGATTTCTCAAATTCCATGTGTGTCTGTGTGCTTGTGGAGGCACTTATGTGAACATATATTTTGCATGCACATGTCAGCCAATATTAAGGCTGTTAATATTCTTATTATAGATACAGATATAAATGAGGCGGAATTTTTGCTATTGGTCGTAGGGGGTAGTCCCAACGCTAACTATTAAACTCGCTGCAAGATGGAAAACTCCCAAGGGATTGGTCACGTGGTCTCCCACCTTTATTCCCCTACCTCCAAACCTCTTGAAAGGACTTGGGCTCGCCGTGTAGTTTGAGTGGCCTCATGATACACAGGCATTACAAGCTTGCAAACATTCATGCTTTCGTCAGAGTTCTAACCACAATATTCCCTGTACAGAAATTCACTTTTTCGAGTTTTCAGTTTTCTTTGTCCATATAGTTTTCCTTTTGCATTTTCTTTCCCCCTTTTTAATCTCGCATAGATACTGATTTGTAAATATTTTTGTTTTTTTCTTTCGTGAATTCTTGCATTAGTTCCCTATTAATGAACTCAGGATATTTAGTAGTGGTTAATATCCATTGGTTGTCGGGGATATCTGGAAATACATTTACACACATGTTATTGAGAATCGCCACCAACCGATATATGCGAATTTCGTTTTTATTTACTTGCATAAGTGTTCCGATTCAGGCAGGATAAGGTCTTAAGCGTAAATTGGAAGAGAGATGAATTTTACATGAGAAACTAGATCAGCAATATAATTTTTCTATTAAAGACAATGAGTCAATACTCTTTTGCAAGTGAAAATATACGTCGATTTTTTATATCACTCACCTTATGGAAAACGTAATTCAGGTAAGAGGCATAAAAATAAAATCTTACCCTGAGCTTTCGCCATCACACGTTGCTTTTCATTAGATATTTTGATTAATATTTAAAATTTCATTATTTAATGTTTTAATGATTTTTTATAACATTAGTTCTCTCAACCAGTTCTTTCCGTTAGCAAAATTTCTTCTTTTCTAGCGAGATTTAACTCAACGAGGGAAAAACATGCAACCCAAAATTTATTTCCTCGTCTTCCAGGCATTATCAGATTTGAAAAAACTCATATCTCTTCAGATCTATTTAGGATAACAAGGATGCCAAATATTGCGGATACTACTCCCAAAAGAATATTATCCTAATAAGATTGACTGCACACGACGCTTTCAATTTAATCATTTTTCGTTCCAAATTAATGCCCAAGAACATCGCAAAGGTTCCTCATAATGAAGTATTCTTGCCTGCTGCATTATCTTGGCGGAGGCGAGTGATTAAGACAGGCATCTTAAGAAGGGCTTTCTTTAAAAGCAAAAGCGCTCTTGCTCTCAAGAGCGGTGTCTTTTTTGTTCTTCTTTCTCTTTAAGTGGACTCCGAACAATTTCTGTTTGTGCTCTTTAGGCTAGAAGTAATTTTGCTTGACATGTTAGGTGAATTTAATTTGGTTATGTACGAAAAGAATGTTTTGGTTTCAGATAGTTCAGTTCTAGATTGTTAGATTTTTCTAATAATGTCATGGTAATAATAATATTAATAGTAATAATAGTAATAATAACTTGAGAAATACCAATTATCTGCTGGGTAACTATATATTAAACTCGTCTTTACTAACTGAAATTTATCTCTTAATCCATCCGATTGTAATCAAAGGTAACTGAGTGATCCCAATCTATTATTTTAATACATAATTTTAAAAAGTAATAAATAATAATAAAAAGTAACATTTATGTTAATTATGGAAATATAGCAGACTCATGTAAGCAAAAATTATATTGATATTCTAAGCATATTTTACACAGAAAATGTAATCTTCCTTTGTACTTAGTTTTAAATATAATTTATCAGTGTCGGGTGCGTATATGAAGAAAGTGCATTATCATATAAAGATATTCTTTCAAAGGCATCTCAATTTCAGCTGTAACTTCACATTTATTTTAATATTGCTTTAAAATCCATTTACAGGGTCAATAAATGAATTTATCAGTAACCACCGAATCAATTATGTTTACATATAACACATTTGGTAAACTGAGTATTGTACTTTCATTATATAAAAATTAAAGCATTTTTTTAAAATTATTATTGAAGAAAAGTATTGCTTTTTGGTTTTCCTTATGTTCTGTTGATGACATAAAGTTTCATGCGTGTAATGTGTGTGTAAATACGGTAAACATATTATACAAAAATGGAGGCTAATAAGCATATTTCTTCTTTTAATCACATATCCATACCGAAACTTTACCCGACAGTATATAAAATTTACGTAACCAAAACGTAGCTCAAAATAGTATACAAAATAAAACGTGTTTTACGAAATGATAGTCTTTTCTCATTTCACATTCTTACAGAGCTCCAAATCGCACTTATAAGCACCCTAGTTTTCAGAGCACCTTTGGAGGAAGGCAAAGTTGATCAACCATAACTACTTCTTACTTCCTTGTACGAATTAAAGGAAGTATTGTAATGTTGAAAAATTTCGGGTATTATACATCAAAGGAAATACACTTTTTGACAATTCTCGAATTCATTATGACTATTCTTTCGCTTGACATCTGCATAGAATAAAGGAATCTTGTGTCCAAAACCTATTGTAAAATGGATTGTAAATAAATTTCAATGAATACCGTGCATAGGTACGTACCTATATAAGTACGCACCTCGCACAGCTCAAAAGGATTAGCTATAAACGTTGAAATTTTACATATGGGATTGCTGGAACATCTAACTGAGCATCTCCTATTTTTATTGCAATCAACAGTACCAAAGATGTATATATACATACACACACACACACACATATGTATATATATATATAGTCTTGGCAATGTCAGATTTTAAAAAAAGCATTAATTTTTGGGAAATAACGAAATCTAACTTTTACTGCATTCTTCCCGGT
This sequence comes from Stegodyphus dumicola, assembly GCF_044657685.1. Classification (NCBI taxonomy): domain Eukaryota; kingdom Metazoa; phylum Arthropoda; class Arachnida; order Araneae; family Eresidae; genus Stegodyphus; species Stegodyphus dumicola. The sequence goes on along the minus strand of NC_140772.1, from coordinate 93,433,184 downwards.
ACCTACACTTATATTTAGCAACATTTTACACTCGTTATGAAAAATTAAAATTATACAAAATAGACTCCTGTACGAAAAAAACTGATCGGTATATTTAATTTCAAAATTTGTAATTTTCAACTTGCCATTAGGCATCTCTTAATTAAGTTAGAATAATTCGAGAGAATAGGTTTAAATACAGTGCAGCAAAATGTGCATAGTTTAATAAGCAGTGCAATAGTCATGTGGTGTCTAAATAAGATTTTTTTCTTTAAAAATTATTGTAATGGATTGTAATAGGTTTATGTTCTTTGCAGAATCGATCTTATATAATTACAGTATTATATTTTGCAGCTTTAAGTGCTTCTTTAGTGAAATTTTTAAGAATGCATTTTATTTGCTAATTCTTATCCTTTTTTCTTAATATTCGCTTTCCTAGAAAATAATTTAACGCTGAATCATAGACATCAATAATAATTATTCAGATGAAAAGTATTTTATATAAATGTAGTGTACAAGTTGTGAAGAGCTGTGCAGTAGTGACAAAATCTTTTCAAGGATAATTTTGAAAAGCGTAGAAATTGTTAATTTTACAATTTTTTTTAAATTTTTATTTTTATTTTTCTTATTCCCAACAGTGGAAAGAAAAGAATAGTACGATGTCAAAAAAAATAATAGATTCATAATTTCTCCTTTATGGGAAAGGTAGCCATAAATGCATGACAACATCAGCTTTATCATCAGAAACGTATACTAGATTGCTAAGTATCCCATGTTACAAACTGACAGTACAATACAAATTTTACTTAATGAGAAATAATGATAATAAAAAAAGAAACTAATCATGTCTTCTGAGTACTGTGACTTATATTATTTCACAATGCCAATTAATATTATTTACCTGTCCCGTCCTAAGGCATTACATGAAAGAGAGGGATGCCTTCGTGGAAGACTTTCTAAAGGATACTGGCTCGTGTTAACACGTTACACATGTGGAAAACCACGAAAACGCGCAACCAGCCAGCCCGTTCTGGGAAGAGCAATGCCAATTGATCCGAATTTTTCGATAATCTGTCTACTTTGAAAATTTGATAATCTGCCTGTTCTCGTAAATTCTAGTGAAATGTTTGCTATTTATAGCATACTAGTGTTGTATTCCTTTCAGAACTCAAACAAAATGTATGGATCAAATCAAATGAATACAAAACATAATTGACATAAATTAGAGTTAAAATTAGTGATAATTTCCTGAAGAAAAAGTAATAGAACTATTGACACAAGGAACACTGCCCCTCCGTTTCCCTAAGTAAAGATGGAAGCTAAAGCAACTACACGATGCAGAAAATTTTCCAAATTGTAATTGAGGTTTAGTAAGCAAACTGAAGGTGAATGATATTATATATTCAGAGTATAATATTTAATATGATATATGTGGAATATACTAAATTTGAGATGAAAATTATTATTTTTTTTTACATTTAAAATACTTTATGTAAATGTCTGTTCCGGTTTTTTTTTTTTTTTTTTTTTTTTTTTCGTATTTGTGAAGCTCCTTATTCAAAAATGATTTTCAAATGAAATTTAATATTAAATATTTGAGCAAAATAATACTTAAAGCACCTAAAACTTCTCAAATACAAAGAATTGGATGTTACTAAAAATGGAAAATCAGTCCTTTCTTATATGTGGTATTACGCAAAAAAAAATGTAATTAGTTCCTGAAGTTCAAAGAGAAAATCAAAATGTAATTAACTGTCAAAAAGAAAATTTCTTGAAAAAAATTTTCTGCATGGGAAAGGAACTATAAATCAATCAAAATCTTTTTGGTTCGCATGTCTGAAATAAAAATTGAAAAATAAATTAATTCTAACAAGTAACGTATTAAGTTAGATAACAGTTTTCAAATTGCATTTTGTGCTGTATTTATTTATTTATTTCAAGTTATGTCTAAATGTATACTTAGATACGCTTGCTAGTTTGAAATAAATCCAGAAATTCAAGAGTTTATTCTATAACATGACAGCCTGTCAGATTAATGAGATGGTTAAAGTACTTTCTTAGATTTAAACCGCATTTAATTTCATAATAGCATACTTAAATTTCTTACAATTATTAAAGTAGTTTTTTAAGTATTTACATAGTATCCCGTCAACCGTTGCCGGACATTACTGCAACGATCACCAGTTGTCATTCGGAATTCTAAATGATCATAAATTCTAAGTCACGGTCATCCATAATTGGCGCTAAATCGCGCTAATTGGCCGGTCGACGAGATGGTACTTAAATGCCGCTTCTTATATCGAAGAAGTGAGAAAAAGACTTAAATATATTTAAATTTCATTTCTAAAAATTATTAACATAAAACAAATGGAATAAATTTCCGAGTCTAAATACTAGAGCTTGTAGTAATACTAGAGTCGTAATCTAGGCTTGAAACTGGAATTAAATTCTTCTGTAAAAAGAATTAAGAGGGGACTAAAATATTAAAATTCAGATAATTAAGAAAAATGCAATAACCGTCATTTAACAGTCTACGGTGTAATGTTTCTAGAAATCAAAATTTAATAGTAAAATCAATTGGAATATATGTGTTACCGTTGCGTATTTGCATTCTTAACAAAATGCGTTATGAATCATACAGCTACGAAGTAGATTGGATGGTTATGAGAAACCCTCATTGTACATTCGGCTGAAAGTCCTGTTGATAAGCTTTACTGTTCCGCTTGTTTTATTGACCTATTCAGAGTGCTACTATTTGCATGTAACTCAGTTTGTGTCTGATAGTGACTACAAAATAAATGCAAAGTCATGTTGTTAAAACATTAATAGCATTTAAAACAAGATACTGAATAAATATTAAACTGACAAATATTAAATCCTTTTATAAATTTAAAAATAACATTTCGTAATTTTGGATATATGTTGTCAAATGTAAATTTGACTTCTTTTTAAAAGAAATAATGTTATATGTTGAAATAATTTCAGAATTTACTTGTTTACCTCTGAAATGTTATTAATTATTGAAATAATAAGTATTAAGAAAAATAAATATGTTTTCACTCATAATAATCTAAAATAACATTAATATCTCATTAATCGTAAATCTTTTCCAGCCCCCTAGAGAAGACGCTAGACATGGTCAAATACAAGGATATCATGTGGGCTACAGAATATATCATTCATCAGAAAAGTTTCAGTACAAGACTGTAGAAGCAAATAGTGAAAGCGAGCAGCAGTCGACGTATGTTACCGGTCTACAACCTTTCACGAAGTATGAAATTATTGTTAAAGCTTACAATGTTGCGGGAGCAGGCCCACAAACTGATAGCATCATTGAAACTACTTTGGAAACAGGTAGTTCCTTTATTTATTTATTTATTATGCGAAGAAAAAGGTGCAAAATACTGTTATAAATGCTTGTAAAATTTAAAATATTTTGTATTGTATCTTTGCTTTTCTATATTGTTGTGATTTTGTATCATTTTGCTCAATTATTTGTCTATTTGTTGCTTTAATAATGAAAATAGCACGTGGAGAAGAAGAGGAAGAATGATCTTGCTTGTTTACATCAGCTATACATAATTCACGTGATCTTTGAGGTCATCGGAATGCATCTCATTTGTGACCATGTGTTTTGTATTCAAGTGTTTATTTCTTATCTAGAATTGTAGCTATCACAATTCTGAGTGCACTAGCATTTGAACTGTAGAAGTAGCTAGTAGAATGCTTGATACTTGCGAGTTCGTTTCTGACTTGCCTAAGAAACCTAATTCGTTCCTAACGGGCCAACAGCTGTCGAAATTTTGGCGACATTTGCCAATTTCTTGCTAACTAACTTCCTAAAGGATTCACCAGAAGACATTTTCAAAGCCTTAACCTATTCTTTTCCAGCCTATTTTCCTATTCTTTAAGAAGCTAACAGAGGCAGTGCTGCATTATGTAAATAAGAGTTCGAAAGGTAGAGAGTTGAGTTCTTAATCAGCTATCCGATTTAGCAGTTGGTTGAACTGAGATTTAGATTTTTCCTGAGTGGGACTTGAAGAACTAAGATGGAATTGCTTAATACCCGCATTCTCCTTGAACTGTTTTTAGCTATTTATTGTTGTGTGTGTGTTATTTGTAGTCTGCCATGTAATCATGAATAATAAATTATTCATCTGTTTGTTCTTATCCTGACTTATTATTTAAAGAGACACTGAAAAACTCGTAGTTCAGAACAAATTCTGCTTGTCTATTAAATTATTAAAATACCTTTAAAAAGTAAAATGTATGTATTCTGTTGCAAATGTGCCAGGGAAATATATTTAATAATAATAAATGAAACATCATTTTGCTTCTTAAAAATAAACTGTTTAAGAAAATATGGGTAAGCAGAGGATAATATTTTTGCTTTGATGTGAAGTACTTGGGAAAGAAAAATATTATTACTGTTTAAGTTTATTCAGAATAAATCATACGGTAGAAGACCAAAGAAAATTCCATAAGCTATTTCCCAAAATGGAAATCTGAGATAAATATAGGTCAAAATTGCTTCCGTCTTCCCACGAGAAAATGTCCTTTAACTGTAGAAAGAAGCAGTTCTAACTTAAGCAAAACAAAGCAGAAATAGAAATATATAATGAACAGCAACTGATTGAAACACGTTTGTTCAACTGCTAAAAAATGTTTTAAATAACAGTGCATGTGCATTTCATTCTCCAAGTGCATTGCATACAAGAACTTTTATTTAAATAATTATAATGGAAAGTGTTTGGAAGTTTCGCGACAGCTTGCAGTACTTGCAGAAAATATTTGTTTAATCAATCCCATATACATGAGTTATTTGTCTATGGAAGTGGATGCCATTGTGGCAAACTTCTGGGTAAAATTGGTCCATATTCTTCTGATATACGGAAAAACCCATGTAACATCTCTAACATCCAGCTATTTCTCCTTGCATGGAAACCGACCCGAATTACTGTTAATCTGTCTTATTATCCACTGGTCTTTGCTAGTCATTACCCTCAAATGTTGCGTATCCTACGAATGGTAGACAAATGAGAAATATTTACGTATGCCATAAGTGCATATAATTTATAGATGCTAGTTTTACATAAAGGAATACGCACAGAGTTATTACAAAATCATTTAGCTTCTATACCTTGTAGGTGACAATTTGTTTACTTTTGAAAGTCAGTTTAAGCTATAATAACTTCCGTTGCTGGGCGCAAAATACATCTTTTCAAATAATAATTAAGAGTGCGTTCTGCAGTATTAAAAATGTGTTTTTTGAAGCTTTCTTTTGAATTTTCTCCCTACTAAACGGTCTGACGCATTCCAGAGTAAAATTGCCGGGGATTTTCACGCTTTCATATATTATTTAACAAACGTGTTAGTGACAACGTTATCCAGGGTCCACTGCAGAGAACGACTTATTTTTGGCCTGCACATAAGACCAGAACCAAACCAAATTAGCTGTATTTTACAGTGATCTGATGGCCTGGTGGTCATCTTTCTCCTTACCGTCCGAGGTCTGCAAACACCAACTACATCCATTTTAATTTATCTTTGTAAACAATTTATGACACAGACTAAGACAGCGACCACATAAGATTACACGCATAAAAATATTACAATGCTTTTGAGATAACTGAAAACTCTTATAAAGAAATGCTTAAGCCTGTTTTCAATTGTATGCCATTAGAAATTTTGAACTGCACTGTATATCTATGTAATGTACATCCATAAGGTGTATGACATTGAAAAAAGGGACATAAAGGCATACGTATTAAGAAGCCTGTGGTTAATAATAATAATAAAATGTATTTTCTTAGCGTTTTCTTAGGTCACGGGGGAAAGGCTTACACAGTACTATGCGGCTGGTTAGTCTTTCCTCGCTATTTTATTTATGATATTTTATATAGATCATGCTATTATACGAACACATGATTCATTTAAGATAAGTGCAATATAAATACGTCAAATACATGTGGTATTTGAAATAAGCGATAAACGGATGTTAACATTATCGGCAATGTTTTTGTTCAATCCTTGAATGTGAATGAACAAGAATTTGGGAGTTAGGTGTTATATGCGGAATTTCAACACAGCGGGAAGTCGACGTATTTCCATTCCCTTCATGAGATTCTTATACTTTTTATCTGTTTGCTGATACTCGACCGTGTAGTTCAAAATAATTTTTATATTGTTTTAAAATTATTTGAACCATGAAATACGATGGATGTAAAGAGAAATGAATAAATTTGTACGTCCGAAAACTTTTTATTTCACTTTCCTCTTTTAATTTAATTTTTACTTATTTAGTTCTTTATTTTTATTTCATTTATTTATTTTTCTAAACCTTTACAAAGGATTTGTCTGCTATGATTCGTATTGTATGTATATTCTGATGTAGCCATTTTCTGACATTATACGCTCCACAACCCTTATCCAATGAAGGTAGATCAATGAGAAATTTTCGGGCAAGTACGACACCATCTATCATATTTTTTTCATTTCTCACGCAGATGTTTGCTACGTTAAAATATTGGATATGTTTCAAACAATTGTTTTAAACAATATTTTAAGTAGCAAACAGAAAGAACTCAGCAGATAAATGTTATTCAAACTGTAACGAAGGCTTTCTAGTAACAACTCCTTTAACTTAGTTAGCTCAAAATAAAGAGGAAAAAAATGGAGCATCATCGCTTGGCTCTAAAAGTTATAATTAAATATTAACTGAAAAGGAATGTAATTGAAACGGAGGGAGAAGAAATGAACTTTTCTTATAGATGACCGACCATCTATGATTCGAGAAAATTTTTCTTTTTTGCGGTTATGGTTATCTACAAGTCAACAGTCACTGATGGCGATCATTGATTTATATAACAAGTTTAATCTATTCAAGGCTTTTGAAATTCCTCGAAATATGCTGTACTAATTTAGTAATTCCCTTACATAAATAAAATAAAATAAAATAATTCAAAATACAAGTAGTGAATACTTTAGGAAAATAAATAAATGAATAAATATATAACGAATTGATTTATATGTAATTGTATAAAATACTAAAAATAAATAATATTTTTATATGGTGGTTTGTCGCGTAAAGGAAAACACAACGTTCAATAACTTTTAAGAACTTTTTTTAGTAATTCCATAAATATTCATTACTTATATATTTATCTACTAAATTCTTCCTTCTGCTTCTCAGAAAAACTACAAAAAAGAAATTAAAAATCCCTTCCCTTTAGTATGTATTTTTTTTCGTGTGTATTCACATTTTCTCATTTAAGTAATTTTAATTATTATAAACTTCTTAATTCTTTCAACTTTAATTTTTTTTATTTAGTTTTGTTTCTTCAACCAGGAAATGTGGCTTTGTTCGTGACTGAAAACTCTATCGACTGATTCTTAACAAAGACCAAATAATTTTCAACAATTGTGAATTTTATTTTGCTAAGTAATTTACTTTCATTTCAGTTTTGAATTAAAATTTTTTCGTATATTATTATGCTGGGCTTTCCTGTTAGCTTGTCATTTAGAACGATATAAGTTCTGTTTAATTTCTCTCATTCATTTTTATTCAGTATTTATTAATATCGATATTTTGCGCGATAAAATAATTATTAATCAGTAATTGATTTTTCAAATTTCTTAACTGTAAAAAAGATATATCAGCAACTTTAGGAGATTTAGCAAGTAAATCTGATCCTGATTTTTCTTCCCTAGCTCCTCCGACATCTCCAATTCTACAAGTTGTTAGCACTACCTCAAACTCCATTAACATCAGATGGGAAAAAGATCCTAAAGATCGCTCTAGTATAACAGGTAAATTTTAGAGCAAAATTCTTCAGTTATTGATTTTCTTATAATAAAAATTGGATGGTATAGAACCTTGGTATTATAATTTTAAAGAACTATCACTTTTTCTGCAATAAATTTATTAATGAAATTTTCTCTACTTTTTTCATTTCATTTCTTCTGAAAAGGAAAGTTCATTTTTAAAGAAAAGTTCATTATTCAAGCTTGTTAATGTTACACATTTTCATAAGAATTTTCAGTCTGAGAAATGTATGTATGCATATGTAACTGTTCATTAAAATGCTATTACAGAACTTATAACAGTTCTTTTGTGTATTTCCTCTTTATATGTATTCATTTTTATGTGTTAATCAATATTTATTAATCTAAAGCATTTTTAGTGTAATGAGTTAATATGTATCTTAATTTACAGAACTATTCTAAATAGGATTTTTTCTAGATATAATTAAAATTAATCACTGAAATTTATAGTTTATATAAGTACAGGAATTATAATTTATTAGTTCCTGGACAGTGATAAGTGTGCTGATCAATGGAAATTAAATTTTATTAAGGGATGCTCCATTCTTTACATATTTCTTGAGATATTGATATACATATACAAGATTTTGAAATCATTTGTTTCAAAATGACAACACATCTATTTGCTTCAGTGTTATTCCTTGATTCAGTTTTCGAAAATTATTGTAACGTAATGATACAGTATGGTAGAATTTGAGTTGGTTAATGGAAAAATCAGTTATACATCGTTTATTAAAATCCAACAATATTTAAATAGTTTCGCTGACTAGTTTTGTAGTAACTAGATGCATTTTAAATTTTGTAAAGTAAGTTTTGTATTATCATTGTTATAAATTATGTTATTTTATTACGCATAAGACTTTTATTACGCTGGATTACGTTAATTTACATATAAGGAAATTTTATTTATGAAGGAAGAAAAAAGTGAAGCTTAAATAATTACCTGAGTAAAACTGTTTCAATAATGGGATAACTATAAAATGTTTTAAACAGTGGAAACAAAAATTTCGATGACAGACAAGGTACAATTTTAAAATTCCATGTTAATTTTTAAAATTGAAGAAAATCACAGCATAACATATTTTGGAAAGCCACTAATAGATGGCACCACTACCCAGCTAGAGAAATTTCAAACACTGTTAACATTAACATCCTCATCCTAATTTAATTTACTTATTCTAATGTTACATTTCAGTGATACGAGCATAATTAATTTGCCATATGAAAGAGATTTTACGTTTTATGGTCCAAACGGTTTCGTTCTGAGGGTATTGGGACAATGCAGGCTCACTGTATTGTGCCAATACCCTAGTGCAGTGGTTCTCAAATTTTTGTCTAACGCGTACCATCTAAACAAAAAATTGAAAACCTTTAGTACCACCTCTACATTTTACAATGATTATTTTTCAATTTCTGAATTTAAAAAAAAAAAATAAATAAAAAATAAAAAAAAAAAATAAAAAATAAAAAATTTCTGAAAGCTTTCAGATTTTATATTACGCCCAAAGGGGCGTTTTGTTAACGTTTTGTGTGTTACCTTTATCTATTAAATATCATGTTCTTCGCGTTTAAAAACCATTAAATTCATTTCAACAACAATATCACAAAATATTAAAAAGCGCATGTCCTTAGTATTTCCGATACACAGTCTCGCGCGGTGGAGATTAAAATGTTTATTTATTTATTTATTTATTTATTTATTCTATTTTATTTTTCGTACAGTGTTGCTATTGCTCGCTTTGAAATCGTTGAGTTTCTTAATTGAAAATTCGTTAAAGTATTACAAAATACAAAATCGATAATAATAAAACATCGGGGGTGGATTACGTTATTCAAAATTTGATGGATCTAGGCACCGTTGTTTTATTACAGTGCGAGAAACATACATACATTTATGCAGATTCCTCATTACTTAATTTCCTTAAATATAGCAGAGGGCAATAATATTTGGTGGCAACAACCTGAAAAGTGAAACGGACATTTAAAGTTTTCGACGCAAATGCCAAAGGGAAATTAAGAGCCCTTCTGGGCTAAAAATAAATAAATAAATAATGAAAGGTTTCATATTTACGTACAGTGTTGCCATTGCTCGCTTTGAAGTCACTGAGTTTGTTATTCAAAAATTCGTTTAAAGTGTAACAAAATATAGGGTGTTGGGCTATTTATTTTTTAAATTTAATAGTTTAAAATACTTTGACTTTCTGTGTACCATCTATTTTTTCTTGCTTGCCACTGGTTGAGAACCGCTGACCTAGAGAAAATCTTAGGATAAATTTTAAATTTCAATTTGGCCAAAAAAATAAATTTCGAATTTGTTTCGCGCTGCTGTAAATTATCTTTCTTGCGAACGTAATTTTCAAATAAATTTCAGAGAATTTCGAAATATAGAAGAAAATAAAACAGCAACAATTTATTATTATTATTATTATTATTATTATTATTATCTGTTCTAATCTAAATAGCTCTAAAAGCTGCATTATTTGAAATGTACTAACAGATGGCAGCACTGTTTATGAATTTTGGTTGACACTAAGCGCGAATAAAAAATTGAAAAGCATGTAACAAAGTGAAATTTAGTATTTACTCGCGTAATTTTCACCTTTTGCTACTAATTTTAATGCTTATTGAAAGCCGGAAGGGGGAAATAAAACACAGCACATTTTAAATATATGTCGATACACTAAAATTATTATTTTACATGTTTTAAAGGACTTATCAATTTTAATGATGCTTTTTATTTACCCCAACTGCAATCTTGCTTATGCATACATTTTACATTATTACTATAAATAAATATTGAAAACATTAGGGGGAAATTACACGTGTAAATATTACGAAACTATGCGACTAATTACGGTGGATAAATTTTTAAATTAAAATTGACTTTCTTTGCTTTCAATGAAATTTCATCACAAAAAGCTATGATAAATGTCAATTTGGAAAGCAAATAATTGTCAACCCCAGGACGAATGATCAAAACTAAGATTGATATGTCAGATATTTATTGCACAAGTTAACAATGATATTATCAAGCCGGCTTGTCTAATATTTCTAACTCTTCTGCTATACGCCACGGCTTGGATTGGTTGAAGGTCCTATCGTATACGTATGTTAGCTTATCCCATACAGATTGTCTCCAGTTGTTCTTGTAGGTTTAAAAGCACAAATTAATGTTTGGCAAAGCGGACTATAACATCGCAGAGATTTCCTTTTAAGAATATCTATTATGCTGGGCATGGTATAGTATCTATTGATGCAAAGCAAGCCCTTGAGATAACAACAGTATGACGGCAAGCGTTATCGTATTGTAGTAGAACTTAAAGCAAGGCATTCTCAAACAGCAGAGCCTCTTATCGAAAGACATCATTAGTGCACCGTTGAACTGTGAAAAATTACTCGTGATAAAGACCAATAATGATCAGAATATGAGAAACACCCCCGTACCGTGATACTTACAGCGGGACAATAAAACATAATTTGCTGTTAAATGCATAATTGTTAACATTTAAACGTGCTGTCTGCATATGAGGATGCGTTGGTTCCTCATCAAGATATCACATTCCTCATCAAGATAAAATCGAGACTCATCATTAAAGATTATCTGCTGCCATATATCCATGATGCTCTTTCATTGCTATCTATGTAGATGTTGCAATGGTGGCAGAGGTAATCGTCGTAATGATCTGCATGCTTGTAATTCAGAAGCATGCAACAGCGTGCTAATGGTATTGGAATACGTAGCATGCTACAGTAATGGGATTACTTCATCTGAATATCCGTAGTCAGGTATATGGAGCGGTGTGATTATGTTTTATCTTCTTAAACTACCGTTTGCAGAGGATTCTCATAACCTACATGTCAGGAATGTGCACCTTTCTCATAGCTACCTCCCGACTAATATAGTTCGAAATAAAACAGTATTATCACCTGTCTTCATGCAGTCCTCAAAGCGGTGTGATTCGACTTTTCTCACATGCGACGAACTGCTCAGATCGTTGTCGCACTCATTTCAATGGCGTAGTAAGTATTTAAACCAGTGTCAACACAAAAAGAGCTGATGAAAATAAAATTAAGGAACTATGGGATGACTTTTCATTGTGTGGCATATAAGTTCGCCTTTCCTGACCTCATACGCATGGAAGATGTGAAACTGAATTCATTATCTAACAATGAAGAATATATATGTTTGATTTAATTCAGATATGTTGCTTTAGGGATGCAATTTTTTTTTTCCTTTTTTGATGTTGAGTGTATTTTTCATTCAACTAATCTTACTCACAAAAGTCATATAACGAATACATGCCGTTTTCCCAGTGAACCCAGCAGCAATCATCTTGAGCCATGGAAAGTGATTATAAAGTCTATAAGAGACATTAACAATTCGCTTTTTAAAGGTATGTTGGAAGATGCATGAGAGTTTTAATAGTCCTAATACCCTAAACGCAAATGAATCATATTGAAAAATTAGTGTTTTATAGACAACATTATGAGTAATTCTTACTTATCGCTTGAATAACAAAAATCATATGTTCTTCATATTACGTAAGGTTTTGTTATGAAATCTCTTTCAGTGTTGTTTTAGCGTATACTCTTCGTGTGAACCGCATGAATATTGAATGGAACTGTGACTAAGGACACATAATACTGATTTATTCTAAAACTGGCTTACTTGCAAACTAAATCTTTGAGTTATATGTATATAACTATAAAAATAATTTTTAAGATATCTAACGTTGATTATTTTTTCCCTTCAGATCGTTCTAATTTTATTATGATATTTAAAGCATACAAGTACGTCCGTTTTTTGCTTTTATTAACGTTTTAGATTTCAAATTGATAACTTGTTATTTTTAAATCTTAAATTTTCACCTATCATATATTAATTCGACGCGAGAGATGTTGATTACGCATAGTTATTTGAATTTCTAAGTTATAAAACAATTAATTTAATATTATAAAAATTCATCAACAGTTTAAATATACAGTTCATGAAAGTACAAATAAGACTAAGCTTTTAATATTTTTGAATAATTATGTCTTATTTTTAGAGTATACTTTACATTATAAACATGACGATGGTATATGGCAGAGCAAGAAACTGAGGAGTACTGCGGATAGGTATACTTTGGAAAACGTAAAATGTGGTACAAGGTATCATATGAATCTCACTGCATCTAATAGCCTTGGAACAGGAGAGCCTAGTCGATCCGTTATTACAAGAACAAAAGGAGCAGGTATTGTACATGATACCAAATGATTGTTAAAGGAATTATTAAACATTTAATTTATGATTTGCTAAAGTGCCATTTTTTGATATTTGTATTTAATGTGAAAAAATTAATTTCATAAGAAAACAAATTTTTATAATTTATTTATGTACATATTTAATTACTTATTTCTCAAATGCTGAAAAATTTAACGTAAGTAGAAGCAAAAATATTCACAATATCCACAAACCAACTTTCACTTTCGCCCCCCGTTGGTTGCAGATGTACGTATTTCCAATTACAAAAATGTTTTAAGTGCCAGTTTAGAAATGTTTACCTGAGTTACATTGGTAAAGAGTAACATGACACCCAGTTACATTGGCAACAATTACACAGAATTTGCGCTGTCTATCTCTCAAAAGATACCTTTGTCTACATCATGGGACTCTATAAATTTATTGCAGACTATCACTTTTACAATTTTGATCGTTGCCAGCGGTTTTAAATCTGTAATACCAGTTCTGAAAACCAAAAAATGCTCATACGTTGAGCGCTCTCAAGTACAACGTAAGAAAACTGATCGCAAAATTATTTACCTTTGCAATTCTGAATATTCCAAACTTATTTAATGTGTTTTATGTAAAGTCAATACGGATATTCATAATAAGATCGCTTATATAAAATAAGTATGTATGCCCTAATAATTTGATTTAAGTAAACTAAAATGATTTATGAATATTTTTATTTAAGCAGCTAAAATTGATAACTACATCTTATTTAATATTCAGAACATTGTATTGCAAAACATACTCTTTCCGTTTATAAGCATTCGATCATAAGAATAATTCATAAATGTATGTATTTTGTATATGAAATGTATTGATTTAACCTTGTGATATTTCAACATTATATTGTTACAGCTCCAATGCCAGCACCTCAGCAGTCTTTCATTACATTAAATTCCACATATGTTATTTTGCATCTTGACGGATGGCAAAGTGGTGGATGTCCAATACTACATTTTAACATCCAGTACAAACATAAATACCAGACCCAGTGGACATCATTTCCAGAGCGGATACCAGCAAACAGAGATAAAGTGATTCTGGGACCACTTGTGCCGGATCGGGATTATTTCGTGATGGTGACTGCCCATAGCGAGGCGGGCGTGACTCAAGGAGAATATAAATTTCGGACATTGCCAATGGCATCGCCTATTGGTAAGCACGCACTAATACTTCTGCGTGTTGATTGATCAATGCAGTATTTGTATTTCTAAGTGACGAAGCACTTTGTCCATTACCAGCATATTCAAGTAGATATTTTTTTTTTTTTTTAATATTAAAGTGTTTCCACGTCTGTGATTCATTTTATGTAATGGTTTGCAGAAGTTATGTCCAGTTTTATATATATTTTCCATAAAACAAATTTAAAGTTTAAATTAAAAAAAAAAATCAATGTTTCTTCAGTGCAAAACTCTAATATTTGTATAGCATCAAAACTTACCATTTCATTTACCAACTTGAGAGTCATCAAGTGTTACATAATTTAGCTATTAACGGGTTGTAGATTTAATGAATATTCAGTTAATTAATTGATAAAAAAACGGTCCTGATCCATTCGCCACCACGAGAAATGAATCAAATGAATGTTTACATGCAGTATAAATTGCATCTATTTTTGAAAACTATTACTAGAAAACGCTAACAATAAAGTGAGCACTGTGATAGGACATAAAATTTCTAAATTGCTAACTACTTAAAACCCATGTATAAGTTTGCATATAAAGAATAACTGAAATTTGCATAGGAAAAGTTCCCTGCTAAAACAGCTTGATGTTCTGCTTGGTCATGCTGTCCTGCTTTAAACTGCTTGATTTCATTTTTTATCTCGACATCATAAAGAGACACAGATGCTTGGAAATTGTTTATGGATTTATTTATTTGATTAGATGCGTTTGGTTTGCATCACATTTTTATATCTTTAATATTAAAATCCCCACTCACGCTGTCATAAACCGGGATGTATGAAAAAAGGATTCTAAATTAATTTTTGATTTCATGAATGTAGCTGGATAGTCAAAAGATTTCCTAAGTCGTGTTCTATATGATAATGTTAATCTCGCTAAATATGCATTATATATCCGGTTTGGTCTTTTAAAGAGAGTGCTTACTACTTAGAAAAATATTTCTATAAAGCAATAGCTTTCATAATTTAATGAGCACAAAAAATATAATAACAATGACACCAAAGATGAAATATTTTGTAATTGCAGATTTATCTAGTCTAGTATTGCGTATGTGACCGAAAAGCAGTAGCAAATTCTACTATTAACTGAAATAAAATTGTTATGTAAAATGCTTTGCTAGAATGCCGATAGTAATAAAGTTGGAAATCACGATTTAAATTAGTGCTCGTGGGTCTTAATTGATTGATTAACTTAAACTGTATGCCGTCCAGTCACATTTTCGAAGAGTTGACAGCAGTTGTATTGTAAGATGCAGTTCAGTTATAGCTATTTCTTACACTGATATTGATTTTCACCAAGTAATGTTTAAATAACCATGATTAAATGATTCAGAATTTTCTTGAAAATAAATTTCTGAGATCTCTTTCAGGGGTTACAAATTTTTTTCTATATTGCCTTACAAAATTTATTATTATATTGTTACAGTATTAATTACTGTCTTATAAAAGTGAATTTTTTTATGTTTATAAAAGTTCCGTGTCACTAAACCAAATTACACTGATGAATTTGGATTTGAAATTTTGACATATATTTTTATTTTTTAAATATTTTTTTGTAATACAATTATTTGTAATGTATTTATCAGAAACGACGTCCCTTCCTGCTCTAGTTCGACGCGAAGCTGACCTTCCATTTCATCGGAACGTAACGCTACTCATACCTGTTGTTGTTTCATCGCTTGTTCTCATCATTGTTATTTTCACCGTGGTTGTCTGCCTTCGAAAACACACCCAAGACAGAAGAGGACAACAAGGTTAGTGTTCATATTTTGTTTTCTTCAATCTGAAGGAAGATTACAAGTTTATTGTTTCATATTTGATTTCTTGAGATATTATTTTAACGATTAACTCGAAATAAACAAACTGAACTACATTTCCATTCATTAGAAACCAGTTCCCCCTTTAAATAAATAAAAAAAAATCAAACTTTTAAAAAAACGAATTTTTTTTTTTACATTTAAAGAATAGATTCGAATAATCACATAATATTATTTCGAATACCCAATTAAGGAAAATATTAAAATATCTCATTTAATAATTTTTTTATGAAATTTTATTTTTCACAATATAAACAACTAATACTAGAAAATATTTGAGTTCAGATTTCTTAAAGGTAGTGGGGGTGAGAAGAGATAAATAATCTGCATAATTGAAATTTTGCGTGCTACACGAACTCTGGTATTTTAATTAATTATAAGAAATTTCCATATTAAATGCCTAAGTAGCAGAAAAATGCAAAGAATTTTTTTTTTTTTTTGTTAGTTATTTGTTGCTCAGTTTATTTTGTTAATTTTTTGTGCTTGCTGTGTTTCGTTGCTGTTTCATTACTATAATGAAGATTGAAACCAAAGAAATGATTGGATAAATGTTTAGATAATAACTTGGTATTATGAATAAAAATAGGCTTGTAAACTAGTGCTAAATCATTTTTACTTTTTCAAAAATGTCAAGCGAATGGTATTTTTTTTTAATATTAGCAATCAATATGAGTAGCTTTTAATTGCACTCTTGCTGTCAAATTATGTTATGCTTTATTTCCTTGAAGATTTGAAGTCAGCAATCTGTTAAATTACGTAGCTAAAATGATAATGTTATTCAGATCACTATATCAGTCGTAAGAAATATTAAAGTATCATCCCTATGTAAAAATAACCTGAAGAGAATTATGTTTTACGTAGGGAAGGGTTAATTGATAACAGCAGCTAGCATCAGTAAGGAGAATTTGTGGTCCGTTCAGGCTTCAGTACAAAACTCGTAAATAAATGAGTTTTTCTGCACGGAATTATACAAGTGGATAAGCGATGTATACTATTTGTATAATAGTTTTTTGTACTTGTTTTTAGGCACCGTGTTCCAATAAAATATAGTACTAAAATATATCAGGCAGTTAATTCTGTTGTGTGAATCAGTCCTAAAATACATCTTAGAAAAATTAGTGAAAGAAAAATTTGTCTTCTTTTTACCAAAAACATAAATGTCTGTTATGATTAACGAAACGTTCACAAAATGCAACTTCTCAAAGTTAGGACCATTCTCAGTGGTGCATACTTGACACCGCGGCCGAAGTACAAGTTTGGTTGTGTACCTTTCACGATGCATTTGTACAGTGGTTCTATTGGCACGAACTTATTCGCATGTTAATGCAAAGATGTTCATGCTGGATTTCAGTCGTTACGATAGCCTTCTATCATTAAGATAGTCTTCCGTCAAGACCTAATTGAGACCTAAAATGGTCCCAAATTAGGTCTTGACGACAAGTGAGAGTTTCTTATAGTCGAACCTGCTGCCTGATCACGTGAAGAAGGAATCAAAAAGGTGCACGTCCTAACTATGGAAGTTGTCGAAACTGTCTGATCTGTGAAGAAAGCCTGGTAAAGGGACAGCCGTCAGACATTTTAGCAGACTTAACTTGCATCACTTGATAGCTCATGTGAAATCCTAATTCAGCAGCGTTCTTCACATGAACATCGCAAGCTTAAGTGCATGGGCGTTATAAGAAACGCACAGTCCTTTTCGGATACATTCAAGGCTTCAATTAGGACGCTCCGGCTGGCGTTTTGAAGCACCGGCAGATGGCGTCTTACTTGTACATTTTCGCTTCTGCTTTCCTATGTGATAATGTTTCATATCAATAATATCTACCTCCTTTAAATGCTTTTATATAAAGTTCTGAGAACGTGGAGTATTTTCATATGGAGTACATTAAAATCATAATTATGCTCCTACGACGTTATTTTTCAGTACACTATTTTTTTGTTTTTGAGTACTGCTTTTAAAACAGATTTTTCTGTATTTTTACATTAACTGCTAAATAGTCTTTGTGGGTAATAATTTAAATATTTACTGTTCTGATACCACATTTTAAATATCATAATTAAACTGAATATTATGTTTAAATGTTCGCCAATGGCACCTTCTTTCAAGAAAATGAAATAAAATTTAGAAACATATATACATATATATATAATAGCAGAAAACAGCATAAAAATTATGGAGTTTAAAAATGGCTATTCGTACAGACAGTGTTATTTCGATATGTAAATTGTGAGCTTAAAATTGGGATTTCGATACTTTATCCCATCTTCAAAGTATTGAAAGTTCGGTAAAGTTGTAGTCCGAAAATTGACAAAAAAATTCATTAAAAATTTGACACAATATTTACTGTTTATAACTTGGCTTTCAATTATTCCAGTTTATTTGTTGATTAGATTCTCTCATTGAATACTACAATACTTTTGTTATTTAATACTTTAGAAAACCCGTGTAAAAAATAAATATTAAATTAAAAATTTATTTTTCTGTAAGCAAATTTCAATTATGAGGAAAGAATATTAAAACGAGAACAAATTATGAGCATGCGCGGGGAAGAAAAGTGCCATTTGCGAATTGCGTTGGAAATTTTAAAAATATATATCACCATCATTTAAGCGAGGTAATTATTCTGAAGTTCAATTTCGCAATTCTTAACTGTTCTAATCATTATTACATAAGAATTGAAAATCTTGAAGCTCACTATATCGGGATTACGTCGGGATTCAGGACGCGGAAGCTGTTCATCGTAGCATTTAACCTTGGCATTCAATCATTTATCCTTGAAACCAGTAGATGGCGGCACCATTCCTCTCCATGTTCGCCGATTTTATTATTCTTTAACTGGAAACTTTCTTGATTTTCTTCACAAAACAACACAAAATTATTTCTCGTTTACTTTTATATGATTTAAAGCTTAAAACTACTATGAGGAAATTACGTCAATTTCAAATTGCTGAATCCAAATAAATGAATTTTCAAAAAATGAATATAAAAATCCGAAATCGGAATTCATTTGGTCGTGCAAATCGCAATCGTGAGAGAATCTTGCGTCTTCCAAAGAGCTCTCAAATTAGTAATTAGCTTAAAATTTATAAACTTGAACTGCAGCTTAAAATCACAGATTCAAAAAATTATGAAGTGCGCAGTGAACATCAGAAACTCATAGCTGACAAGAGTGCTACATTTTTCATTTATGTACGCATTAACAATAAAAATAATTTAACTGATAAAAAAAAAAAATCTCTGATAAAAGCTGCTTAACAGAAAAACTGCGGATTTAGGAAAATTTCATACATTTTAGAATAATTATGGAACGTAAGATTGGGCCATTTTTTAGTTCTGCCAAATTTCAACACAAAATTTATATTTCTATTGGCTGCACTATTACTTAATGGAACATGAGTGATTTTAAATTATGTTTTATTTAGTATCAATCATTAAAGCTATTTCACTATTTATAAAATTATTGGTTTTCTAATTACTCTACATTTGTTTGATTTGAAATTATTCTACATTTGATATTAATTGAATGGAAGTTCAAAACACTTTTGTAATATTCTTTCTAGTGAATTTATAGAAGTTTTTCCCTCGAATTCAAATATTTTGATTCAGATACTAAAAGACTCCAAATTTAACTGACATGTCTAATCTGCTTGGTGCTGCCATCTAAGGGCAAAAAGCAAAGTCAGTAGTTTCTTTTTTATAATTATTGGTAATTTAATATAAATGTTAAATCTGAAATCATAACCGATCAAAATCTTCAATTACAAAAAATATTCAAAACATTCACAGTATAATTCTCATATACATACATCTATGTATATAATAAATATCTGATTTAGAATTTAAAGGAAATTTATGTCTTATAGTACTCTTCCTCCCCCCCCCCTCTTGATTGTTTAGAAATTTGTCCATATAATATTACATCGAATAAACGAATGAATAGCATTCGAAGTGCAATCGTTTATAAAGCTAATTTATGGAAATCCTTAAAAAACTTTGAGTAATGAGGAATAATTTAGAGCCACAAGTCTGACAAATGATACTCATTTCTAATGCATGCGCAATTATTTCTAATACTTAACGTTAAGTCCTACACATACATGAACTGCCAAATGCCTAACTTTACCTTTGTATTCAATATTTTAAATATCTAAAATGAAATTTAATAGTGATAACAAAAATTTTAACCAGTATGCAATGTACAAGCCTCTGTTTGCATACATCTTCTTTTAGCTTTGTTGAAGTTGTAATAATAATGCTTCAGTCAATACAAATTTTATGGGAAATAAGGGACGGGAGAGAGAGCAGGATATTCAAAAATAAAATTATAAACTAAATTTTAATTATATTTAATATTGAAATTAAAGATTTAGTATAATGATCCGATAGAAGGAAACTGAGCTGTTTCACGATTTCTTACACTTTTAATTTCCAAAAATTAAATTCTGTATCCAAATCGAAAAATTAAATCCAATTCTGTATCCAAAAAATTAAATTCTGTATCTTCAAAGTGTTCGATATGGATCTGATTCAAATTTCAAGATAATTATTTTTAACTGATTTATCATAAATACCTGTCACTTTTAAAAATTATTTGTTTTTGGAAGCTGATCCTTGTGAAAGAGACAGAAAATTATTTCGGAGTTATTTCCTTTTTTCTAAAGATGGATAAATTTAAGCCCTATTTAAGAATATTAATTCAGCAAAATTCCAGACATAAATTTTACAGAAAATGTTCTCTGAAATGTGATAGCTACGCTTACTTGTTTGCTGCCCTCTTCGGTATAGTTGTTAACGGTGCTAACTGCAACATCGTTGGGCATGGACGCACAGATTTTGTAAAAGATAGTGTCTTTTCGATATAGAGACATTTCAAATGTCATCTAGCCAAAAGTCCTCTTGAAAAGTCTGATTGTAGTGGAAGAAGGGTTGGGGACGCTTGGATTCGTTTCGTGGGTTGTTCTTGAATAAAACTGAAATGGAGGTAGGCAAGCTGAGATTCTTTCCGGTAAGGTGTCCAAAGCCTTGCCATAAAGATGGTCACATTTCTTTTACTCTTGTTGATCATGAATTCGTGAGCCTGATTTGGTTATTCTCAGATCTGGAAGGTTAGGTATAAACGTCATTTGTTTAAAAACTATTTTAACGTAAAACTCTATTTTAACATAACTTTGAGATTAAGCATTAAATATTATTCTTTAATGAATCACGTTTTAAAGAAACATCTTTTTTGTCTATAATATGAAATATTATTCTCAAATGATTCACATTTTAAAGAAATGATGTGTTGTATCAATTATATCAAATAATATTCTCAAATGAATAACATTTGAAAGAAATATATTTTTGTAAGTATGATGTCAAATATTATTCTCAAATGAATAACATTTTAAAGAAACGTATTTTTGCATCTATGATACCAAATATTATTCTCAAATGAATTACATTTTAAAGAAACGTCTTTTTGCATCTATGATGCCAAAAATTATTCTCAAATGAATCATATTTCAAAGAAACGTTTTTTGTATCTATATCTGTGACACATTAATTATTCTATAAAATGTGTAGATTACAAAAAATTTTGTTTTTTAAAATACACATCCATTTTGATTAAAATGTAAAGTTATTAACCCTCAAAGTCTAGATGAACATAATTTAAAAATTAAGTGAATATTTGTTGTGTTTTTTCAAATTTAGCATCAAATTTCAAACGCGAATACCTGCAAACCTCATTGCAATATTTATAAAACATTTTTTATTTTTATACGCCACGTGTAACTCACATTTTTTTTAAAAAAGGTTTCCATTTTAGAACGTCTAAGAAAAGATTTAATTTTGTGTCATAAAATTCAGGGTAAGTGTAAACGATAGAGAAATTTGAGTGTATCTTAAATCGCGCTTTTGAAAGATGACAACTACAAGTTAAGTTTTATCCATCGGCTTACTGGAATGAAAATATTGAAATGTTCTTTCTTGTTTTTGCCGTGCATATAATTCTTTCACCATTATTAGATATCACAAACAAAATATAATTATTATTTTTTTTTTTTCCGTGGATCTACGCACTGTCTTTTAAAAGGCCTTTCATAATACTCCAACACCTTTAAAAACATCGCTTACTGCTATGATTTTGGAATATTTTTTTTTTTTTCAGGAATATGGTAAATTCTCAAAGCATAGCTAAAGAAATGCTGAATTTCAACAAAATTTGGAAATTTTACTTACATTGTGAGTATATTTACAACCTTACAGATGTTACGAGAGATTAAAAAAAAGCGGGAAAGTCTGACTAACGACTTCTCTCCTGATTCGCCTGTTCATTAAAGTCTCATTTCTTTCCTGGTTCTTTAAACTCCTAATCATTATTTAATGGAAGTAGTACTATTATCTTTCCTTACAAAAGAAAACAGAAGAAACTGAAAACAATTTTCTGTCCGCTGCTTTTAACTTCGAGATGGGCCTAGAGCGTTCACATCAGATGCTGGCTTCACAAATCTTGCCGAGAGTGGTCAAATTTTTAGGTTAAATGTTATACAATTATCCGACAGTTTTTAAGTATGATCATTGTTTGCAGCGAAGAAAGAGGTCTTTTAGACTATTAAAAGAAATTTCATTTAATAAATTTAATTTAATTTAATTGAATAATTTCAGTTAGCAAAATAAATTGTTGAACATCATGCCTTTTCGCAATGCTCATTTCCCTGTTTCATTCATTGTCTGGAGAAAAGACGTTTGAGCATTACATTAAGTTAAAATGCTGAAAAGTGCACGATCCAAATGTGCCCCACTCAAGCTACTTTTTATGTTTTTTTCGACAGTGCTAAAAATCCCTAGTTGCTTCTTTAAATGTTTCCGCATTTATAATAACCACGCTTCAAAGACGTCTGCTCGATAAAAGAGGGCTGAAACGAAACTGCTTTTGTAGTTAAAACTGTGGTGGGCCGCTGAGTAGAAAAAATACTTAGGGAAGTTGTATAATTAATTGCATGAAATAAAGTGAAGCAAATGCAGCTTCAACATAATTAATAACTTGTGGGATTTAAGACAGAAAGTCATATTGAATAATCAAGTCTTTACCACCATATGCCAGAAAAACGTTTTAAACAAAAATGCTGAGCTTATTTAAACTCTAGTTCAAAGTTCGAGTTCGACTGAAAGATTTGGTTCAAAGATGGAGCTCAGCTGAAACTGAGAGAATTCCAGAGATGAAGTTCAAGTGAAATTGCTATCGAGTTAATTCGTATATGAAGCAAAGAAATCATGTAAGCGTTGAGTTTCTATGGCTGTAACATGAGTAAACGAAGTCTCTGTGTTTCATTTTATAAAGCAACTTATGCTTCTGCGATTTATTGTTAAAAATGTAATTAACTAATTAACACATTATCTAATAAAATTAAGTATAATATTTCATATTTTTAAAATGAATTTGATTTTTTCTTATACGAAAATTTTACCTCATTTTACTATCAAAAGAGGAAATGTATTTAGTATAGATATAGGAAAGATATGATTAAGGTGGTTATTAAAATAATAACTGCAAGTTTACGCTGATTAATAACTGCGTTTAGTTTAAGGAAAATTTTCCTTTCCGAGATATTTGTTTTTTTATTACATATAGTGTAAATAAAGATTGAATATATCAGAACACATAATAAGTATTAAAGTTTAAATTAATTCTTAATGTAGACAGATTAAACTATTTCATACAGTTTGATTAGCTTTGATTAATATTTACATTTTTTTATTACTGATATATTATTTGATTGATCTTCTGAATGACTGACCCATTCCTTTCAGAATTTCCCTCTTTTAAACGCTTGTCTTTTCCTTGCCTTTGATTATCAATGCAACAAAAGGAAAAGGAAATTAAATATCTGAAACACTAATTTATAAACACAAAATTTGCTTAGCAATCATTAATTTTGATTTACACACCGATAATGAAGCATCATCTTCTAAGTGTGAAATTAGCGGTATTTCCAGGTAACTGTAGTTAAAGAAGTGAAGATAATAATTAATATCACTGAATAAATTAGAGCTGAATAAAATCCATATCATTAAGGAAAATCTTAACAGGCCGTTACGAAAATCACTGGCTAGAAAATCTAAAATTTAAAGCATTAACTCTTTCTATGGAGTTCTGCGATTTCAAATGCAAATAAATGAATTTTACTGCAAAAATATGCAATTTGCACTTTTTCCTAGTAATACATAATTTTGAAATATTTCTTGCTAAATTATGTGGGAAAAAATGCTGAGTCTGGCATTAAAAATGTTTAATTAGCAATACAACGACATAGCAATTGGATGCGATTTCTGCAGAATTTCTGAGTAACTGGACAAAGTTATCGATCAGCATGATAGAATCTCCAGCATTCCAATATCACCAAATAAACTTCTGGGGGATTTATGGCATGCTTTGATATGCTCCCAATTTTTTTTTCTGATAATTTATTTCCATAACATGAGGAGAATATATCAAGCTTGCACTCATACCAGAGCCAGAAAAATTTTGTATCAATGTTACTTTATTTGCTGTATGCACTATATTTACTCACTATAGTCTTCAGATCTTATCACTCATTGTGATTGGGTAAAATGTTAAAAGAACTGCAGAATATAATTAAGATTTGCTTATCTATACAGGTGCTAAATTTTATGTTAGTAGTCTGAACTGTTATGACCTAAACTTGATATGATTCTTAAGTTGAAAGAACATACCATATTACCATAGGGCTATCTGCCTAAGATAAGAGGCCTTCGGGGAGAATTTTCTGGTAGCCTTTATACAAGTAAATGACGGAGCACACGAAGGCTAGATGCAGCCACTACATCTGATTTGGAAGTTTTGAGAATAAAATGGCCAAAATCTAATCTAAAAGAAAGAAGTATTTAAATATGTCAAATTTGGAAAAATGTTCTAGTGCTTCTTTTGGACAATGACTTATTTTGAATGCTTCTTTCGGAGTTCGTTCTGCATCAATCAATTCATATGTACTTCTATCTTGGGCACAGAATGTACCCCAAAGAAGAATGACATGCAAATTAATTAATATAACACCGGAAAAAGATGTGTCGTTTAAACCAGTTCATATATGAAGACGGCCATTATGAGAAAATTATCTCTTGCTCAGGAAACTGTGTTTGCGGTAAAAGAGAAACATAACCTCCTCTCATACCCATTAACAAAATGGTGTTAGACCAACACAATGGTGTGCACACCATGAGGTGCACGACTATTATTTTCAACGACTATTATTTTCGAGTATCGAAGGTATTTTATAAACATTCCGAAATTTTGCTCTAAAATCACTAATATTGAGAAGGATTTTGTGGCGAAAGACCAAACGATTTCTGAGCAGTAATTTTTATGTAATAAATTAGTAGTATGCATATCTTAGTACGCGTTTCCTTCAAAATAACAATTGCATGAACATGTTTTGGAAAGATAGCACACAGCTATAACAGGATTAACTCTATGAGCAGTATTGCGAAACAGTACCTACCTGTCCAGTCCAGCCTGAACTTTCGAGAATTACTTTCTAAGAATTGGCTGGTTGGTTAACTGATTGAGCTAAAATTCGCAAGGCATAATAATGTAAATGGAGAATGCCTTCTTGAGAGTATTTTTAAGGAAGAATTTTAAAGGATTTAAGTACCTTTAAAATCACGTTATTCACGAAGAAATCCGTAAGACTGAAAGCTAGTTCATTTGGAGTTGAACTTGCGTAAAATTATGAGTGTCCAAAAGTTTTACACATTTTGCCACTGGTAGACACATTTTCCATATAAAAGCCCTCTGCAAACGATAGTTTCTATAGTTTTTGGAAATGCTGTGAATATGTTCTAAGTATGTTTACATTTAATTTCAAGAAAAACCAAGTAATACACCATTTTATTAAGCTGGTTTCTGTGACATTCAACACACTAAAAAATGAGAATAAGATCAGAACATTACTGAATTTGTTAATTATATATTACTTTATTTTTGTAATGGTGTCAAATACTGAAATGCTGACTGTGTGTTTTATTAAATGCTTGTAATTTAACAAAAGTTAGAATTTGCTTATGTAGTTATAAATGCGTATTACATATAAAACTGTGTAAGGTATTTTATTATTATAATGCAAAGCATAATATGAAAAAGAGACACAAAATTGTAATTTTCAAGCTATATAAAACAAGGGTATTAAAGGGTTTCTATCAGAAAAATATAGTTTTTTTCTTATTAAGGAAGATACCTTTGTAGAGACATTAGGATTTTTTTTTAGAAAAGCCGGAGAGATGAAAGATTAGTAACAGTCTTCGCCGGGAATCGAACCACAGACCTCTGGAATACCGGTTTTTAGTGTGCAATCCACTACACCACGAAGGCACGCTAGCAAAGCGGGAGAAATACCTTATATATTTTCCCTTTTTAAGGTGTGACTGAGGTTTTTACGGGACCCTATTGTTAAATCCTGGGTGGGGAGAAATCATCATCCACCACCATTTTAGTTCAAGCGCCACTGTAGAGACATTAGGATGTTTTTAGAAAAGCCAGAGAGATGAAAAATTAGCATTCTCCTTCACCGGGAATCGAACCACGGACCTCTGGAATACCGGCCCAGTGTGCAAACCACTACACCACGAAGACACGCTAAAAAAATGAGAGAAATACCTTATACCTTAAGTTTATAAAAAATTATACACATATTAAAGCTTTACAGTTTTATAACTTTGCTCTTAAAGGTTTTTAATTAGTAGTAGTATAAAGCAGGAATAATATTTGCTAAGTACCATAAATACTAGTGAATCATGCAGCAAATATTGCAATTTAAACAGTCTTGCATAGTTTGTGTGATTTAATATTTCTTTCTTTTAGCTAGAAATGATGTACAAATGATGTAGCCAGTTACAATTCTCGTTACACAGCGGTATATTTCTATCCCCCCTTTTTTTTTCCAGAAACTCCGATAGGTATTTCTTAAAAAAAAATTCCCTTCCCCATCTCCATCCAGGAATCAGATTCTTCAATAGAGCATATCTGAAGCAGGCGCTTGAAATACGTCTTTTCCTGAAAATCGTTCTTTGGAACGGTTCTTAGTATTAAGGTTCCATTTCTACTTCTTATATCCGTGATTGAAGGAAGAATAATTACGAAATATTTCAGGCAATCAAAATCTTGATAGAACAGAATTTCTCACCCTTTGTAAATCCCATGCGGGTATCATGGCCAAAAACTTCTGTGGTATAAAAAGAATATAATTTGGGCAAAAAGCATCTTACATCTACAGCACAAATGAAAATCTAAAATGTCATGTGTATGAAATAGCAGTATATAATACTTACCGAATACTTAAAACGCATACGAAAATCTATAGTTTTACCTTTGCCTATACAGTAAATGTTTACACTCTATTAATGAGAATACAATTTAAACTAATTATTCAGAAAATTCTACATGTTAGAGACAATAAAGAAAGAGAAATAATCTACAAAAAATGTTAAATGCGGAAAAGTCAAATAACGAAAACTTTTGAAGACGGTAATAAATGTCTGAAGTTTACTGGAATTTTGAAATATGCAATATACGTAGCGTATTCGGAAACTAAGTACCGTTTCATTCTAGCGCCGTCGCCGCGCCGTGGTAGGCGTCCCGCGCATGCGCACTAGTCTTTCTTGTTCACTGACTTTCAATTGTCGCCATTTTGGTTGCTCTATGTTGTGTTTTCAGTTTGCTGTGCACATTCAAAATGTTTAAGACAATTAGTTCTCCCGCTGACTGTGAGATTCGTGCCGTGATTAAATTTTTGAACGCGAGGAATGTTAAACCGGCCGAAATTTATCGTCAAGTGACACAGGTTTACGGTGAATACGCGATAAGTGATGGAATGGTGAGAAAGTGGGTAAGAATGTTTAATGCAGGTCGAACAAATGTCCACGCCGAGGCTCGGAGTGGTCGGCCTTCTGTTGTCACCGATGATTTGGTAAGGAAAGTTGATGAAGCAATTCATGAGAACAGACGCTTCACAATGACAACTCTTTCAGAGGCATTTCCACAAATTTCACGTACTGTTTTGTTCGAAATTGTGTCTGACCGCTCGAATTATCGCAAACTGTGTTTCCGATGGGTTCCAAAAATGCTCACTGATGTTCACAAAACAAAGCGACTTGGTAGTGCCCTGACATTTCTCACGCGGTACAGTGATGAGGGAGAAAACTTTTTAAACTAAATTGTGACAGGTGATGAAACTGGGGTGTGTCATTTCACACCAGAATCGAAACAACAATCGATGGAGTGGAGACACACTCATTCACCGAAAAGTGTGGAGTCGTGGTTATCGAAACTGGCGGGAAGTTTCTTTGACGATGGTATACAAAAACTGGTCACCCGCTATGACAAGTGTTTGATCATTGGCGGAAACTATGTTGAAAAATAGTTTAAGACATGTATTTTCATGTAAAAATAAAATTGGATTCGAAAAAATTGTTTTACTATTTTTTTTTTCAAAACGGTACTTAGTTTCCGAATACGCCTCGTATAATAAAATTAAAAGCATTTTCGTAGTCTTTTTATGCATATGCTTTTGATCCTTGAATTAGTAAAAATTATAATATTGCGAACATACTCGTAGCTGGAAAATCCATGTGCAGTTTACGTATTCCCTAAAAATTATGTATTAATGTTCTGCAATGGACCAAAAGATTTGCGTATGATACATTTTCTTTCTATGCAAAAATATTAGACTTTTGAATTAGTAGATGCATCTCGATTAATTAAGATTGCATATAAATCTGGTAATTGAAACTTCATGCTTAATTTATGCCTTCCTCTAAATAATGTGTATTAATTATCGTCGACCATAAGGTTCGCCTATAATATAAGCGGTAGATTAAAGCATATATACATGCGTGCGTCCACACTTACCCCTTTTCCGCAACCGTTTGATGTGCACATGCACTTCTAAAAAAATATTTTAAATGATACAAATATGCATTTTTTTTTTTTTTTTTTTTTTTTTTTTTTTTTTTTTTCATTTTAGATTTAAAGAAAATAATTTTGCATAAGGCAAGAAAGCTAACATTTTTTACGTTCTCCGGTTCCTATACTTGCATTCAAGAAAATGGTACATTCATTAAAAGAATATGTTTTACTCCTGTACCACCCAAAAAATTAATTTAAAAATTTGCGTATTTTGACGTCATTTTCAATATATAAATTAAAATAATTCGTGGTTAATTTTTTTAAGTGCCATTCAGGAATTTTCTTTTATAATTAACTAGTGTGAAATTTTCTTTAATTTTGTTACAACTGATATGCTGAACGAATTTTTACATAAATAATTTAGAAGTGTTTAGGCATTATACATACGTTATTCATATTACCAAGCAGTTTCATTCCTTTAGAACCGTAATAAAAATAATACAAAATTCATTAAATTATAAATATTTAAAATTTTTTATTAATGCAGATAATGTTACGATTTGGAAATGTGACAATCTTTATACCTACCAGTGTTTTCTGTGAAAATGATTATATAAGATTTCTTGAATTAGATCTATTTCGTTTGAAAAAAAAATATATTTAAACCTTGATCACAGACCTAATGCGCGAAATAGCAAAGATAGTAGTAGTATACATAACATTGGGTACCAGCCCATTATTCCACTTTCAGGATTACAGCAGATTTTTATCATCTCCTTCTGGCACGAACTCGGGCACTGACGATGCTGAGGGTAATTAGCTGAGCATGACTTATATTCTTCTTGCAATAGTTAGACTGTGAGTGTTTTATTGGAATACGGATTGGTTTATTGAATAAGACTTTGAGCGTTCATTTTGTGCTATAAGATGTTTGAGAACTAAGGTTCGCAGATAAGTATCATAGATTACTGGGTGAATGTAACAGAATATTCCATCACGTTCGAGTTAATTATGTTATAATTTAACAACAGCAATCTGATTAACATAATTTCGATTAAGCATCAGTAGACTTGTTTCAAAAACTTAGTGACGTTATGATACTATCAAAAGATTTATAGCAACATTTCACCAGGTTCATTGACAACACATTGTAAGGTTTATATTTATTTTAACTAACATTTATTTTAAGCTATCTTTCCTGTCAAGCCTTACTTTCCCCTGGAATTGCCAATGCCAGAGTATGTAAATTTTAGTAGAACGCGCAAAGTATTCAAATTTTTAGCAGAAGTAATTTAAATTAAATAGAAGGGAAACGAGTTTGTAGGTGTGCTTTCTTTATTCAAGAGCGTGAAGGTTGCTAGGTAGAAATTGAAGAACTGCGCGTTTCGGCCTGTGTGCTTGCTTCGGCAGTTAGTTGAATCTTTCAACTTTTTATTCAGAAAGTTTGCTGAAATCTCAGCTGTATCTTAGAACGCGGTTAAGTTAGTCACGTTTAGAGAACCTTGTAGGTAGTGACTTGTTATTATTCATTTTTAGTTGTACTTTCTTATTTTTATTTAACCACCGGGTCGGCGTAGTTTGTGATCGTCAAGTGAATGCATCTGTAACTTCTAAAGTGAAATAAAAATGGAGTTAAACCCTTCTTAAGAGTTTGTGCACTTTCCAGTTCATAGCAGTCACTACTATTGTTGCGGGCAAGTTGGAGCCACGCAACACCACAACATTATTTTCAAATGATTCTGTTCGTAAAGTTACCTTTTTGTCAGTTATCTGTACTGCTTATGAACTTCTTAATAAAGTTTCCAGAAAGAGAGTTTTGCAATAGGGTTTTATGTATTTTTACTAATAGTTATTTTATTTTGTTAGCCTTTCCTCAATTCACTTATTCCCAAAGCATTTTCTTGCCAGGATGTAAATGAGTTAGGGTGAAGGAGAATATTAAAACTGTTGAACCGAAAAAGCGCTTCAACAGAGCCTGATTTCGCTATTGCGAGCACACGGTCTTAGTTTCTACCGGCAGTTAAATGGCTACGCCTTCTCGCGCGTTATTATACTACTGGTGTAGGTTTTCTAAGTCAACCTGTTAGCTTAAATTGAATTATGTAGTCTCACAATACTTTTTACTTTAAAAATTAGTGTTAACAGTAAGTAGTCGGCGTTTCTGTAAGCGAGTAAATCCGTGCCATCTGCAAAATATTTTGTGTTCAATAACACAAAACAGGGTCTTTTAGAACTTTCCCCTGGTCGTGTTCATCTTTAAGCCTATATGAGAATGCGCAAGGATCAACACTTAGGTAGATCCAATTGCATTTTATGAGAGCTAAGAAAACCAGATCGTACAATGTTCATTACTTCCGTTTTCCGCAAAGTTTGCACTCTATTTCAGGTTACTAGCTTCTCATTGAATTTTCGCACGTCCGCATTCTTTCAGAGACACTCTGCGAGAGACATGACTTAAGGCAGTAGTCTCAAATTCGCAGTTATTTCAATTATGTACTTTTTTTGCAAATAAGGTTCTCAAAATGTTTGATCCATGAAGGTATGGACTGAGCTTATGCGCGCTACAGCTGTTGAAGAGAAAACGATCGAACAATGGTTCTCAGTTTGTTTTTACCCATGAACCCTTTTGGTACTTTTTTACTTTTACACTGCTAAGGAGGACTACTGACCGGGAACAAGCCCTTGCAGTATGATGTCCACCCTGCAGACATTTATTAAGTCTAAATTTAAAAAAAAAAAAAAAAAAAAGTACAGAGTCCCATCTAGATAGGGAATACAAAGGACTACCTTGAATACATATGACATTCCTGATAGTATAGGTTACAAAAAAAAATAATAAATAATAATAAAAAACTTAGAAGTACAAAGCTGCATTGATACAAAACTGGTAAAGGTAAAACAAAAACAGTAAAATTTAAGACTAACATTGGAATTTCAAGCCTGCAGTTATACATCACACTGACTTACTATTATACACTTACTATAATTCCGCACATTACAACATATTATGCAATATATTACTATAAGACTGAAAAACACACTAACATAGTAAAACTGATACTACAAATAAAACACACTATATACACTGTTCGTATCAGAAAAGTACACACTGACATAGTAAAGCTGATATTACAAATAAAACACAACATATACACTGCTCGTATCAGAAAAGTAGACAATTCTGTACATGATGCTGTACTGTAACGCTAAAACTAAAGAACACTAGACAATAACCTTTGGAAACAGTCACAGTGAAATTAGGAATATAATATATTCTAGCAGAGTTAGAATACGAGTCATTTCAAAACATTAAATCCAGCAAAATATTTCAATACATATTTACAAAGTTCTACAACCAAGAAAGTCTGATTCAATACTACTATTATACATCACACTTACTTATCATTATACGACCCTAAACTATTATACTCCACATTAATAGAAAAAATTATTCAAGATACTTAATGGAATACTGTACATACATTGAAATAAAATGGCGAATACTACAAAATAACAATCAATATACAATGTGCTTATCAGAAAGTTGGTTCTGCGGCCACGAATATTTGTTATAAACTGTTGCATTTTGCACAGTACTAGAAACTGTTACAAAACATTTGCACACAATATTTCATGGTACTAGCCGAGAGCTCTATATATGTATTTACTATTATACCGCAAACTTAATTGAAAACATAACACAGCGCACTTACTACTTAACAGGTCAATACACTAAGACAATATGTAAATTGAAATACACAGAATACAATACAAAAATTAAGTAAACACAATAAAATTTAAAGATTAATAATGGATAGAAGCGACACTGAGGTACAAATGGACAGACATTGATTGTGGTAATCTGCATCTAGGAGGTAACATGTTCCAGCAAAGTTATTCATGTACTGCACTAAACATGGCTGTCATGCATGTACGTAACATAGGTACAATGGCATGCCATTAGTCTCTGAAATTGTCCTAATTTCAGTAGTTGAATATTATCGTATATAATAAGATACCAAATTTGTAAGGTAAGAATTATGAAAGTTGTTGGTATAGAATTGCCTGCTGTAGCTGCTGTTGACACCGCTTCTGTTCAACAGAATTCACGAGCACAAATGTCCATTACTCGATGAATCTGATTAAATGCGAGCTTACTTCTCTTGAGGGTGTCTGACCACCCAGACCAGTGTGCTTCAGAGGGTTTTTTTAAATGAAATGGTATCGTGAGAGAGCATTCGAAAGCAAAGTGATCCGGATCACCTAGTGTTCCACATCTACAACTGTCTGAAGTAGCTAATCTGAAGCGCCGTAAATAGCTTGGAAATGGTCCGTGTCCAGTAAAGAAATGTGTAAGATGAGCACTACTAGTGACCAGATTCAGACCAACTTTGGGGAAGAAACGAAAGGTTCTGCGGCCTGTGGTGGAGTTGTTCCATCTCTGTTGCCAAATTTCTAACATTTTAAGTTCGGTAATCTTTTTTAAATAGGAAACTGGTGCTTTTAGGGGTGTGACAGGCATATTCAAGTCGTTAGCTACTAGCTTAGCAAGCCTATCGGCCTCTTCGTTTCCAGCAATGCCTACATGTGCTGGAACCCAGCTCAAGTACGGTCGTTGGGACTCGGGAATCTGAAGTAGAGCATCCCTAATAATGTGGACAGAATCCGCTTTGCTGTTGAGTTCTTTAATGGCCAGTAGGCTCGATGCTGAATCACTCAGTATTCTGACTGGTCCTGTTAGATTTTGCTTAATATAATCTAATGCTGCCTTTATTGCTACAAGTTACGCCTGATATACACTATTGTAATCTGACAGCCTCTGTGACCAAGTGTAGCAGATAGTATTGCCTCGCATGACGCAGAAGCCGCTACCTGTGCCAAGCTCCGTTTTGAAACCATCCGTATAAAGACAAATTTCGTGCCTAGCCGGAATTAAGGGCTCTATGGTGACTTTGTCATCATAATTTATGTCCGCCGGATGTCCTAGAGAACGAGGGGAATGATCCTCGTAATCACGAGCGCGGTAATTGGTACCCCACAAGATAAAATCTTCCTTTATGCGTAGGATCCGTGCTTGTCCAGCCTCCCCCTTTTGGTACTGCCAGAAGATCATCCCTCGTTCTTTCATAACCTCAAAAAATACGCACACACACCATAATGTAAGATATAACAAAATACGATAGCTGCTTTAAAAATAATTCGCGACCTCAAAATTAACGATTCTCGATTTGGTGCTTTTCCTTAAATTCATATGTTCTCCCAAATTCGAGATCCTTCCATGATTATATTACAACCTAAAATTAACCAATCATAGCATAGAGCACTTTCTGCATGTACTTAGTATAAATACCTCTCTAAACTGCGTCATCTTCTTCTGCTAGCTACCGCCACGCCAACATCCACGCTGCTTTGCTTGTCCTTTTAAAATGATATCGCCCCGCTAATCTGTGTATATAAGAAATTATTGTAAATATTTATGATAAAAAATTATTGTCTACAAAGAATTGCTCTAATGTGCCTGGAAATAAAGATGGAAATTAGCTGAACTTGGTTTGGTATCAACATCTTCGTCTCGTCTGTCCGTTCTGCTATCAGGGCTGCGCATAAAATATATATATATATATATATATATATACATATGTTAATTTTTAAACGTGTTTTATAAATTAAACAACAAAAAGTATAAAAAGTGTTAATAAGTCTAAAACCAAATACTTAGTAGCAATATAAAATATTGATCACATCCCCCCTTGCAACTATGAAACTCCTCCATGGTTGAGAACCTCTGAGATAGAATGAATGGGTTACTGTGTCTCTGTCACTGTACGTCAGACCACGTAACTAGGGTAATGTGGGAGAATTTCCCACGTTAATACAATCAGTAATTTTAGTTTCCTAGCCGACAGCTAGCGATGCTTAAGTATTCTGAAACTTCTGGTTCCCCGGTTAAGGTTAAGAGTAATTTATTTTTAGTTAATTCAACATATTCGAATCACCTGAAATAAATGTCAGTCTAAAATTAAGTATTTACCAGAAATTTCTTGCGTGTTACACTCTTTTTGACTTCAGATAGAAAATAAACCTAAGTTTGAAGTTTTTCTTTTGTATTATTATTGTTTATATATATATATATATATGATATATATATATGTGTGTGTGTGTGTGTGTAGTATTTTAAGTGCGTAGTTAGAGAGATGGATGCAAAACCGGAAACTTCCAGATGTGGCCCTTTCAAAACACAACTTTATTTCATGGTAATTCACATTGGATCAATTTTGTAGGCAAGGTATTTATCCAATTACAGTTAAATACGATAATTTTTATTTATACTGGTTTTATAAGTACGACATAGGCATCTTAGACAAAGAAAGCAGCGCGAAAATGTTACCACGGTAGAAGCTAGGGAAATGAATGACGTAGTTGTTTTGCAAAGAGTATTTATAATAAGTATGATGCATAAATACAGCTAATCTGTGATTGGTTAAATTTGGGTTGTTATGTAACAGGGAAAGATTTCGAATTTGGGAGAACAGATGAATTTAGGGGGAGAACACCAAATTTAAAATAGTTAGTTTTGAGGTTTCCAATTATTTCTTAAAGCAGCCATCATATTTTGTTATATCTTAAATATCTACCCTTTCAAAAGAAAGGTTAGGAGCGCATGGTGGAAGAAATGTCATTAGTGTATTAGCAAGGCAAATGAAAGTTTATCATATGAGGAAGCATCGAGGACATAGCTTGCAGGTTTTCCTATGGGCTGTCATTGTTCATGACCTTTCTCATATAAGATTATTAAATACTTACACATATAATTTACAACTATTACAATAACTATATAATCTCTATATAAAACTAAATGATAAGTTAACACAAATATAATTTTTAAAGTCCTCAAGTTCTCACAGTGTCCAATGTAAATTTTGTAAAGGCTTTTGAAGAAAATAGTTCCACAAGGTAAATGTTCGAATGTTTTCCAAACATTCTTAATGAAAATATTTTCATAGATTTACCAACTTATCATGTTGAAATATAATGGACAATTTATGATTAATCGGATAAATTCTTCTTATTGTAGATACACACATTTAATCCAACAGAAATTCAATAGCCTTTCCTGAAAAAAAAACTAACATGGACTCTAAAACAGAAAGACTACTGAACTGAAGATTTTAGTAGGAAGTTTATATTTTGCAATTATGTTGTAGAGACATTAGGATTTTTAGTAAGCAAGGAAATGAAAAATTAACAACGTTTTCGCCGGGAATCGGATTGCGGACCTCTGGAGTACCGGTCTAGCGTACAGAACCACTACACCACGATGACACGCTAGGAAGGTGGAAGAAATACCCTATATACTCACCCTTTTAAAAGGCGACTGTGGTTTTTAGGGGACCCAATCGCCAAATTCTGGGTGTGGAGAATCCTCATCCAACACCCTTTTAGTTCGGGTGCCAGTGTAGAGACATTAGGTATTTTTTGGAAGCAGGGAAGAGGAAAAATAGGCAATCGCCTTCGCCGGGAATCGAACCATGGGTCTCTGGAATACCGGCCCAGCGTGCAGAACCACTATACCAAGAAGGCACGCTAGGAAGGTGGCAGAAATACCTTATAATGTAAATAATTTTTTGGTCAAAATTTAAGGATTTGCATTCTTCAAATTATTTATCTTCATTTGCTAATGCTTCAGCGCTTTCTTTCTAAAAACCTTTTCTCTCACCCAGCCATTTTCTTCTTTTGGGAGGAACATATAAAATTAAAATATCTATCTTTCAGATATTAAATTAATAATAGTCCTTTAACACCCATCTTCGTTCTAAAAATAGCCAAACAATAAATTTTAAAAATAAAACATCCTGGAGTTCTGATACGCACTTATAGATGAAATCTGAACCCAACATCTGGACATTAAACTGTCATGTGATCTGAAATGGAACTCGGTATAATAAAAAAGTAGTTGCGTTGCAACTCCCCGCTCTTCACTCCTGCTTCTTTTCGCTGCCGCTAGCCACGCAGTGTCTACTTTTCCAATTTTTTCCATTGTTTAAGAATTGTAAGTTGTACAAAATTGAGGCTTACATATCGCACCCGCAGCGAAGATGTGCATTATCAATAAATAAATTTATGAGAAAATGTATCGTTATGTGTGTTCTTTGGGTGTCATCTTGCTAACTACAAGATTATAATGCCGAGAACAGCCGTCAATCCGTTTCAACTTCCTTTCACCAAGTCATCTTATTACAATAATGGAGCGGTTATATTGCATAATATATATATATAATATTGATACATATTCAGTAAGTGAAATTAAAAAAAATATTTTTTAATTAATTAGTTAACCTTATTTTGAATTTATTTACCACTTATTATTTGTTAAAATATTTTTTAAATGTTCTTAAAATATTTCTAGTTTTTTTAGCTGCAATTAGGTCGAGCTTTCGACCCACATGCTATTTGACCGCTGACTAAAAGGCAATACATGATCGACAGAATAAGTAGTTATAGAATCGTAGTTAGAATCATCGACAGAAAATAAACAGACCGATAAGCCACTGTATTGCAGGCGGAGGAAAGAAAATAGACACAACGTTAGTGCTGCAAATATTTGTTAGCTAAATCAGTTTAGTGAAGCCTTTCGAAGCATGAATTCCGAAGTAAGGATTTCCTGTCAATGCGATACGAAGACATTCGATTATAATGCTTGATGTCAAGTGGTACCTTTGTACGTCATGCAGATTACGTCAGTATTAAACGATGTATTTGTTTACCAGTAAGGAAAACACTATAAAAGCAAAAAATATGTCTTCAAATGTTATAGCATGAATCTGTGTTTTTATATTTCCAGCATTAGCGATTAAATTGTAGCAAAATACTAACATATTGCAAACGAAAACAATGGTTATAAGGCATTTCTGAGGGGGCTGAGCAGTACATATTACTCTTGTTTCTTACTTAAGCTGTGCGTATTCTAATAATAATGCATTACAATTTATATCATTATTTAAAAGTCCACCATGATACGTTAATAAAGATTTGAAATTTTCAACCAGTGTTACCAATGGCCCGAAGTAAGTTATATAAGAAACAACTGCATTCGATAGTACCGGTTATGCCAAGCTATAGTTTGCCAACAAGCTATAAACAGAAAACACATATGACGGAAAATATCGCTAATATATTTTGCTCAATTTTAAAATGTGTAAATAAATTACTGAAAACATATTTCCAAGCAGGCATAAAAACTACGAATTTTGAGATTAAAAGTCTTTAGCCATTCAAAAGAAGTCATGTCAGAAATAATAAAAAAGAGCCTCAGCAAAGGCACTGAACGTACACACGATGGCTTAGGGCAAGATAAGCAATCTCGCACCTTCTGCTGATGCGTTCGTGATCTTCTTTAAAATGAGTAACAGTAAAGGTAAATTTTTGAAAGCCGTTGACGACTTTTAGACATAAAGATACAGATTACATCTTGGATGATGTAGTAGCTTCGAAAGTAGACATAATTGCTATGCTTGGGTTCAGTAAGGAGAAATGGTAGAGAAATAAGGCACTGTACAAATTATACACATACGCCCACATATATGTAATTAATTTGGTAATTCTTGATTGCTTAGATGCTGATTTACTGGGTTAGGTGCTCTTTAGCCTTTTGGTTTCCGCCGATGAAATAAAAATAAATAAATAAAAATTAAGTCAAATAAAAAAATTAAAGAAACCCTAAATTTCAGTAATATGTGCTCCTGGAATTGACTACCTAAAGTGAGGATTCCTGAAGAAAGGACCAGAATATGGAAAAAAAGTGCATAGTGGGGACTCTGCTGTTGAGACTACGGGAAAGTTCTGTCCGCTTATCTTGAGCATTGGACATTTGCTGTTACATACAAGGAGGTACTAATTTTTCGAGTACAATGTGCTCATATTTGTAATGCATGCGTACTGAGAGTTATGCAATTAAATTTTAAAAAAATGATGCTCTAGCTGCTATATTACCAAGAGTTTTGAAAATTTGT
The DNA here is from genome assembly GCF_044657685.1 of Stegodyphus dumicola. Classification (NCBI taxonomy): domain Eukaryota; kingdom Metazoa; phylum Arthropoda; class Arachnida; order Araneae; family Eresidae; genus Stegodyphus; species Stegodyphus dumicola. The sequence continues at coordinate 93,394,194 of NC_140772.1, read as the reverse complement.
GATATGTTACATACTTCTGCTAATTCATATATAAAAACATATATATAGGATACAAATGTTCCTGAAAAAAGGTAAAAAAAAAGGGAAACTGGAAGCTTTAATCGCACGAAATGAAGTAGCTCCTGTTAAGGGTTCGAACAAAATGGATGGTGAGTAAAATGTAGCAATCATCAACAAAGAATTTGGGAAAGATGATATTGTAATCAAGGTAATGTGTTCAATCACAAAATTTCGTTCCAAATGCGCGGAAGTGTTATACAAATACTCGTATAGTTCATGAAATCGGAGTCTGAGTAACTCCTTTGTGTTTTTTCCATTGGTGACAAAACTAATCTGCATCTTTCTGTGTAGCGAATATGTGCTAACGTTTACCTTGAGCTACCAGCTACATTTCATTGGACTTCGCTTAATATAATTAAGATAAATCAAGTATTCATAGTTCTTCTTTTAGGTTTTTATTCTGATTTTTTTTTATTTTGAATATTTGATTTCAACGTACATAGCTTATGATTTTACGTTTATATTTAAAAAAAATTAAAGCTGTTGTAACAATTAACAAACGTGGCACCCCCAAAAACTATTAAGCTTGTAATAAAAAAAAAAAAAAAAAAAAAAAAAAAAAAAATTAGGTATTCAGTGGAGAATTTACTAAGTATTATTTAAATTATTAAAAGACTTGTCATTATAAATGCAAAGAAATACTGAGTGCAATATTTAACTTTAAAAATTCATTTCTTCTAAACTGATTCCTATGTATTTAATCAATTAATCTTTCTCAGACGAGAAATTGTTTAAAATGGAAATTCGAATCAGTTCTCAGTAATTCGGCTGTAAACAGAATTTAACATCCATACATGCGCATGACACGAAATTCAAAGCATTTATACATAATATGTATGTATAAATTTCAAAGCATTTATACATAATATTTATACATAATATGTTATATTTACATTAGTTAACATAACTCCGTTGTTTGAAATTCATTTGTGTACATACGATGAATGAAATATTAAGCACTTCACATTGCCGTTGTCTAGTTTTACAGCATCTGCATGTAACTGAGTTAATTATATTTGATTGCATATGGCATTTTAATGCTTTAATGTTCAGTGACGCGTAGAATTCTGCCAGAGAACAGAATTTAGAATGCGACGAAATATACTTACACAGCATACTGTTTTATCGGATTACGTGTAAAATGTAACAATCATCTTTCCAATACCATTCTCTTAGCTGATATTCAACTTTAATAGCATTTTGTCATACACTTAAAGACGACAGTGGAGTTTATCACTCGATAATTTTTATCTAAGCAGAAAAGATCCTTTTGAACCTAACTTCAGAATCGAAAGGAAACAGCTTATTTTTGAAAGCTTTAAGAAACAAAGCAATTTCAACAATAATTAATGCATTAAATCTTAGAAACTTAACTATTTTTCTAGTTTATAGTTGGTCAATTTTTCACTTGTTTTGAAGAATTATTAATTTTAATTGTTTTATAGAAGATTTCTAGTCTTTATTTAAGAAACCGAGAGCTTTGTGAAAATCTAATTAGTAAATGAAAAAAAGAAACTAAAGTAGCTGATTTTTGTTGTACTTTTTGTATAGCACTAGGATTACTTTTGATGATAAACAACCAATCTTTTGGAAGTTCTGTACTACAAACTATAGGAACAAATGTTCAAGAAAGGAAACAATGCACAAGAAAAAATGCAACAAACATTACTCTTTGACCTAATAAATGTACATTTAGTTTTAATCCAAACTGTATTCATTGGAAAACTGTATGAATTCAGTTTTAATCCAAACTGTATTCATTAGAAAACTGTATTCATTAAAAATCTGTATGAATTTAGTACTTTAAATATTAAGCATAAGCTAAAATACTAATTCAGAAGTCAAACAACAAAAATCAGCGTTACATTTTCAAAATTTTCACAGGACTGTGAAAATTTTGAAAATGTAACGCTGATTTTTGTTGTTTGACTTCTGAATTAGTAATTATCCGGCGTGTTATTGTGTCTTAAATACTACTACAACAATTTACTGATTACGACTGGTGTAACCGTGGCGAAACGCAAGATTATATTCAGTGTTTTCATCTGAAACGTTTTCTTCATTTCTTCATATCTGTTTATGTATATACTTCTAAAAATGTGACGTCCAGAGCAGGGAATATTAGCAAAGAGCTGGAAATTTCTCTCTCTTTTTTTTTTTTTTTTTTTTTTTTTTAGCTTGCGAATGTTCACTTAAATTTTCCCTATGAGTGTGACCGTAGTTTCACACTGTAGTTGTAACCGTAGTTTCTATTTGCAGGCTCAGCATTTTCTATGACTCTCAGGAATAAATTTCTTGCACAAAATGTTTCCTAGCATTTCGTAAAATGTGTGTGATTCTCTAATGCTCTCATTTTTACTTTTCTTATCAGAAGTAAGTTTTACACGACTGATTTCTTTAGATGCTCTTAATCCAAGCTGTTTCAATCGAACAGTAGGGCATGGAGTGGGTCAATGATGATTTTGATCACGGATCTTGGTGATATCATATAGCATACTTTTTGGTAAATATAATGTCAACTAATAATGAGTTAGTAAATGTATACCTAAATGAAACTAATGTTTATTGACATATTGAAATATTTTTTGAAGATTTTGTGATGATATTGCAATCAGTGCAGCAACTTTGGCATTCACATGAATTTTTCCAGACATAATTCAAAGTTCAATCAAACTTATCTTAAAAAAATCTGCCTAAATTTTAAGTATATTCCAAATTATATCTTTCTTTAAAATATTAATTATTAATTGTGTTTTGTCTTAAGACGATTTTCGTCTTAAAAGTGGGTTCTGAAAACTACAATTTCACGCCACTACTTTATGTCTTTATAATATTGATGCAAATCTTTAAGAATTTCTTTAATAAATTTGATTGAATGTAGATAGAAGAGAGAGGTAAGGCATTTAAGCTGTAAGATTTTGGCAGCAAAAATGAAATATCTAGTCTTGAAACGCAATAATAATCAACATGGCAAAAGTACTCATCTGACCGGCAATAAAACAGCAACTTAGGACATACACCTAGAATGGGCAGATGAAGTTTCGATAATCTCCCACGTCAAAGAGCGGCTGTTGAATTTGTGATACGATGCAAATAAAAATCGGTTTTATTTGCTCCTTCAAAACACCCTTTCAATAATTTTACTCAGTGTTACTTTGTTCTTCACTAGCAGTCTGGCTGTGTGCAATAACATCTACCATCCAACAACAGCATTCAATATAACATCGTTTCAAAGACAGTTGTTACACTGGATGGTTTTTATTCTCCAGAACCGTTCGACAGACCTTGAAAGAATGTACAGTGATGGGTCTGTCAAATACAATTATTTTGTTAAGGTAATTTTTATGTTCGATATTGCAATTAACACAATATTTCAGTAGACGAATTTCTAAAAGTCATATTTATACAAAATTATCACAAACGAAAAACATATTGACATGGCTTACTTTTAAAAAATTTTATTTTAAATGCAATTGAATCTTACGATTAACAATGCAATGGATGTAAAGTTTTAATCGTAACAACCGGACTGGAAATATTTATCCCTTGCAGTTCCCGATAAATTATTGCAGGGATCACAGAATCAAAGTGCGTATAAAATTCTGCAATGTGCTGAACTGTTATAATTTACGAGTATATTTTAGGTATAATCTGTGTCAGTGAATTTTCATATGGATATTTATTTCGGATAGCTTCGTGTTGCTACAACATTTATGTTTTTTGGATACGATTCATCATTCCTGATAGTATGCAGATTTAGGTAGCGAACTTTTTGGCATACTAAAAAGATTTGCTGCCTTTCATTTCATACGTATAGAAAATATGCACCCCGCCATTTTTCTTTATTTTAAATTGTGATAAGTTCCCTGAAATGTAATATATCATATAATACGAATACTCGTATTTTCTTAATATTTGTAAATAATGCCCCATATACAATTGTGTAATTTCTAAAATCCTGTAGCCAAGTCTTGTAGGGACCTGAAATTATTATATTCAAGATAGATGGCAAAAATTCAAGGTATTGTTTGGCCTTGAATGCCCTTCTTTTTTTCCCTGAGATCCTGAAAACCTGATTTCATGAGACGAATTTGCAAATGATCTTTCTAATAGGAACATTTTAATTACCTTTAATTTGCAGAGTCGCTAAAGTCAAAATGTTTAAGATTTGCTCAGTATTTGACCACAACTCAATCACAGATGAATGAATGAATTCTAACAACTTAGCATTCATGTATCAACATGCGATCTACGGTGGCTTCTTTATTCTAATAAATGATACAACTATTATTTCCATATATTTTGGAATTCTACTTCAACTGTTACACTAATTCCGCAGTAATAATAGATTAATTTTAACCCATTTCCTACCACTGCCCTATTTAAAGGACAGCTGAAAAATAACAGGTAGAAATCAGTATTTGCATGGTGCGAATATTTTGTCAGCTCGAATATGTAGGGATATGTATTAGCATCTGATAGCGTGAGTTATGTGTCTCGCCCCCTCCTCCTTCCTCTAGACATTTTGATTATTCATCGCATTAGTAAGCGTGATTTGTATCATCTCTTTTGTGGTTGCAGAATTCGTTTACAGTTTACGTTGGACACTCAGCTGGGCATTTTGTATGTGAAAGTACTCTTTCGTTATCATCCTGGTGGTTAATGAAAGCTATATTATTATTAGGTGAGTTTTATCGCATTGTTTTTAACTGTCCTCTAAATAGGACAATGGGACGATGAGTATGCAATTGACGCGTTTTCTTTCTTTATAAATAAGAGTAAAAAATATTCTAGTGTTTTACCCCTGCTGAGTTATGTCACTACAAAGTTTTCGGAAGTTAGAAGAAGCATTAGAACTATTCAATAGTTATTCAGATGAGAGCGAAGTTGAAATTGTTGTGTTACCACCAAGTGCCAGTGAACTAACTGACGAAGATGAAGAGGATGAGAATGAAGTAAATACTGGTGAGATTATCGTAAACGATGTTCCGAGGTCTCTGGAGGTTATAACTGGAGATAGTTTCCAGCCTGAACTATCCACAAGCTCTAGTGTTTCCACAACAAAGTGTAGAAAAAAAGCTAAAAGACACCAGTCATCTTGGATAAAGAATAAATCGCCACAATATACAAAATGGAAATCACAGGATGAATCAATTGCAAGTGACTTTCTCAAGCAGATGGAAACTGCATTTAAACATAAAACTCCATCAGAGCTTTTTGAGCAGTTTTATTCCAGTGAAGTCTACGATCTCATTGTAAAAGGAACTGTGATATGCAACAGATGTAAAAAAAGAACACGATTTCTTGACCACTGCTAACGAAATACATGTTTTTATCGTAATTTTGCTTCTAACTGGTTATCATTCAAATACCTGCAAACATGACTACTGGTCAGATGCTGAAGATCTTGGCATTACCCTGGTAAAAAATGCCATGTCACGAAACCGCTTCCAAAAGTTGAAATCTTATTTACACTTTGTGGACAATGGAACTGTCAGTCAGCATGCCCAGGATCGATCCTTCAAAGTAAAACCTTTGTTTGCCGTGCTTAATAATATTTTTATGAAATTTGGACACTTCTGTGCAAAATCTAAGCATTGATGAAATGATCGTCATGTATTACGGTAGGAATAGTCTGAAACAGTTTATCAGAGGCATGTCTATACGTTTTCGATAAAAACTGTCGGCTCTCTGTGGGAGCGAGGGATATTGTTACAATTTTTCTCTCTATTGCGGTAAAGAATCTGATGCAAGAAGTGGTACTTCTCTTGGTACTCGGGTTGTGATGAAAGTAACAGAGAATATTGTGAATCCTTCAAGCTACACTTTATATTTTGATAACTTTTTTTACTAGCATTGATCTTTTGAAAAGTCTTGTTGAACAGGGGTTTCGAGCTACAGGAACCATACGAGAAAATCGTATAAACCACGAGTGTCCCTTAGAAGAATCTAAGTCTATGCGGAAGAAAGAAAGATGCACGTCTGAATTTGCATTTGACGAGAAATCTCAGATTTTCCAGATGCGATGGAATGATAATAGTACTGTCACTGTTGCTACAAATTTCATCACTTTAGAACCATTCTTTGATGTGAAGAGGCGAGTGAGAGACACAAAGATAAAGTTAACGTGAAGATGTCAAATTTGATTAATTTTTACAACAAACATATGGGCGGTGTGGATCGCCACGACTGGTTGGCTAGACTTTATTCCATTAAAATTCGTGGAAAAAAGTGCTACTGGCCACTTTTTATACTTTCTCTGCATATGGCTATGGTAAACGCCTGGATAATTCACAAAACTCTGAACGAAAATGAAGCTCTAAACTTGAAGGAGTTCCGAAAAGCTGTAACAACAGTTTATCTAAAAAAACTGTGATAAGAACAATGGGTAGACTAGGATCTGGAGTCTACCTTCTGATGCTGGTGTTGGTGTATATAATTATGGCAAAGCACACGAGGGCTATCTGCCTAAGGGGAGGGATGCCTTTCGTGGAGGACTTTCTAAGGGTAACTGGCTCGTATGCACATTACACATGGGGAAAACCACGAAAACACCCATGCAGCCAGCCCGTTCGCGGGATTCGAACCTCGGACCGAACTACCAGCTACCTTCTGATGCAAAAGAAGACATCAGTAAAGAAAGTGTTGGTTAATTTTACTAAAGTGAGAAAAACAACGTCGTTGTTAAAGAGAGGGCTGGAAAGGAAAACCAAAAACATACTGTGGCAAATGTGACACAACACTTTGTCAGGCGTACTTTGGACCTTTCCACCAAGATTAGAGTGAAATTCGTCTGAAAAGTGAAGTATCCTGTAAATAACAAAGTTATAGTCAAATAAAGTAAAATTTGTACATGGAAATCACATTTCATCATTGAAGAGAACACTAAAAACATGTAAGTGTAAATTTGATCCCCTTTATCCCAGTGTCCTATTTAGAAGACGTGCCAGATTTCTTATATAAAATATTAAAAAAAAATCTAATTTTGTTATATTTAGTTTGTATAGGTTTAATTAACCTTAGAAAATATCAGTCTTTTCAAATTTGAACAAAATAAATAAATTGGGATAAAATGGGGTAATATTCGAATGTAAATTTTATTTGAAATTTTCAATTCATTAACTCATGGTTCCTGCAGCGGCAATGAATGGTAAAACTGAATATATCTGATTTAAATTCTCATGCTATATTTAATTAGCAACTATTGTGATAGTTTAATACAGGTATATTCACGAAACTTATTTTCTTCTTTGATAGTAGTGGTGGAGCACGCAAAAGTTTCATTGGAAAAATTAGTGAACTACTAGTCAAAGACACACATATGCAGTTTTAATGCTGCTATTCGTACAGGATGTAAATTGTCCTTTGAGAAAACTTATTTATAATTACTTTATATATTAATTCCAATTCCATCCTTCCTAATGCATTTTCTAAATTCTAATAGCATAAATTTTAACGTTTTATTATTACTTTTGACAACAGATGGCGTTATGTTTGTATTCGTTTTGTTCCGCACATTGTATTTTATATACAGTTCACGTTTTTTCCATCATTTGCGGAACTTTTTTTCGGTGGAGAGTTCCAGAACACAGACCTGTGTCTGATTGCCCTCGAAGTTGATATTGTTTTAATTCAAAATTTAAAATAACGTAGCTGTGTCGCCTAATTTCAAAACACATTTAATAGTCTAAGTTAGGCAGTTCTTATTAAATTAAATAATAATATAATTTCCATTCCCTATATTTATTTGTACTATGCTAGTTATATTTAAATACGGTGTTCTTGATAAAAGTAGTGTCTGAGAGAATATTCTGTATTTATATCACTTACTTTATTTTGGTTAAAGCCTTGGTGAAGTATTGCATGGGAGTGCTATCTGAAAGCGGAGTGCCGCTGGGAGCGGTGTTTGAATTTCTCGTTACGGCTAATTCCGGGTTACGTGTTTAAACTGTTTGCTGTTACTACAAATAGCCATCTGGGAATGGCTGTATTGCTGCTGTTCCAGAAAGCTCAGTCTACTGTAGGTCGCACAGAGTTCCAGACCACCACTCCATTTGTTTCCTTTCTTACGTTACGTTACGTATCGTTAAGTTTAATAAATGATTTGTTTGTTGTTACTGAGTTTCTTTCCCTGGAATATTATTGGTTCAAGCACATGAACAAGCCTGTTTAGGATTTATTTCAATTATTTCTTTTATATTTTGACCAACAGTAAGCACGATGAGAAGCCATAATGTAACCATTTTCTACTGTTAATCCTAATTTTCTATCATTACGGTATTCTAGGATATTTTATTTCTTTATACACAACGGTCTTGAGACTGACAAATAACAGAGATTATACTCTATATTAATTTTAATTTGTAAAGTATATTTAACAGATGTAAACTATACTTAACAGATTTGTGGTATAAATGAAAATGATTCATCTCAACCTACTACTTTTACAGATGAAATAACTGTACAGATTTACTCGTTTACCATATGCCTTACTTGAAGTATGTTTTTACTCTGTGCTGCCACACGAGAATTAGCTGCAAAACATATCGCAGAATTTCCAATTGCTGCAACAATGATAGATAAACATCTCTATATGGATGACTTTCTTGATAGTGTGGAAACTGAATCACGCATTATAATGCTAAATCACGAGATCAAGAATGTAATGGCTCTAATGAAATTGCCTATGGAAAAATGGGCTACAAACATTTTGAAACACAATGATGTACTACAAACACATGAAGAATCTCACAAAACGGAAACAACTGTCTTAAGTATTGGCTGGAATACAAATTCTGATACTTTAAAGCATGCATTCAAGACTTCCCTCTGTGTTTCTACAGACAAATCACTTACAAAGAGATGGTTACTCCGCTGCATTGCTAGTTTTTATGATCCTATAGGACTTTTCACAGATTACTATCCTTGGGAAAATTTTATTCCAAGATACATGGATTCTTGGAATGAAGTGGGAGGAATTACTACCTGCTAGTTTATCAACTCTATAGTATGCAGCTGTAAAAGAACTTGATGATATTTGCTCCCTTTAAATTCCTCGATGCATAGGCATTTCATCACATGTTCCTTTTGCTATTCATGTGTTTTGTGATGCATCTGAACGTGCCTATGGTTCAGTTCTGTACATTGTTATTTTTAAAGGTGACCGATCGAATGTGAATTTAGTGTGCAGTCGCAACAAACTAGCTCCTATAAAGAAAGTTACCTTACCTCGTTTGGAGCTCTTGGCGGCCCTGATGGGAGCACGATCGTTGCAATACTTCTGTGCTGAAATAAACATCTGTTCGTCAAATGCAACATTGTGGAGTGATTCTTAAGTTGTCTTAGGGTGAATACGCAGTGACCCCAACAAATGGAAAACTTTTGTTAGCACCAGAGTAACAGAAATTATTTCCTATACTAATTCTTCACAATGGAGACATTGCCCTGGCAAAGACAATACAGCTGACAAATCCTGGCTGACAATCCAGCTTTCTCGAGGTGTTTCACCATCGACACTAAAAAGCCTGGAAATTTGGTGGAACGGCCTTTCATGGTTAGTCAAATCTTCAGAATATTGGCCTCATTCTGATACGATTTTTAAAGGTTACAGTCATAACATAGAAGAAAGAAAAAGTTCAGACCCTTCACATCGTATCTACTCAAGCAATCATAAAGGCTGGAAACTACAGTTCTTACTTTCGATTGTTATGTGTAACATCTTGAATTCTTCGTTTTAATTACAACTGCAAGAAACAAGAAAAGTTAGTGGGTGAGTTACATGCCACAGAACTGAATCAAGCTCGTATTTATTGGATACAGACCTTTCAGAAAGAATCTTTTCCTTCAGAATAGGAAGCTCTGTTAACACGAAAATCACTCCCTAAGAAATCAAGTATGAAAACATTTAACCCTTTTTTCAAGAACAATGTTATACTTCTTGGTGGTCGACTACAATTTTCTGATTTATCTCATGCTGAGAAACATCCCATATTATTGGAAGGTTCTCATCATTTTAAAAGCCTACTGATACGCCAAACACATTTACGAATGCATCATCTCGGTGTTTAGATTGTACTTTCTCAGCTTCGTTCAGAATTTTGGATATTAAGAGCAAGGCAAGCCACTAAAAAGGTGATAAAGACTTGACTTCCATGTAAACTACTGTAACAAAAGAGAAGTGAACAAATAGTAGAAGCTCCATTACCAGCTGAGCGAATTCAAAAGCCATCTCCTTTCGAAACTACCGGAATTGATTTTGCTGTACCACTATACGTAAAAAATAATAACCCCGTTACAAAAGCTTACATTTTCATCTTCACATGTGCTACAACCCGAGCTATCCACTTAGAATTAGTCTCCGATCTGCGTACTGACGTCTTCCTACTTGCATTACAACATTTGTCTCTAGACGTTCACTTCCTCATACAGCGTACACTGATAATGCCACAACTTTCTGCGCTGCGGACAAAGAGCTGAAATTAATGCGAGATACTATATCCTCTGCCAAGGCAGAACAATTTTATGCCCACCACAACATCAAATGGAAATTCATCGTCTCACGAGCGGCTTCGTGGGGAGGATGGTGGGAAAGAATGGTAGTCTCAATTAAGCGATGAAAACATTACGTAAGGCTCTTTTGGATGACGCTGGTTTGATCACTGTATTATATGATATTGAAGCCGATCCTAACAGTAGACCGATTGTCCACGAATACGGAATAAAAGATGGCTCTGAGGAAGCTTTAAAACTCTCGAACTTCCTCATAGGAAAGAAATTAACTACTATTCATTCCAGCCCGACAAATCCTGAACAAATTTAAATCGTATGTGGAAGAATCGTCAACATTTGATGGACTTCTTTTGATAAAGATTGCAAAAGGAATATTTGATGGACTTGCGCACATTTCATCAAGTGCGGAATACATCTGAAACGAATAAAAATCCGGAAAGGGGACATTGTCCTACTACAAGAAGATTTTAGACCTCGCCACACCTGGAAAAAGGCCCGTGTTGAGGAGCTAATCCTGGCCGCGACAAGAAAGTCCGTAATTGTGTTCTGCGCACCAATGGACATACCATTATCCGACCTGTGCAGCTGGTCATCCCCCTGGAAGTTGACCAGGTTGGGGAGGATGTTCCGACAAAGCCAGCGAACTATTAAAAATAACATTAGCCTTTTGTGAATGGCAACACTTACGATGTTTTTTCTTGTTCTATAATTTATTTTATGTTAGGAAATAAATTGTTAGGAAAGTGTAAAATACTATCTCCTAATATCCTCAAAGCTGAAAATCTGTGTAGCTGTAAGGATAAAATATTCTGAATACATAATAATTAAGGTTTAATATGTCTTATATTAATTAACATAAGAAATCTAATTCATATTTTTGCATTAGAGAGAAACATTTATGAGCTCTGAAAACTAACTGTTACACTGATGTTGAAATTAAAAATGGGTTTAAATGATGATGATTTAGTGATTAAAATAATAAAAATTTGAAGAAGCAGTGAAGCTTGTATAGCTAACTCATATACTTCAGATTTTATAATAGGGTAACGAATTAAGAAAAACACTCTTAAACTTAAAACTCTTCAAAATCTCTTCATGAATTTTTGAGCTTCCATAAAGTGGCCCCCTTCAAATATTTCTAAATTTTTATTTAAGACGCTGTTGTGCTATCGCAATGATTTATATCACAATACATAGGTGGTATAAGGTGGCTGTTGATTAATCATAAATGGCAAGTATCATTAGACAAATTAAAATGGAAGTATTCTTGTTAAACCTATCTTTAGAAGCAGTTTTTCCTTCACTTAAAAATCTGGTTATGTATTCATGAATATGGTTTTTATTTTACATATTAATACAAATTCTTTGAATTTGTTTTCTGGATGTTGACTCATTCTCAGAATTATATAAGCTCAACTTTCAATTTTATGCAGACTTTTACTACTTATGCTAGTTTTATAAGTTGCTGTTTATATGTTAATTCTATACAGTAAACATAAATATTTGCATTATAATCATTAATAAATCTGAGTGCTTTTGAAGTTATTATGGGAATCTGTTCAATCTTTTAAAATTAGTTTAAAATTATTTTTGAATATTATCACGTATTCATCTTAATAATTATATATGTTGCTTTTAATTTAAAATAGCTTATTTCATTTAGCATAAATCTTGTAAATTGCACATAATATTAAGAATATAGAGTATTGTTAGAGCACATAATTTTGAATATAGAGTGAAAACTGCCTTAAAGCAACAATACCTGCCCTAAAATTTTAATACGGAATTATTTCATTTACTGCTATTTGTGAAATTAAGTTCACATCTTTTCTGAAAGCTTAAATCGATGAATTATTGAACATAAGCGCGTAAAATTAACCGCACTCTTCAGGAAACATCTTATCACACAGTTTTAGTGCTTGAAAACTCAATACTTCTTGACTTTCTTAATTTTAGTCTCCTTTGCGTAGCAATTTACTCTGGAAAATCGAAATTTAAGTGTTCGTACTCTTTCATAATTCAATATTACTCTCGTTCAGAATTCTTCCGCAAATTATACATTACATTAAGGGTTGTCGTTATAGAAACAGTAAATTTAACTTGAGTTGAAAATTCAAATTCCTAATTCTGGTTTCAAGCACTCTAAATTGCTTTGCTCCCGTTAATAAATATTTTCTATTTCTAGCAATGGAAATCGAAATAGAGCAGTTTTCAGAATATCGAATGCATAATACATTTATATATATATATATTCAGTTATATAATGGATATTCAGTTAAATTGTAAATGCAACTTAAAAAGATATCAGCTCTCTTCCAACACTGAGCAATTCCATTGTAAGAAAATATCGCATTTCCCCTATAGTAATGTACGTTAACATATCCAGTCAGCAATGCAAGATATGTGTTTCAAATCCAATATTAGTGCAGTTGACTTCTCACGTTTCTGTCTTCCGAAAGCTAAATAGTCTCCAAATTGACGCTAAGTATGAAATGTGATGGAAGATATTCTTTCACCTCTGGATTCGCTAGACTGTATCTTGCGCTTCTTCATAGTAGCAATTTAAGTGTGGGGGATGATGTAAGGAGCTAATACAGTTCCCAGTGCATGCTGTTGTGGTAGAAGTGACTGGATATGTTAACTTACATTACTATGGGGAAAATACGATAATTTCTTGCAATCGAATTGCTCAGTGTTGAAAGAGAGCTGATAGCATTTTAAGTTGTATTTACCAATTTAACTGAATATCCATTATATAGCTGAAGATTTATATATCCAGTTATATAATGGAACATCCAATGATATTTTGTATGCGCATGCCTGAGCCAAAAAAGAGTGTCTCAGATATCTTTCATTAAACATAAAAGCAATGAAATTTAAGAAGATATTGCATGTTGGAAATTTTATAGAGTTTAACGTGTTTAACTATCATTCAAAGTGTTTAAACTCCCTGTGACATTATTTATCGCTGAGTCTCAGGTAAAAACTGAAACTTGGCAAAGCTGTAAAAGAACCTTTATTAAAACTAAATAAGGACAGAAGGCACCTTAATTTAAGAGTTAATCAAATGTAAAATTTAAATTCACACAAACTAGTAGCCGAAGGCTATGCGATCAATTTAATGCGAAGATGGCTCAAAACTAAACCAGCGTGGAATTCAACTATCAGTAATTGCAATGCAATTTTGGAAATTGGAACTTTCATCTCAGATAGCAACCTAGTAACGTGGCCACGAGAGGCAGAATACGCTCTGTCTTACAAACTGAAAACCCTAAGCTTAAATACATGCGAAATAAATTTGCAATGCGGTGAGAAAACGAAAGAGACGTGGCATTACAGATCCAAAATATAAAATATCTGATTAAATAACATAAAGGAACCTTTCATCTTTCCCAGCCAGACTTTGAGAAACTTCAACGAAGGTCTTTAAAGACTCTGCTAAGATTCTTAAACTATTTTAAACTAACTGGAGCCAACATTTTCCACACAAGGAAACCTTTAATTTAAGCTTAAGGTAAAGTTTATAGATGAAGATATCATAGAGACAATATTTTCATTACATCCAAAAGTATACCCTCTTCTCTACCGGGCATATGGAGGGAAAAATAGTTTAGCAACGAGCATCTAAGATATTTTAAATATTCATATATATTTTATTTTATGAAAATTTTGCATCATTTTTGCAATTATTTTAAAGTTAATTTTTCACTCCCTCTGCTCTCCAGCAAAATGTACTGAAATGTATCAATTTACTGCAAAGCGCCACGCCTTATTTTTCCTTTGTTGGAGATTATTCATTTTTTGGCATACTACTAGCGGACTAGCGTAAGGACTGCTTACGGGAATTATAACCTTGGTCTTTAACATTTCTTGTTATATGCTTATCAATAATTATCTCTTTGATTCTGTAATAGGACATTTGCTGCGTCTATGCGAGGTTTGCAATTTGAGTGAAACCTGGATTATTATCATATAATTTAGAGAAAAAACTTATCAATTGTTCCAGCTTACGTTTCTCTTGAGTCGGCAGATGGTTCATCGCAATGGCCTGAGTTTGCATTTTTTCTCCTCAACTGCATTCCTATCGAACTGGCTTCCTGTAAAATAATTTTAGCCATCCCCGCCTTTAATGAATCTATTCTGAAATTACTGGAGGTTGTAGATTTTTCACAGCGGAAAACATTACTGTCTACTGCTCATTTCGTTTTTGAACGTGTAATGTGACCCTTTCGTACACATGTACACTGCTTGCCGTGGACGGCGATAACTTTTGCTTCCTCCACCCCACACATTCTATTATATCTTCTAAAGTGTTTTCGAAAAACCATTTTCCGTCCAAAAACTGTTTTGAGCTCTTGTGTCCAATAGCGCTTCCGCAGTCACATTATTATAGCAATATTTCTATTAGAGACAAATTTTTCCGTATTCAATTGAATTCTGCATGGATTTTCTTGCCTCCAAGGTATCTGTCCCTCTCCATTTAGCACTCCTAATTGGGGCTTAATTTTTTGTTGCCTTCTTCCCTCTTTTTCATTTTGTGTGATCGTTCTTGCGATCGCCACTCGCAGCTGAAAATTTCTACTTTCAAAACACTTGTTACTCTCAAATGGTGGTTTTCTTGTGCTGTAATCATACCGCTTACGATCTGCAACCCGAATGCTTTCAAACGTCACAGCGAGCTCAAATTCTCCAGCGTGCTCGGTGTCTTAACTTGAAGAAATACTGAAACTGTAGAGCAGTCTAGGTAAAATAATTTGAATCACCTCTGTATCTGGCCTCTTCCTACATATAAAATTAAAAATTTGAATTTTTCTTAATATAAAAATTTTCAGCTCTTCGACTGGAGCTTTCGATGTTAAGGTGTTGCCAAACTAAATGTTCGATTTTATTGAGCCAATGTCCTTATTTTAATTCGGGCGAAACTGTCGAGTTTAACGTGTTCTGCCATCCAAATGATCTAAATACTTGGTAGACATTAAGAGACTCGTCGCTAAGTCTAAAATAAAAACTGAAAAACTTGTGTGTTAAAGACCCTTCATTAAAATTAAATAAAAATAGAAAGTATGCCTTGTGCTTACAACTCGGCCAGCCACTTGTGGAGAGATAATTTAAGTTAACAAAGAGTCAGATGCAAAATTTAAACTCAAACAAATTCGTAGCTGGAGGCATAGACAATCAATTTATCTCGAAATTGGCTGAAAACTAAACCGACGTTGAATTCAGCTATCGGCAATTGCTTTGCAAATTCAAAGACAAAAACTCTTATATATATATATGATAGCAACCTAGTAACGTGGGTCAGAGAGGCAGAACACGTTCTGTGTTACAGTCTCAGAACTCTAATCTTTATCACCCTGCGAGTTATATTTGCATTCTGGCGGTAAAACGGAAGGCAAGAAGTGACAGTACGGATCCAAACCATAAAAACCTTGGTTATTTAGCCCCAAAGCAAAAATTTACTTTAAGTAATTATGAAATAGACAGATAAAAGTTTTAGAATTATTACAATTATATACAGAATTAAAGATAAATATAGTTATTTACCCGAATCTCAAAGAATTTTATTTGCCATGTGAAAGTTATACATTCTTTTAAGTCTGAATTTCTAGTAATTGCCATTCAGCATTTACAAATGCTAATTGAACTTCCACTTCGAAAGCAGTATATAATGCAAACCATTACAGGAGTGGCCAGGTCTTTTGAGAAGGCCTGCATGCCGGCATACAGAAGTTTAGCAGTTGAAGCTATGGTTTGGATCCGCTTTGGTAACCATTGATTACAAGTTACGAGAGTTTCTAATTAATTATCCATTAAATAATTTATATTAAAATTCGGTTTAAATTTTTTACCTTGGATCAGCTCACGCATTTTACGCTATAAAAGATTTATTTCAAACTCAGGTGTTAAGCTCGGATCATGAATTGAAGTGAATTTTTAAAGATTTTATTTATTGAGCTCAGTTGATCTCATTTTAGTTCATAGTAAATTCAAAACAAATAGTTGAGTAAGCTTTGTGCTCGATTTACGAAAATTTTCTTACTTCTTATAATGATTTGTCCAGAACTAGAAACTTTTGATTTGAAGTATAGCAATAAAATCAGTTCTTTAACTAAGAATAATATTATTTTCATTGAAATAACATCTTATGAAAAACAAAACTCTTTCTCGAGTGATTGTCATGAAGAATATCATATCTATAAAACAAGAAATGTATAAAAATTTATTTGAATGCAAACTCTGAAATTACTTGACAGAATACTCTAGAAATATGGCAGTTGCGTTTTATCCTTTTTGCTCCAAAATTATGAATATATTACCCCAGCTTCGGTAGAAGTATACAGATGTGATTTAATATATAACCCTAAGAGGAAATTTTAAGGACAAAGTAAATAATTTTATGTAACTGATACGCTACAGCGTTCCCTACCTTACATCTATTTCAAATTTGAAAATTTACATGAAGTGTAATTAGGAAACCTGCAAGCAGACCTTCATTCTTATTTGCCTGAATAAAATAAAGCATTCGAAAATCTGACCAATATTTCATGGTACTCCAATGTTTTGCCCTTAGTTACATTTGTAACGAAATAATGAAGTCAGGAATATATTTTCTGTAGGAATTGAATTGCTTTTGCACCTATCTTGTAATTTGGTTTTCCATATTCTATATCTCTTACTTTACAGCTTTCTGAATAATTTTTACTTAGAAAAGCCTTCAAACTGTTTTTTTTTTTTTTAACACAGGCTGCTTATTATGCAAATGATGTTTTAGAGAGCAACGTTTTCTCTGTACGAGAGCTTCAAGAAATCTCACGATGCTCTAGAATATTCCCCTCATTCCTTTCTTCAAATTATTAATTTCTTAAAGTATGTGATTATGAGATTCTTACTGCAAAATGAAATGCATGTTGTGATTATTTTCTTTTTCAACATTAAATTCAAGTGATAACTTTAGTTTTATTATACTGACTTTGTGAATATCAGTTTTCACATTTGCATATATTGGTACCACTACTAATTAAAGTACAAGTGAAATCGAGTTACTTCTGTAAATGTTACTAGTATAGGAGATGTACATTTCATAAACAAGATAATTATTTTCCTTAATAAAAGTTTCTCTGAAAAGAATCTTTTTTTCATCAATTTGTTTGTCTACTTAACTGAATATCCAATTCGCGGACATATCAGCAGGGTTCAGCAATAGTACCGCTCAGCCGTTGATGATGAACATTCTAGAGAATTCTGGCATTTATTTGCATTTAATAAATTGGGAAAATCGCTTATGCGGTAGAAAAATGGAGCGTAAATTAAAGATAAAAGTGTGCAAAATTCTCTATTCAGCTTTTTGGACCCTGATGCATCTAATTTTTTTGCTTTCAAATTACGATAAATAAAGAATAATAAGAACTAGTCTCTTATCAAATCATTTTAAAATACTTGTAAGCTGTGTTTAGTAGACTGCCAAATCATATGTTTTTGTTAACTGTAGTAAAAGCCACATTATGATAACTGAAAATTCAGTATTAATGACTTTCGAAGGTTTTATATATATAGGGTGTATCAGTAGAGCAATGACAAACTTTTAGGAGAGATAGAATACACCTAGACGATGGGCAATCACATAGCAATGCTTTCCTGGTTCAGAAGTGACGACACAAAATGAAAAAAAAGGAAGGACGCAAACAGTGAGACAAAACATGTTTTATTATGTTTAGTACAGCAGAAACGTACAAATAAGAACAAAAAGACATACTCTTCCTCGAGTGATTGTCATGAAGAATCATCGAAATAATGATCGTCATTAAAGAAGGTGTTAGAAATTACGACTTCGAACAGTGATGCAGACCTCACTTTTCTGGCGCATGGAAGATCGCATAGAAAATTCATGACGCACGGTTCCTGCATCGCGGTCCGGGTCGTAATTTCGAACACCATCTTTGATGAGTTGTCTCTTTCTGTTGCTTTTTCTTTGTTTTTGAGGTACTCTCCTAATAATAAACATGTTTTCTCACCCTGTTCGTGTCCTTTCTTTCTTGACTTTTGTGTCGTCATTACTGCTACAGTAAAGCGCTTCTACCAGGCATTCCTGTGTGATTTCCCATCCTCTAGGTGTATTCTATCTCTCCTGAAAGTTTGTCACCACTGTACTGAAACACCCTTTATATATAGTATATGCAGGGTGTTCATTAAAGTCAGTTATCACCCATTTAACTGCCAAAAGTCTGAAGTTATAATCATAAAAGTATTGTCTAAGAATAGTAAAGTGGTTGTGTACTACAAAATGAAAACGCTTACAGCACCACCTTGTGGAGGATTGCGTAGTTAGCTTTCCACTCTCAAAAACGGTAGGAGATAGAAGAAAATAGAGAATTGCAAAGATATAGAACATCATGGATTTATTATGAAAAGACACCTCGTGGACATGAATGTTAAGAACAGAATCTTTTAAGCACGTATATGTTTGTTCTGAATTTCCTACACTGTGAATTGATGAATCTATTTTATAAATTAAATAATAACTTGTTATTCCAAGACACTTTTCTTTTCGATGTTCAAACTTCTTTCCGTCAGCTGGAATGCACATCTAGACCTTTTTTGAAAGTTCATGTAGTATAGCGAGTGACGCGTTTGCACAGGCATCTATTTTAATACTTCGTTAGAGGTCCTTCAATATTCGTAGGGAGTCGCCTATACGTGCTGTTTGAGGTATCCACACAGGAAAGCGTCTATTGAGGCCTCAGGCCAGAAGAAAGCGGAGGCTACTATTAAAAACCACAATCGATGTCTTGTGCGCAAGCGCGCCCTCATGTTAGAATCATCCATTCCGGAATTCACGTAGAGACAAATTCTGAACAAAATTGGGTATTACGTTCTGCAGAAGTTCTAAATATTGAGAGACCATTAACGCACCCTGGTAACATATTGAGTCGATTAGCCTGTTATTGTAAATTCCACTCCTAACATTAATCGAAAATTGAACGTCAAGGGGAACATGATGAAGTTTTCAGCACCTAGTGGTGGGTGCTCTTTCTATTGTACATTTCGTTCCGTGAAAAGCATGTTTAACACGTTCACGCCGTCGCGGGCGACCGGTGGCCCGCACTAGTCTGTCCCATCGGGCGGCGCATACCACCGGTGGCTCGCACTAGGCTGTCTCATCGAGCGGCGCGTACCACCGGTGGCCCGCACTAGTCTGTCTTATCGGGCGGTGCGTATCACCGGTGAAACGCATTCGATTGTGTTATTAGACTGCTTCTATTGATATTTCTTCTTCTATTGATAGATTCATCAGACGAATCACTTATTTCCATATCCCTGTTATCTATTATTTATTAGGGCAAAAATTAAAAAATAAAATTAAAAAAAAAAAATTCCAACTGCCTTTCTAGTTATAATTATTGGCATAAATCTGAGGTTACGATGAAAAAACCGCACGAGTTACACAACTTGCAAAATAAGTACTCACTATACTATTAGCAAATGTACAACTCGTATACATTCCATTGCATTGACGGAAGACGCGAGCACTGTACCTTTACCATAGGGTGAATCAGTTCAGCACCGCGCCCCCCAAGATCTAGAGCAGCCAAAGAGGCCACACGAGAGCCGCGCACAGAAAGACCAAGCCCAACGCCGGATCCACCCAGGGCAGTTCAACGAACCAAAGGCCCATAGGGGACCCACACCCCGTCGCCCAGGCGTCAGATTTAAAAAAAGAAATATTTACATGGCGAAACAAGGGAAGAGAGAGATACAATTAAGTACATTAACAATATATCAAGGATTGTACAAATTTAACAATAAGAGGTAAAGATTACAAGATTACCAGATAAAGCAAGTTACAGGAAAATGAGTACAGAACACAGAAGGCGTGTTATAAGTTAAGGGCATCACGATAAGACAGAATAGGCCTATTACTGGTTAATGACATCACAATAATACTAAATCTGAATCAAAATTAAATATATTAAATAGGCCAGAGTACATTAGGGAGGATAAAATAATGGCATGGGTACATAACAAATACAAATCAAAGATATGAGCGCATGTGAGTAATAAAAATATAAGTAAGTATAAGGGCAGTACACTATAAATGCGTTACCAATTCAGTATAGAACAATTCAGTATATGACAATGCAGTTAATATTAATCAGCACATATCCGATACAGTACAAAAAATAAATAAATAAATAAATAAATAAATAATATAAAAAGTCAGTATAAATCAGGTAATACAAAGTCAATGCGTAATAAATAGAATCAGAATGGATCAGCACTTAACCAATACGAATAATATAAATATAAATAGTACACTACAAATGACAATATTCAATAGATAACAGGTAAATCAAATTCAATGCTGTAGAAATGCAATCAAGATGAAACAGCACAGAACAAACACGAATAAAATAAATACAAATGCATTATAAATTCAGTATAGAACAAGTAATACAAATATAATAAGTGATACAAATTCAGTGCATAATTAATCTAATCAAGATGAACTCATATAAATGCAATATATAACAGGTAATGTAAATTCAGCGCAGATGCGATACAAATTTAGTATATGAGAGGTAATACAATTCAGTATGTAATAAATGCGACCAAGATGAATCAGCACATATCTAGTATGAATAACATAAATAGAAAGATAAAGGTAGTACACTACAAATGCAGTACAAATACAGTATATAACAATGTGATTAATAGAATTCAGCACATAACAAATACTGTGAATAGAAATATATACAGATTCAGTATATAATAGACAATACAAAGTCAGTGCATAATATATGCAATCAGGATGAATCAGCACATTATAAAAATGAAGAATATAATATGAGGATAAGGGCAGGACACGACAAATGCATTACTAATTCAGTATGTAACAATGCAATCTATATAAATCAGCACATAAGAAATACAAATACTATTAAATATGAATGGAACACAAACTCAGTACAGAACAGATGCATATATTATGAACCATTACTTAACTAATACAGATGATATAAATATGAGTACAAATGCAATATTTGAATATGAGTGCAATATAATTCTGTATGCTATTATATATGCTATTAAATATAAATGCAACACTAATTATTGATGTTAAATGCAACACAAATTATTGAAGATAAATGCAACACAAATATGAATGCAACACAAAAATTATAATATGCTGTTAAATATGAATGCAACACAAATTCAGTACAGAACAGATGCATTTATGTTGAACCAGTACTTAACTAATACAAATGATATAAATATGAGTACAAATGCAATACAGAAGAAACTGCAAATTCAGTATGCAGTAAATAATATGTGCAAGTAATAGAAATCACAGATAAATTGTGTTACATAGTGCAGCATAATTCGTATTACTAACAGTATTGAAACAACACTAGACAATAAATGTCAACATACTAATTCAACATGCAAAGGATATGGTAACAATACAGCTAAATTAATTGATAAATGCAGTAAATGAAACAATTTGACATATAATATAGAAGGTGTAGGAACAGCAAGTAATTAGACAGGTTGACATAAGTCGGTACCAAGATGCATAAGTTTTGACATGATGGCAGTCAGTTTCCGAACAAGATGTCGTTGTTTGATTAAAAACTTACTAAAAGCCTGTTGATGTTGAGCAGGAAAAGGGATATGCAGTTCTCGTGTAAGTTCACAAGAGGATACATAATGCTCAGGCGTACCCGCCTGGCCACAAACACATTGATCAGTTGAAGTGATGTTAAAGCGGGCAAAATATACGGGAAAAGGCCCGTGACCTGTAACATATCTTACCAATTGTGAATTGGCAAGAAGACGAGTCTCATCAACATAGCCCAGGTGATAATGCGCTCTGCGGCCAATATCCTCTGCATCCCAGAGGACCTGCCATTGCATAACTGACTGTAGGTGCAGTTTCCGAAAAAAATGTGATATGGGCCAAGCCAATTCAGGGAGAATTAATAGCATCATCGTTCATGGCCGCTTGCTTAGCTAACTTATCAGCAAGTTCATTTCCAATTGTGCCCATATGAGCACGTGTCCAAAACATTTGAATATTAAGGTGAGCACCTAATCGAAGTAGTTCTTGAAGTTGCGAAATTATTATTGATGGATGCACAGGATTCATTGCAGCAGCCAAGACCGACTGACTGTCCGTTACAATGCAGCAGTTCAATATTTGATGTTCCAGAATATATTTAGTGGCATTGACGATGGCAAAGACCTCTCCCTGGAACACGCTGTTATGTCCATGGAGATGTGCTTTCCATTGATGCAATAAAGTGCCATGGTGAAAAACTGCAAAAGCACAACCAGTATTATCTTCTATTTTTGACCCATCAGTGTAGATGTAATAATCACCATCAGGCAGTTGTATAGATTCACGTAATGTTACATGAACACCAAGTCCATAAGCAGCTGGATGGAGACGTAGTCGATTGTAGGGTCGTTCATAACCTTCAGGAGAATAATGTTCGCCATAGAAGGTGACCTGTTGATTTAGCAATTTAAGTAGTTGTCGTGCTCCCTCCTGTTCCGTTCGGAGATGGAGAGGCAGAAGACCAGTTATTACTTGTAGGGCACTAGTTGAAGTCGTTCGAAAGGCTTTAGATACATTGAGAAGAAAAGAACGTTGGATTGATTGGAGAGACCTTACTTTACGGCCCTGCATTGGTTGACTCCAAACAGCTGCCCCATAGGTCACAATGGGGACAATAACCGTTTGGTACAGAAGTTTCTGTATATGGGGGTTAAGCCCCCACTGAAAACCACTCATCTGTCGGAGGCTATATGCTATGTTATAAGTTTTCTTTTTAATGTGCAAAAGATGTTGAGCCCAGTTCAATTTATCGTCAAAGACAATGCCAAGGTATTTTAACTGACGAACAATCTTTATTCTTTTATTATTAATTTCGATGCGGGGTCGACGTGCCAGAGATCCACCCTTTTTCGGGATTAGGAGTATAAAAGATTTATCTTCAGAAATCTGTAGATTTATATTTAGACATACTGTAGAAAAAAGGTTGCACGTTTCTTGAGCATGGCGTTGAAGCTCTTCTCTTGTTTTGCCACGGACAATAAAAGCGACATCGTCAGCATAGGCATAACTAGATGTATGTACAGGCCATTGTGCAGCTAGAATTTGATTGAAAGTGAGGGTCCATAAGTCAGGGCCCGCACAGGAGCCCTGTGGATAACCTCGATTCTGCAAACGATGGACTTGACCATTATTATGGACAAAAATAAGAGAGCGTTCCGACAAATAATTGCTGAAGGTCTGGAAGAGATTAACAGGGCACTTGGCTTGTTGCAAGGCTTGAATAATGGGCGGCCACCACAAGGTATCGAAGGCGCACTTCAAGTCGACACTGATAAAGGCCGTGTGGTGGCCAGCCAGTTTATTCGTATATATGGCATCGGTAACACCCTTCAGAGCATGCAATGTGGTCTTACCTGCACGGAAACCGTACTGTCGATCGGAAAGAAAATTGGTGTTATGAAGATGATGTTTAAGGCGTTGTACTATTAGCCGTTCAAACACCTTGCCCATAGCTGACAAAAGGCAAATAGGACGGTATGATGTTGAGAGACGGGCATCCCTGTTTTTCTTCAAAAAGAGAATAACTTGACCAACCTTAAATTCAGGTGGAAACGTACCAGTGCGGAAAAGCTTGTTAAAGAAGTCACGGAAGAAAGATAAATTAGATAGGATAATAACTTTAATAATGCCATAATCCACACCATCCAATCCAGGTGCTTTCTTTTTTGGAAGATGATTTCTGAAAGCGTGAAGTCAGGGTCTGGTGTATTATTAGGAGGAGATGTATTCCGGCGAATGTCAGCTTGAAGATGTGTATCTGCTGAAGCATCATTCATTGGAAAAATGTCATTCAGAAGGTTAGAAATCATCTCCTCAGTAGAGCAGATCGTAGGTGAGTCTTGTGATGGTGGAGGAAAATGCAAAACCGCAGGTTTGAATAATTTATCCGATGCTAACTTATGATGTAAACCATAAGTTTCGGTATTATTGGTGCAAAATTCACGCCAAGATTGAAGCTTAGCCTGTAGAATCATTTTTTTATATCGGGCGCGTTCGCGCCGGTAAACTTCTAATAGTCGGTCTGAGGTGCCGAGACTTCGCAATTGTTTGAGCTTCCGTCTCAAAGATCTGCATTTCTGCTGTTGTTGTCCTAAGGAAGAGTTCCACCAGGTAATTGATTGCAATTTCTTTGTATGTCGTTGCGGCAAAAGATCATTACAAATTGCCTGTATCGATGTCATTAGATGGACTGTGAATTCATTCAACTCTGTTGACGTCGTGCAACGATGCAAATGTGGAACTAAATTGCGAAGACATGCAGTAACACGACGACGAAAGACAGCAATTTTATGCCCAGGCAGCCGATAGCGACGGACAATAGATGTACTGGTTGTATGCTCTAATTGAAAGAGAATATACTTATGATCTGATAGACCACTGATATCATCAACCGTCCAATTTTGTACATAGACAGCTGTTGGAAGCGTGGATATAGTGAGATCAGGCCATCCATATGTTGAAGCTTGTTCAAAGGTCGGAGGAGCATCAATAGTGTTATGAAGGACTAGGTTATTTGAGTTAAGAAAATCCTCTAGAAGACGACCTCTAACATCTGTTTGAGGATAACCCCATATTGTACTATGGGCATTAAAATCGCCCGCTATAATATTATGTGGCACTGGGTAATGTTGCCGGATATATTCTAGAAATAGAAGTGCTGATTCCAATGACGCTGTTGGTGGAGAATAAATGGAATAAAGGATAATTTTAATATGAATTAATTCCAGTAATATAGCCACATGATCACGATCAGTCTTGAGAACAAGTGGAGACCATAAGGGATTAAGAATTACGATTGCTGCTCTAGGAGGCTCTGCCTTATTTACATGTTGATATATCGACCAGCGTAGTGGAAAACCCACAATCTTACCATCCCTCGTGTAGGGTTCTTGAACAATTAATATATCAGCTTTAGCATTAACTGCGTAATCAACAGCATGTGCAGTAGCAGCACGAGATTTTTGTAAATTGATCTGGATAAAATTAATACGTTCAAGAGCTGGAGTAAAATCTAGATTCATGGCAGAACTTTTGACACCAGAAGGAGTAGAGGAATTAGCATTATTGTGTGAAGGCAGTGTATTAGAAATTGTAGAAGAGCTGGTAGAAGTACTTCTAGTATTGGGTGATACTTCGAATGTATTCTGCTGTGCGTTGATATGATGGACATTCTGAAGCATAGTAGGGTGTCGGTAGTCATACAAGGTGCCATGCTGGTGGTTGCTGTCTCGACAGTTGATACACTCCGGTAGTTCAGCGTGACAGTCTTTGAGACTGTGGGGGCCAGCGCAATAGGCACAAAACACGGTTGGTGATGTACAGCGCTCCTGCGTGTGCCCATATTGCTGGCACTTGTAACATCTGAGGATGCCCAGAAATTCCGAGATGGGAAGTGCATTCCAACCGAAGAAAAGCTTTCGAACTGCGATGACTGCCTGGAAAGTGGTGGAGTCACATTCGACAATCCAGCGTACTCTTTTAGGGGTACGTTCTTTAAGTTTAAACAAAGGTCGGATTCCATTGTTTTGTATATGAGCAGCTGCACTTAATTCAGCTATCAAATCGTCAGATGAAAGATCTTCAGGAACGTTTCGAATCACACACCTGGGCTTATGACGCTGGCGACGTGTTACAGCAATGTCCAGATTTGTATCTTGAAGTTTATGTTCAAGGCGAGAAATGTCAGATGGAGATCGACAAAAGACTTCTAAACCACCTTGAGGAAGAGAAGAAATACGTTGGACAGCAACTTGAAGCTTATTAAGCGGTGCGTGAACCTGTAGGTCCTCACGCAGTTGAGCAGCTGTTTTCTTTGATTTGGATTTTATTATAATGCTAGGTTGTACTGGCTGTCGAACCACTTCTGCAAAAGTAAAAGGTGTTGGGCTGAAGAGACAGCAGATGATGCAGGTGCTACAGTCGAGGCAGAAGCCAAAGATTTAATAGGCGTGAGAATAGTGGAATCGTGTGTAGTTGCAATTGGCAGAGGTTGTTGATGCAGAAGTTCACAACACACCAAAGTAGAAGTATTTACTTCCGCGTCAGCTGTAGTCGGCGGAGGTATGTAATCCGGACCCTGTAAGGCAAGCTCTTTGAGAGCGTCTAAAGACCGGGTCAATTTATCTCGTAATTCAGATCGTAGAATATGCTTACCACCTCGGAATGTAGTAGCAATAGAGTGTATACAAGTGTATAATAGATTAATTTTATCACTATACAATTGTTCGGTAGTAATCAGTTCAAATGAGTCTAAGTCCTCAATAGGTACTGCGTCTACATGTGCAACAGATGATCGTGACATTGTTACACATATAAATCAAAATCTATATATATCGCATATAAATAAAAATCTATATATATCACTTATAACACAAAGTTATAAGAACTCAAGCAAAAGTAAAAGAAAACTATGATGTTAAGCACCGTTACAACGATGTAAAACAATAAAGTCTAATAAAAACAATTAAATGACATAAGAAATACAGTTCATAAGGAATAATATAAAACAGTCAAAAAGTCAATAAAAATGCTGAAAACACTATTTTTATCAATATAAATAATAGAAAACAAGATTTCGACAAAAAGTTCTGCGTCTCGACAATGTTCAAATATTGACAAAATGAAGGGCCAAAAGGACAAACCCTTTGGAGCTAACATAAATTAAAAGTAGAGTTAAGCCTAGTATACAGGGTGCAAGGTAAATTAGAAGTAGACATAAATATAAAATTTATGACCTAACTCGTTAAATATCAATGATACAGTAATATAAATATTATACAAAGAAAGAACTTTTAATTTTGATTATTTTGATGAAAACCATGTAAAAATAACATAATTAGGTGCTGAGAAATTAATTTTTAAAAACAATTGACCAATTTCTGGACTTAGAAAAATTCCATCGAAAAAGTTAGGCCTACCTCGGTGCCACGTGTTTGGCTGGCGGGAACCTTCCGTAGGGAGGCGGCCGGGGATGTGCACAAAAGTCCGCTAAAAATGCACCAGCCTGAAATCCTTTGTGAATAACACAAAAACACAATTTCACAGAGAAATACTTAGCGCACACACATAAACGACATATCAATCGATGCACTGCACATTCACCACACTTTAACACTAACGGCGCACTTCCGGCGGCAATTTGAACACTCGGAAAAGCACAAAAACCAGGAGCAGAACTGACACACGTCCGACGTCGTTGGTAGTCCACACGGCTCACAACTCGTATACAGGTAATAATAGCCCGCCGCCAGATGAAACGCGGCAAAAATTCGAGCGCTGCCTCACGGCGAAGAACATATAATTTTGGCCCCGGCGTAAACGTGTTAATGCATCCACACTATATCTGCCAAAAGTGTTGGCAGGCCGTCTGTCTGGTTCATGACGAAGTTGCACCATGCGAAACGTTTCTCGACATCTGCGGCCAGTAATGCCTGATCAAGTGTTGGTCGGTATGGTAAATCGTTTAGGATTTTCCAGATGCGACTTTTCGAGAGACCACAGTTTTTATTTATCTTTTTTTATGCTGCTATTCGGATATATGAGGCACATATATGAGGCATATATCATAATGCATCTTTCGTTCGTACTCTCTGCGTTAGGCCGATCAGCTGGATCGAAGTTGTCTGGTTACGTAACCTGTCTCCCTTAAATGTTTTACAGCCTGTAGGATAGTTTAGTATGAAGGATTCGGGGCTGCAGAAAAAGTTGCATCGAGGTGATGCTTTTTGCGACACGATTGTGTACGATCTGCATATTGTCTACTCTATTTGTAAAGATAATACGTAGAAGGAGGCACCCCGCGGTGTTTGAATCATAGTCTCCTCGACTGTGAATTACAAACAATGCCACTGTGAAAAGATACGAACTCGTTTTTCGTCCGCTAATTAATCTTTTATCCCTTTCGTTCAAGTTTCGTGACATCACAGTTTCGAAAATCGCGGAAAAACATATGGGCGTTTTCAGTGTTGTGTTTTTAGCATTCATGTGCATATAGTGTCTTATCGATGACGCTGTACAACTTTTGTAATTCATTTTCCCCTCCTATCTGGTCTCGGTTTCAAGATAGGAATGCTAACTTCGCCGTTTTTCACGGGGGGTGGCGGTGTTAGCGGTTTCTCTGGTAGTTGTTGAAGGAGTTAATGCACTCTTGCATGCTTTACTATAGCTTCTAGACTGTTCTATAATTCTGTTTCATAATTTTCCATAAATGGTTTCGCAACATATTTAAAATTTTTGATATATATATATTAGATATGATTTTTTTTTTCATTTTTTGAAGGAGCTAGATTTCTGGTTGAGATGTATTTTATTTCCTTTGTTCAATACAAAGCCAATAATTTCATTGCTCACAGTTTCTACATGTAAAGTTAATTAAATCAATGCTATGATTTTTTTATCAAGAAAACTTTCGTTTGTTTCATTTGCAGTTGCTGCTTCTAAAATAAAATTTGTGGACACAGCTTAGTACTATGTAATAGCTCAGCATTTTAAAACTTTTATAAAGGAAATTTGTATGCATATTGCTGTTAATCACTAAGAGAACTGCATGAGGTTCTGCGTCAAAGATTAACATTACTATTATACAAAGACTTATCGAGGAAAAAGTTTGAAACGCATGTCAGCTCTTGTAGTGTTTTTAATCTTTGACCTTTCTGTATAAATTCTAATTCGTTCTGCTTCTGAACACATTTCATCAGAATCCATAGCACTGATACCTTCAGTAACATTGTGAGGTGTATATTACTTTTAATAATAGTTATTTTAACTTGTTAGCCTTTTCTGCTTTTTATTTAATTTTTCGTGTTTGCATTCCAAGATGTAAATGAGTTACGTTTAACGAGGATGTAATTAAACTGAAAAAAAAGATTAAGTCACTGCATATTTCTCTGTTGAGGGCGCATGTTGTTGTATCTACCAGGTGTTTGAATTCCGAATCTCGGCTTCGGGTTTTTACGCCTAAGTTTAATATCACACCGATGTAAGTGTCTGAGTCAACTTGCTAGGTTAAATTAATTTGTGTAACCTTGAATTATTAACTCAACTTTAAATTTCGTTTAATTTACCATTATCATTAGTTTTATCCCCATAAGAGGATGGCGAATTTGTAAACACAGATTATTATTTACAGCTCAATTATTTACAGACTGTGCAGTCTGTAAATAATTGAGTTCAATAAAAGGGTCCTTTACACCCTTCCCCTGTTGTATTCATCTGTTAGTCTTAGATATACGTTGCTAACGGACTTTCGTGTACATCTAGTGACGGTGTATGCTAGCCAAGTGTACTAGACATCAAACATATCTTAAGCGTCCTTCTTTGTATTCTTATCGCCATTTAACTCATTTATAATGTCCATAAGCTTTAAGGGATGACTAGGATCTTAGAAACTGGTATATTTATATAGAGGGTACTTAGCCCTTTCTGTTAGGTTTCATTTGGTAGAATTTATAGAATAGATGTAATTTAATAAGTATGAACAATTGGTGTAATTCTTTAATTTTAGAAAAAAAAAACCTTCATACTTTTGTCTAATTAATAAGATCTACACTATGTTTTGATTCAGGAACGTCAAAAGATTTACTAATTGTTCTACAAAGAACATTTTTCTCATTGATCAAATTTTCTATGAAAAATTCCTACGAGACTTCAAGCTTCGCATAATTTTAGGAAAATGCTTCCTTTGATAAAATCTATCGGAATTTATTATATTATTTTACTGATTTAATTTCTTAAACTGGAACCACGAGTTTCCAAGCAATTATCGTAGGGGATATTGAGCTACTTCAATCGTTTTGAAACATCTGTATGAACAATAAATAAATGTAGAAAAATTTAAGATTGTTATAAAAGCACTAGTACACTATTACTTTATCTAGAGAAAAATATTTTGATTACAAATACATAAAACTGTAGGATAATTTAGATAAAAGTGAATTATTAAATTTATTGTCTCTTTAATTGATTATATTTTAATAAAATAATTATTAAACATAAATAATATGAAACAGAATTCGTATATAGCCAGTCTGAATTATTTATTCAGACTGAACATTTAAAATGTAAAGTTTAGTTGAATTTAACGAGCAGTGAAACGTTGAGTAAAATATGCAAAGAGTACTCTGCATTATTTGATTTTTGAGTGTTATTTCCGAATAGACCACATATCTTGTATGCAGTCATGATTTTAACAAGCGGGAAGTTACGAATGACTTGCTGCGTGAATCTCATTATAGTGTTTCGGTCATTAAACTGAGTTAGAGACTGTACCACACATCGTGATCATCAAGTTAGATGACACTACACCAGGCCTTATGACTAGGATAATTATATCGGTAGCTGTAAATTTAAAGATTCCAATTCATTTATTGACAGGGTTCAAAATTAAGCTACAAAAGCTCATATCAGAATAACTTGTTCTCAGAATTTAACTAAATAAAAATAAAAATAAAATTAATATGTTTAATGGTAACAGTTCATTGAAATAATAAATGAAAAACCGGTTGCAATCTAATATTAGGGTTATAATAATAATAGTGACAGATTTTGAGTAACTGGATTTTTATTGGAAAATATTTGCAAAAAAGGATCAAACAGAAATCTGTTGAAAATACGAGTAATTGCAATATCTAAATTACTGCGATAAATTTCTCCAGAAATACTCATAATATTACTTTTACTTATTATATTGCGAAAATAATGCTAATTTTTGATTATTCAGATGTCAAAATTATTCGTGCATTGCGTAATATTTTTTATCTTAGAAATAGAGTGGCTAAACTCTTTGTCAGGGATTTAGTTCTAAACATTTTTTACTTCTAATGTTTTAAAATATAAAATGAAATTGATATTTCTTTCCGAAATTTAGTTCATTTCATGTTGTCACACATGCCACTAACTGTGAATAGGCAAATAGATTTAGCAAAGAAATCGTATTAAAGTGCTTATTCAGAATACGAAAGATACTGCTAAATAAAAAAAAAATGCATTAAAAACTGATTTCGTGCAAGATAACTCAATAATTGATCTTTTTATAGATTTCAGTGATTTAAAACATGAAAAAAACATTACTGTATTGTAACGCATTTCAATAATTAAGACAATAAAAGTCAAATGTTGTAGAACATGCTGATGTTCTAATAATTTCGTTATTTTCAAATAACATCATTTAATTTCTGCGCGAACTATAATGGTATCAAACAAATCGTATTTTAGATAAAAAATGCAATAAACCAATGAAACATATTCAGCCGAAGTTAAAAGGATATTTAATTTATAAAGCAGCGTAAATTTTCCAGAGGAATCAAACTTTCATATTTTCTCAAAACATTTTCATACTTGACAGAAAACTCCTATGTAAACTTATCATTCATACATTTTCTTCTTATTATTTGCATATAATTATGTAAATATTGATCTTAGGTGTAAATATAGATCTACGTTGCTATGAATAATTTCAAAATCAAATTTAAGAAGATCAAGTTTTATAAGAAAACATGAAACTGCAGATTATTCTTATTAATTGAAACTATAAAGAAATAGGTGCCATATATTAGTGTACATATATTTCGAAATAACGTAATTTACGGCCGATGATACTGCATTTCAAAGCATTAATATGCTAATGTAAAACTTATACAGAGAAATATTTGTGCTGTCTTTATAATATATTAAATTTGGAAACAAAAAGCAACTTACATAGTCAATAGTTCAAGTAATATCTATTACTTAGTGGGTCTTGTACTTTTGAATTTGTTTACGATCAAGGGCGCGAACAAAATACTATTGGCACTTCATTTTATTTTTATTATCAGAAAATAATGATAGTTTTTAATTTTTCAGATGTCAAAATGCAAATGTCATGCATTGCGTAATATTTTTTTATCTTTGAAATAGAGTGGCTAAACTATTTGTCAGGAATTTAATTCTAAAATTTTTTTTTACTTTTAATGTTTAAAAATATAAAATGAAATTGACATTTCTTTCAGAAATTTAGTTCATTTCATGTTGTCACACCTGTCACTAACTCTGAATAGGCAAATAGATTTTGGAAATAAATCCTATGTAATGTGCTTATTCATGTTAATAATAACACCGGATTAGCATACTTTGTTGAATAACTGAGCCGTGCTCAAACATTAGTTTTTAAGATAAAAGAGAAGCATCCAGTCAAAATTTATTTAAACTCACAAATGTTGAAATGCGTAAACTTATTCTAATACACCTCTACTTAAAGCTGAAACTCCTATAATGATCTTTCAAGACTTTCAAGTTTCTGTTGTTTATGATCAAAGTCTGGTGTAATTCCTTTGTTACTTAAATAGTGCTTACTTGCTTCAAACTTTTGTACTGCATGGTAGCTATCAGTTCTGTCTTTTTCATTTTCAGAATACGAATCCCAAAAGGCTGTCACAGACTCTTTACTTATGTCAGAGGTATCCCAGAAGTCCTTGAGTGGCAAACAGTCTGTTAATGGATCACATTATTCATCGCCCACACGGGGACAGCATCAGTTTGCTAGCAGCAAAAGTGGCGGAGAGCAGAGACGTAAGTTCTGACTGTGCATTATTTATTTTAACATTACTATTATGTGCTTTTTAGAACGGAATGCATTTCTCGCTTGATGAATAAAATGAAACAAAATGGGCAGTAAGTATTGAGATGTGCTTTTAAAAGACGATGAATATATGAACTGATTTAATGCGGGTTTAATATTTCTGAATAAAGATGGAAAGACATCATGACTTCGACTCGTGTTGCTATCAAAATTATTTGTCACATTAACATTTTCAGTGTTGATGCAGAAAATATGCGTAAGATGTAGTGAGATATATTGAAAATAAATCTTGTTCCAGCTGCAAATGAGCTTAAAGATTTGCTTAGATATAACATTAACTGTGTTTTATCCTTGAAACGTTTATAGGAGTAGTATCCATTTCAGAGAATTATTCAGCAATATTATCGCAAGTAATATTATGCTAAAAACTTAAACTGAAAAAAATGAGAACATGTTTTGTAACCACGTCTCACAAAAGAAAATAAATAATTGTTTTAAATCTGCTAGCCCTTTAAATAAACGTAGAAAGAGTGGAAGAAAAAAAAATCAATGTTTTCAACTAACATGAATTGATAGGAATTTAAAGCTTTGATGAAGAATTTCAAATTGTACTGTGTATAAATGTAGAACATACGTAAATGAGAAAAAAATCACATTACTATTTTGAATCTACTAGTACAACAATTAGGTGAAGGTTCGCAAATGGCAGGCCTAGCACACAATCAAAATGAAAAATATTGACATACCTGTAAAATTATATTGGGAGGTGGTCACCCCAATGTACAAGAATTATTAAATTTCATTAAACATTTCATTAAAATTCAATCGTACTGTATTTTTCAGTACGATTTCTTACAGAAGATATTTCAGGTACTGATTAGAAAATATGTTCAGACAAAATTTAATTCATCATATGGGATTTAAGGTTGAACTGACGTTTGTGTAACTGGTTTGCTTTTTAAAAGGACATTAATTTTTCTTTTAATTTTGCTTTTCCCAAAGCTTATTTTTTAAGAACTAACAGTTTATTGATCTGAGTTGCAATTCAAATTTATTTCAATTGATAACTGATAATGTTTGATCCTTTAAAAACTTCCGAGGAGAAAGTTTATTAAATTAAATTTCTTTTTATGAAATCTTAATTCATAACTTAAGTTTGTTTGGTTTTACTCTTTGATTTTATTGCTGTTAATTTAATTATTCTTATTTTGATTAGAAACCAAGAAACTTTCTGCTCACTTGTTTTACTGATTTGTGAATTTATTCGTCATTTTTTTTAAGTTTCTCGCTTATACACAAATGTCGTGACGTTGATGACAGAGAAGATATCCACCACTTTCTTTTCTAAAACAAATCCAAGAAAATCGTGGGATAAACTCCTTGAATATAATCATGATGAAATCGGGAAATTTCCTTTAAATGCTGAGATGTCCTCTGAGGATAGCTTAGGGATAGATTTCGTTCGTTAGTTGAACTCCTTTACTATTTTTAAGGATGTATCTTCTCATTCTTTAATGCAATTATTGTTAATG
The DNA here is from genome assembly GCF_044657685.1 of Stegodyphus dumicola. NCBI lineage: Eukaryota > Metazoa > Arthropoda > Arachnida > Araneae > Eresidae > Stegodyphus > Stegodyphus dumicola. Next base: position 93,359,423 of record NC_140772.1, on the reverse strand, counting down.
TTATTCAAACAGCTGCAATGAAATGGTATTACATTAAGCGGCGTCTCCTGTATATGTACATCTATGTAATTACAAATAAAGAAAAGAAAGAATCATAATTTTAAAAAGTACATTAAAAACACGGTCTTTAAGCTCGAACTGCAGTCTCAGTTTAAAATGCTGAGTAGAATTGAAGCTAAATAAAAGAAGGAAAGTATTTATCTAAATTATTAACATTTGTACCAAGTAGTGTCGGTACAGGTCAGTTCGACGCCAACAGTTCGACGCCAGCGTTTCGACGCGTGGTCAATTCGACACGAGGTCGTTTCGACGCGGCGTCAGTTCGACACCATACTTTTTTCTTTTGTTTGACGCCACACTTTTCGTATTTTTATTTATTTTTAGAACAAGTTTGCATCATCATTCAAATAAATTTGGTGTTTCACACCCACATTATGGGAATTCATAGATGGTCTTAGGCGTGTTCAAAAATCAATTGATCTGTTATGAACAATTTGCACGTGGAGATGAACCGCCGCACAAGCGGAATGGGTATCTGCGTGCTGCTATGAAAATTAAAATAATAGTTGAAGATTTGGAAATCGAGAAATGATGGAATACCTGAAAGATGTGGCTCATAACTTTGCAATGGATTAGTATAATAACAGTTCTGTGAAGTAATCTTATTTATCTGTAATTATATTTGTCTGCAATATAACTACTTTGTAAACATATGTTTATTTACCATTTGTGTGTTTTGCCTTTTTAATGCTGTTTTATGAAATAAATCAATAAAAAAAAAAACCCTCCCTCATGTCCCGGAGGCTTGATGTTGGCGAGGGGGCTTCTCACTAATCTGGGACGCAAACAAAAATCTAGAACACTTTCACACATATACACACATATATTTATTTCAAATATGCATGCAAACAATCGCTAATTCAATAAATAAAAATCAGTCATATTACTTATTTATATTACTTCATATTTATTCTAAAAATAAATAAAAATACAAAAAAAAAAAAAAAAAAAAAAAAATGGTGTCGAACTGCCCAGGCGTCGAAGCGTATAGCGTCGAACTGCCCCGGCCTCGAACTGCTCCGGCGTCAAAACGTTGGCGTCGAACTGTCGGCCTGCTTCGAGTAGAGTTAATTTCTTCAACTTATGTTCTCTAAGAAAAATCGCATAATATGTTAATACATCCAAAAATATGAATTTTCGTGGCAATATTTGGACATGTATAGGACAGATTTAACATGAAAACAGTGTTAATTTAATATTATATATCCAAATTCTTGTGTCAGAAGATCTCATATCTTCAGCTAAGCGCTCCAAAAACTAAAAAACGTGGAAGTTATAGATTTAGCTTGCATCCTCTGAAAATTAAATGTAACTTAGTATTTGATGCACACTGTTTGCTACGTTTAATGATTTTGTAATTACATATCTCGAGATACTTAAATTTGAAGTATTTTGTTTGTATAACAGCATGATGCACATGCTAACCGCATAATATCTCATACTGAAGTTATTTATGAAGGTATTAAATAAATGGATTTCCTATAAGAGAAAAAGAATCAATCATAGAACGGCAGTTTCCTACATGTTTGAAGTTAAAGCTATTTTTTCTTTAAAATCATAATATTATAATAATAATAATTATACAGCACTTTCTGTTAGATCTGAGAGTGATGGGTTATTGGAATCTTTAAAGATAGCTCTGTGGTGATTAGGTGTTCCGTGGTCGATAAGTTCTGATTATTAGGTGGTTCTGATTATTAGGTTACTAGGTATTTGTGGGTTCTAATTATTAGGAACACAGTAAAGTTTAATTTAATACTTTAATAAATCTCCACTTAAGAGTTAACGTAAAGATTCACTCTTCAGTCTTTGCTATGGCGAAATACAATTATAATTTTAATGTGCTTTTTCAACCATAGCTTACCTTTTTACCCAGAATCAGCTTCAATAGCTATGATTTAGGCATCAGTAATCACTATCTGCTACCGTCCCCCGGCTCCATCCTCCAGCTTGCTCCGCCATGCCTAGGCCCAGACTCGGACTGACCTTTTTCCAGACAGCAGATAATATCAGCTGTTAAATTCAGACATCAGACAAATCTCCGGTTCTATTCAACCTACTCATTCTCCTACTTCATCTCCCAAATATGATGTATAACCATCTGGAGCGTAAGACCTGCATGAAATAATTAGAAGTTTTTTTTAATTATACAAAAAACCTGATGTGGACACCACATGACTTTCTTGAACGGCCTATTAAATTATACACGTTTTTTGCTGCATTTCATTTAAACTTAGATTCTCGGATTTCATGGGAGATATGTTTCACATTGAAATAATTCAATTCTCACCTCTCAGAAAGGCACAAATGTATAAAAATTCAAATCATCTTCACTAAAAATTGTAAAATACAGAAACACACAAAACACCAAATGTAGTTAGAAACAGTTAAAAAATTGTTACAAATAAAATTTAGAGTTTCTAAGCAAAAGTTATTAATTCGTCCAGGGGACAAAAAGACAGAAGTTTCCGTTCACAAAACCAAAAGTTTACTTTTGGTCCCACTTGGCAAAAATACACTGGTGTTGGTGCAGAAATTGACTTAATTCACCTTTATGCTGAGAGTTTTAAATGTAAACTAAAAGCGACTTCGTGAGGCTTAGTAGCACTTTAACAAAATTTAAATTGTTGATAATTCTACAAGTACTTCGTACATATTAAGTAAAGGCATGAAAACGTTAATCTGAACATAAAAAGAACATAATTTAATCTTATTTAAAGCGAAAAGTGCACAATTTACGAACATATAAGAATAAAAAACTGAACTCACCGAGTTGAGTAAAAGAGTGGGTATATATATATGTGTGTGTGTGTGTGTGTATTTTTAAAATTAGCAGCTCAACACGCAATTTTCGACCAACTAGGTCTCACAACTTTTTAAATTTACTACTTTCTACTTTTATATATATACATATATAGGTATGTTTGATGGTATAATATTCCTTCAGTAATATTAGTCATTATAGACCTAGATTTATTTTGATGAAATAGAGAGAGAAGTTATAACTTAGATTTATATATAGAAATATTTTCTTGAAAGAGGGAATTAAAAATTATTTTAATTTATTGCTTTCAAGCAATAGAGTAAAATAATATTTGAGAATACTTAAGTTTTAGATACAAGAAATACAATTAATTATTAGTGAACAATATTTTATATTCCTTTTGAAAGAATGATTCGTGTGAGGAAATATCTATAGGGTTTTGAAGTTAAATTTGCCATTTTGGAAGACTTGGAAGGACAGAAGAAAGAAAGAATTCTTATGAGGCTTTATATTTTTATCTACCCAAATTCATTTCGATGAAAGCGTGAGAGAAAGCAAACTGCTGTTTCATTGTTCTTTGTTTATACTATCTATAATTATATTTCTATCTATTCTATTACATTGACTTATTGCAAAAGACTTTTGCTTAAGACTAAGTTAGATATCTGCGTTCTGTTGCACTTTAGTTTTAATCTTCTGAAGTGCTACATGAGAAAAAATAATAAATCCGTTGTGATTAGTTTCCAGTTGAACGTAAATTATTTAGCACACTATTTATGATTTACTTACAATCACGAATAGAAAAAAATTGAAAACATCTTTAAAAAATTAGAAAACATAAACAAAGAAATAAATAATTATAAAATAAAAACCTTAATTTAAAGATTAGTTCTAGAAACTACGCACAAGCGGAAAAGAGTTATAACATTTACAAAAATTAAGTATAACCATATATGTTTAAAAAATTCCCGTATTTTGTTACGTAGAAATTCAGGTTTAATTAGTATTGGAATTAAAATTACGCTTTTTAAGATTATAACATTTTTTCTTTAAAATTATTTTCAATACATTTAACATAAAATTATTACATGAATTAATTCCTCCTCGGTATACTTTAGTGATAGATAAAAGCATGTTACTCATTTATAATTTTCTTTTTTAAATTTGGCATTGGTATTTTTGTCTAATGTATCTCAAGTCCACCGGCCGAGCGGTCGAAGTCACTGAACACTGGTAATTCGAGATGGTTCAAATTCTAGTACGCGGGATCTATCAATTACTAATTACTACTGAAAATGACTTGCCTTCACCATGCTGCTGCACCATATGCATTCTTCCATTCACGGCTCGCGTAAGCAGGATATGCGCTGCGGATATTTAGAATATCTTCCTATACAAGCACATGCAAATAACGATGCCTTATTATACCATTATACATTTCTTTCGCATTTACCTCAAAAACTGTGCGTCGTATAGGTATAGTTCTTTTGGTGTTTTTTATGTATCTGAATGCGAGGAATCTGGCTGGGAAGAGTTTGAGCGTGCTTGATGGACACACACCAGTGATGGGTCACCCTGTAGGTACTAGTTATAAGATATGGTTCATACATCACGTTAGCAAATTATTCTTATTACAGTAAAAGTTAATGTTTTCAAAATTACCCGCTTTAGTTTATTTAGTATTTAGTTTACTATAAACAAAGTTTAATTATATATTGATAATAATTTAGCATTTAATAAGGAAATACTTTGCTTTTTCGAACAATCTGACCTGTCTTGACGATGATTTAAGTAAGGCCAACTAAAAATTCCGTTATTTGTTCTCTTCTACTTCAAATCCGTATTAGATAATTCTTTAATATTTTATCACAATTATATTTGGTCATTTTGGTTGCCAAAGCAACCATTCTTCTCTAAACTATTAGAATGTCGCAACTGTTACTTAAAATATAAAAAAAAAATGCAATGCTCTTTTATCTATAATATTAGAAAAGTTTTCCGTTTAATGCCCTGTCGCGTATTGTACGGACAATTTTCGTGAGGTTACCGGATACATATTTGAGGCAAAACTCCTATTTTTGGAACACCGATGCATTATTCTCATCATAGAGTTCTTTTCACGACGATAAACCTCTAGTATTTTCTGTATCCATCACTCTGCAGATATTTAGTGAGGCTGATTGTTATACAGCCTTTTGAATATACTGTATCTTAAATAAAAAATTAAAATAAATTTATTAACAATAATACAATTTAATTTAAAGACAACTTTCTCTCCTCTATGGATATTGTTATATTTCTTCATTAAATCTCAAAACGGTGAGAGGGGACTACGTACTCTGCCAGGGCCCGCCCCCAAAAAGCCTGTAGATTAAGAAAAATCTGAGAAGTTTCAGATTTTAACGGTCTCCCAAAGGCCCATCAGCAAATCTATATGCCCCGCCAGAAGCGAAAGTGGGCCTATACTAAGCCCCTAAATCAGAGAAGGGCAAACTACAGCCCGACGGAAGTTTCTGTCCGGCCCGCGGATAAAAATTTTATTTTACGGTCCGAAACAAATTAAAAGAAGTACATATTTATATATTATTTATCCATTTCCTTTTGTACTTTGTTTAAATATTTTTTCTTCCTTTTTTTCAAAGTACTGATGATATTTTTACTTTCTCTATTTTTGCTCTATAAAACATAAATCGACGGAAATTGCAAGCACAGACAGCTTCCAATCGGTAAAGTGTTAAAGGCGGAAGTTCTTTGTTAGTTATAGTTGTAGATTAGCGCCAAAAAGCGTTATCTCTTTCTCTAGCAGACATCTTAATTATCTTAACTTAAAACTTAATAAAACTTAATCTGTTTGCTGGGCATCTAGCTAAGAACGACTTGTCTCGTTTCCCGAGGTTAAATTAAATACCATCAGTAAATCAAGAGAAGCTTAAGAATTATGAAGATGGCTTGAAAAGAATTACATTTTGAGTTCGAACGCAGATTTCAGTGCCATTCAAACAGAACTGGATATTTGTACCATGGCTTTCAACGTAAATTGTGAAGCAGTGAGGTCAGATTTGCAGCTTGAATTAATTGATTTGCAATCTAAAAATCATCTCAATAGTTGATTCTAAATATGCCAAAGTTTGAGTTTTACAAATCGTTATCTAAAGTAAGTTTCTCAAATTTAATACCTCATGCCGAGAAAATCAGTGCTATTTTTGCTTCTTTTTATATATGTGAACAAGTATTTTCAACTATAAACCTTAGAAAGAATTATTTCAGAAGTAGACTGACAAATGAGCATTTAGCCTCGTTCCTTAGAATCAGTATATCTCACATCGAACCTCAATATAAGGAACGTTTTAAAAATGAAATCGCAATTTAATTTATCTCATTAACATATTTAACTTCTAATATCTGTATATTGTTTTTAAAATTTTAGAGAAACTTATCTTAGTCCGCCAAACGTTTTTCTTTCGATTTTTGGCCCGCGACCACAAACGTTTGCCCATCCCTGCACTAAATGGCCTGATATTCATTCCGATTTTGTAAAATTTCAGTGATTATTTTACTTAACTACCTAAGGTAATATTTTTAAGCTTTCCACCCAACAAATATTCTTAACAGAAATTGTAATTTTGGCACTTTTCTAGGCCTCTAAAAGTTTTACACGTTATTAAATACTTCGTTTCATAGTTCCTCAGCAGGCATTTCCAAATCTACAGAAACGGACTTTTTCATAGCTTATAAATTTGCTTTTCTATATAGAGAATTCATTTTAATCAACTTTGTGTCTTGGTTTCAATTTCATATTTACATTATGTAAGCACAAACGTAAGTTATAAGAATGCTTATTCATAGGATGAAACAAAGTGAATTTTTGCCTCAAATTGAAGCATTCATCCACAACGTTTCTTTAATTTGGAAAGCCATTTTCCACAATAAATTTATCTAAATTAAAACAGTAATGACTTCTTTATCTTTCACGAGATATGGTACCTTAATTAAATTCATTACGGAAAGCAATAATCGAAGTGAACAAATCCATTGGCACATATATTTGTTAATATATGAAGATCGAGAGCTCTAGAATGTTTACAATAATGAATTAAGCAGTTGTAAAAGCTAATATATTTATGAAACTTCCAAAGCCGAACTTTCGTCAAATAGAAAAAGTAATGAAGTTGTAAATATACTGAAGATGCAAGAATTGTTGGGATTCTGAATATTTAATTACCGATCGTTCTGTATGGAGGTTAAATCATGACTATTACATCTATATATTAATCATATGCATTACCTTAAAGACAAAATGAATTACTCTAAAAATTCGTCACGGAAATCATTCTATTTTGAAATCAGTCCAACGGTTAGCACACAAAATATGAGCGTCTAAACAACAAAATGCCATTAGTTTTGGCGTCGTCATGGCTTTAATATCCAATGAATTGAAATTTGTTGTTTCCCAGTCCGATGAAAGCAGAAGATAAGGTATGCGTTTAAACTGTTATCGTATTCAAAAGCACAAGTTCGTGCAGCGCTTCATATTGGAATTCCATACCGCTGTTTGGTCTTTGCTATTCATATAGTGGAGTTTCTAGTTTAGTTATATAGTTTATGCCACAATATATAGTTTATGCCACAATATATGGTTTATGCTGCAATCGGTGATCGTATTTCGTGACAGTGTATCCCAGAAGGAAATGTGATACACCATAATAGGTTCTGAGTAAGGAGGCGGACGTTAGAGTGCACTAATTGCCGCATACGATGTTATGCGATATTTTACCTACCGTCCCCAACCGGAGTTACTTTGTTGAGTGAACAGGATGTTTCTGCTGCTTTAATATTGACTCTACTTGTTTCGCGATGTTTGGCTGCTGCAAGTTTGATGTCCAGCTGTAGTTTGCCAGTGATTCCGTTAACAAAAATCATTGCTGTGAATGTGGCTAATGGTGTCACACCATAGTTACGTGGTCCTGAATGGCACGTGATGTCTTCAGCAACGACTCTTACTTCTGCTTCAGCAATAGTTTGAGGTAACAGTAACGCTATCTAACTTTCATCTCTACTGTACAGGCAGACCATATTCTCCCGATCATCCTATACGCCGTTTTTCAAAAAGATTACGTCCAGCTGTACACTGTTTGGCTCAAGCTAAATGCACTGAAAATAGCTATAAGGTATCGTTTGTTCTTTAACTAGTTATTTTATATTAATCAGCTTTCCTATCCTCGTTATTTCCACTTTCCTACCAGAATGTAAATGTTTAGCTCGCGTGATTTTCAAATGAACCAGAAAGAAGAGAATATTTAAGAAAGGTTTAAGAAGGTAGAATCAGAGCGTGCTCTACCTGCTGAATGCCACGCTTTTAAATTCATTCTCTTTGTAGCATTATTCTGCGGTGTTGCATTATTCTTGCCATTAGGTTTGTTATGCAGACCTTAAGCCAGAACCAGATTGGGCATTATTCTAACTGTGCAGCCTTTAGGCTACTTCCTTTTCTTAGTTTTAGTTGTCCACTACCTTTTACGTAAGCCATAATTGTTGGCATTTGTGAGCACGAGTGGTGCCGTATGTTAACTTTTATTTGAGTCAAATAAAAGGGGCCCTTCACACTTAAGACAAAACCCGTTTTTTTTTAACAAACGACAAACTTCTAATATGTTATAAATGTAGTTGCTTAAAACTTTAACTCGAAATGTTCGCTATTCAAGCAGCAAAATTTCTGGTATTCATACACTGAATGTGGCAATTTAATTTCAACAACAAATGGTTAAAAGATATGTTGTTATCTTCAATATATCTATCCCGATCCGGCTGGTATTTTGACTGGAGAAATAACTACTGCTGTCCTCATTAAAGTACATGGTTAATGTAGATTTTATTAAACGGAAAACTGTAGAGATTTGCTTACTAGTTAAGAAAATGAAACAAGTTGCTCAAAATATAAAAATGATAAATTTAGTATATTAAATGCATCATATAGGGTAAATAGGTATACTTTTAGCAGAATTATCTGAAACACGAATGCTGACAGATGCGATTATATTCTCAGCTCGCATTATAAACGAATAAGACATTATAGCTCAAATCATGGGACTCCTCTTGATAACGATGAAGAAGAAGAACTTTATTGTTTCACTCAATGAGTGCCCGTAAATCAAAGCAGACCTGACACGTGAATGTACTTAAGAGTGATGCTACGGCTTCTTCCGCTGCTTTATATCAAAGCAGTCTTTCATATTTACGTCATAAGCAGTCTAGACAGTACCTCATGCATGATATATTTTTCTCTTTTAAGAGTCTAAGGGTTTTACATTTGTACGCTATTAGTAAAAGTCAAACTTTTGTCGAATCTAAAATTATGTACGAGTAATATCTTGAAATGCGTGCTAAGATTTTCCACTCGAGCTTTAGTATTTTGTGTACATATTATTGCATATAATTTGATCACAAAATACAGATATTGCTTTAGAGCATTGGTTTCCAACTTGTTTTAATTCGAAAAAAACTCTTTGGCATGAGGTTTTTAAGCAAATAAAATTTAAATTAACATTTTAATTTAGAAAATTCAATTAAATATACATTGCTGGATTTGTGAAACATTCAGGAGAGAGTTTATTAAGCGTTGCAAACAAATATTCGTATTTGTAGTTATAGCAAACACTGGAAGGAAATTATCTATCAGCAAAGAGCAGAATCGTAGTCTGTAACTATCTTTTATTTTCTTTAATTGGCTGACTTTCATTGCACATAAAGGTTTAATTAAGTTAACAGTCTTACCACTTTCTTGTGTAATGTAGATTTTTAAATTTTAAAGGCAATAATTCACTCTAAATATGGAAATTTGAAGTTGAAATTGTATTGCGTGTAGTTACAAACTAAATTTTACATTATTAATGCCGTCTCTCGATTCAGGATTTTTGAAGTGCTGCAGAGTAGGGAAGTATTAATGCATTACTAATGAAATGACATTTGTTCTTTACATAAGCATCAGAATCCTTATTCCCCAGAATGCAAAATCATCTAATTATCTAATGGATCCTTGCATACAGGAAACCAAATTGGCTTTAAGAAGCTTCAGTTCCTACAGAAATACGCACAGAAAGGGATCTCATGTGAATTTATTAATGGCATTATTTTAAAACTGGAGAATTTCGAATTGTTAATAAAGTTTAATGATAGAAAGATTAAGACAAATTTTTAGTGACTTCTAACATTTGTTTCCAATTATTTTTCATTAATTAGGGTAATTAAACATAACTATTTAAGACGGCTTTGCATTTCCACAGTTCTTCTTTCCTGGTTTTAGCAGTTAATCGGAGGATTTATGAAAGTTTTCAGAATGTTAATGGCGTTATAATTAAACAAGTGATTCCAAAATTCTGAAAATGTGATTTAAGGATGAGCATCGTAAAATTATTTTAACTTCGAGTTAGAACTTTGGACGTATTTAAAGACTTTCTGGTTATGAATATTTAAAGGAAGATATAAATTTGTTATGAGAAGAGCTTGTTATTTTCGTAAGTTTGGAGTCTCAAGCTATATTTAAATTAGAAAAATTTAATTGTCGATTTGGAAAATAAATGAAAAGCAAACGGAAAGTGATTTATTCGTGTGAAACATAGTTCTAGACCTTCCATTATTATGAGCTTTTATATTTTTGTAAAACAACGTACAAACTGCAGATGGAACAACATTTATTGTTTAGATAACACTGACTTAGGCTATACTAGTACGCAGTTACAGTACTCCTTAGGCTATGGACTACTGTAACCGCATACTAGTATGTTATAAAGCCTTCACAGTACTCTACCTTTAATTTATACGTTGTCAGTGAAACTTCAGTTTCAGCTGAAGACAGGGGTTTTAACAAGAACTGTATTTATGTATTGAACATTTTGTAGTCCTAGGAAATCAACGTAGGTTTAGACATAAGTGCTGAGATCTTCCAAGTCGCAGAAAACGATCAATATAAAATCGTTTTTCTTAAACCTAACCTGTAATTGGAATTAAACTGTCAAATAATTTCAAGTTAGAGAAATATTCCGATAATGCAAAGAAACTTTATAAAGGAATCAAAAGCATTATTATGGTCTTAATATAGAGTTACTCATTTTATTTATATCATTTTTAACCTTTCGCTAACCTACATACATTGATAACAGAGGTAATGTTTTCTGGCCATAATTCTGATTGTGAGTTTTGATGAATAAGTATGAATTAGGATTCCCAAAACACACTTTACTATTTTACGATTACAGCTGCTTATCTGTATATGTGTGGCGATGTTTTCGTGCACGATAAATCTTATATCAAACTTTAAAAAATGGATTTTTCTTGTTTAAGCTTTCCGTGTTCATATAAAGAGTTGATTTATGTTTGGAGTAAAATGGGACAACCGATAGTTGTACTTTACTTGAAACCCATAAAGGTCTGTTTACACAAGCAGAAAATTGAGCCCTTTACCTCTCTCTAACCTGTATATATAGGCATGGGAGATAATATTTTCAAAAATTCTATAATACGTTTTCAGTGCTAAGCACGAATTAGGTTACCACAACATCTTTTTGTTGTTTTAAAAATATATATGTGTCTGTAGGTGTGTGATGACATTTTCGTCCACGAGAAATCATATAATGAAACCTCCGAAAGTTTCTGTTTTACGTATTTAAGCTTTCTGCATTCATATAAAGATTTCTTTAGATTTTGGGTAAATTGGATAACTGAAAGTTATACTTTACGTAAAGAGTATAGCAGTCTAGTTAATGGACATTTTGAAATAATGCTCGACTTGAAGCCCATAATAATTTTTAACAAAAACAGTATTAAAATATAATATAAAACCTTTCAATTTTAGTATTTAAGATTTTAATATAAATGGGAACAATATATTAGATTTCGGCGAAAATTCATGAAATGGAAAAGACTTAATTGATGCTTTGAACAGATTTTCGTAAGAAATTATATTACAAGATAATCCAAGACATGTGAAATTTGATATTTAAAATAGGTATGTGATCATATTGCATTTATAAGTATTTAATGTTTTCTTGGGGTAATGATAAATGCAACAAGAATTAGCTTATTATGAAAATGAGCTATGATTATGAAAAATTAAATATATTAGCCTCGATCCTCAATTTTGTGATCTTTTCACTTTTATATCGAATGACGTTTCAAATAAAAGAATGCAGTCATCAAATGTTATTTCTATGTATTATTTTTATACAAATCATTTACAAAAATATATATTATACCGGATATGAAAATAAATGTATCTAAATGCGTAACACTCCATCGAAAATTCTAACAATATGCTGATTTAAAGATTTTGTAATTTTGTTGTGGAATTTTATGTTAAGTAATTGTAAAGAATGTAATTTTCAATTAATAAAGCTAAAATGATAAACAGAAAAGCTGATCGTCTTATTAAGAAAACTGAGCGCTGATATCATGAATTCAAAAAATACTGAAAACGAAATGCATGGAAAGACATAACATTCTATCGGAAATTCTAAAGATATACTGGTTTTTAAAATTTTGTGTTTATTAAGTGATTGATTTGGGAATCTGTGCCTATATGGTCTGGACTCTACTATATGACCAGAGGATATACTACGATTGATGCGATATTTTCACATCAAGGGGTAGAATGGATATGAACATGAGCATGTATAGTTATCATTGTCCATGGTATGGAAGAATAGGGCAATGCAATTATTAGTGCATATAATTATCATCAATAATAATGTATATAAATAAATAAAATTTTATTTACAAACAAGCAGATGATAGGGGAGGGACGTCAGAGGCACCTGACGTCTACCAAATGTATGCCTCTTCTCCACCACTATCCAACGTTTATTGAAGAATTCATGTAAGGTACATGGCCATAAAAGGGCAAGGTGGATATATAATGACAACATTTTCGGAGACACAGGATGCAAGAAACATACTGCAATGACAGAATATAAAACATACAACACAGAATATAAAAGTAGTAAAATATATAAGTAGTCCAATATAAAGTACATAAGTAGTAAATATGTAAAATAAATAAGTAGTACAATCTAAAAGTAGTACCTTATAAAAGTACATTTAATAGATAGGTAATCCAAAACAAAAGTACATAAGTAGTAAATTTATACTAAAAAGAAATAAGTAGGACGATGTAAAAGTAGTACAATATAAAAGTACGTTTAATGCACTGGTGACGGAGAACAGAGTCACCTGGCTTCAAACAGAGATAACAGATATACGCACCACTTCCTCTTCTGGCTAGAAGCAACAACTCCCTGGAGTTCGTTAGGAGCACACTTCGGGAATTTAGACGAATACAAATGCAATGAATTCTTAATTTCGCGGTTCGCCGTGCATTTTAACTCGCATGATGACACTATATTGCGCTAAGAGTTCAGACTGCGCACCGAAATTGTTGCATTTCTGTATTGCAGAATATATGGAACTTTGTTGATAAGCGAGGATAGTTCAAAGAGTGAACGTCTTATCTGACCCGCCAGATGTCCTGCCTCAGGGTTGCAATCGTGATGACAGTCTCACTTATCCACAGTCACACGGTCTTGTGTAATAAAGCGTGTGTGTCCACATTATTGAAGCACTGAGTGGGTTTGGTGTGAGGGCATTGATAGACGTAGTTGTCTATGCAGCCATCTGATCAAAAGACGTATGGTTGGAGTTTCCGAGATACCAAAGCAAAGGAAATAAACAGGAAATAGTCCATGGGACGTGACAAAGTTTGGTGATTTGTGGAACGGGCCCTTTTTTAAGACTGACTTTCAGAAAGAAATCGTCTGCACGTTTATCAGTGTCACTTAAGTTCCATTTGTGTTGACATTTCAATGTGGCGTTTTCAAGCAGGTCCTTTTTCCAGTAAGTGTGAGGCGCTGGAATATTGAATTCCTCTGCGTTTATGTTGTTACTAGCCTATTTAGCAAGGTTTGTAGGCTATTCCATGGCCTATCAGGCCTACATGAGTTCGGACCCATACTAAGTGTATGCATTTATGGGTACTACTTTCCAGATGATGATATATGTTGACAATGAGTGGAGAGGAGTTATTTCGATATGAGTCTTCCAGAAGAGTGGGCATGTTTTGTGAGTAAATAGTGATGAAAGGAAAGGGCGAAGCCAGAGTGTATTCAATGGCAGCTATTAGGGCTAGCGCTTGTGCCAAGGAAACGCTGTTCCAGGTTTGTAGATAACCTTTCAAAGTGTGAATTATACGTTCGCCATCGAACCGTACAAAGGCGCTGCTTACTCTGGTCTTGGAACTAGTAAGGTCTTATCCTTGTATGTGTTGATGATCCCGATTACTGTTGATCTCAACATGTATGCCCAAGTACTTAAGCCCTGGGTACTTGAGAATGGGGTTGATAGGGCATTCATACTGTACTAGGCTGAATGATACATTCTGGAAACTGGCATCCCGTCTTAGCTGTATGATCCTGGTGTAGGTGGCCTCCTGTTCTACTAAAATATGGAGGGGAATCAGTCCCGTGAGAACAATGGCGGCGTTGCTGGCAGTTGTCCTGTATGCCTATGCAAAGGTTTAGAGTAAACGACGTTGGACTGCCAGCAGCTGATTTGTTTTCGGCACGCCATTTGTTGAGCCCAGACAGCAGCTGCATAAATGATGATCTTCTCAATATCAGTGTTGTAGAGAATTTGCGAATGTGGCACATTTGTTCCTATGTCGCTCCTTGTAATTCTCGATCCTTACGTAAGGTGCAGTTTAAGGTTTTAAGTAACCCAGTGTCGTAATCCATGCCAGTCCTTTATCCCATGTATGACCCAGGAATTTAATTCCCGAAAAATATTGGTGTTCTTACACTAAAGCTTGATGTACGGTTTCTGTGTGGGGTTAGTATGTGGCTTAGGAATGATTACGGCCATTGTCCTCTCTACAGAGATCTGCGGTTTGACATTATGACATAGAGCTGTAAATTAAGTGCATATGTTGGTGCTTCTTTGTTCGAATTCGCTCCAACTGCATCTTTTGACGACAAATCCTACGCAGTCCGCATATGTCACAAGGTGTATGTAGTATAGTCATCTGATAGTTAAAATATAATTAAATGGGAAGGTTCCGAAGGAAACGGCCCGCATATGAGGTCTAGCTTCAGCCTCGTAGCTTCACGTTGGTGGTTATACCTTGGTTGTGGGAATGATTAATGTGTGGTCTTTGAGGGTAACTAGCGAATGTATGATGACGATACGGCTATTCTGGACATTCAGCTGTTCTAAGGACTTGCTTGATGGCAGGTCCCCAGACCGTATCGAAGGTGTTTTTTTGGTGAATTGAGAGGGATCTTGTGAGAAGTTGTTGTGTCGTACTGAACTCGATGTTGCAGCATATCTCTCGCAGAGCTTGTTGAGTGGAGAGATTTCGTAGACAACTATACTGTAATGGACTTACAAAATTGGTGATTTGAAGATAGAGAAAGAAACATTATACTAAGAGTTTTTAGTACAACTTTCCTAGTCCTGGAAATAGTTTGTCTGGAGCGTAGGGAGCATGGGAACTGTGGCTTTTTGTGTTTAAGACGACTTGATACGTTTTGAAAGATTTTTTGAATACTTGTCAATAATAGAAGGTTAAAATATTGCAGAAAACAATTACAATATAATATAACATTTTCTTTGTAAATATTCATAAAACGAAAGACACACAGTTATTATTTGTAATTCAACAAATGCCTCAGTACTTTTCTGAAGGCAAAGATATCCATGTTTTATTTATCAAACGTTCATGAAAGTTTATATGTCCAGTATTCTCTAATTATGGAGAAGATGCTGTCTTCACTAGGCTTATGGATCTATACATGCGTTTATAAAATAGGTACAATTAATTAGCCCAAAGGGGCGTTAGCCCAGAAGGACCATTAGTCTCAAAACAGCATTTTGCGTCGATTCATTATAAACGGGCTATAACTTTTTAAATTGTTGCCACTCAATATTATCGCCCTGTTTTATATATAAAGAAATTAAATAATGAAGACTTTGCACGAACGTATGTATGTTTATCGCACTGTAGAAAGACGACAGTACCTATAGCCTACGCATTTTGAATAATGTAAGCTTCCACCCGAGCATGGGTATCTGAAAACCCGAATTTCGGATTTGTTTTGTTATCTATTTCATATTATATAAAACTTAACGAATATTTGGTTAAAAACACTATGATTTCAAAGGGAGAAATGGTAACATTATACTAAAAATAACATGCTTATCTGCAGCGCGCTAACCTGTCTACCGGAAATTCTAAGGATATACTGTTTTTAAATAGTTTGTGATATTTTTGTTAAATTGACTTTTATGTGGTTTAAGTAAGAAGAACATGATGTTTAATAAATAAAGGTAACACATAAACAGAAAAAGCGTTTCTTTGGGCGTAATACAAAATCTGAAAGCTTTCAGACTTTTTTATTTTTATTTATTTTTATATTGTACTTCGATTTGTGTTGTCTGCCTTAGTTGATGAAACTATTCCGCTGCAGTATTTTAGAGTGTAGTAAATTTTTCTCAACCAAATGAAGATTTTCTCATTTCTAGTGATATTATATTATGAACATACATTAAGAAATCAATTTCATTTGTTCCAGTTACATTATACAGACCAGAAAGAAAACAATATAGGAACTCATATTGCTATAAATATTTTTTTAATTACAATAGTTTACTTTTATGTTCATAATAGCGCACACAATAATGAAAGAAATCTTAAAATATTTATATAAAAAACATATATGTTTGCATAATGAGCACAAATAATTTATTCAGCTGCTTAGAATAGACTTTAGAGTCAACTTTTAAAGCTAAATTTTTTATAATAAAATATAACTACAAAACGTTGACCTCTTAATAATGAGCAATACACGTCAGGCTCAAACTTTAAAGCTCATTCAAAACTTCTAGACTTTATAAGACACCTTTTGGCAGAAAAATAATATGGTTAGATTAGGTTAACTGATTATGGAAAGTACGAGATCTGTTTGGCTGTTGTGCCTGTTGTAATCTTCTTCTTGTTGTAAGCAATATATTTTTTTAAAATTTTAATCTACTTTTTTAATTTTAATCTTGATTAATTTTTTTGATTTAATTTTAATCTATCTGATGCAGTCTGCAATATTTTTTTTTCTTTTTAATCTGATTGATATAAATAAAAATGCGTTTAATTCAAGATATATCTAAACATTCAATACTTTTATAGAATTACGTTACATATTTGTTTACTTTTAAATATTCAAAGATATATAATGTCCTCATGCTAGTCTAAATGCATATTAGATGCCACAGTGAAGACCTTTCTCAGGTAAAATGGCTTGTGTTCATGTTATCAATGGGGGCAAGGAAAAACACCCATGCAGTTAGCCTGTTTGCCGTAATTTCCTTCACTCGGACTACCAATGTTCAGCAATCGTATCTATTTGCCGCTAGGGCATAACTTAAAGTAAGAGACTAAAGCCCTAAGAAAACAATGGGAGACCACCACTTTACATACTGAAGCATTCAAGTATCAAACTAGATTTTTTGGTGTTGTTAAATCAAATACGTTTTTGAAGATGAGCGGTTATAATTAATTGCATTGCAATTTGCACCCACAAAAACAAAGTAAAAGGAAGAAAGTGAATGCAAAATGAACATTTCAAGTGAATTAGAAATTAAGATTAAGTAAAACCCGTGAAATGATGTGCATCTGTAAGATGATGATGTACTCGTGAGATGATGACAGACATCCTTTTGAAGCAAATATTTTATAATAAAAAAGGAACGCTAAAAGCAATAACAATTATAAGACAGTAATACGTTCATAAATTAATTATAAATAGAAATTTCATAATGCATTAAAATCCGAATAAATTATAAAGAATAAAAAACAGAGCTATTAAATGACTAAAAATTTTTCATGCATTTTGGAGAAAAAAAAAAAAAAAAAAAAAAAAATCAGTGGTGATAATGTGTGGGAGCACCATACTAAATGAACACACATTAGGAAAAGTCAACCTTTGTAAATCTTCTACTGAAGTATTTCAAATTGAAGCTCAAGAAGGCCGCTGCTAAGCAATTACGTCTTAAAAATTGAAAACTGTAAGCCTCTTAATGCAGTTCTGAATCTTTAAGCCCCAAACTACTGTTTAAGTCAGTGGTTTGAATAGCGATTGGTTTTTCATTTAAAGAAAATGCGGAAAGGTAAATACAAAAATAGTTTAATTAGGGATGAAGATAAACCTAAGATTAGACGCAAACTGAAAAGTAAATTAAACTGAAGTAAAAGATTAATGACCGTTCGGCAAATGGTATGTAGATTTTGAAAGGAACCTATTAAGATAAAAGTGTTGTTTTAAGAAAATTAAGAGAATGTTCAACAACATGTAAAAATCGCACTTTCGTTTTGATGAGAAAGAAATGTTATTGAGTGTAACCTCTGTTTGATTACTACAGTAAACTACAAGATAATTTGACAAGGAAAAGTAGTAGCTAAGATCTAAGGGTTGCATTTGGTTACAATATGCTATAAAATCCTTAGTAAACTTATATGGGCTGAAATGACGAATGTCTGGCCGATTTCGTTTACTTAGACGAAAAAGGGTAGTTAAAATTAGATTCTGATGTATTATAGGATGCAATCTTTACTACGATTAGATAGGGTCAACTTGCGGTAATCATTCTTAAATTTTATTAACGGCTAGATTTGAGTTAAATTCTATTATGTACCTGTTGCTTCATAACAAGAGAATAGAACGTTATGCAAATTTAGTAACTTTAAATGGAATCCCCATTTCGCCGTTGGATGTTACTGAGTAATTTTCATGGTGTTTTCGTGAATGCTAACGTTAGTTAATTCGTTGCGTTTCATGTAAGTGTTTTACAAGTTTAGAGATAGTGTAATAGATCATGTACTTAGTTTTAATTTTTAAACCGTGTATATAAATAATTGATTCTTAGCGAATGGGAGCAAGTAGTCTCATGTTGTAATATGATTTATATGATAATTCAATTCCTTCAGTTTGTCTTATCACGTTAGTTTTAAACCGACTGAAAGGAATAAATAAATATTATTTTGATTTAACATTAGTTTTTTGTTCAATTGAGAATAAGTTTACTAGCGGGCGATGGCTCGCTAATGATTTACTTATTATGATTAAGAGTCTTAAACATTCACTTAAATTACTTCCCACCAAATAAATTACAATCTGAATGAAGCTCATATTTTCACACAGTTTTAAAAGAGAGGTATTAAAATATTAAGCGTAGAGAAATTAATAAGTAGTTTATGAAAATAGACTTTGAAATTCAAAGGTAAGCAAGTGTAGAAACGCTATGCAAAAGTTAGCACATAGTATAAAAAGCATACATTTGTTTTTTATATAAGCATTTCTGCTTAAGATCTTATAATTCTTAAGCTCACTTTTGATGATTACAGTTGATGTTACTCACTTAAGATATTTACAGTTGTAAACTCAGTTTTTAATATAGTTTTCCCAACACGTTAATGAAAAAAAAAATACACTTTTTGCATGTGTAACATGTATACGAGCAAATATCCCTGAGAACATTCTCCGCGAAGCATCCTTACCCTCAGGCAAATAACCCTGGAATGCTCTACAATATTCAAATAATCAAATTCAAACATCTTTCCTAATCAAAATACTCGCATGTTGCGTCTCACATTTTGTGGCCTTAACAGAATATATTCCAAAAAATGAGATAATTTGATGATGTCACAGGTGATGACAAGCAATCGCCGACCAAACCAATCCACACTTTGCGAACAGTTCTCATGAATAGCACCACCTAGCGGGTTACGATGACATTTGTGGTCATGAGTGGCTCTACGATTCTCAAATATTACTGGCTTGTTCAAGAAGCCCTTAAAGTTTATTCCAATATCTATAAAAGAGCCTGTACATTCTACAAAATTGCAAATAGAATAATCATTACTTGAAACTGTACAGGAATGCAAGTAAGCACAAACTTTGGCTAGACACTGAAAACAAATGATGAGTGCAAGTGATGATAATACACGTATATACACATATATAAATGTATGGTAATGATAGTTTCAACGTTCATATTTAATCATTTCTGTTAAATAACATTTCTTCATCTCTTGGATATTGCACTGTAAACAGAATATTTTAACAAACAAAACCTAATGTGAATGACTGGAAGTTTTATAGTCCACAGGCAGAAATTAACACAGTTTTTCAATTTTCGGAGAGATGAATGAACTTCATTGCGAGCTTATGATACATCAAATCAACTGATTTAAAATGATAAGTTTTAATCTAGTAGAAGGCACTTAAATTTTGAAACATATTAAATGGTTTTTCAGAGCTTGAAATATAATATTTTATTGTCGAAAAATCTGACTTAATTGTTGTTATTATCATTTTGATTTCATAGCTGAAAGCAATTTTAAAATTTAAACATTGATAGATTCCGTTATGTTATTTTCATCGTGCTTTTGATTGCTTGAAAATACATCCAATATTCAATACGGCAGTTGAGTTTAGCGTTGATAAATATACTATAAAATATTCATAAATGGAAATAAGTTAAGTAAAATAACAGAAAATTATAAAGTTTAGCTTAAAAAGTAATTGGCCGATGCTTTAAATCATTCACCTCAGAATAAGGAGGAAATTAATCTTTACTATTTTCCTTCAAGGAATTGTATTTATTAGATGCATAATTTTACCTTGAACACCATTCATCTAAAATGAAACGTAAATAAATAGTAGAGAGAAAAACATACACTGATAACCTGATAAATATAAAATGAAACTGTAATGGAAACAAATTGCTTTATATCAAAACTGCATTTAACTTTCACATCCTCATTTATAAAATATTTAATTTTCATGATAAATGAACAAATGCATTTTCAAACAAGTTAACTGATTATTTTTTTTCTTTCTCTTAGGAACAGACAAACAGCATGAATATGCAGAACCTTACACCGCCTTTCCATCTTCGAGGCAGGTAAATAATAAAGTAATTTAAAGTTCTAGATAAAAACATTAATAATGGAAATATATTTAGTTGGATAAAAGTGTACTTAAAACTTTGTTACGGGAAAGCCGAATTTTTGCAAGTTAAATTCTTTATAATTTTCTTATCTTCATTTGAATTAATTTTTCTGGTTTGCAAAAGTAATTAAAATATGATTAAAACTCTTTATGATTAATATTCACAAATTTGTTTACCATTCAGTATAAATGTAGCACTGCTTATGTTGTTGATACATAATACACCGGAAAGAGATACTTTTAAAATTTTAAATTGTACTCACGAAAGTGTTTTAATTTATAATAAGCAATTAAATATTATATTATTTATAATTAGGAATCAGTGTCGCCTAATAAGTCTAAAAGAAACTGTTAAAAATTTTCAGTACGTTTCAAGGTAAAAATCTATAAACTTTGTAATTTTGTTCATTATTTAAGGTTTGAAATAAATGACAATTGGAAACACTAATAAAATTGCAATCACTTTTAAAATAATGTAAGATGGGATCAAAAACTGGATGTAACTAGAAGTACTCTCGATGCATATACGAAATAATTAATTCTGAAGTAAAATAGATTATACTTTCGCTTTAATACAGACGTTGGATTTTCTAATTTGAAGGACTTGTAGTTAGTTAATCATATAAAAAAACACGAATGTTTCACAGCTGAAAGTTTTGGAAACGACGATCTGCTGAAATGAGTTGAAGATATCAGTTATAAAATCAATTTATATGAAAACAAAATATCTGAAATGGTTCAAATTTTTAATTATCGCCCAAAAGTGTCTTTAAATGTTTAATGTGGTTTAGTAGACATGGTTCAGATAAACATTTTAAAAGCGGTTCAAATTAGCGAAACATTTTATAAGATATTAACTGAAGGTGCATTCAGACTAACATGGTAATATTTTATATCATTTGTATATTTAAAAATTGAAAATTATGTAATACTATGCTATTTAAGTTATATACTTTGCTATGTATACAGAATTAGTTTAATAAATAAACAGTACTTAGAAATATTCCCACGGTAACAAATCCTTTGAGAGGAAAGTAATTGTGACCTTGAAATATTTTTCATTTACTACAATTGGAAATGATTTTGGAAATAATAGATATCTCTTGATAGGTTTCGGACAGCATTAGATATAATGAACATTTCTCTTCCTTGTTTACTCGAAATCATTTCTGACAGTAATAGATTTGATCCCAACATTAATGCTTACCGAGTTTAATGATTAAAGATTATAGTTAATTTGCAAATGATTTAGGTAAACAAGAATTGCTCTTACTTCCACCGAGCATCTCATATTTGGGCTCTCCTCGGTATATTGGGCACTCCAGTGGCAGCGTAAATTGGCTGGTTTGAACGAAAAATATATTGTGTGATAAAAAATGTGAATATTACCTTTGACTTTCGGAGTAAAAGGCTTATAATGCGCTAAAATATTCGTAAATATGATGGATCTTCAATTCCTTGATGACCTATGAGAACAGTACTTTTTTTGATCAAAACGGTAAATGATAATACTTTTGACCCATTAATGAAAGATAATGTATTCTATCCCAGCTATTAAGTTCAAATTAGCGAACATTCGCGAGGTGATTATGCAAAAATTCCTTATCGATTTCTCACTTAATTGTTATATAACTAATGTCAGTTGCTTTTAAACGTTCAGATTACTTATAAAATTTTTAGTATACTTTCCTGAAAATAGGTAATTTTCGTATTTCTGCTTCAGGTGGTAGAAATCTGTGATGAGTTATAAATGACATAAATTTTTCATGCAAGCATATTCGAACGGCATTTAAGTAGATGTGAAGCTGATGATGTCGAGGAAAATGAGAAGCGTTTTGCATGCAGAACGTTTTATGTTTATCATATAGAAATTTCGAACGGTATTTATTTCAACGATTATTTGGGATTAAATGGTGTATTTTTATATACTTTCCTCGCAATGTTAAGCCCCTTTACGACCATCAGTTGTATATCAACAATATGGGGAATATTCCATAATTTTAAAACGAAAATTACTAAATTTTTCTCTTAAAAATATGATCATCAAAAATGCATTTTCTTAGCATGAATTCTGTCGAACTGTATTTTAATGTTTTCATTAGAAAATTAATTTAAATTTTGGATATCAGCAAAACTGATAAAAATGATGAAGATACCGCAAATGTACTTTTAGCAACTTTTTTAGTACTTTATATGATTACACTGATTAGTTTTTAAATTACTAACTTAAAAAATTACTTAAATTACATTTTTAAATTGCCAAAATATTTAATTTTTTCAACACTATATGTGGGCATATGCATAGCTTGTACCTATTACAGTTTGCTTCAATTTTTTAAAATTAGTTTGAAAGCTCATGCATATCTTCTACCTATTTAGGATTACTTAAGATGTTGTTCTATCAAAAGTGAAATAAATTTACATTAATTTTGAATATGTCACATAAGCATGCTTGAATGAATATTATGTTTATAGAATATTCTAATTAATTTTCATATGGTAATATATGATACGTGTACTGGTCACTTAATCAGGGTTAAATATTTAGAATTAAATGGCTGAGACACTGAAAAGTAAAAATCATTTTACATAAATACTTACTAAATCATATTTGAACGTGTAACGAAAACAAAACAATAGAACCAATTAGAAGGAGAATACTGAGCATATTCTAGGCGATACATAAATAATAAGGATAATTACCATACGAAGGTTGCAGGTTTAGCATTCTTATCCTCTTTTATTTCGCACAAATCATGTAAATTAATTTAAACTATATTTAGTAGTATACAAATAATTATAATGATATATGATCACAAATTTTGTTATTAAATTGATTGAACACTGAAAAAAGAAAGTTCGAAAGTACACGTTTAAGTCATTTTAGTACATGCGCATTTGAAATTTATTAAATTAATAGTTTATAAGGTATTTCTCCCACTTTCCTAGCGTGCCTTCGTGGTGTAATGCTTCTGCAAGCTGGGCCGGTATTCAAGAGGTCCGCGGTTCGATTCCCGGGGAAGGCGACTGCTCACCATCTTTCCAGCTTCCAGTTAACATAATGTCTCTACCGTGATGCCCGAACTAAAAGGGTGTTGGATGATGATTATCCTCACCAAGGAATTGGCGATAGGGTCCGTAAAACCCCAGTCGCCCTTTAAAAGGAGGAGCATCTAAGATATTTCTCCCACCTTCCTAGCGGCCTTAGTGATTCTACACGCTGGGCCGGTATTTCAGAGGTCCGTGTTTCGATTCCCGGGGAAGGCGATTGCTCAATTGTCATCTTTCCAGCTTCCAATTAACGTAATGTCTCTACCGTGATGCCCGCACTAAAAGGGTGTTGGATGATGATTATCCTCACCAAGGAATTGGCGATAGGGTCCGTAAAAACCCCAGTCGCCCTTTAAAAAAAGGAGTATATAAGATATGTCTCCCACCTTCTTAGGTGCCTTAGAGATTCTGCACGCTGGGCCGGTATTCCAGAGGTCTGTGGTTCGATTCCCGGGAAAGGCGATTGCTCAATTTTCATCTTTTCAGCTTCCAATTAACATAATGTCTCTACCGTGATGCCCGAACTAAAAGGGTGTTGGATGATGATTATCCTCACCAAGGAATTGGCGATAGGGTCCGTAGAAACCCCAGTCGCCCTTTAAAAGGAGGAGTATATAAGATATTTCGCCCGCCTTCCTAGGTGCCTTAGTGATTCTGCACGATGGGCCGGTATTCCAGAGGTCCGTGGTTCGATTCCCGGCGAAGGCGGTTGCTAATTTTTCATCTTGCCTGCTTACAAAAAATACCCAGTGTCTCTACAGTGGCGCCGAAACTAAAAGGGTGTCGGATGAAGATTTTCCACACACAGCATTTAGAGATTGGGTTCCCTAAAAACTCCAGTTGCCCTTTAAAAGGAGAAGTATATATGGTTTTCTCCCGCCTTCCTAGCGTGCCTTCGTGGTGTAGTGGTTCTGCACGCTGGGCCGGTATTCCAGAGGTCCGTGGTTCAATTCCCAGCGAAGGCGATTGCTCATTTTTCATCTCCTCTGCTTTCAATTAGCTTAATGTCTCTACAAGTTCACAAAAATTTAAATCTTACATGTTTATTATTATTTTTCATTCATTAGTGAATTCAGAATGATTAAATGCCATTGCATACTGAACTTCTTTTCTGAAACTGCGCTAATTCACCTCGGAATTGAAAACGTAAATAACTCTACATACTCAGTATGTAAATATGTAAGAATGTTATAGGTTTAGTTTGTATGCTTTTTTGTGTTTAAGATTAAATTTTTATGACTACATTATTTATAATGTAATTTTACGACAAATGTATTTCATTGTGGCTTACACACTTGAAATTATTGCAAACATTTTTAAACTGTAAGGAAATATAATATGCATGATTCACATATAGATTTATTCCGCAGATGGAAATAGGGAAATAAGGCCCCTGCTTATTTCTTTTTTTTTTTTAATTTCCTTTCTCTCAAACATACTGGAAATTTCTATTTTTTAAATTTCAGAAGCATAAGCATAAAAATTCATAATTGTGTAAAAGGACTAAGAAATTATAAAACAAAATAAGCGATACATTGTGTATTTTGAAGTCTTGGAGAATTCATTCTCATTAAGGAAAATGTTTTACTCATCTTAACGTTAAAAATGTCTTTAGCGCAGTGTTTCCTAACCTTTGGTAACTTTGCAAATTCTAAAATATTTAAGCTATCTAAGAACTGCTTGTCGTTAAGGCAGTTGTTAGACTGCCTTAAAAACTAGAAGTTCTTAAACAACCCGATCGGGGCTTGCAATAAAACTACAAAATAATTAATGAAGAGATAATGAGGGAATATTTGGCTGTCAACATAGTCAACATAACATAAGAAAAAGTTAAACAAAACTGAAAAAAAAAAAAAAATTAACGTGAAAAATTAAGTTGGAATGCAAGAAATTCTGAAAAACATTTTACTGTGTAAAGATGTTTCATACTGTAATTATTTTAGATCGATACACGCAGTACATACTGAACGTGATTATAAATGCGTTGACTGCAGATTGAATGTATAGCATAGATGATGTGAAATAAATAGTGATAAAGGCAATAATGCGTTTTACACCAGTTGCAATCATTGAAATAACTCGAATTATAAGCTTCAGAAATGCAAGACTACCGAAAGCGTTCAGAAGCAGGTTCTTGCAAGTAGTACTGCAAGTGCTAACTGGGGTCGGATCGGGTGAATTGATTGATTGAAGAAACAGTTTCGTGGCGTGTGCCTTGGGTAATGAGAATGCAAGTCATTATCACAATTTTTAAGGTAGATTTTTCTGGCACCTTTTGGAGCCCTTTCCCCTCTTAGTGCTGTAAATTTTTAACCTTTAAAATTTTATTTTGGACACATTGCCAGCTATATTTTGTTTCGTTTCTATCGTCTTATATTTCGCCAGAATTTCACCCCTTTTCTCCCTTAAAATTCCGTAATATATGACTTAGACTTCGGTTTCCTTTCTCTAGATTCATTATTTGTAAAATCTTCTGTGAATTCACTTTTATATATGCTATTTTATTCATTTTCAGAATCGATGAGGCAAGGATTATTTTATATTAAATCGTCATTGAATCGTCTTGAACATTTAAATTTCAAAATCCAGCTTTCAAAGTTAAATATCTGCTTATGTAAAGTCTGTCAGGTTAACGAATGCCTGGTTGTATAATTTGAAGTAACACCCAGAACACCCTGCATTTATTTATACCTATAAATAAAGCCATATTTTAGAATTAAAATTCAGTGTCTTATTAATTTTGATTGACAAAGACTGGTTATTTTGATTTGATTACAAAGACTCTAATTCAAAATACATGTTTGCAAGATGACATTTGGTGCGAATATTCATGCGGTATTTTCTCCCTCCCTTTTGCATGCCTTTGTGGTATAATGGTAGCACACTCGGCGCGTATTCGAGAGGTCCAGGTTCGAGTCTTGGCGAGGTCATTGTTCATTTTTCATGTGTCCTGCTTCAAAATAACAGAATGACACTGCATTGGCGCCCGAATTAAAAGAGTGGTGAATGATTATTCTTCACTACAAGGATTTTGGAATTCCCAGTGGCTCTTTAACATAAAATAACCTAATGTTTCTACAGTGACACCCGAACGAAGAAAGGTGGTGGGTGATGATTCTTCATCACCGGGATTTGGTGATTGGTTCCCTTAATCTCCAGTCGCCCTTTAAATGGAAGGTATGAGGTATTTTCTCTTTTTTTCTGCATGCGTTCGTAGTGTAACGGCAGCACACTCGACGCGTATTCCAGCGTTTCAGATTCGAGTTGCTGCGAGGACATTGCTTATTTTCCATGCACCTCTGCTTCAAAATAACCTAAAAACTCTGCGTA
Source organism: Stegodyphus dumicola (assembly GCF_044657685.1). Lineage (NCBI taxonomy): Eukaryota > Metazoa > Arthropoda > Arachnida > Araneae > Eresidae > Stegodyphus > Stegodyphus dumicola. The sequence goes on along the minus strand of NC_140772.1, from coordinate 93,332,174 downwards.
TTTTCTGGAGCGAAAAGAATGTTATATGAATTTTGAATGCCATATGTATATATGAATGTCAATATGTTATATATCCCACATATGTATGACTTTTACCTTACATTTATATCTATATATATAATTTAAAGTTAAATTGTAAGAACAAACGAAAAAAGACCAATTTTGAAATTAATAAAAAGCAAGCTATATGCTAAACGAATTAAGTAGTTTTTAACAGAGTAAAAAAACAAATCAATTGAACGAGGTAAAATAAAAAAAAAACAAATCAATTGAACGAGGTAATATATATATATATATATATATATAATATGTAATTGTCAAAATTCTAATATAATCTGGCAATAGACCTGAATTCCCCTTCTCTGTTCTAAAAATGGTAATAACTTTTATAGGCTTGCGTTATTTCTACATCACTGTATGTCACATGGCTTTCATATCACTTATCGCAGCTAATTTGGAACCTGAAACCTTTCTCATAATAGGGTGCCATACTGGATGATTGCACACTTATGCTTCTAGGTCTCTTGCTGTAAAGACGCTGGCATGCTGTCTTTCTTCCTACGTCAGTAGTATTAAAAATATAAATGTACTTGAACAAGTACGATTAGAATGCCAATTGTGACTACAAATGTCAGTTGAAATAAAATGGAATACTTAGTCTTACCCGGCTGCCAAAATTCCTCTTCAATATGGATCTACGTTCTAAGGCATCAACATTACTAGATCTTTTTCATTCCAAATATGTATATATAACTACATATATACACATAGAATATTTCATTCTGCATATATATATATATATATATATATATGTATGTATACAGTGGATGGATAAAAATATCGAAACACCTTGTGAAATGCATGTTTGAAAAGAAAGATTGATTTTAATGAAATATGTAGGTGGCGCTGGCGTTTTTGACTACTGACGCGACCTATACAACTTCGTAAATGTGCTAAACAGTTCAGTTGTTGTCGGAGTACTGTTATGTGAGGTTGTCATTGCATTATGTCAGTGTTAAAAGACTTAGAACGTGGGCAAATTGTTGGAGCACGTATGGTAGGTGCTTCCGTAAGCAAGGTAGCCGAAGTGTTTAGTGTTTCAAGAGGTACTGTATCGAAGATTTATTCCGCATATTTGAAAAGCGGAAAAACATCATCTGCTAAATCACAGCGCGGACGAAAGTGTGTCCTGAGTGATCGTGACAGACGATCATTAAGGGCAATTCTGACGAAAAATAAGAAGATCACAGATGCAAAAGTTACTGCTGAAATGAATGTTGTGTTACCGAACCCTGTGAGTACCAAAACAATTAGAAGGGAGCTTCATAAACAGGGAATTGCTGGCTGTGCTGCAATTGAGAAGCCACTCATCAGTGATGCTAATGCCCGTAACAGGAAAAGGTGGTGTTTAAGTCATAAAGCCTGGACTATAGAGCAGTGGAAGCGAGTAATATGGTCTGACGAGTCTTCTTTCACATTGTTTCCCACTTCTGGCCGAGTTTACGTCTGGAGAACGCCATCTCAAGCCTATAATACAGACTGCTTGTTGCCAAGAGTGAAACATGGCGGGGGTTCTGTTATGGTTTGGGCAGCCATATCGTGGTTCTCTGCTAGCCCCATGATAACTGTGTCAGGGCACATGACTGCCAAGACTTATGTGAACATTTTGGCCTATCAAGTTTATCCCATGGTACATACTTTGTTCCCCGATGGTGATGGTGTATATATATTCCAAGACGACAAATATATATATTCCAAGACGACAAAACCCATATTCACACAGCTCACATTGTCCAGGACTGGTTTTCTGAGCACGAGGATGAGTTCTCCCATCTCCCCTAGCCACCACAGTCACCAGACCTGAATATTATCGAACCTGTGTGACATTGGAACGGAAAGTGCGTTCTCGTTATCCACCGCCAACATCGTTATCTGAACTTGCCACCGTTTTGCAGGAAGAATGGTATAATATTCCCTTGGAAAACATACAGGAACTGTATTTATCCATTCCGAGAAGACTGCAAGCTGTTTTGGATGCCAACGGGTTTCCTACACCATATTAAGCAAAGAAACATGTTTTTTTAAAGGTGTTTCCATATTTTTTTCCAACCCCTGTATATAAAGAGAGAAAACAGAAAGTGTTTCTATAATTATATATAGATATATATGAAGTTATACATTCAGAAGTATACACCGTTAAAAGAAAACATATAGAATCTTATATTACGTAGATAATCCGAAAAGAAAAATGTGTAACACAAGGCTTTTGATCACCAATATTTAACATTCTAAAGAAATTTAAAAATTTTGTAAAATCCCGAAAACCACGCTGCATACACTATTACAGTTTGAATATTTTCAATTTCCTATTTATATTCGTTTAGCTGTTAATTGTTTTAATAAAATTCTTCAAAATGAGAGAAGACATTGTAGACTTTAGCATGGTTTTAATAATTTCAGTGCTTTATTGAAAACCCTCAATCTGGCAATGAATTTGCAATCTGGACTTATTTGAACATAACTTTAATTTGAAAAATAAATAAATAGATTCGATACCTGAAAAAAAAGTTTTAAAGTTACAAAATTAACTACTAAATTCTTGTAGGTGTTTCGAAGCATAAAGAAGCGAAAAATAAAATGTTTAGTCACCATAGTGAACGAATCGTTTAAAAAATTCTTTTTTTATAACCGTATTAGATCAAAGAAATATTCGCACAGTGTTGCAAAACGTTTCGGTGTGTTTCTTGGATTATAATAAAATATTTATGCTTTTTTATGTAATCTTATGCACATTCATTCAAATGCTAACTGATGTCACTATTTTGTAAATGTTTCTGTTTTTGAAAGATGCAAATAAATTTGTTTAAAAATGCAGTCAACTTGATTACCTTAGTTTGAAATTTAGGGAGACATCAGTTTAGATTTGGCATACGTACACACAATAGGGCCTGAATGCCAAGTTTGTATAGGTAAGCATTTAAAACTAAAGTAATTAAGGCTAATTAATTAAGTGAAATTGATCAGGACTGTGTGCAGGAGAATAATAAACAACTATCTGAGAGTTTAAGAAGAAATATTGCAGTAAACGTTCAAAACGGAGAAATAAAGTTCAAAGAACAATTATAATACACGAGGTACTAGAAGAAATTCTTTCCTTATCAGTTGAAGTGATTCCCTGTGAAAGCTGAATAAAGTAACACGTTTGAAAAAGAAATCACAGGTGTTTCGTCAAATAAGGAATCCGAAAGGAATCAATCATATATGACATGAGAGAATACATAAAAAGTTAAATAATTCGGCATAATAGGAGACGAAATAATAAAAAAAGCTATCTTGCAATGTTTCGAAAACACATTTATCCAGAAGAAAAATTTTCAGCACTTTTTTTTATTTGAAGATAGATTTCTAAGAGTCTGGTGATAACACACACTCATACACGCACGTAGAGTTAAGTTTGAAAAGGAAGGAAGATTTTCTGAAAGAAAGTGGTTCGCATTAATGTTACACATAGGGAAATCTACGAAAGCACTTATGCGGCCACCCTTTACCTATGGTATTTAAGCTAACAGTAAACCACCCATGTTCAACGATTTTTAACTGACTGCTGTTTAAAACTGACTCAAATTTATATCAGTTTTACAAGGCGTCCTTTATTCTATGCGTTCCATACTCAGCATATTTACTTTCAAAGCAGCTCCTAATTATATGGCAGTTGAAAGATTTGTATATAGTGTAATTACTCAATTGTATATATTGTAAAAAGCTAATTGTCTTCAGACATATACTGTTACTATACTGTTACTAAACAAATGGGCCTATTTCCTGCCTTTAGACTGTCTATTAGCTCTTGGACAGCGAAAATGCCTTTTTCCTTTCTTAAATTCTTAATCATTGCGACACGACAATTAGTCAGAAATTAATTAATTTCCATTCACTAGTACTTTCAAAAAAATCTTAACAGACGGTCTCTCTCAGATAAGAACTCCACAAAATATATCCCTCAAGAATTCCAAGTCCCACCCACTACCATAAATTACTTCACCCAAGTCTTACCGACTGATATTATTCAAAGCCCCTACTGCCGCTAAGAATTTTCGGACACCCTACACTTCTGAGTCAGACACGAAGAGAACACTTTGCCAACTCTCCCACTAGAAAGAATGTAAGTTACTTAATACCTTTCTGGCCTTTATATCTTCATGTACATTCACTGATCTTATTTATATTATTTTTATGTTTTCTTTGATTTGTTTTTACAAAGTTTGCATTATTTATCTTTTTTATAATCTTCTATGTTTATTTCAAATTTACTTTGAATTCGATTTCATAATGACAATTTCCAATGTTTAATTTCTACAAATAATATAGTACTCAAATACATAAAGATGATAGTGTCGGGGACGGTTACCCGAGTTTTACAGGATTTCTCTACAGTAATTGATTTTTACTCCAAATTGAATTGACTAAAATGCTTCATGAGAATAAGTTCTTTGATTAGCAACTATTCGCGAAAATTTTTGGCCTGACTAGAATTGCCGGTTTGGCTTTAATTTATAACTCGAGTAAAGACGAAACACTTTCATATTTACGTATTTTTATCAATTATTGTTCATGGAACGGGAGTTGGTTTGTTCCCCTTGAAACGTCAACTAATTTCCGATCAATGACAATAATTACATGTTTTAATTTTTCTTTTTACAATTGATTTATTATTCTTCGTGATGATTTAACTCCAGTCCCCGTTAAAACATTTTAACATTTTGCTTTCAAATTACTTCAAAACATCTTTCAAAATATAACTTACCACTATGGATGCACACTTTTAAAATAATTCTACTTTAATTAAACTTAGGAGATAATATAATCAATTAATTAATACTGCTTAGGAAATAAATTATTATTAACTAACTTTGCAGCAATTGCGCAAGTAATAATAACTTGTATTCGCACTAAATGGATTTAAGTTCATACAACATTTTATATATATATATATATATATATATATATATATATATATATATATGTATATATATATACACCTTTAAAACTGCCACCTATAAAGCCGCTCTCGTCTTAAAAGTCCATACTTGGCCTATAGTTTCGCAATCGATGGTCGCAGTCCTATACCCCAGTGACAGAAATGAATACAGTAATTTTGGAAAAATAACGAAATGGAACTTAAAAAATAACGTAATGCGGTTTCCCGGTTCTTACATGTTTTTTGGAAAGTTTTATACTCATGTAAAAATAAAAATATAAGAAATTTGACTCACACGCGACAAAAATTGATCGGGTTATTTAATATCAAAATTTGAAATTTTTTATGTTATTTTAAACCTGCCTTATAACGCCGATTAATTAAATTAATATTTTGAGAAAATAAATTTAAAGCAATAAGTGTTTAAAATTTAATAGGCTATACTAGGAAGTCATGCGCTACCAACATCAGACTTTTTATTTTAATCATTATTTTTAAATATATTTATTTGATAATAGGTAAAAGGCTATTTAAAGGCTTTTTAGTTGAGCATTATCTGAAGAGTTTGATGGTAGGGAAAAACCAGGTACAAGATTTCAATTTTCATTTTTTGGATTAGATGAAGTGTTCCTTTGAATAGCATTGCTTGTCATGTACTGTTTTCATTCACCTGGTCACATTTGCTCTCCGAACATCTGAGCGATATTTACAAAGATATTATAATAGTAGCCCTATCCACTAGATCCACCGATGTTTGACAAGAATCTTTCCAAATATACTTTTGTATGTCATCTCTTTAAAATTATATTACTAAACATTTGTCATTAGAGAACATTTCGCAAATTAAATCCTTTAATTAGTAACGGATAATTCGCATTAGCATCTACGGATACCACATGCTTCTCCTAGTCACAAGTAATACGTTTTGTTACCTTTTCTGTAGAAGGACAGAGTCAAAAAGAAAAGTTTGCCGCAATATAGGCACATTTAATCGATTTCTCTCTATATCGTTCCACCAATAGCTGAACGAATAATCAGTGGTAAATACTGATAGCTCACTTCGGGGTCAAATGCAAGTGAACAGGTTGGCTGCATTGTAGATTTCATGGTTTCGCTTTTGTGTAACGTAAACACAGACCAGTCGCTCTTAGCAAGCTCTTCACAAAAGCTTCCCTTCGCTTAGGCGGATATCCCTTTTGTGATCTGCTATATTCAAATAACTAAACCAAAACTATTTTTACTTCATTGTAGAAAGTAAAGAAAGTGTTATTATTGCGAAAAATTTCCGGTATCATATTTCAACGGGAATATCTATTTTGACGTTCCCGAATCCATTTTGACTATATTTATTGCGTTACTTCTATATGTAAGAGAAGAAAAAAGAACTAATTTCTCCAAAAACGGATTGTAAAATGCATTCAAAATTGATTCTTTCGTGACGTCTGTACGTGCGTACGTGCCTATGTCTCTCGAATAACTGAAAAATAATTAGCCGTAGAACGCTGAAACTTTGCATATTTGGACTTCCATAATATTTCACTTCTCATCTCCCGTTTTCAATGTCATCGGCAGTACCAAAAGTATATTTATGTACCCACTTCTCTTACCCGGCTTAAAAAACCTTACCTGGCCTTCGTTTTCGTAATTTTTCGTCATATTCATATACTTCACGATTACTGAATTATTTTAAATGACAAAAACATTTATGTTTGGGCAATGTCAAATTAAAAAACTACATTGGTTTTGGAAAAATAAAGAATTCTAAAATTTATTCGGTCTCCTGATTTGTACATATATACTATTTTAAAAAGTTTTATATTCGTTATGAAAAGAAAAATCATCTATAAAAAGTTACGTATGGAGTTCCTTACGATAAAAATTTATCGGGATATTTAATTTCAAAATTTCCATTTTTGATGTCATTTGCATCTTGCTTTGAGAGATTGGTTAATTAAGAGAGAATAATTTGTGAAATAAAATTAAATGAAGTGCAACAAGAAATGTGTATAATGTAATAGGCCGTGGGAATAAGAAGTCATAAGTAGATTTTTAAAATTGTATAGTCATATTAAAATATTTTTACTCGCATTATTATCTAATTATTTGATTTCTGATGCACTCTTGAAAGGACTTTATTTTATGGCAACAAGAAATAAAATTAACTCTTCCTCTTCAAAGATCATAAATGTTCATTGCTGATAAACTCTTCCACTGTAAGACGTGAATACACACAGAATATCTAAACCATCTGGAGCAGAAAGTGGCCTTTCTAGAGAGCAATCAGTGTATTTGAAAATTTTAGTTTAAATAAAAATGATCATGTACACGAGTTCTTCATTTTATCTAGCTACCATTACGTCCAGCATGTTGATTTCGCTAATAATTTGTTTACAAATATTAATAACCTAAGTAAAGATTAAGCAAATAGATATGGAAGTCAATGTCAAGCAAAAGTATCTTAAACACAGAAGCGGAACATTTTTCCTTTCGAGATAAGGAGAGATATAAACGTTACCCTAATGAATGTTTCTTTAGAGTACTGGAATTGATTTTACATCAGTTACTCATCCTCAGTTAATCGGCGGTGATAAGTATTTGAAAGTATTTCAACAAATGCTGAATTTCTGTTTGGAAATCTTATGAAGGGAAACCGAAATTTCAAACAATTAAAGCAATTTGTAAAAATTCATTCCATATTTAATTTAAGTACAGTTGATTATTATTTCAAATTGTTTAATTTAAGTACATTTCATTTTTTAGTCTAAAGAATGGCTGCATGTAAATAATAGAAAAATAAAATTGCATTAATATGTTCGATGCGCATTTGGCTGCCATTCCTGTTTTCAGTTGATAAAATGAGCTAATGTATTTCCTTAAATTTTTTCTTCATATAAACAAAGTGCTGTTATTTCTAGCGCTCAGATGAAGGAAGTTTTGCTACTATAAAACGAGCTCCGCCAAGATCTGGTTCTATGACATCGTCAGCTTACAAATCAGGTAAGGAGAAAAAGTAGTTTTTGAACTTTTGTACTCGAAATATTTCAAACCGTCATTCTTTTATTGGTAATTCTTACTCTCTTTTATTGAACACCGTCCAACCGGGATAGTGGTAAGCGAAGCTAACTGCCGTACCGAAGGGCTCCGGTGCGTATCCCGGAGAAGGCATGGATGTTTGTGAATGAATAGTGTCTGTGCGGCATGGGCGCACTCTAATTATGCGCCGAGCCGAAAGTTCTCTCGAGAAGTTGATGGTAGGGAAGAGGGGTGGGAGACCCATCGACCAATTTCCCTGGGTGCTCTACAGAATTGGGGGCGTACTTTATGAAATAAGATTAATTTCCGTTTTGGACAACCGTAAAAAAAACTACTTATTTCGGAATGGAATATTTCAAGGAGCAAATGTGTCGGAAGTTTCAGTGCGAAATAAATGGAGAAAATACGAGTAAATAAATGAAATGAAAGTCTACGACTGCCAAACTGCAGAGCTTTGATTCAAGATGGTTTCATAATTTTTATTTTAAAAATTTGCTTAAAGTTATTAGTATTAGTCAAAATTTGCTTAAAGTTATTAGTATTAGTCAAAATTTGCTTAAAGTTATTAGTATTAGTCAAAATTTGCTTAACGTTAGCATCATTTTTGCGATATCTTGAGCTAACAGAATGCATGGGTATTGAATGTGAAAAGATGAGAGAGTTTTACTACATTTTAGACTAATTTATTCAATTTTTAATTGCTAGAAAGAAATTGTATAAAAGATGTATACCGTAAACACTGATTTCGGACTTCGAGAATGACATGACCCATGATGGAGTACAGGGATGGTCTAATTTTCTCATTGCTTCTGTAGAACATATTTATGGCACCAGGTAATGAGTGCGTAAACTTAATAATTGTTAGCTACTTGAGTGCTAAGATAAATAAGATACCTCGCCAGAATCTGAAATAGGAACCGTGCGCAACGAAACCCATGTTTAGTGACTTATCCAAACGTGCACGTGAGATACGAGTCTATGTTTCGGATAAAACTTCCTATAATATTTTAGGCATGTGATTTAAAATTTTCTCTAAGATATTGAAAGCGTTCGAGATGCTTTATCTCAGATAATAATAATTAACATAATATTTATTAATAAAGTCAAAGAAAAAGTATTAAAAAAGAAAAATCTGAAAAAAATCAGATTTTTACAGTCCCTCCAAAAGTGTTTCTTAAAGTTTGTTTCGCTCTCGCTGAGCTCGCAGTCTACCAGTCTGCTGTTGCGCTCGCTGCTTGTAACTCCTTTCTTTTTGTCTTCTTAGCTATGTTATTAAGCATAGTTTTCTTTGCACTTACGCCACAAAAAATTCAACTGCAAATTTACAACAATTTTAAAAGAAAATAGCAGCATATACTTAGAATGCTTAATGCGGTGTTAAGTGTTAGCATACCTTTTTCAGTATTTTCAGTCATTTCTCAGTTCATCATATTAATGTTCAGTTTCCTTAGCGAGAAAGGCATGCAAACGTTTCTTTTGACTTTTTATTATTAACGTTCTTTGTGTTAAATTTATTAATTCAATATCATGTTCTTCGCAATTACGCCTCATAAAATCCAATTCAACTTCAAAATCACAAAATATTTAAAACGAGCATACCTTTAACCAATATACCAATATATATATTACCAATATACTGGAGATAAAAATGTCTTATTCCATACACTGTTGCAACTGCTTGCTTTAAAATCGTTAAGTTTCTTAATCAAAATGTTACAAAATATGAAATAGAAAACGTATTCACGTTACACATGGTAAAAACTATGAAAGCGTGTATGCAGCCAGCCCGTTCGCTTGGTATCAAACCCAGGTGCGATTTACCAGTGTTCAGCGATTTTACCCCTTAGCAGATAGTGGGCTACACGTATTTCGGAGTAGAAAACATGAAAGCACAGTAAAACTCTTGCCACTATTTGGACCCTCTAACCCTTGAATGCAAGCCAGATGTACTTCCAATTATATCACGAAAGCTGGTTAAAATATCATTCATTTCCCTTACTATACGGTAGTAGGTTGCTTGTGATAACCCTGGTTGGGAAAAATTGGAGTCCATTAAATATTAGCTCGGACGCCATTCATTAGTTGAAATTTCATAAATCAGATGCATTTTTATGTAACGAAGTTATAAGTTCTAATATGTTAATTAGACTTATTACTAAATGAAAGGAAATAAAACTTTAAATCATTGAGATATAAGATTTAAAATTGGTTACTTTGTTAATAGATAAGGGACATTATACTTGAAAGAGAAATAAGAGATCTTATACTTTTCAGAATGACAATTTTCGGAAAATATGTTAAGCTAAAGTGCTAGGAAATAAATTAAATGCATTACACTTCATGATCTGATAATTTTTTGCTACGAAGCATAAATCTGAATAAATACATCATAAATATTATAAATTAATTATAATTTACTTTATAGAGCTTGTATACATTATTTAAACAAATTAATAAATACACGATTTGCTTTATTAACAAATGAATCACCTCGCCCCCCCCCAACCTTCAGCTTTAGTAATTTAAGGTTTAATAATTCAGTACAAGTAGATTTTTTTGTGCTGAATGAAAATAAGCGTAGAGATTCCTGTCACGGAGAAGTGTGGTTCTAAGAATAGATAATTTTTTATTATCCCCTTTCTGCGGTAATTTATCGTCATACGAGGTTATTGTAAGAAAGTTGCCACCTATATTAGTTCCTGTTAAACTTAATTTAACCTACCAACTTTAATTTTGCTTGCAGAAGTCAGGTCCTTTCGATTAAATGCATCTTTCTCTGATATAAATTCTTTAATGCTACTACAATGTTTGATTTGATTTATGTTTTATTCTTATTTTCTGTTCAATAAGTACAAGAAACATAGGGTTTCCACAAGTCCCTCAAAAACGTTAAAGCGTTATTGTGGGCACCCTTCAGGCGGTAGTGCTGTAAATTTTATGATGCTATTGTATGTTTATCAGTTTTTTCTTATCAGTTTGTTTTGCTTAATATACACATAATATGAGGATTAGGGATCCGTAACTACTCCTGTCACAAAAAAGTTGAAGCGTGGCAGCCTCAAAGTGAACGGTGTGGGGATACTGCATGACAAGATTATAAGAGCATTTTTCTTTCACAAACGAGTAATAACATTTGAAGTTTACCTCGGTACATTGATTAATTATGGTGAAGGATCGTCAACCAGAGATAATTTTTTCAGGAGGATGGCATGCTAATACACAATGGCACGCACTGGCCATTGTGTATTAGCACTTTTCTCGTCAGAACATTCCCTAACAGATGAATCAGGAGATCTCCAAACGATGGATAGGGGCAAGTGGAACCATTCCATTACTATCACGTTCGCCTGACATAACGTCTTCGGACTTCTTTCTGATGGTGTAGATTAAAGGCATTGTTTGCCGTTTTAAAGAGTCAAATATTGCAGACCACAATCAGCAATGCTATTAAAACCGCTGATCATGCCATGTCGCACAGTACATGGATAGAGCTGGAATATCGCTTAGTTATTTTTCGCGTAATTTACAGAAAACAATTTCAGTTGATTATTTTTTAAAGTTTTTATTAAATTTAAGTTTCATCCTCGTCAACATGATTTCATGGACTCACAGATGTTGAAACTCAGCATTTTGCGCAGATAGATCTGCCTGTAAATCTATGTACCTAGCAAGGTTACGTTCTGTGCAGGAAAGTTTCAATTTACTAACAAATCTTTATTCGCATAATTTCAACAAGCCATTTTAAAAGGACTTTTCAGCCCCCCAGGATACATTTTTCAATAGTAATGAAACTTGATGTCTGGATTCTGATATTCAATTCCTAGGTAGCTTCTTTTCTTCTTTTTGTATTTCGGAAGTCGTCCATTCCTTGCATATGATAACTGGCCTTTGTGAACTGCACCAATATATTCTATAGCAAATAATATAAAATAATAATAATATGTAAAAAAATACATTCACGCATATATTGCGATTGTTCGTCATTATCTTATATGTATAGAGCTAAAGGAAAAGCTATACAGGTGTACAGAAATATCATCAATAGGCATCTTTTTCAGAATAGAACTCCCTCAACATATTCTATATTGAACATACAATCATCCGTAAATTTTAACATGCATTTACCATAATTTCATACTATGTAACGGTATGAATTTCCCTTAAATTTTATATACTTTTCATTCTCAGAATAATTATAAATTTCTTAAAATTAATTCCATTACACTCTATAATTGAACAATGTAGCATAAAATTAACTTATTTTATTCTAAAGTAATTATTTAATACAGTTTCGACAATCTAATACTATTAAGTAAATGTAAATCAAATGTAAGAAATTTTAAGAAAATGATACCTTTCTTAATTTAATGAGCAAGTTAATTAAAGAAATGCGTTTAAAGTCATTTGGGCTTATTTTAAATGCGTAACTATATATCTTTATTCAGTAAAATTTTCTGTCGGTTTGTTATACTAGAGGTTGGCCGATGTGTGGTTTATAATTTTATTTTACATAAATCATGTGTATTAAATTTTAAAGAATGCTTGATTAAATTCTCTTTGCTTCAGAAAGCATGTTTTCAATAGGTAATTTTTAACCTAAAATTATTATATTTAAATCATATACACGTCCTGATCAATATTTTTAAAATTTAAATCGTGTACTCTCTAAAAAAATCAAAAAAATTATACAGCATATATGAAAAGCTGTAAGAATTGCATGCAATCATGATATTTTTCTACACAGGGAATAGGATCTAAAGCAAAACCTACAAGACTTTAGAAATTTTATTTTATTAGCTTTTCATGAAGTATTTGGTAATTACTTAATGGAAAGGCTTCATTTCTGGTTGGTTCAATGTATGAAATATTTTTCCACTTGAACCTTGGGAATAAATAACCAGTAAACTAAATTTAAATTTAATCAATTTTCCTCAAATTCTGAAGTATTTAGTTTTAAAACTGTAGTCATATTAAAGTATTTGACTCTAAGATTAGAACTCAATACATCAATAGGTCATTTACTGAAAACGTCTTGGTTAAAAATCCATTATGCAGGAAAAATGGACACTCAGATTTTTAAAACTTTGTTGGTAAAGTTAATTCATTGGCTGTAATTTGTTTTACCATTTAATCAACCATTCAGTGTGATGGTGATATTACAGTTCTCTCTAATTTTATTTAAATTTTCTATTTATTAATTATTACCGGTATTTATCGGTCAGATTATGGAAGATAACAAGAATTTATGGTTTGAAACAAAAAGAGATTAACTTCTACGTGTTGCGAGAAATGGTTTCAATGATCAAGGATAGAATAAAATTTAATTTTATATAAAGAAATAAAAAACTCGTTACCTGCAAGCTTATAGTTTTGTATTTATTTCTGAAAAGTGTTTATACACTGTAAATGGAACGAATCCTGATTCTTTAGTGTGTCTTCAATCGCCTTTTAAAGTATGCAAATTACATGAGTCCGATAAATGAAGAAAGAAGCTCATATATTCAGCAGTTTCAGATAATTTTGTAATATTTTAAGCCACACTTTTATGCTTTCTGACTACATATAATATGAATTCCATTTGCGTTCTTCTTGCAATCTTCGAATGGCTTCTGCACACACTTACGTTCCTTGACTTCTATTTATTAAAATGTTAGAAAAAAACATTTTGGATTTATAATGTATTAACATAAATTTTCTTCTTTCTCAATTAGATAGGAGGATAAAATTAGGCAAAGCAACAAAATTGTATTTGACATAGATTTTGGTTAAGGTTCTATAAATTTCAAGGATTTACAGCTCCTTCTTCATCAAGAGCAAAGAAATCTGCTGATTTGTGGCAGATTTATTTGCTCCTGATCAAGAGGGAAACAGAAACATATAATTACTTACAGAAATAAGTTGATAATTAATAAATTATTTAATGCAACGGAATAACTATAATATACTCTTTTGTCATTAAAAACGTTTCTTTCATACTCGCGCTTTGGAAATATTGATTTGCGATGCAGGTTAATTTCATAAGTGCATTAACACTAGGCACAAATTTGACCAAGAATAATTTTCGAACCACGACCACAAATTGCACATTTTCGGGAAGGTTTTCGTCTACTCAAAATTTCCAAAGATAATGCTTTAAACTTGTTCTTTTAATCCCGAAAAGAAACACATTTTAAAGAAAAAATTTGATATATATATATAAACATTATTTTTATTATATTAAACCTGATAGAAAAGTTATATTATAAAACATTCCGCAGCATAAAACATTTACAAATGTTCTGTGAAGAAATTAATATTTCTTGTCAACTGGTCAATTTTAGTAAATTGAGGTCGCCTTAGGAAATGGAAGCAATGTGTATGTTGCCTTTTTCATTTTGTATAACAGCCTCGGGCTTAAATCATCATCGAAAGAAAGAAAAATAAAGTGAAGAATATGATCGCAAGTTCCGGCTTCTCTTTTAATACCGTCGTCTAAATCGAAATACAGGCAAGCTGTATCGATTTAAAGGCTATTTGCCGTAACGCGGATTGTGTGACCACACTTCCGTATACATTGCTCTGGAGACGTGACTGTGACACTGCCGGTTATTCCCATTCCAAATCATCATTTCCGATTCCCATCAGTTTCCTTAATGCCTAACATTCATCAGCTACCCGGAGGCTCTGATTCCTCACAATTCTTAGGACTTAACGGTTCTCGCCAAGCACGTAGAATACACACGTGAAAGAATGCTTTACAAAAGGTTCATTCCGGCCAATATTGGGCTTCGATCGATATTTAATATCAGTTGGCATAGATTCCGGCGGAAGCTCACCCCGCAAAATGAATCTGCTGCCACAAACTCTGAAAATATTCTGCAGTTTGTGTACAAGCTTCGAAAAGTTTCTCACTCGTAATTTTGGTAGGAGATTTAGCAACGAGATTTTTGAAACGATCAATATGCTAAGTCACGGAGATGTGCTCGGCAAACATGCGACGGGAAAGTTATTAAAATATATCTCATGAATTATATACCAAGCAGATAGAATTTCATTTATGAAAGTTGAAAATACTTACAAAAATCACAATTTTAATGTAAACTAACATTGAAAATACTATACAAGGAACTCTGAATATTTCGAATTTACCTTCTTTCAATCAAGTATTAGCAAAGAGCATGCTCACATTTATTCCCGTTGCATTTTCTAATACATGAACATATTTATTAATATGTCCTAAATATGCCGTAAAATATTTGATCTCAAATATTTCTGCAATATATTTGCACTCACAATATAGTGACACATATGGAATTTACAGTATACACTTCAGAAGTCAGAAAATCGCGAAAAAATCTATAGCTAGGTTAGAAATAACTTTAATTTACTCTTTGAAATGATATTTTATATTTGCGATGCACAATAAAGTAAGGTTGCTATTGGTAATGATTGAAATGCACTGCAATATGCCAATATAAAATTTGCAAAGTTATATACTTAAATATACTTATGTACTTATAAGTTATATACTTATGTACTTATATATTAAAAAAAAAACAACTTATAAAGTCTTGTATTGCTTGGTCACATCAAATATATGAAACGTCTAAAACTTTAAATGAATTATCACACATCTTGTAAGGTGTCAGAGAGACTGGGAAATGGTGAAAAGACCCTTTTATTTAACTCAAATAAAATTTAACAGATGGCACCACTCGTGCTTACAAAAACAGCCAGCATTTATGGCTTGAATCAAAAATAAGGATTGACTTAACTAAGGGAAGGTAAGTTAGCTCAGCGGCTACACCAATAGAGAAACGCGCAAGTTAGCGTTGCCTCTGACCTAACGTCGGCAGTACTGTTAGAAGAATCGAGATTAGCAGCGTAGTCTTCAGCAGGCACTCTGACACCGTCCTTTAAATATTATGCTCTTTCTACCTCATTTGAATACACGCGAGCTAGAAATTTACTTTCTGACAGAAAAATGAGAAACGAGAAGAACAGAAAAGCACATTAATATAAAATAACTGGTTAGTAAAATTTAATGTTCACTCTACAAGCTTTAAAATAATAAATACTATACGCGCATTTTAAATATGCATAAGAAAGATTTTATTATTAGACCAAAGGGACTTTGTCCCTGAAGAACTATTGTGTTCGTTTTGCGATTTTGCGTTGAATCACTATAAATGTCCGTTTCACTTTTCAAACTGTTGTCACCAAATGTTAGAGACCTGCATTATGTTTGAAGAAATTAAATAATGAAAAATCTGCGTAAATGTATGTATATTTCTTGCATTGTGAGAAAACAACGTACAGAGAGCCAGCGAACTTTGAATGCCGTAATCCTCCTACGAATATGGGCATGTGGAAGATCAAATTTGAAATTTGGAATTTGTTTTATGATCGATTTTATAATCGGAATACTTTGAGATTTTTTTTAAAAAATTGTAATTTGTTACTTCCTTTTGCAAAAGGAACTTGTTACTGTTCAGATTATAAGAACTGGGAGGAATTCTATGAACTTTTCTTCTCTGAAATCAAGCACTTAAAACACTTCTAAGCAATTAAATTTCAAAAGTCTTTTTTTTTATAAGTATAAATTGATTTTAATTATAGTCATCACCTAAGCAGTATTGAAAAGTTTTATAACGCTTATATTTATTTGCTTTCCTAACTTGGTGTTTGTGTATTTTTGCACTATTTTGTATTATTTTTATATATTTTACTATTTCTTTAGTGTGTTTTGCATGATAAATTTGTAAGATATTTTCTCCTTTGCCACTGTGTGCTATCGTAATTTTATTGATTAACCCGCTATAAATCGAAAGTCTGGAGAATCTCGATAAGAACATCGCTGAATTTTCGTACCTTCAGCTTCGAAAAGCCTAAACGATTTCAGAACTTCAAGTGTATTTATTACTCAAAAACATGACACTCTTTGGCGACATTTTAAGATGTATCACAAACTTGGAGGAATTCTGAAAATTTTATAAATCGCACTTTCTAAGCTCTAACAGCTATGTGTCTTGAAGTTTCCAGAAATTTTTAATCTGCGTCTTTTAAATATTTTTAATCTTGATTAAAGCTCATATATGAGACTCTGTCAGAGTCTAGACTTAGCTAATGAAGCATTCAGGTCACAGCTGTGAATCAGGCAACTATTCTGCTGTAAAAATCTAGATCTTTAGTTAGGATTTCACATTTTGAGCAGTTTTAATGTGAGATATAAATTAAATATTAAACACAGTTTGAGGCTATTTCTACATTTTCATTCATTTTATTTCTTTACTGTTGTTTATCTTACCCGTGAAACGTTCCTGGAAATAAATGTTTCATTTTCCTATTTCATCTAACTCATTTATTAAAAGAGACTATTATTAAGCGGGCCACAGAACAATATGAATTTAAGAAGGGTCACAGGTGAAAGTTTTAAAATTACTTTAATTAACATATTTTCGAGAATTTATTTTTGGATTGAAACAAATTTTTCTAATCGCTTCGAAATATTTTCCAATAATCTTTCTCAAAAAAATACAAGCATAAAAATCCTAAGTTACTAGTAAAAGAAATCAATTTGAAAAGGTTCTTGTTCTGAAGGCTGAAAGAAGTTTATTCCTGCTAAATAACTGATATATTTATTCATAATATTTCTTGTAAAAATATAAAATACTTAGCCTATTAGGACCTGTATGTCTTTTGATTTACTTAGGAAATACGATGTGTCCTGAATGGGAACAGAGAGCGTACTCAAGCTATGTTCAAAACAGATGTGCAATGGACAACACAAGCAGGAAGGGTTGATTTCACCCTTTATTCTCTATGAGATTACAGATGCTCCCGCACTTCGGGATTCAGAGACCAACCACTTGTGGTCTGACCGTAAAATTATAAAACTACTAACTAAAATTTAAAATAAGAGCTAACTTTGAATTATTTTACAAATGCCTAACGCTAAGACTGGCCTTTTAAATTATTATGTATATAGTACGCAAACTGCCGAAACTGCAATACGTTTTAAAATATCAAGAGGACTAAACCTCTGGCCTTAAAGGCAAACAGCAGCTGACTGAAAACTCGCGTGTAATGCAGTGGCAAGGCGGCTCATTTCCTCTCTCTCTCTCTAACGCTTCGCAAAAAGCCACAACTTAAATACTTGGGCGTTAGCAGTACAATTTGCATAAACAAGTTAACACACTTAAATCTGGCCGGAAGTGGGAAATAAGAAGTGATAGTAAAGTTTTAAAATAAAATAAACGTTAATAAAATTTAAGATCCTTACAAGCCTCTAGTAATAATAAGTGAAATTGTCTGAAAGAGCAAGCAAATTAAAAGACCGGACTAAAAGAGGAAAATGGTTTCAAAGAAGGAACAAAAATAAGTGAATAATAAATTCAAGCTGAAGGCCGAAAGAATGGATTAAAATCTTAGCTCGTTCATATTGAATTATATTTGGTATAGGATTTCATTTCATAACTGAACTGATATTTAATTTCTGTAAAATGTTTTATGTAAAGTTAAATTAACATTTAATTAATTGAATCTGTCGTTATAAATTAAATAAAATTCCACTTTTACGGTTTTGCTTTCAATCCAAAGACTGTATAGCTTTGAATTAATACAAGTTTAAATTCTATACATTTCATCTCTCACAAATTCTTCTGAACTGGTTTAATATATTAGTAAACGGATGCAAAAACACTATGATTCCCAATTTTGTCTCTGAGTATATGAGTGGAAAGTCTCCATTGGAAGCAATTTGGCCGGTGTCTGATTCAGTATAGTTTTATTTACTGTCTGGTAGTCTCTTAATTTTAGTTACAAATTAATTTTTTAAATGGTCTCAAGAACTGTCCTATAGTATTAGTGCAGACATTAAAAGCAACTGATTTTGACGCTTAGTTTTGATGAATGTTTCAGGATTAACTTTCCATTTTGCTTTACATATATCGCCACTAAAATTTTCTATTTAAGTTTTAACCTTCTGATATACATTTCATGAGTGCTTATTGTTACATTAAGATGAAAGATCTATTCTGGACATCACATGACGTCCTCTGCGGTACATTGCATTATAGATATTTTGTGCTGTACTTCATTTATACTTACTTCCTCGAATTCTGAAACAATGATCCTGCAAAGCAAAATGAAAATGTGATCAAAAATTGCAAATTTTGAAATTATAATGTATTTCCCCCGCCTTCCTAGCATGCCTTCGTGGTGTGGTGGTCAGCACGCTAGACGCATTTTCAAGTCCCCTGCTTCCGAAATAACCTAATGTCTCTATAGTGGCGCCCGAACTAAAAAACGAGTGTTGGACGATGATTCTCCACACCCAAGATTTAGCGATTGGGTCCCCTAAAAACACCAGTTGCCCTTTAAGAGGGGGAGTATATAAGGTATTTATCCCACCTTCTTAGCATGCCTTAGTGAGTGGGCGCTGGGCGCGTATTCCAGAGGTCCGCGGATCGATTCCCGGCGAAAGCGGTGCTCATTTTTCATCTCACTTGCTTTCAAAAAATACTTAATTTCTCTACAATATATCCCGATCAATTTTCGTCGTACGGGAGACAAACGTCCTACATTTTAAGTTTTTCGCAACAAGTGTAAGACTTAGTATATGAAATGGGAAACTGCATTAAAAGTTAGATTTCGTTATTTTATTGTTTAAAAAATTTTTATTTAAATTTGTCGTTGCCAAACATGAATATTTTACTCGTTATAAGCATTTCTATACTTAGAAATGCCTCCCGTAAGGGACATCTCTGAATAAGGGACCCTTTTATTAAGGGATATTTCTGTTGATCGCTGTCCATTTGAATGAACCTAAATTGAACCTGAATGAAACCTCTTATTAAGGTACATTCTATTTTTTGGACACTGAAAAAGGTTTTGAAAACACGATGCAGGTAGAGAAGTGCGAGAGATGCGCAGCTAGATGTTATACCAATGCAAATACACAAAAGTTCACTGTTCTACGGCTAATCATTGGTAAGTTATGCGGCATAAATGCATACGTACGTACATACAGAAGTCACGAAAAAAAATCTATTTTAAATTCATGTTAAATTAATTTTAGGATCTGTTTTGGAAGAAAGAGTCATTTATTCTGTCCAAACGCTCAGATATTAGGCAAAAAGAATCTTTCAAATGATTTGAAAATGATAAAAAGGGATATTTACGATGATATATCATACTTCGCGATTACAATACATCTTTTTCTTCGTACAAGAAAGTAAAATGTATTATTTAATTATAACGTTCTTGATGCCATGGAAGCGCTGTACGCAATATGTGTTTAATTGTATCTAAAATATAATTATCGATTATCAAATAATTGGTCGATGTTGTAGCTCTTCAGCAAAGTAACGTATAATACATAGCAAAAGCATTAAATAACTGACATAGTTCGAGGAAAAAGATGTCTGCCACGTACACGATGGCAGTTCTGATCGATGAGAAAGAATAGATAAAATAATTTTTACCTTTACTGAAGTTTAATCGGGTAAAAGTGCGTCCCTTGAGGTTTTACTTGGCAATGAATTATTTGGCTTTAGTTTAATCATTTTTGTCTTGCGTTTCATGTGATATAATTAAACATATTATCCGGAAGAAACTAATGGTAAAAGAACCCATGAACTTCAATTTTATGAATGAACACTTTACTGATATTAAAACGAGGATGTTACGAAATTGTATTTTATGCAATGTCATTAAACAAATTACATTAAAATTATGTTGCACTAAATAATGGATGTATAAGCCTCTTTCTTCATTAACCATATTCTTCAAAAATTATGTACATACTTCCACATTTACATTGTTTTCTATAACATTTAACTGAACACTGTGTATTATATCTGCCAATCTGTTGTGAGAGTTTGGCATGTAAAACCTGGAACAAAATTTAAGTTTATCGGCTACTGATTTCTGTAGATAACAAGGAAAACAAACGTTATCAATACTTCAGATAAATCTAATTTGCATTTAAGATACACATATTTACTATGTTAAAATATAATATTAGTGAATACGCTTTCTTATCAAATTATCTAAACTTGGTATAAGCAAATAACAAGGCATCTTAGTAACCCTCTAAGCGCCATGACCGGCTTTATCCGTTTATGAGAATGTTTTTCACTTGGTCTACAGTTTAAGCTATTCTGCTTTCTTACTTTCTTTAATAATATAAATGTCATCTTTATAAATGTAAGTTTCTGAAAATAGAAACTGAAATAAGTAAATAGTACATAAATTTAGCTAAAAAGGTTGTTCAAATAGAAGTCTTCATGACAGATCGAAAACCCGCGTCGCTCAGAAGAAAGGACAGTTCAAACTCAAACACATTTTAAAATAGATCTTCCTTCCAAACTTGAAATATATTTTAGTTGTATAAAGTATAAAATTTAGCTTAATTTACTGAGCCGTTAGATCATAATGTTTTTTTAAAATTGAGGAAAGGTATAAATTACTACATTCGAATTAAATTATTCAGTACGTATTTTCAATTAAATTAAAGAAAAAAATATGAATATAATTTAGAAATCTCTGACTTTTAAGATATAAAAGGGCTCTTAAGCAAACCATTTGTTCAATAAAAGATAGCGTTGCTAGAAAAACGAAAATCTTGTTTATGAAAGGCTTGAACGTTATCCTCGAAGCAAATTATTTCATTTCCAAATCGCCTTTAAATAGTTTGAATTAAGGAATTCTAAATCAGACTTTAAGGAAGTTTTATTCTTACTAGTGTGATAAAACGTTCCTTTTTTATTGTAAATATTATTATTTCTTTTGCGTTATATTATTTATTTCACCCCAAGAGTCTTGAATATGTTGAGAGCTAAATTAGGATGCAATTTTTAAAGGCGTTAATAGCGTTCCTTCGTTTTAATCTTAGTCGTGACAAGTAGATCAGTATTAAATTTTAAATCGGGAGGTACCCTCACTCTTTGTAGATTTAATCGGTCAGCTACTTAAAATATATGTTACTGGTCATTTCACTGCGTTCATTTTTTTATATGATAAGTGTCTATCATAGGTAAATTTCGATCTTCATGCTGTCCAGACTTCTCGAAGATGTAATAATCGTTAGGTTTGGAGGTTTTGAATCTATAAAGATCATAAAACTTTGCACGTAATAAAATATCAGTTCCAAATTGGGTTCTTGGATTGACATAACATCCTCTCTTTATAGATACTTTGCTTTTTTCTTTTTGTTCAAATATTTGTGATTTTTCTTTTGTGCTTCTGAAATATTTATTTTAGCATCTTGTGGCAATTGATGACATCTTATTGATGATGTTTTGTTTTTCAATTTTCGAATCTTCTTTGATTCTCATCTTTGTCTCAGTTCACAACTTTAACGATGCCATGCCCAACGACGATCAAGTGGTTCATAATCCTCAAACCTTTGCTTCTTATAATGTGATTTTGATACAAAAGTGCGCCTATTGATTAGCATCCCATACAACTAGCGATTATGTTTTCGGCATCATAGTTTCCGAATAAAAGCGTTCTGTGGTAACGGTATCCTCGACTTAGTCAGTAGCAAAATGAAATTTATTATAATATATATTCTGTATAGATATAAATTTAGATATATATTTAAAAGAATGGCTTCGCCAAAGATTGATGAGATGTAAATAGTGAGTATGTAACTGTATACTAAAAATTTATTTTTATATCTCTGCTTCATGGAAAAAATATGTATAAATATCTGCTGATGATAAATATCATATCTGTTAGGCAGCATCGGCTGAGCGGTTAAGTCGCTGAACAGTGGTAGTTCGGTCCGAAGTTCGAATACCGCGAAGGGGCTGGCTGGTGTTCATGTGTAACGTGTATACGAACCAGTTTCCGTTATAAAGTTCTCCATGAAGGCATTTGTCCCCTTAGGGGATAATCCTAGAGGATTTACCTTAATGAGATAAGTCAAGCTACACACTTTTAATATTTATTTTAGCTTAATTCTTAATTGTCTCTTTTATTTAATAAAGGTCAGTGTAGGAGAAGACGAACATAATTATCTTTGATAATAACTATCAGCAATCACTTCTTATACGTACAGTCTGTTTGATTTCAAATTCTGGGTAAGATATGAACTCAATATAATTTTGTAAGTTTCACTTCTGAACTTGCACTATGTTGCTATGTCTTTTATTTAGCTTTGCAAATATTTCTATATGTATTGTCAGTCAATTTTGATGTGTCCCATGAAAACAAAAATTACTTGTTATTGACAGCGGCGTAGTGAAAACAATCAAATTCCTTACTCTAACATTGCGAAAAATAATGCTGAAACAACTATTAAACAGTTAAATTATTACAATGCTATAAATGGTTATTAAAAATGCAGTTTACAGACGAGAGCACTTAGCTAAAAAACGGAAGTTCTGAGCAAAGCAATTCCATTCTTATTTGGAATTTTAAGTTATACTTTTCAAAACATCGAATTAGGTAGAAGTTAGCATTAATCGATACTAATTGCGTATCATTTGTTATATACATTATGATTGCTATAAATATTAAAATTATCTTGAACATGTTTTGCCAAAAAAAAAAAATAGATAAAGAAAATGTATTTATATTTTATGTTACGTTTTGTAAAATTTATGTTTAGATGAATGTTTAATGTTTTGCAAAAATTAGCTTAAAAACTTATAATTTCTGACTATATTAACCAATTGAATGGCAACATGCTTAATTTGAGAGAAATATAAATTAAAATTAAATAAAAGAGTTATAAGGTATTTCTCCAGCCTTCCTAGCATGCCTTCGTGGTGTGGTGGTCTGCACGCTGGGAGCGTATTCCAGAGGTCCGTGGTTCGATTCCCGGAGAAGGCGTTGCTCATTTTTCATCTTTCCTACTTCAAAAAAATACCTAATGTCTCTACAGAGTTATTAATGTATTTGGAGATGTTTTAACAACCCTTTTGAGAATTTTGCATTCTTTAAACTCTGTTTTCCCAGCTTCCAATTTTTGAATAATTCCTCTAATTTAAAGTATAAAACATATAGAGATATTAATTCAGAAGTCAAACAACAAAAATCACCGTTAATTTACAAAACTTTCACAGGACTAGTTTCGATGGTTTTACCGAACCATCATCTTCAGCTGCAAAACCGCAAATGAACAAGATAGGAAATAATGTTTAGATAAGATAAGAAAGAATGGACAAGAATAAGCAAGTGGCGCCATCTGTTGGCGAAACCAGAACTAAAACATAATTTCTCTAAAAGCCGAAGGCAAATTTGGATTGGAATTAGGATCGTTAACTAGAACAGAAAGATTTTTATGAATGTGAAATGCCTCTAGAAAATCCAGTTCTCCAATGGAAGATGTTTTTTGAATAATTTTGGCAGCAGAAAAATTGAAAGTGTGATTTTCGGACCAACAATGTTGAGCAACAGAAGACTTCTGTGTTTCCTTTTTTCTAACATATGCCTCATGTTCTTTGACGCGAAATTTTAAGGCTCTCTTAGTTTGGCCAATGTAAATTAAACCGCACTGGCAAGGAATCCTATAAATACCCCAGGAATTCATATCCGGAATGGGGTCC
Source organism: Stegodyphus dumicola (assembly GCF_044657685.1). Lineage (NCBI taxonomy): Eukaryota > Metazoa > Arthropoda > Arachnida > Araneae > Eresidae > Stegodyphus > Stegodyphus dumicola. The sequence goes on along the minus strand of NC_140772.1, from coordinate 93,307,625 downwards.
TTGAGTATAGAAGTTGGAATTTTATTGATGGGAGAGTAAACAACCCGAAAGTTAAATTTCTGCAAAATATGTGCAACTTTATAGCTAATTGATGGAAAGAAGGGAATGACAACAGAATTTTTATAATCTCCTAAAATAAGAGTGTGGCTTTTAGTGTGTTGAGATGAGAATTTTTTAACTGCTTGATTAATAATGTTGGGTGAAAAGCCCCTGTCAATAGCTATTGCTTTTAAATAATTTAGTTCTTCATCAAGGGCTAGTTTGGAGGAGCAAACTTGAAGAGCACGGAAAACATAGGAATAAAATGAAGCTAACTTTTGTTTAGTCGGATGACATGATTTAAAGTGTGGTGGAAGGCAAACCGATGAAGCCATGGGAAGCCCCCTCAGTCCCATCCTGGCTGATATCTACATGCATTATTATGAATCAAAATTGTTTGAAACTTTAAACTTCCCGGCATGGTTCCGCTACATAGACGATACTTTTACCCTGTTTGAAGGTAATAAAGATGATTTAAATAGAGTTCTTTCAACAATGAATTCTATTGATCCTGCTATTCAGTTCACTTTTGAACTTGAGACTTGCAATTCTCTTCCGTTTCTCGACATTCTGGTCACACGTAACACATCCAACTTCAGTACTACAGTTTACCGTAAACCTTCATCGGTTTGCCTTCCACCACACTTTAAATCATGTCATCCGACTAAACAAAAGTTAGCTTCATTTTATTCCTATGTTTTCCGTGCTCTTCAAGTTTGCTCCTCCAAACTAGCCCTTGATGAAGAACTAAATTATTTAAAAGCAATAGCTATTGACAGGGGCTTTTCACCCAACATTATTAATCAAGCAGTTAAAAAATTCTCATCTCAACACACTAAAAGCCACACTCTTATTTTAGGAGATTATAAAAATTCTGTTGTCATTCCCTTCTTTCCATCAATTAGCTATAAAGTTGCACATATTTTGCAGAAATTTAACTTTCGGGTTGTTTACTCTCCCATCATTAAAATTCCAACTTCTATACTCAAGGACCCCATTCCGGATATGAATTCCTGGGGTATTTATAGGATTCCTTGCCAGTGCGGTTTAATTTACATTGGCCAAACTAAGAGAGCCTTAAAATTTCGCGTCAAAGAACATGAGGCATATGTTAGAAAAAAGGAAACACAGAAGTCTTCTGTTGCTCAACATTGTTGGTCCGAAAATCACACTTTCAATTTTTCTGCTGCCAAAATTATTCAAAAAACATCTTCCATTGGAGAACTGGATTTTCTAGAGGCATTTCACATTCATAAAAATCTTTCTGTTCTAGTTAACGATCCTAATTCCAATCCAAATTTGCCTTCGGCTTTTAGAGAAATTATGTTTTAGTTCTGGTTTCGCCAACAGATGGCGCCACTTGCTTATTCTTGTCCATTCTTTCTTATCTTATCTAAACATTATTTCCTATCTTGTTCATTTGCGGTTTTGATGGTTCGGTAAAACCATCGAAACTAGTCCTGTGAAAGTTTTGTAAATTAACGCTGATTTTTGTTGTTTGACTTCTGAATTAGTATTTATTCGGCGTGTTATTGTGTCTTAAATATAGAGATATATTGTTAATTATTTGAAATTTGCTACAGCATGTTTTATTACTACCTTCTTCTACTGGCAAAATTTATTATTATTTTCTTTATTTACAAATTCTAATGCCAAAATATAATTGAAAATCAATCTTTATTCCTATGAAGAGCATTATATGAAGCAGTTATAAACTTTTGAGGGGTATAATGAAAACTGAAGTAGAAATATATATTTTAATTGTTATTTTTTCCTAAATTTTAATTAAAGAAATGTTACCAGAATTGTTTAATGTCGCTCTGAGTAATAAACATCAAAATTACTTATTTGGCCACCTCGTCTTTTCCGTAATACATCCGCGGTGATTTATATATGATGCACAAAGCTGCATTGAAGATTTCTCTCTCTTCTGGATTACTTACATAAAATTGAAGATTTAAATTTTAAAATTCTAAAACATTGCTTCATTCTATTTTAAACACCATTCCTGTTATTTTATTTTACAATTAATCTCGTTGATTGTTGTGAACACTTTTTGAACGTACGTTCTCCCAGCCAGCTTTTTTCGAAGCCATAGAAGCGAAGTTTTAAGTCAACATTAAAAAGTTCGAGAGAAAAGTACTTATTTTGAATATTGATGTATCTTTTAATAGATAATCTGAACAAAATAGTTGGATTTTCTGAAAGTCTGATTGAATGTACATAAAAATTAGCAAAGAATTCCTATCATTCAATAATGTTCAAGTTTCAGTTAAGATTGTAAAAAGCAATGAGCTGAAAATAATTTCAATTTCATATCTGATATACTAAGTTTCGCAGTAAACGTTTGAGCTTTATTTTAATTCCGTTTGCACCAAAATAAAATACAAACATACATTTGAATGATCACATCATGGATTTTAAATGCTAAACTAATAAAGGAATATATGCTTCTTAATAAGGTTTTGATGATAAGAGAACATGTCACCACAGAAACAGAATTCAGACACACCCTTAAAATGATTTGAAACATGATGTCATCCTTTTCATCGTCTTGTCAGCTGACGGGGGGCAGAAATGTTGAAAGAAAGTATTGCATCTAATTCTCATAATATTCTGTGATACATTATTTTTTGAAATATTCGTGACATCCATTGTGAAGCTTGTCTTGAATATATCAAAATTTTGTAAAAGCGAGTACAAAGAAAATAATGAGTTATGATATTTATTTTTTTCCTGATATTTCAATCATTATTTAGGAAAGTTACATTGTTAAATTATTCAGATTTACAAAGGTATGTATTTTTTGATTCATTTCTGTAAGCTATAATATTATTTAAATATAATACATGAGCATAATAACCGAACATGCAATTTTTTCATCGAAATTTGAAAATCTTAAAAAAGAAGGTAATGCATTTTGATGGCAGATTTGGTTTAGTCTTTAGTAAAAGCAATGTTATTTCGTGCCATCATTGTTTACGAATTCGGTGATGTATGTATGAGCTTCTTCGTTTTTAGAATACAGTATGAATTTTTCTGCCTTATTAACATATATTACGCATGTAGTCTTTACTTCTGGCATATAAGTGTGTTAAAAATAATGCTATTATCCATTTTTATAATCCGTTATTTCTTTCATTTTTTCGCGTATCAGCCTTAACTTAATAGCTGTCGTACTCAGCTCGTTTTCCTAAGGTGGATTTATTAGTACTTTATAAACTGATTATATTTTTTAACTGAAATAATAATGATAAATATATTACATTGTATATTTAAACTTAAATTAATTTTTTATGCATGTTAAAGTTTGCTTGTTATATTTGTCTTTTTTATGAAAAAAATTGTTTGAATAACCTTTCAAATTATTGTTCATTGAAATTCCATTAGTTATTCAGATTCGAGTCTTCAATTCCTGTATGGAAATGCAATTATAGAATTGAATCATTTAGTGCCAATTGCTTTTGGTAGTTGGAGTTTCTGAATAATCCAGAACTTCGTACATGCTTTGAAACTTCAAAAATAAGAACATCAGGATGTCTTTCTTCTACGAATCGGATAATTGAAGTGATTATTTTTAGCGTTACAGAAAATGTTTTTACGCGAAAGCGCGATTAACTGTAAATTTAATTTACAAAAGTGTATTCGAATAATTTTATTTAAAGTTAATAATTTTTACTCACTCATAATTAAATTTCAGTTTATTCAGAGCATTTCCCTTTATTACATGTTCAGTCTATTCTAGAAATGTCCTCTTTCTTTTTTTTCCTCTTCCAGCTCTTAAAGAAATTAGAATAGGATAAAAATTTATAACAATTTTATATCTTTTGTTTGGGCTTGTTGTAGTTGTTTAAACATTCTTCCTCAGATTTTATGGCCGTAGAATACTGTTATTAACTGGTATTATTTTAAATATTAACAGGCTTTTTTATTGGCGCTTTAGCCAATTCGTAATTCCATTAGTGATGATGAACCTCTGTAGTTTAAGGAGTTTAAGATTTTGTAGTTTAAGACTCTGTAGTTTAAGATTTTGCACCAGATAATGATTCTAATATAATAGAACTCCATGACAGTATTAATAACATATTTTTATACTTATATCTTACTTGTATAAACATCTTTCGACATACCAAATATACCGTATATTTCCGTGTATAAGTCGAGAATCTTTAGAATATTTCCTGAAGCTAAATTACGGGAGTCGGCTTATATAAGAATCTGCAAATCTTACATAACAAATTGGCACTTCTTAAATTAAATTAACGAAAATGACAAAATCGCAGGTATAGCATTTTTTCATTTCTTTAGTTTATATTTCTTAAAAATAATTTTAAATGACATGAGTAGTTCCTTTTGTACAAATAAATCTTTTCATTTTCTATATTGTTTATATTGCTGAATTCCCCCCTCCAATTTCGAGTTTTTTTTTTTTTTTTTTTCATTTACATAGAAATACTGAGTTGCAATACTATTGTTAGAATTTGCAGTAAATACGATCATCAACAGTTTGAAATTTGCAGTATAAGAATATCTCTTCCCACTCATCTTTCAGAAAAAATAATTAAACTGAAACTAAAATTTTCATAGATACAATAAATTGTATACAAGACAACCAATGCATGAAAATTATGTGCTAGCTTCAGATGGGGTTTACGAGAATTAAAACTGGCATCTTTAGCGTCTCGCATTTCCTGTACAGCGATTTGATTGGGAAAACGTTCGCTCTCATAGCTGTATGATTTTCTGCGTTGACTCACTTTTCAAACTGTTGCCGCCAAATATTATCGCCATGTATTATATTTAAAGAAACTACATAATAAATGTATGAATGTATGAATGTTTTTCGCATTGGGAAAAAAAAGCGGGATTTAGAGTCATCAAATTTTGAAAACCTTAGCCCTTCGACAGAACATGGGCACTCGGAAGTCCGAATTTTATTATCTGTTCGAATTATGTAAACCTTTAATGAATTTTTGACTAACAAAATCAAAGCTTTCAAAACGAACATTGGCAACACTGTACGAAAAAAAAAATATCTCCAGCGCGCGAGACTATATATCGGAAATTCTAAATGGATGTTGTTTTTAAATATTTTGTGATATTGCTGTTGAATTGAATTTTATGTGGTTTAAGTTCGAAAACATTTAATAAATAAACGTAACACACAAAACATTGAAAAAACGCTCTTTTGAGGGTAATACATATTCTGAAACCTTTCATATTTTCTTTCTTCCTCCCTTTCTTTTTTTTCCTCCGTTTCGGCTCATATATGGGTTTTTAATTTTAGGTAAATTTTGAGAAAAGTCTGGGCTTATGAAAGGATCGACTTATATGCGGAAATATACGGTAATAAAATTATGAATTATTTCCACGCACCCGAGTAAATACGCTCAAGAATGTTTTGCGGATATGAATATGGCAGAATATATACGATACAGCTCTTACTTATAGTAAAAGAAGAGGTTGATTAAAGAAACGAAACGATAAATTGTCGGAATAAAGACTACTCTTCGAATGATTTTGAGAACATTAGGGAGTCTAAGATCATAATAAATCGGAACAAAAAATCGTTAAATGGCATTTAAGAGGGAAAATAGACAACCTTGAATTTCTCTAATTTATTTACTAACTAAACTCTCAAACCAAATTTAATATGACGTCAAATTTCACGCAATTTTAAATTAAATATCTCAGCCAATTTTTTTCGTGTGGATGTCAAAACGGGAGTGAGGAGGTATATTTTATTTTGATAACGAGTAAAAAATATTCCTAAACATGCATTAAGACACGAGTAATGCATAAAAATTAGATTCCGAATTTTTTACAAAACGTTTCTGTGTTTGCAAATTTACGTCTACAACTAACGCTTGCGAAAATGAAGAAGTCGGTTAACGATTCATGTAGTTATGGTGTATGTGTGTGTATACATACAGTGGATGGACAAAAATATGGAAACACCTTGTGAAATGCATGTTTGTAAAGAAAGATTGATTTTAATGAAATATGTAGGTGGCGCTGGCTTTTTTGACTACTGACGCCACCTATATAACTTAGTAAATGTGCTAAACAGTTCAGTTGTTGTCGGAGTACTGTTATGTGAGGTTGTCATTGCATTATGTCAGAGTTAACAGACTTCGAACGTGGGCAAATTGTTGGAGCACGTATGGTAGGTGCTTCCGTAAGCAAGGTAGCCGAGGTGTTTAGTGTTTCAAGAGGTACTGTATCGAAGATTTATTCCGCATATTTTAAAAGCGGAAAAACATCATCTGCTAAATCACAGCGCGGACGAAAGTGTCTCCTGAGTGATCGTGACAGACGATCATTAAGGGCAATTCTGACGAAAAATAAGAAGACCACAGCTGCAAAAGTTACTGCTGAAATGAATGTTGTGTTACCGAACCCTGTGAGTACCAAAACAATTAGAAGAGAGCTTCATAAACAGGGAATTGCTGGCCGTGCTGCAATTGAGAAGCCACTCATCAGTGATGCTAATGCCCGTAACAGGAAAAGGTGGTGTTTAAGTCATAAAGCCTGGACTATAGAGCAGTGGAAGCGAGTAATATGGTCTGACGAGTCTTCTTTCGCATTGTTTCCCACTTCTGGCCGAGTTTACGTCTGGAGAACGCCATCTCAAGCCTATAATACAGACTGCTTGTTGCCAAGAGTGAAACATGGTGGGGGTTCTGTTATGGTTTGGGCAGCCATATCGTGGTTCTCTGCTAGACCCATGATAACTGTGTAAGGGCACATGACTGCCAAGACTTATGTGAACATTTTGGCCGCTCAAGTTCATCCCATGATACAAACTTTGTTCCCCGATGGTGATGGTGTCTTCCAAGACGACAAAGCCCCTGTTCACACAGCTCACATTGTCCAGGACTGGTTTTCTGAGCACGAGGATGAGTTGTCCCATCTCCCCTGGCCACCACAGTCACCAGACCTGAATATTATCGAACCTTTGTGGTTTACATTGGAACGGAAAGTGCGTTCTCGTTATCCACCGCCAACATTGTTATCTGAACTTGCCACCGTTTTGCAGGAAAAATGGTATAATATTCCCTTGGCAAACATACAGGAACTGTATTTATCCATTCCGAGACGACTGCAAGCTGTTTTGGATGGCAACGGGTTTCCTACACCATATTAAGCAAAGAAACATGTTTTTTTAAAGGTGTTTCCATATTTTTGTCCAACCCCTGTATATATAAAGAGAGAGAGATAGTGACAGATAGATTAGATATAGTATATTTTAAAATTAGTTATTTTTTATAATAGACTGTATTTAACTAGATTAAAAAAAGTACAGAATTAGAGTAGATCGAACTACATTTATAAAATATGGCTATATGTATCATATAACCATATGTAGCAACAGCATTTATGAAATTTGAACATTATCTTTTAAAATTTTCACAAAAATAAGTCTTCGTTTTCCTCATAAAAATGTGGCAATAATGACTCGCGTTAAGACCCGTAATTCAAAAAAGTCATGTTGTTGTCATGTCTGGAAATATTTATCTCACAGAATTTTACTGAATCCCTATGTTTATTTATATTTTAAAAAACATTGAACACAGATTGTGGTCGCCATGAAAGGTTCTTATATTAATCCAATTAGTTTTAAGTTCCTGGGTTCATGAAAAACTTTAATTTTGTGAAATCCTTAAGTCATAAAATAATTTGGAGATCATTAGTACAGAATGTAACTATAACTTTCAGTTTGTGAGTGATAAATAATTTTGATAATTGTGAACTTTAAATGTAAATAAAAACTTATTTTAGCACAAATTTTGTTCCATGCCTTCTTCGCAGCTGAAAATACTACTTAATCTAAACTCAAGATTATATTTGCAGTTTATCAGTGTATGAATGCAATAAATTTGATTGAGATGAGAAGAGATTAAGGCGATTTTTAATAAGCTTGTGATATGAGTTATGAGATGTGGACTGAATATCATCATGCATAAGATATTGATTACACGTCAGACACGAAGCGTTAATGGAATCTTAATTATCTTGCCTTTGATAGACCTCTTTGATCATCTGTCTTCTGGTCTGCAGCAAATGCAATTTGCATTGTATAATGTGAAAGTGAAATCAATGAATACAATGATAGGAGTGTGTGTTATAGTACAGCCTCAAGTATCCTTTATAAATTTCCAAACCTTGTCAAAAAATATCAGAATAAAAAGTAAGCCAAACATAGTAATTTGTTTGAGAGATTAGTATCAGTTAAAATTTTCAAATAAAAAATCAATGTTGTACTGAAAATGCTCATTCGTTTCAGTAGCTATTTCTTCATTCGTTTCACTAGCTATCTATTCAAAGATAATGTTTATTATTATTTTTTTCCATTGACTACTTTCCAGTGACAATTCTCGCAAAGATACGTTTTTGAATTTAATCAGGAACAATATTTTATTGAAGATAGTAGAATATTTTTAATTAATTTATTAGGCTTCTTTTCTGATCTAAATTATTTAAATATTTTAAAGTAGATTATTACGAAAACATTTATTTGCTTCTCTCCTTACTTTTCATAAAATAAGTGAAAACATGGTAAAAATTTCATAAAATGTATTCTAATGCCTTTCAGTGTAGGTTGAGCAATAATTGAAAGTATTTAATTTCTTAATCTAATTCCATTATTAAAAAATGTCTTCAATTTGCCCGACTATATTACTAAACACGTATGCAAAGCAATATTTATTTTTTCTTGGCTAAGTTATCTTTCGAAAATGGTTTAACTTAAAACCCCACAAATTGCTTCCTTTAGAATAATAATTATTTACTTAGTTTTTAATCTATAAATTATGAATAAAAGTTTCCGAATAAAGAAGAAGCATTAATACATTTTGTTTTCTTAACCCAAAGGGGCAATTTGCCCAGAATGGCTGTTAATTTCGTTTTGGCATTTTGCGTCGTCTACTGCAATACAAAAAGGCGTTTTACTTTTCAAATTGTTGCCACCAAATATTATCGCTCTGTATTATATTTAAGGAAATTAAGTAATGAAGAATCTGCAGGAATTTATGTATATTTCTAGCATTGTGGAAAAACAACGGTACCTGAAGACATGAAATTTTGAATAAAGTAGTCCTCCACTCGAATATGGGCATCTAGAAGCCCAAATTTAGAGGTTGGATTTTTTATTATTTATTTCATATTTTGTAAAAATTCAACGAATTTTTTATTAACAAACTCAAAGATTCCGAAACAAGCAATGGCAGCACAGTACGGAGAAACAAATTATCTCCAGTGCTCGAGACTGAGTATCGGAAATTCTAAAGATGTGCTCTTTTTAAATATTTTGTGATATTGCTGTTGAATTACATTTTATGTTTTACGTGTGAAGAATATAATATTTAATTAACGGAGGTAATATACAAAACGTTAAATAAGATCCTGAACTTTTTCCAATAGTTTATTTATTTATTTATTTTTTAAATAAGCCGCTAGAGTTTAAACAAAATCTGAGATTAAAGTTTTTCTGCTCAAAAATGTTAAAATTTCATAATATATGTTTCCAGAATGCCCCTTTTTAAAGGATTGAAATTTGTCTTAAAAATTAAATATGAAATTTTCACGCAATATAACAGCAGAAGAGTATTAATTAAAACTTCTTTTAAATATTACTGAAAATTTATTGACTAAATTTTATTTTGTTCATCTTCATTTTTTTAATGAATTTTTTTTACAGTATTTTTTTTTCAAATGATTTAAGTATATAAAATATTTTGTATGTATATGATTATGCATCCAATTTTAATTTATGCATTTTCGACTTTATTTTTCTTTTTAAATATATGCCAATGTTTTGGATCTACTAATAGTCATTTTAATCTGTAGCACTAAAAATATATTTATCTATTTGTGTTTCCCTGTTTTAGGATGGGATCACATTTATGTGATTTCAGATTATGGAGTAACTTTTTCTTTAAAATAATAAGTTTAATATTATTATTCTAAGAGTGGAAACAATACATATACTGCAGGTATTAAATATTGTTTTATTCTGAGGTAACTGAAAATCTTCAGCTTTACCCAAAAATTTAATATAAGAACTAATTTTTGAATCAGTTCTTGGAATATTTGGAGGCATGAGTGTAAAAACATCATGAAATAAAAAAGTTTGTTGCTGGAACAATTTTTAACGCTTGAAAATTTTCTCAAGTTGAAAGAAATAAATATGCTGAAAGCTATCACAATTTTTTGTTGCCAGTTTTAACCAATTTTCTTATAAATATACATATTTAACCGAAAAAAGAAACGTCGTTGACATTTGTTATTAAATCTTCTCTTCTTGTTATTTCAGGATTTTCGTAGGTGGATATGTCACATACGGGTTTGCTTGAAGGAAAGAGCTCCTTTTTCCTCTTATCACTATGATTTGATGAAAGAAAATATTAAACAAATTGATGGTGAAGAAAGAACCTATTACAACCTTCATATGATATCTCCAACCTGCGGGTAATTTTAATATTATGAATGAATAATTATCTCATTTCTCTTCGAGGTTGAACTGCAGTGAATATCTCAAACATTTGTAAATTATCATCATTTTGTAAAAAGACACGCTGTTCTATTTCATATTTATTCTTAATATCTATATTGTATCAAATCATAAACTGTAAATTTGACATTCGGTGAGAAGCTCAATAAAATGTAAAAAATCATGAGATTTCTCTCTTTTATTTATACATATTGAACATTATTGAAATACTATTTTCTTTAACGAAATAAATGCGCACAAAAATTTAACTTTTAATCGAAAGACATCTACGTACATATTTTAATTATTTTTTAGAATGAATTGAAATTCAGCAGTCACTAATTTTAATTGATGTACACTGAACAAAAAAGAGACAGGTTCTCCCGTTCTACTGGGCTGATTGACGAAATTCAAATTCGTCTTTTATATTCCGAAAGCGCGACTTAGGATGTACATTAAATTAAAATATACGTATAGCTTTGTTCTAATATAGGTATTTTGACACAAAATCGGACGTTTTCTGAAATAACATGCCAATTCTTTGCCATATTTAGATTCTACGACTAAAATTATGCCTAAATATTAAATTTTGTAAAATTTGTAGCAAAATTTACAGAAAAATTAAAAATTTATCTTGGCGTATTTTTTTTTTTTTTTTCAGCTTGCGTCAAGAATAATTCATTTTGCGAACTTCTTACTTTATGGTAACCTATTTTCCTATCCCTATTTACTTCCTTGTACGAAGTAAAAAGGAAGAATTGTAATTGCGAAAAGCTTCAGGCAGCATATTTCAACGAAAATATCCACTTTGACAGCTTTCGAATGCAATTTAAGAATGTTTTGCGCGATATCTGTACGTAAGGACAGAATAAAAGACTCTTTTCCTCCAAAAAATCTAAAAAACTGATTTAAAATGAATTCTGAAGAGAATTTTTCGTGGCGTCTGTACGAACGTATGCACGTACGTGCGTACGAACGTACGTACGTGCGTGCGTACGTACGTATCTCGCATAACTCAAAAACGAGTAGCCTCAGTACGTTGAAATTTTGTATATAAGACTACTAGATGTGCACCTCGTATTTTGGTTTCAATCGGCCGCGCTAAACGCTAATATAAATATATTTATAAATATATTTATAAATATATTCACTCTGTTACCCGGCTCAGTGATCTCAGTTTCTTTACTCTTATATGTTTGTAAATTATACATTTTTTGCTTATTGATTAAAATTGATTGAATTATTAAAATGATTGAATTATGTTGTTTTTATCTTCCGTTTAAGGTTTTTGTGCCTTTCGTACTGGAAGCAATATTTGTACAATTATCAACAATTTAAAAGCTGTTTAAGTGTGGTTAAGTTTTAAATAACATGGCGGACATATTTGCTTACATTTGAAACAGCAGAATTGTAGATTTGTTGCCAATCTAGAGAGACTAAGCTTCGCAACACAAAAATAACGCCTTCATTTATTATTGCCAATTAAATCATGCTTTATCCTTTCTGGAATTTTTTTTCGAGGAAATAAGTGTTTAAGATTTACTTCGTAATTTTTAATACAGATATTTTGAGTTTTTATGTATTTTTGCCTTGTCGCGAAGTAAAAACTGAATTAATTGAATGAAAAATACTCAATCGTCTGTGAAAAACTGTTCCTTTTTTGTTTTGTTTGCTTAATTTCTTTTATACATATTTCTAGCTTTATTATAGTATTTGAATAGAACATGTGGCAATGATAAGATAATTCTTTGAATGATATAAATTTTGTGCATTCTGAGTTATAATATGATGACCACCCACGTGACAGGCTCTTGCCAATCATCTCCCTCCACTCCACCTACATTTCACAAAATTTAACAAGTTTCGCCTAGTTGACGCGGCGTAAATCGCCTTAATTAAAAACTTAAGTACCAACGCCTTAGGGCAATTTACCAACAGAGACGGTTAAAGTAGCGATTGGCTACTAATTGCCGCCTAGCCATTGACTCGATTTCGATTTCGTTATAATATGAACGAAACATAATACTGTTAAGTAAACCTAGCGCCAGAGTGTCGCTATGGTAAACAAAGTGAATTTTAAAGAATGCATTTATTCTATTGTGGTTTATGCGATGTCGGCGAAGTAGGTTTAATTCAATCTAATAAGTTTAAATGAAATGCAAGAAAAAATGCGTATAATTTAATATTCCGTACAAGAAAGTCATGTGGTGTACAAATCAGATTTTTTATATTGTGAATGAGAGGAAAAAATGGTCAAATCTTTCCTACTTTCAAATAATTTTAATAACGTGCGTAAAACACATCGGCTTTTTCTGAAATAATAATAATAATCTTTGGGAGTAATAATAATAATCTTAAGAATAGTAATCTGTGGCAGACATTTCCCGTCTTCATAAAAAGAAAAATCAGTTAAGAAAATGTTTCTCAATGCTTCTTCCTAAGACCTCTCTAATGCTGATTATGCTAAAGTTGCGTTCCTGAAAGTGCGATAGTGTTACAGTTTCATCCGTGTGTTCCCTCTTCCCTCGCTATCATTTACAGTTAATGTTAACACTCTAAATACATGCACGTAACATATTAACACATGTATATGTGTGATTTATTTTGTACGCCACCAAAAAGACTAACGGAAATAAGCTAAATAATAACAAGTATATATGTCATAAGAGTTAGTAACAAAACGTTTTAATAAAAAGTAATAAATTCTTTGAAGAAGAGCAAAATGCAAAGTATAACATATTAAACATAAATTTTAGGCACTCACAATACTAAATTTCATCACTGATGTCCGCCTGTCTTGACTATTGCACTTCCGATAAGTAATTACTGTCGTTGTATGTTCTTTGCGCAAATACAATGATACATAATCATTGTTACCCTATTTTTCTATCTTTCACAACAAAAACATCTTCCCCGTATTTTTTCTGGTGGTTCATCTTCTAGTCGCTTTTCTTGAGGTCTTTTGTATCTCCATAGATAAAACCGAATATCAAGAGGTAATGTATTTATTTCGTCTCTTTTTGAGATGTGTGGCTTGAAATAGATCTTTTTTTTAAAGTCCTCTAAGCATTTGTACATCTTGAATGCGCGTCGTGTTATACAAAATTTGCATGTTTATTCCAGCTATGTTTACCAATTGGGAAAATATTACTAATGGCCACGCCTGGATACGAAATACGTACAGCACACATTTTACTCATTGTATCTACCCGTCCTTTACTGGAAATGCAATCAATTATGGCTTCCTGGTTTCAGAATTAATTGCAAAATCATTGTTCATATTAGAAAGAAGTATAACTGCTCTATTTTTTGGCACGTAAGACACAATAGTGATTTCATGTATGGCACAATAGTGATACTGACTGACCATAGCTCAAATCTCATCTTCGGTAAGGTCATTTTGGATTCTTACGGGTACACGATACCTAAAAATGCATTATGTTATTTTTAAATATATCTAGAAAGCAATTTAATCTTACAAATTTAAAATGTCATGAGAATTTATTTTCTTGAAACAAAATAATTTATTAAGCTATTAAAATATACTTACATAAATACACGCGTAGTGTACTATGTTCACCTTTCGATGCCGTACGAAACGTTTTCTTTAGTAATCAATTTATCAATGTAGCTGGGGGGGGGAAAGACTGGCGGTACATCTTAATGATGCTACAAGTGATAGGTTAGATGAGCATGCAGTTTGGTGAGAAGGTATTCCAAGGTCATTTAGCATCTGTTTATTGTAAATGGTGTATTTTATACACCAGCACGTGTAGTTAAGCGTTAATGCACTAGTTTACCCTATAAAAATTTATGAAAGTAACATTTTGTTTTCCCACGTTGATGCCTTAATATCAAAACGTAATATTCAAGCCTTTCAAAGCTCTAGAAATTTGGGAAAAAAAATAGATAATATCACATTTACACGTTTACATTCAGATTGATAGCGCATCAGGTTTCTTTGTTGAACAAAGTTTCTGTAATAAGAATATTTGATATTTTGAATTATTAATAAGAAATTGTATTTCTTCTAATTGTCACTTTACGCGAAATTTTCATTTATTTTGTAAAGAATTAGAACGTGTATGCGCTTGATATTCTCTAACGAAATACCAAAAAGAATATTTTAATATTTTCTATAATTTATTGAAAATTTTTGATAATGAATATGGAGTGTTCTAATTTTAAAACTAGGCAAATCTCAAAGAAGCCAATATACTTAAGCTGAACTTTTTGTATATAAAATAATATTTATTAACTTATAATCAGCCTATGAAAGAATTCAAATTCATTTTCTTTTCCTATTAAATAACAAAAGCTTCATCCTCCTTTTAAAAGTAGCTTGACGATTAAGATAAACATTAGAAAAAACATCGTTTAATCCCAAGAGATACAAAAATGAGCAAAGAAAAGTAACTGTTTCTGAATATTATACTGCCACGAAGGAATCATGCGGATAAACTGAAACTTCCGGGGCGATGCAGGTATAATATTCAAACATAATATGATATGAATTTCAGAGTGACAGTGTATGAGTGAACGAAGGAGTTACCTCAGACTTTGTCGGGCTGGTTGTAAAGATATTCGTCTGTTGCATATTTTTAATTATAATGTTTCTTTGTCTGCTAGTGGTTAAACGTTTCACGCAAAATCACTGTGCCTCTTGATGACGGTGTCTAATTTAAGCTAGTTATACCGTCTGAAAGTGTATGACTGATCAGCGTACAAGAAAAGGCATTTTGCTGTCGTAATATCGCAGCTCGTTTGGGACAAAATGTCTTGTTAGTGATGAGTCTGTAGTAGCAATATCCTCAAGTTACACGGGTCGCAAATTTAGTCGTGGACAACGAAATATTACAGACACTTCATATACATGGCTATGAAAGTCTGAGGTGCTCTAATACAGGTGCGAAATAGTAACCTTCAACATTTCCCCTGTGCCAGCTGTACCCTGGATTCCTTGCGTGCACTTTTTGGCGCAGAATTTTCCTGAGGCCAAACCATCGAGGCCCTCGGTTGCAATGCGCTCATCCAGTACAGCAGCTTTCATGCCGAATTTCAACAGAGGAGCTTTTTCTGATCAATCAAATTTTTACTTGGAGTACAACAATGCTCTCTTATGCATTTGGCGCTGTAGATGTGAAAACCATCTTCCGGAAAGCATTATCCAACATCATTTTATTTCTTTTGCTGTGTAAATTTAATAATTTATTTTTATTACTGTAGGTAGGATGCGAAATAAATTTTATTCGCTTCTGACGATGTTTCGATGGTGTTACAAATTTTACATTTAAGTAAAATATATATTCCTTACATTGAATTATATACTTTTTATGGTTGATTTCAATTGGTATGCTCTGTGCATTTGCTTAAGTTTTGTTTCTGATGTGATAAACAGAAATTTATATTTTTCTTCTAAATCAGATAAACTGGCTCTTTACACCAATTAATCTGTTTATTATCTGGCGTATGAGTTATCAGTAGCAATTTAATTCAGATTAGAACAACTATTTACAAATTAAAAATTTACCCGTTAGGAATATTCTAAAACCTTAAAATGTATACTGTGATATATCAGGCTGTAATGAACAAAGATAAATATGCTTGTGATTAGACATCAGCTACCAAATGACCTTAGAAAAATTTTTCTCCACCTTTTTGTAGTCGGGGAATAAAAAATTCTAACTTTGGTTTACGTAGAACATTTCCAGTACACAATAAGATTTAAATAGAGGTAGCCAATAAGTTTTGGAAAAACTCAGTTAAATAAATAATCTATCACGAAAAACATCAATCATCTATTATGAAATCGTCTATTACGTGTAGAAAGAAATATTTTTGAAAATATAAAATTTAGTGACAATATGATACAAGACGTATGTAAATTTATTTAATTCAACAATTCTAAACGATACTATTACTAAAAAGTAGCTAAATCAACAACATTAACTGATCAGAATTCAATTGTAAACAATAAAATTGAAAACGAATTTGCTTACTGACGGCGAGAAGGTCCTATTAGTTGGTAGACGTTCAAAGTCTGTTAAGTCAATTGTTCAAGGCACTGTTCAGAGTGGATACTGTCCATTCAACTCTTTCATACACACCTTTTCTTTAACAAAGCGTTTCTTTATCGATCCCGTTTACTTTTATTGTCACGTTCCCTTGTTCCTGACAGATTCATAATGACGACAAATCTACAGCCTTTTATCTCGGACACTAACGAATGGACCCTTCCTTGACAAACACTGTGATGTTATTTGCTTGATAGCTTAGTTTTTCTGCATTACTCAGTATAGTATATGACAGTATTTTTCATAACAGTTAAGTGCCTATTAAGTTTTTGACACCACATGTATGACTAAAGCGTTTAATTATAGTTCGTATTCGTTGATTACAATCCCATATAAAATATTTTACATTCATGAATTATTGTAATTCATTTTTCTTTTGCAATTATGATTTTTTTGTGTGTGTGTGTGTGTATTTGAGTTTTTCACAGAACACTTGAAGGCGATTCATGGAGCAGCAGTGTTCTGCAGACTACGACTTGAAAACTTTATTATTAATGTTATTGATAAAGACATGAATCATTTTCAAAGAGTTTAGAACTATAGATTCAAATGTTCATCGAGTAGCTGAGTAGCAGATGTAGTTAATAGATATCTAGATTGTTTGAATTAATTTTTAGTATTATGAACTTTGTTGTTAAAGCCACTGACTAAGACAATAATCATAGTTTCAAAGAGGTTAAAAGACAAATTCAATTGATCATCGACTAGATGGGTAGCAGGTATAGTTAGCAGATATCTAGTCTGATTGAATTTATCTTTAAAATTATTTTTTCGCTATCAATTATTTCAATTAATTATGATAGAAAAATATTGCTTTGCTTCTTTAAAGCCTCTAGGAACTAAAAGGTAAACTAACTTTCGTATTCAAACAATCTGTTTTAATATTTTTCGCTTTACAATTTTTAAATTTTGAATTTATTTTTTAATTTAAGATGCATTGATTGTTTTTGAATTTCAAAGTAATTAGAGCAATACTTAAGAAGAAATTGCATGATCTTTCAAGTAAATCTAATTACTTCCTGTTTTCGGAAGAGAAGGAACATCGTTCAGATTTAAAGTAAATTAATGCCGTCTTGGACTTTAATTTCATATGAGAGGGCAAAATCAAAGCGAATTGCACGTTTCGTTATCAGTTGCAGAAGAGCTTCATCTAAGATTAATTGCCCTGAGGGAGAGAAAAACTACTTTTTGTATTTCTTAGCGCTGAATAAATAAAACAAACATTTTTTTTTTTTTTTTTTTTTTTTTTTTTTTTTTTTTGTAATTTGTTTTCAAGTAGTTTATAACTTTAAGTTCGCTTGTTGCAATGTATGAGTATTGCAGCCTTTATTAGAAAATGTTTAGTTACTTGGAATATTACAAATTGTCTTTCTTTGAAAAGCACGTATTCATTCATTTGCATTTTAACACATTATTCGAGAAACATCTGAAGCAAAGAATATTTATTTACGATATGCGACAGCAATAACGAAGATCGCAGAATTATATTATTCATATAAAGGTTGTAAACATCAGATACATCTGTTCAGCCTTCCATAACGCCAAAGAGTTTCGTCTTGCCAATTAAACAGAAGTGAAAGCAAATTTTAATGAAACAAAGGAGAGGTAAAACATGGCTAAAAGAGTTATAACATCATCTCTTGTAGCACAAAATTATCAACACTTCCTACTTGCAGGATTTTTAGGTACTCTAATAATTAACGAAAAAAAAACATAATCTAATCCTTACCTAACCTAGGATTCAACTCTATTTTCCAACATACAGTGGTGGCCAAAATTGTGGACATTTTTGGAAATTTTTATGTTTTTGAACTTTGTATGCTTACAGAAAACGTTACGTTTCACAAAACCCAAACTTGTATATATCATTTTAAAAAGAATTTATTACTTAATTCAATACAAAACACAAAATTCAATTATTTGCAATACAAAAAAGTTAAACGATAATAGTTATCGATATACATTAGATAGTGATGATTGCAGTGAGTTATCAGTACTTAGTAGGGTACCCTTTATTTTTTATTACAGTTTCACATCGACGTTTCATTGAGATGACAAGAGTTTTAAGCTTTTCTTTCGTTATTACATGATGGAAACAAGTATAGCCTCAATTAGTTCCCTTTTATTTGATGGGCGCCTCATTCGGACAAGAGTTTTCAAATGGTGCCACAAATTTTCGATAGGATTGAAGTCAGGACTGTTTCCTGGCCATGACAACAATTTAATGCTCTTTGTACGAAACCACTCTTTCCATATTTTGGCCGTGTGGCAAGGAGCAGAATCCTGCTGAAAAATAAACGAAGCATTGTTGTGAAAGAGATCTCTGATGGAAGGTAGAAGTTTTGGTTCCAGAATAGTGGCAATGTATTTTCTGGCATTTAGTGTCCCATCGATGACATAAAGGCGACCAATACCATCTGCTGATATGCATGACCAAATCATAACACTAACTGAGTTCTTCACAGTTGCTTGAATGCAGTCAGGATGTAGTTCTTCACCTATTCTACGTCTTACATATTTTCGCCCATCACTACCGAATAACGATATCTTTGTTTCATCACTCCATATAACTTGTGACCACTGATCATCTGTCCAATTAATGTGTTCCTTTGCCCACTGTAGTCTTGTTTTCGTTGCTGAAAATTAAGATAAGGCTTTTTTCGTGGAATTCTACCTCTCAGTCCAACATCTGTTAATCTTCTCCTGATTGTTCTTGAACTGACAGAAACACCAGCATCATTCAGATCACTTCTGATGGCCGCTGATGACATTTTTCTATCTTGGAGACGTAGTCATTTTATTCTTCTGTCATCAATAGATATGGTGAACCTTTTTCGGTCTTTTCCTTCTTTGTTATTATTGAATTTGTCTCCTGATATCGTAAACAAAACTTTCGGACTCCAGATGTAGTCACTGAACCACCCACCTGTCTTGCAATTTCAGCATAGGAAAGACCACTTTCTCGTAACACAATAATATTACATCTCTTTCTAGGATTCCAATCTACTCTTTTATTTGATGAAATTGGTTATTGACTAAATATTAAAAATTTATGCAAAAATTCCTACTTGTAATTGCAGTGTATAAGAGACAGTTCGTCCTTCTACAGAACAAAGCAAAATAATAAATTGCTTCAAGTGTAAACATGATGTTAGCTTCTACTGGCAGTTACTAACATTTTATTGGTTTTCAGAACAAGAACAGTGATAGGCCAGGAAAGCTAGACATTACAAACCACTTCATAGCTGTGTTTTTTATTTATATTAAAATACATATAACATTTTTTGGATTGCAAATAATTGAATTTTGTGTTTTGTATTGAATTCAGTAATAAATGCTCTTTAAAATGATAAAAACAAGTTTGCATTTTGCGAAACGTAACATTTTCTATAAGTATACAAAGTTAAAAAACATAAGTGTCCACAATTTTGAACACCACTGTACATAAAATTCATTCATCAAATAAACTGCTTTCCATCCAAACTCCAACATCATGAAGGAAACATTCAAACATCATAAAAGGTGCATCATGTATCGACCGTGATGGAATATTATTGCGGTTTCAGCTTATCTTCATATCATGGGCGACTGCACTGCTTCATACAATTCGTACATATAGTCTGCCGTTTTGAATAATGGGAATTGTTCTATCGTAAGATTTTTTTGTGTGCGCAGCTTCAGCATTCCTCGTAAAAAACACAAAATCATGAACATCATTCTAGCTCAGAAATCGTTTTGGACGTAGCACAGCAGCAGTCGGGATAGTACGAAAATGGTGGATGCAGGGGTGAACTACTGATGGACAGGAGCAATTGCAACCATTTCCAAGCATAACTCCACGGGAAGTCAGGTATATTGGGCGCATCTGTAACGCAATAATTGGTGTCTGTATGAACATTTTGACGTCGTTTATAGTACAATAGACTGTTCGCTAGACATCCATTGCTTCACTTACCTTTGAAGTTAATCTCCAGGCTTTTAAGTTTGCAATGGTTCCCTGAACGGCGGAGATGTACATGCCAGCTACATGAAATTGTGTTGTGAGACGAATCGTGCTTCTGCAGTGCAGCGCTGCAATGGTCGTATTAGCAGCCTGTTTTCCTTCCTTACCTGTACGGTTTGCCTGCGGCCACATTTCAGCAGAAGAATATACAGCTATACGTTGCAAATATTGTTCAAGATTCCTTGTTAGCATATTGGACTGTTACCCTGGACTATCGTTTCTCCAGGTCTGTCACACATCGAACATGTCTGATCAATAATTGGAAAACTCCTAACCTGGCATGCACTAATGGCACGTAACTCGGCAATGCCTCTTTGGCAGATGAACGTTGACTACGTAGGGAAACAGCATGGGCTATCGTCCCCAACCAACACATCCAAAGTCTAAGAAACGTGGGGGCAACACTTATTTCCGATTTCTCGTCTTTCTAACCTCAAAGAGGACTGTATTTTAAATCAATTAACATTGATACATTTCGTAATGTCTGAAAAAAATTTAAGTTTGATATCTCTTGTCCATCTTTGTGCTGCATTTTGTACTGTCAGCAGTGCAATTCGTAATTAGGTCGGTTAAGTGAGAGGTTCTTCCTCAGGTTGAATAACTACAAGGTAGCTTACCATAGTACTTTTCTTGGCGCTTGCCATAGTACGTTTGGTAAATACTTTGTCGTAAATATTATTTAAACTCAACATTGCTTTATTTAATTTAAACTCAACATTAAACGTAATTGGCATGTCAATCGATACATCAGATTTTTCTCTAATATTAAACAAAGATAACAAATTAAAATTTTTCGAATATTTTAAATTCTGCATAATATTTCTGTTTAACAGACTATCAAGATTTTCTCTTGAATTATAATTTCTTCATTTATTATATTTCAAAATTTTGGAATAATTCGAATTTGACTGAGTGATACAATTATCTAAAGTAGTACCATAACTATAGAATAAATTTCTATGTGGAGTCCTTCCCTCTTCTTCAGCAAAGCTGTGTTCCCCTCTATTACCTGTGATTACCTTCAATGTGACTTGCTCTCACGAAATTGGTTCTCTATCAGTGGAAACTGATTAGATGGAAAAATTCAGCATAGCATTTAGTTACTAATATTTGTATATTTATTAACACCAAAACAGTACTTAAAAAACCAATATTATTTTACACTTCGTTCGAATTCATTTTTCCTGGCTAAAATCTCACTCATGGCATGATCATCGTTCACGTTGCAAGTTATTTCGCTTATCTCGATTCCACTAGTCCCTACGACCGGCGTTTCGAATGCCACTCTAAACTCTTTTCTCCGTCCCTAAGAAAAGAAATTTCTAGAAAGATGTTTTGTTAGCATGAATTTAGAGTATTTATGCCATCTATTACGGAAACTTATACATCAAAGCAATTCAAACTAGAATTACGGAAAAGGTTATTTTGACCGTATTTCCTTTTTAATTTCACGTAACATTATTTATAAATTTGATAATTTTTTACTTTTTCTTAAACCCTACGAATATAACATGATATTGTTTTGTTCTTTTAAGTAATTATTCTCAACTATATTATTGTTTATACCTAGAATTACGGCTATCGGTTATTTTGAACGTATCCAGAAAATTATAGATTTCTTAATACTATTATGACCTTTTTTTAGCAATTTCCGCTTTGCTGATAAATAAGCTAGTGTATTTTTGGTAAAGAAGATTACATATTTCACAGAGGTGAGCGAGGAGGGGAGGAGGAGGAAGTAAAACCACTTGTTTGGAATTTTTGCTCACCACCGTGTCTGTGCATTTCACTTACGTTAGAAAGTTTATTTTTCAGTAGACACAAATGTACTCTACTTTATTTGGATAGTTTTGCTGTTCTGACCTGTTTATGTCGTCTAGAGGCGTTCTTAGAAAATATCTAACGAAGGAAGGGATGCTAAAAGTTTTTTAAAGTCTTTCTGATGATAACTGAACCTAATGAAGAATTTCATTCCGAAACAACTTCTAGTTAATCCGACGAGGACCTGAATCCAATTCGTCTGATGCAGAACCTGTTCACGAAACAGGAAAGGAAAGTAAAACTTTAGATGAAAATCCTGAAGACTGCAAACTGATCCATTTGCCCTCGTTTCAGATATCTGGAATGCTTTTACAGAAAACTGCTTGAAATGTTATAAACTGAGCCAAAATATAACAGTGGATAAACAATTACTTTCCCTGAAGAGCCGACGCCGATTTTTCATGATTTTCATACTTATTATGGATATTTAGTGTTTTGGTTTTGATCTTTTTCTTACGGTATTTTTTATGTTTCCCACTACTTTTTAGACCTTTATTTTTCATTTAAAAGCATAAAACGCTGGTTTTACATTTTAAAACTTAATGTTAAAAACTTTTAAACACACATACTAAAGTGTTCTCCCCCACGCTGGAAAAAAGGCGTTTACATGGTTTTCCACACTGCCTATCTATATATTTGGCAGCTATAGAAATATAACAAAGGAAATTTTATTTTATCTGCAAATTATCGAGACTATTTTAGTTAAATATTTTTTGTAAGCATTTAGTATCATACATTTACGGAAATGTCTATTTGATCATAGCTGAGGTTCCAGCTATTGAGGTATAGATATAGAAGCTAAACCGTTGTTTATGTGAAATTCTACATGCATCATAGCTGATTGTTTTGTGGATCATGAAGTGTCATTTACAGAATTAATATGATGTGGAAGATACAAAAACGAGAATTTTCGGAACATTCAATTTGACCCCTGCCGAGGTTCTAATGTAAGATGGCTAAACACTTGAAAATTAAACTAAAATTGAAGTCCAATTTATTCAATACCAATAAATTAAGGCATGAAACTTTCTCAATTAAAATCTTAAAAATTCTCAATGTTTAGAGAAGAAGATCCCATGTGCTCAAAACGTAAGATCCCTGGCCATCCATCGCAACTGGAGAATATTACCACTATGATGTAACGTAGGTTCAAGGTACAGACGAGCAAATACTGCTTATTCATAGTGCCTGTTTTACAAATAGGTCATTGGATATAAGTCAATATGCCTATTCTGCTGAGATGTGCTGCTAAGCAGTCGTGCCCTGTGCTCAATCTGGAATTAGCGCCTCTCTACATGGCCTGTGACTGAACTCAATCCAAACATTCTTCATATTCTTCCAGAGTTTACCCTTTAGTTTATAGTTCTGATTGGTAAGCCGGAATATGGTTCTGTCAAATACGTTTTCTAAGGGAATTCAAAGGAATGGAACACTTTTAAGTAAATTATTCAGTGCACCTCTTTGCCAAGAGATAGGCTTTTTCCTTATAATCAATATCTACGAGAATTGGAATCCACCGAACTTCTACAGTTATACCGTTCCCATTCATTTTCCTGATATCTCGTTTTATTTTTAAGAGGAGGCTCAGAGTGGCCTCTATGGCTGATTTAGAATCAACAGGAATAAATTTGTAATGTAAGATTTGTATGCAGAAAAGTGACCTTTCAATTTTAAATAATTTAAATACAATTTTAGTTACCACTAGAAAGAATTTATCATATTCTACGTATCTTGCTATCAAAAGAAAATTATCTTTAATAGAGTTAGAGAAAGTAGTAAAGAGTAAAAATGGTATGGCCAAAGAATATGTTTACCTCATTCACGAAAGCTGATAGTCAACTCTCTTGGAAACCGAAACCAAATTCAGAAAGTACAGATAAAATAATGGACTAAATGGGAAAGCAAATTATAGTAACCAAGTATCCTGAAGACGACATGCAATTGCTGATTATGTAAACATTTCGCGCGTTTGAACGGACCGATGGTATTTAGCAAAGATGAAATATTACGAAAGAAAATAAATGAATTAGTAATTAAAAATAAAACTCAAGTTCATATGAGAAAACTGAAACAAGAAATGGCGTTCATATAAACGAAATTTTCTCGAATATGCTCTAGTAGATGCAGGAAGTGATGACAGATTACACAGATAAACTCTATATGACCCTATACAGATAGTAAAAGTATATCTATATATAAATATATTTATGTAAAAAAAAAACATGGAATTACATTCTTAACCGTTATTGAAATAAAGAGCTTCCAACCACTTCCAAACAAACTGCACCCTATTAGATCAGGAAATGATATTGTAAAATGAAATTTAAATAATAAATCAATCAAACCTCCCTCGGAAATTATAACTGATAAACCTGCAAAATTGTTAATTCCTAAATATGCTATGATACAGAAGCAGATTTCAACTATATGTCCTATTTATATGTGGTAATGTAATGTTACTATGGAGACAACTGACCGGTACAGAAAGTATCGAATAAATAAACATTAATAGTAATGAATCATCTGTTGAAGAACAGATGCAAAGTGAGCAGATGATATAGCAATCATTGTAGACGCTGGGGGTGCATAAGTAAAAATACGAAGATCTGTTGAAACGTAAACTGTATTAAACATTATATCTGAACCTGAAGATCTTGTATTACATGTAGAGACAAACAACACAAATGCTCGAAATTATAATTGTTTGAAATGGCTAAATTGAAATGTTTGAAATGGAAAATTGAAATTTGAAATGGCTATTAAAGCTTCTTTGCTTTCTCCACCAGAAGCCCGAGAAATAATTAATTTGTATTTCAAATCAAATTTGAACTAAGTAGTCCTGCGTTAAAAAGAGTATCACGCATGCCATGCCAGTTATGGAAACCTTTATTTTGTTATTACCATTTTATTTACGTCCTTATATTATGTGCGGATTAGCACATCATCCGAGGATGTCAAATACGTAAAGGAATTTGACATCCTCGGATGCAAATGTCATATTCTTAAAGGAAACGTAATGAACATAAGAAACTCTGTTAATTACAAAGTTTGTATTAATTTTGTCTCTCAAATTTTCAGTTAGGAGGCTTTGGCTTAGCCCAAAAACCTGCTAATAATACAAATATCTCAAGCCTTGATGTTCAAAAAGCATGCATTTTCAATACGTCTGATTTACAGAAAGTTCCAGAAGAAGGGCAGCACCTATTGACCTCACAGTAAAGCACTGGAGCTTTCGCCTGCTTTTAAATATCGACTAACTATAACAAACTATAAACAGTACTAACAAATATATCTGCATGCTGCATTCTTAGTGGAAAAGAAATTGATTCAGAAAATATAGAAATGATGCTTATTCTATAATATTGAAGTTTATTCCTTGAAATCATAATTTCTTATCATCTTTTTAGGATGCATCCCTTGTATCTCAACAACCATATCATTATTATTGTATACAAAAGGATAGTGCAAACAATAAGCGCAGAGTTATTGACATCATGCTTATTCATAGCACTAAAAAGTAAAAGTAAAATTTTAGCGCCCACTAAACATATTTTTTCATTGCAAGTATGAAGGCAAAGCATTAATTACGAAGATATGACAATATACTTGCTTTGAAATCTCAATGAAAATACCATTGATACTATTATTTCATGCTGCTTAAATTACATATTATTAAAACGTCAGAATCGTCATACTTGCTAATCAACTGAACTTTTCACTAGAAGTATCCGACGTTTCTTTGCATCTTGTATAAAGTACTAACACATTTCGAGGCACTTCTTGCAAGAAGTGGCAAGAAGTGGTATTTAACATAAAAATCTATAAAAAATTATTCTGTTATATTATGTTAAATGAGATTTATCAAGATTAATGCGCGATGCTTTTGTCCACGTCTAGACAACATTAATACAACACATTCAATTGAATTTTGCACACTAGAAGAAAACATTTTTGAGACCTATATATGAATAGGGTCACAGAGCGATTAGTGTCATGCAGCTGATTGTCACGATACCCGCTTTCACCACCATTGTTAATATATTAATGCTAACAATTATTACTTCCGTTAACTTTGTACAAGTAAGACTTATCTTTGGCTTTAAAAACATTGAAAGCATTAATGTTCAAAAAGATTTCAGATTAAATAGTTAAAATGTGCTTCTTACCACTATTCACAAGTTACAATACCATACATAGAAATTATTACGTGCGATAAATATTTCAATATTTCTTCGGAAACATTTATATTTCGTTTTTTATTACTAAGCATCATAGAAAATAAAATGGCGAACTACTTCCATATAGATAAATTAAAATTAAACATTATATGTATTGCTGGAGTATTGCTGGAAAAATGAAAGATTTCAGATTTTAAATTATGTATAAAGGGCGTTTTTTAACGTTTTGTGTGTTACCTTTAAATATCATGTTCTTCACACTTAAACCATAAAATTCTGTTCAATAGCAATATCGCAAAGTAGTTTTAAAATGAGCTTATCTTTAGAATTTCCGATACACAGTTCCGCGCGCTGGAGATAAAAAAAAAATTTTCCCCCGTTGAGTGTTGCCATTACTCGCTTTTAAATTGTTAAGTTTGTTTATCAAAAATTCGCTAAAGGTTTACAAAATGTGAAATTGATAATAAAATAAATTCCAAATTCCAAATTTGGGCTTCCAGATGCCCATATGCAGGTGGAAACGTGCGTTATTCAAAATTGGATGGCTCTAGATACCGTTGTTTTATCATAATGCGAGACACATAGATACATTTATGCAGATTCTTCATTATTTAATTTCTTTAAAATTAACACCTGGCGATAACATTTAGTGGCAACAATTTGAAAAGTGCATCGTTTATTTATAGTGAATCAACACAAAATGCAAAAACGAAAATAATAGTCCTTAGCACTAATAAAAAATATATTAGTAACTACACGCATCCTTACGCATATATGATGCTACTTAATATTTTACACAATTTTTATGATTTTATGTTATGTAATTCTGAAGCAGCTATTTTCGTTCAAATATTTCTAAATATCCTGATTTCCTTATTTGAAGCTTTTAACTGAAAGCATCTTATAAATTGAATCGCGCAGTTCAAACAAGAGAAGCTTAAGGTTGAACGTTGTTTGCAAAATATGAAGTTTGGTCTTAAAACTCCAGCAATACATATAATCTTTAATTTTAATTTATCTATATGGAAGTAGTTCGCTATTTTATTTTCTATGATGCTTAGTAATAAAAAACAAAATATAAATGTTTCCGAAGAAATATTTGCCCCACGTAATAATTTCTATGTATGGTATTGTGAATAGTGGTAAGAAGCACATTTTAACTACTTAATCTCCAGAACTGATAAAATATTATACACTAAAGTGAACCCACATTGCTAGAATTTCTCTTTTTGGATATAATCTGGCGTGCTTAATTTACAAATACTGAAGTTATAATTATATTAAATAACATAATTTCCAGTTAAATATGAAGATATTTTAAGAAAATAAATATTTATATCCCTTGAAGAAAGAATAAAATACATTACTTTTTTGTCATCAAAATAATACTGATACAGAAAATAAATTACATACATGTGAAGCGTACATATGATTTTGATATTCCTACCGAAAATATGCATTAAAATCAATAATTAGTTTTTGCTATCTAAATATACGTGTTCTTTTTATGTTTTTATCTGTTTCTGAAAAGGGACTGGTTTTTATGTCTTGGATTTACTTCATAATCATCATTAGAATATTTCCCAAAAATTATCAATATAATCGATAGCGTTCCTTCACAGACAAAATATTTCTATAATAAGCAAAATACTTGATTGATTACAATGCTCAACAATTGTAGAAAACCGCTTTAATTCCAATATACCATTTTCAAATAGTTTTATCCTCATTATATTACACCGGAAAAAGAAAACAAACTGAGCAAAAAACCCAATAGTTTCTATGAAGTTGCTGTGCTAATAGCTAGTTTTAGCATTATTTTTGCATGCGTCTGAGATGGCCTCCTATCGAGAAAAAAATTAAAGATAGCTTTTTGAACAAAATATATTCTAGACGTGAACAAGTACCTATTCAAAGTTTCTAACGGCCTGGTCTCAAGTTTTAAAACGATGACCATCGGAAATCGATAAATATCGTAATCGCATTCGGTATGTTCCGATTATAATAGTAATAACTGCGGAAATTATGATGTTGTAAAAGGAATTCTGTTTTGGTGAAAATGCAAAACTTTAATGATGAGCTATATTGGTTTCTTTTTATTTTCTTATTTTTCATTAGCCGTTCATTGTGCGTGTGTGTTGCTTGCTGTATTTCAGATTGTTTAAAATGATATTTCGAAACTGCAGAAATAATTAAATCTGGTAAATTGTAAAATGAAAAGCGTTTTACCTCAAATCGATTAATCTATGAAATTAATACTCACTTCTCTTTAATAAGGTTTATAGCTTCTTATGTGGGCCATATCTTTGTGCCTTGAGAGTACCGTAAGTCGAGTTTGACGTAGGTCGGATCTTTTTTTTTATTCTTAACATTTATGGTAATATTTAGAAACATTATTTTTTAGCACAAAGTGAGTCTACGGAAGTGTTAATTCGCTTAAAATTTACAGAAAATTTATTTGTGTACACACACACAAACATCACATACATACATGCCTAACTTAATATGAAATCTATATGTAATAATTTAATTCAATAATTAATTTTTATTTGTTTACGATTTAACACAATTTAATTAAACTTCTGTTATAAAGTTTAGGAATTCACTCGTAATAAATGCGATTGCTTTCCGCACTAATTTCCTTTTTTGCAGGCAACATTTATGGAACTCACTTCTAGAATTTTTATATTGCTATTTTATTTTCCTTTATATATTATTATTTATTTCAAGTCTGGAATATTTATTTTTCAATTTTATTTCTAATATTATGACTCAACGTGTTTCATACCATCACATACTTCTTTGTACACTCGTGGAAACTATTCCAGAAGATTCTACGAAAGGCTTTTTAAACATGTGATTATTTTCTTTCTTTCTATTCTACTCAATTTATTATTTATTTAATTTATTATTTAATTAAATCTTTTTCGAAATGTTTCGTCTTATTGTCCTTATAACTTCCCACAATTAGACTTGCTTTCTTACGGTACCCCAAATTTGCCCTAATTTGGCCCAGATTTAAGAGATGTGATGAGTCACTCGATCGAAACAGAAAATAATCTCCAAAACCCTACCGCTGCGAGAAAATCCAAAAACAGATTAGGAAAAGACATTCATGAGTATGCTGAAAACGAAACTAATATTCCAAGGATAATAGGGCCTGTGGTATTTATCTAGGCCTGTAAGTATTATGCAGAAAGAGAATAATCTTCCTCTTCCCGATTTTGAGGTCTGATAATTCGCTATCCATTACATTCGGATATATTCCAAATCGAAGGACAAATCCAAAATTTTCATTTATTAAAAGCTCAGTGTTTGTGTCTTTCTTAGAATGTCAACTGTTTTATGCTGAACTTTAGCTACATTTCAAAGGGCAATTGTCATGATCTTAAGGTTTGTACTTGGTGAAACGGCATTCGTATACTTAGATGACATATTATTCATAAGCAACATAATTAATGAACACATTTAAGATTTTGTGTAGAGTTTTTTCGCTTGCAGAGGAAGCAGGTTCAAAAGTGAATACATGAAAATGTAAATTCTCTTTCAAAGACCACGGACGTTTGGGATGTATGATATCTGAGAATCGAATAAAAACGAAGGATTCAGAAATGTAAGCAATCTAAAATAATCCGTCACCTAACACAGAGAAGAAATTGACATTTTTTGCTTCTGTCCCAAAAGAGAATAATTATTAGAGATTTTCGTCACATACAAGAACCCTTATTAAGTATAAAGTCTAAATTCATTAGTTACGGAGGAGCAAATACAGCTTTTGAAAAACTTTAATAAGAATCAATCTTCTCCCGTCTTGTAATTTTAATGAAGCGAATGAAAACTTAGAAATAGCCACAGATGCATCTGATTTCGGGGCAAGAGCAGTGCTTATCCAAAACAGGAAACAGGTAGCCTATTTTAGCAAAATACTAATCGAATTCAAAGAAATTATATCAATACTAGGGAGAGAGAAACATTAACCGTTCCGAAATTTCGATTTCATTTTGGCAAGGAAGGCACTACCGTTTACACGGTCCATTCGGCCATTGTACGTCTATATTCTGGGAAACAGATTCTCCAATACTAATTAGATGGGCTCTTAAATTACCAAAATAAAATTTTCAATAAAACGTATCCGGGAAAAGAAAACGTTGCGACAAATGCCTTATCAAGAATAAAGCTATATGACGAGGGTATCGGAGTAAAATGTGATATGCTGAGTTGAAAGTTTTAGATGCATGAGAAAAAAGTGTAGATCCAGAACTTAAAAATATTTATGCTTGTTTGAAAGGTTCAAATCCTTTTGAACATCCTAACTTAACGGAAATAAGGTCCGTTCAACCTACTTTGAAATCATAGAAAACCTTCTGTTTCATTTAAAAGGAACAAATAAAAACTGAGAAATAGACCTATTATCGCAGTTTAAGATTGAATATTTTATGTAGTTACGTATTTTACCTCAGTTTCCATGAGATTTGAGAGTTAAGATTAAGTATTTTACATAAACTGCAGATGTCCCATTGTCGAGCAATCTCAGAAGGAGAAAACAGTTCAGCGAGTATGGGAAGCTGTCTATTTTGCACTGTTACCAACATATGAAACTGAATATTTCAAGCCTATGACGCTTATCAGTTAAATAACGATAATGATTATAGTCCGTCCTTGTGCCTAAATA
Organism: Stegodyphus dumicola; assembly: GCF_044657685.1. Lineage (NCBI taxonomy): Eukaryota > Metazoa > Arthropoda > Arachnida > Araneae > Eresidae > Stegodyphus > Stegodyphus dumicola. Next base: position 93,276,346 of record NC_140772.1, on the reverse strand, counting down.
GGATAAAAGAAGCATTTCCTTAACACAATATCAGGAACTGATGTGTCACGTCTTTATCTAAGCAGTAAAAATAGTAGAAATAGATATTTGATCGTGTTTGCTGATAATTTTTTGAAGTGCGAAATTTTTTCGGGTCTTGACATAAAGTGCTTTAAAATAGTCCCTTTTTGACTGGATTCCAATATTCCAGAGGGAGTAAATAGAAACATAGCTGAAATTATCCACAGTTCCGTGAGAAATTACTACCAACACTAGGATAGCTGTCTTAATGAAATAGCCAATGCACTGAGATCTCCTAAACACGATTCCACTGGTAAGACTACGGCTGAGTTATTTACTGAGAGGCAGCTGATTACGTCTTTCAAAAAGCTGTTCTTTTTGGTAGGAAAATGGTCGAACGAATTATTAATGGCAGACATTCAGATACTGGTTAAGGAGACAACGTGCAATTCACATGTAGCCTCTGGGAAAAAAAAAGATAATAAAAAAAGTGAGATGTCGATTTTAAGGTGGGAGCTATTATTTTAAAAACAGAGCATTTACATTTTTATGCACTAGCAGGAAAAGTGGAAAAATTCTATGAAAATTTCGAAGCTCTCTTTTATAATCGAGAGAAACATCGAAAACGTTTTGCACTTAAAAGGAACGAATGGTGAATCGGTAAGAGAGAACAAGGATCAGTCAAGATATATTATAAGAGGGATTAAATGCTGCCCATAAAAGCTATACAAGAGGAATTCCTCGGAATGAGAAGTGCAGGGCTAGTGGAAATATCAGTTGATTCCAAAGAAGCTCCTATTTCACAATTAGGCCAGCAGAGTATAAGAAGGAATTAGTGGAATTCGAAAAAAGAGAAAATGTAAACATAAATGAAGCTTTGTAAAAAGAAAAATTAAGGCGACAGTAATATTAAGGGACGTTCAGATTTGCAATTATTCATCTAAGTTCGAAATTACATTTTGTATTTCAGAAAAGAATGTTGTAGAGACATTAGGTTATTTCGAAGCACGAAAGATGCAATGCAGACGCCGGAACCCAAAACACGGTACTCTCGAATTCGCGTCAGCTGTACTGACCACTGCACCACAAAGGCATGCTATGAAGGCGGGAGAAATACCTTATAATGTAAATAAAATAGTTTTAAATTGCGATGAATTTCAAGCAATTTATAAAGAATTTTCGCTGCCTTAAAATGACATTTAATTATTAATGACGCATTTTGGTTTGACGGTTTTCCTACATGTAAGAAAACAAATTAGTTTTATTTTTTACTGTAGGTACGGCAATATGTATATTATTCTTCCTCTGAATGCCATGAGCAGCTGTCTTCAACTTTATTTATATTAACGGAAACGAAGTTCGGTATAGCAAAGTTAGTTTATTCTTGTCATTATAACTCAAAACATGTGCATCCGAGTTACAAATGAAACAAACCTGTGTCATGTCCTTCGAAACAGTAACAATAAAAGAGCAATATTGAGCTATGTTGCCTTTATAGACGTCCATAATTGGAGAAATTGTTTCCGGTGCAGAGGTTTGAGCATGAACTGACCTGTCACATAAATGTTCAATGGGATTGATCTCAGTCCATCTAGGCGGCCAAATTTTGATATTGTGCAGAATGTACTTCAAACGACTCGCAAACAGTTGTGGCCCTGTGACACGGCATGTTGTCATCCATAAAATTCCATCTTTGTTTAGGTATATAAAGTCCATGAATGGTTGCTAGTGGTCTCCAAGTAGCTGAACATAACCATTTCCAGTAAATGATCGGTTCAGTTGGACCAGAAGACCAGGCCGTGCCATGAAAAAACAACAACAACAACAACAACAAAAAAAAAAAAAAAAAAAAAAAAAAAGAAGCCCACACTATTATGTAGCCGTCACCAGCTTACACAGCGCCTTCTTGCAACTTGGGCGCATAGCTTCGAGGGGTCTACGCAGCACTCGAACCTTTCTATCAGCTTTTAGCAACTGGAATTGTGACTCATCTGACCTACCCACGGTTTTACAGTCCACTAGAATACAACCGACATGGTTCTGAACCCACGCGAGGCGCTGCAGGCGATATCGTTTTGTTAGTAAAGACACTCGACTCGATCTTCTGCTATTTTAGCCAATTAAAGCCAAATTTCACCGAGCTGTCCTATCAGACACGCCCGTCCTACTTCCCACATTGATTTCTGTGATTATTTCACGCATTGTTGCTTGTCTGTTAACACTGACAATTCTACGTCCACGTCGTAGGTCTCGGTTCTATTAAAACCTTATTAATTTGCGTCCTGTGGCCATAATCACTTCAGAGACATTTTAACATGAATACATTTTTTACGCTATATAAATGCCATTTGTATATTTGCATTTTGCTATCCCGTGACTTTTGTCATCTCAGTGTCAGTGTAAGTAAAGATGGTTTAGAAATATATGAAATTAATGAGTACTTAGATGTATTTATAAGTTATTTTTTAAGTTATGTAACTAGAAAAAATTCTTTACATTCAGTTTTCATGCGTTGACAATGTTTGAAAATTATGGGTATTTAAAATGTCCCTTGAATTTTAAATTTCTTGAATTATGTTCATACTAAATTTATATGATCTTGATAATATTTATAAGAGCATACGTGCATTCATATATGCATTTTAGTACTGATAAACTTCTACAGGATCTGTTAGGCTTTTGAGAAAAGAAATTACCAATAAAATTTTACAAACGTATAAAATTCAATGAAATTTTGATATTTCATCCTATTTCAAAATTTCTGCACAGATTTGTTTACCATTTGATATAGACTGATTATGAAAGTTATTCTATGTTTCTGATTTAATTTCATGTGGAAGAGACTTTGTGAATATAAGTATAAAAAAGTAAAAATATATATCAATATATCTATCACTAGTAATAGATCTATCAATTTAAAATTTTATATTTATGTACAAATATGCATAATATACATAATTATGAAATATCTTAAAGTTTAAACAAAAATTAAGAATTTTTTTTTTTTTTTTTATTTTAACGTCCTTTGTTCTTTTAACTTTAGAAATAGAATTTACACGAGGTTTTTTAAAGGTTGGCTCATGCTTTTAAATTCAGTTGAGTTTAAATTCTGGTAAAGAACAACGCAAGAATCTTTAGCTAATTAACTAATAATTACGATTTGAACATTTATTATAACTTCTCTCCGCATTTCTCAAACGAGTGCAGTTTTGTTCTTGAGCATTTAATTCAAGAGTTTGAGTGTTTTAGAGTTAGAGCTTTTGATAGCTTCGCTCGAAATTTACGTACTATCGCTACGTCTGCCCAGGTTTATGCCGGCCTTTCGCCATTTTGCTAGCGGACGTTAAATATGCGGCATTAAATAATTGAGCCAGCTTAAGTAGACCATTTGTGTAGTCACTGAATAAGCTACTTAAATTTAAATTTCAACTTTTGTTATTTTAAATACTCACAAAAGGGAGGGGAGATTTGCTTCGTAGCTAGGTACCTTTCATTAAATTTAAATACTTAAAAATTGGTTAATTAAACCTTTAAGGACTTAGTTGTTTTTTCCTACTTCAAATATCTAAAATGCAATACACAATGCATATTGATCTACCATGAGTAATGTTCGCATATTTTGAATCTGACTACGAAAAGCAGAATTTACGTGGCTTTTGTAGCCCCCATTATAATGACATTTAATTTATTAAGAAAATGAAACAGAGATGTAATTTAAATTAACAAGGTGATGAAACAGAGATGATCATCGAGGTGATGAATAGAAACAAATTTGACGACTATAAAACCTGTCAAGTTACTTATGAAAAAAAGAATAATATCATAGAATTTATGATAAGATTTATAAGCTACTTGAGGAGGCCAATATAATTTTACACATGATTCAATTTGTTTAAAATATGAAATACATTTTTCTGTCATATCTGCTAAAATACATCTGATAAGATTCATATATCGATAAAAAAGTATTACATCAGATTGCATAATAATAAGTTTTTTACTTGCAACACCTTTAAAAATCTAAATTATATTGCAGCCATCTAATACTCGCAAATTAAGCAAAGTAAATTCAGTAAACATTTACGCTATCAAAATATCTTCATTCCATTTTAAAATTGACATTGCGTTAAAAACATTTTATGCTAAGCATCACTTCAAAAATGTTTTATAACTTTACTAAAGCAGCACATAGTATGTTATCATCATACATTCACTGACAATATCCTCTTTCAAATATGTTCGTAAGGTCCCTAGAATAAAAATCTGAGGTCATCAGTTTCTTGATGTATGCTCTTGATAGCAATGCAAGTTTGAAACGATCGAATTTAGATAATATCTTCCATTTCAAGCCAAAAAGTAAAGTTATGCGCAAATGTTCAGCATTACAGAAAGCTTTCACAGTTAGAGTGACAACAAAGAGGGAATCGAGAATCGATGAAAAGTAAAATGCATTGATTTCGGTACTGGCATCGATATCGCAAGAGTCATTTCCATATATCGCAAAAAGTGTACTTCGAAATCAGTTTCCATGCGCCGAATATCTGTCGTTTTTCAACCAGAGAAAAATATTTTTTTCCTATTCCGATAAAAGACTCATCTCTTCTCGATATTTCATTTTTAATCTCATTTACGAAATTGCAATTTAAAATCCACCATCGTGTTTCGGCATAGCCACCATTACACTATGTCTTCGGTTCAATTTCGTTTCCTTGAGTATCGATTAAACTATCGATCGAAAAGCAAAGAAAAATTATATCATGATTGAGTACGATTTTAATTTTTCATAAGATTTAGAGAGGGAAAAAAAAACTTCCTAAACATTTTCAATCTTTAAAAAATAAGCGGTGATTTATGGAAAGAGTTTTAGTAATGAGCTTAATTGTTTCACCATGTTTGAAACAAACGCATGATAATAAATTACTTTTCAAGCCGCTTCTCTGTCAGGTAAATTAAAACGGATTACCGCATCCTCGTTTTATAATTAATAATTTAAGCATTATATGAATTCCTGAAACGTTTTACCGCCCAGATTGCTCTACATTTAATACAGGCTTCTTGAAAAAATAAGTTTGTATTACACTAATAAAATTATGTTAGCTTTCTCCTAAATGCGTGCCAATTTATTACTTGCGTAACAACTCAGCCAAAGATAAAGTCTTAACATTCCATCGAACGACTATGTAATCTGCCAGATGCAAACCTTAAGAAACTTTAGTTTTCTAGCAAAAACGATTGTCACGACCTTCACCTTCACAATATCTGCCCTGTTGGTCACCTTCTTTGTTTTGCCTTTTTAAAGAAATTCTTGTTTTTGACGTTTGTTTGAAGCTTGTTTGAAGCAACAACTGAACAATTTTTTTTTAGTGAGAAGAGGAATAAAATGATGAAAAATTTTACGAAAGTGAAGAAGAAGATATTTAGAAAAATATGAAGTTCCTGCGGGCAAAGAAAATGATTTCAGGGATTCAGAAGCTAAAGTAAGATGATTCTAATTCCGAAAATAATGATTTTTGTGCCTCCCAGCCGGTACAGTGGTTAGTGATCTTGAATGCCGTAAAGATGGGCCCAAGTTCGAATCCCGAAGATGGCATGGTTGTAATTGTCCGTCCCTTCATATTAGGCAAGAGTGGCTATCTATTAGGTGTTTCTATTATGAAATGGCCACCAATTCTGGCCCCTGCAGTGGCGCAAGGCTAATGATTATTAAATAAATCTCACGGCCATTAAAATAAAAAGTTTAATGATTTTATTAGTCAAGATGGTTTAAGACAAACAAAATCAGTGGATATATAAATATAAAAGGAATGGCACATAATATTATAACGAAATTACTTGGTGTAATAGGTATAACAATATTCAAATTATATATGATTCTTAGGACTGCATCCTTGCAGAAGAATTATTTGACATAATTGTAACTAATACAAATTAATTCATTTCTTCAAATAATCTTTTATAGTTAATTTATGTTCAATTAATCGTTAATCAAAATTTTATCAAAGTATGACATCTAATTTGAAATTTAAAATTAAACAAGTTTCAAATTTATGTCGATAGTTTTTTTTCAAGAAACTCCAAGAATAAATGGAAAGGTATTCTTCAGAATAATCTTCCTCTTTTATAACTTGAAATGGGTAATTTTCCTTTAATAATAAATGAAGTTTAATAATTATTTTTTAAATTACAAGTTTTAAGTATGGAAGATAAATTTAAGTTCAATAACTTTAACTAGGCAACTAGCCCACCCGCCACCACCACCATGAAATCATACCAGGGCTCAAACAGATGGTCTCCATGGGCATTATAATCTAAATCGAAATTTTGCTTAAGTAATTCACATATGAGAATATTTTAAATGCAAGAGGAAGTAACTATAATAACATTGCTTTACATCGTGTATGTAAAGTAATACTTTGCAATTGAACAAATACTTTAATATTTATGTACTGGTTAATAAACTGCGTATAAGTATACGAGTGTATGCAGTATAGGATACTGCGTACAGTGTAAGACTGTATGCAGGATCGAAATCAGATGCTGAAAGAATTGTTAAAATATATCACTGCAGTAAAAGTGCACGACTTTTATTGCAAATTATAAAAGTCAAATTATAAAACTTTAATTGCTCATACTAATAACTCTAAATGATTAGAAAACACTAAATATACAGAGTTGTAAACTACAAATTATCAACCTTTAATAAATTTCAGCTGTGTTTATATTTTATATTATTTTGCAAGATTGATTATAATTTTCGATTTTCGATTTTTAAGATGTTGCAAACTGGGATGGTGTTTTACCTCACCAGCTAAAATGTATGCAGTTATAAAATGATGAGTTTTTCTCCGAAATTCTTTAATCATTTACGTATTACAGGAACTGAAAGTAGGTTTTTATTTTCCCCGAAGGTGTGTACCTGATTTCTCATGTTGTTTCCACTAAACGAAGGATATTCTGTATTCCTTTACCTAAGCATAAATGCTGAAGTGCTCTGAATGTGCATTGCAAGTTTGCAGATGGAAGGTTGCGGATTAGAGTACAGTTTTAAGGGTGTGCAAGGTGTCTGTAAATACAAATTAATATTGGGAAGCTTTTAGCATGTGCTAAGCAAAATGCGTTCATATAATTACATCATACACAATGGTTCGTAAGCTTGAGTTGCTAATATTTTCGCTCTCCAGACAGACCATTTATAATTCTCCTACATTATGCAATTTTCTAAATGACAAAATCTCTCTTTCTCTGATGTACTGCCTGCTGAATTTGTCTTTATTTGAATAAAAAAATGAAATTAATGACATTAACTTCACAATCATAATTTAATAGACTGATTTCTTTCTTAATGAATTTCCATTTAAATCAACAGAATAATATACATTATTTATAGATTAAGATTGAATATTCTGCTCGACAGAAAAGAGAAGTAAATAAAAATGTCTATTGTTAGGCGATTTCAGTCACATCACTGTGCAAATAAAAGCCAATCAAATGCTCGATATCGTATTTTGATTGATATTTGTGATAGTTTTTAAAGTTTTAAACAATGCTTCTTATATACTATATTTAATATTTTGAATTATATCAAATAAATTTAAAAAAAAAAAATATCACCATTTTCTATTACTCTTGTACCTGACTAGTTCGAATGCCTTTATCTCATTTTCTTCATTTATCACACAGGAACAAGGTACTTTTAAGGAAAACTAACCATTGAAATTTTTCCATTTCATTGGCTGGTGTGGCTGCATAGTACCTGATCTATAAAATTGTCGTTGCCTTACATGAGTGTATTCGCGGAAATTTTAAAATCCCTTACAAATTTGTGCCTAAACTATTTTATCAAATAACGTAGCTATCAAGACTTTTTCAAAAGGTAATATAATTTTTAAAAAACTCCGATGTGTACACCACAATACTTTCTTGAACGGAATATTAACTTATACGCGTTTTTCGTTCCTTTTATTTAAAATTATTTCCTCGAAGTTAATCAGAAATATATTTCTCATTCAGTTAATTCATTTCTCACTTCGAGGGAAGGCAAAAATACGTAAAAACTCAAAATGTCTATGTTAAAATTTGAATGATATAGAAAAAAATATAAAACACCAAATACAGTCTGAACAATTACATTTTTTTTTACAATTAGCGGGCAAAAGGGCAGAATTTTTTGTGCGCAAAACTGAATGTTTACTTTTGATCGCGTTGGGTAAAAAGACATTGAAGGCGTAGAAACTAGCTTAATTTACTGTGGACGCAATGCTGATTCAATATATCGGGCAATTTAATAACATAAATGATAATTCCAGATTGGATTAAGTATAACTTAATTCACAATAATGAAAGAAGACTTTACTTCGTTGTTGCTAAGCTTAGTTTATCTAGTTTGGCAACAAATACACTATTATGCTAAGTTTCGAATGTAAACAAATATGGCTGCTATGGTATAGGTTTAGCCGCACTTAAACAACTATAAAATCAATGATAATTCTACAATTATTACATGCAGGTTAACTGCCTAACCGGAAGATAAGAACAACATAATTCAATTATTTTTAAAGCAAAAAATTCACAATTTACAAGCATATAAGAATAAAGGAATTGAGCTCACTGATCCGAGTAACAGAGTGGATATATATATATATATATATGTGATACCTGGGCAGTTGTGAAGCTTTGTATTGTGATGGCTTAGTGGTAAGGCTGAATCCAAATGACGACGCATGATTTAGCTTTCAATTATTCAATAGTAATTTAAACTAAGTACGAATAAAGTTAAACATTATACGTCATTATTATTTCTAACAAGGAAAGATAGATCAAGCAGCAGCGAGATGTATAGCACAGAGTAAGAGGCGAGCTTCTGACGCAAAATGCCGCGCATTCAGTATTTACAGTAGTAGTTATGATTTAGGCTAGCAAATTCTAGAAGGTACTGGTCTAGGGGGAAGATCCTGAACTGCAGAAAGTTAATTAAAGGTTGCGTGTTCGCGAAAAGCAAAGCCAGCGTATTTTTTTATATTTTACATATATATATGTAAGATAAAAATATATGAATCAAAATTATAGATTAAACTATAAACATTAATTCTTCCTCTCTATTCTAAAATCGTAATAACTTCTTTGCATTGCGTCATTTCTAGATCACTCTATGATCGGCGCAACTCTGATGACGTAATCATTGGGAACTGAAACTGTCCTTGTAAACGAAAACTTTTCTCTTCGCCGTGCTTCCATCTTTCATAACTACGCACTTCAGCTTTGCTCTTCACTCTGCTAAGATGTAATTTCGCTGGCTTGCTTTCTATCTTAACAATATATAAAAATCTAAATCTTGTGTGGAAAGGCACGACTAGAGTGCCAAGTGATTGTGGCCACAAATATCAATTGGAAATAAAAATGGTATTAAAACTGCTTCGACTGCCAAGTTCTTTAAATACTACGCAATCAAAATTCTTCTTCAATATGGATCTAATCACGCATCTACACTGCTCCGTTATTTCCTTTGCTTTTATCATGACATATATACTTTTGGTGCGGGCGATAGCAACCAAAATAAAAAGTGCTTATCTACGTTTTATACGAGTATACGAGTCTTATAAACAAAACTTCAACGTTCTGACGCTACTCGTTTGAGTTATGCTTATGCGAGATACGTACATACGTTCTAAGTACAGACGCCATGAAACAATCACTTCTGAATCATTTTAAATCAGTTTTATAAGTCGTTTGGGGGGGAAAAAAGAGTCACTTATTCTGTCATTACGTACATTTGTCACACAAACACATCGTTAAATTGCATTGGATAGCGGTCAAAATGGATATTTTCGTTGGAATATGATACGCAAAATGTTTCACGATTTCAATACTTCTTTTTGACTTCGTACATGGAAGTAAAAAAGACAGAGTTTCATGATGCGTGTCTTGTAGACTTAATAAATTTGACCAGGAAGGCTTTTAGTTATAAGAAGAGAAAATCTTGTTTAATTTTCCATCAAGAGAAGACACTATAAATATTCATCATAATTGAAAAACTTAGAAAGCACTTTTTTTGCAATTGTGTACCTTTTTCGTACCTAGTGTGCTAATTTTATGAAGAATATATCCTTTTTATTATTGATCTAAATGTTCCATTTCATGTCATTTTGGTACAGCGCAATCAAGAAAGCCAAAGATGAAATCCACCCACCAGAGATTTCTCTCCTCGAGATTTATTTCTCGTCAGATTCTATTTCGGTATGTTCAGATTTTTCAGTTTTAGAAAATACCGAATTTATATATAACTACTTCTAAGAATTGAAGTTTAAATCCTCGAGACAGGCATCTCATAAAAAAGCAAAACACGAAATGTCCAAATATTATTTCAACCGAAAATTCTCACTGAGATCCACAAAATCAATCAAATATTTGCTACCCTAGACCTTTTTATCCGGTACCACTCTGAAAGGGAATGAAGCCTGACGAGACTTCGATAGCGCATGTGAATGTTGAGACAAAACAACAGTCGGTTGCATGGGGGCATATCGGTTGCCCTATCCGCTTGAGGAAACTCCGTTGAACTTTGTCAGCAAGGAAGGTTACAGTCGCCGTGCTTTGGGATGCTAATGGAATCTTGCTTGTCGAATTCATGGAACGTGGTACGGCAATGAATTCTCAAGTGCAACTGTAATACTTTGAGGAGGAAATTGAAAGAGCCATCCAGAACAATCGTCGAGGCCTGCTGACATTTGCTAACATGCTGGCACACGGCACATTCCCGTCCGCAGCAAAGCATTGCTTTCATAGAACCGAGAGTGTTAATTAAAATTCAAAGATAAAATATCTTAAAAAATGACAAGTTTTGAGCTATCGAGATATATATATGTTCAATTTTGAAGAGTTTTGCCAGTGTTTGCTTTCAAATCGTTGAATTTTTTTAGTAATAAATCATTAAAATTCTATAAAATATAAAATATAAAATTCGAAATTCAAAAATCAAACTTTCAGGTGCACATGTTCGGATGGAGGACTGCGTTATTCGATATTCAGCATCTGGTGTCTCTAGATGCCGTCGTTGACCCATAGTGTGAGGAACTTGCATTATGAAAACATTGTAATTATTTATCATATTAATATTAATTTAATTGTTATTACATACATGCAGATTCTTCATTATTTCTGATACACCTTTTAGAGTGAACCAACGCAAAATCCTATTTCGAGAATATTACCCCCTTGTGGGCGAATTAAACAGATCTATAGCGGATACTCTAACAAAAACAATTAATAAACAACGAACTATATTATTTAATATACTATAAATTCTAAACTTTATTATAACTATAAATGTTTTAATTCTTTAAGTAAATAATTTTTCAAAATAAAAAAAAGGTATTTTAAGAAAAAAAAATAACTATTTACATTGAAAATGCTCTTTAATAATTTCAGAAATGCTCAACAGTTTTTGAAACGCCTATTAAATAAAGTCTATCATTGCCCCTCGAGATAAATCGGTAGTGATATCTTTAGAAATTTTATTTGTGTTTTTAAGCTTAAAGCATTTTCATTTGCAAGCATTTAGTTTAGTCATTTCAAATTTCTAAAATTTTTCAAAACATCCGTAGATATATTGATCTGACAACTTCAAAGAAACCAATTTCAGTAATATTAAATTTTAAACTGTTGGCTTAATTTCATAATTGATTTGTAAAGTAGAATAAATTATTGAGATATGAGAGGTAAAAATGAATAAAAGTAGTGTAGAAATAAGGTAATTCATTAAAGAACATTTGTATCAAAATTCAAAGAATGTTTGCCTGATAAGCTTTACAAACCTGAATTTTCGTGTTATGTATCATGTTCATATAAACAAACAAGCAAATAGACCAAATTCAATTAATAATTAACTGTATAAAAATAATCGTTGTACTCTTGTATAATTGCTCAAGTGTTCTTAACGGTTAACAATTTTTCCAAAAAGTAATTTTGCTGCTTCTGCACAAAACGGAAATATAATTTAGAGATTTATGAAATACGTAGAGTACTTAAATTTGATAGTGAAATTAGATGTTTTGGTAGTCACCGTACTGCATATTTGATAATCTCTCGTATGATAGCGCAGCGTTAATAAAAACATTTGTTTATTTATATTCTTCGGAATACTAGTCATTTTAAAAGGTGGTGATATACGAAAGTGGTTCACGGGAGAGGTTTTATTGTGCCAGCGCATGCTTTTTACAGGTAAACTAATCATAAAGATTTCAATTTTTATGAATCGGATTGCTGAAAACTGATCAGCGGAAAATCCTTTAAATGCTGTTCGTCTTTATTTTAAAGAAGTAATTAATGCTCTTTTAATAAAAATAATCCTCATTTTTTAAAATTTAAATTCAGCTAAAAGAATATGGCAGTTATAAAAGCTCGAGCGTCTGTTTCAATGTAAGGGCAGGGACTACTTAGTGAAGGATTTTCAAAATGAAAATAATTCCTAACAGAATTACTTACAAAGAAAACTACGAAATATCCACCCATGTGTAGCCTATTGAAAAAAAAATAATAACTGCTGGAGACTGAGTATTTCAGCCTGGCTTCAAATCGCGAAGTAACAGTTGGCTACGTGAATGCTTTCACAGCTTTCCGAAAGTTTAACGTGGAGTCTAACTAAGCTTCACTTTAAACCTCTTCCATGAAAGGATTCAACGCTGAGTCAGGTATGCTTTGTGAACTCTCCCATGATCCAAGAAATAGAACCACCGAACACATTGATACAACCAGTCCGTTAGCAGAGCTTTGAATCTCGTATCCGCTCGGCACCTGTTGGGAAGAAATATCAGAATTTTGTTTAAAAGCTCATGTGCGTTTTAACAAAGTCAAAAAGGTATATTAATATCTAGATGATTGTATTTTTAGGTTATCTATAACTTAATCACTTTCATTAGCTTTTATTAAATTCAAGCAAAAGTGTGCATATTACTGTACACATTTGTGATGTGAAATTAAAGTCTTGTTATGAAAATAGAAAGCATTTGGAGTTCAAATCATTCATAAATTATAATAGTATATAAATGCTAGTAATATATATCGGAAAATGTTGCAGAGAATAGTCTAATGCTTCTAAGTAACTTATTTTTCCTTCTGGGGAGCCAGGCAATTTTATGCTGAAAAACTTGGATAATAATAGTCTTTGTTGACTGGCAACAGCTCCTATTTAGCTAAGAAAGCAATTTTTAACATTCTTATAATGGGTAGATATTGACCTCATTTTATGCGTTTAAAACAAAGTTCAAGCTTGTTTTTATTTTCATCAATAACAAGATCAAAATATAATAATTCTAAAATGAAGGTTAAATGGTTTTCTTTGCTTTTTCAAAGGTAGAATATTTTATTTCTCTACTTATAGGTGTTAACTTCTGCTTCTACAGACAGGCCTTGTAGCTTATATTCAATTTAAATATGTTTATTTTTGATTTTGTGTAAGTATTTTTAAAACAGTTTCTGATATCCAGACTCATTTTCCCTCGAATGATGTTTATTTAAGTGTATTCATGAACACTCTTTCTCACTAAAGTAATCCAGAATTCATAAGCAAAATTTTCTTTTGAAAGCATAATAAGAAAAAAAAAAGAAAAACATTCCTTTAGAATACAGAAACAAGATCTATGAGATTTCTCATAAAAATCCAAGAAGCTCATACTTTATTCTTACACATATTAAAAACATATCTCACTACAACATATTTTCTTTCAAAACCAAATCTGATTCCTCGGTGTATTCCCGATAAGAAAAGTAGTCAACATTTCCCACGGTTTCTTGCTGAAGAATATCAAGAGAAAGTAACACACGGTAGAAAAACTTTCGTTATTTCTTGCGTCGAATTCTTATCACACAGTGCCAGTGGCCTTGGAAGAGTGAAAATCATTACTCAGAAGTTACATCTAGAGGTCTAGATATATACTCCTTCCCTGTTCCCCCTCTTGTGTTCGGAAACACGTGGAATCAATCACTGCAAGAAGCTGCGCGCAAACTTCATCTAAAAACGCAGAGCCTGTGTAAAGCAAGCTTTATCCTCCCCTCTACTTTTAGCCTGAAGGAATTTCTAAAAGGGACCTTACTATAAAAAATAGCGTTTCTGCAGACAGTGGGAAAGAAAAGAAGGCTCTGGACTTGCGTTAAAGGGTGCAGAAAACGGTAGTAAAAAATGTGCAGCTCCCAATTTGAGCAAGTTGTTGAAATTTTCGTGGTGAGCGGACTGTCAAAATACGGAAAATCGGAAAGGGTTTTGCAAAAGGGAAAGATTTCATATTGAGACAGCGCTGTTTTCAGACACACATGGTCAAATATTTAGCAACAGGTACTGGAAAAATTATGGTGCTTCACAATTTCTTGAATATAAACTGTTTTGGATCTGTTCTATTAGAGATAACTGTGATATACATACAAGGCTAAACTTGTCTAGACATGAGCAATGAGATCCTCACATTAATATTTTCAGTAATCAGTAGATTAAAATAGAATTATATATTAAGAAATTGTTGACAAAACAAGAACTATATTATAAGAGACAAAAATACTAAATTTAATTTAAAGTTGGGCAAAAGCAACAAAGTCAGCTATCTATTGAGAGATAGACTATTAGATTAGTTCAAATGGAATTTTATTTTTATTCTTTAACCTCCAATACTTCGCATAAATAAGCGCAAAATTAGAAGCTCATATTCATTTTCATAGAAAAAGGTTTTGCGCTTGCTATGATCGCTTGCTAGTAAATGACCTATTGCATTTTCACATGAAATGGCTCAATTAAATTTTTGAAAAAATTTCAAAAAGGTTACTTTAGTTATAAAACGTCATAAAGATACGCTGACAAGTTTAGAAAATTAGGCAGTATATATAACTTAATAATAGTGTAAGTGGTTATTTTAACAATAGTGATTAGAATGATTATAAAGAAATTTTATTTTAAACATATTTAAACGTTTTTAATTTTTTTTTTTTTAAATTTTGTGACTTTTTAACTTTTTGTAGTAAAATTTTGAAAAACTTTAACAATATATATATTTGTAAGGAGTGTTGATAATTGTTAGAACGAAGCCATTTTCACATCTCGGTATTCAAACTGAAGAGCGAAATCTTCAAATAATTAATTTTAAACTGGAAAGCCAGTTTGGCATTTAAATACAAATTTAGTATAAGTATTACCACTAAAGTTTCAAAATCAGTTAATGTGTAGATTACCAAGATAATCTACAGATTAACTAGACCGATTAGCCCACCAGCGGCCGAGCGGTAAAGTCGCTGAACACTGGTAGTTCGGTCCGAGGTTCGAATCCCGCGAACGGGCTGGCTGCATGGGTGTTTTCGTGGTTTTCCCCATGTGTAACGTGTATACGAGCCAGTTTCCCTTAGAAAGTCCTCCACGAAAGGCATCCCTCCCCTTAGGCAGATAGCCCTAGTGTGCTTTGCCGTAATTAAAATACATACATACATACAACTAGACCGATTAAAGCGCAGAACAATGTTTATTCTCTCAAATTTCCGTTTAGGCTAACGTTAAAATAGAAATCTATTTGAGATCTTTTCTCAAATAGTAGTAAGGGTTTTGCACTTTCAGATTAATACTCAGTTAACACGCACTATGCCTTTATTCCAAAATGTCCATAGGTAATTTCATATAAAAGTCAGCAGATGATAAATGAAATATACTCGCCGCAAATAAAATTAAATATTCTGAAGTATATTTTAATTTATCTATAACTTGATCATCTTGTTAAATTTGGTTAATTTGGTTAGTCAACACATTTTATGTAAAATATTAACAATTGTTGAAACATATTATTATTCACTTATTTTTCGTTACATAAAGAATAAAGTTGCTAGAATTAATCCATCAACAGAATAGCAGATAGAATCCTTCAATACGAAAGAATCAATTAAATTGCTTAAAGTATAAGTATGAGAATTAATTTCCAAAAACATAATAAAAGTTTGTTTACTGGTTAGGGAAATTTAATGATTGGTACTATTTTGAATTACGTAGCAAGTTATTTTTACTACAAAGCTCGGAGATTTTACTACAAAGTATTATTTTTACTACAAAGTATGTGAATGTGATACTGATAACGAAATCCGGATACCCAAGCTTAAGAAAGCAGAAAGATAAAGTGGAGAAAAAGGACTTGGAGAAGGGAAAGTAAAAGAGAGAATAAGCTTTTGCATTTTAATGATTTTGGGATATATTAATGTGTACATTTACTTAGTTAAAAAGCTGAAAACTCTTACTTTGTAGATTACTCCCTTCCATTAGGTATGGAATTGATAAAATAATCTTCAGATTAAGTAAGAAATTAGTTTACTAACAGCAATGAAACTTTAGCATAAATATTGTAGAAAATACTCATATTAGAAGAAATATTTCAGAAGTTAATTTTCGTAACTTCATACAGTAACTTCATTCACTGATTGCCTTAACTTGGTAACTGACTGGCTTAACTAAAAATTTTTTCTTATTAAGAAACCCTAAATGTAACTTTAAACACCAACTATGTTAGTCATGACTTATACTACGGGTCTTTAACCAGTGGCCCGCGGGCCACGAGTGGCTCGTTGAAGGCATTTTAGTGGCACCACATTTCAATTTGAAGAAAAATTGAAGAATTAAAAAAAAAAATTGATTTCAAGAATAATGGCCTTGCCAGCTTTTTGTCGAAAAAAAATTCATTTTCACTTATTCTTAATATTTAAAACATTTTATTGACATGCCTGATATTATATGAGATAAGAGTTTATAAAAATGACGAGTTTTCAAAACTTTCACTTTACCTTATGTAATTTTAAAAGTTAAAAATTTGACTAAAAATAAAAAACTCAATTCCAAAAAAAGGGTAGAATCTTATCTCTGTTGTAAAAGTGGTTAATTTCATTCGGTCTCAAGGACTTAAACACAGGCAATTTCAAGTTCTTGATAGATATGGAAGCTAAATATGGTGACGTTGTGTATGACGCAGAAGTACGTTGGTTGAGCCGAGGAAAGATGCTTAGGTGCCTGTTTTCTTTGAAGAGCGAAGTTCAACAATTCATGGAATCTAAAGAGAAATCTATTCACGAGTTCAGTGAGGAGAAATGGTTTAGAAACTGCATTTCTTGCCGATGTTACAGGTCATCACAATGATTTGAACTACCGCTTACTAGGAAAAGATCTACTTGTTCATAAGATCTACTTGTTCTCTACTTGTTCATAATCTTTATTAACTTTATGAAAGCTTTTGAGACAAAATTAATCGTGTGGGAAAGTCAGTTGCTAATTTTGCGATATTGCTCTTGAACTGAATTTTAAGGCGTAAGTGCGAAGAACGTGACATTTAGTAAATAAAGGTAACATGCAAAATGTTAAAAAAACGCCCCTTTGGGTGTAATTTAAAATCTGAAACCTTTCAAATTTTTATTTATTTATTTATTTATTTTAAGGTAAAAAATACAACACTCTTCGTATTTTCTAAGTATTCTCCGAGGCTTACAGATGTAAATAAGTAACTCATAGTGCAAGGAGATACAATGCAGCAATAAAAACTTAATATCTAGATTTTGAGAGGCGAAGAAAAAATATAAAATACAAATACTATTATAACAAAAATACTAAAATTTACCATGAATAATTATACTATGTTAATACTCCTATAAAATAAAATAAACCAACTTAATAATAATACAATAATAATAAAAATGAAATAATACTGATAAAAAAAGAAAAATGATATATCAATAGCACAGTACATCAGTATATCAGGTAATCATACACAGATAATAGGCAAAGTAATACATTGATCATCAAAGATAAACATGAAGTCATGAAAAAGGTTCAAAGAAAAGTAAAGTCTTGCACGCCATGTAAGTCGGTGGACACCTACAAACGGAATCCCAACTTTTGCAAAGAACAAGTTTATGATTTTTAATGTGCATAGAGTTTTACGTTTCGCAATGGAAAGCAGTTGTTGAAAATATTAGGCAGAAAATAACAACAGCATTTCACTATGAATGATTTACCCTTTAAATTACTGCAATTAAATTCATATACAATAGTATATATCCTGGTAAACATATTTAACTATTAATTACATTTCACAAATAATCCGGAAAGCTATGAAAAAAGGATTTTACTCTGTAATATTCATTCTTTTATATTTTATCATTGAAATGCGGAAAATGGGTTGTCTTGACAAAGCAGTCTTACAATCTTTTCACTGAGTTAATGATGCCTTTGAATTATTGCTATATTCAAGGACATCATTAAGGAAATAATCATTGTGAAGTGACGAAACATGGATATCTAAACTTTCAAGTATTCCTTTTTTTTAACAGTCTGCAAATTTTCAAAATAATTTTAAGTAATACATTACATAATTCCTATAATTGCAATTTGGCGGAAAGTGAAATATTTGTGGGCAATTTTGAGACGGTTTTGCTCTGCTACTTCAGTATTGTTGTTTATACACATTAAACAAATATCTAACTTTACGTATATTAAATGAAACTAAATATATTCAACAAAACTAATGTTGTCCCTTATATTCGAAGCAATAGAGATCAGTATGAATGAGTTACAATTTTTGAAGACATTTTTTTTTTCATAATTTTTACAGCGAAAAGGCAAAAACTTTTACAAATTTCGTAATTTAGTATACCACGCAGTCTACATATTACCTTTAAAATGTACTTTTTGGGGACTTTGACTGATTACGTCTCCATCTTTCAACCGGTTGAAAAGTCATTTCATAATTCGCATGTAATGTTTCAGAAATATTGTTCTCGAAAGAAAATATACATCGAATGCATAAATAAATAGATACTTTTTCTGATACATTCAATATAATAAAATAATAAGTTTGAATGAAATCATTTAAGATTTGTAAATGCATATTATGAAACAATATTCCTGAAATATACATTTATGCAAATAAGACATTTATCAAAACACGTAGCAAATAATTTTAATTTAGGAGCGATTGATGAAATGATTATGGCAACACTAATACTTCACAAATGAGTGCTATTATTAAAAATGCAGTTAATTTAAATGGTTCAAAATTTTTACTCTGGACTGTCCACAGCTGAACTAGATCAAAACCGCCATAAGAAAAGTTGCATTGAAAATTTGGTTAATTTAATAATCAGAAAAAGAAATGGTAATAAATTCAGTCTTTTTATATTGATTTCTAAATTTGAAAATTCTGCTTGAGAGAAAGAATTACTTAATCCATAGAAAATAATCGTTAAAGACCTTGAGATTTATATTTATATTTCCAATTCTACAAGCAACTATGAAGAGTACTCTCTTCAGTAGTTGATACTACATTTACATGCCATGATACAATGGTAGCGAGACCTTTCACTATTTGTACCTGCTTGTCAGTTGAAGCACATCTGAAAGGAGAAACGTATGTCTCAATGAAATGAGATAAGATAACTCGAAATTACTCCAAAGTTTCAGTTTCGGCGTACGAGACTCCTTAGGCCGTTACGTTTCTAGCCATGGAATCCATTCCAGCCGCAACAAAGAAAGGAAAACTAAGAATTCATTGCCCCTTTACTAGAACATCAGAAACTAGATATCAGTATACGTACACAAACACTTGCTCTGCAAACAAACAAAAATCGAAGTAAGAAGGTATTTTCTATTGCCAATAATTCTTATTTAATAAGAATTAATTGTATTATTCATATTCTAAATTCCTCATAGCTGGCTGTTTAAAATATGTTATAAATATGAAACATTTTCTATTCAGTATAATTATTAAAACAAAATTTTATTTATAATTTATCCCTTTTTCACTTAAGATATTGAACATAACACTTACTTAGATTTTAATTTACAAATATCCAAATTCTTGCTTTAGAACATAGCTTTTTTGAATTGGTAATATTGACATAAATTGGCAAAATTAAATATATTATTCATTTTGAATTATACAATTTCTTTAAAACATGTTCAGAGTGTTTCCCAAAGAACTACTTTTACTAATTTTTTGAGCTACTTCATCAAGCTGTTATACGTTTCATAAAGCATCTGCGGAAACTGTTTCTTGAAGTTTCTGACATACTGTACAACCCCTCGTGCGTTTGCCAGAAGCTAAAATCTCGAAAATTGCAAAGTCTCACACCTGTTTCTTCTCCGTTAACAGGGATGTCCAAAAGAAGATGTCTTATGTATAGGCGTTATCAGGGCTGTACAGTACAATGTTGACCTAAAGCGTCAGGAAAAAGTTGCGGATTGAGATGAAAGTAGCCACGCCATTCTGACAGGAAAAGAAAAATGTTTTTGTCCATCTTATTTTCTGGCAGTCTGAAATAACAAGCATTTATCTGGAAAGGGCGCATAGAAATGTTTTCACACTGCAAAAAGAAATAATTCGCATAAGAATTACTTCTGTAGAATACTTTATTTTATACTGCATAAAAGTATTGTCTTATTCTTTGGCTAACGTTAAAGGTATTCTAGACATTTTAATAAAAAGTGTATCGCTTTTAATTCAGGAAAAAATAAAATTTATTAGTAGTGATACAAAAAATTATAATCTCGTTATATAATGTGTTGACCAAAGCATGCATTATATTAATAATAAATTATTAAGATATGATGTATTATGGTTATTTATGTCATTGGTTTAATATAACCATATGTAAATCAGTAAAAATATAATAGAATATTATTTTACAAATCTTGTACATCACCTAACTAAAATTATTTGGTTTTACCCAGCCATATTTCTCCTTAAAAGTTTAAGCAAAGTCCAAAATAAATTCCGTGAGTAAACCTCTTAGTTCGGAATAAGTTGGCTGTACACATTAGACCTATTTTTGATATCTTAAACATATTATATCTAATAATAAAATATGCAGTTCCCCGTTCAGTTTTATGTGAAATCCGAATCTACTTTGACCCAAAATGAAAAGGAAATGTCAGTTGCAAAACTGTGAAATGTATTTTACTAAAAACCGATATTCAAAAGGGGCTAATGCAGAATAATTACTAGTTATACTGCAACAGGTACAAATAGATTATAAAATGCATTGAATGATGTACAACGATTTATAGATGCATTATGTAATACTGATGTGTGTTTATGTTGTATATAATAAATAACATGCTTCTGCTAAATTTATAATGCTTATGCGGCTCTTTTATGGAAGAATGAATGGAATGAAAAAATCATTACAGAACATGGAATATTAAAAGGAAATCAGGGAATAAAAAATTCATAATCAACAACATTTGGAGTCATTCAAATCACCGAATACCTAACTCTGGCGAATCAAGGCGATAATATTTTCTGTCAGATGGACTGAAGTACAATGTTATGACATTTAAAGTCATGCCAACATCTTTTATGACAGGCTTTATGTCCAGTTAGTATTGTGAGATGTTAACTTCTAGAGAAGTTCACTTTTAATATCAAGAATTCTCTTAGCATTTGCAATCTGGCCCACTTTTACTTCGCATAACGATTTGAAGCACAAATCTCTAAAAGCTAAGGATAGTGTAGCCCTCCGCCACCTATTCCGCAGGCCCTGACATTCAGCCTATTTAATGAAACCCTATCTTGAAACATATTGTTGTCATTTTGAACTCAAGGGTGGAGGGTAAATTAAAAATTCCAAGAATGCAGAAATTTGGAACAAACATTAAATTTAAACACATTCATCACATTTGATAAGTTTCATTTATTAACCATGTTTGAGTTAAATTGTAATAAGTGCAATTTATTTACATTTAGTGATATAAATATGGAAATTATTGCGCATTAGTGAATTTCTGAATGTTCATTTACGTACTTTACAGCTTCGTAACTGATCTTTTTATTTTCTTTCACATCATCAGATTTGAATGTGAATTTTTCATAATTATCTGTTATGAGGAGCTGTAATCACTTTTATTAATTATTATATATCTATTGTGTATTAAATACAGACTTCGCGTGTATACTCTAGGACAGGGATTAGCAAACGTTTTTGGTCGTGGGCCAAAAACCGGAAAAAAAAAAAAAAAAGAAAGTTTGGCGAGCCAAGATACATTTTTCTAAAATTTTCGAAACTATATACAAGTATTACAATTTAGATATGTTAATGAGATGAATGAAACTGAGATTTCATTTTTAAAGGTTTCTTATATTGAGGTTGGAAATAAGATGTACTGATTCTAAGGAAGGAGGCTAAATGCTCATCTGCCAGTCTACTCCTGAAATAATTCTTTCCAAGGTTCATAGTTGAAAGCACTTGTTCACATATATAAGATGAAGTGAACATAGCACTGATTTTCTGGGCGTGAGATATTAAATTTGGAAAACTTATAAGGTACTTTTCCCGCCTTCTTAGCGAGCCTTCGTGCTGCAGTGGTCTTCACTCTCAGCGCGTAATTGAGGGGTCTGCGGTTAGATTCCCGGCGAAGGCGGTTGCTAATTTGTCATCTTACCTGCTACCAAAAATACCTAATGTCTCTACAAACTTACTTTCGATAATGATTTGTAAAACTCTAACTTTGGCATATTTAGAAACAACTGTATGAGATGATTGTTAGATTGCAACTCAATTAATCCAAGCTGCAAATATGACCTCACTGCTTCACATTTTAAGTTGAAAGGCATGGTAAAAATATGCAATTTTATTTGAATCGAACTGAAATCTTCATATTTGCTTTCGAAAAAATGCAGTTTTTTCAAGCCATCTTCACAATTCTTAAACTTCTCTTCATTTACTGAAAGTATTGAATTTAATCTCGGGAATAATAATAATAATGATTATCCTTAGCCTGCCTCGCCTCTCATTGGGCATTACAGGTCATTCATATCATCCCGGTCGTTGGGTAGCAACCTCTCTTTTATTTAAAATTACATTACAAAATACACACACACACACACATATATATATATATATATATATAATTAACATTTGGTTGGTTAAACCAACTTACATAGTGAATGTTAGTAATATCGAAAAACAATCCTTGGTTATTTAGTCGTAATGAGTTGGTTAGTTGACTATGTACACTATATACAAAAGGCTTGCTGCCTTTTTACAAAGCATCGGACTGATTTAGTCTGATGTGTCCTGGATTATGCTCCGTGTGTTTGAATTGACGAACTGAAGTATTCTCGTGGCTTCTTGTAAGCCGTAGTAGTCTGTGAAGTAGCCCCATGTACCTTTGGCGTGTAGAAGGGCGGTGTTCAGTGGAGTCCTCAGATGAGCTGTAACTGCGCATGTGGAAAGATAGTGGATGACGTCTGCTGAATTTGCTGGAGAGCCGCAGCGGCATCTGACGTCTTTGTGCAGAAATCTCTCGAGGTATGACGGAACTCTTCCGTGGTTCGTAAGAGCTTGTAGTGTGAGATGACTGGAATACAGTCTCTTTAATTTTACTTCTGGGAAGATGGCGTAGGTGTACCTGCCCGCGTTGCCTTCGTCCCACCTTGTCTGCCAGACGGACATGTAATATTCATGAATGCGATGTTTAGCGGTGACTAGCGAGACTGGGGTCTCTTTGGTGACTTGCTGGAATTCTGTAGCGGCCTTCGCAAGGGCATCTGCTCTTTCATTACCGTGGGTACCCTGGTGCACTCTTACCCAGTGTAAGGAGGTGTTCTTTGAGTTGGCGATGGTAGAAAGAATTTCTTTCAGAGATGAGACGTGTAATGGTAACGTGCCTATCTTGTTGAGACCGTGCAGGATGCTCATGCTATCTGTATAGAAGGAGTGGGAGATGATGTTTGATTTATTTGCCCATATTGCTGCTTTCTTTAAAGCTAGTGATTCGGCCTGATAAACCGTGTCGTGATCGCTTAACCTGAATTGCTCGTGATGTATTTCATGGGTGTCTTGAAAGACTACAAATGCAGCGCCCACCCTTGAATCGTCCTTCGATCCATCTGTGAAATTTCCAGATCTGTGTTAGTGGGTGGATGTTTGTCCCATCGAATATCTAATGAGGATGCTGGATGTGAGGAGGTGGTCCGAATGTAGGTCTCTAAGATCGACCCTTCTAAGATTGTGGAGCCATTTTGAATTACCGACTCTTGGAGATGGAGTAAGTGGTAGGTGGAGCGTTCTTCCTCTGCCTTTAGATCTAAGGGGAGGGTACCTGCCAAAATCTGGAGGCTGCCGTGGATGTCGTGGTGAATGCTTTTGTGATCTTTAGGAGCGATACCCTTTGAATCTGTTGTAATTTCTGCCTCTGTCTGGTGGTGCCTTGCATCCAGATGGGGCACCCGTAAAGGATCATCCTTTCGACTCCTCTTGTATAAAGATCTTTCATAAGACGCCCTTTTAGATTCCATTGATTATCTATTATCCTGTTTAGACTATTGATTAATCTGTTTGTCTTATTTCTTATTTCCGAGAGATGTGGAATCCATGTTAGTTTATTGTCTAATAGGAATCCTAAGTATTTGAGCGTACTTTGATTACGAAGTGGGAGACCATGCCATTTAATCCTGGGAGGAATGTTTATTATTTTGTTTCCTTTTGGAAAGATGATTAGTTTAGTTTTTTCCACGATAAAGTTTAGTTTATACTTAACGCTCCAAGCCGAGATTTTTGCTAGAGCTTTTTCCGCCTTTCGTTCTATTATGAGTATGTTGCCTCCTTTAATAATCAAGATGAAATCGTCTGCGTAGGCTTGTAACTGCGCAGTGTCTTCGAAGTCAATTTCTAAGGCTGTGTTTGCTATGATGTTCCATAGGGTCGGGCCTATGTTGGATCCCTGTGGGGCCCCTTTGTGATACGTGTGTCTTATGTAGACGCCGTCACGTTTGTAGGTAATGACCCTGTCGTGTAGATAACTGCTTATGAGCCTGAAGAGGTTCTTTGGACACTGGAGTCTTTTGAGTTGTTCACTCAGACCTGGCCACCATAATCGGTTAAAAGCCGAGGCGACATCAAGGGCTATCACATAAGTGTGGAGTCCGTTGTCTTTGTTTATTCGGATCTACTGTTGGAGATTGTCTAGTGCATCCACCGTACTCTTGCCCTTGGTAAACCCAAATTGGGCATTTTGTAGGAGATGATTTGACTCTAGGTTGTAAACGAGTCGTTGCGTCATTAGTTTATCGAGGACCTTCCCCCATGCTGAGAGGAGGCAAATGGCCTATAGGCATTGGGGTCCTGTGGGTGTTTCCCTTCTTTCTTGAACAGAACCAGTTCTGCGTTCTTCCATGCCTTTGGAAAGTATCCGGTGTGGAGACAAGCATTGAATATTTGTGTGAGGTGTCCCTTGTTAGCTAGACATAGTTCTTCTATGAATTCTATGTTTAATCTATCCAGACCCGTGGCCTTTCCTCTTTTCGTTGTTTCTATGGCTTTTCGTATTTCTACTACCGTAAAGTCTTTGCCGTTGGCTGTGTGGCATGGACTGTCTGCCGTGTGTCGTATTCTACTGTGCTCTTTAGTATCTTGGTCCCTGGAATCGTCGGGAAAGTGAAATTTGAGGATCTCTCTGCTTGAGTCTTCTATTGTTTTTGTATGAGTGCCGTCCGCTTTTTGAATTATGCTAAGTTGTAATGGGCCTAAACTTTTGCCTTTGGCGATGTCGTAATATGTGCCAAAGTGGGATGAGATCTGTAAGTTTTCCCAAAAGGAGTTCCAGGTGGCTCTTTTTGCTTCGAAAAGTTTCTTTTTATACTTAGCTTGTTCTAACTTATAAATTTGTCTTAGCTCTGTTCTAAATATGTCCGGGGAGTGGTGGTAGCGTCTCCTAAGGGCTCTTACCTTTTTCCTTATTATTGTTAGTTCTTGTGTCCACCATGGTTTGCTTGTGCGGTGGGGGAGAGGTTTGCTGTTGGTTTCTTGGTTATATCGTAAGTATCCTGAATGAGGCTTGTGGTTCCTTCAATGTGGTCGTCGATATTTCTTATACTCTGTAGGCTATTGATTTGGTAGTTTTCTTTTAGTGTTTCCTAAATTTAAGCCAATCTACATGTTTTAATTTCATTTTAGGTTTTGATCTTCTGTTTTCTTTTGTTTTTAGGATTTCATAGCTTATTAAGTTATGGTCACTTAAATTGGCCTCTTCTAATACTTTCCAATTTATTATATCTAGCTGCCCATGTTTTCTGAGGAGGGTGAGGTCAATCCAAGAGTTTCCTCTGGCTCCTGAAAATGTTGGTGGGCTATCTGGATTATTTATGACACTCATGTCTGTCGAGGCTAGGAAATCACATATTTGTAATCTTCGTGGATCGGGTTGATTAGGTCCCCAGATTGTGTGCTTCGCGTTGAAGTCACCACTAACTATGATTGGGATATTTTGATGATCTGATATTAAGTCTTCTATTAAGCTTAAGATTGAATCGAGATCTTGAGATTATAACCGATATTAATAAGAACGGTGTTTAACCTTCTACACTGATTGCACATATGGTTTCTGTGCTTAGTAACTCCATTACTGAAAGCTGAGTGTCTGCAATTATTATTGCTGATTTTGCACTCGTTTTTGTGTGAAATTTTCTATATTGGATCGGGAATCCTCTAACTTTATTTTCTTTAACGTAGGGTTCATGTATGCATGCTATTGTATAATCTTTATTTCATTCGAGGAAATCTCTTAGATATGCTGTTGCACCCCTAGAGTGCTGGAGGTTTATTTTTATTATTCGGATATTATTCATAATTAATTCTTTGTTTTAGTCTTTGGAATTCATTTATATAGCATGCGCATTGTTTGCTTCTGGAGTCATGTTTTGTTTCTAGGTTTGTCTCAAACTTTTTATTCGTCTCGTGACAATTTACACATTTTGGATTTTGTTTATCACAATCTTTTTTGAGATGGTCTTCCGAGCCACATCTGGTACATCGTGGGTTAGCCGTGCAATATTTTGCGGAGTGGTTAAACCCCAAGCACATTGTACATAAAGGGACTTTTAAGAATTCCCTTATGTTATTCCGAGTCCACTCAATATTGATTTTTCTAGATTTCATTAGTATTTTAAAGTTTGTGGGATCTATGGAGACAACCCAATTATTGCCAAAACTTCCTTTCATAGAAAATAGCACTTAGATTTCTGCGTTTTCTATCTGGGAATTTTGTGTTAATATCTTATCTTTAACTGCGTCTTTATCCAGTTCTTTATTGACATTATAGATCACTATTTTTGGATTTATCTTTTTTGGTCGTTTTGTTTCTACGATTTCTTTAAGTTTGAGGTTTTCCTTTATTGCCTCTTCTAGTATATCTAATTCTTCTTTTTTATCGACTTGAATTAGCACCCCTCCTTTTTTTTACTTGTCTGACAGCTTTAACCCCGACTTTTAACTGTGATGGGTTAATGTTGTTGACTACTTTATTTCTCACTTCGTCTGACGTCATATATCCCTCTGGGTAGATGACAGTGATGTGTTCTACTGGGTTCTGAGTTCTTTTCTGCGATGAGCGTGACCTGCCTCTTTGAGCCATATTAGCATAAGTAGGCTTTAGTGTATTAGTGACTTCTATTATGTAGTCTTCGATAGTCTGTGTTTGTTCTAATTGTCCCTCTAAAGTGGCAATCTGCATTTTCTTTTTTGTGATGACATTTAAAACTTTCACAAAATGTTCTTTGATCTTTTTGACTATTTTCTTGTGGATATCCGCTGTACTGAGAATACCTTCTAATTCTGTCAAGTATTCGAGTGACTCCTGAACACTTACGTGTTCTTCGTCAAACGTAGACCCTCCGTCTACGTTTTCTGGTGTCATGTTTGTGACCTCATCTGTTTGTGGAGCTTCATCCTTGGACAGACCTTCTCTGTCACGACTTTTATGTCTTCGAGACGTTTTCGTCTCGAAGACATCCTCTGTCTTCTTTTTGTCTCTGAGATGACCCTCCGTCATCTTTCCTCTTACGCTCCGTATTCCGCGTTTTAGTCATTCTTGCTTTGTACTCGTACTGCGCAAGAAGACTTGTGGGGGTTGTGTCCTAACACTATGGGACCACCGTATGAACCGTTAAGGGCCCAACTTACACGGAGGCTGCCTTTCACAAGTCCGGTACCCTGGGGTTCTCACAGGACATGCTACTTGGCGGGTGGAGTTGCTTTAGACCCTCTTGCGAGGGAGCCCCCAGACCATGACAAGGTCCAACTCCACACGGGATGCGACCAGCAAATGACCGCTACTTGACCACGTTTAAACTCAGATGGTACTGGACGGTACCCGACGTTCTTTCTGAGATGGGCCAACTAACTCGCTTTGAATTTCACAAGGCTCTCGCGCATGCAAAAGACAAAAGACTACTGGTATAATCGCATTCCCCCTGGGGGTTAATCTCGGGAAATGAGACAAGTCGTTCTAAGCTAGCTGTCTAGCAAACAAATTAAGGTGTAATGTAAAAGCTTTGATATGGGCACAGATATCGTCGGCAAATTGATTTCTCTCTTGTGTCTTGACATTCAAGTTGCTCATATGACAAAGAAGATCTGTGAAAAATTCAAAGTTCGAAAGCCATTCTGTATCTTCTAACATTTCGCACTCCGCAGAACACTGTTTCTCATGGAAGAACGACACAGTGTCGTCTTTCAGCTGCCACACTCGCTGGAAAACACATCCTGCACTCAGACACCTTACTTTCGTGTAATAGAGTATATCAGAGTATTCAGAGTGCAAGGACAGAAGAAAATCTCTAAACTGCCTGTGAGTGCTTCTTTTAACACTTTACGGATTGAAAGCTATATGTGCTTGCTGTTTCCGTCGATTTATGTTTTGTAGAACAAAAACAGAGAAAGTAAAACAGATCCTCAGTCCTTTGGAAAAAAAAAGGAAGAAAAATTAATATTTACACAAAGTGGAAAAGGAGGTGGATATATCATATATAAATATATAGTTTCTTTTAATTTCCCTCGGACCGGCAAATTAAAATTATATTCACAGGCCTGATAGAACCTTCCGCCGGGCTTAAGTTGGCCCGCGGGCCGTAGTTTGTCCATCACTGCTCTAGGACCATATATTCAAAACTCCAAAGTGTACGTAATGGTTCTTTTCTTTGGACCGTTACGTACGTTGGAATAATTTATTAAAAAATTTCATATTGAAACTCAAAATTAGTTACAAAAATAGATTCATAAAAGAGGCCACATTTTCCGACTGACTTCTATTTCGCATTTTTCTTGCTTCTTTGTTTCGACCTTCTGTTGCTTTATTCTTATGTAATTATCATACACACAATCACACAAATTTATTGAATAATTAATTCATCACAATAAACAATAATCAAGAAATAAAAATGCAATTCGTACGGGGGTAGTGGATTTTATCTCCTTTAAATGTAAGTTGTTCCGCTCAGTTTTATCAAGTTATGAGATGCTTTAGTAATAGCTGAAATGGAACAAATCCTATATTTTCTTAAATCGTAGTCTAATACCTTCTCTAATTCCTCAAATCTTGAATCTATTGAATCTTTTATATTAGAATAATGAATAAGAAAGAAAAATAACATAATAATATTAACACTTATAAGTTTACAAATAAAATTAAATTTAAATTCTCTGTTTAATTCAAAGACGTAAATAATTATTAAAATACATGATTAAATTTTAATGCATGAAATGCATAATTAGAAGATTTGAATCTTCAGTCTTCATATAAGTTGAATAAATCTATTTCAGGTTTATTTTAACGTATTTTAAAACGCCTCTTAAATCGGAACAAAAGTAAAGAGAAGAATTTTAGTTTAAATATTACTCTTTCAACGCATAGCCTAAATTCTATCGTAATGGTCTTAATTCTGGCCATGAAATTATGTACATAGCTATACGTGTCGTAATGAACTGAGGTTGGTAATCCAAGT
This sequence comes from Stegodyphus dumicola, assembly GCF_044657685.1. Taxonomy (NCBI): domain Eukaryota; kingdom Metazoa; phylum Arthropoda; class Arachnida; order Araneae; family Eresidae; genus Stegodyphus; species Stegodyphus dumicola. Next base: position 93,246,569 of record NC_140772.1, on the reverse strand, counting down.
GTACTGAAATTAGAAAAATCGCTTTTTTTCTTTTCTTTCTTTTCTTTTTATTAGTGAACGCTTCCAATGACGAAGAAAAACGCTCAAAGATTCTAGCATACTAATTTTTAATCTTAAGTTTCATGAGATTCGAGAATACGAATGTCCCATATTCAGGCCAAAGAACCACTTAAAATTTGACACATGACAGACTCTGTACGCATTCGAGATAAAATAAAAATGCCTCTTTTAGGTTTCAATTTTTTTAGTAATATAACTTATTCAACAGATCCTCTATCAAATGATTTGATGCAATTAATACGAGTCGCAGTATCTGTGACTGAAAAAGCCATTAGGCTGCATAGTTGTAACTCATTTCACATCGAATGATACTTATCAGTTATGATTATTTAAAAGGGTCTGAATGAAAAAAAAAAAAACTAAACTTCAAATACACCCTTACAAGAAAACTATCGGATTTACTGATGATAATATTCACGAAATCCTCAGAGCTGTTCAAGCATTTCAATGAAATAACAACTGAACAATGCAACATTTCACAATCGATCGCAATCCCGAAACATTGTACATTAAGTTAATCGCGAGAATCTACAGTATTTGAAATCATAGTTTAGCAAATTTACTGTATCTGTGGTTTATAACTTCGTTTGCAATAGGCGGAAACTTAACAGGAGGTTTGCGTGTCATGAAACAGTGATTATTGCTTGAGAAATATAATAGCCAAATTCCTTGTATTTTTTTTTTTTTTTTTTTTTTTTTTTTGTTTGTTTGTGTGTGTGCAAATGGTGTAAACAAACTACATGGTTTCAATGTTTACTCACAAATGATTTGAACGGAAGCTATTTACACTGTTCGATAGCAAAATCCTCAGGCACTGATAAACGAAACACAAGAAAATATCAAATAAAAAGCGGCAAATTAACATGGTTCTGGAGGTATTTGGTAAAGTAAAATAAAAATGGCTCAAATTCGCCAGAATATTTATAGTAGTTTTTAAAAGGCGTTCAATATGAGATTCGTTAACTATAGAATGCGTAAAATATGAAGGTTTAACTATTCTGCCGTTGAGATACATTAAATGAGACATACATTAAGTTTACCAAATCATGGTGCAAATATTTCGAACATACTTTCTGTTCTGTGTGTTTTCAGCCCCCCTTTACATGCGATAATCATCCGGGTTTGAAATTGCTCTCCTTGTCAGCATATGGAAGAGAAAACTGAAGAAGCAATAAGACATTTCTTAGTCTCTTGATAAATCCAACATTAAAAAATATATCGATCCTCAATTTCTTTATAGCTTGTGCGATATGAAGTGTCGTCCTGTCATGCATAGTCTGGAAATGGGTAGCGTAACGGAATGCTGCTTTAATAACAGTATACTATAGAAAAAAGCGAAAACATTTTCCTGAATTACTCTAAACTATAGATGCAGATTTCTTGTGCAAATTCTCCAATCTATGTTCAGACTAGGCTCTTCAAGGCAATCATAAAGGAGCAAAGAAGATAGCGAATTTATAATAAAATCCTACTCCATATTAATGAAATGAATGAAGTTGTTATATCTGCGCCTTCGAGGAAACTTTGTGTTAATGTGTTGACACCTCCATAACCAGATAAAAGTCATTATCTATCTATAACGGAGAAAAATACACCATGCTTATTTACCGTCAATCCACATGAAACGTGTTTCATTATGGGGTGTATCTGTTGATAAATATATTGATTTTGATGACATTCTCAGGGCTAATCGTTCAGATTAACTGAAACGTAACGCCAAAAGGAAGATGCAGAAATTCATGGAAATTTGGTTCTTCTCTCACGTTAAAAAATTAACTTAATTGTCAACAGGTTGATAGAAAAACTACTTCTGTAAGAATTCTATTTTTATATACTGATTTATTTACGTATCGCACCGATATAATTAAATTAGCATTCAGCCTTTGGCTTAGATGTATCCTTTGTACATCTTTGCTTTGTGTAAGTGCATTTGCACAACCTAATGAAAACTTCTGTAAGTCTATAAGTGTCATTTTTCAATCTGTCCAAAAAACAGTTTTTCACGAAAACATTTGGAGGGAAAACTGTATTTAATTTGGAAATAATCATTCGCATTTCTTTACCATTTATCGCTCAAGAAGTATGCATATATTTATTTAATATTACTATTACATTATGATGATAAATAACAAAACAAAAGATTCAATTGACTTCTGTCTTCTGAAACAGTAATGAATAATAATTATATAGACAATACTAGTATATCATAATTTTTAAAATTTCAGAAAACGTTTATGAAATGATTTAACATTGAAACTCGTAGACGTCTTTAAGGATATTAGTTGTAAATTTACATTTTGTCATTTTTGGGGCAAAATTTAATTAAATAACTGTTCACGGAATGTGATTCTAAACTAATAAGAACTGATCAGTTTATTATTATGTTTATGAGTACTTTAAGACAAGATCACAAAAAAATGAAAGGAAACAAATGTGAAAGGTGAAATCTTATTTTATTTATTTTATAATTAATATTATGTCACTTTCAAAATGGAAGGCTCACATTTGTATGTTGTTTTTCTGATAGCAAACGTTTCAATTTCCTACGCTTACAGACACTAAAAGGTCAATAATGATACTTTGTATTTATTTCAGTAGAAGCGTATGTTTGTAGCTAAATTAGGGATGTTTTAAAAATTATTAAACTAATCTAATTTTCTTTAAAGAGGGGATGAATGCGTTTAATTCACTATTCTTTTCAAACAACTTTTTTTACCACTCTTAATTAGATCTTCTTTCATGCATAATTATTAGAAAGCGTCTTGCTACTTCATTTCACGTTCTTTTTAAGTATATTTTTACCTAACTAGTGAACAGAAATATGTTCCCTTCACACAGAAATATGTCCACTGTATATCGAAACGTAGATCTTATATGGGCACAAAAAGTTCACATTTTCTACTTGTAAATGTGCGGTTTAATTCGAGAAATAAAAGCATATAAGGGCATATAGCAGTTTAAATATGGCGAAATCATTTTAGCTCTGAGCGAAATGATTGAGAGCAAAAGTAAAATTTTTATTAAAATGTAATCAGATTACACAATATCGTCAAATGCTGAGAGATGATTTTCTAACATTTCTTCACCTGTATTCTAATATTTCTTATCCAATTCTTGTTTTTAAATATTTCTGTTAACAAAAGGTGCATATTAATTCGTTGAAAGTCAATTACTAATATTTTATTATTGACACATTTAAAACTAAGAATTTGTACAATCTATATATTTTTATTCAGTATTACTTCATTATTAAAACGAATAACTAAATTGTATGCATTAAATAAGATAATGTTAGAAATAAGCGTAACCCATATCATACCAAGCATTGAAAACATTAATACTTTTTTATAAATTTTCAAATATGTGTTTCTCTAAGTCACAATTAAACATGCAAAGAAAATTTCTCTTTTAGGTAAAATTTTTTATAATGTTTTTTTACAAGAATAAAAGTATGGAATATTACTGGAGTAAATATATATGTATGCTTTTATTAAAGCTCAAAGTTTTAATAAAAAAAGCAAAAAATCAGCAAAAATCTCATTTAAAAAAATTAATGAAAATTATCTAAATTAATTCTTACTTGCGATAAAGGAAAATGTATATTTAAACGACTTTTGAATAATAAATTATCTTTAATTCGAATTAAATTATTTTAAAGATTTTTACAAAGATTATTTATACGTGCTGTCCTATTTTAGGACGATGAGGAGATATGGGATAATATATTAAAATACAGTATTCAAATATTATTTTCAAATTAGCGTTTACCTGGAAAAAATAAACATAGAAAACTTTCAGCTTAAGTATTCATATGGTTTGTTACTATCAGTAACTGAAGGTGATTTTTGAGATCTATCTTTTAATGGAGTTCTGATTAATTTTTTGTTAAATGTTTAGTTCATGTAAAGAGTGAGTCAGCTTGATTGTCACTTAACTCTGATCGTTATCCTTTATAACTCACTTTATTTGCTCTTGTTTAATTTGTTAAATGACTGCTCAGTATATTTATGCAATGTTTCTCTGTTGCTTGAAAAATTGTGTTTCCTATAACTCAATCATCATACGCTTTTATGCCTTGGTTAAATTCAAGAGAGCTTATTGTTATATAAACAACATAAATTCATACTTATTAAATAATTACATATGAACACCATATCTGTGAATCAACTAGAGCAAAAGTTCATTCCGATTTATGCAGTAGGTAACTGTGAGTATAAGTCACTTATCTGAACATATAAATCATTATTGTAACAATAACATATTAAGTATTGTGAGCAGTCATAGTGAAACATTAAAACAAAATATGTAAACAAATCAATAATTGCGTTGTAAAAATATTGTTAACCCGTTCTATGTTTAAGGTCCAGTGTAAAAGATAATTACAATAAATACAGACAGGAGAATAAAATCAACTTACGTTTATTTAAGGTAGGAAAATATTATGATTACAAAACATAAAAAGAGAGTCATGACCTCACTAAACATTACAATTAAACGTGGTGGGTGGATCAATTAAAGAACTAATGTGAAAACAACAGAAAAGGATGACATACCCTTCTTTAACATATTAGGGATCCTTCATATATTTGAGTTTTGTTAGCGAAACTTATTTCTCGGAGAAAAACTTGGGATAGTATATGAAATTAGAAAACAAAAGGGGTTAGATTGACGAGACTCAACCAAGCTATTGGTTCGGAGGCCAGGCTTCCCTCCTATTACTGCTTCCAACCAGCAGGACACAGGTCTTCCCTCTATAGGTCATCATGACAGCGTAAATTTTATGATTTTAGAAATATAGTTGTTGCAGCCTCTCTTCGGTGTTGGTTAATTTACGTTGCTACGTCTAAGATGAGGCTCACCTCTGAGCTGCTCGTCCAAGTTGTCATCTTATAAGTTTCGTGAAATTTCTTTTTTCCGTCTCTCTTCTGTCGTCTCCGTCATTGTCACCATCTCCCGAAGCCTCTCGAAAAAACGCTGCGCAGCCGTTTTAGTAGCTGGCGCGTTTTTTGAAAACTTGGCGTAGATGGTGACTAGCAGGAAGCCAAAAAAAAGGCAACCCACATTCTGGATCTTCACGGGAAAGGGTTTCCCGACTACCAAAAGGAGCCGTTTCTCGCCATTCCATCCATTCCATCGTTCAACTTCCAAGGCCACACCAATGTGTCATCACAACTACAGGCGGAAACAAGGGGGAAGAAACTAGCCTCGCTCCAGGGTCCCAGTCGATAATGCAGATCTTCTGTCTCAACGTATATTTTCCCCCACCATAAGTATGCTGTAGAATATCACCCTGCTAGCCTTGTCCAGCAAAACAGGGTCCTCTTTTCGTGACAACCACATAGTAAAACTATTAAACACTTTCGCCCCCCCCACACACTGTGGAACGCTTAGCCGAAAGGAATTTTGGGGTGCAGTACAACTGCTGATAAGAATTTCCGCTGAAGGAAAGAGGGCAAGGGGTGAAAATCTCTGAACTAAGTTAATACAAAATGACTTTGGTAAATTAAAAAAAAATTAAGCTTCTAATTACACAACATTATAATACATAATAAATATGTCAGCACTGTAATAATTGTTTCCTCAGCCACCCATTGAGACTAAACACAATTTATCCAAAAGAAATACAAATAGAATCAAATTATTTTTCTTCTACAGCCAGTCAGAAAGTATGTATTCGTTTAACGTTAAAAGAAAGAGGGATACCAATTAAATTACTCAAAGTTAAGAAAAAAAAATTAACACACAAAGGTGCAACAACAAAGTTTTAAAATAAAGAAATTAAAATTAAAAGTTAAACAACCTTAAGGGTCAAAACAACTAGAACAAAAACAAAAATCTTAAGTCCCTAAACTCAAATTAAAATTAAACAACTTCAACTCAGAACTTTTAAAAAGCAACCTAACCAAAAACTTAAAGTTTACAAAAGTTACAATTTAAACTTACAACCAACTTTAACCTTAAAAAAAAAAAAAAAAAAATTAGAACTTCCTTTACAAATCAAAACTGAAATAAGCAAAACAACTTAAGCTTAAAAAATATATATATAACGATTAATACATAACATTATTCTTTAATGGGTTTTACTACTGTGCATACAGACTTCATTGTCATCACCCTTGTCTCCGTCATCATCATGGATATGACTTAGTGAAGACATACATCATAATGTATATTATGATGTTAATTTCAACATCATCATATATACGTTGTATTATAATTGAAATACGTAATTCTGCAGCTGCCTCAAGATTTACGTTGTGCAATGACCCCCAACAGTCCAGTCACATGCATTAGCAGTCGGTGTGAGTCATGCAGGGATTTCACCAAGACAAAATCCAAGGTGATTAATGTATTAATAATTAGAAAATAATATTAGTTACCACGAGATTATTTCATTCGTAACAAACACTGTCTTAATTGTGCAAAATACTAAACAGAAAATCAAACTGTATCGGACCCATTAGATATCTTTAAAGAAAGGTTTTTATAACATATTAGATTATATTGGACATTTAAATAATGAATTCAAATGGACAACTTAATCACGTAGGTTACAGAAAAGTTTCATAATCTAGGTAATAGTGCAAAATTACAAATAAAATTTCCAACTAACGATTCAAGAAAATGACGGATATATTAGAGTAAGATTTAGAATGAATTGGACATACATAAACTTATTTCATTTACAGAAAGGAGAAAGAGCTTTGTAATCACAATAAAGCCAAGACTAATTATTGGAAAAATATATTGACACTTATAACAACTTGGCAAAAGAAAAAAATCTTTAATTGCAATTGTATGAAATAATGTCCTAAAAACAAGACGACGGTAAAATCTACTACTACCAAATCCCCATCAGGTTACAATGGCTCTAATCTTCCTTTTTCTGTTATATTCCAAACATTGCCATTCTACAAATAACCCAGGCACTTTAGTCTAGCTAGCAGGTGCATATCACGTCACAGACAGGTGTGTGAAACACCGGAGGAGTGGTTTGAGAAAATGTTTCAAACATTGATTTATGAAGTGAGTTTGTATTCTGAAATTCATTCAAGTACACTAAATTTCTCCCATTTTTGCATGCTTGGATTTTTGAGAAGAATAAAAATTCAAAGATACAAGAGAAGAAACCAAGTGAGAAAATCCTGAATGAGCCGTTATCTCACACAGTTCTCCAAAATTTATGGTCAATAAATACAAACCCTGAGATAGATAAGATTTATATGGATAATTTGTTTACTTCCAATGAATTATTACAGTTCTTGAAAAAAGAAAACTTAAAAAAAAAACACTCCGCTACAGGGACTGTTAGAGAGTACAGAATGCCTAAATTCCGACTTATATCCTCTAAAATAATGTCAAAAACGGAACGCGACTCTTCAGATAACAGTTTTGATAAAAAAAACAAAGTTGCAGCAGTTCGATGAAATGACAGGCGTGTTGTTTGAGTAATGTCCAATTTCGAAGAACCAGAAATTGTATCAACCGTAGAAAGAAGAGTAAAAGTTGGCCGAAAACAGGTAAAGATGCCAATGTGCATTGCATCCTACATTAAATATAAATACGGAGTTGACCTATTTGATAATCATGCGGTATATTATTTCAAGGCAAGGGTACTGGCCTTGATTTGTTAATGATTTTGAAACAGCATTTTGTTGCTTCGTAGAAGCTCAATCAGTTATTTAGTGATGATAGTCTGAGCCTGCTTGGTTTTCGAAGACAAGTAACAGTTGCCTGTTTGGGACTTTCTATTCCATGAAAAAAATTTTGCATAAAACTGGGTGTTCAACATTTTAATGAAGATTTTCTAAAGCATCAAAATGAACATAAAATTGTGAAAAAAAAAAAAAAAAAAAAACGTAACATAGACAAAGAAGGTGCCAGCTAAAAACCTGCGCAGCAAAAGTAACAACTATCTGTAAAACATGTAACGCTGGATCATGCCTAACATGATCTCTCCCATTCCACCTATGGAAGAATGATTAGAAGTGGACTATTTCATTATCCTATTTTAGGGCAGGCTGTGTTGATCAAACTTATAAAATGTTGGTAATATTTTAAATTTTTATTTGCATACATAGACTTCAAGAAACACATATTTAAGAATTTATAAAAAAGTATTAATTTTTTAATGCTTGGCATGATATGGGCTAAGCCCCGAGATGTTTTCATCATTTCTCTCCTGAAAACTGCAATGGAAAATATAGTATCTGCGCTGGAACATAATCTAAAAAATACCCTTACATGAAGAAAAATATTGCTGTTTAGGGGGGGAAGGAATATGGCCCTAGTTTTATGATTCGTGAAAATTGCGCACAATGAAAAGATTTCACATAATACAAAGTTTTTAACTCTGATAAAGCAGTAGCAATCTATAGCATAAGCAATTTCTATGATAATACCATGTGTCCCCGTAGAAACATTTCCAAACATAGAAAACAGCAAATCGCATTCAATGCATTCTGAGAGAATCAGAAACCCCGTGAATCTCGAAGATGAATAGTGCTTAGAGACAAATGAAAAAAAAAAAAAAAAGCCTTCTGAAGAAATGATAATTTTATGGAAGATTATTTCGAACGCTAACGATACCATATTTCTCAGCATTTTCCGTTCGCACTCCTTCGTACAATTAGAGTATATAAATTATGTTTTCATACATTTGTTTATTATTGTGTTTAATTAAATGAAGATTTCATACATTTTATGTGTTTAATATTATGTTTATCATTTTTCATATTTAACGAGTTCCATTATTAGGTTTTGCCTATTTGTATTTGGTTATGGTAACTAGTTAAAAATGTGTACACAAACGTGTAAAGCATAAATAAGCTATCATTTGGCGATTCAAGAATGAAATAATCCATTTTACATGAATTTCTATGGGGGGGGGATATTTTCGATTTACGAAACCTTTTGTTGACGAACGGTATTCAGGAACGGTATTCATGAACGGTATTCATGCTCGTAAACCGAAGTTTCGCTAAATTTTATAATATTTTTTTTTTTTTTTTTAATAACAGCTTACTTTTGTCTATTGAACATTTCCAAACTCTGTAAAAAATTCTTCGGGGAACCTCTCTCTTAGTGAAAAACTGTAATCCTGGAACCAACAACCCGAGAAATTCGTGACGAAAATCTGTCTCTCTTAAAAGATGGATGATGACAGATTGATTTATCTAAGAAAAGACAATATATTTTTAGTCAATGATGATTTTCAAAGTAAAACATCGGAAGAACGAAGAAACCCCTGATCTTAAAGCTCGATTAATGCGCATTTTTAACATAATGACATAATGAAGTTATTTATGCGTATTACTCAATCCCTGATAGGCTCGCCTCGTTATTTTCGCATATGTAATCTGACAAAACAAAAAGCTTTCATGTTCCAATAAAGCTTGTCGTATCAATTTACGTTAATGTAACAACGAGTCAAACAGTTCTATATAGTTTGAAATGCTTGCATATAAAAAATATGGCCTAGAAATATAGAAAAAATAACGAAAGGATAACTTTATTTTGAATATTATATATATATATATATATATATATATATGTTAATCTATTTTCCATTGATAAAAATAAAATATGCATAAATTTGTTAAAAACACTTAGTTTTTAATTATATACTTTTAATAACGTACATGATATCATTTATATTTTGTCTCAGTAAATCATGTATTGATAAATAACGGATTATTTATCTTAAAATTTGGCATTTATATTGTAAGTTTTGTTCTTGTTATGTTTTACACTGCCCTACCGAAAACGTAATTTTTGTTCATTATGAAGTATAGCAAATATTTTTATTTGCATTTTTGCAATAAGATTACATTACCTAATGCACAGCATAACAAAACATAAATTAATCGATTTTTTATGTCGTAAGTAAAACTTCTTGTCGACAACTTACTTTCAGGCGATTCTTGTGGAATCGCTAGCGAATCAAGTCAATATCCATAATACAATTGCCTTTCAAAGATCACCAACAAAACTTTAATTAATAATCACTTATTTATAAGAACATATGTTTAAAAATACGTTTTGTAGTAAGTTTTCCATTTGTTATTTAATCCTTCGGCAGTTGCAAGAATAAGCAATTCTTTCTTCCCAAATACGAGCGATATCTCTCGGTCGTAAATTTGTAATGCGAGTTGGTTCGCTTACGCCTACTACGGTGTGAAAAACTACTCAAAATCCTAAATGTTTCAGAACATTTATGCTTATATAAATGAAGTTGTTGCCTAAAATATTATGCATAACGTATTTGTTAACGCTACAATGCACCTTAAAAATTAGAAGCTTTGTAAAATCAATGCAAGTTGCTTGTCTGCGTTAAACTGATATATTCTTCGTTACGTGACATCTGCCACTTTTCACTATACCAGGGTAATATGATATCAGACAGAAAATACAATGCTACTGATATGTTCTTCGTTACGTGAAATCTGTCACTTTTCACTATGCCGGGGTAATATGAGATCAGACAGAAAATACAATGCTTTAGTTCCCAAAGATAATAAATATGATAATTCGCGAAGTGATGGAAGTCGCTAGTTGAAATCGTTTAATGTTCTAAAAGTAGAAAGTTTGCATTTGTTCTTGATACAAAATCTGAAGATAAAACTGAAAGCTATCTTTCAGTTTATTATTGGCAACAATTTATTGGCAACTGTAAATATAATAATGGATAGACGAGTAAACAATTTATTGGGAGACGATAACTTATAATGAGAAGTTAGGTATGTAAAGAACTTCAAAAAAAGAGAAGTGTTTATTGTTTATATATCGTACAGAAACCATGAAAATATCCATGAGCTGCCAGGTTTTTCTTACAAAAAAAAACTCAAAATTGAACTTGAATAATCCAAAAAAAGGGTAGAAAAATAAAAAGAAAAAATAAAATAAAAATGAAATAGAGCAAAAATAAATAAATGAAACTTGAAGAGATTAACAAGAGAGCGGAGGGAAATACTTAAAAATAAAAATGTATCTGTCTCTTCCAGAATACCTGTTGGTGGTGCCATACGATCATGGGCCGATCGACGCTATTGGGTGGCTCAAGATAAAACGAGCCAGAATCGGGTATTGGAAACTGCATTTGTTTTGGGTTCGGTTTAGCTTCGGCCATCGGATATAAAAAATCATTTAGGAAAAATGAATTTTACTTTGTATACGAAGAGCAGTAATTACGGGAATAACGGTAGAAATGATAAAACAATTTTAGCTGTCAAATTTAAGGTTTTATATTTTGTTGCATATAAGCTACATATTTGTAAGAGAAAAATATTTTGTCCTTAAATTAGAATAATAAGCTGAAATAATAACTTTTATAGCTGAAAAGATAGAAAAACGTAAAACACATGTGTGAGATGTGAAAGAAGGCGTTATCATTTTCGTGGGATGGATGTGAAAGATAAGAAGGTAAAAAACTACCAAATTTCGCATATGTTTCACAAAACCTGACTCTGAAATGCAAGATAAGACTAAAATAAATTTTAATGTCTACACAAAAGATATTTGAATAACACTAGAAATTCCTGATTGCTTAAAAGGGTCTGTATGATTTAGAAGGAATATTATTATTAATTAATCCATATCACGGGAGTTAATGCTGACATCACCGAAACAGTGCAATTAAACAATCCTCGATTAATTATGAAGATACTGCTGAGAATTCATTCGAAAAAAAATAAATGATTCGAAGGTAGACAGAATGAGGAAACCCTCACTGGATTCTGCATTCAGATATCGATCATGTCTTCACATTAGATTATTACTGAAAATGTAGACATTGAAATAGTGGCGCTTTATTCATTATCACTAAGGTTCGTTCAACTTCAAACTGTTATGCTATGAATGCCCAAGTACATGTTATTTAAATAACTTGTAGTAATGAGTATCCTGAAAGGCATACTTGTCAAAGTAAGGTTTATAATACACATTCCAGAAGGAGACTGAAAAGTGGAACAGATATACTGAGATAGAGGAAGAATACTTTAGAAATTATGAAAATGTGACTATTTAATGCATTAAACATAGGTTCCACGCTAAAAAAAAATTATTACTTTTTAAATGATCTCTGATTAGTCTCTGATTAAAATAAAGATAGTACGAAAAATATCTAAATTTTGAAGCTTATTATTGCTGCTATTATTCCAATGAATTTTATCGTATAATACGTTTAGGACAAAAATGGGAAATGTCATGTCATTTTTATAAATTTTATTGCGTTGATATTTTAAATTGGAATATATTGGTTAGATAACAAAATATTTTATGAACTGAGAAACTACTGATATGCGCGTCTACTACTTGTAAACAATTCAATATTCATGAAGACATTAAGCTATGCGTTTCAGTAGGATTCAAAAATACACGGAATTGTATTACTTTGTTAACAATTGGAGTGTTACTAGATGAACGGAGTTGTTAGATGGATGCATTCTGACTACCCATGAGATGCACACCTTTAGTTGGCAAGGTCTCAACGTCGCAAACGATTGCAACAAGTTAATTATCTAATCAAGGCCTGAATATTATCAACTAACTCCAACTTCCGCTGTATGCCGGGATTATCATGAAAGGTTCATGCCGTTCATTCCGGCTGTCAGAACTTCGTGTCCCATAGAAGGGCGCTTCAAGTGGAAAGAGCGCAAGACAGTAAGTCCAGGAGAACAGGATAACAAGATGGCGAAGGGGGAAAAAACCGCTATCTAAATACGTGACATCAAGGTAGCAGCCCCCCTCAATAATTTAGATAATTAACTTGCTGCAATCATTTTCAAGATTGAGACCTTGCCAACCCAAGTTTTGCATTTGAGTGGTTGCCATCAAAGTATGAGCTCGAATTAAACGTAAGCCACGTTTTATCCATTTTCGGTTTTATCCATTTTGTACACTTCCTGTGAGTTCTTCGCTAAACTGATTCTGCAGTTTTGGGTCTCGTTCATTCACTCTCCCAACACTGTTGTAAGTTTAGGTTGAAGTTCTAATATTACTCTTTTCTTTTTTTCAGAGTGGAATGCGACCCTATGTTCTATGGTAATTATTGCTCATCTGGATGAGTACTATCATCCATCTTAAGTTGTAAAAAGAATTTAAAATCACCCTGTATACTGTACAGGGTATTTCATAGATCATGCGACAAACTTGGAGGGGTGGTGGAGCGTAGTAAAACATGCATTTTTGCATGGGAATGTAGGGTCTAAAGTGACGGGTTAAGGCAGGAACGCAAAAAAAAAAAAAAAAAAAAAAAAACGACACGAGAGAAAATTGTGTTTATGTACAAAATCAACGCAAAGTGCTTCTTTGCGGCAATACAGTATTCACAATAAATGTTTAAAAAAGGGAACACTAACAGTAATAGGAACTATAGCTGTGACTGGCTGGGAGTGCGGTAGTGAGCCGGACAAACCATGATCCGATGCATCAGAGGATCATTCGCAACTCTGATATCGAGCGTGATGGGTGATTTTACGCACAGGGAAAAAGCTGACATGCATCTCATATACGGTGCTGCTAATGGGAACGGTAGAGAAGCGCTATGGTTGTACCAGGAATGGTTTCCGAACAGGCGTATGCCGAAGCACACAATGTTCGAGAGGTTGCATAGGTCTGTGTGTTAAAACGGGTCATTTGAAGCCCCCTCTGACACTAGGAGTGGAAGAAGTGCACGACAACCTCGCATTGAAAAATCTATCTTGAATAATGTGCATGAATCACATCAGACAAGTATAAGAGCTATTGCACGTCGCCTGCAGCTGAGTCATTTCACCGTTTGGATAGTATTGCGTGAAAATGGTTTGTACCCATACCATTTGCAGAGAGTCCAAGCCTTGTAAGAGTCAGTTTACCCTCTTCGACTTCATTTCTGTCATTGGTTCTTGCAGCAGTTTGCGGCGCAGGTGGGTTTCCTATTGGATGTGCTATTCACGGACGAGGCAACTTTCTCACAGGACTGCATCTTCAGAAACCACAACATGCACGGCAAACTCATAATCCACACGGCATACGTCTACATGCATTCCAAACTCGCTTCTCCGTTGAATGTGTGAGTGGGTATTGTTAACTACTATCTGATAGGCCTATACCTCTTACCTGCACGTACAAATGGCTTATGTTATCATATTTTCCTGCAAGAGGTGTTACCGGAATTGCTGCAGGATGTTCCGGCTGTCGTTCGTGATCGCATATGGTTCCAGCATGATGGTGCACCAGCCCATAATTACATGCGGTTCCGCAATTACTTGAATGGGATATTTCAGGGCCTATGGATTTCCTGTGGTGGACCCGTTCGATGGCCACCCCATTCGCTAGATTTATCCAGCTTGTATGTTTTTATGGGACCATCTGAAGAGCATCAATTACGAAACTCCCGTTGATTCACTGGAAGACCTCGTTGCGACTATCCATTGCGGCTGCAAGCGTGCGCGAAATGCCTGTCGTTTTTTTTAAATGTCTGTCACTCCCTTCTGTGATGTTACCAATCATGTATTACTGCTGGTGGTCGCAAATTTGAACATTTATTGCGAATAGTGTATTGCTACAAAGAAGCACTTTGCGTTGATTTTGTACATAAACACATTTTCCTCTCGTGTCGTTTTTTTTGCGTTCCTGCCTTAACCCGTCACTTTAGACCCTACATTCCTATAAAAATGCTTGTTTTAGTACGTTTAGTACGTACGAAGGGGACGTTTTAGTACGTTCCACCCCCTCCAAGTTTGTGCCATGATCTATGAAACACACTATATATGTTCTATTTCTGTTGCGAATATTGTTGTTTCGTAACACGTTAGCAAGATGCTGACCTTTGACCGTGACTGCTCAAAAGCGAAGGTATATGTATTAAGCTTTATCACTGCAATCATGAAATCACAAAATAAATTTAAAAAAAGCATTTTAATGAAATTTTAGGCGTATCTATTGTCATATATTGACAAAGGTACACTAATATATACACTCTTAGACAAAAAAAATGCACCAAGAAGAATTTATTCGATTGGAACGAAAATCAGTAGAAGTGATGCACATGTACAGAAAAACAAATGATTACAGTTTGAGAAAAATTGGCTGATTTATTGAAGTGATAGAACTTCACAAAGTGAAAAGTCAGTAACGCGGTGGGGGCGGGCATTATCGTGCTGAAATGTAAGCCCAGGGTGGGATGACCTGAAGGGCAATACAACGGGCTTTAGAGCTTCGTCGACGTACCACTGTGCTGTAAGGTTGCGACGGATGACTACCAAAGGTGTCCTACTATGGAATGAAATGGCACCCCACACCATCACTCCTGGTTGCCGGTCTGTCTGCCGGAAGACAGTCAGGTTGGTATCACACCGCTGTCCGGGGCGTCTCCTGACAGCGGTGTGATACCTTTGTACAGAAGTCAATGGTAGTCGGCGCAAGGAGCGCCGTGACCTCTATAAGCCGTCTATGCATGCCCCCTTCTATAAGCCGTCTATGCATGATCCTTGCGGTCGCTGAAGCACTAGTTGCACGTATAATCGATGATAATGAAGCATCTAGCGCTGTGAGTACCGCTATTATGATTGCTCAGTCTTCACGTTCCTTCGTTTCTCTAGGCCTACCGCTTTCTTCTTTACCCTGTGTGCGGCTATGGTTTACCCATTCCTACCAACATCGTCTAATAGTGTCGTCGCTCCTGCTCAAATGACGATCTATTCGCTAATAAGACAAACCGGCTTGTTTGAATCCCCTACACGACCTCTCTCAAATTTTGACATCTGCGCATATCGTTCGCTCCCTGTATGCGAGGCATAGTTAATGTCTACCAGAGTAACCAGAATGAAATTCGTGAAGAATTTATGACCTGTAATCATAATTTATCCTCTTAAATATCCTGCCAGTTGCGCAAATCAAATGCACTGTAGCGACAACAGTTCATTCATTGGCAGCCAAAGTGTAAAATTTTGCATATTCCGTCGAAACCTGTATACATATCAATTTGTGTCCAATTTGCTTTATATCTTCTCGGTGCGTCGTGGTGCGCCTTTTTTTTTTAGGGGGGGGGGTGGTCCAAGAGTCTATAAGGATTATGTTAATTTTATTAACAGTTAAAATTTAAGTTCCTTTCCTGTCAAATTCTTCATTTAAACTTACTACTTCCGACCAGAACGTAATTTTAGAATCACGTCTGAATACATAATGAGGAAGAGCGGTATTTAACCGCGAAGTTCTTTGGTCTTAGCGAGAGAGAATCAGAGTTTCTGATTTACGCGCGTCTGCCTTTTGGCCACTCTCTCTCACTCAAAGCTGTTAGTACGCTCGGCCGTACTCAGGCAATTGATAGCTTCAGTCATCTGGTGTTTAAGGGCCATACATGATCTTTACAGATCTAAAGATCATGTATTGATCTTTAGATCTGTATTATAAACTCCCGAGGCAGCCTCACGGGGCCCCAGGGAGTTGTTATTCCTAGATAGGGGAGGGCGTGGGACACACGCCTGTTTACCTATGTTAAACACCAGGCGTCCCCGTCCTCCGTCACCTGTCACCTGCATTAGAAACTTGATAGCTTCGGCTATATTTCTTTAGTTAATGTTAGTTTTAGTTTAATTCTTAGTCTCTTAAGTTCAAGCCCGAGTGTCGGCTCTGATTGTACACTCCAAGACGGAGTTTTGTTAAATCTTATTGGAATAATAAAGGGTTAGTTACCCTTCCATCTTGTTGTTTCTTAAGCGATTATTCGCTAACTAGTTCTTAAGATTCGTCACTTTCTACAGTAACTGAGATTTACACAGTGAAAACCTTAGAAGTCTATATACGTTTCTGAAAATATTTACTGATATTTTAATTGCCCTGTAGTTGAGAATTAAGTATTAACATTTGCTGTTATTTTTAATCGTGTATTTCAGACGTATAGGAATGATGAATATTGAATTATATAGAATATGGAATACCATTATATCCATAACTTATGCTACATATATCTGACTGGCCTGTTAGATATATTTTGCATTAGATGTACTGATAAATATCGTTGTTTAGATGTTAGTAGTATATTAGACAAAAAAAAAATTGAACTCTAGTTTGGTTCCCTCTCCGTATACATATATAGAGAAAGAGAGATATAAATAGATAGACCGAGAGTTAGATATAATACAACATATTTAATGTTCATCAACCAATGAATATAGCACAAAAAGAAATAATTCTTGAAAGCAAATATATATATATAAATCATAAATAAAAACTTAAAAAAACTGAAAATTTGTTTCCTCTCTTTCAAGGAAGAGCCAAAAGAATCACCAACGAACCTGGAGCCGCATTTATGAATTGTTATTTTGAGCATCAAGCTTTTCAAATTTCTTTCTTAAGTTTAAAACCGAAATTTTGAAATAAAATTAAAATAACATACAGTTAAATTGCTTCCAATTATAATTTAATTTAATTAAATGCAGTTCATCAGTATGTAACCTGCCCCGATGAGACTCGTAAATTAAATTACTTGGAATATAATTGCACACAGATTGGCAGCCATTATGTAATATGATGAAAGTATTAAGTACTACAAAACTGAAATGGCCACCAATTATTTATTATATACACGACAAAAGTAACTTTTTATGAAAGAGACATCTTTTAGCACACAGCTAGAAAAATTTAACCGAAGAATTTACATACGGACTTTAGTTTAATAATTGCGAATATACCGTGTACTATTGCTGGCAATAACTTGATCAGCACTGAGTTCCCTGAATAAGTAAAGCAACTTACACATTTCTCATAACATTATAAATACTTTTACTGCTCAATTGACCGAAATCGCTTCCGAAATTGCGTATTTTTTTTGTTTGCATATTTTAAATCTATATATATAGGAAAATTGAAAAAAATGGACTTTTTCTTTCTAGAAAATATTTTTTATATAGATTTTTATCATGAGAAACTAAGTTGCCAGAAAAACCAATTTTGGATGTTATCACAAAAAAAAAAAAAAAAAAAAAAAAAAATATTTTTTTAAAATAAATTTCAATCGAATTACAGTTGAATTCTATTTATTGCATAATATAAAAAAAGTAAAATGTATAAAATTTAAGAAAATATAAAGCCCTGAGGGAAAAATACCTTGAAAATGCAGTTTAGTATGAAGTAGTTCAAACTTCACAGTTTTTGCACCAGATTCAATAAATCTATTTAATAATCAATCTAATTATTAATATAATCAATAATTCAATAATTTAATTAAATAATAAAGATAATCGCTGAACGTTTTCTAGCAGCCAGTTCTGTAAGAAAAATGCGTTAAACGGGGAAAAAAATGGTTAAACTTTTCTCAGTAAAGGGAGAAAAACATATGCTCGCGGAAATCGCGGGATGAGCAAATTTTGCTACATTTGAGTGTCCCGTGGAAATCGCGGGATGATCAGCCAGAGGGTTAAAAAATAATCTCAACTTGCTGAATATCAAAGAACTAATATTTATGAAGTATTTGAAAAAAAAATAATTATTTGGAACTTAATTTCAGCTGCTTAATGTAGCCCATTGGTTTCCAATTCTAAATTTTGTCAGCCATGCCAGGAATACATTTTTCGGGATATTGTTCCAGTCCCTTCTGAGAGTTGAATTTTTTTTCATTTTAATGAGATACATGAATTAATTTAAACCCGGCTTTCAAATAGATGTTCTTTATACACACTGTTTCATATGTGCTTGCATTTCAGCCTAGTCTTAAATGTTTTCAATAAAGAATTTAATTTAATTAGGTATACAGAGTTGAGAATAATTGATCTGTCAGCTTAAAATTCTAAGCGTAGTTCCAAGAAACTTTGCCCAATTTCTTTGTTTCAGGTTAATAAGAGGATTTTATTGCAAGTAAGCAAAAATTCTTCTTTCACTTGAATAATTGACTTTGTTTAGAAATGCCACGAGATGAAGTTTTATTCTTCTTTGTTCCCTTTTTGAAATGTTCGAACGAACCCCGTGTTAAAAAATGTAAGATTTCATGTTTCATATTTCAGAAATTAGAGACTTCGTTGTTGTTATATGTTTGTTAGTTTTATACCCTTGACTAATAAGTTTTGAAGCTCCTCAAAGACTTTCGAACCATTCAGGATTTTTATTATACCAAAGAATGCCTCATAGGTGATTTCTTTTATTCTAAATGGCTGGGGAACCATATATTAGATTATTTCATCATCATAAAGAATGCGTTTTAACATATATTTTCCTGAAATTTTCTCCCTGAATCTTTTTCAAACATTTACAGACAGTCGAAGTAGGGAATAATATTTAATTTTTATATATCAGTTCTGTAGCAATCATAAAAATGTAAGAGCTTAATAAAATAGCACGTTTGATAGAAATTGTAGCTATCCTAGAAGCAAAATATAAAAATCTTATGTCTTCTCATCTATTTAATGCGCTCACTGTTGCTTCTACTATCATTTCTTAAACTATTATGAAGGTAATATAATTTTTCATATAGATATATACCTCCTAAATTGATTACTTAAAGGAAAAAGAGGGAATGCAAAAGATTCCTGGGGGAGATTGTTTGCCTTAAAATATACAAATAGTTTAAGTTACAATTAAAGTCAATTTTAGGTTTTTCAGAAACATTTGGCAATGATTCAAATCATCTATTATTCTTACAGTAAATAAGTCGTTAGATTAGGAGATAAAAACTTTTGTGAAATCTGAATAATATTGTTCTGTGCGTACGACTTCGTAACAGATTGAATGCACAAATCCAATAATAGGTTATTTATTCTTATCAAAGAAATTGTACTTGAACGCTGGAATATTTCTCAGAGATATTCGTACAAGCGTTCACAATATCACTCAGTTTTATCAGTAGTTATACTTTAAACTGCTAAAAAAGTTAAAATACAACGCAATGCAAACTGTATCTAAAGAGAAAATTAACTCAGATATCTCAGTTCACGTGGAGCTAAAAACACTCGCAGTAACAATTACTAAGCAACTGAACTTAGACGCTCTCTCTCCGACCTTTTATAGTTTTCAACCGGTCGCGAGAAATTTCTAATAATTCCTGCTTCTCGAGATTTCTGGAAAGCAATAAGAGGATGTAATTACGGTTACAGCTAACATGATAGTCAATTATATTTATTTAATTTCAATAAAAATTAGCGAGATACGCATTTATTCAGTGTTAAAATGGACGTGTTCCTGCATTTTTACTTTTCCGGCTTAGCTCTCTCTTAAAATTTGTCTTGCGCAGCATTGAACTGGGAAATATAACAATTATAATTCTGCTAAAATTAACTATTTAAATACAAAATTGATAACAATATTGTAGCATGCGTGAGGGTTCGTAAAAGATTAAATTGCTCACAGAACCAGTGTTAGCTTGATAAAATTTATTTTACAAAAAGAAACACTTAACGGTTCTGGAAATTTCCACAGAAATTAGTGCGAAGCGCATCTACATAGCGAAGCTAACACCGAGAATAAACTACGCTGAACCCGGTCTTATATGGTTTCGACCCAGCCGCCAACAGATTTCTAGTACCTTCAACTTCTGAAAATTTCTGAAAGGCATATGTTACAGCTACATTATAATATCAATTAGTTATTCAGTTACATTAACCATTGCAGTTATACAGGGACTAGACCAAAATGTCGCTAGACGGTTGTCAATCTCGGCAACCTTAGGTGATTTCTCGGCAAAATTGATGAAAAATTTAACCCCCAAATCCGTCACAAGCTTAGTGATATCTTGCCAAGTTTACTCAATGATAAATAGATTCGTATTCTTAATTTCACAACAAAGATTCGCTTCTTAAGGTTTTCAAGTTACATTATACAAAACAGATACTGTAGTTTCACGTATAATTTCACTGAAATTGTTTAAATATATGCAAAATTCCTAACAATCTCACAGATTCGTCATAAAATCACATCAAAATCATAGCCTTCCAACAGAATGCCAGCTTACTACCTGCTCTGAATTGCAGGTACATTGGGGGGGGGGGGTATAGGAACATCCTAAACATGCCTTCTACTAATTCTGGGGTTATATGAAATCAATGCAACTCATGGTCAGTTTTATCGCTTAGTGTATAGAAATTCACTTTCGCTACACAGAAATATGAAAAGTTAATGAAGCTCAAGCCTTTCAAGGACGGAAATGATTATCAAAAAGAAGAAATCAAGTAAAAAAATTTTACTTGATTTACGCAGTATTTTTGTGCTAAATTTTTTGTGCTAAATAAAATTTGTAATGTAATTTTTGTAATGATTCTTTTTCTTTTCCTCATAAGGTCTGGCTTTCATATTTAAAAATATTACTCAAGTACAATATTTTAAAAAAATTAAGATAAAGTACCTAATATTTTTTTATTATTATTTACTAATTATCTATGTAAGGCAGGTTGCATGCATTTTATGAACTATTCATCTCACTATTTCTAAATTGAAAAAGAAAAAGGCAAGAGAGTGACACGTTTCAACAAAATCTGCTACATCCATAATGGCAATAGTTAGTCTAATTACTACCAAGAATCTCTGCAGACGTTCCTGATATGGAAGAGAAACTTTCGACGATATTTCCAATAGGGAAGAAAGCTTATACTCACACTGTATATGAGGAAAACGAAGGATATCTATTGTATCTAGTCCCATGATTTCTTGCGGATCACAATAAAGCCCGCTATCTAGTTGTCTCAGCATTATGATTATTAGTGACAATATAATCAACTAAATTTTGCGTAAAGCATTCAAAGAAGAAACGCTCCATAATTCTTTGACGTTTATGTTTGGTTTGGTTTAGCAATTTAAATGGCGCACAACCTGGAAAGGTTATTAGCGCCAGACGCTTCTTGAGAGTATACAATTAAAATAAACAAAGCAATTAAACATAATCACAAATTTAACACAACAGACGTATAAAATCAAAAGAAGTAATAAAATGATGAATATTTAAATAAAGTTACTCCTGATTTATATAAAAATATGAAATGTGAAGCAGTGACTTACGATTAATATAAAATATGAAATGTGTGTTTACATTACATTAAAATACAAGAGTATTATCAAATTAGATTATTAAAAAAAAACTGTTTCTGTCAAATACTGGAATAAATTAGTATTGACCTCTTTCCCGATTATTCGCTCAAGAGGGAAGTCAGAGTCATTAAAATACTGTAAACGAAGTGTGTTAAAGTACACGCAGTCAGCTAAAAGGTGACGCACTGTCAGAACACTCCCACAGAAAGAACAAACTGCTCCACTTTCGGCCTTTGTTGTGTAGCAAATTTAACGTAATTAATTTAATCACAGTAATCAAAATTTAATGTGTCTGTATTCTAAATTATAAGCTACACAACATGTTTTGGTTTTATTAAATTATTGGTTTATTATTGATATATTTTAATCAATTTAGTTTATCTGAATTTACACGAAAAAATTAGCTAGCGTCATTCTTTGTCTACTTCGTTTTCAAACTTGTCGTGCTCGCTTTCTCACCCAGGCAATGGATGTAGGTGAATTTCCAAGTAATAAACTAAGTTTTTCATGACAAGAATTAAATTAAACCTTTTGAATTTAATATCATTAGACGTAAAAAAATTAGATCTTTAATTTGTGATTACTTTCGTTTTTCTAAATCCAGCATATTATAGAAAATATGCAGAAGCCATCTACGTGAACTAGCCCGAACAGAATATTTACGCTTCATCTGGCCAATGCCACAAATTGGTTTTATTTTAGAATTCTATTGTTTCTGAAAGCTTCTTCCTATTTTAGAATCCACATTTACACTCGGATATAAGGAACGTAGCAGCAGGATTTATTCATTTTACCCTGATAGACCGTCAGTGGAGTTTCACCATCTTTCAGAAAATCTGTTCCAAATAGCAGGGTTTTTAATTACTTCATGCGGAATTTCAGTGTCTTCTTGGGCTCCCCATAAAACTTGTGGCTTTAAGTTTAAGTCTTTTTGCTAATGTTAGTGAGGAAAAATAATTATCCGTAATCAAATTTCTACCTGAATTCAGATGAAGGCTTAATTTATAGAAAACGCATTATTTCATTATTTCATTTTTAGAAAACGCATTATTTCATTTTCGGGGAGGCATCCAATTTCACTTCTCAAGATGTCTTTTCCAAAATATGGAAAAGCTTTGGACATAAACTTTGAGTCTACATCTACTAGTATTCAAAATTTGATGCCAAATGTATCTGGTTTATAAGGCATAATACTGTACGAATTTACACCTGGCTTTGAATAAAAATAACTGCTCATCCACAGATAGATTTTCTCCTGGCTTATAGGAAAAACACAGTTATATATACATTTTTTACAAATATCTGAAAAAATTTGAATTTTAACAATCAAAAGCTGAGTCCTAGTAGACTTCAATTCAAACTTTACATATTTCATAATATTTCAAAAACCATTGAGAGATATTTTTTTCTCTCTGAAAAAAGGCGTACTTCACAAAAATCATAATCCATATCATTGGCAATTTTTATGAAGCTTTCTTCACGGCACCATTGTTAAATAAGAAACTACTTGCCGTGAGAGGTTTCTACTTCCTCTTAGGGAGGAAACTAAACTCTTAAGAAATTTGCTAATTACCAAACTTTTAGTGATCGTATAGGTAAAACGGTAATGCATTTGCGTTGTGAAAAATGCATCCGGGACCGCGCCGTGAGAAGATCGAATAAATAACATATGAAAGATATAAAGAAAAAATCATATAAAGATATAAAGAAACATACTTAATCGGTTTCCAGATTAAATATCAGTTTATTCGAATTCATCACCAATAAAATAAAATCTTATCCTCATCAGAGAGTCTAAGGGGAATTCTTCAATTTGTCATTTTACTTTTTTTTTTCATTTAAATTCATATAAAAACATTAAGGTTTGTCTTGGTAATTTAGAAGGGGAAAGGGAAACAATTGAAAGCCTGTGAATTAAATTAAGATTCGACGTTGTTATTTTACATTCCAAGGGAATCGTTGAAACCTTACTTAAAGTTCAAACACAAAAAAATTGACTTATCTGGTCTTGAAGTGGAGGACTCGTATCCTAATAAGCGTTGACGTCGGCGGGGCTCATTTTCACGGTCACAAATGGAAGTTTGAGAAGACATCGTCCTGTCCTGGCACTATTGGCGAAACACACACGCAGGTAACTGGTTTCCATAACGACGAAGCTGCTTTAATTCTGGAAAACAGAAAACAGATGCACTGCTGCCCAGCACGGCTATCCGCCTGGTCTTGAAAGTCTTAAGTCACTCGCCCGGTTCAATTTCGCCTTTTAACCAGAACGCGACAGGGGAGCATCTCTCTTCGTAAATTACATCTTTTTCAAGCAAGTTTCAAGAGTAACCTCCAAAAGTAAGTTCAGCAAGCCAGTCCGCAAGTCTCTCCAAGTCTCGCACAAAACAAAAGACACCAAAAAGTCTTTCCAAGAGTAGGTGAGTAAAGTCTTAAAATCTTTCAGCAAATATTCATACCTCTTCAACCTCGCCTCTTAACCAAAACGCGGCCGGGGAGCATATTTGCCGCTCCCCGCCGGGAAACATCTCTCTTCATAAATTACATCTTGTCTATCGCCTTCAAGCCAGTTTTCAAGAGTAACGTCCAAAAAGTAAGTCCAGCCAGCCAGAGAGTGATTCCAACTCGAATTTCCTTCGTCTCCTTCACAAACGTGGGCTCCCACTATGGCTTCACTTATCGCCCCCTTAATTTTGGAAACATTTGCGTTTTCAACCCCTGAATGCGGAAATAAGGGTGATCGCGCATGCGCGCCCTTCTTCACTTAGCCAACAACCGGACCCTCAATCGCCAAAAACCTGAATGACTTACACCGAAAGTCAAGTAGCAACCTTTGACCTTTCCGTCACGTACTTCCTCTCTTAAGGTCAACTACACAATGAAATTCCTTCTAGAACATTCCAAAGGACAAAGCGCGCGGAATCATGATTTGGCAAAAATTGCTTTCCTTTCCCTGCTTCTTTTCACAATGAATCAAAGCTTGTACAAAATTTGCAAATAAAAGAAAATAAATAATATTCTTTTAAACTAAATAATATTCCCAGAAGCATCTGTTTTTCCCCAAAATTAAAGCCTTAAAATAAATAATTCAGAATCAAATAAAAATTAAGATTTCCATAAATCAGAAAATCATTCACCTAGTTTTTATAACGCTATCAGACAAATTCTCTACACGACACAATCATATGCGCCTCTTGCAAGCATCAAGTGTTATGTTAAAAGTTTCGAGACCATGGTTAAATAGTTTACTTCTAGGTACCAGTTATATCTGAAATTCCTATATTGTTAAATGTTAAATATGAAACTACTTGCCGTTAAAGGGAGTGATCGTATAGTAAAACGTGTACAGCATTTTTTTGCGTTGTGAAAAAAAATGCATTCCGGGACCGCGCCGTGAGAGGATCGAAAACATAAAACATATACAAGATATAAAGGAAAAGTTCATATTAAATATATAAAGAAAACATACTGTAAGAGGTTCCAGATTAAATATCAGTTTATTCAATTACAACACAATAAGAAAAATCTTAACCTCATCTGAGAGTCTGTTCATTTAAATTCATAAAAAACTTAAGGTTTGTCTGGTGATTTAAAAGAAAGGAAAGGGAAACAATTTATGGCCTGAGAGTTAAATTTTAGATTCGACGTTGTTTTTACTGCTAAGGACGTTTTTGGAGAAACTTGCCTAAAGTTCCAACACACCAAAAAAAATAATACTTATCTTGAGTGGACATCTTGAAGTGGAGGAGAGCTCATATCTTAGCTCTATCCTTACGTCACTTGGCAAATCCGCAAGACAGAGACTCGAACGGCACGACAATAAATTACATCAGCTATACCGTCAAATCTTACGCCGGCTACTGGTTTCCATAGAAGAAAATTGTTCCCACTGGAAGCAAGAGAACAGCTTACACCGCACAGCTGTCTGCCTAGACTCTCAGCTCCACCAAGGAAAACGTAGACAATTAAGCTAGGCATTTTAGAGAACGGCTAACGCAGGCTTCCAGTTGACTAAGGTGACATAATTCCTTCTGTTTTCAAGTCGGAGTTCAGAGGACATCGTCCTGACTTTTGCCGATACAGATAGAGACCCAAGTCTCTGTTAATTTTTTTTGTTATTCGCTCAACAGTTTTTTTTTCTTCGCATTTTTGAGAAAACCCGCGGCCGGGGAGCATAATTGCCGCTCCCCGCCGGAAGCACTGCTCGATGCCGACTAAATCTTTTCCTTTCTCCGGTCAAGAGTAAGTGTGTCTCGCCTCTTAACCAAAACGCGGCCGGGGAGCATATTTGCCGCTCCCCGCCGGAAAACACCTCTCGGAGTCACTTACATTTTGTCCAGCAAGCCCAAAAATCAGGGAGTCACTCCGAGAGTCAGCCAAAAGTAAGTGTGTCCAACTCAAATTTCCTTCTTGTCCTTCACCAAACGGGCTCCCACTATGGCTTCACTTATCGCCCCCTTAATTATGGCAAAATCTTCGTTTACAACTCCAGAATGCGGAAATAAGGGTGATCGCCCGCCCTTCTTCACTTAGCCAACAACCGGACCCTCAATCGCCAAAACCTGAATGACTTACATTGAAAGACAAGTAGCAACCTTTGACCTTTCCGTCACGTACGTTCCTCTCTTAAGGTCAACTAACAATGAAAATTCTTTCTCGAACATTCTAAAGCGCGCGAAATCATGACTTGGCGAAAATTGCCTCCCTTTCCCTGCTTCTTTCACAATGAATAAAAGTTTGTACAAGATTTACAAATAGAGGAAAATAAATAATACTCTTTTAAACTAAATAATATTCCCAGAAGCATCTGTCTTTCCCCAAAAATTAAAGCCCTAAATTAAATAATTCAGAATCAAAATAAAATTTAAATTTCCATAAATCATAAAATCATTCACCTAATTTTTTTATAACGCTATCAGATAATTTCTCTACATAACATTCCTTTCCCCTAAGGAATTAAATTTTGGTTTACCAAAATTTAGCAGACAGACACTTCTTGAAATACCATGACTCATACTGTGCAATAAGGCTAAAGGATAACATAATGTAACAATATTTCACACGACTCCTTGGTAACAGTGACGTTACTGACACATTAAATTTCAAGTCCAAAATATGCAAGTAAAACAACAAGATTAATCAAAGCAATTACTAATTAAAATACTCAAGGAAGATCATCAAAAATAATTAATCAAAACATCAATTAAATCACTTAATTAAACCTAGAAATACTCAGAACACATACAAAAATAAAAATAAAAATAAGGCGCTAATCACAAACAAAATATGTCTAAGATCAATCAATAAGATAATTAACGCGCCGCAGATACATAAAATACATTCCTGAGAAAATAAACACACTAATAATTCAAACAATTCCAAATAAAATATGTCACATGAACGTATTCAAACAAAGAGTAAAGATCCCCCTAAGTACTACGAAATTAAATAACTTCCAAGAATGAATCCCAAACAATCACGTCTAAGAACAGAAGCGGCCTGATCAGGGCCAAGCATTAGAAAAGAAAAGAACGTTACAACACAAGGAACCTCGGAACCAGCCGAAAATACCCCACACAAAGATCAGAAAGAAGGAAAACGTGATTGTCCAAAAATTCAATCCAACCAAAATCAATTCCGAGAATGAACATAACGAATACGCAGTGCAAATACCAATTAGAATTTTATCCAAAACACACAAAAATAATAGTAATAATACAACCTAATGTATATACAAAATGACGTTTGGCCAATAATTACAAACAGATACTACCAAGATACACATATAGACATAAAATGAAAATACAATTAAACTGTAAAAATTTCGTACATAATTCAAATGAGCAATGAGATCAGCGATACTTAAAAAAAAAATTTAAACTGCAATACCTAAACAAATACACAAATAGTCATTATGTTAAACCATATCAAGTCAAAAAATATTTCACTGTAATTCAAATCAAGCCAAAAAAAAAAATCAACCAGCAAGAGTGAAGTGTCACTAAAAAAAAATTCAAACTTCAAGATAAACACTAGTGAGTAACAACACCATATTTAAGTCCCCTTATTAAGACAACAAAAATTTCAGTAATTCTAAAAATCCCTTAAGTCCACGAGAAAAAAAATTCAACCTAGTCAAAGAAATCAATCAAAGCTGGACTGAAGCACGTTACTAGAACACTAAATAAAATATCACAAATCAAAAAAAAAAAAAAAAAAGTGTTCAAAAGAAACCCCCCAATTTTAGGCAAAAACTGAGATCTATTCTGCATCAGACTTCCAAAACGTTGTATAGTAACCTAAGTAGCAGCTTTCAACAACACCTCCACCCAAACAAAAGAAACAAAGTAACTCTTTACCGCGTCCATTTAAGCTGAGAAAAGCGCTGTATTATGAATGACAGACCCAAACTTTACGTATCAAGCAAACCCCCAGACACGTTGAAAGAGAACATAAGATCTTGTATCTCGGAAAGAAAAGTGCGCTGACTGAAACGTTACAATCCTGAACCAACACAATGAAAAAGATACAACAATACTTTTCTCAGATAACAAGTTCCTGTTTCTCCCGGTGTAAGAGGTCAAGTGCCACCATGAAGTGCAAGTATTTACAAGAAAACGAGCTTTCAGGACATTACAACTTCACGCAAGACCTAACTGCAAGCAACAAATGCAAAGTTCTCAAAAGTGCTGAACTAAAAAAAATACTCATAACTCGTAACTCAAAATCCCTAAAAATCACACAAATGAAATCCATAACTCAAATTCTACTATTTTCCTATGATCACAGAAATCTCAATTCTTCCACAGAAACCAAACATCAGAGAACTTACATTTTACGGACCTTGGCAGAAACCACCAAAACAAAACAAAAACCTGATACAACTATCTTGATACTACCAATTCAAATACAAAACTTAAGCCAAAACAAGAATTAACCCCAAATTCAGCAACAAGTCCAACCAAGAAAGAAAATTCAATAACTCAGATCAAATCTATTACGATTCACTAGCAAATTCAAGGCAAACTACTTGTAATCAACAGAAAATTCCCACACATGAGTACAGAGCATAAGTAACTAATCTTCTCAAACTTATTTCAAACATTTTCACAAAACAAATTCCCGTTGTCACAAAATTCTCATTAAAATTCACTTTCTACAATTCACAAGACTAACTCTATTTCTACTGTTTAAACAATTCTCACATGACAACTCTTCACAAACTTAAACTCAGAAGATAACTAATCTCAATTACTCTGACTCATTAACTAATTAGAACTTCACTCAAGATGAAGAATTCAATCCAAAAAAAAAAAAATTAAATATGCAAACATCACTATTGCTGATCTCAGGCAAAAATTCAAATCTAACCCATGTTAATTTTAAAACAGAATTTTGCAATTGAAAAACAATCTTCAATTTTTCTAACTCATTCATTTGTATCATTATGCCTTAAGAACTTATAAAATTCATTGCTCAATACTAAATTAAATTACTAACAATTACACAATATACTGGGATCATATCAAAACATTGTAAATCAAAAAGCAATAATATACTACGCTAGAGAATCATGAAAACATTACATACATTTCACAAAATATTATTCAATCAATTAAAAAAATCAAAATTTCTCTAACGTTACCCCTCACAATTACACATTTCACAAGATTCTAGGTTAAATAATTAGCAAAAACACACACAAAAAAAAATTTCTAGCTACGCATAGCTATGGCTTGTCTCATTCAGTAAAATAATTAGAGTCCTTAAGTCTCGCTCTCTTAATAGTGCTCAACAAATGACTCCAGTTTTTACCGACAAGCACTCGAAACTTTATACAAGGATACACAAATAGCATAGGATTATCGTGAAATAATTCATTTTCCATCTTGTATCATAAATCAGTACGTCGAAAATCAAAAATACACATCTAGAAAACACTCAAGGATTTTCAACAGTAAGAATGTACAGTACCTATTCTGCTACATTAAAATATATATTTTTCCTAATTTTAAAGTTCAATTCTGTTTGCCTAACGTTAAAGTCCAAAATTTTTGAAATTCACACACATTTTCAAACTTTATCACTCTCGTATTAACAAATAAGCAAACACAAATCAAAAACTCTAATTAATCCTAGCACATAAAATTTAACTCCTTCCTTAAAAAGTAAATTACACAAAATAGGTAAATTCAAAATCCAAATTCAATTCTCGATCCGATCCCCCACTAAGCAGAGGTCACGGCACCAGTGTTAAATAGCTTAAGTTCACGCCGGGAAATAATGTTATGAATCTTACTTCACGGCACCAATGTTATATCTTAAATTCATATAAAAATGTTAAATGTTAAATATGAAACTACTTGCCGTTAAAGGGAGTGATCGTATAGTGAAACGTGTACAGCATTTTTTTGCGTTGTGAAAAAAAATGCATTCCGGGACCGCGCCGTGAGAGGATCGAAAACATAAAACATATACAAGATATAAAGGAAAAGTTCATATTAAATATATAAAGAAAACATACTGTAAGAGGTTCCAGATTAAATATCAGTTTATTCAATTACAACACAATAAGAAAAATCTTAACCTCATCTGAGAGTCTGTTCATTTAAATTCATAAAAAACTTAAGGTTTGTCTGGTGATTTAAAAGAAAGGAAAGGGAAACAATTTATGGCCTGAGAGTTAAATTTTAGATTCGACGTTGTTTTTACTGCTAAGGACGTTTTTGGAGAAACTTGCCTAAAGTTCCAACACACCAAAAAAAATAATACTTATCTTGAGTGGACATCTTGAAGTGGAGGAGAGCTCATATCTTAGCTCTATCCTTACGTCACTTGGCAAATCCGCAAGACAGAGACTCGAACGGCACGACAATAAATTACATCAGCTATACCGTCAAATCTTACGCCGGCTACTGGTTTCCATAGAAGAAAATTGTTCCCACTGGAAGCAAGAGAACAGCTTACACCGCACGGCTGTCTGCCTAGACTCTCAGCTCCACCAAGGAAAACGTAGACAATTAAGCTAGGCATTTTAGAGAACGGCTAACGCAGGCTTCCAGTTGACTAAGGTGACATAATTCCTTCTGTTTTCAAGTCGGAGTTCAGAGGACATCGTCCTGACTTTTGCCGATACAGATAGAGACCCAAGTCTCTGTTAATTTTTTTTGTTATTCGCTCAACAGTTTTTTTTTTCTTCGCATTTTTGAGAAAACCCGCGGCCGGGGAGCATAATTGCCGCTCCCCGCCGGAAGCACTGCTCGATGCCGACTAAATCTTTTCCTTTCTCCGGTCAAGAGTAAGTGTGTCTCGCCTCTTAACCAAACGCGGCCGGGGAGCATATTTGCCGCTCCCCGCGGGAAAACACCTCTCGGAGTCACTTACATTTTGTCCAGCAAGCCCAAAAATCAGCGAGTCAGTCAGAGAGTCAGCCAAAGTAAGTGTGTAAGAGAGTCTCGCCTCTTAACCAAAACGCGGCCGGGGAGCATATTTGCCGCTCCCCGCCGGAAAACACCTCTCGGAGTCACTTACATTTTGTCCAGCAAGCCCAAAAATCAGGGAGTCACTCCGAGAGTCAGCCAAAAGTAAGTGTGTCCAACTCAAATTTCCTTCTTGTCCTTCACCAAACGGGCTCCCACTATGGCTTCACTTATCGCCCCCTTAATTATGGCAAAATCTTCGTTTTCAACTCCAGAATGCGGAAATAAGGGTGATCGCGCGCCCTTCTTCACTTAGCCAACAACCGGACCCTCAATCGCCAAAACCTGAATGACTTACATTGAAAGACAAGTAGCAACCTTTGACCTTTCCGTCACGTACTTTCCTCTCTTAAGGTCAACTAACAATGAAAATTCTTTCTCGAACATTCTAAAGCGCGCGAAATCATGACTTGGCGAAAATTGCCTCCCTTTCCCTGCTTCTTTCACAATGAATAAAAGTTTGTACAAGATTTACAAATAGAGGAAAATAAATAATACTCTTTTAAACTAAATAATATTCCCAGAAGCATCTGTCTTTCCCCAAAAATTAAAGCCCTAAATTAAATAATTCAGAATCAAAATAAAATTTAAATTTCCATAAATCATAAAATCATTCACCTAATTTTTTTATAACGCTATCAGATAATTTCTCTACATAACACAAGCTCCTTTAAAGATATTGTACAGTTTTCGTCATTGTTCAAAACTGCTTCTGTTTCAGTGCTTTTTTTGTGTGGCGTAACATTTATTCATTCACAAACAAACTTCAAGTACTCGATACATTGTCCCCTATACTTTTTTTATGCTGATATATGATGGTCCAACATATATGTTTACCCGGTACCTCTTTTAGCAGATTTTGAGTTCCATATATCCCAGCTGTAGTTTATGAAGCAGATATCACAGTCCACGGTTGCATCTATCGAGACACATATAAATCCCTCGTCGTTCTTTTGGAAAAGGCAACCTCTTCCCGTGTGTATCTTTAATTAGATGAATATTTTTTTTTCTTTGATCTCTTACTGTGTACATTGGTGTGACCTGAAATACAAAATAATATATATATATATATATATATTATAAACAAAGTTGTAAGAACTATACAAAAAAGACCAATTTTTTTCAAAATTTTTTGCGCAATGTGCTGCAAAATTAAGGCAATGAGAAGAGAAATTGTATTTAGGTCGCCAAAAAGTAACCAAAAGCTGTGGCTCCAAGAAAAATCCAACATATGCATTTTCAGCAGTTTTTACAAGTTCGAATAAAAAACTATATGTGAAATATTTTTGGTATTTTAAGAGAGTTTTAAAAAACTAATTAAATTGAGTGAAGTGACATATTAGGTTACAGGTGAAAAAACACAGTAAAATACAAATCGATGAAATAAGTTAAAGGCAAAAAATAAAACTCAGTAAAAAACAATTGAAGGAACAAGTATAAAATATTACAAATTAAAAGCGGAAAATGGTAAATTAGCTTAATTCGAGGTGCACTCTGGCTTTTCAAGGGAAATTTTCTGAGCGAACATCGAACCAAGCTAACTCCATTACGCGTTTCGCCGAAACAGACAATTGAAACTTTGCGTTGCAAAACTTTTTTAATTAAATAAATAAACTGTCCTATTTTTTTTTTAGTCTCAATTCTCTGTTCCAATTTCCCGACGCGTCCGCATAAATTGACACATTAAGGGGTAAAAAATGTAAATGCAATTCCGATGTTCAGCAATAATAAAAATAAAAATAAGAAAATAGCGGTGTGCTATTAGTCAAAATATACAATACCGTACGGGCTGGACCTGCAACCTTAGAGAATTGAAACTTTATAAAGGAATCTGAAATCAAACTTAAAGGAATAAGGAAAAAATAAAACAACCAACAGCGTGGGTCTTGCTAAAGCCAAGAAAAATTTTTTAAATGAAATATTAAAAAACAGACCGGTGGCAATGCTGTCTTCTCTTGCGTGGACTAAAACAAAATGGGTTGTAATTCCCCTCCGCGCTTTCCACTGCTCTTCAACTTTTGTGACGTAGGAAGGGGGAAACAAGGTCCCTGGGCAATAGCCAATGTCAAAAGACTGTCCGTTGGCGGGAACCCGCCTAAAGCCAAAGGGGGGCGAAAATCATTGAAAAAGTTCAAAATGGCGTCTGTCAAGGAGTTTTAAGAATCAAGACTGGTGCAAAAGCGAAAATGGCTAATTCAGCTAAAAATTACTTAACATGGCCACAAAAGTAAGAGAAAAATGAAAAAAAAATAGTCATTTGTTAATGAAAGCAGTAATTCTTCAAGCTAGAGGGCGATCAAGCTTCACGAAACGAAAAAGCCCGTTTGTTAATAATAGTAGTAGAATTGGCCATCAAAGTAATTTAAAACTATTTAAATAATAGTATTAAAAGTATTGTGCCAAATTTTTGAAGGAAAGAAAACGTAGTGACAAGAATTATCTGTACATTTATACATTAGATTCTCAGAATCAGCCATCCACCTTATACCGTTCCATTGGGCTTTAAGTATAAAATATCATTATCTAACTCAAAAAATCTAAAAATTGGTAAGGCTAATGCCAGCTTTTTTTAAGGTATTTTTAATTACTTTTTGAGGAATGAGGTTATTTTTCAAGATTGTAACTAGAGATTTCAAGATTTCAAGATTGTAACAAGAGATAAAACGGCGCCATTTTTCGGTATTTATTATTGTAGAGATTTGCGGAAATATATATGTAAGATATAACAAAATATGATCGCTGCTTCAAAAAAATAATTGACGACCTCAAAATTAACATTCTAAATTTGGTAATCTGCTCCTAAATTCATCTCTTCTCACAGGTTCCAGACTTTTCTATCTTATGTAACGTCTTAATGCAGATGCCTCTCGTCCAATCAAATTACATCTAAACCAAAACTGTGAACTGAAACTTCAGCCTTCTTGCTATGAAAGTACTATAACCTTTTCCTTTTTTCCGCGTTAGCTCTCCTGCTGGTAAGATGCTTTTCATCCATGCTGCTGCCGCTTACTCGCTTAAGATGACGTCGTACTTCAAAATGGGAGTTATTCTATTCAAATATTATTAGGAAACATCTTGTCTGAAAAAGGATTATTTGATATGCATGGAAAAAATAAAGATTGTGCTTTTTCAAGATATGTTGTGCTAAATTGCGTCATCATGCTTTCCACTCTGCCACCTTCAAACCACAGTTTCATTACAATAATATGGCGCAGCCGATTTTCGACCCTACAGGCATGGAACTTCAGTGCAGTTTATTTCAACTAATCTCACATCGTTTAACGAATGGATAAAATAAAAAAGGTAACTATCCATCTGAATTCCCTTTCAAGCCACTACGGTCTTCTCGGTCATCTACGCAGTATCGTAAGCTGTTGAGAGTTACACTGCTTTCATCTACATATTTGAAATCATCACATATATATATATTTGACAATAAAGGATTCATTTCAAGTACTTCAGAAATTGTTAAAAAAATAATTCAGAAACATAAATATGAACTAATGGGGAGTATAACATTTCGCTTAAAAGGGGTGGACCGTTGGCAAGTTTGCGGGGAAGGTTTGAAGTATTTCCCTATTATAAGTAATATCAGTAAATTAGAAGAAATGCGTAGGAAAGATGTTTCCCCCAAAAAAAAATTTCCTGAGAGAAATAACAAAATAAATCTACCCAGTTTTACTAGTAGTCAATACGACCGCTGGTGATGCTTCTTTGTATAATTAATAATATCTTCGTTAATTTTAATTTCATTCGATTCATGTTTCGTACCAATGTTGTTTTCAAAATGTTATTCATGTTGTTTTAGAAAAGTCCAAAACATTTAAAGTATTTTTTGGACTCCAAGGTGAAATGGGGGAAATTTCTGGTTTTACATTTGGTACACCAGTTAGTTACCCGAGCCAGTCTAGTTTAAAATTTAATACTGTAGTCTTCGACTACTAGTCTCTGTTTTAAATCGAAAATTTGTTGTTACATTTTTTGTATTGCCGCGATAAATGGTTTATTATTTATTTTGAAATTTTGTGCTTAAATAAAATGGTTCCAAAACTTTGTAGATAATTTCAGCGATAAATCACTTGTTGGCTATCAGACGTTTGGACCGAGTGACTGTTATTAGATGCAGGGAAAATCCTGTAAATTAATCGTATCAAAATGTGAGGCCTGTGTTTACATTCCTTGCGGTCAATGAAGAGAAAATTAGTTGTTTATTAGTGAGTTTTATTTAGAAAATTAGTGTTTTATGATACTTTTTACATCTTCTTGGATAAACTAGAAAACTAAGGCATATTCAACAAAATATATTACTTAAAATTTAGATTTACTGCTTTTGGTTGGATTAACGTTACAAAGAGATAATGCACCCTAAATAGAAGACTTTTTGGAGGTTAAATACCGTCTTTCATCGCGCTTAAATTAAGGTAGTATAAATTCTTACATAATTTTCTCTCGGACTATTTTGATTGCAAAATTGAATTGTACTAAATCGGATGGTAAAAGTAACTGAACACTAAAATTGCATACAAATACTATATCTAGAATTGAAATGTTAACAGTGATGACCCTGGGTAAGTCAATAGTTTATTTTCAAAAGTTTGGGATATAAAATACACGTACCTAGTTCGTCACTAATTAATTGCTTCAAATTAAATTCAGTTACGCCGCGAATTCGGTTATTACCGCGAATATTCGGCCGCGAAGAATTTTCTCATATGTGTTTGTATGTAAGCCTTACAATGATATTGAAAAACATGTTCAAAGTATCTATTCAAAGTATGCAACGGAAATAATGATTCTGTGCATTTTTCTTAACTTAGTTCTGTCCTTGAATGTTTGTAGCAATTTTTTAATGCTGATGAAAAATCCAGTTTGGTTCAAGTGGTGGGTTTTTATACTGAAATAATTCACCCACGAAAAATTGTTTCAATTAAAATGCGGAATTAATTTGATCAAGCGTATTGTATCAAAATGCAAAGTATTCAAGCCTTAATTTACATCAGAATAAAACTTTTTTTAATTACATACTTCTTTATTTGCAAGTGCTCAGCGGGCGTATTTACCATGAATGATTTTGCTATTTTACATTAATCTAGACTAACTGTAAAGAAATAAACTCCAAATCTCTTGGGTTAAGTTGAGAAAAATAACAATCCTCATAAAATTTTAAATTTCAAAATAAAATAATTTTGATATGTTAAATTCATATGCTACATCAGAAAAATGCGCAAAAAATTCAAACTTGGAAACTGTGTAGTTCATCATTACACATGCGTAAATTTAAAAGGACTTTAATTTATTTTCCGATGCAATCTAACGACAGATGTTTTCTCCATGACTTCGAATATTACTAAACAGAAATACCAAAATGTCATGTACAAAAAGTCTCACACTATTCATTGCCTTTCTTATATTTAACAGCACTCTCGCGCACAGTCTCGGCCTTAATCTCTAGGTCTCTATAACTTCAAGCCCTGTATTTACATGGTACTTGAAGTTATAGATATAGAGACATGGAGACATAAACATTACGATATAGAGATAAGGACTGATTAAACGTGCAATTAAAATGTATTCGAGGATCATGTATAATTGCTTCGAACGCCGCATTAGCCTCTCTTACACCCCCAGATTCAGACGACTGGTGTAGCGTATTAAGAATAAATTAGATAAAACCCTAGTCAATCAATACATAAAATATATTTGAACAGATCTTGATTTGTATTAGTTATGTTGAACAAACCCAAAACTGTTTAAAATGATGCAATGAAGATTTAAAATAAAATATATTTATTTCAAAATTGCTGTTTTTAATTTTTATGCCTATTAGACAAAGTACCTTATTTCCTTCCTAGAAATTTATTTAACTATATGTAACTATAACTCGTATTATAGCTTCCGAGTTTAAGGAGAAATTAGTAGAAATAATAGGCAGATTTTTAGGAATGAAATATTTTTTTGCAATAAAACACAGAAAAAGTAACGATTCATCCAAACGAAACATTAAGTTAGATTCTGCTGTGTTAGCCATTGCACAGGCTGCTGGACACCTTTAAGCGTATACCAGTACTATTTAGATAAGTAAATTTCATTTAGTCTTAGATTTCTTGAATACATAGCGTAGTTCAGTTAAGATTTAATTAAGTGCTAGTACGGAAGGCAAACGTAAAAAGAAAAGCGCAGCTTTTTTTTTAGTTTAAGTAATAACGCATATCTCTGTTAGCAATTATATCCAAACTACAAATGAAAATAGAACAGATGAAGTTTCGAAGCCAGATTTCTTATAAAACTTACATAGATATAATGACGGATTTCGCTAATATGAAATTAAAGTATAAAGATTATCGTATTTTCAAGTAATACATATATAAATTACTTATGTATAGTCCATATATATACATATATTACATATTTTCTCATATGTATAGGTAAAATATAAATTCTAGCTTTCAGATAATAAATTAACAGTCCTTTAACTCCTGTCTTCATTTTAAAAATAACAGAGTAATAAATATTCTAACTAAACGAAAAGGATTCGTCATCTAATGTGTATTGTTCAATTATCAATTAATCTCAACCCAACACATGTACATTAAACTGCCATGGTATTTCAAAGGGAATGCTGTATAAAAGCTTAATTGCAACACCTCTACATTAAACTGCCATGTGATCTGAAATGAAATGCGCCATAAAAACTTAATTGCGTCGCAACTCTCTCTCTCTCTCTCTGTCTTCCCTTCGGCTTACAGACGCGTTTATCGCCTTGCTCCAAAGTTTACTTTTCTAATTTTTTTCTTTAAGAAGGTGTACTGTACAAAATTGGGGGGACCATTAGCACACCCACAGTGATAATGTGGATTATCCAGAAATAAAATTATTTTTATAAACCTTCCTAAAGGACGACAACTAGAAAATGTAAACTCTGCGGCAAGGCGACACAAGAGTCTAGAAGCAGAAGGAAAGACAGAAGAGAAAGTGCTAGGCAATTAAGCATTTAACACTGCGTTCCACTTCACATCACATGGCAGTTTAATGTACAGATGTTGAAATTAAGCTTTTATACCGCATTCCATTTCAGATCACATGGCAGTTTAATGTACAGGTGTTGGGTTCGAACTTCATAAATAAGTGCACAATACAAATTAAACGGTGGATCTTTTTCGTTTAGTTATAAAATTTATTGCTCTGTTATTTTTAGAACGAAGACAGGAGTTCAAGAGTTATCATTTTATTATTTGAAAGCTAGATCTTATATTTTACATATTCCCCAACTTCAATAAAAAAAGGGCTGGGTGAGAAAAAACGTTTTTTAGAGAGAAAGCGCTAAAGCATTAGCAAATGAAGCGAAAGAAACTGAAAAGTAGAAATCACCAAATCATCTAATTTCAATAATAACGCAGTTTTTTCTGCATCTAACGAAACAGGTTTTATCATAATAATGTAGCAGATTTATGAATATATATATATATATATATATATATATGATGTATCAGCTTTTGTCCAGAGTAAATAGATCGTTGAAAAAATATAGATGTACTCGTAGCTTAAATAATCAGACGATGAGTTTAAAAAACAGGATCCATTCATTATTATTCAGGAGAAATAGCAGTTACAAAAATCAGACATCGAGAGTAAAATAAAGAATTATTAATAACTTTTTGTATGAAGTTTACTGCATCGTGACATTAAAGAAAAAGCTCCGATATTCCTTTTGCGAGTCTTTTTGCCTCTGGAAAGGCGGAGCTTCCAAGAAATGACGTCAGCCTCGTCAGCCAATCCAGTTCGCTTTAAATATTTCGAGAACATTCTATAACTGTACGTGTAGAAAAAGTGGGAAAAACAACTTGACTACGGGGCTGTGGATTTAATTCCACGTGTTTGCAAATAAGCGAACGTCGCCATTAAAAATGAAAAGACATACAGTTAGAATTTTAAGTATTCTTGACTATGGAATTTTATTATTACATATATACATATATATATCCATATATGCACATATCGATATACCGTAATTTCGCACGTATAGTCCGCACCATCGTATAGTCCGCAGACACGATTTTATAAAAAAAAAAAAAAAAAAAATTAAAAATTGTCAGATAGTCCGCACCACCGGATAGTCCGCGGACTATACGTCCGAAATTACGTTTTTTTTAATACGGCAATATTCCCATGCTTTTTAAACACATCCTTTTGTTTGCGCAAATTTCTCACCGCTTTCTTGTCCACTTCAAAATAACGGAGTAAAATCCTAGTATACGGTGCAGCCTTGGCGCGACTTTGAAAATTATCGCCAACACCAAAAATGATCCAAAGAACGTCTATACATATACTATACACGCATAGTATATATACTATATACATAGTATATACTATGTTTAACTATATATTTTCTTTGAATGACCCGTTAACTACTCATCGTATATGTCCCGTTTTTACTGCTCATCATAAAGTGGCCAAAAGTAGTCAAATTCCGTGTGCACCGGATACTAGGATTAAACCAATAACGGCCCGCTTCTCTATTTCCATCTTTTTCAGTTTTCTCAACTACCTCTCAGCAGTAAATCTCCGGCGATGTTTCATCAACGTTAGCGAAGACGAAAAACAAAATACTGTGCAACATGCTATCCTCGTGATAAGTGGTAATGAAATGTGACCTTCGACCCCACTCACTCGGTGTTGCCAAACCACGCTATAAGTAAACGAATCACGCTTCTTGTTTCGTACTCCAGGTACCTGTTACTATGGCTCCTAAAAACCGAGTTGACGCATCAACTACTTTTCCCCCTCCCGGAAGTTGTGCTAAAGCAGTGCGAAGGATACTTGGAATCTCACGCTTTTTTTATATTTGATCATCGGCAGTTCACGACAGCGTGTTTTTTAAATTTCAACAATTTTAACCGTGAACAACCAGCGTATTATCCGCACTGGTGGATAGTCCGCAGCTTCAAAAATTCGCATTTTAAACACAGATAGTCCGCGGACTATACGCGCGAAATTACGGTATATGTTACAAGAATTAAATAAATAAACTAAAACTTTCCAAGATACGTTTATCAAAAACAAAATAATTTCAACGTAATAATGAGTATGAGAAAAAAGGAAAGGATAACTCCTAAATGTCTATAGCTAAAAATTCCACCAGATGATGACTGGTAAAGAAACAGATGAAAATTAGAATTATGAAATGAGCAATTAATTAACTAATTTTAATTATTTAATTAATTGATGTAATTATATAATTAATTTTTTGAAAGCAATCTCAGCTGCATTATCGCTCAATTTAAATTTTGAAAGTCTTTTTTTTATGTTTGTTTTAATCTTGTTCTTAATATATTTACAGTAATGAGTATGATTTATACCATGCATTTAATAGAATCTTCATGTTATCAGTAGATCTCGCATCCATTATTGAGCACTGCTCAAGCATTGAATTTAATTTTGTTCTAATGCGACATATCTCCGTGTCAATTTGTTAAAAATTCAATGCTTTACACTACCATTTAAAACCCGTATCACAGCGTTGCTTCGAAGTTTTCTAGTGAACGTGCTGTTGGCAAAGTAAATTACTGGTTCGAATTCTATTCCCTGTACCTCGAAGGCTTAAATTTTCCGATACAC
This sequence comes from Stegodyphus dumicola, assembly GCF_044657685.1. Lineage (NCBI taxonomy): Eukaryota > Metazoa > Arthropoda > Arachnida > Araneae > Eresidae > Stegodyphus > Stegodyphus dumicola. The sequence continues at coordinate 93,205,425 of NC_140772.1, read as the reverse complement.
ACACTATAAAAATGCGAATCGATCCAATATCTTGCTTCATTTAACAATCCTTCAAACCGATAAAATACACTTAAAATAAACAAATATCTGAAAAGTTTACTTTTGTTTGAAATCATCTCTTGTTCTCCAATATATATAGTAATTACTATTTCTCTCCTCAAAAATTCGCATGCATATATTATATAAAATTCCGCTTGTAAGCGCTCGTGAGTGATTTAAAATATGAAGCATATGCAGTCAAATGCATTATTATCGCGAAGAATTTTGGAAAAAAAAAAAAAAAAAAAAAAAAAAAAGATTATTAACTTCATTAGTTTTCTGATTATTTCAAGTAAATCTCGTACTGCTTGTCCGCCGTCCCTTATAATATTAATAACTGTATCTTTAAGAATGAAATGAAGAATTTATTTCAGAATCTGAGTAAAATTTCTGTTATTTTCTTTCATAATATTTTTAATGCAACAATTTAAAAGCTAGTAATCAATTTTTAAAATAATAACCAATGGTCGATCCGTAATATTTCTTCTAATCAGAATGTAAGGCATTTCTCCCGCCTTCCTAGCGTGCCTTCGTGGTGTAGTGGTTCTGCACGCTGGGTCGATATTCCAGAGGTCCGTGGTTCGATTCCCGGCGAAGGCCTTTCCTCATTTTTCATCTTGCCTGCTTTCAATCAACCTAATAATGTCTGTACAAGAATAATACCAATTAATATATAATGGTAAAATGTAAAAGCAACCCCGAAAAATATAAATTATGCTGCCTTATTTCATCAAAATCTGAATACAAACGAGATAAATAAATAAGATATTATTTTGAATATTGTTTCAATGTTTTTAGATAAGGTTTTAAACTTATTTCTGACATTCTTGAATTGTTTAGAGACTCTAAATATTATAGTCTTGCTTTTATTTTACTGAATTTTCTTATGACTCAAATAAGACAATCGTTCTTTTAATAGCAGAATCAGAAAGAGGAATGCAATTTACGTTCTCATTTCAGTTATGTATTTCGTGGCCCATCTTAAACTACTGTTCATTATACTGTTTGTGAGATGATGCTGTGTGGTAATTACATTCACCTAGTTTCTGAACTAAGAGTAATGAGTTTGCACTCTAACATTAGAAGATTCATTCTCCTAATATTAGCGTTTGCTGCACAATAATGCATTTCATTTTATCATCATTCTATGTCCTCTCGTTTATTGTCCTCCATTCCTCTGAATCAGCTTCTTGTTTCCAGTACAACATCCATCTGTATTCCATTGCAACGCTTTTGAAATAAGTATTCTTTCATTTATTTAAAATGTGTGATCATTTTAACATTTCATTACAGATTATTTGTTCCTATTTATTGTAATCTAACACATAGAATGCAAAAATGCTTAATTTTAATTTAAAAAATAAGTTCATGTTATATAAACTAGAATTTCAAGGAAAGGAAAGTGTTAAATATGTTTTTAATCTAAAATAAAATTTCAAGAAATAAAATATTTTACGTAATATATATGTAGTTTGATGCTTAACATTAAATTATGCTTTCATCTATAACGTACAGGAATTTAAACACTAACTACTGAATTTTGTATTTCCAATAAAAAAGGAAAATAATAAAATAATAAGAATTATTTTTGCCTGATAGCTTTTAAAAAAAAAAAAAAAAAAAAAAAAAAAAAAAAAAATTCAAACTAGCTTATGCTTTTTTTTATACCCAGCATTAATTATATAAAATATAAAGTATAAAAATTATAATATATATATATAAGTATGCATAATTAAGAAGACAGTAGACAAAGCTTGCTTAAAAGATTTCTAAAGCCAAAGCTTAAAAACTAAGAGACGATCTGCGCAATTGTTCAATATTTGTTTCAATATTTGTAATTTTTACTTGTACTACCTTTGGTTACAACTTTCTTCGAAATATAAAATGCTTAGAACCTTCATAGGAAAGAACACTGTAAACTTGCATTTAAGCTTCTACTCTTTCCTTGTAATATATACTAATTGTATATACAATTCTTATATATATATATATATATATATATATATACGCTGATCGTCAAAATTAAAGAAGAATGAGAAAAAGCTTGATCATTAAGTTAATGTTTCAAACAATGCCCAGTGCTGCAATTATTTATGTTAATTAAATATAAATGAACTCAAAACTCCACATCCGCGCAGACATTAGCTCCAGAAATATTCACATTAGTTGAATGACGATGTGGTGTCAATAGACGCGTGCTGGAATTCCGGCCTGTAGTGTTGTTGAAAGTGAATTTGGTTTCTGAGAGTAATTAGTATTCAGTAGCTATGGCTCAAAGGCATCATTTAAGTGAAGGCCAAAGGCGGCGAATAACTGATATAATTGTGGAAGGTTAATTCCAAATGGAGGTCGCCCAAGATTTGAATACCTCTCAAAGTGTCATATTAAGAGTTTGGAGCCGCTTTTTAAAATCATTGGATCACTTAATAGACAAACTGGTCAAGAGCGAGCAAGAGCGACAACTGCGCCAGAATACCGTTTTCTTTTGCTATCGGCTTGAAAAAACCCCGAAGCGACTAAAAGAGATTTGATTTTAGATCTTCAATCTGCCACAGAAACACGAATTAGTCGTTTGTCTACTGCATGAAGACTCAAAGAGATTGGACTGTATGACCGAAAACCAAATACTAGTTTGTATCCCACTCACTACAACTTTCATAGGAACACTTTTAAACTGGTGCGATCACCATGTACAATGGTGCCAAGGTGTATGCTTTGAGTATTGTATACTAACAAGTCCAGATGTAGTCTGAACATGAATTCTAGGCGTATTTTGACGTGGAGATAGGAAGGAATACACAATTTGCCTTAAGTGAAATACCACGTTTCCACACCGCGGTTAAACAGCTTAGAAAATAATCATGACAAATGGTCGCATCAAGTTGCATATCTTCCAAGGAGATTCTGTTACCTCTCAGAGATACGTGGACGAGATAGTGGAACTCAGGTAAAGTGTTTTTGGGTGCTGTTAGCCCAGATTTTCGCTAATGGATCACAATGTTTGGCTTTATTGAGCATATGACTATAGACTACTCGCAAACACAAGATATCACTCGATTGGATTGCGCAACTTATTCACCTGACTTGAACCTGATTGAGCATGTGTGAAATGCTTTGGGAACCGAATTTTCTCCCCGTATCTTCCAGGAGCTGAAAAAGGCACTTTTAGATGAGTGCCGTTAAGTTACACAAGACTTGATCAACACTAAATCTAAGAAATCATGATGTGATGTATACATATCTGTCCGAGGTTATCGTGCATCATATTAAAGAAAATTGCTTCCCTCCAATTTCCATAAATTTAGTTTTAGTTTCAATATTTTGCAAATAATCAACTGCCAAAGATTATAATTTATTATAACTGATGCTTCTGTATAAATTTCTATTAGTAAATTTTCATTAAGGAGCAGTTTCATTTTATTCCTGATAGTATTTTTTTAATTTTGACTACCAGTGTTAGATATATATATATATATATATATATAATTTATAATTAGAAAACATTTTATATACCATCTCCAAGAAACATAAATCAATTAAAACCAGGAATTATTAAAAATATCTGTTCCTTGGAGATGATATATAAAAAGTTTTCTAATTATAAATTATTGGTTTATTAATTTACAGCTTTAACGCAAAGTACAGGCTTTTTAATTTTTAATTCACTAATAATTACTTTTATTTAGAGTATGTATATTATACAATCTAAAATTCTTCACTTAATTATAAGTTTTCACAAATGAAAATAAATCTTCTATTCCTTATTTAATGACGATAATTCAGTCAATTTATAACAAGGAGCATTCAAACCAAATACTACGCGAAAACTAAATTGTATACAATTTTATTCCATGACGTCAAATTATAATTTTTAATAAAATACTTTCAGAGCACCTAATGTAGTTTTCATTAAAAAAATCATTTATGTATCATGCAAGGACACAAAAGAAAGTTCAAAGAAGGAAATTGCCTTCCATACATTTTCTTCATTTATTGCACTGTGATACAAAATTACAAAGCAACATTCTTCTTGTAGATCAGAATTCCACTTATTCATACTTAAATGCTGTTCCATTGCAAATATGTAATATTTTCACAACTACAGATATCGTTTAAAAGTATTCGAGACTTTTAGGTTTGTATTCCTTAAGAAACTAGTTTGTTTTTATAAAATATAAAAAATAAGGAAAATATATTGATAAAATATTTTTATCAATATTTTCAATAAACATTCGTCTACTGGAATAATATTTTCTAAATATTGGAAGAACATCGAAAATCTTTAACCTACTTTTAACATGATTTAAGAATCTTTTATGCCTATCGTTGCATTGTAGATATTTGGCTTTTCCTTTCTTCCTAAAATGTTGAAATTAATTTCCAAAACTTAAATTGAAAGTAAAAATTTTAAATAATTAAATACATTTATTAAGTTTGAAAAACACATTTACATTTCAGACTATTTATAAAATAGAATTTGACTGGATACCATACATAATTGTGGTACATTTGAAACTTTAGCTGTGCGCTAAATAAATTTCATATATTTTTTGCCGGGTTAATTGAAATCATATAACCCCATACATCGAAATATTTTGTAAGCAGAAATAAGTAGCCTTTGGTTTTATCTTTATTGAAATACGGGCGAAAAAGCAGATTTAAATAAATGAGGTAATCATCATTAATTTTAAAAATTTCTGTGATCTGTGTTTTAATAAGAACTAGTGTAACCAGTTTCAGCTAACAGGAACTGAAAAATTTACGTCGAGCAGCGCAGTGTACGGATGCTGAACATATTTCTAACTATTGCGGTTCTTTTGAGGAAGATTCATGATATACCTGATGTTGATCCTCGTAATCAAACCATTCACATAATGAAATGGTTAACTGGAACACAAGCTGTGTACGCAGATGGCAAACTGCCTGAGTAACGTTCATCAGACTGTAAACTTCTAGTTCTTCATTTTTTTTTCAGAGTAAACATTTCCAAAAAATGTGTATCTAATTCGACTGAACGCCGCCTGGGATGACCACTGACCTGATTTTGTTCTAAAAGTCTTACAGTGTATAAAAATAAAATATTACATGGGCATACAAGGCCTATGCATATGCGTAGATATGTTAATTACAAACATTGTCTTGTAGAAGTTACATGTGATAGTTACATAAAATCATGACAGTTTTGTGCACATTTAAACATTATCTGAATTCATATTTACTGTACTTTTACTGATATAATCAAAGTAAACTTGTAATTCATTTACACATTGACTGAATTTTCTATGTCATTTTTAACTGATTTACAACATTATTTTTAACAATAATTTATACACATGCAAAATGGATAGTAATAAGCTTACAGTACAATAATTTGTGCTCTTACAGTCCTGTTACTACTCTACAGGTTGAGCTATTTTTCTAATGCTGATTTTCAGTAGTTGTAGTACTATCTATCTTAAACTCGGTAGGGAGTTACGTGACTTAGTTTTCTGGTACTTTAGCTGAATTGCTTGGAAAAATTGTAACTGCTATTAAAGATTGTAGTATCTATAAAGGGAGTATCTTTGATACAGTTGTTATTGTTTGTGTTTGTTCAATTACTTGGATATTACTGCTAAGAGTCAACTACACTAATCTCCTGCTCCGGTAACTATGAATTGTCAGATCAATGTACTCCACTTTTGTAAGGCCTCTCCCCACCACTTTGAATTGCTATTGTAATTATGCTGCGAAGATACAATTCTCAAAGAAGGGGGAGAATCTCTTAGTACCTTGTTGAGCAAAGCCTTACCACATCCTATATCTTAGTTTTCGCCTGCTTGTTGCCGCAGGTATTCCCCACCCATTGCGGCCAGTATTCACTGCTTGGTATTTTTAAATGCAATTTATCGGTTTGTGGGCAGTTGAAGGGGTAGTGATCTGCATCACCTACCTCACCACATTCGCACAGTTCTGATACTTTGCAGAATCTCTTAAGATAATGTGGAAAAAAAAACATGGTCAGTGTAGAATTGAGTTTGTGCTCCGCTAAATATTTTAATTGAGCATGTGTAGGTTCTCCTCCCTGTGCTTTCCCTTTACCATCTTTTCTGCCATTCTTGTAAAAGGCTATTAAGAGCGGTTTTTTTTTTTTTTTTTTTTTTTTTTTTTTTTTTTTTTTTTAATAGGACTGCGACAAACTTACTGCGTTTTCCAGTCGACTGGAGTCATTGGCTGCAGATTTCGCAAGCAAGTCCGCCTCTTAATTGCCAGTAATACCCATATGAGCTTGAACTCAGATCAGGATAGGTCTATCATCTGGTGGGATTCTTAGAAGAATTATCTGTATATCTTGCAACAAAGGACTCCTTGTCTTATGCCCTCGGATCGGCTCCAAACTTGAGGGAGAATCGCTATATATATTGACCTTTGTTCCTAATTGATATATTGCCAAACAGATGGCTGCTTTGAAAGCATGACGCTCCGCCTGAAAAAATATATTTTTGTCCGCCAGTCGTCTTTCCCAAGTTTTAACCTTTTCTCCTTCTTGGAGTACACAGTAAGCGACGCCTGTGTGCTTCTATGTCGTTGAGACATTTCTATATATAGCTAATGCTATCTCATTTTGCGGGGTGTATTGCAAGTGTACTGTGTGCGATAAATCTGTATCTTCAGGGTGTCCAAGCATGATCGGCTTGCGCTTCTCACAGTCTATGTGGTAGAATGTCTTTTGCCACAAAGATACATTATTTTCCAGGCGCAATGTCCTTACTAATAATGTTCTCTCCACAGGAAGGTCCAGTGGAGGGATACCCGCCAGCACTTGCAGTGCCGCAGTTGGGGATGTTCTGTAATCTTTGCATATTATCATAAGTGGCATTCTTTGGATGGTGAGAAGCGGCCTTCTTATATGGGCGGTAATATCTAATCCGACCTGTAAACATCATTTTCAAAATTCTATTCCAGTTTCATTTTTATTGAAGATCGTCCTTTGACCGTACATAGCACTTTCTAGAGGTACAAATGGAGTGTTACTTACTAGTGTACCATTTAAAGTACATTAACCACCTGTTGTATCTCGATATTGTCGCGATATAGATCACGAGGTGCTTTGGTTTTTATAATCACAATATACGGAATGCGCATCTGTTGATTTTCTTCCCTTTTCCGTGAATACTATATTGGGTAATTACTTTTAAAAATTATTAATGTTACTTTAATAGTAATGTTTTATTCAAATCACTAACAAAATGTAACATATTATCCTCTTATCCTTCAGAACCTTCTTTGTCACTCTTTCTCACACACCTACTCTGCATATTCATTATAAGAAAATTTTACTTTAAGTCTGCTAGAAAAACAAAGCTTTGCTTGGAAATAGATATAATATCAAAACGTATTTCGCATAGAGAGATATATTAAGGCCTAAATATAATTAGTTAGTATATTAATTAGGTTGCTAAGTTTACTGAATTCGCGGTCAACAATATTGCTTCAGAGTAATCTGAGTTCCCGAGGCTAAGTGCGTATATCGTAATAATAACACACAGCTGCATATGCTTTGACTATTTGTGACACACCTCAATGGCCAGAATTGACTGGAAAACAAACCTGATTCTATTTCAATGTTAAAGGCTGCTTTGACTAAACCTACTTACCACTGAAAATTTGTGAAATAATATATACTATTTCAAAACGAATCTGAAACTGTCAAATAGCATTTGAACGTAAGTAATGAGGAAAAAGAACTTAAATTTAAATTTTAATAAATTCGCTGTCTCATACTGTGAAAATTGTTAAAAATGAATTCAATGTTTTATGCTTTTCTATAAAATTACTTTTTTAGCTGAAAAATAATTGATATCGTATTCGAAAATATTTTAAGTGTATATTGATTTATGTATTATAATAATTATCAACTTCGTTTGATAACTGCTTTAATTAAAAGCATCAGACTGGGAATTAATGAATATAAATAAGTTAGAACGAATGACGAGCATCAATTCGCTAATTCATATAACTTACTTCATAACGGAAAACATTTTTCAAATCAAAAAATAAATAAATAAATAAATAATAATCTCTTTCTACTATTCTGTAACAATTCGACGTAAAGCGTAATAATTTTACTTGAAGAAATATATTCAAAAGCTTAATTTACAACTTCATGTTTGTCGTTTGCTGTAAAGATATCTATGCTGTAAAGATATCTAATTTAAATGCGTTAAATACATTTGTGTTTATTAAGATGAACAATTTACAAATGTATATATAATACTTACACAAAAAACATATCTTTTTTCTTTTGTTTTAAAATTTCTCAGAGTCTTTACACGCATTTTAATAAATGGAGCTGCAGAATGAGAAAGGAATTATTTAGCACATTATTTATAAAAAGTTATAGACTCTATTTGAATACTAAATAAAGCTCACGAGAAGTTGCCATGAATGTCAACTGCATAACCACATCTAATAATTATAGTCACATCTAGCTGGGTGATTCCACTGTACATACCAATAACCATACATTAGTTACTGCTATGTCTAGAAACTGATGAGTGATAACATATTATTAATTTTTCTTTTAATTATCATAAAAAATACTGTATTCATTTAAGTAGTACATTTTATCTAATAAGAATCAAAAATAATTCTGATCAGAAAATACCATAATCAAGCACTCGCCGCACATATTTATTTCTTAAAATTGATCCTAAAATGAAAACGGGGTCTCATATTAAAGGGGTTATTTATTTTCGAGATTAATATTTCATATTAATTTTCGTGTTGTAAATAAATATCAACTACAGAAATCTGTTTAATCTTATGTGGGTTTGTCCATACAAGCATAAGCATAATAAATAAAAGATATTGATGAAAAATATTAGATATAAAAATAAATTAATCTTAATTGCTGTAAATAAAAGTAAATAGAAATATCGTTGAACCTACTAATAACTCTAAAACCGAAAAAGAATAAAAATAAAGCATTCGTTATTATTAAGTTAAATATGTGAATGCGAGTGTATATATGTCTTACAATAACTGCGATCTGAAACTTATTAAATATCCCAGTAATAATTTTAATACGTATTTCAGAAATCATGATATTAGAATATTAACAATATGTTATTAATTGCAAATCCATCTGGTACTTCCTACAAGGGGCCGAGCGGTAAATTTGCTGAATACTGCTAGTTTCATCAGGGTTTCGTTTCGCAAAGAACGGGGTAGCTGCATTTGCGTTCCCGTGGTTTTCCTCATGTGTAACGTGTATACGAATTTATGCTTTAAATTTTGAATTCGATTTTATGTTACAAGTGGGATTCAGTATTACAAATGGGGTTCGGTTTCATGTACCAGGTATTCGAAATGTACCAGGAATTTCCCTGACAAATCCTGGTACATTTGAAGTTCAGTTGTTTAGTTTTATACGAATTTTAATGTTTTAAATGAAAATTTAAAGGCTTCTTTTTTTGGTTTTTGATTTCAGATGAACAAGGAAAACGACCAAAACATATCAATCGACTTTTAAGAAGCTTTAATTCATTTTCCCCTGATGAGTTATGAATTGGAGTTTCAGTAAAGGAAGATCGATTTATGTTTTATATTTTTTATTATCTTGTATATTTTTCCCCTTTTGCATTTTCATTTTTATTTTTAGAGTTTGTACTACTATGAATTCTTATTTTAATTTTAATTTTTTTTTATATTGTGTTAAACCTCTTAAACGGATGCAATTATTAATATGGTTGAGGAATTGATTTGCTTAGATTCCAATTTACTTTTAACTTTAGAAGCTCTAAGTTTATATATATATTGTGTATATATATATATATACAGGATTTTAAGCATTGCTTTTCATATTTTCGAAAGTCGAAACTTTGCAATAATTTGGATTTAATTTTTTCATCTAAGAACTGCTTCCGTTTATATTCCAAGAAATACTTTTTTATTGACTGATATTTAATTACGGAGGTACATATAAATATACGCACTATTTCCTCGGTAATAATCTATAAAACAATCGCACATTTGGGTTACGCTTTCTCTAACTCTTGATGTTTGCTTCCATGACAAGGAGAGTGGTAAACTCCTTATTTGAGTGAACCATTCTGTTCGACGCTTGTTTACGATGGGATATGCTCGTTCCTCGATCATTCTTTTCTTCCTAGTGCAAGAGGGGATTCCGAAGACACTGTTCTTTAAGAGCTATGGAAACAAACGGAGAAAGAAAATAAAAATCTGAGACAGGATTTTTCTAGATAACTCCTCTTTTAATTGTATTTATATCGGTATATTTTTTTATATTTCATGGTATCAAAAATTCAGAATTAAAATTTTTTTCATATACTCCAAGATCATGTTAAAATATCATTTTGTTATGTAACTATTAGGTACATTTTAACAGAAAAAAAAATTATAACGGGCTATTAGAGCTTATTATATACTTACAAAAATGTAATTTCAAAGTAACATTAATAACGCTAAATTATTTCTTTCTAGCGTAGTTTTAAAAATACAATAGAGTTTTGAATTAAAAACAAATAACTGAAATGCGAACCAAAATTTTTATACTAAATGAAAATAGGAGAGAAACATAAACGATTCTCTGTAAATATGCAAATAAACGCATTTAATCATGTTGGATGAAGATTACATCATACATGTTGCAATAATTAGTTTTACTGAAAAATTGCAGAAAATAAATAAAATCGAGTATTCCAGGTTTTGGGGTAAGAATTTGAGTTCCTTATGTAAATAATGCTGTGTTAGAACGAAATGGTTCAGTTTTAACAATTAGTCATACAGTGCAAGTGCATCTTTTCGTTTTCTGTTTAGTAATATTAATTTTTATATTTTATCCATGAACAGAGGTTGAATGAAATAAAATGCACACATCCAAGCCTTACCTGGGAACAAAATTCTCTCCTTAGGTTTCGGGTCTTTGCTTCTCCCTCTACTTTTCAAGGCAATGCAACAGAATTGTTAGGTGTAAACGTTAAGGTAAGCAATATCGTAACAAAAGATCTTTGATGCTAGGCAGATGAGCTTACTTTATTCCAGATAAAAATATAAATGAATTTTCTAAAATAAATTGCATTTACTGTATATTACTAAATATTCACACTGTAATTACAAATATTTACAACAACAACGCAGTTCCTTCTGTACACTATCGACTGAATCATGAAATCAAAATATACTGGCCCACCAGCGGCTCAGCTGTAAAGTCGCTGAACACTGGTAGTTCGGTCCGAGGTTCGAATGCCGCGAACAGGCTGGCTATATTAGAGATTTCGGGTTTTCTCCATGTGTAACGTGTGTCAGCTTCCTTTAGAAAGTCCTCCACGAAGGCATTCCTCTTCTTAGGCAGATAGCTCCTGAGACTTTGCCGTAATCACATTGACCTAAATCTAAATCTGAAATCAAAATTTAGGCAAATTATGCTTACTGTTTCAAATAAAGGAACTTGGAGGCGTGGACCAAAGCATTTGGAGATAATAACGCATTGCGGCTTGGTAAGAAAAATATCTAAAGAAAAGTATTTTCAGTGTCATTCACTAAAAGATATATTTGCAGAATATTTCAACAAATACAGCTAGGGAAATTTAAATTCGAAGTCATTTTTAAGTATCAAAATTTTTAATATTATTATTCTTTACATTTATTTGTCAGGTGAGAACATTCAATTGGTCTTATCAAAAACTTCGAATTCCCAGATATCGTCTAATCAAAGTTCTTTGCTGTACCTCTTCTAATTTACTTAATCAAAGAAATTTCAATATACTTCGTTAGTATAATTCCTAGATAATGAGCTAACCGTATGATCTACAACCATCAAGCGGAAAGAAGATTTTCACATTTTTTACTATTTTGTTAACAATATAAGTCTATTTCATTTAGAAACAAAGAATATATGCTCATTTTCCGAAAGAAAGACATATATTTTAGTTTAAAAAGCAAAAAATAAGAAATTCAAGTAAATAAGCTGCTATAAGGAACAATTCTTGTAATTGATAATTTCAATTTTGTTCCTTTTACACTAATAAATTAATTCGGTATCATTTATTAATAATGGTAAATTGAAATCATTCTTAAAACAATATTAATAAATGTTAATATATGGAGCTCACCTATTTTCCACTTATTGTTCAGGAATTAACAGACATTTACTCGTATTCATATTGAACTCTATGCCTTAATTTTAAGTTCTTTTGCGAAATCTTAAAAAAAAAGTTCATCATTCAATATCATTCATCCAAGCAATAAAGTATACATGAAATTCTAAAAATTTCCCCCTACACTACATAAATTAACACATATGCCATCCCTTATTATTGTTGAATTCTAGACCTTTTTTTTAATTCCCTTTATTAGAGTTATTAATATACTGCTTTATCGTAAGTGGAATTTATTTAAAGCATTTAGCGCAGATATAACTAGTTCTTAATTTATTCAGCTTATAGCTATATTTATAGGCCAAATATCATCATATTTTGGCTTACATTCGCAAGTTCAGGTTTAATATTTTTTCCTTTCCGCACGCAAAACAATACTTTACGCATCGTTTTCCATATTTTGGAAAGCCGAAACGTTGCCATAATTTGGATTTAATATTCTTACCTAAGAAATGCTTACATTTAAGTTTCAAAAACTGATTTTCTATTGATTGATATTAAATTACAGACAAGAGAAAACATAATATTTATCACTTCCTTGTGCAAAGTAATGGAAGTATTGCAACCATGAAAAATCTCGTGTATCATATTTCAACAGAAATATCCATTTTTAACGTTCCCGACTAAATTTGGACGATTTCTTAGCGTGATTTCGGTGTTTACAGGCAGAATAAAGTACTATGCTTTCCAAAATGGATTGAAAAATGCATTTAATGTATATTTAAAAGGAATTTTCTCATGATATCTGTACGTATGTATATGCATCATGTATATATCATGCAAAACGCAAAGACCATTAGCCATTTAACGTTGAAATTTGTATATTGTATATGGGTGTGCTGAAACATCTAGTTGTACACTTTCATTTTTTATTGTAATAGGGTGTTTGGTGTATTTGGTGTGTTTAATTATGGCAAAGCACAATAGGAATATCTTCTTAAGAGGAGGGATGCCTTCGTGGAGGACTTTCTAAGAGAAACTTGCTCGTATACACGTTACACATGGGGAAAACCACGAAAACGCCCATGCAGCCAGCCCGTTCGCAAGATTCGAACCTCGGAGCGAACTACCAGTGTTCAGCGACTTTACCGCTCGGCCGCTGGTGGGCCTTATTGTAATAGGGAGAATTAAACGTAGATATACTATTACTAATATATATACATGTATATATATATATATATAGTATCTACTGTATCGTATCGTATTATGGTATTGTTTTGTATTGTATAGTATCTTATATCAGTTGGCTTTATACAGGTTAAATATGTTAATTTTTATTCATTATAATCGTTTAATTAGCTTTTGTATTGTATTGTATTGTAGTATTGTATAGTATTGTATGGTATCTTATATAAGTTATCTTTTATGCAGGTAACTGCATCAATTTATTTGCTGCATTAGGATCACTGGTATCATGACAATTTTAAATGTATTTTTGTGTCACCAACACTGAATGTATTTTGTATTTTCATCACTAGTGTCATGACAATTTTAAATGTATTTTTGTGTCACCAACACTGAATGTATTTTGTATTTTCATTGTATAGTATTGTATAGCATCTACTGTATCGTATTATATTGTGGTATTGTATCTACTGTATCGTATTGCATTGTGGTATTGTATAGTATTGTATACTATCTTATATCAGTTGGCTTTTAGTACAGGTTAAATATGTTAATTTTTTTTTTTTTTGTATTGTATTGTATTGTATAGTATCTTATTCGTTAACTTTTATGCAGGCTAAATATGTTATTTTTATTCCTCATAATCGTATAATTAGCCTTATTGCATGTTTTTCCCACAATACCACGTGATCAAGTGTATTGTACCGCTATTGCATTCTGTTACATTGTATTCTTTTATTTTTATTTCTTTTGGTATATCCTCTGTGTATTGCTGTAATCATTTACATTCATTATTTCACTATGTTCTCTATTTTTATATTATATTGTCATTAAGTCTAATTCTACTGTCTATATTTATTCATTGTATATTATTGGGCTGCCCAACATCAGACTGTACTTTAGCTTATGTATATTCTATATTTGTATGTATTACACCTTTGTAAAATTTTTGCTTATTGTCCAAACTCGCCCTTTTTGGCCCTGCATGCTTTTGTTATTTTATTTAATAAATGTGGGGCCTGGGCGGTTGTTGGGACTGTCTTTCGTGGGCATTTGGTCTGTTGGACTGCCCCCGGGTTGAATTTGGCTCTGGGTTAGGGCGCCCGGCGCGTGGCGTCTTGTAATTCCTCTTTAGGCTCTAGATATAGGTGGACGTGGTGCTATACCGATTAACCTTTTGGTAAAGGGACAGTGCCCACGTCCTCCGTTGCTTATCGCTTATATAAATACACCCACCCACTTACCTCGCCTGAAAGTCCTACTCCGGCCGGCGCAGTCCTTGGTTTTAGTCTTATCCTTTCAGAGCTTTAAATGATGAAAATATTCCAGTTTTGGCATATTCATGTTTTAAATAAAAAAATGGACAACTTACAAAATATAACCTGCTTCATATATGCATATGTAATGGTGTTTTATGCTCGTTATGAAAAAATCAATAAACGTTTTACACTCGTACAACAAAAATAGACATGGACTTTTGATTTCAAAATTTGCAATGTTTTATGCCATTATCAACTTGCCTTGAGAGATCGGGTAATTAAGTTAGAATTCCAAGAAGTAAGTTTAAATGAAGTCAGCAAAATATGTGTATAATTTAATGTGCCCTAAAAGGAAGTTATGTCATGTCCACATAAGATTTTTTAATTAAATCCTTACAATTATGATGATTATCATGAAATTATTCGTCTTCCATGAGCTAATATATCTTCATCCATTCAACTTTATTCATATTTAAATTTCGTTTGCTTAAATAAACTTCTGCTAAGACTGACATATGGGTTTATAGAAAACAAGTTTCATGTATGGTAAATATATCTCTATTATGCAACAAAAAAACATTTTGAAGCCCATCATTTCATTCTGAAAGAAATTTTTAAATAACTCTCCATTCATAAGCAAATTTTACCTTAAAATTCACGGTTTAATTTTTTCGCCAATGAAACTAATGTAAGTAGATGCTGATTAAAAACATTTCAGAGCGAAATGCTGAAGCGTAGTAACAAGCCAAAGAGTAAGTGTAATATCATTTTATTCTTAACCCTAAGGCAGTTCTTAAAAGCTTCCAGTTTCAGTAAAGAATACTTTTTTTTTTAAATTCTTTTTTCTAAAATCGAGTATTGGCGGCAAACTTTGCATTATCTCAGCAATTTTCACAGCCTGAGGGAAAGACGGAGGTACAAAAGAATCAGAGCAGCAGAAAACTCGAAAGCTTAAGAGTGTGGATGAAAAATCACGTTATCTGGAATGTAAAGTTCAGGTTTTGAATTTGGGAAAGATATGAAATGTCAAACAAGTGAAATCGCCATGTTTGATAGAATTAAATGCCAAAATAGGTTGGATCTTCATATTTAACACGTACTTAAATAAGCAGATGTAGAGGGTTTGCGCTTACAGATAACTCTGCAAACTTAGTCTTGATATGCATAAGTTTGCTCTTGGGTAAGGACCGATTCTTATAGATCAAAAGTCAGTATATGACCCTTTCTATAAATGAAAACTGATATAAATATTTGCATAAATTTCTAAAAAATTAAACTTTCTGAAAACGCATAACGCATGTGGAATTTTCGTAAATATTTGATTCTGTCAATCGGTTATTTAAGTGTAGTACATTGCTGTAACATGCTGATAATGTGCTATTATTATACAATTAATTATATAGCATATAAAGAATTACTCTGGCCGCTTATGATCGTCTCATAGTGTAAGTTGCAGCACAGGTGGCTAGGAAACAAAAGATCTGTTCGAATTCTTCGAGGTTGGAATTCCTGGGAAGGCACAGCTAATTTCTAAATCTTCCTGCTCAGAACAAAAATATAATAGCTCTGAAAAACCTCTAAAGAAAAATATACGATAGCTTGTCAACATATGGATATTTGCGATTGGACCTGTGTCCTCACCAGCCATCCTTTAAAATGGTGGAAAGTATGAAGTATCATTGCATTCTCCTATGTCTTTTCTTGTGATGTATGTAATAGCTCACCTGGCTCGCAATCGATACATGCGTGGGTACCGGCCAACCGGTAAAGTGGTTAGCGTCGCTGACTGCTGTGCCGAAAAGCCTAAGTTCGAGTCCCGGAGAAAGCATGGATGTTTGTAAATGTATAGTGTCGGTGCGGCATGGCGGCGCTCTAAATATGCAGTGAGCCAAAAGTCCTGTTATGTGGTTTGGTAGAGGGTGGGAGACCCTCGGATCCGTCCTCACAGGGTGCTCTCCATCAAAATAGGGGGCGGAACTGAAATAAATCGCACTGTCACCTGTAAGGTGACCAAGGCTGTTGCCAACGACAGGCGTAATCGTGCTCTCCCTGCCACGAGGAATTTCGTGAGCTTGGGCTGACTATCTCAGACAAGTGAGCATAAGTAACAACAACAGCAACAGCATGCGTGAATGGAATCCCAAAGAGGAGATAGTGGATTCCTCACGTCTTCTACTCCAAATAATATAGTACATCTTAGTAATAGTGCTTATTAATATTTTATTATTATAAGCTAAAATCCATTGAGGTAGGAAAGGAAAGAGAGGCCAATCGACACTGGAAGTGAAGCACTGCTTTGAAGCTTGGGTTACCAGATGGGGTGTTCTTTGTTTACATTCAGAAGCTCGCTTGACTGGATTCTGATAGTATTTCGACACACGACAGTTCCATACAAATCAAAAAAGGGACACTTTCGCATGAAAGAAACATTCATAGTGTGATGGATAATAGCAATTTGTATAGTTTAGTGACATTTACGCAAAAATCACATCTTCGTTATTTTTCGATAACTAACAACAGCGATTGTGATTATGAATTTGTTTTATAAAATTCTAAGCTGATGAACTACAAAAATATAGATTTTAAGAAAAATGTTATGCTTAAAGAATGAAAAATACCTTACTGAACATTTAAAATTTTATACCTCTTTCGATACCCTTGATAGAGTATTCGCTACTTTTATTTTATTTTCCAAACGCCAAAATGTTTTAAATAAAACAAATTTTTTTCACACCCATATATTGTTGCATATTATTGCAAAAACCATGTATCTGCCTTGACAAGATACATAAATATTCATTAAATTATTTATAAATGTATTTGAAATGAAGAATTTATTCACTTATAAATAACTGTGAAAGCACTGTGAAGAAATCTAATTATTAAATGTATCTAATTTACGATAATTATAAATGTTATCTAAATATATAATAACCTTAATATTGAATCGTAAACATAAATTGAAATCCTGTTGACAAATACGTTATAAAACTATTTAAGCAAGAATTGTTCGTATTGGAAAGCAATCTGTTAAAAGGTATTGTAAAGCAAATGCTATGAGATGCGCACTTAAGAACGTAATAAAGAGTTTTGGATTATGTATTGTTGAAATGAAGAGTAAGAAAAAATCTGATAAATATAATTAAAAGAATTATTCCCCTTACATTTTATAATAACTCAGTTACAAGTTTTAAATAATACTTAAAAAAAAAAAAATATTCCCTTTCAGAAATGTTCAGAGAAAGTCAAATACTATTTAATACCTATTTAATTATTAAGAATTAGCAAAATACTTATTTAAAGTATTTTGCTAATTCCTAATAATTCTCTAATTTAAAATGAACCGAATAGAGCATTAATTATAAATTGACTTACATTTTTCGATTTAAAAGATGCCTCAGAAACCAAAAAATCATGTCATATTTAAGAAAGTATTTTAGGAAGAAGCTCTATAAATAGAAAAGAAATAATGCATAATTTTAATATTAATAATACAATAAACTTTGTTCTTAATTTTTGTACCTTAACCGAATAAAATCGAATTACCTTAATTTTTTTCTAATGTAATTAACGAAATTCAAATTAAACCATTCTGAGAAAAGTGTCCTGTGAAAAGTACAGCATTTAATTTCTTTCAGAATGAAATGTTGTTTAAAAATATGTTGTTTTCACATACTTAGGACTCTGAAGTGTTGTAGAAAAAGAAAATATATACATTTATATGTATATTTACGACGTAATTACAAAATATTTACATCCGAACGCGTCAAATCCCATTGAACTCAATGGTAAATGACCCAATGTTTTGGTCGCCACGTAAGGATCGCCGGTGCTTCAGAACAGGGTACGGGAGAAACTTGTTTAGGGCGACTCCATGTTACTTCCTACCTCCATGCTAAAATCTGAAAGTTTATTTTTGTATGAATATTATAATCTCATCGCAGACTAACGAAATTTGATGCACATGACATAATATCTAAAAACTGTCATGACATCTGTGTACATGTTTACATTACCATCATTACTTTCTGTTAACTGACCAAGCTATCACTTCAGTCCGACCAAAGACTGCCGCATTTACTATTATTGTAAAAGCATTATTTCTTAAAGCGTAAACAATTAAAACTTCCTTAAGAGAAATATATATCTAAACATAAACATAAAGATGCGTCATTTTGTCTTATTTGCCACATTACAAATATTTTTTGCGATAAAATAGCAACATGCAGTGCATTATAGGAATCCGTTTCCAAAAATGTATTTCTGTAAAAAGCAAACAATATACTTCTCATTCAGAAATGTATTTAGACTCTTCATTGAATTATACGCAGCATATTAATGTATTTCTAAAAATGCATTTCTAAGTGTATTTCTAATTAAGGTATTTCTACTTTATGTGAAACTGATAAGGAGAAAGCTGCAGGGTATTACTTATTTAGTTAACTAGTCTGTTCACTATTGAAACTTTCAGCAACTTATCGCGCCGTTTATTATTGTACATAGTTATTATTGTAGTCATGTTTATTATTGTAGTCATTTAAATTCAGGTTTCAACAAATGTTTTTATTTAAAACTTTGAACTCAACGAATACAATATCTGGGATCATAAATAATTCTCCGCAGTTTGCGAGATTTCAGCTACCATAAAAAGTAAATTAAAATTCAGAGTATAAAGGAATTCTTAGAGAAGTGCGACGAAACACTGCAACGTAATTCGTGGCTACCAGAACCCTTTTACTAGCTGTTATGTGTCCTTTTAGGTACGTGTCTCATTTACATCCTGGTGACGGGTGACAAAAATACAAGTTATTGTGAAATTTAAATAATAAATTAATGGGTTAATTAACCCAAAACATAGAACATTAACTGTTGAATGAAAAAAATGGATATATTAAGTGAATCACTTTGCAATAATACTACTTAAAATTGCAGTATTCTGACATACACATACATTTTATCATTTCTCACATTCTTTTCCTCGTAATTATCGCATCAAATTTCGAACATAATGGTGAAACACTAACTTCTTTCAAACACAGATAATATGCACATTCAGACTCCAATGCAATGTTAAATAAAAGCAACTCAAAAAGGGGCAGAAATATAAGGTAACTAAAAACTTTCTTGTCTTTTCTGATATGACACTGGAAGAGTGAACTCTAACATAAAAGTAGTCTCCAAATGTGGAGATGAAATTGTTAGGATGGGAGTCCGGACATTGACCAAGAGTATAACAACGCGTTGCATCTGTACTTCAAGCATAAATCACACAGCGACTGATTGAATTTGATGCGTCCGAGGCCTGTTTGTTTGCTGTAGGATTCTAAAGTGGATCTGTCAGCAGCAGAATCAAGTTGGCGAATTTGTCAGACTTTTGGAGATGATGCCATTAATGAACAAACCGCTAGGCAATGGTTCCAGAAGTTCAGGTCAGGGGATACGTCTCTTAGTAATGCACCACGCAGCGGTCGGCCACAAGCGCTGGACGACGACACCCTGAGAGCAGCCATAGAGAATGACAGTAACTTATCATCTGGTGAGCTTGCTGCACACTTCCAGGTATCTGATGCAACGATCATACTCCACTTGCACAGCGTAAGAAAGCCATACAAGCTGAGCAGGTGGGTACCCTACTCACTGTCCGACGCAACAAGCAACAGTGCGTCGCTGCCTGTTTATCATTGTTTACTTGACATCGCAATGCATCCATATTTAATTAAATACTCACCAGCGATAAAGCTTGGGTCCAGCATGACACACCCAGGCATTACAGACATTGGTTGTCACCACAGGACTCTGTGTCTCACATTGCGAAACCTTCTCTCCAATCATTGAACTAGTCGCCAGGGGGTGCACATTGAGCTCCTGCCAGTGGGCCAAACCATCACTCCAGGCCTGTACTCGCAGCAGTTGGACCGTGTGCAACAGGCACTGATGCATAAAGAGCCAGCTTTGGTCACGTAAGGGTGTACTCCTCCTCCATGACAACGCGAGCCATCCAGCGACTGGACTGGGAGACACTGCCCTATCCACCATGCTCCCCAGGCCGCGCGCCAGTAGACTACCACCTTTTCCATTCCCTGGACAACCATCTTTGTGGCAAATCTTTCAACAACCGGCGAGACATCGAAAAGGCCTTTCAAGGACTTTTTTGCGCCCAAGAATCCTGAGTTTTATCGCGA
Organism: Stegodyphus dumicola; assembly: GCF_044657685.1. Lineage (NCBI taxonomy): Eukaryota > Metazoa > Arthropoda > Arachnida > Araneae > Eresidae > Stegodyphus > Stegodyphus dumicola. Next base: position 93,184,659 of record NC_140772.1, on the reverse strand, counting down.
TGGCATCGCACAGCTACCCACTCGTTGGCACTGGATGACAATGGTGATTACTTTGAGGAGTAGCGGTGATTATTATTTGTTGTATGTCGTTTTCTTTTTTGTTGTGAAAACGGCAAGAACTTTTTTGGCTACCTTGTATATCAAATATATGCAAGATATGAAAAGGGATGTTTTGAATGTTTTGCTGTACATTTTTACTAACATAATTATAAATAATAAGCTAAAGTACGTGCATAAAAATATAAATGAACTTTATAGTTTATAATATTTTATAATTAATGCCTTATTAAAGTTTTCTGCAATGCACATTTTTGCACAAACAAAGTAACATAAGGCTGTGTTTACGAAACTGAAATAAAAAATAAGCGATAATTATTCTAAGAACTATAAAATCCATATCTCTGAAAGAAAACATGCTGCATTTTACAAAGCTGATCAAACAATTTTGGTTTCAGAAAATAATGTCAAAAATTTCAAATGCAAATAAAAAATAAAAATGTGATTTTTCTATTATGATTCGTGCACCACAGCGTGTAACTTCCTCTCTAATTCTTTAATGGGTACTGCGGAATATTTCTTTCATTTTTCTAAAGAAAGTATAGTTTAAAGAGTTCATATAGAGAGTATAGTCATGCAAATAATACTAGTGCTGGATGAAGATGAGGTGTCAGGTGACAAATACCATCCTCCTCCACAATATTGAACGGTGTCATAATGCTAAAGCTCTCACTGACCTAACGTGAGAATAATGATGGAAGATACAGAATGATCCGTTATACTCATCTGTTAAGTAATACCGTCAATAAACTAAATAAAGATATCTACGAGACTGTTTTATGAATAACTTTATTGAATGAACACGAGACTTTTAATGTATTAGACGCGAGTTTTATGTATCCTTTTTTTTTTTTTTGTGGACGGCATCAGTTTACGGCGTTGCCATGCACGTTCTGATCCGTGTTTTCTTGGTGATAGAAGTGTTCTATGAATTTAATGTTGATATGAATTGAATTGAATATTATATTGTATTTTTTATCTGTTTATTGAATAATATCCTAGTTCCTGCTTTACTTCAAAGAAACTGTGACAATGCTGATGTCAAGTATTAATAAAAGTGTTTATTCGTCAAGAAGCATGTGCAGAATTCAAGTAGATAAGATTTATTTCTTTTTCTATAAATATTGAATTTTTAAACAGATATTCGGCTAAATCGCAGAATAGGCTGCATCAGTCGATGCTGTGTTTACTTCTCTTATGCTTGGACACGCCTTTCTATGACGTAATATTGGTAAACTCTCCTTAAAAACACGTTATAAGTATGCTATAGCTTCGTAATTAAAGAAAACTTAAATGAAGTTTTAATGAGTTGAAATGGTAGGTTTATACTGTTCTGCGCGAGATTTTTTTTAATTATAAATCTACTTTTGTGTGGTGTGTGGTAGTGTTAGGATTTAACGCAACGAATTATCTCTGACAAATGTATTATTAAGATACCAAACGATTGAAAACGATTATTACCAAACCATTGAAAACGATCATTACCAAACGATTGAAAACATTGAATACGTGAGTTAAAAATTATAACCGCAACTTCTGAAAATACAGAAAAGAATTCAAAAGAATGTTTTCATTATTGATGAGTGTGTCAAAATCGGTGCTTACTGCAGAATGGATGAGTATTTGACTCTGGATTTTTTTAATCAGTTGGAGCGAAGAGGCAAAAAGAGGGTTATTGAGTGGTGTATGGAGAAAAGTTTGATTGCAATATCGTATAAGTGGCCAATTTGTGGAACAAATATGAAACTAGTAGAGAGACGGTTTTGAGACGTATAGACGATTTTGAGTGGTGCGCAATGCCGAGTTTGTGCAACTCTGAGATTTTTTTTAAAGTGAAAATTGATCGATGTGCACATGGGCAAAGCCAATGTGGTGCGCAATGCTAATTTGTGTAATTCTGGGATTAGTGAAAATAGATCGATGGGCACATGGGCAAAGCCAATGTGGTGCTCAATGCCGAGGTTATGCGCGATGCCGAGTTTGTGCAATTCTGGGATATTTTTAAGTGAAAATAGATCGATGTGCACATGAGCAAAGCCAATGTTGTGCGTTGTGCGCAATGCCGAGTTTGTGCAATTCTGGGAAGTTTTTTGAAGTGAAAATAGATCGATGTGCACATGGGCAAGCCATGTCGTGCGCAATGCCGGGGTTGTGCGCGATGCCGAGTTTGTGCAATTCTTGGATGTTTTTTTAAGTGAAAATTGATTGATGTGCACATGAGCAAAGCCAATGTGGTGCGCAATGCCGAGGTTGTGCGCGATGCCGAGTTTGTGCAATTCTTGGATGTTTTTTTAAGTGAAAATTGATCGATGTGCACATGGGCAAAGCCAATGCTGTGCGCGATGCCGATTTTGTGCAATTCTGGGATTTTTCTTAAGTGAAAACAGATCGATGTGCACATGGGCAAAGCCAGTGGGGTGCGCAATGCCGAGTTTGTGCAATTCTGGGATTTTTTAAGTGAAAATAGATCGATGTGTACATGGGCATAGCCAATGTGGTGCGCAATGCCGAGGTTGTGCAATTCTGGGATGTTTTTTGAAGTGAAAATAGATCGATGTGTACATGGGCAAGCCAATGTGGTGCGCAATGCCGAGTTTGAGCAATTCTCTGATTTTTCTTTAAGTGAAAATAGATGGATGAGCACATGGACACCGAGTTTGTGGAATTCTTTGATGTTTTTCGAGCGAATACTGATCGTTGTGTAGAAGAGAAAACGAGGTTGTGTGTGATGCCGAGCAATAATGTAACTTTAGTTATGTGCAATGTTTAACATATCGTTAGTGTATTTTAAATTTGTATTGTTGTTTTAATTGTGAATTACATTTAAGACGTCATTTTTCATTTAAATTGCATTTTTAATTTTTTGACTTTGATATGTTTATAACGCTTTCCGACTTACGACATATATCGATAGCCCGAAGATCTACTCAACAGTAGCAAAATTGTTAACTTTAACTCTTGAAGTAAAGTTTACCTCATATTTTAATACGTAGTGTTTGGTATCGTAATTGCACTTGATAATATGAGTTCATTGATAATATGTGTGTGTGTGCGTATGTGAAGCATTGCTTAGTGTTCCAAGTTTGTAGTATTTATTTTATTATATTATTTTCTTTCATTCTGAGAAATTAGATTTTTTTAATTTATTAATGCGTAGAATTCTAGCATGCCTACACAGAATATGGCGTGATTTAGGAATTTAGAAACTGATATGAAAGCTATGTAATCATGTTCATATGCAATTAAAAAATATTCTTTTTTTTATTAATGTAAAGTTTAAAATTTTTAGAAATAATGAAAATTGTCTAATTATTGGTATGTAAGGAATTATGTCGTTACGTAGAAGGTAATTTGTAAAAATGATAAAATTGAAATGTTCCACAATATGAATTTAAATTAAAAAAAATATTTTATTTGTATAAATAAAAATAATAATAATAATAATTTAATAAAAATCTTTGAAAATATTGAAGCTCTACAAGTATTAGAGACTGCGACGTTGTTTATCGTTTTAATAATTGGTAGAATTCGCTCACTATATCATGGTAATTTTAAATATAAACAATTTATTATACTTATTATCAGTAACGACTAAGCTTAAATGTTATAAATGTAAATTAAAAGTAAAGAATTTGATATTAATTTACAATAATAAACAATTTATTATTGTTATTTTTAAAAGAAAATAGAAAGTACACATAGTGTAAATGCGAGACTACATTGTGACGTCACAACCTTAGTCCCACCCATTTATGGACGTCACACAGCTCCTCCTACTGAACTTTGTTGATGCAGCCTATTCTGCACTTTTACCCAGATATTTTATTAGTACACTCAATGTGTCTAATTATTATTAAGGTTTATATACGTATATATTAAGAACATGTGCAGAACAACCGTTGATGGGTAGTCTCGGCGTAGTTCTGATTTTTTGGTATTTTTGTTACGTCATCAGATACGAGCATGTGCGGCTAAGAACTGTTAGACAAAATTAAAAAAACACTACGATGAAAACATTAAAAAGAACAGAAAGAAACTTTTCCATTTTTAACAAGTTGAAATGTGTCAGAAATATGATCATCTGTTATTATGCATGTCTTCACTCTGCTAATTTTTTTGGCGACATCAATAGATACTCTGTCATCTATTTTATTTGACAGCAGAATCTCTTTCTTCGATCTGTAGTCTTGCAGCAGAAATTCTTTCTTCGATCTGTTGTCTCACAGCAGACAATCTTTCTTTGATCTGTTGCCTTACAGCAGAAACACGTTCTTCAATTCCTCCAACTTTATTTTTAGCTGTATCTATTGTGCCTTACATAGCTTCGAATAGTCTTCTGTTATGTCAGTAAATTCTCTTTTCAATTACTCTTGACCTTGAATCTCACCTTTCTTTTTTGCCGGTTTTTTCTCTTCTTTACCAGTTTTCATATCCTCTTAATCAACATTCATATTTTCTTTAAAGGACCTGATGGCTCCTTCCAACATTTCTTCGAATGCAGTAAAGGCTGGCACTAATTTTCTTAGTTACCCACCCATCATTCTTGTCATCGGGATTCAGTCCCACTTCTGACACCAAAAATGGCTGCTTGCCTTCGGGTTCTTTATAGACTGAATGCACACTGAACCGATGGTAGACTGTTAGCTTTTATTTTAGCAAAAGAAGCAATGGACAGTTCTGGAACATTCGACGAACGTACTGGTACAGCTCTTCTCAGAATAACAGAGCACATTCAATAACTACCACTTCAAACTACTGAGAATGTTAAACATAACGCAATGCAAAGTGCATGAAGAGCGAAGTTCGCAAGCATATCTCTCATTAAACCGAAGTCCACTCTGAACTGAAAACGTGAGAACTGTGCTCTCTCCGGGCTTATATAGTTTTCTCACGACCTTCAAGAAATCTCTAGTACGTTCAATTTTTTTAAATTACTGGAAGACATTTAGGGTTAAAGCTACATATACGAGCCGTATACGGTCACATATAGGTGTCAATTGCAATGCAGTTACTCAATTACACTACCAATTACAATTATAAAGAGACTCATTCAAAATATCATTAAATGTTCGCCATGTTTAACTACCCTTTGCCATTTCTCGCCACATTTGATGAAAACAATTAGTCACCAAACAGACTTGGCGATATCTCGTCAATTTAGCGAGATATGCATTTAACTCATAACATTTAACATTGACATAGACTTGCAACTGTAAACTAATTTTTCAAGAAGAGCTTCACTTTCATCGGACATTTCATGTAACATTATGCACAATTTGTATTACGTGCTTTAAGGCAGTCACTTAGGAAAGATATTTCATCAATAACAGAAGTGGTCACTCTGATTGTATTCATAGCAAGCTTGCAGAAAGTAGTATATGGAACAGGCAGCTTCGAAAAACATTTTTTTAAAAAACATATTTTTAACTTTTATTTACTTGACTAATAAAAACGTGATTAACTTGTGAGCGCTTTATTTTATTATACCATTCACACTCAATTTATATATTGTTATTTTATGCAATACATAAAACAAAATGCCTAAAACATTAAATTTTAAATGAAAAAAGATTGTTAGCCCAAAAGGGAAGTTAATACAGAATGGGATCTGCATGATTCTTGCATTGTGAAAAACGTACGGTACCTAAAGCTATCAAATTTTGAATAACGTAGTCTTCCATCTGAGCATGGACACCAGTAAGCCCGAATTTTATATTTCGAATTTGTTTTATTATCGGTCTCATATTCTGTAAAACTTCAATTAATTTTTGGTTAACAAACTCAAGGATTTCAAAGCGAACAGTGAGAAAACTTTACGAAAAAAATAATTATTAACTCCAGCGCGCGAGACTGTCCATTGGAATTTCTAAAGATATGCTGTTTTTATATATTTTATGATTTTGCTGCTAAATTTAATTTAAAGGTAGAGTAAGCGACATGAACGTGATATTTAATACGTAAAAATATGAAAAGTTAAAAATAGAAAGGCAAAAAAATGTTTTGTAAAGCCATCATAGTAAGAACACTGAACATTGATATAATGAGCTAAGACCGAGGGGAAAAAAAAAAAAAAAAAAAAAAAAAAAAAAGCAGAAAAATGTATGCCAACACTTTGACGCTGCATTCGGAATTCTAAATGTATACTGCCATGCTGATCTTAAAATTTTGGTTATTTTGCAATTGAATTGTGTATGGCGTCATTGCGAAGAAAATAATGCATAATATCATAGCTATATGAAAAAAAAAAGTGAATTAGGGTGAGTTTAACGGCAGACTGGTAGACTGCAAGCTTAGCTAGAGTATTAAAAACTTTAGCAAACCGTTTTGGGCGACCGTTAAAATTTTAAACCTTTCAGAATTTTACTATTTTTATTTTCTCTATGTTGGTAATTATTCAAATGATTTGTTTTGATGAAAGGCATTCATGTAAGATCTCTGTTAGGAAGTCCTGCATGCAAAAACCAAATTGAGAACAGTGCTGTTCCCCACTCCTCCCCCTAAAAAGGTACGAAATAAAAGAAAACAAAAGTCCACTGCAATTAATAAAAATATTATACAAATCTAAACATGAAATTAAATGCTATAAGAGGTGGAAAATTTCAACATTGACCTTTTTCAATTATTTTCAAAAATACTGATAAAAATATTTTATATGAAGCCTAAAATAGAAATGGTTAAGCATTCAAATAGCTTCACTTCATTTAACAAAAGCTTAGATGGAAAATTCCAAAACCATCATTTCGGAGCTAAACACATATGTATATTTACACATTGTAGGATTTCTATTAGATTGAGGGGCTCAAAACCATATAAATAAATTCAACGATGTATTAAGTTGTAAATGTAAACAGAAATCATACTATTCTCTAATGGATGTAGCTTCGCAGTTAATATATTCGCTTTAAGTCTTTATATAAAAATATAACATTTTTGGAAAATTTCAATAGAGAAAAATTTTGAGAAAATAAAAGAAAAAAAAAAAAAAAAAAAAAAAAAAAAAAACTGCTTTTCACTTTTGCAGGAGATTTGCAGTTAAAATAAGCATTTAAAGCATATTCCACAGACAGCATAATGAAAATTTTAGCATATTTTCATTAAATTCATTACTTCATGGAATTTACAATGCATGATAAAGCAAATAGCATAAAAGTGTATTAAATGATGGATATTGTTTCTTAAGTTTCATTATATAGATAATAATTAAATTGCAATACACTATTAATCTCTATTTTTGTCGGTTGTATAATTTCTTTTAGTAAGCCGTAAACCAGAGAGCTACATGATTTACAAAATCCAGGAATTAATCTAAATTTTACAATAAAGTATTTGTTTAAACACATGCATACAGGTAAAAAGCTTTACTACGTCAAAGAGTTAACGGTGGAGAACATGGAGTGCAATTCAAATAGATTTAAGTGCAAATATACATAATCATAAGATGTGTTATTACGTAATTCTAAGGCATAAAGTGTTCAGCGTTAAAGTTCTTTATTGGAATGGAACAACTACGAAACATTTATCGCTGGTTCTGGTGATGTATTGTGCACTAACCATATTATGCACTAACAGCCCTACATAATAGTCAGGATCACCATTTGCATTTTCGAAGTTTCTGGTACAAAGATTCACATAGTGTTTCGAATAGCACATCTGATATAATATTAACGCTTCTGCAGTAGTCTAGATTAGGATTCCATCAGCATTCCGTTTTGTTGAAATTCAGGCTAATAATGATATTGGATAATAATTTATTTTGTTCTTTTAATTAATTTTGTTCTTCGTGAAAGTGTGATGAAAGATTTTTTATCTTAATGGAATATAATTAGTAAGCTTTTCTCAAGCCTTAGATATATAAATATTTAGTATAAGTCAAATAAAATCCCATAATTACAAATCATACTTTTTACTTAATAATATTAATAATATTTTCATTGTTTTACTGTAATAATAACAGCGTCGTAATTGCAGTCACAGGATTTTATAATTAAGAAATATAGTTACCTATTTAGAAGGTATTTGTCGGTGGCAATTAAAGTTTCATATCTTTAATCGCGGTTATAGTTAAAAATGATTGTAAAGCTAAGCATATCCGTACTGGGATAAGATTAAATCACTTTGGATAAAAAGTGATTTAATATAATGAACGAATGTTTAGATACATGGTTCAGTTTTCAATTGCAATTATCCTGTTTAACGGCAACACGTACTCAATTTTATATTTGTCTACATTTTGAATAATTAGTTTTAACAATCACCTCACGTATATGTTTCAGTTAAAATATTCTTGACGCCAAAACGATGCTCAAACTCGGAAATAACTTTCGGATAATTTTCCGAAGTTTAGTATAGCTATCTATGAGTCCACTAGCCTACATCCCAAGCAGCAAGTTAAATAATGAACTTACTAACACCGTGAAGTTCTTCCTCGTGTATCTTCTTAACCTGACCCTAAAATGTAAGATAACTATTGTCGATCGAATGTTTTATATGAATTGCTGACAATTTGCAGTTTTTATTAGAAGTACTTATGCTACAATCCATGTTAGAAATTTCATTAATACTTCAGTCATACGCATATCTGCTCTCTTTCTTATCCGAAGATTAAATGTGACAGATCGGTTTGAATGTTTCTCGCAGCTTTTACCTTCGGCTTCAAGATTAGCTTTGCCTTTAATAAATAAATCCTAGTATTTCTGAATCATGACAGATCAACACAAAAATTACCGTTTGCAACAACATTATATCTTCTAATACAGCTTTATCCGCCTGATTATCTTCATTATTTTCGTCCCCCAAAATCTCAGCAGTTCTGGTGAAAGCACTGTGGGCCTTCGCCCATTTTTTTCTTTAATATATATAAATACTCTTATTTTTACCTTTAAATGGAGACCCATGTAAAACTCAAAATCTCTAATTTTCTCAAAATCACTGAAAAATCCTCAAAACCTCTTTACTTAGCAGCTCACAAAATATAACACAATGCAATAAAAAAAAGCTTAAAAATTTCACATACTGTAAGAAAAGATTATTTCAAACATAAATACGCATCATTATCTTCACTAACATTATTATTTGGAATAAATCTCTCAGAAATTATATTTGCAGGTGATTAAACGAATGTATTTTCCACTAGATTCTTAAACACTAATTTTATCTCTACAAAAGTTTAATCCAACCAGTGCAATACCCTCATAACTATAAGTAATTAGAGCTTGGTAGTCTCGCCGTTTTCGACGTCGTGAGCAAAACACAAAATTTCCTCATCACTAGCTATTTATCCCCACTCACGTGACTGCAACAGGCTCCGACATAGAATGATTAGTTAAATACGCCGAATTAAAGTACCCTTCTCAATATTTTGAGGAGTTTTTACAAATCTCCTTATACAGTTATATTTACGAATTATTCACAACTGCAGTAACATAAAAACATAAAAAACGTTACTTATATATCCGTCGAAAATAAGACTGGCACGCTCTTACCGAAGCACTCGAAACTCGAAATCTAACATCTAACGGGGGACCTCATTTGCTGCAGGAAACAATCTGAAAAACTGCACCTATAGCGTAGTAGATTCCATTTCATATCTCATCACACACACACACACACACGACGCATAATATACAACGTATGCTAGAAACTAAACTTTAGGACTAGATATTCTTAAATCTCTCACAACTTTCAAGACATGGCGCTCAAACCCGCTGACCCAGTGCTGTCAGCTCATATATTTTGTATCCACGTTTACCTCCGTCGGTGCCAGAGAAGATTCTTGCCAGATAGTGAGAGGCACAATCACAGGGAAACACATTGCTATGGTATATGTTACTGGGGTCCGTTACTAAGAAGAGTGACTATAAGCAAGATAAGAAAAAATTTGCTTGATATTTAATTTCTGATTATTATTATTCTTGATTATTTATTATAATTTCTGATAGATTTATTCGAAATAATAATGTTTTTTTTTTCTTTTAACCTTAATACTTATTATTATAAGCTATATAGCCATGTGTTTATCAACTTATTTGTTATCACTAACAAAATCTGCTACATTAGTTCTTCCTGGTGAAAAAAGCGATACATAAAATTATTTCATACTTACGTTCTGAGAAATCTGACAAACAAGGAGAACCCAGTTCATCCTCATTTTGCATTTGGTAGTACATCCGATTTATTACAGCTTGTGATCTTTCAGCTTTATTTAAGGCCTAATTACTTCAATTGTTTGGTGCAAAAACTGACGCGCTTTTTTTTATAGATTTCCGTGTCATAAGTTCCTGTTCAATTGTGCTATTCTTGCATTTTCCGCTATTCATATAACCTTTATTGTTTTTTTAATTAACAGGAATCTGTTAATATAAAAATTATTGTTATTTTACACGTAGCGTATAATGCTTTCCAATTATTATAATGTTATAAATTTGTATATATGTAAGTACTTTTAGTGACGTTATATGCAAATTGTAATATCTCTTACATAATGTAGCATGAAAGGCCTCAAGATATGAAGCTCCGCCGGAAAAAATAAGATTAGTGAGAGAGGTTCATTTAACACTGAGATAAATGATTATCTCGTCAGCGCCAAACTGGTGATGGTTTTGGCGATTAATTTTGTGGCTAAATTTGGCTAGATGTGGTACTTCTAATTATATATAATTAAAATATGATTTCTGCTTACTTGCTACAACGAGAAGCTTTCGATCTACAATTTTTTATTGGGATACAAAATTATACAGATTTAGAAAATGGTTTCTACTTACTTGCCACAGCGAGAAGCTTTCGTCTTACAGTTTCTTATTCGGATGAAAATGCACAATTAATGACCATAACATAATGTGTGGACAAAGCCTATATCCATCTGCAACGCGATGTTAGTACTCAGAACTGAAAATATGGGTGAACGAACATCCATTCCCACTCCAATCATTGCTTCTTCGTTCTGAAATGATCCATCTGCGGTGCAAGGTCCCTCTTTATCGGAATAAAGTTTAGCGATGCTGGTTGCAATATCGAGAGGTCCAGGTTCGAATTCCAGAGAAATCATAGATGTTTCTCTGCGACATGGAAGCATGTAAAGTACTGGAGAACCATAAATCCTCTCAAGTGGTTTGGTGGTACGGGAAGAGGAGTGGAATATCCTCCGATCCGTCTTTCGAGGAGCATTCAATCAAAATTGGAATAGAACTGCACATTTAGTGCTGTGAGACTTGTGACACCATCTGCTGAAATTTTAGTGCGCCGCTTTCTTCCTGTCGCGAGTGAGAGTTCTTCATCGTTTATTGCTAGCTCATTCATTTTGGAGGAGTCCTATGGGCCTTCTTAACAGTTCGTTCACAAGACAAAGGCAAGAATCTCTTTCCTAATCATGCCATTAAGAAACTTTAGTAGCATGATGTTTACATAGCAAAATTTTTATGCAAAGTGACGCTTCTTAAAACACATAAGAAGAAATTGCTGAGTTTTTATTTCGAAAATGACAGGCCGTCATTTTCCAGTGGCTTGGTCATTGCGTTCATCTAACCTTAACATTTACGCTATATGTCATTGGAACATCTAAAATCTGTTGCGCTCAATGGTCAACTTGCGAACTTGGCTGACTTTAAGTCACGCATTATGCACCATACTCCCAGCACACCATTTCTACAATCCAATCGATTGCGAAAAGTCCTATTTCGTGTTTATTGCTGGTAACGGAGTACGGCTAACATCATACTGAATATTTCTTAGTTGCTTATTTCAGTTTTAGTGTTTGTTGAGTGACTTTCTTTTCGTAATGTTACCATGAATTCTTCAGATCATCCTGACCAATCTTTTAATAATAGCGATAGTTATAGTTTTATTCACCGTACATTGGATTTTTCAAACTAAACAGAACATTATATTTAGCTTAAAACTACGAACAATTAAATATCAACATAAAGTAATTAATCGAAATATAATTTTTAAAGAAAGTCTTTTTTTACATTTGAATGGAAGAATTAAAAATTCTTTTATGGATTAAATACAAGGAAATCAAACTCCTTAAAGAGAGGCTAAATGATGCAAGCAGTAAAAATGATTAAGTAAAAAACAGGAATTAATGACAAAATTATTAGTATTCATATCCTTAATATCCATCCATATCCTCTGAGGGCTATAAAGTGGCAAAAAAGAGAAATATGCCATGGTTATGTTATATCTGATAATAAAAGAAAAGTGACTTCATGTTCATGGAAACGACTTAAAAATCTGAAGAACTAAGGAAAAAAATTTGTTATAAAAGAAATAGTTAGAAACATTTTTGTTAACTAGCTTTCTAAAAATACTTTTTAAATTTACAATTTACCAAAGATGTCCACTTAGCTGTACTTCCTCAGTTTTTTACTGTTATGAAATTGCAAAAAAGTACTTTTAACAGCCCTAGAAGTACTGACTGTAGTATTATTAATTTTGTGGGCCTGAAATCTAAGCTTGGAGATAATTCACTAGAATAGAAAAATAAATTTTGGGAATTTCGCTATCATTAAATAATGAAGAATCTATATGCATGAATCCTAGCACCTTATAAAAACGTCAGCACTTGATGCAAACTTTGAACACATATAGTCCTCCAACCGAACTTGGGCACATCGAATCTCGAATTTTGAATTTCTTTTTGATTTATTCATACTTTGTTCGGATTTGGTGAATGTAATATTACCAAACTCATCGATTTAAAAGAGGCGTATTGGCACTCTTCTAAATAAAACATTTGTATTTTCGTCTTGATAAAATGTTTAAAAAATATTGTGATGTGGCAAAGTGTAAAGATATTTAAATTTCAAATTTAATTAAAAATATCGGCTATTTAAAATCAACGTGTTGCCATTGTCTGACGTATAACATTTTTGTATTCTAATCGTAAATGATTTGTGATTTGGTAAAACGTAAGATATTATTCGAGTTTATTTGATCTGTTATTAATTAACAAACTGAGCGAGTTAAGAGAAATAAAACCAGTTTTTAATATTTTTTGCACTTTTTAATCTGTTTGTTTTAAATGAAAGTGCGCTTGATCCATGATACAAGAATTGAAAAACACTAAATATGTTTATGAAATTACACTAACTGCCGTCGTGAAAATCATTATATATATTGTTCTTTTATACAGTAATTATTTTAGCCAGCTAGCCGCATAAGTTAGTGTAAGAAAATAAATCGTTTTGAATGTTCAAAACTTACCTGACTTAACACTACAATAATGAGTCCAACCTTTGAATTTTGAAACATGCAAATAATAATAATTTTTACACTGAAATGAAGCTTTTATATTTGGGCATTCATCTAATATTAAATGCAAAATTTCATTTAACGGAATTCTTGCGCATAATATATTGTTTTGGTACCAAACACTTTCCTTTGTTTTATAAAACTTTATTATTCATTTCATGGGTATGCTAAAATATTTAATACAATTTGCCCTTGTAAAAGAATGTGGTAAAACGTGCATCAGAAAAATAAAACATAGAATCATTTTAAAAAATGGAGGTTTAAATGAAAACTTTTCAGTAACTTCTCAGTGAGTTATATAATGTGAGACACAAAAACAAAGACCACTTGCGCAACTTGAAAAAAGCTTGGAGTTGGCAACAACTGCTTTGGTGGCATAATCCTACACCTCTCCTTTATACATGCTGCCAGCCTCGACTCAAATGGTCGTATCAGTTGGGAGTATTGCATTAGTGAGTGAGCACGCGCAACACAGAAAGTGTCTAATGTAAAAACTGAACAGCAAATCAATATCAAGTTTCTAGTGAAACCATAAAAATAGGCACAGAAACACTTCGAATATTAACTGAAGTTTATGGAGATGAAACTTTGTCTCATGCACATGTGTCTGAATGTCATAAAAGGCTTTTAGATAGTGTGAAAATAACGGACTTATTTTGTTCTGTAATCATTGACCTGTTTGTAGCTCTGATCTGTAGTCACTGACATTGGGTGCCCAAGGCCAGTGGCTGCAGACTAAAACATTACCAGTGTTCATGAGGTGACCAAAAATTAAGCGTTCGTGTAGTGGCGGAGTTGTTTAATTTGAATAAGAAGCTGTTTGACGCATTTTAGCTTTGGAATTCCCCATCAGGAACATTTGCAAGATGTTGCAAATGTTTTTAGGAATAATGCCTCAAAGCCTTCTGTGTAGATGTGCTTAAACGCATCAGAAACAAATAAAATTTGTTTGAATCTGTGGTAACTTTTGATAAAACGTAGAATTTTACCTACGATCCTGAAATTAAGTGCCAGATGCAGTGCAAGTGTCCAGGATAGCCAAGATCCAAACAAGCGAGCATGTGAAAATCAATGTTCAAGGCAATGTTTATTGTCTTCTTCGAAATTAAGGGAATTGTTTTGATTGAATGAGTTCCCAGTAGGTACTCTGTTAATCAGACAATGCGATACTAATCCGACGGGAAGTAAAAGAAGGCCACAGTTGGGGAGTTGATATATGGTTGCTGCTCTAAGACAATGCATCCGCTCGCGAGGCCCTTCTGTCAACCCGATTCTGACCAGGAAATACACTGCTTTTATGTAACATCCACATTATTCATAAGATTTCACTCCGACTTTTTTATTTCGTAAAGTTAAGTCTTGCATAAAGGGAAACCATTTTACCTCAGATAAAAGTGTTCAAGTGAAAACGGAGAATTTTTTAAAGAGCCTTACAGAAACCTCGTTCCAGGAATGTTACCAGCAATGGTTGCACCAAATGAAGAAGTGTGTGATTGCTAAAGGGAACTACTTTGTAGGTGATAACATCGTAAAGAACAATCTCTGTAAGTGTATAGATTTAATGGAACAGTGTCTATGTCTCCCTCTCTGTCATATCTTGCATTTATAATTAAATCTGCATAATTTCGGATTATTATATGAATTAAGGTCACAGTAGATAAATTTATTACAGGAGTTCATTATGAAATAAACTAATCATAATTTAAATAACATCTGCAATATTTTAAATGAGAAAATTGGTAATTACATTTTTTTAAATCATCTTATAAGCCACACTATTTGTTATCCATCAGGTTATTATCTATGTTAGGTTGTGTAGTCCCTAATGTACATTTTAAACATAACAGAGAATGGTATGCTCTCATCATTAAGAAATTGTCATCGGAACTGATTTATCTTAAATTAAGTAATTATCTATACTGGCATAAAAACGTATGTTATGTAAATAATTCATTGTCTTTAAGTATTTTGAATAAAGATTCTTTGTTGAACAGATATAATAAACATGGACGAAGTTAACGTTTTCCAAGAGTTAACCCATTCCCTGCCATGATCCCCATATGGGGCTCGCCTACATTTGTATACATTGTGACGTCATGCTGTACCTGGGTGGTCCCTTACGGGTGGTCATGCTTTCCTGAAGATTGAAACTAAGGGTAGAAATCTTAAACAAACACGTGGACTCAGTTAGTTGAGCTCACGAGTTTATTTTTCTTGCTCTCTCGTTACTTTTCACGAGAAAAATAATACAGTTATTTTCAAAGCACAAAAAAGATACTTAGGAACAATTATTTTTGTTATACTGAATTTTCCTTGATCATTGGTAAGTAATTAATGTATTTATATATTATTTATCCTCATACTGTAATTTGGATGGGTACAATGAACCCAGATATATCGATCCCCATTTGGGGATCATGGCTGATACTGACTAAAATTGTCAAAAAACTGTTTTTCTTTTTTTCCAGGAAATGTCGCGAAAAGATATCTTTCTTTAAAAGAAATTGAAGAAATTGTAAATGCTGATGATTTTTTTGCATCTGACGATGACGACGATAATAGCCCCATAGATATTGTTGAAATTCCACCAGAGTGGGTTGATGAGATTTCAGATAATGAGGATATGGATGACAACGTAATTGATGATGAAGAACCACTTGATGTTCCCGGGTGTGTTGAAATTCACCGTGTGGCAGGATTTGAGGACAATGTTTTAGTGAATGTAACTGAATCTTCAGCAAATGAAGTAAGAAAAGATACCGGCTTCCACCTGCTAAAAAGAGAAAAGAAGTATTGACTTCCAATTGGAAAAAGAAGCACCCTAAGTACTCGAAACTATATGAAAATACTGACGTTATAGAGACAAGGCGAAATGATGTCATTAGAAACCTCAGGGGAAAATCCCCGGTAGAGTGTTTTGAAATACTTTTTGATAATGAAACTGTCACCTATATTGTCTAGCAGTCTGTAATATACGACAGACAGAAAAACAATCGTCAATTTCAGCTTTCTAATAACTGCCTAAAAATTTATTGGAGTGCTTCTTTTCACTGGCTATCATTCATTTTCGCAAGAACAATTATATTGGTGTGAAGATGAAGACATGAACATTCTGTGTGTTAGAGCATGCATGAGTCGGAATAGGTATCTGGAAATTAAACGGTACCTACATATCAGTGACAACTCTGATTTAGAAAGGATTCCACTAGGTGAACGTGATAACCTCTTCAAGATTCTCCCATTAATTGACAAGCTGAATGACAAATTTCAACAATTGGGGGTGTTTTCTGAAAGTTTGAGCATTGACGAACAAATGGTTCGTTATTATGGATATCATTACCTCAAACAATTTATACGTAGTAAGCCAGAGCGGTTTGGGTTCAAACAATGGACTATCTGTTGTTCACAGACTGGATATTGTTATGAGACTCAAGTGTATGAAGGCAAATCAAAGAAATTAGGAGATGATGAAAGCATCAGTGGGCTTGGGACATTTGTTGCCCTTCATATGGTATCTATCCTTCAGACACCAAATGCTCACAAAGTTTACTTCGACAATTTTTTCACAGGATTTTCTCTGATGAAACATTTGCAGGACATTGATGTTAGAGCAATAGGAACTGTTCGATTCAAAAGAATGAATAAATTCCCTATTGCAACAGACAGAGAGATAAAGAAAAAAGAACGCGGGCATATGACTACAGATTTGATTCCCGTAATGAAATTTTAGCTGTCACGTGGAATGACAAGAGTTGTGAAAGGCTTCTGTCTAATCATGAAACTAGCAAACCAATATCAGAGGTGAAGCCATGGAGTAGAACAGAGAAGAAAGATATTAAAGTACCACAACCCAAACTGATATCAGAATATAACAAATACATGGGTGGAGTAGACAAGATGGACTGGAATGTTCAAAAGTACATAATCAGAATAAGGGGGAAAAATGGTGTTTTCCTTTGCTTACTAATGCCATCAACGTAACACTGGTTAACGACCACGCACTGTATTGTATTTCAAGTGATAAAATTCCATTGCTAGATTTTAGGAGGATGGTTGCTATGATATCTTGCTTTATCTTCAGAACTCTCAGATGCAAAAAAGGGTGGAAGGAATTCTTTCACTAAAGGATCAATTAATCGTGTTCCTACTGTTATCAGAACATCTGGTAATCATTATATTGAACCCACCGAAAATGGTAAACAAAGAAAATGTGCAGTGTGCAAAACAAATGCAAAAAACAATGTGGAAAATGTAATGTTGGATTACACGTAGACTTGGCATTAAAAGTAGATAGTATCAGCCATGATCCCCATTTGGGGATCGGACTTAAATTTAAAATTTCTGAAAAAAAATTGACGCATTTATGAGAAAAACATGTTTTTCTTATTATTTAGATGAAAACTAACAGAAATAAAATAAAAATTGATGAAATAAAAATTTGGCAGTTAATGGGTTAAATGAGTTATTATATATTCGGTAAACTTTACTCATCAAAAACCACACACAAAACATTGCACACACTTTCTTAGAATTACCAGTGAAATGTTGCCGTAAGCATTCTAGTTTCGATATATTCTGTCAAACCTATAAAATGTTGATATATAAGTTCTGATATTTTTGATAACGTATCTTCGAGAACAAGCAAGTA
The DNA here is from genome assembly GCF_044657685.1 of Stegodyphus dumicola. Taxonomy (NCBI): domain Eukaryota; kingdom Metazoa; phylum Arthropoda; class Arachnida; order Araneae; family Eresidae; genus Stegodyphus; species Stegodyphus dumicola. The sequence goes on along the minus strand of NC_140772.1, from coordinate 93,166,706 downwards.
ATATTTTAGATCTTAGATAGACTTTTTTTTAGATTTTTAGTAATACATAGAGATTTTATTTAAGAAAATGTTATTTTAAATACATTCATAGGAGCAATATAAAATAGCTACTTCAGCTTTGTCATTTTACTTTATTAATTATCTGTTTAATTATCATACTGAGGAAAACACTAATTACTTCACGAATCTCAGGACATTTTATTAAAAGGAATTTTTGAGTTTTAATTATGTAAAAAATTCGTTTTACAATTAAAAGATGTAATTGCTTTGTTAATAAATAAACATGATTAATATACTGCTAAATATTGCTGAAACAATTTAATTACATAATTAGTTTGAATTAGTTTATGGAATAAAACGATTAAACTCATTTATGTAAATTTTATTTGAAATGTGTTTCACTTTGTGTGCCGACTAAACAAGTTAATTTTTAAGTAATTCATTTTGAGCTAATTAAATCGTTTGTTTTCACAATCGATTACATGCAGCACTTTTAATTACATCTGAAGTGTTGTTCTCCTGGAATAATTTTTTGCACTGTTTTGTTTTGTTGTATGTCAAAGGTATCAGGATTACTTAATGGAATAAAACAATGTCCAGTTAAAATGTTACGACCAAAATTACCGAGAAAAGAAGCTTAATTTTGATAATTGAAATTATTAGCTTTTCAAAAAGACCACCCCAAATCGACTAATGCATAAGCGGATAAAAATTTCAAATTAATTTTATAAAAATGTTTCTAAAAGAATGCTTTTTATTTATTAGAAGATTTATTCGCTTTTCTTAGTAAATTCCAAATACTATATGTACCATTAAATAAAGCACGAATTAAATAATTAATTAATTCAATTTTGCACTGCGAATTTATTTGGATGTAAATAGAAATCTATCTAAAATACTTTGTATAAATTTTACAAAAAAAAAAAAGGAATTTTTATAACTAATGAGAATATGTATAGAAGACATGAGAAGTTTTTGTGTCTCATGGGCTTTAAAATTAATCAAACTTTTAATAATAAAATATAAGGTGCATTTTTATTTTATTTACATGTTTTAATAAAATTTATTTTACAAAATAGATGAAATATCCTTGATCAGCCGATTAGGTTCGCTAGCATTCTGAAATTTATGGTTAAAGCATACATATTTTCAAAAAGAAATATATTAGAATGAAAATTTCAAAGAATTCATATTTCTTAAATGTTTTATCTTAAATGCTTTTTTTAACATAATTTCTGTTTAGAATTCGTACGGAATAAATATTAGCGTTATCATGCTAAAAATTAAAATATAGTTTTGCTTATTTAAAATATTTCATTATTCCTAGGCCCATATTTCATATTTCAGCCCGCCCTACTTTGCGGTGCAGTTTGGTAGAGGGATTCGGGTTTGAATTAAAACCTTCAGTTCATTCTCAAGAAATAACACTTCGCTCAGTTTTCCAATTTACACACATAAAGTAATATAACAATAAAAGTAATAACGCAAAAGTGTAAATGTAATATAACCAATAAAAGTGAAATGGCAAAAGTCTCCTTTTTTTTTCTGTATTTTCTTTTTTCCTTAAAAATATCGAAATATATACTATTTAGAATGCTATTTCTTAGAAAAATAATTATGAGACACGAATGATGAGATTTATATTAAAATTAAAGAAGGTTAATATAGAAAAATGTATGAAGGTATACCGTCTCGTATTGTTTGCAAGCACAAATTAACGGGATGCTGTGTGAGGAAATATCCTGAAGTCTTAACTACAACAAAGTCCAGAGAAGGTTGTAAAGATCCCTTTATTAACTCAGTACAAATTTAAGAGATGGCCCCGGCTCGTATTTACACACGCCAACACCTTTGGCTCAACTAAAAAAATAACAAGTAACGTAAAAATTAAAGTAGAGTTAAATTAGCCTAATGGACTTTCACAGATTACTTAACGCGCAGGCATGTTTTAACTCGTAAATGTCGGCGTAAACATGTAAGGTATTTCTCCCGTCTTCTTAGCGTGCCATCGTGGTGTGGTGTTCTGTACGCTGGGCGCGTATTCCAGAGGTCCATGGTTCGATTCCCGGCGAAGCCATTCCTCATTTTTCAATCTCTCTTGCTTCCAAAAAATTCTAATGTCTCTACAAACAGCCCTAATTGCTGGAAACGCTCAACACCACAAAAATCTAATCGCTAGTAAATCAAAGATAACAACGGGTCCTTCAAGCAGTCATAGCACGCTCTGAAAACACTTTCCAAAGCTTTCCCTTAAATACCACTTCTTTCTACTTCATTTGAATAAACGCACTGTAACTCATTCTGGCAAGAAGACGTTGATTGAAAACTAGAATAAAACGAAAGTTGTTGTAAAATAAATTTAATTGTTAGATAAATTATATGAATCACTACAAAAGATTATATTTCAAACTGCAAAACAAGTAAACTTAGCTTGACGCAGATTTTGAATAAGCATATATCGAGTTGGAGAATGATCAGACACAGGTTCCTCTTCTAGCAGCTGCAAAATGATACTTAATTAAAGCTAAACTTTGATTAAATTTTAGAGAATTATTTTCATTTATGAAGAAGAGACATATATATCTCAAAATAGATAATTTTTGTTTTCAAAATCTGCCCAAAAGAAGGTTGCATTCTAGCCTAATTTCAAATTTTACATTAGCGGGCTTTTCCCCACAGTAATTAGATTTCAGGTTTTAAGTTGAATTTTATTGTTTAATTCACAGCTAAAATAATTTCATATGTTTTGTGTTAACTACCATTATATGCCTAATTCCGGTATAGTTAAAATTCCATATGCATTTTCTATTCTACATGCCCAACTAGACGGAAATCAGGATTATTATGAAGAACACTTGCATTACAAAGAAGATAAAACCCGGTAATTGGAATTGACGTAGTGAATGTAAAACTTGCCGAAAATTTTACGAAGGCCTGACTGCACTTTTTACATTGATTGTTTTTAAGAAAATTATAGCTGTATCATATATTAAAGCAGAAACACATAATGAGAACATTGGAAAAAATTATGCAGTAATGAGAGGACACGAAATAATTAAACTCATATAGTGAAGGAATTGTGTTAAAACGTCTTAAGAGTAAATATATTTAAAACGCACGATAATTAACATATAAAACCTGAGATTATATCCTAATTGTAAAGCATATTTAAGTGAAACGCTTTCAGGAACGATAGTTTCGCAATTGAATTTTTTTTTAATTGCTGTCTGATAGAGGAATGAAAAACATTATATTTCTATGAATAATGCTACGTGATGCAGGACAAATAGTTTTAAATTTTAATCATAAATTTTATATTTCTTGGTGCGAAATTTGAAGAATCATATCTTACAATAAAGAGTCTTATACTTGGAAAAAACAAGTAATCGATTTTATGCCACAATTAAATCATTTTTAAAAGAAATGTTTATAGGTACGTATTCATTCAGGCTGGAATTCAATCAGTCTCTAAACAGTCACTTTGCAAGAAACGCTATTTCATGTTTTGTGTGAGTTATAACTTCTTTACGTCTTCTTTACTAGAAAAATAGACATATAATTTACGGGCGTAAAGGGTAATGATATTATAGTATGATACAAATGCGAATACAAAATATCAGAGCAAGCACATATTCTAGCACAACAACCACTCAATGTTATTACAATGTTTTAGCTTAGGTTTACAATCTTTTCACCTAAATATTAATTTTTATAAACAGAATGAATATTTGCTTCCTAAACTTGAAGTTACTTTTTTAATTAAAACTTTTTAAACCAAGAATTGTTAACAAAACAACAGCAAGCAGTTTGTGTTTTACAAATCAACAATAATAGATAATATACAATAAATGTATACAAGATACAATAGATGTAAAAAATGACATTTAGTTAAATTAGTATCACGAAATTTTATGCTCTTTTATTTCTTTTCAAATATATTCATTTCTTAATTAATAAACAACTGAATTTTCAAAATTTGCCCCAAATCTGTGTCACTTTAGGAAATACCTATAACTATTTATGAAACGGCAATAAAGAGTTCCGTATTTTTGGACGGTTATGCCATCTCTCTGTCATGTGGAGTTAAAACTCCATATATAACATGACTAGTCCTGCAAGCACGTTTGAATGCAAGTAGTTAATAAATTCAAAAGTTATCTAAGTAAGTTAGCATGAACTACTTTAAAACACGGTATAACATATTGTTACGTTTTTCTTTTCGTCTGACACCAGTTGTTATGTTTTCTTCCTTCACGTTCGTGCGGGATTCGTAGATTTGGAGTGAATAACGACGACACTGGATGAAGTATCGAAACACACTTTATTTTTCAATATTAATCAGGACAGCTCCAAAGCACTTTTATAGTCGTCGAAGATCTACTATAAACACGCTGGAACAATCAGCGACACAGCCTGCACACTGTCAGGCAATAACGGTGGAGACAAGCTTCCTGCAAAGCACTCGACTCTGCTTTTCCGACTCTGCTTGATCGTTTTCGGAACTCCACGTACTCTCAAGACACTCCACGCGATGCACTCGACAATACACATGAGTACAGCTCTCGACTCAGCACAGTCTCAGACAAAACTCCACGATGCACTAATTCGCGATGCACTAAAAGACTCTCTCGATGCACTCGACGACCAACTCAGCGCTAGACTTCGAGATACTCGCTCAATTACTGACTATCAGCTCGCTAGACGGGGCACACACACACTAAACGACTGCGAACCAGCAGGGTTTATATAGCTTTCGGCTTGTGTTCGAGAACATTCTGGGCTAAACCGGTAAGAATTCGTTCCAGAAAGTTCTCCATCCGTCCATGGTATATCGCCAATTCTGTCGCAAAATGGGCGATTTCTTGCCAAATGTGGCAACCCTGTCGTTTCATGGCAACGCTAAAACTGCTTTGCGGGGAAGCTATTTTATCGCGCCTGGACATTTCGCAACAATATTGTTACGGATTTGGAATTTAAATAGCTAATGTTAGTAGAATTATAAAAAAAAAAACTGTCTTATTCTCCGTTCAGTGCAGCGCGTGACGAATATTAAAAGAAAGCTAAGCCGGAAAATTTAAAATACAAGAGCACGTGCATTAAACATTTAAAAAATAAATATCTCTTTGATTTCGAGAAATTGCTAAAACAATCTCGCGCGTGATTTAAAAAGGTTATAAAAAGGAGGAGAAAACTCTCAATTCAGTTAGCCACGCTAATTCTTTCCAACAAGACGTTGAACGTTTCTTTCCCCCTCCTTTTACGAGAGAAATACAGTACACAACCATGAGCGAAGTAAGTGAATATATTACCAAGCTCAAACCCAAAACAGCACCCACATTGGACTCTATCTCAAATCGTATGATTAAACACCTGCCCTCCAATTATATATTTTTCGTAGAAATACTTATAAATTATATGATTATGCATTGCTATTTTGCTCAAAGCTGGAAGAGATAACTTATCGTGCCTATTGCAAAACCTGGCCAGAGCCAATCTGATCCTCAAAATTACAGACCTAACAGCTACCTATCTTCGTTATCTAAAATGAATTTGTGCTACTTAATTGGATTTCCAGCAAAACACTGCACCACGTATGTGCTGCTGAGGACAGTGGAGTTCATTCACGAAGGGTTTCGTAACAAAATGCTTACTTGCGCACTTTTCTTGATATTGCCAAAGCATTTGATAGGACATGGCATACAGGAATTATTATCAAGCTCATACGACTTGATCTTCCGGCTCAGTTAATTCACATAATTAACTCGTATTGTGCTAATAGATCTTTCTATGTTCGCGTTAATTCTACCATTTCGGCTCTCCGTCCAATTCTCAGCGGTGTAGCTCAGGGTAGTCTCCTCAGACCGACTTTGTTCAGCATATTTATTAATGACATACCAAAATCACCTGGTATCACTCTAACACTTTATGCAGATTATACAGCCATCCTAGCTCAAAACAAACACCTTGAAAACTTGGTTCACAACATTCAGAGATATCTCTCAAGCCTTGTGCACTGGCTCATTACTTGGAAAATCAAAACTAATGTTGCTAAATGTGCTGCTATGATTTTTAAACGAGGCCCCTTCCCGTACCCTACCATTAATTTAAGGTTTTTCAATGACTATATTCCCTGGTCAAACTCTTACATGTATCTAGGAGTGTTACTGGATTCAAAATTACTCTGGCACCTTCATATTAATCATACTTTGAATAATGCGAAGGCTGCCAGATCTCAACTTTAATCCCTTTTGGCTCGAAAGAGTCATCTCTCAGTCAAAAACAAAATCCTTCTCTATACCTCTGTTATAAGACCCATATTGTTGTATGCTTGTACTATTTGGGGTACAGCTCCAAAACCTCATGTGAAAAATCTTCAATCCTTTCAAAACAACAATACAACAAGTACAATACAATAATACAATAATACAAGAGTACAAGAATACGTATGGCCCTGAACGCAGCCTGGTCCGCAGCCCGGTACAGATTTGATTGATTCAGTCTTAAACGTTAAACCTGTGGATTTTCGCAACTCACAGAAGAGACCAAGAGCCATCATTGGTCGGGACTACCCACCACCTAGAAAGCGTAGACACGCCCTTCCAACACCAGTTCCTGACGCCGCGCCGTGAAGGAAGGACGTCTCCTCAACGAGCTGTCATATATTTGCTTTCATTTACTAAAGATATGCCAACATCGTTTCCTGCAACCAGAGAAGTGGTTATTTTGCAAGGTTATCATTCTATTCACTATACAATCACATCTCCCGCAGAAACTAATTCTGCCTTGAATATTTTCTCGCGATAACTTTATTATTTGTACTCCCATTTTATGCCACATGCCAATGAGCCTATTAATTGTAAAATCTTTCCTCTCCGCTGTTTGCTTTAGTGTAAAATAAAAAAAAAAAATTAAATTAAAATTACAGAAAATGATTAAAAATCTAAAGACTTAAAATATATATATAAATATATATTCTTACGTTTTATAAATTCTTGCTATCCCTAACTTTTCTCGAGCCATGTGGCTCCCTCTAGTGAGCATCAAGTTAAATTACTTATGCAATTTTCCTATGTCTGCTCGTATTTATTTAATTCTGATGAGGAGGTACATGGTTTTCAACCATAGGCACTCCGTAACTTTTAATCATTGGCATTGAAATTCAGTTAATTGTTGTTGATAATTGAGTTTGTTTACAGTACTGCTCTTGTTGGCTGTGGCGAATTCGCGGATTAGCTTTCTCTAGCTGTTTTGAAATAAGTTCTGTTGAATGTTTGAGTAGTTAAAAGATAACTACTGTGAGATATTATAATAGTGTACGAATAGAGGAAGTTAAGCATTTTGTTTTATTTATCTGTGATAATAATAAATCTTATTCATTTTTCATCGGAATTGTGCATTCAATTCATAACGAACCCGTACTCACGCAACAATATTGTTTAATAAACTGGAATGATATAAAATATGCAATTGCAGCCTCAGAATGTCAAGTGCATTGTACAAACAGTACATATGAGCAGCTACAAATGAATAATGAATAGTGGACGTATATATCCATATACTTCATATATATATATATATTTATATAAGAATATATACAAAAAGAAACAGAGATAAAATTAAATGCAAATTTATTTTGCTTGCTTGGACTCCAATTTACTTTTGAATTTAGAATCTTTAAGCCTCTCTTTCTCTCTCTCTACATATATATATATATATATATATATATGATTAATGCAAAGAACACTTATGCTATTTTTCTAAGGCGAGGAGGAATGGTTTCATCGATAAGGGGAAATTATCATACTCATGTTAGCACGGAAAAGTTCATGAAAATATTATAAAACCACACCATTCTCCTGGATTTAACTCCAAGTCAAAATATTTTATGTTGAACATTCTTATTTATTTAACTACATGCTGATCTGTGGCAGCTTGAATGAAATAAGGTAAGAGAAATATATGTGGCTGTGTCATGTACAGACAGATGTTAAATAAATGTTTCGGGTCATAGTTGCTATAAATAAAACGATCCTTTGAGATTTTTTAACAAACTAAGCGTACGTAAGAATTGGATTGGATTATTTAATTATGGCAAAGCATACGAGGGCTATCTGCCTAAAAAGAGGGATGCCTTCGTGGATAATTTTCTAAGGGAAACTGGCTCGTGTATATGTTACATATGGGGAAACGCTCATGCACCCAGCCCGTTCGCGGGATTCGAACCTCGGATCGAACTACCAGTGTTCAACGTCTTTACCGCTCCGCCGCTGGTGGGCTCGTATATGAGAATTACATGAGTTACGAAGTTTGTAATGTTGTAAATAACAGTTATTTAAGTTATAAAGGCAATAAACAAACTGAATTCTGAATACATAAAATTAAAAATTCTTAAAAATATCTGCGTTAGTCCTAAATACATTTGATGCAAAATGATACACACACGTATCTCTCTCTCTATATGAGCTAGTTAAGGAACAGCATGTTTTTCAAAGCTCAGCATTACGAAAACGTCAGTAACGTTTAAATTCAATGTTCATATGCATGACAGTAACGAAGTCTAAAAAAACAAAAGTGATAGCTTTATAGAAATGAATACTTATATAGGAGCTGGAGAAAAAATGCAAAAATTTAAATTTTTGTTCACACATGTTGATCTTCGGCTGTTATTACAGTTTCGTGCACAATATCCAGGACAGTCTATCAACACCTAGGAGAAGTCGTTCATCTGATTCCTTGAGGTGGCGGGAGATTGGATGGAAGGAAATGGGGATGTCTAAAGCTGATGCTGCTAATCTTCTCAATGTCTCTCGTAGTGTGGTACACCGACTATGGAGCAGTTTGCATTCGAGTATTCTCTGTCTAGAAGCCATGCTCTAGGCAGACCAAGAGTTACAACACTTGCGGGAGACCGTTATTTAGCTCTTTCGGTCCTAAAGAGTAACATTACACTGTCACAGCTCATGCCAGATCATTTAGTGCTGAACTACTACAGCGCGCAGACGTCAGCACAATGCAGGTCTATATGCAAGACAAGCAGCTGTGTTTGTCCTCTTTACCCGAGGCTACAGTGGTGCCCGTTTATGTTGGGCAAGAAAACACGTATCCTAGACCAGTCAGCAATGGGCGTCTTTTCTCTTCACAAACGAGTCAAGGTTCATATTGGAGAGCGAGTCAGGTCATCAGCTGATCTGGAAGGAACAACACACGAGATACAGCCAATTCCACATCGAGGAAAGACACAGTTATAGAGGTGGTGGAATAATAACCTGAGCTGCGATCTCTCGCGGAGGTCACACTGACCTGCATGTGTTCTATGAAGGAAATCCGGCCAGTATGAGATATCGAAACGAGATCCTTAATCAATATGACCGCCAGTAAGCCGCTGTTATTGGTCCTGGATTTATTATGATGACGACAATGCGCGAACGCACCGAGCTGGGTTTCCTGAAGATTATCTTGAGGATCACGGTATGGAGCGGATGGAATAGCCAGCTCAGTCCCCAGAACTGAATCCGATAGAGCATCATTTGGACTACCTTGGGAGGCAGGTTGCTGCTTTAGGTCTTCCTCTAGGGTCGTTTTATAAGTTTGAAGAAGGATTACTCCGTGTCTGGACTCTTCTCCTCATTTCGCTGACCGACAACTTAACTGATATTACGGAACGTCGCTACCACCAATGTACTTCAGCTAGGGATATACACATTCCTTATTGGAACTCATTTTTGTAGTGTTACCACCCTATTTGTTCTCAAAAACTGTGATATACTGTTTCTTGTGATATACTGTTAGGAGACAGGATTTCTCTGCCAAGAGTGCAATGTTTTGCCGTAATTCATGTTTGTGTTGAATTTTAGAAACATTTTCTATGTCTCATTCATTAAAGAACTGTTTAGTGAAAATGTCCTGTAAATTTCTTGTTTTTGTGTTGCCTCATTCTCAAACTAGACGCAAAAAGCATGCTGTTCCTTAACTTTTGGAGGGCAGTGTATAGATATGCGTACACACACATGTTTATATGTGCATATTAAAAATGTCATTATTTTCATTCGTCTATTGAGTTTTACATTATATATATATATAATACATAGTGAAAAAAATACATTTAAAATTCATGACATATTAAGTTTGGAATAAATCCCATGATAACAAAAAGGCCCAGAAGTACAGTGACAAACTGCCAGAAAAAGGGAGGCAAACTGAAATGTGAAATTACTTCTTTCGTTGCGTCGCCATCAGTGGATTGAGGAGAACAAAGAAGGAAATAAATAAAGTAGCTTGTTCCTCGAACCGAACGACACAAACTAAAGTTTAAAATTCAAAAATAGTCTTATCAAAAGAAGAAAAATCATTTGTGTATCAGTCTAAATGCTACAGGTTGAAGAAAACGTTGCACAAATCTGTAATGTTGATTTCATCATCAAACTATTTAAATTTCGTATTTCATCTTTGGTTTTGGCCTGTTTCGCAACCTTTTTCTTGCAGTTTCCCACTCTGTTTCTTTTTTTATTAGTTTCTCAAGGTTTTTTTTTTTCCGAATTGAAAAATGTAATGAATTTTAAACCTGTTTTTTATTTTATTTTGCATAATGCTGCTGTTGACAGCGTACAACTGGATTACGTTTTGAACTGTTTCTTACATTGTATTTATTCATATGTATATAAGCGCATCATTTTAGAAACTTTTATCATTTTATCAAAGATTAAAAAAATAATGTATCTTGAAAGCGACTGGAAATGAATTACAAAAATGTATTACAAAGAATTATGTCCTCTCTCTTATGCGTGGCCTTGTGGTATTGCTACATGCAGAGACACATAGTAAAAGGATGTCAGCCATACAGGTCAAAAAAATATTCTCTTTCCTACAAAAGTATCATAAATTGATTCACAAATTCCCTACGTTTCCTTAAATAATTTTAAGAACAATTTAACTCTATGCAGAGAGAGCAAATATCATATTTATATGTAAATGAAAATCGCATATGTTTATCTCAGCGTTTAGAATTATTCTTAAAATTTTCAGCTTTTTCATTCCTTGCTTTCGAATCAGGCTATTATCGCATTTGAGCTTATATTTACGAGCGATTTATAAAAGAAAATTCTTCTGTTGTTTTCAGGACATATAGCATAGCCATGTGCATTAAAAACCATTATGCCTTCTTAGTTTTCGTATCATTTGTCATAGTTCTTAAATTTCCAATTACAAACTTGTTTCAAAGGATGCTAATATTCCTGTTATGGTAATTTTAAAATTTAAAAAGAGTCAGCCTAATAAATATGACGAATATAAAATTTTATGTGTTCTTGCGATCTGTTTAATTATACGAGCATTTGCAAAATTTTATGCTGCTGTGAAATGAACACTATTAAAGATTTTAGTAACCTATTCCTGCAGATACTCTAAAGTTTAAAATCATTTTAAGAAACAATATCCAAAAGGTTTAACACCCGTTTAAGAAAATTTGATCGATATATATAAGTTTAATATAAGACATAATTTTTTCTAGAAATTGAGGTTTTTTACATTAAGAATAAATAACTGAAATATTAAAAATTAGTATCAATTGAGAAAAATGTTTACTGTGTTGATAGTGTAAATGACGAGTACTGATATGCAGACTATTGTTTCAATTAATTCATAATTGTTTTTCAAAAATTAGAGCTTATTCACAGGCTTATATAGAATTAGTACTCAAGAAAATAGAGACTGGTTAAAAAACTAATGCATTGCCAATTAATGATTTGCATTGTTGGAAGTAAATAAAAAATAGTCAGATAAATGTTTTTTTGACAATGATTATTATACTATTAGAGTAGTTTATCACCTTTGTGGTGACCGGGTGTGAAAGAATAATCCCAATATAGCTCATGCATGTCGTAACAGGCGACTTAAATGGGTATCCAGCGTCTGGGGGGTATAGCCGGGCACCAGGGGACTGGTCCTCCCGTTTGGGGGTTGGTCGTGGAGCCAATTACCCCACCCCGTAGGAAATGTTACTGTTAATAAATCCAAAGATAGAATTAGCCGGACTGCTTCTACTGGAAAACGACTTGGCCTAAGGACTTTTCGTTTCGTAACCTGTAATGTCCGAACACTGTACTAACATGTTGGTTACTTTAAGGTACGACACCCACAGTTTTATCAATTATGTTTCTAAACTGATAAAACTGTGCCTGCTTTCCATCCTGCGTCGTTGGCGTTCGTAACTCTTTACTGTCAAGAGACCTCGATCCCAACAATGTTTAAGTTATATAACTATCTTTGAATTAATAAAAATTAGAAATAATTTAATAAATCAACAAAATTGTGCCATATACTCTGTAAAACTATGTCATCTCATAGTGGCAATGCCCGTAGATTTATCGTAATGTCTACCAAGTGGCATACGTATTCGCTTAGTTTCTGAAATATTATACCAAGATAGTGCGATAACTCAGTCTTCATAAACCTTCACAGAACTCAAACATCCATTGCTTGTTTTACCTTTTTTGTCTTCTTTCGAATAAAAATAAAAACAGCAAAGTGTAAAAGTTTAATTAAAATTTATAAACACGAGCAGCTACTAAACCTATAAAGCAGATAAGAATCCCTCATTATATAGCTCACTAAAATTTCATTATTCGAAATTTGATTTGACCGGGAATGTAATTTTATGAACTAACTAATAAATGGAACATACATAGAATATAACTCCAAATGTACTTTATTTCTTAACATATCACGATCTTATTTATGAAAATTAAAGACAGAAAGCCTTTTTAATTTGATATACATTTTTCAAAAATATTGTTTTTTCATATATTTGCGTAGAATAAAGATTTTAACTTTCATGTAACACATGTAAAGGCAATAACATTAATATGTATACATAATAACATTAAATTTAATACACATAATGACTACTAAAAGGGTACTAATAATTTGAAAATAATAAAACTGTACCTTCTGAGTTCAGTCTAGCGTTAAAATGGGTTTGGCTAGTATGATAAAAGCTTAAACATTTAAACTCCAAGAATCTACAAAATGCATATATCATAAAAGATGAAGAAATATTATAAAAGTAATCAAACACGGCTCAGCGAAGTTTTGGTTTTGAATACTATTTTGTGTATTTTGCATATAAAATTATTTATTCTATTTTTTTTTTTTTTTTTTTTTTTTGTTTTGTTTTGTTTTACACGAAAGTAGACTACAAAAAAAAATAACAGTAAAACATTTTAGAATTAAAGCGAAGAAATTTGTCCAATAATTTCGGAAGTTAATAATTTATATGTACCGAAAGAAAAAAATAAAATTTAGTTGATTAAAGTACAGAAAAGTGTATTTGGAGCATGAAGAATTGTCCTTCTCATGCAAACAATATTTGTAAAATACTCCGGTGATATCGCTTTCTCTTTTTAAATTATTCTCAACGTGATGGGGATTTTACATCTGCGACCCACCCTGTTTTAATCTAGAGTAAAAGAGGGCGAACGAGACAACCAAACAAAGAATCGTGTACTCTTATTTTATTCATGACAAAACTTTGACCTAAACCAATTACCTCAAAGCATCCGATGTCACAATATTCTTTATGTTTTTTTACGCTACAATTAAATTAGAATGTATGTGGTATAAGTCACCAAGAGGCACTTTTATGCAGGTTTGTTCTAGGAGACTGAATTTTGAGGTCTCAAATCTCAAATCAAATGAGGTCATCATGCTACTTGAAATAGAAGGTTATAATAATTATATATATATGGTCTGAGGAAACAAATATTAATAAATTATTATCAATAATGTTAAAAATGGAGTTATAATAATTGGTTAAATTCGTGCTTAGCAACAAAGGTTTCATTTAAAGTAAATATTTTTTTCGAAATTTATCGTTCGTTTTTCATAATAAATAAAATATGTGAAATATCTGCTGTTTATGACCTTATAAAAATGATTCCATAATTGTCACATTCTATCAAATATTTTATCGTTTACACCAGACAGAAGAATTTAATATTGAAAGTTTTTCATTTCTCGAAAAAGTAATCACTGTAAATAATAACCATAAATTATTATAAAATATTTTTAATTATTTCTACTCTAAATTAAGTCTACGGTTCACTATATTCACATAAATGTTTTTATGAATTATCTGGAAATTAATAAGGTATCGGACCTCGTTCGGGTACCATTTTTTTAAAAACGTTTTTTATTTTAACTATAAACTTATTAATTTGAAGATATGCATATTAATGAGTGAAAACAGCTTAAAACGTAATGCTAAGTAATTTTAATTTTGAAAAATAATGAGAAAAAGGAAAATTTTTGCTTACATTTTTCCTTTACGGCAACAACCGCGGTGAACAATGTATATATATATGCAGTTTTTTTAATTTGTATTTATTTTACACGCAATGAAGCAAAATAATTAAGAAATATTCATATATTCTTGATATATGTCAAAATGTATTATTTTTACTGTATACTTTCCTATTATTGCATCCAACATCTAAAAATAAAAAGTTTAAATTTCTAAAAATAAATAGATATGTAAAAGTTCTTTCGGAATAATTTGCAATAAAATGCCTTTAAAACGTTCATTGATATTTTGAGTTTTGCCATGCATGCACTTTTTTAATAACTCTTGCTTAGTATGTAATCAACTCTATATATGTAGGTTTAATTAAATTCAAAATATATGTTGATATACCACAGGATTTTGCCTGATTTTTTTTTCTTTTCTGCAATTGCACATTGATAGTTGCACCAACTCACTGATTGAGGAGGGCATTGGCTTCGAAGAACAGCTATAATAGAAAAAGCAACTAGTACAGCTTGCTGCATCTCAGTTGAATTTCCAATATTACTTCTAATTGCAATTACTAATTCTGCAGTTTATCAATAAAAGTATTAGTCAGTTTACCTTTTCCTTTCAATTCCAGGAGTGGAGATTTTACTTTTCGTTTTCTACTATCAACCCTTTTCTGTACATGTTCAATGCATTTCAGTTTCTTGACCGAATCTTTACCATACATATCTTTCACAATTAAAAACCCCTTAGAATCCCCATCCTCATAATACTCCGTGTACTTCAGCTTTTGTAATGTAACAGATCTTTCAGGAAAAAGTTAAGCACCAATTGCTTCCATACGCGAAGCTGCTTCTTTATAATTTGCAGAACAATTATGTTACGCTTTACATATGTCGTGCTGAAGATTGCATTCCATTCTGTTTATTTTGTTGCAAATCATGCAAAAGTGTGACATAGCTTTCAAATCAAGCACTTTGTCAACGCTAATCGACAAAGCAGCAACACATCCTTTCAACGTCGAATACACTCTGCGCCAAACTAAATACAAAATTAAGGGAAAAAACTATCGCCAGATTAATAAAATGTATTAAAAAATATCTAAATTTAATACGAAGATTTATAATTTACAAAATCTTGATGATAAATAAGGTTTCTAAATAGGGTATGTCTATTTAAACGCTCACTTTCGGCCCAGAATATTGGAACTTCAGGTTTATTCCGTTACAGAAAAATGCTTATAACTTCAGTTCTAATTAATCTATCAACAAGCAAAGACTTCTGTTTGATAGCTAAAGATGTATTCTTTAAGATAATGTAATAAAGTAAAAATAGAAATTTTGACCGAAAATCGTCTTTTGTTCGAGGTCGGATATCAATTAACATAGCATTTTCACTGATAAATTTTAATTCATTGCAATTACTTTCAAGATACAAGTGAATACTTGCATTACAAAGTTGAACAAATAAAGAATAATAAACGCAATTGGATCGATATGAGGGTTAGAAGCAAAGGTTTCCAGTTCCAGCATCTGCAGGTTTTAATTGAGGTATAATCTTTGTTATATTCAATTGACACTTGTAACTTTGCATCTACGGTTTTTATGCGACTTCAGCCTGAAAGACAAAAAGACCTAATCCTCATATTTTATATCTTAGATTTTGTAGAAGAAAACTGGGAGGGGGGAATTACCACTTGTACCCAGGCACATGATGCATCGGGGCCTGATGAGCAAACACATTAGGCACGAAGAATCACATTAGGCATTATAAAAAAGCAGGCGGTAGACTTTTGAGACTCATATAGAATTTAGATGTCGATAACCAAGAATAAAAGATCAATTTCTAAAGGAAATGTTTTAGAAATTAAAGTAAAATTGTAGCTCCTCCTTGGAGTCCGTCATTCAAAAATTCAATAAAGTTTTATAAATTATCAAATAGAAAATTCGAAATTCAAAATTCAATCTTCCAAGTGCACATGTTCAGGTAGAGCACTACGTTATTCAGAATTTAATGGTTGTCGATACTTCTGTTTTTTCACAATGCGGGACACGTACATACATACATATACTATATATACACATATTGCAGATTTTCCATTATTTAATTTCTTTAAAAAGTAATAAAGGGCGGTAATATTTTGTGGCGACCGTCTGAAAAGTGGTTAAGTATACAAAGTAAAGATAGCAAAGTGTTAGAAACTTTTTTTATCACATGAAATTTCTTCATTAGCCATCTTCTTGTAATATGACACTTATAAATAACTAAGTCAAGACATTTGACCCAATAACTGAATTATCTAAAGCGTAATGCCCAGCCAAATCTATGTCTCTAATAAGCTTGTGAAGAGCGTCATGAGAAGGAGATTATGTGTGGTTACTTATTTTGGTAAAATTGTATATATATATATATATAGATATATACATATATGCTTGATTATTATGCATATATGTTTGATTATAGTTTTTCACTACGAAATTTAATGAAACAATATACACGAATGTAAAATATGCATGTTCAACAACGGTTTATAGAGATAGATCTCTCTCGTAATCTGACATATTTATGTTTGTTACCCATGATCTCTAAGAAAATTAATAAAATATTATGAGTTTATATTATTGCTTATTTTAATCCACAAAGAAAAATCTGTTTCTGATCAGATAATTGTTATAAAATTAACTCCATATTTAAAAATAAGTTTCAAAATTATTTTTATCACTGTAATATTATCAACACATTTCTGTTTACAACTGGTATATTATTAATTTTAATTGATACTCTTTTCCATTCAGAAATAATGACGATGGAAAATATTATTATTTCTTGAGAAACATTTAAATTTTATTGGAAAAATTATACCTGCAATATGCTTTTAATCTAATCAAGCAACATTATTGTTTTATAAATAGCCATAAATCCTTATAATAAAAAGAGACATTCCTTTGCTTATACTTCGGATTTACTTAAACTTATTTTATGCAATGGATCCCAGAGAAAATATTCCAAATGAGTTCCACTGGAAGAATAATTTTGTGTTGACAAAAATATACTAATTTCAGATTATAATTTATTTGAAAAATAATAGCTTAGATTTTTACTTAAACAATTAATTTTATAAAAGGTAAATGATATATTAATAAAATAAAACTGTGATTTTCATTTAATAACATGTTGAAAAATTTAGAGATGAAACTGTTTTCACATGAAAACAGCTTTGTCTATCAGTCAACGGATGAACATTTTCGTGGAAATATTTCTAAGAGAAAATGTTTTGCATTCAACGAAAATCATCTTGTGCAGCTTTATATATTATTATGATCTTAAAACGGAATGAGATTAAATACTTCCCTTTTCGGAAAAAGGAAAGCTATACAGTAGTTATAAAATGACTAGCGGGCAAGCCCGCCAGCTGAGCGGGCTGAAGCCCGCTTTTCATTGCTTAATCTTCATAATTTCCCATTGTAATTTAGCCGGTATTAGAAAGTTGGACCGAACTACCAGTGTTCAGCGGTTTTGCGCGGGCTGCGCCCGCTTTATTAAAGTAGGCATCCTGAGAATATACTGCATATACAACACACATGCGTAAAATCACGAAAGTACCCATGCAGCCAGCCCGTTCGCCGTAATTCAAAAACTGGACCGAACTACCAGTGTTCAGTGGTTTTGTGCGGGCTGCGCCAGCTTTATTCATATATGCATCCAGAAGATACTGCGTACACGATACACATGCGTAAAATCAGGAAAATACCCATGCAGACAGCCCTTCCACGGGTATTCGAAAGTTGGACTGAACTATCAGTGTTCAGCGGTTTTGCGCGGGCTGCGCCCGCTTTATTCATATATGCATCCAGAAGATACTGCGTACACGATACACATGCGTAAAATCACGAAAGTACACATGCAGCCAGCCCGCTCGTTGAAATTCGAAAGATGAACTTAACTACCAGGGTTCAGCGCGGACTGCGCCCGCTTTATTCGCGTATAAGTCCAGAAAATACTGCATACACGATAAACATACCTAAAATCACGAAAATACCCATGCAGCCAGCCCGATCGCCTTTATTCGAAAGCTGGACAGAACTACCAGTGTTTAGCGGTATGCGCGGGCTGCGCCCGCTTTATTTACGTATGCATTCACAATATACTGCATACACGTCACACATACTGAAAATTACGAAAACACTTATGGAGCCAACCCGTTTGCCGGGATTCGAAATTTGGACTGAAGTACCAGTGTTCAGCGATTTTACTGCAAAGGCTTTTTGCCAAGTGTAACCGCAAAACTTTTCGGGTATAATATTCAAACAGTAGATTCTTTATTAAATCTCCTTTTGATAAACTTCAACATAATCACACACAAAAGTGCATCAATATATATATTAATGTAATTAATCAACCATAATTATTTATATTAAGAAAACTTTCCATATAGCATGTTCAAGCAATAGAAATTCAATTTAAAAACCCTGAACGAAAAAATAATTAGTCAGAATTTAATTAAATAGTTTATTTATATTTATATTTATTTTTTTGCAATTAAAATTTCTTAATGAAAATTATATTTAATATTAGCTTTATGCAAACACAAACATTTGTTACCAAAAATACGACAGTATATATATTAATGAATTTATATATAATAACAAAAGCAGTGAATGATTACGTAGCTCAGTAACACAAATGAGGACGCTGATTTAAGCTATTAGAAATATTAATTTGTATTATTCAAAGTTGCTTTTCTTATTCAGATCCAAAAATCACGAATTGTTCGAAAAATGCACAAAAAATACGTATCTCAACAACTATCAGTCCGATCGGCTCGAAATTTACAATCTTATAATTGCCAGATTTCGAAAAGAGGTTTGGTCTTTGTTGCAGAGAGATTGGCAAATTAGAAGATTAATTAGCATAATGAATAAAAATCCTCCACTACTTTAATTTTATCCATGGCGAATGGTCTTGACGATTCCAAAAGTCAGCGGAAACCATCTCCGCTTCAGCGACACACGTCGCTTTCGAGTCGAAGGCCGTCAACCAAGAGTTAGGAAGGGGAGAGAAGGTAGTAACGCTTTTTTAATGAACCTTCTAATTAGGCTCCTAATTAGCAAAACAGTTTACAATGAACGCTAACCTTTATTTGATCATCCGGGAAGTGCAAAATTCAAAATTTGAACGAAATCCGTTAATTCTTTGAAAAGTTACGTATTTTTGTGCATTTTTCCGGCTCAGTTTCTGTAATTAAGAAAAATTCAGTAAAATTTTGTATCTCGGGAACCAATCATGCGATCGGCTCCAAATTTAGAAATTTACAACCGATGGATGGTCAGATGAAGGATGCTCTTTGTTCTAGATGGATTGGCAAATTAGATGACTAATTAGCATAATGAATAAAAAAGCGCCACTACGCTAATTTCACCCCTCGCGAATGGCCTTGACGATTTCAACAGTCGAGCGAATACTATCTCCCCCTCCGACACCCGTCGCTTTCCGAGTCGAAGGCCGTCAACCAAGAGTTAGGAAGGGGAGATAGAGGTAGTAGCGCATTTTTAATGAACCTGCTAATTTGGCTCCTAATTAGCAAAACAGTTTACAATCAACGCTAACGTTCATTTGAGCATCCGGTAAGTGCAAAATTCAAAATTTGAAAGAAATCGGTCGGTTAGATCTTGAGATACGTATTTTTGGTGCATTTTTCCGACTCATTTAGTTTAATTAAGGAAAATTCGTAATTTGGGAACCAATCATCCAATTTTCTTGAAATTTCGAAATTTTTAATTCTCGGATCTTCAAATGACGGATGCCGTTTGTCCCAAGTCGATCGGCCAATTAGAAGCTTAATTAGCGGCATGACCGAAAATGCTCCAGTACCTTAATTTCGCCCCTTGCCGCGGAGAAATATCCCTTTCATAGGGAAAAACCCAACAAAGAAAGCGAAAGAAACGCCAAAAACGTAGGGAAAAATGAGTTTTTAATTAATATCTCGGCTAATTAAAGTCGCACGAAGATGCCAATGGTCAATATGGCGAGATACGGGAATTCTGAATCCAACGGTACCTTCCACTAAGCTCTACACCAAGCCGTTCGTGAGAAGATGAGGTTACAAACAGACAGACGCGGACAGATTTTAATATATAGTAGAAATCAAACATTAATTGATTAATTGAAGTACTACCCATTGTGAAATTATTTACAATTTGTTATCTGTTTATGGCTTTATTTTTAAGCTGTAATGACAATATATATATATATATATATATATATTAATATCATTACATTTATTTTAAAACAGCTGCTGTTATTGTGTTTTGAAGCATCATAAGACTTACAATAAAAATGTGGGATTTTTATATTATCACATAAAGATATTTTGCACCAAATGACGTGGAATTTGAAGCGTTCCTTGGAATTGAGCCAAGATAAGACTATTTGCTAAAGCAATTTCAGGTATGCTCTGCTGCCAATCTATTGATGATCATAAAACGTGATTTTTGTTATATTATATGAGTTAACACCGGAATAACGTAGAACACATTAGAATTCCTCGAGGAGATTAAATTCTCCTAAATAAACTGATTGCGAATACACCCCCTCAATTTATTTCGTTTCGAAAAAGAATTCTAGAAAATAATATTTGAGAGCGTACCCCTTACTTGATTTTCAATTACCACTGAAAGCTACATCAGAGATGCTATCAATCTAACCCCCAAAACTTTCAAACAAACAACAACAGTAATGCAGAAACTTTTGATTAATTTATGACTTATACCAGTTTATATCTTGTACTTGTTTCTTTCTAGAATTTTTGGGAGTCTTACGAGAAAAGATTTGTGGGATTTTGTTCATTTTGTTTGAGGCTATCCTTCAGCTCAAACCAGAGAAAGAAGGAAATTGGAATTTTAAGCCTGGGTGTCATTTTTCTCAATTTCAGTGTTTTAATGGATCAAGTAATTTGTCGTCGTCTTAAGTGTGCATTATTTAAGCGACATCTTACCTTAAGATTTTTTTAGCTTGAATAATTTTCATTGAATATAATTACTTTATTCCCATCCATCGACATTTCACACAATGTAAACATCAAAAAAAATATTTTTAAATATGCCCACTTTGTAATCTCATCTTATAAAAGATTAAAAACGGAATAAATTCATTTAATTTAATGTAACTGCATTAAAAGAAAACGCAAAGTAATATTTTTGCGAAAACATAAAATGTGTAATCTATTTGATCCTGAACATTATGAATAATTTATATGGCATATAAATTGTCTTGTAAATAATTCAGAGAAAATAAGCTAAGAAAGCTTTTACAACTGTTATTAAGAGTATTGGTTTTGCACAACATTCCGCGTAATTTGGGACAATTTAAATAACTTGCGGCACAATTAAAACAAAATTTAAGCATGTAAAATCTAGAAACAAAAGTCTCCGTTGTAATTCGGTTTTCGAAATTTAATGTGAACATTAGATTCCTTAAGAAATATTAATTAAATATAACTTTATATAAATTTCTTTATTATTAAATGAAGATATTAAAGCATGCAGGCAATTTTTAGTCCTAAATACCTCAATATTAAACTGAATTTACACACAAAAATTGCTAAATATGGTTAGTAAAACATGCAACAAAATTAATTTCAAAGGGAAGTTTTAGTAGAAACTTCCAAATTCATATTAGTAATATACCTTAAATATCAGTTTACTATGGAAAAAATTGCAGTTGGTTTCGAAAATGGATGCTTCCTTTAAAACTATGACATGGTTGAAAGCAATGTTTTGAGAACGTCAGACGTAAGCAGAGGAATATTGCTTTGAGTCTAACCCGATCTTCGAAGTCCAAACATTTAAATTTTCGTCCTAAGCACTTATTCCACTAGGTGACTGAATGATAATGTGAAAGCCAAGTTTGCCATTGCTTTCCCAACACTTGGGAATCTAAGCCTAATTTGAGTTAGAAAGCAGAAGTGCATATGTCAGAATATAAATTAGTGCTTATGAAATCATAAATTCATAATCAGACATTCAAATATCGCTGTTGCTTTACGGGCTTAGAGCTAGATTTTGTTTACTGTGTTTTAGTTAAAGAAATATTTCATCAGTATCTCTTATCATACTTAGCCTATAACAGGTATTTGTAATTAGGCTGAATGTAAAAGGCAAAATGTGGTATAACATTCTCGAAGAATGAATATCTATTTAGAAAGGAAAGAACAGCGGAAAAGTAGAATGTCAATTTATGTTCTCAGAATCAAAGGCCCTGCCATTGTCTGAGTGGTTAAGATCACTGAATACTTGTAGTCAGACTTGGATACTAGCTCAGGTGATTCCGCTGGCTAAATGGTTGGATGTTTCGTGGGTTTCTCGATATGTAAAGTAAACGCGACCAAATTTCACTTATAAATTCCTCCAAGAAGGACACCCTCGCCTCAGGAAGATAACCCTTATGTGCATTTCCGTATTGAAAAAATCTAGCTTAACCTAACTTCTCGGAATCTCATTTCTTCAGGGACATTTACGCATTAATATAAATTTTGTGTGCCTTGTCAAACAAACGATATTCTATTGGTTTTAGCAATACAATATCGTGTGGCTGAATGCCTCAAATGGCTGAATCGTTTTCCAAAGTA
Organism: Stegodyphus dumicola; assembly: GCF_044657685.1. NCBI lineage: Eukaryota > Metazoa > Arthropoda > Arachnida > Araneae > Eresidae > Stegodyphus > Stegodyphus dumicola. Next base: position 93,143,796 of record NC_140772.1, on the reverse strand, counting down.
GCTGTTGCCAAAAATGCAACATCTGACTACATGCCAATTTCATAGGTGCCCTTTATTCATAATCTGAAACACTTTTATTTCTTTCAAAGTACTTTCTTCTGAAATTTACTTCTTAGAAGAAAAATGTTCCAACTTTGAACTATAACATTTTCTTAGAAATTTATTTATGAATCTACTCGCCAATACATGCACTGCTTAGCCATTAGGCTGGACAAGATCCATGCGTCCAAGTATCATCATTAAATCCATAACGAAAGTAGGTCTCTTCAATCGGTTCCTCCTTTACAAGTCCCAAATAAGTAAAAATATACTCGAGTGAAATGACCAGCATTACATTTCCTATAGATGAGATAAATCTTATTTCCACGGTCAAATTTAAGCCATTTCAGTTGTCCACTTAGGAGTTTCGTCAAAGTAGTCTGCTAAGCACGATTATCGCCAAATGCAAAAGCACCTTCCAGCTGCTCGCCACTCAAACGTACCAGTCATGAGCCGGAGAAGAATGTCAGGAAGAGGCAACAGTAGGTTTAACTCTCGAGCAGATCTCCGAAAAGTTCAATGTGCCAGTAGCCAGAGTTATTGAAATACCTTACTTAGCTAGAGCATAGCCATTTGTTTATCTCTGAGGCTAATATGTGAAAGGATTTATTGCATATGTACACCATGATTTTATAAAGGACCTATAATATGAACAAAGTCCTAGAAAAGAAGAGAGCTTCTTCGCGGTGTTTGGAGTCGGATACTTTTGTACAGCGATTATTTTTGATTCGTCTGTCTCGATTCCTTTCTGAGATATTTTGTAACCTAAATATTTTAATTCAGAGGCTGAAAATTTGCACTTTTCGACATTAACTTTTAGACCGGCCTCATTTAATAAAGAAAACACCTGTCTCAAATCCTGTACATGTTGGTCGAGATTATCACCAGTAATAATGATATCGTCTAAATAGATAAATGTGGACTTTCCAAGAACAGGCCCTAACACAATGTCCATACATCGCTGAAATGTTGCCGGTGCCCCTGAAAGGCCAAACGGCATACGCAGAAATGCATAAGTGCCAGACTTGGTTATAAAAGCAGTCTTAGGCACGTCCACAAGCCTAACCCCTATTTGAAAATAACCAGTCGTTAAGTCTAAAGTCGTCATATATCTGGTCGATGTTATGTTCCTTAGAATTTCTTCAATAATAGGTAACGGATATACCGGATATTTAGTTATGGAGTTTAATTTACTGTAGTCAATGGCGAATCGCCACCTTTTTGGATGTGTCAATGGATAGTCATTATTTTTCTTACATAAAACCACCGGGCTAGCATAACTACTTGAGATGGGCGTTATGATCTTTTTACGTAGCATATCGGTGATATGCCATTCTATGATTCTTTCCTTATTCTTATCATACCGGTATGCTTTGTGGCGAACTGGCATTGAATTTCCGGTGTCAATACTATGGTTAGAAACCTGAGTAAATCCTGGAATATCACTAAATAACGAAGCAAATTCACTTACCACTTGTCGGATTCTTCGTTGCTCTTCATTAGGTAGGTGGTCAAGGTATAACATCGGCGGTTCAGCCTTTTCTTCTCGAACCGGTTTCATCGTCAGCTTAAGGGACGCTTCATTAAAATCCAGGGTTGCTTGTGCCTCTGAAAGAAAATCTATTCCTAAAATAATATGTGCTTGTAAATTCTTTACTATGAAAAACATAACCTTTACTTGTTCGTCCTTGATACGGATGTATAGTGGTAATTTACTTATGCACTTACATCTTTCTCCTTGCGCAGCTAACACTGTCGAATTATCCGAATTATATATGCGATATTTACGAAAATTCTTCCTAAAAAAAATCTTCTGCCACACAGGAACACTGCGCGCCGGTATCCAGGAGTGCGGTGGCTGGGATATTATTCACCAACACTTCAATCTTCGGAAGAGTCAAATTTTTCACCACTACTGTATTTAACTTGAAGGAAGAGGGATTTTCTTGGCCTTCGGATTTCCGCACCCTCCCGTCAGCAGAAATCCGTTTTGGTTTAAATCCTTTTTTGTTTCCATGCTTTCCTTCTTTTTCTACTGGCCTTGAGACTTTTTCCTGGGTTGCTATTGAACTGTCGACGTTCGCCGGCTTTTTTTGAATGCTCGGGTTTCCTTGCGCACTGATTCGCTTTGCTTCCGTAGCCGTGTGCTTGACTTTGCTGTGGTCTTGGCGCACAAAATTGGTTTCGTTGTTGATATTGGCGTCTTCTTTCAATGTCCGCCGTTCTTCTACTTTCAGACTGGATTGCTAGCTCAAATAATTTCTCCAGTGTAGTCGGATTACTTAATTCAATAAAGTCTTGCACTTGGGGAAGTAACGTTGGCAAAATCACTTGAATTATCTCAGGATCCGGACGGTTTCCATACAAGAGTTTGAAGACGTGAATTTTTCTTAAAATAAGGCTTGAGAGATTTTCGATTCTTTGCTGATATGTGCTGAAAATTTCCGTTTCTAATTTCGCACGATCCCTTACGACAGGGAAGGCTTTTGCTAGGGCAGTCTTGAAATTCTCGTAAGTATAGGTGGGACTTCCTGCTTGACCCAAGAGACTTCTGCCTATACATTTGAACCAGTTAAGCGCTTGGCCCCTCAAAGCGCTGGTAGCTAAGGTAACTTTTTCAAACTCGTGCACGGGGTAGAGCATGAAGTGGTCATACAATTTTTCCAAAAAACTGGTTACCGGTGAGTTTCCATTAAATGTTGCTTCTGGTTTCATCGAAGCGCGCATCGTCTGGACGATGTAACCAAATCCTTTCAGGGCGGCAGCTGGCATTTCTGGATTCTGAGCCGCTTCTGCAGACAGCACAGGTTCTTCTTGAAACTCGGCCATGGTTATTCTTCTTCGTTGGGCGCCACTATCAGGTTCAATGTTCCGTCTTACTTTCTTTGGGAACATGCACAGACCTGACTCGAAACAGGGAGCTTACTAAAGCTATGTTCAATAACTGTGGGAAGTAGACAAGATACACAGGAAGGGTATACAAAACCCTTTATTTTTCACTCTTTACAATAATTTCCGTACTTCGGAATACAGAGACCAACTACTTGTGGTCTGAACGTAAGAATATAAAATATAACTTAACTCTAACTTAAATTTGGAATAATAAACGTGGAAGATTGGCCTTATATTAACAGGAAGCCGTATGTAGTACAGAGAACTGTTAACACTACAATACGTTTAAAAATTATCACGAGGATTAAACCTCTGGCCTGGAAGGCAAACAGCAACTGAGTAAAACTTCTAAGGCAAGCGGCCTGCTTCGACTAACTCCTTCCTCTCTCTCGATTGGCAAAAAGCCACAACTTAAGTACTTGGCGTTCGCCAGACAAATTTTGCATAAATAAGTTAACGCTTTTAATTCTGGCCGGAGGTAGAAAATAAGAAGTGATAGTAAAGATTTAAAATAAAATAAACCTCAGTAAAACTTAAGATCCTTACAAACTAATGTAAGTAAATAAAATTGTAAACATTTTTGCAAAGTGCTTTAAATACATGTGTGGACCTTAAGAGAGAGAATTGATCAATTAAACAGTTGCGTAAATTGCAAAGAAGGATGGTGTCTTTCTGTCTCTCAAAGCTGCACACACTGAAGATTAGAAACATTATTATTTATCTTTTTATGCATTTTTCATTCCCATGCTTTAACACTTTTCCTTTTTTTCTTTATAAAAGAGATATAAAATATTTATACAAGACATATGAAATCATTATTTCTTCTTATATATACTAATTGATTTTATTTTTAATATTCTGTGTACTCGCATTTCATTTAAAAAATGGAAAGCAATGTATTTTTCTATGATTACTTAGATTGAAAACATTTTTGTGGTTCATAAGATTAATGTTAATGATTTATTTTGTAAAACCGAATTTGTTATAGTTCGACCGTCTGAAGCGCATCCCTGGCGCAAACCTGCCAAAAGGCGCGGTATTACTTGCTGCGACGTGAAAGGTCTTCTTTTCTCCGGAAAGAGCTATGCTGGAGGAAAAGAAAGTCCCCATCCTTCAACCCTTTGAGAATAATTCGTGTTTGCGCTCATGGATGTGGCGATCGAACTATACCATCTAATGACATTAAAATAAAAAATAAATTTGCTAGATTTTCTAATTCTGTAACAAAATACCTAAGTCTAATGAATGCAATAAAATAAACGTAACGTAACATCCAATGCAGCAAATCTAATGTAGCAATAATCTAATGTAATCCTAGTAACAAAATAAATGTAATGTTTTATTTAACAAAATTCAAAAATACTGAATTTTTTCATTAACTAAATTTGAATTCAAATTGATAGAACACCGGAAAGGTAAACCGAAAATGCCGTAATGCTAGTATTATCCTGCACTTGAACCCATGTCGAATTATTAACGTTTATTGGTTTTAATCTGCAATTCCAAAATTTGTAATTCAGGTCTGTTCGTTAATTGCAGGCGGTGAAAACAGATTACTGCTTTGATGGATTTTTTATTGAACTTCATTTGTGTTATCTCTTGAATCCATAGTCAATATATGTATTACTCCTTAAGTGTGTACAGTTTTCATCGCGCTAAAATGGTATGTATGAGGCATCTTTCTACGGCAAGATACACGTTTCAGAAGAGTTCTTGTATTATAATCTAACTTTTTAACAGTAAATGAACATGAGTATTCATCACCTCTTCATTTTAAGTTATTCAAAATTGATGATGAAAATATGTAATTTTCGATTTTTTCTTTTAATTATGATTTTATATTTCTGTTCCATGAATCAACTTATATGCTTTCCATATTACCAAAAATGCATTTTGGAAATCTGAAATGTCTCCAGATAGCAAAATCTCAGATGTCGTTGTATTTTTAGCAGCCTGTCTACAGAATAATAGCTGCTGAATATTTCACTGTTGCCTGTTTCTAAGCAAGCAATTCGTACATATTCGTTTTCAGAAAAATTGAGATTTCTGAGTATATCATTTTATAGATTTTTCATTTCCATGTCTTTTACTCTTTTATCATTTTTCTATATGAAAAAAAGATATAAAATAGTACACTGTGCAAGGAAAAAAATATCGGTCAGTTCTATATCTCCCGTTTTATTGGGCAGATTGATGAAATTAAAACTGCGTTTTTCATGTCTCGAAAGCGTGACTTAGCATATATATTAGATTTATATATATAGCATTGTTCTAACATAGATATTTTGACACAAAATCGGATTTCTTCTGAAATACCATAACAGTGTTTTTCCATATTTCGATTCTACGACTCATATTATGCCTAAATATTAAATTTTGTAAAATCTGCTGCAAACTTTACGGAGAAATTCAAAAATTTATCTTGGCGAGTTTTTTTTTTTTTTTTTCATTTTGCGCCAATTCACTTGGCCAACTTCTTAATATATGGCAACCTATTTAAAAACTATATACTTCCAAATAATTTAACAAAGTGCCTAAGTCACATTTGATGTTATTATTGTTCACTTTAGTTTTCCTCAGGCAAATTTTGATCGGAGGTCAATCGGCGGTAAGCTAACGTGGTTGCCGCTGATTGGCCGTTGACGTCAAGATCGGCGGGTTGGCCGAGTATGTATATATGTACGCCGGTATCGGCGAAGGTGTGTGTTCTGAGTTAGTATTATACTAGTTTTATTTCACTCAAACGGTTTTAAATGTAAAGGCTACAGTGTTAGCTTATTTTATTTTAGTTTACGTAATAAAGCATGAATTTTATTTATGTTAGTCTTAGCTTTATTATGGAAAGCAAAATATGCTTTGTCTAGATACTTTTAACAAAAATGCCAAATTTCAAAAAGCGCTATTATATATATTCACATATATCTTTTGATATTTTGAATAAAAAACAGAAATTTTTTGTAGGTATGCTTAGAAATACATCTACTTTAATATGATGGTAAAAATATTATAGGCAATTATTCAGAATATTTTTCGAAAAACTTATAAAACTTATTTAAAAATACACATTTTACAAATAAATCATAAAAAATGGACGAATTTATTTGGAATAGACCTAAATTTCAAAATGTGAAAGGAAGAGTCAAATAAGTTTAATTTAAAAAGAGATATTAATAAATATATACCAAACTCAATTAATATTGAGGAGCTAAAATTTTGAGAGCTAATTTTTTTAAAAACTACTCGTGCAATTTTTACAAAACTTGGCAGTTTGGCGTAATTTGAGTAGTAGAATTGAAATATAGAAAAACAATTGGCATGTCCTTTCAGAAAAAGTCCGATGTTGTGTCAAAATACCTATATTAGAACAATGTTATATATAAATCCAATACATATTCTAAGTCGCGATTTCGAGACATGGTTTATTTGGTTTATTAGATTACGGCAAAGCACTCGAGGGCTATCTGCCTTAAGGGAGGGATACCTTCGTGGAGGACTTTTTAAGGGAAACTGGCTCGTATACACGTTACACATGGGGAAATCCACGAAAACACTCATGCAACCAGCCCGTTCGCGGGATTCGAACCTCGGATCGAACTACCACTGTTCAGCGACGTTACCGCTCGGCAGCTGGTGGGCCTGATTTGGAGACATGAAAAACGTAATTTGAATTTCGTCAACCGTCCCAGTAGAACGGGAGATATAGAACTGTTCCTTTATTTCACTTTTTTTCGCTGTGTACGTATTCTTCCATAAAAATGTATTCAAGCTTACCCAAAAATTTATAACTATACTTAATATTTGATTTTGCACTGACATCTTAAATTTCTGTTTCAAATGTTCTGAAAACATTTTACAGTAGTAATTTTATTTAAGACATTTAAAGTTATTAGATTGCCAATAAAAATGTGCCTCTTGTATGGGTAAGATCCCAGCCAGCTTCTTGATTATGTTTATATTTTAGTTTATGGGAACTTACTACCTTTCATTAAATATTCCACTTACAGTAATCAGTTTTCAATTAATCAAGAAACATAATAAAATATTAGTTGTTTAAACAAAACTTTGATGTATGTTTGTTATTCTTCTTTGATTGTGTTTAACACAGCAAAAGTGCAGAAAGTTCCAGAAAATATTTGACGTGTCGTAATTTTAATACAATTTTAAAATTGCAAATGTTGAAAAATTAGAACCTGATGTGTATTTAAATGCTTATATTAGTGATGAATTTAGATGTTTATTTTAAAATATCTAACAAGAATATTAATTTTCTAATTGCATGCATTATTTGCATGCCTGTATTAAACTGCGTTAAACATACTAATAATTTGTTGATTCATATTAAAATTACTTTAAGAAAGTAGACACATAATATAAAGATATTTAAACGGGAATATTTATATATTTACAAAATATTATAAAGGGCACTGTTTACCTATGTTTAAAAATATCGGAAAATAGTTCATTGCATGGTATGCTTTTCAGTATTGCAAGTTCGGTGCATTCATGATGACATTTCAAAGTTCGTGAATATTTTTCTGCAGGAAAATTTCTTGACTCGAGTTCTATCAAATTCTGCTTCAGCTAGGTTAAACTGTACAAAGATACTTTATGTCTTTTATCATTATTAGAGGTATATAAAATAAGAATTCTATGAAACTGAAACAGCTATGTATTTAGATATGAATAATAATATGTCTTACAACGAATTCTGAAAAATTATTGGAGAATTAAATTTGCATTATTCATTTTTTAATTACAGACAAAAAATGCGGTTTTTTAATTAAAGTATTGAAAACACAATAAATGAATGAGAATATATTTCACTGTCTCCAGATCCCATCTCTGAATTTCTATTAGAATGCAGTGATCATAATAAGAAAACTCGTGAATATCCTTCTAATAAACACTTTATTGTGTGCTGTTTGTAAGGTACCACACGGCTCAAAACGAAATTCTCCTAACCATAAAGAGAGTCCAGCTTCTAAGGTAAGGAAAACAAACTCAAGAAAGCGGTTTAAAATAAATGTTTTTATTTACTGTCAGTTTGAAAGTTACACATCATTGTAAATAATAATAAAAAAATAAGATCTCCTAAGCTACAAGAAATTCAGAGAAAATAGTTAAGAAAAATAATAATAATCAGTAAAGTAAAATGTGTCTACTAAGCTCTAGATCGGGTCGCAGTCTTTCACCGAACAATTATGGCTAGCAAAGTTTATGAATTTAAGTGAATCCGTTAAAAACGATTTAAGTGATTCCGCTGAGAAAGAAGTAAAAGTGTGAGGGTCAGTGGATATTATGATATCGAGAAATTAGCAATCTTTTTTTAATATACGAGTATATTTATGCTTCACAGCAGATTTCGAAGCTTGGGTATGTGCTTCCTCCGCAACACAGATTCAGGTATTGTGAACCGGCTTTGCTTAAATTCATTAAATGATTTTCAACTTGACGGGAGCTGAAGAAAATATAAATGAAAACCTAGACAAAATTATAGACAATTGGTAAATAAATATAAAGCCCTACTAATTTGCTCTGTCTGAATTTATTTCATTGCATTTATTGAGGCAGAAATAAAGTTTTATGTAAGAGGAGCATTATTCAAATCCTTAACGCTTGAAATTCCTTTCCTCAGCATCTTTTAAATACATAAATAACAGCAATGTATAAATTAAGATGTTACTCAAGTATATATACTTGAGTAACATCTCAGTTTATACATACATATTTAAAGAATCTTTCGAAATCAAAGAAAATGAGGAAGGAGAATGGTAATTTAATGCATTAATTAATACAAATAGAATATTCATACCGAACGCTAAATTCTTTTCACAAAATAAAGGGTATGTTACTTACAGCCTCCTCCAAGTGAAGCTGGTCGTCAATGTCTATTGACATTGCGGCACCCCCTTTTTTTTAACCCCTTTTTTTTAATTTTAAGTCTTCTATTAAATGCCAATAAAATTAAACTTTATAAAGTTTTGAAACGAAACTTTTAGTAGTTTCCAGAACTCTAAAAATTTTGAAAAAACCGTTTCTCACCAGATTTGATTTTCAAGAAATCGAAAGAAAATCGCAAGAGAGAAAATTTGAGATCTTCGCCAGAAAACTAAGATTACAAATATTCGAAATTTGAAGGTTTTTATGAATAACTCAGTTTTCATATAAAATCACAGAATTATTCTTGTATCCGTCTTTCGCATACAAAATTCAAGATTTCAGTATTGGAGATCAATTTATGTCATGTTCCACTTTGAATTTGTTTTATGATTTAATCATATTTTCATTATTGAATTTTCATTGATATTTAAGGATGCATTTTTACATTTAGATTTTTACTTCTAAAGGAATTTTATTAGTGAAGATTATTTTCCTACTTCGCGGTTTCGGTACAGAATTTCTATAATTAATAGGGATACCTGATGCTGATTTTGATCTACTGCTGTTTTGAAACTGAATAAATGCTGTGTAGTTCAGTTTTTCATTTAATAGATAGGCGAGTTTGAAGAGAAAACTATTTTGTTATATTAACCATATTACGATCCCGATTTCTGTGCAAGACGGTCCTAAAAATATCTGAGTATTTATTTGGATCCAAATTCCTTTTTTTTTTTAAATCGCATTCCGTTTTAAAGTTTATTTACTACATACTTTCTCTTTTCGTATGTATATAAAATTTTAGTTTTACCCGTCTCTTTTATACACGAATTCAAAATCAATATTTCATTACGTTTTAGCAACGTCATTTTGATTTAACATGATTTAATATCTGAGATTTGTGTTTGGTAAGAAAAACAATTTTTATTTGTGTCATATTAGTATACTCCCGCACGAAGAGGTTGATAGATAAAACGAATTTGCAAGACGTTTTGGACAACTCGAATAATGAAACATGAAGAGTAATTGCTGTGTGGAAGAGATTCTCAGTTATGGATTAAATCAAATAATATGGACTAGAGTAAAATGAATGAAAAGCAGATATTTTGAATGCATTTTGGAAAGCTGTTTGGACACAATGTGTAAAAAATCAACAATTCCCTCAATCTTAATAAGACCGAATTTTATAATATTATTAATAAGGCACGCACATTTAGTGAAAAAAAAGATTCGAAGGTGTTTCATATAATAAGTAATGAATTCTTAAACGACAAAGCCGTAACCAAAGATGAACTATTAGAGATTATTTTATAGACTAATAATCCCGAAGAACGAAGTGATAATGACGATAATAATCAGGATCTAAATGAAGGTTTAAAAAAAGATGATGGGAAACTCGTCGAAAATTGGGTTATTATTTTGTCAAACATGGACTTAAAGAGGAAGGAGATGGGAAATTTCAACGTGAACTTAAGTTTCTTATAAAGAATTATATAACGGACAAACCAAAGAACGAAAACTACGCAGAATAATTTAATTCATTCGAAAAACTGGTGAAATATCCATCCGGGAGGGACTCATGCTGATTTGGCTCAAAAGATATTAGAAGAACGTCTTTCATGGAGGAAGTAGACGATGTCCACAACATTTCTAATGTTAAGTAGTGATTTTATAGTTACACGACAACACATACTCCGTCTATGAACATAAAGAAAAATAAATCAAATAATTTTTGAGACGTAAATTTATTTTAATGTATTCCGATTATACATTTATTATACGTGTGTATTACTTAACTAAAAAGCTTAAAACAAATATTTTCAGATTTTTTTAAATTATTTTTGCTGGTTTTTTAGATTCTGGAAATAAATTTCTTTTAATCTGCAACGTTATTTTCTTAAGGGGACTCGGTACCTTTTGAATGATTTTTTTTATTTAAGCACTTTCATCTAATTTTTATGAATAATATTGAATGGTTTTATGAGACAAAATGGTTTTAAGCTGAAAAAATTTTTTTTGCTATTAATTTTTGTTTAATTAAAAAAAAATTTTAATTTAACAATTAACAAATCTTTCTTCTTCCACAATTTTCAATATTTTTGCTTCAAATTTTTTTATTGTATTCATAATAGTATTCTTAACAGCTTTACGGATCGATTTTTCAATTAATGAATTAGTTTCTGAGAAAAAAAAAATAAAAAGCACATTTTTATATAAAAGCTTTAAAAAAATATGATTTCAGTAACATTTTTACTTCCAATAATTTTTCTTTTCACTATTTTTCAAATCCCATCCTTAATTCTATTTAGTATATAATTTTAAATAAGCAGTAAAATTATTAAATATTTTGGTCCACATCTGAACAAGTTTTAGGACTTTAAGTAAAAGGATATATTAAAAAATTGCAAACTGAGAAATCGCAGTTTAAAGAATGTAAACTGTCTGGACGGTCATTAAATCATTTCCAATTTTTTAAAAATTTTATTACTGAATTTCAATACACACACACACACACACACTCATATATATATATATATATATAATAAAACTTAATACTGCTCAATTGATTAATATGAATATAAATTACAAGCTTTTGTTTAAAACCTTATTTGGCTAGAAATATTGCAAAAATATCATAAAATGCAAGTAGAATTTTTATTTACCTGTTTTTGTTTTTTAAAACACGCTCAAAACAATTTTAATGCATGAATTAATTATAATATATTTTCTAAAACACTTATAATCATTATTAATAATATTAATTAAAATTTTAAAAACCTTTTTATAGCATTTATTATCGTCAGATCATTTCAAAATTCCTCTTCAGTGTAGTAAGTGTATTAAGGTACTTTTTCAGCAAAAAATTTAAAAATCGGTAATTTCATTGATTTTGGGGTGCCGAGTCGCCTTAAACAATGTAATGTACACTGCGAAAAAAAAGGGGGCGGAAGAGTTTTATATCTCCCGTCCTAGTGGGCCGTATGATGAAATTCAAATTGCGTTTTCCATGTCTCGAAAGTTCGACTTAGGATATGTATTATATTTATATATAGCCACTTCACCGGCGAGCAAAACTTCTATATTTTGTACCATTTTTCTCTTCCAAAGGTAAACATTTTGTGTCTGAAATTTAGCTCAGTTAACGAGAGAAATATTTCCTTCCCCCTTCCACTACCTGTGAGGTCTATTGAGAAATTCTATTGAAATGAACCTGAACCCCGTACTTGTCACACTCAAGGACGTCAGTGACAACCCCATAAAGGCGACCATCGAACGCAAAAGCTGGTACCTCGCAGAGGAGATATTATCAGCTTTGACCACACTACCATTTAAGACCAAGCTATGTCGTCCCTGGAAATCTGTTTTTATAATTATTTTAAATATAGGAATAATTTTAAAGTGTAATATATCATACATCATTTTATAAATAATAAAACTATATTCGTACGAAATATTCCTAAATTAAAAATCTTACATAAAAATAAATAAAATATCTTAATATCTTATATATATATATATATATAAATGTGTGTGTGTGTATTCGGGGTAATGATGTGATGATAAAACGTGTTAAAAACTCGCATCCGTCTCATCTAATGCTATGCATTTTAGGACTTTTCGATTTGCATCTGATAATTAGTAAGAAGAGTAAAATCGATTGAAAGTTATTCAAATGCAAATGCCATTTTTGATTGTGAAATAAAAGCTTTGTTAATTAAAGCAAAAATCAGTATATTTGCTTATTTGAAATAGCTATAAATAATGTTTTGCTACTATTTTTCTTAATGCACTGTAATAAAACACGCTCGAATTACTTCTCATATATTTTCATACATTTAATTATTAGCCCAAAAGCGCTATTAATTTCATATCGGGATTTTTCGTCCTGTCACTTTAAATGTCTGAATCATTTTTAAATTGTTCCCACCAAGTATGTTATCGCCTTGCATTATTTTTAAAGAAATTAAATAATGAAGAATCTGCATGTATTGTGAAAAAATGATGGTAGATACAACCGTCAAATTTTGAATAATGTAATTTTAATGCGAACATGTGCACCTGAAAGCACAAATTTTAATTTCGAATTTGTTTTATTATTTTTTCATATTTTGTAATACTTTAATTAATTATTAGTTAACAGTCTCAAAGATCGGAAAGCGAGCAGTGGCAACACTATTCCAAATAAAACATTTTTTATCTCCGACTCGCGAGACTGTTGCCATTCGGAAAAAAAATAAGATATTTCTCTTTCATTATCAAATATTTTGTCATTTTGCTGCTAAATAGAATTTTATGTAGCGAAAGTTTATATTTAATAAATAAAATTCACATACGAAAACTTAGTAATAAAAAGAAACAAAAAAAAAAGTTCTCTAAGCCATCTTATTAAGAAAACTGAGGATTGGTATTATGAAATGAGAAAAGACTGAATAAAATAGAAAAATATATTGCAGCATTTAAAACTGCATCGGGAATTCAAAAAATAGGCTGCTTTTAAAAAAGTTGTGATTTTGCTGTTGAACTGTATGCGCGATGAAAGCGATACTTAATATTAAAGCTAAGAATACAAACAAAAATGGGTTAGCAGGAATGAGTGCAATAGAGACTAAGGACTCAGTGAGAGTGTTAAGATACGCTATCAAATCCGTTAGTTGACCGTTAAAATCTTAAAACTTTCAGATTTTTTTTTTTTTTTTTAGCCCAAAAGGACTATCAGTCTCAGTTTTTACCATCGCCATTGAAAATTTGCGTTGTGTCATTTTTCTGTCTGTATCACTTTTCAAATTGTTGCCACAAAATATGCTATCTCCCTGCATTATATTTAAAGAAATTAAATAATGAAAAATCTGCATAGATTGTGAAAAAACGATGCTACACAGAGCTATGAAATTTTGAATAAAGTAATCCTTCACGCGAACATGTGCACCCGAAAGCACGAATTTTGAATTTCGAATTTGTTTTTTTATCTTATTATTATCTTTTTTCATATTTCGTAAAACTCTAATTCATTTCCGACTAGCAAACTCAACGATTTGAAAACAGTGGCAACACAATTCGAAAAAAATTATTAAAAAAAATTTAACATACGAAAATTTAGTAATAAAAAGAAAAAAATGTTTTGCAAGCCATCTTACTAAGAAAACTAGATGTTATGAAATAAAAAAAGACTGAATACAGTAGAAAATATATGGCAAAAGTTAACACTGCATCGGGAATTTTAATGAAAATAAGAAATGAAAATAAAAAATGAAAAATGAAAATGAAAAAGGAAAAATAAAAAATTTGAAAATAAAAAAAAAATTGGCCTTTTGGGCGATCATTAAAATCTGAATTTTTCAGATTTTATTTTATTTTTTTTTTTTTTTTTTTTTTTTTTTTTTTTTTTGTGTGTGTCTATTTATTTTTCTTTATGTGCGTGTGTGTGGGGGGGGGGAACTTCGGCAGCTTAGATGTTTAAAATTCGTATTTAAAATTGCAATTATTTAACTTACAGTTTTTTAGCTTATTGTAAATTTTCTACAGCAAAGCATGTTTTAATTATGTATAGTGCCTGTGTCAAAGAGTAAGAAGGTAGTAAATTTTTAGTTGTTCTTGTAACAGATGCCTGGAGAAATGACAATGCTTTGAATAATGGACTGGAAATTCAATGTTATTCTTAATAAAATTAAGCAGTAAATTTTTGATAATTTTTTTTTTTTTTTAACTTTCTTGTACGAAATATTGCAATCGTGAAAAATTTCAGGTATCATATTTGAACTGAAGCATACATTTTAAACATTCCCGAATGCATTTAGACGACTTTTTTTTTTTCTTTTTTTCTTTTCTTTCTTTCTTTCTTTCTTTTTTTTTTTTTTTTTTTTTTTTTTGCGTGACATCTATACATGCTGGCAAAGTAAAGGGCACTTTTTTCCAAAACGGATTTTAAAATGGATTTAGAAAGGATCAAAAGGAATTTTTTTTCTTGACGTCTGTATGTACGTATGTATGTATCTGGCATAACTCAAAAACTATTAGTCATAGAACCTTGAAATTTTGTATGTGGGACGGCTATAACATCTAGTTGTGCATTCCTCTTGCAATCGGCAATACCAAACTATATATATATGTAATGTATGTGTGTATGTATATATACCCGGTTTAAAACCTTTATTCCGCCGATATTTTTGCAATAGTTGGTCGTAGTAATACACTTCCAGCTACAGAAGTGTTTTAAATGACTAAAATATTCAGGTTTTGACAATTTCAAATTAAAAATAAATACATTTTTAGATAGATAATGAAACTAACTTTTAATGCGCTCTCCCGGTTTCTGTATATATATTTGGTAAATATTTATACTCGTTATGAAAAAATACAAATATAAGAAGTTTGACTCTTGTATTCCAAAAAATTGGAGCAGGATATATAATATCATAACTTACATTTTTTATGTCATTTCCAACTTGCCTTGACGAATCAGTTAATTAGGTTACAATAAACGAAGTGTAGCAAAAATATGTATAATTTAACAGGCAGTACAGGAAGCCATGTAATGTACACGTCAGATTTTAATTTTTTAAATTATAATTGTTGCTGCTGTCTTTATAATTCCATTATTATTTCCTTTTTCTTATTCTAGACTCGAGAATTGTATTTTCCAGGGCTATTTTCATATAAAATTTTCGCTGCCCTAAAAGTTAGATTAAGTGAAATTAAGTGCTTAACCAAATTTATTTCTTAAGGTTTTGGTATGTGTAGGTTAATTTCAATATCTTTGCATAAAGCACTTATCTCTCATATATTTTAAATGATGTAATTACATATAATTTTTTTCACTTTGTATTTAAAATTTAAATGTTCTTTTTAATACTAAATTTTAAATGTTAACATAAGGCTACAAGTGTTAAATAAATAATGAAAATTGCGTGTAACAAATTATTAATTGTGAAATACCAATACTCTATTCTTATTTACTTATTTCTTTATGACTTTACAATGAAGGTATACCTAATTCTACTTGAAGAAATTAAAATTACATTTGCAAAATAATTTTTTATAAAGTAAATATGTTACGAGGTTTATTTATGAAATATGAAAGCTAATTAGTTTTACGATTTCTACCATGAAAGTGCAAATTTTATAATATTTTAATTTTTTTCAGTATTTTTTACAAATGAAGATACACTCGGAAAAACTGTGGATATATCTTTTTAAACCTTTTACTCCATTAATGTGTGTGTATTTAATTATGGCAAAGCGCACTAGGGCTATCTGCCTAAGGGGAGGGATGCCTTTCGTGGAGGACTTTCTAAGGGAAACTGGCTCGTATACACGTTACACATGGGGAAAACCACGAAAACGCCCATGCAGCCAGCCCGTTCGCGGGATTCGAACCTCGGACCGAACTACCAGTGTTCAGCGTCTTTACCGCTCGGCCGCTGGTGGGCCTACTCCATTAATGAATTAGAAAGTAATCATTAAATAAATAAGGAAATAGTGAGAATATAATATGGTTTTGTATAAGAAAAAAAAATCCTTGTTGTTTCATGAAATTTAATTTACTGTTTCTCGTCCTTTAATTATTTAATTATTATAGAGCATGGTATAATAAAAGTTTAGGTAGACTTACACGGATGGTTAACTAAAATTGCTGGGCGGCCCGCCGAACGAAATGCTCTAAAGGAAACACGGCATAAAGAGTCGTATAAATGAGATACAACTGCATTCGATTGTTTTTTTAGAATACTAGTTACTTCCATAACCATTATAGCATTATACCTCTTTATTCTTTTCATTAAAAAAATGCTAAGCTTTCCTTTACCTACATTTTAGAATATTTTTTTCTCTCTGTCTTATTTACACAATCGTACATGAATCATATGATTTTTTATATGTAGCAT
Organism: Stegodyphus dumicola; assembly: GCF_044657685.1. Lineage (NCBI taxonomy): Eukaryota > Metazoa > Arthropoda > Arachnida > Araneae > Eresidae > Stegodyphus > Stegodyphus dumicola. The sequence continues at coordinate 93,127,108 of NC_140772.1, read as the reverse complement.
AATTTCAGGAATATCCGCAGTAAAATTTTATGTCGCAATCGTATCGCAGTTGTTCAATTCTCAAAAGCAGTTTTGTCATACTCTCAATTTCAGTTTACTGATCCCCATAGGAACTTCTTACACTTTTTATCTTACAACATAGATATAGTTAAATTCATCTTATGTTACAATGTATTTTTCTTCCTATCATCGTATCAAAACTATCTTCTCAATTCTGTATTTGAAATTCTATTAAAGAAACACATTCTCATTTTAGTTAAATACATTCATATTAAAAAATAATAACTTGATTATGTCACAAAAATATTATTTATTAAAATTATTCTTTTGTGTGATACATTCCAAAGCAAGGAACAGCACATAAACCTACGTCACATTTTTGACAATAAAAACGAGTTTCTTTTCTTATTCTTTTATTGTCGCTGTTCTTACGGCAACAAATAAAACACCGCCTAGTCGGAAGTGCCTTTTTAGGTGTAGCTGGCACATATGCTGGAAAATGATTTCCCTCAAATCTCAAAGGGCTACAGAATTTCGATCCGGATACGTGATACTGATTTTATGACAATATGTTTTCTTCCGCTAATCGTTCCACTAATTTCGGCGCAAATAAAGATGACCAAGTGATCCACCATTCTTTTTGTACAACACAAAAGAGTTCCAAACAGCGAAATCAAGAAAATGTCTAAATATTTTCTTATAGTTTTTTTTTTTTTTTCTTTTAATTGCGTAGTTTGCAATTGCTGCATCCATTCTATCAACTCCACCCATAGTATTGTTATATTCAACAACTGCTTTGGGTTTTTGGATGATTTCTTTTCTTTTAATTACTGGAACCATTTCGGTGGAATGAACTGTGCTTAAAATAACAACTGGCCTCTTATCTTGCCATTTCAGTATGAGAATCTTTCCTTTCTGGAAAGCTATAATTTTTCCCTTCTCTAATTTTTTGTTCCTTATTTCTGCAGGAACATCTTTACGATTTATTCGTAGAGTTCCATATATGTCGGTTTTTCTCTTTATTAAAATTTCTGCCAAAAGTGGAGAATTATAAATTTGTCCACAGTTACACAGTAGCCTTTATCAAAATAATCATCTAAAAGTGTGAGATCGGATTTGGAGGCTGTCCCCAAATTTTCAAATTCGGGCAAATAAACTGTTTTTTTCCCGGTGTAAATTGTAAAATTTAACACGTAACCAGATGAAGATTCACATAAATAAAAATTTTTATGCCAAAACGTGCTCTTTTGGAGGGAATAAACTGTTTCCAACCAAGTCTTCCTTTAAACATCAACAGAGACTCATCTACAGAGATGTCTCTTTCTGGGGTGTAGGCTTATTTGAAATTTTTGATAATAGCAGCCGCTAAATTTTCAATTTTTTTTCAAAGGGTTGCTCCTTTCTTCTTCATTGCTGTAATCATCGTTATTTGCAAAATGCAAAAACTTCATTAGTAAACTAAACCGCTTTTCACTCATAATTTTAGAGAAATAAGGAGTTTCAAGAGCCGGTATCTGTGACCAATACATGTTTTCACGGGGTTTTTCATGAATGCCTTCTAAAATCATCAAAGAGAAAAACAGAGACATTTCTGCCTTATTGGTGTCACTCCAAGTTATGCATCTTGATTTTGGAGTTAGTTCTTTCCCATTTAGAAATTGAGAAGCATACAAATTAGTTTGGTTCACAACATATTGGATTAAATTATCATCAAAAAACTGATGGAAATATTCCAGAGGATCTGTTGTATCATTTATATGTTTTTTTATATCTGGTTTTTCCATAAATGGAAACCTCGGTAGAGCAGGAGGTGCTGAATCAATGTTTATTTTGCACCAATTTCTTGCTGCAGAAATATTCTCTACGAAAGAATCACTTTCAATATCGGATTCAGAAGAGAGATCACTCAGTTCACTTTCACCTGAAGATTCCATTAATAAATTTGAATGAATAATAATTTAAAATAAATTTTAGGTAAAAATTAGTTAAAATCTTTATGTAGTTTAACAGTAAAAATTACGCACAAATTGGAAAGATAAAAACGAAAAGCAACCGATAAAGCAAACCAAATTTCAGGTCTGTACGTTCAGGTTTCGTAACGGGAGAAAAAGGAGTGAGCTGTGAATAATTATTTCAGAAACTCGTACGTGATTGGATGAAGGTACTGAAAACGATGATTCTACTTATAAAGGCCTCATGAAATGCCTTGTAATTGAACCCTTCTTTCATCTTTGGTTGATTCTATTTGTTGAAAATTCCCCATTTTACTTGCAGAAACGGGTACAAGCTGTGGACAACAAAAGAAAGAAAGAAATTACTGGGTGGTCTCCTGCTTGAATCTTCCTTTATCAGAAAGCTGCAATATTGCCATACTTTAGTAGATACTCTAGGAAAATAAATGTGTTCCGGAGTAGAGAAACTATTTAAGAAAATTAAATAATAATAATTACCATAATTATATTTGATTAATAATTGATTAATAAGAATTAACTTAATATAAAAAGTTTAAATTTAATAAATAAATTATTAACCAATAATGAAGACATTTATTAATTAATCATGTTGCTTTTATTTACATTTTTAGGTACATGCACAATATAAAATCTAGATCAAATTACTGTCGGAAGAAGTACTCATAGAAAATAAATCTAAAAGTGCAAAATAAGCGCAATTAAATACAAAATAGAGTAACAAAATATCCGAAGGTTTTTCAGATTTTAACGATCGTTCCAAAAGGGGTTTGTTAAGGTATTTTAACACTCTCGCTGATTCCTTAATCTGCTATTGCACTCACTCAATCCATTTTTGTTTGCTAACCCATTTTTTGTTTGTCCTCTTAGCTTTATTAATAAGCATCGCTTTCATCGCACATACAGTTCAACAGCAAAATCACTTTTTTAAAAGCAGCCTATTTTTAGAATTCCGATACAATGTTAAAAGCTGCTATACATTTTTATATTCTATTCAGTCTTTTCTCATTTCAAAATATTAGTGTTCAGTTTTCTTAGTAAGATAGCTTACACATTTTTTTTTTTTTTTTTTTTTTTTTTTGTCTTTTTAATACTAACTTTTCGTATGTTAACTTTATTCATCAAATATAAATTTTCGCTACATAAATTCTATTCAGCAGCAAAATCATAGCATATCTGATACTGAAAGACATATATCTTACATCTTTTTCCGAATGGCAACAGTCTGGCGAGTTGGCGATAAAAATGTTTTATTTAGCCACTGCTTGTTTTCAATTAATTGAAAATGAATTAGAGTTTTACAAAATATGAAAAACTAATAAAACAAATTCGAAATTCAAAATCCGCGATTTCAGGTGCACATGTTCGCGTGAAGGATTGCTTTATTCAAAATTTGATGGCTCTGTGTAACATCGTTTTTTCACAATCCATGCAAATTCTTCAATATTTAATTTCTTTAAAAATGATGCAAAGAAATAGCATATTTTGCGGCAACAATCTGAAAAGTGAAACGGTCATCTAAAGTGATTCGACGCAATAAAGTGATTCAAAGCAAAAATTCCGAAACGAGACTAATAGCTCTTTTGGGCTAATAAATTTAGATTAAAAAAAGTCTAATATGTATTAAAAAAAGAGCAAATAAAATAACATGGAAAATGATAATCCCAGATTGTGGATAACATCAAGTGATTAGAAGTCTTGTGGAAATCAAACTCAAACGAAAGCTTGTGCAGCCTGATTTGAAAAGCGACCAGAACCTGTTTTTTGCAGATGCAAGAATTTTTCTTTTTACTTTTTGCTTTTCCACAAGCAAAAAGATTATAATCTTTCGATTTTATTCTTATTCTGGGATTATTAATTTTAATATGAGTTTATTTGCTGTTAGACATCTTTTTGTTTATATTTATTTACTCTATTTTTAATTATTTAATTGTACTTATGTACTTATTTATCCCTTTTATATTAATCCTCTGCCCTCTTATTTCTCTTCTCAAGAGATATTAACCACTCTTTGCTGTAGTCCTAATAAAGAAGACTTAGACGCTCCAGAATGATTAAACAAAATTTTTTTTTATTATTATGGATACAAGAAGTAGTCATTTTAGTTCCCTCCCTACAAGTTTTCCAACTATTTTTTTTTTTTTTTCTGAAATAATAACCAAAGAAAAATAAATTAAGATATTAAGATTTATTCTTTCCAAAAATAAGTTAAACTATTGACCAAAAAATGAAAACATCTCGTTTATTTTTGTGAGCCCACCAGCAACTGAGCGGTAAACTCGCTGAAAACTGGTAGTTTGGTCTGGGGTTCGAATCCCTGCGGAGAGGCTGGCTGCATGGGCGCTTTCGTTGTTTTCCGATTTGTAACATGTATACGAGCCAGTTTCCCTTACAAAGGCGTCTACGAAGGCATCCCTCCTCTTATGCAGATAGCCCTCGAATGCTTTGCCGTATACATCTAAACCAAACCGAAATACTTTGGGGAATGAACAAAAAGAATAATAATAAAAAAAAAAAAAACTGATGTGAACACTGAACACCACAAGACGACTTATTTACATCATACATATTTTTTCTGCGTTTCATTTAAACTTATTTTCTCGAATTATTCTAATTAACCGATCCCTCATGCAAGTTGAAAATGAGACGAAAAATAGCACTGAATATCCCGGGAAATTTTTGTCGTGCAGATGTCAAGCTTCTTGTAACTTTTTTTTTTTTTTTTTTTCATAGCGAGTACAGAACTAGCCTAAATAGGCATGGGAACCTGAAGAACACATTGAAAAATAGATTTCAATATTTATCCAAATAATTTTTTTTTCTTTTAATTTGACATTGTCAAAACATGCATATTTTCATCATTTATAATACTTTCATAATTGGATATACATGACTACCACCAAAGATTGAGAAAATAAAATAAAAGCCGTGTAAAAACATTTAAGCTGGTAAGGGGCAGTATATATATATATTTGGTACTGCCGATTGCAATAAAGAAGAGAAGTGCACAACTAGATGTTATAGCTGCCCAACATACAAAATTTCATTGTTATAGGACTAATCGTTTTTGAGTTATGCGAGATACATACATACGTATGTACGTACCATACATATGTCAGGAAAAAAAAAATCTATTTTGAATCTATTTTACTGTTTAACTACCCATTTAAGAAAAAATGACTTCTTTATTCTGTCCGTACGCACAGTTGGAAAAGGATTGTGAAAATGGATTTGGGAACGGGCAAAATGGATATTTCCGATGAAATATGAACCCCAAAAATTTTCGCGCTTATAAACTTCCTTTACTTCTCACAGTAATAAAATAAAACAAAAGCGAATACAATCACTTCAACTAAAAAACAGCCAAATAACATGAAAAAGTGGTACGTTTTCAAAATGAATTCATTTCTCTACATTCAAAAAGTTAAAAAAAAAAAAAAATTCTTCAAGGAATCAAAATTAAAACAGAAAATATTTTATTTATACTAAGTTAATCATGAAGGGGTAAGGGAATTATTTCTATGCGAAATTCTTATTACTTCAGAAAGAGTTCAGAGTATACAGTGTATGTACTCCAAAAAAAAAAAAAAAAAAAAAAAAGGCCACGTTCGGATTTGAAAGGATAGCATTTAAAACCTTCAGACTTGTTTGTCAGTTAATGGGAAGGTGTGAATTGTTGTGCATCTCTCGAAATCTGTGTTAAGGGGGATTATTCCCTCGGAAAAAGCGATCCCCCGTCGTTTGCTTTTCAGGTACAATCTGTGGAGTAAGTGTGGTCAATTAAGCCATCAATCACTTCTTTTCCTTTTCGACTGGTACTGAGGGGTAGGAAAAATAAGCAGCGTCGAATCTCTCTCGGGGGTCACGGTTCATGCCAAATTTCACCTCGACGATAGTTTGCCGTCGCTGACGGTTAAATAAACATTTCAAACTGACGATACTCTATCGGGACAAACGGTGAAGTGGATAGTATTGTTCTAGTATAGGTATTTTGATGCAAAATTGGACTTTTTCCGAAAAGACATGCCACTGGTTTTCCATATTTCGATTCTACGACTCAAATTACGCCAAACTGCCAAGTTTTGTAAAAATCGCAAGAATAGCTTTTAAAAAATTAGCTCTCAAAATTTTAGCTCCTCAATGTTAATTCAATTTGATATGTATTTATTAATATCTATTTTTTATTACACTTACTTAATTCCTTCTTTCACAGTTCGAAATTTGGATTCATTCCAAGTAAAATTCACCTTTTTTATGGTTTATTTAAAAAATTTTTATTTTAAAATATTTTTTATAAATTTTTGGAAAAAAATCTTTATAACCTGTAAAATTTTTACCGTCATCTTGAAATAAGTGTATTTCTAAGTATGCCTGAAAAATTAGAGCTTTTTATTCAAACTTGGCGCGTTTTGAAATTCGGCATATTTGTTGAAAGCGATAATAAACATCTAATGCGGTTTACGCTCTTTCTTAAAATTATTTGGAAGAACGAAAGATTTGACTTTTCTCCGTTCCTGCATAATGGAATGAAAAGGAAAATATGTTGTCATATATTTATTTAACAATTTCGTCATACATACAGAACTGTCCCTGTTTTTTTCGCAGTGTACATGCCTGCTGAGAATAGACGGCTAGTTTTATTTAAGAGTCAACTACGTTATGTATTTGTGTCTAGATTCAGCTAAGTCTAATTAGTTTAGTATTAGATTTGTTCTTATTTTCTTATCCTGATTTAAAAGCCCAGTGGAGGCTTTCTTGTAAGCCCAAAAAGGAAGCATCTGTTATTATGTTTTTGAGTGAATAAAAGGGTATTTTAGCCTGCAGATATATTGGATATATTTTGGAAGCAGGAGAAAGGAAAAATGAGCAACGTCCTCGCCGGGAATCGAACCACAGACCTCTGGAATACGCGCCCAGCGTGCTAACCCTCACACCACGAAGGCATGCTGAGAAGGCGGGAGAAATACCTTATAAACTCTTCTTAAGTCTCTCTTATTACTTAAATTCAGTGATAATTCGCTACTTAGTTTATTAGATTCCTCGACATTAGATCTAGACAAACTATTGAGGAACATAATAAGGTGTATAATTATATACATATATATACTCACACTTGTTTCTGGACACTTGTGTTTTTGAATTTGTTTTCAAATACCGTTACTGAATGTTAATGAAAGAGCTTTGCTTATCTTTCACGTACTATTGATCATCTTTTAAAAATACTGTTTGTTTCAAAAAGTTATTCAAAATGATTTTTGTAAAAAAAAAAAAAAAAAAAAAATCTTTATTTAATAAGTTTTGAAATTGAACTTGCATAAGCATTCGACCACTTTGAACTAGCAGTTTATATACAGTAAACACATGATACTAACGGGACATCCAATAACAGCGTTAGATATATTTGTTGCTAAAATTACACTTTTCTTCTGCTTTATCATAGGTTTAACTAATTATTTTGAGTACCGAAAGTTCCAGTGTTTCCCATTCCTTCGTAAGAATTGCTTTTAATAAACAAATCGAAGAAATCCATGCTTACTCGTTGTTTTTTCCACCTCTTTATTTGCATGATCAATAGGATTAAAATATGAAGAAAGATGAAACCGTTTTGGTAATTTCAGGACAATTGTGTGACAGCCATAAGCTAACATTTAGGGTTGTGATTGGTTTAGGGCGTTATCCTGACAGAACTTGAAGGTATTTGGTATTTTAAGTTAAGTCAAATTTAATCTAAATCATTAAGATTATATGTCTGCTTCATTAATTCATTTGCTTATATACACTCTAACGTTTCAAATAACATTAATCATAAATTACGTATAATTTATAACGATCATATGTTACGTATTTTCCTAAAACCATAGAATTCTAATTTAAATGCAAGATGCAAAACCTTATGCATTTTTAAGAAACATATGGCAATACATTTTTCATGCATAAATTAAAAAGGGGAAAAACATTCTAAGTTTTATTATGTTTACATGAAAACTAATTAATTTTAATTTTTTAAATGAATCTTTTAGTAAAAGAAGGTACTTTCCCACCCATTTTCTTTCAATTTCGACAAGAGTTTACTGTATCATTTTGAAAAATATTCATTTTCGCTTTCATACCGCAAATTAAATTAAACGAAAAGTAATTTAAATATTCACCTCAAAATCTAAATGCGAAAAACAGCCATTGAATGTAAAATCTTTACTACAGTATGTGATAAATAGACTATTTTTACGCATTACCTAATTTGCGGTTTTGGAAAAAAATTTAATCCCAATTTCACTTCTGAAATTAAAAGCTGTAGTGAATGTAGGAAAGTAAGTGCCGATAACATAATAAACAGAGAAACTTTTATGTAGTTTTAGCTAGATAAATTCTAAGGTAAATATTTCTAGTTTAAAATAAAAATCTGTGCAGATTATCACAATGAATTCTAATAAAACGAAAACGATTTCAAAAAAATAAAAGGATGTTATACTCTTTGGATAAATAAACAGAACAATCCAAAAGAAAAAAACACTAAATTCCAAAAATATATTGAGATAAATTCTATCAAACGTCTCACCGGCTGATATTTATCCACATTTCCCGGATGCAGATAGAAAATCTCGCTAGAATCCCAAACACCTCACGCATACCAAAAGCGTTATATGGCATTTTTGCTACACGGGGTTCCACTTAAACTAAATACAAACGTGGATCCATAAAACATAAGTTGGCTTCATACTCTTGGGAGTTAGTGTTTACTTGCTGAACTGAGCAGCTAAGATGAGGAGAGATGAAAATGGAATACCATCAAGGGGTACTCGATTTCTCTCCTGGGTTTAGCTCGGAATAATTTTCTTCGAGTATTCCTCTGTGAAGTATCCATTTCTACTAAGTAAACGTAGATATTACAGCTACCTGTATCCTTTTGCTTACACCTAATCTTTAAATTTTTAATTCCGCTCCTCCTGCACCGTATTTTTTATCTCTCAAGGTGGTTAGAACTTTTAGTTTTGTGAAAGAGACTAAAGAGAATAGGTTTGTTATAAGAATTTCTTAAGAGTCAGGAAAGATAAACAGCTAAAGTAAGAAAAATATATAGTCGCGCTCAAAATGAAGGGCTTATCATTTGTAAATTTTAACAATACAGTTTGCTTTTAAGGGGATTAAATGAAGAATATATTCGGATCTACGAAGGCCAGAGGTAGCCAAAGATTTGTTCGTTTCGTAATGTCACACTTTTATAATGTAGCATGTTCGATTAAACTTAATAAATTTTATAAATGAACTTCAGTGCTTACCTGTATTTCATTTAAGTTAAACTTAGTAAGAAAAACAGAATATCAAATGCACTCAATAAGAAAATTGAAAAATCACAATCCAGTATATTTAATTTACACTTTACTTGTCTGAATTATTTATTACTACTGCTGTTTACTATTATTTTACTTATTTGAAATTTTGTACCATGAATATTTGGATATTTTTTGCATTTAGTTACTAATTTGTTTTGTAATGCTATTGTTTTCTGTTAATCAAAGCCCAGTATGAATGCATATTTATGTGCAGATATTTTTAAATATATGTGAACCAAATTCAAGTATGCTCATTGCATTTTACAGAGAAGATCGGCAGGTAAATCATCATTAACTACATACATACTTATTTCATTCAAGATTATGAACGTTGGAGTGTACTTTTGAAAGTTCTCAAATAATATAGCTGACAATAAATTATTTATTAAAATTTTGCTATATTTTAATAATCCAATCATAGTAGCATCAGTTAGATTTTCAGTCACTCGCAGTTAATCTTAATTACCTCTCAGTTAATTACATATATATTAATTATGCTTCTAGTCATTTGCAATCAACCTGAACAAAGACTGCACTGTGTGAGCGTAGCTATTAATTTTCCATTGGCTGATCATATGCTGATTTGAAATTCGTTATCAGGCAGAATTCTTGGAATATTTGAGACAGAATTATTGGAACACTCCAAACAGTTTTACAAAAAAATAAAAAATCGAATAATATTACACAGTTACTCAGCAAAAGTGTTCAGTTCTATTAATTAAGTTTCTTCATTACATCAGTCGAAATTATACCACCTGAGTCAGAAAATATGGATTCATAGCTTTACCAGAAAGAGGGGGAACATTAAACAGAAATAAAAAAAATGGCAAGATTAATTAAGTTTGCACACCAAACTATCGTAACAAATGGAAAAACTTTACAATTTTAGAAGTTAAATACCCTTAAGGGTCCTCCGCCCAAAACAAAAACTCAAATAAAACACACTAATAAAACCAATTAAAACTTAAGTTTTTTATTCAAAAATTAAAAATTTAAAACAAAACTTCACCTTTAAAGGATAACACGTTTAACATTACCAAACTTAATGTAAAGTAAACAATTACAGCTTAAATGTAAGCTTAAAACAACTGCTTTAAAACTGAACAATTCATAAAGATTAATATCAATCAAAATTAATTTACTGATAATCGCGATTTATTAACTGAGGTTTTTTGCTGTCTGGCACCAAAGACAGAATGTTCAGACAGGCAGTATAAAATATTAATACTTAACAACTTTTAAACGTAACATATACAAATATCACAATTTCATATATAACTTCACTAAAAATTATTTAATTATATGCAAAATTCGTAAGAATATGATGAGCTGAAAAAAGATTGAAAAAGAATCTAAAAATGTACTCCAACACTTAGCTCTGCATCTTAAATTCCAAACATATGCCATACAAGACATATTTTAAATTTTTTCTGATTTTGCTGGTGAACCATATTTGAACTACGTGCAAAGAAAATTATGCTTGATAATAAAGCTAAATGGACATTGGACATAAAAGGCGGGGTTAGCAGGCGTTCAAGAGCAGCTTGTAGACTGCGAGCTGAGGAGAGCAAGTTAACTTAAGCGAGGCCTGTTAACTTCAGATATCTATCCGATTTTCTTTCTTTTCTTTTTACTTTCTTGTACGAAGTAGAAAGGAAGTATTGTAATCGCGAAAAATTTCAGACATAATATTTCAAATATCCATTTTGACAGCTATCGAATGCAATTTAACGATGTTTTTGCGTGACATCTGTACGTAAGGACAGAATAAAAGACACTTTTCCTATAAAAAATTATAAAACTGCTTTAAAATGAATTCTGAAGAGGATTTTTCGTGGCGTCTGTACGAAAGTATGTACGTACGTAGCTCGCATAACTCAAAAACGAGTAGCCTAAGACCGTTGAGATTTTGTATATAGGACGGCTATAACATGTAGATGTGCACCTCGTATTTTGGTTTCAATCGGCCGCACCAAATGTATATAAATATATGTATATATATATCCACTCTGTTACTCGGCTCAGTGATCTCAGTTTCTTTACTTTTATATGTTTGCAAACTGTACATTGTTCTCTTTAAAAATGATTGAATTATGTTGTTCTTATCTTCCAGTTAAAGTTTTTATGCCTTTCGTAAATCTGGGAGAAATATTTGTACAATTATCAACAATTTAAAAGTTTCAAATAACACGTCTGATATATTTGCTTACATTTGAAACAGCAGAACGGTAGATGTTTGCCAATCTAAAGAGACTAAGCTTCGCAACGACAAAGATAACGCCTTCATTTATTATTTCGAATTAAATCATGATTAATCCTTTCTGGAATTTTTTCGAGGAAATAAGTGTTTAAGATTTACTTCGTAATTTTCAATACAGATATTTTGAGTTTTTATGTATTTTTGCCTCGTCACGAAGTGAGAACTGAATTAATTGAATGAGAAATACTAAATCGTCTGTGAAAAACTGTTTCTTTTTTATTTTGTTTGCTTAATTTCTTTTATACATCGTTCTAGCTTTATTATAGTATTTGAATAGAACATGTGGCAACGATAAGATAATTCTTTGAATGATATAAATTTTTTGCATTCTGAGTTAAAGTATGAACGAAATATTAAGTGAACCTAGCGCCAGAGTGTCGCTATGGTAAACAAATATAGTGAATTTTAAAGAGTGCATTTATTCTGTTGTGGTTTATGCGCTGTCGGCGAAGTAGATTCAATTCAATCCAATAAGTTTAAATGAAATGCAAAAAAAAAGCGTATAATTTAATATTCCGTAGAAGGAAGTCATGTGCTGTACACATCAATTTTTTTCCGTTAGTAATCATATTTCTTTGCGTTTTAAAAGTAAACAAGAAAGCAAATGTAGATTGGCGCATATTTTATGTAATTGTCTGTTTGTAATGAAAGCGATTAGATATACTTTCATCTTCAAGGAAAAAGCATTGGTATGTTCCTATTCCATTTGGCTTTCTTTAAATATTCGATGAACTAAAAATCGGTTAATACCCCTTCTTGAATAATAAAATATCTTCAGCGTAGAAAGGGTGTAATTTGTTGCTTTTTGCTGATTAAGAAATCAAAGATCAGATTACTGTAAATTCTTTCTTATGTATTTAAATTAATGTTCCATATATTACAGAAAGCGCACATATTGAAACTCACTCCTTTCTACATTTTATTTTCTCCCTTGGCAACCCCACTTAATAATCTAAACATACTCTAGGGACGGTACCGCCCTGTTTAGTTAATGCTGTCGTAGATCAACTATGTCAGAGTCACTGCAGACTCCATCTCGCAGGTGTCAGCGCAACTCACATTTTTATTTATATATACAATCTATCTATTCGAAGGTAAAATATTATGCGCAATGCTTACGTTATTTCGGACTATGCAGATTACTAAAGAGCGCTCCATCTTAACATGCCAGTTTTCCAGTGGAAAAAAAAAAGGAAGCTGATAAATATATACAAAGGAGGCGATTGGTGATTTATAGAAGGAAATTTATTACATTTCAGTTCCGAGTCCTAGTTCTTATCTGTAATAAAAAAAAAAATATTTTGCAACTCCATAGAAGAGAAAATGATAATGAAAGTTAAAATTAGGGAAGAAATAGGATCGTGAAGGTTTACTTAAATTAGATCGATTAGGGCGGCAAATGTTAACGTAATCCTCCACCGAATATGAGCATCTAATTTTAAATTGGAATTGGTTTTACTATCAAATTCATATTGTGTAACACCTTTTTCAGAGAGAACAACGGAAAAACTGTACGGAAAAATGGAACATTTTTATCTCCAGCGCGTGAGACTGTGTATTGGAAATTCTAAAGATATGTTTAATTTAAAATTATTTTGCGATATTCCTATTGAACTGAATTTTATGGTTTAAGTGCAAAGAACATGATATTTAATAAATATAGGTAACAACAAAATTTTAGAAAACGCCCCTTTGGACGGATTTAAAATCTGAAACCTTTCAGATTTTCTTCTTTTACTTATTTTAACTTTATTATTAAACATTACTTTTTTCACATTTATACCATAAACTACTCAACAGAAAATTCGCTAAACTCTTATCAAGAGCATATGTTTAGATTCCTCTATACAGTGTTATGTCTTGCTATTAATGTTTTTACAGTATTTTCTCCGTTCATCGTATAAATGTTCAAATTTCGCACAAAATAACTTACACAACAAACTCCGTATTTTTATTATTACGTTTTCCTCTTCCTAATGTTATTTACTAACATTTCCTTTGCACTAACGTCACATAAAATTCATTAGCGAAATCACAAAATGTTTAAAAGCAGCGTACGTTTAGAACTCTCGATAAAATGTTTGGTTTAGAGTATTTTTTTATATTCTCTAAATTATATCTTGAAATATTAGCCATAGCAATAACATATGACGGCAACATCCTTTTATTTGAAACATGATACGGACGCAAAAATGATTCAGGTGAAAATTGAGGATTGGGATTAATAGCACTACTAGAGTTGAATATGCAAAATGATTTAGCCAGTCATATTTAGAACTGCAACGGGATATTTCATTTTAATTGTTCCTTATTTTAAATATAAAATATCTAACTTGTGAGAATGAAATGAGTAAGCTTTATCTTAAAAATATTTTCACACATAAGAGTTTTCAATAAATTTAATAAAATAATATTATAGTTAGTCTTCGATTGTTCCTTAATCATATTCCTTTCCCTTGAAATATTAAATAAAACACAGAATGCATTTTAATTGCCGACTTACCTAAGGTAGCGAATCTAAATAAGCGAAGTACTTAAATCCTCTCTGGAATACTCTTAACTGATGAACGAAACTTGTTCTCAGTCCAATGAAAGGAAATTCTGGTTTAGCTTGTAAATAATAAGAGAAATACTATGAGTTTCTCTATTAACCAAGTCACACTTCAAAGAATAAATTCTTTTCTTTCCGCATAGCACTGATGCCCAAAAGTGGCCTTTCTTGTTATTCATGCGCTCTTGTAACTTGAATTACTTATTCCTCTTACAGCCTCTCCTACTTAAGGCTTCTTTGCATTAAATAATTAAATGGAAAGAGAGTGGATATTTGTTAAAAGGAATTAATGAAGACGATGAGTACTTAGCGATGCAATTATATTAGATAAAATGATAGAAGACAACTTTCAAAATGCTATCTTAGAAATCAGTACGATACTTGTGTCCTTAAAAAAGAAATCCATAGAACCTTTATGTAAATATTGCACTTTTGATATAAAAATAAAATATAAAGTGTTCTTGCTTAGATTTTGTTTTGTATTTACCGTAATAATGATTCAGAAGCATTTCCATTCTGTTTCAGGCATCCAGTTCCTTTATTCTTAGAAAGGCAGTTTTTGAAAGCATATAAACAATCTTAGCCAACTGGCAATTTTCCATTAAAATTGTGCCGCTAGAGTTACCTTTTATATGTAAGTATGCTCATGATGAGTGTTTACATTATCAATAATAAAATCAGTAAGATCCTAATTTTGCATTTTAGTGTTTATAAAAAAGTGAAATAATGGACAACGATATTTTTAGACTTACTTGTGTATTTCTTTACAAAGCCTATTTTTCAAATCCTAAAACTTCCGTGGAAAACATAAAAAAAAAAGTTTTACTAACGTTCATATTTTCATCATTAGCAGAAGCACTACCAATTTATGGGTAACCATTTTCAAAGTTTAAACTCTATTTCATTCCGCCCATCAACGACCGGGAGGTAAAGTCGCTGAACACTGATAGTTCTGTCTACGGCTCGAATGTCTGCGGATGGTTTGACTGCATGGTCGTTTTCGTGATCTTTTCCATGCTAAACGTGTCTACGAGCCATTTTTCCTCAGAAAGTTCTTCCTGAAGAAATCCCTCCCCTTTAGGCAAATTACCCTCGAGTGTTTCGTCATAATTAAATAAACAAAACCAAGCCTGTTTTCTTTATTTAAACTCCATGAAAATTGAAACTGAAAACAGGTTTAAGAAAAGACACACTAGTATATTTCTTGGCTCAACACAGGCAGAAAATATAAATAAAACTTAAAAAGATACAATAAACCGTTTCTGATATTTTAGCTCTCAAAAATAATTTCATGTTTAACATTTCGTTAACAGAACACACACACTGAAACACAAACTTGCAATTAAATTTAACAGAGGTACCAGTATTAACGCAGATATACGAGTATATCATTTATAGATAATGACAAAATATTAAGTTTAGAGGGAGTAAACGCAAAAATATAATAACTCTCGATATATTGATTGGTATTATTTTAGGATAAAGACAGCTGTTTCAAAGACATATTTTAGTAAAATACTTCACGATATACGACTCTAATTTGGAAACAGCGGTTTTTAAATGTGCGTTGCGTACTCGGTGCTTAATATATTAATATGGACTTAATTAAAGAGTCCTTTAATTAATTAGTGGATTACCAAATTTTAAGAAATCACTAATTGAAAGCAAGTAATGTACGTATTGCAGTGCGGATGTACAAATCATGCTTGGAATCTGAGAAAAAGAGATTATTATTTATCCTACCATAATAATTAAGCGCGTGCTTGTGCATTAACTTTTTTCGCATCGGAGAGCAAAATCTGTTTCCCTCTAACATATGAAACTACCGTATGTATGAATTGTTGGAACAGATTTTCTAAGGCCATGTCAAGTGAAATGTTTTAGCGTTAACAATAAATTACTTAAGTGAAAGGATTATTTCTGTCTTGGTGATCATTGTACAATTTCATCCACCGTATGCAGTTTCTCCTTAGGACAAGATCCCAACTGCGAATATCAATAGCTGAACTTAAATGCTAAACAAAGGAGGGGAAGGGTGCATTCAAATAGCACTTTTAATCGCTTCAAAAGAATTATTGGTATGCCATTTAGCGACTTTTTAGACCAATAAGCCATGCACTAACGTGATTGGAGAAAACAGCAAGTAGAAAATTGACGTAGGCTTTTCGGACACGTGGCCGATGTCACAATGGTGACGCGTTTCAGACGATTCCGCTGCGAAAGAGTTAAGCGTTTGCCCGATGACACTATGCATAGTCATGGAGTACTATAGGATTCAACCCCTAAGACATTATCTGTATCACTCGCGAGAAAGAGACAACATTTGTTTCCCATTATCTTCCATAGCAATGCGCAGTAACAGTTCTCTTGCGAGTACAAGACCATTCGCCATGCGTCCATATGATTGTGCTCTGTTCTCTTAAATGAGAGAATAGGACTATAGTAGCTTTAGGAGGTTGTTGTGAGCCATCAGTAGATATGGACACGCTGTTGGTGTAGGATGCCATTTTGTAATTTGGTAGAAAGGGGTAGAGAAGGCATAAGATTACAGAGTTATTTTAAGTATTTTTTATATATGATTTAAACGGTCTTTTTCAAACTATTTATGTGTTGTCACCACTTTTGATCGAACCCTGGTATTTAAGACAGTAAAAGAAATCAACAAATATTCAAAAGATTGCCAGCATTCAATGATCACTTAAACTTGGTTAAGTTAGCTATGACTGAAATACCTCATATTGTTCTTCTCTACCAAATTCTCAGACGCGTGGAATACTTGGAAGAGCATATCATTGGAGATTTTTAATTTCTAATCTAAGTCACCACTTCGCATACATTGATAGTAGAATAGTTTTAATTTTCTTTTGAAAACCTCTGATTTCTGTCGACTATGGCTCACAAGCGGTCGAGCGGTAGAGTTGCTAATCACTGGTAATTCGACCTGAGTTCATTTCCAGGCGAACGGAAGTTTTTATCGAGCAAGTGTTTTTGTTTTGATTGCTTGATTATTTTTAAAAAAGAACTAACATCCGACTAAGTAGGATATTACCAGGAAAGACATTCATATGTAATTGAAAACCACGTTTAATCTCAGGATAGTTAAAAACACAAACATGAATAAAGCATATTAAGATTAATAGAAAAATGTGTGTATGTGTATGTGTATTTTAATTATGGCAAAGCACACTAGGGCTATCTGCCTAAGGGGAGGGATGCCTTCGTGGAGGACTTTCTAAGGGAAACTGGCTCGTATACACGTTACACATGGGGAAAACCACGAAAACACCCATGCAGCCAGCCCGTTCGCGGGATTCGAACCTCGGACCGAACTTAATAGAAAAATACTATTAACGATTTTCCTCTGATTTTAAGCAGCTTAATCTAAAGAGTTTGTTCATATGATTATGTAAATTAGTCAGTATTCAAAACAAAACGAAAAACTGTAAATAACGGAAGAATAAACGTCATTATTAAGAAGAAACTAAGTTTTAAATGACATTGAAAACAATATTTACAATAGAACTTTAATAATGAAACTAAGTTTAAATTTGCATGAAAAATTTGGATAGATTCTTTTTTGCTTTTTTGGCAAAGCTCATATTGCAGACATCATCTGCTATCACTTCGTACATAGTTTTGCTCTTTAGGGAAGGTTTGTAATATAAAATCTTTTCATTATTTTACATTAAACAAACTTAAGCGTTTTTTTAAGACAGCTTCCGATTAATTGCGCTGTCGGAAGCCCTAGTTCTCTGATCTCGTTATTTGTTATAAATCTTAGACTTCTTTTGTTATAAATCTTACAGTCTGCGAATCTGAAGATGCATAATAACCCCTTCTTGAGTTGTTCCTTGCTGTTGAATTTGCTTGATGATCTCTGAAATTGCTTTGAATCTCTGATATAGCAAAAGTAATAATTATTGTTTTTTCATAATAGAATGACAAATGTAAATCTCGTTGCTTTTGAATTTGAAATATACATTAAGCTATATTCAGATTTTTAAGATGATATATTAAGTGTTTTTTTTTTTTTTTTTTTTTTTTTTTTTTTTTTTTTTTTTAAATTTTAAAAAGCACCTATGTGATATTGTGAATCAACAGTGTTTTAAAAATTGGAACAAAATGTGAGAAAATGCAAAAACCTAAATACAGTACAGCTTCAGATAATATACATATATATCTTAGCCATGTACTGATAATCTATAACACACAATAGATATAAAACTTTATATAATACCTTCCCAATTCAGAGTCATTTGTGTATAATCATAGGTCTGAAATTTTGATGAACTTCGACCCCCTGCAGATGTGTTAAAATTCTAAAGACAGAGTTTGAATTCATTACTCAGTATTAGGTAATCACTCTTGCTCTCTGACTAACACAATATGTAAATTTGTTTTTGATTAATGATGGTTGTGATTATTTTCTTTGCTTAACGCTACAACTAATATACACGTAAAATTAATCTCTTTTCAACTATGGCAGAAACGCAATTTCACACTCTGTGCTCTTTTCCGCCAGTTCAAATAACTCACGAAAGGAGTGGCCTATAAAGAAAACATGAAATTTCTGACTGACCTTCTGATTTATAGGGGTAAAAAACAAAATTCACCACGCGCACCTCATCGTGCCCTATGTTATTGGGAACTCCATTTCCATAGCTAGTAGATTTAGGGGTGATGTTACACGTTAAATATTTACATCCTAATTATATTTTGTGCCAGTCTCGTGTAGTCTTTTGTTCTGCATGGTTTTGTTGCGAAAGTGAAGTTATAGTTTTTTCATACCAACATCTTCTTCATAAAGTAGAAAGTTTGAAAGAAATGCGAGGATATTATTTCGAATCGATAACTCTTGTGAAAATGAGGTACATTATTAATGTTTCAGCTTCTGCTTGGCAACGTATAATTAAAAAAACAGCAGTAGTTACAAAGATGAGAAAGTTTTAAATACCGATGAAACAAATTTTTAGCAGAGTTTTGAAGAAGACATACTTGCATTATAGTAACAGACAGTTTTTGATATGGGAACTAGAGGAGTAAAATAACAAAGAATAACATTATAAAGCCAAAGGTATAATTTAAAGTGACAAAAAAAAGGCGAAACTCCATAAATTTAGCACTAAAATCTTTATGAAAGTTAGAGAAAATAAAGAGTCCCAACAAAACTAATTTAATGTGATACAGTACAATGTTATTTTTAAATATTTTAAAGTATTTTACCTTCACAAAAATGTTCCTTGCAGAATAATACCGTGCTATAATAAATCAACCGTAATATGTTTTTAAATGCATCGATAATTTTGTAATTCAGTGTTTGTAATTTGACTGCATCTGTTATTCATGCAACTTATCTGTCGCATTTCGAACGGCCTTTAATAATCAGAGAATTCAGAGAATGACTGCACATGAATACGAATTTGTTTATTCGCCAATTCAAAAATGTTGATGGTCATATCAATCCCTGAAGTCATTAAAAGGCATTTCTATTCTGAAAGATATTATTGTAATTTGTCCCTAATTAATAATTTGATGACAGATGTTTTACAAAGCGACACATTTAGCATTCTTATCATTTAAACTGAAAGTGAATCATTGAATTCTCTTGCTCAATATTTCATTTATTTATGGGATACTTTTCCAATCAAGTACTATCCCATAAATGGCTAGATTCCTGTTAATAATAGATATTTAGTTCGTCACTTTTCTCTGAAAGATTTTTATTCCTATATTACGACAGCTGATATATCTCTTCTATACACATAAAAATTGCGTTGATAAACATTTTAATGGATTAAACTGAACTTATTGAATTATGAAAATCACAAGGCAAGGGATGACGTAGTGGAATAAATTTGAAGGAAAACTTGTTTATTAGCTATACACTTTAAAAACACAACAAATATTAAATATATTTAAATTAATCAATCTGCATTAATATGTCTCTTTCATAAGTAAAACATTCTTTGTAGTTATAATGTCTCTGACATGATTTTTTCAACAAATTTTCAGCGAATATTTTGTTAGGACTCCGTACATACTATTAACGTAATTATTACTTTGTAATTACTTTTGCGGCACAATAAAGAACTGAGAACTAAAGATGCATTTTTATTTTTCAAATATATATTTAATATTTTACCAATTTCTTGAAAAGTTGTTTCGAATGGTTTATTTTTCATTTCATTTAAAATTTCAGCTCAAAGACGAAGACATTAATCTTACTGGGTAAGGTTGCGTAAGTCATACCATAGAAAAATGGGTATAAATCTTAAGATATATGAAAAGGTAAAACTTATATGGCATAATAATATCTTGCTTTGTCGTTGCTGATATTTATTGCAATAATATTCGCATAGTCTACTCTCTTGAATAAAATTTTTAAAATTTATGGAGGCGAACTTAATACGACTTTGCCAACCAGTATTCTAAGTGGCACTAGTTGTAGCTCAAGTCATACTACGTTTAAAATTTAAAATTGTACAGTTTTAATTAAACTTTCTTTTTCTAAAAGAAATTATTTATGTAACTAATTATATTAATTATAATAAAGTATTTTCTTCATTTTTTTATAAACTTCAGGACATAAGTCGTGTACCCATCATTTCCATTTTAGGCACTGAATCATATTCTCTCCGCGGTCTTCCTCACAAGTATTACAGGAAGGTAATCACGACTTTAAACAATATGGCTGGCTAGGATGTAACTCATTTTGGGGGTAGAATCGCAGTTGGCGTGCTGTTACGCCTAATATTCAAAAGGTGAGATTTAAGTCGTGGTACCACTTACGCAACCTTACCCTAATTAGTATTTCTAAATGCATAAATTCAGGCTACATAGAGTAGAATTTATAGAATCATATAAACAAACTATTCTAAATATACGACTAGCCAGCTGTAAAAACATAGAATTAAAACTCATCGTAAGTTCTAGAACAAATGCAGTAACATTTAAAGACAAGTGTATAGCAAGGTTAAAAAAATAACAAAAGGAAAATATTTCAAAAATGTACATATATGTGTGTATAAATAATTTGTGCTTTATATGCACACACAAAATGACAGCTGAAATTAAAAATACAATTCTGATATGGTTTGAACGAAGTAGAAACGTTTAATCAGTGAACTTTTGAAAATCAGACTGTTTCCATCTTTAAGCTCACAAGGTATCTATAACTTAATCTATAACTTAATCTATAACTTAAATCTATAACTTTATCTATAACTTAAACATCTATAACTTAATCTATAACTTAAATCTATAACTTTATCTATAACTTAAACATCTATAACTTAATCTATAACTTAAATCTATAACTTTATCTATAACTTAAACATCTATAACTTAAATCAGTATTATAATTTTATTTCTGAAATCAATTGGTTTTGATTTTATTTACATTGTATTTCGGAAGAAAAAACGAGAAGTGTTTCACAATGTTTGAAATTAAGTGCTTGCACTGCCAACTATACACACAATATTAATGATGCTAAAATCTATTATTAAACGGAAAACGACTATAAGAGTACGATGCACACTACTAACATTCGAAGTATGTAAAATGATTTCTTAAATGACATTAAGAAACATTTCTGTTTATCATTATATTTTAGGTTTATCATTATGGCTACGCAATGCAAAAGGATTTTTATCACATTTATTAAGACTTGAAGTCTTATTACAGAATTGATTTATGCGAGTATTCACTTCCAATGTTGATGATGTTGATAGTAAAGAAAATCAATTTCTTTGATGTCCTTTTATAATTTTTATAATTTTGCTTTACTATTTCAGTTCACAAGTTTTTAATGATCTTCTTTACTTTAATCAAAATGTGTCATTAAGATTAAATTATATCTTTTCCTTTTTTCGCATATTTAGTGTAAAATAATGCAAAATAAATTAAAATAAACAAAATGCTTAAAATTCATATCCCTATCAGTTCATAATAAACGCATGCAAAAACAGAAGCACACTGGCAGCTGAAACAAAAATTGGGCAAAATATGTTAAAACCAATAATGAAACTTACATCATTTGCTGCATCGTCAGTAAGAGACTGGTGGAACGAAAGATGCAAATAAATAGCATATTTCTGAACCAACAAACACACAAAGTTTAAAACATAGCACAATCTCATAAAATAAAATAATTAAATTCATCTGGGTCTTTATGAGCCAAACACCTACAGAACGAAATAAACAGTGTAAAAAATTGCAAAATGACTGCATTTTGGTTTAAAGCAAGAGGCACATTCAAAATTTATATTTAAAAATAAGTAATTATTGGTATTAGCCTGGTCGGCAGAACATATTCGTATTCATCCAAAATGAGAGGTGAAATTTTTTGTCTAGTTAAGCTGCAACAAAGTCAAAAGAATAAAAGTTTTGCCACAAAAAGCAATTTGTAATATCGGCCTCTTCTTCAGCCTTGTCATTTAGTTAATAACATCTATTGGTCTTAATAAAGTAATATGTTGTTTTTACCAGGCACTCGCATGTTACAGATGTTTTACTAATATTAATAGATCGTAACTTAAAACAACGCATTATTTTTCGATTCAAAGCGGTCATGGCCCAAACATTGAACATCAAAAGATTGTTACTGAATTTATATATTGAATTCGTATCTACTGAATTTTTATTTAATAGATGCTAGGGAAATTAACCAGTTTTTAAACTCAGCAAATTCAACAGTCTTAAGATGATTTTCAAAGAATAATTTTATTGAGAATTTCATCTAGTGGAAATAACGTAATAAAATTATTCCCCCTTTTTTTTTACCTTCAGCTTAAATTTTCAGCAATATGCCTGTTATACCTTACCCATATTCCAAATACCATATCTAAATTACGTAAATTTTTATTCTTGGGCACATTTTCACGTATATATTCGTGAGGAAAATTACATCGTAAGACTGTTTTTTTATATGCACTTAATGACACATTTTTTTCTACAGACATTATAGTTAAGGTCCTAAGTAATTTAGCAACATGTTAAATTTTTCCGATTTTATACGAGCATTTCATTTGTTACGAGGATTACGGTTTCACATATGCGCATTTCGACACGGAAGAAAAGAAAAAGAAATCTTTCCACTTGTGGTACCCCTTTATGAGAAAGGACATTTTTCCATCTTTCACAGTTCGATTACGTACCTTGGGTCATCATTTTCGATTCCGGCCACGAACAGACTTCAATTTCACACGAGGTGTCATGTGTGAAAAATCTACCGCCCCACCTTGGAGCAGTAAATCTGCCTTCGGTCCACACCCCTTAACGCCATATACCAGCTGCTGCCGAAAAACTCATTTTCAGGGTACATGGAGGAAATTTCCCATTCAAAAGAGCGACAGGCACTTTTAAGATGGTAAGAGAGTAAAAATGTACTTCCGAACAAAAAAAATGTCTTTTATGCTTAAGGCTGGGCTGAGATTACTTAGCTAGATCTGAAAGGGATTATGCTGTTAAATCTTTGAAACTCTTCATTTTTTTCATTAAGAAATATTTTGCATAAGCTTCCTTGCTGTATCCACGAAGTAATTAATTTTAGTAACGTCATTTTTGAGTCTTATCATATATGAGCCATCAATGTTTTAAGAGTTTAATCTCGGTTATTCTTGTCCTATAATCCTGACATAATTAATGAATCGTAATTTATCAAATTAACACATAAGCAAAGTGTAGTGCAAATAATATAAAATTAATCCGAAAAAAATTAATTTAACAGTTTCAGAAAACTTTTATTACTATAAATTGTTTAAATTAAAAAAAAAAAAGTTTGCATTCCAATATAGCTTACATTTGCACTGGTTCCATTTTATTTGTAAATAATTTATATTTGCACTTATTCATGTTATTTCAGCGCTGTGACTAGGCAAGTTCAAACATGAAATTATGTTTGCTAAATCTTATCCTGAAATTACATTAATTTCTCTTCACGTGTGCAAGAAGTAAATACACACACACATATATACTCATGCCTGTATGGATGACGAGATACGAAATGTGTAATTGGAAGAGTTAAGTTTGGCGGCAACTTTCCCTTGAAAGGATCTGTCTCCTGCCTGCTCAACAAATATTCATTTAATGCGAATTAATTAAGTTTTAAAAAATATTTGTTAAAGTTTTTAAGATAAAATTTTTAGATTATTTACTTTTTCATACACTTAGATGCTTGCACTTAATTTACTTATGCTTTCTGAATTTAAATGATATTGCAAATTAGTTCGCAACAGTAACTAATCATTTTACTTTGTTTTCAATTGAATTTTCATTATTTAAATATATATATATATATATATATATATTAATTATTTATTAAAGCAAAGAAAAAGTGCATATTTTTTCAAACTTTGTCATCGAATTTGTTTTTGAATTGATGATTGAATTTTAACTAGGATATTAATAAAATGTCAAATTGAGCAAATATATTATTTTTCGCTCCATGTAAATACGAAACATGATTAGTAAATATTTCACTTGCTAGTCTGGTAATTTGTCATTTTTTACTGCTGGGAGGGGAATTCGAATTAAAATATCATCATCGAATTCTTATAAAGAGATATTTTTATCAGCTTTCGGAAGGAATGTCTTATAAATTGAACTTAAGCCTTAAATGTATCACTTAAAATTAAGATTTTGAAAACGGAGATAGTTTTTAGATATTTACTTTGAAATGTGTACATATCTGAGCTTCGCGAAGAAGGTATTTCGACAGCTGTTTTTTGTAGTGAAACTATGCTACTGAAAGCAGGAAAATGGAAGTTATTTAATCACCTTGTATCCATTCCGATCATATAGCCTTCCGGGTGGTTTCACTCAAAAGTTTTAGATAACTGGCCCTGCGTCTAGTGAATTCGAAGTTCAGATTCGAATACTTATTCGAAGTTCAGATTTTAAGCGTGAAGGTGCAGTTGCCCCTCGCTCCCTATTTTTAACTTCGCTAATTTTCTTGTCCTTTGTGTTACATGTTTGATCAGCTAGCCTGGCTCAGTAAAAGTAGGCGGCCAGTGTAACTCTGATTAAAAATCCGGTTATAACTACGTGCAATGCTGATAAGGACCACGTGTTTCTGAGACTCCTTCCCCTTTATTTTTCTTCTTTCTACATATTTCTTTCTCCTGATGAGGAGGGACCTTTAGCTGCCTTCGAATTGAGTGTATCAATATACTTACGCTAAATACAAGGTTGTTTTTACGATTTTGATATATGTTTATGGTTCATTGTTTTATGAACTTAGGCTGTATTATGCAAGTTTCATTTATTTTATCAGACTATTTACTATGAAGTTTGGAGGATCTAAGTGGAGCTTTCAAAGTCAATGGGTAATGCATATTTAATTAAGCTTCAATGAATTTTATCTTATTAGTGTAAAATATTTGGCTTCTTCCTGCAGAATTACTGTTTAATTAAGCACGGCGTTTAAAATAATATAAGAAACTGAAGTTTGTTTAATTACATAATTAAACAAGATCATGGTAAGATTTAATAGGATGAAAGCCTGATAAACTGAAATTTTTATTTGTAGGAAATGTAAATTAACATTAAATCTATGGAAATGTTAATATATAATTTCCATTTTCTGCATTTTTCTTTATTTTACCTCTCTCCACATATTTAAAATTAAAAATTAATTATCAAAGTTGTTTTAAATGAGACCTTTCTTACAAATTGAGAAGGCTGTCCGGAAAATTCTATGTATGAATAAACTTGAAAAAAATTGGTTGGGAGAAGAAAAAAAATGAAAAATGTCAGAAAAAAATAAAATAGGCTATCAGACCTTTTTCAATATTTATAAAGGAAAATTTTAAAAAGAAATTTATTGTCCGAAAGTTAATATCAAGTATTGAGAACTCTGTATTTTCCCTCTCTAAATGAAGTACAATATTTTGAAATACGAAGCGGTTTTTCCCGTTACTTTGAGTAATTTGCATAATAAGGCGCACTAATAAAACTAGACATTTAAATTCATCGAGGAATTTGAAGCTTGCAGTAGGTTCTTGATATAGTAACCTCTCTTAAACACGAAATCGCTTAAAATGAACACTCAGTTAGCATCAACAAAATTTCTGTTACGAACACTTTTTGAGTCGGATTCATCATTAAAACTTTTTAGGTAATACTAATTTTCAAAGTTTTGCAACTTAAGCAATATAAAGTTTAACTTTCCCACACAGAAAATGCAAGAAGTTTTCCTCAGCTTCTGAATCAAAGTATTGTTGCTATGATGAAATTGTCTTTTCGTAAGCTATTTGTGACAGCTGCATTTCGCGCTGCTGTAAAGGAGACGGAAACGCCAACTTATAGTGTGCTTGATGCAATGAAAGCTATCCCCATTCTGGAAATCCATCACATACAGCACCATTTTAACAGAGCGGGGAGACATAAAGATGCTAATTCCGTTGATCCGTTATATAATGACAACGGTACCACTTATCCTGACGAAAGGAATGCTTTTCAAAACTCGTTGCGAACCTGCAGGAATACTGTGCAGTTTGTTAATGAAAATGATGATGCTACTGTGGGTCCTTCAGCGAAATCTACTGTACAAGTAGTTGCGTCTCAGGTGCCAGAAATGTCATCAGAAGGAAGCGAGGGCAATATCATTCCGCCCACCTTGGACTCTTCAGAATGTGTTGCTGCAGCATCCAATTTAACTGCTAGTTTTAACGAAGCCCAGAGTACAGCTGTTCATGAAGTTACTAGGTGTTTTTGTTCCCATTTGCAGCAGTGCATAATATAAATATGTGTCGATAGAAAAGATCTGCGTTTACATTTTTTTTTTTAAGTTACAGTACAGTAATACAGTGCTCCGCAACCTTTTCTCACCTGCGACGCACAAAAAATCTTTCTGGAATTTCGTGGCACACCAAAGAGTTCCGAGTTATCAAGGAAGTGCCGAAAAAATTCAAATGCTGACACACTTACAATCACACACACAACCACACAACAGTGAAATATGTAAAAGCATTTAAAATAGACATTATTAAGGAAAAAAATTGTCATTGTGTATTAAATACATGATAAAAAATTGCAAAATGTCAAATACATGTATTTGATTGCGGCACATCTATATCCTACTCATGGCACACCAGTGTGCCGCGGCACACCGGTTGCGGAGTACTGCAGTAATACATGTAATACCGTGGTTCTTTTCTATAATGACATAACATAACATAGTTACGTACTTATGTACCTATGCACTGGAACTAGTTAATGTGCACAAAACTATTCCTAAAATAAACTTTTATTCTAGATTTAATACGAATTTTTTTAACATGAATTCTAGATTTTTCGTTTCCTTGGGATTCGTATTAACGAAGGTTTATTGTAGCTTTCTTTAAGTTTAATAATAATGGAAACGAAATTTCAATACAAAATCGGTGTATAATTTGTATAACTATACACGGATTTTAAGACATTAAAATAGTAGTAATAAGCTGTATGGGTTGTTTCAACAGAATTAGAATTGCTTGCAAAATTAAAGATGAGACAGAGAAATTAGCATAAAAGCAGAACAAGATAGTGCACTAGGAGGAAGGGGTACCTCGACCTGGATTTACTCGAAGTAGCCTTACACGGTTAATCGCCCCAAGGCCTAGATGCGATCCATGGAGGCATAATACCCCAGTTAACCCACGGGACCAATTTTGTTTCGTAAAATCTGAATAATTGTACGCAAAGTCAGTGGTGGACGGCAATGCATCCATCTAAACTCTCAGATAACGCTAGTTTGACATCGACCGTCCCCCAGAGCTGATTAGCCAAACTCAAAAGGGCAACCTTCGATAGCAAACCATGAGCGTCCCCACAACCAAGGGTCAGATAAAACACTACCGCATGGTCCTGCCAAGCCTGAATCTACCTTCGAATAAACGATGGTTCTAATGACTGTAAAAACTGTTACTTTTCCTCAGAATTCAAGTCCGTCTAGATATTTACCTAGCCTTGTATGCTCAGCATTCCAGTGAAAGCTATTGCAAGATTGTACTAGAGATGTAGGATACAGATATTAACGATGTAGAATTTAGTACCGTATAATATAGTCAACAACGACTTCAGGAGATGTCATCTGAATAACGTTACCTGAAGTTACATCATTGCGAAGTAGGAAGAAGTTCGAAGTGGGACAATAATCGCGAAAGTGTTTCAGATCGCTCACAGCAACAGTTCACAAGCCTGGAGAACATTTCGAACGTCAGGAACAGTTGTCGAAGCGTGCAGTAGTAGTCGCCGACGAGAAGAAACAACTGTGACAAACAACATGTACAATGCTAAAAAAAAAAAAAAAAAAAAAAAAAAAAAGACAGTGTTATATCTCCCGTTCTACTGGGCCGATTGACAAAACTGAAACTGCGTTTTTCATGTCTCGAAAGCGCGACTTAGGATATATATTAGATTTATATATAGCACTATTCTAACATAGGTCTTTTGCACGGACTTTTTCTGAAATAACATCCCAATTTTTTTGCATATTTCGATTCTACGACTCAAAATATGCCAGAATACCAAGTTTTGTAAAAATCGTACGAATAGTTTTTAAAATATTAGCTCTCAAAATTTGAGCTTCACAATGTTAATTGAATTTGGCAAATATTTATTAATATCTCTTTTTTCATTAAACTTTTTTGATTTTTCCTTTCACATTTCGAAATTTAGGTTCATTCCAAATAAAATTTACCCATTTTTTTGTGTTTTATTTTTTAAATTTCTGTTTAAAAAAAATTATAAATTTTTCGAAAAAAATTTTGAATTATAAGTTATAAAATTTTTACCATCATCTTAAAGTATTTGTATTGCTAAGTATACCTCCAAAAAATTAGACTTTTTTATTCAAAATTTTCTAAGATATACACAAATTTACATATTTTCGCGTTTAGAAATTTGGTATATTTTTTTAAGCGATAATAACGCCAAATGTGGTTTATGGATTTTGTTACAGTGAATTGCCACAGCTATTTTTAACCTTAAATTTCAAGTAAAAATTTACGGAGAATTCATTATATGAAATTTTTTCCCTCAATGTTGCGTAATAAATATTTATTTATACTATATGAAACGCTATTTTTTAAAAAAATATAGATGATACTATTCAAATTTTAACTACTTTTTTAAATTTCTCTCTTTCTTCCTTTCTCTCCTTCTTCCTTTTTCTCTTTCTGTTTTTTTAATATTTGTAAGAGTAAATTTTTATCGTCGGCGTTTTATCGTCTGCTACTTCACTTTAACTTCGTTTAAATCGAATTGTCTAAAACAGAGAATTTCGTTTGATGTTTATTTGAATTTTACGAAAATATTTTATAACATTAACTGCATAATTTATTTCTGAACAAGCTGTTGCTTATGTCAAATTATGATATAATCATACAACCCTCTAGAGGCCGAATTAATGGAAGTTCAATGGTTATGCAGAAATGATTTGCAGCTACTTAATGGCTAGATAGGTCAGCAGGTTCTGTGACAAGTAAGAATAATTATATAAACGACACCCAAATTCTGTATTCAATTAACAACGAGAGTACAATGTTTATTAAATGAATTTAAGAAGTTTTTAAACATAAAAAATCATATCATTTATCCTAAAATGTATTTTTATGCGTAGCGTATTTTCATTATATCCTTAAAATTCTAATTTTACATCCTTAAAATTTAGAATGTAATTGTCAAGAACTGAATTCTAATCATCAGTAATATAATAAGTAATTATTACGGTTATTAATAAATCCTTCTTATAAATTAATTTCAAATATTTCAAAAATCTTTCTGTCTGAGTGCAAATATTTCTAATTTTATATTAATGAAGATTGCACACGATATTATTTATTTGCACTTCAATTCTTACCGTCAGCTCTAGTAAAAGGTACAAATCAATTATATTTAATTAAGGATTGCATTTGGATTATTTAATTATAGCAAAGCACACGAGGGCTATCTGCCTAAAGGGAGGAATGCCTTCGTGGATGACGTTTTAAGGGAAACTGGCTCGTATACACGTTACACATGGGGAAAACCACGAAAACGCCCATGCAGCCGGCCCGTTCGTGGGATTCAAACCTCGGACCGAACTACCAGTGTTCAGCGTCTTTACCGCTCGGCCGCTGGTGGGCCCATTTAATTAAGGAATGACCATCTAAGTTTAGAAACAGTGTACCGTAACAGCAATTCAATTGTTGGCGCCGTATCTTTCATGTTACTCCCGATTGGCAAGCTACATGATTTTTAATAAATATTCCGATTTTGCTAGTAACTTCACTTGGAAATTGCGCTTAAACTAGGTTACTTGGTTATTTTAACATAGAAAGAACACGGGAGCTATTTGGTTAAGATGCTTTTATAGATAACCTTTGTAAAGAGAACCTAAAAAACTACGAAAACCAACCATGCAAACCATGCAAAGCTTCGCAACAAACAATTAGTATTTAACAATCTTCAAATGCTAGGCAACTGGTGAGGCTCCAATTAAATCTCCAATTTAATATTTTGTTTGTAAGTATTTAAAATATTGTTGTATTCTTAGACACAAAAAGCAGAATTTAAATTTTGTTAACTCGTTAGTAAACTACCAAGCCGTAGTGCAAATGAATATTCAATTTCTTTTGAAATAATTGTATTCACTTAATATTATTGGAATATGAGCTAAAGAAGGAATGTCGTCGGAAGATTAAAAAAGTGTTTAAATCCAGTGATATTAGGTTTGTCTTACAAGCTCAGAATCAAAACGATTCTGAAATTGCCCGAGTAGTTGACTTGTAAATGGCTGTGAATTAAGCAGATCACTTTTAATCTTACGTTATTCAGTGAGAAAACGTATTCCAAATATTTTGTATTGCATGACAATGCATCTTTTCATTGTTCAATAACCAGTCGGAGAATCGCTTGTGTTTCGAAAATAAATATGTGTACTTAATCGTCCTGCATGTTCTTCAAATTTGTCTTCATGTGATTTTTTTTTTCTCTCCCAAAAACTGAAGTTGCCTCTCAAAGGAAAGTTTTTTGACATTGAAGAGACAAAAGGAGTATGACATCTACATTTAGAGGCATGTCAAAAACAGATCTCTACCAGCCTTCTCTTCCATTACATGTTGTGCATTCAGACAAAACGTTGGATCAGCGTAAATTCCATAATCTATTTTTACTACACTCTGATTACTTTATTAACAACAATAAATGTATACTAAACCTTTTACTTCAGCTTCAGTAATTCGGAATTTTTGACGGAATTGTTGTCGGAACTAGGACTTAGAAGATAAGTCAAACTGAATATTTCGATAATCCAAAAAATTCAAGGTCTAAATTTCAATATTTTATTTTCGAAGGGAGGGGAATTTTTTTCAGTTTTGGTCCATTATCCTAAGTATATTTGCTTCGATTCTTTATTTTTTCCATAAAAGCGAAAATCTTACGCATGGTATACATATAACGCATAGCTTCAAATTAAAATTTAATAATATACAGGGTGGTTATAATTAAAGTTCCACTTTGAAACATAAAAGGAAAACTACTGGATGAAATGTTATCAAACTTGGTAACCGTGTAAAGGAGTTCATGGGAATTTATTTTCATCGAAAAAAAAAAAAAAAAAAAGCTCGAAACCTCACCACCAGGGGGAAATGGCGCTGTATGCAATATTGTTAAACAAAATATGGGTCGGAATCTAAGTTACCCTTTTGTTATACGAGTTTAATATGCTGTATACCCTTAAGCAACTTTGAAGTAAGCAAATTACCATTTAAAGGCATTAACTTCGATAAAAGTCGAGTGCGCCATCCGTGTAAGGGAGAAATTCGTTCCTGAAAACCACGAATTAGCGATTAAAAAATGTGAGATCGCAAATCACTCGCACAAGTGCGTACAATCTGGAAATCGTTTTCTTACAGATCGCTAATTTGTAATTTTTGAAGCCTGAATTCAGCACTAAAACATGAAGATACTGATTCAAAACGCTTTTAATCGATTTGCGCTAATGAAATCCCTCATGTTATCTATCTAGTTCCATTGCATTCTCCTACTGCATTCGATTACATAGCAGTCATTCCACCCCGTTTAGTGTTGAATAACAGCTAGTATTATAACTGAACCATTTTTCTCTGAAGAGCAGTCGACAGCTGGACCACTGTGATTGCAGCTCACTTAGAGTCAATGTTAAAATGTTTCGTGATACATGAACTGCAGTAACGTGGCATTTTAGATAGTACGATTTTTATGCAGGGTTGGGCCCCACCTCACATGTGTCGCATAGTTACTTAGGCAAAATTTCACGAATGGAAGTCTTATAGGCTGACACTTCCCCTCTTCCCACCAGACCTCAACTTTTGACTTTTGGCTATGGGGTTATCTGAAAAGCTCTGTTTATGGTAATAATCTAAGCAATTTTCAGAAATGAAAAATTTGATATACCGACATGTCCGTAACATTCCTCCTGATATGCTAAGAGTTGCTGTTGAGAATGCAGTAACAGGATTTAACTTGCTTTCGGATAATACTGGACACTACATTGAACATGCTTTGTAACACGTTTTGGAAATGATTAAACACATTTTAAACCGATGTCTTCATGTCTTATTTCATTTAACAATACTGCATACAGCGCCATTTTTTCCTAGTGGTGAGTTTTTGAACTTTTTTTTCCCATAACCTCCTCTACACGATTCCCAAGTGTGATAACATTTGGTCCGGTAGTTTTCCTTTTATGACCATTTCAAAGTGGAACTTTAATTATAACTACAATGTAAATAATAGTCTTAGAAAGGATGTTTTAAGAAGCTAATTTTTCTCTCGCGTTATAGAATAAAAAAAAAAAAAACATGATCTTAATATAATTTAAATTGTTTTTGCCAATAAAAGAATCGGGTTACTCGGTGTTACAGAATAAACATTGCTGGACTGTTTATTTCTTTGTCATTTAGCAAAAAATCTTTTAATTAAAATATTTATCCTTTGGACTTCGCTTTAAACTTTATTAGTAGTTAAAATGACTAGAAAATGAAGAGCTGTCTTCAGCTGAATCGCAATTCATGTAATTGATATTTTAAAAAATTGACAGGAATACAAAATTTATGGAAGTGTAGCAATAGAAAAATCTTAATTTTCTTGCGTGAGCACTGAAAATACTTGTAGAAGGAAAGAAGAAAATTAGGGAGAAAAGTAAGCACAAATTTGCAGGGAAATTTGGCTGTCAGACATACTAAGATGTTTCAAAAAGTTGGGCGCTTTTGAATATACCTTCAGGATACATCAAAGAATTTAGGTGTTCAAAGAGAAAACACTCGGACGTGTACACCAGCAAATGCCATCAATTGAGCTTGTGTTAACAGAAAAGACAAAAACGATAGCATTGCAGATTAAAGTGAAGAGCGACTGGTTTTAGATTATATGGTTGTATAAATTTAAATAACGTTATAGAACATCATATCGTTTCATAAACGGAGAATCCCATTATTTGAAGATTCAGGAGTTTATCCAGTGATTGTATGTAGATGTCACCTAAAGACGTTTTTTTCCTTCCTGATGAAACAGCGGCCGAGCGGTAAAGTCACTGAACACTGGTAGTTCGGTCCGAGGTTCGAACCCCGCGAACGAGCTGGCTGCATGGGCGTTTTCGTGGTTTTTCCCATGTGTAACGTGTATACGAGCCATTTCCCCTTTGAAAGTCCTCCACGAAGGCATCTCTCCCCTTAGGCAGATAGCCCTAGTGTGCTTTTTCGTAATTAAATAAACCAAAACCTCTTGATGAAACCAGTCTTTCCTTTTATCTCATACCTTCAAAATGCTTAGCCTCTAAAGACTGATAAAGGCTCTGACCAAATATTGATGAAATGGATTGAATTGGAATAAGTTACGTCAAAGCAGAGCTATCTGCCTAAAAGGAAGGATGCCTTCGTGAAGAAATTTCTAAGGGAAACCAGCTCGCATACACGTTACGCATGAGAAAATGCACGAAAACGCCCATGCAACCAGCCCGTTTACCGGGAATCGAACCCGGGAGTGAACTACCAGTGTTCGGCGATTTTACCGCTCGGCCGTTTGTGGACCTTAATGAAATGGAAGGCGATAACTTTATTTAAAATGATTGTCAGAAATACCAAAATGTTTCGAAAAGTTGGATACTTTTTAATATGCTTTCAGAATGCTTAAAGAAAAAGAGAAGAAAAATAAATTCTTTCGTAAAATTTAGTATTTGTATTTTTTTAATTTAAAACTTTTCAATGTTATGATATTTGATTCTTGCGATTTCAAAAATAAAATATTTGACTAAAATATGAATAACATTTTAAGAAACCAAATGACGGATAAAATTGTGTAAAGCAATGGGCACAATGATAAAACTCTTTAAAGTGTATGCAAGTCATTTTAAGTTAAAATGTCCGTTATACATCTCTCTTATTTATATATATATCTTTTCTGAACGGAACATTTAAAGGCGTGTTTACTGTGCTTTACTGTATTTTCTCTTTTAATATATGCAGTTTTCAAATGCATCGTAGTCTGGGTTACAAAATATTCTTCCGAAAGAAACGCAATTCAAATAAATAAAATCAAATTTTTGAAATTTTATATTAAGAAATATATTTAAAATGGTCAGTTCGAATTAATAAATAGAAATTTTAAAATAATTATCTGAAGAGACAATGCAACATTAACAAATTTAATAAAAGTCTAAAAATTTAAAAAATACCTAAATTAGTAACTATGACTAAAAATATTGTATAGAGAAAACTGAAAAAAAGAAATAAACGATGCACCTTTGCTTTAAACTACGCAGTGTTCGATTGAGTAAATAAAAATTTTTAAAACAGTTATTCAAAAGAAACAATGCAACGTAAACAATTAAAATAAATTCGAAAAAGAAAAAAAAATTGCTTAAAATTAATAACAATTATAATTAAAGATATAAGATAAAGAACATTATTTGAAAGAATGAACGATTGATTCTTTTTTTCCTCTCACGCACTGTGTAAAAATGGAAATGAAAATAGGTTGCCACATATTAAGAAGTTCACCAAGTGAACTAATTTTGGTGCAAACTGAATAAAAAGAGCCAACATAAATTGTTGAATTTTTCCGTAAATTTCTCACCAAATTTTACAAAATTTAATATTTAGGCATAATTTGAGTCGTAGTATCGAAATATGTAAAAACATTGGTATGTTATTTCTGAAAAAGTTCGATTTTGTGTCAAAATACGTATGGTAGAATAGTACTATATATAAATCTAATATATATCCTAAGTCGCGCTTTCGAGACATGAAGAACGCAAGTTGAATTTCGTGAATCGGCCCAGTAGAACGGGAGATATAGAACTGTCCCTCCCCCCCTTTTTTTTTAGCAGTGTACATTGTCTTACATGGGAAAAGAAACAGGACGCAGACAGCGGAAGAAATCACCCGCCAAATGCAGAAGAATTCTTGACTTCTGATATGTTTTACAGTGACCAGGATGCTTAACAAATGTGATCTATATTCACGACCTTTACGGTGTGTGATGTTAACGCCTGCTTTATTGGCGAGGTCGGTTTCTGTGTTGCCGGAAACACAAGAACTGGACACAACAAGAGTGCGCTCGAGTGTTCTTTGTAGATAAGAAACGATTTCGTCTGATGCGTACCATTCCCAGTATACCTTAACAAATTCAGACTTAGGGATAGTCTTTTCTGCGATTGCAGAGAGGAAATCCACATGGATCATTGTTACTTTCATTGTGTACATACAAGAATCTGGCACTAAAAGAAACCAATGGACTGTGCCTGGACAATGTGGACGTTTAACATACTCAAAAACAGAGTAGCCATTGGTGAAATAGAGAAATTCTGAAGACACTGCTTAAGGAGAAACAACCGTGAATTATAAATTGTTTGAAAAATTCAGAATTTACAACAGATAATCAGTTTGGTTCCAGCACTTATCAAGCTATAGAAATTGTTATTAGTCTGTAACAGCCAACTTTGTTACTTTCTCCGCTGTGATATTATATAGTTCCGTTTGGTTCATGTCCGTGGTCGGAAGCCATAATAGCGGTTCACTCACTCACTTGTTTGATGAGCGATTTTGCACGTATACATTTCTGAAGAGAGAAGAGAACAAGCAATGATCCCTTCAAGAACATCGAATGGGACATTTTCCGGATACTGGAGTTTCCGTTTAGGGTGGCATCTTGCTTTAGGATGGTATTATACGTACAAATCTCCACATTTTTCAAGGAGGTTCAATCACTCTTGTGTGCTATTTTATCAAGATTCACTTTCCATACGTTAGTTTGTTTAGAAGTGCAGTGGGACTTATGGATCACAGCCCTGCATTTATCTCATAATTACTGCGGCAGAGCTCTTGGACAATGAATAAATTCAACGCACGGTCCTACAAGGTTCCCGGGAATAAATTCCATTTAACATGTGGAGATTCATTTACTTTGTCTAATAGTTAATTTTTGGTTAAAGCAACTTTTATTTTATTCTCATTTGCACACATGCTTTCCTGCCAGAAAGCTGATAACATAACGCGCATGGGTATAAATTAAGGTACAAAGAGGTGCTATTTAAGTGAAGCTTTTGGAAACACATTTTGAGAACGTGTTATGCTTGCTTGAAGGCCCCGCTGTTATTTTTGATATATCAGCGTTTGATTCTGTTGAGTGCTTCTAGCTAATAGGCTGGTTTTCCGCTGGCTTCCCCGCGTTAGAGCCTTCCTATTATCCCGTGAACCGTTAAGCTAGTTTAATTACATTTTAATCTAAGTTCAAAATTACGAGTTTGAGTTATGTCAGAAGTAGTGGCTATGTATAAGCCCAAGTGGGGCCATCTGTTCAACTATAGGTGTTTGAATAAAGAGTCCTTTACACCCTTCTTCTTACTTTTCTGTTGTTGTCAAGACCTGAGGATAATTCCTCATAGTCTTTTGAGAGCTTGTTAGTTTATGTTTTCTAAAGGTACGAGACTCTATCAACACGTATGGGATACTGAACATGTCTTGAACATGTGTGAGACTCTTGGCAGTACATGCCCAGCCACAACATTAACGATTCTGCAGCTAAATTCAGTGGTGCAAAAGGACAGGCCTGCCTAAACATCTCTTTCACCATTTTGTCCTCATCATGGACAGACGCTGAAGTTTTTGCATCTCAGTCGAAAGGAACAAATCCTCTTTAAAGACTGGATTTTTCTTTAACAAGGATCTGTCAAATGAACATTTATGTTTTCTCTCCAGTTTTACTAGGAACGTTTTTTAAATAAAATGACTTTTTATCCTTTTGATTCCTTGCTTCTATGTTTTACTTACTTCTGCTATATTTTAAAATCTTGTGGATTTTACTGAATACTTTGAAGAATTGTAGTTCACATCTGCCTGACATTAAATTCGAAAACCTGTCTCGGTTTTAAATGTTCGACACCAGTTTATAATAAGTCAACCATTAATAAGAAATGTAAACCGATTTGCAAAAAGATGCTTAATTTTATTATACCAGGTGTATATCACTGGCACACGTTAATCAAATCTGATTAATCAAATCTGATTAACGTGTGCTTAACAGGTAAAAATTCTTTCATCTAAACTTCAGTAACTGTCAGAATACATTAATGTGATTTTTCATACATTTTAGATATTTTTCAATATAAATATTCATCATGTAATTTATATTCTGAAAAATTTCCTGTTCCATCTGATAACCAAATAAAATGCGTTGGAGGTACTTATAATATTTCACCTTTCAGCATCGTTACATTTTTAAGTAGAGTAGAGCTTACAGATAAATAATGAAGTGCACATTTTAATACAAGAATTAATCCTAACCCTGAAACCATAAAGTCTAAGTTTTGATTTTTATCCTGAGTACTAAAAAAAAATAACTTTACGGATAGCATTTCGTATTTCGATGATGTTGAAGTTCACAAGGTTGTCCAATAACTGCAAGGGAGAAATAAAATGCAAGTTGAGATACAAGAATGACACCAGAGTTTAATTTAGTGAAATTGCGGTGTTGTCATAAAAATTCACGCTGTCGGATATGTAAATTTAAGCTTGCATTTGATGAAGGCAAAATCAATAGCTAAGATATAGGATATAGGATAGGTAGCTAAGATTCATTTCTGTATGTACAATTTCTCGAGAATATTTACTACGACTTCAGGATTAGGTTTGATTATTGAAAATTAAATTTTATTTAATCATGTAATATGTGTTCTACTACTTTTAATTAGTGTTTTATTTCTTATATGGCGCCACTGAAACGTTATTTTTAATTCAGGATGTGCAACAAAATGGTGGATAAAATAAATGATTAAAACAGCAACGAAGTTTGTTGTCGCCATCTAAATAAATAATTAAAAGCTGTAGATCGCATAATATATTGATTACCAAATTTTGTTTTAAATTCAAGGCTAATATAATAACTTAAGTTTTAATTTTCAAATACAAGAATAAATCATGAACAAATAATATTTGCTTATGTGCAAAATTAATGTTTTTAAAAATTTACTGAAAATTTCTAACAAACAGACCCAAATTTAGAAATCTCAAATTTCATTTTCATTAGTTTCGAAAAAAATAAAAAGAAACTATAAAAGTGACTGCAACGAATGACGCAATTTATTTTTAATCGTTTAGTGAATAAGTTGATTCCATTTAAATATATCCATTTAAATATGGGAAAATCTGGTACTATTAGTAACCCTGAAGTATCTAAATTATTAACATCAGTATTAGTAGTACGTTGCTTTCACTTGAGAAAATGTAGCCCGGTTTAGTAGAACATCAGTGGCAAAAGCGTACTATTATAAACGGCAGTGATTTCATTTTATGATTCAGATTTTAATTAGTTATTACAATAATGCAAACAAACAGAATAATATTAAGGTTAGTGCCTTCCTATATTAAAGCCAAGTAGTCTGTGAAATATGCTGCTTTCAATCTTTGTTAACGCTCCTTAGAATGAAAGCAAATTTAACGAGTTGGCAATAACAGAGGAATATATTGAACAAACTGAGGGCACATGATTCCGAGAGGGAAATAGTATGTAATTGTCTGACATGCACAAATATACTCCAAGGTCACCTCCAAAGTTTACTGAAGCGCTGCAAATTTTAATAATTCTTGATAATGGAGAAGGTATTATACAAAGCCAGAGATCTGAGTTGCTGAGGCCTCTGGAGCTATCGTTAGCAAATATTGAACGTTGCTGAAAATTACTGTATTTACTTGTAAATTCTGTCCTACCAACCCTTGCTTAATTACAAATTGTCAGAATCTGAATCTCGATGCCAAAACTTCGACTGTGATGTAGTTAGCTATGGATCAGTGTATTGGCGTGTGAGTGGATTATACATTGCGGTACTTGTGTGTAAAGTGATTTAGATGCTTTAAAATGCGTATGAATTATATTTAATTAAAATTATATTTAACAGTGCCACCTGAAATTTGCAGTGAAGAATAAAAACGTAGGGATACCGACATTAAGTATAATCTATGACTTGAAAATAATAAGAAGAAATAAACTCTTATTTTTGATAAAACTGTTATAAGTCTTTATTACTTTAATAGTTTTGATTCTTAAAGAAGGCTGTATTAACGTATTTAAGGTACTGAATATTTTGTATAGATTATCAAATAAACCTTAATCGCATATGCAGTACCTAATAAATTAGATTTTATTTTTCAAAACTTCAAACAGAAATGAATGATTGGAGAGCTATAAGTCACAGTGTATTATATTATATGTTATGTAACGGCATTATTGTCATTTAAATTTAAAAATCCAATTTAACTTTATATTCAGTGTTAAAGTAACAAAAGTTTAAGAATAAAAGCTGAAATTAACATATTTGTATTACATATTTTCTAATAAATCTATACGAATTATATTTAACATATTTAACATATTTATTTAATATATATATTTTTCTAAGAAATATTTTGATGTTTCGAAAATGTTATTTCAGAAAATAAGGGCAAGTAGCAATTACCTATCAACATTTCTGTCTATCAACAATTAAAAGAAATTATTTTGAATTTCGTTAGTAAATCAGTAACCACAATGCTGGGTAAGCCGTTTTCTGAAAAAAAAAAATCGTATTTAATGTTATTATCAATAAAATGTTAAGCAAACAGTCTTACAACCTAAAATGTTTTATATAAAGCCAAATCGAATATGACATCAGTTTCAATTTTGCAAAAGACCAATGTGATACTTAAACACGTCAGATCAGCATTTATTATGTTTCTCACAATGTTAAAACTTACCTTTTCTCTCTCTCTTAAAAGAGATGTCAAGTGGATATAAACTAGCTTTGTATAATATGTATGTATAATATGTACGAATGTGCGTTGTTTTATTTTTGAAATAAGAATCCCCAAACAATTTTTTGCCTGCTTTGGAATTCGTTTATAATAAAATTTACCATAACAGATTCCTTCTCTGTTTCTGTTATTAAATTATATCAGAATAAAAGTTTGAGAAATACATTCTATCCTCTATTATTTTTTTAAATCTTTCGCCTTGTTCTAATGGATTGAATGCTAGCACGTTTTGAAGAAACGTTGCTCATTCGACCATTTCCGTGATCCTGTGTACGTGATGCTGCTTCTCTGGCCAAATATTTTCACTAGAACTGGACTATTTCATAATACATTATAACAGAATTACAATGCACATTTTATATTTTAGAAATGGATCGATACAAATATAAACAGCAAAAATCTTCTATATTTTTACTACAATTGGAATATAATATTATGGTTAGTCAGTCATATTTTTTAAGGTAAAGGAATTGACTAGTGAAGGCATTGCGATTTATTTCCTTTAGCATTTGTGGTTTCATTTCTTTGTGTGTGAATTAACCGAATTTATTGGTGTGTTTAGAAACTTAAATTAATCGAACTTATTAGATTAGGGTGTTTAAAAACTATCATATCACATCTGAAATTTAGTAGTGGTAACTATTTATTTTCAACTGATATCTCAAATGACATACTTCTCAAGTACTTTTGCTGCTCTTTGATGAAATTACTAGTGATTTGCATAACCCTTTGCGAGCTTCGTGAGCGATGTGGTGTACCCGTAACATCATCTACTGTAGCTTCCAATGTAGGGGTCATTATCGTGAGTATCAAAACCATTGAACAGATTAGAAACGAATGCGTTCTTTAATGCTTAACCCTTTGCGGCACAGTGTATCCGTTCTGGACACACCTAAAAATTTCCTTCTGTACGCACAGAAAAATTGAATGAAAGAGGATTTATAAGTTACTATAGGTTACTCTGAACCTTCTTTATTTATAGTAGATGGCAGCTCAACACAAACCAGTCCATATATTTTAGCCATGTTTAGTTTTTTAAGACCCTCATTCTTCAAAGAAATATTCCAGATTTTTTTAGGGTATAAAAGGAATTGTTTGAAAAGAAAATTCTATGTTATCCTTTGGCTGTATGCTAATCTCCTTATTCTATATTAGTCTTAAATGTTTACCTTGAAATCTTACCTAAAATCAAATGGCGAACCCTAGGTGTGCCCAGACAAGGTTCACCGATAATCTAGGACAATTGAAGGTCTGTATTCTTTGCTTCTCCGCATCCCATCGGTCAGTGGTTAGTTCATTGACAACAATGCCCGTTTCAGCACTCTTTTCGAAGCTCTATTAAATCAGTGTGCCACACTGGGCACACCCACAGAATTAAAACAATAAGTGCTATCTTCACAAAATTTTACTTGTGTACTCGTCTAGGCCTAATTAGACTGCCTACCTCTTTTTTTTTTTTTTTTTTTTTTTTTTTAAATCAAAACTCCGACTTGAAAAGGTAGCGTGCCGGAAAGGGTTGAATCAAATCACAGTGACATAGGTTTCATCGCGAGACGTTATTAAATATTTCTCCCGCCTTCTTAGAATGCTTTCGTGGTGTAGTGGTCAGCACAGTTTATGCCGAAAGTGTCAGTGCTTCTGTGCTTTTCGCACGCGCCGTTCCAAAAATGAGCCATAATGCTGCGCTACGTAAAGTTATGTAAATATTCTATTGAATTTAAATTTCCAAAATCTGCTCAATAATCATCGAAGACCGTAGCCCTGACTACCTGACTAGAAGAACCAGAACTGAAGTGAAATCAAAAATAAAATACTTACAATGAGACTGCCAAAAATAGAAATATTACAAACCGAATTTACGCTTACTTAACGTAGAATAAAATATTTAAATTTCAATGTATTTATAAAGTAAGCAAAGTCTATCTCAAATTTCACCTCCTGACTAATTATACAATTACAGAAAGCAAACTGGCAGGATAGGGCAAACAGCATTAATACAAAGTAGAATGCTTTCTAAAATTTTAAAATAGACTTTTATTTGGACTTAGTTACATCACATTCTAGTAGAAGTTGATGAAAAGTAGAAATTTAGAACAGAGAATATAATAATTAATTAATTGAAATAAGAACTTATACGTTATGCATACGGGTATCGCAGTCGTTCATGTTAATCTCCGTAACCTTCACTCTGATGTAGTTTATATACTTTTTTATTTTGGTTGTGACCCGTAATGACACTATTTGCATCATTTGAGTTTCAGTTATAACTCCTTTTTCATTTTTCGGGAATATTATAGCTGCACAACTTTATAATGCCATCTGACATGAGACTATATCATTTGCCACGGCAAAGTGGCATAGTGCGTACAGATAGAACGGTCCATTTATGCGAGGTAAGTTAAATATCAATATAATAATGATAAACATTAGTTCCTTTGCATGGCGTACGAAGCGGCATTGCCACTATTGAAGTTCGTGGTGCATGTACATTTTCTTAGGTTACATATAGCAACTTATGATGCAAGAGTTTTCTTAAGTACCAGCAGTGTTCGAATAATTAATACCTCTGAATAGTGGGAGTTCGAAGTAAGTTAAATCCCAGGCGAAAGAGCTAACTCTATGGTCATATTCTGAGGTTTTTCGTGAATACAATTCAGTTTCCCGTAGAAAGTCCTACACCTAAAAGTTTGTATATATTCAAAGCCTGATTATTAATTAAGTTCTAAATACCTTGGAACTAAAGGTAGTGATAGACAAGCGGAAATTAATACAGAAAAACTTCAGACGCATACTAATGACATGGTAATGCTTAATGATAGACAGTCAAAGAATTCCAGGTTACAAGATGTACAAAATGTGTCAGTTATTATATACTTTTATCATATAAGTTCACCGTTTGATTTTTGTAGGAACATATAGCATATTTTAACGAGAATCAAACCATTTCTTTAGATTTTATTCAATGTCTTTTCTTAACACATGCATTCAGTCATCTTTCTTGAAATATTAGACACTGTTTATGCTCAACAGTATCCACCCTTTAAGGCAATACATAATCGTCGATGATTTTAAGCTGAATCTTTGTCTTACGATTAAGGCTTGAATTCCTTAGGCATTTTTGCACGTGCATTAGACAAATAGGACACGGGAGGGAATGTAAAATAACAAGAGAAAAAACATAGTATAACACATGTAAAATCTCCATCTTCATTCTCATTCTTACAAATTAAATTAAAAGGAATATTTTTATTTGTTCTTGTATATTATATTACTTATAGGAATATTTGTATTTGTTCTTGTATATTATATACTTATAAGAATATTTGTATATATAGGATTTGTATATATATATATATATATATATATTGTATATATATTATAGGAATAGTTGTATTATATCGGAATATTTCTATTTGTTCTAGAATGCTATTCATATTTGATAGTAATATCGTCTGCCGAGAAATATTCAAAATATATCAGAGAGAGTACTTTCTAATATAGCAGCATATTTTATCTATATAATACACTGCAGAAAATGAATCAGAATTGAAACTTAAAAAGATTATGCAATGCATTATTTTGTTTATCCGGATTTCTTTGTAATTTATGACAGACGAGCAGATGTGTTTGCGATCCTACTATACTTGTCGTATTCTAATTTTTTCTGTGAAAGCGCTTTTCAATATCTATTCCTACGTCTCTTGCTCTATACCGAAGATTTTAACGTCTTTTTTATCATAGATAATTGGATTTCTTGAAAACTGGACATGACGTAAGGAAGTCTAAAGATAAAATTTAAAAACATTATAGATCTGCTCGAAATTATACATAAGAAGTCATTGCATTGAAGCGGAAATATCAAAGCATTTTTCTGGTTTCAAATTAAAACATACCAAATATTTTAGATGCCTAACATTGTTTAATAAATAAACTTCAATACCTTCCACATCTTCGTAGCGGCAATAGCAATGGCCTGAGAATGTACACAGCAATTAATCGTTTGCCCACACATTAAGAATCATTCAGATAATTTTGTTTGTAATTCACTTGTTTTACACTTGCTATCACGTTGTTAAATAATTTTAATCAGGTTATTAAGAAGTGTACATATGATAAAAACGCAAATGACCGTTATGTCTTTAGAACTTGCGTTTGTTTGTTTGTTGCCAATTTTCAAAAGGCGTTCTTTGAATTTTTTAAAGCAAACAGTGTTACTGTTAAAGCGCGAAAATCATTTGCGTCTGGAGACAAGGGCGTTAGGGGTCTCGAATTGACAATGGCTTCAACCTGAGCTGATACTATTAGCATATCTCCTAAGGTTAGCTT
Source organism: Stegodyphus dumicola (assembly GCF_044657685.1). NCBI lineage: Eukaryota > Metazoa > Arthropoda > Arachnida > Araneae > Eresidae > Stegodyphus > Stegodyphus dumicola. The sequence goes on along the minus strand of NC_140772.1, from coordinate 93,082,384 downwards.
AATTTCTGTATCTTTCCTTTTATGTGATGCTTAAATGACTTAACACCTATTTCTCAGAGCCCTCCGATGTTTGGAGGTCTGGGCGAAAGAAAGTTTCACAGTACGTCCTCCGAATCCCCCATCCCCCAAAAAAGTGATAAAGTATTATCTGGAGTTCTTACAAGATTTTGAAAAGCTTCTGTTCCTCATGAGAATCTTTGAAATTGTATAGATTATACGTGAAAATTTCGGTGCATTTGCCTTGTCTTGCAAAATCCTTTTGAAAGTTCCAATTAAAACTTTAGTTTCTAGATCAGACACTACCCTCAAAACGCAAGACTTTCGTTTGACAAACATTGCTGACAAAAAGTTTAAGTCCTTCATGTAATTACTTCTTTGGAAGCGTTCCATGATAAATTTCATTAGTTTTGACCAGTTGGAAAAATTATAAGATAGTTATGATTATAGGTCAGATATGTAAGACTGAAACGTCTTTCAATACAGATGGCACTGCTGTTATCTAAAACGGAATTAGGAAATAATAATTTACTCTTTGCTATAACGGGTGTTTCTGTTTGAAGGGAGGAAACTTCCAAAGAGGAGATGTTTTCTCGAGCTCTGATAATTAGATCATATCGAACGGTATTTAGTTCTCCTGATATTAGTGCTCCTGTGCTCTGGTCACCTGGGCTTCTTGTATTATTTATGAATTTGAAACAAAACTTAAAATCCTTATCAGCTTCAAATAATTATTAAACAAGCTCATGAGATTATCTAAAACATCATTACCTACAATTAAAATTAATACAGTATTAGCAGAAAGTCCCAATTCCTTATCTTATATTGACGCGAAAAATATTCAGTTTCATCAAATTAAATATGGAAGAAACTGTTAGCATAATGCTGCTCTGTATACAAATTTTGACAGAATTACAGCTATGAAAATTTCTAAAATAATTTAACTACTTACATTTAACGGCTAGTTCTCATTTGCGAATTCTGTACGATACGCTGTGTTTTTTAGAAGTGAAATTTGTTTACAATACGTCATAGAATCAGGTGACTAGAATCACTGACGAAAACATATCCGAAATGTTAACAAAATAAACCCTCATTTTCACATACATTTTAGTGTATTCTGAGACTCTAAAATTCACTGAATCTGAAATCAGCCTAAATATTGCGATCCATATTCTTAGCTATTCAGGAAAACGAAATGTAGACTCAGCAATGTTTTCGAAATGCAGAAACATCTTGCTTTATTAGCATCTTTGACACCTACATGTAGAATCATTTAGTAAAAGATTTTGAATTTCTTAAATACAACTATTGAAAAAAAATATCTTTGGAAATTTCTGATCTAAACTTAAATAATAATAATAAATAAATAGTTAAATAAGTAAATAAATAAATGAGTGATACATGCTTTATAACATTATCACATTATACATTTAACTCAGATATATACGAAATTTATGTCCTTACTTTTCCTATTTCAAGTGTACTTGAAACAGTAAAGATTTCATTAGCAAAGATGCAATTTTACGTTTATCTGCACAAATTCTATATCAGTTTGCATGCAAGTGTACATTTTTAAATAATGAAAAAAAGTTCTTTTAAATCAAGTGCACATTTTTAAATAATGAGAAAAGTTCTTTTTAATCTAAGACACCTTTTTAACCTACTTGAAACTAAGCATACCAAGCGGTCTTTGCTTCCACACTTCTGCTCTTTAAAACATAGTCTACATTCTAGAACATTTATCATACAGGGAGACTTTTTAACATTTAATCTTTGGGTCAGAAAAATAAAATGGAATGAATATGAAGAGGAAATGAAAAATAATCTGGGTATTAAATATAGAAGGTTAAAAAGTAATCAATTCTAATTGTTAGTACAGATAAATAATTAAGCAAGATGCAGACAAACGTCAAGATGAAAGCATATTTAATATTCCAATGCGTTGCATAGATTTAAAACCATAAATATCAGTTAAATATTAGTAAGTTATTAAAAAAATAAAATGGCAAAAATATATGTTATGTATTTAATGACATTAAGTTTTTGGCACACACATTACCTTTTTATTATTAATAAAAGTCGCTTTTTATTTGAAATAATAGCTACAACATTTTGAAATTCCTTTGAAATTATTAACTATATATTCAGACCCTATTAAATTGCCAACTCAATTACTTCGTCTTAAAAGAGGTTAATTCTTATGAATGTTTTAAATAGACTTTTTTACTTAAGATTGAATTTAACAAATGGCACAGCTAGTGAGTACAATCGAAGTAGGTATTCAAATAAAATAAATTGAATTTACATCATCATCAAGGCATCATAGTCGGATACCACATAAATTTGGCCTAACTAAGCATTGCCTCAAACCTTAACGCGCGTTTTAACGTCGGTTAGAAAATGACCAATACCGAAATTTTGAATTAGCAGAACTAAGCCATGAAAAGTTAAGCTGCGAGCGTACTACTCGAGGTTTGGTTTATTTGACCATGACAAAATAAGCGACTCCTCTCTCCCTGAAGGAAGTAATGTTTTAGAGGACGGGTATGCTACTCAAAGAAAAATTGATTAATTTATTCTATTTGATTCTGACGATATATGCAACTGCTATCTGCCTAAGATAACATGCCTAAATGAAGAGATGCATTCGTTGAGGACGTTCTAAGAGAAATGATTCATACCTACGTTACAGGTTGAGAAAACCACAAAAATAGTCATGAAGCCACCAGTACCATTGCATTACACGTATGACTTCTTCAATTAACAGCGAAAGCACTAGCTGATGATATTGCATTTGCTGTGAATGGTGAAACTTCTGAGATCCTGTAAATTACAAAGAATCCAGGACTCAGACTGGGGACTTTAAATCAGAAATTCAAAAAATTACATATAGCACCGTAAAAGAATAAATAGGAACATATGCGACATTGGTTTGGCTAATCCCTATAATTGAAAAAAAAAAGATGGTCCTTTATACATTCTAAACAACTAACATTCTGTCTCAGTATCTGAAGAAAATGTAAAACTTTTCCTGTTTTCCACTTCAAATAGTATTAGGAATAGTACCACTGAATATCAAAGCACAAGTTAAAACAACGAAAGCACGAGTCATCCAACTTAATGTGCCAGAAAATATCTTTCGTGACAGTTTCTTCTGAGCTTAAAATTAACTCTCATGTCTCGTCGTCACCAAGACATTAGCAACTCTATTATCATATAACTTAGCTTTTTATGGGGCTCCAAAATATATACGATAATACGGGCTGTGGATATCTACTCAAAAGAGGAAACAGGATTCTTAAAACATGTTAAGTACCTAGAGAGTAAATCCATCATATTCGAAGCAGATTAAATAGAAATACTGAAGATACTAGTATGTTCAAAATTAACCAACATCAACAAACTGAATATCCACTCAGGCTGCTAGTAATCATTGCATGTCATTGAAAATAGAAAACACTTCTCGATAGTGAATTTAAATCAACAACTATTAAGAAGCTTCAATTTTATGTTATGGACAAAAGGAAGCAAAGACAGTGATAGAAACTAATAAGGAGATAATTTTGCACAGAACATAGCAACAATAAACATCGGTATACATATCATGTTCAAGAAATTACGTCACTACCAATCTACAACAAATGAACAAATGCCAGTGGTAGCCTGACTTAAAAAATGGAGTGTTATACAAAAGTGAAGGATGGCTATTAATGTATTTGCAATTTATGATACTAATAATCTAACACCTACGCCAGAAATAATGTTGATTTTATCAGGCCGTGGATTGTTTTTCACGTACTTTTTTTTACTTCAGAAGCATTTCATCAAGAGATACTGAATCCGCACGAATAGGAGACGGTTCCAATTATTTCTTCAAATGCCCAAGAACAAAAATTTCTACCTTCAGACACACATCAAAACTAAATACAAAAAATATATTGCCTTCCTCATAAAGTAATACACAAGAAACGACATCAAAGTAATGAATACAGTAAAAGATATATACACAAATTTTATAACAATATTGATGAAGAATTGTGATCTGAAGAAAAATTTCATTGAGCCAACTGTTTAGTTTCTCAATTTTTTCTTAAGTAAGTAAAAAGTTAATAGCTTTCATTTTACAAGTTCTCATATAAATTACATTCCAGACAAATAATCTTCGAATGAGGCATCAAAAGGCAGCATCACAAGCATTGTATCATCAAACATACAAGTCTGGTACATTTAGCATGAATTCGTTCTCACAAATATGTTCAAGTCCTGATGCAAAAGGAGTATTGCACGTTTAAAAAACGTTTATCTGTTAGAAAGGTGCGGTACAAAGATAGCACCTATTGACCACATGGTAAAGCACATGTTTCCTCGCCTGCTGTCAACTATCAAATTTATTTTATTTGGAAGTAATAATAAACATTTTCAAAGGATCAGTATATAGTAAAAATGTAAACTTCTATAAATAAACTTTGAGCTCTAAATATGACACTTCTGTAAACAGAATTCCCTGTATTACATATCCGTAATTTTAAACAACGGGTAAAATAAATTTAAACAACGGTTAAACTAAATTTTAAAAGAGTTTAATTAGTTATTTATAATTATTAGTGCATTTCTAAAACTTGTTTTAACAATTTTAATGCATTATTAATTCCGTTTTCCTTAGATTTTAGAGATTGAACATCCGGGTTTTCTTAAGAGATATTTAGATTTTCGTTTGTTAAGCTAGGCTCTGTGTAAGTAATAATTAAAATTAAATATACTTTCCTTTCATTTCTAAACAAACTTAAACGGGCTGTAAAAAATATTAACTATACATCCATCCATCTAGAACAGACCTTAGTTACATTAAATCATCCTTAAAGATGTAAGCTCTTAAGTTCATAACAGAAGACACAGATTTTCTATATTCTTCCGTATCCTCTACTCTTTTATTTTCTAAATCTTAAGACATGAAATTACTTACAAAAGCCATGAGTTTCCTTCTTATCAAAGAAAGGGAATTTAGGTCTGTAGTTCGTATGTGAGGTCCAGCTGTTTTCGCGTCACGTGGGAGAACGATTACTGGAAATCTCATTTCTTCTACAGCACGTTGCGAGATTTTGCTCTTCGAAGTCTCTACTAATGGCTATTTTATGTACCAGAAAGGAAACGACCTTCAGAGATGAGAGTTAAAACTTTATATGAGTCAAATTTTGATGGAAGCGCTGTCATAACATTTTAAGAATTCAGATTATTACCCGACACATTCAAGTTAATGGATTTAATATAGCTGTTTAAGAAAGAGTTTTCTCTAAGAAAATTTCATTTCCTATCATAAATGTAGTTTTTATAATACATTTATGATATGAAATGCAATTTATATACATTTAATACAAAATAATAATTTAATATGCTGTTGGAGTCTTCGGGAACCTCAGAAAAACAAATTTAGTATATTATGAACGTTGATGCAGTCATTGTTCCATAATTTAAGCGCATGCCATGAAAACATTTTAAATAAGGAAAATTCGTCAAATTTTACTTGTAATCTAATCTAAGTAAATACAATATTTAATATATATATATATATATAATGTTGTATGATCTTAAATTCGTATAGTGCGAAATTAACTTATTCTACTACTTGCGAAACTGCTGCAAAGTAAGTTAATAATAATTTATTTACTAAATAATATTGATTATATTATCTCCTAAGATTAATTATAGTTGAATGATCTGAAAAGAGTGAATCCATACTTAGAAAGTTCTATTTCGAAAGATGTTTTTAAGTAACTTGAGTGTAAATTGTTAAAAATGTTTAACGGGGACTAGAATTAAAACATGAATAACAATTGTAAAAGGAATAAATTAAAAGCAAGAATTAAATTAAATGCAAGTAATCATTGTCATTGATCGGAAATTAGTTGACTTTTCAAGGGGAACAAACCAACTCCCGTTCAATGAACAATAATAAAGAAATAAATAAATACGAAGGTGTTTCGTCCTTTATTCGAGCAATAAGGGGTGCCAAATCGGCAATTCAAGTTACGCCAAACATTTCCGTGAATAGAAGGGATTAAGAACTAAGGCAGAGGTCCAAAGAACTCATTCCGGTTAAGTATTTTAGCTAATTCAATTTTGAGTGAAAAGCAATTTCTGCAGTAAAAGTGATACCGCTCGAGTAAGCATTCCCTGAAACCCTCGTGTTTATGCATTTGAGTTCAATATTATTTGTAAAAATTAAACATTGGAAATTGTTATTATGAAATATAAATCATTTAACTGATAGGGATATGATAATTTATTCCTAAACCTGAGAAGGCGGTATAAGTTGGATGACTATCAGTTGAAGGATTTGTACATAGTGTAATTTACTAAGCTGTATTTAATGTAAAAAGCTAATTGTCTTCAGACTTATGCTGTTACTAAAAAATGGGCCTATTTCATAATCTTTATTCTGTCAAGTAGCTCTTTGACAGTGAAAATTCCTTTTTTCCTTTCTTAAGTTCTTCATCGTTACGGCACGACAATTAGCCAGAAATTAATTAATTTCCATTCACTAGTATTTTCAAAAAGAATTTTAACAGACGGTTTCACTCAAATACAGCATACGTCCCTCAAGAATTCCTAGTCCCACCCACACCATAAGTTACTTCACACAAGTTTTACCGACTGATATAATTCAAAGCCCCAGCTGCCGCTAAGAATTTTCTGAACACATCCCTTCTGAATCAGACGCGAAGAGAACTCTTTGCCCACTCCCAACTAGAAGGAACGTAAGTTAATTAATGCTTTTTCTGGCCTTTATATCTTCATGTACATTCACTTTCTTATTATATAAATTTTTATTTTTTATTCTTTGCTTTGTTTTTACAAAGATTGCATTATTGTTCTTATATTTTGTAATTTTCTAATGTTTATTTCAACTACTTTGAATTATATGTATTTAATAATGACAACGTCCAATGTTTAATTTTTACAAATAATGTTGAACTCAAATGCATAAACACGAGGGTGCCGGGGAATGCTCACTCGAGCGGTATGACTTTTACTGCAGAAATTGCTTTTCACTCAAAATTGAATTAGCTAAAATACTTAATCGGAATGAGTTCTTTGGATCTCTGCCTTGGTTCTTAATCCCTTCTATTCACGGAAATGTTTGGCCTAACTTGAATTGCCGGTTCGGCATCGCCTTACTGCTCGATTAAAGGATGAAACACCTTCGTATTTATTTATTTCTTAATTATTGTGCATTGAATAGGAGTTGTTTGTTCCCTTTGAAAAGTCAACTAATTTCCGATAAATGACAATGATTACTTGCTTTAATTTAATTCTTGCTTTTAATTTATTCCTTTTACAAATGTTATTCATATTTTAATTCCAGTCCCCGTTAAACATTTTTAACAATTTACATTCAAGTTACTTAAAAACATCTTTCGAAATAAAGCTTACTAAGTATGGATTCACTCTTTTCAGATCATTCAACTATAATTAATCTTAGAAGATAATATTATCAATATTATTTAGTAAATAAATTATTATATATATATATGTAAAATCGGCGTCTAGGGGATTTCTACGCTGACGACACACATTTAAGTGATTAAGTATTTATTTCGTTATCGATGGAGATACAGTGATGAGTATTTAAAAATGAAAAAAGAGTTATAATGAGAAATTAACAGCTTAGCCATCTATTAATACGTCTTAGTCGAAAACATGACTGTTCTCTTTCGCTTCCATCGTCCATCTCTCGTCTCACTGCAATGTCTTTAGTTGTGTTGAGTGTCGTACTCCTGCTACTCACACTCGGGTATCCTGACACGACAGGGCCTCCTCGCGATGATGGAGTTACAACAAAATCTGAAAAGAATAATTAAAAAAAGAAAAAAGGATAAAAAATGTTCGTTTGGATATACCATCTTGGAACGTCCTGAGGGAAAAAAAAGAAACGTCAGTTGCTTGGAGTGTCAATAGATCATCCTGGAACATCTTGAAGGAAAAAGAAAGCGTATTTAGGAGCATATCTGGGACATCTTGGCGAGGAAAAAAAAAAGACATCTTAATAAATCTTGTATATATAAAAATAATTCTTTGTAGAGAGAAAAAAAAAACTTTTCAACTGATTAAAAAAAATAATGAACAGGAAAAAAATGAAAGGCAGTAAATACTAAATAGAATGTCCAATTGAAGAGTATATTAATTCTAAATTAAGAGTTCATTGTTGAAAAGGGCATGGTTTCATCAAATCAGCAGCTGTGCAAGTTTTATTCGGACCTTCATGTATTCCGACTTTATCTACCTCATAGCGGTCTGTAACTTAACAGCTGTAACTTTGTAGGGTCCAAAAAATCGGAGACGGAGTTTGATACCAGTTCCAAATTGAGTACGTTGAAGTGCGACTTGATCACTAACTTTGTATAAGTTTGGTTGTTTGCGGCGTTAGTTATATTGACGTCTATTTTCTTCTTGAAGTCTGAGAATATTGTTTTTCGCTTCGTCCCGTAATCTTTCTTTTTCTTGTAAAGTGGATTGGAAGTGTTCCTCTTCAAGTATTTGCTTAATTTTGATATCGTCTTTGTTTTTCATCTTTATTCCAAAAAGTAATTCAAAAAGGCGTGAACTTAGTGGCTTGAGATATAGTGCTATTTATGATTCTCTGCACAGAAGCAACATGTTTAAACCACTTTTCGGGATCTTCTAAAGATAGCTTAAGACGGGAAGCAAAATACCATGCATGCGTTCAATCTGTCCATTTGCATGTAGAACTCCCGTAGTTATTGTGATGTGTTCAATATTCCCGTCACGACAATAGGTAAAAGCTGCACCCCTGTTTGAGATAATGCGGCAGGGATTACCAAAAGTTGTTTGCTGTAATTTCAGTTTGTCGACAGCAGCTTGAGTGGTTGTTGATTTAACAGGATAAAGCCAAAGAAACTTTGAGAATGCATCAACGACTGTAAAAATATATTTGTAATTCTTGTTTGTTGACGGCAGTGGTCCCAGAAAGTCGATATGATAAGTATCAAGTGGTGTATCGCCTTTTGGATGAGTGAAGAAACCCTTCCGCTTTACCAGCCTTTCTGGAAGAAAGAATGCAGGGTACGCATTTCAAAATGATTTTATTAACAATCGCAGATAAATTAGCCATGTGTTATGTCGCGTTAATCTGGAAAAAAAAGTATTCTTAAGCTCTTAAGGTTTTATTTAACTCGTTATTCTTGAGTAGGAATTGTAACAAAGGCGGAAGATGGTTGCGAGGACACACATCTGGTTTATTGGTTATAGCCTTTTACTAACAATGGAGGCAGTAGGGTATGTGTGTCGCCCTTTTTTAGCTAATGCGTGTGAAACGGAAATTGTTTTCCTGTCGCTTTGTTAAGGTTGCAGTTTTGTTACTTCAAGACAGTGGGAGTTAAACTAAGCTTAGGTAATTGGATTCTCGTGAAGTTAGTTTCGCTTGTTAGTTGGGGGTCTATTTCTTTTTCCCACGTTATGTGTACAGATGTTTTCGGATTGCATTGTCAGATTTTCTGGTGTTTGATTCGTCATCGGTGTGTCATTTTCTCAATTTAGATAACATAAAATTCCGGCATTGGTAAGATTTAATTTTATGATTTTTTTGAAAGCCTATGAACTACCAGAGGCGGAGAAACCGAGATTTCTTGGGTGCTTGCACCAGGCTAGAGATTATTCTGATTCTGAGTTTCTAGAAGAGTAAGAGGAGAAAAAAGTGGGGGCTTGACTCTTCGGGTCTTGCTCCCGCGAATGCCGTGTACCAGCGGGCTGCGGACTTGAATTTCTATCGGCTTTCAGCTGATGAGAATTTTGCTCGAGTTGAGACTACGTGCTTATGCAAAATATAGCTCTGCTGCTTCTTCGTCATATTTTCCCAAGAACTTTAATTTGACATTCTCGAGGTTACCTTAATACAGGTGTTCGTCCCGGATTTCCCTACCTTTTTCTAATACCAGTATTTATTTTCCTGGGGGTCTTGAATTTATTGAAGTGTTCCTGATTTAAAAGAAGCATCCTGATACCTGTGTTTTTCCTTGAGTCTTGATTTTGTTGAAGCGTTAGCGTTCCTGATAAAGACTGTTTCTGATTTAAAGGAAGCATCCTGATACCTGTGTTTTCCTTGAGTCTTGATTTTGCTGAAGGCGTAGCCTTCCTGATTTAAAAGCAGCTGGACTATCTGTTGAACTATCTAGAACTCCCTATTAATCAGTCGATGATGGCATTGCCGATTTCTTCGAAGGATCAACAAAATGAGTTGGATAATCAGTTGAACTATTAACACTCCATAGTAATCAGTCGATGATGGCATAGGAGTTTAATGTATGAACTTCACCCTGTGAGTGATTTTTCCTTTTTTGGTCTATTTAAACTAGTGAGTTATCTAATGTAAAACAAATTGTATACCTAACATGAGTGTAAGATTTAAAATGATATATAGTATGTTAATTTGCATCTTAAGGTTAAATTGTAGGGGACTAATCAGTTTACCTAGTTATCATATGTTTGAATATTCTAGAAATTAATAAATTCTTTTGTTATATATACTATGTTTTGTTCAATTTAGTTCATAATTTACTGTGGTCTGTCATGTCCCTCCATTTGTTTGAGCCGGGAGGCTTTTAAGAAACATGGAGTTTAATTGAATTTGGAGTTATTGATTTTTCCTTGGCATAGGTTACTCACAACGCAAACCTAAAAGTTAAATTGAACTACCACTATACGATTGATTGTTCGATATGTTATACGAATGTTTATAAGAATGTCGAAATGATATCTGAATATTATGAATTAGATTTTGAATGTGAATTACTTTATATTTGATTTTTTTTTTAATTTTGTCCGGCACCATGAATCCAAGTTTAAAGTTAAAATATATAAAAACAAAAATTTTCAGATATAACACATGCAATATTCATGTTTAATAATGGATTCCGTTTTGAGAGCATAAAAATTACCTTTAGAGTGAACATTTTGCAATATTTCGGTTTGCATCGCCTGAGGTACAACTAATAGTTCTTGGTCTTCAACTATTTTATACAGAACACCGTTCTTTAAGGAGCAGTCATCTAAAGAGGCTTTTTCTAAAGTATGATTGATCCCCATAATGAAGTCATCAGATGATTGTGCGTCAAGAATCTTTTGAGTGACACTGTCAATGGCAATTAACATGACAGGGAAACGACTTAGAGCATCTACAAGTTTCATAAGCTGTCCAGGGCGGTGTTTTATCGTGTAATCAAAGTCTTCAAGGTAAAGAGCCCAACGAGCAATTCCGTGTGTTATGTCTTTTTTAGACATGTTTTTTTTTAAAAGCAGCGCAATATGTAACAATATCAAATTTTGTTTCGGCTAAATAATGTCTAAAATTTTTAAGGGCTTCAATGATGGATAGGATTTCTAGTTCATAGCTGGAGTATTTCTCTTCTTTTGAGGGGGGGGGTAGTTTTCTTGCTCATATAGTAAATTGGGTGGAAGGAACTATTAGTTCAACTCATTGCAAACTTTTACATCAGTGATTTGTTGCAAGAGAACAGATCCGTAACCGTATTTACATGCGTCACAATGAAGGGGTAAACCTTGTTGATAAAGGTGCAGAACAGGATCACTGGAAAGTGCTTCTTTCAGTTTTAAGAAAGAGCACTGTTGTGCAGGACCAAACTCAAAAGGAGTGGACTGACGTAGTAAGTCATTGAGGGGTTTTGCAATTATGGCATAATGTTGAATGAATTTTCGAAAGTACCCAGTTAATCCAAGAAAACTTTGAACCTGTTTAGCTGTTTTGGGTTCAGGAAATCACTGTACAGCGTATGTTTTGGATGGTGACGGTCGAATGGTGCTATCTTGAATAACATAACCTAGGAATTCAATTTCTTCGTTAAAAAGTTGCATTTCTGAAAGTTTATTTCTGGACCATAGTGAGGCAAGTTGAAGGACTCGTCGTAATTTTTTTAATTCCGTCGTTTCGTCCTTAGATGGAATAAGTATATGATCCATATAAATTATAACAGTCTGATCACTAATGAGATGTCTGAATATGGTATTGATAAATCTTTGAAAAACGCTAGGAGAGTTGCACAGTCCAAAGGGAACTTTAAAGAAATTCATACTGGCCTTCATGAGTAACAAATGCAGTGTATTTGCTGCTTTGGAGATTCATGGGAACATGAAAAAAAGCCGTTTTTCAAGTCAAGAGATGTAAAGATCTTAGAATTCTGTAAATTATCAAGAATTTGCTCTATAAGGGGTAGAGGAAATTTGTCTTTCACTATTTTCTTGTTAAGACGTCTGTAATCTATGCATAGTCGGTAAGATACATTTCGCTTTTTGCAGAGGACAATAGGGGCAGCAAAATCGGAGCAACTAGGTTTTATAATTCCTTCGCTCAGCCACTGCTGGATTTGAGTTTCTACAATACGTTGTTCGGCTATAGATAAGCGGAGAGGACGTTGACTAACAGGGATTTCATCCGTTCAGATTAAAGACATTTGCAAATCACTTGTTTTGGTTTTATTCGGTTTGTAAGCCGAAACTAGGTGTTTAATTTGTGAGCGATGACCTGGATTGGTAAGATGTTTTAAATCAGGAGAATCAGGTTCATCGAAAATATTTACAATATTAATTAGAAAATTATATTCAAGAGTTTCTGCTTCTATTAGTTTAATATCATGCTTTCCAATAGAAAATTCAGCTTGCTGGATACAATCACTTCTGATAAATGCGTCGACAGATAGTAGATTATCTTCAGTAACATGAATATCAGTTTTAAAATTTGTATTTCGAATTTGGAAACAACCTGTGAAATACCCTACTGGGTGTACAATGCGATCACCAAGTCCTGATAATATTATAGAAGATTTTTGAAGCACTGGAGAACCAATTTTTTGATATGTTGATGTGTTAATTATAGTAGCTTGCCTGCCAGTGTCAATCAATGCTGGAATGATAACGTCAGAAATATTGATGTGAATCATCATAGAATGTAGAGGGTGTGACTGTACGACAACTTGATTGAGAATTGTCTCTGATGTTCGTGACGATGGAGGTGATGCACGACTTGGTTTCTGAGTACAAGTAGACGATTTATGGCCAAATGAATTGCATGATTTGTTTAAATTTCGGATCACTAGAAAATTTAGCATGTTTGGAAACAGGCAGTAGCTTCTCATAAATTTTTAACTTATCTTTGAATTCACTTACAGTGTTACAACCATATAATAAAATTTTGTTATGGTTTTCTGGAATATCATTTATTATATAATCAAAAATAGAAGACATATCAATTTGACCTCTAGGACCAATTTCTCTCATAGCAATAAAATAATCGAATAATCGAATAATGATTCGTTTGCCTTTAAACGTCTTTTAAACATCAATTTATGCAAATCTGCACTGTTAAGTTTAGAGGAAAATTCTTCTAACAGATATTCTTTTAACGTAGAAAAAGTTTTGACACCACGTAAAGAATTTACAAACGTTTTAGCAGAGCCTGATAAGCAATTTTTGGTGACTATAATCTTGTGAACATCATCGGTAATTCTATTCAGTTCAAATAATTCTTCTATGTCATTTAAAAAATATTCAATTAAATTAGCATAATAACCATCAAAAGGTTTAATACATTCGTATATATCACGAAACGTTATGCTGAATTGTTGTTCATTTACCATCGATGACATGACAGGCGTATGATGTGTTCGATGGTTATGTAAATAAATACCGGCGCTGGAAGTCTGCGCGTTTTGGCTAGCTGCCAAGTTCGAAGAAGTAGTGGTCAAGACTGCGTAGTGGTTTTAAAATCTGTTTTATTTTCGGCAATTAATTTTTGTTCTGGGTTTTCAAATTCCTTGTCAGAATCAGAATCGGAAATAGCAGTTTCTAATAGCAAATCGAAATTAGTTAAAGCATTCACAATTGTAATATAACTTTCAGCAGCGGAAAGGCACATTCTAAATTCAGAACATTAAGAATCGAAATTAGATCAGCCAGAGTGAAAATATTGAATAAGCGTGCCTTAACTTCGGCAGTGTGAAAACGCTATCTAGTCCTGTGAATTCGCGAAGTCGTTTGCGATTTGCACGGTCGCCTTCTTGACCAAACACAAATTTATGTAGTAGCTTAATTGCTTTCGTGGAAGCTGATTTTAAGGATTTAGCGATATGTGGCATATCATTTAGGGTTGACATTGTGACAGCTTAACTATTTCGTAGAACACAAGTGAGAAACAAGTTAATACAATAAAATGAAAATTGAGTTTCGATTTCGAAAGGAAAATTTCTGGTTTTTCATACAATACGTTCTTATGGTAAAAATATAGTTTCAGTTCATCAAAATTGAATTCAAAATATTTGTTATTTGATTCTTAAAGAACAGCTTACCTTGACTGAAGAAGAACCGGTTGAAGCGCCCATGTAAACTCGGCGTCTAGGGGATTTCTACGCTGACGACACACATTTAGGTGACTAAGTTTTTATTTAGTTATTGATGGAGATACAGTGATGAGTATTTACAAATGAAAAAAGAGTTATAATTGAGAAGTTAACAGCTTCGTCATCTATTAATACGTCTTAATCGAAAACATGACTGTTCTCTTTCGCTTCCATCGTCCCTCTCTCTTCTCACTGCTTGATTGCATTTTGTTTTTACTAGTGGCACTAAGGCGTCGCACTTCGCATTTTGTTTCTCTTGTGTGTACATGTATTCTTCTGTGAAATAGTCGTTAAAAAATAGTTAATTATGTATAGATTAGTAATTAGGTGCTTAAGGAAAAAATATGTATTTATCTATTGGCAATTATGAATTTAAACTCTTACCCATTTAATTATTTAGCACATTCAGTTATATTTCTCATAATTCGAAACTTTTATCATGTTATTCGATGAGGGGTACGGCTATGGCGCCCAGGCACCCTGGTGGTTAAGCACCGCAGTTCAATGTATCGTCTCACTGCAGTGCCCTTATTTGTGTTGAGTTGTTGCAATCCTGCTACTCACATATATATTAATATATATTAATATATATATATATATATATATATATATATATATATATATATATATATATATATATATATATAAATCGCGTGAGGATTTCGAATAAAATATATGCATGTCTAATAATTAGTTTAGCTTGGTGTATGTAATTATGGCAAAGCACTCTAGGGCTGTATGCCTATCGAAGGGATGGTTTCGTTGCGGCTTCTCTATGGGAAACTCGCTTCTGTACACGTTACACACGGGAAAAACCACGAAAACTCCCGTTCGCTGGAAGTCAAATCCGGGACCAAACTACCAGTATTTAGCGACTTCACCGCTCGGATGCTGGTGGGTTTACAAGAGCAACAAAATGCTATCCAATTCTTCACAAGAATGTTAGCATTATTCAACAATAAATTATGAGATCGATATAACTAGGATGAATGTAATTCAACGCTTTTTCAAGCGTCACACTCTTGTGACGCATGGTATAGTGCTCTCTTCGTTCCTGTAAAATTAGCCTATTGTCTCATAACTTCATTTCACATTTTCCGATTTAATGTATTTTGCAATCTTTTGTTTTCTTATAATATTTATGTTCTCTTTTAAGCTTGAGAATTCTTTTCTTACAGCATTTTTTTTTTATAATTAATTGCGTTAAAGGAAAATTTCGAAGAGTTTTGTTAATATAAAAGTTTTAAAAAGGATCAACTGGAAAAAACGTCGCTGGGAAACAGTATAAATTATATATCAGTATCCAAGATAAGATTTCAAATATACGATTAAATTATAGAAAAGCGAGAAAAAAGTAAGCAAGGGAAAATAAACTGCTGAAAGAAAATTATAGTCACTACTCATTTATAAATTGTAGCAATTGCATTCGTTAAAAAAGTCGGGTTTTAAAATGCTAATCACAACGTGAGACAGAAATCGTACTTTTTGTGCGACAGTCATTTTGTCTGTAATACCAGAACTTCTTATTTCACCAGAGACATAAAGGATTAAAATAACTTGAAAATAGGTAATGAAAACGACTATCATTTTAAAAAGACTGTTTTGCTTAATGTGAAATGTGTTCGAGGGTATACAGTGAATATAATGAATACTTTTAAAAAACGCGAACATAATGTTTGCTTTTAAAGAAAACTGCATTATTACTTTAAAAAGTAGAAATACAGGAAAACAGCTTTAAATTATTTTAGAGAAACATCAAAGCGTACAAAAATTTGTTTGTTGCGTTCAGCTTGTTAAATATTTTTAAAACTACATCAGTTACTTTTCAGAGACAGTATAATATATGCCACATTACGCTTATTGTGTATCAAAAAATGAATGAGTTTCATTGAAATACAAACAAAACACTTCTTAAAACGCACTAGGTGAATAATTACTAATTTGGAATTTCTAAATAAGAATTAGACCAACTATTTAAATACATTGCTTAGATTGTCCAAATAGTCTCTATGAGTACATTCTTGCATTTTTATTATTACGTTCTTCCTCATTTACAGGACTACAGTAATATCCGAAGTCACATGATAGATGGGACCATCGAAAAGTACTTCTGGGCCAAATTTTATTAATAAACATATAGAAAGTTTAAATAAATAATTTACAGAATTAAAAGCACGTATTAGGAGAATGTCATGTAATAAATATTATAGTTTTCATTCCCATGAATACAAAATGTGTTAAAACCATGTAGCTGCATGATATGTTATTTCAATACTTATTCCTTCAGAAAATTTTACAAACTTGTCTGATGATTCAGTGGCATTATTTTATCTCACAGAATTTTTTCATAATAGTCAAATATATATATATATATTTTTTTCTTTTTTCTTCCTTGCTTTGCAGCTATAATTCGCTCTTTATTACAGCCTATATTCTCCAAAATTTGCTGTCTTTTCTGAAATGAGTTGAGTCTTTCTACCAAGCTTACAGTTAACCTATGTTTTTGTGATAAACCTGGGTTCTGAGGTTTCAGGTCTTTCAGTAACGATTTGCTTTTCACAATCCTGACAGGGTACTACTAGCTGTATTTCTCTATTTTTATAGAATAGAACCCTAGAAATTGAAATTAGACATAGACTTCACATCCAATTATGTATTTTCAAGTAATACACTGATAAATGTGTACGAAATTATCTGCGTGATTAGTGATGAAAGACGGAGCTGGAGGAACAAAAAAATAGGAACCTCGTAACATCAAGTTCGCGTAAGTCGGGTGCTGTTCTGCATATTAATTTCCCCTGCTTTATTTTGTTTCATACGCATAATGTATTCGTTTCATAATGATACCGTATTTCCTCATAAAATAATAACAAATGATAGAAATATATGTAAACATAAAACCTTTTTTTTTTCAAGAAAACAAACTATGAAGGTCATAGATGACATATATGTGGCGATTTAAAAATTATAGCTCTTGCGCTTCGACCTTCAGTTAAGTTATAAAATGCCCAGTTGTTTTTCGTATAAATGGGAGATCACAAACTGACAGCATATTTCAAGAAGCCGTTATATATGACTACTAAGAGTATTAATGAAACCTTGAATCAAGAAACGTTCTGTATGCATCACTATTTGATCGCAGTTTATTCTTATTTCCAGCTTTGAACATTAAATTAGAAATTAAGAGACAATAACACGCCGAATAAATACTAATTCAGAAGTCAAACAACAAAAATCAGTGTTATATTTTCAAATTTTTAACAGGACTAGTTTCGATGGTTTTACGAACCACCATCCTCAGCTGCAAATTTTCGCGTCAAGGAACACGAGTCATATATTAGAAAAAAGGAAACACAGAAGACTTCTGCTGCTCAACATTGTTGATCCGAAACTCACACTTTCAATTTTTCTGCTGCCAAAATTATTCAAAAAACATCTTCCATTGGAGAACTGGATTTTCTAGAGGAATATTACATACAAAAAAAATCTTTCTGTTCTAGTTAACGATCCTAATTCTAATCCATCTTTGCCTTCAGCCTTTAAAGAAATTATGTTTTAATTCGGGTTTCACCAACAGATGGCGCCACTTGCTTATTCTTGTCCAGGCTTTCTTATCTAATCAATATTTCCTATCTTGTTCATTTGCGGTTTTGCAGCTGAGGATGGTGGTTCGGTAAAACCATCGAAACTAGTCCTGTGAAAATTTTGAAAATATAACGCTGATTTTTGTTGTTTGACTTCTGAATTAGTATTAAATTAGAAGTCGTGAAATCTTTACCAAGGGCTTCCAATATAAATACAGGACATTATTTCCTTTCAGAATGAGTTTCTTCTTTGAAGTTAGACCAAATTTCAAGAATAGATATTCGTAGATTCTCCGAATTCCGTGCTCCTTGAGGATGTACACTTCAGTGAAGTACTGCTCGATGGTGAAAAATGAAATAAACAATAATTTGAGAAGATAGCAAATGCCTTTCTTAAAAAAGAACAGAACTGAGAATTATTAAGAGTTCGTGAAAAATATTTTACTCTGCTATAGAGAGATGAGTTGTAACCTATCATTGAAAATAAGTTTTCTGAAATCGACGTTTTTCTCAACTATGAAATTGTGAGTGATATATGTAGCGATTACATTCACTAGACTATTATTTGCGTAGAAAGATTCAACTAAGGAAGGAAGAGTTTCTCAGTGTTATCCTGGTATCATTGGAATCCCGTGGGCGAAACATCTACTCATTTCTGCTAGAGAACACGAAAAAAAAAAAAAAAAAAAAAAAAAAAAAAAAAACTATGCACAAAAGCAAAGTCAGTATAACATTGCACATACCGTATTTTAACCGCTACCCTGTCTACATGATAGTAGAATGTCTTGATAGTTCTTGCGTTGAAAATGATGTGCTTTACATCATGCATGATTGTATACTGTACACACTCACTTTGGTCAGCTAAAAGATTTGTTTAATTTTTAGCTTGGAGTTACAGAACGTTCTTTCTTTTCGCCATCGACAGAACAGAGGGCCCACTCAGTTAGGTGATTTTCAGCCTGTTGGATCACGTCGATGGAATTAGAAAAAAGAGCTTAGTACTGTGTTCTTCGAAGATTAACTACGTTAAGTGAGGAACATTGAAAGAAGGACAAAAATATGAAAAGAGAGTACTGGTGGGGACTGTTGAGACTAAGGGGAAAATGTTGATGACTACTTATCTTGAGTATTAGAAGGAATTACTCAACTATAACATAAGTAGCTTTCAGAAGCCTGGACATATAACAGTGATTCTAAGTATTCACGAGTCAAAGTTATAAAGTCTGAAAGATTGGCTGTAGTAATCCATGACTACTAATTGGTTTCAATTAAACACACTCAACTGATGCCAGTAAGGCTAAAGAGGAACAATAATAGAGGAGGTTCATCATAGCAGTCTGATGTTGTCAATTAAAAATTCTAAACTTAAATTCTTGCTTCGATTTAAAACCCAAGTGATCTAAATATTTTGTCGAAATAAAGGAAATATAAATGTGAAGGAAAGATTTACTATAAGAAATAACAAATTAATTAAAATTAAAGTCGTAACTATGATTTTTTAAAAAACTAATATAATATTATTATTACTATTTCTGACTTCAACATGTTATTGCTGAAGGCAAATAACGTTTAAATGGGCACACCAGCGAAGCATGGAGCGACTACACTGCAAATAAATGATTAACTTTATTAAAGAACGCAAAGCATTAACAAAAGAAATGGGATCAAAAGACCCAGTTCTTGTTTTTCGAAGAAAATGTTTTGAATATTCAGACAAATTGTGACATTTATGTCAATAATAAATTTTATGATAAAATTTTTAAAAAATATGCAAGTTAAAATTTTTAATTTCTCCAAATGATTTTATGAAACAAAATTTCTTAAAGGAATAGAAAATCTTATTATTTATTAGCACAGGAAAAAATAGTACTGTATCGATACTCTTTACTCTTTGTTATTCTTATTTTCTTTATTAGCACTATAGACACATATGAAAATGCAAAAACAAATGTGAGCAGCACACTGAAGAAAGTGTTTTCGTGTGTTCTAAATACAAATATTTTTCATATTCGGCGAAAGGCGTTTTCGCTTTATTGTACTTTTTTGTTGGAAAAACAATGCATTTTTTATTTACTTTTCTTTTTTTTTTTTTTTTTTTTCTTTTTTGTTTCCGATATTTTTTTCCTTCCAAAAAATGTGTCTTCCTCACACTCGCTTCCAGAATCTATATGACTGTCTGAATCAGAATCATGTGAATTAAAAACTTATGATCACTTCTATCATTATTTTTTTCAATACATTCTTCGACAGTTGATACCTCTGATAACTTTTGCAACATTTCTTTGTTGTATAATAAATGACGTGACATTTTTGCCGCTTTCTATACTATCACAAACTATGAAATAGTAACACGAATAGGGTGCTGGGTCTAAAAGACCCGATCGCATCAAAATCAGGACTCCGAATAAAGTCCCAACGAAAAACCTTCGGAAACATAAAGAAGTCGACCTAAGACAAGACTACACTGGACTTCAACAACTTGTGTAAAATATGTGAGCTTTGAGAAAGGTTTGTTTAATCACGCGGGTCCTTTGGACCCAGTGCGCGCGCTCGGCTAAGTAAAAGAAAATTGTGTTATTTGTACTGCAATAAACAAGTAAGAACAAAATAATTAATTCCTTTTCTTATTTATCTGGATGAGTTGTAGTCTCTGTTAACCCGGATGATTAGTGTTCTATATTATATTAATTTAAGCTTTCTTTATCAAAAATTTAGTTTTATTTTTCTCATTAGCATTTCACATTTACTGCATCAAACAGTTTACTCTGTGGCTTTTAATGAGGTAATTTAATTCATTAATCTTAAAATATGATGGTAAGTACAATGAAATGATCTTAGTTAAATATTTCACATTCAAGTCCTGAGAAGATATGTCTTACGAAGAGTTATCTCAAAACTGACATTGCCTGAAATTTAAGAAGAGTAGTCATTAGTATAATAAGTCGTAGGACTCTTCATGCGAAGCTCACATATAATCACATATGATATTCATTCGTTAAAATACGTCTTAGCCTAGGGATAAATGTTAAGAGCCATAAAAGTAATATGTCGGAGCCAAAAAAATAAAATGAAGTCATGAACATTATCCACCAGTCCCATCATTATAAGCATTTTTTTTTCTTTCTTCAGGAAAGTCTATCCGGATTTTGCCAAAGGGTAAACGTGTATAGGGACCATTATCGGATAAACCTGACGATAAATGAACAAGATTGGACAAAACCTTTTTTTTTTCTCTTGTTATTAACTTCGCTATTGCGTAATTAGAATCTGAATTTAATCCTCGGGAAAAGTCATGTGTTTGATGTCTTTTGATTATGAGTTCCGATAACCAATTACGCGGTAAATGAGAATAAGGAAGAGGAGAGAATAATGTATAAGTTACTGCTTTTAGTTTTAACATTATTTTTAACACAATTTCAAACTTAGCTGTGTGAGAATATAGGAGTGAATAATAATGGCATTAATTTACTCTTTTTTCTCGTATTTTTTGAAGAACAAAATCTGCAGAGACCATAAAAATTGATACGATGGATAAACTCAGGCATTAATTTCCTGCTTTTTAACAAAAGAAAAATTTTATCAGATTTTTCTATTTTGTTCCTTTTTACTTAATCACATACTAACTTTGATGATTATGTTGTCTGAAAAGCAATCTCTTTTCGACACTTGTTTAAGCATACTTTAAAGTAACATAATCTTCATTGATTCATGGAACTGAATAATGCTACTATTCCTCATACAGTAATAATTTGAATAGTTCAAAAACTTTAAAGCTATATATAATGCGTTGACAGTGTTTCAGAAGATCGCAATACTTTCCCATATATAAACATATATATATACACACATAACACACACACATATAAAACGCACACACAAACACACTACGCACTGACCGTGCAGACCACTACACCACGAAGGCTCGCTAAGAAGACGGAAGAAATACCTTATAATATGACAATGAGTTTGTCTATGCTGGTAATACTGTTATCAAGGGGAAGAGAAGAAAGATAATTAGAACATACAAAGCACTTTGAGGATGCTGTCACAGTATCTTTGATCCTCTTGACGGCAAGATTAATGCAGAGACGTTCTGCTTGAAAGTCTGAACATTCATTTCGAATGCGGTGCTTAAAATAGCAAAACACAGATTGGTTTTCAAAAAGAACAAATGCTAGACGAAACTTAGTGTTCCTTTTTGTTGCTAATTGTAAAGCAAACTACATGAAAACACTTTATAATAGACTCTTTATAATCGCAGAAATTTTTGTGCTCTAAAAGTAGCTGGATGAGAATATCGGAAAAGGGAACGTATCAGTTGCCCTGCAAGAACGTGTTCAAAACATGAAAGCCATACAAAATGAATGACACAATACATCGCCTATACGTTAGTTTCTTGACGTATATCTTGACATAGTCTTCTATACGTCAGTTCAGTTTTTTATGCGGGGAAAACCATATTTTTCTCCCATTTACGCATAAGATGTGCTTTTCCATGTTAATTTTTGGTCAAGTATGTCGTATGACACCAAAATACTTAAGACTTTCTACATGTTCCAACGGAGAATCACCAAGTTTCCAAGGGGCAAAATTTTGTTCATCAAAATTTCTGGAAGCAAGCTTTACGTCTGTAAGGATTGAAAGTAAGTTTATGAGAGATCGCCCAATTGTACACAAATCCAGCAATGGTTTTGATCTCTAAAAACAATTATTCAAAACCTTTCCTTGCAAAATTGAAATGAGTATGGTATAACAGCATCTCTTAGAATTTTTAAGATAGCTGACCACCAAGAATTATCAAAGCACCTTTGATATCTAGAAAAATAAGAACTGTTGTAAACTTCATTTGTTTTCCATACTGCAAGAATACTAAGGCAAATAAGGGCATTTTCGGTAGACTTCCAAGGAGTAAACGCCAACTAGAAGCGGCAATTGAAAATTTAAATCTAAGTTGCACTAGTAAGAGAGTACAGACATTAGTTTATTCAACGTGCAACAAGTGAATTAGTGAAAATTTCGATGTAATAATGGTTTAATTAAAAGCCCGTTTAGAACATTTAGGTTAAGGATAAATTTAAATTGTTTAGATATTTGTTAAATATATAATTACGCTCTAACCTGCCCTTGTGCTGTCTTTTTTGTGCGATATTTTTTGTATGGTGTATGAAAATTTCAATTAAATTGGAACAAAAATATACGATTATATGACAGCAGATAATATATATGCAGGACCTCCAACTTTACCATAAACTGGAAGGTCATTTTCTTGCAATCGATGCCAGTTCTGAACGAACTTCAAAATTCTGAACGAATTTAAAAAGGAGCTTCAGTCTCGTATATCTGGCTACCGAGACGTATACGAGCGTTTAGGTCACCGACTACATGGTAACTGAAAAAAACGTCAACTCTAAATGAGTGCGAAGTAGTATTTTTAAGTGACGAAAGTGATTTTGAACCAGTTTACTACAAGAAAGTTCGCGTATAGTCAGACTACGAAGGATAATGGTTATATGTTTTGATAGTGTAAAATAAGTACATATGTAAATTTTAAAAAAAATCTGAAAGTTTTCAGATTTTAAATTACGTCCAAAGAGGCGTATTTTTAACGTTTTGTGTATAACCTTTATTTATTAAATATCATGTTCTTTGCACTAAAACCATAAAGTTCAGTTCAATAGCAATGTCGCAAAATAGTTTTAAAATGAGCATACCTTTAGAATTTCCGATACACAGTTCCACGCGCTGGAGATAAAAAGTTTTTTTTTTTCATTGGTTGACTGTTGCCATTGATCGCTTTTAAATCGCTGAGTTTGTTACTCAAAAATTCATCAAAGTTTTATAAAATAAAATGTGAAATCGCTAATAAAACATATTCCAAATTTCAAATTTGGTCTTCCACATGTCCATATTCGTAGGAAGATTACGTCATTTAAAATTCGATGGCTCTATGTACCGTTGTTTTATCCCAATGCGACAAATATAAATACATTTATGCAGATTTTTCATTATTTAAATTCTTCAAATATAATGCAGGACTCTAACATTTGGTGGCAACAGTGTGAAAAGTGATTACATTCTTCGGCCAGTCCTAATTATGAAGACATGGTTTTGCTATTCTATGTTCACAGTGAATCATGCGAAAAGTCCTGTTTCACCGAAGATTTTAATGCAAGTTTGTACCGTATTCACGATCAAATCATTCATGTCGTGCCATCCAACCACAGTTTCATTACATATATATATATATATATATATATATATATAATGAATTTAAATTATGGAAAAATATCATAAGGACAGAATAACATTGATTATTATTGATTCCATGGAGAAAGGCTGGTTTTTAAGGTGGAATCAGTTCTTTTCGATAAAATAACCAATAATTAGAAAATCTGGAAATCTGATAATGGACCTAGAAGGCTTATCTTCTCTAATTTTTTATTGCACACACAGATATAATTTGGAGTTCCACTCTTTTATCTAAATGTGTAGGAACCTTGTGAACAGATCAGGGGATAATCGCATGAGTTCGGGAACAGAGTTATAAGACTTAAGAAGGGTCAATTACCCTTTATTTCTTAAAATAAGATTTGAACAGTCGGCTCCTTTCTCAGAGAATACAGCAAAGCCTCCACTTGGGCTTGAACTCATAACGCAATAAGAAAAAAACTTAATTAATGCTTAACTAAAAAGGTATAGCCGAGGCGATCAGTATTCTACACTGGTGTGCAAAACTTAAGCAACTGATGTTCGTTTTGCTGTAACTCCACAAGAAATCATCTGAGAGACATGAAATTCAGAAATGAGAGACAGCATTTTGTATTTAAGCGACGATGAAAGCACAGTTGCGCGAAAACGAATGTAATGCATACAGTATGGAATCAAAGAAAAAAGGCTTTATTGAACTCATATTACAGTTACACATGATTGTCTGTACAAGAGGAAGAATAACAAGCGGATGTTCCTTAATATGAGGTATGCCTCCCCTTAATGCAATGGTTGCTTCGCACGGTCTCTTCATACTCAGCACCCGATTGTTCAACAGATCTTGAGATAAGAATGCCCATTCTTCAATCTGCATCTGTTTCAGTGGTTGAATGTTCCCCAGAGGATGTAATCGTGCCGCAAGGCATCTCCCAAAAACATCCCACAAATGTTCTATGGGATTTTAATCAGGGGAGCACTCTGGCCAATCCATTCGAGTGATATCTTCAACTTTCCAGTGGCTTCTGAACAGCAGGACCCGGTGTGGCCGTACATTGACATCCACAAAAACGAAGTTTGCTCCAATGGCTCCTCGGAACAGACGCACACAAGGATCAGCCCCTGACAATAGCGCTCTCCGGTTACAGAACATCTGTCCAAAACGTGGAGCTCAGTCCGGCCGTTCAGCATAATGACTTCCCAGATGAGAACTCCAGGACCACCATAATGGTCTGAGATGAAACCGTGTCGCGACCTCTCTCCAAATCAACTGGCGTTGAGAATCGCTTGTGGCACTAAAACGATTCTCACCCGTAAAAATCATACGACTCCTTAATGCTATGTCCAGTTATTTTGCTCATTGCATCACTCTAAACGGTGGCGCCGATGACCAGCTTTCAAAGGGATGCAGCGTTCAGGACGGCAGACGAATAGGCCAGCTTTTTGAAGGCGTCTGGACACAGTAACCACGACACGTTTCGCCCCGTAACTGTACACATTTGTTGAGCTATAGCACTTGTTGACTGGTTTCAGGCTCTTTGCGCCTGCAATACGATATATCGGTCATCCACTGCAGTTGTTTTCCTGGGGTGGTCACCACCAACCTTTCTAACAGCTGTAACTATCGTTTGGAAGTCTTTCCAAGCATGCAAAACAACACTTTTGTTGATTCCGAACTCTCCATCTACACTACACACACTATGCCCCTCCTCCAGCTTTCCGATCATTCTTCCATGTGTGAAGTCATCCAGGTGATTTCTTCTAACCATATTTCACGAAAGAACTCACTTGCACTCGCAGCGAATGCCTTTAATTACGCCTCCCTCCTTCCTTTTAATGTAATCTTGAGTTGAGCACTCCGACCGCGCGCGTGTTGCGTACGTTCACGCTGCCTGCAACGTTTTGTTCCTGATATTTGCATACGCATGACCTTTCTACTGAACAGCGCATGCATTGTACTGATCGCAAGAACTCTTTTTCTGCAAGTTCATGGCTATCTGATTAAAATTTACAATGTTGCTTAAGTTTTGCACACCATTATAATTAATTGGCCCCTAAATATTGAATAAGCTGGCGAAGCTATCAAGGGCCTTAAATACGGCTGAGCGTAAAAACTGCTTAGAGAGAGACGTGGCCAAAAGGCGAAATCGTGCTAGTCAGAAACTCTGGGGCTCTCTCACGAAGTCAGTGGAACAACGACTTAAATACCACTCTTACTCATTTGCATTAAACGTGATTCTAAGAACACATTCTGGCGAGAAATTGTAAGCTTAAATCTTTATGATATAGATGTCTGTATGTAAAATATGTAATGGAAAGACTCCTTCAGATGAAGCTTTCGTACTATGTATAAAGTATTAACAAAGGAATGAATACTTATGAAATGTAACTTCATCTACAATTAAATAAATCAATTAACAATCTTATATACAAAGTAGTTTTTAAGTAGAGTTTTTATAAGCAACATTTTTATTGTTACATTTATTTTATTTTTATCTTGTACATAAAGTAAAACACTACACATTATGCTGTTTACTAAAATATATAAACTTTTATGCACGTTGTTCTTTTTATGCAGTTTTCCTTGATTTTAATTGTATCTACAAGATTAACAAGGAATAAAATTTCTTCCAAACGTTGGAATCTATTTTCTTAATACTATTTAGTGTTGTTGAAAAATGCAGTCAAGAAGAACAAATCAAGTAAACAGAACACGTTGCAATTTAGGTATTTTTAACAAGGTCTACATATTTGTACCATCCTCATTAAATTAACCAACAAAGTACTACGGTAATCCAGCTTTTTTATTATTTAAAAAATTTTCTACAGATAAAGCTTATTCAGAAATGAAGAATTTAATTAATTTATCTCTTTTTCTTGGTAATGACAAAAGTGAAATTTAGATGCCCTAAAGTTTGGCTAGATACAAGAACGTGTGTTCAATGAATAAAATCTTTTTGTAACCAAATATGGTATGTTAAAATCTGAAATATTAAAAATATTTATTTTGAGAAATTCAATGCGAAATCTCAAAATAAGATAGAGGACAAACCTGAAATTCCTTTCAGTATGTCATCAACTTCTTCTCCTCAGAAGGTCATTGAAGTAAAAGCTAACTTGGATAATGTCCGTTTTTCCTCATTTGCTATGGTCCAAGGAAAAATTAATAGATTTATGAAACTCTCAAATTCCTCTCCTCTTCCCCCAAAAAAGGCCTACATGAAAAAACGTTCGCGAAGAAAAGCACGCGAAAGAAGCACTCACAATAAAATTTGCAATCTTATATGGCCAGAAAAAAATATCCACTTTGAAATTTATCCTCATAAAAATATATATTCTTGTACAGAAAAAAAAAAAATCTCACGGGGAAAAATGATCTCGTGGATAAAACTCGACAAGACAAAAGCCTCTACGGTTAAAATGTTAAAAGACTATGCAGTCTTGTTTTTTATACGAATAAAGAAGTAATCTGGTTTTACATAAATATTTTGATGAATGCAATATTTTTTATTCCTGTAGATGATATTGTTTTAAGTGATGTAGAAACATTAATGCCAACATCTACTAATAAATTAGATAATCATACAGATCCGTACGCTTTGTATAAATACATATTACGTGCAAAATAAATTAGGTAAAACTCAGTAATACTCTCTTATTATTAATGCATAAATCGTTATTACAATTAAATTAATTATTTCATTCTTTTTTATTGTATGCAGCATCAAATATAAAAACAATCAGATTTTAATCTGATGCTTGATTATACAGATCACGTAATACATAACTATTACCCAGTTCGCCAATGTAACGTTTTTAGTACTTTTAATTTTTAATGGTAAACTGAGGTTTGTATTTTCATCATACGTATCAAGGACATTAATTTTATTTCGTTCGAGTTTCTCTGAGCACAATTTTGCGAAAATCAAAGAAGTTTAAGAGCTTAAACGAATGTCAAATTAAACGTTGTTTATTACATTTAGGAGCAGCCACATAAATCTGTAATCACTGCAATCCAAATTCAGTTTGAAAAACACAATGTTCGATAATTAAAACTGTTATTAAGGAAAACAGATTATTTAGATTAGCATATAAACTCAAAAATATCTCTTTTATTAGTATTTCCTTTTGAATTATTCGTTCTAATGTCAAATATTTAAGATTGAAACTTATAAAACTGGTCTAAAATCACAACCATGCCAATCTTTCGTATAATTTAAATAGCTTATTAACATCTTAAATAAAAAAATAACAATATATAAATGAGGCATGACTTCAATACTGATTGTAGCACATAAATGCAAATTTACGAGCTAGGGCGTATTTAAAATGAGTATTGTTTGATGCCATATGCATCAAAAACGTAGATTTTGAAATAAAATAAAAATAATAGTATATACATACAGAATAAGATAGAAGAGCGCATTGAATAAAAACGTAAGTATGTAATGGTTGATTTAAATATCAGTGGTGTTCTGTGGTTTTCGCCGAAGGGGACTAAGTATGAAAAAATGTACAATGCTCTCTAAGATGACAGCTCTCTGACAGTTTAAAATTCAGGACTAGTGTTTATTCACGTTCTCACAATATTGGTCACTTTCGGAAGTGGTCAGCTTAATCTTCTTTATAAAATTTAGAGTTTATTGCATTTTAAATGAGGAAGATTAATGATATTAATTAATTTGACGACTGATGAGTAAAATTACTTTAGTTTGCTCTGAGAAATTTATAAAAACCGTATAAAGAAGAGAAATCAAAAAGATTATAAAATAATAAATAAATCTTTTTTTTTTCAATCTGATGAATGTCCTACATAATGAGTAATTAGTTGCACGTATTTTATTTCAAAACAAGCACAACGTCAGTCAAACAGTTTCCTTTTCAGTTTGCATATTATTTATTATTTTGAAATTATATAATATTGTGCTTTGGAATTGATGCGTACAATGGTTCGTGCTTATACAAAAGAGAACATGAAAAATAGGTCTAAATTTCGTCGTTATTTATGTATCTTATGAAAATAAATCATTCTCCTCTCTATCAAAGAATTAAAGGATAGCTATCGAGACCAGCGGTTTGTGATACTAAACAGCTGATAAGCGCGTTCTCGTGAGACGGCTTTTGCTGTTGCTTTATGCATGTTCTATAATGCTCTGTTATCTGCAGTCTAGCTATTCGCACCGCTTCTTTATCCATAGTTTAAACCCGGAATTACTGCAAAAGAACAATATATATTATTTTGAATTATTTCATGCACAATAAGAGAGCTTTTATGAAAGCGAACTAAAATACAGAACTAAAATAAAATTAATTTCGAACCTGAGAATCACAAGATTTTATTTTCTTTTACTTTCAGTAGTCAACAGCACGTATACCGCAGTCACGGAATTAGGTAAAATCGAGCTAGCATTTCCTCTCGTTCAGCCGACGCAGTTTGTATTCTTGCCGTTTGCATGGAAATCCGATTACATTCCAATAGCACGCGGCTACAAAAGAAATAAAATGATAAATCATATTCCTTTAAATGTTTTCGAGCGTTCAGTAAAACTCTACTTGACAGTATTAATGCGTAAAATATTATGGAGCTACCCTATTCCTAAATCTAGAACAGAATGACGGTACTTTCCGCCTTTTTTCGGAAACCGGGGAGCAACCTTTCCAAATGGGTAATAAAGCTTTGATTTAACATCTTGTCACGCAGTTTCAGCGTTCAACAGCATCACTTGAACAAAAAATCTGATGTCAGCACCACAAGACTTCCTTGTACGGAATATTAAATTAAACGCATTTTTCTTGCATTTCATTTAAACTCTTTGGATTGAATTAAATATATTTCAACGATAGCCACAGTGCAACAAATACACTCTTTAAAATTCACTATATTCGTTTACCATAATGACCCTCTACCGCTACGCTAAGTTCCCTTAACAGCGTTACATTTCATTCATTTTATAACTCAGCATGCACAAAATTTATATTATCTGGAGAATTATCTAATCGTTGTCCATGTTTTATTCAAACATTATGATACATATAAAACTATGTATAAAACAAATTAAACAACCAAAAAAAAAAACAGTTTTTTACAGACGGTTTAGTATTTATCACTCATTTAATTCAGTCCTCACGTCTCTACAAGGCTAAAATATATAAAAACACAAAATATCGATATTAAAAGTTACGAAGTAAATCTTAAACACTTATTTCCTTGAATAAATTCCAGAATGGGTAAGCATGATTTAATTCGCAATAATACAAAAGCGTTATCTTTGTTGTTGCGAAGCATAGTCTCTCCAGATTGGCAAAAAATCATTATTCTGCCAAGTTCCGAGTGTAAACGAAAATGACCGCCATGGCAAAAATATTTAGGCTTAGCCGCACTTAAACAACTTTTAAATTGTTGATAATTCTACAAATATTGCATATAGATTTACTAAAGGCATAAAAATCCTAACCGGAAGATAAGAACAATATAATTCAATCCTTTTTGAAGCAAAAAATGCACAACATACAAACATATAAGAATAAAGAAGAGATCACTGGGAACAGTAAACAGAGTGGATATATATATACTTATATTTATATGCTTTTGATGCGGCCAAAATACGAGTTGCACATCTGCATGTTATAGGAGTCCTATATACAAAATTCCAGCATTCTGAGGCTACTCGTTTTTGATTTATGCGAGGTAAGTACGTACGCACAGCCGTCACGAAAAGTTCTCTTCAGAATTCATTTTAAATTAGTTTTATAACTTTTTTGGGGGGAAAAGAGCCCTTTATTCTGTCCTTACGTACAGATGTCACGCAGAAACATTGTTAAATTGCATTTGATAGCGGTAAAAATGGATATTTGCACTAAAATATTATACCTGAAACTTTTCCTGATTACAATACTTCCTTTTTACTTCGTACAAGAAAGTAAAAAAAAAAAAACTGTGTCACGTTGATTGATTGTAGGGTTGTCTGTTAATAAGTCTCACATAACTACCGCATTTCAGAAGCACAAATTTGCCAGAGGTGCTGTAGTTATACCGTCCAATATTTAGCCAGGCCTGTTGCCGTATTTAAGAGGTAAAAATTTGCCACTATCGAGAGTTAAACCATCCAATACACATGGATCCCAAAGACATATGCTTGACTGAGAAGAGATGTTGATCATCGAAGTCCGAATGAATGAAAATACATAGAAAACAATCTCATTTCTAAATAGAAACAAGTAGAATCACTTCTTCGTACGTCACATTAAAATTAACAGTAGACACTCCAGATCTTCTCAAGATAGAGTGAACAAACAAAAATTTATTTTTGTCTTTTAATCTTCTTCCTTTTTTCCTTTCAATTATACATTTCATAATATTTTGGTTCAGTACTTTTTGTTGATGTATATTTAAGAGGTTTAACTGTACTTCGTAGCTCCCGTTTAGCATTTCGGAGCCTTAGCCGATCCATCATCAGTTATCTTTCTGTATCTGACAAAATAACACATCTTTCCACTCTTCTGTACCCTTCGTGCTTTATTTTATATCATTTCGTCTTTACACTCCTTTTTATTTTCCTTCCTTCCGCGTTTTGACAATATTTGCACTATGTATTCATTTTCTTTAATATGAATAAAAGCTAGCATCTGATGCAACCACGCGTCATCTTAAATTGTTGTAGGTTATGCCAAGTCACGTTTTTGAAAGTCGAAGCCGAAACTTAAAATAATAAAATAAAACATTAACTGATGTTTTTTCTATTCATTTCCGATCCCCTAATTTCACTAATTTCGGTTGAATTCATTTTGGCAGTTCGACGGATCTGCACAAAGAGACATTTTCTTAAAAATTATTTAGTTCTAAGAAAACTTTGAAATAAGAGGATTTGACTAGAACGATAAAAAACTATCTCTATTATTCTATAAGAAACTAAAAGTAAAAGTGCTTTCTAAAGATCCCTAAATTCCGATTTTTTTCTATATATTTTTTTTTTTTTTTTAGGTTCTCACAAGCCTATCTAGTATCACAGCAAAATTGCTCAATAAAGTCATTAGGATTTTTGTTGTAGAAGAAACGGGAAAAGTATGAGGTGGATTTGATCTCAAAATCACTTGATGTTAGCAGAACGATTTCCCATTTACAAAATAAAGGTAAGATGTAAGGAAGGAAAAAATACTTTACAATTTTCTCCATTTAAATGACGGTTGGGTAGGAGAGAATTCACATGGCAAAGATTGTGACGAATAATCATTTACTACCATTTTAGTACTGGCACCTCTTGTAGAATCATTAGTATTTTTATCTCTGTATGAACACTGAAAACAGAAAAATTGTTTGCTAAAGTTACATTATTCAGTTTTCTGCTGCTCTTCAATATTCATAAAGAATTTCAATGCCAAATATTTTTTTAATGTGTATTTGCGAAAAATATTAGATAATGAAAAACTTTTTATGCGGAAAATGCAATATATCTGATCGCCAACCTCTTAAATGCAAAGCGGGATTTCAAAACCTCAATCAGGAATGATAATTACATAATGCTCACACTGATTATCAGAATACTACTGCTTATGAACAGAAACGTGCAACGTACTTTTTTACCTGAGGTAAATACATGCGCTTATACACATTCAAATTAACTGCACGTCTATACTTTTGTATTCAACAAAGTTAGCTTTACTAAATCATACGATAACTTCGTATTCAGATAATTAACACATGTAAGAATTTACAGTTCTTAATGAAAACACTAAAAAATTATCTTTTTAATAAATAGTTAATAACACTGAAATAAAATAAAATATTTTGAAACCGAAAGAATATTTTGTAATTTTGTTTATCGAGTTTTCTAAAGCTTCTTTCACCCTATTCTACATTCTTGACCTCGATTCCGTATTCTTGACTGTTCTACAGAAGATCTGGCTTTGGAGTAAAGACTAGTATTATTAAAATAGAGTATTTCCTAAAGCTATATATTTCTCTTTGGACATATGGAGCCATTTGGGTATCTAAATGCTAAGAAACTAGACATTTCCAAGACATGCTAAGAAACTAGACATCCGCCTTAGGTCGGTAGAATTCCTGTACTTTGCAAATCTCAACCTAACATAACTATTAAAAATCCCAAATCTAAAGTAATTAGTTTCCATCTGTTACAGAAACTGGGAATCGATTCTATCTCGTAAAATTCTTCACCTGAGTTGTGAGATTATAAAAAATATATTATTTCTTTTATTTTTACTACAAAAAAGTGCTTTTCTAAAAAATTTGTTCTCTTACCATTTCTTGTTTATATCTGTCTTTTTCTTGGTTTTTAACAGTTATGTTTATTAACCTTTCGTTTTGACTTCTCGTCATATATATTATTGAAGAAATAATCTTGAAAGATATATTTTACTTTCCTCAAGAATATTTTTGCTCATTTCTCATAACGAAAAAGATTCATGGATGACTTTCTCCTATTTAAGAGAAACAGGCTCCTATTTACGTTTCAAGTAATAAAAATAATGAAAACTTCTATACAACCCAACCATGAGCCAGATTCCAATATTAGAAACGCATGCAACTTTAGGTCAATTTAAATTTTTTATTGCAAGGTTTTATTTACTTTTCCTTGCCACTTTTAAACGTGTCTTTAGTTAGAATAGTGAAAAAAATTAAGAAATTCAAAATTCAAATAAATTGAGGATATTCATCATAATATACTTGTAACTGCCCACAGAAACCTAATTAGAGCAAATATCTTAAATCATTATACACTTTAAAGCAAAGTTAACCAATGAAACCAAAAAATATTATTTAATCTGAAACTCTTCACATTTTAACCGTCGCCCAGAAAGATGTCTCAAGACTTTTTACCCTCTCACGGAACTCGGCAGTCTACCAGTCCAGCCTTACATTGACTCCTTGCTGGTATTATTATTCTTTTTGTGGTCTTGACTTTATTAATAAGCATCGCTTTATTTGCACTTATACCGCATTACAGTTGAACCAAAACATCACAACACTTTTTAAAATCTGCATGGCACTTTATGTATTAGATATCACGTTCTTCTCACTTACGTCACATAATATTACGTTCAACATCAAAAACAAAATATTTAAAGCAGCATATCTTCATAAATCTGTATAGAGGTTTCGAGTTCACCATACATATTCTTATATTCGCTATATTAGTTCTTTACAAGTTAGCCACCTAAAATAGTTACCATAAAATAGAAAAATTTTATAATATTTTTAATGCGTCCAGCTAGTGCAACTTCTTAAAATTTCTGAATATTATTTATTAGATATCTAATGAATTCAATATATATTTTTAAAAATAAATTACGTTAAAAAGTAAATAAAAATATTCTTAAGAACTCGGTTTATTGCATTTAAATCGCTTAGTTTATTACTCAGTAACCTTCCAAATTATATTTGAAAGTATCTTATGCTTTACTGAATAAAAACAGGCTCGCGTGTGGGGATAAAAAAGTTTTATTTCCGGCTGCGCGAATCCATTACATTCAGTAAAGCTTTTTAAACTAAAATTTAAAGATAAATATCATGTATTTCTAATGAAAATAATCTCTCATGCTATAGATGAATATGATTTTATTTCGAACGTGTTGCTTTTGCTCGCTCTCAAATTGTTTTGTTTGTTAATCAAAATTTAATTAAAGTTTTACAAAAATAGAAAAAAAAATCTGAAGCTTTCAGATTTTAGATTACGCCCAAAGTCGCATTTTTTCTGCACTTACACACACATACATGTTTAGAGAGCATTTGGGATAAAAATATTTAAAAACGGCATATCTTTAGAATTTCCGATAGACAGTCTGGCGAAAGTATCTTATTGCAGAAAATGATACTCATTTCTCCGCAGACAAATTACTCATCCTAATGAGATCCGGAGATTAAATTTTTATTTTTGTAGCATTTTTGTGTTTCTGTTCATAAGTTTTATTATATTACTTATCTAACAAACATGAAAAATATTAAACATTAAACTTTGTTATGAGATGTGTGGTTTAACAGAGAATGTTCACTGATGGTATTTTCTCTCTTATGTAACCTAATGATAACTTATTTTAAATCTACCTTTTAAAACGTATTTAGAAAGACCCAATAACTTCCAGTTAAGCTGAGTTGAGTGTCATAATTTACTTTTCAAATAGCATAGGTATTGAAATAAGTAATATAAATATATGTTTTTAAGTTTAAAATGTTGACGGAAATGCTTTTTGGATAATTCTATTTGAAATTTAGAACAATTACTTTTCCAGCTTCGTTTTTATAGCCATGGAAACACACACACTTCTCTGAGAGCTCTTGATATTCCTATAAACATTGTTAAAATACCACATTTTTTACCTATCACAGAATTTTCATCTTGTCGTTTTGGACAGCATGAATATCTGCAAATCTTTATTCCGTAGGACAAGGTACCTCGCTAGGATAAAATAGAGGTGTCAGAGATAGAGAAATCTGGAAAATAAGTCACCTATGACATAGCAGGGATTTATTACTAAGGGAGGAAGCCTAAGCTTCAATGGCTAAATGCAATATAGCCTTTGCTCAAAATGCGACATAACGCCAAATGATCGGAATATGCTTTAGCTCCGTTTAATGCTGAGGTTTGAATCCTAGCAAAAGGGGTGGCTCCATGGCTCGTATATACAAGCTAGTCTCCCTTAGTAAGTATTCCAAGATGGCATTCCTCGTCAGGCAGATAGCCCTCGAATGCTTTGCCATAGCCAGATAAATAAACTAAACCGTTTGCACTATTACACGAACTATGGTCTCTGAAAAAGATGATATTTGAATTTAATTTTATTAAGGTTGATTGAAATAATACATGAAGTACTGATATCTTGTAGAATGGAAATTTATATAATTTATGTGTTTATGTCTAATGGCCGATCGTACATCTAAGTTTATATTGACTTCCTTTCAAATAAAAATATTAAATTTCCTGTTACCTTTCTTGCTCAAAATAGACATACATCATTTCTTTTAGTTTTGATATTACTTTCCTTAAATTAGCGATTTATTTTCTTTCTGGACAGTGGAACAAAATTCATAGATTTTTAATGATTGATAAAATTAGCATTTTAATTTTATTTCTGCTTGAAAAATTTGAACACATTTGTCGATGACATGTAATGAAATGTTGATAAAACTATTATTTATTCTGCTAGTATTTTACTCTGCTCATTATGTGCAGAGCTGAGATTTTTAGCACATGTGGAACAAAATAATTGAGAAATGAAGTTTCAGATGAAATGCTTAAAACCGGAATGGCGAATCTTTATACTACATCTTCTTGCCTTCTTTCTTGTAGTCGTGACGTTGAACATAGAATATTCAAATTACTGAATAGTGATAAAAAGTTAAAACTACATTTCTAAATTAATACTCTTTATCTGCAGCCAGAAACAGACATTTATATAAAAATCTTAATATTAACAGCTTTTACGTTTATTTAATGAATTAAAAATTAGTACTACATCTGCAAATGAAATGATGTGATTTATATTAGGTTCATACATTTTTACTTTTAGCAGGATGCAAGCTGAACTTAAGTTGTCTTACAAGCAGTTTATAAATGAATCTTTAATGTTATTCATTTCTGAAAAAAAAAAAAAAAAAAAAAAAAAAAAAAAAAGGCCCACCAGCGGTAGTGCGGCAATATCTTTGAGCACTGGTATCTCCGACCTGGTTTCGATTCCAGGCGAGCGGGCTGACTTCATGGGCGTTTTCGTGGTTTTTCCCTATGTGCAACATATATACGAGCAGGTTTCTCTTTGAGAGTACTCCAAGAAGGCATCGCTTACCTTAGGCAGACATCCATAGTGTAAACTTCCAAAATCAATCCTTTTCTGAAAATATGACTCGCAGACATAAGTAGATAGAAAATACTGTCAAAACTGAAAACGCTAATTTCTTCAGACAGCTGTGTGCTATCTGGAATTTAATTCAACGTTTGCATAATTTTAATACTGGCATTTTTACCCGTATTGCCTGATAGCCTTTCTAATTCCGTTAATTCTAACCAAATCTTTCCTTATTTTGATAGATTTTTTTGAGTCCTTTCTGAACCAGACGAAAAATCAATAGCTGCAGTTCAACTTCTTTAATTTCCAATGAATCAAACTTAAATTTGCATAGTTATGTCTACATTTGTGTCACTAGCCCAGAACGCATTAAATGCATATCATAATAAATTGAAAGGGTGGCAAATAATGTAATTATAATCAATAAATGTTAAACTATACGTGCTTTCGATATGCCGATATTATAAACAGAATGTTTTTTAACAGGTGCTTTTATAACGAATTAGGGTTGCTAGAGCCTTTATTAACAGAGCCTTTATCAATCAAATCTCTATTAATCGAGCTAGAAATCAGTTTAAAGAAATCGTTTGGAAAACATTGAAAAGGATGCAACTTAAATTATAAACAGTCGCTAATTTTATTCTCAGTAATTGAATTTTGGTGTTTCTTATTAGTGATAAGTAGTTTAATCTTCTTCCAGTTGTGCATTACAATAAAAAATGTGTTCATTTATGTTGAAGATTAACAACAGTGACAAACATATACTAAACGCGGTGGACTATAGGCATATTTTCTTGCGAAGACATCACTGAATATGAGGTTCCAGGATAGATTAATATAGGCAACAGAGAACCAAGTGTTGATTTTTTGAGTAACGATGAAATCTTTCATGTCCTAGATCCGGAAGAACTATAAAAAAATTAGTAACCAGAATGATGCTGAGGATAACAGTGAGACAGAGACAGACAAGTAAAAATTAGCTATACTTTGATATTTAAAGCAGTTTCTTGATGCTTATTTTATGCAGGATCATCTCCAGCATTTTCATTGCCCTAGGGGATCAGTACAGATAACATTCCATATAATTTAAGAATAATTAACTAATTTATTGATTCATAGGGTACAGTTCCAATCCCTAGCATATACGCGTCAGCAGTCATCTATTAATTAAAAATGCATATCTTCATTTGAGATCTAAATTCCAAATCGGTGAAAACAGCTTGGAAGCTCTCGTGCCTACACAAATTTGCGTAATATCAACATCAATTAATATATCATATGAATTTTTCCCTTGAATATAATATCCTCCTGAATAATATATCCCATTGAAAGGTCAAGATCTGTCTATGGAACCAGGAATTTTTTTTTGTAAATTAATTTTAATGTTTTTAATATTTTTATATTAAATATCTTCTCATTAAATTTTTACATTTTAAAATTTTTGCTTTCGACAATACGCTCTACCTTTAATATTTTTTTTTAACTTTACAAAATGTCCCTTTTAAATAGATTTTTAATTACAAATTTATATTTTTTTTTCATTTCTTAGGAATCCAACTGAATTACATTACTGATATATATATATGTAGAGAGAGAGAGAGAGTATAATTTTTATATATGTGTAGATGATAACTTAGTTTAGCTTCCTTATCAGTAAGACATACTATCTCTAGACCTCAGCTTTGACTTGGCAGCTTTGGCTTGGCTAATCCGCAAGACTGTATTTTAAGACTGGTAAAGCGAATTACCTGTAGGCTTAGATGATATCGCAGTGTAATAAATTATAGTTAGAATCTTCTCTTTGATAACGTTAGATAATTTTTAAGTGAGAATTTTGTTTTCTTGCAGGATGTCCAATGGCAGATTATGAAATAGCCACCAATGCCATATTTAAATTCGAAAACTTATTTTAGCAAATGAAATTATTCATAGTGTTACGAATTTGGTATTTAAAAAGCTAATATTAGTTCAATTATAAATGAAATGGTTTTATTTCTCGCGCAGTGCAGCGCGTGACGAATATTAAAAGAAAGCTAAGCCGGAAAATTGAAAACATAAGAGCGCGTGCATTAAATAAATAAATATCTCTTTTTGATTTCGAGAAAGTACTGGAAAATTATAGCGCGTGATTTTAAAATCTTATAAAAGGAGGAAAACATCTCAGTTCGTGGTAGTTGCTTAGTTTGTTGTTGTTTAGAAAACTGCTCTTGTTGATTGTAGCGAATTCGCGGATTAGCTTTCTTTATTTGTTTTGAATTACGTTCTATTGGACATTTGAGTAGTTAAAAGATAACTACTGTGAAATATTGTAATACTGCATGGTAATTTGAGAAAATTTAAGCATTTTTATTGTGATAATAATAAATTTTCGTTCATTTTTCATCGAACGTGTGCATTCATTTCATAACGAACCAGTAAGCACGCAACAATTTTTGGTGTCAGGAGTGTGGTTTGAATGCGAATAACAAGAGGGATGGAAGAACAATTGAGACAGCTCATTACTGCTTTTGCTGTGTTCCAAGAAAAGATGGAAGCTGGCCAAACATCTTTTAAAGAAGAAATTAAAGAGAAAATGGATGCTGGTTAAAGATCCGTTAAAGAAGAAATGAAATTGGGCCAGGAATCCCTTAAGGAAGAAATGAAAACGGCACAAGAACAAATGAAATTGGGCCAAGAATCCGTTAAAGGGGAGATGAATGCTATTCAAGCTGGTCAGTTAACTTTTAAAGACCAAATAAAAGTTGTTAAGGAATCTGTTAAAGAAGAAATAAAAGCTGTACAAGTCAAGACTGAAGAAAGTCAATATGAAATGAAAAGAGAAATTGCCTGTGTAATAGAAACCAAATTCGATGCTATGGAAGGCAGAATAGATGTGGTTGAGAATAAAGTGGGACAAATTGAGGAAAATGTTTCTTCTGTTAAAGAAGAAATAGAAAGAAGAGTTTGTTCCGTTCAAAAACAAATCGAACAACAAATTGATGATCGGGTTTCTGCGGTTGCCAAAGAACTGGAAACTTTAAAGAAATTCGTAGCGACGGCTGTGAGCAAGAGTGGTGATTTTAAATTCTTACCGATGCCTGCTCGTCCATCTCTGAAGCTATCCACATATGATGGGAAGACATCCTTGCAAGTGTATAAGACCCAGTTTTCTATCGTGGCGGATGCGAATGGATGGGATTCCCAAGCTAAGGCCTGTCATCTCGCCGCTTCTCTGCGAGCAGACGCAGCGGATTTACTGCAGACGCTTCCCGAAAACCAAAGACTTGACTTCGAAGCTCTATCCGGCGCATTGGAGCTGCGCTTTGGCGATAAATGTTTAAAAGACTACAACAGGCTTCAATTAAAATCCCGTCAACAGAAGCCCACCGAATCACTCCAGAACTCGCCACAGATGTTCAAAGGCTGTCCCACTTCGCCTTTACGGAGTGCCCGAGAGAAACGAGGGAAATCCTGTCCCTGCAGTATTTTATCGATGGCATCCGGGATCCCGAAATACAGAAAGCTGTACGAATGGCGGATGTTAAAGATTAAAAACGCGCTCTGTTGTACGCAGTGAAATTCGAGGCAGCGCAGCAAGCAA
Organism: Stegodyphus dumicola; assembly: GCF_044657685.1. Classification (NCBI taxonomy): domain Eukaryota; kingdom Metazoa; phylum Arthropoda; class Arachnida; order Araneae; family Eresidae; genus Stegodyphus; species Stegodyphus dumicola. The sequence goes on along the minus strand of NC_140772.1, from coordinate 93,041,795 downwards.
CACATAGGGACCGCTACCCAGTCAGAGCTATGCGAGTCCACGAGCCAGTGGATCAACTGATGGCTCGTTTAGATGATCTATCCAGACAAGTCGACGCTTTGATACGGAGTAGCAGTGAGAACAAAATGGCTCGAAGGTGTTGGAGATGTGGTTCTGAAGGTCACCTACGACGGCATTGCAGAACACCCCAGGGTACGGATAATAAAACGGATGAGTTGACAAGACCAGTGAACGCCTTGAGACGAAATAGTGGTGAAAAGAAACCGACCCTGATGTGCTGGAACTGCGGTGTTGAAGGCCACCTACGAAGGAACTGCAGAACACCCCAGAGCACGGAAAATAAGGCATACGATTTAAACAGACAATTTAATGCCATGGGAAGGAAAAGAATTGACAAGAAACCAAAGTGCTGGAACTTTGGAGCTGAAGGCTACGTACGAAAGAATTGCAGAATACCCCAGAGTACGAACATTGAGACCATTTCTCAGCAACGACGCAGGAAACAAATGAATGGCCATATCGAGGAACGGAAGTTGCCAGATAATGGAAAACCTTGTTTTAAAGCTCTCGAGATTTCTATAGTGAGTGGCAACAGTAACGGATTGTCCATCAATGGGCACATCGATGGAGTTCCTTGCAATATTATCATTGACACAGGAGCTAATGTTACCATCATTCGGAGAGATTTAGCTGAACAGTTTAAAGATAAACTTATTTGGACGCCTTCCTGTGTTACCCTTCGGACTGCGTCCGGTGACAAGATCGAGATAGCTGGGAAGTTAAACGTCAACATCACGTTTGGAAGTGCCGCCTACCATCACACGGCATATGTGGCGGATATTACAGATCCATGCATACTCGGATTGGACTTTTTAAGGAAATACAATTTTTCCTTAGACTTCAAAAACAACAAACTGGAGTCAACATCTGAGGACACGACTATGCATTGTCAGAAGGGATCCTCACCTGGAAACGCCTACGCCTTGTCTGAAAGACCCAGCTCAGAAAGCTGCCGAAATCATACTAGGGTCGGAGAGAAACACCAGACTACCAACCGTTCTTCATCACAAATGCTCCTCGGTAGTGACCTTCCTCAGGCTATGAAGGCGCACCCGTATGTCGATCAACAGGCGGTCACGAGGCAGACGCCTTGTGACCGCCTGTTTGATCGACATACGGGTGCGCCTTCATAGCCTGAGGAATACATCCAAGATGTCCAGGCCCTTTTGAAGTGATGCACCGTTCCGTACGAAAGCGAGTCAACCTGGCGACGGAGAAAGTGAAGTCCAGGTACAACACGAGAGCTACTAGACATAGATCCAACAAAAGAGACAAGGTGTGGTTGTGGAACCCAATTCAACGAAAAGGACTCAGTCCTAAATTACAGTCACCTTCGGATGGTCCATATACAGTGCTGAACAGACTGAATGACGTCGTGGCTCGGATCCGTATAAGTCTTCGAACTCTAAACCTAAAGTCGTTCATTACGACAGGTTAGCTCATTACTATGGCCATAGTACGTAATGTAAATAATTGTAAGTAGTGTAAGACCATGGTCCTTTTTGTTTCTAAATGTGTATTTAGTATTTGATTCGTATTTTGCATTTCATTTGTATTTTGTATTTGATTTGTATTTGATAGCATTTGATTTGTTTTATTTATTGCATTTATTGTTCATGTTGTTTATTATTGTAATGTAATGCTTATTATTGCATTTATACCTTTGGTTGTAAGTTTGACTTCCTGTCCAGGGATTGTACTGCCCGGGACGTGCAGTCCTTGAGAAGGGGGCAGTGTTACGAATTTGGTATTTAAAAAGTTAATATTAGTTCAATTATAAATGAAATGGTTTTATTTCTCGCGCAGTGCAGCGCGTGACGAATATTAAAAGAAAGCTAAGCCGGAAAATTGAAAACACAAGAGCGCGTGCATTAAATAAATAAATATCTCTTTTTGATTTCGAGAAAGTACTGGAAAATTATAGCGCGTGATTTTAAAATCTTCTAAAAGGAGGAAAACATCTCAGTTCGTGGTAGTTGCTTAGTTTGTTGTTGTTTAGAAAACTGCTCTTGTTGATTGTAGCGAATTCGCGGATTAGCTTTCTTTAGCTGTTTTGAATTACGTTCTATTGGACATTTGAGTAGTTAAAAGATAACTACTGTGAGATATTGTAATACTGCATGATAATTTGAGAAAATGTAAGCATTTTTGTTGTGATAATAATAAATTTTTGTTAATTTTTCATTGGACTTGTGCATTCATTTCATAACGAACCCGTACGCACGCAACAATATTTAAATTAAGTAAGCCAATTATGCAGGTAAAGACATTCTAGAATTTGCTTTTGCAGTCGATGAAGAAAGCACAAAAGCCTTTTTTTTTTGAACGAAGCTATTTCTGAGATTTTGTGACAGAGATCGCTATATATAATATCATTGAATCTTATATAATATTTGAATATATTTTATTTCTGAAACTATTTTGATAATCTAATTATATCGAGATTTCATTGTACAAACACATTAGAGGTTGAAAGTTCGTAAATTTATTTCGAAAGAAGTTGCAAATTCTTAAAATTTAATTCTTCATAGCTGGGATGGTACTCATTTATTAACATTTATATTTAATAAGTAGAATTGTTAAAATTTTTCTACACTATCCATAACTATGGAAGGAAATAAATCATATTTCATTTTATATTACACTTTTTCTAACAATGTATGATAAAACTAAAACTAGTTACAAAAATGTAAATGTTCGTCTGTAAACAAAAGAAATAGGATTATAAAAGACATTCTTACGTGAAATTTAGTAGTTACGTGAGGGTAAAGTATAGAAGTAATAAAATAGTTCTTAATATATAAATGCGAAACATTTCTTTTTTTTTTTTTTTTTTTTCATAAGCTTTTGTTAAATAACTTTAATTAATTTCGGAAAGCTCAGAAAGCAAAATTGCCTAAAACATTAAACTATTTTTAATAAAGATATAACCATTCCAAAATGATTTCTAGTTTTCCTAATTAATTAATACAAAATGTAAACTACTGGGAAATACACTATAGCGAACTTTATAATAATTCATTGCTCGAAAATAATGGGAAATTTATATTATTAGAATAATTAGGTTTCTATTAATCGAGTAATGTAAAATCCGTAATAATGTATTAGTTTCTTATGAAATATTTGTACTGCTACGTAAAATATTAATTTCAGTTGAAATAATAAGTATTCAATTTAAATACAGTTTGGGAACTTATGGAAAGTTTAACATATTTCTTTCTACACTACATACTTCTTAAATATGCGGCTACAAAACATTTACTTTAAATTTCCGAACATTTAATGGTTTACAATTTAATTTTTTCATAATTGTTAAAACTTTATAATATTTGTTTTACTTATTACATGCTCCGCTCTTAGGCACTTTAAGGAAAGAGAGGGTTACTCCGTGGATGTGTTTTTAAAGGAAACGGGCTCGTATCCAAGTTACATATGGAGGAAACCACGAAAATGCCCATTCTTCGGAACTCGAACCCCTCCTCCTCTCCGAACTACCAGTGTTTCACGGCTTTTACCGCTCGGTCGCTGCTTGGGCAACTTTATGATATTGGATGAAAAAAAAAATAAAGTCGCATTAAGAATATTCACGCATGTAACGCCTGCAAGTTAGCAGACGCTATTGGTTTAGCATGCATTTGCAGCACATGCATACATATTGTATGCAAATTAAGTTACAAATTTAACCAGCGCATCCGCCAATTTTGTTCAGATGTCTCGGCTAATTTAAAGCGCACTAATTTTCGTTCCATATTTAGTGAAAATAAAAGGCACCTGTTAACTATATGACGTACCTGTTTCTTCTCTTTTCAGGGTAGTTATACCGATATCTTTGTCTTTAAATTGAACTGTAATGAATTATAAGACAGTTTAAAAATTATTTGAATTCTTAAAATGGGATAAAATGAGTGGATTGAATTTTAGGCCTTTTTTTCCTCTAGCCTATTCCCATAGAAAAGGCAGATTTCCTTTAATTCGCTTCACTGTGAGATATCAATTAAAATTTAATGATTGTGCACGTCGAGTTAAAAAAATTGAAATATTAGTGTAAAATCATATATTACACTAATGTTCAAGGTTTTAGTTTGAGTTTAGTTTGCCAGAATCCATGTGGATAAAATTATTACAATTTAATTTCCAACACTAGCAATTCAATCCGATTTCAAATTTCGGCAAAAGATTTGGGTGTCTGAATTCTTTTAGTGGTACTCTTCCTGTGTAATTTCCTTTCAAATTCCTCAAAATGGTATCCCTCCAGTAATCAAACAGACCTTGTGTGAGTTTCGCTCTGTTGCATAATACACACTCACACACACACACATATATATCTATATCTATATCTATATCTATCTATCTATATATATATATAAGTTGAATATAGTTTCATCATTGCTCTAGAAAAGGTGCTGTCTTGCGAATTGAAAGTTTCAAAGTTTCAATAGCAGCTGAATTTTTATCGTTATTTCCGTTCGTTTTTTGAGTTAAGTAAATATCACAGAGGATGGAATTAATTTCTCTGGATGGAAAAATTTGCAGGACATTTCTATATCTAAGTATGCCTATATCTAAGTATAAAAATAATGAATGCTTCGCAATATGATGAGCAAAATATAGTTCAATAATATTTTTCAAAAAACGTTAATAAGGAAATTTAAAATTTATTCATTGCGAAAAATAAATTTTTCATGGAAAAATGAATACGCTAATAATATTTCTTTCTGTATTATTTCTTAGGATTAAAAAAATGAAGACAAGCTATTATTTATTAAAATGGAGAATTCCAACTAAATTAAAATTAGAAAAAATACATTTAAATATTATAACTTCAAAAGCGTTCTAATGTATTGGGTTGTTTGAAATTTTTTAATTTTATATGTTTTTCTTTATTTCGGGGGAAAAATCCGCCGTTCATTATTATTTCAATTTCTTTAAAGAATCTAATTGCTTTCTGATTTTTTCTGATTAAGAAACTATCTGCATTTTGAAAAAGAAGCTAACATCAAATTTGGAAATTTTAATTTCCTCTTTCTTTAATTCCTAGAGATTTATCTGTTTACAGAAAAAGTCTTAAAATCTATGAAAAATTAAACATTATATTTCTTAAAAGGAATGTTTTCTTTTTTTTTTAAGTACAAACGTAAAGTTACAAATTGCTAAATCCGAATACTTAAAAATATTAATGAGCTCTTACAGCTCTTGAGCCAGGAAATAAAGAAAATTCAGGCATTTGTTGTAAATTCCAACAAATTTTACTTAGAAGAAAGTTTAAAATTATTAAAGTGAATGTATTTTATTTACTTTAATAACAGAGGTAATGAATTCCTTGTACGGAATATTAAATTATACGCATGTTTTCTTGCATTTCATTTAAACTTATTGGATTGAATTAAATCTACTTCGCAGACAGCGCATAAACCACAATAGAATAAATGCATTCTTTAAAATTAACTCTAGTATGTGTTTACCATAGCGACACTCTGGCGCTAGATTTACTTAACAGTATTATATTTATTTCATATTATAAGTCATAATGCACAAACTTTGTATCATTTAAAGAATAGAATTATCTAATCGTTGCCACATGTTCTATTCAAATACTATAATAAAGCTAGAACTATGTATAAAAGAAATTAAGCGAACAAAACAAAAAAGAAACAGTTTCCAACAGACGATTGAGTATTTCTCATTCAATTAATTCAGTTTTCACTTCGCGACAAGGCAAAAATACATAGAAACTCAAAATATCTGCATTAAAAATTACGAAGTACATCTTAAACGCGTATTTCCTCGAAAAAATTCCAGAAAGGCTTAAGAATGATTTAAATAATAAATGAAAGCGTTATCTTTGTTGTTGCGAAGTTAAGTTTCTCTAGATTGGCAACAAATCCGCTACTCAACTGTTTCAAATGTAAACAAGAGAAATGGCCGCCATCAAATTAGGCTTAGCGGCCCTTAAATAATTTTAAAATTGTTGATAATTCTAAAAATATTGCTTCCAGATTCACGGAAGGCATAAATACCTTAACCGGAAGATAAGAACAACATAATTCAATCATTTTTAAAGCAAAAAAATGTACAATTTACAAACATATAAGAGTAAAGAAACTGAGATCACTGAGCCGGGTAACAGAGTGGATATATTTATAAATATATTTATAAACGTTTGGCGCGGCCGATTGAAACCAAAATACGAGTTGCCCATCTACATGTTATAGCAGTCCTATATACAAAATTTTAACGTTCTGAGGCTACTCGTTTTTGAGTTATGCGAGATACGTACGTATGCACGTACGTACATACGTTCGTACAGACGCCACGAAAATTTCTCTTCATAATTAATTTTAAAGCCGTTTTATAATTTTTTTGGAGGAAACGAGTCTTTTATTCTGTCCTTACGTACAGATATCACGCAAAACCATCGTTAAACTGCATTCGATAGCGGTCAAAATGGATATTTTCGTTGAAATATGCTGCCTGAAACTTTTATGGATTACAATACTTCCTTTTTACTTCGTACAAGGAAGTAAAAAGAAGAAATTGAATGATGAAGAATCTGTGTATAATGTATGCATGTGTTTTCCTTGCATCGTGGAAAACCCACGCCACCTATAGCCACCTAATGTTTCATTCAAGTAGTTCTCCAAGTAAACATATGCATCTTGAAATCCAAATTTCGAATTAATTTCATATTTTGCTCAAATTTAATAATTTTGTTTTCACGATTTGAAAGATAGAATTAGCAACACTGTTCTAAATAGAACGTTTTTATCCGTAGCTCGCCAGTTATAACCATTCGTCAAAACTTAAAATAATTAGCTTTCAGTTTTTAATAATAAACACAGTACTTGAAAATATTTTCTCTACTTTTTAATATTATTTATTTTTTAAAAAATGCATTCAAATCATGAACTATCGAAGCTGAAATGTTACGTTTTCTTCTGAAATCGCACTAGCTGAACTCGTGAAAATAATTATCCAACAATTATTTTAGGCGGATGGAAGCGCAAACGGCTACTTTTTAATGAAAGAAGATAGCAAATATAAAAAAATAAGAAATTTATAGCAGCCCCTAACCCTCTATCGGAAATTAAAAATACATGCTGTTGAATTGAATTTTATGTGTAGTAATTGCGGAGAACATGGTACTTAATAAATAAACCCGAAAAACGTTAATAATAAAAATGCCAAAAATAAGTTTTGTATGTCATCTTACTAAGAAAACTGAACACTGATATGACGAACTAAGAAAAGACTGAAAACAATGATTATCTCTGAAACGTCAAGTGGGAAAAATAAAAACTTAAGATTATAACATATAATGATTAATTTGAATTTGTTTTCGTAATAAACATTTCATGTATTAAAGCCATTAATTTATTTACGCTACAAAACTGCTTCACAAGTGTGCTGACTGGCAAAGATATTTCATACGAATTTTTGGTTTCCAGATTTTAAACATATTTGTCCGGAAACCTTATTACGGTAGTCAACGTATAAATCTTTTAACAATATGGGAATAAAAAAATCATTTGGTATCATATAATATTTATTTTCAAATTTATGAACCCCCTTAAAAAGTGCGATAAGTTTCAAAATTTATACCAAGTACGGCGACTTCTTTTATAAAACTTTTAATAATGAGATGTAACAATACTTAATGTTTCGTAAGAGGCCGTAATTTTCGTTAAAAGGATACTAGCTTTTCAATAGCTTCCCTGAAATTTTGTTTTGTACTATAAGTGTTTGTTATTGTAAAATATTTCTTTCTTGCTTCGAAATCGTTATTATTTTAGCCTTATTTTTATAAAAACAAAAAAATATCCGCAGGGATTCAGATCTTGACTTCGCACCGAACGTTAAGGTTTTTTAATAGTGTCATGGAGCATAACAGGTTACCACTCTGCTCTGGATTCAAACCTGTTAAAGCAATATTTTTTTTTTTCTTTTCAGCTTTATTGTTAAGCTTCGCTTTCTTCGAACTTAGGGCATATATAATTCAACAAAAAATCGCATATTTTTTAAAACCTGTATAGCAGCACATTTTTAAAATTCCCGATACATTATTAAATGTTGGCATAAATTGTCTTATGTTTGCTTTTTAGCATTTCTCAATTCATAGTATCAATATTTAGTTTTCTTACTAAGATGATTCACAATTCTTTTAGTGTGTTTATGTCATTAATTTTTTATGTTACTGCGTTATTCGTAATTACGCCACGTAAAACTCTACAGGAAAGTCAAGAATTATTTAAAAATAGCATGTCTTTAGAATTCCAGATAGAAAACTAGGGTTGCCATTACATTTTTTATATTTGTTTCATTATTTCCTTAAACTAGCCGTTTTCTCAGCCATCTGTCAAGAGTAGTTACTATAAAAAATGGAAAAATGTACATAATTGGTTTAATAACTAAAGCTATTCTAATTTCATAAGCGGCCACCAGCGGCCGAGCAGTAATGTCGCTGAATACTGGTAATTCGGTCCGGGTTCGAATCCCGCGAACGGGCTGGCTGCATGAGTGTTTTCGTGGTTTTCCTCATGTGTGACGTGTATACGAGCCAGTTTCCCTTATAAAGTCCTCCACGAAGGCATCCCTCCTCTTAGGCAGATAGCCCTCGAGGCTTTGCCGTAATTAAATAACCTAACCTCTAATTTCATAAAACATTTAATATTTCTGATTAGGTATCTCACGACTTTAATGCACTTTTATTTAAACCAATCATATTAAAAGACAGAAAAACGTTCTCAATAACTGTGTTTACTGCTTTTATATTGCTTAGTATTTTAATTAATAACTTTACAGACTAAATTTGAAAGTTAAATATTTTAGGCTTTTGTAAACATCAACATTCTGGGACGTGGAAATGAAGCATTTTACTTCCAAAAGTGGCAAAACATTGCTTAATAATGTCTAGGATGAACAGCGTATCACCAGGGTACCACTGCGGAATCCACTACTCCTACTTCATATTGATTTAAAGCAGGCGAGTTTGTTGATTAAAACTGAAAGTTAAATATCGTGCAGTTTGTTGAATAGCAACAATATCTGGCGCGGTGCTCATAAATATGTTCTTTTTTTTTTCTGAACTGTGTTGCTACTTTTCACTTTCAAATCTTTGATTAGTTAATTAAATCCTTATTAAATTTGTACAAAATATGAAATAAATAAAAAAGTGTTCGAAATTAAAAATTTGGTCTTCCAGATGCACATGATCGCTTCAAGAATTTCGTGTATGAAAACTTAGGTTGATCTAAATGAAGCCGTTTTTCCACAATGCAAGGAACATACATACACATAGTTTCTTCACACAAAAGTGAGCTTCTAAACGAACAGCACCTCTGATGCTAGAAACCGTTTGAAATTAATAGAGCGTTATCCAAAATACTTATAATTCTATTAAGCATCTTGTTTATTACCTGATCGCTTATTACCTATACCAGAAGACATCTTTTTACGTACAGTATGTAAAGATACTTGAGGAATTATTATATCTTGAATTAGTTAAAAACGTTTCGGTTTACTATAGGCCAATTATGTGGCATGTTCCACTTAGAAACATTTTTACTCAAATAATTTCTCATTAAAAGTAATTAGTAACTTAATCATTAAATGTAAGTTACAAAATATTAAACTTTTAATTTGGAAATATCAGTTCTGCACTTACAGACACTGTACGAGTCGTTGGGAGCTTCTAGAGAAATTTAAAAAAATGTTTTGACGTCTTTCGAAAATTTTAATTTTTTAATGAATTTTAAATCTCAAAAATTCAATATACGTATACTAGTTAACCGGTTGCTTCTTGAAGTCGTTTTTCAAGTAAGTAATTTCAACTAATAAAGGAGCGCAAAAGCTACGCTTCTCCTGTTTCACGCAAAATCTGCATAATTAAAACGAAATTTAAGTAAACAAATGTACGAAAAGGGAGCATGTAGGTCTCAAAAATTACAGAAAACCCTAGGATAAAGTTCCAATAAATATACAATATTCATCGCTTTCTATAATAAGGTAACATTACAAGTAAAACGGAAAACCGGCAGTAGAAGGGAGACAATTGTCTTAGAGGGGACTTGTGGAGGTAACAGATCTACTTCCTACCCGCAGGATGGCACTAGATTTTACAGAGAAAGGAATTTAAATAATATTTCTTTAAATTTTATACTCAATTTTTCTCACTACTTTTTTTTTTAAATAACAGCTTTCTCGTCGCTCATACATTTACTGTTAAGTCGTCAATAATTAGCAGAGTTTGAATGAAACTAGAGAGACAATGGTCATGATTTTCCAGTTATAAGTAAAATATAGTGTCTTGGGATTAGGTACAGTGTCTTGAGAACAGCATATAGATTTGTTTATGGAATTTTCACCTTAAGGCATTATGATAGGTTAAGAAAACTACTTCATTGAGCAATTCGTGAGAAGTGGAGAATGATGACAAAGTTCAGAATGACCAAGAAGGCTAAAACAAAGTATATCATCTAGCTTACTCATAGGAATCATGATTATTTTATTCTTACATTTAAAAAGATTTCTCACTGGACAATGATTCAGTAATGAATAAGCGAATAACTAAATCCGGAAATCGCTGTGTGGGCTGTCAAAAGGAATATTTTCTATGCGAAACTGCAAAAGCTAGTGCCTCTTAAAACAATTACCTGAACTATGGCGGAGATTATGTAGAAAATTCTAAACAGTAGTAAAATTTTAAAACAATAATAAGAATTATTAAAAATCTCATGCCGCGTTTTATTTGCAACTAAAAGGATTTATTTTTCAAATATACTTCGTATTTAAATATCGCTTAAAGAAAATAAGAACTTTTAGTAAAAATTTCGTTACTGTTGAAGCACGTTCTTCTTACATGAAAATTAGAAGAAAATTGTGAATGCGTACGTGACTCACATTGAAAAACTATTCTTTGTTAGCATCTCAGATTGTTATGTGAAGCAAAGAGAATTCTAATGCTAACATACGGTAATGACATACAAAAAAAGATATTTCTCAGAAAACTTTAAGTAAATTTCACTCCAAAGAAGCAAATTACACAGATCTTAGGAAAAGCATAGCACTATAACAATTCTTTCTATTCAATACTTTTGGGGTGAACTAAGCTCTCAGAAACTCAACACATATCTAACTTATCAGAGAAATTTGAATTCTTTTCCGTCGGTGTAAAATCAATACGTTGCGTATTAGACTAACAAAGCGACCGTTGACAATGCATATTTAGCTGCAAAACTTTGCACGATTTAAAATAAATTAATTCTTATCTTTGCTGTCTGGTTCTTTGTAAAAGTTGAAAGAATTCGTTTCCATAAAAAAATATGCGAAGAATTTCAGTTAAAGTGCACATATGTTTTTTTCAAGCAGAATGCATCTGTGTTTATCTTAAGGTCAAGTGGACCACCCATAATCGAAATGAAATTTTAAAGTATTTTATTAGTTCTGGTTCTCTTTCTTCTTTTCACGTTTTGAATAGTATAACGACCAGAGCCTTAAATTACCAACGAAATTCTCTAAGCTGTCATTAACTTAGTGGTACAGTAATTGATAAGCGTTTTGCTTATGTTTTGCTTATTAAACCTTCTCGAACGCCTGGGTCAAACAAGTCTGATTTTCCATATAATATACATTTCCTAAAATTTAAGTATTTAATACATTTTTAAAGTTGGCTATATTTTTAATGGTTATGCAAGTTTTCAAATAGCAAACTTAAATCTTTAGATACTTTTTTATGTTATAATTTACTGAATAATTAAGGAAAAGAATATCCATCACTTTATGAGCATTGGATGCGTTCATAAGAAATGCTTTGCGAATAGCATCGACTTCCTTCTCTGTTTCTTGGTTGAAGTACAAACATTTATCTTCCTTTGAGTGGTGAAAAGACGTAAAAATCGCCAGAAGGAAAGTCCAGAAAATGCGTTAGATGTGGTATATATTTAACTTTTAAAACTTGGTTAACTAAAATTATCATATGCGGACTTGCTTGCAATTCGAATCTGAACGCAGGATGTAGTTGTTGACAGCACCTAATTCTTAACAAAAGTAGTATATTAATATTATTGTTATTATATATCTGTAAGGAAGAGACTGAATTTTTATATGCAATTCTAAGGAAAATTTTTATTTGCGCCAAAGCAGCAAAATTAATTAAAATTATATTTTTTTATAAATATTTTCTTTAATTCGTCATGAAATATAAACCCATAGAAAATATGAACTAAATTATAAACTAGCTACAAAAACATTTTAATTCAAGAGATAAAACAGAACATAAAACAATTTTTTTAATCTCGAACAAATTTTTATAATTTTTATAGAATAATAAGAATTGTTCTTAGCACGTTCTCAGTTGCAGAGTGGGAAGACGTGCTTAAAATAATCTTTCAGAATTTTAAAATTCATGCATTTTAGAATGAAGCATTATTGAGGGTTGATTTATACCAGGCCAAGTTTATTTAATATTTTGCTAAATCTTTTATTTTATTTTATTTAATTATTTATATTTTTTCAAAATTTTCTCTTCTGTTGGTTGAATTCATAAATATAGTTTTAAGATTATTCTAAGCACATCATCTCCTCTCCCTTGTTGGAGTGTGTTTGAAACGATTTTTATTATTCTATAAAAGTTATGAAAAATTGTTAGAGATTAAGAAACTTGATTCACTTTCGGTTTTACCAATTTAACTAAGAATATTTTATAGCTATTTTAGAATTTAAGTTATTCTTTTGATTGTTTTTATTTTGCATTTATATTTCATGAGGATTTTTAAAAAATGATTAAAATATATTTATATATATATATATATAAGAGAGAGGGGAAGAGAGGGAATCACAATTTTTTTATTTAAAACAAAAATATCCCAAATTATTTCTACGCAATACACTGCTGAAAATTAATCAGTATAGTCAAAAAGTAAGAAATTTAGAACCAACTGCGCAAAGACACTAACAAAATGAAATTTAACAATGGTAAATTTCAAAATTCTCTATAAATATGTAAAATTAACCAAAACCAAAGGAATTAGGGAAATGTGAAATACTAAAACCTCATAAAATACAAAAGTCTCAAAAAATATATGTAAGAACATACAAAGGAATAGGAATCTGATATAACGTTATCAAGAGGAGATGCATCAAAATGAAATAAAACTCCCTCCTGTTTGAAAACCACTACGTTTCTGTTATTCAAAATTGGAATAATTTAAACTAAATGCTTAGAAGAAATTTCGAAAAATTTGAAAATTCCTTCCAAGAATTTAATTTGCCATTTAGGAGATTTCTAATTCGACATCCCCAATTTGTTTCGCCAATGAAGTCAAATTGGCATCCTTAAGCGTGCGTTTTGAATCTAACGTTTCTGTTTTTTGTTTCGAAATTTGTAGCTTGATTACAGGGTTCTGTATTAATTCCTAATACAGTTTGAATTTCTACATTTCAGTTTCAATTTTTGTAATTTTAATCTTACATTTTGTAAAAAAATATACTTAATTATTTACCTTATTCAACTTTGGGATTTTTTCATTTAGATGAGTTTAGTATATTTCTCTAACGGATTATTTCTTCTTCCGCTGAGTAAGTTTTAAGTGAAAGTTCTCAGTTAATTTATTAGTATTTTTGTATTACATCTTAATCTCAATTTTAAAGTCAGTTAATAGAGTCTAATTAATTTAATTTGCTTGATTTGACATTGGAATACTTACATTTTTCGGGGAGTAATTCCAAATTTTCGGGTGAACTGTTATCATTAAATAATTTAGAATGGTTCATCAGCTAATTTTTAATAACAGAAACGAAGTGGTTTTCAATAAGGAGAGAGATTCATTTGAGTCTGATTCACCTCCTCTTGATAACGTTATATCAGATTTGATTGCATTCTTCTTCCTTTAATTCTTTCTTGCTTCTTCTTTAATTTTTCTGATTTTGGTTAATTTTGCGTATTTATATGTAATTTTGAAATTTACTGGTTTTGAATTACTGGTCTCTAACTATCATTATATATATATAATATCTAGCTGTCATTATATTAATAATATCTATAATCTATCTATCTCTCATAGAAATACCAGGAGAATGTTTTCAAACAAAATGAAAAGAGAAGTATCTTCCCTTTATGCATTCAACAGATAGAACGACTCTCGTTTCATACGTGCCTAAAAATTAAAAAGTGTTATTCTCATTTCTTCAATGCATCATTTGAAATCAGAAAACCTTGAAACTGGGAAACCAGAAATAATAACTTTTTACAGTTTGACTAAAGGAGGTGTAAATGCATTGGATAAAAATGTTCTAAAATTCTACAAGCTGAACAACAAGGCGATGGCCAATGGCCATATTGTTTAGGTTACTTGATGCAAGTGGAATTAATGCACATGTAATACATCAATCGTTAAGAGTGCCAAATTGAAAAAAACTGATTTTGTGATGGAGTTATCGTGAGAATTAGTGAATCCACATTTGGAACGGAGGCTTCAAAAGCCAACTGTGAACCGAGAAATAAATATATGCATTCAGAGAGTGCTAGGAGTTTCCAGGAAATCTATTCTAGCCAAGGTCTAACTGATACTATTAAAAAGCGTAAAACGAGCTTTCTTTGTCCCTCTAGACTGAGAAGAAAAACTGCCTATGTGTTTCAACTGCAAGAATCTGATATCTCATGAATGTGTCAAGAGAATTTGCAAAAATTGTGTTGAAAGTGCTTAAAATAATGTGCTGCAGTTTTTTAATATTGTTTATATATTATACTTTTTTGCATTATTTTATGTAATCCAGATTCTGTAGATGGTAAAATTTATTAAATAGTTTAGTTTGTACGCATTTGCAAGTAAGTAGTGTTTATTTTATTTATTTGATTAAGTGTTTCGCACTTTTTCGTACGTGATTTACAAATTAATTTTTAATGTATTAATTTTAGATATTCAAAAAGAATTAATTACTTCAATATAACAAGCAAAATATATTAATGCTTATATAATAACAATAGCACATTCTTTTAAAATTTTGTATTTTTAAAATTCATAAAATAGAGCGCAGCCTGAGAGACCCCTCCTCTGTGTTTACGTAACAGAAAATGAACGTCTGTACTTAAGAAATATTTATATATGTGTGTGTGTGTAATAACAATATTATTTAAACGTTTATACATACATTCATACAATATATACACACATGTATAAAGGAATGTATATGGAAAATGTATACAGGCAGAACAGTGGTGAAACTTTTAATTTGAAAACGAATAATCCAAGTTTACAGCCGAAAACATCGCGGAAGAAAACGTCGCGGAGAAAACAACGCAAGGCTAAAACGTCGTAATACAAAACATTGTGGGAGAAAATAAACCAAAAAGAAAACATCGCAGTTCTAAAACGTCTTGGTACAAAATATCGTCGTCGAAAATAAAGCGGTTCAAAAACTTCGCAGTTTAAAAAAATCGTCGTCGAAAATATTGTGGTAAAAAATAAAGTACTTCCAAATCATCGTATGACGATAACATCTCAGACGTGAGTAATTGTAAACGCATATTCGCATAATGATTTGTGAGCGCAAGATCGAAAGAAGGATAATTTTTACTTTCGTATTTTTTATTAACTAATAAATTTTTAACAAACAAAACAAGAAATAATTTTCACTACAGGAGTATCAGATTAACAGACGTGAAGAAAATAATGTCATAATTAACTTAGCAATTTGTTATGGATAAAGTCATGCATTTACTTCTCTTCCTGTTTCTATTCTTTTTTTAGTTTCTATTTTTTTATGAAAATCTACTAGTAAAACTTTATTAAAAATTATTAATGACCTTTGTTAATTAAATATGGCAGTTTAAAATTCTATTAAGTGCTATAAATTGCAATAATTTTTATGTCTAAATTTCCATTTTACATTTTCAACAAATATTTATTAATTCTTTTTTATTTTGTATCACGACGTTTTAGAACTGCGATATTTTCTCTCTCTCTCTTCTTTCTCCGACGATGTTTTGTTCCACGACGTTTTCGCCTTGAATTGTTTTCTCCGCGATGTTTTCGGCGGACACCTAATCCAAAATGCAGGTGTAGAAAAAACAACACGACGTAAGCTAATAAATTAAAATTTGAAATGAATTTCCGTTGTCTTGAATATGTTCGGAATCTTTGGGATGGCTGAATTCAGTACAATTAGTCACATTGCATTACAGAAAATAGAGTACAACGTTTCTGCAGGTGTGCTTAATAGTTTTGATTCTAATTCAATAAATAATTTTAGTTATCCCATAATTTTACCTCAACTCGGCAAAGTATGAAGCGATGGCCTTCTGTACAATTCCTATTCACTTTATAGTATGCAGGCCGCTTTTAGGCAAAGAATGAAATATGAGAATTATCATACACATTATTTAGACATTATATAGAATGACAAATGCTATTTAAGCAAAGTAAGAAGAAAAAGTCATAATAACGATATTTCTAATCTCTAATACTTTCCTCTCACTTGTGTTTGAGGGAAAAACTACGCAGCTCCTTCTGACGATTGATTGCCGCAGGGGATGATTCAGTGAGGGTTTGGACAGCGACTGGATACCTGGATTATTACCGTAGGCGTGCACTTACCAAATGTATACGCCAGAGCTGCACAGCATGCTGCAGACGTGCACCTTTATCATTTATACCAGGTATTTTAAGATTCATCATATAAATATATGTATATATATAAAAAGCGGACGCGTCGGGAAATGAAACAGAAAAATTATGACTTGAGTTATATTATATTAGGTATTTTTGTCTGTTTAATACTCAAAACGTTTTTTGTATGCAGTCTCAATTCTTCATGTTTTGACGAAACGCGTTATGGAATTAGTTGGAGTCAAAGCTCATTGTGCATTTTCCTTGATAAGTCTGTAATCAGATTCGAATTAGGCTAATTTACCATTTACCGCTTCTTTGTAATTTTGCTTTTGTTTTAAATAATTTTTGTGTTTATTTTAAAATGTTTTAGGATTGTTTAAACTTTCATCAACATTTTTTAACTTTTAAATTTGATTTGTGTTTTACATTCACTTTTTATTTGTCAGTTTTCTTGTTAAGTATTTCATACTTCTTGTATTTTAACTTTTTGTAATACAATTTAATTTTACATAGTGTTAAAAATTTTAAACGGGAACCACAGTATCACATTTTCTTTTCAGCAATAAGATGAAGAATTTTCTTTTTACCTTGTTTTCAAATTTTGTAGCTCAAAAAAAAAAAAAAAAAAAAAAAAAAAAAAAAAAAAAAAAACCTTCAACTATTGTTGGATTATTTATAATAACAATCAAGTTCTCAATAAATTTAAAAGTTTAAAAATCAAGAATATTAACTACTGTGACTTAGAAAACCATTATACTTCTGTATAAATTCTGTATATATTCTATATAAATGTATATATTCTGTATATATTCTTCTGTATATATTCTATATAAATTTCACTGGTTTAATGCAAACACCACTTTTTCCTGACATGATTATCATCCTCTGAGTTTTTCCATAAATCCATACTCTGGACAGGAAACGATGGAAAATAAATCCATACTCTCGACAGGAAACGATCCTTACTCTGTCGCATTCTGACACTTGCAGGTAAGCATTTATTCTTAATATTCGAGTAATAACACAATATTCTGAGCAAACTCCGACCTTACAAAGCGCTCTCCGGATGAGAAATCAAGTACACAACTTTTCTTTTATGCAGATCTTCAGACGTCGTTTCTCCCTCCTGCGTCATCTAAATAGGCTGAAATACTAATCATTTGCATTCCCAACCTCTTCTTCATTTCATGTGATTCTGCCGTTTGTCAGGTCATTCCTTTCTGGTTTTCAAATTTATTGGCCAACAATGTATTTGTTGAATCTTAAAATTTCCAATTTGCTAGGAAGGAAGAATCTTTGACAGTAGTGCTCTCAACAATTCTGAAAATTCAAAATTTGCGAATCCATGTGCGACGTCCATGATTAATTGATGACGTACTTCTAATTTTAATAAGAAACATAAAAACTCTAAAACTGGTGGACTGTAAATAATCTATAGATATTTTGAATAACTGGAAAATTTGAAAAAAACTAATAATTACCGTTAAAAAAGAACAGAAAATAATTGCGTCGTAAGAAATAATTTTTCTTTATTTTCTTTTAGTTTATTTTCACAAATATTAGAAAATGATATAAATCTAAAATTTGGTTACTTAGGAAAAAGTGCTATAAATTTAACGTACAACAAGCGCAAAAATGGGTTTGCACACAAAATTGAGACTGCAACATGTTTTAACCATCATCAGTCGTTAAAAAATGTTATATATAATCTTATTGTAAATGCACAAAGTTTAAATCTATCATGAAATAAATTGGGCATTTACAGCCCGAACATTGGAAATTATTATAATTAAGAATTTTGAAATTTTTCAATAATATACGTACAAAATAATGATCAACGATTGATTCAAGGCTTTCATACGAAAACAATAATCCCAACTGAATATAAAAGGTTATTACTATATTAATTTCTGTTGAATAAATACAACGGTCTTTCAATATAACAATTTAAAATAATCAGTATTATAATTTATAAGGCAAGCATGCTAAATAAACTGAAATTATTAAAGTGCCACAAGAATACAAATATAATGAGACTTTTCTAATGCAACCACAAACGGTTTTAAGCGATTTGGGCCACTTATATAAATAGTCGCCTTCAAGAGGAAAATGCACAAAAGCCTTTTTATTTACGTTGTGGAAAACACATTTAGAGTCCGTCTCATGACATTCTTTGTACTTGATATGCAAAACAGTAGCAGATACTATGGCTTAACTATCAGACATATTTAGGCTTCTAAAATCACGTCAAAAATTTAAAAACAAAAAATCTAAGAGAAACGTTCTGAAATGGTTAATTTAAAGCAGTTAACGCAGTTTATGGTAAACTAAAGCATTAATCAAAGCATCACAGGATTCAGTATGAAAGTAGATTAGATGACCATCAAATCAGATTATTTAGGTTATGGCAGAGGCAAGATATCGTAAGATTATCTGCCGAAGGAATTATAAAGGACTTCATGGAGGGCTGTTTATAGTGTGGAACTGATAAAAAAATTATTTCATAGGCTTGATAGAAACTGACACGTATTCATGTTACAAATAGAGAAAAAACACGAAAATGTCCTCGCAAACAGCACATAGGCCGGGACTTGAACTCCAATCGAACTACCAAATTTCAACGACTTTACCGCTCGGTTGCTAGTGGTCGAAGATCATGAGAGTAATTATCTGAAGTATTGGTCTATATTTTATTACATAATTATTCATGCTCAAATTTTAGGAAACTAGGGATGAATTAAAAATTAAAATTCTGAATAACCAAGTTAGATTATTAAATTCATTTTATGCTTCCTTCTGATACGTTTCACATCCTGAATGCGAAAACTCCCGCATATGATTTATTTGGTACGTAATCCAGAGAGCTAAATGAATAAGTTTCTTTAATTTAGTTTCGTTTACTTGATTACAGCAAAGCGCGCGAAGGCTATCTGCCGAAGATAAGAGCTTTCTTCGTGGAAGGTTTTCTAAGAAACAGTGGCTTCTAACTACTTAGACGTAGAAAAACCAC
Source organism: Stegodyphus dumicola (assembly GCF_044657685.1). Classification (NCBI taxonomy): domain Eukaryota; kingdom Metazoa; phylum Arthropoda; class Arachnida; order Araneae; family Eresidae; genus Stegodyphus; species Stegodyphus dumicola. The sequence goes on along the minus strand of NC_140772.1, from coordinate 93,022,121 downwards.
GAAAACGCCCTGAAGCCAGCCGCTTTAACAGAAATCGAACCCAGGTCTAACTACCAATATTTAGCTATTTAACCGCTAGTAAGCGTCTGAGTTTTCTTAAGCTTTACATGTAATTGTAATGAATGTAACTACTATCAATAAAATTCCTTTTGAAGATATCTATCCGAGTTTCTAGTAGATTTTAATATTCTGTGGAGGTGATGATCTTAGAGAGAAGATGCTCAGTGCACGTGTTTTTTTATACTTTTAGAAATGCAAGCCACTTTTGTAAGTGATCGTCTTAGGGAAATGGTCGCCAACTGTGTATGGGCTACTAGATGATCCGGAGTTTGGTGGATCTCGCACTTGTATGAAAATATTGTCGCACAAAGTGTATTAAATCCTCTCTAAGACGATCATTCACGTTCTTAATTATTTTGGTTTTCGGTGAAGGTGGTCGTCTTAGAGAGATGATGCCCAATACAAGTGTTTATTTCTACCCTGGTAAATACTGGTAACTTTTAGAAGTCGCCACAAGAGAGTTCGTTGTATATTAAATGTTTAAAATTAAATCACGTGGTTATAGGTTCAATTTTAATTTGATTTTAAAGCTTTAATATAATTTTGAAATAAACCTCTTAATTTTTAATAACTGCAATTTTCCTGTTTTCCTATTCAGAAATTATTGCTTTCCTATTTCATGCAAAATTAAACATTTGTTTCCTGTGCAAATGCCTCGCTTTTAATTAAAATCAAATGAGAAAAAAGAATTATGTGACACTTAATTAGTTAAAAATTGAGTAATATTCTTATCACAAACCATGACTTTAAAATTGCATCTGCATCTGTTCGCCCAGACGGTATAGTAATTAGGGCAGCCTACTACGGTACCGAAGGACCCGGGCTCGAATCCCGTAGAAGGCATGGAAGTTTGTAAATGTAGTCCCGGTGCGGCGTGGTGGTACTCTAAATATGCGGCGAGCTGAAAGTCTTCTCGTGGGAATTACTGGAAAGGAGAGGGTTGGGACACCCTCGGATACCCCACCGGGGTCCACTCCCTCAATATTGGGAGTGGAAAATAAAAGTTCAATTTCTCTTCGGCGTAGGCTGTGGCGTATATTACATGGCGTAAGCCATGTAATATGGACAAGACAACAACAACAACGTTACAACGTTGATATAATACTACTCTTATATCAACGGTCAGATGAACTCTTATTCAGTCATGCGAGAATCAATATTTCACTAAACATTTCATTCTGAACGGAATGAAATGCTATACATTTCACAGAACAGTTTGCTCAGAACGGTTTAGATTGAATGAAATATTTTCACAAGTTTTCGTTAATTAAATTAGGGAAAAAATTAAGGTAATTCGATTTTATCCGTTTAAAGATTACAAAAATTGAGATCTAAGTTTATTGCATCATTAATATTAAAATTATGCATTATTTCTATTCTATTTATGGAGTTTCTTCCTAAAATACTTTCTCAAATATCCAAGTCAATTTATATTAATTTTCTGTGCGGTCCATTTCTAATTAGAGCGCCTTTTGTTTTAATAGTGAAGTATGTTACATATTGGTGCTCATTTCCATGTACTTTCTCTGAATATTATTAAAAGGGAATAAAAAAGGATTTTTTTAAATGTTATTTAAAACTTGTAACTGAGTTATTATAAAATGTAAGGGAATAATTCTTTTTAATTATACTTATCGTACTTTTAATTATACTTTAATTATACTTTTAATTATATTTATCGGACAATTTTTTGAACAGATTTTCCAGTACGAAAAATTCTTGCTTAAATAGTTTTATAAACGTATTTGTCAAGAGGATTTCAATTTATGTTTACAATTCAATCTTAAAATTATTATACATTTAGATAATATTTATAAACATTATGAATTTAGATGCATTTAATAATTAGATTTCTTCACAGTAAATTTCACATGAGTTCATGGATGAATAAATTCTTCATTTCAAATACATTTATAAATAGTTTAATAAATATTTACGTATTTTGTTAAAGGCAGATACGGCATCTCTCCCTTTAGGCAGATAGCCCTTGCATGCGTTACTCTATTTAGTAAAACTTAACCCGACCTATGTGCTTAACTGAAAATGTTTTAACATGCATAAAATATATATTCACATTTAGCCATCACGTTTCAAACTTTTGACTTAAAACACATTTTAGGATACATTCATTATCCAATTCAAATCTTCTAGTTAATATATTTTGGCAGAGCACTCAACAATACCTAATTTTAGCGATTTTGCACAGTTTAATAATTCTCTGATAATATTGTAGAGACATTAAGATTTTTGGAAGCAGAGGAGATGATGAAAAATTAACACCTTCGCCGGGAATCGAACCACGGACCTCTGAAATACCGGCCAGCGTGCAGAACCACTACACCACGAAGGCACGCTAGGAAGGCGGGAGAAAAACCTTACAATATAATGAATGATAATTATCTATTTTACATTTAAACATTAACCGCATTTTTATCAGCTCGCAATCTTGATTGTCTTACTTTGTATAATATTGCTTCATTCGCCGAGTTCACAAATGTATCTGTCTTTTGTTTCACACATTTGTGTAAAATACAGAACTTTACACAAATGTGTGGTTACAAATCAAGGAAAAGTTATTTTATTGGCATATATATGTGTAGTTTTATTAATTCTGACGAGTATTCCAGCATTTGATGGTAGTTTTATTTTTTAATTAATCGAAAGTAAAAGTGTACACCCAGTGATTATTTTTCAATTATATAAAAATAAAACTATGAGTTTAAAATGAGCATATATAAAGCCTCTCCTCTAAAAAACATTAAGCAACCTAAAAAAATAAAATTTATTAATAATCTTTTAAAATTACTTTGAATTAGAGTATAAGTAGCATGCAATTTATCTTTTTAAAGTGGGAATATAATAACAAAGTATAAATTTCTGGGGTTTTCAAACGCTATATTATTCTTTGTCACGAAATCAAATCATATCAACATTCTTTGTGTTCTGAAACGTAAACTGTTTACGCAGTTATAAAAAGGACTATGAATTAGCAACCGGTGATTTTTTTCTAAATGATTACATAGGTCTCTCATTTTGCGATTAATATTGCAGTAGCATATACTTAGAAATGAGTTTTCGAAAACAAGAAACATGTGTGGTTGCTCTAGAAATACCAATCCATAAATGCAAACCAAATGAAAAAAATCGATCAAAACTAATTCATTCTTTAATGCCAGTCCTTCTAGAGTATTTGGGGGCAAAACTTTGAAATAGCCTGGCTGTACTTATAAATTCTATCCAGAGACAATAACAAAACTCTTCCATCATATATTATTTACACAATCGAGGGAAAAGAGAGTTTCGCTTTTTATCGAGAAGGTTACATTAAGTCCTTAACGTCCCTTTTCAGACGTTATTTCGCGTATTCTTTTGTTTTTACATCTTGAAATCACCCTGAGAGGGTGGGGGAAATTAGACCAATGGACCCGCAGGTGTAGCGGCGTGTCACGTGACATATCTTTATATCATTTTCCGTGACTGATGTGTGGGGAATTCTACTTGATGTGGAAAAATAGGCTTTCAGAGGAAGGAAAAAAGTAAATAAATGAGTAAAAACGATATTGATTAGGCAACTCCGTACAAGAGATGACACAGCAGATATCATGCTGGTTTACCCAAGCAATCCATCAAAGGAAGTAGGTTCTTCCTCTGTGCTGAATGGCAAAAAACAGGTTGCAGCGGCTTTGTCTTTGCTTAGAATAAAATATGCGTAGCCAAGCTAAATATATGTATATATATCTGATAATTCTGTTTTTAAGCAGGGTACTTCTTAAACTGCCAGTGAGAATAAATCTCACGTAGGTGAGATAAAAAAAAGTAACACTTATGCAAAGAGTCGGAACAATTACATGGAGGTCCAAATTAGCTGTGAAAGATTTAGAAGTTAATTTTAGAAAAAAAAAAATTATTAAATTTTAATTTTAAGCTTTGAGACACATCAAGAAAGATTTCTGTCCTATAAGAATTGAGCTGAACTTAGAATTAATAACATTAATTTACTTCAAAAAAAAAAAATTTGAATGCTATATCCTATATAACACAATCTTATATATTGTTACAAATTTTCAACATATGTAAATAATTTTAGTGAAATTATATGTAAATTGTAATATCTTTTGTATAATGTAACAAACATGAAAGGCCTCAAAATACAAAACGTTGCTATAAAAATGAGGTTACAGGGGCAAGTCCATTTAACAGAGAGGTAAATGGCCGTCTCGCCAACAGTTCAGAGCGGGTTTTACCAACTAAATTTTGTAGCTAAATTTTGCGAGAAATTGCTAATAGTCCCCAAAAAATTGCTACCATTTGGGTCAGATTCCTATGTAATTGTAATTGCATCCAGCCCTATGTAATGGTAACTGTGTATGCCTTCCAGCAATTTAGAGAAATCGAAGATACTGGAAATTTCTAGATGGACGGCAGAAAACTATGTAAGACCAATCTGATAAAACCGCTGAATATTTTTTTTTCAATACGAACAGATACAATTGAATAATGAATTGAATGTTGACTTGAACACATTCAATTCAATTGAATAATCAATGCAAATGCCTGAAGTTTATTGTAGCCGAAAGATCCGTATTAAAACAGCATCGGAAGACTAAGCAATGATGTTTGAAAATTAGAAGTATTATTTATATTTTTCTTCATTTTTTGGATAAAATTTACAATTGAAGAGACGTATGGTTAGAGGTTTTGCTTTGTGTCCATATTTAATTCGCGCCGGAACTGTATGGTTAGTTTCGCTAACGGTAATTATTGGAGCATTTACGCTTATTGCTGAATTCATTAAATGAATCGGTACATTTAGTCTATATTATGCTTAAATATTGGATGTTTACATATACGGTAAAGTGTGATTTCTGTCCTTGTGAGTTATTTTATTATTTTTAGTGAAATAAAAAGAATTGTTTAGTGTAAAATAAGTAAAAAAGGAGGTTTAAATTTTTGAACTTGTTTCATAGAAGACTCGAAAACAAATTTTCCGGCTCATTTTAATGCAACTCTTGTTAATATAAAGTAACATATTTTAAAAACTTCGATCTGAACTATATATGGATGGGCTAAGGGGCAACTTCTATGGTCAGAGAGCTGGAGCACCGGCGGCAAAAGACTGACTCAGCTCCGGCGCCTGCAGACTTTAACTGGACATAATGGAATGGCCTTGGCTCCTTGGGTGGCCCTAACCGGTGAATACACTCCCGACGTACTTTGTCCACTCCGTCCAATGGCATCCCCTCGCCACAATGAAGCAGTCTGTAGGTCTTGAGGGGGGGCTTTCTTCTGTTGTGCCTCTGATTCAAACCTACAGAAACTTGAACGTGTACAGCCTAGCGCTGCAAGGATTATTACTGGCCTTCGCAATTCATGCACGAAAGATATTATACTTTATGAAGCTAATCTGCAGCCAGTAAGTCTTAGGAGAAATGCATGTTTAGTGAAATACTACAATAAGGTCTCCAGTCTTGGCCTCCAGAATCGTACCTCGAAATTTCTAGGGTCATGGAGCAATAACCAGAGGCTCAAACGTGGTAGTCCCTTTGGACAGGTAGTTTCTAACCACCTTATCGCCAGTTCTATAGAACATCACAGCTTATCTCAGATTATTGACCCCTCTGAATGTCTCGATGGCGTTAACTTTCATGTTAACCTTTCTGTCATAGTTAGCAAACAGATAGAATTGGCGTGCTACGTGAAATTGTTAGCTCTTGAAGCAATTAATAATGTCCCTATGGACGCTGTCCACATGTATACGGGCGGCAATAAACTTGTTAATGACAGTTCTGGCAGTGGCATTTATATTATAATTTGTAATCGAGAAATAAGAATTCAAAGAAATTAAGATTTCTGCTAGGTATTTCGAAGCGAACTTATTGAAATTCTGGAGGGTCTGGACTCCATCATGTGTCTGCCTCAGTTAAAAGATATCTGGATCTTTTCGGACAGTAGAAGTGCCGTCCAGCACTTGGCTGATTGGCATAATGTGAGGGATAATACAAGTGCAAACATCCTCAGGAAACTAAAACAACTTTCCCTTTCTCATCGGATCCACTGTCAGTGAATTCCGTCCCATGTCGACGTTGCTGGAAATGAAATGGCGGACAGCTTGGCTAGAGATGGTGCTAGCGAGACCACAACGCCTGCCGATCCTCTTACTTATATGGAACTATTTTCTAAATGTAAGTCAAAGAATAAGGCCGTTTGGATGGTCCTACCAGTGCACCATGGTATCAGAGTAAGTGCCCTGATGGCTCATTGGTTCAGAGCAGCAATAGACGAGATGAAACTGCACTTACTAGATTCCTTAATGACCATTTGTTATCAATGGCTTTTGTCGGTTGTAATAAACACTTTGAAATATGCACTATCACACAAGTCTCTCCTGATCACATCTTATCTTGTCTGTGGCTTACCATACAGGATTTGGTTCAAGACCCCTTTTTTTTACTGGACTCTTTCAGGGTGAATGGAATCAAGGACATGATCTAACTCTGCTGGTCACGGGGATGAGAAACAAAAAAAAATATACTTTAAAAAATATGCTTTTTTTTAAGAAATTTTATAAAATACAGTTGCGGAAAAGCTGAAATGTGGAGAAAGAGAAACAGATGAAAACGATTGTGTCCTGTTAAGAAAAAATATGAAATTAAACATTAAAGCCAGTTAGACCAATTTGCAAACTTGTTTATAGCTTTGAATAAAAAAATTAGTCTCAAAACCCTTTTTTATTACTCAGATTTTGACCGATCATGGAAAATTTGGAATTTACTTATTTCGTTTCAGTAGTGTGACTAATGGACTTTGTGTTTACAGCAATGCTGCTGGAAAATGTAGGACATATTTATTTACTTTTTAGGTTCTGTGTGAGTGCCGTATGTACATTTAAAGTCAGTTTAGGGCATCTCTCTATTTGCTGGCCTCCTGTTTTCTCCGATCTTGTTTAGGATTTCAGAAGCCTTTGCAGTCCCGCGCTACTTTATTTGTTGTTTGCACTTTTAGTATTTATTATGATTTATATGATTTCATTTTAATCTTTTATGTGTCATTGCATGATGAATTGCGTTGTGGATGTATCATTTTTCCTTTGCATCAGTATTATTTGTAAGTATGATTTCCTTTGTATTATTATTGTATTAATATTAAAATAGTTTTTTTTTTTTGTTGGAATATTAACATAGTTTCATTATTCATGGTGTATTTTAGCCTCTTTATGATAGTAGATAGCATTTGTATTTTATATTTTTTCTTTGATCTCTCCAGACCTAGATAATATATTTTTATTGTTGAATTGTATCTCCTTGTATTAGAAGTCATTTACTTACATCCGCAAGCCTCGTGAATACTTCATGGAGTACGAGGAGTTTTGCATTTAAAAAATCTCTTATTCAGGAAACTTAACACTTTGAAGCTCTTTGAACTGGACTCATAAGGCGAGGCAAAATTAAAGATGAACCATTAAGCATCATTAAATCGTATTAATTTTAAATCTCTGCTTTTATTGTAGGATATGATGAGTGTGGTTTATTTGATTATGGTTAAGCACACAAGGGTTATCTTCCACGGGATACGATAAGAACAATAACATAAAAACAAATATTATTCCACAGGCTCTCTGTTCTCGAGTTTAATTAGAATTAATTAGCATATAATGTGTTAGCTTGCTTATTTTAGCTTTGCTTTCTGCTTAAGCTCAAATAAACCTTGCTATAAGAATTCACTTGATTGATGAAAGATGCGCAAACATAAAAGTATGGTTCATTGATTAATCTTAGTAAAGCATAGGATATTATCTTCTTTAGAAGGGATGCTCTCGTGGAGGATATTCTAACCGAACTATCTCGTATTCATTTTCCACATGCAAAATATCTGAAACCTATACTCATTCAACACGTTTTCCATGATCCATACCCAAAACAATGTTCTAGAGTCACCCATTTGGGAACTTTTAGACCGAATAATTGAACCAGTAGCATATAATTATTATTTAATAAAACAATTTATCAAAGTCAGGAAAACCTGTTAAATTTATCGAAACAAGTTTAATTTCACATGTAGGAAAGAATTATTTATTATTTTATGTTAAAGGTGAAGAAAATAACATAATGAAGCTATAAAACGTATTGCACTTAACAGAATTCGAACGAGCGACGAATAGAATAAATTTATTCTATTTATTTTATAGTACAGAATAAATTTAGAAAATCCAAATGGTTGCAACAGAGACTCAAATTCATTCCAATTCATTAGTGTTACGTTCTACATAGGATTATCAATGTGAATTAAGAGTTGATATGGATTTTGAGCTTTAATAAATTAACTGTGGCAGAAATTTATTGCAAAATATTGATAACAAAGCCACAGCTCATATTAAAAGGGCAGGAGGTTTCCGTTTACAGAACATAAGCCGCATGATTTTCATCGCCAAGATATATGCGTCACTGTTGTTACGTATTAACCGTCAGTAGATTAAAGAAGTGTTCAAGATTCATCGCAGAAATGGAGATAAAAATTAAACGAAATATGTCGCGATTTGTTTTTTATTTGGCTTAGCACTTACATATTGGAAGTTAATGATGCAGAATTTCGATCAAATATCCGAAATTCATAATAGCATACGATTCTTTATATTATAATACCCAATGCATGCATAATAACACAAATGTGGAAATTTCATATTTCATAATACAAAACACATAAAACTAATTAATAAAAACAATGATACAAAATACATAAAATTAGATAAATGGTGTATGAAAATATATACTTTTCTTGAAAGTCACAGTATTTTCTTACTATGAGAAATTCTTGCATATGTGGAAACACAGTAATTAACAGGATTTTTCAGTCCTAAGCTCTACAACTTTATCAGAGAGCGTATTCTTTGTCCAAGCAGTGCAGTGGTCAAGAGCTGCTAACTTAAAATGATGGTCCCCAGTAAACGGACATTCAAATATATAGTGATCGCGGCTGCTAAGGTTGCGACAATCTTTCATATCCATGATCTGGAAAGCACATTACCAGAAATGGGCAGTGAGCTGTTATAAACTATGTAAGACATGCTCTATCAGTTTGCATTTCTGTCCTAAGTTCTGGCATCAGTCAATGGGTACACCTATCTGTCGTAACTAAATCCAAGTGTTTCTGCCACTGAGCAAAAAGATACTTGAATGTGGACTCTTTCTGAAGTGTTACTGGAAGTGAAGCGGGATGCTCGAGTAGGGATGGATCATTGGCTACAGTTTTCGTAGTCAAACCTGCCTGCTCATTTCTCAGAATACCAGTAGTCGAACCATTTACATCGCATTTGCATTCTAGTGACTGCGCTGAGAGTAGGCAATTCATGTTCTTATTGCTATTTATGGAGCGTAGTACACTGAATTATTGCGCCCCAGTTTCCACTTCCAAGAATGTAGAATTTGATCTCCGTCCAGACAAAAGCAGTAACTTACACTTGAATCTGTCTTACGGTCCTCTGTATGTAGAGATATATCATGTTGGAGATCTGTTGTTTGAGCAAAAATGTATTCTGCTGTGAGTTGTAATAGGTCAGACTGCAGATACTTGTGGGCTTACAGTTTTCGTAGTGAGATGAAAAATACGTCCGCTCCCACAGAATAGTTGCCGAAATAAATTTTGTATTTCTCACAAACCTAGCATCTCATTTAACCACCAAGTAAAGTGTATAAAGACAAGCAATGTCACGGAGGGCAGCTCTTGGACTAGAATGTTCTTCATATTATAAGGTATTTCTTAGCATGCCTACGTTATGTAGTGGTCTGCACCCTGGGCGCATATTCCAGAGGTCCGTGGTTCGATTCCCGGCGAAGGCGTTGCTCATTTTTCACATCTCCTGCTTGCAAAAAAAAAAAAAAAATCTGATGTCTCTACAATATGAGCTACAACTTGTGACTTTGCACTGTGAGCAGTTTGTTTCTCATGTGCGATATCATTTCACGTCCCCAGATAGAAGCTCTATAAAGAGATATGCGATCTGTCACTCTGTGATATCATGCGTTCAAGTGAAATGCCCCATTTTAATGATGTTGCAATTTCATGCTATAAGAAACCTACTAGTTTTATCAACTAAATTGTTCAAACGTGGCAACCATAATAAACGAATCTTCTGAATTTGGGGGATCATCTTCCAATAGTTGGAAGATCAAGATGCCTCTGTGCCCGTTGTACACTCATGAACATAAATAGAAAAGAACAAATATGAGTTGCCGAATGTGTAATGTTAGATTATGCAAAATATGCTTTTTACCCTGTACTATACAATGTAGATATATTTCATATAATAACGTTTTCCATAATAATAGGTGTTCTTATAGTATGTCGATCGTTCGATCGTTACTTATGGGATATATATATCCCACCATTAACTATAGCTGGGACATATGTGTCCCAGCCTTTGGCTTGAAAAACGTTTTTAAAAAAAATCCCAAATGCTAAATTTACCTTCCTTATGACACATTTTGTTCACATGAATAGAAAACGGGGTAACTTTTGTTTTTAAAATTCGTAGTCCGAAGGGTTAAAACTCCCTCGCTACCTATTAGTATCGCCTCTGTTTTGTTGGACGACATGGGTAGCATATGTTCTCTGCCCCACTTCGGAGATTTGTCTAGGGTTGTTTGTGTTGTGCAATTCACGTCTTCACGAAAAGTCTATGAATTGCCAGAATGCAAAATTAGTAACCTGGTTCCCGAGGGTTTGTCCCAAGCAGGAATCTTGAGGTCTTGACTATAGTATTGCACAGTGTAGTTTTCACTGTTAGATCTTGCAGTTAGTTTTACATGAGACCAATTGGTACATGGATATGGAACATAGTCAACAGTGTTGATGACAGACATCAGGCCTGCGAAACGAGTTAAATGCCTGTGTAATATGCATAGGAAAAATGAATAGTGATTATCTGCATTCTTGTTAGCAGTAAGAATCGACAGAAATTCATGCAGTGCACGCTTTGTAAAGTATCTGAACGGAAGCCGTACCGCTGAGTGTGAATTACAGCTGAACTGTCCAGGTAGAAATTGAAGATAATCCTTATTACATGCTGCTTTATAAACTAGATATCAGCAGTATCATAGCAGACATATCTTTAAAGCGTTTTGCTTCTTTGATATGACGTTTACATTGAGCACTAGTGTTGGAAATTCTAAAATATGAACTTCGATAAATTGATGTTAGTACTTGGCTTGGGTTCTACGTCTACGATCTCGCACTCTACTTCGATAGTTCCGTCAACCGAGATGTATGTATGTCCATGTTATGCTGTATGTCCATCAAGTCTGTATACAGCCTGGCTAACGTAACTGTGGCAGCAGTAGCCTCTTTGACATGGCAAGGTGCTGGACTGAAATAACATGTTGATGTTCTCTATCAGCGCCTCAAAATGTCTTGTTGCATTAAAATCCCCTGCTACTGTGCCATAATCAGTGCTCCGCAACCGGTGTGGCGCGGCACACTGGTGTGCCATGAGTAGGATATAGGTGTGCCGCAATCAAATACATGTATTTGACATTTTGCAATTTTTTATCATGTATTTAATACACGATGACAATTTTTTTCCTTAATAATGTCTATTTTAAATGTTTTTAATATATATTTCACTGTTGTGTGTGTGATTGTAAGTGTGTCAGCAATTGAATTTCTTCGGCACTTCCTTTATAACTCGGAACTCTTTGGTGAGCCACAAAATTCCAGAAAGATTTTTTTGTGCGTCGCAGGTGAGAAAAGGTTGCGGAGCACTGCCATAAATTGTTGTAAGAGCGAAACTTGTACCTAAATGGCAGAGCTGGTTGGGAACTTAACTGACGTATTATCTGAAGAAAGATAGGAAACCATGTGTTCTCCCGCCTAATAATACTATTAAAAAATTAAGTTAGTAATCCATATAAACCAGTGTCATAACATGAAGATACGTTCATTATATTTTAGTTACATATTTCCATAAATAAAACTACTCTTTATTAACTACAGCTTTTACGAAAAACTTCTGCTTGTTAAAAATTAGTGTTTCTTACGAGTTAACAACTTCTTCTTGCGCCTTAAACTGCTGCTTATTACGAAGTGAATTGCTTTAAAGGAGGAAAAGGGCCACATGCCGCTCTCCAATTTGCTCTAACAAATTTGGGGAGTTATAAAATTCCCGACGACATCACTTTAAATTATGATAAAAACTTAGACGTACCTCGCATTTTCAGTTTCTTTGTTTAATATATTATGATAAAGCACTGTCAGCCTAAACTAAGGATGCTTTAGTGGAGGAACAAAAAAAAATCAGCAAAGTGGTTATGGAGGGCATTTTGATAGAAACTTGCGTTCAATTTGTTAAGGTGGTTCTTAACGTAGTCGATTTTCAGATCTCTATGAAGATTTTTGTTCCTGATGAAGTAAGGTGCTCCAGTAATGAGTCGTAAAAATCTATTTTGGATTGTTTGCAGCTTTATAATTCCGTTACGTTTTGCATTTGCCCAGACAGGCGAGGCATATGAAACGATGGGATGGATGATGATGGCATAAATACGCTTTTTCCTGGTCATGCTCAGGTCTCAATTTTCTGAGAGTAGACAATAAACTTTCCTCATTTGATAGCGTAGAGTTTTCCCTGGTAGTATTGATATGCGCTGACCAAGTGAGGGATCTAGTAAAGGTGACTCCCAGATATTTGGCAGTGTTTACGAAAGGAATTTTCTGAAGAGATAAACATAGTTATTACTAATAGGATTCCTGTGCTTGTATCTTCTGATCAGGAGGATCTGGGACTTATCAGAATTTGTGTGTGTTCTCCACGTCCGACACCCATTTATCTACTTCTGTCATTTTTCGTGTAACTGAAGAATTGCGTTGTCCGGTTTTCTTGATTTTTGGATGAGCGCAGTGTCATCTGCGTAGCATACGAGCAGGAAATGTTAGACACTAGAGAACTTATGAAAGTCGTGCACATAAATTAATTAGTATATCTGACCTAAAATACTTCCTTGAGGAATTTCAGCAAGTATGGGATGAGGATCAAATCTGATATCACCTTGCCTCACTGAAAACGTTCGATGTTCTAGGAAAGACTTAGTAATGTGTATCAATTCAAGAGGAACTCGAAGTTTGATGAACTTGTAAAGCAAACCCTCATTCCAGACGCGGTCAAAAGCTTTTGCCACGTCCAATATGAGGAATGCAACACTGAGTTTGTTTCGCAAGGCAGAGCCAATAAACTCAGAACTCCTGATTAACTGATGCGTCATAGAAAGACTCTTCCGGAAGCCGTATTGCTCATTTGGGAGAAATCCTAGATCTGGTAGTAGTCTGTTATAGATGAGACGTTCGAGATTCTTCCCCAGTGAAGAAATTAGGCTTGAAGGTTCGTTCGGTGGTTTTTTGGGCTTGGAAATGAGAAAGACATCAGCGAGCTTCCAGACTGATGGGAAATGCGAGTTAGTAAGACAGGCGGTGTAGATGTTCACAAGCTTGCAGATAGCACTGTGTGGGATATTTTTCATCAGTTTATTTGTAATTCTGTTGTTTCCGGGGGCTTTCCTGCTTTTAGAGGTTTTATATATATAACTTTACAACAGATCATGGTTTAACAAATCATAAACAAGACACAATAAACAAACAATCAAAAATAACAAAGAATGGGATTAAGTTTCAGAATAATTAGGACCGGACCGAAAGCCAATACTTCGGACGTGACAGAAAGCTAAACTTCTTTTTAACCAATAAGATTGCGATTACAAATATCTCAACACTGAAAAATTTAATTTAATAAATAGCAGTAAGTTAATTCTTGGAAATACCATCTTCTAAGAAGAAAATTTGAAAGCGTTAATTTATCGTTCTTCTTTTTAATTAGTATGCTAGAAAAGAGAAATATCAAACTATTAAAGAAGGGAATTATTTTTAAATCTATGCGTTTCAGTTTTATTTAAGTTATTTTGTGCGGCATTTTTCTTTAAATCAGGATAAAAAAATAATAATAAAAAAAAGTTTAGTTTTTCAATTCATTTTATTTCAGTATTTAGGTTTTAAGCAGGATCAAATCTATGCAAATCGTATTGTATGCTAATTAATTTCGTTTAAAATATGAAAAAGCGGAGAAAATGTAAGTAATCTGCTCTGCAGAAGTTAGTGTTGTTAATTAATATACTAAATCGGGCAAACAGCTACCAAATGTAACCCGACTGGAGACATCAGATTTAAGAAAACCTAAAACGTCCGAATATGGTGGACGAACTTGCGAGATCTTGGCTGTTTAAATGGCCATATTCTAGTAAAAAAGCCTCTATACTAAAATTTTACTTGGAACATGCATTGCGTCCCTTCTGTGGAAGTGTGTGTTGGCGGGGGGGGGGAGTTTCAGCTCAAAGTACAATATTTTCCCTTTTAGCTAATCTTCCACGGGGTGAAAATACGCCAAACCGGCTGTAATTCTAAGGTCTTTATCTTCAGAGGGAAGGATGGTCACTTTTATTCCCAATAACATTTTGTTTCAGCTACAAGGGACAATTCTTAGAACATGCCCATTTCCAGGAAACCCGCGAATCTAAGTTACCATTTTCACTTACTACAAAGACTTGACCACCAAACAGTAATCGATTATCGCTCAGACTGGGATCATGTGATCCTTCAGAAGCAGAACTTTCGTCTAATTGGTTAATCTCTAAACGGGACAGAGCTGAAGCCGAAACATTTTCGGGTATTCTACAGAAGTTTCGAGCTTGTAAACAAATTCATTTAGGTTCATCAGGAACCAGAGAATAGGTGAAAAATTAAGAGTCAGTTTGCTTAGTACCCGCTACTATAAGATTGCAAAGAGATACCACGAAAAACAGAAAACAATTGACAATCCTGTTATCAAAATTGCTGATTATGATCCTAATTATCTTGATAGTATTAAAAGATCTCTCTCAGTGCTTAACCCATGGATAATGTAATCCTCCGCAGTTATTCTGTTCTAACTCATGCTTAAGTTTGTGTATTATGCTACTAATGCTTACGTATGTTTTGTAAAGTTATTGGCATTATACATTTAATATATACTTACCTGATTACTAATTGCTTAAATAACTGTATTAATATGATTTGTTCTGTTGCAAATTACTCTCTGCTTTACTTGCTAATGGATTCGAGGTACCAACGCTCACTTATTAATTCACTTATTACACTCATACACATATTAATTTATCTAATATAATAATTTGCTATTAACGCATTTATTACAGGACACGTCACCAGCTCGACCAGCTTTGGGCCTACAGATTCGAACCACACGATTAATGTTTTAACTATATATGCTTTCCAGACATTGCTTACTTAGGCCTTAAAAATATAAAAAATAAAATAAAATAAATAAATAAATTATTACTATCATTAATTTGTTGTATATTTGCTTATAAAGGTTATTTTGTTGATATGTATTCACAAAGTGCTCAAAATATTCTACATGTGGTAGCGCCTTATGCATAGGTACCCGGGTGTCGCAAACACCGTTCCACTGGAATTTCGTCTAGCAGGAACCGTCGCTAGATGTGATAACCTCTTTGAAGGAAAAACGATCAGGAAAATGAGCTAAAGAAATAACACTAAGAAAACTAATTAATTTATTACAATTAAAATTACACGACTAGAATCCCAGTGCTCTTCTGAATTTGCAGATACAAGAACTATTCTTGTAACCTCAGCTTTCGGCAACGATGATGCAAAACGCAGGAGCAAAATTCAAAGGATATTAAAACTACATACCTCTGCCCACAGAACTTTCTACCTCTGTGGGCCAGTTGTTTTTATTCTACCGTATTGTAAAGAGCCCTTTCACTTCTTTGCCTCAGGTGAAAAATTTGTAGGCACGGCTGCACTGGTACAGATGGGCCTTTATATGTGAAGTGCACTGCCATTTTTGCCCGAAATTTCCAGCATCTTAGTGAATGCAAATAATATTCCCAAATCAAATAAAATTATTTTAATGCCATTTTTAGTATCATAAGCATATAGCTATTTTCATGTTGTTTCACATAACTTTTGTGACATAATATTTTTATTACAGTATGCTTTCAATGATCATTGGTCTACCATTTCACTTACTGTTCTTTTTTAAAAATAATGATAGAATTATGGCGTTGTGTAAACTTTAATTCGGAATTGGAACAAACCCAAAACTATTACGAGATATTTATATTTCAGAAGACCGAACTGAAGACTACATTATATTTTTATATGGTTTTACATGATGTGGAACCATAATCTAGTAAAAAAGCCTCTATATTAAATTTTATACTGGGGCAGGGATATATGCTTTAAAGGACAAGATAATAATTCAATCTTCTTATCCTCATACAAATCCGGGCTTTGTAGTTCATTATATTCAATCTGTGCCTAAATGAAGTGTGAATTAGAACAGCTCACGAGACAAGTAAATGCATTTCCTTTAGCATCCATTGTGTCGGTGCGTGAGAGTGAAGTGACATGTGAGTTCACTTACTTATGGTTTTTGAAACCGATAAGCGATCGTACAAAATAAGCGCCATATTTGGATTTAATAATGGGAATCATATAAGAAACACCCAGGAGAATTAAGACTGGATGCCATAGGGCACTTAAAATGCTACGAGCTGAAAGTCTTCTATATACAGGAAAGGAGGTGACGATCCTCACATTCGTTCTTCTGGAGGTTCTTAATCAAAACTGCGATGGAGCTTTGGAGTTAGTGCGATGGGAACTATACATGCAGCAGCGTATGTAGTCCACTCTGGAACATAGACTTTTTTAAAAAAAAAAAAACTTTTTTGAAGTTCTGCCCATACATATGAGTAATCTAAATAATGAAAATTTTTAAAAGAAGTAACGGTATTTGAAATTATGACGAATAATTTATATATCGAAATTGCCAGCTTAACAAGCACGGTATAAATATGAAGTAGAGGTTCCGAATCACATACGAGTTTAACTTCTGAAAAATTGATCCCTCTGCTTATCAACAGAAGAAAGGTGAAGATTATTACTGACATGTGTAAATATAGCAAGTAAGTAATTTTCCATTTTAAAATGTCTTAATCCAGTCTTTAAAGAGCCAGTTATGTTATGCACAGAGCAGGCACTTTCTCAAGTAATTGCTTGAGCATGCTTTGACCATTAGGAGATTAATACACTAGCCACCTACAGAAGACATGCCCAAATTTTATACTCAGTTATTAGATTTTAGAGAATCGTGGAGCATTAATTTAGTATAATATTAGAAATTGAAATAAAAGAGAGATATAAAAACAAGAAAGCGTAAATTTAGTATACATTATAATATTAAAATAGTAATAAAATTTAAGCGTTCTAAATTTTCATGTTTTTTATAATATACCAAAATAAGCAATGAGTTTATAAAAATGTTTATATTTTTGCTATTTTAAGATAACAATGAGATTTATTTAAAAGACTTTCATGAAGAATCTTCATAATTAGAATGAACACTGTAGAATAAGTACATTTCAAATTAAATTGAAGATTTTAATCTGGATAGGATTCTAAGATTTGACTTAAAAAACCATTGTGTTCAGAACACGAAATTAATTTTTTTAATAGTTGTTCAATTTCTATAATTTATGCTGTCCACAGAATAACATTAGTAATAACAAAGTTCGTGTTTTTTCAGTTTATGCTGTTTTAATGATTTTTCCATGATTAAAGGGATATGCATGAACATATAAGATAAAACTCTAATTTTAGTTTATACTATTCCATTAAGCCTTTTTAAATTTTAGTTTATACTATCCCATTAAGCCTTTTTTAATTAGGTTATCTCCCCTGCCTATCCTTAAAACAACGGTATGCTTACGATAAATTTGCTTAAGTACCTCGTTTAAAGAGCAGTCTCTGTCATTTTGCTGAATGATTAGGATTTCTATCGGAAACGGAAACATAAAAAATTTTCAGTGCCCACGTCAAGATTCAAAATCTTAACTTCCAGGCTGTTAGCTAGACGAACTTCTAATTACACCACAAAATAACGCAGTAAAGAGGAAGAAAATACCTCAAAATATAATTTTTATATAATGCTAATAGCACATGCTAAAGAAAGTCTCTGCTTTCATAATTAGAATGAACTTTTTAAAGCAAGGATAATTAAAATTAATTTGAAGATTTCAATCTCAGTAGACTCTAAGAATTGAACTTAGGTTCAAGAAATACAATGTTTATGAGCTGGTGCTCTTATTTTATAGAAATTATTACTCAGCTCAAATTTTCCTAATTTATGTTGTCCATATAGTAATGAGTCTCTTCAATTTCTCCTGTTTTAATGTTTTTTCGCCTCTGAATGAGGTGAGAGATGTACATGAATATATAAAATGAAATTCTAAATTTGGTTTATAATATCACAGTATCTATCATATAATTTTTATAAAATATATATACATGCATACATACATATACATGCATACATACATATACATGCATACATAAATATACATGCATACATACATGTACATGCATACATACATATACATGCATACATAAATATGCATGCATACATACATATACATGCATACATAAATATACATGCATACATACATATACATGCATACATAAATATAAATGCATACATACATGCATACATATGCACGTATGTATACACACAACACATGCGCGCGCGCGTAGATAGATGGATACATATATAACAGAGGTCTCACATAGTATTAAAACGTCAGGAATTATATTTATTGGTGCAAGGAAGCTTTGCTGTTTTTATTATATAGTGCATAAATTTTAAATAAATACTATTTCTAAACTTGTAGTCATTAGGTTACTTTAATATATAATACAATCTATACTGTGAATACGTTACAATAAAATAGCCTAATTCATCACTAAAGAGACTGAAATATCTGAAAAAATGAAGTATTTACTATCAAAAAGAATAATACAAATGCGAATAAATAGAAAATTATCCGTAAAATTTTAAATCTGAATGCTTCCATTCCATTACACCTTGGATCTTATAATAGCTTCAGATAATGCTCCCTTAGCAGAGACATCAAATGAAAAGAGCACCAAACTCGACGAGGACTATTATTCAGATTTGATGTTGGGAAATCGAGTAACGAGGCAGAAGATGGACTATTAATTACATCATTACTTTTATTCAGAATGCCACTGGATGATTTGAAACATCTGGTTTCGGATAAAGCAACATCTGACTGAGTTTTCTTAATTCGCTTGTTTACGTTCACATTTAAACTCATAATGGGCCTGGAACGTAGCCCACAGAATAAGTAATAAGAGTGTTAAGAAAATAAATTGTCTCTAAAGAAGAAAATAATTATATTTATGTAACATCATTAAATGGCTAACTTAAGGATTAAACTAATATTACTAATGAAACTACGCATTCATTAGGAAGGGGAAAATAGTCTCTGAAAAAAAAAAAAAAAAAAAAAAAAAAAAAAACATTATTACTTCCTTGTACAAAGTAAAGGAAATACTGCAGCCGCGAAAAATTTCGGGTATCATATTTCAGTAAAAATATTGATTTTGACAATTCTCGAATCCATTAGGACGAATATTTTTGCCTAACATACTCAAAAAAAAAAAAAAAAAAAAAAATCTATATCTCTAGCTCTAACTGGCGTTTCTGATTTCTCGAAAGTACAGCTTAGGATATATTCAAACGTGTGTATTTTAACACAAAATCGGACTCTTTCCGGAAAGAAAAAAAAAAATTAGCGATTTTTTACACATTTCTACTCTACGACACAAATTATGCCAAAGTGCAAAATGTATGCTGTAAAAATTCAAAGTTCGTGTGAAAAACCATTGAATTCGGTATATATTCATTATTATCTTTTTTTATTAAACTTATTTGATTTCTTCTTTCACATTTCGAAATTTAGTTTCACTTGAAAGAAAATTCGCTGATATTTTCTAATGTATTTTTAAAATTTTTCGAAAACATATTTGAATTATAACGTATAAAATTTTTGCCATCGCCTAAAAGTAGATGCACTTCTAGGCATACCTACAAAAAATTCGAGTTTTTTATTAAACATTTTCCTCTATATCTGTGAATTTATATATTAACTAGTTTTGGTATTTGGCATATTTGTAATAAATTATAATCACGCCAAATGAGTTTGCGTACTTTGCTGGAAATTATTTGGAAGAATGAAACACGTGCTTTTGTTTTTCGACCATGCATAATGAAAAGGAAAGGAAAATAGGTTTTGGTTTATTAAATTACCGCAAAGCACTCGAGGGCTATCTGCCTTAAGGGAGGGATGCCTTCGTGGAGGACTTTTTAAGGGAAACTGGCTCGTATACACGTTACACATAGGGAAAATCACGAAAAACGAAAACACCCATGCAGCCAGCCCGTTCGCGGGATTTGAACCTCGGACCGAACTACCAGTGTTCAGCGACGTTACCGCTCGGCCGCTGGTGAGCCGGAAAGGAAAATAGGTTACCGTAAATTGAGAATTTTGGCAAGTGAAATATTGTTGGTGCAAACTGAAAAAGGAGCGCCAAGATAAATTTTATAATTTGTCTGTAAATTTCTCACCAAATTTTATAAAAGTTAATATTTAAGCATAAATTTATTCATAGAATCGAAATATTGAAAAATATTCGCAGAAAATTCCGATTTTGTGCGATCCAAATACCTATGTTAGAACAATGCTACATATAAATCTAATGTATGTCCTAAGTCGCATTTCCGAGATATGAAAAATGCAAATTAAATTCTGTCAATCGGCCAGTAGAACTATCTTTTTTCTTGTTTTGTTTCGTGCAGATTTACTCATACATACATATGTATGTGTGTAACTCATTTAACTTCAAAAATTGTTAGCCGTGAAATTTTGTATATTGAACTGCTATAACATTTAGTCACACACCTCACTTGCAGCTATTGCGCAAGTATTAGAAAAACTTGTTTTTGAACTAAGTGAATTTTAGATCATTCAACATTATATATATATACATATAATGTTGAATATATAATGTTAATGTTAAAACATTATATATATATATATATATATAATGTTGAATATATAATGTTAATGTTAAAACATTATATATATACAATGTTATTATATATATATATATATATATACACGCCCACTTGCGCGGCTTAAAAGCCGTTATCCGGCCTGTTTATTTTCGCAATCTTTGGACGAAGTCATATATTTCCACTCACAGAAGTGTTTTAAATACCGAAAATATTCATGTTTTGGCAATGTCGAATCTTAAAGAAACATAATTTTCGATAAATAACGAAATCTAATTTTTAAAGCAATTTGTAGGTTCCTATTCTTATAATTGGGAAATTTTTATGCTTCTTATGAAAAAATAAATTTATAAGAAGTTCGATTTTGTACCACAAATTTGACCAGAGTATTTTATTTCAAAATTTGCAATTTTTGATGACATTTGCAACTTGTCTTCGGAGAACAGTTAGTTAAGTTTCAATGAAGTACAACAAGAAATGTAATTTAATTTAACATGCCGTATAAGGAATGTGGTGTCTATATCAGATTTGTTTCATTAGAATTCTTTGAAATAAAACGTACGTATTTAGCATCAGCAAATTAATTTCAAGAACAACAACAATTGTTGTATTTATTGTACAATATACTAATTAATCAATTTATTTGAGTAATAAATATTATTTTGACAAATTTATTAACATACTCTATTTGATTGGAGACGCAAGATGCAATCTAAGATTAGCTAATATTCCTCGAGTGATAGTTAGATGAAATTTCGAATTCTGATCTATAGCCTCATGTTGTTAGAACTTCGGAGCGCTTTATTTGCTCATATGAAGGCGTCACGTATTTGAGACTGATCAACACTAGACTGGACAATCTGTAATCTGACTTATTTTCTATATGAAGGCGTCACTTATTTTCTATATGAAGGCGTCACGTATTTGAGACTGATCAACACTAGACTGAACAATCTGTAATCTGACTTATTTTCTATATGAAGGCGTCACTTATTTTCTATATGAAGGCGTCACTTATTTTCTATATGAAGGCGTCACGTATTTGAGACTGATCAACACTAGACTGGACAATCTGTAATCTGACTTATTTTCTATGTCAATAAAATTTTCTTGTCACAAAACGCCTGTGCAAAAACCTGCAACTATTTTTTTTTTTTTTTTTGAGTAACGTGTGTCAGCATTACCATCAGTATGGAGAAGTGATATTTAAGTATTTGCACTTAGTTCATAACTAATGGTACGAAAGACGTTGCTTGGAACTAGTGCTCTCTTTCTACAGTCTTTAGTTAGTATATGTAGTGTTATTCACAATATATGTTTTTTTTTTTAATTTTGAGTTAGTATCATTGAAGAATTTTACATCTCAGTAATTCAAAGATAACACTTATAAAATGTTGAATTTTTACTGTGGTTCAAAAACTATGCAGGATTTGTATCACTCAAACAGTAACTATATAACGACTGCTATGTGAATACTAAAAATATTTTTAGATTCTTATTTTAAGCTCACATCGTTTGGTGGCAGAAAATAATTGAATTTAAAAACAAAAAGATTCCTACTTGATTTTAAACCAGTTATTACCTTTGATATAACTATTATTATTTAAAACAAGCACATGTCTTGCAAATATAAGAAATATGCTTTTTCCCGAGACAATTGACCGAAAGTTTCTTCTTTCAGCATTTGTCAAAACGGTCAAATCCATCTGTCATTTAGCTGTCTCATCACCAAGACCGTTGCCTAGAGTGCCTCGCCGGCAATAGAACAATATTAGAGCTTGAAGAAGCTGGGGGCAAAAACAAACAATCAAATCTTCTCCAGAATTACAACAGAGACCTGATTTTCGAGATGGCAGTGATTTCACTAGCGACAAGAACGACAATTTATATTTTATTAGCTTTCGTAGAAAACTCTTCCTTGAAGAACCGTGATCCATTTTACACTGTAATCAAAATGATTATTTGCTTTTAATTAACAGCTTGTACAATCTGGAGCTCAATTAAATTTAACATTTTTCTCCCATGTATTTATCATGTTTTATTTTAACGGAACGTTATATAACCAAGCGATTTAAGAAACATACATATTTACATATTTTCGAGCTTTATGTTTAGATTTTACTGTGAATTCAAAATTAATATTATGCATTGCTCCTTCGAGCACATGTGGATGAATATGGAATATAAAATATAGCATATTAAACTGCATTAGTTGAATACGTATTTAAGCCAATCAGTATTGCAGCAGTTCTTTCAAAATAACTTTCTGGTCTTGGAACACCAGGAACACAAAGAAAAATTTTGAGTTCCAATAGGACAGCGAAGATTGTAAAATGTTAAATGAGACAAAAAGTATACATCAAGACTGTTAGACAATGGATTGATCTGAAGGAGCGCTTGGTGTTCCAATTGGACCTGTACATAATTTTATTTCTGGTGACATCAGAATGACATAAAATGCTGTGGCCATTTTACAAATTTTTGAATTATTGAAAAAGCATTCAGCAGAAACATTGTGAGACCTTTAAATAATATCTCTAATACACCAGGAAAAGTGACCATTAGCCAAAAGTTAGGGGATGAATTTTATAGTATGCAAACGAAAAGAGAAGGAAAGACAAGCTTCTGCTTCTTTGTTTAGTTATTTTTGATGCTCTCATTATCATATTTACGCGATGAGTTTTGAAGTATCGTTTTGTAACCAAGAATTATTAGATTATATAATTTTGGACTTAATGACTTTTTAAATTTTAATTACGAAATGAAAACTCATGTAAAATATCTCTAAAAAGAGGCTTTTCTTTGGTTTCTGATGAACATTAGTTTCATTTCATAAAAAGCAAAAATCATTTGTCTATTTTATAATTAAACACTACTGATGTGCATGTCTAATTTAATGCGAAATGGAAATTCAACCCACGTTCATAAGCCTTAACATATCCCTAAAAATATTCGCTGATAAAATAAAATTCAGCCTACAGAGGGTTGGAGGGAACACTGCTGTGAGCAAATGCTGCCGAAAACTCTCTCTCGAATCTCAAGAAACCTGTGTTTATTTATATTCCATCTAATAATTTGAATTCTGCTGGAAGCTGACGATAGTAGAAATGAGAATATATGCATACTCATAAAATAATTGGGTTACTTGGCTTAAAAATCTTATAGTAGTCCCACTGGAATATAAATACTGTGCTACTTTTGTGTACATTATAAATCCGTTTCACATCCCTGGACCCATGCGAAACGAATTTTGATAAGAAATAAAGGGAAAATAACTGATTGGTTAATAAAAGAAATCATAATGCTATTACTCTGTTTAATAGTAAAATATCAATGCAGTGGGTGAAATATATACTGTACATAAATAAAGTATTACACATAATGCTGTATATAAATTCTTTTTTTTTTTTTTTTGAAATCGGTATTAAGAGCAATTTTTCAACATGGTCTAACATCTCTGATTTTTATCGATTTCACCGCCTTCGCAACGTTAGTTGTTTTAATAGGATATATTTTTCCCACAGTCCTAGACAACATCGTACTCGACATATTTAATGCAAAGTAAAGAGTTTAAATTTACGGACTTAGGTAGCAAAAAGCCGGCTGAAAGGAAAAAATAACATATTATAATAATGCATTCGAGGAAACAGTGAGCATGCGAGTCCGCTGTCCATGATAATTTAAAACTGAAAATAATTTATCATAATGGGGAAAAAGATTAAATAATTTTCTTCATAAAATTCATCTATATATTACGTATAATAAACGTGTACAGGCCTAAAGAACGAAATCTAGCAACCGATTTTTAAACCATTAGTCATTACCTTTATAAATAAATCAACAGCGACCGATGCGATATTTGATTTTTATTATTCGCGATACCAAAGTTGTAGATAAATTTTGTAAAGAGAATTATTTAGGTTGTTGTTCCCTTAAACTATAGGATGAATCATTTCTCTCATTTCAGCTCTTTTAATATTTTATGAGTTTTAAATCAAAGCTTATTTTATGAAAATATTTAAAAAGTATTTTTTAACATTTTATAACTACGGCGTTTTCTCATTTTGACTTATTTTTAGTGTTCTAGCTAAAGTAAAGTTATATAACTGCTAGAATCTAGTAGAAATGTAGACTATTCGCTGCGTTCTTGCTGCGCAATTAACAACCCCGAAGAAGATCTAACATACCATTTTATCTGAACTCAAATAGATTCACAGATGGTCCCTCTTTGGCGTACAAGAGGCCAACAAGTTTCGCTTGAGCTTAAAATAGAAAATGTAAAATTAAACAAATGCTAAGTACAATAAAAAGCCTAAGCTGCACAGAGTTGTTAACGCGTAGTTGGCTCTTAACTAAAATCAACGGCCTAGACTAACAGGTACGTAATAAGCGAAGGTCGTAAACAAGCAAACCTTTAACTCCCAACAACAACGTGGTCGAAAGGCAGAACAGGCTCTCTCTCTGAAAACGTTCAGACCTCAGCTTAAATGGTAGTTTCTACCCTTTTTGCAAAGAGCGTGAACCTGAAAACCCATTCTGGTAGAAAAACATAGGTAGTAAATAAGAACATATAGGAAAGGCTGCCTTAAAATACAAATAACCGATAGAAAAATAAAGTAAAACCCCTAACTAATTTTAATTTCTTTGGCTCTACATCTAGTTATTTTGTTATTTGTACATATTTAATATTTAAAACACGTTTGTCTACGTAGGAAAATGTGCTAAGTTAACTGAATGCTTAAAAGTACCATCTTTTTCACAGTTTTTAATCTATGCAGATAAGAATTTCGAATTAAGTCAAGTAGTTATAATAATATAATTCCTGAATTAAAATGTATATTTTTCCTATTCTTTTATTGTCGTAATACGGAAATAATTAAATGGTTTTTCTGATTACGTTAATTTAATTTTTGCCATTTTAGTGTTAATTTCTCTTTAAGACCATACTTTACGCATAGATATATGCCTGTATATCTTTCTTATATTTTGCTTAGCCCACTTGAAGCCCAATTACAAAATTATATGTTTTGATTTTATCACTAAAATTTTACATGAAATTATTTATTCCTTAAAGCATGTTAGTAGAAATATATTTTTAATCCAGTACAATAGTAATACAATATATTTATTTCCTTTTCTAGTAAAAACCTAACGCTTTTGGAAATAAGGTAAATCATTTGAATCATTACTTCACGAACTTCTCTTAAACCTGCAATGGGTTTACCTGCTTTCAAACCTGTAATTGTTTCCATGTGGTACTCGTTCTGTATTAGCGCAAATACTGTTTCTATACAGTACCGGCAGTCAAATAATTGATTTGCCCCGATGTGGTGATTGTCAAGAATAAATGAATTGTTAAATTGATATTATGTTTAAATTACATTTTAAATAACATACATGCTAAAAGTTTTATGACATTTAGAAATTGTTTGGCATTATTATATTTCAAACTAACGCCCAAGTAAGATATCATGCGGAAAATGTCATCAGTACTGCTTTGCCTACTTTCACATTTTAAAGCAGTACTGCTGACAAGAATTTCAATGAATGCGGCAAAACTGTCTCATCTATATCAAACATTATCATATAGCTCCTGTACAGGGTAGAGATATTTGCTTTAAGCAAACGTGTTTTACATATGTTCTTCTCTAATTCTGTGCTCTCTTTCGATTCCATGTCACTTTATATTCATCTAAATTTCCTCTCACCTTTAGAAGCAACACAATCTAAACAAATTTCAGCTTGCAATCATTTGTGTAAACTGTAAAGCTGAAAATGTTGTGCATCAGCATCATGCACGCAGTTAACTCGTTAAATCGAAACCTTCATTTTGCCTACATCCTTTATTGCTTTAGTCCAAACTATGAAAGAGAATTTTCTATCTGTAAATATAGTGTCCGTTTCTGAGTAGAAGCTATAAGAACGTTGTCTTTTAGCTTGTCGATATCATTTCGAGATCAGACTCGCATCTTCTGCAGTGAATTTTTGCTACATTAAGCTTCAAAAGTCACATTGATCCATCAGTTCTACATTCTTAGTACGGAATTCATCTCTGTAAAAAACCACACTATCGCTATTTTAATGTATACGATATGATGAGGCATGTACTTAAAGGAGGAAAATAACAGTACTGCCAGAAAGTATTTATAACTATATCTGAGTATCTATATCTAAAGTATCTGTATCTTACAACTATGTTTAATGGTTTTATGGCTTTAAAATGTAATAGTTCTTACAAAACATTACCATAATGCAAATAAATCTATTACTAAACCAGAGATAATTTAACTTTGATTTCATGCATTTGGGGCCAAAACAGTGCTTAGACATTTTATGTGATGGATATCATTAAATATTGTAATTTTAAATAAAAATATTGCAGTATTGTAATTAGAACGCACTGTATCCATGTCTCACTAAATTTAAGAAATTAGTACGTTTTCGCATAACTATATTTTACATAATCGAACAAATTAACCTACATAAAGTAAATGCATACATAAATACTCAAATGAAATAAAATTGCATAATTAACTAAGATACATTTAACTATAAAGTGCATTACACTAAATATGTATTTAGGTCTTATTTTATTATATTACATTATTATTTCTCTTTTTTCTAATACACTGTAGTTTAATTGAAAAAGTAATATCTCTTAAAGAAAAAAAAAATGCGACTATTAATATATTTTTAAACTTTACGCAACTAAACAAAACACAAAAAAACTATTATTTTCTTTACATTAAAAAGAAAAAAAAAAGAACTGTTTTTTTCCCACAGAAATTTTACTGCAAATGCTGAGTTGCTGAGTTTCAGAAAGAACACGATAAGCCAATTTATAAGGTATTTATCCCCCCTTCTTAGCATGCTTTCGTGGTGTAGTAGTCAGCACGTTTGAACGAATTCGAGAGGTCCATGGTTCGAGTCCCGCTGAGGGCATTGCACACTTTTCACGTCTCTCCAGCATCAAAAACCCTAATGTTTCTACAGTGGCGCCCGAACTAAAAGGTGGTGTATGGTGATTCTTCCCCACCAGGATTTGGCGAATGGTCCCCTAAAACCCCAGTCGCCCTTTAAAAGAGGGAGTATATAAGGTATTTCTCACGCCTTCTTGATGTAATGGTCAGCATGCTCGACATGAATTCGAGAGGTCTGTGGTTCGAGTCCCGGCAAGGGCACTGCACATTTTTCACGTCTCTCCGGCATAAAAAAAAATCTAATGTCTTTAGAAATTTATTATTCATTTCAAATTATTTAATTGAATGTAATTTAGGTAAAGTAGCTGAACAAATATTCTCAATTAATACACATATATTCGTCTGAAAATGTCACATAATATCTATTACATTATTTAATGTGTATACAACGAAATAGCACATTTAATATCATCATTTTGAAATTTAAACATTTCTCTGAAGAAATATACAGCATAAAAGATATTTATTTTAAAGTTTCATAATAAATGTTTTAGTCAAGACTTTCAGATTTTAATCTTCTGCTTCAGCCTCATTTAAGAACAAGAAAAGTAATTTTGCTTTTCAAAAGAACAAAATGCTTTTTGATTGCTCTTGGAACAGAGCAAATACAAGAAAAAAAAATGGCTAAACTCATTTTCCTTCTTCTGCAGAAATTACCTATGAAATTGGTTATGGAGCATAATGAAATTTTTAAGCCTGCTAAATTTAATGTAATTTTCTTTGCATTTAGCTGCTGAAGGCTTATTTACACAGTTGATGTCATTTCCCAACTTTTCGTCTGAGGAAACCAACATCACTGTTATTAGAATTACTTCCCGTATGATTATATTAAGTAATAAAATTTAATGAAGGTTTTCCTTATTTTATTGAAATTACTTTCTTACTTTACTTTCTATGCTTGTTCATATTTTAAGATTACTAAGGTTATTTTCCTTGATTTTCAAATTAAATTCACATCATATAAAAACTAGTAAAATGTCAATTCTGTATTATTCCAAAGCAATTATCTACGCATTTTTAGAAAACATTTACAAAATAAACTGTGTTTGAATAGAATAAATACATATGGCTAATGGCTGTGAGAAATATATTCCGTTATTATAATTTCTTTGCTTTGAGACTGAAAGGATAACTCTAGATTTAACTGAAATTACTTTGGCAAAAATTCTGTTAATCTAAAAAGGTATAATTACCATTATTCCAATATAAAAGTTTTTTTTTTTGGCCTAAATTTTAGCATGATTGATTAAAATAATTATGCATTAAAATTATGGGATGTCTAATTTAGAAGTATTCAATATTTTTATGGAATTATGCTAGCTGGAACATATTAAAACATATACACTTTATTGATAATTATTTTAGTTGGTTTCCCGCGCGAGCGTTTAGTTTCTAAAGAAATAACATAGCGATTATAAACATATACACACATGGCAGCCTCTAAATTCTTACGATATGCTGGTATTAATATGTGATCTTGTTGTTGAATTGGTTTTAGGTGACGTTAAATGCCAAGAATGTGATAATCTCTACATATAATAAAAGAAAGATTCTATGTGTATTTTCGTTCGTGCTGCGCGTAAGCTAATAGACCCAGGTCTACGAAATTTGGTATATAGATGAATTTAGATAAGAGCCAGTGCTCCTCGAAGCGAATTTTTTTCAAAATTCGAATCAGATTTTTTTTTTTTTTTTTTGTTATCTTTTGAATCATCATTTTGAATAGTTTCATTCTTTTAGAAATGTGGTTTTGACAACAGTTTTTCATTCAATTGTATACTGGACTGCTGACTGTTGAAAATCAACGTTGTTGCCACTTGGAAAAATGAGGGCGATAATTCTGTGCTGTTTTTAAATTTAATGTTTCTCTTGGATACTGGACGTTTGTTGAGAGATGGCAACAGAAGGTTGGTTAATTAATTTATTAGGAAAATTAATATTTGTATTAAAAGATATTGTAATTATTAGTAATTATAGATATTGAAATTTTTCATTGTTTTGTTATATGTAATACATTTTTTTACAACTTTTTTTTGATGAAGCTGTCCTGCAAAGTAAAAATTTGCGCAGTTTTTGAATTTAACGGTTGATGTTCCCTTCAGGCATTTTCTCGCTACATTTAAAAGCCAGACGAAGGCTGGCAGCGTAGATGCCAGTTAATAAATAAAATTAACGCATAAAAAACTAATAATAAGTCCAAAAGTACTTTTGTTATTCATTTTACTAAAACTGACTGTTGATATAATGAACTTACAAACAACGGAAAACAATACAAAAATATATACTAACAGTTAACACTGCATCTGGAATTCTAAACGTATGTTTTTACGCAGCTTTTAAATATTTTGCACATCTGTTGTTGGATTCTGTGTGGCGCGAGTGCGAAGAAAACAATGTTTGTCTGGATTTTCTTCGACTCATATTTATATAGAAGTAGTGAGTGCAAGAGTAGATTGCTTAACTGCGAGCTCAGGGAAAACGTAAAAACAGTCTTAACAGATCCTTTTGGGTGACCTTTAAAATCCGACATCTTTTAGGTTTTACATTACAGAATTTTTATTAAATTATTATTTAATTTTTTCTCCATTCTTATTTTATTACATTATGTTTTAATTTATGTTTGTAACTTTGACATCCTTTATCTACTCTTCAATTTGTCTGTAGTGGGTCTCTCCTCTTTGAAGGTGTTGAAATATGCATCGGATATTAAAATCTTCCTTCTATTATAGTATGGACCATGTGGTTGGATCGCTGAATTCTGGAAATTCGACCTTGGTCCGAATTCAGGCACACGACTTAGCCGCATGTTTGGTTTTCGTGACATGTCCCATGTATAATGTGATTACGAGGCAGGTTTCGCCGAAAAGCAGTCCAAGGAAGCGTTATGTACTTCAGGCAGATAGCCCGCCTTTGTTTGCCATAATTAAGTAATCTAACCAAACTTAAACTTCTTCTGTAGTCTGCAAGTATGTTTCAGATCTTTTTGAAGCGTTTTAGATAGCAAGTAGCGTATAATTAATTTCTTAATTAAATACTTATTCAAATGTTAAAACAACATTAATATTATCTAAAAGTTGATTAATGCAACTATATTTTAGTACTTGAATCCCAGTGGAGATCATATTAACAGCTAGTAAAATTTTCATCTTCTTACTTCTCTTC
Source organism: Stegodyphus dumicola (assembly GCF_044657685.1). Taxonomy (NCBI): domain Eukaryota; kingdom Metazoa; phylum Arthropoda; class Arachnida; order Araneae; family Eresidae; genus Stegodyphus; species Stegodyphus dumicola. The sequence goes on along the minus strand of NC_140772.1, from coordinate 92,990,930 downwards.
GATAATGGTATGATTACTTATAGTAGTATGGTAAATGATTAAATTTTCATTTTGCTTGGACAAATATACTTTTCAAAATCAACCAGTTAAAGATATTTTAAAACTTCCAAAATTTTCGTTGATTGATTTATTTGACTGTCATTACCCTACTCTTAAGGATAATGGCAAAGGTACATCAAGATCTGTCTTCGTCTCATATTTATATTAGCTTTTGTGTCCCTTTCCGAACTTAATTTTAATCATTAGCAATACCTTGTTGAATTAACTTTAAAAATTATGTCTTTGATCATGAGTAAGAAAACATTACTTTTCCCTCTTAGTGAGGATTGATTGATTTGCCCCATTTATGATATTATGGAAATATTGATGAGGTGGAAACTTAGAAATATTGATGGCGTCGTACACAGATAAAATAGGACGTGGAATATTAAATTCGTAATGAACGGCAAGAAATTTGATTGCGTAGAATGCTGAAATATTGATTCATAATGAATAGGTAATTAGCAGCCGAGGAAGATATTTTATTCATCTGTATTAAAAAAAAAAGGTGTTTTGCGGCCGCAAACATTAAAGTTTAAAATAATTACATTTTCTCTAGTTTTGTAATAAGCAGAGAGCAGCACTCCAGCTAGGCCAAAGCGTAGAAGGCAAGTGCGTTGTGTTCAGGATGAAATCGCAATTTAGACTTATGTGCTTTTTGTTCTCAATGTACTATGATTGGATAATTAATACTGCTGTATTACCAGCTCTTTTAGTTCCATTTACATCGTCAGTGCTATGCAACAGTCACAGCAGTTAGTCGAAATGAACGCAAGGCAAAAAAAAAAAAAAAAAAAAAAAGATTATTCTTTTTAAAATGAGGAGGGGAAATTAATTTAAGCATTAAAAGTTAATTTATTTCTTACGTATGTTTTTATCTTACATATCTTCCCCTTCAAGGAGAAAAAGGTACACTAACAGAGAAACCTTTTTAAAGATAAAGCGTTAAAGCAGCAGAAAATAAAAAGGAATGTAAATTATATTTATACCAACATAAATAATTACATCAGTAGAATTGTTTTTAATATAAATTTGTGTTTCTTTAATAAATGAAGTTTCTAGAGTTCTGTTAAATTTTTCGGTATTTCAACATAAATGTCCTTTAATTTTAGAGTCCACAAAATCATAATTCTTTCGAGGAAGGTTTTTTTTTTTTTTTTTTTTTTTTTTTTGTTTGTTTGTTTGTTTGTTTTGTTTTTTGTTTTGTTATCACAGAGTATCGCAAATAAAACTTTTACATAATTAGTACTAATTCTAGTTAAGTGTAAGACGAATAAAAATTTATGTTACTATTTTTAATATTGATAAATATATTTTAGCATCACAAGCATCGGACGAGTAATATTGCAGAAATTACAAATTACGCTTTCACTTTTGATCTCTTTCATTTAGAATTCCTTACTTAGAATTCCAAATTAGAAGGCCTCGTAGTACTTTTAATGAAACATTTTCATTAATTTATCCATTTGAGCAAACTAATTTGTGTAATTCTGCACTAGTGGCTCAGGCGTGTTATTGAAGTTACTTGAAAAGGTCTTTGTTCCTTGCATGTAATTGGCATTTGTACTAACGTATTCCATAATAAAAAATGTATAAAATAATAAAAATATATAAAACAATTACATTCAGTCAAAAAAATGAAAGGCATCAGCATTACCTGATATGAAGAGAGTAAAAGGAGAAATTGTACAGAGGTAATATTTGGCCTCTGTTTTGAAACCAATATTCCCTCCACATATTCTATACTTAACATTAAATTATCCATAAATTTTCAAAATTTACTTACCGTAATTTCATATTACCTATTTTTATTAACTTTCCTTATTTTTTATATTACTTCATTCTCATATTAATACAATTTTTAACATTAATTCTAAAATTTTAAAAATAACTAAAAATATGATGTTTAATTACATAAAACTTTAATAACCCTCCTTGAGAAAATATTAAAACTTTTTCTTAATTCCAAATAATTATTTAAATTTATATTTAAAATGCAATGAAAATTTTTAATCTATGTTTTCATAAAACAGAGAAAAAATGGTATTACATGTTTAAAATTTCAAAATAACATTAGTTATTTAAATATGGATTTTATACTTACGAAAAGTTTAAACATACTGTATTAACAAAAATATAAAATTCACCAATAAAATTAATAAATGGGAAACCATTAAATTAAATTATCAGAATACTTGTGTCTTCCTTCTTTGAACACTATGTGCTGTGTTTTCCCAAAGTAAAAAATTAAAATTGTATAATTTTAATTAAAACATGTCGTACAAGATTTTAGGCCCACTGAATCAACATCATTTCTGTTTGACTGAAAAAACAGTAATTTAATACACCTTGACCAAAGGAAAATAATTTGAATAAACATAAGGCCGCATATTAAAACGCAGAAATCAGACACGGATTCAGAGCATTTACCGCAATTAAAGAAACTCGAAATAAACAACACTTCATGATTCCTGTTAATTTCCGACTCAAAACTTTAGCATCTCACATAAGATAGGTGAAAACACAGAATGATGAACTGAATAGTGAAGCATTTCGTAAGTTGGTTGGAAAACTCTCCTGTTGAGCTTGAACCACTGATATATTGCAAAGTACTTAAATAATATATGCGATATGCGATATGCGACGGGGGACGATTTCACCATCCCTTTACCATTGGGTTAATTGGTACAGCGCCACGTCCACCTTTATCTAGAGTTTGGCTATTAGAACAATGAGTGATTACATAGATATTTGACATTGGTATTAAAGCGTGCACAGTCAAGAACATACAATACTCATACATTGAACACAAACATTGCACTACAGATACGGAGTAATATTAAGAGTACTGGTATAAAATATTGCCAAAGCAATGCGGCATAGGTCATAACTCATACATGCAAGTACAATTGTTAGAACTGTTACACATGCGTTACATAGTATATAGTACAAGTGCTATTCAATTAATTAAGGGTTCAAGTAGTTAATGATAACAAGTAATGGTTATTTATATTCATATTGATGCGATTTCGTTCCATGAACTTAAATAATATATAATCACAGAACATTATTCCTTTTATTTTCGCAGACACTGCTCAGAACACGAGTGAGTGTTTATGAATGCATGAATTAAAAATAGGCACTGCATAAACTAGCACCAGAATTATAAATGTAGAAATGTAGAAACGTAAGAACTTTGATTATGAAGTAGATATTTCAAAATACGTATGACACAGACTTGCATTAAAATGCGTTTCATTAGATATTCAGAAGAATGTGTTAAACATGGCACATATTGAATCCCCGTCGACTCATTAACATGATTACTTAGCTGTTATGATATTGTGGAAATAGTGAGGACGTAGAAGCATAGAAGTACAGATGAAGTAGCACCATGAGGTGGAATAGAACGTAGAAACGTAGAATGTTGAATCTATAATAAACAGCAAGAACTTTGATTCCGTAGATTGCTGAAATGTTGATTTATAGTAAATAGAAAATTGGCAGACGAGGAAGATTAAATATTCATCTTCATTTTAAAATATGAAGAAAAGGTATGTAAATCAGCTTTATAATTTAATTTAGCAATAGTCTCTTAATTCCTCCTTCTTAATTTGGGCCTTTCCACTCTCTATTTTAAAAATAGTAATAACTTTTCCTGAGGCTCAGTGGCTAGCGCATCGCGCAGCAGCACCACAGTACCGGGGTTAGAACCCCGGGCTAGGCAAGGTCGGCTCAACCTTTCATCCCTTGGGGCGATAAAATGAGTACCAAGTTCGCTTGGGGTATGAATGAGTTCGCTTGGTAAAATGAGTACCAAGTCTTTAAATACCACTGCTACTACTGCTCAGGAATTTTTGAAAATGAGCCAGGTAGACAAAGGACGTGGGTGTTAGGCGATCTGGCAATATTTGAATGCAAGGGCGATATGCGCGCATTCATTAAGGTTAAGTATTCATGCAGCTTTTTTGCTTCGTCATTTATCTAATATGATCTAAGCTGTACGAAATTGCGGGCTGGATCTCACAACCACAAATGATCTAGTTTGAATATGTTCATGCGTATCAAGCATTGCTCTATTACGATAAAAAAATACGCTTTCAAATCAGCCGACGCGTTCTCTTGTTTTAAGTATCCACGCAGCGGTCTTACTGATCTGAAGATAATTAAGATACACACATATCGCCCAACATAGTTTTTGTTGAGTTCGCATTAAAATTGTTGTTAGCATGAGGTTTATGTCATGCTGTTATGTAGATAAATTATCTGATAGCGTTATAAAAAAATTAGGTTAATGATTTTATGATTTATGGAAATCTTAATTTTTATTTGATTATGAATTATTTATTTTAAGGCTTTAATTTTGGGGAGAAACAGATGCTTCGGGAAATATTATTTAGTATAAATGAATGTTATTTATTTTCTTTTATTTGCAAATCTTGTACAAACTTTTATTCATTGTGAAAGAAGCAGGGAAAGGGAGGCAATTTTCGCCAAGTCATGATTTCGCGCGCTTTAGAATGTTCGAGAAAGAATTTTCATTGTTAGTTGACCTTAAGAGAGGAACGTACGTGACGGAAAGGTCAAAGGTTGCTACTTGTCTTTCAATGTAAGTCATTCAGGTTTTGGCGATTGAGGGTCCGGTTGTTGGCTAAGTGAAGAAGGGCGCGCGATCACCCTTATTTCCGCATTCTGGAGTTGAAAACGAAGATTTTGCCATAATTAAGGGGGCGATAAGTGAAGCCATAGTGGGAGCCCGTTTGGTGAAGGACAAGAAGGAAATTTGAGTTGGACACACTTACTTTTGGCTGACTCTCGGACTGACTCGCTGATTTTTGGGCTTGCTGGACAAAATGTGACTCCGAGAGGTGTTTTCCGGCGGGGAGCGGCAAATATGCTCCCCGGCCGCGTTTGGTTAAGAGGCGAGACACACTTACTCTTGACCGGAGAAAGGAAAAGATTTAGTCGGCATCGAGCAGTGCTTCCGGCGGGGAGCGGCAATTATGCTCCCCGGCCGCGGGTTTTCTCAAAATGCGAAGAAAAAAAAAAAAACTGTTGAGCGAATAACAAAAAAAATTAACAGAGACTTGGGTCTCTATCTGTATCGGCAAAAGTCAGGACGATGTCCTCTGAACTCCGACTTGAAAACAGAAGGAATTATGTCACCTTAGTCAACTGGAAGCCTGCGTTAGCCGTTCTCTAAAATGCCTAGCTTAATTGTCTACGTTTTCCTTGGTGGAGCTGAGAGTCTAGGCAGACAGCCGTGCGGTGTAAGCTGTTCTCTTGCTTCCAGTGGGAATAATTTTCTTCTATGGAAACCAGTAGCAGGCGTAAGATTTGACGGTATAGCTGATGTAATTTATTGTCGTGCCGTTCGAGTCTCTGTCTTGCGGATTTGCCAAGTGACGTAAGGATAGAGCTAAGATATGAGCTCTCTTCCACTTCAAGATGTCCACTCAAGATAAGTATTATTTTTATTATTTTTTTTGGTGTGTTGGAACTTTAGGCAAGTTTTTTCAAAAACGTCCTTAGCAGTAAAAACAACGTCGAATCTAAAATTTAACTCTCAGGCCATAAATTGTTTCCCTTTCCTTTCTTTTAAATCACCAGACAAACCTTAAGTTTTTTATGAATTTAAATGAACAGACTCTCAGATGAGGTTAAGACTTTTCTTATTGTGTTGTAATTGAATAAACTGATATTTAATCTGGAACCTCTTACAGTATGTTTTCTTTATATATTTAATATGAACTTTTCCTTTATATCTTGTATATGCTTTATGTTTTCGATCCTCTCACGGCGCGGTCCCGGAATGCATTTTTTTCACAACGCAAAAATGCTGTACACGTTTCACTATACGATCACTTCCTTTAACGGCAAGTAGTTTCATATTTAACATTTAACAATATAGGAATTTCAGATATAACTGGTACCTAGAAGTAAACTATTTAACCTTGGTGGCGAAACTTTCTTCTATATAACATTGGTGCCGTGAAGTAAGATTCATAACATTATTTCCCGGCGTGAACTTAAGCAATTTAACACTGGTGCCGTGACCTCTGCTTAGTGAAGGATCGAATCAGTAATTGATTTTGAATTTACCTATTTTTAGTAATTTACTGTTTTAATGAAGTTGTTAATACAAGAGGATAAATTTTGAGAATCTTTGTGAATTTCAGGAATTTAGGACTTTAACGTTAGGCAATCAGAATTGAACTTTAAAGTTAGGAAAAATAAATATTTTTAATGTAGGAGAATAGGTACTGTACATTCTTACTGTTGAAAATCCTTGAGTGTTTTCTAGATGTGTATTTTTGATTTTCGACGTACTGATTTATGATACAAGATGGAAAATGAATTATTTCACGATAATCCTATGCTATTTGTATATCCTTGTAACAAGTTTCGAGTGCTTGTCTTAAAAAACTGGACTCATTTTTTGAGCACTTCTAAGAGAAAGAGATTAAAGACTCTAATTATTTTACTGAATGAGACAAGCCATAGCTATGGGTAGCTAGAAATTTTTTTTGTGTTTTTGCTACTTATTTAACCTAGAATCTTGTGAAATGTGTAATTGTGAGGGGTAACGTTAGAGAAATTTTGATTTTTTTTTAATTGATTGAATAATATTTTGTGAAATGTATGTAATGTTTTCATGATTCTCTAGCGTAGTATATTATTGCTTTTTGATTTACAATGTTTTGATATGATCCTAGTATATTGTGTAATTGTTAGTAATTTAATTTAGTATTGAGCAATGAATTTTATAAGTTCTTAAGGCATAATGATACAAATGAATGAGTTAGAAAAATTGAAGATTGTTTTTCAATTGCAAAATTCTGTTTTAAAATTAACATGGGTTAGATCTGGATTTTTGCCTGAGATCAGCAATAGTGATGTTTGGTTATTTAATTTTTTTTTTTTTTTGGATTGTATTCTTCAGCTTGAGTGAAGTTCTAATTAGTTTAATGAGTCAGAGTAATTGAGATTAGTTATCTTCTGAGTTTTAAGTTGGTGAAGAGTTGTCATGTGAGAATTGTTTAAACAGTAGAAATTGAGTTAGTCTTGTGTATTGTAGAAAGTGAATTTTAATGAGAATTTTGGTGACAAAGGGAATTTGTTTTGTGAAAATGTTTGAAATAAGTTTGAGAAGATTAGTTACTTATGCTCTGTACTCATGTGTGGGAATTTTCTGTTGATTACAAGTAGTTTGTCTTGAATTTGCTAGTGAATCGTAATAGATTTGATCTGAGTTATTGAATTTTCTTTCTTGGTTGGACTTGTTGCTGAATTTGGGGTTAATTCTTGTTTTGGCTTAAGTTTTGTATTTGAATTGGTAGTATCAAGATAGTTGCATCAGGTTTTTGTTTTGTTTTGGTGGTTTCTGCCAAGGTCCGTAAAATGTAAGTTCTCTGATGTTTGGTTTCTGTGGAAGAATTGAGATTTCTGTGGTCATAGGAAAATAGTAGAATTTGAGTTATGGATTTCATTTGTGTGATTTTTAGGGATTTTGAGTTACGAGTTATGAGTATTTTTTTTAGTTTAGCACTTTTGAGAACTTTGCATTTGTTGCTTGCAGTTAGGTCTTGCGTGAAGTTGTAATGTCCTGAAAGCTCGTTTTCTTGTAAATACTTGCACTTCATGGTGGCACTTGACCTCTTACACCGGGAGAAACAGGAACTTGTTATCTGAGAAAACTATTGTTGTATCTTTTCATTGTGTTGGTTCAGAATTGTAACGTTTCAGTCAGCGCATTTTTCTTTCCGAGATAAGAGATCTTATGTTCTCTTTCAACGTGTCTGGGGGTTTGCTTGATACGTAAAGTTTGAGCCTGTCATTTATAATACAGCTCTTTTCTCAGCTTACATGGACGCGGTAAAGAGTTACTTTGTTTCTTTTGTTTGGGTGGAGGTGTTGCTGAAGGCTGCTACTTAGGTTACTATACAACGTTTTGGAAGTCTGATGCAGAATGGATCTCAGTTTTGCCTAAAATTGGGGGGTTTGTTTTGAACACTTTTTTCTGATTTGTGATATTTTATTTAGTGTTCTAGTAACGTGCTTCAGTCCAGCTTTGATTGATTTCTTTGACTAGTTGAAATTTTTTTTTGTGGGGACCTAATGGATTTTTAGAATTAATGAATTTTTTTTGGTGTTGTCTTACTAAGGGGACTTAAGTTTGGTGTTGTTACTCACTAGTGTTTACCGTGAGGTTTGAAATTTTTAGCGGCACTTCACTCTTGCTGGTTGATTTCTTTTTTGGCTGGATTTGAATTACAGTGAAATATTTTTGGCTTGATATGGTTTAACATAATGACTATTTGTGTATTTGTTTAGGTATTGCAGTTTAAAAATATTTTTTAAGTATCACTGATCTCATTGCTCATTTGAATTATATACGAAATTTTTACAGTTTTATTGTATATTCATTTTATGTGTATATGTGTATCTTGGTAGTATCTGTAAATATTGGCCAAACGTTATTTTGTACATGCATTAGGTTGTATTATTATTATTTTTTTATGTGTGTCTTGGATGAAATTCTAATTGGTATTTGCACAGCGTGTTCTGGATGCTATTTTCAGAATTGATTTTGGTTGGATTGAATTTTTGGACAATCACGTTTTCTTTCTTTCTGATTTTTTGTGTGGGGTATTTTCGGCTGGTTCCGAGGTTCCTTGTGTTGTAACGTTCTTTTCTTTTCTAATGCTTGGCCCTGATCAGGCCGCTTCTGTTCTTAGACGTGATTGTTTGGGATTCATTCTGGGAAGTTATTCAATTTCGTAGTACTTAGGGGTCTTTACTCCTTATTTGAATACGTTCATGTGACATATTTTATCTGGAATTGTTTGAATTATTAGTGTGTTATTTTCTCAGGGATGTATTTTATGTATCTGCGGCGCGTTAATTATCTTATTTTTGTTTATTTCATTTTTTTTGGTGTGAACAATTGGATTAGATTATTTCTTTCTTCGGGTGTGAGTATCCGAACACATTCAGTGGCTTATCTATCGTAAGGGAAAAATTGAAAGATAAAGTCTTCTTCAACTTTGAAAGAGTGATTGTTCTTCCTTGGTCGAAGGTGAGACGTAGGAGGGTGAAATCTGGTTTCTTCTAGGGTCAAGTTCCTCTACTAAGGAGTATTGTGGTGCTGAGTTCACATTCCGGGGTTGGTTGCTTTCATTTTCTCGCGTTGAAGGCTGCAGGGGGGAGTTGTTAACACAATGATTTCTAACGACAGGGTTTTCCCTCGCTTGCATTGACAACTCCGTACTCATTTAATGTACTCCATGATTGTGCTCAGCAGAAATTGTCGCAATAGTAGAATGTGTTCGACCTCAGGTGAAATTGTTTACATTAATGGACTGAAAAGGAATGAATAGATAAATAAACGTTCAGAAATGTGGCCACACAAAGACTGCAACACTAATGTGATGCAATGAACTGAAAAAAAAAAAAAAAAAAAAAGAGAAATTCTTTTTGTCATAAAATTATTGATTGATCTTAGACATATTTTGTTTGTGATTAACGCCTTATTTTTATTTTTATTTTTGTATGTGTTCTGAGTATTTCTAGGTTTAATTAATTAAGTGATTTAATTGATGTTTTGATTAATTGTTTTTTAATGATCTTCCTTGAGTATTTTAATTAGTAATTGCTTTGATTAATCTTGTTGTTTTACTTGCACATTTTGGACTTTAAATTTAATGTGTCAGTTACGTCACTGTACCAAGGAGTCGTGTGAAATATTGTTACATTATGTTATCCTTTAGCCTTATTGCACAGTATGAGTCATGGTATTTCAAGAAGTGTCTGTCTGCTAAATTTTGGTAAAACAAAATTTAATTCCTTAGGGGAAAGGAATGTTATGTAGAGAAATTATCTGATAGCGTTATAAAAAAATTAGGTTAATGATTTTATGATTTATGGAAATCTTAATTTTTATTTGATTATGAATTATTTATTTTAAGGCTTTAATTTTGGGGAGAAACAGATGCTTCGGGAAATATTATTTAGTATAAATGAATATTATTTATTTTCTTTTATTTGCAAATCTTGTACAAACTTTTATTCATTGTGAAAGAAGCAGGGAAAGGGAGGCAATTTTCGCCAAGTCATGATTTCGCGCGCTTTAGAATGTTCGAGAAAGAATTTTCATTGTTAGTTGACCTTAAGAGAGGAACGTACGTGACGGAAAGGTCAAAGGTTGCTACTTGTCTTTCAATGTAAGTCATTCAGGTTTTGGCGATTGAGGGTCCGGTTGTTGGCTAAGTGAAGAAGGGCGCGCGATCACCCTTATTTCCGCATTCTGGAGTTGAAAACGAAGATTTTGCCATAATTAAGGGGGCGATAAGTGAAGCCATAGTGGGAGCCCGTTTGGTGAAGGACAAGAAGGAAATTTGAGTTGGACACACTTACTTTTGGCTGACTCTCGGACTGACTCGCTGATTTTTGGGCTTGCTGGACAAAATGTAAGTGACTCCGAGAGGTGTTTTCCGGCGGGGAGCGGCAAATATGCTCCCCGGCCGCGTTTGGTTAAGAGGCGAGACACACTTACTCTTGACCGGAGAAAGGAAAAGATTTAGTCGGCATCGAGCAGTGCTTCCGGCGGGGAGCGGCAATTATGCTCCCCGGCCGCGGGTTTTCTCAAAATGCGAAGAAAAAAAAAAAAAACTGTTGAGCGAATAACAAAAAAAATTAACAGAGACTTGGGTCTCTATCTGTATCGGCAAAAGTCAGGACGATGTCCTCTGAACTCCGACTTGAAAACAGAAGGAATTATGTCACCTTAGTCAACTGGAAGCCTGCGTTAGCCGTTCTCTAAAATGCCTAGCTTAATTGTCTACGTTTTCCTTGGTGGAGCTGAGAGTCTAGGCAGACAGCCGTGCGGTGTAAGCTGTTCTCTTGCTTCCAGTGGGAATAATTTTCTTCTATGGAAACCAGTAGCAGGCGTAAGATTTGACGGTATAGCTGATGTAATTTATTGTCGTGCCGTTCGAGTCTCTGTCTTGCGGATTTGCCAAGTGACGTAAGGATAGAGCTAAGATATGAGCTCTCTTCCACTTCAAGATGTCCACTCAAGATAAGTATTATTTTTATTATTTTTTTTGGTGTGTTGGAACTTTAGGCAAGTTTTTTCAAAAACGTCCTTAGCAGTAAAAACAACGTCGAATCTAAAATTTAACTCTCAGGCCATAAATTGTTTCCCTTTCCTTTCTTTTAAATCACCAGACAAACCTTAAGTTTTTTATGAATTTAAATGAACAGACTCTCAGATGAGGTTAAGACTTTTCTTATTGTGTTGTAATTGAATAAACTGATATTTAATCTGGAACCTCTTACAGTATGTTTTCTTTATATATTTAATATGAACTTTTCCTTTATATCTTGTATATGCTTTATGTTTTCGATCCTCTCACGGCGCGGTCCCGGAATGCATTTTTTTCACAACGCAAAAATGCTGTACACGTTTCACTATACGATCACTTCCTTTAACGGCAAGTAGTTTCATATTTAACATTTAACAATATAGGAATTTCAGATATAACTGGTACCTAGAAGTAAACTATTTAACCTTGGTGGCGAAACTTTCTTCTATATAACATTGGTGCCGTGAAGTAAGATTCATAACATTATTTCCCGGCGTGAACTTAAGCAATTTAACACTGGTGCCGTGACCTCTGCTTAGTGAAGGATCGAATCAGTAATTGATTTTGAATTTACCTATTTTTAGTAATTTACTGTTTTAATGAAGTTGTTAATACAAGAGGATAAATTTTGAGAATCTTTGTGAATTTCAGGAATTTAGGACTTTAACGTTAGGCAATCAGAATTGAACTTTAAAGTTAGGAAAAATAAATATTTTTAATGTAGGAGAATAGGTACTGTACATTCTTACTGTTGAAAATCCTTGAGTGTTTTCTAGATGTGTATTTTTGATTTTCGACGTACTGATTTATGATACAAGATGGAAAATGAATTATTTCACGATAATCCTATGCTATTTGTATATCCTTGTAACAAGTTTCGAGTGCTTGTCTTAAAAAACTGGACTCATTTTTTGAGCACTTCTAAGAGAAAGAGATTAAAGACTCTAATTATTTTACTGAATGAGACAAGCCATAGCTATGGGTAGCTAGAAATTTTTTTTGTGTTTTTGCTACTTATTTAACCTAGAATCTTGTGAAATGTGTAATTGTGAGGGGTAACGTTAGAGAAATTTTGATTTTTTTTTAATTGATTGAATAATATTTTGTGAAATGTATGTAATGTTTTCATGATTCTCTAGCGTAGTATATTATTGCTTTTTGATTTACAATGTTTTGATATGATCCCAGTATATTGTGTAATTGTTAGTAATTTAATTTAGTATTGAGCAATGAATTTTATAAGTTCTTAAGGCATAATGATACAAATGAATGAGTTAGAAAAATTGAAGATTGTTTTTCAATTGCAAAATTCTGTTTTAAAATTAACATGGGTTAGATCTGGATTTTTGCCTGAGATCAGCAATAGTGATGTTTGGTTATTTAATTTTTTTTTTTTTTGGATTGTATTCTTCAGCTTGAGTGAAGTTCTAATTAGTTTAATGAGTCAGAGTAATTGAGATTAGTTATCTTCTGAGTTTTAAGTTGGTGAAGAGTTGTCATGTGAGAATTGTTTAAACAGTAGAAATTGAGTTAGTCTTGTGTATTGTAGAAAGTGAATTTTAATGAGAATTTTGGTGACAAAGGGAATTTGTTTTGTGAAAATGTTTGAAATAAGTTTGAGAAGATTAGTTACTTATGCTCTGTACTCATGTGTGGGAATTTTCTGTTGATTACAAGTAGTTTGTCTTGAATTTGCTAGTGAATCGTAATAGATTTGATCTGAGTTATTGAATTTTCTTTCTTGGTTGGACTTGTTGCTGAATTTGGGGTTAATTCTTGTTTTGGCTTAAGTTTTGTATTTGAATTGGTAGTATCAAGATAGTTGCATCAGGTTTTTGTTTTGTTTTGGTGGTTTCTGCCAAGGTCCGTAAAATGTAAGTTCTCTGATGTTTGGTTTCTGTGGAAGAATTGAGATTTCTGTGGTCATAGGAAAATAGTAGAATTTGAGTTATGGATTTCATTTGTGTGATTTTTAGGGATTTTGAGTTACGAGTTATGAGTATTTTTTTTAGTTTAGCACTTTTGAGAACTTTGCATTTGTTGCTTGCAGTTAGGTCTTGCGTGAAGTTGTAATGTCCTGAAAGCTCGTTTTCTTGTAAATACTTGCACTTCATGGTGGCACTTGACCTCTTACACCGGGAGAAACAGGAACTTGTTATCTGAGAAAACTATTGTTGTATCTTTTCATTGTGTTGGTTCAGAATTGTAACGTTTCAGTCAGCGCATTTTTCTTTCCGAGATAAGAGATCTTATGTTCTCTTTCAACGTGTCTGGGGGTTTGCTTGATACGTAAAGTTTGAGCCTGTCATTTATAATACAGCTCTTTTCTCAGCTTACATGGACGCGGTAAAGAGTTACTTTGTTTCTTTTGTTTGGGTGGAGGTGTTGCTGAAGGCTGCTACTTAGGTTACTATACAACGTTTTGGAAGTCTGATGCAGAATGGATCTCAGTTTTGCCTAAAATTGGGGGGTTTGTTTTGAACACTTTTTTCTGATTTGTGATATTTTATTTAGTGTTCTAGTAACGTGCTTCAGTCCAGCTTTGATTGATTTCTTTGACTAGTTGAAATTTTTTTTTGTGGGGACCTAATGGATTTTTAGAATTAATGAATTTTTTTTGGTGTTGTCTTACTAAGGGGACTTAAGTTTGGTGTTGTTACTCACTAGTGTTTACCGTGAGGTTTGAAATTTTTAGCGGCACTTCACTCTTGCTGGTTGATTTCTTTTTTGGCTGGATTTGAATTACAGTGAAATATTTTTGGCTTGATATGGTTTAACATAATGACTATTTGTGTATTTGTTTAGGTATTGCAGTTTAAAAATATTTTTTAAGTATCACTGATCTCATTGCTCATTTGAATTATATACGAAATTTTTACAGTTTTATTGTATATTCATTTTATGTGTATATGTGTATCTTGGTAGTATCTGTAAATATTGGCCAAACGTTATTTTGTACATGCATTAGGTTGTATTATTATTATTTTTTTATGTGTGTCTTGGATGAAATTCTAATTGGTATTTGCACAGCGTGTTCTGGATGCTATTTTCAGAATTGATTTTGGTTGGATTGAATTTTTGGACAATCACGTTTTCTTTCTTTCTGATTTTTTGTGTGGGGTATTTTCGGCTGGTTCCGAGGTTCCTTGTGTTGTAACGTTCTTTTCTTTTCTAATGCTTGGCCCTGATCAGGCCGCTTCTGTTCTTAGACGTGATTGTTTGGGATTCATTCTGGGAAGTTATTCAATTTCGTAGTACTTAGGGGTCTTTACTCCTTATTTGAATACGTTCATGTGACATATTTTATCTGGAATTGTTTGAATTATTAGTGTGTTATTTTCTCAGGGATGTATTTTATGTATCTGCGGCGCGTTAATTATCTTATTTTTGTTTATTTCATTTTTTTTGGTGTGAACAATTGGATTAGATTATTTCTTTCTTCGGGTGTGAGTATCCGAACACATTCAGTGGCTTATCTATCGTAAGGGAAAAATTGAAAGATAAAGTCTTCTTCAACTTTGAAAGAGTGATTGTTCTTCCTTGGTCGAAGGTGAGACGTAGGAGGGTGAAATCTGGTTTCTTCTAGGGTCAAGTTCCTCTACTAAGGAGTATTGTGGTGCTGAGTTCACATTCCGGGGTTGGTTGCTTTCATTTTCTCGCGTTGAAGGCTGCAGGGGGGAGTTGTTAACACAATGATTTCTAACGACAGGGTTTTCCCTCGCTTGCATTGACAACTCCGTACTCATTTAATGTACTCCATGATTGTGCTCAGCAGAAATTGTCGCAATAGTAGAATGTGTTCGACCTCAGGTGAAATTGTTTACATTAATGGACTGAAAAGGAATGAATAGATAAATAAACGTTCAGAAATGTGGCCACACAAAGACTGCAACACTAATGTGATGCAATGAACTGAAAAAAAAAAAAAAAAAAAAAGAGAAATTCTTTTTGTCATAAAATTATTGATTGATCTTAGACATATTTTGTTTGTGATTAACGCCTTATTTTTATTTTTATTTTTGTATGTGTTCTGAGTATTTCTAGGTTTAATTAATTAAGTGATTTAATTGATGTTTTGATTAATTGTTTTTTAATGATCTTCCTTGAGTATTTTAATTAGTAATTGCTTTGATTAATCTTGTTGTTTTACTTGCACATTTTGGACTTTAAATTTAATGTGTCAGTTACGTCACTGTACCAAGGAGTCGTGTGAAATATTGTTACATTATGTTATCCTTTAGCCTTATTGCACAGTATGAGTCATGGTATTTCAAGAAGTGTCTGTCTGCTAAATTTTGGTAAAACAAAATTTAATTCCTTAGGGGAAAGGAATGTTATGTAGAGAAATTATCTGATAGCGTTATAAAAAAATTAGGTTAATGATTTTATGATTTATGGAAATCTTAATTTTTATTTGATTATGAATTATTTATTTTAAGGCTTTAATTTTGGGGAGAAACAGATGCTTCGGGAAATATTATTTAGTATAAATGAATGTTATTTATTTTCTTTTATTTGCAAATCTTGTACAAACTTTTATTCATTGTGAAAGAAGCAGGGAAAGGGAGGCAATTTTCGCCAAGTCATGATTTCGCGCGCTTTAGAATGTTCGAGAAAGAATTTTCATTGTTAGTTGACCTTAAGAGAGGAACGTACGTGACGGAAAGGTCAAAGGTTGCTACTTGTCTTTCAATGTAAGTGATTCAGGTTTTGGCGATTGAGGGTCCGGTTGTTGGCTAAGTGAAGAAGGGCGCGCGATCACCCTTATTTCCGCATTCTGGAGTTGAAAACGAAGATTTTGCCATAATTAAGGGGGCGATAAGTGAAGCCATAGTGGGAGCCCGTTTGGTGAAGGACAAGAAGGAAATTTGAGTTGGACACACTTACTTTTGGCTGACTCTCGGACTGACTCGCTGATTTTTGGGCTTGCTGGACAAAATGTAAGTGACTCCGAGAGGTGTTTTCCGGCGGGGAGCGGCAAATATGTTCCCCGGCCGCGTTTGGTTAAGAGGCGAGACACACTTACTCTTGACCGGAGAAAGGAAAAGATTTAGTCGGCATCGAGCAGTGCTTCCGGCGGGGAGCGGCAATTATGCTCCCCGGCCGCGGGTTTTCTCAAAATGCGAAGAAAAAAAAAAAAAACTGTTGAGCGAATAACAAAAAAAATTAACAGAGACTTGGGTCTCTATCTGTATCGGCAAAAGTCAGGACGATGTCCTCTGAACTCCGACTTGAAAACAGAAGGAATTATGTCACCTTAGTCAACTGGAAGCCTGCGTTAGCCGTTCTCTAAAATGCCTAGCTTAATTGTCTACGTTTTCCTTGGTGGAGCTGAGAGTCTAGGCAGACAGCCGTGCGGTGTAAGCTGTTCTCTTGCTTCCAGTGGGAATAATTTTCTTCTATGGAAACCAGTAGCAGGCGTAAGATTTGACGGTATAGCTGATGTAATTTATTGTCGTGCCGTTCGAGTCTCTGTCTTGCGGATTTGCCAAGTGACGTAAGGATAGAGCTAAGATATGAGCTCTCTTCCACTTCAAGATGTCCACTCAAGATAAGTATTATTTTTATTATTTTTTTTGGTGTGTTGGAACTTTAGGCAAGTTTTTTCAAAAACGTCCTTAGCAGTAAAAACAACGTCGAATCTAAAATTTAACTCTCAGGCCATAAATTGTTTCCCTTTCCTTTCTTTTAAATCACCAGACAAACCTTAAGTTTTTTATGAATTTAAATGAACAGACTCTCAGATGAGGTTAAGACTTTTCTTATTGTGTTGTAATTGAATAAACTGATATTTAATCTGGAACCTCTTACAGTATGTTTTCTTTATATATTTAATATGAACTTTTCCTTTATATCTTGTATATGCTTTATGTTTTCGATCCTCTCACGGCGCGGTCCCGGAATGCATTTTTTTCACAACGCAAAAATGCTGTACACGTTTCACTATACGATCACTTCCTTTAACGGCAAGTAGTTTCATATTTAACATTTAACAATATAGGAATTTCAGATATAACTGGTACCTAGAAGTAAACTATTTAACCTTGGTGGCGAAACTTTCTTCTATATAACATTGGTGCCGTGAAGTAAGATTCATAACATTATTTCCCGGCGTGAACTTAAGCAATTTAACACTGGTGCCGTGACCTCTGCTTAGTGAAGGATCGAATCAGTAATTGATTTTGAATTTACCTATTTTTAGTAATTTACTGTTTTAATGAAGTTGTTAATACAAGAGGATAAATTTTGAGAATCTTTGTGAATTTCAGGAATTTAGGACTTTAACGTTAGGCAATCAGAATTGAACTTTAAAGTTAGGAAAAATAAATATTTTTAATGTAGGAGAATAGGTACTGTACATTCTTACTGTTGAAAATCCTTGAGTGTTTTCTAGATGTGTATTTTTGATTTTCGACGTACTGATTTATGATACAAGATGGAAAATGAATTATTTCACGATAATCCTATGCTATTTGTATATCCTTGTAACAAGTTTCGAGTGCTTGTCTTAAAAAACTGGACTCATTTTTTGAGCACTTCTAAGAGAAAGAGATTAAAGACTCTAATTATTTTACTGAATGAGACAAGCCATAGCTATGGGTAGCTAGAAATTTTTTTTGTGTTTTTGCTACTTATTTAACCTAGAATCTTGTGAAATGTGTAATTGTGAGGGGTAACGTTAGAGAAATTTTGATTTTTTTTTAATTGATTGAATAATATTTTGTGAAATGTATGTAATGTTTTCATGATTCTCTAGCGTAGTATATTATTGCTTTTTGATTTACAATGTTTTGATATGATCCCAGTATATTGTGTAATTGTTAGTAATTTAATTTAGTATTGAGCAATGAATTTTATAAGTTCTTAAGGCATAATGATACAAATGAATGAGTTAGAAAAATTGAAGATTGTTTTTCAATTGCAAAATTCTGTTTTAAAATTAACATGGGTTAGATCTGGATTTTTGCCTGAGATCAGCAATAGTGATGTTTGGTTATTTAATTTTTTTTTTTTTTGGATTGTATTCTTCAGCTTGAGTGAAGTTCTAATTAGTTTAATGAGTCAGAGTAATTGAGATTAGTTATCTTCTGAGTTTTAAGTTGGTGAAGAGTTGTCATGTGAGAATTGTTTAAACAGTAGAAATTGAGTTAGTCTTGTGTATTGTAGAAAGTGAATTTTAATGAGAATTTTGGTGACAAAGGGAATTTGTTTTGTGAAAATGTTTGAAATAAGTTTGAGAAGATTAGTTACTTATGCTCTGTACTCATGTGTGGGAATTTTCTGTTGATTACAAGTAGTTTGTCTTGAATTTGCTAGTGAATCGTAATAGATTTGATCTGAGTTATTGAATTTTCTTTCTTGGTTGGACTTGTTGCTGAATTTGGGGTTAATTCTTGTTTTGGCTTAAGTTTTGTATTTGAATTGGTAGTATCAAGATAGTTGCATCAGGTTTTTGTTTTGTTTTGGTGGTTTCTGCCAAGGTCCGTAAAATGTAAGTTCTCTGATGTTTGGTTTCTGTGGAAGAATTGAGATTTCTGTGGTCATAGGAAAATAGTAGAATTTGAGTTATGGATTTCATTTGTGTGATTTTTAGGGATTTTGAGTTACGAGTTATGAGTATTTTTTTTAGTTTAGCACTTTTGAGAACTTTGCATTTGTTGCTTGCAGTTAGGTCTTGCGTGAAGTTGTAATGTCCTGAAAGCTCGTTTTCTTGTAAATACTTGCACTTCATGGTGGCACTTGACCTCTTACACCGGGAGAAACAGGAACTTGTTATCTGAGAAAACTATTGTTGTATCTTTTCATTGTGTTGGTTCAGAATTGTAACGTTTCAGTCAGCGCATTTTTCTTTCCGAGATAAGAGATCTTATGTTCTCTTTCAACGTGTCTGGGGGTTTGCTTGATACGTAAAGTTTGAGCCTGTCATTTATAATACAGCTCTTTTCTCAGCTTACATGGACGCGGTAAAGAGTTACTTTGTTTCTTTTGTTTGGGTGGAGGTGTTGCTGAAGGCTGCTACTTAGGTTACTATACAACGTTTTGGAAGTCTGATGCAGAATGGATCTCAGTTTTGCCTAAAATTGGGGGGTTTGTTTTGAACACTTTTTTCTGATTTGTGATATTTTATTTAGTGTTCTAGTAACGTGCTTCAGTCCAGCTTTGATTGATTTCTTTGACTAGTTGAAATTTTTTTTTGTGGGGACCTAATGGATTTTTAGAATTAATGAATTTTTTTTGGTGTTGTCTTACTAAGGGGACTTAAGTTTGGTGTTGTTACTCACTAGTGTTTACCGTGAGGTTTGAAATTTTTAGCGGCACTTCACTCTTGCTGGTTGATCTTTTTTGGCTGGATTTGAATTACAGTGAAATATTTTTGGCTTGATATGGTTTAACATAATGACTATTTGTGTATTTGTTTAGGTATTGCAGTTTAAAAATATTTTTTAAGTATCACTGATCTCATTGCTCATTTGAATTATATACGAAATTTTTACAGTTTTATTGTATATTCATTTTATGTGTATATGTGTATCTTGGTAGTATCTGTAAATATTGGCCAAACGTTATTTTGTACATGCATTAGGTTGTATTATTATTATTTTTTTATGTGTGTCTTGGATGAAATTCTAATTGGTATTTGCACAGCGTGTTCTGGATGCTATTTTCAGAATTGATTTTGGTTGGATTGAATTTTTGGACAATCACGTTTTCTTTCTTTCTGATTTTTTGTGTGGGGTATTTTCGGCTGGTTCCGAGGTTCCTTGTGTTGTAACGTTCTTTTCTTTTCTAATGCTTGGCCCTGATCAGGCCGCTTCTGTTCTTAGACGTGATTGTTTGGGATTCATTCTGGGAAGTTATTCAATTTCGTAGTACTTAGGGGTCTTTACTCCTTATTTGAATACGTTCATGTGACATATTTTATCTGGAATTGTTTGAATTATTAGTGTGTTATTTTCTCAGGGATGTATTTTATGTATCTGCGGCGCGTTAATTATCTTATTTTTGTTTATTTCATTTTTTTTGGTGTGAACAATTGGATTAGATTATTTCTTTCTTCGGGTGTGAGTATCCGAACACATTCAGTGGCTTATCTATCGTAAGGGAAAAATTGAAAGATAAAGTCTTCTTCAACTTTGAAAGAGTGATTGTTCTTCCTTGGTCGAAGGTGAGACGTAGGAGGGTGAAATCTGGTTTCTTCTAGGGTCAAGTTCCTCTACTAAGGAGTATTGTGGTGCTGAGTTCACATTCCGGGGTTGGTTGCTTTCATTTTCTCGCGTTGAAGGCTGCAGGGGGGAGTTGTTAACACAATGATTTCTAACGACAGGGTTTTCCCTCGCTTGCATTGACAACTCCGTACTCATTTAATGTACTCCATGATTGTGCTCAGCAGAAATTGTCGCAATAGTAGAATGTGTTCGACCTCAGGTGAAATTGTTTACATTAATGGACTGAAAAGGAATGAATAGATAAATAAACGTTCAGAAATGTGGCCACACAAAGACTGCAACACTAATGTGATGCAATGAACTGAAAAAAAAAAAAAAAAAGAGAAATTCTTTTTGTCATAAAATTATTGATTGATCTTAGACATATTTTGTTTGTGATTAACGCCTTATTTTTATTTTTATTTTTGTATGTGTTCTGAGTATTTCTAGGTTTAATTAATTAAGTGATTTAATTGATGTTTTGATTAATTGTTTTTTAATGATCTTCCTTGAGTATTTTAATTAGTAATTGCTTTGATTAATCTTGTTGTTTTACTTGCACATTTTGGACTTTAAATTTAATGTGTCAGTTACGTCACTGTACCAAGGAGTCGTGTGAAATATTGTTACATTATGTTATCCTTTAGCCTTATTGCACAGTATGAGTCATGGTATTTCAAGAAGTGTCTGTCTGCTAAATTTTGGTAAAACAAAATTTAATTCCTTAGGGGAAAGGAATGTTATGTAGAGAAATTATCTGATAGCGTTATAAAAAAATTAGGTTAATGATTTTATGATTTATGGAAATCTTAATTTTTATTTGATTATGAATTATTTATTTTAAGGCTTTAATTTTGGGGAGAAACAGATGCTTCGGGAAATATTATTTAGTATAAATGAATGTTATTTATTTTCTTTTATTTGCAAATCTTGTACAAACTTTTATTCATTGTGAAAGAAGCAGGGAAAGGGAGGCAATTTTCGCCAAGTCATGATTTCGCGCGCTTTAGAATGTTCGAGAAAGAATTTTCATTGTTAGTTGACCTTAAGAGAGGAACGTACGTGACGGAAAGGTCAAAGGTTGCTACTTGTCTTTCAATGTAAGTGATTCAGGTTTTGGCGATTGAGGGTCCGGTTGTTGGCTAAGTGAAGAAGGGCGCGCGATCACCCTTATTTCCGCATTCTGGAGTTGAAAACGAAGATTTTGCCATAATTAAGGGGGCGATAAGTGAAGCCATAGTGGGAGCCCGTTTGGTGAAGGACAAGAAGGAAATTTGAGTTGGACACACTTACTTTTGGCTGACTCTCGGACTGACTCGCTGATTTTTGGGCTTGCTGGGCAAAATGTAAGTGACTCCGAGAGGTGTTTTCCGGCGGGGAGCGGCAAATATGTTCCCCGGCCGCGTTTGGTTAAGAGGCGAGACACACTTACTCTTGACCGGAGAAAGGAAAAGATTTAGTCGGCATCGAGCAGTGCTTCCGGTGGGGAGCGGCAATTATGCTCCCCGGCCGCGGGTTTTCTCAAAATGCGAAGAAAAAAAAAAAACTGTTGAGCGAATAACAAAAAAAATTAACAGAGACTTGGGTCTCTATCTGTATCGGCAAAAGTCAGGACGATGTCCTCTGAACTCCGACTTGAAAACAGAAGGAATTATGTCACCTTAGTTAACTGGAAGCCTGCGTTAGCCGTTCTCTAAAATGCCTAGCTTAATTGTCTACGTTTTCCTTGGTGGAGCTGAGAGTCTAGGCAGACAGCCGTGCGGTGTAAGCTGTTCTCTTGCTTCCAGTGGGAATAATTTTCTTCTATGGAAACCAGTAGCAGGCGTAAGATTTGACGGTATAGCTGATGTAATTTATTGTCGTGCCGTTCGAGTCTCTGTCTTGCGGATTTGCCAAGTGACGTAAGGATAGAGCTAAGATATGAGCTCTCCTCCACTTCAAGATGTCCACTCAAGATAAGTATTATTTTTATTATTTTTTTTGGTGTGTTGGAACTTTAGGCAAGTTTTTTCAAAAACGTCCTTAGCAGTAAAAACAACGTCGAATCTAAAATTTAACTCTCAGGCCATAAATTGTTTCCCTTTCCTTTCTTTTAAATCACCAGACAAACCTTAAGTTTTTTATGAATTTAAATGAACAGACTCTCAGATGAGGTTAAGACTTTTCTTATTGTGTTGTAATTGAATAAACTGATATTTAATCTGGAACCTCTTACAGTATGTTTTCTTTATATATTTAATATGAACTTTTCCTTTATATCTTGTATATGTTTTATGTTTTCGATCCTCTCACGGCGCGGTCCCGGAATGCATTTTTTTCACAACGCAAAAATGCTGTACACGTTTCACTATACGATCACTTCCTTTAACGGCAAGTAGTTTCATATTTAACATTTAACAATATAGGAATTTCAGATATAACTGGTACCTAGAAGTAAACTATTTAACCTTGGTGGCGAAACTTTCTTCTATATAACATTGGTGCCGTGAAGTAAGATTCATAACATTATTTCCCGGCGTGAACTTAAGCAATTTAACAATGCAAAATTTATTTAACCATTTTTTTTTTTTTTTTTTTTTTTTTTTTTTTTTTTTTTTACTAAACTGAGTGAAATGGCTTTTAAAGCAATGTACTGAAAGTCAGCCTACTTAAACTTCCATGCGACGAAAATTTGTTTCTACTTTTCATTTCAAAACTCATAGAAAAGTCATCATAACCAAACAGCCGATGAAAGTGGAATTACTTTCTGCTTTCGTTCATTCTAAAATTTGAAGTTGAAATCTCATAATTTGAAAATCTTCATACATCTTCACAAGGTTTAATTACAAATCAAGAGGAAATTGTGGCAATTCCTAGCATTTAAAACTTCGAATGCAAATTAATAGTAGTTAATGAGAAAATGTTGCATCATTCTTCAAACAATATGCCTAGTATATTTTCATTAGAAATTTCATATGTGTATATGGTGTGTGTATATATATATATACAGAGAGAGAGAAAGAGACATGCGTGTATGCATGAATACAGAATTATAAATTTAATTAGGATACAGGAAACTTTCACTGGGTTACAAGAAAGGGTTGATCAAGATAAATGTGTCCCCTGTTTCAAAGTGATGCAAAAATTTTTAAACAAATTAATGGATACTTAATGAGGAACACCACCTACATTTGTAACCTATGTTCATTTGTTAAGGGATTTATAATTATACAAAAATAGGAAGAATCTATGAAAAAAAATCGATTAGATTTAGATATTATAGCTATTAATTACTTAGCTATTAAAAGAACATTATTTACCCCAGTTGATGAAAATTAAATAAAACCCACAATCATTTACAAGTGAAATATTTTGACTTTAGCATTTTTAAAAAATGCGTTTAGTTTAATTTTAAAGTCATTACATGGAAATTCAACAACTCCAAAAAGTTATGCCAAACACCATTATAAATAAAATTCCTCGAATTAAAATCATTGAACCGAAGTTTGTGGTGTTCGAAATAAAATAAAATTACTTATACGAAACTTAAGGAAAATAAATACCCAGCTACTTACTTAACAAGACATTAAAAAACTTAAATGTAAGTGCATAACCTTTTAAAGGAACGAATGAAGGGATTAACTGAAACCTTAACAGGAGGTCAACACTGGATGTGTAGTTTATGTAAATATATGCATATCCAGGGTTCTATGCTATTACTTACAGACAAGAGTATACCCTTTTTTAGAGTCCACGTAACGCTCCAGAATGAAGAAATTTTGTTTTTAACAAAGATGCTCTATTTTTTTTTACTTCGCATTTTAGCATATCCAACTGTTTTTAATTAATTTAAAATAAAATTCAATTATGCCATCTGTCTTAAACTGCCATTAACATTTTATGCCTACAATCTCCAAAAGCGTACCCTAAACTCTTCAAACGTTTCAACATTCATTCCGCTTTATATCACAGACCAAGTTTTGATATTTTACACATAGTAGTTATATTCAATACAGTTAGGCTTAAAGCATAGGGAAACTTATTAATTTTTCGTTCTGGGTTGAGCACGAAATAAACCATACGCGACAACTTTTCATATTCAAGAAATAAATACATTTATGAAAGAAAAATTAAATGAATTCAATAATTTATCCTGGTTTTCAGAATTTCAATTTTATATTTATCCCTATTTTTCAAAATTTCAAGTTTAAATTTATCCTTATTTTTGAAACGTTTAACACTAGTAATCATATAGCAAGACAAAGATCGATAACAAAATGTATCGCCTAAACCTAACTAAATGGATTATTGACTATTCAGAGATATTTTGTCTCAAAATTGGTTCGAGGGGATAAAGTAAGTTACTTCCAGAGAATTTCATGCCTTTCTTTTGAGAGCTGATAATGTGTTTCTTTCAAGGGTTCCTTTCGAGGTGCTGCTTTCTCTCCACGAATGCATTCCTTCAAAAGAGACAACCATTGAGAACTTTGTCGTGATAAACAATGTAATCATAATACAATTTTCGGTTGTTTCAATAACAGTAAGTAAATCGTATTTTGAAAAAAAAAAAAAAACTTTATAAAATTAAGATTTTTTTATTTTAATTAATTTATTTTTAACATATGTACTTAGATATGTTTCACATCTATTTAGATGTGTTATTGTATAAAAAGTGGAAGCAATGTGTTAGAAGCAAAATATAGGAATACAAGATAAGCCTTGGAAGTTTCAGCTTTCTTTTTCATTAAACCTTTACAAATGTAATAAAAAATCCAGTTAACGACGAACGACTATTTAATGGCAAGAAAAAGCCTTCTCCTATAGTTTGTTACTTTAAACCAGGCGCTTTAGTGGCATTTCTTTTCCCCAAACCTTGACACATAATCGTAGCAGCTACTCTGCTGAAACAAATGTTGAATATATTTGCTATAATCCTCAAACATCCTTTATGTGGTGATGACGGTATCGGTGTATATTACGATCGTAAATTAGGGGTGGGTCGCAATAATCTTAAAATGTTTATTTTAAAGTAACAGACTACAGATAAGTTAAAGTAGATACCACTAGAGAATAAGCTAAAGAGGAAGTGATTTCCTGGAAGAAAAACTGCGTGAGGTTGTCCATAGATTTGGAAGGAAAGTTAATGAGTCAACTAGTTTGAGGTACGTCTGTTTTTGAGAAGAGAATTGTAGTGCAAGTGCAATGCTTTGGATGCGGCTTTATATTTTGTCCCATTAAAAAACCCGTCTCTTCGTGCTTTATCTTAGTAAGAAATTCTGGCCCGCGGATAGAAAATACAGCACAATTGAATGAAAATGTGCGACCATAATACACACTCTAAAAAATTTAGGTTTTCTTCGATGGCCGGCATTCAGTAATTCAAATGGTTATCGACCTCTCGCGGTGCTAAGTTATCATTCAGGTGCGAATCAAAGGTTATTAAGGTAGTTCCTATGCATCCAATCATATGAATACAAGATCGAACGTAGACCAAAAAGCGAAAATAAAAGCGCGTTTGCACTTAGTCACATAGAGTTAACAGGAAATAATAGATAGGATCATTATTAAGAAATTCACATACTTAATTGATTTAATGACATTTTAGAACTCTTATTGACTTGTGTAAAATGTTGAATGTAAAGTTTTAAATTTTTGTCTCAAGATTCTTTAGCAAGAGAAATCTGAGGCATTGTAATTTTGTATATGCGTGATCGTGACAAGAGCTCAGCCTGATGAAACCGAATTTTACCGTAGGCCAACCCTGCTCTAAAATGTTATGTTGCTGGGAATGGGCTCTAAAGACTGCGAATTTTAACGTATTTTACAAGCATATGGGAAATTAAGCTAAACCTTTCCACGTGGTGAAAATCGAGAAATATTTCTTCCAGACAAGCCGGCTTCTATGAGAACTCAGATACAAATGACAGCGTCTAATGTAATATGACGAGCTCAGCACATCTGCATCCGATTGTGCTGCAAGCATCAATGGAGTGAGCGCTTTGAATAAAGAATAATTTTTCCTGCCTTCGGAAAGCGGCATTTCTCGTCGAAACGACGGAACTACTCCGTGCAAGTCAGGAGAGTCAAACAGTGTGATAAGCATGTTTCTATTAAAAAAAATAATTTATTGTAAATAGTTGTTCGTTTGCATTTTAGTCCAGAAATAAAGGTTTTCATGCGTTTAACTTCGCCTTCCTCTTTTCCTATTTGGCTGTGATATTGCAGTATATACAGATTCTTCATTAACTGATAGTACACCAGGATTTCATTTCAATACCTTACACATAAAATTAAAACTTTTACCAAATTCATGAAATTTAATTATTAATAAAAGCACATTTGTTCACTGCCTAATGATAGGAAGAAAAATGTTTTGAGATTTTATTATCTCTAAGAGATTTAAAGAAGGAAATGCAGAGAAACATGCTCTTTTCCTATCCAAAATTACCTTGTTGAAGTTACTGCACAAATTAGTAGAAGTAATACAAATTTTCTTTCATGACCTAACATAAAAATATATTTACTGAAAATAATAACATTTAACATTCTTTGACAAATGGTGACTCCCTGAGAGTAAATATTTGTACGGGAATTAGTTGTTTTATCAATAACTGTCTTTTCGTATTTAATGGAAAGATAACATGAGCTTTAACAGAATTGCTGTCTTTGCGGAGGAAATATTTCTTCGCAATTTCCTGCAATAACACATTTTGTTTGGTTATGGAAGTTTGCTTCACTGTACAGTGATTTACAAATCCTCTTTCATTCTGCTATTAAAAAGTTGCTTTTTTTATTAAAAGTGACGTTTTCTAAAAGTTGTACTGAACAATAGTCAATGTGATTTTGTCATCGCAATTATTAACCGTAAAACTATACAGTACTTTTTCTATTATTCAAAGTCCGGACGTCATCTATTGCAAGCACACCGAAACAAAGAAAGAACGTCTTTTGTGGCCTTAAGAATCTATAATTACCCATTTAACCTTTTTATTATCTTTTTTTCTTTTATTCAGTCAACTTTAAATCGATTCCTTTAACTAAAATTCCCTTGTCTCATCACACATTCCAGGAATTTTGTCACATACTTTACATGTGAAAAAGATTTAAAAAATAATGCCGATATATGACTTTGTTTACTTTTTTATTTTTAAAATGCTCTCATATTCTAGCTAAATCCTGGTGAATAAATATAGTTTGACAAAAACATACACATCATCTCAATTTTACTGTATTCTTGTTTGTTACCTGTAAATAAATATTAATATTGTTTACCGATAATGTAAGCTATTGGATTATATGCGTATTAATACGTATCCTTTATTAGTGCTTTAATTTTCAGAACCTATTGTTGCGTTCTACGGGTTCGTGGATTGCGAGTAATAAAATTAATTGCGAATAATAAAGCGATTGCGAGTAATAAAGCGATTGCGAGTAATAAAGCGATTGCGAGTAATGAAGGATTGCGAGTAATAAAAACTATTATGCAAGGAAAATTCCAAAGACACGTTTAGACTCGTCGAAAATATACGAAAAACGTACTGGAATCAGCAATAGCTCTTCAGGCTATATCGGTAAAGATAGCTTTACACTAAAGCACTAAAGTACACCTCCTGACTTGGTCGATCGCTCTCAAGCTAATCTCTGAACTCAAGACACTACTTTCTCCACATACAGGCAGAGTATATATAGCTGTAACATACCTTCGAGAATATTCCCGAGCAAATCGCTAAAAATACGTTATAGAATGTTCTCACTCCGTCTGTGATATATCGTCAAGTGGGTGATATCGCCCCAATCTGGCAATCCTGACTTTCCTGTCACTTTCTTGGCAGCCCCAAGCGTGCCGTTAAATCATGCTACTGAGCCACAGATTTCTTACTTCCCTGGAGGACCTTCGTTTTCAACCCACTTTGCGAAGAAGCTATCTCACCGCTTAGCCCCTCGGCATTTCGCATCGCTTTTATTATTTATTTGCAATTAAAGCATTGGGGGGTAACTTGATGCTGTTCTGATGACCGTATCCAAACAACCAGTTGCTTAAAGGGCAGCCTTGTTTTAATGTGACATCAAAGTGTGCTGCTTTGAGCTACTGTTTCCTACGAAGAAAAACTGGAAAAGACACAACTGATTCAACATATAACCTGATCAAAATGCAACAGTGATTCCAAGATATGTTCTTGTGGGAAATCTATATTCATGTACACTACACAAGGGGAAAAAAAAAAGAACAGTTCTATATCTCCCGTTCTATTGGGCCGATTGACGGATCTGAAACTGCGTTTTTTATGGCTACAAAGAGAAACTTCGGATATATATTAGATTTATATATAGCATCATTCTAACATAACATAGGCATTTTGACAAAAAATTATTTTTTCTGGAAAAGCATATCAATTTTTTTTCCATATTTCGATTCTACGACTCAAATTATGTCTAGATATTAAATTTTGTAATGGTGAGTGTCATGTATCTGGCTGTGGTAAGCCAATCAGCTGCCTGGCAGAGTCCAGCAAGTGAGAGAGAGGACAGTTGCAAGTTAGCCTCAGAGGAGGCAGGTGGTAGATTAACTATGTTGTAGGAGCGAGGTAGTGCTTCGAGTTTACCATTATTCTTTGAACGTTATTTTTTTTACCATTATTCTTTGAACGTTAATTTTTAATAAATGTTTGTTTCGTTTTCCTTATAGTGCCTTATTCATCTGTAAGGTCATCACAGTGAGAAATTTATGAAGAAATCTAAAAATTTATTTTGGCATATATTTTCCAGTTTGCGCTAACAGTTCGAGCTTCACTTGGAAAACTTCTTAATATATGGTAACCTATTTTCTTTTCCCTTCCATTGTGTATGAGCGGAAAAAAATGCTACTTCGTGCGTAACTTTTTACATTGTGCATGAGCGAGAAAAAAAGACACATCGTTCCTACTTTGAAATAATTTTAACAAAGTGCGTAAACCACATATCATGTTTTATAGATTTCAACAAATATGCCAAATTTCAAAACGCGCCAATATATAAATTCACGTATATCTTCGGAAATTTTGAATAAAAAACTCTAACATTTTGCTGGTATGCTTAGAAATACAACTACTTTAAGATGTAACTACTTTTCAAAAATTTATAAAAATTATTTAATAATAGAAATTTTAAAAATAAATCATAAAAAAATGGAGGAATTTATTTAGAATGAACCTAAATTTCGAAATGTGAAAGCAAATAAGTTTTATAAAATAAGAGAGATTAATAAATATATACCAAACTCAATTAAAATTGAGAAGCTGAAATTTTGAGAGATAATTTTTTAGAAACTACTCGGGGGAGGTTTACGAAACTTGCCAGTTTGCATAATTGGAGTTGTAGAATCGAACTATGGAAAAAAGTGGCATGTTATTTCAGAAAAAAGTCCGATTTTTTATCAAAATACCTAAATTAGAAGCTTTAGAAGCAGGACTACAGTATTATATTTAATGATGCAAAATATTTCTTTACTGTATATATAACCACTCCTCGGGGGATTGACTCAGGCGAATGCCTGAGAAGTACTGGTTAGGATCTGTACCTAGGCAGTCTCAACCACGGGGATAAAAAACAGACTTCATAGAAAGCCTGAGGGCTCTCGGGACAGAGTAAGGCTCGGCAGGAACCGTACTGGTACTGCCTTGTCTGCCCTTGCTCTGTGGGGTCGCAACATGGTAGATTGTAAGAAGTGCGGGATCGCACTCAATTCCGAAAGGCTAAAGCTAAGGCGGAAGCGGTCCTGTCACGCAAAGTTATATAACCAAACGTATAACGCAAGAAATTCAATAAAATGGTTATTTTAATTTGCTATTTAAAGCTGCATTGCATTTTAGTTTCACTTTAATTAGTTATATAACTATATTGGTGCTTCGTATAGCGAGAATAAAAATAATGCAAAGCAAGATCTGCCAAGAAATGAAACAAAAAGCAAAATTTGGAACTCGCTAAAACATGATACCGATATAGTGGAACAGATAATACAACTGTTAGGTTATTTTTTTCTTTTTAGTATAATAGATTTAGCAGACATTGATCCCTTACGACAGAGAACAATGTGAGAAATGTAATCAAGCTTTTGAACTCAAAGGAAAAAAAAAAAGAAAAAAAAAAAAAAAAGAGAAAAAAAAAAAAAAAAAAAAGATTTGTTTTAAATAAGATTTGTTTTAAACAGATAAATGATGCATTTTAGATTCAGAGATATAAATTCATAAATATAAGTCTTCAAATATTTTAAAAATATTTTTGATTTCGTTTTATTCAGTTAATGTTATGTATTTAATGTTTAATTATCATTAAGAAGTCATGTGGTGTTGAACAATTATTATAGCCATTAAATTTAGATGGTGTTTTAGAGGTAATGAAATTAAGTTAAAAAAAAGTTTACGAATAACATTCGCCTATTTTGAGTACAGAAACTGTTACATCGTTTAACTGATAATATTTGCAAAGCCATTGATATTCTTGCGTGTATAAAGGTTCGTAACAGACTGAATGCACAAGTCCGATAATAAGTTAATCAATGTTATTCTTATCAAAATCAATTTTATTCTTATCAACAGAAAGATATTATAACTCTGGAATTTTCCTCAGAGATATTCGTGCAAGTGTTCACAGTATCACACAGTATAATTACTAGTTATATTCAAACAAGCAAAATCGTTAAATACAAAGCAAAAGAGAAAGCTAAATCTGAAATCTCATTTCACGTGAAACTAAACAACTCGCAACAACACTAACTAGGCAACTGAACTCAAACACTCTCTTTCAGGCCTTTTAGAGCTTTCAACCGGTCGCGAGAAATTTCTAGTACTTTCTGTTTCTCGAAAGTACAAGAAAACAATAAGAAGATGGAATTACGGTTACAGCTAACACTGTGGTTAATTACATTTATTCAATTTCAATAAAATTACGCAGATAAACATTTACTCAATATTAAATGCACGTTTTCCTGTATTCTTGCATTTTCCGTCATAGTTTTCTCTTAAAATTTGTCTCGCGCTGCATTGCACGAAGGAATATAATAACTTTAATTACAATTTTACTAAAATTAGCTATCTAAATACAAAATTCGTAACAATATATACTAATAGAAATGTGTGAGCTTAGCTAACAGGCCATTTCAAAGATTAGAAACGTACAGTTCTTAATAGAACCGCAGTTATTTCAAATTTATCATACCATACTCTATTGTATTTGTTCTCCTTACACTGTTTTGAGCAAATTAGCTATAAAAAAGAGTGATTTAGCAATATGTTGATTAATGTTTTCTGGAAAGAAAGCACTGATTTTTCTATTATTATCTGCTAATTGTTTTGTTTAATTTGAAAAATAAAAATTATTTTTCACTAAAAATAACGATACAAGAACAAAGTTAAAATTAACTAAACTAATTCCTTCATTAAAATACAAATTAGCTTTTTGCACTCTTGCAAAATCTATAAAAAATATATAGTTAGAAATGAAACTTTACTAATGAAATTAAATTTCTCTTGTATACATATTATACTGAAACATGGAGAGAGAATCTATTTTGTTTTTTATACTGATCTTCATCTACAGGGACAGCAAGGACGCCATGGGTTTCATGAGTGTTTTGTGAATTATGTGTTATACGAAATAGATTGAAAGTGCGTTCGTTTAACTCACCCGTCCAAATTAATCACGAAACCAATTAGTAACTTCCAATACATTCACTGTTTATAGCACTACAGTCTTCATTACGATATAAAATTTCAGTTCATACTAGTAGTGATGCCCCAAGTTGCTTGCGTGATACTTTTCCTGAAGTATTCAAGTCCTTTCTCTTTGCCAGTTACCTTTGCCAGTTTGTTCACTTCTTTTTGAACAATCCCCGTGTAATATGTTTAATGGTGCTTAGTGGCAGGATTTCTTGCAAATCTTGAAATACATTAATTTCTGCCAGTCCATTTTCCTAGAAAATCTACGATGCAACACGTCTTATGTATGTTTAGCAAGGTGGAATGATGCTCCATCTTGCAGAATATGCTAGTAATCCTCGTACATTTATAATTGCTAGATGTAATGGAACACAAAGATTTGTATTATGTACAAGAACCTATCTGCATCATTTTGGCCTCAGAAATTATGATTTTTGAATTGCTACTAGTGGTCTAGATAGTAATCATGATCACTATTTAGTTGACAGTTGGCATACTAAGAATTAGCCCTTGAAAAGAACTTCATCCCATATAGAGGCATGGATCGGAGATACCAGTAAAAATACATATGCGTCCGTTACTTAAAGGATTGTATTCTTACATTTTTTCTTGGTATTGATTATTACCTTGTATTTAACATCCTTGTATTGCTGCTTATATATAATTTTAAGGTGTTTTGAAGTTACACAATAATGTATTTATTGTTTTGATGCATTGCCTAGCTAAATACGTAAATATACTATTCTTGTAAATATTGTATCATTGTTCTGTTCACTAAGTTGTAGAGACATTAGGTTAATTGGAAAAGCCAGAGAGAAGAAAAATTAGCAACGCCTTCCCTGGGAATCGAACCACGGACCTCTGGAATACCGGCCCAGCGTTCAGAACCACTACACCACGAAGGCACGCAAGGAAAGCGGGAGAAATACCTTATAAAGTGAATAATTTGTAGTTATTTCTGTGCCATATTTTTAATTATATTTACCTGGAAATGTTGTGACCACATAATTGTGAAACAATAATTGTTATAACTTAAATTTGAAACTTAAATGCCGTTTTTCAATTGACATAGAAAACTCTTATCTCGTAAATATGTGCTCACCATTTGTCTGCATCTATTATGTTATTTATATATTAAAATTATTCATAACTGTTTATTATTAGAACAATCATAATAACAAATATAAAGGATTGTAACAAATGTTCTTAATAATGTTAATTCGAGATGAATGTACGAAGCAGTTAAAATAACAAAATAATTAATATCCTGAGTCTTTTACAAAATCCATTCGAAATCTCATCAACCCAAAAGTGTTGAAATAATCTGGAATTTTTCACCTTGCCTTTTCAAGTTGAAATTCCCTAAAACTATAAATGCATTATGATTAAACAACTGTAGCGCATCATTCAAAGGCTTACTGACACGTGTCAAGACTATACCATAAGTAATTTTTTTTCAGGTTCCCCTTTTCGTACGGTTTTTGTTAAAAGACTTACCTCTTAGTTTTCGATAATATCTTTATAATTCTTCTTGACACCTTAAGCTTCAGTGTATGATGGTTTAACTCTTTGCATGACTTTTTTAATTTTTGTATTGTCTTCAGAAAAATGAGTGACTAATCTCCATGATTTATTATCAATTGACATGTACCTCTCAAAACTTGCTCTTAAATTTTCCGTTACATTAGTTTTCTCCTCATAATGAACTTAAATCTGCATTTTGGATTATTTTCATTAGACCGGCTTTGCTTTGAGAAGCAAGGCAAATTTAAGAAATGTCCAATTAACTATACGATGATAATTAAGGAATAGGATTATTTTTAACAATCACTTCCTGACGTATTACATTTTTAATGGAATTTCAAATACATACATTTATTTGAACTTTTGCCTTGAATGGTTTGTTGATAACTGTTCACTTTCGCGATAAGAATCAGTGAACTTGTGCTAGATGTCGCTGGAATATTTCAGCCACGTATACTTGTGATTAAAAATGAATATAATCAAATGAAGATAATTTGGATGAGCTGCCTATCAGCACATATAAAAAGCAAAAAATAATGATTTTGATAGCATATATTTTATGAAACTACCGACGATGAGATAGGAATAGGAAAAATATAGTTATTCATTAAATAAAGACACATATTTATAATAATTTAAAATGTATTTTTGCTTGCATTTACAGATGGGCTTGTCTGTACTTTATTTCTCCAATTCTCCGTTTTGTATCAGATAAAATATCATCTTAGATTGACAATGGATGAGTTATCAGTGATTGAGGATTAATGATAATAACTTTTCACTTAACTAGATTTATTTCGCCACTTTTTGTTAAATATGAACATAATAGCGGGATAAATATTTATTTCTCTTTCTACTGGTATGCAATTACATCACAATCATCACTAAGTGAAACTCTTGTGTTTGTTGGATTAAACATAATCTAGTATATTGATACCTACCATACTTTAAATGACTTTATCGATATTTATTTTAAATGTTGAAAATGATTTTCTTTGTATATTATTTTTCTATTTTGTGTGTGGTTTTCTTAGTCAAAGGTGTTTGAACAGCGTGTTGAATATTTATTTCAGAATATCAGCTGTGTAAATATTTATTAGATCTACAGAATGTAATATTTTGATATGCATTTCCGTCACTTGTTTTAGGTCTAATTTTATTGAAATGAGTATAAGATGATCTTGCGTTAACATGATTTTTTACTTTTTTAATTAAAATATTCTTTTAATTAAAAAAATATTCCCATATACCACAAAAGTTCCCCACGTCCAACAAAGTATCACATGGGGCTTACAGAAGTAATTATGACACACAGTACAGAAAAATAAACCGAAAACGAAAAATTTTAAAAATATATTTGTTTATACTTATAAATTAGACTTTTTATACTTTATAAGCTTATAAAAGATAAAAATAATTTACAATGAATTTAACAAAAATAGTTAAAAGCACTTCTCTCTGAAACAAACTGATGAAAATCAGGAGGCCCGCAAATTGTTATATTTATAAGTGCATGTTTTAAAATCTTGATCGAGCTGTATACCTCACGTCTCCGGACCCAATATAAATCGACTCAGATAAATTTTAAAGTTTCTATGGTCACATTTTATACCTAGTGAAAAAATGATGCCATGACAATTTCAATTTGATTGAAAGGAAAAATCCCTTAATGTAGCTCCTTTTATTTGAACTAATTTGTTCTGATCCCACGATTTCACAATACTTTCATTCATGACCTTCTTATAAAGGGATTTATGGATTTTGATAAAAATTTTAATCACGCACTTGGTATCAGTCTTCAACCCGTTCATTTCTAACAACAGCCGTATGGCCACAAACAAATGTAAAAGCAACCCAAATGTTTATCTATTTTAGGTTTTTAAGTTGTTTTTGAATTCCGGCGATTATGTTACTATTATTTTCTTTTAACGAATTAGCAGATAAACATATTTTAATCTTTTCTTTTTCCTTTCATAAAACTTAAAGGTTTAAAAATTCATAGATTTCACGGATTCAGAGAAAAAATGCAAAGGTTTAAAAGAGTAATTATAACAAACTGATTAATGAATTAATAAGTTTAAAGACTTAAAAGGAATTAAAACAATTTCAGAATTAAAATTCATATATAATTATTTAAGTTATTGGATCTTTAAACATAATATTATTTTCTATTCTAGTTGTAATAGTTAAAATTCCCTTTATATTAACAGAGAGGGAAAAATAAAATTTATTCTAAGTTCAATAAATTTTGAAGTCTTATTTAAGTTCAATATGTCAGATTTAAAAACTCTGGTCGTTGGATATTCGAAAAGCTGTATTTAGCATATATATTTCCTTTTTTTAATCTCGGAACATTCTGGAATGTTTGGGAATAGTCGGGAACGTTCGATAACATCCCAGATCATTTTGAAACATTCCAGAACACTCTCGAATAATGTGGAATGTTCTGGAAGATTGTGGACTATTTGAAACCTTTTTTTATACGGGAGAGGCTACCCATTGCTAGGGATATATAGAGAAAGATCTGTCGTGGGTTCCAAGATCAATTTCTTATCGGTGAAATGCAGAAAGTGGGAAACGTTTGTAAACATGTACCTAGTGTATTTCTTAATAAAAGATTGATTTGATTTATATTTTATAGAGTGTACAAACGCAAAAGAGGAGGAGATCTTGTCAGTTCTAAAACAAAACGGCAAAAACAAAAAGAAGAGCGAAAAACGAAACAGTCGCAGAGCGCGAAGCACGTTTACGCTCCCACGAAGGAAAATGAGCACCGTTAGAAGCAGAGAAACCGGAGAACAACGAAAGGAACGAATTGAAAAATAAAAAATTGCGATACAATCTTCATAATAAAAGCCTGCTAACGCAAGCCAACCGTAGCTACCGTATTTCCTTATACAAAATTATTAACTATACTTCCGTTAACTAGGTTGCATTTACCTTACAAAGTCCAGATGGTAGTTTATATATTATTTTATTATACATAATTTTAGTTTTAATGCACATATTATTAAACGTATTGAGTATATGTAAATAATTTTGGAGAACTTATATGTAAATTGCAGGATTGCTTATAGTATTTAATATGAAATGCAGATAGAGTGAGAAGCACTGCCAGAAAAACTGGGTTACAAGTCCATTTAACATTGAAGTGAATGACAATCTCGCCAAACTGAAGAGATAGCGCCAAGTTGGTGGTGTTTTTGTTGACTAATTTTTATCGAGCTAGTTGGCTAGGACGCGCCAAAAGTCGCCATACTTGGTGACCATTTGGCAACATTTTGATCCTATCCCTGTGTAACTGTATTCAGCTCCATATATCTTTAACTGTGCATCCTTTCCAGAAATTTCGAGGAATCTAAGGTACTGAAAAATTATCGATGGACAGGGAAAAACCATATAAAGTTCGATACAGCTAAATTTTGAATTAATATCCTTTAAAATTCTAAATTTCCAAGATTTAAAAAGTTCTGATGTGTCTCATTTCAAGTTGAAACATATATAAGTATAAAAAACTGCATTTACTCAATTGATTCTTCACTAGAAAAGAAAGTTTAGTCAAATCCTTCGAGGTACACCCACACAAGCAAATATGTGGGGGAGGGATCGCCAAAAATAAAATGTTTCTTCTTATTCCATGATTGAAAAAAGTTTCATCTGATTACTTAGCTTTCGTTATATTGTTTGATGAACATGCTATCAGAATCCCCTGCCCTTAGGGACATAACATAAGATCTCTTTAAGTTTTAATTATTCATTTTGCACAACTTAAATGCGTTTTATTAAAAATATTGAGACAGAAATTAAATAAGTATAAAACTTAATATACCATTCGGAGTTCATTTTAGAGCACCTTAAGAACAAATCAAATTATTTTAATTGCCAAGCTTTCAGATATTTCAACATACTATTTCTGATGTTTTAATAACATTCTGATCTGATTACAGATGGATTTTTGCTAGAAAATGTTGAATACTGGTATCTGCTTCTTCTTATTTAATTTTGTAACAATTGCGTTTTTAAAAAAAACATTCCTTTAAGTACTACATAAATTAATTTCTTTCAGTCACAACTTAGAGGATAGTAAAAAAATTAAGAAAATATTTTCTTCTGCCATCTCTCAAATTAAAAAAAAAGAATGCGTATTATTTATTCATTTCAAATTAACGTTGTATGTAAACTGTCGCAAAAAAAGAGTGGGTTTTCTCGAAACCGCGACTTAGGATATGTACTAGATTTATATATAGCATTGTTCTAATACAGATATTTTGAGACAAAATTGGACAATTTCTGAGACGACATGCCATTTTTTTTTCCATATTTCGATTCTACGACTCAAATTAAACCAAGCTGCCAAGTTTTGTAAAAACGCACGAGTAGTTTTAATAATTTAATTTAAAAATTATCTCTAAAATGTTTTCCTCCTCAAAGTTAATTGAATTTAATACATATTTATTAATGTCTCTTATTTTATTAAACTTACTTAACTTTTCCTTTCATATTTCGAAACTTGGGTTTATACCAAATAAAATTTACCCTTTTTATGATTTATTTCTAAAATTTGTATTTTAAATAATTTTTATAAATTTTTCGAAAAGAATTTTGAATTATAACCCATAAAAGTTTTGCCATCATCTTAAAATAAATGTATTTCTAAGTATACCAGCAAAAAATTAGAGATTTTATTCAAAATTTCCAAAGATATTCTTGAATTTGCAATTTGGTACGTTTTGAAATTGTTATAAGCGATAATCACGAAAATGTGGTTTACGCTAATATATATCCTAAGTCGCTCTTTTGAGACATGAAAAACGCAATTTGAATTTTGTCAACCGGCCCAGTGCCCCCCTTTTTTGTTTTGTTTATTTGCTCAGTGTACATGAATTAAAGTAATTTTCTTAATTACTGTAATCACTGTTTCATTAAAATAAACGTTTTAACCATACTTTCGTTGTTAAAAATTCGCTTTTCTCAAAACATTAAGTATTTTGCGTCGTCTTACTATACTTTTCACTTAGGAAAAACAAGTTTAAAAAAGTGGAAGCGATATGCAGAAAAATTTACTTTTCAAGGGATTGCCTAAGTTGTAAAGAGCAATGAAATGTGATTTATCAAGTGTTAAATATTCTAACATGTGTTTAACATACTTCTGAAAACTACATTTGAGATTTTATTTATTTAAATACTCAAATGTAACAGGAATTACAACTCAAGTATAACGGGAAAATTATTTTGTGACCACTCTATGCATATAACGTGGCAGGTGCATTTGTGGAAATCGTATTTATTACATGATACTTCAACTATATCTTAAAATACTTTAAAGTATAAAAGAAATTACAAAGATCACAAATTACTATATAAATTAAGGCATTCGATTTGTATTTTTCCTCTTTTACATAAAAGTATTGAGATAATTTTAGTATTAGGATTATTTCTAAAAATGAATATGTTTACATGAATCCATCAGTTGAGATGCACATTAATTTAAATCTGAATAACATTCACGCGTCATGAACACTCTGAACTGAAATTCATATAACCATGAAAATTCATAAATGACGAATTTCATATTTTCACAAGAAAATCATAATGGTATGTGGTTTTAATACGCTTATAACTCTTCCTTTACATAAATTTCAACTTTATGAATTATTTGTTTCATAAACGTGTAAATTTTAGTTCTAAAAATATTTATTTCTCAAACTTCCTAATTCCCTTGAAATCCATTGTCATTTAAAAAAGGACTAGTTTAAAATTTTATATTACCTTACAGAAATTTTGTTCAACTTATTTTAAAGAAAAACATATTTTCTATTAAAAGGGAGAGGAAAAGTGCTATTATGAAAGTAACTTTACTTTATTAGTCATTGAAACTTTAACTTATGTTGCTTCTTAACATGAAATATAAATATGATTAACTGTAACAAGTAGAAAATTATCGGCGCAAAATTTAAAAACACTTAATTTTGTAAACGAAACAGGACCTAGTCTGATATGAACACGGTTCTCCATCTTCTAATTAATTTATATTCGTGGGTAATGTAAACATTTACAGTTAATTATCAGTATAAAACAGCTATAACTTATTATAAAGTTATTAGACGTTATATAAGATATAACTTTTTAATTAGTATCTTTAAGAATTGTTAATAATAAGTTGCTTATTAAGATGTGGTACTTTTCAGGTTTGAGTGAATATTAAGCTTACTTCAATATTTTGAACGTGATAATTTATTTCGCTCTTTAAATTTTTCTTATAACTTGTTAATTCATGGCAAATTTCCTCATAAATTTATGCTTTGAATTATAAGGAAATATGAATGTATAATCTTTAGCATTGTTTCCTAGATTTTGAAAATTGTGTTAAGCTATTTCATAAAATTAAGCTTTAAATTGGAATAAAATGTCAAATTTTAATAAAAGAAATGAAACGTTATCCTACTCAATACTTCCTTGAAAACTCAAAAATAGTGAATCCCGAATGTTACTTTAAAACTTATAACCAACAATTAAACAGATAATGCTTCAAAATCACCAAGGATATTCAGAGATGTCTTACCCACTGAGCACAATAAAATGGTTGAAGTTTCCATTTTAATTAATAATTCACATGTATTACTTCTTTGATTTTAATAACTAGTTGGGCAGCCTTCGTAACGGTACTAAGCCGTTCTAGAAGTCATCCGCTGTTCGAAAATATAAGTTGCCTCAGTATAAAGCAGCGATGATCAATTTCTTCCTTGAAACTGATCGTCGGCATCCTTATCTGGTATATGTTATAAAAGTGGCTACACCCTTAAAAATGTCCAATTTTCGTTTCAATTACTCATTATTTAATTAAGCAGTAGATTAAATAATGTCTTATACCGAAGTATATTTCTGAAAACTATCTTTTCCAACAGCAGCTGATTTGCATAAGGGTGCGGTACCGTTACGTTAAGACACCGTTATGAAGCTGTTTCAGTAATTTAAGGGCTACCTTTTTAAGGGGAGAATTAATTATTAAAAAAGATTATAAGATAATTTAATTCATATTCATACTCTATCCAGAAAAAAATGCCACTCTATTCTCCGTATTTCTCAACTTCATTTTCACATGTCTTATTCATTTGGTTTAACTAATCTTACACATGCACTTCCATTTGCAAAAATCCTCAAAATACAAGGTGTGGCACAAAAGTCATACATTTGTTTTGATAATAATACATTTATGTAGCATCGAAATATTACAAAATGAATACACCGTTAACAGTCTGAGCTCTGAAAATGAGTTGAGTGAAAAACGTGTTCAATATGTAGAGCATATTTAAATTTTCCATTTGGTTTCATAATTATTCCAAGTAAACCTTTCATTTGTCTCAAATCTTCGGCCCACGTCTTCCGAAGTTGTATGGCGCAGCTACATGGTAAGAAACAGTCTTGGGCTGTTTCCTCGCAAATATCTAGTTTCACAGAAAACTAAACCGTAAAATATCAGATCGATTAATACCCGCGATATGTGGTATCACTGTATTCCATTTTCATTACGCTAAGAGGACCGATGTGACATTAAAATCACATTAAATATCTCGTACAATCAACAACAAAGGTTGCAATCAAGAACACTGTTTGCAATCAAAAACAATATTTGCAAATCAAAAACAATACTTGCAGAGTGGGTGCGTGCTTTGTCTTGCAAGAAACACTTGGGTGTGCAAATGCAGACCTATTGCTCTCTTCAGAGTGCATAATACCTAACGGGAGCAGCCGATTCATCTCCAATAGTGAGCTAGTGGATTCTAAATTCTGACAATGTCTGCAGAATCTGTTTGTAAGGAGTTCGCATCTTATTTCAACACTTGCACGAAAGCGCTTTTGTGTCGTCTCCAAACTCTTCACTTTCTCAAAAAACATTTTAACTTTTACCGTCTGTTCAACACTCAACCGGTCGTTATTCTCCATCTTTCAAATGCTCTTTTGCTTAAAATTAGACTCCGATACTGACTTCTTTTGACAACTAGCGTATTTTCCGTAGAACAAACGCTCCTGGATACGCGTTTTTAACATTGAGTGTATAATATTAAACACTTGCCAGGGATTATTGAATGGTATCAGGAACCTGTAGGTCAGAAATCGATTTCATAATTGTTGGAGAAGTACTCATTAATTTTCCTCCCTTAATAATTTGACATTCGTTAAGCATTCATCGGGGTGGCCGAACTCAATAGCAATTTTACTGTCACATCACCGGAAACGTTGCCCGAAGTGCTCAAAAGAACGACTGATATTTCACTCACGATCAGGATAAAGGAAGACATCAGAACAATAAGACTTGAGCAAGATTCAAACCCGCACCCTTCGTTTTGGAGAAGCAATCAACATCCGTTAATCACTGATCCAGATAGAATATTAAATGTAAAATCCAAATTTGTAATCGACTCTCTTTACAAATTACTAATGTTTTCAATAAATAATAAAAAATATTACATACTGTAGCGTACGTACGGGGTCGCAATACTGAATGCACACAGTGATAATCCGCTGATAGGTGATTAAAATATATTTTCATCAAAAGAAACATTTCAGAGATCTGGAAATTTCCACAGAAATAGTCGTTCAACTCTTCCCAATATCACAGAGTTTAATGAGTAGTTAAACTTCGTACTACTATAAACGTTTAATGCCAGACAATGCAAAGCTCATCTAAAGAGGAATTTACTCGGAGATATCTCAGTACTCCTATTTCACGTCAAAAGTGATAACTCACAACAACTGAGAGCAGTCTGAGACGCTCTCCGGCCTTATATAGTTTTCACCCGGCTGCCGAGATATTTCTAGTACTTTCTGCTTCTCAAAATTACTGGCAATATCAGGGTCAAATTACTGTTGCAGCTAATATAACGCTCAATTACAATACCTTTTACGGTGATACAGTGACCGGATCAAACAGTCACAATTTTCTCAACTTTTGGCCATTTCTCGCCAAATTACAGAGACATTTACTCTTTGTTAAGTACTATTGTCCGTGTATTCTTAATTGTTAGGCG
This sequence comes from Stegodyphus dumicola, assembly GCF_044657685.1. NCBI lineage: Eukaryota > Metazoa > Arthropoda > Arachnida > Araneae > Eresidae > Stegodyphus > Stegodyphus dumicola. Next base: position 92,948,313 of record NC_140772.1, on the reverse strand, counting down.
TAGCTTTTCTCTTTAGATTGTTCTTGATATATTACACAAAAAAGAACAAGAATTTCGTATATAATACCACTGAAATCATTTATCTACATACAAAATCCCTAACAATGTATTTCAAACAAAGTAACATTAAGTATGCGTCATTAAAATTTTAAGAACGATAATCTATTTTACTGGAAACAGAGCCCTTGTGGGCCAAAACGAGTTAGTTAATATTTTGCATTGTTAATTAAAATTGCCCTAAAAATATTGAACTTCTTCAGACATGTGCATTAAAAACCGACATTCATTAATAAATTTATTGCTCAATATCTTTAAACATTGTGCTCATATATGTATCCAATATTTTATATTTAATCAAAGGAAAGATTTTTCATTAAAATAATACTATAGATATTTAAACATTTTTACTGTAATTTCAGCTTGACGTGCACAGAACAACAAGACTATGGCACATAATTACATTAGCGATCAAATGTATACAAATCAAAATATTAAGGATTTTAGCTCCCGTACTAAACTATGTCATCTTACACAACTGCGAGTGAAATGCTTATTCTTCAGTATTTAAGCTAAATCTGGTTTGCTTTGGTTTATTTAATTATGGCAAAGCACACTAGGGCTATCTGCCTATAGGGAAGGATGCCTTCGTGAAAATCTATCTAATGGAAGCTAGCTCGTATACACGTTAAATATGGGGAAATCCACGAAAAAACCCATGGAGCCTGCCCATTCGCGAGATTCGAAACTTGGACCGAGCTACCAGTGTTCAGCGACTTTACCGCTCGGCCGCTGGTGGGCCTAAGCTAAATCTGAAAGGAAACAAAGTAACCGAGCTTGGGTCTAAGATACCAAGAGCTTGATATCTAAACCCACAGACTTTGTATTTTCTGGCGGAGTAAAAGAAGAGTAGAACTGTAGGGAAGAATAACTTCTTTATTAAAAATAATAGCGTACCTAATTTTATAATTAAATTAATGTTAAAACATAATTTAAAACCTATTTTCGCAGCATATACTCATTACATGTCAGATGTTCAAGACTTCCAAGAAAGGAAGTGTGTATTCCAGATATATTTGATGTGATTACTTTGCTTTTCATTCAGATTCAAAGTAAAATAGAACACCAGAACAAAAGCAAATTATTACATAATGAATTTTATTGATATGAATGTTCCTAAAGTGTTCTTAGTTTTAGTATATTTTCTTAAACGATGAACTGCATTTACAAATTCAATTAGATTTTGATTTCTTTTAAATGTTTTAAAGTTTTAGCTTACTTTGCCGTTATTTCGTTTCTTTTTTCTCATAAAGACTACTCAAAATCAAAGTATCTTCAATGTTGTTATTCCATTCTATAGGTAAACATCATATTCATATTGTATTTAAACAATCTGTATCAGAGCCCTCTTTATGGAATTTTTGCTAGCTGCATTCAAAGTAAAAAGGTTATCCATTATAAAACAATTTTTCATTTGCTTAATACAAAACTTCAGTAAATGTGAACCTGCTTCCTTCCCACCCAAAAAAATACTCATACTTATTTATGTTCCAGATTATATACTCGTATATTGCTTCAAAAGGGGTACATTTCTATTAATTTAAAATAGACCTAATTCCCACCTCATCTATTAGTATTGCACATATACCAAAGTTTCGAACTGAGTTACTAAAATAAAAATATACAATAAGAGTCGATTCTTTTTCGCAATACTATTCATTTGTCGCATGTAAATCCCACTTTAGTTATGAGCTTTCAGCAGAGCAGAGCTTTATACAGCGAGAGAATTTCCGTGCTGTGAGAGGAATAAAAATAAAGAGAGGAAAATTTATGCCTTTCCTTTTCACAAAGCTCAGTATAATCGCTAGCGTCGAATAAAAATGACTTTTTTAAATTATTTTTATGTAGGTACAATCCTCTTTTTGAAAATGTGGAGAACAGTGCCTTAGCTCTTAGAGTAGACAAACCAACTCCGTAGAGTAAATCTTCAGATATACTATTAAAGCTTTCAATATATAACTCAGAAAAAAGCACTGAGAATGCGTAAAATAGAGTAACAGGGAATAGCATCTAGAAATCATTTCAAAAGCATTCTCCCAAGAGAATGACATATATCTACACCAATACTGTCTATATATACTCTTTTTCTATTTTACTTCATTTTAAGCATTTATTCATTTTTTCATATTTATAATGTCAAGGCAGACTTATTTCTTTCAATGAATCTGCTACGGGTTATATTACAAATTGAGTTAGAACAACCGGATGGAGAAAAACTTCAAGGAGAAGAACATAACTGACAAATCTGCTCGTTATATCAGATAAGGTTTTTTTTATTGTCTTCAAAGGAAATTTTACACTTTTTAAATTAAATTAACCTAACGTCGTTATTTGGAAATCTGGTTCTGAGGAAAATTTTAAAAAGTTCAGATTAAATCTTTTTACTGGAATTCCCTATTTTCTGCAGCGAATGTTAAAAAAAAATATCTTTTAACTTTCTCCAGCATCTGAAAGAATGCAAGAAAGCATCTTGGGAACTGGTATCTTCTATTAGTATTAAATAGACGTATATTCGAACTACTGTAATTATAAATAAGTTCAAATATGCTATTATGAACTTTATATTCATTATTACGTTATTATCCTGAACATTATTATGGAAATTTACTTGCTTAATATAAATGTTCTGGGAATCAAAGAAGACTAAGATGCATTATAAGAAGAATTAATTTTCTTTAATTTTTAAGAGAATTTTTAACAGGCTCATCAAAAATTAACTAAAGTAAATTAACGTACTGCTAAAAGTATTTTGTTTAAAATATGAATTTATTATCATTCTTTTAAAGCATTATTCGTGGAGTTGTTTTATATATACTTTAAATTATTTTTAATTGAAAATTACTAAATTTTAAAACATTAAATACTCTTTTTTTGGTTAAGGATTCAAAAGATAACTGAGTCTTTTTATTAACGAAAAATGCCTCGTTCTCGAATGTTTTAATTACTGTTTACTACCACGTTTTAGATTATTTCCCTGAAATAGTAGCAAGTTATTAATTTTTAAAGCTACATTTTATTATTAAATTTTAAAATAAATACATATTAAAACTACGAGACTTGTAAAAAAATCTCTTTACTATTTATCGTTAATAAATGAAAAATGGTTGCAAATAAAAATATTCAATTTATTGCGTATTTACACAGGTTTAGAATTTATTTTGATTTATTAGAAGTATGATAAAAAGTAAAACAATCTATAATTAAGACATGCAGGTAAATTTATTTCTTAAATGATTCATACCGTTACGCTTACAAACAACGGAATGTTTATAGTATGGAAGACAAATTGAAGAAATTATAGTTTCAAGATTGCCAGCAACTTCTGACCTTTGCTTGAAGCTGAAAAGTGAAAACAATAGCCTTCTTGCAATATGTATAAAAATGCTGTGACTTTCTCTGAATTCAACTCTTTTACCCTTCTTCTGAAGAAACTCCTTATATAAATACCGTAGAACCATATAAAATAGAATGGTAATTTACTAGTCACAAAATACGTGTTTTAGCGTGAATTAAATGTTGCCTCACATAAAACTTCCAATTACAATATCAATTATACCTCTAAAGTTCCATTGTTTATTCGTTGCTTGGCATTCATACAAACAAACAAAAATGTATAATTCGAAAAGCATTTATTATAAAAAAATTCACTAAAATTCGATTTAATTTTAATAAAGGTGAATCATTTTTATAAATAGACTGACATAGCTTTATCACTTGCTTCCTGAATACGTTTACCACGGATGCAATTAAATAATCTATTTTTAAAAAATTCTGTTGTCTCTACCTGTATTGACTTTAAGAATGAGACTACATCTGCGTCTGTCAAGTTTCTCTTAGATACCACTCTATATCTGCCACTGCTGTCCTTCCTTTTCAGGTAGAATTCTTCTTAGGTAGGAGAAAGGGGTTCGGCGCATTTAGCTCCTATGCCTCATAATGGCTACTTGCTTTTTTTAACTCGTGTTCCTGGTGCTTCAGTACTTATAATATCCTCGTGAGTTTTAATCCATATAAGTTGTATATAGACTTGATTATTAGATTTTATAAGTTGTTGGATATTTACCATTAAAGGAGGGAATACTTGTGATAAAAAATTTACTAGTAAAGTAGACATACTGCCGGTGCAGATAATTGCACTTCCAGATGCTATTTTATGATATTTTTAATAGATGGCTGTTTCTCATTGTCACAAAAATAATTAGTCAATATTCGAGTTACCGTATAATATTTTGTAGCTAGTATAGCACCATGTAAGATGACGGCTATATTAAGCCATTTATATCCATGTGCATTCTTGCTAACATAAATTTGTATATTTTTCATGTTTGATGTGTAATGTACATCTGTAACTGTATCCACATTTTAGACTTAATATATTTGTATGCTTATCTTATACTATAGTATTGTATTATCAGTGTGCTGCATCATGTGCATTACATCCTTGCTTCGGTTCTTCGAATATTCTTCACTTTATATAATTAAGTCCAGAAGGACATGGTACCGAGCTCATATTATTTTATTGTATCGACATGTTCTAACAGGCTGATTAAAGCTTAAACCAGTGGACCACTTATTTTTCAATGACGAAAAGAAAGATAAATTTAGTATAAAAAGTAGGATTTTGTAAAAAAAATTGTTTCATATGAAAAGAAAAAATAAATTAAAAAAATAAACACTCGAAATGGTACACTTATATCAATCAAATGAATAAAAAACTATACATCTGCGAAAGATGGCATAGTATATACACTGTTGCGACACTAGGAATGAATAATCTGAGGATAGTTACTATCAAATGAAAGGAAGAACTGGTTGGGATATTCATATGATTAATAACTCAAACATATTTAGTCACTCTAGGAGGGAGAAACAACATCTGAAGCACAGAATAAAAAAGTTGTGTCGTGGGTCTTTCATTCGGAAAACGCTTTGTAAGTTCTTGATTTGCTCAGAATATAGTTTAATGCCTCGAATGAGAAGAGGAAATGCTTCCCAGCAAGCCAGTTTCGTATTTCAATAGAGAGAGGATCGTTGCCTACCGAGAGTGTGGATTATCGTTCCGTGATAGCGCCACTCTTAATGGTCGACCACTGTCATGTGAATATGGAATCAATGGATTTTTGAGCTCTATACTGAACGGCATGCAGCATCTCAATGCCATCCTATGACTAACGCTCGAGAGGACATACATATTGTGAGATCAGCCCTGCAAAACGCCACAACCGCATCACGAACCATTAGTGAGGAAGTGACCATGTTTGCTGGTATCCGCTCGTAAAATGCGTCGACGTTTGCAATAGCGTGGATAATCAGCACAGCGACCATTCGTTCCGCCTCCCTTGACAAAGGAGCTTAGAGAGAGACGGTGACTCTGGTGCGCCAAAAGGCAAAGCTGGATACAGTAGTGGCTCAATGTTTTTTGTTCAAACGAGCGTTGATAGTGCGTGCAATATTCGGATGGCCGGACCTGGGGGCTCCGAGGAGAACGCACGTCGCCTGCTTGCATTCGATATCGACATAGGGGCTCTTCATCTGGTGAGCAGCCATTGTGTGCACGATACGGACATCTCTGGTTCGGATCAACGGTAATTTGAATGCAGATCATTACATTTTTGATGGCTTAAGTCTAGTGGTTTTGCACTCTCTTCGAGGCCTGTCAAACGCCATCTTCCAACAAGATAATGCAAGACCACATGTTGCACGTCGTCTCACTTTCCTCGATACATTTGCTGCCCCGACCTGCATGGTCCCCAGATCTGTCATTCACTGAAAACATCTGGTTGTTGGTTGCTGAACGACTGGCCCGCCAACCTTCTCCAACTAATACGGTTGATGAAAGTGACATGGAAGCATTTGAAGCAGCAATGAGTTGCCCGTTTTTGTCATCCAAGCACAGTTCGACTTTAACCCCCAAACTGCTTGCAAATTTAATTATTTTGTCTTCATGCCATATTGTTTGCATACAATAAATATGTTCTTCCTGGTGTTGCAATTTTAATGGGAAGCAGTGTATTTATGAAATTAAAGTAACTGTAAATCTCAAGTTCTTTCATTTTACTTCAGATTTCTTTTCCACCTACTGAAGTTCGAGTGCAAAATTGTAAAAATTCTGATATTATCAACAATACATTTTTGTCGCTCTTCTTTTAGTAGTGCCTTTAATTGAAATTTTATCTGAAAACGCTTAGATGGCGACAGTTATTTTAGTGCCGTAAAAGGGTGAAACATTTATTTTAAGGAATATACTTTTTTTTATTCTGTTTTGAAAAAAGAATATTCTTTGCAGTTCGATGCATTTTGAGGCTACAACAAATAAATTCTAGAAAGAAAAGTAATTCTGAAAAACATCACATTTTGAATCTGAACGTGAAATTCAGATATGAGATGATCATGCGATGTACATATAAATTTGGTTCAAATAGAATATGATACTTACAGAGCCCCAGGGATTGGTGAGACATACGAGCGAAAGTTTGGGAAAAGAAAGTATAATGAAAGAAAACAAATTCATATGATGCAGATGTTTCTGAAGAAGAAATACAGTAGTGCAAACAAATTCTTTGGAATTTTTTAAGAAATGTAAGTGATTATGCGCTGCTGATAACAAGCATATTCTAACCGAATACACAAGGAAGAATTATATCTCTTTTGGAATGTTACTATACTTCTCCCATTTTAAGATGATCATTATTTATACAGGATTTTTCATGAGAAAGTATCATAAATATGTGCAATAACTTTCTAAACTGCTTGAGAACTTTTACTTCATGGGAAATATAATGTTCTCGATCACGTAAAATATGTAAATAAAACTCATAGATGGTATTTTACATATTTGGATGTATCATACGTTTACATGTTTGGATGTATCATACGTTTACATGTTTGGATGTATCGTACCTTTGCTATGGGATACTGTCAATCGCAGCAAATGTATATATTTATGAAATTTTCGAACATTGCTTTATATACATGCTTCATTTTAGAAGGATTTAGAGACATAAAGAATATAGTCAATTAAGTGCTATCTTTTAAATAATTATCTAAAAGACATTGGCTAATTCAATACCTGTATCTACATTTTTTTAAAATTTTCAGCGTTCAATCTTACTAACATTTTAAAACATAATAACGAATTACATAGAATTTGTTTAGTAAAGTATATAAGGATAAAAAAGGCTTAGTTCCAGGAAATAATGGCAATTATGCACCCACTCAGCGTTACGGCCGGAAAATTCCGCATAGAATGCTGCCGTCTATATTCATTATACATGAAAATTTCTGCTAGTTTTTAATGTATCTAATTTCTGTTTGGATGTATATTGGAAGAAAAGAAATCAAGATAAAAAATGAGAGAGTCATTTCTTAATTAAAATCAAGAAAATACCACTTATTCATGACATTTTGAGGAACTTTGAAATTTCAGGGCTAAACCCGTAACGCTCGGAGGACCAGTGTATAAGTAACTCAACAAAGTAATTTTCGTTATGCAGTTCCCCATGTATAAGTAACTCAACAAAGTAATTTTCGTTATGCAGTTCCCCATGACAATAATTTATGCATCAGTTTCCTTTGAAATATAGTCATCAGGGCTCATTATTTGGCAACACGAATGACGTAATCTTGAGGCACATAGTATCAGACAGGATATGGTTGTTGGAGATTGTCCCCCCTTTCCTTTTCTTCTTCTCTTGTCTACTAAGTGCCAATTTTTTTCCATTCTGATTTTGTGTTAAATGCCGCAGCTGACTGTGAGATTGTGTTACAATTCTTTGAGTATATCTACTCATAACAAATAAACTGGCTAAGAGTTTGCCGTGTGTACAGACCTGTGTTATTACAAAGGAAAATTCTGGTAGTTGAGAGGTTATGTGCTATCCTCATCACATTATTTTTGCCTCTTCTCCAGCTAAAAAGAGCCATCTTTTGTCTCCAATAGTGCCTATTGGTTGGCCATTAACCTTTAGTACCGGTGACTTGGAATAAAGGATCGGGGTTCTGGTGTTGTAGAAATTACCGATGAATATTTTGTTTCCATTCATTTCCAACTTAATGATTTCGTAGAGAAAGTCCAAATTCATCGGCTATTTAGCAATCATTACTGTAACTTTCTGTGCTTAAAAGAGTTTAAATCCTAAGTAAAATCCCTGCATGCAGAGAGGTATCTATTTAATTAGATCTATAAGATAAATGAAATTTATAACTTGAGGATTAGTTTAAATATGTTGTGCACTTTGTGAATTGCGATGAATGCTTGACATGCCAAATAAATAAATTATATAGCAATCATTAATTTGATCTTCTTTCAAACCAATTTCTTCCACCGCCCTTTAATGATTTATCTGAATATATGAGAATTATAGTTTCGCAACATGCTTTAAAATGATGTGCTACTTCATTGTATGGGTTTATTATTTTTTCAATCCTCCGCAGTAGACTAAAACTAGAAAAGGTTTTACCTAGTAAATAAGAGATACCTATAATCATTAAATGGAAAACATGGCTAATAAAAGTCAAATGGAAACTCCTCAAAAGTACTTCTTTTGTTATAATTTGTATTATCGTTTTAAACCACTTTGATACGTTTTTACTTTAAAAGAAATATTAATCACTCTCGTGACTGATCTTGGTATTTTAAATCTGCTCAATGCTTGAAGGGTATTCCTTGATATGCCCGATTAGAAAAAAGAACATACATCTGCTTATGTGACAGTTTGAGTTCTTAAAGTATGTAACAAACTTTAGTTCTGTAATAAAGAGGTATGACATAGCAGTTAGGCTTTATATGTAGTGTTCAATGTCATCTGCGTCGTGAACCAGTTTTTCAATATCCATTTCTTCAGTTACATTTTATAGAACATCATATGTGTCTACAGTCGCAGTTATGCATAGAACACTGCAGATGGAAGGATAAATGATGTAAATTAATTTTTCAGATAAATCACATAACAACAACACCAGTATGATCACAATCATTTCTTCATCACGAAATGAGAGAAACATGCGTATTGTTTTAGCAGTAATGGTATGGTATGCCATAGTATTCCAGTTGCCTTCATTCGTAATTGGTCATTGTATATAGTTTCTATCCCATTTTATTACATGCTGTTAAGATTATTACGCATATAATAATAATTTACGTATGAAACGTATGAGAAACTCGTCAAATTTTCCTGTTGCTCAACAAATGGTACATACCAAGAATAGGTATGTACGAAAATGTGGATCTTCACATACACCCAATGGAAGAAATCAAATGATGCAAAGCTGCAGGTCTTCCTACGAAAGTAGATGATTTCAACTACTACATGAATGAGTGTCATGTGACCAATAAGACGGGAATAGAACATTTAAGATCTTTCAGAGATCAGTTTTGGGTATCTGATTCTTTTCGTAAAGCAGTTATTTATTGTACCTATGCAAAGTTTAACAATGTGCAGTGTTCTAATATTTTCTGAATCATTTATTGCTCAGAAGTTCGTCATTTAAATTACTCCCGTAAAATGAAATAAACGACTTATATATATATATATATATATATATATGTAGTGATGTTTTTAAATCGATTGATTAAATTAATTTCTAATCATATTTCTTAATAATGTGTTGGTGATTCTTCACCTAAATTGCATCCTTTTCCTAAATTATGGCGAAATGCTTTCTTTAATACAAATTATATTAACCTGTTAGCGTCCGCCAAATCGCCAAACTCATAAATCTGTCATATTACATAAAGTCCTTAAGAACACTCCTGATGAGAAGATAGCGTCACCTGGTGATTTCAATTAATATCGCTGATAGGATGAGCACCATGACGCACACATATCTAGCAATAGGGCTTCTCCTAAAGGTACAGGAGGAACGCTTGTGAGATAGATTCTAAAATAAACGTATCACTTTCTATCCCAAAATTTGTGTCTTTCCTGTTACTACGGCTGCACAATACAAATAATGTATGAGAAAATATATTTCATATATATATATATATATGCATTTTTATACATATATGGTACTGCCGATTGCAAAAAAAAAAAAAAAAAAAAAAAAAAAAAATGGAGCACTACTAGATGCTATAACAGTCCCCTACACAAAATTTCAACTTTTTACAGCTAATCTTTGTGTTATGTGAGATGCATACGTACAGACATCAAGAATCGTCCCCTGTAATAAACTCTAAACAGTATTTCCTAATGCAACAGACTGATCCAAGGTACTGCGCTTGCACGAGCACTACAGCCGTGTGCTTGACGTTGGGTTTCTGAGAAAGGAATTTAGAAGCTCCGCAGAGAGCTAAAATATGGAGATTTAACATCTACCGAAGTCAGGTGTGATGGATGCCATGATGGCCCTTTTTATCGTCTCTGAATGTGCCATCAGATGGGAAATCTGGTATTGTTTCTAAATGTTTCAAATTAAAATTCATGTCTGTTTCTTCATGTGTTGTGATATTGATGTAATTAAACTATTCATGTATCACTAGTGTTACCTCCCTTGCGACTGAGATATTCACGACGTACAGACTAAATCAATTTGAATTGAAGTTCAACCGAGTATGAGTGGCAAGAGACATAAGCTATGTGTTCTCCACAATATTCATTTCCAGGCCTTTAGTAGAACATCAGTTCATAAGAGTTTAAACAAAGTGTTGCTTTTATGTTTCTAACGAGATAGTTTTCTTTTGTGCTATACTGGGAAAACACTTCTCGTTAATACATAGCAAATCTGTGGATTTGATGACACGTCAGTGCATAACAGTTTCAGACAATCAAATTTTGCTTCTATATATCTAGCAAGATATTTTCCTTTTGTAGCATAGTGGCGAAAGCACATTCCCTTAAATAAATAGCATATCAGTGCATTTACGTTGAAAGAATTTTCAAACATAAACTGTGTGTTATAATCTAAACTTCAATTTTTTTTATATGTTATAAGGTATTTCTCCTGCCTTCTTAGCCTGCCTTTCTGATGTAATGGTCAGCACGCTCGGCGCATGTTCAAGAGATCCGAGGTTCTAGTCTTGGCGAGGGCAGTGGTCATTTTTCATGACTCTGCTTCACAAAATCCTCATCTCTCTACAGTGGCGCCCGAACTAAAAAGGTGGCGGATGATGATTCTCCACAACCAAGATTTGGCGACTGGGTGCCCTAATCTCCAATCTCCCTTTAAAAGTTGGAGCGTCTAAGGTACTTCTCCCGTCTTCTTAATAAGCCTTCGTGGTGTAATGATCAGCCCGCTCGGCGTGTTTTCGAGAGGTCCGAGGTTCGAGTCCCGGTGAGGGCATTGCTTATTTTTCATCTCTCCTGCTTTAAACAAAATACCTAATGTTTCTACAATGTGAAAGCACATCAATGCAATATTGAAATTCTAAATTCGGTAGAATATAACTGATGTTAATGTTTCCGAAAGAAATGAGTTGTTTAATTTATTGAGAACTTGCTACTTTTGATGTCTATGAAAAACATGAGTGCTATATTTTAATACGATGAGCCTTTTCTAGTATGTAGAATTTAAATTTTATCATTTCATCTGAAATTTTAAAGCTTTAAGCAATAAAAGTTTTTAATAATGCCCTTATTTCAATATATTCCTGCAAGTAAAAACGAACGTTAAAAGCGGTGTTTATACTTACTGGTGTCATACTACTCTCTTCTTTGTCTCAAGATACTGGAGAGAAATAATTTGTTATTAGTGTTATTTTATAGGAAAATTATTCCTAAAGGATGTTTATTCCTTCTGTGTTCTAAATAGGAATGAATTCAAAATGAATGCTAGTTTTATAAATACTTTATTTTAATTTGCCTAATTTTGCCAGCAGAAAGGAAAAAAAAAATTGTTTGCTTATCGCTGATATTTTTTCTGTGTATTATTTATTAGCAATTATTTCTGTTTATTGAGGTTTCGTTTGTTCAACGACCATTTTTGCGAAAGCAGCGTTATTTGTTGAAATATAAAAAAAAAGGATCTATTCCTTGTCGTGACAGAGCTTGGGAAGTAGCTTTAGAAGATATGAAAGTGATAGGTTTATTAGTATGAGACTATTCATTTTTAGTTGTTTTAACAACTAATAATAAATACTAATCATTATGAGTCCTAAATTTAAAAAAAAAACATATTTTAGGAACTATTATGAATGATAAGGACAGAAAAAAAACTTAGAGAATCAAACAAAAAGGAGAGAATTACAGTTGGAACAGGTAGCCATCAGGTAAAGGGGATTTTAGATACTAGAACAAAATAAAGAAATTAAAAAACTAAAGTTAGGACTGCCTTAAAGAAAAACAGAACACCGAATCTCTAAACCTGGAAATAAAACGGCATTTAATCAAAATTTTCAGAAACTTATGCCCAAGTTTAATTTAAAATTTGATGACATTAATTTATTCCTAGAACCCTCGAGAGGCAAGCTGATGTTCTACACTTGCCTACAGATCAATGGTATTATATCTCATTGGCGTCCTTCCTGTTGAAGTAAACAATATAATTGCTAGAGTGACTGAAGAACCATCTAGAAATTATCAACATAATTAAAGGACTAAGATTTAAACTAAATGTTAAGAGGCTCCCACAACTTAAGACTCATCCAAATCCGCATTCTACGTGGACTTTTATCACGAACTTAAGACATTTTAGGTGGGTGAGTGAACGGATTCAGAATCGAAACCCTTCGAACAACTAATGTTTTTTCTTGTTGGTAGACCAAATTAAAGGGCGCAGGCCTAATGCGTTTGAGGAACATTTTGAAGACAGATCGACTGCGATGACTTCAGCAAGCCGATTGGCGGGTAAAACTGAGGAATTTGAAGAATCAAAAAAAAAAAAAAAAAAAAAAAAAAAAAAGATAGTGGGAATAATGGAACCGGGTAAACTTTAAACGAAAGCAGCAAGTAGACAAGTGGTTCTCAATCCCCTGGTAACATTTTCAATATCAAAAGAAACTTCTCAGGGTACACACTTTAAAATAGATTATGATGCACGCAATTTCGGTAAAAGCCAAACTCTAATTTTGATAAAAGAAAAATACTCCAGTACTATTAATGTAGATCTCTTGATCATTTACATCCTCAGTGCTCTATCAGACTTGAATCGAATAGGTAGGAAATAAGAAAAGAATCTGTTATGTCCCTATATAGGAAATTGGAAAGTAACTGGTTTTGAAATACCTATTCCAAGAGATATGGGCGCAACGGTAAATATTATTTGTCAGAAATACGTTGGCAGCGATAAAATGAGGGGAGATTGCGTATAGGTCGGACATTTACTGAATGATTATATGAACTGCCTATTTGTTGCTGAGGCGGATACTGAATGGGATTTGGGAACAATAACCGACAATGCAGTTGTTATAGAAGACAACTTATATCTTACGAAACCAAATAGATATATCTGGTCTTCTAAACCGTTGTTATAGAAGACCAGATATATCTTACGAAACCAAATCGCGGCTGTTTTTAATGCAACTGAGAAAATTTATTCTTTGGAAAAGTTAACTCTGTCAATACTCGTTCTCAGGCGCTAAAACTTCAGAAAACAAAACATTTATGTGAGACGAATCCAAATTCAGAAGAGACTGAAACAAATGTGGAAGGGGAGGAGGACGTCCAGGAGAAGCCTGAAAAACAGAGAAGTATTGCCTCCTGTCGAACTTTGTATCTTCAAAAGTAGACCCAAGTACTTTTAATTCTGAACAACAAAAAGAAAAGAACTTACCCCATTATTAGAATTAGATAAATGTGAAGTAAGACATATTATGATATTAAAGTTGAGATTTTAACAAAGAAAATAAATAGATTAGGAGAAGAAGAAAATTTGATTGTTTTTCCAGAAATTACAAATTAAAATAATTTATCATGAAGCAACTTCAGGTCACTTGAGCGTTCTTAAAACAAAAGACCGGTTACAAAGATATTTTTCTGGACAAACTGTTATAAAGACATTGAGAAATTCTTTAAAACCTGAGACTCTTGCCAACGTTTAAGGAAAAGCAAATGTCAAAAACGAATGCCTCATTGGTAACTGTACCAGTGATATCTGGAATTTTAGTAAAGTTAATGTAGATGCTTGCGGGCCCATGTCTACATCTACCTATTGAAGGTAATAAATATCTTATTAGTTATGTGCTTTAAATACACTGACGTCGTCTCGGTACGGTATATAACATTCAAATCTGTTGTATATGCACTTTTTCAGGTATTTCTTCGGATGGCCTTTCCAAAAGAGGTACAAACTGATCAACGGAAATCTTTTATGATTCACTTAACCGTTGAATTTTTTAAGAGGTTTGGTACATAACAATTTACAAAAGTTCGGTTTGCAAGCCCTAGAGCAATCCTGTGAAACTTTTCCATCGGTCGATAAATCAGGTTTTAAATGTATTATATACTATAGCAGCCCCATATTGGAAAAATCAAGTTCCTGTTGATCTCTTTGCTTTGGGAAAGGTAACCCATAGTAGTACAGGCTTTATTGCAGCCGAATTTGGGTACGGGACCAACCTCAGAACACCTGTCGAATTATTGTATGGATATTGGTTAAATCCTCAGGAAAAAAAATGATATCTTAATAGAATATGTTAAAAAAGTAAATATATTAAAGAAAATTGAAAACTTAACTACAGATAAAATGGAAGAGGTTAGAGACAAAAGGAAAAAAAATGGTATGACACAAATACCGTAAAACAGAGTTCCACCAGGGAGATGCTGTATTATTATTAGAGGTAAACCAACCCTATAAACTCGCTCTTCAACTAAAAGGTCCGGGAAAATTGAGAAACGATTATCAGAAACAAACTACGTGGTCAGTTTTGAAAGTAATCAGGAAGAGAATGAAGTGTTATCAACATATTAAAACCTTATCATATGGCATCTGAACTTGTGGTGTTACTTGATAATGAGGATGTAGTTGAACCCTCAAAATTACAGGAGGATTTTCCCTATATGTTAATCGACCCCAAAGTGTGTGATTTAAGTAACTAATAGAGAAAGGTAATCTTTAAGAAAGAATTTATGATAATTATGTCGTGCAGATAAGAACGTTGTTGGTAAAGTTTTCTGATGTATTTTCGAATATTCCAAGGAAAGGAGATTTAGTAGCACATGATATTGAGCTAATCAGTGACAAACGCATACGGCATAAGCCTTATAGACTGACAAATCGACAGAAGGGAATTCTAAAATTCGAGATTAAAAAATTGTTAAAATATAAAATTATTGAACCAGGACGTATAAATATACTTCCTTGTTGAGACACTAGGTAGGAATATAGGGATCCTAGGCCATGTATTGATTGCAGAAGTTAAATGCAATAACATTACTGTATTCTATCCGATTCACAATATAGAACAACGTGTTGCAGCAGAAAAGTTTATCCTCTTGATAGAATTAACTATAGATTATTGGTAAATTCCGCTGAGTCCCAGGCACTGAAAATTGTTATATTTGCTAAAAGTTTTGGCGTGTGCAGGCCTTTCGGCATGTCCCTTGGGCTTAAACACGCTCCTTATTTTTTTCAGTAAAATGATGTGTGAAGTACTGTATGGATGTGAAAAATTTGCTATCCCTTATTCAGATGGTATTGCTACTTTTTCCGAAACTTGGAAGGAACATTTAAAACAATTACATGATATTTTAGAAAGAATAAGAAAATGTAAGTACAAGTTTACACGAAAAGAAGTGCAATATCTCGGCCATACAGTAGGCAAAGGGAAACGTTCTTCAGCAAAATTAAAAAAAGAAACGATTAAAAATTTTCTAGTTCCCACAATTAAAACTGAAATTAGAGCTTTCTTAGGATTAGTTGGATATTATGTACAATACACACCTATGTTTTTTGCTACAGTCGCACCATTGGCATATTTTTTAAAAGGGAATAATGAAAAGGTAAAGTTGCGTGGAATGACGAATATAATGAATTATTCATATTGTTAAGAAGAAACATCTAAACAACCTTTGCTACAGCAGGTTTATACTAGAACGATTATATACTAGAACTAGTTTTATACTAGAACTCCAAACGATTTATACTAGAAACAGACGCTTCAGATCAGATATTGTTTTAAACCAGAAAGATTATAAAGCAAAGAACATCCCATAGTGTATCTCAATAAAAAAAATTTCATAAAGTGAACGGAAGTATTCCACCACAGAAAATGAGGATCTCAAATTGAGTCACCACAGAAAATGAGGATCCCCAAAAAAACCACCTTGGTCCGCAAAAGTTATCAGTATATGAAAAGAAATGCTTTAACAATTTAAAATGCGAATTTGAATTATTTAAATCTCTCACGTGATGCATTAAAAATAAAACACTTAAAAACTTCTTCACATCTTTCTGCAATTTGTGCACTATTCTTATCCCGAAGTACACAGCGATCTCTTTCAGCTTAAACAAATCAGAGAATTCGAAGACTCGGCTTCGTGCAATCCTCAGCAACAGCGGCTATCGAGCAAACACATTTCCTTGTTGTTCGCTTCAGAAAATTTCACCAAAATTCTGTAATCTTGAAAAAAATTTACACCAGTTTATTCCATTGCTGGCAATTTTAAGCAAAAAAGTTTAAGAAAAAAAAAAAAAAATCACGATTTATTTATAAAAAACCATTGAATTTTGGAATACACTCAAAAAGTACAAAATTTCCAAAATATGCTAAAGATATTGACTTAAATCCCGAATTATAAGGTAATACAATTTGTTCTTAAATTTTTATGCATAAGATCAAAGAAATTGTTCAGAATTGTTTTAAAATTTTATCTGAATTTAATTCGGTGACAGAAATTTATACAAATCTGTATCCAGATTAAAGTGATAGCTATGAACAGTTACCGGAAACTTTTAATTCAGACTCATTTCTTATAACTTACGTCCTTATTTACAACAACAGTTACCAATACTACATGTATTCGTGAGATTCATGCCGTATATTCCGGTGTATAATGCTCGCCTATAATTTCAATCAGTATTTTTTTATTTTTAGCTACCTTTACCGTACAACGTGCACAGTTTTCATTACGAAAACACTTGAATGATACATGTGCGATCCTGTCGTCGTTTGAAGTTTTTCATTCTAAGACTTTCCTCAGGCTTTCGAACAATAGTATACTGAAGTTGCAAGCGATAAAGGGAACAATATTCATGTAAGGGAAATGCTTGAGAAATTAAATATTTCTGCAAAGAGAGGGGTTTGTATTCAATGTAGGTGTGAACAAGAATGTTATTCTATGGTTTCGCGGAAAGGCGAATAATTTTGGATACGAATGTATTTCCAACCTGCATCAATAAGCGGAATTAGAAGTAAGATATTTTCTCTTTCTGTATTCGTTTGGTGCCGTGATTTTGAAGTGAACTTCAAAGTAAATCGTATTTGCTCTAGATAAAATACAGTTGTTCTTGTGTACCTTTTTGTCATAAATATGGCTCCTGCCAAATGAAACAAACATAGCACTGGTTTGAAATGCAGTGTCATTCAATTTTCGAAAGGAAATAAAAACCGTGCTGCCGCAAGGATGTTTGGTATTGTGAAAGCTCCATACGTGAGAGGAAGAAAAATGAAATTACAATGATTAATACGTCATGGAAGGAATGCGCTTTCCGGAAATGAATAATCAAATAGCTTATTCTAGAAGAATGTGCTGAGAACTGGATGGGACGATCGCTAGAATAAATAAAGTCGATAATCGCTAGATACGCCCTAACAGCATTTAGGAACATGTAGAAATCAAGTTTGCGTATGTCATATTATTAAAAAAAAATCTACCATTTTTTTTATCCGGCTTATAATGGTCGTGAATTTTGATTTCGTTTTTTGTATTAAAGGTGAGATTTATACGCCGGAGTATAATTTAATACTTATTTTATACTTAATTATTGACGAATACCTCTTAAATTGTAATTTTTGTTAGCTTTAAAGTCGCATCATTTTAACGTCGCATTTAATAACAATAAAATATTCAATATTCATTTATTAACAATAAACATTCACTTACTAAAATATTCTTATGCTGCTTTCGAGCAAATCTTTCTCCAGCCATTCTTTAAAAACTCATAGATGTACGTAAATTTGTAATTTTTTAAATACCAAAAATGAAAAGGGGAAGTAAAATATATTTCTTTACAAAAATTTTTGGATTTAAAGAAAGTTAGTTCAAACAGATATATCACGCTAAACTAATTAAAAAAGCTTTATAACTTAAAAATAAAATTTGTAAGATAAAATAAGGCCATTTTCTTTCCAACTCCCAAAGATTATAAATTTTTGCTTCATGATAAATTTTCATACTTCAAACTTGTTGCTAAGTTCGAAAATTTATCATGATCCATAAATTGATATCTTTATATAGAATCTTTCTAATATCAGAAGAAAGGAATTTTTAAACAAATGTTTTATGAGAAAGAAAATATCTTTTGCCTTTGGTTTACCTAGGGAATAATTTATCTGTACTGAAGTTTATATTATCTGAGTTAAAAAGTAAGCAATTCTTTTTTAATTCTTATACCTTAAATAGTTGTTTATGAAGTTTTGCTTGTTTCTAATTTTGAGAATTAAAAATTGAATGTTGATTAACAATTTTATCATATCATTTAACTTTAACTAAACTTTTTTTAACTCGAAACATTTCCAAGTAAATTATTTAAACTTAAATCATACAGTCCTTTTTCTGAAGCTGATAATGTCTGCTTATGGCTTTACTTAATTGTTAAAACGCATCAATTTGGTTTTAATCTTCTTAAATACTTTAACTCTATTTGATGCTAAAACTTCAATAATCCTTCTCTTAATGATCGTCAATGTTTAATTTTGTCATCTATTTCAAAAGCTTCAGTCTCTGTTTTACGTTTTATGCGACAAAAATCAAATGTGTTAAAAAACACATTTTATTCTCCCTGAAGTTTTATATGGATTGCACACGAGCCAGAGCATATTTTTTAATAATTTATCATTTTAAACGTAAAGTTTTCAGCCCATGAACACGTGATTTCTCTTTTGTTTAGTGGATGAAATAAAACATTGCCTAAAGAATTTCGGAAAGTTAAAGTCGTAAATAAGTGTGTTAATTAAAGAAATCGACCTTTTTTTCTAATGAAGCATTTTAAGGTGCCTTTGAAATTGCTTGAAAATGCATTTCCACAATATCCTCACTGGATGATTCCGCCAGAAATTCTAATTCTTGATAAATATTTTGGTTTTCCTTTTAAGTATATTCCTTGGATTTACACAGTATTAGTCATTATTGCTTGATTATTAATTCAAAGGAGAATGTGTATTATGTTTTTTTTATAATCACGCAAAATGTTTGGATATACAGAAATCCTGCAGCCAGAGATAATATCAAATTGTTTTATCGAACTTCGAGATAATTTGCATCTGAAAAGGGGTAATATAATTTTTGCTTTTTCTGAGAGGAATCTTAAAATCAGATGGAAACAATTACCTAAAGAGCATTGATATTGTCATTTAAAGTTGTCTGAATATTTTATTTTTAATTGTTTATTGTTTTATTGCAAATATCATGATCTCTTCTGAATGCCTTCGTCAGTAAACTGCACTTCGCTATAACGCACCAGACATCCTTATATATCAAACTGTTTCTGACATACTGCCGAACACTGAGGGTTGGACCTGGCTGGCTAAATATGGTTAATTTTCATGGTTTTCTCCCATGTGTAATGTGGATACGAGACAATTTGACTTTGAAAAATGATATCCATCCCCTCGTACAGTTTGACATATCTCAGTAGCGAATAAGGTTAACTCTTTTCCTAACTATGAGGTTTTTATACCAAAATGTTACATATTATTACATTTTACCACAAGCGCTTTAATTCTAGTAAGCTGTAAATGGACTTCATTAAATTACTCTAGCCTTCGAAATGAATAACCACTTTCAATAATCTTTCACTCCAGGAGTGAACATGTTATATTCTAAATTACGATTTTTGAAAGAACACAAAGTTACCGTTGTAAACATTCAACTAAATTATCCGTAATTTCGTTGATATATTTAAACACATTTTAGTGCGATATTTTCCAAAGCACAGCGTAAATAAAATAAGAAAAAAAGAAACCTAAACTTTTAGCATTTTATTTATTTATTTATTTTTTTTTTTTGTACTTTTAATTATTCTCTTTATATAGTTAATTATTTTAGAATGCATATTAATGCTGATTTTCATGACAGAATCTTAATTTTGATTGCATATGAAACATTAAATTAAGATATAACTGGAATCAAATGGTATCAAACAAAACTTAATATACTCTTCTACAAAAGTTGGCAACCTAGAATCATACCCCATAACTTTTTTCGACAAAATTAAATTGTGGACGAAATGAAAAAATGAAAACTCGAATTTTGAACATCCTATAGCTTTAGAAGACAAACAACAAAAATTAGCCTTATATTTTCAAATTTTCACAGCTTCAAGATTAGAAGTACAACCTAAAATTTACAAAAGACATGAAAATGGTATATTAATCAATATATGTTTTTATGTTATTCTGTTAAAACATTTAAGATTATTGACGCATCCTAAATTCCTATTAAATTCCAGACTTTGTAGACGCTGTTTCAAAGTTGAAATGAGTTAAATTTAATAGAAAAGTAATTTACCAGTTTTTGAGCCACTTAACCTTAGACTCTTTGAAATTTCTGGAAATTTTGGGATTATATTTTGCCTTCTTCTTTACTGCAGTTTTGTTCTTTCTTCTTTGTGTGGGCAATAACCTGCGATAAGTTGATAGCTTCTACAAATATAAA
Source organism: Stegodyphus dumicola (assembly GCF_044657685.1). Taxonomy (NCBI): domain Eukaryota; kingdom Metazoa; phylum Arthropoda; class Arachnida; order Araneae; family Eresidae; genus Stegodyphus; species Stegodyphus dumicola. The sequence continues at coordinate 92,927,506 of NC_140772.1, read as the reverse complement.
TTTCCTTTTTTCTTGCGGAAGAACCTTCTTGATTTGAATATTCTCTTCTCATGTTGTAGAGACATTACGTTATTTTGATGCAGGAGATATGAAAAATGAACAATGCCCTCGCCGAGACTAGAACCATGGACTTCTCAAATACGCGCCGAGATTGCTGGCCACTAAACCATGAAGGCATGCTAAGAAGGCGGCAGAAATATTTTATATCCTCCACCTTTTACATGGCGACTGGTAATAAGGGAACCCAGTCGACAAATCCTGTTAGTGCAGAATCATCATCCAACACCGTTTTTAGTTCGGGCGCCACTGTAGAGACATTAGGTTATTTTGATGCAAGAGATGTGAAAAATGAGCAATGCTCTCACCAGTACTTGAACCATGGGCCTCTCCAATACGCATCGGGTGTGCTGGCCACTACACCATGAAGGTATGCTAAGAAGGCGGGAGAAATACATTATAATATGTGTAGGAATATATTTAATATGTGTACATGTTGCACAATAAGAAAACCCAGGGCCCCGACTCTCTAATCAACAAAATTTTAGAAATTACACTGAATTATGACCCAAGAATCCTTCTTAATTTCTTCAATAAATATATAGAACATGAATTCCGATAACATGATTAAAGGACAAATCATACCTTTTGAGAAGGATAGAAACCCCGAAGATCCTTCTACATTTCGGACAATATACCTGCTGCCCGCCTTAGGAAAATTTCTAGAAAGATTTATTGCTAATCGGTTGAGACATCACTTCATAAAAAATCAAACAGTCAGTAAAAGCCAGTAGGGATTTAAAGCCAACACAAACACCATTCGTACAATATATAAAATGCTGAAGGAAATCCAACAGAATAAATCAGAAGCTGAACATAGTGCACTTATTTGTGTTGGTTTAAAAAGTGCCTCTACTCACTATGGTGGCTTGCAATATTATATGTACTTAATAAAGCCAACCGCTCTTCTAATGTTCTCAATATTCTCTACATAATAGAGAAAGCATATTCATTCATTTACCATCCAGCAAAACATTTACTAGAGGATGCCCTCGAGGATCCTGCCTGAGCGCTAATTTCTGGGCCCTCACCTAATAACATCTTAAAGTATGAATATCCCGATCATACGAAGGTCTTTGCGTTTGAGGATGACACTATGTTGATTGTTAGTGGCAGGACAAGAATCATCCTTGAAAGGAATATGAACAGTTCTCTCAACCAACTTGACATAGAATGCTAGAGGTTAAAACTCTGCATTTCGCAAGAGAATTCAAAGTATAGACCAACCAACTTTTTTACCAACCAGACCAAAAGTTTTCTAAGAAGGCCACATTCATCCTGAACAGAAAGGAAATTAAGATTACCCAAGTCCTGAAACTTTTAGGTATCCACATAGATAATCAACTTAATTTTATTTATCATCTGACGGAGACTCAGAAAAAGACACTTCAAATAGCCAATAACTTAAAAATGCAAGGCAGAAACTGGGAACTTCGTCCTCATATTCTAAATATTTTATATACAACAGTATAGTTAATTTTGGGCTGCAATCTGGGCCGAGACTACGACAGAAAGGAAAAAAAGGAAACTTTCTGCCATGCAAAGATATTTCTCCTGAGTATCTGCAAAGCCTTATAGAATGGCAGCTAATTACTCTATGCATTCTCGTTAGGATACCTCTACTTAATTTAATTGCAAAAAAGGAATCAATAAAATCCAAAGTATTCCAGTTGAAAAAAGGTGCTTACCTGAACGGCACCACATTTCTTGCGTCAAAATATGAGTCTTCAACCATACCATTCACTTACCATCTTCCTCTATTCCGAAAATATGGCAAGGAAAATTATTCCAGAAAATTCTGTTTAAGAAGCTGAGCTGTCGAATTCAATCTGCAGTAAATAAAACCATCTCAAATAATTTCAGGACAATGGCAATATATTTAGATAGTAAATCTGCGTTTTATGTCCTGAAGGACAGAAACAGTAAGAACCAACTGGTTCAGGATATTCAAAACACAATAAGCGCCTACCCAGATATCCAGGCTTTCCTCATTTGGGGGTGAAAGCCCACAACGGGAACGACGGCAACGAAGCGGCTGACCTTCTTGCAAAGGATGCAACAACTAACCTCAAATATGAGGTGATTCCAAGTCCCATATAAAATTTACACCGAATGCAATTGTCGACTTAATGTGGCTAAAAGAATGGGATTCTGCATTTCAAGGCAGAAGAGTCCACGTCTGCATATGTGGTGAAAGGGGTGACCCTGATCATTGGAGTTTTGTCTGTAATCTTACAGACGGTAAACATCTGATTAATCCTAACAACAATCCATATCATTTAGAAAATAATAGAATTAGTTGGGAGAAAACAGTGCTCCAGGAAGGACTCAAAAGCAACTTTGACTTCAAAGATATTGCTCACTATATGATTTTTTAAGTTGTATTATTCATTACTTAGATCTTTAAAGAGCTGAAAAGATCCACCTCGATATTGTACAGATAAGGGCAAATGCATGATAAACTGTGCTTTTCTCAATCAATACCTTTGAAAGACATACAGTTCTATTGCTTCAAGATAATGATAAACGCATACGGCAATATCAACACAAGCATATCAACAGTTTGGGATAAGGAACTGTGCTTTATCCTGCATATATTCCTCTTATTTGACGAACAGATTACCAATTTTCCTACACTTTTCTGACTTTTTGTTTAAGAAATGTTTTTGCCAATGAACAGCAGCTGGGTAATGGAAAATTACATTTACAAAGAGATAATGATTTTTACAAAGGTGATCTAAATTATCTTAGCATGCACTGATAAAAAGGCATTGATGCTGCTAGGCGGTAGAAGATGAATTATTATCATAGTTTTTATTTGCCGTTAAAATCCGCCATTTATTTTTCAACAAACGAGTATTTTGGAATCATTGGCCTTTTTAAAGCTTTTAGGAGAAAGAATGCGTTTAAGCTGTTGCTAAGAATACTTAGTTTCGTTTCAAAAACATTTACATATTTGCGAATGTGATCACTTTGAAAAAAAATATAGGGAAAAGGTATTGTATTTGAAAACAGTTTTTAATATATCTATTGTTCTCCATTTTAAACCTACATCTGACACAAACATTATGAAAACAAATTATGTCTTATACAATCCTTATGATACGTATGCAAGTAATACATGGACACATTTTGCATTCATCATATAAACATCTTTTCTGTAACCAAATATATCTACTGCTTTATTTTATGTAAGTAAAGATTTTTCTCTTTTCCTGAGAAGAAAGCTAATTCTATGATATCTATGCATGTTAGCTATTTTTAAAGGCACTGGAAGGCACAAATAAAGTGCCACGCATTAAATATTTACACAATCGTTCGTATTTTGTTGAAAATCCCGGCTTAAAGTAAATACCGGTTTGTCAATGCTTTCCTTATTCTTTCTTCAATCGAAACATAAAATGCTTTGTTTTACGTGTATGAAACACTGCGCCTGCATCTATTCAACCTCCAAGGAATTGGAAATGTTTTCAGCTTTCAGTAATCTTGTCTCAGCATTCCTTTCTGCTGTTATTGACCTTATTTCTAAAACTGGATTTCAAATTCTGGTTGACGCTTTCAACGTTTTAAATAAAATAATACTGGGGATGGATGACATGTACTACACCCAGAAGATATTCGTGTAGCAGTAAGGTATGCGTGAGAACCTTACAGTTGTTTTAACAGTAGTAAAAATGAGAAGCATAAATATGATCTTCATTTGGTTTAAACGTGGATAGAGATTTTATAGTGAAATTTTTATTGTTTGGTTATTCTTTTTGAATAGTCAAGCTTTTCTGCCCATAGTAAAATTTTCTATTGGATCGAGTGTCTATTACTTATTTTACTGTGTATCTGAAAGTTAAATCTTACAAGTGTCCGGTACATACCAGATTTAAGAACGTCTTTCTTTTAAATCCAGACAATATTTAAGTTTTATTAGCTTTAATGATATTTTGTTTAAACTGTGATTCAAAATGAATTTAGCATTAAGCATTAAAGTATGTGACATTTTTATTTATATATATATATATGAGTTTTATTTTTGAATTCGGCAAAATATAGTAGTAAATTCATATACAAATATTTAGTTTTATAAAACAATTATTAGAAGTACCGAAAAGAAGCAAGTTTCCACAAGGAGATGATTTTAAAAGTTAGTACTGTTAAAAATAACTGAGAGTTTAAATAATTGCAGTGATATTCCATGTCTAGCAGAACAAATCAATTTCAGTTTGCCAGACTTAACGAGCTATAATATGCCCCTTTCCTTTAGTAAGCATCTATAACATACCTTATAACCCTCACGCAGATACTAAACTTCTCTTAGTTTCGTGCGTAAAACTTGACATATTTCTTTTAAATATATAAACGGGAGAACGAATTATGGCTTGTTTGACAAGAGTCTCGACTTCCTTGAATATATATATATAACATTCACTGTAAAACTATAAATATATCATTTGTAATAATAAAATAACGAACTACTTTTTATTGAATCTCCTTGTTTAGAAAGGCATTTTGTATTCAGTATTCAGCACGAAATTTTGTTAGGACGTATTAGCTGACGATGGCTTTAATCTCTTGATAATTATAATCCAGATGTTACTATGATATAATTATCTTGGTTTGCTTAAGGACTTGCATGAAACCTTTTTGATTTAAAAAAATAGCTAATTATTGGAATATTTTCTTGTTCTGCTTAACTATATGCATGCAAACTTCTTGTCAAAAAGAAAAAGACCTAGCTTATCGTGCATAGAAAAAAGTTTTAATAATCAATTGACAAATGTAATTACTAATTACTAAATAATAATAGGTGTAATATCATTGTGTTTGTTTTGATCCAAATGAAAGAACATAAAGATCTCTTCCAACATTCAAAGGAACGAAAACAAATTAAAAGAATATCCTAACCCAAAAACCAGAAACCAAAGATATTGCAAATTTAAGACTATTTACATTAAAATTATATTAATGTAAGCAACAACATAAAAAATTCGTACAAAACTTAAAGCAAGGTAACAAAAATCGCGAATCGTGAAATTGACATATTTCTTTTAAATATATAAGTATTCAGTGTATGAGTATATGAGTTCATAATATTTTTCTGTACATGAGTAAATACTGAAATAAAATTCGTTTCGAAATTTTTGACGCACGCTAGTTGGCAACAAATGTTTCCAAAGGTGTTTTGTGGTAACTTGCGGCTGGGAGTCACCACTGATGGACTAAAAATATTTTCTGTTAGTTATCTCCCATTAATATAGCAGCAATTCATTTACAGAGCCATGAATTGGACCTGCTGTAAATTATGACCAGATTGTAATACAGTTAGAGAAATTAAAGGCTTTAATGCTGAAGAGGGTTTAAATGTGCACGATATTGTGGAAGTTATTTACAGGCCTTTAGAAATTGATACAAAGACCTAGATGAAGAGGGGTGATGATTCTAGTTCCATGATCCCCTGCCAAGGAAATGTTAATATTAGAGTAATGTACAAAGTTTTCATGTAAGAGTATTACATTCATAAAGCAATAGAAAGCTGCATCATAAGCATTTTCAGTAACAATGCAGTGTTTTATTTTAAGAACATTTTAATACATAGAAAACAAAAAATCGCATTGGACAAATTCTAAGTGAAACGGATATCCAGAGAGTATCAAACAGAATCGAGTTTGTCCTAAAAAGACAAAGAAATGGAAGAAGAAAATGACACAGAAAGATAATTACCTAAAGTTTTTATGGAAGGCGTCTCATCCTTCACACAAAAACATCTCTTCGTTATCATTTTTCATTTGGGCCCTCCATTTTCCTTTATAAAATACAGCGATATGAAAGTTAAGCTTTTGTTTAATTTTATCTGCTTAATAGCATTATAGAAAGTATTCTGTTGTTTTTTTTTATTAACGTTATGAACAAACATTGTTGCAAATTCATGATTAAGTAATCATCTGTGGCCCAGGAAGATATTAAACAATTTTACATTAGTTACTAGAGTCATTTGGTTTCTTTGAGAGCAGGAACAAAAAACACGAAAAATCAGCTATGTCCACGTGTAATGAGAACTCCGGACCTCCGACTGCTAGCGGGACGAACTTCTAGTTACACCATGAAGACAAGCGGTGAGTAGAGAGAAAATTCCTTAAAACTGTGGAGAAAATATTTTAGATTTACATATATTTCAAATGATGTCTTCAGGAACGAATTGCATTATTAAGTTCAGGTTTCACTGTATTTTTTAAAAAGTATAAATTCAGTGGATACCTTAAAGAAATTTTTAATTCAATTTTTGCATATCAACACTTTAAAAATTTCATATAAAATTTATGTAAAGGATATAAAATTTATGTAAGGAAACCAATGAATATTAGACATGCAGTTTTTCTTCTGAAACGGTTTTTCTTGTTTCTTGTGAAAATAATACCTGTATGAGCAAATATAACATAAGTTAGAAGAGAAAGATCAGCGGAACTATCTTAAACATAAATTTTACGTTTTAAACAAAACTACAATGCTTTTAACTGGTTTGCCTCTATTGCTTTAAGGAAATTAAGGTATATCATATTTGTTCTAGAAAAGTCGTATTTTTATCGGATGGGTATATACATCGAAAACTCTAGAAATATGCTAGACAAACACATCAATGAGTTGACGGCTAAAGTAAAGAAAACTGTTGCTTTGTACGGAGATCGGATCATGCTGGCTGAACTGACTGCATTTCTGTGTTTGTAACATAAATACAATTCTGTTTGATTTCAGAAAATCCTCCCCTCAGATATCATTCCATTTATACAATGGTTGTTCTGATTCTTTGCCTTAATTGAAAATCTGAGATTAATATCGACATCATGTATATAAGATAATATAACATATATGATAAAAACTATGAAAGCAAACGTCTCATTTTAATTGGCTATAAAATCTTTTATTTATTTATTTATTTATTTATTTATTTATTTTACATTCGGGGATGGGATTTCCTCTCTTTGTCTCAGATATAGCGCCTTAAGTCTACACTGCGACATTCAAATTCATCATGCGATCCTACGTAACGCTTCAGGCAGTTAACGCTTGCCCAATCAAATAATTGTAAACCAAAACTTAAAAACACTGAAACTTTTGACTCCCTCCCTTCTTCCCCTTAAATGTGGCGCCACTTTTTCACTTCATCTGTGCACTGCTTGGACGTAATTTTCTTGTGCTTGCTTGGTATCGCAACAGTTATGAAAAATGAAAATGTTCTTTAATAGACACTAGTAGAGGGACAAGTGACTGTGGCCACAAGTAAATGTGAATCTAAATAAATAATGGAATTAAAACCACCTCGACTGCTAAGTTCTTCGTATTTACGAATTCCACGTTTTAAGTATCAAGTATCTTCGCAATTAGCATTTCTACGCATCTACTTCTCATAGTTCTTATATCAGTGCTTCCAAAATCGTGCTATCATTACACACACACACACATATATATATATATATATATGCTGTAGGTTCCCAAAGTACCTGAAAATACAATACGACGTAAGTATCAAGTTTTCTTTAGAAAAACTGCCAGTATTGCACTTTTATAAATTCCAATGAAATTTTTCATTTGAAATCTATGCTAGCGTGAGCTCAGTCTTTCCTAAATATGAATTTTATTTTAAAAGTACTCCTTTCGTATATTATTTAGCTAAAGTGTGCATACTTCGTTTGATATTAATGCATTATAAAGTTATCTTCCAATTTAAACTATACAAAATTAATAACGAATATTCATTTCCCAAATACCCTGATTTAGCTGTGTAAATGGAAGGATGTTATTATGTCAAAGGTGAATGCACATTAATAATCCGTATCTCCATTTTTGTTCAGAACTATGCACGAAAGAATTAATAAATTTGCTTTCGTTATCAATAAATCTCGTCATCTAAAATTACTACCTCAGAATGTCAATTAAGATAACTACTTTGTTAATAATGGCATGAATAATACTAGCATGAAATTATTTACAGAATATAAGCTCGGTAATTCATACTTTTAATTTAACTAATCGAGTAGCAATTACACGCACTCATTAACCAGATTTTAAATTTTCTCAATAGTCATTATTACTTTATTTACTCTTCTTAATACTTCTGTTTCAAGAGAATCATAGAGGAAAATCGTAAGTGAGTATAAGCAAATTTTTGTCCATTTAAATTCTGAATTATCGTACGATATATGTGTAACAGTATAAAGCACTAATGTCATGAATTTCTCCCATTAAATCAGGCTGTTATGAAAAAAAAAAAGGTTATATTATAAAGTCCGAATATAAACGTGTTACAGTATGAATTACGAATGTCAAGGATTTCTCCAACTAAACCTGGCTTATATGAATATATAATAATCTTTATAAGTATAAATATAAAAATATTTTTTCTCATTAGAAATTAATACACAAAGGTAGAAAATTTTGAACGGAGAACTTAAGAATGTAAGAACCCTTCCCTTTAACTCACAATCAAACTTCTTCTGTCAAAGACGTGAAAGTTTCGGACTGTAGGAAAAAGAATAGGAAAATAATAATGCCAGAGTGAAATTTAAATTTATGAAAAACACAAACTTTTTTTTTTTTTTTTTTGGCTTAGACTTTGATCAGAACTCTACAGATTTTGAGGGTGACCGCATACAGATTACTCTTCTTCAGAAACCAAAAAAGTATGAAAAACAGAGCAGAGACGATTGTATTTATATCAAAAGCAACAGTTGGAACAAAGCAAGTACGAGCGCAGCACCCTGTCGATGATAATGATGAATCTGAAAGCTATTAGATTTTTATAGATATTAGAAGACTGGCTTGGAATTATTGTCAATAATGAAAGAAAATACATTTTTGTGAATGTGAAAAGCGTTAAGTAAATTCAGGTCACCAGCTGAAAAGATTTGTGGACGATTTTTGCGGAACCAAAATCAAAATTATGATTAAGTTTCCAACTGTGATTAGCTAGCAAAAGTTTGGTTATTTCCCTTTGTCGGACATGAGATTCGCCTTCCTTGACGAGAAAATTTAACTGCCTTTTAAATTGTCTGATATATCCCAAACCCTTTTGAGAAGAAATGCTATAAAGTTCCTAAGAATTAAAGTCAGAGAGAGAATTTTTAAGAATCGAACAACGAGCTTCGATGAGAGATGCGAGAAATACCTCAGAGTTGAATTCTTGGAGAAAACTTGCAATTTTATAAATCATGGGAGGATGAAACAAAATGCCAACAAAGTTACCAATGTTAGCTGCAACAGGTTTTTAAAGGAACTACAACGACCATTTGAAGTATCCTCTGTCAATGGGATGCTGATTTCAAATAATTGATTTCATAAGAAAACAGGTATTCTGAGAAACAAATTATGAGAGCGCCATGTGCTGACAGTAAAATGAAGTCTACCATTGCTTACCAAGATGATATAATTTAGCATGGAAAGGTAAACAAAGACAAAAAGGAATGGTTTACTGCAAAGATAAATGCTGAAATCAATTCATTCTAAATAGTTAAAATATCAGGAAAATAAGGGAATTGCCAGATTAGGTTTTAAATTTTAATGTCTCAGCTACTTAGCGAACCCAGGGCCGAAGAACTATTTCTTATGATAATTTGATTTCGAAATAATGTATGTATACGTCAACAAGAACCAGACTGAGATGATTACCCATAAATAGTTCTTAAGTTTAACCGTAATTGTTATTGGGAAAACAAACTGGATCGCACTCAAAGAAATTTTAGCTTGCGAAACTGTAATGAAATATTATATAGAGGTAGTTTAATTAATTTTTGAACTAATGCTGGAATAATTCAAAAGAAAACTTAATAATTTACTTTTTATGTTACAAATGTTTGTGTTCAGACCAGCAATGACCTGAACAGAAGAGAATATTAATATTTGATTTTGTTGTGCCTCAATAACCTAATATTAAATAAAAGATAAACCTTGACTTACTAATGTAATAGTGCCAAACACTGCCCATATTATAATGTCAAAAAGCTAATTTTCTCACCCGTGAAACAGATATTTATTTGGAACATTAATGATGTAGTAGAAATTGAGATGCATAGTCAGTCGCAAAGAAACCTAGTTAGATGATAACACTCACCAATTCGTTGTTGAAGAAGAGAACAGAGCAGGAAGTATAATTTTGAAACATCAGATAAGTTTTTAGATATTTATATCCAAAATGCTTGTGTAATTCTATAGGTCTAAATAGAAATGGAAATTGTCCAGCTGTTTTAACCGCAATACACAGCTTTGTCAATCTCTTGTTTCTGCCTCATGATTCGAAACAAAATGGCGTAAGAAATTAGCTTCTGGTTTCAGTTCTGAATTTAAGAAATATTCTTCATCCTAGTAAGCTGTTCCATGAGGAAGAAATTAGCATATCTATGGACAAGTATTAAAGGCGGTCACAGGTTAGGAGAAGAAATAATAACATGAAGAAACACTAAGATTTGCTATTGAAAACTGTCACACCGAATCGTCGAAGGAAGAAGTCTCCAGATATGTCTCGCAGCCTACATTATAAGCTAACTTCTTCAGTGCGTAAGAGAGAGATAAGCAACCCCGAAAAGAGTTATTCTTAGCTTTTTTGGCTGGTGTCAGCTGCCACCGTTAAACTGGAACAAGTGAATCATGTGAGACTAGCCTTCATTGAAACTATCTCTTAAACTTTAGCATGTGTGAATTGAAATTTCGGAGAGTGGTTTCGATACATTTTAATGCTCCCTCAACTGGATCGTAAGTAAACAAAACAAAAGAAGCTCTTATTGAGCGCTAAGGAGAAATATCTTTAATTTTATCGACGAATTTAAAAGAAAATTTTATAGTGTAAATATTGTTATGAAGTAAAGAGGAAAATCTAAAATTTAAATATTTGTCTAAAGGGTATGTGATATTCTTAAATTAAAAATCATATGGCACCAAAAGGAATTCCAGTTTTTTTCTTTGGGAAAAGCATAAAACATAGCGTAGCAATAAATGGGTGATTTCTTTTTTAAACAAACTCTATCGATTAACTAAGGATCTCAATAAAATAAAAGTAAATTACATAATAATTTAGTGTTACTTAACTGGAGGCATTTAGTTAGCTTTTAGCTGCAAATAATGTGAATAAGAGGTAAAGTTCGGAAATAATTATGAAACCTTTTTTTAGTTTCTAATAATATTGAATAATAATGTACTTTTATTAACATATTTTTAAAAATTATTACAATTGATTGGCAGAGATTACACATATCCATATAGGTTGTTATATAAAGGAAGCTATAAGTGACGAATTTTCCTTCGAAAAAAGCCATTCATGGATTGTTTTATGCGTTGCAAGTTGCGTTATATATTACGTTAAAAGAAGGACCCATATCAGCATGACTCAGTGTCCGGAAGTGGGATGATTCAGAAACTGAAGTTTATCATACCGTGCAACCACTGCTAACGATTGTCAAGATTCAATGACTATTATAAAACTGCGCATTCAGCACGTCCAGAAGAGCCATACAGAGAGCGGTATATGAGATCTTAACTGCTATTATTCACCATTGCTCGAAAGACAGTTTGTCATGCTCTCTGTTAGGGACCACACAGTTACGTTACGTACCCGGGATTAGGAGTCTGAGTATGTTGAACAGCATCAAGTATCCGAACTTACAGGGCGACGACGTCTTCAACGCTACGGATTGTCAGCAAGGCTACCATTGCTTTAGTTTTCCTTGATGCTAGATCGCAGTTCCGTTCAACGATGCACATGCAACGTTAAACGATGCAACGCTAAAATATGTAATAGTGGAGCGTTATTTAGCTTGTTTCCTTAAAGTGTACATTGTGAATATTTTTAAGGGCAGAGAAAGATGGAAATAAAGAAGATATATTAAAATAATCCAACTAACAATGTAAGAAAAATTATCAAACGATTGAAGGTAAACCATGAAATACCACTGTTGACAATATTGTAATTGATTAGCACTGATGATCATGATATTCTTCTTTAAAAGTAGCTAATCAGGCACACGAAATCGATTAATAAAACTAGCTTCTTCTGGAATATTTGAAAAAATGTACATAAAATTAAAGCTTTATGAATAGTATTCAAGCATCATTGCGCAAACGTTCATTGACAATAAAATCTTTAAAATAATAATAAATATCTTTAAAATAAAAACTCTCACACATTTCCTACGCTACGTTTGATTTGGATGAAAGTTAAAGCTCAGATCAATAAGCAAAGCAAAGGTATTGAGATTGCAAACCAAAGTGATATAGGATGGTTATACATCATATAATTTTCATTAAAAAGTTTCAAGTTACATTAAGGGTAAATTTTTATTATATAAAGTAAACAAAATTTAAAAATAATATTAATATCATTTAAAGTGCATAATAAACAGTGCTGGATGAGATTAAAGTAATTTTATTTTAGCAGAGTAGGAAGGTCAAAAGAAGCTGCGTTAACATGGTTTCTATCAGGGAGACGCCGAGACGTGAGTCTAAGGTGACCAGACAAAAGCCCACTGGACGAAAGCGCACGCTACAAAAACCCACAAAAAAGACCCCACTGGGATAATTGCCCACGAGACTAATACCCACACCCATGAAAGCGCACATTGATAAAAGCACACACAGATGAAAGTCTACGTTGATAAAAGCCCACACTGACAAAAAAACCACACCGATATATAAGCTACGTAAAAATGAATATTTTTCCCTATCTTCTTCAGCTGCACAAAGTAGATTAATGAATAAAGATAAAATAAAAAAAAATAATTCAATTAATAACAAATAATTGAACAATAAATTTAAGTAGAGGAACATTTGGGCATTAGTGCATTTTGGGCTCCGGCTGAATTAAGAGAGTCAATCAAAATAATGTAATTATAAACATATATATGTATGTGTAACATTGTTATTATATTTACGCGACAAATGGAACTGCTCTCGGATAAGTCCGACAAAGGGAGGTGAAAGAGAATACTGGCCACACTGCTTCTTTTAATTCTACGTACAAAATTATAAGAAGTATAAAATGTTGTATGTAAATTTTCATAATATACAGAGAATAATTTATGACTAATTTAACACCTCAAAAAATTTTGCACATAATGAATTTAATATGGAGAATCAAAGCTGAACTTTTATTTCAACAAGAATCATAAAAGTACCGTATTTTATTATGATTAAGAAACCATTTGATTGCGCTATCACAAATACTGTTTTCATGGTGAATTAAAAGCACAGTTTCAAATAATCTAGTTAAATTTTCACAACTTGGATTTTACATAAATTAATTTCATTCCCACTTGAAATTTCATTTTTAAACATAATAATTAATGTTCGTAAAATTTTTCAGGAAGTCAATATATTTTGGATTTGCTGAAAATGTGTGCTGTTTTTTAAATGGGCATTCGTCTTGTGGGCTTTTGTCATGCAGTTTTCTAACTGGCCGCTGACTATTCAGGCGGGAAACCATTGAGTTCCTATTCTTCTGCCCCCCAGCTGAGTGAAAAACCAGTTAAAGAGAGGAGAGACTTCCTTAATTGCTTTATCCCCTATCGAACCTGGGATGCCAAAGAACGGCCTCAGAAGCATGGTTCATGCTAAGAAGAGAGGGGATGGCAGGAGAGCAAGAGATTGGTGTCACTTGTAAGATCTATCTCTATTTCTCCAAATGCACTAACTTAGATCCTACAATGAACCTGGCGAATTCTCGCACAGGCGTGCATTAAATACCAGCACAGAAGAAGAGTGCAAAATAACCCTTTATTAAATCAGACTAATTTAACAGTTATCTTTATTTAATTAATTTATTATTATTTATTTATTTATTAATTTAATTTAATTATTAAATTAACAGGAATTATCTTTATTTATATTAGTTAAGGAGTTATCTTTGTTGTTGCGAAGCTAAGTTTCTCTAGATTGGGAACAAATCCACTAGTCTGCTGTTTCAAATGTAAACAATCAATGGCTGCCATAAAAAAAAGGCTTAGCGGCACTTAAACAACTTTAAAATTGTTGATAATTTTAAACATATTGCATACAGACTTACTAAAGGCATAAAAACCTTAAACGGAAGATAAAAACAACATAATTCAATCATTTTAGAGCAAAAAATACACAATTTACAAATATATAAGAGTAAAGAAACTGAGATCACTGAGCCGGTTAACAGAGTGCATATATATATAAATATATTTATATACGTTTGGTGCGGCCGATTGCAACCAAAATAGGAGGTGCACATCTACATGTTATAGCAGTCCTATATACAAAATTTCAACGTTCTGAGGCTACTCGTTTTTGAGTTATGCGAGATACGTACGTACGCACGTACGTACATACGTTGGTACAGACGCCACGGAAAATTCTCTTCAGAATTCATTTTAAAGCAGTTTTATAATTTTTTTGGAAGAAACGGGTCTTTTATTCTGTCCTTACGTATAGATAGATATCACGCAAAAACATCGTTAAATTGCATTCGATAACGGTCAAAATGGATATTTTCGTTGAAATATTCTGCCTGAAACTTTTCGCGATTACAATACTTCCTTTTTACTTCGTACAAGGAAGTAAAAATATACCGTCCGTGCTGCCGTGATACATACGCATGATCGTGTTTAGAAATCATTGGTGCTGTATAGTCCAAAATAAAGATCGAACAAAAATAGAGGCTTTTAGGGTTTGATCAACACTAGCAATAATATAGCTTTTATTAAGAAAAGACAGCTTTTGAATCCAGGTGGCAATCGGTCCCACTTCTACAGGAACGCTGGTTTCAGGTCTTGAAAGGGTCTGCGATGTAGAAGGAGAATTGCTTCTGCCCAGTTGTCCAGACATGTTCTATAGTGTTTATATCTCGAAATCTAGCTTGTCGATCCGTCTGGTTAATATTCCAATTTTCCTAAAAACAATCCACCAAATAAAAGTGAGCAAACGTTGTTGTATATAAAAATTAACTAAGGACCAACTACAGCCCTGAAAAGACGAGCATAGGCTTATAGTTGTAAGATTCAGTTTCTGGTTGCGTCCATCTCCACTTTGTGCTTAAAACAGCCCAATAGCCTTGTGCAGACAACACCGACTCAGTGACGGACGGACTTAGTCATAGTGATTCTCGTGGTAATATCATCTTGGAGAGACCTAGAAATCCGATACTAGTACTCGAGCAGAGTGACAGCGGAGGTCTAACAGACTGAGCAAGCATCATGTTAGATGAGGGCACAGACGTTCAAATTAGGCATTTAAAATTAGGCGAAACCGCAACCTTATTTTGGCGTAGATTCAAACTCAAACCTTTGAGGTTGATTAGACACAAATGTAAGAAACACAAGACTTCTGGTAGTTAGGATGGTTTCGTTAGAATCAATTTAACATGGAAAATTATTCTTTTGCAGCTTTCATTCTTTATCACACACAATTAAATAATATTATTAAAGTAATTGCAGATCCTGAATTCTTACTTTAATAAAAGTAAATTATCACCTAATCAAACGCTAATAAATTAAAGTTAATTTTATTACATGAGTGGTGTCTTTTTAATACTTTGGTAATGGAACATATATGGATAAGAAGTATTACAGAGTATTTGATTTGGATGAAGTACATAACAGCTAATATTTAGTTTAAATAAATTGCATTCATATAGCATACGCACATCTAATTTGCATATCTGTAACTGCAATAAGTATTGAAAGACTAATTAGGTGAGTAAAAATTGCTATTTTGTATTGAAAAATCTAATAAGTACAGCTTTAATACAGCACTGATAACAGCAGATTTTAGTATCTAAAATTAGATATCACGATGGTTTATGGAAAGCGTCCAGGTAAAGCAAATAAATTGAAGTAAATGAAATAATAAAACTAAATAAAATGGTAATAAGAATTAATTTAATTTATTAATAAATTAAATTAAATTTATGATGTTAAACAATAAATTAAAGCACTGAAACTTATTTTATTTGGATCTCAGTCGAATTTAAGCCCTGAGCAACAAAAATAGGATTATTAATAATTTCTACAGCAGGTAACCAAAATAACTTTTTATATTTCATTGTTCATTATTTTTACATAATCATAAAATAATATTTTTTACTAGATAAAAAGCGTTACAAATTTACTTTCTGTTCAAGTATAACCCAGAGAAATTATACCCAAGACATTAATAGGATAACTGAAAAAAAAAAGGATTAAATATGAGGACATTAGTGTTATAGAAAGAAGACACATTTTGAACCATTTTTTATTCCGTTGAAAACAATTTCTGTAAAATAACGCACTCCTCTGGGAAATGTACTGTTAACTAATTTGAAACAAAGTATTTTCTAAATCGAAGTGTTAGATTCTCCGTGAGGGGTGGGGTAGCATGAAAGCTGCAACAATTCCGTTAAAGTTTTGAAAAGCAATCTTATACAATCGATAATATGACCTTCGGGATAAAATCGATCTATTTTCTTAGAAAGTGAAGTCTGGGCATTTCTGTTTTAAGAGCATTGAAAAAATCTATACCTCTTATCATTATCATTTGCAACTGCCATCTGCTTTAATACTGTCATTGTGAATTTAAGTTTCCCAATAAACGTACGTTCAACTAAAAACTCACACTAATATGCGGTTATGTAGAAAATAAAGAATCAGTCAATATTATTTTATATAATTACAATGAAAAGCACACTTTTGAAAGCAATTAAGCGATATTCTTTAATTAAAAACTTAGTACAATAAAGAACATCATGTTTTATAAATAAGTTGAGGAATAATTTAGAGAACTGTTAACTGTTCCTTGATTAACTTCCAAAGAATCTGCTTAATGCTAGTAATGGCGTCATACACAGTTAATTCAAAATCACAATTAATCCAAGTGTAGTCAAAAATACAGGAGAAATGAAATTTTATGCTTAATCGAAAAGTAACTTACAGTCAATTTTTGTGACATCCGGTTAATTATCAAGTCCGGCTTTACTAGCTAATAAATAAACAATAACCCGTTCCATAAGCTACAAATGATCTCGAAAGCAATAGAGGTGAAAGAAGAAAAAAAATAATAAGAAAATAATTTAAGCATTAATTCTTAGCTAAAGATGCTCCTTTTTCGTAAAGATACACTTCCCTTTCGTATCCGGACGAATGAGGCTTCATTTCGCAATGCTGCCATCCCACTGGATGACTACTTGCCATCTTGATCATTTGCTTTTGAGAATACCAATACCGTCTTCTCTTTTCCATGTTCAATCTTCCTATTAGTACATGTTATCTTCAAGTTAATTCGCTGTCAGCGGCTTATCATTTAGCTCATAACAGCCCTATTTAAACCTATAAATGCTAAGCTCATAACGAATCAATATATCTCATTGCTTATTTCGTGGTGTAATTGGTACCGCGTCTGACTAGAAACCGGACGTTCGAATCCCAGTGAAGGTTTAGCTAATTTTCATATTTAATGATTTAGGCAAATATTTAGAAACTTTACAATTGTTAAGCACTTTACTTATACTTTCAAAGTGGTTTAGTGTGCTAAGTAAATTCAATCAGTATTCAAAATAAAAATGAACATAGTGCAAAGATAAACTTATACAATAGGAAGTAATAATATAATGCCATTGAGAGAAAACTGAGAGGGAAAAAATAGCTAGAAATGTTTTCGTGTAATAGTTATACATTATGCATTAAGTACAATTAAATTAATTGCGTTTTATTTTGCGTAAAAACAATTTTCAAATACTGCGACTCCATCTGCTGTCTCTTCTCTTATCCCGTGTTCTTTTCTTTTCCTTTTATAATTTTCCATAGACAGTACTGTAAACCAAGTTATAGACAACTATATTTTAATTATTTTGCTTCATTAACTATATCATCTAAAATTGTGGATAATGGATAGTCATCTGTCGGACGACATTCAAAGAGATGTTTCAGCGTAATTGCGGCATTTATAAAAAAATCAAAAGTTTACAATGCCTAGAATTTTGTACAATAGTTACAGAGTACTATTATAATGATATATGATTAAAAACAAAATTATTGTTTTTTTTTTTTCTGACATATGTTTAGCGAAACTATTTTGAAATAATGAAAGCAAAACAACGAAAGTCAACGAATGAGCTGTATAATGTAAGGTTTTGTGTCGTGTTAATTAAAACCTAAATATTGTTTTGAATATATACATATGACAGGCTACGGGACTAAATTACAAAACTTAAAAAGAAGCGAACTTAATATTCTAGTCAAATATTTCTATTATTCTAACATATAGGGTAGTTCAGATCGAATATATAAACAAAAAAAAAAAACAAAAAAAAAAAAAAAAAAACATGAACTAATCATTATTTTCACATTCTCATAACGTCCAGATAGGGAGGAGCCAAAGAAGCGAACAGACGAGGAGACTACAATGTTAACTTTGAAAATATCAATAAATATTTCTCAAAAACACACGCTCTGGGGTAAACAGAGATATTATAATTTTAGCCGTCAGAGTTGGTGCATTTTGTTCTTTTATTTATACAAATTTTGGCTGTATTTGCTTAAGATGTTCATTTCCTTCTCGTTTCTCTTTCCTCTTGTCAATTACATATCCTGTTACAAAAGCATGTTTTGGTACTGATATTACGTATTACACGTTTCCTAATGCAGATTTTATGGTCCGACTAAATTTAAAAGACTAAAAGGTATTTTTTACGCCTTCTTAGCATGCCTTCGTGGTGTAGTTGTCAGCACACTCAACACGTATTCGAGAGGTCCCTGGTTCGAGTGCCGGCGAGGGCATTGCTCATTTTTCACGCCTCTCAGCATTAAACATCCTAATGTCTCTACAAAACAAAGTTAAGATTCTTATATTCATAATACTAAGGGTGATTTTCCTAATACTAAGTGTGATTCATAATACTAAGGGTGAATTATCAGCGAAAGCTCAGCAAATTTAACGTTTGCCGTAAAATATAAGATTATGCGCTATGCTTACACCCCATAAACTTATTATATTTTGTTTACTTGTTAGTACACTATACAATACACTGTTTACCTTGGGTTTGCATATTATAAAACTCTATTAAACAGCATATAGAATATGCAGGCTATGGTTTCTTAGATATATACTGCAAACACGTACTATTTTCTACAATTATTATACTGTGGACGTTCATTAAATCGAATTCAGTTAATTCGAACTGATCCAAAGGCGTCAAAAACTTGTATTGGAATTAATGTTAATAATATATCATTAAATCGAACTACAATTTTATCACTTCTGTTAATTCGAACAAAAATTTGTCAGGAAACGAATTTGATTTTCCTCTTTTAAAGGAGAAAATACACGCTGTATGTATTATTTTTTGTGTCAAAATCAAATGTATTTACTTCAGTGTAGTATTATTAGACTATTGCATTTCCACTAAACGTTAGCGGTTATTCTCCTACAATCCATCTCTTATCTGTGCTTAATGGACAAAACTTCCTGGCCTAACCCGTTTCTATGGATTCATTCAGATCCCTATGAGGAGAATAATTTGTTATAAACGTTTCTTAGAATTTCGGAAAACCTGGCTTTAAGTTCTTCCTCATTGTGTGGTGTGAACGTGTAAGAATTCAGAATGTCTACATGGGGAAAATACAGAATTCTAACTTTGGAGACAAAGGTAAACAATTTAAAAACTGTAGAGAATGGCGAATGTAAAACAAATTAGCAGATGACTTTGGAATTTAAAAAATACCTTGTTAATTTATTTGAAAAACAAGGAACCGATTTTATATTCATGGGAAAAATCTAAATTTGCTAAAGGAAGGAAACGCATGAGAAAAACCTCTTAGGAATGTCTAGAAAAAGCTCAAACGCTCTACCGCTATGGTTCCAGAAGGATAGATTTCGAAATTCTTGCATAAATGGACCCATATTGCAGACGAAGGCTGATGAACTGGCAAGTTCAATGGGTACTGAAGATTTTAAATGAAGTGATGGATGGCTTACTCGATTTAAGTCAATGCTTATCAAACTGCCAAAGCAATATTTCTTTTCAATCTGTATGTGGCCAAAGCTGTGATATAAGCGAAGACATATGCAATAATTTCGGTAGGAAACTTCCAGAGCCATTATGTGCCTATCTGCCGAAAGATATTTTTAATGCCGACAAAACTGCATTTTTTATACACTTTTGCAAACAAGACGTTACATTTGAAACGGCAGATAAAATCGGTAAACAGAGTATTACAGCTCTATTTGTGGATAACACAACTTGCCACAAAAACCTTCGAAAACTGAGTTCCATACAGGCTGAATATTTGCCGGTAAGCACAACTGCAAAACTTCAGCCAATAGACCAAGTAATCATCCGGAATCTTTAAACAAATTTTCGTAAAAGACTTCTACAACGAACCATTTTTTTTCTTTAGACTGTGGTGAAAACTACGACATTATTCTGCTGATAGCCATAAATGTTCTATAAGTCATATGGGATGTTGTTAAAGAAAGCGCCATTGCTTTCGTCATGCTAAATTCATGCACAACAAAGAGAACAATCATATTGAGGAAAGTGACGAATAATAATAGTAATGTGATAACGTTTTTTTTCTGATTATACAAGGGTAGATGAAGACATGGAATTATGTTAAAAACTGAGAGACCATGACAAAAATTATCCGAGATGATGAAAAAGAAGAGACCTTATCGGATTCAGAATAGACTACAGAGACTGTTATGCATCCTAATGATCAAGACAAAATGGACTCTAAAAACTCTGAAGGTTAAACTCTGAAGGTTCTCTGAAATATAAAATAGAAAAATGTAATTAAGGTTGCAAATTCCCCAGAAAACTAACTGAAATATTTACTTAAAATCGAGCAACTGTCTAAAAAACGTAGGCATAATAAACATCAAACATCCATTTTACAGTTTTTCTCGAAAGTGTAATTTACAATTTTAATTTTGGTTTACTTTCTACTGCATATCTCCTGCTTCACTTTATGATTAAGGTAAGTCTTTATTGCTTTTTAGCTTTTTAATATGTTAACTTTAGATGCCATAGCATAACATATTTTCTTGTATTATATATATATCAGGAGATATTTCTTCTTCAGTGATTCGCTTTTAAAGTTGCATTTTCTTTTAATTATAAAAATAAAATTCGACTGTTTTTATAAGAACCTTTGAGTTCGAATTAACGAGCGTCCATTGTATGCATCTACGGGTTCAAACTAGCTGCCATCAGAGCAATTTGATGCGCTAGTAATTTTTCTTCAATGTTACACAATTTATGTATATTGAAACGCCATTTGGTGTTCTAAAACAAAGGAACTACAATTATTTCCATAAAAATTTTTATTTTTTCTGTATACGTCATAGAAAAATGCAATAAACAAAAGAAACAAATTACACTGCCATTACTTATTCTCAAGTTTTGTCTCTCTTGGAAAGTTTTCATGTATTGCTTTTTACTTTAAATAACGATATTTAATAATGATTTTAGTATATCACAATTATTTAAATATATCATTATTTGACAGTCTAAAAGTTTTAATATTTAGTTGTAAGTACGTTTGAATTACAAAATGTGACCAACGAAAATTTCTTGCAGACACCAACTTTTAATTTCGGTAAGAAAATAAGCCTTAATTTAAATATTATTATTTGCATCATTTTTATATGCATAGTTTTGATAAATATTTATTACTTTTTTAAAATATATTAAAAATTTTTTTTCGTTAGCAAAGAATCCCCCCTCCCAATAGAAACAAGACATCTTTTTTCCTTCCTTTTCCTATTAATTTTTTAAATAAAATGAATTTTTCTTCGCTTAATTTTTATACGTGTGTTTTCACAAATATATGCTATTTAAATTTAGTTATTAAATATTGTTTTGTTAAAAAATGGTTATTGTAAAAGCCGCAATAATTTATTTTTATTATTTATTTATTTTGCAGGCCGCAAGCAGTTTAAGATTGTGACCAGTGCTTAATGTTATGTACTCTGGTTGTTATGTGTCTATCAATGTGACCAGTGCTTCTATCTGTTGCACATTACTTATTTTTCACTATTGGCTATAAATAATACAAATGCCAGATATTTATTATTATATGCTTCAACTAGCATTTATTAGCATTACATTAGAGCAATGGACTTAAGTTAAATGTAATAATACTCACATTATTTTAGAAATGTAAGACCAATCTGATGTTTTCTTTTGGTAGAACATCATCGTGTACTAAATCGGTAAGACAAAAACTAAGAATTACTCAGTCTAATCAGAAATTCCTTTTTCTTCCTATCATTTATATTTATTTCAAATATAAGCATTACAAAATGCATTTTCCATAGACAATTTGGAATAGTGATATTTCTTTTCGTCCGAAATAAACAAACTTAATTCTTTTACACTGGATCCAATGATTTCGTAATCCGGTTTATACAACCTTGATTACTCAGGCGTTTCCTCTAAGTATACTCAATTAAAACAACAAATTTATTTGCGAATTGTTCTGAAACCTTTGAAACGTTATACAAGTTGCTGACCACAAAAGACGTTTGGAAGATTATAATTGTTCGAGAATGCATTAAAATATAGGGAAATATGTATTTAAATGTTATATATCTGAGGCGTTTTCTTCAGCTTTTAGTAAGTTACGTCGTTTTTCTCGCATTTATTTTAAAGCTTTTCTTGTTCAAATTAAATTATGTTTGTAGTTTGCGATGTACATATAGTTCCTGCAGAATCTAATTCAGAATAAAGAGAATAACTGATAACTATGTACGAAAACATGTAATAACGTATTAAAAGTACAGATATTACCACAATTAACGTAGATCTACTATTTTCACTCAAAACAACAACAAAAAAAGGAATGACGAAATAAAAATAAAAAAATGCTCGTGAATGACGCCTTAAATTCCAGGTTTCAATTAAATTAAAATTCTTTTAACTAAATGGAATGACTATAGCATTTTAAAATTTGAGAAATGTTAAGAATCTCACTTAATTAGCCAAGCGAAATTTTTTCAGTCATTTGCAACCAGAGCTTTCAAAATGCGTAAATGTGATTTCATTATTTATTTTATGCATAAAACATTTGCTTCAAACAGCAAAAACTTTAAAATTTCTTAGAATTTGAAGTCCATTTTCTCATTACTTCAGCCTATGTACTCTATTTCAAATAATTTTATTAAAAATAAGACTAAACTTTTAAAATTAAATATAATTTATTTTGCATTTTTCCAAAATTATGGAAAACATAAATCTAAAGCAATTTAACAAGAGCACGTGTTAACAGTTGTTTTCAGTAATTGAAATTTCTAACCACAATTAATTAACAAAATTAGCAGCATTAAGAAAGGCCTTGCGCTTATCCCAGCAATTCATTACGAGAGCCATTAATCTGACGATAAATTCCCGAGCTCTACTTGAAGCTTAAATGGTAGTTATAATTAAAAATAATAAGCGAAAAGAAATTACGTCGAGAAACATAGCTGAGGTTAGATAATTCAACTGATACAAGAGAGAATTTTTGTTGATTGTGTCTGAGATTGAATGAGGTTTTCTTTTTTATCATTTAATTATATCTTACATAGTAACGAGGTTTCCTTGCTGTTCGTGTAAGGTACTGGCAGCATTTCTGCAAATGATTTGATAAAAATTTTCTTTTCTCCAAATGCCCGTGTTGCTCTAATTAGTACTTAAGCAAATGAGTTCAACCGTTGCGTAATTTGTTTGATATGAAGTAAATGCTTTAGTGCAAAGGTTTCATCACTTTGATTAAAGAAATTTTCTCCAATGCAAATTGTGCTAAGTTATTTCATATGAAAGGAAATTAAGACTCGCCTTTTAATATCATTTCCTACAAGGAGTCGGAACTTTGCCGCTTACGAATTCGCAGCAAATTAAATCTGAATACATTCGAAAATGTAGCAAAGTAACTTAGTTGCTTTGCATTTCAGGGAAAGCATTTTATCACCTTTATAGTCGAATAGTTTCAAAATCAGAAAGAACCTTTAACGTCTGAATGTTTTAGGCCAGCAAATTAGTGTATAAAAATGTCACAACAAATTAGGAACAAGCAGGAGAATAACAAAGTAACATAATTTCAAGGCTGACAAAACAGGGCGAACTTTAAATCATTTTTAACAGTTTAAATTCAGAAAATGCATTCTTTTTAAAGTATATGTTACTGACAGAGTATTATAAAAATATTACTATTTAAAGTTAGTACTAACATAATGAGCGAAATCAGTGCAGCGAAAATTGCAGTAATATAAATTGGCTAAGTAGTATGGGCTGCCTTCCTACGATGTTTTCAAGGCTGGTTATGAAACGTTTGCTTGAGCGGTCTCGCGGGTATTCTTCTATCCTAATGCTTAAAATACAATACAACTAGTTTTATTTAGCTTTAAAGTATTTTTTTTTTCAATTAGAGGAATAATTAAAACTTCAGAAATCAAAAAATAATTTTAGAAATTTATTGTATAGACAATTAAAATTATTACTCTAAAAAAAAGTACTAATAAAATAAGCATCATACCTCTACGTTTTATTGCACCTTCGAAACAGAATGCTTACGTTACCTGTGCTTATTTTGAACAAAATACACTCATACATTCTTGAGAGACAAACATTTTGAACAACTCATTCTACTTTCTCTGTCATTGTCTTTCTCACCTTTCTTATATGCAGTCGTTTCGAATTCCTTGGATTCATTTGAAATAGCTGCTCTCATTTTGCGTATGCCAATACGTAAACTCCTGGGCAAAGACCTCCAATAGTTGTTCCGATGTTTCATTAACTTTCTTCCGTTTTCTTAGTATGCCTTCGCGGTGTAGTCGTCAGCAGACTCAGCGCGTATCGAGAGATAATTTCTTTCTCCAGCATAAAAAAATCCTTATGTCTTTACATTGGCGCCCGAACTAAAATAGGTGGTGGATTATGATTAACCACCACAAGGATTTGGCGATTCGGTCTCCTAATCCCCAGTCACCCTTTAGAAAATGGGAAGATATACGGTATTTCTCTAGCCTTCTTAGCCTGCATCCGTGATGTAATGGCCAGCACACTCAGCGTGTATTCGAGAGGTCCGTGGTTTGAGTCCCGGAGAGGGTACTATAAATTTTTAATGTCTCCTGCTTCGAAATAACATAAAGTCCTTCAAAAACAGATGTTTTCTTCTATATTTGGTTGATGGACTAAAAGTTGAAAGCAATAGGATTCGATTATTGTTACAACATTTAAAATTTACCATTGACTACCTACAACTTATTCTAGAAATTGAACAATTAGCTCCAGTTTCATCCACAGCATAACCAATGCTTCTTTAGTCATGTTATTAAAGAGATATAATTTATGAACAGAAAGCTCCAAATGCAGCTACGTGAAATAGGATTACACATAAGTTGGAAAATTTTGTTTCATCTTTTTTTATTATTCGTTAAATTTTACTTTTGGTTTGAAATGAATGACGCAAGTGTTAAAAGGTTTCGTGGCCGTGCATTATTAGCTAGAATGCATGGTCTATATATACTTGTGTAAAAATTATTTAGAGCTTAGGATTTTAAAAAAAAAATTGGTAATACTTTAACAGGGTCTGAAAGGTGTGATTGTTTATAAGTGAAGACTATTCTCAGATATAGGAGTTTAAAGAAAAATATTACGCGGTTAAAGTACATTACAAAATAACGTTAGATATATTAACAGAAGGTTAGTACTTTAAACAAGAAACAGATATAAATCTTCTGCGATTAAATAATAATCTATTTAAAAAAAAATTGTAGAGAATGTTCTTCATTTAGAGATTTATTTTTATCAACAGTACAATAACAATAAATCTGTGTACGCGATATGATGACAAAAAACAGATAGTCATACCGTTATTGAAAACGTTCTTGGATCAACCATTCATTATTCATGCCAACCATTTAAATTTGGTTCGGTCCCAAAATTTAAAATTACTTCCTGTCAGTGTACAAAATACAGTAGGAGGAACGTCTGCTGTGTGAATTCGAATGAATAGTGAACAGTTAATCAGTTAAGCAAAAGGTAATATCTAAGGGAAAAGTAATTATTAGAAGCTTAGCATAAGGAAGAAAAATTCATGTAACTAACTTTCTGGTGATTATTTCATAAAAACGATGATGGTTTCGTTAACTTTCACTTTTTATAGCTTCATAGGCAATTCTGATCATTTCTAGAATAATTTATTGTTCTCTACAGATGAAAGTATTCTGAGAATCGGTATTTGAACAATATGAAATAACTGAAAACTAATTTATAAACTGAAAACTAATTTATAAACTGCACTCATAAAATTTTGTTGCCGAAAAATGAAACACTATGGGAAGTAGGATGCTAGGAGATAATCACATACATAACCTTGCCTTATAGACTTACTTTCTGCAATCTACAATCTAGAATGCAGCTTAGAGTGGCTGCTAAAAAGTTCTCTGTCGGCAACTTAGCTGTTCCTGATAATTTCCTTTGAACTTTAGGAACCTAATTTACATTCTTCCGATTGAACAATAACTTTCTATAGCTTAGATTCTTTATTCACCACTATTGAGACGATTTCAGCTTATCTAAATGGTGTATTGTTTATTATACCCTACTCAACTGTAAGCTGAAACGACTTTAAACGATTCCATTCAATCGTCAGAAAGCGATTTTAAACGATTCCATTTTATCGGTGTCTGTATTTGCATAATCATTGCTGTAAACGACATATATACATACTTCTTCAGAATCGTTCTATAGGAATATGACGATTCTGAAGAAGAAAATAAGTCTTTGATTTTACAGCTGTGAGCGTGCTGCATATTAAATTCTGTTAGTTATCTCTTAATATAAGTAATGTGATGCTGATTTATAGAGAACTAGTAACATAGAACTATCACTTATATGTACTATTAAACTCTGTAAGCGTCTGTCTGTCGGTATTCTTGTTTGTGGCATTATCTCCTCTGGTCCGGTGGGGAGTTCAGTTCCTACAGAGGCACCTCTAGGTTCCCAAAATTCCTTGAAGTCATTTCGACCATTCTCATCTTCGTACGATTTTAATCAGACGGAATATTAATTACACACTCTGAAAACACTAATCTTTACTCTCATTTTTTTCGAATGGCAAAAGTCTCGAGCGCTGGAGATAAAAATCTGCTTTATTTCGAAAAGTATTGACACTACTCGCTTTCAAATCGCAGAGTTTGTTAATAAAGAATTTGTAAATTTTACAAAATATGAAATACAACAGCATTGCCAAGCATTAAATATATTATTATTATATAAGTTCATGTTCTGATTTTGAAGAATGCGATTGCAAAACATTGTTACATTACGTCAAATTTAAATCATGACGTCATACGTTATACATATTAACTATAAGAGTCAACTGCTCTTGTTTCCTGATTTGGCAACAAAAAATTACTTACGAATTGGTTGTTGCTCGGAAAGAATGAACTTATTTCATTCATACTGAGAAATTTTTATGCATTTTCTTTTCTGGTGTACATAGAACTTATATTTTTTTCTTTGGCCGCAGCCCATTCATCTCGCGAGCTTACCCGCTAGTTAAAGTAATAAAATCAGTATAAAAGGTAAATAAATTAATATTTCATTAAATGAAAATTTAACTTAAGGTAGGTGAATTGGCAAGAAGAACTATTCTTCTGTAGCTTTTAACGTAAATTAGTAAAGTATGCAAACTAGTTAAGATTTTTTTTTTTTTTTTTTTCATTTTTCTAATTTGACTCTGTCCCGTAATCTGAAATGCTAAGTAATGAGGGTAGTGGAAATCGATCTTCCTTACGAAGCAGTAAGTGATGTTTACTGATTTACTGATTAAACAGTGAACTTCAGCTGTTTGGCGACTGTTTTTATAGGCAGATAAATTTTCTTAATAATTTAACTAATTATTTGGGTGTCAGGTAATTATTTTTATTTTATGAGGAAGGATTTTATTTTAATGTCCGCGTACCACAGACTAATTAGTTAATCATTTTATTTATTGGGAGATTAAACGAATATATTTTGTCTGAATGAGGATACAAAATAACCAAAACATATGATTTCTGAAAATTTTCAAAACTTTTATGCTCATTAAACTGAAATTTTAGAAGGAGGGTTTCTTTGGAACATACGATTATCTTTTGCCTTTCTTATATTAAATACGTTTCCTAAAATGCTATATTGAGAATAATATTTAACATATTTTGATTTGAACTCTGAAATCATTTATAAAAGTGATCGAAGACTTATTTTTTTACTAAATTTAAAGCATCTCTCTCCAAAAAAAAATGTTGCACATTATAGTATTATTATTAGCTTTTCAAAACATGATCAAATGTTTTAGTATGAATTACAGAACATTTAACATTTATGTTCAACTTAAGCTTTCCGCAGTCATCTTATGTTACTAATTTGAATTGCTATTTTGGGAAATATATTATTTTCCAATTTCACATAGCATTTTATGCTAAAAGGGCCCAATAGGTTTTAAATTTTAGAATCGAAGCTGTACTCTGAAAATTTTAAAAACATTTAATAACAACATGGTTAGCAATTTCTGATCATTCATTATCTTGGTAGAGCTTTATTGAATTTTTATGCTTAACGTTTGTTGCGTAGATAATTTAAAATGCTATTTCAAATTTGGGAGGCCGAGCGGTGAAATTGCGAAATCTGGAAGTACCAACGTGAATTCAATTGCAGGCCAACGAGCTCGCTCCATAGGCATTTTTGTGAGTTTCCTTATACACTGGTGTGCAAAAATTAAGGACGGGACGGTTGTTTCAATATAACTTTGTACAAAAGCTTTCCAAATCAACACATTTAATACCGTAAGATCCCCAATACGTAAGGACATGAGTAATGTAAGCAACACTTACTATGAGAGAAATCAGAGGGATAAAAAGAAGCTTTATTGAAAAAGTAGCATGGAGCGCAATGCGACTGAAGGACGAAACATCCCTGTGATGGGTGTCCAGCAAGAAACATCCGGTCTTTAATAGGGGATATGATCTCCCCTGACTGCTAGGCAGCTTTCACAGCGTCTGCCTATGCTGAGAATAAGGGTGTCAATGAGTTGTTGAGGCATTGCTGCCCATTCGTCTTGCAGCGCCAATCGAAGCTCCGGAATCGTTACCGGTGGTAAGGTGCGAGCTGCCAAGCGTCTGCCTAGAAATTCCCATACATGCTCGATGGGATTGAGATCCGGAGATCGTGCCGGCCAATCCATACGTTCAATATCCTCACTCTCTAAGAGCCGTTCGGCAGCTACTGTGCGATGACATGGTGCATTGTCGTCCATGAAAAGGAACTGCGGACCCATTGCGCCTCTAAAAAGACACACATATGGAAGAAGAATTTCGTTACAATAACGGGTCCCGTTGACTGAACCTGCGTCGAAGATGTGAAGGTCTGTACGACTACTAAGCATGATGCCTCCCCAAACGAGAACACCGCCACCTCCATACCTGTCCCTTTCAATGATGTTCGAGGGATGATTGCGGCTTCCCCGCTCTCTCCAGATGAGTATGCGATGAGAATCGCTACTCAGACTGAATCTGCTCTCATCTATAAAGAGTACTCGTCCCCATTCATTGTCTCTCCAATTCCGGTGTTCCCGGCACCACAGAGAACGCCTTCTCCGATGGGCAGGGGTTAGAGGTACACGCCGTACAGGGCGTCGTGCAAACCACCACCGTTCAGTCTTCTGGCCACGGTAAAATATCGATATCGGTCGTCCAGTCGCCTGTGTCATGTGTCTAGCGATTTCTCCCGCTGTCTGCCGCCTGATTCTTCTGGCCTGTTGAGCAATTCCGAACTCTGCAGCCACACTTGTCACACTGCGGCCTTCATCCAACTTCCCAATGATTCGACCTCGGGTAAAAGCATCCAGATGTCGTCTAACAGACTGATTATTCGCCATTTCTCGCTGAGGCAGCAACTCGGTGTGATTTTAACTGCTATACGGCGTGCAATCTCTTTGCCAGAAATACTGATCTTACACCGACAACATGCTTTATACTACTCAGACACTTCCCTATTACGTCTACCTGCATATCTGCGCATGTGCTACCGTACATCAGCTTACTTAATCTGCTGATTGGACTTTCTGTCCGCTCTGCCTCTTCGTTCAGCTGATATGCTAATTTTTCGACTTCGTCCTTAATGTTTGCACACCAATGTATACAAAATGTATACGAGACAGTTTTCCTTAAAAATTTCTTCCATGAAGCCTTCCCTCCCCTTAAGTAGATATCCCTAGTGACCTTTGTCGTAATCAACTAGACCAATTCAAACTAAAACCAATTAAAACATTATATTTTAAATGATCCTTTAAAAATTAATAAAATTCTATTGTGGTTTCATAGAGAAATGGTCTGCCTTATATCATGACCACTTCGTTATTTGCTTACTTATAGACGATTTAAAATTTTTTATTAAGTTCTTATAAATTGTCAATCCTGAGCATAAACTTTTCTTTCGTGTCTTTCAACAAATACCACTTTTTCCAGGGTTCAGAAATATTTATTTCTCAAGGTTATAATGCTAAAATTGTAAAAGGCGATAAGATTTACTTCTTAAATACAAAAATAATTCTGCCAAATATTTCTTCTGTTGCCGGACATAGGAATAATTTAAAAGCAAACAATTCCGAAACAAACTTCGAAACGCAGTTTGTTAAGAAATTACTATACAATGTAAAATATGCAATTTGCAGATGAATACTATTGAAAGATATTAATTGTATTAATCTGTATCAGCTATTTTTTATTTCTTACTTCTGAAATCCTTAATAGGATATACTCCTAGATGCCAGGTTTTTTTAAAACAATTTACAAAAAATTTTTCTTTACCTTGTATTTGAAAGAGTTCATGTTGATTTTCATACAGTTTTTGAATTTCACTAGCATTTTAAACTTCGGTTATCTCTCCGTGTATAAAAAGTTGACATAAAATTTTTCTGACATTTTCGAATAAGATCATTTAATTCTTTTTGAGAAAAAGAACTTATATTGCGGGTGCATTTTTTATACTTTATTTAAAATTAATTAATTAGTAATCACTTTCCATCATGATGAATTGAACCCTTACATTGAAATTGTTCTGATGTTGATTAAATAAATTTTTATTGTGATGTTCCTTTGATTTTTTTCAGGAACTTTTAATTTAGCCAAAAATTTTATTATTAATATATCCTATTAATTATTTTTTTTAATTCTACATATTTTACATTTTTATTTAAATCATAAAACTTAAAATGAAATGTATTAGTCTGGGAGTAACGCAATAATTAAATTTATTGCATTGTACTGTACGAAGACAATTTATGAACGCGCTTTCTCATTTTAGACAGTCGTACACTGGTCAAAAGGTGTGAGAAATTCCATTCATAGAAAATTACCTTCCATTCGTTTTCTAGATCTAAGACAAAAGTTCTTCTTATTTAATCCCTTAAATGTTTTACAAATTCACTCATTTCATTCAGACAAGCTACTAATAAGTGATTAAATAAATTCGTTTAGAAATCTCAGCTAGGATTAAACTAATTGGGCAACTAATATATCTTCAGTAAGGGCAAACCTACATCACGTAATCACTAAATCAATGATGGACCAATATCTGGTCCATTGACCATCTGCGCTCTCCCTCCCAATCATTAATTTCCCGGAAACGCCAAACGACAGGCGATACCTCCTCCCTCCCTATTCCGCGCCACCAGTTCTTACTCTGAGCGCTGTTGAGTGGTTTGGTCTTCTGTGGCGTGGAGTGTGTGTGCAACAGCAAGTTTCTCAGAGTAGCTATTTCGTAGATTATTTCTTCTTGTTCTTATCCATTTATGTGGAGCCTTAATAAAAGACAAGCAACAAGCCCACAAAATCTGTCGTGTATGTCATTCAGTAAGAGTTTTCACAAATATGTTCGATGAAACAACTATTGCTTGTGGGATATTCATGTACAATCAAACCTCAGTAAAATGTCGCTCTTTGAATTGGAAACAAAGTGGTATGTTAAAATGTGTAATCTCTAAATCAGAGTTACAAAATTATTTAAATGTTTACTAACTGAAGATATAATTTTATCTACAGAGTAAGGGAACTATTACAGTTATTTTATTGCTTTCAAATAGTTACCTATTCGATTTACATATTGTGTTTTTGTGACTTTTCTCACTTGTTCGACAATAACATCAGAACAACCCAACGAAATTCATCCTGGCAAGGAGGGAAAGACTGCGTCTGTCGTTGGCAAGAGCCTTGAGCACCATGCACGTAGCAGTACTAATTTGCTCAGTTATTCCCCTAGTTTTCATGGAGTATATCCCGAGGGGACAGGTCTGAGGGTCTCCTTCCCTCTTTTTCTGCCACGAACACTTCCAGAGAGGACTTTTGTCTTGAGACATATTTACAGTGCCCTGAAGCAGCACAGACACTATACATTTACAATCATCCATGCATTCTCCGGGATTCGAGCCCGAGACCTTCGATACGGCAGTTAGCTGCGCTAACCACCATCCCGGTTAAACAGCCGATTTACATATAAATTTAGAAACTAAAAAATCACCGGAAACCATTCTGATATTTGATGGTTTGGAATTTAAAGCTTATTTCTGAGTTGATTAGTATAATAAATTTATAATATGATATATTAACCAATTTTATAATATGATATATTAACCAATTTTATAATATGATATATTAACCAATTTTATAAGATATAGTAACTAGTATTTTTCCCTGAATTTTCATTTTGGCGCTTCCACTGAAATCTTTAGAAAAGAGAAATTTTAGTTTGATAAAGTATATAAAAGCGAAACATTTACTCTGATACATTCGGAGATCTGAAATTAAGTGTTGTATACCTATTCTCGTTTGTTTAACCCTCGCTTCTGATGTTTTGTAACTGGCAGTTAATATGCAAATTAAGAAGGGTGGGAAGTTTATTATTAACATTCTAATTCATTTCATTCAGCGATGCAAAAAGAGTTAAGTTCTGGGTCTTCAAATTCTTAAATTTTATTAGATAAGAAATTCTGTTTACAGTTCCCTCTGCTCAGATTATTTCAAGAAACAATAAATAATTTTCCGATTTGTTTGTCTTAACCTACAAATCATTAGCATTCTAGTAAAAGACTTACATTATTATCACAATTCGAGTAGCTACTTTTCTAGTACTAGCTAACATCGAATAATGCAGGGCAAAAATTTGCCCGATACTCATAAAATTCTAGTCTTTTTCGAAGTTCATAAATATATTAATTGGATTAAAGCTGTTGCTAGAATTTTGTAACATTTCTGTGAAAATATCAGAAATACTGAACAACTTACAAAAAGAATTTCAAGAATAGAAGAGATTTCGAGAAAGGGAATTTTATTTCTTAAAATGCAATTCTTTGATATTTTTTTTTAGTGCTGATTACATTATATAAAGGAAAGGGAAACTTAAGATAATTTGTAATATAACACTGTGTCGCAGGGTATTTTGATGTTAAATATATTCAATAAACAATTCAGTGGTAATTCGAATTGGAAAGTCAAAAGTAATAATAAGTTGCAATTATATTTTTGAAAAGAGAGAGAAAAAATGTTATATGGGAGATTTCTAAGGAGGAGGTCTGGATATAATGAGATAAATTCAATGATGTGCTTTCAAGTGACTGCTCCAACTTTTTTTTTTTTTTTTTTTTTTTTTGCATATGTGCGAACGAAAACTCGGTAAATAGCACATTATGCGGTAGAGGTTTATGGAAGCAAGAGAGATGAAAATTAGCAAACGCCTTCGTCGGGAATCGAACCACGGACCACTGGAATACAGGCTCGGTGCGCAGAACCACTACACCACGAAAGCACGCTAGGAAAGCGGGAGATATATCTTATAGGCTTATCGAGGCAGATGGATGTTTAAGAAAAACGTTTCTTCTAGCAGGTTAATTTAAATTTCGACAATAAAGGCTATATGTATTATATACATATGACTTGTTAAATATTTCTTACATTATTATCACGATTTTACAGATATTTCTGCGTATGATAACTACGTAGAAATGCATTGTGTGAACGTAATACTATATTTTACGAATTAAGCAATGTGGAATATGTCTAGGGATTCTAATAAATGCCGAAAACTGGGTGTCGAAAACTGAGATGCTCTTTATAAAACACCACACCTAAGTATACATTACATTTGCCAATAAACATCCTACAGGATTCAAAAACGAAAACCTGCAAAATATAAACTACTCTATTTAATTGTGTTTTATCGTCCTATAAAAAGGATATAAATTTCGACATTCGCCTCATCATGTGTTTGAGCAAAGGACGCTAATCACATTATGTTACTTAAAAATGAAGAAACAAACTGTGGTATCTGGACACCGTTATTCTACAAGATTCAGACACAAAACCTGCAAATTATAAAATAATCTATCAAATTGTGTTTCATTATCCTTATAAAATGATATAAATTTCGATACTCATCATGTGTTTGAGCAAAAAATGCTCACTTTGTGTTACATAAGAATGAAGGAACTAACTGTGGTATCTGGACACCAATCGCGAATTGCTGATATGAAAAACCATTTATACTACATCTTCCTTCATTTCCATACATGCCTTTTCATGCTTTACCTAAGTAGCAGTACGTGTCTTTCTGTATAATGACCAGGTTTTATATATCTAGATAAGTG
Organism: Stegodyphus dumicola; assembly: GCF_044657685.1. Lineage (NCBI taxonomy): Eukaryota > Metazoa > Arthropoda > Arachnida > Araneae > Eresidae > Stegodyphus > Stegodyphus dumicola. Next base: position 92,892,821 of record NC_140772.1, on the reverse strand, counting down.
ATATCTCATTTTAAAACAATCTAGTCGTTTTCTACTTTGCTTAAAAAGGTTAGGAGTATAGATTTTTAAAAGCATTTTACACAATGTCTGCTTTTATCAATAATCTTCTGCAGCATGCCTTCAGACTGATTCTGAAATATCTAGCAAAAGTATAAACATAGGTAAAGGGGACAGAAATAATCAGAACAGAAAAAAATGGAACGCATGTTTGTGGAAATAGAGCGTTAAGACGGTAGAGGACGCCTTTGAGATCGACAGGTGGAAACGTTCCCCTGGGCTCAGGTCATCATTTCGTTTGCGGATTTTGATTGGTTTAAATCACTATATGAATTTGGGGCTCGCCTATAATTAATCGTTTTATCATTGGAGAAGGTTCTCATGGGATGCACAGAGAATGATTCCCGAGCAGACGGCTGCCGATAAAAGTTCGACCGTATTAACAGTCACAATGAATCTTGTATTACTTTTATTGCAATTAAAAACACATATTATAGAAAGCTGAATCATTACTAGAATGTTTATTTATTTTGACTTTATCTGCCTTTCTTATTTGCTAATTGCTCCTACCTATCTTACATGTCAGCAATTACACATTATAAAATCTGCTTAATTTGCACGCCTATACTTGCCTTTACATTTGTGTGAGATATTCTAAAATCACCCTGTATGAAGCTTAAACGAAACAAAATATCAGCGATTAATATGAAAAAAACATTTTATGGGAAAATCAGTTAAGTTTCTTCATAAGCTCCTATAAAAGTGTACTCCAGACAATCATTCCAATTTCTACACTATTACACATGGTAACCATATTTAATATCTTCATTAAAAGTAATTCAAGAAAAAAAAAGTTAGTCAAAAAGAGTTAAGAGTAGTTTAATGCTTTATTATGTTAAGTAGGTCTGTTTATATTTATTTTCATAGTATTATTTTTATGAAAAAGATGGCGTAATAAAATATTAATAATCATTTAAACCAGGAATGTAAAAGCACATTCTGTGAGGAACATATCTAAACAAACGAAGTTTTAATCATAATTTCAAGAATGTATTTTTAACGAAATTTTAAAACTACTACTCATACATCTACATATATTATTCTAATTTCTAGAGATTACGAATTTCCAAATTTAAAATATTGCTACAATATGCCAGTTTATTAAATATGTATTAGTATCAAGCTCATCTAAATTATAATTATGAAAAACTCTATATTTCTACAGAAAATTTTCAAATTCAAATATACTGCTGGCCATTAAAATTCCAACACCATGAAGAGAAGCAAATACAAAAAAGATATTTATTGTACCCAAACAGTATAGTATGAAGATAAAATGATTGAATTTACAAGCAGTTTGAGAATTTACAGGGGTGCGAAATCAGTAGAAAATGCTGCCCCCTTGGCATCTAAAATGGTCATTATCTGGTTAGAAAATGGAGTCGAACTACGCTTGGATGACAGAAACGGACTACTCATTCGACGATGCTTCAAGTCTATGCCACACTTCATCAACCGTATTAATTGGAGTGGGATGGCGGGCCAGTCTCTCAGTAACCCATGACCAGATTTTTCCAATGGGTGACTGATTTGAAGACTGTGCAGGCCAGGACAGCAATGAAATACCCTATGTATCGAGAAAGGTCAGAACACTACGTGCAATATGAGGTCTTGCATTATCCTGTTCTAGATAGCATTTGACAGGCCACGAAGATAGGGCACAATCACTGGACGTAACATGTACCAATCTTAGTTCAAACTGCCGTCGATCCGAACTAGAGACGTGCGTGTTGTGCACCTAATGGTTGCCCAAGCTGTCACACCAGAAGCAAAGCCCCTATGCCGACAGCGAATGCAAGTAGGCGACATGAGGTCTCCTCGGAGCCTCCAGACATGTATACGGCCATCAGAATACTGCATAAAGATTCGGGACTTGTCTGAAGAGACGACATTGTGCAACCTATATCCAGCTTCGTCGTTCGGCGCACCAGAATCACTGTATCTCTTTATGTTGCATTGTCAAGGAAAGCCGAAGGAATGTTCGTCGTGTTGATAGTCCACGCGGCTGCAAAAGTCAACGCACAGTAAGAGGGGATACTAGGCGTGCAACAAACATGCCCATTTCATGACTAATGGTCCGTGATGTGGTTGTACGGTTTTGCAGGGCTGACCTCACAATATGTCTCTCCTCTCGGACGTTAGTCAGAGGTGGGCGTTGAGATCCTGCAGGCTATTTAGTATGACACTCAGCACTTCATTGATTCCATATTTGCATGACAGTGGTTGGATGTTGACCAGTGGTACGGGCGATATCACGGAACGATAATCCACACTCTCGATAGTCAACGATCCTGCCTCTATCGATTTACGACACTTGCTGGGAAGCATTTCTTCTTATTATTCGATACATAACATGATATTCTAAGCAAACTCCGACATTACAAATCTCTTTCCGAATGAGAAATTCACTACACAACTTTTCTTTTACGCAGTGCTGCAGATTTCATTTCTCCCTGCTGCATCGTCTAAATGGGCTGAAATACTAATCATTTGCATATCTCATCCCCTTCTTCCTTTAATAGGAATTTGACTTTCTTCAAATTAGTCCTTCCTGGTGTTGCAATGTGAACGGCCAGCAGTGTAAACCTTCTAGAATTTTAAAAATGTCTATCAAATGGATTTTGAGTTCTATAAAACGAGAGAAATCTAAGCAAATATTCTTTATTTAATCAATTTGCAGAATAATCATACTGTAGGATTATTTATTTCCCATTATCGCAATTGAAATTTCCTAAACTGTGATAATTTCACAATGTATTTACCACACAAGGAAACCAATTACTGCTTCCAATGAAAAAAATTATCTGAAAAAAGAATCGAATACTTTTCTCATCGTATTTGTGTTTATTATGTTTCTAACATATATAAATGAAATTTTAGTTTAAAGATGAAAATCTCTATTTATAGCAAAATGCAGCTCATAAACGAAATGAAAATGGCTCGTATTTTCTTTTTATATTGAAACCCTAACTTTATTATAATTTGTTTCCGGTCGTATTTTTGAGTGAATTAAGGAAAACATAAATTATTAAAATCAAATCTAAAATATCACATTTTGTATATGAATGGAAAAGGAATCTTAAATTTTTAATCGATAATACTTATGAGAATGCTTTTCTAAATAAAACTAAATGTGAAAAAAATCCGACTGTTATTTCCAATTAGTTTGTTTTTATCAGGTGAATTCGAGTACATTAATAAATAATTAAATGTGTCAAATAAATCTAAACATACAAGGATAAATATGCGAGCAAGTAGATTAAAATTTATTCTTTAAAGAATATAAAATGATGTCACAATTGAAATGTTATAGCTTTTGAAACCATTTAACAATTTACTGATCATTTCACCAAGTGTCATGAGTTACTTATTTAAAACTATATCTTTATTCATTGAAAAAAACGAAAAATGTTCAGCTTTGAATTAAAATGTATCAAATTTTCTATGGTTGGAAATGTCTCAAATCATTTATTAAAGTACTTCAGATCAAACAGTTTTAAGAAAATGAACTGACTGCATTGTTAAAATATGACAGGTAATTAAATTTATATTGTTGAACAGTATTGATTCAAATTTCTAGCAGTTATTTGTAGAAGTATATGCATAAAAACTGTGCATTAAATATGCATTCCGCTTGTGTAGCGAATTTATTGTGTTCAAGAAAGAGAGAAAATGCAAGAGTTAAATTTAGTATTGTATTTATTTTTATTAAGTGCGTATATTTTAATTAATACTTCAAATGCTTTTGTCGCTGTCTGACATCAGGTAAGCTTTGATCTAATTCCTTTTCAGAAAGAATTAATTAATAAATATAAGAATTGTTGTTTAGAATGTCATAATATTTATTAAACGCACGATGAATTTAAAGAATATTTTTGCGAAGAAGGGATTAATTAAAGATCATAAATGGGAAATATTCAATTCAAGTCTTGCAGTGTAATAGACAGAAGAATAAATAAGCATTATGGGTGTTAAAATTTAGATTATCATTAGAATCTAAAGTCTCTAAACTAATCAAAGCTAGTCTAAGACCTCATTCTCTGTTCTCAATGTGATTGTCTCGTTATGTATGTATTCAATATCCAAAAACGCATTATATGAGTAATAATAAATTATTCTTATATTCCATGCAGGTAATCCTCATGAAGCTGCCAGAATTTCCAGCTGAATTGCATTTAGAAATATCAGTAGAGTTAAATAGACGGCGTCGTCTTGAATGCGGTCAAGAAGAGGAAAAAAGACTTTAACTACGAAAGGAAATTAAGCGGGTGTGTTAGATGCCATAAAGGAACATATATCGTTATTCCTTTCAATGAAAATTAGACTGGAACTACATAGAGAGCTCTCAAGTATTCTTTTCTGTAAGTCAGCAGATATCAAATCTGTATATAGACGAATGTGGCACTAAAAGAGACAGAAATTATATAGGTAGCGAAAAGTTTCGTAGTTCTATTTTTCTTTGTTATTAAAAAGTTTAGTAATTTGGAATATTAATAACATGCATCTATTTATAATTGTGGATTGAATTATAATCATCAGATGATTTTTTTCGATTTTAAATTTGTTTATTGATATTTCTTTATTACATTTTTTCATGTAGGAATTTCATATTTTTTTTCTCCTGAGCATTATCTACATGGATGTCACAAGGCTGAAAAGCTTGGAAAGCCAGGCTATAAATGTATAATCGGATCCTATTCCAGTTGAACTGTGATAATTAGCACTGTAATCGTTTAAGAAAATTATTTTAAATTGTTAAATCTGCCAATTTAACAATTAAAATATATTTTAAATTTAAACCAGTTTTTAAAAAGTTTAAATTAAAATATTTTTAAAAAGTTTAAATAAAACTAGTTTTTAAAAAGCCATCTAACATGAAATAAATTAATCATATTAACAATAAGAAAGTTTTGTGTGCTTATTTAATTGGATAGAGCAAAACATATTAGAACTGCTAAAAAATGGAAGGCGTGCTTTCGTGGAGAAATTTCTAGAGAAATCTGGCTCATATTTACAGGAAAAGTATAAAAATACTTATATAAATTGGTATCCTGCAGGGAGCTTCATGTGATTCCATCGTTAAATTTGCCTCTGATTTCAAAGCTCTTTGTTCGTTTTGTTTGCTAGTTTATTTATTTGAAATAAATGTTACTTACTGAAATTCGTTAGTCTGAATGACCTTTAAAGTCGAGAAAAAATATTTCTAAGGCAAAAAGCCAACAAAAAAAATAATAATCGTGACATGGCATAATGTTACTATATCGTGATATTTTTCCTGAGAAATTATTAACTTTTACTGTTTTCATAGATGCCATCGTAATGGACTATTGAAGAGAAAACATATGCAGGCGTTCCACATGAGGGAAAACACGAAAATACCCAACCATCCAATGTAGTCAACTCGATTCTTGGAATTCGAAACCAGTTGCGACTACCAGTGATTACGATTTTACCGCTAGAGATCTGGTGGATCTCTGAATACTAAGTGGAAGGTACAGTTTACTAGACCGAGCGAAACGAATGGATGGAATACGAAAAAAGCAGATGCCAAAATTTAAAGAAAATCATCCTGTTCAGTCAAATTCACAGTAGTAGAAACTAGAGAGTGAATGGGTGAATCCATTCAATTTAGCTAAGAATAGAATAGGATTGATAGAAAAACATACCTTAGAGGTCTGTGAGACCAAACCTCTCCAGTTAAATTTTTTTTTTTTTTTTTTTTTTTTTTTTTGTATGACGCGACCATTATTTCCTAATTCAAATGCTCCTTGATGTTCATGTTAAGACAAGTTTAACCCTTTAATTTGCAGACGGTGAAAACACAAGTTGTTTCTGAGCAATCGAGGTACATATAGTTAAGAGGAGAAAATTTTTAAACAGAATGCATGGTAGTTTTATTTGTGAAGTATGTAGATACACATTTCTTGTATACGAAAACAACACTCTGACAAAAATGGATTTAGGCAGCATGCACCTCTCGTTACCTTAAGATATGTTACCTTAAGATACCTCATTTTTAGATCGTTCTTCTTAGAATCTGAGAAGTGATTTGGGGCTTCCTCAATACTTGCAGTCTCTTTGTGCATACTTGTACCTTGTATTCGCCATAACTCCTCCTCTGAATTCAGCTAGAGGAGAATAAAAATAGTCCAATTTTCATCACAAATTAAATAACTGAATAAGCTAACTGAAGTTTGATGGATCTTGAGTTTTAAATAATATCAAGGTGTCTATGTCCACGAGGAGGAGAATGGAGAGGAAATAAATCACAGTCACAGATAATAAAATTATACTCGGAAGAAATGAAACAAAGTTGAATTTGAAAATGTCAAGAAAAAGAAGCAAAATTTGTCCTGATGGTCAGAGATTTCTGTAAAAGTGAATGATATACCAAAAGCTGAAGGAATTAAAAATACCATTAAATCAGCTATAAAAGGTCTCGCCCATATGAACGTCAATGTCATTTTTCTGTGAGCAATGGCAGTATTGGCAGTAATGGTTTTATATTAATTAACCATTTATCTTAGTATTTTATCTACGCATCCACTTCTACTTTCGTCAGCTCCAACCAGGATACAAAGTAGGCATGATATTTAAGCACAGATTTGAGTTCAAGAAAAGATTGTGGCAGCTTCCGTTAACTTCTACGCCATTACTTCTCCTGGAGAGCGAATTACTTACTTAAAATCTTCTGATCGGCAAGGCTGTATAAATATATGGCATAGAATATATAGCTGTATAAATATATGGCATAGAATACATGGCTGTATAAATATATGGCATAGAATATATGGCTGTATAAATATGTAGCATAGATATGTATCTTGAAATATATATCCAAGAATTTAAGGCTAAATATTAAAAGTATATAAGTCCATACATAAAGTACCAGAGGAATTTTGGCATTGAAACCTGAGGGTAAGTGTGGCAGTTATTGTACTTAGACGTTAAGACGACCTAAAATGTCATCTTGGAGTGTTTAAGTTTATAGAAATTAGCATTTAAAGTATTCGAATCTGAACGCTTTCTAACATTGCGGAGAAAATTCGCCTAACGCTTGTTATCTGAGTTCTTACTGCAAATACGTGTATTTATTTTATTAATTTATTAATCATTTCAAAAGAACTTCCTGTAAGAAATTATAATTTTCAAATTATCAGCTTCCTAATGGCAAAGTAATATTTATTACCAGCTTTAAGGGCAATTCATTGCAGAGAAATGAATCTTTGGTTTCCTCTTCAATAACTGTTCAGTAAATTTTTACGTATGCGAGAATAATTTATGGATATTTAATTCTTAAATTAGCTTAAATTAGTTCTCAAAGTTTTCTTATCATAATGTCTATTTTTGTTTAATTAAAATAAATGAAAATTGCTTTTGAGGTTAAACTCATAACGTCAACATCAAATCATTAAATCTTATCATTCACTATCATGTTTATTCCAATTTATAAACATATTGAGAGTAATATTCATATATTCTATGACGTAGAATTATGGGATTAAAAAGAATTATCAAATACTTGGAGCGCATTTAAATTGAAAAATGAGTTGCCTGATAATTTAAGCTGAAGAAAATAAGATAATACTGAATATTATCTCGGTTACAGCAGAATTAAGTCATCAAAACTGAGATTCTTGAATTTATAGGAATAAAAAATGTCTTTGTTACGTGTAACATGGCGTTCGTTTATGCATGTAATGAAAGTTTTCTATCTCTTTGCTTATAATGCATTTAGGCACATGTAATTACGTCTGGTAATTGTAAAATTCCTCTAAAGATAATTTTCCTTGCGACCTAATCCTCTTAAAACTCATTAGTTAAATTACATGCAGCCAGTACGCACTAATTCAATTATGGTTTGCTAACGCCACCATATATAATAATTTCTCTGACTAATCTATTTTAGTTTTTTTTTTTTTCATTTATACCATATTTTCGAATAATTGCACGTTAACCTCAGATACGAATATAATTTGGAAATATGGATCTGTTGAAGATTCTTTGGCTGCTTCTTGAAAGGAACCGAGAACTTTTTATCAATTTTATATATTTTATATCAATTTTATAATGTTTTATTAATTTTATTTAAATGCTTTTCTTTCAATATTGAAAAGTTTTTGTTTTAATTTTGATATACGGGTGTATTTCTTGCAGAATATTAACTTTTTCATGATCTAATTTTGATTTTTTTCATTATTATCTCTTGATTATATATATATATATACAAGGAGTTTTTTTAAATCTCATATTACTTAGAGCCCTCTGCAGCTCGATCAGGCAGATGGAATGCCACCAAACTTGGTAGAAGGAATAACAATGACATGAAAAGAAGATTTTATCAAGAAATAGCTCTGAAAAATGTCAATAGTGGAAAAATGTGGCCCAGTTATAATCTACACAAGCAAGAACTAGACAAATTAATAATAAAAGAAAAGATTGCAGTGTAATACCTCTTTAGTGCATCAATTTAATTGCCCCAAAATGATGCAGAGTTGATATTTCAGTGCATTATAGCACTTTTGCAATAAAAGCGTTTCCTCGGCGAGGGCATACACCCGTACTCTTCTAATAAGTCACATATTCTTGTACAGCTGAACGTAATATGTCACCAGGAATGTTCAGCACATGTTATCCTTTAAGTTTGTGAAGATCGGGACCCCATTAAGACAGACCCTGAATAAATAACACTCGAAGATAAATGTGACGTGGGGTTAGGTCCTGGAAGCGAGGCAGTTATGCAAGTCATGCAAAAATTTGACTTATGACCTTTTCTTCTGCACATTGTTGTCGCAACAGCCGTACCGATAGACCAATGTGCGGCGGTGCTCCATGCAGCTTTTTTATAGCATGTAGTAAGATTTGGTAGATAAGGGTGCATAGCAAATAGTAGATAGACGAGTTAGAGATTATATTGATTTAGTAACTAGTAGACGCAGTAGATAAGGATTTAGTAGTAGTTAGAAGTACGAAATGCTTGGGAATGTTCAGGCGCCTATATTTGAGAATTGTGAGTGTTAACAATCTGATTGAGGAAAAAATGTGCCCCATCTCGCCAAAGAAATCTCCACGGCCGAGTACTGTCGACACCCATCCTGGCAAGAAATGTCACACAACCCGTTTATCATAACCGTTAAAATTCAATTCCTGCACGCAATTTGTCTGGTATTGCTTGTAGTGATCAGCATTATGAAAGATTTGACATACTGCTGACAGATTCATATCCAGTTATCGAGCTATTCCCTGAGCATTGCTACTACCAGCAGTGGTTAGAAGAGGTGCCGTCAACGATTGCTGTCGCGTCTTCAGTAACTGTCTGTTGTAACATCGGTTTCTACCTTCTACCAAACAGAACTGCAAATAGGTAGACATTATAGATGACACCAGGAGTACCATTTATAAATTCTTTCTTGAGTTGAATAATAGAGTCTTATCACCCTTTATACACCCTGCGATTAATATAGTTTGGACTAAGCGGCCTTTGGTAGCTTCAAAATTCAAGTAAATATCTGGAAGCAAAATAAAGTTTTAGCTAGAATCTTACAACCTAATTTCAAAATTTCTGAAATCTGTAATAGTTTTCGACTTTTCATGAAGGGTCTGTTAAAAGTAAATTTAGAATAATTCAAGATGGATTTTGGATTCATTTGAACTCGTCTGAGATGGATTCATTTGAACTTGTTTGGGATTTGATACTGTATAAAATTATTTAATTTATAATTTACTTTTATTAATTATGCATAAAGCATTTTTACACAAGAAGTTTATAAAATTTTAAACCATAAAAGGGCGTTAATATTATTCATGTATAACTGTCTTATTTTACGATCATAATCGAGTAGTCACACAAAAGAACAATATTGCATTGTACTAAATATAGTTTTCAGTTTAAACGTATGTGAAAATGTTAGGAACTGGATATGCGCCAATACTGAAGGTCTGACATTTTTTTTCTAGAACACGAATTCTGTAAGATTTTGTTGAGCACTTTGAAAAATATTTTTGCATTGATCAAAACTAGAATCTACATAATCTATTAAAATCAGAAACATTTTTCTAAAATGATATTTTATTTTTACTTCCATACAACTCTAAATACCTTGTTCTTAAATTACAGTGTGATTTCTGAACATGATCCGAAAATTCCAAATTCAATATGTCGCTTATTTTTTTCGCACGAAAGTAAACATTTTCTATTTTCATTGCTAGAGTGAATGTAATTATTAACTAAATAAAAAACAACGTAGACTGATTTTCGACAAGCGGTTGTGAAAATAAAGACACCATAACTTTTATGGAATTGGTGTATAAGGAGAAGGCCTAGCTAGGGGCACTACTGAAGCTCTTTCGAGCATAATTTCTAAGAAATTCTCCACTTTAAAAATTGTACTTCAAAAGCAATTTGATATTTTACTGTTCGATATTTCGAGAATTTACATCTATTTTTAAATTCATAGCTAAACTTAAATTAAGCAGCAGACCTTATTTCTGGCACTTCGCCCACCATTGCTAGGTTTGCTCAAGCAACATGACGATGTAGATGTTCTTACGAATGTCTCATTATGCGGCTATAATGCGAACCAGAATTTCTTGGTCAGTCTTCAAATGAAAGTTTTCGTTTGATAGGCCTGATTCAAACACTTAAGAGCTGTTTGCCTGACAGGTGGTATGCCCTCGTAGAGGACTTTATAAGGGAAACGAGCTCGTGTACATGTTACACATAGGGAATTTCATGAAAACGCCCATGCAGCCATTCCATTCGTCGGGAATCGAACCCCGGGTCTACCTATCACTGTTCTGCTACTTTACCTCCCTGCCACTGGTGGGCCAGTTTTTCATTTGAAACAGACCTTTCTTGGTTGCACTGCAATTAATTAACTAGTCTCTTTAGTTGTGCTGTCTGTGCAAATACCTGTTTCATTTCCTTTAGATAGCGTTATTAATGCTCAGAATGGTCTCAATAATACACTATAAGAAATACACTTTATTCTAGAATACAGTTTTCTGAACAAACAAAATTGTAGTTGGAAGAGATTAATTTTGTCTCTGATATCTTGAAATCAAAATATTTTCATTATTAATTTTTTTTACACGTGAACATGTATAAGAACGAACATCTTAGTTTTTATTTTTCAGGCGAATAAAAAGTATTGTATTCCAAAGACTCAAATTTACTATCTAGTAAATTTAAAGTTTTGTTTAAAAATTTCAATTTGCATGAAGTAATTAATTCCTTTGGTTTATTATTTACGAAAAGCTATTTATCAGGACCTTACTGACACCTCCCTCCCCCCCAGAAGAAAAATGCAAGCAAACAGTTTTTTTTTTTTTTTTTTTTTTTTTTTACTTTCTTGTGCGAAGTAAAGAAAGTATTGTAATTACGAAACATTTCGGGTATCATATTTCAACGGAAAAATATTTTTTGAATATTCTTGAATCTATTTTGATTGTTTCTTAACTCAAAGCAGCCTTAGCTCAGAAGGGCTATTATTCTCAAAACAGCATTTTGCGTTGATTCACTATCGGTATCATTTTTCAGATTGTTGCCTCCAAATATTAGTGCATGTATTATATTTAAATACATAAAGTAATGAAGAATCCGCATAAATATTCCTCGCATTAAAAAAATTGCCAAAGGTATCAATCAAATTTTGAATAACATAGTACGCAACCCGGATATGGGCAGCAGGAAACCCGAATCTTGAATTTCGAATTTGTTTTATTATGTATTTCATATTTTTTTTAACTTTAACGAATATTTGATTAAGAAGCTCAAAGATTTCAAAGCTAGTATGAGCAATACACTGTATGGAAAAAAATAGTATTTTATCTCCAGCGCGCGAGACTATCTTGCGAAAATTCTAAAGATATGATATATTTAAATATAAAGGGGTGCTAGCATAAACGCTCTAGAAACATTATATGTTAAATGTTAAATGCATATATGTTAAATGCATTGTCATCGACAATTAATGTGTGCATAAAATTTGAACTCGACGGCTTCTTAGGAAGTAGGTTAAAATTTTATGACAATATTCCACACCCAGTGAAACACCATAAGCGAAAAAAATGAAAGATTAGAAAAATAGATTTTAATGATAAAATTGGCCAAATATTATTTTTCTGTATTGACTGAGTAAATATTTATAGAATAAAATACGTTTTACGTTTTTTCGACGTTTGCATGAAACAACAAGGCTTAATGTGGATAATAGTTTTGTCAATAAATAATTATAGATCCGCTTTTATTAATAATTTTAGACATCATAACTCCATTAAGAGGATTTTTAAATGTAAATGGCATACGAGCTATCCTTTTCAGTTAATTAGGTCCCGATTACCAAAATATATTTCCTTGCTTTGTAAGATTGGAACAGAAATTCGAGAATTTACATTAATAACTTATCTTTGCCGGTTAGTTAGGTACAGAATACTGAAATACATTTTCTTGGATTTTAAGACTGGGACAAAAATTCGAGCATGTTTACTCATGCCTTCTGAAACATTTTCGACGTATGTATATTTCTTTTTCAAAAAAAAAAAAAAAAAATGTGCGTGCGTACATACAAAAAATGTCAGATGTCGGAAGAGTCTTTTCAAATTATATGTAACCGTTCATAAAGATAATGGTCTCTTTCAAGATTCTTCTATAAATATAAGAATCTAGAAACATATATTTTGGCATTCTTGACAAAATAAACGGTTTCTGTTTTCACTGAAAACTTCTTCGGTTATTTGCTGTCCTATTTATTTTATTCGTCTGACAGTGTCATCATGTACTCATTTTTTAATAAGACAATATTTGTGCTGTCGTTTACCATTTTCGGTCTCAAACTATAACTATTTTTCATTATTCCCTAAAACATATTAATAAAATACACTATTATTCCCTGAAATATATTAATAAAATGCACTATTGCTTTACTGATCTGTATGATAATTTTGTACAATAATTAATTTACTTTTCCTTGTCATCTACTCATAAGGAGGCCTCTTGTATTCTATACGATCATTTCTAAAACTGTATAATTATGCAAACCGTAAAACATTTTCTCTTCTTCAAACCTGTTTGTTTCACACTACAACAAAAAAGATAAAATTTATTTTTCGTATACAAAAATGCTCATTTTCGAGCTTTGTTATTATTTATCAAAGAGTTAAAAAACATTTTCATAATGATCTGCGTATTTTTATTATATCATAGATATATTTATAATTTCCTATTAATTCTGATTGGAAAAATTAAAGACAATAATAAAAGTTAATTATTCAAAAATTGATCCGTATTAATAACACTAAAAATGAGATAGGCTTTTTTAGATAGTAGATACTAGCATATTTGAGAGATACTAGAATCTTTTCCTTTCGGACACATTCATCTGTTTTATAAAGCATCTTCAGCAGCTTAAGTTGGCTTTAAATTACATTATCATATAAATTATGCTGGCTTAAGTTTGAAAATCACGTTTTTCAAAAATTCATAAACGCTGTTTATACAAAGATCATCAAAGTTTAGGTTTGAAATATAATGCAAACGTCTCAGTGATGTTGTAAATAAGAATTAAAGACAGTGTTTAGCAAAATATGGCAGCTTGCATTGCAATATCATCTGCGTGCGTGAAAAAAAAAATTGAACTCAGTGACTTAACAAAGAAAAAAGATAATATTTCATATACAATGCAACCATTATCAAGAAACTCACTTGTAGAGATATTAAGTTATATTGATGCTGGAGAAGTGAAAAAAGAGTAGTGCCCTCGCTGGGACTCAAACCACGGATCTCTCGAATACGCGCCGAGTGTGCTGACAACTACCCCACGAATGCATGCTAAGAAAGCGGGAGAAATACCTTATACACTACAAATAAAAATATAACAAATTTTGATCAAATCTTTTATTACTTAGATTTGGTACTTGCGGACTATTTTCTGCTGCATTAAGCAATTTTGCGAGCAGTTATGAAATTCAGAAAATTATAACTAAAGAAAAGGAGTCTTATACAAATGTTGACGTCCATAAAGCAATCAGAAATCTTCATGAATATCTCCAGATAGAATAAGAAAGTGAACGTATGTAGCAATTCATAATATAGTGCTTTTCTTGAGATGCCCAGCATTTATGTGCTCTGTCCTAAAACTGTCGACGAACTAGTAAATGAAAGTAATCAAGATAGATGCTATACGCACTTATTTGCTTTTTTGTTACTATCTACTGAATGTTACTTATAATGGTAGATGCGACTACATTGAATTAAATATACCTGCAGTACCTAGCCAAAGAATGCTAAAATATCACAAGAAAAAATATTTGGAAAACAAATAGTTCGGAGAAGACTGTTTTTCTTTACCTATCAATAAGTGTAAATTTTGTTTATAAATATGAAGCAGTAAACAAAATATAGCAGTTAATATGTAATAAAATATAATATTTACGGATATTCAAAATCAGTCAGCGGACGTATTCGTTTGACGCAAATAGAAATTAAGGATTTAGCGTAATTGTTTAATATATATATATATATATATATATATATATGTGATCATATATATATATATATATATATATATATGATCATGAGGAATATGTAAAAAGAATATAGTTAATAATTCTCATTCATTTCTATACCTACAATGCTATCTGTATACCAATATTGTATCATAAGTACTTAAACGTGTGTTGTTACAAAATGATAAAATAAGTGCATAAAATCATCAGATCATTCTTACGTTGGACCTTCAAATAAAAAATAAGAAAACATTCCATTTGTTAACTCAAACTTTGCTCACTAGTTCAATATTGTCGAACATGAACCTGTAAAATGTCATATAGATTCAGAAATTCACCATTCTTCAAGACATAAATTTCCAGTGCAATTCCTCTAATTTTTCCATACCGAATAACAACATAGCACGAATGGCCTCAGGAAATACTTAAACTGCATTAATCCTATACGTCGTTACTTCTCTGGGAGCATTTTTTTGCGACCTGATATTATTTGTATGAAGTACAGTTGCGTGCGGGTTCATGGTGGATAGAATGTACACAGAACCGAAGATAGCTTGATAATTTTTTCAAAAGAAGCAGTTTACAGTTCCGGAACTTTTCACGCTAGCAATCGTACAGCTCTTTTAAGTACTACAGAGTGCAGGGATTTATATTTATTTTAACTAATAATTTAAACTTTTATTTGAAACTTTCCTGTAAGCCTTCATTCCCCTAATTGTCAGTGCCAGAATAGTTAAATGTTGTAGCGTGCGTGAACGCATGCAAATTTTCTACTTTGAATAAAGTAGTTAAAAGCCGAGTTTCGGTAGGAGGAAGGGAGAGTTAGGCTCTAGCTGCCGTCTCTGCTGTAGGTACGTTTGCTTATTGCTCGTTCAAGTCGCTTAATTGCAATGCTTTGCTGCCACTAGCATAGAAGGGGTTGAATTTCGGAATTGAAATTCCTGTAGGCTAGTTTAACCCTTGTTAAACATTTCAACTTTTAATTTCAATTATCTGACTTCAGTTACCGCCCAAGTAGAGGCGAAGTTTGTTAGCGTCGAGTAGACGCATTGTAAATTTTAAAGAGTTAATAAAGGGTACGTAAACCCTTCTTCTGCGTAGTTTCCTGCTACTCCAGTATACAGATAGAAGTTAACCCACCTGGACATTACAAGAGAATAATCAGTAGTTACACTTATAACTAGTAAGAACGTACATACTATGTAATGCCAAATTCATCTTAAAGGTATCATCTATTACAGATATCTCATCATCAATTCATCTTTTACAGATCTTCATAATTAATCATCTTTTACATTAAACATTAATCATTTACATTACATTAATCATTTATATTACGTTAATCATTTTACATTATATTAATCATCTTTTACAGGTAATTCATCTTTTACAGGAATCACAATACTCAGCTCTGAACTACCGCCTGGGAAATGATGCATGTACAGTTTTACCTCGTCCATTGAGAAATCTCTAGTGCCTTATATTTCTGGAAATTACTGGAAGACATAGATCGTTAAAGTTACGTTTTCGGTGATGAGTCTGCTAAACGAAGCCTTAAATGAATAGCTAGTTTCGCCTTCGAGCTGGTGAATGCTTTTTAGCAACTGTTGAGACATGTTTTTTTCGGGGGGGGGGATTTTCGTGACAATCTAACATTCACTTTGAAATAATTTTTAAAACGTGATTCCGATTTTTCTTTAATAAGAATAAAATATTTGGCCATTTCATTCCAACACTGATTCAAAAAAAAAAAAAAAAAAAAAAAAAAAAAAGACCCTAATTGCAATGAACCTGTTGATGCCTTCGGTACAAAGTAATGTTGGTGCTGTGGACGATGAGCTGCATAGGGAGGTAAAGTTCAGTGCCAGTGCTTGTTTACATTGCCAAAATTATTGTCACATTCAAAAATGTTGTCTATAGAACATACTCACTTTCCTTTCAATATACCTTTCATGATTCCAACTTCAAGTAATTAGTAAAATGTATGTTACTGACAACTGATTGTAAGAGCACAGCGCCGAGCTAATCTAGAGAAAACTAAATTTAGTCTTAAGGCTCATCAAGGCTTGCCCAGCCAGCAGCCACTGTGAAACTAAAAAAAAAAAGTTTAAGAGTATAAACTCCTCAGTTCCAACATCCACCAAAAAGAACGAAAATAATAAATCAAACCAAAATTCTAGATGCAATCTTCCTTCTATTTATCTCTCTAATAATTTTCTCTGCCATTGTCCTTAATTTTGTATAATTTTTTTAAAATAAACTTTCAGGATTATTATTAACATTCTGTGGAACAGGTGATTCCACAGAATGTTCTTAGTTGCTACACAGGTTCGACGAAGTGAATATTGTTGTCATTACTCTTTTGAAGTCTAAATCTTCATTTCATCAATGTAGTTATTCTTCTGCTCGAATTCAATACATCCGAGTTTTGATCTACTTGTCTCATAGCAGCTTCGTTTGCCATTTTGTCCGCCATCTTATTTCCAGCAAATCTCACGTGGCCTCATTCCAATGTAAATAAATATTAGAATTTTCCTTCAAAAAAGTTAAGACACCGGTTAATCTGATTAATTAGAGAATTGTCACAATAAGGATTGGAAGTGTCTTTTAAAATAGACAACGCAACCGAATGTGTATGAATACTGTGTTCATAACTAAATTTTATTTTATCCATTTCAAAGCATAAAAACGCACCTTATTTCGGCTTGATAAACAGTATTCATATTATCCAAACCATATTGCGTACTTTCTGTGTAGGTTCCTTAAAGACGCGCTAAGAAAGTAGTACATCCAACAACTCAGTCTATTTCGAAGCCATCCAAAAAAATCAGTATTTTCTCATAACTACCTTTAAATCTAAATTTGTAAGAATCCAGCTGAATTTCAATAATTCATGATCAGATTTTATTTTTTAATCACCGCAGTTGTATTATTTATGCTAGGAGAAAACGTTTTCCATATTACTGAAGAGGACTTTTTACGACAATATTTTCCTCAGTGAATTGATGAATGCACTAAATAATTAAGACAGAATTCACAAAATATTTAACATAATAGATAATCTCTATGGAAGAATTAATGAAAAAAGTCTAATTATTTGAAGTAAAAAAAAAAGAAAATAAAAATCAGAGAGAGTAACACGCATTAGTTATATTAACTAATACAAAAACATTAAATATGTTAAGAATTTTCTTAACTCCTAGTTGAACAATTTTCCTTAGAATTTAGGGCGCATAAGTGCAAAATTTCTAAAGAAAAGCTAAAACAATTTAAAACACTTTTTTAAGAAAAGAGAAGGTGTTAAGTCTTCTGGCTATGTAATATTACTTTCGGGCATGCAATAGCTTTATTAAATAGCAAAACACGCCGCAAAGGAAACAAATTAATAACCTGAATAATCTAGAAGGCATCATAAATTTCCTCAGCATACATTTTTTCCATAAAAAGCCATTTATTTCCTTTCCCTTTCCTTTTTTAGCTGCAAATCCTGAAACATTTTCTCCGAATAATTCCTTTACTTTTTAGGGAATTTTTCATTCAAACTCTGAGAAACAGCCACAGGTTTTGGGCTTAGCATTCAAATAGTGGCTAGAAGAGAAAAAAATAACAATAATATTATGCAAAGTCATACTATACAAACCCACAGGAAAAATAAGCAAGGGTAAAGGTTATAAACTTTTAATTTTTTTTCCAAGTTCCTATGTGCAGATTTTACTAGCATCCAGATATGCGCCAGAATTTAAATTTTTTTCTGTGCAAAATATGTATGAAAGCGTGGAAAATTTTATTCAATAAATTTCTTCTTTAATGTACTTACGCTTTTCTTTAGGAGAGCTCCTCTTTTCAATTATTATAGTGTACAGTTAAAATTATTGCATTGGTTACTTCAAAAATTAAATACATGATTTATTATATTTTATCCGAATCTTTTATTTATTTTTTTTATCATTTTTATCCGAAGAGTAAGATCTTCGAGGTATAATATAAACCCCTCTAGTTCAAACGTTTTCTCTAATTATTCTTTCAGAAACGAATCATAAATCTGAACAAAAGTGATATGGTTAATAAAAGCAAAATGCACTTTTTAAAAAAATCAATTATAACATTTGCAGTTCATTGATTACAATATTTAAAAACATCACACAATTTGTCACTTGGATCTGGACCATTCTTCTGTTGTTGCTTGTTATTAGCTTGGAAAAATTATTAAAGAAAGGTCAAATAGGGCCAAAAGTATCTAAAACAGCCCCAGCGACGTCGATCATCCTCGAAGAATATAGAAGCTGGCACTCCGGGGGGGGAACAAAATTACTCCTGATGAGCTTGGCCAGTATGTCAGGACAGTCAAATATGTGCAATCGAGTAACTTATGTATCAGGACAATGAGGGCAACAATTATAACTTCGCTGACTGTGGCTCATGAAACAATTCGGTTGCAGTTTAGCTCGGGAATACAGTTTTTCTTAACTTGTCGCAAGATAAGTCTTCGGCTAGCCATTGCGTCTGCATCGGCCAGGGTTAAACTATTGTAAAGTTGAGTACCATTTCGCTCTTCTCTGGCGAGTTACTCGGCCTGCTCATTGATAGAATTATCGACGTTAGCTTGAAATCACTGAAGGATGCAGGCTTTTTGGACAGCTATTACTGTGATTATGAGCGCAAGATTGTCCTCAGTAAGTTGAAAGTTTCCTCTTTGGATCACCTGAAGCGCAACTTCAGAATCAGAGAAAAATTATGATGCTGCTGAAATTTTGAACTGCTTTGAATTGAAAAATATCCAAAGCATCACTGATAGCTACCAGTTTGCAGGTAAAATTTGATGCAATTTCTCCAACGGAATCTTTATGGGATTCACGTCCGCCGTTTCCGTGTACCAGATAGATGCCAGCGCCTCTTATATTGAGGTCGATGGCTGAGGAACCATCTGTGTGGGTAATAACTAGGTTATCATCTACGTTTTAAGCACATTTATGATGTGTCTTTCTCTTTAAGCAGTTCAGGTGATTCTTTTTTAGTGCAATGTTTTAAGAGATTTAAATTTATAATTGTCTGTGGAGAGGAACGGATGGAAAGTGGACATTCTCTAATTACATCAATAGCTTCATGATCAAGCCATTTGCTCTCCCTATCTCATGGTGCATTCTTCTGTACCTGATAAAAGAGTTCTGTTTATTCATACCGAAATCACTTCAGCGTACAAAAATTCTCAACTATTTCGAAAGACTTGTTTGAAATACCAAAGCTGTTCTCATGTGAATCACTTCACAGATTTTTGCAAGCTCTGAAAGCCTTAAAAATACATCAATCCCGCTCAAAGCAGCTTTAATTTTTATTCTTTGCATGAACACTCCGATGCAGTTTTCTGAATATCGTATATTTAATAATTTTGAAAACTTCATCTATAACGCAACCTTTCACTTATAGTCTCCTAAAACAAGAGTGTGCTTTTTGGTGTGTTAAGGTGATAATTTTTTAACTGCTTGTTTTATAATGTTGGATGAAAAGCCCTATCAATAGATACTGCTTTTAAACAATTTAGATGTTGATCAAGAACCAATTTGGAGGAGCAAACTTGAAGTGCATGGAAAACAAAGAAAAAAAAATAAGTTAACGTTTGGTTAGTCGGATGAAATTATTTTAAGTATGGTGGAAGGCAAATTGATGAAGGTTTACGGTAAAGATTAGTATTGAAGTTGGATGTGTTACGTGTGACCAAAATGTCAAGGAATGTAAGAGTCATGTCTCAAAAAAGTGAACTGATTAGCAGGATCAATGGAATTCATTACTGAAAGAACATTATGTAAATCATCTTTATTATATTATTATAGATTACACTATTATCTTTATTGCATTGTTATTTTTATTACATTATTATCTTTATTACAATATTATATTTATTACAGATATTTAATTTTCGGATCGTTTATCCTCCTAGCAATAAAATTCTGTTTTCCATACTTAAGGACCTCATTTCGGATATGAAATCCTGAGGTATTTATAGGATCCCGTGCCAGTGTGGTTTAATTTACATTGGTCAAACTAAGAGAGCCTTAAAATTTCGCATTAAAAAACATGAGGCATATATTAGGAAAACGGAAACACAGAAGTTCTCTGTTGCCCAGCATTGCTGGTCCGAAAATCACGCTTTCAATTTTTCTGCAGCCAAAATTATTCAAAAAAACCTTCCATTTGTGAATTAGATTTTCTAGAAGCGTTTCACATTAAAAAAATCTCTTTGTTAAAGACCCTATTTCCACTCCATCTTTATCTTCATCTTTTAAGGAAATTAGGTTTTAGTCTTCTTATTTCATCAAAATGACGCCAGTAGCTTAACCAATCTTATCACACCATTATATCTTATCTCTTTTATTTGATCTCTGGCAGTTGAGATTGATGGTTCTGTAATATCATTGAAAGTAGTTCTGTGAAAATTTGCAAATATAACGCTGACTTTTGTTGTTTGACTTCTAAATTAATTTTTGTTCGGAGGTTTTATTTTTGCCTAAAGTATAAATATTTTCAGATTCTTGAACCACCTGGGACTCATATTTATAATCTGTAGTGAATCTTAAATTTTGGAAAGTAATATTGCCGATCTTGTTTTCTACCACTCATTTAGCTTAGTTTTCGACGAAGCATCAAACACGACGTTTTCCTTTCCTGGAGTGCGTTTAAATCGTGATTTTGCATCCTCATTATCCAAATTATCAACTTGAAGATTATGCTGATTTAAGTTTTTCCCTAAATACAGACAAGTGGCCACTGAGAAGGAAGCTCCAATAGTTCTATCCCAGTGGTTGTGTATTTCTTCTTTGTTTCTCTAAATATTTGACTAAGATTTAGCATTTCGCGTACGCACATCTCCTACTGCAAAGCAAGACAGTCCTCCGATATCTCCAATTTAATCACCGAAAAAAGAAATTCGAGAGCTGAGCTTAAATAAAAGTAGTCTTAAATTTTCAAAAGCAGTGCTTCTACGCTGACCATTTAAATTTCATCACTTTCATTTTTAAATTCAATAATGGCTTCAAAATCTGGGTGGAGCTTTTAATGGATATCCCGTAATATGAGAATAAGACTAAAAATGGCTCTAATCTCACAGCATAATCAATTAACATACAGGAATGTATCAGAAATGCAACAGCACAACACGACTAGGCAGAGATCGAGACAAGAAAGATGATGAGGTAGAAGTTGCGTGTGTGCGCTTCAGTTAAGAAGACAGTCTCCGTGAAAAAATTATCATATCTCAAAGATGTATTAGCCCATTTTTGCATTTCATATATTAAAACTGCAAAGTGAATATCCAATAATCATAAATAGTCTAGTAACGTACATACGTCTCGTCTGTTTACTAATTCCCCAGCACTCGAGACACATAATTATATATGCCATTCATCAAGGAAAAAGTACCGCCCGATTCTGTGAATCGATAAATACTTATATTGAGAAAAATATATTTAAGTGAATACTTCCCTCAATATAAGGATTTGTCGATCAGTTCAATACAGGAAACTTAATTGAAGCAATATTCGTAAATCCATGAGCATGGTAATATGTAATAAACCGTTATCTATGAAATATGAAACTCATTTTATTCAGAAGCTATAACCAAGCAAATGTAAGTGCTATTAACCCGACTATATGCCAGCACATTTATTTTCAACTTTAAACTCAAATGTTCTTGAAGATCGAGAAGGAACATTCCTTTGGGGGGTGCTATTTTTTGTTACAATTTTTGAATCTGCAAGCTTTCCCAAAATACTGTATTTACTTAAAAAGCTTCCAATTTTAACGATTTCTGAAATTCAGATTTTGTAGAAAATTAATAATTTGATTTAGTTTACTGTACAAATAAAACAGTTAAGCCTTCTTTTCTATCAATCGATATAAAAATATAGACTTTAGAAATTGCTGGTAAAAGCTTGCTTTTAAAATTGAAATTATAAAAGAAGAATATAAAAGATTTTCAGAATTCTCAAAATTCCTGTTTTCCAAGTAACCTAAATAATGACTTATTAATAAATGCCAGGCAATATTTATAATAAAACATAGAAAGAAATGAAAAGAACGTGGATTTTAAAATTCCGCTGACACAGAATATACTTTGGGAAAGTTTATGTAGTATTCCATAAAAATGTATGCCGCCAGATGAATGTAATTGAGAAAGGATAGAAGTTCGTCAATTGTTAAAATTTTAAAATATGAGATGAACTTGTATTTAAGAATGTGTGGCCATAATTCATACCTTTTTAAATGCAGATTCGTGTAACTTGGGCAATAATCTTTCACTTGCACTTTGGGATTACTAGCGGCCAAGCAATAAAACCACTGAATACTGACAATTTCTGACCCGCGTTCGATTCCAGAGAAACGGGCGAGCTGCATCTCATTTTCGTGTCCTCATGTGTAATGCGTATAGGAGCCAGTTCCGCTTAGAACGTCTTACACGAAGGCATCCCTACCTTTAAACAGATAGCCCTTGTGTGATTTACCGTAATCAGCTAAATCAAAACCAAACTGTCTACTTGTGCTCTGAAATTAACAGCAGAAATGCCGATGATTCCTAACTAGTACATTGACAACCGTAGATATGCTGTGAAATGCCTTTTGCGTGAACTGCAGCTATTAGAAGTGGATAAAAGTAAAATTAAAGAAATTGTCTCATTCAAATCTAGGGTACACCTGAACACTGACAGAATATGACTGTTTTAGAAAGCTTTGAATAAATAAATTTTAAGTACGGAATAAACAGCAACGAGAAATACATTGCAAAGCGAATGTAGGTGCTATCGAGTGCGAATATTTAAGGATAACAAATTCTTCTTATAATACGAAAACAGAGGAAATTATGCTGATGGAATACCAATGTATATACTTTAAATATAAAAAAAAGACGAAGCTATATTTTCTAACATTGCAAAATTGAGCAAAATATAATTCACAAGAAAGCAGCATTATATTATTCTACGATCAGTGTACTGCATATGATGCAGGTATTAAAGAAATAAAAATAAATGACTGCAAAAGAAGAGTTTGCTCCTCCATTGAGTGCACCAGTTTCAAAACCTGTAACTTCTAGAGAAAACCTTTGCTTAATTTGTATAAGAATGTCTCTTAAATATTGGCAGATGATTGGAAAGAAAAACAAACCGAAAAGAAATGTGCAAAGTGATTTCTGCTAAGCGAAAACCGCTTGAGTCGATATTTCTACCTCGACGATTCACAGATTTTTCAATCTATTTGAGAATTTTACAGGGTTTTTTACATTCATGAAACCTCATATATCGCCTCTTGGTCATCAGTATGCGGTTGGATAATGTAAAGAGATGC
This sequence comes from Stegodyphus dumicola, assembly GCF_044657685.1. Taxonomy (NCBI): domain Eukaryota; kingdom Metazoa; phylum Arthropoda; class Arachnida; order Araneae; family Eresidae; genus Stegodyphus; species Stegodyphus dumicola. Next base: position 92,868,926 of record NC_140772.1, on the reverse strand, counting down.
TAATATCATTTCTTTACAAGGTAGCGAAACATTTGAATTTTGCATTTGAGGATTATGCTATAGCTCATAAGTTTACTCAATGTGCATACAAATTAGGAAAAAAATAGCCATAGATTTAGTGCAGATTTTGAAGGTTTGCTGATTTAGAGAGTGATCAGATATAGATCTCCGTTCAAAATAAAATAAAAAAAAATAAAAATAAAAAATAAAAAAAAAAAAACAGTTCAAAGGAGGGAGAAGCAAAAACATTTATGTAGAAATTCAAGTGTAGAGCAGCACAAAGAAAATAAAAATGATTATGCCATCATCGGGCTAGGGAAAAAGAGATTAAAAGTGAAAAAAGGAAAATTATTAAAATTTTGAAACGGCTCGGAAGAACTGCTTTTATTTAAATACTCAAAACACGGAAGAACTGAGAAACTATTGGCGTCAAAGTTGCTCTTGGTTTCTTCAATATTCTCATCCCTGTTTTGCCGACCGTATTATGGATGAGTGGGTAAGACCGCTGAATAATTGTCGTTCAGACTCGCGTCGAATAGGATTCAATGTGCTGCCTTCATCACTGTTTTTCGTAAATGTAACGTGATACGATCCAGTTTCCTTTACAAGTTCCTCTATGAAGACATGTCTGCCTTTGGGCAGATCGACTTAGAGTACTTTGCTATATTTAAGTAACCTAACATAAACTAGCGCTATAGGTTACAGCCTAAAACGTCGCGGAGAAAACAGCACAAGGAGAAAAAGTCTCGGTACAAAGCATCATAGTAGAAAAGAAAACAAGGAGAAAACATCGCAGCTCTAAACCTTTGTGGTGCAAAATACTGTCGTCAAAAATAAAGCACGTCAAAATCTTCGCAGTTTAAAAACATCGTCGTCGAAAATATGGAGGTAAAAAAAATCCTCGCATGATGATAACATCGCACAGATGCGTTTTTCAAATTCCATGCTGACATATTTGGTAACTGACTGTCCTCATAACTAAAAATTTCATTGCACTCTATATATAAAAATGTTACCGGCACTTTAAAAATAAACAGAAACAAAACAGAATATAATTTTCGCTAAAACAATATCAGATGCAACTAAGAAAAAAAATATTTGATAATTAACTAAGCAATTTTTTTATAAAGGTAACCTTATACAGTTATTTATCTTCGTTTTTCGAAGCGTTTTTAGACTGTAATTTTCGTAAAAAAATTATTCTTAAATCTTTGTAAAAAGGTTAACTTGTTAATGACATTTGCTAATTAACTATGTAAACTTAAAGATCCAAAGTTATTCAAAGTTCTATAAGTTGCATTAATTTTCCACTCATTTTCAGTTTTTAAATGCTGAAGTTTCCTTCTTATTTTTTCAGCAAAAAATTTATTAGTTCCTTCAAAAATATAAAATGTAGAAGTACAAGAATCGATATTTCTTTCTTGTGCTCCCAAATCATTATGCGAATATGCATTTACAACTTGTAAAACCTGAAAAAGCATGTGTGCGATGTTATCGTCATAAGAGAATTTTTGTAGGTACTTTATTTTTTCCACGATATTTTCGACGATGATGATTTTAAACTGCGAAGTTTTTGAACCGCTTTATTTTCGACTGCGATATTTTGTACCATGATCTTTTAGAACTGCGATGTTTTCCCTTTGCTTTCTTTTCTCCCACAATGTTTTGTATCATGATATTTTCTCCCAGACGTTTTCCTTCTCGATGTTTTCGGCGGACACCAGTACTCTATTACCAGTGGTAGCTCGAGATCAATTGACAATTACTTTATATCAATATTAAGTCGATTAGTTACCTCGTATTGCTGTATTTATAGTACAAATTTAAAATGGTCCTTACACGGTTTTTTAATGTTGGATGAATATTTGGCTCGTATTTATTTGTTTCTGCTTATTTAGTATGGTTATGTTGATGAGACAGAAATACGCGTGCTTGAAATTATGCAAATAGTTTATATTTTTGAATGAATTACGAAGGTTAATATTAGAAAAGGCGATTTCGGGTGTAAATTTTTAATTTATTTAGTATTAAAAAAAGGCATTTTCTAAGTAAACTTGCATGATTCTGAATGATATATATATATATATATATATATATATATATATATATATTTGTAAGCTAATTTAATAATAAAAAACCAAAATAAAAGCCGTGAGTTTAGAATTTCATAATTTGATTGAAAATATTTAATAATTTTTTTGTTCTTTGATACAGTCTCTTTTCATGCTTGATTGTGACAGTTAAATGTCTGAAAAATGCAACAGTTTCCCCTAAATATCATAAAAAATTAGAAAATATGAAATAAGAGTTAATGTAATTGTTTTAATTTAGCCAAAATAAAATATCTGCAATTTGACGTGAGCTTTCTCAAGCAATTACCATGTAGCCGTAAACTGAAACTGAGCTTTCAACTACATTAATAAACCATTTCCTACATGAAATGAAAATCCTGAAAAATAACGATTTTGTCATTATTCATGTAACTTAACTTTTGTGTAATAACCAAGAAGAAGACGAAGACGTGAAAGTGAAATACCAAAGACCCGAGACATCGGCTATTCATTTACAACACCGCAATGGATATATTTTCGAATCCTAACAACTTCTAACGATTTAAGGAAAAAACCAATTTTATCCAATTAGATTAATTATTGGAAAGAGTTCAGAATTTCAAACAAGGTAACAAAATCTGTCAGCTGTAGTAAATAGAAAGTGAGTAATTAATCTTTCGCAGCTATCACTACATTCAGCAAACCCTTCCACACTTTTGGTTAACTTGTAAGCCCTTAATTACAATAAGACTTATCAAATCAAGTCTAGGTTGAACAAAATAAAATAATTCCTAGAAATGTACGGTGCGTTAAAGTGACTTTGTGTATGAGTAAACTAAATATAAATTAAAGTAAAATAATCTCACTAATTTTCTCTTGCGTTAAATAGCACTGGAAATGCACACATTATTAGAATTAAAATTGAATTTTAGATGAGAACAGTTATTTTCTAAAACATGAAAATGTATAAATTTGTGGTCTATGAGTAACTAAATTATTGTTATCTGAATTTAATGAAACTAGTATTGTTATATTGTTATATTTTCTCTTTTTTATAATTTAACATTTTGTAACTTTCTTGAAGCACTGTTTTAAGTATAATAACAAAACAACAGAAAATGGAAAATTTAAATAAACGAAATAATTAAAACAATTACTAGAATGAAAATGACTTATTCGAATTTGTAATAAATTTATTTTCTACCATTTAAATGATATTAGTTACAGCATGCAGCTATAAAATGAGCTTTTAATAAAATAGGCATTTAATAAAATTTAAAATATCATTGAGATTGCATATTTTTATTATACCTACGGTATTAAGGTATATATTAGTTCATAATTAAAATAAGAATGCTTGTTACTGGTCTGATTTTCACTTAGTTATTTTACTTAAATGCCAGACAACTTCTAGTATTAACATAAGAAATATAAGCGACTTGTGAAAATTTGACTGGTGCAAAAAATAAAATTTCTGTGAAGGACTGCTTCTGAAAAGGGAAAGAAAACAAAACAAAAACCTGAGAAAATCACCTCTGATTAAATAAAGAATAAAAGGTTATGATAAGACTGATGTTTCTTAAAATTATAATTGGTGTGTCTAATTTTCTTTCACTTTCATATCAGGAAACTATGCAAGAAAGGAAAAAGTTATTATTCTATCTTAAATACATGTCTAATATTCTTGCAAGATTCTAGGAAAAAATTAGTAGAAATTATCCTCTAAAAATGTTAGTATAGAAGTTTACTTTTAAAACATTATTTATAATTTGATAATTGTACTCTTGATAGACACTACACAATTATTGTAAATACAAATTTCACATCGAAGTCGCTATTCTAAGCACTTCAAAGAATTTTATACAATATTTTATGACTTCAAACATAGTTTTGCATTCTAGGTCAAGGTTACCGGAAATATATAAAAAGAAATATTGAAAAGTACGGAACATTTTTAAAGTTTACATAAAACGGAGCTTAGATTCAATGTATACGACCTTTTAAACACCAAAACTTCAGAAAAGGGAGCAAAAGAATTCCAAGTCAATCCGGAAATTAAAAAAGAAAAAAAAATGCATCAATACTTTACGGTTGATGTTATGATTTATGCATGAGGAAGAGGAAAAATGCGCATTTGAACGTGTGTTTGAAGCAAACTTTTTTCCAACGTACTTTCCTAGAAGCTACAATTAAATTAAAGGCTACAGAGGGAAATTTTTTTTGGTTCTATCGTGCATCCAAAAGGCGTTCAAACGCTACATTAAGAAAAATAATAAAACTAATGAAGAAGGCAAACATTTTCTGTTATTTTAGGAGGAAAAAAATTAAGGTGCAAATGCATTTGTGTATAAAGTTATGCAACTTCCGAAAAAATGCCTAATGTAAACACTAGGAGGAAAATGCATTTTTTCCCTTAGTATAAATGAAATTATAACCCTAAAATGCAATAATAGAAGTAAAACGAAGGAAAGACTTCCTATTTTACCACTGTGTCTACTTTTATGAGTGAATATATATAAGTCAAATTCTTCATAAAGTTTTGAATTAAAACAAAACTAAACCTGGAACTATTTAAAGCTATGAATGACTAATAATACCGAATAATTCTGTATCGAAGTACATCAGTAGAATAAATTCATTGCCTTCATTGCACATCAGTAGAATAAATTCATTTTCTTACATCACCAGAAACGGGACTTTCATCCAAATGACGTAGTAGGTTTTCCTGTGGTGAAAATTAGTTCTGAAGTTCTATAGGATCCTGAGCATAAAGAAACTTTAGTCTGTGTTTTTTGGTAAATTATCTGTCCGTACCTTTAGGTATTACAACAGCCACGTATATTTATGACCCCGTGTGTAATGGCAGAATACTCCAAGAAAATATTTATTCTGACAAATCTTATGCAAGTTTTTTTTTTTTTTTCAATACAAATACATTTATCTTCACTATTCTTCTGAGCAAGGTACTGACTTTATTCTATCTGTGTTAACAGATACGGTCTCTATCGTAATATTCAAACTCAGTGTTAGACAGGTAAATGACTTCAATAGCAAAAGCAAAGCGGATGTCGAATGCTAATATAGGAATTCACATATGCTTAATATTCATATTCGAAATTTTAACGCGAATTTCCAGTTATGTACTGCCTGCTAAATTTATGAACTTAAAATATTTCCCCTAAAATAATGCACTCAAGCTGCAAGTTTACCCCTTTTTCTTCAGCTTACGGCAAAAAGGTTAATGCTTAAAACCATGTAAGTGCATACAAAGTAAAAAGAAAAATCTGTTTTTTTTTTTACATCTCACAAATCTATTACAAAAGCATGATTTTGCGTTTTTCACCGACCTTACTTAATAAAATGGCTCGTTGCGCTGTCATCGAAGAACATTAAGCATGAAACCACACCTCCTAACTGCAGCCATCAATAAAGTTTGTGGCATTGCGCACCTCACACATAGAGTGAATACTGGAGAAAATCTTATCAGAAGATCAGAATAAATATAGGATACGGATACTTGAAAACATTTTTGAGACAAACTGTCAAATGTTTAGTATGAATGCTTTCGTACAAAATTCTTAGAATAACTTGATTATTTTTGCATTAAAGCAATAGCAGCTTATGCCGTTGGAGAAAATACACTCTTTTGCAAAAAACTCGAAGCACAATGAAGGAAGTGGCTGTTTTTGAGAAAACTGAATATGTGTATAGCTCATACACAGATAATAAAATGATTACAAAATAAAGGTCATAGTACCTGTTCACGACTCACAATCACCCATTGAGTGTTCAAATTAGTAGTTGGTCGAACCGCCCCTGGCTGCAATGTATGCTTGAATTCGTCGAGGCAAGGAGTGATAGAGATTTCTAATGTGATCTTGCGACACATTATGCCAAGCATTCTACAACAGTTAATTCAATTATTAATAAATAATAGATTAGGATATCATTGTTTACAAAGATGAATCATAAGATGATATACAGACAAAACACATTTTTGAGAGCACGGAATACCCACTAGTTCCCTGCATTCCAAGCAGTTGTATGCTGTTTTTCTCTCCTTACAGGGTGGGCACACACTACATGTTTTTCTTTCTTCTAATTTTTCTTCTTGATTTGATAAACCCATTGTTTTAATTTCCTTCTGTCAAAGGATACTTCTAATTGTTATCTTCAGTTCCCCTGGCAAAAAAGCGGAAGTTATCCCAACTTTCAGATGCAGTTTAATAAATTAATTAGCTAATAAAAGGATATTTTTTTTCTTTTAAGTTTTGTAGCATCAGGATATGACTGAAACAATATGTATGAATATAAATTCCAAGTATCATCGGGCTCTACTGTGGATCCTATTTTTGCAGGATGTTTTAGACCAAGGAGCTGAACTATTGTGCTATGTTTTGCTGTTCGTACCGCCGGACTTGGTTCTCTTTTGCTCCATTTAAAGTGTTTTTTCCATAAAATTATCATTTTGTTCACAGTCAGTAGAAAAAATACGATAATCATCTGTATAATCTTTTGCTTTCGCTGTGAATATTAAATGATTGCTCAGAATCAGAGTATTCTACATCAAAAATATTGACAAGATATTAAATTTATTTTTGAGTGAGATATGCGGGACGTTTTCATGTAAAATTTGACGTCTATCGTCTTATCTTGTTATGTCTATCGTCCACTAAAACTGGTACGCATCTGCTGTGAGTGGTCTCCCAGACATCTTAAAAAGTAAATACGTGATAACTGTTGGGACGGTAGGAGGAAGAACAGAGACCATTCTCCGTTTTTAGGGGTGGAAACGACGGTTAGAAAATCTTCAGCGGTCTCTCAGACCGAGCAACTGAAGATTAATAACCTCTATATTTGCTTTACTGGGCTTGTTTTTACCTGCTTGAATTTCATATCCTAAGAAATTTATTTTTTATTTAGCAAAATTGCATTTAGATTGTTTTAATTTTATATTTTCTTTTTCATATATATCAAATATTATTTTAAGATGGTTTAAATGTTCATCAAAATTTGGAGAAAATACTATAATATCATATTATCAAAATAATTTAATAATTTAAAGCAAATTGAATCTGATATTTGTTTAAAAGTCTACGAGCTCTTTGAAAAACAGTTGGGAATTCTTTCAACCAAAAGGTAGTCTAGTAAATTCATAAAGTCCAAAATTCGTAGTAAATGACAATTTTTCCGTATCTTTTTCATTTAATTTTATATGCCAATAGCCAATGTAGATGCCTAATTCCAATGTAGAGAAACTTTTTCCATTTGTTAATTGATCTAATACAGCATCAATTCTAGGAATGGGCTCAGAATCAGTTTTTGGAATTTGATTAAGCTTTCTGTAATCAATACACAATCTAGTTTTTGCTTGTTCATCACTCTAATAAGCTAAAGTTACAAGAGCAGCATAAGGACAGTTAGAAAGTTTAATAATTCCATTATTTAACAACTCATTTGCTTCTTAATTTCACTATAATCTTTAGGAGATGCTCGATATGGTCTATAGGCTATTGGTAATTCAGAAGTTAATACAACTCTGGGGGGGGGGTTCAATCTTTATACAACCAACATCATGTTTACTTTTATTAAATATATGATTATAACTATTCAACAATTTTTGTAATTTATTGTCAGAAGTTGCACTATTTTCAAAATAATTACCAGATATTTTAGTACTAATATCACTTTTAAATACAAAATTTTCACTATCTTCACAATATTTACCAGATTGTTTAGCAATGATATCATTTTTAAATACAAAATTATTTTGAAAAAACTTATCTAATTTAAAATTTTTACTCACCTGTTTTCTAAATTTGATAATTATAAAAATTCAATTGTAATTTGAACAGTGAAGCACAGGATAATAAATAATTTAAATTAGATTTTACCACATAAAATATTACATCATTAGTGAGCTTACCTATTTTACATGATATTTTAATATTTTTTCCTACATGGATCTGACTAGATAGAGAAAATAATTGCTATTAGATTTATCTTCAATTTATTAAAATTTTTTATCAATAACCTTAAAAATATTGTTAGGAAGAACATTTACCTGGGAACTAGTATCAATGATACTTTATATATTTTGTTGTCCAAATCGGACATTAACTTCAATAAAATCATATTATTGTAGAATCGGTACTTACTGTCTAGGAATATGATGTCTGTAAACTTACTCCTTTTGTGGCTGTCTAGGGGCTAATAAACTAGTCCGATTTACAAATAACTTGAATATTTAATGAAACATGAATAGTTGCAACAAACTACAAAGTAATTACATACGTAGAAGTAAATAGGTGAGATTATTTACAGATGAAGAGAAGGAATCATCTTTAATATGCAAACATCTTTGAATCGCGTCATCGTCTTAATGGCGGAATCGTCTGACTTCTATCATCGGAAAAGTAAAAGATTTATTCTCACAGCTTGTAGCGTCATCCGATTATAATGAACGATGCCATCCCACAAATGCTCGTCTATCCTGATGGAATGCGGCCTCGCATTCTCGTAACACCACCATCTACATCTAGAGATCTGAAAAATAAAATAAAAAAAAAAAAAAAGATTTTTAGTTACTATTGAGGGAAAAGTTGTCTTAAATGGTTTATTTCAGCCATCTTCCCTTATCATCTTAACATCCTCAGAAATAACGGCGTTAGCTCTTCTTAAACGCTCTTTCAGTGTTCGTTCATCTTGAACAGTCTATCTGAATACATGTATTTTATCAACACGTCTTCCTTTGATGTTGTCTGGTACAATTCATCTTCGTATTTACATCTTCTTAAACATCATATGGATACGTCTTCTGAATGCGTCTTCTTAGATACCGTCTGGATACGTCTTCTGTATGCGTCTTAGATATCTTCAAGATCCGTCATTCGAATGCGTCTTCTTAAAATCGTCTTCTTTAAGCCTTCTTCCTTCATATATTTCATCCTTAGACATCATCTTCAGTCTTCTTAAATTAGTTCACGTCTTTAAAATAATAGTCCAAGTCAAATCGGGAGAAATTTGTCAACTTGGGGAAAAAAGTCTATAATCAGAAATTATCAAAATCGGTATTTCGTTGTCAAAGATTTTCAATTTTCTTCCTGGATCTTCTGAATCTGCTTTTTCGCTTCTTTTTTCTCACCTTCTTCAGTTTCTTTTGCTCCGTCTTTGCTTTCTGTATCAACGTCGTTTTCATCAGTTTTTTTGATCTACTTCTCCTTTTCAATCTTCTCCTCTTCTTCGGTGGTCTCTGTAAATTCTTCGTCTTCAGTGGCTTCTTTTGCTTCTCTATTGCAAGGTATTTTACTGAAATTGCTCTAGTAGAATTCACTTTTGATTCATCATCTTTAGCAACTGACTCTTCTTCGGAAAAATGATTCTCTTCAGAATCTCCTTCTGCAGTGTCGTTTCTCCTCATTGCCTTCAGAGCTGATTGTACTGTGCTTGAGTTTCCTTTTTGCACTAATTCATCTTTAATAGCATCATTTTCATTTACAGCAGAATCTGCATCACTCGGGACATCATCAGAATTCAACATCATGGAATCATTGCCACTAGCTTTGATTGCAGATGAAGTATCCAGTTTGATCAAATTCTGTATTGTAACAGGAACTATACTAACAGGATCAGTTTCTGGGTTTGGAAGTAAAACACCATAATTAACAACTTTTTCAAATCCTTCTTCAGAACCATTTCCATTGCAATGAGCATTTTTCTGTTCTTCAAAATCATTCTCAGATTTCTTGTTTTCTGCAATAACACAAATATTGGATTGATATGACGAAACATTAGTTTCGAACTCACCTTCAAACCTTCCTATAGGCTTAGTTTTCCCATTACCAAACACCGTTAACTGTAGATCTGCTGACTTACGTTCAGGAGAATCTATCTTCTTATGTATATCTTCTCGGATTAACGTTACCTGACTACCAGTATCTATTAAAGCATCAATTTGCAAATTACCCAAATTAACAGTTTTATGCATTTCTTTCTGACAAGTCAGAGTTATTGGAGTAACAGCTTTGGCATCTTGGATATTTTTAGATGATGTTTTCGAACAATCTATGGCCTTGTGTCCAAACAAATCGCATTTAAAACACTTAAATCCTTTACTCTTATTGTTACAAAAATTCGACTTATGGCCTAAACTTCCACAATTATAACACTTTGGCTCTTTAATCTTACTAGGTACAGCGCGTGTTTTATTTTGTGTGTTAGTACTTGAATAACCCTTATTTTTCGTATCTAGAACGCGAATTTTCTCATAAATTTTTAATTTCTCTTTGAATCCAGAAATAGTTTTACAACCGTACAAAACAATTTTGTTACTACTCTGATCTGGTATCCCATTGATTACATAATCAAGAATTGATGAATCATCAACAGAACCTCGACTGGCTATTTCACGCATGGTAATTAAATATTCGGAAAGTGATTCACCAGGTTTTAAGTGTCGTGTCTGTAACAAATTATGAAGTTGTGCACTGTTTATTTTAGAACCAAATTCAGATAAAAGATTTTCTTTTAATTTGTCCCATGATGTTATACCCTTCAAAGACCTAATAAATACTTTAGCAGAACCAGTAAGCAGTTTTTTAGCAAATACAATTTTCTGTAATTCCGATAACTTAAATAATTTAAAAGATTCTTCTAAATCACCAATGAAGGATTCAACTGGATATGTATCAGTGCCATTAAATTCAGAAACAGTTTCTAAGATATCACGAAAATGTAGGGAAATATTGCTAGGAGTTATAATATTTTCATCCACTGAGTTATTTATGGGAGGTGATTCTGACTGAACAGAATTAATATCATCATTTTTATCAGAATCATAAACACTTTCGTTTTCAGATAACTCATCATCGTCATCAATTTCGGATTTTAAGAGCTTAAAATCACAAAGACTATTCAATATTAAATCACAGTTTTTATCAGGATTTGAATCATAATTAAGATGTAACAAATTACACACAGAAATAAAATCATTTGCAGTAAGCGTTTTAAGTAATTTTTGTTTTGTTTCTTCAATATTAAAATCAGATGGAAAACCGCAAAAGTTACGCAATCTAGCTCTATTTTTTCGATCACCCAAAGTTCCAAACACAATTTGATGTAAAAGTTTAATTAACCTAGTAGGCCCAGTCTTTAAAGAATTTGAAATTCTAGAAATAGAATTCAAGGTAGTCATCTTAATTCACAGTATCATAGAACACTATTCTTAGAAGTAACAATGTGGAAATAATCGAAACAAAACTTACTTATTTTGTAATATTCATAATGCTTCTTCCTAGGCTCATCGCGGCCTGAGCGCCCAAATCTGTAGAATCGGTACTTACTGTCTAGGAATATGATGTCTGTAAACTTACTCCTTTTGTGGCTGTCTAGGGGCTAATAAACTAGTCCGATTTACAAATAACTTGAATATTTAATGAAACATGAATAGTTGCAACAAACTACAAAGTAATTACATACGTAGAAGTAATTAGGTGAGATTATTTACAGATGAAGAGAAGGAATCATCTTTAATATGCAAACATCTTTGAATCGCGTCATCGTCTTAATGGCGGAATCGTCTGACTTCTATCATCGGAAAAGTAAAAGATTTTACTCTCACAGCTTGTAGCGTCATCCGATTATAATGAACGATGCCATCCCACATTATCATATTTTTGTTCAGTTTTGTCACCGTATTATAATAACTTATTGAAGGAACTTGTTGATAACTAAGCGGCCTGTACTGATATTGAAAAAGCCGGGAAAGTACTTGTTGATAACTAAGCGACCTGTCCGGATAATGGAAAGGCCGGGAAAGAATTTGTGGATAACTAAGCGGCCTGTACGGATATTGAAAAGGCCGGGGCCTATACTGATTTGATTTAAATGGCCTAGTAGAATACTCGTATCTGAGTACATTTTTCCTCGGAACAACAAATCTATACTCACTCCTTGCCCTTTCTACTCCGTCCAGTGCCACTGAAATTGGAAAAAGGTTTCTCGCAATGTCTATCCACATTCTTGGAGTTTGTATTTCTTGTTTGCTAAGCAGCAAGCGCTGGACTTACGGAAGACATTGGTTCAGGGCTTCAACCACTGTAGATTCATTTAACTTCAAACTGAATCCATACCGTAGTTTATGTCTAAAATACAGATCAATGCTATTAAATTTTTCGTAAGTAATAGGTGTGAAATCGTTAAATGTCATTGCCTATCCACTGGAAAAGTAAGTTCGAAATTTTTCTTTCAGTGCTTCCCAATTTTTGTCTAAACATTCGCTAAAGAAGTGTGCTCGCTTGAGAAGTATGCTGCGAGAGAAGTGCTTCTCCTCGCAGACATTCGGAAAATATAAAGGGTATCTTTATCTTGAATATTTTTGGCACTGCATTTTTCAGAATGTACTTATCAATAGGAATATCACTTTTCGATCCATCAAAAATAGGAAATTGAAATTTTGTTATATCTATAGTGGTTGCTGATTCTTGCGTATTTGTTGACAGCGCGGCTTTAGCTCTTGTCTCCATTTTTGAAGCACCGATAATCAGTTTGCCCAATAATTCAAATTTAAAGCACTATTCTTGATTATTGAATACAATTTTACATTACTAGATTTTTTTCACTAATCACTAATAATTACATGTCCAATAGTGATTTAAACTAAATACGATTAAATTTAGACTAATTGAAGGTTGCTTGTTCGCGTAGAGCAAAGCCATCGTATTTTTTATATTTTACATCTATATATTTTGTGTATATATATATATATATATATATATATATATATATGCATATATAATAATAAAATTTAAATAAATTTAAATAATTCCCTCGCGCCATTGCTGCAAGGAATGAAATTTGAATTTAACAAATATTTTCTATTCATAAATGACAAATTTAAAGTTAATAAAAGTTGATTAAAATATAAATTTTACATGAAATTTAATTGCAAACAAATAATTGACTAATTATTGCTGTGAACTAATCTACAATATCCATTCTGAATCTTTGATCATTTACATGTTCGATCAAGATGTTTTTGCATACCAAATTTCGTCACGTTCTTTTAAGAATTTATTTATAATTTATATATTTTAAATATTTTATATCTTCATCAAAGGATAGGATGAAGAACTAAATTATTTAAAAGCAATAGCTATTGACAGGGGCTTTTCACCCAACATTATTAACAAAGAGTTAAAAAATTCTCATCTCAACAAATTAAAAGGCACACTCTTGTTTTAGGTTATAAAAATTCTCTGTCATTCCTTTCTTTCCATCAATTAGCTATAAATTTGCACATATTTTGCAGAAGTTTAACGTTCGGGTCGCTTATTCTCCCATCAATAAAATTTCGAGTTCCATACTCAAGGACCCCATTCCGGATATGAATTCCTGTGGTACTTATAGGATTCCTTGCCAGTGTGGTTTAATTTACATTGGCCAAACTAAGAGAACCTTAAATTTCGGGTCAAGGAACATGAGGCATATGTTCGAAAAAAGGAAGCACCGAAGTCTTCTGTTGCCCAACATTGTTGGTCCGAAAATCACACTTTAAATTTTTCTGCTGCCAAAATTATTCAAATAACATCTTGCATTGGAGAACTGGATATTCTAGAGGCATTTCACATTCAAAACAATCTTTCTGTTCTAGTTAACGATCCTAATTCCAATCCATCTTTGCCTTCGGCCTTTAAAGAAATTATCTCATTAGTTCTGGTTTCATCAACAGATGGCGCCACTAACTTATTTTCTGTCCAGGCTTTCTTATCTCATCTAATCATTATATCCTATCTCGTTCATTTTCGCTTTTGGAGCTGAGGTTGATGGGTTCGGTAAATCCATCGAAACTAGCCCTGTGAAAATTTGAAAATATAACGCTGATTTTTGTTGTTTGACTTCTGACTTAGTACCTAATATAGCTTTACATCAATAACTAACTAATTATAAATTTTATTAACAATTTTTTAATTATTAGAATTTTGACTACATCGATCAATTACCGGTGCATATTCGGTTATCGACCTCCATTCGACCCCTCAATCATCATTGAGCCTCTTAAAATTTCCCCGATCGCAGGGAATCAATACCAATCCGTTCTAGAACCCCTGGTGTGGATGAACTTTAATATATCAGCCTCTAAATAAGTTATTTAGAAGTAATATTTGGGTGAAATCAAAAGAATACATGATATGAAAATTTCAAGAAAATTCGTTATTATTATTATTATTATTATTATTATTTGTTAGTAGTAGTAGTAGTAGTAGTAGAAGCAGTATTAGTTTCTAAAAAAAGTTTAAAGTAGTCTTTAAAAACATATAACGTAAAGGACATGTTTGCGTGGTTGTTTCATGATACAAATATTTGTTCTTTGTGTCTAGGCCCTCTGCTTTATTTTAAATGCTATCACTTTAGGTTAATAGCATCTATATAAACTCTTGTCCGCTCTTCTTTTAACTAACTTTTAATTTTTTATTTTATGAAATGAAGTGATCTGATGAATGTTCATTGTAAATTTATATGCTTTTGTAACCCTTAGAAATAAATCAAGAAGGTCTTCAAATACAATGCTGCTTCACAAACTTAATAATGTGATATAATGTGAGTAAGCTTGAAAAACTTGTTGCAGTCTTTTAACGTTTCTGTTTCTTTACTATATGGTTTGCAATTTTGATCGCTATGAATCTAAGAAGATGCAAAAAATTTCACTTTAAATTATGTATTGCATATAACTTAAATAGAAGGAAAATGAATTTATCTAAATTAAGATTAAAAAAATCTGAAAAATGTTAGCTATTACATTACACATAAAAGGTTTTTTTTTTTTTTTTTTTTTTAACATTTTGTGTGTTACCTTTATTTATTTAATACCATGTCCTTCGCACTTAAACCACATGAAATTCTACTCAACATCAATACTACAAAATATTTAAAAACAACATGCCTTTAGAATTTCCGATACACACTCTAGTGCGCTGGAGATAAAAATATATTTTGCTTACAGTGCTCCCATTGATTGCCTTGAAATCATTCAGTTTGCTAATCAGAAATTCGTTAGTTTTACAGCTATAAAATGGATAATAAAACAAATTCGAAATTAGAGATTTGGGCTTCCAGGTGCCCATGTACCGTTGTTTTTTCACAATGCGAGAAACATACATACATTCATGTATATTCTTCATTATCTAATTTCTTTAAATATAATGCAGGTCGATAATATTGGTGGGAATAATATGAAAATTTATTCAGTTATTTATAGTGATTCAATGCAAAACCTCGTTTTTATCTGAGATAACGCTCTTTTGAGCTATAAGTGAATAATGAAATTTTTTTAATCTATTTAGCTAGTTTAGGGTGGTATATGTTAAACGACTTGAATTTGAAATATAATGACTTGAATTTAAAATTGAATTTAAATGACTTGAATTTAAAATTGAATTTAAATGACTTGAATTTAAAATTGAATGTTATTGTTTAGGCATGAATATGCTTATGCTTTAATGTGAATTCTTATGGTGAAGGTACCTATAGTTTCGAATAAAAAAACTATGCATTCTTTTTCAGATATTCTTATAATCAATAAACCTCACCGAATATCTGTTCAAATGTGTAAGGTTTCAAATAGTATTAAGCTGAATGATTTGAGACAGTGATATCTCAAGCTAGCAGCCATGAGTTGATTTAAACTATGTATTTGCTGCAAATATTATTTTCATCAAAATTTTAAAAAATGTAAATAACGTTCCAGAAAATTTATAATTTGGGCTACTTAATTTGCATTGTGACATGGTCTCAGTTTCGAATTTTTACAGAATAATCGCTTTGTTTGAAAATACATTTATATGTCATGAGCTCTTTTTCACAGTTGAAAACTGATGAGAAAATAACACGAATAGCCAATGATCGTCTACAGTTCGCGATGAAGATAATTATAATTCTCTTTTCCAGTAGACAGTTAATACTGAAACAAATTTTATACACTTTTACATGCCGAATTTATAATTTTTTGCTTACAAAGATATTTATTTCAATCTACGTGTCGAAGTAAAATGAAAACATAAGGAAAAGAGGCTTAATTGTCGTTATTCAGTCTCATGTTTTGTTCCGCTTGGAAAGCTTTCTGTTAAAACCTGGGAAACATTCAAAATTTGAATTAAGGTTAGTTATTTAATAGTTATATAAACAAATAAATGTAAGTCTGAAATATTAATACTTAGTAGTCAATATGTTTGAATTACAAAGTGTTGCGAAGAAAATATCGTTCGGTTACCAAACTTCAGATTTCAGGTAGAAAATAAATATTAAATTTTAATGTTTCCTACTCAACTTCATATTACCGTTTAAGCATCAATCGATAAATATTTGTGAAACAAAATTTAAAATGTAGTTTTTTTATCTTTTCATAAGATTTTTCATTCTTCTAAAATAAAATTCTGGCTGGTCAGTTGATTTTCAGATCATATACTCGGCTTCTATGTAGTTTGAGTTTGAAATCGTTGTTTTACGACTTTCGAATGTTAGTTCTCCAGCCAAGAAATTTCTAACGAAATATGTCACTGAAGCATTCAAAATCACTATCAAGAAATGTTGGGCGCTGACATATACAAAATTAGTTTTAATTAAATGTAGCTTTCATTACAGTAAGAGTAGGAAGGCTATTTCTAATAAAAATGTCATTTCTAAAGAATAAATTTTCTTTTGGAAAGTAATAGTAAAATAATTAAATCCCAAATTATCCTTTATTGAATGATGCAAGTTAATTCATAGTAACTATAACATAATTCAAGATATCACTTCCTCAGTAAAGAGAGTGTCTAACACTTCATTTGAAACATGTCCATCCTTTGTGCCTACCTTTCCTTTAAGAGTTCGCCCTGTCATTGAGGAATTTTCCCTCTCTGATATGCGCCTACAAGCAGTTCAGAATTTTGAAATCCCACCTTGGGAAAATGCACGGATTCACCTTCTTGATGTTTTCAACCATTACGTGAAGGCGAGCACTAACAACACCGTTTACAGACAACTCTTTACTGAGCACAGGCGTAAATATAGCAGTTATCTTCCACTATATACAGATGGATCCAAGTAAAAATTTCATGTTGGGATGGCATTTGTAATTGGAGATCACATAGAGGGCAGATGCTTGCACCATGCTTTATCAGCCCTAATATCTGAACTAACTGCAATGGTCTTCTGTACATCTCAAAGCTCTGCCACAAAAATTTCGTAGTTTATACAGACTCTTATAGTGCTCTTAAATCGTTGGAAGCTATTCCCAACACTCAGAATCCTGCGGTAGCGGATGTTCTCAAGATTCATATAAACTTAACGATTCGAGGCTATGAAATCCTGTACTGCTGGGTTCCCGGGCATGCGGGAATAAAGGGAAACGATCTTGCAGACATCGCAGTAAAATCTGCTGTTGAACTGTCCAATCGCCTTATCCCTTTTAGAGACATCTGCTGTGTCATCAAGGAGAAGATCCGAAACAATGGCAGCAAATTTGGAACGTTCAGCTTCACAACAATTTGAGAAACCTAGAATTCAGCGTTGGGATATTGCTGGAAATCGTAAGGAGGAAATTCTTGTGACTCGCCTCAGAATTGGTCACACTAAAGTGATACCTTTTGAAAGCTGAGAATGAGCCTCTTTGTTCAAATTGTAATGTTTGTTTATCTGTCCATCATATTTTAACTGAGTGTCCATTTTTTAATAGTCTTTTTCAGAAATACTTTAATATCTGTGACTTACCTCTCGACCGTGTGATCGGAAGAGAAGCTAATTGTAATTTAGTTTATTATTTAAAAGAGACTGACTTTTACTAACTAATGTAATTTGTTTTGAAGATTGTGTCTTGGATTTTAACGTGTGCTTTTACATTGTTTTTATATGACTTCATCCTCTCGATTTGGTACATTTGTCCGCCTTCTTTTATTTATTGTACTTTAATTTCATCAATTTTGCTCTTCCCACCTTATGTTTGGCGCGTTATAATCATCTTTGGTTTTGCGCCAAAAACCTAACTCTCACTTATTCACCTCAGTAATGAGATGAGTTCAAGCGGGCTATGTATCATCCTTTTATTCTTTCCAAAATTAAGTAAAGATAGTTAAATGATATCTACAGCTATAAAAGAAAGGAACAAATTAGCCCCAGTCGAACTCCCATCTAGAAGACGTCTTGTCTAAGTAAAATTTAGCCAGTAAGCGTGCATCGATTCATAAAAGACTGAGAGTTTGAAAATAGTCAACAAGTTTATATGTCACTCGTAAACAGGATTACTTTTGCTAAACAGAATGAATATTCTTAAGTTTCAGAACTAATGTTTTGCAACAGTAGACAGCGATGAATACCATCCTATAAAGCCTTGATTCGTTTGTTTTATTAAAGTATAAAAAACAAGCAGAAGAATACGTATGAAATGCAGGTGAGCGAAGGGACTTAATACTTAATAGTCATGTGAGCCATCCTTTGCCATGGCATATATTTGAGCAAAACATTCTTAAGGAGTAAAATGAAACGTCTAAGAGAATATGATATCAAAAAAATTTTCATCTAATCTAATCCTTGAAGTTAAAGGTTTAACTCTAATGGCAGTTGTATTTCTCAATATATCTCTGTAACTCTCTATGAGTTTTAATTCAGATAAAAATATTAGAGATTGTAATATGTGTGCACTATCTCTAAAATGATGACCATGTTAATCTCATGCGTTTCTTACCTTATTTTATATTAGAAATATTTAAGAACAATTGGATTTAAGTTCTTCGAAATGCATTAAAAATAGATTAAAATAAGTTACTAAATGGTATAACTTAGAGGACCCACATTGTGTACCCGAAATGTTATACGAATTAAATGCAAAATTGTAATAACGGGCCTATGAAAATTTTCTGAATAATATTTGTTAAATAGTGAATAATGTAACCAAATTTGTTCTCATATTTTAAGAGTTATCATGCTTGTATGATTTAAAATTTATCAATATCTGAAATCATAATTGTCCCTTTCTTATGTTCTATTAACTAAAATCATAATTACATAAATATAATCCATTATATTGATTTATAGGAAATTCATTTGAAAAAGAAATAAAAAAACCTTTATCAAACAGACTAAATGCACACCATGGACTGAGAAAAATTCAGCAAAACGATACATGATTTTCCGAAACATTTCAAAGAATAAGTTTCTTCAGCCGTAACATATCTATCGGTTTCTTTAAGCTACAGAGTATTTGGAATGCTCTATTTTCTTCTTATAACAAAGTTTAAATCAGCAGAAAGGCTTAGAAATAGATATATTGACTAAATTATGCTTTATGGAGCGAAGCATAACTGATGGTTTGGATGTTTAAATATCCGTAAATGATTCATCCAGTATTATAATAAATGGAAGGGATTAGAAAGAAAGAATAAGTAATCAAAATTTAACCAAATTTGAATTTATAGTAGTTCTTCCCTCTTAGGTTTCTGAAAGTATATTTAAAAATTAACTAAATTATTATTTTAAAATCTATTTTCGGCATACTTCAAAATATTAACTATTATATTTTGGTAAAAATCTATCCATCGATATTGCATGATGCTACAGAAATATTTTCAAAACCGTTGTGTTATGTTTCAAAACCGTTGCATTATGTTTCAAAACCGTTGTGTTATGTTCAAATGTTTGCTATTATGATTCAAATTAGATTCTGCTTTAGGAGTAATAGCTTTGACATTGATGTGTTACTTCTCCTGGTCGCATCTTGTTTTATCTTTTACTAATGGCATTTAAAGAACTGTGCCAACAATAGCATAATAAAATGGACATTAAAATGGGCTATATAGGTTTAAAATTTGAAGACTAGATGACAGTTCTTAAAATCTCGGACATTGAGGATAAAAAATAAATCACTGAACTGTGGCTTTTGCATTTGTTTGTAACACAGAAATTTCAAATCATGAGTTACAATATGCGAAATCACAGCATTCATGAGAAAGTATTTCAAACATTTAAAACAAAAAGTTTTTTGTGGGGGAGGGGTGCTGTTTGTGTGCCAAGAAAACAAAACGATTTTCGACATTTTGTAAGAGACTTCGGTTCCTTTAATCTTCTAAATTCATAATCACAGTCAGGCAAAGAAAATACATAAAATATTCTGAAATAAAATATTCGCTAATAAACAATGTCCGAGATTACGTCTGGTATAACGTGTTAACGTCTGGGTATAGTTCTATCTATAGCATGATTTTCTTCATTAATTATGCTTTCTAAATTTGATAACAAGTAAGCCTTATTTTTTGGCATGATTTTTTAGACTAAGGCATATAATAATCTCTGTCTTATTTTAAATCTCAGTATCACTCCTGAATAACTCTCAAGACGAAACTGAAATAAAATTTCGCCTTAATGTTAATAGTAAGAGAAAAAAATATGTATAACTGTTTCTTTGGTCATATTAACAGGTGTAACACATACATTGCATATAATTAAAAATTAAGGTACATATTATGTGAATTATCCGCGTTTCTTTTAATATTATTGAAAGAATTTGTGTTGTTTTCTACATATAATAAGAAACAGAATATTATAATTTGGACATTAGTAGTCCCTTTTGAATCAGTTCATATCTGGACGTGGACTCTTCCCCGACAATAACTATATATTAGCAGATAATTTCTTCTAAATAACAGCTGTGTACGATTTTAGATTTTGAAGGCTAGATCTTAACCTGAACTGCGAAACGACTAAGTTCAACTGTATCAGTAATAAGACGAACGGACGGTGAAAAGACCATTTTATTCAACTCGAAGAATATATACAGATGGCACTCCTGGTGTGTACAGAGCCTCCCCAATATTTTTGGCGGCAGCCCAAAATAGAAAATATAAACTAAAACTGATCCTAGGTTGAATAAATCAGCCGAAGCTGCACAGAGATATTTAAACGCGTGGTTGGCTCTTGGCGTCGATGTAAACTGACCAGCAAATAATATGCAGGCAGTGAAATAGCAAACACAGGAAAAACATGACCGATAGGCAGAGCACGCTCACAAAACGTTCTTCTGAAGTAACTCAGACACCCACTTAAGTAGTAGCTTTTTACGTTATTTTGCATAATGCGCGAAACTAAAATCGCATTCTGGCAAGAAAGCGTGGGTTGAAAACGAGGTTTTATAGAAAAGGTTGCTTCTAAAATAAAATTAACTGTAGTTTAGAATTAAATAAAACCCCATAACTGCATGAAAATATTTTGGAAAGTTGGCACGGAGATTATTGGATCAAGAGCTACGCAAGGCAGTACCTCTATTACCATAAGGTAGAGTCCTAGTGTCCCGTATGCTTATTTCTGACCTTTCTATAGTCACTTCTATAGTTTACTTCAGATTTTTCACTTACTATGACCATGTCACGTATTACTTGCAAAGTCTTCTAATACATGACTCTCTGCACGATCGTTTCGTTTTCATTTATTTAATAATATATTTATTTATTTAATTTCAGGTACATTAAATTTATAATATATCCATTTTTCTATTGTACGCGTTTCCATCATTTTAATAGTAAAAGATAAATTTAATGTAACTACTACATATTACTGTAGACACTTTTATAAATCTATCATGCAAATTAAAAAAGTACTTTGCATGATGATAAATGATAGTTAAAATTGTACATGTTTTTTGCGTTGTTTACGTTTTAATAATCAATCTACTTGCTCTACTAAAACTCATGGTAGTTCGGTCCGAGGTTCGAATCCCGCGAACGGCCTGCCTGCATGGGCGTTTTCGTGGTTTTCCTCATGTGTAACGTGTATACCAGCCAGTTTCCCTTAGAAAGCCCTCCACAAAGGCATCCCTCCCCTTAGGCAGATAGCCCTCGAGGCTTTTCCATAATTAAATAAACCACCTACTAAAACTCATAAATAATATTTATAAATATTTCGCATTGCTCAAAATCAAAGTATCTACTAATATGTACTTAACTGTAGAATAAAAGCTTCTTTTAATACACTGCGTCTTAGCAATATATTTTTCTAAGTATAAGAGGTAGTTTACTAAAAGTTAAAAAAGCATTAGTTAAATACACAAGTTAAATTATACACCTGTTAGATATAATTCTAGTATGGCATCATAAACTCCAATTTTATTCCTAAACGCGGTATAAAACAGTTTAATCTTTTCAGTTAATATTAGATTATTAATAATTATGATATCATGTCTAATATATCAAATACAGTGAAAAATTAAAATTGTTATATTAAAGAATATTTTAAGTCAGGAAACATTGCTGTTGAGCTTTATAAAACTTTGTTTGAAACTTATATTGGATTATTGTGATCTTCTATTGATGATTCAATGATCCAATGGTTTATTTAAACAAATATGCGGAAACAAAATGATCCGATGCTTGTTTTAAATTTAAAAAAAAAAGTTTCACTTTAATACAAAGATTCTGGATAAATATTCGTTTATTTTTAAAATTGTTCTGTATTCGAAAATATTTCTATTGATTAAAACAGCTACTTTAAAATCTGAAATCATATCTTAGAATAACATTATCATGCTTACAAAAAAGACTAGGTCAGTAGCTTATAATCATTAATTTGCTTTATTGCGTATGTTCATTGACTTACTCAAAAGGATTTAAAAAATTAGAAGAAAGATGTAAAAGCTCCTAGTAGACAATACATACTTAAAGGTTTGAACTCATACTAAGAAACCTGAGAAAAAATAAACTTTTAAGTGAAGAGAAGTAAAAGGTTATCATCTGTACCATCTTCGCTGATTACTTGGTAGTTAATATAATACTTGGTAGTAGTTTAGTATTTCTTTCTCAGTTAGTGCATATTGCTCCGGGACTTTCTGAATATTTTCAACAAGTAATAAGTAAGAAGACAGAGAGGAAGTACATTATAAGCCCTGAAAGAAACTAAAAACATCAGTAGTAGTTTTGTACACTTTGAAACAAAAAAGCGTATACAAAAAGATAAAATCCCAAGGAAATAAGTATAAATGAGAAATATTGCCTTGAGGTAAATTTCTAGAAACCCCTTCGTTGATTTTCTTCTTCCCTTCTTTATTTGTTTCAAATTGGAACTATGTAAATTTTTAGAAAAATTGCATTATTTTCTTAAATTTATTTATTAATACGGAAAAATGAGAAAAAAAACAATCTTTTCACATATTTACGAAATACTTTCTGTACATTTAATTCTTTACTACAACAATGCGCGTTTGAAACGCATATTCGGAGAGCATATATAAGTTCAATTTTAAAAATTTTTTGATAGACCTTTGGAAGTTTAAGTATGAAAATGGTTTCCCAAATGCTAACTTTACGTTGACGTTTAAACGTTGAAAACGTTGTTATGACGTTCTTGTGTTACATATTGATTTATGCAGAAAAATAAGCATAATAATTAATGTATTTTTCTTCTTTTTTCTTAAATTTTGCATTCTCTGTATTTTTCTAAAGTTTAAATATTTTATCATTACCTGAAAACCAGAAGATAATACAAATTTTTCTCTTTAGAATAAATATCCATAATTAATAATAGCCTTAATTATTTTCAGTACTTTAAACTATATTTTTTAATTAACTTAAATTCCAAGTTACGATTATTTAAGATTTCATAATTTTTTTTCTCTTAATCCTTTAGTATGTAAGTGAGAATAATTATGAAAGTGGTTATTATAAATATATAACAATAATAGTAGGTTTTAAGTAAATAAAACTCAATTAGACATAAATAAAAGTAAAGCTATATATGTGGGTAAAAAAAAGAGTGTTTCTGATTATAACAGCATTATCACCTTCATATCTGTTAAATCTCAGAAACAACGAAAATTGCCCCTGTCATGAGAAATTAGGAAGCGTAAGGTAACAAAAGCAGTATTTTACCTGAAATAAACTATAAATTTATTCGCGTTTCATAGTAAAAAATATAATAATCAACTTATATATCTCCGAGATACGCAAATGAAAGACTATATAAAGTAGTTAATAAAAGTGATCAAAAATATTCCATACAAAAATATACCTAAATCTAATAACCAAAACCACTTCCCATATATTCATATATAAAATGAAATAATAGCCTAACAAACAACATACCATGACAGCACTATTTAAGAAAAAACATGAACTAGCAGTGTTTGAAAGTATAAATAATTAGCAAAAGGAAAGTAACAGAACTAAAATTTCCAATTAATAAAAAACTATTTGTGCTTTTTAAATTAGTGATTTTTAAATTAAAATGCGATGAAATAACTGCATAATATACGTAAAATATGGCTTCGTAAGTTACAGCGCCCATTATTAACAAATAAAGCTCCAGATATTTCAGAATTGTTGAAAGTGGAACATGGTGAAAATGCTTTGAAGACTCAAGTGAGTGTGAGTCCTATACGAAATTCAAATATATGTCATATAATGCGAAGGACGACACCCAAACCGAGCCTTAACAACAGAATCTATTCAGTTTAAATTGTAAAGAAAAGTAGTACAGATCAATCTAAGATGCATTATGCTAATTCATTTGAAGAAATGGGCACTTCAAAATGTCTGCAAAATAATGTACATTATGCAGATTGTGACAGTATGCTGGTCGTAAAAGATTGGTAAACAATATAATTATTCAGTTATATGTAACTGTATAGTACTATTTCATAATGTATATAATATCTAGAAGACAGTAAGATGCCTTCAGTAGTGTGGAAAATAAGTTCTAGGCCTGCAAGCAGGAATGCAATCGCCCTCTAAATTTCTGTATATATTTCACAAAGACGAGCAACTTGAAGGCAAGAGTATCCGCTAAAGCGCATATTCATACATATTTTAAAACTTTAATCTAGAAATTAAATCTTCACACGCTGTGGATAATTTCTTATTGTATATATATATATATATATATATATATATATATATATATATGTATGTGTGTGTAATTTTCCCTCAATTTGCAACAAACAGTAATTTAAATACATCTTATATTGTGCAGTTATGATCGCGTTTGAGCTTAGGAAAGCAAGTTATTTAAATACGCTTGAAAAAGTTTCGTTTTTTTGTAGCAAACCGATAAATTATATGCTGCTGTGGTAGATATTTCTATTTGCAAATAACGAGTTAGTACTATCAGCAGATTTTTGGTGCATTAAATTGTAGGATAGTTCAACAATAAAAACTTAAATTCGGAAGCGTTAGACAGATACCTCGTGTCAATAAAAAACGAAGTTTTATTTAAAAATATATATACTACTGTAATCCTGTAACAAACTGAACAGCAAAAATGCCAAAATGTATCATATTTTGAATAAATATACTTGGCATAATTTAATATTCTATTAATCCATAAAATACTTTTAAAGCGTAGAGAAGAGTTTTGATAAAGAGCTTGAAAATTAAAAATTTGTGTTAAATTACTTATTTAAACCAGAGATATGTTGACATAAATAAAAATAATACTATTGAATAGCAACATTGTTTTAAAAATTTTTATATATGTATTATCAGATTTTACATTTTTAGGGAAAAAAGAAATATAAATGTTAACTTAAATATAAACCACCATATAAGACTAAAATTACATCCGTTAAATTTAAATAAAAATTGAAATAATTACGCAATCACTATTCATTTGAACAACAACGACATATAATGCTTATCAATTCATACTCAGAAATAAACTTTTGTGTATTTTTTAGTTTAATTTAATTTTTATTTGTTTTACTTGCACTTTTTGTTAGTTCTTTCATTTAGCTGTATCCAGGTTTTATTTAAGTTTTGCATTTTTATTTTGCTTTTTAAGTGCTCTGAGCTTCGCCAATCAAGAAAAAGAAATTCCAAAACTCATGTTTGGGATTTCCTTTACTTTGTAAACGACATCATTTTGTTTTTCAAATCTCTAGCATTCATAAACATTCTGCATTCCGTTGTAAGGCTTATGACTTTCCTGCTTAATGGAATAGTTTTGCCCACTGAAACAACCATTCGCATTTTTTGAAACTTTAATTCCAAAACAAACTCGAAACTGCTCAAGAATAATGGTACATTAATATAGAATTTTCAGAGAAACAAAAGACACAGCATAAACGATAACAGGCTTAAACGTTTGCCTTAAACATGCGAATGTATACTTTTTTTGCCGTATTTCAAAGAAACCAATTTTCCGGGGACATTCTGGAAATTGAAAGAAAATAATATAATTTCATCTCAGGCATAAAAAAGTAACTACAATAGGGCTTGCAGCTGGTACAACCTTGATACATTTTGAGATAGCAATATCGAAAAATAAAAGTGTTTTTTTTTTTTTTATTTTAAATCTGGCAATATGCGGTTAAGACTTGATTTTCATGTATATCTACAATATAGCAGTATACTTTACTAAGCGTACAATTTGTTTTTTGATATTAAAATATATCTCCCGAAACTGGTTTTTACATGCTGTATGCACACAAAAACACATAAACCGTATCCAGTAAAAGTAATTAGCCGGCTTTCTTTTCCAAATAAGTTGGTCGCAGACAATGCTTTTTACATAATAATTTGACCGCCCGGTGGCGCAGCTGCACCACAGGTCCGGGGTTCGATCCTCCGGCTTGGCAAGATTGGCTCAGCCTTTTCTCCCTTGATTGGGTCGGTAAAACGAGTACCAAGTTCACTTGGGGACTAAACACCGGGAGTCCTGCGACAAGCTGACCATTTGCTCAGGGCATATGCTCATGCACACCGGGGCCCAAGGTCAAGAAAGAAGATTTCAGGCCACTGCAGGCCGTGCCCTACTAGGACTGTTGCGTCACAGAGTTTAGTTTTTACAAAAATATGTTAAGTAATTGACAGTTTTGAATTTTAAGACATCAGTTTTCCAAACTTACGAAATCAAACAAAAACATGTTATATATATGTGTGTGTGTGTGTGTAAGATAAAAAATGTATGAAATTGGATATTTTCCCTCTCTATAATAAAATAGTAATAAATTTCTAAACTGCGCGACTGAAACACAAACCTACATTATATGTCATCCGCATTGCGTAGAGCCCTTGGCTAATCGCCGTTTGAAACTTAAAGAATTTCAGTCTTATATATTAGACCCTGCTCTAATGCTCACTTACTTTTTCTACTCGTTCCTCAGTGGCTAGATCATTTCCCGTTGTTTCGCTATACCTTCTATTATTTAAAAACGCGATAATTGCCTATAGAATTGTGGGGAGGTTAGTGCACTCATAGTGCAGTGAAAACGCGAAAATGTGCCATAAGAAATTATTAATCAAGAAATAATGGTATGTGTCTTGTTATCTACAAGGTATTTAACCTCTGGAATTGTAAATTTATAATCAAGCGTAACTGTATATTCAACACATAATTTGTTGTTGTACAAACTTATGTTCGAGACGCCTCTTCTGTTTAACATATTATGATAGGTGCGGGTGCACTGATAATTTTTGAAAGTTTTGCATCTTAAGACAATGCATGATAGAGAGAGAGGTAGACAAAGGCATACTAATACAAGACAGGCAAGGCAAGAAAGGTAAAACGTATTTAGAAGGAACACTGGAGACAGTCGAAAGGTTTCTATTCTTGATTCAAATCTTATTCAGTGGTTGGTTAAAACGTATCTGCATTGCAGCGTCAAGTACGATAGTATAATGCAGATAAATTTTAAAATCAGGCTGTTAATATTGGTATGTTAATAATAGTTGCTAGTCTTAGGACAGAAAGGGAAATATCTAAATTAAATGAAGGATAAATGGGGTATTGCAAATTAAGAATAGAAGTTCGCTTTCAAGTATTATCACCTACATTTTGACTATCTTAATACATATATAATTTATTATTTCTATTATTTTTATCTTTTAATGTAATGTCATAATTAAAACACACATATATATATACATACATATACATATATAGTGATTTATCTGTAGATATTTTATAGTTAGTAGATAGCTTGAAACTGTTGAGTAGAGGGAATGATAAACTTGAAGACAAATGTTCCGAGTTCAATACATAATTTATTCCTGGGCATTTATGATACGTATGCTCACTTTCACATTCTTACATTTTTAGATCTCCTTTTTTGGTTTTCACAACACTATGGGTGTTATAAGCCCTCCACAATTTATAAACGCAAATTACATATTTAATTACTAGAGGTAAACTGCAAAGCGACAAACCGATGATAATTAGGCCTGAGAAGGGAGGGAAAAGGGATTGCGTATTAGCAGCTGGGGTGTATTCTGTCAGAATACACCCCAGCTGCTAATACCCTTTGTTTGAATTCTGACAGTGATTGGACGAGACATTTCCCCATTGCAGAACTTTGCAGATGAAAGCTATGATGTAAGTGACCCAGTACACATTCTAGAACAGGTATGCAACTAAGTAAAAACCAGAAATTAAAAGGGCTGATGCACTTACGTTAGTAATTTTTTATCTTCTTTCATATTTTATATTTTACATATTTATATGTAAGTCAATATTTCATATTCTTTTTAAAATGTTTAATTTACAGTGCATTAACATTTAAAAGGTATTTAATGATTTTCAGTTTACCTTTGAATATTGATCCTGTTCCTTTATTAAATGCTTTTTCTTTGGAAAAATACTGAATTAAACGTAAACGCCCGTTCAGCATAATGTCGATCGTATAAAAGGTATGTAAGGTGATATAAAATATGGCTATGAAAATGTTTGTTTTTCTCAATTCTTAAGAATTTTGGTCAATGTCCTGCATATGATATAAATTATAGAGATTTTATTCTTAATCGTACTATAAGTTTATGCTTTCATGTGAAATTTATGAATATTACGAGAATGTATGCATATTGATAAAGCTATTTATAATAGTTCTAAACAGCAAAATGTTGAATAATGTAAGAAATACCTTTTGAGTGATGCGATATAGAAATTTACATAAACGATATATAAACCCTTATTTTTGGAGGAAAAAGAAAAGGTAAAAATTCATAGCATGTAATAAATATATTTGGTCAACATACCTTCAAGTTAGCATGAAATACTAGGAAAATATCTAAAAATTTCTGTGAGAGGAGATATTTTAAATATATGATGTTCTCCAACTTTCATTACATCGTAATTATTGATGAATTCTCATGTTGAAAAATATTTAATTTCTCCTTCGAGATTTTCGTTATTATGTTGTAATATCACAGGCGGTCACGAAATTCAGGACAGCAAAGGCATGAAAACATTGATTTCTAGACTAAAATATATGCAAAACCTATTTACACACAAAATCATTAAAGAAATATTACCACACTGTCCATCTCACACAGCTCGGGCTGCAGGCAAAAGTATCGGAACAAATAAACAACGGACTAAAACATCGTAGAGAAAACAACGTAAGGCGAAAACATCGTGGAGAAAACAACGTAAAACGAAAACATCGTTGTACAAAACAACGTGGGAGAAAAGAAAGCAAGAAGAAAACACCTCAATTCTATAACACTGTGGTATAAACCAGTGCTGTCGAAAATGAAGAGATTCAAAAACTTTGTCGTAAAAAATGTCGTGTTAAAAAAATAAAGCACCTACAAATCATCACATGACGAAAACATCCCAGGAATGTGTTTTTCAGGCTCTAATGATGGTAAGCGATAGAAGGAACAATTAATTTGTTTACCCATATATTTAATATTTTTGAATTAATTAATATTTTTTTTCTAAAATATCAAGAGAGAAACTTAAATATTCAAGATCTGAAAGTAAGTAGAAAATTAATGCCACACATAAAGCTAACAGAATTTTAAATATATGTAGTTAACTGCTAGCTTTGTAAAATTGTATTGAAGTTTTTTGTGAAAAATATAGTCTAAAAAGGAATATCATATAAAAATTATGTACGAAAATTATTTTACATTTTAAAAAATTACTAAAGAATTTTAATGTAGGTAACCTCATGCAGTTACTCATCTACCCTTTTTTAATAATTTTTAGGCTACCTTTTTTCTTCAATATAGCTTTACAAAAGAGATGACTAGTGTCTTTAATATTTAACTGCATAAGCTTAAAATATATTTATGTGTAGCATTAATTTTCGGTTTTTGAATGCCTAAGTTCCATTCTTGCTTTTTTACCAAAAATTTATTAGTTTTTCCAAATATATAAAATATATAGAACAACATTTAGAACCTGAAAACATATTTGTTCGATTTTATCAAGCGATGATTATGTAGGTGATTTTTTTTTACCATAATATTTTCTACGATGATGTTTTAAAATTGCGGCGTTTTTGAACAGCAGTATTATCAACGATGATGTTTTATACCACTACGTTTTAGAAATGCGACATATTTTATTTTTCTCTTTTCCCACGACGTTTTGTACTTCAAAGCTTTTGCTTTGCTTTGCTTTCTGTGCGATGTTTTCGTTTGCCATGTTTACGGCGGAAACCTTTCAGTGAGGCAAAACGTTTCTTCAAGAAGCCAAAACATCCTTCACTCTTCAGAGCACTTTCCCTTTTTTCTTGCAGCACAATGGAATGTGCACATGTGATCTTGTAACATTACAATAGATGACTTGATTTGTAACTATGTTCCCATGGAAAAGGCTTGTCTGGAAAGAACATTCTAAAAACGTCAGCCACGTGAGCTTTCTTTAATCACGTGCAACGTCTAACTGCCAATATGCTTGTAGAAGAGATTAGAATTCATTATATTTAAGATGCAATGATCAACCACTATAAACAGCAATACTCCCAAAGTAATATTGAGACATAAATTTGTGGAAAAAATAAGTGCTTCATCCTAATATTTTGCATGATTTTAAAAGATTTTATAAGATTAAACTATAAAATTATTAGGTTTATTTTCTCCGAAGATTGACATTTTATGAAATTTATGAAAGGTATGTGTGAAGATTTCCCACCGCAGTCTTAGGAACAAAATAGGAATATGATTATTATGATTCTTGAAAGCGTACACCCAAGTATAGAACAGCTATGCAAGAATTGGGAGGTCCATTCATTTTATCAGTGTGTCTACCGGTACTTATTTAATTTTTTAATCGGGTTTTAACAAAAGATTCCCGCTCCCGCAAATATTTTTTACACAAATAGTTCGCGTTAGCGTGTTTAATTATATTTTGTCAAACAATTTTTGGCATTTGAAATAAAGAGACATGCTTAAGAATATTGTGTTCTGCAATTTGTATCGTTATCATTAAGTAGAAGGTGTCTGAAATGGAACTGTCACGCTACCAGATTAGAAGCATTACTTACTTCCATTTCTGTTGCAAAACGTCAGCTACACAATGTCACCAAATCACGTGTACAGCTTTAGGTTCTAATATTGTATCATACGACACTGTAGTGGAACACAGAGCAACAAAGGGGTAAGGGTTGCTACCGAAAGTTCAAAAACAGGGACTATTATTCGAGAGCTTGCTAAGGTATTAGGCGTTAGTGTCATGTCCTTTAATCGCGCTATGCATCACATAAACGTGACAAGTCCAATCGCTGGGTGCCGCAAGAGCTGACTCAAGCAGATAAAGACAGACATGTTCGGGCCTGCATAAATCCGCTCGAATGTCAATGCAAGGACAAAATTCTGGGCCGGATAGTCACTTGTGATGAAAAGCCGAAACCTTTGAAACACTACAAAAACGTTGGCAGAAAACCATAGATTCGGTGGTGATTACTATTCGCACTAGAGGTACTGCTTTCTTGTTTTTGTTTAACTTTATTAAGAACACTTTTTGGCGGAAAACTTTCGTTACAACCAGATATTATCCAAAATTATCTAAACTCTAATACTCTTTAATTATTAAAAATAAAAATGAAGTTTTTACTTTTCACTTAATTAGTAATGTAAAATAAAATAATTTTAATTAAATTTATATTCTTTTTTCTAAAGCATTTTTCTATGAAATGTTACTTTTTACTATTATTGTATTCTATAAAGCATCTGATATGATGTCATTTAACACAGTCTGAATAAATAGGATCGATAGATTTTTAATTAGTACCGTATTTAATTGGACGTGTTTGGCTTTTTCTTTCATCTGGGGTGATTGCCTTTCTCACCGACAGTACCCTTACCTAGATTAAAGGTTTCTCATTATCATCCCTCGCTTTCCTTTTCTGAGATCAATTCTGGCGTCAGCATTAGCGAACGAAAATCTTGCAAGATCTTTCGGATACAGTCTTCCAAAAATTGTCACTAACCCTCGTCTCGTATTCCTATTATACGCATATTAACTGATACACGCTAAGTTTCAAATTACACTGCTAATTAGAAAAGCTTTTCTAGTGAATAAGGATTTCCTAGCTGCAGGAAATATTGGATATGCATCAATAACTTGGGTGAAATTAATTCACCATTTTCTTTATTGGGTTATTTTTCCATAGAAGAAATTCACCATCAGTACTCCTGTTCATAAAATAAAATCCGTTAACTCATCTGCCTCACTCTGGTACTTCCTATAAAGTTCAGGTTTTAATTTGGTCCTATCTTTCATCATGGGGAATGCTTTTAAAAGAGTCGTTTTATAAATTTAAGACTTAGTTCTCCCGGCCTGATTCATCAAAAAAAGTAAGTACCTATACCAGTTTTAGTATTAAAAGTAAGTATCTATTACCTTTATACCAGTTTTGAGCCTGAGTCGCAGAGCAGCGGCTCCTATGGCCAACTTTTGCAGATCTCTAACAGGTTTAGCGAAATGCATTTCTAAGTTTTCTAAGAGTCAGGAACAAATTTTAGCCATCGAAACTACTTGATGGTTTGATTGAGGTACGCATAATGTCTGTAATAAATCCAAATCCTTTCGTAGGATTTTCTGGTGCTGCGCGAAACTTTGGAATCTTGCACAGAGCACTCTAAATCGTGTGTTTTCTTACAACAAAATTCGTGATATCGTTGGGTACTTCTGTATCTAAAAGTTTATGTCGCAGTCCTGCAGACCCTACTAGAGAACTATCACTGAGTCTGAAACAATCACAAAGTCGGAAAGAGGTTAAAATAATCTTTATAACGCAACAGTTTCAAGAGCATGCTCACTACAAAATTACGAAAATGGTAAAAAGCAACGGTAAGAAAAGTTTAAAAGAAAAGGATTTTTAGAATAACAATAACTGACAACATATATAAGGATAAACAATGTTTTGAAAACATATTGAAGAGAACAGATGCGAAGGAAACGTATTAACGATGTGATAAGAGTCCTGTGAATATTTTGCCTTCTGACTTTAGAATTTTACACCAATGTTAATTCTTTCTTTTTTACTGTGAATAATGAAATGTGAATGCATTTTAGCAATAAAGCTTCTCACTATAATACCTACACGCATACCTTCATTGCAATGTAAATTTTAAAGAAATATTTAAGACGCTAACTTTGTTGAGCTTTATGGCATTTTAGCGATAAAATTACACCTAATGGGGGAACCTTAATCATTTATCTGGTTGAAAACAACCAGTATTTAAGATTCCAACACTGAAAATTCAACGTGTATTTCTTACTCTCAGGCCAGAACTGCAGATATTTCCAATTCAGTTTAAGTTTTTGAAACGTCACCGTTACCGAATTTTCTAAGTGACGAATGTAAACATTTAAATATAGAAAAAGGACCCATCGAAATCGTTTACTGAAAGAATTTATGACATACATGGGAACAAGGGAAGGTAGCATGTAATCCTTATAGTAAACATGTTATTAATACTTGAAACAGTCCCCAAGTTGCAGAACCACCTTATAGAATGAGTCTTGCGAAAAGAGAATTGCTAAAAAAAATTCTTTCTTGGCTAATGGTATAGTTGAAGAATGCTGAATTTCCATATGCGAGTTCTGTTGTATTGGCGTCTAAACCAAAAGGTAGACTTTGCGTCTACTATCGCAAACTAAACGACACTACTATTAAAGACACATATCCTTTTCCAGTGAGGACGGTCTTCTCACTGAAGCGAAGTCTCTAGTAGTCAAACGAAGTGATGCTTGAAAGAAACAGAATCATCTTAATTATATGCAGTTAAATGAATCCGGACGATTCAATAGAGTTTGAATGATTCTGATTCTATGCAGTTTTAGACAAATCATCCCGATTCAGTGAAGTTTTGGGGAATTATCTTTGATTTGTGCACAGTGAATCATTTCAATTAAGTTTAAATGGAATCACTCTGATTCTACGCAGTTTTAAATGAGTCATACCGATTGAATAAAGTTTTTAAGAATCACCAAGAGTCCGCGACTTTTTAATAGAATATTTACAATTGTGTGCAGTTTGGCGGAGAGTTAAGGAAAACGGATAATGCTACCCACGACCTGAGAGCACTAATCTACTACGATGACTTCGTGTGCATAACCCCACGTCTCAAACGATTTGCCCGTTTAACCTTATAGCTTGAAGACCATGTCGAACAGAAGCAAGACAAGTGAAAAATATAACTATTCATAAACGACAAAAAGCCTACAAACTAGGTGATAAAGTATGGGTGACGCTACATTCTTTTAGCAAATCACAAATAAAAAAAAAAGTCGCAAATTCATTGGCCGGGCGTGGATTACCAGTTGTTCCGCCACTACGTATTACTTGCTGACCCAACTAAACCAGAACAGGCTGTTGCAACTTATCTAACGTGCTAATAAAACTGTCAGTTTAAAGGAATAGTGTTACCACAGCATCTCCTCGGAGACGAGGAACAAAGAAATATATTGCTTGCTCTTCGCTAACATGTCGTATGTGTCAGAGGAGGATTCTGCAACCCAACGGCTTCCAAGTGCGTGGTCACGGTAAGACAGAGTTAAAAATTTGTAAAAGGTAACAATAAGAAAAGTGAAAAATTATTTTTACAATAAGAATACAGAAAATTATATATATATTTATTTTATATTATCCATATATATTTTGCCAGTCCTTAACTGGATAAAAAAAGTTTTGAAAATTTTGAAGGGGATCTACAATGTAAGATAAGTGTCTACAATGGGACAAAAGTTCTAAAAATTTTTTGCCTTATGACTTTAGGCTTTTTACATGCCTTTTAGGTCTTTCGTTTTTCAGTGTGAATAATACAACGTGAACGCATTTTAGCAATAATGATTTCTCTTATAATACGATCATATGTACCTTCAGTGTAAGGTTAATTTTAAAGGGAACAATAAAATATTGAAGACTAACAACCCTGAAATTTATGCTGTTTTGGTCGTACCTTTTTCTTTAAGCTTACATTGAACAGAAAGACGTAGATTGTGATAGATTAAAACTTCCGCTAACTTGCGGCTATTTAAATCAACATAATAAGAAAGTTAAATTTCAAATGTAGGTGAAGTAATAAGAGCCTACACAAAAAAACAGGATAAATCAACTGGTTCAGATATTTCAGACGCTTATTTTTAAACATGTTAGAAAGACGCAAAATCCTGAATACAAATTTGGCAGACTTGTGGAGCAGCAAGGTGCGGGTGTCAGAAATTCTAAACTAAAAAAACTTTCAAAATCTTCATCTTAAATACACGCTACAACTAATTTGTATTTGGATGAGCAATACTGAAGGAAGAAGTTATAATAAAGGCTTAAGTTACAATAATTGGCTAAATAACATAAAGTTCTTTGCACCCTTCTGAAATCCTCCGTCGTAACAACTATGTAAATCACTTAGCTCCTGTTCCAATCCTCAGAGTGTGGTAAAGCATGTTTCTCTATCCATTTCCAATCCTTCTTTTAAGTGTTTAACAACAAAATGTTTTTAAATAGCCGCCTTCGTCATGGCTATATTACAATGTTTAGGCAACAATTGGTATTATTCTACTATGTTCTAGTACGTTTACCGCTGTGTCAAAAGTAACACTTTGATATTACTGCTCTAAAACTTCTTATAAAATATAAATCTTTACATAAATGCAGTTGTGGATATCACTTGGAAATGCTCCAGCATAACAATTGTAGTTTTATCAATTATTTCTTAGATTAAACTCCCTGATTTGGAAAAAAAACATTTTAAGGACAAGTTAAATAAGTATTATTTATGCTACTCCTCGGAATTTCCGAACTTTCGCGTTCAACACATGCTAACAGAGTAAAAGAAATAGATCAGCCAAATTAAGAAAGGTATTTATTGTTAAATGTGTTTTTTAATGTAATTACTGTGCATAAATTATGAAATTCCTTACACCCATTTGTATGGAAAGAAAATTCAATTAAATATTTCACTGAAAGAGTGTCAATCAAATTAACTGATATGACATGGAAATTATTGAAGCCAACACAATACGATATTAACTGTGTTTTGCGTTACACGT
Organism: Stegodyphus dumicola; assembly: GCF_044657685.1. NCBI lineage: Eukaryota > Metazoa > Arthropoda > Arachnida > Araneae > Eresidae > Stegodyphus > Stegodyphus dumicola. Next base: position 92,832,642 of record NC_140772.1, on the reverse strand, counting down.
TATTTAAAGTATTCTGAAAGGTAACGAGAAACCACAGACACTCTTCTTTATTAACTGCCAGCTATATTTCAAAGGCAGAAAAATCTAGTGTAACATGAAGCCTCATTAAATCCTTTGTTGGATGTTTTTCAAAATGTAATTGCTAATAGAAGATAAATTTTTTATAGCCACCAGTTAATTTCATTTCATTTCCAGGAAATATTATTACATTAGAAATGTTTTAAAAATGTTCATCAATTTTCGCAAGATTTTTATATTTTAACCATAATCTGAATTTACTTTTTTCCAATTAATGGCTTTGCACATTATAAATGTGTTTTAAACAAATCCTTTTATGCCTCAAAATAAATTATTTGAAATTTGAAAATACATTTAAGGAATGAGAGAAGGTACGTAAGAAATTCTAGTAAAAAATAAGTTCCACTATCTTTAATTTTACATTTTATGTCAGTCTTTCTTAATGAAATTTTAGAAAATGATCAAATATTTTATAATAGGTTCCCTCAATAATTTTAACGTATAATATATTTTTCGTAATTTCTGCATGCCTTTGTGGTGTGATTGGAAGCATAATCATCGCGTATTTGAGAGGTCAAGTGTTCGAGTTCCATTGTACATTTTTCATTCATCTTGCTTTTAAAAAACCTAAAGTCTTCTTAATGGCGCCTGAAATAAAAGGTCGTGGGGGATAATTCGTAACCACCAGGATTTGGCAATGGGGTCTTCTAATAAACAGTCGCCTTTTAAAAGAGGAAGTCTATTAAAAAGGGTAAGGTATTTCCTTCTTCCTTCCCACATAATTGGAACCATACTCGATACGGATGCGAAAGTTCCAGGTTTCGAGTTCAGGCGAAGATATTGTATACCTTTTATGCCTTCTGCGTTCTAGCTACTTGGAAAAGGCACTTGGGACCTGAGAATACCGTCTTTCAAGCTAAATCCGTAGCCATTAGACAAGCCACAGCATTTACTGTGGCTATCATGTAAACATATATAACATTTTTTTTCAGACAGCCTCTCAGTAATTCATGCGATCAGAAATCCTTTTCATCCTGCTCCACTCATAGATGATGTGCAGCGCATGCTCTGCGCAAACGAGAGCCACAAACCAATTCACATTTCCTGGATAAAGTCCCAATCCTGATATCAGGGAAATGATGAAGGGGATGAACTCGCGAAAGAGGCCGCACGAAACATACGAGTAGATTCGCATATTGTGCATGACATCTTTCACTGTACATCGTGTTCAGGAAGTTCGTGTAAAGTAAAAGGAACAACCTGTCTCTGACCTGAGAATGAAATAAGTTTTCAAATGTTTTAAATTTAATAAACTACTACATATTGTGTCCTTATAAGTAAAACTTCTACATGCATAAGAAGAAGCACATTATGCCCAAATTCAGTCAAATCTCAAAATCTTATGATGCACTTACATTTAATACAAATAAATAAATAAAATACAAGTAGTGCAGAACATTCTTTAAACAATTACACATACCACACACAAAATTAATAAATACAATATAAATAAAAAATGATCGACAACAATCAAGTTATTCATATATTGCCTACTCTTCATATATATTCGTATAATTTACTGGACTGAACAAAGCAGTAAATAGTGTTAATAACGAGGTCAAAGCTTTCGTCAAATAATTAATAATTAATTTAGAATTTAAGTAAAGTAACAAAACAAAAATAAAACCTCTTCAAATAATAAATCCATGATCATTTGAAGAACTGTGTTGAGCCAACACTAACTCGTGTTGAAAAAAGCACTTCAAATGGTCCAAAAAACAACCAAATCGGGCGGTGCGAACACCAAAACATAGCATAATAGTTCAGCTCCCTGGTCTTAAACATCCTGCAAAAATAGGCTCTACAGCAGAGCCCGATGATACTTGGAATTTACGTTCACACATATTGTTCCAGTCATATCCTGATGCTACAAAACTCAAAAAAATTATCGTTTTATTAGCTAATTAATTTATTAAATAGCATCTGAAAGTTTGGATAACTTCCACTCTTTTGCCAAAGCTACAAAGCTGAAAAGAAAAGGTTTTATGCTTTTATTAGCTAATCAACTTATTAAACAGCATCTGAAAGTTTGAATAACTTCCACTTTTTTGCCAAGGGAACTGAAGGTAACAATTAGAAGAATTCTTTCAAATTCAGAGATTGGATTTATCAAATCAAGAAGAAAAATTAGAAGGAAAAAAGAACATGTAGTCTGTGTCCACCTTGTAAGAAGGGAAAAACAGCATACAAATGCTTGGAATCACAAGGAACCAGTGTGTCTTCAGTGCTCTCAAGAAATGTATTTTGACTGTGTATCATCTTACGATTCATCTTTGTAAACAAAGCTATACTAATCTATAATTTTTAAATAATTAAATTCATTGTTGTAGAATTATGGTTTAATTGACAGTAATGCTTAATAAAGTCTCATATTTCCATGCATGTTCAATAAAATATTTTGTTCCTTAAAACGAAGAAAATAGTCATTTTTATATAACTACGTAAAATTAAATGACTTATGTTTAAATATATTGATTTAAATGAATTAGAAATCCATAAATATGTATAAAGTATCTATAAAATTCCTTAAAAAGGCATAAAAATATGTATTTTTACGCGTTTCTTTAAAGCGGTCCGCTCACAGTAATTATGCCGAAAAAATTGTCACAGCAGTTAAAGGTTAAAATAGGCAAAATGCAATAAAGCAAATACCATGAAAGACTGGTAAAAAATTTAGTTTTTAATATTTTCAAAAAAGTCATGTTAGCATTTCAGTTAATAAAGAAAAGTGTGATTAGCATCAATAATTTGTCTAAAATTACAATTATAGTATTGAAGATTTTAGTTTTCTACAGGAAATGATCTTTGCAATCTGATAAAGCATTCTATACTAAGTAAAATATTTTTAATTCTATCATTTTGGACGATTCTATATCAGTTAACTGCTCTTTTTCGATCGGTTCTTTCATTTCCTAACTTTGCTATTCATAAAAATTTAATAAAGGTCAAAAGCCGTATCTGTATGCTTTTTTTTTTGTACTTCCCAAACATGCACATCCGAACTTCGGATAGTCTTCCAACTTCCCGGCTCAACTATTCTACATCACTTCAATGAACAGCTTACTTATTTTTTTAAGAATCAGTGTTTTGTCGGCGTCTTAGTAATTAGCGCCAGATTTTCCTTTCTCACTGCTATTCTACAGCATAATGTTAACTCATTGCATCCGCATTAAAGACGCATCTGAATTACATTAATATAAAAATCTGATGTGTACACCACATGACTTCCTTGTACGGAATATTAAATTATACACATTTTTCTTGCATTTCATTTAAACTTATTGGATTGAATTAAATATATTTCGCCGACGGCGCATAAATCACAATAGAATAAATGCATTCTTTAAAATTCACTCTATTTGTTTACCATAGCGACACTCTGGCGCTAGGTTCACTTAACATTATTATATGTCGTTCATATTATAACTCAGAATGCGCAAAATTTATATCATTTAAAGAATTATCTAATCGTTGTCACATGTTCTATTCAAATACTGTAATAAAGCTAGAACGATGTATAAAAGAAATTAAGCGAACAAAACAAAAAAGAAACCGTTTTTCACAAAAGATTGAGTATTTCTCATCAATTAATTCAGTTCTCACTTTTTGCAAAAATACATAAAACTCAAAAATACATAAAAAACTCAAAATATTTGTATTAAAAATTACGAAGTAAACTTTAAACACTTATTTCCTCGAAAAAATTCCAGAAAGGATTAATCATGATTTAATTCGTAATAATAAATGAAAGCGTTATCTTTGTTGTTGCAAAGCTACGTTTCTCTACTCTATCTAAATCCACTACTCTGCTGTTTCAAATGTAAACAAGCAATGGCCGCCATCAAAAAAAATATTAGGCTTAGCGGCACTTAAGCAACTTTAAAACTGTTGATAATTCTAAAAATATTGCATACAGGTTTACTAAAAGCATAAAAACCTTAACCGGAAGATAAGAACAACATAGTTCAATCATTTTTAAAGCAAAATATGTACAATTTATAAACATATAAGAGTAAAGAAACTGATATTACAGAGCCGGGTAACAGAGTGGATAATTATATTTATATACGTTTGGCGAGGCCGATCGCAACCAAATACGAGGTGCACATCTACATGTTAGAGTAGTCCTATGTACAAAATTCCAACGTTCTGAGGCTACTCATTTCGCATACAGACGCCACAAAACATTCTCTTCAAAATTCATTTTAAAACAGTTTTATAATTTTTTGGAGGAAAAGAGTCTTTTATTCTGTCCTTACGTACAGATATCAAGCAAAAACATCGTTAAATTACATTTGAAAGCGGTCAAATTGGATATTTTTTGTTGAAATATGCTGCCTGAAACTTTTTGCGATTACAATACTTCCTTTTTACTTCGTACAAGGAAGTAAAAAGATGATAATGAATTTAATGTAGTGGCTGCCAACCTGTAAAACGCATGCCCTTGAGGGTACGTTGGATAATAATCAGTAGCGAGGAAAAAGAACTAAATATTTCCCACCAGTACTGATACCGAAATTTAAAATAAATAATTTGAATAAAACTACTGAATAAAAAGGATAGTTAAGTCAAGGTTTTCCGATGTTACAGTTACTGAACGTAACGTGGCAAAAGTAAAGTAATTAGCTCTACGTAGTCCTCCAGCATAAATCCGCATTGTGTAGTACGTGTGCATATTTCACCAAACGGACATATGAAACATTCATTAGTTTTGGGTTATTCAGAAATTCAATACCCAATTAACATAGAGAAATATAAGGAATAAATCATTTTCCAGCTCTTTTCAATGGCTCAAATAACAACAGTTTGTTGTTGGATGTCCTAAACTAATATCTATTATCGTATAACAGAATCAATTAAAATGCGGTTTAACGGCTTTCAGATTAGTTATCATATCATCATAAGTGATAGAAAACACGCAATAGATGAACATTTTTGATAACACTTTTGGTTAAAGATGCTATTAACGGTACGTTTGGAGAAGAACATGTCGGAAAAATTAATAGCATTCTTTACTCAGAGAGCGGGAATCAAGGACACGTTTCGAGGAGAATCAAGGACACGTCTGATGAAATTTACTCCCCTCTAATTTAGAAAATGAATGTAACTTCTTTTTTATCAGCTTGATAATACCATTACAGAAAGTGATGAGCTTGCTTTTTATTGCAAGGTATATAAATGATAGAAATTTTGGGGAAAATATGTTATTGTTCTATCCTCTCATAGAAAGATATACAGAGAATGAAATTTTTGCGCTACAAATTCTGCCTATTCGGTTCTTCTGATAAGACTGTTAGGTTGGATTACAGATATTATTTTGATTATTTTTCTGAGATTATGTTCAGTTTTAAACTTAATTTTGTTTTTATTGGTTCAGAAACAAGCTGATTCATTTACTTTTTTCATTGCACCAACTTCCTGATCAGGATGCAGTGAAGGACCTAAATTTCTTATTTCTTTTATGGTTTCGGTATATTTTGCCAAATAATGTTAGAGATTTCCAATGTATATTTTTACATTTACTATATTATTCCTTTAAAATCTAGACTTTCGCGCGGTCAGCCACCTAAAATATTTATCATAAAAAGAAAAAGGCATATAATGATTTTAATGAGTCCAGTTAATGTAATTTCATGCTTTTAATTCATAGTTATTTAAATAAATCACATTAAAAGGTAACAAAATAATCTTAAGAATTATGTTTATTGCTTTTGAATAGCTTAGTTATTTCTAAATACGTTTTCAGATTTAATTTGAATTTTATCTTATTCTTTACTGAATTGCAACATACTGGAAGATAAAAACATTTTATTTCAGATGGCGGCAGCACATTGTTTTCATAGAACTGAATTCGTTGATTAAAACTGAAAGAGAACTATCTTTTATTTTTCCGAATGGGAATTGTCTATCCCGCTGGTGTTTGTTTATTTCGAACAGTTTGTTGTTGGATGTTTGTTTCGAACACGTGTTGCAAATGCTCACTTTCTAATCTTTGAATTTGTTAATCAAGAATTAATTAAAGGTTTACAAAATATGAAATAGAAAAAAATACAGTAAATTCGAAATTAAAAATTCTGGATTTTAGGTGCACAAGTTCTGAGCTACATTTTTGAAAATTTGATGGTTCTAGGTACCGTCATTTTTTCGTAATGAGAGGAATATAGATACCTACAAGTATATTCTTCATTAATTGATTTCCTTAAAAATAATACAGGGCGATTATACTTGGTAACAACAGTTTTAAAAGGGGTACGCCGTTTGTAGTTAACTGATGCAAACTACCATTTTGGGAACAATAGCCCTTTTTTGGCTAAAAACAGTAATATATTGTTCTTAACAGTTAAGGATAAACCAGCAAAGATTATTTTTGCAACAAATAATGACAATATTACATTCCCTCTGTTGCAAGTTCTCTATTTTCTTTAATTTAACACTAAAAAGAATTACACCGTTGTATGTTTATTTTACTTTCTACGAAATGTATTGAAATACCAGATTATATCAAACAAAATATAGAATAATTGTTTACAATGTTTATAATAACAATATATAATATCTTATGAAAATCTTCATTCTATTAATAATAAGTAACAGCAGTAAATTCTTTTGGAAAAATATTAATAAAGAAATTAAAGGAACAGATTTCTCAAACTGCATACATCACTGCATTCATGATAATGATGTAAGTTCAGCAAATTCATTGTGTCATGAATTTATTTACATCAAATAAACATTTGCTATACAATTTAATTTTTTTCTCTAACTATAGGGATAGTTCAAATTAAAGTGGCATTGCTGTAATAACTGCCCCATTTCAAGAGAGAGAGTACTGCATATGCCCCTATAGAGGGCGCAGAATGCTGGAAGTGCATGCAATATCGTCATATCCCCCAGATGCATGTGTGATAAGTTGAAGCACGTTAAAAGGCATCGTTCGTATAACGGATGCCTCCAAACGGTGTCAACGCGTGGACGTAAATTTTTTCACAACTAAAAATGTGAGTGCTTCCTAAATCTATCGTCGAATAGAAAATGTATATGGCATATGGCATGGAATGTATGAAACGCAGATCGGTATTCCGATGGTGTAGGGATTTTCATAGTGGCAGAAGCATTACTGACGACAGGCCATGAACTTGTCAACCGTAACGCATGTGGTGGTCACCCAGGAAGCAGTTACAGATTTGAACCGCTTCTTGAGAATGGATCGGGAAATCACCACTCAAAAAACAGGCGAGGAAATGTCTATGAGTATAGGAAGTGTGCACACATTACTGCGTGAAAATTTGCAATAAAGCAAGGTTTGTGCGCAGTGAGTGCCAAACATTTGACAGAGGATCAGAAGATTCATCGCACGTCTGTTTCCCTGCAGCACCTTATGTGGTGCCATGAAATAGGGAACCAATTTCTTTCAAGGATTATTGCCGTTGATGAAGCATGGTGCCATCACTTTGATCCAGCAAACAAAACTATTAGCTTGGAATGGCAACACTCCATCCTCACCCCCGAAGAAGTCTCGCATGTCCACTAGAGCTGGTAAAGTCATGTTGACGTGCTTCTTTGACGTCGATGTCCCGTTACTGTTGGAATGGCTACCTAAGGGCACGTCTGTCACTGCTTCCACATACTGTGCCACATTGCAGAAACTGAGACAAAATATCAAGAACCGCCGATGTGGCATGCTGTCACGCGAAGTTATCCTCTTGAATGATAATGCTCGTCCTAATGTGGCTCTGGCGTGCCAAACATTGTTAGGGCAAATCCGCTGGGAGGTTCTCGAACATTCCCCTTACAACCCGGAACTCTATTAGTGTGACTACCCCATCTTCGGCCCACTCAAGAAATATCTGAAGGGACGGCGATTTGCCGACGATAATGAGGTCCTAGCTGCCATTGAAAATTGGTTCCACAACCAACCACGGAGCTTCTTCATCCGGGGTATCCAACGTTTCTTTGATCGCTGAGACGTTTATTTCAACCTAGAAAGCGACTTTGTCTAGCCTATCTGTTATGTCTGTTTTACTTCTTTCATTTGCATAATATTTTATATTAATATCATTAAACCATTTCTCAAACCGACTGTAGGCGTATTTTAATTTGAACGACCCTTATAGAAATGCTCCGCGTATGGTAAAACAAACCTTGTGATGTGTAAAGTTGTGTTATTAAAAATTTAAACGTTTGAATTCAACGCAGCATTTTGTTTATTAATCTCACATAAGATTACATTGAAATAAAGGAAACATATGGTGACACTAAGCTTAACTTGCTTCGTGAATAAAGAGGCAAAGTCTGTAGTTTTAAATTTGAATGTTGCTTTCTTACAACTTGCAAAGTGCGTTTTATGTGAAATTACTATTTTTTTTTTTTTTTTTTTTTTTTTTAATTTATACACTATAATGTAAAATAATGTAAAATAAAACGAATTCATGACAGTTTAAAGTGATGTATAATGAAGTTTCGAAAAGAAACCAGTTGGGGAAAAAGGATGGCCAAATTAAAAAATCAATTAATTCTTTTAAAGCACTAAAATTATGCAATGTTTTCGAATATATTTTTGTAGCATTGGAAATATGCTATTCCATTATACCTCTAGATTATATCACTCTATAGAGAAGAGGACATTGAATAAGTTTCGATCAATAAATCAGCATTAATAAAGGAAGTATTTCTAATGCGTTTCAGTTTGATTTCAGTTTTGTATGGGAAAAGCAGCAGATTTTAGAAAATGACTTTACAATTTTGATAACTTTTGCTTAGGACATGTATTTAATTTAATAAAAATTCAATCGCCATACTATAGAACAAAATGTAAAGAGAATATTTAAAGTTTTGAAGACAAAACATACGGAAAATGTGTAATAATAAATTAATCCCAACAAGTGTCAAAAGTTATTTGGAATATCTGAAAAATAAAACAATTCCATGAATTTAAATGCTTCACGAATGCAGCAGTTTTTAGTAAATTAGTACCATTTTACGTTAAACTTTTTGTTTTGAACTTCTATGAAATGTTTAATGCTCCTAAAAATTAATTTAGAGATTTGAATAAACGAAAGTTTCTTTAAACTCGCAAAAGAAAAGAGAATTCTGATAGGATCACATTCTCAAAATTAATCCTTGATTAAGAAAACCTTTTACATTAGGAATAACTTATTCAAAGTTGCCTGGATGCAGATGGCCAAAGGAAAAAATACTCTTTGCATTTCCAGAGATGTTTGCATTAACTAACGAACTTGAGTATGTTAAGCTGTGCCTTGCAATTCCCCTAGTAAAATTTTATTTCACGACCAAATACGGTGAAGCATCGTTAGTTCCGTTTTCTTTTCTCGTCTATTTCGCTTCAAAATGTTAAATTTAAATACATTTTATTTTATTTACTACCCTTGTTCGTTTATCCTTAGAAGCGCAGTATCAACTGAAAAGTTATTCATACATCAAAGCGCTCATTTTTTCCTTAAGAAAATATACGAGGGCTATCCAGAAAGTAGATTACGTTTTGGAATAAAAAAATAAACAAAGTATAGGAAACAAATTTTATTATATACAGATGAAAGCCACACTCAAATACTACTTTTCTACATAGTCACCATACAAATTAAGGCATTTATCGTAGCGATGTACGAGCTTGGAAATTCCTTCGTCGAAAAATTCGGCCGCCTGCGCCTTCAACCACTTCTTCTTGCAGCTGTGCGTCGTCATCAAAACGCTGCATAGCCAGCCACTTCTTCATTGCTGGGAATAGGGAATAGGTCACCCATGTTTCGTCACCAGTAACGATGCGATCGAGTAAAGAGTCACCATCCTTATGGTAAGCGTCCAAAAAGTTCAACGCTGCAGCCATTCGCTGATTTTTGTGGTCCTCTGTCAAGATTTTTGGAACCCATCTTGCACAAAACTTGTGGTAACCAAGCTTTTCGCTGATGATTTCGTGCAACAAACTTCGCGAAATTTGTGGAAAACTCAAAGAAAGTTCCGTTATTGTGAAATTTCGATTTTCACGGACTTTAGCATCGACCTTTTTCGAGAAGTTCGGCGGTCACTATGCTGGGTCTCCCACTTCGATCTTCGTCGTGAACATTGGTTCGGCCATTTTGAAATCTTATGACCCACTGACGCACTCCACCTTCAGTGATAATGTTGTCCCCATACACTTCACGAAGCTGCCGATAGATTTCTATCGGTTTACAGTTTTTTGCAGTCAGAAACCTTATTACTGAGCGCACCTCGCAGCTCGCGGGATTTTCAATTAACGCAGACATTTCAAACCGTCACAGTATCTGAACGGAGCACAGCACGAACCTCTCACTAGCACGGCTAGATGCCGACTGAGCTGCGCAACGCTCTGACCCCAAGATGGCCGCGCTAGCCCCGCCCCTAGCGGACACAGACGGAAACGTAATCTACTTCCTGGATGGCCCTCGTATAAGAAAGATAAGGAAACAGAGAAATGTTCTATGTTATATTTTAATAAAAACTAATAAACAATATAAAGTACGAATTATTTTTACCATGTTGCATTTCCAAAGATATATATATATATATATATATATTATATGTATATATAATGTCCCTGCTCTTTCTCATATATTTTTTACAGAGGAAAGCATTATGTGATGAAGTTCTAATAGAAATGTTTCCTCTTTACATACATGTTATTACAACAGATTTTGTGTGTGCATTTTTCTTTACTCTTTTTTCCTGTCATCTAAGGTATCCTAATTTAAACTTATTGGTAGCAGCAATATTAACTTTCTCTTTTCCTTCTGTTTAGTTTGCTTCCTCAAATATTGTATTTTCAGAGTTTGTTTTAAGAACATATTACCCAAATTATTTTATTTTTACTATTTTCATTTGCTTATTTGAATGCAGATTGTAAGATATGTCTTAGTTCTAGGTAAATAAAAGTAATTGCATAGCCCTAAAGACAGATGCTGTAGAGAATGTAACTACCAAACCACTGTATTAGCATTTTTGGCTATGTTTAAAATTATATAATATATCTGGTATAGTTACAAAGTCTGCTATGTTAACATTTTTGTGCTACGTGCTAGGCTAAGTTATGCGTAATAGATTGGTCTGTACAATTCATATAATTTTGTATCTTTAAAACTCTTTGTTTCTTTAATTTTCCTCAATAATTCTTCCTAAACAAATTCTGTATATGTGTAAATAATTTTAGTAAAATTATACGTACATTGTAATACTGCTTCTGTGAAAGAAAAAAGGAACCCCGAAGTATTTTCGGAGAAATTCCATTAAAGGGGCAAGTCTATGTGTTACGAATAAGTTCACAAAAACAAAGGTAAGCGGACTGTAATATCACTTATTTATTTTACATAACACTTTCAAATAGAATGAATGCCGCCTACGTGACGACACAGCACACTTCACTCTTAGCACTGTAGCAATTAAAAAAAAAAAAAAAAAAAAAAAAAGAGAATAGAATACAAATCACATAAGTTATGAGTTGAAAGTTCGTTACCATAGCAACCAGAATTGAATCATCAGGCAGCATCGTCATCTATTATTGCAAAGACACACTAGTAATTCATTTGGTAACAAAAAATACTAAACATAGCCCCCGGCCTTGAAGCCTTCTAAGGGTTCAAAAAAGACAAATAGTTAAAGCATACATAATAACATTAACAAAAAAATTAATTGAAAATATAACTAAAATTAATGTTCTATAATATGAAAAAGTCATTAGTTTATAGTTCATATTAGTCATGATTGGGGATAATGTATACGAGCCAGTTTCCCTTAGAAAGTCCTCCACGAAAGCATCACTCCCCTTAGGCAGACAGCCCTAGTGTGCTTTACCATAATTAAATACACACACACATGATTGGGGATAAGACACAATTTAGTAACAGCTCGTTTGAAATCACCAGCGGCTGTATGGATTGTAGCCACTCGAACTTTTTTATCACTACCGGGATGAATTAAGGCAATTCTTCGAATTTTCCATTGGTTTGGAGGCAGTTGTTCGTTTTTGATCAGAACTAAATCACCACATTTTAGATTTAGAGACGCACGAAACCACTTAGCACGTTGTTGAAGTTTGTTAAATTTTCTGCACACCATCGTTTCCAAAAATGTTGCACAGTCTGTTGAACTAGAGACCAACGTTTAAAACGTGAAGATTTCACATCACTCAAGTCAGATTCCGGAATGGCAAGCAAAGGGGCTCCAATCAGAAAATGACCTGGAGTCAATGCACTAAAGTCGTTTGGATCACTAGACATCGCACAAAGAGGACGGGAATTCATACACGCTTCCACTTGTGTAAGCACTGTTAAAAATTCCTCGTAAATTAGAAGTGTGGATCCTAATACTCGTTTAAGATGAAATTTCATGGATTTCACATTAGATTCCCACAAGCCACCGTAGTGAGGAGATGCCGGAGGATTAAATAACCACGTTATACCTTCTGAGGTAATGTAGTCACATAATTCACTATTTTTCTCAATGCGAGCTGCATTTTTATAAATCCCCTTCAGTTCCTTACTAGCACCTTTGAAGTTAGTAGCACAGTCACTCGAAATTTTAGATGGTTTACCTCTTCGGGCGATAAATCTTTTTAGAGCTGCTAAAAACGTTGAAGTTGATAGATTGACTAACTCCAAGTGTACCGCTTTTGTTGAGAAACATACAAAAATGGATACGTTTGTTTATGGACCAGCATAATCAACACCGGTGACTGCAAAAGGTCTTGATGGTTGAACTCTGGGAGAGGGTAAATCACCCATTATCTGGGTCACAGTCTTCCCTCGATTTTTTAATACAAGGAATACACCTGTGAATAATCTTTCTCACTACTCTTCTCTCGCAAGAATCCAAAACTGCATTCGTATAGTGCTTATTAATAACTCTTGACTAGCATGCAAATAATTGACATGTTAATGAGTTACGATGATATTAGTGACATATCCTTCCTTTGGAAGCAAAGTAGGATGTTTGCTGTTTTCAGGAATGTTTGCATTTTTTAAGCGACCACGTATTCGAATGATGCCTTCTTCATCAAGGAAGGGAGTTAATTGTATTACTCGGCTGCTCACACCTTTTAATTCTCTCGATGTTTTTACATAAGAGAGCTCTTGAGGAAAATATGATTCTTTGACATTTTTTATCACTGTTTTTGTAGCTAATAGAAGCTCATCGGTTGTCAGAAACCTCTCAAACGATTTTCGCAGAAATTTCGATAGTTGTAAATAAATCTTAGGCATAATGCAACTATACGACGTAATTTTGTCCAAGATGAATACCGTTTACAAATTTCATTTTCCTTTACAGCACAAGATACTGAAATGCAAGTTTTTCTTTCTTCTCTACGAACTCCTTCATAATCTACATCAGCAAGATGTTCACTGTCAGGACACGGTTCGAAATCTTGTGACACGGTTCGAATCTTGTTCGAAATCTTGTGAAATAACCAAGTAGGTCCAATGAACCATCGCTCACACTTCAGAAATTCTGCTAGAAACATTCTTCTTGTACCTGAATCAGCTGGGTTCCGCTTTCCATTGATATGGTTCCACCTTACATTAGGAATTGTATTCTGTATTTTAGCAACGCGGTTTGCAACAAAGGGAACACAATGATATTGTTCTGCAGAAATCCAGGACAGTACAACAGTTGAATCTGTCCAAGCCGAAACTTTAGGTATAGGAAACTCTAAGTGTTCTAACACTGATTTAAGTAAATTCACTAACAAAACTGTGGCACATAACTCTAATCGAGGTAATGATTGCACTTTCAGAAGGGCAACTCTTGTTTTTGATGTTAAGAGTGTTACTTTGATGTCCAAATTACGTGACACTGAACGCAAATAAATTGCTGCACAGTAGCCTTTCTCGAAGGCATCACAAAAAGCACAGATATCAATATAGTTTACGTCAGGAATCAAAAGAAATCTCGGTATTTTTAATTGTTGAATAAGATGTAAATCATTTCGGAAAATCTTCCATTTGTTAGCAATCTCATCACTAACAGATTCATCCCACGATAAATGGAGTTTCCACATGTCTTGTATCAAGATTTTGACATAAATAATACAAGGAGCAAGCCAACCGAATGGGTCAAATATTTTCGCTAAATCAGAAAGAATCTTTTAGAGTATTTAAACATTTCACCAGAAATGGATACGGAAAAGTTAAAGTAGTCTTCACGGGGTGTTCCAATTAATTCCTAAAACTTTGACTGAGCTATTTTTTCACTAAACTTTGACTAAGACTCTTGAATTTTCATAGCCTCAGAATCATTTCTCAACTCCTGGGGTATATTCTCTCACACTGACAAGTCATTGGATGACCATTTACGCAGAAGAAATCATTGACGTTCTAACATTTGCAAGAGTTGATTTACTAGATTTTTGCACTCTTCAGTTTTTTTAGCATCTACCAAGCAATCTTCTACAAAAAAGTTTTGAAGTACAGCCTCCGAAGCTAAAGGATAGTTATTTTGCTCATCGTAGGCAAGTTGGTATAAAGTACGAGTAGCCAAATATGGAGCCGAGGCAGTGCAGTATGTGACAGTATTAAGTCGAAATTCTTGAATAGGATCACTAGGACGGTCCCGCCAAAATATCCTTTGAAAGTTTCTTTCCTCTTCATTAACTAGAATTTGTCTAAAGTTTTTCATGATATCAGCTGTGACAACTACTCGGTAACATCTGAATTTGACCAAAACGGGAAACAACTCTTGTTGTATTCTGGGACCTGTCATCAATATGTCGTTGAGAGATAGTCCTGATGAAGACTTACTAGTAGCATTAAATACCACACGTATTTTACTCGTAGAGCTAGATTCCTTAATTTCTGCATGATGTGGCATGTAGTATGTCTGACTTGGGGACTCTGAACTACGGACTGGTTCCATGTGCCCGAGATCCAAGTATTCTTTCATAAAATGTTTATGAATATCATATGTATCAGGAAATCTTAAGAGATTTCTCTCTAAAGATTTAAGTCTTTTTAAAGCAAGATCTTTAGAATTACCCAACCTTGAAGGGTTATCATTAAATGGAAGTTTCACTACATAACGACCATTTTGATCACAGAAGTGTGTTGTTTTAAAGAACTCTTCACACTTTTTATCTTCAAATGAAATACGTTTGACTTCAGGAATGGAGTCTAAAGACCAAAATCTTTCAACTAATTCGTTTGTATTCAACTGAAGATTATTCATTGTAAAAGTGTTAGTTAGATTCGAATCATCAGTAATAGTGTTCCCGGAAATGATCTAACCCAACTGAGAACAAATTGCATAGGGTAATGATTCTCTTCTCATTATGATATCTCCCTTAAGCATAGTAAAAAATACATTTACACCTAACAAAATATCTATAGGTTTTCTATCATAGAACTTAGGATCAGCTAAGACTAGAGCGTCAAAATGATTCGCAATTTTAGAAGGAAGTGACACGTTAGGCACATCTGAAGTTATCCTTGGAATCACGAATGCATATGTTCGAAATTTGGAATTTGACTCAAAGTGCGGGATAAAGATTAATTCCACTTCTCCACTTGTTACAGTGTTGAACCAACCAAGGCACGACACTTCAAATTTTTTGTTAAATCTACCTAACTTTAGTTTTCTGACACACGCTTCACTTATAAAGCTGGTTTCACTGCCACAGTCTAGTAAAGCCCTGCAAGGGATGGCTTTACCATTGGAATCACTAACTTTAATGAGAGCAGTACACAGTAATACACGTTTTGATTCACCTTTAGAATAACTAAATTGTCCTGTACATGTTGTGGCATTTGTAACGACTTCATTCTTTGTTAAGAACACTCCGTGTGAGTGAGGACGTTTGTTTTGGTTTCTCATTTTCACTAGCTTTGATATTTTGATCAAAATGAAGAACAGTATGATGAGGTAACTTACACGTCATACATTTATGTAAACTACGACAGTTTTTCACTAAATGAGGCTGAGAAGATAAACAATTAAAACAAAGTTTGTGTTTCTTAACAAATTCGATTCTTTTTGGACACTTAAGTTTAAAAACTTACCACATTTGTGAAGAGAATGATCTTCCTTGCACATTATATAACTGTTTTTACTTGACACTAAAGAAGTTACTTTGGAATTAGAAAATTTCCTAAAATCTTTAGATTGGTTTTTACTATTCTGAAGGGTTCTAGCGTGGTCTTTTAGAAACTCGAGTAAATTATCTAAAGTACCTAATTCATCTTTTTTCAAAGTTCTTTCCCACCAAAATTTTATGTTTTTATCTAATTTCTCAGTTATCAGATAAACAAAAAGAACATCAGAAAGATCAGAAACTTCTAGTTTAAGAGTTCTCAAAGAGCGTACACATTCATTCACTACATCAACACAATGTAAAATAGCTTGAGCTGAATCAGAAACAATTGACAAATTAAACATTTTACGAATTAATGCATTAGTTAACTCTCTTTGATTAGAATAACGTTCCTGTAAACGTTGCAACGCTATATCATAATTAACATCAGAAATAGGAATTGACTCAATAATAGACAGAGCCTTTTTTTTACAAGAAGCCTTTAAATATTGAAACATCTGACATTTAGAAATATTCGGATTGTTATCTACACTAGCCTTAAAAAGATCATAGAAACTAATCCACTCTTCTATATTTCCCCCTGTAAAGGTAGAACGTTCTAATTTTGGTAATCGAACGTCAGAAGAATTTACTTTTGCTACACTACTTGTTTCGATAACAGAGTCAATGGAAGGTTTCTGTAACTTTTTATTTATAGTTATTCATAATTCATCTAAAGTTTCTTGTATTGTTTGTTGTTCCGTAATGAATGTATCACAATCTTTTTTAGGACAACACAAAAATATTTCCTCATAAATAGAACGAAGCTCACTGTTAAAAGCATTTAGTTTTGTTTCGAACAACTTTACCTCTAAAATTTCTGCTTGTTCTAAATTCGAATTTACCTTGCCTTTGAACGTTGTTATATTGCTTTTTAGAACCTTCTTTTTAGTTAAAACTGGTTTCAAATCAGCCATTATGAATAACAATAAATATTATACTAACAACTCTAGCAGAAGAAGATGAAATATTGGAACGTACTCACCCCAATGTTGAGGTTTCTACGCTACACCATGCCACGGGAATATTCCACAAATCGAAACTGATTTCACCACAGATGCCACACGCATAATCCACAAATCGAATCAAAAGTACACTAAGCTGATTATTACTCCACAAATCGAAAATGATTTAACTTGCTAATATTTGAATAAATCACATAATATCCAAAGCTCGCTACCTCTTCTCTTCGGTCGCACGGACCAAGAATGTTAAGAATAAGTTCACAAAAACAAAGGTAAGCAGACTGTAATATCACTTATTTATTTTACATAACACTTTCAAATAGAAGGAATGCCGTCTACGTGACGACACATCACACTTCACTCTTAGCACTGTAGCAATTAAAAAAAAAAAAAAAAAAAAAAAAAAAATAGAATACAAATCACATAATTTATGAGTTGAAAAGTTCGTTACCATAGAACCCATAATTGAATCATCAGACAGCAGCGCCATCTTTTGTTGCAAAGACACACTAGTAATTCGTTTGGTAACAAAAAAATACTAAACACTATGTATCACTACGGTGAATACCACCAATCTGGCGACATTTCGGCAGCTGACGTTTGGTGCGAAATTCGACGGAAAATAGCCGTAAATCTCCACGCTTGGTGATAATTTCGAACATTTTGGTCTGATTCTTGAGTAACTGTAACTGGTGTACTTACTCCCTGTATAAACTGTACCTGTATTTGGCCGTATATAACTATATATGCTTTCCAGCAACTTAGAAACAGAAGTTACTAGACGTTTCTCGGAGGACTGTTGAAATCTATATGAATCTTGAAAGAACATCAGTTTTCGTTTTAGTTCAGAAGAGTTCACCTAGCGAGGCTTCGCTTTCATCTGGTGTTCAATTTTCTAAGTAGGCGGAAATATTAGATACTGATTATGTTCCGTCATAGTGGAAAGAGCTCTACAAGTACTTCTGTGGAGAAAGTTCAGAACTGTAAAGTGTTTTTTGGTAAAATTAAGTTCATCAAGCTATCATGAGTTCCGCGTGCATCCAGTGAAAATGTACACACGTAACAAGTATTTTTCATAATATTAGTCGTCCCGTTGTGCTTCACATTCTCTAGTATAGGGTTTGCAAAATATTCCCAGACATAAATAAGAGTAAGCAGAATTTATTTACAGATTCTTAAAGCATAAGTAAAGAAGATAAGCATAGAAATTCTCACGAAAATTAAGAATCAGAATTTAATTTTAACAAGATCAATAATGCTTGGTGGCCAAACAAATCTCCAAGTTCTCGTAATTCTTCAAAACTATTTCATTTTGGTAAATGTGTAATAATTTAATAATAAATGTTTATTATTTTGAACACGATCTTCATAAGAATAATCTTATTTGGGATTAAAAACGTTTATTATAGTAACTTGATATGTTCCCGTGTTTTATTACGTAGACTGTCAACTTCAAATTAAGTCACAATTTTTTTTTTTTTTTCATTGACATCTTAAAAATTGAAAACAACAGTTTTGTTGCTTAGGTATTGCAACTCATTAGCTAATCTCGATTCAACTTCCTTGAAAATATATGTGAAACTAGTTCTTTTGGTATATTATGCCAATATATTAATATATATTCCATTTTTCCAAAGTATACGTATTTTCAGAAAAACTATTTACTTAATCACCAACTTCCTTATTTTAACTTATCACAATTAATAAACTGTGGAAAATTTCAACATATGCATGGAGAAAAATGTGTGGATAGCGAGTTTTGATTACCGTAAAGTTTAACCAGTACATATACTCAATTTTACCACTATGTAACTTAAAGAACCGATATATTAAAATGGCGGTTTTACATTCGTAATCTGCATATATTATCTGCGTATAGTTACGCAAAGATAATATTAAATTATTTTAAGCAAACCTTTGAAAATATATATAGAATACATTAACTGATACACGCACATTTTTTGCAAAAAATCACGTTAATAGAGAGTGAATGGTACAAGATATTTATCGAATTTTTACCGAAACTATTCCTAATGAGCATATTAAAAATAGGAAAAATGTACTTCAATTTCCGAGTAAAGTATACGTTAGTGAAAAGTAAGAAATTGCTCAAATTTAAATGCATTACCGTAAAAATATCTGAAGTGAAAAAAAATGGAAGGTTTACGTATATGCGATAAATATACGTAAATTTTCACCAAAAATAATTGTAAACCCTTGAAATGTACACATATTACGGAAACGTACAAACTACAAAGCGCGATTATTTGCAAGTATTTTTAGCGTGCTGTGTACAAATACATGCTGCCTAGGTTCATTCTCAAACTAATATTTATTTCTAAAAATACTCGTATCATTGTGAAAAAAGGAAGTATTATTTTGTAATATTTCTATATTTACCTTAATACGCATAAGTTATTGTATAATTTGACATTGTGCAAAAGAAGTTAAAATGAAAACGATCAGTATAAATCAAAGTTAATTGAGATAATGAAAATAAAATTAGTTAAATCCAATTTAAAATAAAATTTATATAATTAATTCAGCTGCTAAAGGCTGAACATACATTTCGAGTTATGTATATGAACATTTCGAGTTATGTATTATGTATGAACATACATTTCGAGTTATGAACATACATTTCGAGTTATGAACATACATTTCGAGTTATGAACATACATTTCGAGTATAAACAATTTAGTTATTTTTTCTTTCATGTTTTCTTATATTGATAAAGCCAGATCATCTCTATTATGTATCTCAGCTCTTCACGTAAAATAAATTATACCTATTAATTTTTTTACGTCTTCCTATGAAACTATGTCAGTGACATTCTCTGTAATCAATACAAAATAGAAACTGAAAATGAGCCTTCTAAATCATCACTGAATTTTTAGATGAAAATACTCTCTCTAGCACTTCTGTTATTTAAAAATCTGGATTTTTAATGCGGAATAGTCGAGAAAATAAAGCGCTTCATATTTCTTTGTATTATGATCTCGAACAATTCAGAGAAAAATGTCTTCTGAGATTATATTTTCTTTCTGATGCAGTTTATTGTTTATTATCTTACTGAGAGATTCATTCGAAACCCATGAAGCATAAAAGATAATAAGTACAGCTGCTTGTTTACAAATACGCTTAGGAATATACGTTTTAAACAACAATATTTATTGAAGCAGCATAAAACCTAGCAGTTTGTTTTCTCCAATTGTTCTAAAAATATTTTTTCAACTTATTGATAGCATGCAAATAAGCTCCCTGAACAATATACTATTCAAATTTCTTATTGAAGTTCGTTATGATACAAAGCTTCCAAATATTTGATTATTTTCCCTTTTTCAGTAATAATGTGACCAGCATTATATTTAAATTTAAATCCTTACTTATGATTATTAATTAACGATGTTTTGTGGCTTTAATTTCTATTTACAAGCTCTGCTTCATCTTAAGTAAAGTTAAGCAAATTTTAATCAACAAAGATATCACAATATATTTCTTATATTGAGCAGTTAAAAATGAAACAATAACACATTCCTTAGATATGAATAGTGAAAAACCTATACAAAACATCAATCCGCTGAACATATTAACTACGGACTTCTATAAATACCATTTTTCTAATTATACTCTTAGGTATAGCTAAGATATTCCCGACTCAGTTTTTAGCTTAGTTTTGAGTTTAAATCTATCGATTAAGATATTGTTTTGGGGTTCTAAATAAATACAAGATTCCTAGATATCAACTAAATTGAAACTACATTAGTTTTCGGAGAGAGTATCGGCACACGTTAAATGCCAGTTACTATTGTTTCTAAACATAACTTTTGAGACATTTACGGAAACAAGGAAGATAATTAATTAATATGCCTGCTGTTATCAATTTGTAGATGGTTTCAATCATTGCATTTTGGAAAAGGTATAACTATAACTACCTTCGAAGAATCTCTGGGGAATTCCTTATTCCAAAAGTAAGATAGTAAAAGCCTCTCTCAGCAACATACGAAACCTGTGTTAAATTGCTTTTTGGTCTGCAAAGACAAAAAAAAAAAAAAAAAAACTATGCATCTTCGTTTGGTTGAAGGATGAGCCATGTTCTTCATACTACAATAACTTCAGAACTAAACAAAATAGCTAACAAACAGGTTTGGCAGAAATTATATCATTTTGCGAAACAGATCTATTTAGAAATGCATTAATTGTTTGATCATAAAATGAAGTAACAAGTCTTACCATGAATTCATTTGACATAATAAGAATTCCAAAATTTCTTTATAGATTTACTTTAATTTTCTACGTTAAAAAACAATCTCTGATAAAATTCTGAAACTCTCACTCCAGCAAGAAATTTCTTCGATAAATTTTTGCTGCCTTCCAAAATTTATAATTACATTTAGCAACTATACATGCATAATTAGATTTACAAGCATTTCTTACTGTACTGTGCTAAAAGAATTGTCTTTTTTTCGGTCTTGAGAAAAACGCAAATGATAACCTCACGGAATTTTACTTATACTTCAATTTAAAATTAAGTTAAAAACCAACCAAAAATTAGCTTAGATTTTATACAAAATTCAGCCACAATTCAAGAATGATAGTATAAAAATTCTGAGGCAAAAGTTATTTGTGCCTTAAAGAATTCTATGCATTTTTCAAAGGAAATCGACAGTCATTTGCGTAAATAATGCTCCAATCTAAGGCTAAGTTTGTTCTTAATTGTATTAGATTAGAATGAAATTTAGGTATATTTTACATCAGCATGTGTGGCTCTGTATTAGTAAAATTTAAGTAACGGGAATATAAAGCAATGATTGTCAAAATATAAATGATTGGAATGTAATGCATATTTATGTGGTTTTCCAACTGGAAGTTTTTAAATTTTTAATTAATGTATGTACGTAATAAGAGAAGCTACGATTACGCACACTAAGCACAAAATGTTCAATATAATAATAATTATTATTATTGAATACATAATATTATTACATATACGTAAATAAATAAGTATTATTATAATATTTATTACTAGTATATTGTGTATAAGTGTATAATTTAAAGTTACGCAAAAATGTAATCTTAGTTTGGCGTAAACAATTGCTATGTTGTATTGTTACTTAATTTTGATTATCAGTAATTCACTGTTTCTTAATTTTGATTTACAGTAACTGAATTTTATTAGTTTGGCTTTATTTGTTTCAATTAAAGCAATTGTTGGAAGATAATTTCTTTTAAGCTGTAATGGTTCACTTTAAATTTTAAGTTTGGTAATATTACTCAATTTATCCTTTAAAAGTGAAGTTTTGTATTTTAATTTAAATTTTTGTTTAAGAGGTTAAATTTAAAGATCTGCTTTTATTTTACTGTTTTATTTGAGTTTGTGGATACTTGAGCACAGGTGGGCCGCTGTTGGTATGATAACAGTTTTCTTTATTTCTGGAAATTCAATTTTAGAATCTTCACAAAATTTTCCTTTCTTATTCTTGATAGGGCATTTTACATAAATACTTGTTTATATGTCTTTATTTTTAAGTAATGTTTGTTATTAATGATGCAGTTTTGTTTATCAACACTCATCTGTGTGATGAATTATTTCATTTAAATCATAAAATTAATAATTTCTTCATCCATTGAAAAATGATCCGTCTTTCCCAAATAACTGAGTAAACGGGGATTACTTTATACAGTATTCAATGCCTTTTTATCACGCTAATACGAGAAATTTATTTATTAGTAAAATATTACAAAAACAAAAATGAGCATAAATATAGAAGTTTATTCTGATGATTCGGGCTTGAATTGTGCTCTTAACGAAAGCAGTAAGTACATACATTAATTAAAATCCATCTCATAGCTCCGTTTTAATTATGGCGACGTATACAAGACTTACCTGCCACTAGTAAAAATGTAGAGTCATTAGGATTTCCGAGACAGGAGACTTGAAAATTGTCCAATGGCCTCGGTGGAACTCGAACCTGGACTTTTCGAATACGCACCGAGGGTTCTACCGCTACAGAATGAAAGCATGCATAAACGAGGGGAAAATACCTTAAAAGTATGTCTTCGCGAAAGGTTTCTTCAATGAAACTAACACGTATCCACGTTAAACTTGAGTAAAAACCATGGAAACTGCTATGCATCCAAACCCTTCTCCGGGATTAAAACCGAAATCAAACTACCAATGTGCAGTGACTTAAACACTCAACCCTCTGGTTGCATTTATCAGTATTTGTATCAAAAGTCTTTGCAAAATAATTGCTTAGATACAGTTATTAGGTAATACTGAATTAATGTATTAAATACGTTTTTAATATAAAGAAAATCTTTCACTCAGTCTACCGCTATCATCACTGGCATATGGAGAGAAAATAATTTTTTTTCTGATAATAAAATATCTATTCGTCTATAATATTTTGTGACTAAACTATCCAACACTTCCACACATTTATTGTTTCATTTCACTTATATTCCATTAACTACATATAAGAACAAAACACGGTACTTACGGAACATTCCTTCGACCATTTTTGCATATTAAAGAAAAGACGCCAAACTACTCGATTTTTCGCAAAAAATGGAAAAGTCTTCTTCCAACACGCTGGGTTTGATGTAACATTGATTACACGTGTTAGTTATTATTCTTGAATAAAGGCTTCTTTTTTCCCTCTATCACGCATCTTCGAAAACAAATTATTAAAATTAAATTAAATAAATGGTAATATAATAAATTTGAAAGGAAAATAAGAATAATTTAAAAATGAAAAAAAATATAGAAACGAAAATAAAGACAAGGATTAAATTCAGCAATTCTAATGAAAATGCACTAGCGAAGTATTGTAACGTAGTTTACGTGAGATGAGATCACTTGTAATCATGTGATATGAACTGGCGAATCAAGATGTTGAACCATAAAGCATAGTAAATTCTCAAAATATTGTCTTTTTACAAATTTATTGTTTAATTTGGTACTTTTCCGTTTTGCCGGCGCAAGCGATAAAGTCGCCAATAATGGTACAACCGATGCCAAACGGAATATTCTCGGTGGTAACCTTTTACGCCCCAATTTCAAAACAAGTCGCAGCTTTTTCTTATCAGATTGATTGTTTCTTTCAATACTGGCATATAATTACATAGAATTTTTATCAGATAGTTCAGTTTTATGTCTAAGGCCATTTTCGGTAATTAAGTCAATTAGGATGCAATTAGAGCGCTTACCCGAAGCCGAAAATATAGAAAAGGTAAAGTCAAGGGTTAAATTCATCCATTCTAATGAGAATGCATTAGCGAAGTAAAGCACTACAATTTTACATAATTTCTGAGTAAGCTATTCGTACGAATTGAAATATTTCTTGCATTTAAACTTGTGTTCCAAATTAAGATTTAACTTAAAATTAATGTAGATAATTACTGAGAGCATTAGATTTTTGTAGAGTAGTTTACGTGAAATGAGATCGCTTGGGGTCACGTGATATGAACCGGCGAATCAGGATGTTGAACCATGAAAGCATAGTAAATTCTTAAATTAATGTCTTTTTACAAATTTATTGTCTTTATTTATTGACTTTTTATAAAATTTTAAGCGATATTAAAATGTTTATGTTTTCTTTTTTAAAAGAATTTTTAGAACTAACAATTTTTAATATTTTTTATGTGTATACTGTATGTTGTCGCCAATAAAGTCTGCTTGGCGAGATTTGCGCCGGCGAAACGGAAAAGTACCTTTAATTTATTGGCTTTATACAAAATTTTAAAGGATATTAAAATTTTGCTGCCTTCAAAATAAAAAAAAAAAATCTTCAGAACTAACATTTGTTAACATTTCTTATGTGTATAGTTTATGTTGTCTCCAATAAAGTCTGCTTGGCGAGATTTGCGCCGGCGAAACGGAAAAGTACCGAACTAACATTTTTTATATGTATAATGTATGTTGTCGCCAATAAAGTCTGCTTGGCGCGATTTGCGCCGGCGAAACAGAAAAGTACCGAATTGGTTACATGTAAATTTGCGTTTATAGTAATTAGTCAGTCACACATACAAATATTAATGCTGAAAGCAGTGTTGTAATTTCATAAAGTAGAATGAAAATACGATTAAAAACTCCACTTGAAATACTAAGGTAAACAAAAAGTTAATGCTCACATTATATTTATTTTTCTTGTTGTTGACAAATCAGAAACTGTAACCAACTTTTAATTCGAAGATTAAATTATCAATTATTTATTATGTGATTTATTAAAAATGCATTTTTCTTTACATTACAAGATTTGGGTTGTAATCAGCGACTGTAGATTGAACTTTATTTAAAGTACCAGACAGCAAACAGTTGTAAACCATTTATCTCGATTCAAGAAGCTTGCAGAATAATATATACTTGCTATCTGACAATGAAAAGCTTCACTCAAAGGGTTCTTCCGTAAAGTGCGCTGTTCAGATTTCACACCTATTAAGAGCTTTGTGCAAATGACAACAGCCTGCGGAAACGCAGGGGGAAGGAAGATCTCGCGTAGCGTCTCAACACGTTTTAAGCATGTAATCGGGAAATCTTGCTTTGTGTATACACATCTTAATCATTTTTCGAGAATTTTAGTTCCGTATATACGCGTCTTAAACGACTTAGAGTGATCTCTATAAACGTTTAAAGACGTCTTAAGCAGTTAAAGGTTTAAAATAAAAATTGTATTTGATAAACCTGATGCACATAACCTTAAACCATCTAAATGCAGTTATCTAAGAAATCAAATTACATATCTAGGCTTTAATTATCCAGGCAAAGTTCAGCCTGATGATAAAAACCTTAAGGTTATCAAGTACCTAAAAATAGAAAGGAAGTTGGAAGATTTTTAGGTCTTGTAGGATTTTATCGTAGTTTTATTCAAAATTTTGCTCACAGAGCCTTACCTTTAAGAGAACTGACTAAAGAAAAAGTAACTTTTAAATAGACTAATAAGGCTCAATAGATTTTTGATACTTTAAAAGCTTAACTTTCAACTCAGCCTATTTTAGCTTTACCTGAGTTCAAGAAACCTTTTACTTTGTGTACAAACGCCTCGAATTTTGCTCTGGGAGCCATTTTAGGTCAAAAAGGTGAAAATGGATTTTACACCCTATTTGTTTTGCTAATAGAAAATTAAAAAGTCCAGCTACTAATTATAGCACAGTTGAAAAAGCAGCTTTGGCAGTAGTTTGAGCGACTGCCCATTTTAGACAATATTGCTTAAACAAACATTTTACTGTTTATTGTGATTAGGCTTCACTTTCCCATGTACTTAATCTAAAGTACCCAACTTCTAGGATTGCTCGGGTGATGCGATAGTCTCAGTGTGATTACAAAATTGTTCACAAACCTGGAAAATGTAATTTGAATGCAGATTATTTAACCATATCTGTAAATGTAACTGAATAAATAAAAACTTCAGCTACTTCTGATCAACCATTAAAGAACAAGCTCTACATCTTTACTGTATACAAATAAAAGAATATTTACAGAACAATAGTATTACAAAACCTCCTTCACAATTTTTTGAATTGAAAATGATATGTTATATTGTAAATTTAAGAACATTAAAATACGTTGGCAAAATCAAAATCGCATAGGCTTACCTAAAACCTTAATTCCAAAAATTTTGCAACAAAACTATGATCCACCTGTAGCTGCTCATTCTGGTTTTCATAGAATTCAGAAAGCTTTCTACTGGAAAAACATGCATAAGCAAAGTCTTAATTACATGAAATCCTGTCATTCATGTATACAAAAATGTGTTTGTTTTGTATACAAAATTCATGTATACAAAAATGTGTTTAAATTGTTATGAGAATTGTATTGTTTTACGTACTAGGGAACGCTTTACTGTTTTCGTTTTAGTTTTGAATATTTGGCTGTGGTTTCTTATTTACAAGTGTTTGTTGTGTTTTTGGTCTATTTCATTTTTTGCCTACATTATTTTTTTATCTGTTTTTTTTTTTTTTTTTTTGGTGGGCAAGTTATGAACAACTTAGGATCAACTGTGTGTTTCCCTTTGTATTTACGCACTTGTGAAACGCGTTTTGAGATTACTTAATTCACAGAATGCTTCCTTAATGAGAGTTCCAATAGCTAACAGACCTATTCAACGTATAGACATGAACATTGTAGGCACTCTGCCTTTGACGCTTAAAGGAAATAAATACATTTCAGAAGCTTATGCTTTTTTAAATTGTTCGTCTGAAACCATAATTAAAAAACTTGAATTGTTCATTGGTTCTTATGGAGTACCACAGCATATAATCACAGACAGAGGTACTAATTTCATTTCACAAGCTATTACTGAAGTTTGTTAGAAATTAGGAATTTTTAAACACATCACTACAAGTTATCATCCACAATCAGATGGTGTCGTGGAAAGATTAAATGCAACACTGATTAACTCTTTAATTCGTTTGGTTTCTGAAACACACGAATATTGGGACAGTCATTTACCATTTGCTTTGTTAGCACGTAGAAGTGGGAATAATCAGGCTTTAGATGATTGTCCAGCATTTTTTTCTCTTGTATGGCCGAGATTTAACGTTAACATTTGATATTTTGACTCGGTCTAAATTTAAGACTTATGATAATACTAAAATTTATTCTTAAGACTGCAAAAAATAATTTCAATTAGTAAAGACAAGCGCAGGAAATTATTTTTAATTTTTATCTGGTATAGGCAAGGACTTATTTGGTGATGTTTTGTTACTTTTTGGCTTATTCCGTGGATATTCAGGACAACCTTTATAAGCTGAAATGCGATTATAGCCACAAAGGACGTCTTTACACGGTCCCTGTTCCTTTGTATGGGTGCATTCCCATGGTTTATGGTATTCCGCGCATTTCATGCACCTATATTTGTTATAGCATGTCGCCTGGCTGTGTCCATATCTCTAGTATCGATAACACTGCTTTGGTCCTAGTTTAGATCTGTAGCCTTCTATTACGACTCGCATTGATAGGAGATTCTGTATTAGACAAGTACTATTTCCGCATTAGTCAGTAGCTTTTTTATGACTACTTTAATTATTTTTTTAGTTTTAAGCTGAAATATATAGAAGGGAATACCGAGTTCCTTTAAATGTTGAGTAACACTTCTATAATCGTCAGCCTCTTGAACTTTTATGTTTAGATTTCCACTTTTCCAATTACTTTCTTTCTTTTCCGCTTCAGTGCGATTAATTTGAGTGTAGCCTAGCGCTAATATATTTGCTAATCCTTCAGTGGTTAGTTTAATCAATTCTATCTGACAGTTAGCCTTAGACATAATCCTTAAACAATTTCTTATCCAGAAACCATAAAAAATAACATAGAGCTCTTACCTGAGTTAATGCCGGATTGCTGCCACCAAGGTACCAAGTCTATATCCTTAGCAAGCTCACGGATTTGTAACTAAGTAATTGAACTTTACAATTTTGTACTTATTGGTAGTGTTAGATAAATTATTTTTCCTTACTAGAAAGTGTTTTGTAAGAGCTGGATCCAGTTTGTTAATTTTTGTGCTGCGCGATAAGTTTCGTTGACGGGTTGTTTTTGAATTTATCCAGTTCATGTTTCGTCAAGAATTTCAATCTTCTTGTCTTCAATGCACATTTTTTTTTTTAAATCTTTGTTTGGCTGGACCACTTTCTTTCTCCTTTAAATTGTTATGAGAATTGTATTGTTTTACGTACTAGGGAACGCTTTACTGTTTTCGTTTTAGTTTTGAATATTTGGCTGTGGTTTCTTATTTACAAGTGTTTGTTGTGTTTTTGGTCTATTTCATTTTTTGCCTACATTATTTTTTTATCTGTTTTTTTTTTGGTGGGCAAGTTATGAACAACTTAGGATCAACTGTGTGTTTCCCTTTGTATTTACGCACTTGTGAAACGCGTTTTGAGATTACTTTGGAAGACGACTGTATTTCGTCTTTGGTTGTTGGATTCATGAATTTTTGATATTAGGTTTTGTTCCCCTTTTAGTTTTAGTTAAGGTTGTTGTGTACTCAAGTCTTTAGTTATAATCTTTTGGGGTTAAGTCACGCTTTATGTCGGCATGGCCTTTGGGCTTGTCTTTTGCATTGTGTTTGGATACAGTGTCTTTGACCCAAGGTTTATTAATTTTTGCCTGTTTTTCGTGGGAGAGAATAAAGGTGTGTTAAATTAGTTTTCACAGGCTAATGCTTAGTTTTGCTTAATATTTTTTTAGTGAGTGTATTGTTGTTTTATTGTGAATCGCCCTGTGTTATTCTGATTCTCAATAGAAGATGGCAGGTTAACTTACTGTCTTTTAACTTTTAGTTTAATTGGTAAAGTTTGATTTTGTCACTTTTGGTCAGTTTAAGAGCTGGCTTCTGTCAAGTAGTTCTTAACGTTTTTTTGCCACTGTCACCACTACTTAAATTTATTTGTAATTGTCACCACTACTTAGCGTGTAAAACTTTGGTAAGCAATTTTTTTTTTTTTTTTTTTTTTTTTTTTTTTTTTTTTTCTTCGGGGAAGGATTATTATGTAATATTGATTTTTAACTTTGGTTATCGCTAATTCAATATATCTTAATTTTGATTTCCAGTAATTGAATTTTATTAATTTGATTTTATTTGTCCTGCTTAAATTAATTGCTGTAAGTTAATTTCCTTTACGCAGTAATGATTGATTTTAAAATTTAAGTTTGATAGTGTTAATTTTTCTATCCTTTAAAGGTGAATTTTTTTTTTACTTTTAATTTTTGCTTAAGAACTTAAATTTAGTCATCTGGTTTTATTTTACTGTTTTGTTTGAGGTTGTTTTGGTTAGGTGTGTAAATTTAATTAAATTTTTCTGTTTAATGTATACCCCTCTTTCTATTAAGTTATAAATCCATATTTTCTGACTCTGGTGGTAATTTCAACTAAGGTAACTAAGAAACATAATTTTTAGAAAGGATTACTCATACGAATAACTGTGTAACTTCAGTATTTCAACAGCTGTATTGAAAACGTTTTGTATTTGATTGAATTTAAACTTCAAGTCATGCATTTAATATTCAGTACCTATAAATAAGTGTGGTGAATAAGTTATGCAATTTCAGTGCTTATTGTTAACATTACTTTTCCGACAATTTGAGGAGTGGGAAACATTCCTATATACCATAATTTGTTACAAACTATTTTTTCTTATCTCTAGTAAACAACGTCCCTTCCTTTTGAAGGTTACTTCTTTGTCAAAGATTTGGTCACATGGAATATTTGCACATTCGGCACCCTTCATTCGCAGGGTTCCTTATTTGTAATTGTATTAAGGGGGAACGCCAGCGAAGGAGAAAATTTTGGCCGTTCAGCGTATTCATGTATTAGTTCTGCACCCCTGGTGAGGCTAGGTCGAAATATGTTGTTGACGTCGCTATTTGAGAAATGTTTGACCTCTCGGAATAGTATTGATGGCATTGTATTGAAAATATTGAGAGGAAAGCCAACTTTTGAAAGCTGGAAAACCCTTTTCCGCGGATAATCGCTGGTTCCCACTCAGAGTGTTTCTAGAATTGGGCGACTGTTTTTTCCTCGTTCTACGCTAAGGTTCCTGTCAAATGAAGAAAAACGTCTGCGCAGTTTTTCGAGAGAGTAGCTGGAGCTGAAATGAGGAGACTCACTTCCATCGACTGCGATGACAGACATCAAGAAAAAGACTTACCTTTCATCGAACAGCAGAAAATGACCAGCCGAATCTTGGAAGCGTGGAATCCTCCTAATGGAAGAGAGAGAAGGATTGTCCAGGGCGGAAAAAGGAGTGGAGATCCTTGCAGTGACTTACGCAACAGTGCAGTTGCACTGTCTTGGGAATCAGTCAGATAATGAGTGCAAAAGCACTGATGCATTCCTTAGACTAAATTTATTCATATACGTTCCTTTTCATTTTTATAGATGGCAGTACTCCGGAAAATCTTGCGAGATCATTGCTTGTTTTCCCACTGCGACAAAATTGTCCCTTCGTTCCTTGAAATTATTGTAACAAAATGTTAAAGCACAAAATAAAAGGTATTGGGCTCAATGCTTGCTGAATTATAAATAATTTAGACAGGTATGATTTTTGTACAGTTTCCTCAGTTTTAAAGCTAGGCGCCATATATTTTAAACTATTCCTGTAATTTAAATTCAGTGAATGAACTTTCTTAGTAAACGTTAGATATTTAACTTTACTTACTTTGTTTTTTTACTTTCTACTTGTACACTGTACTCAGTTTAACTAAACTGGCTATAATTTGCTTATTTGTAATCACAACGCAATTCAAATTGTTTTCCATTTTATGTTATTCTATGTTACATCAATATTAGTAATAATATATGCTTATACACATTACACTTTATACAGTATATATTATATACAACCTGATATACCCGAGTTTGTCATGGAATGTATTATCACATTTAATTATGGCATCAGCAATATTCGTAAGTAGCATGGTATATTTAACACGATCAACAAGATTTCAAGGTTGTTCAGATACAGTCCATCTCATTCAGAAGCAAACTGAAGGCAGAACGTAGGGAAAAAATTCAAAGGAATGTTGCGCAGTTTTGAAAGTAAATGAAACTCTATGTTCATGAAACTTTACTTAAAAAATGCTTATATAACCAGCACAGAAAAGAGAAATTTTTTACTTGTTTGCAAATAATTTTATGATTTCATATTCCAACTAAATGTAAATGATTGGGATATTATGTTGAATCCAATGGCGCAGAATTGCTACATTAATAACATTGCAGAATTGCTACATTAGTCCCAGATATGCAGTTGCTATCAAAGGTTCAGACATTATTATCTAAATTAGCTTTACTTTTTCCTTCAGTTCTGAGGTTCTTGAAGAAAATTAAAAAAAATTAAATAATACAATTATATGCTGTAATAGCAGCAAGAAACATTTCTTTTCATTTGTAAAATAACCTAGTCAAAGATCCCTCAACAGAAATTAAATCTTCTCCAATAATTACTGAAAAATATGCAAACGTTTGGTTTTGTGAAATCTAAAATTATCCAGAAACCTAGAAAAATTCCAATTCATAGAAACAGCCAATGTTTATTCAAAGATCATTAAAACTGTCAGAGGTGTCCAAAAAAAATTCGAAGTATCATTTTTCTCTATTCGAAGAAGCTTTCATTAATTTCATTTTTCCCCAACCTATAATTTTGTGGCTCTGTCATCAATTTGCAAGTAGAAGATGGGGAATAGAAAGCAGTAATTTTTCCCAAAACCTATCATTTCCAAGCGTTGTTTCGAAATGTCTCAGCGAAACACTCTGTAAAATACTTTACAGATGTTGTGGTTTTCAATGTCGAATAGTGTCGAATAGTGGAACTAATCATTTGAAGCAAAACTTTCACAGAACTAAATATAAATGCCCTTTGCTTTAAAGCAGGAAAATATAATTAGAGATGAAATTAGATTTTGTCTGCGCGTGAGAGTCGTTTAATATTCAAAGAATTTTTTTAGTGAGATTAATGAGTATCAGTTCGAAAATATGAAATAAAAAAAATAAATAAACTGAATTATTCTAAGCAATAATTATATCCAAGGGCTTTAATAACCCATAATTGAATTAGTATGTGTTAGATGTATGCAATTAAATAAATGAGTTTTAAAAGAATTACGTATTAAGGGAAGTTCGTTTTTACAAAATTTTTACAAATACTAATTGCGTATGTCTAAATACATTACAGACAAAACGACGGACAATTTTCGTGAAATAAATGCGGTATTGTTGGTAGCAATAAGTTTCTATTACAAGCTTGAAGAATCTCAGTGCTTATAACTAGAAGTAAAGGTATTTATCATACTCAACTATATTTTTTATGCTTTAAAAATAATTACATTTCTTAATAATTAGTTCAGTTTATGAAATAAATAATTGATGGTAAATTTCGTATGTTAAGGCAAATGATCCAAACCCACAAAAATTACTAATAGTAACAAAGTTTTAATATTCTAGTGACAAAAATAACATATAATTGGCTATAAAAGTAGGAAATGTAATAAATTTCACATGTATTAGAGTTTCTATTTCAATCTGAATAATAATTCTTATTAATATTATGAATTTTTGCCCTCCGAGAGAAAACGTAAATGCTCTAATTTCTAAACTATGCCTTGTCATCTGAATATAGAGTTAAATTCTTTTGAATAAATTTAACATTTGATAATAATTATCATTTAATTCTTCAAAGTTAGAGAATCATTCTATTCATTTGAAATTTATAGCGAGGCAGTATTTTATATTATATTTAATTATATTTACTGAATATAACTTCATTTTATATTGTACAAAACTCAAATAAATCCTAGTCGTAATTTAACGATCAAAACTACAAAAAAAATGCATTTATTTTATAAATTAATTACTTTTTTGGATATTAAATAATGCTCATACAATCTTAGAGTTTTTCCTTTTAGATCCACATTTTATTTATTTCTTCGATTGCCTGATGAATGACGTACTTCTATAGAGAGTAACGTATTCTAGGCAAACTTCACTCTGATACTGATGGTGGTAGCCCGTTCTATTCCAGCCTCCGTCCTTTCAGTAAGGGTGCAAGGAGTTACTTTTACATGTAGCTCAAGTTCATTTTTACAAGAGTATGTTCCGAAATACATCAGACATTTTTCTCTTGGGAATTTAAAGTATGTTTTAACTTGTAATTTTTTACTTATCTTTTCTTAATATATTTTAATTTCATATTACGTACTTTCTTAAATTTAATTTACTTTTGCCTTTTAGTTGTTTTTTAGGATTTTTTCTCAGCTTTAACATCGGTAATAACCTAGTAAAGCGAATGTTATTTTACTCATTAAACTACGATTTTGAACCTTCAAAAACAGAAATGTTACCTACTCTTTTTTTTTTTTTTTAATTTTAATTTTATTTACGTTTAATAGTATTTTGTTTTTCTATCATGCTTTTAGTCGAAATAGCCAACATTATTGCGTTTAAAATTGTAGACAATCCTTGAGCATTTTTTAGCTTTAATATATTTCTCTGTAAGATGTGACTTGATTTTGTATCTAGAGTTTTTATTTCTACTTTTATCTGTATATTTATTTTAATGCAATAATGCACTTTTGTTTTTTTTTTTGTTTCTTTTAAGGTCTGATATCATGTTGGATACGTTTTTGAATATTTGAGAATTGAAAGTAAAATTTTTATTGTGTTTTTAATTTTAGTGTTAGTTTTTTTTCACTCAGAGAACCCAGAAAGATGGTGTTGTACCTCTCACATACAGCGAGTATAAGTCTGTCAACAGCTGCAGGAAGAAAACATTGGCAGTGCTGGAATGGCAACAGCGGATGATATTCTATAGGTTTTGATTTTTGATTTTGAGTCGATGTTTTTGCGTCTTTTGCGATACTATTGCGTTACAAAATTTGAGTTTTGGGTGAATGAAATGGAATTCGCTGCCCCGCTGCGGATATTAGTAAAATATATTTAGAAAATTAGCTGCGTTGAAAAGGATGAAACCCTTGTGTTTGAATTTGCGGTATTTTACCTCCTAAAGTTGCGTCGAGTTCAGAAATTATGCCAGGCTTATTCACGCTGGTGCAGATAAGTTCGAATTTTTGTTATTGTGTTTATTGTGTATAACTTGCGAATATATGAATAGAATTCTATTAAATAAACATTTAAAATTCTGGAATGGTGTTTAAAATTTTAGATGTAGAGTATTCACGTTGCTATATCGGAGCCAGTGGCAGTCAGGTGTAAAGAAAAATTGTTTTTGCTCCACGACATAACAGATGGAATGCGTTTTCAGAAATCCTTAGTTGCGCTGATTTAATTTTTAAAACTAGTACCAAATGATGAGTCTCTTTGAAACGATGAACTATTAATAATTAAATGCAGTCTTTCATATTGTTTTAAAAATTGTGAACAATTAATTTATTGAAATTGCATAGTTCCTTTTTATTTACTTAATAAATATTTTTCAGTAACAATAACTCTTTACATTTTCCAGGTGAGTATAATCTTTTCAATGTGAAAAGCTATATTTCTTTAAATTTAAAACTATGTAATATTCCTCTATTTAAATTGAATTTTATATGTAAAATTTTCAGAAGAAAATGACTTAGGATATGACGTATGTGCTGAATTCGTAAAAATGTATAAAATTCTTCCAAAATATCAGGGCCAAATAAAGATGAATTTTACTTAGTTTTTAAAATTGCATTATCATTACAATTTTTACAATTACATTGTCATTACAACTTTTACAATTACATTGTCACGGGCAATTTTTTTCAAATAACATATAGTTTGCATACTTTAATAAATTAGAAAAAAATATAACCGAATAAGATAGACTACATACTAATTTATAAACTAATACAAAATAGATTGATATAGATAGAGTACTGCAAAATTTTTGCAAAATGTAGTATTTTGCAAAGCAATTACTTCATTACGAAATGAATTGATGTTTTAAATGAACTGGCTTTTAGTTACAGATTAAATTTGGGTTTCATTATATTTATATATGTAAAAATTTTAATATTGTCAGGTTTGTTCATTTTCTCCTGAACAATTCCCATGAAATAATAAATAATATCAAAGCCTTTTTTTATTGTTATTTCTTTTTCATTTTTACTATAAAAATTTCCTTTTGTGCAGATTTTACTTAATGTATTCTTAACCAGTTTCGTCCCTCCAATCATAGCTTTGAGATTTAAAGGAAATTATAAAAGTAGTCAATTATTTTGAAATAACATCTCACTTATATTTCGTTCCTGATATATGGCAGCTTTATAGAATTGAACTTCGAGACATGTGTTCAAACGAATTCATGAGAATCGTATAAGAATTGAAATTTTTCATAAATCTTCTTTTAAAAATTTTAAAATTATATTTTAATTTTTGAAGTAATAATTAAATTATTAAATTTATATTAAAATTCTTTTAAAAGCCCTATCATTTTTATTTAAACTGTCTTAATGTTCGATTCTTTTAGAACTTTAATTACTTCAAAACCACATACATATATTTTTGGAATATTTCCCTTTCTTTAGCTTTCTTAACCTCCACTTTTCCAATTTTTCTTTCTTTTGCTTCAAACTACAGAACATCTAATTTCTTGTAAGAACCGAAATATAAATTGCATATTCACATATGTAATGCATCTGAATTCATACGTTTAATATTTTCTGTGGGATACGATTGCAGTTATGTAGTATTTCTTTTATTTTTTAAATTTGTATACATCTAAAAAAATAAAATGTGAAGAAAGGGGATGCTGATAACTATGAACTGAGTGGCGGAAACCAAAGTGAGTCATCTCATGATGACCCAGCTCAAATTTCATATTTTCGAGTGATGATGACGGATACTTACATGATGGATACTATTAAACTTCCGATTACACATGCATTAATTAAAAATTTAAAAGTTCCTAATACTGGCATTTAAGGAAAATAAAAACTAATGATCTGCCTAAAGAAATTCATAATTATTCACACAAATGATGGTATTTTCAATGCATGAAATAAAGATGAAATTCAATATCTATTCATGATTAAAGAAATTAATTCCACATATCTTACAGGTAATGTTTTCTACGAGGTATTTGTAATAGCACTGGATCTCACTGAATACCTCTATGTTTTCAAACTTTCAAACGTAGGTCTCTTTCAAGAAAGGAAGATGCAGGAAGTTTAAAAATCATTTACACAATAAAAGTTTATTAGATAAAGATATTTAGGTTACAATGATTTCAAGGAAAACCAGAAGAAAAGTGGAAAGAAGTAAACGAAGATGAAAGAGAAAAACTAAGGCATGTGCGAAAATGGTAATGTGTAGACAACTTATTACGCTAGATTTATTAGCAAATTAAGTTCGAATTTAATGGAATTTTATTTACAAATATTCACCATAATGTCCTAAAAACGTCAACAATTCCGAAAAGAAAAGGCATCTATCATGATTTATTTTTTTTTAGAAGAAAGTTGGCTTACGGAAATTCCTGAGCATTGGTAGTTAAATGCGGGGACTAGTAATTCGTTCTATACAAATTGGTAGTATTATGGATGTTTACGTGGTTTTCCTTATGTATCGTTTAAATACGCGTTAATTTCTTTTAGAACTTACTTAATGTAGAATCAGTCTTGTGGACCATAGCCTTCGTTTGCTTGCAGGATTCACCAAGCTTGAAATCAGGAAAAGAAATGGAAAATTTGTCTAAGTTTAAATGCTATTTATTTTAAATATCATTCTAAACAATATACTAAATGCTACTCCTTGAAATTTCTGTAGTTGATTATTTATGGTACTTAACGCCGTTTGTATTATCCGTATTTTCATGTTGGTCCAGGCATACATATATTAAGCAAGGATAATCATGAATTCGGTATAAATCAAAACATATTTGATAATGTTCCGTTATCAGACGATGTTATCCCTTCCATTAAAAGAAATCCAGATTTGCTGACTAACGTCGTGGTGGTGGAAAAGGTATGGTGGTACTTCTTTAAAAGGAAATGGCAAAGACTGGAAGTCGGATTTCGTAAACATTAGGAGTAATAATAATTTAAATACCTTTTATGAGCAGTGCAATTTTCAAAAAGCAGTTATAGAGACTTCATGATCAATTTCATAATCATTCTCTTAAGCCATGCGAGTAAAAGCGATTGATCTATCCCGGGTATGACGTCATCTACATCAAACAATTGCAACGAATAGACGAAACGACCTGGATAAACCACGCATTTCAATGTCTTACTAAGAGACTTCAGTAATCTTGATTAAACTGCGACATCAGTATGTTTCGATAGCACAGTTAATTAAATTCAGACTTCAAACTAAATGATGTATTCTTAGCTTGTAATCAGAATAACATTTCTATGTCTTTATCAGATATTCTGCTTGTGATTTAATTTAGAGAATCAAGTGAATTGTACATAATAGTTATTCTTAGTTTAAGAAAACTCATTTCTAGTGTGTGAATAAATCCTACTACATGCAATCTTCTTTAGATTAATTAATCTGAAATATATGAGCTTAATTTGAAAATTTTAGAACGTAGTTGTCTGAAGATATTTATGTTACAGAATGTAGTAAAATACTTTGACATAAATTATTAAATGATTCAGCGTTGTTACATAACAATGTAGATATATTTTAGCGTTTTAAGAGAGGAAATTTTATTTAAGATTTATGATGTTTTATTGGAATATTTCATTTCAAATAATAGTCATACATGTATGTTAAAGATTAAACTTAACAAAACATATTTAATTTAATAATGTAATGAAAATATACAATATAGCTTCAATTATCTTGTAAAATTTCTTCTTATTTCTTTAATTTATTTGGAAATATGTTGCCCAAAGATGTAATTATGTATTAACTCTAGCTTCATAGCCCATAATGCAATTATTTATATATAGCGCCAAAATGTACTAAAATGCATGTGTAACATTTATAGCATTAAATTGCATATACAAGTAAACTAATAAACTATACAAGTTTAACTAATAAAATGGGAATGTATTATTTTTAACTAATAATTTTCTTGAATGCTTATGAAACTTTTATTAACAAAATGCGATTAAAACCATTAATATATAAATAGCCTTGAAGTATTTTAGGAGTTATTACATTCTGCCGAGCGTATTCTCAGGTTCTAAATGGTTAGGACATTCAAATAGCATTAGGCGTTTCTTGATTAGAAGCACATAGAGACCTCAAATGATTCTTTATGTGCCCTACTTCATAACCTAAAATGAACTATAGTATTTATAGCACAAAATGCGTGTATAGTATTTATAGCTCAAAATGCGTGTATAGTATTTATAACACTAAAATGCATATGCGATTTTATATAAGTAAACAAATGAAATGATAATGTAACTTATTTTTAATTAATAATATTTTTGAATACTCATGAAAGTGCTACTAATAAAATCTGCTAAAATACATTAATAGATAAATAATGAAATATGCTAGGAGTTATTACATTATTCTGTGAGCATTGTCAAGCTGAAAATGGTTAGAACATTCAGTGGTTAAAACATTGAAATATCATTAAAAGGCTCTGGATTAGAATCACGTGGAGAGTCCAAAGCATTCTTTGTGTACCCTGCTTCAAAACGCCTGATGCTGTTTCAGATGAAGTGGCCCTAAGTTAAAGAGCGACAGATGATAATTCTGTACCACCTATATTTGGTTTTAAGTCTCATGTTTCTTCGTTCTCGCCCTTTAATTTTGAAGTTGTAACGCTTTATCACATTTCCTCCATGCGCAACTCGTAGTGTGAATTTGTTAACACCTCCATTTATCACAGTAAGGCCTGCATTTGCAATCGCGTGGAGGAAACAGCTGATTCTTCAGCTGTTTTGATCCAAGACAGCTGATAAATTGTAAAAATAATAGTCAAAATGAATAAAACTAAGCAATACGTTTTCAAACAAATTTAAGTTAAGAAAATACATTTCCTCTACTATTTCGCCTCAGAGTAAAAAATAATGAAGTATACCTAATGATCAGTTAGATACCACTACCAGGACCGAAAACCAGTTTGTGTGGTAATTAAAAGATATTTGCAAAATAACGATAAAACTTGAATAAAATTCGAAAAGAATAAAAAAATAAATTATACATAACTGTCTATATTATTTATTATCTACTTCGCCATTATTCATACCTGTACGTACACTATCCAGCCAAAAGTATCCGGACACCTCCCTGAAGACGGGGACCTGGCAGGTCGAGTAATTTGATGCGTAACTGAAAGCTGTAAATGTTTTGGTAGTTGTTTGGCAGGTCATATTTATGCGTTTGGTGAGATAAGGAGTAAGTTAAACGAGCTTAGTGGCTCTGATCGTGACGCCATAGAGCGATGCCACCTTTGTATGAAATCAGTTCGTGAAATTTTGGATATTCTGCAGAAGCCAAAAGCCTCTATGAATGATGTAATTGTGAAGTGGAAACGCTGAGCCTGTGAAACTTCAAGTAAACAAAGTGGCAGGCCGAAACGCATGATGAAGGCAACGGTAGAATTCTGAGAAGGATAGTGAAACAAAATCAAAGTCCTCGTTAATTGAAATCACTCAGGAGTTCCAAAGTTCATCAGGGTTTAGTGCTAGCAAGAGGAGTGTTCGTCGAGAGTTAAAAAACCTGGAATTCCATGGTGGCGCAGCCGCTCAAAAGCCGACAATCTTCCACATAATGAGAATTGACGATTGCAAAGGTGCAAAGTTCATCGCCATTGGCCTGTGGACATGTGGAAAATTGATCTTCGAAGCTAAGCATCTCACTTTACAACCTGGCACCGGTTTACACCAGACGCGTCTAAGTTCGACAGATGCCCAGCGAGCGCTTCTTAAGTGAATGCATTGTACCAGCTGTAAAGCTTGGTGGTGGTAACATCATAGCGTGGCGTTGGTTTTCATGTTTTGGCCTGGGTCTTCTAGTTCCTGTGATCGGAAACATGATCTCTGAAATGTATGTGGACATTCTGGACAATGCTGCTTTCCCAACACTATGGCAAAACTTCAGGCAAGGACCATTTCTCTACCAGCAGGATAATTGCTCCCCGTCTTGCACAGCCATGATTTGACGTAATGGGTGTTTAGAAACTGAGTTGAGCCTCTCATAGCCTCGATATAAATCCTATAGAACACTATTGTGATGAATTACAAAGCAGATTAGTTAGCCAGTCAACTCGACCATCTTAATGCCAGCAATCACTTCAACTGTGATGGATGCATGGAAATCAGTTCCTATGGCCATTTATCAAAAAGTGGTGGAAAGTGTCCTCAGACTTGTGCGCGTTGTCATTGATACAAATGTAGGTCCAACATCATATTAATGTATGCCTCAGGGCTCTCCGAGTCCATATCACTCGGTCTCCGTATACTCAGCAGCTCTTATCACT
The DNA here is from genome assembly GCF_044657685.1 of Stegodyphus dumicola. Taxonomy (NCBI): domain Eukaryota; kingdom Metazoa; phylum Arthropoda; class Arachnida; order Araneae; family Eresidae; genus Stegodyphus; species Stegodyphus dumicola. The sequence goes on along the minus strand of NC_140772.1, from coordinate 92,791,641 downwards.
CAGAGATTGGTGGTCCTTTAAACTTGCCTTATAATGCATTATTTAGGTTACTGAATTATTTACAATATAAGACTTATGTAAAATACAGCCATATGCAGAATTAAGGAATCTGCAATATGTCGATTTTATGAAATGCTAATATAAATATTTTAATCAAATTTGGTATAGTCCCCTGTCACAAACAGACACGCTATCTGTAAAACGCAAAGTGTTTCACTGAAAGTCTGGTCCAAGATGCATGTTGGTTGCACAATACCAAACGCGCTGTCTTGTGTGCTGAAATAAGCGCGTTGCAAACAGCATGTCTTCTTGTTCAGCCCTATCTTATAAAGACTTCGTAGCTATAGACATCGAAGCTCAGGCTCCAGAGGCAACTTATACCTTCCCTGAGAGCTGTGAAGCTATAGCAGTCGCCTTTCGCCTCTCTGAAGTAAACAGATAATGATCCACTTTCCGTCATTTCGGATCTTGGTTGACCTTGTCTACGTCTTCTTGGTATGGATCCAGTGTTTGAACCTGTTTCCACAAAGTGCAGACGACACTGAGAGTTGCATTCATTTTTGTAGCCAACTGTGTTTGTGATTACCTGGTTCCAGTCCACCACTTTATTCCGTCATCCGTACCATCTGAGTGCTATTTCTAACTGGTACCTTATAAAATTTATCTAACTATTGCGAGAAACATGCAGAATGCCATGAGAGAGAAAGAGGAAACAAATCGATGTAAAACCTTCTTGCTCTTATATACCCCCACACCCCAAGTAGTACAGCAACGTCGTAACGACGTTGCGAACTCGTCGCGGATGACGTTGCAAAAACGTTGCAATATGTGGTCTTTAAGACGCCCAGATGTCCGCGAAACTCCACTGTTTTACAATCGTTGCAAGACGTCTTTAAAACGTCTTTGCAGATAAAGTTTTTGTCGCATAGACTTCGTTATTGCGTCTTTCGCAGGTGATATTTTGGTTGTGAAAGCATCGTATCACGACGTCTTAACGACGCCTAAATGTTCGCAAAATTCCACCTTTTTGCAACAGTTGCGAAAATGTCGTTATTATATCCTTGTATTACATATTGATTTATGCAGAAAAATAAGCTTAGTAATTAATATATTTTTCTTCTTTTTTAAAATTTTGTATTCTTGTACTTATCTAAAGTTTAAATATTTTATCATTTCCTGAAAACCAGAAGATAATACAATTTTTTTCTCTTTAGACTAAATATGCATAATTAATAATATCCTTAATTATTTTCAGTACTTTAAAGTTTTCAAATTTCTTTTCGACTAAATATGCATATCTAATAATAGCCTTAATTATTATTAAGTGAAAGTAATTATCAAAGTGGTTATTATAAATATATAACATTTATAGTAGGTTTTAAGTAAATAAAATTCAATTAGATATAAATAAAAGTAAAGATATACATGTGGGTAAAAAAAGAGAGTTTTGATAACATCATTATCACATTTATTTCTGTTAAATCTCAGACATTAAAAATTGCCCCTGTCATGATAAATTATGAAGCGGTTCTTAAGGTATTTTACCTGAACTCAAGTATAAATTTATTCGCATTTCACAGTAAAAAATATAACCATTAACTTCTATAGCTCAGAGATATGCAAATGAAAGACAGTATAAATTAGTTAATTAATGTGATCAAAAATATTTCATACAAAAATATACCTAAATCTAATAACTTCCCATATTCATATCTAAAATGAAATAACAACCTAGCAAACAACATACATGGCAGCACTATTTAAGAAAAAACATGAACTAGTAGTGTTTGAAAGCATAAATAGCAGAAGGAAGGTAACAGAACTAAAATTTCCAATTAATAAAAAAAATATTTGTGTTTTTTAAATAGTAAGCAATTAAAAGTGCAATATTTATGAATTGCAGTATTTACTATAAAGTTGATGTTTCTTAACACCATTTCTTTCGATCATATGTAAATGTACATGGGATGGCATCGTTCATTATAATCGGATGACGCGACAAGCTGTGAGAATAAATCTTTTACCTTTTTCCGATGATAGAAGTCAGACGATTCCGCCATTAAGACGATGACGCGATTAAAAGATGTTTGCATATTAAAGACTATTCCTTCTCTTCATTTGTAAATAATCTCATCTATTTCCTTCTACGTATGTAATTACTTTGTAGTTTCTAGCAACTATTCATGTTTCATTAAATATTCAAGTTTTGCATAAATCGGACTAGTTTATTAGCCCCTAGAGAGCTACAAAAGGAATAAGTTTAGAAAATATTCTTAGTTAGTAAGTACCGATTCTACAGATTTGGGCGCTCAGGCCGGGATGAGCCTAGGAAGAAGCATTATGAATATTACGAAATAAGAGAAGTAAGTTTTGCTTCGATTATTTCCACATTGTTACTTCTAAGAATAGTGTTCTATGATACTGTGAATTAAGATGACTACCTTAAATTCTATTCCTAGAATTTCAAATTCTTTAAAGACTGGGCCTACTAAGTCAATTAAACTTTTACATCAAATTGTGTTTGGAACTTTGGGTGATCGAAAAAATAGCGCTAGATTGCGTAACTTTTGTGGTTTTCCATCTGATTTGAATATTGAAGAAACAAAACAAAAATTACTTAAAACGCTTACTGCAAATGATTTTATTTCTGTGTGTAATTTGTTACATCTTAATTATGATTCAAATTCTGATAAAAACTGTGATTTACTATTGAATAGTCTTTTTGATTTTAAGCTTTTAAAATCCGAAAGTGATGACGATGATGAGTTATCTGAAAACGAAAGTGTTTATCATTCTGATAAAAATGATGATATTAATTCTGTTCGGTCAGAATCACCTCCCATAAATAACTCAGTGAATGAAAACATTATAATGCCTAGCAATATTTCCCTACATTTTCGTGATATCCTAGAAACTGTTTCTGAATTTAATGGCGCTGATACATATCCAGCTGAATCCTTCATTGGCGATTTAGAAGAATCTTTTAAATTATTTAAGTTATCGGAATTACAGAAAATTGTGTTTGCTAAAAAATTGCTTACTGGTTCTGCTAAAGTATTTATTAGGTCTTTGAAGGGTATAACATCATGGGACAAATTAAAAGAAAATCTTTTATCTGAATTTGGTTCTAAAATAAACAGTGCACAACTTCATAATTTGTTACAGAAACGACACTTAAAACCTGGTGAATCACTTTCCGAATATTTAATTGCCATGCGTGAAATAGCCAGTCGCGGTTCTGTTGATGATTCATCAATTCTTGATTATGTAATCAATGGGATACAAGATCAGAGTAGTAACAAAATTGTTTTGTACTTTTGTAAAACTATTTCTAAATTCAAAGAGAAATTAAAAATTTATGAGAAAATTCGCGTTCCAGATACGAAGAATAAGGGTTATTCAAGTAATAACACACAAAATAAAGCACGCTCTATATCTAATAAGAGTAAAGAACAGAGGTGTTATAATTGTGGAAGTTTAGGTCACAAATCTAATTTTTGTAACAATAAGAGTAAAGGATTTAAGTGTTTTAAATGCGATTTGTTTGGACACAAAGCCGTAGATTGTTCGAAACCATCATCTAAAAATATCCAAGATGCCAAAGCTGTTACTCCAATAACTCAGACTTGTCAGAAAGAAATGCATAAAACTGTTAATTTGGGTAATTTGCAAACTGATGCTTTAATAGATACTGGTAGTCAGGTAACGTTAATCCGAGAAGATATACATAAGAAGATAGGTTCTCCTGAACTGAAGTCGGCAGAGCTACAGTTAACGGAATTTGGCAACAAACCTATAGAGAGATTTGAAGGTGAATTCCAAATCGATGGTTCTTTACTTAAATCAAATATTTGCGTTATCGCAGAAAACAAGAAATCTGAGAATTATTCTGAAGAGCATAAAAATGCTCATTGCAGTGGAAATGGTTCTGAAGAAGGATATGGAAAAGTTGTTAATTATGGTTTTTTGCTTCCAAAACCAGAAACTGATCCTGTTAGTATAGTTCCTGTTACAGTACAGAATGTGATCAAACTGGATACCTCATCCACAATCAAAGCAAGTGGCAATGAATTTCTGATTTTGAACTCTGATGACGTCCTGAGTGATGCAGATTCTGATGTAAATGAAAATGATACTATTGAAGATGAATTAGTGCAAAAAGGAAACTCAAGCGCAATACAATTAGCTTTGATGCCAACGCGGAGAAACGCCACGGAAGAAGGAGATTCTCAAAAGAAGCATCTTCCTAAAGAAGAGTCTCATGTTAGAGTTTATGATGAATTAATTGCTAATTCTTCTAAAAAAAAACTTCAGTAACATATCTGATAACAGACAAACAAAAGAAACCACTGGAGACAAGGAAACTACAGAGACCACCGAAGAAGAAAAGAAGATTGAAACGCAGAAGTCAGTTAAAAAGTCTGATGAAAACGACGCTGATACAGAAAGCAAAGACGGAACAAAAGAAACTAAAGAAGGTGAGAAAAAAGAAGCGGAAATGCAGATTTAGAAGACCCAGGAAAAAAATCGAAAATCTTTGATAATGAAATAATGATTTTGATGATTCCTGATTTAGACTTTTTCCCAAGATGACAAATTTTTCCCGATTTGACTAATTTTTCACTATTTGACTAATGAACTATTGTAAGGATGAAATGTATGAAGGAAGACGACTTAAAGAAGACGATTTTAAGAAGACGCATTCGAATGACGGATCTTGAAGATATCTAAGACGCATTCAGAAGACGTATCCAGACGGTATCTCAGAAGACGCATTCAGAAGACGTATTCAGATGATGTTTAAGAAGACGTAAATACGAAGACGAATCCAGATGAATTGTTCCAGACAACGTCAAAGGAAGACGTGTTTGTGAAATACGTGCATTCAGATAGACTGCTCAAGATGAACGAACACAGAAAGAGCATTTAAGAAGAGCTAACGCTGTTATTTCTGAGGATGTTAAGATGATAAGAGAAGATGGCTGAAATAAACCATTTAAGACGACTTTTCCCTCAATAGTAACTAAATCTTTTTTTTTTTTTTTTTTAATTTTATTTTTCAGATCCCTAGATGAGATGGTGGTGCTACGAGAATGCGAGGCCGCATTCCATCAGGATGGACGAGCAGTTGTGGGATGGCATCGTTCATTATAATCGGATGACGCGACAAACTGTGAGAATTAATCTTTTACCTTTTTCCGATGATAGAAGTCAGACGATTCCGCCATTAAGACGATGACGCGATTAAAAGATGTTTGCATATTAAAGACTATTCCTTCTCTTCATTTGTAAATAATCTCATCTATTTCCTTCTACGTATGTAATTACTTTGTAGTTTCTAGCAACTATTCATGTTTCATTAAATATTCAAGTTTTGCATAAATCGGACTAGTTTATTAGCCCTTAGACAGCCACAAAAGGAGTAAGTTTACAATATATTCCTAGACAGTAAGTACCGATTCTACATGTATTTACCTATTTTTATTTCCTACATTTTAGAATAGTGCTAGATTACAATGATCATTTCAGGATCTTTTTATAATCAATCATTCCTTTTGATACTGTGCAGAATTTATAGTATACGATAGTAAGCTAAGTACGTTAAAGTAAGCTCTTCGTTAAATAGCACACGATGAAACTTTTTGTTACTATTTATTATGAATTTCTTTGTTATCACAAGCACATAAAATACAGCGAAAAATATACTTAATGAATATACTTAAATTATGAATATAATACACGTATTTAAGTATAATGAATATACTTAAATTTTAATAAAGAACAAAACGTAATTTCCAACATTCGTTTATTGATTTAATCTAATAGACATACATAACGGTAATATTTAAAAAAACGCAAATTACACAGTGTTTGGGAGGATAGATACTAAACGACAAGTAATAAAACTGCAATTTGCAATCAATAAAAAAAATATTTAATGTTTTCAATATTACACTTAAGTATGGCATAATTATAGATTACAATATTTCATAGTAATGCTAATGTTTACTTAACACTATTTTTTCGATAATATGCGCAAAGTCTGAGCACCAACCTGTATCATGAACACAATAATCGATTAATATGAATGATATACAATATAGCACTTAGGACGTTATAACCGAATCCGCGTATCCAAATATAACGGTAATCCGTGTATCCAAATATTGCATGACGTTATAACCGAATTCGTGTATCCAAATGTAATGATAATCCGTGTATCTAAATATTGCACCGCTGGAGCCACTGAAGACTGGAAAACCGCAATATAATTTTAATCACCGTAAAATTAAGACTATTTAACTGTACGGACGATTTTAGCACGTTGGAAGCAGATATTCACAAACAAAATAAGCAGAAATTCGACATTACCTCGATGATTTCGCCTCAATTCAAAATAAACTGCCATCATTATGTTTTTGTACATCGTTCTCTTTTTGTATTGAAGCTCTCCAGTATATAATTCCAACGGTGGAACAGAAGAGTGAAGAAAATATTCCTGAAAATAAGATGTCAAATTATTGCGCAGTTACTAACTTGTTCGAATTTGACAGGTAGCCAAAGCTCGCAAGCCTCGAGTTTAGATGCTCGTTTATGTAATCCTTCAGTAAATAGTATACATGGAATGTCGAACGGGAATTCAGTGCAACGTTTCAGCGATTTATTCAATTGCATTAAATCTCTCGACGTCTCTTCTGATAATTTAATAGAAACATTTTTAAATGGCCTAGAAGAATTATTTCAACTAAATAGAATTATGAACAATCTTCACAAAATACGAAATTTACAAAAAAATATTTATCGGGCTCGCTAAAACGTTTGTAATGTCAATGTCTCCAAATCCCGAGTATACCGTGATGTTTGGATTAAACCAAACACTTTTTAATGCACGGGAAAAACATAAAAACAAAACAAACAGATCATCAGAGTTTTTATATGTAACGAATTTCGTATTTTTGTTGACAGTTTCTCTAAGTTTTATGTCAACATTTATTAGTAATTTATCAAAGCCATTAATTTTGTCGTTTCCCATTAAAATTGTTAATATTTATTTCTCCTTTTCCATTAAATTTCCGTTCTGCTTCTCCTGACTGTCGGTGAGATTGCCGTCACATATATAACGGACAGACGTTAAAATGCATGGATATGCATCGTCTTTTGGCTGTATACCTTAGAAACCGAGATTTTGGTTAAAAAAACTCCTTCTTTTTTCTTACGCTCGATGAAAGTCGTATTTCTTATATTTCCAAAACTGCTTGAAATTTGTTCCTACGTTCATTTAAACTTGAATTATGATACTTTATTTGACACCTTGTCCTCAAAAATCGTACCAGAAGTGCACAAGATGTAAATATTTAAAAGGCTGAAGTGAGTGTGTCAGAGTTGTTTACTTTTATTTTCGGGGCTTAAAACTTTATCTAATTACATTTTAAAGACCAAAAAGTATTTTTATGATGGCAACAAAACAAAGTTCTAGCATATTTTCAAGCTGTATATTATGAATTCACTAACGCATTTTTACTCGTGTTTTGATTCTGTGTTTACATTGCTGATAAGCGCTTTATTTATTTATTTCTGAGTAATACTCATTAATTTTTATAGCTATAGATAGATATTGGTATAAATGTGGTAAATTAGGTATAGATATTGGTTATTACAGTGCAAACGCGTATGAAAAGTTTGACGTTAACCGTATCGACAATGCAAAAGACATTCCCTGATTTGGCTTTAAACAGCAAAAAAAAATTTTAAAGCTGCTAGAAAGCAAAAAAAAATGTAAATTCTTGAAAACAAGAGGGTATTAGTTATAAATCAGGGGAATTTTAAATTTACAAACTGATCAAAAGTAGGTAATCGAGTTTTTGAACTCTTTAAATGCGTTTATCTCGTTTTTCTTGTTTCGTGTTAAAATGCTAACATGAAACCCAAGATCTCTAAAAATTATGATTGAAATCTTATCCAAATTGGTATACATATTTAGAAGGATTCATGTAAGAAGATAGACTATTTACTAATTGATAAATGCATTTTTTATTAAGTTATTATGTGTTAAACATGAATTTTAATGAGAAAATATGCTTTTTCTTTGTTACATTACATATTCTAGCTTAAAAGAATTAAATAACTTCCTAGCTTTAAAATAATAATCTACCTACTTCAGAATATCATTATGATGGGTTTGCATTTTACAAAATAAGAAAATATATTATACTTTTTTTCAATACAGTTATTCTAATTTATTGTAAATATTGCTGTTTTTTTTTTTTTTTTTTTTTTTTTTTTTTTTTGCATGTTTTCTTACTTTACTCCAAAAATACAATATTAATGGTCATTAAATAACTCAGCTTTTTGATTTTTTTCATCATTACTTACTTTCAAGCCAAAATTAAATGCACAAACTTAAGAATAAAAAAAAAGTGTTTGAAGGTATACAACCCCCTTAACATTGGACGTTTCTCGGAATTCGTAAAATCGCCCCATTTTTATCCGTGTATACATCTTCGCAGAAATTGTACTTTTTGCTCTGTATGCGGTAAAATGTTTCATATTATGTCAGCATATTAATTCAAATAAATTCTTCCTTGCTTTAAAAATAATAAATAAAGTCATATTTTAGCAGTGAAATAATTGCTAACATGTGATTTGCATTGATTTCGGAAATATAATATTTTTAAATATATAAAATGCATAGCTACTTATAGAACATAAAATGCAAATTACTTTATAGATTAGTTTCATTTTTTAATATTTTCCTATAATATTTATAAAAAAAATATTTTAAGTATTAATTATTTTACAAAATTTTAAACAATAATTTAGCACTATTTTAGTACTAATTAAATTTTATAATGCAAGTATTTATATTAAATTTATGTTTCATTAGATGGATCTACCTTAGATTGATATATTTAAATGAAATAAAGTAATGAAACATTGCAAAATAAATCTTATGAGGACTTCAGATTCTTGAAGGGGCAGATTTAGTCTCTTTTCATTCTAAAAGTAACTCTGATGAACTACGAAAAAGATGCTAGAACGACCACGTTTCTAGTACTTTCTGCTTCTCGATATTACTAAAAGACATGTGAAATCGGAATATAGTTATAGCTTTATAGAGGATCAAATACAATTATTCAGTTACAATATCCATTACAGGTATACAGAGACCGGACCAAAATGTCGTCAAATTGTTGCCAAGCTTCATGACTTTTTGCAATTTCCCGCGAAGAATTAGTTGCCGAAACCGTTACCAGCTTGATGATATATCGCCAAATTAGCGAGTTAGCTATTTACTTAGTGTTAAAGAGACTTTCATCTGTGTTCTTATTTTTTCTATCCTATTTTCCTGCATAGCCTCGTCAGCCCACATTTTCATGTTACATTATACAGAAAAATACAATTTCACATATACTAATTGTCCCAAAATCATCTATCTATGTTCAAAATTCGTAACAATATGTAGGCTGTAAATTAGCATCGCTACATAGTATCATTACTTTTCTATGTAATTCGAAAATATGTGGAAATAGATCTCTTAGTTATTTTCCCTTATTATTAGTTTGGATATACCAAACAATATATTTGCTAACTTTTCGTATATGCGCAGTTTATATTTTCGGTTCATTATTTCTGATCACTAATCTGGCGGAGGACTAGCGCATGTAAAATTATATGGTATGAAACTTTCTGTCATGTAACTTTACGTGCGCATTTCTGTCATGTAAATTTCTGAGGAAAGCGGAAGTACATGCCATGCCTGATTTTTCTTTCCAGTAGTCAATGTGAGTTTCTAACGGCTCCATATTTCAAGAGTTCTTGACTGAGATATAGAGGGAGCTGAGCAACTTCTTGCAGTTATTACAAATGTCCAAAATTATTTTTAAAAATTTTTTTGATATACCAATGATCATTCAGAAGTCTGTTTTCAGGACTAAACCAGTACTACAAAAACAACATTAAAAACTTCAAGATTTATCTAGTCATACCTCTCTTTATCAATTTAGATTTTTCCAGAATCTTATATAAGATACTTAAATGCACTAAATAAAGCTAAACATTATTGTATAATGTTTACATCAGATTTTTCTATATATCAGTACTGTATCATAGCAGTAAATTAAAACTCTTTGGCTTTAATTACTCATACGTTTAAATTTTTACAATAATATTTGTTACGTATGACTGCTTTTAGCTTCCAAATTTATCATACTAATTAGTCTGAAAATTTCATAATACCATAGAAAATAATTGCCAGTATTCTGCTGGTGCGATTCATTAATGAACGCTGAGAGAATTCGAATTCATTAAATCATATACATTATACACTAAAAGTGGAGCGAGAATAAATTCACAAATAAATTACTAATTGGAGCCCATGGAATTATTCACCAATCATCAAAGGATGAAATCATATGCAGTATAAATAACGTTACTGAAATAGTTCAAATTAATCACGTTTGCGATGAAGTTAATGTCTCTTTAGCTTATTTTAAAATATATGCGAAAAGGTTTATTGGATTGTCTGTTCAGAGCATTATGTTGCACTGCACAGAGACAGAGAATATCGTCAAGTTACTATTTATTTTCTCCGATTCATATTACTTACCAATGCAGTGATAAATATGCACAAATATGAAAAGTGCTTTTACAGTCTACGCTGAACATCATCGGTAATATTAAATATTGAAATAAAAATTGCTTCGCACGAAACGTTTAACATGGCTTAAAATTTTTCCAATATTATTTTCAAAAGCGACATATACATTAATTTCAAAGTCATCTGGTGCTTCTGTTGCATTCTTGTATAATAGAATCTACTCCATTTCATCGAATAACAGTGCTCGATGAAAGTATCCGAATTATAAGATGCCAATAATTCAAAAAAAAAATTTTCGATTCTAAAAGTTAAAAATTATTAGTTTTAGATACCTAGATGTTATTTCATTTCATAACTTTCCCTGTAAATGGAAGAGTAATAGGTACTCCTGCTCACTTTTATATGTGTGTATAGTATGAAAAATTCTTCTACTCTTAGTGTATTAGAAGCTTTCAGTAAAGGTTTCAATGTTTATTATTTGCAGAACAAATACGAAGCTGTAAGTCAATTTTGATGAGGATATTGTTCTTCAAGATTCCAGAATACATTTCTCAGTATCATACGTTGGATTAACAGCTATCGCCAAAATAGTCAGGTGCTTACTCCTCAAGTATTTGACAAGAATAACCGATGTCGTCAATAATTTAACAGTCTCATCACCTAAAAATTTGCACAGTGTGCATTCTTCATAAAAAACAGTAACGGGTAAATATTAAGAATACCATTTTAGTAAAAAAAAAAAAAAAAAAACTGTTTGGTTGGTCGCAGAAATAATGGTAGTTCTATAAAATGCGCTTCGCGTTGTACGGTATCAGAAATATTTTTGTTACTTAGAATAATAGTAAAAATATCAACACAAATATCAGATGATCAAGCAAATATTTCAGAAATGCACACGTTGCATTTAAATCTCTAAGTTTGCTAAACAAATTCCTTTTTTTTTTGCCTTGTTAGGGTGGTGGTAGGTGAGCCAATTTCCATAGCCCGGATCCCGTAGAAAGGCATGATTGTTTATAAATATAGTGTCTTTACGATACGGTAAGACTTAACTTACTATGAAGCCGAAAGTCTTGTCGAAAGAGTGAAGGAGGGCGAGAGCAAACTTGAATTCGTTTTCCGCGATTTCTTCGAAACTGGAAAGGAAACCCGGAGAATGTTGTACATTAACTTGTAACAAAATAAATCTCACAAAATTTACTTTATTTATGGTATGCATTTTTTAATCGTAATTTTATTCTTGTGTATGTATATGCTGATGTTAAGTAGTAGTATTTGTTTTACAGTAGTGAAATTTATTCTAAATGCTGTTATCTTGTATGTTGGAAATTTTAATTTCGCATTTTGCCTGTGCCAGTGCATATTTTTACTTAAACTCACATTTTTGTGTCTTATGTTTTGCGCTAATGACTTGTTTGTCTTGATTTCGTGTATGGAGTGCTAGATTTTAGCTGTGCAAATTTTAAATGTTCACTTTTTGAGTATTTTGTTATTTTGCTTCACTTTTACTTTTTATGTATATTATTATTCACTATTTTTGTGTATTTTGTTATTTTGCTGCTGAACTGAATTTTTTGTGGTGTACGTACGAAGAGCGTGATATCTTATAAATACAGTTAACACACGAAACGTTTAAAGAGACACTAGGTAATTTTTGAAGCAGGAGATGAGAAAAATAAGCAACACCTTCGCCGGGAATCGAACCACGCATCACTGGAATACGCGCCCAGCGTGCAGAGCACTACACTACGAAGGCATGCTAAGAAGGCTGGAGAAATACCTTTTCTGGGTGTGGAGAATCATCATCCAACACACTTTTAGTTCGGGCGCCACTATAGAGACATTAGGTAATTTGTGAAGCAGGAGATTGAAAAAATGAGCATTTTCTTTGCTGGGAATTGAACCACGGATCTCTGGAATATGCGTCCCAGCATGCAGACCACCACACTACAAAGGCATGCTAAGAAGGCGGGAGAAATACCTTATACGTTAATAATAAAAATATAAAAGGATGTTTTTGTTAGCCATTTTATTATGGAAACTGTACATGGATAAAATGAACTTAAAATGATAGTCCGTGAAAAGGCAGAAAAATATATGCTGACACTTAACATTGCGTCGGAAATTCTAAGCATTTACTGCTATGTTGCTTTTAAAATTTTTGTGATTTTGCTATTGAATATAGATGAGCCTGGTTATAAAGGGGCCGGGTTGGAATCTCGGAGAACGCATGGATATAAATTACCTATCTTTTCGTTCGAGGTAACGGTGGCCGCCTATTAAGCGCTTTCGAGTATATCTCTGAAATGTTATAATGAACTGTGATCCAACAGTTTCAAAGATTTTATAGCTTTAGTGCGCAGTGCTTCTCTGCAAATTTTTTAATGCCCAACATTTACATATCTCCCTAATCTCCTTTGAAGGAAGGGCTTCTTCCATCTTCCCCCATTTTCCATCTTCATAGACAAAAGCTTTATAACGTTTTGCCATTGCCCGCTATGCAGATCTAACAGTTTTTCAATAGTCAGCTCTTATTCATATGTTCCTCCCATAGCTCATCTTCTTCATTCATCTCCTAACCCATGGTTTCTCCAAAGATACAATTTCAACAACTTTTGACAGCTTCGGATTATAAACACATATTACTGTTCTCTAAAACTGGAATTAAAAATTCTCTTTGTGACTTCCGGGTTTTATTGGTGATCTTTAGACTGTTCACGATGTGGAACAATGTTTTTCAAAATTCTTGAATGGTAAATATTATTTTTTCGCTCACCTCAAAGCATCGCTGAAAAGGTTTTTGATGCAAATCTAAAATTATAAATGACCTGTTGACGCATGGTCTGCAGTAGTGTACAGGTAACAGGAGGAAAGAATTTGAGCTTAATAATTTTGAATTTCTCCAGTGAGTCAAAAGATGAGTAGCGCCTTGTCCAAATCACCCAAACTTTGAGCTGCAGTTTTCTTTCTACAAGGTCATAATCTGTCCTCTTCAGAATTAAATATAAAATTAAGAAAGCTCTGACACGCAGACCATAGCGTCGTTTTTCGTTCGATGCATAAATATCATATTCACGATGGGAGCGGATACGTCATTTTTCCATTAAACAGGGCATACTAATCCAAGCTAAACGGGAAACACCTTACTCGTCCTCACGCGTATCAATCGGCTGGTCACTATCCCTTGTAGTCGTGGCTTTGGGTTAAGCTCTCGGGAGTACCTGCTTTCGGGAAAGCCGACTATGGGCTTCAGTTTGCGTTTAGGTATGGCTAGTCCTAGCACAGGATTCTCTGTTTCCTTATTGGGCTCCATGGTGGACAAAGCCATCAGACCCGAATCTTTACTCTTTCAAATATGGCTAGTTAAGATATATGAAAGACTTTGAAGTCAGTTCCGTAACCCCGAGCACCAATTCTGAAACATGTACTGCTAAAAAATGTACACACCGATTCAAATGCAAGTAATCCTAACGATTGTCCCTGTTTCGTTGTAGCCTCAAGTCCTTCTGGCGAAAATTACAAAAGATATCTCCATTTGTAATTCACATGTATATCCATTCCTACATTGGTGAGCCAAGAAACATAAAGCGTCTCGGGGCTGGATATTTGCTTGTCGTTGACAATTTCGGCTACATTGTCTGCGTCCCTCCTACGATTAACTAAGCTAGGGCAAATTGACGTAACAGTATCAGCACATAAAATACTAAATTTTTGTAGAGGCGTAATCTCGGAAGTCGACCTTCTGTCTGTTTCTGAAGAAGAGTTCGTTTCCGAGCTAGCCGATTAAAACGTCAGTGCTGCCAGGCAGATCAAGATGCGTAAGGAAGATGAGTTGATTGACACGAAGCACGTGATCCTGACCTTCAAATCGCCTGATCTGCCTAGGAATATTAAGGCTGGATACCTCGATTGTCCTGTACGACCATATATTTCAAACCCAATGCGATGTTTCCAGTGGTCCGTTTTGGTCTAAGATCTCGTGCCGTGGCAAACTCACGTGTGCACGTTGCGCTGTGGTGGGCCACGATAGTGACACATGTAACTGCTGCCCCGCTGTGCATAAATTGCAAGGTTGAACATGCAGCTTTCTCACGCTCATGTCCCCAATGGAAAGCAGTGAGGGAAGTACAGGCTATTAAAATTGCGAGGAATATATCGTATGCAGAAGCCAGAAGGATAGTCGAAGGCACTCAATCAAGAACAGGCATGTCTTTCGCTAGTGCTGCCAAATCAACACAATGTGTTGGTACCCAAACCTCAGTTAGCGCAGAAACAACAGCACCTAAAGACCAACCCACAATTGACAAGTCCAAAACAAACTCAAATATGAAAAACAGAAATAGTAATCCCAAATAAATCGAAAAACCTTACCAAAAAAGCTACAAACAAGCAGAGAAGTGTAAGTAATAGTTCATTTGACTAAATGATTTTAGACTCCTTTGATTCAGATAATATGGAAATAGAGCAAGAGTTAGAAATTCCCAAACATCTACTTCCACGCAAAACCAAAACGCAGCACATAAATACTAAACACCACTCATAATGGCCACTCTCATATCATGGAACTGCATGGTTTCCACCAAAATCACGTTCACATCAAACAACTCATCGATGCCTATCATCCTGTGTGCCTGGCACTCTAGGAAACTCTGTTGAAATCAGAACATTAGGTTAAGCTACGGAGGCACAGTTGAAATAGGAAAGATAATCCTGATGGTGATCGTGTCTTTGGAGGCGTAGGAGTTCTAGCGTCACTTGACTGTTCCTCCAGCTCAATCTCCTTACGTACGAGTCTCCAAGCTGTAGCCGTGAGAGTCAATATACGAAATTTAGTTTCGATCTACCTGCCTCCAAATCAACACATCGATCAACGATATTTAAATTATTTAATAGAACAGCTGTCTGAACCCTTTATCATAATAGGTGACTTTATGTGTCCTATTATGTATTCTCGTTTGTGTTTATATGTCTTTATGTTATGTTATTATGAGTGTGCTTTTATGCGTTTATGTTTAATTTTGTATATATATGTATGTTTTAGTGTTTTAATGCTATCCTTTATATTCCTTTTTAAGTTACTTTGTTTTATAAGCAACGTCCTATATAAAATCTACTTGACATCTAGCCGCTTTATGGCCATGTAAACTCACGTTGCAGCCTCACGGGGCTGCAGCAAGTTGTTTCTTCGAGATAGTGGAGGACGTGGGACATATGTCTGCTTACCTATGTTATACGCCAGGCGTCCCCGTTCTCCGTCACCTGTCACCTGTCCACAGCCCGCTCTGGTTAAGTAAGGATATAAATTCTCGAGGCAAACAGATAGAGCAAATGATTGAAGATCACTGCCTGTGTCTCCTCAACAACTGAAAAAATACCTACTTAAACGAGCCCACTAGAACTTTTCTTGCTATCGATCTTGTTACCTCTTGAAGTCGCATAGTTACCTCTTGAAAGTTGAGAGTGAACCTGTTTCTTCCCACTGTGAGAATATTCTTACAGTACGCCATATTTTAATTGAATTGTCCGTATCTTAACTCACTAAGATACGGACAATTTTAACAGCTCTGACCTGCCTTTTGACCGTATAATCGGGAAAGCGGCCAATGCTAATTTATTTCAATACTTCAAGGAGAATGGTTTTGTTATTTAATTTGATTTTCTTTTGATGTGTATTTGGATTTTAGTGCTATAAATTTTATTGTATATCATATTCTATGATTTCATACCATTCCTTAAATCATTGCACAATTCATGAGTTACTTTATCTTAACTTTCACCATTTTGTTTTGTTCTCTTGTTTTAACTATTTTTTTTTTGTTTTAATATCTTGATTGCGTATAATTTATGTGTGAATGTTACTGTAACTTGTTTTTAACTATCAACTTTGTTTTTTATCAACTTTTATAAGTGCTAATAACCTGTTCAGGTTGTGCGCCAAAATAATTACCAATACCAATATATGATCTTTAATTTCTCGCAGAAGAAATTTCCAATATATTATCAGCTGCTAGTTTCTCCTCGTTTGTTCACATGATAAGTAACACTTATAACATATAACATTTGTTTAAAATCTCCTGGTTGCTTCTCCTGTACTTAGCCCCCTCATTTCTTCTTTAATGTTGTGCATATCATTATAGCAGACTTGTTTTAAATTTCGACCATTCGCATTCTTCATTTCTGATTCTCAAAGCTTTCTTTGTTATCATGAGCCGTGATTTTCGTTTTCTTTAAATTCCTTCTTTTTCAATATTTTGTCTTCATGGATGCCATTGTTGCAGTGCATTTACTAAAAACGAGTCACTAAACTTTGGCATGTTTTTAAAACAAATTGCGTTATGCACAAACACATGGACGCAATGTTATCTTAGCTGTATACGCTGATGCAGATGGTGATATATATACCAGTGAGGCAAGCCAAATGAGAACGCTGGGGAAGATGTTTAGAAGAATAATTGCTATAATTCGATGCACTGTTAAAAGAAATTACTTTGTGCATGTACATACGGTCACAGTGCTATATAAATATAAGTACTTATGCAAATGGTGATATGTACCAAATCAGACAAGGCTAATGAGACCGCGTGTAGAAGATGTTTACTCGCAGTCCCACACTGTGTCAGAGAGAAAAATCATCGGCTCAGTTGTAATCACGTGACATTGTCAGGCAAAGCGCATACGTACTCCTTCTCGTTATCTCTTGCAACCGAGATGACATCCGATCAATGGCTAGGGTGCCTAACTGATTAATGGCATCGCGATGCATAAAAAGTATCAGCTGGCACGCATTTACTGAACAACTTATAGCATTACATGTACTGTTACAAAATATACGCACTGTTATGTTACATGAAATATTACATACTGCACAAGTTCGTGCTTCGCTAGTCCCTTACATTACTCGCAGTGATTTTATATGCATGTTTAGCGTATTTCGACATTTATCATTTATGGGAGAGGAAAATATGATAGGATTATATAGTAGTTCTCCCTGCCTTCTTGTCATGCCTTCGTGGTGTGGTGGTCTGCACGCTGGGGAGTATTCCAGAGGTCCGTGGTTCGATTCCCTGTCAAAGCGTTGCTAATTTTTCATCTCACCCGCTTCCAAAAATCCGAATCCTCTACAAGATAACAAAATAAAAAAGATTAAATCTTAAAATAATAACAAAGAACTAAAAATAAGAATACTAAGAAAGCGTAATAATAATAAAAAAAAAAAAGACTAAAAAGAAAAATATGTATATAGCATATTAATTATAATTTAAGGCGTTGGACGCATGCGCGAGGATTAATAATGCATCCAATCCATTAAATTATAATTAATATGCTCTCTCTCTCTCTATATATATATATCATGCAATGTGCTGTACAAGCTTGCAATGTGCTGTACAAGCATATAAACAGTACTTATTATTATGCAGATGAATGAAAAAATGATACAATGCATTTTATGATACAATGCGTACATAAGTACTATTTCAAGCAAATCAAGGAAACAAATTATTATATTGATAAATGATGAAGGCAAGTTGATACAATACATTAATTTACAACTGGTGCATGTAAATAAATAAGACTTGTTTTCATTTAAAAATAGGAACAAAATTTGAAACCGGTTGACATGCAAGCTGGAAAACTAAGTGTTACTAGAAATACTGTACAATATTATTGATAAAACTGAAATGCCTTGCTCGGTACAATAAATGAACTATATTACTAAATAATATTTACACTTTGTTATGCAGAAAAAGAAAAAAAAATAACTGAAACGAAATAGAGAATTAATACTGCTACATGCAAATGCACAAGGCATATTATTGCATATTATTATCCAAATAGATTAACTTTTACATTACATAAATTTAGAACTATTTTAAATTAGTTTAAAAGACTTGTTGTCAATTAGTAGTAGGAACAATATTTGAAAGCAGTTTAAATGCAAGCTGACACTGAATCTTTTGAACGAAATTGTTAAGCCTCAGTCAGTATATATACATATGTACTGTATTTCTCTATTGTAATTACATTTTACTGGGTTTTTTACTTTATATCAAAACTCCTTCCGTCTCAATACATTCATTTGATACTGTTAATAGCAAGTAAACAATGCGTGTTATTGTGAAGATAGATGATAAAGACTACCTGATATTATACATACATTTAATACTATTATTATAGAAAATTTAACAAACTATTATTATGCAGGTAAATGATAAATACTAATTGATTCTGTATATAAATTAGGATTGTTACTAGTACTAAATTTATGTATAGCTGTCAATTAATAATTGTATTGCTGTCAATTAATAATGAGAATTAATATTATACTTTTGAAAGCAGTTGAAATGCAGGTATGCAATGCAGATGCTACTAGAAATATTATACAATATTTATTATTAACAAGGTTAAAATGTCTTGCTCAGCACATATACATATGTACTCTGATAAAAATACACATTTGACAGAAGATTATCAAATACGCAATTGGATAAAAAGTTCCTAGTTCTAAAAACTCCAGTGCTATCATTTGAATTAGCGATATTATATTCTACACCAAAGGTGGCCAACATGTTTGGGAAGAGTGTGACCATCTGAAAAAAAGTTATACGCGCTTCTTCTAACTTTTACAATGTATTAAAAAATATAAAAAGGTGAAAAAAATTAATTTAGCTGATTATGGGATTTTTACGCAGATAACACATTCTTTAATATATGTCTGAGTAGAGGAAATTTAAAAAATAATATAATACATAAAACAAAAATACAAACTGGGGCTTTTTTTTAATAAACATTTTTAAAGGTTCAGTCAATTAGATTATGTATAAAATGAAAGCGAATAATTTTAAACATTTAAATCTGAGTAACTATTAAACAGTCAGTACTTAATTAACGTTGTTTTTGAATATGCATTTTTATTAAGTCATATATCTTAAAATTATTTTTGAAGATGATAACAAATTATGTTTTTTAGGTGCATATAAGTTAATCTTGAACGAAATCTTGATTTTATTATGTTCATAATAGAAAAAAATATGTGCACAAATATCTGTTTATCCAAACCTACAACAATAGTGTGACGGAATATCGCTATAGTGAAATAAACCTTGTAGAGACATTAGGAGTTTTGAAAGCAGGGAGAGAGGAAAAATGAGCAGTCGCCTTCGCCGGAAATCTAACCACGGAAACGTCTGAAATACCGGCTCAGTGAGCTAACCACTACATCACGAAGGCACGCTAGGAAGACGGGAGAAATACATTATAACCTAAACTTCAAAGAGTTATTGTTTTTATTCTAATGTATTTATGTGTGTATCTATCTGCGAAATTCATACATAATTCTCTTTACTAATATTTTAATAGTTTGATCTTAATTTTTCATAATTTTAAATAAGTCATAGAGTGTCAATGTTAACACTCCGCCGTTCCACTTGTGGTGCACGTGGATCCCTAATTTGCACAGCAACTACAAGAGCCAAGCCTTGCGTCTATGATTGTTGCATCTCTGATGTTTATTATAGTTACGTAATGTTACATATTGTATTAATATTTTTCTCATTAAATATTAGGTACTCTGTTGGAAAACTAGCAACTATGAACAATTTTGTTGCTATGATACCATATAGTAACGCTCACTGCAGCGCAAAATTGCCTTGGACAACTTGACTAGCATGATTGGTTTTTTAAAGTGACACTCAGCTAGGCTGAACAAATTACATCAGTTGGTTTTTGAGATGAAATTCTTTAACTTCCGGATATTCAAAGGCATACTGTGCGTACGTACTACCCGTATTGCAAGACGTCGCTCCTTAATCCATTTAATAAATTGTTTTGTATAGTTCAATCTATTAATTTTTAAGCTATGTTATGTTTCATTTCGAAATGTAATGCCTTGTAGAATGGCATTATGTATTAGATTCGGTAATACGCCAAGCAGTATTAATTGTATTACGTGCAAATATATTGAAAGTGCAAAGTCTATCGGAAGTAATAAATTACTACTCCTGTGAATGTTTAATATACTGGCAGAGAAAAAAGAAACAGCTTATTTCTGAAATGAAATTCTATCAGTAGCACAAGAAAAAGCATCTTACATTCACAGCCTTACTAATTTTTATCCAATCTAGCCACTAAACTTAAAAGTGCACTTCTTGAATATTTCTGTTGACTGTATAACATCATACGTTTTTTAATAAAAAGAGTAAATCGAAATTATATGATCACGGATGGCAAAATAATACAATTTTTGTTAAAAGTGAAATATTTTATTTTACAAATGCATGCATGATAGAACAAAAGATAAAAATGCATGAATGTATAAGAAACTTCTAAACTGAAATAAATATATTTCCTCTCCAAATGAAATTTTAATTTTCAACACGCGATTAAAACTATTACAATATTTAAATTTTCCTACTCATAAGAAAAATTTAAACAAATTTCATTCTGTGAAATTTTTATCGCGTTTTAATTGGTGTAAATTAAATAGTAAATTAATCAAGTATAAGGAAATATGTATTGATTTGTGTGATGTTTATTGCTGGCACGATAATTAAAGGGGAAAAGAAGGAGGTAATTTACATTCTCAAGGTGCCTCTATTAGGCAACAAAAGCATGAAGTATGTCTTTAAACTTTCAATTACTTGCTTCTTCCCTTGTCCTTTAAGAAGCAAATGGGAATATAGTGTGTCTTGAACGACGAAAGATGTGGGCCCCTGCGGGGATTAAGGTAATCAATGTGATTCCATGTAGTTAATTGAGTGAGTAAAGTGGAGATTAGTATTATATGTTCTTTCATTTATTTTATTTGGTGACCTGACTACGTTTGAAGAAATATTTATTTCTAATTTACACCTTCAGCGTATACGCAATTTGCTAACTTAATAATACTTACTTAGAGTTACATGCTTAGCATATTTTGTGTAATATTTCTGTATGTGTTCGAAAGTAACCTGTCGTAACGAAACTGTATTTACTTTTCATTTTTTTTCTTCTAATCTGAAATAAAATATATGGGATTCTAAACATTAGAGTAGCTATACGCTTACTTTTTATCTTGCTTATTTACTTCAAGGCAAGTAATCAGGTTTCAATTATATTGCGATAGAATTATATGGTGTTCCTGTCTTATTCCTGTTTATAATAAATAGTTTATCCAAGAACCTGCAATTTTCTCAGATGCCTTTGACTAAATTAACGATTTCTGCAAGCGGCTTCAAAAGTCTGAAAAATTTTCTACTTCTAAGAACTTGGTATGAAATTAATCATTGAACATAAACGATTGATGAAAAAATGCTCTCTGCTGTTAGGGTGATACAAAATTCTCATCGTCATCTTCGTCGCATTCTGAGAGTGACCATGTAAATTCATTAGGTATTTCCTAGCACGAAGCATCAGAAAATCAGCATATTCACCTAATTTCGAATTACGAACATCCCAATTGCCGGTTTGACAAACTTTGATTTATACTCTGAAGACTCGCGGTAAGGAGGGATATAGTACTTAAAGCTTTAATCACATGATGATTTTAAAATCATAAGTGGGCTAAACCGAATTCGTTGCTAGGTAACCAAACGTTGCTAAATCAGAAAAAGTGATTTAAAAAAAAATTTGTCTAAGTGTTTTAACTTTTAAACGTTATCCCACTTAATATAGGGGCCCACCAGCGGCCGAGCGGTAAAGTCGCTAAACACTGGTAGTTCGGTCCGAGGTTCGAATCCCGCGAACGGGCTGGCTGCATGGGCGTTTTCGTGGTTTTCCCCATGTGTAACGTGTATACGAGCCAGTTTCCCTTAGAAAGTCCTCCACGAAAGGCATCCCTCCCCTTAGGCAGATAGCCCTAGTGTGCTTTGCCATAATTAAATACACCACACCACCCACTTAATATAGCAGCCGACCAATCGCTGCAAAGCAAACTTCATTCGATGATTTCGCGCAGTCAGTTATTATTATAGTACGTTATATTTACCAGATGCGGCACTTTCACTTCTCGATTAGCTATTTTCTAACCCCTAATAAACAAGGTGATAAATACTAATAAACCTAATAACCCCTAAGGTGTGAATGGACTTAAAGACGATACTTAATCTCATTTAAAATTTTTAAATAAGGAATGTAATTTTTGGCATTTGCATATAAATACAAAACTGCTTTCTGTCTATTTATCTAAAAAATAATAAGGATTTATTCAGCTGAAGTACCTGAATTCTTTTCTGCCTGCTATTTTTTTTCTTTCAGTTGATGCAGCATGGCACTAGTTGCACATTGCACAGCAACGAAATTAGGGTGGTCTTTTCGAGAAGTGGAAGAAAGGTTATATCAAT
Source organism: Stegodyphus dumicola (assembly GCF_044657685.1). Lineage (NCBI taxonomy): Eukaryota > Metazoa > Arthropoda > Arachnida > Araneae > Eresidae > Stegodyphus > Stegodyphus dumicola. Next base: position 92,768,730 of record NC_140772.1, on the reverse strand, counting down.
AGTATAGTTTCTGCATTTCCAGGGGTTTTGTGGAAACTTTCCATAATAGATTCATATTTCACAGTTCTATTTGTTTACTTATTTGTTTTTTCTTAATTTTAAATTTTGTTTATACACACTTAAAAAGGAGAAATGCTCATTATTGAGCTGAATTCTTCGAATGAGTATGGGGCATCTATCTGAAAAAGGGACGGCGATTAGAAACATATTCCCGTTTAATTTGGGGAATATTATATTTTGTTTATATACACTTAAAAAGGAGAAATGCTCATTATTGAGCTGAATTCTTCGAATGAGTATGAAGCATCTATCTGAAAAAGGGACGGCGATTAGAAACATATTCCCGTTTAATTTGGGGAATATTATATTTTGTTTATATACACTTAAAAAGGAGTAATGCTCATTATTGAGCTGAATTCTTTGAATGAGTATGAAGCATCTATCTGAATAAGGGACGGCGATTAGAAACATATTCCCGTTTAATTTGGGGAATATTATATGGATGGCTATCAATTTGAGTTTTACAAAGGTAAAATCATTTATAAATTTTGTCTCATTTTAACTTGCTCAATTGTTTTTCTTTTCAGTATACGATTTTAAAAAAATGAATAAATAAAACGAGCGTAAGCTCTTTTTCAGCTCTGAAGCCGTTTCAAAAATGCATTTGCGATACGAATGTAAATTGCTTCACTTGTTGCAGTTTTCGATTGACTAACATTCTGCTTAATCAGAGAAATTGGGTTGCGATGTGAAGACCACTGAATACCATGTTGAGAATTTCGCTCACAAACGTCTGAAATGATACAAAAGCATCTGTAATACTTTTCCGATTAGTCGCAAAGGAAATTAGGAATTGATTTCACAACATTTTTATATCCAAAAGCGCAAAAGTTGGTGGCCTATAATAACTTCTTCACTGAATACATTTTTGAAGGGTGTCACATTTGCGGATTATATGACTGGTTATTTGTTACGGTTATACTAAACAAAAGGCTGCTATATTTCTAATATATATCACATCCAATCAATACATTTAGAAAAGTGTCAGTTGTATTTGATCCATTCAGATTTCTTTCTGTGATGTTTGTAGTTCTTCATCACTTTAGATTTCTTTCTGAAGAAGTTTTTGAAGAGAAAATTGTGTCAGCTACCTGCAGAGTTGGGTGACCGAATTAAGGATGCTCTATAACTGGTTACATCTGGGAGGTTTTTGAAAGTATGAAAGGCCTGTCGCTTAGACACCACCCTTCCCGCCCTATAAATGGCAATTACGCCTATTTCAATAGATTATGCAGCCTATTTCAATAGATTTCTTCTGTTTGACTGGCTTAGTGTGTTCAAAACTAATCAGCTTTTATAAGAATGATACGGTTCTTATCAATTATTTAATGTCGTATTGGTTTGCTTTTATCCCTTAAGTTCAGTGCTTTTCTTTGCTTTAGCGTAAAATAAACCCAAAGTTGCTGATTATCACAATTTATCCAATAATTTAGTTGCCTAAATTTAGAAAAAGTTTAATTAAAGCAAGAAATATCAAGAAAGCCATATGATTGCCGAAAAGGGGATTAAATAAAAGAGTGTTAATAATCGCTGGGATAATTTTAAGAGGCAGCATATATTTTTAATGAATGGTAGATATGATGGGAAAAAAATAGAACTTATGCACGCACACCCAAAACATTCTTTAAGTAAAGAATTACTACAATAAAATTCTAAAAAAAAAACAAACTCTTTTCTGTTATTTTTCCCTTAACTATTAAAAAACTATGAACAAATATGAAATATAGTAATAGTTAATTATACAGAATATATTTTCTACTTTTATTTTTGAAAATATTTTTCTTTCTTATTTATGAAACATCTATTGCCCAATTTAAATGTGGTGTCCAAAATACCCTCTGCATTTTTTCGTAATATGACTACTTTATTTAAAATATAAATCTTTGTAAATTTTATGTATAAAAGAAGAAGGAATTGATCAGAAAAAAGCGAAAGAAACAGATATTTTTACAACGATAAGAAACACTGTGAGAGCTTTTATTTTTTTTTATTTTTTACGTCATTCTTTGGGAGCAATGTTCAGGTTCAATAATTAGGCGTAACGCTTGTGGATATGAATTCTGAAAGGGAATCTTTAGAAATTTATCATCTATATTGATTTTTGTTAACAAATGTGCGTTTTAAATTTCAATATCTGTGTAAATACTACCTGGGCAAGCGTTTTCATATAAATAATGAAACATTTCCCTAAAATTCTGCTGGTATACCTTGACAATTTATTGCTTTGTTCAGCGTGCTGTGAGTCTTGGAGCAGTGATAAATCGATGCTTTAAAATATAAATGGTTTTGTTTGAACACACATTTTGTCTTTCTCCTAAAAACGAAAGGAACTTTTCTATTTTCCAGCGTTGCTGACACCTGGAATACAGCCAAAGACTTTCGATTGCGGATTAAAATGACTGTTCCTTACATGGCGCTTTCCAGCAAAAGTTGAAGATATACATCTTAATTTAAGTCATAGTTGAAACAAATCGTTGACATTTCTTACGCAGTGATTGAGATTACTTTTATTCACATGCTAGGTTTCCATTGTTTAAATCCAATGAAAAACTCATTTAAATTTAATCGGTTTTAAAAATCTAAGAAAGGAAATACTGCCATGTAGACTTAAATGAATGATATCAGCAGCACTAGTTCAAATTTTTTATACGAATTTGCTATTAACAGCTTTCATTATAAGAAATTTAAATTAAATTAACTCACTTTCTATCTTTACTAAGAGAAGTCAAAATCAAATTATTAACATTTTGATTATCATTGTATGGATAATAACAAAAATAATTCAGATAACTGGATTGTTAGAGTTCTGTATGCTGTATAACTATTTACTACAACTGATGACTTTGCTGTAATAAAAGTAGTTATTAATATTCAAATATATCATGCCGAGTGCTGAGTATGAAAGAGCGTTGAATACTGGTAGTTCCACTGGATTTCAGTTCTAATGAGCAGGTTCGCTGCGTGGAAATTTTCATGGTTTTTTCCAAGAGTAACTTCAACGAGTTTTCCAAACGGCACATATGATTGCGTCAGGACACGAGGAATCAGAATTACACAGGAATAGGGGGTTGGAAACGCGATCGCGACAGTGAAATTGCATCTTGACCGTCATGCAAAGCAAAGATAACAAAAGGAGTAAAAAAAAAAAACTCCACCTCGTATGAATTCGCGAACTCGTTCGAATTGGCCAGAAGTTTTCCGAACACGTGCCGGCGGTTCAACGATATGTGCCATGAGGTCCCTATCCGACGTAACGGGTGCCTTGTTGCAGCTTACTCGTATATAACATTACATTATACCAGACACTTGAGGTATCCCCACATGTAGAAATTCAGGGAGTTTAATTCCGGAGATCACGGTGGCCACATTACAGGACCACCTCTGCCAACCCAGTGATCTGGTTACTTCACATCAGGGAACTGATGTACGTGTCTGTGTAAATGTGAGGAACCTCCATCATGCTGGAACCATATGTTGAGGCGAGCCTTTGCGGAAACATCCACTAACAATGTGCGTAATTTTTTTTTTCCAAAAAATATGCGTACGAGATCTCGTCGAAACTTGAGGTATTACGTATGGAGCGATCAGCATGTCACTAATAATTCCAGCCCAGATATTAACACTGAAACGTTGCTTATGGTTGTGCGAACGTGTGACATGGGAATTTGCAGCCAACCACCCATGTGTATTGTGCTGGTTGAGAGCGCCATCCCGGGAAAAGTTAGCTTCATTGCTGAACAGCACGCAGATTCTGTCTCATTGCCTCTAATACAGCATTTTTTATGTCCGCTGTCCTTTTCGTACATTGCCGGCCGATCTGAACGCTGTCGCTGCTGAATCTGAACGATCCTGCCCCATGCAATCGGGTATGTAATTGTTCGAACAGTCTATGATCGGGTACACGTCGGTTAGGGAACGCGTACGTCTCGTCTATTGCCATCCATAGCGTAATGCATGTCTGCCATACACAGCGTAATGCCACACCTAATGCATATCTGCCAATTCTGCATTCCTATACCGGTTCTTTCTTTCCCTACAAGGCCCACGCTTCGACTGATCCGACTGCCCGCGCTTGTCTCTGATAGCACGTTACAATCGAGTTCACGACCCACTATTCCTATATAGTTCTGAATCCTCATGACCTAACACAACCATGTGTTGTTTGGACATGACCTTTTGTGATACCGTGTATATATGTATATATATATATATATATATATATATATATTGTTATGAAATGTATAGGCGCGGTGAGAAAGCTTCCCCGCAAAGCAGTTTTAGGCTTGCCATAAAAATGACAAAGGAAGGCCGCGGTTGCCACATTTGGCGAGAAATCGCCCATTTGGCGACATTTAGCGACGAAATTGCGATATACCATGGACGGATGGAGAACCTTCTGGAACGAATTCTTACCAGTTTAGCACAGAATGTTCTCGAACACAAGGCGAAAGCTATATAAACCCTGCTGGTCCGCAGTCAGAAAGTATGTGCTTCATCGAGAGGGCGAGTCAGAGTCCCTTGTCTGGAGTGCGAGTGTATCGTGTGTGTGCCTCGTCGAGAGGGCGAGAGTGTGTGCCTCGCATAGAGTGCGAGATAGTTAGTATCGAGTTGGTGTCTCGTTTAGCGAGTCAATCCCTGCGGAGTCGGTCGAGGTGACAGCCGGGAAACGAGCGCCGAGAGGGTCGTCGAGTGCATCCAAGAGTCTCTTAGGCACATATCACACGACGTTTGTTTCACTTGAACAACTGTTTCGGACAATTTTTTTCACTAGTTTCTAGAGTTGCGCGCCTCCAACCTGCACGCAACAAAGTGGTGACTGCTGAAACTGGAAATTAGACAGAGTCTTGGGAAGTGTATAAGTCCCTTTTTATTCAACTTTAGAAATTACAAATGCGTGCTCTTGACGCTCACAAACTACGCCGACCCGGCGGTAAAATAAAAATAAGACACTGAAAAGAAATAATAACAAGAGGCTAACTACGAGGCTCTCTAAACGTAACTAACCTCATCGCGGTCTAAAGTACCGCTGATAATTCAGCAAACTCTGAGGATTACGTTAAAAGATTAACAATTGGCCGAGGCAAGCACCAGGCCGAAACGCGTGGTTCTTCAATTTCTAACTAGCCAACTCCACACTCGTGAAGTAAGAAAGCACACTTCGAACTCGTTTCCTTTCTCTTTAACTCAGAATACTTCCGCTGATAATTTGAATCCTTGCGCGTTCTACTAAAATTTACATACTCTGGCATTGGCAGTTTCAGGGGAAAATAAGGCTTGACAGGAAAGATAGTTTAAAATTAAAATAAATGTAAGTTAATATAAATATAAACCCTACAAGTTTTTACTATTGAAAGAAAGACGTGCGACTTTTTCCTTCCTTCCCAAAAAAATTGCAAGTTGTTCGTTTTCAACCAATCAGCTATCAGCTTCGAATGCTATCAGCTTGTTTGTAATGAGGAACCAGTTTCCCCTGTGCTAACCCAACCCCAAAGCGATCTATGGTGATTGGCTGTTGTGACAAAGCAGAAAAAGTGTTCCAAACAGTTGTTCGTTCGAAACAAATCGCCGTATGATAACAGCGTTAAGGTTTCGCGGTTACTGCATCGTCAAGAGAGCGTGTTGAACTCCGTGAACCGAAGAGTTGGGAGCCGTACTCTGCGTGTTATCGAGTGCATCGAAGTGTCTCTTATGGTATCGCAGTTAGTGCATCGTCGAGAGAGCGTGTTGAGCTCCGGGAACGATTGAACCGATGAGTCTTGAGCTGTGATCTGTGTGTCGTCGAGTGTATCGCGAGTTGTAGCGTGGAGAGTCTCGAGAGTACATAGAGTCGAGCAGAGTCGGAAGCTGTATTCTGGTGCTTTGCAGTGAAGCTGTCTCCACTGTTACAGCCTGATAACCTGAAGGCTGTGTCTCTGATTATTCCAGCATGTTTATAGCAGTTCTTTGACGATTGTAATCTGATTTTGGAGCTGTCCTGATTAGTACTGGCTAAATAAAGTGTGTTTCGATACTTCATCAAGCGTCGTCATTATTCACTCCAAATCCGCACGAACCCCGTACGAACGTGAAGAAAGAAAATAACGTAACAACTGGTGTCAGAAAAGAGAAACGCAACAATATATATATAAATAAATGCAAGTATGTTTCATATTTTTCAAGTTTAAGACTAACAGTAAAGAGCACCAAAAGGTTTAAAATATGTATAGGTTGATTATGTGGCAGCTTCTGTGTTTGCAAACTTTTTTTTTAACACCACGAGTATTATTAGTCTCGAGACTCATCTTTTTGTACGTATGACCTTTTCGTTCGAATCACTTTTCAATAATATATCGCGACCGAAAATTTGTCGAGATATATTATTGAAAATAATTAAATAATGAAGAATATATATGCATGTATGTATGTTCCTTACACTGTAGAAAAACAGTAGCGCCTAGAGGCTTCGAATTTTTAATACATGCAATCCTCAACCCATATATGAACACCTCGAAGCCCGAATTCTGAATTTCGATTTTTTTATAAATTTATTTTCCTAAGTCAAACTGGGTCATTTCAAACTTAGAGGTGACAACACTTTTAGAAATAATAATTTTTTTTCCCAGCGCGCCAGACTGACGCCGTTCAACAAATGCAATATATTTATCGTAAAGTTTTTAATTCTGCAATTAAATTATTTAAAAGCAATATGATGCAACTATTTGAAACAAAATGATTTAAATACTATCTCCACGCACCACATGTTGCCACACAGTAAAGCGTAAGATATTTGACTTTTAAATTTAATCTTTCTGTTGCTCAATAACAAACCAAGCAATTGAAAAGCAATAAAAGCAGTTCTTAAATATATTTTTTAAAATTTTTTAATCTGATTGATTTAAATAATGCCTCATGCAAATCATGATATGTATAATTTAAAATATTAAATATTTTTATGATAACTAAAGTGGTTGGACACTCCGGCAGCTGGTTTTCAAGGAAATAATATAATGAATATGAAAAAAGATGCAATCTCTTATACTCTATTGAGAATTCTAAAAATGTGCTGCTTTTAAATATTTTCTGCTTTTGCTCTTGAATTTTATGTGTCGTAAGTGGAAGAAAGTGACACTTTAATGATAACTCTAAAAAGACAAAATAATGTGTTGGTAATTGTTAAATTGCGTTAGTGTAACTGGAGTGAGTCTAGAAGCGGACTGGGAACTTTTAGATTTTCGTTTTTAAATTGTATTTATTATTATTTTCATTATAAATTTATATAATTTTCATTTTAAAATTCATTAATATTTTCATTTATGTAAATTTAAAGTGGAAAATCAATGGATTCTATCCTGGTTTCTAAAACTGTTTCATTATTGGTAAACTTTACAATAGACTAGTGTTTTTAACTTTGATATTAATAAACTTTAAGAGTTATGTTTGTTAAGATAAGGAATTAAAACAGTATTAACAGCCAATAGTCTAGTATAATTACGAATATCGTGAAATTAATGAATTCGGGAGAAAGTCTAATAATTTCCGACACTTGTTCAACATAACAGCGGGAAGGCGAACTGTAAACCACATGCACACTTGCTCAAAATAGTAAAGAAGAGGGCGGTATACCTTAATTCTACCCGCAATAACTACAGGTATATTTAACAAAGTAAACGCGGTTACTTGCAGCACTCAAATAAGCAGAGAAGCCTCATCTTCTGTCGAACATGCGAATACAGTTGGCTAGCTTATTAGCATGTAAATGATGGTGACATCTGTGAATGGGTAACGACGGATCTCAGTACAGGCACAGTCCCCCACCCACACACACTAACTGACAGCTCTGATCTAATTTGATAGTTTCTTCAAAGATAATTTTTGAAAATCTGCCCAGAATATCGATTCACGCTTACAGGCTGATTATTTGTTCAGTTTTTTAGTCAAGTTTGTTTATACGAAGGAAAAGAAATATTGAAATAGCGAAAAATTCGGCTTTCAGATTTCAACGGAATTATATATTTTGACGGTTTGTGTATCAATTTTGATTATTTTATGTGTAGCAACACATAAAATAATCACAATACACACGGATAGAATAAAGGCAATACACACGGGCAATACACGTGACAAAACACACGTATAGAATAAAGGAATCTTTACTCCATAGCGGATTATAAAACTGATTCAAAAGTATTTAAAATGGGCTTTTTTTCGTGATGTCTGTGCGCATGCATGTATCGCATGACACAAAAACGTTGCTGCAGAATACTGAAATTTTATATTTGGGACTACTATAATATCTAGTTGCTTCCCTTTTATGTTGCAATCAGATATATATATATATATATACTCACTTTTGGTATTGACTATATATAAGCGGCTAAAGTGTGTGTCGCCGATAGTTTATTGTTGCCAATTGGAAAAATGAACGCGGAAATTAACGTTTCCGCAGTGTTTAATTAATATCCCGATCGATTAAAGCCGTACGAAGGTAAGAACGGTATCGATGGATCCGGAGAATTTTTTGGAATCCGAGGATACGCGTCTCGAATTTCAACTCCGTATATATTCGAGAAAAAAAATTGGCACGTAGCCAAATCCTTGTAATATAGAAAACCCAAGAAAGTGAAAAATGTAGGGAAAACGTAGGGGAAAACTAGTTTTTAATTAATATTTCGGCTAATTAAAGTCCCAAGAAGACGCGAATGGTCAAAATGGCGTGCCACGGACTTGCGGAATCCAACGGTGTGCTTCGCTTAGTCCCCGAGCCAGCCGTTTCGGAGAAGTTGATGTCACTTTCCTCGAATATATACATGCAGCTTAGGTGTCTGTTTGTCGCCAATAGTTTATTGGTTGCTTGCGTAACTGTACTGGCCAATGGGGTGAAGTTGCCACGGCACAGGGTTGTCGTTTCAATTCAGACGTAGACAATTCTCTATAAAACTTGCCTTTCCTATGACCAACCATAAGTTTCAGGGTCAAACACTTAAGCGTGTTGGCATTTTTTTTACCTGAGCCTGCATTTGGACACGGTCAACTTTATGCTGCCTGTCCAAGCGTTCGTGAAAGAACGGACGTAAATTAAAAATAACTGATGGTCCTCTGCAAGGCGAGCTTAAAAATGATGGAAAGATCTAAACAAGAAATGTTGCGTTGTTAGATTGACATGTGAATCAACATTTCATTATTTAAATCATCTTTATTGGTTGATCTAGCGGTGGCCTCTGAAAAAATGTACCGCCAGTGGTTTCCTTCATTGCACTATACTTTAAGCAATTAAGCAAGTAGAAGGGGAAAACGCCGTGGGCAGTAAGCAAAGTGGCGTCCTCGCCGCCTGCCTTGCGTAATTCAGTTTAAATTAGCAGTCACCTTTGCACAAATCATTTTCATTAGAATGTATAATATCTAGAACAGCGGTCATTTCGTATGACCGCCGGGCTATCTAGTATAAATATATGTGTGTAAATACAGATATTTTGTGTATGCCGTATATCCATATATATATATATATATATATATATATAATTAAAAAAAAGAGAGAACAAACGATAAAAGACCTATGTGGTCAAAAACTTTGCGCACTGAGCTGCAAAATTAAGAAAAAAGTTAAAAGAAAATTTCTAGTTTGTACGCCAAAATGTTGCTTAGATACTGTGGTTCTGTGAGAAATGTGTAAAAAAGATTAAATAAACAATATAAAAATTTGAATGTTTACAAATAAAATTCAATAGTACTTGTAAGCAATATGCTAATCAATGTAAGGCACATTTTAAACATTAAAATTAAAGTGTGACAAATGACTTAAGCTAAATTGCATAAACAAAGAAGCGGTAAATGGTAGATTAGCCCAATTCGAATCTCATTATGGCTCCTCATTAGAAATTATTTTTAATGATTTTCGAATGCAACTAACTCCATATCGCGCTTCGCCGAAACAGACAACTGAAACTGTATACGAAACACATTCTATAAATTACTTGAAAAAACTTCGCCATAAACTTAAGTCTCAATTCTCTGTTCCAATTTCCCGACGCTTCCGCTTGAAGAAACACATTAAGATGCAATAATAATTATAGATAATGGACTGCTAATGCCAATGTTCAAAAAATAAAATAAATACCGATTTGCTATTAGTCAATATACACAAGATTTTATGGGAGGACTTACTAGCTTATAGAGTTTAAACTTTGTGAAAGTACCAAAAATTAAATTTAAAATTATAATAATAATAAAACAAATAAATTTTTTGCAAGGGTCTTACTGTGAACAAAATTCAATACAAGGGAAAGAAATATTTTTTTTAAAACCAGACCTGGATCGTCAATGTCTTCATTGCAGTAACGATGCAAACTCTAAAGGAGGTGAAAGCCTCGAGAAGGTAAGCTGCTAACCAACTAGGCAGTTTGATGTAAAAAGGGAAAAAACGGCATGAGGAAAGAGCTAATGAAAAGTGACTGACTGTTGACAAAAACCTGACTCAGTGTAAGGGGCTGCGCCAATGTGTTGAAATATGCAAAAACTCTTCAAGATGGCGTCTTGCTCTACGAGTTTGTAGAAATTTGGGCGCGGGTGAAAAAAAAATGGCTAATTCAACAATATGTTAAAATATGGCCACAAAATTAAGATGAAATAAGGAAAAATAGTAAATTGTTAATTAAAGTCGAAATTCTTCAAGCTAGAGGGCGATAAAGCTTCCAGAAACGAAATGGCTCATAAGTAAATAACAGGACAAAAATGGTCAGAAAATGCTTAAAATCTATTTAAGAATAGAATTAAAAGTTGTGCCAAATTTTAAGAGTAAAAATTGAAGCTGTGATGGGAACTAATTATACTTTTATACATTAGATCTTCTGAATCAGGCATCCACTTTACACCGTCCCATAGGGCATTAAGCATAAAATTTCATTATCTAACTCAAAAAATCTAAAAGATAAGGTTAATGCCACCTTAAAGTTAATGCCAGCATAATATATATATATATATATATATATAATAGTAGTAGGTAGAAACATTGCAGCGATCTTGCTAAAAAGTTACGTCTAATTACTTGTTAGCTTTACATTTTCTTTTTCAATTAATATATATATATATATATATATGAATTTAATAAATACGATATTTTAGTTACATTCATATAAAGCAAATTAAAATTTTAAATTATGCATATTCATTTGCAAGCAAAATAAAGTGATTAATTATTGCTGCGAACTAATTTGCAATACCCTGAAATTTCGAAAACATAAATAAATAAAGTGCAAGCATCTAAATAGCAGAAAAAAAAATAAAACAATTCTAAAATTTTACCTTAAAAATATTAAAAATTAAAAAAGGAATTAATTTGCATAAAATGAATAATTGTTGAGCAGGCAAGAGACAGATCGTTTCAAGGGGAAGTTGCTCGTAAACCTAACTCTTCAGTTACCCAATTCGTGTTTCGTCATCTATAGAGATATGGGTTAAGAAATACAGAAAACCTAAATTTGTAATATGTTAGAATGAGAAATTTAATAGTTAATGAAATTTCGAGGAATTTAGAAAACAAATCAACTATAGGAAAAGGATTATAAATTAAAAGTACATAACCAAAGTTAATTTAGAATCCCAAATCTCTATCTTCACCGACACGAATTATGCATGCAGACCAAAATGAACTAAAAGTCTAATCCTGAACTTCATAGAAAATTGCAAGATAAATAAATGAATTATTATGTAACATAAATACAATCTAAAATAAGTTGTTTATTGAAAACGTTAATAATAAAAATATTTATAATCACTATAAATTTAGATATATTTAATAACTAGATTTCTTCACAGTAACTTTCACAGGAGTTTGAGAATGAATAAATCCTTCATTTCAAAAATACATATACAAATAATTTAAGGAATATTTACGCAATTTGTTAAAGATACATGCTTTTTTGCAAGTTCATGCATATTTATTTAACATTTTTCATTTTCGGCGAGTGCAAATCTTTAATTTCAGTGCATTTGCTATATTTTTTGAGTAAAGTAATTTAAAATAATTTAGCATATACCAAATATTTTGCATAAGAAACACGTATAAATATAATTTGAAAGAAAATAACATTCATTATTTTTAATACCTACTCAAAGGTAAGTTTTTTTAGAAATTTCTTAACAATGGCATCTCTCTTTTTAGGCAGACATCCCTTGCATTCCTTACTCTATTTAATAAAAACTTTTGGTGCTAAATTCATTTTTTAAGCCAAAGTTTAAACTCAAAAAGATTAATTTTCAATTATAAAAATAAAATGAATTTAAAATGAGCAACTATTAAGCCTCTCCTCTAAAAATTTTTAAAAGGTACGTGTTACAATAGTATGTGGATTACCAAAAAATGCATCTTATTTAAAAAAATTTGATGTTAGCAACATAAAATAAAAGTAGCGAATACTCTGTCAAGGTACACAATTTTAAAGGTACCTTTCTTTACGCATAACATTTGTTGCTAAAATCTATATTTGTGTAGTGCAACAGCTTAGATTATATGAAACAAATTCATAATCAATATCGCTTTTAAAAGATATCGAAAAATTACCAAGATATGATTTTTTTCGTAAATGTCACTAAATTATACAAATTGCTATTATCCATCACACGATGAGTGTTTCTTTTATACGGAAGTCTCCCCTTTTTCGATTTGCATAGAACTGTCGTGTGTAGAAATACTATCAAAGCACTGTCCAAGGGAGCTTCTGGATGTAAACGAAGCACCCCACCTGGAGACCAAAGCCTGGGAGCATTGCTTCACATGCTTCGCGTTGCCCCCCCCCTTTCATTCTTACCTAAATGATATACACGGGTGTGCAAAAATTAAGGATGAGACGGTTTTTTTCAATATGACTTTGTACAAAACCTTTCCAAATCAACACATTTAATACCGTAAGATCCCCAATACGTAAGGACATGAGTAATGTAAGCAACACTTACTAAAAGAGAAATCAGAGGGATAAAAGAAGCTTTATTGAAAAAGTAACAGGGAGCGCAATGCGACTGAAGGCCGAAACATCCCTGTTATGGGTGTCCAGCAAGAAACATCTGGTCTTTAATAGGGGATATGATCTCACCTGACTGCTAGGCAAGTTTCACAGCGTGTGCTCATGCTGAGAATGAGGGTGTCAATGAGTTGTTGAGGCATTGCTGCCCATTCGTCTTGCAGCGCCAATCGAAGCCCCGGAATCGTTACTGGTGGTAAGGTACGAGCTGCCAAGCGTCTGCCTAGAAAATCCCATACATGCTCGATGGGATTGAGATCCGGAGATCGTGCCGGCCAATCCATCCGTTCAATATCCTCAAGAGTTTTTGGCAGTTACTGTGCGATGACATGGTACATTGTCGTCCATGGAAAGGAACTGCGGACCCATAGCGCCTCTAAAAAGACGCACATATGGAAGAAGAATCTCGTTACAATAACAGGTTCCGTTGATTGAACCTGCGTCGAAGATGTAAAGGTCTGTACGACTACCAAGCATGATGCCTCCCCCAAACGAGAACAACGCCACCTCCATACCTGTCCCTTTCAATGATGTTCGAGGTGATCATTGCGGCTTCCCCGCTCTCTCCAGATGAGTATGCGATGAGAATCGCTACTCAGACTGAATCTGCTCTCATCTGTAAAGAGTACTCGTCCCCATTCATTGTCTCTCCAATTCCGGTGTCCCCGGCACCACAGAGAACCCTGCCCATCGGAGAAGTCCGATGGGCAGGGGTTAGAGGTACACACCGTACAGGGCGTCGTGCAAACAGACCACCACCGTGCAGTCTTCTGGCCACGGTAAAACACGATATCGGTCGTCCAGTCGCCTGTGCCGTGTGTCTAGCGATTTCTCCCGCTGTCTGCCGCCTGTTTCTTCTGGCCTGTAAGGCAATATACCGGTCATCTGCGGTTGTGGTTCCTCGTGGACGACCACTACTAAACCCCCGGATAGCTGTTCCTGTAGTTTGAAATTGTCTCCAAAGTCGTGAAACGATGCTGTGAGCAATTCCGAACTCTGCAGCCACACTTGTCACACTGCGGGCTTCCTCCAACTTCCCAATGATTCGACCTCGGGTAAAAGCATCCAGATGTCGTCTAACAGATTGATTATTCGCCATTTCTCGCTGAGGCAGCAACTCGGTGTGATTTTAACTGCTATACGGCGTGCAATCTCTTTGCCAGAAATATTGATCTTACACCGACAACATGCTTTATACTACTCAGACACTCCCCCATTACGTCTACCTGCATATCTGCGCATGTGCTACCGTACATCACCTTATTTAATCTCCTGATTTTTCTTTCTGTCCGCTCTGCCTCTTCGTTCAGCAGCTGATATGCTAATTTTTCGACTTCGTCCTTAATTTTTGCACACCAGTGTATATACTCATCCCCCTCACCCGGCTTATACGTCCTAATTCGACATTTATTTTCATAATCGTTGGCCATAGATATAGATTTCGAATTACTGAAGGGCTTTATGAAAATGATGAAAATTTTCATGTTTTGCAATTAAAAAATAATTCTTAAATTTATGAAAGTTTCATAAAAGTTATTAAAGAATAATAATATATGTCTGTCTCGCGTATGATAAAAATTAATTAACTTCAAAATTCTCAATTTTTTATGTCATTTTGAACTTATATTGAGGATTTTTTAATTAACTTAGATTAATTTTTAGAAATAAGTTTAAATTAAGTGCATAAAAACACGATTAGATTAATAGACCTACAAAGAAGTCATAAGTTTCCACATCAGATGTTTTGTGTTACACTCGTAATAAGTTTAAAATTTTCTTAAACGTATGTGTTCATTACTATTTTTGCTCATTATTACAGCAGTTTTATACTGCAATAGTTTACCATTTTATTCAGCTTAATAAAAAGGTAGACGAATAAAATTATTTCAGTTTCAGGTCAAGTAATGTTCAAATTGGAAAAATTAGAATAAAGTATAAATATAACAAGCAGTTTTCTTTGTCGTTGAGTATTTTAGTCTTAATCTCGGTGCAAAAAGCAAAGACTATAATTATTTATATTTGCTAAGTTAATATTCAAGTTTTGCAGTAATAGCTATAAAAGCAATTACTGTTGGCAAGCTTAAAATAGTTCAAGATAGAGAAATCATTGTATGATAATTTATTCATTACTACTACATTACATCTAACTGAAATCCGATAGAAATTTCAGCGCATCACGAAAAGATGTTTTTTAATTTGGGATATTGAATATTTCATGCAAAATATTTTTTTTTATTTTATTATAATTAATGAATCTTTTCAATATGATTATTATTTTCATTTCACACATTTTATATCTTTGAAAAAATGGTAATATTTTCTACTTTATATGAAATATTTGTAGGAATACCGTGCGCAGGCAGTTCGGGAAAATAAATGTGTAGTTCGTTTTAAATATTTATGTCTTCCTTTTATTGAATAAGTGCATAAATCCCTACGTGCCATTAATTTGCGATGAAATAATACCTCAGCAATTTTTTTCTGCCATAACTGCTTAGCTTATCTTTTTCAGGTGTTAAATTGAAATCTGCATCCGAAGATCAAAATGAAATTTCTTTTTACACTTATGATTCTTACACATGAAAATTTTAGTTACATTTAATGCTTTGAAGTTTAATGGTAAACTCTTCGAGGCGTCAGATTGTAATCTGAAGTACTATTTTAGATTGCTTTTCTTAAAAATGTTTCTTATTTCTTACGTTGCTACAGAATTTGTTTCTATAAAAGAATTTGAAAAGATTGTATTAAACTCACGAATACCGATACTGCTAAACGAATGGAATACGTCTGCTTTTCTAAATAAAACCACATGCGTTTGGCCCTTCTCTTGGTATTTATATAATTTTAGTTAGAATTCTTTCAGTTATGTAAAGTGAAAAAGCCGATTTCTTAGATCAGAAAAACGAAGGCATTTTTTCCTTTGTAATTATCAAAAACGTTCCTTTTCTGAGTTCTGTAATAACCACAGATACAATATTCAGCGAAGCCAAGATTTAGAGATTTTGTTGAAAAACGAAAACGTGTTTTCATTTTACTGTAATCGCAGTCATATTTTCAAATCAGTAAATAATATTAGTAGTACTTTGTGAACTATCGTCTCGTTTCGGTTGTTTAAATGTGGGAACACTATCTTTCGCGGACATCAAATTTACGTAAATGCATTTTAGACGAAGTTTCGAGCCCTCGAACAAAATACAGTATCATTAGACAAGAAGAGAAACACACTAATGTGACTATCAAAATCGTAAAAACAACCTTGTATTTAGCGTAAGTATAATGAAATACTCAATCGATTTTGAGAGCAGCTTAAAGTCCCTCCTCATCAGGAGAAAGAAATACCTAGAAAGAAGAAAATAAAGGAGAAGGAGTCTCAGAAACACGTGGTCCTTATCAGCACTGCACGTGGTTATAACTGGATTTTTAATCAGAGTTGCACTGGCCGCCTACTTTTACTGATCCAGGCTATCTGATAAAGCATAAAGGACAAGAAAAATTAGAGAAGTTAAAATAGGGAGCGAGAGGCAAATGCACCTTCACGCTCAAAATCTGAACTTCAAATGTTACGATTTTTATTACAATATCATTGGTAATTTTTTGTTCATAAATGCAATTAAAGCAACACTTGTAAACACAAAGTATAGAAACTTAGCCACAAAACGTTCCAGCGTTCGCAGAATAACTGACAGCTTCTAATTTTAAAATAATTTCGAGTTTGAAATCCTAACTTTCATAATAGTTTTTTCAGTTTTAATGAACTCAAATTTTAGGCCATTAACGTGCTCCTATTTGCTTGGTTACATGTTAAAACATAAAGAGAACAAAATGTGTATTGTTTTAAAGTAATTAGTTTATGTACAGAAATGTAGGGAATACGAAATGACACTGTTTGGAAAATAATGTGATCCTTTACTATGTAAAATCAGGACAAAAAATATTCCTTGGATAAAGTCTGCATGTGTGGACGCGGTTGTTATATTATTCACTTACGAAAGGCAACATAATCTTGAGAGGAAGCGGAAAGTAGCAATTACTTAAAGAACACAGATATGAATATTAGTGCAGACGGTTTCCACGGTTTTCACTATAGTTAACAAGAAATGTAAATAAAAAAAAAAAGAGAAAATCTGCCGCTTTTGAAACACAATTTTGGTGCTATTCTTAATATTGTATACAACATAAACACGCGAAATGTACAAAAGGAAGCTTTTGATTGCAAACTAATTCGATAAATTTTGCAGCTACAGCTAAGTTACGCTTATTAAGTGGGCGCATATTGTGGGACGGCTTACTTCATACTAATCCAATATTCGTTAAGAAAGTAAATATTTCTATTAAAATCTGAAGCTGTCATGCACAATTAATTCATACGACCGTCATTTCTTTTAAAACTTAAGCTAATATTCTTATTATATAACACTGATTTCTGTTTTTATTGAAATAACCAATCTGAATTACTGAACATTTTAACTGAAGTACTGTAAAATATTTAAATATAGGTAAGCGTGGGATCATTGGATTTTATATGTTTAAGTTATCATTATACAAGACGAAACAAAGTGATTCGTTTAACAGAAGGTGACATTTTGATTTTGCAGGAAAGTAGGTAACTAGAATGCATTCCTATTAGAAAATTATAAATAAAGTATATCCATAGGATAATCGAAATGTAAGAAAATGGCAGAAGATTAAATTCTCACCTGAAGCTCGAATTTTGATCTATAAGAAGGAATTCGGACTAAGATTAAAACTAGCTACACTGAAAGAAAAATCCCTGAGAAAATGTAAAATATTAGACACTGATATATACTGTAAATGAAATAATAATAAAGAGGTGAAACTGAACGTTTTGTTACAATTTTGGAAACTCTGGTTGTATTTTACAAGAATTGTTCATAACTTATTAGCAAAGTAATTTATACATCTACGTTGTGTTCTTGATTAATTTTTCAAGTGCTGCTTAATTGTGACATTTGATTTATAATCAAACATTGAAGTGATTGCTAAATTTCCTCTTTTCCAAAGAATTTCGCAGTAATATGTGTCCAATGCAGAAATTTTTGTTGATTTCCCCAAACAACAACAAAATGCAGCATTTTGTCCAAAATGTAGCATGTCCCATAAAGTTTCTTAAAAATTTATATAATTGTTTCTTTGCCAAAAATATAAATGAATACCCACATTTAATCCTTTAATGTTAAGCTTACAGAGTGTCCATAAAAGGTGTTTCGTAATTCAAAATTAAAAATCTTGAAAACAATTATCAATAAAGGAATACAACAAGCGGTTTATTTATTGCCGAGAGCTGTAACACTGTTATAGAGAAGCGTACAAATAATAGCTATGAAAACTACAAACAAATGGCGCTATAATCGCAATACGTTGTAGGGTTTATATTTATTTTAACTAACATTTATTTTAAGTTTAAGCTATCTTTTCTGTCAAGCCTTTACCTTGCCAATACCAGAATATGTAAATTGTAGTGGAACGCGCAGTATATTCAAATTTTAGCAGAAGTAAGTTGAGTTTAAATAGAAGGGAAACGAGATTGTATGTGTGCTTCTTGAATCGCTAACGTGAAGGTTGCTAGGTAGAAATTTAAGAACCGCGCGTTTCGGCCTGTGTGCCTATTTCGGCAGTTCGTTGAATCTTCAACTGCTTAATCAGTAAGCTTGCTGAATCTCAGCTGTATCTTAGAACGCGGTTAAGTTAGTTACGATTTTAGAGCCTCGTAGGTAGCGATCTCGTTATTTATTCATCCTGTCATTTTATTGTTAGTTTCACATTTCTGTTTTGTTAAACCGACGGGTCGGCGTAGTTTGTGAGCGTTAAGTGAACGCAGCTGTTATTTCTAAAGTGGAATAAAAAGGGATTTAAACCCTTCTTACGAGTTTGTGGAATTTACAGTTCATAGCAGTCACTACTACTGCTGCTGACAAGTTGGGGCCTCGCAACACTATAACGTAGTGAGTATAAATAGCGCTTCAAAGGACGTAAGAACGATCAATGAATTCGTCATCGTTATTGAGATGAATTCAGCGATTACGCTGACTGCGAAAACTTCATGAAATCATTGCTGTTATTTTCATCAAGACGATAAGAATTTCTGAAGTATTCTCCTGCTACTCAAAAGAAAGGCAATACTTAAATATCATCAGCTGCCAAACTACGTCGGATAATGAAATGACAAATTTTCCTGTTCTACGGGAACGGAGTGCATTGGATCCGGTACGACTGAAATAAATGATGGATACAATTAAAAAATATTGAGTAGATTAATATCCTTCGAATGATAAAGTGCGCGATAAAACAACGGCTAAACATGCATGCAGAAAGCAATGACATAAAAAGCCTCGCACATTTAAAGCATAAAAAGCCTCGCACAGATGGTACCAGTCCAGAAGTTAAAGTCGACGAAGAATGGAAGTTACAGTAAAGTTCAGTAAAACTCCCTTAATCATCGAACCCATGGAAATAATCCAAATAAACTGTTGAGAACCAGGAAGAAACAGCAGATATATGACTCAAATAAGGATGAAAATGTTCTGCCCGGAGTTTTTCACAGGCGTCATCTGATTGGCTAAAAATTGATGAAATTTTTCGTGAAATTTGCAAAGATGAGTTCGAAACTCATTTGAAAACAGGACATGTTTTCTTTAACGTGAGAAACTCAACGGACTTTGGGAATATGATTGAAACATTAAGTGAAAGGATTATTGCGTTTCATACATACCAACTTGCAAGTGATAGAAATATGCATGTCATGATGAAAAACTTGCCTGTCTCAGTAAATGAAGAAGCCATCTAAAAAAATCTAGAGCGAAGAAAATTTCCAACATCGAAAGTTAAACAATTCTCCAGAGCCAGAAAAAAAAAAAAAAAAAAAAAAAGCAGTTGAATAAAAACTGCCTATCTTCCTTCTCGAGCGAAAAACGAACAAATCAGGAGGTGACATTTTCAGAGTGAATAATGTATTCATCGTTAATAAATGAAGTGAATGATTCACGCCAATGAAGCTGTGAATGGAATGTTACCGTTGCCAGGCCTATGAACGTATAAGGCAAAATTTCAATAATAAGGAACGTTGCTATAAAGGCAAAAAAGAGCACAGACGTAGTACTTGTCCTAAGAAGCGAGATGAAAAGACCCTCTTTTCTGCGGAGAGGAGCAAGTGAGCAGTTACAGAAGCTGCAAAAATTATAAAGCCAAATTCGAGCAGGAAACAATTCAGAAGATATCTTCGCCTAAAATGAGAAGTAAATATTTTCCTGTCCAGAAAATCGATGTAAAGCAGGTAGAAGAGATGAAAAAAAAAGGCTCTTTACAGCGATAAAATTAAAGAAACTTTTAAGCAAATTCCGAAAATACTGAATGGCATAGTTAGCTGAATTTTCTATGAAATATTTAGAAGCTGTTTTAAAATATTATTCAGCTAATTGCCAAAATTCGGGGGGCAAAATCTGCCGCTGAAAACTTGAGAGTCAGGTTCCTGGCAGTACAGATGCTCATAAATTTAGTGAAAAGTATTGAATAGCAAATTACGTGACGAAAGATCTCTCTTTTACGACCACGGCGAAAGCAGAAGCGTAGCTCATCGGAACGAAGCATGCATTGACGGAGACTTGAATGCTCAAAGATTGCGGTTACAATTCCCGTGGCTTCCAACTTTAAATATCTACTTCGGTATAAAGTTTCAAATATTTAAATTGCTTTACTTTTCATATTGGACGTTTCGTCTTCGGGTGTGGGAGCTAAGTAGCACGTTTATTATTCTACTTACGCAAGTGGCCTTAGGGCAAAATTTTAATTTACAGGTTTATAATCTTTTGTACGAGTAGGTACTTGGAGAAAAGCGATATTCTAGATCCTATGACTGATCACGCAACCTATGTTCTCCTCCAGTTGTAGACCTTTACTCACTCTGTTTGAAGTGCCCGAGTTTGAAGTCACAGGGGCACTTACTCCATGAGTGCCTGAAAACAACAAGCATACTGCAAGTTATTCGCGGAGCATAATGGAACCTAGACTCTTGGGTTAGAGCCATCAGTACCCCCTTGAAACGTGAACCGAAGCATATGGAAGAAAGAGTTTGAAGTTATGCATTCCATTGAACAATGTGTGCTTCTGATACTGGAGTACCAGAGGTTAGATCGCAGACTACAAGGCAGAGTTTTCAAACACGATTGGATGTTCCTCAACGAACCGATGCGAAAATCATTCACAAGCTTTTCAACAAATGTCTAACCATCTGGTAGCGAATTTTGGATGCAGGCAAATTGCAGTTACTCCTGAAAATATCACGACTGCTTATGGAATTATTCAGCAAAATCCAAGAAAATTCCTTCGAAGAATTACAGTAGAGACTGGTTTGAAGCGTTCCAGCACGCAGAACGTACTGAGAAAATCTTTGATATATTTCCATTCAAAATCCAGAGTCGCTATGGTACATGTGATCTGTTTGCAGCTTTTGACACTATTGTTTGGAAACTCCAGTATAACAATTTTGCTTTTACTAATGACGGCCCTTCAACCGACTTCAGCTGGGCAACTACTAAAGCCAAAGTGGTGGTCACTTTTATTATGGAGGCACCTAGTAGATGGGCCACCTTTGCCTCCTACGAAAGGACGGACATTTACAACCATGCTTTCTCCGGGATTCGAACTCGGAGGCTCTGGCATCGCAGTCGGCTCCCCTAACCACTATACCGTCTGGGCGGCTTATAACAATCTTACAGCTTTCAAAATAAGTACACCGCTTTATCTATTCTTCTATCGATCTTTGTTTCCGAGCTGTTTAATTCTGAAATCAGGGACTCGTTTGCTGAACAATCTGCATTTATTAATGCTAAATAGTTTTCGATAATATTGCTAAATTGTTTCTGCCAGATAACTGCTAAATTGTTCATATATCTAAAAAAAAGCGGCAGTTGTCATTTTGATTCATTTCATTGGAATACTTTTCTTTTTGTGACTAAGCCCACCAGCGGCCGAGCGGTAAAGTCGCTGAACACTGGTAGTTTGGTCCGAGGTTCGAGTCCCGCGAACAGGCATGGCTGCATGGGTGTTTTCGTGGTTTTCCCCATGTGTAACGTGTATACGAGCCAGTTTCCCTTAAAAAGTCCCCCACGAAGGCATCCCTCCCCTTAGGCAGATAGCCCTAGTGTGCTTTGCCATAATTAAATACACCAACTTTTTATGACTGAAACATTACAACATTGCTTTCTTATATTCTATCCAGGAGTAAATTAAGAAATAAATAAATACAATTTCTTATAAATTACTCTCATCATCTTACAATTATTGAAATATTTTAATTGGTATATGGAAATATATGTGCATATCTATCTATGGGAGAAAAAAGAAATGGACATAAACTTATCATAAACATATATTTGAAATTAATCAATGGTTTAAGAGATTTTACTAAAATTTTAAAATATGATATATACACATCTATGAAGTAGTGTATTAAAAATAAGATATACTATAGCCTTTAAATTCTAATTGTCTATCAGAAGAAAAACACGATATTAATTCCATGTAAAATAAATTTATTAATTTTGAAGCATATTTTTTTATTATTATATACATTTCTGCTTTAATTCAATGTGCATCTAATATAAGAGTCCCTAAGCAGTTACTTTTAACAAATAATTGTAATATTTCTCCTGATTAAATGAAAGCAATTTTCCAGAATAAAAGTAATAAATCATCAACATACTTATATGTTTAAAAATACCGTCTTAGAAGATATAAAATAAAGTAATTAATACGTAGGAAAGAACTCTAAATAGAGAAAACGCTTTATGATGGCAGAAAGACTTCTAATTACCATCATAAATACAATGGCTAATAACTTAATGAATACTTTCCCTCTCATAATACAGATTTTGTTTTTGCACTTTTGTTTATAGTATTGACTACATTTCGTTTACTTTGAAATTCTCTGTGAATATTTCCGCCGCAGAAACATATGTCTTTCAAAGAAAAATATTCCTTTTAATGTCCTTCAGAGACCCTTTCTTTGAAGTTTCTTCCCGTAATTGTACTTTATAATACTGTTTAAATAACCTTCGCATCTATGGTTGCAAAATCTAAAGCATAGTGAAATGCATAATGTAACCTGCAAAGTAACCTGCACTGTAGAAAAGTAGCATTTATTACTTCCTTTTCAGAAATAAAGGAAGTATTGTAATCGCAAAAATTTCGGGTATCATATTTCAGAGGAAATTTGATCGTTCTCGAATCCATTTTGAATATTGTTTTTGTAAGACGTCTGTACGTATGGACAGGGTAAAGGACTCATTTTTCCAAAAAGATCATCAAATGGATTTAAATTGGAATTTTTCCTGATGTCTGTATGTAGGTATATATGTACTGAGTAATTAATTAAAAAAATTATTAGCCATAGAACGTTGAAATTTTATATATTGGAAGGCTGTAAAATCTATTTGCGAATCTCCCATTTTAATAATATTCGGCAATACCAAAAGTATATACACATACCCACCGCCCTTACATGGCTTTAAAGTCCTTTACTTTTGCAATCATTGGTCGTAGACATATACTTCAAATTACAGATGAGCATGAAGAAAATATTTATGTCTGGCAACGTCAAATTAAATTAGACAAAAGTATGGAGAAATAATGAAATCTAATTTTTAATGCGATCTCCGGGATCCTATACTTAAATTTAGAA
Organism: Stegodyphus dumicola; assembly: GCF_044657685.1. Classification (NCBI taxonomy): domain Eukaryota; kingdom Metazoa; phylum Arthropoda; class Arachnida; order Araneae; family Eresidae; genus Stegodyphus; species Stegodyphus dumicola. The sequence goes on along the minus strand of NC_140772.1, from coordinate 92,744,982 downwards.
ATGTTTTATATTTGTAATGAAAATAAAATAAGAAGTTTGACTTTCGTACCACAAAAATTGAACGAGATAATTAATTTCTGAATTTAAATGTTTTGATATAATTTCCAAATTCCCTTAAAGGATAGGTTAGTTAATATAGAATCATTCGAGGAAATCATTTTAAATGATAAATAAAAATGTAAATAATTTAATAGGTGGTATATAGAAATCATGTGGTGTCCACATCTCTTTTATAATAATTTATTTCCCTTTATAAAAGCCCACCAGCGGCCGAGCGGTAAAGTCGCTGAACACTGGTAGTTCGGTCCGAGGTTCGAATCCCGCGAACGGGCTGGCTGCATGGGCGTTTTCGTGGTTTTCCCCATGTGTAACGTGTATGCGAGCCAGTTTCCCTTAGAACGTCCTCCACGAAGGCATCCCTCTTCTTAGGCAGATAGCCCTCGAGGCTTTGCCATACTCACACACACACACACACCTTTTATAAAATCGGCCACAAACCTCAAACTTAAAAGTTATGCTTATGATACTCTTCAACTATTATCGCAAAAAATATATATTTTTATCACAGCTATATGGAAAGAAACTTTAATAAAAAATACAGTTTTCTTTTCTCATAATAAATATTATTTAATTAAAAATATCCTTTCTTTTAATATTATATAATACTGTTGAACTGACCATAGCTACATTTGTATATTTAGAAGTCTGTAAATCCGAATCTAAAGCAAAATATTTTTGAAATTCTACATGCTTCGTAACTGAGTAATTAATTCAAATATTTCAGACTATGAGATAATAAACAACGCTTTTATTGAACTCTAAATGGGTGATTTGGAATAAAAGCTTGAAGCAAAGAAATTCAAAATCATGCCTATTTCATTAATTAATTAATAATTCATTCAGATGTTTAAACATGTATAGTTTTTGTTATACTTAACAAAACTAAGATGTGTTTTACATTTTACGCATGTTTATTAGAATTTCATCATATGGAAAATTTTAGATGAGTAAGCGATATAACCAAACGTTTATGCATGAAATTTAATATCCAAAACTCCAAAATTATATTACCATAAATATACTTTAGAGAACATATGAACCAGCCCCATAATTTAATTTGTATGCTAATGAATTTTCTATACTATTTTTACTATATAGTATAGTAGAAACATGTATGTTCTCTGAATTGCTTTTTTTAAAAAATATTTAATAAGAAATCATTAAAGATCATATTCTTTTAGAAAATAAAAAGGAAAACAAACCATTTCTAGTCATTATGTAACAAAACTTTAAGTAATTATCTTTGATAAGGTAATCGTCTTCTCTTATCTTACCTTAGCATGTTAAATTCATTATACATTAAATAAAATTTGTGAAAGGGGACTAGGACAGTGATTTGTTTTAAGTTGGGTAAATAGTTTAACAAAAATAGAAGAACGAAGGGAAATGCATGCCATATTTTTTCTTTATCAAAATTCTACATATACAATTGAGGCAGGTTTTCCAAGAGTCTCGAAATAGACTGAACAGTCTGGGAGTAGTAATTATGTCCAGAAATGTATCGCAGATTAAAAATTTCCGGATTTTTAAACGCGGAGAATTTGTGTGTCCAATATATTAGTTCTACCGCTAAATTTACATAAATATGTTTAACACGAATTTTCGAGGTGTAAATAGAACAGAGGAGAAAAATCTTAAAGAAAAACAACTTGTCTCATTCAGTTTTAGGTATCTGCTGCTCAGGACACATTCGAAACAATTGTGTTCAGATTGCAGCAGATAAACTGCCTGTGGACATTGAAGTAATTCGAATACAGTAATATTTCCATATATGCAGAGCAAGTTGAGAACTTAGAGAAATTGAATACAATTGTCTGCATTGCAAAGAAATTTACATATTTTTTTTAAAACTATTCTCCGTGCGCACCACAAAGTACCATACGTAACTTGCAAAATGTAAGTAATGAGAAATACGGCAGCTTTAGCTAGCAAGAAGAAATCAAATAGATATGATTAAAAAATATTTCTGAATCAAATACAGAGAAAATGTGTGATTAAGAAGAGGGAAAACGTAATGTAGAAGGGAAAGGCGCTTTGCTGAAAGCCGAAATGACAATAGCACAAGTTGAAAGACGTTTTGCTTAAATCATTCAAGATAAACGTTAAGCTGTCCATGCTCTAAAATTGCGTAACGTTAAAATTGAGCAATAATTTCTTATTTTTGAGTCTTTGAAACATAGTTGGTAATAATATTTTTGTAATATCTCCCTTATCAGAAGTTCTATAGTAATAATTCCTTGTTTAATTGTTTTAGCTTACAATACATTTTTGTACGATTTAAAGTACGATTTTTGAATATGTACAGCAACATTAGTCCTTTTTATGTTTTTCACTGAAATAGCCTTCTCCAATAAATCCCCGAAAGACTTTGTGTAATAACAAATGATAGCATTACATGATGAGATACTTTTTAGGAAAGAGAGATAATCAATGCAGATTAAGTAACTAAAATATATCCATTCTGGTTAAGTGTCCGCTGAATTGTAAAACTAATGCAGAGAATTTTAGAAATACAAAGAGCATATATATTTCTAAAGCGAAAACGTGTGGTGCTCAAGTTGCTTAGATATATTTGTGGTCCTAAAATCATATTTTCTTTTAAATAAATATTGTCGGAAGATTTTACTAGGTCTTTTTTAGAAGTCCTATAAATCAAGCTTCTATTTTGACATGCAACAATACGATTATGTCATTCTGCACTCAAACAAATTATAAAATTCGAATAGGAATTCCAACTTTATAACCGCTACAAAAATCTTCCAATTATTTATATAACCTCTTGATGTACTTTGTGGAACAGAGTTGGAATTATAGTTAACAAATAAATAAAATAAATGACAATAAAATTCAGAATTTGAAAATAAGCTTTAAGAAAGACATAATTAAAAATTTATGTCATTTCGGACAAATCAACTGATAAATAAATTAAGATCAAATTGTCCAAAAACTTCTGATTTGAGATGGAATGATTTAGAGGGGAATAAAATTTCATAATGCATAATTCAGTAAATATTAATGAATTATTTAATGACAAGTCGGACATAAACAAAGTTTTGAGGGAGAAGAATAACGCTTTAAAACTTTAAACTTAAAAATAAGGGGACGTGTTTATTTGAGATCTTCAAGAATACTGATATCAGATTCTAAAACTTTTGAAATCTAACAAAATTTGCTGTTAACTAAAAATTGTTAACTTACGAAAATGTTCGTCTTTACGATACTAAGGAGAAGGAAGGAAAGTTTACAGTAACACTCATGCGTCAGTATTAGTAGGGACTGAAAACTCTGAAAACCGTGAGGAATTTTAGCTAAGGAATTGTCTGGCTTGATATCGTTGCGCATTAGTCTTCAACTCAAAGCTTAGACTTTCTGGTGCAACACCTATTTTACCCTTGTTTTACTGTTACAGGACATAAATCATTAAACGTGCTTACACGTATGAAAGAGAAACTATATTCCTGACTCATTTTGCAAATTTGCGGTTAGAAATTATATTTAAAACAGGAAGCTTTATCCTGATGAAGAGATGAATTTTGCGCTTTTTTCCTATGTTCTATTCGGGCAGCTGGTATTTTAATAAATTTGGCCATCTGAAGTTTCTTACTGAGAAGTATCATGTTTAAATAGCACAAAAAAGTAGTTTACGTTAAAATTTAGAAATTGCGTGAATTTTAGTTTTCAACAAAACGTAATGTTTGCTATTTTTTGGCACAGTTAGTGACATGTATTTCTTCTGAATTTTTTAGCTCGAAATGTTTATTAGTTTCAAAGTACGATTTTGCTTTGTTTCACTTTTCATTCGAGTCTGTTGCCATTAAGCAAAATATGAGATATTTACCTTTCAAATTTAATCTGTGTATTATTCATAACCAAACAAAGCTACCTTGGAGCAATATATGCAGTTCTTATGAACAGATATATATATATATATATATGACATATAAAAAATTCGACAGCTACTTTAAAAATAATTGGCGACCTCAAAATTAACGATTCTAGGTTTAATGCTCTTCCCCATGTTCATCTGTTCTCCTGGATTGGAGATATTTCTGTGTTACGTAACGTTTAATGCAGATTCCTCCTGCCCAATGGATAAATTGCAAACCAAAACTTCCTCTAACTCGGACTGAAACTATTGACACCCTCCCTCCTTCCTCTGAATTGCAGCTCTTTCCTTCGCTTACCCTTCCCTGTTGGCAAGACGCTGCTGTTCCACGCTGTTATTTATTTGCCTAAGAAGACGTCGAACTTTAAATGGAAATTATTGCATTCAACTATAATAAAGAAATACCTTGTCTGGAAAAAATTATTTGATATGCGTAAAAAATAAATATTGTGATTCTTCAAGCTCCAGGTGTGCTAAATGCGTGATCAGGGTTCTCCACTCAGCCCTACCACTTCTCAGCCATGACTCAGTATCGAAAGCTGTTAAAAGTTCCAGAGCCTTCATCTACGCATTTTAAAATCAGCATATATTTATGTATATGTCAAGATATGCATATAATATATATATATATATATATATTCTTATAGAAAACATTATATATTTATTTTAAATTTTTTCACTTTTCAGATATACAGAATATTTATAACTTTCCTATGCTCGTCTAAATGCATAGTCATCTAATATTAAATCTAGTATCATCTCATCTAATATCTGAAAAGTTATGTTAAACTTTAAAAGAGCCCTTCCAGGAGACGATTGAAACATTGAAACTTAAAAACTTCTTCCCCTCGTGGAAGGCAGTTCGCTTCGATAACAAAATTTTCGTGCATTTGTTACTGAAAAAGTTTTTTTTTTTTTTTTTTTTTACACGAAATACGAAAATGTTTTAAATGAGGGAATACAAATTCAAAAAACAGGCTTGATTTTTGTTGTCTTCTTATATTTTATCTTGTATTTTGTGTAGAAATGCAAGTACTGTTAATGTATAAGTAAATACCTGCGTTCGTGAATGCTAAGATTATTAAATTGTTTCAAAACAATCATAAGCACTTTAGTTCATCTGTCATAAAAATTAGACCAAGATGTTATCAGGAGAATTTATCTTCTAGTCAATCCCGTATTCTACTATTAAAAAATCAATTGCTTGACCATTCATTGCATTTACCTTTCAATACTATCTTCGTTCGAATATAAGAGTTCAGATCACCACGGAGTTAGAGAACAGTTTCAGAGCTACGAAAATCATTTTATATCGATTTTTGCTGGCAGGGAGTTCTCTATCGACCATTCTTTAGGAATATTGTACTCTGAGAGAAATACAGACTTTTCCTAAATCGATCTCCTAAATATGCTTGTGAAAGAAGAACATCTATACATTTCAATATAATGGGCGCTGTTGTATTTTAATAGTTAAAAAATAGTTTGTTGCTTTGAAATTAAATTGCACTTCAGAACAAATATACAGCATACTTCTTCACAATATACGTGATTGTATTATCTTTTCATCTCTTATATTCGAGTACATGCGTATTAAAAATTAAATTAAGAAAACAGTTGTGCAATGTAAAAATAAAAAACCACATTCTTAAGATTGCTGCAACTGCTTTACAACAGTTAAACATAGTATGGGAAAGGAAAGTAAATATAATTGGTGTTTGAAAAATATACAGATTATCATAGACAAGGTAAAAGCATTCACTATAACGCACTGAGGTCATTTATAGTTGCTTAAACGGAAGATTTGTATTTTGAAGATGAATCCTTTGCATTTCTTTTCCTACATAAACATTGTATGTGATGTTAGATATGTTAGAAATAAACATATGGATGATATGGATTTTAAAGGACACTTAAATCAATAACTAAAGAAAAAAAGGAGCACAGTTAGTTCGAAACTTACAAAGTTGAAATAAAGGAAGATGTGTGTGGTAATTGTTTAAACTTTATATTTTAGAATTGGAGAATAGCTATTGAATAAGTGTTCATTTTTTCGTTTCAAAAGTAAAGGCACTAATTTCGCAAATTTTCCTTAGCGTGTCAATAAATTTCGAAAATATGAAGTAATCGTATGAAGTCGAAAGTCAATATAGTTGCTAAAATGTAACAAAACAAAATCAGTTTACAGTGCAATAAAACATAATTATATATAATACAGTGGAAGCTTGTTTTGTTGCTTAAATATTTCGGATTCTGCTCTTAATAATATAGTCTAAAGAAATAAGAATGCCAGGACATCAAGGAGAGAAATCCTGCTATTTTTAGTTCCTTAGATTATATATTGAGACCAAATAACACGTCCAGAATTTAAAAAAAATTGAGAATAGAATAAGAAAATAAAATAAATAATAATTCACCAAAAAAATTCTGAAAACATTCAAATTTTATATTACGATCAAATAAGCGTTTTTTCCCCGTTTACACGCACATAAAGTTTCAAGAGCATTTGGGCTAAAAATATTTAAAAACCACTTATCAGCTTATGTTTAGAATTCCCGATATGAGTTCCTCGCGCTGGAGACAAAATTTTTCTTTTTCATACAGTGTTGCCTCTGTTCGCTTTGAAGTCATTGAGTTGTTTAATAAAATTTTGTTAAACGTTTACAAAATATAAAATAGACAATAAAAGAAATTAGAAATTCCGAATTCGGGCTGCCAGGTGTCCATGCTCGGATGCGACTACGTTATTTAAATTTTGATGGTTCTTGGTACCGTTGCTCCTTCTCAGTGCGAAAATCATACATACATTCATACGAGTTCTCCATTATGTAATTTCTTCAAATATAATGCAGGGCGATATTATTTCGTGGCTACAATCTGAAAAGTGAAACAGGCATTTAGAGTGAAACGACGCAGAATGATATTTCGAGACTAATAACTCTTCTGGGCTAACGCCCCTTTTGGCTAACAACGCAGCAGAAACAAAGATATCAGAATATACATACATCATAATTATTATCCAGAATATCAGATTATCTTAAGTTTCCATAGATATAAAAATGTCTTCTTATTTTCTTCCAAAATTTCTTAATTTAGTAACTTACCTTTAAACTAATAGTGATTAATGTAACTCAGCATGATATATATCGATGAATCAAAGCTTTCTTGGATTAGCCCTGAATTAGACCAGGATTAGTGTGAAAATTGCGAGTGCGTGTTAATTAAAGATGCGGACTATTATTAATTAAAGCTTTACAACTTAAACTTCATGAATAGGAAGAATTCGGCAAATGCTAAATCTGGGTTGTATAGCAGGCTTGGAAGAGATAACATGCTGTGATTTTCAGCAAATTGACAAATGAGGATTTTATTGTTTTCATAGATAGTAATATGCTGCATGCTTAGAGCAAAATTCTGTAGCTAACCTGGTGGCTCAGGACGCAATAGGAACCTTTTTTGAGGAATACCACCTCCACACAAATTTCTTTCACTTTTCTAGGTTGAACAAAAGGTTTCTAGCCACAGCTTTGGAGAAACATTATGATCTCTTCCACGAAATTAGCATAAATGTTTTATGACCCTAGGAAAAAAAATTATTCTGGCAGATCGTTTTCGCGTAGAAGACGATAGACAAGAGTCTATCAGAAGAAGATTCTGCTTTTGCATGCTACGATGAAACTTCGGATCATGAGCGCTTCATTTTACAAACGAAGCATATGAATATAAAACTTTTAGGAGGAAGAACTCTCGAATTAAGAACACTCGAGTTAACCATATATAATTTCAAAAGATATTTTAAACCTACCTCACATAATGAGCAAGTACTTCTAGAAAAATCATTTTATTATTTTTCGCTGTTTAAACCTGATTAACAAAGTCTTGCAAGATGTTATTTACTGAATTCGACCTAGAGGAAATTACAGTTAGATTACCGACGCAGACTTTGAGGCCTTGGACTTCATTTTTCTTCCTGATAGCCTTAGGGAAAATATGGGCTAGAAAATTGACTATGATATCTTTGTTGACTGTACACTTTGTTGACTTTGTATATATGACTGCAGGACCATATAAATAAGATCAATAAGAACGAACTGCAAAGTCTTCAGAACAACAGAAGCCGATTACAGAATAAATGTCTTCCGAAGAAGAGGAAGAAAAGAATTTAACCTAATTCTCTAATTATCTACGTTTAGACATATTTGGTTAATATGCAAAGATTTCTCGTAACTATTTTGTTCTAACAAAGCAGTAGAGAGCTGCAGAATAAAAATTTTCAGTTATAATGTTATGCCTCACTTTAAAAACATTTTAAAGCATAGGTAAGAAATCGTCCAAGTAAAGTTTGAATAAAACAGATGATCAGTGAGTCTCAAGCGGTATCAGGCCACGCTTTTAGACAAAGAAAGTAAACTGATTGCTTCCTAAAGAAAATTAGTTTATATTTTTATGAAATGGAATTTCTCATTAAAACAATAACAACTTCCTCAAAATTTGCCATTAATATCATTCGTTGTTCTTCGTACTTATACTGGAAATTTGCGTTTACGTCTATTTAATGTGTTTAATAATGGGTTTATCTTTAATATTAAAGTTATGTTGCAAAGTTTAAATAAGAAATTGACTCTAGCCCATGAGCAGTTTAATCAATTCCATCTTAATTCTTATGAGGAAAACCGTAAACTGTCACAAACGCATAATCACGAAATCACGGCTATAATAATGATTGATGTTAACATAGAGTTGCTTTTTCATATAGTGCCTTACAGGACTGGAAGTCAGTAAGCCTGCTTCAGCAACCAAGTGCTGCTATTTGTTGGCACGCTACATAGATTATGCAGTAGCATTTTGATCTATCTATCTAGGCAAAAAGATAATTTCTTATATCGAAATTCTTGCCATTTCTGTGACTTTGTAATGACACATAAATCCTAAAACATATATTCGGAAAATATACCTGCGTTTTTTGCATTACATATACTTGTAAAATCTCGAAGAAAGAAAATATGTCTCGAAGCATTTATCTCGAATCAAGAAATGCGAAAAATAAACGACACCCTCACCGGGATTTGAATTCTTGAATTTTTGATTGCTGGGACGATATGCCTCCAATTGCGTTTTGTAGGCAAATCGTAACCAAGTAGAAAATATTTACTCCCCTACTTAAAGGGCAATTGGGTATGCTAACCCAGCGGTAACCAGTAGCCAAACCCAGCGGACTGCGAATCAACGTTCACTACATTTTAACTCGAGGTCCAGTTGTAGAGGTATTTCTTTTATTTCAAGGAGCAAGAGAAAAGTGAAAAATTAGCACTGTCCTTACCGGATGTTCATATTGAACTAGTAAGTTACTCGGTTAAAAAAAAGGAGAAATTATTCTTATGCATTTCTAACAGTCCATCCGTTTGTCTGTTTCTCTATTAACACTGCTTCTAAGTTTATTCCAGTCTTCGGAATTATTATTATATTCTATGAGACCAGTAAAAAATGAGCAATTATTTTTTTTCTATTGTTATTACTATTGTAAGTCATTAAATTTATTTTAAAGAAGGAAACATGAACATTTGCAGTGCCTTCGCCGGGACTCGAACCTGGATCTGCGGAATACTCGCCGAGTTTGCTACCGTTCCATCACGAAAGCATGGTGGAAGAAGGCAGAAAATACCTTATACTATTAATTTCCACTTTTGTAGCCTTGTGGTTTTATTTAAGAGTTATAGTATACCACCTCAAGACTTCTAGGCTGCCTCAACGTGGCGAGGGGATGGCACTGGTTGGAATAGGTGAAGTACGTCGGGAGTATATACGCCTCGTAGGGCCACCCTAGGCGTGAAGGCTATTCCATTATGCCCGGCTAAAACCTACAGGCATCTGAGCCAAATCAGTCATCTACCATTGGTGCTCGGATCTCACGACTTACAGAGGCTGCCCTTTTCCTCCACCCTAAACATGAAAAACAATAATACAGAGCAAAACAGGACAGAGATGAACAAAGTCAACGCAGAAATAAAAAGAACTTATGTGCTACTTAAGAGGAAAAAATGGATGGATATATGTGAGGGACTTGATGCTAGATCATCTGACACGAAATTGTGGAAATTGATCAAAAATATTAGCAGTGAACAACCTCAGATAAAGAGATGTAATACTATCTCAGATACGGATGGCAACATCCCTATAGACGAAAAAGCTGCGGCTGATCTCCTCGGGGCTCATTACCAGGAGATAAGTGAGATGACTTTTACAGAAGTTGATAAAAAAGTGAGAAAAAGGTCTCGGGATCTTGCACATGGATGTCGTAGTCTCGGGCAATCCATATCTTGACTTGACCAAAACTCCTGGACCTCATGGTATCTATGGCCAGATGATTGGGCATCTTGGCACTTATGCAAAAAAGAAATTTCTGAATATAGTAAATCAATCTTGGAGTCTAGGACGCCTTCCTAAAGAGTGGAAAAGAGCCACAATTATACCTGTTGGGAAACCTGGCCAAACCGATGGATCTCCTGGGAGCTTTAGACCCATTGCCCTAACCAGCACTGCATGTAAAGTCATGGAAAAATGATCATGGGGCGGTTGCTCTTTCACCTGGACACCCACGACCTCCTACCAAAAGAAGAATACGGTTTCAGAAGAGGTTATAGCACCACTGATCAATTGGTCTCTCTCAGCTAGAAGATTAGAGATGCCCAAAACAAGCGACCTACCAATCATACTGTGGCTGCTTTTCTAGACTTGTCAAAGGCGTTTGACCGTGTCTGGAAACATAAACTAATAGTTAAACTCTACGAAGATTTTGGCATCAGGGGTAAAGCCTTGATCTGGATCTCAGATTTCTTAAGAAATAAACTAATAAAAGTAAAGCTTAATTCCACTAAGTAAAATGCCTTCAAATTGAGCCAAGGCGTCCCCCAGGTTTCTGTGTTAAGCCCAATTCTTTTCTGCCTGTATTTGGCTGGAATTGAGAAGATTATATCAAGGAGATGTGAAGTTGGTTTATTTGCGGATAATATGCCCTTTGGAGCTCTGGCCCAGATGTGAGTTCAATTGACACCAATATAAATTTTATCCTTGAAGAAGTGTGGAAATTCTCGAAAGACCACAAATTGAGTTTTAATCCAACTAAATCTATTGTTGAGTTTTAATCCAACTAAATCTATTTTTTTACAACCAATAAGATTTATAATTATGATCCAAAGGTTTTTATGAATAATTTGCCTCTTACATATGACAAACATCCCAAATATTTGGGCTTCGTTCTCGATTCAGAGATCACTAGTAACAAGTATGTGGATGCGCTGGTTTTTAAAGGCAGAAAACGCCTAAACATTCGGAAGTATATCTCGGGACGCGATTGGGGAGCCGATGCTTGCACTTTGAGAACTACTTACTCAGATATCATACGACCAATTTTGGAATACGGTTTCCCCGTTTACTGTTGTGCCTCTTCCACTAACCTCCAGAAATTGGAAAGAGTCCAACTCAGTGCTTCTCGCATTATAACTGGCTTGCGCAACAGTTGCCCGAATAAAATTGCGTTGTATGAAACAGACCTACAACCCCTCAGTCTAAGAAGAAATGCAGGCCTCGTGAAATATTATAATAAACTTCTCAGTTACGGCTCCCAGAATAGAACTTCAGAATTTCTGCAGCACTGGAGTAATACCCAAAGACTTAAGAAAAATAGTCCACTTTGTCAAATTGAGTAGGCTGGTATAATTGACTGTAATGTTGAGCAACATTCCTTGAAACAATGTTTAGATCCGTCTGAGGGACTCCCTGGAGTCGGGTTCCATGCGGAACTTTCGTCTTGAGTTTCCAAGAGAAATGATATTCCGGCCCTGTTACGACAATTTGCCTTGGAAACTATACATGCAATTCCCGCTGAAGCTACCCTCATCTATACTAATGGGAGTAAAAGCGAGGATTCTCGCTCCGGTAGTGGTGTTGTCATTAAATGCACAAATGTAAATATTGTTAAAATAAAGAAAAGAAATTCTGACTTCAGTTCGGTTTTTAACAGTGAGCTTATAGCCATCGAAGAGGGACTAAATGCTGTTTTGTACTTTACAGATCTTAAGGCAGTGTGGATTTTGCCTGACAGTCGTAGCGCTATCAAATATCTTTCAAACTGGCAAAGAGTTGGTGATAGGGCCAGAGCTGTAATTCTTAGCAAAATTAGGCAGGTCTCGTCACTCTGTGAAGTGCATCTTCAGTGGATTCCTTCCCATGTTTATATATGGGGGAATAAAATGGCAGACATTCTGGAGAAAGAAGCTTCTGAAGAACCTTTGTCAGTTATCAATTCACTGACATATCTTGAACTGCATTCCATTAGATGACATGCTGACAGGCAAATTTGGCTCGTTCCCCTGATCCCTGATATCAAACTGATTGTCCTGGAAGATCCCTTGCAATGGATTGCGAAAGATGTGTTCAGGCAACACTTTCCCGATTCTTCAGTGGGCACCTGAGGGGACTTACTTTTGAGAGTGGTATCAAGATGCACCCAATTTGTTCTAAGTGTCACAATGCACCGCATCACCAGCACATATTCTTGAGTGCCTGGAGTTGTCTCTTGTGGACCTTTACGGGTCTCCTAAGCTTGATTTCGATTTTTTAAAGGTGAATGGACTCGTGGACCTCGTCTAGTATATCCCTAGGCATGAAGATTAGTAACAAGATCAAGAGTTATAATTCATTATTCTCTGCGTCGAAAGTAAAGTCATTCATTAAGCTGCATTCTAAAGTCTCGGCTATATAATGATTCTACTAAGCATAAAAATATATCCATAAAAAAACAGTTTTACATGAAAGAATTAAATTTCTGTTTAGAAACTTCTGCATCTAACGTACATATTTACTTCTGTTAACTTTGTATTATTTAAAAATTTGATTTTCACACTTGCGCTTGTTATTTAGTTATGCTTCAAATCTTAAAGTTATGCAGTATTTATTCACTGAAATCTGCTAAGTAATTTTTGTTAACTAATTAAGCTTTATTATAAATATTTTTATGTTGAAGCATTGTATATTAGATTATGTAAATGAAAACTTTGTTTTTAGTTATTTTGATCAAAGTGAAAAGTCAGAATGCTGTTTAAATTAACCAGAATCCTATATTCTGTAACATTATAGATTCTGGAGTCCTGAAACATCTACTGTGGTTCTATGGCGCATGATGGTAAGATACTACTTTCAAGCTTATGAAATACAGACATGCCTTAGAAACAGTTTTTAGATAAACAAATAATCACAAACTGCGTTACTATAATTTAAATAAATGCAGCGATAGAAATATTTGTGTAAATAAATAAAAAAAATGTTTCAAAAAGGTCCGCTGAAAATATAAATGTTTCACTCATAAATGTAAACGTAATATTTGTTTTTAAATTTTGTACTAAAAATATACCACAGAAGCACATTAACAAAGAATTTCTAAATGTAAACATTTAATTTGCCACTGTAAGAAATTTCTTATGATATTTGAGATGTATGGGACGGGACTTTCATAGATAAATCTTTTGAGACATCTACTAATGCTAGAGTACAAATATTAAAACAGCATCAAATAGATTTAGGTTGTTATCTCTTAAGTATACCAATAAAGTTTTATCAAAAGTGTTTTAATTTTAAATTCAAAATTTAAAAATCTTAATATAGTATGTCATCCATACATAAATTTATTTCTGAATGGGTGTATATAAAACAAATTGAAACAAATCATAAGGCATTTCTCCCGCCTTCCTAGCGTGCCTTCGTGGTGTAGTAGTTCTGCACGCTGGGCCGGTATTCCAGAGGTTCGATTCCCGGCGAAGGCGTTGCTGATTTTTCATCTTGCCTGCTTCCAAAAGTACCTAATATCTCTACAGTGGCGCCCGAACTAAAAGAGCGGTGGGTGATGATTTCTCCAAACCCAGGATTTGGAGATTGTGTCTCCTAAAAACCCCAGTCGCCCTTTAAAAGGGGGAGTATATAAGGTATTTCTCCCGTCTTTTTAGCGTGTCTTCGTGGTGTAGTGGTTCTGCACGCTGAGTCGGTATTCCAGATGTCCGTGGTTCGATTCCCGGCGAAGACGTTGCTCATTTTTCATCTTTCATGCTTGCATAAATGCCTAATGTCTCTACAAAATATTATTGGATTTCAAAAAACAAATCAACGTTCCGGGGTTCGAATCCCGGCGAATGGGCTGGCTTCATGGGAGTTTTCTTGGTTTCCCCTACTTGTTTCCAACGTGTACATGAACCAGTTACTCTTCGAAAATCCTTCAAATAGGCATCTCTTCCTTTAGGCAGATATTCCTTGAGTGCTTTGCCATAATTAAATATACCATACCATAACATACAATAACATCCCAATCTATATAAATAAAATAAGCATGAGCAAATCTCAAATTTGGTAAAAATCCGGCGATCCAAAGCATGGGAATAATTCTGATAAAACTTTGGATATAACTGAAAGTAAATTAAGTATCAGAGTTCATGGAATGAATATGTAGTCACGCAGTGAGTTAAGCTCTATTGGTTCTTGGAATATTCTTATTAATGCATTGCAGCTCTTTGTGTGGCAAGGTATGAATGAACCGACTGTTGAGTCGGTACATTTATACCTTGTGCACATCAATAATGCACCTGACTGCATACCTTTGTGTAAGCTATGTTGAGATTAGCCCACGCTTATTCTATAGCTTCAAATTACCGAGGCAAGTTCCTTCGAAATAAGCATATCGTACCATTCATAGATTTTTAAATAGGTTTAAGACTTAAATCTTCGCTTTTATTAATATTTAGCATCTTATAAATCTGTAAACTTTCATGAAAAGTTTCTTGTTCGTTAAAGACAACATATGTCAAAGTCATACAAAACAAAAATATCAGATAATAAATATTTCAATAACAAAAATACCTTCTTAAAAAAATAGAAAAGTTTTATTTAAGAAGGGTGTCTGATAGTTACTTACATTACTGACACAAATGCAAACAGAATAGTTCAAACCATAGAAACTAAAATTTGAAAACTAATTTCCTGCATCATTTAGCTAATGGCTTGCCAAAGTTTCAACGCGATATTACGCGTAGGAATTTAGTACGTCATATTAAGTTGCTAGATTGCTGGAGACTAAGCCGAATGTAGCATGAAATAAACAAACTACTTGAGAAAATTAGATGCGGCTTTGTAAATATTAATTATCAATTCCTAAAAAAATTGAAATTATTTTAATCTTAGAGTAATGGAGTTAGTTTCAAATACAGAATTTCTAAGACAGGGACAACATAAATGTCCTCTTTATAAGTTTGAAATATTTTATTTCTGATTTTATCGGCTCACATACATACTATACATGCACACCACTGACCACTGATAAAATATTTCTTGTGAAGCCGATGTGTAAGTTAAATAACTGTTATGATCGTATAAATATTCTGCATTTATATTTAGATAGTCGTCAGTATTATTTAAAGAAGATTGCAGGTCTCTGAAGCAATACAATTGCGCTGTGTTCAAAAGTTGTATCTGATGAAATTCTGTTGTTGTTACTTATGTTCATTTGTCTGACAGCAACATCAGTCCAAGCTAACGAAATTCCTCGTGGCAAGGAGTGCTCAAGATACGCCTGTCGTTGGCAACAGCCTTGAGCACCTTAGAGGTGACAGTACGATTTCGCTCATTTCCGCCCCCAGTTTTGATGAGGTTTTGTGCTCATCACATTGCAGTCTATTTTATATACTTCGTGTGCTATCCTTTATGCGTTTTCCAGTTTTGCCATCAATTATCGATAATTGACTACGCCCCTGGATATTGGCTGAAAGCTTTATTTTCATATTTTTAGGATTAAGGGATTTTAGGATTTTTTAGGACTATTGCAAATTTAAGAACACTACAAATTAAGCTGCAATATTTCCTTTAAAATATTTCCTTTAAATTTTCCATTAAAAATCCTGTACATAATATAAGTTTAACCAAACGTTTCATGCTGCGAAAAAACTAATAAAATGTTAACTAGTACTAATAAAATGGTAAACGTGAAATACTATGCGTCCTACAGACCATCACAAATCAAACTCTTAAGCCAATTCATGGCTGAGAGGTCAAAAGCTCTAAATATTAGTAGTATATCTTGTGTCCAAACCCAGGCTAGTTCTCATGATTATCCCATAAGTAGGGTCAAAATAAGCCTTAAAAAAACCTAAACGAGGGAATAAATTCCTTAAGATATTGGCTATCTTTGCAACCAACCGAAACTTTACTGATTTTCAAGAGACAATACACATCGTTCTCTTTCTTTAACCATTAGCCGTTGGTGTTGCGTTGACGCAACGGTCAAAATAAATGCGCATATAAATATAATTACCTAAGATATTTTATACAAGAAGATGATTTTGTGTAGGGAATATTATGAAGATTATTTCTGTAAAAAATATTAGCCTTCAACAATCATTTTGTTTATAATAATTAATCTCATATTTTAAGCAAAATTTAAGCAAAATTTTCGACCGGTTATTTTTGCTGAAAATATTTAACGAAAAAATCACCGTCTTTATGAGTGATCTATTTTTAGTCAACATCACCGTTTATCAGAACATTACATCAGTCAGGTGTTTATATTTGTATTGGGAAGCAAGTGAAAACGGGTGTTGCGCTGACGAAATGTCAGCAGGAAACGGGTAGTCAATCACCTTTTTCACTCATTCCTTTCGATGTTCTGGTTCATGTTCTGGTTGTTTAAAAATGCCTAGAACGAGGTATCTTACATTAGAAGAAGCCCTTCAAAGATTTTTTGATGAATAAACAGATGATGATAATGTTAATAATGACCAGAATGAAACTGATAGTTTTGTTTTTCCCCCAGAAATTGCAGAAACTAGTGACTAAAAAGAAAGGAAGGGCAATGTTTTAAATAATGATAATGATATTTTACCAAATGATACTGCTGGGGAAGTTGAAATTCACGTAAGAAGTAAGTTTCAGCCTTCTAAAAGCAGTTATAGTCATATTAAAAAGTTTAAAAATCGGAAGATTGAAATCTTGAAGTGGGTAAAAAAGGAACTGTTAGTTATGTCTCAGGAAGTACATGAAGAAAGATATAGAAGAGAAATTATAAAACACAAAATACAAGGTAAAACTAGTGCACAGATTTTTCGATTTTCGTTTTGGTTTAGACATATACTCTCTTCTCGTTGAACAGACAAATATATACGCTCAGCAAAAAAAAAAAAAAAAAAAAAAAAAAAAAAAAAAAAAAAAAAGATCAGAATTTATTACATCTGAAGCCTATATGAGAAGATTTATTGGAATATTATTGCTTACATGATATCATTCTTTACCTCAAGAAAAAATGTATTGGTTTTTGATAAGGAAATTTCTGTTCCTCTTGTACGAGAATCGATATCACGTTTGCAGTGCAGGAGTATGAAAAAGAATTTGCATTTGACAATAGTTAAATTGACTATACTGATAAATTATTTGAGGTGAGACCGTATCTAAACCGTATTTCAGACGCGAGAATGCATTATTCCTTTTGCAAACTTCTATTGAGAGTTAGCCAGAAATAGATCAGCAACAGGAAGACATAGTAAATTCAGCATTCAAAACAATTGCAGGGAGATAGTAGACATTTTATCGTAAAGTCCGTTGATAAAAAAGACTTTGTTGTAAAGAGTACCATAGCCAGACTGTTTATAGATGCAAAGTATGTAATGTAGCTTTACATCATGATTGTAATCAAGCTTTTCATGCTTGAATCTTTCAATTGAAATAATTTGTATTTGTAAAAGAAATACAATGTATATTTTAATATTAAATTAATTACAAGTAAAGTGATTTGTAGATTTATAAAACGTTATACAGCTAAAAAGTAATCCTGCGCTCCTTTCAAAAGAAACATCACACGAGTACAATCCTACCCACTAAACATCCGTAGTCTTATTCCCCTGACGTTGCGCGAACGCAACACTCGCGTTTTCCACAGGTAAGAGCTTTTTTTATTTTCAATGTAAATTTATGTTATAAATGCTTAATTTAATATTTGTTATTATTTTCATGAGAAAAGAAACATTCCCTGTAGTTTTGGCGGTTTTAAAAGCAGATTTCTTTTGTTACTCCTCTTTAAACCTTTCTCGAAATACTGCGTTAAATAGGGTGATCTGAAAAACAATTTTGATTTCGTACAGCAAAAACGTTTGCTCAGTTTTATTATGGTTCCAACTTTCTTTAAACCTAGATATAGCTTTCAGACATATTTAATCTGAAGCTAAGGGACCGGTGGCGCAGTGGCTAACGCGTCGCGCAGCAGTACCAAGTCCGGGGCTCCACCCCGGGCTTGCAAATCTTGACTCAGTCTTTCATCCTTTGAGTGAGTCAATAAAATGAACCCCCAAATCACTTGCGGACTAAGCACCGGGTGTACTGTGATAAGCCGTCCACTTGTTTAAAGTAAATGCTCATGTAGTACATCAAGGCCCACGGTTAAGACCGCAGACAGGGCACTGGTCATGGCTCACGAAGGACTGTTGCTCCACTGAGTTTAGCAAAAGTGATATATATATATATATATATATATACTCTCAAAACACACACATTTTATTCACGCAAATGATATGTAACTCATCACCATACCTTCTTCTTCAGAATTATAAAATTCGATACCTTCTTTCCTCTTTTTCATTTCCATTGGTCTAAAATCAAAGTTAATTCTTAAAAAATTAGGATTACCGGGGGGTTTGTTAATGGTGGAAAATATCAGTCTTACTATTCTGAGCGGATATGCTAGGTGCCTCATGGACTTCTCAAACTTTACCAAAGTATTAAAATGACTGTAGAATGGTAAGTTGATTAATCATATAAATTATTATTAAATTAGTTAATTTGTAATGAATTAATTAGTTGACAGGAATGACGACAGATAAATACTGATTTTATGTTCGGTTATTTGATTGGATTTGATTAATTGTTATATTACCGATGAGGTTTAAGAAAGAAAAACTAATTCCTGTGATATCTTTTAAATGGTGTGTAGCATGTTAAAAATTGGTATGTAATAAAATCTGAACTTATTTTAATATGTACGAGTGATAGTTGAGAAATGTAGGATGAATGAATAAGTAAAAAGGAAAATATTACGGGTTTCCTTATAGAGATGGTCTGTACCTTCAAACTATCCAAATAAACATTGTTCTTGATTGCAGAGGAAACGAGCCACCGAAAAGGGTAATGGTAATTAAGTTATAAAAAAAGGCTGTCCGTAGACTCCGGAACTCTTAGAAAGATATGAAAACCTAGTTTTTCTAGTAGAATATTTGTTTATATAAAGTTTCCTTATTCAGTCAGAAATAGCTGAATTCTGTTCAACTAATAAGTCTACAATATGTGTAATGAATTTAAACAAATGCGAAAATGCTCGAATAGATAATGTTACTCAAGTACCGGCAGAAAATCATCAGTTCCCTTAAAGAATATACTTTACTTACATCTTACATTTCAGCATCTGATAATAAATCCTTCGGCACTCTTCATAACTGTATAAAGCTAATACATAGATTAATTATTAGCATGAAATTAAGCTCCCTTATTCCATCAAAATTTTCTGTCATATTTTACAAAGAATTATGCTTCTGTCGTGTGGCTCTGATGTGTATGCAAACTTCATAACGCACAGAAAGATGCGTGT
This sequence comes from Stegodyphus dumicola, assembly GCF_044657685.1. NCBI lineage: Eukaryota > Metazoa > Arthropoda > Arachnida > Araneae > Eresidae > Stegodyphus > Stegodyphus dumicola. Next base: position 92,725,375 of record NC_140772.1, on the reverse strand, counting down.
TACGCAGATAACTGCTGCTTTTGGTCGCATAAAATATGAGTTAGTAGATAGATTAATTATAGATAATATCAGTAAAACATAAAAATTTTAATAACTCTTTTAATTATTTATTACCCTTCATGAAATTCAGTTGAATTCAGATGTCTACTCGCTCATAACTTCGGAAAATTTATTACAGAACTAAAATATAATCACGAAGAATATCCCAAGGAATGTTTCGAGAACGTTATTAAATTGACAAATGATCCTTTAATAACCGAAACATTGTTTATTTTCCTTCGTAAAATGAATAATAGCTAAAACTGTCTTTAAATTTCTGAGAAAGCTTAAATTAAAGGAATTCAAGATTCTGATAATTTATTTTTTGTTTTAATAGAAAAGGAAATTAGGAAATTATTTCATATTAAATAAAACTCATTATTTAAACGATGCCTTTCAGGAATTTTGTTGAATTCTTTTGCACACATTTTCTGCGTTATAATAAATCAATTTAAAATTTAATTATCCACTACTTTTCCATGGTGACTGCTAAAATCTATACTGCAATAAGATAAATGTAATTCAGTATTAAATTATTTATATTGCCACAAATAACTTTTCGTTAATTGTATTGAAATTTTAGATGTTTATAATTCCTGAAGTTATTGGGTTGGTAAAAAAGTAATTTCGATTTGCACAAAACTTCTAATATTTTTTCTTTTGAGATTTGGTAGCTGAAACTGCTAAAATTTTGCAGGACTAGTTTTGGTGGTTTAAAGGGAGAACCAACCACATTCCTCAACTGCCTACGCACGAATGAACAAAATACAATGCAAAGTGTTATTATTTAGTGTTATTATCTTATATATCAATTTAATGGTGTTGATTGCTTAATAGAACACATAAGTCCGAATTAGTTTAAAAAATTTGGTTTTAGGGATATTTCACTTAAACATGACCATCATTCCGGCTAACCTTCTGAAGTTGATGACGAAAAAGTTAAAGCCATACTTTACGTAATCGGTCATATAACTGTGCAACAGAACGCAAAAAGATTAATTGTATCACACACAAAAAAAAAAAACACAAAAAAAAAAAAAACACACACAAAGTCACATAAGATCTCTTGGACGCGTTAAGGAGCTCGATATTTGAGTTCAGCATAAATTTAAAGAAATCCCCTTAACATAACGATCAATACTTGCGGTATGCCTTTTATACGTAATGCAATCGACCCTTTTTTTGAAACCCGTTATCACTGGTAATGAAAAATGGATCATCAACAATAACGTTAATCCCAAACTATCATGATCAAAGTATGATGAATTAGAACAAATCATATTGAAATCTAAATTGCATTAAAGAAATATCGTGCTGTCAATTTGGTGGGATTACAAAGGTTTGCATATTTTGAGCTGCTTAGAAGCAATCAAACGATCAACTATAATGTTTATTTCCAACAAAGTATGTAAAAGCGGAGGAAGCAATCAAAGTGAAGAGGCCAGAAATGGCAAATAGCAAAGGATCGTGTTCCACTATGACAAATGCACGGCCTGGGACATCTTTAGCAATACATACAATACTTGCTTGGTTGCGAAGTGACGTCGCCTGCCCCATATAGCCCCGACCTTGCACCATCGGATTATGAATTATTTCGAAGTTTGTAAAATTTCATAAATGGTAAAATTTTAGGTAATAAAGAGGCCTCAAAACTCATTTGTTTGAGTTTATTTATGATAAGATCAAGTTCTAAGAACTTAGAATTATGACGTTACCAGAAAGATGGCAAGAATTTTATTTTACGCTGAAAAATCGAAATTTTTTTCTTGTCAGTCTGACACTATTCACCAAATAAAACTGCTGCTGATTAACAGTTGAAAACTATATTAAGCACAATATAATTTATTAATGAAAGTGGAAATATTTAATATACGAGTAGATTTGTTTGATTGATGTGTTACAGAGACCAATTAATGATATTTACGAAAATATACTACTGAAAATGTCAAATGGGATTTGCTTGACATTTTCAATAGTATAACTGAATATTATAGAATAATAACAAATATTAATTATAGGAACATTATAGGATATCATTGGAAACAAAATTAATGTTTTAATCAGATGAATGAAACTACATTATCCATCCTTTCATACTGAATTTCAAGCGCACTCCATGGCCGTTTCTGACGCTCAAAGTAGGTGTCAAATAAATGTACGTGTTTGCATTTTTTGATTTACTTAAAATGTTGCAGATTTTGATATTTCCTGATTTTTGAATATGATATGCCATTTTACTCATCCAAAGATAAATAGTACACCACCATTTCATCTGACATGTCTCTGTAAGAATATTTTGGCAGAAAATGCTTCAGTGTTCACTAGTGACGGCAGCAAAACGTTTTATTAAATAATTCCAGGTGAAATGAAAGAATGTATCTTGAGGGTCACATTGCACCCTATCTCTTTGCAGGACAATAACAGTTCTTCAAAAATGCCACAGTAATTCTGAGATTTATTATTTTTTGAGGAATATATTTAAGCATACTTCCTAGAAAAAAACATAGTACTTTTTAATGACCTGTTCGTTTATTTTTAATTTATTTAGACCTCTTTCAGTTCTGTATCTCGTATTATTCTTAATAAGCAAGAGTTCTAAAAGTGGCTCAGTAGCATCATTTATATAAGAGAAATTTTGCTTTAAATAGCAATATCCTAATAATATATTATTATACACTAAATTAACAATGTTTTTTACTTTATAGAAAAGAAAATAAAAAAGTCAAAAATCCCTTACTTAGAAAGATATACACCATTTTGTTGTCCAGGAATAAATAAACAGTTTGTTCTTAATGTAACTGTTTTGTCCTGTAGCTCTGTAGTCCCATTCGCACAAGAAGAAGCTAAATTTAATTTAGCTGAGCTGAAAACTTATTAATAACGCAATGGCTTTTTAGATGCAACATATGATCCGATAATACTTACAGCACTGTTGAATAAGATAATAACACTAAATAACAGCACTCGAATATTCATACTGGAGAAAAATAAATTTCTATACTTAAGTAGTAAACAAATGAAGATATTCAATTTGAAAATTATAACAAATAAGCATATAAATAAAATAAAAAAAATATCGCATCTGTCTATATTTTTATTCACTGGTCAATCTGGACTTCTTAGCAGATACCGCAATTTCCAAGCATAATAGTATATTTATCACTTTAACTTTCATTCCATTCCTGTCAGTCGCATAGAGAAATCTGCTTCGAATCACCTTCTTTTTTTCAACAATGCACTCGAGGTCCCGAGTGAGACTCTGCTACTTTTATAGAATTCAAGCTCTTCAATTTGTTCTATTCTGTACTCAGAATTTTCATATTTGCATCCTGTAAACTAATGACATAGAGCGAAATTTATTTCTATTGTGTAAAAACATAATTTTTATCCTTATTTTCAATGAATCAATGCATTTACATTCGTTGATAACGAAATGTATTAATTACAATGTAAATACTGTTACAATACACAAAATCATTTTCTTCAGAAAGACAGATTTTAAACTCTTCGTGGCTACGAAAAAAGTACACTTTGTCATCTGTTCAAAGCATTATAGCACACAACTCAACATACTGTGACTTAAATTGTCGCATAACTACTGTGAGTGGTCTCTCAGACCGCTTCTGCTAAAAACAATGTAAGATATTGTTTTATTTTTCTTATTTGAATAAATGCTATTTAATTTCATATATTTAACTTTTTCATGAAGACTTAAAGCAATTTTTATACTCAAATCAGTTCAATTTGAAACATTAGATGTATAGAAAATGTAATACTGGTAAGCCCTCATCGTGAGGTACTGGCCTCTTAGCAAGAGGCTAAGTACTTTGATTAGAGTTTGATGCTGTATGATAAACATCTTTTATCTTGTAAAACAGAACTGATAGACCGATGAATGATTTTGCAAAGCAAAGCTCACATGCATCTGGTTAGAGTATCAGTTTCATACAGACTGAATAGCATATTTATATGTTTAAACTGTCAATATACAAAACGGCGAGTAATAGATAAATAAGGTTAAATTGACCCAAATTTGGAAATTGAAATTTTCTCTACTTCCCGAGTAGTAGAAAACTACTGCCTCAGTAGTAAATGAAACGGAATGCCTAGGAAATAGATATGTACAAGCAGAAAAGCTTTATTTGATACAGACTACAACATAGATCTGTCTCTTCTATCAGGAGGAAATAATTATTGACATATAATATAATATTTGGCTGATGAGGGTGCTATTAGGTATTTTTGGAAGCAGGGGAGATGAAAAATTAGCAACGTCTTCCCTGGGAATCTAACCGCAGACTTCTGGAATACGCGCCCAGCGTGCAGACTACCACACCACGGAGGTATGCTAAGAAGGCTGGAGAAATACCTTATAAGAGAACTCAGATTCTCAAAACTTTCCTAAAATCTGTCAGAATGCAGAGTTTAATCGATAGTCGAATTTGTCTAATTAAGTTGATATAAGTGAATTTGCACAATACGTGGAAACATTTAAGTAGCTTTTTTAAAAGGAGATACTTTAAAGCGTGATAGGCTAAAACCGATTAAAAATTCCTGCCTCTCCACAAAGAATATCTTTCTGGGATATGAAATCTCTCACTTGACTCATGTGATATAACACTTTCTTGTGAATATTAGGTTTAATGAACATCATAAAGACAATTGCAGATGCGAAGACAGTTTAAAATAAAATGACCAAATTAAATCATTAAATCATGTGAATCGAAACGACAACTCGGGAGTGCATACCTCCTACCAAGTCTATAGTTCTATGATTAATCACTGAATGTCTGAAGGTTGACTTTGCGAAACGTCTTCCTCCCATGGAATTAGCACTCGTCTGCCTTATTCAAGTAAAGGTCTGGAAGATCGCCGGACAGGAGGTGCAGCATTCCCACTTTCGCATATTTATGATACATGACATACAAGGTATATGGGGGGATACCATATTTTATATGGTAGGGGAAATGGACATTCTTTCTAATTAAATATTTGTTGTTCATCCCTTGCTAGAAGGCAGAAACGTTTATGCTCATATGCTCATTTGAGAGTTCAGTATGCTAGTTAAATGCAACTATTCTTGGAAGTTGTATCGGTACCTGGCATGAGGGCGTGCTTTGTTTTTCGGCTCGTCGATGTCCAAAAGTGAACCATTGTGCCATTTTTTTTATGAATCCGTTAGAGATATCATGCACACGTATTCACTACCCTTCATATTTACAAACTTATGTATGAAAATTGTTGCAGTATTGCTTTCGATAAACGTTTTATTCTCCGTATGAAACGAAATTGATAGCCACTTTGATGTATGCAGAATAAAGAATGTTGCATGTATAGAATGTCTGACTCAGCGAACTCTGTCTTTTCCCCTCATGTGATATAAAACAATTTTTCATAATGTAAAAATATTACTTTTGAAAGCAAGAATTTATGCACTTTATATTTAAATAATATTTGCTTCAAATAATAAAAAGAGGAAAAGAATTCCAAATGCTATTTCTCATCATAATGAACTGAAATAATGATGCTCGTTTTTTCCTTCGAATTAAGGAGGGGATAGAAGAAGAAAAATATTCTGTCTCCTTCAATGGATTCTTTTCGAAATAAAACAGTTTATATTTCCTGCTAACAATGGAAGCTTGCAGAATGTAAAAGGATGTATGTAGTTCTTTGAAACCTAATCTTTACCAAAATGGCTATTGTTGTCATGGTATCACTAACGGTAGTTTTGTCCCATAAATAGACTTACTTCGAACAAAGACTAAATAAATAAATAAATAAAAAGGGAAAAACTTTTAGAAATTGCTTGTTGAACAATTCTATTGGTTATTAGTATAAGAAAAAGAGAGTTTTTAAAGAAATATTAGAAATGAATACTCTGATATGTGGGTTGATATTTACCTTTGATTTTGCAATTACATGCTATTATTTATCATTATACAATATTCGAAAATTAAACTCTTCAGGCAATTTTAGTGTTGTGGGTTTCTTCTAAACTAAATATTAGAGATGAATTTATATATATATATAATTATTATAATATATATGCTTATTATAATATATGTGATTTACTATATACATTATTATATATACGCTGAATTTATACGTATAAAATTTAAATTTAACTTGTATTTCACATTCTAATAACAAAATTTCGAGATTATTGGTGTTTGAATGATTATCCGTATAAATCAGTTCTCAATCACTGAATAATTACTTACGTTTTTAAAGTGACGTGTTTTTCTATCTATTAAATGAATTAATAAATAAAATGCACTAATTACAAAGATTTTCTGATTTAAAATTTTGGATGATTGCACGTTACATTTTATTAATTTGAACTAAGGGGCCCACCAGCGGCCGAGCGGTAAAGTCGCTGAACACTGGTAGTTTGGTCCGAGGTTCGAATCCCGCGAACGGGCTGGCTGCATGGGTGTTTTCGTGGTTTTTCCCATGTGTAACGTGTATACGAGCCAGGTTCCCTAAGAAAGTCCTCCACGAAGGCATCCCTCCCTTTAGGCAGATAGCCCTCGAGGCTTTGCCATAATCACACACACACATTAATTTGAACTAAGTCGGGAAAGCGTTTGAAGGTCTTAATAGTGTAAAGCATATTAGTGCTATAGAGTCTCAGAAGGAGGTTGATTTATTTTTCATTTCGTTCGCTCACATTTTTCGTTATAAAAGCTTATGTTGAATAAGCTTTTTTAATTAGAGCTTCGTCAGGATACAATGGGAATATATGTCAGCTATACCGGCTTAAATCTTAATCCTTTATCTTAATCATTATTTGTATGATTGTGATAACATATTGGTATCTGTACACTACGTTATGCACTTTGAAAATATTGAAAATATAAGTATAGAATACCGATACATTTTATGTAATGCAGTTTGCAAAATATGAGCCTTCTCCCTGCTAAAAATGCCCCATAGAAACTAGTAAAACTTTTTATGGGTACCCATAAAATCTTATGGGTTTCTATTGACTTCTACTGGTTTCTGTTGGTCTCTGTGGGTTTTTCTTACTGGTTTCAAAATGACCCATAGAAACCAGTAAAACTTTCTACTGGTGCCTATAGAATTTTTGAAGGTCTCTACTGACTTTTACTATTTTCTAATGATCTCTGTGGGTTTTTCTTACTAGTATCAATTGACACCTATACAACCAACATCAATGTCAGAACTGTCTACTGGTTTGTATTGGTTTATATTGACTTTTAATGGTTTTCTAACTGGTATCAATATAATAATAAATCTTCTGTTGGTTTATATGGGTTTATGCCATTTTTCTATCTGACGGTAATAGACTTCTTGTAAATAATAAAATTAACAGAATGAAAATATGATCTCTTTAAGACCATCAGAGTAACCTGGAAACGTAGGTGTTCATTTTAGAGAGAGTTTTTACTAAATATGCTTATTTATTTGATTTAATTTTTGTTTTCGGAAACAATAACAGTAATCATATACACCACACACAACGAGGTCTCTCTAAGGCGACCAGCAGCAAATAAAAATTCTTCTTTGCATTGCAAGTGATGGTCGCCTTAGAGAAGTGATGCTCAATAACAATACGTTTATCTTTTAGAGGTGGTCGTCTTAGGGAGATTGCATCTAAGAAATGAATCTCTCTAAGAATGAATTTTTGTTTGTGAATGATCGCCTTACAGAAGGAATGTTCAATACCAAAATATACTTATGTTTTCAGAAATACCGGTTTCTTTCAGAGGCGGTCACCTTAGGGAGGTGGTTTTTGCTATGAGTTGGTTATCTGAATACACACACATAAGCACTTACATTTTTGATATTACAAATAAACACCGGTATCAACCAACATCTCTTTAACGCCACCAAGTTCATTCACAATCGCAAAACTTTTCTCCGTGTTAACGCTGACATGAGGAAAAAATTCCTCCTCCCTCCCATGCTCCCTCCCCAACTCTCAGAAGTTTCCCAAACAAGCAATATGGCGCCGTTCTAGTTGTTGTTGTGCGATGGTGGTGTTATTTTCTTCGTGGATGCTGTAATGCAATATATAATTTACTGTATTAAAAATTTTACTATGTTTTACTGTTTAGAAATTAGTAGTAAATAATAAAATACCAGCAATGACTATGTATATGAAAACAAATACCACTAAAGCTACGCACGTGTAATCTTGTCTAATGTTTGAGAGAACTTGGCTGATAGCTGACTAGTTGTGAAATAGCGTTTCTGTGCGTGAAATTGATTTTCCATCTTTACTTTCATCCCGAAAAGCAATCTGCTTAAAGACAGAAAAGTGATAATTTCAGACTTGATAATTTGGTTCAGTGTGTTTAGATCAGAACAGAAATATAGTTTTTGCATTCTACTGAAAGTGTGTTTTGGAAAATTTGCTTTTTTGATTACAATTTAGAAACGCATTTTAAAGCTTGTTCATGTAGATGCTTTATCATTTGAATATTATGTACTAATAAATTTGACCATACCTTACTTAAATATGATCTTGCATGATTCAGTTTTCAATTTTTCGACTAATGTGATAGGGCCGAGCAAAAAGAATGTTTTTTTATGTCTTAAAAAATGTACTAATTATATTTCGCGAACAAAAAGTTTTATTAATGAAATGAAAATTGAAATATTTAATATGTTTATTACCTATTGAATGAGGTAGACAAGACATACAAGCTTAAGGAATCTTTTTTCCACTACTAAAAGTATGTGAAAATTTAGATTATCATAGTAGCTTATATTGTTTTTTCTTTTTGGTCTATTTTTCTTTACAAGTATGAGACTAAAACCACATTTTTAAATTAAATATTTTGTTAAAACACATATAATCGTTTTTATGCATACTTTAATTTTCATTATTATTAGTTTGATGAAGAAAATTGCAAATATATTTTTCATAAATTGCTTTTGAAATAGACTTGTGAATAAGATTTATGTAATATTAAATGTACTAGTCTTGGGAGTATAAAAATGTTAATTATTTCCTTGAAAAAAATTGCATTAAATGAAACCTCATATAGTGGTTATTTTCTTAAATGACAAAATTTCTTAAATGATACATTTGTCAGAAGCATAATTAAATAGCAGTATTTAAAAATCGATCATAGTTTTCTTAGGCTACAGGAAAATGGCATTATGTGGAATTGTGGAGTTGATTGTTTTAGGAACGTTTTACTGTATAACCAATTGATATAGGTGTAGTAATTTTTACGTGGGTATGAATTTTGGGGAAGTAATTGAAAGTTTTTACAAGAAAATTAAAACCAAAGCTTTTCGGATCATAAGTCTTGTAAGAGCACTATTTTAGTATTGCTTTCAAATATAGTTAGAGTAATATTTAAGCATTATTTACTTTCGTTAGTTATACTGCAGAAATGGTAGTTACAATTTTCTGCACTCAATTTATTTGTTTGTATAGACATTAACGTAAATAAAATTTTTTGTAAGCAAATGTGGCTAATCTTTAGAATATGGTAACAGGTAGTTTGGCGATAAAGGCGATAAAGGTTACTAGCTAGGTGTTGTTGTATTTAATTATGGCAAAGCTCACTAGGGCTATCTGCCTTCGTGGAGGACTTTCTAAGGGAAACTGGCTCGTATACACGTTACACATGGGGAAAACCACGAAAACACCCATGCAGCCAGCCCGTTCGCGGGATTCGAACCTCGGACCGAACTACCAGTGTTCAGCGACTTCACTGCTCGGCCGCTGGTGGGCCCGTTACTAGCTAGGACTTTAGCAATAATCTGAGAAGTACACGGTTCGAATCACAGATTATTTTATCTCAGAGAAATGAGAGATCATGAGACATGTAATGTGACATTTTCCGGAAAATTCCAATGGGGATTTTAGCTAATAAGCACTTTAGCAGCGCAGCGAAATTGTTTCTCAATTTCGCTGCTAAAGTGCAGAATCGCCCACTTATTTGCTTGACGCTTTTTACAAGAGTAAGAAGAATTGGATTTTTATCAATTGTCTTTGACTTTTTAAGTGAAAATAGGTCGATGTGTACATGAATAGTTAAGAGTGTGCGCAATGCCATTTTTGTGCAATTCTGGGATGTTTTTTGAAGTGAAAATAGGTCGACGTGTACATGGATACCGTGTATATGCAATTCTTAAAAACGCGGGAAGCAGTGGCCGATTCTACACTTTCTCCCAATTTCGCACCTAGTCATCGTCATGATTAAGCACTTTTGTTCCATGAAACTTCTAGTATAAGCGTAATTCGTCTAGCAGATTGTTGGAAAAAATGTTGAGTTAAAAAAAAAAAAAAAAAAAAAAAAAATGCCTTTACTTCGTGAAAACAAACTGGCGTCCAAAAAAAGAAAAAAAATTAGCAGGTTGCTGTAGCAGGGTTGGTCGCCAAAGTTTCGGCAAAAAATCGCCAAGTTACCATAATGTAAAGACTCACCACAAATGTAACTAACTATATGTGCTATATCCGCTTAATTGCAATGACACTAATTTTAACTGCATTTGTATAATGCTGTATAGAAGATTTATTTATATTGCTAAATACTGCACACTATAATTTTTATTTGACATTGTAAATACAGAAAATGCTCAGCATGAGGTATTTTTATCTTATATAATCTACTGTCAAAAACAATAGCTACCTTTTCAGTATTTTAAATTGTTATGGTTCAAAATAATATTTGTATACACATTCTAAAGTATTCTTTCTACAATAGAAATCTAAATAACTTATACCTAAAACACTGACTCAAATTTATTCCAATAATGTATCGCTTTAATTAAATTTATGTTCCTTTGAGATGATATATGAAAAACCTTTTGAGTAATAAATTATTAATATATATAGGTAAATGGTAGTTTTATATATTTTTTCGGGTAAACTGCATAATCGCCCACATATTTATTTGGCGTTTGTTTGGCGTTTTTTACAAGAGTAAAAAGAATTGGATTTTTGTCAATTTTCTTTTGCAATGCCATTTTTGTCCAATTCTAGGATTTTTTTTAAGTGAAAATAGGTCGATGTGTATATGTATACCGAGTATGTGCAATTCTTAAAAACGCGCCAAGCAGTGGTCGATTCTACACTTTCCCCATTTTTCTATATGAATTTAGTTTCCTTAAATTAGTTATTTAATAAAGAGCTACTTATAATTATGTGTACTTGAGTATATTCATACTTATTCACATAGATGGAATTTTTACAGTACGAAAGTTAATCTTTTTTAGATCAAGAACTACATATAGTATAAATACCCATTATGTTATAAATTTTATTTATAGAAAATCTATGGAAGATTATATAGCACTAAAAGTGAGATATGGAATAAAATATTATACGATATGAGATATTTCCTTAAATTCCCTCCCTGTGCGTTGAGAATTGGTATTTGTTGAGATTTGTAAATTTTTTTAAGTTCGTTTTCTTACAATATAATTTATTGTACTTTGGGTATTATTAAGTTTATTATATTTTATCTTCATGTTTCATTTATCTTCTGATAGATACACGTAACATTCAAAGTATTGTAATAAGGGGTTGGCACAGTATTTGTATATTATTATTTCATCACTACATTATATTCTAGAATTCATCCTTTTTTCCACGCAAAAAATCTATGTGTATGCGTGTGTGGTGATGGCGATAAGGAGCGCGCCTTGCGCCCTCCGATAAGTGTGGCAACCCTAGAGGAGAAATTTCTTACGAGTAGCGAGCAGAGCGAAACAGGCAGGCTGTCGGGGAGTATGCGCGATGTTCCTAAATAAAGCTTAATTTTTATTGTGCACTATGTCTCGTTAATATTTATATTAATGCAGTAAGAACATAATCTGTGATATGGAATTCGAGGATTGGTGGTAAAAACATAACAGGAAATCACCATAATGGTAACCCGGACTGTGTTAAATCGTATGAACAGTTCTCAAGCACTTTCGGTTTTGACTACAAGCCATCACTCAAGATCTCCAAACCAGAAGTAATGGATTACATCGGTTTTCATCCTCCGAATCACAGATGAGTACTAATTATAGATCATTTTATAATTCTGTTTACTACTTATCATTTAATTTCATTTTCTTTAGTAAAATTTTTGCTTTTATTTTGGCTTAAAAACCTTGCACAATGTCTGATGTTCATGCCGTCCAAATTCCGGTTTATAACCGATCAGACCCATCTTTATGGTTTATTATGTGTGAAAGTACTTTTGCTCTTGCCACCCCCAAACCTATCACAGAATCCATTACTAAATATAATTATGTAGTTTCTCATCTTCCTCCAGATATCGCATCACTAGTACGGGATTTACTTATGAAACTAGACCCTATTGATCCATATGCAAAGCTTAAAACTGAGTTAATAAATCGTGCAGGAGAATCTTCTCAGCAAGAAATTCGCCAATTATTATCTGGAGAAGAATTAGGTTCTCGAAAACCTTCCGATTTGCTTAGAAATATGAAACGTCGAGCAGAATCTTTAAATGTTCCTGATAACTTAATGTTAGAATTATTCCTTCAACGTTTGCCTTCGACTGTTCAGTCTATTTTGGCAGCGGTTTCCAATTTAACTGTAGATAAAGCTGCAGAAATTGCCGACAGAATTTTAGAAGTAAATCCAACCCCAGGGACTTGTGCCGTTTCTCGCACAGTCGATCAGTCTCTTGAGGATAAATTATTTAAACAAATAGAAAAATTAAACAAACGTATTGATCGCATTTCTCTTTCTCGTGGTCGCTCGCCAAATCGCGGAGATCGCAATAAGGAAAGAAGCAATTCCAAAAGGAGAGATTATTCTATTTGCTGGTATCATAGACGTTTTGGGAAAAAGTGTAGAGATGACAAATGTACAAAACCTTGTTCATGGCAGGGAAACGAAACCAGCAAAGAATAGAGGCGACTTATTCTTTGCCTCAAGTTTCACGTCGCCTGTTCGTTCGTGACCGTAGAACAAACCTTTCATTCTTGGTCGATACCGGCTCTGACGTGTCCTTACTTCCAGCAAATAATTCTCAAAAACGGAATTCGTCCCAACAAACACTTTTCGCTGCTAATTCTTCTACTATTCATGTTTATGGTCAAAAAACACTTTCTTTGGATTTCAAATTAAGACGACAGTTTACATGGACTTTTCTTATAGCAAATGTTAGTACACCCATTCTTGGAGCAGATTTTCTCCATTTCTTTGAATTGGTGCCTGATCTCAGAAACAAATGTCTCAAAGATTTAAAAACGCATTTTAAAACCGTCGGTTGCGTGAAAAATGCAAGCATTTATTCAGTAAAAACTGTATTTAGTGATACACCATATCACAAAATTTTAAAAGAATTTCCTTCAGTTACTAGATTACCAGATCCTAACCAACCTGTTAAACATAACACCGTTCATTATATCATAACTAAAGGTCCACCTGTGGTTGCAAAACCTCGTCGGTTAGCTCCAGATCGCTTAAAAATAGCAAAACAAGAATTTCAAACTATGATGCAATTGGGGCATTTGAGACCTTCGAGCAGCAATTATGCATCCCCACTTCACATGGTTCCAAAAAAGGGAAGTCTGGAATGGAGACCTGTAGGAGATTATCGAGCATTGAACGCTGAAACAATAAAAGACAAATACCCTATTCCATGCTTAGCCGATTTTACTGCTGCATTGCACGGTACTAAAATTTTTAGTCATGTCGACCTGATTAAGGCATACCATCAAATACCAATTAACCCAGCCGACATCCACAAAACCGCCATATGCACACCATTCGGTTTATTCGAAAGTACCCGTATGCAATTCGGCTTATGCAATGCATCTGCGACTTTTCAACGTTTTATAGATGAAGTCACGCGGGATTTAGAAGGTGTTTACGCTTTTGTCGATGACTTGCTCATAGCCTCTAAAGATTCTGAGGAACATTGCAGGCATTTGAAAGCTTTATTTTCCAAACTTCAGGAATATGGACTTTGCATAAATGTTTCAAAATGCACCTTTGGTCAAACATCTATTGATTTCTTAGGTTTTCACCTTAGTGAAAACGGAATTGAACCTCTTCCTGACAAAGTCAAATGTATTTTAGATTTTCCTCAACCTACCACTCTCACTCAGCTTCGCCGATTTTTAGGCATGTTTAACTTTTATAGATGTTTCATACCTAAAGCAGCACATATTTTTTCTCCTTTAATAAAATTGTTAGAAGGCTATATTAATAAAAAGAAATCTCGTTCTCGTGTTCAGGATTCATCCCCACAATTAAATTGGAACGAGAATGCTGAACAAGCCTTTATTGCTGCCAAAAATGCCATTGCTCAGGCTACCCTTTTGAGACACCCTATTCCCGGAGCCCAGCTAAGCATCTGGGTAGATGCCTCAGACGTCGCAATAGGCGGCACACTTATGCAGTTGTCTCAACAAACATGGGAACCTATAGCATTTTTCTCTATGAAACTCAGCAAAAGTCAACAGAAATGGTCCGCGTACGATAGGGAATTATTTTCTATTTATTCTGCAATTAAGAAATTCCGACACATGTTAGAGGGCAGAAATTTTATAATTTATACGGATCAAAAACCGTTAATATACGCTTTTAAACAGAACCCTCATAAATGTTCACCTCGACAATTGCGCCATTTAGATTTTATTTCTCAGTACTCTACTGATATTAGGCATGTGCAAGGTTCAAAAAACGTCGTTGCTGACGCTCTTTCAAGAATCGAAATTGATTCCATAACAAAATCTCCATTTTTGGATTTTAAAAAATTTTCGGAAGCTCAACGGCATGATCCGGAGGTACAAGACCTTCTCAAAAACAACACATCATCTTTGAAACTGGAATTTAAACCGTGCCAATATTCTGATGGTAATATTCTTTGTGACATATCAACAGACATTCCTCGTCCATTTGTTCCGAATTCCTTTCGCAGACTCATCTTTAATCATCTGCATAATCTGTCACATCCAGGAATTGCAGCTACTACGAAGCTTATTTGTTCTCGTTATGTATGGCCCGATATGAAACGTCATATCAAAAATTGGGTGAAATCCTGTGAATCTTGCCAAAAATCGAAAATTACTAGGCATACTAAAGCACCACTGGGCACATTCTCTCTTCCTGATGCACGTTTTTCAGAAATCCATATGGATATCGTTGGACCGTTACCTCCATCAGAAGGCAACGTGTACCTTTTGACTCTAATAGATAGATTCTCCAGATGGCCTGAAGCCATTCCCATCCCGGATATGAAAACGGAAACCATTTGCAGAGCCATCTTCAACTGTTGGATATCTCGTTTTGGCTGCCCATCGATCATAACAACAGACCAAGGTTCTCAAATGAGATCCGCACTTTTTGCAGAATTCACGCGCATTTTGGGTACGAACAGAATCACAACAACAGCCTATCATCCAATGTCCAACGGCATTGTTGAACGATTTCATCGACATTTAAAATCTTCTCTCAAGGCTCACGAGACCAATAACTGGACTGAAACACTACCAGTTGTTATGCTTGGTATTCGGACAGCCGTAAAGGAAGATCTACAGTCATCTTGTGCTGAACTGGTGTACGGCACAACTCTCAAGCTGCCTAGTGATATGATAACGTCATCTAAGATATCTCCGTATGACACACAATTTATCACGAATCTTCGGCATAGAATGCAACAGTTGAATCCAATAGCAACATCTGCACATTGCCAAGAAAAATGTTACGTAAGTGCTACCTTAAAGTCGTGTACGCATGTATACTTACGTGTCGATCGAGTAAAGCCACCTCTGTGCCAACCATATACAGGTCCGCATAAAGTCCTTTCTAGAACAGACAAAACTTTCACAATTGATGTTAACGGTCTGAAATCTACTGTGTCTATAGACCGTGTGAAACCAGCCTATTTGCTTTCGGACTCTAATTTGCCTGAACTGAAAACAAATAAAGACTTAAAGACAGTTCAGCAGAATAAATCTGCAAACGAACTCTCTAAGACACAAACTGTCACCAGATCGGGAAGACATGTTCACTTCCCTAAGAAACTTGCTTCTTACGCAACAATTTAAAACATTTCTTTTAAAATTCATATCTTAACATATTTCTTGTTATTTCATGTTTATTATATGTGTCAATACCTTGTTATATATTGAATTGCATTTTGATCTTTTCTAATTTTATATTCTAATTTTGTAATCATGTAAAAAATACCCGACAGTACGGATCCTCTAAGATAATTTCATAACCTATGTCGTTCCTTTGAATAGTCATTAAAGGAACTGGGGGGAAACTCTGTGGTGATGGCGATAAGGAGCGCGCCTTGCGCCCTCCGATAAGTGTGGCAACCCTAGAGGAGAAATTTCTTACGAGTAGCGAGCAGAGCGAAACAGGCAGGCTGTCGGGGAGTATGCGCGATGTTCCTAAATAAAGCTTAATTTTTATTGTGCACTATGTCTCGTTAATATTTATATTAATGCAGTAAGAACATAATCTGTGATATGGAATTCGAGGATTGGTGGTAAAAACATAACAGGAAATTTCCATACGTGTCATAATAAGCTGCAGGGTGTTACGATAAGCGAGCTTTAAGGGGATAGCAAGTATACTAAATTTGAACTCTATATTAGGTTTCTAATTTGAAAGTCCCTTATTCTTTTTGCTCGCTTGTTAATAGTGTTTCTATTCCTGAAAATTAGGCTTTCTTCTAGTTTTGTTTTTAAATTTGGTTTAGTGCGTTGTAGGTAACTTAAAATTTAAGCAGATGCTAGAAAGTACCATCCCTTGGCAATACATTTACGGGTTTCTGTCTGTGGGTTTTTATGGGAATTTGGCCTACGGGTATGGGTTATGGGTATAGGTTATGGTTATGGCTACGGGTATGGGTTATGGGCCTACGGGTAGAGCTGTATGGGTACCCGTAGGCTAATTCCCCGTAAAAACGTTATGGGATTCTACGGGGCATTTTACTACTGTAATTTGTAGATTTGTTATCAGGGCGACGAGGAATAGCCAGCGAAACTGGGCTCTTAACCTGCAGATTAGCTGGTTACGTAATCATAAAATGCTCGGCAGTGAATAGTTAGGTCCAAGTTTTTATGTCAATTTTCTGTGAGATCGATCTTGCAATTATATATGTCTGAATATCTACTCAAGTCGCTGATCGTTGAAAATATGTATCGTCAGTAGAACTATAACTAACAATTATAAACAATAGATAAAAGCACTTTGGAAACAGAAAAATAAATTTCTTCAAAAAGAGGTATTAAGAATATTTATTTTAATAGAAATTCTGATGAACTCTTTAATGAAGAAAACACGAGATTAAATTTCGGTATGAAAGAAACCTGGGACTCTTTAAGGTCCTGGAAGCAAATCTAAAACTTCCAAGAGTTCTCAATCTATTTGCTTTTGGAAAATAATTCAAAATTAGATTATTCATTTCCTTTTGCAAAGAAAGGCGAAATTCGCGTGGTCGTGCAAGCTGGCAAAAGTTCGTTGGCTAAAAGTGGCGCCCTATCTAAAAAATAGTGGAGATAATTCGTCACCACTAGGTATTGGTTTCCCTAATACCTAGTCGCTCTTAGTATTTTCTCCCTTCTTTCTCTCTGCCTGTATGGTGTTATTGGAAACACAATCGAAGCATATTGGAGAGGTCTAGGTTCGAGTTCCGGCGAAGGTATTGCACATTTCTCACATCTCCTGTTTCAAAATAACCTACTGAGTTTATAAAGAATATACAAGAAATTTTCGTGGCCTAAGATTTTACACTAATAATTTTACGAATTTTTAGTAACTTAGGAGTTAGAAAACTTTTCAAAATTGACTAGCATGTAAGGTATATAGAGACAATTAATTCAATAATTTTTTAATTTACAGATATTTACAGATAATATAGTATTTAGTTTACAGATATTTAGTTACGGATACCATAAACTATTTTTTTACCTTTATCAATACACAAAATGCTGACAACATAAAAGGTCATCAATATACATATAATATATATTAATATATAAGATGCTGCTTGTATTGGATGCTGACAAAGGTATTTGGGCTGTTACTCGCGATCAAAGTTTCCATTTACATAGACAGAGTATATATTAAATATTGAAAATATTTATAAAGTACTACGTATATATATATAAAGTACTACGTAAGCATTTTGGAGAGGGCAGCATACGCGACACTGAGCTCTTTGCAAGGGCGAAGCTAGGGGAAGGAATGACGTAATTAACTCTCCAGCGGTATTTATACCAAAGTAGGTGCAATTGTAGAGATAATCTATGACTGGTTAATTTTAGTTTTGACTACCCTTTTCAAGTACCATTATATAACATAGAAAGATTTCGAGTTTGAGTAAACAAATACATTTAGGGGGAGAGCACCAAATTTAGAATGTTAATTTTGAAATCGCCATTTATTCTTAAAACAGCTATCGTATTTTGTTATGTCTTACATATTCTCCCCTTCAAAAGAAGGGCTGGGAAAGGAGGGTGGCATAAAAAGCATTAGTGAGTTAGCGAAGGAAGAAAAAGTGTATCATATGAGGAAAGACATGAGGAAGCATCTGAGATATAGCCTGCAGGTTTTCCCTTGCCCCGTCATGACTTTTCTTCATATACAGATTACGAAATACTTAACAGATTATTTACAAACAATATAATTTATAAAGAAACTAAGCAATAAATTGACAGAAATATAATTTTTAAAGCACTCAAGTTGTTAGAATTTCCAATGTATTTTGAAGGACCAATGAAATGGTTTTGTAAAGTTCTTGACGAAAATAGTTTCACAAGGTAAATGTTAAAATGTTTTCAGAAAGTAAATTTTCAATAACAGTCTTTCAAATTTTTGTTGTTGAAAATATTTCCATTATAATACAGATTGAACTGCAAAATTTCATGTAGAAATATAATATTCAGATTATGATTGATTGAATAAATTCTTCTAATTGTGGATACGCATAATTAATACAATAGAGAATTCAATATAAAATGCAATAATATAATGCGATGCTAAATAAGCTAATGATACTTTGACGATTAATTTGGCATGTCCTTTACAACGAAATCAACATACAACCTTGCTGGTGCTTGGGGATGTTTAAGTATAATATAGCCAAAACCTCGGTTCCTTAGTATAAGGCAAGTGGTTTTTGGCACTGTACAATTTTCAAAATTTCTTGCTTCAAAAATCTTTCATATTAGTTAGTAAAATACAACATTATATAAAATTAAGAATGAAATTTAAGGCGAATAACTCGTATAATCAAGTTTAGGTCTTTAAAACTGTTGCAAAAATATGATCAAATATTACCCTACAATCAGAAGTAAGAAAAAGAACAATTCTGTTTTAAGATTAATGTGTGTATGTGAGTTAGCAGTTCTGTGCTAAGCTATGGTCGGAAGATCGTGATTGCTAAAGAAAATAGAAAAACACAAGTTAGTTTCATGCCCATAGCTGAATCTCCTAATAAAAAGTAATAATATTTTTAGGGGGGTGTTAGGAGTGTTTCTAGGCGGACAACTGACAAAAATACAAGTGCTATCACTTCTTGTATTCTTCCTAAATAGAGGATGCAAGGAGAATAGAATGAAGACTCATATAGGAGAAAATAATAAAACATTTGTCATTGAATCAAAATCTGGTATTTAATCCAGATTTTCAAAACGTCGAAGTTTCTCCTCTCCTTATCTTCTAGGCTATGGGGGACGTACACAACAAGTTTTAAATGGAAAAACGCTGAGCAGAAGGAAAGGCAGGATAGGAAAGGAACCAGACTGGAAAAGGTCAAAATCAGGAAAAATAATTTGTCATAATTTGGTTGTTTTTAATGTCTTGGTCAGGTTTTTAAATTGTGTCAATCGATAAAAATTTTTAATGCAAAATTTTGGAAAATTAAAATTAATTAATTTTGGACAGGGATTCTACTATTCCTAACAGCTAATTTAAATTCACCAGATGGATTAAAAGGTCTGAGTCTGAGTGAATGAACAATTTCTGATTTCATTTTAGTAAGAGGATTAGGCTTATCCATTTTAGAAGTACCTTCGAAATATTGTTTTATATTTTTTAATGGTCTGAAAAAAGGGGAGAAATTTTACGGGTATGAGGATATTCAAATTATTCATATATTATTAAATCACTTATTTTAAAATTACTAGGTTTATAATGGACATCTTGTCTTACTTTATTACATTATGATAATCATCAGACCCTTTTTGGGTAATTTTTCTAGCTTCTTCAATTGGTAGATCATAATGTAATTTTCTAGTAAGGATAAGGTAGTAAGGAATCATAAGGTAATTTTCTACATATTAAATAGAATTGAGGGTATTTTATTAGAGAATGAAGTGCATTTTTATATTTTTCAGTAACTTGAGGTAACAATTTTGTCCAAGCAAAATTACACTGATAAGAAATTAATTTACATTTTGGCCTAGTTGTTACTGTTTAATTAACTGGTTTAACTTTAGTTTGAGGCCTATCAGCAGTATATAATAACTGTTTTACATTATGATTACTTAGAAAGGCTTAAATGTCGAAGACGTAAACTCAGCATTTCTATCACCTAAAATTTCCTTTGGTAGTTGAATTTGAAAAATGTGTGTTAAACAATTCATGTAAGTATCAGTAGTTATACTTTTAGAAGCAAAATTCCAGATATAACAAGTAGCATGATCGATAAAAATGCGACTATATTTTTAATAGAATTATAATTATTTAAAACACCAACAGTATCAATAGACAATATTTCAAAAGGGTAACTAACAGATGGTAAAGCTTGCATTAAACCAAATCTTTTTTGTTTACTCTTTTTGTTAATTTGACATATTTCGAAATGTTGACACTAATTTCTAACATCTTGGACAATTCCTGGCTAACAGTATCGAGGAGGTAATACATTTAGCATTGAGGACACACCAATATGACCAAAATTAAGATAGGCTTATTCAAGTAATTTAGTTCGAAGATATATGGGTATTATAATTTTATATAGTCCTTGTTTTTTAATAATTAATGCGTCATTTATTTTCTTATACTTAGGGTTACAGACATTATCTGAATTTTGATGTTCTTTAATTGCTTCTAATGATAGTAAATTGCAATCTTAAATGTTGACAAATAGGGTTCCTAGTTAACATATGAGCTTCAACATTTAGAACATTTTTCTATATTTAATATCGAAGTCATACATAGATAATTTCGCCTACCTGTAGGCTGTTTAATGTTCTTAAGCCAAACCAAAGCAGTATGATCAGTATATACACTAAAATTATTACATGCAAATAATAACAAAATTTATCTATGGCATTAATAATAGCTAAACATTCTAATTCAGTAATGGCATAGGTTTTGTTCATCAGACCTTAATTTTCTAGAATGAAAAGCAATTGCTTGTAGGTTACCATCTGGAAGTTCCTGGTTTAAAATTGCACCAACAGTCTCTTTAGATCCATCTACAAATACATGACAGTGATATTTTGGATTAAACAAATTTAGAATGGGTCTTGAAATTAACGCATCCTGCTTGAACCTCATATCCTAGAAACTTTATTTTTACTTTAGCAAAATTACACTTAGATTGTTTTAATTTTATATTCTCTTTCTCGCATATGTCACATATCTTAAGATGTTCATCAAAATTTGGGAAAAACAGTATAATATCATAAAAATAATTTAAAACAAAATGAATCTGATATTTGCTTAAAATTTTTCGTAGAGCTCTTTGAAAATCAGCTGTAGAATTTTTCCAAACAAAAGGTAATTTATTGAATTCATAAAGACCAAAATTTGCTGTAAATGCCAATTTTTCAGTATCTCTTTAATTTAATTTTATCTGCCAATAGCTAATTTGGTTTTAGAAAATATACGATTATAGTTAATTAGCAATTTTTGCAATTGATCATCATCAATTTCACTATTTTCAGCATAATTATCAAATTTCTTAGTACTTAGACTATTTTTAGATACAACATTATTTTGAAAAAGTTTATTTAACAGAATACGTTTATGTTTGAACCTACATACTTTATAATTATATAAAACTCTATTGCAATTTAAATAAAAACAAGATGATGATAATAAAAAATAAATTAAATTAGAATTCAGAACATAAAATACTATAATATTAGTAATTCTACCAATTTTACATAATAATTTAATTGCTTTAGTCACAGCAAGACCTGCAGATAATGGAACTAATTTTGTGTTAAGATGATTTTTAATGAGTTAAATTTTTGTTTCAATAGAATTTAGCACATTTTCAGATATGAGATAAACCTGTGACCCAGTATCGATGATCTCTGGAACATTTTGGTTATAACATTAGACATTAACTTTAAAATATATTAATTTTTCATATTTTTAATGTCTTTAACAGATTCATTATTGCAATAAATTAAAGAAGGAAATGGTCGATAGGGGTAAGCCAACTGCCTTGGCTGGAAATTTCTCCATGCCTGATTTTGAGGAATATAGCAAGCAGGAACGGCCGGGGAGCATGATACCGCGGCTGGTAAAATCTTAGCTGGAAAACATTTGGTGGCATACTTTGTTTAGGAGTTGAAAATTTTGGTTCTCCCAGGAAGGAGAGTGCTAGGGAATACTTATCGCCAACGATATCCAATCGATTAAATTGGTTACATTTTGCACGATGAGCAGCATTTTCTGCTGCTCGGGCAGACTCTAAATCAACGCTTCGATTATTATTTTGTCATCTAATATTAAAATTGATCCTAATTTGATTTTCTGTCGAAAATACTTGTCGATATCATTGAATTTAGAGTAAGTACAATTAAGAAAGTTACTGAATGTGACGGTTTTGCACTGGAGAAATATGTAAGGAATATGTTTTTTACAGTTTGCCAATTTAATTTGACATAATACTGTCTAAAATAAAATGCTAAGGCCTCGCTACGGAGGCATTCTGAAAATGCTAACGATTTATTCGAAATGTTCACGATTTATTATTTATTCGATTATTGAAAATGCTAACGATTTAGTTATTTTAGTTATTTATTATTTTTGCTTTGGCATTTTTTCTCAAATAATAAGATATATTTATCTATAGGTATATCGGAACTCTGTCCTTCAAATATGACACACTGAAATTTATCGATACTAACATTCACAATTTCACTTTTGTCTGTGGACATTTTTGTTTTCGATCTTGTTTGCATACGTAATACTAGAACATATCATTGAGATTTCACATTAATTAACACTGAATCATAATATTTTAGAAGCACCTAATTACTCTGCGCTACAATTTCTGAAAATTTCTCAGAATGATGCACATTTTTTATGAAGAATTTACACCAAATACACTTTTTTTTTTTTTTTGGAAAAATTTTGAAGCACCGATATTCACTTTGCACCTTATGCACGTAAAACTCAAATTTGAAGCACCAGTCTTGAATATTCGATGGCACACGCGTAAACACCGTTAGAATCTTTCAGAAGATGTGTACTCCTTTCAGTCTAATATTTTCAAGAATATAAATCTAAAATATTAATAAAGCATATTTGTAACCTGTCTTAATTTTCAGAAGCTAACAGATTTGATCATAGATCATGTCGAAATGAGCAATACAATATTAGTAATTTACAATTACACTAATTCAGTACTTCTCTGAAAGAACACATATGTGTCTAATATTTTAACTATGTCACATATTTTAACTTCAAGAACTAAATAAAGCTTACTTTAAACTAACTAAGCTTTTAAGTAGATTATATCAGATTCAAAGTATTTCAAAGCTTAGTCAGCAGAAATGTAGAGTTACATATCTTCTGTCATAGTCAGTATAACAGTAAATAACAGTAAAAGACGTATCGTTTTACTAGAATGTTTCCCTTTTTGCCTAAATTAAACTAATTTGCAACTTCTGGTAAGTACAACAATTTGTTAGAAATAGAAGTCTATTATTAGCGCAACTGTAATATGGGCTCTAACTTTAAACAAACATATTTTTATAAATTGAATTATTTTTATTCTTTAAGGTATATATTAAGAAAAAACTGGAATATAAACTTGAAAGAATTACATATTTATAGTGAAATTTGCATTAGAGGTTTATGACACCCAAATGTCATAGTTTCGTAAGAATATCGCATTTCGCATTGCTATGAACAATGTGTCAATCAGGGTAGTAACTGGTAATGAACATTCTTCTCCTTAAACAGAAAAAAAAAGAAGTTGAGTTCCAGTTCTCGATTAAGTGCAGTTCATTATAAGTGTGTTGTACAAAAAAAAATAGATTATGTCAGATACTTCCTAAAATGCCGAAAATGTGACATAGGATTATGGAGAAATAATTGATATCAGAATATATTGATTAATTAACCAAATTGCAAATGAATTTTATGAGTAAGCTGTATAAGAATATTTCAAATTGCAATAATTAAAATAATTCAGGAATTCTGTAAAGACGTATAAATAAATATATAAATAATGTTTTTTATTCTCTTCATTTTAGTCTCATAAAAATGTTTCATAGAGTTATCAAGTTTTAAATTTTTCTTTTTGCTATGCTATAATAAGAGCTTTAACATAGATTTCAAGTTTTGACTTAGTTTAAATGAGGTATACACTATAATGCATCAAGAAGAAATGCTATTTCCTCCTCTACTACCTCCTTAAAAAAGGGAAAATAGCAAAAGAATTATTTTGACACCTTGCCAATCGGAATTTGAGCTGTGGATCAAAATCGTCCGCCGCTTCAGGTCATTGAACAAATCCGTTAAAACACAAAACTAAATTAAGATCAGTTTTGCTTTATTGCTGTTCTTTGAAAGAATTTGGAAACTATTCTATTGCGTTTCACACCAAAGCTCTTCTGAACAGACATTAGTACCGTTCTTTCTGATGATATCCTTTTAACTCTCTCCATCTAAAAGAATTATCTAAGATTTTTTTTTAATAGCACACCCCTCTTTTAATTTGTAGTATGTTGTTTTGTTAATTTCTTCTTAAACGTGTGCAATAAAATGTAATTTAAAGTTAATTAAACTACCAATAATTCGTTCTTTAAGCGATCGAGTAAATCGATCTAATATTGTAATTCTGTCTGATTACTCAACTCCAAATGAAGTAAATTAAAAAACTACCTGTGAAGGCCACATCGAAAGTTTTCTTCTAACTGCTAAAATTCATGCCTGTCTATACAAGAACCGACCTCTCACAGCAAAGTAAACAAAAGCTCAAATTCATTCTAAGATTTCCATAAGTCCGTTGTACATTCGCCTTCTTTAACTGTTTCTGGAACATCTGAGGCCGAAGGGATAGCAGCGACAAAAGTAAGGACCCACGAGTGTCAAGTTACAGAGAAGTAGAAATAAAGATACCTTCTTAGATATTGCAATGCATTACTATATATTCTTATTGAAATGCATTGTGATAGTTGCCTGTGGTTTATATATGGCTACTTTTAATTTGTTATGTTGTTACCGTAACTTCGGTCTTCGGAAATTAAATTACTTATATAATTTTCCGTATAACAGCAGCAAACGGTTTATCAAATTTAAAAGTAATTTCTTCGATAAAAAATATGATAATCGCCTGATAAATTTGTGCATCTGAAATAATTATAAGAAAAGCAATAAAACATAAATTAATTTCCAAAACTTTGTAGGGTTTCCCTTAGTTTAATTAACCAAATATTCAAATAGTTGTTATCTTTCCTGAGCTTCTCAACTTCCCCTCGCATTTCCTAAACAGAATACTAATTTAAAGTGGTGAATCTTGGCGTTTATTCAGAGCGTGTTTTCGTTAGCCACCGCACGTTTCGATTCTGACTTTGCTGTTACGCGGAGTTATTGATACGCCTTTTGGCCATTCAAATAATTATCACGCCGGGTAGGTCGTCAAACTAGTTAGCCTTAACTTAAGGTGCTAGTCCAGCACCACTCTTTAGACTTGAAATTATTGCGTAACGATTCTTAAGTTCCACCGCAAGTTGTCGGTTATTGTATAACACGAATTACGTGCCTCTCTGTTCATAGTTGATAATAATAAAGGGTTATTTTAATCCTTCTTCTGTGCTGATATTATTTCACGCCTCAGCGAGGAGTCGCCAGGTTGTAGAGTTTATGCGGCCAAAGAGAGTAAGATCCTACAACTTTATTTGGCTTAAAAATGTGTAAATTGTCAATGTTATGATTGCGACTTTTGTGCAATGATGCCGGCAATTATGCGTGTATTTCTTAATATTACTCGCAGAATATTGCATTACACACTGTTCTATAAAAAGAAAAAAATCTTTGAATGACTTATTTCAACGTCATTAGAAAGTTATTATTTTGCCAAATTTAAATTTAACATTAATTATATTGAACGATATATTGTAATCTTTGCAGCAGGTATCACTGGCGATAAGCAAAGGCTTGCTGAATTTACGAAATAAAATGTCCTCTTTTGTAACTGGAAACTTGCCTTTGAAAAGTTAAAGCTGTTGCATTTCCTTACAAAAATTAGTAACAACAGCAAATTAATGATATGAATGACAAATCAGGCATTTCTAAAGTCAATGTACTGACAATAAAATGGGTTAATACTTTGAGATGATTTGCAGTGCACGAAATATCATTAAATAATCTCAGTAATATAGCTCTAATTTTAATCTAAGCTTTACACCAGGTAATAAATAGCAATATAATTCTTGTTCGCTTTACAAGCCAGCTGTAATAACTGATGGAATTCATGCTATTTATTAACTGTTAATATCTGAGGTATTAATTAAATAGCTGAGTGCATTTCTAAAATATCGCAAGGACGAAAATAATTCTAGACTTACCGAAAAATATGATCCAGAAGGAAAATATCGTTCAGTTATGAAAATATTAGGAAACAATTGAGTATTTTCAGCAATTTTCTGTGCATTTAAGATGCGTTTTGATGATTACGATGCACATTCTGAACAGAGAAAAGAAATCCTTTTTGGATAATTTTAACCAAAAAGGCAATATTTGAAGAAAATGTAGTACCAATTCATTAATTTAGGAGAGAATAATTGCTTCAGTGGTAAATAAAAATGAGTAAATGTTTCGCTTTATTTCACAAAATTGATAATTTTAATATTTTGTAAAAAACACATTAAACATCAAATTAAATTTGCTAAATAGGAATCATCAATTCTCGGACCATAATATCTTTCCTAATTACACTTCAATAAGATATGCCCTTAATTATCAAAAGATTTGTTTATGATTGCTGAAACTTCAATTGATTAACAGACTTCAATATTCAAACTTAGGTAACGGCAGTACTGCGCCTTTTAATATTTTTATTTTATTTTGTAGAGTAACTTCCAAAATAAACATCTTAATTACAATTTCTGATAGGTTAAACGGATTTGAGATGCATTCCTTCAAACAACAGACAGAATCTGAATATATATAAGTAAATTAAGCTAAGATTTACACTAAATAGACAAAAAAAAATCAAGAAAGACAATAGACAATAAAGTATGAAGTGAACAAATTAATGGTACTGCAAATCAAAAATACAGTAAATTGAAAATATGTTTTAGAATTAAAAATGGAGGCAAAATGTTTTGCCATTTATTATAAAAAATAAAATATGGCAAAATTTTATTATATAAATATAATATGGCAATATTAGAAATATAGCAATTAAAATATAGCAATTGGGATTATTTAGCACACGGCAAAGCACTCGAGAGCTATGTACCTAAGAGAAAAGAGGCCATCACGGAGGACATTCTGATGGGAACTGGTTTGTATAGACCAGTTCTCATCAGGACATTCTAAAGGGAAAAAACAGAAACATTTTCATGCAGCTAGGGTGTTCGTTAGCACTTGAGCCCAGGTTAAACTACCACGTTAACCCAGTCAGCGAATTTACCACTCAGCAGCTGTTTAGATTCTTTTACAACTGCTATCAAATGAGTCGGAAATATTTCACTTTGCAGCGTAATTGTAATTTTCGTAATTTTGCCGTGAAGTAACATAAAAAAAATTAAAGAGAAAAAAAAAGTAAATTAAATAACAAATATTTAAACATTACATAAAGTTGAGACAAAATTAATTTTTAAACCCTATTCTGCAATTCCAGTCACCTTTTAAAATCTACACATTATTAAAGTCCTTTCATTTTTTATGTGCAACAAATAACCATAAATAATGATTGAGAATTGGCAGAATAATGCAGGAATACAAGAACACTTTTGCACCGTCAAACTCATCAGATACTTGTAAGCTTTCAAAACGGTTTGTGGGGAACAACTCTGCTGTAGAAATTTTAAACAATGACATGTCATCACTCATCTTCTGTTCTTCTCTTTGCCCGGCTTCTAATGTTCAGAAAGGATCGGGGAGGTCTGTTCACTTCCTTTTAGATGCGCATGATGTACGATGTCTTTTTATCTCAAGACAACGCACGTTGGCACGATCGCTTTTAATTTATAAAATTTTGGTTCTCTGCATAATCCCGGGTGTCATTGTACCTCTTACAGAGCAAACCACGCTGAGGAAAAGGATTAAAAGTAATTAGATACGCTGCTTCATCGAAACTGAGTCGCTCAATTTAGATGATGGGAAGAAGCAAAGTTGGCACAGTTTATTATTTCGCAATTTGTGTTTCTTTCACTTATTTGAAATGTTCCGTTTTCTTTTCCCCCCTTTGGTTCCCCTTTCGGATTCGGGAAGAAAATTAACTTGAGGGAGGGGAGACTCTTGGCGAATAAATGAGATAGCAATGTGGGAAGGTAATGTTTTCTTTTTGGAGCTATTTCCAATTTGTGTAAGAGACAGGAAGTTTTGCATAAGTTCTGTGTAATTTAAATCGAAGCGTAAATTCATTATTCTTTTTACTCTCCATGTGAAGATGTTACATATTAAAAAAAATAAATTTAAAGAAAAAAAGAAATGAGACATATGTGAAGTATTAAAATGTGCTTCTCTCTATCAATCGTTGGTGCATTATTTTTCGATTATAATTATTCTGTATGTCACCTGAATGTAACAGTAGCAAATAATTTTTTTTTTTTAAATTGGATACAAATTAATTTAAGCTTAATAAAAATTATGCTAATAATATAGCATTTAGTAAAATCAGTCTCTTCACGAATGTATTATTAATGTATATTAATGTGAATGTGAAAATAGTATATTAAAAGTATGTTTAGTTTTTAACGTTTTTCTCATATCCTATTATTAATTTCATTTATGAATATTCAACATTGCCAGTACATGTTGAAAGTATTTTTTCAAATATTTAGCTTATTCGAAATATTTTACTATTTTTCTTCCTCGATTTTTATAAAACTTCTTCAAATTATGAGGTATAAAAATTTTCACTCTGTTGACACTCAAGTTCTCGGGGGCTTACACTTTGTGAGTACGTGTATGGCAATACTGAGTTATCCCACACCTTTAACTAATCATATGTTTTGGTGAGATGGAAGTCACGATTCTGGTGCCCTAGTGATGTTCCTCGTTTTCTTTTCAGCTATTCTTATCAGCTATATTTCCATTTCTTCCTCCATTGTGGTTTACCTTTCTGAGGGTTGGGACTCAATTGCTAGCGCATGCTTTTGTCTGTATTTTCACATGAAGAAAATACGCCTACACGTTTGCTGTGTGTTGTGACTCGTGAGTTTAGAAAAGAGAGTCCTGACAGTTGAAGGACGGAAGATACCTTCCCCGTAAACTGCTTTTGCCTCCACTTAATTAATGCGGGAGGTATTAACAGTCCTGTCTAGCGCAAACCGGCTTATCAGTAGTATTTTGAGTCAAGGGCTTGGGGTTAAGATTACGGTAGTTACTGCTTCCGAGAATGTTAACTTTGTGGCTTCAGACTGCGTACAGACCACGTTAGCGCTAACATAGGAATGTGCATCCCCTTTTTGGACTCCGTGGTGGGTAGGGGCTTTCGGGCAGAATAATTTTTTCATTGAAATATGGACTTAAAAATCTCAACAAATTTAAAAAATGAAATATGAATAAATGTTAATTATATTCTAATTATTAATTACGCAGAACTTTTTAAACGTTTGCAATGCTTTTCTGTCGTGGCAAACTCACCTGCACCCGCTATTAGACGGCAGTGAGAATTGCAGTGCGAGGCTAGTATCTGCAAACTGCAAGAGGAGCCAGACAGCATTCTCTTGGTTATGCTTAAAATGGAAATCGGAAAAAGAGATTCAGACCATCGAGGTTACCAAAAATAGTTTGTTAGAAGCGAGAAATCTAACAGCAGATATGCAGCCGTGTAGAGATAAGCAATATGCAGACGCAGTAAAGCCAAGAAAATGAAAAGCCTTCCGAACTTAGCATTAAAGAGAAACAGCCAACTTCAACTTTACTACACAAAAACAATATAAAATCCTATTTATAAATCTTCAAATATAAGAGAAATTTAAAAATTCCAAAAAGAAAATAATAATCTGAGTAGAAAAAGTTGAAAATTATTCAAGAAGCCACAGTAGAAGCCTTTTTAAGAGCGTTACCTAAGAGCACTCTACTATATGGAAGAGGGATATTAAATATCAGAAGCATCTAATTCCACTTAAAACTAAAATACAGCACAGAGAAAAAAAGGTCTTCCATAATAGCCACCCTCATTTAGCAGAATTATTGGGTCTTTCTACAAAATCTTGTTAGGTATGATTAAAGGTATGATCGATTTCCATCATCGTACGAACTGGCGATTAAGTAAACTATGCTAAAATTGTAACAAGTTAAGCTTCGAAGATATTCTTTCGTTAAGGAATGTATTCGAATAGGTAAGCATATAGGTGTTGTCATTTCACTTGATTACACTTCTAATTTGATTTCTTTCACCGTCATTCTCCTGTTGTTATCCAAATAAGTAGTTTAAATTTGTTTCCTTTGTTTGTCCTTCAAATCACCATATCGGTGAGCAAGATTCAGATAATCTCACGGAGCAATAGTCAGAAACATTTACCACAATAGGGAACTTTAATGGCCATAGTCCTCTTTGAGGAAGTAATGATACAAATCCTCAAGGTAGACAAAGTGAGCAAATGATCGAAGATCATTGTCTTCTGCCTTTGTATCCTACATAATCAGCAGGATACCTAATACAAAGCTCTGCTTCCAAGTATGTTCTTGATCTTGCCATTTGTTCACAACTTCTTTTGCGTTTGGGGCTTTTAATGTAGGAAATGATCCATGGAACAAGGCTCATTTTTCCGTTTTTGTATTACACAAACTACAATAAACCCTGTGCCAAACTTCCCTTATTTTACACTTAATAGAACAGACTGGGTAGTTTTTCATCTTTTCCGAAGATCACCGAAGAAATGGTAAAAGACGTGTCGACTTGTGCTTCTTTAAAAGCCATTACTGAAGTCATTATTCAGGCGGCTGATCTCTCTATTCCAATGAAATCAGCAGCTTTCATACCATAGTGCAATACTTCAAAGCCATGGTGAATTGGTGAATGTTAAGAAAAGCTGGGAAAAGGAAGAAGAACTTGGGTAATGTTTCATATGTGAACAATTTTGTCAAATCTTATAGCCGCCTTGCTCCCGCCACCACTCTTTTAACCCTACGGAACTGTCAGCGAGTAACGACAATCCCAAGAAGGTATTTTCATTTCAAAAGGAGCGACATTGTTCGACCGGCATTGTTTATCTGTAGCCAGGCGCTGTTGTGTGGAATTCTTCATATGTAAAGTCGAGCAACTTCTTCGTGTTTCTAGAAATCCATGTGGTTTAAAGAACTAGCGCTTAGCCGTAATTTTGCTATGTTTGAGTTTTATCGATATAGTTTGTTATGGAGATGAAAAATGATTTATTAGTGTGCACATGCTTCGCAGTACTAGAATCGGGAAGAACGGACAATGCATTAACGGCAACTTGCATGTAAATGTGGAAATCATATATATAATCAAGAGTTGAGTGAAATGACGCAACTAATGAATAAAAAAAGCAGTTTTGTAATTGTATTTATTATGTAATCACAGGTGAAAATCGACGACATTATACAAGTATGAAGTAAATAAAACTGCTTTGATGTTTTTAAATGATAGTAAGTCAAATGAAGGGCAATTTCAGTATTTGTAATAATTTGATTATTGCATTCACGACGCAAGAGAAGTAGATTTTATTTGAAACCTACATTAATCTTGGAAATTTTATCTTATGTACCAAACATAACTTTTGTCATAACATTTATCCCAACAACAGTATAGCGTCAGAGCCAACGGAATTCCTGCAGTATAAAGACCATTTATTTTACTTTCTATAAAAAGATGGCCTAGTGATCGAAACAGAAGTAATTCCGAATACCATTTTTGAAACATTCTTTACCATTTCCACTGACATAAATTTCCCGCCAGCATTTCTTTCAGCCTCGAGTGTCGCCTCGAAAAATTTCCAAATACATTTGACTCCAACACCAAGCCTTATGACGGCCTTATAACTTCAAAACAAGGCCTTATATATATATATATACAAAGCCGGCAACTTTGATATGCTTGAGTTAAGAGGGCGTTATGGAGACACATAGATCTATTCACAGTCAAGAGGATGTAAGTTATGAAATGCTGAAGTATCTCTTCAGTAAGTCATCAACCGTTCTTGCTGTTGACAACCGAGTGTACACAGAGCCCATCTTTGTCAGAGCATTGAAAAAAAATTGTTATTCTTCCCAAAGCAAGGCCAAGGAAAGATTTAAAGAATATCTCAATTAATCAGTTCATCGCTATTTCGATCTGTATTTGTAAACTATTTGAACAAATCATAAACCGCATAACTATCCATTATTTAGGAAAGAACAATGCAATTTTCACATATAACTGTGATTTCTGTATATCAAATATTGATAATATACTCGTTTTCGAAACTTCTATTTGCATAGCCTTTGTCAAAAGAACACATCAGCTGTCTGCATTTCTTACATAAACGCTTACGATAAAGCAGGAAGATGTGGAATTTTGCGTGATCCTTACGCTAGTGGTCTACGTGTATATTTGCCAAAATTTGTTCAAAAGTCTGACTAGGATTCTTTAAGTAAAAATGGGACCTATTTTCTCAGATTTTCGAACAAGAAGTGGGTGTGTCTGTAGGCTGTGTTCTGAATGTTCTGTAGTCTCTTCTACAATGGATTATGGTTCAGAAATTTACGGATCAGCACGGTCTTCTGTTTTATGTAAAATAAACTTGATCCAATGTTAGGATCTGCGAATATGTTCTGGCCCCTTTAGGACATCTCCATTTTATAGTCTTATATGCCTACTGTTTCGAATTCTCCCTTCAGTTGAGATACGAACAATTGTCTCTTTTTCTGTACGCAATAGCATGTCACATCCCCATCTTCCTTCACGGCTTGATATGTGAGATGATGATTGCAACCTGTTATTTTGCTCGACTTCTCGTGTAACTCTATTCTACATAATAGCTCAGATGCTACAGGAAAAATGCTACATGCCTAAAGCAATAAAGCAATTAAAAATTTCGTCTTGGAAACGTTCTCAGATTCAGGTACTGGATAGTTTCAGAGATTTTGTTAAAAGAAATACTAGCGAGATCATATATATAAAAAATTCATATATATAGGGTGGCCATAATTAAACTGACAGTGCTCACAGTGTTCTGTAGCGCGATCTATTTGCGAGAATGACGCCACATTTTGTAGGAAGATTAAATAAGACGGGGAACGAAGGATTCCGCGGAAAAAATTTAGCTCCAAAAGTCACCGCTAGGGGAATATTTGGCTCTGTGTAATAGAAAGTAGAGTGTTAACAAATGCAAATTAATACGGAATAAAATTACCTTTTATTATGGATATGCCTTATGGAATATGGATATGCCTTACAGAACGGTATGGAAAATCTTACGAAAGATTATCAACTTCTATTCGTACAAGATCAGCCGTGTACAGGAGCTACTGTACCCCGACCATGATAAGCGATTGACTTTTGCTCTCACCTTTCTTGCCAGAATGGAGGTGGATGATGCTTGGCCGTGATGGATGATCTTATGGGGATACGAGGCCCGCTTTTACCTGAATGGAACTGTGAATACCCAGAACTGCCGAACTTGGGATGACAAATCACCACATGCAGTCACAACAATTCCCTTACATTCCCCAAAGCTAACTGTTTGGTGTGGGTTCACAGCGGAATTTCCATTCTTCTATGAGAACATTACCCCGACAGGACCGGAAACCTGTTCTGTTACCGCAGAGAAATATCGCCACATGTTGAACAGCTTTGTCATTCCGGCACTTCAGCAAAGACAATGCCTGGGGGAAGTCATTATCATGCAAGATGGAGCACCTCCAAACGTTGCTCTGCGGGTGCAACAGATGCCACGACAGAAATTCACAACAAAAAGAGTCATTAGCCGCTACTTTCCAACTGCATGGCCACCTCGGTCGCCTGATCTTACCCCATGCGACTTCTGGCTATGGGGTTACCTTAAGTCCAAGGTCTATCAAGGAGTGGTCCAGGACCTGGCTACGTTGAAGGATAACATATCACGGACTGTACGGGAGATTCCTGCAGACATGTTACTATCTGCTGTTGTGTATACTGTGCACAGAATGCAATATGTGGTCCACAACACGGCAGTTACATTGAACCTCTTTTGAATGCAAAATAAAAGGTAATTTCCGTATTGATTTGCATTTGTTAACACTCTATTTTCTATTACACGGCGCCAAATATTCCCCAAGCAGTGACTTTTGGAACTAATTTTTTTTCGCGGAATTTTTTGTTCCCCGTCTTGTTTAATCTCCCTACAAAATGCGGCGTCATTCTCGCAAATAGATCGCGCTACAAAACACTGTGAGCACTGTCAGTTTAATTATGGCCAGAAAGCAGGCGATTGAATCAGGTTTGCTCAGTACTTCACTGCGGAATTAACTACTGTGACTTATACGCTTTACTTTGTATCTAGGCTTTACCAGCAAAAGGTTTTCTTTTCACGACTGGAATAGTGTCTTGAAAGCTGTAGAAAAACTTTCAGATACTCAGAACCTGCGACACCTGCGGTTATTGACCCTTTTCGAAAACATATAAACCTGAGAAACCAAGGATACCAGATTCTTTATTGCTGGATTCCCATATACATAAGAATAAAAGGAAACGAGCTAGAAGACAGCAAAAAAAAATCTTTATAGGAAAGGTCCAATCGATTCGTAACCTTTAGTGATATTGAATCTGTCATTATAAACAAAATCCGAAATAAATGCCAGCTACTATGGCATCTGAAGTTGCATAACAAATTGAGAAACATAAAACATAAACTGGAGTATCGGGAAGCTACTAAAAGCAGAAGGGATAAAATATTTTTAACAGGGCTAACAACTGACCATTGCTGAGTTAATCATAATTACCTTCTGAAAGCTGAAAGAGAGTCTTCGAACTCAAATTGCAGTGCTCAGCTATCGGTGCTTAACATTTTAATTTAGTGCACACATTTTTAGAAACATCATATGAAGAATTTTAATGCTTATGACTTATCTCTTTACCGTTTTATCAAAAGGCCAATTAAATCAATTTAATTTGATTTGATTTAATTCGTTTACTATGTTTAACATATATTTTAATGAATATCATATTTGTGTGATACTTCCTGCGTTTACATTTCAATTCATTCGTTGAATTATACGCATGTTTTTATCATACCTTTTTATTACATTCATTAAACATAGGTATATTTTTTTACTTATATTTTTCCAATAAACTTTGAATGAATACATTCTGGTTTTGGCGCAGTATAAACATTTTTGGTTTTTCCCCTGTTATTCTACTCATCTAACTTATTTAATCCGCTTAAATTCATATCGTCATATCGAATGAATTTTAAAATTTAGTTGAAGAAGAACACAGTACAAGATATTTGTATTTAGAAAACTGAATTTTTTAGAACATTGGAACTATTCTTTTGTTTTTAAATGACATCGAACTTTATTGGAGGGATGAATATTTAAAAATATATTTTTTAGATTAAAATTGTTATCGTTTAAAATTAAAATTCAAGAAAGGCATAGCATTTAGTGTTGGTTTTCCTATTCAGATAATGGTTGTATGGTGTCAAACTAAGTTATGAATACCCTTAGACAAAAAGTTTACACCTGGTTATTATATACTTTATTTTTGGTTTTGTACTGTCATAACCGTTTCTGTCAATAACATTTGACAAAAGCATGAAGATAAGAAACGAGTGTCAAGCAGGAAATTTCCGGGAAAAGACTGGTAACCCTCTGCAACAAGTGTAGCATGTGAAAAACATTTCATTAAATCGGAAATAGTAAGAATTGATAAAATGCTAGACAGAGATAGTATGATCTTAAAAGTACAAAAGAAATGTATAAAACTAAAATAAGATGCTTATCCATCAGCATTTGCTAAAGGTCCTAAATATTTGACAGAAAATATCAACGAAAGTCAATGAATAGGTATTAACACTATTTCACCAATTATGTTTCGACAGTTACGAAGTTCAATCATCGATTGGAAGGTTCGAGTTAAGAAGGAGGCATAGACTTTACACTAGAGGTTACGTGACCGTTCCTCTCGTTGGTAGCGCTTGGGACTGGTTTCGAACCCAGAGAAGACATATATATCCGGAGAAGGCATGGAGTAGGTGCAGTGTCTTAAAAGGCATGGAGGAGCTGACAGGACTGTCGAGACTAACATCATATTGAGAGTATGGTGGTAAGGAACGAGAAGTAAGGGCTCCTACGTCAATTGTTAACGACTATCTCTATCAAAACTGGGACACATTAAAATCAGTCTCACAGCCAGATATGAAAAGTCCCCAAAGTCGATACATGCCTGAAATCGGGGCAAAAGCACAAATTAATTGGTTATTTACAAGGTCATCTGTTTTAAATCAGAAAACAAAATAAACTTCGGAAGCTTCCTAACTTTTACCTTAAATACATTTTGAACTGCATTAGGTGTGGTGTGGTGTGTATGGTGTATTTAATTATGGCAAAGCACACTAGGGCTATCTGCCTAAGGGGAGGGATGCCTTTCGTGGAGGACTTTCTAAGGGAAACTGGCTCGTATACACGTTACGCATGGGGAAAACCACGAAAACGCCCATGCAGCCAGCCCGTTCGCGGGATTCGAACCTCGGACCGAGCTACCAGTGTTCAGCGTCTTTACCGCTCGGCCGCTGGTGGGCTTGAACTGCATTAGACTTTGCAAGCTAGTATAATTTACCTTCCCGCTATTACCAATTCTGCTAGCTTGCGAAGTTCACCTCTTCGTTCCTAAAGACTTCACGATTTCAGTCAAGACTCTCGAAAGCCATTGTTATAATTTCAATACAATATATGAGCTTTGTTTAATTAGTATTGGCTATGACGCTCCTGTGATGGAGGAGCTCTTTATGACGGGCAAACGCACTTTAACTATCCCAGCGTTGGGATGTATTCCGAAATTTCTTCTCGAGATACTTTCGTGTTTTCCCGATTCAGTCGTAAATTATGTGGCCAAACCTTATTAGAAACGGCTTAGTTCCTTTTGTAGTTATATGCATAAATTTATGATCATCATTAGTTTGACTGATGATTTGTTTAATCCGAAGGTTCACATTTCTTTTGATTTATACTGAGATCTACGTTCTGCTACTAATGAGTCTGATAATTAATTTTTCTAGTTAGTTACAAATTAACTGGAAGAAAAATGTATGAAAAATAATCGTTCTTCCGTTTAATGCGTAAATGATTTCTACATGAACATAATTTTAGAAGGAAAATACACCCATGTAATTTAAATACTACTTGATGGAAATATGTCAAGATTTTAATTTATACCAGAATTCTAATAATCTAGGTATTTTAGTTAATTTAATATACAATATAAATATGAGAACACTTGAATTAAACATATGTATTTGCACAATTTTAAAACTAAAATAAGAACAGTTGCTTACAGTTCATTTTCTGTCTTGACATTTACTTTTCATAAGTTTATGTTTGAAGAAGAAGTCATATTCATATGTATGTGATGTATCAGCTTTTGTTCAGAATAAATAGATCGTTGAAGAAATATAGATGTAGTCGTAGCTTAAATTATCAGACGATAAGTTTAAAAAACGGGATCCATTTATTATTATTCAGGAGAAATAGCAGTTACAAAATCAGATATCCAAAGTAAATAATAAATATCAGAGTAATAATAAAGATTACTAATAACTTTTTGTATGAAGTTTACTGCATCGTGACATTTAAGAAAAAGCCGCCGGTATTCTTTTGCGAGTCCTTTTATAGCTTCTAGAAAGGGCGGAGCTTCCAAGAAATTAAGTCAGCCTCGTCAACCAATCCAGTTCGCTTTAAATATTTCCAGAACATTCTATAACTGTACGTATAGAAAAGGCGGGAAAAACAACTTGACTACGGGGCTGTGGATTTAATTCCACGTACTTTCAAATAAGAGACCGTCACCATTAAAAAATGAAAAGAACATACAGTTAGAATTAAGTGCAATTTTGTCTATGGAATTTTATTATTACATGTATATAAAGTGAATTTAATTTTTTGAAAGTTTACTGAAAGCTGCAAGAGATTTAAGAATTAAAAGAAAATTTTCTGTGAATCGTAAACTATTGTATTGGTTTTGGCTTTACCTAAAAAAATCACAGATATCTGGAGGAGATTTAAAACTACAGGTACTCACAAATTTTCGTCATAAAAGGGTTTTAGACAATAATTATCGACTTAAGTTTCCTGCTGACGAAAATTACAGAGTTTAAAACATTAAAATGGAAAATTAATCTCTCGAAAATAATGAAAGTTATTGTGTTGCAAAGTAAACAGAGTTAATGAGTCCTTTTTTTTTTAATATTAATGCACGATTTTTACTCAAACTATTATTCATTTAAAAGTAGTTTAATTCACAAACATTTTGCTTAATTTTGCCTACCAATAAATACTAAAGAATGTTGAACTAAAAATAATGCTGTTTTCCGAGTGGGATATTAAAACTACTAAATGCACGTATCTTGGTTTTTCTTGAAAAAAGATAACCAGGAAACGAAATTCTTTCTGACGGTTGCAGAAGAATTAATTATTAGTTCCTGCGTCTGATGTGCTGAGACAAGTCTGCAGTTTCATTAGTGCTGTGTTAAATTATGTCTTGAGAGTAAGTATGTATAAGTATGTGTAAGAACTTTAAAGAAAATAAAATAACATTTTTATCGGATATAAACATATTTCTAAGCTATTAATGAAAACACTGTTTCATAAAAGATAAGCTAGATTGCACGCGTAATAATAAGTTGTAAGAAGTGAGAATATAATTTTCTTGATCTGGAATAAGTACTGTAAAACCATTTAAAGGGCACCGGTATATATAAAATATACCAGATGTTTGTCAATTTTTAGCCTTCTAAAAATGTTACTTTTTCTACACAAAAAGCTGTAATCATGAGTTTCTAGTATTTCCTTTTGATTCTAAATGGCAGCACTACCCTACAAATGCTCAATATTTTGCAGTTATGAAATTATATACCTCGTTTCTATGTATCATGTTTGAAGATTTATAAATTCTATTGGAGGGGAACAAAAAATTCAAAAACTGCAAATATATGACATACACATGCTAAATCTTATATATTTACTGCATTACAGTCACAAAGGATAATTAACAGAAAATTATATGTACGATTAAAAGGGCTAAAAATAGAAATGATTTGATGTGTACCAAATAATAAAATCGTTTAAAGGCATTTCTTCCTGAACAAAATGATATATTACAACGTATATTTACAAAAAATAAAAAGGAGTCCCTACGGGCCTCGATAATCGAAAGCGTGTGTGTTGGGGGAGAGCATGTATTATCTAACGCATAAAATATAATAACTTAAAAAATCCAATACTTTTTCAGCTGAGTTTGTAGAATTTATTTTTATTTATTTTATTTTATTTTATTTTATTTTATTTTATTTTATTTTTTATTTTTCGGCTGAGTTACATCTTATCGTAAATTTATGCTAGTTCAGTTACAGCATGATATGGTTTAGGCATGCAGTGTTATATTTGCTAAATTGTTTCATAAAATAACAATATTGAATTTAAATCAATTTCAAAAGCTTTATACCAATTTTTAGGCATACGTATGTTCAGCTGGGTTGCATCATCATAGTGCATAAAAACACCAATAGTATTTTTTAAGATTTTAAATCTCTAGCGAAATTTTAAAAGTTTTTGTCTTCAGACTTACATAACTATATTCCAGCACCCATCTCTATAGACGCATATCAGACGTGCGCAAAATTAATTTAAAAAACAAAATTTAATATGGCAGCTACCTGAAAAAAAATGTCTTAGAGAGGCACCGGTATAACATATATAACGGCTCTCAAAATTCAGGATTTCGCTCTGAATTTTTTGAAGTCTTAATTTTGTGTTCTTAGGGTCCATAAGTTACAACTCATGCAAAATTTTATCACAATTCAAATTATTTTATACATCATCGCCCCCTCAAAGGATTAAATTTGAGGAATGATATGATTCTGAGGAAATATTGGTAATTTAAGAAAATATGGAAATTTAAAATAATATGTATGGATCGTTTCATTCTAAAATTCGATGTTTTAGAAGTTGTTCGTTTATAAGGGCTCTCAAATGGTTACAATTTAAAATGTAGAAGGGGATAAATCCTCTTTTTTAAGCATAGAAGAATCTTTCTTTGTAAAACTGAGTGAACAGTACTGGAATATGTTCAAAATGCCAAATTTATGTTACATATATTTAAATACGAACTCTAAATTTTAGTATTTTACTTCATCTTTACCTGTTAATTATGCTTTATGCATTTTGATAGCACTTTAAATTTCAGCTTTCAATACCTATGATGTAGATCAACTACTGATTCTAGCCTTTAGAGGCTATCCAAAAAAGGCAAATTTCTGAGAGTTGGAAAGCTTATAGATTCCTTTAACTTTCATTATAAAACTTAAATATTTCAAACCTGCTCATTTTTAAGGAATATGAAGAGGCTCTGATTAAAAGAATCTGATTTAAATCTCACGATACTCAAGATTTATAATTAAAATAATTCTGCTGAATAAGTAATGAAACATATCTTCAAAAATGGCAAATGTTCGTCATTAAGAATTTAAATACAAGATCAGAATTTTATCAACTGAACTTATTTATCTTTCTTTTGCTATCTGTTATTATTCATCTTTAATATTTTGCTATCACAGTTTTTTTAACATTATTGATTGACTTATTTCTAAATGCAAGGTTTAAATATCTATCTTTTAAATTACCAAAAGAAGGAAGATAAGATGTTTTTCTTTAGATGTGAAAAAAACAAGTAAAGGAACAAGCGTAAAATCTCAGAAGAACTGACTGCAAAAATCTAGAACATTATACACAATTATTGTTAAATAACTTTATGTGTGCAATCTCATTTTTCATTTATTTTCATTCAGCTTTTCTGCCCACCAGCGGCGGAGCGGTAAAGTCGCTGAACACTGGTAGTTCGGTCCGAGGTTCGAATCCCGCGAACGGGCTGGCTGCATGGGCGTTTTCGTGGTTTTCCCCATGTGTAACGTGTATACGAGCCAGTTTCCCTTAGAAAGTCCTCCACGAAAGGCATCCCTTCCCTTAGGCAGATAGCCCTAGTGCGCTTTGCCATAATTAAATACACACACACATTCAGCTTTTCTACAGCTATCAAGGCTCGGTGACGCAGTAGCTAGCGCATCGCGCAGCGGCTTCACAGGTCCGGGTTCGATTCCTGGGCTGGGCAAGGTCGATTCAGCCTTTCATCCCTTGATTTCCATCGCTTAGGTCAATAAAATGAGTACCAAGTTCGCTTCGAGACTAAACACTAGTGGTCCTGCGACAAGCTGTACGCTTGTTCAGGGCATATGCTTACGCACCCCGAGGCCTACGGTTAAGAAAGCAGATTTCCGGCACTGCAGGCTTTGGCCCATTAAGGGTCTTACGCCACTGAGCTTTTTTTTTTTTTTTTTTTTTTTTTTTCTCTGCAGCTTTGTGTCTATTAATTTGTCAAAACAATAGAATACAAAGAATGTTATTATCATTCAAAAATTGTTGCGATGTATATGAGACCTACAGAAAATGGCATAAACGTGGTGACCGCAAGTCCAAAAACAGATAATCCTCATTTCGGACGTCCTGCGCAGACTGGAAGATAGCATCAGCAAGCGGTAGCTAAAGCTGTGAAAAAAAGTAAAGGTCCGAAAGAACGATGTTGGCGCTATATGCTGGATGTCGCAAAAGAAAGAACGATGTTGGCGCTATATGCTGGATCCCGTTCGAGTCCGTACAGAATCCAGTCAATGAATGCAGACGCATGTCGGCTTGCATTATCTTGATGCAATGTTACCTTTTCGCACCGGAACTCAATTCGACGTTTTTCCTTGATAGCAGCGTCAACACGGACTAACATCTTCGTTGTGCACCTTACTGCCGAGCGTTTTACCTTTTCCCTAGTGCTGTTTGTGGATAATACCACGCTAATTCCCCAGATACAAACCATGATCTTTTTGTTCTTTTTGCGATTCATGCGTTCATGAACTTTTGGCGGCGCCTTGCGCAGCCTTTTCGGCCTGTATTGTTGAAGTATCACATTTGCTGAAGTCATTTTTCATCACAAGAGGCGATTGGTCCAGAACTTTGTTCTTGAGTTGATATTCGAGCAGATTAGTGCAGGCCGTAACGTCTGTCATCTGCTTGAGTCCCCTCATGCGGCACCGAGCGTTTGAACTTGTACGTCAAGTTTACGCCAGGCATAGCGCGACCAATGGACATAGCACTAACGTCCAACGTTTTAACGAGCTATCGAATAGTTGCATACTGATCTTCTGCAAGTCATACTTCAATGTCATAGTTACTGTTTTCTAACTTTCGGCACCAAACCGGTATCACTGTAACTTTCGGTACAATATTATATGACACAACGTTAGTACCTAAAGCTGTACGCATGGTTTGGCACATCCTGTAGCTGATGTTTTGCAATAAAAGGGGAAGTAAATGACGATTTAATGACGGCGCGATAGTTCCATTTCCAACACCTTATACGTAATGACAGCGATATGTTTTTACAAATTTCACAGTACAGTATTCTAAAGCAAGTATCTTTATTTCAAATGTCAAAAATCTTTTGTTAAAATACGATTAAATAAGCTAACGCGAACTGTTTGAACAGACGATATTTGCGGTGGCCTGAACCTTCATTAAAACCCGATATATCACTAGAGTCCAAACAGCTTACATTAATCATGAACTTAAAAAAGGAAATTAAATAGCCGTTATCCTTGGATTTGCCAAAATGTAAAAAGCGGAACGTCCTCCTTTCTCGCGCAGCTGTATAATATACTGTATATGCTCTTTGTGATAACGATCATTTACGCTCTATTCTGTAAGCTGTTTTTATAAATTTAGTCTGTTAATACTTGTAAAAGCTGATTTTGATGATCCTCTTATGGTCTTCAAAATCGTAAAGGTTTATGGTTCTCCGGTCTGAAACATATCATAGTCGAGAACCACAAAAAACAATTCATAATGTAATAATTACAATTTTGTTTTGTTGTTACAAGAAATAACTTGATATTTAGTGAGTAATTATGATCTAATTACGTTATATTTATCTGCAACAAATGATTTAATATCATAAATGAATTGCAAAAGTTACAAAATACTTTTTAACTATATTTGCAAAATAGAGGAAACATTATTATTATGAATGTCAGATCAGATATGAACTTTAGAATCTTAACTTCTAAGAAGAAAAAACATATCATAAGAAATTTATTTGCATTTTGAAAAGACATATTTACTAAATAATATCCATAATTAAATTTATAAATACTTTAAATATATCTGTTTGGTTCAAAAATATGTTTGTAGATAATTATTTGCCCTAAGAATAGGATAACCATTAGTTGTTAGAAATTAACAACATATTAAACTTAGTTTAATAATTTAAATATCAAATATTTAAGAATTTCTAATACTCTCCTCTAATTGTAATAACGTAAAACCTCATTTTATATTTTTTATTTGACAGTACAAAGAATGATTTCGATCTTAAATAAATATTTATTTTTCTCTTTTATCTTTAAATGTCAAACATGAACTCAAGGGAGCTGAAAGGATATTATTTTTATTTAATTAAAACCGCTGTCTCTTTTAATGAAGGGCTTATGTTACTCGAAAGATGGGAAAGAAGTATAATGTCATGTTGAAGAAATTCTTAGTATTTAAACAATTGATCCTATTTTCTTGGAATATGCTGCAACTGATTAAACTTCAAATGATCTATTCATAATTGTTTCTGCATTGTTAATAAAAACGTGTATATGCAGAGGGATGAGATTAGGAAGCACTTCAAATTTATTTTAATAAACTTTAATGATGATTTATTTTTATAAAAACTTCTTGATTAATGGAATTTAGCAGAAGTTATTATTTGGGAGAATATCGTGTTATTAAGATTTTTCAATGCACATTTAATAGCTTTTTATTTTAAATGTATGACTGAAATTCGTCATTGTGCAGTTTCATTTAAGTTTAATCATCAGTATTTTGATTTTTTGAATAATGTACTATTGATTAAATAAATATTACAACAATGATAATATGTTTATTTCTACAGATGCGACAGCGAATGAACTCCTTTCAGTCGTTGTTATTTTTTATCTAATTCAAACAGTTGGAAGTAATATTTATGCGAAATGAAAAATTCGGAAGAAAAAAATAATTGAAAGGGAAATATTTTCATGCTATAAAATACGTTATCTTTTGTGTGTGTGTATTTTTTATAAGCATAGCACTGAGCCGTAAACATTAAGCTGAGAAACATAACCAGAGCTACACGAAATTAATTCTACTAAAGAAATCAGATGACAGTCAATAATATAAAAATTCCCAAATTACTGGAGTTGAGTGCGAAAACTTCTACCATAATGATCGAAATTCTTTTAAATTTTATCGATTAACAATAACCTAAATT
Organism: Stegodyphus dumicola; assembly: GCF_044657685.1. NCBI lineage: Eukaryota > Metazoa > Arthropoda > Arachnida > Araneae > Eresidae > Stegodyphus > Stegodyphus dumicola. The sequence goes on along the minus strand of NC_140772.1, from coordinate 92,680,460 downwards.
ACTTTAAATGACATCCGGTGGCAATGATTTAAATAATATTAAGTAACATCAGATGACAATGCCTTAATAGTAATGAATGGTATCTAGTATATAGCGAAATAGTATAAGAATGGAAAAACTGCATGATGAATGAGCAAGTTTTGTAGAGTCATTAGGTATTTTTTTTTTTTTTTTTTTTTTTTTTTTCTTTTTAAGCACGAGGAAAAAGGGCAGCGTTTTTGTCGGGACTCGAAACCTGGACTTTTCGAATACGCGTCAAGAATGCTTCCAAATACACTAAAAGAAGATGCGGAAAGGACGGAAAAAAATGTTTTACATAATCTCCCTTTTAGAGGGCGACTGGGATGAGGGAATCCAACAGCCTAATCCTGTTGTTGACGAATTATCTTCCACCACCTTTTAGTTCGGACGCCAATTTAGAATCATTTTTTTTTTTTTTTTTTTTTTTTTTTTTTTTAAAAGCAGGAGACATGAAAAATATGTAATGCCTTCGCGCTGGGACTCCAACCCTGGACCACTCGAGTACGCGACGAGTATGCTTCCAATTACACTTCGAAAGCATACTGAAGGGAGAGAGAAAATACTTTATAAGATTCTTGTATATTAATTTAGAGATAAAAAAATCAGCCTGCAAAATGTACCAAATGAAGTAAGTATACAGAGTGCCTCAAAACTTTCAACTACAAAGCACGCCTAAAAATATGCTGCTAGCCTGAACTAACTCTATTTTCCCATTAAAGCTAATAACTTCATTTTGTATGAGCACTCATAAGCACTTTAGTTTTGTGAGCACTTCATTTTTGTGTGAGGTTTATATATATATAAGTTGCTTCGATTCAAATATTTCTTATTCTTACTTTGAGATCATAGCTTTCTGAATGTTATCAATAATATTGACTTCATGTTTATTAAAAGTATTAGAATTAAATGCTCAGTATCCTTTCATGATTTAGAACGCCCATCGAAATTACATGTAATCTAAAACGGTTCGCCCCAAAGTATGCTCCTATCTGTGTTTTTAGATCATTCATCTGACGTATTCCCTACCAATATATATGTATGTATCAACTATGTAATAAACTATAGGTGAATCAAGTGATTCTGATATAACAACTAAAATATTGAAAAAAGAATTATATAATATAAATTATGGAAACGTGAATATTACATACATATGAATTATATTCGTGTTAGTTGTTGGAAAACGATTTTTGCAAGTTTTGAAATTTCAATATTAATAAGAAAATCTTACGGAAATTTAATCTTTTTTTGGCTTAATTCTTAGGTTTTTTTTTTTTTTTTTTTTTTTTTTTTTTTTTTTTTTTAATGAAGCAAAATGAAGCAGAAGGAATTTTCTTATGAAAAATAATAGTATTAGTCTCTAAAGAGCTCATTTTGTTTTCAATTGCTAGTAAACTGAACAAGACTAATAAACAAAATCTCCCCAGCAGACTAATCCCAAGCTGACAGTCGCTAAAATTATATGGATTAAACTAAATGTATTAATTTACAAGTAATTTCAAAAATGGAATTTTAACAACTTCATTATCTTTTGTTGCATATGCAGTAGGACTGCATAGCTAAGAAAACACTTAATGTACGCTTTACAATACTGTATACAATTTCACTGATTTCAAGATGTGTAAAAAGATGTATTTAAAAATTCCGCAGCACATAATAAAAATGGGCTATCAAAGAAACTCAGACATTTGAAGTATAGACTAATGTCAAATTGAATGCTTTTATATGTAAACTATTAGTTTCTAGTACACAATATTCAAGTAATAATTGATTTCAAGTACGTATATTTTATATATGTATATATATTTCTTCAAAATTTCTAGCTTTGGTCTATATTAAATTTTTATGTGAGTTTATCTCTTCTGTTATCTAAGTACAAAAGCAAACTGTCGCTTTAGATTTAGAGAACTTTACCAATTACGATATTTCTAGTATTCGAATTCTTTTATTGTTCTCTTACATGGTTGACCGTGGTCGAATTCCGTTCGATATATCTGTTTTATGTCCCAAACTTGTTTCTTGTATCTATTCAGAAAGTTTATATTTTTCGTTTCTCTTCCTTTTGCTGTTATTTCTCCAGTTCATGTCCATACCATCACCACAGATTGGCTTTCTCTTTCTTCGAGACAGAACATATAGTCAATGTGTGTTTATCACTAAATGTTCGACGACCGCCTGTGTTGGAGAATATACAGAAAATGTAACAGGAACAGTGTTCTAAGGAAATGTATCGCAAAAATTCGTTTTGTAGTTGCGATGAAATCGGCATCTAGGGACGCCACAAAATTATTTTTGCCGAATGAAAGCTGTTTGTGTATGCAACGTGAAAGTTAGTAGAAAATGGATATTTTTACTCATAAATTGAATTTTTTCTCATAAGCATCTAAATGAAGTGAAAGATGTTTCTCGTCAGTTTTTAGAGATGAGGATGCTACTATGTATTTTTGTGCTGACACGCTGTTCACCATATCCGTTATCATGTATATTAGATATAAAAAGGGTGCATAGTAATCAAGTTTTTAAAGTCTGAATTCATATCAATTTGGTATCATAAACGCTTAGATTTGTTTTTAAATATGGCCTTTTATTAATTTAAATCAGAAAGTTTTGAACTCTTGCTTTGCACTTTTCTCTTTTTGGAATAATAATAGAAATTATATGTTGCAGCTATTGGCTAACTGCCGAATATTGTTTTATTTATGATGGTTTCAAACCGGTTTAAATGAAAGAAGCATAATATTAATTTATAAGAACATTATGCGGATTTTTGGGCAACACATCTCACATCTAAATTTCATACAAAAATGCATTTTTAGAAGTGAGAAACCAGTTACTAATTCAATTTGAAACTGCAGGGAGCTCCTATTTTACATTTCAAACATTTAGCTAATTGCAGGACGGGTATCAGGTAATAGGTAACGGAATTCAGTTACACCGATACTTTACCCTCATATTTGACAGTTAGACAGGTGAGTTTCACGCTACATGCAGTTTTTTAATTATAAGTGTAATTAAAGATATTATTTATATGAATTTTCAATTGGAAGAATTGGTTTCTAACTGTTTACATACATTTATAAAAGCGAATAATAATAATAATATTCGATGGAAGTTTAAGCAAAGACCACATTGAGAGAATATTCTAGAAGAAGATAGAATGAGAAAGGAGGATTTTTAAAGTTTTTCTTTCATTGGAAACGGGAAAACGCTGGATCCCCGTCTAATGAATTCAGAAACTAATTGCATGGAATGGACCGTCGATTTCCTTCTAAAGTAAAGTAAAAAAAAAAAAAAAAAAAAACTTGTCCTGGTTTTAGGAGAATGGCCTAGAGATGGATATTAAATATCTGAAAAATTAGGGTTTTTAATCTTTTATAACTTTAACTCTTAAACTCGCTAGGTGCCGGACAAAATAACTAAAAAAAATCATAAAATCATAAGAACAAATCAAATTCATCATATGTCATATCGCATAGTACAATCGTATAGTGGGAATGGGTTAGTACAACAGGGCGCGTTGTGAAGCCCACTAAGGAAAAACAATAATCCAAATTCAATAAATCCAAGTTTCTTAAAAAGCCTCCCGGCTCAAACAAATTGAGGGACATGACAGACCACAGTAAATTACACACAAAATTAAGCAAATGAAACATAAAATACATATCAAACACATTTATTAATTTCTTGAATAATTCTAACATAAGTTAACTGGGTAAACTGATCAGTCCCCCTACAAATTAACCTTAAGATGTAAAATAACATATGTATCCTTTTAAACATTACACTCATGCTAAGAGTAGTGTACTATTTTATTAAACAATCCAGAACTCACAATTTAGGTGGTTGTACCAATTTTCTAATCATTCGTTTACAGGTATATTTAAATAACTTGTCATTACTTAAATCTTCAAATCCTTTTTAGAAGTATATTAATATAACTACTCATTATATAATTCTTCCATTCACTTCGTTTACACGTATATTAATATAACTACTCATTATATAATTCTTCCATTCACTTCGTTTACCCGTATATTAATATAACTACTCATTATATAATTCTTCCATTCACTTCGTTTACACGTATATTAATATAACTATCATTACTCGGCTACAGTTTAAATAGGAAAGGCAGAAAAAAATCACTCACAGGGTGAAGTTCATACATCAATCTTTCCGTTGCTGGGGATTGCCATCATCAACCGCATATTAGATATTTAATAGTTCATCAGATTGTCCTGCTCATTAAGTTGACCCCTCGAAGAAATCGGGAATTCTATCATCGACTGATTAATACGGAGTTTTAATAGTTCAACAGATCATCCAGCTCGTTTCGTTGACTCCTCGAAGAAGTCGGGAATGCCATCATCGGAAACCCCAGGAAAAGTACTGGTATCAAGCAGCTTCATTCAAATCAGGAACATCCTTAATCAGGAACGCTAACTCTTCAACAAAATCCAACGCCTTAACAAACACAGGTATCGGGATGCTTCTTTTAAATCAGGAAGAGTCTTTATCAGGGACGCTTCAATAAAATCAGGAAAACGCCTTAAAAGGACCCAAACTGGAAAGGCACTGGGCAGGAAATATATAGGGATATCCGGGTCAAGCATCTGTATTAAGATTATCTCAAGAATATCTACTAAAGTTCTCGGGAAAATATAACGAAGAAACACGAAGCTATATTTTGCGTAGAGCACTTTGTCTCAACTTGAGCAAAATTCTCATCAGATGAATGAAGAGATAAATCCAAGTCCGCATCCCGCTGGTACACGCCGCACGCGAGAGCAAGACACGCAAGGGGTCAAGCCCCACTTTTGTCCCTTTTTCTTCTTCCTCAAAAATCAGAATTCGAATGAAATCTAACATAGAGCAAGCACAGAGGTAAACTCTTCTCTCCGCCCTTTGAAAATTTCATAGGCCTATAAAATATCAAGTTAAATATTACCAATCCCAGAATTTACTTGATCTTTAACTGAAAAGTTCCATCCCCATGACGAATCAAAAACCAGAAAATTTGACAATGAAGCCAAACATCTGTACGCGTGTGAAAGTAAAGAGGAGCCCCCTCAGTTAAGAGGCGAAAACTAAGCTTTACGAGGATCCCATTACCTAAGCTTACTGAAAGAAACATTGCAAATACAACAAAGCGAAAGGAAGACGATTTTGTTACAACGCCATTACTAAAAAGGCCACCAGCGAAGAAAGCGACAACACAACACCCTACTGCTTCCACTGATAGTAAAAAGCCGTAAACCAGGTGGCTCTTGCAACCGTTTCTTGTCTTTGTTACACTACAGTTTCAAGAATAATGAGCTAAATAAAGCTTTAGCTAGTTAAGAAATCTCTTTTACCAGATTACAATACCCATAAGTACAAATAAAAATATTAGAATAATGATAACTTAAAACACATATTAATATAATTAAAATTCGTGACATAACATGGACAAGACCGCTCCTTAAGGAACCACATTGGAGCCGTTCGCTCACAGAAGTCAATCAATTCATTTTAGCGATTCCGCCCACCAGCGGCCGAGCGGTAAAGTCGCTGAACACTGGTAGTTCGGTCCGAGGTTCGAATCCCGCGAACGGGCTGGCTGCATGGGCGTTTTCTTGGTTTTCCCCATGTGTAACGTGTATACGAGCCAGTTTCCCTTAGAAAGTCCTCCACGAAGGCATCCCTCCCCTTAGGCAGATAGCCCTCGTGTGCTTTGCCATAATTTAAATACACCACCACTTTAGCGATCCATCGCTCGATAAAATGACCTTGATAATTGCTCTAGGAATAGGCGTGGATCAAGAGTGGTATGCAAAGATGGGGGAAAAGCAGAAAGAATCGAAGTAGAATCGTTGGAATGAACTCTAATCGCTCACTTCCCTGGACTGATTTCTTTCAACTGTATTTTTGAGATTTCTTAAAAAAAAACTTTCTACATAGAATAACAATAAAGTTTTGAAACAAAAAAGAAATGCTCAAAATTAAAAAATAATGAAAACTAAATATTTGGATTGGAGGCAGATCCCAAAAAGCAGTAAATTGTCTGCTGACAATGCTGGCATTTTCCTGTTTTATATTTTTATATTTAATTTGACAGAATGGTACCAAAATGATCCGAGGTTATTTTGTTCGGTAGAAAATACATTTTATTCTGTAACCTTCAAAAAATATATTAGATTGATAAATTTGTGTTTATAAATATATACTAATTCTAAAGAAGTTTAAAGATAAATTCACATCTCTTGATTAGAAGTCGTTAGTAAAATAAGTAAATAAATAAAATATAATTTATTATTTTTCATCAATATTGCGATAATATTGTATATAACTAACATACATGGCCAGGACTTAGAAGAGAAGGGCTAGCTCATAGAGCTTTTGCCCCTGAAGCAGAAAGTGAGAAGTGATGACGTAGCCATGATGACGCTGAGGGCGCCAATATAATTCACAGCTTGGAAATTAGCGTTTTTGAACCAGCGTTTAAAATGAGCTGTGTGTGAAAGATAGCTATAATTTGGAAAAGGCAATGTTACTGCTTTATGAATTTTAGACTGAACCATTAAAAATTTAATAATGCTTACTCAATTTTAAAATAATAGATAAAATGTGCTACTCTTTTAACATAAAGTTCCGTGGTTTTTTAATTTTTATTTGCAGGTTTTTTTTATTTAATGCACGTTTATTTCTAATCATTTCTTTATTTGCATACTAACTGAGAGAATTTTTATGCTGCTTCTAAGATAACTATAACAGCAGCTATTTAAATTTACTCAAAAAACAACTTTTCATCGACATAGGTTTAAACATATATGACATATATGGCAACATTTCTGCTAACCTACGTTTGATTTTTTGCCTAATTGTAAATTTTATATTGTTATAATTCTCTTCCGATTCAATATAATAGATATTTTTTAAATAATTTTGTAATTTATACTTATATCTATATTACAATTAAATAAATGTATATAAGATTGTTACCTTAATTTTGACAAAATAGCTTTATTCAGAGTACCTAAAACAGTTATTTAATTCTTCAAAAGTGTGAGTAAAGGAAGCAGGTCTTTTTATGCCAATTACTTTGATGTTTTATACTGTTATATTTTATCTACAATGCTAATCTAGCACAAAATCTAATCAATAATAAGTTACAAAGGATACTATAAGAATAACTTTAACAAGTACTTTACAAAATTAGTTTGTTAAATACTTGTTATTCTTGTTGGTACTATTTTGGTACTATTCATAATACCGAAGAGGCCCACCAGCGGCCTAGCGGTAAAGTCGCTAAACACTGGTAGTTCGGTCCGAGGTTCGAATCCCGCGAACGGGCTGCCTGCATGGGTGTTTTCGTGGTTTTCTCCATGTGTAACGTGTATACGAGCCAGTTTTCCTTAAAAAGTCTTCCACGAAGGCATCCCTTCCCTTAGGCAGATAGCCCTAGTGTGCTTTGCCATAATTAAATACACACATACACATAATACCGAAGATATTATCGATTAATTCATATGTCAGATGCTTTCTGATTTCCTGTGGGTTAGAGTATACCTTTTGCGGTACTTTTTGAAAATAATGTTTTCTCTGGTGCGACCTTTTTGTCTCTCGTTTCCCTTGACCATTAAATAATTTGGTTTTAGTTTGTGACACAATTTGATTTCTTTTCAATCTCTATTTAAAACCTCTTTAATAATATCAAAATTTCAAACAGTTACATCTTCTAAAACAAATCCTCTATCTAAAACGTGGTTTCTCAGTAATTTGAGGCAGAGCGCGAAATGAGACTCTGATTCAAACAAACTGCACATTTTGAAAAGAACCAACTTAGTCCAGTTTAGAGTCATAGCAGAGTTTTCAATCTATATGCATTTCGTCGAAACTGAGAACGCATATTTTTTCTACAGAATACAAATATTCGCCTCTTTCCTTCTTTAGAGTAAGAACATTACTTTGAATTCTTGGACTACACTAAAATTTAGAAAACACTAAAAAATAAAATAAACACCATTTCTTTAATTTGATAATACTAGGTAAAGATATTCCAATTTTTTTTTCTTTCCAAAAATCATAGCTTTAAGATGACAGAGCTCTTATAACGATGCTACGTGAAATATTTTCACTAGTCTACCTGATATTTTCTTCTTTTTCAGTAATGCATTAATCTGCGTCTTTATAAAAATAGGCTTTAGACATTTTTCCAAATTCTCCGATTTGTGCTCCCCCCCCCCCAAATTTCGCTATTTGAGATTTTAATTTCTGATGCCAATTTCTGTCTAGATGTCGTCCACCTTCTTTGTCGCTGAACAAACATTCTAAAATTGTTCTTTTCTCTATTTTTCAATACTTTAATACAATTTAATACAATTTTCTAAGGATATTATTTTGTTCTTCAAATTATCAATGCATTCTTGTTTATCCTTAAACATTCAGGATGATCTACATTTTCATTTGTGAGTTTTATTTCAAAATCATTAAAATTTGATTTATTATTGTCATCATCAATTTCGATTTATTATTGTCATCATCAATTTCGATTTATTATTCTCATCATAATTTACTTTCGGCACAGCATTCCATTCCAACAGTTTCTTTTTGTGGCTATCCAAAAAAGCAATTTTTCATATCATCTTCATAAACACTGCATAGAAAATGTTCGCTGCAAATTTTTCCGCTCTTCACATTAATAGAATCTTCTCTTTGACATTTGTGTATCCATTCTTTCGTCAAAAGCAAACTCTCATTTGGATCCTTTGGTCCCATGAAATAAAATATCTCATCCTTTCATACTTCTGTAAGTGCTACGGCACGTTACTGCAGCGCAAAAAGCCATATTATGTAAACGATACTTTACAATATAGAATTTAAAATAAAAACTGACTAAAATTACATATATATAAATTATTTTAAATATATACATTATTAGAAAACATATATATATATTATTAAAATTAATTTTGGATATGTAACCTCTAGAAAATCGTCTCGCAGCTCAATGAAAATACTGTTTTAAACGCGGGAAATCAGGACAGATGGCATCACAGTGACGTCAGATTATTGCCTGTTACGTCCCCCCACTAGGCTCGCGTCGGCGAGGAGTCGAACAAAGAAATGAGCTAGCCCTTCTGTTTATCCCTGATACATAGCTATACTATGACACTGTATTCAAAGAATCAAACTGAAACTCAAAGGAACAACTCTGATGAAGCAAAAATAGCAAATAATTAAAACTCCGGAGGATTCACATTTGCTGCTAAATCAGAAGCGATAAAAAGAGCGAATAATGAAGACTCAGTAGGAATCAGGTAGGCTGTTTAGAGTAGGAGTAATGAAAGAGCGAATAATCACAACTACGAAGGACACAGATCTGCGAGTAACATCGGAGCGCCTGAACGCTGACAGCTGGAAATCCGAGAAACTAGTTCCTGTAACAACGTACTTTGAATGGATCATCGCACTGCCGGATGGGAAAAAGAAACCTCCATTCATTTGCAAACAGAGGTGGTCAGTTTTAGTGAGATACGTCGGTTTATTTAATATCTTGATTTTAACTACTAGATGGAACACATGCAAAGCAGAAGCACACACAGATATATATACATAATACACATATACGCATAAAAATAGGTCAGAGCCTTTTCTGGTAAATAATAAAGCAAAAACTTCTAATTATTACAATAAGGAGAATCAAATTTTGGGGAGGCTTCCCAACAAAAGTTCTTGGTGAACAATTAAAGGACAGCAGTTCTGTCTATCCAGAGCCCTAATCATTTGCTCAGTAAAGAGATTCGGTTCCAAAGCTGATCACCTCTCTCTAGAATAACCACGCATTGCCTTCTTTGGACATAACAGCAAAACTCGGCGACGAATAAATTCCCTTAGCCCGGCTACCGAGGGAAGAGATGTGTAGACGAACAACAGCGGTCATTTGAGAACGTGGTGAAGCGCGTGAAATGGCACCCCAAATACTCATTTTTGAAGACCAGCGCGTATAAAGTAACGGAAGCGGACTGATTGAAACAAGTTGGGTGGCTGAACCCTTTTGAAACGCCTGTTTAGCTGAGAAGAGAAAACGATGTGGCCAAGGAAAGCGGAAACGGAGTGGACGGGAGCACAATACGAAGCCGTTTCAGCAACGAGCATCGAAGACTACTCTTATTGGAGAGTATTAGGTATTATTACGGACATTCTGTACTCTCAGTTCTTTAGGAATTTAACGAATTCATGAGCTTTATAGTACCTGCAAGTATGTCCCTTTACATGCCTTGTTTTTATGCTTACATTTTCTTATAAAATTATTGTGTTTAATTAAGTTACTCTGGATATCTTAAAAAAAAGAAAGGACTATTACCCTTTTTATTTTATTTCAATGTTAAATTTGATGAATTCTAAACCAATTAAATATAATATTTAATTTGATGTTTCACTGATCGTATGTTCGGATATTTTTAGCTTAAATTATATTTATATGATAGCGTAGCATTAACCAATATGCGATATAGTTGCTAATCGTTGTTTAAATAAAATTAAATAAATTACAGTTTTTATGAATTCAAAAACCACACACCTCGACAAACAATTTCTACATAAAAAATTGGTACTGTGATTTAACATTTGGGTGCCACACGTTTTTCAGAACAATTATTTCCGTGAACAAGGTTCCAACCTGGGTTATTGCTACCATAAGGCAATATACTAGCCATTATACGATCACGACCAGAGACCTGTTTGTTTTCCTTAAAAGGCAATCAAATCCCCGTTTTAACTCTCCGTATTCATTAATTGAGGTTTACGTACTTTCCTATTTCCGAAAAAGGAAGCCCTAAAAGCATCCTTTATCATTCTCTTTCCTTTTTGAATGTTCTTTCATGTCCTTTGCTTAAACTTCGACCGAGGATTATAAATATTATTTATTTAACAAGTTTATGTAAGGAGTTGGAAACTAGTTCTTCTAATTAAACATTAAAATAAATACTATTTTGGAAGTAATAGTGGAAGTTATTAAAAACATTTGCAAATTGCTATGGGTATATATTATGAGACTACTTAAAAGGAGAGAATATGTCATATCATATGGATCCAGATCATGTGCTGCCAGGATATTCGGGATAGCCTTGGATTTGTCATGAGTGCCTTTTGTTTGATGCTATAGCGTTAATACGCGATTCTGCCATCTGTATTAACCGGAAGTCTGAGACGGAGGCTGGATGTCAGTGGACAGCTCATCAGCTAATGTACAGGTGTTCCCGTGCTACCGCAAATGAACTGTTCCGTAAAGCTTAGACATCCTTTATGTAAGTTGACTGGAAATGTGTTATGACCTGTCATATAGCGTGTTAGCCGAGCAATGGAAGTATGTCTTTTGTTGCTGACTTTAGTAAAGAATAGATCGGCGCGCAGTTTAGTGTTGTATGGTCCCATTCTCTTGTCACTTTACTTTTGTAAAGTATAGTGTATTAAGTGTAGCATTGAGTTGTAAATGTGCCTTAAGTACAGTGCAATGATCAACGCAATGCATATTATGAAATGTATATTGTAGCGAGTATGTGTAGCAATGTGTTAACATGCGATGTAGCCAGGAAAATGTTTAATTTCGCATGCAGAAAAATCTATATTTTGCCCTTGTATGGCCATGTACTTTGCCCTTGTATTGTGTTCGGAATGTAGCTTCAGATAGTTGCGGGTTCCGGACGATACCCGACTAGTCTATGTAAGCCGTCCGGGTGTCCGGACCTGCTCTCACCTGTCACCTGTCACTTTACTTTAGCCAAATTATTGGCAACTCTTTATGGGTTAGAGTACGGTAGAGGAAGATGTTGCGAATTGGCTTCGATGTTGCGAGCTACTTCCTTTGGCCGCGAGTCTGCTAGCTCATTTCCTTGATTTCTGGCATGTGCCTTTATCCAGTGGAGGAAGAAATTAAGGTGTCTGCAATCCCTCTGACAATTACTGATGATATGAGAAGTGTGGATACGATTAAGGGTGGCATCAAAAACTGAAATTTTATCGCTGTTGAAAGTGGCGATGTAGTATGCATTGTGTACCGCGTGAGTTATAGCCATTGCTAGTAAGTGCGCTTCTGCCTGGAAGGATCAATTACGGGACAACTTGTATATGATGAAATTCGCATTTCCACATTACTGCTGTTACCAAAAGTGAATATTTAATTAGATGTGGTTTATGTTTCCCAAATAAAAAGAAAATATTTGTGGACATCTGAACATGTTTGTGGTCTTGCCTGAAAGTTTTATTCACAAATTTTAATAAATGGTTTCAAAACATGAGAATTTGTGGAAAGCATTTAGAATAAACAGAATTATTTTGACACTTACCTGTAATTTATTTTTCTGACATTTATTTGTAGATTCCAGAGACTTTCAGAATTAACTTAATATAAATAAAAAATAAGAATACCATTGCATATAAAATAACATTTTAAAGCTGCATAGCTAAATAACCTTCGGGAATATTATTTATTTACTTATTAGAATGTATCTGTTAGAAAAGTATTTGAATGTACATGTTAGATTGCATATTTTGCTAAAGAACTAAACTTTGCTATTATCTTTTTTTTAGTTAATTATTCATCATAAAAATTTATTAATCTTCTAAAGGCTTTAATTAAACTCTATATTTGCTTCGCAGAAGTAATTAGCCTCAGAAGACAGAAGGATCCCTGTAAAGAACTTTAATACTTAGATATTGTACAATATGAAAATAATTCTAGTTTTGAAACAATTACTCACATTTACAGACCATTAAATTTAACACATGAAGGTTGACAGTGATATGGATTTACCCAATACATTACTAGCACTCTGGCTTTCGTGTTTTACTAGCTACAGCGCTTTAAATCAGAACTTGCATTAAATATACGTATACTGAGAATTCCTCACAGTAAATGAAGGAGTCAAATATTTTCTCTATAAATATAATACTAAGTGTCATACGTACACACATGAAGTCACCTGAACATTCCCTGTGATTAACACTCTTCGAATGACAGAAATTGTTTACTGAGTCTCGTTTATACCTCTGACGCTAAGTGACAAGACACATTTGCCTGAGGAGCATTTCGAAGCAAACAGCCACAGATGTATCCGTAATTAATTTCGACAACAGGTGGGGAAATCATTGTACAGGTATATAATACAGAAGACTGTTCTCAAGACTAAGCACGTACGTATTCGAGTGTCGCAAACTAGAGTTAGGAATTTAACTGCTGCATGCAATGTTTTCTCCAATGTTAGAGGCAATTAATGAATGAATAAAAAAAATATATTGAAATATTAGCGTAAGCAGAATTAGGTAATAATTCGGTAATTTTAAAAATAACTCTCAGATAATATAAGGATTTGAATTAAAATGACAACTATAGTAAATAGTGCTCATCCTAAGCGTAGGCATGATTTATTCAATTTCAGTCATCTGAGCTTAATTAAATTAAAACATTTGACGTACCAGAGGTTTACAAAAGACTTTCGTAACGGGCATACAATAATAAATAAACTGTAATGTTATTTTTTAAATAATTCAGTTATTTATAATTTCAGCCTTTACTAGAACTTGTCCTTCCCATTTCCTCGCCACAGCGTAAGTGCGTTAACCAGTATTTAAACTGAGGTTTGGGGGATTTTAAGACAAAAGTGTTTTTTTTTTTTTTTTTTTTTTTTTTTTTTTTGGGCTGCTTGTGCTTGTTACGTTTAATTCCTGCTATATTTGCTAGTTGTAATTATTAGGCTTTTCACTATTCCGTTGTCGACAAATTAATTTTCACGCTCCGGTTAGAAATACTGAGCCAGCTTAGAGTATATTTAAACTGTGTAGCCTTAAACAGTAATTTTCCATCTTAATTTCAATCTGACTGTTCCTTCAGTTGCACTACGACGAGTTGTGGTTGATTTTATTAGTACAAAAAGTGCGTTTGTTTATGGTCGGTTTAAATAAAAAAGTTGTTCAAACATTCCAAGATTTTGTATTCAGACATGGCGATAATTTGCTTCACGTTTGTTAGGGGTTTTGGACTCATTACCTATTTCAGATCAAGTAAAATTCCATAAATTAGGATAGTAATAATTGGTGAAACCTGTTACTGCAATACATCATTGTCACTGTTTTATTAATATGCTGCTCATGAGTAAAAATTAAGTCTGTAATATTTACTGTTACCTTCTCATTTTTGATATGCTGAATTAGTAATACTCATGAATATAGATATTTCATACACAATTACAGCAGGATTTTGTTTTACAAACTGCTGTATATCTATAACGGAAACTTAAAGCAAATATCACAGTACTATTGCTACAATTTCTAAGTTTTAAAATTATTTTCGAAATTCGTTTTTGTAAGAATATTACATAAGACTTTGAGAATAAATACATAGTCTAATAGATGCTTAAATTGTCGATCTGTAGCATTCTAGTGAGATTTAAACTTTTCGGGTAACAGAAATAATATGTAGATTTTGTTCTGCGACGAAACGCACATTATCAATATCTGCTACAACCAAAAAATATACTGAAATATGTATAAGAAATATGTAAGCTCAATGATGTATATTTTTCTCTCTTTTTAGATATATTCGGCAGCATGAGAAATTTATCAATGGTGAATGCATACAGGAAAAAAAAATTTCCTTTATAAAATGAAATTTATCTTTGCTGAGTAGGAGCAGTGAAGTTTTTGTTATTAGAGATAGGATATATTCATGTCACTGAAAAACGCGAATTCTTCATGTTAAGCGTTTATTTGTAAATGTTTCCATTAGGAACATTTAAGTAATAGATAATTTATTTGAATTACTGTTTGAGTAGAATTTAAAATTAAACCACTGTAGCCGAAAAACGTATATTTAATTAATTACGAGTAGTTTATTAAAATTGTAGAAATTTTTGATTTATTTCGTTTTAAAATTGCATTTCGTACTTTTTAACATTTTGATTTGTTTAAACATCTTCGTTAGGAAACAAAGAAGTATTTGAAAGTTGCATAAATTTTTAATTACATTTAAGAATAATGCAATCAAGATGAATTCATTAGTGAAAGACAAAGAGGCAAACATAAAGAACAAGATTCTATACAACTAGATACAGAAGATTTAGACTGAGAATGAAACCAAAAAATCAAAATATATTTCTTCTCCCATTTTATTTACGTTTGTAGATGGAAATCAAATGACAATTAGGGGTAGAAAATACGAAAATTACAAATATAAATATATAAATTAATTAATTGAAAAATAATGACAAAAATAGTAAAGTAGAAACAGTAAAATCCTATATCTATCTTGACTGTTTGATTAAGATAATGATGTCATTAATTGCATGTTTATAGATCTACCGGTAGATTTTACATAACATGGAAAATAAACTCTACATACCGTTATTGTAATAAAAACTGCACCAATTTTCTAGAAGCCAGTTTTCCTTTTATAGATCTTCGCTCGTCTATAACTGTCTGAACGATATCATCATTAACCTTAGTGTAAACTCAACTTGATCTTCCGACTTAAATTCGAGAGAACATGATAGATACATGCCTAGGAGACAAATTACTTCCCCAATCCCTATGCACGTGTCAGAACTTTTTCCTGACATGATTTAAAGGGGAATCAACCTAAAAAGATCTAGCTAGATAACTTAACAAAGAGTGTGGCGCAATGTTTAAAGCCTGAATAGAAGAAAGATGGGATGGCAGTTCGCAGTTGGTATTTTAACTAAAATTCATCTTTTTAGCACGAAACAGTTCCCTTTTTAGGATGTAAATTCCCTTAGAGAAATTTAATAAATTTGTGAATATTCCTATTTGCTTCTACTTACGTGTTTGGTAATGCAATATTAGATAATTTAAACCAAGGATTACCAATCACTTGCCTTCATTGAACCTTTTCAAAAGAATGGTTTAAAAATATAATCAAAACCATTAAAAAGTATTTATTATAGGTATGTTTTATTAAAATTAGGCAAAGTAACAGCCCTATGTTTGATATAGATTTTAGTCAAGATTATCAATTTTAAGGGCAAAATGAACAGGTTCCTCATCACCTGGAACAAAGAAATCTGCTCGGTTTTTGCTTTGTTTAATTTTATATTTTGCTTTGGCCTGTTTCTCTTCTCTCTTTATTTATGTTTTATTACTTTTTTAAGTTTTCATTTTTAATTTCATAAATATAAGTATGTTTACGGAAACAAAATAACTATTCTAATTGCACAAAAGTTCAAAGCAGTTTTTTTCAATATTTTGCATAAAACTTCTGAATTTGATTCTCAAAACACCTCATTCAAAAAAATACACTCTATTTCTTGTAATCCGTAGTAGGTTACTGACTCAACTAAAGCCTGTTTCCACTAAGTAATAAGAGAGAAAGTCTATAATGTTAATTTAGCAACAAATTTTATTTTGGGATATTTCCCTTGAATAACTTTTAACCTGAAAAACACAGTTAGTTTGTAATGTGCATATCAAATGAAAAGGGTACATTCACATACCGCTTGACGTAACTGCTATTTGATCATCAATTCTGTAAACAGGCTTCAAAGGCCATCATGGGCGAATGATTAGGCGCAGATTCTGCAATGGTTTAATAATTTTGCTTTCTTCTTATACTTTATCTTAATTTGTTCCTCAATTCTTAATTTTTATACTGCACTTATAGCATAAAATTCATTTGTTTTTTTAAAAAATATTATTGAATCTAAATATATTAAGTAACTTTTCTGCAATTTTCCCTTATATTTATTGTCTACTATTTCTTCCATGCTACATGAAATACTTTATATCAATAAACAATTAATCATGAATTTTATTAATACATTTTTTGTACTCAATGAGATCGTATTATGTCGGTTAATTGTTTATATTCGGTAGTCGATTTCCAATCGACTCCTTGGTCAACATCAACCTCCTATAAAATTTCACGTACATCTAGGTGGACTATACAGACCCCGTTGGGAACCCCTGATTTAAATGTTTTATTTCCCTGATACTTTTAGGCGGAGTACTTAAAAAGACATTATTAATTTTTGAAGTAAAACATTATTAGATATTAATGACTTATTATTGAAACAATATTAACTTAAACATGTACAGGGTTTTGTCCCTAAAGATTTTTCCCTGAATTTAGTTTCCAACAATGAGCTGAGGTGTTCTTATGCATCATAAATTGCATCATATCAAGATGAGCAATAGGCAGTAACTAATAGTTCCTTCCTTTTTCGATAATCATGTGTTATCTAGATAAGTTGATATTTAAAAAAGCAAATTTATTATCAGGGAATTTTATATATTGTTTTGAACAATTTTTATTTTTCTAATTTATTTCTGTAACGTAGAAATTGTGCACGCCAAATTTTCCCACAAGTTAACATTCCTTTTGGAATACATATTTTATCTCAGAATTGATATTCTGAGATTTAGAGAAGTACTTTAAAAGAAATTAATTAGTATAATTTAATTATAGCATAAGAGACTGCTTTAAGTTTTGACTAAATAGGTTTTTAAAAGAAATCAATTGACACAATTTAAGATAACATTGCGTAATGATAAATTTTTGCATGTATATTATGATAAGAATTAACGAACTAAAAAACAAGCATTAAAGTTCGCATAAAATATTGGTCTAATTAAATATATTTCAAGAAAAATATACATCGAAACGCTGTGAAAATAAATTTTGTCTGAGCTATTTGAAATTTCTTAACAAAGCATTATTCGTCGAATCTGCATGAATATAAAGATGCAGACAGCTATCATTTTATTTTTTTCACATAACCGAACTTCGCAAATTTAGAGTGCTTTAAGCCTAATGACTATAGAATCAAAATATATAGGAATTTAATATTATTTCCTTTTATATTGTGCGTAGTATATTAAGTACTCTTAAATGCCAGATTAGTAATAAGTTATATCACATTATTATTTTGAGCTTAATGAATGGACAATGAGACTCAAGTTGTTCCCTTTTATTATTCATAATTTATCTATGTCTTATAAACGATTTAATGGAAAGAATTGTTTGAACGTTTCGCAAGTAATTATAAAAAGACTTTAACAGTTGAAAACTAGACATTGCATTTAGTCTCCACATGTTATAAATAGAGGAAGAAAACTATGTTTATTTTATTTAATAAATAATGTCGTTATTAACGAATGTAAGAACTTTGATCTCATGCAATGTATTAATTGTTAAGAACTTTGGTCATAGCAACAATAATCCTAATATATTTGAATAGCATTCGGAGATACTTTCCTGAAATTTTATTTTCAAATAAAATTTTAAAAGAACCTTATATACGTAATTAACAACCCAAAAATCACATAGAAATTCTGTAACGTTCATTTGAAAAAGCAATAAATTTACAAAATTTTACAAATTTTAAAAATAGTAATACATTTTATAAATTTGTACAAATGATAAATTTTGTAAAATGTGTAAATAAAATTTTACAAATAATAATAATAAATGAAAATAAATTTACAAATTTTACAAACAGATGGGAAATATAAACTACGATTTAAGTCTTTAAAAGCAATACAATCTGAAAGTGCAGAACGAATTAAGAAGGAAGAGAAGATACTTCCAAACGTTTGACATAAGGTATAGCTCTTCCATCAAGTTTAAAGTATAAATTACTATTAATTTCTGCTAGCAAATATTTTTTTTCGAAGACATTGTTTCTCAATGTAGCCATTATCACCCGTCGATGGATGTTGAAATATTCACCAGAACAATATTGGCAAGACAAGCAGTAAAAGCATAAAATTTGATACTTTAATAAATATTTTTTAAAATAAAAAGTTTCCAAATTCCCTTAATAATACAATCAGTCATTTCTGCAAGAATCATATCAAATAATGCCAGTAGAACCTTAACAAAAGTTCGAAGTCGAAGCTGCTTACAGTTACTTCTTGCATAACAAATGTAATAAGTTTCGTGCAATATTGTGAAATAACTTCAGTTCCCTACAAAATAATCGATTCATCAAAAAATTTCGATTTCGCGAAACATTTTAAATATATCCTTATGCATTTCATAAATTATATTTTTAAAATTATGTATTCAGGAATCAGTTTAAATTTCATCAAAAGGTATGACACTTGCATTTAAGTCTTCTTATTGTCTATCTTTCTATTAGGAAACGTTCCATTTGTGTTTCCTGATCGAGAAAGGGGTGCAGCAATTCGGTTGGAAAGAAATAGACTTACTTTCATGCACATCTGCGCATTTTCGCTGTTTCATATAGATATCGGTGTTTTCAGCCGAAAAGGGAGTTAGCCCAAATGGGCACTTTGCATCGAAATGGGAATTTTTTCGAAATTAATCATAAAAGGCTGTATTACGTTTCTGTTGCCACCAAGTATTCTCTTCCGGAATTACTTTTGAACAATATTAAAAAACGAAAAAGAAAATCCGAAAGGTTTCAGATTTTAAATTACGTCCAAATGGGCGTTTTTATAACATTTTGTGTGTTGCCTGTTCTTCTCATATAAACGATAAAATTCAGTTCAAGAGCAATATCACAAAATAATTTTAAATTGAGCACAAGTTTAGAATTTCCGATACACAGTCTCACACGCTGATAATAAAAATGTCTTTTCTTGTAGAATGTTGCCATTGCTCGCTTTGAAATTCTTGAGTTTGTTAATAGAAAATTCGTTAAAGATTTACAAAATATGAAAATGAAAATAAAACAAATTCTAAATTTCCTATTTGGGCTTCCAGATGCTCATATTCGCAGTAGCATTACGTCATTTAAGATTTGATGGCTCTAGGTACCATTGTCTTATCACAGGGCGAAAAACCTACATACATTTATTCAGACTCTTCATTATTTAATTTCTTCAAATATAAGCGAAACGGACGTTCAAATTGATACGACGTAAAATCGCGAAACGAAAACAATAGTCCCTCAGGAAAAAGCCACTTTGGACTAATAATAAAGTCTAAGTGTATGTATGTCTGTTCCTCGCAATGAGAAAAAAAAAATGGCACTTACGGCCATGAAATTTGAATACGTCGTCCACCAGAACATATGCACTTGTAAACCCGAATTTTGAGTTTCGAATTTTATATTTCTGTTTTGTATAATATAAAGGAATTTTGGGTTAGCTAATTCAACGATTTTAAAGTAATCAGTGGTATAATCAGTACGGAATGAAAAATTTTGATCTCCAGCCTGCGAGATTGTCTATCGGAAATTCTAAAGTGGGGCTGTTTGTAAATATTTTGTGATTTTGTTGTTGAATTGAATTGTATGTGGGATATGTGCGAGGATTATGATACTTAATTAATAAATACCGTAATAATACACATAAAACCATAATAATAAAAAGACAAAAAAAAATTCATCTCCAGCATGCGAGACCGTCTATCGGAATTTCTATAGATATATAAGTTTTAATATACTGTTAATTTCTGATGAATCGAATTTTATGTGGCGTAAGCGTCAAGATCGTGACATTAAATAAATCAAGTAAATGTACAATATGTTAATAATAAAAAGACAAAAAAAAAAAAAAAAAAAAAAAGGTTTGTAAAGGCATCTTAGTTAAAAAAAAAAAAAAACTAAACAATGATTTGATGAACTGTGAAAAGACTGAAAAAATATTAAAAACACCAAACATTTCACAGATATTTCTAAAATGCAGTATTATGCTGCTACCTTTTAAACATTATGCGATTTAATTGTTGAACTCTATGTGGAGTAATCACCAAGATTACCATGCTTAATAATGAAAATGAAAAGGCAATAGGTTAGCAAGGTTGAGTGCGAGAGCAGACTGGTCGACAGCGAGCTCAGCAAGAGCGTCAACAACCCTCCTGGGCGACCGACTGAAACCCTTGAGATATTTTTTAAACACGTCGTTTCAATTGGAATTAAATTTAATTACTCCTTTAATGCATGATGGAATTCAGGCTAGTTCGTAATGGCAGGCTGAGTTTGTTCATGAGGGTGAATTTTCGGTCCGTGTGAGCTTTCCTTATCACGGATATTCACTATACGAGGCATTACTATAGTTTTTCATTTTTGTATTCTGAGGGAATGAAATTTGCTAACAGTCATATAAAATTATAAACACAAATTCATACTTGCAGTAATAGCTAGCATATTATTTATACATAACATCAGTATGTAATGAAATTATTCTAGATGGAATCCGTGCATGCTTTGTCAGAATGATTATTACAAACAGCTTTGTAAATCTGTAATCTTTTGCATTTTGTTTCCATAATCTCTGATGCGCCTTAGATATTATGAATATATATGTGATATTTGAAACATGTGATATTTTAAAATAATGTAATTGGATTGACCACCTAAAATATTTTGAGTATTTACAGTTCCGACAGATTATATTCAAAGGATATCTAATGTATCGCTGATACATGGGCAAGGAACGCTGAACAAACACGAAGTAAGTTCTCGAGGGAAGGGCAAAAAGATGAGTGAAATAATCAATACGATTAGAAAACGTTATTTTAAACAAATCAATGTTACAGGGGTTTATTTTCTATTGAATAGACTTTCATTTAAAACTTGCGATAGAAATGTAGCAAATCATAAAGCTATTCGATTTAATCGCCCGTTATCTTTTAAAATTGCGGTAAATGTTCTCATGCTGGAGAAAATAATGCTAATATCAAAATAAAAAAAAAATAACACAATATAGAAATGTGTTGTTCTGTGCAAAATAAAAATATAATGAAAATATTACTTAAATCAATATATAAAACAGAATTAGTCAATAAATTGGTCAGCACTGATCAATTTAAAAACGCAAACAACATAAGTTATTTTATAATTATTTAAGTCATAGATATAATAATGTTAGTGTTATTAATATCACATATACATTTTTTATTGAAATCTTAATCATTGTAGAGAATTATGGAAATTTTTTTGGAAAGAGTTTTATTTGTCATAGACTAAAGACGATGACTCTAAGCAAGTTTCAATTCAATAAATAACTCTTCGCTAATAATGCGTACAATATTCTCAATTCAAATCACAAATTTTCAATTTATGCATCAGCATATACTTCGAACTGTCTTAAAAACAATTTTTAAAATTATTAGCACTGTATCTATTTGATTTATTACTATAATTATATATTCTTTAAACTGTATATAATTATAAACACAGGATATGCTAAAAGAATGACTGTGAAATTCACAATTTTAAATAACCATTGCAATCACATGTTATCAATTAAAATATTTTGTACAAAAATGGTTTAAAACGTTTTATGAAAAGAACGTCAAAGTTGTGTTACATATTTCGTAAGGAAATCTTATTCTTCATATGATACCTGCTGATATCTAGTATAGTATATTTATTATACTTTAATTTGTTGGCAGCAAAAAGTTCAATTCTTTCATATGCAATATTCAAATATAAGTACTTAATTAAATATTTATTTTTAAAAAAATGGGTTGTAAATTCAATAACAAATGTCGTTCCTCCATTAATTACCATACATTTAATATTTGAAACAGGCGAACATTTTAAGGTATACTCTAGATTATTATCAGGTATCTTCAACATATGCATTCCTGTAGCATGAATTAAATTAAGAGTTAAAACACTGTATTCATTTTCGAATGCCTCTAAGATAATGCGGAATTTATGCAAAGGATAAAACTGAATGCATGTTTTATTAACTTAGTTTTCCTTCTCCTCCCGAGATCACAGCATGAAATAAGATATTAGAAAAAAGTTAGATTTTTTTTCTTTGCAAAGCATTCTTGACAAACGCATTTTAACAGAATTTTGTTCCTCATGTATAGAAGTCTGTTGTTACTTGTTTTAAAATGAAGAGAAAGTAAAGCTGTAACATATTTGTATAGTGTACTTCGTAATATAATAATTTGGAAAAACTGCCTATATTAGATCATCGCAATTAAGATTGATTTGTTTTGAATACTGTGACAAACTATGAAAATTCTGATAAAATTCCTTTGCAGAGATTATTGCTGGCCTTTATTTTTTATTTGCAACTACTTTGCATTAGTGTGATTCAAAGTTCCTAATTCGACCTGAAGGTATGTGGGTTATATATTAAGAACCATTATATTCACCGAAGAATTACCATGTAGTTACTAACACCACGTGGGCTAGTTATAGGGTAAAAGTTACGTCTTTGTAAGACGTATACTTTTGTTGGAGGACGGTACTTGGGACGTGTGATGTGACACGGTACTTATTCATCATATTGTCATCTTGCAAACCTATGATTTACAAATATGTTTTAATATCCGTATATTCGGTCAGTTGTAGAATTCTGGGTGGCATATCCAAGGTCTGTTACCAATGGAGGAGGAAAAAGTGAATAATTCTGACGTCAGGATTCTCTTGAATGCTGCACTGTAATAATTTATTTGCAGTTTTAGTTGATAATATCCAATTGATGGTTGTAAAAGCGTTAATAATGAAGGAATTATGTTATTTCCTATTTATCTCCTCTTTTATCAGATAGTATTAGCTTGCAACATTTTTAAATATATTTTTTTAAACACGTATCTTAATCTCAGAAAACTCTTCCTCTCTTTGCGCTTGCATGATATACACGGAACAAACGCAATGATTGAGTGTAAATTTTATGCTCAAAATATATGATGATTTTTTTTTTTTTTTTTTTTTTTTTTTTTTTTTTAGGAAATAACTATGTATTTTGATTGGAGCAAAGGAAACGTGTGTCTTATGCATCACATGCACAGAAATATGCTCATTTCTAGTTTATGCAGTGGATTATTCATATGATAAGAATTTTAACGGTTTTCACTTATGATTAAGAGTGCAGGGATCAATTTTGACATCATAGAATAGATAAAAGTCATTAAATGAATGCATATCTAAGCCAGCGAAGATAATTATACATGAATCATCGAATTCAATCCCCCTCCTGCCGGTCAGGACGGGGAGAAATTTCATCATTTCACGGACTAGTGATCAGTAGGTGGATGACTAAAGAATAGGACATACTCTGAAATTCGAGTTCCTGCTTTCTGTAATGCGTATTTCAAGTAGAATTTAGAAAAGTTGGTAAATTTAAGTGCGATTATTGAAAGTTTATGTATTTAGATTGAGATTTTATTATGCGCGTTTTAATTAAAACTTCATCAAGTTTCATCTGCTCTTCCATGTTTTTCCTATTTAACATTGTTTTTAAATGAATGATATTAATCATTTATATAATCATTAAATTTTTCATTTTAGCTATTTTGCTAATACTTTGCATCAGTTGATCATTATTCAGTTTCTGTACTGTTTATTTGGAGTTTCTTTTTGCACATGATCCTTACTATAAAATCGATTAAAAATGGTATATGTAGTTTTAGGTTTTGCTTGATTTGAGATGAATGGAACTTGAGGCAGCAACTTATTGAGTATTTGTACTTATAAGTATTCAAAGTTTACATATTTAAATTGAAACAGATAAGTTGGTCCTCCTCTAAAGAAAACCAGAGAAGAAATTTGAAACTGTATTATATGTACATTTTTGGAAATATGCTGTCTATGGCTGTTGCATTTGAGTGCCTTTTAGAATTTTTTTTTAATTTCGATTTTGCTACTGTCCTTAATATAATCCTGAGGATTGGCAGTTGATTTCTGAGCTTTGTTCTCCAAACGATAACTGAGTTTTACAATTTTGGAATTTTACGGATATTATTAACTTATAAAGATCTATAGATAACTTTTAGTTAACATTAAACACTTATTTCGAGTAAAAAAAATAAAGGATTTTTAAAAAATACTGTTAGTTATTTCTTTAGGTTTCCATTAGTTAGTGAAATAGAAAAAATTGAAAGTTTGTGAAAATAATCTGCACTCAGGGTCGGCAAAAGAATGAAGCAAATGAGGATCTTGCAACAAGTCAACAACTAGGGGGAATTGAAATTAGTTGTTAAATTTCAGAAATATGTTTAAAAATAAATTGTGATAGTTAACATTCAATTGCAAAACGTATAGAGAAACACCGACTTCATATAACAAATTTAAATCGATAAATTTTGCGTTATAATCCTCCATTCTTGTGCTGTTTTTTAATCAATCAACCAAACCAACGAAAAAACATGAGGAATTATTAACAATCGCATATTTAAAAATGGGGCGAAAAAGTAATTTTCACAGATTTTATATAATTTTCGATCCATTACTTTATACAAGTTTCAAATTTATCTAAGGCATCGAATGAAAAATCATTACAATAGGTTTAACGTATTTTAAGATTTCAGCAAATAAATTAAGAACTTTTTGTATGCCCTGTTGGGATTTTATACTGAAAAATAATGAAATGTCAAAAGAATCTTGCAATTAAAGCAAAAACTTCAAATGTACATAAAGCTGCGTGATTAATAGAAGGATTAATCTAATACTACATGGCGACGAATGGCCTAGCTGTATTCAGTAGAAAAAAACTATATGATGCATAAAAAAGTATACGGCATAGCTCCCGATTTTCAATTTTACCCATCACTTGTGTTAGCACCATACACAAACAAAGGAATTCCAGCGTTTTTTTTTTTTTTTTTTTTTACTTAACTAGGTTGAACGAAATCCAAAGATCACAGAGGGAGACATCCATGACCTCCAAAAAGAGAGATGCATATAAAGGACATATTATACGGAAGTACTCTAGAGACATTAGAATTTTTGGAAGCAGGAATCATGAAAAAGGAGCAACGCCTTCCCCAGGAATTGAACCACGGAACTCTGGAATACGCGCTCAGCGCGCATACCACTACACCACGAAGGCACGCTAAGAAAGCGAGAGGTACACCTTATATACTCCCCCTTTTAAAGAGCAACTGGGGTTTTTAGGGAACCCAATCGCCAAATCCTAGATGTGGAGAATCATCATCCACCACCCTTTTTAGTTCAGGCGCCACTGTAAAGGCATTAGATATTTTTTTGGAAGCAAAAAACTTCAAATATGAGCAACGCCTTCGCCGGGAATCGAACAACGGATCTCTGGAATACGCGTCCAACATGCAGACCGCTGCACTGCGAAGGCACGCTGAGAAGGTGGGAGAAATACTTATAGTACTTTCTCGAGTTTTTCAAAAACAGTAAATGTTTTATTATGTGTCTCAAAACAAAGACAGAAACATTCGAGTTTGGAAATATTCAATTTTAGCACAGGGCGAAAGATATGAGCACATTTGCAAAACCTATGTTCCGATTAACATAAATTTGAATTTTGAAGAGAAATAGGCATTAATATGTTTAATGTGTAGGTTTAATGCCAAATTCCTAGAAAGCTGCCGTTTCGTGGATTTATTGGAGAAATATACGTCGAATCAAAAGGAAACTGATAAATGAAATATCCAATTAAGAATGCTTTCAACGGACTATGCATTTCTAATCTATCACCCAAGGGAAATCCCAAGCAGAATTATTCAGTGAGACAAAGAGCTCTAGAATACAAATATGGTGAAGTATTCGAATTCATTTTCAATCTCATATATATATTGAATTTTAAGTGGAATTTGCAGATATTGCAAACTTTCATATACTTTTGGTAACCGATCATATATCGGTTTAGGATTTATAACATTTGATGATTACAATACTTATATTACTTGAATTTAAATAAGTGACGTGATGATTAATTTTAGAGCTTTCATTTGAGAAGAATTCATGAGTTCTGGATTAAATTATAAAAGGAATTTATTTAAATTATAAATCATTTTTCAGTGGTGACATGTATTTTAAAATAATAACAGATCTTAAAAGCTGAGAATCAGAAGAAAAAATATGTCATTTAGAGGAAGCTGTATTTTTACTTATATTTACTATCCAAATCTTAATTAAATGACTTCGATTGACGAGAGAATGGCTTTTTAATTTGTTATGAAATTTGTTCTTTCAAAGTCAATAAAATACGTTTTGAAAGAAATGTGCATAAATTGTGATAGAGTTCTTCTTCATTTTCTTCATTTCTTATCAAATTAATTTTCACACATTCTTTTTAAATTTGATTTCACATAATTCAATTTTCAAACAGACTAGTTAATGCAACGGAACAATTGTTTAGTATTTACTTATTTCATCTATCATAAATTAGACCTAATTTACTTGTAGTTGAATGGAATGAATATATCATCTAACTAGTTAGAAATATTTATCAGTTAAAATCTGAATTTGAGAGGAGAACGTTATTTTTTAATTTGGAATATATTGCAATCTTATTATTTTTTTAATTATTCCTAAATCTGTCGTTAGAAAATGATGTCTTATGAAATTTATGAAAGCTGTCTAGTCAAAAATCTGTTAAAATTATAATTTTGCGGATATTGTATAGGAGAGAACCATTAATAGCATATTTCAAATTTTGAAATCACAATATTATGCAGAATATTTAATAAAAACCTGCTTCTCCCAGATATTTAACCAGCAGTCTGTTGATCCTCTAACTCTTTAAGCCTTACGTATTACTTTCAAATTAGCTATCCTCGTACTTTCCTGAATTAGCAGGTGCACGTAGACTTAAAAATGTTCCCAAAGTATTAAGACAGTAAACTGGAGCGAAACGAAGACACATACAGAATAATAAAATTTTGGAATTAGAATTAAGAAAGCGTATTTCTTGCGTACTCGTTTTGAGAACTTCAGTATCTCAGGGAAAACGTTTGGATGGTTGAAGTTCCTTAATCTCAGGGAAACAATGTTGTCCATTTTCGTAAAGTTTGACTATTCATAAGTAATAAAAAAGCTAGAGTGAAATTAATTAATTAACTGTAATTGATTGACTCCGAGATTTAGATGGAATTTAATTGTAGTGAAACTTATATGAGAGGAGTATTTTTAACTTTCAAATGTTATTTTTATTATGATTGTTTTGATCTTTTTATTTCTTCACACGGGATGAATATTTTACAGATCTGAGGATCTCAGATCTTTTACAGATCTGAGGAATATTTTATAGATCTGAGGAAGTCATTTAAAGAATGCAGTAGTTTACAAATCGAGGAAAAGAAAGCCGGAAAGATGTAGTGATCTCTTATTACTAAGGAAATAAAATCCAGTGCTTGGAGTGAAAACATTACTAGTAGCAGAAAGGAAGAATGTCGTTGTTTATTTAAAGCACCTTTGAAATAATTGACATCATGATTAATGGTAGGTTCTGGGGACAAAATATACATAGCTCTTGTAAAATGAATGACTAAGCAGAAACACATTTCTTTTTGGAGAAAACGTGAATATTTAGAATAAGACGAAGCATTAGGAAAATAAATTTAAATAAGGTGTGATACTAAAATTAAATTAATTTTGCTTTAACATATGAAGAAATTCCTAGAGAAAAAAGTAATTGAAACTCAAAAGCTTGCTGATTACACTTTTATAAGAAACAAAACGCATGAAACATTTTTGCTTAGATTGTACACCATTATTTTTAAAGTCGGTAGATAAATTGTACGCTTAAATATTTTATTCACTGCGCAGTATTTCTATTGATTTTTCATACATAAAGTAATATCCGCATTGGTTTTATTATATAGATTACCTATCTTCTCATAGTACATTAAGTAAGCATAAAATGAAATTTATGGTTAATGCATTTAGTCCAAGCAATACAAATAATGTCTCATTTATTCATGATATCAAACATGTTTCGATGTTTTCATCATAGTAATGTACGGAACCACAAAAGAAACAAATCAAAATAGTGTGTATAAAAAGTCAAACATTTATCTCAAAGCAACATACTCAAATGCTCAAAATAATACTAAATACTAAGTTAAGTACTCTGTATGCATTTTTAATTACTATTTAAACAAACATTTATGCAGTTGGAAATTGGAATGCTATTTTATCAATTTAGGAATACGTATTGTCGCGAGAATGATACCATTGCATTCACTCTTACGGCGTAAGAGCATTATATGAAACTAAACATTATATGAAAGCAGGCGAATATTTCGTCTCTGTTTTGAATGCAAAATTTTTCCTTTTGAAATGAATGTAAGATGTACCAACTTTGTGCAATACATATGTACGTTCCGTGTCGACAAAGTGTTGATATTTAGCATTAGATATTAGATCCGAAATAGAATTAGATGGCACACATATATTAACAGCAGTCATCATTCGTAATTTTTCATTCCACAATTTAGCTGTCTTCAGAATCTAGATTTTTGTGAAAATAAAGAAAAGTAAATAAAATTAAAAAATAAATATATCATCTTATACATCAACATGTTGCGTATTAGTACAAATTTATATTAAAATGAATTCATTTTTATTAGAAGCATCAATAACGTTTAAGCTAACAATAACAAACAGAAAAATTACGATTACGTCAGAATATGTTATTATCTAAATTTAAACCAAGACCAAATATATAACTTGTTAAAGATAATCTTCATTTATCCATTTGGTATAAAGATTAACATTCTTAAACATTATAAAATTTCTCAAATTTATAATAATACTTACCCTTATTCTATTAATATCAATATCAGTTAACTCATGGCAAAAATGTACGAAACAATTTTACAAAAAAAAAAAAAAAAGAAAAATTCTACTACGAAAAAAGATTTAAATGCCATCCACTCCCTTCTAAAATAATCCAACTTCAAACATATAATGTTTTGAAGAAGATCTTTATTTAACTGTTTGATAAAAAAAAGTTAACATTCTTAAACGTTCTAACAAAATTCTCAAGTTTATAACCACTATTAAAATCAAACAAAACGAGAGAAGAATAATACTAAAACATTTTACCACGAAAATTAAAATAAAAGCCAGCCCTTAACCCGGAAAAAAATAAACTCTAAACTGATATATAGAGTTTCAAGTATCACAAAACCACGTCATCACTTCATTTTAATTTACTTTTCTTTTTCATTTAGTGATGTTTCATCCGTCTCTCAGCAACTGAACTTGAAACATGAACTTCATACACAAAAATTCCGGGGTAGAAACAGCTAACGAGCGTATCGCAAAGAATGGAGAAGAGGAGAAGGACAGATTCTATCAAGTTGCCTAGATGGTTGATGTCCTTCTCCCTCTCAGACTATTATAGAGACTCTCTAATGTCCTCCCTATTCCCTTCCGATCAAGTTTAGATAGGAAAGAGAGGCACTTATTCTCTCAGAATGAAAACCTCTGCATTTTCATTTCGGAAATATATCTGCCCCAAAAGAAGGACCTTTGCATTTTCATTTCGGAAAAATATATACTCGAAAAGGAGGTAGCGTGTAGCTAGAAGAAAATGTGAAATTCTATACACTTCCAAAGATTGAAAGTAACACTAACCAAAAAAGAGTAGGGAAGAAAAACTTTCGGTTAATAATTTGTTATTCAGAAGAACTACGTAAGGTAAAAAGCTAAATTGTATTATAAGATTCTGAATCATAGATGTGTAAAACAGCATCCTTAGTAAAATGCTGTCGACTTTCGTAGATGTTCAGTCGGAAATTTTAATGTTCGAGTTCTATATCTAGTTGCAGAATTCTCGATAAAACATTTACCATACATACTCATATACAAAACGTATTAAATACTTTTTGTTCAGTATCGACATAATGCTAAATATTGTTGATGAATACTAAGAAAATATTGTAAATATAGATTTTATTTTTAATGTCATTAAAATTTATAAAAATATTTTCTGCACAAAAATTAAAAACAAAAAGAAAAAAACATAATATATTCCTTTGAAAATAAATGGAATTAATGCATTTTAAATTCAAAATATTTAAACTAAGGAAAATAACCTTAGTTAAATAAGTCAGTATAAAAGAATTTATTATAAAATAACAATTATGAGTGGAATTAAAAACAAACTTACTTTTCTTGTAGGACTTATTAAAGTATACACATACTTTGGGGCACTTCACTTAAATTTATTTTCTCGAATTTCTTTCCAGATATATTTCTTATTCAACCAATTCACTTCTCCTTTCACGGTGAAGCAAAAATAAATAAAACTCAAAACATTTGCGTTGAAATTTGTAAAATACAGGAAAACCTAAAACATCAAATACAGTTAAAAGCAGTTATAAAAATAGCTTTTGAAATTAAAATTATGGTTTCTATGCCAAAACAAGCAATTCGATAAAAGAACAAAAAGGCAAAATTTTCGATGCACAAAAATTTAAACTTTTGGTCCCAATGGGTAAAGAGTAACTGAAGTTGGTGCAGCAACTGACTTGATTCACAGTTCTAATAAGAGTTTCAAATGCAAGTAAAAGGCGGCCTCGTTAGGCTTAGTAATTTAAATTTTTAAATTGTTGATAATTCTACAGCTTAAAACATAAAAACCTGCACAATATACCGACATACAAAAATAAAAAACGAGCTCACCTAGCCGGGTAATGAGGTGGGTATTTTGCCAATTTCAATAAAAAGCGGAGTTGCACAACTAGATAGCAGTTATTTCTTAAAGAAGAAATAGCCAAATTGAAAATGAGGGATTAAGAGGCTATTATTAAACTGAATTCATAACTAAACTTCGCCCTATCTGGACTGCTGTCTGCTACCTCCTTCTTGCTGCAAAGTTATCAAAAATGGAAACCTCTTGAAATAGGCACAAATAATGTGCCTAGTTGTTTGTGGCCGCAATATGTTTACGGAAAATAACATGAAGATTTAATGTGCCTCGGCTGCCAGTCTTCTTTTCATTATGGAATGGCATTTCTAAGCCATCAAAATTCCTGCTGCTTATTACTTCTAAGTTTGTTTCTGTTACAGACACACATATATATAGGCAGGATAAAGTCTTTTAACAAAGTAAAGTAATTTAAGGCTGGGTAAAGACTGTACTGGTAAGGCTGGGTACGTGGCATCTGTACCTAAGGACAGAATAAAGGATTCTTTTTCCGCAAATGAATTATAAAACTGATTTAAAATGGATTCAGAAGAGGTTTCTTCGTCGCATCTGTACGTACGTACCTACGTATGTATGTATCTCATATAACTCAAAAACGATTAGCCTCAGAACGTTGAAATTTTGTATATACACATTGATTACTTCTTTATGATCATTAGACAAAATTAATGAAATATGTTCTGAGGATATTAAAGTGGATGAGGTCTTATGATGTAAATATTTAAAAGAAGAGGTGTAAGGGATTGTGTTAGTTACGCTAATTTAAAGGAATCTACTTATTGAATATTTGATCAAATTTATATTTTCGTTATTACTCAGAACGTTTCATCGGGTTTCATGGAATAACTTATGTTGCTTTAATCATTAAATGCAGAAAATAATTTTAGAAGTTTTATTATATTACCGAGAAATTAATCTATTATCTTTCTCAATTTTCGTTTCTGATTATTTATATTTGGAAGATTTCTGGAAAAGATATATTACGTTTACTGTAATTTTCCGTTATTCAATTATTGTCTATTAAAGTAAAAACTGGAGAAGTCGAGTTTACTACTGTCAATTAAAATATCATCCGTGTTTAGATAGCATGTAAGAACTAATTTTTTCTGAAATTACATTGCTGTGTAAAGATATTTATTAATAGTTTATTTTATATTTGCTACAAACTGTTAATTCTCCTAAAATCTCATTGTGATAAATTGTAATGGACTTTAAGAGCATAACTGAAAGCGGTGCTTTTAATTAGTTTGTTCAGTGCAGTGAAACGCATTCAGAAACATGAATAACTCTCTGATTGGGTCAAAAGAAACGAGGGGTGCAGAATAATTTATGAATGAGGAGCCTTCAAATAGTCTACAGCAGCGATGTATTTTAACTCTTAAATTCAAAAATTAAAAACTCCAACATCGTGTTAAATTTCTTTTTTCTCTAAAACTCGCAAATTTATGCTAGCTGAGCTTTGTTCAACGTCAATAGCCGTTCATAGACTCTAGCAATATAATCTATTTTTATTTTCACAAATATTCTTTGAGCCATAGACATAACAAAATGCGTCATAAATGATGTTTTTAAAAGGAGTCATATAAATGGATGTTTTATTTAATAGGACATAAAAATAAGTAACTATAAAAAGACAATAGTAGCTCACTCATTCTTTTAGAGTTGACCGAATTATTAGCATATCTGCACTTTATCTTTCCACCATTTCCGGGTTCATACTTCTCTGTTTTCAATTAGAATACGTTTTTTAAGTCGATTTGTTTTCTCTTTTAGCAGGTATTATGACCTCGTATTGCTTTGTATTCCTTACTTTCTGCGGGATTTGATAATATCGTCGTCTGTTTTAGAAAAACTCGTAATATATTGTGAATTTAAATATCTATTTGTGAAAAAAAAATAAAACAAACCTAGATTTTACAAAATGAAACGATGGCTAGGATTGCCTGAGCGGAAAAATGATGATTAACCTAGGTGATGGATCTAGAACAATCTAAGACTATTGAAAAGAAAAGAAAAATTTTTTATAAAATATATAATGAAAGTTATTTATCCATTGAGTTTATTTGGAACGGAGATAAAATGGACTCTCAACTTCAATGTGTTGTTTGCGGTGAACTATTATCCAATCAGAGTATGAAACCATCAATCCTTAAAAGAGATCTTGAATCTAAGCATGCCAATTTAAAGGATAAATCTGAAAAATATTTTAAGAGGAAATTATCGGAGTTCAAAAATAGTAAACAAGTAATGAAAGTTTTTATTACTTCAAGTGACAAAACTTTAGAAACTAGTTACCTAGTAAGATTAAAAATTGTCAAGATTGGGCAGGCTCACACTATTGGAGAAAACTTTATATTACCAGCTGGTAAAGATATCGTTTTAACATTATTCAGCGGAAAATCGCTAAAGAATTTAATAATATTCCGTTATCAAATGATACATTAAGTCGATGAATTCATAAAATTTCAAATTCCATAAAATATATTCAAAATATAAAACACGGTGAGAATTTCGTATTGTAATAGGATGAAATATTGGTATATGTATAATTGGATTAAGTACTGATATAACGAACTTTGTTCAATTATTAGTTCACATACAGCTCAGTTTAGTTTTATTATACAGTTCAGTTCAGTTTCATTATTAGTTCTTCGAAGAAGATAAACTAGATGCCAAATGAGTATTTATTTCGTGAATATCTTCATAATACAGCAACTGCAAATGAAATTTTCAAACTAATTGGCAATTTTATGTTTACGATTTTATGCCAACAGATGAGCAGGGAAAATGAAACACTTTTGTTACATTCCGAAGTAAGGTGGTTACCCAGAGGCAATTTTTTAAATCGTCTTTTTGAACTTCGATCAGAAATTCAAATTTTCCTCTATGATTCAAAATTTGAATTACAAAAATGTTTATTTATTTCATGGTTAGCGCGTTTAATATATTTAGCTGATATTTTTGGAAAGTTAAGTGAATTAAATTTACTTTTAAAAGAATAAAATATTATTTTTTACCATTAGTGATAACATAAAGGCAATAATAAAATATCTGATGTGCGCACTCCATGACTTCCTTGTACGGAATATTAAATTAAGCGCATTTTTTCCTGCATTTCATTTATACTTATTAAATTGAATGAAATCTATTTCGTCGATAGCGCATAAACTATCGACGAATAAATTCGCTTAGTTTCCTCAGAATTTACAGAATTCTGTGGAAACTAAGCGGGAACTTCCACAGAATTAGCTTAGTTTTCACAGAATAATTTTTTTTTAAAGTTCACAATATTTATTTACCATAGCGGCACTCTGGCGCTAGGTTCACTTCACAGCGTTACATCTCATTCATTTTATAACTCAGAATGAAAAAGAATATATATATCGCCTGAATAATTATCTAATCGTTGTCACATATTCTATTCAAATGCTGTAATTAAAATCTAAAACGATATATAAAAGAAATTAAACGCTACTTACCTAATGCGCATGCGCTATTCGTAAAAATTCTGCTCTGTGCCAAACAGACTGGTGACAGTATTTTCTGCTAATATCAAACGCTTATTTCCTCAAGTTATATTGGAGAAGTATTTCTCAGTGAATTAATTCAGTTCTCATTTCGCGGCAAGGCAAAAATAATAAAAACACAAAATATCTTCATTGCAATTTTACAGATATAAAAAAAGCATAAAACACTGAATACAGTTAAAACATTTTTTAAATGTACAATTAAAATTACAGTTTCTGCGCAAAAACAAGTAATTCGCCAACGGGAAAGAAGGTAGATTGCACAAAACATGAAGTTTACATTTAGTCTCACTCGGCAAAAAGACACTGAAGGCGTGGAAGCTGATTAAATTTGTTGTGAACGCTATGCTGTGTCAATACGTGGGATAATTTAATAACTTAAAGGATAATTCCAGGATGGATTAAGCATAATTAAATTCGCGGTAATAAAAGAAGTGTTTTTGCTGTTGCGAAGCCTGCTATGGTGCAAAAATTAGGCTTAGCCGCACTTAAACAACTTTTAAATTTTTGTTAATCACACAATTATAACATGGTTTAACTAAAGGCATAAAAACCTTAACCGGAAGATAAGAACAACATAATTCAAGCATTTTTAAAGCAAACAAAATGCACAATTTATACCTATATAAGAATACAGAAATTGAGCTCAATGAGCTGAGCAACATAGTAGTTAAATATATACATATATGTATATACTTTTGGTGCGGCTGATTGGCAACCAAAAAGGGAGGTGCCCATCTCTATGTTATAGCAGTCCCACATACAAAAGTTCAACGTTCAGAGACTATTAAGTTTTGAGCTATTCGAGATACATACATACGTACCTACGTACGCACGTACACAAAAAATCACACAAAAAATGTACGTACAGACGACACAAAAAATCTCTTCTCAATCCATTTTAAAATCAGTATTATAATTCGTTAGGAGTTTCGTCCTTTAATCTATCCTTGCATGTAGATGTCAGGCAAAAACATTGTTAAGTTGCATTCAATAGCAGTCAAAATGGATATTTTCATTGAAATATGATACTCGAAATTTTTCGAGATTACAGTATTTCCTTTTTACTTCGTACAAGGACGTAAAAGACTCCAGCTAATAATCAAAGACTTGGATACCAATGCTTTAAGCTTTTTACCACTTTTAAAAAGTTTGATAACCGAAAATAATTTGCAAAGAATCAGCAACCGACATTAAAAACCATTGTTTATCATAGATATATAATTTCAAGACGTATTTTCCCGAGGATTATGAAAAATGAAATTGGATTAGAAGTCTATTTTGTTAAATGTACATGAAAGTTTACCTCTTCAAGAAAACAATCTATCTATCAATTCAATTTTTTCGTTTCGAATTTATGAAGCTGATAGTGGTCTATAACTTCCAATCCATCTCTTGTAATGCTTTATTATTGCAAGGAACATTTCCAGTAAGTTTTCGAGCATTCCAGTTCTTCAATTAATATCCCATCTAATTATTTCACAAGTGTCAAGGCGACATATCCGACTCAAAGAATTAAAGCGAAAACTCTGTGAATTGTGAAAAAAAATTAAAGTGAAAACAAAAATGTAAAAAAAAAATATATTAACATCAAGTTTCATCCAGTACAGGTTTAAAAAAGTGTGTTTGAACGTGAGTGGATGAATAAAAAGTATGTTATGAACGATTGAAAATTTAACAAGAAGAGTGTGAGCTAATAGTAGGAATTTAATAAATACAGAACCGAAATTAAAAGTGAATCCTAATTTACGGTTAGAACTAAGTGAAATAAGACTAGACATAAAGAAACTGATCTCTCTTAAACAGGCCCAAATTTTACACTAAACTTTAGAATTAAAATATTTTAACATAAATTTTGATAATTAAAACGCTACCCAGCTTTTAATCTAATATTTTTTCATGTGTGCTTATTTAATAGAAATAGCCAATATGTTGAGCAAATGGCAAAAATATATTTTTTAAATATTTTTACTGAGAAATTGAAAAATAATCATTGTAAAATGTAGAAGTGGAACTGAAGTTATCAATTTTTGTTTAGATGGTATGGCGTTAGTCAAAAGGCTGAGAACCGCTGGTCTACAGGAAAGATTATTCGAATTCGCCTCAGTTCCAAAATTAGTACACTATCATGAACTTATCCTTGAGAAAAACGCGGTGCAAGTACCAAAGTATCTGGTTCCCGGGACCTACCGCCATCAAAAATTAGCAGAACGTATCTCTGCGAAGTTACTAAGGTTATGGAGGTCATTCAATAAAAACAGTTCAAAAATATTGCCTTAAGGCAGTCCTAAACATATTGCTATAGCCTTCTCATTTGTATGATTCTCATCCCAGAAGCAGGGCCCCCTAGTGTTATGCAAACCGCTCACAGTCATGCATAGAGCGGCCCCTGCGGTTTCTACCTCCCGATGCAATCTCACAGAACGTCGTCTGCCAGCAATTTGTGCGCCAGGCTCTGGTGTCGGCATAATGTATAAGTCATAATGACAAACGTAATTTACTTTTGAAGTCCGAGACAATCTACCTTCAGTGACTCCGTTTACACAATTTCTGTAATGTGATGTACACATGCTGGCGAATTCTTACCACGTTCTGCTCCATTTTATGGGTTGTATGGTGTGTTCTGATTTGGGTAATTGCAACTCATTTCCGTTAGTAACAGTTGTAACACAGCATGAGAAAAAATTAATTTTAATAATCGTACATTATATTAATTATTCCAAAGTGTTATTTCTTAACAGTTGAACTTTCGCCAATTTTTTATTGTCATTCTTGTAATGTCACAAATCTGCAATATTTCTGAACGACATATGTCATAATATATTACTTCTAAGAATCTGTGGGTCACATTTAGAAATCGGCCACAAGCAAAAAAATTAATTATTTCACAAGTAACAAACACTTCACAAATATGAAACTATGGTTTAAAGTATTGCTTTTCCGCGCAACATTTTAAACACTGAATGCTGCTGAATGTAAAATGCAGCAGTTTTCACCATTGTTTTGGTTGACACGCTTGAGCACATCTAGACGTTTAGTGGCAAATATTATCGATAAGTCAGATAGTTTTTCTTGTGACTGCTTCTTTAAATACTTTACCTAGGTTACTAAACATTAATTTGAAGTTAACACAAAATTATATGTTTGAAATTGCTGTGTTTTAAAGCCATAGACGTACGTCATCATGATCAAAATAACAAGTTTATAAATATATATTCCATTTCATTAATTTTAATATTAAATTAAAGATAAAACATGCAGTAAATATTTATTTATTATTTACTCCCCTGTAAAATATATATTAACTCCATTGTAACATAAAGCAGGCATTCTGATTTTTAAAAATTGTGATTTT
This sequence comes from Stegodyphus dumicola, assembly GCF_044657685.1. Taxonomy (NCBI): domain Eukaryota; kingdom Metazoa; phylum Arthropoda; class Arachnida; order Araneae; family Eresidae; genus Stegodyphus; species Stegodyphus dumicola. Next base: position 92,642,225 of record NC_140772.1, on the reverse strand, counting down.
GTGAAGAATCAATCGAGAAATAACATTTTCGCATTTGATTTGTAATTAATTAAAAGTGTAAACTTTTGAAAGCTTGACAGTGGAACATGATGCATAATTTTTTTTCCCGATCAAAATGGTACTAAATCCTCTCGACGAAATTACGTGCCACAACCGAAATGCAATTTAAGACACCTTAATTAACCAAAGGGTATTAATGTCTGCTTTCAAACAGTATTTACGCTTGTACAGAATGCAAATCATTCTCGCGTGCAGTGTACACAAGAAATTCAATTACATGATAATAATCCTAGAAGTTCAAACTACCAAACGGCCTTCAAAAGAAAACACGACATATGTTTAGAACTAATCAGCGTATTGTTGTGGAAATGTAAACTTTTGATTAATTTAAAGAATCCGCAGCAAAGGAGATATGCTTTCCTGTTTGCAAAGTTTCCGTATACTAATTTACTGTTTATTAAACGAGCGCTGTAGATGGTTCTTTTTACCATAGCTGGTAACTCTGTTGTAAATACTTTTAAGTATTCTACAGTGCTCGAGAAAATTATTTGGTAGAAGACTGATCGTAATTAATTGTATATTGAAATTGAGAAATAAAATAGTGTTAGGAGATATTATACAAATTGCGTATATTAAGAAGACGTTATTTTTTTGTTTTCTTAGAAATTTGAGCCATAATCTCTGCATAATAATTTCAGGTACATTTAACACTAAAAAAAAAAAAAGAAATGGAGCGAAATTTAAGCCTAGGTGAAAATGCTGTATGTAAGATTTCCATCTCAATAACCAGTTGTCAGCCTTGAAATTAAGTTCAGTCAGAATGTTCTCAAATTTGTTAAATGCAGAATAATAAACGATTTCTCACTTATCACACATCTAGAGAGATAATAGTCATTATCAAATAATAAAAATTGGTCTATCGTATATCGAAGAGGACGATGCCTGTATAAAGTGCAAAATTAAGCATAAAGTAAAGGGTGGAAAGAAAAAAATGACTAGATTTCACATATAACTCTTATTTATTAACATAAATTATGCAAAGCGTACTGTTGTAGGCTGAAGCTTACAGATATTTTCTTAAGAACTGCACTAGAACAAGAAGAAACTGGGTAACAGATAATACAAGAAGGTAAACACTATGAATTGCTCGAGAAGTAAAATGAAGATAAGGCAAAAAATTGGCCTTATTTTCATTTCGGAACAACACAGAAATATCGCTAATTACCAAAATCTCTCCAGAAGTAAAATCAGTAACCACAGAACTGGGACTCATTATACATTCTATAACAAAGAAATCTACGTACCAAGAAGGAATCATCCGATTGCTTTAAAAATTCATATGCATAAGTGTTTTGACCAAATATGCAAATGATTAAAATTTAGTGTCCAATGAATGAATAGTGCAATCTCCAGCGCATCGGAACTGCGCATCCAGCAGATGTATATAAGGAACTATTCTTGAACTATTTTTAAGAATTGCTGTTGCATTGTGATTTAGGATACCTTTCAAAGACTGAAAAAAATGTCTCGCCACAGGATTCGAGCTCATTACGAGCAACTGCCCGAGTTTGAATAAGGTCGCATCATTGGACTGAAGGAGGCAGATTGGGCAAATCGGAGAATCTCTCGTCATATGAGTCGAAGCGATGCATCAATTAGAAGAATGGGTGAACAATGGCAAAATGGCAAAAATGGGTGAACAATGGCAGATTTCAGCGGCATGGTGGTAGCGGTCGACCTAGGACCACAACTGATCGGAAGGACAGAGTAATTGTCAGATCATCTGTCACATCGCCTGATTCATAGACATAAGCCATCAGATATGCGACCCCCACATTAGTGTCCACCATGACCATTCCACACATGGCTAACAGAGCGAAATCTACGCTCGTACCGACCATAACGCCACCTCCCACTGGCACTTATACACTGTCAAGTCAGATTACAGTGGTTTTTGGTTCGATCAGATTGAAGTGATGCTGACTGGGGACGTATAGTCTTTAGCGACGAATCCTCTTCCATCTGTGTCGTGACCATCATCGAAGACGTGTCTCGAGCCACCCAGAACAGCGTGCCCATCTTGCTTTCACTATTGCACGCCACACACTTCAGGCTTTCAACCAGGGATTATGGTCTGGGCCATTTCCCTTGATAGCCAGACACATTTGGTCATTATTAGAAGCACACTTAGAGCATAGCGGTACATCAACGTCATTATAAGACCTCTTTTGCTACTGCATCTACTAGATAATGTTGATGACTTAGACCGACACGAAGTACCGCAGGAGGCTATCAGGGAGCTTTATCAGTCTATGCCACGCCGGGTGGCAGCTTGCATTGAGGCTAGAGCTGAGTCAACAGCTTATAGAGCTCTTGTTTTGTAACTATGAAATAAATCATTTAGTTGTTCTGAAATTTTAATCATTTTCTACTCTGTACATCGTTTTCCTATCCATCAATTTTTGTCTCCATCGAACAACTTCTTGGTGCGTGGTCGAATTTTTTGTTATAGAGTGTAATTAGTTGTACGACTCTGAATGAATAATTGAACTACCTGACTGTTGATTTGCTTTTACAATATGTCAAATAAAGTAACTGGAGTGTAATCCTATCTGCTCTTTGTAAGGTATGACATTCATAATGTAGCCTCATTAAATATGCATGTAAAATATTATTGACATTTGGCTCCGAGGCAGCCGAGATTTTTCAGGATTGTCCAAACATTTCTGGAACCTTCGAAAAAATAGCTCTTTGGGCTTAAAAATGCCCTTATTAGAGACTTCACTAATGACCACAATTTATCGAGAAATCGTCACATGTCTTCCATTTGGCAACAAAATGGTTTCTGCCTTTCTCTCTAGTTCTAGTTAAACTCCCATTGCAATTCAAAAGTGATTTAATCAAAATTGCAAAAACTTCAACATAACATGTATGACGTATAAGGCAAACAAAAAAGGAGGTTCTGAATTTATATAGTGCAGCAAATAAATAAATAAAAGAAATACGAAACACTAGAAGAATATACTAATATTTGTTAAAAATGTAGCTCCATGAAAGAATTGTCGGAAATGACTGAAATTTATTCCACATATTACTGATAGTGGTACAAATAAAAGGCCAAATTTACAAGAAAAAAATACAATATGAACGTCGGAAATCTGTACTTTGTGCCCCCGATGACAGCCTGTACACGTCGTGACACTGGATCACACAGGTTGTGGATGTAATCCTGGGGTCCATATCGATTTCACATCACTTCTACTTGAAGCTAGAATTAAGTCTTAGTGTGTGCAACATGAGCTGTACGAGGAAGTGGCCGACCAATGAAATGCGAGACATCATTAGTGGCTGATATATCCGGGGAATAAGTTGGCCATAGAAAATGCGAAACCTGTTGTGCCCTAAAAATGGCTTTTGCAGGCTGAGAAACTTGTGAGCGGGCATTAACCAACTGAAATTCAGCGCCCAAAATGCGTTAAAAAATGAAGTTGAATTCTGGCTTTAGTACTTCCCTGATGTAACGATCACTGTTGAGGTTGTTCACACTGTGGGAGCAGCGTTTCTCCTTTGTAACGTCTGACGCGTACTCTTCCATCACTGCACTCCAGATTGTAGCGAGATTTATGAGAGAAAACAGTTTGTTGAAACAGGGAACGCCACGCACTGTTTTGCCACGCACAGTAATATGTGCCCATTGAACTCGGAGGCGTCTGTGATTTAGCGACAGGGGAATCTTATGTAAAGGAAATTTTGCACGCATTTTAGGTGCAGCAAACGGCGTGGAACCATTGTGCTAGACAATACAACACCTGTAGCCGTTCACCAACGTTGTGCTAACACACAAGAGAACGGTTTACGATCCGTCACACCCATGCGGATGAGTTGTCTGTCCCATGCCTTTGCGCTGTTATGTACCCCACTGCCAGGACTTCGCCTTGTTTGGTTCTGCTCTGTCCATTTCTTTCAAACACGTATCACTTTTGTGGCATTGTTCTGCGTGTAAGCTGCGATTACTGGATACGAAAGTCCACCCTCTCTCATACCTACGATACGGCCTGGTTCAAACTCCGTTAGTTTTTGGTATGGCACCCTCTGTTAATGACGAGAAGTACTGTTCATTAACTAAACGTTAATGGCAGAGAGAACGACAAACATATTTCAACACAACTTTACAGTCCTCTATATACTCGGAATAAGCGGCCGGTTCTTATTCCCGCATATGCAATTGCTTTGTATTTCTAATCATTTGCATGTCTTACCTCTCTTTACAAGTCCTGTATGTCTGGTTCAATTTGCATCATTCCTTCACGGTGTTGCAATTTCACAAACATTAGTATACATAAACATTGAAATGCACTCAAATAAATATCGTTGTTTACAAACATTTCCACCTGCATTATAAGAAATCTTCGCCGATCTAAGGTTCTTTCGTCTTTTTATTTAGAAATTCTGGTAATTAACTTAAATAACTAGCCGATGAAGTTAAGTTGACTTAAAGTTTGTGAGCAGAATTGAAATCAAAAATTTTTCAGAAACTGTGGAATATTAGTTTATCACCTGGTGTTGGATGATTGATAACATCATAATACATAAGGAAAAAGGGAAAAAAATAATATCACTGCATGTGATATTAAACAATAACATGAAACATTAAAAATATTAACAAATGTATTACAAAGAAGTTCAGAAAAAAATAACTAGCAACTAGTAAATAAGACTTATGTATTTAATATGGGTATAAACCTGACTTGCATCCAACCCTTTCAGGTGTGCGGAAAAAATGTCACCCGGAAAAAAGGGAAAAGGAAAGAATGTCCCCGGAAAATAAGGAACGGAAAAAATGTCACTCGGAAAATAAGGAACGGAAAAAAAGGAGCTCTAAAATCTCGCCAAATAATGTCGCCGATTGGAGATGGGGAAACCTGCCAAACGGGCAGGGTTATAGCGGGCTCTCTTGAGGGAGGTTTTAAGGGTAAGACGTTGAGCTGGCTGCAGCTGAGCAAGGTTATTTCGACAGCAGGTTTTTCCAACTTGCCTGCGGGAAAATCGTATGTTCTCCCCTGTGATTTGCTTCACCCGTTTCCTTAAAGAAACCGACCCACCTCACCCGGAAGGAAAGAATTCACGGGGAGCAAATGTTTCTCCTCTGTTAAATAATGATTGCCGGTCTTTAAACTAAATTTCATCCACCCCTAACTGGAAGCTAACAGCTTGTTCACATTAAAGTGTTGATAAATGACGAATTGTTAGTAAAGACGGCACACGAAAGCTGCTAAACAGAACTATTGGCATAGTATAGTCTGTTATTTTTTATTACGGTTTAACGAATCTAGCAATAATATTATATTATGCATTCCATTATTATTTAATCTATCCGTAATATGAAATATAATTTTCTAAACACTAATGGTTTTTCATCAGTTAATTTATAAAACGACAGATATTTTATAGTGTCATTTTTTTTTTCCACTTTAACGGTTTATCATTAAGTCCAAAGAGATCCTGGAGGACTATTCTTTTCGTTTTGCGATTTTGCGTTGAATCACTATAAACGGCGAATCACTTTTCAAACTGTTGCCACCAAATGTTAGAGTCCTGCATTATACTCGAAGAAATTAAATAATGCAAAATCTGCATAAATATATGCATATTTCTTGCATTGTGATAAAACAACGGTACATAGTATCAAAACGACATTTTGCGTGGTTTCACTTTCTGCGTTGATACACTTTTCAAACTGTTGCTAAAAATATTATTGCCATGCATTATATTTAAAGAAACTAAATAATGAAGATTCTGCATGAATGCATGAATGTTTCTCGCATTTTCAAAAAACAACAGTACCTAGAGCCATCCAATTTTGAATAACGTAGTACTCCAACCAAACATGAGCACTTGAAATTCCGAATTTGGAATTTGTTTTATTAGCTATTCCCAATTTTGCAAAACTTTAACGAATTTTTTAATTAACAAACTCATCGATTTAAAAGCGTGCAACGGGAACACTGTACGAAAAAAGAAATGTATCTCCAGCGCCCGAAACTGTGTATTGGAAATTCTTAAATTTTGCGATTTTTAAATATTTTGTGATATTGCTGTGGAATTGAATTTTATGGTAAAGTGCGAAGAACATTGTGTTTAATAAATAAAGGTACCACACAAAACGTTAAAAAAAATCCTTTTGGGCGCAATATGAAATATGAAAGCTTTCAGATTTTCCTTTAAATAATGAAAAATCTGCATAAATGTATGTATATTTCTCGCATTGTGATAAAACAACGGTACATAGAGCCATCGAATTTTGAATGACGTAATCCTCCTACGAATATGGGCATGTAGAAGACCAAATTTGAAATTTGGAATTTAATTTATTATCGATTTTATATTTTGCAAAACTTTAACGAATTTTTGAGTAACAATCTCAGCAATTTAAAAGGGAGCAATGGCAACACTCTACGGGTGGGAAAAACCTTTTTGTCTCCAGCGCGCGGAATTGTGTATCGGAAATTCTAAAGATATGCTGCGGCATTGCTATTGAATTGAATTTTATGGTTTAAGTGCAAAGAACATGATATTTAATAAATAAAGGTAACACACAAAACATTAAAAAAACGCCCTTGGACGTAATTGAAAATCTGAAAACTCAGATATTTTTTTTTTTTCCCCAGTGGCGTGGTAAAATGAATCATTAAAAACGAAGCTGAGCTTCTTAATTACATTTTGCAGCTTTAGAATGATACCGCTAATTTGATTATCCAGAACTCGAAGTATTGAATAAATTTGAGTTAAATAAAATTCAAAATTAATGCGAAAGAATTTGTTTTAGCAAATTTCGTGAGATAGATTATGTTCTGCTGTTCTCTAATTTTTAATTAGGACCGTAAAAGAAATGTTTCTTGACGAAGAGGTGAAAACTGTTGAAAACAGTCAATTTCCTATTTATGAGAAAACTTTATTATGACTTTGGAGATTAAAAAGTACATATAAACATTATAGTTCTCATTTTTCATGTTTAAATAATTAGTAAGAAATATGGATTCTAATGCAGCAATTAAAGTGTAATTTTAAATGAACTATTTATAACATTGTTATCAATGAAGCAACAAACGTATAATTAAAAAAATGAATGCAAAATTCTATTCTTATTGTTTTGAGCTCAAGTTCTGTGTTTCAGGAGCTTTCAAGTCTGAATTAATTACTTTTCAGACTTAAAATTGCAGTATAACTTTTGTATTTAAAATTTTGTTAGCAGTTTCTTAGCAGTTCTAAAACAAATATCATGCAGAATTTTAGCAGTATTAGAAAAGGACTCAAAAAGAGCTGACAAGGAAACTTCCTATCTTTTGGCTTTTTTAATTGTTCAAGTGTATGGAGTCAAAATTAAAGCTACTAACAACCAGTTTTAAAGGTTGTTATTAATTAAAACGTCTGTAATTTAATAAGCATCATGTTTATGAGGAAATGACAATTCAGATAATAAGTATTATCGTTTCCTAGTCATTCCTAGTATCATCAGGGCCGGTGCCAGAGCATATGCAATCGGTGCGGCCGCACCGGGCGGCAGAATTGAGAGAACGCAAAATTTTTAGAACTTTGGAAAGAGCTGGGCAGCAGAATTTTGAAGTTGTAAAGCAGGCACCGTGCGGCAAAACGTCTAGCGCCGGCCTTGAGCATCATTCCAAGTCTTAGTAAATCAGCTTAGAATAATTAGAACTGATTCAGAAGTTAAACAACAAAAATCAGCGTTATATTTACAAAATTTTTCACAGGACTAGTTCCGATGGTTTTACCGAACCACCATCCTCAGCTGCAAAACCGCAAATGGTAAGAAATATTGCGGTTTTGCAGCTGAGGATGGTGGTTCGGTAAAACCATCGAAACTAGTCCTGTGAAAAATTTTGTAAATATAACGCTGATTTTTGTTGTTTGACTTCTGAATTAGTATTTATTCGGCGTGTTATTGTGTCTTATTTAGAACTGATTTATAGGAATTTAGCAAAACTGCGCTGCAGTAACATATCATTGATAAAGGTATATCCCAGGAGAAAATATTCTTCTTATTATACTATACTGTTCCCTTAAAAAGAATGTAATATTTAGCAATCATACTTAGTATTGCCGATTTTTCAAGAAACACAAAATTCACAAGGTTTTGCAAGCGAGTACACCATTCAATACTTTACAAATGAGTCGCACTTGATCAAACAAACCATAGGCTTATACACAACCGTCCAGGAGTAATTTAGTCAGGTATTTTTTTAAATGTTAATATGCAAAATATAGAATTAATACTAAATATGCATAAATTTTAGACTTGAGCCTTCTTGACGTGCTTTCGTGGTGTAGTGGTCTGCACGTTGGGCGCATATTCCAGAGATCCGCGGTTCGATTCCCGGAGAGGTGGTTGCTCATTTTTCAAGTCTTCTGCTTCCATAAAATATCGAATGTCTCTGCAATCTAAGTGAAGAAATATTCGACATAACAGACATTTAACTTTTTCTTATAATATAAATTTTGCGATGGAACAGTTTTACATTCAGCTGAAAATAAGTTTATGTATTCTGCAGTAACAATTTACATTCATTCAATTAATTATTTATGTGTACTGAAAATTGTTTTTTTCATTTTATGTAAAATTTATCTGGCGAAATTGAATTTAGAAATTTTCTGCATTGGCTATAATTTTCTTCCTTCTGCAAAGATTGGTATATACGTAAACGAGACTTATTTTGTCGAATGCCGTAACAGCATTGCCGTATCCTTTTGTGTTAATATATTCAAAAATTTTAAATGTTATCACGTAAATTACAGCATTATATGTTACATGAAGGGGATTAAATTGAATCCAAATTCAAAATATTTACATGTCTTTTCACTCATATTTCTAACAATTTTATTTTCATACGGAAAATTACCAAACACTGATGATATAATAAAATTGACAGTAATTTGTGTTCTATATTCTTAAGCAGAATACATAATGCAGCTCATCAGCGCTCCAGCGGTCGCCAGGGCCGTAGCTAGAAGGGGGCAAGGAGGGGCATCTGTCCCTGGGCGCAGAATCCACGGGGCGCCAAACTGATATTACGACATTGTAGAATTAAATGTTTTCCATCCTTGGCAAGCAGTAAGGGGCGCGATATCTTCAGTTGTTCCTGGGCGCTGAAAACCCTAGCTACGACTCTGGCGGTCGCTTAACACTGATAGTTCGACAGGGGCTCAAATCCCAGCAAACAAGCTGGTTGCAAGATAATTTAGTTATTTCTTCATGTGTAAGGTAAATACAATCAAGTTTCCCTTTCTCATACTTCGTTAAGTCCTCCACGAAGGCATCCCTTCTCTTAGACATACATTATGCTTTGCCATGATTCAAATAACCACCAAAGAAGAAATGAGGAGAAAATGCAGTAGATACTAGCTATTCAAGGGATAGAACAATTATTAATAGATGTAGAAGAGCATTTTTGAAATCATTTCTTGAGTACCAATTCCGGGGAGTTCTAAATCACCGAGAGTTCTTAAATGTTAAATAATTTCAGTGCCTTAATTGGATTGATGGAGTTGAATTTTTTGAATTTTAAAATTTGAAATTTGCTAGAAAAGACGAATTTTCTGCTCAAGTGCTTGCAACAATATTGAAAATTCAAAATTTGCGAATCTATGGGCGACGTGCGTCATTAATTACATCAAATGCTTCTAATAATTATTCTAATAACTATTTTAGAGTTTAACATAAAAACTCTAAAATTGCAGGGACTGTAAATAATTTAAAGATATTTAGAAATACAACAAGATTTGACAGTTGAGGAAAATTGGAAAATACACTATTTATCATAAAAGATGAACTGAAAATAATTATAATGTAAGAAAGAAAAATGTTCTCCTTTCTTTTTGTTTATTTTCACAATTTAAAAAAAAATTATATAAATCTAAAATTTGATTACTTAGGGAAATTGCTATAAATTGAGCATAAAACAAATCAGTGCGAGAATGGTTTTGCATACGAACTGCGACTGCAACACATTTCAACCAGTTTTAACCAGCCTCAGATGTTAAAAAGTTCCAGAATTAATTAAGATCTTCTTATTGTAAATGCACAAAGTTTAAATCTTGGCATAAAATTAAATAACTTGGGCATTTAAAGCCCGAATATTGGAAAATATCATAATTAAGAATTTTTAAATTTTTGCAATAGCATACGTACAAAATAATGATCAACAATTGATTCAAGGCTTTCATACGAATACAATAATCCGAATGGAATGTAAAAGATTATTACTATTCTAATTTATATTGAAAGTTGTTACACGACCTTGAAAAATCAATATTATAATTTATAAGGCAGACATGTAAATGAAATTATTAAATGCCACAAAAATGCAAATATAATGAGACTTTTCTAATGCGACTACTAACGGCCGCTTCAAGCGATTTTTAGGCCACTTATATAGATGGTTGCATTAGAGAGGCAAATGTATAAAAGCCTGTTTATTTATGTTGTAGGAAACACTTTTAGAGTTCGCCGTCATGAGATTCTCTGTACTTATATGTAAAACAGTTACAAATAATACGTCTTACTAAAACGATCTGACATATTTAGGCTTCTAAAATGATGTCAAAAATTTCAAAAAGGAAATCTAACACAAAAAAATCCTGATTTGGTTAATTTAAAGCAGTTAACACAGTTTATGATAAATAAAACATTAATTAAAGCATCACAGGCTTCAGTATGAGAAAAAATTAGCATGATCATCAAATCAGACTATTTAGGTTATGGCAAAGTACCATAAGATTATCTGCCGAAGTGAATATGGATGCCTTCATGGAGGACTGTTTATAGCGGGTAGTTGACAAAAATTATTTCATACGTCGGATAGAAACTGACTCGTATTTATGTTACACATGGAGAAAAACACGAAAATTTCCTGGTAAGCAGCACATCCGCCATGGTTTGAACGCCAGTCGAACTACCAATATTCAACGATTTTTACCTCTCGGCTGCTAGTGGTCAAAGGCCATTTAAGTTATTCTCTGAATTTCAAAGTTATCAGTTTATGCTTTATTACACAATTATTCATGCTCAGATTTTTGGAAACAAGAGATAAATTAAAAACTGGAATTCTAGATAACCAATTTAAATAATTAAATTTATTTTATTTTCCGGTTTGATACGTTTTACGTTATGAATACGAAAAGCTCCCATGTATGACTTATTTGGAGCTCAATTTGGAGAGTAGAATGAATAAGCTTCTTTAATTTGGTTTGATTTACTTGACTATAACAAAGCGCACGAAAGGTATCTGCCTAAGAGAATGGTTGCCTTCGTGGAGGGCTTCCTAAGGAAAACTAGCTCGTAACCACGTTTTATAGGGGAAAAACCACGAAAAGCTGCTTTGCTAGGAATCGAACCCAGATCTAACAACCAGGGTATTCAGCAACTTCACCGCTCGGCCGCTTTTAAGTTTCCATAAGCTTTACACGTAATTGTAATTAATATAACTACTATAAGTAAAAATCCTTTCTAAGATATCCATCAGCCATCCATCAGATTTCAGCCTATCAGCGGCCGAGCGGTAAAGACGCTGAACACTGGTAGTTTGGTTCGAGATTCCAATACCGCGAAGCGAATGGGCTGGCTGCATGGGCACTCTCGTGGTTTCCCCATGTGTAATATGTATACGAGCCAGTTTCCCTTAGAAAGTTCTCCACGTAGGCATCCCTCCCTTTAGGTAGATAGCCCTCGTGCGCTTTGCCATAATTGAATAGTCCTAATCCATCCATGTTTCTAGTTGATTTTTGGTATTCTGGGAAGATTACCACCCTAGAAAGATGATATTCAGTGCAAGCGTTTGTTTATACCCATAGAAATGCCTGTCACTTTTGAAAGTGATCGTCTTAAGGAGATGGTCGCCAATCGTTTATGGGCTACTAGATGGTGCAGCTCTGAGTAGGTTACGCATTGGTGCATTGTAAAATGCATTAAATCCTCTCTAATACGATCATCCACGTTTCTAATTATTTTGGTCTTTGGTGGAAGTGGTCGTCTTAAAGAGATAATGCTCGGTACAAGTGTTAATTTCTACTCTGAGAAATTATTTTGGAAGAGGTTGCCATAAGAGGTTTCATTGCATATTAAATGTTTAAATCCAGATCGCGTGGTTATTGGAACCATTTTACTTAGATTTTAAAATTTTAGTAAAATAAAAAATCTGAAAGTTTTCAGATTTTAAATTACGTCCGAAGGGGCCTTTTTTTTAACATTTTGTGTGTTACCTTTATTTATTAAATATCCTATTCTTCGCACTTAACCCGCGGGAAGGCGCGTGGGGTGTATCATACCCCAACCCTACATAAAAGTGGAATATTCCTAACTTGTGAAACTGAAATTCTGTGCTGCTTTCAGCAGCTGAGTTTCTAGTTGTGGTTGACTTTCAGAACCACTTTTTCTTTGCCTGTGTGTTTCAGAAAAAGATTTATCGGTATTTTTTTGGAACTGGGGTATGACACACACCACGCGCCTGTCCGCGTAAGCGTTTTTCTGATTTTATTCCTAGAGTGTAACAGTAAATATTTCTACTCCCAAGGGATTTTAAAGTACTTGACATTAAATTCTTAAAAATTTCCAATGGTAATTTTCTAATGCATTATGGTGAAAAGAATGACTCCCTATAAATTGGAGATGCAACGCCTGTGAGATTTATTAGAAAGATTTGAAAGCAATGAAGATTTCATTTCGGAAACTGAAGATGAAACTAGGAATATTTTCTACAGTGTTTTGGTTTCGAAAAGATAAAACATTAATTCCTGATGTTCCTAAAAAAGCAAAAACCGTTCTTATGCTTTCAACATTATATAACGATCATACTATAGATGATACTATCGGAGAAAATAAAACGTCAGGAATTATATGTTTTTATAATTATGACTAAAGGAGCAGTGGATATGGGGGATGAAATGTCAGCAAAATTATTCAATTGCCAGAATAACAAGGAGGTGGCCAATTGTAATTTTCTTTCCTGCACTGAATGTTGCTGTAATAAATGCTTGAATTATATTACATTCAACTGCTAATCCACCAACCAGAAACAGAAGTCTGTTTTTGAAGGACTTAGCATTACAATTAATGAAAAAAGTATTGAACAAAGATCAGAGATTATACTACTTTACCGAGAAACTAACGTACTGCATGCAAAACAAAAGCAGAAGTTTTGACGAAGAATTAAAACGAATACATGAAATTCGAAACAACTAAGTATGAAAGATAAATTCTTTGCCCTCTCGCCAAGGACAGAAGAACGTGAATGCAATTTTTAAAATGTGAAAACATTCTGTTCCAAGAACACGTGAATTTATTTCGTTCAAAGTGTGAAGAAATAAAATAAGCATTCTGTATTAGAGATGCAATGAAACTTAGAGGCATGATGTTTATTTTTTATTATTTTCATTTATCTTAATTTTAACTCTAAGATTATTTTGGAAATTAATTTTTTGAAACCCAATTATTTTTCTCGTATTTATAATACTCGAGAATAAGAAAAACAGCTTTAAAACTAAATAAAACTATTTTTATCGTATTTTAAATATCGGGGTATGTGATACCCCACGCTCCCACTCTAGTAACTTTTCTTGGTGCGCCTTCCGCCGGGTTAAACCATAAAATTCAGTTCAAGAGCAGTATCGCAAAATAATTTTAAATTGAGCACATTTTTAGAATTTCCGATTCACAGGCTCACGCGCTGGAGATAAAAATGTTTTTTCTGTACAACATTGCCATGGCTCGCTTTGAAATTCCTGAGTTTGTTAATCAAAAATCCGTTACAAAATATAAAATCGATAATAAAACAAATTCCAAATTTCAAATTTGGGCTTCCAGTTGCCCATATTCGCAGTAGGATTACGTCATTCGAAACTCGATGGCTCTAGGTACCGTTGTTTTATCACAATATTTGGTGGCAACAGTTTGAAAAGTGAAACGGACATTCAGAGTGATTCGACGCAAAATCGCAAAATGAAAACATTAGTCCCTCAGGAACTAATAATTTTGAAATAAACCTCTTAATTTTAATAACTGTGGTATTCTTGTTTTCAAACTTAAGTGCAAAATTAAACAATTGTTTCCTGTGCAGATGCGTTACTTTTAATTAAAATCAAATGAGAAAAAAAAAATTATGCAAAAATCAATTTGGTAAAAAATTTAGTCCTATTCTTATCGCAAACCGTAACTTGAAATTGCATCTACAACTGTTTCTTATACCAAAGCTCTGGATGAATTAGTTTTCTGTTGTGCGTCAATAAATGTTTCACTAAACCGCAGCTTAAGGCTATAACAACATGCGGTGCCAGGAGAGTAATTACTAAAGACCTGACAATGACCGACGCTGGACAACCCGCCTTCCCCCTGGCTTCCATCGCGAAAGCTTCCCTCTCTAAACAACCCTCTATTTTTAACCTTAACGAAGAAACCATGGAGGTAGGCTCCATGGAAGAAACAAGCAGCCAACACATCTTCTTGCTTCTACTCGCACATGTTTCCGGTCATCCGAAGTTACGGTTGTTGAGATAAAACTTTTATCACCCAGCTTGGCGATCTTTCTAAACATGCCTTATATTTCCCATTGCAAACGAAGGGTGACATTTTTTCCGTTCCTTATTTTCCGGGGATATTCTTTCCGTTTCCCTTTTTTCCGGGTGACATTTTTTCCTACAACCTTGCTTTCATGCTGACTATAACACTATTAACCACAGTTCGGGGAATTAAGTTCCACGCATCCAGCAGTGCAGTCTTGTTACAGCTCTATGGAGAAGTCATCTCCATGTTTTTTCCAAGGAAGTCCCGTAAGTTCTGGGTAAATTCAGAGATTTTGCTGCCCATGTTATTCGCTCATTAACTTCATTTCAAGGAATTTGTCATTGAGGTACAGCAGTTGTACCAGGAGAATGACTTTCTCAGACGCCGGCATTGGTACAACTGTCGTACCATCCATGCCCTTCCCATTTTAGAGAATCGCCTATCTGTAGATCTTTGGGTGGTCCATTGTCGCTGCTCAGAGTAGCCGCTGGCTACGCATTATTTCCCTCTTCTTATCAGTTTGGCTACATTTTAGCAAAAACCGCAGGTTTCGTCTCGCGCCAATATACTTGAAAATTAAATAGAGGCCATCTCTTTCTCAATCTGTCTCATAATTTTAATGCTAATTATTTTAGTACTGACTTTTGCTATGGTTAAAACGTCAGCAATTTTGCACGCTCTTTAAGCTTACCATATTTAATGTTTTTAATCATAACAAATAAGAATAGATTAATATTTTAGATTTAATGCCCTTCTAGAAAATAGTTAAAACCGCTTTTATCGTTTACTTCCTTTTCATACTTATGAATAATAAGATTTTATTTTGACATTTTTTTGTGGAGTGCATAAAACCCTTAAGAACTGTTAAGTCTTTCAAAGTGCTTCTATTATGCAAGCAATTTTGTTTGATTTATCAGGAGATAAATAAGAGACAATTGTATGCGTAATAGTTTTTGTGATTTTCATTCATTCAGTGATTGCTTTCAATGATTTTCATTCATTGTAAATTAAATAAAATCAATTTATCTTTAGACCTTCTTTTAGGATGAGATCTGCCAAAAAGTATTTAAATATCAGTAAAGCTCACGTTACTTCTAAATTGAATCAAAACATCAGTTACATTTTATAAAATTTCGGCCAGTTTTATCTGCTGAAATTCTTATACTCCTCAAGAGATAAAGGGAATTCAGACAAGTTGATAAAAAATTATCTTTAAAAAAGGTTGTTATTTTGTCTGTAGTAATGTGTATGTCAACTTACTATTAAATGTATGAAAATTAGGATTGAATTACGGAAAAGCACGCGAACGCTATCTGCTTAAGGGGATGGATGCTTTCGTGTAAACCTTTTTAAAAGAAAATTGCTCGCATTTACGTTCCTGGTGGAAAACTCCACATGTAATCAACCCGTTCTTCGGTATTGATTGGATTAATTTTGTTCGCTTACTGAATTACATCAAAGCACACAACAATTACCTGTATAAGGGGAGTTATGCCTTCGCGGAGGACTTTCTAAGAGAAGCTGGCTTGCATTTAAGTTACACAAAAACCGTGAATCCAACTATTTATCCGGGATTCAAACCTAAGCGAGCTACAAGTATTCAGCCACCTTTACCGCTCTACTGAAGAGCCTGTAAAAATATTGATAAAGGAAAAGTATTGAAATAACCGGTTTAATTTACTAACCTATATTTCTGAATCGACGTACATAAATTACGTATATGAGGGGGATTATTTGTGAATAAATAAACTGTATTGCACTTTTCTCCACTATTTCATATTACGATGGAATTATTGCATTTCAAAGTTATTTCTCATGAATTAATTTTGCTCTTCGTAATTTTTGATATTTTCAAAGAGAAAATTCCACACTTTAAATAAAAAATACACGAGAAGATACTTTATGCAAAATTTGGCGTAAACGGTTTTCTTAATTTTGCTTTGAAAATATTCCAGGGTAATCGTTTTCACTACTGGAAGAAATATGAAAAACAGATTTACTACATTGTGTCAACACCCAATATTTCCTTATTCTTTTGAAAACGTGAAAGATTACTCTTTCTACAATCAATTAGAGAATATATTATGTGCAAATAGAATATTCGTGGAAAATGAAATAGACTTCAACTTTTGGATATAACGATGGTTTTAGACGAAATTTCTACCTATGAAAAGAAATTGACGTATAATTAATTCTTCATGAACATTTAAAACTGTTCTCAAAATTCTTTTGATGATTACATGTATAAGTCACGGAATTTTTTCTCTGCTAACATAAACAAAAGCCAATTTTACAAAGAAAAATTCTCGTTAAAGATATACCTTCTTTGCCTGATAGTCCAACGTAATATTTCTTAAAGTTAAATGATTAAACGCAACCAATGTATCTCGGATTTTGATTTTTATATTATAACAAAATTATCGAAAAAAGCTGATTTAAATCTCTGTTATTGTTATGTAAAGCTTTATTATTGCTGTAAGTTCATCTCAAAATCTAATTGTATTGAATCTCATTCTAATCATCTAATGGTAATAAATATTATTATTATTATTTCATTAAATTAGTTATTACCATTATTTTATTAATGAAAATATGTTATTAAAAATCGCATTCCAGCCTGCAGACATACAAATCTTGTCCGTATTTACTATATTTTGTTAAATTTTGTTCTCGCTTTCTAATTTCTAATACGTAAATATAAATGAAGAGTGAAAACAAAGTTAAAAAATTCACAAATTATTTACGAGATTGATTAGAAATAGTGAGTGAAATATAAACATTGCATACATTTTGTTCTAAATAAAGTGAGCACTGGATATGCATCCAGAACTGCATATTTATTTATGCACTATTTATTTAGAACTTCATTTAAATGAAAGCAAAATAATCATCGAAAAAATTGCAAATCTAGCAACCCCTCTACTATGGGACGTAAGCGTCCGACAAACATGTAAATTTTACTTCATCCATGGAGGGGAACTAACGACTTTTCTCATTACGAAAATGTCAAAGAGCGGGCAAAACTGTTTCGGATCGCGCCGGTCTGAAGGCTATATTATGAGAATTTCGGCCCGGTTATAGAAGGTTATAAGAAATCTTCGCCGATCTAAGGTTCTTTCGTCTTTTTATTTAGAAATACTGTTAATTAACTCAAATAACTAGCCGATGAAGTTAAGTTGACTTGATGAAGTTTGTGAGCAGAATTGAAATTACAAATTTTTCAGAAACTGTGGAATATTAGTTTATAACCTGGTGTTGGATGATTCATAAC
Source organism: Stegodyphus dumicola (assembly GCF_044657685.1). Classification (NCBI taxonomy): domain Eukaryota; kingdom Metazoa; phylum Arthropoda; class Arachnida; order Araneae; family Eresidae; genus Stegodyphus; species Stegodyphus dumicola. The sequence continues at coordinate 92,624,385 of NC_140772.1, read as the reverse complement.
ATCATAACACATAAGGAAAAAGGGCAAAAAATAATATCACTGCATGTGATATTAAACAATAACATGAAACATTAAAATTATTAACAAATGTATTACAAAGAAGTTCAGAAAAAAATAACTAGCAACTAGTAAATAAGACTTATGTATTTAATATGGGTATAAACCTGACTTGCATCCATGTAACATATTTGCTTTCATGCTGACTATAACACTATTAACCACAGTTCGGGGAATTAAGTTCCACGCATCCAGCAGTGCAGTCTTGTTACAGCTCTATGGAGAAGTCATCTCCATGTTTTTTCCAAATAAGTCCCTTAAGTTCTGGGTAAATACAGAGATTTTGCTGCCCATGTTATTCGCTCATTAACTTCATTTCAAGGAATTTGTGATTGATGTTTGCTCGATGTAGAACAATCACTATTGCCCATAAATACAACTAATCTCCATGTTTCCTTCTGAAAAGTTTTACATAAATTTCTAAACGTTATCCAGATATTTCTGGCCTGTTACAGATCCTCTGTTGAAGAGCTGTACGGCCGTACTTCCCGTTCTGACATTCTTTGGACAAATTAGTTATTCATCTTTTGTTACCGAACGTATCATTTCTGGAAGAAAAGACTTGTATAAACCTTCTCCATTGCCTTGATACAACAGTTCAAGTAGCTGCTACAAACTCGCAAAGCAACAGCTTTGCGGTAACGTTTCTGTAGCGACATGCGGTTTATTGCTAGATATCGATCGTGAGAAACATTTAATTGCTTCCATGACTGCCTGCCCTCTTTCTAAATGCATGATGATTCACTATTTCACAGATTCTTCCCAATGGTATGCGAAAGCATAACATATATCTGTCAGATGAGAACAATAGTCTCATCGATTTATAAACAATGTGGCAGGTATCCGCGACAAAGTACGCAACATAATGCGAAACGTTCAACGTGCCGCATAGCTGTATATCTAAGATTTAGAAACCGAATCACAGGAAAAGTGGCTGTATAGTCACATCCAATAACTACATCATAACGCAGGTTACAAACTAAATCCGTGTAAATGTGCAATGAAATAACACAGACATTTTAGCCCAAAAAAGTTATAAACGTTATAAGCGTCGAACACGGTTTTGCACTGATTCACTTTAAATTTCGTCCTCTGTAAATGCACTGTTTCACTGTTCATTCGAGCCTCTTGCCATTCTGCAAAATGCAAGATATTTATTTTTCAAAGATAATGTGTGTGTTATTGAATAGCATATAAGGTATTTTTTCCGCAACCTTGGCATGCCTTCCTGGTGTAATGGTTTGCACGCTAGGCGCGTTTTCCAGAGGTCCGCGGTTCGATCACGGCGAAGGCGGTTGCATATTTTTCATATCGCCTGCTTCCGAAAAAATATATAATTTCTCTACAAGCAAATTAGGATATTTAAAAGCAGCAGATGAATTTCTTAAGAATATTATTTTTTTAACTTCTTAATCATTTCTTCTTGATTTAAAAATGTATTTAGTTCATGATTGATTTATTTAAATATATCATTTTTTACAAAATTATTTTATACATTTTTTAAAGTTTTCAAATATACAGAAGATATATAACGTTGTCATGTTAGTCTAACATTAGTAATATGACATTTTCGGTTTATCTCGAAATACGGTGTACGGTCATTTTCACTGCAACTTATTTTACGGTAAAATATCCAGAATTTTAAAGCCTTTTAAAAATAAAATATGGTTCAGTTTACCTTAATTATATTTATTTTCGTTTCAAGCTAAATGTCTTGAAGAAAAAAAAAATTTATTCTTTTTTTATTGAACAGAACTGCATGGCGACACTTCATCTTTTACAATATAAACTATTTATAGTTATGTTATGCCTAAACAATTTCTTGGAATGACTGATTGTGCCAACTTAACTATTTTTTTATTCCTTAACTTTTCTATTAATTCAAAGAAGTAAAGAAATTGTCTATACTCCGGTATTACAGACGGCTAAATCAGTCTATATTAACTACATGTTGCCTAATAATTTCTTCAAATGGCGTACTTGCACGTTTAAGCCGAATGTATTGGATTTTCGATATATATGTAGCAACTTGCCTTTGTCGGAAGTTGTTCACCATTTATAATATTTTCAACTGCTTTATAACACATCAGTTGTGTAAAGGTATACTTTAGATCCTAGTCATCAGTAAAAGGATCAGTTTGTAATCCTTGGGATCTCGTTGACTTCAAGTCGAAACTCAAATAATTTAATATTTCCAAGAATCTGATACTAGGCATTGTTTTCTAGGATTCGGGCAACAATGCCAAAACAAAAAGTCCTTTGTCAGCCAAATCGCTAGAAATATACAATAGAGCAAGAAACGCGTCAGCTCATCAATGTCAAATTCCAGCTTAGTTTTTCGGACTTTTGAAGTGTCTCGGGTTCAGTGCACTGCTGTATATGATAAAATATTTTTAAGAAGCTAAAATGTGCTGCTTTGATAACATGAGTTATTTTTCTCTTAGGAAAATAACTCATGTTATCTCATGATCCATCTGCCTCTCGCCAAACATTTTGAAAAGTAAGTCTTCTAAGTGAATTTCCTGAAATATTTTCCTTTTCCTTTCCTTAAATTCTTAATTCCTGTAGATTAACAGTGATATTCAGGGTAGATTCTGAGGTTACTCAATGGTTAAAATCGTTGAAAGATAGTTTATCATCAATGAAGGCAAATTTTTGAATATCAAGAACGCAAATTTTTTCCAAATCATTAAATGGAAGTGAACGAAGAAATTGTATTCTTTAGAAAATAAATGTAGGTTACCAAGCTGAGAATGAGTAATATGCTGCCATTACGATTCCGCTGACTTGTAGTTACAGATTATTTTGAAATTTGATGTAATTATGAAATTCGAGAAACTGCAATACCCTTTCTAGATAATATTATCTAAAATATTAAATATACGTGGAAATGACTCTGGAAGTTCTAGTAGACTGTTGGTACACTGCGAAAAAAAAAAAAAAAAGACGGGGGACAGTTTTATATCTCGTGTTCTACTGGGCCAATTGACGAAATTTAACTTGCGTTTTTCATGTCTCGAAAGGATATGTATCAGATTTATAAATAGCATTGTTCTAATATAGGTATTTTGACACAAAATCGGACTTTTCTGATGCTATATATAAATATAATATATATCCTAAATCGCGCTTTCGAGACATGAAAAACGAAAGTCATAGCAATTAGCCTTAATTATCTTGAGGCTATTAGTTGCATTGATAATAAATAAGCAAGCTGAAGTATCATTCTTCGTTAGCCTTCTCAAAAATAAATTTAGAAATCGGCTTTAGTTTAAGTAGAAGCTTGCAGTAAAATGTCTTATGAATTTTAGTACCATTACTAATAAATCTGAAATCTGAGAGTCTTTGTGAAGCTTGAGAAGTGCATATACGTTTGTAAATCTATTGTTCTGAGATTTAAGTGCAAAATAAAGTTTCTTATAAAAAGCATGAAGTTTTTTAATAATTGTTTTTCTTTGCTTTGTGCTAGTTTGATTCTAGTATTTATAATTTCTTTCTTCCATTTCATAATGTCATGTGGTGGCAGACTTAGCTTTAAATCTGGTCTTCAAAATGAAATTATGAATATTTCTTTCGAAGCTGGAACGTTAAGTGCCATATAAACTTTGCTGACTGGTCCAAACTTAGTTCTTTTCTTCATAAGTTTTTGAAGTTATAATAATTAATTATTTCAGAATTGACAGTGCTAATGTGATTACAGTAAGAATCAACAAAAGGAGCATAATGTGAAAATTTACGATATCATGTTCTGCTAAATCTCCTTTATGTTGGTTGAAAATTCAGTTATTTCATTTCTTAATACATTCATAACATGTTTGTGTTTTCCATTCTATTGAAGGAAATAAAAGTTGAAATTTTTTTTTCAATACTGTGAAAGCGAATATTATTATAGCGAGGGGGGTACAGAAAGTTAGTAATCTTAGAAGTCTCCTTTTTACTATTTTGGAGTTTAAATCTGAAAAATCTAGTCTTCAGTAATAACTATTCTAGTAAAGGTGCTTGTGAAGCATCTTTGAATAAACTACAATTGCCTATTGGAAAATGTATACAACAGGCTTAGGAAAATTTTTAACAAAGCTTATATGATAAATAAGCCGCCCAGTCGGTATAGTGGTCAGGGAAGCTGACTGCGGTACCGAAGGGCATGGGTTCGAATACCGGATAAGGCATGGTTGTAACTATCCGTCTCTTCATAGAAAGGCGGGCCCACCAGTGGCCGAGCGGTAAAGACGGTGAACATTGGTAGTTCGGTCCGAGGTTCGAATCCCGCGAACGGGTTGGCTGCATGGGCGTTTTCGTGGTTTTCCCCATGTGTAACGTGTATACGAGCCAGTTTCCCTTAGAAAGTCCTCCATGAAGGCATCCCTCCCTTTAGGCAGATAGCCCTCGTGTGCTTTGCTATAACTGAATAGTACCTATACCATAGGAAAGGCGATGGTGGCCCACCTATTAGGTGCCTCTATAATAAAGAGACCACCACATCTGGCCTTGTGGACTGGTTACATTTGTAATTAATGGACTGGGTTACATTTGTAATTGTTCACAATCAGCCATCGAAAAAAATATTTTAAATAAGCTGTGGGATTGACTATTAACTATTATTAACATTAATGGCTGCTATTTTTGCTTTATTCCCTTCCTCAGTGCCTCTAAAGCTTTTGCTACTGAAAATTGCGAACTGATCATAAACAGCTGTATTACAATATGAATTAAGAGTTACTAAAATAAGCATTAAGTCCATAAGGATCAGGTACGCTTTTAATTAAAGTGTCATTAAAATTATATGAAACAAAATTCTCTAATTATTTTGTTGCTGTTGGAGAATTTGAAGAATTAAGAGAAATATTATGTATATATATATATATATATACATTAGTTCTGCCGCTTGCCGGAAAAACTCAGGTGCATAACAAAATGTTATAGCTGTCCCATATCAAATTTCAACATTCTGCGGCTAATCGGTTTTGCGTTATGAGAGTTATATACATACATGCATACATACACATGCAGACGTAACGAAAAATGTCCCTTCCGAATTTTCCTTAAATCCATTTCACAATCTGTTTTGGAAGAAAGAGTCCTTTATTCTGTCGTATGCACATATGTAACACAAAAAAATCATCCAAATGGATTCGGGGACGGTCACATAATACTTCCTTTATTTTCGTAAAAAAAGTATACATCAAAAGGTGGTCAGAAGCCCGAGTAAGTACAAGCAAAATAAAAGTGTGACACAACAAGATGAAGAAATTAATAAACATCCAGACGATAAAAAAGAAATCCGTGAGAAAATTTATCACTTTGAGAAGAGGGAGATTTATTTCGATTCCTACCAGGTATTGGATAGCATATGGCATGGAAATGAAAACAAATCCCAAGCAAATCGTATTAAGACCCTGCTATGCCATGCCGATTTAACCTTTTAATAAGCAGAGAAGAGAGCAATTCAAAATGACCGCTAGTGGTAATTCTAGGTACATGGAGGTAAATATAAAAAATGAATCATTTAAAAGAGGCCAAATAAATTACTTTGTCATTTTAGTATGTATTTAGGAACGGTGAAGAATAAAAAAGTGTTTAAAGGAAAATTTTAAAAATCCGAAAGTTTAATTTCCTCTGCTGCCAATATGAGAGCTTGAGTAATCTTAGTGTTGAATTTATTTTCATCTAGTATCCTATAAAATATTTCGCTATTCCAACTGGGCGTCCTTATTGATAACCAGTACTTATAAGCCATATTAAACTCCCTTTCCTTAAAATAATCCTTTTGGGCGGTTGTTAAAAAATCTAAAATCGTTCATTCCCCCCCCCCTCTATTTTTCTTTTCTTTTTTTCATCCATTGTAATTTTTACATGAACGTATTTTCTGTTTTGCATGTTTGCTTTATTATTGACAATGATTACTTATACAGGAATGCATAATCAAACTAAACAAGTATCTATATCAAAATCAATCCATACTTTACTGCCGCACAGTTTCTTTCAAATTATTATTATTTTAAGTAAACCTTCACTAATGCAATATTATGTTTTCGCCTTTGTAAATACAAAATGAATGTCTTCTCTTTTATTCATCACTCTTTTATTCTAAGATGAGTAAAAATGTCTAGATCTTATAAATGTTTCATTCATTTTCTGCGCACTAGCTACACATCAAAGAAATGTAGTAATTTAATACAGTTAGGATTAACAGACTGTTTTGTCATTAATGAAAATGAATGCTTTGGATAATTAAAAACTATTATGAACACAGTTTTCGTATAACTTCGCATTTCTTTGTTTTTCGAATGCACGTTTAGAAATGGTTTTAGTTATATCTCTTCTTATTCCGATTTTATGTTTTTAAGCATATATATTGCTAGTCATCATTTGCGGTTTTTAGACTTGTTCAAAGTAACTTTCATAATGCATTACTAAGTTTAAAGCAACTAAATTAATATTTACTATGTTGTAAATCATATATATATAGTATATATGCCTTTTAAAATTAAATTAAAAATTCATAATAATATGAGATAATATGTGTGAAGATAATGTTTGGTAACTAAGGTAACCCCCATAGCACAAAACATCCTCAGGATGTCCTATTTAAGTCGCAATATCCCGGGACATACTTAGGATGTCCTAAGGATGTTGATATGAGTGAAGTGTCAGAAAATGAATACTTTTCGCTTTAAACTATTCTTTTTAAAATTATTATAAAAGTAAAAATGTTTCAATATTTGTGATATTTAAATCCGGCATGTGCTGAAACATATTATATATAAGCTTTTGTTCTAATTATGGACATTTGATCCATTCTTTTATGCAGCCATACTGCATAAAAAATATCCTTATATAAAACTTGAATGTAAGGAATTAAATGTATTCATACCATATACTAGAACTGATGTCTGTTAGCACATCAGAAGGGAATTCATATGTAAAGAATCACGTATGGAAGTTAATTTCATTCGCTCTAGTAAGTCATCAGCCAATAGATCAAAGCGATAACTTGAAGGTTCTGAATTCAATTCCAGCGAAGAAACGGCTTTCTGTTAAACAACCCTTGTTTTTCCCCTTCACTGCAAGTGATAACTAAGCTTCAAAGATGATATATTTTTATGAGACTAAGATATACTTAAAGATGACACTTTCTTGTGATGTAATGGTCAGTATATTGGTCATCTAATTCTGAGCAATCAAATTCGACTTTCAAGCATGTGTCCGGATAATTTTTGAAAGATCTTTTGCTCTAAGCTCCTTTCTTCACCTTTGTGGTATTATGTTTCGCACACTATTAATAATAATAAATATGATATGCTGGTAATGATATCAATAAAGTGTATTTAAAAATAATCTGCTTTTCTACTGTACGAACTCGTGAAGTCCTTCTCAAAAATAATTTTATTTCCTATTGTACGAGCTGCTGAAACATATAAATAAGGTATTAAGGTACCTAAAGCTTTAATTCAGCTTTAAATTAAAAAAATAAATATATATAATTAAAAATATGTAAAGCAAAATACTAATTTAAATTTTAAAATATCTACTTAATTTTCTATTTTAATCTGGGTAATTCTCCTTTCCATCTTTTACGTAACACAGGATAATATAACTATTTCGGGACTTAAAATTCCCAATTCCAATACATTTCTCCTGCGGAACTAAGCCTCCATATTGGATGACACACTTCACTTCTGCTTTCGGTCTATAGCTAGACTGCTGCATTTCGCTTCTTTACTTACCGCCAAACTATATATTATGAAGCAGACGCGATTAGCGGGTTAAATTATTTATACTCGCAAACTTAAATTAAAATACAAAAGAATATTTAACTCAGTCTTATCTGTAAGCTTAGTATGCATCATCATCTATCTATCTTAAACATGTATAAAATGTTTTCTATCTTCTGTAACATTCCTTAATTATTGAACACATACACATATACATTTACGTAATATTTCGGTGTAGATGATTTGAGGGTTAGAAGACAGCATACATCCATAAAGGACGGAATAAGAAGGAAATCTTTAGCCGAGGTAATGGTGATTCAACGCAGTTCATAATTAAAACAGGTTATATATCATCATTATGTGTACTCAGTGCACCCCACAATAGCACAGTTTACATTTTTTTTAAACAAAGGTGATAAATAGCAGAGGCAAAAGATGCATGTTTGAAAGAAGCAAGCCAAAGCAGCAAAATATTGTTGCGTGCGTACGGGTTCGTTATGAAATGAATGCACAAGTCCGATGAAAAATGAACAAAAATTTATTATTATCACAACAAAAATGCTTAAATTTTCTCAAATTATCATGCAGTATTACAATATCTCACAGTAGTTATCTTAACAACAACAAACTAAGCAACTAACTACAAACTGAGATGTTTTCCTCCTTTTATAAGATTTTAAAATCACGCGCTAGAATTTTCCAGTACTTTCTTGAAATCAAAAAGAGATATTTATTTATTTAATGCACGCGCTCTTGTATTTTCAATTTTCCGGCTTAGCTTTCTTTTAATATTCGTCACGCGCTGCACTGCGCGAGAAATAAAACCATTTAATTTATAATTGAACTAACATTAGCTTTTTAAATACCAAATTCGTAACACTGCCCCCTTCCCAAGGACTGCACGTCCCGGGCAGTACAATCCCTGGACAGGAAGCTAAACTTACAACTGTGGCATAAATGCATTATAAGCATTACATTACAATAATAAACAACATGAACAATAAATGCAATAAATAAAACAAATCAAATACTAAATGCAAATCAAATACTAAATACAAATCAAATCAAATACGCATTTAAAAACAAAATGGACCATGGTTTTATACTATTTACAATTATTTACATTATGTACTATGGCCATAGTAATAAGCTAACCTGTCGTAAGAGTTCGAAGACTCACGGATCCGAGCCACGACGTCATTCGTGTTCAGCACTGTATATGGACCATCCGAAGGTGACTGTAATTTAGGACTCAGTCCTTTTCGTCGAGTCGGATTCCACAACCACACCTTGTCTCCTTCATTGGATCTATGTCTAGTAGCTCGCTTGTCGTATCTGGTCTTCACTTTCTCCGTCGCCAAGTTGACTCGCTTTCGTGCAGAACGGTGCATCCCGTCAAACCGGGCCTGGACATTTTGGTTGTGTTCCTCAGGCGATGAAGGCGCATCCGTACGGCGAGCAAACAGGCGGTCACAAGGCAGACGAAGGTCTCGACCGAAGAGCTTCTGAGATGGAGAATAGCTGGTAGTCTTGCGTTTCTTTTCGACCCTAGCATGATTTCGGCGGCTTCCCGAGCTGGGTCTTTCGGACAAGGCGTCGGCATTTCCAAGTGAGGATCTCTTCTGAGGATGGATAGTCATGTCACCAGATGCTGAAAGCAGTTTGTTGTTTTTGAAGTCTAAGGAAAAATTGTATTTCCTTAAAAAGTCCAATCCGAGTATGCATGGAGCTGTGATATCTGTCACATAAGAAGTGTGATGGTAGGCGGCACTTCCAAACGTGATGTTTACGTTTAACTTCCCAGTTATGTCGATCTTATCACCAGACGCAGTCTGAAGGGTAACACAGGATGGCGTCCAAATAAGTTTATCTTTAAACTGTTCAGCTAAATCTTTCCTAATGATGGTAACATTAGCTCCTGTGTCAATGATCATATCGCAAGGAACTCCATCGATATTCCCATTAATGGACATTCCGTTACTGTTGCCACTCACTGTATAAATTTTAAGCGTTTTAAAACAAGGTTTTTCATTATCTGACAACCTCCGTTCCTCGATATGGTCACTAATTTGTTTACTGCGTCATTGCTGGGAAATGGTCTTATTTTCCGTACCTCGGGATGTTCTGCAATTTCTTCGTATGTGGCCTTCAACTCCGCAGTTCCAGCATTTTAGAATTAGTTTCTTTTCACTTATGTTCCGTCTCAAGCCACTGACTTGTCTGGTAAAATCATCTGCTTTATATTCCGTACCCTGGGGTGTTCTGCAATTCCGTCTTAGGTGACCTTCACTACCACATCTCCAACACCTTAGAGACACTTTCTTCTCCCTCCTACTCCGTATCAAAGCTTCGACTTGTCTGGCTAAATCATCTAAACGAGCCATCAGTTGATCCACTGGCTCATGGACTCGCACAGCTCTAACTGGGTAGCGATCTCTATTAGTTGCTTGCTGGGCTGCCTCGAACTTCATGGCGTACAACAGAGCGCTTTTTATGTCCTTTACATCTGCCATTCGAAGAGCTTTCTGTATTTCAGGATCCCGGATGCCGTCGATGAAATATTGCAGCGACAGGATTTCTCTTGTTTCTGTCGGGCACTCCGAAAAGGCGAGGTGGGACAGCCTTTCAACATCCGTGGCGAGCTCCTGAAGCGTTTCGGTGAGCTTCTGTTGACGAGATTTTAATTGGAGCCTGCTGTAGTCTTTTAAACATTTCTCGCCGAAGCGCAGCTCCAAAGCGCCGGATAGAGCTTCGAAATCTAGCCTTTGATTTTCGGGAAGCGTCTGCAGGATATCCGCTGCGTCTGCTCTCAGAGAAGCGGCGAGATGACAGGCCTTAGCTTGGGAATCCCATCCATTCGCATCCGCAACGATAGAAAATTGTGTCCTATACACCTGTCAGGAGGTCTTCCCATAATATGTAGATAGTTTCAGAACGGAACGAGCAGGCATCGATAAAAATTTGAAACCTTCAAATTTTTATCCGTTTCCTACCGTCGCTATGCACTTCTTTAGGCCGTCAACTTCTTTGGCGACGGCAGCAGAAACCCTATCATCAATTTGTTGTTCGACGGCAGAAACTCTTTCTTCAATTTGTTGTTGGAAGGCCGAAGCTCTTCCTTCGACTCGTTGCTCCACAGCCGACAGTCTATCTTCTATTTCATCTTTGACAGAAGAAACCTTTTCTTCAATTTGCCCGACTTTATTTTCGACAGCTCCTATTCTGTCTTCCATAGCCTCAAATTTACTTTCTATTACGCAGGTTATTTCTCTTTTTATTTCGTCTTGACCTGCTTCAATCTTTTCTTGTACAGCTTTTATGTCTTCTTTAAAAGTTACTTGACCAGCTTCCAACTTTTCGTGAACGGCTTCCATTTCCTTTTTAACGGATCTCATCTCTCCTTTAACGGAATCTTGGCCCAATTTCATTTCTTCCTTAACGGATTCCTGGCCCAATTTCTTTTCTTCCTTAACGGAGTTGACGGCCCCTTCCATCTTTTCTTGGAAAGCAGCAAATGCAGTCATCATTTGCCTTAATTGTTCTTCCATCGCTCTTGTTATTGGCATTCAAATCCCACTTCTGACACCAAAAATTGTTGCGTGCGTACGAGTTCGTTATGAAATGAATGCACAAGTCCGATGAAAAATGAACAAAAATTTATTATTATCACAACAAAAATGCTTAAATTTTCTCAAATTATCATGCAGTATTACAATATCTCACAGTAGTTATCTTAACAACAACAAACTAAGCAACTAACTACAAACTGAGATGTTTTCCTCCTTTTATAAGATTTTAAAATCACGCGCTAGAATTTTCCAGTACTTTCTCGAAATCAAAAAGAGATATTTATTTATTTAATGCACGCGCTCTTGTATTTTCAATTTTCCGGCTTAGCTTTCTTTTAATATTCGTCACGCGCTGCACTGCGCGAGAAATAAAACCATTTAATTTATAATTGAACTAACATTAGCTTTTTAAATACCAAATTCGTAACAATATGTTGCGAAAAGTAGCAGGAGTATTTAAAGACTTGATTTCTTTGTTTAAATTTTTATTTCTACGATTCGATGAGAGCCATCCGCAGGAGGCGAAATGACATAATGCGAACTAGTTTTCAGATATACCGCAGCTTAAATTCCAGGAAGGGGACATGATCAAATTAATGATTTTCATATTTTAATCATACTTATATATATCTAAGCATATAGTGCATGTTCATATACATTATACAAATAAGCATGTGTTCAGCTGAAATCCACAACTGTGAAATACGGGTTTAGTTCTAAGTATGTAAAGTAAATGAAGTAAGTTGCTACTAGTTGCTGGCTACAAAACTATTGACAAGTATATGACAAAAATGAAGGTTATATAAGTGATTTCATCGAAAAGCTAACACCATACTTAAGAAATGATGTGGAAAATCATCACAAGCTAAACTACAAATTATAATTTTTTCAATGCATGAATTTTATAAATGCTTATTAACAAGTTTTATTTATGTAATCAATTGTCTTTCGTCAAATGAATCGGATAATAATTTAATCCACAAGGATTTATTTCGTATAACAAAAGAAAATTCTTCGATACTAATTCGTATAACACAAATTGAGAATTTTCTCAGCGTCAGTGCTAAATAAATATTTTCATCAGGTTTGTGTTACACCACTTTCAAGTACACGGAACACTAGATGGGAAATGACCAGAAATAATCCATATACCACCACCTACCAATGCTTTCCCTTACTAAAGACGTATACTACATTTGTTGGCAAGAATTTATGAACTTTGGCTTCGCTTAGAGAGCCACCATATGTTGCCAGTCGGATACCTTTATGGCTTTCATATTGAACAGAAGTATTAATGTCCCGATTTAGGGGAAGAGGTTATATTACACAAGAGTTTAGTGCCAGGAACCTTGATGGAGTAAATCTTATATTAATCCCTTATACGAAAACATTTTTCTAAACACGTTGACGAAAAATTGGTAATTCTCCAGATTTTCGCCAATTTTGTTTTACATTTGAAATATTAAATTCCAAGATCCAGCTAGATATTTAGTGTAATATTATTTTAAAGTTTTAAAATCCATGCATTCTCTAAAATTAAGAACAATCAGATTATCTTAAAAACTAAAACTTGATTTTTTAATAATATCAATAAGCTACTTTAATATTGCATTCTAGAGATTGCATTAGTATGCGACTTCTCATCTTTGGAATTCATACATTTAAAGTAAGACATACGAAATATAATACGAATATATAAATTTAAATGCAATTATAATTGGAAATCTTTCAAAAACCATAAAACTATAAATTCGATTTTCTGAGAATACAGAGATTACTTCAGTTACTTAATTATGTATTAACGAGTTCAATAATATAAAGCAGTAGGTACCTGAAGGTACGAAGATTTCTGTATTGATGTGTTCGATTATTTAAGTCTCGATTATAAAGTATACATTGAATTTGTACAATTTCTCAATATTTTCTATTTTATATGCATTAAATTATTTTTTTTACTATAATTTTAAGCACTGCATGTTTCATTTCTGTAATTCATATCGTATAGAATATTCTATGCATATAGGAAACTTTCAAAGGATTTCGCCAAAATTGTTATGAAATTTTTTAAATAAAAACAGGTGGAAAGCCATCACAGTAAATTTTCCTCTAATAACAAATTAATTGAAAATACCATCATAAGTTGATTTTAAACTATTAGTTTATAATAATTTTCTTCCTTTTTAGCATGCCTTTGTGGTCAGCACACTCGGTACGTATCGAAAGGTCCGTGGTTCGAGTCCCAGCGAGGGCATTGCTCCTTTTTAACTCTCCTGCCTCGAAATAACCTAATGTCTCTACAGTTACTCAATAATAGAAAACTGTTTTTTCATTATTACCTGATTGTTTTTTGTATGTTTAATAACCTAAGCATTATGACAACTCATTTGATAACCTGATTCAAAGTTGGAAAGTACTAAAAAGCTTGAATAAAAAATCTGATGTGTACACACATGACTTGTATGGAATATTAAATTATACGCATTTTCCTGAATTCCATTGAAACTTATTATGAATTCTTCTTCGTTGATGTTAAGATTATAAAGAGTGCATTCATTCTATTGCATAAACCACAATAGAATGAATGCACTCTTTATAATTCGCTATATTTATTTACCATAACGACACTCTGGCGCTAGGTCCACTTAACAGCGTTACATCTCATTCATTTTATTACGCAGAATGCACTTCATTTATATCATCTGAAGAATTACCTAATCGCTGCCACATGTTCTATTTAAATCCTGTAACAAATCTAAAACGATGTATAAAAGAAATTAAACAAAAATAAAGAAACAATTTATCACAGAAGATTCAGCGTCGCTTACCTAGCGCGCATGCGCTACTCGTAAACATTCTCCTCTGTACGAGTCAGACTGACGACAATACTTGCTATTAGGAAAACCACTAATTTCCTCGAATTTTGTTACAGATATATTTCTCATTCAATTAATTCTGTTCTCACTTCGAGGAAAGGGAAATTACATAAAAACTCAAAATATCTTAATTAAAAATTGAAAGATATAGAAAAACACCAAATACAGTTAAAACACTTCGAAATTTTTCACAATTAAAATTAAGAGTTTCTGCTCAGAAGCAAGCAGGAACCCGTCCAAAAACCCAGAAGAAAACTGAGGTGTAGATTTTATTATTCATGCCAAATATGCGTCACTAATTGTTGAAATTCGCTTTGTGAAACCAATGTACGGTATAAATCCCGAAATTAGGAACAATACATTAACTGACGCTTATAAATAAGGCAAAGGATTATCACACGATGTAGATTTTTTTATGATCATACTCTTCTGCAACACGCTGGCTACCAGCGCAACCTGTTGTTCTGATTCAGGCCTGCAATCTGGTATAATGCTGCATATTTGCATTTGAAGACATAGCAATCGTGATCACTGAATTTTCCTCAACGGCATATCATTGAATTTATAGTAAAGCATTTCATACAGCACTGGATATCGCCATGATCCTCGCAAAAGTTCAGTAGAATTTGGTGAGGGATGAAGAGAATACGGGGAAATGATAGATAAGTCTCTTGTCCTATGATTTAGAATTTTTTCCCCCAATTTCTATAGAAGTGTGTTGATTACCTTTTTAAGATATGATGCTAAGCAAAATTGTGTATAGCGCACTAGTTGTACGAGTAGCGTGCTTAAATAACTTACCTTCTACCTCATAACCTGCCATGATCACAAGGGCTGTAGTTTATAAAGGATAACCTAAATTGCAGCTGAAGAACAATAAACTTTAAATGCACTTGGCAGCTCTACTCTTGTTATTTACAGCGGCAGAGCGACTCGTATAGCTTCACCTTCTGCTTGAGAGACACAGTTGCTGCTCTGTAGGCTCTTTACCTGCTGCGTTATCGTACACGTTATGCGCCAAACCAGTCTGTGCTTTGGCAATTTTTGGGCGGCCGGGAAGAATCATGAACAACGTTCATGACATTGCTGCCCAATTCTAACTGCACTAGATATCAAAATGACCAGAACTTCATGGTGTTTCTGGAGCCCTTTCTTCAGAGTCTCTATGAATAGGTATATATTGACGCAGTGAAATATAAGAGTATGTCTGGTGATGCAAAAAACAGCAACTTCGAGTGGTAGACTAGACCTAGATATATTTGGATCTAGCAGACCAGCCATAATTTGCAGGTTGTTAATAGACGGCATTCGGGATGCCTCGCATATGCAAAATATAAAGTACTTCAGATAAATATGAATATTATTGTAGATACGTTTAGATGGATTCGGATCCCAGGGTGAAACATTGTGACTGCAGACCCATTCAACATATAACCTATCCAACATATAATAAAATCAATTTCATACTTTTGAATAGTTCTTTTCTTCCTTTTTTGGCTTGTTTGTTTATGTGTGGTATGGAAGCACATGTAAAGGAATCAGCTTAATATATATGAAGCGTTCTATAATTTGATTATTCTCTATATATTATTACACATATAAATTAGAAGAAAAAGTTCATCCAATAAAATTTACTTGTTGCAAATTGAATGAATTATAGAGAAAATTGCGTTCACAGCAAAAGATTAAAATGAGAAAATTTTTCTATTAAAAGAAGTAATTGACCTTTTGTGTAAAAAATATAAAAATGTTAAAGTATTATACTTGATTTTCAGTGCTTCTTCGTGACTGCTCATTTCAATAACAACTTTCATTTACATTTACTCTATTTAAAGTTCTTTTTTTTTTTTTAGGAAAGGTGCCTATAATTCTTTAGATATTTTTCTTTTCATTAAGTATACAAGATATTCAGGGAATGATTGAAAAATGTAAGTTATTCCAAACATTCAGTGATTAAATGCATTATTTGTCTTATCTAAACGTGCTTTTTATTGTTTCGTATTGAAACTAAATGTCTTCGCAGGCTTAAAACAGAATATTTATTACCAGTTGGAAGCCAAATTAATATGTAAGTAATGGCTTTGATGATGCCAAATTAATATGTAAGTAATTTTATTATTAGTATATTTTTAGTTCAGAAGGGCTATTAGTCTCTAAACGGCATTTTGTGTCGAATCATCTTTCAAATTGTTGCCACCAACTATTATCGCCCTGTATTATATTTAAAAAACAAAATAATGAAGAGTCTACATGAATACGTGTATGTTTCTCGCATTGTGAAAAAATAACTGTACCTAGAATCATCATATTTTGAATAACATAATCCTCAACCCGAACATGTGCATGTGGAAGCCCGAATTTGGAATTTGTTTTATTGGTCTATTTCATATAATGTAAAAAACTAAACGATTTTTTTATTAAAAACTCAACAATTTCAAAGCGAGCAGTGGTAACACTGTAGGGAATAAAACATTTTTATCTCCAGCGCGCGACACTATCTAACGGAAATTCTAAAGATATCCTGTTTTTAAATATTTTTAGCACAATGTGGTCAGCATGCTCTCGAGAAGCCCAAATGCCCTCAAAACATGTATGTGCCTGTTGTCCATTTTGGCGTAATGTAAAATCTGAAAGATTTTTTTTTCTTTTGTTTTTCATTTTATTATTTCTTATTTTTTTGATTTAGAATAAGGTTCACATTTTGGACATTTTATGTAAAGTTACGTTTTTAAACTAAATTAAAAAAAAATAATAACAATAGATTAAGTAAAAAATGAAAACAATAATAAAAATGAAAACAATAATAAAAATAGATAAAATAAGACATGAAAACAATAATAATAGACAAAATAGGAAATGAAAACAATGATAATATTAGATAAAATAAGATTCAGGGTTAAATATAAAAAAAAAGCCTTCCAAATGGTATAGTCGCCCAAAATTGCCCAAATAGTATACGGTTAGCGTTGCTGACTGTCGCGCCGAAGGGCCCGGGTTCGAATCCCGGAGGAAGCATGTATATTTGTAAGTCTACAGTGTCCGTGCGGCATGGGGCGCTCTAAATATGCGGCGAGCCGAAAGTCCTCTCGAGAGATTGGTGACTGGTGGTAGGGGAACAGGGGTCAGAGAACCTCGGAACCGTCCCCTCTATGTGCTCCCCGTCAAACTGGAGGCGAAGCTAAATCGCATTTTCACGTAAGGTATTCAAGGCTTTTGCCAACGACAGGCATAAACTTGTTCTCCTTGCAGGAATTCCGTGGGCTTAGGCTGACTATAGGCCTGACAAGTGAGGATTAGCAGCAAACAACCATACATATAAGAAAGACGTATCAAAATGTCGAAAGCCAAATTTGATTTACAGTGGTTACGAACGAGGTTTGAAGTTGCAACATTTCCCTTTGTAATCCAGTGCGTTGACACTCAATTGTCTCTGATATTAGTTTTCATAAAAAATAATGGTACAAGTAGACGTCATTGCAAAGGTAATTTAAGTAAATGTTCAATAAATGAGTGCCATGTGACCCAAGTTGTAACTGTCTTCGAAAATATCATAAGTTCATTTCATTCAATACTCTTTTACAGTCTTATTTTAGAAGTTTCTGTATTATTGAAGTTATTTCCTTGTATTTAATATTAAATTACTCATAAAGCTTCTTGTTATACATGAAATAGCTGAAATTTGTAATAACTGAAGAGAATTTTGTAAGGCAGAAAATCTGATTTCGTAGAAACTGTAATTTATTTACGTTCCTATTACTTACGGTGTTACATACAGGTCAAGCATATGTATATACTGGTCGGATCACTGCTTTATAAATACAGAATTTTTCCTTTTAATGAGCATATGAAATTTGTACCAATATATATATATTAGTAACGATTTCCTAAAATAAAAACTCATCGCTCTGTGGTTAGGACGCCATACTGAAAAGTGTAAACAAAAAGTTTTTTTTTTTTCCGATTATGACTCGTAATAAGAACTCAGTCAGCTATTGGTGGCTTCTCGTTCACGTAGCGGGCGAAAAAACTGAACACGAGCGAATTCAGGTTTACGTCCTCTGAGTAATGTGAATTTACGCCGGCAAAAAATAAAATTGTGGCAACTACATCGCGAGCGTACTCGTGTGGAAGGGCTTTTAGTGCCAGTTATTGAGGTCGTTGTTAATAAATAATATTACTCAGATTGCTCAGAGAACTCTTTTTTAACGATAATTGGCAGGTAGTTATTTACCCATGAGTTTGGAGTTTTGCAGTGTAGAAGGTTTCTTCGTCATATTGCGTCACATTTAAGTAAATTTAAAATACATTTCTTAGGAATACAATCTATTGGACTTAAAATTAGACTTTTAGGGTATTTTCACCCTCTTTACTGCATGCTTTCGTGGTGTAATTGGAACTACATTCGACTCGTATTTGAGAGGTCCGGAATTCGTATACCGGCAAGAGCATTTCACATTTTTGACGTTCGTGCATCGATTTAACCTAATTCCATAGCGTTTTCATACTAATTTTAAATTGAAGAAATAAGTACTGCTCTAGAAGCATATTTATTAAACATTAAGGTAAGGAACATTAGAACTATTTTCAATTAGATCAGAATCAAAGTAGGTGTTTTATAAAAGATTCTGTCAAAATGTTCTTCATATTTGCCATGCAAATTTACATACATAACTATTTCTATTCAGTATGAAATTAACACATATACTTTTATTTTTCATTACACCTTGAAGAGGCAACGATCCGACTAGAGAAAAGAATGCTGATGCTAAGAGAAAAATAAGAAATGTCACATTTAAAATACCATTTTTTCCCAGTATTGTTTCTTTAAGAAATGAATCTAAGACAAAATCTCGCTCTCAGTAGAGATCAGTTTTGTTCCACTTATATGCTGAACCAGGAATTGGGAAATGAGTGCAGCAATTAACAAGGTATACAACAGTTCATTTTTACCAAGAAGTGAGTAAAGCAATTCATAAAAGTAAGATACATCGTCATAGGTACTTGCAAAACTAGCCTCTACAACAGCATTTCCTATTTTTTTCTGGCTTCACTTTATATGGGATTAAATGTACTGTATCATGAATATTTTCTGAACAACATTTATTCTGTCTCCCAACTAAAGCTTATACTACTTACTTGAATGGGAAAATTGAAGCCATTTTATTTTATCTTTCAACAGCCCTTCAACCGAAAAGACTACATCTGGAATTCTGTTATTCTCTTGACTCTACAGCATGCCTTGAATCGATTGTCAATAACAAGTATCTGTAAAACAATCTATCTGTAACTGAGGAGAAAACTTTAGAGATATAGATTTCTAAATTAATGTTTCGGCAGTTCATCCCAGCTCTTTCTGGCTTATGGTCAAGTGAAAATATGATCAATTGATAAATAAAGTACAGCTGTACTAAACACAATTAAAATTAACATTCATTAATAAAAATTGTTTACCAATCTTTATCTAAAAATACATTAAAAGGTTCCCCTAGTCCTCTTATTACTTTACCCCTTCCCCATTAACTAATATAAATTGTTAATTTTCCTTGAAGTTTTCCTTGATCACATAAACTAAAGATGTTTCCATATGATAAATTATGCGAGTAAATAGGACGGTTTACAGGATGGTTTAGCGTTATTATGAACTTGATTTAATCCACTTAAAATGAATTTTTCAGTCAGATTTGATGCATTAATATACTGATCTAATAACATATCACATTTATTATTCTAATCCTTAATCACTCTGACGAACATCCTCTACACTCTACACATTTCAACAATATTCTGAGTCACAGAAATGTTCTGAAAAAGCCCATTCAGCAAGTTTACACATTTGAATCCATATAATATATATGTATAAAACACAAAAGACTAGATTTCATCAAGATGTCTAAGAATAAGAAATTCGACCCTATTTCGAACTTTTTTATTTAAATCCGGATAAGTTTAGGAATAAAAGACAATTTTTAAAACATTTCGAGGTATAGAAACCAAAATATTATTCGTCATCCTTCGTTTAAGAATTTATGTCTATTTTTAAATAAACGTACATTTAAGAGCATATACTTCTTGCCCCATATAGGAAACAATGGAGAATTTAAAGTAATATTTTAGTTTAAATTCCAGGAATAATTTCGATCTTCTAACCATTGTCTCGCAGTTTTAAATATAATTTTGTTTTTTATATTTGCCCATCGAGAAACTAAAAATGAATAATTAGAAGTTAAAAATGAGGTGATGTTACAATATCAGAAAAGCAAGTATTTTCATTATAATAACACAAAGCATTACATTTTGAGTTCGTTTCTGTGATATCAAAAAAAAAAAAAAAAAAAAAAAAAAAAAAAAAAACGTGACTGTTCGTGTGAACTTCTGGTACCACACATATAACTCACCGATAAATATATACTATTAACTTTTTCAGAGAGTGCCAAAATTCATAAAATAAAGTTCTTAAGAACAATTTTATACTCTGATGGAAAATTAAATCTTAATATCAAGAATAAACTAGTTTAGTTGAGTGAAATCTAGACAAAGCGTTTATCTAGCTAACATATTCATTTCATTAACGTTTCAAGATTATAGGTTAAGGTATGCGCAAAAAAATCAATTTCAAATGTGAAATGACGCTACGTTTTTAACTGCTATTGTCGCCACGATATTGAATGTAAATATGCAAACGTGCATGCATTATGTAACACATGTGCTACATGACATTTTGTAGGATGGAGTTCTATGCCTGTCGCACTTGCTCAGTCAAATGAGAAATTGTCTGTACTGGTTGTGAAAGACCCTACATGTGTCGCGCAATGGTTTTTGATGCGTTCTGGATAGAGAAAAGATCGTATGATCTCGTAGTCCAACGCAACACGCTGATAATCTGTAGAGCACGTTGGGTGTTAGCAGTGGCATGGTACGAGTGGGGAAATGGCTCCTGGAATATTCATCAAGAACTGCAGCGCCCACCAGAGGCCGAGCAGTAAACACTGTTGAACACTGTTAGGTCGGACTTGGGTTCAAATCCATTCAGACGGTTTGGTTGTATGAGTATTTTCGTGGTTTTTCCCATGTGTAACTTGTATATGAGCCAAATTCCCTTAGAGAGTCCTCTACGAAAGCATCCCTCCCCATAGGCTGATAGCTATTGTATGCTATATCATAATTAAACTAAACCTATCAGGACTCGTATTCCTCTTTACTTACTTTGGAAACATCAACTGTCCTGACTCGGAACAGGGAGCTTACTCAAGCTATGTTCGATAAATTGTGAAGTAGACAATACACACAGGAAGGGTATACGAAACCCTTTATTTTTCTATCTTTGCAGAGCTTTCCGGAACTTCGGAATACAGAGACCAACCACTTGTGGTCTGAACGTAAGAATATAAAAATACTAAATAAAACTCTAACTAAACTAACTTTGGATTAATATACAAGTGCCTACTTTAAGATTGGCCGTTAATTAACAAAAAGCCGTATGTAGTACAGAGAGCTGCTAAAACTACGATACGTTTAAAATTATCACGAGGATTAAACCTCTGGCCTTGAAGGCAACCAGCAACCAAGTAAAACTACTATGGCAAGCGGCCTGCTTCTAATAACTCCTTCCTCTCTCTTGCTTGGCAAAAAGCCACAACTTAAGTACTTGACGTTAGCAAGACAAATTTGCATAAATAAGTTAAAAGCTTTTAATTCTGGCCGGAAGTAGAAAATAAGTGATAGTAAAGATTTAAAATAAAATAAACGTTAGTAAAACTTATGATCCTTACAAACCAACCAAGTAAACTAAACCAGACCGAAAATGATTGTGCAACCCTTGCAATCGACAGTCTAACGTACGTATCAAGGTATCTGGAATAACAATAATAATGCTCTGTAGCTTGACACCAAATGGCGATAATTTGGAGTGAGTGGCATGGCTGCTACAGGGCATGTGGCTCGGAGCGTTACTGCAAGAAATCGATTTGTTACAGTTCAGTGTGTCATTCTGGTGCTAACAAAAACCTACTAAGGTTATTGACTTTCTAGCTGCTATAAATCAAGAGCTATTCATCGCATATTATCCACCCCAAAAAAGTTCTCTAGGGGTATCGAAACAAAGTAATTAAACACAGATGTAATATTTGAGCGTGCAACTCCACAGGAAAGCAATAAACGCCGCTAACATTATGAAGCAGAACTTAGAAGCACCCACAAATATCGCAAGGGACTAACTTTATGTAACGAGCAAAGAGGTGTGATGACAATGGTGGCTCCTTTTTTCCGGACTCGGATTGTTAGATACTGAACTCTTTACCAACACGCATGCGTAGTGTATTCATCGCTACCAAGTCTTTATATAATGCAGTGTAAAGAAAATATGCTTCCTGGAAGCCCTATTTCATAGCCTCTTTCAAAAACATTAAGCTGTTAATACTACACTTTTCGTCTCCTTAAAGGAATTCTTGTCTTACATCTCGCTTACAGTGACTAGTCCGGAAGATAAATAAACCACAAGAAGTTTACATCGCGTATTCAAATAAAGTGTGAGTTGCATATTCATAGCATGTAAGACCTATCTCTGTTACTCCACATAAACTAAATTAGATCTAACAATGAACCTGGCGAATTCTCACACAAGCTTGAATAAATTATCAGCACAGAAGAAAGGGTGCAAAATAACCTTTTATTAATTCATATTAATTCAAACTACATTAACAGAAAGGCACGGACTTCGTGCGTTACAAAACACCGCGCACTTCAGTGGGAATTAAAACATAGAATATAATGCAATTCAACCTAAAAAAATAGCGCAAGAACGCACTAAAATTTACGCCTAAGAGGTGGACTCACAGAAACCTAACCGGCGTGATACTAATCTCATAAGGCCAAGAGGCTTACTAGCATGACCGCGAAATGACAGCGAAACGTGCGGTTGGCTATCATAACACGCTGTGAATAAACTGAGATATTCACAGCTATAAATAGCACTTCACTTAACTTTAAATTTACATCCTGGCGAGGGAATGTGAGGGGAAGTCGAGAAGTTTAGAACAGGAAATCAAACTTAAAATAAATTTGGTATGCAAAATAAGGAAAACTCTACAAGTATTTTTCTAGCGCCCGATTCGCATTCGTCTAACGCAAAATTGAATAGACAGCATGTTT
Organism: Stegodyphus dumicola; assembly: GCF_044657685.1. Taxonomy (NCBI): domain Eukaryota; kingdom Metazoa; phylum Arthropoda; class Arachnida; order Araneae; family Eresidae; genus Stegodyphus; species Stegodyphus dumicola. Next base: position 92,601,024 of record NC_140772.1, on the reverse strand, counting down.
CAGATGTACAAACATGCCTCTCAAATGTCGTTTATCTAGCACAACTCCTATTGGGGTTTCATTTTTCTCCAGTGTATTAATTACTAAATGCTAAAAGTGTATTATGAAAATTGTTACTAATTTTGAATCTCCTGAAACTAAATACGATATTTGTTAAAAATTCAAGTAAGTATAGTACCAAATACTCTGAGTAAATGAATAATATGGAGCATAACTGATATTATATATATCTCTATCTGTCTATCTATCTACCTATATATATAGAGAGAGAAAGAGAGAGATGTAATGACAGCACAATCTTTTTTGAATACTCGATGGCAACTTACATTTAGAATGGTGAATCTGCAGATACTATTTTACAGAAATCCAATTGAGGAATAAATGTTCCATTGAGGTTAGTAACATAGTCCAATCCTGTACAACTAAAAAAAATGTAATGTCAGCACAAATTTCGGAGCACTGATGACACTGAAATGTAGATGCATAGAAATGTTGTTAGCGAATATACTTGATGCTTAGAACGTCCATCCAGTTTGAAAAAGAAACATTCGACCCGTATCCATATTTATTTAAGTTCACATCTGTGATCACAATTCACTTGGCACTCCAATCGTGCCTATTTCCAGAAATATTTTGATTCTATAGCGATAGAAGTGAACATAGATGATTGGAGCAACGTCTTAACAGGAAGAAAGCTTCAGCGAAAAGAAAGAGAGTGTCGCAGTATTTCAGAGAAAGAAGGGAGGGTGTCAAAAAAGGTTTTGGTTTGCTATTATTTTGATTGGGCAAGAGATATCTGCATTGAGGATCACGCAAGATCGCCTGATTAATTTGAATGATGCATTTTAGATTTATAGCGCTCCTATTAAGACAGAGAGAGATGTGTACACAAATTAAATGTAAAATAAAAGCGGTTATAGCCAATTAAAACTAGAGGCTTGCTTTCAAATTGCTTAAATTACATATATATATATATGTAAGACAAATGTTTATCTTATATAAATATATATATATGTTTACTTTTTTGTCCTTTATTACTTTCAGAGCAACAAATTGAAGAAGTCATAAAGCATCACTAAAAGAAATAGTTTCGCTTCTTAGGTAGAAAACAAATTTAAAAATATTCTTATCATAGAATATAAACTTTAGAACATTTCACGTTTTTGATGTTCTAAGAGAATTTGGTTAAAGCAGCAGCAAAACAGATTATTCCAAGGAAAGTTTTGCTTTTAACGTCATACGTTTGATCCAAAGTGAACTGATTAAGTTTTTAAAGTGCTATATTTTTCAGCCTAATAATACGTCGTTCTATATATTTCCTGGGGAGCGTCCTAGTTGCATCCTCATTATGCATGGAGAAAGCTATGAAAGTCACACTGAGCCAATGCATTCAGTTCTCGTGAAGAAAAATTTCAGTCGATCCAGATATCAGTGATTTCATTTCCGCTGAAGCTGTTCCTCTCAACTTATACCACTCGGAATCTTGTGAATTCATATGTGCAGGTTAAGGTTTTAGCTTTCTAGCAATAGCTATACCCGCTTCAAAGGAAAAAGACAGTAGAAGATTTTCCAAGAACAATTCTTTGTACATTCTTTTTAAACTTTTACTCAGATAAATGTGTGAAACAGAGATTCGAATGTCTGAAATAATGTTTAAAATTCATTTTGCTGTATGTCTAAAGTAAAGCATTTGATAAAAAACTATGTCACTGCTTCTGTAGAATTTACTAAACATTCAACTGAATTTGCTAAAAGCTTCGTTGAAAGAATCCGAAAACTCGTTTGTTTCCTCTTAAATTTATGGAAGCACCTTTACTGATAGTTATTATTTAATGCCTTTCGTAAAATCGGATAATTTTTGCCTTTCACCCTTATTTGTTTGTCAAAGTCTTACGAAATTTAAACTTATACTCCCATAGTTCATTTTTATTTTCTTAAGAAGAAGTTTATTAATTTATTTTTGTATTACTTTTTTCGGTAGTAGACTACATAATTCTCATAAATAACTTTGGATATATCCATGATAATTCTAAATTATAATGAGTGCTTTACATATCAGCGAAACATTCTTATTTTTATAGACTTTTATTCTAGTAGGATTTTGAGATTATTTACCTTTTCAACTAATGGTATAGAGAATATCAATTCATTTAATACATTTTGTAGTTATTAAAAAGAACTAGAATATCTTCTTTCACATTATTTCTTTTAACGTAAACACAGATCATACACTGCTGGCCATTAAAACTGCAACACCAGGAAGGAATTATCTGACGAATGTCAAAATTACACGAAAGGAAGAAGAGGATGAGATATGCAAATGATTAATATTTCAGCGCATTTAGGTGACGCAGGAGGAAGAAACGACATCTGAAGCACTGCATAAAAGGAAATTTGTCTAGTGGATTTCTCATTCGGAACGGTCGGAGGTAAGGTCGGATTTTACTCAGGTTATCGCGTTATGTCTCGAATAATAAGAAGAAATGCTTACCAGCCAAGTGTCAGAGTTCGATATACGCAGACTCGTTTCCTATCGAGAGAGTTGATAATCGTTCCGTGATATCACCCGTCTCACGGGTCGAGATCCAACCACCGTCATGCGAATATGGAATCAGTGGGTTGCTGAGGGTCATACTGAACGGCGTGCACAATCTCAACGCCCTCCTATAACTAACGCCAGAGATGACAGACATGCTGTGAGGTCAGCTGTGCAAAACCGTAAACCACATAACGGATAATCAGTCAGGAAATGGGCATGTTTACAGCCCATTTCCTGGCTGATTTCCTGGCCCATTTCCTGGCATACGCAGTATTCGCTCATGCGGTGCGTTGACGTTTGCAGCAGTGTGAACTACAAGCACGGCGACCATTACTTCGGCTTCCCTTGACAATGCAGCATAGAGAAAGACGGCGGCTCTGTTGCGCGGAACATAAAGCTGGATACATGAGTGGCACAATGTCGCCTTTTCAGACGAGTCCCGGTTCTACGTACAGTATTCTGATGGCCGTACAGGTGTCTGGAGATCCGACGTGACCGCACGTGGCCTGCGTGCATTCGATATGGGCATAGGAACCCGCACCTGCTGTGATGGTTTGGGCAGCAATTATCAGAACTAGAGATTGGGTAAACAACACCCAATCTCTAGACGGATCGACCGGAATTTGAATACAGATCGGTACATTTCTAACACCTTACGTCCAGTGATTTTTGCCAATCTTCGAGGCCTGCCAAAAGCAATCTTCCAACAAGATAATGCAAGACCAAATGTTGCACGTGGTGTTCTGACATTCCTCGATACACAGGGCATTCGAATGCATCCTGGCCTGTCTCCAGGTCTCCAGACCTATCTCCCACTGAAAACATCTTGTCAGGGGTTGCTGAGAGATTGGCCCGCCATCCCACTCCAGCTAATATGGTTGCTGAAGTGTGGCATTAAGTTGAACAGCATGGAATGAGTTGCTCGTTTCTCTCGTCGAAGCCCAGTTCGACTTCATGCCTAACCGCGTAAGGGCCATTTTAGCTCTCAGAGATGGTAGATGTTTCTACTGATTTCATACTCCTGTAAACCCCAAAATTGCTCACAAAGTTTAATAATTTTGTCTTCATGCCATAATGTTTACCTACAGTAAATATCTTTTTACTTCCTTGTACGAAGTAAAAAGGAAGTATTGTAATCGCGAAAAGCTTCAGGCAGCATATTTCAACGAAAATATCCACTTTGCCCGCTTTCGAATGCAATTTAACGATGTTTTTGCGTGATATCTATACGTAAGGACAGAATAAAAGACTATTTTACTCTAAAAAAACAAAAAAACTGCTTTAAAATGAATTCTGAAGAGGATTTTTCGTGGCGTCTGTACGAACGTATGTACGTACGTACGTACGTGCGTGCGTACGTACGTATCTCGCATAACTGAAAAACGAGTAGCCTCAAAACGTTGAAATTTTGTATATAAGACTACTATAACATGTAGATGTGCACCTCGTATTTTGGTTTCAATCGGCCGCGCGAAACGTATATAAATATTTTTATAAATATATCCACTCTGTTACCCGGCTCAGTGATCTCAGTTTCTTTACTCTTATATGTTTGTAAATTGTACATTTTTGGTTTAAAAATGATTGAATTATGTTGTTTTAACTTCCGGTTAAAGTTTTTATGCCTTTCGTAATTCTGGAAGCAATATTTGTACAATTATGAACAATTTAAAAGCTGTTTAAGTGCGGTTAAGTTTTAAATAACATGGCGGACATATTTGTTTACATTTGAAAAAGCAGAATTGTAGATTTGTTGCCAATCTAGAGAGACTAAGCTTCGCAACACAAAAATAACGCCTTTATTTATTATTGCGAATTAAATCATGCTTAATCCTTTCTGGAATTGTTTCGCGGAAATAAGTATTTAAGATTTACTTCGTAATTTTTAATACAGATATTTTGAGTTTTTATGTATTTTTGCCTTGTCGCGAAGTGAAAACTGAATTAATTGAATGAGAAATACTCAATCGTCTGTGAAAAACTATTTCTTTTCCGTTTTGTCTGCTTAATTTCTTTTACACATTAGCTTTATACAGCTTTGTTATAGTATTTGAATAGACCATGTGGCAACGATTAGATAATTCTTTAAATGATATAAATTTTGTGCATTCTGAGTTATAATATGACCCGCATTATTATTTTGCTATACGAGTGTGATTCTAAAATTTAGGAAGTGGAGGGAATTTATTTATAAATAGTAAGTGTTTTTCGTTGGTCCCTTTCGAGAGGTGTACTTGGAGTAGCTCATCTGGACAAGTTCGTGAGTATATTTTTGATTTCTATGCTTTCATTATGGACATTGTCTTGTACATCGATAGGATAGCTTGACTTGGTAAATATGGATGAGATAAATGATTTACCAGTCCTTAATAAGCGCGATATTGTTGAGAATATTCTTAAACATGGCACGATTGAGGATTGTAGGCAGATTATGGCTGAGTTTAACTTAGCGTTTAACACGTTTAGAAATGGCTTACGGAAAATCATCCCAGAAATTGAGCAATGGCTCCAAAAAACTTTTGCAGAGTTTGAGAACTGTGTAGCGATTAAACAAGCTTCAGGAGATTCAGTGCAAAATATCTGCGGTAGCATCCCGTTAGTTAATACTAGCAATGATTCGACATCTAATCAAAATACAAAGCAACCCAAACCAGTTTCAAATGTTATTCAGGAAATAAGCAAAATAAATAATTATAATGAAAAATGGATTACACCCAAAAAAATACCACAAACGCACACTTAGTGAAAGCAGTAACGCTTCAATGACGTCAACCAAAAATAAATACGCTTCACTAAAAATAGATGATAAAATGGGCACTACAAATGTTAGTTCGCTAAACTCACAAGAAGGCAGTACTAATAATGAAGGTGATTCCATTACGCCCAACAAAAAGGCTAACACAATTCCGCCGATTATCATTTCAGATGTTACGGACTGGAAAGCCCTCAGAGATAATATAAGCAATTTACCATATCCATGGAATGTGTACAGAAAAGTGGTGCTATCCACATTAAAGTAAAATCGGACACTGAGTATCGTGAAGTCAAGAGATACCTAGACCAAAAGTAAATTCCTTACCATACCTTCTCTCTCCCTCAGGATAAACCAATAAGAGTTGTAATCAAAAAATTATCTGTTCACACCAAATCCGAGGACATTATGGAAGAACTAATAGATAATAACATCCCGGTTAAAACAGTAAGACAAGTTACCAAGAAAATAGACAATGAAATTGTCAAACTACCCACTTTCATGGTTGAAGTCAAACGTAGCATAGAAGGCAAGAAAATATACAACATAACGCATATTCTAGATTTGGCTATTAAAATTACGCCCTTCAGACCCACTCCAGGACACAAACAGTGTCACCACTGTCAGAGGTATGGCCACAGTCGTGTTCACTCTAAGCACAAGCCCAGGTGTTTAAAATGCGGGCTAAACCATATTACTACTACATGCACAAAAGACAGAAACTTACCCGGCAAATGTTGCCTCTGTGGAGGCCCCCACATTAGTTCGTACCGTGGTTGCGAAATGCATCCGGATAACTTGAAAAGAAAAATTGCAGAAAAAGGATTCCAAAAAGAAGCGAGAAAAACTTCAAAAAATAATCCCCCTGATATCAACTTAGAAAATTTCCCACCTCTGCCAAGAAGAAACATAACCCAAAATAGCAGTGAAAATGTTAATGAGCAGAATGCTTCATCCACCAATCAGGACGCAGCTGTCGAAAGTGAGAACTTAGGCTCCGTTTCCGATTTCATAATTTGGCTAAAGAAATTATTCCTGCAAGGAAAATATCTCTTCGAGCGGTTCTTAAAATCTAAATCAATATTGGAAAAAATCCAAGTCGGCTGGGAAGCCTTTGAACTTTTATCAAGCATCAATTAAGAATTTTAACCACATTAACAGTAATTCAAGAACTCACCTCATTGCCCCCAGCAGTTTAAACCTCGCATTTTTTAACGCCAACGGTACTCTCCACAAGAACGCTGAAGTTGCAGACTTCCTTAATCACCATAATATTGATGTGATTCTAGCGAATGAAACTTGGCTCAGACCTAATGATAAGTTCAAGATCAATGGTTAAAACGCATTCAGGACGGACAGACACCATAACAGGGGCGGCGGTACTCTGATATTAATTAAAAGGCATCTGCATGCTAACGAGTTTAATATTCCCAATAGCAGCAGCATTGAAACCACTGCGATCGTTGTGCATTAGCGCACAAATGAGCCGATTGTCATCATCTCGGCTTATAATCCCCCCAGAAACATTCTCACCAACAATGACTTGCAAATTTTTAGCAATATCACTCACCCTGTTATTATAGCAGGGGACCTGAATTCTAAACATCATAGCTGGAATTCTCAAAGAAATAACACAAATGACAACAAACTTTATAGCTATGCTCTTACGAATGACCTTAGAATTTTTGGACCAACGGAACCTACCAGGTATCATCATACAGGCAGCTCGGATGTTCTCGACATTGTTATCACAAAAAACATCCTGCAAATCCCTTTCCTACAGGTGGTTAATCAATTAACCTCTGACCATCTCCCTGTTAAATTTACTTACCATGGCTTTGAGAAGACCATGCCTTTAAAGAAAATTATAAACTGGCAGAAATTCAATAATTCTCTGGAACAATTACCTGCACACCCGGCTCTTGCCGATGTTGTAGACATTGAGTACAATATCACTAAGATCAATAGTAAAATTAAGAAAGCCCTTGATGATTCCAACAAATTCAAAGATTATAAGAAAGACAAGCTCCCCGACCACATCATTGAGAAAATAAAAGACAAAAACCGCACAGCAAAAATCTGGCGAAGAACAGGCGATCGCACTGTTAAAAGAAATCTGAACAGAAAAATTAGGAACATCAAGACCCTCCTCCTAGAGTACAGATCAAATTCTTGGGACGATTTCTTAGACTCCATGGATTTCTCTCCGAATACAGTCTGGCGTATTGGAAATTCCTTAAGGAATATTAATAACAGAAATATTGGTCATCTCCATACCAGTAGTGGAATTGCTTATTCTGAACATGACATGGCTGAAGCCCTTGCGCAGTATCTAGAAAAGAGTTTCACGAATCATGCCTCTAATAATGATGAGACAGATGAAGAAGTCGATAATTTCATTAACCACCTAACTGACAGAAATTGTAATAATCACTTCAACCCAACTTCTCCAACAGAAATAAATAATATAATTAGCAACTTAAATTCCAGGAAAGCTCCCGGCTACGATAGCATCACCAATACGATTCTCAAAGCTCTCCCAAGAACCTACATAGTCCTCATTACAAACATAGTCAATGCTTGTATGAGGCTCAATTACTTTCCGCAACAGTGGAAGCACGCGCAGATAATTACGTTTGTCAAGCCGGGGAAAACCCCAAAGGATTTAAACTCCTACCGTCCGATCAGCCTTCTCCCCAGTTTGGGAAAGGTATTTGAGCGTGTGCTCCAAAAGAGATTAACTCAACATCTAGAGGATAAGAAAATTATATGTAAAGAGCAGTTTGGTTTTAGAGCCGGTCATAGTACCGTGCACCAACTACTGAACATTACAGAATTTATTGCAGACTCCTTCGCAAAAAAGAACACAATCGCCAGCTGCTTTCTAGATCTAGAAAAAGCATTTGACAAGGTGTGGCATGAGGGTCTCCTCTACAAGCTGCACCATGTTCATCTGCCCATCAGTTTTATTAAGCTCATGAAAAGCTATCTTAAAATCAGGACCTTTCAGGTAAAAATTAATGACTCTCTCTCTTCAAGAAAAAGAATTAAAAGCGGAGTGGCTCAAGGAAGCGTTCTGGGACCGCTTCTGTTTAATATCTACACGAATGATATGCCGGTTCCTTTGAATGCAAAAGTAGTGAAATATGCCGACGACACAGCAATTTTAACCAAGTCGCTAAAACCTCAGCTCGCTGTAGATAAACTTGAAAGCGCAGTAAATATCATAGCACACTATCATGATTCATGAAAATTAAAAGTAAATCCGTCAAAGAGCCAAATTCTCCTTTTCAGACGTCATCGGAAGTTCACTGCTGTGAATGTAAATATAAAAATTAATGATCAAGCCCTAGCAATTGTTTCAAGTACCAAGTATCTAGGAGTGGTCTTCGACTCACAGCTGTTATTTAAAGAACACACAGAACGCAAAGCCACCTCAGCTAAAATGTCTCTTTACCCTTTAATAAGAAGAAATGCTAAATTAAATATCAGTCTCAAGAAGAAGATCTATACCAGCTTAATAAGACCCACCCTACTTTATGCAGTGCCTATCTGGGCCACTGTGTACAAGACTTATAGACACAAACTACAGGTATACTCAGACAAATTATTGACTCCCCATGGTTCGTACGTAACCTGCAGATACATAAAGAACTAAACATAAGACCCATAGCTGATCAAATTCTCACCACGAGCCACAATTTCTATGCTAAAATAGAACTTTCTCAATACGATCATATCCGTGATCTGATAAATTATGATCATACTATAGAAATTGCAGCAAAGCGCCCAAGAGGTATCTTCCATAACTGCAAATGGTGAAATGTGTATATATTGTACATAGTACTATTATCTTTATTTTATCTTCATTGTGTCATTTTACCAGTGTCTTTGAAACTTTATAAACTTATGGACGTGATCCGTGTACCTGGATCTTCCAAGCACTGATCTTATATTTGTCATTTTCGTAATCTTCTTATTGTTATATCAGAGACTTTGTAATATTGTGGACTTATGGACATGATCCGTGTACCTGGATCTTCAAAGCTCTGATTATATATTGCATTATATATTTTAAAATATATCATTATATATTTTAAAATTCACTTTGTTTACCATAGCGACACTCTGGCGCTAGGTTTAATTAACAGTATTATATTTCGTACATATTATAACGAAATCGAAATCGAGTCAATGGCTAGGCGGCAATTAGTAGCCAACCGCTACTTTAACCGTCTCTGTTGGTAAATTGCCCTAAGGCGTTGGTACTTAAGTTTTTAATTAAGGCGATTTACGATTAAGGCGAATAATTTCAAGATGCATTGGTTGTGGACATTTCACGGTAGGGTGACCCCCACGTGACTACCACTGTCCAATCTGTGTTTTACAGCAAGGATGAATTTTAAAATTTTGTTTAGCTAATCTGTTGCACTTAGTTGTGCCATTTGTCTTCATTTAGATCGCGATATTAGTTTAATTATTCCAATCTGGATAACCTATTTCAAAACTTGATAATTATTAATATATCCAGTATTTCTCATTGCACGCGTAAGCTGCTTTGCTCGGAGTCTGAACTTGGGTGGGTGACCACCCACGTGACAGGCTTCTGCCAATCATCTCCTTCGTCTAGTTGGCGCGGCGTAAATCGCCTTAATTAAAAACTTAAGTACCAACGCCTTAGGGCAATTTACCAACAGAGACGGTTAAAGTAGCGGTTGGCTACTAATTGCCGCCTAGCCATTGACTCGATTTCGATTTCGTTATAATATGTACGAAATATAATACTGTTAATTAAACCTAGCGCCAGAGTGTCGCTATGGTAAACAAAGTGAATTTTAAAGAATGCATTTATTCTATTGTGGTTTATGCGCTGTCAGCGAAATAAGTTTAATTCAATCTAATAAGTTAAATGAAATGCAAGAAAAAATGCGTATAATTTAATATTCCGTACTAGGAAGTCATGTGGTATACACATCAGATTTTTTGTATTTGCTATTCTTCATGATGTTGCAGTTTTAATGGTCAGCAGTGTAGATGTATTACAAACGAAGTTTACGCAAATTGAAATTTAAAACTAAAAAGAAGCATAGAGCGGGATGGAGTTATTTTATTAATGCTGTATAGCATTATAAGATAATACTTTAAACTAACCAGCTATTTAAAATTTCAGCCTTTGCTGTAACTTCTTTCCGTTTCCTCACTAGAAATGTAACCTGAATTAGAGAATTTATAAACTCAGGTTTTTCGATTGTTAGCTAATGTTTTGCGATTGTGTTTCTGCCTCACGAGACCCCTTTTTCGGATAAGTTTTTAATTATTCGGTCTAGCGTCATAGCTGCCGTCATACAAAGTTTTGACCCGGGGAAGTTCTGAGTCATCTTATCTTTAAATTAAATTGTGTAGTCTTTGATTTTAAATTTGAATTTGACTGTTACCTTAATATGGTTTATACTGACTGTTATATATCTTAATTTGACTGTCATAATTATAAATATTAATAACTATTTATTTAACTATTTGTTTGTTTATTTGACTGTTATTTTAATGTGGTAAATTTGAATTTGACTGTCACTATATTATGGTTTATTAATAATGGTTTATTTTGTCAAACACGAAATATGCTTTTATGTTCAAATTCTACTTTTATGAAAAAATTATTTTAAAACACTTCCAAGACTATGTAGTTAATTTCAGACACAGAGATAATTCGCTATATGTCTGCTCCTAAAGAAAATAAAATTCTGTAACTCTAAGCAATTCAATTTAGTTGGCAATTTAACCACACCCATTGTCCTATTTGTACTACAAATGAGTTCTCGTCCTCGCCCTATCTAGAGCTCTAAAATTTGTAAACACAAACAATTCAAGTTAAATGCTTGTTACAATATGTATCTTTTAGAACAATTAAACTTTAATAAACTTAGTCACCTTCATTTGAGGGATCTCAGAAATTCAAATAATTAAATACAAAAAAGGAACTTTCATAACATAATGTGTTATCTAACATCATTTTTACAGCATAGGAGACGAACTACATCTTATTCGCGAAAATTCATGGCTAAATACTCCATACTGAGTATTTTTTTGAACTGCGTATTTATGATATAGAGTACTGGAAGATATTCAAAATAAATTATTTTGATTATTAATGTTACACAAATAATAATAAAATATGCAAGACTGAAATAACCTACATTTGAACTTAATACGATTGATATTTATTATTTACTTAATAATCAGTTGTACGTGCAGTTTTATCTTAGATCGAATTTCCTTCGATTTTTAGTCGATGTTTTAAATGCCTTTAAGGCAGTAAAAATAGTACGCTATTTGATTTCTCTAGAAAGCCCTTTGAAACATTTGAAGCCCAATTTTACCATTTTCCTTTCATCCTGAATGTAGGACAAGTAGCTTTCAGAGGAAACGGAGTATTCCACCATCTGGCGATGATATTGATCACCACTTATAGGAGCCCATTCATGTCTCCAAGAAACATGCTTAATGGCTGCTAAAATCCGTTAGACAAACGAGGAAACTGCTATTTTTGTGTCCGCTGAGATCTCTTTAAATGACAGTAGGATATTTTAGCTAAAAACTGGCAGTTAAACCTGACCGACGTTTACAGTTCGTAGTCTTGTTTCTATGCTATTTCAAACGACATTTGGATAAGACACCATTTAAATTGTTTGAACATCATTTGAAATCCCGAACACCGGGAGCTAATTTTCTGAACTGAAATTTTGGCATAATTTGTGTGCATCATCTAACGTCATTTATTGGAACATACCTTAAATTCGTTCAACGGAACCTGTTATTAAGATTTTTTTTAAACGCGAACCTAAGGTGGTGTGGTGGTGTATTTATCTATGGCAAAGGACACTAAGGCCATCTACCTAAGGGGAGGGATGCCTTCGTGGAGGACTTTCTAAGGGAAACTGGCTCATATACACGTTACACATGCGAACCTAAGGCCAGAAGATTCTATGAAACCAAGCATATAAACCACATTCTCTGCTCGTATAATATCTAAATTGATATAAATTAATCCAGTTAAAATACGTTATATAAAGTTGTTCTGCCTATACGTATCCCAAGTCAGATTTAACTTGTGCGGGGAAGTCTCTTATTATTTTTCTTATCGTTGCATAAAATAAAACTGCAACTGCACGGCATGGATTAAACTTAAGAGGCGAATTTTTGGAATGATCAGACAGATACCTGCTCTTAAATTCTGCCCGTTTGTGTACAAATCACTTGTGCAGTGTCCCAAAAATCAGTTTGCAACCGCACACTAAAGCACCTTAACGTGCTTACCAATAGTCTTTCGAAAGAAATATCTTGTTGACAGTTTCCAGAAGCTCTTTTGCAAATCTAACATTTATTCGCAAACATAAATATCAAATCTTGGATTCGATCTAGACTAAGTATGATGTAGTTAATCTTCACGAGCGACTATTCCGTCTGATGAGTATTTTAAACCTCATCTAAATTTGGCATACTGAGGCTCTTAAATGCCTTTTGTTTGAGCGATTCATTTGACTTCTGTCTCATAAAATGTAGCGTATTTGTATAGCATTATTGAAAATCTATGTTTGAACTGTAAGAGTAACTTTTAAAGTATTTTTCATTCATTATTTAATAAAATTAGAAACTAAAAAGCACTTTTAGATTGATTTATAAAAGAAATCATCTTCTAGATTGATTTATAAAAAAAAAAAAACTGTTACCTTCAAAACATAATTTCAGAATAAATCCATAAATATAAACTCATTTCTTAATTAATTTTGGGTTCTTTTTTTCATATATGAGACAGAAAACAAGTTTCGTGACCTTTAAACCATCGCCTTACAGTTACTTTAGCTAAATAATTTGCCAAGCAAAAAGAATGAAAATACCAATGTAAAATAAGCAAAACATATACTTAAGCATCTGCTATTAAGTAATAGCTTTGATTATGGATACAAAGAGAAACTGAATATCTTTGGCACCTACAAATTTTACTCTACCTCTCGATTCTGTTGAAACTGGGATAGTGGGAACTGAATCTGACTTAACTATCTTATTGGGTTCTTTCAAAACAAAGCACAGTTGCGAATTAGGCTGCTAATCTCCCGAGCAATATATCCGACTCTGAAATGGGCCTATTGGCTTAAGACTAAAAGGAGAAACATCACTCTCGTTGGACAATGACTGATAGCAAAAGTCAGCAAATTTTTGTTTTTTGAGTTGCAATAAAAAGCGTATCAATTTGAATATATGTACGGAAATAGCACGGCTTTTTGAAATTAGAGATCAACAGAAAAATAGAAATCTAATGTCGGTGGTTAATAAAAAAAAATAAAAAATAAATAAAACCTTTCAGGAGCAATGGAATTATCTCAGCTCTCGCTCTTGCCATCACGATATGTGTTGTTACAGATTGTGACTAATTTTCATTTTCTCTCTTATGCCTTTGTTACTATTTCTATCATAAATGTCTCCTACATACAATCATATGTTTGTTTGCTTTCATGATATATAGCTGATTTACAAAATAATACATATGGTAATAATTTTTAATGTAATTCAAATTTTACAGTTTTTAATATAAAAGTTGCTTAACTTTCTAGTTTTTATTACATGTAATAATATATGTGCGCGTTTACAAAAGATCATTTAATAGTGATGCACTATGAGGTATCCTGCTAACCCTTTTATTTTTGTTTCTTTAGCATTATTATTAAGCACTGCTTTTCTTCGTAATTACGTCATAGACAATTCAACAGCAAAATTACAAAAATTTTAAAAGCAGACTTTTCAGCTTATATTTAGAATTTCCAATGCAGTGTAAAGTAGGCGTAACATTCTTCTATTTTTAGCCCAAAAGGGATGTTAGTCCCGAGTGGGATATTAGTCTGGAAAGGGGATTTTGCGTTGAATCACTATAAAAAGCGTATGATGTTTCAAATTATTGCCACCAAATATTATTGCCCTGTATTATAATTATAGAAATTAAATAATGAAGAATCCTCATTAATGTATGCATGTTTCTCGCACTGTAAAAGATAACGGTACTTAGAGCCATCAAATTTTGAGCAACATAATCCTCCACCCGAACATGGTCACCTGGAAGCCAAAGTTTTGAATTTCGAATTTGTTTTACTATCTATTTCATATTTTGCAAAATTTTAATGAATTTTTTATCAACAATTTCAAAGCGAGCAGTGGAAACACTGTACCCCCCAAAAAAAATCCCCTGTGAGCGAGATTGTCGATTGTCTATCGGAATTAATAATGATACGTTTTCTTAAATATTTTATTAGTTATTTTGCTGTTGAAACGAATTTTATGTCGCGCATGCGCCACGAACGTGATATTTAATAAATAAAGTAAACAGATAGAACGCTAATAATAAAAAGACAAAACAAAAAGTTTTGTAAAGTTTTGTAATATTTAGTGTCAACAATTAGGAAAGTGATCTAGACTTTTATAGTGGACCACTCAAAATCCCGTTCCACGAATGGAAAGTAAACCCCTTCGATCTAACAACCTTTTGGGGCAAATATGAATATAGAAAATTCTACATGGTTTTCCAGTTAAGAAATGTATTTCTTAAATCTCCTCTTTTAAGTTGAGTGCATTTCTTTTTAATATAAAGTATCCCTGTTAGGCAGCGTCATTTTGAAGTTTCTTCCCATTAATGAAATTAAAGTTTCATAATAATTGAGAAATTTTCTGTCATTTATTTATTATTTTTGAATTTTGAAAACTAATTTTTTTAAACAAAAAATAATAATAGGTTAATAATAGGTTTTTATACAATAAACTCTTATCTAAAATAGATATAATAATCAACGCCCTAAAACCATATATATATAAAGATATATATATGGTTAGTTTAATGGAAATAATGGATTAAACAATTCAACTTACAGAATTCATCTACATTACAACATGAATAATAAACCCTGCTGTGTTCGTGATAAACTATAAACGATAATGGCTTATACATTTGACAATTCAATTAAATTAACCGAAAATTAAAAAAGATAATGACTTGTACATTAGACAAGGGAATTAACGTACTAGATTAAGTTATTTAGGTGCCCCGCGCGTTTGTAATTCGCGGTATAAAATTTTCGATGAATTTTGGAAATAGAATTGTTTAATTTATTATTCCCATTAAACTATGTAATAAATTATATCCGTCCTTTTAGTTTATTAATTTTCGTATATGTTTTAAATAAAAGCTTATTTGATAAAAATATTTTTAATTGTACTCTATTGTCTGTTTTCTAATTTTAGTTACATGTTCAATGGCGAAATTTTTTGTTCATTATTAAAACAGAAGCAATAAATTATAACAAAATTATGGAACTAGGAAAAATAACTGAACGACATTTGGGGAGAGCAGAAATAGCTTGAATACTGGATTTCAGAAATTGAATGCAACAGCAGTGTTACAAGGAGCATTTTATTTGAAGAGAAAATGGGGGAAAAAATAGAGAAGAGAAAAGTACATTGCCAATTCATCATTGCACTAAGATGGTAAACTTCGCCATTAAGTGCGCCAAGTGATAAACCCAGTGGCAATTTTTCCGCCAGAAATGCGTTTTTTTCTCAGCTGCTTCAGACTGCAACACATTTAAAAAAGTAGAAAATGCTCAATTTATACTATTTTATCATTCTTGTTTTAAAAAAGGGCCGAAAGTAGTAGGCTAAAAGTCAAAATTCTGCTCGCAGTGAAAACTTATGTGTCATCAAAACAAAAGCTTATAAATGGCTAAGGTAAGAATTGGCACACAGGTCTATAAGGTATTTTCTCTTACATTTCCTCATGTTTACCTGGTGTAAGTAGAAGCATGCTGGACACGTATCCGTGAAGCCCAAGGTTCAAGCCCCGGCGAGGTCACTGCACATTTTTCGTACCTCCTGCTTCAGAAAGAAAATCTAATGTCTCTACAGTGTAATAAAAGCGAAGTATTGGACATGGTTGAAACATCACCTCAAATAGAAACAAATAGCTGATTACACCCTAAGATTCTAACCTTTAAGTAACAGCTAAAAATGAGGAACCTTAAGAACTGGTAAGCGAATAATCGCTTAGGTCAAAAAGATAGAAACATAAACGTAGGAAGGGTTAATTACCCTTTATTATTCAAAATAAATTTAACAGTTGAGACCTTCTCGGAATTTACAGCAAAGCTTCCACTTGGGCTTGAACTGAGGAATACTAAGAAATAAAGCTTAACTAAAGAAAATATAGCCGAAGCTATAAACATTCTACCAGATTTGGCCCCTTAATGCTAACTAACGGCGAAGCTATCAAGAGCCTAAAGTACGGCCGATCGTAAAAATAGCTTAGAGAGAGAGTAGCCTAAAAGACGAACGTTCGCTGCTCAGAATCTCTGGCTCTCTAACGAAGTCAGTAGAAATTCAGCTTTAAATACTTGCTCTTCCTTCATTTGCATTTAACCGAGATTCTAAAAACACGTTTTGGCCGGAAATTGTAAGCTGAAATTAAGAAGCGACAGGAAAGTGGCATAAGCTAAACATTAACTGTTCAAAACTTAGGATAAACCTTACAATACAAAAGAACAGACAAGACTTCTTAATACTGGAAGTTCGGCAACGGCTGGAAACCTGATGACAGGATACCTGCATAGGGGTGCTTGTAGTGTTCTCTACGTGTACTATGAAATGAGCCGAATTTTCACAAAAGGCCCTCCACGAAGACGTTCTTTTAGTCACATAACTTTCACATACTCCCTTTAATTATGAAAACAAACTTTTCGAGAGGTCCAGGGTCCGGGTCCCTGTGAGGGCACTGCGGATCTTTCACTTCTCCAGCTTTTAAAAAAAAAAAAAAAAAAAAAAAAAAAAAAAACTGATGAGGATACAACAAATTAAATATTATACAAATTAATAGAAAGAGAACTGCTTGAAGACCTTGAGGCGCTGGAGGGTCGGTAACAATCTTCGGATGGGAGTGGCTAATGGGCCCGCCACCAAGATGTGTGGGACATGGGGGCTAAGCAGATTTTAGTGGTGCAACTGACCTTTCATTCAATCTGCAGTGAGAGCTCTGTCCTGGAAGGCGATGCTCGTAATGAGGTCGTATTGTCGGGATAGGTCTAAATGGAGTGGTACATGCCCAATCCTTGTGATGGGAAGCGAATACTTGGGACCGTCTATGCTGTATGACAACCGTCTAATTCCATCTATGCTGCAGAAGAGAAGAAAAGATAGAAACCTAATATCTAAAATACTTTTACTCCTTCGCAATTTTAAATATATAAAAATAGCACTGATTTGGAAATAAAAAATTACACTTAATCATATAGAGCGAAATCCCGCTCTGTGGAACCCTTTTGCTCCAACAGTTTAAATACTCTTGTTCACCCTAACTCATTCACATCCTGGAGAGAGAACACGAAGGAAATAAGAGAAGTCAGGAAAGGCAAATAAAGGGTAAAATAATATTAAAATGTATGAAAATATAAAAATATATAAAATTATGAGAATAAAACAAAGTATGAAAATATGTAAAATATAAACTATATCAAACTTTAAAGTATATCACGAGAAAAAAAATTGCATTAATAAAAGCTAACTGTTATATTCATCACACAACGTGAATTATTTTAACGAAGAAATGTAGAGATGACAATATCATCGAATTAGCTGTTATACTGTGAATTTCTAAAGACATACGGAGCAATTTAAATTGATCCCACCACTTATTGCGATGTAGAAAGTCGTAGTTTTAATTTGAAAGATAAACAGAAAATATTATAGAATATCAAACAGCAACACCTTTGAAAACTGCTGGTTTTCCAAGTTAGCTCGGTGATAATTTAATGAAATATTACCTGCTGAGCGGAAATTCTTATCAAACCCTGTGAATGATAATTATCCTGGTAGCGTAACATAATGAAATGAGCAAGAACGCTGGAAAGAATATATTATCGGTATTTCTAACTTTAAATTCACCGTATTCAAATTATCGATATGTATGCCAGGAATTTTGCAGAAATTCTTAATTGTCTTTTCCGTAATATTAAATAGCTTTATTATATCGTCTTTAAAATTAATATTAATTTTCTTAATAGCATGCGAATGAATTATTATAAAAAAACCAAGATTTTGTTTTCATTTTTCTTTCACATAAGTTTTTATAATTTCCTAAGGTTACATCTAAGCTTTTATTCCGATGAATTATCATCTACACAAGGTAAATGAATGTTTCAATAAACTGCAATAATTACGCGCAAAATGCAAAATGTTCCTACGTGGTTACAATTCTGTCTTTTAAATGTAAATTCACTCAGTGTATTTTGCGTTCTGTTTAAAGCTAATGTAGTAAAAGAAGAAAACGAAAATAAAATTAGCTAAAGTTAGTTAACTTTAGAAAAATAAAAAATAACTAAAGTCAGCCTCATAACTGCAAAATATTAGTATTAAGACTGTTGTAGAGTGTCAATGATGAGTACTCTACAGCAGTATAATACCTCCCTGAAATCACAAACACCGAAAATGAGTTTCAGAAGAATTTGTAATCTAAATTCAAAAAGTGAGAACATTAAGCTGACAGTATAAAATAAAGCACGTCGAATAAAAACAAATTGTGAAAACATTAGCATTTTACATCCAGGATTGAAAAATGTCACGAAACTGCAAACTGCTCTTCGTGAGATGATATTTCGATAAAAGTCACGAGGAAAACAATTTATTACTATAATGAAAATTTAACGTATTGCAAATGAGTGATGGAATAATTTTAATATTTGTAAAAAAAAGATCAATATATAAATGCCAATTTAAATTAGTTCGTATCAAACATCTCTTGAAAGCATTTAATATCAATCTCTATATTTCGAGAACTAAACTAGATTCAAGAAATAACCACCTCTATAATCAAGAACTAATGATATGAAGCTTGCAGAAGAAGATTCATAAATCCTTAGCAGATATTTAACTTAAAATCACGTTGACTGTTGTAGATATTATAAAGAATAAATTCAAGAGAATATTTTGAAAATAAACGCAACGCATGAAGGAAAAAGAAATCTGAAGTGAACATTTCATAACCTTCTTGTACGACTTATTAAATTATACACACTTTTTCTGCTGCACTTCATTTAAACGTATTTCCTCCAATTATATTAGAAATATTTTTCTTTTTCAATTAATTCAGTTCTCACTGCACGCAAGGTAAAAATATATGAAAACTTATAACATCTTTATTATAAATTATAAGACACACAAAATAACTAAAACACATATTACAGTCAAAAACTGAAAAAAAAAAATGCAATTAAAATAGTGCTTCTGCCAGAAACACAAAATTTTCGGTACATAAAATTTCAAAGTTTGGTCCCACTGGGCAAAAGAAACTGAAATCGTAGCACCAAATGACTTAATTCTCTATATTTCTAAGAGTTTTTAATGTAAACATAAACGTCGACACGTAAAGAGAAAAACGTTTTATTTAAAAAACATCTTTCCCGCACACACTAGAAAACAATATTCATGCTACGACTTACAGAAAATTTTGTTTAAGCACGCAGTGCATCATCCTGCCATAGCGTATAAGAAATCAAACTAGCTTCACAACTAAAGAAATGTAAATTTCATATCACATAAGCTCAACATGTTCTGCTTTCTCTGTATTACACTGATGCCATATTTCTATTAGGAACACTTATACTTTGAATTTGTTGATAATTCTAAAACTATTGCACGCAGATTAACTAAAGGAATAAAAACCTTAACCGGGACATAGGAACAGCATCATTCAATCTCTTTAAAGCAAAAAATACACAATCTATCTCCTGCCTGCTTAGCAATTATTCACTTTGCATTTTTATAATTTTTTTAGGATTAAAAAAAAAATTTTGGAGTTATATATTTATTCATGGATTTTGATACTTGCTTTTGATTTGCATATGCTCTCAGAATTTAAATGATGTTGTAAATTAGTTCGCAGCAATAGTTAATCATTTATTTGTTTGCAATTACATTTCATTAACTTTCATTTGCTTTTTACGAATAGATTATGTTTGTTAAATTGAAATTATATACATAAATATATACACACGCGTTTGGTGCTGTCCATAGCAACAAAAACTCGAGGGGCACAACGAGATATTGTAGCAGCCCTTTACACAATTTAAAGCGTTCTCCGAGTAATCTTTTTTAGTTAGGCGAGATACATACATACGTACGTACAAGCGCCCAGAAAAGTCCCTTCTGAATCCACTTTAAATCTTGTCGAAAAAGAGTAACAAACCGTTTTGTAGAAAAAAGGAATGAAAAATATATTCAAATTGATTCAAAAATGGTAAAAAAGGATAGAATCCTTGAATCATAAAATCCAGAATTCTTCGCGATTACAATACTCCCTTTTCTTTGTACAAGGAAGTAAGAAACTGCTACAGTGTCTTAGTTAACGTAGCCATGTCTCCCCTTCCTTAACAAGGCAATCATGATTCATCTGTTTAATTCAAAAATCATACAGAATGTCCATTCTGTTATTGATTTAAAGTGTCTGTGTATTAAGCTTTGTTTAGCTATAAACAAATTTGAATGCATAGTATTTATAAATATGTTATAGAAATATGTTTCTAAAACATATTTTAACTAATGTATGGAAGAAAAGTGAACAACTTTCAGTTCCTCAGGATTGAATTTTAGATTGATTTTGTTTTGACAGAGTTGTCTTATCATTTTGCTCTGATTGCTTGTCTTTGGAGAACATGAATAAGATGATTTTATTCTTTGAGGTTTTAACATAAAAAAACATCAATATAAATTTGTCTTTAGCTCAGTTCTGTATTGTTTAACTAAGTGTTACTAATATACATTTTTGTGTCATTTTGGCCCACCAGCGGCCGAGCGGTAAAGTCGCTGAACACTGGTAGTTCGGTCCGAGGTTCGAATCCCGCGAACGGGCTGGCTGCATGGGTGTTTTCGTGGTTTTCCCCATGTGTAACGTGTATACGAGCCAGCTTCCCTTAGAAAGTCCTCCACGAAGGCATCCCTCCCGTTAGGCAGATAGCCCTAGTGTGCTTTGCCATAATTAAATACACCACACCACCATTTTTGTGTCATTATTAGATATTTGGCCTTTTTTTACTACAGTGTTTAACAAAATGCTCTTTGAAATAAAGAGAAAAACGTTTTATTTAAAAAACATCTTTCCCGCACACACTAGAAAACAATATTCATGCTACGACTTACAGAAAATTTTGTTTAAGCACGCAGTGCATCATCCTGCCATAGCGTATAAGAAATCAAACTAGCTTCACAACTAAAGAAATGTAAATTTCATATCACATAAGCTCAACATGTTCTGCTTTCTCTGTATTACACTGATGCCATATTTCTATTTAATCAAAATTATAGCTCATCTATGCAGATCTTTCTTTATACGAATATATTCATCCTTTTTTTTTTTTCATCTGAATGAATTAAAACTATTTCTCTTTGCATGTAACATTAATTCAATTATTTACATTTTTATCAAAAATCTGTTTTAGTGCATACTGGGATGTTCACTATGCCTAATCAATACATTCGAATAAATAAAATCTGTGTTTTACTCAGAACGTACCAAATAATTAATAAAAATATAATCTTTGGGTGTACCCTTTAAACTTCTCAGTCACAATATTAAGTTAAGATATAATCATTGTATTGTGGAATTATTTCAAACACTTTTGGTTACTTTATTGCACTATTTATCACGCGGTTAAAAGTAACTAAACGACATACAGAAGTAACAAAAAAGGGAAAAGATCCAATAAGACATTACTCTTTCCTTCTGTATAATGCTTAATTTTCGCCTTCGCTAAAGATTTCTAATTTCTCCACCAATCTATTCTCAGCAGTTTCCCCTGAACTTCAGGATCATGTATTATTTAACGTAGCTTTTAGTTTTGCACAGTGCTGCAAAGAAAAGCTTTCGTATTTTTTCTTTCTTTATCAGAGACGACTTTTGTTAAACAATAGCTACTAAAAAAGAAGAAAAGAGCCAATGCTTCTGCCACAGCGTGAAATTCTGAAGAGTAGAAATCTAGGTGTAATAAAAAACGAGGTGAACTTTCAAGCTAAGGGTTTTGATGCTTCTATTTTTTACATTTTCTCTTAGTAGAATTATTTTTCGTTTCGTTGTTGAATTCTGCGTGAATTGTATGAAATTTGGATTCTTTGTGTTTGTGTATCATAGTTTTCTTTCAGAAAATCTCTATAGAAAAGGAACTAAGGAAAAAAATTCGAAGCAATTGATCTGGCTTAGTAAAATAAATAAATAAATAAAATATAATAAAGTAAAGGAATATAACAAGTAAAATGAAATAAAATAAAATTTATTTTTTGGAAGCCACATTAAACAGAAAAATAAAGTTCTTTGAAAATTCTTTTCGAGGTTTTGTTACTTAGTATTTCTATACGATTTTAATAATTTTATTTATATTATGATTGTAAATACTGTTTTTTTTTTTTTTTTTTTTTTTTTTTTTTTTTTTTTTTTTTTTTTAAGAAAACTCGCATTTAAACCAACTTCGTGAAGAGAACTTGAATTTAGGGATGAAATAAATTTGAAGAACTGCATGAAAATAATGAAAAAAATTAAATATAAACAAAAAACAGCAAATAATAATAAAACAAGTTTTGAGTAAACTATCTATTTATCAAACAACAAACTTTACTTTAAATAAATAATAAAAGCAAATTTTAAATATAATCATTGAACAGAATAATAAAATATGTATTTTGATTATCTTGTATCATTACAAATATAATACATTCGCATAACATTTCGCTGAAAAGAGGCTAACAAACCTTTCAAACAAATATTTATATATATGTTGTATAATTAATAAAATATATTTTTATGAAAAGGGAAGCTTTAAAGAAATGCATTTCGTCAAGTGAAAAAGCAATGAGATCAAGGGAAGAATTTTCCGCTCGAAGAAAATGCAAGTCATCAAGTGAAAAAGCATTATGGATAGTTTTTCGCTAAACGAAAATCAAAATTTTATCATTGTGTCCAACTAGTAGATTAAATTCGAAGCTGGAAGCTGGATTTTGCAACAGTGTGCTCTGCAACAGAACATCTCAGCTCATGTGCTGTTTATATATGAGCGAACTTTGCACGCGAAGATTTTTTTAATGTGCTCAGTTGTCATGTGTGGGTAATCTGCAACCACTTTTTCCATGTCCACATTTGTCATAAGTGCAATTCTCTGTGTACTCTTTAGATAAAATTAAACAAAAGCTTCCTTTCGAAAGTGACAGCTTAAGTTAAAAAGCTTACTGTATGTCAAATCTAAGAGTTTTCATTAAAAAAAAAAAAAAAAAAAAAAAAAAAAAAAAAACTGGAAGCTGTCTATTTCAAATGGCTGCTGGGGTTTAATTCTTAAACTTACTCTTCCTTTCACGACTGAGATTGTTTTTATATTTCTGTTATTTATTCATGGCTGTATAAAAATTCTATTCGTAACTATATGATACAGTACAGGACGATGATACGAGAAATAACACAAATAATTAGAAAATGTATATTTAGTAGTATTTCGTGTGAATTATCATCTATAAACGAATTGTAAATGTACATGGATTATTTGAAGGTGCCATGTTCAGATTAAAGTGTTGTTTTAAGAAATTGAATATCTTTTAAGTTCTTTTTGAGGTCTAGATTAAAAATCTCCCATCATAACATTCGGTACGCCTGTATCTATACCTTCTTCATTAATGAGCACACTTGACTCTGATTATTTCATAAGTGCAGTAAATGGAAATAATTTTAAATAGCCAGAATTAGTTGATGAATGAATGTATACAGATGCCAGTATAAAATGCGACTATGCATTTATTGTAATATAGATCCCCGGCCCCTATTTCTTCTATTATTCTTCTACCGCTTAAAACAAACTGAACTGGATTGCAATTGATAATTCTCTTTAGATTAATGTAGGTAGCCCCACCACTGGATTTTCCTTTTTTGTCTCCAGAACGACCTTTCAACATAGTGTTCATAAACAATTTCATTTCAAAATCCTCAAACATCCAAGTCTCAGACATCGTAATAAAATCGGCCTGCTTCATTATTTCATCTCTTCTAAAATCATAATAATGCTGCAACTAAACTTTGAACATTTAAGTTAGTGATAATCAGTGACACAGTTCCACCGTCGTTGTCAATATTAATGAATTACCTTGTTCTTTCAACCAGTGCTCTCAAACAATGTCGATGAAATCTGGAATACTCATCGTTAATTTGTTTAACAGCCGGTGCAGTATTGTATTTCCTTGACAATTATGAAATCTGAACTGGTTCTCGTCGTTAGTTAAATAAAGATCATCTAATATGTTTATCTTCCTGAAGCAAACTATAACAACTGATTCAGTTGAGATTTGCCAAAATTATGTACAATTTCATTTAATGTAGTTCCTTGTGATTTGCCAACAGTAACTGCACCAGCTGGTAGCAATGGATATAACTTGCCCTTACGTATAATATATCCACAAGGATTGATGTTAGGAGTTCTTTGATGAATAAGCACCCATTATTAACTATATCATCCAAATCCTTTAATTTACTTAAAGCATGTGATAGAGCTTTGATTTGTGATAATTCATCAATCTCATCATGTATAAATTCAATTCCACAAGTATACAATTTTGTTTTTATCAACATCCTTTTCTTCATCCATATTCATTTCAACCATTCTCAAAGGACCAATAGCTATATTTGTCAAACCATCATTTACATCTGTATTCGACATTTCCGTGTATGGTATCCCATACAATAGTTTGAGCAAGTATAGAAGACCACATGTTTCAACTACGGTTAATTTATTATTTTTATTTCCCGCATTCACATGCTCACTATTCTTATCGTAACCGGCAATTACATCGTCAGAAATATATTCATGCTCAGCTTGTGCAATACTACGATTGTTATGTTTATCGAAATTTATAATTCTGTGATACAGATGTAATGCGTTAAGAACATCTTCATGTACCATTTTTCAATGTAGAACCTATCTTCGATTAGTTTCTGCTCTTCTGTTGTAAACCGTTTTCCACTGCATCGTAGCGAATGGTTTGGGATAAACTTCTTATTTACTTATTATTATTAATTACTTATTATTATTTCATGAAGTCTATTGTTAATTTTGTGAAAGGTATCCGAACCAATCATACTAAATCCATCGATACACACTTCACATTTTGAAATTAAACTTAACACTGTCGACGTAATTCGTGTAAAGAATTATGAAATTTATTGCTCTGTGGTGTAGAATGGTCGCTAGCAAGAACCACACAACTGGGAACCTAGTACATCTTCGTCTGGAAAGTGCCCGCGCAACATAGCAATGAAGTTATTATTCTTACTTACTGCGGTCAAATATTTCGTGAACCATAGCCTATAGCAAATACTGCAAGCATATCCGAACTCATTGTCCGTAAAATATTTTGTATATTGCTTATTTATATACTTCATCGTTATTTGCGAAAATATTATCCTGTGTGATCAGTTTGATGCATGCCTAAATCTGGTGATAATGTACTGGATGAAATTGGAGTTGAAGCTCCTTCTAATATTTGAAATTTTTCATAATACTAAGTTCAGTGAAACAAAATTCCCAAACTGTGCAACCATTCACGATTGCATCGAACAAGCAACTGAGCCGGAGCCGTCCACCAGATGAGAAAACGTGGGAGTGAGGATTCGCGGTCATTCATAATGAATGCAGGCAGCATATGATGTCATCATAATTCAAAATTTGAACGAACATCTTT
Source organism: Stegodyphus dumicola (assembly GCF_044657685.1). NCBI lineage: Eukaryota > Metazoa > Arthropoda > Arachnida > Araneae > Eresidae > Stegodyphus > Stegodyphus dumicola. Next base: position 92,574,943 of record NC_140772.1, on the reverse strand, counting down.
CAGGACTACTAAGCGACATTAACTGATTTCCTATCTTAAAAACCATGCTTTCTGAAAGCTGAACTAAAATAGAAAAACTGGTCTATCTTAAAAACTCTCTTAAAAACCATGTATTTTTAACTTTAAACTAAAGTTAGAACGCCTACTTCGCCTACTTGCAAAAGCCTACTTCGAAATGGTACAGAACTCTACTTAACACTGCTATTCTGTGTTAATGTCTGATATTTACGATTTTGATCCTACTCACAATTGAATACATAAGTAATTCATAAGTACAGCTTTACATTGACACTCATTTACTGCAGTTACGTCTATTTAGAGATCAGGTTACGAATATAGAAAACTATTCTACGGCTTAGCAATATATCTGTTTGCTTAAATTTAACAGAGACAACGTAGGGCAAAAATTAATTGATTTTGAATAATATATTCTCTCTGGATTTAAATTATAAAAGATGGAAAAATATACAAAAGGAGGCTTATATACGTGATTATTTTCAGTAGCCAGGTGATTTCTCGAGCTTATTTATTAATATTCGTGGTCAATAATATAAAATATGATAACGTAATATTTTATATTATTGATAATGAGAAACATGCCATTTACAGTTATCTGCATATAAGATTCAGGGATATTCGGTGAAAATTGTTTTGTATGCATGGGATTAATAAATAAGAAATAACTAGTTGTTTATAATATTCTAAGTAAAATTAGTATGCTCATAATATTATATTTGTAAATGTTAAATGCTTTAATTTAATTACGAATATTGTATGAGAAATATGTGCATAAACACATCCTTATTGGCATGTGAGCTAGCTGGTGAATGCAGACACATGTGGTGTGACATTATCTTGATGGAACTTTATCTTTCGGCACCAGAACTCAGTTCAATGTTTTTACTTGATAGCAGCATCAGCACAGACTAACATCTTGTACACCAGATAATCCCACCAGATGGCAATCCCACCAGATAAAAAGCATGATCTTTTTGTTAGTCAAATTACACTTTGCGATGCTGCCGAGGGGCTCACTGGGCACAGACTAACCCCCTTTTCGGCCTATGTTGTTGAAGTAAATCCATTTTTCATCACAAGTGACAGTCCAGTTCAGAATTTTGTTCTTGCATTGATATTTGGGCAGATTAGTGCAGGCCAGAACATGTCTGTTCTTATCCGCTTGAGTCAGCTCATGTGGCACCTAGCGATTGAACTTGTACATCATGTTCATGCAATGCATAGTGTGACTAATGGACATGGCAGTAAGGTCTAGACACCTTGTACTTAATGATATTTCTTTTACAAATTTCATAACACACTGTTCTAAAGCAAGTCTCTTTCTTTCAAATGCATTGTTAATGAAGGCATTGTTAATATTGGCATTGTTAATGAAGGGAAAAAAGATATTTTCAAAGTACATTTTTAAATATCTGAAGCAGGTATTTTGAAATACAGGTAAAAGTTTGCAAACGAAAATGCAATATCGGTTTATATTCAGAAATATACATTATCTCAATTTATGCTCAACGTGATATTATCAAAGGTTAGTCATACATAAAGTTTCTACCAATTCTCAACCATCTTGTTTTACAACAGATACTACATATTATTCCTGAGTGCATTATCACAGCCATTACAATACATTTGTTTGGCAATATCAAATTTAGAAACAAATAATTTTTGGCTGTTAACGAAATTTCATTTTTAATGCCATCTCCCGGTTCCTATACTTATATTAAGGAAAGTTTTATATTCTTTATGAAAAAAAAATTACATGAATTTTAACTTACGTACGACAAAAACTGACCGGAATATTTAATTTTAAAATTTGCAATTTTTTTTGTTATTTTAAATTTTCCCTGAGGAATCGGATAATTAAGTTATAATAATTGGTCAATAATTCTTTATTCGTTAAATAATTAAATTTATATGAAGTCCAATGTATAATTTATTGAGCTTTACAAGGAAGTCATGTGGTGCTCGACATCAGATTTTTTTCGCGAGTATTGTACCATAGCTCGTCTGTACGTTCAATGCTGTTCTTATACACGCTTTTATTTTGATTGGTGTTTGCCGGCATGGTACATGTAGACAATTAAAACTAACAGTATTGTTAATGATGATAATATTCAATTAGTAATACTGTTGGGGAAAAACACTGCAAAATCTCTTCATGTAATATTCCAATGCTCATTTATCCATATATTTTATAATCTTTCTTCAGATACTCATATATATGTATTGTTTCAATAAAATTCTTAACGTGATGGAATTCAATTCAGCATGGCTCGACCTATGACGAATGTCAGTTTGTCGCTTCTTTACTATGTAATCATTGGCTTAAATGGAACTAAATTTGTTCTAATATATCAGATGTGTGAGCAACTGACGTTATCGAACATAATCCTATTCAGCTTCAGAATTGAAAATACGGTATATGAAATGTAAAAATAAGAATACCTGAGAGAAAAAATAATCGAATTTATTTCCTAGTTTACAAGCAATCAGTTGTATTAAATGATTTTATAAGGTTGGATTCTTGAAGTTTAGTCCTACAACCCTACTAGTTAAGTAGCGAAGTATGACTATGACTGCGGATATTATAGCTCGGAATAGACACAACTCCGTGCTGTATATAAGTCACTAATTGTGACAGATAAACATTAGTTAGTCAAAATCAGATGAACCTTTTTCTGCAGATAAACCATTAATTTTGGAGATGTGAAATAAGAAATAACAGACACTTAATTTCAAACCTTATAAAGCATGAATTGCTTCGGTAGCATAAACAAAATTCAAACTTGTAACAGACTGGGAGCGAATTACTGCTGAGTCTGGAATTAACGACAGAGACTTGAGAAGGTTTAAATGAACATTTTTATTAGATCCAAACTTTAAACATAAATGCGCGACTAACAGTCAAGCCAGTCAGCCAGTCACTTGTAGCCATGAAACGTAAAGAAATAGTAAATTAAAATAGCACATTAAAACTAAATCTAGAAGCCACAGACTACACGTAGGATTTAACTCGAAGTTGGCTCAAAATTTCTTACCAGCGTAACAATTTAAATATCGGCAACTATCATACAAAGTCAAATAATACGATCTCATCTGAGCTAGCTAACGCAGTAACGTGGCTCGAGAGGTAGAACGCGCTCTGAAATGAACTCCAGAAAATAGAATTTAGAATCTTGGCAAGATTCTAAATTCTAGCTTCTATAAATACCCCAGCCTTTTGCAATCACTATTTATATACTAATTAAATAAAATCTACATTATAGTAGCTTACCATAGAACATATTATTAAATCACATTTTGTAAGAATGAATCTCCTATATTTTCAGGCATCTGGAAAGAAAAATAATTTATCAGAAATTCCTCAAATATTTATTTCCTTTTTAACTTTATATACAAAAATTTTATTCTAAGCATTTTTTCTAGCATTTAATTGTGCCCCAGCTCTCCAGTAAAATATACTACAAAGGAAGAGGGTGTGGTATTGTGAAATATCACTTCCACCTGACCGAAATTCTACATGTTAAATAATTTAAGACACACTAGACGTCAAAAAATCCTTAAAATTTCAAAACTATTCCAAGTGTGCTAAGCAAAATAGTTTAATAAACTTTAATATGTCTTAAGAGCCTAAATTTAATTACTCGCATTCATACCGTTATGTTTTAATTTAACTTCTTATATCTTAACTTGTTAGCTTGCATTTAAATATTTCATGCACACATTTAGAATTAAAATTTTATATCATCCAAAAAATTAGTTTTGCGTTCAACGCATAATTAACAGAAAAATTTTTATGTTTACAAACCTAATTTATTAAACATAGTTCATGAAACATTTACAATTAATTTGCATTAAAAATTACTTAGTTTCTAATTTAATCAGAATGTACAAAAGTTGCTTATTGAAATAAAGTCGGGCTAAATTTGAAATCTCAATTTGTTACTAACTTAAAATCATTCAGACAAATCGCAATAAAATTAAAAGCGTATTGCTGAATACAAAGAGAAATGTCCTGGCTTGAGGTAAAACGTAGCTTATTAACCACTGATGTTGTATTTTCGAAACAATAGACAGATTTGTTTTTGGTCTTCTGTATTAGTGTTTCTTTCTGTTAACATGTTTTATATATTTCAGGTAAAAAAGAAAACGACCGCTCTGTATTTTTGAAGAATTTTTTTTTTACTTTAAATTTTGAGTATAACTCACAGAAAGCACAAACATTTACATAGTTTTATGGAAACACTCCAGGTTTCTACAAATATTAGGCTGTATAATGGCATCAAAAGGTAAGAATGTTATTTTGTCTTTGCTTGTAAAAATTTTATTTCTTAAAATGTTGCGGGAACGGAACGCCATTTAAAAAACAGAGATTTTGTGAACATACGCATATTTTCATAGCTAATGGTATATTTTTAAAGATTTCCCAAAACGGCAGTTCCAAAACAATGAATATCCAAGACAACGGTTTTTAGCTTTTAAGGAAGCATTATAATTTATGAAGAAATTAGATGAATATAGTGTTTTAGAACTTTCATCAGATGATGATAGTTGAGATGAAATAGATTTAGTGCTGATTCTCCCAGACGGATAAGGAGTGCATTGATGATTATGTGTTAGGTAATAGTTTAACCGTGCCAAAAGATGTATCAGGTGCGATGAAGAATTTATCGTCTCAAAAACGAAAATAATATACCGAATTCAGAAATCTGCTTATCAAAAAACTGATAAACAAATTTCTGAATCATCTAAAAAATATAAAAATCCTTAAAAACATTTTTTCCTGCACCCATAGTGATGCCTGTCGACAAAGAATCCATTAGTATGCTCAGCACTGATACGTTCTATACATATGACCAATATGCAAGCTGAAATTGTAGTTAGCCTGCATTGAAAAAAACCCGAAAAACTGCTTAAGGTTTGTCTCTACTTAAATGCGTTAAATACCAATTTCATGGATTATGAAGTTTTAAGCCATCATTTTGTAGATAAACAAATATACTTTATTTCGGTATTCATGTAAAATATTTTTCAAAAATAAAACATGTTCGTTTTGAGTCAAAAGGTAAATGTTTTTGGTCCTATGAAGAGTGATATTTTTTCAAGAAAATCTTCGTAGACATTGAATGACCTTGAACTAGGCTGAAACAATTCTTGATTGCAAAATAGGAAATTGTCCTATTATACCCGTAAACAATATGGAAAAGGACGAACGTGAAACATATGACGCCGTATTTGATAAACAGCATGGCAATTCCTTCATAGGTATAGCAACTAACTTTGATACAATTTATCAGATTTTAGCGCCAAGAGGTACTCAAGGAAAGGAAACAAATCTGTACCTAGATCATCGAAAAGACAATAAATATGGGAATGACCTTGACCTTATGGACAATTTTATTACGATGTACACAGAGTGCAAGTAAAATGAAAGAAATGGTTACGGCATGTTTTCACCAGTTTTATGGATGTAGCCGATTGAAATTCATGGAAACTTTATAAGGTTGTTCTAGACCACAACATTTTACTGTTAGATTTTCAAAGAAATGTTGCGCCGGCACTTCTGAAAACAAGGCAAGAATATTCTGAAAATTCTCAGCCTTCATCTTCACATATTGATTGTGTTTGCCAAGCATTTTCTTTTAAAATCTAGCCTTAAGGGAAACGAGAAAGGATCTCAAAAATCCCATTATCAAGAAATATTCAACATACATACAAATATAAAGAGACTGCGATAGTCAAACGATAACTGTGTGTAATAAATGTTATGGTTATGTGCCTTTGTTTGCGTGCCTTCTTTTCCAAATGTTTCAAAGATTTCCATGTATCCTAAAAGCAACTGGTTTTAATGACCTTTAGACATTTTTTTTTATTTTTATTTTCAATTAAAATACATATATATTCCTGTTACAAATTTTCACTTATTTAGACTTTCAACAAATTATTTTTGCTCAATTCCTTCAAATGAAAGGCAAAGCGGTCGTTACTAGGTTAAAATCATTAACACTTGTTGTATTTAAGCCATAAACTAAAAACTGGATGTTTGAAGAAATTAATTTTCCCTTATCCTTTGCTTTCATAGTAGTCGTTCATCTATCCCCCCCCCAGTCACACCAGGGAGAATATACTGCAGCTTGGTCGATCCTCTTTCACAGAGTAGGCCTTTGTTCGCCATCCGCGTGCTCTGACAATTTGAGTGTTTCCATGGGTACTTCCTAGTAGTTGTCGCCGCTGAACACAAACTAAAGTGAACTGAGTAAACCTCACGAACTGAAATGAACTGAGGACTAAAATAAAACCATAGAGACTTACAGTCAGAGTTCGAATGAAGGGGAAGTAGCCATGATTGCTTGCTGCTTAAGTGTTACGTGTTTCTATCATAACTTCTTTTTGTAACTACTAATCCTTAGCGCTCCGTTGGCTCCGCTCCGTCATTTGTTTCGTAACTCCGTAGGCTACGTTGCGGAGCCCAATAATTTTTCCATGATTAGGCTTAAGATTTTACGGAATCGTCGGCGTTCGCAATTGTTATCTGTAGTTAAAAAGTGCTCAGTCTCGCTACCGTTACGATTGAAACATTATTTGACCCATTTTATGGTCAGCAACACGGAGAAAAATAATTATTGTGATGAGAATATAGAGTGATAGTGAAGATATGTTTGGTTTTTCATTGTTAGAAGATATTGTGGAAGACAATCTTACACTTCAATCTTACACTTCTTACACTTCAAGTAGTGGTTCCGAAATTATACGACCAAAGAGACGACGAATGGTAGTTATTGAAAGTGAAAGCGAAGAGACACTGGAAGACTTAGATGAATGGCGCAATGTCACGGAAGAATTAGATATTCCGGATAGAATACATTTTAGTGTATCTCCAAAGGTCATTGGACCACAAATTCCTACAAATATTGAACAGCCAAAACAATATCTCAAATTATTTTTCTCCAAAGAACTGCTAAAAGAAATTATAAAAGAAACCAACAATTGCGCAGAAATTTAATTCTGGTTTCTCGATACTTCTAAAGTATAAAGAAATATCTAGTAAATCTATTTGTAAAACGTGGCGTGCGGTGGAAGAGAATGAGTTTTGGGCTTTTATTGGAGTTATTATCAATATGGGTACGGTACCCTAACTATTGGTCAGTTAAGGAGAATAGTCACATCCCTTTCTTTGGTAAAATATTGACAAGAAAGAGGTTTATGCAGATATTCTGGATGCTGCATTCCGCTGCGAAAATGCGCCGGAGTTGCTGGTACAAAAACCTGCGGAGCGCTAAGAGTTAATAAAGTAAGCTTGAGCCGCCCAGTCTGTATAGTGGTCAGGGAAGCTGACAGCGATGCCGAAGGGCCTGGGATCGAATCCCGGAAAAGGCATCATTGTAACTGTCTGTCCCTTCATAGGAAAGGCGATGGTGGCCCACCTATTAGGTGCCTCCATAATAAAGAGACCACCACATCCGGCCTTGAATAGATTAATGAACTGGGTTACATTTGTAATTGTTCACAATCTGCCATTGGAAATAAAAAAAAATAATAAAGTAAGTTTGTGGTATGAAATGAAGCATCCCATTTTTCGACTGGATTACTGGATTAATTCCCATTTTTAGAGTTTGTCAAGCCTCCCACCGCGAACAAGACAAAAGGGTAAGTTTACCTTTCGACATATTTTTGATCTTCTAAAAAGTAAGTGTTGATTTTCTGTAATTCTAATGAAATAGTGCAGATGCTGGCCTCTTGCTGCAATTAACATCGATGCTGAGAACCTAGGTTGAGTTTTCTCGAGTTTTACCGGCTGAACGTGCTATTACTGTGCCGTCGGACTCTTCCTTCGAAACTTTCTTCCTTGCAACTGGGAATCGTCGGTCGGGCGCATCACGTGAAGAGTCAGGTTTGGATAACCGTGCAACTCTCTTTTGGCACCTCGTACGTTAAATTTCCACTTGCTAATGATGCTTAGTCGGTTGTTTCGTTGGTCTGTTGGAACTTTGTAACATTGCTTCGATCCTGCGACCATTTCTGAAAACTTATCTGGACCCGCCTTTATCCGTCAGTATGCTACGTTCTGCCTGGCCGCAATTCGGACTTTTATTTCGCTCTTTCTGGCCTGTTTTCGTTTTCTTTCCGAGAAATGCATTCTGGTTTCTCGATAGTATTTTTACATATTTAGCTGGCACTTCAGTTCTCACTTCAGTTGGTCCCTGACAGATTTCTTTTACATGGACAGATCAGCGCCTTCATAACATCATTCAGTCTGATTGCAAACAGCGATCACATTATGGCCATTTTTAAAATTTAAAGTAGACTACCATCTCATAATCTCTTGACGAAGAATGGGCTTTCAAAATTAGGGTAAAAGCTCCCCATTTTATCTTTAGGGTCGCATGAAAACGAACGCCTTATTTTCAACACATTATCACCCACCATAAAATAAAAATCGCGTGGTTTCTTTCGAGTGGTTCATAATAAATATTTTGCTTCAATCTTGTCTAATTCTAATTTTGAACAGTCTCATGGACTAACTTCTCAATGTGTGTCATTTTAAATTCTGCAGCTCATTTTGAACGAAAACATTTTATCGAAACGGGTAATTAACTTTCGACCAAGAAATTTAGCTGGGACTTTCCCAGTAGCAATATATTTAGCCGTTCTCAAAGCAAATTCAAGTCTATTACACAATTATCCCAGCGCTTACGATAACTTACGTACTGCGAATAAACTATGCTTCTATATACCTCGTTCTGTGATATTTGATTGAGCTGCTAAGGAACCATTTCTAAATACCGTATGCAAACGCTGGACGTAAATCCTCAACGATTTGATTAACGAACTGCTTGCCATTTCCTGAAATTACTTCTGATGTAGTTCCACATTTTGAAGTAAATTTCCTTAGAAAGGAATCTGTAACAATTTTAGCGGAAATTTTATTTTAAAGGCAAATATTTCAACATAGTTTTAAAAATGATCCGCGATAACGAGCGGATATCTATTTTTTACTAAGCTCCCTTTGTGTGTAAGGACCTAATAAATAAATTATTCGTAATTATTGTGGAAACATAGTTTTAGCGCTATTTAGATACCTGGATATAATTAATATCGTTAACTAATTGGTAAATAACGCAAGACCTGAGATGTTGACTAACAATTTTTGTAGTTGTGGGAAATAGCTTCGCCAACTCGCTGTACCGTTTTCCCGTGTTCCTAGATATCCTGAAACTGGCTCATTCTGCAATTCCTGCAAAATACTAAGTCTTAATTTCGCGGGTATAACCAAACTTAATTCGTTATTTTCATTTGTTATTTTTGGTTAAAATAACAAACTTCAATAATCTAATTATTTGCGGCGGAAGCTGACAGCGATGCCGAAGGGCCTGGGATCGAATCCCGGAAAAGGCATCATTGTAACTGTCTGTCCCTTCATAGGAAAGGCGATGGTGGCCCACCTATTAGGTGCCTCCATAATAAAGAGACCACCACATCCGGCCTTGAATAGATTAATGAACTGGGTTACATTTGTAATTGTTCACAATCTGCCATTGGAAATAAAAAAAAATAATAAAGTAAGTTTGTGGTATGAAATGAAGCATCCCATTTTTCGACTGGATTACTGGATTAATTCCCATTTTTAGAGTTTGTCAAGCCTGATAACATTTATATCCTGGTATTAGAAATAATCAAGATATTTTAAATAAGCATAAATATAATTAGTCCTGTTTGTAACTCAGAACTGTAACTTGTGAGAATCCAGTTTTCTTAATTAACATTGCACACTAAAGTTTATTTATTTCGCCATCTAGTAGAATTCTAGATAAAGGATTTTCGACGTTCTTTTCTTTTTTGAGAGTATGTTAAATTTTCAAAATATTTTCTTGCAGTTTAGGAACCTATTGTTTGAGTATTGGCCATAAATTATTCTTAGAATTCGAAAGACCCATTGCGGCATGACCTGAATAAAATTTAACAAGTGAATTTGTAAAGCATTTTGGGAAATGTCTACACCGCCTAAAGAATTGCTAAATGTTTCCTTTCTGTAGCCATATAGATCCTTTGTGTTCGATTACGTGTCTTACTGAAATAAGCTACAGGGTGGTCTTTTTGCATAAGCACAGTGCCAGCCGCATAATCTGATACACCTACAGAAATTTTCAAGTTCCCTTGGCTTTCAGGAAATTTCAAAACTGGAGCTTATATTAACTCGGTTTTAAATTTTTCGAGCTCTGTGTTTGCTTCCGCAAAACAAGTATACCTGGCCTTCTCTCACTTTAATTTTAAAATCGGGTCAAATATTTATGAAATGTTTTTGATAAAAGTCCTATACTAAGAAAACAAGCCCTAAAATGAGGATAATAGTTTTTTGTATTCGTTGGCTGGTAATTTTTTATTGCAATCAGTTTCGAATGCTCGGTTTCGACTCCTTTCCGAGATACCTTAAAGTCCATGCAAGGAAGTTTCTTGTTCGCCGGTTTACATTTTGGTGCATTTATTTGCTTCGTTTAGAAGCGAAAACACTTCGTGCATATCCCCAATATGTTCGACTATAATACCGGCCATATTCCAAATATATTCAATCTCGCTGTTTATAATATTATCGTCTAGGTAAATAAAAGTACTTTTCCAGGGATCAGGTTTTAGTGTAAAGTCAATTGCCCTCTGAAATGTGACGATAAGACAAAGGGCATTCGCAGAAAGGCATAAACTCCTGACTTCGGAATAAATGCAGTTTTGGGCACATCCTCGGGTTTCACATATCGCGAATATGGGCATTGGATAAAGCGAGTACTTAGTAATGATATTTAATTTCTGATAATTAACTGCAAAGCGCGATGTTTTATGAATCATCGGTGTTTTCCTTACAGCAGAGTACCACCAAACTACTTAGCATAAGGGTTACTTATGAAAATTACGATCTTAACATTTAATATTTCTTGAATACGCGTCTAAATTATTTCTTAGTTGCTTCTGTCATAACGTAAAGCTTTACTCTACCATTAGGGGTATTTCCTGCGTCTGTGTTGTGTTATAAATTTTAGATTAATCTTGGAACGTCGTCAAATAATTTTAAAAATTTACTTACAGGCTTTTCAAATTTCAGATTTTCTTCGCCCAACAGTTGTTTTAGATCGACGGCTGGAGAGTGCGTTTCTGCCTCCTCCATTTCGTTAATATCCAGATGAACCGTTGCTTCCTAAAAAATAATTATCGTTCTTTGCTTTTAAAAATCCAACCTAAAATTACAGGTTCTTGGAGATTTTTCACAAAGCAAAAAATTAAAAAAGAAAACACTTTTTAATGCTCATTTCTTAATTTCTTAATTTAAATTTAATGTTACTTACTCTATACATGCACACTCTTCTTCTTAGGCGGCAATAACTTTTGTTCCTTTGTAGAGACATTAGGTTAATTGTAAAAGCCGGAGAGATGAGAAATGAGCAAGCGCCGTCGCCGGGAATCGAACCGCGGACCTCTGGAATATCGGCCCAGCGTGCAGAACCACTACACCACGCAAACACGCTAGAAAGCCGGGAGAAATACCTTATATACTCCCCCTTTTAAAGGGCAATTGAGGTTTTTAGGGGACCCAATCGCCAAATCCTGGGTGTGGATAATCATCATCCACAGGGCTGTCAGGGCCACGAAAGCCAGGAACCTCGTCCTGGAACAACGTCGTCCTGAAACAATCGTCGAAGTTGGATATCCGGGCCTTGGATAACCCATCAGCGGCGGCGCAGACCCCACAGTCCCTCCCCAGCTTTATACGTAACCTCAGCAATAACGAAAACGTAGAAACTAAATACAAAAAAAAGCGACGCTCTGTCATCTTTTCCTCGGGGCATCACTCCCTCAGCAGCAGATAAATTCGTTTTGGTGCCTTACCTTACTCCGTCAGTCCCCGTCACTGGGACTATGAGGGTCAAACCCTCACCGAGAAGGTCACGTATATCTAACTATATTGCTTCACCACAGCCAGAGGAACAGACACGACAGTACCAGTACGGTTCCTGCCAAGCCTGAGCCAACCTTAAGTACAATACTCGGGTTCTAGTCCTGTGAGGACTGATTGTATACCCCCGTGGTTGAGACTGCCTAGGTACAAATCTGAACCAGTACTTCCCAGGAATTTTCCTGAGTCAACCCCCGGGGGGGAATCATCATCCACAACCCTTTTAGTTCGGGGGCCACTGTAGAGACATCAGGTTAATTGTAAAAGCTGGAGAGATGAAAAATGAGCAAGCGCCTTCGCCGGGAATCGAACCGCGGTCCTCTGGAATACCGGCCCAGCGTGCAGAACCACTACACCACGAAGACACGCTAGGAAGGCGGGAGAAATACCTTATACCTTCAATTCCAAATATTCTGCACCGCTTAATATGCTTTCGAAAAACAATTCTCTGTCGTCAAGTGCTTTGAACCTTTGTGTCCTATAATCCGTCCACGGGAATATTATTTAACAATATTCGCATTACAGAGCGAACATCATTATTCGTAAATACCGCATTCAGTTGATTCTTAGAGTGATTGTCTTGCCTTCAGGATAACTGGACCCTCTCACATTCAGTCTCTCTTATTAGTTTAACTTCTTGCTATCATCCACCTGTTTTCTCTTTTGAGAAATTATCTTTGCGATTGTCATTTACTGATGAAAATATCTTTGCGATTGTCATTTACTGATGAAAATTTCTTTCTATCTTTAAGAACTTTATTGTTTTCAAACCTCAGCCTTTCTTTCGCTTTCTTCCTATGAAACTGTCTATTCGACACTTTTTTGTAGACATACTTCTTCATGCTATAACTTACTGTGTTCAATCCATATGCCAGAAATATTATAATGACATAGAATTATCTTCTTTAATAGGTTTTGTTAAGCTTTTTAAATTAAGCTATAATAACACAAACTCGTGCTTTTTTATGGATAATATTCAAAACTAGCTAGAAATATAACTAATTGCATTAAACGAGGAATTTAAATATGAAGATTAAAAAATGAAACATTTCAAAAGCTACACTTAATGAACATAATAATGAAAATCAAACTCTTCCAAAGCTTTCTTTGCAGAATGAGTTGAAAAGGATTTTTATTATATTGATTATTAAAACGTATTATTTTTTATTATTCAAAGCAAACTCCTACAATGTAGAATAATTTGAAACAAACTTTTGTTTACTGATTATTGAAATAGATTGATTTTTATATATTTCTTCAAATTTAGGTTTCTTTGAAAATATTATCTCATCTTTATTTCTAGATATTGTGTCAATTGAGCAACATGACCATTTTACGCATCATAACAAACTCGCAGTACGCAAGATAAAAGCGTTGCAATCTTAAATTTTATGATTCTATTTCATACAGATTTTTCCTTTCAACTTTTCATTTACGAATGAAATATATATTTTCATTTATGAATGAAATATTTTTCATTTACGAATAAATTTACATATTCATTTCTTCCATATTTTTTCATTTATGTATCAGAATGGGCTAAAGTAAATATCAAAATTATTGCCTGACAATGAATTTGAAAACAATTTTCAACAGGAACATGTGAAAAATTTCCAGATATGTTGACTGAGTTTTATTTTTAATGTTTTTTTGCAATGGCATCTTCCTTTGTTGTTGATATTGCAAAAGTTATGTTACATATTGTACTGTAGGTAAACGATTGAAAGGAAGCAAACAAAATGATTAATACAGAATTAAGTCAAAAACACAACTTTTATGAAACTTCTTTTTTTTCCAGAATATCATTGCTCTTTGTGTGATTTGATGTCCAAAACTTATGTTCATTCAACACTACAAATGACATTCCTCCAATGATGCAACGAATTATCTTTCCACGTCTTTCTTTATTGACCTTATCTAAATCCAGAATTATTTCTATGGAATATTTTTCTAAGCGCTTTTATGTGAAAGGAAATTAACTATGTCAATTACACAGCTTCTTTCTCTTTTACCTGCTAACATGAAATTCGTATGGCAAAAAAAAAAAAATATTCTACCCATTCTCCTTGGAAATGCGACAAGAAGGATACAAATGTAACATCTGCAATCTCAATAGTCTTTCCAATGTCTGTCGTAGGGCTTTAGTTCATTCATCCGTATGATAACAAGGTGTAAGAGAAGGAGTTAATTCCATCTTTGTCAGCTTCTGTAATCGGATCGCGAAAGATTTCAGCTAAATTTTTCGCCCTCGGGAAATACATGTTGATATATTTATTTATTTTCTGCAATATTACTTCCTGTAATTAATGTATTTTTATCAACGTATTTAAGAAATATGACCTGTTCCAAGAAAATTTAAAATTCGATATCCTAATTTCTATTGTTATTTGTAGCGATGATGAAATTACGAACCCATACATTAAGCACAAGACTTTATGATTAATTTCTCCCTTTTTTCAGTTTAACGTTTCTTCTCCGGTGGTGGCCGTGAAATTTACTTTCAACAGCCTGCTTTATAAGCAAAGTACATGTCTAATAATATGGTTAGATATCTCTTTTTTAAAATGTTTTTCAAAGGTAAATAAATCAACTCCTATATCTGAACTCAAAACAGTATGTGAAGCATATATTCTGAAGTTTTTTATTTCAGGTTTATTATGTGTAATGGGATGTTTGCATTAATTCTAAATTAAGTATTTTGTTTTAACTAATCTGAATTTTGTTCATTTGTTACACGATTTTTATTAAATGTTTAAATAATAAAATTAGTCCAAATCTAAATAATTAAACATTCGTGATCACAAGTTAACGCAATGTATTATCAGGTATTTTAATCATGTATTTATACTTTTATCCCAGTAAGATAATTAACCGATTTTCAAACTTGTTTTCGTACATTTGTTTAGAAAATGAAATGTGAATAATAGAAGTATGAGATATTTTACTTTAAAAGAATGTGATGCATAAACATAAAACGTAATTTTTTCTGGAACTTGTAATTTGCAATTACAAGTTCCAATTACAAGTGCCATGACATTTTAATAAATTAACTTGCACTGTTTGCCTCATCTTATTTTCAGGTTAATTACTTATATTTTCCGTCATCATCTTCAGTTCCAACAATTTTCAGAAAATAAATTTTAAGTCATTTCAAATGGTTCATACTGAATTGTCTTCAACGTTTCAAATGCTGGGATAAGAATGCGTTTAATTATTATTTTGCAATCTTAATAGCAGCTGAAATTACTGTATTGCTCATAAGTAACATGATATATGGTGTAATCTTTATTAGGCACTATTTATTTTTAATGGTAAACAAATACACCGTTAATGATAAATTATGTTGTAATTAGGTAATTTAGTAAAATATTACTCAAGGATTAAGGGAGAATTCATAAATACTCTTTATGAAGCTTCTCTTATGCTCTACTTGTAAGCAGTCATATAAATATCATTAAAATACTAAAGTAAATACTTTCTATTGCTTAAGTTATATGTGTTTTGAATTGTTATTTGCATTTCCATCTTCTGCAGTTGCAGTGTAGCGAAGCGGTATCTTAACTTTAAATTAATTAACCTAAGAATACATCAATGCGAGTGGACTGTAAATTAACCTTTATTCGGCAGTTTGAACTTTCGAACACAACACAGCACAAAGTAAAGCGACAGAGTTACAATTAGCGGTTTTAAGAATGCAAGAACAAACAAAATGCGAGCTACGCATACAATCTGCGCATTGCGAAAAAATATCTCACAGACAGGCAGAGAGCTCTGGTGGCCGAAACATTCCGTCCGGCGTTGAAACATCGTTTCAAACTAAATAACTTTTACAAAATGAAATTATCATAACAATATTAAATTATGCAAAAATGTATCATTAAAATATTCACAAGAAAACATACTATGAAATTATGCAATGAAACTAAATTGTTCTCAAAACAGATGCACAGAAGCCTTGATACAATTCAGGAACTTAATTGTAGCTAAAGCAAAGTACAAAGTTATAATGCTTTAGGAAAAAAAAAACTTAATCATTGATAGGCAAAACACTAAGTTTGTGAATTGGCCTTTTGAAAACTCCGTTAGCAGTTTTGATCTTCACGATACGCACAATATTATCTGAGCTAGGAAAAACTTCCAGCACTCTTCCTAATTTCCATCGTAGCGGGGGTAAATTGTCTTACTTTATGATAACTAAATCATTAACCTTTAAATTAGGTTGCACTTTCAACCATTTTGAACGTCGTTGCAAATTAGAAATGTATTCATTGGACGATCTTTTCCAAAATCTTTGAAACATTTTCTCAACAAGCTTCCAACGTTGCAATATAGGAATTTTTTGATCGTGTAAACTTTCTTCTGGTAAGGCAGTTAGCGGGGTACCAATTAAAAAATGGCCTGGCGTAAGAGCAGAAAATTCTGATGGATCTTCAGACAGTGGACACAACGGTCGCGAATTTAAACAAGATTCAATTTGAGCTAGCAATGTCATAAATTCTTCTTGCGTTAGAAGTTGTTCACCTATGGTTCGCTTGAGATGTAACTTTGTAGATTTGACTGCAGCTTCCCATAATCCTCCAAAATGTGGCGCTGCGGGAGGATTAAATATCCACTTAATACCTTCAGTAGAGCAATATTTATTAACCAATTCATTTTCATTCAACGAGTTTATTACTCTTTTCAATTCCTTATTTGCAACAATAAAATTTGTGTCACAATCGCTATGCACTTGTATTGGTTTTCCTCTTCGAGATACAAAGCGCTTCAAAGCGGCAATAAATGATTCTGATGTAAGATTACCTACTAATTCAATATGTATAGCTCTTTTATAAAACACACGAATACACAAATGTAGCATTTCATTGGTTTTACTCCTCGACCTTGCCTGGGCTTCACTTGAAATGGCCCAGCGTAGTCAATTCCAACTTTGGAGAAAACCTTTGACGGAACGACTCTAGACGATGGTAAATCCGACATTATCTGGGTAGATGTTTTAGCTCGTACACGATGACATTTTACACATTTCCAAATCTGTTGTCTTACAAGTGACCTAGCGTGGATTATCCAATATTCTCTTCTAATTACTGATAGCAATAGCAGGGGGCTTCCATGAAGATGGGATTCATGAAAATGATTCACTATAATCCGTGTTATGTGATGTTTTTTGGGCAACAAAATAGGATATTTTCTGTCCTGCGCGATGTTGGATTGTCTTAATCTTCCTCCAACGCGTATAAGTCCATTCTTATCGATAAAGGGGTTCAAAGAAAGGATCTTACTCTTTGAGTTTAACGGTTGATTCTTTTTCAGAAGATTATATTCATTAAAAAACTCATCCATTTGAACTACTCTAACAATTGCATTTCTAGCGTATTGCAATTCTTCGGTTTTAAGGTAACCCTTAATCCTTGTTGCGGTAGATTTATCTGAATTATTCGTAAACCGAAAACACCATGTGATGATTCTTTTAAGTTTCAAGAATGATGAAACTTCATTAAGGACTGGAATTTGCGAAGCGACTGTTCCAATTGAACAAGAAATATTTTTTCATTGTTCCCTTAAAGACTCTTCTGAAAATGGTAAGTTGATAGAGAACGGAATATTATTTGAATTAAGCCACTGAGGACCTGTCCACCACAAGTCATGAGTAGAAAGCTCTGAAAACAAAAGATCTCTTGATGCGCAATCAGCTGGATTCTCCCTTCCTTTTATGTGATTCCAATGCGATGAAGGTAAGACTGATTGAATTTCTGAAACGCGGTTGGCTACGAAGGTTTGCCAGCGTGTTGGTTCTGATTGTATCCAGGACAAAACTATTATTGAATCACTCCAGGCGTAAATATCGTCAACATAAATTTGTAATGAATTCTTCACAGCTTGAACCAGATGCATTAATAAAACTGCAGAGCAGAGTTCTAAACGAGGAATAGAGATTACTTTCAAGGAAGCTCCGCGAGTTTTAGATGTTAGTAGCTGCACAAAACTGAAGAATGATTTGAAGACTTTAAATAAATAACGGCGGCTTAAGCTTTCTCAGATGCGTCACAGAAACAATGAAGTTCTACATTTGTAGATTTGGGCAATAATACTCTCCTAGGAATATGAATGCATTTAAGATTTGCGATATCTTCACAATAGATTCTCCATCTTTGATTGATTTCATCTGGCAAGGGATCATCCCACGAGATTTGTAATTTCCATATATCTTGAAGCAAGATTTTTGCTGCAACTATAAAAGGTGCTAACCAACCAAGTGGATCAAAGATTTTCGAAATAGAAGATAAAATTATTCTTTTAGTAGAACACTCTCTGTTTTCGAGATTTCCTAAGTGACAAGTAAACTCGTCTTACGTTGGATACCACTCCAAACCCAATAATTTTATTGATTTAGTATCAACTACTGTACATGAAGAATTTGAGTTCCGAGCACTCAAAGCAGTTTCCAAAATCGAGCGATCATTTGTACACCATTTATGCAATTGAAAGCCACCTTTTTGTAAAAGTTCACTCAGTTGTGAAATTAAGTCTACTGAGTCTTCTACTGTGTCTGAACCAAATAGGACATCATCAATATAGCAATTGTGTAATATTATTTCAGCTGTCTTTGGGAATTTAGCTCCTTCGTCAATTGTTAGTTGTTTGAGTACACGAGTAGCCAGGTATGAAGCGGAAATAGTGCCGTACGTAACTGTGCACAACTTGTAAGTTTTAATCGGCTTCGATGGATCATCTCTCCAAAATATTTTTTGGAAATCGCGATCTTCATCATGAATTTGAACTTGTCGATACATTTTCAATAAGTCGCTAGTAATGGCTATGGGATAGCATCTAAACCTCAAAAGAATAGTAAATAAGTCGTCTTGCACCTTGGGACCATTCATTAGCGTGTCATTAAGCGATATCCTTGATGTAGTTTTGGCACTAGCATTGAAAACGACGCGTAGTTTTGTGGTAAGACTGGATTCTTTTAGCACGTGATGATGAGGTATATAATAATGAAAATTTACTTTATCTGGATTATCATCGGATAATTCTTCCATGTGTCCAAGTGATAAATATTCGGACATGAAGTCTTTATACTGTTGACATACTTCAGGAGTTTTTATTAATTTTTGTTCTAGACTAAGAAAGTTGCGAAAGGCTGATGGTCTGGAATTACCTAACTCATTTCTTTTAGGCTTGAATGGCAGTTTTACTGAGTAACGACCCTTTTCACTACGCACGTGATTTTCCACGAAATGATTTTCACACAATCTTTCATCTTTAGTTAAAGGTTTCGATGTGGGAATTTGTTCCAAATCCCAAAATGATTTATCTAATTCCTCCGTGTTTACGTTTAGCGTATTGACTGAAACCTGCTTACGGTTTGGGAATTCCAAATGTGTAGTTCCAGCAATTACCCATCCTAACTTAGAACAACATGCAAATGGAAGATTTTTGCCCCTTTTAATTACCTCGCCATTTATTAAAGAAAGAATACATTAACTCCAAGTAAAATATCAATTTCTCCCGATTCATGAAATGTAGGATCTGCTAAAGTTAAATCTTCGAAACTTTCATATAAATTCAAAGGTAATGTTACACTTGGAATGTTTCCTGTAATTTTGTCTATTATGTAAGCGGACGTTGAAATTCTGTAATTAGTATTAAAATTTGGTGTAAACAACAACTCAACTTCTCCAGTAGTAGTTGTATTGAAAGTACCTAAGCATGACACTAGTATCTTCGAATCCTTTATGCTCAATCCTAAATTGATAGCTGTTTTCCGACGAATGAATGATTTTTCACTACCTGAATCTAGTAAACATCTACAATTTATGAATTCATTTTTTGAGTTTTAAACCCTAATTAAAGCAGTACACAAAAGTACATGACTGCGTTTACCATTAGCATGAGCTCCAAAATGTTTATTTTCATAGTTGTTTGCACAAACAGTAGGAGAAACTTCACTCAAGTTGTTTTCTGGTTTAATTTGCGATTTCGGAACAAACACTTGTGCTTCCGGTGAAGGGAATCTAGATGCATTTTTTTGGTTTGAAATTTTCTAAATGCAAAATGCTATGATGATGCTTAAAACAATGCTTGCAGGTGTTTGCACTCTTACACATTTTAACTTTATGGACATTAGACAAGCAATTAAAACAAAGTTTATTAGTCTTAACAAACTCTATTCGTTTTTGCACTGGTAAATTTAAAAAATTAGAAGACCTGTATAAAAAATGATCTTCTTTACAAAATAAGCAGGTAATTAGTAATCAGAGAAGTAACCCTATTATACACTGGTTTATCTGATTTATGCGTTCTAATAATTAAAGATTTACTGTTCTGTAATGTTCTAGCGTAATTCTTCAAAAATTCTATCAAGTCATTCAACTTTGGTATTTCGTCTTTTTTTAATTGACGCTCCCACCACAACTTTTTCGAAACGTCAAGTTTTTGCAAAATAATATACAACAACAAAGTATCACTAAAATTATATATCCTTTGATCTAATATTTCCAATGAGCGAGTTATTTCGTTTACGTTATCTACTAAACTTAATATCGATGATGCAGATTCCGTTTGTATTTGTGAAACGTTAAGAATTCTTTTAATAAAAGCAAAAATATGTTCTCTCTTATTAGAAAATCTCTCTTCTAGTAAATTCCAAGCAATACTGAATTTTTGATCAGCTATGGGAATTGACTGAATAATGCGATAAGCATCATTTTTCAAAGAACTCTTTAAATATTGTAATTTTTGAGCTCCAGAAAGATTTGGATTGTTGCGAACACTAGCGTTAAATAAATCTTTAAATGTTATACATTCAGTTAAATTTCCGCTAAATGTGGGTAAAGATAATTTCGGTAACTTTAAACTTTCAGAGATTGATTCAGGTACGACAGGTTTGTCGCCATTTGCATTTACGACCTTGTAAATCTTTAACTTACGAATAATTTTTAAGTGAACCTCCTCAATTTTCTCTAAAATCGACTATTCTTCCTCAACGAAAATTTCTATTTTTTCATCATCACAATTTGTATAAATTTCTCTAAATAGAGATTTAAAATCTTCCTTAAGGATTTTACATTTTTCTAAGATTAATTCACCTTCAGCATTATCTTAGTTATCATAATTTATTCTCTCGATGAATTTAGTTAACTGTGTTTTCAAAATTTTCTTTCGCTTTTTTTCCTATATCTGATATTTTGAAAATGTTCTAAATTCTCGATTTTACTAATACTTTAAACACAAAAATAGTAGCAATAAGGAAATCTCAAATGCAATTAAAATGCGTTAACTATTTCTCTCACCTCGAACACTGTATCTATTGCGTAACTCTTGAGAATTCTAAACCGAAATTGTATTATCACTACTATTACGGACACGTAGAATTCTTATTCACAAGCGGGGGTTTTTCTCGAAGCTCCGGCGTAGGACCACAAAATAATGTAGCGAAGCGATATCTTAACTTTAAATTAATAAACCTAAGAATACATCAATGCGAGTGGACTGTAAATTAACCTTTATTCGGCAGTTTGAACTTTCGAACACAACACAGCACAAAGTAAAGCGACAGAGTTACAATTAGCGGTTTTAAGAATGCAAGAACAAAATGCGAGCTACGCATACAATCTGCGCATTGCGAAAAAATATCTCACAGACAGGCAGAGAGCTCTGGTGGCCGAAACATGCAGAAATATCATGTATGTAATTTTTATGTACTTGAAAACTAAATAATATTTCGCATACTTATATATCATATATAAGGCAACATTATCACAACATGGAAGACCAAGCTAAGTAAATTTGACAGAAATTTTCTAGAGATCATTTGCTTGCTCCTTTGTCCGGAGGCACATTGACTAGGGATATAGCATATGGTCTCTCTGCAATACTAGTATTATCTGTAATAATCGAGAGAAAAGACACGTTGATGAATGAGCAGGCATTCTCCACCATAAAACTCTGGGGTGGTGCAATAAGTCCGTTAGTGGCTACGCATCGCATTATTAATTAGACAGCCTCTAAAGAGAGTCTATTTATTGCAAACTCTAGAGTTGAATGCATACTCTTTGCTGCATATGAGTCAATGACATTCGCTGATTTTCCTTATTGTTAAAACTCTGGAAGCAGAGTTAAGCAAACTAAAACGATATCCTAAACGTGAAAAATATGGCCCATTTTTATCAGGATATTAGAGACTAACATCATTCATATAATAATCACTGAAACTTTCATCGCGATTTTATATATCTCACACAGAGTTGAAAATAGATATGATAGTTTAAAACCTATCTGTTAAATATGATAGTTTTTGAAAATTTTAGTTAATTCATTCATCATTTTATGACATATTTGTTTGATATTTAGTAGTTTAGTTTTAATTTGTTAACGTCGTTTTTAAAGTCACATAAGTGTATATTAATAATAATGCCATTTTAACTAAATGAAACCGCTTTTAACAGTATGAAAACAATCAGATTTTGGACATTCATACGCTCATGCATTAACGGCACATTTTATTCAGAAATTTCAGCAAACGTAACTTGTAGGTATGGGCATTACACGAGTCATCTAGTTCCTAAGTTCCGTGGCCTGCATTTATTTTCTAACTTAAATCCTATGATTATTTTTCAGGACAAAGCATTTATGAGAAAAGGCAAATACAAATACAAGACTTAAATTAAAATATCATCCTTAAAAATT
Source organism: Stegodyphus dumicola (assembly GCF_044657685.1). Taxonomy (NCBI): domain Eukaryota; kingdom Metazoa; phylum Arthropoda; class Arachnida; order Araneae; family Eresidae; genus Stegodyphus; species Stegodyphus dumicola. The sequence goes on along the minus strand of NC_140772.1, from coordinate 92,552,298 downwards.
AAATTTCTTTAAATGCCTTCTTTAAAATGTTGAAAATTCTTGTATACATAATGTGCAGCTATGAGTCGTTTCCATATAAATGAGCAGAAGAGACTTGCATTTACGGATATTTAATCAAAGGTATTTTAAGCTCATTTTCTTTAAATAAAATGTACTGCTTATATCAGAACAAAAACATTTGCAATTAAATACCGTACGTATACCATTATTCATCCTCCGAAGGAGAAGAGATCTCATGAGTGACTCCATTATATGAATGTGTATGATAATTTAGAGCGAAAATATCATGAAATATTAATTTTTCATGTAATTAAATATATAGATGAATAAAAAAAATATGTCCAGCACCTAAGATTAAGAATACAGAAAACTGGAAGTATAATATACATTTTTGGAATTGGAACTAACATAATTATTTACCATACATTTAGTGATATAGTATAATGTATATACTGGGATTATAAGCAATATTATGCGATTATATGCAGTGTTGCCAGATCATGCGAGTTTTCACAGATTTGCTGCTTTTGGCAAACTTGTGCGACTATTATGTGTATGGGATCTTACGAAACTTTTGCTACTCCATCAATTCTTTGTGCTACTTTTTTGACTTAATATACCGTAAAACGCTTATATTTTAAAATGATGCATCTACTGAAATTATTTTATAATTAATAAATCAATAAAACAATGTTTTGGGCTTAAACAGAAGTTGGCATCTGGTAATTCTGTAATCATACAGCAGATATAAACAGTTCTCAACGCCAATCGCTTGTGTTTTAAGTGTTTGATTGATTGATTTTTGTATTCTTTAGATTTTGCCAATAAGCAATACCCACTTAGACTAAAAACAAACATCGAAAGAAAAGGTATTTGGATTTCCTAGACGCCAGACTTTGAATGAAAATATCATTGGAAGAAAAAGAATCCTACGGTGTTTACTTTGTACCCTCAACCACCAATGGATAAATATATCGGGTGATCAAAAAGTCAGTATAAATTTGAAAACTTAATAAATCACTGAATAATGTAGATAGAGGGGTAAAAATTGACACACATACTTAGAATAACATGGGGTTTTATTAGAAAAGCAATAATCTCATCAGAAAAGCAATAATTAGCATAACAAATTAAGACAAAGCAAAGATGATGTTCTTTACAGGAAATGCTCAATATATTCACCATCATTCCTCAACAATAGCTGTAGTCGAGGAATAATGTTGTGAACAGCACTGTAAAGCATGTCCGGAGTTATGGTCAGGCATTGGCGTCGGATGTTGTCTTTCAGCATCCCTAGAGATGTCGGTCGATCACGATACACTTGCGACTTCAGGTAACCCCAAAGCCAATAATCGCACGGACTGGGGACCCGGGAGGCCAAGCATGACCAAAGTGGCGGCTGAGCACACGATCATCACCAAACGACGCGCGCAAGAGATCTTTCACGCGTCTAGCAATATGGGGTGGAGCGCCATACTGCATAAAAATCGTACGTTCCAGCAGGTGTTTATCAGCCAGGCTGGGGACGATGTGATTCTGTAACATATCGGCGTACCTCTCACCCGTCACGGTAGCAGTTACAAAACCAGAATCACGCATTTCCTCGAAGAAAAAAGGCCCATCCAGCGCCATCTGTCGGACATTTTTTAAATTTTGTTCGTTCTAATAAAACCTCATGTCATTCTAAGTATGTGTGTCAATTTTTACCTCTCTATCTACATTATTCCGTGATTTATTAAGTTTTCAAATTTATACTGACTTTTTGATCACCCGGTGGTTTAGAAATTTATAAAAATAAAAACAATGAGGATAACAGACTTTTGAAAGGAACATGATGATTAAATTTCTTTTTTGGTCTCATGGAGCAAAGATATTGTATTACTGATTATATTGTATTTACGAATTGTATTGTATTACTGATAGTTAGGCGAATTCCGGGACAACAATAGTAATAAAAGAGAAAAGGTTGCAAAAGAATGTAAAGCAGATTGTTACACCTTAGTACTGACGGTTTTATTGCTTTATAAATTTTGTTTTAAATCAGTTCTCTGCTATAGTATATTATTGATAAGTACAAACAATCGATATGACTTAAAAATCAGAGCAAAATAATTTTCTAATTAACAATAGAATTTTAAAAATAAAAGAATGGAGATTTTATTAGTTATCACGAATTTGATGAAGTTTCATAAGTCAACCAAGCAGAAAGGAAACTCTTTTAAAGTCATTAATAATTAAAATAAAACAAAAAATTATGAATTAGACAAATGAACTGCCAAATCAAAAATATTAGTACAAAAGCGTTAACAATCCAAACGAGATAAGACTACTCATCAATGAATATAAAAAGAAAATAATTTTAAAATAAAAATCTAAATTAAAACTGAGAATTAATTAAATGAAAAATGAATGCTCAAACAATGGCTAATTAGCAATACAGTTCTAAAATTTTCGTTAAACGTAGGATACCTAATTAAAACGACTAACAGTCGAACTACAGTGAAACTTAAGGAAAAAAATTAGATTAAATTTCTGATGATGTGACAGGTCATGTGAACATATGTAACTATGACGTCACCAAACTCATGCGATCTCTGACGTCATGTGCTACTTTTGGGGGCTTTTCGAATCTTTTTCTACTACATTATTTAAAACATTTCTGGCAACATTGATTATACGCTATATTACAGAATACTGCATGCATTAATATTTTTATAGAAATAAGAGTTCCAGGTTAAAATAACTATATTTTATCGCTAGATTTGATGCTGCATAGAACATGTTTTAAACATTCCAGATGACAGCAAGATAATATTTGGTTTAAATGTGTTTCCAAGGAATTTCGAATTTTACGGGGCGTTAAATTCGCTTATCAGCATAAATCTAATAATTATCTTTGTTCTCATTTACATTGGTCGCCTTATGACAGGGAAATACTATAAACCAGATTTCAAACTAAAATCATTAAAGCATGATAAAATTAAAGCATTTGGCTAAAGCTGCAAAACACAAAATAAAATCGCAAACGAAACATTTGACTACAACTTCAGGAATTTAAGAAATTAAATATCAAATAACACACAAACAGTTGATTTGTGTACAAAAGCATATAAAATTTTTATATGGATTCTGAAGTTCATGAAACCTGTCATAAAAATATTTTCTACAATGAGTAACATTATATACACACACACACATATCTATATAAAGAAAGACAGAAAATTTTTCTTCTCATTTTTTCATAATATGAAGTGAATGTTCCTTGTCAAAATAAATGGAACTAGATAGAAATAAAATGAAACCGTAAACTGCAACATCACGAACCGTAGACTGGAAGATTTATATGACACATAAGCTCCAAGAAAGGGCAAAATTTATCGACTGTTTCTTGTGTCAGCTGCTTTTCATCTAAAATGCGTAGTAGCATAAGCCTTCTATTGTAAATGAAAAAATATACCCTAGATAATAAATACTTTTAGAGTTGATTTCACATATTTCACTTGACATTTATTTTTGGACTTCTTCCTTTTCATTGCATTAGGATTAACATGCATAATATATTCATATCATGAGTTAGTAAAATAGTTACATGTTGAAACCTGAATATAAGTGAGTTATCCAGTTTTTTATTTCATTCAAGAGAAATATTTACTGGGTTGCTGCAAATGAACTGCCCATCATTGTCGCCAGTTCCTCGCTGGCTGAGGAAGATTGCAAGTGATAAGATTAATGTAATTTTTATGTCCTCTGTCAACGACATAGATGGATGATCCAAATGCAATACATTTTTTTCAACAAACATTACACAGCAGATACGCCCGAGATTATGGCAATCGTAGGAACTCAGACAACTAAGGCTGCCTTAAATTTCCAAGTTCATATTGGAAATCGCTGCAGCTTCTGCAGCAAAAAGCATCAATAAAACTTTTAATGGCGGAAAAAATTAAGGAAAGATCCAATCGCCATTAGTTTTAAACGTTTTGCGCATGATATTTGTGGCTGTAAACCAAACGCATGGTCATTGTCCGTTCTCTAGTAATACGAAAGAGTTAAATGACTTACTCGAATCAATTGAGCCACAACTTATACGTAAAGTTCACTCAAAGATTAAGAGTTAACTTTCCAATTATTTTACAGCATTTGGTGAAAACAAAATGTAATGAAGCAAGAAGAGTGGAACCCTCAGAAACTGAGTGATGAAAACAAATCATGTGGTTTGGGGATTGTACTACAAACAAATTAGGAGTTAAAAATTCTATTCTTGATTTAGCTATTCAGATAAAACTCCCAGATTTGCTATCATTATATCAAAATTTTTTTGCATTGTTTTTTGCATGTTCTGTGTCCACATGTCTGGGAATACCGCGGTAAAAGATGTCATATCTACGGCTCTTTAATTTTCGATTAAAACTTAAGGTATCAACAACGACGGAGTTCTGAGTATTAGGATATGATTATAAAGATTTAATGCACTAAACGATTGAGTACATAGTGTAAATAATCTCCGGCACAACATGTAAATAAATGAAAGCGCTCAATGTATAGCAGGTAATTCTTAGGTGAGGACTTAAAAGACGTCATGCAGTCATTTACACCCCATGTGGTGTTCAATAAAAAGATGCACCAACAGGTCATACTGCTTTCTACCCATCCTTGAATGCTAGAATGTAATTAGTGTACTTGTGCCTACCCTCAAGAAAACATTTTCTGTATAAACTCATTAGTACCTCTTTTGCCATGCTGCTGTAAAGAAGACGAATTTGGCTGTCCTCTTATAGTGAGATTTTGAAATGATAGCTTTAAATTTTCTGATTTCTACATTGTGCTACAAGAAATTAAAACGTTCATTTTATACCTGTTATTTATAATGCATTAGTTTACATAATGCAAAATCTTAATATGTTATTTAAGATTATTCTGTTAATATGTCGCATAGCCTGTTAGTTGAGGAACATTTACCAATTCTTATTTTTCAATTATATCAATTAATATCTGCTTCTTATTAAAGAGAATAATCCATAATATTTATTAATACTTGAAGTGTATTTTCTTGATATGTTTTATAGCTAAAATTTAATTGCCATTCCTGTTTCCCATTTAAAACAAAATCTTATTAAAAGCTTTTTGTATACGTAACTTACAAAAATAAAAATTAAGAAAAATCACATCAAGTTTCATAATCGCATTTTAGACTGGCATGCTATGCAGAAAATTTTAATTCTGAAAGATGAGTGCGGTTCATAAGGTTCTTTCAGAAAATGCGCAAATTTTTTTAGTTTTACTGTAAGGAGAAATTAGCATCTTTTGATCTCTTATAAAACTTGAAGAAGCAAACTAAGAATGTAATATATATACTTGATATCAAACTAGAACTAACTCTAGCTTTATCGTCATGATCAAAATCTAATTTGAAAAGTTCCGAAAGGCAGGCAGAGCTTCATAATATTTATTACTTAACTATATGCACTCAAACAAAATGAGTGAAATAAACGGCACGCCAAGAAAGAGTTATACAAGTGAAACGAAATTTAGGTAAATGTGACATATACGGGTATATATGGAAAACGAAATTAAAATTTCAGAGGGATTTAATGTATTGTCCAGGAGATACATCACATGAAGGGAATAAGTCAGTAAGTAGTTAGCCTTCTTTTGGCCATTATACAAGCTGTTCTAGGGATTGGCAATGACTGATAGATTTTGTGCACGACCCCCCTACATAATTTCTTCCCAAACTCCCTTCTTTGTCGACTTAGATCTGTGTCATCATGTGGCGGTAAAAGAAGCCTTCTCCTCGGACTAAAATGTGCCATGTTGGGAAGATATCTGGCGATCTAGCTGGCATACAACTTTTCAAAAATGCGAAGATAATCAGAATAAATGACTGCAGTATACGGCTGGGTGTTAGCTTGTTGAATTATAAGGGTGGTGTGCCTGGAAAGAAAGTGTAACGCAATGAATATTGTCGACATACTCTTTCACTTTGCTAAATGGGTGTCGCGGAGATCAGTCAAAGGGTTCCGACTATCGAATGACATGGCCGCAATCAATGATACCATCTCTCACCTGTCGCGCTATATGATGAGATATTTGATATTGATAAGTCAGTGGAATCTCACCTCTGTTACAAACATTTACAGACATGTCTTCGGATTTTATTATCGCTCAGTTTGAATTGGAATTCAGCGCTTTACTCCAGTCAATGAGATTCGAGGTTGAACGAATCGACAGCTCTGAAAACACGATTGTGAATGGTCCTAGATGAGAGATAGTCAACGCAATGGGCGTAATGAACGCAGAACCAGTTTCTGGAGATGCCTAACGATTGTCTTTGCTGGGTAATCTATCCCGGCTATGTGTTGAATCGTTGATAAGGACGAAGGATATACTGGACTCTTAATCTTTCCTCCATGCAGGACCAACGATTTTACAAAAGCCCCATAAATATATGACAGTTGTGTCAGGATTAGCACCCGCATGTACACATTCAGCAAATCCAGAAAAATCCACGGCAGTTAATTTTTCAAGCAGAGTCCTCCTACATTTACTTTATCTAACACAAGTTTCTGTCTATTCTAACAGCGATTCTTAACAGTATTTTGATTGCTTCTTTGCTTAATTTTAAGTAGTTCCTAACAGGATACTCTTTCCCCGTACAACAACATCGAAGCTTACATGTACACTTTATGAGGCTCTTAGCCGTCTATTCGACTGCGTTCCTGGAGCAGGGTGGAGCAGAGAGTAGATGGTTTCTGCTAGGAAGATATCACACTGTGAGGCTAAGGCCAGGTCAATGGTCTTCCTTGGTGGTGCTTACTCACTCATACTGGACTCTTAAGGGTTGCTCAATCCTCACATTTAGCAGCTTTCTTGGGTAGACAATTACCTTCTTGACGCTATGCTCTGTTATGATTCAAATATTTTCAACACTACCGTTGAGTGGTGGCATAGTTCTGACAAAAACATTCAAATTGAGTATCCTTTTTCTTTTAAGCCAATTGCACATTATCTGTCAAATGGTGACATATGCTCATATTGAGTGCAAACCCGTTTGAGAGGCATTGGTTCAAGTAACGTAAAAATAAATAATCGAATTCAAATCTAAAATTACATAACTTAGAACTGAAATTTTCTCTCTTCTATACACCATTCGCATGTCCATCTGGGACAGTTCACAGTTCCAGCTGGAAATTTATGCCAAATGTAATTATTTGCAAGTTAGATAGAAAGGTATTCAGTAAAGAAATTTCATTAAAATCAGATAACTGCTTCCTGATGCTATTTTGTTGAAAGTGATATCTTTATAATAAAAACTCAATAGCTTACAGCTGTTAGCTAGAATCCCGATCTTTATAATCCTAAAGTTTTATTTTAGCCTTGACAAATGTTCTTCTTGTCGCATGACGCTTATTAATTTTATTTTTAATCTTCAAGAACTGTTAGGTTTTAAAGCCATATGTTAGTTATTCAGCAAGTAATATTCAGCAAATAATACTACATGGACATTTTAGCGTAAGAATAGGAAACCGAATTTTAGAGCTCAATATAAAATGGATTCTAAACATCGAAAAAGAAAATACAGCAATATTAGATTTGCTTCATTTAACCTGTACTGAAACTGTTATGATAATGTCATGTGTAGATTGACCTAAAGTATTCAAAAATAAAGTAGAAGCTGTGGCAGATTAAACCAAAACAAGATGTAATAGAGAAACAAGAAAGACGGATACATATTTTAGCAGAGGAGATATTTTGATAGTTAAAATAAACGATTATATATGCGAAAGAAAGTTGAGAAATTACAAATTTATCCATAAAATAATATACTAACTTTGAAGAAGTGAATTTAAAATAAAATGAAATTTTCTTTTTTCAGAATTGAGTTGCTCATTTATTCCTTCTAATAGTTCAACTACCTTATTTTTTCGTAATTTCTACTTACTTCCAAAATAAAAAGCCAGGCTCAAATGGCGGAAATTATGAGACATAACTGACATTCATCAAAAGAGAAGACAAGTGTTATAGTACTGTGAAACATGAAATCGAAGCCTGCTACCAGAAATGGTATTCCTTTTCAAAATCATCGTGTATAAGCGGAGAACTTTAAAGACGACATTTTCCATTGGTATGCAGTTTGACATACGGATTTCTAAAAATTACATTCTAGGAACTAAATTTTTGCATCATGTACAATTTATTATTTTATTAGCTATATATTATTTTATTAACAATCATAATATTTTATTAGAACAGCACTACTAATGAATGAAAATTCGAGTTATGATTAGAAATTAGCACCACTCGGTTTTAGGCCATAACTAGAGTGCCTTTAAAACAGGCCCAGAAAAATACTCATGCGGACTCATGTCCAGGAATTATGTAGACCTAATATTGTGACTTTTTCCTACTTCTTGACTAATCAACAAAACTGTCTTTCCAGGCAGAGTCTTACTTTGATCTGCAGCTAGAGCTTCTATAATCAATAATGAACTGAGAAACCGTTTGTCGGCATCAGGAAGCTCAAACTGTGATTTTTAGGGCAATGGGAGGGTGTCACGCATTGCAGTCATGTAATCGCTCCCTAGGCAATCACTTCGAAATTTCATCAAATGAATACCTTGAGCTTCAAGAGAAGAGGAAGGGACTTGAAAGTAATAAGTATATGGGTGTGAACTATTTCTTAATAGCTGCTTGCAGATGAAACTTCATACCTGTTGAGCACAATAAAGTTTCGACTCTCAGAGAGTGTAAATTTGACTTTAAATGAGATGAGAACAATCATTCATAATTAGCATATGAAAATGACATAAATATCTGGCCTGATCATAGCTACGTTAATGCGGAATTAAAACTTCTTATATTTATTATTTCCATACTATTGGACAAGAACATGTGTTTAATAAACACATGCTAATGTTTAATAAACGAAGGCAAAAATAATGTAAAACAAAGTGTTCTTAAATAAAACATCTCTTTCAGCTCTAAGATCGCTTAACGATTCCTTCCGCTCTCAGATCGAAAGTTTAGATGAATTTCCTTCCCGACTCAGATAATATTCAAGAGTTTTGATTTCACCTTGAGAAACCTAAACACGTCAGAAATTTACTGAGGAACAAATGAGAAAAATATAAAACAAAACGTATAGCAGAATTAAAAAATATATTACCTAAATTTTATGTTTATTCAAAGCAAGAAAAATACACTAAAACAATGCACACCAGTGTGGAATATATCATATTTCGAATTAATAGGCTATTTTTTGGAAGTTCAAGACGTGAAACTGAGCTATGCCTGAGTCGGGAATCGAACTTCGGCTTTTCCAATTGTTAGCCTGACATGCTACCAGTCAAACCTCGAGAGCACGCAGAAAGGAAAAGCAACAATTCCTCATATTCCCTTCCACAGTAAGAACAATCTTTCAGTGGTGAATCAGACCTAGTCGAAAGTCTCTAAGCGGTGGCGAAGTATCGTAAACAGCATTTTAGTCGTAAGCTATTGAAGAGCTATTATATTTTGACATGGAGGAAGAAACTATGCTAAACTAGCAGGAAAATCAGCTGTGCTCTCGTCGGGACTCAAAATCTGGATCTTTCGATTGCCAGCCGAACATGCTGAGAGCTATACATGAGATCCCATGTGGAGGAAGGCGATAACACCTGTCATCTTGAACTAGAGATAAATGATAAGGACTATGAGAAAGAATACCTTAGATTTGATTTTGCTGTCGAAGCGTAATTTTAGTTAAGTTGTAGAGATATTAGGTTATTTCCAAGCAGGACACATAAATATAGTCAGTTCTCTTTCCGGGACTCGAACCACGGACCACTCGAATAAAATGAAATGAAACTAATTTAAACTGTAGTATATCAATTTAAAAGTGAAATATATATTAACTGTAAACAAACTTGGCTTCGTGCCAGGTAATGGGTTAACATGGCTTTAATTAATTGTGGATTGCATTAGCCAAAATCTCAGAGACATTCAGAAATTTAGAAATTACAATGAATTACTTTATGAATTGCAGTTAATTAATCAAAGAATATTTGATATATAAAAATAATTGATAATCTGTTGCTTTGATTTTTTCACCAATTTTAAGTATATTATTCGTATTTCAACACCACTAATATTTATTATATGTTATGTTCTTTCAGAGTATCTTTCAGAAAGTGTTTCCGCTACGCAACTTTAGCTGGTTGTTCTATATTTATTCGCAAGATCTATTTCAAAATTTTCTTATTTGTCTTCAAAATAACAGAAACAATCTCTCTTAATTGGATACGACAAAATGTTTACTGATAAACATTTTTTGTCAAAGACTTTCTAAACTATTGGACTTATTTCTATGAAATATATATACAAAACTAAAAAAAAATATTATTTCAAATTATTTGAACAAAATAGGATTTTTTATCGTTGTTTACTTTCAGCATGTCGTTCCATCTATAATAAAGAAATAAAAGAAGTATAGCTTTAATTTATTTCGATAACGAAAGTCAAAACTATTTTTAATTCGCTTCTAGTAGGAAATTAATATTTGACTCTTGCGTGTACTTTTGCCTAAAGTTAACCTCTGATTGATTTTTAATATTTTTTTATTACAAATATTTTAGTAATGAGTCCGTTATCCCTTCACGACAAAATTACATTAGTTATAAATTATTTCTTAAACTTGTATTACTTTTTAACTCAATCATTAAGTAAAGCCTCACTTCTTTTAAATTTTTAAAGGAATTCACGAGTACCCATATATGAGGGAATCTATTCATTAAAGATCTTTTAACATTGTAGCATTTTGTAATCCTTTTAGTATTTGGTACTTCCTCAAATAAGTCTTCTCATACGTTCATTGTTATTTACTGATTAATTTGAATAATTTTCTTCCAGTTTTGAAGGAGATTTCTTCCCACCAAAGAGGGACTCTTATTCTTTTCAAGGTATTGCCCTCGAAACGATTTTTGTTCAAAATGTGCAGTAACATAAGGTTGCTTATTGCCTAATTTTAAACTTTTGATTGGCGTGTTTGTCTTCCATTAGTTGTATATCCATATGTGAGCACAGGGGATTTGAAAATATGACCACGAAAATCAAGTCATTTTTAAGGTATTTTCGTTATTCAGAGAGGCGAAACGAGAGGATCCGGTAACTGAAAATATCACGTCAAATTTCTCAACTTCTCTGGCGTTTCCCTCGACAAATACTTCACTTTTTGGACATAAAGGTAAAATTTGTATTTCATCACATACAAAATATGCAGAAAAGGCAGATTCCTCAAATTAAGTTTGAATTTCAAGCACATTGTTTCCACCAGCTAGTTGTCATTATAGTTTATTTCACTTCTCTGACTGTAACATCAGAACAAGCCCATAGAGTTCATAGTGGCAAAGAGGGCAAGATTGCGCACATGAGCCTTGGTCACCATGCAGGTGACAGTATGACTTTGCTTAGTTACGCCCTCAGTGTGTCCGAGGGTATGTCACCCCTCTTCTCCTACCACCAACCTTTCGAGAGGACTTTCGGCTCACCATGTATTTAGAGTGCCCAATGCCGCAAAGCTATTATACATTTACATATATCCATGTCTTCTCTGACATTCGAACTAGGGTCCTTCGTTGGGCAATCAGCGTCGTTAACCATTATTCCGGTTGGGCGTCTCCTAACTAGTGAATTCACCATTCAGTATCCTTGTTTCGGTCCGCATTATATGTTATATAATTATCTCCTTAAAAGAATATTCTTTCTTTCTTATAAACATAAGACAGACATATGTTATAGATAATACTACAAACGTAGATCATCGATACGTATTATTATTTAGTTTACTTGATCACTCTATTAACGATTTTTGAAGGTATTTTAATCTGATGAACAATATACTATGAAGTAATTATGAAAATATAAAGACTGATATCAAATAAAACAATTTCAGTAACTTTAATGAATTAAGTTTATAAAGTATTTCTGCCTCCTTCTTGGCATGCCTTCGTGGTGTGGTGGTCTGCACGCTGGGCGCGTCCATGGTTCGATTCCCGGTGAAAGCGTTGCTCATTTTCCATCTCTCCTGCTTCGAAATAACCTAATGTCTCCACGAGTTTATCTATTTTTTGCAGAAACCTAAACTTTAAAGAAAGTTCTGAGCTTAGACTCTCTTAATCCTTATCCCTGTCGCGGCGCAGGAAAAAAATCTTAAGTGACCATTTTTTCTCTGACCTGAACTGCGAGTAGTACAGGAGCTATGACGCTTTGGTGTCACACCTTTTGCTACATGTTACTGATGTTGCATCGAAAATGTCTTGAAGCTTAATTCTTTTACTTTTGAAGAATTTTGGAGTGGATGGCTGCAAGAATTACGACAGGTAAAACTGAATATTCACATATCTGGGATTCCCGGTAAAGCACTTTTCCCATTAGTTTATCATACAGCTAGCACGTGTTTGTCATTTTCTTTGCTAAGTGTCGATATCAGGAATCCAAACTTAGGCTAAATAATCTTTTCCCTATTTTAAAAAATACTCAGCGAGAATTCAGTCAAGATATCACTTCATTGACAATCCGTTCTTCAAGCTCTGCTAATAATAATAATTATACAGATTGAATAAATTAGATCTGTCTTTTAACCTTTTGTATATTGAATCTACGTCGTAAAAATATTATTATATTTTCAAGCAGTTGGTTAAGAATAATTATTCTCATCACTCATTAGCTCTGGGTTACTGCATCAGCACAACGCTATGAGTTATATTTATATCTAAAAATACTTGTTTATGATGAACACTGCGTCTATATTTTACTCCTCTATCATTTGGGAAACATTTAAGAGATAAAAATCTAACTGATTCAAGCATTTGCATTCTAATTTGCACATTTGTAAATACTCGTTATAACACACGCCTATCATATACGTTTTTAAAATATAAGGTAAACCAAATTATACTTATTTTTTCCTTTTTGGGGGGATAAATAAGAATTATTTTAATTTAATACAGTATAAATTTTTAATATACTTAAATATTTGTATTTGAGACTGAAAACTTCATAGGTTTTCCGGAGTCTGAATCTCAAAGATTTCTTGAATCACTCAAATACTTTATATGATGATAATAATAAGATGGATTCTTAATTAAATATTAAGAGATTTAAATGAATAAAATTTTTAAACCTGCTTTTAATGAAAAACAAATTTAAGAATGCAGATTTTTAAAACTCAGCATCAGTAAACAAGATGCAAATGAAACATATTAAATGAAGTAAGTATATAATTGAGATTAATTTTTACAATATAATTTTAAAAATATGTAAACAATATTCTTATTCCTTTCTTTAAACATTTTTACAGAATTTTTAACATAGAGGGGAGAGGATTAATTCAAGAAATAACACAGGTAAGTAGACATGCTACATTTCTTCCAAAAATTAAGAATGTGCAATTTAGAGATCACTTGTGTGATGAATTTGGTGATCAGATCCATTCAAACTGCATTAAAATGCTTCTACCGGACATCAATAAAAGTAACCTTTCCAAGGTTTTGACTTAAAAACTTGATATATTTTTAGGTTAGGATTCCAACGACGACAAAAACTGCTTTTTCAAATCTCGAATTTTTCGAACTCAAAATTAATTTATGAAGTATCAAAACACTTAGTATTAAAGATTTTATATCGTATACTTCTAGGGCAGCTATGCAATATTCAGTTAGTTTATGTTTTGTGTAACACCACTGATAGAATATGAAAAAAATGTGTGTGGTGGGATGTAAATGCAATCATTTAGGACAATAGGTAGAATGACAAAGCTTCAGATGAAAAGTGACACTAATAATCGATTTCCAATGCAGTTTTTTAATACAATGACTAATGGACACTCCTATACCACGGAAATGTTTCAGTCAACACAATGGCATTCATTTTTATCATATAAAGGCATTATCCCTTTAGCATGTTTCCCTTTGGCATTAAACTTAAATTTTTCGTTCTGTCTTTGGGAAAGAAATTTGCTGATAGCAATTTCGTGATAATTTCAAATGCTTAATTCAAAAGAAAGACCTACAATTTATGAATATAAAATAATAAATTGTAATATGAAATGGATTTTATTATTTTACAGTTATATAATTTCTGTCAAAACAAGCTGGGTTGCAATATAAATATGAAACATACTATAATCAGTTGAAATATATCCCTTATGTGAATGGAAACTTTTTTGTATTGTACTTTATTCTGGTTCCAAGCAATTTTAACTGCGGTTACTTTCCAGTTAGTAATACAGACCTCAATGTCAAATGCTGAGTAACGTAAGTTAGATTACTTGAACAGGCGCAATACGATAATATCAGAGAACATGCAGCTGAACTTAGTTTTCTTTTGAAGAAACTGTAACGTCGTCTCTCTCTTCCCTATCATAAAATCACTCGACTTTGAAGACTGTTTGGTGAATTTTCATCAAGCCCATTAAAGATTAGAAAATCAGGAGAATGGGGTAAAGGACCCTTTATTTACTCAAATACAGTTTACACCGGCACCGTGTTTACAAAGCCAACACGTTTGAGATATCTCAAAATGTAATAAATAACTTAAAAATTAATAAAGTTAAATATAGGCTAACGGCTTTTCAGTTTAACTGTCGCGCAAGCTGGCTCTGACTCGAAAGTCCACGTAAGCAAGCCTAATAGCATGAATAATTTCACGATACAGAAATATATGACTAGGGCATCAAAGATATCAACGTGGCATTCAAGCAGGCAGAACATCCTCGGATTTCACCTTCCAAAAGTATCCCTTAAAAACTAACTCCTTTCTACCTTATCTGAACACACGCGCGCTAGTCAATTTGCTTTCTGGCAAGAAAGTAAGAGTTCAAAGCAAGAGGGATAGGAGAGCTGATTGAAAATAAAATAACTGCTAAGTAACTTAAATAACCCCTCACAAAATATTGCATTGAATTCATTTTAGACAACTTTTATCCCTCTTTCTCTTGTTGAGTATCGCAAACTAAACTTTTGTCTGAATACGGTTTTTTTTCTTTTCTCTAAATACAGCCAAGTACTTAATGCTTTTTGCACGTGAATATAAGTGTTGAGCTACAGTAGAAAACTTATTATTCTAAAAATATCAAATAAAAGACAGTTGTAATCAAATAAACGTTTTCATAATTTATCATAAACACAGTTCAACATGACATGCTTTCAAAAAACACAGTTTCATCATTACAATCATAGTTACATAACGCTTTCATGATAAGAAACATAGTTTCCAAATATTTTCTTCATAATAAATGTGGTTTCATAAAGTTTTTATAAAGATCTTTAAATGTTTAATCAGTAAATTGAATGTGAAATAACCTTTCATTTATATTAGCAATTCATTCCACATATTTTTGCACTGATTTCACTTGCACTCATCTGTTTCATCTCATCATCATGATAAAAAAAATTTAATGAAACTGAAAATGAACAGATTTGTTGACACTTTGTTTTTAATGTGCCTTTCACAGCTGGCGAAATTTCAGCTCAAGTGATGTCATGTGGGAATTTTAGTCATTCAAGAGAAATTCGCAACCTTCTTGGATTTTTGTCATAAAGAAAGGGCTAATTGAAAATTTAATTTACCATCATGATTAATTCATCAGAGTTGAGACAACTTTAAGTTCCACTTATTTTACCATATAGTATGTTTATCATATAATTTTGTTAATTGATCACCTGATAAACATCATCATTCAATACTGATGAAAACAGGAGACCCTGTTCCATGGTTAGAAAACAGTCTCAGAGCCTTTTTGTGTTTGGTGTTTATAGTCTGGTAGATATGCTCTGAAAGATTCTTTTCCTACACGATTTCATATAGTGAAAAATAGCTCAGCACAAAGAAAACAGTCGCATCAGAAAACTGAACACCTTTTTAATTTCCATACTGAGTAATGTTTTGCTCATATTAATCAAAGTTTCTTCAACTGTTATCAAACGTTACTTTCCCGAATGTCGAACAGATTTGAAGTAGCCGTTTCTAAATTATAAAACCATGCACATGGACTTAATAATTCATAGTTCTTGTATATCATAATTTTTGAACGAGGGTTTTAATTTGGCATTCTGATAAAGATCAGCAGACCAATAATTTACCTTCTCTAACACATTTTTCAATGATAATGGATGAAAAATTTGAAACAAATAAACACTGCCTATCAAAGATAATAAACCGGCTGAGATGAAGAAACATAAAATGGTTGACGAAGCTAGAATATGACAATTTAAGGCTGAAAACAATATGCAAAATAATTACAGTTACGACGTGGGAAATAAATGTAGATTTTAACAGGTTAGACATTTCCAGAAAATAAAATAATTAATAAATAATCTTTGCTGAGATTAATTTACACACTGCTCGTAAAGAACCTTCTTTGTAATATGATGTACATCAAGTTATTAATCGGGATGAGCAAAATTCGAATCCTGGCGAGGGCATCGCGGATTTTTATGGTTCTTGCTCAGAAAAGTGCTGCAATTGTACTGTATGTATATTTCAGTTTCCTACTTAATGAATCTCCGTACTACACAGTGCTATTACATTACTGCACATTAGATACAGTATACGAGATCTAACTGCCTTCGTTGATTATTTTCATATATGCTCACATAGCTGATTTCATTTTTCTTGTTAATAAACTTATATTAAAAAACTTTATAAAATATATATACAACAGAATCAAATAAGATGAGATAGTACTTATTAGTAATTCTTAAAATTATTACGAAATTACGTTGTACTAATAAATATGTGCACGCTTTTTACTTTTGTTTACATTTAAATTTAAATTTTCATTCAGTTTCTTATATACATGCATTAATTTTAGCCTAGTAATATTTAGGAGGTAGAAATAAGTTTTCAAAATATGGCTCCATTAGTATTTAAATATTTATTTATTTAGTTAGTTAGTTAGTTAAGAATACCTAAGTACATGAAAGAAACTTATGCTGATACAAACTCAAAAGTCAAAAATATAATAGTTGTCGTTCTAAAGTTTATGAGCTTATCTTTACTGTGGCAACTCATTACTATGCGATGAATATAATTGTTGCCACAAATCTAAACGAATTTATAGCTTAAATTTACAAGATAACCTTTGCTCTATGACAGTACTGTTTATTTTTTTATTTTTTAAGCAATTTGTCAAGGGCTTAGTTCTTTAAGGCAGTTGCATGTAAAACTTCACAAAACTCTGCCGGAATTTGAAAAATAAATGAGTAAATGTATAAAATATAAATAAAAATAAATTAAAATTAGAAATACCTTAATAGAAATTATAGCATTTTCGATTATCCATTTTGAAAGAAATATTCTCGCATTACAGCGAATGATTCCAAAATATTTTATATCATCTTTTTTGCTATACGTGCCCATTTACATACATGTTACTACTTGATTTATGTGCATTTGGTGTAGTTATTTGTTAAATACTGTATCTGGTAACTTCGGTTAGCAACGCACTGCACAAGACGATTTCGGACACATTATATGACACTGCCATGGAAATCCGTGGTTTTGCCTTCAGTTTCCTACTTTATTTGTATCCTTAGCCCTGTGAAACTTCCGACTTATTATTCAAGTCTTCTCAAGGGAAGCTATCTAGCGTCCTTAGGTCACGTCATTTAGTGAACCATTTGATATCACCGTAAAGCAAAATGATATAACTAGGAAAGTTCTGTTATGCATTGAACGTTGAGGCAGCACGCGTGGATAGTGACCCGTCCTTCGAAGTCAGATGTCTCGTAGCTGACAGTGACGGTTTCGCAGCTCTGGAATGCCAAATTCGAGCATCATGTGAGATTACAATTCTCCATTTACTATGGCTGCCAAACCACGGGGCGTTTCAAAAACGTATGCACGGATTACTTCTATCATACCGATTCATTCCGCAAATATAGTGTTTTACAAACAACTGTAGCAGATAATCCCAAAACGCAGTACTAAGATCTACCTGGCTTAGCAAATGCATATAAATCGCAGTAGTAAAATCTCAGTGGCATACATGTAAATGCAAATGGATAATGAAAATGGTGATGTAAAATATTTGGAGTTTCATTGTCTCTAGGGAAGAATATGTTATTTTTTATGAGCCATCGTTAGTGCTTCAAGTTGTAAGTAAATATAAATAAATATTTTCTACGATAATATTTCCAATGTTATTATTATTTTGCGAGATTTAAATAAAAGTCCTTCTTTCTTTACGTTGATTTAATAATTCAGCCAGTTTACAGTACAAGTAATCATATATATGTACCATCAACTGCTTTTAAAGATTACAGATTAGTGATATTTGACATTTTGGCTACTCAGCAGTAAGAAAATTTAACATTTCTGAATTTGTCACTTGATGAAAGTGTAAAACTAGCAGTAAAAATGTTATCATGTTAACTGAGAAATTTTTGAAATAATTTACCAGCCCTTTTTTAAAAATGTATTACTTGCTCATGCGATTTAATTCAGTATATTTTATATAATATGTATTAGTGTAAGATAAAATTAAAAGAGATATACTTTTTTTCGTTTTATAATATTAAGTAACCAAACATTATTTTACAAAAATGTATATATTTTAAAAGGAAGTAGCAGATAATATCTAATTCTGAATTACAATCAAATATGCATTAATTTTGTTCTTATACAAAAATTTGAAAAAAGCAATTGTAACAATAAGATTTACAAAAATTTTAATTTAATAATGCATGTTCGATCTTGTTCATATATATCATTCTTTTAAGATATCTGACTACGTTCTAATTGCCAGTTTTAAGGACATTTTCAACACCTTTTTATTATTTTATATTAAAGCTTATAAATTAAGCTTTCCAAAACTACTTTTATTTCGTCTCTCCGGTCGTTAGAAGCTGAATTATAGCTTTCCTTGTTCTTTGACGATAACTGAATGTTTTTGTTTAAGAACCTGGAAACTCCTGTTTAAAGGTACACAGAGTCCTCTAAATAATTTAAAATGATAATTTTTCATTTGTATATTTTTCGTAATGTTCAAATGATGGTTTTGAACTTTTCGTTTGTTATTAAGCGCTCGGAAACAAGATTAGTTTTCATTACTTATGAAAAAAAGTTCATTTAAAATATTACTCTACTAATTCTAAAACCTTTTCCCAAACACTCTTTGAAATATTGTGAATTAAATGGACTAAACGTGTAGGTTTATGTACATATCTGAAATATTTTCAGACAATTTTACAAATGGAAAGAGATAAATTTCTGGAAAAAATGCTAATGTATGTACTCAAGCAGATATTTTCACAGATATCTTATAGTTTATAACTTCTGTTTTAGTCCATTTAATTACATACACCTTAAATAATGTAAGTGACAAACATAAAAGTAAAACATTGATAGATATTTTTCTTGGAACTTGCACAGTAATCCAAAAATGTAGCGCATTTTACCAGGAAAGGTAAGAAAAAATTTTACTTTGATAATACATTAATTACCTGTTCGTATAATTTTAAGTAGTATTATACTATATAACACCAGTAATAGATATATTTGTACAATTTTTCCGAAATTTGTGTGTCGAACGTAGCCGGATACCTCAATCAACTCGCTAATTCAGTAGTATTGTAAGGATCTTAAGTTTTACTAACGTTTATTTTATTTTAAATCTTTACTATCACTTCTTATTTTCTACTTCCGGCCAGAATTATAAGCGTGAAGGAGTTTATGCAAAGTTGTCTGGCGAACGCCAAGTATTTAAGTGTGGCCTTTTTGCCAAGCAGAAGAGAGGAAGCCGTGAGTTCGAAGCAGGCCGCTTACCTTAGAAGTTACGCAGTTGCTACTTTGCCTTCCAGGCCAGAGGTTTTAATCCTCTTGATAAATTAAACGTATTGTAGTGTTCACAGTCTCTGTGCTACATACGCTTTCTGTTATTATAAGGCCAATCTTATTCTAAAGTTAAATTAGAGTTTAGTTTTATTTTGATATCTTTTAAGTTAGACCCCGAGTGGAGGGTCATTGTATTCCGAAGTACGGAAGTCATTGTATATAAAGAAAAAAATAAAGGGTTTTGTATACCCTTCGTCTGTATCCTGTCTACTTACTACAATTAGTGAACATAGCTTTAGTAAGCTCTCTGTTCTAGTCAGGTCATTGTATGTTTCCGAAGAAGGTTAGAAGAAACATTGAACCTGATAGTGGCGCCCGACGAAGAATAACCATGGCCGAGTTTCAAGAAGAACCTGTGCTGCCTGCAGAAACAGCTCAGAATCCAGAAATGCCAGCTGCCGCCCTGGAAGGATTTGGGTATATTGTCCAGACCATGCGCGCTTCGATGAAACCAGAAGCAACATTTAATGGGAACTCACCGGTAACCAGTTTTTTGGAAAAATTGGATGACCCCTTCATGCTCTACCCCGTGCACGAGTTTCAAAAAGTTACCTTAGCTACCAGCGCTTTGAGGGGCCAAGCGCTTAACTGGTTCAAATGTATCGGCAGAAGTCTCTTGGGTCAAGCAGGAAGTCCCACCTATACCTACGAAAATTTCAAGACTGCCCTACTAAAAGCCTTCCCTGTTGTAAGGGATCGTGCGAAATTAGAAACAGAACTTTTCAGTATATATCAACAAAGAATGGAAAACATGTCGAGCTTTATTTTAAGAAAAATTCACGTTTTCAAGCTCTTGTATGGAAACCGTCCGGATCCTGAAATAATTCAAGTGATTTTGCCGAGGTTACTACCCCAAGTGCAAGACTTTATTGAATTGAGAAATCCGACTACACTGGAAAAGTTATTTGAGCTAGCAATCCAGTTTGAAAGTAGAAGAACGGCGGACGTCGGAAGAAGACGCCAATATCAACAGCGAAACCAATTTGGTACGCCAAGACTACAGCAAACTCAAGCACATGGCTACGGAGAAAAAGCGAATCAGTGGGCAAGGAAACCCGAGCATTCAAAAACAGCCGGCGAACGTCGACAGTTCAATAGCAACCCAGGAAAAAAGTCTCAAGGCCAGTGGAGAAAGAAGGAAAGCACCGAAAGGAAAAATAATTTAAACTAAAACGGATTTCTGCTGACGAGAGGGTGCGGAAATCCGAAGGCCACGAAAACCCCTCTTCCTACAAGTTAAATACAGTAATGGTGAAAAATTTAACTCTTCCGAAGATTGAAGTCTTGGTAAATAATATCCCGGCCACCGCACTCCTGGATACCGGCGCGCAGTGTTCCTGTGTGGCAGAAGTCTTTTTTAGAAAGTATTTTCGCAAATACCGCATATATAATGCGGATAATACAACAGTATTAGCGGCGCAAGGAGAACAATGTAAGTGCGTAGGTAAAGTACCTTTGTACATCCGTATCAAGGACGAACAAGTAAAGGTGATGTTTTTTATAGTAAAGAATTTGCAAGCACACTTAATACTAGGAATAGACTTTCTTTCAGACGCACAAGCTACACTGGATTTTAATGAAGCGTCTCTTAAGCTGACGATGAAACCAGTGCGTGTAGAAAAGGTTGAACCGCCAAGGTTAAATCTCGACCACCTGCCTAATGACGAGCAAGATAGAATCCGACAAGTGGTAAGTGAATTTGCTTCCTTATTTAGTGATATTCCAGGATTTACCCAGGTTACTAACCATAGTATTGACACCGGAGATGCATTGCCGGTTCGTCAAAAACCATACCGGTATGATAAGAATAAGGAAAAAATTATAGAATGGCATATTACCGATATGCTACGTAAAAAGATAGTAACGCCTATCTCAAGTAGTTATGCTAGTCCGGTGGTTTTATGTAAAAAAAATAATGATTATCCTTTGGAGCATCCAAAAAGGTGGAGATTCGCTATTGATTACCGTAAATTAAATTCCATAACGAAATATCCGGTATATCCGTTACCGATTATAGAAGAAATTTTAAGGAACATAAAATCAACCAAATTTATGACAACTTTAGACTTAACGAATGGTTATTTTCAAATAGGGATCAGGCCTGAGGACGTGCCTAAGACTGCTTTTATAACCAAGTCTGGCACTTATGCATTTTTGCGAATGCCGTTTGGCCTTTCAGGCGCCCCAGCAACATTTCAGCGATGCATGGACATTGTGTTAAGACCTGTTCTCGGAAAGTCCACATTTATCTATTTAGACGATATCATTATTACTAGTGATAATCTAGACCAACATGTACAGGATTTAAGACAGGTGTTTTCTTTATTAAATGAGGATGGTCTAAAAGTTAATGTCGAAAAATGCAAATTTGCAGCCCCTGAATTAAAATATTTAGGTTACAAAATATCGCAAAAAGGGATCGAGACAGATGAATCAAAAATAATCGCTGTACAAAAGTATCCGACTCCAAACACGGGAAAGAAGCTCTCTTCTTTTCTAGGACTTTGTTCATATTATAGGTCCTTTATAAAAGATTTTGCGGCTATCGCTGAGCCATTGTTAAAATTAAAAAGGAAAAAGGCAAGATTCTCGTGGACGGCCGAAGCCAATAGTGCTTTCGAAAAATTAAAACAAGCATTAACGCAAGCCCCTGTGTTGAAATTTCCTGAAAAGGATGAAAATTTAGAAATTTCAGCGGATGCTTCGGATTATGCGGTAGGAGCGGTACTTTCGCAAAATCAGCAGCCAGTGGCATTTTTTAGCCGAACTTTAAATCAAACACAAAGAAACTATTCCGCGACCGAGAGAGAGGCACTTGCAGTTCTGTTAGCAGTGCAAAAGTTCCGAGTCTATTTTGGAAAGGCGCCGATAACAGTATATTCTGATCATGCGGCGGTAACTAGATTGTACTCTGGAAAAAATTTATCCCCAAGGTTAATAAGATGGGCACTCAAGCTGCAAGAATATAATCTGGTAATCAAGCATACCCCCGGAAAGGAAAATATCGTAGCAGATGCCCTGTCACGAATTAAATTAGACGAACAGGGTAATACCGTAAAAGTTGCAATGCTGACAGCGTGTACAATAAATTCCCGAGAAACTGTAATAACCGAACTGGGTAAGGATCCTGAGTTTGGAAGTATTTATGAGTATTTGAAGGATCCTGAAAATTTTAGCCACCAAGATATTGTGGCGATAAGAAATAGGGCGGCCCATTACGAACTAATAGATGGTCTATTATTTTATACAAAAACTACGAATTCCAACAACGAATTTCGACCTGTTGTCCCAGCTAGTCTTAGATTAAATATCCTGCAAGAGCTCCATGACAGCCCTTTAGCTTCTCATGCTGGTATTCGAAAAACTACTCAACGCGTACGCGAGGCAGTCTACTTTCCTGAACTGCAAAAGTTAACAAGGGCGTATGTCCAGTCCTGCCCAACATGTCAAGCCGTTAATTATATTAATTTCCGCCCGGCCGGGTTTCTAAATAGTATTAAATCCGAATTTCCAAATGAAATAATCGGCATCGATTTATTGGGCCCTTTCCCAAAAAGTCAGTTAAACAAAAGTCGCTATCTCCTTGTTATAGTTGATCATTTTAGTAAATGGACCGAAATTGTTCCCTTAAAACGAGCCTCCGCGAAATTAGTTACCGATTCTATTTTAAATAAATATATTTTAAAATACGGGGCGCCCCTAAAAGTTATATCGGATAATGGTCCTCAATTTGTAAGTAATATATTTGAAGACATATGCCAAAGACTGGGCATACGTCATTTAAAAATGGTCCCGTATCGGCCGCAATCAAATATAGCGGAACGGGTCAACAGAAATATAGTGAAAATTATCCGTAGTTATGTTAAAAATTTTCATAAAAGCTGGGATAACTATGTCAATGAATTTGCTTTCGCCCTTAGGACCGCAAAACATGATACAACGGGAAAAACTCCTGCTGAGTTATTTCTAGGCAGAAAGATTATAACACCGTTAGATAAACTATTTTATGTGCAACAAAGAGCCCCAGAATTTAAAATGGGTGATATAGAAAAACTAATAAAAGAAGCAAAAAAGAATACAGAAGTAGCACAAAGAAAACAAAAATTGTATTATGACTTGAAACGACGGGGAGTAACTTATAAAGTAGGGGATGAAGTACTAAAAATTAAGCATTCACTTTCTTCAGCACCAGAAGATAAAACTGCCAAATTTTTCCCACGCTTTGAAGGACCATATGTTATAGAAAAAATAACTCACGCTGTTGTAGTATTAAAGGCAAGAAATGGTGAAACCTGTTCCGCAAACATTGACCAGATAAAACCATTCTATGACCGTAATAAAATGCAAATCTTTTCAGATCTTTTGCAGGATCCGGTACGGCAGACACCGCAGGTACAAGTTCCAGAGGTGGGAAAACGACAAGTACAAGGGCAAGCCAATGAGAAACAGAAGCAAGTGAAAAGAAAATTGCCCCGCGGAAAAATTGAAGGTACAAAGAAAAAGAAGCCGTTCCACCGTCCAAAAAACAGAGTGCACGAACACCCCCAGAATGAAGAAGGGAGAAGGACGACGTATGTGGAAAAGACCGGGAGAAAGGACGGCAACTATAACCCGGCTGTGAAACGGAAGATTAACTCATCCGACAGAACTCTCCGCAGCAAAAGTCGCCGAACTGCGGAAGGGCCATCAGCGGCGGAGGAAAAAGTACAAGAAAAATTTGAACGGCCAACAACGAGGTCCAAGCAGGATCACGACAGAAGTTTCCCGGTTCCACCAAGACCAGCTGCCTTCAAACGGCCAAGACCACAAGCAGAGGACAGAAGGAAGATGTTCAAGGGTGGCCGTAGTGGTGAAAAACGGAAGCTTCCAGAGGAAAGCACTGAAGGGCGAGCCCGTACAAGAAGGAGGATCAACCAAGCTACGGTCTGCAGCACCTTTAAAGACTGGGCCCAGAAAAGGATGTCTGAATATTACAAAGATAAGTAAAATTTTATGTTACTTTACAAACTTAAGTTAATCTTTCATTCTTACTGCAAGTGGCAGATATCAAGAAGTTTTACCTCATGCCAGGTCTACCTTTATCGCCAAAAGGGCGAGAAATGAGTTGTGACCGATTTTCTTATTATGTTTTTCAATTACTCGCGCGTAAAACTAAAGTTGATGTATAATAGCGTTGTATAAAGACTTAAATATTGTAAAAAGTTATTGTATAAATTTTATTTAAAACATTCTAACAAGAAAGAAGTTTTAGTTTGAAAGACTTTTTGAAATGTAGTATTATTTCAATGTAGAAAGAATTGGCACTTGCTTTGAAAAGAATAGAAGTTAACAATGTACTACTAATGTATGTTTTCAAATGTGTAAAATTAACGGCATCTTGATATGTTCTTGTATACATGTGAACTGTTATTTTGAATGTTTAGAAATACCGTGATATGGTAAAAGTGAAAGTAATGTTAAAAAATTTGTTATTCGTGTGACTGTAAAGATTAAATCATGGTGAATATGTGTTAAAGGTTGAATGATGTAGTTAGGCTCTCTGACGCTACACTTTAGAGTTAGCCACTTTCAGAATAGTACCTCAGGGTCTAGAGTTGAAATTAGGGTGTGTTAAGAGGTCTCGTATGTTGAATTTTAACACATTAGTGTTTTGATTGTAGGAGGAAGTGTTGAACACATAGACAGAAACACATTCGTGTTTGGTGTTTTTACAACACATGTCAGAGAGCACGGGGAGAGATAATTAAAATAGTCATGAATGAAATAAGAATGTTAAGAAAAGTATATTCTATATGTTATTTGCAATGTCATTCTGTAACATTTCATTAAACTAGTTTTCCTTCCAGATCTCTGGAAGGAACCAGAATTGAATAAAGCTCCTGTTTTGATGCAGTACAGATGAAAAAGAAAAAAGATTGTTGTATATTCCGGGAGCTGCTATTGTAACAAATTTCTTTCTTTTAAAATTTTCTAGTTTCTAGCTAAGTTACGATTGTAAAAGTTTGGCCTCGCGTTAGTTTCTAGAGCTAAAAGTTTTCAACAAGGTCGTTTTAGACCTCAGTTTCAAACTAATTAACTCTGGCCGGAAGTATGTAAGGATCTTAAGTTTTACTAACGTTTATTTTATTTTAAATCTTTACTATCACTTCTTATTTTCTACTTCCGGCCAGAATTATAAGCGTGAAGGAGTTTATGCAAAGTTGTCTGGCGAACGCCAAGTATTTAAGTGTGGCATTTTTGCCAAGCAGAAGAGAGGAAGCCGTGAGTTCGAAGCAGGCCGCTTACCTTAGAAGTTACGCAGTTGCTACTTTGCCTTCCAGGCCAGAGGTTTTAATCCTCTTGATAAATTAAACGTATTGTAGTATTCACAGTCTCTGTGCTACATACGATTTCTGTTATTATAAGGCCAATCTTATTCTAAAGTTAAATTAGAGTTTAGTTTTATTTTGATATCTTTTAAGTTAGACCCCGAGTGGAGGGTCATTGTATTCCGAAGTACGGAAGTCATTGTATATAAAGAAAAAAATAAAGGGTTTTGTATACCCTTCGTCTGTATCCTGTCTACTTACTACAATTAGTGAACATAGCTTTAGTAAGCTCTCTGTTCTAGTCAGGTCATTGTATGTTTCCGAAGAAGGTTAGAAGAAACATTGAACCTGATAGTATAAGTTTAAACTTAGTTTAAAGTTTAGTTAGTTATACTATAATTTTAGAGGTTATTGAAATGATCAAAAAATTCGTTCGAAGATAATAATACGATTGGAGAAATTTATATATAGTTGAAAAGCAAAACAAAATTGCAAGTATAATGCTTTTTCAGAGAATGTTTTATGCATCAAACAACTCCACACAATGCAAACATTTAATTATATTACCTAGACTGAAAATTACCTCTCTCTTAGTGATAATAAAGGTATAATGACGAAGGAAATGAAACGGATCCAAACTTGTGCTCATTAAAAGTGGATATCTAATCAGTATTATTCTGAAGGAAAATCAATGGAAATGCGAGAGAAATGCATTCAGCCCTAAAATTTTAAGCTGCTAATTGTTTGGTTACTAAGCGGAAATTTACGAGAAATCCATTCATGACATTGCGGTTAATTAGACCAAAATGAAGGTCATTCAATAACAGTTTTAGAAAATAAATGGATAACAGAGAAGGTCTAACCTACCAGTCAATTTTAATTGCTTTCGAAAATTAATTGGTCATTAACGTATAGTTATTACACTTCTCTCAAGTTTCTAGAAGGCACAATATTAAATCTAGTGTTTAAGTCACATAGATATTTATTTAATGGCCTGTTATTTTTTTAATTACTGGGCTTTCTTTATGTAAATAAATATCCGTTAAAGCATGCTTCTCTTTTAATTATATATGATAAACTGATTTTTCTTTTCTTAAATACTAATGGGTTTCAATGATTTTATTACTATCGAAATGCAATTAGGATTTTAAAGCCTTGAAAATAAATAACGTGATTATCATTATAAAAGCTTTTCTTATTATGGAGGAAGGAAATCGTTTTCAGGAAACGAAAATTCAAACTAAAAACATTTTTAAAATTGTATTACGATTAATATTTTGCCATTTATTGAAATTGAGCAATATTTTGATAAGAATTTTGCCATATATTGAACTTGAGCAATTAATTTGATAAGAATTTAATTCAGGTATGAGTATGAAACATATAATACTTTCTGCATCAGTTTACAAAACAATATTTCGAAATAAACGTTAAAATGTTACAATAATGCTCAGTATAATATGGTGTGATCAGGATCTGATATCAGAATGTAAAAAGTAAAAGACAACGATTTTACGTAAGCCACGAATGCCATAAAAATCGCATACTGCCTTATCAATCTGCTTATCTCGATGATACAGTATATTTTAAAAATCGCCATCACATTTTATTTAATTCGGTTGATAAAATTACACTTTGCTTGAAAATTACCAACGAAAAAATTATAGGAGAAGCATTCATAACACTGTTCTATGAAATATCATTCTATATACTAGATCTTCGTATGCTATAAGGAATTTTAGTGCATCTGTATTGACATTTCTGAAGAAAAAACATTGTAGGTTTTTCAATTTACATTGATATATGAAATTCATATGCATGAGGAAACTGACTTGCCATATATTATGCGCTTTTGTACATCTCAACGCTATGCCACAGAAAATGCATTATACATACAGACTCCTACAGCGCATTGGAAGCTTTAGAATCTTTTTCCAGCACCGAGAATTTTGTGATAGTGGATGTACTCAAGTTGAATATAAACTTAACAAGTCGTGGATATTAAATTCTGCATTGCTGGGTTCCCGGACATACAGGAATAAAATACAATAAGCTGGAAGAAATCACAGCGAAATCTGCTGTTGAAGAGTCCGGCCGCCTCCTCTCTTTTAGAGATATCTGTTGTGACATCAAAGCGAAGATAAAAAAAAAAAAAAAAATGGCAGCAACTTTAGGACGTTCAGCTTCATAACAAGTTGAGAAGGGTGAAGGCTAAAATAGAGCATTGGGATACTACTAGAAATAGTAAGGAGGAAGTTCTTTTGACTCGCCTTAGAATTGGTCACACTAGAGTAACCCATAACTACCTTCTGAAAGCTGAGAATGAGCCTGTTTGTTCAAATTGTAATGTTTGTCTCTCAGTCCATCCCATTTTAAATTAGTGTCCATATTTTAATAGTCTTCGTGAGAAGTATTTTAATAGCTGCGACCTGCCTCTCGACCTTTTAATCGGAAAAGAGATCAATACCAATTAGTTTCACTACCTGAAAGAAACAGGTCTCTATTACTTAATTTGATTGTGTCTTGAGATTTTATGTTAGAATTTTAATTCTATGTATTTGAATGAATCTAATGTTTTAGGATTTTATATCTATACTACATATCTCATTATCTGAATCATCATCAGCATTTTCATCTCACCATTTCACTATCTTACTACTTGCCTCGATTTTATTAAGTGTGCTGTTATCTTTAAACTTTTTTTTAAACCTAAAATTTGTACAGCAGTTTGTATGTTGAAGGGTGAATCATGTGTTTGGCGCATAGAGACTTCAGAGTTTTGCGCCATAACTCCATTACCACTACCATTCTTTCAAAAGCTTATTATCTGCAGTTTTTAATAAAAGCCTATCCATACTGTAATTATTGAAAATTTTGAGTAAAACTGATACGCAAGATAGAAACTTTATTCTAAACGTTACATATAAATAAAAATACATTGTTTATTATTTCACACATTCTTTGAAAGGATACCATAAACTTCTCTTAAATTATTAAATATTAAGCCATAAAATTAAAGTCAAATCTGAAAAAATGTTTGGATTTCTTCCTATTTTATTCATATACTAAATGCTTATGGTTGGCTGTTCGGATAAAATATAAAAAGTGTTATCATACATATTGTATAAAGAGTTTGCGAAGTGACTAAACTATCTTTAAATGATTCATTAAAGCTTTTCTGTTGTCATCATCAAATTTTTATTATGCACAGAAAATCCAAAAAAATGTGCTATAGGCGTATGTATTTAAATAACATAAGTACGGAACCAATCACAATAAAACGCGGGTTGGCAGCGCGTGCGAGAGAAGAGGTGTCTAGAAAAGCTGTTAGATCGGTTACTCCTGCTATAATGGAAGGTTACCAAGATCTAAGAGTTAAGGGAATTTGAATGTGAGTTATAGTTGACGCACGAGAGATAGGGCATAGTATCTCCGAGGTAGAGATAAAATATGGAGTTTCGCGCATGACCATTTCACGCGTATACCGTAGACATCAGGAATCGGGTAAAACGTCAAATGTCCTACATCTTTGCTGCAGGAAAATGCTCGTGAAAGAACGAGACCAACGACGAGTGACAAGAACCATTAAACATGATAGATGTGCCTCAGATTTCAATGCTGAGGCATCAACAAGTGTGAACGTGCGGAGTATTCAATGCACCATCATTGATATGGGCTTTCTGAGCAAACGACGCACTCGTGTACCGTTGCAAACTGCACGACACAATACTTTAAACCTCGCACGGGCCCGCCAACACCGCCATTGAATTATTGACGACTGGAAATATGTTGCCTGGTCTGATGCGTCTCATTTCCTATAGTATCGGACGGATGGACGTAGATGGCTATGGAGAATATTCATGCACCCTACGTGTCAACAAGGAGTGTTGTGGGACCTCTGTTACGTTCTGGGTACGACTCTGTCACCTGACAGATAGGTAAGCGTGCTATGCAATCACCTGCACTCATTTATGTCCATTGCGCATTCCAACGGACTTGGATATTTCCAACACGACTATTCGGCACCCCAATTCGGAATTGCTATTGAGTGGTTTCAGAATACTCTTCTGAATTTATATATGTTCATTTGCCACCTAGATCCCCAGACATGAGCTTTATTGAGCGTATCTCTGATGCCTTACAACGTGCTGTTCAGAAGAGATCCTTACTATCTCACACTCCTATGCATTTCTCGATTGCCCTGCAGAATTCATAGGACGACTTGCCTCCAGCTCACATTCAGACATCATTCGAGACCATGCTACGTCGTGTTGTGGATCTTCAGCATAATCGCAAGAGCCCTATGCCGATATTAAGTAGATTTATAAATTATTTTGCTCTTCAGTGTATGTTACTTGTAAATACGGAAGAAATATTTCATGCATATTTAAAGTGTACTTCTCAATATCTTACATAAAATTAGATTTGATTAAACAGCAGTAATGTTGTGATAGTTATGTTTGCAATTTTTCGAAATTCCTGCCAGATTAAAAGAAAATGACGTTATTATGTCTGATAATGAATTTCATTTATTGTAATCCCAAACAGCTTTATTGCAATTTGTGTTAATCCTTTTTTCATAGGTATGTAAATATTACATCATATAAAATCAGTTGCAGGAAAGTAATTAAATAAAATATTTTAGTAAAACGCAATGTACATACTTTAAAAGGAATGAAATTTAATCATTTCTCAATTTCACGATCCCTATTTTTGATCCTTTTGAAAGTACATTTGACTTCTCACATTTTCTCATGCCGAAAATTATAACATTACTTCAAAATAATTGTGAAGGTAAAATTTCTCCAGTTACTAGAATTGATTTGGATGCGCAGTTATAAAATTAATTAAATTTCAATTAATTAAGTCTCTAGATATTGCAATCGCAGATATTACTGTATACATCGCTAAAAATGGATCACGTCTAATCAGAAATACGTATTTCAGTTTCTTTGTTATGCATAGCTAATTAGTGAATAATAATTATCTTTCATTTATGATGCACAGAATGAATAAAAGTTTATTTCGTATATAACATTGCTATTAATTATCTTTGAATGTAACTTATTTGGATTTCTAGATGAACCTGCCTTATAGTTATATTTTTTTCCTACATATATTTTAATTAAAGAATTTCAGAAAAAACATGTTATTTATTTTGATACATAATTTTGACATTACTTATTCATGAATATTCTGATGATTTCGGAAGGACTATCAGGTTCCATTTTACGGATTTTAACGCATTTTCTAAATATAGAGAATTATATAGAGAATATAGAGAATAATTTCTAAATATAGAGAATATAGAAATTTCCATAAGAATAAACTTACATTTACAAAAGACACGAAGCTAAAATATATAAATGCATATAAAGTAAGACGAATGAAACGAATAAAAGTAATTTAGTTTAGTGTTATGGACAAATGACAGAAACGACAATATTTCCATAAATATTCTATTTGAGTTTGATGCATGGAATTCACTCTCTTGAATTAATTCAAATATTTCATTTACCTTAACTAAAAATTTATGCAGCATAAAACTCAAATGAGTCTACCTACTCATAAAACCTATAATTACACTGAAATTATTATTAAATTAAATCATAATTAGATGACACATTATTTCTTTATTATTACTGCTTATTCTACTGAAGTGAATTGCTCCAATATTCTATATTGTATCGAAATAGTATAATTACAACAGGAAATTTAATTTATAGTTTCATATATATATATGTTTTTCAACATTTATATCTCTAACTAATAATATGTTCGTTGATGTACTTTAAGCAGCAGATTTTTTACAAATCGTACATTAACTAGAATGTTTCAATGCATGCAAATTAAGTATAATTTACCAATTCACTTTTATTTTATTCTACTTTTGCTTTAAACTTACGTTTTCATGTTATGAGTTTTAGAGAGGGAAGCAGCTGAATTATTGAAATATGAACTAATATATATTTGAATCAGTAAAACAGAATCAAAACTCTTTAAGCTCATACTGCCTCACCATTTGTGAGTGGTTAAATTAAATTACGAAAACACAAATTTACCATTCAACCTGGACGTGAATGAAAACTCAAAGATTCTCTTCGCAATGGTTATAAATTCGGCAATGTCTAGAGATTACAACCTTGATTAGATAGCAGCAGGAACTGAAACTCATACTTACTAAACCAGTATCTAAATTAACTTTACACTATTCTCAGCAAGACCAGCATCAGTTTGGCCAATAAGCATTGTTTTAATTGTAGCTTTGTACCTAGGTCTAAGCTTTGTACCTTTATTACAAAAATCTGAAAAATCGTAACGCCAGTAATCTGTAATTTCTTTGACTATTTTGATCCCTTCATCAAGGCTTGGATTTCATTTAGTGATTTTTTGTTTTTTTAAATTTGTACAATCTTCAAACTGTACTAATAAGTATTTTAAAGCAGATATGTCATTTGTATATTAAAAGTGTTTTAATAGAAATGACTTTTTACAATCAGAATAAAAATGTACTCATGTTTCTAAATATATAAAATGCATTTCCAAAATTTAGGTCATAATTATTCGTTTTTGTAATTCATATCAACCTTTTATTTTTCAGATATAATTTTAGTTGAAGTACTATTTAGTTGAAGTGTCGCATCTAATTCAGATGATTTTAATAAACTTAACTAATTATTCTCACAAACATTTCCACTAATATTATAAATTATAAAGCAGGTTTTAAATCTCACTCATCACATATACCTAAGTATAGGATGCTCATCTTCAGTACAAATAACTAATTTTCAGGAAAATATATATTTCCTGAACAAGTTCCTCATTTATCATTGCGTTTCCTATCGTATTTTCTATGCAGGCCAGTGCTAAACAGATCCTATCTGCAGGTTTCTGAATGTTAGGACAAAGAAAAATGAAATTGTCCGCGTTGCCTTCCTGGTCACAGAGGCTTTCATCCGTGTCTATACTCAGAAATCTAAGAAATTCTGAAAAGAATAAATCAGAGCCATGGCGAAAGGCCAAAACACTATTGTTCTCTGAAGAGTGTCCATTAATTTTCGATAATAAAGGCGTTTGACTTGCAGAGTCATAAGATTATTTTTCAAGCAAGAGATGTGAAAATGTTCAATGCCCTCACAGGCATTTGAACCTAGTCTTCTCGAATAAGCGCCGAGTATACTCTCGTTACAACACGAAGGCCCGTTGGAAGGAGTAAGAAGTATCTTACGTATAGAACTTTTTGAAGGTAACCGGGTATTATTGCGTCTAAACGCCATATCGTGGTGTTGACGAATTATTGTTCACCACATTTTAGTTCGAGCGCCACTGTAGAGTTTTATGGCTTTTTTTTTTCCTCGAAGCAGGAGGTGTAAGTACATGCACAGGGCCCTCTCTCGGATTCGAACCTGGGCCTCTCGATTACGCCTCATTGAGCTATTGTCCATTGTTTCAGGCTCCTGGGTAAAACCCTATCCCAATATAGGAGAGTAATCTTTTTTCATTACTGTAGGCATATCGTAGAGACAGCATAAGATGAAATAGAAAGTTCATAGCCATAAACTAGTGAAGTCGGAAGTATGACAATTATGGAGTCTAGAATTTGCAGCATGGCATATCTATGTGAAGTATTCTAGAGCAATTATAGTGAAGTCCATGAGAAGAAAATTTGCGGTGCGAGTCGAGTAGGATTTGGTACCAAATTTCAAAGAGTAGCAGTACGTCCGGCAGAGATGAGGGTACGAAGCTAAATGAAAGACTTAAGGCGGCAGCCAGGTAAAAGTCATGAGTAAGCAGAAATCCAGTTGGTGCGTGCGAGGACTCTACTGGGTAAGTGAACCAAGGTTGATCTTTACATTATGGTAACTTGGCGATTTTTTGGCGAAAATTTGGCGACCAACTCTTTTACAGCAACCCTCTATTTTTTTTCCCCGCCGCCATTTTGTCTTCACGAAGTAAAGACATGTTTCTTTTCTTTTTATCTCCTGAACACTTCTTCCAACAATCTACTAGCCGAATTACACTTATGCTAGAAATTTTATGAAACAAAACTGCTTAATCATGACAAATATTCACTGCAAAATTAGGAAAAACTGCACAATACCATCCTCCTTACGCATTTTTAAAATAGCACATACACATAAACCATGTACACGCCGACTTATTTTTACTTAAAAAAAATCCCAGAATTGCACAAAAACGGCATTGCGCACACTCTTCACTATATCCATGTACACTGCTTTTTTCTCATAAATCAGAAAAATTTCACAAAAATACATGACAATTTTCTCAATCTTTAAACCCGGTAAAAAGAACATATATGAAATTACATGATCGCGAAAAAGTATTTACCCTTTACAAATATGAACATTTCCACATATAAAATAAATAAAATATCCAAAAACTTTTACCTCTAAATCATCTATTATATTATACACGTCACCAACGAATTTATACATGAAGCATTACAAATATTTAGTATCAAATATTTAAATTATTTCCATGCACGTTTATTTCAACTTAAACGTATACTAAATTCCTACAAGCATAAAATTCACAAAATAACTATCATTTATTTCATTAAAATATCACTGAACCATGTACACGTCGACTTATTTTTACTTAAAAAAACATCCCATAATTGCACAAAAATGGCATTGCGCACACTCTTCACTATATCCATGTACACTGCTTTTTTCTCATAAATTAAAAAAATTTCACGAAAATACATGGCAATTTTCTCAATCTTTAAACCCGGTAAAAAGAACATATATGAAATTACATGAGCGCGAAAAAGTATTTACCCTTTCCAAATATGAACATTTCCACATATAAAATAAATAAAATATCCAAAAACTTTTACCTCTAAATCATCTATTACATTATACACATCACCAACGAATTCATACATGAAGCATTACAAATATTTAGTATAAAATATTTAAATTATTTCCATGCACGTTTATTTCAACTTAAACGTATACCAAATTCCTACAAGCATAAAATTCACAAAATAACTATCATTTCATTAAAATATAATTAAATTCAAAAACACTACTTAAAATATAAATGAGCACATACATTAAATTAATAAAAATTACCTTACAATCCTAATTACTTTAAACTAAATCATTGCTAATAACAATTTTCCCAATAATACCAAATTCCTTTCCACCTTACATTTACAACAATGCATAAAAATAATATCCTCAAATAATTAAAAATACTAACTTACCTAATCTTCTTCAGAATCTTGATTACGTGTCCGATAAACTTTTCTTTAGTTACGGCCATGGGATCCAAAAATTCACGAACACTGTTTCACACAACACAGAATAAACCAAATACAAAATTTCCAGATTTTTTCCCGATTTCCCCCCTTTTCCGATTAAAGAACCGTAATTCGTCCATTAATATCACATGACATATCCCATGATCTCTCATTTCCCTCACACAAAATAATGCGTAATCGGAACTGAGTACTGCTCACATTATTACCAAAGTCCCAGGTAGTAACCTTTATCGCCTCCAAAATCTCGCCAAACTACCAGTTACCATATTGTAAAGATCAACCGTGAACCAATAGTGTGCTGGGGGGAGAGGCAAGGCTCTTTCCAATTCCATACAATTTTTGAAGGACGATCGAAAAATTGGGGCTGATTGAAAGCTAATTAACCTGCTTAGAGTTAATTAAAAATTGACTTTAATAGTGAGTTTCTTCTTATGGAAAATATTAAGATAATTACTTTGGTATATCATAAAGGCACCTAATAGACGCCCACCATTGCCTCCTATGACGCGATAGACAATTTAGATCCATAAAACTTTGGCACGTGCGGTTAAAAGCCGCCGGGAACTGGAGAAATTCAACCAATCGAAGAGGACCTTTGCCCTAGGAACTGTTGGCATCATTTTCCGATCACCAAACACAATTTTTGTGACAAACTGGTATACAAGAAAGTATTTGTTATTGTAACTTGTTCGTATTTCTTGGATAGAGGCAGTTCATTAGTTTTGGTTATTTTGCGGTACGCTGATAGGAGTTAATATTTAATGTACAGTACAGGCGATAAGTGAAGTATGTACACCTCAGTTTCGGAAAAAAAAAACAACTTTATATTCTACTCAATTTGCTATCTCGATACCGAATATTTTCATACACTTTTAAATAAAGGGTAAAAATAATAATTGATAAAAATTTTATTATATTGGGAAATTTCTTGGCTGCTTTTGTATTTTAAAATGTTTTAAAAGTAGTGATATCTAGGTTCTTATTATTTCATGTACTGTAAACATCGTAAAATTCAATGAAGAAAAATATTTTAAGAATATGTCTTTTTTTATTTATTTATTTATTTAAATTACTTTTAAAATGTTTAGAAATCTCTCTTTTGTGTACATTTCCATAGGCAAAACTATACTAACAAAAGCTCCTACGGAAATATAAAAAGTACAATGATTATTCAGAGAATCTACATATTAAAAGCCCACCAGCGGCCGAGCGGTAAAGTCGCTGAACTCTGGTAGTTTGAGAATATCGTCTTTTGTTTTTAAAGAACTCTTCATATATTGTGCATTTAAATATTTGTAAAAAAATAATAAAACAAACCCAAATTTTTCAAAATGGAAAAATGGCTAGGGTTGAGTAAGCGGAAAAGTGATGATTCACAGGTGGTGGATCCAGGACAATCTACTAGCACTAAGATTATTGACAAGAAAAGATAAATTGTTTATAGGAAATATAATGAAAGGTATTTATCATTTCGTTTGGCTTGGAATGAAGATGAAATGGATCGTTAACCACAATGTATTGTTTGTGGGGAACTGTTATCCAATCAACAATTATAGAAAGAAGAAAGTGTGAAGCCATCATTTCTTAAAAGACATCTCTAATCTAAGCATGCAAATTTAAAGGTTAATTCTGAAGAATATTTTAAAAGGAAATTATTGGAATTCAAAAATAGTGAACAAGAAATGAAAGGTTTTGTTACTTCAAATGAAAATGCTTTGGCAGCTACTTACCTAATAAGCCTAAGAATTGCCAAGACTGGACAGGCTCACACTATTGGAAAAAACGTTATATTACCAGCAGCTAAAGATATCGTTTTAGCAATTCAACGGAGAAGCGGCTAATGAACTTAATAATATTCCTTTATCAAATGATACAGTAAGCTCAAAAATTCATGAAATGGCAAATTCCATAAAAGAGGCACTTATTCAAAAAATAAAACACGCATTTAGCATTGCAGTTGGATGAAAATACTGATATAACGAACTTGTTCAATTGTTAGTTTACATACGTTTCAAAGAAGAAAAGCAAATTAGTGAAGAATATTTCTTTGTGAATCTCTTCATGATAGTGCAACTGCAAATGAAATTTTCCAAGTAATTGACAATTGTATATCTGAGAATGGTATTCCTTAGAATAAGAGGGCCCACCAGTGGCCGAGCGGTAAAGTCGCTGAACACTGGTAGTTCGGTCCGAGGTTCGAATTCCGCGAACGGGCTGGCTACATGGGTGTTTTCGTGGTTTTGCCCATGTGTAACGTGTATACGAGCCAGTTTCCCTCACAAAGTCCTCCACGAAGGCATCCCTCTCTTTAAGCAGATAGCCCTCGAGGCTTTGTCGTAATTATATAACCTAACCTATATATTAAAATACTGATGTAGGATAATTCATAAAATAACCCAGTAAAACCTCCCAAAAGTAATTGAGAAATTAACATGTAACTTGTTTCTCCATCTAAATCATTTTATTTTACTTCATTGTGTTATGTAAAAATAAAGTTGTAATTTTTGAAGTCTTCAACATTAGCACAATAAAGTAATTTTTGTTCATGACGAATCTTTAGAGTATTTTGCACTCTATATTGCATTGTATGTGTTGCTATGTACATTATTTTCTTGTATTGTCAGGACTTTTCTGAGTAACATGCCGTAATGTATCACCTTAACTAGACTCCAGAGTTTGTGATTATATATTAGGAAATCACACAGTCTTTAATATGCAAGTTTAATTTCATTTGCTTATGATTTCAGATGTCATGTAGTAATCTCTAGCAAAAATTGTGTAAAAGTTATCCTGAAATCCCGTGCATTTTCTTTTTCTGTATAAATAAAATATTCCAACAACAGCTAGCCTCTAATTTTTATTTTGTAAGGAGCAACAAATTGTATACTGTAGCCTACACATCTGCTGCCTGTGTTTCTATAATTTGCTATCATTGAAATTGGGGGCGTTTTCATAGTTCTCTATTTTTTCAGTAGAAATGTAAATAAGAAAAACTAAATTTGTTGTTATTTGATAAATAAATTTTCTGTAGTCTTAGACCAGAGCACGCGTAAAAATATTTCAATTGATAAGACCCAATGTATAAGTTTTTTTTTTGTTTGTTTGTTCTGTATAAATGGTAGTAAATGAGAATGTTTTCTTATTTGCTTTTAATAATTCATTATTGCAAAACATGAAAACAGTATCTTCTTGAGAATAGAAGACTTTCATGAAGTATATTTAAAAGAATATGACTTCAGTTCATGCGACACATGAGAAATATCCAATGCAGCTAGCCTGTCCACCAGCGTTCAAACTACCAGTGCTCCTTATTCTTATCCACTCGACTGCTAATGATTACTAATCATAGAAAATGGTAGTAATTTTTCTCAGTGTGAAAATTTAGTGACCATTTTATAGAAGATTTCTCACTTTCTCACTTTAGTCTGCTCCAGAATCTTCAGATGAAATTATCATTACATGATGCATCATCGTTTTTCTCTTCATATCGAAACTGATTTGGAAACTGCATTTTTTCATTTGGAATAGTTGTTCCTAGTAACAGAATAATTGTTAAAAAAGACTGTTTATAATTGCTATTCCTTAAGCAGATTTAATAAATTAACATCGTTTAGTATATTATACTATTATTGTACAAGAGTCAAAATGGCTTTAAAACAAATGGGTGGTATCTGAGCATAAGTGCGCATTTAATTACATAAATTAACATTCATTTATTGGTTTGCACTAATGTTATGTTTTTCCAATATCTAACATGTTAAACAACAAGTCTATTTTGCTTGGTTCCTAGAGACCAATGCTGTACTGATGAAATTTTAAACTGATAAAAAAACTTATTTGTACATTGAAAAGAAACAACTGAAATTTTCAAGTTCAGGTTATATTTTGTCATTATGCATATGATCCATGAGGCGAAAAATATTTTAAAATATAGTATTAAAAACTTAAAATTTACTTAAAACTTAGAGTTTAAGAATAATAAAAAAATATTCATATTATGCAACATAATCTGATGTTATGAGCAATATATATTAAATTGTAATTTATCAACCTAAATGAAATTTTGATTAAAACATCTAGTGGTGAGCTATAAAACTGTTAACAAAGAGCTCACATTTTATTTTATAAAATCAAAATACCAAATTATAATTAAATGTTTTAATTTTTATAACAATGGAAAACAAAATACTGTGCATGAGTGTGTTTGTATTTAATTATGGCAAAGCACACTAGAGCTATCTGCCTAAGGGGAGGGATGCCTTCGTGGAGGACTTTCTAAGGGAAACTATACTCGTTACACATGGGGAAAACCACGAAAACACCCATGTAGACAGCCCGTTCGCGGGAGTCGAACCTCGGACCGAACTACCAATGTTCAACGACTTTACCACTCGGCCGCTGGTGGGCCTTACTGTTCATGGGGGAAAAAAAAAATGAAATGAGAAATAATTTGGAAATTACATAAAATAGCAAATAAATTTCATGATATGCACAATTTGTGGTGTTCATATCACCGGTGTTAGAGAAAATTAGGGTAATGTTTTCGTTAATTTTTCAAACCTTTCCATTTAAAGTGGTTATTTTGTTATTACGTTTGGAAGAAGCTGAATCTCAGTTGTTAATTAATTTATTAAATTAATTTATTAAATTAATTAACAACTGAGTGTAAAATATCATTCAAAGCACTTCAATTGTAAAGTAAAAATAAGAGTAAAAATAAGAGAACTGTAGAGAAAGTAAGAGAATGTATAGCAAATAACTGTAAATTCAGTGAAAAGAGAAAGAATAAAACATAAAGAGAAAAATAACCATAAAGAGAAAAATAACCACAAAGAGAAAGAATAGTTTCTAAGCGTCCAAGATGTTATGAATAAGAAATTTTTCGCAAGAAAAAAATCATTTTTTGTGAAACATGATTGCTTAACGTTTTAAGTTACTTTTAAGATTTGTGTTTGAAAATTTATTTGAGATACGTAAGAAAATATTATAAAGGTTTAAATAAAGTACTCATATTAACTGTTAAAACCTAAATGCTTATTCAACATATTTTCTAATTCAGCTGCAATTTTGAAAAGTTAGACGTATATCTAGATATGCGTATATATTGAATACGAAATTTTGACTGTATTTGGCATTATGAAGCCCAAATTAGAAATATTTCGCTCTGATCACATAATTCTAGCTATAAAATATTTTTTAATTATTTCTTAAACGAAGCATGCAAGAAATCAGATGATAGGTCCTTGGTCATATTTACCGTATAAGTGTTTTTATATGTTGTAAATTTAGAAAAATTCATGATTTTTAAGAATACATCTGAAAATAATTTATATTTTAGTTAAGCTGTACCGAAAATATGAATGATTGAGAAACTCCGTATCTGAACAAGTTTATTGAACATGTTAAGTCTAACTTTGCATTTTAATATGTAAAAAAAAAAAAAAATGACAATAAATAACTGAATCAAATTTGATCTTTCAAGCAAAGTCTGTTTTTCATGACTTATTATTATTTTTTTTTTTACTTATTACGTGCTCCGCCCTTAGGCACTACACGGAAAGGGATGGATGCCCCGTGGAGTTTTTTTTTTTTTAACGGAAACTGGCTCGTATCCACGTTACTTATAGGGAAAACCACGAAAATGACCATGCAGCTAGCCCGTTCGCCGGGATTCGAACCCCGGACCGAACTACCAGTGTTCAGCGGCTTTTACTGCTCGGACGCTGGTGGGCCTTTTCATGACTTTGTAAGCTGTATTTTAATCTTATAACAGTTATTTTTAATTTTGAAACCCTTTCCTTTCAATTCCTGTTTCCCACTTACAACTCCCTACCAGAATGAGTTTTTAGAATCGCCTTGAATGCAAATTTGTTAGAAGTATTCAACGAAGTATAGTTCGAAGTTAGAAGGAAAGTTCAACTTACTTCAAGAGAGAGTCCTTAGGAGTTGTTAGTAGTGCGTGTTTGCCTTTTGGCTACTTCGCTGTTGAATATATTACACTCTGCCATATTATGAGTGCTAGTTG
The DNA here is from genome assembly GCF_044657685.1 of Stegodyphus dumicola. Taxonomy (NCBI): domain Eukaryota; kingdom Metazoa; phylum Arthropoda; class Arachnida; order Araneae; family Eresidae; genus Stegodyphus; species Stegodyphus dumicola. The sequence goes on along the minus strand of NC_140772.1, from coordinate 92,510,804 downwards.
ATACAATTCAAGTAATTATAAGACGTATATTTTCGGCTTACATAATAGACTCATTCAACGTGTGATTCATTCAAAGCTTTGAAAATACGAATGGAATAACATGTTTATGAGAGAGTTTTTCTAATGTTCCCCCACTATGACAAAATGGATAAGGCTAATCTAAAAAGATGATTCAACACAAGGTTTAGTTCTAGCAATCTCCATGTGTAACCTGCACAGAGTCAGTTTCCTCTTAGTTCTCCACGAAAGTTATTTTCATACATCGTTTCTTTTTTTTTTCGCTCTTAAAAGTACTCTTATTTGAATAACTGCACGTAAGTTTCCAAGTGAGACTTTAAAACTAAATGCACATTATAGATATGCTGCATTATATGCATAAATGTTCTGATCTATATGAAAATCGAGGCAAATTCAATTATCTGGACGGAATGGTTCCAAGGACTAAAGTTTTGTATCTTCAAAATTTCAGTGTAAAGAACATGAAATACTTTCTAGATGCATTTTGTATTTTTTAAATGAGTCTCTTTTACCTACTGTATGTAATTTTAAGCATACGTTCTGATCTGACATTAAAATCTTTTAAGATTTACGTATACATTATGGGAAATGAAACTCTAAAGACTAAAGAAGAAACCTAGGCATAAATAATAAAGAAATATATGTTTTATTTTCTTTGATTTAGATAAAAAAAGCTTCAATTTGAAATTTCAAGGCAGAAAAGATTTCATTTTCATTTTCAGTGTAAAAATCTTGCGCTAATTTCCAAGTGAGAGAATAAAAAATTAATTTAGTTTTTGAATTTTTCTAAGACAGAAAAGGCTTATTTACATTTTTCTAGGTTTTTCTAGGGCGTAAAACATTCACTACAGTTTTCCTAGGATTAAAATGACACGTTTTTTTTCTTTTTTTTTTTTAGTTGAAAAAGTTTTGCGTCAGTTTTTTAGGGAGAAATATCTTCACCATTCATTTTGTCCATGGGAAAACCCAAAATAACTTTAAAATGTAAGAAAAAACTTACAATTTTATTTAAAAAAAATATATAGATATTTTATATCGAAAATATATTACTTGTACCTATACTCTAAGTCGAAAAATTTCACTTGCATTTTTTTCTAAGATGAAAATATTTCATTTACATTTTTCAAACGTGAAAAACTTTATGTCTACTTTCCTAAAACTAAACAGACTTTTTAACTCGAAACTATTTCACTTATACGTTTTCTAAGACGCAAAATTGTATTTATAAATTTTCTAAGAGGGAAAATTTTCCTCTACCTTTTTTTCAGAAATAAAAACGCGTCACTCAATGCTTTAAGACTAAAAGAATATGCTTTAAATTTAAGACGAAAATGTTAATTTATTTGTTCAGTTAATTTATTTGGTTTATGAAAGATAAATTGTAGTAAGTAGATTCGACATATTTCATTATATAAATATCGTTTTTAACTACATTTCATGGTCAAATGAATAAACGACATTCAATTTACATAAATGGGGAACATGCAATCTGTTCTTGTGATTGTCTAGATAAATAAAAAATAATATAAACTTCAAGTAACTTCTTAGAGAAATTAAAGGTAAAGAGAAATTAAACTTTGTAATGGAAAATTTTTTCATTAAGAAACTTAAAAGCGAAGTTATTGCACTTGAAGATTACCTATATCAATCACATATGTATCTTGGTAAACAGTACCCAGTCAATGCTGGATTCTGCGGACTTGTGTATAATCACATAAAGGTTGTCCATTCTCTTAATTGAAGTACTCTAAATTTAGTTTTAGTACTAAAAGGTATATTTCCTTGAAAATCCAATTCCGGAAAAATATTGAATAAATGGCTCACGCGTTGTAATATAAGGTATTTCTCCCACCTTCTTTAGATGTCTTCGTGGTGTGGTGGTCTGCACGCTGGGCACGTATTCCAGAGGCCCGCGGTTCGATTTCCGGCGAAGTCTTAACTAATTTTTCACTTCTCTTGCTTCCAAAAATATCCTAATGTCTCTACAAGCGGCGCCCGAAATAAAAGGGTGTTGGATAATGATTCTCTCTTCATCCATGATTTGACGATTGGGTCCTCTAAAAACCCAGTCGCCCTTTAAAAGGGGGAGTATATAAGGTATTTATCCCGCCTTCTTCGCATGCCTGCATGGTGTGGTGGTCTGCAAGCTGGGCGCGTATTCCAGAGGTCCGTGGTTCGATTCATAGCGAAGGTGTTTGCTCATTTTTCATTACTCCTGCTTTAAAAAATACCTAATGTCTCTACAGTTGTTTGCTATAAAAGTTGGCTGAATCCATATAGCAAGTAAATGTTGTATAAAATTTATGATCTATGCCTAAAACATATAGGAATAATATGAATGTGAAATATTTTCTTGTGCATGGTTCCTTATCCTAGTTAAAGGCATCATAAATTTAGAGCACCGTATTGAAAAGAATAAGTTTGAATATAGTTATTATCGGTCTCTATGATGGACAGGTCACATACGTTGAATTCCTAAATTCTTAATTTTCATATTATGGCTGTAGGTTTAGTTAACATACTTTAAATAAAATTAGGATAAGTAAAAGTAAAATCGGAGTTTTCCTAATTATTCTAAGATTCGTGTCGAAACAAATCATTTCGAATCTTGGTAGAATATCTGCTATAAATGCAAATAAATCATTTATGAGATAAAAGATTCCTTAGAACATTCAGTTAAATGTTATCATTATAAACTTATGAACGTAACAGCGGTTTTGTTTATTCCAACTACACTTGAGTAGAATGAATCTGTATTAGTAACTGTTAAAATAATATGGTTCTGTGGTAATATGTGAGATTACTAAAATGTGATAAATAATTATGTACTTGAATGGTTAGTTATGGATACGTTGTGTCCGCAAAATCCCGTTGATACTTATGAATATAAGATGAGATGTAAGGAAAGAAACATTTAATTAAGGAACTTACCCAGAACCAGAGAGGCAAGACGCAAAATGATGACAATCAAATATTTCATCTATGAAAACCTTTTTATTTTCCTATTTCTAAGCATCACTAGTTTACTTGAATAAATATTAACGGATCATAATTTAAATTTTGCAAGTTTAACAAAATTACACTCGCTGATAAGTACACATAAGTTTAACAAAATTACACTCGCTGATAAGTACACATAAGTTTAACAAAATTACACTCGCTGATAAGTACACATAATTATCACCAGATCTGCGGAAATATGATCTTTTACAGAAGACATGGCGAAATACGCATATACTGCCGTCGAGTACATAGGATCAAGTCAATCTAAATAAATCAGCACAAACTAAAAGGTCTCGAGAACGGAAAACCGCAAATAATTATGGAGAATGCTAGTTCAATAGAAAACTACCGTATTTACGCGAATCTAATGCGCATCGTTTTTGGCCAAATGTAGTACTCAAAATTGGGGTGCGCATTAGATTCGATAGCGCATTAGATTCGAGTGCAAAGTTCGCCGATGACGTCAACCAAATTTAAATCGTAACAATGGATTACTGTATTTCTCGACTACATTTATGGTTGACACATTATTGCATAGAGGATACAAACTGCAGAGTACGTAGTCACGAAATGGAGGGCAAGCAGAGAAGAATGTCATATGACGCTACTTTCAAACGTAAAGTAATTCTTTATCCTGAAAGAAATGGCAATAAAAAGGCTGGGAGAGAGTTAAACGTAGCTGAGAGCAATGTTCGCTTGTGGCGGCAACAGAAATTTTCACTGTTTGCAACTAAAACTAGTAGAAAGAAATTCACTGGCCCTCGCAAAGGAAGACACCCTAAAATTGAAGAAAAAGCTTTGGAATTTGTACGTGAAAGGAGGAAGAATGGACAACCTGTGACTAGTGGCACTATAAGAAATAAAGCAAAAGAGGAGGCTGAAGTTCTTGGAATACCGAAACCAGAGTTTAAAGCTAGCCGTGGATGGGTAGATCGGTTATTGAAGCGGATGGGCTTATCTCTAAGACGCCGTACAACAATATGCCAAAAGCTTCCTGCAGATTTTGAGGGAAAACTACTAACATTTTAGCGGTATGTCATCACACTTCGGAAGGAAAAGAATTTTTCAATGGGGCAAATTGGCAATGCTGACGAGACGCCAATTTGGTTTGATATGCCTCCTAACTACACCACTATTAATCACTGATTGTAGAAACTGTTAGCTAGATAGAAATGTTACGATTTATTTCATGTTCATACTTTACGATATGTACCGTATATACGGTAGTGGTAATTAACAATGATTGTTTCACATAACAATAGCCCACTAATAGGTTAATTCTATGTTCTGCTACTTTATGTATAAATCCATTGTTGTATAAAACAGAAATGACGAAAAAGTACATATGCCATTTCTATGTAAACACTTTTTCTTGCAAAACAATTATCGTCCTTTTAATAGTTTAAATTCAAATACAAATAAACTATTAATAAGATCTATTAATAAGCAGAACTATTAATAAGATCAGTAGGTTATTTAAAATATATTCCACGCAATTCCCCTTAGCTTTCTTTCATAAAACAAAAAATCATCGAATGAAATAAACGATGTTCTCCTCGCTGTACTGAAAGCCCACAATGTTTGTTTTGGGTTAATTACTACGTCTACAGGGCGATAACTCGCCATTCCAAATATGACTGCCAAGAAGATGTTTCATCCAATGAGAGCAGACCATAGTAGAAATGGTCTTGTGAATATGCGATTTCCTGTGCCATGTAAGCACAGAAAGCCCTGTGCTTAGATGTAACAGGAAAGAAGATAAAATTTAAAAATTTAAAAAGAAGCAAAATCTGTACTAAGATGTCAGTTAAGTATATATTGTAGTTCTATAGCGTTAGTTAAAACCTTTCCTTCTTCTTTAAATAGAGCTAATTTTTTTCTGAGACGAATTAAAAATATAAATCAAATTAAGAAAGATATCATGAACAAAGTATCTGATAATTTTAAAATTAGCGTGAAGACCTTCGCCTTTCTGAAAAGTGCTACCTAAATTGTAATATGGATAGTTAGAGAAATTAAGGAAACTAATTTACATAGAAATTTAAAAGAACCGAACACTAGAAGTAATTGAAAACACATGTTTATGGTTACATTAACGATAGACGTGAAATAATTAATAACTCCCAATTAAAATTAGTTAAAATGTCAAACATTTAATTATTAAACAATGGAAAGATCAAAGTTTGTAAATGTCAGAATAATAGATACAAATTAAAATATTATGCGAATCAAAGTAAATGGGTAGAAGAGATGTTTGGAAATGTCCTCGCATTTTAGTATAAGGAAGAATCAGAAAAACCAATCACAAGTCTCTTAACCTCCTAGCGGCTGTTCTTGAACAAGACAATTCTCGAATGGAACATACTACAAAGAAAGTCTATGTAAAGAAGGAAAGGGTCCATAGAGGTAATGTAAGCCAGTTTGTCTTCTACGCAGCTAAAAAGAAGAGGGACAATTCGCCAAGGGATTTGGCGACGGAACCTGTTGGCGAGAATTTCCCCCTTTGTGATGTACCTGGTCTAGATTTCCCACCTCCGCCACGTGTACAGGAAATTGAGGAACACGGGTTAAGATGAATCGTTCTTTGATTTTTCGCGATAATTTAAACTCGGATTTTTGTGCTTTTTTGCTTTATTGGTTGAACTTGTATTATCCATATCGCAGTTTGATGTCTGATTTTATATCTGTCAATATGTAGGGGGAAAATATGGAGTCACACAGCTTTAAACTCTTGATAAACGTGACCGTCGAACCTGTTCGGACTTCGACATCAGCTTCGAGCTTTGAAGCTTTTTGGCGACAGATATTTCACGCATGCGCAGTTGTATCCTTTTTCGTTCGGAGGGAGTCACTCCTGCTGCTACGAAGCTTTCCATCTTAACAATACATATTCTTTCGAACATATAACCGCATGTTAAAATTCACTTTGCGGATTTGGTTTGATGTAAGAGTAACAGGTGTTCTGAGTCATTCGTGCGATATAAGTATTTATCTGCCAGTCGAAATCAGGAATGACCTTCATGATGACATAGCAACCAGCTTAATATAGCAGCCACACATCCAGTCCTCTGGTGCTTCACTAACCTTCCCTCCTAAATTCCTCAGCGCCTCAGACTCTTCTGCTCCTCCCTTCTCAGCGATTAGGTGTAAAAGATGTTTTAGTACCGGAAGAGTCAGACTCGAGGACCAAATTTCCTTCGAAATTGATTGACTATTTTGAAATATTGTACAGTCCGAATAACTGTTGATAAAAAAAGAGTTACTTGGGAATTAAATTAAATATAAGGACGTCGTCCCGCGCAAAAATTTAACAGGTTTTGTTATTCTGATGACATGAACTTACAGATCAAAGCATATGTAGTTTACACAAGCAAGTGGAACAATTTTAGGCAACAATTACAATGTATAAATATGGAAATATTAAAATAAAGAAAGAAAAATGGTACGATATTTGTATGGTAACGATATTTGTACACGAAACAAAATACAGAAACGTAATGAAATATTTACAAATTATTTCTTAAGATGGCCATTAGCAGCTTTCTAAAGATACGAAATTTGCAATCATAACCATAGCTACCCTGCGTGCTAAAACTGCCCTATAGAAACCAGTAAAACATTTTATGGGTGTTTATTGACTTTTACTCGTTTTGTTCGTCTCTGTGGGTTTTCCTTACTGGTATCAATTGACACCCATACAACCAACATCAGTGTCAGAAATCTCTACTAGTTTTTATTGGTTTATATTGACTTTTACTGGTTTTCTTACTGGAATCAATACAATAATAAATATTCTGTTGGCTTATATTTGTCTATGCTAATTTTTTATCTAACGTTAATAGACTTCTTGTAAACAATAAAATTAATAGAATAAAATTAGATCTCTTTAAGACCATCAGAGTAACCTGAAAACGCAGGTGGTCGTCTTAGAGAGGGTTTTTACTAAATATGGTTATTTATTTGATTTAAAAAAAAACTTTTGTCGGAAAAAATAACAGTAATTATATACGCCAACGAGGTCTCTCTAAGGCGACCAGCCGCGAATAAAATGCATCTTTGCAAGTGGTCGCCTTAGAGATGTGTTGCTCAATACCAATTATACTCATGTTCTTAGAAATGCGTTTATCTGCTAGAGGTGGTGGTATTAGGGAGGTTGCCTCTACGAAATAGCCACACTTGCAGAGCGTTCTTTGTAAATGGTCGCGTTGCAGAGGGAATGTTCAATACCAAACTATACTTATGTTTTCAGAAATACTGCTTTCTTTCAGAGGCGGTCATCTTAGGAAGGTGGTTTTTGCCACGATTTGGTTTCTTTGAATACACACACATACGCACTTACATTTCTGATATTACAAATAAACACTAGTATCAAACATCATCTCTTTAATGCGACCACGTTTATTCACAATCGCAAAACTATTTTTCTCTGTGTTACCGCTAACGTGAGAAAAAAAAATTCTCCTCTCTCCCCGCTACCTCCATTTATGTATTCCATTTACCTTATATCCCCGCTATCTCCATACCTGAGACGAAATTTCTCAAACAAGCAATATGGCGCCGTTCTGTTAATGTTGTTATGCGATGTTTGTGTTATGGTCTTCGTAGATGTAGTAATGCAATATATAATTTACTACGATTTACCACATTACAAATTTCACTATGCTTTACTGTTTAGAAATTAGTAATAAATAAAAAATAATTGGGACTTATGGGTACATATATAGGTGTACGTGTTTGTAATACAATATCGATCCTTTGACGCTTTTCATCTTTGTCGGTTCGTTTTCCATCCACTTATGAATGTTATTAGTCAACTCTATTTGCAGGAAATAAACTGGGACACTTATGCAGGTTTAACAATAACATAGTTATATTTTAATTTTGTAAATACAGTTTAACAAAATATTGCTTTTATTCACATTACATCAAACGCACAAGTAATACATTGCATCTCTCAGCTCTTAACAAAAAAACAAAAAACAACCTAACTTTTCTCTCGGAATACAGCCCAACTAATTTCAATTTTTTTTTCACGAGCATGCCGTTCTTCTCGCATCAAGCACGTTTCTTCTTCTCGTTGCCAGATTTTCTCCTCTCTCCTTTCAGCTATAAGTCTGTTCTTCCGGCAGGTTTGGTCGGTAGCATAGAGTATGTGCATGACACGCCCCTGACAAGAATGAAATTTGTCCTTTCTTTGGGACATATTTCATTAATCAATATCCAAGCAAATTTTCTGTACATTACTTTTACACAATACCAACCTCGTACAGTATTAAATAAAACAAAACAGAACAAGCAATAAATTATTACAATCATACAAATAAACAAAGAAAAAGAAAAAACAATCAAATTATATTAATCATATCATATTTGATCCAGATGTGAGAGTGCATCTGCACTTTGGTGCTGGATCCCTAGCCTATGAGTAATCCGTAAGTTCCATTTCTGCAATGCCAGAGCCCATCTCGTCAATTTGGGACTTCGAGGAGTAGTTTCATTCAAATATCTGAGAGGTTTGTGATCCGTTATAATTTCTACCTGAGCCCCATAGATCCATTTATCAAATTTATTCAGGCCAAATAAGACTGCCCAAGCTTCCTTCTCAATGCTTGCCCAATTTTTCTGAGTTTGAGAAAGCTTTTGACTTGCAAATGCAATAGGACAATAGTTACCACTCTCGTCTAACTGGGTTAAACAGCAACCTACCGCCAAATTGGATGCATCACAATGGATCTGAAATGGCTTTCCAATATTTGGTGCGGCCAGAGATGTCACTTGGCACAAAGTATCCTTTAATTTGTTAAAAGCATTCTGTTCCAACTCCTCCCATAGAACAATATTGGCTTGCCTCTTCTTCGTCAACTCTGCAATGGTGCCGATATTTATGCGTAACTGGGAATATAAGATCGATAAAATCCCATTAATCCTAAAACCGATCTCACATCTTTTTTTGTGACTGGCCTGACGAGTTTTCTAATTGCTTTGACCCTTTCTTCATCAGGACCATGCTTGCCTCCTCCAATTATATGCCCCAAATATTTGATTTTTTTTAGCTGCAAAAGTACATTTGTCCAAACTTACAGAAAATCCTAATTTTTCTAAAGTTTCCAGAACCAGAGAAATGTGTTTCAAGTGTTCCTCAAATGTTTTCGAGAAAATCACCACATCATCTATATATGCCTGAGCATAATCACTATGACTCTGCAAAGCACAATTCATTACCTTCTGGAATGTCCCTGAGGCTCCTGATAAGCCGAAAGGCATTGTTCTCCACTGGTACACTCCATTACATGTTGCAAATGCAGTCAAAGGTTTGCTCTTTTCATCTATTCGGATTTACCAATACCCTTTTCGAAGGTCGATCCTTGTCAGCCAGTTTGCTGCACCCACCACAAAAATCAATTCCTGCATGTCTTTCATGGGAAATGTTGGAGTTTTCGTTACAGCATTCAATGATCTAAAATCTATGCACATTCTAACTGTAGCATCTTTTTTTTGCCACACAAACTATAGGATGAGCAATTTCTGACTCAGAAGGTTCAATTAATCCTAATTCTAGCAACTCACGTATCTGCTCATCTACTGCTTTGCGGTATGCCATGGGAATTCCATAGCAGTGGGGTTTCTTCCTAATAGCAGTAGAAATAAGTTCGATTTTGTGTGTACCTACTCGTGCTGGTTGCACTGGACGTGTAAATAATGTTTGATATTTCCTCAGTAGCCCTAAAAGTTTACTCCTTTGGACTGAATCTAAATTAGACATTTCTAATCCTTCCAGAGATTCAGAAAAACTCTTTTCTCCCTTGTTGACAGGTATAGAATCAATTTCCCCAAACTCTTCTTCCCCCTCCAAGATAACATTTACTGCCTGGGATCTAACTACATAAGGTCTAATCTTATTCTGATGGACATGTCTTTTAGTCCCATCGGGCATTTGTACTACAAATGAGTGAGAACTTCTCTGTTCCAATATATTTGCAGGACCCTGCCACCTAGCATAAAGCTTGTTATTAGAATAGGGAATTAAGACTGTCACCTTATCTCCCACCTTAAAAGTTTTTATGGTAGACCTTAAATTATGATAGTGTGCTGTCCTCTCTTGTTGAATTTTAGCTGTGAGCTTTGCCTGCTCCGCTGCCTTCTCAAACCTAGCCTTTAGATTTTGTAAATATGTATAAACAGGAGTTGCATCTAATTGTAAATTTTCATGTTTCCCTGTCCAAGATGATTTTAATATCGACAGAGGTCCCTGAGGTGTCTTGCCGTACATGAGTTGAAATGGAGCCACCCCAGTTGTTGAGTTGGGTACTTCTCTATAGGCCCACAATACATAAGGAATTTGCAAATGCCACCCTCTACCTTCTTCTCTGATGACATGATGCAACATTCTTTTTTAAGTACCATTAAACCGTTCAACTAATCCATTAGCTTGAGGATATCCAGGGGTCGAAAACTTAGGACTGGCCCCTATTCGTCTCTCAAATTCTTGAGTCAGATCTGCTTTAAAATTTGTTCCATTGTCACATGCAGTTACATTTGGAATACCCGTTCTTGAAAAAATATCTAATAACTCCTCACAAGTCGACTTGGCGGAGAGGCTAGTTAGAGGTATTGCTTCTGCCCATCTGGTATGCTGATCAACTAAGCATAATATATACTTATGACCCTTAGAACTGGGAGGATCAATTGGACCTATCACATCAATGTTTACAATTTGGAAGGGCAGATCTGGCCTGGTTACTGGGATGATTGGTGTCCTATCAACAGTTTTAATTGGTCTAGTCAACTGGCACTCTTTACATGCCTCGCAAAATTTCTGAACGTCTAACCTCAGACCTTGCCAATAAAAAGAGTATCTAATTCTTTCCACAGTTTTCTTTACCCCCATGTGGCCACTAAACACCGAGCAATGTGCTAACTGCAAGACTTCCTCCCTTCGACTCTTAGGTACAACTAATTGCCCCACACTTTCTCCAAGAATTTTATCCTTATGAAAGAGAAAGTTATCCACTGTATAATAATTCCCCTTTCCTTTCTGAGCATTCTCCCATGCTCCTACCAAAGATTCACAAGTCTCCTGCTCTCTTCTAAATACATCCGCTGTACATAGTCTTCCTGGCTGAGGTTCTTGGCTTTCACTTGATTCCATCTTTCCTTTCTCATTGACATTCCTTCCCATACTAGCGTTTCTTTCTAGTTTCCCTGTATTTACCTTCACAGACTTTTCCTTTCTGCTAACCTCTGGGATGTTTGTGGTTTCTTCAGGTAAGTTTTCCACCCCTTCACCTGTGTCATATAACCGACCTCCTAACATGGTGAATACTTCCGGAGGAAGCAACACATCCTCTGCCAGTGATTCTGCAACTGCACACAAAATCTCTTGATGATGAATTTGACACAAACATTGGCACTTTCTCCTACAGTAATACTCTGTGGAATGCTTACCAAAGGGCATTTAACAGCTGGTCCAAATATACCTTTCAAATATATACTCGATCCTTCCTTCAGTTGGAGACTTTTAACTCTTTCTTAACCACCGTAATTTCTGTTCCTGAATCAACTAGGGCCTTCCCTAGTGTTCCATTCACACTAATAGGAACCCTTTTCAACTCACACAGCTTATAGTCGTTTACATCCCCTGACTTCCTCAAAAAATCCACACGAGGTACCACAACTTTGTCCTCTAGGATATTATTATCCTGATCTTTCTTTAGCCAGTTTACCCTGACTTTATCCTTTTCCTCATTTCTGTTATACTGCCTAGAACCTTTAATCTGAGGACAGTGCCTTTTAAAATGTGAAGCTGAACCACATACAAAGCATGTTAAACCTCTAACGTTCCCTGTGGTTTTCCCTATGGTTTCTGACGTATGCCGACTGCCTCGTCTTTCTTCGACTTTAGGTTTCTCACCTACTGCCTGATTTAAAATCTTAGTTTCACAAGCTTCCCTACGTACGTTGTAGGACTTCCCTTTAGCCGCAAAGAATATGTCACACTCCTTTCCAAGCTCTCTTGGCTTAAACCACGAGTCTCCCTGCCTTATACCTATGTTACTGCAGTTTCCGTATCAAGGGTCTGGTAGATTTTGTCCGCTACCACCAACTGATTAAGACATTCAAAGTCTGTCACCCCCCTTGATTTCACATAATTTTCCCACCTGGCAGTAACTCTAGTAGAAAACTGGCCAAAGGTCTCTTCTGAACTTCGTCTTGCCTTTCTGAAATTCTCCAGGCATACCTGAGGTGAAGGTTTAAATTCTTTCAACACAGTTTTCTTTATTTCCTCATAATTCCCATACTTATCCTCGCTTATCAATGTTAATAAATTTGCTGCTTTATCCCCCAAAAGGTAAATCAAAATTTTGGCCTTATGCTCATCAGGGACACTTTCATTGACATAAGCTCTTTCTAAATTGGAGAAGAAATAGTCCCAGCCATCTGCTTTACTTGGAACCTTTACTGTCAATAATCTGATTGTCCTCGTTAACTCTTCTACTGATCTTTCCTTCCCATTCTCCCCCCGTTTGGGTGTAGTATTCCTATTCGAGTAACGATCCTGGCAATCTACCTTATACTTCTCAATGGCAATCCGCTCCTCTGCGTCTAACTTTAGTTTATATTCTCTTTCCTGCCTTTACTTCTCCTCCTTTGCCTCCCTATCTGTAATGATAACACTCAGAAGATCCTTTGCTATTTGCTCCTCACAGCTTTCACTAGCAAGAATCTTTACCCTCAAGTCCAAAATCCTAAATGTAGGCAACACTTCAACACCAAACTCTTGTGCAAGGGCGACTAGATCAGCCTTTCTAGATTTGGCCAAAAATGACATTATGCGACTTTATGTTCAACTTAATTAAAATAACAGAAAATTAAAACTAAATTTCCTTACATAAAATTATACATTTAGTTAAATCCTTAACTGCTGTTGAATCATAAACACATAGTATCTGCATTAAATATGCACAACATCCAAATACTCAATAAATAAAAAAAACATGTATGTTTATATATAAGCATTTGAAAATTAATGCAATCATATCTCATAAATAAAACACAAGCATTACTTAAATTAATGATCATTCACTCATATAATAAAAGATAAATGCACTTGCAAGGTAATTCAAGTCTCATATGATAATCACACTGATAATTTTTGGTCTTATAAAATACTTGTTAAAGTATACTTTTACATTAACAGCAAATATTTCATAAACACAAAAACATAAATAAATCACTTAACGAGAGAACCTGGGAGAAGATAACTATTCCACTTAATAAGCTTCGCAGCATTCGTAAGGAATTCATTCGAGCTTTTTCCGAGTCGACAAATATACATCCCACCGCTGCCACCACTGTCATACAATATCGACCCTTTGACACTTTTCATCTTTGTCGGTTCGTTTTCCATCCACTTATGAATGTTATTAGTCAACTCTATTTACAGGAAATAAACTGGGACACTTATGCAGGTTTAACAATAACATGAGCTATATTTTAATTTTGTAAATACAGTTTAACAAAGTATTGCTTTTATTCACATTACATCAAACGCACAAGTACACGCACAACATTGCATCTCTCAGTTCTTAACAAAAAAAAAAAAAAAAAAAAAAAAAAAAAAAAAAAACAAGCTAATTTTTCTCTCGGAATACAGCCCAACTAATTTCAATTTTTTTTCACGAGCATGCCGTTCTTCTCGCATCAAGCACGTTTCTTCTTCTCGTTGCCAGATTTTCTCCTCTCTCCTTTCAGCTATAAGTCTGTTCTTCCGGCAGGTTTGGTCGGTAGCATAGAGCATGTGCATGACAGTGTTTTTGTCTACTGGTTTTTACGAGGCATAGATCTACGGAATATCCATTTTTAAATGGAGGTTTGGCCTATGGATATGCATAAAGTTCTAATTTCTGTCTATGGGTTTTTACTGGGATTTCGTTTATGGTGCCAACAGTTCTACAGAGATTTGGCCTACTTGTATCCTTACAGTTTTACGGGTTTCTGTTCATAGGTTTTTTACGGGTATTTGGCTTATGGGTTCCCGTACGGTTTTCTGTTTATGGGTTTTTACGGGGATTTGGCCTACGGGTACCCGTACAACTGCATGGGTCTCTTTTTATGGATTTTTACGGGGATTTGGTCTACGGGTACCCGCATAGTTGTACGGGTATCTGTCTGTGGGTTTTTCCGAGGATTTGGCCTACGGGTACCCGCAGAGCTGTACGGGTACTCGTAGACCAATACCCCGTAAAAATTATGGGTTTCTACGGGTCATTTTTAACAGGGTAGGAATGATGTTGTTATTTGATTTCCTAATATTTAAGTGGAAATTGTGTGCTAGATGATGGAAGTAGGCACGAAATGGTTCTATGACAAATTCTTCGTGAATTATATTGTTCCTTACAAACCGCGCGTAGCAGGTTTATTTGTCTGAGGATACACATTTCTTCAGAATCTGAAGTTGTTTCCGGTTGGTTTTGAAAGAGTATACTCAAAGAGTGCAGGCGTAACTGAGCATGGAATGCAATATGGTTTTGTAAATGCGTAACTTGCTGTCTGGATATAAAATGACGTTCCGGATAATTAAGGGGAAAGGTTTAGCTTTGCGGACCGGAAACTCTAGATAATAGATTTTATGTGTGGGAACCATATGATATTTTTTTTATAGGATTACCCAGAGATAGGTGACACCCCTAGCACAGGGCAAGCAGGAAACATATTTTTATCAATCTTCTTGCTTCCTTCTGAAGAGAACAACTGTAGATTTGTCTACGTTGATTTCCACTTTCCATCTTAATCAGGTCTCAAGTGATTGGATATGCTTTTCTAATGCTTGTAATGTTGAACGAAGAAAATCGTTGTGTGAGAGCATAACAGTGTCATCAGCGTAAAGTGATAGTATGGTATTGGCTTTCGGTGGAATGTCGTTTACATACAGATTGAAAACTGAATGTTCCAGAAGCGATTCCTGGAGTACAACGGTTAGGATAGCTCAGTGGGAGGAATATGTCTTGAGAAAGAACAACGAAGTTTTTATATGTCAAGTAGTATTTAATGATGCTCGAGATGTCTACTGGGAAACCAAGAGTCAGGAATTCGCGAATGAGGCCGTCCAGCTAGACCCTTTCTAAAGCTTTGGCTGTATTCAGGAAGAGTACCGCTGTAAACATTTTGTTTAAAAACATTTTGTTTAAAGTTGCTCAAAATTGTGTTTATCTACTAGGCAGAGCTTATGTGTAGTGAAAAGGCAGCGGTGAAAACTAAATTGATGCGGAATTGTCAGATTCTTTTCTTGGGTGAGAGAGTTTTCTTGATAGAATTTAGGCTTCGAAAATCTTGCTTATTGTAGATTCAGTCTTATCGGACAATACTCTATAGATGACGCAGGAGGCTTGTTCGATTTCGGAATGGGTATAATTCGCCTTGTTTACCATGGTAACGGAAAATTATCATATTTCAAGTAAGGGTTAAGAATTTTAGTAAGAAAGCTGTTCTCAATGGTGTAATAAAATGTTGGGGCTGTGCTAATAAGGTAAGAGCGCTAAAATGTAATAAAATATTTTATTTTAAATTCGTGAATGGTTAACAAATATAGCGCTGTGTTCGCAATAACCCGTAAATACATAGGAATACGAAATGAGATATGTGACCTAAGGAAGGCAACATCTAATTAAAGAAATTAGAACTAATTAAAGAGAATCTAATTTAATATCAGAACCAGAGGAAACAGACGCTAAATAATGATATCAAAATTTTACATGTGAAAAACATTTATTTTCTTACCTGTAAGCAAAGTCAAGAACACGGCTACGGAAGCAAAGCGAATCAGTGGGCAAGGAAACCCGAGTATCCAAAAACAACGGGCGAACGTCGACAGTTCAATAGTAAGCCAGAAAAAAAAGTCTGAAAGCCAGCGGAAAAAGAAGGAAGGCATGAAAACGAAGAAACAAGATTTAAACTAAAACGGATTTCTGCTGACGGGAGGGTGCGGAAATCCGAAGGCCAAGAAAACCCCTCTTCCTTCAAGTTAAATAGTGATGGTGAAAAATTTGACTCTTCCAAAGATAGAAGTGTTGGTGAACAACATCCTAGCCACCGCACTCCTGGATACAGGCGCGCAGTGTTCCTGTGTAGCAGAAGATTTTTTTAGGATGTATTGCCGTAAATACCGCATATATAATTCGGATAATACGACAGTGTTATCTGCGCAGGGAGAAAGATGCAAGTGCATAGGTAAATTACCGTTATACATTCGTATCAAGGACGAGAAAGTAAAGATTATGTTTTTTATCGTAAAGAATTTGCAAGCACATGCCATTTTAAGGATAGATTTTCTTTCAGAGGCAGAAACAACGCTGGATTTTAACGAAGCGTCCCTTAAGCTGACGATGAAACCAGTTCGAGAAGAAAAAACAGAACCACCAATGTTAAACCTTGACCACCTGCCTAAGGAAGAGCAACAAAAGATTCGACAAGTGAATTTGCTTAGTTATTTAGTGATATTCCCGGATTTACTCAAGTTACTAACCATGGTATCGACACCGGAGATTCACTGCCATTTCGCCACAAACTATACCGATATGATAAGAATAAAGAAAAGATTATAGAGTGGCACAATCGAGATATGCTACGTAAAATGATCATAACGCCCATCTCAAGTAGTTATGCTAGCCCGGTTGTGTTATGTAAGAAAAATAATGACTATCCGGTAACACATCCGAAAAGGTGGCGTTTTGCAATTGACTATCGTAAATTAAACTCTATGACTAAATATCCGGTATATCCGTTACCTATTATCGAAGAAATTCTAAGGAACATAACTTCTACCAAATATATGACTACTTTAGACTTAACGACTGGTTATTTTCAAATAGGGGTTAGACCAGAAGATGTGCCTAAGACTGCTTTTATAACCAAGTCTGGCACTTATGCATTCCTGCGTATGCCGTTTGGCCTTTCAGGGGCACCGGCAACATTTCAGGGATGTATGGACATTGTGCTAAGGCCTGTTCTTGGAAAGTCCACATTTATCTATTTAGACGATATCATTATTCCTAGTGATAATCTGGACCAACATGTACAGGATTTAAGACAGGTGTTTTCATTATTAAATGAGGCCGGTCTAAAAGTTAATGTCGAAAAGTGCAAATTTGCAGCCCCTGAATTAAAATACTTAGGTTACGAAATATCTCAGAAAGGAATCGAGACAGACGAATAAAAAATAATCGCTGTGCAAAAGTATCCGCCGCCAAATACGGCGAAGAAGTTCTCTTCTTTTCTAGGACTTTGTTCATATTATAGGTCCTTTATAAAAGATTTTGCAGCTATTGCTGAACCATAGTTAAAACTAAAAAGGAAATAGGCAAGATTCTCGTGGACGGCCGAAGCCAATAGTGCTTTCGAAAGCAAGCCCCTGTTTTGAAATTTCCTGAAAATGATGAAAATTTAGAAATTTCAGCGGATGCTTCGAATAATGCGGTAGGAGCGGTACTTTCGCAAAATCAGCAGCACGTGGCATTTTTTATTCGAACTTTAAATCAAACAAAAAAATTATTCCGAGACTGAGAGAGAGGCACTTGCAGTTCTGCTAGCAGTGCAAAAGTTCCGAGTCTATTTTGGAAGGACGCCAATAACAGTGTATTCTGATCATGCGGCGGTAACTAGATTGTACTCAAGGAAAACTTATCCCCAAGGTTAATAAGATGGGCACTCAAGTTACAAGAATATAATCTGGTAATCAAGCACACCCCCGGAAAGGAAAATATCGTAGCAGATGCCCTGTCCAGAATAAAAATAGATGAAGAAGGTAATACTGTAAAGGTGGCAATGCTCACAGCATGTACGATACATTCCCGAGAAACTGTAATAACCGAACTGGGTAAGGATCCTGAATTTAAAAACATTTGTGAGTATTTAAAGGATCCTGAAAATTTTAGCCACCAAGATATTGTGACGATAAGAAATAGGGCGGCCCATTACGAACTAATAGATGGTCTATTATTTTATACAAAAACTACGAATTCCAACAACGAATTTCGACCTGTTATCCCAGCTAGTCTTAGATTAAATATACTTCAGGAGTTACACGACTCCCCATTAGCTTCTCATGCTGGTATTCGAAAAACCATCCAACGCGTACGCGAGGCAGTTTATTTTCCTGAACTACAAAAGTTAACAAGGGCGTATGTCCAGTCCTGCCCAACATGTCAAGCAGTTAATTATATTACTTTCCGCCCGGCCGGGTTTCTAAATAGCATTAAATCCGAATTTCCAAATGAAATAATTAGCATCGATTTATTGGGCATTTCCCAAAAAGTCAGTTAAATAAAAGTCGGTATCTCCTTGTTGTGGTTGATTATTTTAGTAAGTGGACCGAAATTGCTTCCTTAAAACGAGCCTCCGCGAAATTAGTTACTTATTCTATTTTAAATAAATATATTTTAAAATACGGGGCGCCCCTAAAAGTTATATCGAATAATGGTCCTCAATTTTTAAGTAATATATTTGAAGACATGTGCCAAAAACTGGGCATACGTCATTTAAAAATGGTCCCGTATCGGCCGCCATCAAATATAGCGGAACGGGTCAATAGAAATATAGTGAAAATTATCCGTAGTTATGTTAAAAATTTTCATAAAAGCTGGGATAACTATGTCAATGAATTAGCTTTTGCCCTTAGGACCGCAAAACATGATACGACGGGCAAAACTCCTGCTGAGTTATTTTTAGGCAGAAAGATTATAACGCCGTTAGATAAATTATTTTATGTTCAACAAAGAGCCCCAGAATTTAAAATGGGTGATATAGAAAAATTAATTAAAGAAGCAAAAAAGAACACCGAAGTAGCACAGAGAAAACAGAAGCTTTATTATGATATGAAACGACGGGGAGTAACTTATAAAATATGAGATGAAGTGTTAAAAATTAAGCATTCACTTTCTTCAGCACCAGAAGATAAAACTGCCAAGTTTTTTCCACGATTTGAAGGACAATAAGTCATAGAAAATGTAACTCAGGCTGTAGTGGTGTTAAAAGCCAGGAATGGTGAAACATGCTCCGCAAACATTGACGAGATAGAACCATTCCATAATCGTAATAAAATGCCAATATTTAAAGATCTTTTGCAGGATCCGGCACGGCAGGCACTGCAGGCACAAGCTCCAGAGGTGGAACAACGACAATCACAAGCCATTAGGAGGCAGGAGCAATTGAAAAGAAAGTTTCCCCGTTGGAAAATTGAAGGTAACAAGAAAAAGAAGCCGTTCCACAGACCAGAAAAGAGAGAGCACGACCACCCCCAAAATGAAGAAGGGAGAAGTACGACGAATGCAAAGAGAGCGAGGAGAAATGACTGCAACTATAACCCGGCTCCCAAACGGAAGATCTACCCATCGGATAGGAGTCTACGCAGCAAATGTCGACGAATTGATGAAGGAACAGCAGCTGCGGAGGCAAAGAAACAAGGAAAATTTGAACAGCCAGCAACGAGATCCAAGCAGGAACGAGAGAGAGTTGTCCCGGTTCCGCCAAGACCAGCAGCCATCAAACGACCGAGACCACAGGCAGAGGCTAAAAAGAAGGTCTTCAAGGGTGACCAAACTGGAAGGAAAAGAAAGCTCATGGAAGAAGGAACTGAAGGGCGAACCCGCACAAGAAGGAAGATAAACCAAACCGTAGTCTTCGCTACCTTCCAGGACTGGGCAGAAAAAAGGATGTCCGAATATCACAAAGATAAGTAAAACTTTAAGTTACTTTGAAACCTTAAGTTAATTTTTCATTCTTACTGCAAGTGGCAGAATTCAAGACGTTTTACCTCATGTGAGGTCTACCTTTATCGCCAAAAAGGCGAGAAATGAGTTATTACCTATTTTAGTATTATGTTTTTCAATTACTCGCGAGTAAAACTAAAATTAATGTATAATAGGAGTGTGTAAATACTTGAATATTGTAAAAGCATTGATAATCTTTGAGAAAGGTACATTAATAATATTGTAAATGTTATTGTATAAAAATTTATTTAAAAGATTCTGGCAAGAAAGAAGTTTTAGTCTGAAAGACTTTTGAAATGTAATATTTCAATGTAGAAGAATTGAAGCACTTGCTTGGAAAAGAATAGAAGTTAACAATGTACTACTAATGTATGTTTTAAAATGCGTAAAATTAACGGCATGTTAATATGTCCTTATATAAAATGTGAACTGTTATTTTAAAAGTAAAGAAATACTGTGATATGTTAAAAGTGAAAGTAATGCCAAAAATTTTAACTTATTCGTGTGACTGTAAAAAGAGCAAATTATTTTAAATATGTGTTAAAGGTTGAATGAATGTAGTTAGGCTCTCTGACGCTACACTTCAGAGTTAGCCACTATTCAGAATAGTACCACAGGGTTTAGAGATGAATATAAGGTGTGTTCTGAGGTCTTGTTATGTTGAAATTTAACACGTTAGTGTTTTGATTGCAGGCGGTAGTGTTGAACACTTGTACATAGACACGTTCGTGTTTGGTGCTTTCCTTTACAACACATGTCAGAGAGCACGGGGAGATAATTCAATAACGTCATGAATGAAATAAGAATGTTAAGAAAAATATAAGTATTCATGTTACTTGCCATTTAATTGTGTAACATTTCATTAAACTAGTTTTCCTTCCAGATCTCTGGAAGGAACCAGATTTCAACTAAGAACTCCTGTGTATAGATGCAGTACAGATGAAAAATCTTGTCCAAGGAGTTGATAATGTAAAAACGACTTTTTTAAATTTCTAGTTTCTAGTGAGAAATGTTTGTAAAAGATTGGCCTCTCGTTAGATTCTAGAGCTAAAAGTTTTCAACAAGGTCGTTTTAGACCTCAGTTTCAAACTAATTAACTCTGGCGGGAAGTATGTAAGGATCCTAAGTTTTACTAACGTTTATTTTGTTTTAAATCTTTACTATCATTTCTTATTTTCTACTTCCGGCCAGAATTAAAAGCTTTTAACTTATATATGCAAATCTGTCTTGCTAACGCTAAGTACTTAAGTTGCGGCTTTTTGCCAAGCAAGAGAGAGGAAGGAGCTATTAGATGCAGGCCGCTTGCCATAGTAGTTTTACTAGGTTGCTGGTTGCCTTCAAGGCCAAAGGTTTAATCCTCTTGATAATTTCAAACGTATCGTAGTGTTAGCAGTTCTCTGTACTACATACGGCTTTTTATTAATATACGGCCAATCTTGGAGTTAGGCACTTGTTTATTAATCCAAAGTTAGTTTAGTTAGATTTTTATTTAATATTTTTTTATATTCTTACGTTCAGACCACAAGTGGTTGGTATCTGTATTCCGAAGTTCCGGAAATCATTGTAAAGAGAGAAAAATAAAGGGTTTCGTATACCCTTCTTGTGTGTATTGTCTACTTCCCAAATTTATTGAACATAGCTTTAGTAAGCTCTCTGTTCCGAGTCAGTACAGTTAATGTTCCCAAAGCAAGTAAGGAGGAACACAGGACCTGATAAGCTTTTGTACAAAGTTATATTGAAAAACCCGTCTCGTGCTTAATTTTTGCACACCAGTGTACTAGCTTTTTGCCTTTCACGACAGTTTCCCTCGACAGATGATATTTCGAAAATTTTTGTTTTTCCTCTGTCCATTGATTTCAATATTATATGGTTCTCGTTTCTTCTAATTTTGTAAAACGTTTCCGCTTTCTAAGAATTGACGTCTAAGTCTGAAAAACTTCGAAAACCACACTTTTAATCAATATCTATGGCAATCTAAATTATCATTTTTATTTCCTTGTAC
Organism: Stegodyphus dumicola; assembly: GCF_044657685.1. NCBI lineage: Eukaryota > Metazoa > Arthropoda > Arachnida > Araneae > Eresidae > Stegodyphus > Stegodyphus dumicola. The sequence continues at coordinate 92,489,018 of NC_140772.1, read as the reverse complement.
GAGTAAAGGAATTAGAGTAAAGGAAAGGAATTAGGGTAATCGCGAAAACGTTCGGATGTCAGTTTTTAACAAAAATGTACTTTTCAACAGCTGAAACCATTTGAACGATGTTTTTGCCTGACATGTGTACGTACGGACAGGATTGTTTCTGCCAAGAAGGATTGTAAAATGGATTTAAAAAATATTTTTTTCTTCACATCCGTACGTACGCACGTATATATGTGTCTCGCATAACTCAAAACAATTGAAATTGTCTTTATGGGACTGTTCTAACGTGTAGTTGGGTACCTCCGTTTTTGGATGAAATCGGTTGCACCAATCGTATATATATATATATATATACTTACTCTCTTACCTGGCTCGCTGAGCTTAGTTTCTTTATTCTTATACGTTGAATATTGTGCATTTTTTGCTCTAAATGTCATTGAAGTCTGTTTTTTATCTCAGGGTTATCTTTTCATTATTATGCACGCAATAGTTTTAAAGTTATTAACAATTTAAAAGTAGTTTAAATGCTGCTAATATTAATGGAGCAGCATTTTTTTTACATTTGCAACTCTTTAGTAGAATAGTGAATTAAGTGAGTTTCTGCACCAACTTTAGTGTTCTTTTGCATAGTGGAACGAAAAATTAAATTCAGTTTTGTGCACCGATAGATCTGCGTTCTTGCCCGCTGGCCGAATTGCGTGTTTTTGAGTAGAAACTCTAATTTTAATTGTAAAAATTGTTTTTTCAACTGTTGTAATTTATTTGCTGTTTTCTGTATTTTACAATTTTTAATTAAGTTGTTTTGAGTTTTTATGTATTTTTTCTTTGCCTGAATAAATTAAATGAGCGATGGGTCTCTAATGAAATTCGAGGATATACGTTTGCAGCAAAATTGCGTATATTTTAATAAACCATACAAGGAAGCCATGTGGTGTCCACATAAGATTTTTAATTTTTATTTCACATGAGTGTCATTCTCTACGAAGTAACAATGACAGTAAGCGTATTAATTTACTTTTAATTTATTTTACGTAAAATATTGTGCTTCGTGACATTTTAAAACGAATATAAAAATATTCTTAATCGGGAATAATACTTAATTTGATAAAATTAAATTTTAAACATTATAATTAATAATTTTATGAGGCATATGTATACAAATTCTTGGAAGAAAGATGTAAAGAGAGTTATAACACTGAAATAAATTCTTAACCTAATATTAATTCCTAGATTTCAACTGTAGAAAAGTATATAAGATTCAATTTTTGTCGATTAAGCAACTTTGTTTCTAAAAACATTGCTTTTATATTGCATGTTCATTCCTTATATTAATACATAAAATGCTCTGCAGCCGTTTCTTTTCTTGAACGTAAGATTTCCCCATTAACGGGAAGTTTCGGATTTGTAAACAAAAATTTTAACGTAGTTACTGGAAACGTTTTGTTGAAGTTAGATTTAGTGAGTACAAAGACAAAAAAATAACTGAGTTCGCAACCCGCAGATTTAAATCAGAATGGAATGTCTCGTAATGCAGTTTCAGTATTTTTGTACAAAGAAATACTTATTTCCTTTCAATAACGTTACTATCTCTGTTGAGATACATTCAAAGACTTATTTTTTTTTTATATTTTGTTCTGTTGAAATACACTTTTACGTTACTAATAAGCGTTGACATTTTATAAAATTCAGCGTTTCAAAATGTGTCTTATTTAAAGAAATATAATTTAATGAGACGCACTTGTCTTAACTGCTTCAAACTTTTGCCTTTCATCCATGCCGCTTTTTTAGGCTTATTTTCTGTGTTAGTTGCCAAAGAATTGAGAACAATATGCAAAATATGTTGAAAACAAAGAAAATAACATTCTGACTGAAAATATATTACTGACTACTTTCAAACGTATATGAGTTTCTAAGCTAAATTATTCTTTATGGAGCTTATTACTGTTTTTCCTTCGCAAATTATTAAAAGATTTTAACTAAAATTAAAATTAATTCTTCAGTGTTATTTAACTAAAATCATTTTTATAATGATGTACAACTTATTCGCATATATATTCTTTAAATCGAGAGATACCGTATAAATACTAAGTAGAGAATTCAGTTTAGTCAAAATCATCTTGCCAAAACAAATGAATTGTTGCATAAGATTAAAAAATTAAATAAATAATTTAAGAATTTTGCTACCTCATGGTTTCCTAGTCCTATTTGTTAAGATATTTTGACTTAAGAAATCTGAATGATGTTCCTATTCCTAATTAATAGACTGTTAAATTAGAAATAAAAGAAAAAATCTAATTTCTTTTTTTCATATATAAATAAATAAATAAATAAAAAGAAAATGTAGATACAAATACACTAAATAGTCTCTCTTTTTGAGATGAAAAGCATTAATGACAGAAAGTGGTGCATCTAACTTTTAATAAATCAAGTGATTATAGTTTTCTAAGAACATTTCAGTGGGCATTATCTGAATTCATATCAGTTTATTAAGTCGATGCTTTTATTCCTTCTTATTTCACACTTAAAGCATTTCTAAATTTCTGATTAATATAATGAGTACATTCATTTTCGTAAATTTAAATCGAGTCCTTTCAAATGCAGTCACATAAAACGAAATCTACAAAGCGTCCTTCACTTGGAATAATTCACCTAAATGTAACAAATTTTAGATTAATGCATGACATAAAGCTCTAAAAAGTAATTTATTTTCTGAAAAGGAAAAAACCTGTATTCGATGTTGAATTATACAGACTTAAGATTTAAAACAAAACTTAAAAAAGCTTATACAGCTTTAAATACATTTATTTATTATACTGCTGTGATATAAAAAGACCTTACATAGCTTAGAAGCTAAGGAATAAAAGAGTTTTGATTTATTCACCATGCATAAAACTAATGAAAATATAAATGGACAAAACTTATTTCCTACATCTATTTATAACCCAGAGAAACAAGAAAAACATAGAATAAAACAATACAAAAAAAAGAGTAATTTTTTTTTGTAGTTTTAGGTATTTCAGGCATCACATTCATTTCGCTCATCATAGAATGTTTTTAATTTTCTGTATATATCTCGATTCTTGAACGTGGTTTGGTTATAATAACTAAATATCGTACCGTAATATTTGGCTGTGCGAAATCCCTTTACCATTGAAGCTGGCCATTTCAAAATTTTACCCCAAACCCTGCAAAAAATACCTAGTCATTATAATGCCGTATATGTAAATGATTTCGTAAATTTCCATTGTATTCAAGAAAGATTGAGTTTGCCCGAAATTAGGAGAAACTTATTTTAATCTCCATTTTAGCAGAAAAGACTTGTGGATATTGTTGCTCTAAAATGCCTCATCCAAAGAAAGAGTTTGAACTACTCAGTCTTTCTATTCATTAGGATAAAGAATATCTTCTATTGTTGTGAGTTTCCGATGCCTAATACAAGTCTGGATGGCCTTAAGCATTAACAAAAACGTCTTTACCTGATCACTAGAATATCTCTGACAATTAATTTTCGGCAGATGTTTTACTAATTTAAATCAATGAAATGTAATACTGCATGTTTAGGGCCATATGCCCACCATGTATGATGACGAAGTTAGAAATCATATTCTCTTAATACTGAGAAACTTTAATTAAACTATTATTTTTGATGTTTTGATAAGTACCTACTGAAAGGATTTAGTTAAGTACAGTAATTAGTAGATGTCATTTGAATAGAATACATAGAGCATATTCTAACATAAATTAATAGCGTACGAATCCTTTTCTCTAGGTAAAGATACAGAGAACTCAAAGACTGCCTTCGAAACATTGACTTGATTCGCAAATCTAACTTTAAGTCCTCATCTAAAGCATATTTTGAAACACCAGGCCACATAAGTATAATGGATCAATAGGCAGAAATGATGTAATGTTTTAATGCCTTATAAACAGCATCGCATATTTCCTCAGAATACCCCAGACGAAGAAGGTACTGAAATCCTTACTATTTCATTACAAATTAATAAATATACCTAAATTTAACCATCTGTATTAGTATAAATATATCTCTATTCAACATATTTCTTCTTTTTGGTAACAGTCTTTAAAATGAGTACAGGTTTCAAGGTTACAGCCAAAAACATCGCCTCAAAAACATCGCGGACGAAAACGTCGCGGAGAAAACAACGCAAAGCGAAAACGTCGTGCTACAAAACATCGTGGGAGAAAACATCGCAAAGAGAAAACATCGCAGTCCTAAAACATCGTGGTACAAAACATCGTCGTCGAAAATAAAGCGATTCAAAAACTTCGCAATTTAAAAACATCGTCTTCGAAAATATCGTGGTAAAAAATAAAGTATCTACAAATCATCGCATGACGATAACATCGCAGACATGCTTTTTTCATACATGCTTTTCGCAAACATGCTTTAATAACTGTAAATGGATATTCCCATAATGATTTGTGAACGCAAGATGGGAAAAAGGATAATTTTTACTTTCACATTTTTTTATTAACTAATAAATTTTTGCTGAAAAAGTAAGAAGGAAACCTAAGCATAGCAAATTAATGCAACTTATAGCAATTAATACAATTTTAAACCGACATAGTTAACTAACGAAGGCCATTAATAAATCATTTTTAAAAAAAGTTTTTACTGGTAATTTTTCATGAAAAGTATAAGCTATAAGTTCTATTTACTTTTCTATGCTTAAGTTTCCTTATTACTTTTTCAGCAAAAATTTATTAATTAATAAAAAATGTGAAAGTAAAAATTATCCTTCTTTGCATCTTGCGCTCACAAATCATTATGGGAATTTTCATTTACAGTTATAAAAGCATGTTTGCGAAAAGCATGTATGAAAAACGCATGTCTGCGATGTTATCGTCATGAGATGATTTGTAGATACTTTATTTTTTACCACGATATTTTCGAAGACGATGTTTTTAAACTGCGAAGTTTTTGAACCGCTTTATTTTCGACTACGATATTTTGTACCACGATGTTTTAGGACTGCGATGTTTTCTGTTTGCGATGTTTTCTCACACGATGTTTTGTAGCACGACGTTTTCGCCTTGCGTTGGTTTCTCCGCGACGTTTTCGTCCGCGATGTTTTTGCCGCGATGTTATCGGTGGACACCGGTTTCAACTATAATCCTGTTTTCTCTTTATATTTTAGTCTAGTTTTTTCTATAACTCTCCCGTTATATCTGTGTTACCAAAAGACGCAAATACTATCATATTCACAAAGAATTCGAAGTACGAATCGATGGCACTAAACTAATGATATTTTCTTTCAAAACTCAATTAAACTTCTTTAATTACAAAATTAAAAAAAAATATTTGTTTTCGATAATAAAAATATATGTACTAATTTCTAAATTGCTTCTTTCATAAAAGATAAATTCTACTTAGTACATCTAAAAATGCAAGAGAAAACAAAAGTTGATCCCCCTTGCTAGTCTAACTGGTAGTTTTTATTTTGTTGAAAATAAATCACATGCCAACTTACACACGATTCAGACCTCGGGCCTGACAAGCCCGGTCGTTACATAAAGAAAAGTACAGAAATCACCACCAAAATGTCACGAAAACTACGTTCCCCTCTTTTCAGAAAAGCTAACAAGATAACAACATTTAGCTAATTAAATGAGCATAACTCAAAAAACTATTATAGTTATAGACCAGTGCGGTTTAATTTACATTGGCCAAACTAAGAGAGCCTTAAAATTTCGCGTCAAAGAACATGAGGCATATGTTAGAAAAAAGGAAACACAGAAGTCTTCTGTTGCTCAACATTGTTGGTCCGAAAATCACACTTTCAATTTTTCTGCTGCCAAAATTATTCAAAAAACATCTTCTATTGGAGAACTGGATTTTCTAGAGGCATTTCACATTCATAAAAATCTTTCTGTTCTAGTTAACGATCCTAATTCCAATCCAAATTTGCCTTCGGCTTTTAGTGAAATTATGTTTTAGTTCTGGTTTCGCCAACAGATGGCGCCACTTGCTTATTCTTGTCCAGGCTTTCTTATCTTATCTAAACATTATTTCCTATCTTGTTCATTTGCGGTTTTGCAGCTGAAGATGATGGTTCGGTAAAACCATCGAAACTAGTCCTGTGAAAATTTTGTAAATTAACGCTGATTTTTGTTGTTTGAATTCTGAATTAGTATTATAGTTATCTCAATGAAAGTATTTTTAAATTAAAGAACAAATTTTCTGCTTCTGACAGTATAAGTTTGAAATATATAAAATCAAATTAAATGTTTTTAAATCACGACATAACGTAAAAATTTAGCCCATTTCCATTGTCTGTTGCTCAGCGAGTTCAGAAAAATGAGTGATACAGAGTTGAATCTTAAGTTACAAAGCCCAGTTAATGAAAAAAAAAATAAAAATAACACATAGATTAAATAAAATACGCTTTGTGTAGCATAATTCGGAATACGAATAAATTAATTTTGAATAAGACGTTGATTAATTAACTCACTTAATTTCTCTACACAACACCTCGCTCCAAGTAACACCCATTCATTTAGGACTATAATTCAGGCTTCCAGTCTAATACTTCAATTTTCAAGTAAGGCTGTATACTAAATAAGGCTGTATACAAGCTTCAACGAATTTTGATCTTTTTTCAGTTATTTTTACTGAATTTAATTTTATAACTGAAACGCAAACAGATGTTTTGGTTGTAGTACCTTGATCTTTTATCGGATCTTCAACATTTTCTATTCTTCTCTCATTTGCATCTATAACATTTTAATATGCAAATATTTATCTTCTAATTTAATTTTTAATTCTGATGTGCTTTCATTTATTTGATTTGTGTCAGAATTTTCTTCTTTAATCGCTTCTACTAGGGCTTTAATATGTCAGAAGTTTCTTCCGTAAAATTCAACAAACTGATAAACAATTACTTAATTTTTCTAATTAGCTCAATTTATAATTCAAATTAATTATGTTCTATACATTTGAATACGAATTATTATTAACGATATCATGATTATCAACTGGATTTAATTTTTTTTTTAAATTTATTCTCCATACCATAATTTCTATCATCCACTATTTTAAAACCAAACTTATGAGGGGACGCCTACAGCTCCTTCTTTCATTTTATCATCACCAAAAGATTCATAATAAATTGCCATTCATTATAAAAATAATTTTAAGAATCTCAAAAGATCACCTGATATAATAGAAATATATCCCCAACCATATCTTGGAATTTTCAATAAATTCTCCTAAAAATATTTTTTCATTGCAAAAATATATTAGCTAAAATTGCGAAATTAGCAATTAAAATCAGTTTAACTTAAAAACGCATTTGAATAAGACAATTAACACGATGATAGAAATTAGCGAATTCATATTCATACATTATGACATGAAATTCATCCCCAACTGAATCGCTAATAATTGACAGTTAAACTAGAATTTGTTTTATAATCATAAGAAGAATCGTATTTATTATTTAAGCTTAATATTCAGAACAAAATTTCAGATTTACTCCTTGTGTTCAGAAAACATTTATTTTGGATATAAAATTTATTCATTTTAATTTCAAAAGTGTTTTAAAAATCTTACTAACATCTTCATAAATTTTCAGATAAATCTACTTATGTTCCTTATACCTTTTCATTCAGTTGCTTATAGAGAGATAATTAAAATTATATTTACAGAGTAAGTTCCTTGCATAACTGCTCACTTACAAGCAAAAGATGACCTCTAACGTAGGTTATTTGTTTTCAAAATTTGAGCAATTATTCACATTTCCTTCCAAAACCTTAATTTAAAAGTACAAATTTATAGTATTGTTAAGAAATGTCCAGGCGTGGTAAGATAGCTTCCCCGCAAAGCAGTTTTAGGGTTGCCATAAAATGGCAAGGGAAAGCGGGGTTGCCACATTTGGCGAGAAATAAGCCATTTGGCGACAAAATTGTAGATATGCCATGGATGAATGGAGAACCTTCTGGAACGAATTCTAAAGCGCCGTTCCCACTGGGGTTTAGCTCAGCTAACGGTGTCAGTTCCCTGTGTCGACTAGCTCCGCTGTGCCTGCAGTTCAGATTTTTCAACTTGCTGCTCTATGGGGAAAAACTGGTTTTGGGGATGGGTCGACTACGTTAGTTGTGTTCGTTAGCTCAGATAAACCCCAGTGGGAACGGGCCTTTATCGGTTTTGCGGAAAATGTTCTCGAACACAAGCCGAAAGCTATATAAACCCTGCTGGTACGCGGAGAGTTAGGTAGTATCGAGTTGGTGTCTCCGTCTAGCGAGTCAATCCCTGAGGAGTCGTTAGAGTTGACAGCCGGGCAGCGAGTGCAGAGTGCACCGAAAGAGTCTCGTAGTGTATCGCGGTTAGTGCATCGTCGAGAGAGCGTGTTGAGCTCCGGGAACGACTGAACCGAAGAGTCGGGAGCTGTGCTCTGTTTGTCGTCGAGTGCATCGCGAGTTGTAGCGTGGAGAGTCTCGAGAGCACGTAGAGTTCCGAGAACGACCAAGCAGAGTCGGGAGCTGTACTATTGTGCTTTGCCGTGAAGCTGTCTACACCGTGATACCCTGATAACCTAATGACTGTGTCGGTGATCGTGTCAGCGTGTTTATAGTAGATCATCGACGAATGTAAAAACGTGTTTTGGAGCTGTCCTGACAATACTGGCCAATAAAGTGAGTTTCGATACTTCATCAAGTAGTATTGTCATTATTCACTCCTAATCCTCACGGATCTCGTACGAACGTGAAAGAAGAAAACAACGTAACAACTGGTGTCAGAAAAAAAAAAAAAAAAAACGCAACAGTATATTTTCCCACCTTAATTTAAAAGTATAAATTTATAGGTCGATACAAATATAGACATTTCAGCTTTGCAGATTTAATAAATTTTTGATAACAGAAAAAGAGGCAGTAAAGGAAACAGAAAGGCACCAGAAATACACGAGATGCATACATGAATAGAAATAGCTTATTTCCTTACTTATTTAGCTAGTTAACAAAGCAGATCTCCAAAACCAGACAGAGTAAGAAAGCGAGATACGTTGGGATACGTTGGACACAAATATTATAGCTGATATTTTCTCATTCTTTCGCAAAGCAACCCTAAGGCTTGAAATCCGGCAGACCTTTGTCTTCCTTTCCAGATTTGGATAAAAACATCTTCGATATCTCATTGCGATATTTTTTTAAACATCGGTTTTTCACTCTACAAACCACAGGAAAAGTTAGCAACTGGTTCACGTAGAAAATAAAAATATTGCTCTAGCCAGACTTTGTTATTCACGCTTCCCTTGAGCCAAGAGATAAGCAATAAGTTCCAGAGATTTTTCCAAGAAAAGAAGTCTAACCCCTTCAGAAAGGGCTAGACCATGTTTGCAAGCAAACGTTCCAAAGAATGCTTTCAAAACAATATTTTTGTCAGGTGTGTAACATAAGAAGTAATAAACAAGTCAGAAAGTTCATACTTAAGAATGAACCACAAATAATGTTCATATTTTCCTTCGATAACTAACATATGTTCAGCTTGAAAAGAGATGGCAAACACAAGTTCCCACTCGCAGCCTTTGACGACTTTTGACAGCAATTGTAGGTCATAAAGAGAAGAACAGACTAAAAGCAGAAATTTCTTACGTCTGCAGGTATAAAATTTATTTAACGAGTACTTTTTCACTTTTTTCTTCCTTCAATTAATGCAGATTAGGTTAAACCTTTAAGGAAACTAAGAACGTCGAGTTCAATACACCGTAGATTCCATTGTTTGTTTAGTATTGATAGCTAGAGAATAAAACTTTTCCGGTTGGCGTAATGCAATTTATAAAAATAAAATTTCCATTATACACTTCGGCTTTATTGAAGCATTTTGATCACTCCTACATCTATTTTTACACATCGTAGGGTTTCACGTGACTGAATTAAGTAATTATTTAAGATTATTGTATGCGGAAAGTACTCAGATATTAAAATAGTTAGAATATTTAATCAAGCCATAGTGCGTTGAATGAAAGTTTCCACTGTATTATGAAAGACTGGTATTGACGATAAAGAACAGATCGAGGAGTTTAATTCTGAAATGACACTCTAATCCAGAGATACTCATATTTTGCTTGCATGAATGATTATGAAGTCCGCAGAAATATCAGTTAAAATTCGGTGAAGTATTAACAAATATTCCTCGAAAATAAGCAGTTGTATTTAATTTATCTGCATTATGGATACAAATACAATATAAGCTGCCTAGGAAAATTATTCTACCGGGTATGGGAGTTAAACAGTATTAGCGAATACAGCTTGATTGTGAAGCATTGAATTAATTCCGAAGGCATGCATACTATGGTTACAAAATATTATTACCAAAACGTGTAACAAGACAGTAAATGTAAATTAAAAAATTAAGATTAATAAATAAATGTTTTAAGTGTATTAACTTAAAAGCAGTAAAATTAATAAGGATTAGAACATTTTGAAACAAATTGTTTCTTTTTAGATGCTAGTAATATATGAATATTGAGTAATGATTGGATATTTGACATATAACTAAGAAACGTATCCTAAATAATACGTTTTAAGTATTCTTATTTTTTTTATTAAAAATAATCTTCATAAGGTAGGATTCAGCCTTTATATTTGTTTAAAAGTTCCAGATATATTTATTTATCCGTTGAAAACACAAACACGTTAATGGATCCCGAAAAAATTACTATTTTTTTGCCAAAATCTGTGTTGGCCTGAATGAGTTATTATTCTCGAAACAGGATATTGCTTTGTCCAATATAAACGACGAATCACTTTTCAATTTGTTGCCACCAAATATTATCACCCTCTTATATTTTTAAAGAAATTAAAATAATAAAGAATCTGCCTGTACACCTTTGTAAAAAAATTTTGATGTGCACACCTCATGACTTCCTCGTACGAGATATTAAATTACACACTTTTTTTTTTTTTTTAATTTTTATTTTTTTATTTTTATTTTATTTTATTTTATTTTATTTATTTATTTATTTCTTTATTTTTTGCTGCATTTCATTTAAACTTACTCGAATTTCATTAGAGATACATGTCAGATTTATTTAAGTTCTAACTTCGCGGTAAGGCAAAAATACAAAAAAACCTCAAAATATCTTTATTAAAAATGAAAAATATAGAAAAATACAGAACAACAAATACAGCTAAATTTTTTAAAAAATTATTCTTATAATTAAATTAGAGTTTGTACGCAAAAACAAGTAATTCGGCCAGCGTCCACGAAGGCAGATCTTTCGGTGCACAAAACTGAAAGTTTACTTTTGGTCCCATACGGCAAAAAGACACTGAAGATGCAGAAACTGACTTAATTCACTATTCTGCTATATTCCAAATATAAACAAGTATAGCCGCTATGGTAAAAAAAGAAAAAAAATAGACTTAGCCACACTTAAACAATTCTTAAATTGTTGATAATTCTACAACTATTGCATGCAAATTAACTAAAGGCATAAAAACCTTAAGCGGATGATATCAACAACATAATTCAATCATTTTTAAAGCAAAACATGCACAATTTACGAGCATATAAGAATAAAAGTGACCTCACCGAGCCGAGTACAGAGTATAGTATATATATATATATATATATGTATATAAATACTTTTGGTGGGGGCTCATCTCAGCCAAGAAGGAAATTGCAAATCTACTAGTCGTCTTTCCCAAGTTTTAACCTCTTCTCCTTCTTGGAGTAAGCAGTAAGCGCAGCCTGTGCCTTTCTCCGTCTTTGAGCCATCTGTATAAATAGCCAATGCTTTCTCGTTTTGGCGGGGGGTATTGTATGTGTATTGTGTGCGATAATTCTTTATCTGCAGGGTGTCCAAGCATAATCGACTTGCGCTTCTCATAGTCTGTGTGTTAGAATGTCTTTTGCTACAGAGCTTTTCCAGGCGCAATGTCCTTACTAATAGTGATTCTTTCTCCACTAGAAGGTCCAGTGGAGGGATACCAGCCAGCCCTTGCAGTGGGGGTGAATAGTAACATGACTGTAAGAGCAAAACTATTGTAATGTAAGAATATTACTATCCAATTTGTATGTACTTGATAAAAATAATATTGTAAAACAGTTTAAATGATATTGAAAATACAGTCAATGTGTAAATAAATTACAAGTTTACTTTTATTATCTCACTAAAAGTATTGTAAATATGAATTCAGATAATGTTTAAATGTACACATAACTGTCATGATTTTATGTAACTGTCACATGTAACTTGTACAAAACAATGTTTGTAATCAACATACCTATGATTATACACAGGCTTTGTATGCCCATGTAATATTTATATTTATATTTTTACACGGATGAAATATTCCCTTCTGCCAAGATGACTATTAACACTGTAAGACTTTTACAACAAAGTCAAGTCAGTTGTAATCTCAAGCGGCGCTCAGTCCTATATACAAAATTGAACGTTCTGAGGCTACTTGTTATGCGAGATACATACATATATACGTACGTATGTCCGAACAGGTGCTATGAAAAAAATATCATCTGAATCCATTGTAAATCAGTTTTATAATTCGTCTGTGGAAAAAGAGTCCTTTAGTCTGTTTTTACCTATAGGCGTCAGGCAAAAACATTGTTAAATTGCATTCGATAGTGGTCAAAATGGATATATTCGTTGCATTATGATACACGAAATTATCCGCGATTACAACACTTCCTTTACTTCGTACAAGGAAGTAAAAAAAGAAGCAGCTCCATATCTCCCGTTCTACTGGGCCGAAATGAAATGGGGTTTTCTTTTTTCGTTGGGAATGAATTGACGGAACTGAAGTTAGGTTTTTTATTTCTCGAAAGCGAGACCAGGATATATGCTAGATTTACATATAGCTTTGTTTGAGCATACGCATTCAGACACAAAATCACACTTTTTTCTAAATGACATACCTATTATTTTCCATATTGCAACTCTATGACTCAGGTAATGCCAAACTGCGAATTTCCGGAAAAATCGCAAAAACGGTTTTTAAAGAATAAGAACTGAAAATTTTAGCTCCTCAAAGATCATTGAATTTGGTATATATTTATTAATATATATTTCTTTATTAAACTTACTTAATTTCCTTTCTCACTCTTCGAAATTTAGATTTAATCTGAATTTGCAGATGTTCTTGATCTATTTTTTAAATTTGTATTTTTTAATAATTTTTCGAAAACCTTTTTATTATAACCTATTAAATTTTTACCAGGTCCGCCAATGCCCAAGTAGTTAAGTTCCTGAACACTGGTAGTTCGGTCCGAGGTTCGAATTCCACTAACGGGCTAGCTGTAAGGTCGTTTTCGTGTTTGTTCTATGTGTAACATGTATAGAACAGGTTTCCCTTAGAAAGACTTCCACGAAGGCATCGCTCCCTTTAGCCAGATAACCCTCTAGGATTTACCGTAATCAAATAAAACCAAACCTTAAATTATTACCACCTTCATAAACTGCATCTATTTCTTGGCACACCAGCAAAAAATTAAACATTTTTATACAAAATTTTCGAAGATGTACATAGATTTATACATTGGCTTGATTTGCAATTTGACACATGTGTTATAAATGATATTAACAGCAAATGTGGCTTACGCTTTTTGTTAAAGTTATGAAAAAGGGAGGGACGCAACTTTTTTTTTTTTTTTTTTTTCTTTTCTTCCACGCTCAAGTACAGTAAGAAGAGACAAAGCAAAGTAGGATATTAGAATTTAAGATTTTCCAGAAAAAATTGCACCAAGGTAAATTTTTAAATTTCTCGGTAAGTTTCTCATCAAATTTTACAATATATAATATTTAGGCATAATTTGAGTATATTTTTAAAAGTCCTTACGCCGCTTCAGTTCGATTTTATGTCAAATTACATATGTTTACAATACTATATATAAATCTAATATAAATCCTATGTCGCCCTTTCAAGACACGAAAACCGCAAATTAAATTTCGCCAATCGGCTCAGCAGAACGAGAGATGTAGAACTATCCGTTTCTGAGTGTGTGTGCAGAGTATCGTATTCCTCCACTAGAACATGTGGGGCAGTTGGAAATCCGAATTTTGAATTTTGGAATTTATGTTTCATATTTTGAAAACCTTAATTTTTTTTTGATTAAAAGAATCAACAGTCTGAAAGCGAGCAGTACTGTAAGGAATAATACATTTTTAATTTCAACGCGCGAGACTGTCTATTGGAATTTCTAAAGATATGCTGTTGTTAAATAATTTGCGGTTTTTCTGTTGAATGGAATTTTATCTAGCGTAAGTGAGAAGAACAAGATATTTAATAAATAAACATAACACACAAAACGTTAGTAATAGAAACTTAAAGTAAGGTTTTGCAAGCCATCTTTCTAAGAAAACTGAACATTTATATGCTGAACTGAGAAAAGACTAAAAAAATAGAAAATTTTATGTCAACGCTTAAAACTGCGTTGCTTTTTAAATATATGCTTCTATGTTGCTTTTAAAATTAGTCGTAATTTTTTTGTTGAATTGGGTATGGCGATTGCCAATTCAACAAGTATAGTTGAATTGATGATAGTGAGATATAATCATAGTGAGAAGAAAATGATGCTTATCAATAAAATTAAAGAGAAATTGATTAGCAGGAGTGAGTGCAATAGTAGACTGATTTACTGCGAGCTCAGCGAGCGATTAAAAAACCTTAACAAAATCTTTTGGGCAATCGTCAAATTCTGAGCTTTTTCGGATGTTTTGCCTTTTCTCATCTTTAAACTAAGCGTGATTTTTTTAAATAATTTCATTTGCATAAAGGAAACACAAATTTAAAATCCAGCGAATAGCAGCATATGCGTCCATTTGTATTTTTATAATGATATTAACTGTTTTAATGCACTAATGAAATTTCAGATAAATCTTTAAACCGTATTATTAATTAGCTTTGGAATAGCATTAATGATCTTTAGAAGGAATGCAAGAAGCTAATGTATAGTTAAAAGCATCCAGAGAGACAATATTTAATTATAATCCTTATCGTTATTTTTTTTTTCAGATGTAAAGATACCTAATGGAAATAGATACCTAACTCAAGAGGTTTACGTATTTAGCTTAATTTATTTTTGTTCCATTAGCACTGAATATAGAATTGTCTACCAACTCATTAGAATAGCCTTACTGCGATAAAGGATTAACAAATTTAAACTTTAAGAATTTATAATCCGATTTCATTAAATCATTATATATTGAACGTTAATAAGTATTTTATGTAACTACTATGTGTATGCTCCAGAACATAATGTTTAGCATTGTAGGAATTATATTATTTAATGTGAATTAAATCCGATTAGTGATCTTTGCAAGCCTGTAATCCAAATTTAAGAAACAAAACAAATAAGTTAGCCATTCAATGTATGAATTCTTCGGTGCGAAGAACATGCTATTTAATAAATGAAGTTAATACATCAAACGTTACTAATAAAAAATGTTTTGTAACCCTTCTAACTAAGAAAACTGTACACTGATATGATGAACAGAGAAAAGATGGCAAGAAATAAAAATCATGTATGCCGACACTTAACAGCACGTCGGAAATTCTAAAAATACGCTGTTATGCTGGTTTTAAATTTGTTTCTGATTTTGCTGCTGAATTGTACATGGCGGTAGTGAGAAGGAAACCATACTTAATATTACGCTAAAAAGACACAAAAAAGTGGTAATGCAGAAGTGAGTGTAACAGTAGACTGGTAGACTGCGAGCTCGGCGAAAGCGTAAAAAATCTTAATAACCCCTTTTCGGCGACCATTAAAATCTGAAACCTTTCAAACTATGTCTTTTTGGTCTATTTGCTTCTAAATGTTGCTTAATAGGGAAAAGCAAATATATTAATTTGAAATTTCCTTTTACACAACATTAATCTAAAATCTTAAGTGCCGTATAAGGTTACTAATTACCTAAATAATTATAGAACCGGACGAAGAGTTTATATCATCTTGTAATTATTTTTAAACACCTCGTTTAATCAGGCTTAAGTTAAAAGTAAAAGTATGTAAGCTTACAAATTTAAGAATATAAAAGGTTGTTGAGAGTGCATAATTTACAGACTAAAGAAAAAGATTAAAAGACGAGTAGTAAAGCAAGTAAATGGAAGATGCCTACAATATATAAAGAAAATAGCGTTGTTCATTCGAAAAACATTTTAGAATTTTAGTTGTCAGAATCTTATTATCCTTGGAATTCAAGGATCTGAATAAAGATTACTTTGCTTCACACTTATTTGAATTAAATAAATGTACCTTCTAGTTTCAACTAATATAAATTCATTTAGTTTACCCATTGTACTCACTTTTTCTTGCAAATATTTGCGACATATTCTATGTATTTTGCTATATACCAAGGAATTCCTAACTTCATTTATCTCCTCTTCATCCGATTTGGCATTATTTCTTGTTGCCAACATTCTTCAATATTACCCAAAGTTATGCTGAGTTTTGCCTCTTTCATTTGCCACATAGCCTAAGCATTTTGCTTTACACTCATGAATATCTAATTTCATTTCTTTTATTTTCAACTAAATTGCCATCATTTCTTGTCATCGACATTCTTTACTATTCCCAAAGTTGCATTTGAAAGCAGTAAGTTTTAATGTTATCTAACGGATCTAGCACATAGAGTGCGAACCAGAAGCATACATATTTAAATAGTAAATCTACTTGTGAAAGCATATAAGAAGGAGCATCCAGTCGTGTTTGAGGAAGAAAATTTTAATTACTTGCTAACCGAACATTCCTTAAACTGCATTTTGAATAATCTCTGGCTCATACTGAAAATGGAATGGAAACGGAGATCAGACTTCTTTTACTCTAGGCTGATTAACTGAAATCTTGAATAATTTTAATGATTCCCTTACAAATATTGCGTTACGTTAGTTTTGACCAATGAATTCTGAATATTCGTCACTAAAGTCTTAAGTTCCGAATGTGTCTTGTAACTCTTCTGCAAGCTCTTTAACTCAAAGAGGCATTTTATTTATTTATTTATTTATTTATTTTTTATATTTCTGTTGTATAAGCAAATTCTATTCCTTCGGATTTTAATTTTCAAGATTATTTTGCTTAGCGATTTTTTTTTTTTTTTACTTCCCTGTACGAAGTAAAAAGGAAGTATTGTAATCGCGAAAAGTTTCAGGCAGCATATGTTAACGAAAAGATCCATTTTGACCTCTATCTAATGCAATTTAACGATGTTTTTGCGTGATATTTGTATGTAAGAGAGAATAAAAGACACTTTTCCTCCAAAAAAAAATTATAAAACTGCTTTAAAGCATATATATATATTCAATCTGTTAACCGGCTCAGTGATCTCAGTTTCTTTACTCTTATATGCTTGCAAGTTGTGCACTTTTTTATTAATAATGAGTGAATTATATTGTTCTTCTCCTCTGGTTAAGGTTTTATGCCTTTAGTAAATCTGAATGCAATATTTGTGGAATTATTAACAATTTAGAAGTTGTTTAATTGCAGCTAAGCCTAATGAATTTTGCGATGGCGGCCATGTTTGTTTACATTTCAAACTTGGCAAAATAGCCGATTTTTTTTGCCAATCTAGAGAAACTAAGCTTTGCAACAACAAAGATAACGCCTTCTTTTATTATAGCGAATTAAATCATGTTTAACCCATTCCGGAACTTATTCGAGGAAATATGTGTTTAAGATTTACTTCGTAATTTTTAATATGGATATTTTGGGTTTTTATGTATTTTTGCCTTGTCGGGAAGTGAGAACTGAATTAATTGATTGAGAAATACTGAATCGTCTGCAAAAAACTGTTTCTTTTTTGTTTTGTTTGCTTAATTTCTTTTATACATAGTTTTAGATTTATTATAGTATTTGAATAGAGCATGTGGCAAGGATTAGATAATTCTTGAAATGATATAAAATTTATATGCATTCTGATTTATAATATGAACAAAATGTAACGCTATTAAGTGAAGCTAGCGCCAGTGTCGCTGAGGTAAACAAATATAGTGAATTTTAAAGAGTGCATTTATTCTATTGTGGTTTATGCGTTATTGACGAAGTAGATTTAATTCAATCTGATACGTTTAAAGAAAATGCAAGAAAAAAAATGCGTATAATTTAATATTCTGTGCAAGGAAGTCATGTGGTGTACGCATCAGTTTTTTGGTCAAAAGAGTTTGCCTTTGTACTTTTGGTTTCTCTGATGGTGTCTATGGAATTTTCTGATTACCTTTTACATATCTATCCTTTTATATTTTCGATCTTTCAATAAAAGAAAGATTAGTAGGTTAGGAAATCCAAGATTTCTCATATTGTGACTGCTTTTACGCATACTTCAGTAATTTAGTCCTGGTCCGTTACTTCTTTTTGTACCCTTTTTAAATGGTCATGAGTGAACAATTTGAGAAAGCAAATGATTTCAACTCTGGAAGTTTCTCTCAAGAATTTGCAGCAAATACTTTTCTTCTCTAATAACACGAAACTTTTCGGGATACTTGTTCCAAACATTGGCTTGGAAAAAGAAGTTACCTAAAGTATCTGTTTGCAGTCGATAGAAATAATGCATATTCGACAGCATACGATATCAATAAGAGCTCATTTATTAAAAAACTATTAAAATAAATATTTAAGCAAATACAAGTATTGATCATATATGATTCTAAGCCTTTTAATTCGAATTATTTCGTGAATTGCCACTGATCTAAAACAATTACTGCTTCGAACATAATTTACTGCACGTCATCTGTACTAAGCATTTAATCCGCAGTCAGTCCATTTATTATCACATAAAGTTTATACTGTCTGTCTCGTGATAAAATATCTACAGTATGAGATATCTTTCTAACAGCAAAATTATCTCTTGAGTTACTTGTGTACTGACTTAATTTTTCTAAGATTCAATTTTTAACAGTTTTGCTTAACTTTACATTTTGAGTTACCGTATGCTCATAGCCGAAATATATATAACTTTAATATGTTGTCATTAATTCATATTTTACAGTTTTGTAGCAAGACTCGATTACATTGGCGACTTTTCCAGACTTTCAAATCTGAGTTTTAAAAATTCTGAATGTTGCCTAATAGCACTCTGCAGCGAGATCTAGTTATTTTTTGCAATATTTTATTTCCTTTTCTATAATCTATTTTCACTTATATCTTTTACAATTATATTTTTCTAGATGAGTAGATTCATATAAGTTGTTTCTTAATAACATATAAATTTAGAATTCAGGATCGGAAGGCCTTCTTTTCAAATAGCGTAACTGCAGATTGATTTAAATAAACGCTATAGAAATAACAGACATGGAAAGCAACCTCGACATTTCATATAATTTATGGAAAGTGTTCGTAAAGCTGAATTTTATTTATGAATTTGTTTCAGTTTTTGTGTCCATCATACATTATAGATAAAAATACTTAATTGATAAAAATACTTAAGTGGTCTAATATCTGCCTAAGTTAAGGAGATATAACGTTTGATTTTCTATAATAAATTCAGGAAGAAAATTTTAGTGATAGGGAAAGTTGAATGCCACCGAAATTATTTCGTCTGCAGGACTAAAACTATTCCAACTATGTACCAAAATAAACATTTTATGTATACAAAACCCCTTACACTATTCGAAGTATTTTATTTGCTATTTACTGCTGAGTAATTTGAATTTGAGTACTCATACAATAGACTGAATATTACATTAAGCATAAAGTTACAGATAAAATTTGAATCATTCATTTATTAACCTTAAAACACAGTAGCTTTCATTTGTTACATAAAATTCAAACGTTCGCAGTAGCTATTACACATTTGCAATGACACAACCATTAGAAGCAGAAGAAATTAGGAAAGCATTCTTCATACGTTTGGTGGGGGCAGGAAGGCACTAAACGAAGAAATGAAATTTAAACTCTCGCAATTTTACATTTCTCGGCAGTTTAAAAATTCATTGTTGAGATGCATTAAGTATATCTTTTAATAATATTTGCAGAATTAAACTAACGAAGAATACAAGGAACTATGATTTAATAAGACATTTAAATTTTCACGAGAATCACAGTTTTAATTTCTTAAATAGTTTTGGTCTATTTAATTTAATTGTGGCAAAGGACTTGAGAGCTATCTGCATAAGCGAAGAAATACCTTTGCGTAGAAATTTGTGAGTTAGATTGACACGTATACACGTCAAACATTGGGAAAAACCAGAAAAACGCCTATGCAGACAGCCCGTTCTATAGTACTGGAACCTCGAACCGAACTACCAGTGTTCAGAATCTTTATCGCTCGATCGCCATTTTTCAACTCAATAAGGATTGTTTCATAAAGGACTATCAGATCGCTTTCTTCTTCCTAAACGGAAAACATTTCCCCCAATGGAATGAAAAAGTTTCCAAACTGATAATAATCGTGATTTATTTATTTCAACTAGTTTAAAATATGATGTATTATTTATTTTAATAACTTTTACTCTGAAGTAAACTCTCTGTTTCTATTTATCTATGCAACGATATCGGATACAGAAGGAGTACTATTAAAAAGTTAACTTGCTTTTATCTCACAAATAATAATTATAGAGCACTAACATCTTATTATTTAAAACTAAAATTAAATATTGGAGCAGGCATAACTACAGCTTTTATGACGCCTTAATTCAGTCACTGAACGATACGGGGCCCAGCGAATTGGCTAATTTCAGCGGGATTGTGAATTAAGGCCGTATACGGTCTTTAATGGCCTATAACATTTCGTGGAACGTAAAATAATGCTGTGCTTAATAAACTGAATCATTTAAAACAGTGTACGTATCACTCCGCCATTTTAAGTTCTTGAAATATCTCTAGCTGATGTAGTTTAACAAGTAGTACACGACGTAGCAGGAAGCGCAGGATGGCGCTCCACACCCATATTATTTATTACACTTGTGAAAGATCTCAAGATCTCTTTCACACATCGTTTGCTGAAGTTCGCGTAATAAGCAGCCTCATCCGTCATGTCTGACCTCTCAGATCCCCAGATCTTAGTCCGTGCGATTATTGGTTGTGGGGTTACTCAAGTCTACGGATATTGTCAGACCTCATTAGAGATATTAAAAGACAACATCCGATTTGCGATTTCTCACCATACTTACAGATATGCTGTACAGGGCTGTTCATAACAGTGTCCCTCAACTGCAGATATCGTTGATGAATGACACCTGGCGGGATGAACATTTGTTATAAAAAGCTAAGTCTTTGCTAAAAATCAATTATTGCTTTTGTTATCATATAAAGATTCATCTGTTGGCCGTTTTAAGAACGTTTTTGCCTTTAGTAATACCTCATGATATTTCAAGTATGTTTCTCAGATTTTAGCTCTCTATCTACATTATTCAGCAAAATTATTGCATTTTCAAATGTTAACGGGATTTTGGGTCACGCAGTATATAAACGTTTTGTATTAAAGTCGCATAATTTTTAACGCTTATTTGCTCAACGTGTTAACGTAATTCTGTAGTAACTTAACCTTTCTAATATCGCTTAACGAAAAGCTTTCATTCCTCTGAATTAAATCGAATGACAATTGCATTCGATTTATTGCATTTGTGACTTTTGTAACTGAACTGTATATCATCGATGATAAGCTGAATGTTACCTTTTCAGTGGAAAAGATAAAAATATTTCTGATATTGAAAGTAAATTTTAAACAATACAGGAGAACGGTATTACAACATACAACATTGTATTTAATATACTTCAATAAATTATTTATTTTTTTCTATTAAAAGAACATGCATTCACATGCACTTAAAAATGAACTATAAGTACCGTTTCATGATAAACTTATGTATCTATTGTTTTCATTCATCATTACTAAAGATGAAGCGCAACGATTATCATCATGATATTTAAAACAGACTCGAATGACTACATATTGAAGCATGCGATTTGTTCGAGCGAATCCAATTAATATTGTTAAATTATTAAAATGCTCTGTTATAATATAAGGTATTTTCTCCCTCCTTCCATCAAGCCTTCGTGGTGTAACGGTTAGCACACTCGGCGAGTATTTAAGAGGTACAGGTTCGAGTCCTTGCAAGGGAATTGCTCATTTTTCAGATCTCCTGTTCAAAATAATCTAATGAATCAATGGTTGCGCCGGAGCTAAAAAGGTGGTGTACGATGATTCTTTACCACCAGGATTTGGCAACTGAGATCTCTAATCCCCAGTCGCTTTTTAAAAGGAGGGATATATAAAGTATTTTCTTAAAAAAAAAAATCTAATGACTCTGCAATAAGGCAGACACATATCCACTCAGAAAAAAATTAATTAATTACAGTAGTTCTTTAATAAATCACTTCAAATCTATTCGTTGCATCTTTAGATAAAATTCAGCATAATTTAATAATTTTCTAATTCATCTCTCTTATGTAGCATATTATTTCCGCTGTTTTAATTTAAAATAACTTAATATATTCTGGATTAAAATGGGCTTATGATGTAGATCAGAACGTAGAAACGCCGCTACTTAATGCTTATTCCGAAGAGATTTACGATTCCAAGTTGATTAATATGTACATTGTTTGAGAAGAATTGTTTTGAGAAGTATTTTTAAACAATGTGAAACTACAAACTTTATTGAACTACAACAGGCGAACTTTAAATCTGCCGTATATGATTTTTTACAAAATGTCTTAGGTGTAGGGAAGACATTCTGCATTTTAAAATTAAACGGTATAAGTTCATCTACAAAATTGACTACTTTTACAAGAAACCTCAGAATTGAACGTTTGGTTTATTTAACTATGTTAAAGCACTCGACGGCTATCTGCTTAACGGATAGGATGCCTTCTTGCAGGACTTCCTAATGGAAACTGGCTTATACGCGTTATATACGGAGAAAACAAAGAAAACGCCTATTCAGCCAAACCGATCTCCGGGTTTATAGTCCCTCAGAATAAAACTGGTTAGAGTAATTTTAAATATCTCTCTCATAGATTTATCCTTTTATACTCATGTTTTAAAATTATGATCTAATATGCTTAAACCAAATAATGTGGAAACAAAATTACACCAAACAGAAAATTCAAACATTTAATTATTTTTAAATCTTCATTTTGGAATTTACAAGCCTAAGTATTTAAACAGAGATGGAAAGTTAGAATTTACCAAACCAATAGATCCAAAAGAATTCGCATCATTGACAATGAAATATGAAATTAAAAGAAGTAAAACTCTTTATGAAACACCTTCTGATAGTTGCTGTTTTCGTTAAATAAATTATAATTTGTTTCATTTTAAATAGCCATCCAAAGAGCTTGAAAGGAAATGGTAGGTCAATTCTAGAATTAGTTTACACTATATTAAAGAAAAGGCATTAACAGTCTGAATATAAACTTTTACCCAGAACTCAGGAATATTTTACTTATTGAGTATTATATAGTTAGTGAAAATATTAACTAGTTTATTGAAATAAAAATTTTATATTAACAGAAATATAAAATATAAAATGTATATACATACACACACACACATATTGACAAGCAATATTTGTTTATATTATTTTAAATTTTAGATTTACAAAGACTGAAAAGAGTTCATCACTGATTTCAAAGACATTCAGTCAGTTTAACGCACACATAGCTGATCTTATGCCTTCAAACAAGTGTTTAAATATATCATTGCATCATTCCAAATTTCAGTGTTTTGCGGAAATTCTCATAGTTCTTTTTTGGAACTAAATACGAATTCAGTCACTAGCAAAGCAAAACAAAAACCAAAAATAAATAAACAAATGCAAAATAAATATGCACAATTTATACTTAATTTAATATGTTTCGTACATTTTGGTCATTTATATTTAATATTACCGATTAGAAAATTGTGTTGGTCGTCATTAATTACTATTTACCTAAAATACATAACTTAGATATTCAGATCTGGTATTCTGCCTAATGCAAAATTTATACAGTGTTTATATAAATTTAAATATTACTAATACAATTTAAGAACAAAAAATTGCAATCAAGTCAAAACTGATAAAAATTTTAAACTATAAAAAATTTAAAAATTAATTGAAATTATTTTGAAGCACAAAATATGTATACAAGGATTTAAAAAAATGCTCTTGAGTGTTTACATTTTGATTGATTAGCAATTCAAAATGGATTTAAAAGTAACTATATGTTTAAAAATATCTGTAAAAATTTATGAAATTGCTATGATTTTCCTTCTTTTCTATCTTTCTTACTACATCTCGTTTTATTGTAAATTGTAAACTTCTAGGAAAATGGAAAACTGCCTTAATGGAAACTCTGACGACATTTTCTTTTCAAATTAAAAAGGAAAACGCATCTGTAATAGAAGACTGATTCTTTAACTGCCTGAAAGAACTGTTTTTTGAGTGATGCATTTAAACGATATTTTCTCTTAATTTCTAAACATATAAACTACGCTGTGCATATAAATTTACACAATGTACAAGAGTGATGCTGAGATTTTGAAGCCGTAATTAAAAATGAAAACGTTTCACATAAATTTGTGCTATTCTGAGGATTTTGCTTTTAATAATTTTATTACAGACTGCAGCTAACCTTCATATTGGCCCTAAATATGTAATTTAGTTTTCCAAATACGTTTGCTATTGAAATTATTACAATCTAAATTTAAGGCAGAAAGTTTCTACAGCTTGCAGGGTGAAATAACTAAAGAGAAGAAGATAGTTTGTGCTAAAAATTTGTGGCATAGAATAGCTAAAGCATTTTGTTATGCGTAGTTTGGGTAAACCTAATTACAAACGAATATCAAGCTTGCATTCCTAAAGACAAGATCACTAGCTTAAAATTAAAATATTATGCAGAAATGTCTTAAACATTTTTTCATTAAAACGTTTTTCAATATACTATCAAACCCCTTCGTCCTGTATGCTATTAATTTTATAAAAGTAACGTTTTCTTAGCCATAAAGGCGTTCGCCCGGATGGGCTATTAGTCCTAAAATGGGATTTGGCAGGGTATCACTTTATAAGGTATTTCTCCCACCTTCTTAGCATGAATTCGTGGTGTAGTGGCCAGCATACTGGGCGCGTATTCAGGAGGTCCGTGGTTCGAGTCCCGGCGAGAGCACTGCTCATTTTTCACCTCTTCTGCTTCTAAATATCTTAATGTCTCTACAGTCAAGAGGTCCGTGGTTCGAGTCCCGGCGAGAGCACTGCTCATTTTTTACCTCTCCTGCTTCTAAATATCTTAATGTCTCTACAGTCGAGAGATCCGTGGTTCGAGTCCCGGCGAGAGCACTGCTCATTTTTACCTCTCCTGCTTCTAAATATCTTAATGTCTCTACAGTCGACAGGTCCGTGGTTCGAGTCCCGGCGAGAGCACTGCTCATTTTTCACCTCTCCTGCTTCTAAATATCTTAATGTCTCTACAGTCGAGAGATCCGTGGTTCGAGTCCCGGCGAGAGCACTGCTCATTTTTACCTCTCCTGCTTCTAAATATCTTAATGTCTCTACAGTCGAGAGGTCCGTGGTGCGAGTCCCGGCGAGGGCATTGCTTTTTTTTCATCTCTTCTGCTTCGAAATAACTAAATGACTCGACATATTTTAAAGGGTTTCCACGAAATATCATCTCCCCGAATTACGTAAAAAAATAAATTATGCGGACTATGCAAGAATGCATTTATGTGAAAACTCTATGAAAAAACGACGGTGCCTAAAGCCATCAAATGTTGGATAACGTAGTCCTACATTTTGAATTTCGAATTTTAGTTTTCATATTTTGTAAAGCTACTGAATTTTTACCAAACCCGACGATTTGAAAGCAAGCAGTTTCAACAATGTATGGATTGAAACACTGCTATCTCCAGCGCTCAAGAATGCATCGAAATTTCCATAGACGTGCTGTTTTTAAGTAATTGGTGATTTTGCTATCCAATTGAATTTTGCAGTTCTATTGAATTTTTATATGGCATAATTGCGAAGAATATGATCTTTAATTAACGAATTTAACATTCAAAACCTTAATAATAAAAAGTCCAAAAAATAGCTTTTCAAGCTCTCTTACTCAGAAAATTATACATTGATATGATAAACGGAGAAATGACTGAAAATAATAGAAAAGTGTAAACGAACACTTAACACTTCATCAGGAATTCTAAACGCATGGTTTTTGTAATTTTGCTTTATGGCGTAATTTCGAAGAAAATAATGCTCAATAATAAAGCTGAAAAGACAAAAATAAATGGATTAGCAACATTTAGTGCAGTAGCAGACTGGTAGACTGCGATCTCAGCCAGAGCGTAGAAAACCCTTAACAAACCCATTTGGGCTACCGTCAAAATCTCAGAAATTGTTTATTTAAGTTAGGTTATTTTAAACTTTATTAAATTCAGAAAATATTTCTAGCTAATAAATGCCGAAATTTCATCTACCAGTCCATACTGGCGAATAAATTATTTATTAAAAAATCTTAAATTTATTTGTGAATAGTCAAATGAGTCACAAGTTGTACATTAAATAGAAACATATCGCAGTAACAAATTCCGCATTTTAGTCAACTTTGTCCAGCATGTTGTTTGTTATAGCCAAATACAGTAATGCTTGAGTTTAAATATCTCTTGCTTATGTACAATACACTAAAAGGCAGCCTTCTCCGAAATGTTAGCAACCTGATATTGGGACGGCCAAATATTTACCCAAGCGTCAAAGCAAATATCAAGAATTTGCTTCAAGAATTTATGGGTAGATCTACGCGTCGGTCGAAATAGTAATCTCCGAATTCGGCAAGGATTTGTGTATTCTCAGATGATTGTATGAGTTCACACTTCCATCAAATATTTGAGAAATGTAGGTGCTTAAAAATAATTTATGAAAATAATTTATGGGTAAGAGAGAAGGAATTCTGGTGGGTAATTAAAGTAACTTCGCAAAGAGTAAATAAATAGCATTTTATTGTGGACTTCCTTAGTGCTCGAATACCAAGGTTTTTAGTAAAGCTCAGAGCATCTTCATTTTGGAGTAATTTTAAATTAAATGCAAAACACATATTTCTATTGTGTGTTGTGCAATAGCACTTACTTCATAGTTAAACTTAAAATAATTTTATGTTTTTTTTTTCAGAAATTTCTGCGTAGTTGAATTTTGAAGTTTAAAATTTCTATAGACTTATTGCAGTAAATATCTTTAAATACTACGTGCATCCTGCAGTACATCCTACGTTTAATGCTACAGAAATAGTTCAGTAAGTGATAAGTGAAAAAAATATAAATTTTCTACATGGTTTTCAAGACATTTTAGAAATAGGTAAGTGATATAACTTCACATTATTTGCTCGTTCGTTCTTAAAGAAATATTTGAAACGTGGGCACAAACAGTGTGTAATTTGTCTCAAATGTCACTTAATTTCATGGTTATATTCTTCTGTTTGAATAAATTTTTGAATACATAAATGACTGCTCTGTAAAAATATTTAGTATACAAAGTAGCTGCACACTTCATTTCATTACATAATAAAACATTACAAATAAAATATATTTTTATATATTTTATTTAGAATGTAATGGTTATTTGCATAATGCATTTAAAATAAAATTATTTTCATCAGGAAAATTTTCTGTTCGCGTACTGATATATAGAAACACACATCACCTTGTTAAAGAAAGGTTCCTAAGTCACTAAATTTGTTACTCGTGTTAATTCTTCGTAAAGACGTGTAATTGGTTATTTTTTCCAACAAATGTGAATGTAATACTGCTGTTCGTTACCCCTAAGTTCCTGTTCACTCAATAAAATGTCTTGTGCGATCACCTGAAATACATTTCGTAGAATCTAATCATGCAAACCAAGCCACGATTTCAAACAATCTATATAAAATTTATTTGTCAGTTTTCATAAACCGTTAGTGCATATTCTCTTGCAATAATATCGGTGAGAAAATATTTTTGGAGGCATTAAGGACTCATCAATTTAACACTGAAATGGTTAATTATCTCGAGGTCATTTGCTAAAATGACCAGATAAAAATGAATGGAGAAAAACAACTCGAGCCTGGGGTTCTTGGTGAGTGCCATGGCCTTCTATGCACTTATGAAGTTCAAGAATGCATCCGTTACTGGTTGTCAATGAGAGCTTAGTGGCATATACTTTAAGTGAATTTCTAATTTGCGCGTTCTGGTATTAACATATCTTGTTTCATTGCATTTAAATTGATACGTAATCCATGTTCTTACTTAAGGAACTGCCTGCTGTAGTAATATGGACGTTATTGTTCAACAAGTTGTAGTTTAACATTTTGACAAGGAATATAATAAATTCGCCAAGGATTTGGAGCTGAAAAAGAGCATTTTGAAGGCGGAAGTTTTCTGGCAATACTTTTATCGACGGATACCGTTTTACGGATTACGGCTGTTCTCTCTATGGCAAACTGGTATGTTTCTAAATATTTCAGGAAATTTTCATCCTTATTTTATTGAAACTAAATACTTGTTTTGCGATAACCTTTAAATATAGGACAATAATTTGGGTCATTAAAATGCTTTTATTGCTAAGTTCTCAATCTGAGTTTTAGTTTTAAAAAAGAAAGAAAGAACTTTAATGTGGACTTCGCCAAAGGAGCTATTTCTTATAAAATTAAATTATTTCATTAACGTCTCAGTTAATTATTCTCGCTACTGTTAATAACTCTTTTATTTATTATTCTGATTCGGAGAATCTTTTATCTTTTCTTTTTTGTAGGATTAACCAACGTTGTAGCATCTGCTCATTTGAAAAGGGATAAACGGGCGTCGAAAGTGATTCTGCGAAACAGCCGAGTTGGAGACTAATATCACTTTTGGACTTTAAAAAGTGTTTTTATACAGCTGCGGTGTTTCTGCTAAATATATACATGTAATGCGCAGTCTATTCGTGTTTGCGACACTTGAAATTTCTAATTATCCGTATTTATTCAACGTAAATTCGTAATTATTAATTGCCTTAATATATACAGGTATTCTTCTGAAAGGAAATATCTCATTTGTCGTACTTTAAACTATGATTAATTTCATAAAAACAACACATAGAACGCGCATATATACTGAAAATCCGCCTCTTCTGTTTCAAACAGTTAACCAACTATCAAATTAAAAGGAAAATTCATAAAGAATACGTAAACTGCTACTTCCATGAATGAAAATATAACAAAAACCGGAATGAACGTATTTGCTTTATATTCTAAAATCTCATTTATCTCCTTTTAAATTAGAAGTCATGTATAATTCTTAGAAAGAGGCATGACAAAGCACCCGAACATATTCAAAACTGGCCTTTTTGCTTCAGCTAGTCAGTAGCAAAATATAAAAATAAAGGAAAAGTTAATGGAGACTATTCGAAGTGAGACGCTTGGGAACGCAAAACAAACTTTGTTGTTTTATAGCCTAAAGTAAAATACCAGTGCAACTACTTTATTCAGATATTTGACATATTAGTGTTAGCGAAAACAGAATCTGAGCATCTGAAGTTCTGCCTATATTGTATACAAACCTGATGTACAATTGTATACCTACTGATCAAATGACTATTGCAATATGTGTGGCTATAATTTATAATCATTTGAAAGATAGAAGATGGGAACTTAAAAATTAAAACCAACCTAAACAAAAAGTATGAAATTCATTCGAAATTTTTGAAGCATAAATTGTTAAACTTTATTTCAATACTAAAATGTTAATATTCCAAAACAGTTTTCTTTAAAGCAAGAGATATTGCGCGGTCGTTATAATTTAAGCCAAATAAAAAGAGTCAATGCGTTTACTTATAAATTTGAATTGTAAAGTACTCATACACATCAATAGATATGATGATGTCGTGTCTATGACACAGTGCAATTATATAGCTTCGAAGCTGTCAAAGACAGCTTTTGCAACCTCGGCAGCTCTATCAGTATAAAGTAGGTACACTGGGTCTTCAATGCCGAAGTTAAACACTGTGGCCTGGATTGCTGGGCAGCTGAAGATGTGATGGCGAGACAGTGGGATGTCATCTGGGCAATGAAGACAAATGTTGGTGTAACTACGCTGTCCGTCTGCAGAAATCCTCATCCCTTTTAAGTGATTTGTCCTAAGTCTGGTTATGATAGTCGATATGGCTCTGTCACAGTTCAATTCCGGGATGGAGTTTCATTTAACTTGACCAATTAGTCTTTGACTGGCAACTGCATTGGCATCAGCGAGGGTTAGGCAGTTGGATGGCTGAGGAGAATCACGGGATGCCTTTGCAATCTCACCGGCCTTCTCATTACCGAAAATATTTACATGAGCCGGTATCCATTGTAAGATACAGGATCTTTGGGCAGCAATGATTTTGTTTGTGAGCTCAATGATCTGATGACTGAGTTGACATTTGCCCTTCTGGATCGCTTGCAATGCTGATCTGCAGTCAGAGAAGATGATGATGCCCTTGGAACTCTGGTCATCTTTAGAGAGATAATTCTCCAGAGCACTTTTGATGGCGACGAGCTCGCATGTATAGTTGTAGGCGATTTTCCCAACAGGAATACTGTGGCATTTCTGCACTCCGTCTGGTGGTCCGATGAAAAAGACTCCCGCTCCTCCTCTGTTTAGATTGGAGTCGGAAGAACCGTCTGTGTAGGCGATCGTCAGATCTTGAATTAAAGTCGTGAGTTCCTCAATGGTATTGTCACCCTTTTTTATTATTGCAATGGGATCTTTCTTGGTACAAGGCTGTAAGAGATTTAAATAAATTTTTGTTTGGGGGAGAGAGCACAGAATGTTGTAAGGCTCTTTGGAAATTTTGAGAGTCTCATATTTGAGGTTGATGTCATTTCTGATATCTTGGTCATGTTGGAGGTTTGAGGATCTCTTAAGCCTGCAATTGTCACTCCATGCCCTGAAGGTTCTACTTGAGATATGATGTTCAGCAAGGGTTTGTATTTTGCTGGTAAATTTAATTGTTATTAATTTTCTTCTGCTCTCCAAGGGGGCGAGACCGCATTCCATTTCAATTTTGATGTTATTCGTTAATGAAACAGCTCCAGTGATGATTTTAGAGGCCCTATATTGAACAGCGTCAATCTTTCCTTTAACATTAGGCCTTGTCGATGCCCATATGGGTGCTGCGTATTCGAGCACAGGCCTGACGATGGCCTGTTCTTGAATACGTGTTTTCCTTTATTACTATATCGTGTAAATTCCCTGAAATATGGTTTTTAAATCAATCACATCATTATCTAGGAAAAAGTAACAAATACAAATATGGTGCATCAGTTTTTAAGACTCAGTGCTAAGAAGTATAGAAACGAATCATCTTCTAAAGCATTTTAGTTGATCATAGATAAATTTTTCTTCAGTGTAGTTACTATTTATAAATGTTATATTTTTGCAAAAATTAGAATAATTTAGTTTGAAGAATCGTTGATTTGTTTTCTATCAGATGTAGTTAGGTTTTATTTGTCTGTTAGTTGTTGTTATTTGTCAGAATTAAAAGCTTTAACTTATTTATGCAAATTTGTCTTTCGAACGCCAAGTACTTAAGTTGTGGCTTTTTGCCAAGCAAGAGAGAGGAAGGAGTGATTAGAAGCAGGCCGCTTGCCATAGCAGTTTTACTCGGTTGCTGGTTGCCTTCAAGGCCAGAGGTTTAATCCTCTTGATAATTTTAAACGTATTGTAGTGTTAGGAGTTCTCTGTACTACATACGGCTTTTTGTTAATTAACGGCCAATCTTCAAGTAGGCACTTGTTTATTAATCCAAAGTTAGTTTAGTTAGAGTTTAGTTAATATTTTTATATCCTTACGTTCAGACCACAAGTGGTTGGTCTCTGTATTCCGAAGTCCGGAAATCATTGTAAAGAGAGGAAAATAAAGGGTTTCGTATACCCTTCTTGTGTGTATTGTCTAGTTCCCACATTTATTAGCTTTAGTAAGCTCCCTGTTCCGAGTCAGGTCATTTAATGTTCCCAAAGCAAGTAAGGAGGAACATAGAACCTGATAGTGTAATCGCGAAAAATTTTGGGTATCATATGTCAACGAAAATATTCATTTTGACCTTTATCGAATGCAATTTAATGTTTTTGCGTGACTTCTGTACTTAAGGACAGAAGAAAGGACTCGTTTCTCCTCAAAAAATTATAAAACTGATTTAAAATTAATTCTAAAGAGATTTTTTCTTCGCGTCTGTACGTACGTACGACGTATCTCGCATAACTCTAAAAAATAGCTTCATAGCTTTGGCATTTTGCACATAAGACTGCTATAACATGTAGATGTGCACCACCCATTTTGGTTGCAATCGGCGGCACAATATATATGTATATATATGTATCCAATCTGTTACTCGGTTCAGTATGCTCAGTTTCTTTATTCTTATATGTTTGTAAATTGTGCATTTTTTGCTTTAAAAATGATTGATAAGAGTTTTATGACATGATGATTGATAATAAAAATGATTAATAAGAATGACTGATAAGAGTTAACCTGCATGCAATAATTGTGGAATTATCATCAATTTAAAAATTTTTAAATGTGCCTAAGCCTAATTTCTGATTACCATAGCAGGCCTGTTTGTTTACATTTGAAACTAAGAAAATAATGGATTTGTTGCCGATCTAGAGAAACTAAGCTTCGCAACAACAAAGTAACGTCTTCTTTTATTATTGCAAATTAAATTATGCTTAATTCATTCTGGAATTAAAATTTAATTATTAGCTTGCTTTGGCGTATAAACTGTAAATTTAATTGTAAAAAGTGTTTTTTTAGTTGTTTTAACTGTATTTGGTGTTTTATGGTTTTCTATAGGTTTCAAATTTTTATGAAAACATTCTGAATTTTTATGTATTTTTGCCTTGCCGCGAAGTGAGAACTGAATTAGTGCCTCGAAGTGAGAATAATTACTAGCGCATGCGTATTAGGTAAGCGGTTCTGAATCGTCCGCGAAAAATTTTTCTTTATTATTTGCTTAATTTCTTTTACATATCGTTTTAGATTTATTATAGTATTTGAATACAACTTGCGGTAATTCTTCATATAATATAATTTTTGTGCACTCTGAGTTATAAAATGAATGTTAATGTTGTTAAGTGAACGTGTAGCGCCGAAGTGTCGCTATGGTAAATAAATATAGTGAACTTTAAAGAGTGCATTTATTCTGTTGTAGTTTATGCGCTATCGACGTAGTAGATTTAATTCAAAATTCGTTAATTGTTAATTCAAAATGTTTAAATGAAATGCAGGAAAATTGCGTATAATTTAATATACCACACAAGGATGTCATATGGTGTATACATCAGATTTTGTAATTTCATGATTAAGTCTAATAGCCATGTGCCGCAATTTCAGCTTTATTATTTGTATTCGTATTTAAATCTGCTCCTGTTTTGTCAATAATTGTTATTGAAATATTGTGATCCTTATTATTCCATAAATAGCGGATATTATACTTCTTTAATAGACCAGTTTTATAATATGAGGCCAGAGATAAATGTTTCATTTGAATTTTATAACTGCAGTTACCAACAAGAATAGGTTATTTGCCTTGACACATGCGCTAAAACACAAATTCTTCATTTATTTGTAGTAAAGTTAATATAATTTCTAATATATTAACTTGTTATTTTATGTTGTTATTTAATTAATTGTTATTAATTATTTATTTAATTAATTATTTATTTAATTGTTATTTTAATGCTAAAAATCACGTAAGTTACAAATAATTTTCATCATTTTGTTTTAGTTGGAAGGAAAATGGTTAGATATTAAGCCATATAAAATTATTAATTTAAAAATCAATGATCTGCATTTCATACTGGGAAGAAAAAGTATTTTATTCAGTTACGGAACTCTCTGATGCTAAGAAGCTTAACGAAAAAGTAAAATTTTTTAGCTTGCACTAAAGTAAATATTTATCTTTGCCGAGGAGAAAAGAGCTCAAAATCAAACCAATTATTTCGATTATCCGTTAGGATCCAAGATTCAAGTTCCGTTGTCAGTTAGGATTCAAAATTCCATCATGGTTCGGTTATCCGTTAGGATTCAAGTTCCGGACTAAAACATCGGGATGTTTGGAGCTCTATTATTAGGAAATATAAAATAAATTCCGAGGTATAATTTCGGACTAAGATATACATTAATTATTTCTTATTAAACGACGCATTAAATGTGCTATTAATTCCGCCCCATTAATACTAAAACAGGAATTTGAAGGAAGATTTTTACGAGTAGATCAATAAGTTTATAATGTGAAAAGAGATAAGTGATTCACTGAAGCACTGTTTAAGAATATTAAGAAGCTAAAACATTTTCGACATAGTATTCGGGAAAGTATCAATTTTTTTGCTTTATATTTAATTACTGAACTGACTTTAAATAAAGTCAATTTAGTAACAGAAAAGTGTGTACGCTAGCAGAAAAATCAATTTATTTCAGATGAATTATTATATTTTAACAGAATTTATTGAATTATAATGTAAATGTTTTGAATAATGCATTCTAGTTTATGTCTTTCTACTAATCTCTTTTGAACTGAATAAAAAAGTTCGCATTACAAAATAATTTGTTTAAAATAAAGTAATAGGTTTCATTTAATTACATATCAACGCATTGATAAAATAAAATGTGGTGCACTCTGCGACTGTAAAAGTTGCCGAATTATTTGCAGAATGTAATTTACTTTCAAATGCAGATTTAGGGGGCGTGATCAGAATACACTTATCTAGATGACTATAACCAAACGCCTCTATCAGGAAATGTCAATTCAGGACACCGTAGTCCTTGCAGGTTTTTTTATTCCCTCAGAGAATACAGAATAGCTTATTTTCAGTCGTATTTGCACAGTTGCACTGTGGAAGAATTCAATTTCTGAATTATTTTTACTTTTTTCAACAATTCTCTTCTTTTGTATTTATCTAGTTTATTAAATAATTAAGAATATGTGCATTTGTTTTGCAAACTGTAGAAAAACAATGCTAACTAGAGCCATTTTAATTTTGCATTAATTTTGCATGCATATGGCCCTGCTCTCGAACGCTGCACATCCTGAATTCTTTATCATGAATTTAATTTTTATTAATTAATGTTTTGTGCGAAGTTTATAATTTTTTATCAAGAAACCGAGCAGTTTCAGAACAATGTGTTACCACTGTTCACAGCAAAACATTTTTATCTTCCTTGTGTCAATGTAGCCATTTCACAAGGTTTAAATTATTTCTCTTTCATATTTAGTCAAAAATTTGCGTATTTTAAAGCAATGCGTTTCTACTTCCTGAAATAAAATACCTTATCTTTCATACGCCAGTGCATTAGCTGGGCAAACGGTACAATATTTTGCTTAACTTCCAGGTTTAGTCTGTACGCTTTTATGTAGATATTTGTAGTAATTTTGAATGCCAGGTAACTGAAAATCACCGCAAGTCCCTCGCCAGAGTTCTGAACCTGTATATTGCGAATACGCCTGGAGCTTGCTTCCAGTTAGACCAGGAAGGCATGAGGAAACAAGGGATAAACTATCGTATGTACTTCCCTTAAAGGGCAACAGGGGATTAGGGGATCCAAACACGAACATGTAGCGACGAATTATTGTCCATCATCTTTTAGTTAGGGCGCCATGTGTAGAGTCATTAGGCTTTTTTTATCCGAATCAAATAAATTAAAGAAATCCACAATACCGTCGCAGGGATTCGAATTCTAGACCTCCCGAATGCGCGTCGAGCTTGCTTCCAGTTAAACTACGAAGGCATGCGGAAAGGAGGAAGAAAATGCCTTATTAACAAGCTAAGCAATTTAAAAGGAATAAGCTCAGTTATTAATAATAGTTTTTTTTTTAATTTTATGCAAAATATCTGTTTGATCTCAATAAAAATATTCAACACATGGCATATCTAATTAAGGAACTTCTTGAAGTTGCAAATCTTATATGCGGCTGTCTCACCCTAGAAAGTGAGTAATAATTCGTACCTGAGTAAATAATTCATATCCAAATTGTACTGTCTCCATTATGTTTGGTTCGTCAAGTCTATTATATAGCTTGGGATATTATCGTTAAACTCCATTTTTGTCAGTTTTCTACAATCTTTGAAAAAGATTCCCCAGGTTTCGTTTGGTTTGTTTTATTTAATTATGTCAAAGCATGCTAAGAATATCAGCCTAAGGGGATAGATGCCTTCGCGGAGAACTTGCTAAGGGAAACTGACTCGCATATACGTTACAGATGACGAAAACCACGATGACGACTACGCAGCCAGCCCGTTCGCCTGGAATTGAACCCTGGCCGTAACAACCAGTGTTCAGCGACATTACCGCTCGGCCGCTGGTGGGCATTCCTCAAGTTTCCTTGCATACGAAAGGGGAAAAAAGGAATTTAGCACAGAAATAATGTATATGATGACTGATACATAACAACTCTTCTGTCTGCTATCATCGATAAATACGAGTAATTCTTCAATCAAAACAACAGAAAAGAAATCAAATAGTTGATAGCTGAGATATTATCAGAAACCACAATCGATAGATAAAATAGACTAGCATACCGAAATCATACATTTAGGTATGCTACTCTCAGGGGAAAAAATAGATCTTATCAAGAAAACAGCTCAAGTAAAGAAAAAAGGCAGATCCATACTAAAGTCTCTATATTTATCCTTAAATGCAATATGCTTTTATGCATTTGAAAGCTAGAAAGCATTTTTCTTCATTCCAGTTCTTTTCGGAGAATAAAAAAAAAGTCATCGTTAATAAAATTACACAATGAACTTCAACATTCCATGTAGTTCACTGCATAATTTGTATTGCCTATAAACTATAATTTTTATTGCCTCTAATCTTTGGACTGAAATGATTGATTGAATTAATGCAACCAAAAAGCAATACTCTTTCTTATTAAAATCATTAAATATTTTTGCAAAATTACATTGAAACATCTTAAATTACCTTAGCTTAGATTCATTAAAACTATATTATACATATTATTTTTTATAATAACTATTTAGGTTGGGATCGCAAGCTGCTAATTCTTAAACATTTAACTCATGAACTATCAAAAAGCGTTACAGAAGTTTAATGCGAAGTATTGTGTTATCTGCGCTGAAAGATACACTTTTTTCCTATCTCTGTCTGGAAGTTTACAGACAACCGGCTTTATTCATATCTTATACTTTTATTTCTCGCATAAATGGCTCAAAGAAGCATGGATAAGGTAACTGAACATTGGTACATTGACCAGTGTTCGAATACCAGTAAAAAAGCTAATTGTTTGGGCATTTTCACGGTTTTCATGAAATATGAACTATGTTTACTTCCTAGTATGAAGTAAATTAAGTATAGTATTCTCGAAAGATTTCAGGTATCATATTTCAAAGAAAATATGCATTTCAACCACTCTAGAAACCATTTGAACAATGTTTTAGCGTAACATCAGTACGTGGGGACGGAATAAAAGACACGTTTTGCCAAAAAGAATTGTAAAATTTATTTAAAATATATTCAGAAGAGAATTTTTCTTAACATCTGTAAAACGTACGTATATACAGTGGATGGACAAAAATATGGAAACACCTTGTGAAATGCATGTTTGAAAAGAAAGATTGATTTTAATGAAATATGTAGGTGGCGCTGGCGTTTTTGACTACTGACGCCACCTATACAACTTCGTAAATGTGCTAAACAGTTCAGTTGTTGTCGGAGTACTGTTATGTGAGCTTGTCATTGCATTATGTCAGAGTTAACAGACTTCGAACGTGGGCAAATTGTTGGAGCACGTATGGTAGGTGCTTCCGTAAGCAAGGTAGCCGAGGTGTTTAGTGTTTCAAGAGGTACTGTATCGAAGATTTATTCCGCTTATTTGAAAAGCGGAAAAACATCATCTGCTAAATCACAGGGCGGACGAAAGTGTGTCCTGGGTGATCGTGACAGACGATCATTAAGGGCAATTGTGACGAAAAATAAGAAGACCACATCTGCAAAAGTTACTGCTAAAATGAATGTTGTGTTACCGAACCCTGTGAGTACCAAAACAATTAGAAGGGAGCTTCATAAACAGGGAATTGCTGGCCGTGCTGCAATTGAGAAGTCACTCATCAGTGATGCTAATGCCCGTAACAGGAAAAGGTGGTGTTTAAGTCATAAAGCCTGGACTATTGAGCAGTGGAAGCGAGTAATATGGTCTGACGAGTCTTCTTTCACATTGTTTCCCACTTCTGGCCGAGTTTACGTCTGGAGAACGCCATCTCATGTCTATAATACAGACTGCTTGTTGCCAAGAGTGAAACATGGCGGGGGTTCTGTTATGGTTTGGGCAGCCATATTGTGGTTCTCTGCTAGCCCCATGATAACTGTGTCAGGGCACATGACTGCCAAGACTTATGTGAACATTTTGGCCGATCAAGTTCATCCCATGGTACAGACTTTGTTCCCCGATGGTGATGGTGTCTTCCAAGACGACAAAGCCCCTGTTCACAGACTTCACATTGTCCAGGACTGGTTTTCTGAGCACGAGGATGAGTTGTCCCATCTCCCCTGGCCACCACAGTCACCAGACCTGAATATTATCGAACCTTTGTGGTCTACATTGGAACGAAAAGTGCGTTCTCGTTATCCACCGCCAACATCGTTACCTGAAATTGCCACCGTTTTGCAGGAAGAATGGTATAATATTCTCTTAGCAAACATACAGGAACTGTATTTATCCATTCCGAGAAGACTGCAAGCTGTTTTGGATGCCAACGGGTTTTCTACACCATATTAAGCAAAGAAACATGTTTTTTTTAAAGGTGTTTCCATATTTTTGTCCAACACCTGTATATATCTCGCCTAATTCAAGAATTGACAGCCGTAGAGTATTGCAATTTCATAAGCGTGACTTCTAACATGTAGAAATGCACCTCCCGTTTTCGTTGCAATCGACATATATATATATATATATAGGGTGATTCGATACCAAACCGACACACTTTCAGGGTGTGTAGGGGGTGCAGAGACGACTAGAAATCACATAGAAATCCGGTAGCAAACGCCGTAGTTATGAGCTAATGTGCAAAGAAGCAGAGAAAAAGAAACAGAAACAGCAACAGATTAATGGGACAGAAAACATTTTATTGAAAGTTTGTTCTACAACAGGTGTTCGGAATTGCTAAAGTCTTCTGAAAGGCCTAACAGTGGCGCTGAATGGAATTCTTTACATTCTGGAAGATTCCTGGTACGTCACGTATCCTCCCGGCAGCGACGAGTGCGACGAGGTTTTCAATTAAAGGAACGACCGTCTCTTACACTAAACTCTTAGTATGAACCCAGGAGAAGAAGTCCACGCATGTGAGATCTGCTGATCTGGCAGGCCAATCGACCGGGCCACCACGACCTATCCACTGCTATCTAAATATTACGTCGGCGGCGGACGTCAATCGTGTAATGTAGATGAGCCCCGTCATGTTGGTACCACATGCAGCGGCGCAACTACTGAAGAACATGTGCTGAGTCAAGCAGTTCTGGCTGAACTTGCTGCAATATCGAGTATCCTCTACCGTGCAAAGGAGTTGGCAGAAGGTACGGTCCAATAAGTTAATCTCTGAGAATTCCGACCTAAACGCTGAACGAGAAGTGCTGTTGAGCTGCCCGTGGTTGCGTAGGATAATGGTTCTCTATAGCCGAAATTTGGGCGTTATGCTGATTGGAGGCTCACTCACTTGTGAATCTGTGAACAGTACGGATAACATGTAGTAATTTAGATATAACTACATGCTAATGCCATCCGTGAACAATACGGATGCAGAAAATGTGCAGTTTGTAGCAATCTATTTCTGGGACCATTTAGCAACCTTCCTTTGGAGTGGATAATCCTCAGGCTCTAATAATTGGACGGGAGGAAGATGGTATACACTCATTTGGTTTGTTGCGAGTATCCTCCAGACAACTGTCATAAACCCGCTTTTTGGGCTATCATTCAAGTACTTTTATTGTCTTCTGCCAGACGTAAGACCGCCTCCACATTCCCCGGTTTCCTCGTCGTTCGCTGTGGATTCATTGTAAATCTCGTTAGAAAACCAGTCTCACGTAACCTTCTGTGTACGTTTGCGAAGGTCGTGTGATGTATTGCACGCCTGTTCGGGTAACGATCCTTTTAAAACTAGCGGCGTTTTCCCCCCGTTTCAATCCACTACTCCATGCACTATCAGCATGTCGACCTGTTCACCGTTTGAACACGCACCCCTCATACTACCTCGGAAAACAGATCGCAAATGACGACTTCCAGCAGGATCGCTCTTCACACAACCTGCCGTTCAGCGCCATCTACCCCAAGACTGCCAATAGGAATCTT
Organism: Stegodyphus dumicola; assembly: GCF_044657685.1. Classification (NCBI taxonomy): domain Eukaryota; kingdom Metazoa; phylum Arthropoda; class Arachnida; order Araneae; family Eresidae; genus Stegodyphus; species Stegodyphus dumicola. The sequence continues at coordinate 92,448,812 of NC_140772.1, read as the reverse complement.
CCAGAACGTAAGGAATTCCATGCAGCGCCACTGTCAGGCCTGTTGAACGATTTCTGGTCGTCATTTCGATTACCTGTTATAATACGACCTTTCAATAACATATTGAATGTCGCATTAATGTACACATGAATGACGTAACAAGGGCATTTGGGACCCTGCATTCCTATGTGATTCCAAGTCATATCTGTACCCCCTACACCACACCCTACAATTTTGTCGGTCTGATAGAGAATCACTCTCTCTATATATGTTTATATATATATCTCTCTCTATATATATATATTCCTACTCTGTTACCTGGCTCAATGAGCTTCGATTTTTATTCTTCCTCACTCTTAGAAGCGGTGTAGCACCAAAGTGTGAAGGACCCTTGTCGAACACGTTGGTTGTTTCGAATGCTCTCATGAGTAACTAACATAAGTATAATAATTTTTTTGTATAAATTATGATCATATTTTTGAGTAATGGGGTAATATGATATTCTAGCAGGAATAAAGTGTGCGCCGAGTTCTGATAAAGACCTGAAAATGCCATCTGGGAGAGCTGAGAAAGGGGAAAAGAGTTGGCTTTAACCTGAGACCTAGATACATATAATATATACAATACAGATAGTGTGAGTCAACTGGTGCACTTAAATCATAGCAATCATAGCACTTAAATCATAGCACTTAAGTCATAAAGTACAGTACAGGTAAATTAAGTCAAATTAAACAATATGAGTACTAAGTATGGCCATAGGCCGTTTACAATTATTTGGTCATATACATCATAATCGTAAATCCTTATAACAGGACTGTTGATACTTGCGAGGTTAGCATAAAAATTCGGGGCAAGCCGGCAATAAAAATATTTCAGTTCTTCAATAAATTCATTATGAAGTTTTTGATTTCGAGCGTACCAGGGCGAGTTGCTACTCTGTCTTGGGACAAAAGTTTGTGCCTGCGGTAACTTTTTCTTATATGACGTGCATGAATATGCCCAAACCGGACAGGCATAACATAGTATGGAGCGCAATACAGTTTTATAAATAAGCAGTTTATAAATAAGTACACTGTTTCGAGAAATTAAGAGGTGAAGTGTAGCTTTACTAATTCGAAAACTTTTTAAGGATAGATGTTATGTGTGATTACCATGAGAGAGTTTTACTGAGGATCAACCCAAGATAGAGGACTTGCTTGGCCCATGGGGTATCTTCTTCGTAAAGTTGAAGGTTTTTACTGAATTTGTTCTTTACTTATTCTTGTATGTTCGTAAATTGTGCATTTTTTTTTTTGCTTTAAAAGTGATTTAATTATGTGGTTTTTATGTATAAGGTTTGTATGCGTTTTTTAATCTGCATGCAACTGTTCTATAACTATCAACAATTTAACAGTTTAAGTGACGAGTGAGTTAAGCCTAAAGAATTGACATGTTTTACGTTTGAAACTGAGCAGAATAGTTTACATCTTAAAACTTAAAATAGTAAAGCGTTTAAGCGGCCTTTTAAGAACACAAGCATAAAGTCAGTAAAAGACCGAATGTCTCTTTCTGATAAATAACTCTATTTCGCTTAACCAGCGACTCTAACCTTATACTCTATCCTATGCTCCGTGGACTCAAACTGGTGGTCCGAGGGTTCATGCTGTCTCCGAAGCAATTTTATAATCTGGGAAGATATTATGCATTGGTTACGGATACGGTGGTTGCAAAGTGTTTAATATTTTAGTTATTTGAAGCCCGAGTTCATAGTATTTTAAATTCCATTAACAAAGAACATGAATAGTGCACTAGAAAACTTATATTCGAAGCTAATTAATTTACAGTATGATGTAAATCTTATTAAAAATATGGATATTGGTATTTGATTCATTTTTATTCGTATCTGTCAAAAGCTAGATAAGTTCAGTTACGAATTGTTGTGATAAGAATAATCTCTTTGTTCGGAAAAACCTTTATATGCGTGAACAACATCTTTTGCGTTTGAAAATTAATTAGAAAACTACTGAATTCATAGTATTTTCGTTTGTTACCTGTTATAATACGACCTTTCAATAACATATTGAATGTCGCATTAATGTACACATGAATGACATAACAAGGTGAATGAAAGATGAGCATCTATAAATCAGAATAAGAAAACTTCTGATAATTTCTCTTATTTTTATTAGAATTGAAAAGTCATCAAGTGTCAAGCTGCAATAAGAAAAAAAGAAATTTATAATTATTTGCATGTAAACATATATATTTTTATTTCTGCGTAGAAGAGATATTTAATAAATGAAGGAAAGTGTCTAAATCATCATTATGTATTTTTCTCCTTACGTTTTAATCCACGCGATAATTTTTTTCTGAACACTTTCTAAGTTTTCAGAAAAAAATAAATAAGAATAGATAAAAATGTTTTTAAAATTTAAATAAAAATACGTTATTTAATGATTAATTAAGCATATTAGAGAAACTTTAAAGACAATTTGATTGTCAATATAAATGAATTCCAAAGTGTAAGAAAAGAAATGTTTCACAGGTAACAAAATTTACATTTCAGGTAGAAAATAAATATAAATTTTAAATTATCCCAGTTATTTAAAAGTATCTTTGGAAAATTTTATGACAGAAAAGCGTTGTTTATGTAATAGGTTATGAAGTGCCTTTATTTATTTCATTTTACACGGTTTCCGTTTGTTAAATTGCATATATTGTAGAAGACGTGAAAATTATGCAATGTCCTCGCCGGAATTTGAACTCCAGACGTCCCGAATACGCATCGAGTGTGCTTCCACTAGGAAAGCATACGGAAAGGAGGGAGTAAATACTCTATATACCCCTTCTTTTAAAGGGCGATTTTAGTTCGGGCGTCACTGTAAAGTCATTAGGTTTTTTAATACCAAAGACGTGAAACATATGCAAGGCCCTAACCGAGACTCGAACTCTGAACCTCTCAAATACGCGTGGAGTGTCCTTCCACGAGTTATAACACGAAGGCATGGAGAAGAAAGGAGAAAATAATTTACAATATTACGAATTTTCTTCAGAATTATTGAATTAGGTTTGAATAATTTCTGAAGATTAAAATATTTTAAAACACAAAATGTCTGAATTTTACTTATCATAATATAAGATACAAGAAGAATAATGATATAAGAAGATTTGAAACAAACTTTACACTTTCTTCAGAATCACAGCATTAGCATATTGAATAAAATTCTGTAGAGATTTAATGTTATAATATATTTTAGCTTTATAATAAGTCAATCGAATTATGTTCTACTTATACATTTATTTCAAAAGTAAAATTTATTTTATAACAAAGAAAAGTAATTTTATTTGAATTAAATTTTCGAGTGGGAAGATAGGAGTAAAACTTCGTTCTTCTGCTGTTATGCATAGCAGATGAGACATTTATTCAAAGCAAAGAGATAAAAAAAATAAATATCTGAAATTGCTTCCCACGTTGAGCTCTCTCTTTGAAGAGAGAATTAATCTCTTTCATCCACCCTTCCCGAGGACTTCATCGGCGACAAGAAAGAACGCAAAAATAAAGAAAAAAGATGTATCAGAATCTACCCCTCTCAATTCAGAATACCCAGAACACACCGCCAAAGTAAGTCTAGCCTTTGCAGCAGCGCTTGTGCTGTCGCTACAACAGCGCTAGCTACCTCTTGTGCCGAAACCTCTCTCAGTCGGCACTCCGAGGCTTAACATCGCAGCGAATGGACGCAAGTTAGGACTGAGCGCATTCAGGGAGGAGCGTGTTCCTTCCGCGCGTCAAGTTTTAAAGTTCCGGAACTTGTCTTTTCTTTTTGATGAAAGTACTTGAAATCATTATTTCTCTCATGTGTTCTTCAGATATCTTCTCGCCAGACTACTGGTGATTGTATTAAATTTGTAAAGTTATTATAGGAAACTTTTTCGTGTTTCACTAAGAAAAATATCTCTAACAAAATATCCATGTACTGAAATATAAAAATAATTTAATTACTTATGCTATTCAAGTGATTTACGTAAAGAATGAAAAAAATTAAGATGCTGTTGTCTTTAAAATACTGAGTGTCAAACCCGGAAGATATCATTTCTTTCAACAATAATTTTATACGAACAGAGATCTTAAGCTATATTGTGATAAAATTTCCATTGGTTATTATAGAAATTAAAAGAAGGAAAAATGAGAAAGTGCTTGTCAAAAAAATTTTAACATTGAAAAAGAAGCTTATAATTTTTCAGCAAAAATTATAATTGTACTTTAAATGTCCGTCATTTTAAAGAATATGTGTGTTTGAAAATATAATTTAGTACTCCATATACCACATTAAAATATTATAGCGTTATAAATATACTATATGTTGTATTCTATGATTAAAATCGTATATACTCAGAATTGAGGAAATAATATCATATCAAGACTTGTGATAAGAAAAACCGTGATTTTCCTTCAACAAAAGCTCCTACCCTTGGAAAAAGAATTGTGAAAATAACATTATTGCTAAAAATAGATGAAGATGTTGGTTTTATTCTACATGATAGTTATCATTTTCAACGAACAAGGTAAGTAAACTATATTAATATTTTATTACATGGGAAGTGTGAATATAATCAGTGTTTTAAAAACTTTCTGTAATTTATATTTCCATGGTTTTTAAATAACTTGGGGAAATATTTTTGAAATGTATCATAGTTTCTCATGTTATTGAAATCGTTACTATCATATACCATCTAATGTACAGAAAGAATTCAAATGTTGAAAACTCAGAAATGGACACGAAATTAAATTTTGCAATGAAGATGTCACCTTTTAAACTGCGTGATAAAAACTTGGACAAAAGGTGGAATTTACTGCATTTTTGAATTTTTGTGTTCAATCTGAGATCTTTACGAAAAGCATTTAAAGCTACAGTTATGTTCCGGAATGGTCTCCAGTGGCAATTAAAATCGACTAAATCATGTCTACGGTTCTTAAAAGATTTAAATATTGGATTTAATAACATCAATAGATTATGGATCAGTTATTTAGCAAATTTGTAATTATTGACTTCTGTCAACAGATTTTTCTTGAATTTTACGCCAGCAATGTATTTTTGAATGTATTGTAAAAATTCAATACATCCTACAATATTTATTCTAAAGTATATATTCTAAAATATACAATTAACGTTTGATATTTTAAATAAGCAATCAAAGTAACTAACTTATATTGATAATATGGCGCATAGATCTAAATGCTTGGTACGTATTCTAGTGCAGGTAAAATGATTCCGAGAATCCATTTACTTTCACAAATTGTAAACTGTACTTATTGAACGTATGGGAATTTACAAACAAAAATTCTAAATATTTATAAATATGTAAAATAATTTAATTTAATAAAAAGACTTGTACTAAATTTTGTTTTCTAAAAATCAATGTTCACATTAGCATTAACTCAGTTACTGAAGAAATTAAAAGCAATTTTCCCGATGCTTATCTATGAAAATCTTAAGCTCATATCTTGGGCAGAGTCATAGGAATAAGTTAACTTTAGCGGTTTTCATACTATCCTAGTATCTTCGCTATATAATTTTATTTTTTATCTCAACACTTCCAAACGAAATCCTACCGTTGACTTTCATTATGTTACATGATTTAGTACTACTATAGACTTCGAAGACCAAATATAAAATGGAAATTAATAACTAAGGTAGAAAACGGTTACAAGGATTAGTTAAATTTTAAAGATATTTCAAATCCTATTCTTGAATATTAAAAATATTAGAATCATCTTTAAGAAAGTGTTTCAAAGCAGTTGTAGAGCGTATAGGATAAGAGACACAAATATTCTGAAAATAACTGCCCTTTGTAATTTTCAATTATTTCAAAACTGAAAGAAATTTTAAGCATCAGAGTGCATAGTATCTTCCCCACATAGATTTTTTTAATATCAGTGTATGTTTTATTTAACAAAATTTGACTGAAATAAATTTCCAGAGTGAAGTTAGTATGAATTTTAAGGAAGTGGAAATGAAGCGAAATTAAACCATGTTTGAAAGTATTTATTCCAAATGAGAAAAAAAAATTATGTCGATTATTTCCTTATGTCACTGGATTTATATTTATTTGTCTTATTTTTATATATTGTACTTTAAGAATATATTGTACATGCTTTTGGTACAGAAATGGATTTTCCTATCATTTTAGGAACGTGAAAACGACCTGTTAATATATCCATTAAATAACAGGATTCATGAAATAAATTTTCAAGTGTAATATTTCGTGTATAATATGCTGCTTATTTTTCATAAAGGTATAAATTTGTCTAATTATATTTAAATGAACAAATGAAGTCATTGTCAATATAAAATATCACATTTACCACTTATTGACAGTTTATGATCTTGTTACTAAATGCTTTACCTAACCAACTACATATTACTTCCGTTTATTGATAAAACTAAAAATGTATGCAATATCCTCCTAAATAAGAAATCACTGATCTGTGATCCTTAATTTTCTCTTCTGCGTTAAGACTGTCTACATGGCTAGTTTAACACTAGAAGTCTATATCTAACGTTCGGATTTAGGATTCGGATTATTTAATTATGGCAAAGCACACAAGGGCTATCTGCCTAAAGGGAGGGATGCCTTCGTGGAGGACTTTCTAAGAGGAACTGGCTCTATAGACGTTACGGATGGGGAAAACCACGAAAACGCCCATGAAGCCAGCCCGTTCGCGGGATTTGAACCTCAGACCGAAGTACCAGTGTTCAGCGTCTTTAACGCTCGGCCGCTGGTGGGCCTCTAACGTTCGGTAAATTACTTAATCAGCATATTAAAATGAAATTATATTACGTAGTTTTATTTTAAAACATTCTGTTTAAAGTGATCAGGGAAAACTTATTTAGGTGTTTTTTATATTAAACAAAGAATAAATGTTAAAATTATTTTAGTTTTACTATAAACGGAATTATTCAATGGCGTAAATAAGAGATCTAGTTTATAGTACAATATAATCTGTAGTATCGATAGACATTGTAACTAAGCATTTTTGCTTAAATATAAAACTCATTACGTTCGTCATTTCTATGGAATTTCCTTTTATCGAAAAATCACCTACACAAAAATACTTTCATTTTAAATGTCAGACAAGCATACAACGCTTTAAACTCAATTATTAATTAATTTGGTTCGAACAGTGGCCGATCGATTAAAGACTTCTGAATACGTATAGTTCATTATGGGGTCAAATTCAAGCGAACGGATAGGCTGTATGTTTTTTTTTTTTTTTTTTTTTTTTTTTTCTTTCTTTTCTTATTACGTGCTCCGCCCTTAGGCACTACACGGAAAGGGAGAGATGCCCCGTGGAGGTCTTTCTAAGGTAAACTGGCTCGTATCCACGTTACACACGAGGAAAACCACGAAAACGCCCATGCAGCCATGCCCGTTCGCCGGGACTCGAACCCCGGACCGAACGAACTACCAGTGTTGAGTGGCTTTTACCGCTCGGCCGCTGGTGGGCCAGACTGTATGGTTGGTTTTCGTATTTTCTCCAAATCTAACTTATATACGAGACAGCTTCGCAGTCTTCTATGAAGGCTTAACTTTTCTTAGATAGCTCTCGTGTGCTTTCCTGTATTCAAATAACCAAACCAATCTTAATTTATCTTGGGAAAGCTAAAATAACAAAGTACGTGTAGTTTTATAAAAGAATATTCAGATTGTACTGATCAAGAAATGCTTATAGAGAAAGGAAATACAGATATAATAATAATAAAATAAAGCTTTCAGCACAAGAAATCTGATCACAGTATAGAGAATACAAACCTATGATTGCTCTAAACACAGTTCCCGTGGTATCAAATCAAATATATGTAATATCAAATACTGTATGATTTTATTTTATTCTGTAATGTGTTATTAGGAAGAACTATTCATCCATAAAATACGATAGGAAACATATAATACAATAAATCGGGAATAATTTCTTACGAATAATAATAAAAAATAGTATTGAATTACTCTTCTTTTTATTGGGCAATAAAATTTGTTCACTTGCATTAGATAATATTTTTTTATGGAAACTGTTTGAAGTAGACAAAGTTACGGAACTTCCTAGATAGCAATTTATTACTGGCAATCCTGGGAGTGACATAGAAAGGAACAAGCGTACTTTCGTTTTACCGCTTCAACTGAAATTGATTGATGTTACTTCCTCTGCGCTGGCCAACCCAAGTTCCGTTCACTGTGGCTATTATTACACATATGGTTCATGAAAGAAAATACACTGCTTGTACAGACTGAGGCTTTCTTAGAATTTTTGACATTTATATTGCGATATTTTTTTTCATTTCTCTTCTGTTGCAAAGCTGAATGCATGTAAGAATATTTTATAATCCTATCAGGAACGTCAAGCGAAATTTGTGATAATATTATTATCGTTCCGCACCAAATTACATTAATGATGCTAAATAAGTTTTAAGCAACGTGAAATACGCAATATGGTTTGATCTTTCTAATTTAGTAGCTATTTGATAAAAATAAAAAAAAAATAATTCGCATATACTGTTGAGAGTTAGTGATTCTGAATCCGATCCGCCAACCGTTTTCGAGAACTTTATAGAACTTTGGAAAATAAATAATAATATCTCTCAACGTAGTTACGAGTTCAAATAAAATGACTGTTCAAATCTGCTTAAAAGCTGAAAATCGAAATGCACCTTCATTTCTGAGATGTCCTTTTATCTTGTTAAAGCAAATTAAAAGTGCAATCGTGCAATATGATTTCTGGATATGGGAGACTGCACAAAATACCGCACGATGTTTGTGCACTGTTTAAGTCATGGATATTTGTATCAGTAGTATATGTTCTACATAGAAACACTAGACAGCGTTAGTCATAAAGATCTGTATTTTCTGGTATTATTACGAATTTTCAAATAGCTTGATTGTGTAAAACATTTTCTCAAAACATTTATCAATACTAGTTATAGTAAATTAACAAACATGAGAAAAAATTAAAGGAGGTATAAGTGATGCGATACTTTAAGTCTATTTTGTGGTGGGGTTGTGAAAAACAGTTACACCTATTCAGCAGACGTATTGAAAATATAACATCGGGAATATCAACAATAGTAGCTGAAATTTATAAGATCTTACTATTCTACAAACGTGTCAGAATGAACCTTTAGTAGACTTATTTCTTACACTTACATATTGCAACAGAGTATATTATTTGAATGAAAACTAAGTTAGATGTCACTTCCTAATTAGCTAAGGTTTGAATTCTGTATTAAATTATCATGCAACGCTGTCCTTAGATTATCAGAGTGCAAACAGCTGCCACTGTCTGTCTTATAATTTTCTAATTATCACACAATCTAGTTTATGCTGTATCAAATTTAACGAAATAGTTGCATGTGCCAAATTTTCTTCTTTACATAGACCCGTTTAATTTCTGTCTTTCATTTTTCATCTAATTTACTTTTAGTTAGTGATGTTCTTGTACATGTATGCTTCATGGTAAGAGCTAATTCTTTCAATAACTAAGAGAGAGAGAGAGAGAAGCTTTGAATGCTAAATAGAAAAAAATAGTCAAAGCTTTTGTTATGTTTTACATTTTTGGAACTTTGTATGCAAAAGAAGATTTTATTTGGGAATAATGTACTTTCTCGAAAAATGGTAGATGTCTTGGAAGCTAATTTGGAATTGATTCTTCGGTATGTCTTCGGTATAACTTCAGTAAAACAGCTTTTTTAACTTTTCCGCTCTAGAAGATCCAAGTTTCCCTTACTGTTATGATTAATCCTTAGGAGCTGGCCATCTATGGGTGTTTCAGAAGCTTGGACGACAGATGCATGGTACAATACAATGTAACTGCAAGACTTGTAGCAGAGCAAGGTCTCCTAGAAATATGAAAACTGTTTCAAGAGACCTGCTAAGCTCTAGAGGGGTAAAATCAAACAACAATTTATCTGGTAGCTGATATTTTATGCTTCTAGTTAGAATATCTTCTGTCAAATTCTGCATATAAGGAGGACGATTTAACTTCCAGGCCTGCATAGAATGATTTGCATAGCAAATATTCAGAAATGCAGGCTAAAACGATATTTATTGTGATAAATATAGATATACAAATTTACATATTTCTGTGTTATAATTTTGCAGATTTCCTGTATGGCCTTCAAGCAAAAATTGTAAGAATATTATTGTAAGTAAAGAATTGATAATGCCAGTTTCTAACCGTTCTTGTTGAAAATTTTAGAATATAATTTGTACTGGTTTTATAGCCATAATACAAAAACTTGTTAATCCTACTAGGAGACTCAGAAAATAGGAACACAGAGGGCATGAGCCCGCAGACCATGAATTTTTCATCACTCATTGAATTAGAACGTGACAATTCAAATAATTTAGCCTTTCGCTAACCCTAAATAAAAATAGCTTTCTGAATTTACTGTTTCGTTATAAAGTAATTGGTAGATTTATTATTCAGAACTGTATTAAATATTTATTTCCTTTTTATTAATTTAAGAATATTTAAAATCATGCTGACCACAAAATATTATAAAAGTTTTAAATTTATTGTATTAATTACCTAATGAAAATGAAGACAAAACATAGATATATGGAATTTATTAGAAATGTCATAATTATTATACAGCAGAGTACTAATTTGAGCTAGGTAAAATGCTCGCAGCTTTTGAACATTCTGATTATGCCGATCTGCTACAATGCGAATTTAATTGATTTCACATTATGTACAATTCGATTTTGAGTTGTGTCCATAGTTTTTCTGATTTTCGTAAATGAAAGACTGAGCATGAAAATCACAATAAATAATACGTCCACCTGCATCCTGTTAATGAAATCTATATCTTTATATACGTATATACATGTGCCTGTATATGCTTATCTTTCTATCCATCTATCTATGTCTATATCTATTTATATCTATCTATCTATGTCTATATCTATTTATATCTATCTATCTATGTCTATATCTATTTATATCTATCTATCTATGTTTATATCTATTTATGTATGCATATCTATCTATCTAGCTAGCTAGCTATCCATTTATCTATGTCTAAATTTATTTATATCTCTCTCTCTCTTTCTCTCTCTCTCTCTCTATATATATATACTTATCTATCTGTGTAATTATATCAAGCTGGACTGGTTTAGGTGAAATTCGGATAACGTGTGAGTAAAGTATGAGTTTACGTGATATTTAATCAATTGAAACTATCTAAAAATATTTTGTTGTTAATTTGAACTGTTTAAAATATTTTCTTTTCCAAACTATTATTAGGAACTATTTAGTTTACTTATAGAAACGTTTACGACAGAAATAAAGCAATTATATCTATTTATTTACCTATATATCTATCTAACTATATATATATATATCAAGCATGATTGGTTTAAGTGAAAGTTGGATAAAGTATGAGTTACTAAACGTATTTTGAAACTGTCTAAAAATATTTTATTGTCGAAACAATTATTACGAACTATTTAGTTTACTTATAGAAAAATGTACGACAGAAATAAAGCAATTATATAGCAAAGTATTTCGACGAAGAGTGGTATTTTCTCTCAGGAATTCAAATTTACTGGCGCTGTTCCATTCTTATCGTGATAAAGACAGTTAGCTCAGTAGAAAGTGCGATATGTTAATGATACATTCCTTTGATTGCTTTATGACAAAATGTAAGAAATGTATTTGCATTTTTAAAATTAGGAACTTTCCCCTTTTAAGTGGTAACTCCAGTGAATACAGCGTTTCTAAACCTCATATTTAAAAGCATTTACATATATTTAAAGCATTTTGAAGAACACTCTTATGAAGAAGAAACTACTTAGAACTAGACCAATAAAAAATTCCTCTCATAACTCATTGAATAAATATAAGCAGTTTTTAAGCATTACAGTGAAGAGTATTTTCTTTATTATTAGGATACCTGAAAAAGAAATTACGTGGTATTTAATCAAATGTCTCACATCTTGCTCTACGACTGTTGCGAAGATTTGTATTTTTAGGCTGTTTTTTTATTAATATGAAGTTTTAAGTAATATTAATTAAAGAAAAGGCTATATTTTATAAAATATAAATTTTTATTCTAAAAAGTATTTTATATGGAGAACAAAAATACATCACCTACAATTACTGTATAATTATTTTTTGGAGGGAATAGGAAAAGAGGAGAAAATTTTATTCTTCCCAGCTAAGAAATACATTTTTGATAAGCTTCAAATTCTAATCTTCGGCGTCATCTCGAATCGATGACAGTCGAAAAGTTTTTGCATTTTGAAAAATAAATAAATAAATAAATAAAATAAAATAAACGAAAAGAAACTTCTGCATTGATACTGAAATCAATATAGATTCTCGGTTTTTTAAGCTAAGTTGGCTGGATTGAGTTGCCCGCAGCAAATATAAATACGTAAGAACTAAACTTCCAGAGAAGTTGCTTCTCCATTTATAAAGTAACTTCTTCAGAAATGAAACGAATAGTTTTTCGCTCAAAACAACCATATTTTATAACTAGTTCATTTTAACCCCTTCTTCTTGCACTTTTTTTCTATAATACGCATGTGGTATTTTGAAGTACAGTGTACTAAGAAATAGTTTGAAATATTTGCTATTTTCAAATGATCACTTATTTTTTTTCTTCTGCTAAAACTATTTATTACCTTAAAACTCTTTTAAGTTTACTTACTTTATTGTGTACCACAACTCGCTTCCATTAAAATAAAACCATATGTAAGAAATTAATGCTATAAGACAGGTTAAATACAGCTGGTTGGAACGAAAATGTATATACGTTTATTTCATTTACAGGGTTTTATGTTTAAAAATTTAATAAAAGTCAACTTTCTGGTGAAAGGCTGTTCACATGTTTTCATGAAACCTCGTTATGCATTCATTTATATCCTGATAAATTGCAAGGCTTAATTTAAAGCAAAGAATAAAGTGATTTTCTAATTCGATGGCAAATTCAGGAAAGAAGTAAGAACGATAAATAAGCCAAACCCGCATCTAGAATGTGAGTGCATAAAGTAGCAAGCTACTTTCCTTGAAATGCATTCTTCCATGACTAACTTCAAAGGCAGGATTCTACCTTGGTCCATGAGTGTGTGCTAATTTTATGTTATGTAATGTTTTTGCTAATTTTATGTTTGGCAATTGCGGACTCTCTTCTTTTTAACTTCCACGTCATCTGCCTTCTGAATTTTTAAATCATCACGTTTTACTCAATACCTTCATTCCTTTCAATCTTTCATTGCAGATGAGGAATTACCTGTATTTTATTTAACTTTTTTACATGTGCATCAAGTGACCGTGTTTCTCAAACTTAACGTTTTTATCGAGATTTAGGATTTATTTTCGGAAATACGCGACCGTCAACATTTTCTATTACTTTTTTAAAATCTTTGTTACGTTTGCTAAAAAAAAGTGTGTCCTTAGGAGAAAGAAGATGGATCAATAAAATGCATGCAAAATTTTTAAAAAGTATAATGTTTACTTTTATATTTGCTTTATTTATTTCATTTTTAATTATTTTGAACAAATAATATTATTTTTTTTACCTTTTCTGTCAGATTTCGTTCAAATAAGATTCTAACACACGCAAGTAAATTTATTTATTTGTCTACTAAACATATTCTGTGTTTGAACACGAAAATACCTGGAATGAAAAAGCACCTTTGTTAAGCGTTAATTTCGATTTTCTATGAAATAAGGAATTTTGCAATTTTTTCAAATTCTATGCTTATATTAAATAAATTTTATTATACGATATATCATTGGATTTCTAATCCTGCAGTTTACATCGAACACGAAAACTCATAATCATGATATAATCATATAGCAATTATAACATCAAAACCTATGAAATTTGATGAATATCTATAGATGCACAAATTTGAAAAGTTGCAGGTGTGTTGAAATATCGATCTGCCCTTACGCGAAGAACGGGCTCTGGAGATATTCCTTCATATACGGAACAGAAAAGTTTTAGAACAAAAGCTGCGTCTAGTGAAGCAAGATTTCCAAGAAAAATACATCTGTAAATATTATTGTATTTAGAGCAAACGTAAATATCTGTCATCTGAAGATGTACAACAAATGAAAGACTGCCAGAAAAAAAAATGTTACATTATGGAAGCTTTGGCATTGCATGGGTTGCCATTTGCTTTTGTGATTTATGCTTTATGTTATGGATTGCTGCAATGTGTCTGAGTATAACTCATTGTTAAATAATGCTCCCCTGTCTTATACTGTAGACATTAGGTATGATGTATGTAAGTGTAAGGTCATATTTCCTATTGTTTAAATAATGAGTATATTTCGAAATCATCGAATTTATACTGACAAACAAAGTGTAAAAATTAAGTAAATGCATCGTTACACTCACAGACGGGATAAATTCATTTACACTTAGTTCAAGAAAATTGTGAAAAACCTTTCAAGGAATTACAAATTTCTTTTAAAGACGTGGAAATAAGAAAGAATACTTACTAAGTTATGTTCAGCAGGTTATAGTGATTTTTAGGAATTATTCTGAGTTGAACATATAATTGTCACTGATTTTTGTCTAATTTTTTATGTTACAGATATAAAAATAATACTTATTTTCATAAACTTATAAGGTATTTCTCCTGCCTTCTTAGCGTGCCTTTGTGGTGTAATGGTCTGCACTCTGGGCGCGTATTTAAGAGATCCGGGGTTCGATTCTCGTGTCGAAGGCGTTGTTCATTTTTTATCCCTAAAAAAATAATAATCCTGCTCTAAAAAATAACCTAATGTCTCTACAAACGTAATACTCCGGGATGCTTAAATCCGTCATAAATGCAAAATATACATTAATGTAATTAATTATATAGCTGGAGAAAGGTAAGAGATATTACTGGAATTATTTCATATAACAAAATTCCATTACGGTATATTAAAAGGAAATCAACCAAAAACATAAACATTTAAATAAAATGAGAAATATCGCATATACATATCATGCCTGCAAGAAGAATCATACCGAAATCAATGCAAGGTAAAACCAGATAAGAGAACAATCATATCAGATATCAGCCATCTCCGGTTCTAGATAGAAAAGAAATCATTCGATTGAAAATAACTAATTTTCAAATCGGCCTAGCAGTCTCGTCATATAAACTTTTTAAAATTTTAAAACAAAAGATATTATTCCAATGCCATGTTTAGTTGTATGCAAGGCAGAACTTCTGTAATGCTTAAAACAATTTAATTAAATGAGAATATATGCAACTGAACAAGCCAAAAATGAATAAATAAATTAATAAAACATCCATAGTGATATAAAATTATGGAATGGCAAGAAATACCAGTACAGTACAAAGAAACAAGAGCAATTTCTTTCAGTATTTTTTGTTATACCAGTTGCTGTGATGCAAATTTGTGTTAAACGTGCAGCAATATGACAAATTTTCACATCCAAAGTAATAAAACTTCTCTTGAAAATTAATTCTTTATTTCCGTTTCCAAGCAATTTTAAATTTAAAATAATTTTATGTTTCAGTGTCATGATTAACTGAAATTGTTCTTAATTAAGAAGGTAAATTTATCATTTAGTATGTAATTTTCCTGAAAGGATTTTAATTTGTATCACGTTACACGTACGGGAAACTACTAACAATCCCAAAGGAATTTTATAATTACCGCCATAGATTAAACAGAACGGAAGATACATACATAAAGCCGAGCGGGATGGAGTCGACTAGCGACACACGTAAAACAACTATTTTCATCATAAAATACAGAAACCCAGCAGAAAGTAGTGAGCGCCAGTGTCGGGTATTTCTTTATATTTGTGAACTCGATTTCGTTTTTCTTTCAGGATGATCTCGGCTGTGAAATAGTGACTTAATAATTTTGGCTCATTACATTATTACATTTGTTGATTTTAAGTTTAGATTATGTTTCATCTCTTTAGCGTAATTTACTACAGTATATATTTTAAGTACTTTTATTAAATTATACTTTAGCGAAATAACCTAGTTAACCATATTTTATGGTTTTCGCTGTAACTTAAGTCTTTGAGAAATACAAAGTGCTGCTAAACAAAGCACAGATCAGATTCAGTGTGTTAAACAACCACACTGAATCTGATAACTATCATAGTTATCAGATTCAGTGACTGTCATCCGGAGATTTTATATTGCCATACCGGAGAAGTGTAAACATGTATTTCATAAGATTTGTAATTTATTTCAAGCTAAAACTATTAAATATTTTAAAAAATCATTTTAAAGTTTTAAATATTATATTAAATTATTAATATAGTTTGAACGAGCTAACTCTTAAGTGGTTACCCAGAAGAACCTAAGTTCGTCTATAGCCAAATAGTAGCTTGTCACATCTACCATTATTGAAGGCTATGACGTTGTCGATATAAAAATCTTAAAGACGCAAGGACAGAGAGGAGGAACTTAATGCTATGTGTTCTCTCAACCAAAGAATCGCGACAGCGGGGATTCTAGCAAGCAGCACAACCGGCCAGACTATGAATGAGCCAACATAAATTCGTATTAAGCATCACTATATAAAAGTTATACCTTACGAGAAAATTTAAGAAACTGGTAAACTGTAAATTTAAACGAATAGAACAGACACTTTTTTAGGTATTCTGAACACGATATTAAGCATACTGAATAAATTAAAAA
The DNA here is from genome assembly GCF_044657685.1 of Stegodyphus dumicola. Lineage (NCBI taxonomy): Eukaryota > Metazoa > Arthropoda > Arachnida > Araneae > Eresidae > Stegodyphus > Stegodyphus dumicola. The sequence goes on along the minus strand of NC_140772.1, from coordinate 92,432,168 downwards.
AAATTATAATATGTGCAAAAATTTTAAATGTTTAATGTCTACACATTAATTAATCATAGCTTAACGTTTCAAATAAACTTACCAGAGAGTAATTATTTTGAACATTTAATAATAAAAATTAGGAAGTACTGAATACTAGTTTCGTCCTTCTTGACTATTTAAATACAAACACAAAAATGAAAATGTTAAATAGAGAAGATTATAATTTTTTATATTTTTACCAATTATTTACTTTTTGCTTAGTTAATTTTTTATTGCTTCTTTAATTTTGAGATTATCAATGTATTTTGTTATGTTTGCATCCCTACAGTACACTTTTTCTTCTTTCTAAATTTCCCTTCTTACTTTTGAGATATCTTAATTGCACCCCATATATATATATACTAACATTTAATTACTATTGCATTGTTCTTTTAAATCGCTTTTATATAAATATGAGGGAAAGATAATTTAACTTAGCTATTGTTATTATTGAAGAGTAATGAGCACCATTCCAACTATATTTGCCACTGTGGGTGAAAGCACAGAATTTCAAGTAGCTCAGATTCTGCGGTGTAAAAATAATATATGTATATGCATATTATAGAGCGGTGACTTCTTTCATCAGAGAAGTAAAAACGACTTCTTAAATTTTAATATGATTCCTTTACGGAAAAAAAATATAATTCAGCCTGGAGATCTGCATTAAACCTTTAATCCGGTTCGAAACCGGGAGAAGGAGCAACAGTGGTACTCTTCCGTTCCGCTATTCGCAAACCGTTTTGCACGCATTTTCAAGTAAGTTTCTAAGTAGGAAATTCTTGCCTCAGATGGTTCAAAATTATATCAGATGAAGAAATTAACAACGATGGAATATTGACGCTAAGATTAATGCTATACATACTTGTTTCACCAACTATACCTTATCTGATTACCTTACTGTCTGATTATCTTACTGTAAGAAATACAGGCTGATCATCCCCAACATCTGACACATCACCTTACACTGTAATCCATTATGAGCTTGTAAACGCTCATCAAGTTATGCGAAGTTTTGCTGATCTACTTCAAATGCGTATGGGCATAGGCAGATGAGACCGACAATATCGGAGCAAAATTTATTTTTATCTTTTTCCAGTAACATTAAACTGCAAAACTGCAACACAAATAAAAATGAACTCTTTAAATATGAGGTCCTGCAGCGCGAGACATACGGAAGAACGATTTGTTAATTTCTCGTGTTCCAAAAAAAAATGAAAAGCGAATCAATGCTTTTTCTAAATCGCAGCAGTAAACGTATCCAGTAAATTGAAATAATCACGAATAATATGGCCTTAAAAATATATAAAAAATGCTCTCCTATCCATTTACGCATGGTGTATTAGAGAATAATTATGGAGTTTAAGAGTTTTTGAAACTTCGAAACTGAATTTTTAGTAAGAATAAAGTAGGACAAGTATAATTCAATTGCTAATAATAAAATAAAGGAAATATTCCTCATCTATTTGTTAAATTTAGAAAATACAAATTGCTTCTCGTATGTGCTCAATAACGTGATTACCGTCAGGAACAATGCGATTTGCGATAATCAACAAGAACATTTTTTGCTGTCTATAGAATGCTACAATTTCTATTTTGAAAATGTTCTCGCGAATTTTATTTCACTTTAATCTTCAAAGCGTCACATGTATTCACGACTACTTTCTTGTTAATGCAAATTCAGCTTTCAGACATCAGCACGTTAAATCTGGTAAGCTAGACATCACATCATGTAAGTTTAATCAATTTTTCAACTATTTTTCTCGTCACTTGCAGCTTTGGCTTCTCTCTAACGCTTGGAATGTAAAACATTTCTTATTTTATGAAAAATAAGCGGGAATTCTCACGATTAAAGTCTTATGAATTAAACTATGCAAAGTACAGAATCTGCGATTAAAAGTAGTTTTTTCTTTGAGTTTTAAAGAGATGAATTTCCTAGAAAAGACATTTTTATTTTAACTTTGTTTTTTAGAATTTCTGCTTTTCACCTGAAATAGGGTTTTGTAATTCTTGTATATATTAATTCCATGGGAGAAAAAGAAATTAATGTGTTTGTAGAAAAGTGCTTGAAATATTAGTTCCTAATACGCAAGATAAAATAGAAAATGTAGGATTTGAGAAGCTGTTATTGTACCTTTTAATATTTTAACTTTCTAAAGCAATAAATGTCCAAATCTTGAGTACCTCATGTGAGCTGAAATATTTTCTGTTTAGTTAATTTTCTTTGAAACGCTTTAAAATTATTTCGAGACAAATGAAATTACATGCTATTGAAATAATTCTTTTAGAGAAAGTACAAATTCCAGGTAATAACATTTGTCTTTATCGCTGAATAAAACATTTGCAAAGGACTGTCCTCTAAACTACATTTAATAGAAATCTAAGTTTTAAGCTGATTTCAGTTTTTTAATCTCATACATCAAATGCAGTTATAAATCCAATTTACTGGTTTCCACACCATATTTAAAATGATGTGAAACAAATCAAATCTAAAGTAAATAATTTCTTGGCATGATTATATTCAACTTAAAACGTTATTGCACTTACGAAATGTGTGAGGAGATGTAATATTTTCGTTAATTTAAACAGGAAGGGAGAAATTCACATTAGCATAATTTATTTTTACAGGTAATAAGAAAAGGCCTTAATCTGACTCAGAATTAATACAAATCTAACAAAAGTGATATATTCCAGTGTGTAAAAGGTCACAAAAGTATGCAGTTTAATTAAACTTCTCCTTCATGTATATGTAGTAGACAAACTTGGATCTATGTGCGACCTGCTTGTTTATTGAAAAATTCTCTCAACCCAAAAGACGTGCGTGTGTATGAGCAGTGTCCCGTATGTAGCGCAAATATATAGATTGCCATTCTCGGAATTTTAGGCACCAACCAAGTTAATCATAAGTCTCCCCTCTGTAATACAAACACTGTCAGCACGAAACAACGTTTAGTAGATCTGCCCGGAATCGAGTTGACAAGTCGCAAATAACTCTTGCAGAAGGATAAAGTTTCGAGCAAAGGCTTTACATCTATTAATGTCAAGAGCTAAGTAAGACGTATGTCAAAAAGTTAAGTCTACGATTTTGGATGTATGCTCAGAAGGGGAATACACAAAATGTAATTGCAAAACTTTTACATTATTAAACTGCAAACGTCGAAACTAAGAGTAAATAACGGCTTGAAAAAATACGAATATACCTAGTACATCTATGTACGATTATATACTTACAATTATACAGAGTTTAGATTCTCAAAGTTTTAAAATAGTTTTTTTTATAATTTCATCTATGAAGCTATATATTTTTTAAGTAACCGTCAAACAAATATATCTTCAAGTATACTGTGACTATTTTTGTTAAAATAAAATTTTATACTTTATAGGAGTAACTGACGTAACTTTCATGTATATTTCTTATACATTATTTTGTTCTGTATTTGTTACGGGAGGGAATATGTGTATTACTCATTACATGTCTACAGAATCATAATTTTTTCCTTATTTTTCCTTAAACAATTTAATGTTGAAATGAAAGCATAATTAATGCAAACAATTTTAAATTGCAAAAATTACCTTTATGAATTTTGTCATTTTGCATTGCAACTCAATGGGAATTTTGCTATTCCATTTAACATACTATACTACATTTATAATGCATTTCTTAGCATGCCTTCGTGGTGTAGCGGTCAGTACACTCGGAGATCCGTGGTTCGAGTCCCTGCGAAGGCATTGCTCATTTTTCATAGCTTCAAACTAACTTAATGTCTTTATACATGTTTATGCATATTTTAAATGTACTGCATTCATTCGGCAGTAACATGCTAATTATTGAAGCAAACAAGTAGCTTTAAATAATTCGCATATGATCTATTTTATTGAATAAAGATATGACAACTTTTCGCGTTCTGTGGCATCCATATTTACTATTTATGCTTGCATGAAACAAAATTAAGCAATCGCAATCAACCAATTAATATTTCTCTGGCAAACAGTTAGATTTTATGTTCTGACATATATAACCAATTTTAGTTGCATTAATACTTAAATGAAAAAGAAAATCAAAAGAAAACACTTTTGTCCTTTAAGAACTTGCAGGAAACGATTTCATCTAGCAAGTGTCTGCCCGTTGAAAAAATGCGTATTATGATAATTAAGTTAATACAATAGTATATGCTCTAGATGTTAATTAATCATAGTACCTATATAATTAGATAAGAGTTCAGAAAGATCATCTCACGTGAAAATAAAAATGTAACTGATGGAACTTACATTGATGTAGCATAAAAAACAAAATTTTGGAGCGATAAATTTTTGTGTTTGTTTGGAAATTAATGCACTATGATTTGTTATAAAACTTTCTCGGAGAAAACTAAAACATATACTCAAAATGCACATTTATAAGAAGCACCAAAATGGAGAACTTAAGATCTTGAAAATAAAATTTAATTATGAAAGTCTGAAACCTTTCCTTCCTTGTCTAATGATCCAATTTAATTAACGTTAAATGCATGTATAAATATGTTGATTTATTTGTTTGTTTTTTTAGTGCCTTTTACTCCAAGGGATGCTTTACCATTCACTTTTTTACATTATTAAATTGGATTATTAAATTCAGTCAGAAATTGCAAGGGTTCTTTGACTAGGAAGAGGTTTGACTCCACGGGGTAATTCCGAAATGGAACTTGCTGGTTTGAATTATACATTAGAAAATCATGAAAGCCTCAAGCAGTTATCTTGTCCAATCACTAAAATTGATTTTGTGATAAGCAACTAGTATTTCTCGGCTCTAATCTACACGGCTACTACTGGATTATATACACCAATTTATAAAAAGGAATGGAAAAGAGCTATTATCAGCACGAATTTGAATTATTTTACATTATGACAGAATTAAGTTTCTACATATCAAATCTCGTTTTTTATAAAAATCGAACTGACCCAATACGTGAGTGTTAACATATATTAAATTAACCCTTCATTTGAACTGCTTGGCTAGGAACGAAATTTCTAAAGTATAAATATTAACTTAAAATTCAAAATATTTAATAACATCAGCATAGTCTGTTATCACTTAAATGCAGATATCATAATTCAGAAAGAAGAATTTTAAAAAATGTTAATCCAGTTTGTAATAACATTCTTTTATACTAAGGCATGTTAACTTTAAATATGTTATGAAATGCGACATGCTGTCAATTGCATAGGCAAATAAGTTCCGATAATATATGTAAATGCATATTTCCTTTCATACATTCTCTTAACTTTGTTTGTTTTAGTGCTAGATAAATTAGTTATTGTACTATATTTTGCATCCTTTCTTCAATTTCGTAGTATTTTCTTTATCTCACTCTCATTTCTATAGACGCTTCCTCTATTTTCTTTTCAAATGCAAGTTAATAGGTACTTTAATTTTGTGTTCTTTGAAAATCACAAAATTTAGTTCTACTACGCTAAAGGAATGAAAAAACTTCTTTACCATTAAATGTGAATAATTCTATTTAGAAACTTTTCTCATATTAAAGGATTATGTTACTGACTTTAATTTTTAAATGTTTCATTTTCTTGGAAGAATTCCTAAAGGAAATGCTCACTATTTACATTATTTCGTCGTACACAAAGATGTAGATTAAATGCCTCTAAAATATATGGTACTGAAAAATATTTTAATTTATTTCGTTAAAATAGTTCATGTGAGGTAACAACCTATTTCAGCAAGCGAGATCATATAAAACTGAAATTAAATATGTAATATATTTGAAAAGCTTTGTTATTTTAAGTAATAAAGAAATTTCTTCCGTTACAATTTTTAACATAAAAAGAACTATATCTGCTTGAAAAATTCGGTCAAACAACAAACAACCTTATTTTGGGCATATATTTTAGTCAAGGATCTATCGATTTTGAGGGCAAAAAGGTACATGTCCCTTTGCATCAACAGCAAAGAAATCTGCTACGAAGGTGTGTGTGTGATTATGGCAAAGCCTCGAGGGCTATCTGCCTAAGAGGAGAGATGCCTTCGTGGAGGACTTTCTAAGGGAAACTGGCTCGTATACACGTTACACATGGGGAAAACCCCGAAAACGCCCATGCAGCCAGCCCGTTCGCGGGATTCGAACCGAGGACCGAACTACCAGTGTTCAGCGACTTTACCGCTCGGCCGCTGATGGGCCTCCTGCAACGAAGGAAAAGTTATGATTGTATTTATACCCAAAAGAAGTTCAGAGAATGAAAAGGTAGCGTCATCTGTCGGCAGAAACAGTAGTGTGTGTGTGTGTGTGTGTGTATTTGATTATGGCAAAGCACACTAGGGCTATCTGCCTAAGGGGAGGGATGCTTTCGTGGAGGACTTTCTAAGGGAAACTGGCTCGTATACACGTTACACATGGGGAAAACCACGAAAACACCCATGCAGCCAGCCCGTTCGCGGGATTCGAAGCTCCGACCGAACTACCAGTGTTCAGCGACTTTACCGCTCGGCCGCTGGTGGGCGCAGAAACAGTAGCAAACACTGGAAATTAAGTTAATGGAATTTTCAAAGCGTTAGAAAGAACTGGATGGGAGTTAAGTCTGTAACTAAACGAGATAAATATCTGTGAATCTATTTCGCTTTTATAGGCTCTTTTAAGAATGCTTTTGATAAATATAACTCTAGTGTCATTTTTCACAGTTTTTTCTGAAGTAGTTTTTAAAGTAATATTGAAAGTATGAATGCTCTTCAAAGTGTACTTCAACTAGTTGAAAGATAAATTTATAAAATTAAACTTATTTAGATAACTAAGACAAGTGTTCGGCAATGGGCAATAACATTAAAAATCTGAAAATAAACAAAATTACTTGCTAATAAACTAGCATCGGTAAACAAAGAACAACTTCCTATCGTTAATTTATGGCAGTACACTCATGATAGTTTTACTCAGGTTAAAAAATAAAATGCAAAGTGTGCGATTTATGTATAGCAAAAATTAATCGAGATATTTAGTTTTAAAATTTCAGATCGTTTTCCTTAAAAACTCACACTATTGCATAGAGGATTATTTAAGTGGGTAGAAAGAAGTATTTCAATTTGTAAAATAAAAATAAAATATCTGCTTAGTAAAGATACCTGATGTAAATGGATTAAGTGATTAACATTGATATGCAGGCTGTCGTGAACAGATTTTGATCAATTCAAAACTTTAGACGTCTTGAGAGTCTATTTCAAAACAATTTTGCAAATGAAAGAAATAAAAGAATAAATCTGTATATTCTTTCGAATAGGAAGAATAATTAAGTTTAATTATTCTTGCAATTCAAATAAATTAATGATATGTTTTAATAATGAAACATGTCTTCTTAGGTTTATTATTAAGCATAATGTTTTTTGCACTTACTCCATGTACAATTAAAACAGAAAATTACGAAAATTTCAAAAACAGTAAAGCAGAATACGTTTAGAATTCCCGATCCTGCGTTAAATTTTGGCACGCATTTTTCTGTTTTTTGTCAATTTTTTCTTAGTTCATCATATCAAAGTTCATTTTTTTAAGTACATAATAATTTTTTGTCTATTTATTATTTATGCTTTTTGTGTTTACAATATATATCAAAAATCACGTTCTTGGTGCTTACTCCGCATAAAATTCGCTTTAACAGCAAAACCACAAAATATTTAAAAACATCATATCCTTAGAATATCCGATGGACAGTTTCAAGCACTGCAGATAAAAATGTTTTAGTACTGTGTTCCTACTGCTGGCTTTGCAATTGTTGAGTTTGTGAGAAAAAGTCATTAAAGTTTTACAAAATATGAAATAGATAATAAAATTAATTCAAAATTCAAATTTCGGATTTCCAGGTGCCAGTGTTCGACTAGTGGACTATATTATTCAAATTTGTATACTTCTAGGGATCGCTGATTTTTCACAAAGCGAGAAACGTGAACACATTTATTCAGATTTCACATTTAATTTCTTTAAATGTAATACAGAACGATAACATTTGGTAGCAACAATTTGAAGATTGATACGCCGTTTATAGTAATTCAACGGAAATGGCGTTTCGAGACTAATATGCCATTCGTGACTAACGTATCGTTTGGGCTAATAAATAATTTATGAAAAAGAGAAAAACAGTTTATTCTAATATTAAATAAATAAAAGAGAGAGAGAGAGATCCCTATAATTCAAATGAAAACTCGCAAAATGAGAATTTCTAAAACTTAAGTTTCACTAATTAATTGATTTTATGTATGTTCCGTAAGATTTGCCTTGAATTGTTGCATATAATGTTGCGCATAAAATAATGTGTTTTTGAAGTATTTTAATATAATTGGTGTTACACACTAACTCTCGGCTAATGTACGATTGAGCGGGTCTGTACAACTTGTTGATTCTTTTTCGCAAATTTTATTTACCAAGACCTCAAAAGAAGAGAAAGGATAAAGGATTGACTGATTCAAAAGATTGCGTGTCTGCGCCGATTTATGAGCGAGCTAGGACACCATCAGAATGTAACCACACAACTAGTAAATTTTTCAGAGAACATTATACTCAAAAAATTTAATTAATGCGAATTTCTTTTGTTCAAACTGCGTATAATATAAACAGTCAAAAGTCTTTAATACGGACTCGTCGGAACTTCGCCGATTCCGGATTATCGGTTTTTCCGGATTATAGATCATCAGTTTAAATCTGGTAAGATGGCATGCATAAATTATAAAATTAAAAATATGAAACCGTAATTTATGAAATAAAGAGCAATTATGATCTAAAGGGTATCAAAATTTACAAAAAAAAACAAAGCTTAATATTTATTTGTTTACTTTTTTAAACATTTCTTTCAACGCGCGCATGCGTAAAGCATACATTGCGCATAGTCAAAATTAGAAAATTGCAACCAGAAAACTATTTGATGTGTATTTGTGTTATTTATAACGACGAGCAAATTGATTTAAATTATATCGGAGTACATCGAGATGAAACACTACATTTAGTGAGGAATTATAAGCCGAATAAAATAAAAACATCTGCCCCTGAAGAAGAGGATAGTGCTGAGAGATCAACTTCCAGTTCATTGCGCGCCGCGACGTTTCCCCACCCCCGCAGAGCAACGTGAAATTGATAAACAGATTTCGGAATGGTTAGAGAAACTAATAACCTCTCTGTCACTTTCTTCATGCCTTTATCCATTTTTTGCAGAAATTCCACTTTTTGTTTAATGGACATTGAAACATGCTTTCGCTTTGTAGATCCTTTGGCAGCTCCTGAATAGGAAACTCTTTTCGACATAATCGAAAGTTCAAGCTTACTTTTTATAAAATTGCTCTAACAGACTGCAAAAAATAATAAGCCGGATCCAGTTCGAAGTTTAAGGAACAACGTAATCTGCTACATTAACTGAGATATATAATTAGATAATTTTACCTTAGCTTATACCGTCCGTTATACATTAAACGCGCATGCGTAAATGTATTATGCGCATGCGTAAAGTTATTATGCGCTACGCATGCGCAGAACAATTGTAGCTTTGCGGTTCGGATTATAGATCATTCCGGATTATGGACGTCCGGATTAAAGACTTTTGTCTGTATAGATGTATTTGCACGTAATTAAAAAAAAAAAAAGAACGATAATTGCTCGCCTAGAAACTCATTGTGGTAGATCACATATTAAGAGATTTGACAATATAGAAGTTATTACAATAATTATTTTGTAAGTTCTTTACCACACAACAGTTTATGATACGAAGGAAAGTAGTTTCATGGATGAATATTTAATGGAAAGCGATATCTATTTCAATAGGAAACTAAGGAAACTCATAAAATGCCTGAACTCTTTCAAACTAAACCAACTTAGAAAAAACCATACAATAATGACTAGTAGTTGTGTATACAATTAAATCACATGAATCTTGGTATGGATGACTGATATTTTGAGAGATTCCAAATGAGATTTTGTATATTTTTCATATCTTATAAAATATGAAATTGACAACTTTGCTTTATACAAATCGTTTTGAACAAGTGGATAAGCATTATGGATAAAATAGTGCTTTAGCTTAAGTGAATTTAAAAATAATGAAGTATCCCAAAAATTCTCAAGCGTTTGCCTCAGTACTGAATGCAGTGTCTGTTATATAAAGACGCGGAGTTGGCGATAATTCTAAAAAATGCATAATATATTAAATCTGAAACACACAAAGCATCTTACTTCCAAGTGATTAAATATCAGTGCATTATACTGAAGTCGTTTGCTGTCTAGACTCAACCATAAATCATAAAGTATGTACGGATATAATATTAGCTTTCGGAACAGCCGAAGAACTATTCGGAAGGCTTGAGACAAAATATGTGATAAATCACAACGTTCTGTTATATAAAACGAGCGCATTTCATATCAGTTGCTAAAAATTGGAAATGTTAAACTGCACAATTTTTTTTATCAGTTACGTTATATCTTAAAGGTATTTTTTTAATACTTTATAGAAACAAATATCGCGTTTCTTCAAATACTTAGCGCATTTAAGTCTATGAATGTAAAAAAAAAAAAAAAGTTAATTGCAGTATGTGTGGTAAATCACAAGTACTTTTATGATTTGATCAAATCAATTTATATTAAATGATAATATGGTTTGCTACTTTATCGGAAATCCTTTAGAGTCTTAAATAGTTAAAATTTGTGAGTTGTCTGCTTGCTTGTTTGTTTATCTCCAGAGACGTCACAGAGTTGAGATTCGAGAGAGGTAGCCGTGGATTCCAAAAATTCGTGGAAAGCCATTTCTCTCATTTGCATCTTCATGCGAATTTAATCAACTGAGATATTAATTAAAATCCCGGAAAAATCTAATTTCCGTCTTCATTTTGACGAGTGGCAACAGTCTCGCACGCTGGAGATAAAAATCTGCTTTATTTCGAAAAATGTTGCCATTTCTTGCTTTCAGATTGTAAAGTTTGTTAATAAAATTTTTGAAAGTTTTACGAATTATGAAATAAAAATAGCATTGCCAAAACATTAAACATGTTATTATTTTATAAGGTCATGTTTTGATGTTGAAGAAAGCACGCGATGTTATGTGACGTCATTGTATGTCGAAAATGTTTCGTTTATGTCAGCATTTTATATAAATAGTTGCTCCTGGCAACTTTTTTGTTCAGATTAATATAATTGGCACGGTATGTTATTGCCAAGTTAATTCTTTTATTAATATTGAGAAAACGTTGCTAGATTAAATTAAATTTAAATCATGACGCTACAGGTGTAATATGTATTAACCTGAAGTGTCCAAATTTTTTGCTGTCTGGTCTGGCAACAATTTTTTTTTTTCGAATTTGTTGTTGCTTGGAAAGAACGAACTGATTTCATTCATACTGAAATGTTTTTATGCACTTTCTTTTCAGATGTACACAGTACTCATAAGTTTTACTTTGGTCGCAGTTAGGAATTTTGTATACAGTATATTAAATTACTAGTGCATTTAATTTTCAGTTTATCAGTACATAGAACTTATAAATATTGCTTTTGTCTTAGCCCGCTAGTATATCTAAAATATTTGGCAATATTAAATGCTATTCGATACACTCGCTATTCACCTTTCTATTGATAAAAGACTTGCCAGCAAATTTACATATACAATGTAAAGTGTGGTCATCAAATAAGCAATTGAAAGAAAGCTTAAATAGGGTTCTAATGAGATGTAGGGATATAAGAAACATTTTCCAGCACCTTTTTGAAAATCATGCTCCACTGTTTCCATGCAATTCTTTAGGAAACCATGCATACCTATAACAAACATTTTTCAACATGGTAGGCACAGAAGAAAAAATAGGGTTTCACACGAACGTTAATATATCCTTTGTAGTCATATGACGTCTATAAGTTAGATGTAAATGGAATGGTTTAAAATGTGACAAGTTTTAAAAAGGGGGTTCTAAGTGACAAGTTTCTAATGCAGAGCTCATACGTATATTAAGAAAATTATGTTCATAGTTTTCTTCAGTAAACATGATATGAGTTACATAAATACGCTTTTATCAAACCAAATACTAATTTTGGTCGTATAGTTACTCTTAATATTGAATTCCATATACTGTATTTTGTAGATTTTAGTTGGGCAATGACTTAGCACAACTGGACGCCATTATCACATTGCCATTTTGTAACGTAAATTTTGTTTCCAGAATATGTGGACTTCAGTTCTTGGAGATTTAATTACCTTTACCAAAATATAAAGTAAAGCGTTAGAATCGTAAATTTATTCAGCTACTATTGTATTGTATCTTGAGTATTTTATTTTACATTCCATTGTGCTTGTTTTTAAATTTTTGTATAGATACGTATGTTCTTTATTCATGTGTACATTCGTTAATGTGTTTCTCTATTCTATGTACACTTATTTCATGTGTATTCGTATGACCTGTGTCTCTCAAGAGTGAAATATTTAAACCATATCGGTAAAATCTATGTGTAAATTATCGTCTTTAAAAATTACTTCTAAATATATAAATATAAAAGGATTTGAATAAAATATAACACAGCGGTGATTAGATACATGGGAACGTTTTGGAAACACCAGGTTTTCTAAAATCATATACTGCCAAAAAATATTGCATTTTACTACAAGCAAATAAGTAGTATTTGAAGAAACTCTGATATGAAAACTAAAGTTAGATATTTGTAGCATAAAATGTTGCATTTCTTAACACAAAACAAGTGAAACTCAGTTAAGCGGTGTTGGAACCCAAAAATCTTCGAAAAATGGTGATTTTGGATTTTTCTATTTTCAAATTCTCTGCACATTTATCTTTCTAAAAATACCATCCTTTAATCTCTATGAAAATTAAAACTGTGAAAAATCTACGTTTAATTTGTCATCGAATGCTTTGCTAAATGAGGATTTTTGAATAAAAACGCGTTTTTCTCCAAACGTAATTTTTTTTTATACTCGATATGAGCTTTTTGTGATAAACTAACAATTCTTTTTTTAAATTTGTGTGAGAAAAGTGTTAAATTTTACTATGCCTAACAAAATATTCTGTAAATTACTCTAAAATTCAAAATGTTTCAAAAATATTGCAACTGAAAAAAATCTAGTCTCCATCGTAATCTTTATTCTCGTAGAAATATCTGCCACACATCGCGTTTCTTTTAGGAAAACTTAATTTTCCAATTCATTTTATGTATAGAAAGTGGTTATTGATATAATAGCTATTAAGTATAACTTTTCTTATCGGTAAACCTGTTTTCCTTTCTGGTCTGCATAATAAAATGTCTTTATTTATATAACTAAAGCAAAAGGTAGAAAGACTTATTCCCAATTCTAGCCTTTAGTCCAATTTAATGTATCAAAATAATACAGAAATCGCGCCAAAGAAAGAAAAAAGCTTATTGGTTGCCTTGTTAGAAATAAGAAGGGTTGTAATATATAAGTAGCGTAGTGCAAAACGAATATCCTTTGAAAAACATAACTCTGTGTAAATTTTATGGCCTATTATTAAAATAAAAAATATATGTCCATTAATTACTTATTTAATTTTGAGCTATATCATATGAAACATATTACAATAATAAGTACTGAAATAGCAAGATTTGGAAAGATTGTCTGTCGAAGAAATTAATCTAGAAGAAAATATTCGATATAAATCTAGTGGACAAATAATAGATTATAGTAGCAAAAATTATGTAGTTCAATTTCAGTTTCCGTAGAAAAACATATAATGGCCACGAGTTTAATTTAATAAGTGAACGCAAACGACGCTCATGATAGATGTCAAAACACGAAAATAAATAAATATTAATAGAATAGACTCTAGCAAACGCGGAAACAAATGAAAGATTCCATAATAATACGTTTTTCAAAAGTCTAAGATTTTTGCCGTCAAATACTACGATAATGAATACATTAAAGGGATTCTGATTTTACAGTTTATTTTTAATTGTACTACATAATACATTACACACATCTGAAAGAAAATAAAGATTATGCTATGCATTAGCTATGAGTTATAAATTATGTATATATGGTAATCAGATGCGCGTTTGCTTAGGAACAGCTGTGCAGACAGGATTGCATCATTTAAAAATCGTGTTGAATTTTGTGGTGTTGAAGCTATGCAATATGCGAATGAACTATTATCTTCTCACACATACGATTAAAATTTGAGAAATAAGAATTTTAAGATGAATGTATATTTCACTGCATGAAGTAAAAGATCGCTATAATAATTCACGTACTCATAACAATGCATTTTCATAAATCAGTTTATATCCTTATATAAAATATTTTCAGGAATAAATATTTTACTTTTTTAAGGGATGATAATTTTGATAAATTAAAAACATTTATAGCAAAATAATTTACATACCTTAAGACTTATTTGTTGTCACAGCTCATTATAAAGCGAAATGAATATTTTTAGGCACGGAAACATTTATCCTGACCTTGATAAAATAGGAGAGGGAATTAGATCTCAACATTATATTTTCGTACAGATTTAGAATTAGTTTACAAAACTGTTTTCACAAAACTAATCAATAAGGCACTATGTGAATGGTGCAATACGTTTTTTAATCATAATTGGAACTGAACATGGATTTATCACTTCTTTTAGATTACGAATTCACCAGGAATGGTTTAACTTTTCTTTCAGCTTACCTCTTCTACCCCCAAAAATTTAATTGGCTTTCAAAACCTGAAAAAAGAATGATTATAATGATTTCAAACAGCATTGCATTTTTTTTCAGATTCAAAGAAAGTTTAATTTAGAGACTGAAATTTAAATGATTTCAAAATAATAAAAAGTGCAATTTTTATGAATAATCACTCAACTTTCCTTTACTTCTTTATCATTTTAAATATTAGATTTTTAGATAGCATCTATTTCATCAAAAACATATTCTTTTGACAAATGAACAGTAGGTGCTCAAGCTAATTACATCTATTACAGGATTTTTCATTAACTAGAGTTAGACCAAGTTGTTAATTTCACATGACATTTTAAGGTAATGATAGTACTGATACATATGTATACCATGTCCACAAAAAAGCATATCCGGCTTTATTTTTGCAACCATCGGTCGTAGACATCTATTTTCAATTACAAAAAAATGTTTTAAATGAGATAAATATTCGCAGTTTCGAATTTTTAAATTAAATAATCTAATTTTATCAAAATTTCGAAACATAACTTTGTATAACTTCGGCCGATCCCTATAATTTTGAAGGAATATTTTATACTCTTATAAAAAGTAGCAAGTATAAATTATAAGAACCAACCACACACGATAAAACTGACCCAGATACTTCAATTACATTTAGAGATCGTGTTAATGGAAAAGTACACAAACTGAAGAGAGAATGCGTCTATTTATACGCAACAAAGAATAAAATAACGTCTTAGATTAGGGAAAGGTTTCAGAGGTTAATAGATAAAGCATTTCTATGCAGACTTTTTACGCATTTTGATACAGACATTTTTACTCGGAGCAATTTTATGTAGCTTGTCGAATGTATTCTATATATATGATCGATTTCAGTATTAGTGAAAACAATTGCCAATTTTAGTACTGATAAAATTTTAATATATTATAAATCAAATGATTAAGAAGTAAAATGATTTCTAGTTTAGTGACCTTCGTTAACGTATTGTTAAAGCATTCATAGTGTTTGAAAACATGTCAATTACTTATATGGAAATTCCCTCAGCACACTAAGTATGACAAAATTATAAATTATGTGAAACTACACACTAGTAAATCATCGAAGTATTCTACCGAAAGGCATTTAAGAGAAAAAATTTAATCCCGAATTGTTCTAAATTTGTTTATTAACCGATCCTTCAAAGCAAGTCAAATGACAACAATTTCCTCAAGATTAGAAACTAAATATATCGATCAATTTCTGTCGTACTGGGGTTAAATTTATGTTTGTTTTATTATGGAAACATAATGAGCATAAAATTATCCCAAATACAACTATATTTATCAGAATAAAAAAATTAGATTTCACAGTTTTTTTTTTCAACAGTGACTTTTTTTAAATTGTTTAAATATTAATATGTTTGTCATTTAATACATTTTTGGAATTAAAAGTATTTATCTACAACCAACGATTTGCAAACTAAAGGCCAGATAAGGACTTTTATGGATACAGTGTATTCAAAATTTTAGTAAGCAAATTTTCAGTTTCTTTTCCTAAGTTTTCTATATATAAGCAAGCAGACCATTAATTTTTATAAAATTAATACAAAAGGTTTCATTACAAGAATCAGTCATAAAATTACCTTTACTTGGCTGAGAAACATAAGGCGTCGTCTTCAGCGGATCTTATTCTTTGAAATGCGAGATAATGAATATCGTACGTAAACAGTGTTTAAATGCTACTTTTTCAAACGCATCACTGTTTGCTTCAGCATAGTGGGTGAGTATTTTTACCCTCCGATGAACTTCGCTATCTGGTTCATCCGAAACTGGCTGCTACCGGTTGTTTCTTTTAGGAGTATGCGAGAGGCAGTGCTTATAAAAATACTCCTCTCTCCTTAAAAGATATACAGCTCACCAGATTCAAAGATGCGATGCACAGTAGCGAAGTTTTCTTAAAAACCTGCTCTCACAAACTCATTTTAAAGGAGCAATGATCAACACTTTATTCCGATGTCCAAAATATTATTTGTTGCTATTAGTTCACACTAATATCAGTTTAAGCCTTTCCGGCATGCTATTTTCTAAAGTTGGAATTTAGACAAAATAAAAGGTAGGCAGTCTAATCAGGCCTGAAAGAGTACACAGGTTAAATTTTGTGAAGATAGCACTTATCGTTTTAATTCTGTGGGGGTGCCCGAAGCTGGCACACTTATTGAATAGAGCTTCGGAAAGAGTGTTGAAACGAGCGTTGCTGGGAAGCGCGCAAAAGAGTAAGAGATTTTGCCTACGATTAAAAAACACTAGATTCTGAATACCGTAGCAGATTTAGCATTACCCAGAGTGTGCCACGGGGAGGCCTCCTACTCTACAACCCCCTAAAAAGCTCTTCTTGGTTATATGATGACTACATGCGTATGAATGAAAAAAAGTAAATTGGGTATATGATATTTACATTATTTACATTTCATATTTACACTTTCGTCCATTTTTTCATGGTGGTACTTTTCGAAGAAAGTGACACCACCTTTGAAAAGCACAACCCAATATGGTATGTTTTGCACATAACCAAGATCTGTATCAGATTCACTATCTGAAGGCAATTCGCGTAACACTTTCAGTGCTTCAGAAATGGTTAACGCTTTCAAATCCATTTGAAACATAATTAAGAGTCCGAAAAAATAAACTAATATTATATCTACAATTAGAAATTATAAAATATAAAATATAATTAAATAAATGCCTACAACTCAGAACTATCAAAAATAGCGCTAACAAAACATCTTTGAACGAGCGCAAGAGAAAAAGAGAACTGCTTTAGTGAAAAACCAAAAAACCGAACAGCTAACTGATAAAATTAACCCTGACTTTTAGAAAAATCACCCCAACAATTACTTAGTTGCAAAAAGCAGAAAGACAGAACCAGGAAATGAAACGCATATGTGTACCCACATTTCTATTGTGAATGAGCTGCAGAGAAACAAAGATGCAGTTGCTTGTCCTGTCCTAGTCACTCAATGATCCCACTCTGGACACACCTAATGTTCGACGTTCGATTTTAGGCAAGATTTCATGGTAAAAATTTAAAACTGATATAGGATGAGCAGATTAGCATACAGTCAAGAAAATAACATAGAAATTTATTTTCAAACAATTTCTTTTATATGCTAAAAAATCTGGAAAATTTCTTTGAAAAATTAGGATCTTTAAAAAATTAACATAGCTAAAACATACGCACTGATCTGTAGTGGACTACCATCTGCTGTAATTATATAAGTTTAATTATATAAGTTAATTATATAAGTTTAATTATATAAGTTGATTATATAAGTTTAATTATATAAGTTTAATTATATATTCCGTTTATTATAGAAGCTTCAGAGTAACCTATAACCTATAAATCTTTTCCATTCAGTTTTTCTGTGCGTACAGAAGGAAATCTTTAGGTGTGCCCAGACCGGGCATACCGTGCCGCAAAGGGTTGAACTATTGTAAGACTGCTAACAGGTTTTGCCACAAACCAAAATATTCAATATTATCTTAGCCACGTGAGAGGAAAGCGTGCTGGAAATGTATTGCAGGATATATTTTATGGACATATGTCTGTAGTTTGATAGTTAGATAGTTAGATACTCTTGTTTACTGTTAACTCTTGTTACTCTTGTTATACTTAGTTTGATAGTTAGATACTCCATTAGAAAGAATCATTACTGAAATTTCCTTGCGTATCTGATTATGGCAAACCATACGGGAACTATTTTTTGAGTCAAGGATGTTTTCGTAGCGGATTTTCTAAGGGAATTTCATAGCAATGTTACACACTGGTTTTATAGTGTGAAAACCACAAAAGCCCCATGCAGTCATACTGTTCAAATACAACCGAACCTAACTCGAACTACCTGTCTTCAGTAATTTTAAAGCTCGGCGGTCGATGGAGCCATCAATAATGAAGCAATCTGGTAAATTAATGAAATGCTATGCATATTCGCTTATCCTGGCATTTTATAGACGAGAATTATTTCGAACATTTTTTGTGATCGGTGCTACATTCATTTGAATATGATATAAATGTTTTATTATTCCTGATTTTTACATATGGTGATAATGCATACTTATATTTTGGAAAGACGTATATGAGTTTTGGAAATGAATTAACCTCGAATAGCAATGAAATTATTCACAACAATATATTATTCATTTTTCAGTACGCTATAGATATTTACAAAAAGTTGAACTGACTCTTTAGCTTCAATAATTAAATAATTTTTTTTTACTTTGTTTGAAGTTTGACGAAACCAAAGGAATTCATGCGATTTCACTTTATTGTCTCTTAAGGAAAACGAGATTTTTACAAAATCAGTTTGAAACTGACTAAGGTATTAAATCTGACGCACCCAGTGAATACCCTGTTTGCGAATAGTGAATAAGTTAGTCGCAGTGATCACAACAACAGCCCGTGAAAGCCCCAAAGAAATCTTTTACTTGGGATGTGTTTTATTTTCTGTTTTCCTTGAATTTATATTACCTTTGATAGGATTTGTAGATAGGATACAACACATGTAGGCACGTTTCCGGAATATGCTTACAATATATTTACATATTCTAATCGTTGCTTGATTCAAAGATTCTTACATTTCATAAATTGAAATTTCATGTCTCTTCCGAAATATATCGTAACACAAATCAGTCCTCTCTACAAACTGAATATAAATTAGAAGCCATTCATAAATCTTTATACTTATTTTATGAACTTTCAAAGCATCCTTCTGAGTTATGAATGTATCTTTGTATATTGTGTGTGTATACATACTCATTCGAATGCAAGAATACTAGATATTCCTGCAAGATATTATGCTCACGAGTAAAGTATTCATAAATATTTCAAGATTGACCTACTAGTAATTGATAACTATGAAGACTTTTCTTATAAAGCTTATTTACAAATTTTAAACATATAATATGATATTATAATTATTAAAAACCGTAATTGCTGTCGGGTAATATCGATATCTTCTAAATACACGAAATATTACAAGTTATTAAGAACGTTCTATAACATAATTAAGATCGTTCTATAACACGTTTTATAGAAGTATTCTAAACACAGAACAGAAAGTGTTAAGTAAGCATTTGGTTATATATTTAGTGGAAGTCTGATTCAGTGATTTTATCATGTAAGTTCAGTTTACCGTTTCGTTACCGTTTGAAGTTCTTTTGATTGTTGTTAACATAGAAGAATATATATTTGATTATTACTGTGTTTAATTGTGCTTGTTGGCTGATTAAGAAATAGCTCTCAAAGGTTTGACTTAGAAACGGGGGATATTCTCCCAAAGGATATTTCAGGGAATTTGACTCACATTCAAATTATGAGTGAGAAAATCTACGAAAATTTAGAGTCACTTCGCTATGATTTGAGCCCGGGTCAAATTTTGAATTTTCTACTGTCTTTTCAATTTACGGGGTTCGTTTTTGATAGAAATTAGTCAGGTCAATTAAGAACATTGTGAAAGTTAAAGAATATGGGTATAATTACGCCAATGATCGGCCTTAGACCAGATTGCCTAAAATCATTTCTTCTGCATTAACTATTGAAAGTACAAGGCTTTCATGAATTACATTAGTGAAATTCAAATAAAAAATTTCCAACATTATGTACTTAATCACAGTTTTCGTATGCGCGCAATGATACCAATATCTGTATTTATTTTAATTTTAAAACTATTTCTCAAACAAGTTTAAATGAAAGTTGCGGTTTTTAATAATTCATAAAATTCGACTTTTACCTCTCTTTGGCATGATTTTCAAACTGAATGCATCACTGAGTTTTGAGAAATGAAATGACGCAATTTATAAACTTGAAAAGCAGAGTAAAGTAAACAGAAAATGAAAGCAAAGATTGCATTATGTGCCGAAACGTATAGCTAATTAATAAACTGTTCGACTATAACTGAAACTGAGACGGATTATTAGTACCTAAAATTCTAATTTATTAAATCAGCTTATTCTGTGTGTAATATAGAGTAAATGCTGAATCTCTGAAAGTTTTTGAGCCATATTTCTGAAATTTAAAAGGTAGTTGTGAATGACAATATAGCAAATTTCAAACCTAAAATTAAAAACTAATTACACAGAATTTGAAAGCTAAATATTAATGTACTTGTAGTTAATAATATCCTCTATTAATCTAATCATTTTATAATTTTGAATTTGCACTCAACATGTACGAAATTTTTATAATTTATTTAAACTAATTACATTTTTTTTAATTTAATTTAATTTTAAACTCATTTTTAGAGCAAATATTATTGTTGTTTTTAAAATATTTTAGTTACCTTAGGCATCTTATTTCGAGTATTATTTAAACTAATTATTTAAGTTAAATTTGTTATCAAACACCATTTCTGAAATCTGTTTTCTATAGGTAGTAATTATGTATACTGGAGTACAAAATTAAGACTTTTTCCCAAATAGCTCGAGAAATACTGGATAGAAACAAAAAAAAAAAAAAAACATTAGGTATGGATATAATTTATTATACGGCAATACTGTATACAAAACAACCATTAAAATTCATTATTTAGTAAGAATTATGGGCAAGAGTCCAATGTGGTCCAAACGTGAGGTTGAAAGATGACAGCGAAAACGTCGCTGGTATGTTGTGCGATAGCCTCTGACAGACAGACAACATGCACAGCGAGTAGCCATTAACAAGAGAGTTCAGGATGGCCTGTGGAATTTGCACCCAATCGTCCACCAGAGCAGGTTTCGATTCCTGATTGGTTCCGGGTGGGGTTTGGCGTATTGCAATCGCCCTCCCAAGAACATACTAACCATGTTCAATAGTATTAAGGTCAAAAGCTTTGGATAGACCCTCCATTCGATGAATATTGCCGCTTTCCATATAGTCATCAACCGAATGGGTCCTATGTGGCCGTGTATTGTTGTCCATAAAAACGAACTCAGTGCCAACAGCACTCCTTGAAAGTTGCACATATGGCTCTGTCTCTTGCCTGTACCTCTGGACATTTACAAAACCAGTTTCAAACACATGCAGTCATATTCGGGTTTCTTGCATGATCCCTGCCCAGACCATAACAATTACACCACCATATTTATCCTTTTCCATGATGTTGCTGCAATGGCATTGGGCCTCAAGTTCCCTCCATATTGAGTAATCGCGGAGAATCAGGTTGTAGACTCCATCGGGACTCATCCGCGAAACGAACATTAGCGCATTGAAGCTGTGGCTAGTGTTGGTGCTGTATGCACCATTGTAAACGCTCTCTTTTGTAAGAGGGAATGAGTGGGTTGCAAATAACGTGCTTTCTGGCATACAATCCTGTATCATGGAATCTTCTGGAAACTATAATCTTTGAAACTGATGTTTATCTGGAATTAGCGAAGACACAAGACGGTTGTGTAGCTGTAGACTTTCTTTGGTGCTTGACTGAATGTATTAAATACCGGTTGTCATTGGTTGTTGTAGCTCTCTGGCAACCTTGTTCTGGTCTTCTGAATGCTGTTCTTTGTTTTTAAACTGATTCCATAAACTAGACATGGCACTCGGTGTCACATTCAGTTTTCTAGGAACCTGAGCTCCAGACTGCCCTGCCTAAGCCCAAATTTACCTTTCTAACTACTGAATTAACTAAACACCCGGAATTATGCGAACTCCCAAATCACAAATTATTGCGTATCTAAGAAATGCTCTCAAAACTGAGAATAGTTATCTGCTCAGAAAAATCTTCCAAACATAGCGACAGGCATTTCTTTAAACGGGAGCTTCAGAATAAAATGGTGCTAAGAAGTCCCAATATTTATACCTACTCTCCATCATTTATATGATATTTGCATAGAGTTTGGATGTTAAATATAATGCTGTGATGAAAGTAGGAAAAAAAAACTGAAATGTTTCAGATTTTAAATTACGCCCAAAGGGGCGTTTTTTAACGTTTTGTGTGTTACCTTTATTTATTAAATATCATGTTATTTCCACTTAAACCGTAATATTTATTTCAATAGAAATGTCTCAAAATAATTTTAAAATGAGCCTATCTTTAGAATTTCCGATACACAGTTCGACGCACTGGAGATAAAAAGATTTTTTTCCCGTAAAGTGCTGCCATTGCTCGCTTTTAAATCTTTGAGTTTGTTACTCAAAAATTCGTTAAAGTTTTACAAAATATGAAATCGATAATAAAACAAATTCCACATTTCAAATTTGCATTCGCTGCTGAGCTGTCGAGCTGGTACGACGTTACTTTTATCGCTCCTGTTATCTTAGGTGTGATTTATTGTGCGAGCCTCGTGCTCATGTGTAAATCTTTCTGCATCGTGTTTCAACGTTATATTTTTCGACTGTGGTGGTGTTCTCCTTTTATATAATGAGCTTATTAATAGTGACTGTGGATTATTTCTAAAAAATTCATCATGCAAAGGGATAATTCTCCTTCGACGGCTATAATGGATCTGGAAAACAAATGTGGAGTCGACGAAGGCTTACTTCAGTTATTTCAAGGTAAGTTGCTACTCATTGTGACTTATATCCTGATTTTAAAAGCTTGTGTTATGATGATATTGTTCAAATGGAATCTAATCCCATGCAAAAAATAGCTCTCAATATGGTGTTTGATACCCTCATATGTTTAATTCTAACAAACAACTTGTTAATCAAATTAGTACCAGTAGTTCGAATGTTATTGAATCTGATAAAACTATCATTAAGACTAATGTTTCGGATAAAACCCTAATTGGTAATGTATGCAATTCTAACATTAATATTCCTAATGGTAATAACCCTGATGTTGATAATGTAAATGAAAAGCTTCAACGGTCTTCTGAAAATCACATAAACGTTCCTTAAGCAGGTTGATGCGGATGGCTTTACGTTGCTGAAAAATACGGCTCGCCCTCTCAAGTTAGCGAAACCGAATATTGAAATTCCAGTTAATAATAAGTTTGAGAATCTGCTAAAACAAGTAGATGATACCACTGAGATAAATATGGATACACAAACTGTTGTTCAAGTTGCTGAACCCAAAATTATTATGGTTAAGCCTGCCTGCAAATATTCTGATTTTCTTAAACAATTACATGATGCTACTAAATTAAATTTTGCAGAAAAAGTCACTTGTGACTTTCTTAAAATTTTTCCTAAAACTAGTGATGATCACAGAGGGATAACAAATTATCTTGAGGCAAAAAATATCGAACATTACTTAACTCAAAAGAAGATGGATAAGCCCATAAAGGTAGTTATTAGAGGCCTACCAATTGCTTGTTCTCCTGATGATAACCATGACGAACTTCTGAACTTAGGTTTAAAGGTGAAAAATGTTGCACAAATGCACAGACTTAGGTCGCGTGCACCAATGCCTCTCTTCCAAATTCAGCTTGAAAACGTTAAAGGTGTTGACAAGGTATATGATATTACTTACTTTATGTTGTTCTATGTTGAAATTGTCGAATGCAAGGTGAGTGGGGGTGCTGTGCAGTGTCACAACTGCCAACACTTCCACCACCATTCTGACTCTCTTAAACTCAATCCACGCTGCGTAAAATGTGCAGGTTCCCACAAACCTTCAGGCTGTTCAGCTAAGAAATTTGATGTTGTTAAGTGCTGCAACTGCCTGGAAACAGGACACACAGCAAATTACAGAGGATGCCCTCCCGGAAACATTTAAAAACAATAGTAATAACAATAAGAAAATTAGTAAAGTAAAATCTACCCAGGTTACTCCTGGAATTTCTTATGCTAACATTACCCAAGTTTTTAATATTGCTCAAAATACAACGACTGAGGCTAAGAAATCCGGCAGAAAACAAGATAAAACTAAAGATGTTGGCATTAATGCTTTCTCAGACATATTCAAGTTAGTAAAAGAAATTTACAAGTTCAAAGGTTTCTCCATTGCAAATATTCTGCAAAAACTCTCAGCTGCAATGCCTGAAATTCAAGCCGCTAACAACTCCATTGACAAAATTTTTATTTTATTCAACCTCTTTGAGGGAATCTTTATGAATAATGCCAATTAATAATATGCAATTTTCATATTTATGTTAATATTTAAAAAAAAACTGTTCTGTACTCCACATGTAGAATATTTATGTACTCTCGGTTTTGGTAGTTATGCTCTCTCTTCCAGTTTTCATTACCAGTTTTGTATTTTTGTTCATAATTAATTATTGTCACTATACGTTTTGCACATTATCATGTTCTAATTTACGATTTGTTCTAATTCAATATGCTTCTAACTCGATCTCTTCTAATTCGATTACGATGTTTTAATTCGATCTGGGGTAGGGCCTTCGGCCCAGGCACCCAGGTTTTCTGACACCGCTCCACAGGAGGTATCAATTTGGGATTTCAGATGCCCATATCAGTAATAGGATTACATCATTCAAGATTGGAAGGTTCCATATGCCGTTGTTTTATCACAATGCAAGAAATATACATACATTTATGCAGATTTTTCATTATTCAGTTTCTTCAAATATAATGGAGGACTCTAACATTTTGTGGCAACAGTTTGAAAAGTGAACCGACATTTATAGGAGTCCGACGCAAAATGCCAGAACGAAAGTAATAGTCCTAAGGGACTCAAATCCCTTTGGACTAATAATAAAGAAGAGTAAATTTTTATGATACTAACATAACTATTAATATATATATATATATATATATATATATATATATATATAAGAATTTTTTCATAAAAACATAATTTTCTGCTATATATTACGTACCAGTTATATGATATTTAACTGTTCTTCTATTTCATTCAGTCTTTCCACA
Organism: Stegodyphus dumicola; assembly: GCF_044657685.1. Taxonomy (NCBI): domain Eukaryota; kingdom Metazoa; phylum Arthropoda; class Arachnida; order Araneae; family Eresidae; genus Stegodyphus; species Stegodyphus dumicola. The sequence continues at coordinate 92,406,740 of NC_140772.1, read as the reverse complement.
ATTTTATTGAAAAGGTACCTGTGTTTCTATCATAAAATGTCTTTAAAATAACTAATGTAGCGAAGGCAAGACCTTCCGTCAGTTCTGTGTTAAGTCATGGTATTAATGGAGTAGCAATTAGCTTTAAATAAACTATCAATCCCGGCTGATCGTTTGAAAATAATTTCTGATTTGTTTATAAATTGTATTTTAATTATACACACTATTCATTATTGTAGTTATTTTCTCCCATAAAATAGACAACGATAACACATGAATTCCCAAGAAGATGAGCCATACAAAAAGTCGTTATTAAATGGGACATTTGATTGAGGCTACTAGCCTCTATTTTCATTTATGAGGTATTATAATACTTGTGCACACAAAACACATAATAAATTAATATTTGGTATGTTCTAAAGTAAAAATGAAATTTTGTACACTCATATTATAGTTTTATAATGCTTAAAAGAACTATGAACCGGTGTAGTGATTAGCAATCTTGTCTGCTGTAGCGATGGGCCTAGGTTCGAATCCTGGAGAAGGCATGGGTGTGTCTGTCCGTCCCTTCATAGGAGGCAACGGTTGTTACTCATTAAGAGCTTTCATAATGAAGTGGCCAACACTTCCGGCCCGTGTATTGGCGCAAGGCTAATAATAGCTGTTAAATAAAGCACCCGGCCATTAAAAAAAGAGGATGATCCAAATCTTGCTTATTCTCAACAAGAATTTTTAAATTTCCGAGTTGCAGAGTTTAACTGCTGATATATATATATATATATATATATATATATATATATATATATGTATATATATATGTATATATATATGCATAATCAACCAATAATATCGGATTTGTAGCCTACCTTAAATTAGTTTTCTTATCTAGATAAAAATTAACAAATCTTCTTAGACAGTAGAATGGTTTTAACTCTCAAATTTACAAATTTTGGTAAATATCAGTACTAAGTAGTTTTTAAGATTCTCTTTAATAAAACTAAAAGTAAGATTTATTAAGCAGTTCTAAATTCATATCAATATTATTGTTATATATGTCTTATTAAGCTTTCCATTTTTAATCATTGAAGTTATTTTAAAGTTAATTAACTTTCTTACAAATTCCATATTTTAATATTAGAAATGTTTAAATATTTATTCTGTTTTTCAATTAGTTTAACGGCACTTTACTCTTCTCTTACTTTCACATGCATTTAGTTTATAATATAATACATATTTAATTAATAATAATTAGTAAATATGAGCACCTACAGCAATTTCAAGATTCATAAAAAATCCATACTTTCTTATATTTATATTTGGATTTTGACTTCCTCTTAATCTATTTCTTTTTCATATTCTTCTTTTCTTTCTTTTTCATATACTATTGCATTATGTTCAACTTCCTATACATCTAAAATTTGTATATTGTTGTATTGTACTTATAATAATTTGTATTTAAATTATAATTTTCATAAACTCTTGCATCATAATTCTAGTTAATAGAAGATGTTTCTAACACCTTGGCACACACTAATTTTCAGTCTAAAATATGCAAATTATTTTCCAGTCTAGTTTCATACTAAATTATTTATAAAATTACTTATTTGAAATTATTTGTAAAGAAAAATGTTTGCTAAAGCACGCTAATAGTATTCTAACTGTTGAAATTTATAATGCAATGAGTTTATGCGATTTGTAATATGACGCATTTCTAATTTTTGTAAATACTTTTTTTCATATATATTTGTCATTTTTATAAAATTTTTATCAATAATTTTTCATTAACATTCATAATTTTTATACGCCCACCAGCGGCCGAGCGGTAAAGACACTGAACACTGGTAGTCTGAGGTTCGAATCCCGCGAACTGGCTGGCTGCATGGGCGTTTTCGTGGTTTTCCCCATGTGTAACGTGTATACGAGCCAGTTCCCCTTAGAAAGTCCTCCACGAAGGCATCCCTCTCTTAAGGCAGATAGCCCTCGTGTGCTTAGCCATAATTAAATAATCCAATCCAATCCAAAATTTTTATACAGTCGTTAACATTTGAAATTTTTCCGATGGTTAGTATTTTTTAATGCTAAATTGGTCCGAAATCTGTAGTTAGATTTTAAAGTTTTAAACTAAAAAGAACTATCAACTTAGAACTAAATACTTCAAAAATGAGTTCTCAGTTCTAAAATGAATAATCCTGGGATTTATTACTATTACATGAATGGCTGCTCATCTGAGTCTCTGATTTGCTTCAGAAGGACTAAAAACGTCTCTTAGCCAAGAACATTACTTCAAGCTAGATCCTGCTGCAAAACATATTTCCCTTTCAAATGTAAGTACAAAGAAATACCTGCGTAAGAATCTTATTTATGTACTGCCGTCAGTCCCCATTTGTCTCTGCAGTGCTTTGGCAATTTAAACTTGTGTATGTTATACACCCATCTCTCCTTGGGGAGTCAACTATATTCTTCATGTTTCAGAAAGAGGAAACTATTTAACGAGATGGGGTTTTCTTTTTATCTGCTTTTACAGATCATTTCTTCAGTACATTTTAAAAAGACTTGGAAGCGGTTACTCTTTTTAACTTGCAGTGTTTGATTATGGGATACGTCCTGAATATAAATTAATTACAATTTCCTGTTAAGAAACACATATTTTTTTCCTTGAATAAGGTACGCTATTTGTAGTTTTATTCTTATTTTTAATTTGGTATTTATGGAGACTTTAGTCAAGTAACTATGCATTAATGATTGGATTATCTTATTTTCTTATTGAAATCGCTAATAAAAAGAGCGTCCCCGTTAGAGATTCCCTTTTATGAATGTAAGTCTTTTTATGGCATTCGAAAGAAATTCAAAAGGGAGATTTGAAAATGTTTAAAAGGCAAGCCTTCCACTCCAGTTTTAATTTGAGCTTTCAGGCTTCTTTGCTTATGTTTGATTTTATACTGTTAAAATGAACGTCTTTTTCAGAATTTCGAATGCTTGTATTTTACAATGATTCAAATGTGAACTCTTAAATGCGCAGCAGAAATCAGCAGATTGAGAAATAACCACAAAGTTAAACTTAAAAATTGGGAGAGATACAGTCTGAAATATAAGAGTGGGTTATAAAAGAACACTAGCTCGTAATAACGTTCTCTTTTTTTCAAGAGGCCAATGAGTAATTTTTAGCAAAGCTGTGACAAATGCATCTTTTAATAAACCGTGTATAAGGTCGCATCTGAGCATAATAAAAAGAGGAAATTATAGATTGAAAAAAATAGATTCAAATTTTAACGTCTTTTAAAATTAATGTACGAATAATTAAAATTGTTACATGTTGTTGGATTTAAAATACTTCTTGGATATGTAACCCTCCAAATAAATTAATTTTCGATATACTTTTAGCAGAAAAGTTGAAATAAATATCTAAAAATTATTAGTTATTGAGAAACTAGTTATAATTTCTGACCTCTCTGTTAATATGGTAATCCGTCAATAATGATATCTCACTTTGAAATTACTAATTATATTACATTTGCCGTTGCTTATCTTATGTAAACAATGAAACACTAAGGAAAAATGTAACACACCCTATAGTCATCCCAAGTCGGTTATTCTATCTCAGAATCGAGTGAATAAATATATAGTCTTGATTTGCATATTACGATAGGGTACACTTTAGAAAGTTCATTACATACCTAAATGCTTTGGATTGTTGTTTTATTCTTTATTTGCGCAAAAAATTAATATAACAAATTAATATTTTAATTATGTGGATTCATTTTGTTTTTGTTTTTGACGACGCTACAATCTATCATATAATTTTTTGACGTTGCGTCCATTGCATGAATGCGCGCAGTGCGATTTTTATTTAAATTTCGTAAATCTTAGGTACCCGAAGAGGAAAACAACTAACCACACTCCATTTAATGAATATTTAATAACTGATTAACATTTCTAACGTTTCTAACGTCATTAAACAAAATTTAGAATGGGAGATTTTTGTAATTCCCTCATTACATAGTATAATTTTCTGCACTTTAGAATATAACAGCGTCATATTTCAAGATATTTACTTGCACTATTTATTAAAGAAATATTTTTTCTTTTCATTTTTTCTTTCATGGTGCATTATTAATTATTTAAAAAATTTCATTCAGCAGGTTTTCAGGAATTTTGTTTCTGGACATGCACATTTTGGACAACTCTATATAGAAATTAAAACGACATTTTTATATAAATTATATTAATAATATATTTTTATTTATGCGCTACTGATATCATGCATAAATAAGTTAATAACATATGCAGATTTAAAATAGCACCTACTTTAATATTTTCAAAACCTACTGACTGAGAAATTGTTCTTAAGGAATACTAAAACCTTACTAAGCCAATATTCAAAACAAATTGTCTAAGGAATACTTTTATATTATAAGAGAGCATCCAAAGGTTTCACACTTATCGCATTACATACATTATTTAAACAAGCGTCTAAACTACTTTTAAAATTTTCATTTTCATTACCACTTCATTATTACTATTATGTTATTCAATCGAGTTTTAACAGTTTGTTCTGAAAATAAATTTTATATCTATGTAGAAAACTAAAGCATTCATTAAACAGATCAGTTATTCATTAAGTTTCCCTGATGTAAAATGTACTAAAGTTCTTCAGAAGCATAAATAAAATAATATATATGATAGCTTGTACCACTAACAAAAGATTTATTTCATTTAATGACGAATATCACGATTTTAGAAAGTGTTAGAATCAGTGATATTGATAATAATTTGAATATGATTGCAAAATTAGCCCGAGTAGAGTCATAGTATTAAAATAGCAAGATAAATAAAATTTTATTTCCTTTTAACTTGATTATTTAAAGCTTTCCTGTTAACCTGATTTTAAATAATGCTTCGTTCTAGTTATCCACGGAGAAAAGCTGGCCCCAGTTTTAAATTAAACCACATTTTACGTTCTTTTCAATAACATTAATTTTCCTTTTCATCCTTGGGTTCGTTCTTAGCATTTATTTCACCTTCATTATCAATTATCACAGTTTATTTTCCCAGCAATACAGTTAATGTTTGAGGAATTTCTTAATTTGTCAGACTTCTACTTCTTCGCATATTTGAAGAAATATCTTGAAAATTACATCATTAAAGTATTATTTATGCGTATGTACCTGAAAACTTAGATGCCTGAGAAAAATTGCTTAATGTTTTTTTTTCAAAAAATTAGAAAAAAATTGCTAAAATGTAATTAGACAGTATAAATAACAAAAGTCAGAAAGAAAATAAAAATCGAAAATAAACTTATTTTAAAATTCCAGACTATAACCATTGATTTCTACATATAATAAATGGTAAAGGTATTTATATCCGCAAACTCACAGTTCACAGAAAGTGAATATTTTGTACCACTTAAATGTTTGATTAGAATAAAATCTGTCGGAGTTCAAAAAAGGCAGCAATCAAGGTGAAGACAAAGTAAGCGATAAATTGTTCTAAATGCATTAGTAATGCCACCTGGCGTTAAAAACATTAAGTTGTGCATGAAATCCACCAGCAGTCACTGAAAGTTTAAATCTGATTTAAAACAATAAAAAACGGATGATTATTCCTGTAAAGGAATATCAATGAAAATTATTTCCACGCCATCATTTTTGCTATATGGCTTCTGACTTATATCTCTTTAGGATAATAATCTATGCCTGATGAAATCACCGAAAATTAGTTTAATGCTGGAATGTCATTACCTGTAGGGAGAGATTGTCTGAATAGATAGATACAATGCATTTCTCATGAAAGGTTTCCATGAAAATGTTTCTTTCAAGCCTTGCATATATTGCCATCTTTGTTCTCGCTAATTTTAATATCTATAGCCAAGTATGGCATGGTTGCCTCAATGTTTTGTTCATATAAACACTAAGGCTAAACATTCACTCTGAAGACTTCATAATTACTCAAAGTTATTTAAAAGGCAGAAGCTTTATGTTATGTAAAATAAAATTACTTTTATAAATAGCGACAATTTTGTGAAAATTGCAAAATACACCGGTCTTTATTCAGTTTATTTAGAAAATAATGTGATTTTATCTTGTTCTTGTGGCAAAGCACATTTTTTGTTATTCAAGTATAGGAGGGAGTTTTTTCTAAATAAAAATGTGCATAAAAAGTGTCTGTGAGGCACATAAATAAATGTAAAGTTTTATAACCTTCTTTCGCTGGTGGTTGTTTCTGATATTTATATTAGAATTGCAAATAATGAATAAACCTGTAAAAAATTCCGTTTCTAGGAAAAAGTAGTAAAATTTACGCATTTCCTTTTTGTAAGTGAATACGTCATCCGAAAAATGTACGCTTTTCTACCAAATTAAAATTTAAAGTGGAATCAAAACTATAGTTTTCATTTCATAATTTACTATTGTCGTTCTTACAAGCATATACAAGCCTCAAACGTCTCTAATGTTTTCAAGCTTTTTAAAGATAAAAAAGGAGATCGAAGCATTAAAATATATATTCGCCTTTAGGTTTGTACAATATCCTTTCGTACATTCTAAACAGCATCCAAATTTTTTTTAATTAAACAAATATAAAGAATTCCATTTTCAGCACGGTTATATTCCATCATTTAGCAACATCGGTAGTGTTCATGATTAATATTCTGTCGGCAGTTATGTAAAATTTCATCTCATATTAAATTGTATTTTCTAGGTGAATATTGCAAAACGTACTGAGAATTCCAGCAATTAAATTCGTTGATTTTAGACTACTTTCTAATAAATAATAGACAAGGATTAATGAAACTAAATTATTATGTTCCGTTTTAAAAACAGCATATACAAAGTATGACACAAAAAAAAACGAGACCGGTCCAATAAATTATTGTACTTACAGAATAGATTCGTGTCATTATCACTTTTGCTGAATTGAAGTAGTTCCATACTTCAATTCAGCGAAAGTGGTTGTGAATGCTGAATGGAAGTAATTCCCTTCAGCATTCACACACTTCTGCCATTGCTGATAACAGTTCTAGAACGAGGTTTTTGCAAGGCCCTTCAGAAGATTTTCCGTTTTTGCCTGAGCTCTCTTAGCTGAGGTAAAATGAGTTCCCTTTAAGTAAGATCTAACTTTAGGAAATAAAAAAGCTCGCATAAAGCCAAATCAGGTCAATAAGGAGGATACTCTATCACTGTAATGTTTCTTCTGGCCAGAAACCGTTTGAAAGATACGGTCGTGTGAGCGAGTGCATTGTCTTGATGCAACAGCATCCATCACTCCACAACTGAGGCCTTTTTTAATAATTTTTCAGGATGTCTTCAATGAAGTAGTGTTGATTAACAGTCTGACCACTGGGAACCCATTAAATCACAATGAAGATGCTGGACGCCAAAGGGGGCACCCAGTAAGTGTTCATCATCTTCCACCTGTCCCTTTCCCCTGAAAACCACTTATATCATTCAAACACACGTGCATGAGACAAAACTCCATAATCCTCGATTAACATTTGAAATATTTCCTCCGTGGCTGATTCCCTAAGCTTCACAAGAAACTTGATGTTCATTTGCTGTTCGGTTTTTACATTTTATGTATTTTTTCCGGCCGAATGCAGTTGCACGTGTTCACTCAATGACGCAGTACTGCCCACTGGGGTGGTCGGTTAAGTCGAAACTGACCGCATGGATAGAGGATGTGTCACCATGACGTCACCAAAACAATTGTTGCCAATTCTACTTTGTTTCCAAGCTACACACTTAGTCTCGTTTCTTTGTCACACCTCGTAGAAATTGATTATAGAATGAGTGAGTTCTTCGACTTTAAAGCGTACATTTTTGAATGTCTAAGCTGATTTAGTGATTTTTCAGCATTTGTATTTTAGCAGCCACATTCCTGAATATTTTAATACAATTACCAACATCTTTATACTTGCCTGTATTCATAGCACTTTGAGTTCTAACCATGTTTACACGAATTATTAGGAATTTTTGTGAGGTACTTAATTCACAGGCTTCATCCTAATAATTTTGTTGTGCAGTGTGCTGCGTCTTTAATATTTTTTTTAGTCGTATTGTACATAACGTTCCTCTGGATCACTATTAAAGTGTGTATGCACAACAGCCTGAAGTTCATTTCGTTTTATCAATGTATTTAACATTTGCTTAAATATATTTAATTTGGATAAACTTAATGACTTCGAGATATTTAAATAATACGACGTCTTCGTAAATAGTAGAGCTTAGCATCTAACATAAAAGCATCAACATGTTTACCCAGACATTTCTTTTGGAAAATTGTTAGATTATTTCAATAAAAATTTATTTTATAAATGCAACCTGACAAGAACGTAAAAATATTTGAAATTTTTCATGCTTTTTTGCATATTAAAATCAAATCAGAGAGTGAAAAAAACAGATTTATACTTTTATAAGTAATTAACTATTATTATTATTCCGTAATATACATTTATGAATGGATTTTATTGCTCAAAACATCAGCAATACGTAAAAGTTTAAAAGCCAAATTCCAAGGATTCTCGTGTGTATAGAAACATAAAACTGTATGCGGCAATTATTTCAGTACTTTTGCGTTAACTTTTTAAAATCTACAGAATAAAAGTTTTAATTAAAAATTATTTAAAAATCATGGTAATCTGTTTAAATGATTTTCTTTAAGTTAATAAGATGAAAACCTTATTAAACATAAAAATTTCATTAAATGCCTGTGCACTGCTAATTACTGTGTAATTACTGTGTCACTTTATTAAGTCTATTAAACAATAGACTTAATAAAGTGATATTTGTCACACAGAATAAGATATATTTATTACTTAATCTGTTTAAATAAAGTTACCTTAAAATTTGAAAGTTAGATTTCAAAGTTAAATAACATTTTTTTTCATCCATCGTCTTTTAACTTTGAAATTTAATTTACATACTTCCACGCAATCTAATAGTCACTTTTTCCTTAATTTTATTATTCTTTGCTATTATTCTGTTAGATGATTTCGAATTCCATTGCCACATACAAAATTCTTTTGTACTGGAAGAAACTTTGACTAGCTAGTTTATTGTCATAAATGCATTCAAAATTTCTTGAATGTTCAAATGACTTCTCATTTGAAATTCTGTTTATTTACCAACAAAGGAAGTTCAAAAGAATTTCATTTACAAAGTATTTTAAATAATCCTTTGGAGATTTCAAGATAAACTTCAAATGTTTAACTGTAAAAATATCTCTAATTTATTAGACAATTAGTATTTAATAGTTTTCACGTATTATTTAAAAATGTAGAAATTAGCAGATTGAATGAGACATAAATGATTCGGAAATGATAAGTAGGTTAGGAAACGTTTTAATAGTTTTTGTGTTATGATATTATTAATAAATCACTCTTAATAGTTTAGAAACATATAATATTACTGCTTTCTTATGCAACACGATCGTGGATTTAAAAAGTGCAGAGAAAATGTCTGGATTAAAACCTTAATAAACTAATAACTTCTATATTTGTTTTTTAAGTTTCTGTATTAAATATGATTATGTTGGTGAATCTCTTATTCTGCAACGAAATACTAAAACCTTCTCCTTGTTTACAAAATTCTTTAAGAAGCTAAATCCTTTGGAACTTATTACGTGCACTCCACGATCTATGTTCAAGTTACCATCTTCTCGTGATGAAAAAACTTGTATTATGCTTATTTATTTTCATTTTGCTTTTCTCTTATTCCTCATATTTTTTTACGTTCTTCAGCCACTTTCTTCCGGCATATTCCGAAGTTTTATTCCTTTGCCTGTGCTCATTTTTCATGGTCTGTACTTTGAACCATATACTTACAACAGCAGTATATTTCTTTCTTTCACTCAAGGGAATAAATAATGGAATCGTGGATGAAAGCAAAAGATTAGCTTCCTGTTTTGGCAGCTTTCAAGAGCCGTGCGAAAGATTTTCAGGAAATGTTCTATAACTCATTGTTGCATATTGTGAATATGTTGCACTTGTGGTTGATTTTGAATGGTTGCGAAATTCTAGAAAACATTTGTTATAAAGCAACTAGATACAATGTGTTGGATAAGCAATAAATTCAATGAGGTCAGTTTGAGTGTTGAAGTTTTGTTTTAATTTTTTTATAGTTGTTAAATTATTACAGTATTGTATCGAAATTATTGCAGTATTATTAACCTCTTTCTCAGATATATTTGTCATCTTCTTAGAACTTTTTTAAGTATGCAATATTGATCATATCCACATTATGTTAGGGAACAATTTAATTTGTAAATTTATGTATGTGATCCAATCTGTCCCTGAGAAGACATAATAATTGAGAATGACATCTTCATAAGAATAAACTGAATGGAGTCCCTGAGATCATGTGGTTTTCTATTAAGTTCTCACGTGCACGCAATGGCCTTTGCAAAATTTAAGTAAAGGAACGTTTGACATGGAAAATTAAATGTATCTATTGAAGAAAATAGTTTAGCAATAAACGTACTTCTTTTTCTTATTTTTGCAAAAATATTTTAAACCATAAATTATGTTCAGTGTCTATATCATATTATTGGATGATATACTCTGGAAGACGACTGATATAAATCTTAACAGCAAAGCACCAGTTATTGCTATTAATTTTTTTAGTCCTGTTTTAGAGCTCACGTATTTAAACTTAAGGGATCTGTGTTCTAATCAAGAAGTTCAAAACGCATAATTAGTCTGAAAGTCTTAAAGAAGTTTGATAAGATCTAATCGACATTATTGAGAGTTTATGTATCCATTCACAAGCGTCAGTTCAGAGGATTTCTGTACGCAAAATGAAATTAGAGATTTGTTAGCAATTTTCTTAGCCAAATGGTAAATCATTTCTTTCATGATAGCTGTCGGCTTAGTTTTTAATTAAGGCATAGCATTGTGACGTAAATAAACATAAACGCAATAAAAGGAAGGTAAAATGATCTATGTACTAATTCAGAAGTCAAACAACAAAAATCAGCGTTATATTTAAAAAATTTTCACAGGACTAGTTTCGATGGTTTTACCGAACCATCATCTTCAGCTGCAAAACCGCAAATGAACAAGATAGGAAATAATGTTTAGATAAGATAAGAAAGCCTGGACAAGAATAAGCAAGTGGCGCCATCTGTTGGCGAAACCACAACTAAAACATAATTTCTCTAAAAGCCGAAGGCAAATTTGGATTGGAATTAGGATCGTTAACTAGAACAGAAAGATTTTTATGAATGTGAAATGCCTCTAGAAAATCCAGTTCTCCAATGGAAGATGTTTTTTGAATAATTTTGGCAGCAGAAAAATTGAAAGTGTGATTTTCGGACCAACAATGCTGAGCAACAGAAGACTTCTGTGTTTCCTTTTTTCTAACATATGCCTCATGTTCTTTGACGCGAAATTTTAAGGCTCTCTTAGTTTGGCCAATGTAAATTAAACCACACTGGCAAGGAATCCTATAAATACCCCAGGAATTCATATCCGGTATGGGGTCCTTGAGTATAGAAGTTGGAATTTTATTGATGGGAGAGTAAACAACCCGAAAGTTAAATTTCTGCAAAATATGTGCAACTTTATAGCTAATTGATGGAAAGAAGGGAATGACAACAGAATTTTTATAATCTCCTAAAATAAGAGTGTGGCTTTTAGTGTGTTGAGATGAGAATTTTTTAACTGCTTGATTAATAATGTTGGGTGAAAAGCCCCTGTCAATAGCTATTGCTTTTAAATAATTTAGTTCTTCATCAAGGGCTAGTTTGGAGGAGCAAACTTGAAGAGCACGGAAAACATAGGAATAAAATGAAGCTAACTTTTGTTTAGTCGAATGACATGATTTAAAGTGTGGTGGAAGGCAAACCGATGAGGGTTTACGGTAAACTGTAGTACTGAAGTTGGATATGTTACGTGTGACCAGAATGTCGAGAAACGGAAGAGAATTGCAAATCTCAAGTTCAAAAGTGAACTGAATAGCAGGATCAATAGAATTCATGAATTCTCTCATTCTCTCGACATTCTGGTCACACGTAACATATCCAACTTCAGTACTACAGTTTACCGTAAACCCTCATCGGTTTGCCTTCCACCACACTTTAAATCATGTCATTCGACTAAACAAAAGTTAGCTTCATTTTATTCCTATGTTTTCCGTGCTCTTCAAGTTTGCTCCTCCAAACTAGCCCTTGATGAAGAACTAAATTATTTAAAAGCAATAGCTATTGACAGGGGCTTTTCACCCAACATTATTAATCAAGCAGTTAAAAAATTCTCATCTCAACACACTAAAAGCCACACTCTTATTTTAGGAGATTATAAAAATTCTGTTGTCATTCCCTTCTTTCCATCAATTAGCTATAAAGTTGCACATATTTTGCAGAAATTTAACTTTCGGGTTGTTTACTCTCCCATCAATAAAATTCCAACTTCTATACTCAAGGACCCCATACCGGATATGAATTCCTGGGGTATTTATAGGATTCCTTGCCAGTGTGGTTTAATTTACATTGGCCAAACTAAGAGAGCCTTAAAATTTCGCGTCAAAGAACATGAGGCATATGTTAGAAAAAAGGAAACACAGAAGTCTTCTGTTGCTCAGCATTGTTGGTCCGAAAATCACACTTTCAATTTTTCTGCTGCCAAAATTATTCAAAAAACATCTTCCATTGGAGAACTGGATTTTCTAGAGGCATTTCACATTCATAAAAATCTTTCTGTTCTAGTTAACGATCCTAATTCCAATCCAAATTTGCCTTCGGCTTTTAGAGAAATTATGTTTTAGTTGTGGTTTCGCCAACAGATGGCGCCACTTGCTTATTCTTGTCCAGGCTTTCTTATCTTATCTAAACATTATTTCCTATCTTGTCCATTTGCGGTTTTGCAGCTGAAGATGATGGTTCGGTAAAACCATCGAAACTAGTCCTGTGAAAATTTTTTAAATATAACGCTGATTTTTGTTGTTTGACTTCTGAATTAGTATTTATTCGGCGTGTTATTGTGTCTTAATTATGATCTATGTAGTCACATTCTTTGAAATTTTCTTTCAGCATTCAGAATATATGCAATCCAAAATCTGTATTAAAACTAAGACAAAAGAAAATAAATATATCTGTCAAATTTTAGAAAAATAATTTTAAAATATGTAACATTTCTGTACATTATATTTAATATATTATAAGTAAACTATTGTTTAACCTTTCGGTTTCATTCACGTATACTATGGAAAAACAATGATAGCATAATAGGATCATTCGTTTGGACATTTTGATCTGTTTGTTTAGATGTCATGTGCCCTTAGTTGGTGTTTTATGTGTTTACGCTGATTAAAAAAGTTGTATGGTGGTGTTCTCTTATCTTCCGCGGTTCCAGCGGTGCAATATTTGGATACTCGGATTAGCACTGTACTTCGGTTATAACGTCTTAAGTGTTATATCGTATATCATTCATATTCACGGATTATTGTCTTCGTAGTGAAAGGTTGATGCTTAGAATTAATTCATTTAAAACCAAAAATAGCATACAACTTTAATGCACTTTCTCGTTTCTCTGAAAATGCAATCAATGTTAAGCAACAACAATTCAAGATGTTACGGTATGTTTGTTATTTTCAAAATACAAAGAAATTATTGGACTGGTACCAGTACTTAATATGACAACTGAAGATTAATTAATTATATGTAAGAACAAGAAAGCAATACATTAAAAACTTATGGCATGCTGTTTAACGAAGAACCGGTTTTAATGCATTTTCTATAGTATGTGGTCTTTTGTATAGTATGCAAGAAAGGGTAATGATTTTAAACAGCGTATGAAAGGATTATGGTAATCTAGCATTATCCTAGAATGCAGAAACTAAAAATGTGTATATATATATCAGCATATGATAGAAAAAATAGTGTTTAAGAAACATCAGCATTACTATAAAATTCTGTAATCTACAATTATGTGATATTTAATTTTTTAATATTAAAAAAAAAAAAAACTAAATATTTTTATTGATTGCAAATTGATGTTTTATTACTTTTCGATTGGTATCTATTCTTCCAAACACTGTGTACTTCACGGTTTTTTTTTTTTTTTTTTTAAATATTGCCGTTATGTATGTTTATTAGATTATCTCAATAAATCAATGTTGAAAATGACGTTTTATTTTTTATTAAATTTAAGTATATTTTCTTCACTTACATTTTATGTGCTTGTGATAACAAAGAAATTCCAAATAAATAGAAACAAAATGTTTCATCGTGCGCCATTTAACAAAGAGCTTACTTTAACGTATTTAGCTTATTATCGTATACTATATTGTTTAAATTATTTCTGCACAGTATCAAAAGGAATAGTATTGATTATAAAAAGTGCATGAAATAATCACTGTTCTGCCAATATTCTAAAATGTAGAAATTTAAATATGTAAATACATTTGCATATGATCGAAAGAAATGGTGTTAAGAAACATCAGCACACTGGTAAATACTAAAATCCATAATTATTGCACTTTTAATTCCTTACTACTTAAAAAACAAAAGCAGCTCCTTCAGCGGGAATCGAAACGTGGACCTCTGGAATACCGGCCTAGCGTGCTACCGTTACCCCTCGAAGGCACGCTGGAAAGCGGGAGAAATACCTTATATACTCCCCTTTTTAAAGGGCGACTAGGGTTTTAGGGGATGTAGTCGCCAAATCCTGGGTGTGGAGAATCATCATCCACAACCCTTTTAGTTCGGGCGTCACTGTAGAGACATTAGGTTATAACGTTGCGCGCCTCCAACTTGCACGCAACCAAGAGGTGACTGTGAAAGCTTGTATAAAAGATAGAGCCTTGTGAAGGGTTTAAGTCCCTTTTTTATTCAACGTAATAAATTACAATTGCGTCCTCTTGACGCTTACAGACTGTGCCAACTTGGCAGTCAAATAAAAATAATAACCTGAAAAGAAAGTAAAGACAAGATTCTAACTACGAGGCTCTCTAAAATAACTAACTCACCGCATTTTACAATACCGCTGCTAATTCAGCAGACTTGAAGCTCACTGGAACAATTACCACTACTTCCCGCCAAGCACATAGGCCGCAACGCGGGGTTCTTCAATTCTCGCTAACTACCTCCGCGCTCGCTAAGTAAGAATATCACACCGAACTCGTTTCCTTCTATTTAAATCAGAATACTTCCGCTGATAATTTGAATCCTTGCGCGTTCTACTCAAAATTTACATATTCTGGCATTGGCAGTTCCAGGGGAAAGTAAGGCTTGACAGGAAAGATAGTTTAAACTTAAAATAAATGTTAGTTAAAATAAATATAAACCCTACATTTGCCGCTGCCAGAATTTGGAAAACTTGGAAGCAGGTCCTACAAACGACCTGTTGTAAGTTTATCTAATTCTGAACTAACTGGCGAGAACCTCGTTTACACAAAAAAAAAAAAAAAAAAAAAAAAAAAAAAAAAAAATCTTATGTAACAATTATACTAAAATTCTGTTGCTCGTTACAAAGCTTTCTTCTTACAGCAACTTTTCCTGGACTTCATCAATCAATCTTGGTCTTTCCTTCCAGATGCTGGAAGGAATAAGTATCAGTATCTTTCTACATACATTATAATTTACACTTTCTTGACACAATAAATTTTTGTTTTTAAACGATTCGTTTTTTTTAGTTATTGCTTACTTCACATTCATTCAATTTTTCAAGCATTAATTTAACTTTACCCTGGCTCTCCACCGTGTGTGGTGTCAAACGGGAATATTCGTGTTTTAGTCTTACAACACTTCCCCTAACCACCATGATTTGTTAGAATTCAACGACCAAATAGACACACCTTACTCGACATTCTACAACTCAATGAGCTACTTTAATATTCTTAAAAATTCAAATGTAGGTGGAGAACCCTACAAAACACATTCATTCTAACTTCCCCCTCATTCATCTTTAAACATGCAGGCTTTCGCTCTAAAGCATGACTTTATCTACAATTTACTACTTAAATTTTGACTTCATTGCTTTTAAGCATTCACTTTTAGCATCTACAATTTTATGCTTCTAGACTAAATTCTACTTTTACATAACCTTCAAGTATTTACATACATTTACAAATTTTTAATACATATGCTTTTTACAATTTACCATAAAATGAATAAGAGAAAATAAATTTTTACTTTACTCACTCTTCGCCAAGCTGGCGGCACTGAAAGTAAAATTCTTATTAATACAAGAATACGAAGTTATTTTTATCTTCGGCCAAATTTTGGCTTTAACATAACAGAATTAGTCTTTCGACCAACAGAAAATGCTTGTTTTTAGCTTTTACACTTAAAGAAAATAATACTTTTGCCTTAGCTAAATAAAGTAAAACAAAACTAAGTCTCAACCGAGACATATTGACTTTCGTCAAAACATAGAACTTCGTACTTATGCATAACATTTCGGAACAAAAGAGAAAAAAAATTATAGAAGGTTTTAACTTATCTTTGAGTTTTCGATGCTTGAAACTCCGTCATCCGTTTTTGGCAAAATTGATCCCAAGTTAGAGGTTTCATGGATGCCAATCTTCTCCTTATTGATCTCCGAGTGTCGTCCACGTTGCTTTTTCTTTTGCGTCCTCTACATGCTGGCCTCTTGACGGAGTAATCGTCTGGTTGTTGGCCTTTCCGTTTCTGCCTGGGACGGCTGGTCTTGACGTCCTCCGGTCTGGAGTCCTTCTTGAATTTCTTCTGTTCCTCGTATTTTTGTGCCTCCTGCTGGCGTTTCAGTTTCCGGAACGGCGGCCTTGCTGGCACCTGACTCTGTGGCCGTGTGCGCGTTCTCCTTGATGTGTAATTTCTCCTGCTATCCTTTGTAGGTGGTGTTTTTCTCTTTACCACGTTTTCTATGCTTTTACGTTTAATTTTGTATATCTATGTGTTTCAGCTTATATGAGTGTTTTAGTGTTTTAATGCTATCCTTTATATTCTTTCTAAGTTACTTTGTGTTATTAACAACGTCCTATGTAAAAACTACCCGACATCTAGCCCCTGTATGGCCATGTAAACTCCTGGTGCAGCCTCACGGGGCTCCAGCGAGTTTCTTCTTCGAGATAGTGGAGGACGTGGGACATATGCATGTTTACCTATGTTATACGTCAGGCGTCCCCGTCCTCCGTCACCTGTATTTTTTTTTTTTTTATTGTTTGTTTTTTTGTTTTTTTGTTTCTGAGTGTAATATTTGCATTTATGTGCTCTACTTGTTTCCATATGTATTCTATGTGTCATGATATGTATTTTCGTGTGTGTTTCTATGTCTTTATGTTACGTAATTACGAGTGTGTTTTTATGCTTTTACGTTTAATTTTGTATATCTATGTGTTTCAGCTTATATGAATGTTTTAGTGTTTTAATGCTATCCTTTATATTCTTTCTAAGTTACTTTGTATTATTAACAACGTCCTATGTAAAAACAACCAGACATCTAGCCCCTGTATGGCCATGTAAACTCCTGGTGCAGCCTCACGGGGCTCCAGCGAGTTGCTTCTTCGAGATAGTGGAGGACGTGGGACATATGCCTGTTTACCTATGTTATACGTCAGGCGTCCCCGTCCTCCGTCACCTGTCACCTGTATTTTTGTTTTTCTTAAACGCCGGAGTTTGAAAATCATTTTTTCTTTTTGATACCGACGTCCGGGTTGTAGAAGTGCTAGGTCTCTCTTCAGTTCTCTGTTTCTTGGGTGGTGGAATAGTTGTTGTAGTCTCTGGATCTTCTATTTCGTCTAGACTTGAGTCCTGCAAGAAACTTTTAAGGATTTCAAAATCATTTGGATTATAGTATTTTTTCACCTGGTCGGGACTTGCTTTACAGATTTCCCCTCTCTCGTTTTTAAGATATAATACTACCCCTTTGATTTCCTGAATTACATAGGGGCCTTCAAACTTTGGAGCTAGCTTTGCCATAAAATTGTCTGGGGCACTTGATAAAGAAAATTTCCGCTTCAATACTTTATCCCCAACTTTAAAATCTGCTTCCCGGCGTTTTCTATCATAATAAAGTTTCTGCCTATTTCTTGCCGTATCCGAGGTTTTAAGCGCCTGATCAATCAACGTTTGCACA
This sequence comes from Stegodyphus dumicola, assembly GCF_044657685.1. NCBI lineage: Eukaryota > Metazoa > Arthropoda > Arachnida > Araneae > Eresidae > Stegodyphus > Stegodyphus dumicola. The sequence continues at coordinate 92,388,715 of NC_140772.1, read as the reverse complement.
TCTTGTTGTTTAAACTCCTGCTCTCTTTGTTGCACAAAGAATAATTTATCTAAAGGCGTAATTAACTTTCTGCCTAAAAATAATTCTGCTGGAGTTTTTCCCGTAGTATCATGATGTGCCGTTCTTAAAGTATAAGCTAATTCATTTATGTAGCCATCCCAGCGCTTGTGATGTGTGCTCACGTAACTGCGAATTATTTTTACAATGTTTTTATTAACTCTTTCTGCTATGTTAGCCTGTGGTCTATACGGAACCATTTTGATATGGCGTATGCCAAGTCCATTGCATATGTTTTCAAATATTTGACTAATGAATTGTTTTCCGTTATCGCTAATGACTTTTATCGGTGCACCGTATTTTAAAATGTATCTGTGTAAGAATGCATCTGCGACTGTTTTGGCTGACGCGCGTTTAAGTGGAACAATTTCTATCCATTTTGAAAAATGATCTACTATTACTAAAAGAAAACGATTTTTATTTAACTCGCTCTGGGGGAAGGGACCAAGGAGATCTATGCCTAAAATTTCATTCGGAAATGTAGCGCGAATGCTATTTAAATACCCGGCCGGGCTGTAATTAATATCATTTATTAACTGACATTGATTGCAGGACCTGACATACGCCGTTATTATTTTGTATAATTGCGGGAAATATACCGCCTCGCGTACCCTTTTTATAGTCTTTCTGACTCCGAGGTGGCCCGCTGTTTTTTCTTCGTGCAACTCCTTCAAAATGCGTAATCGAAGCGAGGCTGGGATGACTGGCTTATACTCAAGATTTTCGTTTGTTGTTTTCGTATAGAATAATAAATTATCTATTATTTCATAGTTTTTTGCTCTATTTCTTATCGCATCGATATCTGTATGCTCAAAGCTTTCGGGGTCTTTCAAATAAGCATAGATATTTCCAAATTCAGGATCAGCTTTCAGTTCAGTAATAACCGTATCTCTAGAATCTAAAATTTTTGAAGTCAACACAGCGCATTTAAGTTCATTTCCTTCGTCGTCCAGTTTTATACGAGAAATTGCGTCAGCTACATTGTTTTCCTTACCCGGTTTATATTTTATTGTGATATTATATTCTTGGAGTTTTAAAGCCCATCTTATTAACCTGGGCGTTAGGTTTTTCCCGAGTAAAGTCTACCAACAGCCGCATGATCCGAAAAGACTGTTACTGGCGATTTGCCGAAATAAACTCGAAATTTGTGTACAGCCATTAATACAGCTAATGTTTCTCTTTCTGTAGCTGCATAATTCCTTTGTGTCTGATTCAATGTTTTACTAAAAATGCCAGCGGATGGTTATTTTGCATAAGAACCGCACCCACCGCATAGTCTGACGCATCTGCTGCAATTTCCAGGTTTTCGTCCCCCTCAGGAAATTTTAAAACAGGGGCATTAATAAGCGCTTCTTTTAATCTTTCAAAAGCTGTGTTAGCTTCCGCTGCTGTCCACGTAAATTTACTCTTTTTTCTTTTGATTACTAAGAGTGGTTCAACAATATTAGCGAAATCTTTTATGAAAGATCGATAGTAAGAACATAATCCAAGGAAAGATGAAAGTTTCTTGGTGGTGTTGGGCGGTGGGAAATTCTTAATAACTTTTATTTTTGAATGTTGCGTTTCTATACCCTTTTGCGAAATTTTATAACCGAGATATTTAAGTTCTTTAGTTGCGAACTTGCATTTTGAGGCGTTAATTGTAAGACCGGCCTCTTTTAATAATTTAAAAACTTGTTCGAGGTCATTAATGTGTTGTTCCAACGTACTACTCGTTATAATTATATCATCTAGATAAATTAAAGTTGATTTTCCTAGGACAGGCTTTAGAACAATGTCCATAGCTCTCTGGAATGTTGATGGGGCCCCACACAACCCAAAGGGCATGCGTAAAAATGCATAAGTGCCCGATTTTGTTATAAACGCGTTTTTGTGTATATCTTCGGGTCTCATAGCTATTTGATAGTAGCCAGACGTTAAGTCCAAAGTAGACATATATCTCGTCGATTTGATCTGTCTAATGATCTCGTCTATAACCGGCAAAGGGTAAACTGGAAATTTAGTTATGCTATTTAGTTTTCTATAATCGATAGCAAACCTCCAAGCCCTTTTATCCGAAGGAGGAAACTCGTTCTTTTTCCTACATAGTACGACTGGACTCGCGTACTCACTATTTATGGGCGTTATTATTTTATTCTTTAACATCTCCTGAATATGTTCTTCGATGATTAAGTCTTTTTGTTTATCATAACGATACGGTTTAGTCCTACAAGGTTTTTCGGCATTTAATTGAATCTTATGAGTCACGATTTGGCAGTTTCCTGGTTTTTCTGAAAACAAATGAGAAAAATTACTCACCACTTGCTGTATTGCTTTACTTTCCTGGTCATTCAGATGGCTAAGGTCCAATTCAGGTGTCTCCACAGGTTCCACCCCCCTCTGGTCCATCTCCAACACCACGGAACTATCTTGAAAATTTAATTTGGCCCCCGCGGCCCTTAAAAAGTCCATACCTAAAGTAAGAGAGTATTGTAGGTCTTTCACCACAAAAATTAATACTTTGAGATTTTCCTCTTTTACCTGTAAGTTTAATGATAATTTCCCGATGCAGTGACATGTTTTTCCTTGCGCCGCTATAATTTCCGTATTTCTGGTTTTAAAGAGTCGTGTCCTATAAAAATTCTTTTTGAAGAACTTTTCACTCATAAAATTTCCTTCTGCTCCTGTATAGATGAGGGCTTCTACTGATACATCGCCAACCAGGACTTGTATAATTGGTAGCTGTGAGTTTTTTACGATGACAGTGTTTAAATGTCTATTTGAGGGTTTTTTTAAAACTTCCGGGGTCTGGACCCTCCCTTTCACAGGCCCCTCTAGTCGTTTAAAGCTTTCCTTTCAATCTGTGTCTTCTGGGTACGCGGATGTTTATTTTCAAATTTTCTTTTTGGGCCTTGACCTTCGAGTTTCGATGCGTTAGCTTGATAGTTCTTTTCCCCATACGAGCGATTTCCATTTCTGGTTTCCTCCTTCCTTCGGGTACTTTGAGAATATGTTTCCCCTCTCGCTCTTTCCGCGATTCTGCGATTTTGAAACTTCACCGCCAATTCGAAGAGTTCCTGCAATGTTCTTGGGTTTCTAATTTCAAAGTAGTCTTGGACAGCGGGTAACAATCTTGGTAATATTATTTCAATTATCTCCGCATCGGGTTTTTTTTCCATACAGCATATCCGTTAGCTTGATTTTTCGTAAAATAAAGTCCGTCAATTGTGCTGTATCCCGTTGATAGAAACTATATAGCTCGGCTTCCAGCCGTGCGCGATCTTTCACTATGGGGAAGGCCTTTACTAACGATTTTTTGAAATTTTCAAATGTATACGTCGGGCTTCCAAATTCACCTAGAAGAAATTTGCCTATATTTTTCCACCATAGCGCGGCCTGTCCTCTTAGTGCTGATGTGGCGTTGGCAACTTTTTGTCTTTCAGGCACAGGGTAGAGCTGAAAGTGGTTTTCTAGACCTTCTAAAAATACAGCCACCGAATTTTTTCCGTCGAAATGGACGTTTGGCTTGATTGAAGCTCTCAAGGTCTGGACCAGGTATCCAAATCCTTCTAACTGACTTGTCATTTCTTGGTGTTGTCCAGCGGCTTCCATCCAATTTTCGGCCATTTCAGTTCGATAAGTGTTCGGGCGCCAATATAACGTTGCGCGCGTCCAACTTGCACGCAACAAAGTGGTGACTGTGAAAGCTTGTATAAAAGATAGAGCCTTGTGAAGGGTTTAAGTCCCTTTTTATTCAACGTAATAAATTACAATTGCGTCCTCTTGACGCTTACAGACTGTGCCAACTTGGCAGTCAAATAAAAATAATAACCTGAAAAGAAAGTAAAGACAAGATTCTAACTACGAGGCTCTCTAAAATAACTAACTCACCGCGTTTTACAATACCGCTGCTAATTCAGCAGACTTGAAGCTCACTGGAACAATTACCACTACTTCCCGCCAAGCACATAGGCCGCAACGCGGGGTTCTTCAATTCTCGCTAACTACCTCCGCGCTCGCTAAGTAAGAATATCACACCGAATTCGTTTCCTTCTATTTAAATCAGAATACTTCCGCTGATAATTTGAATCCTTGCGCGTTCTACTCAAAATTTACATATTCTGGCATTGGCAGTTCCAGGGGAAAGTAAGGCTTGACAGGAAAGATAGTTTAAACTTAAAATAAATGTTAGTTAAAATAAATAAAAACCCTACATTGTATTTTTTTTTTGAGCCAGAGAGAGGAAAAATTAGCAGCGTCTTCACCTGGAATCGAACCACGTACCTCTGGAATACCGGCCCAGCGTGCAGAACCACAACACCACGAAGGCACGCTGGAAAGCGGGAGAAATACCTTATAATGTTTTTTTCGTAAATAGTGATCTCATGTTGTTGTTTGTTAGGTTATTGTTTCATTTTAGATATGAATATGGGAAGTTTTTTTATTTGGTTATTAGATTTACGTATTTTTTTTTATCACATTCATTAACTACTTTATGCAGTCTTTCATTTGGATATCTTGGGGATATAAATGTTGATGGTTATATTTTTTACTATGAAACGCGAATAAAGTTCAGGTAAAATACTGATTATGTTACCTTGAGTACCGCTTCCTAATTTATCATGACTGGGGCAATTTTCAATGTCTCTGAGATTTAACAGAAATAAATGTGATAATTCTAATTATAATCAGAAACGCTGTTTCCTTTAACTACATATATAGCTTTACTTTTATTTATGTCTGATTGAGTTTTATTTACTTTTATAATAACTACTTTCATAATTGCTCTCACTTATTTACTAAAGGATTAAGAAAAAAATAATGAAATCTTAAATAATCGTAACTTAGAAGTTAAGTTATTTAAAAAATATAGTTTAAAGTACTGAAAATAATTAAGGCTATTATTAATTAGACACATCTAATATATAGAGAAATTTAAAGAAATATAGTTTAAAGTACTAGTATTAAAGCTATTATTAATTATGCATATTTTCTCTGAAGAGAAAAAAATTCTATTATCTTCTGATTTTCAGGAAATGATAAAATATTTAAACTTTAGGAAACTACAAGGAATATAAAACTTTAAAAAAGAAGAAAAATATATTATTTATTAAGCTTATTTTTCTGCGTAAATCAGTATGTAACACAAGGACATAATAGCGACGTTATCACAACTGTTTCAAAAAGGTGAATTTTGCGAACATTTAGGCGTCGTTAAAATGTCGTGATACGATGCTTTCACATCCAAAATGTAACCTGAGGAAGACGCAATAACGACGTCTATGCGACAAACACCTCGTTTGCAAAGACGGAATAAAGGCATCTTTGCAACGGTTGCAAAACAGTAGAGTTTCGCAGACAACTGGGCGTCTTATATTGCAACATTTTTGCAACATGACCCGTGACGAGTTTGCAAAGTCATTGCGACGTTGCCCTGCTACTTGGGGACGGATCTCCAAGAAAATTAGACTTAAATAATACAATGGATTGAATGCAGCTCACAGTAGATTAGAATAGTTATGAATTCCCAAATTGCTTAACTATTATTATCTATGATATGTTTATTTTAATTTAAATTTCTCTCTTTTTCTTGTTTTCATCATACTTTTGCAAAACGTTTAATGAACAGGACTTTTTATGACTGGAAATTAGAATTACTTAACTAGGTTTTATTGTTAACATATATCGTTATTTATAGGTGTCATTGTTAAAAATAAATATTTATATCTGAGAGTATGAAAATCAGTTCGGATTTTAGTGGAAGTGGTAATGTGCACTGCATTATTGCCCTTTTCTTGTCAAATAAAAGTAAGGGCAATGGATTTTCTGAAAGCCTAATAATGATAATGATATACATTCGCTGATTATTTAATAAATCGTTCCAAATTAGGAAAGATTTGAAGTCAAACTTTTTTTTTTAATTTCTTGCATTAATCCTTTTAAAACTTTTAGTTGGTACTAAAAGTATAATAATTACTGAGTCACCTCTTTCTTGATTTGGGTGACAAAGACTAATTTTCCTCCTTTTCTCCTCTGCAGTCTGATAAGAAAATTGATTCATAATGCTTCTCTTAGAATCATTCAGTCTTTATCAGTGCATAATGGAAAGATACTTTCGATACTACACATAATTTCGTCTCACGTACCATATCTTAGTTCAAAATACTTAACTCGCTCTACAAATATTAATAAAGGGCCTATGATACCTGACAAATGTAAAATACCTGTCGGAAATCAGAATGCATGTACACTGATCGACACTGAAAATGCAATACCAAGAAGGAGTGGTCAGAAATTTATGCAAATTTTAGAGTAATATCACGCCACTGAGTTATCCGAATAATGTGAAATGCGCAGCTCTCAAACGCACGTGAAGTAAGATATTTATAAGGGAAGGAACGTACAGAATGGGCAATATTCGTGTCGTTATTTTTGCCAGACGAATTATCGAAGAAAGTTAGTTTTGTCCCGGAGCATGCGTGTAATAGGAGAGAATGCCAGGCCGTCGTCAACGTAGGCACTTCCAACCACATAGACGAATTTACGAAGGGTATGGTGATCTCGGAATGAGAAGGGCGGGTTGGTCCTTACGTCAAATCGCAGTTGATACCCACATGGATGCGAGCACGGTGAATCGCCTAGGGTGAACATGGTTGGAAAAAGGAAATTTGGGAAGAAGGAGAGGTGCAGCTGCAGCCAAAGTGACGTCAGCACGCGTGGATCGACGCATCCGCCGACAAGCTGTGGCGGTCCCGCAAGTCACTTGTACGCGATTCTGCAACTTGAAGATACCCTGGGTGTTCTCGTGTCGACCAGAACCATTTCCCGTACGTTGGTTGAACGTGGCCTGCACTCAAGACGTTCGTTAAGAAGACTGTCATTGACCCCACAGCATAGACGCCAACGTATAGAATGGTGCCGAACTGGAGCGATGTGGATGACAGAATGACAGAATGGAGAATGTTCTCATATGAGTCACGCTTCTGTTTATCCAATGACAATCGCCGCATACGTCTGTGGCTTCAACGTGGAGACATATCTAATCCGGCAGTAACTGTGGAACGCCCTAACGAGCGACAACGTGGCATAATGGTTTGGGGCGCTATTGCCTACGATTCCAGGTCACCTCTAGTTCGTATTCCGGACACTATGACTGCCCAACGATACTTGGATAATGTACTGCGACCGGTGGCAATCCCCAACATTCAGGGGCTGACTAATGCAATTTTTCAGCAGGATAACGCCAGACCACACAGTGCTCGCATCTGCCAACATGCTCTGCAAGGTATACAGATGCTTCCCTGGCCACTGTACTCTTCTGACCTGTCACCAATCAAAAATGTGTGGGATATGATTGGACGCCGTTTGCAGACTCTTCCCCTGCCTCATTCAGAAGGCGAACTGAGGCAAATGGTTGAAATTGAATGAAGAGCCATCCCTCAGGACACCATCCGCTTTCTTATTGACTCTATGTCTAGACGTGTTTCTTCGTGCATCGCGGTGGTCCTGCCTCCTACTGAGCCGAAGCCGTTATAAAGATCACTTATTGCTGCTTGCTGTCTCTGTACTTTTTTTCCAAATTTCATCACTTTCTGACCACTTCTTCTTGGTGTTGCATTTTCAGTGTCGAGCAGTGTATATAAGCGCCGAAACATTTATATTTGCATAAGGTTATAAATGATTATCATTTTAAAAATCAATGCCATTTATATAACCAGCATTATAAATTCTGTACATAAGAATGAATAATACCTTTAAGGCAGCAGTCAATCTGAATATGTAAACAAATATTAAACATATCTTTCACACAGCTTTGAATATAAAGAAAATATTACATTTACATTATTTAAACTTTTTGAAACAAATGTATATAGTTTAATTGCTTCGTTTAAGCAGTCCTTTTTCTATGTCTAAGCAGATTAATTTTTTAAATATAGGAACGAAATAAAATGTAATTTCCTCAGCATAAGCAGAAAATTAACAGAATATATTTATAAAGTATATGTACATTCGAAGCTTTTGAACTGTTTTAATTAAATAATAATTGCATATAAAATTTGATTATTTTTGAACAGTTATTATAATACGTATCATAAATATAGCACTGCTAGGATTAAAGCATGTAAGTAAAGACAAAACGTTATTATTTACTGCAACATAATTATTCAAAAATAACAAAATATGTTCCTAAAATGTTCCCTGAACAATACGCTATTTTCAATGAAATACTTTTCTTTTACCAAAACATTGTTCATTTGGGATCAAATATTATGAATTTACTATAAGAGAGTTGTACTTTATTACTGTTTAACGAATTTAATGCTAAAAATATAGGTATTAAAGATAAAAAATTAATTTGTTTCGTCAAAGAATGTTTTTCAATTTAGTGATTTCTCCCTTCCTATACTGAAAATAGCAACATGCTCATATATAGCCCCCCACTATTGTCCGAGCGGTGTTAAGATAGCTGAATACTGGTAGTTCATTCTGGGCTTTAACCCAGATAAGCGAGTGGTTGCAGTGTTGTTTTTCGTGTTTTTTATGTATAGAACGGGAATACAATCCAGTATTTTTAGCAAGTCCTCTGCGAAGGCTACATCTTTTCTTTCAGGCTATATTTAGACTCAACGAGGCCCTAAGCTGTACGGGATACGAGGTCCTTTATAAGGGATACGGGATTTTTTTTATATATATATATATACATATATATATATATATATATGGGACATGGTGCTATTTTTTGGGAGATCCCAAGAAAGTGTGGATCCTAAGCTATAGCTTGTGTAACTTATTCGTAAATCCGCGTGTTGTTTATTTTTGGGTGGTAGCCTTGTTCTTGGCGTTCTGCCATATTCAAATAAACTATTACTTAACAGATATTGTCATATGGCCTTTTAATCCATATCAATGGTTGATCTTAGTGTCTTTCTGAACGCAATGTATACTCTATCCAACCAGTCTGGCTTTAAAGTTCTTTCTTATTCGTCGCCTTAATTTATAAAACAAGCTATAATTTTTTCCGCCCAAATGGCCGTTAGTCTAGGAGGACTATTAGTCTCGAAATAGCATTTTCCGTTGAACCACTACGAACGGCTGAGTAACTTTTCAAATTTTTACCACCAAATATTAACCTATTATATTTAGAGAAACTAAATATTGAATAATTTGCATGACTGTATGTAAGTTTCTTGCATTGCAAAAAAGAATGGTTTCTAAACATATCAAATTTTGAATAACATAATCCTCTACCGAATACGGGTACCTGGAAAACCGAATTTGGAAGTTGGAATTTGTTTTATTATATATTTCATATTTTGGAAACATTTTACGAATTTGTTACTAACAAACTGAACGATTTCAAAACGAGCAATTTCAACACTCTATGGTAAAAAAAAATCTAACTCAGATGTGCGAGACTGTCTATCGGAAACTCTAATGGTATGCTGTCTTTAAATATTTTAGCCAAAAGTGGCGTTAGCCTAAATGCTCTCGAAAAGTGTATGTGTCTGTAAATGAATAAAACGTTTGGGCATAATATAAAATCTGAAAGCTTTCAGATTTTATTTTAGTTTGTGAACTCTAATTTTAACTCTTCATATTCTTACACAAGTAAGTTAAACTACTAACAGCATAAACAAATGTACTCTAACACTGCAGATGGTTAAAAATTATTAAAAAACAATAAATAAATAAAAATGACTAAACGAAAAATGAAATAAAATAAAAAGGAATAATATAATGATAAGTGAATAATCTAAACTGAGAATACTGAGAATGAAATTTCGAAAAGCAGAAATTGTCTCTTAAATCCGAAGAATTCCAGAAAAAATCGGTGGACAAGGTACAGACCGGTGCTTCAAAGTTGCCAGAAATATATTCTGCTGGAAATCTGGAATGCACTCAAAACAAATATGCTTAACATCTTCATCGCCGATACCACAGCTGCAGAAAGCACTTGATGCTTTAAGCTGAGAATTTGGCCTCAGAAGGAAAAGAAAATGTTATGAATCAGTTTACGTCAGAAATTAGCTTTACGTAATTTTCAGTTCCGTAATTTGAGAATTAATATGAAATATTTTAAGGTGAAAGAAAGCTTCTTTAAAATCGCATAATGTGAATTCCTACAAATTGGGGCATCAATACTATCTCTTGTCATTCATATGTTCGAGAAAGGCAGTTCCTCATTACAGAAATACTGCTCGTTTGTTCTACTTGCTCATTCTATACACATAAAAGATTCATATAAAATATCAAACTTTTCCTGGCAGAAACAATTATGAAACGCATACATGGCATGTTTGGAAAATCTTAAAAGAGAAGATATCTTTTGATCAAAATATGGATATGCAAAATACAGCAGCTTTTTGGATGAATGGGGTACCAGTTACAAAAAGAAACATTATGTTAAAGTGTTCTGACTTAAAAGCGAAGCATTCACTCTAGGGATTAAAATGTATTATCTAAATCTTTAGTGCTCTTCAAAGAATTTTCTCTTTCTGACAATGTTATAAGTGTATTCTAGAATCCAGTCTTGACATATTTCCGAAAAATTTAGGTGATGTAAGTGGCGAGCTTAAAAAATGTTTCCCTTAAGCTTTATGCAAAATGAAACGAGTTATGCAGTAAAATTCCAAATGTTAATCTACTATGTTTTGACTCTGAAAAGGGAAATGTTAGTAACATATTGAAGGAAATCCACTGCGTGTTTATTTTCCGGATGCGATACCTATGTACATAAGCTTTTGTATGAAAATCTGCAATATCTAAGCAACACAAAATATACATACATTCCCTGATTGACGATGCAACGAAAGATGTAAATTTCTCTTTTCCTTTTCATTCTTGGTTTTAACATGTTTTGCAGCTTTCATGCAATTCACCATTATGATTCCTGTATTTTATTTTTTATTTTCATATGATTTCTTCCAAATTGAATTTGGGATGCATTATAAAAATAGCGATTAACAGGTTTTTAATTTATTGTAATGATCTTTTATAGTGATTAATTGGGTTTTAATTTTCCAAAATATAAAATACATATAATTTTACAATATGTTACTTAGTTTTATAATGTTACTTAGTTACACACACACGCACATATATATTAGTTATAATATAAACTATTGCATATACATTTATATTATATATTGAATGATCTAAAATTCATTGAATTCGAAAATAAGTTGTTCTAATACTTGCGCATAGGCTGCAAACTAAGATAATAATAATTTATTTACTAAAGAAATATTGATTATAATATCTCTTTATGCAAATTTAGTAGAATGTATCAAAATGAGGGAACCCATAAGCAGAAAGTTTAATTTCGAATCAATATTTCTTTAGTAAATAATTTATATTATACATATAATATATTATATACATATATATGTTTTGAATCACCATGCAGAAGAACAATATTGTTTTAACATTTGCAGTGTCTACACAAAAAAGTTAAATAAATGAATAAAAAAATTGCTATTTGCAAATTTTAAATCACGGAATAAACTCTACAAGAGTTTTTAAATTTCATTATTTTAAATATATTATAAAATTTTAAAAGTTTAGTTAAACCTAGTTATAAATTTAAAATTAGCATATAAACTCCTGTTAATGCTTCCAGTTTATCGCCTCCAACAGTTTTAAGCTAAACCGTTGTTACTGCCAACTGCAGTTGCTTTAAAATAGGAACTTCAAGGATATCTTTCACCTTCCGATTTGACTCGACCAACAGCTGCAGTAAAAAGAGATCTCGCCTACATTTTTATCGTCTTTATTTCGATTTAGTGTGTTTTACTTCATGAGGTAACAGGAATGAAGGCTGATTTGGAGAGCAGTCTCAAATAACCTGGAAAAGTAAACGCTGTGAGGTGATAACGACACGACTTGCAATTCCAAATGGGTGGAGGGGGGCAAGAATTAGCCCTGAACTGCCTATTTTAAAATAATAGGCTATAAGAATTCATATCAGGTTCAGAATTAATATCCTAATATCTGAGACGAAGAGTATGTAAAATATATTTAAAAGACGTTGTTAAAATTAGCAATGTCATTTTACATGATCGCCTTATTAAAATATATCTGCACATTTATTCAAGAAAGAAATTAATTACTTAAATCATACTTATGTTTATTCCACTAGATCATTTGGGCACTCTGCTTTTGCAACAGCTACTTTGGCAATAAGTAATTTCTATTGTTGGTATAGGTTTAAGATTTAATGTTTAACAAAATTAAATCTGTATTTCGAATATTATAATTTTCAAATATTTAATGGTATGAATTTGCATTTCATTTTCAATGTAAGCTGTTATAAATACGAAAACGCTGTAGAGACATTAGGTTAATTCGAGGCCGGAGAGATGAAAAATTAGCAAACACCTTCGCCGGAAATCAAACTACGGACCTCTGGAATACCGGCCCAGCGTGCAGAACCACTACACCACTAAGGAACGGTAGGAAAGCGGAAAAAATACCTTATAAAGCGAGAACTAGAACTAAACGTTGGTGGACGAAACTAAAACGATCCGTCACCTCTAGGATTTTTGATTGTGGCCTGTCATCCCGAATCGCCCTTTAAAAGAGGGACTGTATAAGGTATTTTCTCCCTCCTTTCCGCATGCTTTCGTGGTGTAACTAGAAGCACACTCGACCAGTATTTGGTGGATCAGCAGTTCGAATCCCGGCGAGAACACTGCACATTTTTCACATCTCCAGCATAAAATAAATCCTAATAACTCTACAAGGTTTTGAATTATTATTTGACAATTAATGACATTTGTTAAACATGGACTAGTTGTCCAATGTACCGTGAGCTCTCTGTGTAAAATCGTTTTATGAGAATGGTGTATGTGACTTTGTCAGTACTGAAATGATAATAATCCTGATGAGTTGCATGAAGAGCCATTACATAGCCCGAACGTTACGGTGTGATATGCGATTTCGTCATCTGGTATTATTGAGCCTTATTTCTTTCCACGAGGATAAAGTTAACAAGGGTTAATGCAGGCAGTTGCATGAACATGGCCAGAATATTTGTGTTTCAAAAGTTCCCTAGGTTTCTGTAAATTAAGTATTTCATTCAAGATGGGGCCACAAGTCATACTGCTAGTATGTCGATGGCTGATTTAAGAGAATTAACTATCAAACTTTCAAATCGATGGGATTTGTCGAGTAATGGACAATTATCGGGTAAGATTACAAGAATGTTTACACAGAAAAGACTCTCAAATGAGGGGCGCTATTTGTAAAAAGTAAAATGGTATGGCGTACTCAACTTAAATCTGTGAAAATACGTCTGATCATAAATGTTTCACGAAAATATTGATACTTCTAAAATTTCCCACTTCACCGGTGGACCGTGTATATTTTCGTGCTTAGGACATAAATAATAGTTATAAAAATGGCAAGAATTAGCCCTGAACGAACATGCAGGCGTGCGGTAAAAGAAAACTAATGGTACATAGATTTGATAGAAAATAAGTTGAGCTTATTATAACGTCGTTTTCTGGTATTATAATAAATAATTAGTTTTACTAATAAAGTCTACTTTCCTAATATTAGATATTATTTAAAAAGTTAATAACCAGTGCATTTTGCTCTATGGAACAGCTATTAATCATCAAATGCATAGCTAATATTTTGTAGTTGCCTCCGAAACATAATTGAAAGATGTAAAGTTTTGCTTAGTAATATATTTTGAAAACTAATCTAATTAACATAACACTTTAATTCAAATATTTCATGAACTTTGCACATAAAGTTAAGAGTCTTTTATAGATAGCTGTCGCTGCATAATGAACATTATAGTAATTGAACTCTTTCGTCAATGAAGTCTAAATGAAATGCTATTTTTATAGTTTTGAAAAGGAAAACATTTCTAATAAGTATTGTATAGTACTAGAACAATTTTCATAAGGTGTTTCATTTTAGTTTAACGAATTTACAAGTACATGTCTAGGAAAAAAAGAAGTGGGATTAGTATAACATCATATACAAAGTGTCTCAGTACTACGGTTGAGAAGTTCTAGGAGGGAGGGGGTGCAGAGTCTGAAATGCTTTTCGGAAGCGGTAGATGACTTTGCTGGAAAGATTCGAGAGATCTTGCAGGGAATCGTGATTTCGCACAAGAAAGCAGAGTTAGTAGGATGAATAATTCTATAAACGCGGAGTTAGTCGATATGCGTTTGATATATGGGGCTGCAGAATGTAGTGGGCCAGCCGCACAGCGCTTCTACGTGAAACGACATGAGGCGTCCAAATAGCCATAATTTGTTTGCAAGGCTACTTTGGAGATTAGCTGAAACGTGTTCCTTGCAAAGAGCTGCCATGAATCAGGCACGATCAGCACGGACTCCAGAAATCGAAGAGAATGCGTTTCATCAGGTTCAGGGTACTCCACGTTTGAGTATGCGAAGTGTAGCAAACGCATTCGGGGTTTCTCGTTCAAGCATCTGGGGGATTCTCAGAGAAAATAAAATGCATCCCTATCGAATGCAGCGAATCCAGGCACTAAGCCGGACAATTACGCACCCGATATTGATTTTGCACGAGGGTGTCTTGAAAAGTGCGCGAAAGATCCCAGTTTCCATGCTAATGTGTGGTTTAGCTATGAGGCATCTTTCACAAGAGAAGGAATTTTCAACGCGCATAACTCCTATGTCTAGATGGTAGAGAACTCTCATGCAACACGAAATCGTGCAGCGCAGACTCGGCTGGTCAGCTCGGCGCAGACCCGGCTCGCAGGCTCGGCGCAGACTCGGCTCGCAGGCTCGGCGCAGACTCGGCTCGCAGGCTCGGCGCAGACTCGGCTCGCAGACTTCGTTTGGGTCGGTATTGTGGGGGATCACCTCATTGCATCTTACCTGTTCCCGTTTCGTCTAACCAGTTGTAACTACTTGATCTATCTGCAATAGGTTATGCCAAAACTTATAGATGAAAAACAATTCTGCATGTATGAGACCACCGACAATATGATTACAACGCGATGGGGCCCCTGCCTGTTTTAGCCATAACGTTCATACCCACTTTGACGTCAGATATGGCCAACAGTGGATCAGACGTGGTGGTCCTGTGCGTTGTCCTGCTCGATCAGCGATTTAATAATAGATTTAATTAGTTAAATGATAAACTGAATGGAAAAAAAGACAGGAAATTAAAAAAAAAAAAAACTAAGATAAAGGGTTTTTTTGGTATCATTGTGCACATTCCATGTGACTAGAAAGAAAGAAAACCGACTTTATGTGCTGATTCGAGATGGTTAATAGAATGATACAATAGGATTCTAGACATGAGTTGAAAATGAGAATAAAAATTCTAGACATGAGTTGTAAAGAAGTCGCTTTAAGGTGAAAAGGAAAATTGTGGATGGTGTGGACGTAGTCCTGTTATTAGCGCAGTGATTAAATATGTAAATTTAGCTATTAAAATGAAACGTTTTAACGTTGTGAAAAATTAAAAACTAAACATTTATATAAATAAAATGTTTAAACCATTTAACTATTTGTCTTAAATACACGTTTTAAAATTTTTTGTATCAATATTAATAAAAATTTTTTTTAATTGTATAGAAAAATTAGAATTACTCTTGAAGCTAAGAATTTAAAATTAAAAAGTAATTTTTAAGGAATGGAATGCAGAAAAACTCCTTAAAACCAAAAGGGCTTGAAAAATAAGAAGTTTTCCATTTGTTTGGTGTATAATAGGATTTGAACAGAAATGAAAATTTATTAGTAACTGCGAGAGAGGGACGTTTTACGTGTCTACATGCACATATATAGTTGTTACACATCCTTCAAATACCTCAAATATGGTTCAAGTATTTTCTACCATAAGCCACAAGAAAGGTTAAAATTAAGTTGTAGGATTTTCCACTGTGTAATTCCAAGTTACTGTTGGAAGTGAAGAATCTTAAGAAATGATAAGCGAATAATCGCTTGAGTTCGTGTGACAGGAAACAACAAGATAGAAGGGTAAAATAACCCTTTATTATTCCAATTAAAGCTTAACAAAATTCCTTCTTGGAGTTGTATAATAAAAACAAACACTTGGGCTTGAACTTAAGAGATTAAGAATTAAACTAAACTAATCTTAACTAAAGGATATATAGCAGAAGCTATCAAAATTCTAACAGACTTGGTCCCTTAACGTTAATTGCTTGCGAAGCTATCAAAGGCCTAAGGTACGGCCGAGCGTAATAGTAGCTTACGAGAGAGTAGCTGCCCAACAGCCGCCGAGCGGTAAAGACGCTGAACACTGGTAGTTCGGTCCGAGGTTCGAATCCCGCGAACTGGCTGGCTGCATGGGCGTTTTCGTGGTTTTCCCCATGTGTAACGTGTATACGAGCCAGTTTCTCTTAGAAAGTTCTCCACCAAGGCATCCCTTCCCTTAGGGAGATAGCCCTAGTGTGCTTTGCCATAATTAAATACACACACACACGAGGGAGTAGCCTAAAAAGGCGAACGCGTGCAACCAGAATATCTGGTATCCCTCTCACTAAGACTGCAGAAATTCGCGGTTATATACCGCTCTCCCTCATTAGCATTCAGACGTGATTCTAAACTTACGTTCTGGCCGGAAGTGATAAGTTGAAGATAAGATAAGATCGATAAGAAAGGAAGTTTAACTCAAAATTTAACTGTTAATAAAATTAACATAATCCTTATATGGCTTCCGACCAGACTTTAAATAGTCGAAAATTAAAGGTATCTAAACGACCTTCTTTAAGACTTCAAAGTCAAAAATTAAGAGACTTATCAATAAGCATAATTAGAGATGCTGATTTCTTGAAGGAGTTTACTAACATCAGTGACAATATATTTAAATCTCAGAATCTGGTTTCAGTGATTAAATTTTTAGAAATATAAGAATTCAAAAAAGCTAGAAAGTTAAATAGTAAAGTTAAAAGTAAAGTTAAATCAAAAAGTTAAATCCTTTTACAGCCTAGAATTTTAAGGTCAAGGTAATCAATTTCATTGTTACTGATATTGGTTTTATTAAAGTTAATCATTAAAGTTAAATATCAGCAGTCTCAAATAAGTCAGAATTATTGGAAATGTAATATATATGTATTTAAAAGTAAGATTGTCACTTTTTTCATTTTGCTCACATATTTGCAAAAATTATACAAAAGGAATTCGTGTATAAACAGAATTAAATTACAAAAGGAATTTGAAGCATTTCTATAAATGGGAACTTCGTTAATCAGTATGAAGATTTAATATTTAAATTTGATAAAATGGATGGCGTTTTAGTGGTTTTCCCCATGTGTAACGTGTATACGAGCCAGTTTCCCTTAGAAAGTCCTCCACGAAGGCATCCCTCCCCTTAGGTAGATAGCTCTCGAGGCTTTACCATAATCAAGTGATACACACGACTTTTAATTATTTAATTAAACTGCATTTAATTATTCAAGTTAAATTTTTTAGATAATTACGCCCTGATTCGTTTGAATCAAACATTTAATTATTAATAATTAAAATGTAATTTCTCATAAATATATTATGAAAACATTTTTACTGTTTTTTAATTCTAAATTTTAAAAATATGAAAAACTCAATTTATTTATTTTGCTTAATTTAAAATCCTATTTTGTTCCTTAAATATTTTTACTAGTTCAAATATTCCTTTACACAAACATATTGCGCTTTACCGGATAGTATCATTCAAATTTTGATAAATTATATATATATATATATATACAAAAGGTCGAAACCTAATCTAGTTGTGCGTTGATAACATCAACAAGTGATGGTAATTATCCAAAGTAAAATAAAATAAAAATTACGTTTATAGTCTATCCCATATTGAATTCTGAGCACTTGGTTTTCAGAATTGAATATGGGATGAGTTTCAAACGGATATTTTATTTTATTTTATTTTGTATTATATGCATATAGCGATTGTATTGGGATAATTGTTATCGTGTAGTTAAAAGAAAGCATTTTCAGATTTTTTGAAAGTTTTGTGTAAAATAAATGTAAGAATAAAATCTTTTGAAATTAAATTCGAACACATAATTACATTCGCACCTATATGTTAGTTTACCAAGAAAAGGAAACTGCATAAAATTTAATTGTTTAACTTTTGTAGTTATTGAAACACTGAAGCTGGAGCAACCAATTAACCTGGAAAGGGAAATGTAACGAAATTAATTCATCTGTACGAGAAGAACCTCATCATGTCTCATTTTATTGGAATGGGTGACTTGAACACATCTTCTGACCATTAATCGAAACGGAAACTCCATTTATCATCCAATGCATGTATTATTTGCGAGAAATGAAGGTAGCACAATGACTGTGTCATTGACCATACCGGAAAAGCAATGTTGTTCCTGCTCCACCGGATATCATTTACTGAACCTTTGGCACGGATTTCCTTTAACCATCGTAACAGCCGACGTTTAACTGGAAAGTTTTCCGGACTTTCCTCTCTGCAGTAGAAGTCATAAATATCAATTTAGTGCCAGTACGGAATAAACTGCTAACATAACTGCGAGTTCTTAGGCAATTTTCTTCTTCTCTTCGGAGGTTTGAAGCCCATCTAATGTGTTTTAAATTGCAGGGAGGTCTTAAGATTGAAAGGAAATTCGTAGCACTAAATTATAGGCAAAGTCATTTTTTCCCATAAGCTTTTCATCTCTTTCCTTTAGGGAAGTCGAATGTCTTTTAAGACTGAATAAAAGACATTTTGCTTTTACCGAGGCTTGCAAATCGTAAATTGTATAAAGGTGCTGAAAGAATAAGAATAATCTTTTTGGAGCTATTAATATCATGAAAAGGATTAGTTTAAAACTCTTACAAATCTTTTAAAATAATATCGTTTACTTTCCGATTGAACTTATTGAACTTATAGAAGTGGATTTCAGAGAGAACATTAGTATAGTTTATCTTTGATTAAGTTGAATTTAAAATAATACCCACTCAGTTTTTTTTCAATTCATGAGGGACTAATTTCACATGTATCAAAATGTCTCTTACAGAATAAGAAATAGTCAATATAATGTAAATGAAAAAAAGTAAATAATTGAGCAAAAAGGTAAGAGAAAAATATATTACTTATTATATTTCATTGTCATTTTCTGAACACTAAAAAAAAAATGTAAGCTCATCCAAAGAGAAAATTAAGCAATACATTGCTAAATCATAAATTGGCTGTGAAAATATGCACAAATATTCCATTAGCGAGCATGTATTCTCTCATACCTTTCAATTAATAATATGCATGTACATCGTCCAGAAATTTTTATTAATATTGAAAAGTATTATCTTTTATCTTAAATAATTTCTATCTTAAATAATTATCTAGATTAAAGCCAACAGTTTGAATATTAAATTTTGACACTGTATAAGTTTGACACAAATCTCTCACACAAAAAGAACTCTTTATTGGATAGCTTTTGGAGTTCAATATGTAAATGTTTCCATAAATTACAGCTGCTTAAAATTAAATATTTTTTAATTATTCCACGTTGAAGATATTATTTCACTAATAAATAGATGTCTAATAGGTAGAGACTAAATTAAAAAAAAATAAATGAGAGTTTTTTTATAAAAATAAAAATAATTTTAAAATGAAAAACAAGTAATCATGTTTTCAAATGAAGCTGTTTTTGGTGCACAGAAATGTTCGTTAGATAATTCTTACCTGGAAATCTAGTCATAAACATACGCATGTTTTGTTCATTATATCATAACGATGCCATTAAAAAATGACTTTGATGCATAAAAAATTTCTTTATCTTTCAAAATAACAACTTCCATTATACAATTGAATTATCTAATTGATATTACATACTATGGAGCAAACCTTCGCTCATACATGGTAAACCATGCAATAGTATTTCTCAAATACAAGTTTACATTTATAAATGTGTGTAAGAACGGACTTTTATTTCTAGCTAAGGACCAAAGCCGATTTCATGTATGTAGCGATTTCAGATTTTAGCATAGTATAAAACTCCATTATTAATAAAGTATTTATTATTAACACGTTTATCTAATATCTTGTTTGCGAATATCCTACACACCTTCTATATAGTACGAAATCCTACTATTCTCAAAAGTAAATTTCTGTAATTAGTGGCCTATTTTCCTCTGAACGATGAAGAAAGCAAATCATTATGGATTGGAACATATATCTTAAATATTTAATGATAAAGATTTGCTTATAATATTCCATATCACACAATTGTTCTTCAGTGTTGATCTAATTTCAACTTTGGAGATAAAGTTAGAAAATGCCAATGTGTTCTGACTTTTATCATCCTCTCAAACTTTCTCTTTGAAAAACGAAAAAAACCGCAGTAAATATACATATAAACCCCTTATGCAGAGTATTAAATTCTTAACACAAAGAGTAATGAATCAAAAGAGTTTAAAATTCTTATAATCAGAAAACGTAGTGATAAATATGATATACAGCAGAAAGATTTTAATGGTCATTACAACTAACACTGGAAATGATATAAGATGAAGAGATAATCACAGTTTGAGAATGGGTGTGGGAAGAGGAAGTCAGTTTATCAGAGATTGGAGTTGTCACGATATGCAATATTATTCCTCACAATGCCTGTCATCTTAGCCAGCCTTAGTTACGTTAATGAGTCATGTGTGAAGAGAGGTGACAATATTAAGCTGCATGATAGTAGGGTTTGAATGAATTACTCATCCATTATTAAATCTTGAATTGACAATAGTTGCAATATTAGTTGGTAAACGTCATAGCTGTGTGAGATAATGCATCTCAATTAGTTATTTGGAAATTTCAAATAAAATTGAATGCCAAAAAGAATAACATACAGCTTTTGCTATGATAATACCTCAATAAATGAGTTCCTACATTCTGTAAAATATGTTTCGAACAATTATACTAGTATTGCTATCAGCGACTTTCAGCTCCAAACACCAAATGTTTATTTGATTTTTGAAGAATTACTGTAACTTTACTTAATTAATTATTTTGTCGATCTTCAGTTCCTCAATATTTTTTTCTGCGAAGTTATTGAGCGCCTTACACATTTTAAATGCAACATTGTACATATGCTGTCATTTAAAATTTCTACAAATATGTTTTAGTCATTTACTCAAAATGGCTGGAAAAAGTACATACGTTTCTTCGAGTGTGTACTGCATATAACAGCACTAGCTACGATCACAGTGTGCAGGTTTATTCTAAAACTCTACGATACTTTTTCTTCGAGAAATTCAGAGCTAGAATTAGACCCAAGAAATAACTGAAAGGTTAGTATTTGATTATAAGCATTTTAAAGACAGAACTGGTAACATAATTCATGCTTTTCCATGTACCATACATTGATTTGGGCCTAATTCATTGTATGGGATACCAGCAACAGAAGGTAGTGATCTCAATAAATTGTGTACAGCATCAGCTTATTTATGTTAGATTAAGGTTTTTGAATTAACATCTAAAATTTAATGATGTTATTGGATTTATGCACTCCTATGTTGATTTTCAAAATATTGTGACGACTATCATTCAGTAAATCAAATGAGCTAATGATTCGATGTTTTAACAAAACGAAAAGAAATTTAAAATATTTCCAAACTGAATTAACAAAGTATTATGAAACAATTATTAAAGATCATCATAAATATATAAACAAACCTAAATCTATATTTGTTTGTTCAGAACGAAAGAAACTTTACTATTGTTGTCAGTAAATATTTCGCTTTTCCTTAGACGTTTTAATTAAATAAAATAAATTACGTCGATTTGATAAACTAAAATACACACTACTATACTGCAAACACGTCAAACGTAAACGGTAGTGAATTTTTTTTATTTTTACAAAATAGCATGACATTCTAATAATCCTATGAACATTTAAAAATTCAAAAAATTTCAATGTTCGAATTTAAAGTTATAATACCCTTTAAGTATCATTTAAATTTAAAATATCACATCTCGACAATTAATATTATTTTTATTCACGTATAACTGATTATTTAGGGTTATTTCAGTACTTTCGAATCTTAAAACTTACAAAATGCAAAATTTTACCCTACCATTTGCGTATTACACCGCATAAATTGACGATAAAATTTTATTTCATTTTCTTTGCACTTTACTTATCTTTCATTTTGCGACATACTTAATATACATCCCTCGAATTTATATAAAATAATCCCTCTTTTTCCTTTTCTCTTAAAACCTTTTTAAAACATGAAGAAAACCTAACAATATAGATGGAATTCCAAGTGCATAGAAACGTATTGTCGAATTTAATTGAAGTGCGTTTCAGAAACCGAATAGCTGAAGATGAATTCCTCAAATCCTACTTAATTAAAGTTTAGGCTTGCGAATTTTCGCCCATACATCTTTTTTTTTTTTTTTTTTTTTTTTTTTTTTTTTTGTTATTTCTCGTGTTTACCATATATGTGTAGCTCATTTTTTGCGTTACCATATCCTTTCCGAATTTGAAGTAGCAGCACGCTATTGAAAAACTAGATCGATTTTTCTGTCGATTTCAGCATCAAAACTTTCATCCACTTTAATGAAACTGAGATTTAAAAAATGTTCTAGATTATTTTGATAATTCTTCTGCCCGCTTTTGTGTTTCTTTTGTTTGCCTTTAAGAAAGAAATAACAGTTTTTTAAATAAAAAAATATTCTATTTATTTGTTAAATATATTTTAGAATCCTATAAACCCTTTTGAAAAAAAGTTGATAGATTTCGGTTCCATTGAAATATAATATTTTAACGCAATAGTTGCACTAATCCCAAATTCACGTGACATCATAGAGCGTTTGATGAGTTCATTACCTTTAAATTTTTCAAGTAATTCTGTATTGGTGTAATGTTCAGAAAAACACTTCAAGTTTACATTTCAGCATTAATGGTATGCTAGCAGGAAAACCTAGTTCACAGTAAGAAGAAGAGATATGCCGGTAGAAAAAAGATATTCAGTTCGAAGGCATGGGTACGCAATTCAGTATAATGCAGTGTGCGAATATATAGGTAAAATACAGAAATTAGAAAATAAAAGTAGTAATCATAATAATACTAAAAAATGCATACTTAAAAAATCTGAAAGCTTTCAGATTTTATAATTTTATATTGACTCCAATGGGGGATACTTTTTTCATTTACACACGCGTTTCGAGAGTATTTGAGCTAACGCACCTTTGGGCTATAGACAGCCTAGTGCGCTGGAGATAAGAATGGTTTATTATAGTGCTGCCACTGCTCCCTTTGAAGTTTGAGTTTTTAATCGAAAATTCGTTAAAGTTTTACAAAATAGGAAGTATATAATAAAACAATTTCGAAATTCAAAATACGGGCTACCAAGTCCCCATATTTGGATAGAGGATTACGTTATTCAAAATTTGATGGCTCTAGGCACCGCTGATTCTTATCAATGTCCGAAACATGCATACATTCATGCAGATTCTTCATTTTAAAATTTATTTAAATATGATACAGGGCGATAATATTTAGCGGCATCAATCCGAAAAGTGATTCAACGCTTTGCCGTTTCGAGGTTAACGGCTCTTCTGAGATACCGCCCCTTTGGGATTAGAGCAAAGACAATAACAACAGCAACAACAACGACAAAAATAAACACCACCACCCTGACAACATCACCACCACCACCACCACCACTAACAACAACAATTATAATCTGACAAATAATATACAGAGTCAGTATGCTGAATGAAATTTTGGGAAATTCAATTCGTCTTTAGAAAGGTCTCAGTTTTATGTTTCTTGATGTATTGATATATTAAATCACATAATTAAATTTACTGGTTAACTCCTCAAAACTTGATTTAAAAGTATCATTATTCATTCAGTAAAATTTTAGCATCTCCGTACAATAATAAACTATATTCTCTAACACTCATATTAAAGAAACTGATACGGTAATGCTGTGCATAAAATCTGATGCTTTTTGTTCGGAAAATGAACACATAGTACTTAAATTCAAATGTAAATAGTAGGAAATTATATTAAACACGAACATTAATTGTTTCATTCTGTTTCTGATGGCACATTCCTTCTCCTCATTTATTTAAATAAACACTCTTAACGTCGAATTACATAAGGCTCTCTTTAATAAGCAAATATGTATTCTAACACTGTTAGACATTTTGCATGCATATTTACAAGGCAAAAACAATGTTATTAATGCTTGATAACATTCTGGATTACGTAAATACGTTCTTAAATTTGCTGATTCAAATCCAATACACTTTAGAGGAAAATATATCTTTTCACATTTTTCTATTTGCATATTTATTAAAAAATCATTGTTGTAAGAAACATTTCGTAGAAAATTCTCGCATTTAACACAGAATAACATATGCAGCACAAGACTTGCCCAATAAATTTAAGGAATTCATAAATTTTATTCCAAGAAAGGAATGTTATTTCTTTGTTGAAATAAAAGCATTTTTTCCCTTTAAAACTGAAGCTGTTTGGATTTTCAAAGTATAAAGTTTCTAGTAAAGTTGAAACATGTTTGTGGTTCTCAGAAAAATACTCCTAAACAAAAATAAATTTTAATTCTGTATTAAATCTGTATTTTCAAGAAATAGTTTGGAAGCAACTCTGAAAACTTTTGAAGCGGAATAACTTGATTCAAAACGGAGATGCAATATTTTTCAAAGATAATATTTAAGTTTACTGTTTACTTACCGACTAAAATTTATTTATTCGGAAACAAATATTTGCTAAAGCACTACTTGTAATTTTATCTCCTTTTATATTTGCTCCAGAATTACATTTCGCTCTGTCACTCATACCTTTCTTAAGACTTAAGTAATTATTAATTAATTAGTCACTATGTTCTTCCTAAATACAAATTTCTTTATCAGGAAAGAGGTTCATGTATTGGATTAATTTTCCTAAAGGGACTAGTTACACTTTTTCATATTAGTACATGTTTTGGGGATCAGGTATCTAAGTATTAATTTCTTTTTCTAAAAGGCAAATGTTACGAAGTATATGTTACAAAGTTAAGCATGATTGAAACGAATGCTATATTTTATTAAAACTTTCTATGTTGTAGTTATTGTAATTTCCATTAATGCTTCAATCAAGAGTCATAAAATGATTGAATTCAATTTTATAATTCAAAATATATTAGTACTTCTAAAATATAAATGTAATGTATGCGATAACGGCAAAATTCTAAACGTTCATAAAATGATGCGTGACTTTTGAAAGGATTTTTTAAATGATGTACATCTAAAATACAACTGATATATTTTATTAACAGCTCATTTCAGCTAACCAAATAAAAAAGCAAGGAATACTGAATGCTTTATAGGTGCAAAATCAAACTAAATTTTTATCTTTAGGGATTTAATACAAATTAAGCATTTTTTAAATAAGTAGATTTTCGAAATTTGGTACAATTTACAAGTCACTTCAAACGTTTGCTTAAAGATGATTTCAACTATATTTTAATCGTCAATTTTGAAATAATTATTGGTAACGATATAATTGAGAGTATGGTTTGCTGAGAACAGTGTAATGTAAATCTCTTCGCATAGACTCAGAAAATAAATATCTCAGATAAGGTTAATAAATTCTATACATTATTTTCAAATGAATGTGTGATTTCTGTTTAGCATTAGAATGACTTTTAATACTATTGTGTCAATAAATTACAATTATTAAGTAACTGTACTTACAAAAAATGTCAAAATTACGTGGACATATTTCTATAAATAACATGTACATTTTTAATAAACGTCTAATTTCCTTTTGACTAAATTTAAAGATATTTTTGCTTCGTAATGAAATCATATTTGAAACAAATTAATCTGTCCGCATATATATATACAAATCTCCCTGAGGGCACAATTGGCGATAAATACAAAATGACGCTTCAAAATTCGGAACCTTTTCGAATTTAGTACTTTACGGAGCTTCTCTTAGACAAACGCCAAAACGCTTGGCAGACCCATAGCGGAAAGACCGAAAATTCTCTTCTGGAGGTGTTAAAATAATGATAGTTTAATCAAAGTGTTATTGCTCCTTTTCAACACATGTTGAATCGCATGTGTTTGTGTCGTACTGCTGCGCTTTGAAAACATATGTCTTGAGGATTTAGATATTTTAGCTCTGAATTTTAGATAGATGAAAATATTGTTAGAATTAAATAACTTAATAACCTAATAACCTAAATGTGAGTACTTTTAATGTCAGAACACTTTAATATGTATGGCATTGAAGCGGATCGATGTTTTTCGAATTTGTTACCGATGTTTGGTCAAACCCTGCACTTTGATGTATCTCTATCACCATCAACTGCCATTTATTTCACCAAAAACATGTATTACGCCATGACCAAACCATAAACAGTCATTAGTTGTAACAACGAGATTTAAACTATAAACCTAATTCCAGTTGAGAATTATATTTTAATAACAGTTTAGGTTAGAAATCTGAAGACAAATAAGAAAGACTGAACCTTATTTTCTTAAGTTGCCGCCCAGACGGCAAAGTGGTTAGTGAAACTGACTGCCGTATCGAAGAAACTTGGCTCGAATCCCGGACAAGGCATGCATGTAAATTGCCTGTCCCTTCACAGAAGGTAACGGCGGCCGCCCATTAAGTGCTTCCATAATAAAATGACCGCCTCTTTTGGCCTTAGCAGTGGTCAGAGCCTAAAATGTCTAATGCCCGCTATTAAAATTAGATTCTGAGATTAAAAAGGTATTTTAATTTAAAATTGCACTTTCTTGAACTATACATTTTAAAGCATAAAAGTACCATCTCTAGCATTTCGGGTAAGAAAAAGCCTTAACACGTTTTCGTAAAAAGCCTTAACACGTAAGAAGGATGTGGAATTGAATTGAATAAACAATATTCTTATTACTTTTTGAAACAATGACCATGTTAAAATGATGTTTACCAAGACTATGTTTCAAGACCTTTAAATACTGAAATTTATATGTATTTTAAACACGGACTAACAAAATTTTAACAAAAGGTAAAATTGTAAGATAAACGTATAAGAAATGAATGGAGCTAACGCGCCAAAGGTAACATACATAAAATACGCTTGTTCCCCTTTTAACTTCGTTGGACAAAGTAAAGGAAATATTCTAATCGTGTTATGTACAGATTCTGGCTTCAATGATATTTCTAATTGTTGTGAAACTTTTAATAGGTATTGAGCGGTAGACGCCAGTAAAAGATTTAGCAATTAGATGTTAATAAAGGATCATTTTCGCTTTCTCTTGTCTGTTTCTGAGAAAGAGTTCTCTTCCCTTAATGAAAAGCGAGACAGGGGTGGCCCGTAACGAACATGCGTCTTGAAAAAAAATTTACGTATGAAGTGGTCAGAAAGCCTTTAGCTGTAGGAAGTAAATAGATGCAGTGGCTTTGGGGGAAAAACCCTTCGAGCATTGGAGTCCTTTATTGTTTACCTGTTTCTTAAACTACGATGCAAAAAGAAGCGTAGACAAACGTATTGTTTTCGTAAGAGACATTTTGTCGGTGCGTGATATTTCTCAGAGAATTTCCCACAGCAAACGAGAAGAATAAAGTATCCTACTTGTCTATCTTGATGCGCTGTAGATATTTTGTGCTTAGTCTAATTTTAATAGCCACTTTATTATAATTGGTTCGGAAAATGCTATAGCAGATTAAGATGGATCAATTATGTTCAAGTGAGACGTGGTTGTGTAAGAAGGTGCCATTTAATTTATAATTAGATCTGGAGTTTAATAGGAGAGCTTTGATCGCAAGAGGGCTTTCTGTTTTCTTTGGAGCAGTCTTGGACTTGCGTTGAGATTGATGAGAAATTAGTAAAAATGAAGAAGAGAAACAAAGGGGTGAAAGGAAGATATAGAATGCGGGTGTTAATTAGAAGAAGCTAGCATGCAATATTTTCTTAAGTTGTGGAAATGGCATTTTATTGGTAATCACTAGCAGAACGATGTGAAAATAGAAAAGAGAAAGTACAATAATAACATGATGACTCTCGAGCGCGTGTGGGATAGAAGAAAACATACGAAACAAGTTGCAGCCTCATGGAAGATGATCAGTTGTATTGAATGATTAAGTATATGATGTGAGAGAAACACATGAACTCATAAATCCTTTGAGAAGAAAATGCGGCAATCTGTGCGGAGCTCTGGGCGTGTGTTCCTGTTTCAGAAGACTGTCCCCTTGATATATGATTATTTTTTACAAAATAAATTGTAAAATTATTAAATTAATCCTTTTGAATCCATTAAATAATTAATGGATTCAAAAGGAAATTTTTCGTGACGTCTTTCCGTTCATACGCATGCATGCATCTGGGTTTCCTGATAAACAATTACCGTAGAGCGCTGAAATTTTATATATGGGACTACTATAACATCTAGGTGCGCAGTCCTTTCTTTATTGCAGTACCAGTCATAGATACCAATATACCCATTTCCCTAACATGCGTTAAGTAGACCTTTATTTGTGATATTATTGGTCGCAGATGTACAGGACTGTAAGGAAGTACTTATATTTTGCAATGTCAAATATGAAAAAAAAAATAACTAACGAAATCTCACTTTAAATGCAATCCCCTGATTCCTATACTTCTATTTGTGAAAGTTTTATACACGTTATCAGAAGATAAAATTTTAAGACATTTGTCTCCTGCACGACAAATATTGACCGGAATAATTAATTTCAAGTCATTTTCAATTTAACTTAAGAGATAGGTTAATTAATTTAGAAAAATTCAAGGAAATAATTTGGTATTAAATGAACCAAAAATGTGAATAATTCTATGGACAGTATACATAATCACGTGGTCTGATTTTCACGTGTTCCGCATCTGATTTTCTTCCTTAAATAAGAAGTGATTTTCAAGAAAAAATTATTTAACTTTAAAAATGTCTACTCCAGATATATATATATTACGAGTATTCTAAAACAGGATTAGCAAAGAAAGATTATTGACACAATATCAAAATTGCATTTAATTGATTTCCATTATGTTCTGCGTTTGCTTTCCTACGAAATGTGAACATTTATTAAACTGCGGTCAGGGACCGATACGCTAACTCACTAAGTAACGAAGTTATCACCTCAGGTTTCTTAATTACAGAAACTTTCCCTATAACGCAAATGAATTACACCATTTGCCCTTCAGAATTAGTTTTCTTTACATTTATTATTCAAATCTTCGTCTTCTTTTGCATATATGTATATAAAAATTTAGTTTTCCTTAAGATACCGCGTATTAACTCCCATCAAAATATACCTTAATATCCCAATGAAAATTTATTGAACGCGTTTTCTACATAATAAGCAGCCAACCGCTAAATTGTACAAGACTGTAAGAAGACAGGTAACTATAACTTTTCCCATTTTCAGAATTTATCGCGGTAATTCCGAAAGCTATTGAGCAAATCACTGAATATTTAATGAAAGTATGCTAGAAACTGTGGGAACAGGAAACTGCCAATGCTCAGCATTCCAAAATCATTGCGTAATATGTGACAGCAGTTGAGTTTTGATTTTTTTGTCACACTCAATAAGAAAGGAAAGACATTTATTGTGCCGTGTAGACGTGAATAGCATTCGATAGTAGGTTAGCGTGCCTAGGTTTGGCATTTTATCTCGCCATTTTTTAGCTGTTACAATCTTCTGTCACCTGTTTGAATAATTCACAGCTCGGTCAAGACATTTGGTGTAAAGCTGTAGAGGAGAAAGGACAGATAAGTTGTGCCTGACTGCTCTTAAAATATATATAAAAGATGATTGAAGTTTTCCTAACGGCAGTTTTTATGCACTATAAATAAGTAAAATAAATTATTTTTCTGAGAACAAAATGAGAATTAATTCAAGATAATATGTTCATTATATTCCCTAAACATGCAATCGTTTAAGTCGGCGGCTTTGAAGCCTTCATGGAAAACGATTATGAACTAAATGTGCTTTCCTTTAGATACATGAACCGTGCGTGATTCTTTTGTGAAATATATTTCAAATGTTTTTCTTTCTACGTATGAGCATTTGATACGGTGTTAGCTAAGAAAAACGTGGATATATATATATAGGAGAATTAATGTATAATTCATAAGAATTTATTTTCATATTACGTATATAAAATTCATTCTATAAATTATTTCGAAACTTTGTAATGAAATTTCATTTAAAAATTTTCAGGTACTGCTGCTAAAAGTTGTGTTACGATTCTACATTATATAAAATTATATTAAATAGTGAATGCTGCAACATAAATATAGAAAAATATTTATGAATATTATGACAAAAATATTTATAAAAGGAAAATTATGAAGGGAAGGTTTTTTCCACATAGTATTTTTACAATTCTCAACTAATCTAATTTTTATTATATTTCCATGTTGAACACGTTGGTAAAAATTAAGGAAACGATGGTTCCGTGCGATAAAATAAAACTGCTTTAAATGCATAAGTTACTTATGCCGATTAGCCAATTTTTGTGGTTAACACTAACCAGAATTCAAATGATATAACGAATATTAAGGGCATTTATTGCGAGGGTTTTGAAAGTTTTAGATAGAGATCTTTCGGCAGCAGCTCTCATAGCTTTTACTTCAATCACCCGACTTTGTTAGTTAATATTCCGGAATCAGCCGTTTGCCAGCTAAAGCTTAAATATCGCCATTAAAGCAAAGTCAGCCAGTAAAGCTGAGTCAATTGTATAATCGAAATTTTTATAGTCTCAGGCTGCGATCCTTTTTTTAATCGTAAAATCGGCTTATTTCAGTATCCACAAGTGGCGGAATTTTGAGTATAGACCCAAGCTATGCTATCTGTTCAACGCTAACTGAAATAAATCGGTTTATTTTAAACTTGTTGTGCATTTTAAGGCAGAACAATAACTTGCATTTCAGTCTGATAGGAACTGTAGAATTTTCAGATAATATTACAGAGTAGGAACGCATAACCGGGACAAACTGTTCAGAAATGTGTCTGGTGACGAAAAGATATTCAGCTTGCTCCCCACCTCAGCACTTAAAGAAGTTTCTGCAACACCGATAAATATTATAGAAGGGTTTAGATAAATTTTGCATACCTTGCGAGTTTCAATGAAACCAATCATTAGCTCGAAGTATAGAAGTACAATTTTGACTTTCACTGAAACCTAGAAATTGATTTTCTCGGCTGGCGAAATTCGAAAAGCTGCTATATTAGCATCCGCTCTGCGTGATCAGACATTAAACCAATACAAAAGCACTGGAAAAGTTGGATGATGAACCAGGCAGTGAGGATTTTAAATTCGATGTATCTGAAACTGCATTGATAGAAATGAGACTTGTATAGTAAATTACAAGAGAGTTCCCACAAAAGGAATCAGTTCCGATTTTTATATATTTGCAGTCCTAGTTTCGTAACGTTTCACTAAACAGCCTTATCCTTCAACTACACGGTCCACCATCGGCCGAGAAGTCAAGTTGCTGAACACTGGTACTTCCAACCTGCGTTCATGAACAGTCTGGCTGCATGGGCGTTTTCGTCTACTTCTCGATGTGTAACGGGTATACCAGACAGTTTTCCTTAGAAAAATCACCATAGATGCATTCCTGCTCTTAGGCAGATAGCCCTAGTATACTTTGCCGTCATGAAATAAACCAAACCAACCTTTAACTGCAAAAGTAAAAAAGGTCGAAAGACTTAGCTCATGTCATACGAAAGAAAACACTTGAGTAGAGATACTGAGAAAAATCCATCAAAAGATGAAAAGAGGCCTAGTGAAGCCATCTATTAATGAAAAACAAATCTAAAATAACATCTTTACACCTGAGGGCATATTCGGATTGCAATTTGGACCATTAACGAGAACTAAAGGACTTTATGAAAGGAAGAGAATTAAGTTCTCAATGAAAGCTGTTTTTTGAGAATTTTGGCTGCAGAACATGAAAAATATGATTTATTGACCAACATCACTGGACAACAGTTGACGTATATGTTTCTTGTTCCCTAACTTACGCTTCATATTCCATATCAGGATGTTATAAGGCTTTCCTAGTTTGTCCAATCTACACTCATGTCCATAAATTAAGGATAATTCGGAGTCACGCGGAAATCGAACTCTAAAATAAATATGTCACCTGTAAAATCACTACACACATCTTCAAAAATCATATGCAAATTTTAGGAAGTAACCAGATGACACTGATGGTACGTCACAATGACTAGAGTGTAAGAGAGTGATACATAAGGAATACATGCAAAGAAGTAAAATTGTTCGCAGGCGCTTTATAAGCATTTCAGTGCAATAACCGAATAGTTATGACACAAAGGACGCATTTGGATGATTTTTTACGTTGTAGAATTATCGGCCGTCTGGAATGTGGGCTTACCCAACTGGAAGAATCAGACGGACTTGGAATTGCCCAGAGTGTCATCTCCAGGCTTTGGCAACGATTCCAAGATGATGGTAATGTGAGTAGACGTTACAGCACAGGTCGCCCCAGAGTTACAACGCCGAATGAGGACCGGTATTTGGCAGTTACTGCCAAAAGAAACAGGCGGAGCACAGCCTCAGACCTGTCTCGTCAGCTCTCTTTAGCCACTGGTACGACAATTTCAAGGCAGACCGTGTACAGACGCTTAGGGCAGATTTATCTATATGCTCGTAGACCTGTCAGATGCGTTCCACTTACTGCAACTCACTGTCGCCTGCGGTTAGCCTGGAGTAGAGAGCATGCATTGTGGACACCGCAACAATGGGCTTGTGTGATGTTTTCCGACGAGTCCAGGTTTAGCTTGCAGTCTGATTCTCGCCGGACTTTCATATGGAGAGCTCCAGGTACCCATTTCCACCAAGAAAACATCATTGAAGGACACCGTTACGGTGGTGCAAGAGTGCTCGTTTGGGATGAAATTATTCTGGGTTCCAGAACTGACCTGCATGTTCAAATTGGAACCATAGCAAGCCAAATCTATGGGACGTCATTCTGGAACACCGTGCAAACATCGTAAGCGAATGCCTTCAATCGGAGGATTTCACCCGTATGGACTGACCAGCATTCTCACCGGAATTGAATCCAGTAGAACACGTGTGGAACATGCTTGGCAGACGAGTTGCAGCCCGTCAGCCTGCTCCTACATGTCTACCGGAACTTCGGAGAGCATTTCTTTTTGAGTGGTGTAATATCCCCCAAACTCAGATCGATAGTTTAATACTCAGCATGCCTAGGCGTTGTACGGACTGTATTGCATCGTCTGGGAGACATACAATGTATTAACAATCATACCAACCATGTAATATTGTTTTTTTATAAATGTGTGTTTTTTGTAATTTGCTCCAGGGAGAAAAAATCGTTAATTTTTTTTAATAATATCAAACATGTAGTATCTTTTTTTTTGCTCTTTACCATTTGTTTAATAAATAAGCTTTACAAATAAGTCAAATTTGTTTTGCTTCTAACTCTTCCTTTGCCTGATTTTGCATTATGCTTAATTTATGGACATGAATGTATATAAAACCACATTGACAAAGTATACCGTATACATCTTTAATCACGGAACTGCGAATGTTATTGAAAGATATTTTATTGATTGAAATATTTATAATTTTTAATATGCTTGTTTTTTTTTTTTTACTTTAATTGCACTGTAAATATCAAATGTGCGGGGGTAAGTTAACTAAATATAGTCCGAGAAAGCTCCAGGTTTGTATTTCGTTATAAGGCAAGGTACTCTGTCAGGAAAGCATTGAAATAGCTTTATATAGGTTGTTGTCGCATATTTTCAAGATTTTGTAGAACTGTGAAACCCAGGTACGTTAAAATAATTGTTTGAATTAGCTGTGAAGTTTAAAAATCAGCGTGTTTTAGCGAATATAAATATCCTGAAAGATTCAACTTGAGCTAGCAAATATCTAATCCCGGAATTAACTGCCAGAACTGGGTGATAGAACGTAAAACTACAAGACTCGCTCCCAAAAGCTCTGTATTAAAACATTCTCTTTAAATGCTCATTACGCATCCTGGCGACGTCTAAAGAAAAGGTGAAGTTGTAGTAATGACTCAACACTTAAAAGCTGTTTAATTAGCTTAAAATATGTTATACATTTAAAGCTGTTATACATGTTATGCTTCATGCGATGCATGAATTCCTTAAAAATATCTACACTGATAAGTATTCAGCCAAATTTTGAATAAATTGCAATACAAGCTTTAAGAAATTACGATTTAGGTTATGAAACGTAAGCATAATTTACTTTCTAAAAGTATTAATACATTTTTGTATCCTGCACGTTTAACTTCTTATTCTATGAGAAAAGACAAGGACAGTTTTCATTTGCTCCCAAAGGATGCACATCATTAAAATGTATGAAATGAATATTATTTTGTACTCTGAAGATTGTGTGTCCAATTAAATTAAGGAATATATTGTTCTTAAAAAATATAAATTCAATTATTCATAATAGTTTAACAAGGTATAATCTGTACTATGACCCATATTGTTCAATGATTCATCGGCATATATTGTTATAAACTCATAGGATGTTTTGTATTTATAACAATTATAAATTAGATCTACTCCGATGCACCAGTTTATGAATCTCTAACGCATCAGTTTGTGACATAAATGTGTATAAATCACAGCACATCATACATTTAGTATCACACTATTAACTCATTGCTTTCTATATGATAAAATATATAGGTATATTTCACAAGAAACGTGTTATTTACATTTTCTTTTGCAAAAATTAATAAATAAAAAATTAATATGTTTCTTTTCCGGCTTTCTTTTCATTAAAATTAAAATTGTAAGTAAACTTTCAGAATCAAAGATTTCAAGTGAAATTAACTTTACGCTTGCAACAATCTTAAACACAGAATAATTTTATATGATATTTAGGTTAGTTCTTTCCAGAATAAGTCATATTATGCTCTTCGACTTTTATATTTTTATTTTAGGCATTAGGAAGGAATTTACTAACTAATTGAAAAATACACATTAAATTTACAAATTAATGATCATGTTGTTAAATTAGAAAATTTTAAACGAAAATTTTTGGCAGATTTTGTAACCAGACAAAAGTAATAACGCTTTTAATACGAAAATATAATTCTATGTTGTAAATTATTGTAAATTACGTTTCAAATGAATAAGAATTTTTAGAGCTATTGTTTATTAAGAACAGATTGATTGTACAAAGATTTACACTGCAAATTCATTCGTCAGTAAATGTTTCCATATATTTTATCCCAAGCGGTCTGCTCAGAACAGAACATAAAAATTAATAATTTAGTTTTTTAAAATAAACCTAACATATAGTTTCTTTTAAAATATCTGCTGTCGAACCACATGACTTCCTTGTATGGTCTATTAAATTACACACATTTTTCGTTGCATATCCTTTGAATTTATTTACTTGAATTTTATTACAGATACATTTCTCATTTAATTAATACAGTTTTCCATTCGCGGCAAAAACTCATAGATAAAAATCCACAACGTCTTCGCAAAAAAAAAAAAAAAAAAAAATACAATTAATCCAGCGGGCAAGAAGATAGATTTTTCGGTGCACGTAACTGAAAGTTTACTTTTGGTCCCATTCGGTAAAAAGGCACAGAAGATTTTGCACAAACTGACAAAGCAACGCTAATCTACTAAGAATTTCAAATGTAAACAAATAGAGGCCTCGTCAGGCTCAGCGTCACTTAAACTTTTAAATTGTTGATAATTCTACAATTATTGTTTGTATATTAAATAAAGTATAAAAACATTAAATGGAACATAAGAACAATATAATTCAATCATTTTAAAACAAAATGCACACTTTACCAACATATAAAACCAGAAAACGTGGCTCACAGAGCCGGGGAACAGTTCGGCAATTTTTCAAACAAGATAATATACTGAATCATTCGTTAGTAAGTAAATTATTATTTTATTACTTTTCAGCTTTTGCGCAGGTATTAGGAAATTTAATACGATTAATTAAAATGTTTATTTAAATCAATATATATATATGTTTGGTGTGACTGATTTCAACTAAAAAGGGAAGTGTACAACTACACAGTAAACAGTCCTATATGCAAAATTTCAACTTTCTGAGGATACTCCTTTTTTATGCGAGATACATACGTATGTACAGAAGTCACGGAGGAAAATTCCTCTGAATTTATTTCAATTTCTAACGCATTTTGCAATCCGTTTGGAAACAACATGCCCTTTATTCTGTCCGTACGTATACTTGTCACACAAAAACGTTGTTTTAATATATTCGAGAGCGGTCAAAATAAATATTTTCGTTCAAATATGAGCCCGAAATTGTTAGCGATTGCAATGCTTCCTTTACTTCGTACAATGAGGTAAAAAGAAAACAATAAATGAAAATCCAAATTAAAAATTTGGCCTCCGGTATGACTAACAGAAGTTTTCTCAAAAGAAGAAAGGAAACCAAAATAGAAAATAGAGCAATAATCAGTTAAGCAAACTGAATTGTAAAAATAAAAGATGAAAATAAAAGGTAAACTAGTATCTGATACAGATATAATAGTTAACTAAGTACTTAGTAAAACTCTTACGTGCGTTTACGTTAATTCAATTTTCAACATTTTGGTGAAAGATTTAAGGAAATCAACAGGAAAGAACACTTTTTGTATCACTTCCAATGGCTGCAATAGATACACGTTTAGGAACATTTAAGCCTTACTTAAAGCAAAACGAAATGCTGTATTTTATGTAATTTTTTTAACATACCCTTTCGGACTTATTAAAATACACCATGTGAACAAGGGTGTTTTAATAGATACATATATCATTTCAAATTAAGGCATTTGCAGTATTTAATTTTGAAACAGCAGTATATGATGATTACCATAGTGATATTTTTAAATGCTTGAAGCTTTAATTCAGTGCAAGCGTGGGAGTCAATTTTTGATGTTTTAATTATAGAATTTGTGTATAGGTTTCAGATTAATCTAGTGTCAAACGTTTTATTCATGAATTAATGAAAGCATTGGAATTTACATAAAAAGAAAAGTGCATGTTATTTATTTAGATACATCCTACAGATGATATCAACATTTATTTTTAGAGTTTATCTTTTCTCTTAAGTATGTTTTAATCTGAGACTTGCATTTGGAGCACGGATCATTCAATCAATGACACTTTGAAACGGAACTTCTCTCTATGCGTCTCTAAATTTCCCTCTCTCTCACTACTTATTAATATATATATCATCCGGCTATTGCATAATGTCTGTGTCTTTCTCTCTTTCTATCTGTATAATAATAAATAGTGAAAAGTTGCTTTAAAATCATATTACATTGAAACAGAAACAGAAAATTTTAAAACGAGTAAAGCAGTGAAAAAAAACAGCTCAGGAGACTGAACATTGGTACTAGTGATTTTAATACCATTTTATACCATATTTTTGAATATTGAATTACTGCATTTAGAGAGCTGGCTGAACAATGAAATTCACCTGGTTGTGAAAACATAAAAAGGTCCACTAAAGAAGCCCTAAATAATTATGGAACATGTTAACTGAAGAAAATTAGAAGAAATGCAAATAAATATTTAAAAAACCGTTAATTAAACTATGTCTCGAAAGCTGTTGCAATTTATTAAAAAGGTGCAAAATGCAATAAATTGGGAAAACGAAAAAAACATCACTATATTTCATTGTGAAATCAGAAAAAGGTCTAAAACCCGAGCATAATAGTGAAAAAAAAAAAAAAAAAAAAAAAAAAAAAAAAAAAAAAAAAAAACTTCAGAAAACTGAATAACCACTTTAACCTTTTTAATAGTAACCATTAAATTACGTATATAGAGGATGAAACAAATTCGTATAAACTCCTAGTGGTGAGAAGACAGATCTAGCAAAGCGCACGAGGACTACCGTTTTGAGGAAGGATGTTCTAAAGTAAACTGACCCATTTAACACATGAAGAAACTAAGAAAATCGGTCTTGCAGTCAACGTGTTTGTTTGGAATCGGACACAAATCGAATAATCAGTATTCAGCAGTCTCACCATTACTAAGCAGCCACTCATGGGACTCGGCAGGGTAGGAAAGCTTACCAACTAAAACGAACCTAAAGAGTTATTGGATTAGACACTAAATTGCTGTCATTATTAAGTTTTTCTGATGTGGTTCTTTCAGCTGCTTTGATCGATTCTTTTTTTTTACCTTTAGCTGCTGTTTAAATGGAATATGAATTGAAAATTTTCACTATTTATCTAATTTTAATATTTCTGCTAAATTATCGTAGCTTTCAGTTAGTGCTCTAGTTACAGTTACGGCTTTTAAGAACTTATTACTTTCATACAACGTAAAATTGAAACAGGCAAAAGAAAAACAATTACGAAAATAAAAAAAATATGTGATAAAGTGAATATATTAATGGTATTGCAAATTAAATTAAAGCTAAATGTCGAATTAAATAAAAGTAGCATTTGCTAATTAAGTAAATATGCAATATTTGCTTTATCATATAAAATAAATATGTCGTTATAAATAGTAAAAAAGGGAAAAAGGCTGGGTTATTATCTTCAGACATTTACACATTTAGGAGGAAGTAAAAACTTCTTATGATATTCTACATTTTCTGAGCATATGTATCCTGTTTCTGTAAGCTTTGAATTATCCGAGGCAATGAATTAATTATGTAAATACTTTACGAACGCCTGAAAATTAAAAACCGCCCACCCTACTGAAAACAATATTCGATAGCAGTCCTATGCATACGAATACAAGGTAAAATTTGAAATAAAGATTAAGTAATATATAAAAAATAGTAACTCCTAATATTTGTTATTCTATTATACTTTGATAATAAATTGAAAAAAAAATGTCTAGCGTTATTATATGCAAAGGAAAGAAATAATTATAACAGTGAATACAGAGCTGAAATATAATTATTTAATTCTCGTTGAGCCACTAGTAAAACAAATGCCCGTTAGAATCTGTAATTTTTGAGCGGGGTGCCTAAGGAATGTTCAGTCCGGGTTGCTTTCGGCGAATTTTGTCATCGCCATGTAGTGTTGGCAAAAAGACGGAATTTGGGAAAAACATTAACTTTAAAAAATTATTTGGTAAAGTAATGAAAAATGAAAGTTAAGTAAACAATGTTAAACAGCAAATTACAGCGGCTCAAGAAATAAAACATTGCCCATTTTCAGTCAAAGAAAGAAAATATATATAAATAAATATACAAATTTTACATAAGTCATACTATTTATATTTATACACTATGAAATTCTTTCTCACACCTCCCTACCATTTCTTCTAAAAAAGCTTTAAGAATGGTCCTCCATATCGTTAACTAAAACCTCATTGGTCGTATAGTACTCCAACATTTTTAAAATTAATTTACTGAAATTTACAGAAACGTGAATATTTTTTTAGGTGTCTATAAGTATTAACA
This sequence comes from Stegodyphus dumicola, assembly GCF_044657685.1. NCBI lineage: Eukaryota > Metazoa > Arthropoda > Arachnida > Araneae > Eresidae > Stegodyphus > Stegodyphus dumicola. Next base: position 92,349,329 of record NC_140772.1, on the reverse strand, counting down.
TTTCTTTTTGTTGCTGTTCTACTTAATCTTAATACGCTTCATTTGATTATGAATAGCATTACTTAGAAATTTTTGGAAATATTAGAAACTCAGTTAGTACGTTTTATAGAGGTAGAAGCGGAGTGAGTTGTTTTCAGGCAGAAATCTTAATTCAGAGTGGGCTATTTTCGATTTCGGTTCCATTTTGATTGGTAATTAAGAAACATTTTGTAAGTATAATTGTCTAGTAAATTAGATCTTTAGAGCATTATGTAGAAAAATGATATGATATGGATTAATTTATAAATGATGCAGTCCAAAAAGGTTGTAAATGTTATACGATATACGGATATGCCACGAATAATATATATATGACATACGGATATTTCCAAGTTTTGAAAACGCTACTTGCATTCATCTAGATTTTTTAGAATTGTGCTGTTTCTATTACAAAATATTCACTTATCTTTTAGTATAATATGTGTTCAAAAGATTTTTTTAATGTAAGATATGCTTGAAAATAATAATAATATCTTTTTAAACTATTTTTTTCAATATTATATAACTATTTATTCATTTGCTTATGAATAACATGCACAATTCTTAAGTAAGTTTTTCTTAATTCAACGGGAGATGTTGAAGGTCATTTTTCTGTCATAGGCCTTCGATTCATTATCTGTTTAGGAAGGCAGTCGATAGAATTGGAAAACGAAGTCGAAAAAACTAGTGAAGAGATTTAAGAGATTTATAATACGCTATGATAGTGGTTTTCTTTCTGTTCTGTGAAAAAAAAAATGTACAAAGCTCTTAAGTGAAAGCAAAGCCTCAGCAGAGTAGATACCGTTCACTATCATGGTGATAACGAGGGATGTTTTGCTCACTGTTATATAACGAGGTAGGTTTTGCTCCGAAATCATAAAGGAATATAGAAGCATTTGTCCACGAAATTGAAGTAGTGCTTAGGGAAGGGTAAGTAACGATTTCTTCCAGTATGTCTGAAGCAGAAGAGATCTAGGGATATAGATATCCATTCTATGACAAGATAACGTTCTTAGAAACAAATTCCTTCGTTTCATTTTATGGACTGAATTTCAACAAAATAATAAATTCAGACAAAACATAAAATTTCCTCCTTTCTTACTGTTCACAAATAATAGCTTTATTTCCCTCTTTCTATGAAAAGGAATTGGAATTTTCCTTTCCATTTCATTATTTATGACTTGTACGGGGAGTAATAATTTTTTTAGAGTTGTTATTCTTCATACGTAAAATAGTCTCGAATATCCTCACGTGTCCAAGAGTATCAAGTCAATTAATTCTGTTCTGAGTGAAAGAAGGAATAATGCTTAGTTCGAGTTTAGAATTTGGAATTCATCCCTGTAATATAAGCATAGTTAGTTATAAATAGTTCATTCCCAAAAATCCATGTGCATTAAAGAACTTTCACAAATTGGTGCTTCGGTATATGGATGCATACACATGCATATCTTTCATATTTATACTAACTGATATAAGTGCAGTACAAACAAGAGTATAAGAAATTTTCAAATGAAAATTTACCAAATCGCATAGTTGATGAATTTAGCTATACCGAAATTTAAATGATCGTTGAATTTTTTCAGTGTAAGCACATAATTATTATTTTGGAAGTTACGATGAGGTAGACTAACAGGGCCTAAAACAAGGCAGGTAGTTCTTAAGTCGTTTACGATACCTGAAATGCTTAAAATGGGGAACTTCAAATTAATGAGATTACAGAGAAAGAGTTAAAAGACGTAATAAAATTCTTGTACATGGGAAAAAGATTTTATAATAATATAGGGAGGAATAATCCATTTGTGTTTAGAAATCGAAAGCAAAAAGTCGGTGATGAGATGTCGGTGGTAAAATGTATTTGTTATCGCATGGCATCGCTTGTTTCCCACAGCAAGTGTGGTGTAGTGGCCGAAACCGCTATGCAAAACCTGGGTTGTGACATCAGGTTCAAAACAAAACACAGCATAAAAATTTTATTGAACGCAAAAAAAAAAAAAAAATGGCTACATACAATTCTGCAAGAGAGAAACTATCTCCTTCAAAAATCAAATTCTATACATTTTACGCGCGAGAGCAATTCGTGGCTCTCGAGCTTGCGTTTTTAACATTGCCAACGATTTAATTATTTTAATAAAGACTATTTTAACAACTATTGAAAACGTGTTTGTAAGTTAAAAAAAAATTATAATTTTCAGCTTATTCTCACGAGAGATCCTTGTCCATTTTAATCTTCAGTCTCTTCTTCTTTTATGTGACCTTATCACAACTCCTCCCCTCATAAAGGAATTTTTCTTAACTATGGAAGGAAAAATTCTAAATACATTTCACTGCTTTCGAAACACAAGTGGTAACCATTTAAGTGATAATAGAGAAGCCAGTTACATTACCCTGCATTTATTTTTAGATAACATAACCACACAAATAGAACAAAAATAATTTAAACTACTCCTAATGTGTGCCTTATAAAAAGCATATTTCTTCAAATTTTACACAATGCTAATACTTAAGAAAAAACATTTAATTGTAACATTTTTTTTTGAAAATGAAACACACAATGAAAACAATTTAGAATCTACACAAATATAATTCCAAAACTCTACAAAAATCATTTTCACCCATTTTCATTACTTTTTTACCTTACTTTATATCCACTAATGATATTCAGTCACTGGACTAGGGCACGACTCAAGCCATCTGCATTACCGTGTAATTTGCCTGGTCTATGAACAATTTCAAAGTTATACTGTTGGAGACACAATGCCCAGCGAGTCAAACGAGAATTTGATCCCATCATTTTGTTTAAAAAAGTCAACGGATTATGATCCGTCTGGATCTTGAATTTCTGTCCGTCTAAGTAATGACTTAGTTTCTTCAGTCCATAAATAATGGCCGCTAGTTCTCTTTCAATGGTGCTATAATTTCGCTCCGCTTTAGTAAACTTTTTGCTAAGATACAGTATAGGGTGTTCCTCCCCATCCTGAATTTGAGACAACACAATACCCGCACCATATAAGCAGGCATCTGTCTGCACAATAAATTCTTTAGAATAATCTGGTGCAAATAAAACCGGACTTTTTACTAGTTTGGTCTTCAGTTTATTGAAAGCCTCGTCGCACTCTTTTGTCCAAATCACTTTTTCTTTTTTGTTTTTGCCCTTCAAAGCGTCTGTCAAAGGTGCCGCAATACTGGCGTAGTCTTTTATGTACCTTGCATAGTAGCCCACAGTACCAAGGTAGCTACGTATCTGTGTTTTAGTAGTGGGGATTGGAAAATATCTGATTGCTTGAATCTTGGCCTCACTAGGCGACCTTTTCCCAGATCCTACTTCATGACCCAGAAATTTCACATGGTCTTGTGCGAATTTGCATTTCGAGGGCTTAACAGTCAATTTAGCCTCCTGAAGGCGACCTAAAACCACATCAAAGTCCTTCATATGCCTGTCCCAAGTCGGCGAAAAGACTGCGATGTCGTCAATATGCGGTAGAACAAAATTGTCCAGCCATCCTAAAACTTGAGCGATCAATTTACAAAAATAGAAAGGCGCATTTAAAAGCCCAAACATCATTTTCTTCGGGATGAAAGATCCAAAAGGGGTCACAAATGCGGCATACCTCCGTGCACGCTCTGTGAGTGGTATCTGGAAGTATCATTTGGTTAGATCCATGATTGTGATAAATGGAGCTGCGCTGACTTTTTCTACCACTTCTTCAATATTGGGAAGATGGAAAAATTCGGTCATAGTTTTTGAATTTAATTTTCTGTAGTCTATACAAGGACGAGGATCTTTACCTGGGACCTCTACTAAGATCATAGGCGAAGCATAATCAGATTGCCTGACTTCTATGACTCCTAACTCAAGCAACCGCCTAATTTCCTCTTTTAGGATGTCGGTTTGTCTCGCCGTCATTCGGTAAAACCTGACTCTAACCGGAGTCTCATCCAACAATTTAATATCCATTTCAACCAAAAACGTACAGCCGGGGTCGGACGAAAACACTGCTCCATACTTCCTTATAACTTCTTGGAATTTTCCTATTTCCTCTGCCAAAGCTCTTTCTTCTAGCTTACTATCTCCAACTATTTTGCAAAAATCTACCTGAGTTGGATCAGCCAAGGGATAAGGGATATCCACTTCTCCCTCAATATCTTTCATGACCTCCTCTATCACGAGATTCACAAACTCGGGGCGCTGATAATAAGGTTTCATCAAATTTACGTGATAAATGGTGTCACTGCTACGCTTACCTGGAATCTCTACCGTATAATTGGTTTCGGAAATCACACTAGTTACTTTACCTGGCCCTATCCAGTTCAGAGCCATTTTGTGTGGCTTAGACGTGGCTAAAACAAGCACGAGATCTCTGACCTTAAACCTTCTCGTAACAGCGTTGCGATCATACCAGAGTTTCCTTTTACTCTGACACTCTTTCATCCTCTCTACAGCCAGCTCCTGACACTTCTTTAATCTGTTTATTAAGTCTAAAACATACTTGACCACAGTGGGGTCTGAACTTCCTTAGCCAGTTTTCATACACAATCGTTTGAGGCATTTTCAAATTTTTACCATATACTAACTCGCATGGACTAAAACCTGTGCTCTCATGGCTAACAGTTCTGAGGGCGAACAGAGCACATGGCAAACATTCTTCCCAGTCCTTCCCGCTTTCCAAGCACAAAGCCTTCAATACTCTTTTCAAGGTGGAATGCAACCTTTCACCAGAATTGCTTTGAGGGTGACACACAGAAGAATGATACACCTTAATTCCGAACTTGCTAAAAAACTCAGATGTAAGTTCACTGGTAAACGATCTACCAAAATCACACTGAATTTCCTTAGGGTAACCTGATCTAGAAAAGATTTGTATCAAGGCTTGAATCACACATTTAGAGTTTAAATTCTGTACAGGAATGGCATCTGGATATTTGGAAGCAACACAAATAGACGTAATTAAGTATTTATTTTCACGCGAACTAGGGATCAGAGGTCCTACTGCATCAATATTTATTCTACTAAACACTTCTGATATAACAGGCACAATCTTCATAGGGGCTTTCTTTTTATCCTTATTGTGACCTACACGCTGACAAATATCGCACGTCCTCACAAATTCTTCAATTTCCTGGTAGCAATTAGGCCAGAAATAGTGTGTCAAAACTCTATCCTTGGTTTTTGTTACCCCTAAATGACCACAGATTTCCTCGTGGCATAACTTCAAGATCCCTTTCCTAAAAACGAGTGGCACACACAGCTGACGCTTATCTTCCCCTTTTTTAGAACTTGCCACTCTGAATAGTCTTTCCTTGACTATTATAAACTCTTTTTCATTTCACTTTCCCCTTTCTTCCACAGGGTCGCTAAACTAGCGCAAGTTTTTTGTGCTTCCAAGAATTCTGCTGGCGAAACATCCGCAAGGATAGACCTTTCTTCTAAATTGATGTCTGCAATTTTAATTGTCTCCTCCGTATTACTGGTTAAATTCCTTTCTTCCGAATGCTCATTATTGACAGCCCTTTCATTTTCTATCTCTTTCTTTTCTTCCGATCTGGAATCTAAGTCTTTTGCACTCGCTCTCTCTAAACTCCTGCGCGCATGCGCCTGACTACGAGTCTCCACAGCATTCAAAAGAACCGGTCGTTCCCTAATTTCCTCAATCAACTGTGCAGTTTTATTCCCTAACAAATAGTACTTATTATCTAACTCTACCGGAGTAACCGCTGCCTTTGTAGTGACCACACCAAAATCACCTTCTATGGCGACTTTCGCCAAAGGTAAACATTTACATTCTGTATCCAAAGGCTGTTTCACCCATACAGTTTCCCCTAATAAGTCATTAGTATCAATCCAAGTACACAGATCTATACCAGCTCCAGTATCTCTCAGATATTCTCTCTCTATCCCTTTAATTACTGCTTTCTTGAAATACGACTCAAAACATTTTCCTAAACTCTCCGTTCCTAGATTATTCCCCAGATTAGCCTTATTCTTTTCCAGCGAAGGACAGTTAGGTCGGATATGTCCGTCCTTTCCAGTAACACCTTATTTTCCGCTGTTTCTCCAAACCTGCTTCATTGAAAACTTGCTTTTTTTAGGAGCCTCCACTTTTCTATGCTCCTCTGATTTAATTCTTTGATGACCACTACTTTTCTGATTATAACTACAGTTGAATTTACATACCGCTCTCTATCTTTCTCAAATGGTTTCTTTAACCCCGCTCTCTGTTCTAACTTCCTTGTATCTCTTCGCAAAGCCTCATACTTGTCGCATTTCTCTGCTAAAATGGAAGCTGTTTTAAATTCTTCCCAATTGTCTAAGTAGTGCTCTCTTATTTCTAGAGGGCCTCGCCGCTTAATTTGCCCAGTGAGCATAAGTTCCTTAAGACTTTCAAAATCTTGAACTTCTACTGAATCCAAACAACTCTCTAAATACACTCTCAATTCATACACTAAATCCACCCATAACATTCCGTTTTTTCTAGAATGTTCTTCAAATTTTGTTTTTAGTGCCCAAGAACTAAGCTTGAATCTCTGCATGAGTAATTTCTTAACATGCTGATAATCATCCCCTTTATCCGCTGGTTCTTTCACTATTAACTGGGCTACATCGTAAAGTAATAAAGGAATTAATTGCGAGACCCAATCAATCTCATTAACGTTCTCTTTTTGAGCTTGTTTCTCAAATAGCATAAAGAATAATGAAATATCTATATTACTCGGTTCAAAACGCCGTACTAGATCTTTCAAATTAACCTTTTTTTCTCTAGATTGTTCAACTTTCGAAACCGTGGAAGCTAGGCTATTAGTCTGAACCACATTCATCAGTTTTAACTTTTCCAATTCAAAAACTCGCTCCCGTTCCCGCTCCCGTTCTGCTCTCTCTTGTTCACGTTCCCGCTCTGCTCTCTCTTGTTCACGTTCCCGTTCTGCTCTCTCTTGTTCAGCTTTTTCTTCTGCTTTTCTCTGCTCAGCCGCAGCCCAAATTCTTGCCGCGTATACTTTCGCAGCTTCTTCTTCATAGTCCTCGGCATTTAGAATAGCCTGCCTAATTGCTCTTACTCTATTTGCCTGAGACACATTTGTGCCAAACTCCTCCGCTAACTCCAATAGCAGAGCTTTAGTAAATTTCCTCATAAACTCACCCATTATGGAAAATTAAAGAAAAATAACCTACCCCGAAAAACAATACAAAAACAACAACAGATCTATCTCTCCAAAACTGAATAATTCCCTAACAATTCTGAACACAAATTGCCTTACAACACTTAATGATAATACCTATGCCTACAAAAAAAGCGTATATAAAAAAATGCTAATTAAGAGGCAACATTTTCCTGCTCTATATCCAAAATAAGCCTAGTCTCGAATAACTGGCATAACCTCTCCAAAATCACAAAAATGGTACTCACCAATTTTGAAGACGCCTTCGATTGACTCTACTGGCACTACTTGGATATTCTTCCGGGAAATTTCACTATTTTGCGGCACTAGATCACGCTTCCTCCGGCGTTCCCTTCTAACACACTGTCACTTGTCACTGAAGAGTCTTCACCACGCGAACTGTCCTTGCACGCAAAGTTAGATCGTTCTTGAAGAGAAGAAAGTCTTGACTGTTTACATAAAACTCAAGTTCACAGGTGAAAAAGTCCGTTCCTAAATTTACTCTCAGGAACAATCCCTAAAAGCTGCCACCAACTTTTAATATTTACTGCTGTGGTGTAGTGGCCGAAACCGCTATGCAAAACCTGGGTTGTGACATCAGGTTCAAAACAAAACACAGCATAAAAATTTTATTGAACGCAAAAAAATGGCTACATACAATTCTGCAAGAGAGAAACTATCTCCTTCAAAAATTAAATTCTATACATTTTACGTGCGAGAGCAATTCGTGGCTCTCGAGCTTGCGTTTTTAACATTGCCAACGATTTAATTATTTTAATAAAGACTATTTTAACAACTATTGAAAACGTGTTTGTAAGTTAAAAAAAATAATAATTTTCAGCTTATTATCACGAGACATCATTGCCCATTTTAATCTTCAGTCTCTTCTTCTTTTATGTGACCTTATCACACAAGGAAAATATATGTGATATTCAACAATAGTTTTAATGGGACCGAATGATAAATCTTCCTCACAACTCAGCTATAGCGTCTTGAGATTATAAGGTATTTCTCCCACTTCTCTAGCGTGCCTTCGTGGTGTAGTGGTTCTGCACGCTGGGCCGATATTCCAGAGGTCCGTGGTTCGATTCCCGGCGAAGGCGGTTGCTATTTTTCATCTCTTTTCTACTTCCAATTAACCTATTGACTCTACAGTGGCGCCCGAACTAAACGGGTTGTGGATGATGATTCTCCGCATCCAGGATGTGCGACTAAATCCTTAGTTTAGGTCCCCTAAATCCCTAGTCGCCCTTTAAAAGGGGAGTATATAAGGTATTTCTCCCACTTCCCTAGCGTGCCTTCGTGGTGTAACGGTAGCACGCTGGGCCGGGATTCCAGAGGTCCGTGGTTCGATTCCCGGCGAAGGCGGTTGCATATTTCTCATCTCTCTGGCCTCTAAAAAAATCCTAATGACTCTACAAGATTTCTTTGTGCTTACTCTAGTTAACATTTGCTTGTGTAGAATGTATTTCGGCTAGGAAAATTATTTCAGTACAAAACGTTCCAAAATGACGCTACGAACAACTCAGAAACGTATATGTCAGAAGGCAGGTAATATTTTATTTATGCTGTTAAATAAATACCTAGAAATGTACCTGTAAGTTCTTTAATGGTACCTTAAAAGTTTTTAACTGTAATTTCCTTAATGTTTTTTTTTATTTATTTTTTTTTAATAACGAATTTTTCTGTAATTACATAAAGTCTTTTCACAATTATTTTAGCCCGCTTAAGAGAGAGTTCAATTAATGTCTAAAATGTAAAGATTCCTTTTTTAAATGTTCGTTCTGATTGCCTTTTTCCTGGATTATAAATCTGCATCGAGATGCCCATAATAGAAGGATTTTTCACAAACATTCCACGAGGATTGATTTCCATTTCTGTTTTACTACTTTCCAGAGTAAATCATTCGTGTGGGGTTTGCCCTTAGAAATAATTTTAAGAGACGAAACTATGTTTTTTTAATCTATAGATGAAACGTTAGGAGACTTTGAAAAGATATATATGCAGTATCAATATTTTGAAGGAAAGCAGTGGTACGTTTCGAAGTATTGTTACGAATTTTGTAGTTAGATAGCTAATGTTATCTAATATTAGAATTACAATTAAAATTGTTTTATTACAATTAATATAGATTTCTTTTTGTTTGATCATTTAAGTAAATTCATGCTTCATTAAAGGTCACAATGTGTATCCATTTGTCTCCTGCTAAATGTTTTTCATCCAAGGTTCTAAAATTTGTTCTACGTTGAACCCCCTGCCTTGGAAAAAGCTATTGGACATTATGTTTTTTTTAGCTTTTTAAATTATAAATTCTAGTTTATTATTTTATATATTGTTGATGCAGATGTATTTAAAGCCTTTGGAATGGATTTCTGCATCAACGGGTTTTCCCTTGTTACCGATGGCTCTACTTTATAAACATTAGAAGCGGTATGTCGGGTGTTCATTAGGAGTCTTCTTTCAATATAGAAATAATGGCTCACAGGTTTTCCCTTTCCGATTAGTAGTGTTGCTTACTTTGTTCTTAAAAATTTTAAAGCTATGCATTTCACAACATTTCTGAATTATGGAAAACACATGCTTCTCTTCGGAAAGCTCAAGAACATATCTTTCAATCAACAGCTTGTTTACGTCCTACATTTTAAAAGAAGAAGAATTTTAGATATAGCAGACGGTGTTATTATTGCAAAATTATGCTTTTAAGGATGTGTTTTTTTTTTAAATTCCTATTCGAAATGTTCTAGAAATGTGCAAATATCTTTTGTATATGCTTTTTCTTAAATTATATCATATTTATACTAGAGCACTCAAAATTATGCGTTTCAAAAAGCACCGCCAGCTCAGATACGTAAAATATGTATGGATTGCATGTTTTAGGTTACAGAAATTCGTAATATGGTTGACCACTTAAAGGGAAAATTACCTTTATGAGATAACTGAACTGTATTCATGTTAAACATGGAGAAATTTACGGAAACACATAAAAAAAGAGAGAGAGAGAGAAAGGAAAGAAAAAAAAATAAAACATAAATCAGTTTTGAATCCAGGGCGAACTGTCTTATTCGCTTGGTCGTTGGCGAGCTAAGTTCCTTTTAAATGCCAAGTAGTTAAGAACGCTTATTACTAAGTCAATCTAGGTTCGAGCCTGGACGAACTGCTTGTGTGCTTGTTTGTTGTGTAACATGAACAGTAACCAGTTTTACACAGAAAAATTCAACAAAGGTATCCTTTTAGGTACATAGACCTCCTGTGATCTGCCATAACCAGTGAAGAAATGAAGTGCTTTGAATGCTTCAGAGCATATTAGCAGTTACATAATATCTGCATTTCAGTAAAACTTTTATAATAGTTTAGCCTGAATACTTGCATACATAATAGAAGATGGGAAACATCACTACCAGCAATATGTTTTAAAAGGAAAAAGTAAAAAATGTTGCAGAACTCATTACAGAGTTTCCGGGTATTACGCTTAATGTATGCGCTCTGCGCATTTTACCAATTTTTAGTTTTTCAAAGCTTTATTTTTAAGTTTTCTTTATTATTGTATAAAAGGGCAATGTCAACATGAGTTTCTTTTCTGAAATCGAAAATTTACTGGAAATGATGTTCCAACAGTTTAAAAATATTTTTTTTTAAATACAAGGAAATGTGAGAATCAAAAATTCGATTTGCACGTAAGACCTGGTAAAAGCGAACATTTTTACCGTGAATCATACGATTTATTTTAGTTCACATTTTCAACAGTGGATTAAAAGCTGCCAAATACACAAAATGTGCATTTGACATATATATACATATATAGGAAACCTTTACCTTAAAAAAGGTCTTAGAAATGTAATTAAAAAGGCCCTAAATGTGCATAAATATTTTAATACGTTATATGCAGGAGAGAATCATTATTCCATAAGTTTTTTTTTAAGTAAATATAGGTTGTATTGTTTTAGACAATAACGTTACATGTTTATATTTCTCATGGAACTCAAATTTTTTTCGACTGTTGATTTTGATTACCAGATATCCTGCCATTTTCAATTTGCGTGGATGTTGCGTGGAATCTCAGAATTCTTCAGAATACAATTTTGAAATCAGTCTTTAAAATGATTCAAATTTGTACATTTGTGTTGCATCATCGTTATATCATACATTATCATCACAACGCCATCATTTTTCCCCCTTGCTAAAAAGATTATTCCCGTTCCCTAAGTGAAAACTACATTCTGATACGTTGATTTATTGATTTTATAAGATATTTTAAAATATTTCAGACGAGTTTATGGTTATGGATTAAGTATACTGTATGCTTAGCCTATAAAAAATTTGTAACGATATATTTATATCTTGGAATCATGAAATACGTTTAGTCTAATGCTGATACGTTTCATGGAACTTGGGCATTCTTGGTCAGATTCTCTTTCTCTATCTATCTAATTTCCCTCAACAAATATTCAAGGTACAGAAAAATAAAAATTGACTGACTTCTGTATAGTTTAATCAGAAGAAAAAAAATTGCGTCTTTAGCACTTTTTCCAAGCTAACTATTGTTTAACTACAAATACTGTAATTCCCCAGTGAACGTGGTGGCGCCTCTGCATTCTTTTTATAAGAGGTAACTCTAAAGAAAAGAAAATTTTAAACAACCCGGTTAACGGATAACGAAGGTACGAAAAAAGATCCATTCAAGTAAAAGTAGTAGTCTACAGGCACCAGTTTTTATGGGAGAATTTCGTTCTTTTTTTCCTATCTGAATGATGTAAACCGTCAAAAATGTCAATTGACAAACACTCAACTCTTGGCGCGTATTCGATGGTAAACGTCTTTCTTTCTTCAAGCTCTGCCAATTTAGGTTTGCACGAAAAGGCGAAAATAACTTCAGTGATGGATTTTTACTGCCTCATTTTTACTTCTGCAGTTTAAAGACAGACACATTTCTTTCACTCAGAAAAATAAGAAAAAGAATAAATAAATGGGAACGTCTACAAAGGTTGAAAAATGTGTTAAACATTATATTTTTATTTCATTGCAGCATATCCTCTGTAATAGTTTTTTCTACCGAATAGGTTTCAGGAAGATAAATTAATCGATTAATAGTTTCTTTGATGAATTGTTCATGGCTTTTGAGCATAAGCTCTCCTAAGAGGAAATTTAAACTTACAAGACCAATTAAAAAGTATTTCTATTGTGAGTTTTAAGGCATTTATTATTCTTTATATTATTTGTAATATTATTCAAAAATCTCTTGACAAACAAAACAAACGTACCCCAAATGAATGAAACGAAAATATTCTCATTCTTGAAGTGGAAACAGTGGTTTGTTAGATTTAACTATACACTACAAACATAATTTTGGAAAACAATATCACTGATCTGCTTGTCTAAATAATTTTTTAATGAATTTAAAATTAAGTTTTAATTTTTTACTGATACTTTTATGGATATTACTATTTTGCTAAAATTTTTTTTCTTGATTTGAAATACTGTTAGACAAATATGTGCATATAACTGTGAATTGTTCTTTTTTGAGATGAAAAAAAAATATTGTCACATGCATATTTAAAAACGAGAATCTTTTAATACCTGTTTTAAATATGATTTAATAAAACAAATAAAAATATTGATTCCATGTAGAGGTTTATAATAAAACATGACATCAAAGACGAGTAAAACACCCCCCCCCCCCAAAAAAAAAATAAATTAAACATTCATTTAAATTATACTAAAAGTTTTAGTGTTTTTTAAAGTATCAGTGTCAAAGAAAAATGAACGTACAGATTAATCATTTTAAATTTCCCAGCTGTAAAATTTAACCATTTTAGCATGGTTAGATACAGGTAGAATCTAATCCATCACCTGTGCAGTGTGCAGTAGCGTAGGTATATTAGGTTAAGCCGTGCCTAACTTATGATTCTCTTTAAATACCGTTTAGCATTTCATCAAGCATATCACCAAAGTGTATTTAACAACTAAGCAGTCTCATCTAAGTATTTTAAGCAAAATATACCTCTAAAAGTTTTAAGAACGTGTGTGAACAACAATGAAGGTCAAGAACACTTTTTAAAGTTTTCTGTTGTGTAGAAAATTAATTATCTTTCATACATATTTTGAAAATGGTTTAATAATTTAATTGATAATTTTCTTAAATCCACTCTTTTTGACAGCATGAATACAAATATTGTGAATTCTAAGACAAACCATAACGGTTTCGGGTGATTATAAGCTCCTATGTAAGTAGTCATCTAGAGAGGTCATTTTCAATTCCGATGCTTATTTTTATTTCTTAAAAGCTGCTCACATTCAAACGTAAACGAGTTAAAGAGTAAGGGTGTAGAGTAATTTGATATTTCGTCAAGCTGTGACACTATATTCTATTACTTCAAACGGCCCACTTCAAAGCCGTTGCCGGCAAATCCCCCTCCTTTGCCGATCGTAACCTGTGTCATCATCACTGCATAGCATTTATTTTATCCATCCTATTTAATACTGTAGTTCATTTTAGCCTTTATTCTGGTGTTTTTAAAATGCGAAATATGCTAAACTGATATGAAGTGTATGTGTCAAGGCGGATAATTAAGCGAGTTTTATCTTTTTTTCGACATTTGGTGTTCCCATAGTTAAATCAAGCGTCAGAAGACCTTGTTTTAGAGTAATTATAGTAAAAGAAGCCATATAAGTAAACTGTTTTCTTAACTAGCATGTTAACGAAACGGTAATAATAGTTAACATTCGGTGAAATCAAGCGTCAGAAGACCTTGTTTTAGAGTAATTATAGTAAAAGAAGCCATATAAGTAAACTGTTTTTTTTAACTAGCATGTTAACGAAACGGTAATAAGAGTTAACATTCGGTGGCACAATCCGAAATTTTTCCAGTTTGTATAAGTTGGTTTCAGCTTAATCCAGTGAAAAGTAGATACTTTGATTCCATTCAGGTTGTGTGTTCGCTGAAACTCTCGCGAATTTAGACATAGCTGGTTACCGCTAGAACAAAATTGTACTTTTAAAAATTTCAAGGAAAGCCTTCAATTTTGGATACAGGTAATGTGTGCATTACGTCCTATTGTTATCATAGTTCCATATTCTTGACTGTTGTGGTAAACCTAAGAGCCGATTGTTCCGTCCGAACAGGTTGCAAACTCGTTATGCTTGCAATGCATAAATAATGGCCACCAGAAAAAAATTTTCTTCAAACCATTATTTAATTTTTTGGCATTTAATACATAAAAACAGGCATGATAGTGTATGTTTGCAAATGATGTGTCGATGAAAGTTTTCCTAATCAACAATCATAGCAATTTCTGGCCATTCAAAAAAGTCCCTTTTACCAAGCTTTAAAAAATTTATAGTTCAAATTTATTGATATTCTGCTTAATGTTTATCTATAAAACTTGAAGCTAACCTGAATTTCTATTTTTTAATAATTATTTCGTAATTTGAGAAGTCATTCTCGAACTGTGAGAATACAACATAGCTCGAATTATGTCGCTTATGTGTATTAATGTTTTACCAATATATTCTACATCGTGCAGCATTATTTGGTATTAGGCATACAGAAACACGGGATAATAAATCTATAACTATGCACAATTAACATATAAATAGACGAAATAAATATGTAAATATACACCGAAGAACTATTGCATTATGACTACCCTGTTAAAAACATGTATGACCACTTTAGCCCTGAAAACTGTCAGTACCCTTCGTGTCATTGTCTCTACAAAGTGCTAATCGATAGTCTGAGGTATGTGGTACCAAGCGCTCACCGACTGGTCCTGGAATTCCCGCACATTGCAAGGGAGCAGCGTGGCAGCATGAATTTGATTTTCAAGGTGGGAGCACAAATGCTGTATTGGATTAATGTCATGCGAATTTGGAGTGCAAGACATGACTTGAAAGTTACTAGAATGTTCCTCGAACCTCTCCCTGACGATTTGATCATTATGACACGGTGCATTATTTCGCTGATAAACACTATCTCCCGCCGTAAATTCAGTTGTCATAAATGGGCGAACCTGGTCTGCAAAACGATGTTCACGTAACGGACAGACGTGATAGATTTTCTGCGGGGATTATGGGTAATAATGTGCTCCATGAAAACTTCGCCCACACCATAATACCTCCGTCACCGTTTTGTCCCCGCCCAACTGTGCATCCGAGAACTAGGGTTTCGTTTGAAAATCGGCGTATTAGCCCGTCGATGTGATGGACCAAACAACCTGATTCTCGGACCGCGCAACTTTCCTCCATTCTTCTAATGTCCAATTCTGATGTTTCTTCGCATATTGCAGACGCAGCTGACGATGACGTGCCGTCAGTGTAGTCACGCAGCAGTTTACGCTGCATAGTGTGTTGAGAAATACTGTCTGGGTCGCCACTGTTCTAGCTGGTGGAAATTTTGGCTGTTGTAGCCCTTTAATTACAGCGAACAATGCGTATTAATCTTCTCTCACCTCTGGAATGAATGCGTCGCTTTACCATCCATATACCACTTTCGATATGTGCTCACAACTGCATATGAAAGCCCACTAAACGAGCCGTTTTTGATATTGGTGTTCCCAGTAGTCGAATATTAACGATTTATCCTTGACAGAAGTATGATAAATCTATTATATTGCTAATCGCGCTATGTTTGAATATACAATGCATAGCCGTTTTATATACTCCAACATCAGCACGTGCAATGGTTTTGTTCTTGGGCGAGCCCCGTTGTTATAGATGGAGATGGGTTATAATGTAATGGTTCTTCTGTGTATAAATATACAAATATTTAAAACAAATATAGCAACATATAATAATAAATATATAGAGAGAGACAGATAGATAGATATTGATTAAAACACATACAACACAAATATATACGCAAATGTACAAACAATACACAAATGTGCTGGCAGTGAGATATCTATTATTTGGTGAACTCATTTAAATCCTTTACCTTTATTCCGAACATGGTTACATCTTCAGAGGTAGAATGCAGTCCGTTGTTCTTAAAGTCCAAGGAAAAATTGTATTTCCTTACAAAGTTTAATCCGAGTATGCAAGGGCCTGTAATATCTGCTACATAGACCGTGTGATGGTAGAAAGCGTGATGTTAACGTTTAGTTTGCCACCGATGCCGAGTTCATCACCGGACATGGTCTGGACGGTATTGTAATATAATACAGTGTAATAGTACAAGTGTGCTGCAACCCTCTCGGCGGATAACAAACGGCGTCATGGTTAATGCAGCACACCCGGCACCGATTAAAGCAAAAATGCAGTTAAAAACATGAAGCCAAAGTTCCCTATATTTGTCTATTGCCATTTAGAAAATCCTTTGCAAATCTAAACTCTTTCGTGTGTCAATTGAATTCTTTTATGTCAGCATGTTTTCCTTAATATGTCGGAATAATACGCAGTACTCAACGAAATACCGTGCATTGCCATCAGCACTACAAAAACTACAAGGACTATTACTTTCAAATTAAAACTTTTCAGGTACGTCGAGAAGTACCCGTATCCAATAATTATTTGATGGTCATTCAAATCACATAGAAGTTTAAATGAAACCATCCATACACAAGCTAACGCCTACGAGAAATTGTTAAGTCTGATAAATTATAACATATGTTAAATCTTTTGCAGAGAGTATCTATTGTTTAAAAGCATTAAGCTGATTTTATCTTCGTCATCCAGAATACCGGATAACTAAGCCGGACATCAATAATCTATTTATGGTAAGCTGAAACAAAATTTTGGCCGAAATCCAATCCTCTAAACTTCATTACTAGAGAGAAAAAACTCATCCAAAGAGCTTAGTGAAAAACGGGAAAAAAAAAGTACATAAAGTCGATACTTTACTTCAGAACATAAGTGTCAATACTTGTTTTGACTTTTGTAACATTAAGAGTACGTAGGATGTCTCAACGGATAAAGTGTCGATTACATTTATGTTAAATTACATTTTCTGGCGTAACCCATATTTTATTTATCATTTATCTTTGATGATATTTTGACTAAAAGAGAAATTAAAGGAGAACGTATCGTTAAATACAAAGTACACATTCGATAATTAAATAATATATATATATATATGTTTAGTAGACACCGCCCTAACATCTTCACACTTATTTAGCTTCTTTTGCATTTTTTATTTATTTTACAGAATTCTTTTTTTACTTTTTACAAATAATTTTTAAATTTTTTTTCACAATATTCTACAACCTTCCCCATCGTTGAATTTAATAAAAAGTAATTATTTTGGTTCTAAGCATAGCAACTATACCATTCACTGAACTAAAACTTACAACTTATTCCATTCATTAAACTGATCTGAACTAAAACGTCACATTAATTTAATTTTATGGTGGTTTCTAATGGATTTCTTTTAGGATTCATAATAGAAAGAACTTTGATATTTTTCTGTTTTAAAGTCTTCATTTTTACTCGATATTTATTGTACAACAGAAGTTTTTTTTTCTATTTTGGGTTAATATTAATCAGTTTAAATTTCCAAGTTCGATCATAACAATATTTATTATAAGCAATTCTGGAAACAGCAATATAATATGTTATCACATCATCAGAACATTTACTGTCCATTTCATACGTAATATGAACTCATAAAATCGAAAAATGATGACAAAATTAGGCAAAATAAATCTGGGTCATTCTTATGCTGCAGTGAACTGCCTCAACTTCGAGAGAGTTCGGAAGCGAGATCGCTCTTCTTAAAGACATAAAGTGTCGTGCAGTAGGTTTGGATCCAAAATAGAGTAAAATGAACTGCAGAACAGAATGCGTTTGCTTCTTTGTAGAAGAATTACTTAAAAGAAATACTAGCTATTGCTTGAAAATCGATGTAGTTTTCAATAAACCAAATCATATTTAAAATTGAGTTTTCCTTAATTTTAAATTTATTTCAAACGTTAGTGTTGTTTCTTAAACATATATGTTAAATCAGCGCATAATGTCAAAGGAATTATCCTTGAAATGCTTATAACCGTTCCCGCTAATTCCATTTTTTTATCAAAAGCTTTTTAATGAAGAGATTAGACGTCTTTTACATATAAGTATTATTACATATAATTACTATTAATAAGACTGAATTTAAAAAAAGCATAATGCACTTAGTTTTTTAAAATTTTTCTTTCTGTATTTTACGTCTATCAGTATTTTCAGTAACATTTTAAAAAATAAAACTGCACAGGTTTCTGGCCATTCACATACATGTTTTACTTCATGGAAAAACCGTAGAGACGTGGGATGTTTTGTAAGCGCTGTCTTCAGCAACCCTAAAATCTCACGTTTCTTTAGCATTCATAATACATATTTTCTTTGGTGTGTCAATATATACGATAGAAAGTGCTCTGCGGTCGACTCAGTTTAAATCTGGAAAAGAGGTTCTACATCGATCGGATCTCCGATATACATTCGAGGCTGCAACACAATAATCTGAGAAAATTGAAGAATTCAATTCGCTTTGATCCAGTCGCTACTGCTGAAATTCATAAAATACGGCAGTACGTGAAATTTGAAATTTATATTTATAAAAATGGTTTGCATTTTCCTGAATGTTCAGGATTTGGATATTATTTTATTTAAATATATGCACATGAACACAAATAGGTCTCTGAATATAAGCCTGCAGGTTTTATTTGCTGAAATATTGAATTTAGACTGACTAATTTTACTTTTAAAATTAACATATAAAATAAGATAGATAATTTTATTTAAATACATTTAAGGTGCTGGAAGAGAATGTTCTATAAGAAGTAGAATTTTTAATTAATCTTCGCACAGTAAAAAACATGCGTTAAAATCACTACATAAAAACCTACTCCTAATAAGTTATAATAAATAGGTATAAAACTCTTTTCATATGCTAGTTTACTGAAATAAGAATATTTCTCTTGCCTGTTGAGGACAAAATTATCAGTTGTTAGAAAATACTAAGTGAGGATCTGTAAAACAAAAGTTGCGAATTTACAAAATAATGATTAAATTTTCTAACGTCTCCTTCAAATTATTTTATAGCATATCTCTGACAATTTCACCCGTTACGGTATGCAAACATTTTGTATTTGACAAAGCAATGAATTTTTAGTTTTTTACTTTATGTTATGATAATTTTTCTTTTGCCATTTTTGCAAGCAAAGTACTTTGGATGCTTAGTAATTGCACGTTTTCATCTGCGGGATGCATATTAAAAATATAAACTTACGGATTTATAGAACTGCCCATTTAACAGAGGTGAGTTTTGTTAACCTTGTTTTAAGATATTTAACATCTGTAGTTACTAATCTGGAATCTATGTTAATAGAAATTAAAATTTGTGAATCTGTGTAAAGTCCATCTTTTTTAAAAGTTTCCAATATACCAAAGTCCAGTAGTACTTAGTATGTTACTGACACTAGTTTTCCTGAAATATTTTTAATTTGGCTCAAAATGCTGGAATACTAATGCAAAAGCATTCAAAAATTCTCATGCAAGAGAAACAAAATCGTATCTGAGAATTAGGTTTGCTGAGTTAATTACTGAAATCTCTGACCTTATTACAATGGCTGTTTTCTGAGTGCCAGACGAAGTGGAGAGACTTACAAAAGTTTCAAGGGGAAGCTGGTAGGCCTATTACAAAGTTTTATTGTAATCCTGCTTTTATATTAATGAGTCCCTCATTCAGAAATTACATTCTCTTCTGGCATTCACCACTTGATTTACAGTTGAAATTAGCCGAAGGATGTCTTCAAATTTAGAAATACAAGTAGAATACAAATTTCAGCAAGCGTGTGCCTAAAATAATTTTTTCAAATATCACACAAAATTATTAAAATCGAAGAAAGAGTACTAAATATGCTTTAGTACTACAACAAAAATAAATGGAAATTTTCTTCATAAAGTTCTATATTACACCTGATAAATATTTCGATACAAGAACACAATTTTCGTTTTTCGAACAATTGCCAGCAGATGCAAAAAATGTAAAAATTTTGTTTTAGAAAATAATCGAAATTTTTATTTCAGAAATCCAAATTCTCTATTGTTAGATGGATAATCTTATCCAAAATATCTGCAAAATTATCTTTAAGCTATCCAAATAGAGTGTGAGCATTTTTTAATATATAATAATTTCTAATTGCTTTTCCCCAGCGGTTATATCTTAATCCAGTTCTTCAATAAAATCCTCGAGATTTTAGATTTATCTTATGAACGTTAGTTTACAACTATTGATGAAATAAAAGCAAAGTCATGAAGTTTTACAAAAATTTTCAGTAATTACTTAATTTGATTGGAACTGTTAGCCACGCGTAAATATTTCAAAGAGCATTTACAAAGACCGATATTACATTTGGTCACATCATGTAAATTTTTTCTGAATAAATAAAGAGACGTATTTATCTTTTTCTTTCCGTGTCTATGACTGAAACTGAATAATCTGCTCCCTCTCTTTTAAACTCAGGAAATTCGAGAAACTAAAAGAGCTAAACTCTGGTTTCCTGTGTTTGTACTGGAGGTTCATAATTTTTCTCATGTGTAACAGATTACGAGTAGTGTTCGCTCAGAGAGTTTTCTAAACTACCTCTACTATCAATAATAGCCATAAAGCGCCTCACAGTAATTAAATGAATTCAGTAACTAATCTATGTATTTATCTATCAATCTCTCTCTATATAAATATTAACTTTTAGAGGCTTATTACAAGAAAGCTGAATATCAAACAAAATACAAAATAAAGACAAGAAAATTGGCATCAGTACATCTATAGTCAGGGAATTCCTCGCCACCCAGTAGCGCTTCCAAATCGAAATATGAGGAAGGTCAGTGCATTTGCTGAGACGTGGCATGTCAGTGTCTTCCTTAAGATTGCATAAGGAACAAAGAGAGTCAGCGGCGATATTGATGCGTTGAAGATGCTTAAGACAATGATGACCAGATATGACACAGAGCTGTAGATCATTTTGCCGTGCTAGACGTTACCCGGGATAGATCTACTTCGTCCCAAAATTTGTGTAAATAATTAAGAGGATGTCGGAATGGATATGGATACTTCTCTTTCATATGAAAAAGGCTGGACAAACTATTATAATTCCGGGTTTAATATTTTGTAAATTGCTGACGTATCTTAGAGGTCTCAATCATTTTGTGCTTATTAAAAGCGTCGGGTTAAATTCTGAAATATTATAAAACTGAATACTTCTTATATTGCTTCTAAATTTCTTTCAATATTTCAGTCAAATTATAATAACTACTTCATTTTTATGAACGTGTTCCTTATTTTTCGCTATAGAAGCGCTTTGGGTAGATTCGCGTTTATATGAACTGACGCGTTCTATGGGAGCTGTTAAACCCAGGTTTGAAATGAATTTAGCAGCATACTGTTAAAACAGAATTCATGTCAGAAACTCTAAATTCGATCTTTATTTTTAACATGACAGTAAACATAATGCATGAGATGCAATTTCAGAATCAATGAGATTTAAAATTTTTTTCATATGTAGATAATTTTAGTGAAATAGGGGA
The DNA here is from genome assembly GCF_044657685.1 of Stegodyphus dumicola. Classification (NCBI taxonomy): domain Eukaryota; kingdom Metazoa; phylum Arthropoda; class Arachnida; order Araneae; family Eresidae; genus Stegodyphus; species Stegodyphus dumicola. The sequence goes on along the minus strand of NC_140772.1, from coordinate 92,327,665 downwards.
AGCCTATTTAACAATGAATAAAAGTCTATCTCGCTAATTTGGCGAGAAATCTCCAAAAGTCGCCAAACCTGGCTACCATTTGGCGACATTTTGTTCCGGTCCTTGTATAATGGTAAAGGATTTTGCATCTTAATAACTGTAATTGATGTCTGTATTAGCTGTAACGTATTCGGTCCTCACATGCTTTCTAGTAATTTCGCGAAGGTTAAAGTACTAAAGACATCTCGGCGGTCCGATTAAACTATATATGACTGGAAAAAGTATTTGTTTCTCAGTTATTAGTTCAGAACGACTATGGAATATTAAGATATCCGTGAGAGCTTCGCTTTTTAGATGCGCTTTCCCTTGCGCAGAGCTAAACGTCCTTAGGAATTTGAAGTATAATTACTATTGTATTCTGTGAAGAACTATACGAATATTATTGTGGAAAGATCCCGAACTGTGAAGTGTGCCTTTTGGTAAAATAAATCATTCATCGGCTAAATAAAATAAGCTATTATCGACTTTGATAAAATAAAGCTATTCTGAAGCTGTCATCAGTTCTGCGCGCTATCAGTATATTATGAACACGTTATGCAAGCAATAGTTTTTTTTTTATTACAACAGATGCCCGCTTTTCGTGTCTGAGTTGATTTTAAGTAGAATTAGGTGAACTACAATGTAACAGAATCCACAGTAGCGGTCAAAGTAAATAAATAAAAATTCTCTAAAATGATTTTTGTTTTCTATTATACCATACTTACCTTTTATAAATTGTTGCTTTTTTCTGTAAAATAAGCAGCTGTAAGAAATGTTTTCCTCAAAATACGTTATGCGAAAATCAATTCGTAAATCGAAATGAAACCCTTTTTCTTGTAAACTGAAATATATAGATCAATAATACGAATTCATGGAATAAATAGCATAATTTTTTCCTATTTTCTTAGAAAAGAATATACCAATTTTAATGAAAATATCAAAATTTAAACTTCAAAAAATGGAGAATAAGACCGCTCGGAGAAAGCAAATTTATAATTGATCGTTACTAGCTCATGCAAACTATTCAATTTTATATCTAAGTGGAAGAACTTTCAATGAATGTACTTTGACACGCTGACTTTTGTTCAAGACTTTGTTGTGTCTCAGGTTGACACGGAGAAGAAATACCCATCTGTCATGCAAGCGAATGCCCAGCGAAGTCGAAAAGATAAGGATTTTCATTATTTCGTAATATATGCTTTCGGCCAGTAGCTAAGGAAAATAAAATCACGTCCTCTCAGAGTGTTAGTCATTTTGAATATGAACCCTTAGCAAGTGCTGTTCGTTTTTAAGCTTATTTTTCAACTGTATTGCCAAAATTAACTTACTAGGGAATTAAATGAGTCTTGAAGTTTTGTCATTAATTATTTGTCAGGAAAACTGAAAAAAAATTAATTTGAGAAATTCCGGTTAATTAACAATGTCTGCAACGCCTCTGCAAATTAAACAATTTTTCAAACATTTTGTTTTTAAAATGAAATTAGTTAATTACGCATTTAAATAAAAATGCGTGAGACCTTTCAGAAATACGAACTTGTATTAAACTACCGCGATAAAATGATTAACCACTGCCGCGCCATTTTAATGGTTCTCTTTTAGTGACCAGCAACATACGAACATCATCTGTCTATTGTAGCAAAATTTTATATATTCTGAATAATTCAGTAAAATTATATTTTTCTCTAGTATCATTTCATTGGTATTGCGTCATGCGTAGAACTCATCATGTACTTAAAGTAGGAGCAGCTTCAGTAATTCTGAAGTGATCAAAGCAGCTTCAGTACATCAGAATAAAAGAAGAAAATTTTACAAATCAAGCCCACTTGATATTAACCTGTATGATATATGATACCTTAATAAGCTTAAGGCATTATTACACAGAAAGTATAATTTTGACTGAGCAATTATTCTTTTCAATGCATCCACGAGCATCATGTTAGTGAAAATAGTTTTATATGTACTTTCTTAAACAAGAATCACAAGCTACTGAGTAAAAAAAGGTTACATGCAATTAAAAACATTTCACACCAAAGAAAAGAAAATGACAGTCTACGAGATTTATCAGTGATGTGACCAGATACTAATAAATAAGTTTAAACGTCACAGAAGCATTATTAGTACTCTCTGTCACACTAAAATATGAGTTTACCTTGAAGCTACTACAGACTAAAATTTTAAGAATTATCTTGTCTTTTTAAATCTCATTCATTTGCCAATAATTGAGACATGAAATAATTTTTAAAGCGCCTACATAAAAGATAAGAATCAACGAATGGTCTCTTTTTTATTAGGAATTTTGATTATATTTTCCAATTTGATTTGTTTTAAGTGAAAAACTTGAATAATAAATAAATACATTCGTTTTCATGTAATTAATTTTATAAATTAATAGCATCTGATTCCAGTTTGTAAAAGTATAGTATCTTAATATTTATTTTATATTTGTTTGAGAAATTTATTTGTTAATTAATTAATATTTTATTATATCTTGGTTTAGTCTCAAATTTATTAGGACGAAAACTCTTTCTGTAGAGTAAGAGCTTAGAAAGTACTTAGTTAGTCAGAGCTTTCGACATAAAACATGTTTAGAAGAAGATAGAATTCAAAAAAGATGATTATAATTTTACAAACGCGCAGAAGAAAATTAACTTTCTATGTTTGTTGAAGATGGTGACCCACCTATTAGGGGCCTCCATAATAAAGAGACCACCAAATCTGGCCTTGTATAGATTAATGGTCTGGGTTACACTATAACTGTTCACAACCTGCTATTAGGAAAAAAATATTAAAGATTCCGTTTAGTAAAAACTCAATTATGATATTTGTACTAATTTAATGTACTTGTGTAGCTGCGAAACATTTCAGGGAATTTAGATTACCTTGCCGTATAAGGAGATAGAAGAATAGTTGAGTTAGTAATGAATATTAAATTTCTGTGGAACCAGTTTTGTGAAATATTGATCCATATAATTAACAGACAGTTTGTTCCCCTAACTAGAGCATGAGGATTCAGCAGTGCGTATACAATGATGATCAATTACCGCTCTATGATGCCAGTTTTGATCTCTTTGTCATCATTAACCATGGCCTGTTATGTACGGATTACTCACGTAGCAGATTTGTAATATTTGAAGACGGTAATTCTTATCTTTTACGTTTTAAGATACCTCAAACTATATATATATATATATAAGAATATAGATAGTGAATAATTTCAGTGTGAGAAATGCCTGGACAGAGCGTTTTCTTTGTTTTCATAACAACAACACGTTTTAAATATTTATAATACGTATTGCGTTGGTAGTTCCTGTACTACACTCTCAGTGCTATTCACTCTCATGGGTGTTGATTTACATTTATTTTTAGATTGACACTCATAAGAAGTTTATTCTATTACTTAAATGTATGAAACCAATTTAATTTTTTTTAATATCACATTATTCTCTCATACTTTGTTCTTACTTTTTCCTTGTTTGAGCAACAATTTAAAACAATGTTGTTGTTGTTGCTGTGACTTACCTTGCTTGTCTGAAATCAGAGGAAGCCCACGACTTTGCTCAATCCCCCCCTCAATTTTGAAGGAGAGCATCCCGGAAGGGGGTCGGAGGGTCTCTAAACCCTATTTCCATACCACCAACCCTTCGAGAGGATTTTCGGCTCTCCGCATATTTAGAGTGCTACCATGCCACAGAGACACTATACATCTAAAAATATTCGTGCTGGCTCCGAGATTCGAAATCGGGCCCTTCGGTGTGGCAGTCAGTTACTAAACACTATCTTGTTGTGCGGCATTTAAAACAATACTCCTCAAATGTCAAGTCTCTCCTCATCTATTTTATTTTAATAGCATTTCTGTTTATACTCGTAACATTCTATGCTCGCGTTTTATACAGACTTGTCAGACAGATATATCTAAAATGTTAAAACTTACAAATAAATGTAACTAAAATAAAATAAAACAGATGTCAAATTAAAAAAAAAAAAATCAAATTTAAAAGCCAAGATGTTAATATTTTTTTTACGAAATTTTCATTTTTGAATATCTTCTACTGAATTGCACTGAAGAAGTTTCATTTTAATTACATCTGATTGCAAGCATTACGTTATTAATATTTATAGGATAAAAACTTGAATTTAATATCAAACCTAATATTTGCACCCAAGAAATGAACGTTATTTGTTAATTTATGCGTTAGTTCAAAATACTTAAAGACAGTTGCTATCCAATAAACAATCTAAATTGTATATAAAAAGAAAATTAATAATCTAATAAAAAATCTGCTAATAAAAATAAATTTAAACACTGTTTAATCCAGAAATTCCTTTTGAAGGTCAGGAACCCAATCAAAATTTACATATAACCAGCCATTTTAACATATATACACAAAATATTACTTTCTCAATTTTTAGCCCAAAAGGGAAAAAACAACGGTAACTAGAGCCATCAAAATTTGAATAACGTAGTCCTCCACCCAAACATGTGCACCTGGAAGTCCAAATTTTGAATTTGAATTTGTTTTATTATGCATTCCATATTTTATAAAACTTTAACGAATTTTTAATTTAAAAACTCAACGATTTCAGAGCAAGCAGTGACAACACTGTACGAAATAAACCACTTTTTTTGCCAGTGTGTGAGGCTGCCTGTCGAAAATTCTAAGGATATGGTATTTTTAAATATTTTGTCGTTTTACTGTTAAATAGAGTTTTATGTGACGTAAGCGCCAACAGAGGGATATTTAGTAAATAACTCCAACGCGGAGTCTGTTAATAGTGGAAAAGACAACAAAAATTTTGTAAATCCATCTTACTAATGTAGAATCGGTACTTACTGTCTAGGAATATGATGTTTGTAAACTTACTTCCGATGTCGCTGTCTAGGGGCTTGAAATGACTAATTCGACTTATGAATAACTCGAATATTTAATGAAACATAAATAGTTGCTACAGACTACAAAATGATTACATGTGTAGAAAGATGAATTTACATAGATGATATATACAGATGAAGAGAATCGACTGTCTTTTACATGTAAACATCTTTCAGTCGCGTCATCGTCTTAATGGCGGAATCGTCTGACTTCTATTATCGGAAAAGTTAAAGATTTATTCTCACAGCTTGTCGCGTCATCCGATTATAATGAACGATGCCATCCCACACTAATGAAAAAGAACACTGAACAGAGAAGGGACTGAATAAAACAGAAAAATGTATACCAACAACTTAACGTTGCATCGGGAATCCTAAACGCAAACTGCTTTACTGTTTTTAAAATGTTTGCAATTATGCTGTTGAACTATATATTGCCTAAGCGCGAAAAAAATGATGCATAAGAATTAAGCTGAAAAGACAAATAAATTGTATTAGTAGGAGTGAGTGAAACAGCAGACTTGTAAACTGTGAGGTCAGTGAGAGCTTAAAAACTTTAACAAACCTTTTTAAGCAACTGTTAAAATTTGAAATCTTTCAGATTTTTTTTCATTATGCAATTTTATATCCACAGCAGAAATGGTTTTGCGAATATAAAACTTTTAGCATATTTAAATAAAGTAACTGAAGAGAATGCTTCTCATTTCTTGAACTGCCACTTCTAAAGCTAAAAATTTATGCGAATCAATAAACACATTCAATAAATAAGCAAAAATTCTACTTGAAAGCAACAGTGGAATCATTTTCTTTTTATAAGATGCATAGCATTCTTTGAAATAAATACGTTTTGCTAAATCAGTCGAAAGCATTCTAATGATTGTTATGGTTACAAAATGAATTTAAAATATGTATAACAGAAAGTACATTATTTGTTTCACTAAAAGAGATTTTTTTGGATTGTATTTATTGCAATATTTATGCCTGTTAAAGAAATAAAAAATGCTGATTTGTTACTCTATCTTTATTTATTCCGGTTTTTCTCACATCATTTCTATTTCAAAAACTCGAATTTGATATTTCCCTTGAGATTCTAATCGAATTCTAATGTCTTGCGAAACGAATTAGAATTCTCGGCATTTGATTTAGTGGCAAATAGAAGCTTTTCTGAACATGAACGTTAACAAAAGCTGAACAATAAACTTTTAAATAGACAATTTCTTTTATTACAGCTTTCAGTAGTTTTTAATGTCAGTTTTTATTTATTCAACGAAAACAATTCACGACAAAAATTTCATGAAGAATTTTCATTTTATGCATTTTATACTTTGTCTCTTTTTATTCTGAAGTAAATGTTTTCATTTTATTGAAGCATATAAAGAAACTGAAGTACACAAAAGAAAGTACTTTTTTGAAGTTATTTCCGAAATTTTCATTTCCCATTATGACTCGTTTGTCTTTGCTCTGGTATTAAAATCTTCTTTTGACAGCAGACAGTTTTATTCAAAAGATGTTTGTTAATATGAGTTGCCACTCAAAATAAATTAAGTAATGAAATTCCATTGCTGAATTCTTAGGTATTATTTATTTCTGGTAAAATTATAACACTTCCACTGTGAAGGAAAATTAATTACATTGTAAATGCACATTTTTATCGAAAAATTACATGTACTGATGCTATTTTATTTTTTACCTTTTAAGTATTCTTGTTTAATGCTTTTACTAATTTCTACAGTGATTTGTGTTATATTTAAATTTAAATCGTTTTTATTTATTAGTGAAAGAGATTGAATAAATGTATTCAATGAGACAATGGAGATTTTCATTGTTAATACATCACGTGTAGTCTCGATGGCTGTATACTCATTTTAACGCTGTAATTATTGTAGCATTAAAAAGAGAATTATCTGGAATAAATATTTATTGCTTTTATCGTTTTATTTGATGTTTTATTTATGTTTAATTTAAGTATTTTGATTCTTCTAACATACAAAATTCTATAACTTTGAATTCTTTGTAGATAAGCAGCATCTTCAAAACATAAAGATCATTTTTAAAAAAAATAATCTGAGATCATGAAGAAAATATTACTTTTATCGGAAAACTCATTTTTTTATTATTTTAACAAATTTACGTAATGAGTAAATTTAACAGGTCACAGAAAAAAATTTGCTGTTATGAAATGAATAACATGCAAAAGAATTCGAATTTCAAGCGAAGCTTTTCACTTGAACAACTTGGAATGCAGATAAAACATTTTGCAATATATATACACCCATTTTAGTACAATACTGGAGGATTTCATTTGTTAAATACAGTTAAATAAAACTGAAGGTATTAACTTGAATATTTAAGTGGAAAACGAAATCAAATTTCTGTGTCAACTTGTTTTATTGCAAATTAAATTTCTAACAAGAAGCAGTTAAAAATAGTATTATCATCATATTTATAGTATGTAAAATGCCTTGCTGTCCCATTGCATTTCAATTGTTACCAAACAAAGGAATTTATATTTCGTTAAAGAATATTGTACATTGTTAAAATTTATTGTTACCAATTTTCTAAAAATTAATATTTCCTTTCTCAAGTAATAATTGTGATCCTTGTTTGACAATTTATTGCATTTCTGAATTAATGCTTTCGTTACCAGCTCTAACACCAATGTGTGGCTAGAAACGAGAATATATACGTTATACTTATATTTGAATGTCTTAGTGACTCTGACTGCCATATCATAGGGCTCGAGATCGAGTCCTGGAGAAGGCATGCATGTAAATTGTCTGTTCCTTCATAGGAGGCAGGAGTGGCAGCCTATTACGTGTTTCCGTAACAAAATAACCACCGCATCTGGGCATAGTAGTCGCCAATGTCTAAAACAGCTAGTGCCCGTAATACTTTAAAAAATGGTCTGTTCTCTTATATAAAAATGTAAAATTTTGTTATATCTTTGAAATCTGCTGTTGATATCTAATAATGTTTTTAAAAATATCAGCACTCATGAATGACTTTAAAGAATTTAAAACAAAAATATCCTTAATTTGAGTATATTTGACAAATTTCATATATGTAACCTAATAACAATGCAAAGCAAAAATCACTATGCTGTTTTTAATGGAATTCTTCCCCTCTTTTTGAAGCGTTTTTATATTCTGTATGAACAATATTATCGAAAGTCCATTTTCGTGTAATAACTTTGACATAATAAGAAATGGTTCTTAAATAACAGTTTGGCCATATAAACAGATCAAAATTAAGTAAAAGTTATTTTTTAGGGCTTTCTCTTTTATGAAAAAGTAATTGTTATTCTGATACGAAAATTAAATATACAGTTGTACTAATAAAATACTATGATGAATTGATCACAAGAAAGAAAGCAGCGCTTCGATTCACAGAAACAAGGAAGTCTTAAAGGAATATTTTCAAGGAGAGCCGTCTGCTACAATCATTATGCAATATAAAAGATATATTATTTAAATATCGGTAGAACTGAAGCCATGAAAAGCATGCAGGTTAAAGATTGAAAAGACCTCTCAATTCTAGGTACATTTTCCTCATGATATGATAGAACTCAGGCAAACAACGAAACTATTATACGCGTTCGCATCAAAAGTAAACTGAAGGCATACCAATATCATATCTTTAAATTAAACATTAATTTGTAAACAGAAAAGACATTAAAGACGATATTTTTTTTTATTTAGTCGATTGCAAATGAATCGATGTAACACCGAGAACAACTTCTCGGATTAACTCAAAATTTTGGTTCATCCTTTGGGAATTAAAATGCACAATAAAGAATTATTCACATAATAATAAACAGAAAAATGCTGTGAATAATTTACTGGTATTTTCAAACAATACAATGCGGAGAATAATTTTATTTGGTTATTTGTGTGTGTGTGTGTGATTATGGCAAAGCCTCGAGGGCTATCTGCCTAAGATGAGGGATGCCTTCGTGGAGGACTTTCTAAGGGAAACTGGCTCGTATACACGTTACACATGGGGAAAACCACGAAAACGCCCATGCAGCCAGCCCGTTCGCGGGATTCGAACCTCGGACCGAACTACCAGTGTTCAGCGATTTTACCGCTCGGCCGCTGGTGGGCTTTATTTGGTTACGTAAATATAGATTAAAAAAGAGAGATTTCTATTGGGGGGGGAGAAGAAAAGTCTTAGATTTCAATTGCGGCCAAAAAGAGTTTGTTAAGGTTTATTTACGCTCTCGCTGAGTCTTCTGTTGCATTCAATCCTGCTCTTTTTCTTGACACTTACGCAATATAAAACTCACAAAAATTTTAAAGCAGCATATGCTTATTATTTTCGATGCAGGGCTAAGTGCTGGCATAGCTTTGCATATTTTTTCAGTTATTTCCCAGTCCAACATGCGAATGTTCAGTTTTCTTAAAAAGAAGTCTTGCAAAATTTTTATCGTTTTTTGTTATTAATGTTTTTTTCTACAAAATATATTAATTAAATGTTATGTTCTTTGAACTTACGGCATATAAAATTCATTTCATCAGCAAGATCGCAAAATATTTAAAAACATCATACCTTTAAAACTTTCGGTATACAATCTCATGCAGTGGAGATAAAATTGTTGTATTCCGTCCACATGTACCACTGCTCGTCTTGTTGAGTTTGTTAGTTTCGAAAAATTAGCAACGCCTTCGCCAGGAATCGAGCCGCGGACCTCCGGAATACGCGTCCAGCGTGCAAACCACCACACCACGAAGGCACGCGAAACAGGAGGGAGAAATGCTTTATATACCCTCCCTTTTGAAGGGTGACTGGTGGTTTTAGGGCACCCAATCGCCAAATCCTGGGTGCTGAGAATCATCATCCACAACCCTTTTAGTTCGGGCCACAATGTAGAACCATTAGGTATTTTTTTTAGAAGCAGGAAAAGTGAAAAATGAGCAACGCCTTCACCGGGAATCGAACCTCGGTCCTCTGGAATACGAGACCAGCGTGCAGACCATCACACCACGAAGGCACGCGAAGAAGGCGGGAGAAATACCTTATCGTTTTACAAAATATAAAATTCGAAATTCAAAATTTGGTTTTCCAGGTGCACATGTCGGGTTACGTTTGTCAAAAATCTTATGGCCCTAGCTATCTTCGTTTCTTTAGAGTGTATCCTTTTGAGCTAATAGTGAAGAATAAAACTAATCTGAAATGAAGTAATTTAAGTTATAAATGACAATAACGCAACTTATTTAAAACAGAGTTTGAACTATGTCACTGAGTTCAAAAATCCTTAAAACAGATCGTATTTTATTTTTAGCAGAATTGATATAAGAGGCATTATGCATCAGAGCTATTATTTCTGGAATTTTCTTTCTGTTTTTGTATTTTCCATATGCATTTTTGTTTTCTGCTAACCTAGTATTTTTCTATCATTTTACAATAGACAAATTAAAACACTTTTAAATAGGACCGTATTAATTCGCCCTTGTTCAGCTGGGACTTGAGTAAAGATTAATTGACAACTGTTGATAAATAAAATTACTTTTATTATTACTATTACGATTGTAAAACTAAAAGCAATTTTTTTATTAAATGCAAAATTGAAAGTACCACTACAAATGTAAGTACTCGAATTACAGAGGAATAATATGCGTCGATAACAAGTTGTCGAAAAAGAAACCTTTGCTGCGATTTTTTTAAATTTTACTATTTTTACGATATCTCCGCAGAAGTTTATTAATTAGTTCAAGGAATTGATGTATCACATAATTACCTACTGCTGCAGAACGTAATGTCTAAATCTGTTCTAACCGCATGTTATTTACATAGATTTCTGTATTTCAGCGTGTAAGAAATATATTTCACGAATAGAAATCAAAGAAAAATATTCCTGTATGTACTTTTTAAAACATAACTCTCATTAAAATAATAAATAAATGTCATTAAATATTCGACATTAAAATTTTGACTTGATAAATTTGATTTATAATCCTGAATATTTGCTGAGATAATTTGTGAGGAAAGTGTATTTAACATTCATGATTCAAGAAATTAACTCAAAATAAATAAACTTTTGAACTGAAATAATAAATTATATATAAACAACTGTATCAGCAACAACTATATGATAACACCAATTAAATCAACAAAACTTAACAGTTAAAATCTTTACCCTCTTTTCCAAATTTTTGCATTTATACGAAGGTTTAACAAGATGTTTTATGTCGTAAGTTACTATATCTGAAAGAAACGACATATTACCATCACATCAAAAAAATGATATAACTTTGTTTTGAAGTGAATATCAAAATGTGTTATTCCGCAATTTTTGATGAAAATATTTATATTAAAAACATGGGTATGCTTGCTTTTGATACCGAATCTCTTGCTTGCACGATAACCATTTAGAATAATATAGAGCTAGGCATTTCAAAATATTTTCAGGCTTTATAAGTAACGCAATCCCTTACGTGCATGAAATTTACACGTTTCATCTTTTTATACAGAATATTTTTCATTTGAAATATTATAATAATCTCCCTTTCTTAAATTTGCATTTATGTGAAGTCTCTTTTGAACTCTGTGGCAGAGGAATAAACTAGTAGAAAATTACCAGACACGTTAACTTAAAAGGAAAGTTCTGTGTGAATTTAACATAAGGATTTATTTTCATCACAAAAGCAAAAATTAAATTAAAAATATTCTTTTGTATTTAATGTTATTTAAATTGATAAGAATGTATTAAATATAATACCTGCTAAATAAATTCTAAACAAATGTCTCTATAACAGAGAATTAATTTTTAATAGCAAGAATAGTATATTACCTTTTTTATTTTTCCTTTTTTTCATATATTTACTTGTGTTTAAACCTATGTTATGAATCATTTCAATATATTAATTAAAGAGATAAAATAGTCACACACTTCAATAATATAACTGCAAAGAAAGTAAAAATTCTGCGACCTGGTCTCGTTACTGTGAATTTCTGAAATTTTTTCGACGAAATAATTAGTAATAATTAGAGGAAGATTAATTTGATGGAGCTAGAAATTTAATGAATTTCACTGAAGCAATTAAACCGAAAAATGTTTTCCAGATGCACATTTTTGTGATTTTTTTTTATTGTATATAAACAATACATTAAATTTTCATGAATAGATTATAAAATTCAATCAAGAAAAGCATTATAAAATCAAAGGAAAGGGTTATAAATTCAATCAAAGGTAATTCCTAAAGGGATAAAATGCTTTTATGATGTATATTTTAGCACCAGGATTGCTATTAGTCTCAAACCTCACTTTTTTTTTGACGTATCACATTTCTGTTCGTGCACATTTATGCCCATATAACAAATGTTGTTACCAAATGTTAGTGGTTAGTGCTACGTATTATTTTTAAAAATGTAATGTATCGAATATAAATAGTATAAACCAAACTCTCTCTCTCTCTTTCTATCTGTATATATATATTATATGAATAAACAGAAAATGAATGGCAGTTAAAAGCCTAATGTAGATGCTCGCTGAAAGTAGCAATAAGTAGTGGAAATAATGCAAATTAAATTGAAATAAATATTAAGCTTATAATTCATCGCATATTCAATTCGGAGTAAACCATGTGCGAAACATTAAAACCAGAAGTGCAGTGGCAAATTGCAAGAAAAGGGGCAAAACTTGTGAAAAACAAAAATGAAACAGGAAATTTACATCTTTCTCTGCATCATCATCAGGCAATAGACAAAAAAACAAAATTTAAAACTTAAAAAAAAAAAAAAAAAAAAAAAAAAAAAAAAAAAAAAAAACTCAGAAAATCAATCTAAGTAATCTTTGTCTATATCAGTTTAACATCTACACGCCAAATTAAGCACTGTAAAAAAGTTTGCAAAATTATAGCATCAAAACCTAAACAAATTTAAGAAAAAAATAAAAAATATGATTTGAGCAGATCTAGTGAAAAAAAAGTGAAAATAATATATATATATATATATATATTTATATATATATATATATATATATATTAATATATATATATATATATATATTTATATATATATATATATATATATATCGATAGATATATTATGTGGATACACAAATAAAAGAATAATACCACCAAATTTTATTTTTTCGTATTTTTCTTAAAGACAAAATGTAGCAATTCAGAAATGGCGACACAAACAAAAGGATGCTACCACCTAATTTTATCACCATATATTATGTTTAGAAAAGTAATATAACGAAAATAAAAAGAACAATATATGGCAATATTTAACGCTTCATCGGAAGTACTAAAGATATCCGATATATAATATTTTTTAACTTTCGAGCGCGTAAAGCTAGATACTTCCCTCTACTTGCTCGTAAAATCACTTCTGGTGTAGGCAATAAACTACTCATTTGCAAAGCTATTTTGTGCCTCATGTTATATTACGCCTGTCTTGCCTAGGCTTACTCAAGCCGCACTAATCAAAAGCAATTACAGACTGCATAAAATATTGTTCTTCGGCGAATACGCACTGCTTTTTGGCATATTCATAACAAAAATTAATGAGGAATTAAATTTTATGAGGATTAAATGTAAACTGTAATATAACCTAGTGTATAAATTGCTTAAAAATCTGCTTTAATTAATAATGTGAAAGTATTAGCAAATATGATTACGATATATATGATGCACATAATGTAAAATGCCTCAAAGCGATCCTTAATGTAAATATGATCTAACGGCAGCAATTCTTAGCTATCTTGCTTTATTTTATGTTATATCTACTCTCAAACTGTAAACCCTGTATATAAATATAACTTTTAGCTTTTCTTTATTTATTGTTTTTAATGACGGGCATTTTTTTAACGGATATAATTCGAAGAAAACAATTTATTCCCCACAGAGATAATATTTAATATCCACAGAGATAATATTTCGTGTGCTGTCGTCGTTGATAATACCTTTTCGTGCATAGGCAGCCTGGTGACAACAACATTAAAATCCGAAGCTGATATAAAATATGTACATAAATTAAGACTTAAAGTACTAGACTATCATCAAGAAGAATAAAACTTATTTGGGGAGTTTTGGGCTTTCTTACAGAAATCTCATGCTGGTCAGAGGGTAAAAGCATTATGTATGTATTTGTTTCCCTTTTGTTATAGTAACAATTTAAAATGGCCAGCCGCGCCAGAGTCTATTTATTTGAAAAGTGAAACGGAAAACAAACATCACTCAACGAGAAAGAGAGGCTCGGAAATAATAAATCTTCTGTGCTGAAAAAATGTATAGCAACACTTAACACGGTATCTTCAGCTCTAAAGATATATAGTTTAAAAAAATTCGTGATTAAGTTGTTGAGGTTTCTGAGTTTAAATGCTGATAAAGAGATATTTAATAGTAAATTTTAGAAGATAGAAAAAGTTGTGTCCGTAGAAGAGATTCCAAGAGCAGATAGATAAACTGCGAACTAACAGAGAGGATAAAAACGTTATCTCGTACGACGTTAAAATCTGAATTTTCTCAGACTTTTTACTTCCTTAAGGAAGTATTGTAATTGCAAAAAACGTCGGGCATCATATTTCAATGAAAATATCCATTTCAACCGCTCTCGGAACCATTTTAACTATCTTTTTGCGCGATTTGTACATATAGTCAGAATAAAAATCTTCATTTGCCATAAAAGATTGTGAAAAAGAAGAGATTTTATCTTGACGTCTGTACGTACATAGATATGTATATGTCTTGCATAACGCAGGAAGAAGTGGCTGTAGAAAGTTAAAATTTTATATATGGAACTGCTATAATATGTTAGTCGAATAGAATTATGTCGTTGTTATGTTCCGGTTAAGGTTATTATACATTTACTTAATCTGCATGCAGTAGTTGTAGAATTATTAATAATTTAAAAGTAGTTTAAGTTTGGCTAAGCCTAACTTAGCAGCTATAATTAATTCTTTGCATTTGAAACTTAGCAGAATAGTGAATTAAGTCAGTTTCTACAACTTCAGGGTCTTTTTGCCAAGTCGGACCAACTATAAACTTTCACTTTTGTGCACTGAAAAAATCTTCTTTTTTACAGCTAGCTGCATCGCCTACTTTTGCTTTTAAACTCATGTGGTCTCCACATACAATTTTGTATTATACAACAATAAATTTCTTAACCCTTTTCAACTGATACAAAAAATCAGGAATTTTCAATAAATTAAATTATTCTCAAACTGAAATCCTCATATACATGTCATAATGGAGTTATTTCTAGAATTATCACGATAATTATATAAAAAGTAACTATATAATTTTTGAAAGTAATTTGTATAAGATCTGTGCTGCAATTTTAATGATGTATTGAAAATCATTTTGAAATAATTATGTAACTAATATAATTTCATATTTACAATGTTAAATTCTACTGTCTAACTGGATACACATTTCACGGATTTTAAATGATTTTACATTTTTTGAAAATTGCCAGTTGTCTTAATAATACAAATTTTCCTTAGTAATCGTATTCACTGAAAGAAGCAAAATTGAAAACGTTAGTAACGTTCAGATTGTTATCATGCAGAGTTAGCTCTTAATCGTTTGCAAGATTTCCCTAGACTGATGGGAAATATTCTCTAATTGTATTGTTTCGGGCTTAGAAAACAAGATTCCTTCTGCCATTCTTGTAAATGCTATAATGCTTAAGGGTCTTAAATCTTGATTAGTGAGTTGTTTCTAATAATGCATAAGAATCCAATTCTCAATCATCGCATGTCTATTACAACAATTAGATAGAATCCTTGTCATCTTCTCATTTATCTATACCCTGCGATATGCATAAAAGAACCAGAGAAGAAAGGGGAGTTTTGGTTTCACATGTTTGAAGCACAAAACTGTGAATGATAATAAGTACATTATTCTGCATCCGTCTCAAAAGTTGTTAACTAACCGTAGTTACTTTAAATACCTGCATTTTGCTTAAATATGATTACATGAACGTCATACAATTACTAGCTTTTCTTTCCTACTAGTATGAACAGTAAATCATGTAACACTCGTTTTATAGAGTAGAAGTTTCAGTAAAAGTTTATATAAGTAACACAGATTTCGGCTAAGTAAATAATTCACATTGTATGATTACAGGCTGAGTTGTGTCTTTGATAGTACTTGACTATTTAATTATATTTTAATTATTTGGCCAAATATGAGCATTTTCTTTCAAATTATATATGCGATACCAATGTATATTGCTAATATTTGCAGTCTGCCTGCAAATTAAGTTTCCCTCTGTTAGAAATAACTGATGCTAAATAACAGTTCTGTAAATAAACTCTGTTCGCAATGATTATAAAATACATAGCGCAAAACTTGAAAGTCAGCTTAATTCAATAATTGAGGTTCATAAGTGTTATAAGGCATAGTATGAAAAATAAAATAATATCTTCTACACATACTCCATATAAAGTGTAAATAATGAGACTCCAAGTAAGTGTTTTAGAATGTGTTATAAAAATTTAATTTCTCAGACAATGTCTTGAAATCCCATTAGACATGTACTCTTGACCCAGATTTGTTGCTAATGTATGACACTGCTCGTCCTCATGAATCATTTTTGGTATCATAGTACTTTGGAACAGATGATATAGCTCAATTGAATTGGTTAGCTTGCTCACCAGATTTGAACCTGAATAAATATTTGGGATGCTTTAGGTCGCCTAAGTGCAGGGCACCAAATACCTCCCCATCTAGGGTATCCTGAAATCCATCTAGGGTATCCTGAAATGTGCACTTTTAGAAGAGAGGCATGTAATTCCAAAAGACGCGATTAGAAGTTTTCCAAATTTTATGAAATTAAAATGTGAGTTTTGCATTTCTGTCAGAGGTCACCATACAAGATATTGAAAAGAGATTTTTTTTGAAAAAATAAACTTGTTCTAATATTTTCAAAGTTTTATACTTTTGATTTTACTATTAATGTATTAATCAGTTTATAAATACGTTAATTTATATTAAATATTTTTTGTATACGTTTGGTTTGTTTCTGTTACTATCCTGTAACTCTTACGAGCAGTACATACTCGTACATATATTTGTATGAATGTAAAGTCCATCCAAATATTTTGTCAATTGAATAAACATAATTTATACCCTAGCACTTAAGGGATTACTGAAATTGTCCGTCATTCCTTTGCAAATAGCTTACTATAAATATGATCTTGTAGAGTAATTAGGTATTTTTTTTTGAAAGCAGACAAGATAAAAAATAGCAAACGCCTTCGCCGGGAATCGAACCACGGACCTCTGGAATACCGGCCCAGCGTGCAGAACCACTACACCACGAAGCACGCTAAGAAAGTGGGAGAAATACCTTATAATAGTTATTATTCTCTAGATCTTAGTCAAAACTTCAGTGCTATCACATTTATCCAAATTTAAAAAACCTTGTTAGTATATTTAAATAGGTTGGAAATTTATAAATTAATTTCTGTTATAAATTATATAAAGTACTATATATTATCTCAAACGCGATTATAATGACTAAGCGGAAATTCATTCCCTCTTATCTGAATTTTTTCCGTGATGTCAGCAATAGCTTTAATAACTTGCAAGAACATTTTCTTGAGCGCTTTTGCCTTCGGAGTTCTGTACTTCGTGCTTTGGATCAAAATTTAAACAGCCGTTTGTGTTTCAAAAAGATTTAGTAACGATATATTCCGTGATATTTGAACAATTTCTTGAGGGGTACTGATTATAGTTTGTCGTGTGTCTGTGGGATGTTTTATGGTCAACAAAGTTCAAGGTTTTTCTCGCTAACAAAGTCTTTATTCGAGAGACCTTTCATACCCATTGGAAAAACAACTACGCCAAATATATATATTAGTGACAGAAATGGGAAAATGCTGGTAAACATGCAAAAACTGAAGCGTCGCAAACATGTTAACCTTACCCCAAATTATAAGCTTATATTTTGCTTAAATGGTACAATAATGCATATTATTACGGAATAATTTTCCTTACCTCTCCAAAATTGATTTAACATTTTGTGGACTATGTAAATTCTTATTATTTGGCTTTACGTATTTTCGTACATTATTGACATAACAAAGCAATTTTTTTTTCGTTTCTAATGTTTACCAACTCTAAAATATGCCGTTTAATTTCAATCTCCCCAATAAATAATAATAATAATAATAATAATAATAATAATAATTTAAGAAAATTAAATGAATAGAAACGAACGCTAAAATGCATATAATGAAAAATGTTTTAAACAATAGGTTTTGATTTATAACAACAATAGTGCTGGGTTTTTGAATTGGTAATTTGGAAACATTTGTTATTTCAGAATATTAAGTTTTTTACATGTGTGTGTGTTTGATTAGGGCAAAGCCTCAAGGGCTATCTGCTTAAGAGGAGGGACGCCTTCGTGGAGGGCTTTCTAAGAGAAACTGACTCGTATACACGTTACACATGGGGAAACCCACAAAAACACCCATGGATCCAGCCCGTTCGCGAGATTCGAACCTTGGACCAAACTACAGGTGTTCAGCGATTTTACCGCTCGGCCGCTGGTGGGTTTGAGTTTTTATGAAATCTGTACATTTCTAAGATGCCATCTAATGAAAAAAACTGCTAAACGCCGTTTATAGGAAGTAAAAGGAGTCTTAGTTTAATTGTAATACTGCCCTTTTGTAAAAAGTTATTTTCATCGAATCAAATTTACTGATACTTTTTTTATTTTAATGTTTTTCAAATGCATACGATAATGAGTGTTTATTAACATGTAAGTTATTTGGATTTATTGTCCAGGCACTTCAACCGTTGATTTTAAAATTTATATTTTCATATACAATGCCTTTGTTCCACTTATTCTAAAGCTTGAATAAGTAGAACAAAATAGTAGCTTGAATAAGTAGTTTGCATTATTAGTAACGTCATTGCTTCTAATCAATATATTTCCTCACTGAATATTCTCAAATATCTTAGAAGTAATTCATCACTATATAAATTTGTAACGAAACACATAAACGTAATATTTATATTGAGCAATAAAACAATTGAAGCAATATTAGAGTGCAAAAAATCGAAGTCAATTTAAGCTGGAGATTTGTTTAAATTTGAATTCATCAGTGTGCTTCGAAGGAGAATTACTCTTCTGTAATTCGATGATAAACACTAATAACAGTAAATTAAATTGCCTTGAAACTAATAGCATACGTAATCTTCTGATGAGAAGATGAATTTCAGTTTTCTTGGAGACCTCAGAGCAAAACGTGTTTTACTTCTACGTCGAATTATGCATTTTATCTTAGATGAATATGAACTGAAAATATTCTATTCATACTTAACATCCCGTAATCTTTTAATCTACATATCACTAAAGTTAAGCTATTACTATCAGAGAAAGCAATTCGGTATTTGGATACGCAGCTGATTTTACTTTATTTCAGGGATGTGGTTACGGTTCTGTTCTGAGTAACTATCCTCGTTTATACACCCGGCTAAACGCTGTAAACTTTCTGAATATTAACGAAGGCAAAACTGGGAACCGCAGACTTGATATGCATAATTAAAACGACTTTGCGAACGACAACGCACGAAGTCTTTCGTGCAATCCCGAGATTAAATACTCATGAGCGAGACCTTTTGTAATGTGCTTCTGTCTGACCGTCCATCCAGGTTGAGTTGACACTTGTTCACTTTGCTCGACAAGGCGTTTTCTAAGTAGTGTGGCATTTCATTGTGAAGTGGATTACATTGAAATATATACTCACTTTTTTAGGTTTGTTTTTTCCTAACTTGAAAATTGTACATTAAAGAAAGAAATAATTTTTTCTGGAATATAAAAATAAACTTTACTGCTTTGATACCATTTTTGTCATATATAAGTGATACATAGATGCCAAAATTCTCTTAGAGCTCTGCATGTGAAAGTTTTATATCTATAATGAAAAAAGAACAATATCTAAATAGTGCGTTATACCTGTGTATTATATGTGTAGTTTAAGAACATGCTTACTATCAAAATCGTAAAACCAACCTTGTATTTAGCGTAAGTATATTGAAACACTTAAGTTTGTCAATCATCAACACATTTTTTTTTTTATTATTATTTTATTTTTCCCCCTAGGTATTTATCTCTCCTGATGAGGAGGGACCTTTAGCTGCCCTCGAAATCGATTGAGTGTTTCAATATACTTACGCTAAATACAAGGTTGTTTTACGATTTTGATTGTCACATTAGCGTGTTTCTCTTCTAGTCTAACATGCTTACTGTTTTCAAAGTAAAGCCCATTAAAAATATTAGTTTGTTACTGCTTCTTTTGATTCCTTGATGAAATTTCAAACAAATTTTCAGAGCTTTAGTACTCTGTTTGAACCAAATATAAAATGCCCTATATCTATACGTAATTTCTTGTTTCTTATAAAAGAGTTTTTATATTTTTAAGCTCAGTTAATAGTTGAAAATGCATATTAAAACTTTTCATATTACTTCATTAGAAAATAAAGTACAAAAAAACTCATCAACTTGCTTTTACTTTTTCTTTCTAAATGGCAATTTTTCACAAAGTGAGAGGCGCTAGAAGTTATTATTTATGAAACAGCAAACATATAATTTTTTCTAATTACTCACTTTTCTGGCGTAATGGAAAAACATTTACTATTTCCACTTAGTGAATAAATTCTGTCATTTGTCTCCAATTCACGAAGTGTGAGATTTTTCATGTCTTTCCTTATTAGAATAGTAAATTACTTCTGTAAAAGTACAGAGCTACGGAAAAACATGGGCTACATATTAGTATTTTAATATTTCTTATCGGCAGTGTTTGAAGGAAGATATCTGCCGGTCACATACTGGTCTCCATTTACATTGTTTTTTCTCTTGAGATTATCAATTAAGTAACCGATAAATTATAAAATATAGGTTTTCAAGCAAAAAAATGCGGAAAGGAGGGAGAAGATACCATATATACTTCTCTTTTAAAGGGCGACTGGGGTTAGGAGACGCCAGTCGCATTTTAAAAGGAGTCGTCCTTTAAAAGTGGTCGCCCTTTAAAAGGATAATGGATGGTGGTGACGAATTATGGTTCACCACCTTTTAGTTTGAACGCCGCTTTCAGAGTAATTATTTTTTTTCTTCTTCTGAAGCAGAAGACCTGAAAAATGTTCTATATTCTCACCTGGTCTTGAGCCCTGGACCTCTCGAATACGCACCGAGTTTGCTTCCAGTTACCCCTCGAAGGCATGCGGAAATGAGGGAGAAAATATCCTTATAGTCTGATTGTTAATTTAATAAGTAGGTTATAAAGTATACTGATAGTTAAATTCACTGAAACTTTCCAGTTTGAAATCATTATATTTTATCATTTTTCTTTACCATAGAACACCGGAATCCATTGTATTTATGCCAGAATCATAAACTTTGAAATACTGCATTATTTTATTCTATATTTTACCATGGGCCATTCATCTCCCCTTTTATGCCAGTATGTTAGAAAAAGAGACTCATACTGCACTTTAAATTTATTTCTTTTGAAGATTTCAGTATACGCAAAGCATTGAGCATTAGATGGGAGAGAAAATCCCTTTCCTAAATCTAAGTAAACTCAGCATCGCTCAGAGAGAGAGGAACCTTCAAAAGTGAAAAATTCGTAGATATCGTACCGCAGGTAGAAACGCAGTCTAGGAAGACTAATGCATAGAGATCAGACTTGCCAGGCAAAGCGGTTTTTGTCTTTGTTATTTCTTGTTTCCTTCGTTGTCTTTTCCCAGCAATGTCCTCTCCCTTTGTCCCGTAAATGCAAGTTTGAAGATAATGTTATTCATTCCTCTAGCCAGCTGCTTGTGACAGTCATTGTATGTATGGGTGGACTGAAGACAGATGCTCATTCACACCGATGTCAGAAGAGCCGTTCACGGGGCGGATGGAATACAACGTAATGGGAAATCTTCTTTTGTGACTGCTGTCGTTAAGAGCAACGGCCAAGTCACCGCCGTGCTACTAAAAGAGTGATAGTCCCTTGAATGGACGGCACGATAGGTAACAATAACTATTAATGAGAGAAGTTCCACTGAAATGAGAGGTGACTCTCTCAGCTCAATGCTTGATAAATATAACTTGGTGTTACTCGGCGAAGAATCAGAGAAGTAAAAGCATTTGAAATAGACTGAAAAATTTTTAAAGAAATGACCTTTAGTGCATGAATGCGTCCTGATTTCACCTTAGATACAATGAAAAAAGATTATTTGAGTTTTTCTGTAACTGAAAAAACATAGTTAATAATTTAATGTAATGCAAGTTTGTCCTCTATTTTAACACATGTAAATATGATGTACATTTGCCACATAGATGTCTTATTACCACCAATCTGATAGTTTTAATATGTTATGTATCTTTTGGTAAATTTTTCAAATTATTTTAAATTTTTTAAAAAAGTAAGTTTTAAAAAATTTAAAAAAAAAGTTTTAAAACATTTTTAAATCTGAGTGTTTAAGATATTAAATTTTAATAGAAATGCTCAAATATTGTTGTTATATGGATTTTAATTAAAAGGGCTGAGGTAAGAATTAAATAATGTTTTAAATTTAAATTTAAATTTCTGTCTGCTGCAGAATAACAATAATAACAATAAGCGTTACTGCAAATGTTGTTTTCAAGTACAAAAACTCAAATATCTGACTTACAAATCGTCAAACATTGTTAGCATAAACTTTTGCATCTAGCTCTCTCTCAATGAACTGGCAAGGGTTAAACATCAAGCTGACGTTGTGCAGTAGAAATCATGAATGTTATTCCCATAAAATTTTGAACACATGAAACTAAAGTCATTAAAGAACAATATTTTAATCCGCAATCTAATTTTCCGCAGAGAATGGTCATAATATTATGAGCAAACAATAAAATTAAAAAAAATAGCCGCTTTACATGAAAATTATTTTTGAATTAATTTTAGATAAGAAACCCTAGTCCTTTAGCCATAGTAAGTTTTATAATAATCATTTAAAGCAGTGTACGCTACTCCTACTCATATCTACCCGAAAATCTGATCAATGCTGAAATTTACCCACAATGCCTTAAAATATTGCGACTAACATTTCTCCTTTCCTCAGCAGAAAATGAACCCGTGACTGTTATTTTTCTTTGGAACTAAAAATAAAATACTTTATAGCAGTTTTTCTGCGACATTTTTTTCTGTGTCAGAAGTACTCAAGTGAGGATATTCAGGTCTCAAGAGAATATCTACATAAAAATGCTTCTATCTCCTTTACATTATAAGTTAAGGTTGGAAGTCAGATGCAAGTAGATAACAATAATAATAATAATAAAGCAAAAAATAGTCAGCACTTTTTGTCTATAATAAGATATTTTTTCATAGATAAGCTTATTTTGCCTTTTAACGTTTTAAAAAATTTTAGGCCTCATTTATTTGCTTAAGAATTATTTAATGAAATAAATAAATATTACAGAAAATATTTCAATACACGATTTATAGTAATATCTTCCTATTACACATTTCTAATTAAAGTATAAATGTCACATCATAAATTTTCTACTAAGCAGGTCTATGAGCTGCAATATGAAAAGTAAATTTTGCATGGATATGAATATTTTTTCAATTAACTTTAATATATACTTTAGCATAACTTATTTTCCTTAAATTTAATGTATTTTCTTTGAAGTAACACTTTTCTTAAGAAATACTTCCCATAATTTTTTTAACGATATTTAGTGATCTAAGCAGTAGGAATGATAATATTTGTGTTTTATATCTGGCGTTTTTAAATTAGTAAAATACGAAGCCCAAACTACTTATTATAAATTGCACTTTCAAGAGTAAGTTGTATTCTTTAATTGTAAAAGTAATGTTTTATTAGTCCAAAGGGGCTTTGTCCCTGAAGGACTATTGTTTTCGTTTTGCGATTGTGCGTTGAATCATTATAAATGCCCGTTTCTCTTTTCAAACTGTTGCCACCAAATGTTAGAGTCCAACATTATATTTGAAGAAACTAAATAATGAAAAACTGCATAAATGTACGTATATTTCTCGCATTGTGTTAAAACAACGGTACATAGAGCCATCGAATTTTGAATGGCGTAATCCTCCTACGAATATGGGCATGTGGAAGACCAAATTTGAAATTTGGAATATGTTTTATTATCGATTTCATATTTTGTAAAACTTTAACGAATTTTTGATTAACAAATGCAAGGATTTCAAAGTGAGCAATGGCAGCACTCTACGGGGGGGGGACCTTTTTATCTCGAGCGCTCGGAACTGTGTATCGAAAATTATAAAGATATGTCCATTTTAAAATAATTTTGCGACATTGCTATTGAACAGAATTTTATGGTTTAAGTGAAAAGAACATGATATTTAAAATAAAGGTAACACACAAAGCGTTAAAAAAAGTCCCTTTGAACGTAATTTAAAATCTGAAACCTTTCAGATTTTTTTAAGTATTAATTTTTTATTTTTTTGTCTTGAAACAGAGAGCAGAAATATTTGGTATTTTCCCTTAAATTACCCTCTTTCAAAACTATTAGATAGCTTCTAGACAGAGAAGCACTTTTTTTCTAAACGCAAAAGCTTATGATAAGATAAATGTTAATTTTTCTCGAATTAGTTATTGTAACTATGCCTTGTGAAATGTTTACCAGTTGAAAGAAGTTTATATTTTATTTAACATGAAATTTATAAGGTATTTCTCCCGCCTTCCTAGTGTGTCTTCGCTGTGCAGTGTTTCTGCATGCTGGGCCAGTATTCCAGAGGTCCACGGTTCCATTCTCGGCGAAGGCGTTTGCTCATTTTTCATCTTGCCTGCTTCCAAAAAATATCCTAATGTCTCTACAACTTGTAAGTTAAAAAATTTAAAAACGAAGCGACATTTAGATATTTCTCAAATGTGCAATATTCCCCCCGTAGCTTATTGAATTGAATATGATCGAGATTTCATTCTTTTAAGCAAGGCATTAAGTGTCTCATTCATAGCTATAATTAAGTATATTATTCAAGGAAATGTGCATGTTTAAAAGCATCATGGCTTGTGGATTTAGAACAAAAGTTTCTGAGTACTCATGCATAAAATACATTTTAACTATCCAAACAATACGTTATTTTTACGAATAAATAAATAATTGACAATT
Organism: Stegodyphus dumicola; assembly: GCF_044657685.1. Taxonomy (NCBI): domain Eukaryota; kingdom Metazoa; phylum Arthropoda; class Arachnida; order Araneae; family Eresidae; genus Stegodyphus; species Stegodyphus dumicola. Next base: position 92,302,695 of record NC_140772.1, on the reverse strand, counting down.
CTTTTAGCTATTTTTAGCCCACGTTTCTTGTAATTATTCTATAATTTTCCTGCATCCTTTCATCAACGAAAGAATATTATATAGATTGTTCATTCAGCCAGGAAAGTCTAATGAAAATCTAAACCAATCTTCACATCTCAATGAAGTGTTGCACAGAAGATTAAATCCATTTCCATCTTCCTAAAAATGTTACACACAAAACTTAAATAATAAAAAAATGAGATGAGAAATCCATTCCGCTGTAGTAACGCCGGCCATTTATCGCACAATAACGGAGTTCCTCTTCTTAGGAACGACTATAGTTCAGAATCACTTGACACGTGAAAAGCAAAAGGCGACAAGTAAATAAGGTCGAGTTTCGAAAACCTGGTTCCTCGTGCTGAAAAACATTTCTTCTCAGCTGGAAGAATATACTCGAAGACAATAATACAGCTACTAGAAATGATTATATAAATTTACGTTTTGAATAATTTTCAGCAGACGTACACAAGCCTTGAAGAATAATTTTCAGCAGACGTACTCCGGTAAAAATCGAAGTCCCAGAATTTAAGCACACGCGGCGGCATCCATAATCCGAAGAGAAGGAAAACCAGTTCGACGACTATTCTAACTCTCCAAATTACTTCGATGGCGATTAAATAACGATATGAATTCTCGCGTTCACAACACCACGTGACTTCTTTTACGACCTATTAAATTTTGTGCATTTTTTGCTGGACTTCATTTAAACTTACTTCCTCGAATTATTCTAACTCACTTAACGTATCCCTAAAAACAAGTTGACAACTGCAAATTCTTAAATTAAATAGGCTGATCAATTTTTGTCATGCAGCAGTCAAACGTTTATAATTTTATTATTGAATAACGAACATATAAGTATAGGAACCGAGAAACCATATTAAAAGTTATATTTTGTTATTTGTCCAATTTGTATTTAAAATTTAAAGTTACTAAATCATGAATATTTTTGTCATTTAAAACACATCTGTGATTGGAAAGTAGAAGGGGTGATCAAATGAAAAGGTACGAAACGACACGGTGGGTACAAATGTAGACTTTATTCAAAATATACACCATAGGCCTGAGCACAACAATCCCACTGAAGAACGAGCCACAGGATTCCTTGTTCCCAGAATTCCTGTGGCCGTGACGAGACCCAGTTCTTCACAGCGTCCTTGAGTACGTCGTCCGAGTTAAAGGGCTTCCCTTTCAGGTGTTTCTTCAGTGGACCAAACACATGGATATCGCAGGGCGACATGTCCGAACTGTAGGATGGATGGTCCAACGTCTTCCACTTGAAATTGGCCAGTTCCATGTGTGTGACTCTGGACACGCGTTATCATGGAGCAGAACCACACCCTCCGTAAGCAGCCCCAGTCATTTGTTCTTGATGGACCTGTGTAGGCGTTAGAGTGTCTCGCAGTACACACATCGGAGATAATGGTTTTTCTACGCTCGAGGAATTCCACAAGTAGCGGACCTTGAACGTTGAAAAGTACGGTGAGCAACACCTTGCCTGCTGACGGAACAGCTTTGAACAATTTAGGGGGATGTGACGACGCATGCTTCCACCGCATGCTGTAACGCTTTGACTTTGGCTCGTAGTGATGGCACCAGGTCTCATCACCTGTGACGATCCGCTCCATGAAAGCGGTGTCTTTCTGATACCGAAACAGATGTTGCAGTGATAGCCCCATACGCGGTTCCTTTTGCTGGTCGGTGAGCTGCTTCGAAACCCAAGCGGCACACACCTTCCGATATCGCAACCTGTCGCGAACAATTGTCCACACGGTTCCATAGCTGACATCCACCTTCACCGCCAACATTCTCAATGTGACACGCCGATCACTTCTCACTAAGTCGTCCACCTTGTCGATGAAATCGCTCGTGATGACAGTGTTTGCTTGGCCTGGTCTCGGGTCATTGCCCACACTCTCACGGCCTGCACGAAAATGGGCACTCCATTTTCTGACAGACTTGTCTGCGACACATTTTCCCCCGTAAACTGTCACCATCCGGCGATGAAATAGCTGCCGGTTTCTCACCTTCTGCTGTCAGAAATCGGATAACACCTCGCTGCTCCTCAGTCATCGAATTTTGCAACGCGGACGCCATCCTGTCCTCATACGGACAGCCGCATCATTTAGACGCCGTTTTGATAAGAGCCTGTGCTCTCTCCTGCACATGCGGGCGCCTGCGCATTCTCCGATCCCAGTCAGAGACTCCAATCGCATCCCGAGATGTTTCGCTACGTTCTCACATGGCGGAATAGGCAAATATTTAACTGTTACGCTTTATGTGAAGAACGTTGGAATTTTGTATTGCTACTGCTATAACTGCTATAATACCTAGTTGTGCACCTCTCATTTTTATTGCAATCAGCAGTACCAAAAGTGTGTGTGTTGTTTGTATATGCATGAGCCACGAAATATTTTATTTTGAATCCAGGGAAATCCATTTTAAAATCAGTTTTGGAATAAAGAGTCCTTTTATATGTCTGTATGTACAGATGTCACAGCAAAAAATAGTTAAATGGTTTCGCGAACGGTTGGCATGGATATTTCCTCTGTAATATGATTGCCGAAATTTTCGCGATTACTGTAATTCCTTCACGTCGTACAAGCAAGTATGAATTGATTTAAGCAAAAGTTTTGGTATAGAATCCTACAAAAGAAATTTTGCAAATCTTGGTGAAAAATGTTTCTAAAGCTTTAAAGGAAGAAAAAAAACTAATAATAATAAATGAAAGAAATAAAATGAAATTAATCTGCGCCATGTACATTAAAAATAGTGATAGACGATTTCTTTTTAAATTTTAATAATGCTGTACTTGTTCATAAACATAAGTACATATTACATTTTAAATTAAATGGATTTTAGAAATTAGAACTTATTGGACATTAGAATATTTTAAACCAGTCAGATATTTTATTATAACATGTAGATTTATTTTACGACATGTATAAATTAGTAAAGGGATTATTGCTTTTTAAATCGCATAAATCTAAGAAGTAATAGATTATTTATATTTGAAAGATACACTGGAAATCTTATAATTTGCTGAAGAACAGATAATACGCAAAACTCAAGGCTATATAGAAGATAAATTAAAGATGTTATATTTCCCATAGTGGAAATATTTATAACGCGAATGAATTCTACATGTACTTAAAGTAACGAATTTAACGGACGGATTTATTTTATAAAAGAAAAAAAAAATCGTTTACTGCGTTTAGAATAGATAGTTTGTTAATGACTTACAGTTTAATGAAATATAGAAAATTAATTAAAATTCTGATGTGTGATTGAATAGCAGATAACTGGTAAACTTCAAAGGTAGACGAAAGAAAATTTAAAATCTTCATGTTTCCCCACTGACAATACTTCTCACGGAGACTGGTGGTTTAAAATATCATAACGTATCGAACGTGACCCTGTGAGCATTTTGAACATATCCAGTAAATATCTGTTAACTGTAGAAAATCAGGTGTTGTGTTACTAAAAGTATTTTTTAAAATGCTGGATGCTAAATCATCATTTAGAAAGAGAAAAAGTGTCGTGAGCCAATGAAAGTTATTTTAATTAATCAGAAGTTTAGATTAAGACATACGGAACTGCTCATTTTTCCCTCGTGTGCATTGCATTTTGTATCTGTGTTAAGCTCAAAATTGACTTCAAAACTTGATATTGTTACACAGCAGTCGTGACAATAGGCAAAACTCTAGTTATATGGAAAGCTATATTTCTTTAAAATTCTTATTTTTTAACCGATCTAAAATCATTAATTAAATATAAATTAATCAAATGATCTCAGATGAAATTTCTTTCTTTATTCAATTTCTTTAACACTGCATGGTAAAGATTTGTACTCTAAAAGCATTTTCTTTCTGAGTCACTTTTTGTTTACGGTAATCTAAAATCTTTTATATGATTTGTTTGATCGAAATCATTTCCGAAACCTTATCCCCAAGGATCAATGGGTAAATTTATTGATACCATCTTCACGATTAATAGGAATGACTTTCCGTTTGGTAAAGATTTATATTCAAAACACAATATCCAAATCTGAATCTTTGATAGGATTGGGGCTCCCGTGACAAGAATAATTTCGGAAATTGGAACACCCACGAATCATATTTTATGACTTAACGTTAATGAAATTTCATTTTCAGGTTTAGATGGGTTTAGACGAAAAACGCAAAAAAGAAAAATATCTCACTCGCAACAAAAAAGGCGAAGAATATTATGTGCTTGAGTTATTTCACAGGAAAACGGTTTTCAGCTCCCAAGTCTCGCAGATGCTGTTGCACTTTATAGAGCATGTCCGATTTGGGAACTATAAAAGCAACCAACCAATCAGGAATCAACTGATCTAAAGAAAACATTCCTACAAACGAAGAAAGAAACGAAAATAAGAATAAAAAATAAGAGATATATCTATATATAAAAAAAAACGGGAAAAAGGGGAAAGAAAAAGATCTACTCTTCCAAATCTCTATCCAAGTAATTACGCCAGGTCTTGAAGCTTATCCTCCTCTTGTTTTCGATCAAGTTTGAGAGTGTGTCTGTCTTTCACAAAGAAAATACCACCTTTCGTTTCTTTGTTTCCAGTGAGGTCCCTTTTTGGAACTGTCGTTAGATGATGTTAAAAAACAAGAGCCGTAGGATTTCTAGTTTCGGTAAACCTTGGTTGCTTTATTGAATGAAAAGACCTTTGACAAGCATGTCATGTTCGCGAGAGTTGAAAGGGTTTATTTTTTTTTAACCTTCTAAAGTGGTGGATAGCTTGAAATGGGAAGATACTATGGACACTCAAAAATGATTTACAGTTTTTAATAGACCCTTTTACTAAGAACAGTTTTATTTTATCTCCTTGAAAAAACTTTACTTCCTCACCCTATATATTATTCAACTAATATTAATGAAAATTACTTTTTTAAAAATGATTTTATCTAACTCTTTCTTCATACATATTCATATAAAAATTATAACGAATTAAACTGCGCAATGAAATAAATTACCTACAGTTAAAAACGATTTACGGCTAAAATTTAATATAATTAAGAGTTTTGTGTGCACTTCTGTGATTCGAAAAAGACTTTTGAATGCAGTTAATTTATTTCGATTGTTTTATGACTTTGATATTAAAAATCTTTGTTTAATTTAACGGCTTTCAATATATTTTATTCGCACATTTGATTCTAATTGCCGACCTTTTAATTAAAAATCAGTGATGCAAATGCATTTTACAGCCTTGGGGCGTTCTTTTTTAAAACATGGTTTCATAAATTCGCTTTAAGAGGATATTATTTTCATTAAAATTAATGAAAGCACACTGCCAATAAAAAATATATTTTCTTAATATTTTTTAGAAAAAATAATTTCAAGAAGTTAAATGTGTAGATTTAGCAAAAGGTCATCTAACAAATCAATTATTTCTGATGTCATGTATATCTGCATATGATTCGATAATTGGGTTCTAAATTATGCACTGTGCAAAACAAAATCATACATCGATTAACATTTTAAACAGTTAATAAATGCTATACGGTATATATTAATTGAGAAATAGCACAATGATTAGACATTTAACTACATTAATTATTGAATATTCATTCTGAAACAACTCTGAATACCATAAAAGCTGCCTCCCTAAAACATTTTAAGATATAAAACTTATTAAATTTCACTAATCTTTTTTCCCATATTTTTTATTCCGAGACCGTATTTTCAGTTGTTTTGCAGCGGAATGATAATGCAAAATTAATATTTTGAATTTGAGCTATTTCCTAAGAAAACTCTTTCTTTGTTTTTTCCTTAGTTGACCAAAGCAAAGCACACTTGGGCTATCTGCCTAAAGGGACGCATGCCTTCGTGAAGGACTTTTTAAATCCGAATTACTAGTTTTCAGCAATTTTACTGCTCCGCGACTAGCGGGCCCGTCTTCTTGCTTAATCATTATGTACTTAAAAAAAAAGACATTTCTCTACCTGTAGGGTTTTCCTTAGTTTGCATAACAAATTTATTTTTAAGTTTGATACCTATTCTAGACGTTTCAAGTTCCCCTCAAATTCTCTCGCCAGGATGTAAATTTAAAGTCAAATGAAGTGCTTATTTAAACGTGCCAGTATCTCAGTTTACTGAAAGCGTGTTTCGCTAGCCAAGTGCATGTTTCGTTGTTATTTCGCGGTGACGCTAGTAAGCCTCTTGGCCTTGTTAGATTAGTATCACGCCGGTTAGATTCCTGTGAGGTCCACATCTTGCACTATTTATTTCAGGTTTGACTTATATTATATTCTATGTTTTATTTTCCACTGCAAGTTGACGGTGTCTTTTTAACGCACTATGTCCATGCATTTCTGTTAACTAGTTTGAATTCATAAAGGGTTATTTTTACCCTTCGCCTGAGTCAGCAGTTTTATTCACGCCTGCGCAAGGATTCGCCAGGTCATTATAGGATCTATACTAGATTATGTGGAACAAGACTCTATATACCTTTTGTTGCTGGGCCAACTGACGAAATTTAACTTGCTTTTTTCATGTCTCGAAACCGTGACTTAGCATATAAATTAGATTTATATACACTGTTCTAACATCGGGATTTTGACTCAAAATCGGACTTTCTTTGAAGTGGCATATCGATTGTTTTCCATATTTTGATTCTACGACTCAAATTACGCTCAAATGTTAAAGTTTGGAAAATTTGTTGTAAAACCTATCAAGAAATTTAAAAATTTATCTTCGAACACTTTCAGTATGAAACCAAAAATAATTCATTTGACGAAAATCTTAATTTATATTAATATATTTTCATTTTTCATTTTTCATTGTGCACGAGCGGGAAAAAATGGTGCATTCTGGATATTTTCAAATATTTTTTAACAAAGTGCGTAAAGCACATTATTTATCGCTTATTTGAAGTTATTATCGCTTATAACAAATTTCAAATCGCACTGATATATAAATTCATGGATATCTTTGGAAATTTTAAATAAAAACTCTAATGTCTTTCAGGTACGCATAAAAATACATCTACTTGAGAAAATAGTAAAAGTTTACTAAGTTTTAATTCAAAATGTTTTTTAACAAATTTATAAAATTTACTAAAAAATAGAAATTTTCAAAAACAAATGAGAAAATAGCTGCGAGCTTTATTTGGAGTGAACCTATTTTGCACCATGTCGAGAGTTATTCGTTTTGATAGTAAATCCACTCGTCAGGAAAGAAAAATTTCGATAAATTAGGTGCAGTTTTAGATAACTGGGAAAAGTGGAGTTCTACCAAAATTATATTTCCCGAGTGAATGAAAATATTACTGTAGATGAACAATTAGTAGGATTTCGTACAGTATAATAATACCAAGTAAGCCATCTATGTATGGGATCAAAATATGTATTTTATATGACAGTAAAATTTCGTATATAGTAAAAACACAATTTTACACCGGAAAAGAACAATGGTCAAAAATCAGAGCAAAATCAGGGAATACGTGTAGTGTGTGATCTTACTTATAGATATTCGTAGCGCAATATTACATGTGATAAATTTTTTCACATCTTAACAATTTAGGATAACTTCTTCTAAAATGGAAAATGACTATGCATGGCACCATTAGAAAAAAATAAATCAGAACTTCCTGAAGAAATGCCAAACAAAGAAGTTCGCAGCTCATTATTTTATTTTACCGAAGACGCAACAGTTGTAAACCACAACCCGAAAAAGAACATGAATGCAATTCTTATGAGAACTTTGCATCATGACAAAGAAGTTAGAAACAGACCTGAAAAAAATCATTAATGATCCAACTTAAGGGGTTGTGTGTCCAACTAAAGGGGTGATTATAATTCAACTAAAGAGGTTGTGAATATTCTTGATCAACTCTTAAAAACATATTTTGTAAAAGAAAAACAAATCGCTAGCCCATGAAAATATTCTATAACAAGCTTGATACTTCTGCGTGCAATGCGCGTGTTCTATGGACTTCAATACATAGTGAATGGAACGAAAATAAATTTACTAAACGAAAGCTATTTTTGGAAAAACTGGCAAAATCACTCATTTCTCCACACATTAAAGTAAGGTCACACCACCAAGAAGTGAGAACTCAATAAAAATAGTAAAACAAATACAGATAAGAAGGGAAAATGTACCATCAGGATCTGCTTAGAATACTCATTGTGTGTCATACGTGTAAATTGCAAGCTCTGTCTATCAAGAAATGATAAGAAAACTAATATATTGTACTAGTAGCTATAAAAATATTGTAATATTCTTACATAATAATAATATTGTAGTTGTAAGAATCCTATTTGCAAATCTTATGTAAGATATTACTTTTCAATTTGTTAATAAAGGTAAGTTTCATTTTCGAATATTTTTGTGTTATTTTTATAGATGCTTTATATTATTGTGGTAAGCTTCAATTTAAAATATGTGTCCGTTATTTTTTATATTATTAGATATATTTTTAAACTTACATTTCTATTATCGTTTAAACCATTTCTTAAATGACACCTGCCATTTACTGCCAGAAAGGTTAGTTTTCTGAATCAGGTCATATTGACGAGAACTTTACATACGTGGAGTAATGTGTTAAGTATGGAAACTGTTTAGTATTGCACAGTAACAGAACTGCACTGTACTTTAAAACAAAAAATAATAAAAAGAAAGGGGGAAATGATTCGATAAATTATCCGTCACGTTGTAAGTATCCTAAGTTTTACTAACGTTTATTTTATTTTAAATCTTTCCTATCACTTCTTATTTTCTACTTCCGGCCAGAATTAAAAGCTTTAACTTATTTATGCAAATTCGTCTTGCTAACGCCAAGTACTTAAGTTGTGGTTTTTTGCCAAGAAAGATAGAGGAAGGAGGTATTGCAAGCAAGCCGCTTGCCATAGTAGTTTTACGAGTTTTCACTCGGTTGCTGGTTGCCTTCAAGGACAGAGGGTTAGTCCTCTTGATAATTTCAAACGTATCGTAGTTTTAGCAGCTCGGCGTACTACATACAGACTTTTGTTAAATAACGGCCAATCTTAAAGCTAGGCACTTGTATATTAATTCAAAGTTAGTTTTAGTTAGAGTTTTAGTTAGTAGTTTTATATTATTACGTTCAGACCACAAGTGGTTGGTCTCTGTATTCCGAAGTTCCGGAAAGATCTGTAAAGATAGAAAAATAAAGGGTTTCGTATACCCTTCCTGTGTGTATTGTCTCCTTCACAATTTATTGAACATAGCTTGAGTAAGCTCCCTGTTCCGAGTCAGGACAGTTCATGTTTCCAAAGCAAGTCAAGTCAAGAGGAACACAAGTCCTGATAACGTTTATTTTTCTTACAACCTTAAAGATATTATTTCTGCAAAGTGCAGAAGAACATTTGTAACATTTAATAACAGTAGTTGGTGTGATAATTACTTGAATATAACGTTGTTATCAATCAGCTTTTTTAACAACTGAGAATTTGCAATAGTGTTACGTTAGAATAAATTTTACATAAATGAGCTGTATTTGTTATTCAATACATCTACTCCATGACAAAGTAAAAAAATCTCAGCATTCATCTTAAATGTACTTAGATATAGGTAGATAACTATAATATTAGAAAATTATATTAAAAGCATTAAAAGTCGATCATTTCTTAATTAATTTTTATCTGTGTGTTTACTTTCAGAGACCTAATAGTAGCTGTGTGTAACCTTGTTCAGTACAATTTATATTTTGAATGAAAACAGAAAATCACTCAAAATATAATTCCGATAATTGCACCTTCAGCATTCCATTTTGAGCCATCTTCTTACAGCAACGACTTGGATTACTAGGTCTAGAGCCCGTTACACAGACTTTTCTTCTAGAACATAAATTTCTACAGCAATTTCTATTGTATCAGCAAATGATATCTGGAGAACAAATTCCTTGATTACTTCATAAAAAGTATTGCAGCTCTCTCATGAATGGATTCTTTCATTTATTCTTGAATTAATTGGGAGAGCTAAAAGAAGAACTATTTTACTTTCTGTTCCATTGTGTAACTTTCTATATATAATGCGAAAACGTTACGTTTGTTTGATGGACTAGTGTCGAACAATAAACTAAGCTTACTGCCAGATTCATTTCATTGATAAAGAATGTAATATCACGAGCACAGTTTAGTAATTTCTTAACAGAATTCATTCAGCTTTTCTATCGTTTATCATAAACGAGGTATCACTTTCTTTATGAAAGCGTACCACGATTAAATAGACAAACTTTCCTCATATGCTTTAATTACTAATCAGTTAAGTATATAATGCGCGGCTAAATTACAAAAAACCATTAGACTGGGATCCATGCAGAATGAATTTGATACCGGAAATGAGGAAATACTATTTCCTTTCAATTAAAATTCTAATTTCAAAATTCGCTTTCTTAAGCATTTAAATTAAATTAAAATAACACTCTAAAAACTTATTATCATTGTAACTAGACTGAAAGTATGCTTCCAATTACTTTATTTATTTCCTAGGTATTCCCCTTTCCCCTCCTATAAAACCCTAACTTTGAGTAAAAGTTAACAAAATTGCTTTAATTTCAAAATGTACAAAGTCTTCATGCCACTTAAATTGAGTTTCCAAAGTAAATACAAAATTGTGAGATTATGTTCACAATTTTGTATTTACTAAGCATATTAGGGCAAATTATGCAACAGTTAATGCAAGTACGTTTCTGTAAAAGTTTGAAACTGTCATAGTTGCTTTTGCCTAAATCTGAGAGGAGAGGAATTAAATGCCTTTAATACTGAAAAAAATCCATGACGAAATTAGAGCATTTAATTTTGTACCTATGGCGTGTAGTGAAAAGTAAGACGAAATTCTTTTAGCCAGATTTTGCGGCATGACGATCTCACTTGATGTTATGCAGCAGAAAGAAAAGCGTCCGTTCAGTGTTAAACTGTATTTCTAAAATGGATTTGAATTTGTACTGCATGATTATCCACTGCAAAGAGATTCATTGGAAAAACAAATGAGAGCATTAAATAAATTATTTTGATAATTATTTATATTTTTATGACTTTTCATAAGCATGTTATGTATTGAAAAATATTTAGCAATAAAGCTGATTTTAAACAAGTTATCAAAACGTTTTTCACAGAAACATAAAAAAGAATCGGAGCTAAAAATTTAGAAGAAAACAAAGGTTAAATTAATTTGAAAATTGGATTTCAGAAATTATATTGTGTTTTAGATCATTATATTTATTTATAATTTATATCACTCACAGTCAATTTAAGCAATACTTTTTACTGAGTCTGTGATAATATTATTGTTTGTATAATTATTTCTATTTTTTCACTGAAATATTTTTTTATATACCCAGGCTTCATAACAATAAGTATCTTTCATACGGTTTCATACGCAAATTTTGAATTTCGAATTTGTTTTATTATATATTTCACATTTTGTAAAACTCTAAAGAATTTTTAATTAAGAACCTCAACGATTTCGAAGCGAACAATGGCAACACTGTACAGAAGAAGCATTTTTATCTCCAGAGCACGAAACTATTTAACAGAAATTCTAAACATTTGCTGTATTGATATATTTGTGATATTGCTGTTTAATTTATTTTTATGTTATTCAAGTGCGAAGAACATAATATTTAATAAATAAAGGTAACACACAAAACGTTAAAAAAGTCCCCTTGAGCGTAATATAAAATCCGAAAGCTTTCAGATTTTTTTAAAAATTTGAATCATGGGTCTACGACCTGTCAAGAGATAATCAGTTTCAAATCTTATTGAAATACTGTTTATTTTAAGAACTGAAAGCTGTAATTAGAGAATATGTGTCATCGAATGATTAATAATACACTGAGATGTTAAAGATATTCCTAATTTCTCTATAAAGGACATTTAATACAAGTCTCCCTTGCTACTAGCTATGCAAGTATGGGTTCTCATTATTTAAGAGAATTATCACAGCATTTGTTGTGTTAAAGATATATAATGTAAGCTAATATGATCACAAATTTCATTTAATTTTAATTCTCATTAAAAATGTCCTTTTTTAAAAAGAAATTTGGAAGTAAGAGTTATTTCTACATTTCATTCGTATTTTTACAGATTAAATTTTTGCTTGCAAATAATTGTAACAAAGTGAATGCATGAATTATAAAACTAAACACAACAATAATAATAAGCTAGATCCTTCGCTTTATTTTAACTTTTATTATTTATACAAAATTTCTTCCTCGACGCAAAACTTTTAAACCAATAAGAGTAATAGCATTTAATTATAACTTTGGATGGCAAAGTATGCATGTATAAAATACACACAATATATTTTTGGATGACAATGAATTCAAAATTATTTTATTTGCTTGGAAGAAGAATGATTACCCCCTTAAAAGGAAACTGAATCACCAGAAAATTTTTTGTTCTTCAGGAAGTTAACATCTATTATACGTATTTGCATCAACTGTAACTGAAAGAAAGATCATAATGATAACATATATGAAATACATGAACATTACGTGCTATGAAACGCGAACATCATCACTAACAGCTATGTTTAAAGGTTGTAAAAGCCTCCTTAAATTATACCATCCACCACGAAAATTGTGTTACTTTGCAGAATCTGTGTAATTTCTGCCATTTACTACTGACTATAACGACCATATTTAAAGTGATGTATAATTAGAATTGTGCGGAATATCGTCGAATGATGTCAGTGTAACTTCAGTAACAAGTCTCAATTTCATTTAAGAGCCACTAGGCGTCAAATTCTCATTTCGAAGTTCCCTGCTAATGGCACAGTGATAACGACAACTTTAATGGCATTGTTGTAAAGCACGTAGAGAGATTTTTCAGATTTGTGATGAGAAGTGCATTCTTATGTGACAGCTGATAATTTTTGTTTATATTTAGAGGTACTTTAGTAGGGAGATGTTATCCAAAAAAGTTATGACATTATGAATATGTTACCACAGTATAATCTGTGGTAACATATTCATTATTTAGTAGCCTTCCTAAATACTATAGCTCATATAGAACATGTTAAAAGGAAATACCACTAATAGTTATCAGTCCGTAATTGCTGGTTCTATATGATCTCTTGAATCGAATACATGCAAGGAATTTTGTTAATTATTTATATAACCTTACACTGAGCTGTAGTTTATTGCAGTAATTGAAGAACAAGCAATGTTGGCCTCTCAATATTTTGAGTGGATCGAATGCATATATATATATATATAAACGCAGGATAAATTATATATAAACACAGAATCGTTTTCAGAGTCCCGCTTTCTTTATAATTTTTTTCAGATCTTTCGATTATCGTAGCTGACGATGGGCTTTTACGAGATGGCTCTAATATGCATTGCCTCTCAATATTTTGAGTGGATCGAATGCATATATATATATATATAAACAAAGAATCGTTTTCAGAGTCCCGCTTTCTTTATAATTTTTTTCAGATCTTTCGATTATCGTAGCAGACGATGGGCTTTTACGAGATGGCTCTAATATGCATTCAATGTTTCATCTGATCATTTTCTTCCTTAATTTTGGATAATTAAATGGGCTATTATATAGCTCAAAACATACGCTGATAACAGAAACATCAAATCACGCGCTGATAATAACAACAAGTGGGTATAATAATGCAAAGTAAAACAAAAATAAAACAAATACTTTTAAAATTCGTCTCATATTCATTCGGAATAAAACATATCCCCCCCAAGAAAAACACGGTGGCAAACCTCAAGAAATAAAAGTGCAAAATACGCAAAACGAAAATTTATAATTATATCTTTCTCTGGTACAACGAAATAAATAAATTAATAAAGTAGTCTGTCTGTATATTGACAAGAGCATAAATAAAAATTTAAAATTAAAAAATAATCTTAGAAAAGCAATAACTTTAGGTAAACAATCCAAGTAGCCTTTACATATATCAGTCCTACCACTAAGGCCAAAATAAGCAGTTCAAAAATTGCAGCATGAAAAAAAAATTAAAACGATAGAGAAGTAGTAGACATATTTTAAAAAATTGAGTTGATCGAGTTCGAAAACAAAGCTTTTAAAAGTAATCCAATACTTAAAAAAAAACAAAATATATGAGAGTTTTTAAATCAAAATTTGAGAAACAAAACTAATTTTGAAAAATATGCCTTCAGAGTAAAAAAGTGAAAGCAAAATTCATAAACAAGCAAAAAAGCTTAAAACTTAATATTTTTTTAAGGTTTTATTGGCCCGAGGACAAAAATACGTAAAATAGAAATAATCCAATATATGGAATGTTAAAAGAAGAAAGAAAATTTATACTAAAAACATAAAATGCAATATATAATCGTTATATAAAAATAACAATTAGAGTATTAAGTTCTAAAAATGTGTAACGGAACATAAACAAAACTTTGAAATGATGAAATATATTTATATACGTCTGTACAGTAGCAAAGTTTAAACTGTTTTGAGGTAAAATACAAATTTCAAACATTAATAAAACTCAAAGTAATTAGAAAATTGTTTATTATAGAAATAAACACGAATAATTATAATTTATTTTTATCAAGTTGAGAAAGAACATCTTACTACGTGGTTTATGTATATATATATATATGTGTGTGTAATATAACCTGTACATTTCTTCAAAGATCTGACAAACGTGTATACTTTTGCTAGTCAGTCTAGTATGAAACTTGAATGATCGCCAGATATATATGTACTAAGATCCAGAATGCTGAATGAATCCGAATTTTTATTTTGACACGCAGTTAAAACACGCAGACACAAAAAGTCCTTCATCAAATTATGGCTTGGTTAGAGACAGACAGTATTGAGAATACACACAGCGTTAGCAGAAAATTACGAAGTTTGTAATCCTTTAAGTTTTTAAAAATTAGTTTGTTTCTTTTTACAGTGAAAGCATATAAAAATGTAAGATTTTTTTAAAAATATAAATAAATATTTTAACACAGTACATACATATATATAATTCATTCAATTAAAATTTTAACATAAACTTTCACCCACATGTTTTTAAAACTGTAAATATTGGTAAACGGTTAATATGTTCTTGAACCATAACAATGAAAACCATATGTACGTATGAAAGAAATCCTGAACTCAATTGCTCCACTGTCGTTACGAAGACTAAAAGATAAAACTATTTTTAAAGCATTTTGACGTGGAATTTATTAAAGGTGTGTAGAGCCATTATGTTATTTTAAAGCTGGAGACGTGAAAAATGTGCAGTGAAAAAGTCCAATAAGCTTAGACTCAAACCTTCGACCTCTCGAAGACGCATCGAATATGTTTCCATTTACACCATAAAGGAATGGAGAAGGAGGGAGAAAATACCTTATCAGTGGGCTATATAAAACTGATAAAATAAATTGCAGTTGATTATAATATTACATTAAATAATATAAATTAATACTGCTTAACTTAATTTCATATATTATTTGGAATGCAAATAAAATGAATGTAAATAACTTTCAGAAGTCAAACAACAAAAATCAGCGTTATACCTACAAATTTTTCACAGGACTAGTTTCGATGGTTTTACCGAACCATCATCTTCAGCTGCAAAACCGCAAATGAACAAGATAGGAAATAATGATTAGATAATCTAATGATGGTTCGGTAAAACCATCGAAACTAGTCCTGTGAAAATTTTGTAGGTATAACGCTGGTTTTTGTTGTTTGACTTCTGAATTAGTATTTATTCGGCGTGTTATTGTGTCGTAAATAACTTTGTTAGTTGTACTGAACATATCCTTACGAACCACTAACTTTATGAACTCATGGTGATGATGAAAGTTAACTTTCTATTCACTTTTAATTGAATTAAAAGATGTGGTTTTCAGAATTTGCATGTGAAAAAGAAATCCCACTTATTGAATTCCCTCTGAAATTGCTAAGGTTAATTAAAAAATAAAAGCTTAAAGAGAAGGATGTGATTAATTCTCTGGACACCTAGGGAATACTTTGATTCTCTGTTAGATGTTAGTAGAATCAAGAGAAGACTAAAGGGAGGAAGATCAAAAGGAAATCCTGGCGAATGTCTCAGGAAGGAAAGAATGAATTACGTACTCTCTCACACGCATACTTCTATGAAACCTGGAATGTTCTTTCTATTATAGCATATTGAGGAGTGGCAATAGAATAACAATTGCCTACTGGACTTTCTGCCAAGTCGTTGCCTTTCTGAGAGCCTTAGAGAGGAATTTATTTTATAAGGTGTTGGTGGCGTAATAATACAATGTGGTTTCTCAATGTTATGTATCAAAGCGAAATGAAATTAAGTAAGCTTTGAATTCAAACCTTGTTATACAAGCATCAACAAAGTTTACTTAAAACTTTAAAAATGATACACTAATAAGCGTTTTTAGGGCAAGATTTTTCTTTTCAGTTCTCTTAAGAAACTCCAGTTTAGAATCAGTTACAGTTGAATTGCTATAAAAATCAGAGGAAAATGGGGGGGGGCAATTATGTTATATTTCGTTTTTTAATGTTATTATTTATTTTTCTTCTAATAATATGTCTTTTCTCACTTTAAGCATTTAGAAAAGTTAATACATTTAAATTAATTAGTTTAAAGCTTTGAGAATTATCAATGCTTGGAAATATTTGCTCATCGAGATATAATAAAATATGACCTCATAATCCCACCTCATATTGGCAATGAAGTAAAATAAATAGTCATTGTTTAAATTTAAAATAAATCAATAAGAAGGAACTGATTCTGTATACAAAGTGTGCCATTAATACAGCACATGTATCTAGATCACTTTGGTCCGAATGAAACAAGGTGCCCCTTTGTATAAACTATTGAAAGAGTATTATATACCTTCCATTCCAAAAAGAGAAGAACAAAGCCTGTACTTGACATTTGACGTTTTTCACTGTCATGTAGTTGAAAGGCTCGATTAACACACAGAAGTACATTGGTATGAAAAACACAAAAGAAAGGATTTAGCCTCTTTGCGATCAGATTAGTATTTCTGACATCGAAATTAAGGTAGCAACAACACCGAATTCTTTGGGTGTTGTAATTACAGCGGTCATGTTTTAGAAGAATTTCTAAATTACCAAAGATTCTGCACTTATAATTCATTCTGAATAAAATGCTACTTCCTTTGACGTTGGTCTTATGGGTAATTCCTAATAATAACAAGGCTGAATGGTTTTAAACATTATCATTAAAATTACATAAGATGATTAACTAAAATATAGCGAGTCTGCGGCACTAATATAGGAAATAGTACAAGTTCAGCACTGTGATCATTAAGATCTAACTGAAAATGCAGATTCTGTTTCATGATTACACATATGTTTAAACAAAAAGTAAAATACCCTGGCATATGTTGCTGTACATTTTAGAATAAAATTTCGGAATGCAATTTAAAAGCGTAATAAATAGACAAATCCTAAAAAATAAAGTAATGCCTAAAAATAATGAGCATCAGTTATAGTTAGAAATTGGCAGGGAATTAGTAAGACAGAACTTAAATTCGGAAACGTAATTTGAAAAAAAAATCAAAGTCAATTAAAGACGAATAAAATTAGCCGTAAACATTAAAGTATCAAAGCAGAAAAAAATTAAACTGCGATTTGAAATTCTAATTTTACTTTCTGCAGCAGATCCACAGGGAGTCAGTGATGTCCAAGGAATCAAGGAAGCAGGTTTTGCAAATATGGGGCAACAGGTTTTGTAAATATGAGACAAATAGACAGCCAAATAAATAAAATAAAAAGGATTTATATGTTTCCAAAACCTTGTAGAGACATTAGGATATTTTTGCGAAGCCAGCGAGATGACAAAGGAGCAACTGCCTTCGCCGGGAATCAAACCATGGACCTCTGGATTACCGGCTCAGCGTGCAGAACCACTGCACCACGAAGACACGCTGGGAACGTGGGAGAAATACCTTATATACTCCCCTATTTAAAGAGCGACTGTGTTTTTCAGGGGACCCAGTCGCCGAATCTTGGGTGTGGAGAAACCTCATCTAACACCGGGCGCCACTAAGAGACATTAGGATATTTTTGAGAAGCCAAAGAGATGAAAAATGAGCAACCTCCTTCGCTGGGAATCACTACACCACGAAGCAGAACCACTACACCACGAAGGCACGCTGGGAACGTGGGAGAAATACCTTATAACCTGATGCATTATTTTGTGGTGGACATATATATATATATACGTGAATAAAAGATCATTTCCGCTTTTTGGGTGTATTGTAGAGAAAGAGGGAATGCTTCTCTTTTTCTTTAATATTAAATGAGCACGAGCGGACCGTAACGAAACTGCATTTGGAAAAAGACTTATTAACTTGGGAAATTGTTTGAAAGCCTTTCGTTGAAAGAGGCAAATGGATTAGGCGGCTTTGAATAAAATCTTGACTTGGAGCATTGGCGTTATTTATTGTTTACTTGTTCCTTGAACTTGCGATGTAAATAGAAGAGTAGACGTACGTTTGGTTGTCTTAAGAAACGTTATAAGGTATTTCTCCCACTTTCCTAGCGTACCTTCGTGGTGTAACGGTAGCACGCTGGGCCGGTACTCCAGAGGTCCGTGGTTCGATTCCCGGCGAAGGCGGTTGCATATTTTTCATCTTTTCTGCTTCCAATTAACCTAATGACTGCACAAGTGGCGCCCGAACTAAAAGGATTGTGGATGATGATTCTCCGCACCCAGGATTTGGCGACTAGGTCCCCTAAAACCCTAGTCGCCCTTTAAAAAGGGGAGTATATAAGGTATTTCTCCCCTTTCTCTAGCGTGCCTTCGTGGTGTAATGATAGCACACTGAGCCGGTGTTCCAGAGGTCCGTGGTTCGGTTCCCGGCGAAGGCGGTGGCATATTTTTCATCTTTTCTGCTTCTAGTTAACCTAATGACTCTACAACGTTTTATCGGGAGTCATATTTGTCGAATAATTTCTTACAGAAAACGAGAAGAGAAAAGTACCATACTCGTAATTATTGGAGTGCTGTAGAAAATATATGCGGCACCTAATTTTAATTGCTACGTTGTTATAATTGGTTCAGAAAACGCTGTGGAACATTGCGATGCACCAATGATGCTCAAGTGAAGCGTGGTTATATCAGAAAATGCAGTTTAATTAATAAGAGGTCTGGAGTTAAATAGGACAGTTTTGGTCGGAAAAAGGCTTTTTGTTCTCTTTGGATTAGTTTTGGACTGGCTTTGAATTGGATGACAAATTAGCGAAAATGAAGAAAAAACGAACGACAGATAGAGAGAGAGAGAGATTTCGATTGTTTGTGAATTTAATATGTTAATGCTGCACTTAGGATGTTATAGTTAAACTATTAATATTAATTTTGGAATTTGGTTCCGAGATTAGATAACATTTGTATATTTATTTTGACTTTAATGTGTGAAGGTGATGCTTAGAGAATTTTGTAAAAATGAATAGTTTTGTAGATAGGATATATGATATATGTTTATTTAGGATCATATTTCTTTTCCATGACAGAACAGTTTAAGGAATTGTAAACAGAGTTCCGTAAATCGAAACTTGAGTTAATAAACTGTGGTTGTATTAGCAGGTATACGTATAGCATAAAGTGAAAAGTACCTGTTTCAGAGCATTCGAATAAACAAAGGTCAGGGTTGGCAATTCCTCGACATGCGCATCTTTAACTACCCCGAACACCGAAACGATAGAAAGAGCTCGCGTATGGACTATGGACACAGTTTTTCACAACTGTGTGAGTTCAACTATATCGCTATATAGCTTTTCACTAATTTTCAGCATAAATTGTACACTCTCTTACCAGCCTCTGCTTCATTCCAGATAGTTAGCCCTTAGTCGCCATCACTGAGGGCTTCTGCTTCAACCCTTGAACCAACTAAAGTCTTGGCCTTTTTAGTTAGCTATTGTAACTGTAATCTTCTGAAGCTCATTTACGGGATATAGCGTACAATCCAGTTCCAATTGTTCCAGGAAGTCCATAATAGAACCTTTGCTGTTGAACGTCGCAGAGGGCTTCATTGCTGCCCGCATGGTTTCTACTATGAAGCCAAATATTTCCATCGGGTTTACTAGTGCCTGAGGGATTTGAAAGGTAGGAGAAGTCAGTGTAAATTTTCAATTGTCTAACGCCATAGTTCTGGGCGTAGATTTCCTCTCTCTTTTTGTCTAAGATAAACGTTGAGGAACCTAATTAACTCTGTAGCGACTTATTGGTGAGTTCGAACAGCGGAAACGTAGGCTCGAGAAGGGTTAAAATACCCTTTATTCACTCAAATAAGAATAACAGTTGGACACTCCCGGGCTTACAGGAAGTCTCTACTCGGGTTTTAACTCAGAAAAGGAAATAAAAAACTAAACTATAACTGACTAGAGGAGACTTAGTCGAAGCTAAACACAAATATCTAACGTAGTTGGCCTTTTAGTTAAACCAGCCGGCAAATATCAAAAGGCACGTAATAAAACGGCCGAGAGTAACAGCTTCAAGAGTGACTTAGCTCGAAGGCAAACACGCGCTACTAAGGATTCCTAGCACTCATCGATCGAAATAATTTGAACCTTCCTTAAATACTTCTTCTAACTTCTACTAACTAAGTTGTAAATGGAAACAAGAATTGATACTAAAAGGGTCTTTGAAATTAAAATAACTGTCATAAAATTAAAATATAGCTTATAAGTTTCATAGATCTTCAAAACGCAATGTACAGCTTTTGTATATGCATCTTACCTTTAAGCCATGCGTTTTTGTTAAGAGCAAGTTCATTTAATAACATTACATTTTTAAGGATATTGAAATAATTATGAATATTATGTAAAAATAATTCAATACGTTATGGCCTCTCCATTTTATCACTTTCTAATAACTTCTGGCGTTTAATATCTGGTATTTCTTTGGTTTTTATAGTTAAGAACCATCGGTATATATTGAAATTTAGAAAGACAAGTTTATTTTCACTGCAGACAGAACAAAAGGTGTATTTGTTGATTGCATGCATCCAAGATTATTCTATAGCTAAGAGCAAAACTCGCAGATCAAGTCTTGCATATTACATTAATTGCAATAATGTATTGCAAAATGATTACAAAAGTGGGTTTTCTGCAAAGAACTTTTGTCAAAAAAGAATATAAGATTATTGATTAGGAGATATAAATGCTTAATTATTCGGTCTTTTATTTTTTCACACCCGAATAAATAATAATAATAATAATAATTTTATGAAATTCGTTTGCATCCATTTTTATACATTACGGAATGCTAAATAAATTATATGTAATTTTCTCATCTCTAATATTTAAATAAAATTCCAGTCTTTACAAAATTCAAAGAATTTTAACTCTTTTAACCCTTTTTCGGTGATTACATTGAAACTTGAGTTTATTTGGCCTTTCAAAATTTTCTGTGTAATTTTAATTTTATCCAAGTATGAGGGTTAACAACGGAACAAAAGGTGTTGACAAGCTATGTTTCTAGTTAATGAAGCTTTTGTGATCGGCAAACAAATGGCACATCATCAGACTCTCAAGAAGGTTGATAACCTATGCAAGAAGCTAGCCCTAAGCGACCTCCGAAGGACATTTAAATGAGACGCAATGGCAAGGTCCTTTGTTTAGAGTACCTTTTGTTCGAAGGAGAGTGAAAGAAGAGACATGTAAGCAGAAAAGGGAACATACATGTGAATTTTCTGTTGGTGAATGAGAGGGTGCTGTCAGTTTTCGTCATACTTTGGAGATAAGCATTTTTTCCTTTCATTTTTCTTTTCTTTCCTTTTTCTTTTTCGTGTAACTTCAGAGTTTCAGATGTGGAAGAATGGAAAGTGTTACGATGTCTTCAGAGAAAATGTGTATTATGTTCCAGTTTGAGTATTTGGTGAAAGGGGGAGGACTGTATAGAAGTACTGAGAAATAAAACAATAAGGAAATAATGTTATTTAAATTATTTCGGTTTTACTAAACTTTTAACACTCCTCTGTCTACCTCTAACAAACAGGTTTTCAGATTATGTACCAGAATCTGAGCGCTAATAAACAAGTTACAATAGAATAGATTTAAAATTGAAGCAGAATTTGAAAATGTATTTAGTTTAAAAATAGCTTGTTTTCTATTGTTTGCCTACATATTTATTAGCATAAGAGTTTCTAAATAATCCGTTCTCTAGTTAGATCTATCAGTTTTGAAACAGAAAACAAATTAAAATTAGACACGAAAGCCCATTTCAATAGATACTGCTTTTAAATAAAGCTCATGATTTAATTTCAATGTTTTAAGGTTGCTCTGTTGCCTAAATGTAATGTTTGTAAATGTAAATGTTTGTAAATCTAAATGTAAATATTTCATTAGGTTGTTTTTTCTTTCATTAAGAAAACAGAGTTTAAGATCAAGTATCAAGATATAAAACTGACAAAGGCCTCATACATTTGATTTTGACAAGAATCCTCTTGTTGTTGCGCAAATTATGTGTAGACAAGCCAGTTGAGGAGTTTAGCATTCTGAAATTTAAGAAAATTAACTTGAGCGATACGCGTTTACAGTGATGATGTAAGTGTTAATATCATTTAAAAAGTGTTTGGGGAACTTATTTTCACAGCTAATGTCTTTGCGCTATTAACTAACACTGTTGAGGCAGTAGCGCAATTGGAAATACCAGAGTTTAAATCTCAAAAGAAGACGTTCAGAAATTAATTCACCTTGAGATCAAATTTGAAGTTTCGTAATCAAAAATTTTAGTAACCTTTATGGCAATATGCAAAATGACGTCGGTAGCTGATACAAAAGGAAAGGCTTGTCATCTTCTCCTGTTTACATTTTAACTATAAGTTTTTTGAAGTAATTTAAAAATTTAGCCTCAGTGGTTAGAGTTTTATAGACCATATCTCAAACTTAAGAAATAGGCAAATTTCTAGTACGGTTTTGAATTTTATAAGTAGTTTTTCAATTAAAAGAATGTTATAAATTTTCAGATGTCTCTACTTAAAGTTTAAAAAAAAGAATTATTTAACAACCTGTACAAATCTTAGGTTTGATATATCGTAACAAAAGGATATATTTATTGGAAAATATTTCCCATAATATAGTTTCAAATGTATGAGTAGACCTATAAATACATCCAAATTTCTTTGCATGGTGTACAGAATGATAGCTAGTTCCATGATAAACTGATACAGCTGTATTAATAGAAATAACGTCCTTTAAATATTTTTCTTAACACAATATACATATTAACGTGTTTTATACTGTGTTTATGTAAAATGTAGTGAAATAATTTTCTTGTTCTAGTTTAGGATTTCCGGTTTGTGTTTCCGGTTACTAAATTTTGACCCTTATAACAAGTACTTATTCTTCACTTTAAAGAAACAATTCTGAAGGGGATCAGACTTTAGCAATTGCCAAAAGGGCTATTTTAACGTTTAATATGGTTTATCGATACAGCTGGCTCGGGTAGGATTACGAAACATTTTATAGGATATTAGGCGAATATGCATTTAAACTAACACGGGAAATTTATATACCTGATGTTTATTTAAAAAGTGAAAATAAAATATGTAATGCATTTCTATAAAATTAATAAATATTTTAATTAGATATTTCACAAATTAAATGCATTTTTATTTAAATCGATCAAATTAAAAAGTGAAAAAATAATGTATGCTTCTATTGCTTTTAAATAGTTTTGCTTGTTAATTAATAACAGACAGCTTAAATATGAACGAATAATATTTTACATTTTTCCGAATGGCAGTAGACTCGAATGAAAAAAAAAAAAAAAAAAAAAAAAACGCATTTATCTTGTACCACAAAAAACAGCATTTCCAGACTGATAGCGATTTGGGCTAAAAAAATCTTTAAAAATCTGAATAGATCAAGTAATTGGCTTGTTTTCTTATACAATACAAAAAACATTCAGTACAGTATAAAAATTAAGGTTTTACTCGAACCAAACAAATAATGTCATAATTTGCACTGTTTAATATTTGACCCGATATGATAGATTTCGATATTTAAATAAAATAAAATAAAGTTGAAAGGTATCACTTAAATATAAAGAACAAACACTGAATTATCAAGAATTACAGACCAATTCTTAAAACTATTTTATATTTCACGGACAATCCTGCTTATTAAAACTGATTGACTGAATCAAGTTTAAGTGTACAAATGAAAGAAAATCCAAAATGACTGTGTACTGTAAGTTAAAATTCAGATGCAAAATAAAATATTCATACAGAGAAAAGGAAAGTTAAAACTTAACCTCAGTGGGACCAATTACAGTAATGCAATATAGCTGGAATTTTCAGAATTGATTGCGTAAAAGCTTGGTCTTCTTTTCTGAAATAACAATGTGAAAAGCGAGGTTTCCAGTTCAACGTCTAATCATCTTTTGCGATTGAGAGGAAGATCATGGACTGCATTTATAACGAAAACTATGTGATAAAAAAGGTAAAAATTCTGACCGCCTTTTAAGACAACCACTATAGGAAGAATTTATGCCGAAAGCTGAAAATCGCGTGGGGGTTTTCCAGTCATCGTAAGCTCTTTTCCTTTAGATATCCTCCTCCATTGCTGCACTCTCGTACGTAATCGTGTTTTCTGGTCCACAGACTGTGGGACATTTGCCGTTATTCACGCTTTGCGGACCCCAATTCCTAAGGATATATTTTTTTTGTTTCTATTTTTCTCTCGATTCACCCTTTGGCTTCCTTTGCTTCTTAACGCTTTTCTCCCAAGACGCCTGATTTTTGTCCTTTTCCTTTTATTTTATTTTATTTTATTTCTTCTCTTTCTTTCTGTCTCCCTATATTCGGTGCTCGGCTCGAGGTTGTTAGTTATCGACGTTAGCTGTTACGAGATCTTTACTAAAGTGCCTCTCGTTGTTCATGAGAGGGATTTAAGCGAAATCGAAAACGTTTCAGCTATAGATTGTGGGCAATAATAGGATTATATATAAAGGTAAAATAATAACTTTGTAGTTTTCATGAAGAAATAATACCTTGTGCGATATGTTCTATTTTTCAAATTTGTTATTTTTACATCAAAAACCCTTTTTCTCAGTTTAACTTTTTACATAAAACTCAAAAATTAATTTGAATTAAAAATGAAAATGAGAGCTTGAAATATGTGCATATAAATAACACCCTGAAAAAATTAATTTTGCATTTAAATACATTGGATGATATTGTTACATTCAATATTTTTGGTTAAATTGAAAGTAGCAGTATCTACCAAAAATGTTTAAGCTTAATAAAACCAATAATAATAGAAATATTATTAATTACCTCGATATGAAACTTCCTAACTTGAGAAAGAT
Organism: Stegodyphus dumicola; assembly: GCF_044657685.1. Lineage (NCBI taxonomy): Eukaryota > Metazoa > Arthropoda > Arachnida > Araneae > Eresidae > Stegodyphus > Stegodyphus dumicola. The sequence goes on along the minus strand of NC_140772.1, from coordinate 92,277,417 downwards.
ATGCTTTTTTGACAAAAGAAGACTGTTTAATTTTAATACCAATAAACTAATCAACTTGAATTCCCTTGCTATTTAATTTTAATACCAATAAACTAATCAACTTGAATTCCCTTATCTCTGAAATGGTTAATGTAAACACCGTAATTAACTAGATTGTAAATGTTAAAAATCTGCGCTAATGCTCAAGACCTTCATAAAGAAATTCACCTGCTCGAAATTATACTTATTCATAAAATTCCTCTCAAACTTTTTAAATTTGCAATTTAAAAAACTGCACTTTAGATCTCTGTATTTTTCTTATTATTAATGACAGGAAATAAGTAAATCTGAAAAAGCGGCATTTTATGTATGAATAATCAATATAACTGTGCGAATATTTAATGTCTCTGTTACTAACATTCCATTTCTTTTCCAGTCCTATTATACACCAAATAGGTGAAGGCTTTTCTCTGGTAACTTACTATCTTCCATTTCTTGACTTCCCTTGAGATTTTCATGAACTCATTTTTAATGCAGTATTCACTGTTCTTGTTTTAATTCACTCCAATTTAAAATTATATATTAGAATACTTTTTTCTTAATTACAAAAATTAGTATTATTTTTTATAATTTTACTAAAGCAGCATTTCCACTATTCAACTTGTGTCTATCAGGTATTCAACTTGTGTCTCAATTTTTTTTCTTTACTTTGCATATGTACAGTATGAATACTGGTTCCCTCATCAAAATTTAGGAGGGAATACTTCTCCATTTCACGGTTTATTACTGGCTTTTAATAGTTGTTTTGAGCAGTTTTTTAGTTTTTGACCGTACCCTAAAAGTGTACTTTTATCCCTTTTCTAAAGATATTTTACTAGACATTGTATGGAAACAAACAGCTTGTTAGCTAATTATTTTGGTTTTTGCCAAATTTCCTTTATGTTGTTACTTGGTACTTTCTTCCACTTTTTTCGTTTTACCCTTTAGCTCTTTTCTTAGATCAGTCTAAACTGAAATTTAATTCTTTAAATTTTAGTTGACTTTTGGTTTTATCTTTTAAATATTTTACGATTTTCCCATTTACAAATGTTAGACAATTTAAACTTTTTCTTAATTTTGGTTTCTACCTTTTGAATTCTCTAGTTCTTCAATTACTGATATTTCGTATTTAGAACTTTAGAAAACAATAATTATTCCTCTTGCTTATAAATTCTGAAGTTTTAGACTAATTTATAAATTAGGTATTTGCATTCGAGTCACATCGAAGCAGTTTTATCTCGATAATGGATTTTTAATCGTAACAGGTTTTATCATTATTAATTAAAAACAATTAATTTAAAGAAAATTTAAAAATTTTGAAAGAGAAAAAAATATATAGCCTTAATACAACAAAATGTGGACGATTTTGTAATAAAATGGCACGCATTAAAAGCAGTTTAATAAATAACTTGCAAACTAAAATTGAAACACAAGCAAATTAGTACAAAATTAACATAATTAGCACATAGCATTAAAAAATAAATGACAATTCTTTAGTCTTTGTCAAAGAGCAGACAAATGATTACCATCAGAGCAAAGATTCTTAGTTATATCTGGTTCGATTACAAAATGATAAAAGAATAATTTATAGAATAATCTATGTTATTTTAATTACATATTTGAATAATATATAATTAAAATAACATAGATTAATACAAAATTTAAATTGTTCAAAAAACATTTAAGGAACTATTTTTTAAATTATTAAAACTTTTATTATCTGAAAGCAATAATCAGAATGTAAACTTTTTCGATGAGACTCGAAATTATATACATTTTTATATAAACAAACCTTAGAATTTTATTTTGTAATATGTTCAATCTGATAGCCCTTTTTTGAGCGGTCATATTACATTTTGATTTTCAAGATAAAAGTCCTTTCCTCAAAACATCTTGATCATTTTCAGAGACACATATTTTTCAATACTTACGGTCTCCGTGAAAAAGTAGCTCCAAGTAATATATTCATTTTCTTAATTAAAATTTAAATATATGGAAATATTTCAAGCGAAAGAAGTAGGACACTGCACATTTCAGTCTGCCCAGATATAATATCTTAACAACACATAACTAAATACCTACTTATAATCAATTAGGGCGCATTCTCCATTTTTCTCTTTCTTGCATACAAGGATATATCACTAAATAACTGACAAGATATCATTAATAGAGACCTGTCTGAAAGCAGATAATCGAGAACAGCATGATTAATCTGCAGTCAGAACAAACAGCTCCTTTTCTTTCTAATATTTCCTTGTAAGATACAAGCCTATTGTTTTGCCAAGGAGTTTAGATTGTCCCACATAAAACAAAATTTATAAAATAGCAATTAAGGGCACCGTTACATTTGTAAATGTTACTTTAATCGATTTTATGAAAGCATGTGTTTCCATATCATGGGTTTCTGAAGTTACGTAGATCAAAATGTGATATTATACTGCTTTGTAAGAATTTTCGGAATGTTTCATCTAACATTCTAAACAAATTACCTTATTGTTTAAATCGAGCGTAGAACCTAAACTCCGTCGTCCCGCTTGCAAAAGGCAGTGTCAGTTGACCGTCTGGTAGCGCAACCTGAATAAATTAGGATTTTACAAATTATTGAACAACGTAAAATTCAAAGTAACTCAGAGTAAAAGTAAAAATATTATCATGAGAGAATTTAAACTTAAACTTAAGGTAAAGATGTACTATTTTCGATAGAGGATGATAAAGAAATGCATGTCAACAAATTCTTCCATTAGTTTTAAGGAATAAGCCAAACTTACGTAGTTACGTAACTGATTTTCTGAAATAAGGAAGATTTTTTATAAATCGGTTTTTATTATTTGCCTAAAAAAGTAGGAAATACTCTTATCTATGAAATTCCGGGTTTTTTGTCATCTGCTAATATACGTGTAATAAATGCTGTAGACTCTGAAATAGCCGGAAACCAATAAAAGGGGCCGGGAATTTGAATGACGTATAAATTATGGAATGACAGATGTTCATTCTTATTTTCAGTACTATAGGGAATTCAACCATGGGGGACCTTCACAATTTCAGGGGAGAATGCGGTTAACATTGGCCTCCTATGTACTTAGTTTTAGTTGAAAAGTTTAAAGAAAAATACTTCTATTCAAGTTTTGTTATTTATCAATATTTCATGTTCGTTTTGCTGTTTAATTTATAAAAGACATTAAAAGATTGTCTAAATCCAAATAAATTATCTATATATTTTTGGAGTTTTGGAAAGGACGGAAGATGCTTCTAATAACGCTGAAATGTGTAAATGTGGTCAAAAATTTAACAACCACTACTCTAACGTAAAAGAGGACTTTTGGGGACTTTCTATGGAAAATTACCTAACACAGGTAAAACACGAAAATTCATATGTGATTAGCATGCTAGCCGAGAATTAAACCCGTCTCGAGTTACCTTGTTCATGACTGCTCTGCCCCTTGTGAACTCATGGGAAAATAAGTACATGAATATCAAGATAGCATATATACAAGTCATGTACATGCTTGGAATAATATAAGAGGAGAATTTTGAAGTGTAGCAAGGTATTATTAAGATACTTTATAAAAAGGTTTAACAACTTTAACAACATACATTGAAGTACGATGGTGTGACAATTACGAGATATCGACACTTCATGCTGTCTGGCTGAGAAATCGCTGCTGCATTTCGATGTGATGCCATCATAACTGATGCGTATACTCTGTTAAGATGTGAAACCCGCAACATCTGCATTAGCAATAAATACAATGATCTTTCACACAACTTGCGAGCGTGGTATTGCTGATCCTGCAAGCATGTCATCAATTATTAGCTGATATTGCACATTAGTCGGTCTCTGCAAGACTACTACACATTTTCTGTAGGTTTGAGCCAATGTGTTTGTGTGGATACTTTGATACAACAATACAAGTTATTTTTGTAGCTACAAGCGTCTGTGGCTGAATTAGTGATTAAAATGTATTTGGTGGAAGAGCGATTGACCTTTCATCACTTTATATACGAAGTTAAAACTCATAGTTGTGTCTCTGCGTGATAACTCAGCGACTATATACTGAATGGACGCTGTTTTTTCGACGAAATGTTCACCTTGCTATTGCATTAAGGTGCAGAGTGAGTTTTTGATTTCGATCTTTCTGGTGCCTGCTACGCAAAGTGAATGCCTCTTGGAAGATAGAGTGTATTATTATCCCTTACCTTCAAAGCCTCTTAGTGAACAATTATGATTTTCATTTGAAAAAGACATACGTTTCACTTAGTGTCAAACTTATATTAATTCAGTATGAGATTTTTCAAATTTACAACCAAAAAAGTCCTAACATCTGCAGAAAATTTAGATATAATGCAGCCGAAATTTTCCAAAAATGCCACGAGAAAGAGGAAATTTCATGATTTTAATGTCAAAATGTCCTTAGTTTTTACATCTGGATTTATGTTCTTTAAATACAATGCCCTTATTTCTGAACATATTTCAAAACGCACGCATATACACTTTCGAGATGTCACAAAAGTTCTAGAGCTTATATACACGGTCTTGCTGGTCAGAGCTTCAATATACTTCTCTCGAAACGTTGAAGAGCAACAGAACGTAATTTTGTTATTAATATATGTTACATTTAATGATAATTTAGGTGTTAGTTACTTATGGTCTCTATTAAGATTTATATAAATATAACATGGTTTTCATTCATGATAAGCAAACTGCATTTAATTCAGAATTTCATAAAGGTTCTCTGTATTGCTCTTAATATTGTCAATCTGAATGAATGAAAATAATTTGATAAACTTTCGGTTTTTCATACTCGGTTGTAATATCTTGTTATTTAATAAATAAAAATAATTATTGTTGAAGTGGCAACGCCATATTTGTATTAAACCGTTACGAAGTAACGTGAGATATTGTTTTAAAAAGATAACAGATTCTGTAGATTGTACCAGCTAGGAGTAGTATGAAATTTTGCCACTTAAGAATTGTATAAAATTTGTCTATCACCGAGAACTAGAAATAAAATTTATGTTCTACTAAGAAGATTGTCTGTTTTGTAAATTACTGCAAAATACATTAAAGTCTTTGTAAATTACTGAAAAATACATTCATTTTTAACGAAGTTTCTGCAGTATATTTGATAAAATTCATTAAATGTGTCAAAATTAAAGAAAAAGGATTCATCCTTTAGCCTTAAGGATATTTACACTTTAATTAAAACTCCTAACTTAAGATAATTATACTTTCATTAAAACTACAACACAATGTCCTTGAAATTTCAACTGCAGTAAATTTCATTCTCTTCGAAGCCATTTACGTATAATTCAGGGAAAATAATATTTTTATTAGTTTCTTCTAAACACTGAAGTAGCTTTTAAGATTCCGTTTTAATGTTATGATACTTTTAAATTCTTCTTTTATATTAACTAATCAACTGAGTAAAACAAGCCATTAAATAATTTCCTGTGATTACAGCAAACAATAAATTGCTGGCCAAATTGTATGCAGCATTTGAAGCAAAAATGTAAGCTTTAAAATGGAACAATATAAAACTTTTGAAGAAATTAGCTACACTGTTGCATATGTAGCAATATAAAAACTTTTTTGCAGAAATAAAAATAGAATATTATAAAACGGTTTCGCAAAAATCAGCTACGCTTGTACATATATTCCAATATGTAAAAATATATTATTTATATTCTATAACATTTTTAAATGTAAGCTAAATTTTCTGATAAAAAACTGATGGAATCTGAAGTTTTATCTGCCATATAGAACAGGAGAAATGATATATATTTCCTTCTGAACAAGGAAGGTAAGATATTCTCTCCAGGTAAGTTATTCTCAGATACTGTAAGAAGCAAAAGAAAAAAATGTTCTGTGATAAATTTTTATCATAGAAGATTCTTAACGTTTAGAGTTTTAGTACCGTATTTCTATGAGGAATATTTCAGGAATACCATTAATATTTCTCAGTCTTATATAGAACAAGCGAATGAATCAGGGAAGCAATGCATGAAAACGAGCTGCATTTCAAATAAGATATTTTAGAAAGATTGCTCCACAGAAACAAGAGCAAAATAGTTTAGAACTGTAGATTCAATTTAGAATAGTATTTTCAAAGCGTGGTTTTGAAAGGTGTAGTCTTGATTACATCATATGGCATTAGAAATATTTTTATAAATGAAATAATTTTCTAAAAGACTTTTCTTAGAAACGCTATATAGCACTATATAAGAAATGGGATTTAGGTGTTGTCCTTTCCTACTGACTGAGAGCATGAAAGCTATGAAAAAAAAAAAAAAAAAAGAAAACAATGAAGTAAGAGAAAAGCTTTTCAAACTTTTCCAAAAATTCACCTTCAATGTACTTAAAGTTAATTCCACTAGTGTTCCCAGGAGTGAAGTTAAAAGCAGGAAGGTGTAATGTATGGAACGAAAAGAAGAGACTATATTTATGAGGCCGTTGATTAAATATAATCTAAAGAATAGTGTTTAAAAGCTCCTCAGATAACTTAATCACAATACCTTCAAAATTATTTCTTATATTTCATACATATTTGTCAATTTAACGATAACATATTTACACAGCAAAACATTCACTTCCAGTTTAACAAGTACATTAATATTATGCATAAGCATAGATAATAAAAACACTTTATAGTTTTATTATTTTAATATACTGTTTCAAGTCTCTGTATTCATACATCTTATTATCTTCATATATTAATGATATTTCAATACAGACATACATCCAAATTCCTTTTCTTGATTGCTTATCAAAGAAAATATTATTCATTTATTTTGATTCCTTCGTTTGTATACGAATTCATTTGAGGATAATAAACAATTGTATGAGGGATTTTTATAAATAAAAATGAAACCTTGGCTTGATTCAAGAGACACATGTTTGTAAAGAACGTTGTTACCGCTGAAAAGCATTGAAATATCACCAAAAAAATATATTGTCTTTTATTGCACTGACCAATATCACATTAACGATAATTAAAGGTTCACAGAACGGGCAATAATTTAATAGTTTTTCGTGCTAATGTTTCAGGTCATTCTTTTACGTGATGGAAATTTCTGTCTTTTGTTTTATATATATATATATATATAACGTTTATGTAGAAGTTAGATATACAGAAAGAGATGAGAGTAAATACATAAATGATAAGTGCACAGAAAGGTATACGTACAGATATTGCAGTATGGATAGGCAGATAGGAAAGAATATATAGTATTTTACTACACTCCTGAATTCACACAGCAAATTTCAGAAGATGTATTTGGTACACTTATACTTTTAAATTTCTTTGAAAAGAAGGTGATGATTTATAAGAATAATTTGAAATTAAATACAACTACATGTAATATTAAAAAGTCTTACGTGTGAATATAAGAAATGTAAATTTGCAACATACATATTATCAATTGCTCGTTTATGTACAATGTAAAGGAAATAAAAAAAAAGCAATACCACTATAGCAAACAATGCCATGAGATAAGCAACTCTAATTCTGTATTATCAAATCCTTCACTGTTTCGCAAAGAGCAGCTTTACATTTGGCAACTTTTCTGGAGTGTTCTTCTCAGAAGTATGTATTGTAGGCCCAATACTTCACAGTAGTAACTGTCTTCTTAGACCTGGTAAAGGAAGCCCGAGTATTTTCGTTGACTGGCTATGTTGTACTTGTACTCTTTCGATTAGTTTTATATAAATGCCCAACAATCCTTTTATAGAAGGCTTCTATCGAAAATAGCAGGAAACTCAACTCTTTTTTCTAAATGGCATTTCGTAAGATCCAGCTCCGTTATTCTTAGGAACGCTCTCCTGGTGTGCATGCTATTTGGGATATTACAATTATACAATTTTTTTGCATTTATTCAACAGCTGAAAAAGTACACTAAGAGGCCATAAGTTCATCCTTCTTGAAACAGAGTATTTTCTACACATCTAATCAACTGTATCAATACCTCCTTTGTTGAGGTATAGAAGAGTATAACTTCAGGTTTTTATTAAAGGTATAACTGATTTATTTCGTTTTGGAAGAAATGAAGTTATAACATTTAACATTTGACAGTTTTTTAATCATAACTTGAGGCCTAAACTAGGAGAAAAAATTATATATTTCAGTTAAAAATAGAAAAAAAAATAACAAGTAAACGTGAAATGAAGTAGAACTTAAATTTTTCCTGCAGGATGTATTCCAGACATGATATTTGTCCGTTCACAATAATTTTCCTTACGATGTATATTGTTTTCCAAGTGAGGTGAACACAATGCTTCCTTTATCCTTTGGAGTTCAAATGAAAAAAAAGCAACAACGTGTCTATAAAATTCAGCAAGAGTCTTGTCATACATGTAAGATGGAGGTATAACTGCACGCATAACTAGCTTAGACACACTCTCTCGACGATACACTAACCGCGATACACTAAGAGACTCTTCGATGCACTCGGCACTCGCTGCCCGGCTTTCAACTCGATCGACTCCGCATGGATTGACTAACTCAAAAAACACTATCTCGCACTCTTCGCGTACCAGCAGGGTTTATATAGTTTTGGCTTGTGTTCGAGAACATTCTGGGTTAAACCGGTAAGAATTCGTTCCAGAAGGTTCTCATCCGTCCATGGCATATCGCTAACTTTGTCGCTAAATGTGGTAACCCTGCAATCCTTTGCCATTTTATGGCAACCCTAAAACTGCTTTGCGGGGAAGCCATCTTACCTCACCTGGACATTTCGTGTGCCCGTATTAGTCAAACAACCGAATCAAACTAAACAAGATATTCCAGAGATATCTGCAGAGACATGTTCAAAGCTGTCTCTGACAGATAGCGTTGTCTACAAGTTCAAGGAAGTGAACTAGAGCTCAGCTGCTACCCTACAACACCCTACAACACACGCTGGATTATACACGAAGAATTCTAAGCAACCAATGCACAAAATAATATATTTTGCATTAGTTGGATTGTGAAATTCTTTACCCCGGTAATGTCTTTTCAGTTATAGCGCATTTCAAGTATTACTATTACCTGGACAGAGCAAGCCATGCGTAATAATATGTGATTGTCGAAATCATACTTTTAGAATTACATTGTAGTGCAAATAGTAAAAAACTCCAGTTAAATCTTTCGTACAAACTTTCATATTGTATATGTTCCTGTATTATTGTGTCTACAATTTACATATTTTGTCATCATTTCATGCCATATTTGCATTTTAATATGGCGCATTTCTTTAGCGCTTGGTTCTTCTTCTCAGAATTTGTAAACAGAATATCTATTAAATGTTCATGTTCGAGTAATCTTTAACAGCTATTGAAATCCTAGTAACAGAGAATACGCAATTTCGTTCCGTTGGTACATGCATGCATAGAATATTTGCATGCATGGTATTATGTATATATATATTTAAGAAAAAAATTGATAACTGTTTAAAAAAAATGTAATTGGCGAACTCAATATTAACATTCTAAATTTGGTACTTTGACCCTAAATTCATCTCTTCTCACAGGCTCCAGATTTTTCTAGCTTACATAACGTTTTAATGCAGATGCCTCTTTGTCCAATCAAATTAATGGTAAAGCAAAACTCTGAACTGAAATTTTCCCAATCCCACCCATTTTCCTCTGAAGTTCTATGATACTCTGCCCTTTTTCCGCATAGTTCTTCTGCTGGGAAGACTCTCTTAAACTATGCTTTCGCTTACTTGCTTAAAACTTCAAAATGTAACTTACTTTATTCAAATATTATTTAGGAAACCTCTATTTAGGAAAAAGGATGATTTAAAATGCGTAAAAACTAAAGAGTGTGACTACGGTCTTCTCGGTCATCTACGCAGTATCGTAAGCTGTTAAAAGTTCCACTGTTTTCATCTAAGCACTTTTAAAATCATTACATTATATATATATATGTATATATATACATATACATATACAGAGAGAGCGAGTTGAAAAGGCCTGTATTGCACAGATACTTTTATTACCGCATGGGGGAAGGAATATTGCTTCAATCGTAATGCTAAATTGCACGCACGTGTCTCAAAAAACAAGATATTGGTGGAAACACTCCAGCATAAGTATAATGCATTGAAAAAAGTTCTGTCAATAATAGAACAACTTTCTCATTTTCCGCTAATGAATCGTGAATAGAAAATTTAGCATATTCATTAAATCTCATTTTGGTTTTCAGTATAGCTACTTTCATTCAATAACATCACGCAACTGAAAGATCAATGTTGAAAGAGAATCGACCAAATTTGCTGATTTCTATGCAAATGTGCATCATCTCTTATTGAGGCACACAATTTCAACGCTAAAATAGTTCTTCTTGAATTATACTGAATGCTGTACTAGCATGTTTTCCACAACAGATTGTATTTCGATTTTTATCAGATTTGACGACAAAGGTAGAACCCTTTACCAGTCTGTGAACGACAATCTAATTATAACCACTATCTGAATATTGCTTGACATTGCCCTAGTATGGGATCTGATTTCATGCTTGAATCAATAATCTTGTTAATTTATCAACAGAAATAATAATATGCGTACTTTTTAAATTAAATAGAGAATCTCATTAAACTCTTAACGTAAAAATAAAATTATTTTAGATTAATGAGTAAATAAACAAGATAATTTAATAAAGGTAAAATGAAAAAAATGCATTTTTCGAAACGTTTCACCTTTTCCCATATAACATCGCTACGTAAACGTCGCTTGTATATAATCTTAATTTCCTTATTTGAATTCAACTTACATACACCTATATATGTCAGTACACACAGTGTCAAGAAAACCCTTATCCAACTTGTACTTTCGCAACCATAGGTCTTTGGATACTTACTTCGAATTACAAAATATTTAAAATGACGCAAATATTATTATTTTGACACGAATGTTTTATGTACGCATCCGGAAATATGACGAAAAAGGTGTTCTTATGTAGAGACATTAGTCGGGAAATAATAATAATAAATAAAACTACTTTGTAAAAATTACTAAATATAACTTTTTACGTTTTTCTCCGGTTCCTATATTTATATTTAGGAAATTTTGCATTCATTATAAAAAAATAAAATACATGAATGAGACAAAATTTCTGATGCACTGTTTACACATATTGTCAAAATTTAAGGGAAAGCAGAATTTGAAGTGCTTTAAAATCACAATGCTTCTTGAAGTAATCGGAATATATGATGAGATGTTTTATGTACGCATCCGTAAATATGATGAAAAAGGTGTTTTTATGTAGAGACATTAGAATTAATTGGAAAAGCCGGAGAGATGAAAAGTTAGCAACCGCCTTCGTCGGGAATCGAACCGTGGACCTCTGAAATATCGGCTCAATGGCCAAATCCGGGGTGTGGAGAAACCTCATCCAAAACTCTTCTAGTTCGGGCGTCACTTTAGAGACATTATTTATTTTTGGAAGCAGAAGATATAAAAAATTAGCAACGTCTTCACCGGGAATCAAACCATGGACCTCTGAAATATTGGCTCAGTGTGCTGACCACTACACCACGAAAGCACGCTATGACGGCGGGAGAAATAACTTATATTACTGAAATTAAATCTGAAAGTAAGTGTTCCTGAAGTGATTATAAATTTAACAATTGACTGATACCAACTTAATTTATTAACTATGCAATTTTTATAGCAACATTTACTGATTCAGTTTTAAGTTTAATTAGTTTAAACGCTAGCATAAGGTTCGAAGTCATGGAATGTATTTTTAATTCTTTTAATGTTTAATGTAGAAGACAGAATTATTGTTAATAGCATAGCTTTCTAAACTAGGTTGCACAGTAATTTACAATAAGGTCTCGATTAACGAGGCAAATGCTAGGGACGATATCCAAAGTTAATTAAGAATCACGGTGAATTTGAGGATAGTATAAAAAATTATAAGAAAAAATGAAAGTCATCTCATAAGTAATAAAAGGTACCACTATTGATTTATTTCATATTTATGCTAGCAAATACGAATATTTGTTAAGAGAATTAAATAGGTATTCGTACCTTTTTTTCTCTACCTAATTTTTTTCTTGTCCTGTCCATATTTATTTCTTACTTCATGGTACACATTTAGAGCTGTTATAGTTTGACAGGTGTCAGCGTAGAATAGAAAATTACTGGTTGCATTCTTGATTTATTCTTAAGAGTTCGAGAGTTATTTTAATAGTATAAAAATGCTTATTATTATTCCGATATACGTGTAATCAAATTCCCTACAATTACTCCCAAGTACCATGACACCACCCGCTGTCACTATTGTTAGCTTATACATATTTTGTTTTCTTCTTGTATTTCTCAAATCCTCAGCGTAAAATAAAGAAGTCTACATCTTTATTTTACGCTGAGGGTTTGTGATAGTCATTAGCCCATCATTCTTCTATAAACATTTTTGTTTTGTTTTTGTTTGTTTGTTTTTAGGCAAGTTCCAGTTAATTCACAACTCAGCTAATCTGTTGTCATAGAATGGGGAACTGATTGTTTATCACATTATTAATTCCATACAGTCAGCTATAATTTTATCTAATTTAGTTACTGTCCATATTTCATCTAATTATTGTGTGTTGTGTAACTTATTAATATGTTTATATATATAGCGATAAAAACTAAAATTATGATACTACTTTTCCAAGATTATAAATGTTCATTATTTGAAACAATAAATGAAGTTGATTTAAAAAGCACAAAAACATTATATTTGAAATTCTAACAAGCATTTTGCAACTGACCTGTTCTATTGTAATAGGATAAATTTGGTCGATATTATTATTTACCACTAACTTACAATCAAATATAACTTCCTTCATTGATAAGCATTTTACACTTCTGCCTTTCCCAAAGAAATTAAACTTATTAAAATAAACATTAAATTCAAACGAAAAGAATAGGAATCTTTTTTCTCTCTTCAGTTTGAATATTTATTACATGTTGAAAGTATTTATTACATAACATGTATTTAAATAAGAGCCACAATATATTAAAACGAAAATGAATAAATTAAGTAATACAATAACACATTCAAAGAAGAGCTGTTTAAGAAAGAAATAATTTAAGTAAATGCTGAGTTAAGGAAATTATTGTATATAATTTTTCTATTACTTTCTTTAGTAAAATAAGAAACCATATATTTTTTTAGATACTAAATAAGAGCAAATTTCACTTTTGATCTCAAAACTCCTTGATTTTCTTACGGAACCTATTTAATGATCGCTTAGTCTTCACTTTTCGCCGTGATAAAATTATAAATATCTTATGCACACCATATAATTTCCATATAGTTCAGCATATTAAAAGATTTTTTGCTGCACTTCATTTAAACATATTTCCGCAAATTTCATTAAAGAAATGTTATCATTCAATCAATTCAATTCTCCCATCACGATAAGAAAAAGATACATAAAACCTGAAAGCATCTTCACTAAAAATTGTCAAACAGAGAAACCCTAAAACTCCAGATACAGATGAAACAGTTAAGAAAACAATTTTTGCAATAAAATTTAAATATTTAAGAGTTTCTGCGCGAAGACGAATGATTCGGAATGTCGGCAGGAATATAAAATTTTGGATGCATAAAACTGAAAGTTAACTTTTTGTTCCAAAAAGCAGAACGACTCTCATTTTTTTTTCCCCATCTGTCTTATAACTCGCCGCGTAAACTTTTAAATTGTTTAGCACTCTAAAATTATTGTAGGCAGATTAACTAAGGGCATAAAAACATTAACCCAAACATAGCAGCAGCATAATTCAATCACCTTTAAATAAAAAAGTGCACAACTTGCCACTATATAAAAATAAAGGGAAACTAAGCTCACCGATCCATGTAACAGAGTAGGAATATATTGTACACTGCGAAAAAAAAAGTGACAGTTCTGTATCTCCCTTTCTACTGGGTCGATTGACGAAATTCAAATTACGTTTTTCATGTCTCGAAAACTCGACTTAGGATATATTTTATATATAGCATTATTCTAACTTAGGTGTTTTGATGCAAAATGGAGCTCTTTCTGAAAGAACATATTTGTGTTTTCTATATTTCGATTCTACGAGTCAAATTATGCCTAGATATTTAATTTTGTAATTTTGGGGTACATTTTTATGGAGAAATTCAAAAATTTATCTTGGCAATTTTTTTTCAATTTGTGCCAAGAATAATTCGCTCGGCGGAATTCTTAATTTATAGTAACCTTCTTACTTTCCATTTGTTTTTTATTCTGGCTACGAGAGGAAAAAAGGTCTCTCGTTCACATTCTGTCAAAAACTTTTAGCCATAACTTTAAAACACATTTTCCTTATTACCGCTTATATTAAATACGTAAAATTTCAATACGACCAAAATGTAAATTGCCGTATATCTCAGGAAGTTTTGAATAGAAAAACTCTAATTTTTGCAGATATGCTTTGAAAAGCATTTACTTTAAGATGATGTTAAAAATTTTATAGGTTTAATGCAAAAATATTTTCGATAAATGTATACAAATATTTAAAATGCAATTTTTTAAAATAAATAATAAAAATGTGCGAATTATTATTTATAAATAAAAAAATGTGCGACTTTCAAATTGCGCAGAAACAAAATTAGCCTTAGTGTATTAATGGTAAGATTAATAACGTCAAGAAATATGTTCTACTAACGTCACTTAGATTAAAATGAGTAAAATTGCCTATTACAGTGAAATGTTTGAAAAATGGAGCAAAAAATATTCTAGAAGTTTTTGGAATGTAATTGTAATCAATACGCTTTCACATACTACTAAGATGAATGTTTATACTATTCCACATGCATTTATAAAAAACACAGTAATAGATTTTTATTTCCTTTTTGCTTTACACGTACTAGATTAATTAAAGTTCTAAACTTCACAACAAAATATTTCATATCTTCAAAATGACCTTAAATATTCATAGAATGGTATAATTGATTAAATATGCATTATATTTTAAATTATTTGCAATGTTAAAAAATAAACTATAGTAATTGAAACATTGCCTAATAATTTTTGAGATAACGAAAATTGATATAGTTTTTGAAAAGGAATAATTCTTATCGTTTACCTATGTTAGTTCATTGTCTTTATCGCTTGAAAGTATGCGAAAATTAGGACACATTTCTTTATTGCAATAAACAACATGAAATTTTAATTGTAATTTCGATAAAAGAATGTCTAGTCCTTAATAGAAGTTTTACTTAGATGATTTATATCATTCATCATGACTATAATTTAGTAATTATTTTTTTCCTTTGGAAATTGCCAGTACCAAATCATTCTTAAGTGTTCTGCAAAGCACTATTTGCATTGTTACGGTAATTCACTATTTTAATTGCATTCATTGAAATTAATATAATGCAAAATGCTTCGAAATCTTCCTTAAATTAATAAATGCGAAAAAAATTAAAATATTAAGTTGATGGCATTGTAGAGGCCATTAGGCATTCTTATTTTGAAAAAGAAGAGACTAAAATTGTGCCTTTTCCAGTACTCAAGCTCCTGTCCTTCCGATTGACTAGCCGGAGGCATGAAGAAGACAGAAAATACCTTACATTTCCTTCTGCTTAAAGGGAGACTGGGGAGGCGCATACCCAGTTTAGGTCGACCGTCTCAAACGCCGCCCTGACTGCCATGCTGCCAAAACACATATACTCGTCCAAAAGGGTTGTTATTATTCGCTGATCTTAGTTATCTTTATCATATTTTCTTAGAAGTAGCTGTGCACACACATCCTGAGGAAATCGAAATTGTTCGTGACTGGCTCTGCCATGAAAACTTTTCGTTATATAAGAAACTTTCTAGGTCTCTGCACTTACAATCGAAAATTTGTTAAAGGTTTCTCCAAACTCGTAAGGCGTTTACACCGCCAAACAGAAGAGAAGCAAAACGTTTGCGTGGACTGATGAGGACTGATCAGTGTGAATAAGCGTTTAAAGCCCAACAGAACGCTTTGACGTTCCAACCTGTGTTAGCATATCTCACTTCTGATACAAGTTGTTTCAACCTACAGGTTCCATGATGCATCTTTAAATCAATACTCCAAATAATCTAAAGGAATTTGTCCATTTATTATAAACATACAATAAATAACTGGAAATTGCTCAAGAAGAACACGGATATTAAGCAATTCCTTGTTAGAGCACGAAAAATATCGTTAGGTTCCTCAAATTACTCCCTAAATCACAATTCGGCTAACCGCTAAATCTGACAGCTGGCTAAATGTTCTACTCTGTAGTTCTCCAAACCTGTATTTTTGTACAGTAGCATTCGCTCTGGAAGCATCTGAAAGAACTGGCCGTAGGGTTTCAAAAATGCTTTTTTATGATATCTTCCAAAAAGTAGCAAAGTTAGCAAAAATTTGCTACATGTACCAATTTAGCATTCCCGTCAAGAATGAATTTGCCCTTATCCCACCCGCGTTCTACTTCAGCTATATTTACTAATCTAGCATTGTTCCACTAAGAATTAAGAGATATACAATCCTATACAACAAATAAATTCTTAAATATAAAATGTGTGGTTAGAAATTAAATTAAATAAAAATAAACAACACCACCATCATCCCAAAATCAAAAATATATTATGGAAAACACTTAAAACTGTTTAAGAAAACCAAAACACAATCAAAACGATTTAAATATTGAAAACTATTTACAATATATATATGTCTACGATTTACTGTTATTTAATTGTTTTCTTCTTAAGACCTTCCATCTTATTTCTTTTTTTGCAGAGGAACGGCTCACCAGTGGCTGAGCGGTAAAGTCGCTGAAGCCAGATAGTTCTGTCTGGGGGCTAAAACCCGGCAAACGGCATTGTTGCTTGGGCGTTTTCATGGTTTTACCTATGTGTAGCGTGTATTCGATCCAGTTTACTTCATAAAGTTCTCCACGAAGTCAAATCTGTCCTTAGACAGACAGCCTTTGAGTGCTTTGCCGTAATTAAAGAAACCAAATTAAACCATTTCTAGCGCAATCCTACTCATTCTTATTACGATAAATCTCAATAATACAGTCTATTCTAATTCAGATGTTATGCTGGTAATGACCTATTTGCCATAGCATTTCAGCTGCGAACAAGCTTTGTAGAGTCCTTCACAGACTACTACATGATTCATTGTGTATGCAGTATCAGTCAGTTACAGGTATATACCACCTCTGTCTCCTACGATTACATTTAGCATTTTTCGGTGTTGCTATTTTACTTTTTATGAGTTTTATGTCGGACCGCCATGGTGTTATTAATTACGGCAAATACGATTGCAAAAGAAAGAAAATAAATAATTTTTTTGGGGTTTAATCAGCCTTTAAAGATGCCTTTTTTGTTAAACATTTATTTCATTTTTGTTTTCACAGTTTGAAATTCAGTTACTAATTTAATTATCAGTTCATTTAGTTACTCCGTTTCACCTTCCCTAAATAAACGTTTCTCTAGGCATTTTCAAAGCATTTCAATAACATTCTAATTCTTAAACAAAATGTAATCTTTTGACACATAATAAAACATTTATAATTCATACAACGATAAATCAACAATTGTTAGAAATATACCATTTATGCATGTTAATTGCGGATTAAATTATGTCGCCGTAAGTCCAAATTCGAAGGTGCATTATTGTTTTCTGTTTGTAGAATTAATATTAGGTAAATTAAAAAAGTCATTAAAACAAATTTATAAATTTAATCAATCATATTCAATCTAATTAATATGTAAAAATGATTAAATAAAACTTATATGTTTGATTTCATATATAACTTAGCGGACTCATTTTTATTCATTAGTAAAAACACATCGCTAAAATTTAACAATTTAGCAATTGATTTCTTGTTTATTATTATTACTATTCTTTAATAATTGTAATTTCTTTCTTTTTCATTGAATTTAATACCTATATTAATTTGAATAACTTTGTATGCTTTCATTACTGCGTTTTAGTAATAAAATGATGAAAATTGATATTACATTGGAGACGATATTGGAGGCGATTATAATGACCAGATAGTTATGCATTAATTTTCATTCTACTATCATATCTAACCAGCTTTCTTTGAAATAGCATTAAATATAAAATCTAATATAACTCAATTAAAATGTGAGAAACACATATACACAAAATTAAATAAAATACAAAATAGGAAAAAAAAATACATCTTTTTTATTCCTCTGCGAAAAAAAATTGTATAGCTATTATAAATAAAATTTGTTTTTGCCTACTTTCCAGGAATCATTGTCGAAATATCCTAGGCAGAAATGATATTAAATTGAAAATATTATTATTGGTCTCAATCAGCGAGGAAAACGTGCTTTCCACCTTGAACGGATTCCCAGGAGTGCTTTATACGCATAATCTAATTTGTGGTCGCAAATGCAGTCTATGCGACAAAAAGCATGCACCTCTGGCCATTATTCCCGTTATTTGGTGGGAGTTATCACGAACATTGCGTGATAAAGTGAAAAAAAAAGAAGAGTGAGGAAAAATAATTATCTTGACGGCTTAGCAACTTGTAATGCCTCTAAGGGTGTGTTGCGATGCATTATAATTATATAAAAGACAAAAAGAAAAGAAACAGTTTCGAATTTGGGAAGGGCGTTCGTAATTGCTACGGAAATCAGAGCCAATATAGAATGTAAGTGTTCGCTTAATCACATTTAGAAGTGCACGCATTATTGGATTAATGTCAAATGAGAAGCCGTAATTGTTGCGAAAATACAAGATTCGAATTAATAATCGTCTATCTCGTAAGTTAGCCTTCTTTCGCAAACTGATATCTTTGAGAAATGGATAAAATATTTTATTAAACTTAAACCCTTATGTGCCATGTAGAAAACTTTCGATGTACACTAGTATCAAAAAATAAATTAACAACATCGAAACAGTCCTTTCCTGATGAATGTAAATGCTAAATGCTTGAAAAAATGGTGATCCATGGAATAAGTCCTACAGATCAAAGATCCTCGATTTCTCACCAAAATATGGTATGATGTCCAGTGCAAGACATCTGTCAAAATATTTGCTTTCACTAAAAACAAACAAACGAAGCTTAAATCTTGGTTGCCTACCGGGACTTAGAACACTGTTTAAGGATGAGTTTCATTAGAAGACTATAAGCAAAAGGCAAATTTGTGTTGAAAATGAAGGTAGCTAAATTTTGTAGGAGTGTCATTTTGCGTAACTATAAAGGAAACAATAATACCCAAACCTTCTTAAAGACAAAATGACCAGCGTGGCAAAAACATTTTCTATTCTAGCAGATAACAGGAAAATCCATCTATTTTACTCAGGCTTTTAAAATTTAATATCGAGACAGACTGTTAAAAATGACTCAGTGATAGAACGTGTTATTCTCAGTCCTCAGTTTCACTCATTTTGTTTCACAGAAATCCTTAGTGAAATGGTAAAATCAAGTATAATAGTTGATTCATACCAAATTGCTTTTAGACCAAAGATCTCTGATATATCTATTTTTCAGCAATGCTCTTCCACAACTGGAATACGACATATTCATATTCAGAATGAAAACTGTAAACTAATTTCGAAGTTCAAATTCTCTATTTCTATGTCAGAAAAATGGTTGGTATAATGGTGTGGATTTGAACAAGATGGTAATCTAAGGTCTTGGTGTACTGCGGTTTCCATATTACACTAGGCTCTTATTGCTGCTAGACCCCATTTGGTTTTGGTATAACTTGCATCATCTTGAAATGACAGTACATCAATATTTTTTATTCTTTCCATTTAAGTTAAATAGTATTTAAAATTTAATTTAAATGTATTTTTCCGAAATCATTTGACAGTTACTAACATGAAATGGGCATCATTAATACTACAAATTAGCTTTACTATTTGAGCAGAAATTAATATATACTGTCCATATTGGCATATTATGCTGAGAGTACTAAATTTTGTAACGATGTACAATTATTTTTAAAAAGAAAATTTAAAAAAAATCACTTTTCATAAATCGCCAACTTGCTTCAAAGAATCTTTTCAACAGAACAAAAGAAATAGAGTCTATTGATAAGAAAAAAAGAAAGGATTAATTGGGAGATCACAGGAAGCTAGATTAAAACGTCTGCCTGCTCTTAGTGAGCTTCGAGAAAAGTAATCGATCATCTAATCACAGCCACTAACTTCTGAAACTCTGAGAACCTAAAGTTTTTTTCTGTATATTTTCGTAGTAAATGTTCAACATTTTGATCTCATAATTCAGTTATGCATGCGAATCATCCTTCAAAAGTATTTAATTTTGTACACTCAGTTCTTTTTTTGATAATAAACGTTTACCAGTAACAGTGCACTTACGAACAAAATGCATAGCTTAATGGTTTGGTTTCTTTGATTACGGCAAAATCTCGAAAGCTATCTGCCTAAGGGTATGAATGTCTTCGTGGAGGACGTTCTAAGGAAAACTGGCTCGAGTATACGTTACACATGGGAAAAACCATGAAAACACCAATGTAGCCAGCCCGTTCGCGGGATTCGAACTTCGAACCGCACTACCAGTGTTCAGATCCTTTACCGCTCGGCCAATGATGGACCTCTTAGTGAAGAATACTTCAGAATATCCATCCTTATTTGATCATGTTTGGTTGTCTTAAAATCATTAAAATTAAATAAAACTTACACTTATCTATGCAAACTTGCTACCGGATATTCATAATGCATTCCTTTGTTTCAAAACTGAAACATCAGACTTACGAAATAAAAGTAACATAATAGTAAATGTTAAATCGGGGTGCAATTGCAACTCCGACTACAAGGGAAGTAATTCAACAATATTATTTTATGCTTCTTGAATCAAAATCAATGCTGGAAATATTTAAAACACAATTCTTACAACAATTCTAACAACAATTTTAACAGGCGATTTATCTGGTACCTCACTCAAATTGATGCAAGTTACACCTGATTCTTTCAATTTCGGGATCGTAGAAGGAAAGAACAACTTCCAGGAGTCATTTTGACTACCTAAGAGAGAATCCATTTTAACATATATTTGGCTGAGCTCACATCATTGTTGCTGTTTGTAATGATTTATCGTGCGGTATTGTCCATAGCCATAATTTTTAAATATTCTTCCTTGATTATCAGCACATTATTTATCTTGCACAGCAGACCTCTTCAAAAGCATTAAATGAATTATTCCTTGATTATTTGTCTGATGTAGGAAAGTATGGAAGACACATTTTTCTCCACAGGTGGAGCATACGCGCATGCATGCAAATGCATTGTAGAAAATATTATGAATGTTTTCTTCCAGCTTTTGGTGACGTATGATAGAAGCATAAACTGTGTTTTATTCTATAACAGAATTCGATTATCTGCGTTATTATTCCTGAAAATAAGAAGATATTTTCCTTCTATTCTTTTGAAAACAGCGATGAATGAAACATTCTATCTAAAAAATTCTTTGCTAAAACTATTAATATAAACCAATTATCAAAAACAATTTGTTGTTATCATATTATTAAATCACGCTGTTATCGTATTTTTAAATCACGCTATTATCGTAATATTAAATCCACAATAATAAAAAGAAATTTGAGCTATTTTTGTGAGCGTTTTATGCATTTTTTCTTTATTATTGTGCAAAATAACCCTACAAGCGTAATAAATAATAGAGGAAGTATATATAATATTACATATAGTAATAACTAATCTGGGTTTAAAATTGCTGATGCTCTAAAAGCTTAATGTATGCGGCACAAAAGAGACTATCCAGCATTTCAGAATTCTGAAACAAATATATGCGAATACGATGCATTTTTACTGCAGTGGAGTACAAGTTACCCCAAATAGCATTTTAGAGTTGAAAGCAAAAGAAAATTGCATCTGATTTTTTTTTTTTTTTAAATATTTCTCCTTGTGAGCTGAAGCATTCATTATTTTATAAAATAGGTAATTCCGAGAATAATGCTTAGGAAACATTTATATGGATATGACAGAGAAATTTCTTTTCCTAGCCATATTTGACTTTGTTATTAACACTCGGCGATTTAACGTGCTTCTCTTTTAGCGCAAAACGTTCTGAGAACTAAACTAGCAATAAGACTAATATATGAAAATAAACCTAACACACAGCATGAAAATTAAGTCTTAATAATATATATAAAAATCTCTTTCCAGATGCGGACACCTACACACCAGGAAGAAGAAGAAAGGAAAATTCGTTTATAATATATTTTAAACAAGTCTTTTGTCAGATTGAGGAAAGTTAGACTTTTGGAAATCAGAAAATTTACAATTGTAGCACTCTTGGATTACTGCTGTATAATAATGAAAAGGAAATAAATCTTAAAACCTTGAATGCTATCCATTTGTCTCCAGGACGAAGCCCATAGGAAATAACTTTGCCCTGCCTTCCCTAAAACAAGAAATCGGGACGTGCGATTAAGTACCTTTAATATGATCTTGGCTGTTCCAGACTAGGACATTCCTTCTTACGGAAATATTTTAGCACGCAGCATTTTTAGAACAATATTCGTCTCACAGATGAATAGTTAGCTGCAACGTTGCATTTCATAATCCAACTTAGGTTCACTTCTGTGTTGCCTTGAGGATGTCAAAGCGTTTTCGCCGAAAAACACTTTTCGTGATAGATCTGAGGCTATCCGATAGTGAGGAAGAAAACTCTATTTCTTGGGATGAATCGGAGAAAGATGATTTTGCTGAGGTTGAAAATCACGAATTCAGGGATTGAATATTGATGAATAATAACTGAATATTTAATAATAATTGAATATTTAATAATAATTGAATATTTAATAATTGATGAAAATGAGGAATTATCGTTTGACAATAAAGATGAAGAAGAAACATTACTTGAAAAACATACCCAAGAAGTTGAAAATAGTAATTTGTGATGTGGAGCTAAACAAAGAAAATGCTAAAAAGTTTAAAATTTTAATTTTAAATGCAGAGCTATAAAAGAAAATGCTTAAAAAGAGGAAAAATTCCAAAATTTTCAAAGTCAAGAAAAATCTATAATTTACCACGGTAAAATTCAGCTCAGTGTAAAGCTAAGTGGTCATCCGTTCCTCAATCAACCAACACAAGTGCAACATCTTGCAATATTTTTCAATTTATTAAAGAACCAAATGACTGAGCCATAAAAGGGACTGCAGATATATTGTATCAGATATGCAACAATATGTCATGCAGTAGAAAACTTGCCGAAAGCCTTTTTTTTTTTTTTTTTTTTTTTTTTTTTTTTTTGCAGCATGAAAATATCAGTTTAATGAATACACATATTATATATGTGCATAATATAAAATTCAAAAAAGCACTATAGAGAAAAAAGTTCGCAATAAAGCTAAGTGAAGAAATTCTTGCTCCATGGATGAAGAAGCGTTAAAACGCACCAACTTTGTCTCGATCAACGAGAACAATTATAAGGAAACTGTTGAAATTAGATTTCAACATTCAACCTCCTGAACAAACTGACGGTGAAAAAAGAAAAGTTCAGGCATTTTGCCTATACAGTTTGCGCACAATGACTTCCAACCTTTGTCAAACATGTTCCAAAGTAATGCGCAGAGCACAACGCTCTGGTATGTGTATACACTGCTTTGAGAATAAATAAATGATACTCCTTGCTAACTTGAAGTTCGAGAGTCCTGAAATCATCTGCTAGTAGTATTTATTTTAATTAACTTTTAAAATGGGGTTTAAACATGCGTCTGCACAATTTGTGTCGGAGACGAATGGTTACCATTCCCGTAAGTTTTTCAAAGGGTAGCTTTCTATGGTTAAATAGAAACCTGTTACTTGCCTCAATTTCGTAATATACGACGTCAGAAGCGTCTTTGTAATAGCTGAAAAACATTTTAAAAATTCATAATTATTTATTGACTGTATTATAAATGAAATGTATTTTAATTATATCAATTTCTTATAACGTAGATAAAAAATTAGTGATTTAAATAATAAAAGAAAATGAAAGGTATCATTTTTAAATTTCGTAAAAAGAGGTGTTTTTTTAACGTTTTGTGTGTTACCTTTATTTATTAAATATAATGTTCTTTGCACTTAAACCATAAAATTCAGTTCAACAGCAATGTCGCAAAATAATTTTAAAATAAGCGCATCTTCAGAATTCCCGATACACAGTTCCGTGCGCTGGAGATAAAAAGGTTTCCCCCCCCCCGTAGAGTGTTGTCATTGTTCGCTTTCGAGTTTGTTAATCAAAAATTCGTTAAAGTTACTTTTACAAACAATGAACTCGATAGTAAAACAAATTCCATATTTCAAATTTGGGCTTTCAGATGCCCATATTCGCTGTAAGATTACGTGATTCAAAATTGGATGGCTTTGGCACCGTTGTTTTATCACAATTCGAGAAACATGCCTACATTTATGCAGGTTCTTCATTATTTAATTTCTTCGAATATAGTAATAATATAGTAATATAGTAATGCAGTAATGCAGGACTCTAATATTTGGTAGCAACAATTTGAAAAACATACGCCGTTTTATAGTGATTCGAAGCAAAACCACAAAACGAAAAAAATAGTCCTTCAGGGACAAACCCCTTTGGACTAAAATACATTTTTAATGACTTTTGTTATCTTTTCAAATGACTTGTTTTCTATAAAAATTGGGAGTTGTTATATTGCTATAATTTGAAATATAAATTAAAGATTCAAAAATGAGTAAATTAAAGAGGTAAATTTAAGTTACGCCGAATAAATATACTCTGAAATTCAGCTATTTCACTATTCACAGCTATTCACATGCACTGGAAAATATAAATAAAGAAATTGTGTTTTTTCATTGCTAACTCTTGACTGATGGCATAGATGATAAATGCACGAAAGGTTTGTGTAAGGTGTAGGAGTATAAATGTTTGGAGTTTCGCCTAAATTTTCTCTCAACTTTAAACAAATTGAATTTTTAAGGTTCATTAATTTCAAATGCGTCTAGAGTTTTAATCAAGGTAAACTAGGATAAAATAAAGCAACTATATCCAGCTTCTAGCAGAATGTTCTTCCCACGACATAATAATGCTATAACCTCAAACATACATGGTTGTTTCAGATAAATGATTCATTACTTAATTAGCACATTGATCCCAGGTATGACATATCATTAAAGCACGATTTTAATTTTGTTTCTTACATGGAAACTGTAAATGATATCGTATATTATAAAAGTAATATTTTTAGCGCTCTGTAATCTTTCGTGGTTCTCTCAGATCTAATATCCGTTCCCCTTGCTTGCAAACAAAGTAAGGAGACAGAAAGGAAAATGTACATCTGAAATAAAATATGCAGTATGCAGTCCCTTTTACTTTCTACTTTGCACCGCTGAGAGGGCTTCCGACCTAAAGTGATACCCAACGGAATAAGCCCACCCAATGGAAATTATGTATTGAGAAAATACTTTTTACAATGAATATTTTTACATAACAGTGTAAGTTATTAACAGTCTTCTTTTCATTCGCAAGCTACGTTGAGCTAATAAATTTTGATATGCATTTTAATTTGATTTTAATAAATTTCATTAGTCCAAAGATTCAGTAAAAGTTCCATACTTGGATAAAGTTCAATAGCTCAAACGTTCGTGAAATATAAATTTCTGAAGTTGTAAGTTCTTTTGATCGAAGACTTCACACTCAAAGTTCGATATTTCAAATCATCGTAATTTCAGAGGGTCTTGTTTGACTGATATAAAACAAATCAATTCTAGTTTCAAATTAAATGTAGTCCGTATATTATAGTCTTTTTTATAAATGATTGTGGAATTTAGTTAATTTTGACGTGTATGAAATAAATAATAAAAAAGTATATAATGGATTCAAAAAGAAATTTGTTGATGAAAATAACTGTTGAAATTATTTGTTATGATTGACGCAGTATTATATTGCTTCTGAATCTTTATTATATAAAGCAGAATGTTTTAATAGATATTGGGTCCATTCTTAAGGCTTATTTAAATGAGGCTCTTTTGTAAATTCACATTCAAAAACATAATGGTCGGGACCTTCTATTTTACTGCAATTACAAATATCAGTATCTTTGAGTTTAAGCCTATTCAAATATGTTAGAAATGGACTATGTCCAACTAAGAATGTTGTAATCGTAAAGGACGATAATATCAATTTAGTTGCAACATTTGTTATAAATTTTAAAGTTTTTTGTTTTGTTTTAGTAGACGTCCGTCTTGATTGTCATTGCTATAATAGATCTTTCAATGTGATATGTTTAATATGTGATTTTGGAAACGGTATTGTAAATTCTGGTAGATTTAATTCTATTGCTGCTTGATTAGCAAGAAAATCTGCTGGTTCATTATCTGGTATACTTGTATGGGCTGGAACCCAATTTAGCACTGGTCTTAGTACTATTGACATGTTGATTAAAAGTTCTTGAATCTCGTAGACTATAGGATTTCTACAATAAATACCTCTTATAGCTTCAAGGCTGGATAGAGTCTGTGCAGTTATTAACGTGGTTATTAAATCGACTGGATATATATTGCTTTCTTGATTGCTATTAATTCAGTTTGGAAGATTAAATTCTTTTTATGTAGTTTTCTTCTCCATATTGATATATGTATATACCAGAGCCTGTACGTGTTTCTGTTTTAGATCCGTCTGTGAATATAGAAATGCCAGTTGATGGTATTGTTGTAAAGTCTGTATTAATATTTTCTTGAAGATCATTTATGCTTGGGAATGACATCGGATACCTGAGTGTTTCATTTCGTAATCTGGGTGAAAATATATAGAATTCCAAAGCTTTCTATTTTGATTTAATCTTAGTATGCAAGTCAGGGGAGCTTCTCTTTCTGCAATAAAGTCAAGTGGCGGAATTCTGGTGATTGCTTGTAAACCTGCAGTTGATCTGGTTCAATAGCATTTCCTGAACTACTAGAAATTTATTTAACTCTGGTATTCTTATTGTACTGCAGAGTTGATCAATTTAAATGCATGCTGTTTATGAATTATTATTGCATTTGGTCTTCCGGATGGTAAATATTAGTTTTGACTGCTGACAGGAAAGTACAGTTTTATAAGTAATTGCTGGGTATTCTAATAACATATTTTGCCCTCGCTATGTTTCATTTTATGTAATTTAATGAAAAATATGTCTAAGATTTAAGAAAGAACTCAAAATACTATGTAAATAATTGCGAGTGTCCTGTTACGCAAGAGCTATATATTCATTTGTTTGGACATATGTTACTCCAGTGCACAGAATATATTTGTGTTTCGGAAGCAGACGGGTTTTTTTCTTACATTCCAGGTCTGGGTAATATAAACTCAGACTCCTCAAAATTAAACAATATTGTCCAAAGTAAGCTGAAATATGTCTTGAAATGTAACTTCTAAATTAAAAGCAATTTTTATTAATGATGAATAAATGGAAATGAACAGAATGCTTTAGCATAAAATGTACGTCACTGACATATTGAACATTATCAACTACAGCATTTCTAAGTAAAACGAAATGTACACTGTATCCAAACACAAGGTTAGAAGTCACGAAATATAATGTATTTCTTTAGCAAATGCTGCTTTGAGTTGTTGGTCTGTGATCGTGGGACTGGCCAGCTGTGTTGGTAGGCTGCATGACAAAGAAAATATAAACAATAAACAGAGCGTGCTTATATTTAAGTACATAATTTATCAAGTGACATCGGCAGGGCTTGCTCTCCGAAGCAAATGATCTAATTTCAAGAGAAGAGCAGCGTTAGTAACGACTTTGTATTCGAAAGAAGACTGTGCCTTTTTTTTTAACATTAATGAAAACAAGTTAATAACAAACAGCAAAGAAACGCAGCAAACGTTAGAATGGATTATTTTTTCCTTTTTGTACAATTTAAAAAAATGAGCTTCAAAACTTTGTGTATTAATCAACCAACCTTTATCGAATTTTCAAAAAAAAAAAAAATACTTGAAACATATATCACTGTTTTCTATGAATTGCAATGGTTCACGTAATTAAAATTAAGGCAAATTTCCATCGGAGAACTAGAAACGAAACTTGCGCAAGGAACAAAAACTAGTATTGATTACATAGTATTATTAAAAATTGTATTTGTTATTAAAGATAAGAACTGAAATTTTTTTGTACTAGTGTTATAAAGTTTATATAATTATTTATAAATAAATTTAAAATTTCTTGGTTAACTTAAAGTAAAATAGTTTTGTTATTTAATAATTAAACACTGTCTCATAGAATACTCTGTTTCATACCAAAATTAAATTAATTACAGTAAATCAATATTTGGGGAGAGGAAATACTCGTATACTAACTTCCTCTCAGAAAATATAATTGAAAAATCTAAATAGGCTTCTATTTCTTTATAATTTATATTTTTTCGCATAATGGATAGTTAGTAAATGTTAATTTAAAAACTAATCAAGTAATAATGTGTTGTTGATTTAAATAGCAATATTGAACTGTGGTTGATTTAAATAGTATTATTGAATTGTGGTTTCTTAAACTCTTGAACAAACAGCCATTATACATCTAGGTTGTACAGGCTTGGGTTTCTTGAAAGCAATAAAGAGAGAAAATGATCCCTTCCCACTTCGAACTCCGGACCACCCGATGCTACTCGTACGTGTTTCCAATTTCACCGCGGTGCAGTGCAATGAAGGAGAATATTCCTTTTTATTCTTCCCCGTTAAAGGCCAACTCTACAGGTGAAAACCCAATTGCCACAATCTAAGTGCTGATGAATTATTATTCCTCACATTTTTAAGCTACATGCAGAGTCAGACGCTACATGCAGAGACATAGAGAGATGTTCCTGATTTGAAATAAATCTATGCAGAGACATAGATTTATTTCAAATCAGGAAACATAAAAAAATAGGAAACCTTTGCAGGGATTTGGTCTCCTGATACTATTCGGACGTGCTTCCAATTTCACCCAGAACGCACGTTGTAAAGAAGAAGAAAAATCCTTTACAGACGTTAATTGCTTTAAGTGCACATTCATGTACTTAGTTTTCTTTTGGTAAGGTCTTATGTGTTTTGCATTATTCAGTAAAGAGAAAAAAAATAGTGATGGATTTTTTTAATTAAAAATAACATTTTAGTACTTTCAGACTGCAAAACTTTTTAATGCTTTTAGAAGTTTGCTCAAATTAAGGTACATATTTGAAGATAATACTTCCGAAATTAATAATAAGTTTAGATAGTTTTCAAATTAGTACAACTGCACTGTTAGACTCTTAACTGAAAAAAAAAAAAAACCGAATAAATATTAATACATATTAATAATGAGTATGTTATACAGAAGAATGATCTTGTTATCTAAGCAATAGATGAGATTACATAAAGCTTTGCGTCAAGATTTGCAAATTTTCTAAAAGAAAAATAATAATAATCCTTTGAAATTCATGAAGAAATTAATGAATAACGAAATATTTTTAAATAAATCTGTTGAGCGCATTAACTAATTAATGAAATATTTTTAAATAAATATGTTCAGCGCATTAACTAATTAATGAAATATTTTTAAATAAATATGTTCAGCGCATTAACTAACATTTGATTAGTAAATATAAAGGAAGAAAGAATTTATTGAGTGTCATTTTTATATACAATAGTTACTGCATTACATATTAAAAGATGATAGCTCAGTAACAATCCTTATTTAAATGGAATTTATTTACCAAAAATAATTTCTTTTTAACAAATGCCTATATAATAAGGGAAGCAAAATTACTAGAAAATTTCTTTAACCATAACTGTATTCAAAACTGATAATTTAATTTAAAGTCCTTGAATTTGGCCCCAAGTTAAATTATCGTTACTTAGAATTAAAATTAAAGGAGTGGAAGCTTACTCCCATTAGTTAAAGTTATCAATTTAAATGTATTTCCAAGCTGGTTATTTATAATTAACGTGCGTGGAAACTGCCTTGTTTTCTGATTACCTGCTTTTATTTTAACTCAAAACGAATCTGCAGTAAATTAAATGATATTGCTTTATAAATGAGCTTTTTGAAATATTTATTCCCAGCGCTAACTCTTTGAAGACCATGGGTAAAATTGAGACTTTAACAGTGAAAAATAGTTGATTAACAACAAATCAGAAAAATTTGAGAGAGGTAAACACTTTATACAAATTTTGAAAATCGTGGATATTCTTAATATAAAATGAATATAATCTAGTATATATTTCTTCTATTGCCCACGTGAGATCATTACTAGTTTATGATACATCAGATGTTTCAATCAGATGTTTATGATACATCATTCATTTGTCAAATGAGTCATTTTTGCATATTTTGTTCGAAGCCGAAGTTCTGTCATAAAAATTGCGAATTACATCTGAGCTGAATCAAATGAAGTAGCAATTAGTTTCAATTAAAGTTTCATTTTTTTCTTTTGAACAATAAAGATAAAAATATAGGTTACAAGGCGTCTGAAGTTTAGACTGTTATCATCTAGCGGAGACAAAATTTAGGATTTTATTAACGAGCAACTCTAGAAACGAATCAAATAAAACAAATTTTATACTTTAAAGAACATCCAGTGTTTATATATGTTAGTTTTTATAACTCATTTTCTATTTAATGTCTAATGTTAAGAAAACTTTATTTTCTGTTAAAAGGAAATATTGTATGCATTGCAAAAAGACATCTCCGATCGTCTCTTGAAATAGAAAACAAATTTCTAAAAATGTATAAAAATGTTAAGTATAGACACTCAACATTCGTTATCCAACAAAGGTTCGAATTCCTAGGAAAGTGGTGTATTTAGTGTGGTGTATTTAATTATGGCAAAGCACACTAGGGCTATCTGCCTAAGAGGAGGGATGCCTTTCGTGGAGGACTTTCTAAGGTAAACTGGCTCGTATACACGTTACACATGGGGAAAACCACGAAAACACCCATGCTGCCAGCCCGTTCGCGGGATTCGAACCTCGGACCGAACTACCAGTGTTCAGCGACTTTACCGCTCGGCCGCTGGTGGGCCATCCTAGGAAAGAGCTGGTCGGCAAGTATTTAGTAAATTACGTATACTTAAGTAAATATTAATATGTCTTCCGTAGTAAGCCTTCCACGAAAGTAATCCTCCAATTATCAGATGCCCGCAAGGTGCTTTTCCGTAACCATAAAATATAAAAGAAACCTGAAACGTGGATTTATTCCAGTTCTGTTTCTAACCGTCCGTTTCAAAAATTTCTGTTCATTTAAACACTATCCTTTATTTAAATTAACATTTAAATGTATTATAAAAATGTTACATATCCTATATTTTTAATGCCAGAGTCTGAAATACAATACACTCCTTATACCTGCTGATACTTTAAATAAGGGTTTTCTTGGCAGACTTAATTTATTATAAAGAACTTATTAAATTGCGGAAACATTAAATATTAATGAGAGTACCCATTTTCTACGCTTAGAATAAACGATGAAAAGATTAAAGCTTGACAAAAATATTACTATCACATATTTAAGAAATAACTGTAACAGAAAAACTTCTTGGAGTATTTTAAATTAAGTATTCTTACTTTATTTCTAATACTATATTTCTTTTAATATTAAGTCGCTTTTCAAGTAGTCAATTTTAAAATGCAATTAATTTTAAATCATTAATTTTCAATGTTTGCTTAAAAATGCTTATCCAATTACATAGCAAACACAGCGAATATAAAATTAAAAACACGTTGCCACAGAAAATGTTTAAGCAATTATGAGCAAGTACTTTGATATTCAATATTTTCGGAATCATTAATTTGTAATTAAAAATAAGTAAGTAAAATCATAATGAGCATATATTCTTATCAAGTGTGCACAGTATATATGTATATATATATATACATATATACATACACACAATACACTTTTTTTATCTTTTCTCTCTTAAAACCATCTAGATACTGAAAGCCAAAGGACAAAAAATCACCTTCCTCATTTTAATAGTTTTCTTTAGGGTATCTTCATTGATTTTGGTCATTATTTATTGCAGAGAACAAACGGTAATGATGTATTTGTATTGTATTTCGCTCTAAGTTAAGAAGTTTGCCATCATTAATTTCGCGTATGGAGTATAATGGATACTCAGAAGCGGTATTAAAAGTAGCTGGAAGAAGAATGTCCTACTCTCAGGAATTGTCGTATTTATCCTCTGAAGCGTGTCCTCAGCTTATTCAGGTATTTTCATTTTATTCTTCCTCCCTCACATAATAAAGTCTATTGATTTTCTTTTTTATAATGCAAGTAATTTTTCAATATTTTCACTGTGGAAATAATCTTAAGTGAACCTAAAAAAAGCATTTATTTTTAAATAAAAGAAACGAAAATTTTAAAAAACATACCTCAGGATACAGTCTTTCTCAAGAATGTATACATACATGTATTTTGGTAAAATAATGTATTCACCAGTTAAGTTTTCTAAACTTCTGCTTTCTTATAGTTTAAAAAATAAAAAAAGATTATTAAAACTATTTCTTTGTTAAATTTCCTGCTTGTTGAATATCATTAAAAATTATTTAAAATATCTTAATTTTATGTACTTATTGTTATGAATCCTGTACGTATATAAATAATTTTAGCGAATTTCATGTGAAATTGTTGCAGCTTTTTGGGTAATGTAACACGAAAATGTAAAGAGACGATGCTCTGCTGCTAAAGAAAGGATACTGTAGCAAGTCTATTTAAAGTTGTGTTAATGGCTATTTCGCTAAATTGCCGAGATATCACCAAGCTGGCGACGGTTTTGACGACCATTTTTTGTTGCAAATTTTGGCGATAAGTTGCCGAAACTTGGCGCCAAATGATCGCCACGTTATCACAAACTTGATGACCGTTTGACGACATTTTGTTCCAGTTGCTGTATATTCATGTAATTGAATAACTGTAATTCATCCTCTGTGTAGGATCAACCATATCCGGTTCTCATATGCCTTCCAGTAATTTTGGGAAATGGAAAGTACTAGAAACATGTCGGCCGCCAGATGAAAATTATATACGACAAGAGAGAGCATCAGGTTCTCAGCTGTTTATTCAGAAATGAATTCAGAATACTGAGATATCCGTCTTAGCTTCGCTCTTTAGATGCGCTTTGCATTGCGTTGTATTTGATGTTCTCAGTTGTTTGAAACCTAACTACTGATCACTACGCGAATATGAATTAAATATAGCATTTTCCCATTAGCGGGCGTTTTTAAAATGCTCGGGGATTTTTTAATATGCCTATAAGTGGCTAGTTTGAGCTTATGACTGCCTGTTACATTTTTGCATGCCAAAACTGTGACTCTCTACTTCCTTCTTTTGTAGACAGGTGCCGATTTTTCTTCCTTGGATGTCATCGTTTTCGAAGGTAGTAATAGAAAATTCAGACCGGTCTCAGCACAATTATAAATTTGATCTCCAGATATATCCTCCTTTTTAATTAGTTTGTGGAAATTATCCTTGAATACTGCAGTATTTTCGAATTTCAGACCTTTTCTTTCCCACCCTATTAAAGCAATTCGTCCAACACCTAAATACCTGGTAATTCAGTTTATACTTTCCCTTTTGTCCAGCCTCTTTAAGATATGTAGTGCATTGTCACGTTAGTTTGTTTACTATTACATTTGCACTTCACAGAAAAATCAAAAGTTCTTCAAAATAGGTTAAATCTTATACGCGTGGATGTGAACTGAGGAATAGTATTCGCAATAAATTGGCGTGAGTTTAGTTTGCAATAAGATGCACCCACAAAATTTCAGACAAGTATCCTAACGTTTTGCAGCAACAGAAAGGAATATAAGCCAGCAGCCAGCTGCTACCTGACTTTCTTCGTATCCTCAGAAGAAGCAAGAAGCTTTGCCAAGTATTACAGCATATCTTGAAATTTGTTAAGCAGTTCCAAGAATTAATGGCACAATGCGAAAACGGCAAAAATTACAAGAAAAAGAATCCTCAAATGTTTGGACAGAACAGGAAAGACATACACATAAATAATAATTATATATACGTTATGTCGTATTTCCTGTGTTTGGCTGTGTTCTTAAAACATTCCTAGAAAGTTGTCGAGTTATACAGAATGTCGAGATATCGGAACTCTACTGTACCTGTTAAATAAATTAAATAAATCTCCACAATTTATATCGCACGAAAAATAAAACCGGTTTTAACTTATTTTTAACTTTTCAAATGTTTTGTTGAGTGGACAAAGTTTTCTGAACGGCGCGTTGAAAATGTGAACAGAAAAAATAATTTTGAATAAGACATCTCATGTCACTGCCAACAAATATCAAAGACGCCATCCCTTTTCAGATTCACCAAGATGGAGAACAACCAATCGCAATTTAGCTCTTTTCATCTATGACCAACCACCACAGAAGTTTGCGTATCCTTACTAGAGTCGTCATCAACTCTTTCCAAGATCTATATGGTGTCCAAGATAAGGGTTACAGGAAAGGTGGATCCTATGTAAACTGATCTACCATTGATTTCGAGAAACCATTTACCAATTGAATTGCATGAAACATCATTTACAGAGATGTGGCAAAGTAAATCAAATAGGCCACGATGCCTCATCCATATATCAATTGATATCAGTTTACAGACTTCTCGGCCAAAACTTCCAGTTAAAGCAAGCGAGAATCATGCTGAGTGTAAATTAAGTAGGACATCTGCTTAGAATTAATTTGACTCACCTTTACAGAAACTACTAAGAATATGGTATCACTTTCTACTGAGGAGACTTCATTCGGGAAATATCTCCTTTAATGAGCAGTGATTTACATTCCCATCACATTACAGCACGTCAAAAAGCAGCAGGTTTGAATCTGCAAGCAAAGAAATCTATCGAGACAACTAAAGCTTTAAAATTTTCATGAAGAATTTCAAGAATCGCTTAAGTTAATTTTGGAGCACTTTAAGATAAAGAAGCGTCAGATACTTTTTATTATCTCTGTAATGTATCATCGCACTCTTTCTCGCTAGATATATATACATATAATATAAAACCCCAAAACATTTTGAGTTTGCCAATTTGATTCTGGTTTTTTGATTTGGGCTTTTTTGGTTTTGGAAAATGATTATTCAGGATTGGATATTGGATGAATTTTAAACGCATTATTTTTAATTTAATTTAAATTATTACCGTCACCTGTTGCTACTTTCAGCGAGCAATTTTCATTAGGTTTGAACTGCTTTTTTACTTTGCATTCATTTCTTACACACACACACACACACACACACATATATATATCGCATGGGAAACAACAAATATGGATGTCCTCCCCACCTCCATCACGCAAACAAAGGGTAGACTAAGCTTTTAAATGTGTTTCACCGGTGCGAAAATTATGAAGTCTATCAGGAAAGCTTAAAACCACTTTGAACAGCTTGAAAACGGCCTTGAAGGTCTGGATAACTTTGACACAGAATTTGAGTTGACTTTATAGGACATATATGAACGTTTAGTGAAGGCTGAAGTTCTGCTAAAAATATTTGCGGATTATTACTGGCATATTCACAATCATGATGAAAAGATCTCGAAGTCTTTATTTTTTATTACTTTAAAATTAGTGTGAAAATTACTTTAACAATGAAAAAAGAATTCAAGGATATTACAATGAGTGAAATTCACATAAAATTGTAGCACTGCTCTTGAAAGATTCACAATTTTATCCTCCTTAATCACTTTGGATATAACTGCGATATACTGTAAAAACTTATTTGTTCCATAACATTGAATATTCGAGAAGCAAAGAAAACATTCACAAAAATTTTAAGAAATTAATTCTATTCTATGCCAAATAATGATTCATTTAGGCTGTTTTCTGAGATATTTAAAGTAGCTCAGTATCTTCGTGCCTTCCAGGAACACCTCATACTTGGGCAGGATTGCACACATATCCTACATTCATTCAACTTACGATGAGATCAAAAGGCATTACTTTCTGTTGCACTACGTATTAATTTAAGCATCATTTTTTGCACGCGACGTAAAGTAGTTAACAATGATAGTATAGCATGTAGGTGTTTGTGAGAGTATGGTTGTTGAAAATGATATTTATTTGAGTAGCCACAGATTACTATGTGATAATATGTGGAAACATCAATCGTTAGAAGGAGATAGGTGACAACTTAGACTCTTCATTATTTAGGCGTTACAGTTTAAGCATCCGTATTGCAAGAAACAAATGATCACTTACGAGAAGAAATACGTTCAGGCAGTGCACGTTCACTGGTATTATAAGTTATTTTGATTTTTTGACAAAATTTCAGTTGCAAATTTGCTAGAAGCTTTTGAAATCCTTTTATCTCTCCTTTACCATCTAATAGCAAGGAAGGACTATTATAGTTTCGTTAAAAAGGTTTTTAAGAATTTAAGGAACATCATGGGAATCTAAAATATCGTCATAAAGAGTTTGAAAAATTTTAATGGTCTACTTTATTGTAAGGGGAACTCATAATATGTGCAATCACTATTTTTAAACTGCGATTTTATAGCTTACTTCTGGACATATTCTTCTGGGTGTTAATTTTCCTATGAAGAAATTTTACACTAAAAAAAAAAAAAAAAAAAAAAAAAAAAAAAAAAAAAAAATACGTCATTGTGAAATAAACAATATAATTCAGATTTTCATTAAATATAATTTTTTTCCTGTTGTTGCTATACATCATGCTTCTTTGGAATTTGCTTTTAATTTATAGATATTAATACATTCCATATTGTAATAATATGGTAGTAAGTATTAAGTAATAATATTATTAAGTAATAATAAAGGAATTAATTATTAATATTAATTCCTTATTAAGTAATAATAATTCCTTTATTAAGTAATAATAAAGTAATTAATGTTAAATTTCTAAAGAAATGTTCAAAATGCCATTGTCCTGTAAAAGCATTTTCCAAACCTTTTTCCCAAATCTTCTGTTATTACATTCTAGAATCATCATTTTACTTCTATGATTACTTTGGGGGGTATTATAAATTACGGACTGTAAAAACTGATATGATATAAACTAAAAACTGATATGCGTTATAGTATCAATATCAGTCTTACCTTCTACTTATTTCTTTTCGACATACTGGCAGTTGACCTCCATAAAACTTTTACAGAACTACATTCCTAACCCCACGGAGCTAAATCGATTATATCGTTCAAAGATTTATGCAATATCGATATTCAATCCAATCCTTTTTAATCACGCTTGTTGACTGAGAGTCATTGTTTTCTTATCAATTCAACCTAAATAATGCATTTCATTGTTCTTTCTTCAGTAGCCATTCATATACATATGGTTCTAACGGAAATCCATGCCATTTCCTTCTTTCTCCTTAGTATTTATAAGCAGTCAAGATTAAATGCTTTGAATATTGCCAGAGTTAACAATGAAATGCATTAATCGTGCATAACGTTATATTTAATTCAACATCAACCAAATCATGCATTTTATTGATAGCTGGATATTAGCTTGAAATTTGAAAAGAATTGTAGTAAATATATACTCTCCTACACTCAGCAGAAACAAGAAATATCATCTTGTGGAAGAATAGTGGAATTTGTTTTCCTCTGAAGAATAATAAACGTTTGCTTAATATTTTTGACTGTATTTTGAATTTGTATATACATTCTACGGATAAAAATTTTAACGCTTTTTTCTCAAAGTTCATAAATTTCAGTGTAAGCGCAAATAGGATTTTGGGTATTGAATTAGGTTTTTGTTGCAGGCCCTAATCAGACAAAAGTTAGATCTAACAGCAGATTTATATAGTAGGAAAACAACATTCAATTTCAGAATGTTCGGATTGTTGCCTTATATGGACAGTGCCCTAAACCTTTCCAAATTCCAAGTACATAAAATTAATGTAAAGAATTTTTTTTATCATAGTTAATTATGCTGCCTTTTGTTACACTCCAAATAAATATAATTTATTCCTTGAAGAATACTGGTTTTGATTCAATAAATGACAACTTCAATGTTCTTTCGGACAATATATCATTTTTTTTTCTAACAGGGTCAAATGTTCTGCAGTCTTTTTTCCCAAGTTCCAGCTCTCTAATGCAATAGGAAATGCATATTGAATATTTAGTTGCAAAGTGAAAAGAAAAATGGAAAAAGAAATGAAAGTTGAGCAGAAAAGATAATTTACGCAGTATGAAATTAAGCACTTTTGAATAAGCAGCATTATAACTAGAAACAATAAATTGAAAATATATCTAGGTCATAAAGAATTTAGTACAGTCTTAGCTCAAAAAATAGAAACGTCGTAGTGAATTAACAATAAATTAGCAACTGTGTATTTTAGTAGAGGAGTTTTTAACTATACTAAAGTGGTTGGTAGCTGCTCACAAAGTTTCATGCTAAACTAATGTGTCAAAGAACTGTGTCTTAGGAAGTATTGCCTTGTAAGTGTTTTACTACGTATTTTGTCCATTTTTATTATATTTTAAGGGACCCTGGCATATTTCCTTTTCTTTTCAGTATTAAAGCGATGACCTTTAAAGAATGTTTGTAATATACATTGAATCTCGAAGAAGATAGACTTTTGTCATATTTTCTAATAGTGCATAGTCTGTTTTTATGAATATCAAAGCATATCCTAGATTGAAGTTTGATTAGCTTCATGTTAGCTTGTTTCATTTTTATTGATCATCCCGAATTGTGTTAACATTAGTTTCATTTATACTACTGTTGAAACTCGGCTTACACAGTTGAACTTACACAGTTGAAACTCGGCTGTTATAATATAAATCTTTTAATTATTAGCATATCTTGAACCGCAAGTTTAATCTACAGTTAAACTTTAAAAACCGGAAGTAATAAGAAATTAAATTAGTAATGAGTAATAAAAAGCCGCAAGTAGTAACAGTAAGTAATAACTGTAAAATTAATTAGTTTTTTAAATCGCGCGTTTTCGACATTTTTTTATAAACTTGTGAAATTAAAACCTTTCAAACAAACTCATTTCTTTCTTTTTACTATATCCCTTTCTTTTTACTGTTCATCCCTTTCTTTTTACTGTATATACAGAAGATACCTTTTTCAATTCGATGTTTTTATGTTCCCATAAAAAACTCTTGCACCGATTTTAAACATACTAAGATACCTACTAATTTTTCCCTTTCATTTTACTGTATATACAGAAGATACCTTTTTCAATTCGATGTTTTTATGTTCCCATAAAAAACTCTTGCACCGATTTTAAACATACTAAGATACCTACTAATTTTTCGTACTTTATAATGTATTTTATCTTTTGAGATCTTAAATAACCTAGTTAATACCTTGAAATTTTGAGTTTTCTGTCATTTCTACTTTCGTCAATTTCGACAAAATATAATTTGTGTACAAGCAAGCATTTAGTTGCTACGTTTATTAGACAGCGTTTGTAACATTAGGCTGGTCGTTATGTAATTTAACTCGTCTGAAAAAAAATTATGCTTTTTCCGACAAGTAACGATTTCCTCAAAAGCACTTACTCATCAAAGAGGCGGGGTTTAGACTGAAGTTATTAATTTCGTGCTAGCAGAGCTTTTGTTCCTGTTAAACGTTTAGTTCGTGTAGCCATGAGGTCTGTTAATAAATAGTTAATTAAGTACTTCTACTTTGCTTTGTGTTACTTCTAGTTAGAAGGCAGACGAGACGAAAATTTATCTAGCACTTTCTTGAGGTCACTTTGGAATTTTGGTATAACTGGTGCGACTGTGATCAGGACTACAAATCCATCTGAAACACTCTTCTAATATATTTTAAAATATGCTGAAAGTAATGAGAAATAGTATACAATGGATGTGTTTTTGAGAGATATTTAATTTTTGAGATTTCTAATTTTGTTACTTTTGTTCTGGTTGCGACCGTACGAGAGGATATTAAAAAATGAATATAATGATTAATGAAGCAGTATTAATAAAATAATTTAGTGTTTTGAGTAATTATTAGTTATATAAACTGAAACTTTTATGGAATCCAATCTCACATTTTTGCTTATGAATCGCATTTCATTTAGATACAAAGCTATGATTGCATGTGTAACGCTACTCAGCATGTAGAACTAATTCATTCTATAGTATGTCAAAAATGTCCATATTTCTTTCTTAATTTTGATTTTAGAATCCAGAACAATTTGTTGAAATCTTTTATGGGTTTAGATTTAAACAGTAAAAAGAAAAACTTGTAACTGAAAGGATAACTTTACATTAAATAAAAGCGGGGTTTAAAAACAAATAAGTAATAAACATTTTTATTAAAATTTCACTGTAAAAAACATTAACTAAGGAAAAATATCATAAATTATTTATTGCAGGATGAAACGGGATGTGTGACAAAATTAAAATTCATATGGATATATATATATATATAAGTACCGGAAAAGGAAAATTGTGCAAAATTACTCTACCAGACCTCGTTTTGATTAATATGTTTTATTAAAAAATGAGTGCAAAATGTAAAATAAAAATAATATTCATGCATAGTTTCTCTGCTCGATAGTTGGCTACTTAATGTATCGGGCAACGCACACGATAACTATTGTCCAAGGGAAGGATACCTTCGTGGAAGTCTTTTAAGCCAAAAAAAAAACTTGGGATTCACGTTACCTACGAAGATCTCGAAATTCACAGCCAGCTAGACGTTCATTGGTTTTCGAAATCTGGCTGTAATATTTTATTTAGACGATAGTCAACTTTTTAGAACTGACCTATATTAGGAAAGCTTTCAGAAAATCATATTCAAATTTAAGCTTGCAGGATATGGTTTTCTAACAGTTTATTAACATATATTTAATGGAATTCCTTAACAAGCCGAAAAGATTTATCGAACAGATACAGTCGTATTAAATATGCATTTTAATATTTCAATATCATACTGCTTCTAATATATATTATTTCAAGCTTGTTCGTGTATCTCCAGTCTTACAAAAGTCTCTACTGTGAAACAATTATTGGAATTGCTTGAAATTTAAATAACATTTGTGGAAAGAACTGATTATGAGTTTTTATTCTTCTTATATTTATTTCTTAATGATATATATCTAATTAGAAAATAGCATATTCCCTATTTGAAGTATTGTTGAGTTTGTGAGTTATAATGGATGTTATTTATTTTAGGATAATACAGTGAAAAGATAAAATGTTTCAAAAAATCAATAATTTGTTTATAAAATAATACATTAAACCGTTTTATATTCAGTGATATTCTATTTAAATACAGCAGTGTGTGGATGTGTAAAAAAATGTAAATATTTTATTAAAGAATACATTCCTCCAGTTCATGTTAATCGTTTTCTTCATTTAATAATATTTCGTTTAACATATTTTATTTATATCATTAAATATTACATATACGTACGGGTTCGTGATGGACTGAATACACACAGTACCGAAGATAGCTTGTTAAAAGTTCTTATTTTACCAAAAGGAAAGTTTTGCAGTTCTGGAACTTTCCACAAAAATACTCGTACAGCCCTTCCTAGTATCACACAATACAATCAGCAGTTTCTCTTCAGGCTACTAAGACCATTAAACACAACGCATCTAAAAGGCGAAACTCTCACAGATATACCTCGAATACCTCGAATTCAGCTCTGAACAAGTAACTGAGAGTCTAATGCTCTCTAAGGTCTTATACAGTTTTTCTCCGGTCTCCGAGAAATTTCAAGTGCCTCCCACTTCTCGAAATTACTGGATGGTATATGAGGGCCGTATACTTTTACACTTGCATATAGGGATCAATTACAGTACCAATTCCAATTTTACAAGGACCGGACCAAAATGTCGATAAACGGTCGCAAACTTTGGCCCTTTTTGCTCATTTCTTGCCACATTTGGTGACAAAATTAGGTGCCTTAACAATACATACTCGGTGGAAGTATTATTAATAGCCTTATATTGAAATGTCACTATGGCAGTTTCTTTAGGAATTAATTAATAATGCGTCAAGAACATTTTAGAGCCTCAGTCTTCTTTTCTATACCAACTTATTGTATGGCGAAAATAAAACAAATATAAGCTTCAGTAGTCTTCTTTGTTAACATTCCTGTTATTTTATAACCCTAGCAACCAGGGTGGAGGTGATGATGTCAATGAAAATGATAATCACTTCATGCATGTGATTGGCATTTTATATTGCATCTGACAATAATGCATTCAATGAATGGCTGATTCAGAAGTACATCATGAAGTTGAATGTGTAGTATTGTATTAAAGACATAAATATTAAAAATTTGTTATTAGAGGCAAGGCTTCCATCCGTGTTATCTAATTTCTCTTACTTTTTTTTAAATGATCGTTTTCATTAAAAAAAAGAACTATGAGTTAGTGTTCAAAGACTGGAAACTTAAAATTCGATGAACTAAATTCTGAATTTTATTAATAGATGCTTAATTTACGAATACCTGATCCAATTAAACTATAATATAAAACATGAACTTAAGACTGAAAAAATGAAATACTTTATTAAAAATGATAGATTTCTAAACCATGTACCATACATTAACTATTGGAATTTTTGTGATAGGGATTTGTCATGTAATACCTTATGTTCTCATACAAGCTTCTGGAACTTCCTAAATAAACGCAAAGGAAACTAAGAACCAAATTTATATATATATATATATACATTACGTAAAATTAAGAAATATTTTTGAGGTTGTAATTTTTGCTACTTTTTAATTCAGATATTTTGAGACTATGATAAAGGAAATACTTGCTACAGTACATTTGCACATTTTAAGTAGTCATAAAGATAAAAATTTATTCTTAAAAATTATTTTACTAACTGGAAATAAATTTCATTTTTGTTTACAGAATTTAACAAAATTGTAAATTGTTTTACTGGCTGTAGACAAAACAAGGTTTTGCTAAAATTATGGAAGAATTCGTTTTTTTTTTTTTTAATATTTAGTGTTAGTACTACAATTGTTCCATCTACCTAGATTTAAGTATCAATATAGATATTAAGAAAAACTGAAAAATTCTCTTCTTTTCCTTATTCCTTCAACTTCTTTAGAGAACATAATTTTCTTATCTTCTGAAAATAACTTGTAAATAATACAATTATTTATTAAAATAACCACATTTATTGAAGCTTTATTCTCGCTTAAGATAGCAACCGCTTAATTTAGAAAATGAGATCGATCATATTTTCGGAACAGTTTTAAATTAACATGCACACACAGTGTACAGACAGGCTAGATAAATAGACTTTAGCAAAGTTTAAATTATATCTGTTACAAAGCATGGGAGTTGGAGGAAACCTGTAGCTTAAGGTGGAAATAAATTGCAATAATTCACAGGTACCGAATTAATTGGCAAACACTTTCTGAATACTTCAATAAATATCATTCTACTTGCCATGGAAAATAGCGCATAATACAAATAGCAGAATGGAGAAATCATGTGCCTTTCTGTCTTACATGTCTTCTTTTCCCAGAAATAATAATAATAATAATAATTTCTTTAAGCTTCTGAAGGTAAAGCACTTTTACAATTAATATGATTTTTGAGCAAAAAAAAAAAAAAAAAAAATTAAATGTACGGGAAAGTATGTATTCTCATTCTTAGTGGACAGTAAATTTAAGCAATATTTTAAATTATCCAAAATGCAGTAACTATGTTTTAGACGTAAGATTTAAACGTTGAACAAATTATTCCTGTTTATACATCTTATTTTATAAATCTGCATTTCTTTCAACTTTCTCTCATTAATTACTCATAAATTAAATCTAAGTATTATCATATACTAGAATTATTTATTCATTGCGTATATAAAGAATAATTTTCGGTTATTTTGCAGTTTTCGAAGATATGTAAAATGTACAGTAATTAACTGTAAGATAAAACTGCCAAAGATTTGTGAAGTGAAACAGTGTTACGGAAATAAGACTTCGATCAATTTGGTATAAACATTTTGACACAAATATCATTTTATTTGTGTCGTAGGCATTTACGGGATTAGAAATTAATATTCGCACTGCTAATACTATAGAGCAAAGGCCCAGTTACCGGGAATAGTTAGGACCATAGCTCATCAAGATAGCATGGCTGCTTTCATGTTTATGCCAAGTATGAATTTATTGTGATGCAATCAAGGAATTGTGATGACACATGACAAAGATAAACGAGATTAATACATGTGAAATAATTTAAAATGCATTATCTTAATTCAGAAGTCAAACAACAAAAATCAGCGTCAATTTTCAAAATTTTCGGAGGACTAGTTTCGATGGTTCCACCGAACCACCATCCTCAGCTGCAAAACGTTTTGCAGCTGAGGATGGTGGTTCGGTGGAACCATCGAAACTAGTCCTCCGAAAATTTTGAAAATTGACGCTGATTTTTGTTGTTTGACTTCTGAATTAGTACTTATTCGGCGTGTTATTGTGTCTTAATTATGCATTATCTTATTTTATAAACTGGGACGGTTTAGCGTCCTCGCAAAATATGTAGTTGCGGTGACGCCCGAGAGTGAGAGGGACCTCCTTTAAGCATAAATATATTTAAAAACTAGGCTGAAAATTTCATTTAAACTTTCGAAATCTTCCATGCATTAAATTGAAAAAAAAAAAAAAAAGGATTAGTGATATGTCATGGAAACTGCCATTCTGACTAAGCATAATTTTGGAAGGAAATTTGTTTGGAGGCCCGCATTCTCCCAGATTTCAGGGCCCCGAAATTCCCTAAACTTGTCCTGAATATAAATTAATAGGCTTGTCATTAACAGTCATCTAAATTAATTCAGCAGTTTCTAAACATAGATATTTTAATTTAGTGTGGGTATAGAGATATCACTTTGTAATAAAAGAATGGAATTTTTTTAAGCAGCAGAGGAAAAATATAC
Organism: Stegodyphus dumicola; assembly: GCF_044657685.1. Taxonomy (NCBI): domain Eukaryota; kingdom Metazoa; phylum Arthropoda; class Arachnida; order Araneae; family Eresidae; genus Stegodyphus; species Stegodyphus dumicola. The sequence goes on along the minus strand of NC_140772.1, from coordinate 92,232,657 downwards.
ATGCAAATAATTTGCAACAAACATAAAACTTCTCGAAAAAAACTTGCTAGATCCCGAAAAATAGAATCTTAGATAACTCGAGTTATAGACTAATACAATCTAGTGCATATAAATATATTTCTATTCTTTTTAAATAATTTTCTTTTAATGGATTTGTTTGTGATTCTCGAGCAATAAAATTGCTTAATTTTTATTGAGAGAATACATTTCGTCTTCAAATGCAATTACTTTTAATTAACGAAATCAATTAAAATTGGCATAATCACAAAGAAAAATGCGGTCCTCTTACTTGGATTATGCACAATGACAGTTAAGAAACATAAAAATCTTGACTGTTTCACCTCAAAATTTTTAAAGCTCGCTTATTTGCCATCAGGCATATATCTGTAATACAAGCAGCTACGGTAAGGAATCTAGTTTGGGTACTTTTCCGTTTTGCCGTTTCAGAAAAAGCCATTTCAGAAAAAGTCCAATTTTGTCTCAAAATACCTACACAGGTGTGCAAAAATTAAGGACGAGACGGGTTTTTCAATATAACTTCGTACAAAAGCTTTCCAAATCAATACATTTAATACCGTAAGATCCCCAATACGTAAGGACATGAGTAATGTAAGCAAGATTTTCTAAAAGAGAAATCAGAGGGATAAAAAGAAGCTTTATTGAAAAAGTAGCATGGAGCGCAATGCGACTGAAGGCTGAAACATCCCTGTGATGGGTGTCCAGCAAGAAACAGCCGGTCTTTAATAGGGCATATGATCTCCCCTGACTGGCTAGGCAGGTTTCACAGCGTTTGCCCATGCTGAGAATGAGGGTGTCAATGAGTTGTTGAGGCATTGCTGCCCATTCGTCTTGCAGCGCCAATCGAAGCTCCGGAATCGTTACTGGTGGTAAGGTACGAGCTGTCAAGCGTCTGCCTAGAAAATCTCATACATGCTCGATGGGATTGAGATCCGCAGATAGTGCCGGCCAGTCCATACGTTCAATATCCTCACTCTGTAAGAGCTGTTCGGCAGGTACTGTGCGATGACATGGTGCATTGTCATCCATGAAAAGGAACTGCGAACCCATAGCGCCTCTAAAAAGACGCACATATGGAAGAAGAATCTCGTTACAATAACGGGTCCCGTTGACTGAACCTGCGTCGAAGATGTGAAGGTCTGTATGACTACCAAGCATGATGCCTCCCCAAACGAGAATACCTCCACCTCCATACCTGCCCCTTTCAATGATCTTCGAGGGATGATTGCGGCTTCCCCGCTCACTCCAGATGAGTATGCGATGAGAATCGCTACTCAGACTGAATCTGCTCTCATCTGTAAAGAGTACTCGACCCCATTCATTGTCTCTCCAATTCCGGTGTTCCCGGCACCACAGAGAACGCTTTCTCCGATGGGCAGGTGTTAGAGGTACACACCGTACAGGGCGTCGTGCAAACAGACCACCACCGTGCAGTCTTCTGGCCACGGTAAAACGCGATATCGGTCGTCCAGTCGCCTGTGTCGTGTGTCTAGCGATTTCTCCCGCTGTCTGCCGCCTGTTTCTTCTGGCCTGTAAGGCAATATACCGGTTATCTGCGGGTGTGGTTCCTCGTGGACGACCACTACTAAACCCCCGGACAGCTGTTCCTGTAGTTTGAAATTGTCTCCAAAGTCGTGAAATGATGCTGTGAGCAATTCCGAACTCTGCAGCCACACTTGTCACACTGCGGCCTTCCTCCAACTTCCCAATGATTCGACCTCAGGTAAAAGCATCCAGATGTCGTCTAACAGATGGATTATTCGCCATTTCTCGCTGAGGCAGCAACTCGGTGTGATTTTAACTGCTATACGGCGTGCAATCTCTTTGCCAGAAATACTGATCTTACACCGACAACATGCTTTATACTACTCAGACACTCCCCCATTACGTCTACCTGCATATCTGCGCATGTGCTACCGTACATCACCTTACTTAATCTCCTGATTGGTCTTTCTGTCCGCTCTGCCTCTTCATTCAGCTGATATGCTAATTTTTCGAATTCGTCCTTAATTTTTGCACACCAGTGTATATTAAAGCAATTTGTTACACATAAATCTAGTGTATATCCTAAGTCGCACTTTTGAAACGTCAAAAACGTAAGTAAAGTTACTGAATGTCTACCAGCCTAGTAGAACGATAGATATAGAAATGTCTCATTTGTTATTCTAATTCAAGGTGTCGTAATACCATGATATGGTTTTATCGCATATGTACGGGAAGACTTAGTTACTTTATAATTTTGGAACAATTGCTATTTTCATCGGTAGGTGATGCATCTGTTCCGAAATTATAAAGACGTGGTTACTTTATAATTTCGGAACAATTGCAGTTTTCTTTGGCAGGCGATGTTTCTGTTGCATCACAAGTTCTCACAATACCGCAGCACTATTCTAAAGACATTCTTTCCAGCATCGGGCTACATTTGATGACCACTGTATGACAGGTGGCATACTAAATTTGCGTCGCAAACTGGGGGACTTTTCCGTTTTCCCGGTGCAGGCGATAAAGTCGCCAATAATAGTACAACTGATGCTAACGGAATATCCTGTCTGATGGTAACCTTTCGAATCATTTTCAAAACAAATAGCAGCCATTTCTTATCAGATTGATTATTTCTTTCATTACTGGCATACAATCACACAGAATCTCTATCAGATAGTTCAGTTTTATGCCCTAAGTCCATTCGCGGCCATTAAGTCAATTAGGATGCAATCACACTGCTCACCCGAAGGCAAAATATAGAAATGCCAAGGGTTAAATTCATCAATTCTAATCAGAATGCACTAGCAAAGTAAAGCACTACGGTTTTACATAATTTTCGAGTAAGCTATTCATACGAATTGAAATAATTCTTGAATTTAAACTTGCATTCCAAATTAAGATTTACCTTGAAATTAATGTAGATAATTATATTTTGGTAGCATAATTTACGCGAGATGAAATCACTTGAGGTCATGTGATATGAGCTGGCGAATCAGGATGTTGAACCAAAGTATAGTAAATTTTTAAATTAATGTTTTTTTTTTTTTTATTGTCTTTATTTACTGCTTTTTTTTTTTCAAAATTTTAAACAATATTAAAACGTTTATGCCTTAAAAATAAAAAAATTCTTAGAATTAAAATTTTTCATGAGTATACTGTATGTTAAGACACAATAACACGCCGAATAAATACTAATTCAGAAGTCAAACAACAAAAATCAGCGTTATACCTACAAAATTTTCACAGGACTAGTTTCGATGGTTTTACCGAACCATCATCTTCAGCTGCAAAACCGCAAATGAATAAGATAGGAAATAATGATTAGATAAGATAAGAAAGCCTGGACAAGAATAAGCAAGTGGCGCCATCTGTTGGCGAAACCAGAACTAAAACATAATTTCTCTAAAAGCCGAAGGCAAATTTAGATTGGAATTAGGATCGTTAACTAGAACAGAAAGATTTTTATGAATGTGAAATGCCTCTAGAAAATCCAGTTCTCCAATGGAAGATGTTTTCTGAATAATTTTGGCAGCAGAAAAATTGAAAGTGTGATTTTCGGACCAACAATGTTGAGCAACAGAAGACTTCTGTGTTTCCTTTTTTCTAACATATGCCTCATGTTCTTTGACGCGAAAACTAAGAGAGCCTTAAAATTTCGCGTCAAAGAACATGAGGCATATGTTAGAAAAAAGGAAACACAGAAGTCTTCTGTTGCTCAACATTGTTGGTCCGAAAATCACACATTCAATTTTTCTGCTGCCAAAATTATGCAAAAAACATCTTCCATTGGAGAACTGGATTTTCTAGAGGCATTTCACATTCATAAAAATCTTTCTGTTCTAGTTAACGATCCTAATTCCAATCCAAATTTGCCTTCGGCTTTTAGAGAAATTATGTTTTAGTTCTGGTTTCGCCAACAGATGGCGCCACTTGCTTATTCTTGTCCAGGCTTTCTTATCTTATCTAATCATTATTTCCTATCTTGTTCATTTGCGGTTTTGCAGCTGAAGATGATGGTTCGGTAAAACCATCGAAACTAGTCCTGTGAAAATTTTGTAGGTATAACGCTGATTTTTGTTGTTTGACTTCTGAATTAGTATACTGTATGTGTTCGCCACTGAAGTCTGATTGGCGAGATCTGCGCCGGCGAAACGGAAAGGTACTGCTATTTTTTATGTATTTTAATTCTATGACTCGAACTATGCCCAAATATTAAATGTTATAAAATTTCGTGAAGAAATTACGGAGAAATTAAAAACGTTATTCATATAGCGAAATTTTTCATTTATATCAACTTACTTTTTTCCCTTTTTTCCATTGCGCTAGAGCGCAAAAATGGTGCATCGTTCATTCTTTCAAAAAATTCTAACAAAGTGGTCTAAAGTTGATTTGGCGTTATTTTCCCTTATAACAAATATGTCAAATTTCAAAATGCGTCAATCCACGTATATACTTAGAAACGTTGAATAAAAAACTCTATTTTTTTGCAGGTATGGTTAGGAATATCTCGACTTTGAGGTAATGAGAAAATCATACGTTATAATTTAAAAAAGGCTTTCGAAAAACTTACAAAAATACTAAAACATACAAATTTTTTAAATAAATCAAAAAATATATGCGAATTTTATTTGGATTGCAACTAAATTTCGAATGCTGAAAGAAGGAATTAAGCAAGTTTAATAAAAAAAAAGGAAATATTAATAAATGCATAGCAAATTCAATTAACATTGAGTAGCTAAAATTTTGAGAGCTCTTTTTTCAAAAGGTACTGGTGCGATTTTCACAGAATTTGGCACTTCGGCATAATTTGAGAGTAAAATCGAAAAACGGAAAAAAATATAGATATGTCACTCGAGAAAAAGGTCCGATTTTGTTGCTGTTAGAACTACGCTATATATAAATCTAATATTAAACATTTAGTCGTGCTTTCGTGACATGAAAAACGCAAGTTTAATTTCGTCAATCGGCCCAGTACGGAACGAGATATATAAAACTTCCCCTGCCCTTTTGTGTGTGTACAATTACTGAATTATTATTTTTCCAAAATTAACTGTAAAATAGTTTTAAAATCAAATTTTTCCTGATGTCTGTACGTAGGTTTATCACTCATAACTCGAAAAGATTACTGCTGCAACATCTTGCTGTGCCCTTCTCTTTTAGATTTCAATCGACAGTAACTAAAGTATATATATATATTATATATATATATATGCCTATCCAACACCCACCGGCTTAAGCGTCCTTACCCAGCCTTTATTTTCGTAATAGTTGGTCGTGATCATAAACATACATTTACAGAACTGTTTTAAATGAAGATAATATTCAGGTTTGGGCAATGTTAATTTTTTAATAATTTTAGACAAATAAATAAATCTAACTTTTAATACGTTCTACCTACACTTATATTTAGGGGAAGTTTTAGATTCGTTACGAAAAAATAAAATTATAAGAAATTTGACTCCCGTTCAACAAATATGAAACAGTACTTTTAATTTCAAAATTTGAAACTTATATCATTTTAAATTTACCTAGAGAGATCGGTTAATTAAGTTAAAATAATTTGAGGAAGTACTTACTTTTTAAGTACTAATCTGAACACCTCAAAATGGAGCACACAGGAAGCCATTTCTTATTGTGTCGCCATCTTGGAAACTAACCCTGTGGCTGCGCAGTTAGCACGACAAGCAAAGAGCAAGTAGTGCATGAGAAACTTGGACAGCTGCCAAGGGTTGCGGTATAGACTTTACCACGATAGCTTTTACCAGCAATTATTATTTTTTTAAATCGTACCATTCATTTATAAACCTTCACAACGTATTTCTGCGATGTCTTCTGATGTTTCACCTACAGTTTGTTTCACCTATGACCTTTGTTGTCTTGAAAAGAGATCTTTTTGACCGCAAACCTATCACCATTGACGGACTCTGAAAAGCAGTATAAGAGATATGGAAATAAATAACTCTGAAAATTTTACTAAAACAGCCTTTATATCTTGAAATCCAAGATGCTGACTCATAATCCAGGATAGGCTATCAGATTGATTATTTAAAAAAAAAAAAAAAAAAAAAAAGTTTTTATCTTTTAAACATTGATTAAAAGACCCCGAAATCGTTTTAAAAATGCATGAAAATCATCTGTAATAAACAAAAGGCTCCACCAAAAATTTGATATTTTCATTTGGAATAATTTTATAAATATTTGATAAAATATATTTCATTAAAGAAAGAATAACACATGCTGTTCAAAAACTAGTTAAGCATGCACACCAAAAAATTAAAATTTACGTTCCCTGACGAATTTAATTATTAAAATTATTGAATTTAAATATAAAACCATAAAATGAATAAATGTATTGAATTTGTTTAAAATTCAATTTTTCATTTTAATTAAAATTTATTCATTCATTTTATTATTATTCATAAATTAGTTTTTGCTTTATCTGTTACATATCAGACAACAATTACCCACTGTGCTGTGTTTGATAGAAATCATTACACATTTTCGTTTTAAGAGGAATATGTATTTAAATTTTAAAATATGCCCGGGGTTAAGATACAGCTCCGTACTCGTAATACTCGTAATGTAACCTTTATGAATATCAAGGTTTAAAACTTTTTTGCCAAAATTGCAGGAAACAAAAACTTGAGATTTGTTGCTAACAAGATTACTTATCCAACATACATTCTTGCGTCGTTTATTAGAGTGTTGTTTATTTGCAGGATAAATGAAGCATACGCAGGTTTGGAGGTAAAAAAGAATCACAAACGAAAACATTGCTTTTATTCCAGAGCGTAAATGGTAAAGCAAGTACATTGCAAAAGCACTTTTTAAAAATGAAATCCTCATGAATGATTATCTCGCTTGTCATAAGAGGCTTGCGGAGAAAAGCAATTTTCAGAGCAATGCTAGACCATCCGATTATTATCCTTAATCGCACTTTTAGAGCGAAGCGTGTTTTTTAAGCAAAGGAAATATGAAGCAGAATTCAGTGTGAACGCCCACTCTGTTTTTACCAATGTACATAAAAAAAATCGCTGCACTTTGTCATTGTATACAGCCTATTATGGTATACCAAACTTTGTTATATTTCCCTTTATTTAATATGATTCAAAATGTGCACCAAACTAATCTAAAGTACTTCATATACATACATATAAATATGTGATTATTTATTTATTAATGCATACACTCGCTTAAAAAAGAAACTTCGTTTGTTAATTTATTTGCATATGATTCTGTAGAGTCGTTAGGTTCTTTGAAGAAGGAGAGGTGAAAAATAATGCTCTAGCCAGGACTCAAACCATGAACCTCTCGAATTCGCGCCGAGTGTGCTACGGTTACAGCACGACGTCATGCAGAAAAGAGGGAGAAAATACTTTATAACTCAATCATGAAAATACCAGGAGAAAAACCAATACGAGTTATGCTCGAACATTAGCGACCTTCCTAGGAATGGGAAAAAAATAGGTATAAAATAAAAAAAAGTGATAATAATCATCTTAACACTTTGCATATGGATAAGTATAGCTGGCTTTTAATAGGTTTTCGCTTTAAATAGGTTTCTGAAGCAAAACAGCAAAAAACTTTTAACTAAAAGGTCGTCATTTACATGTGCCAATTAATTTGCCTATCGGAATTTGCTGAACTCATAAAAAATAGGATCTTAATACTAAATCCTTGAAATGAGGAAAACCAATTACAATTACTTTTAAATATATAAAAAATCTCAAAATTTAAATTATAGAGAAATAATATTAATTACATCCTTTTAAGCACATCTAGTAACTGACGCAAAGACATGCAGTATAAGGGGGCTTTGAGCAGTTTTCTAGAAGAAAGGAACCTTGCTTGTCTTTCTAAGTTCAATAAATATTTTTTTCTCTCACGGGCCACCAGTGATTGCTTTTATTTTCCTTAGTTCTATAACAGTACTGAATAAAACTTTCAGCAGTACTGAAACCAGTAGTACCTCCAATAATACATACCCATAACTTACCGAAGACGTAGATAATTCAATAATTATTCAAAAATGCCAATCCATTGTTTCCATATTCTTCTGTTTTTAAATATAGTATCTAGTTAGAAATTTTCAAATTTGCTCTTGATTATTAATTTGGGGAATGCACTCAGTGATTAGTAACTGAGAAATGAATATCCTCTCCTAAAGATACGTCAACCTGCGTTGTTGACGTTTCGTAGAGGTACGTCAACTGCGTACGTTGTACCATAGAATTTCGTTATTTTCCGCCTGTATAATGCCATTACAAGTCAATATCTATTTAGAATGTCGTCCATGAAAATATCCTCTTCTGGCAGACATAAATCGTGTGCTTTGGCATGTTCAAATAATCTAGTTCAACATAATTCCGTCTGAATATCTACCAATCAGTAAGAACATAATGAATTAATATAACTCATTAGCCGTAACTTATACGATATTCGTTAAAAAGTCGCAAATTTATTTATCTAACCACAAATAATTTTGAATGAAAAATGCAAAATTTTAGACTTAAAGTAATTATTTTTCAAAGTTTCAAATGTACACAGTTTCAAATGTAATTTTTCTTTCTAATGTGTCCCTTTTTTTATTTTCTTCTCACTATAATTTAAACATTAAGATACTAGCTTAAAGCACTAAAATTATTTGCGTAAATGAGGAAACCGATAATATTTGTAATAATCAGTTTTCAAGTTTTCCAATTATCGGGACCTAATTTTACCCTTTACCATATTTTTAAATATATTTCAAGATTATATAGTTTAATTAAATGGTGCTCGAGAGTGCTATCCAAGTAAACTTTGCAGGGATTAGTTTGCGAAACTGCAGTCGTGATAAGAAGCTATCTTGTGTTTCAAACGCATGTATCTCAACAAGCTGGTAGTAAATATCCGCTATCTGCATTCATTTGATGAGTAGGCCACACAATGTATATCTCGAGACCCATGAATCTAGATCATTCATGCTTCATATCCTATTCAGCAACGCCAGTCTAAAATTTGCAACCAATCTATCTGAAATGAGCTGGAAATCCATTTCTCCTTCCTGCACGAGTAAGCTAAATACGCATAGCATAGCTTAAATCTTATTCTTGGTAATTTAAAATGCAAGATAAATCGATTTTAAACAAACTAGAAATGTTCTGTTTCTGCGGAATATATTTAGAAATGAATACTACAAGTATAATTAGCAGTTACATATATGTCTGAGATTTACACTTTTTAACTTAGTACATTTCATTGAAACAGATACTTAATTGAGATTAGAAAGATTAAGAAAAAAGAAGAAAAGAAAGAAGAAAAAGAATTTAATTTCGGCTATTACGAAGAACAGAAATTGTGGTACCTGAAGTTACTTTCGAAATCATAAATGAGTTTTCAAAGAGGGTACTTAAAAAAAAGAAATAGAACAACATGGTAAAATAACAAGCAATTCCTTCAAACATAGCATAGTTCTGAGAGTTTTTGAGTTCTTAAATTTCTGAAGTTTCGAAGCTTAGTGAGCAGTATATAATTGAACTTCCAATTTTGATATTTTCTACTTTACTCAAAGTTTATCTTTCATTTTTTTATAACAGACAAAGCGTGTTTCATTCTAAAACGGTTATCGTCGCTAAATTGTCCTTTCTTTCTCTAACTGAATAAATTTATCCGCACTCTAATACTTGGTAACATTTTGAACTTAATATGTTCTAAATGTTATTAAGTAACTTACTGCAATTATAAAAAAATGTTAATCATCAGAAAATGTACATTAACAGCCATTGGTAAAGAAGAAACACACAACATCACACATCAGTTCCATAACTTGACACTATATAGATGGCAAAAATTCCATTTTTGCTTTTGTTATTAATCTAAACAATTTAGACTCATGCACTGTTATTGTGTCTGCTGGGTATTTTTTACGGTTCAACATCTCTATACCAGTAATTTTAGCTCAGTATTTGAAGAGTTAAAAGAAAGTTCTAAGGTTTAATCAACGAGAAACAACTTCTCGCGAGGTGATGGATTGCTCAAGAAAGCATGGTAGAATAACTTTAATTTTTTTTGGCACTGATGTTGAGAGTCAAGATGTCTGAAGGTCAAAGTATCCATTCCGTAAAAATTGCTATCGATCGAATGCAACCTACATCTGTAATATTAGGTTTTATAAAGGTAGTTAGAGCACTGATATGAAGGGTAAAACAGATCTGAGAGAAAATAAGAGTCGTCTCAGACTATAGTAAACACAAATTTAGGAATATTCAGTTTTTCACTTCAGATACAAAGACGTTATGTTGATAATACGACATTTAGGGTGGACTGTTTATTTTGCTTAATTGGTAATAAATTCACTTTAACTGAGTTTGTAGAAAATAGCATTAAAGTTCCTAGATTGTTCAACATCATTTCGGATTATAAACGCTTATTAAAATTATATAAAGGATAAGCCTTTTTTTAATGTTTTCTATTTTAAACTATAAGGTTTCCAATTTTTATTTTGTGTGGATTTTTGATTTTTTCCTCAATTTGGGAACTTTTGAATAAAATTTATCTTAAAGCTTTTTTGTAATCCAAAATTACGTTAGCCGGAAGAGGCTATTATCCTCGAAATGGGACTCGTCCCTTATTAAACCACGAATTTATTTTGAAATTGTTGCCACCAAATACTATCACATTGTGTTATTTTTAAAGAAAATTGTAATGTTGCGCGCTTCCAACCTGCACGCAACATTAGTGGTGACTGCTAAGAACTGGAAAGTAGACAAAGTCTTGAGAAGGGTTTCCCTTTTTATTCAACTTTAGAAATTACAAATGCGTGATCTTGACGCCCACAAACTACGCCGACCCGGCGATAAAATAAAAATAAGAAACTAAAAAAAAAGAATAGTAACAAGTGACTAACTACGAGGCTCTCTAAACGTAACTAACCTCACCGCGTTCTAAGATACCGCTGATAATTCAGCAAACTTCTGAATATTACGTTGAAAGATTAACAATCTGCCGAGGCAAGCACACAGGCCGAAACGCGTGGTTCTTCAATTTCTAACTAGCCACCTCCACGCTCGTGAAGCAAGAAAGCACACTTTCGAACTCGTTTCCCTTCTATTTAACTCACGTTACTTCCGCTGACAATTTGAATCCTTGCACGTTCTACTAAAATTTACATACTCTGGCATTGGCAATTCCAGGGGAAAGTAAGGCTTGACAGGAAAGATAGTTTAAACTTAAAATAAATGTTAGTTAAAATAAATATAAACCCTACAAAATAAATGATAAAGAATCTGCATACATGTATGTATGTCCCTCGTACTGTGAAAAAACAATGGTACCTAGGCATTCCATTCTGAATAATGTTGTCCTCCACCTGAACATGTGCACCTGCAAGCATGGATTTGAAATTCGAATTTTATGTTTTATACGTTATTAAACTTTAATGAATTTTTGATTAACAAACTGAGAATGAAATGAAAATGAGCTGTGGCATCACTGATCGGAATAAGACAATTTTATCTTCAGTACGCGACACTCTCTGTCGGAAAGACTAAAGATATGTTGCATTTAAATGGTTTATGATTTTGCGTGATATTTTTGATTTTTGAATTGATGTTTTTGAATTGAAGTAGTTTTAGTGTTATGGACACGATAGAGTACCACCTAATGTCTTGGTAGAATGATAGTGTCTCCGTCTCCGGTCAACTGTTGAACTAAAGTTTAAGTGATCAAGTGCAAACAATGTGGTATCTAACCGAGAAACCTAAAGTTCGGTTTTCTTAGTAAGATGACAGTGAACGGAAAAAATAGAAAAACGTCCTGATAATACTTAACATTGCTTCTGGAATTCTAAATATATGCTGTCATTCTGCTTTTAAAAATTTTGTTATTCTCCTGTTCAATTGTATTGGAGACTTTGTGCTCAGGAAGGGCGTAAAAAACCTTAACAAATCCTTTTGAGCCATCGCTAAAATCTTAATTTTTATTTTTTAAGTGAATTTTCTTCCAAAATAAGCACGTTTTTCAAAAAATGTTAACTTTAAAATATATTTACTTTTGATTTAAAATAGTTGCTTTTAATTTATAGCGTTTATTACTTTTGCATTTTCTTTGATTTAAAATTTATTTAAATATTTTTTTAAGCCCATTGCTTTCAATTCACTTCACATGTTTTGATTGTTATGTGATGTTTATTTGTATTATATTTGTTTGTTTTAGGGTCACATAAGAGCAGATTTTGCTTTGATAAGTAATTAACATTTAAAAAGAAATAAAATCTTTATTTTATACTTTATTGTATTTTTAAAACTTTTAGTTATTTTTTTTAAATTTTAATTACTTTAATTTTATGCGTGACGTTTTTTGCTAAACTATTTCAAGAATTTACGATCATTCAAACATAATTAAAAAATATGGGCTCTGTTGATAATTCTTTAGCTGATCCTTGAAAAAGAACGCAAATTATCAACAGTTTAGTATGTTATTTTAATAATACGATTACGCGATTTTAATAATTTAATATAAATTTAAACTGTCCAAACTTTCTGGAGAAACGTATCTAGTTTCAATGTGTTTCCTTAGAATTTGAGAAACGCTTGATTTTCCAACACCGGCGGCTGAAGTAATATTTATTACAGTCATTGATGTATAACTGTAAAGTGCGATAGTATTTGCTCTCTTTTTAGGCGTTATATACAATTTTAGTACACTAAAACGGACTAATGCGAAACGTACTTGAAAAAAAATATGCAAACATAATATACTGTTCTCATAGAATCAAGCTTAAGTTGCCGCCAACTGGCAACCAACTTAAAATTCTGTGAAAAACATCGCTTTGTCCCAATTAATTTGCACACTACAGTATATATATATATATATATATATAAGTTTTTTTTTATAGAAAAAGTGAAATAGCAATAAATGTTAAATAGTTTGATGTTTATTGAGTTTTATTTCGTCATTCCAATTATGCAATTAAAATTGCATTAAAAAATGAAACTAGAAAATATCATAAATTACAAGATATTGTTAAGAAAAGTTTTTAAAACTCAGAAGTGAGTTTTAACTGTGGAAAACCAAACAAATACCTCAGCAATAAATAAATTTTGTATTTTGTACCAAAAATGCAATAAAATAATCTGAATAATTATGTAGAACTGATAAGAAAATTGAGATGTACTTCTGTTTGCTTAATTTATCCTTCCAGGAGGGTAGAAATTATTCAGAAAAATTAAGATTTTTTTTTTTTTTTTTTTTTTTTTTTTTTTGTGTGTGTGTGTGTGTGTGTGTGTGTGCTATGTTTATGATTTGAAATAAAAGTGTGGTACAAAAGTTAGAAAAATAAGAACGAAAATTACAAAAGATGTGTAAATATACGAACAAAGGTAAGTCTGTAATAAATAAATAAATAAATATAAAAAAAATGCTTAAAAAATAAAAAAAAATATATTTAAACATTTTCCTCTATTATATATGTTTCCGAAGTTTAAGTGTCCTCTCTAGAAAATCCACAAATTTATAATAAGCTTAACTGCAATATATATGCATCTACATTTCAAATTCGTATTTTCAGTTATACATGAGTAGTAAGGAACTTTTGAATAAATTTTAAAATAAGAAAATAATTAGTGTGTCATATCTTATTTTAAGCAATATTTTGATTGAATTAATAAATAAAAATTAAGAAATATTGTAAAATAGATGTGATAGTTTTTTGCAGTTCTTGAATTTGAAACGCAGTCAGTTTTTGTATTACTACTTCATTTTCTGCTTACCTATTTAAATACGTATTGAGAATATCTATGAAAATATTGCATTTTTATATACACTGACTACCAATAAGTATTTGGACACCTATGCAAATGACGAAATCTGCGGTCCTGAGGTACTCACGGACTCCGCCGTTATATATCGTGTAGTAAACAGCATCAGCTTTAGTCGCATGCAAGATGCCTCGCAGTTCGGAGCTCTCTGATTTCGAGAAATGTATAATTATTGGGTATCACAAATGTGGCCGATCCTTAAGGGACATATGTAGCGATCTGAAGTACCCAAAATCGACAGTGGCCTATGTGATTAAGAAGTGGAAGGTGAGCGGTGATTGTCGGAATGTGCCCCAAGTCAACGAAACAGGGAGACAGAGACCGACGGATGCTGTCCAGAGAAATTCGGAAGAACTGAACCCAACCGATGACAAGGCTTGGTATGGTGCCAATGGAGTTCATCGAATGAACTGGCCTGCCCAGAGTCCAGACCTGAACCCTATCGAGAACCTCTGGGACGAATTCATTGGTGCACTACCCGTGCAAAATCGGTGAAGGAACTTCTATGTCTTCTCCAAGCCGAGTGGAAGAAAATACCACTAGCTGTCATACAAAGACTTGTGGAAAGTATGCCCCGGAGAGTCCACGCTGTAATTACCTCTCGTAGAGGCTCTACCAACTATTGATTTTGAATAAAGTTAGTTTTTCTTTTCTATCACAGGTGTCCAAATATTTATTGGTAGTCAGTGTAGAACAAAATAACTGATTTTAAAACTTCCTCAGCTCCTTTAGAATTATTAGTGTCATTGGAAGGGTCTGGGAATTTTCGCCGCCCCCATTTCCCCGTTGACGTGTGGCCACCACTGGCTCGCCTGCAGCTAGTTTCGCTGTCAAGTAGAAATGAAGTACGTATTAAAAGTTGTTTATAACATAACATAACTGCTTACAAATATGGGATTATAAAGAAATTACACGTAATTAATTAAAAGTTATGTCAGTATTAATGTTTCACCTGTAACCTATTATATGTATACATTACACCTAATTATAACACTGAGGAATTCCTTTCAAATAAATTCTTTCCTGGAAAAATATCATCAGTTCTAGGTAACATTTTAGTAATTCTAGAAGATGTGTTTAACTGAAAAGCTTTTTCTTTTAAAATTTAAGGTAATCAGATATATGCAATAGGTAAACAAAATTAGTAAATTAAATAAACTTAATGTGAAATGGCAAGATATAATATAATCATTTAAATAACTATGCCTTGACGGCGAATCGGTCCAACAGCGAAATGTCATGACGACGCAAAGGCGAAGTCGAAAGGGCAACAGGAAAATGGCGGCGGCGAATAGTCCCATTCCGTCACTGGAAAAAGTGAGATAGTTTATTGATAAAGCTTTAATGAAAGGAGACATTAGTTTAGATTGTCAAAATATGTAATTGCAGGAAATGGTATACATGTGTATTTGAAAATGTTACGGCTGGGATTTTTGTTCAATTAACTTTGATTTTAAAAATTGAAATAAATCCTCTAAAAAGATATAATTAATTTTGTAAATAAATAAAAAATTCTGCACTTACATCTAACCAATACAATTCCAGTTTATATAGGAACTTTTATTAATAACTGTACTTCCAATGCATGACATGAGAAATACCTGCCTTAAATTTATGTAGAATATTGTCCAGTAAAATTACTTACATCGGAAACTCGTAAATTACACTCATAAGTCAAAGGGTGTGTCTTTATCTAAAATTATAATTGATTTTTAAAATAACAATTGCTTTGCATCTTTTCGCCTCTTCAACTCAAGGGTACATTAAAGCGTATAATAATCCATATTTATTTTAGTAAAATTTTAATTTTACCTATTACCTCTTACGTCTGTATGTACCAGTAAACTATAGATTTAAATTTAATTTTCTTTCACTAATGACATTAATATGCAATCACAACAATACGATACATATTCAAGGAAGGGTTTGATTAAAATTTAATGAGGGACAATAAACACTCACTTTATGCAAACGCAGAAATGAATTTTTGTTTTTATGCAATCGGTTATTTTTTTTTACCTAACTAAATAAGTCATTTATAATTTATGAATTAACACACCACGAAAATTTGCCCTGCAGCTGTTGTAATATATACATTAATTTTTAATAAAATGTGCTTTGCTTTGTTTTGAATTGGCTTTTAATATTTTATTAATATGGTGAAGCGTGATTAATTTTTCACTCTTCTTCAAATTTGTAACAGAGACCATATATGGCATTCATTGAACATTTCTTGAAGGAGTTTTTTTTATATTGTAACAGATATCACTCACTTATTTATGCTATTGTAAATATGATTCTAAGCAACAGTAATTCATTTTAAAAGCAAACCTGAAATTTACATAGTAATAAAAATTGGCTCTATGATAAAGTTGCATTAAGTAATTTCTGAACAGTGTTTAGGACCTCAGAGTTTTGCTTTCACATTAGAAAGAACGCGATCTCAAATATTAAGGGGAAAATTGACATACAAAGTTATATTACAAAGATATAATTATTTTGTCAATACCTTTCTGAAGTTGTGCCAGTGTTACCTAGAAAACACAAGTAAAACATAACATTATTAAAAAACTTTTTAGCATTGTCATGCATATATTAAATCTTTCCTAGTTGCAGTTTTGTCAGACACACTGCTATCAGTGCAAGTCATTATATAAATGTATCTGTAATTTGTTTCAACAATATCTTTATTATCAGTTTAATATTTTGTAAAAGCTAGATACATGATGAGAAAGTGGATCCTTGCTCCAACAAGCCTGAACTGCAAAATAGTTGGGTGTATTTCGATAACACCGCTTAATTAACTTTTAATGCTAATTTCAGTGTTATAAATTCATAGATCTACATTCGGGTGGGGAAAGCCCAGACGTTTATGACTATCTAAGGTAATGATTAATTTGCTGCTTGATACGAGTGGGTCACAATACTTTGAAATACTGTATCTGAGATGCAAACTCTCTGTTTTCTTAGCTAACGTTTAGTACCATATTCTATTTAACACTGCCATTTTCATTTCTTGCACAATTTCAGCTATTTAAATGCAATTTAAACCAAAAGAAATAAAATGTTAACAAACAAAACAACAGGTTTCTACTGAAAGAACTGTAAGGTGTATTGTGCAATTAAGTGTAACGCTAAAGTATCATTGCTTAAGTAATTATTTTAAGCAACTATATACCCATATTTGCGAATAAAGTTTAAAATGCTTCTTAAAAATTATCCAAATTTTTGTAAAAAAAAAAAAAGAAAGAAAAAAAAGAATGTCCGAAACAAACTATATTTATGAAATTATTCATTTTCATTGACATATTTACAAATTTGTAATACACTGGTTATAATAAATTAAGGAAAAATCACAAAAATAGCGATAGCTTCCTCAAAAATCTCAAAAATAAGCCAAACCGTGTAAAATTTGAATATGTTGCCAAGTAATAGTAGCTGAGTAAAACTGCGATTTGCAAATTAGATTTCTGCTTTCGGAATACGTCATCTGCGAGGAGCATAAAAGTCCATGTTTGAGAGTAAGCCCACATATTTCACTGTGACAGTGACATCAGGAATCTGAGAGGGTCAATTCGTAACAATGACCTCCAGGCATCATTTGCCTGCAGAACTGCGATGGAGAGCCACTGGGAGACTAGAGGCAGGACAAAGTCAAACAGAAGTGACCAAATGGCTAAACGTGAGTCCTTCTGTGGTTCATAGACTTTGGAGGCAATTTCAAACCACAGATTCGGCATCTAGGAGGTTCAGGCAAGGACGGCCAACTGCTACGATGAGCGCCTAGGACCGATATTTGACATTACGTGCACGCAGGAATAGAACCGCTACTCCGACTCTTCTTAGATCCTCCCTTTCTGCATCCATCGGAAGGTCCGTGTCAACGTCAACTGTGCGTAGAAGGCTTAACGAAGGTGGTCTGTATGCGAGGCGAACAGCCATTTGTGTGCCGTTCACGTCACACCGTACGAGGGACCGTTTTCAGTGGGCACGGCAATATGTCCACTGGACGCCTGATCAATGGAGGGCGTTTCGCTTTACAGATGAGTCCAGGTTTAGTCTAGAAAGCGATAGTAGGCGTTATTTGATATAAAGAGAACTTAGAACCCGCTATCATCCCTCAAACATCCGTGAATGAGATGCATACGGAAGGGGCAGTGTCTGTGTTTGAGGTGGCATCTCTTTGGGTGGACACACAGACCTCCATGTCTTTCCAAGAAGAACCGTGAATGCTCAGATTTATAGAGATGACATCCTTGATGTTTATGAGCGCCTATATGCCGAGACAATAGATGATGCTTTCTTGTTACAGGACTACAACGCAAGACCACACAAGACTCGCATCATAGATGAGTATCTTCAGGAAACAATTATGCGCATGGAGTGGCCAGCTCGAACCCCGAACTTGAATCCTATCGATCACATTTGGGATGCTTTAAAGAGACGTCTAGCTGCTCTCAATCCGCCTCTCAAACCCTTGTCGCGCTTGCAACTGCTTTATAAGAGCAATGGCTCTCGCTTCCTATGAAACTGATAGACCTCATAATTGAAAGCATCACACATCGCTGTATTGCTTCTAAAGGCGATCATATTCCATATTGAAGGTACTTTTCCTATAGCAAACTGACACTTTCCATTTGTTCATTTTATACATGTGCTAATTTCTACACTACCATATTTGTCTGGTAATTTCTTTTTATGTTATTTGATACCTTACTATGTGTTGTATATTGTGGGTACGTTTCATTAATTTCTACATGTAACGTTCTCAGTAATCGTGATTTTTGTGATTATTCCTTAATTTATGAAAACCAGTGTATTTAACCTGCGTTTGAAATCATAATCAGACATTATGAATCAATTGCAATGTTCTAAATTGACTGCGCAAATTACATATGTAAAACTAACATCCGCCAACAAATATTAGTCTATTTAGGGACAGAAATTTCTTATTTTTCACACATTGTGAGAATGAAAGCATCAAAGTTTTGCTCCTTCATAAAATATTGTTTCTTTTCCTTCGTAATTTGAATCATAATTTAGCTGATAGAATTGTAGTTTTCATTTTTATCCAATAGAAGTCTACTTTATCAGTTTCTGGGTTTAATAATTATGCCGAGTAATTACTAATTTTCAGTTAAAGTTAAAAACACCTTCATTAATTCAATATTTGTGATAATAGTGTAACTTACGACTGACTGTAGCGAATTCGCGGATTAACTTTCTTTAGCTGTTTTGAATTAAGTTCTCTTGAACGTTTGAGTAGTTAAAAGATAACTACTGTGAGATATTGTAATACTGCACGAATATTTTAGGAAATTTAAGCATATTTTTGTGATAATAATAAATTTTTATTCATTTTTCATCGGACTTGTGCATTCATTTCCTAACGAACCCGCACGCACGCAACAATATAATAAGAATAAATTAAAAGTCACACATATTCTAATGCAACTTTAATGGAAAAATGTTTATTTAATATTTCTAAACAAGGACTTGAAAATATACCTAATATAGAACAGAAGAATAGATAAACAAATATTTCTGATGAAACTATAATTTATAATTTTACTTTAATTTTTTTTTAATGTGTCTGTAATAAAATGTATCCTTGTCGGTTTGCTAACTAATGTATTTTAACAATGTATTATTAGTTACTGTTTTATTCAATATGGAGTCCAGTTTGCAGTAAATAGCATTTAATATTATAGTCTTAAGTATAATTTACAGTAATATCAGTTTATGGAAATACAATAAGGGCCAGATTGCATATTTAAAATAAATATTTTATGTCAAAATAATACATTTTCTCTTAATATTTCGTTATGTATTGTTGCTTATCATAAATATATAATCATTTCAAAAATACTTGTTTTTTATCAGTATCCGATAGAACTTTCATGCGATGAAATATTATTTTAAATAAAGATTTAGTATTTTCATTTCCTTTATGCACTATTGGATAAAGATTACAAATGTTATTTTTATCCTTTTCTACTAATGCAAACAGAATTTTAGCAAAAATGCTCTTCCTAAAACAATTTTTGAATGTGTATGTCTTCATAGTTCAAGTTCTTTATCGCTCCTTGAATACAAATGCTTTATGCGAATGGTATTTTTTTGCCATCGGGCAGGGAATATTATCAGGTGGTGAAACATCGGTATCAAGGAATGATAATACGAATCCGTACAATCTATTTATTTATCCCTGAAGCTGCATTCCTCTCTGCACGTACCCTATAGCCTTATCATCATTTACTTTACGGAATGATCAATTTCCCTCTTTCGCGAAAGGCTTTAGGGAAAATATATATGCATTTTCCCTTCCAGGAGGTGAATAGATCACGGTACCCGAAAGGGAACCAAAGAATATTCTTATCGAAATTATTTATTTGATTTTGCTCTTTTCCCTATATTCCTAAACGGATGTTCCCGATTTTGTTTCCTGAAAAAATAGAAGGATGTTATGAGTGAAGCACATTTCGTCTTAGTATAGTTTCTCAAGCATTGATTTGGAGTCATCGGATTTGAATAATGATTATTCTATCTGATTTGTTTCCTATAAAAACGATATATTTAATAACGTGTTGGCTGTTCGAAAGTGCTGGCTGTGTGAAGGTTTTCACGATTTTCTCCATGTATAATATATATGAGTCATATTCCCTTGGAAATTCATGGACGAAAGCATCCCTTCCCTGAGACATATAGCTCTGGAGTACCTTGCCATAATTAAATAAACAAATTTATTATGCAGAAAAGGATAACTGTGGTCTCCATTATTTACAGAAGTTATTTTTTTTCAAGGGTTTGCTTACAAGTACAGAAAATTATAAATTCCTACATTATGGTTATCTGAATAGAAGAAGCAGGGTTTCACAGAACTCTATCAAAATATGATAAAATTAGTGTTTCCCGACAAAAAATAGTGTGACGTAATGCATCCAGTCACGTCAGATGAATATATTGCCTAAAGTGCTCAAAATTCCATCTCAGTTTTCTTATTTTATATTTTATACAATGATGAGTGAAAAGCATTATATAATTAGGTGTTAGATGGATTCTTAATTCCAGATTAATTAATTTTTAATGAAACTTTTTTGATACTGAACTGCTAATAATGGTAAATATGTAATAATTAAAAATTCAGTTGTGTTTTGTTTAAAGTCCAATAATATGCTCGAAAGTAGCAGTTTTCTTCAGTCAATGGAATACAATCAATGCAAAGAGAAATTTGTTGCCGAGTGTTTGAAGATAAAGTTGCCACAATTTTTTTCTCACAAGCGTTCGGTTTAGCGGATTAGGGAAATAATGATACTTATGTAACCACGTACTGCACGAAAAACAATGACAATGCCATAAATTTAAGATACTCTGTGATATTAACGGTAATCACGAATTTTGGAGAAGCTAAATTATGCAACAATGAACCAAGATTTTAACCGAGAAACTTTTCACTTTTTTCACTTCTATTTAGCTGAAAATACAAGAATCCGGTTGCTTTAAGCTGATGCGATGTTTCTCTCATGTACAGAATCTACAATGCCATTATCTCTATTACCTTTTAACACAGAGTTTCTTAGCTGATTCATATATGTACGCTTTTTATCACAGATTTTATTTTCCAGTACTGTGCTCAGTACCTTCTTTGCTCTTTATAAACGTTCATTATAAACATTTTCCCATAGTCTCACTTTGACAATATTCATCATAAATGTCACAGATTTGACACCTTAACTTTCCTTTCAACAGTCAATGCAAGATTACTAAATAATTGAGTAATAAATTAATAAAAAATGAAGGGGTAAAAACATGAATTATTTTTCCCACTATAGTTTGCAGACATATAAAATAATATACAATAGTCTGAATTGACGTTATTGGGATATTATAACTGTAGTTTAAGATTTCTCAAACTATAAAGTATGTTCCATTAATGACATATTACATTACTTTTGAGGGTTCAGTTTTTACACAAAGGATTTAAATGAATGTAGAGTATCGCCTGTTTTGCTGCATATATTGGTACATATAATTTTTATTCTTCTTTATAGGGTAAACGTTTTCAAATTTTCAGAACCCCTACTCTAGTTCAATGAAGAACATTAAACAAGGTCTTTCGACCTGGGATAAAAAAAAACACTCTGACATTTTTAAAGGAAATTTGCTCTATTCACTTAACGAAAAAAAATCAAATTACGGGGAAAGCTGTAGAACTCCTTTTTGGAGAGATTCGAGCCCGAGTTGAAATCTCATTTTCCTTAGGTTTCGTATCCTTGATCTCAGAGTTTAGAGCACTAACGTTTAATGAAATTCTTGAACAGAACCTAATACACTCATGTCCATAAATTAAGGATAATGCAAAATCAGGCAAAGGAAGAGTTAGAAGCAAAACAAATATGACTTATTTGTAAAGCTTATTTATTAAACAAAAGGTAAAGAGCAAAAAAGATGCTATATGTTTGATATTATTAAAAAAAATAGCGAGTTTTTCTTCCTAGAGCAAATTACAAAAAAACCTATTTACCTGAAACCAATATTACATGGATGGTATGATTGTTAATACATTGTATGTTTCCCAGACGACGCAATACAGTCCATACAACGCCTAGGCATGCTGAGTATCAAATTATCGATCTGATCTTGGAAGATATTACACCACTGAAAACGCAATGCTCTTCGAAGTTCCGGTAGACATGTAGGAGGAGGTTGACGGGCTGCAACTCGTCGGCCAAGCATGTCCCACACGTGCACTACTGGATTCAAGTCCGGTGAGAATGCTGGCTAGTCCATACGGGTGATATCCTCCGATTGAAGGCATTCGCTTACGATGTTTACTCGGTGAGGACGGGCGTTGTCCTCCATAAACACAAATTGTGCGTCCATGTCGCGCCGAAACAAACGTACATGTTGTTCCAGAATGACGCCCCATAGATTTGGCTTGCTATGGTTCCAATTTGAACATGCAGGTCAGTTCTGGAACCCAAAATAATTTCACCCCACACGAGCACTCTTGCACCACCGTAACGGTGTCCCTCAATGATGTTTTCTTGGTGGAAACGGGTACCTGGAGCTCTCCATATGAAAGTCCGGCGAGAATCAGACTGCCAGCTAAACCTGGACTCGTCGGGAAACATCACACAAGCCCACTGTTGCGGTGTCCACAAGGCATGGTCTCTACTCAAGGCTAACCGCAGGCGACAGTGAGTTGCAGTAAGTGGAACGCATCTGACAGGTCTACGAGCATATAGACCAATCTGCCCTAAGCGTCTGTACACGGTCTGCCTTGAAATTGTCGTCCCAGTGGCTAAAGAGAGCTGACGAGACAGGTCTGAGGCTGTGCTCCGCCTGTTTCTTTTGACAGTAACTGCCAAATATAGGTCCTCATTCGGCGTTGTAACTCTGGGGCGACCTGTGCTGTAACGTCTAGTCACATTACCATCATCTTGGAATCGTTGCTAAAGCCTGGAGATGACACTCTGGGCAATTCCAAGTTCGTCTGATACTTCCAGTTGGGTATGCCCACATTCCAGACGGCCGATAATTCCACCAAGTAAAAAATCATCCAAATGCGTCCTTTGTGTCATGACAATTCGGTTATTGCACTGAAATGCTTATAAAGCGCCTGCGAACAATTTTACTTCTTTGCCTGTATTCCTTATATATCACTCTCGTACACTCTCGTCATTGTGACGTACCATCGGTGTCATCAGGTTACTACCTGAAATTTGCATATGATTCTTGAAGATCTGTGTAGTGATTTTACCAGTGTTATACTTATTTTAGAGTTCCATTTCCGTGTGACTCTGAATTATCCTTAATTTATGGACATGAGTGTACTTGAATTTTTACTCCTGTAGGAGAATGATTTTTCGCAATATGTTTCGCAAAAATCGTTGTCTTTAAAGATATGTAGCTCTCATTGAAAAGATAAAAACAAAAGCTTTAAAATACTCTTTATGCTTCATTTTTGAATGATTTCGTTTTACACTAATAAATGAAAAAAAAAAAAAAAAAAACAGAAAAATAATACACATAGAGTAGTTTCGAAGGAAAGGTTTTCTTTATTTAATTATGGTAAAGCACGCGAGGGCTATCTGTTAATGAGAATGCTTTCATGAAGGATTTTCTAACGTAAACTAGCCTATATGCACGTTATATAGGAAGAAAATCACGAAACCCTGATATAAAGTTTCACTCAAGAGAACGGCCATGATTTCTTCACTTTTATAGTATTTCTGGCGTGTAGTTAGATGTAGAGGAATACAGGGTAACAGGAAACATTCTTATATCTTCGATATAATTTTCCCATTTCTGCTTACGTCGATACAATTCTGAATTCGAAACTTTATAAGACAAATGAAATTTGCATAAGGTAAAAGTAGGCGAATATGCATTACAAGACTGTCGTATATACAATTAACTATACGTACTCTTATAATACCACGTAGGTATTTGCAATAAGTTGCATTTTTCATGTGTTTTATTATTTTTATTTGTATTAACTCTACTGTTTTATTTATCATTCCCTTTTTTATTTATTATTTTATTTATTATATTTTAGATTCTGTTTTATTCTAATTTATATTTGTAAGTGTCTTCTAGTTTATATATATATATATATATATATATATATATATATACGTATATAAACATATATATGTAGTATCTGTGTGGGCGGTTGAAGTTAAATCTAAGGGGTTCCTGATTTAGAAAGACATTTTAACTGGTCAAAAGGCACAAGTAATACCTACACAGGACTCAGAATACAAAATTAAATATAGTAATACAACACGGCTAATGTTTTACATCTAGGTTTGAATTTAATTTCTTCTTGCCAACTCAAAGAAAGGGTTCCTAATAACCCTAAATATAATCAAGCTATACGTTACTTTGATTTCTGGCCAACCCGATTATTTAATCTTTGTCAGTTCCTACGCACCTACACACATACACATACATTTAAATACACATAATAATAAATACATTTAAAATTCATCCCATATTCAATACAGAATAAACCATATATATATATATATATATATATATATATATATATTACTTTCTGTTTTGTTCTTTATTTCAGCTTACATGTTTTGTTGAGTTATTATTTTTTCTGTTTTATTCTAATAAATATTTGCAATTCTATACAGGCACAGGTTAGAAAAGCTTTCAGAAAATACGTTTCCATTTTTTCAAGAATGTTTAAAGGGTGCTAGCGATACGGTAAACAAGGAATTGAAAGATATTTGGCGTCAGTTCAGAGTTAATCTTATTTCGTTCTAAATAAGATCGCCGATGAGTTTAGTATTCAGTGTTTTAGGACAGGCTCACTCACTGATATAATCTGAAATTTTATTGCAAGTTTTAAACGCTGATGTTACAAACTTAAGATCGACAGTCATTATGAATTTTTTAGAATCAAATGTCTGATATTAACTTATTGTTTAAAAATATTTTCTGATTTCTCAAAAGCTCTCCTTCGTTCTTTATGATTATGTAGAAATTTTATTATCCTTTAGAGCTGCAACAAACTCCTGTACATGTGGTTCAGAGTCCATTAACAGTTAACACTCAACAACTTGTTATTACGTGTTTATAATTTAAAATATTCTAATTTCACTAAGGTAAAAGTGTTTTACAGAAAAGTTACGTGTAATAACTTGAACGTAACATGAAATTTGTCTAACTAGTTTTCAGAGAAAAATGAAAGTTACTTCTATCGGTTTTTCATTTGTGAGTCACAGAGTACATTTATCGCAGTTATACTCCTGGACATTCATTCAAGTTAAATATAAAGGCCTGAACAGGATTTTTAATTTATAATTTTTAGACTCAGTTAGCAGTATGCAGGGTGTCTAAACGAGAGTATGAAAGAGTTACATGATGTAGAGTACATGGGAGGCTGGAAGCAAAAAAATGCTTCTTTCAGATTCTAAAAAGAAAGTCTCCTAATATCATTTTCTACTAGATAAACTGTGGTGCTGCAGCAGATCTAAAATGTAGCATAGTGCATGTCATCATCAACGCTATCTGTTATGTAAGAAAAATAGCATAGTAACAAGATAAACAGAAGCAAACACAGAAAAGTAAGGGACGTGTGTCACAATGAGAGCGCGTTTGTACTTCTTGATGAGATGTGAGAGCAAAAACAGACAAAACTACAATTATGAGGTTGATGAGCACGCATGTGAGACAGTAAATCACGATATACTTTCTAAAATGCTCAGTAAATGTTCAAATACGCATCAATGCATTCTAAACTACATTCCTAAAATTTGTAGATAAAATCGTATACTCACGGATGCCGCGTATTGTGTTCTATGAGATATGCACCATAGCAATACTCAAATTACTGACCATTGAGGTAAATGTGAATAAATTTGCACCATTGACTGTCTCGCAGGTTAAAAACAAGTTTCGTCTTCGATACATTGTGGAAAGCTGAATGAGCCCATAGAATGAGCTTGTGTGTAACCTTGAAGTGCGGCTAGTACAGGACTAATTTCACATGACCACATAAGACGAAGTCGATGGGTTTTAAGTCTGCCGATGTACATAGAAAGGACATAAGTGCAAAATAAATCAGCTTCATCCAAATGGGAATGATGTCACAAGACAACGGTTGTTTTGGATCGGTTTGGTTTATCTAATTATGGCAAAGCACACTAGGGCTACCTGCCTAAGGGGAGGTATGCTTTCGTGGAGGACGTTTTAAGGGAAACTAGCTTCTATACACGTTACACATGGGGGGGGACGAAAACGCCCATGCAGCTAGCCAGTTCGCGGGCACAAGACAACCGAAGAGCACATCTCCTGAAAGAAGCAGGCCGTCGAAATCACTCCAGTAGTATTTTGTTTCTTTTGGTCTTCAGAATATCTTGTGTAACTTCTTCAAACTTTTTCTGGGAACCTTTGGATATTTATTATTCTAACAGACGATAAATTTACATCAAATAGTATATCGCGCAGATGCAGCACAAGAATGTTGCTAACTTTAGAAGGTCTTTTGATAGTTTTTTTAAGGGTATCGGCCCAACTTTTTCATGTGAAAGAATTGGATATTTTAACTACATAGTTAACCAATGAATTAACACAGAATCAAGAGTTTACAAATATAGCTCCTTTTAGCAATTTTTGAACATAAATTCAAATTCCAAATTATAATTTATGACTCTTATTTTTAACTATTCTTTAACATAACTTATTTTCCAAATAAATTCACGCGAAAAAATTATTAACTATATGCAATTCTAGGTAATGTGATTTCTGAATATTAAAGCAAAAAACGTTTTCAGACACCTTTTACCAATTAAATAAAAGGAATAAGTTCATTAATAACGCAACAGAAATTTTTTTGCGAGTTTGAATAGCATTTAAATATTTCAGGAATTCGTGTAAAATTCTTAATGCATAGAGAAAGTGTTAGGTAAACGAAGAGTTAAATTCATAATTTATTCAAATTTTGTGGCACAAAATATACCCAATTTTACCTTAATTATGCTTTACGAAATTAGTAACTTGTTTCTTAACAAAAGAAGTCTTATGATTTGCGTTATAATTAAGGATGTAGAAAGAAGATCTAATAAAATAAATTTATAAAACACTTATTTCAGATTTAAAAACCAGAAATAGACTCCTCTTGATGTACAACAAATCCCTCAAATTAAACAGCACATAACACTTTTGAGCAAATTCCTTTATGCATTTTATATTTTAGCCTCACTAAAAATTTACTTTTGCTGCTTAATTTTGCATCTAAACTCTGCACAAATTTGTGCAATTTAAATCTTTAATGCATATTTTTCATATCTCTTAATTTTATCTTCCTTTCTAATGATATGTAAATTTTATCAATCAATAACTGAATTTTTATTTTTAATATTTTGGATCAGGTAATTAAATAAACACTCATATAAAATTTAATTGGAAAGGAAATACACAGATGTAGAAATTAAAGGGCTAGATTGGCGTAGATTTTAAATAAAAATTATTTAAACGATTTTGAATATTTTTTAACTATTACGTCTGACAATCTGATTTTTTTACCTTAACTTAAATAAGGTATTTGCACCGATAAAATAAATAAAATAAATTTGAATGAAAACAAGATTTAATATATTTCTTAAAAACATGATACAGTCTCTCTGTATTGCTGCAAAATAGATAAATGTTTCTTTAATATTAGAGTTTAGGATTAGGATGGTTTATCTAGACAATTAAACCGTTGTTGTTTAGCCTTTTTTAAGCAGAAAGAAGCTGTCTACCTTTGAGAAGGGTTGCCTTCTTGGAGTATGTCTTATGGCAAAGTATATGGTGTTCAGTTTGCACATGTGAAAACACAGGAAAAACTCTATGCAGCCAACTTCTTCACTGGGACTTACAATAGCTTTCATAACTTAACATGTGTGGAAATTTGGTAAGTGTCAAGTGCATGGAGAGCGAAAAGTCATTTTGATAAAGAATATTTACAGAAAGCTAACTTTGATATTTAAACAAATTGCTTCAAATGGACAACCGCCAAGTGCAATAAAAGCATTACACCATAAATAGCGTCAGAATTAGTGTCGCTAATCCTGATGCAAGGTTTTAGGAAGAGTTAATCCGTTTCTATTAAATAAGGTATACCGATGTTATGATGCATGCAGTGAAGTTTCCAGTTGCTATCTTCAACTATCAAACATTATTTCGTGTAAATATCCCAGATTAAAAACCACTCTCCATGCTCTTCGGGATTAATGTGTTTCCGTATGTTGGGATGTTGCATTTTGCGTTCCATTGCGCACTGATTTATGAAATGTTACTTTTGTCACATTCTATCATTCTTAAGACTGTAATCATCAATTTTGTTACATCATTTTTAATAATATTTATATTTTTCAAGACATTATGCGTATATACTATGAGTTAAAACGGTGATTTCAGAACTAACGCTTGAAATTTGAATAATCAGGGATCGAATGACACTAAAATTGAAAGGCGTGTTTCTTAAACTATTCCATAAGCAGTCACTTAAAACGATTATTATTAAGTTTGTAAGCTGTAAGTTCTGTATAAAGAATGTTGTACCCATTTTGAAATTACATTCTATAATTATTCATTTGTAGTTTAAAGCAAAACATTCAGAAATCGAATCTAGTTGGCATCGAATTAGAATTTGCTCCAAATTACTCAAACATGAGCATTTTAATTGATTGTTAATTAAGCTGGCTTTTCTGAAAAACGTAATCTTCCTACGACCTACTTTGAAACATTTTCTATCGATTGACATCAGTTTCGATGGAATGAATTGACTGCATCAGAAGTTAGTACTAAATGTTAAGAATAAAGTACTAAATGTTAAGAATAAATAATAATAGCAAGAAATGTCAGATATAAGAGAAATAAGTATAAATAGTCCATTTTCTATTATATCATTGAAACCATTGAGACACAGTGTTAATATCAACAAGCATTTTATTGGAATAAACTTCACCTAATTCGCTTCAAATCAATTCTAAATAATATAAAATACTTTTGCTCAGATTTCAAATATATCTTTATTATTTGGAGATAATATAAATTTGAATTTTCTTGAACACATACGTGTTTTTTTAAAACCTTGTTAAACCATACGCATAATTATTATTAGATTTAAAAGTCATGGTGATAATTGTCAGTTTTGTTTACCTATAATAATTTATATAAACTGATAATTATCATTATCAGTTTATATAATATGTTAATGATAATTATGAGTTTTATTTCCCAAATTTAAGAAATGCTTAATTCTTTATTTGCTGAATATTTTATTCTAATATTTATAGTTTATTTGTAATTGTTTTATTAAATGGACGAGTAATGAGTAATCCCGTTACATCTTTCAGTGAGGTGCAAAGGTTTTTTCTTCATAAACATTATTAGCCTTTCTCAAAACATCAGTATTAACTGTCTTTCTTGAAACGTAAATATCTTGAAACATTTGTTTCGTTATACAAAAAGGCGAAAAAATTATTCTCAATGTACAATATAATACCACAAATAAACCTGACTGAATTTAATCTGTAATTTTTATTATTAAAATTACTTTTGAAAAATACACTTCATTGAAGTCCATATATATATTTCCAGTTACAAAAGTGTTCCAAATGACACAAAGATTGGTGTTCTGGCATTTTATAATTTAAATAAGCCAACTTTGAAACCAAAATTACGAAACCTAACAGTTTGTACCATCTTCTAGTTTCTATACTTATATTTAGGAATATTTTGCACTCAATATTATAAATTAAGCACAAAACGTTTCCCTCTCGTAAGCTAACAATTTGGCGAGTTAATTAAGTCAAAGTTTGCGAGTTTTGACATTGTATTCGATTGCTTTGCCAATTATAATAACTTTAAATTATAATATGAGTATTATAATAATCTGTGGTTTAATGTTTCCCATTGCATGTCATTCAGTAACATTCTTCGGCGATTTACGGGTGTCTTTAATTAATAAATTAATTACATTTGGTATGAGAAAATAGTTTTCGCACAAGTAAATTCATTTTTCATATTTATTTAATGCGGATAATATTACGACCCACAAATAAATTTGTGTCATTAAAGGTTTTTGCTGTAACTATTTGCAATTCGATAATTCCTTCTTGGCTGATCTGTGTTAAGAGCATAACAATGCTGCATTTATAGGATATACAGCTTAACGAAAGTATTCGATTTTGTGAGGTGCTAGCGTCCTCAATGACTAGCGACGACGACAGCACCAGATGTAGAGAAAACAGCTAAACGCGCACGCGGAACGCTCTGAATAGTTTGGAAAAAAGAAAATATTAATCAAAGATGAGTGAGTGGATAAAGACATTTAAAGAATACATGTTTATTTTATGAATGATGCCAAATACCGGACGAAACGAACTCACAATCATCAGTCACGACGCATTTCATGATAAAAAAGTTCATATGGATAGTTTATTTATCATATGGAAATACGAGCATGAATGATTTATTCTTAATTTACACCCGTAAACCCGGCTTGAGATCTTTTTATGAACAATCAATCAAACAGAAGTTTTCATTCTTTAAGTCACTTTCATATTTTTGTAAAAGCATTTTTAAAAATAATTATTGCTATTAACACATGATTTCAATAATTTAAAATTAAATTATTTCCAAACACAGTTGCGTTATTTCCAATATGAAATTATTTTTAAATGTTTTAAATTTATTATTATCTATAAAAGAAAATAAATGCTTATAATTAAACTGTCCAGTAAATTTAATTTCGGCTTCACATATAATTCAGCAGTTTTTAAAAATTAATAATGGAAAGTTATATGCTCACAGTAGTAAGCGTAAAAACAACTTTTCACTTACAAATATACTTACAAACAAAAGAAGGAAGCAGAAGTAGTTAAGTTAAAGAGTTATGTTTAGTTAATGAGAAATTACAGCTGCTGTAGAGGAAAGTATTCTGTTACACGCACACCTGCCGAAAAATTTAAGGAATAGATCCCATTTAACATGGGCGCAGGTGGTTCTGTTTTGCATAAATACTCCCCAATCGAAAAGATCCTAATGAGCGAAAGCATTTATCATATGTTTGACTGCTTCAATATTTGAAATTCAAATTTTGAAGAGTTGTGTTTGTTTCTTGGCGCTCTTCTGTTAAAGTCAACTTAATTATTGCAACCAGAGAGAAGCTCTTTCAAATATTTCGCTGAGTAAGTACGGTTTCCAGTAAAGAGGCGTGATTTTCTAAGCCATTTCACCACTCTTGAGTGGCAGATTAAAATAGTTTAAGGTTAAATGGCTGCAGTATGTGGATGTAGGAACGTCAAAATATTTTGCGAAGAACGAATAACAACTGGAATTAAGTCATCCTCATTTGACTTTGCGTAAGAATAAGTAAACTCTGAATACCACTAATTAAAATATATTGTTTGTGTTTTATAAGTTCATCAGAATGAGGGCATATTTTTGTTAATAAAAGTACTAAGAATTTTATAAAATCTTCAACTACTTCAGCAACAAGACGTTATTTAGGAAAAACAAATATTCATATACGCTTACATACATATTTGTGATTTGAAATCTGATTAAATGTGAAGTATGATTTCACAAAATATATGAAAATCTGTACTCGTGTTAATAAATAAAAGTATATAAATAAATGCTTTTTTGAGCCAATACATATATATATATATATGCAAGCAAAAACAAAACATGTACAGATGCAAAAACAAACTTCATACTTTATGTAAAGGAGTTTTGTTTTCTATTCTACTTCGTCATAGATTGATTGCTTTTTATAAAAATATTTAGCTGATCTGATCTTAAAATAAAATGACAAACTTGTTCTACCAATATCTTATTACGCATATGAAAATTATTACTGCAAATAATAAATTTCTTTACATCTACCTACAAATCTTTTCGTAGATCACTTGCAGAGTAATTAAATCCTCAGATAGCAACAAATCTATCAAGATTTGTCTCATGTAATTATTGCTTTCACAGAAAAGTTTTCGAATTATCAATATTTTGCTATTTAGAGGAAAATATAATCCCATTTCATTGAGAACGATGCTTAAAAAATTGAAGAAAACGGCTAACATGTTTATGGCTCTTTATACACTGGCCGGTGCTCTTTTCGCCTAATATATTTTGATTCCTGACATTATGGAGAGTGGGATTTCGTTTCTTAATTCTAAACAAAAATTTAAGCTAGTCTAGTCAAATGCCTTTTCCTCAAATAGCCTAACTATAAATGGCCAGCGGCAAAATATTCTTTAATTCTATTTGCACTGCAGAATGAAGTATTCTGGCACAAATGATGTCATTTCATACATTTATGAGTATGTTAACCCATTAACCGCCAAAACTAAAAGGAATGTTTCTTTTCTCATGAAAATAATAACAAATATTAAATTAAGCATTTATAACATAAATTTACATTGAAAATTTTAAAAAATGCTCTTACCTGTGGAAAACGCGAGTGCTGCGTTCGCGCAACGTCAGCGGAATAAGACTACGGATGTTGAGTGAGTAGGATTGTACTCGTGTGATGTTTCTTTTGAGTGGAGCGCAGGATTACTGTTTAGCTGTATAACGTTTTATAAATCTACAAATCACTTTACTTGTAATTCATTTAACATTAAAATATATATTGTATTTCTTTTACAAATACAGATTATTTCAATTGAAAGATTCAAGCATGAAAAGCTTGATTACAATCATGATGTAAAACTACATTACATACTTTGCATCTATAAACAGTCTGGCTATAGTACTATTTACAACAAAGTCTTTTGTTATCAACGGACTTTACGATAAAATGTCTACCACTCCATGCAATGGTTTTTGAATGCTGAATTTACTAGGTCTTCCTGTTGCTGATCTACTTTTGGCTAATTCTACACTCTCAATAGGAGTTTGTAAAAGGAAAAATGCATTCTCGCGCCTGGAATCTAAAAGAAACTTTTTATTTTCAGTAGTAAAAAGTGGTGATATTTAGTAAGTTTAGATACGGTCTCACCTCATATAATTTATCAGTATTGTCAATTTGACTATTGTCAAATGCAAATTCTGCTTCATATTCCTGTACTGCAAACGTGATATCGATTCTCGTACAACAGGAGCAGAAATGTCCTTATCAAGAGAACAGTAAATTTTTTCTTGAGATAAAGAATAATATCCTGTAAGCAATAATATTCCAATAAAATCTTATATAGGCTTCAGATGCTATAAATTCTGGGCTTTTTTTCCCCTTGCTGAGCATATATATTTGTTTGTTCAACGAGAAGAGAGTAAATGTATAAACCAAAAAGAAAATCGAAAATCTGTGCACTAGTTTCATGTTCTTTCTGAGACATAACTAACAGTTCCTTTTTTATCCACTTCATGATTTCAGTCTTCTGCTTTTTAAACTTTTTAGTATGACTATAACTGCTTTTAGAAGGCTGAAACTTACTTCTTACGTGAATTTGAACTTCCCCAGCAGTATCATTTGGTAAAATATCATTATCATTATTTAAAACATTGCCATCCCTTTCTTCTTCGTCACTAGCTTCTGCAATTTCTGGGGGAACAACAACAATATCAGTTTCATTGTGGTCATTATTAGCATTATCATCATCTGTTTCTTCATCAAAAAATCTTTGAAGGGCTTCTTCTAATGTAAGATACCTCGTTCTAGGCATTTTTAAACAATTAGAACATGAACCAGAACATCGAAAGGTATGAGTGAAAAAGGAGATTGACTCTCCGTTTCCTGCTGACGTTGCTTCAGCTCAACACCTGTTTTCCCTTTCTTCGCAACACAAATATAAACATCTGACTGATTTAATGTTCTGATAAACAGTGACCTTGACTAAAAGTAGATCACTCATAAGGACGGCGATTCTTTCGTTAAATATTTTCAGCAAAATTACCCGGTCGAAAATTTTGCTTAAATTTTGCTTAAAGTATGAGATTAATTATTATAAACAAAATGATTATTGAAGGCAAATATTTTTTACAGAAATAATCTTCATAATATTCCCTACACAAAATCATCTGCTGGTATAAAATATCTTAGGTATTTATATTTATATACGCATTTATTTTGACCTTTGCATCAACGCAACACCAGCGGCTAATGGGTTAATACTCAGTATACAGAGTATGTTAATGCTCTCTGAGAGCTAAATTAAAATATTGCAGGTTTTAATCCTGTGCCATGAGTTTTATGCAAATTTTATGATCACAAGTATAAGCATTTTCTCATATATATATATATTCAGCACATAAAAATGTATATTGCTTTGTCACCATGTGATCTGAAATTCTGACAGAACAATTGAACCTCTTGTTGTTTTATGCATTAAAGATGGCAAAGTCGTCACTGCATGCTAATAAAATTGCAAATGAATATAGTCGATTTTTGAACTCGTTAATGATACTAGCAAGATAATTTTAGAACAAAAATTGAAGGCTAAATTACTCCTGAAAGCTATATTCGGCTGTGACTAGATAAGACACGTAAGATGACCAGCTAATGCTTCTTAAAATCATATCACTATCCTTTGGAAGAACGGTGATGGAAAAAATAGAAGAAAGAAGGAAGGAAAACATATGTGTTCAATTTTATGAAATTATCATAAAATCTGATCTTCTTAGAAAAAATACAATTATACCAAACTCTAAAATAACAGATAATGAATTTTCACTGCAACTAATAAATACCACAGGGTCATAAATAAATTGTAAAAATTGTGTAAAGGACCCTGTTATTAATTTAGTATAAAGTTTAACAAATGACACAAATTCGTGTTTACAGAAGCCAACACTTTTGGCTTAACTCAAAGATAATGGATAAAGTAAATCTCATGAAGTTTAAGTATGGCCTAACGGCTTCACAACATAACTAGCGCACAATCTAAATCTGACCGAAGTTCGCGTAAACAAACCTGATGGTAAGAATAATTCATTATTCTCATCGAGACGCTAATAACTCAACATTCTAATCGAAAGAGTCAATGATAGCGACGTGGCCTCCAAGCAGGCAAAACAAGCTCTGATTTCACCCTCCAAAACCTGTCTTTGAATATTTCCTTCATTATACCTAATTTGAATATCACGGGTGCTGGAAATTCACATTCTGACAAGGAAATGAAAGAAGGCTTGATACGCTTAAAATAACTGATTGGAAAATTCAAATGAAAATTTATAACTTGTCCGCTTTACTTTTTTTTTTTTGGCTTACGAAAGTTTTCACAAGAGTTCTGTAGTATTGTAAAGGACAGAAAATTTATTTTTGAAACAATTTATATGATTTTCATTAATTTTCCTATCTATTCTAGTTTCCTTATTCTTCTACGTTTCTTTGTATACGGACAGTGTAAAACATGCCTAGAAATATGATACATAAGCACTTTTTGCTTAAAGCAAAAGTCTGTGTTTATACTCAGTAACTGCGGTTACAATATATTTCATATGATAGAGGCCACGAAATTTGACATGTAGAGTTCGAGTTTCAGGCTTTAGGTCAGAGAAATGCTATAAAACTCAAGGATTGGCGTAATCCCTAAGTTGGAATGGCATTTCATATGCTCAAACTTTCAGAAAGTTTTTGCAGTTGGAGTTGAGTTTCTTTGAGGATTATTATTTGGAAATATTTTTTACAAGCTCTTATTTCGAAGAGCAGACTTCGGAGGACTAGAACTGAATCTAAAAAAGAGTGTATTGCATTCTGTCATTTTAGGCAACTAAGGTTATATCTTCTCCATGTGCTTACGGATTTAAGACGTAGATAACCACCGGCAGCTACCATGCTCCTAAAAATATGAAAGCATACAGCATCAAATTCCATTAAATTCCGAAATAAATTCTGTTATGTGGAATAAAAAAATTGAAGAATAAATACTCGTTTATACAAACTTTCCATATGTTTTACATACCTTAAAAACCAATTTGAATCTAATTTTGGGAAATCAAACGAAATTCACAAACGATTATACTTAAAAAAACTGAATTTAAAACGATTATACTTAAAAAATTGAATTTAAAAAGGAGGCGAAGCTTCACCTTAACGGGGATCACACACATAGATGGTTATTTTAAAAAAGTGATAACTAATTACCACAAAGTCTAATTTTTTTGTTTGTTCATAGTATTTAAATGATTGGGGAAAAACTCATAAAATTCTCAAACTATGTTCGCACGTAACGCGATATATTTCCATTGCAGAAACCTTTACTAATATAAATGCATCTAAATATGCAGCTAACTTAAATTTCCAGATTTGGAAGCTCTTACAAGTTGTGCAGGGTGTTCTACATTTATTCAGATGGATTATCATGATAGTAAAAGTTAACCAGCATAATATAATATATTCGTCTACACCTTATTTTAACTGCTTAAGCGGTGTCTAACAATGACCAGTTTACAGATTATAAAATTTTAATTTTAAAGTGACAGTATATTGAGAAACTGAGCAAAAATAACTAGACGAAAATAAATCAACTGGCAGGTGTTTTTAAGGTTACGAATTTATTTTTTGTGAGAACCAATGAAAGTAAAATATTCAAATATAAAACTTTGATAAAACAAGAAAAGAATCCCATCGGAATAAACTTATAACATCCTAAATGTGCGTTAAAGAGTATACTGTTTGAGAAAATCAGTTTTCTAAAGTTTTCTAATAACTTTTAAGGTAGTGAACTAGACAACAGGTAAATATCTAAATTAATGGGAGACAGACACTTTAAAAATTCTCTACCTAGGGAATGAACTCCTAAAGAGTCAATTAATTTTATCTTTGTAAATAGCCTAAATAATGCTATTCCTGTATAGTGTCTTGGCATTAAATAAAAATGTTCATTGTGGCTAATTAATTTTAAATCTCAAATGTTATTGCTGTCCTTATGCAATATTTCTAGAACTTAATTATCTGAAAACACAAAATATGAATCAAATATTAATATACGACATTTTTCAAAAACTAGAGGCAGCATAGCCGATATTAACTATTGAAACATATTCTTCGGATTTCATAATAAATGGCCCTACGATATCAGAGAAGAATTATTAACACTTGATGGATCAGTCATGAGCTGCATAAAAATCAAAATGCCAGTTCAAATTATTTTTTTTCCCGTCTGATATTGTACATACACCCTAAGTATCAAATAAAACCAAAAATGTAATACATTTACAGTCATATTGACAAAAAAAGGTAGCATTAACCACCTTTAGCCTAATATATTCTCAGTTCCAATCTTATCTTTACCTAGGTTCGTACATTCTATAAACCCATGGATATCGAAGGAATTAAGTATAGGGAGCTTAACAGAATACAAAATTGCAAATATGAGGCTTAATAATTTTGTGCATCTCCAAATCAGATGATGGTGGTTCAGTGGGTTTACTAATTTAACACTTTTTTCATTTTAAACAATATTTTAATTACTATATACAGAGCGTATTCTTAGGCCGCCGCCTTCAACATGAACAAACTTTATTCTCTTACAACTAAAGGAGCAACAGCGCCCTCTAGCCTTTTTCTTCAAATTACACAACACTCCCCACCTGAACTCGGTGGAGAGTTCATCTTTCAATAATATATTCTAGAATATTCAATTAATATTTCGACAATAAATCCTGGAGAAATGGTTAAATATAACAAACATGCATACATAATTATAAGCACATAAAATTTTACAAAACATTAAATGATACCTATCAGCAAGGTCAGGAGAATCAAACCTAAAAATACAAAATACAAACATTAGTTAAGTTCCATATTATATAACAATTGTTTAAGCCTTTTTAAGGTACCAGTAGGTGTTTTAATTATGCAAGATCTTATTTTACCATCTCTGCCTGGCATTAATTCCAAAATTTTACCTATTGTCCAAAGATTTCTGGGATGTTTGTCGTCATGAATCAAGACAATATCGTTGATTTTAAACTGAGATGCGTTAGAGTGTGAAGGACAAATATTGGCAGATCTCAGATTAAAAAGATACTCTTATCTCCAACGCTTCCAAAAATGATTTAAAATATCTTTATGGTATTTATATCGTTTAATAATTGAATTTCTTGACCCAGTCAAATTATTTGATGTTATTTTATTAGCAGGCAGAGATAGCAATCGTCTACCAACCAGAAAATGAGAGGGTGTTAGTGGAGAAGGTTCATTGGGATCGGTAAACACGTAGGTAATTGGTCTACAATTAACCATTGCCTCGATTTCAATGAGCACTGTTTCAAGCTCTTAAACAGTAAGGGATGATCGACCAATAATTTTTCGCAAGCTGGATTTTATGGTTCGTACCATACGCTCCCAAAACCCTCCCCACCATGGACCCCTCTCAATAATAAATTTCCAATTTATGCCTCTAGCAGAAAATAATTCTTTCACAGATGAATCACTCAAAGTTTTAAAAATATGTTTTAGTTCTTTATCAGCTTTTTTAAAAGTCTTGGCATTATCGGAGTACACGGTGGTACACAGTCCTCGGCGAGCTAAAAATCTTCGGAAAGCTAGCAAAAAACTTTCAGTGCTGAGATCAGTTACTATCTCTATATGTAAGGCACGAGTGACCGCACACGTTAACAACAGCATGTAAACTTTACCTTGCCTGTCTTTCGTAAAAAATGGACCGGCGAAGTCCAACCCGGTCACAGCAAATGGAGGTGACTCTTGAATTCTGTCTGGAGAAAGTGAAGCGATATCCTGTACCCCAGGACGAGCACTATATCGTTTGCATATCACACATTTTCTGATGATAGTCTTAACACGCTGTCTTCCCTTAATGATCCAATATTTGTCTCTGATCTGAGTTAGTGTCGAATTAACTCCAGCATGGAATACCCTTTCATGCGAGTCCATGATGATCAACTCGGTAAACTTGCATTTTGAGGGTAATAGAATAGGATGTTTTAAATTCTCGTGACAGTCTGCAAATTGAATGCGACCTTTCAACCGAAGAATTCCCTTTCTCATCAAGCCTTGGATTAAGGGAGTAGATGGAAGAATCGAGAATTGATTTTTTATTTGATAACTTAATTATTTCCGCTTGATACGATTCTCGTTGCGTAATTTTTACCCAATAATGTTCAGCTGCTTTAATCTCAAAAGCACTTAAAGGTCCATTCTCTGTAGACCTTTTCCGAAGCCTCCCAATAAATCTAAATACATAGGCAGTAATTCGAAGTAATTTTCCTAAAGAACTGAATTTTTCTATATGCAAAATTGGGGATTCATTGTTAATTACAGGTGCAGTCAAAATAATACTTTTTCTTAACTCCAACGATTCTGAATTTGGTTTTAATTTCTTTTGTTTTGGAAAGTTTTCAGTAGGAAAACGTAACCAGTGTGGCCCATGCCACCACAGATCATTCTTAATTAGTGACTGAGCACTAATTCCTCGAGTCAGTAAATCGGAAGGATTTTGTTTTCCTTCGCAGTGGTTCCACAATTTGTTGTTGCATATACTCTGTATTTCTGTAACACGATTGGCGATAAATGGTTTCCAATTATTTGGCGAACCTTTAATCCAAGTAATGGCGATTTCGGAATCACTCCAAAAATAAACATCCTCAATTAAATCACAAACAATTTTTTCAAATATTTATACATTCGAGCAGCCACGAGTGCTCCCATTAACTCTAAACGAGGAAGCGTGATTGATCTTAAAGGTGCAACTCTGCATTTCGACATGATAAAGGAAGTTTTAATTTTAGAATCACTCGTACAATATCTGAAATATGCGATGGCCCCATATGCTTTAGGACTAGCGTCCGAAAATAGGTGAA
The DNA here is from genome assembly GCF_044657685.1 of Stegodyphus dumicola. NCBI lineage: Eukaryota > Metazoa > Arthropoda > Arachnida > Araneae > Eresidae > Stegodyphus > Stegodyphus dumicola. The sequence continues at coordinate 92,192,584 of NC_140772.1, read as the reverse complement.
GGCTTATATTCATTGGATCATTATCAAAGAAATTTCGCTGTATCGATATTTCAGTTAAATCATTAAGTTCCTTCCGCCAAATGTTGAATTTGTCCTTAATCTCTGCAGGAAGGACCTCATCCCAGTCAGAACCGGAACACCAGATTTCTTGCATAATAATTTTTGCCCGAATAACAAAGGGTGCAATAAATCCAAATGGATCGTATATTTGGGCGATGCTTTGCAAAAGTTTCCTTTTTGTAGCAAAATCGTTTCCAGTAGAAAAGTCAACTAAATTTTTTAAATTTAACTTAATATCGTCTTCAATGGAATTCCAAATCATGCCTAAGAAATTCGATTCACTAGTTAATTTGTTGTCTGATTCCTTAATCCCATCTGAGACCCATAAATCGTTTAATGCTTTAGAATTAGTTCTTAATTTTCTGAAATTCATCCCAGCATCCTTAAATATATTAACCGCATCTACAGATAACCGATATGCATCTTCAACCGTTCCTGCTCCAAAATATAGGTCATCGACATAGACAGAAGAATTTAACATTTGGAAACTGTCCGGCATTTTATCTTTATATTTTCGAATGTGATATTTTATAGTGGCGGCCAAAATGAAAGGAGATATAGTCAAACCGAAAGCTACGCGACACATTTGCATAATCTTAAAGGAGTCATTATTTTCATTAAACCAAAGAAATTTTAAAAATTTTCTATCACCTTCAGCAATTCCTATCATCAAAAAGGCTTTTTCAACGTCTCCACAAAACGCTATCTTAAACTTACGAAAATTTAACATAATGTCTAGTATATTTGGATTTAGATTAGGTCCCGATTCAAGGCAGTCATTTAACGAATTCGTGTCCTCTGTCCTTGAGCTAGCATCGTACACAATTCTTACCTTAGTAGTTTCACTAGGTCGTATCACTGCTCGGTGAGGCATAAAATATCCCAAATTTGTATCATTATTCGGACATTCCTCCACAATTCCTTCTAATATCTGGTTCTCAATTATATTTTTATATTCCCGAAAAATCTCCGGAGTTTTACTTAGTTTATTGTGAAGGTTTGCGAATCGTTTCTTAGCTACCTCAAAATTATTTCCTAAATTATTTGGACTGTATTTCCAGATTAAATTTGCCTCATATCTTCCGTTTTTAAACTGCAAATTTCTTTCAAACTGGTCTACTATTTCGCAGTCAATATCGGAATAATCATCAGAATTATTAATTCCCATATGTTCTAATTCCCAAAAACCTTTTAAATCTTTCAACACAACAGTGTTTGTCATTACCGCTAAATTTTCAGAACAATTTTTGTTTGTTTTATTTTTCTCGATTCCTGCGGCAACCCAACCAAACACAGAACTGACTACGTACAACCCTTCAGATATTTTAATTCTTTCAGAATAAACTACATTCCAGAATTCATCCCCTCCAATTAATATCTCAACATCTATGTTATTTTTTCTTGCGCAATCGGCGATCTGCAACCCCATATGCTCCATGAAGTCTGCAATTTGTTTACTAGGCACACTGATGGACGCCGAGGAAATAACATCCGAGATCAAACATTCAATTTTTATTTTATTATTTTGTTTCCAATTCTGAATTTCGATTTCAACGACCGGATAGGAATGATTCATTGCCTTCGTCGCACCAAATGAATAAACAGAAAGTCTTTCATAACGGATTGGAGTAAGTTTTAAATGGTCGGCCAATTTTTTCGTTATAAAGGATCTGTGACTGCCTTGATCAAGAATTAATCTAGTTAATTTTGATTTATACTTAGAACAAGCATAAACTGTACAAGTTTGTAATAATATTTCCCTGGCATTACAGTCATTATTATTATCACCTTGAGGAACAGAAGCAATCAATTTTAAGTTTTGAACTTTATTTCTTTCCTCAGAATTCAAAGTCAGAGATTCAGTTGCATTTTCGGAATAACCTTGTTCCGAATTTTTGTTTACAAGGGATTTATTAGTACAAATCGATTCATTGTGATACATACCGCCACATTTATTACATTTAGTTTTATTTCTGCACCTTTTTGATGTATGGAATTTTTTAAAACAAGAATAGCAGCGGTTTTCGGATCTTAGTTTCTTTAATTTATCAGAAACATTCACTTCGCATTTAAATGACTCGTGCAAATTATCACAAAAGATGCATTTTCGGTTAACTGCAGTATGAAATGCAGCCGTGGGTGTATTTTTTACATATTTTCTAGTTTCATATTTTGATTGATCGACTCGCGGAGGCACAGGATTTTTCCTTTCGCTTAATACTAGATTTGAAACTTCCCTGCATTCTATTTCCGTTTTAATAAATTGTGTTAATTCCGAAACTTCAACTTTATCTTTCGATCCTCTTTGCCGATTAAATTCCAAAACTAAATCGTCCGGAATTAATTTTAATAATATTGGAATTAATAAATGTCCATATGAGCCAGAAGTTACTTCTAAAGTTTCCAAATTACGAATCGAAACTTCTAATTCGTCATATAATTTACGTAAAGCCTTTACGTTAGCAGAATTTTTAACAGCTTCTAAATTGAGAATTTTATTCATGAATGAATTAATGATCAGGTCTTTTCGACCATATCTGTCCTTTAGTAATGCTACACAACTATCATAATTACTTTCTGTTAACTCAAAGCCTGGCACAACATTCGAAGCTTGTCCCGTTAAGAATGTTTTTAAGTATACAAATTTTTGTATTTTTGAAAGCGTTTCGTTTTTATGTATCGAATTTTCGAAACTATTCCAAAATTCATTCCATTGTTTGGGGTCTCCCCAAAATTTATCAATCATTAATTTTGGTAATTTCAGCGTACTACTCCCACTAGAACTGGAACTTACATGCAAAATTCCATTACCACTAGACTGGTTTAAATGAGAACTTTGGGGATTCCTCGCTGGCGGTACTGCGGTAACCGCACCTAGAAACTGCTTAATTTGACTACAAGCAATTATACATTTGTCATTGTATTCTTCGCTTATACTACAATCTTCTTCAATTAAGTTAACATCAATTAACTCTTGTATTTCATCATCAAGCGTTCTTAAATTATTTTTCTTTTCGGTTAATAATTCAAACAATTCTCGTAATTCTTTAATCAAATTTTCCTCCCCTTCAATTTTTAATTTATCTTCAATCACTTTAATTAACCTAGTAACAGACGATCTCAATGTGGAACGTTTACGTTTCAATCTATCTAACTTCTCTTCCATTTTATTTAATTTAAATACACCCACGACAGCAATAATAAATACTTACTAATGTACTACAAATAATCACTAAATAATTAATTTAAGATTTCCCTACCTTTATTTGGAATTCCATTGTCACTTGAATATGAAATATCCATTGAAATCGAAACACTTGGATCGAACACCTAAAATCTTCACAAAGCCTTAATTCCTTACGCCGATGCACCATTTAATAAATTTGTGCATCTCCAAATCAGATGATGGTGGTTCAGTGGGTTTACTAATTTAACACTTTTTCATTTTAAACAATATTTTAATTACTATATACAGAGCGTATTCTTAGGCCGCCGCCTTCAACATGAACAAACTTTATTCTCTTACAACTAAGCGAGCAACAGCGCCCTCTAGCCTTTTTCTTCAAATTACACAACATTAGCCTAATATATTCTCAGTTCCAATCTTATCTTTACCTAGGTTCGTACATTCTATAAACCCATGGATATCGAAGGAATTAAGTATAGGGAGCTTAACAGAATACAAAATTGCAAATATGAGGTTTATCACTCTAACATGTTTATTATATACTTGTATTAATTATGATTATTAGATAACTGGCTATTGTACACTTAAAACACTATTGTATCAATTATTTCAGTACCTAGATTACATACCTTAATTCATTAATCTCAGTATTTTATCAAACGGTATAAAAATTTCCTCGATAGATTAATTATGTAAATATCTTTCAAAATATACATGTTCCATGGATTATTTATATTATAAACACTTTTAAGCTTTAAATTAAATTTCAATCAATGAATAATTAAACAATTGTACAAAAAATAATATAAAATTAAGTTACAATTGAAATTCTAAACTTATACTGATCAACTAAACTTTTCGACCAGAACGACACTCTTGAGCTAAAGAGTTCATCCCACGACCAAGTCCCTCAGGATGTACTTGTTCACACTTACTAGCTTGGGAAATTGGGATTGAGTCCTTTGCTCAACCTTAGTATCTCGTGAGGCTGCAGTAAACATTAGCAAGGAATCAACCCTATTTAACTACTCCTTCGTAATATTCGAAGTATCAAACTCCGAGCAGCAATTTCTCAGAACAAAATTACAGTTCTCTCACGGACAGGTTACGAATACCTCAACAACTCTCGGAGGTACAATGTTTTAGCTATTTCACGGCATAACACAATAAACGGATAGCGACTGTTCCAACAAAAATTATGGTTCTTACCGAGTAAATATATTTTGATACAACAACTTCTTGGACACCGAATCTCATTGCGATGTTATATCTCAGCGATCAGGGACGACGAAAGCGAACTCACTGCCCAGCATTCAACGACATGCTCCACTTGAAAATCAGGGGTCAAAGCCCATTTTCTGGGGTAACCTACCTGCCTTTATTTTATTTTTCTTATATTTTTCTAAATGTTAGAATCCTTTAAGTCACCAATAAATCTCTAGACAATTTTGAAACTATTTATTGAAACCCCCAAAGAAATTCTCAGGAAATTTAGCTTTATTAATACTGGTTCAATTATAATAGCAAAATTTAGCTTTAGGAGAAAACTTTTCCGTGCGCTCTACTAGAACCAACGAGAATAAAGTAATATATTACAGAGATGTTTCAAGATTTTTTATTTAAAAAATTTTATGAAAGTTCTCAAAAGCAGTTTGTCGGAGTTGTGAGATAGAAAATAAAAAATGAAATCGGAAAGGTGAGACCTAAGATGAAGCCGTAGAATTCGTAACTCTGACCTTTATAAGTAAATAGCCGCTACGCGGACAGCCTTCGTCTGGCTTTTAAATGTACCGTAAAAATACCTAAAGGGAACACCAAACATTAAATTTAAAACTTGCACAGAATTTTACTTTTCAGAACAACTTTATCAACACAATTTCAATAAAAAATTTATCACATATTAAAGAATTACAATGAAGCGATATCCCTTAATACAAATATTAGTTATCCTAATAAATAAATTATCCAACTTCCCGCTGCAAAAATCAATCATGCTAAACTTTTCAGTATCTTGAAAATAGCGAAATAAGCAATAAATATTTTATATCATATTTTCAACAGTCAGCAGTCCAGAATACAAAGCTTTGAATGATAAACTGTTTTCAAAACCACATTTCTAAAATAATGAAACTATTCAAAATGATGTAATTTCATCAAAAAAGGATCAAATTAAAAAAATCTTATTCTAATTTTGAAAACGTCGCTTCGAGGTGCACTGGCTCTTGTCTAGATGCACCTATGTACCAAATTCAGGAGCCCTGGGTATATTAGCTTACGCGCAGAACAAGCGAAAGACCACACACACACAGACTCTTTCTTTTATTATATGTAGAGATATGTATTCAGATTTCGAATGTGTCGACAGTTAAAGGCTGGCTATTGCAGTTGCTGACAACCTTTGAACACGTGTTAAGCTGTCTGAATGGAAAAGGCGATGAAATAGAAAGTTTCACACGCTTGCAGCTATGTAATATTATTAAATAGCTTCTCCGTCTGTTTTCCATAAATTAATTAAATTACGTTAAAATGCTAAGGAACTGAATTTAAAGAGAACGAATATTAAATAATAGTATATTAAAGTTTGTCATTTGTACAAAACAAATATCATATGAAGGCAGCAAGAAATACAACCATATCTGTGTATTATCTTAGATATTTCTTTCTACTTTGATTGATTGTCAAACCCGAGAAGACCCAAAATATAGCGGTCAAATTTATAATCGAATATTTTATAAATAAAACTACAAATGAGATAAAGTATTTTAATTATCATACTGTACAGTATAACTGCCTTATTAACCACTCAGGTATTTATTTCATTTTCAAACTGCATAATTAACACTGAGTGATTTTAACATGATCCAGTCTAGTGGGCACTAGAATGTTTGAAAACAAATAAGTATAAACATATTACTAACTTTTCCTAATTTTTCTTTCTATATCACCGTAACAAATTCTATTAAAATTATATATAAGCAACTTATCTTCCCTCCTAATCGTCATCAAATGAATTCTGATCAGAGTTATACTCTCAGCAGGTATTCATCTGCATGTTTTTCCTTAAAACTTATTGTAAAGAAGATCCTTCCAGAACGCCTAAAATTTGAGTAAATATGGTAATAATACTTTTATTCCTCTTGTGCATTATAATACTGTAATCTGCGAAACATTAATATTGGTTAGTTGTTTAAAATTTGCAAAAAAGGAATTTAGTTGTCAAAGGTTTTAAATAAAATTCCGTCTATTTCTAGTGCGATAAGACACAGGTTACTTTTCTTCAGCAGGAACAAAATATATAATATATATATATATATATATTTCTGGTCATTCAGCAGTTAACTGGCAAGGAAGTGTGAAGAGACATTAGGTATTTTTCGAAGCATGCAAGATGAAAAATGAGCTACTCCTTTTCCTGAATCGTACCGCGGAACTCTGGAATACACGCCCAGCGTGCAGACCACTACACCACGAAGGCATGCTAAGAAGGGGGGAGAAATACCTTATAAAATTTCCGAACCTTGTACTCGCAGTTCTTTCTTTTAATATATGGTATTGAAGTACTTAAATTTCAATTAAAAGTATCAATATACGAACTGCTAAAATTATGCTGATAATATAAAATTTAAACATTGAATTTTTACTTGTAAGTGAAGATATTCTAAGCCTTGGGAGAATTTTAAGATTTATTTAAATTTTCAAAACAGTACTGCATTGACAAATATAATTTGTATAAATTCAATTTCCTACTTACATTAATTAATAGTTAATTATATATATATATATATATATATATATATATTTCTTATTCCCAAATGAACAAAAAACATTTCAATTTCAACTTCTTTCCCATCGCTTTTTTTTCGAATTATTTCAATATTTTATCGAAATTACTTCCTCGTTTTTCAACAAAATTGCATTTTGTCGTTATTTTAAACTTTCTAAGAAAAAAAATACGGATTGATTAGAAGCTGATTCTGCACTAACAACAAGAAAGCTATTAATTAATTATACTGAATCGCTTCAGTTAAAACAAAAATAAGTAATAAAAAAAGAAGTAAAGCTTTTAGTCACCGAAGGCAAGATTTCTCTCAGTATTTGTTTTTTTCAAAAATTTCTTTCCTCCCGATAGCCCCAGGTCGAGAAAATACTCGCACAGTATTTCACTTTGGGAAACTTTGCATTTTGTCCTTTGAAGTTAACTGTAAGTCAAGTTCTTTACAATTTATTTAAGTTTTCTTATACATTGCTTTAAATGCAAACAGTTGGTACTATTTGAAGATATCTCTGTTTTTGAAAGTAGTAAATAATTTAATTTTATTTGCAGTCATGTTGACTGCTAAATCTAAAATTCAGAAACGCGCTGGATTTCCACTGGTTATGAAGGCACTGGCTTCCTTTTTATTCTAAACTCTGTTTTTATTTGCAGAAGTATATGCGAACAAATTGGTCTTTATTTTGTTTCAAGGTATAGTAATGTACTTGAAGCAGACAAACTGTTCTTAAGAGGATATTAAACTAAAAATTCTAATTTTTGAAAGTTTGAATGTTACATAGTTTACTGATAGATTCAATTCGTTAATTGCAATTGGTGCAAAACACATTACTGTTTTGTCCATTTTAGACTGTACCTCTTCTTTGCTCACAATCAATTCATAGTCAGCATTTTTGTAATTCCCCAAAGAATGTGGTGTATGTATCGCGCTTAAATAACCATAACATGAAATACAGTTCTAAGCAAAATAGGTTTTGGGATTTTTTATTTTCTTACAAAATATATGCAGCTTAAATTTACATAGTTTTATCTGGCCTTTCACTTTAAGTTACAGTGTATTAACAACCAAAATATGTGTATTTGATTTTGTCTCTTTATTTGTTAATTTATGTTTTCCTTTCAAGAATCGATCAAATTGGTGACTTCCCATCTCATTTTGAAAGTTTAGAGCGATGTCAAATAGCACTTTCTTTGACGAGCTAGACATTTATTTACTTGATTGTTTACAGGAGATTGCCATTTACTTTTCTCTCTATTACGTATTTCTAAATAACCAGATCCATATAAGCGTTTAGAAATTAAGAAATTAAAATCATTAATCGTGAATGTGGAGCAGTATGCTGCAACATTTATTAAAAATAATCTTGAATGGTTTCAAATTTTAACGGTAGCCCAAATTGGTTTGTTAAGGTTCCTTTACGCTCTTGCAGAGCTCTAGTCTGCTGTTATACTCATTCCTACTCATTCCAAATATTTGGTGCCAACAATTTAAAATGTGATACGCCATTTATAGTAATTTAATGCAAAGTGCCGGTTCGATACTTATATCCCATTCGGGACTAACGTCACCTTTGGGCTAATAATCAAAATTATGCTGAGAAATTAATTAATTAGATTAATAAATTTGATTAAATCAATTTGATTAATTTAATCCAAATAGTGGTAGACTATTTAACAGAAAGATTAAAAAATAAAAGTTTAAACAAGTACAAAGCAACATAATGGTGTGGTGTATTTAATTATGGCAAAGCACACTAGGGCTATCTGCCTAAGGGGAGGGATGCCTTCGTGGAGGACTTTCTAAGGGAAACTGGCTCGTATACACGTCACACATGGGGAAAACCACGAAAACACCCATGCAGCCGGCCCGTTCGCGGGATTCGAACCTCGGACCGAACTACCAGTGTTCAGCGACTTTACCGCTCGGCCGCTGGTGGGCCAAAGTAACATAATAAAATTACATAAAAATATAATAATACTAAAATGAAACCAATAGCTGAAAGTTCTTTGCCTTTTCCAATAAGCAGCAGAAACATTTTCAAGAGAATTAAGGTTTTGAATTATACCTGCATGATGGTCAAAGCAAATTTATGAGATAAATTTAAAAAATAAAACATGATTACAAATAATAAACAAATTTAAAGTAATTTAAAATAAAATGCAAAACCATTAATTTTTTTATATAATGCAATTAAAGAATATTATTGAAAGTGTGTTAAAATTGTTCTATCAATCATCAAAGTTTAATCTGCTCCTACGTAAAGTTAATCAAATCATAATACGGAAAATTTAAACAGTGTAAAATTATAATTATCAGAATCAGAAACATAAAACAATTGGGCAAATTAAAAGCAATTTGGTAAATTAATATTCATTCTATAAACATTTAATTTAAACAACGGCGATATTTCTAAATAGATGTTGAGCAAATTCAATAATTAAATCTTAACTAAGCAAAATAATTCAAATTTCAAAATTAGGAAAATGATACCATGTTATTTTTTTTTTTTTTTTTTTTTTTTTGTAAATTACCTAAAAGTAAATTAAATAAGAGTAAATGAAATAATAAGTTGTAAATTACTTAAAAGTAAATGAAATAAGAATTATTTTTAGATAATTTTGAATAACTAAACAGTATTCAAATTGGGGCAATAGAGGAGAAAATTCGTATAAGGTAAGCCTAAATTTGGAAAATCATTTGAAAGTCATAAAAAATTTTTTTGGAGAATATTTAGTGGAATAATCAATGGAAATAATTCAATAATAAATTGAAAGGTATAACAAAAGAGGAGAAATGAAAAACTTGTCTGAAAAGCTTAGCTTTTGAAACAATTTTCTCGAGACTGCAAGGAAAGGAGATGTGATGGTATGAAACCAGTTAGGTTGTAGGATTATCGTTTGATAAAATGGAAAACAAAAGTTCCAGAACATAGCTGCATACATGTTGCAAGCAAAAATTAAATTACTGAAAAAATGTCATTGAAGTGACTAAATTCTTAAAATTTATTACAGAAATTAAATTTATTAAAACTGTGAAAAACTAAAAACGAATTGAAATTGGAATTGAAATTAAATTATTACTTATAACTGAATAAATCGAAACTGTTAGCTAGATCCATGCCGTAGACAAAAATATTGTATTCTTAGGAAATGTAGCATTTTAATAATTTCAAATGAGAAACAATTTGATTTTATTGGAGAAGGGGGAAAAAGTTATGAAAAGGGAAAACGCAAGTACAGTACACTCCCGATTATCCGCGGAATTGGGTGGCGCGTCCGCCGCGGATAACGAAAATCGCGGATAATCCGAAAAAAGCTAAAAACAGGTATAGCAAAAGAGAAAACAGTCATTCCAACTTTGAAAAATCGTTTTATGTACAATAAAACGTAAAATAAACATCAGGAAATGTTTAATTAACGCTTAATAGTTTAGTATATCATTCAAAACTAACCTAAAATGCATTTTGTTAATGAAAACAAAAAAGTGTTTTGTACTTACGAGAGGCGTCAAGGATACACGGAAAAATTAATACATATGTACTGTTTTAATACTGTAATGTATTATGTAATTACAAAAGCATAACTGTAAAACTACACCTTTTTGAAGAAATCAGTCATTTGTGTTTGCTTTTTGCTTTGGAAGCATTTTCTTTTGATCCGAGATTGCATTTTTCGTAGCATAAGTTTCTCGGCCAACTCCGCGTCGTCTTGTTCTTCCAAATAGCTCAGCGGTCCATCGACTTGTTCCAAAGCCGCTTCGTGAATCTTCTGCATCTGCACAGTGGGCTCAACTTCGCCTTCACTTCGCTGTCCTTCATTCTCGGTCTCTCCCCTTACTTTCTTCACAATTTCGTCATATGTCAAGCGTTCGAAGCCCGGTTCGTTGACCTCACACTCCAACAACTCGTTAATGTTTTCAGCATCGACGTTCTCACCCCCCGGAACTGTTTTCACCATATCGGCAAGAGTTGCCGTGGGCGTGTCTACATCTTCATTCTCTTCTTCACAACTCAAAGGGGTTAGGTTGTTGTTGGCTTTAACATTAGGCATGAGTTTTCTCCATGAATTTATGAGGGTTAACGGTTTCACTGAGTCCCATGCAGATGCAATATCGTAGATGCTGTCCAAGATTGTGTAATGTTTCCAAAACTCTTTAAGATAGTAACCTTCTTCAATTTTGGTCATTAGCAGCTTGGTTCGGTATGTTCTCTTCATTGTTGCAATGACTCCTTAGTCCATGGCTTGGATTAGCGCAGTAACGTTTTGGGCAGGGGAGAAACTTTGCAAAAATTTGTCTATCAGAAGTCTTTAGCACGCTTGTTGCTGGGTGAGAAGGTGCGCTGTAGATCAATAGCACAGCTTTTTCAGGCACGTTTTTCGATTTAAGATGTTTACGCACTTGAAGAACAAAGATTTTTTCGAACCATTCTTAAAAAAATGTTTCGGTTCATCCATGCCTTTTTTTTTTTTTTTTTTTTTTTTTTTTTTTTTTTTTTGATTGGTTAAAGTAATCAAAGAGAAAATTTTCTATTTTTGTGCCTTTGAAGTATCTCGTGTTTTTTTTTTTTTTTTTTTTTTTTTTTTTCTTTTTGACTTTTCAATGACAACAAGTCTAAGTTTATGTCCACCGGTAGCGTTACTGCAAGACATGATAGTGATCTTTTCCTTGCTGCTTTTATGACCCGCCGCTTTACTTTCACTTTCAGATGCTAAAGTGCGAAATGGAAGATATTTCCACAAAAGTTCCGATTCGTCGGCATTGTAAATTTGTCCAAAAGATAGCTCTTCTTTTAAAACAAATGCTTCAAATTCATGGTGGAAAACGGCTGCTTGTTGGCCAGCACTACGTTTCTCCCCATGAAGTCCAATTTCTCGAATTCCATGTCGCTGTTTAAAACGAGTCAATCAGCCAGAAGACGCATCAAAATTTCATTTCAGGCCTAAAAACTCAAAAAAGGTTTTTGCCTTCGCCGCAATGATAGGACCAATTACAGGAGTACCCTCTTTCCGAACTTCAGCTAACCACTCTGTCAATGCCGTGCCTAGCTCATCAAAGGTAGAACCCTTCATAATTTTTCGCGTTTTCATTGCGGAAGCACTGTCCGACATTGATGCAAAGTTCACCAGTTTGTCTTTTTGCTTTAGAATGTCACGCACTGTTGTTTACGCGATTCCGTAATCCAATTCCATCTGCTGCCTAGTAGCGCGGTTTGCTACTTTGGAAATTATTTCTAGTTTTTGCGTAATCGTCAACACAACCTTCTTTCGTTTTCCTGACATTTTAAATCGATAACGAAAAACACAAAACCAAAAAGCACAAGCACTGAACACAATAAAAGATAAGAAATTAACTCCGACCGGTTCGTAAACACTATCAGGCTTAAACTAACAATGTCGAGTGGGAGGAAGTGGACGTGTCAGTAAGATTAAGACGAGAGAGGGCGGTGGAGCGGGCTCTGCAGGGGTAAGTCTGAAATCACTTACTAATCAGAGGGGAAGGTTCCGAGAAGGCCTGGGATATTTTTGCCATAAATAAGCACGATGTTTAGCAAATTTAACGTTTCGCTCAGTTTTGTGAACATTTATTTTGTTACGGATTTAAATACCAAATCCGTAACACTAGGTTACCGTTACCAAATCCGTAACAATATTTTCTTTGCTTTAAAACTTGAAAAAAAAAACTTTGTGCGGCAGGCGCGGATAATCGGGAGTCTACTGTAACATTAAATAGGCTTCATATATTTGGCTTATAATATGTCTGGAATAAAAATGCTCGTTTGTTCTTAACAGGGAATTGCTTTAATAATCATTTCTTCATTGCGTATATATTTACATGTTCAGAAAAGCTGAGAATTTAGTATTGGGATACCTTCCTCATAGGACGGGTGTATAATAAAACTGTTTGCAAGTAGTTTCATTGTATCTCAATTTAGCTCATCATTCGTAGCATTTTTCTCACTATGTTTTTTTCCAAGAACATTGGGGCTGTCCCAGAAAATCCTTTTCTGTTTGATAAATGCCAGAGTAGTCTTAATTTCTGACTGAAGCTTGCAACATTCGATGCTACCTCATCTCTACACATTTTCAATGTTAACATTCTTTGCATTTCATTTCTACAGTATTGTTATTTGGTAAGATAGTATGAACTGTATTCCCTCTTTCTTGTGCTGATTTCCACCAGAGCTTACATTTTTATGGAATTTATTGTATAAACGTAGGACAGTTTTATAGGATAGTTTATAGTGTCTTTATCGGACAGTTTTAGGATTTCGGAGTTGAATTTCATACGTTTTAGACATTTTGAACAATTAAATTCATTTCTAATTTTTTTTTTCAGATTAACAATCCATAAATGCCGAAGTGATGATATAGTCATTGTACAAGTTACTTGCAAATGTTAACGTTTTAATGGTCTTCCTCTTCTTTCCTTTCATCACATACGTATTTATGAGTACTGGAAGTGTGTTATGCACAAGAGCTTATTTTCTTTTATTTTGTATATAATTTATATATACATATAATATTTTCTAATTAATTAAGTGAACATAAGTGAGAAGAAAATATTATAATATTAGAACGTTGCGCGCCTACAACTTGCACGCAACCAAGGGTGACTGTGAAAGCTTGTATAAACCACAGAGTCTTGTAAAGGGTTTAAGTCCCTTTTTATTCAACGTAATGAATTACAATTGCGTTCTCTTGACGCTTACAAACGGTGCCAACTCGGCAGTCAAAATAAAAATAAGAACCTGAAAAGAAAGTAAAGACAATATTCTAACTACGAGGCTCTCTAAAATAACCAACTCACCGCGTTTTACAACAGCCGCAGCTAATTCAGCAGACTTGAAGCTCACTGGAACAATTGCAACTACTTCCCGCCAAGCACATAGGCCGCAACGCGGGGTTCTTCAATTCTCGATTTCTACCTCCGCTCTCGCTAAGTAAGAATAACTCTCTCACACCGAACTCGTTTCCTTCTATTTAAATCATACTACTTCCGCTGATAATTTGAATCCTTGCGCGTTCTACTCAAATTTACATATTCTGGCATTGGCAGTTCCAGGGGAAAGTAAGGCTTGACAGGAAAGATAGTTTAAACTTAAAATAAATGTTAGTTAAAATAAATATAAACCCTACATTTGCCGCTGCCAGAATTTGGAAAACTTGGAAGCAGGTCCTACAAACGACCTGTTGTTAGTTTATCTAATTCTGAACTAACTGGCGAAAGCCTCGTTTACACAAAAAAATCTTATGTAACAATTATATATTAAAATTCTGTTAGTCGTTACAAAGCTTTCTTCTTACAGCAACTTTTCCTGGACTTCATCAATCAATCTTGGTCTTTCCTTCCAGCATCTGGAAGGAATAAGTATCAGTATCTTTCTACATGCATTATAATTTACACTTTCTTGAAACAATAAATTTTTGTTTTTAACGTTTCGTTTTTCTTAGTTATTGCTTACTTCACATTCATTCAATTTTTCAAGCATTAATTTAACTTTACCCTGGCTCTCCACCATGTGTGGTGTCAAACGGGAATATTCGTGTTTTAGTCTTACAACACTTCCCCTAACCACCATGATTTGTTAGAATTCAACAACCAAATAGACACATCTTACTCGACATTCTACAACTCAATGAGCTACTTTAATATTCTTAAAAATTCAAATGTAGGTGGAGAACCCTACAAAACACATTCATTCTAGCTTCCCCCTCATTCATCTTTAAACATGCAGGCTTTCGCTCTAAAGCATGACTTTACAGTTTAATACTTAAATTTTGACTTCATTGCTTTTAAGCATTCACTTTTAGCATCTACAATTTTATGCTTCTAGACTAAATTCTACTTTTACATAACATGCAAGTACGAGTATTTACATACATTTACAAAAGTTTAATACATATGCTTTTTACAATTTACCATAAAATGAATAAGAGAAAATAAATTTTTACTTTACTCATTCTTCGCCAAGCTGGCGGCACTGGAACTAAAATTCTTATTAGTACAAGAATACGAAGTTATTTTTATCTCCGGCCAAATTTTGGCTTTAACATAACAGAATTAGTCTTTCGACCAACAGAAAATGCTTGTTTTTAGCTTTTACACTTAAAGAAAATAATACTTTTGCCTTAGCTAAATAAAGTAAAACAAAACTAAGTCTCAACCGAGACATATTGACTTTCGTCAAAACATAGAACTTCGTACTTATGCATAACATTTCGGAACAAAAGAGAAAAAAAAATTATAGAAGGTTTTAACTTATCTTTGAGTTTTCGATGCTTGAAACTCCGTCATCCGTTTTTGACAAAATTGATCCCAAGTTAGAGGTGTCATGGATGTCAATCTTCTCCTTATTGATCTCCGAGTGTCGTCCCCGTTGCTCTTTCTTTTGCGTCCTCTACATGCTGGCCTCTTGACGGAGTAATCGTCTGGTTGTTGGCCTTTGCGTTTCTGCCTGGGACGGCTGGTCGTGACGTCCTCCGGTCTGGAGTCCTTCTTGAATTTCTTCTGTTCGTCGTATTTTTGTGCCTCCTGTTGGCGTTTCAGTTTCCGGAACGGCGGCCTTGCTGGCACTTGACTCTGTGGCCGTGTGCGCGTTCTCCTTGATGTGTAATTTCTCCTGCCATCTTTTGTAGGTGGTGTTTTCGTCTTTACCACGGTTTCTTTACCCGGTTCATCTGTATTTTTGTTTTTCTTAAACGCCGGAGTTTGAAAATTATTTTTTCTTTTTGATACCGACGTCCGGGTTGTAGAAGTGCTAGGTCTCTCTTCAGTTCTCCGTTTCTTGGGTGGTGAAATAGTTGTTGCAGTCTCTGGCCCTTCTATTTCGTTTAGACTTGAGTCCTGCAAGAAACTTTTAAGGATTTCAAAATCATTTGGATTATAGTATTTTTTCACCTGGTCGGGACTTGCTTTACAGATTTCCCCTCTCTCGTTTTTAAGATATAAGACTACTCCTTTGATTTCCTGAATTACATAGGGGCCTTCAAACTTTGGAGCTAGCTTTGCCATAAAATTGTCTGGGGCACTTGATAAAGAAAATTTCCGTTTCAATACTTTATCCCCAACTTTAAAATCTGCTTCACGGCGTTTTCTATCATAATAAATTTTCTGCCTATTTCTTGCCGTATCCGAGGTTTTAAGCGCCTGATCAATTAGCTTTTGCACGTCCTTTTGTCTAAATTCCTGCTCTCTTTGTTGCACAAAGAATAATTTATCTAAAGGCGTAATTAACTTTCTGCCTAAAAATAATTCTGCTGGAGTTTTTCCCGTAGTATCATGATGTGCCGTTCTTAAAGCATAAGCTAATTCATTTATGTAGCCATCCCAGCGCTTGTGATGTGTGCTAACGTAACTGCGTATTTTTACAATGTTTTTATTAACTCTTTCTGCTATGTTAGCCTGTTGTCTATACGGAACCATTTTGATATGGCGTATATCAAGTCCATTGCATATGTTTTCAAATATTTGACTAATGAATTGTTTTCCGTTATCGCTAATGACTTTTATCGGTGCACCGTATTTTAAAATGTATCTGTGTAAGAATGCATCTGCGACTGTTTTGGCTGACGCGCGTTTAAGTGGAACAATTTCTATCCATTTTGAAAAATGATCTACTATTACTAAAAGAAAACGATTTTTATTTAACTCGCTCTGGGGGAAGGGACCAAGGAGATCTATGCCTAAAATTTCATTCGGAAATGTAGCGCGAATGCTATTTAAGTACCCGGCCGGGCTGTAATTAATATCATTTATTAACTGACATTGATTGCAGGACCTGACATACGCCGTTACTATTTTGTATAATTGCGGGAAATATACCGCCTCGCGTACCCTTTTTATAGTCTTCCTGACCCCGAGGTGGCCCGCTGTTTTTTTTTCGTGCAACTCCCTCAAAATGCTTAATCGAAGCGAGGCTGGGATGACTGGCTTATACTCAAGATTTTCGTTTGTTGTTTTCGTATAGAATAATAAATTATCTATTATTTCATAGTTTTTTGCTCTATTTCTTATCGCATCGATATCTGTGTGCTCAAAGCTTTCGGGGTCTTTCAAATAAGCATAGATATTTCCAAATTCAGGATCAGCTTTCAGTTCAGTAATAACCGTATCTCTAGAATCTAAAATTTTTGAAGTCAACACAGCGCATTTAAGTTCATTACCTTCATCGTCCAGTTTTATACGAGAAAGTGCGTCAGCTACATTGTTTTCCTTACCCGGTTTATATTTTATTGTGATATTATATTCTTGGAGTTTTAAAGCCCATCTTATTAACCTGGGCGTTAGGTTTTTTCCCGAGTAAAGTCTACCAACAGCCGCATGATCCGAAAAGACTGTTACTGGCGATTTGCCGAAATAAACTCGAAATTTGTGTACAGCCATTAATACGGCTAATGTTTCTCTTTCTGTAGCTGTATAATTCCTTTGTGTTTGATTCAATGTTTTACTAAAAAATGCCAGCGGATGGTTATTTTGCATAAGAACCGCCCCCACCGCATAGTCTGATGCATCTGCCGCAATTTCCAGGTTTTCGTCCCCCTCAGGGAATTTTAAAACAGGGGCATTAATAAGCGCTTCTTTTAATCTTTCAAAAGCTGTGTTAGCTTCAGCTGTCCACGTAAATTTACTCTTTTTTCTTTTGATTACTAAGAGTGGTTCAACAATATTAGCGAAATCTTTTATGAAAGATCGATAGTAAGAACATAGTTCAAGGAAAGACGAAAGTTTCTTGGCGGTGTTGGGCGGTGGGAAATTCTTAATAGCTTTTATTTTTGAATCTTGCGTTTCTATACCCTTTTGCGAAATTTTATAACCGAGATATTTAAGTTCTTTAGTTGCGAACTTGCATTTTGAGGCGTTAATTGTAAGACCGGCCTCTTTTAATAATTTAAAAACTTGTTCGAGGTCATTAATGTGTTGTTCCAACATACTACTCGTTATAATTATATCATCTAGATAAATTAAAGTTGATTTTCCTAGGACAGGCTTTAGAACAATGTCCATAGCTCTCTGGAATGTTGATGGGGCCCCACACAACCCAAAGGGCATGCGTAAAAATGCATAAGTGCCCGATTTTGTTATAAACGCGGTTTTATGTATATCTTCGGGTCCCATAGCTATTTGATAGTAGCCAGACGTTAAGTCCAAAGTAGACATATATCTCGTCGATTTGATCTGTCTAATGATCTCGTCTATAACCGGCAAAGGGTAAACTGGAAATTTAGTTATGCTATTTAGTTTTCTATAATCGATAGCAAACCTCCAAGCCCTTTTATCCGAAGGAGGAAACTCGTTCTTTTTCCTACATAGTACGACTGGACTCGCGTATTCACTATTTAAGGGCGTTATTATTTTATTCTTTAACATCTCCTGAATATGTTCTTCGATGATTAAGTCTTTTTGTTTATCATAGCGATACGGTTTAGTCCTACAAGGTTTTTCGGCATTTAATTGAATCTTGTGAGTCACGATCTGACAGTTTCCCGGTTTTTCTGAAAACAAATGAGAAAAATTACTCACCACTTGCTGTATTGCTTTACTTTCCTGGTCATTCAAATGGCTAAGGTCCAATTCAGGTGTCTCCGCAGGTTCCACCACCCTCTGGTCCATCTCCAGCACCACGGAACTATCTTGAAAATTTAATTTGGCCCTCGCGGCCCTTAAAAAGTCCATACCTAAAATAAGAGAGTGTTGGAGGTCTTTCACCACAAAAATTAATACTTTGAGATTTTCCTCTTTTATCTGTAAGTTTAATGATACTTCCCCGATGCAGTGACATGTTTTTCCTTGCGCCGCTATAATTTCCGTATTTCTGGTTTTGAATAGTCGTATCCTAAAAAAATTCTTTTTGAAGAACTTTTCACTCATGAAATTTCCTTCTGCCCCTGTATCGATGAGGGCTTCTACTGGTACATCGCCAACTAGGACTTGTATAATTGGTAGCTGTGAGTTTTTTACGATGACTGTATTTAGATGTCTATTTGAGGGTTTTTCTAAAACTTCCGGGGTCTGGACCCTCCCTTTCACAGGCCCCTCTAGTCGTTTAAAGCTTTCCTTTCAATCTGTGTCTTCTGGGTACGCGGATGCTTATTTTCAAATTTTCTTTTTGGGCCTTGACCTTCGAGTTTCGATGCGTTAGCTTGATAGTTCTTTCCCCCATACGAGCGATTTCCATTTCTGGTTTCCTCCTTCCTTCTGGTACTTTGAGAATATGTTTCCCCTCTCGCTCTTTCCGCTATTCTGCGATTTTGAAATTTCACCGCCAATTCGAAAAGTTCCTGCAATGTGGTTGGGTTTCTAATTTCAACGTAGTCTTGAACAGCGGGTAACAATCTTGGTAATATTATTTCAATAATCTCCGCATCGGGTTTCTTGCCATACAGCATATCCGTTAGCTTGATTTTTCGTAAAATAAAGTCCGTCAATTGTGCTGAATCCCGTTGATAGAAACTATATAGCTCGGCTTCCAGCCGTGCGCGATCTTTCACTATGGGGAAGGCCTTTACTAACGATTTTTTGAAATTTTCAAATGTATACGTCGGGCTTCGAAATTCACCGAGAAGAAATTTGCCTATATTTTTCCACCATAGCGCGGCCTGTCCTCTTAGTGCTGATGTGGCAATAGCAACTTTTTGTCTTTCAGGCACAGGATAGAGCTGAAAGTGGTTTTCTATACCTTCTAAAAATACGGACACCGAATTTTTTCCATCGAAATAGACGTTTGGCTTGATTGATGCTCTCAAAGTCTGGACCAGGTATCCAAATCCTTCTAACTGAGTTGTCATTTCTTGGTGTTGTCCAGCGGCTTCCATCCAATTTTCGGCCATTTCAGTTCGAATCCCTGTTCGGGCGCCAATATAACGTTGCGCGCCTACAACTTGCACGCAACCAAGGGTGACTGTGAAAGCTTGTATAAACCACAGAGTCTTGTAAAGGGTTTAAGTCCCTTTTTATTCAACGTAATGAATTACAATTGCGTTCTCTTGACGCTTACAAACGGTGCCAACTCGGCAGTCAAAATAAAAATAAGAACCTGAAAAGAAAGTAAAGACAATATTCTAACTACGAGGCTCTCTAAAATAACTAACTCACCGCGTTTTACAAAAGCCGCAGCTAATTCAGCAGA
Organism: Stegodyphus dumicola; assembly: GCF_044657685.1. Lineage (NCBI taxonomy): Eukaryota > Metazoa > Arthropoda > Arachnida > Araneae > Eresidae > Stegodyphus > Stegodyphus dumicola. The sequence continues at coordinate 92,172,438 of NC_140772.1, read as the reverse complement.
CTTGAAGCTCACTGGAACAATTGCAACTACTTCCCGCCAAGCACATAGGCCGCAACGCGGGGTTCTTCAATTCTCGATTTCTACCTCCGCGCTCGCTAAGTAAGAATAACTCTCTCACACCGAACTCGTTTCCTTCTATTTAAATCATACTACTTCCGCTGATAATTTGAATCATTGCGCGTTCTACTCAAATTTACATATTCTGGCATTGGCAGTTCCAGGGGAAAGTAAGGCTTGACAGGAAAGATAGTTTAAACTTAAAATAAATGTTAGTTAAAATAAATATAAACTCTACAATATTATGTATACATATAATATTATAATATTTTCTTCTCACTTAGGCCACATGAACAAAATAGTTCAAACTGATCTTTTCATTCAACATCAGACTGCTTCTAGATCTTAACAATAATAATTAAAAAAACTTTAGACACTTCACCGCTCTCTTCCTCTGAAGTAATTATGGTTATGACGTTATCTTAATACGCTCTGTTTTAAATTTGTTACTGGCCTTAAATATTCCTCAAATCTTTCAAATTTAGCGTTTTAACATTTAACGAAAATAAATATTTTATACTCTAAATGAGACATTATGTCGATATTTTTCGTTTTTATACAGCCATTATCTTTGTTATCTTCTTCAAATTTTGCCTCTATTATTACCTTCTCAAAAATCATAACTAAAGAAATTCCATTTAACAGAATATTATTATGTGTGGTCAAGTTTTCTTTCACAACTATGCATTTGTCAAAATAATCATTATCCGAAGAGAAGACAGATTATTATGACAAGCAAACAGTCTTCTTGTGAATTATACTAACACTTGCAGTGTACACCTGATATTAAACTTTCTTTTATAACTGTACAATTCTCGTGCACCATTAACTCATTGTTACTATTATATTGCTATTATTATAGAAGTATATTACCACAATTGTTAGGTAGTATGAGTATTGAATATTAACTGAGTGCGTGCAATTAGTGACGAGATTAAAAATATATTGGGAATATTTAATGTCGAAATAACATACACAAATGTTCTTTAGTCAAATATAAACGCATCAGCAATTCCTTTCGAAATTATGTTTAATATGAATGCGAATTCACTTGATATGTTGCAGAATCCCTTATGTAGCAAATGTTTATGAATCATTGTGTTAAATTTCCTCATGAAGTTACTGAACTGAATCTTCACGCGTCAGGTAACGTTCACAAGCGCATCTCGCGTATAGAAGGAGAACTGAAAGATCTAATTAAATCATCGATTTGTATTCAGTTTACCATGCTTGGGTGATTAAATCAACTCATTAAACAGGCTGATGTGCCTTGACTAACAAGATAGCCTTTTAAAATCAAACACCATGTGCAGTTCTGGGTAAATGTATATAAAATGCTTTACTGAGTGCAATTATGAATGCATCATTTAATAAAATCCTCGATGATATATGCATTGAAATAAAATAAAGGAAATTATTTTAAAGTAGTTAATATAATACAGTAGTACTCCGTTACGATTAAAGCCATAAGTTAGATGCTTTGTAACGTATGAATCATATTTCCTTACTACTTGTGTGATGACAGACTAAGAAATACGCTAATTTTATAAACGTGTGGGATATATTTAATTTATTTAACAGTTATTTTATATTCAAGTAGCTTTCCAATTGCTCTTGGAATATCTGGCTAAATATATCTGGTAACGTCTTTTCTTTTCTTTCATGAACAACAGCTTTCCTTAGTTGGGTAATTTTACAAAATAACCATTTGTGCTTTAGAACATTTTTTTCGTCTCGTGCTTATTCGCAACTGTAGTTCATTGTATACATGTAAGTAAGTAAACCCGTAAAGTGTATCGAACGATTCATCTGGTTTATAAGTTGGTATTCTTAAGACACAATAACACGCCGAATAAATACTAATTCAGAAGTCAAACAACAAAAATCAGCGTTATACCTACAAAATTTTCACAGGACTAGTTTCGATGGTTTTACCGAACCATCATCTTCAGCTGCAAAACCGCAAATGAACAAGATAGGAAATAATGATTAGATAAGATAAGAAAGCCTGGACAAGAATAAGCAAGTGGCGCCATCTGTTGGCGAAACCAGAACTAAAACATAATTTCTCTAAAAGCTGAAGGCAAATTTGGATTGGAATTAGGATCGTTAACTAGAACAGAAAGATTTTTATGAATGTGAAATGCCTCTAAAAAATCCAGTTCTCCAATGGAAGATGTTTTTTGAATAATTTTGGCAGCAGAAAAATTGAAAGAGTGATTTTCGGACCAACAATGTTGCGCAACAGAAGACTTCTGTGTTTCCTTTTTTCTAACACATGCCTCATGTTCTTTGACGCGAAATTTTAAGGCTCTCTTAGTTTGGCCAATGTAAATTAAACCACACTGGCAAGGAATCCTATAAATACCCCAGGAATTCATATCCGGAATGGGGTCCTTGAGTATAGAAGTTGGAATTTTATTGATGGGAGAATAAACAACCCGAAAGTTAAATTTCTGCAAAATATGTGCAACTTTATAGCTAATTGATGGAAAGAAGGGAATGACAACAGAATTTTTATAATCTCTTAAAATAAGAGTGTGGCTTTTAGTGTGTTGAGATGAGAATTTTTTAACTGCTTGATTAATAATGTTGGGTGAAAAGCCCTTGTCAATAGCTATTGCTTTCAAATAATTTAGTTCTTCATCAAGGGCTAGTTTGGAGGAGCAAACTTGAAGAGCACGGAAAACATAGGAATAAAATGAAGCTAACTTTTGTTTAGTCGGATGACATGATTTAAAGTGTGGTGGAAGGCAAACCGATGAAGGTTTACGGTAAACTGTAGTACTGAAGTTGGATGTGTCCTCGCATCCTTTAGCTAAATCTGCCTCGTATCCTTTAGCTAAATATTTAGTTTCCAGATTTTCCACTCTATTAGACAATAACATTTACACCATAAAAAATTCAATAGAGTTTGTAAAAAAGGTTAAAAACATTTCTCCTAGTAATTTACTCATGGTTTCTTTTGATGTAAAATCATTATTCACCAATGTCCCAGTGGAGGGTGCATTAAGATGTCTAGAAACCAGACTTCGCGAATTTCATTTCTCTTGCATCGAAATTGATGAGCTAATTTCTCTCACTCAACTCTGTTTGAAACGAACACATTTTGTTTTGCAAAATAAATATTACAAGCAAACTGAGGGATTAGCCATGGAAAGCCCCCTCAGTCCCATCCTGGCTGATATCTACATGCATTATTATGAATCAAAATTGTTTGAAACTTTAAACTTCCCGGCATGGTTCCGCTACGTAGACGATACTTTTACCCTGTTTGAAGGTAATAAAGATGATTTAAATAAAGTTCTTTCAACAATGAATTCTATTGATCCTGCTATTCAGTTCACTTTTGAACTTGAGACTTGCAATTCTCTTCCGTTTCTCGACATTCTGGTCACACGTAACACATCCAACTTCAGTACTACAGTTTACCGTAAACCTTCATCAGTTTGCCTTCCACCACACTTTAAATCATGTCATCCGACTAAACAAAAGTTAGCTTCATTTTATTCCTATGTTTTCCGTGCTCTTCAAGTTTGCTCCTCCAAACTAGCTCTTGATGAAGAACTAAATTATTTGAAAGCAATAGCTATTGACAGGGGCTTTTCACCCAACATTATTAATCAAGCAGTTAAAAAATTCTCATCTCAACACACTAAAAGCCACACTCTTATTTTAAGAGATTATAAAAATTCTGTTGTCATTCCCTTCTTTCCATCAATTAGCTATAAAGTTGCACATATTTTGCAGAAATTTAACTTTCGGGTTGTTTATTCTCCCATCAATAAAATTCCAACTTCTATACTCAAGGACCCCATTCCGGATATGAATTCCTGGGGTATTTATAGGATTCCTTGCCAGTGTGGTTTAATTTACATTGGCCAAACTAAGAGAGCCTTAAAATTTCGCGTCAAAGAACATGAGGCATGTGTTAGAAAAAAGGAAACACAGAAGTCTTCTGTTGCGCAACATTGTTGGTCCGAAAATCACTCTTTCAATTTTTCTGCTGCCAAAATTATTCAAAAAACATCTTCCATTGGAGAACTGGATTTTATAGAGGCATTTTACATTCATAAAAATCTTTCTGTTCTAGTTAACGATCCTAATTCCAATCCAAATTTGCCTTCAGCTTTTAGAGAAATTATGTTTTAGTTCTGGTTTCGCCAACAGATGGCGCCACTTGCTTATTCTTGTCCAGGTTTTCTTATCTTATCTAATCATTATTTCCTATCTTGTTCATTTGCGGTTTTGCAGCTGAAGATGATGGTTCGGTAAAACCATCGAAACTAGTCCTGTGAAAATTTTGTAGGTATAACGCTGATTTTTGTTGTTTGACTTCTGAATTAGTTGGTATTCTGTTTACCATGTCTACATGGTTAATCGATTTACCCGATCTACATATCGCTTTAGCTTTTTATGCTTTTATCTATAGACTACTATCTATAAACTATCGGATAAAAGTAATTTTTTCCATTTATGTAAACTATTTCATGGCAGTGTGAAATAGCTATACTGAATATTAAGAGGAGTTATCCTAATTCCGATCAAGATTATCATCCTTAGGTATATATATCCATTGATTCTAGTGTGATATAAACAGACTAGAATTCTGCATCATGCATTCCTTTATTTGCATAATAAAGCAAAAGCATTTGCTCTAGACAGTTTCAATTTATCGGGTTACAGTTAATCTGACAATTCCATTTTAGTCTTATAAACCTAAGAGACATGAAGCGAGTTTCCGCTATGTATGAGAATAACCTTATCAAATAAAATCTTGAGAAGGTTAAGTAACATGGAACGTATATGCACGTTCTTGTGCTACAATAACCATGACTTATAATGATCCAAATAAATAGAACAGCCCAAATTAAATTAATTGTTGAACGATAGTCAACGACTACACAATTAAATAGTATAAATGAAGCTGGTTGAATAACTCTACAGGCTCGTTAAAATTAAAGCGCTGGCATCACGAAACGTAATAATTAAAACTGTTAGATTTGGCAAAAACTAATCCAACAGCGATAACTCGATGTTAGAAACAATCTTTATCTCAGATCCAAAAGCCTGATCTTAATCATTACTAATTTGGTTCTTGGTGAGGAACACAAAAAGGAGAAGTTATAGTAAAAGCTTAGATCATAATACCTGGCTAATTAAGGCAAAACTCCCTTTGTCCTTGTTACTTTTAGGCTAACGTTTGAATGCAAATACTTTACTGATTAGCCATTTTAATTATTTTCAAGTGTTTTGGATCTGGATTCCGTATGTCACAAAATTTACCATCCCTTTGACATATTTCGACTTAAGGAAAGACGCATACGAATTCCTTATACAGCAAAATTTTATTTTCTTCATATGATGTGATATAAAACAGGACTTTGCAAATCACACGAATCAAACGAAATAAAATCATATGTGTGATAAGAAAATTAGTAAAACTCAAATCATACGAAAATTCGTAAATCATAAATAAAAATCATATGAAAATTCATAAATCATATGAAAATGTTTTAAATCATATGAAACAAATGAATCCAAATCATATGAAGTGATATAAAACAGGTTTTTGTTCTTAAAAATATATAATAGATTTTGCAAACATGTAGTAGGCCTTCCTCCGTTTCAAAACACGCTAGATATCATGAATGAGAAACCAATTTGCAGAATTCCTGAAAGCTGAAAAATAGCATTTTTGGAGACAAGCACTATCTTCTCTCTATTTTCAAATCGCACTCTGTTTGGAAAAAAATTAAGAATTTTGGTGTGTCAGAAAAGTTTGATACATTTGCAGCAACAGAAATATAAGAAGAAATTAAATATTCTTCTAAACATTGAAATGAATGTCTCAGATTGGTAATTGCTACTTTCGTTGTCTCTCCTCTCAAAAATCAAATTTAATCATACCCAACAAGGGAATTTAACATTGAAATTCAAATGAGTCATGTAATGTTTTTTTCCTTTCAAAATTACGTGAATGTTTTAAAGATTTGTTTTCATGAACATGTAATCAAAACTTAGTTGCTAAACTTTTATTCATACATGTATCAACTATGTACAAAACGGTATTTAAAATTATATTTCGAGAATAAGATGTCTTTCTATCTAATATGATTTATTTAGGTGTAGATTGTCATTTGTTGATGTTTTTAAATGACTTAATTTAAGATGAATATTAAAAAGCATACCTGATGTAAAAATCACATCTCATGAATAATCTCATATTGAAAAGTTCACTAAAAATGCTAGTAGAGTGATTCTTTTGGAAATATAGAAATAATTTATTTAATCACTTTAAAATCAACATTCATCATAATGCACACAAACATTCCAGATATTTATAAAATCATTGGTAGAAAGCTTATTTTGATATTTTACAAGAATAGGTCGCCACACCTTTTTTGAATATCTTGATTGCTCTTAAAACATTTTGTGAAATTGTATGCCTCCTTCGATATCCAACAGCTAAAAGAAGAAAGACAGAAAGGTATAGAAGGAATCCGTTTGTTTATAATCATAGAAACCAAACCTATTTGCTCATGATGCCGCATTGTACCAGAAGTTCGAAAGATGCGCTAAGTCCGTTTGTACTACAACAAAAACTGATTTGGCATAGGTGATGCTACTTCATGCATTTTTGTCCTATAAAAAACTGTGCTAACGTTTTCTTACAACCAAATCTAATTATTGTAAGCTTTTATGCCTCTATCATGTCATGAGCATTGTCCCCCACAAAAAAATCTGTTTATATCACGGTTCAGAAATAATGCAATTCGAGTAAATTCCACAAAAATGTACAAAAAAGTAAACAAAATAATCGACATCTACAAGCCGTACAAATTCGTTGAAATCCATTTTACACCATCATATTTGCACTCGAGCAAGCACAACTATCAGTTACAAGACTCCAATGTGTGGAACACTTTATAGCATTTCCTTTTCAGATCTGAGCTGTGACTAGCAAAGAGTCATACTAAGTGTGATCTTTAAAGTTAAGTTTATGATGTCACGATACGTGTCCGGAAATTGTGGCGTAAATATTTACTGTCATGGAGCGCGAATGGTAGAATCTCGTTTATATAATTCCCCTCACGCGCTAAAGAGTGGGAACTGGTTGGAAAAATTCTTCTCACGTAGACAGAGAAGGAAACTTTTCCTTTTACATCGAAAAGGAAACTTAATTTTATTTGAGGTATTTTAACTATTGCTATAACTTTTACAAGACCATTTGCATATGATATATAGGCATACAATTATTTGCATGTGGAATGCCATGGGCAGGATATCAGTTGAATAAGAAGTTATACATTTATTTTTTGAAATGATACATTGTAAGAATGTCTAAACTTTATTTTTATGTTATGTTTGTCATTCACTAAGGTTGGCAAAAAGTGTTTTTTTTTTTTTTTTTTTTTTTTTTTTTTTTTCCCCGCAAAATTCAGTTTACGGAGTTTGCTTTTTCTTAGGCCTAATAAAATCAGAAAAGGAATTTGATTTTAGTTATTTAAGAATTTATAGTACCTAATGCAATGGGAATTGACACATGTCTTGGTCAATTTATATGTGCATTTAAACCATTACCTAAAAGAACAAGAATCTTATGTTTAAAAGAAGCAGCTTTTATACTAATTCAAGTTAGTCAGTTAACAAACATTTCATTTAAGTGCGCTGGAAAATTACCCACAAACTTTTTTTATATTAACTTATAAAAATATTTATTATTTGTGTTTCATATTTCACGTTTTTTTAACCGCAAAATAATGTTAATTGTAAGAAAGTTTTATAGAATAATATAATTTAACATAAAAACAAAAAGTGTGCTTCTTTAGCAACTATCATATTCTTCCTTGCTCATATAAGAAAACGATCCAACTTCCATTTGTATGCTTGGGTTCAGAAATGCTCTAGATGCGGCGCTGACCGCTAGAAGTAAAATAAATGAGCAATCAGTTTTTTGATACTGCAACAGTGTTACTAAGATTAGCTCTGTTACTTCTGATTGGATTACCAACATCGAAGTAATTGGCCAAATCATGATGTCTGATTACTTGAATCTCGAAGAACTTGTAACATTCTTCAAACAAGAAGTCTTTATTGCCTAGAAAATTTTAGCATGGAACTTTACCCGCATCTAGGTAGCAGGCTTTTATATGAACTTTAACATATTTATAAAGCTTTATATTGATGATTGTCAAGTTCTATGAAGGGATTTTACAAACGACAAAAAATCGAAAAATAATCTATAAAAATATCTATTTTTTTATTTAAATTAAAGCATAAATTATCATATTTTTAGTTTATAGAGATTGACCCTGAAACAATTTCCCCAAGATACTTTTCATCAAAATGGGGAGGCGAAACTGAGGGAAGTCTTAATGTCACCTGTATGGTGCTTAATTCTCTTTTCAACGACAGGTGCAATCTTGCTCTTCTTGCCACGCGATAAATTTCGTGGGCTTGTTCTGTTGTTACTGTCAGGCAAGTGAGATAATTCACTACAACAACAACATAATTTTAAGGAATGGACATTTCTAATTCATTTAGGACATTGGCATTAAGGAAAAATTTTAATAAGGAATTATGATTATATTTTCTGAATTGCTCAATTTCGCAGCACAGATTAAAATTAGGCTTATACATAATTATAAAGTGCTTGAAAAATTTAAATTACAACAAACAGCGATATTTGTATTTAAATATACATTATTTTTTAACTGCCTATTTTGTAGAAAAATTTAGACAAGTGTTTGGACATTTAAACTAAAAGCAAGTTTCAGAGCAAGCAGTTTGCATTCGAAGCATTTCTGAAATAGTTGCCTTGGTCCTTGAAGAAAACAAAAGGAATATTTCCGAATAGAATGAAAAGATTCCAGGTGCATGTTGCAACAATATTCACAACTTATCTCTGCAGTTAATCACCTAAATAATCTGAGAAACTAGGTAGAACTGCATTTAAAAAGTTGGAAAAATTGTTTTAAAAATTTTTAAGAAACCTCAGACAACTGAAAACAAGAACGGAGATTTAAAAAAAAATTTAATAAAAATAAGCATTAAAAACAACACAAATAACATATATAAAGCAGCATTTAGCAGCTTTGACCAAGGTGTTGTCGGAATTAATATTTTAGTAAAGAATTCATTCTTTGTCATCGAAATTTGGGACTTCCAAATTCATATTAAAATCTTTTATTTTAAATATATTTGTTACCTAATTTACTTTTCATCAGATCATCATTTATTTAGATTTTTTATCAGTTAATAAGAAGACTAATTCTGATAAGCATTTTTAGCATTATACATCATGATGAAATTATTTTTTTAATATTTCTTAACTCTCTTTCCAATTAATATTTCCTTATTGTATATTTTAATTTAGTAGTATAACAAGCCAACCGGGTATGGTTTTTCTCAATTTATCGCATTGAGTTTTTGCTCATCTGTCTTTTAAACATTTTTTAATGAAAAACCCTCATAGAATTTAAAATGAAATGATTAAAATGATTTCCTTCAATATTCTGCTTCGGGCAGTACGAAATGATAAAAAACAGGAAGGAATATTTCAAATAAAATGAGAAAACTTTTTTTTTCAAATAGTTTCATTTGAGAAATGTTTTTTCTCATTTTTTAAATCATTTTATCAATGAAAATATTTTCGGACCTTACCAGGAAGGGTAATCGCTGGGAAGCCCGAAAGGAAATTAGAAACAGCGATTAATTTCAGACAATATTTAAACAGACTCAAAATGTAGACTGGCAGATGTGTTTGACAGCAAAATAATTAGCATTTATTTTTTCTTGAAAAATAGTGAAACATTACTCCTAACCTTACTCTTTATAATCTTTTGTATATTTTAATTGTTCCTGGAAGATTAATATTTTCGATATGACAATATGTTTACGAGAATAATTCGAATCATATTCAATACAATATTTCATCATTATACACTCTTTTTAGATAATTCACTGCAACAATGAACATGAGGAATATTTAATTAAAGGAGAAATATCTGGCTTGCAGGTTTCTAAGAAAGATATGCATTTACTTATGCAAAAAGTACTGCGTAAACGACTGCAATGCTCTCGACAGCCAGAATTGGAACTTAAAATGAATTGTTTCGGCTTTAACCACTCGGTCATTAGCGGCAAATCGAATAATATGTACGAGTAAATCAATAGTAACCACTGGCAATTCTAAATAATACCACTATAATTTATGTTAAGGGGACTTATACACCTTAAAACCCATAAGATGTTCGAATAGGTGACTGTTGCAAGAATTGGGATAACTTATTTATTTTAAAAGCAATTACTACCAACTTTTTACAGCTGACTACATAATATAGCTGCTTTCTGAAATAGTAATCAGAAAGTTTGTGTTGCCACAAATATTTTTATAATTTAATCCGTTTTGTGACCACATTTTTCGTCATGTTTCCAACTTGCGCGCACAGTTTAAAACATTCTGTTTCATAATTTAATTCCATATTTAATATATAACTTTTATAACATTTAGAAACTACTGTGAACCTAAAATTCTAAAAATTTCACGTTAAATTTTTATTTTATTTTGAGTTGAGTTTATAAAATGTATTTTATTAAACAAATTTTTAATGTTTTCGTCCATAAAATTTTTTTCAATATTAAAATATTCATCAGATTGTTGGTTCAGTTAGAAAATAGTGCTCATATAAAGAATTCCATCCAATTTCAAGTATGTACCATTAGCCATTTTTAAAATATCATGCGCGCAAGGTGGAAACATGGCGAAATATTCTGTCACAAGGAGGATTAAATTACAAAAATATTTGTGGCAACACAAACATTCTGGTTACTAGTTTCCAAAGCAGCTATATTATGTAGTGAGCTGTAAAAAGTTGGAAGTAATTGCTTTTAAAATAAATAAAATATTTCAAATCTTGCAACATTCACATATTCGAAGGTCATGAGGGATTTAAGGTGTATGAGTCCCCTTAACTTTATAATACCACTATTTATGTTAATACCAATATAATTTATGTTAACTCACTTTTTCAGATACTAATATACATCTGATAATTTACATACCTGTAGGTTTAGTTTACATTGTAAATAATTGTCACTCTTTTTTTTTAATTTTTCATTGTAAATAATTTCCTGCTTGATGATTCAGTTAATTTTTCGATCTCAATTTTACAATAATTCAATTAACATTTTCCTCTTATAAACATGAAAATGCTTTTATAGCTTTCTTGCATTTCAGTGCAAGAAATATTTTATACGTTACGTTTTTCATTAAGGAATCGTTTTAAAGATTTTCGACTTTTAATAGGGCACAGTTGTGTGTTCCTGTCAAAATTACTAACTGAAAATTCATGCATTCGCAAAGTATGTTAATTAGACAGCTGCAAAGGGGAATTAATGTACATAGGATGTTTTAGTTCTAGAAATGTTTCTACATATTTTCGAATATATATAAAAATATAGTTACTCTATATTTTTTACTTCGCCACTGTCTATCACTATTATAATGCCGTGCTTTAGCATAATCTCCCTTTTAAATTAATACATTTATCCGAGAAGCTAATCCTTTTTAGCCGTTCTCAAAGCACTTTTCCTATGTCTCCTTTTTAGTAGCTAAATTCGCAAATCGAACACCACGTAAAGGTCTTTCAGATGTGGTAACAGATTACTCTTTGCAAACTTTGAACAATTTCTGAAGTTTTCCCACGCTTTTTCTACAAAAGGAAAATTATTCTCTTTGTATCTTTCATAGTTGCAAAACGAATGCTACAAAGATGAACCTATACCAGTGAAATATTGAATCGAACTAAACAATAATGTCCATGATTGTTTCCTAAACATGTCAAGATTTATTTCTGGTTAATAGTATTTTTGCATAAGTTCTGGAAATCTAACTAGATCTCAATTCCTAGAACTTGGAAAACATGTCAGTCATAAATGTAATATTAATATTTTTTGGGAATTAGTGTGTTAATGCGGAATTCATTAACCCTCTGCTATATTTACTTAAATCGCATCCAATAATTGTTTTATGTTTTTCTTCGATGTTCTGATAAACATCCATTTGTCTTTACTACTACAGAAATTGTTCATAATTGTATGACAAAGTGGAAGGCAATGGGAGTTTGAATACTATGCTAAGCAGCAGCTGTCAGTTCACCAAATACCAGTTCATTAAGAACTGTCACTTCCTTAAATGTTCCGGATCCTTTGTGGTATTATAAATGGCCAATTGCCTTAACCTATATCGTATTCATAAAATACGACATAGGTTAACTTCTTCCAAAATATTTTTACTTTGATTTGTGTCTCTTATGAAAAAAGAAAAAAAGTACTAGAGCACTTAATAAGTTTAAACATTTATTAAGAGAAAATTAATAATGAAACATAAATGTTTTTGCATCCATATAAAATAATCCCTTTGATGGCAATTAATTTAAATCTAGTAAAGTGATAAAATTTGTTTGAGAATATAAATTTTAAATATCCGGCTGCATTCTTGTTACAATAAAAATGTGACTCACGCAAATGTTAGGCAAATGATATTTTTATTTTTCTTGCTCAGAAATATATTGCGTCTAGCACGCATTATCTTCTAGATGCACTTTATACTTTGAAATTATTAAATTTGAAAGCAAAAATTATATAGTAGATACAATAAATATTTCGATGATAATCAATGTAGACTTTGAACAAAAGTCACATGAAAATGAGTGCTGTTTTTGTATCTGTGAAGTAATACATAATTCTTCAGGCTACGTATCACATGATGAAATAAGTAATCTAGATATCTGGAGATATGCGTTTTTCATTTTCTCTGATGATAACTACGAAGATAAAAAAGCTGCAATTTTTATCACTGGTTCTCACTTGCTATTTTTTTGCAAATAAGCAATATCAGAATAATTTAAACATGATATTAAGAAACTTTTATTAGAAGACGGAGTAAATGACATAGTAAATATAAAAATGAAGGAAGAGCATTTCCAGTAGATGACACCTGCATGAAACACGCATTTTTTTGAAGAAAATATTTTTATAAAATATCACAGAAAAAATTTTAATCATAATTACAATCATCCAAAACTCCTTTGTTCCAGAATCACCAGTTTGTATTCCTCCACCTGCTAAAGAGTAAGATGTAATGATTAGTGCAAATTGAAATTTTTCTATTCAAATTGAATAATATCATATTTAGGAAAATCATCAGTAATATCAAAGCGTATTAAAAGGGCGTATTAATATCAAACCATGAACATTCCTTAAACTAATAAAAAATTACTATTTCCGGTCAAGCTAAGTAAATATCAAATTTTCATTACAATCAATCTTATTCATTACAATTATATATATATATATATAATATACTTCATTGACTGGTTTCGGAAAACTGTAAGTAATGAATTTACATTAGCTTTGAGTATATTACGATTTATTAATTTCATTTATATTGCCTGTCACCTTATAAGGTATTTCTCCCATTTTCCTAACGTGCCTTCGTGGTGTAGTGGTTCTGCACGCTGGGCCGGCATTCCAGAGGTCCGTGGTTCGATTATCGGCGAAGGCGTTTGCTATTTTTCATCTTGTCTGCTTCCAAAATAAAACCTAATGACTCTACATTTGAGCCCGAACTAAAAGGGTGTTGGATGAGGTTTCTCCACACCCAGGATTTGACGATTGGGTCTCATGAAAGCCCCAGTCGCCCTTTAAAAAGGGGAATATATAAGATATTTCTCCCACTTTCCTAACGCGCCTTCGTGGTGTAGAGGTTCTGTACGCTGGGCCGGCATTACACAGGTCCGAGGTTCGATTCCCGGCGAAGGCGTTTGCTATTTTTCATCTTCTCTGCTTCCAAAATAAAACCTAATGACTCTACAACCTCTATCAAAAACATTTTTACAAATTTTAAGAGCTATAAAATCCTAAATTTGCAACTATTCAGATTTCCAGTATGCATACGTGTTCACAAATCATTTAGTGATTGCTTTAATTATACTTGAAATTATTTTTGCCTCTTTCTTTTTTCAGTTTATTTTAACTCTGTTTTGTTTAAAAGATTATTTTTCTCTTTCGTTATCAGCCTGAATAACGTAGTCCTCCACTCGTATATGGGCATCTGGAAGCCCAGATTTGGAATTTAGAACTTGTTTTATTATCTATTTCATACTCAGTAAAATATTAACTAATTTTTGATTATCAAATTCAACGATTTCAAAGCGAGTAATAGCAAGGCTGCACGTTGTAGAAAGGTTATTTCCAGCACACGAGACTTCGTATTTCAAATTCTAAAGATATGCTCTTTTTAAATATTTTATGATATTTCTGTTGAATTAATTTTTATGGTTTAAGTACTTTTTTTGAAATATGATATTTAATAAATAAAGGTGACAAAAAACGCCCCGTTGTGCGTAATATAAAATCTGAAATCTTTAAGATTTACTTTTATTAAATACGTGTTTCCATTTGTTTTTCAGGTTTCTTTTATTCTTCTAACTCTTGTTTGTAACTTCCTTTCTTGTTTCTCTGCAAAAAAAGTGTTACATTATAGAGACATTAGGTATTTTTTGAAAGCAGAAGAGATGAAAAAATGAGCGATGCCCTCGTCGGGACTCGAACCACGGATCTCTCGAATACGCGAGGAGTGAGCTGACCACTGCAAAACGAAGGCATGCTAAGAAGGCGGGAGAAATACATTATAACATTTTTAACATACTACAACTGTTTTTAAGCCATAAACTATAGGAGGAATTATAAATAAAGGCATTTTTCTTATATTTTGCCAAATGCTACTTGTAGGTATTTACAGTATGTAGTACACAGTATATAGGTATTCATTTTAAAATATTTTGACATGAGAAGCTCACTAACAATATTATCGTGAACATAAAACTTAAACTTTATAGCATTTATGCTGTTTATGTTTTCGTAACTTTCAATTTGTAAAATCTATTTGTTAAAACAGAGTTATTTGTTAAAGATTTTTATATATTTATCTTTGGGTCTATAAATCTGAAGATGTAAATAATCTTTGAACTGAGATCCCATTTTACTTTCGATCACGGTTTAAAAGTTGTTTAAAGAAAATAAAACCTTATATTATTTTTAGTATTCTACATCAGCGGCCTGAAAGGAAATATTTGTTTGTAACAAGCAGTAGTTTAAACATGTACATTTGGAGAAACAAAACAAATTGGCTCAAGTTTTGTAAACAAAACATATATATTTTATAATCTAGTCAGTCTTTATTAGAAAATGTTCTTCAAAACTTTAGCTCTAAGGTGAATAAGATATTAGATTGCACACTCCTGTTATGAAAAAAGTGATAAACTTGCAGTAAAGAATTAAGAATAATACTCATTAATAACGTATATTAAACTACAGTAAAATAAATTTGTTATTCTTAATGTGACAGCAGTTTTGCTTTTACCTGAAATATTCAATATTTATAATTCACTCAATTTTGTATATTTGTAATAATTTACTCTATTTGAAACATACGTTTTATTTTCGTTTCTGAGGCTCTGTTTCCAACTAACGATCCCAGTTTCAAACCTTCTGTTGAATATTATAAATAATTCCGTATTTAATATACCGGGTGACCCAAAAGTCCGTTAAAATTTGGAAATTCGATAATTCAGTGAATAATGTATGTAAAGAGGTAAAATCGGACACGCATGTTTGAAATGTCATGGGATTTTATAGAAGAAAAAAGTGCTTGAAAGGGCCAACAGATGGCGCTTTTTATGATAAAAAATGATATACTTAGCATAACAAATGATGTTTAGCAAATGCTATGTTCTTTATAACAAATCTTCAAAATGTTGGCCGTCATTCCTCAACAAAACCTGTAGTCGAGGGCAAATGTTTTGAACAGCAACTGTATGTCATATCTGTAGGTGTGGCGAGAAACTGCCATCGGATGATGTCATTTATCATCTCTAATGAAGTCGGATGATCGCGGTAGAGTTAACGATTTCAGGTACCAATCTCAGATGGAGTCCCCACAATCTCAGATGGATGATCCCACAACCAATCTCAGATGGACTCAGATCTGGTTACCTGAGGTGCCAAGCTTGACGGAAGTAGCGGCTCAGCACTCGATCCTCACCAGGCGATGTGTGAAGAGATCTTTCCCACATGTAACAATACGGGGTGGAGCGCCGTCCTGCATAAAATTCATACTTTCGAACAGGTGTTTATTTTTATTGTTTATTAGCCAGAATATGGATTCTACAATTCTGCAACACATCAGCGTGCCTCATACCTGTCACACTGACACTTTAAACAGCCGAACAGCGCATTTCCTCGAAGAAAAAGAGTGCAATCACGATTGACGTAAAAAATCCACGTCACACAATGACCAACATCCGGAGGCAAGGATAGAAAAGTCACAAAGTAAATTATTGGATTTTCAATTGTTAACAGACTTTTGGGTCACCCGGTATATAATTTTCGTAATATCTGCATTTGTTTGTATTAATTTGTACAGGTTTCAATAGTTTTTTATCCTTTTTATTGTACGTTGAATATGTTTAGGAATGCTTTTTTTCTAAAGGGAAGATCTCAATTTTGCTTTTTATTTCACTGGTTAGAATTTTCCAAGTTTAAAATATTATTTCTATAGAGCTTATTAAAATATTTTTACTACAATAGAAATCTAAATAACTTATACTTAAAATACTGACTCAAATTTATTCCATTAATTCATAGCATTAATTAAATTTCTGTTTCTTGGAGATGATATATTTAAAAAAACTTGTAATAATAAATTAGTGATTTATTACTTGGCAGCTTTAGCGCAATGTGTTCGGCTTTTTAAATTACTCATAATTACCCGTTTACTTAGAATTTTCATTTTTTTATATATACCTATGCTTTTGTGTATATGCGCCTTTGTTCTTTCTTATATGTCAAAAAAAAAAAAAAAAAAAAAAACACTGCCAACTGTGTTTTCAATTTTAAAGTTATTTCATTTAAACTGGCGCTGAAATTTATTAATAGCGAAATATTTTCATTTTTCTGCTTTAGCTGTACTTTCAAAGACATGAAAAAAATGAACGCAAATTATGTCGTTTTTCGTTTTATATGACGAGTCATTTATGACTTAAATTTCATTGAGATAGAGATAACCATTAATAAAATATGCGGACAGAAAACATAAATCCTTTTATAACAAAATTTTTCTTGACGTGAATAATCAAAGTAAAAATTACTCGCGGCTTCATTCCTAAGCATATCGCATTTGTTGTCAAATACCAGCATTCGCAATATTCCGCTGGACACACAACACCCAATAAATCTTGCGATCGAAGATTTTTCTGGCTCAAACTCCTCAACCCTAAACAATGCGTTTCAATGTCTTGGGTAATAAAATTGTCATTTCTTTCTCACTTGTGACATGCGATTGAAAACCGTGAAATGCTAGAAACTATTTTATGTTTTTTCGAGATATTTTCTTGGCAGGTTTTGATTCGCTGGATATTGATGTTTTTGTCATGAAAATACGCTCCGAATAGAAAGAAAAACCCTGTAACCCGGGAAATCTCCGAAATTTAGATATTCGCAGATTTTAAATTGTCGAAATCTACTTGTCAAAATCAAAGATATAAGCTGTTTTATGACATTTCTATAAAACACTTTTGGAAGGAAAAATAAAAGGAATTTACGTAATGGATCTGCGTGGAAAGTACTCTCTTTAAAACAATTACAATGAAAATTATTTATATTTTTTACTATTCTTTCCTGAATAATATATCCAGTTTTATTTCTCAGCTTAAGTTTTTTAACTTTATTTTAAAAAATATGTGTATAGTATTATTACTGATAAATTTAAATTAATACCATAGCAGTCTTCAAAAATTATTATATTTCGACAAAAAATTAAGTGCTTTGTATTAGATATAATTCTTTCAAATTAATGATTTTAAATTCAAAAGTGTTGTCAGTGTTCTAAGAAATATTAAATTATTATATAAATTAATTATTTATATTACCATTAACCTTTTATTTTAATACTAGTCAATCATATTTTTCAATTTATATTATTTATAAGAAACTGTATTCGGGAATATGTAACATTAACAAATGTATTACATTACTCATTCTTTTCCATAAAAAAGGTGATACCTGCCTACAAGTTGATAAATTGCAAGGGAAAGTCCATCATTTTATCTCTGGCTCATAGCCGACAGGAAGAAAGAAAAACAATCTTGCGTTAAAACATTTAATATACCCTACTTAAGCCCGAAAGAAATACGATGTATTTTCTTTAAATACCTTTGTGATGCTCAGCGTGTTGTAATATATTAAGATAATACGCTTCATTACCATTAAATTTACCTTAAAAGAAATCATGTATATTTCATTTTACTTTAACGGAGGATATTTAAAATAATCATTTTATATAAATGTGGGAAACTTCACAAGGATTATACCTCAGAGGTAAGTGCATCTTCGTAGATGTATTTTAAAGGAAAGGCAAGTCATACAACTGGAAAAAACTCTAAAACGACAACGCATCCAACTCTTAATCCCAGATCTAAACTCTTTATACCAGTTTGAATAGAGTCAAACTACTGATATTTAGTGGTTTCAGGTACTCGGCAACTCTTGAGCATTTAGGTCAGTTAATTGTATTTCCTTTAAAGCCCCTTCAGTACCTCAAGCCGAATATGTTTCATGTTTGCTACTTACTTTCGTGAAAGACATGAGACATTTAAATTAAATTCCATTAGTAAATTGTGTGAATTTACCTCGCTAAGCGTAGGCTTAAAACATACATTAGTATTTTTATTTTACCAAGCATTTTATCAGTAACTGCATGTCATAACTGTTAAATTTCAAAAATCGCATCAGAAATTTAATCGCATAGATAGATTTAATCGCATCAGAAATCTGAGTTAGGAAATAAAGTGACTACAAAACAAAGCAAAGAATTTATTAAAACTTTTTTATATTTGTTATCTTATTTACGTTTCTAAAGCAAGCGGAATTTGTTGAATTCGGTACAATATTTCCCAGTTAAACAAGCATTCCTCGAATACTAATTTAACAAGCCTTAAAGGTAAGTAGCGCTCTTTTTTCAGTATTCTTAACTTGCATTTACCTGTTGAATCATTTGTCAAAATTACATATGAAACAGGCAATCACCTTTGTAAAATTATTTTCCATTTCAAAATGCATACCAGAACATAAATAAAACCAGAGCTCACATTCACGGCGAAACTATTGATTCTAAACTTTCACAAAGTTTTAATTTACACACGGTCTTTTCCTTCCGAAGCTATTTCAGAGATGTTTGCTCTTATTTTTTCCACCAGAATATAAATTCTCGTCTCGCTTACCTTTAGAAAGTGACTCCGAAGAGAACATTTATAACTAGTGACTCTGTCCAAACAAACTTCTTCGGGAAATATTAATCACTAACCTTTCCCCGCTGTGCCTTGCTGTGTCTTTAATCTTATTCACGGAGAAAGAAACCTGTCTTAGCAAATAGTCGGATTCAGGGACAATGGTTTCTCGGCAAGCTACAGCAAGTGGAAACTCCGTCTAATTTCTCTTGAAAACTTGAGAAATGACCACAGCTGCCGGAGCCTTAAATGGGTGAGTGATAATCACATTTGCACTGCAAAGTTACCCAGGTTCTGTTACTGTGGTTCCAAAGCTGCAAAGAATTTATCCACTTGCTGTTGTGATTTTAAACTGTGGTTAAAATGCTTTTATCTGAGCTGGTATTGTGTGAGGATGTAGGTAGAGCATTACTGATATCTTCATGAGGGAAAGATTTAGTAAATAAAGTCACTGGAAAATAGTAGCTGTAAAAAACAATTAATCAATTAATATGTTCAAGAAAAATTAACCAATTTCCATTATAATATAATATATTTAGCAATTGTAACAATATATGCAAAGATTTACACACACTATATATATATATATATATATATATATATATATATATATATTCAAATTTGTATTTAAAAATACATATACATATATATATATATATATATATATATATTGAAATTTGTATTTAATAAATACATATATATGCAGTTCATAAACGTTTTTACAGGGCCTTTTATTTCACGATCCTAGGTCGCAGACTTTCAATTCCAAAAATATGTCAAACGACGCAAGTGTTCAGCTTTTGTTACTTTAAAATTTTAAAAACTCAGTTTTGCAAAAAGGCAAAATCTAATTTTTTACGTTCCTGCAGTTTTGGAATTTTGCGTTGAAAACTTTAAATGTCAGTTCACTTTCCAAACTGTTGCCACCAAATATTACAGCCCCGTATTATATTTAAAGAAATTAAATAATGAAGAGTCTGCATAAGTATATGTATGTTTCTCGCAATGTAATAAAACGATGGTGGCTAGAACCATTAAATTTTGAATAACGTTCGTTTCCACCTGAATATGGGCATCTGGAAGCCGAAATTTCGAATTTGTTTTTAGTCCAAAGGGGCTTTGCCCCCGAATGACTATTGTCTTCGCTTTGAGATTTTGCATTGAATCACTATAAATGTCCGTTTTATTTTTCAAACTAATGCCACCAAATGTTAGAGTCTTGCATTATATTTGATAAAATTATAACGATAGTATCTCAATATGTTTTTGAGCCACAGTAATGTTTTTATTTTGTGTTATCTATTTCATATTTCGTAAAACTTTAATAACGAATTTGGCATTAACAAACTCAACGATTTCAAAACGAGCAATGGCAATATTGTACTGCGAAAAAATTATTATCTCCAGCGTGCGTAACAGTGTATCGGAAATTTTATAGATACGCTCATTTTAGAATTATTTTGCTATATTGCTGTTGAACTGAATTTTATGGTGTAATTGCGAAGAACATGATATTCAGTAAATAAAAGTAACTCACAAAACGTAAAAAATGCCCCTTTGGGCGTAATGTAATGTTTATTATTATTAACACACGCAGAAAGCAAAAGTAAGTGCCGTAGAGTAATTCAAGAAATCAAAGAATGAAACAAAAATCGAAAATTAACTAGTCAAAGTAAATTAATTATCGCAAAGAGCATAAACGCATTGAAGCACAAATATAAAAAAGTCATAAAATAAAATCTTACTTGGCATTTCTGGTGACATCATCTTCAAGAATTTGATGCCCAGAGAAATTCCACTATAGCTATTTTTGTCACCTATAAACAGTTGTTTTAGGACAAAAGTCAGTTTAACAAACTGAATTAATAAAAATCAAATTGTTCATTAGTTTCCTAACCCCAACAAGGTTGTAGGTGGAGCCACGTCATTAATTAAAAATAGTATATATTCATATAATAGATTAAAAAATGAAAAACTAACAATGATCAGTATAGTGCTTCTTATTCATTTGGGAAAAAAAGAGAGAGAGAACGTGTTCAAAAACACATTAATGAGAAAAATAGTAAACAGAAACATTGAAAAATTAAATAATAGTATTACACATTTTCCTTTCCATTTCAAGACCAAAACATAACTAAAATTATCCATTGCTAATAAATCTGCATGGTTTTCAGATCAGTGGGAAAAGAAGAGTATAGGATTCTGGGCACCATGAGGAACACAATGAAAACTAAAAATTACAGATAAGACAAAAATAAAGTATTTGTTGAATAACGCGTTGCGGCGAAACATTCAAGCCAATTAATTACCTGATAAGTACTGACAAGCCTGCACAGTAGTAATTTTTATGTAAGCAAATTTTTAGCTCCTCTAAAACATTTTCTGCCAGATTTTGGGAAATGAATCAAGAAAACAGAACTATTTGGTGAAATGAATTAAATTTAAATGGACTGGAATAATTTTAAATAATTTCGATTCGGATAATGTAAATCACTAGCTGTCGACAAAAGTTCAGAAATAATTTGTCTTTTGAAGGCATTTTAATACCAAAACTTATATTAGGTGTACAGAATGCAGATTTAGGCAGAAAGAAATGGTGTATAATTTGGGAAATATTTCACTCTCTCAGTTTACAGTATACAGAATTGGAAAAGAAATTACCCTTTTTGTGTAGTAAGATTAATATGCTAAGAAGTATGGATCCATAACGGTGTCCTAAATTTGTTTGAGAGTATTGTATGAGATATGAGAATGTTTATAATTTTTAAGAGATTTTGAAGAAGGTAAGTTTTTTAACTTCTAGCGTATATTAGAGCGTACGACTAGCGTAAATCAATTATTATTTGTTAGGCTGATTTTCATCATATTTAATTCTTGATGGTATTTTTGGATTTTGTTGAAATTTTGTATACCTTGAAAGCTTGAATTGCCTTTGCTGACAACGTTGTTGAATATTTACAGTTATGATATATTATAGTAAATTGCTTTAATCTTGTTTTGGTTACAGTGTTTCTTATATTATGTGTGGGACGTTTTAAATCAAAATGTTTAGTAGTATCAAAATTTTGAAAAATTGAAGGGTTGTATAAATATGACTTCACCTTTTCTTCGAATAAATAAACGAACCGTGTGTAAGAATAAGATTTTTGTACTTAAATCTTTTATTTACTCTAAGGAGTATAGTATTATTTAGAACACATCTGCAGTCCAGGAAACGAAATCTCGAGTATAATTAATTAATATTTATCTCCAAAATGAAGGAAAAATTATTTAAGTATTTTCTGTTAGGAACTAATTTTGCCTATCGATCAGCCAATAAACGGATTCCATAAAAGAAGAAGCCTGCTTGTTTTAAAAGAGTTTTCTCATCATATCAGTTTTTGATATCTTTATCAAAACTAAATCGCTCTCCAGAGAGGCCATTCATGTAGGCGTTGTTCCTTTCTCACTTATCCTGCTTTCAAAAAATACCTAATGTCTCTACAAGGTAATCACCTGATGTTTTAATATAAAAATTGAATCTGTGATACTGTGTGTGTGAATAGAACGCCAGTAATCACCGAAGGCAATTAGATTACAAACTCGATATATTTCAAAGATCCTGCCATTCTGTAACTATTATTTCAAACTTTTGAAATAAAACGCTAGAAATTTAGAAGTTTTATCTTAGTTTAATTCTAAATTCAGTAAAATAAGAAATAAAGTACTTTTAATTTGATCAACAACTTAAAAATTTAGAAAATATTTTTGGATGTGCCTCTGATAATGGGTTGGAGACATAAAAATATAACTCTGCAAAATGAATCTGTAATATACTTACTCGTTTTGTCTTCGTCATGCTGTTAAACTTTCTGAGTGCGCAATCATGACATTTCATTGGCTCATAAAGAAATAAAAGATACTAAACAATTATTCTCTTAGCATCTTCTAAATTCTTCTTCATTTTCGCATTAATGTATTTTATATTTGTAATCATATTACTGATAGCAACGCGTATTATATTTGCAAGGTGTATGAGAATGACGTAACCAACTGATCAGTTTTCAAACATGTAATTTTATATGATTTATTAATTAAGATTATATTCCATACACTATGCGCTTATATTTGCATGAGATTTTAGTAAGACTGATTGAAACATTATTTACTCTGTAGCACGATAGCAAAAATGTGCTAATTATATATGTTTAAAATATTCTATTTAAAAGTTTTGATTCATTCAAGATGTCAGACTTGAATGAATACTTCCCACCCGGAAAGGCAGCAAGCACATAATTACCATGCCTAGAATTTGCCTATTTTTTCCAGATCCTAACATATTTAGAAACTAGATAAACTTAATTTCGTTTTAGTAGCATTCTGTTTAAAGTATGATCAGAAATGTTGCCTTATACTTAATACAATAATGTGTAAATTGTTTCCTTAAATATATTGTAGCTACTAAACTATTAGTATTTGAAAATTGGTATTTGCAACCTTGCTCGGTTACAAATACCAATTTTCAAATACTAATAGTTTAGTAGCTGCAATATATCCAAGCTGAGAATAAAAAGTTGAAACTGAATTCAAAGATGATTACAAATTTCTATAATACATTTATCTTTATCACCAGTATCAATCTACGAAAATTATTTTTTGAAACAAAGGCGTATATACATGCTTCCGTTTATATTCCATAGCTTTTCAATGAGAATAAAAGCACCCTTATTGCTTTGATTTTTTAAAGATTTGCTTTTAATTTGCAATAAATCCGTCGGTAAATATTTATGTAAGCAGCTTTAATTGAATATTAAAATGTTTAAGAATATAAACACCTATGTTGGAAATAAGACAAAGAAAAAATTCAAGAAGCATAAACAAGTACGAAAATGATGATAAGATTTTCATATAATGAGAACATTTTTATTGCAAAATATTCCAACATAATTTACTTAACGTTTTCTTGCAGCAGAACCAACAAGCAAAATAATAAAATAACGCATAAATATTGTATATATAATCTTCCTAGAAACGGTTACAGCATTTTCGATAGAGAAGTCCAAGTAATACAATTATGTGGATTAAAAGCGGTGGTAGACGAAGGAATGCAGAACTGGCAAGGAATGAAATTAACGAAGTGTGTAAACACTTTCTGCCATCGATTTCAGCCCACCTTCGCCTTACACCGCAGATTGCTGTTGTTCTTCATAACGACAATGCTCCGATATCGACAATAAGAGATGAATTGCTTCCGGAATATTTCCAAGAAACCACTAGCAAGAATAATGGATGATCTCTCCCAGTTTTCGATTACAAACAATTCCTCTTAGATTTAAGTTTGAATTTTGTTTTCTCTTCCAATTTTTATGCAATTCGTTAAATATTATTTTCCTTTTTGCAGAAATAACGTTTTGTCTTTTGTGCATGAAATGTTATTAGAGGGTATTGAGGATCTACACAATATTGAGGAGTTTCAGATGTCCTTTTCCATTTTTTCTAAATAAATTTTAAGAATATTATATATCAATACAACTTTATTCATTATTGGTAGTAAAATGTCATTCGTAACCTTCTCATAATATTCTATTCTTAACTTTATCAAAATAATCTAAGTTCAAGATTTCTTCCTACTTTCACTTCTGGGCACCTCTATTCAATACCATCCTTCTAAAATTGTAAACGTATCTCAAATCTGAATTTTTGTCTGAATTAAAGATAAAGCATTTTTATAGAAGTTCCTTATATTCTAATACTTACGTTCATTCCGCTTTATGCTTTATTTCTATTATATATATTCGAATTGGAGCTTTTCTTCCAGTTCGGCTAAAATTATTTCTTCCGTGCCAGCTTTCTTCCTTTGTGATTTAGTACAGGATAATCTTCTTAGAAACTTCACTTCTCCAAATGGTATTCTATCTGAATATTTTTTTGCTAATGCAGGCTTTCTGTATATAAAATACAAAATTATTTACGTAAAATTATTATGAAAATACATTGAATAATTCTTTTAGCTACTTTTTCTAATTATTCTATGTGGAATAATACGATGCGGAAATAAAACACGGATGAAGCTTAACAAATGTAATTCTGACAACTTCTTGGAATACCACAGAGCAGTGGCAGTTAGTTAAAGTAACGCATAAAATGCTAAGTATATTTATTTAAGATAAACAACATCACACATGTTTATTTAGTGAAAACTGCGATTAAGTATGTAAAAAAAAATATGCTTTCAGAAAATCTGAAGGAGAAAAAATAGACTACCTTTCAGAAGATGATATTAAAGTAACATTATGTGTTTCTTTCATTTCAGAGAGAAAATCTAAAATTACATAAATAATTTAAATTATTTAAACATAAATTTTAGGATAACAAGGCGAAGTGTGAAAAAATAAACAGTGGAAGCCTTACTCATCTACATTCATATTTCTTTATGTGCTGGTATTTAGAAAAATAATACTTAAAAAGTAATTTCCCTAGTGGAAATAGTTCAAGTATTAGAACGCGTTAAGGCTTTTTTCTATGTCATTTGTCATTCGACTCAATTTATTTGACGGATATAAAGCTTATTCTGCCCTTGACGAGTTGCATTCCAGAGGGTTTGTATTAAGTTCATTAATCACATTTTTTTACCAGTTAACTGGATTGATTATCCTCACATTTAAAATTTTTCTTTGTCGAGAATTAAAATACTCTTTCTCGCATTTTCGTTATTGTGGTGAAAATATCATTAACTGGTTTTTATTTTGATTATGTTTGTTTTTACATAATCAGTTGTTGGAAAATAATATCCTTCAGGAAGAAGAGCATTACACAGTAAATAAATAAAAAACATGAATAATAAATGAACTAAATGAAATTTGCTTACTTGAGTGCCTACTCATTGTTTTCAAAAGACACTTTGGGGTAACGTTTCCTTCTTTGCTGTAATAAATTATATTCCATAAACACCCTGAAGCTTTCCAATGGCAGTTCTAAGCCATGCGTTTTAGACAAAATTTGATACTCTTGGTAAATTCAATTTTCTTTGAATGCTTTAGTATTTCTCTGAACTTTACTCAGCTACGTTCAGTTTCTCTGATGTGTATCACCATGCTCTGACAAACCTTGGCAGTAATTTAATAAGTATTTTTTTAGCTGGATGATTTTTAAATTTTATAGACCTTGTTTCAATCAAAATAATTTCGCAATCCCGTCTTTTTTAATCAATTATGAAGAAACATTTGCTTGACCCTTATTTTATTTCCTTTCGCTCAACCCAATTAAAATTGTCCAACCTAATACTTTCATAGAATGTGCTAAATATTAATAATGATCACACTTTATTAATTCACCGTTCTTTTATTTATTTTACCAAGGTCTATAACTATTCAATATATAATACACGTTATGGAATTCTAAACGAAATCCTTACAATAACTTAAGGATTACCTTTAAAGTAGTATTTTTTTTCCGAATACCGAAACCAGAAATTAGAACGGTCAACATATTTCTCATACATCTGTTTTAATAATTTGTTTTTTGGTCATGCATGCGAAAGAACCATGAGACTTTAACTTGAATATAAAATATTCGATATAACATATACCGGGGGCTCTCAACCGGTGGTACGCAAGAGAAAAATAGGTGGTACGTAAAGATGCATAGTATTTTTAACTGTTAAATTCAAAATTTAAAATTTCAACATCCTGTCTCTAAAACTCGTAAATTTATGCTATCTGAGCTTTGTTCAAGAGTGGTGGTGGTAGTAGTACTTTATAGTGGTGGTACTAAAGGTTTTCAATTTTTGTTTAGATGGTTACGCGTTAGTCAAAAGCTTGAGAACCGCTGGCATAGACCACGATTTTCACGTATGCACTTATTTAACCTTTTCTACTCACACGAATTCCCACTGCAAACTTCTCGCCGGGTGTAATTTTTTTTTCCACCAAATATTTTTTTTTAAATTTATGGACCAATAAATTAATGTTTTATACGATTACTGTTAGCATAATATTGAAAAGATCCTTTAACATAGCCGTCGCACATACCCTTAACATATATTTACCCATCAATATAACATAGTAACACGCGCATTTATACTTACTCTTTTTTAAGTTTTTATACAATGAAAAGGGGATAAACCAAGCAAAAGGAATAAATCTCATGAAATAAACGACTTTGGTTATGTATTAATTAACACATACCCAGTTACAACCAAAATATCAGTATATGTGTACTAATACATATCAGTTTCCATCCTTTTGCGAAATGCTGTTTTGAAACTTAGTACCTTTTTGGGGGTGTTCTTTGCATACGAATATGTTCAAGGTCCAACACTTCATAGCATTAATTATTTTAAGACCTATTACAGATAGCACTGCTAACTCGAACATTTTTTGTTTATTAGTCATGTTGTACACCTACCTTTGCTTCATTTTGCTTTTGATAATTTCTGAGGAATCCTTTTATCGAAAGTGGCAGGCTGGATTACTCAGTTTTTCTTCTAAATGGCATTCCACAAGCTCCAGCATCAGATTTTTTGTGCGGGTGATTTGGCTTGTTGGAATTGTACAAAATTTGTGCAATTAACAGCAATATCCAACAAATGAAAAAATAGACCGTGAGACCACCTGTTTGTTCTTTTTGAAGCAGGTTTTTTTTTTCCACGCATCTGGTCAATTGTGTCAACCTCTCCTTCAGCTGAGTTATTAAACAGATTACATCCGGTTTATTATTATTATTATTGAGAATCAATTACGGCGAAGGCTATGCATTGAAGATAAAAATATAAATGATTCTTTCTGTTTGGAGCAATATTTAAAGATTTTATCACAGTATAATATACATATATATATATGTATATATATATTCAGTACAATATATATACTAAAAACTAAAACTAAACTTAGTGGCGCAAACAGCCCTAATGGGCCAAGGCCTGCAGTGCCCCGAAATCTGCTTTCTTGACCGTGGGCCCCGGGGTGCGTAAGCATATGCCCTGATCAGCTTATCACAATATATATATCCATGTTTAATATTTAATTTTCTGAGATTAAATGCGCCTGACTACATGTCTCAACAGAAATTATTATACACTTTTATCATCTTTTTGTCTTAACATTACAAATTACACCTTTTTCTTAAACCAAATTATTTATATCTTTCTTAGAATTCATCATTCTAGTTCATTAGAATCATATACCCTATATTGTGTAAAACATCTTATCCTGTATATATAAAATACATTATGCTTGTGAAATATTTTAAACAACTCTTTACCTGGAACACAAATGCACATTTGCGAAATGTTAAAAGTTGCGTATATATGTTTGCTGTAATGATGTGAAACGAAATATATTATTGTGACGTTCTAAGGAGATCATCACACATATCGGGAACATGACTCAAATTTGTTGGAAAAAATCCGTTAATTATACTAAAGAAGAGATGAAACTAAGTAAATTTTGTATCATAAATTTAATAACACAGTAAGTAATGTTCTGTTAAAGCAGTAAGAGAATTTGAGGAGAGAGCGTCTAAACGCACAAATTGAAAGGACTTTTACTTTTCTGGCTGGACAAAAGTATAACTTGTCAAATAAATTTACAACTATTTCAAGGTTTTATAGAAAGCATTTATTCTATCATCATTTATAAAAAATGTTTTATAAAAGGAAGTAGATACCAATACTTTTTTAAGCTCTTACTTAATACCCAAAATTAAAATTTTCGTCTCTATTCATATTTAAAGTGTTATATTTCAGTAAAAATTCTCATTAATGCTCCTGTTTAAGCATTCACAAACTGGGAAAGGAAAAAAATGAGGTTCCTCATATGTAGGTTTGAGAAAAAAGTTTACCGCAAAAGAAATAAAGTAGTTCAATATTTTATTAAGCACACTTTTTAATTGTTCCCCCATGCACACTTTCGAATATTTGCCGGCGATAAACGAACATCTTTAAACAACAATCTACATAAGCCTGCAGCAAGAACTTAGTGAATGTTTATGGCTTGCCGTAAACTTTCCCATTAAACAAAAATAGTCGAAGAACCGTTATTCATTGTGTATCATACGTTGCTTCTCCGCTTACATAGTTATTTAGTATTTTCCTTTCCTTCTTTAGCAACATTTAACATTTTTGAATATATCTGTCGCATTTGTAGTCCGACAAAATTGTTCCAATTTATGAGTAGTCGTAAAGTTCTTTCAACGAAATTTTATATATTTCAGCTATTCTTATACTGAGACTGTTATACTGGTGGGTTATTGAGAAAAATCTGGTTTGTTTATTGTATTATTTATCATGAGATATCTGAGCATCAAAAGCAATTTCAGTGCTTCTAATCAAAAGCTATATCTACTCTTCAGAAAAACTAATGTTTAAAATAATGAAAGAGTATAAAGTTTAAAAGAATAATAAATGTTCAAAGTAATGAAAGGGTATAAAGTTTAAAAGAATGATAAAGTCCATTAATGATTGCACTGATAAAATGGCAGCAGGACTGTATAGTGCATTAATTTCACTTTTCTGAACAGTCTACTGTTTGAAGCGGAAGTCCTGCAAAAGATCATATAAAGATGTATTTTGAATTTTGAATCCATTTAAAAAAATAATGCCAAATTATTTGCAGGTAAGTTCATTATTCCTAAGACAAATTTATGAGAAATTATTTATTATTACTGTTGCCGGGACATTGCTGTTGGAACGCAACGTGTCCGGCTCATGACACTTAAGCCCGAAGGCCGCATGACAATGTAATGTCAGGACCGGGCAGCAGGAGGATTGGAATTATAGTAAGAATCACTTATATGTTTTGGCCAAAAAGGGAGAAAAAAACTGTATGATATCGTTAATGTTTGTTTTTTATTTTCTGCGAACTACAGCAAGATATTTATAACCATATAGAGAAATCATAAAAAAACTGAAACTCATTAATACATTCATGTTATATATGATCAATAAATAATAGATATGCATAAAAACATGCAGGCAACTACTTCTGATTTTGGAAATCTCGGTTTTAATTTCTGGAATTTATTTCATTGAAGCCCCTATACGTAAGGTTTCGTAACTGAGCATCTTATGATATAAGCAAGAAACTGTAGTTTCAATTATTTATTTATTTGCTACTGTTTTGGCACCCATATCTTGTTTCAATGGCGTACAGAAAATTTTATCATATTACAATGAGGCGTTTATACAATCATTTCTATTCTAAAATGCGATAAAAAGTAAAACCAGTGTTTACTTGTGCATCTCTCTTCAGATTGGATATGACTGCCTAAACGCCTCATATCCATCAACAGAGTACATTCAGAATAGCTGTTACAGAAGATTAATATGTTGCAACCGATATCATATCATCAAGCGAATAAAGCATATTTTTTCCCAGCATGCAAATATATTTCTACAATATCAAATGTTTCTGCCTGTGAGGTGAGTTAAATTACAGTATACGCAATTTATGTGATTCTGGTTAATGTTATCATTCGTATATTGTATAGAATTGCCGGAGTTCCGTCCGTTTGATTACGAAGCCGTGGAAAATGTATTGTTATTATGGCTGATGATTTGATAAATATTATCAAAATATTACAGAATGGTTTTTTAAACTGACGTCAAGTCGCTAAATAAGATCAAAATATATCTTAAAAATTGATAACAGACATAGAAATGCAGCGAAGTAACATATCATGCCGCCAAAGAACTTGTTTCCGTTTTTATTCAATCACATAAAACTAGGCAAGCAAGCAATCATAGTTTGGCAGATTAGCTATAGAATATATCTATTTTTAAGTGATAAGATACAGGCCTGCAGATTTAAGTGATTAGATACAGTGTAGAGTTCAGTGAATGAACTTCTGTCTGTATACTGGAGTAGCAGGAAACTACAAAGATTCACGCACCCTTAATTAACTTCTTAAAATTTACAATGCGTCAACTTGACGCTAACAAACTTCGTCTCTACTTGGTAACTGAAAGTCAGATAATTGAAGTTAAAAGCTCAAATATTAACAAAAGATGAAGGGCTCAGCGAGATCCCGCAACTTCAACCCACTTCTAAGCTAGTGGCAGTAAAGCAATGCAAGCCACTTGAACCAGCAATAAGCAAACGGACCAACGGAAGCTAAAGCCTAAATCTCTCCTACCGAAACTCGGCTTTTAACTACTTCCTTCAAAACAGAAAATTTGCATTCGTTCACGCGCGCTACAACATTTAACTATTCTGACACTGACAATTAAGGGAGCGAAGGCTTATAGGAAAGTTTCAAATAAAACTTTAAATTATTAGTTAAAATATATATAAATTCCTACAATAGGTCTACAGAAAAAAAAAGTCTGCAGATTTTTTTAAGTTTCACATTGTTCCTGAAACAAAGTCCCTGAAAATAACTATAGAAAATTACAGGTGTAAATCTGATATAGTAATTTTGTATTTTACATTGACTTGAATTTTATATTTGAATTTTATAACACTTTCCGTAAATGAAAGATGCTCTCCGACTATGAAGATTATAGCGACGGTTAAATAATTCCCCAAAACGTTATGAGCAGTTATAACATCTAGTATACTTTGATGCCATAAAGTAATCTAGACGTTAGAAAACTATTTAAGGAATTATTCGTAAGTACGAAAGTCCGATGAAGGCTGTAAAGAACAGTTTATTATCTGAGATAAAAATTTGCAGATGGGGCCGAATCGGGCTTATAAAAGCTAATACAAGCACGTTTGGCTTAACTTAGAAAAGGTAACGATTAGTTATTAAATTAAATGGAGTTTAGTTTAACTTAAAGGGTTCACAAGTTACTTGCCGCTCAGTTTGGAGCGTCACGTAACTTGTCAAAATTCTAGTCAGAGAAGTAGAGGCTCTTTAGTGAAAACCAAAGTGAACAAGGCTATTGACAAGAAGCGCTCAGCATCACAGAAGTATAATCGCTAGTAAATCACAGAAAGCAAAGTGGCCTTCAGGCAGACAGAACATGCTGTAAATTCTCCTTAAGAAACCTTCCCTTAAATATTAATACTAATTATAATTAATTTCTTTCTACCTCATTTAAATACACGCTTGCTAACTCATTTACATTCTGGCAAGAAAGTAGGAGTTGAAAGCAAGAATGATAAGAAAGATTGCTTCAAAATAAAATTAATTGTTAAAGAAATTAAGTAATTCTCCACACAGTTCATGAACGGACGTTTGCATTAAAGGTTTTTATATGTTCCTATTGTATTTATATTAAACTAGTTAAATTCCATTGCTGTTCTGAAAGACATTGTTTTTCGTCGTCTAATGTTATCTACAGAAAATAGGTCTACATTCATACAACATTATTTGGGTAATGTTTTGAAAACAGCCGTGGCAGAACATGATCATGTAAATGAAACCTACTGTAATATGCAACCACTGTTTAAGAATTTCTTCAGTCTTTGCATCCATTGTTTGATTTATAGAATACAAAGAAGCAGTGGTAGGTTAAAGAGTCTGCCATTTTCCTATTAGTTTATCATATGGTCTATCAAGTAAAACTGCGATCATCTGTTGAACGTTCTCTACTATGACGGTCTTTGTAATGTTGTTAGACATCCCTGCATCTGGTGACAACCATATCTTTTGATGAAAATGTCCACTGTTCTGAAATATTGCTTCTAGGACATCAGAATATTTTTAAGGTTTTCTTTTTTTCTCAGAAGGAATATGTGAGATGCAATTAGAAATGTGCTAGATCTTCATTCCTGATTTTTTAGCTACAAAATCAGGAACAAATAATTTTTTATCCTCATCAAATTTTGCCCTTGCTTGAAACTACTTCCTGCATGTGTTATTCTCTCATTCTACTACGAAAATATTGACTTCCCTATTACATGGTCGCTAACATTTCTCCCATAGTAATTCTCACATTCATGTGGTAAAAATTTTACAATGATTTTGCCACCAACTGTTTGACTATTTTATCGATCGTTCCTCCCGAGTAGGAATTTGGATGTAATTGCTTATTATCATGACATGTAACTGTGAGTAAAGTACCATGGTGGTCGTGCATGTGTCATTTTTTCGGCTTTGTTAATAGCGGTCCTACATATGCGTGCATTGATTCCAAACATGCCTTTTGAAATTTTAATATGATAATGCCTCACTCAGAACAAGATTAGACCTGAGATATTAGTGTATGAGGAGAATGTGAGAATAGCAAAATTTTATAATTGCCAATAATTATAATAAACATTGAATATTCCAATATCTGCGTGTTTACATATGCGAGTAATGTTCTCGGAAATATATACAAGGGATATTCTTCGCATGTGTTAGGAGTGTTCTAGAAATTGAGGCCACAAATATAAATAAAATATATTTTTATGTCAATATCCAAGAATTTTTCACTTGAAAATGTAATATTACATTTTCCTTAATTCTGGATGAGCTTCCACAAAATTCGTACCTCTGTCAGAAATGCTTCTCCAAGTCTTCCTCTACGGCAGAAATTATCCTAATGGTGCTAGGGATGTTTCAGAACTCAAATCACTCACAATTTCTAAGTGAATAAGCTTTAGTAGAAAAACAAATAAATAAATCATAACCCTTGATTTTTATCTCTTCTTTTTAGAATACGTATTAGAAATTGGCCCTCCAAAATTAATTATAACTTTTAAAACTAACTTGTCTTGCACTACACGACCAGTCCGACGATCAGCAAGTCATCCACGATTCTGGAAAACGCTTTGTGCATATCTAAACATTTCTTCTTTCTGCTTCTAGGATATTAATTATCCAAAATTTTTGACGGATTCTGTAAGTTGTTAATCCCCTCGGGGTTTGACTCAGGCGAACGCCTGGGAATTACTGGTTAGGATCTGTACCTAAGCAGTCTCAACCACGGAGGTATAAAAACAGACTTCACAGAAGGCCTGAGGGCTCTCGGGACAGAGTAGGGCTCGGTAGGGACCGTACTGGTACTGCCTTGTCTGCCCTTCCTCTGTGGGGTCGCTACATAGTAGATTGTAAGTGCGGTGGGGCGGCACTTAATTCCGTTTGGCAAAATAGCCTCAGGTCTTAAGCTGCCCTATCCGTTAGAGTTGTAAGTTGTTAATGAAACTCAGATTTGTAGATTAATTTCATAAAAATGTTTGATGATGAAGTCTGTAATATGAAGTTTCTGATGCAGGATAATTTTATGCTTTTAATTTTAAGGAAGATTAACGTTTCTTAGTCTTCCACTGAATCGTAATAAATCTTCTTCATTGAGAAAGGGCTTTCGAGACAAAACTTGAATT
Source organism: Stegodyphus dumicola (assembly GCF_044657685.1). NCBI lineage: Eukaryota > Metazoa > Arthropoda > Arachnida > Araneae > Eresidae > Stegodyphus > Stegodyphus dumicola. The sequence continues at coordinate 92,137,799 of NC_140772.1, read as the reverse complement.
CAGGCTTTTATCAGATTCCAGTAGATTTTATTTCTTCATCGAAGGTATGTTGTTGGATCGATTTATCAGTTGTCATCGTTGATATTTTCAGCTCTTGCGCACTTAAGAAACCGATAGCTCTTTCCCTCGATAGTTTGGCATTGTTCATGAATCTTAACCGCAAAGGCAGTAAGCGTGTTAACTTAGTTAATGAAGAGAATTTGAATATAAACTCAAATTCTGGCTTATCGTAAGTTAGTACATAAGCCACAGTTTCACACTTTTCTTAAGGATTTTCTTTCTAATTTATCGAGAAGTGAAAATCTGTTACTGGTAAATAGCTTTCCTTCAGAGAAGCACGACTGCTCCCCTCCCACAACTGTGAACTTGCTTTACATCTACGTGCAATAATATCAGCATTATTTCTCGTACTCTTACAGTATTTCCATTGAGAGGATTTAATTTTCTCTTGAATTTCAGACACCCGACCTTAGCAACAAATATTTTTCAACCAACTATTTTATTTCGTTCCAATTCGTAGAAGCAAATATGGTTGAAGAAGATAAAACACTGAATGATTACCAGTGCTCTAGTGTTATAGTGTTCTAACATGTGCCAGATTCATTAATTATTCTTGTCCTAACATACCTTAAAGCATTAAAACATGGCACTGAAATATTTAGACACTATTATGTAAAACCTAATAAACATAATTGCAGATGAACAATAATAAAATAATCATCAATCCAAAGCGAAAAGAATCGACTGTATTGAGTTTTAAAACTAGGGAGAAGAATTATTATTTCAAAAGGAACAAAAATACATACAAGCAAAAAACAGAAAATTTCTTTAGCTTCAGAGCGAATAATATATACATTACATACTACAAAGAAAAATGCGTACAGCCTTAAACTGAAATTCTTTAGATGATTTTAATTGTATCAAAACAGAGGAGAACTAATTATGAAAGTAATAAGTTTCGCGGAATATATGTTATCATTGTTAATGGATTTCGCATGCCTCAATTAACCCACAACAATGGTGTAAAAAACATATCTAATTTTCTTTTTCAGATTCTGAAGTTACAAAAATTCTTTGACAAATAAGAAATAAATATGTGGAATATTTTATATATTCATTAAATTGTCAGATCTTGAAGATATATAAACATATATAAAGCCAGATAAAGAATGAATACGATGATAAAGAAAATTTTTTCTATTTAGCCTAATAGCTTAATGTCATTTAAGATCAAGTATAAATCCCTTAAAAGCTTATTTCACTTAAAAGTTCCATATGAAAAATTCTTTTCAAAAAAGGTATGCATATTTTAGCATTAATTAATTTAGAAATTTCACAATGAAAATATGTGTGATTCGTCAAATAAGTGTCTCCATTAAAGGTTCGTATTTTGGATTCTTAAAACAATATTATGTAACTTTTGTTTTAAGGTTATTGTTTATGCAGATGGGATAGAATTTTATCCTGAAGAAACGTGTGGATTGTAGACTCATTAGATTTTCTTGAAGCAGGAAAGTTGAAAAATGTGCAATGCTCTCGCTGGGATTCGAACCCGGACGCTTAATGGCAAACCGCACATTGAGTTGATCAATGTTAACGAATTTCGCTTACTGCGCATGATCAATGGTGTACGGCTGGCGTGGGAGAAAATATTGGCGACTAAGCATAAGCAACCTTACACAAGCCTGTTCGTCATGTAGGTCTTATCGACTGTTTACAATTGCAACAGTCTATTTCATTTACTTACAATAATTTATTTGACCTTTAATTCAGTAATTTAAACTAGATTTAATCCTTAATTTGTTAACGTATATACGAATGGAACGTATATTAAATACTCAATTGTTTTTATTCCTCAGAAGTATAATCAGCTAATATATCTTGTAATGTTTCCTGTTTTGTAATCGTTTTTAAAAGAAAATTTGGGTAGTTTACAATCGACATTTACATTCGAAGTAATGAAGCAGCTTACAGCTGACACGTTTTAAAACCGCGAACTGTTTACGCCCAAGATAACACAATATCAACCATAGACCGTATTTATCTTCTTTTAAAATTGCGCCAAATTCTCTTTTGGGCATGTGCAGTAAGCGAAATTCGTTTAACATTGATCAACTCAATGTGCGGTTTGCCATTACGCAACTCGGACCTCTCGAATACGCTTCTGGTGTGCTACCGTTACACCACGAAGGCTTGCTCGAAAGAGCGAGAAAATACCTTATATACTCTCCCTTTTAAAGGGCGAGAGGAGCCAATCGTCAGATCCTGGCAGTGAAAAATTATCGTACACCACCTTTTAGTTCTGGCGGTACTTAGGTATTTCTTTTTGAAGCAGGAGACGTGATAAATGTGCAATGCCCTCACCAAGACTCGAATTTGGACCACTTGAGTACGCCTCGAATGTGCTACCGTTAAACCACCAAGCCATGCTGGTAAGAGAGAGGAAATACCTTAGCTGGATAATTAAGTAAAATGCGCCTCTTATATTCAACATGAGTTCTAAAATTATTATGTAGAACTTTTCGAAGAAAATATTTGTAAGGAAAAAAAGAAAGAAGAAGAACAGTTTTACAGGAAATAAAGCATTTCGCCATAAATTAAAAAAACGTACGTATTGTTATTACTCAGCTGCTCAAAGCAGTACAAATTTTATTAGATGCGTTCTAATAATAATATTCCATCTGACGGCATTAATACAATTTCTGGCTTCCTAATTGTGATTGAATTCTCTTCTGAACGAAGATACTTTTTTAAACAATAATGTATTAAGTAGATGATTTTTTTCAGTTTTGGAATAGTGCTGATAATTAAAATGTCAGAATAGTTTCTTATTCATACTATTATAATCAGAACTAAAATATATATATATTGTTTCTTCAGGAATATTTATTTAAATAATTAATCAAATTTAATATTTTAAAGTTTAAATGCTAACTTGAATAGAAAATGCTCTTGGGAAATTTATTTTTGAAGAGGAAAAAAATAACATTTCTGAAGCTGAAACATTTCTGTGAAAAATATTTGTTTGTTTTTATATTTTTACGCCACATTGTTTCATTAAGTCCCAAATGAAATAAATTCTGAAATTTAAAAAGCATAAAGAATGTTGGAACTATAAAAAAAATGACAGTTAGATTTTGTGTATTTTAGTAAAATCGAGAATATAAAAATTTAAATGTTATTGATATAATCAGGATAAAACTAAATTAACTAAATTAAATATATGGAAATGTTCTTTAATTAATTCTCTAGGTAATGTATATTATTTCTGCAGTAAAATAAATTAAAATATTAGCATAAGTTTAGTGGAATTATATTGAAGATAAATAATTGATTATACTGGTCTAAACCGTTGGTTTTCATATGAAGCTGATTTTCGATACATTCTGGAAATCGTTATCATCAAAACTGGATTTAAAAATTTTATATCACCCTTTGTATTAGAAGTAGCTTATTTTTTATAGCAAAATGGCCATTTTTAAGCTGAAGAGCTTTAATGAGACAACTGTTTTACCTTAAACCTAATTAAACTTCTTATGCTACAATTAGTAATGTAACACCAAAAATTATATTATCAACACAATGTAAGTAAAATGAGTTTTTGCACATGAAACGAAAAATGTAATTGAGCCAATGGTCAACAACTGACATTGAAATTTAAAAGCCTGATATAACTGAAGATAGTTATCAAATATTTTAAAATAATTTAATAACTGCTTTCTAGTCTCTTTTTTTATTCTTGAAATTTATATAATAAACATGGAAGATACGTTAAGCAATATTCAAGTATCGCTCAGAACTAAAACCTTTGTTCTGAATACGAAATAGAAATATCTTTTCTACGCATGATTCCTGTGTTGGAATTGCATGAATAATTTTTGGTTGTCTTCTCATATAAGCATAAATCCAAGAAACTTTCCGTCGGGAAGTAATCCAGTTATTCAACTTGCCTTTTGCAGACAGTCCTAGAATACTTACCTAAATAACTTATAGAGTCTTTGTGTTCTTTTTGGAAGCATATAATGTAGAATCTTTGTAGAAGACGAAGCAGCGAATACTCACTGTGTGTTTGACGAATAGATACCGCAGAAGAAGGATTTAAATAACTGTTTTATTTAAACTAAATTAAACAGATGCACGCATTTAATACTAACAATTCACCCCCTACTTGTGGCTAAATAATTAACGTAAAATAAAAATGTAAAATGCACGTTAAGTTCTAACGACTGACTCCTTATTTATCCAAACAGCTAAATCAGCTGCACGCAGCAAAGACGAGTCTGGAATATCAGTAAAAACTGAAGGTGTCTAACATCGACTAGAGAGCTAATTTCAAACACGCAGCATAAACTCGGAACTAACTCCGCTACTGTCTCGAACTGTTGAAACGCAGCTTAAATACTGATTCTGGAAAACTTTTAGATTTGCAAACTACGTCATTAAAGATTTACATTACGTCATGAAACTATAATCAGGAGGGAAAGTAAAGTAAAACTGAAAATAATTGGTTAGAACAAAACAAGGTCTTTACAAACTTACCTGTCTATTATATAGAGAATAAATCCAAGGTTAAAGATATAACATTTTTTCATGTAGCAATCTCACTTGAGAGATCGCCAAATAATTTCTATGGCATAATTGTTCGGTTTAGAAGACAGATTCGAGGGAGTCAAAATAAGATTTAAACAAAAGCTTCAGAAAAAAGAAGTCCTGATAAAAAAAAAAAAAAAAAAAAAAAAAGTAACATTTTTTCCTTTTAATGCTTGTCATAGTAAATGTCAGGAAATAGTTTATTTTTCCAGACAATGAAATTTTGAATGTGTCATCATTACTCACAGAACTGCTGAACTGCAATATATTTGTTCCTGATTTAAGAAGAGTTGACTGTATATCAGCAGGATGTTCAAGCATAAGTCTTATTTAAGACACAAGTGAACAATAAACTTTGGAATTTACAGGTCACACGAAAAAAGTACCCTTAAAAGCATTTTCTCGAACAACATAATTGAATTTTTCCTCTTCCTACCTAGTAGAGGAAGGCATAATTTATTATAGAAAATAAGGAACAGTTTGAACAATTTTCTGTGACGCCATTTAAAAAGTAGGTTAAGCGATTTTATGACAAATATTAAAGCTACTGCATCAAATACAAATTTCACACTGATTAAAATGAAACTCATGTACAATTAGAATCTGTGATTTTGTTTATGAAAACTTTTTTACATGTAAAAAATACAAATTACGCAAAAAATAAATATAATAAACTCTTTTTTCACACTTTTCACATATTTTGTACATATTCTCGATCTTAATCTTATTTATGCGCAATAATTTGCATCGTGGGCAATTATTTGCATGATCTGTATTATGTTCGATGTTACAGATAAAATTGTGGGAAGGCGGATGAAGAAAAATATCCTTTTAAAAGAGGCGATACACATTAAAAAAATATTTGATAATCCCTGCTCTAAATGATCACTTTAGAAAAAAATCTGATGTGTCACCACATGACTTCCTTGTACGGAATATTAAATTATGCGCATTTTTTATTCATTTAATTTAAATTTATTGGATTGAGTTAAATCTACTTGGTCGAGAGTGCATAAACCACAATAGAATAAATGCACTCTTTAAAATTCACTATATTTTTTTACCATAGTGACACTCTGGCGCTACGCTAAGTTCCCTTAAAAGCGTTACATTTCATTCATTTTTAACTTCAACTTATAAAGATATAGCCAGAACTATTACACAAAAGTGTAATTTCGCCGGCTCAGTGAAAATGAAGTCTAAAGGTCGCATGACGATAAAAGAGTTTCCTGGCATGTCATTTTTTAATCTAGAGAAACGGATGAAGTTGGAGAAGGAGGGGCCACAAACCAAACAGGACAGAGCAAAACGAGAAACGTCACTGTAATGTGGTGTCATATGTCGAGTCCAGATTTAACTAGTTCAATCATCTTACATAAAGAGATGGAAAATTAAACATCCATGCCGTCAAATCATTTTATAACTCAGAATGCACAACATTTTTATCATCTGAAAAATTATCTAATCATCGTCACATGTTCTATTCAAATATTTTAATAAATCTAACTCCATGTATAAAAGAAATTAAACAAACCTCCACACTCCCCAAAAAAAGAAACAATTTTTCACAGACGATTCAGTAATTCTCTTTCAATTAATTCAGTTCTTACTTCCCTACAAAGCTGAAATGCATAAAGCCTCAAAATATCTATATTAAAAATTACGAAGCAAATCTTAAACACTTATTTCCGTGAATACATTCCACAATGGATTAAGCACGATTTAATTCGCAATAATAAAAGAATGCGTTATCTTTGTTGTTGCGAAGCTTAATTTCTCTAGATTGACAACAAATCACTATTCTGCCAAGTTTCAAATATAAACAAACATGGCCGCCGTGGCAAAAATAATTGGGCTTAGCCGCACTTGAACAAATTTACAATTGTTGATAATTCTACAAATATTGCATGACTAAAGGCATAAAAACCTTAACAGGAAGATAAGAAAAACATAATTCAATCATTTCTAAAGCAAAAAAAAGCACAATTTACAAACATATAAGAATAAAGAAACTGAGATCACTGCGTCGAGTAACAGAGTGGATATATATATATATATTTGGTGCGGCCGATTGCAACCAAAATACGAGGTCCACATCTACATCTTATAGCAGTCCTATATACAAAATTTCAAAGTACTGATGCTGAGTTATGGGAGATAGGTACGTACGCATCGACGCCAAGAAAAATTCTGTTCAGAATTCATTTTAAATAGGTTTTATAATTTTTGGGGGGAAAAGTGTCCTTTATTTTGTTATTACGTACAGATGTCACCCAGAAACATCGTTAAATTGCATTCGATAGCGGTAAAACTGGATATTTTCGTTGAAATATGATGCCTGAAATTGTTCTCGATTACAATGCTTCTCTTTTTACTTTCTAAAAGGATTCTAAAAATTTTTAAGTTCTTTGCGAACGAACGTGACCAATACCCGTCAGGAGTACAACTGTTGACATCTCGTGTACCACTTGAGCAATTATTTACAATTTACATGGTACCACTCTCAGAACCGAGAAAAATAAGAGACAAATATTTATATAAGAAAATTTGGCCACGCATATAAAATAAATAAATGCATAATATTACAACATTGAAATAAAACGTTATAAATATTTACATTACATATACAACAGTATATGAGAGAGTTAGCATGCCCTTTTTCATCTCTCTTAGTTGAATCTTAAGAATCAAAACAGTTATTTATCACTTTTAAACCTACAACGATTGCAGATCAGTTCAAGAGTCAGAAATCTAATTAATGATCAATTCGAAACTGTTTACTTCGCGAAATACAACGAGTTAGAGTAAAATATATCTGTGCTCTGAAAATACAAAACGTGTATGATATTTTTAATTTAAGACGCGTTCTAGATGGGCATAAGCTGGTCAATATATGGATATTTTATAATAAAGAAACCAACAGTTTAAGTATTTCATTTTCTTCTAACAGTTTAGTACAAAATGGGGCGAAATCTAACAGTTTTGATGTTACGTTAATATCAAAATCTTCAATTCCTGAATACAACATAACGACTACTCATTTCACTAAAATATTTAGATTCGATAAAATAAGCAAAAACCTTCTACTTATTTAATACTCTAAGGACAATTAAAAATACCCTCTTTATTAAAATATTGAGTATTTTTCTTGCAAATGAAGACGAAAAACTGGCTGCAGTTTCGAAATCTGTCTGAGTTCATTTTATGGTAAGCACCCTGATTCAACGTTTTGATTTCCTGACTTTAAATCATTTACTTTAGCCTCAGAGGAAATGTAAGTTGCATATTTACTTACACTTACGTTAAGGTTTCGAAAGTTAAGTGTAATTATTGAAACACGATAGCCAAAGATCACCCAAACTGCTTGTAATTGAAATTTACCTGTATTTTCATACAGCTCAACATTTAGTGCAAATTTGATTCTTTAAGTAAGAATAATATGCAAACAAAAAGTATATGTCGATAAACGTATGTTACAAATATTTTTAAATTAAATTTGTCTTCTGTCGACATTGCTCAAATTTCAAACAGAATTTCCTTCAAATTATTTTCAAAATGATGAGTTCTTCGTACACCTTCCTGAATACAATCCATCGCTTAAGATGAGAAATGTGCAGTTTCCAGTCGTCCTGTATCGTGCAGTGGCAATTATACGCTAATGAGGTTGTGAGTAATGGGAATAGCAGTCCATTTTTAATCGATTCTCATTAGAAATGTGATATGAAATGCGAAAACTAAGCCACCCATTATTGTGTTCGGAAGATCTCTCTCTAATTCCTCCTTGGTGATAACTACCTGATTAAAACAAGGGAAGGAAGGATTTTGAATGCATTGCTTCGATGCGCAAGGATTGTTATTTAAAATAGTGTCTGAAACAGTACATGTGATAGCATTACAAAATAGTCATTTGTAGATTTGAGGAAAGAGAGGTAATCTGATGTTTCCCAAATTTCAAAGGAAGTACCTTACTTTTATTATGTTGCTGCTTTTGAGAATAATTAAAATTAATTTTTAATTTAAAAATCTGAGAAATCTTGAGTTAAATTCGAAATTAATTCTCTTTAAAAGAGGAAGAAATAATCTTGCTAATAACATGCGAGTATAATGTGTAATTACGGCTTTATATATTTAGTTCGCATCTTTCGTAATATAGCATAATAGATTTGCATTCAGTTGTACTGGTACACAAGTTGTCTAAATATATCTTCTCTGTCTATTTTTTGCATTTTCTTAAGGGTCCATCCATATTTTTTGCATTTTCTTAAGGAATAATGCATATTTAATCAATTATAACAATCTATGGAGGCCCACCAGCGGCCGAGCGGTAAAGTCTCTGAATACTGGTAGCTCGGTTCGTAGTTCAAATCCCAGTGAACGGGCCGGCTGCATAGGCGTTTTCGTAGTTTTATCTATGCGTAACGTGTATATTATCCAGTTTACCTTAGAAAGTGTTCCACGAAAGCGTCTCTTACCTTACGCAGATAGCCCTCGTGTGATTTGCCATAATTAAATAAAGCAAACCAAACCACTTTCTTTATATTGAGGTTTTGATTACCTAGATGCATTAAACATATTTACTCCTCTTTATTTCAAAAGTCTTGTAGCATTTCGCTACATTAAATTCAGTTTTTTTTTGTGTGAAAGTTATAACTCATATTTTTTGCGCAGGTATTTAATATTGTTGCTATGCGTTTGCGGATGCATTTATAAATACTGATTAGATATGAGCAGGAAGAAACAGACAATTTATTAAAATTAATAGTGACACGCAACAAAATATATAGTTAAAATGATGAAAAGAACACTAATATTAAATAGATTCACCTTCACGCGGTGAATATGGTAAATGACCAATTATTTGAAGAGTAAACTTTAAAACTTAGACTTTTAAAGAGTAACTTTAAACTTTTAAACTATTTAGGAAAATTCACTTTGAAAAGAAGTCTCTCAAACTTGATTGATAATGGTCTCCTGGCTCTCAGACCGTCATTGTACGGTGTGGCACGAACTTCGGAAGACTTCTGGAAAATTTGATTCTAAAGCTGTAAAATGACGCAACAATATACAGAAATGATGAAGTCAAATTTATTTAAATACTTACCAAAATTTTACATTGCTGTGTAGTGTCATTAGGTTATTTGACTAATGACACTACACAGCAATAGATGCTCGAGATAGATGCTCGAGAGGTGAAAAGTGTGCAGCGCCCTCTGCAGGACTCCAATTCAGAACCTCCCGAATACGCGCCGAGTGTACTACCGTTACACCACGAAGGTATGCTGGATGGGGAAGAAAATTGCTTATACTTGGAGTAAAAATTTTTTGTGGGTATTTAGAGATTAGATACGTGAGTTCATGATGTAATACACTGCTCTGGCAAGACGCTTCAATTGTTGTGTCTCTATTTCGTATTTGAATATTTAATAAAAAATCATTCCGAAATTCATTTTTTACAACAATTTTTTACGACAACTTTCATTTTGATATTTTTACTATAAGGCATATTTTAATAGCCTTATAGTATAGATGTTCTTTCCTATTGATTCGTGTTTCCACTTAAAATTAACTACCAGAATAAGGTTTTAGAAACGCGTTGAATGCAAATGTGTTAAAAGTAGTATTTAAGGAAGGTTCAACTTACTTAGTAAGAGAGAGAGAGCTAGGAACCCCGATTAGAGCTTGCTTGTCTTCAGGCTAAATCCCTCTCGAAGCTGTTACGCTCGGCCGTCTATTATTTACCTTTTGATGCTCTGTAGCTGTTTTAAATTAAGGGGTTTGCTTTCACTGCCATCAAGGCTGTATTTTAAACAAAGGAACTATGGTACCGAAATCGAAACTGAAAACAGACTAGTGTTTCTTGAAAATGAGTTAATGCTAATCCATCAGCCACAAGATTAACTCTCAAAAAGCTCTAGACCTTAATTAATTTAAAACATATTATTATCAGAATTAAATCATTATTGTGAAAAATTTTATAATTAAAATAATAATATCGATAATTCAATACCTAAACCGCTGATGACTTTTTTAACAACGTGTTATAATTGTCCAACGGAACTACATGCTTCTATCTGATCATTCTTCTTATGTTTTCAGTAAATCTGCAAAATTACTATTAGTTTTAAATGTTTTCAATAAAGATAGGCAACGTTTTATATTATCCTTTAAATACTCATTCATCAAGACATTAATATGATGCAATTGCTTTTACCAAATCAGGGCAGTAAATGTAGCAATATTATCAAGCCTCTCTGTTTCCATGTGTGTAAAATAGTCTAACTCCAAATAAGGAAAAGAATAGAAAAGTAGCTCATGACATTAACTATACAATTTCGGGAAACGTGAGTAGAAGTTCAAAATGATTTAGAGATAATTCTGAAACGTAATTTTAGAAGTTAAGTGCATTCAGGCTGAAACTACACTAAAGAAATGAATGAAAAGTGCTTGAGAACATTTTTAGTGACAAAATAAATCGCATTATATCTTTGCTGTCCAGTTCCTTAAGTCGGCTATGAATAAGACAATAATGCTTAAACTTTCTATCTTCGTTACTTTCCTGTATGATATTTTAAATAAATAAGTAACTTTGTCAATCATTTCTGCCTTACATATTCTGCTTTTATTTTCTGAAGAGCTTAACTAAGTTGTTTTTGCCTAATATTATTTTTTTGTTTGCTGCTTTTCACCTTGAAGTAGTTTGTGTTTCTTTCTGCTCTTACTTGGATAAAAATTTCGATTACATTTCAGCACAATACCAAGCGAAAACGCAAGAATTAAAAATAGTGAGCATGCATAAAATTATTGCTTTCGAATGTAATCATTTATTTATGATTCAAAATAAGAGATAATAAAAACATTCTGAATTTCTTTTTATTTCAATAACATCATAATATAAAAGAGAAACATTTTAAAATTGATTATCAAAGAAACAAATAATCAGTAGTTAAACATTTTCATTTTCGTTAAATGTTTCAGTAAAATCTAATAAAATTAAATTATAACATTATAACCAGCTCCGTTACTTCAATTACTTCTATGTACCAGATATAACAGCGATTTCTTGAACGAAAAGATGCATTTTCTTCAGCTGTAAATTCAATTCAGTCGCATTCAAGACGATATCGATTTCTGTCCTTTCTTTATAAGAAACCTTAAACATTACGTATCGGAAAACTATGAAATATGAAATTTGCTTTAATCGTGTTTCTTACCAATAATGTTGCCATTTAAATATTATGAGCATTAGCTTACAAATAAAATAGCCTTCATACAAACGGAATCTCACTTCACTGAAATGGAAACTTCAAAGGCTATTCGGTGTTAGACGCTGTGGTTAATGAGTTTTCTCTTGGGGCAGAACTGATAAATGCCTTAAACGTAATTCAGCCAGAATAGTTATAACTTCTAATGGGATTACCAATAGACTGAAACTCCTAAGAGTTTTTGAAGATATCAAATCAAAATTATAAATATCCTTTGAAAGCATCAATGAAATAAACTTTCTCAGTTGAAAACATGATGTTAAAATGGGAAAAATCTGAAATAAAATATATTTAAAGCTGATCATTTTCTATCATATAAGTACTGTAATTATGTTATTGATCATACGTAACTTCCAAAATAGCTAATTACGTAATTAAGTGCATTGTCCTGACCATGGTACTCCATATAAGAAAAAAAGAGTAATTCAGAACAAATCTAATGCAAAAATCCATTGTTTTTTTTTTTTTTTTTTTTTTTTTTTTTTTGTAGGGCAAACTTAAATTATTTTGGCTGTAATTAAGTATCTGAATCTTTAGAAACGATCCAAGTACATTAAAAAATTCCAAGCAGGATTGCACATTGCGTTTATACATAAATCGCATATATAACGCTGATGAAACATGTCTACTATACATCAGGTCAATGCTCCTCACTCAAAAAAGCTTATAGAAGACTTCTGCTGGAGACTTAAAAAAACCATTTATTTATACTTGGAATTAGTAGTTCCTGTTTTATGTTAGCAAACACTTTACTCCATAAACCTACGCAAGCACTCAATTTTGTCCACGCGCGACTTATAGAAAACTCTTAAACTTTGATTTAGGATGATAATTTTCATCTTTTTTGTCTGTTGAATTCATATAATTACTTTAAATCTCCTGCTCATGTATTTCCATCAATTATTTTTTAACCGGCATTCAATGCAAACTCTTTCATATTCAAGGACTAAAATTATTCACATTCAAGGATAGATTAATTCTCAGTGTTTTCATTAGCATTACTATGAGTTAAGGCAGCAAATAACTTATGCCTTGTAACTTGTTTATCTAGCGACTCCATCTTTATTTGTTAGAGAATACGAATTGCTGCTGTAGAATGCTCATAGAATGTGGCTGGCAGTGTTTCCCAATCAACTGCACAATTTATATACTTTGCTGCTCTGCTGGTGGGAGATTAAATATTTGATCCTCTGTGATCATGACACGACAAATCGTATGATTGAGACCAAACCGTACGTTACAATAAAATGTTTGGCTATCTATGCTCTTTTAAGACTATAATGTCTCTGCGTGTCCTTGTCAAATGTGAACATAAACAGCTGATAGTCCTAATGCATTTGAAGTCTGTTTTTGAATCTTCCAGAAGAAAGTGGAAAAGTGAGCATTCTTTTCTGATTATTCAAAACGTTTACAGCAATTATAGTAATTCTTCAAAAGTCGTCAGTTTGTAATTACTTGCCAAGTATTATACAGCTGTCTAGTTGTGTTTAAAAGGGCAGTTTTAACTGCCCTGTAAGGAGTAAAGACAGTATTGTTATCACGAAAAATTTCGGGTATCACATTTCAACGGATATATCCATTTTGATAGTTTCCGAAGTCATTTGGACGATTTTTGTGAGTGACTGTACTAAATACTGTGACTTTAGTATAAACATACTAAATGACTCTGTTTACCAAAATATATATTAAAATGTGTTTAAAATGGATTAAATATAGATTATTGCCTGACATCTGTACGTAAGTACATACCTACACTTGTGTATATCTCTCATAGCTCAAAAGTAACTAGCCACAGAGCGTTGACATTTTAAATATGGGATTGCTATAACATCTAATTATGTACCTGTCTTTTTTATTGCAATCGGCAATACCAAAACCATATATATATACACTGAAGAGCCAAAACATTATGACTACCTATTCAATAACGGTTTTGCGAACTTTGGCTTGCAAAGCAGCTGCCTTGGCATGGATGCCAGAATTTCTTGACAAATGTCTAAGCAGCGGTCACGCAAAGTTGAAATATTCCGACATAGTGGTGTTTGACCTCTATACTACTATATACTGATATTTCGGAAAGTTTTATACTCGTTATGAAAAAATAAAATTATAAGAAATTTTACTCCCTTGCGACAAAACTTGAGCGGCTATGTAATTTTAAAATTTGCATATTCTGATGACATTTTGAACTTGCCTTGAGGGCTTGGTTAATTAAATTAGAATAACTTGAGGAAATAAATTAAGTAAAAAATGTGTGTAATTTAATAAGCCGTACTAGGAAGTTTTTAGTTGCCTATATCAATTCCCGCCCTACCCAGAAAAGCGTTTAATTCTACATCACGTAGTAAATGTGCTGTATTGGTTATACTAAATGGGCTGTATCGTACTGAATGTGCTCTATCTGCCGTATCCGTGTGAGTTAGGTGGCAATGACCTTAACTAGAATTCATCCTTATACTCCTCGAACTATTAAAACACAATTCGAGCCTTGTGACGTGGGGCGTTGCTCTGCTCGAAGATTCCCTTTCCACTTGAGAAGATAGACGCCATGTGAAGGTGCAACTGATCCGAAGTTATGCTCAGATAGTCCGCTGCTTCCATAGTCTATTCCACCACAACTAAGGTTTCCAGAGACTCCCATGAGAACGTCCACCAAATCATAATACCTTCACCACCAGCCTGCGTATGACCTTCTAAACAAGGGAGCTGTTCCTCTGGAAGACGGCGTGCCCTGGCACGACCATCGACATGATGAATGAGAAATCCTGATTCATCCGACTAAGCAATTGTCCTCCACTTATTCATGATCCAATCCTGAGATTTTCGGACCCTGTGTAGGCGTAGTTTAGAATGACGCTTGTTTAACAGAGGCTCGCAAGTGGCTGCGCAGTCCCATACCCAACAGTGGCTGTTGAACTATATATTTCGAAACCCTTGCACTTGGATCTGCCTTGCATTGGGCTGTCAAATGAGTCACTGTTTGTCCCGATTTTGCTGTACCAAGCGGACAGTGTCCGATGTCCTTTTTCTTTGATGACTGGACGTTCAACACTTTGGCGTCTACTGCTGGTATCGCCATCACTTATCCGTTTTACATAAAAACTAAGAACGCCATATCGTAAAATTATTCCTTACCTTCTCCAGCAACAGATAAATACCATTTTCACTTAATCGCGCGCAGTTCACATCATCCAGACGAGTTCATTGAAACATTTCACTGCTCATAAAGTTTTGGCTCGTCAGAGTACATATATTCTCTCTCTCTCTCTCTCTTTCTCTCTCTCTCTCTATATATATATGTATATAAATTCAAAACGAAACATAATAAGAGGCAAAAATTAAAAGCAAAGCACATTTTTATACCCATCCCGCGCTATAGCTGCAAGATTGAAGTAAAATAATTTCAACATTCTAAAGTTGGAAGTAAATTGGGGTCAAAGCAAGGCTATTCCTCAACAATATATATATATATATATATACGTATGTACCCATTCCCTTACCTTGCTTAAAAGTCATTACCTTGTCTTTATTTTCAACGTATTTCGTATTCATATTCATATACTTCCAATTACAGAAGCAGTTTAAAATGACAAAAATATTATTGCTTCTGACTGACAGATTTAAAAACAAACTTAATTTGGGTCAAATAACAAATCTAATTTTTAGTGCAATTTCTTGGTTCTTCTACTGATATTTCGGAAAGTTTTATACTCGTTATGAAAAAATAAAATTATAAGAAATTTTACTCCCTTGCGACAAAACTTGAGCGGCTATGTAATTTTAAAATTTGCATATTCTGATGACATTTTGAACTTGCCTTGAGGGTTTGGTTAATTAAATTAGAATAACTTGAGAAAATAAATTAAGTTAAGTAAAAAATGTGTGTAATTTAATAGGCTGTACTAGGAAGTTTTTAGTTGCCTATATCAATTCCCGCCCTACCCAGAAAAGCGTTTAATTCTACATACGAGGAGCAGAAGTTATGAAAATTCCTGTATTATGGCTCTAACTAAGCTCCATTTACAGAATTTAGGATTGGCATTTGAATATATTTACATTTCTTTGAAATAGCAGCTTACTGCAATTAGTACGATGATATGTAATTCCCTCTTTCGAATACTTTGGAAAAATTTAATCGCATTTTGAGGAGACTTAAATAATTATACTCATTATTTAAAGATTTTCCCACACTATCATAATATAAATTTTATGTTTTATTTATAGAAACCATTTTCAAGTGTGCTATTTCTTTGTTTTGATGTTCAAAGACTATTATATCAAAATACTGAAGAAAGGTTTGTTTAAAAAATTTTTGAGTAATCACCTTTTAGAGTCATTAGGTTCTATCGATGCAGGAATGTTAAGAAAGTTCGACATCGGGATTTAAACGCTGGATATCCCATACACGCGTTCAGCGTGCTTCTAGTTACACCTCGAAGGCATGCCAAAGGAAAGGGGAAACTGTCTTATAAATTCAAATTTTACATTATTTTCATCGTTTATCCATGAGTTTATGGGATAATTTATTTATAAATGCAGTAAGAAATTTCATGATTCTATAAATAATATACTTCGTCTTAATTCGTAACAAGGAGTTAATGTGTGAAACATCAAAAAAGTTGATCACGCGGAAGTAATATAAATAATTTTCTATTTCTTCTCACTAGAAGAAATGGGACGCAACTTTCTGAATAGCGGAGGTATTAACGATTCATGGGTTAAAATTTTCATTTCATAAAAGAGGAAATAAGAAGAAACTAGCCCATTTGAGATTGCAAAGAAGTATAATTTTAATTAAATTTTTTCACCGTTAATAAAAAGAAAGATTTAGTTTTATTGGAAAGAGAAATAGCTGTAATACTTATTATCCAAAATTTTTCGAAAAAGAGAAAGAATAAAGAAATCTTTGATCCTCTTTTTAATGAGTTTTTCTTTTGAATGAGTACAATTTTTAATACTTATCATCGTTAACAGAAAGTAATTATGTCCTAGGCTTTTAATCTACATTAAACACAGCTTCAGCAGCAATATAATTATTAAAGTCTACAGCAATGATTATTCTTTTATCACGTTTTCAGGAAATTTTGAAATTTGTTGTTGAATCAATTACATGATATTTTTCAATAATAATATAATGCACCGAATAACTAATAAAGTAGGTACTTGTAAAAATGTATTAAATTTCACTAATTTCAATGACAGATTATTTTCGACACTATGATCGTACTATAACCCATGTTTAATTAGGAATAGATATTTTAGAAAGACGACAGAAAATTTAAGTGTAAAGGCTATTATTAAATAAATTCCTCCGAAGACAATCTTAAATGCTTATCTGCAGCCAAATAATTAATTTAGAAGAAAACTTTGATATAAAACTTCTTAATTTTATAGTAAGTATCAAACAATTAATGACAAAGGAATACTGGTTTTAATCAGTATAGTTTATAGGTAACCTGCTAAAATGCTGACAAACTAACTCAAAAGAATAACTCTAATTATCAACTACAACATTTTAATCAAAAGACGCAATCTAATAGTAGTTGTGTTCTTCAGGTTTTGTAGAAATAAAACAAAATGTTTTGTAACAGCAATAAGTTAAAAATTAAAGTATTAAGAGGAAAAAGAAAGTTTTAAGAGCACAGAAAAATAATTTACTAGAGACAAAAAAAATTTCTGCTCAAAAAGTATGCATTTTGAAAGAAAACTATATTTATTTTTTTAGAAAGGCTACAAGGAATAAAAATAAAGCAAAAAAAAAAAAAAAACAAAAATACAAATTTGATTGCTGTCTGGGGAATGTTAAAGGTTTATAAGAATGATTCTTTCACGTGTAAGACCAGAAGAGAGTTTTTTTCAATTTCGTTTTTTCAAGTTACGACATGATTGGCTTCAAAAACCTGCAAGATACTTTTTTTACTGGGGGGAGACGAAGAGAAGAAAGCTCAGAACTTTCAGTGCACGGCTTTTCCAACTTTTTTTTCAGCTTCTAATACAGTCATTTTATATAAGCTTCTCCCACTTATTTCTTTAATTAATTACTAAGTTTTTATTTAGCTATGAACTAATTTTGTCAAAGTGCCTTTAGAATTAGTCATTAAGAGCACTTTTATGGAACCGTCACAGTTCATAGAAGCACCACAAGAAATAAATAATTAACGAAAAGAAATATTTAACCTCTCACGTTCCTCCGCATATGTTCATAACACTGAATTCAAATCGATGTGTTCCACTGTGCACTATGCAGTTTACATTTACTCAAAAAGAATTTTAAGCATTAAAAAAAAAGTAATGTTCGTAATTTTAACACCAGAGTGTTTTTTTTTTTTTTTTTTTTTTTTTCGGTCACAAATTATATAGAACGAAATGAAAAGAATGTTAAATGACTTCAGCTTAAGCGACATTCTTTTTTTTTTTTACAGAAAATTAAGGTATCACTTATACATGTTTGTCTGATTATGTCATTATGGCAAATCATTCGAGGGTCTACTGTCTACAAGTAGGGATGCCTTCGTAAAGGACTTTCTAAGGGAAACTGACTTGTATACAAGTTACACGTGAGTAACACGTCGAAAACACCCATGCAGCTTCCTATACAAAACGAACTTACATTTTTTCAAGATTTATAAAAGGCAAAAGAAAAGCATGAACGGGAAAAATTCTTGCATATATCGGTCTCAGATTATAAGTGATGCTAATTTATATTTTATATCTTTGAAAAAAAACGCACATTTGTTAAACACGTAAAAAACGTTTACTGATTATTTATGGCAATAAAAATTCATATTTATTATGCACTGTATGAAAACATATGTCGCAAAGAAACGATAAAAGCAAACATAATATTATTTATAATGTGCAGAATGTTCTACTGTCGTGTGGCTCAGTTTGCGCAGTATATAAGTTGAATTATGCTTCAGAATGATATGCAGTGATATCTTATTATACGTTGTTAATTCTTTCCAGATCCTTAGACATACACCATACTAGACACATAGAAATTAAAATACATTATATTTATTTATACAAATGGCCAGGCATTTGGCCACTAAGCAAATTAGTCTTGACCTTGCTTCCCAGTACTTAAAATCAATAGCATTAAATAATAATAGGTGCAGTGCCTTCGTCAATAAATTTCTTATCCATTGTCTATCCAGAGTGGATAAGAAGAGCACATCGTGAAGTCTCCTTAAGACTAATTTTAAAAAGATGGGCATTCAGATAATAGCGCCCAGACAAAAGACGAAATAACGCCATGACTACAGAACGAGGAAAATCTGGAATAAATGGCTGTGAATCAGTGTAACACTCTCAGGCCTTTTCCCTTAGATTCCTTTGATAAGTAGAAGGCAAACCTTCTCTTAAATTCTAATTCAATTAGAAGTTTTATAGAATTAAAGCTATATCGTTATTAGTGGTGTGTAGAATATTAATAAACCTTTCTTTGTCAGGAAAACGGTTTTTTTATTTCCCTCGATTTTACAACAAGCAGGAATCCGCTACAAGACAATTCAGCCAGCCAGAATGTTGAGAATCTTCCTAGGTTCGTAAATTTTTTCGGAAGTGCAAAATTTATTGTTGGACAAGTTGTTATCGGACAAAATAACAGCCCAAAGGAAATTACTCTTCCAAGAGCTTAATTGATTCAGAGCAAAAAATATAGACTTAAATTCATCATAAAAATTGGTGGTATCACTTCTCACTGCCTTATAGAATGCAAAATGGTTACAATAGATTCCTGCACCATCTCCAACACATCGCTCAATCATGGATCCATCGGGGTAAACATGGATCCAGAGGTTACTGGGATATAGTCTTTCAATAGTTTCATAAACAATGGCTCGTATTTGGGCAGTGAGCATCTCACTCTTATCAGGTTTCTCAATAAGTTCATGTTATACACATAAGTAACCATATTGAAGAGGACATAAGGGTACAGTTATATTCATTTCTTGAAGAGGACCTCGGTCTTTTGATAACTCATAACATATTTTATTGAAACCTACTTGCGTCTTTAAGTTTCTGTTACTGTTAAAATTGTTATACCGCGTAAATTTATTATTTGGGAGCCTGCAACGTAGTTGAAACAAATTTCCTGCATTTTTATGAATATTATGCATGGCAGGAGAAATACTGGTTAGCGTTTCAATAGTTACTATGGGGGTGGATAGGGACTTACTTTAGGCGAGGAGACTAGTTTGCAATCTTGGTAAAACGTTGGCTGTACTGATGGAAGCAGTCGCCAAAACTTCATTACAGTAATAAAATAACGGTTTAATGTACATTTTATGTGTATTTATTAAAGTTTCTCTGTTACATCTCCATCGACAGCCGTTTCAAAATTGGAAGTCTCCTTTCAGGTTTTTGCTTTACGTAAGAAATACGTTCATTCCAATTCAGACGTTAATAAAGCTTACGTACCAAATAGATAACATTATTAGTAACAGAAATTACTTCATCACAATAAAGAAGGTGGAGTAAAAGGTACTGTCTATTCAAGATAAAAACTGGCAATTACTTTTGTCTAGCTTTAAAATCATGTTATTATTCCTGCACCAAAGATCCACTCTTCCCAAGGCAGCATTGAGATTAATATTCAGGCTTTCTTGTAGATTCGTTGGAGCACAGCTTCAGAAGATTATATCGTCAGCAAAGTGTAGTCTTATCTGCAGCGTCCGACATAAGAATATCAAGCAAATCGTTTATATAAATATTAAATATTAAGAGACTCATGAGGAAAACCAGTGTTTGCCTGTCTGAAATGGGACATGCTCTAACCACAGCGAAACCTAATAAATCTTTTGTTTCTAAAACTTTTCATCCAGGCCAGCATTTTGCCCTCTACGCCATGGCAGTTAAGTTTTTCAATGAGCTTTACACGACAGATTCTGGCACAAGCGGGTTTAAATTTCACAAATACTGCCGGAGTGGACATGCGTTTATCTAAGGAGTCCTTTACGTCTTGGCTAAAGTAGATAACTTGCAGTGCTGTACAGTTATAAGTTCTAAAACCAACCTGTACAGGAGATAATAAATTTTAATACTCCAAAAAGTAACTCAATCTTGATATAATCATACGCTCCAAGAACTCAGCCAAGATATAGATCAAGGAAATAGGTCTGTAACTGTTAATTTGAGCACTTGGTTTATTCTTCTTTAATATAGAAATAACAGTAGCTTTCAGCCAAGCAGAGGGAACACCGCTGTGCCAGCTCATAATCAGTAGCGCAAGAAGAGCCAAACGAGCAGTAGGTCACATATACTTCAAAATGTCGGAATGAATGTTATCCGGTCCTGGGCTTTTGCGGCACTTTAAAAGACAAGTAGCCTCATTGAGTTCCGCCATAGTAAAATTGAGTAGAAGACCGAATGTCTTGATTATTTTTCTGCAGGACATGCTTTACCTTTCGTCTAGCATGGGTTGATGCTTTTTTATAACAGTTTCCAATTTTTGAGAACTGGCATAAAACTTCGCAAAAGAATTAGCAATATCTTGGTCAATAGAGACAATCTTATTAAAGATCATCATACCGCTTTTCATTTTACCGCTTTAGGAGTAGACATTTTTAATTTGTTTAAAAAAGAATATACTGTCTTTCCATCTCTTCTAAAATCAGTGAATTCTAAAAATACATCATATGAGAATCTACAAGCTTATAATTCATTTTACTTACAATCAAAGTTTTATGCTGAAATAATGAACATCGCTGGGGAAAAAAGGGACATATTTTACGTTTGAGCATAGTATGTCGATCCCAGGCAAAATTTGTTAATTTAGGAGTTAATTACTTATAGCACGCCTGTTATTTTGCACTTATTACTGCTTTTTGCTCTGAGTCTTTAACAACTGCTTTTTGCTCTGAGTCCTTATATATGAGGCTCTTATGTTAAAATTATCATGGAAAAAATTCAGAAAAAGATATAATGTTAAGACAATTGAAGTAGAAATAGCTCTTTCAATGCCTTTAGTCATGAATTATCAATCATGTTATTATACATCTTTAAGTAATGCTTGCATCAGCGAAACGGTTATGGTTCTTATAATCACATTTCGTAAAATGAAGCATGGTCTTATTTTTAGTAAAATACAATATCGTTAATCACCGTATAGATACAAAAAGAACACAAGAAGAAACTCAACGGAAAGTAAAAATGAAGGTATATGTTTTCGTCTTTTGTGGTTTCTCAAGAAAATATACCGAGAGTAAAATACTTAAGCAAATTTTTATTGACGTAAAACAATCTTAATGTTTCAGGTGTCGTAAAGTAATAATTATGGACAATCTCTGACAGAACTTTCTTGCTCTTTAACATCAGGGTTTTAAAAAAAGTAGCGCTTTTGACGTTATGTAGATAATCACATTTCTTTAACAACTGCTGGTTATAGGTTAGAAACGTTCACTTACCATGTAATTTAACAATATAAAATTACTCTGTAGTTGCATTATTCAAAATTCTTGCAAGGTATCGCAATGTAAACAAATATTCATACCTGATAAGGGTTGGAATTTTTATTCCTCCAGACTCTCTGAAATAAGGAGAACGAATCACGCCATCAAATGCTATTTTCTGATAAACTCTGAAAATAATTAAAATATGTATGTATCTAATAATGAATGCATTTGAAGGTACAGCTTCGCAATGTAGAACATAAAACTGAACCAAAAACAGATAGAAAATTGGGATGCGATTTGGAATAAGTCTATCTGTTTTGAGAGCAATTAGACGTGCAACCCTTTTTTTGTGACAGCAAACCTTTTAGTGATAATAATTGATTAAACAGCCTACGTTATTTTCTTCTTAATAACTTATTTGAATTCTTTTTTAATTAACAACAAAATAAATTTATGTGGCATTACTTAATTGAATGCACATTAAAGCCTTTACAGCTAATTTTAAGAATTTGCTACTTAAAAATGTAAGCGTAAATTGAATGATATTTATGTTAGGTTTCATTGTTGAATATTAAACAAGTTAAATGATGCAAAGCTATCATTTTATTGTGCTTATTTTGTAACCAACATGTTGAATCCAAACAGCTTTTACTAGAAATATTGAGGAAGAAATGTAATGAATAAGAATTAAGACTACATATTTCCGTTTCTTTCACTATTGAATGAAGGCTGTTTGCCATTGTTTATGACGCTACAACTATTCCCAATCTTTAAGAAAAACCATTCACCGCCATCTCTAGAATGTAGCATTCATTGCCTTGGCTATACGGCTGGTACGAAATCAATGACCTCCAGGCTTAGGGTTTTTTTTTTTTTTTAACCTTGCTAAATTGCGCACTTTGCGATACTCACTTTCTCCCGTTTCCGTGGAACCTCGCACTCGTCTATTTATTGGCATCTATAAACGGAGAAAATGCTTGAGATTAGATGCAACTGATTGGTTGGATATCCATCCCTTCAGAAGGTTACGATGAAAAGTAGAAAAGCTCACAAAAGAGTGATGAGTCGATTTAATTTTAGAATTAAATCAAATATCAATGTACTAATTATGCATATTTTTTAATGAACCTTGATAGTAGACATTAAAGAATCAGCAGAAAGTGAAAGTTCGAAACATTCACAGTTCAGAAGCAGTCCAGTGATAAGGGTCCCTTGCTAATTAAAAGTTAATAACAAATCTTGACATTTTCTGTTTTTATATAATATATATTGAAACCTTTTATAGTTTTTTCATGTTCGTACTATACATATAAGGCAATTTTCTTCCTTCTTTTTATGGTGTAAATCAAAATACATTCGACACGTACTCTAGAGGTTCAGAATTTGAGTCGCAGCAAGAGCATTACACATTTTTCACGTGTCCTGCTTCAAAATTTTCTAACGACTCTATACACTCACGTCCAAAGTTATCTTCAAATATATCTTTATTAAGGATCTAGAGTTAACCTATTATGGTAGATTGTGCAATCCCACCACACACAACGCATCTAGAATTTCTTAAAAATAATATCTTATATAAATATTGCATGGTTTCAATACAATTTGAAATTCCCAAATTAAATTGAGAAGATCTGTTTTGATATAACAAAAATAACACATAAATATAATAAGCAATCGATACACATAATGTTACAAAAATAATTAGAACTGAGAACAGTTTATAATGGACTATACTAATAATATAAAAGAGTTACGCATGGGGTCAAATCACTTGAGACTAATATAAAAAAATAACTATGAGTAAGAACTCAGGAATTTGAAAATGCAATAATTGGGAAACGTTGAAGCGGGTTATTACAGCTTATAAAGCCCATAAGTGGTGTACTTTTGAACATATTAACAGGATGTTAAAGTTCATTAAAGCGTTTAATGATCAGGCATTACCTGTTTCCCACATATACATATGTCAGGTTTGGCCATATTCTTAGCGAAGAAATATGCGTGTCCGTGGCTCTTTATGCAGTAATTTAAAGAAGGATACGAATACAAAGATGACAGGCTTACAAGATAAAATTATATATGTCTTCCCTGTGAAGCATTATTCCAGAGATCTTGCGAATATTTCGAAGAAAGTTGTTTTAGTTGGTACTGAAATTTGAACGATGCCACGGAAGAATAATTTCTGTACGATCTTGATTAGAGCTGCTTCTTTCACTAATTCATCCACCTGATCATCCCCAAAATAGTTGTTGTTTGGAATTAAAACAAGAAGAAAATTAATGTCCAAAACTAATGGAGAGGAAGGTAAGGGATTCCTAGTCGGTAAAATAGCTGCTTCGGAGTAAGGTTTTATGATAAATTCGTTAAGATTTTTTAGAATGGCTGTTTCAATCGCTACTTTTATGGCTGATGGTTCAACTTGGAAAACAGTATTTTTATTATGGAGACCATCTTTTCATTTGATGATATTTGAAGGGTCATTTCGAAAATAGACCACTGAACCAACGGTTCCTTAATTTTTTTTATTCATTAGTATATGCAAATGGAAATGAATTACTTGAATTTTTGTCCTATATAAGGAATTTTATTTTGCTGAAGCGAAGCGCTGGAAGAACATGATTGGTATAATTTTTCTTTTCATACTTGGATTGCTGGAAGGTTCGGTTGTTAAATTCTGGAGCTTGGTTAAGTTAAAGGACTTTCATGCTTTCCATTTCTGCACTGATTCAAAAAAGCTTTTAAAATAATGCAAAATACACAATATACAAAGTGATAACTTACGTGAATATATATATATATATATATATATATATAAATCGTAGTTAACCTATGTGGATTGTTATTATTAACGAAAGATAAAATAATTGCATAAATTTAAAATGGCATGCAAGTCACATTAACAGATATACATAAAATTCTATCTACCAAAGGAACATTAAAAAAATCATAATCGAATTAAAAATAGACCTTCCTGAGCTACAAAATTATAGAAATTAATAGCCATTCAGTGACAGCGAAAGAACTATGCAGCGAAAGATGTAAATTCATCTTCAATTTTGTTTTTGACATATTTCGCCCTTTTGCTTTTTTTTTTTTTTTTGACTTATGGATTATTCCGAATTAAATATAGGATGAGTTTTAAGCAGATTTATTTTAGTTTGCGTTATTACCCACACGTTTTGCTGTTTACAGCGCCCTTGGATTTGGTTTGAGCTGTTTTTTACTTTGTATTTATTCATTTATATATATATAGATGTTCAATAATGTTACACTGTAGTAAATTTCTAGTGTTTAATAGATGAATTAATACGGAACTGCATATATGCACATGGAAGTTAGATTAAGAGAATTTAACTATGCAATTTTCTAGTTGCGTCTAATGTTAACAGGTAAAGATTCATTCATAAAAATAAGAAATATTTCGCAATAAAAGCTATCTGAAGCAAACACCGTTACTAAATATTGCCTGAAAACCTGTTATAACGCATGCACAGACGAAACGCATTTCTTTAAGGATATTTGTTATATGCTCCCGAATAACGTCCCAAATTTATCAACACAACTGAGAGATTCTTATATGCACATAGTTTCATACTAAAAAAAAATCACAAGTTTTCTTCAGATTTAGAGATTATGATGATCATACTTGCTGAAAGAGACGGCTTATCTCTCGCTTTCTACAGAGGTTTGAGATTTTGCATGAGAAGAAACGTGAATATCCCCGTATCACTGTCACAAAATAAAACGCTTATGCTCGTTTCCTTTTTCTTTTATTTTATGTTTCATGTTAGGAAAATGTTATTTATTAGAAAGCTAGAGAAATGCTGGCCTCTGACTACAACAGTTTAACACAACGTAGCATATATTAAAACTTCCAAAGCCGTTGTTTACTGAATGTACTTGCAGTTATAAATTAGTACAACAGAGCATTTTCATGTAATTTTGTGCAATTTTGTGCTTATTACATAATTACACTTTGTAAATTTACTAAAATGATTTTTTTTAAACTTTTTCACCTTTGCCAGTTTATTTATATATATTAGACAGATTTATATATGAATATATTTTGAGATAAGTATGTTGACATAGAAAGGTAAAATAAACCTTTCACACTTTTTTCAACATTTCTATTAAAAAAGCTGATATCATAATCTACAAAAACAACATTTCGTTTCATTTTTAGATGAATCTACATGTATTAAAATTAAATATGTTTCATACATTATTTAAACATTCAGCTAACTTTAAAATTACAAAAGAAATGTATTCAACGACTCACTCGCTTCTGAGAAATGTTCTTATGAAAATCATAAATATCATTTCAGAAAATTAAGCGTAAGAACGTTTCCATTCTTTAAATCAACTTCCTGCTACATTCTTTCCACAGAACAGGAAAAGAATGCAAAAGAAATATATAGACACCTTTACAAGATCAATCACGCAAGTCGTAACAGGGGTATTATATTGGCATATTTAAAAAGCATTCAAAAAATGCGTTTTCATCCTCTTATCAAGTACTTATACTTCATTACCCGTCAGTTCTCCTTGGTTATAAGTACCTTAAATGCACCCTCTTCCTATCCTTTCTTCTTCAAACCATCAATCAGATTTAATGCCTCCTCGAGAAGCGGTTCGTGTTTATCACGAGAGCGAGGTAAAAATATTTTCAGTGTGAAATATTCAGATAGGTAATAATACGTTTGTTCCTGAGCGGGCTAATATTGCTCAGTCTCACGCAAATGCCTTGTGAAACATGGTATATCTACTGCTACAGCTGATGCCAGTGCTAAAAACAAGAAAAATGTACAGTCACGACAAGCAAATAAAATGAAGTGGTAACATTCAAAGAAGCGACGGATTTCCGCACGGCATCAACTAAAATGGAATTTGAAAAAGATGACTGGTCTTTGATGTGACATTATTAGATTTCAGGCAATTAAGTTTTGTTTCCGAAAAAGACAGATTTTCAATTCGAAATGTTTAGAGCATTTGTCTACAGTTCAAATTTAAGATTTAAATCCCGAAGCTGATTTTAGTTTTAATATAGAAGTTTTAAATCCTGTTAAAGGCGATATAGTTAAGAAAGTGACGAATTTAACGTTGTTAATTTAATTAGTAGAATAATGCATTTACTGTTCAGAGCTATAAACACAATTCAAGACAGTTAGGTAAAACAGTGATAGAAAAAAATTACTTTTATTCGATAATCTGTAAAAATTACTTTTATTTAATAATTTTCTTGCAAACCTTCCTGCCAATTAAGGCAATACTCTCATTTCCAAGTATATTTGCCATGACGTGATCCAGAGAGGTCTGGGACTAAGATTCGCATTCTTGCAGTTTTAAGACACTTTATGTGAGTTATAGTGTAAGTGGATAAGAATATCCGCTGCTTAAAATTATACTATATTCTCTGTAAGACTTCCTCGGTTTCATGACATGCTGTAGCCCTCGCACCATTCCTGGAACCTCTTCTTGCAGCAGGAGTCATTTTAAGGGGATATTTGAAAGATCGAATTTTCACTTACTCTCTAGATGAGACTGCCTAGACGGCTGAGAATAACAGCTTTAAAATTGCAATCTGTCAGAAGATTGCAAATGTCTTACCTAGGATTTTCTATGTCGTGTAATGGCGTGTGTGATTATGCCAAAGCCTTGAGGGCTATCTGCCTAAGGGAAGGGATGCATTCGTGAAGGACTTTCTAAGGGAAACAGGCTCGTATGCACGTTACACATGGGGAAAACCACGAAAACGCCCATGCAGCCAGCCCGTTCGTGGGATTCGAACCTCGAACCGAACTACCAGCGTGTAATGGCAAATGTACAGAGATGGAAGTAATGCGTTTATAGCGAAGGGCATTTGAAAGACGATGCAGTAAGGGCGTAGGACCTGCTTTGTGAATATAAACACTGTCTTTCTTAACCGTATTTATTGCAGTTGATTTTAAATGTATTATCCTATCATAAACTGGGTATTATTCAATGCTAAAGTTGTATGCTGTACTTGCTGATAGACATGAATCAGAATAAAATTCGAACAGTGAATGATTTAATTAAATTAGCACATGAAGTTATAGTAAAC
Source organism: Stegodyphus dumicola (assembly GCF_044657685.1). NCBI lineage: Eukaryota > Metazoa > Arthropoda > Arachnida > Araneae > Eresidae > Stegodyphus > Stegodyphus dumicola. The sequence goes on along the minus strand of NC_140772.1, from coordinate 92,109,471 downwards.
TTTTATTTAGTGCTAATTCTGCAAACTGTTAAAATGGAATTTTTGTCTTTGTGTTTGTTTCAATATTATGCAAACAAATGCTGAAGAATCGATTTGACGTGTTGCACATTAATAGCAGAGTGTTGATTTGATTCATAAATTATCAAGAGGATGAAATAATAATCCTTTTCACGAAGGATTTCTAAAAATCTATGTAAGCAATATTAATAGAGGCATAATTATTATTATTGTTCAATGGCAAGTATGTATGTTTAAACTTTTCTTGAGTAATTAAACTTAGATAAAACGTAAGCAAAAGAAATATGCTTTAAATAATAACAGCATTCAGGTAATAAAATTTAAAATTCACATTAATTTATTTCATATATGACAGTGGTTTGATAGCAACCTAGCAGCGGTTAGAAACTAAAAAGAAAATATATGAACTTTGAAAATATATGGATCAATGATAGCATCACAAAATTTAAAAACAGTAGTTATACTTTGATTTTTGTTTCTGCGACATTATCTAAATTATCCTTTTGGGAATAGCTGAGTAAAGATTAGAGAAATATTTCTGTGGAAACATCTGTCGCAATGTAATTGTGTGTGATACGAACCTTGTGCAAAAGGTATTTAAATATGTTGTTGCTTTTTCTCATACAGCAAGCCTTTATTATCTTTAATGTATTGTTATTACTATGTTGGCTCGATTATAGGATTTTGCGTGTTTCTTTAAATTCTATATCTGAAAGCCAAAGTAGTTCCATCCTTCAGCTTAATATTTACAAAGTACTTTAGAAATACATATTTCTTACTGATAAGTATGCAAGATTCTCACTAGAGTATTTCTCAATTACTGTAGAAAGTGACGAATCTTAAGATCTAGTTAGTGAATAATCGCTTAAGTTCATGTAACAAGAAAAAACAAGATGAAAGGGTAATTAACTCTTTATTATTCCAAAAAGATTTAACAAAAATCCATCTTGGAGTGTACAATCAAAGCCGACACGTGGGCTTGAACTTAAGAGACTAAAAATTAAACTAAAATTACGTTTAAATTAAAGAAATATATCCGGAGCTATCAAGATTCTAATCGAGTTGGCCCCTTAACTTAATTCTATTTGACTACGAAGTTTATCAAAGGCCTGAGTACGGTCGAGTGTAATAACAGCTTTGAGAGAGAAAGAGTAGCCAAAAGGCAGACGCACGCAAATCAGAAACTCTGATTCTCTCTAAACTCTGCAAGTACACCGGTGTGCAAAACTTAAGGAACAATATAAATTTTAAGCAGATAACCATGAAATTGCAGAAAAGAGGTTCTTGCGATGAGTATAATGAACACGCAATTCAGTAAAAAGGTCATACGTATGCAAACGTCAGGAACTAAACGGCACAGGCGACGTGAGCACACGCAAAACACGTGCGGTCGGCAGACTCAGTTCAAGTCTACAATAAAAGGAAGGACGTAGACGCAATTAAAGACATTCACTTCAAGCACAAGTGAGTTCTTTTGTAAAATATGGCTAGAAGAAATCATCTGGATGACTTCACACCTGGAAGAATGATGAAAAAGCTGGAGGAGGGGCGTAGTGTGACCAGTGTAGCTGAAGAGTTCGGGATGAACAAAAGTGTCGTTTCGCGCGCTTGGAAAACTTTCCAAACCATAAGTACAGCTGTTAGAAAGGTTGGTGGTGGCCGTCCCAGGAAAACAACCGCAGTGGATGACCGATATATCGTCCTGCAGGTAAAAAGAGCCCAAAACCAGTCAGTAAGCGCCATAGCTCAACAACTGTATACAGCGACGGGAAGACAAGTGTCTCGTTTTATTGTGTCCAGACGCCTTCACAAAGGTAGCCTATTCGCCGCCATACTTTATGCTGCATCCCTTTGAAGGTTGGCCATCGACGACACCTTTAGAATGGTGTAAAGAGCACGAAAACTGCGCATCTCATCAATGGAGTAGTGTCCTCTTTATGGATGAGTACCACAAACGATTCTCAACGCCAGCTGATCTGGAGAGAGGTCGGTTTCATCCCAGTAATGGTTTCATTCCAGGATCCCTGGATAGTTTCATTCCAGTAACATCACGGAAAGAGACCGTTACGGTGGTCCTGGAGATTTCGTCTGAGGATGCATTATGCTGAACGGGCGCACAAAGCTCCCTATTTACGACAGAGCTTCTGTAACCGGAGATCGCTATTGTCAGAAGTTGATCCTTCCCCATACGCTTTTGTTCTGTGGTGCCATTGGAGGGGACCCGATTTTATGGATAACAATGCACGGCTACACCGGACTCCTGCTGTTCAGAAGCTACTGATAAGTGAAGATATCACTCGAAAGAATTGGCCAGCGAACTTCCCTGATTTAAATCCAATAGAATATGTGTGGGATGCTTTGGGGAGATGGCTTGCGGCAAGATTACATTCTCCGGGAACACCGAACAACTGAAAGAGATGGTGATTGAGGAATGGACTCTTACCTCAAGGTCTGTTGTTCAGTCTGGTGCTGACTATGGAGAGACGGTGCGAAGCAAGCATTGCAGGAATGGGACGGCATATCCCATGCTAAGGAATATCTGCTTGTTGTTCTTCCTCTTGTACAGACAGTCATGTGTAACGATACTATGAGTTAAATAAAGCCTTTTTTTTATTCCATACTGTTTGCATTGTATTAATTTTTGTGCACCCATGGTTTTCCTCATCGTTTAAATACAAACTGCTGTCTCACATTTGTGAAATTCGTGCCTCTCAGAAGATTTCTCGTGGATGGCAAAAAGAACACCTGTTGCTTAAGTTTTGCACACCAGTGTAACTTCGCGGTTTAAATACCGCTCTTCCTCATTAAGTATTCAGAATGTAAGTTGAAGTTAAGAATTTGACAGAAAAGGAACTTTAACTTAAAATGTAAAGTATTTTAAGTTAAAAGCAAAACGTGTTTGACTCTAATTATTATTTCGCTTATTTAATTCTGTTTCTGTAACTGTAAAAGTTTAGTTTATTTAATTGTCTTTCTTGTAGAAATCTTTAGCATATTATATCTTTCTTTTCCTGGAAACCTATCGTTTTCCTAATTTTTAAGGAACACTTTAAGATGTAAAATTAAAAAAGATTCTCTTGTAATGGACAGCTGGCTCATATTCTTGACAATAATGTGTTTTTAATTGTTCATATACGCATGGCTCCAAAATTTATAGTTAAAGTGAAACTTTTTACGTTACTTTTCTTTTATGGATGAAAAATGAAACCCTAAAGATACCAGCGAAACATTTCCTCTTTTGTGCACGTGACACTTTATTCATAAATGTTTCATTCTGATAACTGTTCATCAGCATTTGTTTATTCATTTATTAAAAATTCCCGTTAGCACCATGGACAGAGAAAATATAATTTTTGAACTTTTCTGAAACATATGTTTGTGCATTACAATTTTTATTATTTTAATAATAGCCGAGTAAAAATGTATAGTAATTCACAGCAAATTTCAAGTAAGGATAATTATAAAAATCAGCTCATTTATGCTTTTAAGATTTACATTTACTTGTTTTCTTAACAATGGCACAAATACTCCCCTTGTATTTCGTTCAGAAACTTTTAAAATAACATGGTCACTATCTGTATTAGGCTTACGAAAATAGAAACTACGATACGAATAGAACTTAGCGGATTAGAATTTGATGTTTATTTATCGCCTTTTGCTAGATTTTAAACTTTAACCTTTTGATAGCCATCAGCGACTCAGCTCGAATTCCAGTTAACATCGCAATGGGAGCAAACGAACACAGCTCGCATTAGAAATTTTCGAATTAGAGATATCGCGCGTATTTGCGAAAAGGAATTTCTTTATCATGCGCCCACCGAAAGGTCAAACAAGTTACATTTCTTCAAATTAAAAGAAATATGATCCGATTTTGAGTTGTTTTTAAATAAGATATTAATATACTTTCATACTTAATTCTTCCACTTTTTACAAATCATAAAGTCACATTTATTTGTGCTTAAAAAACAATTCTTATGAAAAACCTGAGATAAAAAACTTATCGTTGCCCGGAAACAACAAAAAAATCCTGGATTTACGACTTAAGAGATTCCTTTACGATTTAAGAGCGTTACTGATATATATATTCCGGATACACTTTAAACTCTATGCTTTAAAATCTCTTCACCTTAAAAAGTAGCAACTGAAACAAACCTTCCGTCTTCATCATGTTTGTTAGTTTACTTAGATCACTGCAAGCCACACAACCACCGGTATAGTAATTAATGACTCCGACTACCGTACCGGAGAGTCCGGTTTCATATCTTGGAGAAGACATGGATGCTTTTAAATGTATAGTGTCTGTGCGGTAGGAGGGCACTCAAAATATGCAGCGAGCCGAAAGTCCTATCCTCTCGAGAGGGTGGTGATAGGGTAAGAGGAGGTGCTGCCCTTCAAAATTGGGGACGGTATTGGGCAAATAGTACCGTCACCTGAATGTTGCCAAGGCTGTTGCTAGCGACAGACACACTCTTGACTTCTTGCCTAAATCAGTTTCAAGGGCTTGCTCTGATTTCAAACAAGTGAGATTAGTCACAACAACAACAGATTATTGCAAAGCTAGTAAGGGTTATCTGTCTAACGAATTCTTAACGGAAAAAAGGGCTCGTATTTACGTTGCACATAGAGAAAAATAAAAAAGCCTCACATGCAGCCAGCCAAGTCGAACTACCAATGTTCAGTGATTTTACCATTCGGCCAATAGTGAATATTTCTTTATTAAAATATAGAACTTTATTCAGGTTGACATCATTAATGGATATTTTAATTTTGCTTTTATATTATTTACATTAGTATCATAGATTGCGCACAAAAATCATAACTTACTCTGTAACTGTTAAATGACCGTATTTGATAATAAAATAATTATTACTATGAAAATAACAGCGCATAAAAACAATTTTTTTCTTTTGTTTTGTAAAATGAAATTTATAATGACAAAAACGCAAGTAGTTTTTGCTGTCTATAATATTTTGTTTCAAAGTTTCAACTTAAATAATTCTTTTCAGTTATATTATTAGGCCCTAGTGCACTCTTTGTAAATGAAAGAAAAGAAACCTCTTGTATTCCCGAAGAGCAAATCAGGACAAAGAAATTCTGAAAGTATACGAGAAATTGATACTCGGGAAAATACTGTTAGCTCTTGACAACAAATAAGAAAAAAGACATTTCATTATTTGAATGAAATTACTCCTCAGAAACCATTGTTGCTTGCTTAATAGTATTTATGTTGAAAAGAACGAAAAAGTAAAAAAAAAAAAAATATATATATATATATAAATAAATAAAGATGAATTATTGCAGTAATGGGGATTTCAAACAAAATGACAGTATAATCTTCTGACCACTATTCGTGTAAATTTAATATTCCCGTGAAGAATTATTTCTTCAGCTTTGCGTATGTATATCATAATACATGACATTATAAGAAGAAAATTAAAGTTTCTAAAATCAATTCTAAACTACGGAATATCAGAGGTGAATACCTTATTAATTATATTTTATCCTACTACAATCTGAAGCATTCATTATCCTCCTTGACTGATTAAAGAATTCACGACGTTTTTTGCTAACTACTATAATTTAATTTTCTTTATTATAAATTATGTAATATAAAATTCTTTATCTTTCATTCTTACTTTAATAATGGTAATTAAAGCTGATGCTTGAATGCACATCCAAGGCGTCTGGCATAGTAATTAATACTTGGAAGTTAGCAAATAAAGTAAGCGGAAAGAAAGTGTAAAAAATATGTGAAAGCCTTTCATAATTAAACTTCGCACCATAAGGTTTGTTAAAATATTTTATGCTATAGCTGAATATTGCAGGCTTTAAAAATCCCGATTATTCTCGAAGTATTAAGGGTTAGCATAGAAGTTTTTATACTTTCTATATTATTTCTTTAAAAATTAGCAATTCGCGCGGCCAGCCACCTAAAATAGTATATAATAATTTCAATGAATCTAACTACTAAAATTTCAAAAAAAATATATAATATTTTTTATTAGATATGTCATAATTTGAATGCATTTCTATTTAAATCAATCAATTAAAAAAAAAACTAGGAAACAATTATTAAGAACTGTGTTTATTTTCAACACCTTAAATCGTTACTCAATAAACTTCAAATTAAATTTAAAATTTAAGTATCTTAGTGTTCCGTACATAGGAACTTACAACAATTTTCCAAATAATTCCCTTAAATATTAATAATAGTGAATATGCGTTCAATTATAATATTTCACAAAATAATGTGAATAAATTTATGGAAATAATGTCAGTACGGGTAATAAAGTATTTTATAAATATAAAATAATTATTATATGATGCAGTTTGAGAAAAATTCTAGTGAGCAAAAATTCTTTCTATGACCAATTTAAATATAAAATTTCCATAATGAATGTAAAAAGTTTGCAATGACACGTATAATTAGGAATGTCATAGCAAAAGGAAGATAATAAAGTGAGTTAATTTGTATAGCATGGTGCAATTGATAGTCTGCATAAAGAGATTTTTCGTTACTTTCGTAAACCTAATCAAACGCTAAACGAAGTCACTTATTAAAATTCATAGTACATCAACTCGAAGAATAAAAATGCACAAAATTATACAAATAAAAATTAATCTCCTTTCATTGAACCTCCAATTCAAAACTCATGAAAAATGAATTATAGCTTCATAAAAATCGATTAATATGTTTCGTTCTCTTGGTCACGTTGAGATCAAAACTCGTAAAATAATTTTATCAAATTTTTATTAAAGACTTTAAAATTCATATAAAACCGAAAACTCTTATGTCAAATGTACCATAATTTTTCCTACATATTTTCGAAGCACTTGGAGAAAAGACCAAAGCATAACAGTTTGCCAAAATGAGAATTTTGGCTTTAATTCATTTTTCCCTTTGAGTTATGAATTGGAGTTTCAATGAAAGGAGATTAATTTTTATTTGTATAATTTTGTGTATTTCCTCTTTCGCATTTTTTTTTTTTTTTTAGTTTGTTCTGTTATGAATTTTTTCTTTAAATTTGATTTCTTTTGATATTGTGCTAAACCTCTTATACACGGCTGCAATTATTATATTATAGAATACAATAATTATAGAATAATTTATCTTAATCCAATTTATTAAAAAATTAGATACTTGAAGTTATATTTCTACTTCAATCCTGCAGCTATAGCACAAGGCGGGTTTTTTTTTTAAATTTAATTTAATTAATTTTTTTAATTTATTTTTTTTATTTATTTATTTTTTAAATTTTTAGCCTACTTTTATATTTCTGTATATATATTATTAGAAAAGCTCTTTTACATATCGTCTTTAAAGAACATAAATTTAATTAATGCGATGAAATAAATTTGAGTCAGTATTTTAAGTAATTTAGATTTTTATTGCAGTAAAAATATTTTAATCAGCAGAGGGAAAACATTACTTTAAACCGGAAAAATTCTAAAAAGTAAAATTAAAAGTAAAATTTTAATGTACTAAAAAATAGATAGATAGCCATTAATAAATAAAAAGATAGCCATTGTTATTGACCATTATAGATTAATTTACACTGGTGTGCAAAACTTAAGCAGCAATGCAAATTTTAATCAGATAACCATGCAGTTGCAGAAAAGGGGTTCTTGCTATCAGTACAATGAAGACGCAATTCAGTAGAAAGGTCACGCATATACAAATGTCAGGAAAAAAACATCACAGGCTGCGTAATCGTACGCAAAACGCGTGCTGTCGGCGCACTCCACTCGAGACTACCATAAAAGGAAGGACGGAGACGCAATTAAAGACATTCGCTGTAAGTTCAAGTGAAATCTTTCGTGAAATATGGCTAGAGGAAATCACCTGGATGACTTCACGAGGTGGAAGAATGATCGGAAAGCTGAAGGAGGGGTGTAGTGTGACCAAAGTGGCTAAAGATTTCGAAATTAATAAAAGTGTCGTTTCGCGGGCTTGGAAAGCCTTCCAAATCATAGGTTAGAGAGGTTGGAGGTGGCAGCTCCAGGACAACAACTGCAGCAGATAACCCATATATCGTCTTACAGGCGAAAAGAGCCCAAAAGCAGTCAGCAAGCTCCACAGCTCAGCAACTGTGTACAGCAACCGGCGACAGTTGTCGTGGTTTACTGTGTCCAGACACCTTCAAAAAGATGGCCTATTCGCCCGCTGTCCTGAATGCTGCATCCCTTTGAAAGTTGCCCATCAGCGCCACCGTTTAGAGTGGTGCAAGAACCGCAAAAACTAGGCATCTCATCAATGGAGTCGTATCGTCCTTACGGATGAGAGTCCTTTTAGTGCCCCAAGCGATTCTCAACACCAACTTATTTGGAGAGAGGTAAGGACACGGTTTAATCTCAACAACATGACGGAAAGAGACCATTACGGTGTCCTGGAGATATCGTCTGGAGAGGCATTATGCTGAACGGGCGGACAGAGCTCCTCGTTTCCGACAGAAGTTCTGTAACCGGAGATCGCTATTGTCAGGAGGTGATCCTTCCCCATGTGCGTCTGTTCTGAAGTGCCATTGGAGTAGATTTCATTTTTATGGATAACAATGCACGGCCACACCAGACTCCTGCTGTTCAGAAGCTACTGAAAAGTGAAGATATTACTCGAATGGATTGGCCAGCGAGCTGCCCTGATTTAAATCCTATAGAACATGTGTGGGATGCCTTGGGGAGTCGCCTTGAGGCACGATTACATTCTCCGGCGAACACCCAATAACTGAAATAGATGCTGATTGGATCTGTTCGACAATCTAGTGCTGAGTATGGGGAGACGGTGAGAAGCAACCATTGCATTGAGTGGAGGGCATATCGCATACTAGGGAACCTCTGCTTGTTGTTCTTCCTCGTATACAGACAATCATTTGTAGCGATACTATGAGTTCAATAAAGACTGTTTTTGTTTAGTTCCATACTGTATGCATTGTATTCATTTCTGCGCATTTATGCTTTCGTCATCTTTTAAATACAAAATGTTGTCTCTTATTTCTGAATTTCCTGTCTCTCAGATGATATCTCGTTGATTTATGTCAAAAAGAACACATGTTGCTTAAGTTTTGCACACCAGTGTACTTGACAAGAGGAACAAACCAATCCAGTCTCAAATAGCAATAACCAAATTCAGAGTGTTTCATAATTTTTCTAAGTAAAGATCAAATTAGTTATTTTGCTAACGTTAAATCATACGCTACGAAAAATACACAGAAAAGATTAAGATTCTTCTTCATCTTGAACCTAAATACTTTTCATAAACAAAACCGAAAAGATTACTAAGATTTTCTTTTTAATTTAAAATGCTTGTTAAGAACTGAATTAAGTAAGATACATACTTTAGAAAAAACATTCCTCGACATTCTCACAGTATAACAAAAACAAAAAACACTATTGGGCAAATTAAATATGATGCAACTGAATATGTACAAAAGAAGATATTTAAAATCAATAGAAATACGTACAAATTATTACATTCTTCTAGATTTAAACGCAAGGTACAAATTAATACCAGAAAAAATATTAAAATTATCTTACTTTGTTTGCAAAATTTGAAACGAAATGGCTCTAAGTGTAAATGTACTCAGAGGATGGAAAGGAATATGTTCTTGTATTTAGTGGGAGAAGGTAGTGGTTGGTGACGTGTTGTACTCTATTTGAGATACTGAAGCTATAAATAGGGGAGAAAATTTTATTGTTTAGTTAAAGTTATCGATACAGACTAGGGTCTTATTAATTTGTTTTTCAAACAGAAAAGTTCTTAACTTTTAGTATGTATTTATTATCTATATGAGAAAGAGGAAATAGGCTCATAAGATAATAAATAATTGATTTATTACTTGGCAGCTTTAGCGTAAGTATTCCGCTTTTAAAATTTCTCATAATTTCTCATAACTTATATATATATATATATATATATAAACTATACACATATACATAAATATATGCGCAAATAATAAATATAAAAAAGAAGAAATTCAAATAAACCTGCCGCTGACGCACCGTACATTGTAGTAATCCAGTAATAATATTTTTAAATTACACCCATAATGAAAGCAAACTGAATTATCATATTTAGTTATGGCAAAGTCGAACCAAAGAAATTGGTAGTAAAAGGTAAAAGTGTGCAAACAATTGCTGCACAAATTGTTGTGAAAAAAAAAAAAAAAAAAAAAAAAAAAAAAAAAAAAAAACCTCCACTTCTGAAGAATGCATTATTTTTGCAAATACCCGGCCATTTGAAAAATTACTAAAAGAAAGCAACACTGAGATGCAAACTGAGATTTTACAAGCAAACATGAAATAAAGTCAAATAGAAGTGTGCAGAAAAATTTTATGAAATCTACAAATTTACGGAACAAGTATATAATGAAATTAATCTGTTTTAATATTATCTACATTAATATCAGCATTCTTCTATTTGCATTGATTTTCTAGAAACATAACTTCTAATAGATTGATTTTTCAAAAACATATTTCTGAATTTGGAATTCCTAATTCAATCGTTTTATAATCAATGCAGCTTTAATTTGCACTGTATTCGCCACCGCTATGAAATAACGGTTATGTGGCTAGAAAATGCCACTTTTGGGAAAGGCTACCGGTAATGATACAAGGGATATCTGGATACAAGGGAACTTTCTTTATTTGGATACTTCTGGAGAAACAGAAATAAGTAACACTACTCAGTGAATAGATTTAGAGAATATCCCGCACTCAACAGATTTCCTAATCCAGCGTCACGTAACTCAGGACTGCTGCAACAGGCGAATTTCCTACGAAAATGATTCCCATTCCAGGAAATAATGTGACACGACAGACATAATTTTTCTGACGTGATAAGCACAGAAGGACAAAATAAGGCTTGGCCGCTGTTTTATTTGGGAATATAAAGTCACAGTCCGTCTGACATTCGACAGTTAGAGACAAATGACCAACGCTTGCCTACAAACAGAGCGGTACCGGTACTGATAGCGAGCTAATTTTTCATATTCCACCCTAATTTATGCTACATATAAAAGGACATGGTCTTCAAGGAAGTAAATATTATAAACCCGAGGACACAGGTTACGAGTTTCAAATAATGATTTTCATTTTATCATTTTCTTACAGTTAACACGAGCCACACAACTCTGACCCCTCTTTCGGCACAATCGCAGCCGACATATGCATCTATCTATCTATATATGTGTATGTATGCATGTTTGCACTAAAGAGGAAAGTTCAAATTCGCTAATGCTTAAAAGTACATTTGATACTGCAGTTCCAGAGTAAAAAAATGTTTCATCAAGTATAAACAATAATACAATACGAAAGCGGTAAAGGTAAACTCGAAAAAAACTTACTGTAATAACTATAAAGTAATAAAACTTTAAAAACAAAAAAGGAATTAGAAAAGACTAAAATTTAAAAAAAATCAGAAATACTTCATATTATGTACTTAAACAATCAAAAACATTTTAAATGCAAAGAAATTATGGACAAAGAATTGCAATAAATGGTCAATTTCTTTGCCTTTAAAATTTGTTTGATTGTTTGCGTACATAATTTGGAGTTTTTGTATTTAAAAAAAAATTTAGTCTTTTCTAATTCCATTTTTATTTTTAAAATTTTTATTGATTTGTAGTTATTACAGTGGGATTTTTACGCGTTTACCTTTGCCTCTGTATTATTGTATTATTGTTTGTACTTGCTGTAACGTTTTCACTCTGGAATTGCAGTATGAAATGTACTTTAAAGCATTTGCGAATTTGAACTTTCCTCTTCTGTGCACATATTTTAAAATTTTGCAGCCCTATGCGCAAAATATTTTGACCAAATAGGTCTCTCTTTTTAGTTTACTACTTTCTACTTTTGTATTATGTATGTATGTATGCATATGTAGGATGGCCAAGCACTTCGGAAGTTCAGAGATCATAGAATACCTTTCCCGGAAAATTCTTAACAATGTTAAATTTGTTTGAGAGATTTTCAGCATATTTTCCATTTTTTATGTTCCGTAAACTGAATTCTGTAGTTTATCTTTAAACTAATAGGCCTTTTGCAATTGTTTAACTTAAAGTTATTTCAGGTTTTAAAAATTACTTTTTACTGCAAAAATTCTGTCGCATTTTTCATTTTATTTTTATTTATTTATTTGCCTCAAAACCACAATTTTTGGAAGAGTTGGAATGTTAGCAGCAATTTTTCAAAATGTATTTTCTGTATGTTACAAAGAGTGTTTTTAGTTCCATAAGCGTAGATCTTAACATTTTTTCGGAAACATTTTTAAATTGACTCCGTTCATTTTAGGGCAGTTTATGGATATTTTACTTTAAGAAGAGCAATATTTCCATAATTAATAACAGATACAAATTATCGAATCGTAATTTTAAAAGAGTTGTTTCTTTCAGCTGGTAGAAAGCGAAGGATATGCCACATAAACTCCGTGTTAATTAGATTAGATATTTTTCTTATATTTCAAAGCAAAACTATAACGTGTCTAAAAGCAAATATATAGAAACAGAAAACATAAATCCAATTGGAAATATTTCACTACTCTTAAGAATAAAAAATAAAGCTAATTCATATTTTAAATTATAAAGAAAAGTGTCTATCGTCGATCATAAAATATCAGATCTATTATAGTAAAATACGTAAATTTTCAACATTTTCACAATGAACTAATTTCATGAACTTGTTTGCGAAAGCTATTTTTTTCACCTTCTTCTCAAAAGAATCGTAGGAAATGCAACAGCATGCAATGATATCGAGTACTTTTCCTGAGAATTCAACAACGTAAATGTATCCTCTTTCTGGAGAATTACCTGAGAATTCTCCTTTTCTTACTCAAGATACAATAATGCCTCTCTAATTACCCTTCGAGGAAAAAAAGTGCCACTGTCTAGTTTTTTTTTCTTTGCCCGTGAGCCTTCTCCTTTTCTAACTCTTGGTCCTCTTGCAGATCGTAATTAAGGACTCTTAGTCTCCCTTTTGTCCGTGTCTTGAATAATAGCGCGCATCACAATGACGGCCGTAAAATCACTTCCTCTTCCGTAACTCAATTGTCCTTGAGTGTAGTGATCTTTTAAAGCGAACTGTGTTCCAAATTTGCCTGAAAATGCAATTTTTCAGAAAATTTCCCTAATTATACTGAAGCTGCGTCTTCAAGCTCTGAAAAATAACAATATTTACTATACGATACACTTGTCATTAAAAATAAGAAGATGGCCTTTGTACCGAAAGTATTAAAGCCATTACTATGAAAATGAAAGTATCACTTGAGCTATCATAATTAAAATGGTGATTTGTTGGGAGAAAGCTGTTAACCAAAATGACAATGGCTCGGGTTTCCTTAGCAATTTAATGGTAACGGATACAGGAGTGTAGCTATCTCAGTAACGTTTCAGTAAAGGAGGATTATTGTAGAAATTAAGTGGCGCCGTTTGTCATTAATGCTTATTTCAGATATTGAAGAAAGCTTTATTTATGCGCTATGGAACGTTAGATTTTTGTGGCGTTTTATAATGAATTTTCTTTAAGTATATATTATTTAAAATTAGCAATATTAGTTATTGGTAACACATAAAATTCTGAATACACGTTTTATGAAAACGCGTTAGACGATTTTCTTTAAAAGAGTAAATTGTGAAGGCTTTTATAAACAGCATAATTTAAAAGTTCTTTTGATAAAGGCTTTCAGTTACCTAATTGATCTTAGCACAGCATGTATGCGAACAAGCATTTACGCGTTTACTGATATATAAACTTTACAATATTTGCAAAACTCTGCAGCTGATCCTTGAAGCCAAAAAGGTAAAATTACATAATGCTTCAAATGACGTAAATATTAATGTTTCGGCATTTTAAAATTATGACGAAATCTAAATTTTTATATGTTCTCCTAGTTCCTATATTTATATTTAGGGAAACTTTAGAATCATTATAAAAAGTAAAATACAAAACATTTGATTCAAACCGTGTTACAAAAATTTAAATATATACACGTTGTCCATAAAAGTCTCTAAAAGCCATTGCGTCTGCATCCCTTTCTGTTAGACGTAATACTTAAAACTTTAAATCTCAAAATGCTTAAAGTCAGATACTTAAACACGTTTTAAAATTATAAAAATGCTTCAAATGATTCAAATATTAAAGTTTGACATTTTTAAATTTTGGATAAAAAATAATTTCTGAAAATGACGAAATTAAACATTTGTTAATATATCGTCTAGTTTCTATACTTGCATTTGGAAATATGTATAGTCATTTTAAAAAATAAAATACAAAACATTTGATTCGAAATGTATGACAAATCTTACCGATATATTTCACTTTTAAAATTCAGATCATATTCGGGGGCCGTACATTGTATGAAGAGAGACATGTCTGACTCCCAATTCAAAACTCAAACAACAAAAATCAGCGTTATATTTTCAAATTTTCACAGGACTAGTTTCGGTGGTTTTACCGAACCAACCATCCTCAGCTGCAGAAACGCAAATGAACGAGATAGGATATAATGATCAGATAAGATAAGAAAGCCTTGACAGAAAATAAGCTAGCGGCTCTAGCTGTTGGTGAAACCAGAACTAAAACATAATTTCTTTAAAGGCCGAAGGCAAAGGTGGATTGGAATTAGGATCGTTAACTAGAACAGAAAGTTTTTTGAGTGTGAAATGCCTCTAGACAATCCAGTTCTCCAATGGAAGATGTTTTTTGAATAATTTTGGCAGCAGAAAAATTTAAAGTGTGAGTTTTGAACCAACAATGTTGGGCAACAGATGACTTCTGTGTTTCCTTTTTTCTAACATATGCCTCGTGTTCCTTGACCCGAAATTTTAAGGCTCTCTTAGTATGGCCAATGTAAAGTAAACCACACTGGCAAGGAATCCTATAAATACGCCAGGAATTCATATCCGGAATGGGGTCCTTGAGTATGGAACTCGGAATTTTATTGATGGGAGAATAAACGACCCGAAAGTTAATTTCTGCAAAATATGTCCACACATATTTTGCAGAAATATTTTGCAATTTATTCCCAGGAATTAAAAAATTTTAATATTTTTAATTTAACTAATTTTTGATATGATCATTAGCTATTGACTCTAAAGTTAAAAAAAAATGCTTGAAAAAAAAAAAGCATTTTAGCCTTGGAATCTTATAATTGGTTGTGCGAAAAATACATTTTTACTCTTTGTATTTACCATTTGTGACAAAATTATAAATTAAAGAATATTGAACACTTTTAAATCCCAGAATAATAGCATTAAGCGGCACATAATAATAAAACGTCATCCTCCAAATGTTAAAAACGGTTTAATTGACTCGTCAATTGAGGTTAAAAATGTCGTTAAATAACCAATTTTTAAAAGAAATAACTTGATCAATTTTTGATGTACGGGAATCACATTTGTGCTTTATATTTTGTAATGAGTATAAAGTTTTCCTAAAGTAAAGGGACCCGAAGATGGTATAAGATGTTTGATTTCCTTACTTTTATAAAACTGATAGTTAAAATTTTGAAAATGCCAATACTTGAATGTTTGTGTCATTTAAAATAAATTTTGTAATTAGAAGTATATGTCTATTACGAGCAATTACGAAAATAAGGGCGGAATATTATAATAAGGGCGGAAGAGTTTTTGTTGACGCGGTGTATAATAGTCGATAAGATGTGGGCCTTCCATTTTGGGCAATGTATTGCGAACCGTAAGTGACATTGATTCGATAACAGTCAGGATAGTATCTCAGAGAATGCGAAATATCATAGACAATGTGCTTTAGATTTGAAGCCAGAACTCTTCTTAACTTTCTGTTAGTGAGGGGTTATTCAAGAACCGTTTTTCACAGTTTCCTGTTTGACAAGTGACTAGAGGATAAGGTTGGCCAAGGTAGCATCGGCACATCTTGCAAAGTATTCACTCTAACCTGAGCTGTGGGTAGATGGCTGTTACACAGTTTAAAAAGAACTGCCTTTGACAAGTAATTGTGATAACACCAAACGCCGGAGTACTGGTAATGCACCCTAGAGATGAGCGGATGCTGGCACTGATAGCACTTCAAAGAATGATTGCACATTGATGGGTTGTGTGACTTAAGAAAAGAGTAAACGAACCCTCCGTTTTCTACGTTGTCTGATCATCATTGGTCTGATCATCAATTTTGATCATCATTGGTAAAACAGAAACAAATTTTGTTGCTCTTCCGTTGTGCTCCATGCACGATTCTATCGTTCTATTTTACACCCTAGGTAGCCATGCGCGACATCATCCTAAGAAATTAAGGAAAACAGCTGGCTGTTAAAGGTAACCTTTACAAAAAATTGCTGAACATCAGTCCTGCAGCAGCCAGTTGGGGGAAAATATTGCCTGTATTGACATCAGAACATTCAAAATCCTTTCTGAAAATATTACCACTGTGCTACGACGTAACATCAGATGAAACCGTCTTTGACGTCTGATGTCCAACTTTCTTTTGTTCTATAATGAGATTGCAAGTTTCCAATCGTTGTTTAAAACTGCAATCTACGGTTGAGACATATACCACAATACGGTGTAAAAGACATGTGCTGAAAGCTGCATGAACACGTGCTTTTGATGAAAATGTATACTAGTGGGTTCATAAAGGCATTGAAATTCTTTCCTTCCTCAAATGCATTCTGAGCGAAAATACACATTCGTGACAACATTGGCATCGTCTTGAATGAGAGGTTCACTCACTGTTTGTTTCCTTAAGTCACGTGGTCAGTCTCTGAAAGTGGTAGAAAATGTTAACTAATAATACAGAAAGCAGACATACATTTGCGAGGCATATCTTCATAATGTTACATTTTCTCAGCTCTGCTTTACAGGGAAAAGGGTGCTATATAAGCACTCAATGCTTTTGCAA
The DNA here is from genome assembly GCF_044657685.1 of Stegodyphus dumicola. Lineage (NCBI taxonomy): Eukaryota > Metazoa > Arthropoda > Arachnida > Araneae > Eresidae > Stegodyphus > Stegodyphus dumicola. The sequence continues at coordinate 92,092,590 of NC_140772.1, read as the reverse complement.
AGCAAATTATCTAAACTGCGATAAATGCAGATGAAAATAACCTATAGAAGTGCATTAAATCGAGAAGAATGATTTCGATTTTCATAACTTAGTTGTTGAAGCATTCTCCAGGACAGCATCTCTATTCAATATCTCAATTTCCTTTGCTTTCTAAAGTAGATTTTAATAATGCTTTATATTTAAAATTCATTAAAAACTAGCTACTTATGTACTCATATATCTCTTACCTAAGGAATGAATATAAACTACATGTCAAATGCTTTATTTAACGAAATTCGATTTCCTTTTTTTTTCACCTAAAGGTTACTTTACAAGAGATTGTTTCTACGAGCATTGAGTGTTTAACGGGCCATCAAGATGAGCGTTTTCACGGTTCCAAGTAGAGGTGCATAAATCCGAAAGTAAAGCATTATTCATTTTCTAATTTGACATGCTGCATATTTTAATAACTTCAGAAAAGACAAGAAGTTCTACTTCCAAGCTAATATGCTGTTGCCGATGAGGGAAAGAGAAGTTTCAAAGCGGTGAATTTGACTGCTAAAGCGGTTCTAGTGATAAAGCATTGCGAAAGCAGAAGCTAATTATGAACTATCTGTCTTTTCATCACTACAGGTACTGAAATCCCGCAATAATCCCATATATTAATTTACAGCAACTACATTTAAGTGACAGACTTAATCTCTGTCTAAATACCATATCTCTAATTTCAGATAATAATCCCTGAGAAGATGTACTATAAGCTTACTAATATTCACAGCAATATCACGAAATCATACGTGAATAAATTTATCAGTGATTTCTGTCCTATCAGTGCATTATTAGTACCAAATGAGTTAGTTGTGCGTCCTTTCCTAAGCATTCTCTTAATTGCCCTAAACACAGCTTCTAGGCTACTAACTACTAATTAAAGATGTCATATGAATCCAATTGCACATGCACAGGACCTAAAAAGGAGAAAAAAAGTATCCGTGCGGTTTGAAAGAAATTAAGCAGTAAATCTAAAAACCGCAAAATATTTTTTAAATGATAAAATACGTACAAAACTTGAGAATATTCAATTAAGTATAGCTTTATGTTACCATATCCTATGCATAAATAAAACAATGACATTTACAACAATGAATTGGTTATGTTTGTCATAAATTGATTGTTTTACAGTAGACCGCAGTTACTGAGCATTTTATAAAGGGAATTTGATGTCAGTCTTGAAAATAAAATATTACGATAGTTAGAGGGTTTTAGAAAGTTGAAAAATGTATGCCGAGATGTTAAATATTGTAAGAATTTCACTGAAAGTGTTTTTTGGGTCTCGAAAGAGATATATAAATATTTATTATTATGCGAAACCGTTTCATCAATAATATTGTATAAATGAACAGTTATATTTTCAGAAAGGAGAAAAGGGATCGAATGATGCCATCTACACTTCAAATCTGTCATACATAAATCCATTTGCAAAAATATCTGATGGAGTTGCCAAATGACTTCCTTGCACAGACTATTAAATTATAAATAAGTATTTAATTTTTCTACTTTGAAACAGGGTTTACATGTGCAAAAATTATAAAGCATGTTTAATTTTTATTTCTTGTTGTCCTCAAGTTGCAATGAAAACATGTAAAGTAATGACAATCTGGAAAATTGACCCTTTTAACCTCTGCCTTCTCAACGTCGAGCGAACGAAGATCCAAATTTGCCGGCGACTTTGAAGCGCTGACAGTCACTGTGTGCTCGAGTGCATTTTGCATTTTAGGTTAACATGGAGAAATAATTGTAAGAAAACATGCTACTTATCTAAATATCTGGATTCTTGCATATGTTACTTACCTGTATCTTATAATATAAACAGAAAAATCGTAATATTTAAAATTTATAAGAAATTCAGAATAAGTTAGTATTAGTAATTATGATTATATTCCTTCATTTAAATTATTATTCTACATTTAAGAAGTAAAAATTTTAAGAATTTAAACATCAGTACTTGGTACGTATTTGATGAAAAAAATGTTAGGTTCAGCACAGCGTGTGACATATATTTACATTTGGGTGAAAACTGAGGAATTAGTTTTATTTGAAAATGTAAAACATGTGTAAATAAAATATTAAATGAATTAAAGACAATTTCACTTTGCGCATTTATTTTTTCAGATAGGGATTATTTTTTATTCGTTAAAAATAACAAATGAAGTAAAATACGCTACAACATATAGCTTTAAACACGTAAATACGAAACCCAATACAGTGGTGGACGTATTTATCAAGAAGTGAATTAGTATTATATAATATCCAGTAAATTAAAAAAAATATTTTTATAAAAACCAGCTCACAATTTTAGAGTAAAATTCCCTTTACAAAAGCGAAATACAGCGAAGTTTCAAGAAACATTTTTCAATTTGAACATATAGTTTTGTCATTAAAATTTTGATGTTCCAAGAATAGATTCTTTTGCAACAAAAACAGTCATATCTTTGCCTTTTCCAAATGACAATTTATTTGAATATTTTCGTAGCATTCTGAATGCGTAAATCTTAATACTTATGTAAGTTGCCTTTGTAATAAATAATTCATAAGACTTGGATAAAATTGGATTTTCTAATCGAAAAGCAAGAAAAGTCGTTAAAACGTAATTTAATTAATTTACCGAAAAGTAATAAAATGAAATCTCAAGCTACGAGATGAAAATTATCATAATCGCTCTCATTATTTTCTTTCTCAATGAAAATAAGAGGGGGGACATTTTCTGTCCGACAAAAAGTATAATTAATTTAAAAAAAAACTTTAATTAAGAACCTTGAAATAATGTCCTCACTTTATTCAATTAATTGAGAACAAAAACGATATTTCTTTTGGGAAAAGAAATTGACAGTCGCTGTTAAAATCAATGTATCTTGGAAGCAGTAGAAAAAAAGTCTAGAAGGAGATGCTCTCGTAAATTGCGGTAAAATGCATCAAGCAGCATCATCAACAATTTGAATTAAATTATACTATATAATCAGGTTTCTGACATTTATTCAAGTATCTTAACACATAGTTTCAAATGATATGTAATATTATTTTATCCAATAATTACTTAAAATAAGATAAATATAATTCAAATACTTACAACATCTGGTATTCTTGACGAGCATAAACTAACTAGACTTTAAGAGACAGTGTAAGGAATTATCCTTAAGAACGACAGAGAAAGGGTGTAAAAGACCCTTTATTAATTAAATATTATTCACAGATGGCACCGACTCGTATTTAGAAAAGTCAACACTTTTGTCTTACGTCAAAAACATAACAAATAACTTAGCATAGAATTAAGTTAGACTAACGGCTTTTCCTAGTTTACTTAACGCTCAGGCAGGCTGTGACTGGTAAAAGTCGGCGTAAACAAACCTAATGACTAGAAACGCTCGAGCCACAAAAATCTAATCCATAGTAAATCAAAGATAACAACGTGGCATTCAGGTAAGCAGAACACGCTCTCTGAAATCACCTTCTAAGACCATCCCTTAAATGCTAACTTCCTTTTACCTCACTGAACACACGCGCACTAAATCTTTTTACATACCGGCAAGAAAGCGTGGGTTGAAAGCAAGAGTAATAGAAAAGGTTTCTTCAAAACAAAATTAGCCGTTAAGTAAGTTAGATAAATCGCCACATACTTAAAAACCATCTCATGTTTCATGACTACGCAAAAAATATTTATTTGTGATAACTTTTGAGGGTTAAAATTTTTCGCACTATTTTGTCTGTGTACAAGAATGTCTGTGTACAAAAAATACAAGAAATATATTGTAAGCACAAAATACCATTCAAACTCGATATGAATGGAATATGAAATAATTTAAAAATTGTTATTAATCATTGATTATTCGCAGATTAAACAGCTTTTCTAAGCCTACTAACATACCCTTGTAAATAAAATTTTATGTCCACAACTAGCTGAATGGATAAGAACACTGAACACTGGTATTTCTTTCAGGCAAGAGTTTCAGCACATGATTGAACTTTTGCAGCCTTAATCGTTTTCTTAATCGTATTTGGATCTCAATAAGTCAGTTTTCCTCGAAATTCGTCCACGAAGGTGTCTTTTGTAAAAAAAGATAAATTTTTTTCTTTTAACGAAACGAAACTAAGAAAGCAGTTTTGTATTTCAATCTTCTCTATATTCAAGTAAATTATAGCCGCACTTTAATGAAATACTCATAGCCATATAAACTATTACTAATACAAATGTTTGAAAGTAGGTCTGGTATACGCAAAGAAATCATACTTGTATGGTAGCATTTATCGGAAAACTCCATTAGATGCTCTAATTAGACGGAGATAAGGATAGAGATGGAAGCGCAGGTTTACACCACCAATATCAAGCAATATATCTCCACTGGTTTCATCATCTAGGTTCATCTCAAGGACTTCGCATACCAGATCCAGGTTTAACACCGCGAAAGCATGAAGTAAGAAAGTAGAAAATTCCTTACATTTTCTCCCACTTAAAGAGCGACTGGGAAGACAAGTTACCAAGTCGACAAATCCAGGTATGGTGAAACACCAGCGCCTGTTGTAGATTTGGACATTGGATTTATTCCGGAGGAGGAAGCATGAAAAATCAGTGATACTATAGCCGGGATTCAAACTCTGGATCTTTCGACCACTAGCTGAAAGTTTCAAATTACACCACGAAAGGCAGGCGTTGATAAAAGAGAAAATTCCTTACAACTGTAGTGGGAGAAGCCTCCTGCCACTTTATGTAAACCTCTGTGTGGATGGATACTTTAAACGCACATTGCATTATACTGTTATATCTCTCCTGTTAGTTCAGTTCTAGCAGATCGTGCCATTTTACCGTACAAGTGTTATTCCGTAATTCCCTATAAAACGGTTTGCCGATGTATTCGTCAAACATACTTTAGAAGAAAGTGCAAGCAGTTTTAAACTACTTTATATAAGCACTATTCTCTGTGTCATTTTGAAAGATAAATTTTCGCATTTGATTTATAGTTATACTAATAAATTTACGGCTAAATAGATAAAATAGCGGTCTACTTAGCTAGACTATTATTTTTAAAGATTCAGTTGCTCGATTTAATTTAAATTAAAAATAATATTAATATAATCTCTTTTTTCTCTAAATGAACCCAAAAATATTGAATTCATAATCCTCAGACCTATTTTATTTCAGAAATAGCTTCAATTGTTTAAATGCGTACATTTTGTTTTGAGATAATTTCGATTATAGTTTTCTCATTTATTTCAAATATTGCGTGTTAGATCAATGTTTAATTTACAATTCCCGTGTTAATTTCAAAAATATTACGATTACCATAGTAAGTTTGCAGATTTACCACACAATTTTATGCAATTTGATATTAAATTAAATTTAGATTTCATATATTTATTACCGTATTATCTTGATTGCTCAACTGACGTGTAGGTCGAAAATTCTTTCATTGTCTTTACTTTCAAAAATATCCCAAGTTAAAAATTTGGATAAAAAATTATGTATTCATGAAGACAAGGATAGAATAAAATGTATTCTTTCTAAATAATCTAGCTAAGATTTCAGAGAAGCAGGGAAATACCGAAATTTGAAACAAGAATATATTTAGAAATGACCGAAACAATACCAAGAAGCCTGATCATAACGAAATGTGGTAAGCGGAAACAACATCCAAATATATATTTCTCAACCTACATTTTGATTTGCATTTGAAACATTCTTTAAGTAAGAAGAAATGAATCGGATAAAATAAATGTATTTTTACCAATAGCCCCTCTTTTGAAAACTTTCAAAGAATGCCGATTTATTATTCTAAATCAGTCTAACAATAGTAAGAGGAAAAACCTACATAATTTTTAGCATGAAAGGAACATCTAAAATTATTCAGTCTGCGTCAATTGCATCTTAAACTAAAGAAGTAGGTGTTTAGCTTTTAAGTACAGCTATATTAAAAAGAAAATTTTTGTATCACATATGTATTTCATTATATATACTTTTGAAATTTCAAGTTATTTTTTCTTGTGAACTTAAGGCAACGTATTTAGTCGTTCAACTTCTATAATTGTATTGCTGAGATTTTCAAAAGTTACTCACTTAAAGTTTATATAAAAGTCAAGTAAAAATATTTTGAAATATTTCTTGAGAATAATAGAATTTTATGATGGAGGAAAGGCGAAAAATTGACCGCAATCTTGCCTGGATTCAAAGTGCGGATTATTTATTTACTGATAGATCAATGCTTAATGTATCTATGGAATACGTGAAATGAAGTGACTGATTACCAGATTTTTTTTCCTTAAACTTTGGAAAAGAAGACTTCATGTCGCTCTGCGCTGTCTCAAACTGATAGCCCGCTGTTTGAAAATGAATAACAAAATAATTGGAATGACCGATAAGCTTCTACAAACCGTAATGAAGATAATCTACTCTATTAAAATTTGCGCGCGTCTCTCTGTCTGCATGTTTGTTTTTTTGCGATATTATCTCCTCCGGAATTGAATTTCGGGTGAGATACTCCCCCCCCCCCCGAATCTCAAATATCCGTGGGTAGCCATTTCGACCACTCTCATTTTCATAAAATGTTAATTAGTGTAGATATTAATTAAAAACTGAAAACGTTAATTCTCGCACTCATTTTTCAGAGTGGCTACAGTCTCTCTTGCTGAGATAAAAATATGCTTTATTTTGAGAAGTGTTGCTACTGCTCGTTTTCAAATCGTAAAATAAAATTTCAAATCGTAAAATCGTAAATTTCAAATAGTAAAATTTCAAATCGTAAAAAAAATTAATACACAATTTGTAAATTTTATAAAATGTGAAATAAAAATACCACTGCCAAACATTAAACATATTATTATTACATATCATCATTTTCTGACGTTGAAGGAAGCACGTAATTGCATGTGACGTCACTATATGTCGAAAATTGTTCGTTAATGTCAGCATTTTAAATAAATAGCTGCTGTTGGCAACTGGCTTTTCTTTCGGGTTAGTATAATTGACACGATGTATTATTGCCACATTAATTCTTTTATTTATATTGAGAAAATATTGTTATATTGCATTAAATTATAATCATGACGTCATACATATTCATACATATTAACCTGAAGTGTCTGTTTCTGGCTTGACAATAAAAAAAAATTACGAATTGGTTGTTGTTTGGAAAGAATGAACTAATTTCTTTTATATTGAAATTTTTTATATATTTGTTTTTCAGGGGTACATATAAATTATAAATTTTGCTTTGGTTGCAGCCCGCTCATGTGACTGGCTTGCCAGCTAATTTCTAATAATTTTTGACTATGTCTACAAACTTTATCGTAATCGAAACTCCGCTAGATCTTGTAGTTGAAAACTATAGTAAGAAATAAAGAAGATATAATCATTTATATACAAATATATGTATTTTTTTCTGTGTAGGTTGAAGAAAATTTTAAAAAATAAAAGAAAAAATGTAGGTTGTCATCATTTATTCTCAATTTTTCTTTCATTTGGAAAATTTTCATAATTTGTTAATTTTTGTTTTGAATAATTAATCTAGTGATTTCTGGTTTACATTCTCTGAAAATGTTAATTTTTACGAAGTAAAAAATTCTTAACACTTTCCTTGCACTCTTGTTATTTCCTGGCACTTATTCTCCCCCCGAAAAAAAAATAAAGTTTTTTTTCTATAAATTAAGGCCGGCAATTGTATAGGTAAAAGTCAGACAAAGAGGTTTTTCTGCTACATTGCATTTTTCATGATTAGCTGTAAGAAGGTACTGAGTGACCTCAGGCATTGAGGCCGCTAGTTTCGTTTACGATGCCTAGAATGCTTTACTAGAAATGAGATGGCCATTTATTGAACGCAAATGCAGCAGAAAAGGAGTAAATGGACCACTCTATCGCTCTTGAAAGAAAGCCGCTGACACCAATGTCAGCTGACGGAAAATTTGACGGAAATATTGCATTGGTGAGCTAGGGTTTCTGCAAGGAAGAATGAATCTACGGCTGAAAAAAAGGGAAATAAGCGTTCGCACTTTCTTGCAGAAATACTTTCCTTTTTTTTTCCTTTTTAGTTCCAGGAAAACACTATAGAAAAATCCCAGCGTTCACTTTGAGCTCCAATACAAAGAGCAAATACCTAGTCATAAACTGATTTTGTAACAAGATAATTTATTCGTGATTTTACAGCTTCCGGAATCCACATAAAATTCAACCATTGGGATTCAGTTTCTTCTTTTTAGTATACTTATTTTTAAAATTATATCTAAAATTTTCCTCTCTTAAACTTTTATGTTTCAAGTAAACCATGGTTATTAATACGATAAGTTCACATTTATGATTAATGTATAATATATTGCCCAGCTTTCATTTAAATAATCGTATTATTAATACTGTTTTTGATTTATAAAGTTTCTTCTAACAAAGTAAAACGAAATGGCTCTTACTTATATAGTCTAATGAAATATTTAATTTTAAATTAAACTTTTTGAACATTTACTAATGTCTATTATGATTTATGTAAGCTTTTATTGATGTAATTCTCTATTTGTAAAAAATCTGAATTTTTCACTTATTTACTACCTTTTATTTATTTAAATTCTTATGTGCTTATTTCTTCTACTTTCTATATTTCTATACAGTAGCAATAACAACCTGCCTAGCCGAGAGGATAAATTCCTAAAACAATACTAGCTGAATTAATCTTCGCCTTCAGGAATGTTAGTTGCATGAAGTTTCTTTGTGAGCTTGTAAAGTTTAAACCTCTTGGGTAACATCCAACGTTAATCTTCATGCAGAGGGTAAGGGACTAATCGTTAAAATACAAGTACATCAAAAACTTGGGTAGGATGTAGAAGACCCTACCGGAAACTTCTTCTCGCTGACCCTGTGTCTTCATAAAATTTCTATATTATTTATTCGGAATTTCTATTATTTATTCGGAATTTCTCACGAATTTTTCCCTTTTGGTTGGTACGTTTTAGGATTTCTTTGAAATTTAGAATATTGAAGAACTATATAGCGACTATTCTCTGGGTTCTTGTAGCGTAAGTAATAAGTTCAGAGAAGGATTAATATACCCTCATATTCTCACTCAAAGTATATTTACAGGGATCCCGGCATATACTAGCAGGCACGTATAACGTACGGTATCAGAATAGCAAGCTTAAACTAATAGCATAACGTGGCCGAAAGGCAGAACCCGCTTTACTACAGAAATCATTCAGACCTCAGCTTAAATACTCATTTCTACCTTATTTGCATAAATTGTAATACTGAAAACTCATTTTGCAGGCTAACGTAAGTAAGAAAATACAAGGTAAAGGAAAGGCTTCTTCCAAAATAATAATAACTGTTTTCAAATTAAAGTAAAATCCTACAATTGCAATGCTTATAAATTACGGAGAATGTCTTCAGATGTGAAGAGGTAGTAAACACGTTCTCACTGATGTTACGTGACTGATGTTTGGTCTCAGGTACCTATTGCAAAATTTCTTTTGCTCCTGAAAAAGAAATACCTGCGTGTGGCATCTCCCGAAACGGACAGAACTGTGTTCAAAATTTACTCTTACGTTGTTGTTCTGCCTAACGTTGACTAGATCTAATTGATTTTTTATCAAGGTATGAATATATATTTAGCATTCCTAAGCAATACCTATATGTCGATACATTTAGTATACTTTGTGTACAGTTATGGCTTACACTCCTAGCTTTACGCAAAAGTTTTAATATTGAAAAAGCTATCTTGTGTCCAAATTTGATCAAAATTTCCTAAAACTCTGTCGTAAAGCATCGCCATTCTTTTGACTCTCACCCAAGTATTTTCTTTTCAAGATAAACCAAGCGATCTAAGAGAATAAGAAAGAAATAAGAAATTGTTTTCGGAAGAAGGCTAGCGTTATTATTATGGACTGAAAAGTGACATATTTTTGCTTTGAAATTACTTGGGTGACATGTTGCAAAGACAGAAGTGAGAATCGTCGAGAAGTGTCATAGAATTATCAAAGACTTGTTTTAGTGAATTAAATTGTTCTGATAAGTTGCTTCTGTTATACCAAATACACCTCCCTAGAAGAATTTGCATTGCTAGGTCAGTTTTCCGGGTACAAATATTGTCTTTGTATGCTGTGGGGATGCATGTGACCATCATCTTCGTATAAAGAAACGGTGACTCTCTTCGAGTAGGATGTCATGCTACTCAGTTTGTTACTGCATCCCTGTTGTCAAAATACGCTAATGAGGTCTGAAGGGTAATTTTTGGTTGTTCCTGCGATTTATAATGTAATATACGGTGACGAACTGCAACAGATAGCATTGGCAAATGTGCTATGTTTCATACAGTTGCGTCACTTCTGCCGCTGGCGTAGAAAGATAAGATCAGTCGAGTATGTCCTGTTACAAAAATTATTTTTCTTGGGGGTGGGCAAACGCCGTCCAGAATAAATTTTCGTATTCTATGCCTTTCGAAATAATCTGTGCAATTTTTTTTTTCACAAAGAAGGTATTCGCCTCAAATATTATGTATGCACATTCATGCCAAAAATACACCCTCTAGCAAAGCCGTAATGAGATAATACAATTATTATATATGACATAGAGGCCAGTTCACGGCTGTTGATCAAAGAATAAAATCCTTATCCAGCCAGGATTTAGCAATTAAGGCTGATTTGCATAAGCATTTTGAATTTTTATTTGCATAGCTTAGAATTCGTACCCAAATGAGTTTATATATTAACTATTTCTTCTGCATTATCTACTTTATCAGTTCTGAACAGATAAAACTGCCATATTTTATAAACATCCTATTGGTTTCCAAACAATAGATATAACTGTAAAGTTCATTATAACGAAGATATTCGGTAATTTTATGTAGAATAATGTTTCGCTAAGGAGAATGTGTTTTACTTACTACGTGTTAACCAATTCCGGTCTTAATATAAAATGGAAATTTCATTTTTTCGTATCGCTGTATAAAATTGTCATATGCGTAATGATAGAAGTTCTTCAAGAAATAGCAACTCCATGGCGTTGTTTGTATATCACAAAATAATAAACAGCTTATTTTTAAAATGCACATATTTTAACATCTGAAATATTTTATCATTAAAAGATTGTTATACATATGCATATCATGGAATACGTTATCAACTACATTAAATGTTCTACAAAACCAGTATCGTTTTCCCATCAGATAAGCTATTATTTTCAAATTAAATGACATGTATAACATAGTTAGTTATATCGATCGTTTCTTTTAGTAAGGAAACTTGATGAAAAGTCAGGAAGTGCAGGACATTATCGGAAACGCGTTCAGAAAAGCTGGGCGATAAGCGTAGATGAAATCCCGATGAATACCTATTGTTTTCAAAGCTAGTAACGTAGAGACTAATGAGAGCTCGTGGTATTTAACACTAAATGTAAGACCTCCTGCTGAGATGGATATCATAAAGAAAGGAATAAAACTACACATGAGAGTATACTTATATAATTTGCGATCATTCACTTTATTGTGACTGACGTCATTTTGAAAAAATGCGTAGGAAATCATAAAAAAACATTTTTCAGAGAATTTTAATGAGGAATATGAAATAATCTGATGAATATATCCTGCAGCATTATATACAAACATACTACTCAGCACGTTACTATGGCAGATTGATCAAATTTTTCAGCACTTTAGTTACTCCTTTCGTGGCATGTATAACACTGTAGTCTGTATACAGCTTTCATTATGTGTTCTACTATATCAGTTTTCATCATAATTATTCAGTAAATATACAAGTTCATCCGCGTCATATAATAGGATTGCGTAAACTTGCTCTTTACTAATATCTACATCAATAAATATGGAAGCAGTGGGTCAAACGTTGAGTTGGTTATAAAACTGCCCTCGTTTTACTTACTAGGGAACTATAAACGAACACTTTTACCTGTCGAATATTTTGACTGTTGAACAGATAATGTTCTGATGACTATTGACAACAGATGACTGTTGACATTAGAGAAGTAATACAGGAGATACTTAACTCATGGAGAGAGAATAATTTTAATCTGAAATGTTGTTTGAGCAGAAAATAGAGAGCATATACTCTTGCAAATTTAAATTTAAACAGATCATTTATCGTTTAGAATTAAATTATTCTCAATAAAGTATGCACGCAACGAAAGTAACGAAATATTTACGTAACTTATGTATTTACATCAGTTACGTAAATATATAATTCTAATTATTTGCTATTAGAAATCTTCTCTGGTTCTCATTACTATTGAACATTTTTGCATATTCTAATCTGCGATACATACATATTTCGTGTAGAGAAAGCAAATTAAATTCACAATGAAAGAAAAAGTAATATTTTCATGTTTTTAGCGTCAAGGCATTCTTTAATTAAAGTTCTAACAGTACTAGCATGGTATCCCTTACATTAAAATGACCAGTTTATTCTTTGTGGTAATCAATCATTTGAACCATGAATTATGTTATAGATTTCCGCAAGTATATAGCGTGCGAACAAAATCCATCCGGATATATTTCATCATCAAACAAACATACTGACACTGCTACTTTTACTTCAATTTAAAATTACGAATTCACTTTGGAATTTGTATTCCTAAGAAATACCAAAAGAATTCCGAAATGAAAATTGGAGGACGAAATGAATTTTGTCCTACCCTCATGTGTTACGCTTCGTGTGGAATAATATTTCTGAGAGATTGAGCAAAACACTAAGAATTTTTTTCGCAAGAAGAAAGCAAAAGAAAAGATGCTGTTTAAAAAAAATTCCCCCGTTTCGAAGCGAAAATATGGCTGTGATATGTGCGTTCTTCTGTTCTTCAAAACAATGAAAACTGTTGCTTACATGTCAAAGTGCAAAAAGAGAAATTAAAAACCAAGGAACCTATGAAAGAAATACAACAAAAAAATAGCAAAAAGGTTGATAGAAAATAAAGATTGAATACGAATCTGCAAAGAGGCATAGTAGACATTAATGTCCGTATTTTATTTCAGCTTCGAAGGCAGAACTAACGGCAATTATTATACAGTCGCCCCAGAAGGGTAAATTTTAGAGTTTACTTGTTTTTATGTCTAAGTGAAAATAATATTTGTCAGCTATAACTTAAAAAAATACCTACATGTATTTCTTGCTTGTACAATAGCATTTGTTGTAATGAAAACTAATCACAAAATTTTCATTCTAATGATAATCAGAATTTGCAGGTGTTTCCAAAATTGCCAGAAACACTAAGAAATAAAATATCAAATAAGATAAATGATTATGTACTTTTTATACGCAAATTCCCTGATATTTATTTGATTAAAATGTACGCCTAAGCAAAATTTTGTAATGCAGTTAAAATCAACTGATTGAAATTTCAGCTTCAAAACAAGCCTTTTATTTTAGATCTATGTCAAGAAAACTAGAGCTTTAAAAGATGTAATATAAATGTTTTTTTTTCGTGTGAATCAGTGAAATGTGAATGTTTTACTATCACTATTTCTTCCCTTATAATATGCAAGGCGTGATACAATCAGTTACGATAAGTAATGCAACTGTTACTTGCTTTTGAAATTTAGGTGTCTCCCTACTCATTCCCGTGATGTAATCAAGCGCAGTTACAATAACTTTGACTCATTATTACGTGACGTAAACCTCACAGAAGATGATTAGGTTCATTTACTAGGAGATTATAAACCTCCTCGCAATATCAGAATATCTGCTTGGAATTAATGTCTGTCTTTGGCACATGGATGGTTCCATTCTCGCCATATTCATTTTAGTACAGAAGATACAGCTAGAAGTTTAATACAGCAAATTCTGGTAGTTAATTTTCTTCCAAGAACTTGGAATATTTTAAAATACATTTGGAATATAAATCTGTACTGCGTTTAAGAGATCATAGTATTTATTTGAGATATTCCTCCAAGAACTTCTTTTTTTCTTTCAGTCAAAGCAGTTTTATCAATTTATGTTATTCAGTTTCAACTGAGCTTCACTTAACGTTTTGCATGTGGTTTTCCACTTCTAAAATGATAATGTATTACATTACGTTACCTTTTTCAAACGTTTATTATTAAGATTAAAATGTTTATTGCTAGGATTAAAGATCAAATGTTAATTATTAGTATTTCAAATGTTTATTATTAGGATTCAAATTGTTTATTATTAAGATTTCAAATGTTTCCTTTTAGGATTCAAATTTTTACTAGGAATTCAAAAATTTGTTATTAGGATTTCAAATACTTATTATTAGCCTATAAGGGTTATTAGTCTCAAAATGGCATTTTGCGTCGTATCATTACAAACGGCTGTATCATTTTTCAAACAGTTGCCACCAAATATTATCCCCCTGTATTATAATTAAAGAAATTAAATACTGAAGAATATTTCTCCCATTGAGAAAAAATACCTCCATCCGAATATGGGCACCTGAAAGCCCGGGTCTTGAATCTCGAATTTGTTTTATTATCTATTTCATATTTTTTGAATTTTAAAGAATTTTATATTACGAAACTCAACGATTTCAAGTCGAGCCGTGACAACACACCATACGAAATAAAATATTTTTATCTACAGCGCACGTGCCTCTCTTTCGGAAATTCTAAAGATATGCTGTTTTAAAATATTTTTGGTCTAAAGGGGCTTTATCCCAAATGCTCTCGAAAGGTTTATGTATGTGTAAATGAAAAAAATGCACCTTTGGGAGTAATATAAAATCTGAAAGCTTTCAGATTTTTTTCCTTTACAGTTAATATTTTACTTTTAGGATTTCAAATGTTTATTATTAGTATTCAAATATTTATTATTAGGATTAAAATGTTTATTATTAGAATTTCAAATGCTTATAATTAGGATTCAAATGCTTATTGTTATGATTTCAAATATCTATTATTAGGCCTCAAATGCTTATTATTAGGATTTCAAAGACTTCTTTTTAGGATTCAAATGTTTATTATTAGGATTACCAATGTTTATTATTAGGATTTCATATGTTTAATATTAGGATTCAAATGCTTATTATTAGGAGTACTTTTATCATGATTTTAATATATAATCATAAATCATAGTTTATTATGCATATATTATGTGCTTATTTGCTTGTTTAGATAAAAAGACATAAAGCAACAATGAATTAACTGTGTCAAAGTAAATATTTGACAAAGGGAATGAAATTAAGCATTACTTTGTAAATTTTTATTATTGTTTAAGCCAGGTACTTCTACGACAGGACTTAGAGAGTACTCTTATTTAATCAATGTGAATGTTATTGCGTAGTCATTTTCATTCAAAATTTTATTATTTATTTAAATTGATTTATTAACATTTTGTGCATGTTTCTTTTTTTTCGGTAATTTGTTTATTTTTTACGTATGTTTTACATTTTATGTTTTTCTGAAATTATTATGAATTTAACTTGTTAAGCTCTTGCTACATAACGACTGGTAGTTTGGGAATAAGAAAATAGAGATTAGTAAAATTAAAATCTATCGAATCTTAATTAAAATTTCGATGGACTTTTCTAGAAATACGATTTGACAAGTAATATGAAAACAATGAAGAATTTTATCAAGTAACTCAGAGCACTTTTCTCTGCATATCCTAGTTCGGGAAGATTATGTGACCGGCAGAAGCTATAGTTAATTCAGTTCTAATTTCATTGTTTATAAAAGGTAGGTAAGAAAGTCTTATCTACTGTAGGTAAAAGAGTTCATCCGGGGTGGTTCATGTATATTTCATCATTGTTCATCTATGATATGTAAAACAGTTAAATGCTAGGTAACAGTGTTCTTTCTTTCAACACTGCAAGCGAATTTACAATTTCGTTACGTATTTCATGATACATGGTTCTTTCATTCTGAATACTGATGATCTAGAATTTTGGAATTTAATCTGCAAAATTTCATCCAGTGTTAAGGGCAATTTGGGTGTTACATTGCAGTAGTGCTGGAGATATATTTTCTCATTTTTCTTATCTATAAATTGTTATATTTTGAAAATATATAATATAGGGTTTGAAGATGTAACAGAGGTTGTCTTTCAATTCAGGATTCATGTTCTATCCAGGTATTCGAAAGATTTAGATTCACTTCAATCCAGACAATCCGAAAAATAGTCCATCAGCAATCGGAATGTCAAAAAGACAATAGCTACTTTTACGTGATGACACATACCAATCATGATAACATGTACAAAAATAGGCCTAATATTTATTGACATCTCAGCAAACTCTTAATTTCAGATAATAAGTCAAACAATAAAAATACGAATGTAGTCTAATAATATCCTTTGAGAGATAAACAGAAAATGAGAAGTTTGAGAGATAAAGCGAAATTACTAAAGTAAGTAAAATATTTAATAAATTATACTTTTCCTTCATTATACATCAATTAAGTGGTCCATTTTATAAGACCCAGGACATCAGTAATTCGATCCGTTTTCACTCCCATGAGAACGAGTAGATTGGCGTTCTGATGGTTCTCTTTATGTGTAACATGAGTTTGAGTTTTTTTTTTTTTTTTTTTTTTTTTTTTTTTTTTTTTTTAATGTCTATCATGAAGGTATTTCTTTTCTTAGACAGGTATCTCAAATATGCTTGGCAATAACCTAACATATTTAAATATAAACTTCTGCGTAGTAGGATGTTCTACGATGTTTCAATCACCCTCAAAAAATGTTAAATTAGACTATTTATTTTATTCAGCTATTAATACACTAATTACCTTATTAATGAAAATGCGTTTGCTATGTTCTTGATTTGACATAAATTTAAGTAAACTAATTACATCATTAAGGTACAAAATTAGTTTGTTCTGTTCTTGATTTGATAAAAATTTCATATTTTTCAACTTAACGTACTCGTACAATGTATCCCTGTTTGACTTATACATGCATGCAGCGCTCTCATTGCTTGTTAACCCAAAAGGTTATTAAAAGGGTTATTCATTTCGTTTTGGCATTTTGCGTTGGTTCACTATAAATATTGGTTCACTTTTCAAATTGTTGCCACCAAATATTAGAGCCCTGTGTTACAAATTACAAGAAGAAGTTTTAAAGAAATTAAATAATGAATAATCTGCATAAATGTATGTTTATCGCATTGTGGTAAGACCACGGCACCTAAAACCATCAAATTTTGAATAACGTACGTCTAGACCTGAATATGGGCATCTGGAAGCCAGAATTTGGAATTTGAAATTCCTTTGAGTACCGATTTCGTATTTTGTAACACTTTAACAAATTTTTGATTAACAAAGTCAATGATTTCAAAGCGAGCAATGGCAACACTGTATGAAAAAAGAATTATCTCCAGCGCGAGAGACTGTTTATCGGAAGTTCTAAAGATATGCTGATTTTAAAATTATTTTGCGATATTGCTGTTGAATTGAATTTTATGGTTTAAGTTCGAACAACATGATATTTCATAAATAACAGTAACACACAACACGTTAAAAAAAGGCCCCTTTAGGCGTAATGTAAAATCTGAAAGCTTTCAGATTTTAATTTTTTTCTCATTTTCGTTTATTCATCATATTTAATGCATACCGAAAATATAATGAAATCTACATGAGAATAGCTTGCCAAGTAATGTGATATTTCTTTAATTAAATTGCTATTATCTTTGTTAATTAACAATCAGTATGAAGTATTTCACAAAACACAATTTTAATGAAGTCAAAACGGTATTTAAAAAGACGTTGTCTGGTGTTTCTGTCTGTCCCGACAACGTTCATAATGCAGGATTAATCTGTCAACTGATAAACTTTTATTAAGATAACTGATACATTTAAAACCTCAGCAGCAAATTCAGTTTATGACATACGTTTCTTCAAATAAGTTAAAATAAAAGACATCTCGAGACATCTAAACTAGGATAATCTGATACGGCAAAAAATTTTATCAACAAAACTACACCTACACAAGCATGAAAGTGTTAAACTTGATGCTACATTGTTCTCTTAAAGTGTCCAACTCTCAATTAAATGCTTATCTGCAAACATGACCCGTAGAAAGAATGAAAATTCTGTGGATGAGTCACGCATTACACGACCAATGCTGTGTTCGAATAATGACTGACGGCATCTGTTTATATATATCACTAGGTTTAAAGGAAAGATGTTCTCCCTATAATAATAATCTGAGTTGCATTCATAGACAAGGATTGGTCTGATATATATTCACTTCCCTCTGATAAATTCATTTGCCATCTATCAATATTTCTACGAGGCGGAAAGCAGACTGAAACACTTGAGGCAGAAAATTTCTGCTTGTTAATAAAAGAACTGGGTGTGGATGAATTACTGAAATCCCAAAGCAAAGAAAATAAATTTTTAAGCGTGTTTTTTATGATATTATAGTAAAAAGATCCATCATACAATTTTTACCCGTAATTTAAAGCGTGCTTTGGTGAACGTTAATACACTCAACTCATCGCAAAATCGCAAAATGACTTGATTATAAAAAATATCTTAATTGTTTATATATCAAAAAAATCTACATTTCTATTTATAAAAGACAGGTAGTAATTTTACATTAATCGCTACATCTGCATTAACTTGTTATTTCATTTTTTTTCAGAGAGTTTTCATGGATTCTTTCAGACTAATATATTTCTTTTACATCATTTTCTAAGCAACTTTGAAAGACACATCGAGAACTAAAGATTCTAGACAACGTTTTCACTTATTTATTCAGAATTATTTCTGGAGTGTAGAGTTAAATGTTTGTATTTGCAAGTTAAATCATTTAAATAAATTATGCGAAACATAGGTCATATCATCCTATGACAAATGATATGTATCGTAAGTTACGTTTCCATAAACTCTCTAAAGAATAGCTGCGCTGATTTTAGGATTTGAGCTTATATCAAAGCACTCCAGATCATTATACAAAAGGCGAGAGATATCTTCATGTAGAATATTGTTAAGAGAAACTGTTTGTATTTGTGTGCGATATGGGAAAACTATGTCACACCTTATAAATCTAGGATTTGAACAGTTCATCTCGTTTACCAGGAACGGAAACTAATTCGCCAGAATATAAACCCTAATCATACCACCAGGCTTCAGCTGTTTTATATATGCAACACTGGTGGGCATTGCTGCTTTTAAACATTTCAGGGACTGAACTTTATTATTTATTCTGTTGGTCTTTCTTAAAATATAGCAAATTACTCGTATGGGTTTAAAAATGAAGATTTCGCAAAGCATTTGAGGGTTATCTGCCTAAAGGGAATGACTTTGTGGAGGACTTTACAAAGGAAACTGACTAATATTTACACTACATTTGGAAAAAACAACGAAAACGTCAATAAACTTTCTCTCATATTACAAAAGTGATTTTTACAATGGCCTTGTGTGACCCTTTTCCTACAGCAAAAACAAAAATGTATCATTTTTTCTGAACGAAAATTTGAAACGTAAGGTTTCTGAATTTTGCCCTTATAAAATGTCGGATAATTTTTCTTTACTCGCCAAACAGGTTTCTCTAGAGTGTATATGTGGAAACTAGATAATTCTAGGAACGAAAAAACTGACACACTTTAGGGATTTTTATTCACAATGCTTACTTTGAAAAGCACTATTATAAAAGAGGAATGTATTTATGATAATTCAACTAAGACCGATAGGCAATACTGACGCATAAAATATTTTATAAGAAATTCTTTGATGTATGCCATCCCATAACGAAAAAGATATGCTTTGGTAAGCACGTATTGTACTGTTTTTTCAATTAGGAAAATAATTTTATTAAAGTATTTTCTCCCTCCTTCCAGCATGCCTTCGTGGCGTAACGGTAGTACACTCGACACGTATTCGAGAGGTAAATGGATTGAGTCCCGGAGAGAGCACTTCACATTTTTCACTTCTGCTGCTTTTATAAAACTTAGTAACTTTGAATTGACACCCGAACTAAAAGGTGGTGGATGATTATTTATTACCACCATGATTTGGCGATTGAGTCTCCTAATACCAAGCAGCTATTTGAAAGGGGGATATATAATGTATTTTACTCTGTCCTTTTCGCATGCCTTCAGAATATAATTGGAAGCATAATAGAGGCGTATTCGAGAGGTCTAAGTTCTGGATCCCAGCGACGGCATTGCACATTTTTTACGGCTCCAGCATCAAAAATTCTAATGACTCTACTTTCAATATGTCTAATTATCGTTAAACATTTTCCAGATGGGATTTCTGAAAAAAAAATGTATTAACATCAAAACTTTGGTAATACTTTAGAATTGCATTTTCGTAGAGCAAGAGACAAACTCCAAAACATGCAATTTGTAACATTCGCAGTTATACCGAGTTCTGCTAAAAGACTTCCACATCCCCACTAGGGAGATCATTCACTACATCCTCCCCAGAGTTTTAGACAACTATACGTTTCCCCTCTGGTTCATCCGCCTGTCTGAGTGTTTCATTCTGACGATATTTCATCTAGCTAGTTATCTGGCAAACTGTGGAGTATACTTGTCTCTTTGTAGAGGGCATATTAAGAAGATTAAATATCGTCATTGGACCGAGTTTTAGAAAATTAACTGTCAGGTTTTTCAAACATTTATTTTGGTTGAAAGATATCATATTACCGTCATATGTATGCAACATATATATTTCTCCAGAAATGCATCTTATAAATCTAAGATAAATCTGTGTATGATTGAATTCATTGTTTACTGTTTTCAAATTCTTTATATTAATTAAACTGTTTGGTTTTAATAAATCCATTCATGTTAAAATCCGCTTAAATTCTTAATCATGTTATTATTATTTATTTATTATTATTTAGTACAGACATTTATTAAAAATATAAAAAAAATACATGGTAAACGAATTTTCTGCTGCTATAAAGTTCAGAACAGACATTTTCGATCTAAAATTAATGAAATACCTTATTTTAATTTGATTTAACATTGTCGCAAATGGAATTCGTTGATCAAAGTTACATTAGGTTTAGTTACGATTTATGGCATTATTTAGAAAAAAGAACATTGTCAAAAAAATAGCGCTATTTAAAAAACTATATAAACGGCAACTTATTTGAGAGCTGATATATTTTGGTATTGTTTCAACTTTCTTAGTTATCAGTTTTTGAGATTATTGCAGGATACTGAAGGGCTATTTGACTAAGAGCAAAAAATATGTATACCTTCCTGAAGGACCTTATAAGGGAAACTGACATGGATTGTTGTTGTACATAAAGAGAAGTTAGATTCCCTTCACCGAGCGTTGTGTCGATAAGTCAGTATATCTGTGTTCTCCATCTTTACCTCTCGGTCACTGGTTAACCATCCTATTTAACGAACCGAAAGATAAGATATTATAAAATTATTTTGAGACTGATTTTTTAGGAATCTAAAATGAATTCAATTTTAAAATCAGAGTAAATTTTTAGTTTTGATTAATAAATCTCAGCATAACTTGTAGAGACATTAGGTATTTTGAAAGCAGAAGAGATGAAAAATGAGCAATGTCTTCCCCGGGACTCCAACAACGGATCTCTGGAATACTCGTCGCGTGTTGACTGCTTCACCACGAATACATGTTAAGAAGCAGGGAGAAATATCTTATATACTCCCCATTTTAAAGGGCGACTGGGGTTTTAAGGGACCCAGTCACCAAATCCTGTTGGTGAAGAACCATCGTTCACAACCTCTCTTAGTTCGTGCTCCACTGTAGAGACATTAAGTTTTTTCGAAGGTGGAAAAATGAAAAATGAGCGATAGCATCACCAGGACTCGAACCATGCACCTTTCGATTTTGCACCGAGTATGCTGACCACAAGACTACGAAGGCATGCTAAGAAGGCGGGTGAAATACCTTATATACTGCTTCGTTTAAAGGGGAATTGGGGATTAGGGGACCGAATCTATACATCCCGGTGATTGAGAATCATCATCATTCACCTTTTTTAGTTCGGGCGCCATTGTAGAGGACATTAGCTATTTTGGTTAAAAATGAGCATTGCCCTCGCCGGGACTCGAGTTACGGACCTTTCGACGCGTCGAGCGGGCTGAACACTACATCATGAGGCATGCTAAAAAGACGAGAAAAATACCTTATACACTCTCTTATTAAAGAAGGTATTGTTATTTTTTTAATATTGTTCAACTTCTCGAAACTTTTAATTGCATAATTTTATAAATTAATTCTTTCAAGAAATGTGAAGGCAATAAGATTGATTACCTTTTTTGAAGTTTCTTTTTTTTTTCTTTTCTACCGAGTTCATATTACCATGTTATAAATATATTAACGGCAAGAATAGTTTAAAAATTCAAAGTTCTTGAAATTTTGATGTTAAACTTTAATAGACAGGTTCAAAAATGCCTCTTGAGCTTGAAAATTAATAAATAAACTCTGTTTTCATAAATAATATACATTATGTTTTACTGCCATTATCTTTCGAATGATTAATTTAAATGAATCTCAACTGAGGAATTAAAATTGTAGCTTACATTTATTTGCTTGATATTTTTTTTTAATATGGAATACTTAAAGTAGAATGATGGTAAGTTTATTAAAGTGTTGAAAAAACAAGCTATATGGAGTCACATGCAGTAAGTAAAAAGTATTTCGTCAAGCTTTCTTACTCAATTTGAATAAAGTCGTCTTTAGATTTCAAAATTTATTTATTTCGAAAACGATCACACTTTGTTTCTCCTTTTTAATCACTTTTAACTTTTTTAGCTTTAAGGGTCAGATCAAAAATGATCGGAAGCATTTTTAATTCAATAGTTGCACTTGCAACAGATTAACCAGGACAGAATAAAATTTCGAAAGGAGGAGATGTTTTTTTTTCAAGAAAGGCTTAAATCTGAAAGAATTCCTTACAATTAGCGATGCTCTAACGTTAAAGTTTTGCGTATCCCTAAACGATATAAGAAAGAAACAAATTTGCAATTTTAATGATTGAGATTAAAGAAAGCAGAAATGTAATAAAAAATACTAATTTAGCAACAAGTCACCTTTCCACCAAAAATAATAATGAAAAGTATTTAAACATTGTTGTCTAGTGAATTGTCACTACATATCAAAGTCAACATTTAAAATATAGTTTTAATTTTCCACACACAATTTATGTTCTCGGATCTATGTTATAAATTACTCCAGATGTATTGTAAGAGAATAATGATGCTAATATGTGACAGATAATAACGCATTAAATCATACTAATGTTTTATGCTAGTTATTTAAAAATTATTTAAAGAAACCCAGGAAAATTTTGCATTCTCTCTGTAGCTACATTTTACAAGAATTCGTTATCGCATCTTACAGTGGCAGGTAGGTAGGAAGATGAGGTATAAGGTTTTCGATAGGTATAAGGTAGGTAGGAATGATGAGGTATAAGGTAGGTAGGAAGATGAGGTATAAGGAATTTATGTTTTACATTAACTGTCATCGCTTATCGAAATGTTCCAGTCTGTATGTAGGCGAACATATTGTTTGCAGTTCAAATGAAGGCATATCTCTTTTTATTAAGTTGTAGAGCTCCTCATTTTGTAATTCCAAGTTACTGTTGGAAGTGGAGAATCTTAAGAACTGATAAGCGAATAATCGCTTGAGTTCGTGTAACAGGAAACAACAAGATAGAAGGGTAAACTAACCCTTTATTATTCCAACTAAAGTTTAACAAAACTCCGTCTTGGAGTGCACAATAAAGCCGACACTTCGACTTGAACTTAAGAAACTGAGAATTAAAATAAACTAATCTTAACTAAAGAGGTATATCCGAAGCTATAAAGATTCTAACAGAGTTGATTCCTAACGCTAATCGACTTCAAAGATATCAAGGGCCTAACGTACGGCCGAGCGTATTAATAGCTTACGCAGCTAGAATACTTGGTATCTGTCTCACTAAGACCGAAGAACTCCACGGTTAAATATCGCTCTTATTCATTATGTATTCAGACCTGATTCTAAAACTACATTCTGGCCAGAAGTGGTAAGTTTAAGTTAAGAATCGACAGGAAAGGAACTTTAACTCAAAATTTAACTGTTAATAAAATTAACATAATCCTTGCAAAGTAAATTAAGATCGTTCAAACATTTTTGCAATAAATCCTATCTTCAATCGCTTTATTTAATAATGCATCTGACTATTCTGAAAATAAGCCCAAATGTATTTTTATGTTTGTTCTATTTCTTTAAAATGTATTACTTGCTCAAGCAAATTAATAATAATTGAGAATCTTGATTTCACATATAAACTTCAGATTTAACTCCTCAGCACTTGTAAAATCTAGACTGTACTCCATTCTTCTAGAATCTTATTTGATGCGGAAGGATAGATTTCAAATTCGTTATGTACTCTTATTTCAGTACAATGTTCTTGCAATAATAAAAAGGAATTACGAAATAGTCTTCTAATATGATTAGGACTTCAACGTTGTCCCAAGAATACAACCTAATGACATTAGTACTAGTCTTCAAGGCACATTTCTAAAAGAGAATTAATAGGCTACCTCCTGATTTTGGAGGACGAGCTTTGGTGTCCAAGGTAAATTCGGACGAGCGGGTTTTCATACAAGCTGAACCAGTCCAGTATTGTCTGATTGGCTGCCAATATAATCTCAGAGATTTGTATTAATAGAACTCAGACCTCAGAAGGTCATTTCAGAGAATAAACCTCCTTCATTAATATATTTGTGATTAGAACAATATGATAAATTTATGATAAAGTTGCTAATATGTCTTGTCTGCTGTCTTGCTTCCATATGACTAAAATATGTGCATTAGTTTTTATAACATAAACCCTTATAATTTACTTCCTTTAATTTAAATCTAACATAAAATTACTTTCTAAAATTTTTCGTCATCATTTGGAGAAGGAAATCTGTTTCGGGTTGGATAGTCGTTATTTGTAAACTATTTACTTGCAGGGGGAGTCATTTGATGTCAAGTTGCAATATTTTTCTTATAATTAATGTACTGAAGTCTTAAAAACGTCAACAGCAAAGTGGTACTATTTTTCGCGTCATTTAGCCTTTCTTGTAACATTGCTCACACACTGGATTACTAAACTCCATTATCTGATCCACGTACTACTAAACTTCTTTATTTGATTGACGTACAGCAGGAAATGTATGTTTTCTATTTCAATTATGTGCGTTAAAGCATTAGTCATCTTTTTCGTCTAGCAAAATGATAATATTGTGATATGTTGATAGTCCACGGCGTATAAGATTTTTAAATTATCTTAAAAAATGCTTTTTTGTCTCAGTATAGTAAGTCTAATTGTATGAAATAAAATATATTATGCATTACTAAAAATTAATGAATGTATTATTAGCATATTCAAATCTTTCATTAAGGGAGCTATTTCTGAGATATAAATTCGCTTTTAGCTTTCGGAAAACATCACTGAATAGTAAAGCATGAATAAAAAATTCTAATGAAGTTATTTAAGTTATATTCCAATTAATATCTTTACACATTTAAATGAATTACCTTAACACAGGTAGAGGACAAAAATGTCTTTGTTCACCTTATTAGTCATACTTGGTTTCTGTATAAGTAATGCAAATATGAGCCAGTCCACTAGAACATCTTCTATAACATCATCCCTCCTTTTAAGCAGATATCATTTCTACACTCTGATGCAGTAAAGATAAAAAAAAAAAGAAATGATAATCATAAATTTTTAATTCATTTATTAAAATAATATATCTTTCTTTTATTAGAAATATTATCCTTATGTAAATACAAGTAAATTCGAATAATGTTTTTTGAGAAATTTCTATCACAATGCATTTTTTTTAAAACGCATACATTTTTTCCAGTGTAATCAAGCCTACCTATTTTTTTTTAGTGTGAAATCCTTGCACATACAAAGAGCAATAGTATAAGCATATTTATCATACCTCAGCAATATTTCTTGGATAATTACTACATAGAGCAATTTCCCTTCTAAAAGGTGATACGAGTATAAAAGCAAAACAAAGGTCAATTTGTTGTCTGATAGGTTGTCGGAAAAATTGAAAACAGGAAGTTTTTGGCAGTTTAAACACACTCGATCTATATTCCATATCATGCAGTCCCTGAATAAATTTTCATAATCGTTTTTCGAAATCCTTATTGAACCAGGTAAGTATATATCTTTCTGTGCCAAAACCTCTCTTCAGAATCAGACAAAGAGATTTTGATTGAAAGAGGAAAAGATTAAGCGAAGAAAAATTTTGACTTTAAAATCGATTCCTGTTCCAGTTTCAAGTTGGAAATGCACTTTACTGCTACTTTTTTCCCTCTTATTTTTTGTCCTCGTTTAAATTCTGTTCCCAAAGAAAGGGTCTGTTCGATTTAAGCTTTAAACTTTATTTTTAACTGTTTATTCGTAAGTCGTATCACAGAGCAGTAACCATTTTCTTTCAAGTTCGAAAGGTTATTCTTCTCGTGGAACACAGAATGTTTTAGGTTTTGCGATTCGCCTCTTGGTCATGAATTATTGGGTGTGCATTGATCCAAAAACTCTTTGGCAGTAAAATCTTCATCCTGGGAATGTATACTACAAGTTTAGAAGTATCGTGGTTCCGATTTATGGAGTTCATGGAAGAAGTTATATTTTATAAAAATATATTTTCAGTTAGCTTGAATCTTCTGAATTTCTAACTCTTTTAATATAATTTTCAGAAATAATTCTTAAAAAGAATTAGTTTTAGATGTAGTATTAGCGATCACTGTAGTAATGTAAATTAATGATTTAAAACTAAATTTTGCGAGTGCATCTGTGTTTAAATATTTAGTGAAAAATTATATCACATGCATGAAAATGAAATAATTTAAATGATCTGCTAGCTACGTTTAGCACACTATCTAGAAAATTAGCATGTCGAACATCATTTGACAAAAGCGTATTTCGTCTTATAGTGCCAAGGAAATTAAAAGCGACTTTTGACCATTCCACGCGTTGTCGCAATTTAAGCAACGACCTTTCCTCACTGTAATGTTACTAATGCCTTATTTGCAGCATTTTTCAAGCTTATGAAGATAGATCTACCAGTTCAATCCTCAAAAACAGTTTTAGCTTGCTCTTAAAAAAAAAAAAAAAAAAAAAGAGGCACGACTACACGTCTACGATATATACCAAGAAATACATTCTAGTAATACTTCCAGGAATGACAACAGTACTAGAATAAACGGGTGTTTCGATGCATGTTAAGTTGAAGGTCACTAGTGATTTTTTTTTTATTTCAAATAGAACTGCACCGTAAGCATTTCCTGCTAACAACTTTTCGCTTAGCAATATTAACTTGCCATTAAATGCCATGAAATCAGAAGTAACGTAAACAAATATAACACACCAAACTTTTCCTTTCAAAAGTATGTTTATAAAATATATAGGATATTTTATTGATACACAGGGTGTCCGTTGGAGGAGATATAAAGAACATCATGAGGAGCCATAATAACTTCAGAAAGCATGGGCGGAAACGTAACCTTAACGAGGTAAAGAGACACAAAGATAGCAAGGACTCAACATAGCATATAGTGTAAAACGCTTTATTACACACAAAAAAAAAACAATAATAAATAAAAGGTATGACATAAAAATTACAAGAGGTGTTTGAATTTGCGGCCATTGGCACCCGCAACATCGACGCGACATGGATTGGCCGACATGTTCGAAAATACAGAGCGTATCACGGATCGTAGCAGCAGCGATGAATATCCGTTCCAGCAGGCCATTTCAGAATTGACGGGCGTGTCGTACACAAGGCTCTTCATGGCACCCCAGAATAAACAATCCAGAAGAGATAGTTCAGGGGATCTGGGAGGACAAGCGGCGGGACCACCACGCCCAATCCACCTGTTTGGAAATGTCCAGTCCAAATGGTCACGTACACACCTTCCACAAGAAGATGGCGACCTGCCCTGTTGAAACCACATGCGGCGTTGACCAGGTGCGGGAACTTCGGTGAGCAGTTCCGGAAGTACCTCCTGTAGAAAGACGGGATACTAGTCAGAGTCCACTCTAGGCGGTAAAATGTATGGGCCGAGTAAACTGTTCCCTACGATACTCGCCCACACATTAACAGCGAAGCTTTGTTAAGCCGTTTGTGGTCGGGTACTGTATGGGTTGTTTAAGGCACACATTTGTTCGTTGTGCGTATTGAACACCCCTTCACATGGAAAAGTTGCTTCATCGCAAAATAACACGGAACTGGCAAATGGCATGTCTGCCGCATCTTTGGTTAACAAACTACTGTGCAAACACGACACTTCGTGGGTGATCATCTGGCTGTAATAACTGCATTCTCTGAACATGAAACAGATGTAAGGTTTCGCCCTGAAAAGACTATGGGCACTTGTTCGAGGTCTTCCGACTGCAACGACAAACGCCCGTTCACTAGTTCTGGGATTTTGGTCCACAGTATGCAACAAATCCTCTTTGTGCTTTTTGCGGCAGCCCAGTGCCTTCATTTCTGGCTCTGAATAATCCATGTTCCAACAGGTTCTGATGCACCCGAGCGAATGTTTGATGATTCGGTTGCCGATTCGTTGGACATCTTTCCCCATACAACCGATCAGCAAGACGTTAATTTCCGTTGGCTAGGCCGTAGAAAAAGTGGATATCCGCCAACTAGGCGTTCTTATAACGATTCGAGTTCATCTCATGCTGTGCGTGTCTGAAATGAGGAAACAACACATGTCGACCTTGCGAGCTCGAGCATAGTGCCACCTATCGCTTTCTTCCCATTCTTTCCGATGTAATTATTTTTCCTAACGATGTTTTCTACCTCCCCTCCAAGTTTATCGGCATTGGAGGATACCCTGGGTATAAAAAAATACCTTTAGCCATGTCGGATAAATAAATCAATTCTGAGAAGGCCCTTAATCTATGTTTCGAAAGAAAACATTCAGTAAATGTTTCTCTTTTTATTTAATGCTATGAGGAAAAGAGTAAGAGATAGAACAAATGAATGTAAATGAATCTCAGCATCATTTTGATTTTACTTTCAGTGTAAATTTTCAGAATCTGTTTTTAAATTATTTCTAATAAGTAGACAACATGTTCTTGCATAGATTAATTTGACATTTTTGCTAAATTTCGGAGGTTAAACAATTCAATAGGCAATATTTAAACTAAATTACATTGTTTAAATCGCTATTTAAGGCCTATTTGAATTATAATAAATATGTAAATTACTGTGTATGAAAACATGCAAATCTCAAAACACGAAAATAGCCATATTTGAAAGAAACAATCTTCATTAAGACCATTTTGTTTCAAACCACATATTTGATTTCTGCAGCAGATCAATTCGACAAAATTTCTATCTTATAATTGAAAACACATCTGAAAATATCTAATGCAAATGGAATCTAAATCTAGTTTTTAATCCTTTCTCTTTAATATTTGTTGAATGTCTATAGTTTCATTTTCATTTACTGGATCAAATTTGTTACTCCATATGTGAGCTTCCCTGATTAAAAATATCATTTCTTAAAGTAATATTTCTGAACAAACAAGCTCAGGATATATTTTGATCCAAAAACATAAACTATTTGTATTCATTAAACCTTTGAGTTATTTTTCATTATGAGGCATGATGTGACATTTTATTTTGTTACTTTACAATTATCTTTGACACCAAAAAATTACTTTACGCCTACGAAACATTGAAGCGTTTTATTTTATGATTTAGGGACATTTATTTGATAATATTCGAGTAACTATTGTGGATGAATTTGTAAGCATTAATTAAGTAACCATTTTGAACGTATGTGATCATAAATTTGAATGTATGAGGTTTTTGTTGTTCTCGTTGTCTGTCTGTTTTCCCTATAATAAAACATGTACCTGAAAATAAATTTTAAATTATATATTTTTGCTGTGTTATTTAACTTTAATTCATCGCACAGCAGATTGTATTCGCTTCTTTTTCTCTTTTCTTGAAGTTATTTAATTACCTTTCCCTTATCAGGGATTTCCTTGTTTGTTTGTTTATTTTAGTATGGCAAATCCCTCAAAGGCCAAATGCCTAAGTGGTGGGATGTCTTCATGGGGGGGGGCTTACTAGGGGAAACTAGTTCATATATAGAGATTTGAATATAATCTTTGTTACAGGATAACACAGGACATTAATTTTTTTAATTCAAATGAATTTTTCGTATTCAATTTCATTCCAAATTTTAGAATTCAAATTTTCGATTTCGAATTCGTTCAATTAGAATTTTGAATTTTTCTAAATTTTTCGAATTCAAAATCTTTTTTCATCTTAAAGCAGAGCTTTAGAGGCTATTACAAATATAAAGTAGTTTATCTCGTTTAATTTTCAGCCTTGAATGTTTTAGATTATTAGTTTCGCTGTCTACCTGATATTACGTAAAAAAATCTGGTATTTTTCTTGCAACAGGTGCAATAATTTCTCAGCTTATGTTACAGCAAATACATTGAAACTTAAAAAAGTATGGTTCATTTTGTTTATTTAATTCATTAAGTCAAGGTTCATCTCTTGACTTAACAAACTCTTGACTTAATAAATTCATTAATTTATTAAGTTAAGAGTTTGAGAATTTTTATATTGTAATCTTAAAATAAAATTTTAAAGCTCTTAAATATTTCAGAAGCGGTATCGTTTACTTGTTTGTAGTGAAATAACGTGCTGTTATAATCTAGGACTACCTTGAATTAATTTCATAGTCGCAATGTTTATGTTAACGCTGTCCGTGAAAAGCATTTCATCGCCGAGCAAGTTCTGTTTTGATTAATTAAAGTTTAATTAGAGTTAAGACTGTGAGAGCAAAGTTCGGTTAACTGTCATATAAGTTTCACTACTTTCTGTTCTAACATGTGAAGTTAATTTTGGAGAGATTTATTTAATAATTTGCTACTTACCTGTTGAAATATGAATTATCGTAAGCACCTTAGTCTGAAGAAATAAATCGCTGTAAAATTAAACAAAGCTTCTGTTTTCAGCATAATAAACATGGGATCGAAAGAAAAATAACTTAACTATCTGAACGTAATACATAAATATAAACATTTCAAACAGGTAAATATTTTATTTCTTAGCATTAATTTGGTAAGCAAATTCCAGTATTTACGCTGTTTTAGCTGCAGATCTTCGACGTGGAAAAATCCATTTAATGCATTCCGTCCATTTTCTAAATACGGATTTGCGCATTTACGAGATTTGTATGTACACATCTCGATGGTTTACGGTGTATACACAAATATCGCTGAAACAAGGCTTGCGAGATATATATTCACATCCCGCCTGATAGCATTCGTGGGCACAGGCGCCTGACATGTGGATGTACAGCAAAAACCTATACAACAAGAAAATCCTGAATGCCTTCTTTCCAATGACGGGCAATTTTTAAATTTATTTAGCACATAAATTTGTAATTTTTTTTACAATTTCGTGCCCTCAGCCAACCTCGGGCTTAGCGGTCACTACGGTCAGGGCCCCAATTCGTAATATATTACATTGTAGTTTATATTTACCCTTCTCTAAGAAAGTTCATTAAAGTGTATCATATTTTAAAATTTCTAAACATCATATAGATAGTCTAATACAGTTACGAAAGACGAATAGAATACATAATGATCAATTATGCTAATAAAATATTTATTTAATCAAAAGCATGGTAAAAAAGAGACCCCTCCGAAAAAAAAAAAGTGTTAAATGCGTGGTACACTAAATACAAGAAAACACGCCAATGTAAAATTTAATAATAAACCCAAAACTCACTTACTTTGAAGAAGATTTTGAACAGACTTCTATCGATTTCGAAGACAATCAGACACACATCTACCTTTCTAAGGAGAAAAATACAAAATGGCATGAGAAATTATAGGTTTTGTACCAGAAGTCCAGGTGAGGAGTAATGATAGGTTTTATACCAAAAGCCCAGGAGCAATGATAGGTTTTGTACCAAAAGCACAGGAAAGGAGCAATGATAGGTTTTGCACCAAACACCTTTGGAGCAAAGCAACCACAAAATGGTAGTAGGGATGGTGGAGTACCTATGGAAGAATATATTAAAGAAACGTGAGAAATAAAGTTACTAAATTTTCAAACTCGCTAGACAGAACCTTCCCGGTTTTATCCCAAAATATCTACTAAACACTCATCAATAGTATGGTATGGAATTCGGTGCAATGAAATAAGTGATTGATATTTTTGAGAATCCAAATGAAAGTGAAGATGAAACGTTTGAAAAATACTATGAAATATCTGGAAGAAGAAGGGGCAAGAATTTCACTTGCCGATAAGGTAAAAGAAATGCAATTTCGGAATAAGGCATTCCTTACATACTAACATCCTTACATTAAATGAAGTTGTTGTTAAAGCTAACAGTAATGATCATATTCGATATGCTTACTACAGGAAAATGTGGTATGGGGAAGTTGAATGTGATTAACAATATGTTTCGTTAAACTTTTACGGACATTTTTAATGTCGGCAAAGAGATATAAAACACTTAAGGCGTTCTGTAAATTAATACAAATATATTTCAAAAAAATTCTCAGATATATGCCTACTAGATATACTTTTGTTGACGCCATAGATTAAAAGAATTTTAATTTTGTGGAAATTGTTAAGTTCTTATTTCTTAAGCAGGTTAACCAAATGTTTAGCAAGCAATTATTCAAAGTACTTTTACTAAATCCTTTTTTTTTAAAATTATACCTATTATTGAAATATATTTATTATTCTTGCAAAATTTAATGTCGGTATTCAACTTAATTCTTGAAGCACTAGAGAAGAATGAATTATACATTGATTCAAATGTTTTCAGTGTTTTCGACAACTTAATAAGTTTAAATCTCAGTATGACGAGGAAAGATTAGGCCTTTCGATATACTACATTAAAATGTAAATATAATCCAGCCACATTTGGAAAAGGTAGATAATGCAGAATCTCAAAAGATTATTGTTGACTTTAAATATTTTCTTTCTTCAGCAATTACTTATTTAGAAGAAAGGTTTGAAGAAAATTCTTCATTAACAAATTATGAATTCCGTTAAATAACTCAGTTGCTACGCGCAAAAATGTTTTTCAAGTTAGAGCGTATTAGACGTTAAAAGGAATCGTGGATTTGAGTATGTATTATATTTTTGATGAAATAATATTAATTCAAAAATAGTTTAGCTCTGTTCAAAAATCTCTGCATTTTACAAGATTCAAAATATTAAGCGCAGAGGGCGCTTACTCATTTTAGAACGATTTAAATAAAGACTTGAAAAAAAGCAAATATTTTGGAATTAAAATTTCTGACAATAGCTTATTATTTGAAATGAGAAATATCATCTGCTAATTTAAAATTTTTTCTTCTTCTAAAATATCAAGTGTAAAATAGGTATGTATTGAAAGCTAAGTATACGGAAAGAAATACTCTTGTTCCATAGTTAAAAAGAAATGTAGTGAAATGTATGATATTAAAATTTATAGGTGCAAAATAAGCAGCATAATTAATCGGAGAGAGAGAGAGAGGCTGTTTATTATTACTCTAGCATGAAAAGAAGACTCCAAAAGAATATTGCTTTAAAAGCTAAATAGCTGTGGAGTTTATAAATTCATCTGTAGCAATAATAAATAAAATAATAAACTACGATTTACAGCTTAGAAAAGCTTAAAAACTTAATATTCACCACCTTTTCGTGGAAGCATGTGCTTCAATGCAGAACAATTTGGAGATTCCTGTATGAAACCTGTTTACAATAAGAAGTGTTGATAAAAGTATTAAAATGAATGTGCTATCAAGAGAAAGTTTTACATCCCATATTTGCAGAAGAAATTCGATTTCTTTATCCCAGTGAGATTTACAGAGTGAAACGTAATCAAGACAAAACATCAAGATATATTTCGAAAATTACCACAGCAATACATTAATGAGTCTATATATTAATATTTAATTTACTAATATGGAACATTTTTCGAAGATTTATGGAATTCTCATTCATATGAATATGTAATTCTAAAATTGTATGTGAGTAATTTTTATTGATAATAAGAAAAGAAAGCAATACACATATTTATGTGTTCTCTTTTATTACGATTCGACATAATTTGCAGCCTTAGTTAAATGATTGAATAGGAATAATTACATAATATTTCTTTAAGTACGTGATGTTTCGTAGTTCTGAATTTATTCATTTCTAGGGTATTAAACTGATCCATGAGTAATCTGATTACCATAAAGTAATCGATACCGATAAAGAAAGACACGCTATCGACTTTCACAGTCGATAGTGCTTTAAGGATTGCCGGGTATTAACTCTATTTTCCTTATACCTCATTTAGGGTAAAATATGGCCATCACCTGCAAATTACGTCAACAAGAAATTTGCCGCCACATAGTTAAAATAATCATTGCACTAGAACTAAGGTACAGACATATTCATTTACAGTTACATTATTTAGATCAGTGGTTGGCAAACCGTGGCTCAAGAATCAAACCTGGCTTTTTGGCTCCTTGAGTGTGGCTCTTCCACAAAATAGCACATGAGGGATCCCGCACGTAAAACCAAGAAAATCTTGAAAGTACAAAACAAAGGCCGTTAAGTCCATACAAAGAATACACAGCCATGGAAACAACTGAAAATATAGCTGCTACTGTTATTCCTAGGAAGTAGTTTGTGTCTATTTCGGCGTTTTGATTGTACTGATTATACATCATTCAGTATACATTAATTCTGCTATCGTAGTAATTGTCATATGTAAGATTTAAATAATGAAATGCTTTGAATTAATATACTATTTAAAGGCAATTTTAACTTGAATGATAAACCAAATAACGGAAATTTAGTTTTAAAATATCATGATTTTTAGCTTCTAGACCTTTCAAGTTTGAAGTTTTTGAAGTTTCTAGAACAAACGTTTTCCTAGAAACTGAGTTTAGGCAACATAAAATACATAGGCGATGTTTAGGTTGCATATAACACGAAAAATCTTCAAATTGGAGATGTATAAAAACTAAAACCGCAGATATATTGATATGAAATTTCATTTATACGTTATTTGGTGTATAAAGTTAAAATTGCCATTGTACTGAAACTAGTCAGGTTTTTACTGATGTATTGATGAATGGGTTATTGTACTGATTTCACTACAATTGTACCGACAAGAATAGCACATATATCTGCGTTCGATTGTGTCCTTGCCGCAATCCAATTTCAAAGTGTCGCTGTAATTTTCAGACAATGTGTCTTGGCTCTCATCAATTGGTGCCTAGACGGGCACTTCAAGTAGCGGAATGCATGACTATGGGTCCAGAATACAGCACTGAAAGTGCAGGGGGAAGTGTGAGCAGCTGTCATGTGATTAGGAAATACATAGGATTGTGTGAGACGCATCCAAGGCAGAAACTGAAAAAAACGTATCTCATGGACGCACATATGAATTTGCAGTGATAATGAATTGAATGTGTGCATACCAGATCATATAAAAACAAATGCATGAGTGCGTAATTCATATACCAGTAGAAGTAATCGGCAGTGTCATAAATTTCAGCAAAGTTCTAGCTCACGTGATTGGGTCAACCACCGAAGTGAAGGCCCGAGAAGATACATCTTGATAGCTACATTTGCTTTACCCATCATGCTATATCCCTGCCTTGACGCGATGCACTCGTTTTATAACCGAGGTTCCGCCATCTCTGGTAATGAGCGTGCAATGAGCATAATGAGCGCCATCTCTGGTAATGAGCGTAATGAGCGTGCATCTACGAGTATTACCATTGTGAGCCAGTCAGTCAGGAGGCTTGTTGTGGAGTGATTATTGGAAGAAGCTCCTCTTGTTTTATTTTAAAACCACTTAAAAGGTTGGATTGATTGCATGGGTGCAAACGAAATTTTCCTGTTTCCTTGTATCCCGGGATACCGTTTTTTTTTTTGCGTAACTGCTATCGGCTGGTCCTCAATCATTTCGCTATTTCTGTTCTTATTCCATCGTTCTCGTAACAAGATGACTTCAAAGATGAAGGAAAGAAAAACGCAAGATGAAATTCACCCTTAATTTCAAGTTGAATGGACTGAGACTCCCGCATTTATTCGAAACTCAAATGGCTTTCCGACCAATCTTATTTGTCAGAAAAAATTCGCTAATAACAAGAAATCAAATGTGGAGAGCACTCTTGCACTGAAAAACATCATATTCCACTCGATAAAATTCTTTCAGTTGCAACAGATGGGAGAAAAGTCGACCGGCTTAAAAAACGAGTTTGTTGCTATTTTGAAAGAAAAAAAATCAATCACGAGATATTTACTTACCATTGTATCATTCATCCAGAAGTACTTTGTGCGCAGACATTCCCAAAAAAAAAATTGCAAAGTTACGGACTTAATGTTTAAGAAGATCAACTTCATTATAGCTTAAGTTCTTAATCATAGCCAGTTTAATGAATTTTTATTCGAAATAGAGAGTGAGTACACAGATCTTCTGCTGCGTAATAAAGTACGTTGGTTGTCAAGAGAAAATGTTTTGAAACAGTTTGCGTCCTTATCAACAGAAATTAAAGCATTTTCCCTTGAAAAGGGTGTTTATTATCCAAAACTAGCGAACGAGCAGTGGATACAAAAGTTTTTTTTTTCATGGTAGACGTTACGTTTCATCTAAATCAGCGTAATCAAAAACTACAAACGAAAGAATACACAATTGTTTCTATGTTAGAAAAAGTTATTTGGTTTGAAAGCAAGATATCCCTTCTTGCTCAAGATTTTGAGAGAGAAACTTTGATTTACTTCCCAAGCCTGTTAAAACATCGCCAAGAAAATAATAATGATATTGACATTTACTATTTCAAAACAACAAACAGACAAACAAAAACGAGCGAAGTTTTCTTAGCAGCTTTTCGGAATTCAGAAACAACAAAGCGATGTTAGCCGTCGTTAAAAAACATTTACCGTATATACCCGCGTATAAGTCGAAATATTTTGGACAAAAAAAAAGATTTCAAAGTGGGGGGTCGACTTATACGCGGGGCCATAAAAAATTAAAAGAATCGGAAGTTCAAAAATTTCTTTATATATGCAGTTGTTTTCTTCCCGCACTCAAATTGGACGACTTATCAAATAAGTCACTTACTTGAAGTAATTTCATGACTTAAATTATGTGACGAACTAATCACAGAGTTTCATACTTTAACTAGAGTAAGTTGCGATTAAACCAAAGAATTTTCGGCCCCCGAACAACCGATCCATATCGAGCAATAAAAAAGTTTCGCCAACGCGCCAAGAAAAGAGAAATGCAGATAGTTTTTACGTACGTATAAGTCTTTATAATAGTTATTTTTCATTAATGAAATACTTTTGTTAACAGGAGTACACGTCAAAATTTAAAAGAATAGCTCACGCAATAACTGAACAGTTTTGAATATTTCTTTTAACTTTTAAAAAAGGAAAATGCAGATAGATTTTACGTACGCGAATCTTTTCCGGAACAAATTCTAGAAGGTTTACTATATACGATCATTTTTCCCCAATTATCCTGCGTTTTGGATATGTTGGCGACGCCTTTGCCTGCTGGATGCTGATTGGTTGTTCGGGGGCAGAAAACTCTTCAGTTTAACATCCAGATTCGACTGATTCTTTGCTAGAATCACGTATTTTTTATCGTATATTTACTTTTTTTTCTCAGATGATTTTGAATAAATGTAGTACTTAAAAAATGTTTTTCGAAGTTTCTCGATCGATTTCGGAAGTGGGGAGTCGACTTATACGCGAGTTTCTTATTTTCTACGAATTTTTTATGTCGAAGTGGGGGGGGGGTCGACTTATACGCGGTATCGACTTATACGCGAGTATATACGGTAATACTACTGTAACAGAATTAAACATTTTCCTTCAATATTGACAGTGGCAACTTTGAAATCCAACTACTGGAGTTACAAAACAAAGAATTATGGAGCTCGAAATTTGAGCGTTTTAGCGCTGATACAAAAACATTGGAAACAATGTTTCTGTATTGTATTTTTCCTTTTTTATGTATTCTGTCAATGAAACGATTGGAGAAAAACAAAGTTATTTTCAAGCATGAGCGTTATTAAGAGTAAATTGGGAAGTCATCTTATTGATGAGAACTTGGAATCATGCTTAAAATTAAAGACAACAACATACAAACCTGAGTTACACAAATTTTCCAAGGAGATGCAAAGCCATTGTTCATATTAGTGTTTGTTCATCATTCTCATGATATAGAATTTTGGATACCTCGCAATTCTATTTTATCAATAAATAATATTGTTATTAAGAGTAATATTGAGTTTTATTCGATATACCTATATAGGTTAACTAAGACTTAAAAATTGAAGTATTTAGCCAGAGTTGTGGAGTGTAAAAATATGTAGTGTTGAGAAATGACAAAGGTATGTCAATATGGTTTGGAGTTATAGTGAGAATAAACGAAAGTAGATACACAAAACGAGTATTCAAGACAAATGTGGATAGGAGAGTTGGAAGAAAGTCACCGAACGTACGTTGATCAGATTGAAGACGTTCTTTGTATAAGCAAGCTCAAGAGTATCCTAATTAAGTGAATAACAATATACCTACCCATATAATTTAAGTTTAAAAAATGTGGCTCTCAAAAGATATTTCAATCGTTAAACTGTTGATAATTGGCTCTGTTGACTAATGAGTTTGCCAACCACTGATTTAAAGGAATAATTTACTAAAGTTTTAAACTTGGGAATGATTTCATTCTTACGTTTAGAACCTACAAAATCAATTGTTTTCTTAGCATCCAAGTTGTTAATATATCTATAACTCTGGCATAGAAGATACATTATCAGAAAAGTTATCTGTTTTGTGTTTAGAAATATCATTTCAGAAAAACGGTGGTCTAGCGTTTATATGTCAAACGGAAATTATACCTGAACAAGCAGTTATTTAGGCAGAATTCTGTTACCTCATAAATTCAGTTTCAGACATTGAAATAAATTATCCTTTTAGGTTCCTCATTTTTGATCAGAATTAATTGATGAAGAGAGAAAGAAGAAAAAGGACAGGGGAAAAATTTCTTTCTCATGAAGGGGCGTTGAAGCGCAAAGAAAGAGTTCTGGTTGAAACGGATGCGATATGTTTCTCATCGCTTTTTTTTTCTTCCCTTTGTCCCTTTTTTTTTTTTTTTTGACAAATGAACTTGCTATCTGGCAACTGGGAGTAAAAAGAAAAAAGAAAGAAAAATAAGTGAAATATTTTGTTTTGACTTGCTATCGGGTTGTACTGTCGATTGTTGACGTAATTAAAATGTTTTTCCTCCTTTGATTTATTGCTACATTTCTATCACTATTATTGTTTTTTATGCTATATGTTGTTTTTTCATTTTGGGGGAGGGATTAAAGGAACTCAAAAACTGCTTTTTGTATCAAACTCGTATTTTAATTACATATTTGTAACCGATTTCCTTGTTTCTTAAAAATAAACTTCCAACTCTTGATTGCGAGTACAAATTAATCGAAATGAGATAAATATATAAATTTAAAGCATTATTCAACAAATAACGGAAGACTAGATATTTTTATTTACAGTTACTTTACTGATTATTTATGCAGTTAACAAATTGTGATATATTTGATAGACACTCTCCGTAAAGGACGATAAAGCCATTTTTATGTATTGTGATAAAGCTCAAGCGGGAAATGCCTGTTTAAAGAAGGTATATTAAAGTGGAAAATCTATTGTTTTTTCCTTATTGCAGTTAGATATTGGAAGAAACAGAACTCAAATCAACCTGTATTGATTCAAATAATGTTTGATTGGTACTATGGGATAAAGCTTACCTTTTATTTTAATAAATGATCATTTAGAGTAAATCCATAATCAACACTAATATATGGGCTAGCACACATACACACAAATTCTTCTGAAGAAAATCAGTTCGTTGTTCGTAGTGATTTCCATTACTTGTTCAAAATAATTACACACTACAACGATTAGACAAGGACAACGATTAGTCAAGGATTAGAGAAGGATTGAAACATCCATACCAAAATACATCCATTCACAACTTTTATTCTCGACTGATATATCATTAAACAATAACTTTTTATCTTGGTGTAGGCAATTAAATGAAAAGGCATTTTCGTTAATGAAATATAGTATTTTTTTCCCGGAGAATTTCATGAAATCTTAAGACACTGCTTAAACTATTTAGCTTCAACAGTCACGACAAAAGGTTTCTTTTTAATGGCAGCTAAAGTAAATATTTTAGCTTGCACGTTTATTTTGTTCTGGTTCGCTGCATGCTAAATTTCCTTCTTCTAAAAATCTCCTGCTTGCTTTTCTAATTTTTTGAATGTTTTAATTGTTCCAGACTTTCTTTAAACATGATTTCTAATTTTTACGTTTATACGTATCCTGTGAATTAAGCTGTTTTTATTTATTGACCTGCTTAACTTAAGGCGTAAATTTTAAACGTAGCCTCTCTAAAGAAATGCTCCTTACAAGAAATTTCTTGAAACATCTTTATTTTCTCTTGTTTTTAGTTCAGATATTCCAGACATTTCCATAATTAAAAGTTTTAGATTTTGAGTAAAAGGTTAAACATAACAAAACAAAAGTGTATACAGTAATACTCATTAATATATAATGCATGAGGTAGTTTAACACAGTCTGTCAGTAACTGAATTAGGAACATTTTGTCTGGAGCTACAGGTTGTTATTGGTGCATAAATGAATGACAGAATGTGCTAGCAACAATTTTATTCACAGACATTTTACAGAAGGAATATATTTACATAGAATGTTTAAAACAGCTGTCATCGCCAATGTGTGCATGCTTTGTAGTTTAGTACACATTACAGATCCATTTACACTACAATACTGTAGGTAGAAGTAGGCGGGATACCCGAATTGTACAACTGGCCATACAAATACAGTCCCGCCTCACAAGCAATGCAGTTTCTCCTCAATTTTGAGGATGGGCACCTCAGGGAGGATCTGTTCGAGGATCTCTAATCTCTCTTCCTCTACTACCAAACTCTCATGAGGAATTTCAGTTTACCATGTATTTTGAGTGCTCCTTACCGCAGAGATACTACACGCCCTCTCTTGATATTGATTGGGCCCGGGCACATTGATACTGCACTAACCGCTATGCCAGCTGTGATTGCACAACAGTTCAACAGAAGTTCTTAATGTTTACACTGTAGATTTATGACCTAGCTGTATGATATCCGCGCTACGAATGATGTCAGCAGAAAGCAGAAATCACTACGCTACCCTAAAACATTTTTTAGGAATAAAAAATAGTTCACTCACTCCAGAATTTTTACCGAAAAGAGCAGATCAAACTAAATTTTCTTTAGTTTTCTCAAACTTTCATGCAGAATGATGATAATGGGAGAGTTGACTTACATAATATTAAAAAGTATGAATTAAAGTACATTGTTTAATGAGGGAGAATGCGACAATTTAATGGAAATCTCCATTTTTTAAATGAAAATGTTTACACAAGGGCTAATATTATTTACATAATTTTCAGAAATTTTTCTAAATCACTGTAGAG
Source organism: Stegodyphus dumicola (assembly GCF_044657685.1). Classification (NCBI taxonomy): domain Eukaryota; kingdom Metazoa; phylum Arthropoda; class Arachnida; order Araneae; family Eresidae; genus Stegodyphus; species Stegodyphus dumicola. Next base: position 92,051,164 of record NC_140772.1, on the reverse strand, counting down.
ACATTAAGTTATTTGGAAGCAGGGGAAATGAAAATGAGCAACGCCTTCGCCGGGAATCGAACCACGGAATTCTGAAATACACGCCCAGCGTACAGACCACTACACTACAAAGGCATGCTAAGAAGGCGTGAGAAATACCTAATATACTCCAACTTTTAAAGGGCGTTTGGGGGTTTAAATGGACCCAATCGACAAATCCTGACACCAGACTTTTAGCTCGGGCGCTACTGTAGAGTATTAGGTTACCTGGAAGCAAGAGAGATGAAAAATGAGCAACGCCTTCGCCGGGAATGGAACCACGGACCTACGGAATACGCGCTCATCATGCAGAGCATTAAACTACAAAGGCATGTTAAGAAGGCGGGAGAAATACCTTATATCACAAAAAAGGTAGAAGCGAAAGGATTATTTTGAGATTTAACTTAGGTATACTATAAATATAGAATACTAAATTCTATTCATAAAATTAAGAGCGTTGCACTTTTTTTTTTCATAATGGATGTTTCACCTGATTGTTGAAAAACTAATTTCAAGTAAGTTTGAACGCTTAATGAGTGTTTAAATTAGGCTTCTATAAACTGGAATTGCAAAAAGATTCGAGCATTCAAATCTCGCAACTTTTAGAAAACCTGTAAACCCGACTATTTAATTGTCCCATTTGTAGAAAAAAATGTTTTATTGTTTTTTAATTTTGAAAAAACAATTTCAACTCGTCCTTGTGTAAAATACCCAAAATGTTTGAATTTGTCAGACTAAATACATTTATAAAACACTATTTAGAGTTTTGAAAGCAATAATCATAATTTGTGCGTTAAGTAGGCCAACGAGTTAGATAATAACTTTTGAATAGTTAATTTGTAAATAATTAAATTAAAGAAGTGGCTACAGAACAAATATATGATAATATTGAATTTGTAGAGCAGCATAATGTAACTACCTACTTATAAATAGTTTATTAAATGAGAAACTGTGTCACATATTTAACCAATTCATATTCTATAACAAGTTATTCTAATTGTGCATGTCGAACACAAAAGCTTCCATTATTAGACAAAGCTTTTTATTTGGAAGTACGCGAAAATATTTATAACTTGGCGCGTTGGCGAAACTTTTTATTGCTCGATATGGATCGGTTGTTCGGGGGCCGAAAATTCTTTGGTTTAATCGCAACTTACTCTAGTTAAAGTATGAAACTCTGTGATTAGTTCGTCACATAATTTAAGTCATGAAATTACTTCAAGTAAGTGACTTAATTGATAAGTCGTCCAATTTGAGTGCGGGAAGAAAACAACTGCATTATATAAAGAAATTTTTGAACTTCCGATTCTTTTAATTTTTTATGGCCCCGCATATAAGTCGACACCCCCCCACTTTGAAGTCTTTTTTTGTCCAATATATCTCGACTTATACGCGGGTATATACGGTATCTCTAACTGTCCACATGCATTAACTTAGATCCTACGATGAACCTGACGAATTCTCGCGCAGGCGTAAAATAAATACCAGCACAGAAGAAAGGTGAAAATAACCCTTTATTAACTCAAACTAAAATAACAGACAGCACGGACTTCGTGCTTTAGAAAAACACCGTTCACTTGCGGCGATAACTTAAACGTAGACGAGAATACAAAATCAAATCTGAAAAATAAAAAGAGTGCAAGAACGCACTTCAAAATTACTCCTAAGAGATGGACCGCCGTAATGCTAAACTGAAAATGGCCAAAAAGCCTAACTCGAGTTACTGCGAAAATAACAACGAAACGTGCGCTAGGCTAGCGAAACACTCTCTGAATAAAACTGAAATAATCACACGTTTAAATAGCACTTCACTTAACTTAAAATTTACATCCTGGCGAGAGAATGTGAGGGGAAGTTAAAATAAATTTGTTATGCAAATTAAGAAAAACCCTGCATACTGACCTGTGTTTGAGATAAAAGGGTTTATCTGTTATATGTCCATTGTATCATCTAAGGTGGACGCATTTGTGATACATGAAAACAGAGTTTACCTCGATTTCGATGTAATAAAATGTGGTACCATTTGCAAAATTTATATAGTATGAATTTTTTTAAAGTTTTACAGTGTTACGAATAACGCTGCGTAACTGCTGATTTATGCAATATTTACTGTAATAAATTATGTAAAGGAATTCAACTTCATTCCATCTGTAGAATCAAAATAATTATAAAATGAAAGAGAAGAAGACTTTTATTTTGAAGTATACTGAATAGCCCATAAATAAAAACCTCCTGGTAAAACACTTCTGTATAAAATATTATAAAAAGTGCAGATTATCGCATTTACTTTCGCATTAATCGAACTTTAAGCGTTTTTTTTCTGCTTCCATTTTATTTTGTAAGAGATACTCTTTTGTTCAATCACAACTTTTTATGTAACTGCAGATAGAAAAAAGTTTGTAATTAGAAGCTAATTCGGCTACTTTTTATAAAAGTCAAAGCGTTGAAATCTTTAAATTTTTTCCTCATGTTCAGTGACTCAGAGGAAATTGATATTATTATTTTATTATTTTATTTTGTTTATGCTTAATTGACACTAATTATAAACATAAAAAGAACTCTCGCGTATTTTGTATATAGCTATTAAAAAGTATCTATGTCATCAAAAATCTAAATTAAGTCTTTATGTTCTTCAGCAGAATATAATTTAAACGGCAGTAATTATGTGCCGAGCATAATAGTTCCTTTTTATTTAATGAAAATTATAAATAAGCTGACAATTCTTTCTAACAGAAAAATAACAGGGAAAAAACATTACACGAAAGATGAAATTGCACAGCATAGGACAAGTAAAAAATTTACATATTGCTGTAAATAAAAAAAAATAATATCCATGTTCTCGATGTTCAAACATGAACGAAAATGAAGAAATTTAACTATTACGTTTTATTTTTTGTTCGTTATTGCCTGAAACAGTATTGTTTGTAATGCTATAATTTATCGCATGCTACGTTTTTATAACTCATATTTACATTTCATTTTCTTCTGTCTCATTAAAATACTTTATTTGAAAATTATTTTTCCCTTCTCATATGATAAAGCTGTTATATACCCTAAAAAGTCATTTTTTGATCAGCATTACTTATTCTACTGCCTGCAGGGAAAAAAAAATCAAAAGAACATCTCGTTGGTAATTGGATTGTAACTTTTCCACTTCAAAGAAATAAACGCGACATTCGAAATGCCCATTAATTCATTTTATTTCATCTATTCCGTCGTACGTTCTGTTTCACATGACAGAAATTACACGGTTTGGGATCTTACTCATGCGCTCTGTATATCCGGAGATACGTGTCTATTGTAATTTCTTTTTCTATGAAACAGAACGCTTCAGTAATAAAGAATTTTGAAAGACATTGCTTCTGGCAGTGAAGAAGGAAAAGGATTAAAAGCGCTGAGATTAATTAAAGACACTGGTGTATCTTTACGTTAATTGTTAGTTTAAGTTAATTAAAATTTATTCTGATGGAAAGTTCAGAAGTTCGCTGTGTCTGAATTTGCAAGTTCTTAAATAACATTTTAATTCCTAAAATCACATTCAAGAAAATTAAAATAAAATAAAAGGATTCATAAGATGCAAACACGTTTTAAATTTTACATGTGCTAGTCGTAATGAAATAAGAAAATAAAATTACAGAAACCGAATTATCTGAGTTTGGGAGCAATTATAATTTGTAATTCTCAAATTTCATAGGATTGTATGGGTTGAATTTAACAAATATTTGAAATATGAAACTTCATCTCATTTGCCAGGCTATTGCATGAAATATAAACCTTTTGGATTTCGCTTATAACTTGACTCATATGATCCATACTTGATTAGCGATATAAAAACTAATAATTTTTATATGCATGTTAGTCCAGAATGATAGGACCTAAACAGATTCTGCAACCGATTGTTAGGTCGAAGAATAGAATCAAAGTAATAAAATTATGCAGAAAAAAGTATGAGTACGAACTCGTTTTGTAAGGGCAATAAAATCATTAAAATAGTTAATGATATTTTTCAAATTACTTATAATGAAAATAACCGATAAGAGAAAAACAAACGCGCGACGTTTTTAAAAATTGTATTTTGAGTGGAACATTAATGAAAACATCAGTCATAACAACAATTTGAAATTCATTTCTTACAAAAATTATGAGTATTTCATTAAATTACTGAAATCCGTTCAAATATGACCTTACCAAAAAAAAAGTGAAAACATTTAAGAACACTCCTAAATTCAGGTTGTTTAAGAGCACCGAAGTTAGTGTCTAATAAATTTCTAAACGAAAATATAACATCAGATATTTGCTGAAATTGTTATTAAAAAGTTTTCTAATTGAATATAATGTTGAAAACGTAAGTTCTACCCTATCCCGATATTATGAAATTTCTATTTTAGCTCTCCCACATATCGCATCAATTACTTTACATTACGCTACCACGGAATTTATCACTTATGTTTTGTGGTAAATGCTGTCGTTCCGTGAAGCTTAAGTATTTCTATTTTAACAGCTGTGCGACGTGCTAAATAGTCACTTCCTTCAAATGTTATTCTAAGTACGATTAAATGCACATAGGCAGAGATATATATAAGTATTATTAGTAATAAATTGCCTAATACTTGCGTAAAAGCTGGAAAGTAATAAAATAATAATTTATTTTGTTTAATAGCTAATGGAGTATATTATTCCACTTGAAAATAAAGTAGTTAGGTTAGAATTCTATTGAAATGAAGTTACTAATTAGCATATTTAAAATTGAATTATTAAAATGGAATATAGAACCAACAAGCTAAGTAATTATCGCTATATATATATATATATATATATATTTATACTTATTATTACCAACTGAGATAAGTTTACATACAGATGCAGTTTTTGATTCATGTGATATATGATAGTTCTGATTTAACATTTAAAAAAATTTTTGCATGATTAATACAACTAATAAACTATATTTCTAATCTAATGTATCATATCTTGTTATATATAATGTATATATTTAATGTATCATAAAATATGTTGGTTAGAAAAGAAGTAGAAAAAAAGTAAAGAAAAAAAATATTGGTAATATTCGAAAATATAATAGATGGCAAAAGTGAAAAATATACAGGATTTTAAAATCATATCTGATTTAAATATGTACTCCAAAAAAAGAATGTTCTAATTAGGTTGGGTAAAAACTATAAATTGAAAAAGCTGACATACGAAAAGGAAAACAAAATAAAGAACTGAAGAAAAGTATAAATACAAAAAAATCTGAAAGCTTTTCAGATTTTATATTACAACCAAAGTTGCGTTTCTTAACGTTTGGTGTGTTACCTTTATTTATTAAATATCATGTTCTTCGCACTTAAACCATAAAATTTAATTCCACCGCAATATCGCAAAATAAATTTAATAGCGTATATCCTTAGAATTTTCGATACACAGTCTCGCGCGCTGGATATTATTATTATTATTATTATTATTATTATTATTATTATTTTACAGCGTTGTGATTTGTCGCTTTGAAATCATTGAGTTTCTTAATCAAAAACCCATAAATTCTTTATAAAATCTAAAATAGAAAGTAAAACAAATTCCAGATTCAAAATATGAGCTTTCAGATGTCCGTATTCGGGTGGAGACGTACCGTATTCAAAGTTTGATGCCTCTGGTCCGTTGTTTTATCACAGTGCGAGAAACATACATACATTTACGCAGATTCTTCAATATTTAATTTCTTTAAATATAAAACAGACGATAATATTTGGTGGTAAAAGTTTGGAAAGTGAAAATGACGTTTAAAGTTTTCAACAAATGCCAAAACGAAATTAATAGCCCTTCTGGGCTAACGCCATTTCGGCTAAAAATATATTATAATTAAGTGAGCACACATGTCTGCATCAAAGTACGAGCAATAGGTTAAGACGAGTAACCCAAAAATTTATCAAAGAAAAAGGTACAAATGTACATCTACCATATTAAAAACTGCTTACCAGGAATCGCATATGGGAATATATTTATATGCATTTACATTGTATGATATGAGCTGTGGTAAAAAGAGTTAGTTATCTTGAGGAAGTAAAAAGCAAAACATCTGTATCTTTGAGTTTAATGCAGGCTAAAAATTACCTCGAAATTTTGAAATGGTAAGTTTACAATAGATTTTAAGAAATTTCAAGATGAATATTTAAAACTTCAGCGGTAAGAATTTCAAGAACGCATAAAAGATAAATTTTATCAATATCAAATTTCGCCAAGCCATAGAGATATACGGAAGGGAGTGTACAAAACCTTTAAAAATCTTGAAGCACCTTGTAATAATATGTTTTTCTAATTTATCAAGGAACTTCTAAATTCCCCAAATATCATGTGCAGTAAGAAATCATTTACAAGAAAGATCAGTTCTTTTATTATTTGGAGTTTCAGTAAGTTGTAAATAATTCTCTTGTGCAAATATATACATAAATTTTTTCCACTTGTAGTAAACGGAGAACAATGCTGTATTGTTTCAACTTTGCACATACTCGTACATTTTGTGCCACTATCTAAAATTGATACATGGCTGTGTTTCCACAAGAATCTGCGCTTTTTACCTAAATTTCAGTCAGATAAGAAGTACATTGATTAAGAGTGAGATGGGGTCACTGGCTGTGCAGATCTAACGACATATTGGAAGAGAATGATATTTTTCAAAAGAAATGACTACATTTCCTATACTAATTTTAGAAATGAATTACTCATGCATATTAAAAGCAGTGTAGATTGTTTACCGAAGCAGCTAAGACCATTTAAAACTAAAAGAATTGAATCTTAAAACGTGGTATTCTGACATCAGTAAATGATTGCAACAGTTTCAGCTGAATAACATTAGAGATACCAGTTAGTTTTTAATACATCGTTTACTTTTTAATTACCGACGAGTGCAGCAAAGTATGCTCAAATGTTCAGAGTATTTTCAAGATGAAAGCTAAGGATTGATGCTGTCAGGAAAAGATTCAACAACTTGAAATGATTTTCAGAAGTCTGCGGAACAGCAATCTGAAAGCAATCAGATAATTATGATAGAGTTGGTTTGCAAAGTTCTTGTTGTTATGTTCACTAAATTATCAAATACTGATTATTATTTCTTTTCAAAACATAGCTTAATGCAGAGTATGTATTTTTATATCATTTTTCTCTGATGGTAGTTTTAGATATTCTATCTAAATTTATAGCATTGACTGATCGCCGCCTGAGATAACCACTGACCTGACTTTGTTGTAAAAGTCTTACAGTGTTAATAGTCATTCTGGCAGAAGGGACTATTTCCTCCGTGTAAAAATATACATATAAATATTACATGGGCATACAAGGCTTGTGTATAAGCATAGATATGTTGATTACAATCATTGTTTTGTACAAGTTGCATATGATAGTTACATAAAATCATGACAGCTATGTGTACATTTAAACATTATCTGAATTCATATTTACAATACTTTTACTGAGATAATCAAATTGTAATTTATTTACACATTGACTGGATTTTCAATATCATTTAAACTGCTTTACAATATTATTTTTATCAAGTACATACAAACTGGATAGTAATATGCTTACTTTACAATAGTTTTGCTCTTACAGTCCTGTTATTATTCTACAGGGTGAGCTATTTTTCTAGTGTTTATTTTCAGTTTTTGTAGTATTTTCAATTGCTATTAAAATTATGCTGCGAAGATACAGTTCTCAAGGGAGGGGGAGAACTTCTTAGTACTTTGCTAAGCATAGCCTGATTACCTCTTCTTAAAAATATTGTTACAAGAATTTCAAAACTATGTTTTATTCTCATTTCAAAGATTATCTGAATTAAATCCAATAATCGAAAACTATGTATATTCAAAATAATACTCAATAAACTGATGAACGTTCGTTATAAGTAAGCTTATTTAACTCACCTTAAAATATTATTAATTATTGTACCTGAAAGTAATTATAATATAATAAAAATGCTAATATAATTATAGAAACAGTTTGTCTAAAACTGAAACTTCGAATGCTAGCTTATCCTATTTTAGGAAAATGAAACAGTCGCAAAAAAGAAAAGCTGTATCTAGGTATTTTGTAATACTTGAGAGATTTCTGTATGATATACAGAAACCACAATTTCAGCAAATTTACCTTTCTTAACTTATTACCTGTCAAGCAATCCATTGAATTCAAGGGCTGTTTTCCCGGAAAAAACAGTTAAAATAAAAATAGGAGAGTTTTGAAGGAAGGTGAAGAAAAATAGCTCACGTCCAGGAAATTCCTTGGCAAGTTTAGATAACTTAAGTCACATGAGAGATATCAAAAATTTAGGGGAGACAAAACACAACATAGTTTCGATAAAAATTCCTTCAGGTTTTTGTTGTAATTTTGTATTTTTAAAGTACATTTGTTAAAAGAATTATGATGTATTTGAAGGATCAATTTAATTTTCAGTTTCCTACCAGCTGGATAATAAATAAGATGAATAAATAGGCAATACATAGGCTAGATATTTACCATTATACATCAAGAAATGTCATCCAGCTTACGAAATATTCAAGATATTTTCTTAGAAAATTACGAACTGCTAATACTGCGATTCATATTACAGCCAGATTACTGGACTGTGTGAATTAATGTGCAAGGGATACGTAAAAACAACATATCCGATATATAAGTCCCTAGTGGTATGTCTTCTCAACCAATCGAAATGAAATTTCAGATACTTTTATTTGAAGGTTTACGCTCGAGATTGTAGTAATTGAAAAGAACAGAGCTCTCGAAGTTGCGGTTACAGTGAAATAAATTCAGAATTTTATAATGGCAACAGCCACTTTCTTCATGCGCAGATTGATCAACACATTGAAAAACTTGGCGTTGCTGCTGCATCGTGAGGATTTTGTCAGCTAGTCTGCGAAGGCGGGTATGTTGATTTGGTTTGGTTTATTTGATTACGGCAAAACACTCGAGGACTGTCTGCTTAAGGAGAGGGATGCTTTCGTGGAGTACTTTCTAAGTGAAACTATTTCGTATACACGTTACACATCAGCGACAGCTCAGCCGCTAGTGGGCGGTCGGCATGTTGAAAGCTTGTAATTTTAATAAAAGCTTTTTTCCCCGTTCTCCCACGAGCTTCAGCGCATGCCTTCAAATAACACTAGCCGAATTTCATTTCGATTCATTGAGCTCATAGTCAGCTAGGGGCTCATATGTCAGCGAAGATTTAATTGTTAATTTTACCGAAATGCGATAAGGGCTAGTAATGTGTTTCACCAAATGATAAACTTATGAATCAGATCAATATTCTCTTTATTAACTCAAATAAATAAATATTTGGTTTAAAATGAGTAAAAACACTGTGATATTTACAATTTCTTAAGTAGAAAATTATTTTATTGGATTTTTACTTTCAAAATTATTTTCGTTTTCCATTCCATTATTTACTCATTTAAGCAAACACTTTCCTGTTCAAGCAAATATTGTGTTTTAAAATACATCAGTTCTTTGTAAGTTTTTTGCAACTATTTTTATGCTGCCTTAGTCTAGAAAATTTAGATGCAGTCTAGAGGTTAAAAAAAAAATAAGTTTTGTTCCGAGGTTTACCTGAGAACTCTTTGAGCGATCTCTTTAATTACGTTTGCTCATTTGATAAGGTCAGAAAATTTTTGTATGTTTCTTTCTTTACACTTTTCTCAGTATTTTAATAGATATGAAGAACGTAAGATCCTAGAATCCACATTAATCCATGCGCAAAAATTTTGCAAACTTGTAATCTTTAACAATTGTTTACTGAAAATTAATGCTTAGGCTCCTTAAAATTTATGTCAATTAAAAAAATGCATAGAATGATATTATACAGATGACGTGCTACATAAAAATCAGCCACCTCATATTTTATCAGGTATTAATTGCTATATTGTTGTGTGCGCATGCGTTCGTAGTGGATTGCATGCACAGAAAACCAACGAAGCTTGACAGAATTTAGTTTCTCAAAAGAAACTTTATAGTTCTGAAACTTTCGACTAAAGTACTTGTACAGCACTTCTGAATAGATCATAGCACAATCAATAGTGGCTATATCAGATTAATAAGAACGCTAAACAGAACGCATTGCAAAGCACATCTAGAGAGTGGAAGTTGCACTGAGATCTCTCACAACACTGAAGTCTTCTCGGAACTGATACTTTCTCTAGCATAAGCAGTTTTCTCCCAGCTGCCAAGAAATATCTAGTACCTTCCATTTCTCGAAATTACTGGAAGGCATATATATGGTTAAAGTTACATATAAGAGCCGGATATGGTTACAGTTACATATAAGGATCCATTACAGTCATTACGTTACAGTACCAGTTATAGTTCCACAGGTGCCGGACTAAAATATCACCAAATACCAAATAGGCATCCAATTTGGCGACGTTTGTCTATTTTTCGTCAAATTTGTCACTGAAAATTGTCGTCTAGCTGGGCGATATCTCGCCAATTTAGCTAGATAGCCATTTACTTCGATGTTAAATTGACTTGCCCCTAAAATCTTTTTCTGGCAGAGCTACACTTTCTTTAGACTTTACATGTTAGATTATAACAAAGAAGCAATTTAACCTATAATATCACTAAAATTATTTAAGAATACACAAAATTTATAAGACATATTATAAAAATATAATTATGAAAAATTTAAATCATTGTTTTATTTATTTAATTACATATATATTAAATCGCTTTTATTAGGAGAGCCAGTAGCTTCAAAATAAGAAATAAAACTCTGTTAACCAAATAGTAGTATTAACACAGTACTTCAAAGAGCTGTATAACAGAAATAATAGTAATGATTTCTTCTTTCGAAGTTATTATCATTTCAAAATTTCTAAACCTTATTCTACGACCGTGTACAGGATACATGATCATCTTCAAGTGCAGTGATAGAAAAATTTGTTAAAGAAAGTTTAGAAATCTTCAAAAAAGAAATTAGTCTTCATTTAGTTAACACTATCTGAAGTAACATAATGCTTTGGTGGCTTATCAGTTTAACATGCATATTAGTTTTAAACAATGTTAACTACCAGACATTTAAGAAATGCTATTACTTGAAGAACGGGAGATTCTCTGGTTGTCACTGCTTAATCTTCAACTAGCCTTTATAAAATGCAGACTTTAATGCAGTTAGTTTCTTTTTGATGAATAATTTGGAATTCTCTAAAAGATTTACTACAATCACTACTGATTTTCATTAAATGTAATACTAATGTAAGTATCGAGAAATGTCCTGCTTGTTATACCCGAAAGTATAAGAATTATTGATAATACGTTTCTAGAAAATTTATATACTGTATAACTGCAATACAGCATTAACTAGATTATAAATTTTGAAACTTTTAACAGCTTGTGATAAAAATACACTTAACAAAAGAAATTATAATATCGAGAAAACTACATGCTCAAAACTCAACTATTTTTAAAACTACATACTCAAAAATGAAACAGACGAAAAGCAAAAATAAAAATATTTAAAACTATGCGAATTACAGAGCAAGAAAATATTTAAATGAAAAACTGAGAGAACAGTCGGTGCATATGTTAAGCATGAAAACCATATAGAGATTCCTTTCATTATTTTTTCATACTTTCCTGTCATATTAAACCTGTGCAGCGCAAAAAAGGAAACTAGAAACTAAGCATTGGCTACAGTCTTAAGAATTTGCTTATCTTTTGATATTTTATTCTTGCCTCTCGGCTCTTAAAGTAGTAACCATTTCACCGTCACACATTTCTGGGACATTCAAGATACTCTGGGTTTTTTATAAAGAAGTTTTACCATAACATTAATTAAATTATTTCTTCAACGCGATTTTGCATTTTCATAAGTACGTTAACTAAGTAAGGAACTTTCGTTGCTGACACTGATAATTTGTACTGTTTGAAACACTACTTTTATATTATATTTAACGGAGTTTGAAAATTTTCACGTCTTCTCGGAAGAATCGCACATAGTTCAAATTTTCCTCAAGTAGTAAGGCATTCTTTGTAACTAACTTAAAAATAAATGATGCTCCATTTATTTGTTTAATGTATGAAGTAAAATTAAAGGTTTTCTGTTCAGTAACAATTTTCAATTCACGTTTTCTTATTTAAACACCAGATGATCCAGAAGTAAGAAAAAAGTATAATTTCAGTCATTCGAAAAATATCAAAAGGAAAATGATGACTTTTTCACACAAAGATAAAAGGGTGCTCTGCTTAAATAATAAAAGATTTTATTTCCAGAACAGTTACTTTTACACAGGTATGGTTGCTTCAAGTTTGTACAGAGTTGCAGAAATGTTTGCAGCGCGCAGCTAGAAACACAAATTTTCAGTGAGACGCACATAATTTATGAGACTGACTGCCAGACGTGGCTTGACACGCTGCACAACATCAAATGCGTTTAGCAATAACTCCCGTCACATCACGCCGTATATAATTATTCGACACGGTCATCTCTGTACAATTGGAACTTCAAACAGCCTCATTACCAAAAGCCATAAGATAGTAGGCTTGGAGACGATATGTTCGGCTTATTTAAACACGGCTTATTCCTTTTATTTAAACCTTAATTGCACGCCAGTGCTATCTGCATAAAGGGATGGATGCTTTCGTGCAGGAATTTGCAGAGTATTTAGTGTTTTTTGAAGCAGGAGACGTGAAAAATATGCAATGTCCTTGCCTAAACTCAAACACTGGGCCTCTGGAATAACCGAAGAGTATGATTCTAGTTACACCACGATGGCATGATGGAAGGAGGGAGAAAATACCTTATATAGTCCCCCTTTTAAAGGAAGACTGGGGGATTAGGGAAGCAAATCGCCAAATCCTAGTTGAGTCGAATTATTGTCCACCACTTTTAATTTGGGCACCACTGTAGTGCCATTAGCTTTTAGTCCAAAGGGATTTGAGTCCCCGAAGGACTATTACTTTCGTTTTGGCGTTTTGCGTCGGACTCCTGTAAACGTCGGTTCACTTTTCAAACTGTTGCTACAAAGTGTTAGAGTTCTGCATTATATTTGAAGAAATTAAATAATGAAAAATCTGCATAAACGTATGTATATTTCTCGCAATGTGATAAAACAACGGTATCTAGAGCTATCCAACTTTGAATGACGTAATCCTACTGCGAATATGGGCACCTGAAATCCCAAATTTGAAATTTGGAATTTGTTTTATTATCGATTTCATATTTTATAAAACTTTAACGAATTTTTGAGTAACAAACTCAACGATTTAAAAGCGAGCAATGGCAACATTCTACCGGGGGGGGGGACCTTTTATCTGAAGCGCGTCGAACTGTGAATTGGAAATTCTAAAGATATGCTCATTCTAAAATTATTCTGTGACATTGCTATTGAACTAAATTTTATGGTTTAAGTGCAAAGAACTTGATATTTAATAAATAAAGGTAACACACAAAACGGTGGTCAAAAAAAAAAAAAAAAAAAAAAAAAAAACGCTTTTTTTGACGTAATTTAAAATCTGAAACATATTGTCAAACCTTAAAAATGTACAGTGCCCTATCTGGGACTTGAACGCTGGACCTCTCGAACACGCTTCCAATTACACCAAAAAGGCCTGCTGGAAGGAGGGAGAAAATATTTTATAACATTCTAAGGTTAACTGGCCTATTTCTGAGTTAACTTGGGTAAACCCATGAAAATAGCCATGTAGCCAGACCTTTCCCTTAAAGTAGAACACAGGTTGAATTACCAACTTTTAACGACTTTATCCTCAGCCGAAATTAAGCCTATAAGGTTTGGAGAATTTTACGATAATTCGTACAGAAGAGAGCTACTGAGAACGCAGTCATTATAAATTTCGATTGCAGCAGGTACTGAGCTCAAACTGAGCGAAGGTGCTCCACCCTACACGAATGTTACACTAAGATTGCATTGCAAAAAGAAAATGATGCTGTCACTTAAAAGCTCTGTATAGCTTTCGACTATGATAAAAGCAATTCGTAATTTACCGCTGCAAATTTCTTTAAAGAAAAATATTCTTATAATAACAATACAGCTAACCCTCACCAGGGTGCAAATTTGGCTCAGGCGAAGGTGTTCTCACAAACATCTGTTTTTTTTCCTCCCCTAAATATAGCAGCTGTGTATACTATTTACTCCTCCATTAAGAGAAAAGTCTACTTCGTCGATGCGCAGATGTTTGAGATACAGTCCTCTCAATTGTTGAAAAGTTAATTTGCAAAATAACGATATATTTTATAATATCTCGGTATCAGTTGCTGCTCGAGTCGAATTTTACAAGCTTACATCTTGACTGTCACACAAAAATGTACGAAATATAATTTTTTCCGGACTACTACTATCATTGAAAATGATTACTGTTCTGGAAGCAAAAAATTACGTTTATTAAAATATTTCGTATTTCTCTTCGCAATTTGGTGAAAAGAAACATTGTGTTATTGTCTATCCTTTTATATTACTGCATTTTTACATTTTTCAGCTACATTTGGAAACTCAGTATAGTGTATAGCAAAGATCACATATAATAGAAAAAAATATGCATTTCTTTGTATTAAAACCCGATTTCTGATGCAAAATTTCGAAGCAAAATTTGAGAAAAGAAACTGAAAACTTTTTGGATTACTTCAATATAGAATTATTATAAACTGTTTAATATAACTATAATAATCTTATAATCATTGAAATATCATTCAATTCTGAAATGTCAGAAATTTAATGTGTTATATTACGCTTATTTTAAAATACTTATATACTTTGTTTAGCAAGAATTTAAGATTTTGATTAAACAATGTATATTTTATTCATGTTTCACTGCGATAATGTGAAGGACAAATTGTAACTTAAAATGCAGGCTTTCTGGAAGATCTTAATTTTTGAGTGCAGCGTTCATTATTAATTCAATAGATCAAAATATCTTAACACTGATGATTATCTTTCGCGTTTTATTAGGTGAAAGACTAAAATGGATATTTCTGCTTTTTTTCAGTGTGCAAAACGAATAAATATTTGCCTTAATTACATTTCAGTGTTGCAAAAATACGTGTACTATATTGAAAAGCTGATTACTCGCATAATGATCACATTTCTTTCATATATGTAATGGTAACAAAAATCTAAGATTACTTCTTGTTTTAGGAGGTTGTGAATCCACCAGAAAAGATGCTAGAGGACCACTCTTTCGGAATGAACCCCCAGCTAGAGTAGAATTTTCGAACAGCAGTGGCACTGAACTAAGGTGCAGCGCTGATGGAGTACCTACTCCAAGAATTAGTTGGCAGACAAGAGATGGTGGGGTAGCAAGAGATGTCCCTGGTTTGAGGCACTTGAGATCTGATGGAACACTGGTATTTCCACCTTTTTCGAGATCTGACTACAGACAAGATGTCCACGATACCGTATACCAGTGCTTGGCATCAAACAGTGTTGGTGTTATACTCAGCAGAGAAGTACATGTTAGAGGAGGTAAAACTTTTAAATATTTTTTTTTAATTCAACTTATGAATAAAGTGATTAAATACATTTTCTATTTAACCATCCACGAAATTTGGAGTAAAACAAATAAATGTGTGACACTCATTTGGTAATTTTGTGAGTGGGTAATATCGCAGTGAAAACTATTAAAAATATTTATTGTTACATTTTCTACCTAGCATAGTTCGATCTGTTCACAATGAAAATTGTTTATTTAAGTTTAAACTACACGTTTTACTCATTAATGGGACTGCGTTAAATCAAGATAAAAATCATTATCTTAAGAAATATGTTTGTAGGCCAAAGAAAAAAAATAAAAATAAGAGTTGTATTATAAATTATTAACCATATTGCTCTCAAACTGTTACTAGCTAAAACTGTCAGATAGCGGTTGATAATGAGATTACTTGTATTTCTTGTAAACAATCGGATAATTTTTGGAAGGTGACCTGCAGTTGTTGCTAATCAGTGAAACTAAGTTATGTTTAAACATTAAGTTATACATCGTAAGTAATGCTTTTAAATTAAAGTACATATATGAATTAGCATTCATCTGAAGCTTATACTCCTGTATTAAACCTTCGCGTTCATTCCCCGTGAGCAATCCTTATATGCATTCAATGATTTATGGAATTCTACGTAATAGTTCAAATATAGCTGCAATCGAATTTGCAACAAAATTTCTCAAAAATAGATTGTAAATCATTTATCTTGTAGCTTACCATTGCAGCTGGTGGCAAACAAAAATTAATTTAAAAAGCATCTCAAACAAACCAATCAAAAAACACTAAATTTTATTGCGTCACTTTACGCTCAGATGTTTTTACGCACAAAATACAGATATATTACATCCTTCATCATATCCAAATATTTGTATGAAAAAAGGGGGACAATGTCAAACGTATTAGTAGGTTATTAGAATGCTTTTCTACAGGAACTACTGGACTCAAAATGAATCGTCAAAGATATAGAAGTATCCTGTTCCTTAGAAAAATGAAATATAAAAACTCTCTTTATCACATTTATGAGTTGCTAAACACACATTTATATAATTTATGACATTTGCAACTAACAATAAAAATGCAAGAATAAAACAACTAATTGGAATAATAAATCTTTGATAATGAAAACAAAATCAAGATTTATTATTTGTATATCCCCATCAGCTTAAAAAGTTTGAGCATCAACTGAGCAACCTGCATCTAATTAGGAGAAAGGTATTTACATCTATTTAGTTATAGTAGAAGAAAAAATACATATCCAGCGTAAAATCTGTGGTTCAATTTAAGAATATTTAGCACATTCCTACAGGATTTATTACTTGGCCAGTTAAAAATATCTTAAGGATGACATTACGTCCGTGCTCGATAGTGGTTTAAACATAGATCTCTAAAAAAATTAATATATTGCTTAGTCATGTTTATACTTAGAATTACTTAGAATTGGTGTTTCCCATTTACATCGTTCTTAAAAATGAAGCAGCAAAGACCTTTTATACGAACTACTAAATGAAGACCGCAACATAAGACCATTTGCTGCTCACACCTTCATGGGATGAGACTTCTGCTTCTTCTCTTGCTCCTCAATTGGAGGCGGTAATTTCTTTCATTTTATCTGATAAAGACAGTGCTGTACACTAAGTTGTTTGGATTGCTAGTGTGATGTTGTAATAGTCGTTGTGTATTGATTTTCTGTTGTATGGGTTGAATTTGTGTAGTTGTATAGTAGTGTTAAACTTTTGTTATTGTTGTATAGCATTTTGGACCATGTTTTGAATTTGTCGTTTCTCTGAATTGTGAAGGATCCGTTCGGATTTTCTTCATCTTGTCAAGTTCCGTTCACCTGCTAGATGCCTCTGGCCTTTTTCCTTTTGGTAACCATCTCACTTTTCCTTTCTCCGTTTGCTCATCCGAGATGTTTTCCATTTCCTGAATTTATTATGTCATGTGCCCTTGGGCTTAATTTAAGGAACCGGCAAAGTTGCACCTGCAATAGCTCGGTAATATAGAACTGCCTAAGTCTATGTCATCTTGCTCTATTAGGTTGTCTCTTTTTGGTCGCCCTAATTTATTTCCTGGTTCACCTTATGCTTGCCTTGCCTTGCAGAGTTTTCTTTCCGCTTCGTCCATTGTCTAAGAAGACGTCACTGTTCAAAGTTTTGGTGTGCATGTCGCATCCATAAGTGGAATTGTGAATTGTGAATCTGTTTAAATGTATCAAGGCGTGCTCTATTACGAAAATAAATTTATTTGAAATCAGCGGCTACGGTTGAAAGATTTTTCTGTCCTGTTCTCTCATCTTAAACATCCACGCAACTGTTTTTTAAATCCTCAAGCCATTTATACAAATCATGACATATATATAGCAAGACAATTAAAAAAAATTAAAGTGTACATATCAAATTCACCAGATTTGTCAGAACTGAAGGATGCCATAAAATTCGTTATTATTTTAAATAATCATCTGCCTGCCATGCGTTACTGTATGCGAAGGTACTCACGTTGAAAGCTTGTAATTTCAATAAAAAGTTTTTTTTTCCTCTTCTCTCTTGTGTTGTCACTGATCCTGTACGATGCAGTTTTTTGCACATGTTATGCGCTGATTGACTTTCGCAAGCAATAAGTGGGCGTTACCATACGAAAATATTAATTTTTTTTTCACTGAAACCGTAATTTTGACAGCTGTATTGTTTTAAAGCATCACAATTTCGAGTGCTTGTTTTCATATAACAATATCTCAAATTTTGTTTCGATCGGTTAAGTAGATATGCTAGAGATTCATGTATGGGAGACATTTTTTATGACCACTCTGTGTATATTCCTTATATCAATTTATTTAGTCGTACATCATACGACCTGAATCAAGTACGCAATGCGAATGTTATATGAATGTAATTTTTTAACCTTTGATTTAAAATTATAAAAATAATTTAAAATTACAAGTAATTTTACCAAGCCTGCATCAAATTATTATATTAAATCCCGTTTACACATTCCATTAAGCATATCTTGGGAAAAATATAGCACATGGAATGGATATACAATATGTTTGGCTATAAATGCTATACAGCATCAGGCACATTTTATCTTTCAGGATATGTTTATGATTTTTGGAAGAGATTTGGGTTCAGTAGCATGCAGAAATCAAGCATCATTATGTAATGATGCACAGAGAAAATGGTACACCTAAAACTTTAGACAGAGGTATGACAAATTCTTAAGGGTTAAGATAATATATGCTCAGTCACAAATAATACATTCGAATTACCTGTCGTTATTTTTATGACTATTTTAAACGAGTATGAGATAGATTGAAATCTTCTGCTTATGAATTAAATCAAATGTTTAAAGCTGAAAGCTTTGAAAGCGTGTAGAAACATCTAAGTGGCGAAAGTTACGGCAAAGCTTTTCTTCAGTCGAAATTTCCGTTCTATTTCCTGAATGCCACCTAAATACTTGCAGAAAGCTAGAGATCTCAATCGTTTCTTCCCTGACTTCCTCTTTTCCGAATGGAGTAAATAAAACTGATTGACGAGTCTCTTTTACTGCGATTCATGGCACATGAGGGATTTGGAACATGCTTCATTCATTCACCTGAATGTATGGTATGGGCTTTTATCTCATCGAATTTACACAAGCGTAACAGGAAGTACAGAAAGATTTTAGTGCTTTACTCTTTCCATGTAACCTAGTACCACTAGCTAGTGGAAAATCCATGAGATCACACGATCTCCATAGATCGAAAAAATAAATAAACATTGGAAAATTTAAGGAAATTTTTAACGATTTTTTTTCTATTCAAATATGAAACAAATCCATGAAGTCTAGCTTTTGATGTTAAGACGGGTCTTTGGAGTTCTAATTCAGCTGATGGCAAAAAATAGTCCTGATTAATAATTTATATTCAAAATGCAAAAGAGATAAATAAGTTACTTTAAAAACAAATAAAATAAATTTAAAAAATGAATAATAATGAGAAATTTATTCATATTATTAGAACTGCTCCTTTAAGAAATAAATAATCATCTGAACTTCAAGAATTTAATTAGAGTATTTTTAAACTTTGATCTATAGAAACCTGGATTTTCGACCAAATTCTGAAGCGGTTTCGCAAAACAAAACTAGAATTTGAAAGAATTTTTGAATAAAATCTGCAATACATATTAAGAACTTAAACAATAAAAATAATATTTTTATCTTTTATTATTTAAGGTAATATCAAGTAAATGCTTGTCTGTAAGTGAAATTAAACTGAAATAAAGAATATTTTCATTCTTCACATAAATTACAGATCCTTCAATGCTTCTTCATAATTATTTTACTGAGAATGTTTAGGATTCTAGTAAAAATTACAATATCAATTTTCAAAAGTGAATTATACTTTTGAGGACCACAAAGAAAAAAAATTAAAATTTCTAAGGATTCACTGAACTTCCAAAATGTTGACTATATAACTAAATTATGACACATGGACCATAATTATGAAGGTGATTATTTTTGCCTAGAGATTCCTGAGGGAAATTGTGCCAGTTCGTAACTGCATTATACATGGCAAAAAGACACTTATATTTCCGTACACTTTTTAAAAATTTGCAGCAAATATTATTCTTACTATTTCTTACACACATATGAAGCGATCCTAAAGATATGTCTCCAAAATCCATTAAATGCTTCATAACTTTTTTTGTTGTTGTTATTATTTTAACAAGAGCAAAGATCTCGAATATTTTGAATCACTGAGAAACACGCATATGTTTGGCCAAGCCTATACACTTCATTCAAAATTTTCATGAAATATTACGTGACAAGTTTTTAAGAATAATTCCTTAATTAAGGATTGATTATGGTTAAAAATATTTTGCCTTTCATGAAGGTTCTCTTTATACTTATGATAAATTGATGGTTAAAGGTAAAAAATATATATAGCCAAACGAAGAAAATAAGATTAATGGAATTACCCATTTTAGCAGTTTACATTGTATTAATTTTTTAAGTATTTAAAATAATTTATTTTTGGCTATAATTAAAAACAACCCATTTTTTCTGCTGCATCTGATGTAAAGAAAGAAATTTTTAATAATATCCGTTCATTAATTCATCCTCAACTCTTATTTTTTCATTTATTTATGTATTTTTTTAAAATTAGATGTCCTAAAGATGCAGTTTAAAGAGAATTCTTCATTCAACAATCTACATGAAACGAAAATGCGTGTTTTTGTACCGAAACGATTTTATAATCCTCTACTTTTATTTTATGATCATTAATACATATGCTTCACAGTCATGCCATTAACTAATATTAATTTTTTTGACTTTAATTCATATTTCATAGCTATCCGACAATAATTCAAGTTTCGTAGCTTACTAACATCTATTACTTATATATATAATTTTTAAATATGATTCATTAATATTTTCCGTTCAAACCTCTACTAATTTCGAATCCATGTGCAAGCATGCTCACGAGTTTCTTCCAGATGTAAATTGGATATTAGCCAGTTTCTTACGAAAATCAGCCCTAGTAGTAGAACAATTAAATGCAAGGTAAGGGAGCTATATAAATTCTAAACTTTCCATATGGTGAGAGTTTTCCATACTAATGAGCGAACTTTATTTTTTTAGCTCCATGATTTCTATGAGTAATATTATATTAATATCTTGTAAGGTAAATTAATTCAGGTAAGAGAGCTAATGTAGTTTGTCCAAAAGTAATTTTTCAGGAATAAACACAAATTAGGCTCCTCAAAGCACGATTTTACGATTTTAATGTTGGTGTCTGTTTGTTGTAGCTCTGTGTGTATGTGTGTGAGTATTATTTCTTTTACAATAACTCTTATATAGTACTTCTAAAACTTTCCATTATCCGCATTTAAGCTTTCTACATTCGTATTAAGAGTTATTTAGATTTTGAGTAAAACTGAACGGACGGAAGTGGCATTATACCTTGGAGCTCAATGAAAACCTCTTTCACTACCGGGAATTTGAGCACAAGAAACGTCCCCGAATTTTAAGTCTCCGTTAAAGGAAAACATTGCCACTCACTACTTCTACCTCAAATCAGTCTATATACATAAGTGAGATCCAAAAATTCAATTTTGAATTTTCAGTGAATAATACGAATTAATTAGCTTCCCTAGAACATATTCTTATATTTTTCACTGTATACATGGGATGATTTTGTAGTTCCACGATACACGAAACTTCCCCAAACTACGTTTTTTGTGTTCAAGCTTTCCACATTCATATAAAGAATTCATTAGATTTTGGGTAAAATTGAGCAAACTGAAGGACTGAACAGACATTCGTAAATACTATATTATGAGAATCTCAAATTTCTCAGATTTGGTGTTTAAATTAGATGTGTGATTCACAAAAAAAATACATTTATAAGTATTAAGCTGATTCGTAGAATTATAAATAAGTGCACAAGATCTTAGTACAACGGAAATAAATTCACTATGAAGAAGACATTTCATTATGATGCACTAAAAGGTATTTGAATCAATCTTCAATTATTTATACTTTCACGTCTTTGCGGATCACTTTCCAAATATAAGAATGGTGTTCCCAAATGTTATCGCTGTGCAGTATCATTCGAGATTAATACAGCATAATAACAGATACAAATAATAAGAACAATAATAAAAAATAATAAGAACAATAATAAAAAATAATAAGAACAATAATAAAAAATAATAAGAACAATAATAAAAAATAATAAGAACAATAATAAAAAATAATAAGAACAATAATAAAAAATAATAAGAACAATAATAAAAAATAATAAGAACAATAATAAAAAATAATAAGAACAATAATAAAAAATAATAAGAACAATAATAAAAAATATGTATGACAAAACGTAACATTCTATTGGGAATTCTAAAGGTATGCTGCTTTTATAAATATTTGTGTCTGTTTAGCAGTTGGTTTGTAAATCCAAAACACTATGTAACTCTATGTATTTGGAAGTTATTCTTCAAGCAATGTATTTTTTCTTTCAAATTAAAGCATGAAAACTGATATGTACATGAGCAGTTCTATGACCATATCACTGTCCATGAGCAGGTACATGAGCATATCACTGTCCATTACATGGAAGAGCAGAGTAATAAGAATAAATATTGTATCTAAATAATACTGATTCATAAATTTTATAATATTATTAGTCTGCTACGTATGTTAGGTTTTATTTACAAAAGAACTGCCTGAAGTGTTAGTTTAAATCACTTTTCTGTTCCGCCAATTCAATGTCGTAATACTGGTAGTTGCGGCATGGGTTCAATTCTAGGCGAACGTGCTGGTTACATGGGCATTTTCATGGTTTTCGCAATGTGTAGCTTGTATGCGACAGAATTTTCCTGCAAACTCCTCCATGCCGATATATCTCTCTTTAAACAGAGAGCTCTTAAGTGCTTTGCCGTAATTAAATCAACCAAACCAAAAATATTGTCTTAACATGGACCTGGCGGGAACTCATGTGCTGGCCACGTCAGATTTTGTTTCCATTTTATATTTTTTATACTTCAGATAGCCTGAAATCCACTAAAAATTAACTTCAAAATTAAACCTATATCTCTCTTTCTTTATATATATATATTCAAAGGTCTTCTTAGTTTGTTTTCCTTTCTTTAATTATATATATATATTGATAATGAAGACCTTTTCTTGGGAATAGACAAAAATATAATTACGTTGTAAATGTCTGGAATTTTATGCAGAACTTATAGGTGCGGTAAAGAATAATGTTTGTTCGCTATTAGTAGCACCTTTCCTAGAGACCAACTATGGAGTGATAAATGAGTGTAAAATGAACTTATAAAGAAATACATGAATAATTGAAGTTAATTTTCGCTAAAGCTAAGTTGTTAAGGAATCGATTTTTATCTTACTCTGGCGCAATTTTGGCAACATATCCAATTTGATTTCCTCCGATTAGATTAACTTTAAGTCCATTCAACGTCACGAAGCACCTAAATTTCTTCACTAGAAAGGAAAAGTTACAATCAGAATTAATGGGCTTAGGGGTTCAGTTCTCTCTATGTGCACACACACACACACACACACACACACACACACATATATATATATATATTGATATATATGCATCTGTATGTATGTGTTTGTATCTATATGTATATCTAAAATTATATAAATCAAAATATTGCTTTAATATACTGTAGTCCTTCCTTATTCTCCTCTTCTCCGCTTTACATAGCGTATTTACCTTTTCTGTCCTCCAGGCATCAACTGCTTATAATTAATCTTTCTAAACTGCATCATTTTAAATTAATCTACACCATATCATACTTACATCAAACTGATTATATAAGTATTTACCTTAATGCTTCAGTCAATAATAATCTAATATTTACAAATAAAAGTTTAAAATAATGAATCAAAAGGAATTACGGGGTCCTATCAACGTGCTTGTCATCTGCTGCATTTCCTCTATCAAAATTGATTGTAATAATCTTTATAGCAATTAATTATATTGTTTACTTGATTGCTATGAAGAAGTAAAGGTAATCGCAAACCTGTGCAAACACTGCACTCATTAAACTCTTATAATTCATATTAAGATATTTCTCAAGTATAAAAGCGTGTTGAAATAGCCTTTAATATTATTCAATGTTTTATAAAATAATAAAATAAGCATGGCCATTCCTTAAATCATGCTTTGCATTGCGTGATCATTTTTTAAATCCTCATGTGTTTATACTCTTTCTCTCTCACACATACATACATATATATATAAGGTGTCAAATTCCTAAATAAAAAGAGAAGAGCGTCTTCCTGAAAATCAGAACGATATCACTCATAAATCAAGAAAATGAAAGTAAACAAAACTAATATTTGTATATTGTTTTATAATTTTGCTATAAATATTGCGTTTTATCTGTTTCAAACAATTCTTGCTCTAATTTTGATATTTAGAATTATAGGCTGAAATTAATATGAAAAATAATATTCAGAAAACTACCGCATGATACGTTAGAACAAATTATTTTATGTTAAAAGTCTAAAAAAAATTAAATTTTATTGTAAACCAGTTTTAAAAAATTAAAATCATGAAATCCTTTTTAGCTCATTATACTCAGCAACATTTGCAGTTGTGATTAAAATAAATAAAATCGATTTAGTTATTCCAGTTTAATTCAGATTACTTATTCCAAGTTTTATTGCATTCCCACTCAGACAAGTAAAAAATTTAACATTTATAGACTAAAATATGCCATTAAACTCCTTAAAATATTTACTAATTTAAAATAAAAGAATAAAAGTACTATAAAATTTAATCTTCTATAGAAATATCGACATTCTAAATATTACTTTAAATTTCGTTATTTTTATTAAACTGGAAAGTTCTGAAATGATGTTTCCAATTCATCGCTTCCGAAACCTGCTTATAAAATTCACCTCGCAGAGTGAATACCCCTGTGTTTTCACAGAAACGCCATTTTTATTCTCTTTTTAATTTACATGTAAATAACTCTCTGAGGCATAAACTGTTTTACGGCGTATGATTAAATTTTAATGAGTCCACGAACACGAAACTTGTCTCCTCCAGATTAAATATTAATTTGTTTATACTTGCATAGATATTCTTTGACAGCATTTCTTGTTGTGGAAAGGATGTATCTTGATGTATGTAGCGAAATCTTAGAAAATAGAAACGTGCATGGCCTGCAAATTTGTAAATCTCTGAGTAAGCAAGTCACCTACGTGTGGATATATGAATGAAATAGAACTTAGCCTTATTGTTGAAATACCAACAAAATGAATGAACGTTTAATAAAAAAATATGAGGTCGTTTTCTTATATATATATATATATATATATATGTATATACTGGAATTTTTTGTATATATATATATACTACATACAATTGTATTGAAAAAACACCTTCCTGATGTTTAAACATCCATTGGCGATTAAACCAATCGAAATGTAATTTCCGATATTGTTATTTGAATGTATGCGCTCGAGATTGTGATTTTTAAAAATAGTATAGCTCTTATGGGACGGTTATTTGAATTTGTTGAAGATCTGAAATTTTAGAAATAGCAACATCCACTCTTTTCTTGCGCAAATTGATCAGTGCATTTAAAAATTATACTCTACATGTATGAAACAAACGCGTATGTCAAAAATTGCCGGCATAACACATTTACAAAGAAGGCAATTGCAAAGGACCAACGCCAACATACAGAAGGCGTAGATAGAACAGTCTCCTTAATTAAAAGGGACAGACAGCAGAAGTACCAGTCCAGAACACCATGTGCAAAGCATTGCTTTTGCAAAGCTTTTAATAAGCTGCGAGGGAAGACTATGCCTTCAATCAGGTATTCAAACGTCCTAAACAAGATGACACTTAGGGAGAAAGAAAAGAGGTGAACTGACAAAGTTTTTTTATCTGAAAGGGGAAAGTTACTCAGGAAGTAGTGCAAGTTTATCAGTGAAAACATAAGCTAAGACAAGGCCTCGGTTTCGTAAAAAAATTACATGATTTGGTAAAACTTTGAAGAAACCGGATACGCATATCATGGACGGCTATACGTAATTACCATATCTTGTCTATGAAGGCCAAAACGCCCGAGACAGATTCTTATTCAAACGACCACAATCGCCCGAAACAGCCGAGATTGCGATGTTGCTTTCTTTTCTCCCCTTAAGGCATGCGGAACCAGGTACAGCTTCCCTAAATGCATTACATCACTTTACTGGAGACAGCTTGTCCTGAAAGGCTAATGAAAGCTTCTTCGTTAGGAAGTAGGAAGGATGTCATTTGAAAATTTCACATGTCTAAGTGCGTTAATGGACGGGGAGGGGAGGAAACGGACGGGACGGAAACGGACGTTTCGGTATTTAAAGCATACAGGTTAGCAAAAGGGTTAAATTTCTGGAACTACATAATATGATTACTGCAGGCCATTTCATACTGCAAGTTGTGTTGCCTGCATTTTGTGTGTACCTAAAATCAATGTCGTCATCACAATTTCCTTATTGATTCCAGCGCGTCTAGATGTTGCAACCTGGAGACGAGCAACAGCATATCGACTTTGCAATTTTTTCCTCATTATATTTGATGAGGATATCAGTTACCGCAGCGGATATCATGGATGTATGAGGCGCATGCCTTCTTAAATGGGAACGTAAAATCCAAAAACTGCTTTCAATGGGCTGATAAATATCCTCATGGTGTGGCATCAGCGTTTGCAGAAAGCTAAAGTGGTTGTTAGGTGCAACACTGCAAGCACACTTTTTTTCCAGTCCGCACACCTTCTAAGATATCATTTCTACTACACGTACAAAAACGTGCTCCACCTCATATGCTTTGCACACAAATACATGTATTCGGCAAGTGTTGCAACAGCACTTTACAGAGTAATCTCCTGTAGCTTTGCAGTTTTGTGTCCACCGTGGTCCCTCGACATCCGAAGGATTTCTAGATCTGGGAGTATCAGATATCTAAAGTGTACACGTCAAATCCACAAGATTTGTCAGAATGGTGAAGATGCCATAAAATGTGACGTTATACGTATGCCTCCTGAGATATTACTTTCGTCGTTAATGTCAACAATCTCCAATACAATATTTTAACAGTCACGTGAAAGCTCTGTCTTTTTAAATCATCTGATCTTGAGTTCCTTAAACCCTTCAAATAAAAATGTTTAAAATTTAATTTCGATGGGTTGAGCGGATAGGCCGTTAAGGATTCATATGACTGGGAAGAGTATTTTTTAATGATTACCTTTAAGTGTATATATGTATATATGTCCTCTGATTTTATAGGAAACATTTTACAATAAAAAATGTGTGACTTTATATTGAAGCATACTGTTCGATTTACAGCTACATTTATACTTAAATTACAGAAGACGATAGATCCCGCTTTCCTTGGAGCAAGCAGGCACAAAACCGTTATCGGCAGCCATTTATAATTACTCTTCAATAGACTGAGCGTAAGCATCTCTCTCATCTAGACTTCTCAGTATTAATAATGATAATAATGTTTATTAGTATTCTGTTCAAGAACTGGAGATTAAAGCAAAAATATAAATTTAAAATTAAAAACTCTCATGCGTTCCGTTAACGTTGGAAAATGTAAATACAAATTAAAAATTATGCTTGCTATAATCATATTCCAAAAAAATGTTGGTTCATGGAATCATCCGTCTTTTGATTGAATGTTTTCTAGATATATTTCGTAGAATCATTTTAATGGTTTATGTAATGCTCTCATAAAAGTACATATTATATAAGAATGAGGATCCCTTTGTGTAATCCCGACTGGGTATCGGGTTTTGTATTTATCTAGAATTTCGTAGTTATACTTAAGAAAACGTACGATTAATATCACTAAGTTAAACGAAAATAAATTAAGAGCTTGATTTGTTATTGCAATTCCAAATAAATCTGAATTTACTCTATATTACATTCCAATTATACATACAAAAACAAGTGAAAGGTGCAATTTTAATTAGGGCAGAAAATTCCTTTTTATAGCTCTCTCATATGTGTTTTTAAAAACTGAAAAGGAAATACCAAACAAATCTGTGGCTGCTATATCATAAGAATGAAATACTTCATCATAAGAATGAAATACATCGAGATGTTTTCAAATTCATATGCACCTTCTCAGTCAGCTCAAACCAATTACATAAAATTCATGCCAGGAAAAATAAAGAATTTAAAATTAGAACAAATGCATCTTCATATACTTAATAATTTTTAATGCAAATACCACCAAATCCTTCATTAAGAAAACATAATTAAATCTTTTCAGCAAGATATAGAAATGCATGCATCAATAACAAATAACCCCTAATTGCCTCTCGATCTGGTGTTTACCAATTCTGACACTACTTTAATACTGCGAGTTTTCACTCTCACAAAACTCGGTATCATCTAACTTGTCACAATAAACAATTTTTTGTTAAACATCTTGCCAATCTCGTCATTAATTAAAGTCAAATTTATTCTGTTCTATATATCTCTCTTTCCCTTCTAATCTTATTTTCTTAGTTAAATGAAAATAGCTCGTAATTAAATTACTTATTACACACATTTTAATTAGCTGCTTATAAGAAGTCTAATTACATATTTACTGTGTTCACCCTCTTATGCTTCCGATAACAGGTTTATGGTATTCTTATTAGAATAATGAATATTGCCAAGAAGTATTTTTGACACATGAGATGATACAAAATAGGAAATTATAGAGGAAAGTTCCACTTCTAAATTTTTTCTTGTATTTCTATACTGAATGCTATTTCTAAACAATAGAAACCGTTTTCAGTTAACTTAAAAATGTATGTTTAATAATTAAAAGCGTTATATTTTTTAAGCTTTTATAGAAATATTTGCTTTTACTTTAAAAAATATGAAGATAAAAAATGCAAGGATAATATGTCAGATAAAATTTAGTAATTTTCAAAAATGATAATAATAATATAATATTCACATAAATGAATAACACAATGAAGATAAAAATTGGCTAAGCAGTAAAGATAAGACACAAAGTATCCATTTATTTTCGTAAAACATGAAATTAAAGTGAAAAAAATCGTGTTTCCATTTTATTAATTTTTGACAGTTCTGTATAAGGTAATACTCAATATAAGTATC
Organism: Stegodyphus dumicola; assembly: GCF_044657685.1. Classification (NCBI taxonomy): domain Eukaryota; kingdom Metazoa; phylum Arthropoda; class Arachnida; order Araneae; family Eresidae; genus Stegodyphus; species Stegodyphus dumicola. The sequence goes on along the minus strand of NC_140772.1, from coordinate 92,022,054 downwards.
ATATTTTTAATAATCGATCTTTTTTAATTAAATTAAAGGTGAATTATGATCCACAGTATAGGTATTGAATGCATAAAAAATCAAACACCGATTTTCTTAAATACACAATAAATTTAGATCAGTTAATTTAATTTAATACTCTGAGTATCAATAATATCTAAATATAATATGTCTATAGGCACCGGCTTTACGTGTAAGCCACAATAAAGTATAATTTATAAAGCAGTTTTACCAGATTTGTAATTAAGCAGAGTACATGATTCCCAAAAGGAACTAGGCATGATTGCACTTACACAACAAAATTGTGCAACATTCAAAATTATATAAACACAAAAAAAAAAAAAAAAAAAAAAAAAAAAAAAAAAAAAAATTCAAAGCATGGATTTATTTTCTACTTCTAAATTTCTCACATTTAAAGATACATTAAAGAAAGCAAATTCCTTGAAAATCCACTAAAAACCTTCATATCCAATGGGTTAGCCTGTCAGGGATTTCATCAGTAGCCCTTAAACAATTCTAATAAACTAAAATTTTTCCTTCATAAATTCCTTGATAGATACGATTTAAAACACTCAAACACTCATAAATATATAATCAAATTACAATAAGATATTCAATAATGCAAATTCGTTTTTCTTTCATTCAATAATCTAAATTTTTGTCTAATAATATCCATTACTTTATCCCTAATAGGAATTTTTTTCATCACATAAATGTATTTCATTTCATTGTGAAATTAACAAATAAATGCAAGTTTATTGAAAGAAACTACTAGATATAACTCGAATAGCATCCTAAAAGGAAATTAACTTATTTATACTGTACCAGCTTTAAAAATTGTTAGTATTTTTTTTTTTAAACAAATGGCGGACCGTCAGCCGAACTCGGCTTGGCTACTACGAAAGCCAGAAGTGGTGATCACTTTACTATGGAACCACCTAATAGGGGGGCCACATTTGTCTCCTATGAAGGGACGAAGAATTACAAACAAGACTTCTTTAGGATTTGGACAGTTGAAATAGATGACGAATAATGTATATATCACTGGCAATGTATAAAATGCAGGCCAGAGAGCCCCATGCGGTTCTCGCGCGAAGAATGTATTTAATTTATTTAAAAATAAATTATAATACGTTTTCTCTTCTTGTTTGCATGTAGCCTTTTTTCTGAGTGTATCTTTCATCTTGTGAAATTAAAGTGTTAAATAAAGTCATTGCTGTATTCCATCAATGGAGTTTGCTTTAACTCCGAAATAAATATCACAATGGAATGTGCTTCAGTGTCATCTGAAGCAATTAAGAGAGTCATTAAGCAAGAATATTCATATAATCCCAAGAACAAATGCTGGTATTATTTGAATTTTACTATTCTAAACAAAATTTGAAATGCAATCCTAGTATAAAATTATATTTCCTTGTAACGTAAGATTTACTCATAAATATTTTAAAGTTTTATCAGTAACTTTTAAAATTTTTGTTATCGCTACTTAAAATTTGCAGTAATTATACATTCAGTTACTTTCATCAAGAGAAGTAAATTGAACTTACAATGTTAAGTCTCTTGTATAACACCAGATCTGCTGCGCTGCAGAATCACGTAACATTTTGGGTGCTTTTGATTGGCACAGGCTTATTTGTAACCGTATTTTATTGAAAACTCATGTCTAAACTCAAGTAAACGAACTTTTGCCATTACAGTGTTTTTTATATGTTGATTACGTATTGTGAAATAGATTTCTTCATAATTTAATGTTTATTATAAATACCATACTAAATTCTTTTAAACTCAACCGTAATAGCAATAAATGATCCACTTCGTGTTTCCGTGATTCATAAAAAAACGAAAGAAAAAGGCATAATATTCAATAAGATTTTTTACATTATACCGATTTTTAACAAAAGCTTATACGAATGCACTCTTTCATATTTTATTTTCAAATTTTATGATTCTTCAAAAACTTGGTGACAATGATCACTATGCTTTGTTTAAAATAAACTAGATTATCATTAAATAACGAGCCCACCAGCGGCCGAGCGGTAAAGCCGCTGAACACTGGTAGTTCGGTCTATGGTTCGAATCCCGCGAACGGGCTGGCTGCATGGGCGTTTTCGTGGTGTTCCCCATGTGTAACATGTATACGAGCCAATTTCCCTTAGAACGTCCTCCACGAAGGCATCCCTCCCCTTAGACAGATAGCCCTAGTGTGCTTGGCTATAATTAAATAAACCAAACCAAACCATTAAATAACGTTCTACAGCATTCTCTATATGGCATCGTGATGACCTGGACGAATAACAAAGTGCTTTATACATATTTTAACACTTAACTTAATACTCTAATTTTAAGATTAATTTCATAATGATATTCTGATAATAATAATAATAATAATAATAATAATGTAAAAAATATTCCATAGGTAATAAATTATAATTTTCAAAGTCGCATGGGCTGTTGTTTAATTCATAGATGTTGCTTTTGCATAGCGTAATACTGAATGGTTGTTTATCAGGAAAAATTCGCTGACACTTTGAAGCTGAATATTTATGGGTTTCGCGCATAGCATTAAGACCTGCTATTTATTTTTGGTTTGAATGCTCCTGAATCTTTAAATTTGAATGTAACAAACATTTAATCCCTTCAAATTGTACTGAAAAATGAGTATAAACCTCATTACAGTTAAAGCGTTAGGAATTTAGCCAAATGCAAAGCAAATGCTATTTTCAAAATTGCTAGCATATTTTAGAAAGCTTTACAAATTTAAAGAATGTGATAATTATCTGGTAAATTGCGCAGTGGGGAATGAACGTCATGATTAATCTATGAAACACTTAAAATGTTTGATGGCATTGTCATCTTTTCAATCTTTTCATGCGAAAGTCAGCATGAAATAATGAAGTAATTTCCCTAATTGAATATACTTGTCCTTTTCGAAAAGCAATAGTGCTGAGGATTTTCAAAATATTTGTGTTCAGCCAAAATAGACTGCATAATATTTAATGTCATAACGAAGTAATTAGTGCCAAATTTATTACCTATATTTCTATGTAACATCAATTACGTGCTTATTTTCTTTCAACGTTTTTTGAGGAATATTCATAACATAAACTACCCAACTTAAATAAAGATTAGAGACATTTTGAGCATAAATAATACTTAAATTTATAATTTTTAAATTCAGCTTGAATAAAACTATAAATGTCATGGACGATTTCTGCTGAATTTTATGAAAAGCATATTTCATTTACAGATGCTATTTTATTTAGTTTCTTTGGGGTGGGATAAATAATGAAATATATGTATTTGTCGCTAATATCTATATTTTGTCCTCAGTATCCTAATAAATAGCACTTAAATCATATGAAACGTAATATTTTCAGCAAAGGGAACAAGAGATTTGATTTCGTGTAACATTTTGCCCAATAAAAACAGTTATGGAAACTTTTCCCGTTTCATTTTTACAGTTTGTAAAATAAGGTCTTAAATTACTGTTAGATTATATTTAAGATGAAAAGAAACAATTCTTTATATAATAAGAGCTTTATTTTTTGCTCTTTATGAAAATGGTAATAAATAATTTACTGTCATTTGCAATAACCATAATTATTACGTATTTATTACGATTAGCGCATATGATATTCTGCGTTTTAAAGCAAAAGTTGCCAGTACGATTTATAAAATGCTAGTCCTTCATCAATGGACAACGTGTTTTAGAACACCAGCCGTCTGAATCTTTAATTTATTTTATTCCATTACGTTGTTTATAAAAATGCATACCTTATGTAGTTACATTTTAATGCAAAATATTTAAACCTAAATAATGCTAGAAACAGCGTGTCTGTGAAATAACATATGAATCCAATAATAACTGAAAATATGCCTTTGATATCCACATAGCATGAAATAGAAGGCAAAGGGTAATAATACTGAAGTCAGTACTAAATTTGAATTTGATAAACCTGTAAAATAATCCGATTGCTATTTTAGACTGCACGGATTGCAATTGAAGTTTCCGAGTACTCATGTTTATATATACAGAGAGAGAGATAGAGCAAAAGAGAAAAAAACAGTTCATCCATTCTTAAAAAAAAAAAAAAAAAAAAAAAAAAATCTGATATTTTTCAGATTTTAAATTACGTCCAAAGGGGTGTTTTTTTAACGTTTTGAGTGTTACCTTTATTTATTAAATATCATGTTCTTTGCACTTAAACCATAAAATTCAGTTCAAGAGCAATATCGCAAAATAATGTTAAATTAAGCATATCTTTAGAATTTCCGATATACACAGTCTCGCGAGCTGGAGATAAAAGTATTTTTTTTTCTATATAACGTTGCCATTTCTCGCTTTTAAAGCATTGAGTTTGTAAATAAAAAATTCGTTAAAGTTTTACAAAATATAAAATCTATAATAAAACAAATTCCAAATTTGGGATTTCAGATGCCCGTATTCGCAGTAGGATTTCGTCATTCAAAATTCGATGGCTCTATGTACCATTGTTTTATCACAATGCGAGAAATAGACAATCATTTATGCAGATTTTTCATTATTTAATTTCTTCAAATATAATGCAGGACTCTAACATTTTGTGGCAACAGTTTGAAAAGTGAACCGACGTTTATAGGAGTCCGACGTAAAATCGCAAAACGAAAACAATAGTCCTTCAGGGACAAAAGCCCCTTTGGACTAAAAAAAAAAAAAAAGAAACTGAAGCAGTTACTTTTAGAAATAGTTGTATTATAAGGTATTTTCTGCACGCCTTTCTGCATACCTTCGTAGTGTAACAGTAACACACCCGGTCCCTATTCGAGAGGTGACGGTTCGAGTACCGGAAAGGGCATTGTTTCTTTTTCACGCTCCAGCATCAACATAACCTAATGGCTCAGTATCATACCTGCCAGTTAAATGAATTTACGTAGTTTTACAAAAAGTAAATTTTACGCGAGATTTTTCTCGCAAATCCGACACGCCAGATTCGTTTCACAAGTTTTACATTTTTTTGCAAAGAAGCCAAAAATTGTGCCTACACCAAATTTTTAGTTCCACGCATGTTAGTAGACATTCGAATTTTGCCATTTAATCTTCCCTTCTTTATTACACGATAAACTTGGAATATGCATTATCTATGCTATAGTTAACAATGTTAATATCTATGCTATAGTTAACAATGCTCATAAAAATAACAATGCTAATATCTTAATTTTTTTTATAATTAACCTTTTTTAATCTAATTTTATTTCCTCATAGTATCGTTTTAAAGTATTCAGGTTCATGGAAGTTTCTTCCTTTAAATTCCCTTTAAAATTTCTCCCTAATCTTTTTTCATAGTTATTCCGGTTTTAACTCTTACTGTGTTAGCAGGTATGATACATGAAAATATTTTATAAGCCAAGTAGCCTTTCATATATTTGGCATAACCAAACAACTGATTTAGGCCAAAATTTTACTTGTATTTTATTAGGCCAACGCGACATTAGTACCGAAGGGGATATTAGTCTCAAAACGGCATTTTGCAGTGAATCACGAAAAATGGCGTATCACTTTACAAATTGTTGTCACCAAATATTATCGCCCTGTATTATATTTAAAGAAATTAAATAATGACGAATTTTGAAGCCCGATTTTTGAATTTCGAATTTGTTTTATTATTCGTTTTCCATTTTGTATAACTGTAATGATTTTTTTATTAATAGACTCAATGATTTCAAAGCAAGAATTTCTTAGAATTGTGAATTCTTTCAAAGCATTCACCTTTTGTCTTCTCATATCTCGCCTTCTGACTTCTCCGTACGTGACTATTCGTACCTTGCCAATTGAGGAACATCTTTCAGCAGCAGTTCTGTGTGATGTAAATTAAAAGTGACCATAAAAAATGAAACTTAAGTAACTAAAATCTCCTTCATCGTAGCTTGGGTTTGCAAAGACAAGATAATACAAATTGTATAACTGCTTCTTGTATATTAACAATCCCATAATTTGATTAATTCAGTTGGCTGTTTACAGTTAATGTAACACTTCAAACCAGCAATGTGAATAATGCATTTTTTCACACCGCTTTAACAAAAATTTCCTTGCAGGCATAAAAGCATTTGCCATCCACGGTATCTTATTTTAATCTAGCTCGGCCGCAGACTAGCAATCCAATCTAGTATGTGCCAACAACCAAACGCTAAAATCTGAGCACTAAATCAGCAACAATGTATTTGAATGCTGGTAATTCTTTTTCATTAAGCTAGTTATCTGGATTTGTGCAGTGAAAGAATAAAGCAAAGCTGAGAAAGATAAGGATCCAAACAAAAAGACAAATCAATTAGTGAAGTAACCTCGGGCACTGGCATTTATATTTTGTTTAAGTTGCTTATCTAGTATAAATCTTCACGGTATTCCTTGCAAATCGAACCTAAATGAACATGTACGGGAAATGTATATAGAGAGCTTAATTTTAACTAAGAAAGTGAATTTACGGATAATTTTATAGAGCTTTCCGAATAAACGTTGCTACAAATATTATGGATTAGAAATTATAGCTCATTATAGTTAAGTGTCCATAATGATAAAATTCAAGATTAAAATCACATATTGATGTAGACTGATGCGTAACATTTGAAACTACATGAGTTGCTCTAATGAAATACGAATCAGGTGCACGTTCTTTGCAGCGTTTAGACTGGAATTGGATATACATATAGGTATTTGCAGCGGCATTTAGAATTAAATTGATTTTTAATCATTTTATAAAATCTGAACGATTAAGGCAGTCTGCATAAACAAGAGAGTGTAATGCTTTTAAAAATATAAAATATTTTCTCCCTCCTTTCCGCATGCCTTTGTAGTGTAGTTGGAAGCACACTGGACGCGAGAAGTCCAGAGCTCGAGCCCTGGCTAGAACATTACACTTTTCAAGTCACTTGCTTAAAATAAATAATGAATCTACACTGGCGCCCGAACTATAATTGCGGGGGATGATAATTCGTCTCCACCAAGATTTGATGATTGTGTCCCCCTATCCCCAGTCGACCTTTAAGAGAGGGAGTATATAAGGCATTTTCTCCCTCTTTTGCCGCATGGAACTGGAACGCGTATTCGAGAGGTCGACGGTTCGAGTCCCGCCAAGGACACTGCGCATTTTTCACATCTGCTTTACCAAAATAATCTAATTAACTCTACAACAGAAATATTTAACTTTGGTACCTTATCATACTCGAATTTTAATTTGATTGACAAAACACAAAATAAAATTGGTCATGGTAAACATACTACCCTATCAGAAAAGGAATTTTCCAAATATTAAGAAAGAAGAAAAGTATGAATTTGTTGTTAATGTTGCTCCGATACTTTGTTTATTCAAAACATAGTCACATGAAAATGACGTTATAGAAGAAAAACAATTGCTTTCTAACAGTTAAAGAATTTGTGATGAGAAAAGAAATATGTATCTTTTTTTAATATCAAGCTGCCCAGACGGTATAGTGGTTAGGGAAGCCTGACTGCGATACTGAAGGGCCCCGGTTTGAATCCCGGAGAAGGCATGGTTGTAACTGTTTGTCTCTTATGGGAGGCGATATTGGCTCACCTATTGGGTGCCTCCATAATAAAGAGACCACCACATCTGGCCATGCATAGATAAATGGACTGCTTTACACTGTAACTGTTCACAATCTGCCATTGGAAAAAAGAAAAGTTTTCGTTAACCACCAGAAACTTGACATTCGTTTATATTCAGAACTGCAAAATATGCGTGTGATTTTTTGGGGTAATACCTTAAAATTTAACATTTCTGACTTGTGTTTTTTATTCCTTTGCTTTATCGATAGTGCTCTGTTTCTATTCGAATCTGCAGCTCTCTCCTTTTTCTTTCTTTCTTTCTTTTTTAGCCCAAAAAGGGGTACTAGCCAAAACGAGATTTTGCGTCGGTTCGCTATAAACGTGTGTCATTTAACAAATCATTGCCATCAAAGAAAATCGCCCTGTAATATTTTTAAAGTTTTAAAAAATAAAATAATGGAGAATCTTCATAAATTGTACGTATGTTTCTCGCATTATGAAAAAAAAAAACGAAGTACCTAGAACTATGAAAACGTACTTTACCTCTCGAAAATGGAAACCCAAATTTTGAATTCCGAATTTGTTTTATCATTTTTATTTCCTATTTTGTAAACCTTTAATGGGTTTTTGATTAATAAACTCAAAGATTTGAATGCGGGCAGTGGCAACACTGTTCGGCCATTCGGAAAAATGTAAAATAGTTATTTATCTTTCAGTTTTAATTAAAAAACTTGATTCTATGATAGCAATGCGTTTCCCCGACTGGAAATAAGATACTTTTATCTTCCTCGCGCCAGCGTGTTGTCATTCAGTAAAGCCTAAGTTACTTTCTAATTTAATCTGAAAGGCTAAAATTATTATATACGTTTTCTTTTTTATGATAATTGTTTTATTAAGCTGGTCGCCGAAGCGGCTAGTTTTTAAGGAAATAATATATCGAATATAAAAATATGTATGAAAATTTTGCACTCTTCATGGAGTTCCAAAGATAGTCTTCTTTTAAACATTTTGTTATTTTGCTGTTGAATTGTATTTTATGTGGCGTAACTGCAGAGAGCGTTATATTTAATAAATAAAGCTAACACACAAAAATTAAAAAGACAAAAAAAAGTTTTGTAAGCCATCTTACTAAGAAACCTGAAGATTTAATTTGTAAACTGAGAAAAGATTGAATGTAGAAGAATGTATACCAATACCTAACACTGCATTGAAAATTCTAAACATATGCTGCTGTAAACATTTTGCTTATTAAGAACCCTTTCAGAATTTTTTTTGTTAACTGTAATTCCATGTCTTCATGTTACAGAAAGTATACCACGAGGATTACATCACTAACAAATAAATAAGCAAAAGTAGAATATCACTGCAAAAGAAGAAGGAAATGGTAAAAAAAAATAATTTTAAATAAAAGAAAAACCCAAAATAAAATATAATAAATAAAAGGAACACAATAATCTAAACGATAAATAAAAAGCCGTAAATCCCTCTTTATTCCTTAAAAATTTAGAAAACATGGGTAGCCAAAGTACAGACAGGTGCTAAAGTGTCCTGAAGTATCATCCTCTGCTGGTCATGATGAACGCACTCAAAAAGTATATGATTGCTATTCTTCATCAGCGCTTCCACAGCTGCACAAAGCAGTTGAAGCAAGTACAGATCATTTTAAATAGCTCTTAAAATCGCAGTGTCTTGACACATTTGAGTTAATTTAAAATCTTTTGAAAATTGATAATTATTATTCTCTAAAAATATTAAGAAAAAACTTTTCTTTTATGAGGAAAAAGATATTATTTGTTATAAATACAGATAGCATCATTTCTATAAAAGCGCTTGCAGTGAGAAACTGGAGATTTAATTCAACGTGAAGTTTCACGGCTAGCTTCGCTAAAGCGTCATCCCTCTCGTTTCTAAATTTTCCATAGTTTCCACAAGCGTAAGAATTTCGATATCAAGCTCTTGCAAAGATTTAATAATAACCTTAATTTCAACAGTAAGTTTCTCTGAATGACTCATTTTCTGTAATAATTTTAACGAAGAAAGTGAATCACTACACATTAAAACGCGCATCAGCGTAAAACCAATACGAGAATTTCAGCATGTTTTCAAAGCTAAGTTTAAGCGAACTAACTTAAGCGGACTAAGGACTTAAGCGGTCTAAGTGAATTAAGTTAAGCCAATTATTTAATGTATGATGACAAGATGCATTCTGGTATTTCCCTTCTATTTAGTGTAAGATGCAGCGCGGTGATGTGCCATATAAATGGGTCCCAACCTATTGCCTAAAAAATCTACTTTAGTTGAGACATATTCCTTTGATTTGGTATAAGTGGAACTTAAAATCAGGAAATACTTCTCATCAGATTTCAATGCTGCTAAGACAGCATAGGTAGAGGGCCCCATTCTCTGGCTTATAAGAGAACTTGAATCTAGAAGCTTCTTGTCATTAATATAGAATACTATAAAATTCAGTGGTAAATTTCTTGGATTTAACTGAATGGTTGTCTACGAAATCAACAGACGTATTTATATAAATACTTATCGAATTAGAGTGCTAGTTTTTAACGACATTAATTGAAACATATTTAGACCAAATTTTCATGCATCATCTACATTAAAAAACGGTAATTTTGATAAATAAAACAAAAAGTAACAATAAATCCTAATTTCTGTTGCCAGTTATTTTCAGTTACTTATGCGTTTCCATTTTGTATGAAAACGTAGAATTAATATCCGAAAGTCAATAAATAGTTGTAATTTATATCACTTTTGTATTTTTAACTGTAATAACCTGTTGCAAAATGAAAAGTAAAACAACTGAAAGAGAGCAAACCTAAGGAGTTAAACACGCTCATATAAATATTCTCTGAAATAAAAGATTTCGAAGCAAATAAAAAGTGAAGCAACAGAAATTTATTTCTTAAAGTAACGTGGATAAGTGATTCGGAATTATATAATTGTAGTGCATTTTGATTTATTGAATAGTAAATATGATTGTAATTCACTGAACAATAACTAAAATGGATTTTAATAATTTAATAATTTAATGGAATACAAAATTCATCAGTTACGTATTTACTGAAATAGAATGCAAATGTTTTTAACTTTTATCTCATATTAAATTTTCGAGAAATAGAAACAAAACTGAACAAGATATCATTCCTTAAATAATAATTTCAATAAAAATACTGGCCCACCAGCGGCCGAGCGGTAAAGTCGCTGAACACTGGACGTTCGGTCCGAGGTTCGAATCCCGCGAACGGGCTGGCTGCATGGGCGTTTTCGTGGTTTTCCCCATGTGTAACGTGTATACGAGCCAGTTTCTTTTAGAAAGTCCTCCACGAAGGCATCCCTCCCCTTAGGCAGATAGCCCTCCAGGCTTTGCCATAATCACACACACAGACACACACAATAAAAATACTAGATGTTTTAAAACATGTATGTGTCTGGGAACTACGCTATTCTAATATTAAATCTAGGAAGCTTTCGAAATTCCCTAATAATGAATTATCATATAATAAATTATTGATCATTCTAATCATGTTTCACTTACTTCTTCGTCGGAAATTGCATGAAAATTGTATTTATTTATTCAAAGTGTTGTGAAACTGATTAGCTGTATCTAACAAATATTAAAAACAAATCTCTTCATTTTGATGTACGAGACACAGATGGCGTTGGCTGTCATTGAAGTAGGAAGAAAAAAAGGGTTTTCCCCTTTCGACCTCGTGACGTGAACTGATTAAGTGTGTAATAACTTTCGGGGCCAGAAAAATTTCCCGACAATTGTTAAAAAATGTATATATTTTGTAGTATAGAGAGAATATAATTAAATAAATCAACATATTAGAGTTTTTATTACAGATTCAACATCACACTACCCAGGTAAGTGAGCAAGTTTTGTCTTTAGTTTTTCTGGATTGCTCGGTATCTGGGATGAGTGAAGGAAGTATTTTTATTTTAATGATATTTAATGATAAGACTATGTTTTAGTAATAATAAAAAGTGGCGTCCCGTGACAGGACTCTTAAGAAATAAACTTTAAAAAAAATATTTTAATGGTTATAGATAGTTTTTGATGTATTAAAGTATAATTAAGTTTAAATTCGAAACTATTTTTTGTAAAGCAGTTTGTTTTATTTTGAAAGTTAACTATGGAAGCTTTAAAGGCTCTGAAACTTAAACGGGCAGGTTTACGCACTTCTTTTGCAAAAACTGCTAATATTTTAAAAACGGAATTAGTAAAAGAAGATTTTTCTGTAGATTTAGTACGAGATAAACTTACTAAACTACAAAATGTATATTCAGATATAAAAAATGTAGATGATAAAATTCTTGATTTGTTAGCTGAAGACGGGAAAACTTTAGAGGATGATGTTGCTAAAGAAATCGAAAGTCGCGAGGTGTATTCTGATGATTTCATAACACTAACTCGGCAAATTAATGAAAAATTGCAATTTTCAGATGAAATCAGTTTAGAAACAAGACCAAATGCTGGTGCTGGTATTTGTTGTAGTAAGATTAAACAGCATAGACTTAAGAAAATCGAACTTAAGAAGTTTGATGGGGAATTGATAAATTGGTTACCGTTTTGGTCGCAGTTTGAGAAAATTCACACTGACCCTGATTTATATGAAAGTGACAAATTTTCCTATTTAATTCAGTGTATGAAGCCCGGATCACGTGCTAAAGAATTCATTGAAAGCTATCCGGTGACTTCGGAAAATTATGATAAAGCTGTTTTAGCTTTGAAGGAACGTTTTGGGAAACCTGAATTATTAGTAGAAGTGTATGTTAGGGAACTAATTAAATTAATTGTTTCTAATCTGAAGGCAGATCAAAAGGATAAATTACCTCTTGATAAACTGTATGATAAAATTGAAGCTCAGTTGAGAGCCTTAGAGTCTTTAGGTCTTAAATCGAGCGAAAACACATCGTGGTTATTTCCGATGGTGGAATCGTGTCTCACAGAGGATGTTTTAAAGGCGTGGCAAAGGAGTTCGCTCTTTAACCAGCCTGAAGGAACTGATCTTTCTCGCCTTACCAACTTAATGAAATTTTTAAAGTCTGAAGTGGAGGGTGAGGAGAGATTAAAATTGGCGCGTAATGGACTCGAAGGTGTTAGTCGTAAAGAAGGATATCATGATAAAGCAAAGAGGGAAACAAAGGGTAAATTTAAATTTAAAAAACAGGGAACCACTGCCACAGGTTTTCTTACAACCAGAGAACATGCATGTATTTTTTGTGGTAAAATGCATGATAGTAAAAATTGTTACGATGCGCGTTCATTATCTCTTAATGAAAGGATTTCTAAAGTTAAGGAGAAAAAAATGCTGTTTAAAATGCTTGGAACCAAATCATATGGCAAAGTTCTGTAAACAGTTTGTTAGGTGTTTTGCTTGTGGTAAATCACACTCAGTTATTTTGTGTCCGTACATTAATAATGAAACTGAACTTCCTACAGAAAAATCAGAAATAGACATCATACATACGGCTACAGCCAGGCAAACTTGTACCGCTGACGTAGCTTTAATGACTTTACGCGTAAGAGTAGCTGGTGTCAAAAAGCATAAAGATGTTAGAGTACTCTTAGATTGTGGTTCCCAGAAATCGTATATTTTGAAGTCATTAGCCACTGAATTGGGGTTACCAATTATTTCCAAAGAAAATGTTGCTCTTACTTTATTTGGAGGTGCCAGAAAAGAGGCAAAGATGCATAACAAATATTTGGTAAAATTATGTTCAACCAGTCCGCGTAAGTATTCAGATCTAGAATTTGAATTTTTAGATCAAGACATAATATGTGGGGATATACCTCGGGTACCCAAGGGTCCAATATTAAAAGAATTAAAACGAAACAAATTTGGTTGTCGGATCTGGGAGCAGATTGTCCAAAAATAGAAATGCTCATCGGTAGTGATATTTATGGAAAAATTCTCACGGGATCAGTAAAACAATTAAAAGGAGGACTAACAGCAGTTTGTACAAAACTTGGTTGGACAGTTTGTGGTGTATCGGAGGAATTTGTTAATCACAAAGATAAAGATGCTTCCATTTTGTGTGCAAGTTTAGTGGGTCACGACTTTAAAATCTCCGATCTTTGGAGTTTAGAAACGATCGGAATATTAGATGCTCACCAGAATTCAACTAAGGCTGCTGAGGAAGAAATTGCCCACGAACAATTTTTAAACTCTCTTTCCAGAAACGAAGATGGTCGTTATTGTGTCGGATTACCTTGGTTAGTATATAACGCAGAATTGCCATCAAATCGTCATGTAGCAGAAAAAAGATTGTTCAGTGTCACCCGAAAACTCAAGTCTTTACATAAATATGAAGAATATGATAGAATTTTTAATGAATGGATGGAGGAGGGTGTAATTGAAATAGTACCAGACAATGAACTGAATTATAAAGGGCACTACTTACCGCATCACCCAGTATTTAAACCAGACAGTGTCTCAACTAAGATAAGACCTGTTTTTGACGCATCATGTAAAGTTAATAGATCGCCCTCCCTTAATGATTATTTAGTAAAAGGACCAAATTTAATAGAAGAAATCCCTTCAATTTTGTTAAGATTTAGAGAAAAATGCATTGGCGTAACCTCTGATATCCGGCGTGCATTTTTACAGATTGAATTACGGAAAGAAGATAGGGACTTTTTAAGATTTTTATGGTGGGAGAAAGATAATGTACTGAAGGTTTTCCGCCATACGAGGGCAGTTTTTGGAATAAAGTCTAGCCCTTTTCTATTAGGAGCGGTTATTTCAGTTCATTTGGCACAAGTACCAAAGGAACAAAGTTCTATTGCTCAGAAATTAAATAAATCCTTTTATATTGATAATTGTGTGACTTCTGTTGATAACGAAAAGGAGCTTGTGAATTTTGTGAAATCTTCTACTGAAATATTTGCTGAAGCAAAAATGGACTTACGTATGTGGACCTATGGCCCAGTAGAAAAAGATGTGGAACTAACCCAAAGTACTTTGTGCACTGAGTCCACAATGGAGAATTCTGTACCAGTTTTAGGAATTATGTGGGGCAGAATAGAAGATAACCTTTATATTGAAATTAAGACTGTATTGGTTTCGGATAATTTGTCTAAAAGAGAGGTTTTGTCAGTAACGCAGACAATGTTTGATCCTTTGGGTTTCTTGACACCTGTTTTATTGCCTGCAAAGTTACTGCTACAGGAAATTTGGGCGATAAAAGCAGACTGGGATACTCCATTACCAGATAGTATCAAAAACAAATTTTCGAGGTGGTATAATAAATTACAAATTTAGAATAAGTTGAGAATACCGCGACGTATAGGTTTTGGAGATAGAAGTTCCTGGACACTTCATGTATTTTATGATGCTAGCCAGCATGCTTATGCCACGGTAATATTTTTGAGATGCGAAACTAAAGAAGAAACATTAGTCAGTTTTGTAATGGCTAAGTCAAGAGTCGCACCCTTAAAAGAACTTACTATTCCCCGTCTAGAACTTATGGCCTGTCTTTTGGGCGTGCGTCTTTCCAAATATGTGACAGAAGGTCTTACATTGGATGACATCCCGAAATATTTTTGGACCGATTCCACCACGGCCATATCTTGGATTCAAAGAAATGATGCGTGGGGGACTTTTGTGGGCAATCGCGTGAAGGAAATTTGCGCTTTCACTAAAGCAAATCAGTGGTCATATGTACAGGGTCATTCTAACCCAGCTGATTTACCTTCTCGTGGCTGTTTCCCTCTTCAGTTTTTCGAATTAAATTGGTGGAGAGGGCCTGTTTGGCTCAAAGACCCTAGAGATAGCTGGCCAAAATTAGAGGTTAAGCCAAATGAAACTTTAGTTTTTTCAGAGCGCAGGAAAGGCATAAATTTATATGTAAATCTTAGTATAACTACAAAAGCGGATAAAGTTAAGTTGTGTGAGAAGTTCTCTAAATTTTCAAAAATGTTAAGAGTTTTAGGTTGGATAAAGAGATTTATCAAAAATTGTCAAAAGAAAATTGTAAATAAAGAGCCTTTTCTGTCTGCTTCCGAGATAAAGGAATCTAAAATTATACTTCTTTCACTTGTTCAGGGGGAGAGTTTTCCAGAGACTGGAGACTCCATCAATGGTCTTTTGACCATACGAGATCAGAGTGGCTTAAGAAGAGTAAAAACAAAAATCACCGAACGAGATGATTCTTATGCATTCCGGTACCCGATTTTATTACCTTCTAAGCATTATATTGTTGACTGTTTAATTAGAGATTACCATTTAAAGCATTCTCATGCCGGCGTACAAGCATTAACTGTTATAATTAGAGCAGAATTCTGGATCATTGGTGCAAGACGCCGAATTAGATCGGTGGTGAAACAGTGCGTCCGTTGTAAACGATTTTCAGCAAAACCTCCAACTACTGCACCCATTCAATTACCATTAGACAGAGTTCGAGATGCTTTCGCATTTGAAGTAACCGGCATAGATTTATGTGGCCCTCTGATTCTCAAAAATAAAAACAAAACCTGGGTAGTACTGTTTACGTGTGCTGTATATAGATGTGTACATTTGGAACTAGTGACATCCGTAAGTACCGAATGCTTCATTCAAGCGTTTCGTCGGTTCATAGCCAGAAGAGGTCGGCCATCTACAGTTTATTCAGACAACGGCACGAATTTCGTCGGTACATCTGCATTGCTGAAAAAGGTTGCCTGGGTAAAGGTAATTGCTCAGGAAACTTTGCATCCCATCATTTGGAAGTTCATTCCGCCCACTGCTGCTTGGTGGGGCGGATGGTGGGAGCGTCTAATCCGCACAGCCAAGAATTTGATTGTGAGAGTCTTAGGACAAGCTGCAGTCAATTACGAAGAGTTACTCATCGTCATCTGTGATGTGGAAGCCGTAATAAACTGTCGACCACTAACTTGTGTGTCAAATGACTCTGAGGACCTTCTACCATTAACGCCTTCCATGTTCTTACAGGACATTAAGGTTTCAGGTACAGCAGATTTGGATGCTTTAGATCGAAATAAACTCTTGGCTCGTCAGCGTTTCTGCCAGGAACTTCGAGAACAATTTCGTAGCCGTTTCCGCAAGGAGTACCTTGGACAGTTAGTACAAAAGCATGGACAGACGGACTGTGAATTAAAAGTTGGAGACATCGTACTAATAGGTTGTGAGAACCTTAAAAGAGTGAACTGGCCAATTGCTCGTGTCCAAGAACTTTGTACAAGCAGAGATGGACGTGTAAGAGTTGTAAAAGTGAAAACTAGAAATGGCATACTGATTCGTCCTGTACGTAAACTTATCAGGTTCTTTGTTTCTTCTAACCTTTTTCGGGAACATACAAGGACCTGACTAGGAACAGAGAGCTTACTAAAGCTATGTTCACTAATTGTAGTAAGTAGACAGGATACAGACGAAGGGTATACAAAACCCTTTATTTTTCTTTATATACAATGACTTCCGTACTTCGGAATACAATGACCCTCCACTCGGGGTCTAACGTAAAAGATATCAAAATAAAACTAAACTCTAATTTAACTTTAGAATAATACACGTGGAAGATTGGCCTTATAATAACAGGAAGCGTATGTAGCACAGAGACTGTGAACACTACAATACGTTTAATTTATCAAGAGGATTAAAACCTCCGGCCTGGAAGGCGAACAGCATCTGCGTAACTTCTAAGGTAAGCGGCCTGCGTTGACTTACTGCTTCCTCTCTTTCGCTTGGCAAAGGCCACACTTAAATACTTGGCATTCGCCAGACAAACTTTGCATAAAAACCTTCACGCTTATAATTCTGGCCGGAAGTAGAAAATAAGAAGTGATAGTAAAGATTTAAAATAAAATAAACGTTAGTAAAACTTAAGATCCTTACATACTTCCCGCCAGAGTTAATTAGTTTGAAACTGAGGTCTAAAACGACCTTGTTGAAAACTTTTAGCTCTAGAATCTAACGCGAGGCCAACCTTTTACAAAAAGTGCTTCTCTAGAAACTAGAAAAATTTAAAAGAAAGAAATTTGTTACAATATCAGCTCCCAGGATATACAACAATCTTTTTTTTTCATCTGTACTGCATCTAACCAGGAGCTTTATTCAATTCTGGTTCCTTCCAGAGATCTGGAAGGAAAACTAGTTTAATGAAATGTTACATAATGACATTGCAAATAACATATAGAATATACTTCTCTTAACATTCTTATTTCATTCATGACTATTTTAATTATCTCTCCCCGTGCTCTCTGACATGTGTTGTAAAAGAACACCAAACACGAATATGTTTCTGTCTACGTGTGCCACACTTCCTCCTACAATCAAAACACTAACGTGTTAAAATTCAACATAACGAGACCTCTTAACACACCCTACTTTCAACTCTAACCCTGAGGTACTATTCTAAAAGTGGCTAACTCTAAAGTGTAGCGTCAGAGAGCCTAACTACATCATTCAACCTTTACCACATATTCGCCATGATTTAATCTTTACAGTCACACGAATAACACATTTTTAACATTACTTTCACTTTTACCATATCACGGTATTTCTTAACATTTAAAATAACAGAACATATCAACATGGCGTTAATTTTACACATTTGAAAACATACATTAGTAGTACATTGTTAACTTTTATTCTTTTCAAAGCAAGTGCCAATTCTTTCTACATTGAAATAATACTACATTTCAAAAAGTCTTTCAGACTAAAACTTCTTTCTTGCTAGAATGTTTTAAATAAAATTTATACAATAACTTTTTACAATATTTAAGTCTTTACACAACACTATTATACATCAACTTTAGTTTTACGCACGAGTAATTTAAAAACATAATACGAAAATCGGTCACAACTCATTTCTCGCCCTTTTGGCGATAAAGGTAGACCTCGCATGAGGTAAAACTTCTTGAAATCTGCCACTTGCAGTAAGAATGAAAGATTAACTTAAGTTTGCAAAGTAACATAAAATTTTACATATCTTTGTAATATTCGGACATCCTTTTCTGGGCCCAGTCTTTAAAGGTACTGCAGACCGTAGCCTGGTTTATCCTCCTTCTTGTACGGGCTCGCCCTTCAGTGCTTTCCTCTGGAAGCTTCCGTTTTTCACCAGTACGGCCACCCTTGAACACCTTCCTTTTCCCCTCTGCTTGTGGTCTTGGCCGTTTGAAGGCAGTTGGTCTTGGCGGAACCGGGAAACTTCTGTCGTGATCCTCCTTGGACCTCGTTGTTGGCCGTTCAAATTTTTCTTGTACTTTTTCCTCCGCCGCTGATGGCCCTTCCGCAGTTCGGCGACTTTTGCTGCGGAGAGTTCTGTCGGATGAGTCGATCTTCCGTTTTAAAGCCGGGTTATAGTTGCCGTCATTTCTCCTGGTCCTCTTCACATACGTCGTCCTTCTCCCTTCTTCATTCTGGGGGTGTTCGTGAACTCTGTTTTCTGGACGGTGGAACGGCTTCTTTTTCTTTTTACCTTCAATTTTTCCGCGGGGCAATTTTCTTTTCACTTGCTTCTGTCTCTCATTGGCTTGCCCTTGTACTTGTCGTTTTCCCACCTCTGGAACTTGTACCTGCGGTGTCTGCCGTGCCGGATCCTGCAAAAGATCTGAAAAGATTTGCATTTTATTACGATCGAAGTAGGGCTTAATTTGATCAATATTTGCGGAACAGGTTTCACCATTTCTGGCCTTTAACACTACAACAGCGTGAGTTATTTTTTCTATAACATATGGTCCTTCAAATCGTGGAAAAAATTTGGCAGTTTTATCTTCTGGTGCTGAAGAAAGTGAATGCTTAATTTTTAAAACTTCATCCCCTACTTTATAAGTTACTCCCCGTCGTTTCAAGTCATAATACAGTTTTTGTTTTCTTTGTGCTACTTCAGTATTCTTCTTTGCTTCCTTAATTAGTTTTTCTATATCACCCATTTTAAATTCTGGGGCTCTTTGTTGCACATAAAATAATTTATCTAACGGTGTTATAATCTTTCTGCCTAGAAATAACTCAGCAGGAGTTTTGCCCGTTGTATCATGTTTTGCGGTCCTAAGGGCGAAAGCAAATTCATTGACATAGTTATCCCAGCTTTTATGAAAATTTTTAACATAACTACGGATAATTTACACTATATTTCTGTTGACCCGTTCCGCTATATTTGATTGCGGCCGATACGGGACCATTTTTAAATGACGTATGCCCAGTTTTTGGCACATGTCTTCAAATATATTACTTACAAATTGAGGACCATTATCCGATATAACTTTTAGGGGCGCCCCGTATTTTAAAATATGTTTATTTAAAATAGAATCAGTAACTAATTTCGCGGAGGCTCGTTTTAAGGGAACAATTTCGGTCATTTACTAAAATGATCAACCATAACAAGGAGATAGCGACTTTTATTTAACTGACTTTTTGGGAAAGGGCGCAATAAATCGATGCCAATTATTTCATTTGGAAATTCGGATTTAATACTATTTAGAAACCCGGCCGGGCGGAAATTAATATAATTAACGGCTTGACATGTTGGGCAGGACTGGACATACGCCCTTGTTAACTTTTGCAGTTCAGGAAAGTAGACTGCCTCGCGTACGCGTTGTATAGTTTTTCGAATACCAGCATGAGAAGCTAAAGGGCTGTCATGGAGCTCATGCAGGATATTTAATCTAAGACTAGCTGGGATAACAGGTCGAAATTCGTTGTTGGAATTCGTAGTTTTTGTATAAAATAATAGACCATCTATTAGTTCGTAATCGGCCGCCCTATTTCTTATCGCCACAATATCTTGGTGGCTAAAATTTTCAGGATCCTTCAAATACTCATAAATACTTCCAAACTCAGGATCCTTACCCAGTTCTGTTATTACAGTTTCTCGGGAATTTATTGTACACGCTGTAAGCATTGCAACTTTTACGGTATTACCCTGTTCGTCTAATTTAATTCGTGATAGGGCATCTGCTACGATATTTTCCTTTCCAGGGGTATGCTTGATTACCAGATTATATTCTTGCAGCTTGAGTGCCCACCTTATTAACCTTGGGGATAAATTTTTCCCTGAGTACAATCTAGTTACCGCCGCATGATCAGAATATACTGTTATCGGCGCCTTTCCAAAATAGACTCGGAACTTTTGCACTGCTAACAGAACTGCAAGTGCCTCTCTCTCGGTCGCGGAATAGTTTCTTTGTGTTTGATTTAAAGTTCGGCTAAAAATGCCACGGGCTGCTGATTTTGCGAAAGTACCGCTCCTACCGCATAATCCGAAGCATCCGCTGAAATTTCTAAATTTTCATCCTTTTCAGGAAATTTTAACACAGGGGCTTGCGTTAATGCTTGTTTTAATTTTTCGAAAGCACTATTGGCTTCGTCCGTCCACGAGAATCTTGCCTTTTTCCTTTTTAATTTTAACAATGGCTCAGCGATAGCCGCAAAATCTTTTATAAAGGACCTATAATATGAACAAAGTCCTAGAAAAGAAGAGAGCTTCTTTGCCGTGTTTGGAGTCGGATACTTTTGTACAGCGATTATTTTTGATTCATCTGTCTCGATCCCTTTTTGCGATATTTTGCAACCTAAATATTTTAATTCAGGGGCTGCAAATTTGCACTTTTCGACATTAACTTTTAGACCGGCCTCATTTAATAAAGAAAACAACTGTCTTAAATCCTGTACATGTTGGTCTAGATTATCACTAGTAATAATGATATCGTCTAAATAGATAAATGTGGACTTTCCAAGAACAGGTCTTAACACAATGTCCATGCATCGCTGAAATGTTGCTGGGGCCCCAGAAAGGCCAAACGGCATACGCAAAAATGCATAAGTGCCAGACTTGGTTATAAAAGCAGTCTTAGGCACGTCCTCAGGCCTGACCCCTATTTGAAAATAACCATTCGTTAAGTCTAAAGTCGTCATAAATTTGGTTGATTTTATGTTCCTTAAAATTTCTTCTATGATCGGTAACGGATGTACCGGATATTTCGTTATGGAATTTAATTTACGGTAATCAATAGCGAATCTCCACCTTTTTGGATGCTCCAAAGGATAATCATTATTTTTCTTACATAAAACCACCGGGCTAGCATAACTACTTGAGATGGGCGTTATGATCTTTTTACGTAGCATATCGGTAATATGCCATTCTATAATTTTTTCCTTATTCTTATCATACCGGTATGGTTTTTGACGAACTGGCAATGCATCTCCGGTGTCAATACTATGGTTAGTAACCTGAGTAAATCCTGGAATATCACTAAATAAGGAAGCAAATTCACTTACCACTTGTCGGATTCTATCTTGCTCGTCATTAGGCAGGTGGTCAAGATTTAACCTTGGCGGTTCAACCTTTTCTACACGCACTGGTTTCATTGTCAGCCTAAGGGACGCTTCATTAAAATCCAGTGTAGCTTGTGCGTCTGAAAGAAAGTCTATTCCTAGGATTAAATGTGCTTGCAAATTCTTTACTATAAAAAACATCACCTTTACTTGTTCGTCCTTGATACGGATATACAAAGGTACTTTACCTACGCACTTACATTCTTTTCCTTGCGCCGCTAATACTGTCGTATTATCCGCATTATATATGCGGTATTTGCGAAAATACTTCCTAAAAAAGACTTCTGCCACACAGGAACACTGCGCGCCGGTATCCAGGAGTGCGGTGGCCGGGATATTATTCACCAAGACTTCAATCTTCGGAAGAGTCAAATTTTTCACCATTACTGTATTTAACTTGTAGGAAGAGGGGTTTTCGTGGCCTTCGGATTTCCGCACCCTCTCGTCAGCAGAAATCCGTTTTAGTTTAAATTATTTTTCCTTTCCGTGCTTTCCTTCTTTTCCCACTGGCCTTGAGACTTTTTTCCTGGGTTGCTATTGAACTGTCGACGTTCGCCGGCTGTTTTTGAATGCTCGGGTTTCCTTGCCCACTGATTCGCTTTTTCTCCGTAGCCATGTGCTTGAGTTTGCTGTAGTCTTGGCGTACCAAATTGGTTTCGCTGTTGATATTGGCGTCTTCTTTCAATGTCCGCCGTTCTTCTACTTTCAAACTGGATTGCTAGCTCAAATAATTTTTCCAGTGTAGTCGGATTTCTCAATTCAATAAAGTCTTGCACTTGGGGTAGTAACCTCGGCAAAATCACTTGAATTATTTCAGGATCCGGACGGTTTCCATACAAGAGCTTGAAAACGTGAATTTTTCTTAAAATAAAGCTCGAGAAGTTTTCGATTCTTTGTTGATATATACTAAAAAGTTCCGTTTCTAATTTCGCACGATCCCTTACAACAGGGAAGGCTTTTAGTAGGGCAGTCTTGAAATTTTCATAAGTATAGGTAGGACTTCCTGCTTGACCCAAGAGACTTCTGCCGATACATTTGAACCAGTTAAGCGCTTGGCCCCTCAAAGCGCTGGTAGCTAAGGTAACTTTTTGAAACTCGTGCACGGGGTAGAGCATGAAGTGGTCATCCAATTTTTCCAAAAAACAGGTTACCGGTGAGTTTCCATTAAATGTTTAATGAAGCGCGCATGGTCTGGACGATGTACCCAAATCCTTCCAGGGCGGCAGCTGGCATTTCTGGATTCTGAGCCGTTTCTGCAGGCAGCACAGGTTCTTCTTGAAACTCGGCCATGGTTATTCTTCTACGTCGGGCGCCACTATCAGGTTCTTTGTTTCTTCTAACCTTTTTCGGGAACATACAAGGACCTGACTAGGAACAGAGAGCTTACTAAAGCTATGTTCACTAATTGTAGTAAGTAGACAGGATACAGACGAAGGGTATACAAAACCCTTTATTTTTCTTTATATACAATGACTTCCGTACTTCGGAATACAATGACCCTCCACTCGGGGTCTAACGTAAAAGATATCAAAATAAAACTAAACTCTAATTTAACTTTAGAATAATACACGTGGAAGATTGGCCTTATAATAACAGGAAGCGTATGTAGCACAGAGACTGTGAACACTACAATACGTTTAATTTATCAAGAGGATTAAAACCTCCGGCCTGGAAGGCGAACAGCAACTGCGTAACTTCTAAGGTAAGCGGCCTGCGTTGACTTACTGCTTCCTCTCTTTCGCTTGGCAAAGGCCACACTTAAATACTTGGCATTCGCCAGACAAACTTTGCATAAAAACCTTCACGCTTATAATTCTGGCCGGAAGTAGAAAATAAGAAGTGATAGTAAAGATTTAAAATAAAATGAACGTTAGTAAAACTTAAGATCCTTACAAACTGTACCCTCTAGAAGTGTGTTCCTGTACTAAGGATACCATTATTTGATTTTTGATTTTCCTTAAGAAAATCAAAAAGGTGGGAGTGTTGTGAAACTGATTAGCTGTATCTAACAAATATTAAAAACAAATCTCTTCATTTTGATGTACGAGACACAGATGGCGTTGGCTGTCATTGAAGTAGGAAGAAAAAAGGGTTTTCCCCTTTCGACCTCGTGACGTGAACTGATTAAGTGTGTAATAACTTTCGGGGCCAGAAAAATTTCCCGACAATTGTTAAAAAATGTATATATTTTGTAGTATAGAGAGAATATAATTAAATAAATCAACATATTAGAGTTTTTATTACAGATTCAACATCACACTACCCAGGTAAGTGAGCAAGTTTTGTCTTTAGTTTTTCTGGATTGCTCGGTATCTGGGATGAGTGAAGGAAGTATTTTTATTTTAATGATATTTAATGATAAGACTATGTTTTAGTAATAATACAAAGTATAAATAACAGTATAACCTAACCAACAAAATAATCCCAATAAAAAATATTTTTCTTTATGCTTACAACGCGAAGGATAATTATTAAGTAACTCTATTAATAATAAGACAAAAATAATAATCGATTTGGGTTACAGTTAGATCGGAGTGGCAGAATATCTATATAAAATAACAGAATGTCAATCCAATAAATTCAATCATTTCCTTTTTTCTTAATCAGCTGAAAATGCATATTTTATTTAGTGTGTGTTGTTTAACTTAAATAGGAATCCCATCCATAGATGACAAAAGTTACTAAAAATTAGAAATAAAAGATGTTAATATTTTATATATGCTGCATATATAAATGCATGCATAATGTTTACCTAAACAAGGGAAACGCAAGGATTTATTTTATATTACTCTTCAGCCCTGAATACGTTTTGTGTTATCTTGAGTGCATTTCGTCACGCGAAAGTGAAATCACTGCATATCTGTTCCGTTGCTATAACTAGCGGTAAAAGAAGACTATTATTAATGCTTGCTTTGCGTTCATCATTTTTTATATTAAACACACATATATGGAGTTACTTGTTTATATTTTTTAACCCGGTATTCTTCGCGTATACCAAGGAAAAGGGAAGAACGAATCATCTCATACGGAAGTCTTTTCCTAAGCAATTATTAGTCTTTTGATGCGAAGTTTTCAACGCGGATGAGTTTATTTTTAAAACATTTCAAGTTTTAGTCATTAGCGCGAAAAAAGACGAACAACGTTTATGAGCTTAATGGTTCCTTCGATGCGAGCTATTATTTGCTGATATTTGGCATTTAATTGGATGCACATATCACGAAATAATGCTTTTATTCAAAATAATATATATGTTGGATAAAATGGCGAAATAATTCGCTCTGCTGCCAAAATTCGCGCAATCTTTTTTTCTTTCTCCTTTTCGAGGCTTATTTTTCCTTCATCATCCATTTTAACTCTGCAAAAGCTTGAATTTAAAAATAAAATTATGCTTCATTGAAGAAGTAAATATACTACAGACTCATATACCTGCGGCAGTTTCTTTTAAGCTAGTTTTTTAGGAATCACTGTCCTGATTTCGTCTGATCAAAGGAAGAAAATGCATAAAATATGAAGATTATTGGATTTTATCTTTGAAAAAACATGGGAAATGCTGTTCGCTAGATTATTTTCTGCTTAGCTTACATGCTGTGTTATAAGAATGTGTTTTGTAATAGTCGTTATAGTGGTTAGTGACCGAAGCGCCACCGAAGTTGACCACTGAACATAATGTTTCAGAAAAAACCGAACGCTGCAATGTCACCCTGGCATATGCTATCCAGTATAGCAGAAAAGCCCTGCAGCGATCTAGGCCGCGTTTTGTGGAATTCAAATTTAAGCAAATAAATAAATACATTGACAAACAAAGCCTATTTAAAATGCACAGTTTCATATACAATTAAGCTACATAGGCAGTTGATTTACATAGTTTGAAGAACTGTATTCATAAGAATAGTGACTTTCTGCTTAACTACCTTAAGATGGTGTGGGGGGAGCTGTCTAGGAAATTTTGTTGTTGATTGTGTAACCCAAGTAAGTATGGTTGGATACTCTTTTTATTGAGGTTCCGCAGAGCATAATCGTGGATTGTTTTCTATCTGGAGCATTCTATCTCTTTGCAACATTTTTATTTTGGAAAGGGAAATCAACTGCTTGTGGCTCTTTGTTTACGTTGCAAAAAGTATCTAGGAGGTAATGCGGTTTTGCCTCCACATTCTTCCTTCCAGGGGCAACAAATAAGAAATCATCGAAGGCTTGCAGATGAGTGTAATAGTGCCACTCAAAGATTACGTTCATCTACAAGCCTTCGCTAATGATTTTATTAGTTATTGGTTGTTTCTCATTGGTTAGTGATGCTGGCTGCCGAACCTCGAATACCGGGAAGAAATGTATCTTTATAAGAGTATAGTGTTTGCGCAGTAAGAGATCACTCAAAATATACTGAAAAACTGAAGCCCTTTCGAGAGGTATGCTAAGGGGAGAAGGTTAGGAGACCCTCAGACAGTTCCCACTGCGTTCTTCTTTAAAACTGGGCCGGACGCTTAAAGGTAAGCAAGGAACAGATATACCACAGTGATTTGTGATATTACAGAGATGCTGACAGATATTCTACCGCTAGTGTTACGTTTATTTACTATCCACTGCGGCTCCAAAACTAAATATTAAGGAGAAAAATAAAAAAAGATCAGCATATATTACACTAGCAATAGCTCGATGAATGATCCTATACGTGTGGCGCCAAACATTGCTTAGAAGATAACTATATCATCGAGATTATGTTATTGAAATTGATTAGCTTGAAATCAGAAATGACATCCAAAATTGGTAAGTAAATAGGATTTCAGGTAACAGTCATTTCTAGGACACAAATCATTTAGTAAATATTATTTTTGGAGTTTCAGAAAAATACCTATGGTTGGATTTCTTGTTTATGCACAATGACTGTGATTATTATTAAAATGCTGCTATTTAAATGCTGCATTTAAATGCTAAAAATTTAAAAACGCTACAAACGTAGTAGAAGTGACAGGACACCGTGCAGCGTCCTTCATCTTTACAGATGTAGGTAGCTTTTGTCAGTCCTATGTATGAAACTCCGTATTTTGGAATAACGTAAAAGCTCTTAGGTAAGAGCATGATCCGATATGTCTCAAAGAAAATTGATTTTGATGAGTTTTAAGAAAAGATAAAATTGAAACATATTTCTAAAAAATGGTTCACGCACAGGTAATAATAACAGGCAACAGCTATGTTACGCTACTCCAGAAGGGATAAGTTTAGTCACTGGGACACGGAAGTAACCGCTTAAAAGTTTAGTCTAGATTCCTCTAATTACTGGCTAATAATTTAAGTATCTATCGGCTGTAAAGCTAATATTATTGCAATTCCATAAAGACGTCTGAAAATACTTTTTTGTAGCAACTCATCATCCGTAACATCTTGCTTTTATGCTGATGCACTTACATATAATATTCTTGTAAATTGATATACGCCTTTTTTATAATTGCATGACTGATAATTTAGTTGGTAACTGACTTCCGAGACATAATTCACATGCAGCTTATCATCAGCTTCTTTTGGTGAACTCTACAACAATAAATAGGGCTTCTTAGAACATAGAATTAGAATCTGTTTATTAAGCATCGTTCTTTTACTTTTTTAATGTAATGAAAGATAATCTGAATTCCAATCGTAAGCCCTTTGACAAGCACTCAATATCATTATCTCTATATGGAGAAATTTAAGCACTGGCTGAATTTTATTATTCGTTATTTTCGTTCGAAATATTATAGCATTAAACATATTTTTTCTAATTGTAATAAGTTTCAAATTTAGCAGAAAATCTGATTTTAATATGTAAAACAAAGACCATTTAAAATAATTGTAGTATATTTATTACATTTTCTCCCTACTTCCAGCATGTCTTCGTAATAACATTTAAATGTGTAATGGTAGCTCACTCGGCGATTATTCTAGAGGTCCAGGTTCGAGTTCTGGAGACGGCATTGCATATTTTTCACAACTCCTGCTTCAAATAATCCTAATGACGGTACAACATATATGCATTTTAATTATAAAGGCTTCAATATTTTGAATGCTTGCTTGTATAAGTGAGAATAACTGTATATACTCAGTCATCCCTTGTTATAATAAAGCTGTAGAGAAATTAAAATCAGGGTATGGATAAATGAAGTTTGCTTCAACAGCAGCAAGCTCAATTTG
Source organism: Stegodyphus dumicola (assembly GCF_044657685.1). Classification (NCBI taxonomy): domain Eukaryota; kingdom Metazoa; phylum Arthropoda; class Arachnida; order Araneae; family Eresidae; genus Stegodyphus; species Stegodyphus dumicola. The sequence continues at coordinate 91,994,064 of NC_140772.1, read as the reverse complement.
GATACAACTTTGGGCCTGAAGATGAACTGCAGTGATGTACATTGTTCAGATTAAGACTTTTTTTGTTGATGTTTACATTTTTTTCTCTTTATTATAACTCTAGTTTGCAAACTAACTAATAATTTCTCTTTTCCTGGGCCTTGGAAATAGTCATATAACTAATTAGTCATTTACCATTCAAATCAGCTTTTAGAACTAATCCTGGAGTTTTTTCCTATAAAGACTAGCTGAAGAAAATATGTGAGTATACCCCATATTGACAAAACCAACTTAAAAATAATCTAAAAATAGATGGATACTGAAATTCAAAATCACAGTATGTTAGTTTTTATCAAAGCAATGATATGAATATAATTAGAACCATAAAACTTTAGAATCCCTCTTTTATATTAGGAAAACAGGAAGTAAAACTCTTTTATATTGGAAAAAAGGAAAGTAAAATATTTGTATTGAAGAAAGGAAAGTATAGTGTTTCTTTTTTTTTTTTTTTTTTTTTTCCAAAATTATTCAAATTGAAATTATTGAAGAAAGTCTTAGGACATGGCTTATAGACCTTAATGTTTACCACTATACAGCAAATAAGGAATACCTGAAAATAAAATTTAGAGAGCAATTACTGTCATTTTTATATCAGATATTTCAATTTGTAATATCAGATTTTTGAATTTGTAATATCAGATATTTGAACTTATAACTGTAAAATCCTACCATCCAATATTGCTCTAAAAATTGAACATTTCTTCCTTAATAATCCATTTTTATATAAACTCAGATTTCTTGTGACGGTTGTCGACTGCAATGCAATTTAGTAGCATTGGAGAGATAGGTGCCTACAGTTGTAAGCTCTGATTCAGTCAAAGTAGTACCATTAGCAGAACGACTGACAGCAAATCGCACAAACCCTTCCTGAATGAAAGTCTGTTTCTATTGTTTGGCACTTTTGTCGGTATTTGGTAGTTTTTGTCTTTATGTTAACATACCTGTCAGTAGATGACTGTGATAAATTTATTTTCCGCTTTTACTGGATGCTTGCTATTCAGAAATAGAAATAGCAACAACTGTCATCTGTGCATTTTAGCAAATGTCTTCATGAAGCTGTCACCTTTCACCTTGGGATTTACGAGGCAAAAATGATTTATGAACTGCCTATAGAATTTAGAGAAATAGGGGAATTATTTTCGCTATAAATTTATATGTACTTCTCAAATAAGCAAAACTCATGCAAAATTGATTTAGGAATCTTCAAGACAACTGTCACCTCTTCATAACCGAATACATAAAGCATAACAAAATTTATCTGTAGAATTCAAATTACCCTCAGGAGAAGACCTCAAACAGCTGGTAACCTTATTTTATATTTTACATCACTGTTCTGTTGCTTATATATATGTATGGTACAAATTTATTGAATCAGTAGGTAAGACGAAAGTGGGAAACTGAAAACATTTTGCAAGTGGCAATAACTTTTAAAAAATGTTGCTTCTATTTAGCATATGATGAATCTATCCCCAGCAGAAGAGAAAGTCTTTTATAATACAAGTCAGGTTATCATATATTTGAGCCCAACGCATGGATTAGATGGTACAACATTAGATTAGGATAACATTAGATGCCATTGCATCGGAGTTCAAAATACTATTACGAATGAACTGAAAATTCTCTGTGATTAAATACTTAAATTAACTGAGTATCAGCATTGAAAATAATTCTAATTGACAATCAGACTAGAATAAATAAAATAACTTTTCAATTCTTCACAGAGGCTGTAACTGAAATCGTACTAAAAGAACTCCCACTGGATAATATAATATTGAAATATTAATGCGTATTATTGGCAAATACTTTTCCATACTGTTTAAACACTTCACAAATGACACGAAAGTAACAATGAGACGGTGAAGATTTCATTCGCGTTTGAGCTGCTTGCACCTCTACAAAAATGAATTTTTACCTATTAAAATATTATTGAATAATAAGTACACTGCACACAACAAAAATAAAATTCTCGCTATTTAAGTAGGACAATATACTTAGGATAAATTCAAATAAGTAATAAGTAAGAAAGATTAACAACAAGAGTTTCACGATTAAATTAAAAAAAAAGTGATAAAACACACACACATACTGACACACACAGAGAAAAAAAGAGAATAATAATAAATCTTTCCGATTTTAACGGTGGTACAGAAAAGCCTGACTTCTGAAAGGTTTCAGATTGGTTATTTTCAGAAAGGTTTCATATTTAACGGTCGCTCTAAACAGCGGTCGGCAACCGGCGTTCCACGGACCACTTGTGGTCCGAGGAAACGGTTTGATGGTCCGGAGAAAAATTGGGCTATACATATATTTTTATGGATATTCAGTTTAAAATATGACAGATTTTCTAGGGTGTCAACAGGCAATTTGATGGATTTTTATGAGAACCATTTGCATCCTTGTTTATAATTGCATCACTGGAAGTTTACGTTTTTGTTTTGTCTAACTGCTGATCGATGGAGGCATTGCTGAGTAAGTGATGATTATTAGTTTACAATAACTAAAAATTGGCTGCATAATTCTATCAGTTTGTGGATACTAATTTGCGTTTTCCGGTTTAGTATTGCTTTTTGTGAAGATGCTTTCCAGCGATATAGAGATGTGAAGCTTTCTGTACAAGAAGGTAAGATTTTTTTTTTGTACTCTTCGTATAATTTTTCAATGTGAACGAAATATGTGTAGTTTGTTGATTATTATCGTATAAATATATTTACCTTTTTTAAAATTCATATTAGTGGTCCGCCAAATATAAAAATATATATTTAGTGGTCCGTGAAGTTCCGAGGGTTGACGACTGCTACTCTAAAGGTGGTCAGGGGTGGTCTCTATAGGTTAAGGTGTCTTACGCTCTCTCTAAGCTCGCAGCCTACCAGTCTGCTTTTGCACTCATTCCTGTTAACCACTTTTCCCCTATCGTTTTAGCTTTATTACTAAGCATCGTTTTCTTCGCACTTACGCCACATTCAGATTAACAACCAAATCACAAAATTTTTAAAAGCTGCGCAACAGCTTATGTTAAGAATTCCTTATGCAGTGTTAAAGGGTGACACATATTTTTATAGTTTCAGGCTTTTCTCAGTCCGTCATATGAATATTGAATTTTCTTATTAAAGGCTGATACCAAGTTTATTTTGTATTTATATTATTAAATTTTTATATGTTTACTTTTTTAATTAAATATAACGTTCTTCGCATTAACGCCGCATAAAATTCAGTTCATCAGCAAAATCACAAATTATTTAAAAACAGCCCGACAACTTTAGAAAAATATAGAATTCCAAGCATTCAGCCTTGCGCGCCCGTGATACAAAAATTTTATTCCGTACAGTGTTGCCCTTGCTCACTTTCTAATCCTCTTCAAATCATTTCGAATTGATTCAGATATGACATAAATAATAAAAAAATCAAAATTAAAAATTCGGGTTTCCAGGTGCCTGAACTATGAATCGCAAACAAGAAAAAAAGTCGAAAGTTTAGAAAAAATAATACAGATTTATAACAATATTTTGTAATTTCCTGGTGCTAATAAGGAAAGTAAATTTTGGTTTTTGACGATAATATTGCTGATACATGCTTGATATTTAAAATTAAACGATTTAATTTGCTTAAAATTTATAAGGTTAGATTCAATACCTAAGTTTTCAGATCAAAGTTAGTTTTCTTCGTGATTTAAATTGCTATGTTAAGTAAACCTGTCATGGTTCAACTTCTTTCCAGAATATACAAACTGATACAAGGTTCTACTTATCGAATACATTTTACAACAAATGTTTCTTCATATACAAATTTAGAAATGAAGTCAAATTTCTAAAAATTTATTCATATTCAATTTGTTATGAAATTTTAGATTACGCCAATTCTTTAATCATTTTTTCTGTGACATTTAAAATTAAGCCAATTATTTTTGTCACTTCGATGCTGTGAATAAATTAAGTAATTTTTCCCTGGTCATTTTTTTAATTTGTTTCAAGCTATTTTAAGCAGAAAATAAATGAGTGTGAATAAAAACGATTACATAAACAAAAGCTTCTAAGTCTCTTAAAAAAGACATCGTATAAAATTGAATTAAGAAAACGTAATTGTTAATAACGGCATGAAATGTATTTTTAAAGAATAATTGCCAAACGTTCAATGGTCATTGGAACCTTGTGAAATCAAAAGATTCGCATTCGCATACCATTTACATTCGGCTAATTAAATAAAACATTTTCAATTCATTTTTAAAAATACATTCTTTACAAAGACCACATGAAATCCCCCCCCCCATTTTCTCGAAGAAGTGTATAAGTCTTATTAAAGAAACATATTGGAAACTGAACGTAATTTCTCATATTTTGAAATTTATGACTCATCATTTATCATTATATTTATATTATATAGGTTTTAATACCTATTACTACTTTCTGTGGCATACATTAGAAGAAAGAAAGTCATTGAACAGTTTTAAAATGTACGTGTACAATGTGCCTTTATCACAATGCATATAATTACAGTTTTTTTTTTAAAGTTTTAATACCGTAGTTGTCATACTGCACTAATAGTCACATTCATCGTACAAAAGACTGTATCCTAAGCAAATTTTATATTAAAATCAAATTAGTTTAGTATTTAATAAGTCAGATATATTTTAATACTGATGTTAATGTTTCTTAGTAAAGACCAGAAAAGAATTTTAGTTTGAACATATCAGGTATGATATTAGTTTCTGCTTTAAAATTAGTAGAAGACATTTCGTGTGCAAACTTTTCGAGCTTGCCGTAAACATGCAAACGTAAATGCAATATGGGTTTGTCAAAATCATTACAAACCTTAGTATAGCGCGAAGTATAAGCTTCTTGTTAATATAAATGTGTGTTTGAGACTTCCGTTCAAGCATCTTAATTTTTGAAAACTATCCATATCCTAACATAGTAGGCACATGAAATGATTGGCATGTTAGCCATCATCTAACGTACACTGACTACCAATAAGTATTTGGACACCTATGCAAATGACAATATCTGCGGTCCTAAGGTACGTCACGGTCTCCGCCGATATACGTTGTGTAGGAAACAGCATCAGCTTTAGTCGCATGCAAGATACATCGCAATTCGGAGCTTTCTGATTTCGAGAAAGGTATAATTATCGGGTATCACAAATGTGGCCGATCCTTAAGGGACATATGTAGCGATCTGAAGTACCCAAAATCGACAGTGGCCTATGTGATTAAGAAGTAGAAGGTGAGCGGTGATTGTCGGAATGTGCCCCGGAGTCGGCAGACCAGCGAAACTGGAAGATAGAGACCGACGAGTGCTGTCCAGGGAAATTCGGAAGAACCGCACCCAACCGATGGCCCACATCCGTGAGGAGCTTCAACAGCATCCGGGAGTATTGTTTCAATGAATACCATCCGTAAGGAAGCACATCTGCTTGGTTTTCATGGTCGTGCTGCTGCCCATAAGCTTTTGATCACAAAGTCCAACCGCGCTGCTCGGTTAATGTGGTGCAAAGCGCATCGAAATTGGACCCTAAAGATCAGTGGAAACGGATTCTTTGGAGTGACTAATCAAGGTTCACCCTTTACCGTTCGGATGGCAGGGTCTGGGTCTGGCGTCTACCTGGAGAACGTCTCCTGCCAGAATGCATTGTGCCAACAGTCAAGTTCGGCGGAGGTGGAATTATGGTCTGGGGTTTTTTCTCCTGGTATGGGCTGGGACCATTGGTCCCCATTCATGGTAAGCTCAACTCCGATGCCTACTGCACTATTTTGGATGACAATGTACTTCCTACGTTGTGGCAGTTTTACGGGTTGGACCCCTGTTACTTTCAGGACGACGATGCCAGTTGTCATGTTTCGACGCTAACCAAGGCTTGGTTTGGGGGCAATGGAGTTCATCGAATGGATTGGCCTGCCCAGATTCCAGACCTGAACCCAATCGAGAACCTCTGGGACGAGTTACATCGCCGAATTCAGGGGTGCACTACCCGTACAAAATCGGTGGATGAACTTCTATGTCTTCTCCAAGCCGAGTGGAAGAAAATACCACTAGCTGCCATACAAAGACTTGTGGAAAGTATGCCCCGGAGGGTCCACGCTGTAATTACCTCTCGTGGAGGCTCTACCAACTGTTGATTTTGAATAAAGTTAGATTTTCTTTTCTACCACAGGTGTCCAAATACTTATTGGTAGTCAGTGTATTAGTACACTGCATGTTCAGGCATGTATTTAGGACTTTTCAAAGCACAGAAATATTTTGTAAGTTTTCTTTTTAGAAAATTATAATCCATACAATTTACCGAACTTTGTGACTAAATAAAGAAGAAAACTGAATTGAGGCATGAATTTTTTAGGCTATCAAACCGCGATAAAAATCTTTAGTCTTAATAACAGTTCCAAAGTTCAGATCAAATGACTTAAAATTTACATAAATAAAATACATTGCAATTTTTAAGTTTTGAAAATACTAATGCTAATATTATGCAGTTTATTACAACATGGTGTAAATTTATCATCTTCAGATACTGGCTATCGGGGAAATATCTATGTATTATTTAGTTTAAGGCCTTTATATGATGAATTCAACAACATTATAAACATTGTATTCCAAATTTAATAAAATTAATCGTATAACGAATAAAAGAATAATCATGTAAAAGCAGTCCTTCATATTCCCAATTTAATCCTTTATTTGCAAAATTGTAAATGAAATATACAATAAAATATTATAAAACAAGCCATATTAAGTAAAAGGAATTTCTGTTTACGCAATGAACAGTGAAAGGAAGCGTTAAGGAAACTACAGATATTTTAAAACTCAGTTTCAGTTTTAGATGCAGAGGATCTATCTTTTCCTCTCTCTGTGTCTATGTATTATATATATATATAGAGAGAGACTATATAGCCTATACATTGTAATAATATATTGTAATATATTGTACACATACGTACACATATATATATGTATGTATGTGTACATATATGTATGTGTACGTGTACGTATACGCATATATATATATATATATATATGTATGTGTATGTGTACGTATACGCACACATATATATATATATATATATGTAGGTATGTATTTAATAGACAATAAATGAAAGAAAATAATGCGTTTAAAATTCATCCCAAGCTCAGTTCGGATTAAACATATGCAAAACCCAAAACCCAGAAGCACACTGGCAAACTGCAAGAGAAAGGGGCTTATTCTATTTTTGTCAAAAACAAAAATAGAATAAGAAATTTACATCTTTCGCTGCATCGCTATCAGGGGTTGGTGAAACAAAATAAGTAAATAAATCAGTCTGTTTGTAAGCCATCAACGACGCAAATTAAAGTTTAAATATTAAAATAATCTCGGAAGACAGTTAAGATAATGTATGTCTTTATCAGTCAAATCTCTACAGGCAGAAATAAGCGGTGTTAAAAATTGTAAATTTGTAACACCAAAAACATAAATTTAAACTATATTATTATTTTGAGCAGCCCGAGTCCAACAATCCAATATACTATAATGTATTTCTTCTGCCTTCTTAGGTGTCTTCGTGGTGAGACAGTCTGCAAGCTGGGGGCGTATTCCAGAGGTCCTCGGTTCGATTCCCGGCGAAGGCGTTGCTCAATTTTCATCTCCCCTGCTTCCAAAAAAATACCTAATGTCTCTACAATGTGAAAAATAAAAAGTATATGTAAATTCTGAATTCATACAGGTCGGGTTAAAAACAATGAAAATTTTTTATAGAAAAAAATCACAAACTAGCAAAAAAGTTTAAAACTTAAATAATGGAAATTCACCATAAAAGAAGGAATTAAGTGTGAAAATGCATAATTTAAAATATGCGCACGATTATTGCACAACCAAAAAACCTAATTTCTTTACGCAATTCTGATATTAAACTATATATTCTAACAAGTGACTAGTGATAACATCTGACGTAACGTCATTCTTTATATTTAAACAATTTGAGGACATTTGCCTCTGTGTTACATTGTAAGAAAAACATGTTATAAATGTATGTATATAAAGAGTAATATTTCTCCTGAGCCTTGACGGTCAACTGGAAATTGCTATAGCGCTTAACCTCGTTTTCAAATTCTAAAAAATTTGCTACCTCCGTATTCAAAGAAGTTCGACTTCCTACTTGATATTCACGCAGCAAATGAAATCCAGAGTTCAGACTCAAGAAATGTTATAATCTAATTTACAAGCATGTCTCTTCCCTCCAAGATCGTAAAATAGAGAGTATATTCCTTCCTATATCCGTAGCATCAATCGAGGTATCTTTATTTTTACCCTTTAGATCGGGGATGCCCGAGTAACGCACTTGATTTCGGACGTGCTCAGAATTTATTCTTCCTTAGCTATGTCTGTAATCTGGGCAAAATGTCTTTTCTTTCTATGAAGAAACTTGGTATGGATTTTTATTTTTATTCTGAATTACTGTAAGGAAAAATGTAAGGGTTTTATATGTGTATCTTTCAGAAGCGCGTAAGAAAGCAAACGTAATTATACGGTTGAGTACGTGACTTTTCGTGGGAGGATCCTCAAATTGTTGTCTTTGCAATGAATGAGAATATCGGAGAGTTTTATTAATAGTTGTGAATGCGTATTCATTTAAGCTACGAGGAATGTTAAAGTTTTAGGTATCTCTATTTATTATTTTATTTTTCGGGTACATGATTTTAACTCTCAGCTCAAATGAAATAAAAAAAAGCAATAATCGTTATTCAGTTTAGTATGCAGTACCAGATCCTTGGAGAAAAAAGAAATGAATATCAATTCTCTTCATTATAAACTGGCAACTACAATGTACAATATTTAATTAAAAAAGGTCTGGTAAAGTTTTACCTATTTTCCGATATTATAACAACACCAACTTTATTACTTATAGTCTGATTTCTTACGCTCTTAAAATCAAAGAATAACTTAATCTTATTATTAGAATTTGAATTATAGCTCGTAAAATGTATTTTATTTAAACATCAACTTGATAATTTTTTTAGTACAGGTACGAAAACTTCCTCCCACCCACGAAAAAAATTGACCCGACCAATGCGTACTATTCAAGTATTGGTTGGGGCAGTTTTCTAGCTCTTGTCTAAAGCGTGACTTAGGTTTCTCAATACGAGGAGGAAGGCGAAAGACAATATAAATATTTCGTGCCCTTTTCCAAGATTCGAACCCTAAGCCAAGGTTCATCATGACAATAGGGTGACAAATTTAGTAATTAAATTCACTGATTTTAAATACAATTTCTTCGATCGTTAAAATGTCAGCGAATTTAACAGTCTTTCATAAAATATATGAAATTAAGCTAATGCTCAGAAAATAGCATTAGCTTAATTTCATATATTTTATGCCCTTTTTTCAAATCAGAAATCTCTAAATTTTCAAACCCCAAACACCTAGTACTTTCTACTCATAAAATATTCGTTTTTAGTTCCTCTTTTCAATAATTTGCAAAACAGAAAAGTGTTTTTAAACTTTTGCGTCAGCTGCTTTCTATGTAATGGAAGATTCAGGTCAAATTATTGTTATTCACTGGAAATATGATTAAATAATATTATAAATAGGAATATGGCTTGATCAAGCCATATTTGCTGTCAATGTACCATTGAAACTTAAGTAAAGTAACTGACATTTTCTAGAGACAGAATTAAAAATAATGTTAGTAAAAATGGAACTGATTTAAGAATTAATGTGTCTTGTAAACGACTGTCTCCGAATCAGCAGCAACGAGAAAATTGCAACAAGCTTTTAATAGTTCTGCAAACTGACGTGATGTAGTTTCCATTTCTAAGATCTTAAAGGAAATGTATATATATTTCAGAAAATATTCTGAAATAAATCCATGAAAGAACATTTCTTTCCCCTTTTCTGTAAAAATGAATAGCATTATTTTATATAAATAATGTTGATTTTGGAAAGGAAGTAATTATGCTTTCACTTATACAGTATGACGAATTCTAGAATCTCCTTTTGCGTGCTTAAAATGTTTACCCAGCTGTACTTTATGAATATGTTGCGACATTCAAAAACGTTCTTCATTTTTGAGTCCCTATCATTACAGAGGATGAAAACGCCTACATTTTTCCTAAAACTCTAAAAGCATAAGTTTCTCTAACAGACTGGTATGAAGTTACTTTGTATTTTCGTGCATAGAACGTTCTGTAAGCATGAGTATTTTGAAAGCCTGCACGAAGTACTTTAGATTTACAGGAAAAGCTGTTCCTATTTGAGAAGAAACGAAAATTTCCAATTTAAGCAGAAGGTCCAATTTGTAAAGAAAATGGGCGTTATGTTTTTATTATTTTAAGTCAAGAAAATATGTTACGCTAAAACATCGCAGCGCATTCGATACTTTATTTCTAAAAATACAGTACAGTTAACGTTTCCAGTCTCCTTATTTTAATCCCGAATTTTTTTGTGAACTAAATGTTTTGCTTATCATATGATTTTATTCTCAATATTAATTGTTATAAATATTCAGTTTATTTTATGTGATTTGAATTACCTTAATCTTATTTTAGTTACATTTACCTCCTTCGCGGAAGCAAGAAAGTTTGATCTGCAGAAAAAATATTTCCATCAGTAAAATGCTTTCTTCTGTGAACGAAATAATCTACTTCAGTCTAATTTTAATTCAATGTAAATTCTAAATTTAGCCATACTTAACCCTGAAATTTTTCAATGCTTTTATTATGAGTTAAATTAACTGAGAATAAATTTGATGGAATATGTTGTAGGAGCTCATTTTAAGTACCTAATAGATATTTTTATTTTTGAACACGTTTTTCTTTACTTCCTTATTTCCCACCTACAATTCCCTGTCAGAAGGAGTTTTCAGAATCGCATTTTATGTAAATGAGGTAGAACCAGTATTTAAATTGAAGTCTCGGTCACTTCAGTAGAACAGCTTAAAAATTCTTAGTACAGCGTGATCTGGCTTCTGGCCAAATCGTTGCTTTAAGCTTAATCTAATTACTTTCGATCGTATTGTAACATTTCTGTTAGTATTTGCAGGTGATATTCAATACCTGCCAACTCTGTTAGTGATTTCTGTGCAGCTTCGGCTGGTTGTAGTATAGTTATCATTATATTTGTCTCTTATTTTCTATCTTAAGTTAAATACCAAGTGGAGGCTTGCTGTAAGCCTAAGAATGGGCCATCTGTGATTCATTATTGAGTTGAATAAAATGGTAATTTAATCCTTTTTTTGGCCTTGTTTTTATACGTGAACTCTACGATAAGTCGCTACACAGTTCACATTTATTCTAGCTATCAAGAACAACAAATTTAGCTAGAACATTACAATGTAAATAAAGCTTTTATCCATCGCCAGCAAACAAAATTGAATTTGGGTAGCGATATACGTTGTTAAAGAGTTCTTGTAATCACCCTTCATGTAGCAAACCAAATGACAGAGTCTTATGTAACTGGATAGTTTTTCAAACGAAACAAATCAGGTTTTATAATGCATTATATTCTTATATTCTCTAAGCTTGTTAAAGAATTTTTTAGCAAATTCTAGTCTATTTTCGCTGTTAGCTTTCCATATAAATGGTATTCAACTAACTATTCGAAAATATCAATTTTTTTAATATTCTAGAAAGAATTCATTTTCTCTAGTAGCTTCCCGAAGTTCTGATGCAATCAAAAGAGCTAATAAAATTATTTAATTATATTAAATTAATTAATTTATATTATTATAATAAAATTGTTCACTTTTCCTCTGTTCTCATTAGCTTGAACTGCAATGATCATCTCCCAGAATTATGCTTTCATTTCTAAAGTTCCAGTCATTTTAACACTAGAAGCACCAAGCTTTATCCCTAACTAGAAGCGCCAACGGCAGTCAAATTGACTGCTCAACGAATTAATGTATATATTCAAATGCAAATGCTTTATAATGCTTTTAAGAATATTAATTACTGTTGTTAAACAACTTTAAAGAATAACAGATTATTTTAATAAAAAGTAGAGGATATTTTATTATAAATTTCAGCCTACCCTTAATAAAACACATTTTACAGCTTTTCGCAATTTTTACAAAACACAACTTTCTCAATATTGGAAGTGCATTTTCCACACACATAATATGAACATTTTTTACACACATCACTTGTTTTGTTGTTGTTACAAAGTTCAATCTGGCATTGATGTCTTTTCTTCGAGAGTCTATTGCTAGATTTGGAAATTTCCTGGGGCAATTTTGCGGTTTTTCTTCTGTTTAAATAAAGCTCTCTTAATTCCTCTGCTAATTGAAATAGGAAGTCGTGCCTTGTAATATTTTTATCACTCAACTTATGGTAGATAATTCAGGCATTCGTCCCTGCTAAATCCAGCATATTATAGAAAACATGCACAGGCTATCTACGTGAAGCAGCGCGAATAGAATATTTACGCGTCATCTTGTCAACGATATCAACTCCACATTTGGTTTTGTTGTAGAACTCTACTGTTTCTGGAAGCTTTTTTTTATTTTGTGAGTCTATATTTACACTTTGTATGTAAGGTACTTAGTAGTAGGACATTTTTATTCCTTTTTCCCTGATAGAAAGTGAGCGTAGTTTCACCATTCTTTAGCGAAACAGTTTCAAATAGCCGGGTTTTTGATTTCCTTACTTCATGCGGAATTTCTTGTCAATGTCTTCTTACTTTGCCGACAAAACTTGTGTTTTTCATTTTAAGTCTTCTAGTTAATGATAGTGAGGAAAAATAATTGTCCGTTGTCAAATTTCGACCTGAATTCAGATAATGGCTTAGAAGACGCATTACAACATTTTCGGGAAGACTTTCACTTCTCGATGTATTTTTTCCAAGATATGGAAAAGCATTGCACATATACTTCGAGTCTACATCGACTAATTTGATACCGAATTTATCCGGTTTTTTCGGCATATACTGTATAAACTTACACCTGGCTTTGGATGGAAATAACTGCTCATCCACAACTAGATTTTCTCCTGGTTTAAAGGAAATCGCACAATTCTGTATAAATTTATTCCAAATATCGGATAAAAGTGCAAATTTATCACTTTCTAAACGCTGAGTCCTAGTTGACTTCAAGTCGAATCTTAGATATTTCATAATGTCTCGAAAACGATTGCGAGACATTGTTTCTCGGAAAATAATGTAATTCTTCTGTAAAATAATGTAATTCCTTCTGTAAATAATCAGTGAATGAAAGGAATATATATGTGCGCCAGACGTTTTTCCCAAGAAAAATACTTTCTGAGCGAGAATACCATATAAATCTACCCAGTATTACTAGCTGTCATTATGACTGTTCGTGGCGCTTTTAGGTATAACTAATAATATCTCCGTTAATTTTAATTTCATTCAATTTATATTTGGTACCAATAATTTTCGACATCTTTTAGGAAAATACCAAAATTTGTGACTTCTTAAGATAAAGGGTTCTTAAGGAATCCAAGGTCAAATGACGAAAGCAGTCAAAATGACTGCTCTGGCGCTTCTAGTGTTAAACTTATTTATAATACATTGCACAATAAAACAAATGTATTTATCAGATTTCCTTTGCCTAATAAATGTTTCCCATTTTTGAATAATTGTGGTGCTCAGTTTCATAAAAAAGATAAAACCTCACGTAAAACGTCTCCTGAAGCACACAGAAATAAACTGCTAATTACGTAGCATAACTATGTACTATTATGTAGCTATGCCACACAATTAGCTGCTAGTTCTTGTTATGGTAGCAAACCATTTTGCACACGAGAAAATTTAAATTATCTCAAGATCATAAATATTTTTTCTTTACAATTTTAAGCATTTTCAATGTTAATTATAGAAATTAGCTCTATTTTAAGCTTTTGAGTGCTTCCTGTTGTATTGTTGTACTGATAAGATTCCTGTTGTATGTGTTATAAGGTAGTTGCGTGCTAATGTTTGGAAATAAACTAATTTAAAAATGTTTATGCATAGTATATGGATATTTTTCCTTCACTGAAAATTTCTATATTTGCATCTATTTGGGTGATTTTCTGAGCCAGTTCATTCCTGTAATTTAGAATCTTCCTACAATGAGGACAATATACATATGAATAGATTTCATGTCACGCCTATGAACGCAAATGAGTTAGTCAAATCATTGTTATACTGTTTAACCAACTACTGGAAATCATGCCATTAGGCAGGCGAAAATGTGAGCAACTGTTTAGTGCATGTATCCATCAAACTGAATCTTATTATAATCTCTAATTAATTATAAATTCTCTTAAACATAAAATTTAAAAATTGCACAGAATTATTCTAACTCAGTTTTGTATTTTATATTATACTGATTAATCATACACCTGCAGTATCAAAAGACAAAAATGTGCACACATATATTTTTTAATATTTTGTAAATAAAACCTATTCTATTGAAATATTTATTTTAATTTCAATATTTTAATTACCACTTAAATAATGTTTTTGAAGTAATCTGTGTCAGAAAAAAGTAATATATTTTTATTTACATTTTCCTGTAAATAAGTCTTTCGTTTCATGTTTGTTTTTTCTCTTAACTTCCTGATATAAAACTACTGAACCAAATTCATCTGAACTCAAATCTGGAGAGAGAATTACACATAAACTGCATAAATTATATGCATAATAAATAAGTACATGAATAAAACATTTGTACAGAAATAATAAGCGGTTTCTTAAGTGAGGAAAATGAAGAATAATCGAAGTTGTGTTAATCATAATAGTATTTAATCTATGAAAATACGATAAAAAGGAACTTGATAACGAAACTTCTAACGTAAATGAAATTGGCGGATGAAAGGTAGCGTAAGATGCGATATTTCAATAATAAAGATTCTACAGCTTTTAACTGGATATTTCTTTCATTCTGAGATAAAATCATTCCTGCTTTTATCTCAGAATGAAAGAAATATACTCAAAATACCTTTATTGAGAGGTATTATTTTTCAGGATATCTCTTATTAGACAAACGCAGGAGAAGTAATGAATAAGAAAATAACATCGGAATGAAATCCCGTTTATCCC
The DNA here is from genome assembly GCF_044657685.1 of Stegodyphus dumicola. Taxonomy (NCBI): domain Eukaryota; kingdom Metazoa; phylum Arthropoda; class Arachnida; order Araneae; family Eresidae; genus Stegodyphus; species Stegodyphus dumicola. Next base: position 91,979,031 of record NC_140772.1, on the reverse strand, counting down.
AGCTAATTTGGATAGAGAGATTACAGATAATATATTTTTGAGATAATTTATATTGAATACTTTAAGCAATTAAAAGCAGAATTAAGTATGTATCAAAGATAAGCAAAACTGTGTAATTATTTCAGTTGCTTATCGTGATTAGAAGATATTTACATATTTTTTTTTTCATTTGAAACGACGAAATATTTAATTTAGACTTTTACGTGTGATAATTGCTAGTAGGTCACTCGAGGGTATTAGCTGGTACAGACTGATGTTTTTCTTCAACAACACATCCAATTTAAAAAAAAAAAAAATTCTTTGGTATTTTATCCCCAATATTATAATAAAATATTCCCGTTTAATTAACAAAACCTAAACAAATATTAATTTCCATAAACACTTCTTATAATGCAAAGTCTCCTGCCACAATGGCAAAAAATCTGGCTGGTATTTTTGGTGTGTAATAAAGTGTTTTTGGGATTTATTTGTACATTTATTATTTTTAATTACCTTTTTCTCATGACAGAAATTTTAATTGAAGCAATCTATTCATGAATATAGATGCTTGAAATCCTCTCTCCTGAACACACATTTATTTTATTGCTCACCATTTCTGCATACATTATATTGAGACAACTTAATTTCTATGTAAAATATGCTTTCAGTGCTAAAGAATAAATCATGAAAAAATGATAGTTTCGACTGAATGGTTCAAAGTATTTTATACACAGCTTTATTTAATTTGCTTTATCTGCTTTTTTATTTTTATATAAGTTTCTTAAGTTCTGACCCATTTCTACTTCATGATGAATGTGAATTTCTTTTCGAACATAAATTTATATGAATTGCATGTATATTTATGCTGTAAAATATGCTGAAAGATATTGGGACAGAGAATGTTAAGTATACCTACTTTGTTTCTACGCTGATTTCTCGTTCAGAGGCAGTTAGTCTCTTTTATTATTACCTTTCCTCATAATACAGTCAGGAAACAAAAAAAAAAAATATTTGAACTAAAACTTACTCAGGTATATGCGTAATAGGTTTAGCTAAAACAGTGCGAAAAAAACAGTATTGTTTATATTTTATCAGATAGGACAATTCGTAAGTGACTCAGTTTTAAAAAACCCTTTAGCCAAAATTCATAGTTTCTTCTTCTAATAATTATGGTTTATTAATTATTCTATCTTATCTCCTCTTAGAATCACGTCTGTTAGCCAAAAGAAAATTTTAAGGAACGGAACTCAAAACAAAATTTAATTAAATGTATACATGGATTTAGTCAAAACTCCCTAAAATATATTGCTTGTATAAAATACTTTGAAAACTCTAAAGATGGATCTGGCTATGTATTTTAATGAAGGCTCCATTTGTCGGACGGAAGAGTCGAAAGCTTTAGGGATTAATTCAAGCAAGAAACAAATGTAGGAGTTTCCTAAAAATTGAGAAAATCCTTGTTTGCGAAGCAGAAATAATGATCCAAAAATGATAATTAAACATGAGTCTTAAAAGGCAGAATAAAGGAATCATGAAGCTTCAGAGCAGTCATTCCAAGATAAACATGGATCAGTAAAATTTAAGAAAATAAATAATAATAATGTTTGAGAGTGTACTATACTGTTTTTTGTATTTTCTGTTACCTCAGTTTCTTTGATGACTTAGATGCGAGCTCGTGAATCCCTATTATTCAAACAATAGCGAATATTTTCTATTACATATATTACGTACTGTATTGAAGCAGTCTATTAAAATTTATCTTTAAAAAGAAATTCATTATGAAGTCAAATATTATGTTTAGAATATGCTGTAGGCATGCAAATTGGTAGTTCTGATTTTTTTCTAAAATTTGTAGAGACATTAGGATATATTTTGGAAGCAGGCGAGATGAAAAATGAGCAAACGCCTTCGCCGGAAAACGAACCACGAACTTCTGGAATACCGGCCCAGCGTGCAGAACCACCGCACCACGAAGGCACGCTCGGAAAGCGGGGGAAATATCTTCTAAGACTTTAAACTTGAAAAGTTTTTTTCTTTGCTTTTGTTTATACTAAGGCAATATGCGTAATATACACTATTTTACTTCATGTTTTGAAGTTTCTGTGGACCAGGCAGGCTTTGCTTCGAGGTTTCCTTTTTATGTTCTTCATGGAACTCATCTCACTGTAAAGCCCAGCAATCTGTTTTATTTCACACTATTTTATTTCATGTTTCGAAGTTTTCGTTGATCTTTCATGCTCTTCTTTGTGTTTTTATTTTCATGTTCTTGATGTGGTTTTTCCTTGGTGTAATGTTCAGCAACAGTCAGCCATCATAGTTGATGTCTTGATGAAATCTCTCACCAATCTCCTTTTTTTACTACACCCAAATTGTAAAATATTGCCTTGAAATATTTTAGAGATATTAATATTGCAATATTAATGTTATCTAAATTAATGTTTCTAATTAAGATATTAATTAAATTACGTATCGTTTGCTTATTTTGTGTATTCAACCTATAAATTATACGTTGCTTTATGCAATTTTTAAAGGAATTTTATCTTTTTGAAGTTATTTGACCAATTTATTTCAAGTACACCGATTTAATAGGAGGTAATGTAAAGTTCTATTGTATTACACCATTTCGTTTCCTCTGAACGAGAAACACAAATTTGTGACGGCTGTGTTTTTAATTTTTGATAATTGATTCTTAATGTAATAATTATTATGTATTCTTATATCTTAATTTATTCTTATTCTTAAAAGCGTTGAACTCTAAAATATTGCCTTGAAATATTTTAGAGCACGAAGGAAATAAATACTAAACTACTCGAAGAACGCAACATCAGTCAATTGCATTTGAAATTAAAACATAACAATATTGGTGAGTTTGTTTTTCCAAGAGTAGAAACAATTCATTACAGGAACTCCAAAATATGGAAGCAAAACTAACTACGGTGTAGCAAAAACTAAATAACATATGATAGTAGAGAATGAGAAAGAAATTCAAGGGTCCCAAATGATTATTAATATAATAATGAGAGAAATTAGATAAAAATTTATGAACGTGTGTTAAGAAGTTCTGATAATGCATTATAATAAAGTAAAAGAAAGACAGAGTGAAAATACAATTCTTTTAGAAGAAAAAAAGAGCAAAGGGTCATTACTAGGTTTGCCACAAATAGTTAAAAGAAACAAGTACTTAATTGATGCGTCAGAATATACACCCAAAATGATTTTCCTTTCTTTCAGACATTTCTTTGCTTCAGTAAAAAAAAAAAAAAAAAAAAAAAAAATTGCTAGGATTTGATGTTGGTTATACATTTAAAACTCCTTTTCTACCATCTATTTTTATCCACCTTTTATTCAAAGTTGAAATTTGTAGTATTCGTTTATCGTCCATATTATTAATATATTATTATTCTCTTTCCAAGAGCATTTACCCGTTATAGGCATTGCCCGCTACTAAAGCCGCAAGCTGTCCTCACTTTATTCTGGAGGAACCTCACAGGTGCGCCACCGTTGTCCCCTATGAAGGGACAGATAATTTACATCCATGCCCCCTCCGATATTCGAACCCGAGCCCGTCGTTACGGCAAACAGAGCATTAACCATTTTTCCGGTCTTGCTATGTACATTTCACTAGCATTTTTTGCGCTTAATTTCTAGTTTTCTAAGGCTGTTCTAAATACTTTTGCACTTTTAAAAACTAAACTAAATCCCATTCCTATATTCTATGACTTTACACTGTTTCAAGCCAAAATTTTCCCAATATAACCTTATTTTATATGCAATAGTCAATCAATAGAGATTAGCAAATCAGATCGAATGTATCGAAAGTCGGATCGAATATATTGAGCTTTTGCAGTAATTTACCGTATCACTCATAATAACATAAATCAGATATACATTTTTACAACATTCTACAAGTGTTTCAATTAGGTATTTGCGCACTTTTAAATTAACTCTGGCGGCATCTAATAATTCTCATTCTTTTCCTAAACATTAATTTTTCTCAATCTTGCTGAACGTATTTTGGTGTTTTCTAAGTTTATTTAGTTTTGTCTCAAATCTTAAACCTTTATTTCTCCCAAAAATTATCATAAATTTAATTTTTGTATTTTAACTTTAGTTATCGCACCTCAAGCGTATTTAGCACAAAAATAAAGACTATAACTAAATACCTAAAAACCCTGCGCAGAGAACTGAGGCTTTCTTATTAAACGTAATTTCATGATAACAATAATGGGAGTCCCAATTTTACAGATCTATGGGCAACTCCTTGTTAAAAATAATGACGGTATGGTTACTAATTCAGAAGTCAAACAACCAAAATCAGCGTTATATTTTTAAATTTTCACAGGAATATATAAAGAAATAAACGCTGAAAATATACCGCTGTTTGACTTCTGAATTAGTATTTGTTCGGCGTGTTACTGTGTCTTAATTAAAGACAGTATGGGTTTGAATTAAATTAATCCCTTTCACTTTCTTTTATTACATCATATTATTAAGTAAGGAAAAACAATTTTATTCTAATTTTTAAAAGAGGAACGTATAAAAAATAGCATTTTGTATTAAAAAGTTCCAGCTTAAAGAAGCAAAACACTTCAGTTGATTTTTAAGTATATGAAAAGTTAAACTTTTCTAGTCAAAATATCGCTCATAGTCTTATAACTGAATAAACACTTGCAATGACATGCGAATCATTTCACCCGTAACGCCTTACTTCATATTTGAAAGCGAATCTTTAAGTTCTCTTTCAAATATGAATCTTTAAGAAGTTCTTTGGACTTAACTTCTCGAGAATATTTGAAGTTCTCGGCTTAATCCTTGGAAATCTCGTTATTGCAGTAAGTTCCATCCGAAACTTAAACCGTAAGTTTCCTAGGCAACACCATAAATGTAAATCAAATTGCAAAAACTATTCGTTATATTATATTTATAGTTATTTTTTCATCGCGTTGATAGAATATTAAAGGCTTTTACGAATGGCAACGCATAACATTGCTTAAGACAAGTGTTAATCTGACAAGTATGAAATTTCTTTAACGTAGAGAAGCCATAGTAAATTATCAGTGAAACGATTCCTTACTTTCATTTAGAGTAAATGCGTGATAATTGGTTTCCTTTTTCATATTTAAGATAAAAACACTATTCTACCCACTTATAACTATACATTTATATATAGTTATAAGTGGTTTCTATGTTTGGTAACCCATTTTCTTTTCTTTATCATTACTTTTACTTCCGTTTTAGTTGGTTCACACCAGGATGTAAATTATTTAACATATGTGCAAACAGCATTCTTAAATTTAACACAGAACTTTTATCAGCGACCCTTGACCATTTTTTATCTCTTTTAGCCCAGCTTCTAAAATTTATGAATTTAGTTTCTGCTAGTAGTGTTTACACGCGCGATTCGAGAACTTGCTTATTTAATTATAGCAAAGCACTCTAGAGCTATTTGCTTAACAGGAGGGATACCTTTGTAGTGGACTTTTAAGGGGAACTGCCTCGTATACAAGGAGCAAACCAAGAAAATACCCATGTAGCCAGCCTGTTTGCAGGAATTCGAACCCTGGACTGAACTACCACTTTCCTAGCAATTCCAGGTACTGGGATAAAATTTACAATTGAACTTACAGCTATCTTGCCTTGTAAATATATACTTTAGGTGCTTAAGTTTACCACATTCGTTGTGTTGCATTTATCCCCTAAGAAGCTGTGTTTTGCTGCATTACTAAGCGAGCTATATAGTCTTGTTAAACTGAAGAATAGAATAAAAGGCTTTATTGTAAACATTCTTCCGAATTAAGGATTACTCCATTGGAAGTTTAAGACGAGGCAATAAGTCGCCTTGCTGGATAGAAGTAGAATTCAACAATGAAGTAATTAGGTTCCCTAAAAACTTAATTGTGTCAAATTATACAAGACGGACAGATATGATGGGTAGTAAAGAAAGTGTTTGCACTCGAAAATCGAACTGCAGCTTATGAAGTGTTTATGCTGCTGCTTATCTATCTCGTTCAAGAAATTATAATTTTTAAAGCAATAATTTTAATTCTATCTAGAACTCGGTAATAAATATTTACATTCAAATAATAGAACTTAAATTCATGATTAAATGTAACAGTATATAAAATAAGTAGGCTTAAATCTAACTTATTCAGTTTATGCTTCTTCTACATGTGATACATAGGTAAGGGAGACAATACTTTTCGGTCGAAAAAATAAGATAGCGAGTTTTCAATAAGGAAGCACGAGCTGATGTCTCAGCAACACGTCTTTACTGTTTTTACAATGGTGTCTATTTGTGTGAGGCGACTTTGTCGTCCACGACAACTCGTACATCAAACCTCCAAAAATTTCCGTTTTTCATAGCCGAACTCTTTGCTTTCTTGTAAAGAACGGATTAGATATTGAGCAAAATTAGATAGCTTGAAGTAATACTTGACGCAAATAAAAATTTTTAATGGCCAAAAGAAAGTGGTGCTTTAGCTGAAGTCCATAATAGTTTAGCAGCAATCGTCATAATATATTGTTGCATATATAATCTGTAATATATTGATGCAGTTGAACGAGCATTGTTGACTGATACCCAAATATCACCAGGATACACGCTCAGATCAAGATTAGTTGATTTGTTGATACTATGGGAATAACACAGAACAAAATGTATAAGGTACTCCTCCCGCCTTCTTAGCGAGCCTTCGTGGTGTAGTGGTCTGCACGCTCAGCGCATAATTGAGAGGTGCGCGGTTCGATTCCACGCGAAGGCGTTGCTAATTTTTCATCTTGCCTGCTTCCAAAGAATATCTAATGTCTCTACAGTGGCGCGCGAACTAAAAGGGGGTTGGATGATAATTCTCCTCACCCAGGGATTGGCGATTGTGTCCTCTAAAAACGCCAGTTGCCCTTTAAAAGGGGAAATATATGAAGTATTTCTACCGCCTTCTTAGCGAGCCTTTATGGTGTAGTGGTCGTAATTTAGAGGTCTACAGTTCGATTCCAGGAGAAGGAGTTGCTAATTTTTCATGTTGCATAACTATTGTCTCTATAAATTAAATTATGATAGTTTCAAAATATTTATTTTAAATATAAATACTTAATTTTTGTTAAAAACCATTAAAATTGTATGTCATTCAGTTCCCCAATCAAACGCAGTTTTGAATTAAAAAACTAAAGTGTCGAATATTTGACTATACTTGTACAAATTAAAAAAACAGTTTCCAATTATATCTAATAAAATATAATCCAAAATTTATTATTAGAGACCTTTCTGTTGATTGGAACAAGAAATAAGATTTTGTTTACAAAGGATCAATCGGAAAAAATAGTTTACTTGAAGGTTGCTGCTATTTAAAACATAGAATTGACGCAAGGTAATATGCTACCCACATAAAATATTTTCTTTATATTTATGAGACCTGTTCTGTGAATAAGGAATTTCTTCTTTCAATGAAATAATTTTAGTAAAATAATTGTGAATTTTCTTTTAGTTTTAATTAACATGAATTTTTACATTTATTATTATATACAATATTCTTATTGCATTTCTATTATTATTTTTCTTATTATTTCTAAAATGAAATAGCATCTTTTTTATATATTTTTGGGATGCAAGATTCTTTAATGAAAGTTAGATTCCGATCATTTCAACCAGTTACTGTATTTTATGATAAATACTATTCCACAAGTTACACAATTATTTAAATAATTACCTAAATTATAATCCATAAATTAATAAACTGCTAATAACAATAGTGGTATCGAATTTTTCTACTATAGTTTGATACAGCATTAGGTTTTCAGGTACACTAGTTATCTATTCCAAGTAAGAAGCATGAGAGGGCAACAAGTTTACAAATATCTTACTAATATGTTTACATAAATATAAAAGCGTTCTATACTATCTTCTAATATGTGAGTCTTTTTAACAGCAAACAAATATAAAAGAGCGTAATCCATATGATCCCCAGAAAAGAATTCCTACTCACATCTAAGACGCTGAAAGTTAAACCTAGATCTATTGTTGAAGGTGAAAAGTTTCTGCCTCAACTGTGCTTTAATCCAGGACTTTCGATCCAGTAGAAGCTCTAGTAATAGGCTTTGCACCCTCAAGACCCTCCGAAGGAAAAAAAAAAGGAGGGGGGAAAGAGTAAGAAATATAGTATCGAGCTAGTATCGAACGTTGACTATCGACCGTCTGACACTTGAAACCAATAAGACTAACGAAGAGTTGCAAATTGGCTAAGGAAAATGTTCTGAGGTCTCCTAGAGAACTTTTCTTTTCATGGATTTGGTTCATTTACTTCAGCAGAGGCTACAAAGAAAAATGTGTGAAATTATAGAAGACAAATACGCTTAGAAAGCTGTAATGAAATGGAATTGTTTTTTCTTTTTTTTTTTATATTTTCCTATTATTGCTTTTAAAAATTTATTGACTACGTCAGTCTAATTGGTTTTTCTCCAAATATTTCTATATTAGATTTTTCTGGCTTAAATTTATTCGTCTGTTTTTATTTTCTAATTTTCTGTTTATGTATCTGTATATGCATATGTTGAATACTCAGCTAACATTAATTTTGAATAAAATTTTGGAAAAGTTAAGGCGATATGAATGTGGCAATGCACACGAGATCTGCGGCCTAAAAAGAGCCATCGCTGATGGAAAGACTTTTCTCTTAAGCAAAACTGACTCGTACGTACGTTACACAAGGAGAAGTGGCCCATCAGCGGCCGAACAGTAAAGTCGCTAAAAACTGGTAGTTCGGTTCGAGGTTCGAATCCCGCGAAAGGGCTGGCTGCATGGGCCCTTTCGTGGTTTTCCCCATGTGTAACGTGTATACGAGCCAGTTTTCCTTAGAAAGTCATCCACAAGGGCATCCATCCCCTTAGGCAGATAGCCCTCGAGGCTTTGCCATAATCACACACGCACACACACACACAAGGCGAAAGCCACGAAACCCAAGTATGCAGAAAGATAGCTGAAACTGGTCTCGAACTACCAGCATTCGTTGTCTAAACAACACCGCGGAAAAAGGAATACATTCCAAAACATTAAATCCTTTATTAAAAGATATGAAGCAATGGTAAGAAAGAAATACGCTGAAAACGACTCTGATCAAAGATAAAATTACAAACTTACCAAGAAACAAAGCAGATCGTAACGAGTTACATACTGGAGAGTGGCATGTATAATTTATTTATTTCATGATCTCTAAAATGGACACTATAACAAATTTTTTATCATATTACAGAATGTAAAATATTAGTGACTTTAATATTAAAGATAAAATGTTGGAAAATTTTAATTTATCATAAAACATACACTGTTTTCCATTAACTCACAAAATAATATAGGTTGTTTCATAGATCATGGGAGAAACTTGGTGGAACGTACTAAAACAGGCATTTTTTGTATAGAAATGTAGTGTCTAAGTGACGGATTAAGGCAAGAACCCAAAAAAACGAGACAAAAGGAAAATGTGTTTATATACAAAATCAACGCAAAGTGCTTCTTTGCAGCAATACAGTATTCACAATAAATGTTCAAAAAGTTAACACTAACAGTAATAGGAACTACAGCTGTAATTTTCTGGCAATGCAGCGGTAGTGAGCCTTACAAACCACGATCCGATACATCAGAGGATCATTTGCAACTCTGATGGGTGAGTTTACGCACAGGGATAAAGCTGACGTGCATATCATGTATAGTGCTGCTAATGGGAACGGCAGAGCAGCGCTACGGTTGTACCAGGAACGGTTTCTGAACAGGCGTATGCCGAAGCACACAGTGTTCGAGAGGTTGCACCGGTCTCTGCGTGAAAATGGGTCATTTGAAGCCACCTCTGACACTAAGAGTGGAAGACTAAGCGCACGAAAACCTCGCAATGAAGAATCCATCTTGAAATTGGGAATGAATCACATCACACAAGTACAAGAGCTATTGCACGTCGTCTGCAGCTGAGTCATTCCACCGTTTGGAGAGTATTTCATGACAATGGTTTGCACCCATACCATTTGCAGAGAGTCCAAGCCTTGCAAGAGACAGATTACTCTCTTCGAGTTCATTTCTGTCATTGGTTCTTGCAGCAGTGTGCGGCGCAGGCGGATTTCCCATCGGATGTGCTATTCACGGACGAGGAACGGACAACTTTCTCACGGACGACAACTTTCTCACAGGACGGCATCTTCAATAACCACAACATGCAAGTGTGGGTAAATCATAATCCACACAGCACACGTCCACATGCATTCCAAACCCGCTTCTCCGTGATAATGTGGGCGGGTATTGTTAACGACTACCTCATAGACCCACACCTCTTCCCTGCACATACAAATGGCTTATGTTATCATATTTTTCTGCAAGAGGTGCTACCAGATTTGCTGCAGGAATTTCCGGCTGTCGTTCGTGATCGCGTGTGGTTCCAGCATGATGGTGCACCAGCCCATAACCACGTGCGGGTCCGCAATTACTTGAATAGGACTTTTCCGGGCTGATGGATTGGCCGCGGTAGACCCGTTCGATGATCTCGTTCGCCAGAATTATCCAGCTTGGATTTTCTTTATGGGGCCATCTGAAGAGCATTATTTACGAGACTCCTGTTGACTCACTGGAGGACCTTATTGCACGACTATCCATTGCGGCTGCAAGGGTGCGCGAAATGCCTGTCGTTTTTCAAAATGTTCCTGGTGGTCGCAATTTTGAACATTTACTGTGAATACTGTATTGCTGCAAAGAAGCACTTTGCGTTGATTTTGTACATAAAAACATTTTCCTCTCGTGTCGTTTTTGTTTGCGTTCCCACCTTAACCCGTCACTTTAAACCTTACATTCCTATTAAAAAAATTCATGTTTTAGTACACTACACCAATCCTCCAAGTTTGTCCCATGATCTATAAAACACACTGTATATAATAAATCTTGTTAAGAATTTTGAAGCTCTGAAATATAAAATAATACATAATAACGCATGAATAAGGAAACATTTGTCTTCATTAAGGTATAAAAAAGAAACATAAGAGGTATCAATAAAATAAAGCGAAATAAAAATATTAAATAGTTTTCTTACGATGTGTTTGTAGTTCTACCCTAGCACAATCAGAGTTCAAATTAAATATTACAACTTTCGAAGATCACTGAAGTTAGAATTGAGAGAATATATCTTCTTTGAATTAATCTTAAATATTTTCTAAAATGTACTATGTTCTGCCAAAAAGTAAAATTTATTGTCTTCGGCAAATTTTGACAAGACTCTTTCTTGTAATTGTATTCAAAAGTTTAATGCTCAATCGATTCCTAACTTGATTTTAAAACTCAGCGTACAATTGCCCTCTCAGTTTAACAGTTCCCAACAGGTTAGAGCTTATTCACACCTATTTATTTTATGACATTTGTATCAATTTTTATTATTAATTTCTTGCCATCAAGGAATTTTAAACTAACAGTTGTACATGATATCAAATGAAAACTGATATTATGTACATCTCTCTGTCTATCTATCTACCTATCCATCTATATATGCATATATATATATATAAACTTAAAGCGTCTACATTTATTATTAAATTGCAAAAAAAAGCAAGAAAATTTCTCTATAATATAATAATTGCAACCGTGTATAAAGGATTTAACACAATAATCAAAACAAATCCAATTAAAAAAAGAATTCATAGTAGAACTTAGTCGAAGAAATAGAAATGCAAAGGGGAAAATACACAAAATTATTCAAATAAAAATTATCTTATAAAAATGTGTCTTATAATGGATTTCATATTTTTTAAACTTAATTACGGCGGTTTATAAATTTTAAATAAAAGTGAAAATTATCATTAACGAATTTTTGGTTAACAAACTCAACGATTTCAAAGCGAGTGGTGGCAACACACTATGTGGAATAAAATATTTATATTTGCAGAGTGCGAGGATGTCTATCGCAAATTCTAAAGATATGTTTTTTTTTTAATATTTTCAGCCCAAAGGGGCGTAGCTCAAATGGCCTGAAAACTTGAATGCATTTTTAAATGGAAAAAACTCACCTTTGGACGTAATATAAAGTCTAAACGCTTTCATATTTTTTTAACATTGTATTTATATTTTTTCATGGAGCGGAAAATATATTAATTTTTACTGCAATAATGCAGCTCATCACCTTTATTTACTACGTTATTTTATGTATGATTTCATTGGCAAAATATACAGACTTCACAACATATGAGAGCTTTTCTAATCGTTTTTTAATTAATTATCGTTAGTCAAATTTACTATAGAAACTTCAAAACTTGAAAATTTATCAAATTCATTATATAGAATGTATGATTTCTTTATTTTGTTGTACGTATGATTAAAAATAGTCATTCATTTGTTGGAACATTAACAATCAGAAATCCATCTAATATGTAAATGGGTGCAAAATTGTCGTATTAGTTTAACGAATGTAAGCTAATACATAGTTTTAAAAAATTTCTTTCAAATTGTAAGGGGCTGTTAGAGAAAACTATTCTCAGGTATTGATGAGTGTAATAGGCAGAACTCTATCTTGTCCACTCTTCAAAGGAGCAGATACGTGACTTACAAAGTGTGAAAATCATTAAATGCCCCTCCCCCTAACTAGTACCTAACTCTGAGCAGAAGTCTGTTATTTTTTTTCTCATATTTATTGTTTTAAGGAGGTAAACCTGAAAGAGCAGACGGTTCCATGAAAGTGTTTTTGAGATGTGAAAGAAATTCAAGTGCCTTCTAGTTTGTATTTGCTCTGCTCTGGTGGGCGGATAGAAGCTCCCGTATTGATTTCCTATTGGTCAATACTCGTTCCGAAAAGAATCGGTATTTTTTGTTTGAATCCGATTTTTTATTCGATTACTGACGAACCGTAACGGGTTTCGGATTATTTGGAATTTGTTCTAAATTTTGCATCTAAACACAAAAGTTTATCTTTGTTTCGCGTCCCACGAAACAAACTTCCATTCTTTTCTTCCTAGGAATAAAACAGTTTGGTTTGAAAATTGATGAATAAAAAGTTGCAATAAAATGTAGTACAGTGCAGTCGTGTTGATTCATTTTATATCTTATATATTATATAGGGATAACATCTATATCACTTTCAATTAGTCGATGTTCTCTGATAATCTCTGATGGCGATGGTATCTGATAATGAACATCTAACTATATAAAGGCAGCATTCAGTATTTGATTATTCGAGACTTTGTTACAAATGAAGATATACAGGGTGAGTGAGAAAAATGGCTATAAGTTTGATCGCATTCCGAGATGAATATTATGGTTAGAGAAAGTCACACAAAATTGTTGAAAACTCAAGTAATCAAGCGGAAACGAAATACAAAGCAGTTTATTCAGATTTACTTTATTGCATGAATCCTTTCTCCATTTCTAACTTCTTCATATTCCTTCCTTTTATTGCTCCATAACTGCTTCTGCTAATTATTACAAATGATTTTCTTCTTGAAAATTCTTGTTCTAATGTCTTTATTGTTTTACAATTGACGGTGACAATGCTTCAATAAAATTCTACCTACACTATCTTGCAGACTCATAATCAATGTAGTCAGCAAGTAGTCCATGTTGCAACTCAACTTGTTGCAGTATATTCTGAGTTATCTTGGCGGTTGATATAAATTGGTTGAAATGACTCATAGTAATACGTATAAAAAGAAAGGTTTTGCGAGTTTAATTCACCATTCAAAATATAGACTTAAAATTATACTAAAAACTACAAAACCATTATGTACACAAAAAATGAATATTTTCTGCATAAACACAATGTTAATATACGTCATATTTCCCAAGACTTTGTAGAATCATTAGGTAATTTGGAAGCAGGAAAGATGAAAAATAAGCAGCCTAAAAATCTGCGATGTTTCATTGGATAGGTGAGAATTGGCGCCGTGTTGCTGGAACTAGCATTCTTGGCTATCTACTTCAAGAACTGTGATACATTTAAAGAATGCACTGTTCGATGAAGTTTCAAAGGCCGCTCAACAATGAAAGCTGCAACAAAATCTTGTTCAACCATGAAAATTTGTTACTTCTGGAAAAAAGACATGTTTGCCTAGTAACAAAAGACGTCATCTGATGATTAAACGACAAATTGTGTGTATACATACTGTTAGAACTCTTAAAATGTCATATAGGGATAGAATTCAAAATAATTGCAACAATTCAGTTTAAAAAATGTCATATACTTGACGAACGCAATTTTCAATCGCCCTCTATATCATATGCGACTGAATTCAGGAATTCAATCGGTTCCTTGGAGAAAAATATCAGTAATTAGCATGTATTTAATGTAAGTCTTAAAATAAAACTACATGAAAAATACATACAAATTTATGTCAATGTTAATTTACAGACCTGCCGATTATTAAAATAACTACTTAATGAAATCATCCACTTATTACATTAACATTTCCCAGAACCAAAAATGTGTATATTAATCAGTAGGCAAAGTCTTCATCCTTTTACAGGTCAATGGGATATGATGAGTCGGAACTCATGCAAGTGCATGACAGGTGAGACAAACCGTCTTTTAATAAATTTATCTCCACAGGTTATTAAATTCAAATCGGTAAAATACAGACTTCTTCAGTACTTGAATATCCTAATTCTTCTTATCAAAGCTTTCCTTAATTACTCCGTTTAACGAATTGTGAACCATAACTTTATCGTTCAGGTATACAGTGCTTCAGTAAAATGAGTTTTACCGAAATCTTTCCTGTCCCCATTTCCCATACCTATAAGACAGTGTTTTAAGAGGAGAAAGTGAGATCACTGAGCAGGGGAACAGAATGGATATATATATATATATATATATATATATATATACATATTTATATACGTTTGGTGCAGCCGATTGCCACCAAAATACGAGGTGCACATCTACATGTTATAGCAGTCCTATATACAAAATTTCAACATTCTAGGGGGCCCACCAGCGGCCGAGCGGTAAAGACGCTGAACACTGGTAGTTCGGTCCGAGGTTCGAATCCCGCGAACGGGCTGGCTGCATGGGCGTTTTCGTGGTTTTCCCCATGTGTAACGTGTATACGAGCCAGTTTCCCTTAGAAAGTCCTCCACGAAAGGCATCCCTCCCCTTAGGCAGATAGCCCTAGTGTGCTTTGCCAAAATTAAATACACACCATCAACATTCTAGGCTATTCGTTTTTGAGTTGTGCGAGATACGTACGTACGTGCATACGTTCGTACAGACGCCACGAAAAATTCTCTTCAGAGTTCATTTTAAAGCTGTTTTATAATATTTTTGGAGGAAAAGAGTCTTTATTCTGTTCTTGTGTACAGATGTCATGCAAAAACATCGTTAAATTGCATTCGAAAGCGGTCAAAATGGATATTTTCGTTGAAATATGCTGCCTGAAACTTTTCGCGATTAAAATACTTCCTTTTTACTTCGTACAAGGAAGTCAAAATTGGAAGAAAGAAAGAAATTTAATAAAAAAGTTAAAAATTTGAATAATATCATCGGTAATTTAAAAAAAAAGCTTTTCATCTAGTATTTAAGAAATATTTATTACGCATCATTGAGGGGGAAAAATTCAGATAATTAAGTCTCTGTAAAACTTTATTTGAAATTTATTGTCAAAGTTAAAAATAGCTTTGACAATTCACTGTAACAAAACCCAAAAACCACATTTCGAGTTATAATCGCTAAAAAAAAAAAAAAAAAAAAAAAAAAAAAAAATGCCAAATTTCAAAACGCGAAAATATGTAAATTCGTGTGTATCTTAGAACATTTTGAATAAAAAACTATCATTTTTCGCAGGTATAGCAGAATGAAAAACATTTCATAAAATGGAGATATTAATAAATATACACCAAATTCAATTAACATTGAGGAGCTAAAATTTTGAGAGCTAATGTTTTAAAAACTACTCATGCGATTTTTACAAAATTTGGCAGTCTGGCATAATTTGATTCGTAGAAACGAAATCTGTAAAAAAATTGGTATGTTATGTCATAAAAGTCGGATTTTGTGTCAAAATACCTCTGTTAAAATAGTGCTATACATAAATCTAAAATATAACCTAAGTCGGGATTTCAAGACATGAAGAACGCAATTTGATTTTCGTCAATCGACCGAGTAGAACGGAAGATATAGAACTATCCTTCTTTTCTTTTTTTTTTTCACAGTGTACATATCTAAATGTTATAGCAATCCTATATACAAAATTTCAACGTTGCGAGGCTAATTGTTTTTGAGTTATGCGACATACGTACATACGTATGCACAGACGCCACGAAAATTTCTCTTCAGAATTCATTTTAAATCAGTTTTATAATTTTTTTGGGTGGAAACATTTCTTTATTCTCTCCTTACGTACGGATGTCAAGCAAAAATATCATTAAATTGCATTCAATAGCGGTCAAAATGGATATTTTTTTGAAATATGATGCCGGAAGTTTTTCGTGATTACAATACTTTCATTTTAAATAGTACAAGGAAGTAAAAATTAAAAATGAGCATAACAATTGAGTAAACATTTTAATTTAGTAATGATTTTAATTATTATTTTAGGATTAATTAATTAATTAATCAATCGGCATTATTTTACTTGTAAAATTTAAAATTGATATCACTGTTTGCAACAGATAAATCGCCATTTATTAAATTCAGCCGCTTAATAAACTCAAGTATGTTTGGAACGGAAGTGATTTAAATAAGCGGTGGGCACTGGATTTACCCTAAGAAATATATAATAAATATATATTAATAAAATAAATATATATTTAAACCTACTCTATTTTAAAGGAATTTCATTTTCTATCTGAATATCTCTGTTAAAAAATAGCATAATTTGATATCATTGCTTTACCTTTTATGCGATTTTAATATATATGTTTTTTAAATACAACGCCTTTCTTTCTTTACAATTTTACGAAGTTAGACAAACTTGCAGAGTTATTTGATGCATTTTCCTCTTTAATCTGTACTCTCGAATATTCATTCGATAAAAATTATTAAAAAATTTAGTAATTTGTTTAGTATAATACATATTATTCGAATTATGTTAAGCTTTTAGTCCTTTAAATATCTAAAAAACACTCATGATATAAAAATTATTCTATGTATAATATGCTTCGTCAAACGTATAAACTTGGAAAAAAGAAAACAAAAAAAAAAAGTCGTGTCTTCTTCATTAGGTGTGTTGTACTGTACATAGAAGTGTTTTTGTCGCTAAATTAATAAAAGTGTCTTCCTCAAAACTTATGCTGATTATGATTCATTAACTGAATAGTTTCAAGTACCATATTTTTTTTTCCCAGATCTCATCGATTTTTCACGTGCTTTTGATTTGAGGCCAAGATTTTTGCCTTACAATTAAGAGAACCTGAACCTGAGGGTAAAGATACCACCAGCCATAACTCTTAGGATTATGTAAATAAGCCACTGAGTTAATAAACAGAAGACAGATTTCTCTAGAAACTTGGAAATGGAGGAGTATTTTCTTAGAGCTTGGTTATTTGCCTTAATTGGAGAGAAAATTCTAGAAACGAGTAATTGCAAAATTTGATTAAATGTAGATATTTTCTTTCATGAGACTATGAATAAAATTATATATCTTGACTTCCTCCGAAGCTTACTAAGCAGCTTATTATTGCAGAACTCACAGAAAAATTCTTAATATTATATTAGCAAAATCAAACAGTAGAATTGAGAAAACTACATTAGTTCAAGTTTCTTTGGAATTTTATCTTAGAAAGGAACTTAGAAGACAATGTATTTGGAACATCCATGTGTACAAATATTTAGTTTAAGCACTTAAATAAATTAGATAAAATAACCCCAAATCAAAATGGGTTAAATATTTCATTGTTTCGATATTGAACTGAATATAAGGGCTTAAAAACCTTTCACGATTAAAGCATTTTATAAAACAAATAATAGATTGTAAATAAAATGGGCATATATGTATGAATTTTTATGAATTTAATTAAATTATACAAATACCATTTTTAAGGAAAATAAATAAATGTAGTTTTTTTAGCATAAAACTAATAGTTTTATTCACTGGTAAACTCAAACCTATTTAATATGTAGATTTCTAAATATGAGTTTGAGCATTTGAGATTGCAATAGTTACAGAATATTTTTTAAAAGAATGCTTATTGGCTTATACTCCGACCAACTATGTAATTTCATAAGGAATTTTAAACCATTTTCAGTGTTAATTAAATCTTTATGCTCGACAGGAGGGATGTCGCGATAGGAAAAGGTGGAGGAGGTTAAACCTAGTATACTTTGTTTTTTGTTTTTACTTTAAGTAAAATCAACTAACTCTTGACGTCAAGAAAACATAGCAACAACATTGCCATGTTGACATTAAAGCTTTCTCATACAATCAGTTAATTATATGAATTCGAAGATACGATAGATAAATAATATATTAATTTAGTAAGCTTGATTTTTAGTTATTAAACTACAAATGCTACACACTTTACTTACATAAATTTTAAATTGAATACTTGATATTATATATTCGATGTTAGATGCTACGCTTTTACTCGACAGCTTTGAATGGCAGCTTATCAGAGTAGGAGCCAGTTATATTTATATATATATATTCTACAATCTTTTTTTAAATGTTTGATATTCCTTTATAAATATATATTAAAAGCAGAGACTGAGATCTAGACGGCGTCATTTTAAATCGAAAGTAAAATTATTTAGCTTTTACTTATGTAATGATTCCAATGAGTTTGACTAAATATTCGCTGTTTATTTTACTGAAATTAAAAATTAATCAAATAAGTAAAGAGAAAAATAAATGGCAAAGTGCAATATTTAAAATATAGTGCCATCCGGGAAACTCTTTGAAAGCTTTAAACTACAAAGAGTTAAATATCTAATAAAGAGAGTAGACAATATTGAGAAAATTGGTTTTTTATTGGTTTATTAGATTACGGCAAAGCACTCGAGGGCTATCTGCCTTAAGGGAGGGATGCCTTTGTGGAGGACTTTTTAAGGGGAACTGGCTCGTATACACGCTACACATGGGGAAAACCACGAAAACACCCATGCAGCCAGCCCGTTCGCGGGATTCGAACCTCGGACCGAACTACCAGTGTTCAGCGACGTTACCGCTCGGCCGCTGGTGGGCCAATATTGAGAAAAATATAAGATGGTTGATAGTTGTAGAAGAGGATTATACAAATATGAAGGCTTAGAATTAGAAAGAGAAAAACATGAAATAATGCATGTCGAAGAAATGTAAAATTCAGAAATATAAAATATCGCATGAATGAAATGAAAAAGAGTTTGAAATATACAAAAGAAATTTTTCAATTTATTGCTTTCACCTTTATGTGAAAGAAAATCTTCCTTTTCAAAATAGTTTGAAGTAAATTAATATGAAACATTTGCGTAACATTCTATGGTTCTGAAGCATGAATAACATTTAGTGTTCAGTTCTGAGTATTTGTGTTTTTCCCTTTTAAATTTGTGAGAAGAACTGGTTTTACATGAATATCTAACATTAAGATATATTAACTTAATTTATACTTATCAGTCATACCATCTTATATTTGGCTTAATATATCATTGTAACAGACCTATTTAAGTGTAATTGAACTATTTTATTCACGCCATGAACTCATGAACTGTAACCGAACTATTTTATTTAAACGCCATCTCGTGGCGATATGAAAAAACGTCAGTCGACCTCCAGCCGCCATGATGTTAGTTTACTATGTCTCTGTTATTCAACTGTTTGATGTTACTTTTGGTATATGTTTCATTATTATGTATATTTCTTTTGTTTGTAACCGTTCCTGTGTGCTCTGTTAATAAATCCTTTTAAAGCTAGCCGGCATTAGTGTCTATTGAGGAACGGCTACATCACATCATAATTTTTTATTGCATTTAACCATTTATTGGTATTCACAAATTATTTTAATGCTTCATTCAATAGTTAATGATGACCAAGACTTAAACTAAACTTAAATTTGCTATTTTGAACTGTATTTGCAGCTTTACATCAATTTTCAATTCTGCATAAATGCATGAAAAATATAATTCTTTTAATAACATTTCATTGAAAGATCGCAAATGGGGAGGCCTTACACATAAGAGATATTAAAGATTTTTACGAGGAAAAAATAATGTCGATATCTTGTCTATATCGGTCTTATATCTTGAGCTTCATATGTTGAACTATTATAAAAAGAGTCCATGAAATAATATATTTCCAATATTTTTAGGGAAAGCTGGCTAAACATGTTTTGCTTTAATGTAAATTTAAATCAACATTTTATTTAAACTTGCATTTTATGGTTCTTTAATCTAAATTAATAGAAATAAATATACAATATGTTTAGGTAATTTTGAAATATGTGTTGACTCCCATGTAAAAGACAATAGACTACTTGCGTGTAAAAAATTTTACATAACAGAACTTCATGAATAAAACAAGTAAAAAATTATCCATTTCCTAGTCTTTCCTTTTTGTCGCTAGTTTAGTAGTAGGAGCATAGCCTTAATTCTAGATGAAATTTGTAGTAAACTTATATTCAAAAGGTACAGAAAATCAGGGAATGAAAGAATGGTGAGAAAACTGGAGAGTGAAAAAAGCTTTACTTACTGTACATACATATTTCCACCATTACGAAATTCTACCAGAAAATTGAAGATTTTAACAGCAATGTCTGATGCGTTATAAGATGTTTAGCACTTTCACGTAAAGTGTTTAACTTGGAGAGCTAATATATGTATATATTGAATAACTGACAATCATATTTCTATACGAAACTATCTTAAAAAATATTTAGTACTGGAAATCAGGCCTGACTTTGTAGACTCTATACAACAATAAAAAAAAAGCTATTGAAGATCTGATGTATGATACTGTTTCATAAGATCCAACAAAACCGCACTGAATTTAGTAATGAAATTACTAACCACTGATTCACAGAATTTTCTAGTTTGTTATTTAAAGCTTGAAACTGAAATTAATGGATATTTATTATATAAAATTAATGGGAATAGCAGAATTAATGGCCTGTTCTTTTAGAATTAAAAATGAACCTATTTTTCCGCATTTCAGAATCTGCAACTCCCTCTTCTTAAAGCACTCCGGTCCCTTTTAAATATAAGTAAAAAAAGGACATGCTTCTCAATTATTGACATTCTCTACTTCATTTCTTTTCTAAGACGCTTGTTTACCCGCACTGCTTTCCAAGAAGGTGGAAACATCCTCAAGGCAGATGTACGATTTGTAAACACATTTCTTTTTCAGTAGCGGAATCACCTTTGCATTTTAAGCATTTGCACTCTTCATGTATTAGTCTCTCCCTTCGCAACTTATAAAGATACTGTGTGGGATGGTTTAGTAATAAAAAATAAAATGAAGAGAAAAAAAAATGAAAACAATTTTTCTCCCTCAAGCAAGTAATTCTTTAAGACGTGTTTCACTCGAAATGAAGCTGAATGCAAACTTTCAGATTTAACGAAAAAATGTCATAGAATAAAATGCATATATCATGAATTATGAAGCATATTTTGCTAAAAAAATACCTGTCATGCACTTATATGAAGGTATTTTTACGTTTAATGTGCATTTCAGAATATACATGTGAATATGGTTTTAAATTAGAGCTATAATTCTTTCTCTTCTAATAAAAATCATTTTACTTAATTTTAGTTATAATATAGCTTCTTTAGCTGTTTTTCAGCATTGGTCAGCATAAATAAAAATTAAAAAATAGAGAAAGAGAAGAAAAACCTATTAATTCACATGTGACAAACCCATCCATATGGCGAATTTCCACAGCTGGATCCTAACGACCCAAACATGACACACAAATCAATGAATAATTAGCTTGCAAGTGGAAGTTTAAAGTAGATTTTATATTATCATTGCTTAATATTACTACTAAGCTTGAAAACAAACACTGATAATTTACGTAATTCTATCTCCAAGACCCGTTCCAAGTCAGCATTATCTCAAGAGCCCATAGGTGAATTTTCAAAGTTTCATAAGCATGATTATGGGGAACTCATAGACTTAATTTGAGAACACCTGAAAGAAGGGGGGTCCTGGCCCCGGCATTGTCAGTTATTTGGTTCCAAAAGTTCAAGATTAGCAAGATCGGTTTTCCAGGCTCTAGACGAGTCAGTCTGTTTAAAGATTAGTGCTACAGGTATTCAGTGCTTCGGTGCTATAGGTATTCAGTGTATCTTATTTCAAGACTCAATCTTTCATCGACTCTTGAAATAAAAATATTTTATTATTTTAAACAATATATTTACAGCTTTATTTATAATATTTCTTTCTCCCTTATCTCTACACACTTCTGCATTGGAATGTAATGTTTTAGAAATTGTATTATTTGCACATAAGTATTTATATTCTAAGTAAAGTGAAACCAAATAATAAAATAACTTGCATAATTGATGATAGTAAAGGTAAACGAGCATGTTGTTTTAAAAATTAAATCATATCCTAAATAATTGTACGGGCCCACCACTGACCCATCTGTAAAACAGCTGAATACTGGTAGTTTGGTCCGGAGCTTGGGCGTTTTCGTGGTTATCTCCATGTATAACGTGGATACGAGCGAAATTCCCTTGGCTGTACTCTACGAGGCATCCCTCTCTTTGGCGAATAACATTGTGTGCGACGACGTAATTAAAAAAAAAAAGGGAAAAAATGCTAGTGCTCGCTTTAATACACAAAGGTGACTGATCTTAAGAAGAAAAACAGAAATATAGCCACATTATTATATATCTTCCGGGAAAAACAAATACTACTTCCCACGTGTATAGTGTATAACTTCGATTTCGATACCTAACCAATTAACACGTCCCCCCCCCCGGAAAAAAACGGCATTCATGGGTCATGAAGAAAGAATAATTTCTCGTGTGAGTTAGCAGTCAAAATTTGTGCAAGCACAACGTCTTGAAACAGGAACAGCGGAGATGTCGGAAACGCAGGAATGTTTACGCTTCAGATATTCTTCCAACAAACTTTCTTACACCGTACCATTTGGTTGAATGAGATATGGAATCATATCGTATAAGCTAAAAGTGAAAGGTTTATCGAACAAGTAACGAACATTAGCAGTTCATCAGTCTCCTAGCTGTTTGAAGACTGCAATGACCTTATTCTGATCCGATCCGATCCGATCCGAAAAAGTATGGCTTGAGAGAGGAGCATGAGGAGAGCCAGTAGGCACATGACGGTAGGAAGTCTGACGTGGTAGGAGTTAAGAGAATGAGGTGAGGCCATGGAGGTAGGAAGTAAGAAGGAGTCGCCCTAAACAAGTTTCTCCGTACCCTGGTCTGAAGCACCGGCGATCCCTACGTGGTGACCAAAACATTGGGTCATTTACCATTGAGTTCTATGGGATTTGACGCGTTCGGGTGTAAATATTTTGTAATTACGTCGCAAATATACATATAAATGTATATATTTTCTTTTTCTACAACACTTCAGAGTCCTAAGTATGTGAAAACAACATATTTTTAAACAACATTTCATTCTGAACGGAATTAAATGCTATACTTTTCACAGGACAGTTTTCTCAGAATGGTTTAATTTGAATGAAATATTTTCACAAGTTTTCGTTAATTACATTAGAAAAAAAAATTAAGGTAATTTGATTTTATTCGGTTAAGGTACAAAAATTAAGATCAAAGTTTATTGTATTATTAATACTAAAATTATACATTATTTCTTTTCTATTTATAGAGCTTCTTCCTAAAATACTTTCTTAAATATGACATGATTTTTTGGCTTCTTTTAAATCGAAAAATGTAAGTCAATTTATAATTAATGCTCTATTCCGTTCATTTTAAATTAGAGAATTATTAGGAATTAGCGAAATACTTTAAAGAAGTATTTCGCTAATTCCTAATAATTAAATAGGTATTAAATAGTATTTGACTTTCTCTGAACATTTCTGAAAGGGAATAAAATAAGTTTTTTTTTTTTATAAGTATTATTTAAAACTTGTAACTGAGTTATTATAAAATGTAAAGGGAATAATTCTTTTAATTATAGTTATCAGATTTTTTTTTTACCCTTCATTTCAACAATACATATTCCAAAACTCTTTATTACGTTCTTAAGTGCGCATCTCATAGCATTTGCTTTACAATACCTTTTAACAGATTGCTTTCCAATACGAATAATTCTTGCTTAAATAGTTTTATAACGTATTTGTCAACAGGATTTCAATTTATGTTTACAATTCAATATTAAGGTTATTATATATTTAGATAACATTTATAATCATTATAAATTAGATACATTTAATCATTAGATTTCTTCACAGTACTTTCACAGTTGTTTATAAGTGAATAAATTCTTCATTTCAAATACATTTATAAATAATTTAATGAATATTTAAGTATTTTGTCAAAGGCAGATACATGCTTTTTGCAAGCACATGCATAAATACCCATACATATTTCCTATTTATCATTTCCGGCATGTGCAAAACTTTAATTTCTGTGCATTCACTATATTTTTCGTGTAAAGTAATTTACACTAATTTAGCATACACCCGAAAGTTTTACATAAAAAATATATATGAATATAATTTGAATGAAAATTATAAGTATTATTTTTAATACCCACTCAAAGGTCAGTTTTTCTTCAAAAGGCAGATAGCCTTTGCATGCGTTACCCTATTTAATAAAAACTTAATCTGACCTATGTGCCTAATTACAAATATTTTAACATACATAATTTTATATTTACATTTAGCCATCAAGTTTCAAAATTTTCAAATCTTCTAGAAAATAAATTTTGGCAGATCTCTTTTAGCAATTTTCTTAAAATCTATATTTTTGTAGTGCAACAGCTTAGAATTTTATAAAACAAATTCATAATCAAAATCGCTGTTGTTTGTTATCGAAAAATAACCAAGATTTTTGCGTAAATGTCAGTAAACTATACAAACTGCTATTATCCATCACACTATGAATGTTTCTTTCATGCGAGAGTGTCCCTTTTTCGATTTCTATGGAACTGTCGTGTGTCGAAATACTATCAGAATCTTGTCAAGCGAGCTTCTGAATGTAAACAAAGAACACCCCGTCTGGTGACCCAAGCGTCAAAGCAGTGCTTCACTTCTAGCGCGGAATGGCCCCTCCTCCCTTTCCTACCTCCATGGGTGAGGCAGAAGGGGGGCGAGCAAAATGCCACAAGCCTAGGAATTAGGCCAGACAAGAAGACGCGCCGCAGACGGAGCAGTGCAAGTTAAAGCAATCATGAGTTTTTATGATAAGCTACTGTGAGAGTATACTACATGACAGAACTAGTTTGTAGGAATACAAACTCTCAAAAGCATACATTTGCAGCTATAGAGTTACAGTGAAAAAAGTGTAGTTTGGAAGATCAGATATCATATAGAAGTTTCGATGAAATAATGAGAAAAGTATTATCATAAAAGCTTTAAACAATATATACAACTACATATATACAGGAATATTCTACTTTATGTAGGAAAGTTCAGATCTCTGGCTAGGTGGGCTGCCAGCGGTCGTAACTCTTTATCTTCCGGTAGTGGAATGTAGTCAAATACATGTAATTTTGACATGTGAGGGCATGTAACTGCTTTCTGGAAAAAGCTGGAGTTTAAGCGATGAAGATGCTCTATGACAGTTTCAATTTTCAAATCCTTGTGTAAAGTCCTATTAGATACGAAATAATGCGCATTTGACCTTATTCTACGCATAGATAAGCTTTAAATACTCAGCATTATCATTCATTTTTAGAACTTAATCTGTGATCAACCAGTACTTCAAAAGTAGTGACGTCACTCGCTGCAGGCTCTACCAATTAATTTGTAGTGCAGTTCTCCAGAGTGATGTGCAGCTTACTGATGATTTATACGCTTGAGTGCTGAGAAGTTCTCTTTCGTTGATTTTAAATCCAAGATTTCCAGATTGGTATCTAAATCGAAATAACAGTTTCGTAATAATTTTTCCAAACTGTTCCCAGAATGCCTCGATGTACATAGGGCCAATCAATTCAAAATAGCAGTAGAAAAGATGTTGTTGCAGATGGACTGCGACTTTCTCATTTCAGGCAATATGTTCTATAGAATTCTTGTCCTTTTGCATCGAAAGACATTAAATATTTCAAGTAGATATTGCTTTTGTGTTAGATGTAAATAATAAAATTCGAATCTTCTTGCTTTATCTTGAAAACAGTGTTAAGCAGTTGCTTGCATACGCTATTATTAATTTGTTTGACATGCAAAGATTCGAAAGGCTGTGTTCATACGTATAACAAATTAAAATATTCTTTAGCGTTGCTTCTTCTTTATGAAATATATTTGTACTACATTCTAGGTCTCTGAAATACTGTCTAATTCTTTTTATTTAAATCGCAACATCAAATTGTAGAAATTTAAGTCGTCGTTCTCTTTTATGAATCACCAGGACATTTTTTTTTTAACAAGAGGAAAGAAAAAAATTTGCTACTATGAAAAGAACCATTTTGAAAGTTCGTTCCATCTGGATTCATACATGTCTTAAAATTCATGATTTCCACAATACAAATTCCCTTATATTCAGTATATATTTAAATAATTACTGCTAATTTAAATCGAGATTATTTACTTATTAATTATACATTTACATAATAAAAACAAAATATTAGCAATTCCTTTATATAAAGTAATTTTTCATAATATATTGCCTGTTAAAAACATACTTAACGTTTGTAAGTTTATAAGATATTTCTCCTGCCTTCATGGTGTAATGGTCAGCACCCTCGGCGCATATTCGAGAAGTCCGAGGTTCGAGTCCTGGTGAAGACATTGCTCATTTTTCACATCTCCTGCTTCTAAACAACCTAAACAACCTGCTTCAAACAGTGGCGCCCGTACTAAAAAAAAGGTGGAGGATGATGATTCTCCACCATCAGGATTTGGTGACTGAGCCCCTACTCTCCAGTCGCCCTCTAAAAGGGGTAGTGTATAAGGTATTTCTCCCGCCTTCTTAGCATGCCTTCGTGGTTTAATGGTCAGCCCGTTCCGCGTGTATTCGAGAGGTTCGAGGTTCGACTCCCTTTTCGAGTAAATCATTTCATAAATCACGTATTTCCTTTATTAAAACAATCTAAAGCCTGTGCAAGTTTATTAAAATACATTAATGACCAAAATTATGATAATTTTCATTTTTTTTCCAATTATCTCTAAAAGAGATGGACAGATTTTAATAAAATTTGGGTCGGAGTTAAATTGATATAATACCAAATACATATACTGGGCTACAATCATAGCACGCTTAATCTTGATCAAAGCTCATTGATACAGGGAGGTCTAAAACAGAGGATGCAAGACCGAACATAAAAAGACGCTAAGCTATGGTCCGCTGTTAGAGTCATGCAGCTCTTGAAAGAAGAGGTGGAGATTTTATGTTACTGGAAGTCTTTATAAGTCTCTGAGGTAGTCAGTCTCTCTCATGCAGGGACGTTATTAGCTTTCTGGGAGAGGCGAGGTGTAATTACCCTCCCAAGAGCGTTCTTGACATGTTTTATAGTGTTTAGTTTTAGCTCTTTTGCTGAATAATGAATTCGGTTAATAACCAGAAAATCATTCACCTGATTAATCCTGTATGGAAGAGTGTTGTCGTCCAGAAAATCAAACTGAAATGCAATTACAACCTGAAAATGCAAGCATAGTTTTTTAATACCTCGTTTATTAACAATAAGATCTATTCTTTGAGTCCTGCTCACTTCTGCGAAACAAAGAACCCCTTTAAGCAGGATATAGGGAACATCGACTTGGTCCATACATCAATACGGGACAATTCTATTCACATAACAGTCTCGATTTAGCATACGCACTCATTTTTGACATATATATTCAACTGGAAAGTGCCACGAATCTGTTAACTGTCTTCCTACATCATACAAAGACGTCTGATGGTTTAAACAGGCGTAATGTTGGACGCGCACACAAACCTTGATATTGCTACCAAATGCCCAGCCGCGATAAGATGGCTTCCCCGCAAGGCGGGTTTAGAGTTTCCAGAAAATGGCAAGGAAAGGCAGGATAACCATACTTAATGCGAAATCGCCATATGGCTACATTTGGAGATATGCCAGAGACGGATGGAAAATATTCTGGAATGAATTCCCACCGGTTTTACCTAGAATGTTCTCGATGGCAGCCCAAAAGCTATATAAAGCCTGCCTGTACGCGGAATAGCAGTGTTACGCGTGTTGGTGCATCGAGAGTGTGCATCGTTGAGGCTATCGAGTGTATCGCGAGTGAGTGCATCGAGAGCGTGCATCGTTATGGCTATCGTGTGTTTTGTCGAGTGTATCGCGAGTAGCAGCGTGAAGAGTCTCGAGAGTACGTTGAGTCCGAAAACGAACGAGCCGAGTCAGGAGATGTACTCTAGTGCTTTGCCCTGAAGCTGTCTTCATCGTTATAGCCGGATGGCCAAAGGCTGTGTTGCTGATTGTTTCAGCGTGTTTGTCGTAGTTTTTCGACGACTGTAAACATACCTTTAGAATTCTCCTGTGAAATACTGGCGAATAAATTGCGTTTTGATTATTTGTCAAGTGTTTCGCCAATCACTCCAAATCCACGAACCCGTAGAAACGCAACGATATCTTTGTCAGAATCTATATGACTGCTTCGAGGTATAGGGAAGATATATACGTGAGCCTTTTCAGGGATGTAGTTGGTCCTAATTTGTGATTATGGACGGCAATCCACAGATATAAACTTGAAGCATAGGGCTATACAGGTAAGGGCTCAACTGGCGAATGATTTTTTCTAAAAACTCAGAGTATCAGCCTGATGCAATTGTCAGCAAATCATCCGGATGCAGATTCTAACAAAATCTGGAATCACTGGGACACTTTTGAGATGGGGTTACAACTCTCATATTCCTTCTCAAAATACGGACCAGAAAACAGCATTGCATTATATTATTCTATTCTAGTTTTTTTTTTTTCCTGTTTTGTTTTTTTCGGTGTTCAAACCTTTGTTCTGCAATTTTCTGTCAATGATAAGTTTTGCACTTGATAATACTAGTATACCTGATTATTGTATGATATATATTTTCTTATTACATCAGCCTCTGTCCATACTAGATTTCCTTAACGTCTGTGCATCAGTTGTATTAGTAATTGACGAACTGTGAAAAGTATCTTTATTTTGAGCACTAGTGCATGTTTACATTCTTCACATTAAGAAATTCTATTAAGCATTAGATAGAAATTAAACGAAAACGATATTGCTATTATTACTGAGATATCCAAAGCTACATTTGGTAAATTAAAATGCAAAATCCACTTTTATATTTTTACATTCAGGAAACTGTATGCATAACCACAGCTAACTTTAAGTTCTCAGCAGCACAATAAGTAAATATATCAACATATTTATACTGAGATTTTCAAAATGAAAATAAATAGCAGACTTATGATCTGAAACTGTCCAAAGAAATACCTGGACATGTCTTTCTTATTTCCGAATGATAAATAAGAATACGTACATTAATCTACATTGTGAAAAACGGAGAGCCTGATTAAACAAAAGAAATTTTAGTGACTTTAATTAAAAATTGTGATAAACTAATCTAAAATGTCACCACTTGGATAGAGGAAAATAGTTAATTATAGCGTTACGCAGCATAATCTAATTAATTTGAACCGAAATTCAGAAAATGTTCCGGTGACTGAAAACATCCGTGATTAGTCTAACTTATTACTAAGTATATGATATTGATATAAACTCATTATAGAATGCATTGCCTATCATAGGTTCATTCCAAAATGCATTATCGAATGCATTTTGCAAACGAACTTCTGAAAAATTTGATAACTGCATGTAATTTATAATGTATATCATATAGAAATTTCTCGTTTCGCTGTCTTCAATCTCATGCACTACAAAGCATAAGTGTACCAAATTCGGAATGACAAAGATATTTTTAAAGCTGGGATAAAGAATGTTATTTAATCAATCCGAGAAAATTGTGTAGTATTTTTAAGTGTGGGATAATCAAATCTAAAAGTTTTAATAGCTTTTTCATTGATTATAAGCACGATGAGAAGAAAATACTTTATTTGAAAATAATCGTAATGCTTCATATGTTTCTTTGTATTATTGACGAGTTCGTATACGGCCAATGGAAATATATCAAATAAAATTCGTCATTTCAAGGATAAAAATAATATTAAAGCGTATCCTTAGATTCTCAGGCCTAGACGTCTTGGATATTTAAATGACTGCTGAGGTTAAGTTCTTGAGGAATGCTTTTGCCAATTAAGACCTAGGTGCAGAGGCAACACAGAGGTATGTACATTAACACCTGAATGCGGCGAACTGACTAGGTCTAAGGCAAAGCTGGCAAAGTTTAGCCTCTTAATGGAATCTCGTGAAAGAAATTCTTAGAGAAACTATCTCACATTCACATTATGCACGGTTTTAAGGTTTAGGATAAATTAGATTTTTGCTAAGCACTCGAAGGTTAATTGATGCCTTCTTAGGGAAAAGTTTAAGGGAAATGAACCGTATTCAGGTCGCACATGAGAAAAACCAAGAATTTCCCTGCAACTAGCCTGTTGAGAACAAAAGAAAAAACGAAATTTAATTCATGAGTTCGCCTTTACTCTATTCGTTGTATTTTGTTAAGTTCAAGAAGAGTCATTCCGAGAAACATGAAAGCACTTTATTGAAACACATATAAGGATACACGGCAACATAACATTCTTTCATGTTCAAAATTAACTTTTGATTCTCATGCATTCCAGAACCTGAAGTCACTCTACCCTAGCTTAAATTCATTTCAGTTCACAATATTCTTCTCGAGCTTAGATTTGGGTAGGGTCTCAAACTTATTAAAAGTACAATTGAATAAATCTCCTCTGTTAGATGTTAACATAAGAGACCTTTCCATTATTACATTATCAGAAAACAAATTATTTTTAAATCGGAAAAATTTCTTAAAATTATATTTCTCCTGACTCAATTCAGGTTTACCTAAAGTACGTTTAAACAATTCGTGTACAATACGAATCAAACTTTTTCGTCAGCCTTCTCTCCAGATTGAGGTGGGTAATATAAATTTCCATTTATTTTTTGTGTAAAGTTCTGTCTAGAAATTTTATTCCAATCTAATTTATAAATATCACTATATGGCTCTTTGAAATTGATTCCGTTATCGCAAAAAAACTGTGTTTAGCATTCCTGTCTAGAGATTAATTGCCTAAGCTCCAACGAAAAAGCATAGATAGTTTGACATAAATTTAAATTTAAGACGTTTGCATGTCTTGCAAACATATAAAACATTCCTATTTGTTTTCCTATCTTTAATTATCCTAAACCTTTCTTCTAATAAAGTTCGTATTATTTGAATTCCAGCCTGACAGTTCTACATATATATAAATTTGATCTATAACCTAGAAAATTGACATTTTTCTGACAAAAATATAGGTTAAAGGATGCATTTTTCATCAAAATATTGTCCTTACCTTAACAAAATTCTAAGATTCTTATCAAGAAAATAATAGCCTGGATGTCTTGCAGAATTAAACGAATCACACTTTTTCAGACTTTTCAATGACAGGAAAAACAAGTTCATTGTTGATACTTGACATGAAGTTGTCGACAATTATTTACAAACGTTAAAACACAAATAGACACTATATTAATTTATCATAATTTGATATATTTTCAGATCCTAAATGGTTGCGTCTTTGACTATTCAATAGTTATCATTTTATTCCTTTTTCTTTTTTCGTGACTTTTTCGTTGACCATCAGTTTCGCCAACCGACCAGCATTCAGGATTTTCCTTTACCACAGAGGCCCTCCCCAACCCTTTGAAGCAATCACGTTCTGAGCAGAACAGATACATGTCAGTAAATCAGCGATATTCATAATCTCCAGAATATGTTTCCGTGTCTGAGACTTTGTCAACTGACGAAGTTCTTTAACTCGATGGTCACGAGAAATGACCAATTTCCCAGTTCCTTCATCCACGAACGGCTGTAACAGAATCAGACCAAAATGTTATTTTTATACCAAGCGCTTTGGTACTAGAATTCACTAGCCTAGCGTCTATACTAGAAGCCATCAACTCCAACCGTGACATGCTTAGGGGTTTGAGGGGAGCTACTCGAGACTGTTTAGCAAAAACTATCTTCATGTCGGAATTCACTATTGATTGAACCAAGACACAAGAACTATACGTGCTTTTTCTAACATCAATAAAAACATGCAATTAAAATAAATTATTTGCTAAATAAAGCATTAAAGTTACGTTTTTCAGTTTATTTACGTCTTTGTACGATTTTGAGAATTTATTTACAACATATGGTGGTAATTCTCAATCCCAAAATAAATAGGACTTCCACAAATCTTGTTACAGTAGCTTCGGAATCAATGTTGGAATTAACAAAGTGAGTGAATCACAGACTTTTTCATTGTGATCAAAATTTATCTCTCAATTATTTACATTTCACATTCCAATGGTTCTAAATTAGTATATTAAACTCTTAAAATGTCACTATCTAGAACCCACATTATTCCTAAAACCGTTTCTTTCTTTAAAATTTTTTTATAAATGTTAGTCATTATTTCTATACGCAATATTTCTTTCAAAGCCACGAAAATTAAAACAAGCTCTAAACATGACTGACTGAGCTTACTCTGTAAAGTGAATTTATTCGTTAATATTAAAATCTCCAAATACACAATTGCCTTTATAGAATGAGTTTTTCAATTTCGAAAAATTTTCAAGTTTCGTAATAATAAAAAGAGCAGTTTTTTAAAAGGTAATTATAAATCCAATCAACAAATAAGGGCTCGAACAAGTTTCAAATACATTTCGCAAATGTCTATAAATTTCTTTCTCTACATTACACTCAAAAAACATCTAAGGAAATCTCTTTCTTGGGGTGCAATAGATAACATCAAAAAAGCTTTTTTAATGTCCCTATATATACCAATTGCATGAAATTTAAAACGTTCTGCAATATCGAGTATCATTTCTATGAGATTACCTTTAAATAAGCTTTCATTCTCTAGGAACTAGAAGCGTCAAAAAGCGGGTGAAATGTTTTAAAGATTCACTGGCTAATTTAATCAACTGGCTAATTTAATCACTGGCTAATTTAATCACAATGTCCGGTCAGGCAAGTAGTGATATTGGTTTAATTCACTTTCCGGGTAAGTGTTCAATGATACCCATTTTTCCCGTTCCTGGAAGACGTTTTGATAATCATATGAAAGTTTATAACATTTTAACTTACTAATCACCTTTTCGTGCCTCTTCCAGGCTAGTTCTTTATCAGATAAATACTTAGAACCGCATTTCATGGCAATACTAGTTCATATCTGCCATCTAGAAGAATTTTAATTTTGTCTTCAAAGTCAGTTAAACTATGGTTCTCCTTAACAGTTTGAGACGAATCCGCTATTCCTAAAATTTCAAGTTTCCATAATGCGCTTAAAGAAATGTTCGTAACATCCATTGAGAAAGTCGTTAAAATGCTATCGCTTACGCGTGAATTCTATTTTCCAATTATAGTCCTCCCAAGTTTAGTTTTCACGGCTGTTAGACCTGAATCTAACTCAACTAAGTTTTCAGTCAACAATTTTCCCAAAACATCAACCCCAATCAAAAGGCTAATCTCGCTTCCATCTCAGAAGGAATCTGTGAAATATATTTTATTTAAAATTCTATAGATAGTAATTTTTCAGAATAAAATTCGCATATCGTTTCCTTCGAAAGAACTTCAAACCCGCAAGTATATGACTTTTTTTTAAACCGAAAGAAAACGCATTTGCGTTTCTTCGGTCTTATATCATCTTCCCTTCCCCCAAACAACGTGTTTATTATATTTTCATTCCCAAGTAGTGGAACATTTAATAATACCATAACTTTCTCGCTTACATAACTATTTTGGCTGGCGCGAGTTTTTCTCTGTTTACCCTGAGCCCGTATTGTTACGCAAAGAATTTGCAAATAAACAGTTCAACCTCTTGACAAACGCGTACCACCTAAACAAAAACTGAAAAACTTTAGAAACGCTACACTGTACAATGATTATTTTTAAATTTCTCAATAGAAGTATTTAAAAAAATATATTGCCATTTCTACAACTTTTTTAATGTTTATATTAAATATGCACACATAAAAAAATATTAGATTAAAAATTGATTGCCACTTTAATTAGCAAAATTCAAGTTATAATATTTTAATTCTAAAATTTAGTGTGAAATTTGGATCTGTTTAAGAGAAATCAATTTCTTTACGTCTGGTTTTATTTCACTTAGTTTCATCCGTAAATTAGGATCCACTTTTAATTTTGTTCCGTATTTATTTTTCAAATATAACATGGAAGAAAATCCTTGTTCCCACAAAAAGGTTGTACCAGAAGGCAATAAACAGTTAATACCCTTATTAGAAATGGCTTTAAATTCTTTTTCTCTGTTCAGCCAAAAGTTAACAAGTGTGTTATTTTTGAAGTCTTCAGTTACATTTCGAACACAGGAAACTTCTATCAGGTGTTCTTTTTCTTCATGAGATTTTTGAATTTAATAGTTAAAAGTACTTTGTTTCTTTGCTGATCTCCTAATTTTCTCTTTCGCACCAGTCCAACAGCGGCTGAGCTGTAAAGACGCTGAACACCGGTAGTTCGGGCCGCGAACGGGCTGGCTGCATGGTAATAAATTTTACTTTTCGGGGTTTTCCCCATGTGTAAAGTGTATACGATCCTGCCTTAGAAGTTCCTCCACGAAGGCACCTCTCTCTTTAGGCAGACAGCCCTCGTGTGCTTTGCCATAATTGAATAATCCTTCTCTTGCGCACCACTGGTTGAGAATCGCTGGTTTAGACTATTTTGGCTAGACGAATAACACAAAGAGCGATTTTTTCTCTGTTTACCTTGAGCCTGAATGGGTACTTAAAGAATTTGCAAATAAACAGTTTCACTTCTAAGGCAATTATATAGGGAAATTTTGAGTTTTATATACATTCTTTTTTTTTCCTTGTTTAAGGCACATAATATCGCAATCAGAAGTATTACATTGAGAAAATTTCCACTGATTTTTAGCAGGTACAAAGTTTGTTTAAATGACTTGTTTTTTTAAGACATGAAAACTATGCAGCTTTCTTTGTTTAATAAGTGTAGTTTATCTCTTAAAGTCATATTTCTTGCTTTAAAACATATTTTTCTGTAGGGAAACTTATCATAAAAATTGCAATTAGTCGTTTACCTGTATTGTTATCAAGACTTGCCAAGGCAGACGCAGTCGCAAATTCAGTTTCTCAGGAACTTAGATTTTCTTTTTAAAATTAAGATGAGAATCAAAACCAGTGCGTATAATGACACCATCTCTTAACCTTGAACTTCTCGATGAAGAACTTTCATCGATTGTTCTAAAGAAAATGCTCTTTTGGAATCAGTTGACTCATAAATTTTACTTCTTTCCCATGTAAGCTGCACTTCCTCCGGAAGGCAGATTTTTACTGGAGCTTTTAATTTATCATATAAGTTGTCAAATCTGACTTGGCTTGTCCATTCACGGTGCTCATAACTATGCTTAAAAGAATCTGGATGAAGAAATGAATTATTCCAAATAATCTTATGACTGTTCGTTGAATAACTCTTTGTTACTGTCAGAAAATTCTGAATTAGATGTTCAGCTTTCGATTTTGGCTCCAAAAACTGACTGCAGCTGCGATTAGAGACTGCATCTCATTTTCAACAGATATATCATAGCTTTATGAATCTCCTGAAATAGGCTCCAGAACGCCAAGTAATCCTTTGTGTTACCCGACAATTTCTTCAGCATAATTTTCGATAATTTACTTTTTTTAATTTATAGAAGTTTCTTGAAATCTCTTTTTCAAGTTTCCAAATTTCTAAATGTCTGTCTCTGTATATTTCAGCTTAAAGTCATCGGTGTCTAGTTTCTTACCATCTTTAGACTTCAGTAAACTTTCAAAAAATAATGACTGACAACCTTCAAACTGCTGGAAATTACGAATAGATTTGCAGCTTTAAAATAGAAACTTCATTTAAATCTTAATATCTTTAACTAACTCATTATCAATTTTCTTCAGACTAAGAGTAAATGAAGTTCTCATTCCTTTCCTTTTTGCTTTTAAAACAATGAAACCTCTCTTCAGGGAATAATTCAAACTTCAATGTTTAAATTCAAAAATAGCCGTTCCGCCAAAGGTACCACGTTCCGACAGTTGAGAAGGAAAAGCCAAAATTTTATTTATGGTTTTGTCGCTACTGAATTCAGGATGTTTTATAAAATCATTCCAAAAATTTCAAAAAAAGAAAACTTATTCCCAAAAGTGTAAAAATATTTTATTGAAGGGTATGAAACACATACAAAGACAGACACAACAACGAAGCATTCTTTCACTTTCGAAAATAAAGACTAAAATCATTCTCGAAGCTGACTTCACGCTACACCAATTTCAGTTCACTTGAGTTAGCAACATACCCCGTTCACCAGGATGTGAGCCTGGTTCAAAATTCCAGTGTTCAGTGATCATTCCGATCGTCCGCTGGTCTGTCCCTTACACAAAGGATACAAGTTGCGGAAAATGACGAAGGTGCTCGTACATCTAAACCTTCCATCAGGGTTTCTTTCCATGCTGAGCTGCAGGTTTCATCTGTTTCAACTCAGCTGATGATGAGTAAATGCGAATCGAAGATTCCGCCAGACACAACATTCATCACATAAGTCAAAAATGTCACAGAAGTATACTAGATAGTAATTCATAACCGTTAGAAAAGTCGGTTAGGAAAAGGCAAAGTTTTCTTTAGTTGACCTTTTATGATGACAAATATCTAATAACTCTTCATCATTGATACATTTCTGTATGTCGATTCATAGTTAATTTGAATATAACAATGTACGGTTTTAGATGCGACCCTTTTTTGATTGCCTCACTCTGCTGCCATAAAATTGCATATTTTGTTTCTACTTTCCCACTAATCACGTTTATCCACTCGGACGTAAGCGTTTCATTAGAGATAGTCATAATAGCGCTACATGGTACTATTAACTATGAAATAAAATGAACAGGCACAGAATTTCTTTCGATTGTACATATTGGCTTAACTTCCAATATTTCTGAAATCGGAAAAAGTAATCCAATTTATGTAAAATCGCAATGCAGATGAAAAGAAATCTTTAAGTAAATAATAAAAGTTTCAACTAATATATCTTTCTCTTTTCTGTTATAATCTGGGAGAATGATTGATTGGTACATCCCTGGGAAACATACTAAGGATAAAATAATTTTTTTCAGCCGTCAGTAGCAGACAGAGGATCTCAGAATCACGTACTATGTCTTTCAATAGCAGTTGATTGACAGGACATAACTGTGGCAAATAGATTTTTCGTTTTCAAT
This sequence comes from Stegodyphus dumicola, assembly GCF_044657685.1. Classification (NCBI taxonomy): domain Eukaryota; kingdom Metazoa; phylum Arthropoda; class Arachnida; order Araneae; family Eresidae; genus Stegodyphus; species Stegodyphus dumicola. Next base: position 91,941,677 of record NC_140772.1, on the reverse strand, counting down.
ATGTTCTATATAATAGGTTTTTCTGAAAAAAAAAAAAAAAGCGCAGAATATAGCTTTCCTGGTAAATGACATGAAACTTCAAGTAAATACTCTGTCTCTATAATTCATTATGTACAATAAGGTTCTTGAGATAAAAATTATATTGCGATTGAAGTGCGCGTTTATCATGTTCGTCTAGCAGTTCTAAGTTTTCAATGCTGTTATTTATGCATAATAGTTTTTAATAACGGAAACTGCGTAAGAGATAATTTAAAACTTTTATACATCCGAATTGTATTCTACAACATTACTTTCGAAGTCGTAAGATTTAATTTCGTATTTTGTTTATTATTTTACATCCATTCTATAATTTTTAGAGAAACTTTCCTCCCAAGACTATAAAGTTTTTCCTTTTATTTAAAGCTTCCGAGATTTATAATAGTAATCACTCGATACCCGTATCGTATTTTTTCATAATTATAATGAAGCCAAAAAATTAATCACATATATATATATATATACATATATATATATATATATATATATATACATATTTTTAAATCTAGGAGGAGCATTCAGTAATAGATAAAAAAAAATAGTTTGGGGGTTTTAAACATCAGTAACATGAACTCATGCAGAACTACCATACTGCAGATTTTGAGATCGTATTTAGTAAATCATGCAGATACACTTATCAGTAGCTGATAGATTTAAACAAATGAATACTAATTTAGAAGTCAAACAACAAAAATCAGCGTTATATTTTCAAATTTTCACAGGACTGGTTTCGAAGGTTTTACTGAACCATCAATTTCAGCTATACAAGCGCAAATGAACGATATAAGATCTAGTGAATAGATAAGATAAGAAAGACTGGACAGGAGTCAAGCTACTGGCGCCATCTGTTGATGAAACCAGAACTAAAACATAACTTTTTAAAGGCTGAAGGCAGAGATGGATTGGAATTAGGGTCGTTAACTTAAACAGAAATATTTTTTTAATGTGAAATGCCTCTAAAAATCCAATTCGCCAATGGAAGATGTTTTTTGAATAATTTTGGCTGCAGAAAAATTCAAAGTGTGATTTTCGGACCAACAATTGACGACAATGCTGGGCAACAGAAGACTTCTGTGTTTCCTTTTTTGTAACATATATCTCGGCGTGTTATTGTATCTTAAAGGAATACTACTAGTTGAACCTTAATTTAAATCTCGAGGACTGGACTGACTGAGAGGGCCTTTTCTTCGTTTACTCTATCCGTAACAAAAACACAAATTAATTTTCCACAGAAGTCATATACTACGTTTTGCTGCTTTTTGATTCTACTTCTGCTACTTTAGCTCAAAAGTGTTTGTCAATAATGCTTTCTAGAAGAATAGAATTAGCTGTTCTATTTTCTAGAAAAATAGAATTAGCTGTTCTGGAAGTGTTTCTTGATTCCAAGCATTTATTTGCCTTTACTTTGTGATTTATGTTTGGAAATTGATTTTCTTTAACACATCTATTTTTCTAAGGATGTATTGCTGAAGAGTTTTATAATCTAGAATTAGTTTGTTGTAGTTCTGTGAGTTTGACGTTAATTTAGTAAGAAACCACCTTTTGCTTTGAAATAAATTATTCTGTCAGTACTTTCCAATTAATTCATTTATTGGCTAACCATTGATCATTTGTTGGCCAAGTATTGCTAAATCCTGTCCGTCTATCCGATTCCTGTGTATGTATCAAATGTAAAAGAACAAATTGCTTTGTAATGGATAACTAAGTTATTAGCATTTACGAAGGTTAACTAAATTATTAGCTTCCGTTTCTAAGCTGTTGTCCAAGTATTACCAGATTCTGCGGTAGGCAGCTATTAAATACGAGATATTACAGAATTTATTTAAAATTATTATTAATGCATAAAAGCTGATAATGAAATCTTCATAGGATGATGAAATAAAATATGACAATAAGATGGTCTTTACACATATTAATAGTAAATGCTTGTATCACGTTTCGAAAGAATTATTGGAAGATTTCAGTTTTATAAGTACATGTCGCTGCAGCTCTTATTGTCTGCTTATTTTCAATGCGTGCTTGTATAAAATCGAGTTTTGTGAGATTGCACTAATTATTCCATTTAAAGAACAGAAATCTTATACTGACAGCATGCTATGTTACTTTGCTTTTGGGTATTGTGTAATATTTGATTCGCTTTTTGGAAACTGACTTCCAGGATGCGTACAGATGCATTTGCTATTGTGACCATTTTAATTACGGCTGAATCTTGTAGGTTGTTTTGTAGTTTGGTGTAGTGCCCATAATTTGTTTCGATTGTTTGTTTTCTAATATTCCAAGATATATTTCGTAGGACCATATGAACTTTGCTCCAATGATATTGTAATTCAAATAATTTATGTATTTTGGTTTCTCTCTTGCTCTATTTTTCTGCCACAAAATGAGAAATAGGCTTTCTTCCTGCAGTTAGCTCTGTGTTACCTTCTTTAGTCAAATCAATTGATTCACTTGTTCATAATCAACACTGGGTGTTTCCTGAGACGAACCAATGTTACTACATTAAAACGCTTCTTTTTCCGTGGTCTCATTAATTCGTAATCTGCTCAAAAGCAAACATTATTTTTCCCCTTGCGTATTTTAAACTCACTTCTATATGTTAAGTGACATCGTTAAAGTCGAACGGTGAAAAGAGGCTTATCGTGTTTGGTTTTTACCTTCAGGTGAACTATGTTGACGATTTTGAGTATTATTCGTCTTTGTGAGAAAATGACGTTTCTTTGTAATCTTTATTATCCTCATGGAAGAACAGCAGTTTCTTGGTCAGATAAATAATCTTTATTCTAATAATACTATAATATAATGTTGATAAAGAATGTTTTACACTGAAGCTCCTTAGGTAATCTTTCAGCCTGATATGCAACACTCAGTATGCGGTCTGGGCTATAAGCTGCCTGCTTGTAGTAAGCATTAGCCTTCAATAAAAAGTCTTTTGGGAGTGATGAATAAAAATGCATTTGCATTTGGAAATACTGTTTTCCACCTTTGCGGGAGACTTACGTGTTAATGCTTCTGATGGTTATGCTGAAGGTAAGAAGAATGAAGGATGTAAATATAGTGTTACACACAAAGACACTTATTCGCGTATATTGAAATTTATAATATGCCTAATTGTGATAAGGTCGCATAGAGATACTTTGTCTAGGATGAATGATTTCTGAACACAATGGTACCTCTTTCAGACCAGAGAAAACCCTGTGCAACGAGATACCTGTTGTTAATGATTCCGGTTTCATCTTCGAAAGTCACTCCAACGAAAAAAGGGATAAAATAAGTCGTTTCATCAGGTTCAGAAAGTGGATATCTTTTTTATGTACAAATGAAGGAATTCTTCCCCCCCCCCCCCGGAGTTCAGCGCAGGTAACGGCACCTTGTGTTAGTAAGGTTTTGAACATTGAGAAAGGAGGGTGGATTTTTCCGGAGAAGAGACAGGGTGTTCCTGCTGGAGCTAAAACATATTTGGCCCGCTAAAAACATTACTCCTCGTGTATTCTAATAGTGTACTTTCATGTTTAATAATTTCCTGAAATTACTGGACTAAATGTATCCAAGTTCCACATCGGTCATGAACCGCAAATGTTAATGTTTTTATTCTATTAAAATTCATGTAATTGTTAGAACTTGAGTTAGAAATTCATTTCAACCCAGCTTCACAAGATGGATTTTGTGTAGCGGTTCCGGCCATTACACCGCACTATATACTTCAGGCATTTGGTTCATATAGTTCATTCGAAGAATACAGATCACATATTTTACTATTAGTTAAAATGATTCATAAATAATTTACAAGTAATTGAAAGCACTATCATTTGACGGTTAAGGTAAACAGCAAAACATTAAATGCATATACTAAAAGCATAGGACTTACTAATCCGGAAAATACACCTTGTCAATAGAGAATGTTGTTTACATTGTATAAAATTTAGTTTAAAGTTTTATTTAATTTATTGATTGCAGCATTTTCAAATAAATGATTTAAAGATATAAGCTTCTTATTGAAGGAGAGTTCAAATTCATGAAATATATTAAACTACTTTTCTAATACCTATATGGAATACAGCATTCTGCTTGGAATTTACGTCATAGATTTTTGATACAAACATAAGAACAAGTTCTGCAGTCGCATACGTGACTCCGCTGTTCTTTATAGGAAAATAGAAGCGAAAAATATATTTAACTATATAAATATAAGGTATATTTTGTAAATATAATGCACATTATTTAAGGCCTTGTGTCTGATAGCATTCGTATCGATAGCGTTTTATTCAAAAAATAAGTTTAACTAATAAGTTCAAAAAATAAGTTCAATGTGCTTTACATCAAGGGCATTGTATGCCCATGTAATTAATCAACATATGTTTAAATATATTACCTTTTCAGCCTCAATCCAAGTTCTTATCCGTGGTGCACGGCTAATAGACTTTGTCCTGCAGACGACATACAATAACAACTTAACAGCAATAGTAGGCCTGTTGCAGGTAGTGCAGAGAGCAGCGAGAGTACGAATCTCATTCCGATTGACTACAGTCACGTTGACCCTGTGACGAATCTCAGTCCGACTGAAAACAGTCACGTTGACCCTCAAGTCAACGTATAACTTGAGTGATATGCCAATAAGTTGATACTTATCCGTGGGGTCTAGATTTTCTCTCATTTAGAGCGTTCTTGCTATCATGCTGCAATCTTCCTTATTTTATGCTAGCAGAAGTTTGAATTCCCAATTCCATAATTTATAATTCTAGCCTAGAATGGTATGCTATTTCGTTTAGAGTCAGTATAATATCTTTGATAAAATGCCATGGCGCCTGAACTCCTTACAAAGGTTTTCCTTTTAAAATTTTTCTAAAAAATGTTTGATAAAATCAATTTACTTAATTGATAAAGAAAATCAATCATAACTCACTGAACTTGGTGATAATTTCCTCTTTGTTCAAGTAAAGGAAAACATGAGCATCGAAGCACTGGTGAATGCTTTGTTGCAAAGTAAAGTCTGCTGCTAACTAATCGACATTGTTTTCCTCTTTCCCTTCAAAAGAAATTGGTTTCCGAGTTTCGTTTACTCGAGTGATTTTTTTTTTTTTTTTTCACGCACGGTATAAGTTTTTCTTGCTCTATCCGTGTGTCACTTCTAGTTTTCAGATCACTTATCGTTTGATTTCTTTTGCTTGCGATCTCTCTTCCGAGTATTTGCTCAGATTTTCATCGCTTGTCCTTGAAGTGTTCAAGCTACAAGGAGTTCGGCATTAAAACTATTTTCTTTCATCGGAGATTTAACCCGTAAATTATCATACCGATTTTAGGCTTCTGTCTCATACCGCTTTTAAATTATAATTAAATGTAAGTGAGAAAGATACCTGTGTGAATAGCGTACTGCTTAACAAATATAAATTTGAAAAAAATATGTATTATTAAATAAGTTTGGAGCCATGTATTATAATGCGCTTATTTATAAAATTGAAAGGTTTTTTTTTCCTAAAAATTTAATGGACATATAATATTATAAAACATTTATCAACAATGAACCTTTAAGTAATCAGCATATGCAAGAATAATTAAATGATACATAAGCAGCAAGTGATATGCACCCTAATTATGCATGTTTTATACTGAATTCGACATATTTAATAATCGCTCTTTAATATGATAAGTTATTATAGTTCTGAGCAAGATCTGTATTATCTGAAGAAAGCTAGTAAATTACTTTATTTTATATGCTATGTTTTATAACACTAACTTTTGCAAGCAAAACATGAATAATAATATGAGGAATATCAGTGCATAACAGGTTGCAAGTGAAAGACGCATTTTCATATGCTTTTTCTTGCCGTTATCGCTTCATTTTGCATAATATTAAAACTCTTTAGTACCGATTTGTTTTCTTGTATTATATTTTGCGAGCATTTTAGAACAGAAGCAACGGAAGATAAAGTATGCATTTTCATTTCTTTTGAAATGGTATATATTAAAAAAGTAACAGCATGGTGAAATTTACTTTTTACATATTTAAAAGCAGAAAAGATCTTAAGCTTAAATACATTATCTTGATTAATGATATAACGTATTTTAAGAGTGGAAGAAAATCTATCATCACAATGAAATACCTTCTTCTTTTTAACATAATCGTAACTCTAAAAGTTTCTTAACAAATTAAGAATAAATTTTCTTTTACTTCAGTTCTGATGTATGGCTTTAACAAAAAAGAAAATTATTCAGGAATGCTTAATGTTAATTTATTGTATTTTGAAGCCATATGCATTCAGACGTTAAACCGATAAGATATAATAATTTGCTTTTAACTAAACTTACATACGACTACAACAGACATCCATAAATGCACTATATGATCTTTAATATAGATTTAATATTTATTCATAAAGTATATTGACAGACTAATTCCCGTTTCATATATAAGAAAGCGAAATAGAAAGTCTGAACAAGTCTGAAACAGATGGAATGAAGTAAGAGCCAGAAGCATGTAAAAGGGAATATGTAATTATTAAGCCTTACAATAATAAGCCAAGCACCAAGAGGGCATACAAACAATCTCAAGATAAAAAGGTTAAAAGTGAAAATATTTTCTCAATTTTATTCGATTTATTCTTCCCACTCTGCAGTGTTTTTCTTTCTAGCCCCAAAGGGGCTATTAGTCTCGAAATGGGAATTTGCGTTGGTTCAGTATAAACGGAGTATCATTTTTCAAAATGGTGCCACCAAATACTAGTTTTAGAGAAATTATTTTTAAAAAAATTAAATAATGAAAATATACGTGGATGCATGTGTGTATACTCCTTATATTGTGAAAAAATGAGCCATGAAATTTGTAATAACGCAGTTCTTCGCCCGAACATGGGCACCTGGATGCAATGATTTTGAATTTCGAATTTGTTTTATTATTTATTTCATGGTTATTTAAACTTTAATGGATTTTTGTTTACAAAACTCAATGATTTGAAAGCGAGCACTAACAACACTATTCGAAATAAAACATTTTTATCTCTTTCACGCGAAGACTGTTGCCATTAGGAAGAAGTGTATGATAGTTATATTTCCATTTAAATTTACAATCTCGCTCCTTTAAAAGCAATGTGTTACTGCCGCCGGGAACAAAATACTTTTATTTCGTATGTGCCAGCGTGTTGCCATTCAGTAAGGCTTAAAATATTCTGAAATTTAATCTGGAAGGCTACTGAGTAATAATCCAAGAGATTTAAAAACAGTTACCACAGTTCTTAATAATGTTTTCTTCTACTTTTTTAATGCGATTTATTTAAATAAACATGTATTAAAATCATGAGATATGCAACTAAAAATATTCAATATTTTTATGATATTACACTTTCTGAACTCATTAAAATCATTATTTAGTTTTTTTTTTTTTTTTTTTTTTTTTTATGATAATTATTTTAGATGGAAGACCGCTGTTGAATTGCGCTAAAAATTATTATATCGATAATTTTCTAAAACTAACTTGTTTTGATTTATATCACTTAGTTACATTTTTAAATGAAGTGAAATAAAGATTTTAATTGTTAACAAGAACAGTTATTAATTTTAAACCCTTTGGAATTTTTTGTTCTGTGACTAACTGCTAAAATTATAAAAATCCCAAACCTTAAGAATCTGCTATGCATGGAGGAAAGTTAATTCTCATATGCTTCACATGGTGCAAATCGAGATATATACTGTCCTACTATATGAAGTCGTTGGTGGTGCCAGTTATTGCTTCTAGATCAACAATTCTCATACGGTGGTACTGTCTGTCTATGAGAAGAAAAGTTCTCTTCACAATGTCTGGCGGGTGGCGGTCGCTATAGCAACAGAGCTAATATATTTCAAATAGGGTTGCTTTATTTTGATTTTGTTTTTGGCGACTGCTGACTACTGAAAAAGAGCTTATCAGTATTCAAGAAATCCCTACGGAAAAAGGGTCAAGGCTCGTTTCTACGGCAATCGACAGCTGCAGACTAACCGGCGAGAACTTTTCTCATGATAGACAAGACTGCACGCGTACCATTAGTGGTACGCAAGAGAAAAATAGGTGGTACGCAAAGAAACGAAGTAGTTTTAACTATTAAATTCAAAAATCTCCTAATGAAAAAGAACAGTTGATAGAAATTTCGTGTGATGGAACTCTAAGTGAAGATTTCAAAAATAACACACTAGATAGTTTTTGGCTGAACCGAAAAAAAAAAAGGAATTTATAGGCATAATAAAATTATTTAATTTGTATTGCCTTTTTGCACAACCTATTTGTGTCAACAACGATTTCCTTCCATGTAATATTTAAAAAATAAATACAGAACAAAATTAAAGTGGATCTTCATTTACGGTTAAAACTAACTAAAATAAGACCAGATATAAAGAAACTGATGTCTCTTAAACATGTCCAAATTCCACACTAAATTTATAATTAAAGTATTATAAATTAAATTTTGATAATTAAAATGATAACCAATTTTTAATCTAATATTTTCATTGCGTGCATATTTAATACAATGAGTTAATTGTCAATATGTTGTGAAAATGGCAATATATAAGTATATATATTTTTAATATTTTTATTGAGAAGTTTAAATAAAATGATTGCAAAATCTAGTGGTGGTACTAAAGTTTTTCAAGTTTTGTTTAGATGATGCACGTTAATCAAAAGGTTGAGAGCCGCTGTTCTAGACCCTTTCAATCTATTCTTTCAGGAACTTCGGAGATATGATCATGTCTCTGATTTTATTTTCCAACGAAAACCTTAGATATTAAGTTCAAATATTACACCTCCTTCGGTATAGAAATTCGTTTAAAATTAATTGAAGTTTCAACTAAACTTTTTCTGTTCAATTTTTCTGATTCCTAACTAAAATTGGATTTAGGTATGACGTATGACCTATGTACACCCAGAACGTCAAATCCGTTTATCAATCCGGCTTGCGTGTTTCAGTACCAAATATTTTCACTTTTATATATTAGTGGGAATATGCACTATGGTCCTTCCCTGGCACAATAAATCTCAGAATGACAAGTGAATTACAGACATACGAATAAAGACTGAGAAACGAACAGATACATGAAGGAAGATATATAAAGGATTGCTGTTATTAGTTACAGAGGACGTACATACGGTATAAATAGATGCGATGATATCGGCAGATTGATTCAGACTTGTAGACCGGGAAAAAGTCCAGACATTTAAGCAAAGAAATTGAGAGCTGTCAGGGGCAATACGAGAAATGCTGTCAGGGATAGGCTATAAATCATAGATACTTACAGACGTAAGATTGTCCGTCAGGAAACAACTAATAGACAAGCGACATGCGAGGAAAATCAGAGCTGTGATGTAAGTGTATGAATCCTTCCTTTCTAGATTTACATTGTCACCGTCTTTAGACTGTAACTGGTATGCAATTAGCTTCGTTTTATGCTTAAGACTGATATATAATTAATTGTAACAAATTTCGCATTTTCCTAACTTTGAAGAAACCAATTGTCATATCATGTGTAGTTTTGTATCAAATAGTGCACTTGTTTTAATTTGCAATACATCTTTATACCCTTGAATCTTGAAAATATCTCGAAGTTTGGGAGTTCAAATTTTTGCGCTTTCTTCGCCATTCCAGGCTTCGAATTCTAAACATTTAATCAATCTTTTGAAGCCTAATCTCAAAATTCGAATTTCAACTTTCAAATCTACAAATATTTTAATTCAAACTTAGGGAAAATGAGCCCTTTTAACGTCTTTTAACATTTATTTTTGGAACAAGTATACTTTACACGATTTTATAAATAATTCGATTAATGATATAATCACGAGGAAGTAGAGTATCACATAGTGAAAGTGATTTTAAAATGTTTAAAATACACAAATTTCGGCTCTTATAACTATTCTTAAGAAGGTTTAGAATTTCATATTTTTTGCTTATCTATCTGAAGTCTTGAAAAAAAAAAAAAAAAAAAAAAAAAAAAAACCTCCCCCTTTGCAGTCTGAATTTAAAGGATTCTGATAAGCTGAAAGATTTTTGAACAGTTATTCAAATACTTTTCTGTCAAATAGTTGCTGAAAAAACTGAATCTGTGAATTCCAGGCTTTACTTCGTTCTTCCATTAACATAAATAAGATAATTGTGTCTTCTAAATAAATTCAGATGTACTTTTTAAGCGTTTAACCCTCAATTTGAGTTTTATTGAACACAGATTTCAAATCTTATTTTAATTGAAACTTCTAAAGCAAAAGCTATTCTTTCTTTCTTTTATAAATTTTATATGATGAATTTACGTAATTCAGGATTTTTAATCTCAAGCTATTTGTAGAAACAGCTATATATATTTAAGCTAGAGAAATTTCTAGGACTTGAATTCGATAAAAAGGGAGAATTATGCTGTCTCTTTTTCCCTTTATGTTTTAACTCAAAAGAACGTTGGCCCGAATGGGCTACTGAGTTGTTATTCGCGAAACGAGATTTTGCGGCGTCTGTCTTTAAGTGTCTGAATCACTTTTCAAATTGTTGCAATGAAATATCATCGCCTTGTATTAATTTTAAAGAAATTAAATAATGAACGATCTGCATGCATGCAGACATTTTCCACGCACTGTGAAAAAAAGATTGTAGCTAGGACCATCAATAACATAGTCCTCCACCCGAATATGTGTTTCGGATTTTACATTTCATATTTTATAAAAGCTTAATGAATTTCTTACAAACGGAACAATGTGAAAGCGAACAGAGACAACACTGTGCTAATTAAAACTGTGTTATTTTTAGCACTCGAGACTATATATGGAAAAATCTAAAGATATGCTGTTTTTAAATAATTTGAGATTTGCTTCTCAACTTTGTGTGGCATAAGTGCGAAACGCGTAATGATACATAATTAATAAAAACACTGAAAACATTAATAATAAACGGATAAAAATATTTTGCAAGCCTTGTTACTAAACCTGTACATTAATACGATAAAATTAGAAAAAGACTGAAAAAAGAAAAAGAAAAATGTATGCCAATACTTAACACTCCGTTAGAATTCTAAATGCATGCTGTTTTTAAAATGTTTGTAATTTTGCTTTGTATATTGTTTGTATATGGCGTAAGTGCGAAGGAAATGATGTCTTTATAATAACGCTAAAAAGACCGTAATAAATTGCTAGCAGGAGTGTATGCAACAGCAGACTCGTAGATAGCTAGCTCAGCGAGAGCTTAGAAAAACCTTAACAAATCCTTTTGTGTGACCGTTAAAATCTGAGCGCTTTCAGATTTTTAGCCCAAATGGGCGTTACTCCAGAAGGATTGTTAGTCTCGAAACGGCATGTCGAACCTCATTAAATGTCCGAATCACTTTTCAAATTGTTGCCACCAAATATTATCGCCGTATATTATATTTAAAGAAAAATGAAAAATATATATGAATGTATATATGCTTCTTGCATTATAAAAATCAACGGTACCTATTATCGCCCAGTATTACTTTTAAAGAATTTAAATAATGAAAAACCTGCTGCATATAAGAATCTTCTTGGCACCATTGAAAAACGTCTGTAGCTAGGACCATCAAATTTTGAATAACGTAGTCCTCCACCTGAATATGTGTTCTTAGAAGACGTAGTTTTGAATTTGGAATTGTATATTTCATATTTTATAAAAGTTTAATGATTTTTTAACAAACTGAGGGCATTAAAGTTTCAATAGTCATCAAATTTTGAATAACATAGTGCTCCAACCAAACATGGGCATTTGGAAGACCGAATTTTGAATTTCGAAATTGTTTTATTATTTATTTCACATCTTTTAAACCTTTAATGAACTTTTGATTAACAAACTCAATGACTTAAAAGCAAACAGCGGCGAAACGCTACGGAATGCAACATTTTCTCCTTTAGAGTGCAAGACACTTTCGAAAATTCAAAGATATGTTTTCTTAATAATTCATAACTTTGCTATTGAACTAAATTTTATGTGACGTAAGAGCGAAGAACGTGATATTTAACAAGTAACGTTAATGCACAAAACGTTAGTAATTAAAAGAAAAAGAAATGTAAGCCCTCTTACTAAGAAAATTAAAAATTGGTATTATAAAATGAAAAAATAAAAATTTTTAAAAATTAAAAATTTTAAACTTCATCGGGAATTTTAAACAAATTTTGCTATGTTATTTTCTTTTCTTTAATTTTTTTGATTTTCCTATTGAATTGTGTATGATGTAACTGCGAAGTAAACGATACTTGATAATAAAGCTGAAAAAAAAAAAAAAAAAAATCTAATATGCAAAAGTGAGTGCAACTGCAGACTGGTAGACTGCGAGGTCAGCGAAAGTGTACAAAAACATAAAAATGCTCTTGGGTTTACCGTTAATATCTGAAACATTTCAGAATTTTTTTTATATTAATTACTAAGCCAGGAATTCTATTCCTTTATTCTTATAATGTATATGCTATGTGCTACTGAAAACATAAATTTGTGATGTAATGAGAAAAAAGATTTCAAGTTTCTTCCCTCGAACCCTCTTTCTATCTTCTCTCAATATAACAGATTCTCCTTCTAAAAGGCGAAAGACTATCCTTAATGAAAAACCTCGAATCTGACGAGTTTATCCCTTCTAAAGTACGAAGCTGGAATTTCGATTAAGTTCACGCTAGCTTCATTACGCACCATACCGAACTTACATTTTATTTGCCACAAAAGATAGGATTTTCTGTTCTGCCTCTGATAAATTTTGCTGGATAGATGAAATAGAAAACTCCAGTGTAACAGTAAAATATTTGTAGGTTATAAAATAATGGGAAGTTTATAGAAATTTGATAATACGGTTTTATATCTATAGAAGTACAGAAACATGATTACAAGAGTTGATTTTCGTGATCTAAATTAAATTAGTTATAGTCAATTCTTAATAGCCTTACTTAGTTAAATATATGATATTAAATAATATATATGTATTTCTGTAAAGAAACCCATTTTCTGAACTTTCTGTGGGATAGTGCGCAAAAATTCTAGGAATAATTACATTTTTTTTTATTTTTTCCATATATATATATATATATATATATATACGTATATAACAAAAACATCTACTAAATGTCAATTATACTTAGCGTTTCGTAACTGGTATTCTCAGAGATTGCACTAAAGAAAATGTTGTATTGCACAGCGAATATATTTTTCTTTACGTTTAAAAATATCTACTGAATTCAGTATATTAAAAGATACGAAATATTGGACAGTGGATGCATTATAATCTACAATCTTAAAACTGAAATTAAAAAGTGATGTTTCGAATTTTTAAACTTAACATACTATTTGAAGTTTTGAACCTTCGGTTCAGCATTGATCATTAACATCTAAAAGCAAACTTGGCTTAAATTTAAAGAAAGCTATGCAATCCTGTTATAGGAATAAAAACATGTATTAACAAATTTTTCTTGAAGCTGTTTTTATTATGTAATAATAATAATAATAATGTAATTATTTCACCTACAAATTGGTATTACACGGACTGGATTTAAAACTGAGAGCTCCAGTTTCAGGTAAGGGGTAGATCGAGCCAATAGTCACCTAGGAAATTTAGATAACGTCAAGGATCAAGGAAGTGCAATTTACGGAGTTCATAGGCAATTACGCCTTTACCTCCACATCTTCAAAGGAAATTTAATCGTCCGAAAGAGGGTATTGTCAAATAAGGTAAAAATTTTGATAAGCCGAGTGACTTGGAGTAAGTGCCTTCACACTGAGTCAAAAAAAGGCAAAAAACTCAGATGGTCTTAATTTTGCGCCGTAAAAGGGCCAGAATAATTTAGATAGGGGCAGCCAGAAAATTTTGACTAGAAAAATAAAAGGTGAAGTTTCCTTGAACTTTGATAATCATTTTCTTTGCATACGTCAGATGAAGGACACGCAGGGGAATTCCGATGCGCGCTTTTCGAGGTGGGGGGGGGAGGGGGGAACCTGTTTACAGGTCGAAAAAGTGGTTCTGTCAGTGATCAGCTGGGAGGGAGAAGTTTCATTTTTGACCGCTATTCATTGCGGTTTTTAAGAGCCAAAAAGGACGCTGTTAAGCGCCTTAGAAAGTTCCTTCTTAAAGGAAGAGAGAAGTTGAAGTTAAAAGAATCTTTTTCAGTTTTTAAGAGATCTTTTCCAGTTTTATTGTAGTTGAAAGATTAGAGTGTGTTAAATCAGTCCTATTTGACTGTGATGTTTCTTGTTAAAGAAACGCTAAGGAGGTTCCTCGAGTTAATGCCGTGTGCATTAAAGAACTTTAGAGGCGGGGGGGGGGGTTAAGGAACGAGAGGTAGTTATTCACGTGGTTATCAGTGTGCTCATATCTAGCCCGTTTAAATGGCAGAGCCGAATATTCCCTATTAAGTACCGCTCTGGGTCTTTTTCGGGAAGAAGCAACTGCAGGATCGTATACGGGTAGCATATGAAGCACAGGATTAGCGACACGTTGAATATTTTTGAAAAATTTTTCCGAAAGTCGCTGTATATAGCGATTAATGGGCATAATTTTAAGGTCGTTATGAATCTCTTCGTTCCGTACAAACCACGGAGCTTTTAGAATTTGCCGAAGCATTTTAGATTGAAAAATTTGGACATGTTTTCTGTTAGTCAGTGCGCATGGGCCCCATACGGGACACGCATACGTAAGAACCGGCCTAATCATTGATTTGTAGAGCAAGATTTTGTTATCAGTTGACAGGTCGCTATGACTAGCTAAGAGGGGGCGTAGGGCGGTTTTGACAGCTGTCGCACCCGCTATGATTTTGCGGATGTGAGGCTGCCAAGTTAATTTTGAATCTAGTAAAACACCTAGATATTTGTAAGAAGAGACCCAGGGAATGGGTTCACCGAAGAGCATTAAGTTGGGTAAATTTGGGATATTTCTTCGGATGAACATGGTGGCAGCACATTTTACGACATTAATTTTGATTTTATACACACCGAGCCAGAGTTCTAAGGTCGAAAGGTAACTCTGCAATAAGATAACGTCTTTTATCGAAGCTCGGTCCCCAATCCCGTGAAAAACGGATTTCTAACTTTCTCCCTACTCCCCCCCTTTTGAACCGGGCCCTAGGTGTCACCACTACCTGGTCTCGGTGCTACTCTTGGGGGTTTGACCTATTCGCCTGGAGATTTGTCTAGTCGTTAAAACGCCGCCCACCAGTGCTACACGGATTGCCGTTCGACTCATGGATCGACTCATGGAGGTAGGAAGTAAGACTTTCCTACCTATAGTTTAAGTGCTAAAATTCTGTAACTAATTGTCTTCAAATCAAAAAAAAATGCTTTTGACTACACATACTTTTTAATATTTCCGAATAATATTACGAATTGACTATGCACCAATATCTGAAATTTGTCAGAGTTTTCTGAAAGACAAATTCTATAGGTCTGCGTAAATATAATCTCCCTAAAACATTTCCACTAAAATTCATAAATCAATACTCGTCACTTAATTTGTTAACATCCGAAAATACTTCCTAACTTGATTTTTTATTTTTAATTACATATTAACTTAAATATTTCGATTTCAATTTATATGTGAAGCCTGAATTTTTTTTATAAAAATGATCTCAGAATTTGAAATGAAATACTTTAGCATATTTTAGCCGTAAGAAAATCCAACTTTTTGATTTTATTCCTTAAAACGAGTGTAAACAATTGTACAACTGTGATAACAGTTGACCCTGCAAAAATTTGTGTTTCGTAATTTTAAAAAAAAATGTATTTTTCAGCTGAAAAAGCCAAAATCTGAAGATTTCTCTTTTGAAAACATTTTTATAAATAGAAGTGTATATCTACGAAGAACGGTAAGACCGTAAGACGGTAAGACCGTTTTAAAATAAAAGCCCCGTAAGACATTTATGGGCACGCTGTGCATGTGATGAATGAGAAAATTTCGAATATATCATAAGAACCATCATTACCATCATCAAATACATTTAAAAAAAGTTACACCTTTTTTTAATAAAAAATTTATATTTTAACGCATTTGCTTTCCTAATAATTATCCTCAAGAACAATTTTTTGTATGTTCTTAATTCAAATTAATTACCTCACATTTTACAAAATTACAAGGTTAAGATGTCGCTACCTTTCGGATGTAGAATTCTTATACACAAAAATAGAACCATAGTATTAAATATTTACGCAAGGTTTAAATACTGAAGGGTTTCATCGAGCTATTAACAATGCGTAAATAAAATTCGGGCTCTTAATCAATGACAAGTTAATTAATACGTTGTAGTTAATTAAATTTTATACTGCGTGATTCAAATAAAAGCAATCAGACATTACATTACAATATATAATAGCCTTACTATATGTAACTTATTTCTTCAACGAAATGCATTTATCTATTGACTTGAATAACAAGCATTAGCTTAAGACTTGAGTAATGTAATTGGTAGATATGTAATAAATAAGGAATAAACGAAAATTTAGAAATATTATTAGAGAACGTAGTTCAGGATTCCTTGCAAAATTAATAGGTTTAATGTTTAATTATTAAAGTTATCGTAGTTAGTAAAATCGGGGATTAATACAATATGTATTGAAATTAATTAGAAATATATTGCTTAATTTAAGCCATTAATTAAAAGAAAAATGTTATGTGAAAAAAGCTGTTAATTATAGTTTTGAAGAATTAAAAATCTTTGAAATTAACTATAATGTCTCAATTTACATATGGGATATTTAAAACATATTTATATAAATGGATGGTTTTGAATTATTATTTAGTATGATAATGGGTGATTGTCCTAACTACGGAAAAATGTATGGAAAGTTTGTTAACAAGGGGAAGTCCATGGTAAACATCTGTGATTCCTGTTGCAGACGGGCATTAGAATGAATATATTTAACAGGAACTCTGCAAGCTCCAGTATAGTTTGTACATGTGGTACTTCACTGGAAAGGGGAAAGAAAACCTGAATGTTCATCTTTCCTCCCGCTTATATACAGGGAATTCATAAAAATTTATAAATTCATAAAAAGGAATCATACTCAGGAATTCATAAAAATATTTCAACGAAACATGAACTTCTAGCAGCCTATCTGCGCAACCAATCGAAATGAAATTTCGGATACTGTTATTTTGAACGTATGCGTTCAGATTATGATGATTTAAAACAATAGAACTCTCATGGTGAAAACGTTTTGATATTTTCGAATGGCAACACCCAGTTATTTCCTACCCAAATTGACCAGGCATTGTAAAACTATCAATGACGTTGGTACGGGACAGGTATGACGGCAGCTGGTGGCATAAAACATCTGAAAAGAAAAGCATTCTACAGGACTAATGACAGCATAAGATATGACAGGGGGAAAACATTATTGAAATTACAAGTTTTCAATTCGCCCGCCCTCGCCGACGATACCATCTTCAACGCGGGATATTGTTGAGAACAATGATGAACGTTGTTAGTTCTTGACGTTTCTACCAAATAGCAAAACATTGTCTAGTGAAAGGGATAGTATATTATCGCTCATTTCCAAAACGCTTGCTCTTGTTATAGACTTAAGATTTACGCTTTTGTTCAGTAAGGTATCCCGTGTTTAAAAATGAAGCTTATTTTATTTTAATATAAAAGTAGAAATAATATACTAAACATAAATAAGAAACTAATAATATACTAAACATAAATAATAATAAGTAAAGAGTGGTAGTTCTTAGTGAAGAGAAGAGAGAGACAAAATAAATTCATCTCAAGATATATAGAGTTGCATACAAAGAGAGAATGGTCTTATTAAACAGACATGCTCAACAAAGAGTAAAAGGAGAAAAATTAGGAGTCATTTGACCAAGTGAAGTTAGGTTTTTCTATTTAAAACCATCTTTATTACATCAACTCCAAAAAGTGAATTACGATTTCATGCAAGTTGCAGTCTTGAGGGGACGCGATGTAACTTTTCGTATTCAAATAAAGATAATGTAAATTGTCTTGAACAACGAATACATATGTATTTTAAGATAAGGAACACACAATCATTCAGGTTAGGTAGCACCATTTCTTCGCATATCTGCCAGTGATAAGTCGTTATCAGCGAAAGACCTACTCCAAAGTATTTTTAAAACAGAAGTGTTCTTTTCTGATAGTTTCCTGACTAGAGGTGGATTCAATATTTTGAACTAAAATAAAAGTGGAAGCAATTCATTATGAAGCTAAAATCCCTAGAAATTGAATACTAATAAGATCCACAATATTACACCAAAAGGAGCGATTTTATGAAAGAGAAGCCCTTTGAAGGTGAGCTTGAAAAATACTAAATCAGAGAAAGTGGCCCATTGTTTTTCATTAAACTATTTTAATACTTACTTTAATATATTAATTTTTCCTTTTTGAGAAAATTTGCTCTATCAATTTCACATTTACTTCGACAAGAAATTTGCTTTGGCAGGATTTCAATTGGCAGGAATCAAAAACATTTGATCATATATTTCAAATAATCGAGACTGCCCTTGTTTCTGGTCTTTATATAGGACTTTGAATGTAATTTTCATTTCTAAATATTTAATTTGTAACTTTTTACTTTAAATTTTAATATTTATACATACATACTGCTTTGTCTGAAAGTATATTTAAAGGTATTCTAAATTATGGATCACCTTTTATAATTCAAATCGGAGAAAATAAACGCAGTAAATAAAGAAAATGGTTTACCATGAAAGTGAATTAATCCTCATATTACACAGTTCACAAAAACATTTAGGTGGGCATATGTTTTTTTCAATAACATCTTCCCGAATTCTATGCTTGCTTTTGTTGTCGGATGTTATCCTTTCATATACAATGAATAATGTTGAAATAATTAAATTAATTAAAATTAGTATTTAAATAATTAATACTAAAATAATTAAATTCATAATAAAAACGATAAATAATATTTAAATAATCCCAAAGAATAACTTACAGATTTTATAAACATTAAGTTTTTTAAGTTTTTAAGTGCAATTAAACTCTTAGTGAAGTTGTAGAGACATTAGGTTTATTTCGGAAGCAGGCAAGAGGAAAAGTTAGCAAAGGCTTCGCCGGGAATCGAACCGTGGACCTCTCAATTACGCACTGAGCGTGCAGACCACTACACCACGAAGGCTCGCTAAGAAGGCGGAAGAAATGTCTTATAAAGTCACGATTGTATTTGTCAGTGTGAAGCTATGTTCAAGCTCTCTTTATGAAATTCAGATATTTTTGATTGAGTTCAAAAGAGGCATAAGTATTGAGAGGATCTCTAGTCTTGTCTCTCTAAATGTCCTTGGGATTTTTCTTTCGAGAATTCCATAGCATTCATACAACTTTATTACAACTTTATTTTCACTAAAGGTTATAAAGGATTATTTGACTAATAAATTTCGCAAATTCAGATTGATCTGTTATGAAATTGTAGCATCTTTTCTTGTTAAAAATCAGCTGTGCCCCCAATTTTTAATGTTTTAATTATTATGTTTTTAATTCTGCATTATTAAACATGTATTATGTTTTTAACAACATTAATTTTCTTTTCCACTGGAATATGGCTATTTATACTAATGCATGTATTAGTTCAGTGTAAATTACGGTCCATATTGTTTCCATCCAGCTTGCATACATGAATTTATGCCTAAAGATCATAAACACTTTTATTCTTTTGTACCACTTTTTATGCAATTTTAAATATATTGGCAGTTACGCATATTTCATTCTCATTAATTTTTTTCAAACACCTAATGAATTTGTTATCACTTTTACCATTCCTGATGACCATTGTGGACACATGGGTATTTAATATGCTCCAAAATACTAACTTCTTTGCAAGCTATTTATTTTTCAGTACTGATCAGTCGTAGTCATTACAAAATAAATGTTCTTATGAAAATCTAAATATTATCAGTATAATTTGAATTGATACTTAGAATAGCCGTGAAGTCGCTGAACACTGGGAATTCGATTCCTGGCGCACCGGCCTGCTGTATGGGCATTTTAATCGCTTTCCTTATGTATAATATGGATACGAGCCAGCTTCCCTACCTAGAACCTATAGTCCAGCGTGTTTTATCATAATTATATGCCATACCTTAATTAAAGTGTAGTTTTCTAAATCCATTAATGTATGATAGTTATTCGCCGACCATTTTTAACCACATTATTCAATTTATTATAATTGCAAACTGGAAATATGTATCTTCTTAATTACCTTTATAACGTTTTAACTGTTAAACATTTGTAGAAATTATTAGCTATGAAAAGAATGATATACTAAAAATGGATTCTTCGTGTACTATTATTTGTAATTAACGAAATCTTACATTTAATTTATTCAGTTTTGTTTGATACTTGAAATATACACATGGAAATTATTTGTTCTTTACTGCATCTAAAATTTATATTTTTTAAAAGGAATTGTACCTTTTGGTAGCAACTGCAACAACTTGGAGTAAGTTTGTGCTGTGGAACATATTGAGAAAATTTCATATAGAACATGAATTATAACGTATTTTTCTTCATCGCTGAACAGAGATATCTTTCATATGCTTTCAGTCGAACAATGTCTCGCCGCAGCAATTCATGATTAATAACCCGAGACTGAAGAAATCGACGAGGGAGGTGGGTAAGGAATTTTTTCATGAATGCTTTTTCTTTCTTCGAAAATAGTATGATGACCTTCTAATATCTTGAGCTCCAGCTAGCTATTCAGCTTCGTCATTTTATACATCTATATCTCTCTTTCCTAATGTGCCCTATCCTTGGATCTTTACATCTTCATGGTCAGAGGGAACCAGAAGTCATAAATGATTATATACTATTTTTGTCAAAGTAATGATCATCATTATTATATTTAAAACTATCGCTTGATGGCACACTATAGAAAATTACTGAAGAAGAAAATTCCATTAGTGGAAATGCTATTGCCCATTTTGCTATTGCCCATTTTGATTGATATTTTGATCTATCGATTTTATATAAGCCCGATGATTTAAGATATCAAACTTCAATCAAATATGTCTCTTTCCTTCATATGGTATATTTTTAATCAAAATATAGTTTGAAAATTTTTATATGAACACTTTACTATGTTTTTTGCTAAGTTAGTGTGTGATAAAGATTTTTAAAGTAATAAATTTGATAGCTTTGAATATATTTGTAAAATATGATGTGATTAAAATTTATTTTTCTTTGCTATAAAACTAGTGTTATTGCGCAAAGAGCGATATTTTGAAACGCAAAATGTTTAAGACTTAACATGCATTTCATCCGTTGGAATCAAATTTAATTATTTCTCATTTCGACGAAGAAGTTAAAATTTTGTAGATGGGAGAAACTATGATAAATTAAAAAAAAATAATATAAGTATGCATCCTATTAAATAACAGGAATCTTTCGAAAATTGCTCAATACATTTTTTCCCAATCAGTATTTAAGCACTTTTAAAACTTTTCACGTGCCAGATCAAATTCTGTTTACGATTTAATAAATAAATTAATTTTTTTAGATTTAAAAAATTAAAAGTTTGAGAAACTTTGTCTAAAAGATAATATTCTGTAAAGTCCTTAAATATGTTTTGGTTTAAAAAAATTAGTTTTTTTCTCGAAAACAAGATACATCACAAGATAAGGCTAGTGGAAATTAGAAACTCTATTCTGGAATGTATGCCTGTGCTCATTCATAACATTCCATTCATAAAATATTTACAACTGGAGAATGTGATATCTTAAGGACCACATTACTTAAATATTTTTATGTTTAAAGAATTATATTCAGATAGATACAAGAAAACTCCGATGGGGTATTAAAGAGAAGTTAAGGCACTAATTCGATTAGCTACTAATTTAGAATTTCAGCATTGCAGAGATACTTGCTGGGGAAATAAATGGATTTTTCTACGATTTTTGTTGTAAGTAAAACAAATACTTTAAAATCAATAAAAATTATGAACTCAAAATGTGGATGAAGTAATATACAGCGATATTAAAACAATAATTTTAAAGCCACGCGTGAGCTGCATGGATAAATACCAAATTTGTAGAATTTTGTTGTACCTTTCTCCATAAATAAAAGCGTCCCTTTATTCCAGGATGTACTTCTTTGACTTTTAGTGAAGTACGTTGTATTCATTGAAGACTACTTTAAATGCAAACGAGATTCCCTAAAGGAATTAGTTTACAAATTAGACTGCTAATTTGAAACTCGTTCCTGAAGTAAAAAACACAGCTTGTAAACAAACCGTCAGTTAAAAAGGCAGAATAAAAATTCCCTCTATACAAATGAGATACCAGCTATTTAGTATTCATGCCCTTCTTTAGACAAATGCAAGGATCGAGTGAAAATGTTTTCTTTCTCCGAAATGTCAACGAATTACATACCGCTAAATTACATATATATATGTCGCCAATATAAAAACAATAATTTTAAAGCCTAAATTATATGCATATATGCTATGCTTAAACTACATACATATATATCACCAAATTTTGTACAAAATACCATAACATCATCAGTGAAACCACTAAATTACATACATATATATGTCTCCGTAATTAAAATAATAATTTTAAAGGCTAAATTGCATACATAGATATCACAGAATTTTGTGTTAAATACCACAACATCATCCGTCAAACCACTAAATTACATACATATATGTCACCGCATGTGTACTAAATACTCAACAGCATCATCAGTGAAAACACTAGATTACGTACACATATGTCTCCGATGTAAAAATAGTAATTTTAAAGCCTAAATTACATACATATATGTTACCGAATTTTGTACTAAATACCCTAACATCATGAGTGAAAACGCTATTGATATAACACTCTAATGATACAGAAAAACTGTTCGCCGATTGTAACTAAATACTGCAAATGTCCTAAGTTTTGGTAAAATTATATATTTGCTACTTAAGCAAATACACTGGTTATCATAAATTAAGGAAAAATCATAAAAATCACGAATACTGAAAAAGTTACATGTAGAATTTTACGAAACTTACCCACAATATACAACATATAGTAAGGTGGGCATAACTGTTTGTTGTTGAAGATAATCATCTACGATGCGAGCCCTGTGTGGTCTTGCGTTATCATCCTGTAACAGGATCCTCTCAAATTTTATCAATCCTCTCAAAGCATTTTGTATTACACAAACATTTGTTATTATGACAAGAGTTATTTTAGGTTTTGTTAATTAATTCTTATGCGAACATTACATTTGTACAGAAATCCTAAACTATTCATTGATAGAAAGTCTATTATCTAAGTTTAAATCTACATTACGGTAATAACAATAGAGGCTGCAAAGCCATTACAAACTTACTGGAGCAGGAAATATGAAAAATGTGCAATGCCTTCTCCAGGACTCGATTTAGAATGAAAGGCACATGGTAAGGCCGGAGAAAAGTACGTACTCTCTCACTAAAAAGGCGACTTGGAATGCAGGAATCAGTTGTCAACCCTGGTGGTGACAAATTATCGTACACCACATTTTTGTTTCGGGATCGCTGTATACAGCCACTCAGGATAATTTTGTGAAATCAGGAAACTGAAAAATCTGCTTTGTATACCCCAAAATTATGGTCCTTCCGATTAAACTGGATTTTCGATGCCTTCCCATGCTTTCTATTTAAGTCACGGAGGCATACAGTAAAGCGAAATAAAAATCTTACAATATATTTGCATATTTAACTATTTCGGAACTTTTATTGTTCTTTTTTTTTAATTTATATTCTGAGGAACTCAGAAATCAAAAGCTTTACATTTTAGTGACCATAAAAATTCTCAAAACGCGAATTACAGAAATAAACTATACAAAAGCAAAAACAAATAAATAAACAGATGAAAATTAATTAAAAATATCTGAGAGGTTTCGAAATTTAAGGGTCGTGCAAAAAGAATTCTCAAGGTTTTTACATCCCCCTGATCTCTACCAGTCTGCTTTTGTCTTTCCTCTTGCCAACCCTTTTTTCTTGATTTTTTTTTTTTTTTAGCTTTATTACTAAATTTTTAAAAATCACAAAATTTTAAAAAGCAGCATATGTTAAGAATTCTTGATACAGTGTTAAATGCTGGCATATATTTTAATATTTTTTATCAGTTTTTTTTTATTTCATCGTATCAATGTTCAGTTTTATTAAAATCTTTTTTTTTTTTTTTTTTTTTTTTTTTTTTTGTTTGTAATTTTATTACCAACGCTTTTTGTGTGTGCGACCAACTGCTTAAAATAGTTAGCTTAAAAAAACAAAGTATATAATGATTTCATTCAGTTAGTGCAATTAAAAAAAAAATAACGAATATTTCCAATTATACATCTCTTGATTTTAATAAAACTTTATTTAAATAAATCACCTTAATAAGCGGAAAAGAACGTTATTAAGAATTGTGTTTATAGCTTTTAAATTGCTTAGTTTATCAATGAATAACTTCCAAATAAAATTTGAAAGTTCCATACGTTTTACTGAATGATAATTCGCTGGCGCCTGGAAGTTAGACGTATTCTGTTTCATGCTGAGGCAGCGCATTGTTTTCATAGATCCATGTTAGTTAATTAAAATTGAAAGATAAATATTTTATATTTTTCCATGTCTACAGTCTCACACATTAGAAATAAAAATGTTCTATTCTGAACAATGTTGCTACAGCTCGCTTTCAAAATCGTTGAATTTGATAATCAAAATTTATTAATGTTGTAGTGGCTGGTCCTTCAAAACTATAATGCCAAAAAGAGGTAGCGCCCTCTAGTCGGAAAAGGGTAAGTTGGAGTGCTCAGTGTAGTAATTTTATAAATGTAACAATTCTATTTACTGATGTATCTCTATTTTTACAAAATGTATATAGATTACGTTGTGCGTGTGAATAAATCAATAAAAAAGGTTAATCCGAGTCAATTAATTTCGGGCAAGACTGCAACACCGGTCACGGCTGGATTATACAAATGCTTTATAATATACGAAATGAAAATTAAAACAAATTCAATATTCAGTCTTCCAGCTGCATATATTCGAGTGGAAGACTAAGTTATTCAAAATTGATGGCTATTGATAACATCCTTTTTTAGGAGTGCGTAGAATATACATGCAGATTCTTAAATTTTTAAATTTCTTTAAAAATAATACAGGATAATAGTGTTTGATAAAAATCTGAACATGGTACTGCGTTTATGGTGAAGTAATGTCCTGTTTATACTGAGCTTTTTTGTTGTAATAAAAATAATATATTAAAATAATACTTACTCGTGTAACATCACGGCTTTCAAACGCGTAGTTACAGCAAGCCAGATTTCAAAAGGGTAAATGAACACAAAAAGGTAAAGTTTTACAGAACTTTTTAGAAAAAGAGTAACTGACAAAAAACAATAGAATCGAACAACTCTTAAATGTATGGCCCCGTGGTTGTACTTGATATCATACCATTCTACTGTTATTCATTTCTTGATGAATATATTCACATATATTCTTTCGAGAAAACCTAGAAGTTCAAGGTTGGAAGACCTTCTTTAAAGTACATTGAAGATTTACGAAAACCTCTTTTGAATCATACCTGAATATTTAACTTCATGAAGCTGAATTTTCAATTCTATACTAGAACTAAAATTTGGAAATAAGATATTTCATTTTTCCAGTGAACGGGATAATATGTAAGAATAACACGGAAGAATATTACATTACAAAAGAATACATTTCAAAATAGTTAATTAGCTTCAAGAACTGAAAAGGTTTTCTTACTGAGCCCTTATCTTCACGTGGAAGCAAATTCCGTGAACGACTTCAAGGTTATAGACAGACAAACGCAGAATTTTAATTTTGTAAAACTAATTTTCCCAGAATTAACGGAGGCGTATTTGTCCGTAATTTGCACGATATCGCGTCGAAATGTGTATTAAGTGAGCTCTGATTTGAAGTATGGTACTGCTTTGATTAGATGGTGACAATGCCCCAAATGTAGAGAAGAATGTTTAAGGAATGTTTACAGAAGAATGTTTAAAGAGCTTCTAAAATGTAACAAAAGCATTTTAAGATATTTCGTGTAAATTTTTAGCTTTCATGTAATTTATTACAGCTGAGTTTTCTTTCCCAGGAACTAGCAAACTTAAAAGTTGAACAGCGGAGTAAACTTCATCAAGATACGATTAATGTATGAAAATGTCATAAAGGTTCTTATTAAACTCGAACCGCATATTAACATTAGAACTGAATTTGATTCTTGATTTGAAAAATCTGTTATGAAATACTACACTTTCAGATTTGGTAGTAAAATTGCAAAAAATATCAATAAATACGTGTAATTTTATACATAATTGTTAAATTATAAATTTAGTAGTTATAATGGCATTATTATTAACTGAATTAGACTCAATAATTGAAAATACAAAGCAAAATATGTCTAAGATTAACTGGTATTTAAATTGTCATTTACGTGTTTTAAATTCCATTCTTTCAGTAATTTATTAATGTTTTCGGTCTTTTTTAACGATCAAAAATGCAAAATATTTATTCCCATCCATATTTTAAGAGAAAGAAAAGGCTTTTTAAATAAATTCGAAAGCAATATCTGCAGTCTTTGTATTCTTATTACATTCACAACGAAAATTCATTTTTTAATTGCTAGAAATAGAAACAATTTAATTCTTCTCTATTCATAGCCCATGATTACGCAGAATTCTTTAGTGGTTTAAAGAATTACTTTTATGGATTTACTTTTATTCAATGTGATTTTGTAATGTACGTATTATTTATAAGCCTGAATGTACTTAACTTAAATTTTCTTACTATAATTATTCCTTTTGCAATAAAAGTAGTTCTTCCAAATCTTTGATTATCTCGTACAAATTTAAAACACGTTCTGCTGAACGGCACAAATGAAAAGCTAAAATAATAACTTTTCATTGAAATTATAACTCATAAAAAAGCATTTAATTTGATTCAGGTTTCACTAAATTTCCTGTATGACAGTAGTTGACAGCTTTGGGCTTGACGAGTTCACAAATTTTGAGATTATTTTTTTTATTTTATAATTATGCACGCGCAATCAGTAAATTGATTATAAAATTGTTATAGCCGAAAATATCGCGGCAAAAACAATGCGGACGAAAACGTAGTGCTACAAAACATCGTGGGTGAAAACATCGCAATGAGAAAACATCGTGGTACAAAATATTGTCGTCGAAAATAAAGCGATTCAAAAACTTCGCAGTTTAAAAACATCGTCGTCGAAAATATCGTGGTAAAAAATAAAGAATCTACAAATGATCGCATGACGATAACATCGCAGACACGCTTTTTTCATGTATAACTGTAAATAGATATTCCCATAATGATTTGTGAACGCAAGATGGAAAAAAGAATAATTTTAATTTCATATTTTTATTAGCTAATAAATTTTTGCTGATAAATTAAGAAGGAAACTTTAAAAAAATTTAATGCAACTTATAGCACTTAATGGAATTTTAAACCGACATAGTTAACTAACAAAGACCAGTAACAAATCGTTTTTATAAAGTTTTTACTGGTAAATTTTCATGAAAAGTACAATCTAAAAAAGATTAGAAAATAGGAAGGCAATTAGCTACATGACCTTATCTATAAAAAATTGCTTCTGTAAAAATATATAATACTTTATACTTATAAGTAAAAATTTATTAGTTAATAATAAATATGAAAGCAAAAATTATCCTCTTTCCATCTTGCTCTCACAAACCATTATGGGAATATCCATTTACAATTACTAAAGCCTGAAAAAAGCCACTTGTCTGCGATGTTATCGTCATGCGATGATTTGTAGATATTTTATATTTACCACGATATTTTCGGACACGATGTTTTTAAACTGCGAAGTTTTTGAACCGCTTTATTTTCGATGACGATATTTTGTACCACGATGTTTTAGAAGTGCGATGTTTTCTCCCACGATGTTTTGTAGCACGATGTTTTCGCCTTGCGTGTATAGGTTCCTAACTGTGCAATAGTAAATCAAACACCTTCCTACCGGGCGAGTTGTAACTCCTTCGAAGGTAAATACGAGAAGTTCTGAGAAGGTTTTAAATAAATATTTTCATAAAACGTGAATTTAAAGAGAAGGCACCGCTTGTGCTTACAATCAAATTTCGGCCACTTACAGGCAGTAAAATAACAAAAATTGAATTTACAAAATTATAGCTATCGTAGTCGTAGGCTGCACATATTTCAGGCTAGCAAATAGCTAATACTGAAATATTAACTTATTGAGCTGAACGGTAGGAAATAAAGATGCAAATCCTGCTGCCAAAAGCTTTTCTTTATCTAAAGCATCCAAAACCCTTTCCTTAAATACTCTTCAACGTTTTTCACATCCTGCTGAGAGTTAACCGAAAGGTTGAAAATACATATAGTAGAAATCGAAATCTTAAAAATAGGTTAATTAATATAAAATACCTTTTAAATGATATAGTGGAAAGAATTTTTTTTTAATATGAAGCGTATTATCTTATAATAATCACAATGGAATTAGACTACAAATCGAAAAGTACGCTTGTTTAAGTTTTTTGCGGCTGGCAAAGTGCATGTTTATTTAAGTGAAGAAAAGCGGAAAGGAAGATTATGCATTCCTGTATTATACTAAGAAATGTTACTTTATTTCCGTAGCACACATAAGTAAATTCATACCTCTTCTCGTGAATTAAATCACATTCGGAGACTGGTAAGTCACGATAAGATGACAATGAACACTCCTGCTAGGCCCAGGGTCCCACGCCCCCGAGACACCAACATATTTTAGACTCCCTCTTTTTCCACCGCTAAACACGGGCCAGTCAGAACCCGTCCCGGCCGAACCGAGACCACGGTGGAGTGGGCTTGAGAACTTGGAGCGATGACTGGCAGTTCATAATGGCTACCTGCCAGCACTACATGGGAAGCCTCTCTCCTTAGGCTTTATATGGAATACCAAGGACAGTAGTGACCGGACCCTTAGTCAAAGAAGAAGTTTCTTTGCCTCAATGATCCAGGTGCTATTTGGCTACCAATACCCTGGTGGAGGGGACTGACACCACTCGGCCCATGAAGAGTGAGTATAAAACCCACCCCATGGACCATTGGGAACCGCCAAGTTCATAAATTTTATACCCCCGTGGCCGAGACTGCCTAGGTACAGTACCTAGCCACAGAACGCTCAGCGTCGTACCCCGGGGGAGGGGTTGGTACACATAACATTGTTTAATTAATTGTGGTTAATGACAGTTTTGAGTATCGGCTAAATGATTTTTTGTCCAATTTTAACGTTATTTTAACATTTACATCGCTTTTGTTATACCAGACTAAATATTTATTTCTAATACTTAATAAACTCCTTTGAGATAGAAAAAAAATTGGTTTGATTTAGTTAATTCTGGCAAGTTTATTAGGGCTACTTTTCTACGTGAAGAGACGCATTTGTAGAGGACTTTCTAAGGGAAACTGTTCCATATACTATTTACACATGGAGAAAAACACAAAAACGCAGCCAGTTCTTTCATCTGGAATCGAACCCAGGTTAAAATTACCAGTGTGCAGCGATTTTACCGCTCAGCCGCTGATGGCCCGTGAGTAGAAAATACAAATAACCGAGTTTAAAATTTAGAAACTGTTAAAAATTTTAGTTTAAATTTTACTTTACATATATGAAAGCGAAATCAAAAATTAGTTTTAATTATAAACTAAGACTTAAGATCTATCATATCTGTAAAATCTTTTTTGCATTATTACATTGTTTTTCTCTATACATCGCCTTATTTTAACTTCTTTTTAGCTCCGTTATATGTATATATAGATCGTCAAAAACGACACGTACTTGCGTCTGCAGGGAAATGCCAAAAAAATTGCTCAAAGAAATATTCCTTTTTTTTTTTTTTTTTTTTTTTTTTAAGAGAAAACTTTTGTTAATTTTATTTTAACTCAATTAAATGTTTATTTTAAAAATTACAATTCAGTTCCTGGTACTTGCTAAGAGTTTAATTTATCATAACTATTAAACAATAGTATGCTTAAAAGTGATTTGTCCTAATATGTTAATTGAAATGGGGAATTTCTAATTTTGACGCAAGTGTAATTAATCTACAAAGGGAAATAAATTAATAATGCAGAATATTAAAATAAAATTAACATTTTTATCCTTTGTGGCTTTTGTTCACATCACTTTTAAACTCATTTAGGTAGATTTGACATAAGCACTACTACGTAGATGAAACACAGAAAGCATTATTAAAGAGCTGTCTGTAACTGATCTGATTATTATCGTCTAATCCTCAACAGTCAACACTAATCAGGACAGATGCCTTAATGCTAGCTGAGCCATAATTCAGTTATACGGTATTTGCTGAATCGCAACTATACGAGCCATTTGCGGTATTCAAGAACATTGCTCTTTAATTGAGTACATGCATCAAATCATCTGTAACTGCTCATATTAATTGTAGCTTTCCACTGGAGCCTTGGCAGAGATATCGGAACAATCACGGCCCAACAATAGCTGTAATTGTCAGTTCATTCATGTGAAAGGATTAAAGTCCTGTCGAACTGATTTCGAAGCATCTGCAATAGTCTAGAAAATTAACTTTTTGCATTAATATGTTTAAAGAAACGATGTTATAGTAAAGCACAGCGTTTGTTTATAAATGTTTCCATGCTCTGTGGGAAACGATTTATAGAAATTGTTATAAAAATTATTCGTGCAAATAAAAAAATAAAACTTGAAAGCAATATGATTGTAGAAAATGTTCAAAATTACTTAATGGGTCTGACTTTAAGGCACATTACTCATATTTATTACTCATATTTCTTCGAAATTTCGTTAAACAAACGACTTTTGGCGTTTTAACAGCTGTTTTCTTGCAAACAATATCATAATTTATTTTTCTGCATAAAGATCAATATATTTCAAAATGCTTTGTTAGTGAGTGTTTAAAGAATTGCATAACATTCTAACAATTGCACTAAATCATGATATATATCAATTATCAGAAACATGCCCAATTTTCTGTTAAATGTAACTTAAAGTGCAGGTCCATAATCTTCAGAAAATAAATATCATATCTTTCACATGGCTGGAGGAATGTAATAGTGACTAAAATTTCTGCCACGTATCCGTATAATGGAATATAAAATAAAAATAAAGAATTAAAATTGCAAAAGCTTTAATACAACAGTTTTGTATAGTTGCAAATATAGTATAATTGCTTTAGTTAACACTTGCTCTGATATAAGCCAATATTTCTATAAACCTTGAAATATTTTATGTTTTGTTACAAATAAAAATCCTCTGCCTACTTCATCCCCTTCTGAGCCCTTAAAATTCAGAATTCCTGAGTCAAGTATTATGCGTGATGAAACACTTTATTGTTAAAATAAGCATTACTTAATTACAATTTTCCAAGAGAATTATTTTTTAGTTACAAGGATTTAATACATTGCACTTTTATTTTCATTAAGCCTCGCTTTTTGTAAATGAATTTTAATTAGCAGCTAGTCACTAGGAAATAAGCATCTAAAAAGAGAACATTGCAATTTAATTTGAATAAGAAAGATATTGTGAAAATTATGCAAATTTTATTACCCTTCTCAGAAAGAGCTGTAAAATTATTACATAGAAACATTGTCATTAGGAAACACAGAACGGGGAAGAGAAATCTCTGAGAATTCACCATACGGAGAAAAAATAAAGTTCCCCACTAAGTTTAAAATGCTAAAATTTTTTTATAAATTTTCCTCAAAGAATTCAAGAACTTTTAGTTGCATCGCGAGGCACGCACCCATCCTTCCCCTCCAAAATCTCTAGTTTGCTATTACCACAGTATTCTTCATCACAATAAATATGTCCCTAATGAAATCTTACAATGATATGTGCATTTTTTGAAAGAGTAGATAATTTTCCATAAAAAAGTGTAAATAGCCTTTATCAGTATTAAAAATATTTGACACCGTTTACAGACCAGCCTTGAAAGGAGCAATTTACAGAAAAGATGAAAATGAACATACGAAATCATTGCGCAGAGTAAGTTAATTATTTACAATAGAAAAACAACACATCATAACACAACATTTTCTTTCTTAAAATGCATGCTTCTGATTTAAAAGATTAACTGCGCATTTCTATCTATTCCCAGTATTTATAGTTCAAATACACGCCTTAAAACGTTCGTAGGATAAGAATGTTTCAATGAAAAATCTGGTAGTTCTGTTTTTAATAATAAAATATCAATATTGTATCACCTAATTTAAGACACAATAATTTGTTGTTTGACTTCTGATTTATATCACCTATTTTCATTCGGCATCACCAGCTCATATAACATCATATATTACAGATTATAAAACATTTTACTGTTCTGAAATTCAGTTTAAATTTTTGAAGCTATCTGTGATTTCAGAACTTTTATTGCAGTTTTATAAATATAAGGTAGTTAATAACGTTGAAAGTTGCTGTGCCCACCAAATCCTGGATGGAAAGAGAAAATGGTTTGATTTTCGTTGAAAGCCAGGCCTTCTCTTGCCTGCAATAAAATTTCTGAAAAACTTCCATAAGAAATGCAAGCTGCTTAAAACATTTTACTTTCCATTTATTAACATTTATGTCATTTAAATCCATCTTTACAGTGCTCCAAAACTGTTTAAAAAAATTCAGAATTAGCAAGAAAGGGACACGTTTATCATTTGACATTTAATAAATCTATAAACGTGAAATTATTTATTACATCTGATGATATTTTATGGGGAACAGAATCATTTTAAACCAATAAAATGATTCTGTTCTCCAATTTGAAATAATGAACCAACTACATAAAACTTTTGTCGTATATATATATATCTAGTTTTACAAAGTCTGAATCAAATGCATTTAATTTAAATTTAATTTAAAATTTAAATTTAAGCCAATTAAATTCGTGAACAATAACCAATAATATATAAAATATTTTAAAGTTCCTTCGGTAAAAATTTACTACATTCACTACATACGCCTACACTTTTTATTCTTTAAATTTTTCCTTAGATTTTTATTTTCCGACCTAAACGTTTATAGTTTTGGAATTCCCCAAATAATATTTTCAAAACAATAGAAAGACAAATAATGAGCATTTAGGAAAAATACTGCTAAATCAAATATCCCCAAATGTATCTTAGTTTTTAAGATAGTCTAAGTTACAAAGTTAATGCCTAAAGTATTCATAAATAACACTTATCTTTAGCTCTACGATATACTTATCCGTGCCTAATAATGATGCATATTTAACATTATTGTGTAATATGTGTATAAAAATTGTTTCTAGTATTTGTCAAAGAGACTGTTTATATTATTCGTTTTTATACAAGAGGTTTGTAAATATACTTAAATAGGAAAAAGAAAGAAAAAAAATCAGACTAAAACATATATATGAGTCTAAGACGATAGGAGAGTTCAGAATCAGTTTATATTTTGACAAGTAATGGAAATCATAACAAAACTTAAAAAGCTTTGAGAAAAGTAAGGGAATATATTTGTTACTAAAATGAATGACATGTTTCAAACAAAATTACACCGCAGTGTTTTGCGCGGTGGCCTTGCTTTTATTTAAAATATATTTTGGATTAAGAAACGATATCTTTAATATATTAAAATATTTCTAAATTCATAAATTATTTACATTCTTTGAGTTATAAAAATTCTTAATTGTGCTAAGAAGGAATATTCGTGTATAATAACCCTTGTCAGCAACTAGTTTAGTGTTAAAATTCACTTGATTTCATTTACTAATTTTTGGTTCTCATTTTGCTTCAGGAATTATTTTTCATTGGCTTAATTGGTTTGAATCCGATGCATAAAGGAAAAAAGTGAAGGTTATTCTTCGAAATTGCCCGTTCTCCTTCGCATTACAGTATTCATATTACAAGCAGAAAAGTCTTAATTTATTTAAATGCCAAGTGATACTAGCAATTATTATAAAGTAAATATTATAACGTAACTGACAGGAAAAGCTGGAAACATGGTATTCAAGTAATTTTAATTAAACTTTTATACATTATTAATGAATATTAACCATTATTAATATAGCGAAATAATATTTTATTCGCCTTCGGGAACAAACTTAATTACTCTTGCAATATATAAATTTAAGTTAAAAATAACACATGATTTTACAGGCGAAAGATCTTAGATTCGAATTTAATTACAACATCCTTGCAACTCAGTTTTAAGAATTTCAACCTGTTATAAGTTTCTGCTATTTCAAATTATACACATTTGTTTAATCCTATCTTTTTTTTTAAATTTAGTTCCATACAATATTATCTCCATAAAGCAATAATTTAATACAGCAGATTGCCACTCATCACAATTCAAAACCCACTTTGATTAAAAAATTACTCTACAAAATATATATATAACGTTAAATAGACTTAATTTCAAATTTAAAGCTATATAAGGTGGTGTATTTATTTATGGCAAAGCACACTAGGGCTATCTGCCTAAGGGGAGGGATGCCTTCGTGGAGGACTTTCTAAGGGAAACTGGCTCGTACACATGGGACACATGGGGAAAACCACGAAAACGCCCATGCAGCCAGCCCGTTCGCGGGATTCGAACCTCGGACCGAACTACCAGTGTTCAGCGACTTTACCGCTCGGCCGCTGGTGAGCCTAAAGCTATATAAGCATACGTCTGAAAGTGTGATTCATTAGAATGATAAAGAAACTGAATCATTCAAGTAAATTTCTCGAAGACTGAATGATCAACTTAAATTTCGAGCATAAAATTTACATAGAATTTCTCTAGTTTTTGTTCAATATCTCTCACAAACATTATCATAAATTTTGAAATGTGAATCAGTGGAAAGAAAAATCTGTTTTACATTAATGATAAATACTAAAATTACTCACAAATGAAATAATTATATGTAGTTAAATTGCCATAATCAATTTACTGAAAAATATTAAACTCAAAAAAGTGAAGACAGGGTATAGAGAGCTTCCAAATTATGCATCTTTACAGTGTAAAAGAAAACTAAATATTATTGTTGTGTATCTTTAAATCAATGAACATATAGCCAAAAATTTTAAATCTATGTTCATAAATATCGAAGTATTGTATTGAAGTTATCAAAAAATAAATTTTCAGGAATCGTTGAATAAGCTTCAAGATATTTAAACAGAACAATCAGTCATGAGAATATATTCTCATATAGGCTTGCAAAATTATATTCTCATATAGGCTTGCAAAACAAGCACCTAGATGTGAGCAAGTAATTTCTACTTCTTGCTTTTGTTTCAACTAGTAATGTATCATCAAGGATGTTCCTAATATAATAAGAAAAAATTGCTTTTATTATTAACATTGTAAAATATCTATTTTCATTGAGCTATCCTAATTAAATTAAATTTCTGCTGGCTAGCTATAAATACACAGCATTGTCAAAATGAAAGTTAAAGTATATAAGTGAATTTAACAACACGTATCCCCAAATATTCATTTTAAAAATGCTAAAAAGTGCCGTAATAAGTAAATTAGCGTTTTTGTTTGCAAATGTAAAATAACATGCTCCAGTAGAAAAGCCACAATTTCAATACTAAGGAGAAATAGAAATAGTTATTTTTAGAGCCTATTTGTATTTTTAAGCAGAAAACAATAAAGAATGACTCCGTTTCTGATATTCCAGCTCCAGATATTCAGATTGCTAGGCGGATATGCTAGTCACACTACGCAGTAGGAAATGCCAAAATACCTTACATTTTCGTACTCAAAAATGTGAAATCTATCTCGATTATGAGTATTCTACTTAGTTTCTAATTCCTACTCGAGATGTTTCGTGATTTGTTATCTTAAAACACAGTATGATTAACTTTCCCATTCTAGCTAAACTGGACGAAAATTCGAAATCATAAGTGCATTCCGGCATCACAGAATGAAATAATTTTTGCAAATTTCAAGCTATTAAATCTTGTTGGATTCGAGATTTATTTTTCTAAAGGTCATTGCAGTTGTGATCATATTACTTAATTTACTAACTAATTTGATCCATCAATAGGAAAGTTATTTCTGTTAACCGGTAGATAAGGTATGATTTTCGCAAAACTATTACTCCATCAGTATACAAGGTATGATTTCCGTTAAAGATCTTACAAAATTTTATATTTACTGCTATTTAATGGCAGCTATTTAAAATTTCTATTTAAAGATATGCCCAATAATCTAGCACATTTGCGTTGCAGCAGTTCCAGATTATCAGTATATCTGATTATCGGGCTAAAATTTTAGGATGCTGCAAAAAGAATTTTCGAAGAAAAAAAAATCACTCGTAAAAATTCTGAAGGCTTATTTAGTGAGTAAAATTTGTTTATAAATAAGTTAATTCATACTTTAATTATATTTAATAATATCCTGCTTTGAATTCAACGTTTTTGAGAAAGAATAATTTTTTTTTCAAATAATGCTCGAATGTCCACTTGTTTCACAGCTTAAAATAAATAAATACATAATAGCAAAGAAAAGAAATCTGCAGGTTTTCAGATTTAAGCCCAAAGGGGTCTTTTTCTTTTGCCGTTTTGTGTCTTACTCTTATTTAATAAATATCATGTTCTTCGCACTTAAGCCATAAAATTCAATTCAACAACAGTATCCCAAAATATTTAAAAACAGCATATCTAAAGAATCTTGGACACAGTCTCGCGTGGAGATTTTTTTTTCGTAAAAGCTGCCCATATTCGATTGGACGACTACGTTAATCAAAATTTGATGTCCATAGTCTTTGTATTTTCACAATGCGAGAAATATACACACAATTATTGAGATTCCTAGTTATTTAATTTCTTTAAATATGATGCAAGATTCTAATATTTGGTGACAACGATTTGAAAGCTGAAATGCTGTTTTATAATGGACGACGCAAAATGCCTAATAGCCCTTCTGGGCAAATTGTCCCTTTAAGCCAATAATTACAAAAATAAAAAGTAATAAATAAATGAAATTAATAAAATATACTAATGATAAATAAACTGTAATAAATTAATTATATAAATAAAAAATAGCAGCTATTTATTTATAGCTGCTACTTTAATGTTCTAAATAAACCTAATTAAAATTGAAATTAAAAGTATACTTAAGTAAAAGTATATTAATGCTTATTATTTTTACTTTGTTATGTATTTTAGCTGTTTCGGCGAATATCGTACATGCAGAAAGCTTTAACACCTAACCGAGAACACCTAACCAAGGCCGTTTAAGGTAGGAAAGAGCGTGGGTTTATATATATATATAGACACATTCATACGGCCGACCATGGAGGTAGGAAGTAAGATGGAGTCGCCCTAAACAAGTTTCTCCGTACCCTGCTCTGAAGCACCGGCGATCCCTACGTGGTGACCAAAACATTGGGTCATTTACCATTGAGTTCTATGGGATTTCACGCGTTCGGGTGTAAATATTTTGTAATTACGTCGCAAATATACATATAAATGTATATATTTTCTTTTTCTACAACACTTCAGAGTCCTAAGTATGTTAAAACAACATATTTTTAAACAACATTTCATTCTGAACGGAATTAAATGCTATACTTTTCACAGGACAGTTTTCTCAGAATGGTTTAATTTGAATGAAATATTTTCACAAGTTTTCGTTAATTACATTAGAAAAAAAAAATAAGGTAATTCGATTTTATTCGGTTAAGGTAAAAAAATTAAGATCAAAGTTTATTGTATTATTAATATTAAAATTATGCATTATTTCTTTTCTATTTATAGAGCTTCTTCCTAAAATACTTTCTTAAATATGACATGATTTTTTGGCTTCTTTTAAATCGAAAAATGTAAGTCAATTTATAATTAATGCTCTATTCGGTTCATTTTAAATTAAAGAATTATTAGGAATTAAATAGTATTTGACTTTCTCTGAACATTTCTGAAAGGGAATAAAATAAGTTTTTTTTTTTTTTTTTTTTTTAAGTATTATTTAAAACTTGTAACTGAGTTATTATAAAATGTAAAGGGAATAATTCTTTTAATTATACTTATCAGATTTTTTTTTTTTTTACCCTTCATTTCAACAATACATATTCCAAAACTCTTTATTACGTTCTTAAGTGCGCATCTCATAGCATTTGCTTTACAATACCTTTTAACAGATTGCTTTCCAATACGAACAATTCTTGCTTAAATAGTTTTATAACGTATTTGTCAACAGGATTTCAATTTATGTTTACAATTCAATATTAAGGTTATTATATATTTAGATAACATTTATAATCATTATAAATTAAATACATTTAATCATTAGATTTCTTCACAGTACTTTCACAGTTGTTTATAAGTGAATAAATTATTCATTTCAAATACATTTATAAATAATTTAATGAATATTTAAGTATTTTGTCAAAGGCAGATACATGCTTTTTGCAAGCATATGCATAAATACCCATACATATTTCCTATTTATCATTCACTCAAAGATCAGTTTTTCTTCAAAATTCCTCCACGATGGCATCTCTCTCTTTAGGCAGATAGCCCTTGCATGCGTTACTCTATTTAATAAAAATTTAATCTGACCTATGTGCCTAATTACAAATATTTTAACATACATAATTTTATATTTACATTTAGCCATCAAGTTTCAAACTTAGAAAATAGATTTTGGCAGATCTCTTTTAGCAATTTTCTTAAAATCTATATTTTTGTAGTGCAACAGCTTAGAATTTTATAAAACAAATTCATAATCAAAATCGCTGTTGTTAGTTATCGAAAAATAACCAAGATGTGATTTTTGCGTAAATGTCAGTAAACTATACAAATTGCTATTATCCATCACACTATGAATGTTTCTTTCATACGAGAGTGTCCCTTTTTCGATTTCTATAGAACTGTCGTGTGTCGAAATACTATCAGAATCTTGTCAAGCGAGCTTCTGAATGTAAACAAAGAACACCCCGTCTGGTGACCCAAGCTTCAAAGCAGTGCTTCACTTCTAGCGCGGAATGGCCCCTCCTCCCTTTCCTACCTCCATGCGGCCGACTGCAATAAAACAATAAAAAAAAAGTGAGGTGCAAAACTAGTCCTTTTTTCTACCCGTACGAGCAGATGCTTGAATGGAGTTTTAGTAGCTCCATCTCACGGCAAAAATATCGTGGAAAGGGTACCGGATTATCGCGTATGCTAAACCACTGGGTATGACTGCATATGAGCTTGGTAATGAAGATATTTGTGCAATTATTTCTCACGAAGACCCATGAGTTAACATCGACTGGTTGCCCTGCATTGCTACAGAACGTTTACTCCTCTTAGTAAACAAGTATCCCCTCCACTCTTCCGTTGACAATAACAAAGTCAAGTGCCGTATTAGCTAGTATTTCAAAAGAGTTTGATAACATAGCATTTTGCGTTACAAATCAGCCGTAATTCAAAATCGGTTATGTATTTTTGCAACTGTCGTAAAGCACCATTATTCTAGTCTAAATAATTTCATATATTTCAGAAAAATTCTATAAACTATACAGAAGAATATTCCTATCGGTCTGTTTAATTTCCGTCTACCGCATCTCAGTATAGAAATCATATAAAATTTAGTTTCATGAGTTATACATTTCTACTTTTTCTTAAACATTGTATATTTCTTATTTATATGATTGATAAGTCTCATAATATTCTAAACGCGTTTACGTGCACGTTTTTCAACCGAACATATTTTATTCCATTTATATCAGTCCTTTTCAAAGACGTTAATGATACCGCCTGAATTAATAAAAATTTTACTTAATGTATGCTACAACCTGACATTTTTACTCAGAGTTTTACGCAGTTAACTAGCAGAATTTAACAAAGTATTCTAATTTTTTACATTTTAAAAAACTTTCCTGAATTCTTCCAATTCTCTAATGCATCTACGAACTGAAAGAGAACTTCAGACTTCAAGTCCTAACTTCCAATGCCATGCAAATGCTTAGTCAACCCTGCCAGAGACGACATAAATCCCCAGTAGTCAAATCTCACGTTTTATGTCCTAAGTTATAAAAATTTCCGAATAAATTATTCATATGTTTTTGTTTCACTTCGTGTCCTTGTTTAAATTCGCAATGCGAAATTTTATTTATTTTTTCCCCGAAATTTCCATTTTTAACTTGATATTCAAACTTGAAACGTAAAGTTTTCCCCTTAGTTTTAAAACTATACGGTTTTCAAAATTTTACGATCTTATTCATCAAGTACATTAGAAATGGAAATACATAAAAGTTGTATTTAACATATTCAAAATGCTTAAAGGTTTCTGCAGTCAAATATTAAGAGTTTCAATTCTTTACAAAAGGAAAGGATTTTTGATTCCTCGTTGTTAGAAACTCGTTAAGAAATATGAAATATATATACGGTGAACACTCACTAAGACTGTTATTCACGGTTTGAAATAATTGTAATCTTCTCTGAAGAAGTTCATCTTACAGAAGCTGATTAACTATAATAACGATTATAATTCTGCTAGTTAACTGAGTTAAGGACTTTACTTTCTTATAAATTTTTAATATTTTAATGGTTGCTCTACTGGATATTTTATGGTATGGTATGGTTACAGAACAGCCGTCTTTATAATTACTGATAAGTATTCTATATACTTTTCATTTGCAAAAGTGATCACAATAGAAGGAATCATGAGAGAGGTTTCACAGTGTCACTATTCATAAATTCTGTTCAAGAAAACTCACATCCTTTGTCTTATTAGCAATTTCACATAACGCATAAGGCTTCGGTATTTAATGATGGTGTGTCTATCTTTTAAAGCACTTTTGTAAAACTCATATGAATATAGTTTTTTACAGTTCATTCTCTGAGATAGTTCCTGATGGACCATTAGTGACGAGTCATCATATTCTTGATTTAAAGGCATTTTTGTTTAAAATGCAAGGGTGTTCGTACATCCGGACAAACCTCTATGGAATTTCTTATCAGTTACCCGTAACTAAATTATACACAAATTACATACTTTCAGTGCAAAGTGAAAATTCTTAAAATGTACAGCAAAACATTAAAAAAATGCGTAACAAAAATGCATAAAAAATGATAATACGTTTGACGCTTTGAATGTAACTTCATGGCACACGTTGCACTGAGAAGTCCACTAAGACATAAAAGTAAGAATGCTGAATATTATGCCCCATTTCCTTATACTGTATTATAGGCAGTCATCATTTGTATTCTATACATAAATGATGTATTACCATACATACCTCAATCCTAAAACGCGAAAACTGTTTAAAATGAAAGGTCAGTTATAATAAAAATTCCATGCAAATAGTATAGAGTGAAAATTAATTGGCACGAAGGGTTTTTTGTTTTTTTACTTTCTATGCATACCTTCATATAGAGCAATACAATTCCTAAAAAATAAATCCTGCTTTAGCAAAAATGATCTCTAGAATATACTTAGACGTTGACTCTACTAGTCTTGTGCATATGTGTTTTCCTTCTTTATCATGGAACAACACTTTTACAGCGTTCTTAACCATGCTTTCTTAGGTCGTACAATCCATTTTGCTGACATGTTCTTTGAGAATTTCGATGAGATTTAAGTCTGGGGAAGTTCCAGAACAGTCCACCATAATAGTTTTTATTCCAGCGTGAACCTTCTGAGAGTTTCGAATTCAGGAATGGAACCAAGTCATGTTGAAATGTCCATGCAAAGGTTTTTCAAGAATGATACAATTCTAAATTAAGTTGTAAAACCTAAGTTTCTAAGTTTTAAAATTTCTATATACTTCGATGAATTCCTCATTCTATCGATAGAAACTTGACTTCCAAAGCTATCTGCAATGCAAAAGTACCTAAACATTTGTTTTTGAAAATATTTGAAGGTTTGTTGGATATGTTGAGATCTTATTGATTCATCCTTGCTTCATCTAACAATGTTGGATGTGCAACCATAAACAAATAAATGCATTTCATTGTTTTAAGCGACATTTTCCCTATCATTTGTGGTTCAAGATTTGTATTTTTTGGCTGACAATAATCGATTTTGCTTCATTTTAGTGTAAAAATTTGTTTTTTAATTGCATTTTTCGCCTTTCTTTCAGCATTGAGAAATATAGGCCGCAAGTTTAAAGGGTGAATATCAACGCCAACAGAAAATAGATCACTTTTTAGGTTTTTGCTAGTCTTGTTGGATTAATAATGCTATTTTGGAGTAGGAATTGATCCGAATTTGAGTTGTTTTCCTGTTTCTTCCACACATGTTTTTATACAGTTTCATTGTATTTCCTCAGAATTTGAGAAACGCTCGACTTTCGAATACTAATCATGGAAGCAACACTTCTTACCGTCATGAATGTGGGACTGTTAAATGCGGTGACATTTGCTCTCTTTCTAGGAGTTATATACAAATTTAGTATACAGAAACGAATGAATGCGTAAAGTAATTAAAAACATGCAAACGTAACTTCCTTTTCTCACACATACAAGCTTTAAAATCGTGCAGTAATCCTTATATCAAATCTCAGGGGTCAAAAGCAGACATCCAGACAAAGGCAGGAAAAAACTGCTTTGAGGGACCTGTTGACATCAGCTATCAACCAACTTGAAAATTCTTTGCAAAAATTACTTTATACAATATTAATTTGTAAAATATGTTAGATTATTTCATCGTTCTGGAGAACTATGTGACCAAGGAAAGGAATGTCTTCGTAAGGACTTTCTTACTTCGTAAGGACTTTCTTTACTTTCGTAAGGACTTCGTAAGGACTTTCTTTGCTTTTTAAAACAAACATTCTCTGATCTACGATACATATGGGGAAAAACAAGAAAACGGGCTTTCCAAGAAACGAAAAAGTGCAGCCAGCCACTTCTGGAATCGAATCCAAAATGAACTACCAGGGATCAGCGATTTTACCACTTTACCGCTGGCTGGCTATGTGCTGTTGAATAATTATTTCTTTTATCACCCTTTTTACTTCTTTATACGAAGTAAAGGAAGTACTTTAGTCTCAAATCTTTTCGGATATCATATTTCAAGTAACATATCCATTTAAACCGCTCTGAAAGCCATCTGAAAGATATTTTTGGGTGACATCTGTACATACGACGGAATAAAGGACTGTTTTTGCCGAAACGGATTGTAAATAGGATTTAAAATGGATTTAAAAGAGCTTTTCCTTGACGTCTGTACGTAGGTGCGTACATATATATCTAGCATAAATCAAGAACGAGTAGGCGTTGAACATTGAAATTTTGTGTATGAGACAGCTGTAACATGTAGTTATGCACCTCTCGATTTCATTGTATTTATATATATATTCCTACTTTGTTACGTGGTTCAGTGAGTTTAGTTTTACTTTCCTGTATGTTGGTAATTTCTATATATTTTGCTTTAAAAGTGACTGAATTACGTAGTTTTTTATGTTTCGGTTACGATTTTCATGCCTTTTGTCAATCTGGATACAATAGTTATAGAATTATCAACAATTTAAAAGTTTAAGTGT
Source organism: Stegodyphus dumicola (assembly GCF_044657685.1). NCBI lineage: Eukaryota > Metazoa > Arthropoda > Arachnida > Araneae > Eresidae > Stegodyphus > Stegodyphus dumicola. The sequence continues at coordinate 91,898,263 of NC_140772.1, read as the reverse complement.
CGAGTTAAGTCTAATGAACAGCTATTGGATTACATTTGAAACTCAGTAGAATAGTGAATTAAGTCAATTTCTTCTCCTTCAATGTTTTTTTCAAAGTGGGATCAAAAGTAAACTTTCAATTTCGTGCACCTAAAAATCTACTTTCTTGCCCCCTGGCCGAAATGCTTGTTTTTGCATAGAAAATGCAATTTTATATTTGTTTTTTAACTGTATTTAGTGCCTTATGTTTTTCTGTATTTTACAGTTTTTAATAAAAATATTTTGAGTTTTTATGCAGCTTTTGCTTTGCCGCGAGATGAAAACTGAATTAATTGCATGAGAAATATATCTCTAATGAAATTCAAACTAATCATTTTAAATGAAATGCAGCAAAATGTTTGTATAAATGAATAGGCCATACAAGGAAGTCTTTTGGTGCCCACATCAGATTTTGTATTATTAATAGTCACTATTTTTCTAACTTTTGATTTAAAAAAAAATATTGGATAATTCTGTCACCTTAATTCGGACTTCAAAAGTATTTTTTCCATTTCTTGCATCAAAATCTTTTTTAGTATTTTATGGTTTATCAACCGCAAATTATTAACTTTCGTTATTTGACAAAGATCGACTAATTCTAAGTAATGCAGATGTAATGTAATCTCAAATTTCTGTAATGCTTATACCCCATAATAAATAGGCGATAATTTCAGCTTGTGGCATTTATGCTAACTAAACAGTTTTAATTTTAATTTTCCTTTTCTTCTACGCCTCATTTTGTCATAAACTCGCTCATTCTAGGAATTTATTCAGCTCTGGTATTTTTAAGGGGTTTAGTATAAACTGAGAGACAGAATTCGTAAACTTTATAAGTGTATAAAATCAACGTTTGGACGTGAAGAACGCCCGTCGCACTTTCCTGCTTTTTACTAAGTGCCACTGCTCTAGAGGGAATTAAAATTTTTCCACGTTACATTTCTGTGGAATATTATGCCTTGATCTAGCTTTTAGCTGTCAGAAGTGAATGATGTAACCTCTATCCGAAATTATTTTAAGTTGCAATTAAGAGAATTTTACATTTTAATTTGTTTCCTTACTAAGTAAATACTACTACTAATTTTGTTTTGGAAAATTTTACTTTAGCCCTAGTGGTTTATGAGATAAAATAAATTTAAGTTAACCTATCAGTGATAACTCGCAAATAGCTTATGTGTAACACTGAATGGTGGGAATAAGATATTTAATAGCGTGTAAAACAGACATAGCCACTGAAGTACTATAACCTAATTTTAGACACACTTAATTTGTCCTGAATGTGCAGCATACTTCCAAAAGTTAAATTCTCAAGAGTCTGATACTGAAAACCATCGAATAAAACAAATTAAGATGGAGATTACAAACTCTGAACAGATACAATTCATGTACGATGGAACGGCAGATAATGCCTTTGATGTGCAGAATTATTTTTAATACTTTATTCTACAAATCGTATGCATGACAACTGATATAAAAGTAACACTAAAAGTTTTCAAAGTATATAAAGACACTACAATTGAAAGAAATATAGAAACTCACCGCAAACTATTAAGTTAAAAAGTTTTTCAATAACTGGGCGCAGAGACTTTTAGTATTAGCTCAGTGCACTCTCTTTGTCTCGTGGCATCATCCTTTAGTAAGTTTGCCAATTTTACCGCGTCACTAGAGCTTCAGAATCTTTCTAATTGGTACGTGATCTTCGAATTCGAGCCGATGTCTGCGACATACCTGTTAAAATTATGCCGAGGAAGGCAGAATTGCCTTTCGACCTTCGCTGCCCATATTTGGATCTGTTTCCTGGTGCAAGAACTTACTGGTTGCAGATTCGTCCTGATTGCATTTTGAAGAATCACTGCATGAAAAAATAACATGTTTCAACATTTATTCTAAAATATAAAATAAATTTCTAATTTAGGTCCTAAAGCAAGCACTTAAAGTTCTGGTTTCCAATAAAACCGTAAAATGTAGACCAACAATTAATGTCTTCGTATTATGGCTATTTCTTTAAATCTGATTTTTGCAATTACTGTGCCATTAATTTTTACATACAATTAAGATGCTCATTTCTTGAAAACTGGGTACCTTATAGATTTAGGAATGAGCTATAAGATATGCAATTTTAAGAATATCAAGTTTTTCTTCTCCATTGATGCTAAATTAATATGAAATTAGATTTACTAATATTATGGAACTTCAAAGTAAATGATTCAAACGGCAATTTTAAATATTCTGCATCAAATTTAATTTAGCATATCCTGCTTTAATTCTAAATATTTTCAGTTTATTGCCAATTTCCAGTCTAAACGAGAAAAATGTAAACTCATTCAATTTAAATCGTGCCAGTTAAGATAAATTGACGCAAATCGCTAAGACATTTGCGTTACGCTGGGTTCCACGAGTCTCCGACAGATTAAAATAGCTGCATGTTAAGAGTTCGCCCTGGATTCAATCCCAGGTGAACGATTGGATTGGATTGGATTATTTAATTATGGCAAAGCACACGAGGGCTATCTGCCTAAAGGGAGGGGTGCCTTCGTGGAGGACTTTCTAAGGGAAACTGGCTCGTATACACGTTACACATGGGGAAAACCACGAAAACGCCCATGCAGCCAGCCCGTTCGCGGGATTCGAACCTCGGACCGAACTACCAGTGTTCAGCGTCTTTACCGCTCGGCCGCTGGTGGGCCTCCCAGGTGAACGAGCTGGCTTTTTAACTGGATTTTGTGGTTTTTCCATGTGTAACGTAAATATGAGCCACTTTCCCATAGAAATTCCTGCACAAAGGTTTCCATCCCTTTAGGTAGATAGAATTTTTGGGCTTTGCCTTATTTAAATAGCCTATTCCAACATCTGATACGCTGAATCTGTGCATTGTAATGTGTATTTTTTGTTCAGTTATATAAGTACGTATATGCAAGCTATTATCCTTCTTTAATTTTTCCTTCGATCGGCCGCACTTATAACTACTATCAAATTTTTGTTTATACAATGAAAATTTCATATGCAACGATAAATATAATGTTTAGTAAATGCGTCGAGATTTACGTTTAATTTTACAGCTTTCTTTACATTTTACGAAAAAGTTCCAAAGCAGTTTTCAAAGATTAATTATTAAATCAATACAGATTCTTCAAACATATTATTTGAGTTTTGATGTTAAATTTTATTTAAGATAGCTGTCTAAATTCACAACGAATATTTTTTGAAAATTATGCTTAATATTTCTCGGATAAAATTCATTCTCTGAACTATTTGAGTTAGGGAACTTTAAATGCTTTTATAGGATATTTGCTTAAAGAAAATGATTGAAAGTAAGGAAACAGAGTTATTTTTAGTCTTATTAAAAGTTAACAGTAATTCACTTCTTTCGAAATAATAGATGATTCTTCTCTGAAAGCAAGACACTTTCAGAACAATGATAATAATTATTGTGAATTAAATACCAGATAAATGTAATCTCAAATAGCTTGACAAACAGAGGATTAAATTTTAATTCCGAGTGCTTGTTCATCATTTAATAAGTAAGATAAGGAAATTCGGAGCTACAGTTTAGTGTTACCTAATTTAGAACATTATTTCTAATATGAAGCATTTCTTATTGTTAAAAGATTTTTTATGAATAATAAACCCAACTTAAATGCAATCTGTATATTTCGTTACGTTTCTCAAAGAATTTAAATCAGAAAGCGGATTACGTATCTTTAAGCTTTTGGACCAAATTATAAAATGCATCTATTTCCACAAAACGTTAACGGGCTGAACTTATCCGTTAAACAACACAATAATAAATCCTTTTCGATTAAAATAGCAAAAGCCGCAGAAATAATAGAATTAGTACAGGGAGTTTTCTCTCAGGTGGTTCAGTATGTAAGTTATTGTTACGTAATTTATACCCAATGATACAGAGGATTAGAAACTGGGAATATAGTTAGACAAAGGTATTGCTTTCATATTCGCTTTGCTTAGTTTATTTTATAGAACTTCGGAAAGTGTTACGTTTATTTTATTTGAGCCTTAAGCTTAAAGGAGTATAATACCGACTTGTTAAAGTCTTTAGTTTAATTAGCAAAGTATCTTACGATTTTGAACTGTATTATCACACCCACTTCTGTGAGCTATCATTAGGAAACATTAGATACAAGTATATAAAAAAAAAGGTTTCTGAAAATTATATGGACATCTTTTGCATGTATAGCTAGCTACAAATGGGTGTAATACCAGAATTTCACCGTTGGAGGTACAGTTCTCAGTTAACAAATTAATGCAGAGTTTTCAGCTATTTCACCTGAATTTTGATGTTATATTTTGTTTAAGATAACTGTCTAAATTGATAGTGAATATTTTTGGAAAAGCGTGATTATTATTCACTTCCACCACATACACTCCGCAGTTTCCACCCAAATCTTTATCAAGAAAACCCCTTGGGGCTGGGGACGGTCCGTTACCCTCATGCCGCATAGATACTGTGCCCTTACAAATATCTGTGCCTTCTCGGTTATCCGAAATCACACCCATCGGTACGCTACCGATTAGTACGCTACCGATTAATACCGATTAGGTGATTCTTACAGTTATGATGTTCTCTCCTCCAGGTCTGCGACATAAGCTATCCACTGTCAACCTTTTCTTAGCCGAATCACTCTGCTAATCAGCTAGAATTGAGCCAGTGCTTCCTAGGCACTTGAGTTCTGAATCTCCGGCATTGAACGTTTTTAAAATCATATTCTGCGTTAATTAAATCTCACACTCTGGAAATTGTTAAACTGTAAGTTGAAGCCGTGCCTCTGGGAAATTTAAAGTTTCAAATAAAAAGGTAGTTTAATTCTTTTATTTCTGTTTTTATTTCCACAGAAGGGCGATAATTCCCCTCACAGTCTCAATAAGAAGCTAGATAAATCAATTAAACTACATAACCAACAGAGTAATTATTAATATTCATTACATAAATGTGAAGAACTTAAAAATACCTTACAAAAATCGAGTGTGACCAGGACATCATCTTCTGTCGACACCCAGTAGCTTTAATAAAGCTTTAAGCACATTTTGAACTGATCCTATGCAAATAAAAATTTATGGCTCAGTGTTAGCTATAAACACTACTCAGTTTTTATTATTCTATTTTAGTATATAATGATAACTGAACGAGCTCACTTACACGTCAGTCCTCAGGCTTTGATGTTCAAATATCGCTTAATTCCTAGTGCTTTTCACCGGTCATATAGTATTTTAAATTGCAAAATCAATGACTCAATATTCATAAAATGTTGAAAGCAGCAAATCTTTGGTATTCCCAACAGAACATTAAGTGCTGCCATACACTTCATTTTTATATTGACTAACATTTGGTTGCAGTTTAAGTGAGGACTAGGTAGACTGTTATGGACTTCATATAAAATACCACTTCTGATTCTCTAATTTTGCCCCAAATCTAATCAACTCATTATATCATTATACTGCGTACGGGATCATAATGGATTGAAAGCCCACAGCACTGATGATACCTTGCTAAAATTTATTTTCACAAAAGGAAAGCTTACACTTATGTACAGGAAGCACTTAAAGCTTAATCAAATCCTGTATAATTGTAATTCGAGTGGTTTACAGAGTTCTTTAATTGCATCTGAAACAAAATTCCTTGATCGTAATGCAACTGGAGATGCACTCCCTGGGTAACCAATGCTGTATCATTATCTCTGCTACCGTGACAGTTTCATGATCAGAAATAGGATATATTTCAAGCTGCTTTGTAAACTAATCAATATCAACAACGATCTGTTTGTAGCCATCAGGAATTCGTGGCAGAGGCCCCGAATATGAAAGGCAATGCGTTTAAAATGGGCTTCTACATTGTAAACGTTGCAATTTCTTTCAACTGCATTTCTTCTTTCTTTTCCGATCCGAGTAGACATCAAGCAACTGGCACTAATATCGCACCTAAGCTCTTGCATTACTGCATCAGAAGAGCTCTCGAACCAGCGCAATACCTTATTATCATCCTATTCGGGCGTCTGGAAGACGACGCTGTTTCGAACGTGAAGTGACTTCCAGAGATCCCAATATTCTTCTATCCTTGGACTGTAGAACAAATTATCTGTCAAGTAGGTCCCCTGATTCTATTACGTCAATGACTTTATATTCGCCGTCTTCCAACTTATTTTTTCTGACTTCGTCACTCCATAGTTATGGGTCAGACGTTATTGAATTTGCAGCTTCCCGTGCAACATGTTTAAACAGCTCGTATTTCATTTCGGTGCTGAAATAATATCGGCAGCTTTCTGGACAGGGTCTTTTAGAAAGGAAGTTGGCCTTTCCATATGATAAGGCTTTCCGATGACAGATAGTTATATCTTATTCCTGGAATCTTTGATCCACCTGCCTATTTGGCTTCAAGAATCTTAAAATTTAACAGCTGGGACAACAATATATGATCTGTACTGAGCAGAATTCTCTGCGGTAGAAGTAATGCTCAACGGTTTAGCTATGGCAAGAATTCGTTTCTGGTTACACTGTAATTTCTCTCTGGTTTAGATAGACATTTGCTGAAGTATTCAACAGCACGTACTTTATCGTTTATTTTTTAGGGAAAAACAGCACAGGTATTCTCACTGCTTGCATTGTGTCAAGGATAAATGGTTTATGGAGATGACGAAACGTTATGATTTGAAGCAGATTCTGAGTCTCCTTCAATTTATTAAATGCATCTTCACATTCGGATACGTATGCAAACCTTTACCAGAGATGAAATGTATGAAGTAAGTTAATTCATATCTGAAGAATTTGAATTCGGAAGAGACTTGACATTAGATTAGCTTCTCTCAATTCCTGAAGCACCTTCTTAATGTTCTCCAAATGTTCTTCAAAACAGTACCGCACGATGATGATGTCATCCTGGTATAAAAGACAGGCTTCGTAAGAAAGACCTCTCAATACACTCTGCATGAGGGGTTCGAATGTGGCGGGTGCTATACAAAATGCATAACCTTGATCTACCAAACTGCTTGTCCGGTAGTAAATTCCGACTTTTCTCAGTCATGAGTGTGTATGCCTACTTGCCAATAACCACTGTTTAAACCAAGAGTCAAATACCACTTGCTTATAAAGAGAGTGTTCAGTATATTGTCAGTACAGGGAAGAGGATAGTTCTCTGTCCCCATATGTCGTTTAATCGACGATAATCGACGCAAATTTCAGTTCAACCTTCTTTCTGTACAAGGACGATGGGAGAGGCCCAAAGATTTGCTGAAGTCTGGATAATGTGGCTTTCTCTCATGGCTCTTAGAATTTTCCTACCTCATCCTGTTTACCAATCGAGAGACTTCCTGCATGTTGCTTTATCGGTGGTTGATCTTCGGTACTAATTCAGTTATGTACCAAATGTATTCGACATACGTCAGAAGATGAGTGGTAGGAAGCATCTTGAAATTATTAAAGTACAAGTTGCAGCATGTCTCTCTTCATCGCTTATTAGTTAATTCTGCAATAATTCCGAATTTGGAGTCGCCAAATTCTCTGAGTCTGAACTACTGTTGTTTCGTTTAACGCAAATTACTGTACGGCTGCAACAACTTTGACTTTCTAATAACTCTCGTGGTAACTCTCACCGCGATGACGGTCCTCGATAGGACGATGAGTGCCAAGGCTACTATTACGCATTTTGGGCTTTCATATTTCTTAGGATATTCCGTTATGCGGTAACGGAAATTTGTGTTAACATATATGGATCCAGGAAGTAAAAATTATGTTCTTGCTGGTACTGCGATATCATATTGAGCTATGCTTTGGTGGACAGATTTAACTCCTTCATCTTTAATTACGTTTAGTGTTATGTCCTCGGAGGCAGAACACATTTCGTTATTTTTAAATTCCAAGGAAAATTGTATTAGATTAGAAAATCTAATCCGAATATTTAAGGATTTGTACTATTTGCACATATGAAGTGTGATGATACACAGCCACTTCCAAAAGCAATGTTTAGGTATAACTTTCCATAGATATCGATTTTATCACCAGACTCATTCTGCAAGATAACGCAGGTGGCGTCCAGAAGAGTTCACCTTCCAATCGTAGAGCCAAATCTTTTCGGATAATGGCAACATTGGCTCTTGTATCGATGATCAAATTGCAAGGAATACCTTTCATATGTCCCATGATGGAACGTATATTACTATAATGGAACGTGTATTACTGCGGCCACTCACTGCAGATAACTGAAACGCTATAAAATGGGGCTCTTCAATACTGTTACGAAGGACAAATTTAAACGGTTTTAGCTTAATAATTATACAATTTTTGCGTAAAAAGGTACCAGTATTTGCGCTGAAATTGTCGTGCTTCCTTTATCTTTCACAGTGTTTTTAAATAGCTTTCAAGACATTTCATGTAATTTCAGTTTTACATGCTTCGACACTTTTAGCGGAAAATAAGTGAAAAATCATTGCATTCACTAAATCTACATTAATTATACTTGTGTATTAGTAACTTTAGCGTCCTTCAGATCTTGCTAGACTGCCAAGAAAGTTATCACTCCATCTGTAAATGTACAAGAATGTCTTGTGAAAGATTTAAATATACCTTTTTATTAAAACTTGAATTTAAATAGAGGTACAACTTGTGCAAACAATCAGACTCAGTCCTTTGCGGTTACTTTGTAACATAAAATTGCATTTACATTTTAGAATGAATTAATAGCCTAAGACTAAATAATTTCGGCTAACAAAGTGTTGGCTCAAAAACTATAATGGCTCGAATAAATTTCGGCCGGTAGCAATAATGCCAATACCGGAATATTATTTAGCAGAGTTGAGGAAGGGAAAAAAAAACTGCGGTATTCACTTGCAAAAGCTCTATCTAGAATATAAGTCTACGGATTACGAAGCTGTATGTGCGGCCAAGATAGGACGTTAATAAGCTATATAGTGAATTTAAGTCTCTGAGGACACATTTGACGAGCTAGATTATAAAATTATAAGAACGATTCAAAAAGTGAGTTAAAAGGCGTGGGTTGGTTGTTGTCTTGAAACTCTAAGAATGGTCCAGAAAATGAGGAAAAAGAACGGGAGTATTGCTGTACTGCAAAGAAGCCAATGGAAAATCACGATAAACAAATGTTACGCCATGCATGAAAATAAGTAAAAGTAAGCAATCTCAGTTAGGTTACTAAACTGTGGTCTCTAAGCACGTGAGCAGCAAATGCTGTGACCAAATTTCTCTCTGGAATGATTTGGTAAAGTAAGGATTTCTGAAAGATTTGCAGCATCATAAGAAACCCAGTGTAGAAGAAACGCTAATTAAATTTAGGTGGTTTACTATTTTGCCAGAATATTCAAATCCGTCGTCTTAAAATGTCTTAAATGATTTGCATCATGCACGGATCTGTACTTAACGGAAAAACACAGTTAAAGTACTAATCCATATCATAAAAATGGTTTCATTAACATGAAATATTCTTTATAGCGCTAATATTTTTTACTTAATTAGAATTAAAAAGCATATACTAAAAATGATTTCGGAAAAAGATATATACTAAAACTTGGGTTGCAAATTCTTCGTTAACGAAGTCATTCACAACAGTATTTAATCATATGAATAATATGGCATTCTATTATCAAAAATCCTAATTACTATAGCTAATATTTCCAGATGACATCTTGAAGCATAATTATTGTGACTGAAATTTCAACTTGTTTCAGTTTATTTTCATTAACAAAATATTAACTTGATATTTAAGTTTTAAAACAGCAATATAGTCGTAAACTTTTTTTCATTGGCATTTAAGGAAATAGGGGAATATTAGCAATGTTTCTACGTGGAACTTTTCTTTGCTTTGGAACCATATGAAGTTTTTGAAATATGCAACGAGTACTTCTACTGCACCGAATTCTTACGGTACTTCCCTATAAAACTGCTACCATAAAATAACACTAGAAACTTTACTTACCGCATCTCAGTTACTGTCCATCATTTTTCAGCATCTAGTCCTCTTTCACAGACTCTTGACATTAAAGAATGATACTAATCAGAAATTTCCCCATGGAAGGAAAAGTCTGTTAAGAGGAAAAAGTGGCTACCACTCAAAAGGGAAGAAAAATGGACTGCAAGTATTGAGCAGAAATGCGAGTCCTTTTGTTTCCGAAATAGGCTTCTATTTGAGTGTAAAGCCTTGGTCTTTATTCGAAAAGAAATTTCTATTTTGGGGATCAAAAGAGCTGCTGGTGCTGATTTGATTTAAAATCCTACTTTAAGGTCTTTAATAATAACTGAGGCATTGAAATATTTTAGTTCCGCAAAGTTGAAAAATATTGCTTTGTTTTCGATTATATTCGGAAATGCGTTTTCCTCTGCTGTATTTGAAGACAATGTAGGAAATTCTCTTGGAGTTTTCATTTTTATTTCATGTTGAAGCGGGCTTCTTATGGAATATATAATGAAGAGCATTTTCCTTCTATGCGTTTCGATTTAGGAAATCTTTTCCGAGCTTGTTATTGCGAATTTGAAAATAAAAATAGCATTAAGCGAGTATTTTGAGACATTTCATTTTATGTAATTTAATATAAACAGGTTATGGTTGGAGTGTTAATGTTCTTTTCGTTTGATAAATTAAAGTGGTTTCATATTTAATCAACTTTAACTCAATTAGAATGTTCCTAATTTAAAGGGAATATAAACGTTCAAAACAAAGCGCAACATGTCTTACAAAATTAGAAAAATATATACAGAAAGGCATATATTGTTGATGAGATAAGTAAATTTTTTGAAAATTTTGTTTGATTCGACTATAGATCGCATATATTGTTGATGTATACAGAAAGATATATATGTATATGTATACAGAAAGATATATGTATAGATAGTATATACAGAAAGGCATATATTGTTGATGAGATAAGTAAATTTTTGAAAATTTTGTTTGATTCGACTATAGATCGCTGGATTTATTAATCCATTATTACGTTGTTGTTACAAAGATATACGTATTTATGTAAATATGTGTTATTGTATACATATTCTCAAATCAAAAAATAATGTTTTGTGATTAGTTACTTCGTTATGCAGCATTTGTGCTAGAGATATCTTAAACGTGGAAAAAGGCACGTGGGAAAAAGGGACACTCATTTCAGTTTTACCAAAATTACGGACATGTTGACAGAATAGTTAGATAACTTCAGATGCTTCGCCTTTATCATATATTTAATGGAATTTAAATGCAGAAATCCATCTCTTAAGCACAGACTTTCGAAATGAACAAATAAGTTCAAAATCCTCGAAATGAAAGAATAATATTTTTATAACTAATTTATTTGCTTATGAATCCATCCAACAGTAAAGGTTTTAAAATTTTCCACTATCTGCTTTTGCGGATTTTGGCAGATATTGTAGATGTCAAAATTTAAAAGAACCTTAGTATCCCATAATATCACTACACTAATATTACTAATATGACTAATATCACATTATATCACTGATATCCCATATTATCCCATACGCTTTACGTAGCACCAGTAAATGTTCTTTTAATAAGAGAAGTATTTTATTGAAGTTTTCTAAACTTTTTTTTTACATTTTTTTTCTTTCTTCCTTCTCAATAACATTACCCCGCCACCTATTTACAATTTATACGATCTCGAAAGTATTTCAGTTTCATAAGACAAAAGCTGTCTAATTTATCTTCTAAGAGGCCTCCCGAATAATCACGTTCTACAGTGTTTCTATTTGACGAGATAAAAGACCTTTATTTTAAAAATTATAAATATAGTGCTTAAAAACTGTGTTTTTAAATGTAAATAAATGTATATCTTAGTAAATTAGAGCTTTGTTTAGTTTGAATGATATATTTAAATGTGTCACTTACGTTTTCCAGTCTTATTTTCAAATATCAGTTACTAAATTCTAGAGAAATAATATTATTTTTTTCACTTATACTATTCATCCTCTTTTTTAAGGCTGATTTGAAAACATTTTTCGAAGTTTTTTCTTTTAAAAAAGTTCAAAATGTTCTGAATGTATTCGAACACTTTGAACGAAACAATGCATATTTAATAAAACCACAGAAATAACTGGACATTCAATATTTTGTTGAAATCCTTCCGAAAATTACACTTTGACATGGATTCAACAAATTTGTACTGCTCCTTAAGAGTTGTTTTTATTAACGCTCTAGGTGAAATGTCATGTTTATCTAGTCCTTCTCCGATTCATTCAACATATGTTCGATAGGATTCAAGTCCGGAGAATATGGATGAGTTTCGATAACTTCGAGGCAGTTAAATTAACCACAAGAGAACATTTAAGTCTCTCTGTAAGGATCATTGTCTTCATAGAACTTGAACGTATTTTCTCATTCCAAGTTTTCTAGACATGCTTCCAAATTCAAGTTTCTCAACATCGACACGTTTCCCAATTACATTATGTCTGAACGCTCATGCTTAACAGTAGATAATAAGTTTTACGGGTATATATTAAATTGTGACTCATTTGGAATTAAAACATTTTTTAATACGATAAATCTTTATCTTTGTCTGTTATAAATTTAGAGTACGCCAGGCTTACTTTTATTGTTTTCTTATTGATGAAGAATTGTTCCCTCTAGCAGCTAACCCATTGTATCCATACGTTTAATGAATATTCAAACAGATTCAGGATTAATTTTTGCTACTTGATTTTTCTTAATATAAATTTATTTGATGCCATTATTTGATTTTTCTTAATATAAATCTTCGACTCTTTCGTATTTGCTTGTAATGTTATCCGGATTGCAGTGTATTTTTAGCAGTTCCATTCAATTTCTATTGTTTTAAAAGAACAAAGTTGAACTCTTCATATGAAGAATTGTTTAGATACTTCGAATACTTTTACTATATTTGAAATGATGAAAAGTTGAATTTCTAACAAAACTTGTCGATAGTTAGTAGCCTCCTGCCGTATTCACTTCAGATAAGGAATTGTTAATATATTTTGCTAAACAAGTTATCATTTTCGAATGTGAACGCTAATTCTTGTAACGTATATTCATTTGAAACAAAACGCTGTGGCAGGAAACTTCATCTTCCGAAACATACCAACAGAAGTTTCGAGTGTCCGAATTATTGCGTGAGTTACGGACTTATACGCTTTGAATAAATTATTTTATTATAAGGAGCATTTTGATGATACTTATTCTGTAACAAGTAAAGCTTAAAATAAAGAAAAACTGGAGTCTAAATTTCAATATTTCGTACAATATTGTAGGATCGGTACCTACTGTCTAGGAAGATGATGTCTGTAAACTTACTTCCTATGTGGCTGTCTAGGGGCTTGAAATGACTAAATCCGACTTATGAATCACTCGAAACTTTAATGAAACATGAATAGTTGCTACAAACTACAAAATAATTACATGTGTAGAAGGAAATAGATGATATTATTTACAGATGAAGAGAATTAACCGTCTTTTACATGCAAACATGTTTCAATCGCATCATCGTCTTAATGGCGGAATCGTCTGAATTCTATCATCGGAAAAGTAAAAGATTTATTTTCACAGCTTGTCGCGTCATCTGATTATAATGGACGATGCCATCCTACAATATTTATGACTATTCTTAATGATAATATTGAGCACATTCAACATTATTGTTAATAGTAAAAATATGGGCCACCGTGTAGTACGCATGCTAGTATAGAATCGCATGTCATTTTTATTTCGAATTACTTTCATCAAAAATTATTTTTCTATTATTACAAACAATGGCAATAAAAACAATATTGCTATAGTATTTGCAATATATATGGCATTTTTAATTACCGTATAAAGTTGTCTTTGGTCTGATACTTCAACTTACTACAGCCCTACTAGACAAGTATCAAATTATCGCTATGTCTGAATGAGTACGACAGAGATTTGCTAAGGTTTAAATAACATTTTTATTAAACTGAACTGCTAACAAAGAGGCAAAACTCATGCTACAGAAAAACCAATACATCTGGAAATGTAAATTAAGCAATATCAAATTCTTAAATTTAAAGACTACTCAATCAATATGAAACGCTACAAGTTAGCTCATCTAACTTTACCGGCATGTACATTTAAAGCAATTGGCTGAGAGATAATACGAAACCGAGATAATACCTTTTAGACAGAGCTGGCGGAATTCTGATAACGGTACGCGAGTGCTAGAAAAACCTCTCTCTAAAATCCAAATGCTTTGAGCTTGAATATCCTAAAACCAAATTTGCACTATGGTAATGAATACGGAGAAATTAAAGATCGAACTCGTAATAACTGGTTAGTTAACCCAGCGGAAGTCGCACCAACAAACGTTACTAGAGTGGGCGCGTGGGGTATCACATACTCCAATATTTAAAATACAATAAAAATAGTATTATTTAGTTTTAAAACTGTTTTTTTTTTTTTTGTTCTCGTGTATTATAAATAAGTGAATAATAATTGGGTTTCAAAAATTTAATTTCCGAAATAATCTTAGAGTTAAAATTAAGATAAATGAAAATAATAAACATCATGCCTCTAAGTTTCATTGCATCTCTAATACACCATGCTTATTTTATTTCTTCACACTTTGAACGAAATATATTCATGTGTTCTTGGAACAGAATGTTTTCATATTTTAAACATTGCATTCACGTTCTTCTGTCCTTGGCGCGAGGGCAAAAAAAAAATTAACACATCTTTCATACTTAGTTGTTTCGAATTTCATGTATTAGTTTTAATTCTTCATCGAAACTTCTGCTTTTGTTTTGCATGCAGTACGTCAATTTCTTGGAAAAGTATTAATCTCTGATCTTTGTTCAATACTTTTTTCATTAATTGTAATGCTAAGTCCTTCAAAAACAGACTTCTGTTTCTTGTTGGGGGATTAGCAGTTGAATGTAATATAATTCAAGCATTTATTACAGCAGTATTCAGTGCAGGAAAGGAAATTATCATTGGCCACCTTCTTGTTATTTTGGCAATTGAATAATTGGCTGACATTTCATCCCCCATATCCACTGCTCCTTTAGTCATATTATTAAAACATATAATTCCTGACGTTTTATTTTCTCCAATAGTACGATCATCTATAGTATGATCGTTATATAATGTTGAAAGCATAAGAAAAGTTTTTCCTTTTTTAGGAACATCAGGAATTAATGTTTTATCTTTTTCGAAACCAAAACATTGTAGAAAATATTCTTAGTTTCATCTTCAGTTTCCGAAATGCAGTCTTCATCGCTTTCAAATATTTCTAATAAATCTCACATGCATTGCATCTCCAGTTCATAGGGACTCATTCTTTTTACCATAATGCAGTTAGAAGTTTTTAAGAATTTAATGTCAAGTACTTTAAAATCACTTGCGAGTAGAAATATTTACTGCTACACTCTAGAAATAAATTTCTGAACTAAATATTCAGTCAGAAAAACACTTTCACGTACAGGCGCGTGGGGTATGTCATACCCCAGTTCCAACAAAATACCGATAAATCTTTTCCTGAAACACACAGGCAAAGAAAAAGCGGTTCTGAAAGTCAACCACAACTAGAAACTCAGCTACTGAAAGCAGCACAGAATTTCAGTTTCACAAGTTAGGAATATTCCACTTTTATGTAGGGTTGGGGTATGATATACCCAACGCGCCTTCCCTAGGGTTAACATAAATTTACAAACTTTAGTAAGTTGACTAGGTATAAACGACTAAAATGAGTTAATGTTGAGTGGTGCAAAGAAGATTCAGTCTGTATCTAAATAGTATTATGCAGAGTTCTATTTTTGATATATTTGTGATATATTTTTGATATAATACTATAAATAATATTAGAGAGTTCGTACAAAAAATAAATTTAACATTCGAATACAAATGTAGTATACTTATCTACATAGAGCTATGTATCCAATTATCATTAATACATAATTTTATTTTTAAAGCAAGTGTAATTAATAAAAGTAATTCCAGTTGTAATCCGGAAGGAAATTTCCTATTTGCTAAATTCGCATTTTGAATCTTTTGTATACAGATGTGTTATTATTATTATTATTATTTCCAAATACAGAATTCTCAGTCGGATTTTATTATATACTTATATACACAAACACATATGAATGCACACACACATTTAGATATACATACACACACACATATATATGCGTACCCATGTACCGTGTTCTCTCACAAGCGTTAAACGTAAAGCTTAATGCTGCACTGCGCTCAGTATTTGAATGCAAATCGCGTCTATTGAATATTCGGTTACATTTCAAGTATATACTGCTTACATCGGCAACCGCTAATCTGGCGTTAATTCAGCTTCCTAAGTCCGGCAAGTGGCATCCCGCATCATTATCCAGGGCTGGTTGCCTAATTGACTGTTTAGAGCAAATTGGCCCTCTCAGTACGATTTATTATACTCTTGGGATTGATATGCCTAATATGCGATACAAGCAAATGATATTAAGTAAGTGTTATTTTTGCAGCTAATCAACTATAAAGGCAATAAAACCTTCGCTTGCTGATTATGATTTTAAATATACATGCTGATTAGTTAACCCACCCTCCCAACAAATTATTATTTTTATTATTTTAATTTTCTTACCGTCACTTACGTATCCCATTTTATTATAATAAAGAATTTGTTCGAATAGATTATCGTCTATCTGTATGCAAATAGTTTTTTGCGGGATTATAATAATTTAAAAATTAAGAATTTATAATTTATAATTATAAGTAAATATTTATAATTAAATTCAACAATAATTTATGCTCTTGAAGAGGAAGGAAGTTCAACTAATTAACCAAAAAATACATCTGATAAATCAGTTTTCTTATTTTTCTTTTTGTAGAATAGCTCTCTGTTTAGGGATTATATTTTTCTATTTATCAAAATACGAATGAAGTTATTTTGCTATGTCGCTTCTTTCGATAGGATTTCCTTTACAGTGATCTACTCAGTAATTATAGTTTTTCATAGTATTCAATACCCATTTATTCGACACTCATTCACACTTTCTTCCACTCAATGTAATGCGAAAATTTTGTAATTTGATTATTATTTAAGGAGAACAGTTTTCCAATGCATTCTGAAATTGTAGAAAGTAATTCAAGAAAAATAACCTGATTTTAAATTTCATAAGTTTGAAAATTAGCGAAACGTGTTATAAGAATGTAAACTAAAAATACTTGCTTTAAGATATAAAAGAAAGAAGGCGCTGCTTTACCGTTTAAAAATTTCTTGAAGAAACAGTGAGAAAAAGTGAAAAATAAATTTAATTAATTAAAAAAAGTCTCACAGCTTTCAGATTTCATACTACTCCAAAGGGGTATTTTTTTCTTTTTAGAGTTTTATGTGTTACCTTTATTTATTAAATATCATGTTATTCACCTTTGAACCATAAAATTCAATTCAACAGCAATAAATATCACAAAATATTTAAAAGAGCATATCTTTAGAATTTCTGATTCATAGTCTCGCGCGCTGAAGATAAAAATGTTTTTTATCGTAAAATGTTGCCATTGCTCGTTTTGAAATCGTTGAGTTTCTTAATTAAAACCTCATAAATGCTTTATAAAATATGAAGTAGATAATAAAACGAATTCCAAATTTGGGCTTCCAGTTGCCCATGTTCGGGTGGGGACGTACGTTATTCAAAATTCGATGGCTCTAGGTATCGTTGTTTTATTATAATGCGGGGAAAATAAACACTTTTATGAAGATTCTTCATTATTTAATTTTTTTTAATATTATACAGAGCTATAATATTTAATGGTAACGATTTCAAAACTGATTCGCTGATTACAGTAAATCATCGCAAAATGCCAAAATGGAATTAGCCCTTCTGGGCAAATTCTTCTTTGGGCTAGAATATAAAAATAAGCTCTCTATACAACAGAGAGCTTTTCTGTATTTTAGTTTGAACAGTATTTGTCAGATTCAATGAATTAAGTTTTAACAGCTGGTTTCTAGGTATCCTCATTTAATTCTCTATGTTATTTTTCTTTGAGGGTATGTGAAAGAACAACTGCTTGTGCCATTTCTTCTGCTATAAAAAGGTTCTCATATATTCTGCTAAAACGTTTCATATTGCTTTTCATCATATATGTAACTAAAGAATATCAGAGTAGACATTTTTAAAAAACACTTTAGACATTTTCTGTTTAAAAGCACGTACTGCTGCATTATTAGATCTTAAAATGAAAAGAAAATGAAATCAGATGGGTCTTTCTGAAGATATAAGGTTAAAGAAAGCATTTGTGAATATCTCCTCAGAAATGATTTTAATTCCTTGAGAAAAACTTTTTTCTCCCGCATTCCCTCTGAAGCTAGATAGCTAACGTTATTTATCTTTCGGGCAGATCAAAATGTATCTGCCTGCCTGGTAAAGAGGATTGCATTTACATTTTGGCAATCTTAGATTTTCGAAAATGTACTTAAGTCTAAATTCAGGAATAGAGGAAGGTTGACGAGTTTGTACTTTAAAAATATTATTAATATTCATGCATTAAAATAATTTTGCGAATGTCGAACATTAATGATAGACGCGCATCATTTTCATGAAGTGCTCTCAGTCTATAAGTCAGCGGGAATAAACCGAATAATCATTTTATTTGAACTTTAAATAATTTTAAACAATTAATGGAATGAAATTTCTACGATATCTTAATTCACGTAATGTTGTTACAAATGCACCACGTAATTTCACTATATATTTCTCGGAAAATAACTTTTACCCATGCAGATGGCTATACAATTTACGGATAAGGTAAAACATTTAAATTTGACATTCGGCACTCATGAACAGCTTCTAATGCTGCAAGACTCTCGTCATATCATGCTTCAATAAACTGATATTCTCACATTTATTCATGCAAATAAATGGTGGCAGAGATTTAAATAGTTAGAATATGATTTCATATATATTCGCTAAGGATAACTGAAGCGTACAAATTTAATATTTTGAACTGCGCAGAAATTTCATTCTAATGATGCAACCTACTTTCTATTCCAGAAACGAAGCATTTTAAACATTCTGCAAAATACTCACTCGCAATTTTCATCGTATTTATGTTAACTCTATTTGAACTGGAGAATTTGTCATTAAAGTGCGAAACTGCACTCACTGATTTAAGCTCATTCGAGAGCTCTGTAATATTTTGGCGTCTTTATCGTTAAAATATGGTTCCATTCTATTTTGCGGAAAAGAGCGCAATTTTAATAAAATTCTAAATGGTTTCAGAAATTAAAATAATGAACTTCTCTGCTTTTAGTTTCCAGTAATATGATAGATTCTGTTTCACAATTACTTCTTATTTTTAACTAATTAATTTATTTAAGTGAATACAAGCAATTTTATTGAATATAAATTTGTTATATTCATTTTCTGCAGAAATGAGTTACTGTAATTTAAAAAAAAAATTCAGATTGTAATGCAAATACAATGCATAATTTAAAATATAATTCTATAAGGATGTCTAACGCGATATAATATTTGGGTTTCAAATTTAATTGGAAAGCACATAGATATAAAAGAAACATGTTGCCGCTTGCAATATATTTTTCTTTCGAAATCAATTAACAAACTCAGCGATTAAAAAAAATGTGTTGCTTGTGTCCAAATTGAAAAGTTTTTTTTTTTTTTTTTTTTTTTTTTTTTTTTTTTTTTTTCCAGCAGAGATTAAAGATATTTAATTTTTCTTTGAGATTTGTTCTCTTATTAATTAAGAAGCAATAAACTAAGATTCATTTTAACTAATATTGCCGTTGCCTGAATTAAAATATTTTTATCTTCCAAGCCACAATGCTTTCCATTTCGCAAAACATTAAGGTATTTAATTATTCCTCCAAACTTATTCTGTTATTAATTAAGAAGGACTAAACGCGAATTCGATTTAACTATTTAGTAACTGGAGCCGTAAAATGGCACTAGTTGGAATCATTAAAAGCTGCGGCATACATTTTGCTTGTCTGGCGTGAGTAATTCATACAACAGTTACATTCCTTTCTTGATGAACGTTTGCTCATTTATCTATCCTAACGAGAGGATTGATATTATCTACATAAGACTGCCAAAATTCCCCTCAGGTGGGCCACACTCAGGACTATTATACTAGAACGTTACGCTCACATCAATTATTTTAGGTTTACTTCACCGTTGTTGCGTTGTCGCTATTAGGTCTTAAAAAACTGTTATATGGTGCCATGTTCGTTTAATCTTAAGAAGAGTAAAGATCTCTACAGATCATTTCAGGACACTTTAAATCAGAATTTAACTACGCGTTGTATCAGTCTTTAGCAAATGGTGCGGAAACGGTGAAGAAATCGGCCAAACTGGCGATTTTCTGAAAATTCATATCCGGTAAAGACATAACTGATAAGAAAGAAAGTACCAATTCTTACTAAAACAGTTTCATGGCGCCATTTTTTTATACTCTTCTGCAATCATATTCAAGCTTGATAAAATTTTGCACAATTCAAGAAAATTCACTGTCTACGTAAGATCGAAAAATGCTTTCATCCTCCTAAATGAAGCTTCTTCATTCTGCGTAAAGCCCGGGAAATGCCAGGTTCTTCAGCCAGTAAAATATCTTCACACAACTTAAACCTATACATGTACACCATCATCATAAAATCCATTGTTTAAGATTTTGAATAATTAATGAGTTATTTTTAATCTATTTTTTAATCTTAAATTCGTGTTCATTACATTTTCAAAGTCAATAAAGCGGCTATAGTTGCCTCAAAATGCAATAATTGGCTACTGTAAACATTTTTAGTAATTGTCATTTAACTGATGCTCATGCTATGGACTGAAAAACGAGGGCAACGTAATAATTCTGTGATTTTAAAACGACTTCGTGGCAACACCAGATAGATCATTTGGATTTTATTTGCAAAAGATGCATGATCAATTTAAAATGGCTGCATTTGGTCTGTTTTAATTGTTATCATGGTATGTTTTGTTAAAATTTTGTAATTAGTAGTTTGTAAATAATAATACGAAGCTTACCCACATTATAGATTCATTAACTTGAAATATGTCTGAAACAGTCGATTTTGACCTGATCGTGATCAAGTCAAAATAACTCATATATTTATATTTAATCAAAATGCAAAAACTTTTAATAATACATATATAGCAAAAGAAATTCTGAAAACCACTTGAATATAACAAATATGCCAGAGATGAAAGGCATGTTTTCCCATTAGAAGTAATTTTCTCTTCTAATGATACCAATGCGGTACCTAGTTTATAAACATCAATAGAAAATGTTATTATGTAAACACACAAGTTTATACACATATACACTTTTGGACCGTTTCTCATTCTTTTTAAAATTTATTTAAAGGAAAAATAATCACAAAAACAAATGGATTTGTTAAACTGAGTAAACTAATCAAAATTTTCTATGCAATAAAATATTGTAAGAGTCGTTGTACAGTACCACGTAACAATATTTTAACATTATGAAAACTGCTTGATGAAAGTAACTTGCTAGAATGTCTACTTCAGCGATTTATATCATATGAAACTGAGCATTTAAAAAAATATTGAATATTTATTGGAGAAGGGAATGAAATTACTTTCGATTATTAATAACGTACAGAAAATAGAAGATTAAGAACAGAAGTGTTATATTTCTAATCCTCGCGTAATAATAACAGAAGTGTTATATTCATAATCTTCCATTTCCTAAATTCCTGTTTAAATTCATTTCATCCTCTTAGCATTTTGTAACTCACTAATCTTAAATTATGACAACGGTGGTAGGGAAATAATCATTGTAAATTTTACATAATCTTTAGTAATCCTGTGCAGTGCTTGCTAATCTTATAAAATCTTATAAAACTATAAGCCTTTTAAAATTAGATGACATATAATGCGTGCTTGAATTATAATCTTAGTGAAAAATGAAAATTATTATTAATTATTTTTTTCAAAATATTGCTATTATTTTTGTAGAACTATTTTTATTTTCTTGCATGAAGTACAGGAAGTATTGTAATCGCAGAAATTTAGGCTAACATATTTCGAAGAAAATATTCATCCGTCTAAAACGTTTTTTTTTGGGGGGGTGGGGTGACAATTGTACGTACGGACAGAATAAATTATTCTTTTTTTTCCAAAACGGATTTTTAAATGGATTTAAAATGGGTTCAAAAAGGGTTATTTGGGATGTCTGTGCCTACGTACATAAGTATGCATGTCGCAAAACTCAAAAACGGTTAGCAGTAGAGCATTGAAATGTTCGATGTGGGACTGCTATAACATCTAGTTGTGCTCCACATTTTTTGTTCTAATTGGCCGCAGCAGTATTTCACGTTTCTTTAGTTCTTTTGATTTTGATTAATTTTACATATTTATAGGGAGTTTTTAAATTTATTGGCCCTTAATTTCACTTCTTTTGGGTCTTTGTGGAATTGGTTCAAAATTTATTATTTCTTGTCTCTCTCTCTTCTCTCGCTCTCTCTATATATACAAGTGTGTGGGTGGGTGTGTATGTTCGTGCATATATTTCGTGAGGCCGTTTGGTACATATAATCACCTTGTTAGTTGGCTCAGTAAGCTCTGTTTTTTATTCTAATATATCGGTGTTATATTTTATGCCTTTAGGTAATAAGCATGCATATTTGGAATTAACAACAATTTAAGATACAATAACACGCCGAACAAATATTAACTTAGAAGCCAAATAACAAAAAACCAGAGTTATATTTTCAAATTTTTCACAGGACAAGTTTCGATGGTTTTAACGAAACATCATCCTCAGCTGCAAAAGCAGCGTAAAATTTAAGCTTGTAATTTGTAAATGGCGCTAGGTCTAATGTGGCGTCATTTGTTAACATTTGAAATTCTTAGCATAGAGAATTAAATCAGCTTGTGCACCAACTCAGTGCCTTTTCGCGCAGTGGGACCAAAAGTGAACTTTAAATTTCTGTGCATCGAAAATTACTAATATAAAGAAATGTAATGAAATTAGAGGAAATAGATTTAAATGGAAAGTAGAAAATGTGCATAAGTTAATAGACCGTACAAAGAAGGAATATGGTATCCAAATCACATTTTTTTTTTAAATCAGTTGTTTTAAAATAAAATTATCATTCATTATTTGATTATTCAATAGTGTAAAATAAAATTATTATTAATAAATATGCCTAACGTAGCCCTGCAACTTTATAATTTAGCAAATTCAAAGAAATAAAAATTTATAATTTACTGAAATTTTAATTTTCTTAATTTACTCTTTTTTAAACTATCAGATTATTAATTAATTAAAAAAAGTATTTTATAGGCTTTACATGTCCAAAGTTTTTGCATTTTAATCACGAGTTAACAGATAACCTATGAGCACTCAGTGCTCATTTGCATATGTAGTGGAATACTTTACAGATTCAGTTGCTAAAAATAAAAGCCAAACATATTGCGTTTTTCTTCTGACACCAGCTGTTACGTTATTTTCTTCCTTCACTTTCGTACTGGGTTCGTGAGGATTTGGAGTGAATAATGACAATACTACTTGATGAAGTATCGAAACACACTTTATTTGCCAGTATTGTCAGGACAGCTCCAAAACACGTTTTTACAGTCGTCGATTTACAGTTACAGTTTTACAGTCGTCATTTTTACAGTTACTCCAAAACACGTTTTACGTCCTGAAACACGCTGACACAATCAGCGACACAGCCTTCCCACTGTCTGGCAATAACAGTGGAAACAGCTTTACAGCGAAGCACCAGAGTACAGCTCCCGATTCTGCTCGGTCGTTCTCGGAACTCCACGTACTCTCGAGACTCTCCACGCTACAACTCGCGATACACTCGACGACACACAAAACACAGCTCCCGACTCTTCGGTTGAGTCGTTCCCGGAGCTTAACACACTCTCTTCACGATGCACTAACCGCGATACACTAAGAGACTCTTCGATGCACTCGACGACCCTCTCGGGTATCGCTGCCCGGCTGTCAACTCGATCGACTCCGCACGGACTGACTAACTCGAGACTAACTATCTTGCACTCCAGACGAGGCACTCTGACTCGCCCTCTCAACGAGGCACACTCTCACTCACTGCAGACCAGCAGGGTTTATATAGCTTTCGGCTTGTGTTCGAGAACATTCTGAGCTAAACCGATAAGAATTCGTTCCAGAAGGTTCTCCATCCGTCAATGGCATATCGCCCTTGCTGCCTTCCCTTGTTATTTTACGGCAACCCTAAAACTGCTTTTCGGGGAAGCTATCTTACCGTGCCTGAACATTTCATAACAATATACATATAATTTACATGACTTTATCTGAAAACAGATTGATGTATCTATAGTGAGAATTATAACATCCGTGCACTTCTTATTACTGTATCCTTTTTAATCTAATAGCCGGATATTTGATTATTAAGCATTTATCAGAAATGGCCAGAGTCTGTGGTATTTAGTCATTTCTTCATCACGAATGTTGTCCAGTATGTATCATAATGGTGACCAGTATTACACCCGTAAAAATTAGCAGACAACTACAAATCTCTCTGTCTTCTCCGGGATCCTGGCTCAGTGATATAGAACACCCTTCTCAAGTCACAACACCAGATTAGGCAATTGCTGGATATTACTGCAATATAACTTTTTTAATTAAGAAACGCAAGTAAATTTCATAAGAAATCATAGATTAATAAAGAAATAAAATTAGCATCGACTATTTTTCTTTAAAACTGAAAACTGCGAATACCATACATCATTCTAAAGATGTTATATTAGAGAACGCATTCTTCTGTGCTTTAAATTTCTCATACCACTTTCTCGATTTAAACTCTGTGTCACTCTAACTCAGTCAACTGCTAATATCAGTTTGTTCTGCAGTATATTACTCAACTGATAAAAGCAGCTCCTTTGTTAAAGATTTTAGTTTTCTCTAACTTAATTATTCTCTAAGAATTGATGTCATTTCCTTAACAGTTCTAGCTCAGATATTTTCCTTTAGATTTGCAGGTTTAGCATCGTAACTTCCAAGTTATTCATCAAGAATTTTTAAACCTATTCTTTAAAGACACAGAGACTGACCCAACGCAATTTAAATACAAAACTCGAGTTCAAAGTGTATCTCTATCTTTCCTTATAAAAAGCCTAGATGTATACTGGGATAGATGTTATTTAAGTCTACAAAGTAATTTTACGCTTTTTATTAAATAAAGAGTGAAACTAATGGCTGAAATTATTCAATTACTCAATGTGACAGGTAAAAAATATTTTCCAACTTCAAAATAATTCAAAAGGATTAAGAAATATGCAAAAAACTCAGTACTCTATACATTAATATTTCGGAAGGACTGAATAACTTTTAAAGTAACAACAATTTTCAATACACACATATAACATTTCTTAGACTTTTTGAACTTTTCCTAATATTATTTTGTGTTTTGTTAGTGTGATGCGGACTTGCTCATAAAATATGCACCACATATCCATTAAAAGCACTATTCAAACATTGTTTCATAATATTCTTTGAATAATATATCTTTGCTTTAAATCATAGTGAAATCATTTTCTCAAATGTATTCTCTTCGATCATTTTAGGATTCTTCTTCATTTAGTCAGTAAGAGGTGTTTAATTTTCTAACGAATAAAATTTTTAGCTTTGCCTGTCTCATTCATGTCACCCATTTTCAGAGCAATGGGAAAATTTATAAATTAAGTTAGTGAATATGAGCGACTTCTTAGTTAAAACTCCTGAGATATTTTCCCTTCATTCTCGAGATATCGCACGTTCATTAAAGTTTATTTGCTTGAGGATTTAATTTATGCTCAAATGTGTTGCTTACATTCCCTCTGTGATTAATGAATCTCTCTTTTCATTATGCATCATCTTTAAAACTGGAAAGATGGAAATTTTTCTCATGCTAAAACATGTAAAGACGTCCTTTCGAGGATTTGAATCAAAATCTTTAAAGAATATGTTAACTTATTTTTATGAAAGATCAATGATCTAAATCGAAATGTATTTCTGACAGCAAATATTACATTATATAATACATTTGGATAAAATATTTTTATGAGTTGTAATGTGATCTAAAATAACATTTTAAGTAATATTGGTGAAGTTCCTGATATCATCCTTACCTAAGTACAAGAAAATATATTCACGAATTGAAGCATAATTAATACGGACAAAACAGTAGTAAATGACATTAATTTGAAATGAAGGGCGCATAAATTACCACAAATACATCTTGCACTTTCCGCTTTCATCAATAAAGGTCTAATAACTGATATTTTTGCTTTTACAACCAGCAATACATTTAATTTTGATTCTTGAACAGAAAAATCGTAAACGGAGCGTGCAATACATTCTCATTTTTTGGTCAAAGTTCTTAGGAAAGTTGCAATTAAAAAATTCTTTTGGGAATTGTGTTTTCTGTACCTTCTTTCACATGATCCAAGCAATGGTTACAACTTTCACAGAATTCCTAGCTTTTTGATTTAAAACAACACCACGCTTTGTAGAGATAAAATGCCATACTTTTAGGCAGTCTTTTCGGCTTTATTTATAACTAACTTCTACGTGGCCAGACTTCGTCCTGCTTTTAAATGTACCCAGAAAATGCCTAAAGGGAGCACCAAACATTAAATTTAAAAACTGCACAGAATTTTACTCTGCAGAACAACTTCATCAAAAAAAATCCAATAAAATGTATTATTAATTATTATTATTATTAAAAATTTACAATGAAATAAGCAATATTCTTTAATACAAACATTAATTATCCTAATAAATAAATTAATCAACTTCCCATTGCCTTTTCTCGAAAAACGTCCAGTATACAAGAGAAGCATTAAATTTAAAAACACAGAATTATCGGCCTCACTTTTCTGAGTGGCAACAGTGATACATCAGCAACAATGACTGCGTGTCCAGAGAATTATTGATTTCATGCAATTTCATCAAAAAATATAAAATAAACAATATCTCATTCGTATTTTGAAACATCGCTTTACGGTGCACTGGCTCTTGTCTAGATGCACCTATGTACCACATTTCGTAGCCCTGGGTCTATTAGCTTACGCGCAGCACGAACGAAAAGCACACACACAGACAGACTCATATAGATATCATCAATTTGATGAAAATTTCTCAAGAATAATACGTTTTTGCCTTTTTTGTGATATAAAGAAATGTGCTCGTGAGGAGAATTCCAAGAAATCTGATGGCCAGATCCCTAAGATCCCTTAAATTTCCTGTCAGATCTAGAAAACCTCATTATTTCTTTTTAAATTATCACGGGATACAAAATCAACATATGAAAAACAAAGCCCGCACACAAGCTTACATTATATCACTTTCGAACAATAAACTACCCGATTTTATTTGAAAAAATAAATAAAAAAATAAAAATTTTAAATTAAAAAAAGTCTGAAAGCTTTTTAAATTTTATATTACGCCCGTTTCTTTAACGTTTTATGCGTTACCTTTACTTATTAAATACCATGTTCTTCGCATTTAAACCACATAAAATTCAATTCAACAGCAATACCACAAAATATTTAAAAGCAGCAAAACAGCATATCTTTAGAATGTTCGATGGACTGTCTGGCGCACTAGAGATAAAAATGTTTCTTTTCGTACAGTGTTGCCATTTCTCGCTTTAAAATCGTTGAGTTTGCTAATTAAAAATTCTCTAAAGTTTTACAAAATTTGAAATAGCTAATAAAACAAATTCGGGATTCCAAGTGCCCATGCTCGGTTGGAGGATTATGTTAATCAACATTTTATGGCTCTAGATGCCATTGATTTTCAAAATGTGAGAAACATTCCATGTATTCATGCATATTCTTAATTATTTAGTTTCCTTAAATATAATACATGGCGATAATATTTGGTGGCAATTGTTTGAAAAGTGAATCAACGCAGAAAGTGAAACGAAGCAAAATGCTGTTTTGAGACTAATAGACCTTGGGGCTCTAATCCCTTTGGACTAATAATAAAAATTATAATAATTCGAACTGGGTACTTTCAGATTTTACGGTTTCACAGAAAGGTTTGTTAACGTTTTGTACGCGGTAGTTGAGCTCGCAATCTGCCAGTTTGCTTATGCACTCACTCCTATAAGTCTTTTCTTTTCCTTCTTAACTATTAACATGCTTTTTCTTATTATTTAGGCATCGTTTTCTTTGCACTTACGCCAGATCTAGTTCAACAACAAAATAACCAAATTTTTAGAAGTTGCCTAGCAGCATATGTTTAGAATTCCCAATACAGTGTTTAAATGCTGGCATACATTTTTATATTTTTCTCAGTTTATTATTATCAATATTCAGTTTTCATAAAAAAATGGTCAACCCTTTTTTTTTTTTTTTTTTGTCTTTCTTATTCACTTTTTGTTTGTTCACTTTATTTAAGTATCACGTTCTACGCAATTCTGCAGCACAAAATTCAATTCAACAGCAAAATCGAAAAATGGATCCAGCTAGTGCTATTTAAAAAAAAATAGTGAATATTTCTAATTAGATATCTCATTTTTATTTAAATCAATCATATTAAAAACTAGTAAAAAATTAAGAACTGTGTTTATTTGTTTCCAAATCGCTTAGTTTATTACTCAATAATCTTCCAGATTAAAGTATCTTAGGCTTTACTGAACTGCCACAAGCTGGTACGTGGGAGATACATGTATTTTATTTCATGCCACAGCAACATGTTGCATAAATCTCAGTTTTTTAATTCAATCGAAGGGTAAATAAATATCTTACCTTTTTACGAACTGCAACAGTCTCGCGCGAATGAAATAAATAAGTTTTATGTAGAACAGTGTTGGCACTTCTAACATTCTGATCGTTGAGTCTCTCAATCCAAAATTCATTAAAGTTTTACAAAATATGAAATAAAAAATTAAATGATTATATAACGTTATTCTATGCGAGTACTGAATTTCCCAATTAGATATATCATCAATTAAATATATTTTAGATAATCAAATTAGTTTGATTCAAAAGTAAGAAGCAAATGATAAGAATTTCATCTAATATTTTTGTATAGTTTAGTTAGTTACAAAGAGGCTAGAAGAAACATAGTAAATCTGATGTCACAAAAGTGAAGCCAAGGAAATGTCAGCAGCGTGAAGTAACGAATTATCATGGCCGCCATACAACGCACGGATAAGACTATGAAACATATTGTTAATAAAATTACTCAGACTTTGAGATCAAATATCAAAATCCGCAGTAAGAAAAGTGTACATATTTATGTTTAAATTTAAAACAGTCATTTGGAATCTTTGCTATTTTTCTATGTACTAAGTAGAGAATCTTTTATGGGAAGCATTAAAATTAGAATGGGAGACTTATAAACGGTCATGAATTGCTTCTAGATCCTCACTTTATTTGGTAGCATAAACTAATGAGCTCCAAAAATCAGTATAGAGGAAAAACCCTCTTGTATTAAACTGTAGACAGACAAAGTTAGAAGAAGGGTTTAAATAGCCCTTTTGTTTGAACACAAAGAAGTCATAATATCTCAGCTTTGGTTTACATAAACCTACAGCTGGGCCTTAACTTAAACAATTAATGTTTAACTATACTTAAATGCAGTTAGATTAGCCTAACAGCTCACAGGATAAATTAACGCGCAGGAAGGCTCTGGTTTACATGAAACCGGTGAGGCAAGCCTAGTGGCTAGGAGCACTCAAAACCACAGTGTCAAATCGCTATTTAGTCACGGCAACAACGTGGTCTCAAATAGGCAGAACAAGCTCTAATATCACTTTTCGAAACCTTCGCTTAAATAGCACTTTTTTCTTCTTCAATCTGAAAAAACGTGCGCTATGCCATTTACATTCTGGCATCAAAGACGTGTGGTAAAAGGAGAGCAACAGGAAAGATACTGTAACTCAATTAATTAGATAAATCCTCACAAGCTGACATGTAGACGACACCGATTAGAATGTAAATAAAATCAGCCAAAAGTCCTCTCATGGTAGTACCCATAACTCGTGATGTCACACCGCAACGTTTCATGGCTGCGTTCTCATTGCCACGGGACATACTGCGGAGGCTTACTCCATTTATTCTAACCTCCTGTTATTGTTGTTGCTTATGCTCACTTGTATGATGTATAGTCAACCGAAGCCCATGAAATTCCTCAGGGCAGGGAGAGCAAGATTACGCCTGTCATTGGCCACAGCCTTGAGCACCTTCCAGGTTACAGTGAGATTTAGCTCGCCCCCCCCCAGTTTTGATGGATAGCACCCCGGAGGCGGAATGGCACCCCTCTTCTCGTACCACAACCTCTCGAGAGAACTTTCGGCTCATCGCATATTTAGAGCGCCCCCATGCCGCACGGACACTATATATTTACAAAAATCCAAGCCTTCTCCGGGATTTCAGCCCGGGCCCTTCGGCACGGCTGTCAGCGACGCTAGCCTCTATACCATTGGGGCGGCATTCTAACCTCCTTGAGTTTGTTAATCTTTTGTAGATTCAATTTGAAAGAATGAAAATGAAACACCTTTATAGTAATTCGGAAAAAATCGAGTTTCGAGACTAATAGCAAATCGGGCTAAAATATTCATATATATTTATAATGGAACTGCCCTGGAAAGATCTCTGTCTGAATAAAGATATTTTCATACGTTTCGGCGAAAATTGAATCTTATTCACGTCGTACTTGACGAAAATTCAAAAACACTACATAGCCTGGTGTTTAGCGACAAGAATCGAACCTTTATCAGGTTATCAAATTTCTGCGAACCTTGTATGAAACTGCACCACAGCTTAAATTATCAAACATTTGAAATTAAAGTTTCTCCTCTAAACAAAATAAAGTGGAAAGTCTGTTTCAAATCTTTAAAAGGTGATGTAAAAAGAATGTTAATAAAAGTGTAAATTTATCAGAATCAAACAGCTTACTAAAATGAATTCAATGATTAATAATAACATCAATAATGTAAAATTTTATTGATAATAGTAAGGTAAACATATTATAGTAAAGATAAATATGTTATATATTGTTGCAAAATTATATGTACTGTTTCAATATCTCTCGTACTATTACCAAAAACAAACACAAAACATACAGAATCTTTCGTTTTGCTTCAACTCCTGATACATTTTCACTTATTTAACAATTGTAATGTCCCAACCTAGAACAAAGACACACCCTAAAGACTGTGCAAAAAGGAATTCACTAGACAAGCATCCTGTTATACGGTTGCATAGGAAAACGGAAAGAAATTCAAGAACAAGGGCGTAAAAACTTCTCAACGGCGAGTTTTCTTGAATTAGAATAATGAATTATTCATCGAGAACTATCGTCGATGCAAGGCATCCTGGGTAAAGAGGCTGTCTTCATCAAAGGAATTTTCTCCCATTGTCTGGAAATAATGAGTTCTACCCGTCAAAGAAATTTTATCCTCTCTTTTTTTTCCCAATCCTCTCTTTTAGGGTGTTCATTCTCATCTGCATATGTATACTCAAGAGACAGATGCTAACATTTTGCTGCGTGAGAATCACCATGTGTATATTGCTTGCCTCACAAAAAGCCAGAAGTAAAGAGAGCAACCCCACGAAATATTGTTTGAGTTGAAATGGAACGTTAAATGGTTTAACTTCGTAATTCGGCTTGTTAATCATTAAGCTAGTTTACTGGCATGTATTTGTTTTATGCATCAGTTAGTTCTATTTCAATACGTGGGAAATATCAAGTAGTTAGCACACCTTCTCTAAAGCCTTAAATTATTTCTCCAGAGCCTTTCATGCAATAGATATTAAATAAATAATGATAAGCTTATTTAATACGGTTTATTATTAAATTAAACTTGAAAAATGTCTTTCTTATTTTTAAATTATATCCTATTATGAGGGAAACATAAATATATGATTTACCTTTCCACAAGAACAATTGTCTTCCCAGTTCTCATCATATGCAAAAGTCAGAACTTCTTAAAACAGGCAGTTTGTGGGGAAAATTGATCGAGCGTTTTAGCAATGATCCAAAATTTATTCAGATTTTATTTTAAAACTAATATTGATAACACATCAAATGTAAAAAATGATATATAATATTGTGATGAATAGAAATTTCTCTACCATCGAATTAAACTACCTGAAAGTATAATGCCCCAAACAATTTCTGAAGGACTTTGCATTTAGACATTTGTCACGGTAATAATCATCAAATTAAAAAGTTCAACCAAATTTCAAACTTTATTTTACGAAACTTGTTGACTGAAGTCTCAAAACTGCTCAAATGTACACTGATTTTCGAAACACTTCATATAAAAATAATGGTTTTTTTTCTGTAATTTTCTGATGCAGTGAACCATTATATATTTTGGTATTGTATGAGCAAAAGGCAAATGCACTTATACAAACCCATCACATAATCTGTTTTTAAAATGGAAATAATAGTATGATGTTAGGTAGAGGCAACTTCTGCGCTTTGCATGCAGAATGCTTTCTCTCGAAGTCCTGAATTCATACTTCGATTTCAATGTCTGTCGACGTTAAATAGATTGCAGTGAGTCTGAAATTTAATTTTGAAGAAACGTTTAACTGGAAATCTACCAATCATTTAAATTAACAACAGATTAATACTTAAAGGGTACGATGGTTGAATGTTTCAGTTAATGTAATCTTTGCCCTCTGGAAACATCAAGATATTAGAATAAAATAATGGTTCCCCAAAACTATTTTCTATTCGAACAGGAACCACTTGCTAGACAGCTGAATTTAGAGTTTGTCACCTCACTGAAATTTTTATGTTGTGGTAGACCGTGCCAAAAAGTCTTAAAAGAATACAAGAAAATTTAAGTTTGATTACATTTTAACAAAAACGAAAAGAAATGAGTTTATACGAAGAACATCAGTGCTGAAATTTCTTCAGTGATGAGATGAGATTCAGTTTAGCATTTGAGTTTAATACTTTTACAGCTGCTTGGAACGAAAATTATAATATAACATATTTCCAACAAATATTAGAAATTTTGGTCATTGCCAATTTTCAGATATTAAGACTATAACAAGAAAACATGCACCTACCTCCTTCCCTTGGGCTTGAGTGGCAGTGGATATGGGTCTCTTCAGAAACACTGATGCGAAATCTTACGATTTTAAGCAAGAGCTTTAAAGAAGACGTGAAAATATAACCTGCTCTTATGGATAAGCTTCCATATCATGTAAGTCTAGTGATTAATTTGGTGAAACAGAAGAAAATGAAGGAATATATATGGGCCCAACATATCTCTTGCTCATACAGAATTAAACGGGGCAAGCCTCACTGGTACTGCACAAGAAGTTTTTCGTCTTTTTAGCAAGCTGTTGTAATATGTGTTTATGAGTTCAAGTTGATCTCATTATTTATTAATGTCTAAGTGACGTGCTTTTTTTAATTCTTTCTCAAGAATTTCATTGTCAAATATTTTTTTTTTATTATTTTATTTGTTTCACAACACAGTTTTGTGTATATCTTTATCCCGCATTTTAGTTTATACTTACAAACTTGTACTATTCAAAAAAATTCGTTAAATTTAATTTATTAGCTTTTGAGAAATCAATGCTTTTGTGCATGTTAACATAATTTTTCAAGCTAATGTATTCACGAAGCTCAAAAATCAAATAATGCAACTTAATGAAGATTGATCCAAAATATGTTATTATCATTTGTTCTATATTGGAAATGAGAAGAGAGTCAAAAACGCAAAGAACAGTTTTATTAAATTATTGAGTTGCTATTCATTAAATGAACTTCATTTAGAAATCTTATCTCAGATCGTAGATGTGGCAATTTAAAACAATGTTATAATAGAGGAACAAATAAGTAAAAAGAATTAGCGAAGATCTGTGCTAGAATCATTTGCTGAGTTTGGTCACATGGGACCAAAGTCAGCAATTGATTCTAGCAATGATTCTAGCACATCGTATGTATAAACTTTACTTATTCAAGCATGTCCAATAGGACTTTTTTAAACATTTGTAATCATATCCAATATCCATATTGGCTGAAATTAGTGTCTTCTGGCCTTTTTTTCCCCTTTAGTTTCAGTTCCTTACATATTTTAATGGATATTGTTTGAGTACTTTCGACAAAATTTATCGTAAATTCCCGTAATTAATTCTCCCTTTAAAAGCATTTCAGCAACTTTTTAATACGATAAAAAAATCAAAAATATGTGCGAAGAAGCCTCATTCTTCACTCCTTTTATTCACGTAAGTTAGAAAAAGGAATTCGCCCGTTCTTTTCATTCTGGCTCTTTTATAGTGTTTTGCCGACAGTGAACCTTCTTAAAGTACCGGCTTAACCAAGCAATCAGAAGGATTAGCTTCGCATGACGAAAGCCAAACATTCAAAACGTCCATGAAAACGGACAAACAGATCTGTTACAAAAAGATGTTCTGTTACAATATAATAAACTACTAGAAAAGTTCTTGCTATTTTTAAAATGTGTCAAGGCAATTAATTTAGTTATTATGTTTTAATTCATACACAGTTTTGAGGGTATTTTCGTTGTTTAAGCTGTTTCCGATAGACTTCTTCAGACAATGTAGATATCTTCTTTTTAAAGGCGAGAGAAGCAAAATATCATATTCATATATGTGGCTATGATTGCATTTATTGTATTGCGCGTCATAGTAATCCATTTTTATCTTCTAAAGTAGTTTAATAAAATCTTGTGCATATAGATGAGAATATATAGACATATAGTACACTTCAAATTTGAGAAGTTCCCACATTCCGGTATCTATTTCTTATACTCTCCCTTTTGAATAGAGCTACATATTAATAATATAACTTTTCATTTCTAAATCGTTTTCAGATTCTCAAATAACGCGTTTTTTTAAAAAAAATAAAATATCTTGGAAATAAAGAGACTGAATAGGATCGTAATTTTCAAAGAAAACAGAGGTGTCTGCTCTTTCTTTTTTCTTTTCTTTTCTTTACATTTCTATTTATTTAAACGTATTTTTAAATATCATTTCAAACACATAGAGAGACGGAAACAACATATATATTTAATAGCATGTTTTTATTAAATGTAATATATCCGAATGTGCTTTGAATGACATCTGTAAGGTACAATCAATAAAGCTCTGCGTGATAGCATAATATAATCACGCAAACTCAGATACTTGGTTTGAATCAGAAGCAGACCACCTATTTCTGTTTCTCTTCTCTGAGATAAGATGTGAATTACATTTAAACATATGTTAATGTCGAAAACTGATATTTATGGGGCATTATGGTATTGTTTTGAAGGATACGGCCCTGTTTTAAACTAACTTTAAAGAAATACTTAAGAGGATATTCAATAAAAATGACGTTAAATAATAATATCCACATTTTTAAAGGCAAATAATAAACTTTGGATATTTAACGTCGAAAATACATATACTTCTTCAATTTTACAAACACTACCGTGGCTCATTAAATACATTATATAATTACCCCTCTTGAAAATAACTAATTTATTTGAAACAAAATTCAAATTGTTCCTGAAACCGCGCTTATCTTCAATTTCTTTCTGTCCAACAATTTTCTATGTTATATCTTATCTAATAGTGCAACTAGTTTGCCATAATTTAGCTAATTTTTAACAGAAGAAAAGGAAAGATGACTTGTAAACAAAAATTATTTTTTAAATATATATTTTTCAAATATGTATTTTTAAATATGTCCTTTTTTAATTTTTAAATATGTATCTCTGAAATTCAATCAAAACTCTACTTATATACGGGTTTTCTTTTTTTTTCCTGGTAAATATATGGTCATGCATAAAAATTCAGAATAATTATCCCTTTGCAATTTTTGCGGCAAAGTACTGTATTCATGTAGAAACTGTATTGCAGTTTGTTCCACTGCAAGCAACTCCAACGAATAAATGTTTTAAATTGATTGTAAGACAAGTGATATCACAACTTATCGACAAAAAACAATTGAAATTTAAACGTAAAAAAAGAAATCTTTGAGAAATTGCGACGTTTATGGTTAAATTGAAGAATTGGTTTAACAATTAAAGAATTGATACATGGTTTAAAGAGTTGGCATATTCTGAATATTTGGGCTACATTTATTAGGGTTGTTGAACTGGTATGATTAGCTTATCAAAAATGTTCCCTTTATTAATTAATGACTTTGATGAAAAATCAATGGCGTAAGCGTATAGTTCTGATCTTTTATTGTTAATCATCATTTTGCTGCAGTCTTTATCAAGGTATATACTAATCATTATACGCAAAATCATATTTGAGAAACAAATTTGATTGGAATAAAAGCGACTTTTTTTGTAAATGACTTGTTTTTATCCCCAAAAAGGTATTCGGCTCTGGCCATTAAAGGGTAACAAACTTTAAATTAACACTTGAAGACATCCTTAAATGTTACAAAAGTATTGCCTTAATTTTATTTGAAACTTTTGTACTTGAATCATACTCATGTCAAAAATTTTAAACATAAAATTTAAAAAATGTTTCGGAAAAGAAAAGAAACTGCAATTGAAGAAAGGAAAATGATAATTAATAAGAGGGAATCTGGAGAAATATGCAGAAAATTTGTCGAAATATTAAAAGACCACTTTCAACTGCAAAATACCTAGTAAAACGTAATCTGGTATCACCACATTTTGTAAGCAGGACAAGAAGCAAGCGACCGAAAAAGTTGACCAGGTACGATATCTTTTACAACAGGTTTAAAAAGATACGCCATTTACGTTTCCCAAAATTGATACTGCTGATTAAGAAGTTTATACCCAAAATATAACAAATTCTCTTAAAGCTTTTGATTATAAAGCACGATTAGCTTGAAAAAATATTACGTGTCTGAAGTCAATAGAAAAAAAAAGTGTATCATTTGAAAAAAAAAAATTAATGTACCCCGTAGATTTTAGGGAAAAAAATATATTTAGTGATGAAAGTAAGTATAAGTTATTTGGAGCGGATGGTAATCGTAAGGTACGAAGAAAACGACATACAGAATTTTAACTGAGGAATCTCTGATCGACAGTAAAGCATGACAGACTTTCCGCTATGGTTTGGGGGTACAAAAGTCTTATGCAAGTGTAAAGGAAACTACACTTTATCGATTGTATAATTAACCACAACATGTATATTAACATTTTGAAAACAAATCTACATACTAGTGCTCAATTTATGGTATTTTAGACAGATTTTGTTTTTGTGTAGGATAATGATCTGAAACATATAGCGCTAAACACCAGACTTTAAGGAAACTCATGCACCTTAAACCCCTCATGATCTTCGAATATGTGACTATTGCAAGAATTGGGATATTTTATTTATTTTAAAAGCAATTCCTTCCAACTTTTTACAGCTGACTTCATGATATAGCTGCTTGGGAAACTAGTAACCAGAAAGTTTGTGTTGCCACAAATATTTTTGTAATTTAATCCTCTTTGTGACAAAATATTTCGCCATATTTCCACCTTGCGCGCATGATATTTTAAAAATGGCTAATGGTACATACTTGAAATTGGATGGAATTCTTTATATGGGCACTATTTTCTAACTGAAACAACAATCTGATGAATATTGTACTATTGAAAAATTTTATGGACGAAAACATTACAAATTTTTTAATAAAATACATTTTATAAACTCAACTCAAAATAAAATAAAAATTTAACATGAAAGTTTTAGAATTTTAGGTTCACAGTAGTTTCGAGACGTTATAAAAGCTATATATTAAATATGGAATTAAATTATGCAACAGAATATTTTAAACTGTGCGCGCAAGGTGGAAACATGACGAAAAATGTTGTCACAAAGCGGATTAAATTATAAAAATATTTGTGGCAACACAAACTTTCTTATTACTATTTCAAAAAGCAGCTATATTATGTTGTCATCTATAAAAAGTTGGTAGTAATTGCTTTTAAAATAAATATGTTATCCCAATTCTTGCAACAGTCACCTATTCGAACATCTTATGGGTTTTTAGCCCCCTTAAATATTGCGCCACACACCAAAAGTACTTGAACATTTATGGGAAGAATTAAATCGATGGATCAAAAGTAAAGATACTACAAACCAGAAAAGGCTAAAACAACATTTAGATGGAGAATGATATAAAATACAAAACTGATAACACTAAAAGAGTAAACATGCGATCTAGACTGAAAGCCATTAAGTCTAAGAAACATTCTATGAAATATTAATTATAATATAAATAACTTTTTTTGTTCCTATTTCAGAAAAAAATTGAATTT
The DNA here is from genome assembly GCF_044657685.1 of Stegodyphus dumicola. Taxonomy (NCBI): domain Eukaryota; kingdom Metazoa; phylum Arthropoda; class Arachnida; order Araneae; family Eresidae; genus Stegodyphus; species Stegodyphus dumicola. The sequence continues at coordinate 91,860,089 of NC_140772.1, read as the reverse complement.
TTTTTAACCCATGCATGGAATCTAAAATATTTTTGCTTTTATATGGTAGTAAAAATTTATTTAATTTCTTTCGAAATGCGCCTGAGGCATATGTTCATTCTGTAATTTTCCCAATGTACAAATAAGGTTTCTAGTTCATTGTTTAATGAATCGTTTGTATTAATGCGTTTTAATAAGACATTGTTTAGTTAATCGAACGGAGGTTCAACACTTTTTTAAGTAAATCTAAATATCTTTCTCCATAGATAACGCAGCGTACGTAGATTTTTAATAAGGATTTCATCTGTGGAGCAACTGCATATTAAACCAGTTATCAGAGGAAATTTTTTAGAATTTTATTTTTTAAAAATTTTAAAAATTAAATTTAAATTAAAAAATTTTAGAGGAAATTTTTAAATTTTTTTTAGAATTATTTAGAAGGAGACTTTAGATCAGTTGTTAACATGCTGTTTTTACATGAATATTTCTTCCCATGAATATGTATTGTTTATAGCTTTCTGTGTCATTGGTTAGTATTGTTTCAGAAGGATCACTTTCATTACACAATTCATTTTCTTTAAAATAAATTATATAAATTTTTCAGAAATAGAAGCATATTATTAGAAGCTTTTAATTAACATTTAGTAACTCTTACATTATATGAACAACTGCATAAAGGAAGCAGTATGAGACTTGGTTTTAGTGAAAATAAAATTGCCTCATTTGTAGATTCTGAAGCACCATGCATTTTTTTCCGACTTCTTTAAATTGATATTCTTAGTTTAATAGTTTTTTCTTCAATATGATAATTAACATAAAACTATATTTGAAATTATTTTAGTGTAAAAATGTTTCTTTAGAAAGATAGTTTTCTACAAATATTTGTAATTTTTGTATTGATCTTAATAGTACCTTTATTTTGCTGCATTTCACTGAAAGAGTTTGCATTATAGAGGATACCAATACTTATAAAGATACATAAATTTTATCTCTTCAGTGTCAAAAAGATTGGATAAATTTAAAGCAACTCATATACCGTGTATCAACAAGAAAGTTTAAACTATGAAATTTCTTCTTCCTAAAAACCGCTCTTAGTTTAAAAAAAAAAAAAAAAACATGAAAGGTACATTTTATTCCAAAAGCGCTTTGACCCTGAGCTACTATTGTTTTCGTTTTGCGATTTTGCGTCGAAGCACTCTGAATGTCCATTTCATTTCTCAAGCTGTTGCCACCAAATATTATCACCCTGTATTATATTTGAAGAAATTAAATAATGAAGAATCTGTATTAATGTATGTGTGTTTCTCGCATTGTGATCAAATAACGGTACCAATCCAATTTTGAATGACGTAATCCTACTGCGAATAGGGGCATTTGGAAGCTCAAATTGGAAATTTGAAATTTTTTTAATTATCGATTTTATATTTTGTAAAACTTTAACGACTTTTTGATTAACAAACTAAAGGATTTCAAAACGAGCAATGAAAATGTTGTAAAGAAAAAACATTTTTATCTCCAGCTCTTGACTCTGTGTATCGGAAATTCTAAAGATATGCTTAGCTTAAAATGGATTTGCGATATTGCTCTTGAACTGAATTTTATTGTTCGAATAACATCATATTTTTTAAAGAAGGGTGTTAAAATTTAAAAATATGTTAAAAAAACGCTCCATTGGAAGTGATTTAAAATCTGAGACCCTTCAGATTTTTTTTTTTACAATTTTGATTTTTTTTGAAATTATTTTCCTCAAAACTTAGAACTTCCCCCAAAAGCTTTAGATTTAAAATTTCTGTTACTTCGTATTTAGGCTATAATAATAAATTCCAATAAAAGAGGAGGTACATGTAACACTTTTGTAATATTGGAGAACGGTTCAATATACATGGGGTATGATGATACTTTTCCGATTCAGGTATCCTTGCACTTTGCATAGCCTGTTTAGTGCTTTGTAGACCCTGTAATAGTAAAATATAAGACTATGAAAATTATTATCATTGCCATATCCGTTTGCTCTTTATGTGCATGTAAACGTAGTTCATATTTATGCAATTTTATCCTTTTAATATGAGACTGCCGAATGCAAACTTCTACTTCCTTTCAAATGGCATGATTGTTTCTTCAAGTATTCGTTTACTAACATATTTTTGATTTATAGTTATACGTCCCATTTATTTAAAGGAACTTTAATACGCGCGAAACTTTTTAAATCATTTAGTTTTAATTTTCGAATTCAAATATTTCCCCATCCCATATTTCCTGTTTCGTATCACATATACATTTTATTAAACTTTTTTTATAAAATGCCGTTTTAGTTTAATTTACTTCAGTTTCAAATATGATGGAACTAAAAATTTACCAAAGTATCTGTTAAATGTTTCTTATCTCAAGGAAACTAGTTTCACTCGTCGCTTGATTTCATTTCAGGTACCAGTAATCAAATATTCTTATTCTTTCCAATTTAAGCTCAATTGTCACTATTCTATCATTCTTTTATATATTATGTATTAAATTCTGTTAGCTACATGTGGAAAATAAAATGCTATTTACAGTTGCACGAGAAAAAGAGAACACTTTACTTATTCTGGGTAAAATTAAGATTTTTTTACAAGTGGCAGCAAGCGTCGTTTCCTTTGTAATAGTATCTGAGTGCTGAATACATGGGATAACATAAGTATCGTTTCCTTAATTGAAAGCACAAACTAATTGTTAGGACTAAAAATAATTAGAGTGTTGTTATTTGCTAAGTTCAGAATTCTCTCAACTTAGTTAAGCAATTCAACGTGTTGTCAGTTGAATTGAAAACTCGATTAACTATTGTTCAATTAGCCGACAGACGCAGAGAGCCGCTGCATATTGAAGTCATTCTCAATTTATTGGTTGCGAGGTAACTCAGAAAAAAAAAGTATTAATTAGTTTCCAATTGATGTTCTTTCAAGATATCCTACTTTGTTCGACAACCAAATTTTGGTAAATAGTACAAATAAATCTAGTATTGATGTTATTTAGCAGTGTAAACGATAGAAACAGGTGATAAACATATTATCAAAGTATATTTTTTTATTTACATTTGGGCTAAGAACGTGTTACGTTTCAGGATTACTAGATATTTTCCCTCAAAAATATTTATCAGTATTTTACTTTTATTTTTGTCTCTAATATCTATTAATTTATAAGGAATTAAATGGACTAATTATACTAATTGATAAAGTAAAATCTTTATTAAATATATCTGTTTGAGTACATGCACTAACTATTTTTTGGGTTATTTCTCTCCTTTCATTTTCAAATTGTTTGAAAAAAATGTAGACATGTACATTGCGGGGGGGGGGGGAGAGAGGGACAGTTCTATAACTCCCGTTCTACTGGGCCAATTGACGAAATTCAAATTGCGTTTTGCATGTCTCGAAAGCGCGACTTACGATATGTATTAGATTTATATATAGCACTGTTCTAATATAAGTATTTTGACGCAAAATCGGACTTTTTCTGAAATAACATACCAATTTTGACCAATCTGAAATGACATGCCAACAGTTTTCTATATTTCGATTTTGGGACTCAAATTATGCCTTAATGTTAAATTATGTAAAATTTAATGCGAAATTTACAGAGAAATTGAAAAAATTATCTTGTCGTATTCTTTTCAGTTTTCGCCAACAATAATTTACTTGACGAACTCCTTAATTTACGGCAACTTATTTTATTTTTCTTTTTTTCATTGGAGACGAGCGGAAAAAAAGGTCAACGTTCGTTATTTCAAATAAATTTAGCAAATTGCGTATCATCGTTTGGCGTTATTATCGCTCAAAAAATGATGCCAAGTTTCAAAATGCTCCAATACGTAAATTCATATATATCTCAGAAAATTTTGAATAAAAACTCTAATTTTTTTGCAGGTGTGCCTAGAAATACATCTACTTTAAGATGATGTTAAAAATTTTGTAGGTTATAACACAAAATCCATTTAAAAAAATTTATGAAAAATATTTAAACGTAAATCATAAAAATGCGCGAATTATATTTCGAATGAACCTAAATTTCTAAATTACAAAGGGAGACTCAAATACATTTAACTAAAGGAGACAGATTATTAAATATACATCAAATTTAATTAACACTGAGAACTAATTTTTGAAAAACAACTCGTGCGAGTTTTACAAAACTTAGCAGTTTGGCCTACTTTGAGTGGTAGAATCGAAATATGGAAAAAAAATTGGCATGTCATTTCAGAAAATTCCGATTTTGTGTCAAAATACCTAAATTATAACAATGCTATATATAAATCTAATACATGCCCTAATTCGCGCTTTAGAGACATGAAAAACGCAATTTGAATCCCAGCAGAACGGGATATATAACTGTCCCCCCTTTTTTTTCTGCGCAATATACATAAACCTTAACTTTTAGTCCATTTAATTCACAATATTTCATAGAATATTTGTGAGCTTTTAATAAAATTACTACCTTAATATTTTAAATTTAACGTTTTTTTCGTAATAGAAAAGTTTAAAAAAATCAAGTTTTTCAAAAATTAGGTATAATGTAATATAAATACAAACAGAAGGAAAAGAAAATGGTGTCGAGTATTAAAATTAAATTGCAAAATTAATCTTGTTCCCAAACATTTAATAACAAATAGAAATGTTTAATATCATATTTTTAACATCATCAAAAGTAACCAAATGAACAATTCTCCTTTTAAAGTTATTTAAAATACTATGTCTACCATTAAACAATATTTTTCTGAGTTATAAACAGAAACGTTTACGTAGAACAAGGTAGTAGAACAAGCCGCAATTCTGCTTTTAAAGGCCGGAGAGACAAAATGAAAGTAGTTTTGAGAAGATTAATGTATGAGCTTTAAAATATAGAAATTTTTTTTTTTTTTTTTTGAAAAATTTCATCAAAATTCACGATTAGAACGTAATCTGATACCTTAAGTTTCCCGGATAACTTCGGTTAAAGGGAAGCCAAAGGTTTAACCAGTAATTGAGGTAATATCTAAGATTTGGATACAGAAAAGTACATAATGCTCCTATAACAAGCACTCATAGTACCGCGGTAAGCCAACAATTAGTGGTTATTTAATACTTTTGAATGTGTTAAATTTATTATTTTAATAATGTTGTTCATAACATTGCCGTATGAAGCCTTTACACGCATATATTCCCGATACGTGATGCAGTGCTACTTCGTGAGACAAATATTGTGGATATTTAAATAATTTTTATTCGTTTAGCCAGTTTTTCATGCTTTTTAATCATAGCTGAATCACCATTATTAATTGCTCACGAAATGTTGTAAACTGCGAGGACAAATGATCTAAAGTTGATTTCACGACTTTATACTATTAAGCGACATGCTCATTCCCTGTAGGGGATTTACGGATATCCGACGAACAGCTTTCAGAAATGGCAGGCTGTCTGTCTACAGAGAGAAGAAAAGAAAAATAGAAAAACTCTTCTATTTAATTCATTATCACTAGGAATAAATATGGTAGGATTAGCATTTATCTAAATCGCCAGTGTTTTCATCTAAATTCTGATAATCGGATGGTATTTAAGTATCAGTCGTGAAATGTAATAAAATAAGTATCATGCTGAAAAATTTCATCTATATTGCATACATCATTAAATACTTTTTTTTTTTTTTTTTATTTTTATTTTATAATTTGCTTGCACTTATTAAGCTAAACGTCACAACTTAAAATATATATTTAACTAAACTTTTCAATATATTTAACCAAAAGATAAAAATAATGATTCATAAAAATAAATATTAAGTTGTCTAGTGCTAACAGAATATCTCAGTAAGAACCATAATTTAAGTCTTCTAAGATTATTTTATAATTTTCTGGAAATGCTATGGAAAATCTTTTGAATGTACTAATTTCCATATACCAAATATTAGTTCAAGTTATATTAACAGCAACTCAACTAAAAAATTTTGAAAACGTAACGAAAGCATAAAGAATGATAATACAATTATTTTCCACTAACTTGAAATGTTGGGTGATGGTATAGATGGTAAAATTCCTAAATTGTACACACTTCATTAATTAATAATTAACACAAAAATATTAATGAGATTTAATTAATAGAAAAGGCTTAAACGAAAGAATTTGTATAATTATGGACAAAAATTTGTGAAAAACATGGAAATTCAAACCAGGCTGGAATGGGGAAACTTCCTACTGAAAAAGGGAGGTTAATTTTTTTAGGCACATAAAAGAATATCACTTTAATTACATTTATGCATACTCGTATTGGCATAGTTGTCTGAACATTACTGGTGTCTCATTTGATCGTTACTAGTAAATCCTCTGTTGATGTATAACTATAAAAAAAGACTGATGAGTGACTTTTTTCGTGACATAACTATCTTGGATAAAGAAATGCAAACTGAGCAAATAAATTTAAAATTTAGCTACTAATACCTTACAAAATTAATTCCAACCATATTCAGTGTATAATAATTTTTTATTTCAATATTTCTCTGAAATATTAGGATTAATATGGATTAATATAATTTATTATAGTTGTTTTTAGTAATATATTTCGTGTATAAAATTAACATTTTAACGCAAATTAATTAGCAGTTTATAGAATTAATGATAAATTCTCAATCTCTTTGATGATTTTGTCAAGTTTCAAAATTAAAATTATTTTACATTAGATAATTAAGTGCTTTAAATTCAAATAGCTAATTTTTAATTCCATTATTTAAAATAAAATAACAGATTAAGAATGATTTAAATTATTTTAATTAGCTTCGAAAGCATAAAAGTTGAATTCAATTAATTAAAAACAAAGGAATATTCATTTATATGATCTTCAGAAGCCTAGTGGCAATTCTTTAAGAATAATGACTTGATATATAAAAACATAATTATCGAACTAAATTGTAAATCATAAAGCACGCAATTATAAAACTATGCGAAGTTCATTTTACTGTATCTCAGAACTCGCATTCGTGCTTTCTTAAGTTTCTAATAATTAGTTCGTTTTTATTCTTCTAATAGACGGTTTGCACGAAAAATAATCGAAAAATAAAAAGAGATAACTTTGGCTAATTAAAAGATTATTTACCATACTTGCAGAGAAAATATTTATGGAAAAATTCCTATTTCAGATGCGAATCGTTTTCCAAATACTTCAAAGCATTTAAAAACTGCAAATGCGATATTCAGTCAAGAATGTCATTCAGGACAAAACGCAAACATAGAAAAATAAACTTCATAATTAATTGGAAAAACTGCTTTCTTCATCATTTGTACTATTTATATATTTTTCTTCAGTTTTAAAATTTATAGGTAAATTGTTATCGATGAAAGTGTACCTAAATTTTGCAAAATTTATTTTAATAAACTTGGAAAAAAATTTGTTTACAATTTAAAACATTTTAATTTTTTATTTTTAGAGATTTTTTTTATTATTTTTAGAGAAATTTCTTGATATAATTCACATTTCTGATTACGCTAACTAAAAAATGTCTGCGAAAAATTCAAACTGAAAACCTTTGAATGCCGTCTAAGACTTGAAAGGTTTAACATTAAAATTTCATAATTCTGAAAAAAATGCCAAAACTATCAAAATTAGATTTCAAAAAATAAAAAAATACAATCTTACTTTTGTATGAAGATGTATCAATATTAAACTAAGCAGTAATAATAAACTTGTTATCTTAAAATTAATATTCCCAAAACTAAATATATAAAATGTAAAATCTTATTTTTAAAATGGGTTGGCAAGCCTAAATTAGACTAAACAATCAATGCTATGATATCTTTTAATTAAAAAAAGAAGTATCCAAATTTTTCGAAATTTATTTAAGAAAACGCTTGTGTAAGAGGCTTGCAACAAATGCTTTCCTTAAGGAGCATCGCATTCAATTGTTGTGCTAATTGTTTAGTATATATATATGCTCATCGGATGTGCACTTTATTACAGGATAAACGCGTAAATTTATTTGATATGAGCCTTACTGATATATTAGCCTTTCAAGAATTCTACAACGTTTATAACTGAAGTTTACCATCATGAAGCATTTCATCGGGATTACTTAAAGTATGTGAAATATGTATGCCATATTATTTTGCAGTTGTTATGCCACAATTCCACGAATTTATATTGGCAAGGAGCACATGATTGCGTCTGTCGTTGGCATGGATCTTGTGCAGCATATAGGTTACAATACGACTTTGCCCAGACAGATTTGGGAGAAAATACTTCCATATAGATTGATCGCTCATTGGAGAGGAACGGGGCGATGGGTCTCCCACTTCCCTTTCACAAACACTAACCGTTTGAGAGGATTTTCACTTCGCCATGTACTATTTTGAATACAACCATGCAGCACAGACACTCTACATTTACAAACATCTATGCCTCTTCCAGGATTTGAACCTGGGACCTGAAGTATGGCAGTTAGTGTCACTAAAAGCTATCCTATCTGGGACGCCCATATTCCTTTAAATGGTTACTATAAAATTAAAATTTAATTAAAACAAATTGGAAATCCTAAATCACTGATTAAAAAATTATTATTGTTTTAGCATTTGTATCATTTTACATATTGCAAGTCCATAGAATTAATTGCAACTTCTTTGTTCTAGATTGCCCTCAGGAATGAAAGCCGTAATTAGCAATGGTTTTCAGAAAGAAAATATTAATTTCTGCTCTTATGGATTAAAAAAAAAATATTATGAAAGCATATATTAAAAGTCGTACAATTCAAAATTTAATATCGGACACTTTATCAAGTCCTGTACAGATAAATATTAATAGGTGACATAAATATTGATAGAGTGATCCCTCTTAATCCAATTTTTTCTGAGCCCAAAGAGGCCCCAAATTATTAGTCTCGTAACGAGATTTAATGGCGGATTCCTTTATATATCTGAGTCACGTTTCGAATTGTTTCCACGAAATATTATCGCTCCGTATTATTTTTAAATAAATTAAACAATGCAGAATCTGCACGTATGTATGCATGTTCCTCGCACTGTAAAAAAATGAACCTAGAGCCACCAAATATTGAGTAACGTAGTCCTTCACCCGAACATGGGCACCTGGGAGCCCAAATTTTGAATTTTTTGTTTCATATATTGTATAACTTTAATGAATTTTTGATTAACAAACTCAATCATTTGAAAGTGAGCAGTGGTAAAACTGTATTAAATAAAACAGTGTTATCTAAATTGTTCTATGTAACATCTATTATTGTATCTAAAGGTACGCTGCTTTTAAATATTTTGTGATTTTTCTGTTAGAATTAATTTTATGTTGCGTTAGTGCGAAGAACGCGATATTTAATAAATAAAATTATCACATAAAACATTAATAGAAAAAAGCCGAAAATTTTTGTCAGGTATCTTACTAAGAAAAGTGTACATTAATAACTGAGAAACGATTGAAAAAAATAACACTTAACATTTCGTCGGGAATTCTAAACACAGGCTGCTTTTAAAATTCTTGTAATTTTGCTGTTGAATTGTATATAGCGTAAGTGAGAAGAAAATAATGCTTAATAATAAAGCAAAAAAGACAAAAAGAAATGGATTAGCAAGGGTGCAACAGAAGACTGGTAGACTATCAGCTCAGCGAGAGAGTAGAAAACCTTAGCAAACTTTTACAGGCGACCGTTAATTTTTTTTTTTTTATTTCATAATGGAAAGATCTATGTACAAAAGCTGTTAGAAAGGTTAAACTTAAACAACAGGAAATAACTTAAAAAGACTCAGAATACTAAAAAAATAGTTAATCACGGGAAGAAGGCTAAGGTGCTTAAGAACTTACTTATTGTTATTTGTTTGCGATCAAATTCTTCTGATTCTCTATGATAGGAGAAATCTTATTTTTTCCCTTATTTCATTTATTCAGCTTTGTTAGACGAAAAATGTATTTTCTTATTAAATTAAAATAATGCTTAATAATAAAGCAAAAAAAGACAAAAAGAAATAGATTAGCAAGGGTGCAACAGAAGACTGGTAGACTATCAGCTCAGCGAGAGAGTAGAAAACCTTAGCAAACTTTTACAGGCGACCGTTAAAATTTTTTTTTTATTTCATAATGGAAAGATCTATGTACAAAAGCTGTTAGAAAGGTTAAACTTAAATAACAGGAAATAACTTAAAAAGACTCAGAATACTAAAAAAATAGTTAATCACGGGAAGAAGGCTAAGGTGCTTAAGAACTTACTTATTGTTATTTGTTTGCGATCAAATTCTTCTGATTCTTTATGATAGGAGAAATCTTATTTTTTCCCTTATTTCATTTATTCAGCTTTGTTAGACGAAAAATGTATTTTCTCATTAAATTAAATATCTATGAACCTTCTAATTTAAATCAATGTAAAAGGAAATAGGATATAAAAATTCTTTTGTAAAATTGAAGAAGTGGATCAGGGTAGACGCAATTAGGTATTGTTCTTGTTATTGTAGAAGCTTTTAGCATTTAAACTGAAAAATTTAGGATTAAATTTTCGCATTTTTTATCCCCCTCCAAACAAAATTATCCTAGTGTCTTCATTTTGATGTCGGAATTAAAATATGGAAGACGATATTCGTCATCATCTGGATTTTGTTCTCTGGTTTCGTGTATATCCCCAGCCGTCTTTCAAGGTGTGGAGGAAATGAGGAATACTCACACTCTTGGATTAGCTCTCATATGATTTATTAGCAGTACATCTAGTTAGCAGTTGGAAAATCCGCGGTTCGAATCCTGGAGACATCATACCTGGTTTTTCGTGTTACCTACTTTGAAAAATACCTAACTCTTTGTGAGAATCGGTCTTACTATTTTATAAAACAATTCTATTATTTTCACAAAATCTAATTTCTAACAGATTAATGCTCATTGCTTTGTTATAATTTTAATAAGATGAGCTATTAGTAGAAATGTGTATAAGATACGTGTACGAATTTATATCCCTTTTCTTAACAGAATAAAATCTTTCAAGGGAAAGCGAATGTAATAAAAGAAGTAAAAGTACTATTACCTGCTCCGATAACTTTAGCTACTGGGAAATCAATATTGAAGTTCGGAATTCTGCCCGATCTACCCAGCATTACAAAGAGGAGAATTGGGTAGAGAGAACAAGTTGATTGCGTGTGGTCTAAAAGTGCTGTGTAAGGACAAAATAACTACTTCAAAGACATTGATGAAGATATAGTTTTTGTTAACTTCTAAAATAAAGTTTGCTTTTAAGACAACGGATTGTTATCAACTCAGGTTTCAATGTATAATATACATATTGTATATGAGGATCGTGATATCACAGAACGAGTAACATTGATGCAAATGAATCGCGTTTTGTGGAATCTTTAAACGAGCCAGAGCAGAGATTTAAATGATCTTGAAGCACCTTCAAATTTCTCTTCGAGAGAATAAACTGCATTCAGAATTAATATAGACTAAATTCAAGAATATTTCCTCTCATTTCAATTCATTTATACTTTACAAAATTATTTTTCGATGATCAAATATTTCACGAGGATATATCTGATGCCTATGAAAATCCAAATTAAGGCGCTTTAACTGGAAATATTGGAAATAAGATAAAGAAAGGGAAAGAGTTCAATTTCCTTTTGAAAGAGTATCTCAAATTAGAAACTTACAAAGATGTATTTTTAAGTGAACATGACTGTAAAATGTGTATGACATGATTCTTTTTGCAAAATGGCAACGAATATTGCTTGACTGGAAATGCAGTACAAGAGTTATCCTTTACCCAGAGTACGTTCTTCTTGCGTAAAATGTCAACACATCCAGCTAAGACTGAAAAGATCCAAATTCGAATCTGGGCCGATCACAAGTGACGTTCAAGTTTGTTATGGCAACTGTAAACGTCTAACTTCTTTATTTATAGTTAAGACTACAAGGTGTTTCTTCCGCCTTCCTAGCATGCCTTCGTAGTGTAGTGGTCTGCATGTTGGGCGCATATTCCCGAGGTCCGCGTTTCGATTCCCGGCGAAGGCGTTGCTCATTTTTCATCTTGCCTGCTCCCAAAAATGCCTAATGTCCCTACAAGTGCCGCCAGAACTAAAAAAAGAAAAGGTGGTGGATGACGATTCTCTGCCACCAGGATTTGGCGATTGGGTCCCCTAAAACCTCAGTCGCCCTTTAAAAGGGGAAGTATATAATGTGTTTCTCCCACTTTCCTAGCATGCCTTCGTGGTGTGGTGGGCTGCACGCTGGACACGTATTCCAGAAGTCCTCAGTTCAATTCCTGGGGAAGGCGTTGCTCATTTTTTATTTTGTCTGCTTCCAAAAATCCCTAATGTCTCTACAAGTCTACATTATAAATCGATAACATGTCATTATCTGAATTTAAATGTTTCTCGTACAATTCTTTTTAAGTAAGAAAGAATGTAAGAAATTATTATGTTCTTCTGCTGCTGTTGTACTGCGTATAGCCCACCATGCTAAAATAGAAAGATTCGTTATTTTGAATCCAGGTGTACGGATGCTAATTTTTCAGGTTTCCTGCACCGAAAAACCGTATAATTTTTATCCAAGCTACATAGTAATTTTTATTTTAAGAAAATATTAGGCACAAAATAAATAACTAAATGTTACATTATGTCAATATTTTCATACATTAATATATTTTTGAAAACAGATAAGAATACTTATATTTTAACGTCCTGGGTATTTCAGAAATATCTTAAAAATGTGAAAATAAATTTTGAAACCATTAGTGTAATGCGAGTGTTAGTTATATTAGCATGATTTTTTAAAATATCATGCATATTGGTTATATGCATGATTTACATAAAAATATCGTACATATTGTTTATTTGCATGATTTACATATTCACTCTGCATAGCAATAAATATGCAGTACATTAAATAAATGCTTTATTAACACAAATTTTACACATAAATATGTAATTCATATGATACAACGGAGAATATAATATCAAAATCTGGAAGAGAGGAAAGGAATTAGACTGCATAACGAAATAAATAAATAAATTAAACTAAACTAAAAAAAATAGTATAAATCATTTTTTAGACTGGTATTAAAATCAGAATTCCATAATATTAGTATTATGGAGTATAAATAATGAAGGATCGTATTTCAAAAGAGAATTAGCCACTGCAGTCTTCAACATATACTTCATAAAATAGAAGTATTTTTCTTCAAACTATTTTCTGAGTGTCATGCATGATATATCAATTATGATGATAATGATCGCATTTGTAAAATAAGTTCCTCGTATTAGGTATAAAGGAAATACGATACTGTTGTTCTCATTTTAAGAGGAGAACAGAAATGTTGTTTATTGCTATAGCTCGAATTTCTATTATCCCTGAATTACGAAAATTGAAGTTTCAGAAGCATTACGGGGGATTATTTCCATCGTTTCTCTCCCACATGTGCATTTCTTTTTCTTAGCTTGGAATAAACTGTAATTTGCATTATTTTTGCACGCGTTAAAGTAATTCCAAGCGAAAAAAGAAAGAGTACATAGCATTTATTCTGTATTTGTCTGCATCTTGGCACCTAAAAATTAGGTATTTTTTAATATTTTGCTGACAACTCTTGTAACAAACGATCTTACAATAGCATAATAAATTATCGAAAGACCGTATTTGCAGTTTGGAAATAATTGTATGCATACTTTCTCATTATCAATTCATTTTACGCTGGAAATGACTTGAAGGCTGTTTCATAACTGTTATTAATATTTTATCAAAGTGGATTGCTTTGATTTTCTTCTCTCGAAGTAATTTCTTGTAACTGTAGAATGTTAAACGTGCATAAATTTAACTGAAAAGGATGTTGTTACTGTTACATAAACTATGTCAACGTAACTTAACTAAACTTTTATCACTAATAATCTGAATGATTGCCCAGTACTGTTAACTGTACAATTACAACCATACCTTTATTTATGTAATAATACCAATCTATATTATCTTAAAGTACACACCTTTATGGTGGACCGATTTGATGAACCCTCATATGTGAGATCCCTCGCGGGATTCCCTGATAATCTCTGGTAAGAGGGGAATTAATTCTCGTGTAAACCAGAATATGCAAACAAAGCATCAAAGCAGCAATGTACACATATGTAAGCTTGAAAATTTTCCATTCGAAGAAGACATTAGGAAGGTGCTTTTATGTAATACTATTTTGTGACATTACAGATTTCACGTTTGAGTTTCATTCTAACCAGTTATTTTATGTTAATTTTCTATCCTATTACTTTAAGTTTCATTTTCCTGCCAGAATGTAAATTTAAAGCTTGCGTGATATTCAAATGAGGTAGAAAGAAGAGACTATTTAAAGAAAGTTTTTGAGGACAGAATCAGAGCACGTTCTGCCTGCCTGAAGGCCACGTTAATCCATTATCTTTTATTTAAGACATAACTGTTGGATTCTGTAAGCACGTTTTTTTGCCGTCTGTTAACCTGCGAGCACGCGCGCCAACGCTTTGTTGCCATCTGTTAAACTTTTGAGTTAATAAGTTACTTTACACCCTTTCCCAGTCCCTGTAATACATGCAAAACGTAGTGGAAATGTACATATAGTCTTTTAGAGTTTGGGCCAAATTTATGTTACCTATGATGACTAAACACTGTAGCATTATTTATGTCTATAAGGAATGAAAGCGGCTTTTCCAGACGTTTCTCTCACCCTCAGGTTTCAGCATTTAGCCGTTGTCAATATCATTTTATAAGTTTGTTGACGAAGAAAATTTCGATTTTATAGAGACACTTTTTAATCATGTTTTGGAGAAAAATAATTTTTTATTATAATTTATCATAGTTTATAATTTTTATATCATCAAGTTTTCTGGAAAGTCTAGTTAATCAACGTATCTAAATTTTGACAATTAATAGAACTTCCTATACGTATTGGACATATGATAGATTCAAATATTACTAACAATATTTCGAGACTTAATTATAATACTACTTCATTGCAAAGTATTTTATTTATTTAACTCAAGACATAAAAAAAACATTCTCTTCATATTAATCGTGTAGCTTATACACTATCGAATTACTTATCAAACATTAATTTTGTACATACACAGTGTTTTGAAATTAATTTTATTAAGAAAGAAATAATAATGCAACGCATGTAATTGACCCCCACTGAAATAATTGAGTAAAGAACTGATAACGAATCCAGAAACCGCATCGAATTCCGTATAATATATTAACTTTATATACTTTTCTTCTACATCATAAAAGAGCTTAGGAATTTCTTATAACCCTATTTCCGTTAAAAATAGAAAGCAAAGCCCCAATTTTCCCCAGATTCCTTAATACAATTATCTTCTTCAGAAACTATTGAAAATCTTCACGTTCAGAACAGCGAAAAGGAGGAGAAAAAATTACAACGGATTAAAATATCTTTGACGGATAAATCATATTAATTCTCAAACAAAAGAGTGAGAATTATGTTTGACGTGGAATTCGACTACCTTCTTTACTCTTGTTCTTCAAGATTCTTCTTTATCTAAAGTCCAAGGACTTCCAATGAATTATGCATTATTCTAATTCTTATGGACGTGACTGAAGTCGTTTTTCTTTTCCTTCATCTCCTCTTTACTTGAGTGTTTTTCTCTGCTTTTATTTTCTTCAACTTTATTTCGCTTACTTGGTGCGAACTTGATTCATGGCTCACTCTTAAGGGGGTGTTTTAAAACATTTGAATCTTGTCACCAGTTGTTTGCCCTCACGCACTTCTGAAGGATTACTGCTTTTTTTTTTGCATCAAAAACTCTGGATTTCTCTCTTTTATATAAATCATAGGAAGTGCTGAGCAAGAAATTCTGTCTAATAGTTTCTATATCCAGTCTAGGATATTTCCTATGCAACATTTAACGAAGGAAAATGGGGATGTATAAAGAAAGCTAAATCACCTTTTTTTATTGTATTAAGGTAAAAATGTTCTTTGACGAAAGTCTTAAAAAATGCTGAACTGAGATGAATTTGCAGCAATACGTTTCGCTTTATAATGCACATCTGAAGACCTTATTCGTATTATATGGTCAGCATAACATAAAGTAAATGAGCAGGGTTACCCCTAATTTCATGAAACGATTAAAACATCACAGTGAATAAACACCCGAATTCATACCAAATTTTGTAATATAGTTTTTATTCCTTTTCTGAATGTTGAAAGAAATTCAATACTTCGAGATCCATCTCTTTATATACACCACAAATTTCACAGTATTCTAGTGTCATACCTTTGTTGTCATAAAGGATATCTTCTAAGATATCTTTTATGGTTGATCAAGTATCAGCCATAAATGTTATCTTTAAAAGATATCCTTTATGTATAATGGCTGATTATACGTACTGAATGTGGAAACGAAATGTGTCACCTAAAGATAACACGTTACGTCCATTCTCAGTTTATCACGCTCAACTAGAAGTTAGTCACTAGCGATACTGTCGCGAAGATCCTGGAGATTAGAGAGGAATAGAGGTGCATCCTGAATAAATTCACCAACAATGCAAAAAAAATCATATGGCAGTAACCCCGGATGTTTACATCATTAGCATGTCATATATCCTGGCCTTTATACCAAATTTTTGTTGAATACTCTCGCAAATGTTCTTTGTTTTTTAGCATCTAGACAGAAATATTGTCTTGATAATGGTCTGAAATATTGTCTTGATAATGGTCTGAAATATTGTCTCTATAATAACCGTATTAAAGCGGATAATCGTTATACTGAATAGGCAATTATTACTGATTTAATTCAATACACCATCAATTAGTTTTCCAGTATATCCAAGCAAATCTTCTCATTAGATTAAAATAACATATTTTTATAAAAGGTATACTTATATAAAACAAGGTTTGCTCATTCAGTTTCATCTCAAATTGTCATATTTATATTCGTAGAGAAAGTTTTCAATCCACGAAGCTGATATTTGTGAAGTTATTTCATAACTAAGGCTTTTTGCTCTCTTAAACATAAAATGAAGCGTCGTTTTAAATATGTGTCCGTCTTGCATTCGAGCCTTTAAATTTTACAACGAATCTATAATATCAAAGTTGAATAGTTGGAAAATAATTCTAAATTTTATTGCACTTTCTTCAGCTTTCTGATTGGAGACCTACTGGCATTTAATGAACTTTATGTTTCAGATTTGGGTTAGTATACAATCCAAAATTTTTATGAAATTGGAATTGTATAAAATATATATAAATACGAAATTTACTTTCGAAAATAAAATCATGAAAAGCACATCAGTTTATCTGGTAGATTTTTGCAAATTCAAAGTTCTTTAGAGACACATTATACTCTCTTCGTACACATTAGTTGAGATACTTAATAGAACCATATTGTTTACTGGAATGATTTCCAGATTTCATGACTTTGATTTTAGTCTTCTTCTTAAAGGACTCAAACTCTTCATCTCATAGATCTTTGGTCTTTTATTTTTTGGTTAATGGATAGCTCTACCGAATTGCATCTTTTGTTTATATTTATTTATATTTATTTCCTCTCTTTAAATGAGTCATATCCAGCTAATAGGGAGAATATAATCTTCACCTTGAAAACCAGTTTTTCTTTTCAGCCTCCTTCAAATTTTATAGTGTAGAATCTACTAATGATCTACTCAGGAAAATGTATATTAGCTTAAAATTACAAAGAATGTTTGTCATATAAAATTATTAATATTACTGTTAATAGCACATTAGTATATAATTCTTCAGTACACATCTTCTCTTAAGAGTTCAAAGTAACAAACTAAAACATATAATCTGTCATTGCTTATTGAGATTTCATAGATTTATTATCGACTTATTTAGTTCAAACACTGAGCAATTTTTATTCTGTATTATATAAAGGATTTCGCAATATCTGTGCTCAGTATTATTAGAAATAATTAGTGCAAAAAATTTTCCAAGCTGGCTGTCCATTATTTATACTTTTGTTGCAAAATGTACGGGGTGGCCAGAAAGTCCTTTTACACGTGCAATTATTTTATTGTAATTTCAATAATATTTACAATTATTTTACAAACTGTCTATATGTGCACCACCATTATCCCTGCGCAATTTAATAAGCCTTAATATCGAAAGCGATGTAGATGATCTTGACAGAGCTTATATGAGGAATTATGTTTGAATGTGTATGCAGTCAAGTTCTTTAATTTGGATCCTCGAAACCGAGATCAAATTTCTCTAATTATAAACAAAAATAAATCTTGCATGAATCTGTACAATTTAGATTAGTTTCAAATATATTTAAATTGAGGAACATATCTTCTTTTCAGTCTGTATCATTTCAAAGTGATTTTTCGAGGTCAGACAAGGGTCTAACATGCAAATTAATTAAAAGAATGTTATTTGAATTGGATATCAGCTTGCTATTCTTATAACTCAGAAATTCGAACGTGTCTGTTAAAAGTAAAAATTTGGCAGTCTTTTCTATATTCTGTGTCAATCTATTTTACTGAGAATGTCTCTGCAAACTGCAGAAACACATGTTTAAAGTGGTTTATTAAGGAGATGGTATTTGTTGTAAAATTAGACCATAAAGGTAGTCCCCCCTGGAAAAGAACAAGTAAAGATGAATCGGTAAACAGATAAATATAGAACAGAGACAAGGTTTCTGAACACAGATTAGTTTTCGTTTGTTCATCAACGCGTAACATTTAGAAAGTTACTCGATATAGATATAACGTAAAATAAGTCTCGTAACAGTACTCTAAGGCGTACCACTTTCGAAATACAGAAATACGATATGAGAGTCTTCAAGCATTTTGCTTTAATACACTCGACTTACTTGTTAGCGATTTAAATGAAAGTGCTAAAGGGACTTTGTTGAAGTTTCAGAAGTGCAGTCAGAAATTATTAAAATATAAAATTTATGTCGTAGTTTGAAAAAAAATATTTAGCTTTAAAAGCTTCCATTTTTCATAACCATACATTAAACTATTACAGCAATATATTCAGTAGGTAAGGATTATTATTAGCATTGTCATTACTGCTATTATTGCTAGTACTAACTACTAAATTTAATATTGTCTAAAGTTTCATTACTACATTACACCATATTTTCATCTTAGGGTTTTGTAAAATGCTCTGTTATGTGACATTTAACATAGGATCTTGCAAAACAATTACTAAATTTGTTAATTGAAATTTATTTGAGAGTAAACTCGACGTTTTCTTGCGGAATGTATGTAGCTAATTGCACTTGATTTTGGGTTCCGTCTAAAGTGCATTGCTTTTGTTTTACCAGTGAAAGTAATTGAATACTTATTAAAATATTTCATTTTTTAAACTAAAATATCAAATAATTCTGTTGAACAGTAATGAACGCTTTTCTTGAGTTGAAGAACATTATACATGCTCCTCGCATAAACATATCTTAAAATTTAATAAAATTTAACATATCGTCTTTTAGTGTGTCATTTTCTAGCCATTCATACATCGTATACTGGTGCCAGGCCATGGATAGAACTTTTAGGAATTTTTCAACTGCAAAAGTTTCGAGAGAAAGCATTATTTGGTACTTATATGATATAAAAAAGTTATTTTTTTGCTGATTGTGCTATTAAAAGAGCCCTAATGTCACTGCACTAGCTGTGGAATTGCAAAAACCTAATTTTTAATGTTCAAAAATACCTCATCTCGTTTCAAAACATCTTTCCGCACATTGGAATTAATTTATCTTAGCCTCAAAGGTTTGATACTTTTACATCATAAATTGGAACTGTTCTTTAATTGTGATATTTTAACTGTCTTTGAATAACATGATTCTCTTTGGAGATCATAGAATGTCTGCAGAATCAATATTTATTTGCATCGTAGTTCCATTCAGACCAGTTGAACCAAAATGACTTTTAAGCGTAAAGGTATCAGTATTTTTTCTTAAGTTCTGTTAGAATTCTGAAATTTCAATTAGACGGCTGATTGTTTTTTATAATCTATTTCAAGTTCTAAAATGTTTCAACATCGCAGCTTCTCTCAGAAAGTTTGTGCAGAATATGCTATTTGCGAAATAAATTAAACGGTGAACTATTTTCAATACATAGGATGGATAATCAAAAACTTAATAAAATTAAGTGCCTGGAGTGCAGAACATTCCGTCATATCAAACGGGAACTTTTTGAAAATTTCCTTTGATTGTTAAAGTCAATACGAAGTTAAGAATTTCACGATCGTAAATTAAATATTAGAAAACCGTTAATTTAATAAAACTGTGGGACTCTGTTAAGGATATAAAAAGCATATGGAAGGATTAATCTTCAAATTTCAAAGAAATGAATTTCACACAAAGGCCTATGTGCAGAATAATTTATTCTAAATCAACACCAAAATGGTTCAATTATTCCTCAGATACGATATGCCGTACTTCTATACAAGTTAAATACATTTTGCACAGCGAAACAATTTATTAGCTTATTTTAAAATAAGACTGGCGAAAGCAATTTGATTAAAAACGAATATTATTTAATTTACAGTAGCTATTTTAGATTAAAATGTTTAGCTTATTCTGTTATTATGTGATAATTCATTTTCAGCATTTTACAAAAAGTTGTTTCTTTTATTTAGAGCACTTAGAAATGCAAAGAACTCAATTTTCAAATAAAGTTTTAATAATATTTAAGGAGGTAAAATTTTTCTGATTTCCACATGTTATTGCTTAACCTGCTAAATTAATATACATTATACTATTAGATGACTAAAAAATGTTTGCTGTAAAATAAAATGGTGAAAGAAGTATATTATTTCAGAAGTCAAACAACAAAAATCAGCGTTATATTTACCAAATTTTCACAGGACTAGTTTCGATGGTTTTACCGAACCACCATCTTCAGCTGCAAAACCGCAAATGAACCAGATAGGAAATAATGATTAGATAAGATAAGAAAGCCTGGACAAGAATAAGCAAGTGGCGCCATCTGTTGGTGAAACCAGAACTAAAACATAATTTCTTTAAAAGCCGAAGGCAAATTTGGATTGGAATTAGGATCGTTAACTAGAACAGAAAGATTTTTATGAATGTGAAATGCCTCTAGAAAATCCAGTTCTCCAATGGAAGATGTTTTTTGAATAATTTTGGCAGCAGAAAAACTGAAAGTGTGGTTTTCGGACCAACAATGTTCAGCAACAGAAGACTTCTGTGTTTCCTTTTTTCTAACATATGCCTCATGTTCCTTAACGCGAAATTTTAAGGCTCTCTTAGTTTGGCCAATGTAAATTAAACCACACTGGCAAGGAATCCTATAAATACCCCAGGAATTCATATCCGGAATGGGGTCCTTGAGTATGGAACTCGGAATTTTATTGATGGGAGAATAAACAACCCGAAAGTTAAATTTCTGCAAAATATGTGCAACTTTATAGCTAATTGATGGAAAGAAGGGAATGACAACAGAATTTTTATAATCTCCTAAAACAAGAGTGTGCCTTTTAGTGTGTTGAGATGAGAATTTTTTAACTGCTTGATTAATAATGTTGGGTGTGTCTTAAGTATATTATATTTCGTTTTACTATACTTTTAAACTGTGAATCCAGTTTTTAATGAAAATAAAGCACGGGGATGGAAATCGTTATTATTACCCAAATTAGGGAAGCAGGCTTTGAATGCAATACTCATTTTAAGTTAATCAAAATTACGAATGCGAAAGTTTATCAATATGATGCCTTATATATATATATATATATATATATATATATATATATATATACACTGACTAAACGAATAGCAGCTTTATAAGTATTGTAATAAAGGGAAAAAAAGAAGAATGCTTGCAGCAGTTCAAATTAAATAGCTTGATTAATTATCAAATGAAAGCTGAAATTCGAATTTATTAAATTTTATAGATCAATGTAGTACATTTAAAATTGGTTAGGTTTCCTATTAAAGAATTTGTAAGAACTTACTAATTTAAATTAGGCACATTATTCTTATTCTTTTGTTTCTATTAACAGATATGTGTTGTTGTTTTATTCTTTTAAACGCATTATTAAAATTTGACATTAACATAAGCCTGATGAATAGACAATCTAACTATACCAATTATAGGAACTTTTATTAAGTTTTAGAGCAATATGCACAATGCATTTAGAATTTAAATGCTCTTATTAATCTTAAATTTATCTTCTCCAAAGGAAAAATAGATTTTGTAGCCCCCTTGAATACTGTTCGGAATTTGAAATACCTGCTATAAGTTAAAAAGTCTGAAAAGAATTCGATACAAAATTAAGTCCTACAAAGTTCGGTGAAAAACGTAGCACTTGTGCAGAAGCAGCCCAAGTTCTTTGTCTGAAATAATTCGTAAACCTAATAACAATTCCGCTACATTTAGCGAGTTCCTTACTTAACAGTACTTCCCAGAAGCATAGATTTCATAAACATTTTTAAGTGCTTGCATATGCGTATAGTAATTTAAAATACAATATGTCACGTTCGTTAGGACGCGAATTTATTATTAAATTCTGAGATATTTCTGAGAATTCCCATTTTCTCCTTTTCATTAGAAAAGTTTAAATTTAAAATTAGATAAAAAGTAATTTTAAATTGACAATAGCTTTATCAAAGGAATTTTATCATCCTCCTTAAAATAGAGTCCTAAGTGAGACGATAGTCCTAAGCAACAAAATAGAATCCTAAGCGAGACCCTTGAAATATAGTCCTAGAGCCGAGCGATAAATTTCCTGAACACTGGTAGTCTGGTACAGGGCTCGAATCCCAGCGAACTGTTTGTCTGCATGAGCGTTTTCGTGCCGTTTCTTATGTGTAACGTGTATACGAGCCAGCTTTCCTTAGAAAATCCTCGACTAAGGTCATCTCTTCCCTTAAGCAGATAACTCTCGAGAGCTCTGCCGTAGTTAAATAAATCAAACCAAACTTTTTTTTTTTTTTTTTTAATTATCTCCCTCGAAAGGCTTGGTGATTGTGTATAATATTAGCTTCAATCTAAAGCTGATTTTTTCCTACTGTTAAGTTTAATATTAGAAGGCTTCACTTCTGTAGAATGATATATCTCTCGAATACGTTGAGAAATTCTCGACTGTAAATACAACGTAGTTTATTTTCTGTAATGCTCAGTAAAAACTCATTTCGCCACAGGAGCAATAATAAATTTAAAAAGCGAATAACTGACACATTATATGTAAACCTTTTAAGTAAAAAAAAAAAAAAAAAAAATTTCTTCACATACCTCAAAATTTGTTAACAAAGCAATGTTTACTTCTCAGAGTCTCTGACGTATCTTTCTACTACATAAACATTGTTCGAAACAGGAATTGTTTTAAATCATAGCTTATATTCGCGACATGTATTCTGCCATTTTACTTAATTCTATTTGTTATCTCGACATCCATATAGAATGTAACTACACTTTAATATGTAGTGATATTTGATTGTGGATAACAAATGTTAACAAATTATCTTTAGCAACGAGGAAGTATTGGCCATACTCAGAGATGATTTTGAATAACAATTTTATACTCTCAATTTCCATATAATTTTAGTCTAACTTTCTAGAAGACATTAAAACTTTTACTT
Organism: Stegodyphus dumicola; assembly: GCF_044657685.1. NCBI lineage: Eukaryota > Metazoa > Arthropoda > Arachnida > Araneae > Eresidae > Stegodyphus > Stegodyphus dumicola. The sequence continues at coordinate 91,836,601 of NC_140772.1, read as the reverse complement.
TATTAGTATAAATTTCAAGTTATGAATACTTCAGGAAATTCGACTTGTATGCCAAATGATATCATTATCTCAATAACTGATTAACTACTATTGTTTTCTTTTAAAAATCTCAAAGTATATTAACACTTAAAATTAAAATTAATTAAGTAAAATTAACACACCAAATAATAATATTATAAGTTTAAACAACAGTAATCAGCGTTAATTTTTAAAATTTGCAGTACTAGTTTCGAAGCTTTTACTACAGAACTTCCTTCAGCTGCAAGACGAAAAAAAGTCAGGACTAATTTTTATTCTGCCTTACAGCTGAATAAACAAGTTTATGTAGCAAAACCTTCGAAACTAGCACTACAAATTCAAAAATTTAACGGTACTGTCATCTGAATTTATTTCATTTTTCTGTCTCAAATTTGTATCAATTAACATGTTTAGTCTGAAGTGCAATATATTATTTTAATATATATTAAACATGCTGGTAATTGTATAGGATTTGCTCATTAAATTTAATATCATATTATTTCCTAAAAAATACCTTTTGTCCTTGCATACTTTGACAGTTCACCAGCGACTGCCGTTCTGCACGAAGGTGCCTCTTCCTTTAGGCAAGTAGCTCTCGAGCGCTTAGCCATAATTTAAATAATCCATTCCCTCCATATTTTTAGAGTAGAAAAAAAACATTTTTTAATATTATTTTTCTGCCACATTGAATAAAATTACTTTTGAAAGCTGTATAGATTTTATAAAACTATTCTATTATTTTGTTGAGTAGTAAGCAATATTTGTATGGAAATTGCAACTGAGGGGGCGAAACATACATTTATTAAATTTTCCTTCTAATGTCAATCCGTAGTTATTATGCATCTAGGTACAGGTACTGCATGTAAATATATGCAAATATTATAAAGCATCATGAGAAATGAGTATAAAAATGCTTATTGTTTCAAAATTTTAATTATGTCACTTTAAATGAAGGATATAGATTCGAGCAATAAATAACTTAAATATTTAAATAAGCAGAAATATTTACATATTCCAATAGTTAAATTTAGAGCAAAGTGCATAAAATATTAATTCCTTAATATAATGCAGTATATTTAATATGCATTTACACTCCAATGCAAATTAAACTTTCCTGCAAAATGTATTTCTGCAAATTTTCTCTATGTATTAAATTTGTATTAGACTAAAGATAATTAAATGGTAGTCTTTTAAAAATTTAATAATAATAATGAAATATGCAATTCTGTGTGTTTTAGAAACAATTACAACTTTAAAATAACTGAAGCTGGAATACAAATTAACAAAAACATGTATTAAATATTCCCCAGATTTAAGGTAAGAAATTTAGATTCATTATTTCAATGTATTTTTGTTTGAGTTTTCTGCGTAAGTTTCGGAAAGGTTTAAACGTATATAAGAATCATTACTACGTTAAAGAAATCGTCCTACAAAAAGCTCGAGAATTATAGACTTCAGGTTTCACAATTTACTTTCTTCGACTTTTGCAATTTCGATTTATTCCGTTTCTTAAATACGGTCAGTAAACAGGACAACATATTCTCTTATATTCAAAAGACTCAGAAATTTCTTTTTGATATTTAATGTATAAGATTTGCGAGTAACAGAGATGAGCTCTGACCAAAGGCCCTTACTTCAAATGCTCTGAGAACATATTAATTGTCATAGCATACAAATGTACTCCTTTTTCCTCATTTTAGAGAGTAGTATTTTACAGTGCTTCCGCAGAACTATATCTCTCAAAGTGACAAAATACATTGCATGATTAAAATTGTTATAATTCTGTTATGGTATTTTGAACTTTACCTTAAATTTTCCAAAAGGTACCCTACAAGTTGACCATAACATCTAAATTATAAAACTCAATTCAACAATATGATACTAATACCAATAAAATTTAAAGTTGCGTTGTGTTTATTCCGGATTAACCCTTAAAATCAATTTGAGTAAAAGACTGGTAAAAATCATGAGCACACAAAAATAATCTAACCATTGAATGTTAAAAAAAAAAAACAACTTATTTATTTAATACTTATGCATTTAGTAAACACATTTCTTAGAAAATCAAAACAATTCAAACAGTTCAGTACTATTGAGTTTTCAATCCATACTCTTACTGAGTAATATTACTTTAGCCTTTGGATCTCTATTAAAATTTACCTTTACAATCTAGTAAGCATAGCAGAAATAAACTATGAATAAATGAACAATACCCTCCCTGGGGAGAAAAAAAAATAATTTAACAAGTTACACGTTCCACAAAAAAAAAAAAAAAAAAAAAAAAAACACTTCACACAGAATAATCAATACAAAAAATAATATATATAGCATACTATTGCACTTAATACCATCAATTAAAAATGGATAGCTTTAATTATCGCACATAATAATTTTTTTTTTTTTTTTTTTTTTTTTTTACAGTATAGTTTAACCGGATAGATGTTAAGTAGTTACGCTATTACAATCCTACAAACAAAGTTAATCCCTGAGAGGAGCAAAGAGGCTCAAATAGCTGGAACTCCAAAAGTTGAATTACATAATTTCATGAAGAACTTATTTTTTTTCTTTTACAATTAAACTAAGTTACAATAATTTAAATAAGTTAATAATTCCTTAGTCAATCTAATACTTTATTTAATCGACACACAAAATGATTTCTATAGAGTTAGGTTAAATTTATCAACTACAAAAAAAAAAAAAAAATAAATAAAAAATAAAAAAATAATGCTCAACAAATCAAATTAACTCAATCATTTAACTGCAGAATTCTATAACATTTAACTAACTAGGAAATAAAACATTAAAAACAATGACTTATCTGGTCCACTGGCAAGCAGGGGCTGAGAGGCAGGAAAAATCCAACCATATGAAGGAAAAAAAAATGTCCCTTGAAGCTCAGGAGGAAAGACGGCAGCAAATAGCAGGAAATGTGTTCGTCGAGTATGTGGAGTTATCACGGGAGCCGAGGAGGTTTTCTATTTGATACAGGATGAACAAGGAGGTTCCCATATTGTAGGATGGTTGAAATACAGTCCAGGACTTGGAGATACGAGTAGTCAGCAAGGAGGAAAAATTTCAGCTCAGGAATCTGTCGGTGGAAAAGGCGAATCCGCCCCCTATGGTCATAGAAGCAGTAGAAGCAACGGGTGTTGACCAAAAAAATTAAAACATTCTATTTTCGGAGTAAGCAAGAGGCCAATGAAGCATTTTTATGGTAGAAAACTAGGTAAAGGAATCTTTCCAGTAGACATTTTTCAGTATTATATTTCTTGAGAACTTAAATGTAAATACACAAACACACACACCAAAAAAACAACTGATGAAACGATGAATTAGGTGAAGACATTGATGCCCATAAACCAGGGCCCGCGCTCAAGGCGCAGAGGCACGAGGCCCGTAGCTCTATCGTGAAGACTTTTCATTTCCTCGGCAGAAGCAGCTGCCGTCGTGTACAGCATCAGAAAGCAATTCAATGGGCAGCGAAGTGTCAAAAAAAGCGTGCTCGTCCCCCAAAACAACCCGTTAAAAGGGAGGACGCTGGACTGCCAAGTTGGCACAACTCACTCTTCGTCAAAAGTTAAACCAGTTGCAAATACAGCATTCCCTCATGTTAGCAAACTCGCCAAATCCACCACTTTGAAACCCAACGGAAATTCTAAGTCGCCAAGCCGCCGCCAAAATAACCACGCCTCGTGGAAGGGGAAACTTGGAATTTCAACAACCGTGCAAGCAGTCCCAACGAAAGAACGCTAAAACTCGAAAAAAGCGACAATTCTACCGGAAAAGGGCATTTCATCCCCCACAAGCGAAATCACAATGCAAAACGGAAAAAATCTACTAATTAAAGCTCATAACTGAAATGCAATTAAAGTTAGAAAAACGAAAGTTATTTCAAATTAAAGAGCTAATTTTTCTGCAATTAATGATATTAAATACTAAGAAATCAAATTAATTTTTGACATGAAAAACTGAGTTTATTACACGAAAAGTTCACCTAAATCCATTGTTTGCGTGTACAAGATTGAAAACGCAGTTCGCGTAAACTCGGAAAGCCAAAATATATTACACTAGAATTAATAAGCCAAAAAAGAATATAACCAAACTTGTGTAGCTCAAATTTTGAATAATTACAAATTAAAATTTTGATTTTTATGAATCACTTAATTAAATTAAATTCGCTACACAACAATTCGAAACGAGTTATCTCTATGTTTATTTATTTTATAGAACTATATACGTTGACATAGGAGATATGCTCTGTAATTCTATTTAAGTTGCGAAAACTTCGAGCAAGATTAATCAGTTTTTCATTCAAAGGTTGAAACACTTAAAACTACATTAAAATGAAACTAAACTCTAGACATTCTGAACAATTCTTATGCTGGTAAATATTAAAAATGTAAAACAAAAGTTTTACAATTTTTATTTAACGCCTAAAGTGCCTAAAATAACAATATAAAGAAACGTGAATATTAAGCACAATACCTAGCGTCTTGTTACGGTACTGTGTTCGTAAACTAGAGACTGTTAGTACTGAAAATTTAAATGTTTTTACTTTCCAAACAAAGTTTTATTTTTATCATATATATTCTTTAAATGCCCACCAGCGGCCGAGCGGTAAAGTCGCTGAACACTGGTAGTTCGGTCCGAGGTTCGAATCCCGCGAACGGGCTGGCTGCATGGGTGTTTTCGTGGTTTTCCCCATGTGTAACGTGTATACGAGCCAGTTCCCCTTAGAAAGTCCTCCACGAAGGCATTCCTCCCCTTAGGCAGATAGCCCTAGTGTGCTTTGCCATAATTAAATACACCAATACACCAATATATTCTTTAAATACACTACTGAATAAACCTTCTCCAAATATGGTTATTTTTATAGTTTTATTTTAAAACTGAAACGCTTTACATATTTCCCAGCTGTATCAATAAAGGAAATGTTATCTATTTCGGAATGTTATTAGTTTTTATTCATTTATTTTGAAGAGGGATGTAGAACAATGTTGTAGGTTCTTCTTCTGCTCAGTGAATAGCTATTGGCAGTAACTATTACTTTAAGTTATATTAATAAAAGGTAACTTACTGCTATTCAAACGTAGCAGTGAGACTCGATTAGTTCTCAGAATGAACTCATTTTATTTTCTCACTTTATACCATACTCACTTTTTGTAGCGGAGTACCAATTTTTTTGACTGAATATATTAAAAGTCTAATAATCATATCAGCTATTGTAGCAATAAAATTGCAAAATTTGCACAAATAAATGCAGGAAATAAAATGCATGATGTATAGAAGAAAATTATCTGAAAGTACCTTCGTGAGATTAAAACATGAAAAATACTTTTATTACATTAGACTCTTTGATCAAGTATTATCTTCTTCAAATCACCAGATAAAGAAATGTAAAGCAAATAATATTCGTATTAATATGACATAAAACTACAACAGTGCAGAATTCAAAATATAATTGTTTTCCTTGTCGATGATTGCTATGAGTTCATACGTTTCGCAAAACTAAAAATTTAAATTAAACGTTTTATTGATTGAAGCGGACAGAAGAAATTCTTTATTACAGTTTGATTTCATAACGCATTGGGAATTGTCATTTAGTCGTCGTTAATTTTGGAAATTTTATTCATTTTAAACTATTTGATCTTACCTATATTAAATGCGAAATTGAAGAAATAAAATCATACCGCTGAATACGTTTCATTTTCTAAAAATTTTTATAATCTAAGCTTCTGCATATTAAACAATAATGTAAGGAAAATACAAAATCTATTAGATCTATTAGATGTCAAAATCTATTAGATCAGGAATAAAAACAGAAGCATTTCTTTTAATAATAAACTGAAAATAATTTTAATTTGTATTTGTTATAAGCTGAAAACTGCATTTTATTATTAAAGACAGATTATATAATTAGATTATATATTAGATAACTAAATTATATGATTAGAGTTTTAGTCAAAGATTGAAAGTTTACATTTGTTTTTAATTAATAAACAAATACTTTTATATACTACGGAAGCTTAATCTATTAATTCTCCTAAATTATAGGGGATATTACTAAATGGATAAGTTAAAATTTTAAAGACGTATATTTAATTAGTTTAGTGATTTAACCTATTTCATTAAGGTACGAGAATTTATATAAATTTATAAAATTAGCTTCTCTGATTGTAGATTTGAGTCTAAATTTATTATTACTTGCGCTTTAAGTGTTGCAATAATCTCTGTTAGGTTTCTAAACAAAAATTAATGATTTTTAGTTGTTCTGCTACCATATGTATCCTTATCTGAAGTCTGTATGTATAGACACATTATAAACTGTAACTGATTTTGCAATTTAATTGAACTTGTCCACCTCGATGCATGGATATAATTTCAATGTTCTTTAATCATGTTTTCTGTCGTTTTCTTTTTCAACTGGCTTTAGACATATAAATTTTAAATTTAGGTTGCAATACGTATTTTGTTTAGTTTATTATTGCAGAGAAATGGGTTCTCTTCAACATTCACACATTTGCAATATCCTTATAATTTGTTCCACTTTGTCATAGAAATAGTTTTATTTTATTTTTCGCACATCGCTACTACTTTATTCTTATGCCTACACAATTTTTTGAATAAGTAACTGCGCTATGATTAAAGAAATTGACATTTTTAAATACTTCGTTTCTGTTCTTTTAAGCAAGCTACGAAGATCTCTCTCTTTTTCCTTATATATGCATACGTATCCAAAACGATAAACTAATTAGAATTAAAATATTAACAAAATTTTTGACTTACTAATGAGAAAATCACAAAAATTACGATTAGAAAATAATTGGATCAAAACTGAAATAAAAGCAAATTAATATAATAAAAAAATCACACAGTATTGGTAAATAACTGAAAATTCATTGAAGTTATCAAAAACATTACACATGTGGAATCCATTCATTCATGACTTGTGAAATTTAGCATTTTGCTTAAATAAGCTGCTCATTTAATTAATTTTCTTATTGTTTAATTTTGACTTTTGGTCAATTTTCTATACTGTGTAACTAATTTCAAGTCATATCGGAGCAGGTTATATCTTGACGAGTGAATTCAATAATAAAATTTTGTAATTATTAAAATTTTTCAGTTTCTAAATTTCTATTTGTCTTGTTTAATTCTCATTTAATTAAATAATTATATGTTATAAAATTAGTTGTTTAAATTTAAATAACTCGTTCACTTTTGATGCATTTGTTTTTGAATTGCATTTTGTTGTGATATCCATTTCGTAAGTTTGCTTTTATAGGAAGGTATCAAAAATAATTTATTTATCCTGTCTTTATTATTTAATTAATTTCTCCAGTTTTCTGGTGACACTAATAATAAATGTTAGTTACTAATTATTTTTATTGAGATTGTCCTGTAATGTACACACTTTATTTTGCGGAAAGCATTATTAAAACGTTAGGGAAAACTGTTTATGGGAAAATCATAAGAAACATAACACAGCAAAATAAATGAAAATGCTGCCTATAACCATGCATTATTTCTTTCCATGTTTGATTTATTAGATTAAACGAGATAAAATGATAGAATTTGTCATTACTGAACATTAGAAAATAAAAATAAAACACAGAGTTTATAACACATAATTAAAAATGGTTCATTTAACTCAAATATGTATAACTTAGAAATATTTCAAATAATTATGTGATTGCATATTTTGTATAATAAGTAACTAAAAGTTTTAAATATTATATGTAAAACTGTTATATTATCAGTGTTCTATTCTAAACCGACTTACCTTTTTAACGTGTTTGACAGATTTTAATGGGAAATATTTTCAGCATGCTGTATTGAAAATAATTTATTTGATGATACAGCGAATGCGTTCATGTTAACTGAACATCAGTTCCTTGCAAAACAATGAAAACAGATGGTGCTGCTGCCGATTCCATACACACTTTCATTTGAAAGATTAACGCTTAAATCCTTATTTACGTTTAATTAAAATTGATGAAAATATATCAACGTTCTTTTAAAGAATATGGAAATTAAAAGGACACAAATGTTACTGTTTTTAAATTAAATGAAAACTGCATATTTATTATTCTTGCAAAGGAAGAGGAAAATTCTTGGGGAGAATTTAAGCAAAAATTTTAGCGAAATAAGACAAAATGGTTGTTGTTATGACAGCTAGTAAGAACGAGTTGAATAAATATTTCAGAAGTCTATGCATAATTCATGAATAAATTCGTTAGAGAATTTACTTATCTTTACTGCATTCAGGAAAGATTAATATTTATGCAACATTTTTTCTTCTTTACAGTGATGAAACAACGTTTCACACCTCAAGTTTATGAAGAATATGTTGTGCGAGGGAATACAGCTGTTCTGAAATGTCATTTACCCTCCTTCGTTCGTGATTATGTGGTTATTGACTCTTGGATTCGCAATGATGATCATGTCTTGAAAATAACAGAAACTAAAGGTAAGACAGATATTAATGTCTGCATTTAAATTTCATTTTCATTTGATAACTCGCGTATGAAATTTACTCGTTTTGAAAACGAATGCTAGGTTGTTGTGAAACGCGAAAAGATGATATTTATACTTGAGATTCGCGCAAGAAAATCTATATTATAAATATAATATCTGATGAAGTATATCTCATATTATTTCAGTAACTTTATTAATTATTTTATTACTGCATGTTTCATAATGTAATATTCTAGTCATATTAGCTACATGCCTAAATTTTGCAAATGTTTTCTTTATATATCAGAAGATTTAAATATACCTATGATGAAACTTTCGGGTATAACATGACAACAATGATTCTAGAACATTTACACGGAAATTAAATCATGATCGTTTAGCATAATTCTTTATATTTGACATAGCATCTTCAAAGGTATCATTCTCAGATTGGCTCAAATGGGTAGGCACATTATTAGGTAATCATAAGCGTACATTTTGAAATTTATAACTGTCAATAAGGAAACGCAGAAAAATTTATATCAGCAGACAGAGATAGGTGTAAGATGAAGAAGCGATTGCTATTAGATTTGAAAATGTAAAATTATTTAATTTTTCAGAAGAAGGAGTAGCTTGATTTTCACTGCTTTGGAAGAAAAAAAAATGTAGCTCTATTAGACATTTTTCGGAGCAGGAAAAATTAATTATTAGCAATTAAATATATGAATTCATGAACTTCCGGCTTCCAACCGGGCAGGTAACCAATTACACCACGGTATTATATAATACCTTGTAAATGTTCGATTTAATTAGAGTATGCTGAAATAATTTACCTTCACTTTTTATATAATGTGTCAATGACGTTGCATAAAAAGATAATGACAGAAATAATTGTGAAATGACAAACTCCCGAAAAATTTATTATGCTCCCAAACGATATGGCACTCTACATATATGGTGAGTTGAAAATCCTCTCGAGAGCTAGGTGGTAGGGAACTAATTTTCATTCATAAATTTGGCGAGAAATTGCCAAAATTCCTCACACTCTGCTATCATTTAGTGACATTTTGGTCCAGTCTCTGTATTACTCTAACTAATATTGCAAATGTATAGCTGCAATTAATCCATACGTGTATTTGTAATCATATCTGTCCCTTATATGTAATTTTAAAACTATATGCCTTACAGTAATTTCGAGAATGTACTAGAGATTTATCGGCAGCCGGGTAGGATTATATAAGACCGGCGAGAACGTCAATTCTCAGTTATTTGTTCAGAACCGACTTGAGAGTATTGAAAGAATGCAGTACGAGCTTCACTCTTTAAGTACGCTTTGCATTGCGTTGTGTTTAACATTTTAAGTAATTTGAAGTGATGACTACTGATTGTGCGCTGCCATACTGAAGAAGCTGTACGAGTACTTTTGTTGAAAGCTCCCGAACTGTAAAATGATTCTTTTGTGAAGATTCTTTTAGCAAGATATCATCGGTTCTGTGTGCGTTCGATCCGTTACTAGCCCATAAGCACGCAACAATATGTATAGAAAACTTCTGATTTTAATCAACAAACCCTCTTATTCTTCATTTTAATTTGAGTAGTTTCTTTTTCTATCTTTGTAGCTATACAGAATATATCAATCTAAACTGCGTTATATCCTATGAATCCGTATACGATGTGATTAGATAACGCTGAAATGCAGATATGTATTTTTAGTCAATCGGTGAATAAGATTTTGGTATAACTAGGAAACCTTTTGAGATTCAAAACCTTTGACAATCTCCCAGGCTTTCATTTGATTGCTTCGGACTTTTCCGCTTGCCTGATTCTAACAGATAGCGGTACATTTCTCTGCATCATCTATTGTCTTGATATAAATTTCCAAATATGTTAGGTGTAGATTGCGCCTATTATGATATGCAAATTAAAATATGCCTCTCAAGGTATATTTTGTTCAGAAATAAGTTAAGTTTTATCTACGGCTACATTTGCCTAGAAGTTCCATTCTTCTGTTACCCGATTACGCATTCTACACGTCAACCGAATCTACAATTATCGGTTATAATTAAAATTATTTGTCTCTTCTCTAACATCCTACATTGTCATCATTAAAATATTAAGCATGAAATCAAATTATGAACTGAAAGTAGATCGGCACAGTAGAAAAATAAACTACAAAATATTAATTAGAATAAAAATAAAAATTCAGATACTAAACTCAACTCGGCACAGTGGAAAAAAACTACATAAAAATTCAACTAAATAATAAGTAAAACCAATTTAAAAGCAAATGGTTAATACATCTGCTTGGACATCTACTTCAGGGGGTTACTGTCTCAAAAAATGCAAAAGAAAATTAGTCTGTTTCTGAGATAAAAAATGCACTATTAAAATCCTAATATTAAATAGAAATAAAAGCAACTGTAATATTCTTAAACAAATTAAGGCATCACTTGGCCCAACCGCAAGAGTCCGAAAAATATAAATGCTATATTTAAAATGTTTATATTAAAAGTTCATAATACAACATGCACACGTTTATCTGATAAGCTTCCTAAATGAATATGAGTTATGCTACTATTCAAATTAAATGGTTATTGGTTATTCAATTATGGCAAAGCACACGAGGGCTAACTGCCTTAAGGGAGGGATGCTTTCGTGGAGGACTTTCTAAGGGAAACTGGCTCGTATACACGTAACATGGGGAAAACCACGAAAACGCCCATGTAGCCAGCCCGTTCGCGGGATTCGAACCTCGGACCGAACTACCAGTGTTCAGCGTCTTTACCGCTCGGCCGCTGGTGAGCCCATTCAAATTAAATGAGTTATAAAAATATGGTTGTAATAATTAAAATAATTAATATTATGATGAAAGAAGCTGTAGTACTTAAAACGGAATAACAATAATAAATAAAACGCGAAATTAATAAATAATCTGTAAAAACAAATTATAGCAATATAATTTTAAAATTAAAAATTTAAAAAAAAATCTGAAAGATTTCAGACTTTATATTACGCTTAAAAGGGCGTTTTTAAATGTTTTGTGTGTTATTTTTACTTATTAAATATCATCTTCTTCGCTCTTAAACCAAGAAATTCAATTCAACAGCTACTCGTATATCGCAAAATATTTAGTATATTAGATTTTTTTATATTTTAGATTAGTAAATTTTAATCACAGTACGCACATATTTGGCTCACACTTGTACACCGTGATAGTAATGTTGAATATGAGACGTGTCACTAGAACTAGAATTTTCTGTGTCCCAGGCATAGCCGCAATTTACCACTTTGAAGTATGGAAAATTGTAAAAATATGTTATTATGATATTAACTGTTATACAATGTCCTGTAATCTTTCTCTGTGCCAATTAATTATTTTCCAAGAATTTGATCGACTTATTCAGATGATGACTTAGAAAACAATTGTATTGTTACTACATACACATGAAACAACAGAAATAGGAAATGTGTGACACACCAAATATTTCAAAGATGGAAATATATTTTGACTATTTTATAGTAACAGAAGCGAAATCTTCCTAGAAACAGAAACTAACATGTTCCTACGTAATTAATTTTGTTAAATAACTTTAAAAAGATTAGATTTTATCCAAAATAATAGTTTGCACTAATTAGCTGCCATTGACCATTCGCTTACAGTACATTATAACGTTACGAGTTCGTAAACGTATCTTTAACTCTGCGAGTGTTACCGGCTTAGCCCTACTATTTCTGAAAGCCACCCTTCCATGCGGAGTTTTTCATCCATAACGCTTTAAAAGTACTTCAGAAGAGCAAGAAGTAGAAGTTGACACTATACCTAATGCAAGGTAAGTAGCTATAAATAGGTCAAGAACACCAGAGATAAGGCAAGTTCTATTAACAAGCGAGAAATATGATTCACAGTTTAACAATATCATTCATATAATAAAATGAAATATATTCGCACTATTCTCAATTGATGTACTCAGCTTTGTGAACTGACTCTGGGTTAATATGTAGTTGTATTTATTGGGTTTTCTTAAGCTGCAAGGAAACTAGGTTCTAGGGTTTTGAAATTGTATTTTCCCGATGCATCTAGACGGATGCTCAACTCAGCCAAGTCGGCCTCAACAAACTAATACACAAAATTAAAACTTAAAAACACACAAAATGAGAACGAATTTTATTATACTAAAGCACTCGTTAAAATAATTATACAATATGCTCTCAACAAGTGCGTAACTAACAAAAATAACATGGAACAGTATAGAAAAAAAATGAAAACTTACAATCAAATAAGCACACATTTTTGCATAAATTTACTTCAGTGGCTTTCCATTATAGACTTCTTGTGTGATCCAGTTAGGTAGAATAACTAATTTCTGTGAGGCATCCACCACGCACATTTTCCTTTAAATTATTAGTTTGTCCTTCACGAATGAATAAATAAAAATCTATTGCAAAATGGATATTGCTCATACACGCAAATTGATATCAGGTTACAAAGCCCATCTTTTATTCCCTTTTGTTACAGATATTTTCTTTTCGACTGAACTATTCTTTTTAAAGTACTAAAAGCAAAAGTATATTTTCACCGGCATAATACGAAACACATTAATCGTAGTTCATAATTTGTAGCTACGACTTATTATGTCATTTTTAGAAAATCAATGTTGTTGCTGATACAGCAGGGGGAAAAAGAATTGAGAAGCTCCTTTTCCAGAAATCAATAAAAAAAAGAAATTTATATCGTGGTTCTTGATTCATTTTAATTAACCCTAAATGGCCTAACTGGTACAAGACATTAAAAATTAAACGGATAAGAAAGCTATTATCCAAAATTTATGGTTCCCATGCGAATAATTAGGAAGGTAAGAAATCGATTCTTACTTCTTACCTGAAATCGTTACCTGGTTTAAACAAATTTTATGTTTCTAATTTGTGAAGCGGTTACCTTTCGTTATTTCTTTTATTTTTTTTTTCTTTTTATGGCTCAGCTGTCTCTTTTAAGTATCATCATCAGACATGCTTGTCAAAGACAAGTGGCTTACAGCTATGTTGTCTATTTTACGGCTGTTTCTTACTAGACGGGAAAAGAACTCTGTGGTTTTTTTTTAGGCTTTCCCTTAGCTTTGAGGAAGTTTAAAACAAAAACAGAAGACTATTTTTATCCTGTGCGGTAGAAACTAAAACGAATAAATTGTCTCAGGAATTTAAAAAAACAATTTCAGTTGGCATAAAAATATTAGCATCTGAAGTTTTATTATTGGACGCGAGACATATTGACGAAACAATCCAAATGGGAAAAGAGAATATATTATTCTACGAGAAGAAATCTACCATTCAATAGGAAAGGTATTTATAAACGTTTTTACAGATATAAAGTTTTATTCTAAAATTTAATACTGCAAATATGTTTGAAGTTATTATTTATTTCATTTCAAATTTTTCGAAATCAAAATTTTTATTCCACGGCTAAACAAACTGACATAAGCTGAACATTTAAGTCTATATATCCAGCAGGTTTTAGTCTATATATCCAGCAGTTTAATGCCTTTTACATGTGGCTTCCCAGTTCTAGTGCAAAGACTGACATTTTCACTTATGAAAACTTACGACGTTTCTATTAAATAATGTGATAAATTAAGGGGTTCAACGAATGTAACAAACTATTCCTTCAGTTCAGGGATTTTAGCAGTACACTCCATTTATATATAAGGGCTATTTACACAAAACAGGTAAGCCTCTTAATTTAAAGTACATCTCATCTCTTCAAGATCCGAATGCCTCTGAATTATTAATTAGACTACATTACAAGCGTTGAAAGGGCAGAACAGAGAATCAAGAAGGCAGAAGTCTATCTAAAAAAGACGATAGAATGTAAGGATCCAATGATCGCTAAAGTGGCTATCCTAGCACCTGATTTGTTAAAGCTCCGAATTGTAACCTAGACACTTGAAGCCGAAAGTGAAATTGATAAGATAATTCCACGAACAAGATCTGCAGACATGATATCCGCTGCACCAAGTACGTTTCCACTACTACTCATTGCTGCCCATTGCAGTGGTGCAATCTGAATGATTACAGTAGAACTGTCTTCAACAAGGACTCCTGTTTTGAACTGAATCACGACAATTAACGAAGACCTCACTGGTAGGACCTCAGGGGAAAACGCGATGGGATATTCCCTTTCTTTGGTCCAGCTGTCGCCTGTCAAACAACGCGAAAATGGAGTTATAATCTGGCCTGTTTCATTATTTGATGGCTGAACCCTTTTGGTTGTCGTCCGTAAAAACAAAAGCGGTACGTCGACGACATCTAACTCCCAGTTTCGTTTCTCTTCCTGTAGAGGCATCTCTGGTATACATTACAACAGAATAATACCCGTATATAGGGTGCAAATATTTCTACTGCTCGCCTTAGGCGCATCCCAAACAATTCGCAGCCTAGTTAGATCGCTGGATCTCTTCCCAGCAAATATCGTTTGGAGTCTGACGACAGGAGCAGCTGGCCGTCCCAGGATATCACCATACTAATTCGGCAATTAGAAGAAATTTTGGAAGAAATCACATAGGACGTCTTCTTGTAACTATAAGACTATTGGTGAAATTCTGGTTTTTGGACAGCTTTAGTGTACTAGTAAAATACCATTGTTCTTTTCTGGAAACCCTACGAGTTTGTGCCAAGCCGGATAGCTCTTGCATAGAGGCCCAAATGTGAATAACTGCCTCATTAATTCATTAGCTTTATAATTATATCCCATAATAAAAGTTCGAATTCTAAAATTTTAATCGGTTCCTTTTCCACACCTACGTATTTTAAGTATGGAATGTCGTCTTATTCCGATAATTCCTTTAATGTGCGCCGGTTCCTCCAATTTGAGGAGGCATGTTAGGATTTTTTTAATTCGAAATATGAGTGATATAATTGTAAATACTTAACATTTACAGTAAATAAAAATAATATTTCGTTTTTTAAAATTTAAGTGATATAATTGTAAATACCTAACATTTACAGTAAATAAAAATAATATTTCGTTTTTTTAAAATTTAAATCTCGAAAAAGCAATTATATTGAAAATGGTATTAGAATACAAAAAGAAAGAGGAAATACTCATATAAAGAAGTAGTATACTATAATGATTTGAAAGCTTTCCGTTGATTTCCAAGGTATTTGCCACTACCCATTACTTTGAAATTATTACCGAAAAGAAAGTTTTTGTTTGTACAACGTTAACATATAATCTTGAATATTGCAAAATTGCATTATATATGAAATTAGATTTGCTGTACTTCGAAGTTAGGGAATCATAAGCACTTTTCCATAAACATATTATTTTATGATTTCTATGAAATATCATTTGTACAGTATGTTAGTAATGTAAATAGTTATTTATTATGGTCCACGACTAGGTTATGCATTTTAAAACAGGATGATACTCTTTTGGTATGTTTAATTAATTTAGTGGAACTAAAATATATGTAGTAGTGACCCTTAGGAATTTCAAACTAAATTCTAGAATTAATGAGATAGCTTAGCAATTTAACTCTCTCATTTAATAAACACTGTATTTGTACATGATTGCAGATGAATGGCGGTAGCTAAAATAAGCTAAGTGACAAAAAATGTAAATTTATAACATAAACAATAACTCACATTTTTATAGCAAATTTCATAAACATTGTTATCAAGTGCAAGGCTCATTCAGAGCTTTAAAAACTCATAAATACCTATTTAGTTTAAAACCTGAAACACATTACGTACAGAAAAAACGAAATGCGTTTTCAAAGTTTAATATTATATGTTATTAAATAAATATCATTGAAATTAATAGATACGGACTGTTTGCATCATTAGTATCTTTATTAGGGAAAAAATGTATTATTACAGTTACATTCTGTATCGTTAAAAGACTGACATCACTTAGAAAGGAATATCATGATCTACCTGTTTTTCAGCCAAATTTCAAACGACTCTTCACGAGAAAATGCAATGAGATGTAAATTCCTCATTGCGATTTCAACATTTGCGAATTTTGTGTGGCCACAAAATCAAAATTTGTGATACCAAAAATTTATTTTTCTGTTTTCAATTAATTTACCTTTTCGCGTGGGTTATAGAGACTATTCTTTGTATATTAAAGCCATTTAGTAAACAAGTAACAAGAAAACAAATCAACAGGATCTGCCGTTTCCTTTTTTGCTTAAGTAGAAAATTGTAAACCTCTACAGTAAACTTAATTTCTTTGAGAATTATTTAATGTAGCGGATGCGTGGGACATATATTTCCCAGCCCCCAGAAAAAAGTTAAGCAATCATTACTTAATTACAAGGTCCGGTTATTAATTTCCAGGACTGACGTAACATGACTATCAATGGACAGTTCTACGCAGAAGTTCTTGACCGACTTCGAAAACGAATTCGTAGAGTGATCCCTCATTTTCAACAAAATGGGAACTGGCTGCTGCTACATGACAATGTCCGCCCACACATTGCTTTGCCTGTCAGACGATTCTTAGCCCAGCATGGTGTCGTTGAAATGCAGCATCCACCATACTCTCCAGACCTCAGACTGTTTCCTATTTCCTAAGCTGAAAACTTCGCTGAAGGGAAAAAGATTTCAGGATGTCGAAGCCATCAAGAAAACTGTAACGTCACTATTAAGGGGCATTCCAAAAGAGGACTTTAAA
Organism: Stegodyphus dumicola; assembly: GCF_044657685.1. Lineage (NCBI taxonomy): Eukaryota > Metazoa > Arthropoda > Arachnida > Araneae > Eresidae > Stegodyphus > Stegodyphus dumicola. The sequence continues at coordinate 91,819,455 of NC_140772.1, read as the reverse complement.
ACTTCTTTCCGAAATTAGCAGACATGCATTACTGATGGGCTGATGGGGATTACTTTGAATCATATTAAATGGCTATGTGTTTAACCTTTTTCTCTTCTGAGTTATTCCATGTGTCCTGGAAATGAATAGCCGGACCTTGTATATATTTTAATTCTTTTTCTAATTCTGAGAATATCAGGAAATAATTATCCTTTTTTTCAGAATTAATAAAAGTTTTTCAGGTTATCGAATTGAGGTTGATTTTATAAATAAATGGTAGTGGCCTTTAACCAGGAGAGAAATAGCGTGTATTTCTGGATGGCAATTTCAAGACGCCTGTGATTTTCGAAATAAAAAAAGAACACTTTAAAAAAAGTACTTTGCATTTTTTAAGAATTGCAGACTCTAAAAATGTATTAATCGTGCTAATTATAAACGTATTCAACTTAATACTATGAGACTGACATTTCTGTAGCTTAATGCGCACTCAGTTCGAAATTATAAAACTCTTATAAAGAATGTAAGCAACGAATGAGATGCAAATCGGTAAATATTAATAAAACTCTTCTATAAAATGAATTGTCCTTCTGAATTTCTTGTACCTGAGGATATGATATAAATTATACAATTAGCACCACTCACTTAATTTTGTGAAGTAAATAAACACAGTTACTAACAGGTGTTCATCTATTCTCAACAATGAGCGAGAAGTTTTACTAGAATATATCATTCAAAATCTGCTTTTAAACGGGGACGAAGATTTAACCAAAACTATGGTAATAATAATCGAGTTACGTAATCAGTAACTCGGGAGTCACTCAAGTCATTGATTAAATACTATATGAATTTTTCTTAGGAATGTTTGTTAATGATACTCTTTGATATTGGCAGGAAATGTTTTGTGCTACCACTCCTTCTAATTTCTGGAAGCTTGCAATTATATCATGAATATTATACACTGCGCCGGAAAAAAAAAAAAAAAAAGAAAAAGGGAGGGAGAGTTCTATATCTCCCTTTCTCTACTGGTCCGATTGACAAAATTAAACTTACGTTTTTAATGTCTCGAAAGCGCGATATGTGATATGTATTAGCTTTGTTCTGACGTAGGTATTTTAACACAAAATCGGACTGTTTCTGAAATGGCATGCAATTTTTTCCATATTTCGATTCTACAACTCAAATTATGTCAAACTGCCAAGTTTTGTAAAAATTGCACAAGTAGCTTTTCAAAAATTAGCTCACAAAATTGTAGCTCCTCAGTGTTCATTGAATTTTTTATGTATGTATTGATGTTTCTTTTTTTTTTTTTATTAAACTTACTTGATTCTTTTCCCAGAATTCGAAATTTAGGCTTAATAAAATATATAATTCAGACATTTTTTTATGATTTATTTTTAACGTTTGCATTTTTAAATATTTTGTATAAATTTTTCGAACAAAATTTTGTATTGAAACCTATAAAACTTTTAACATGCTCTTAAAGTAGATGTATTTCTAGGCACACCTGCAAAAAATGAGTTTTTTTATTCAAAATTTTCTAAGATATACATGAAATTACATATTGACGTGTTTTGAAATTTATTTTGAGCAATAATAGCGTCAAATGTGGTTTACGGTCTTTGTTAAAATAATTTTAAAGTACGAACAATGAATTTTTACGCTCATCTGCAGCGCAAAAAAGGACAGAAAAATTAGGCTGATATAAGACAGAAGTTCGCCAAGTAAATTATTCTTGGCGCAAATTGAAAAAGTTACACCAAGATAAATTTGTGAATTTCTCCGTAAATTTCGCGCCAAATTTTACAAAATTTAACATTTAAGCATAATTTGAGTCGTAGAATCGAAGTATGGGAAAAAATTGGCATGTCATTTCATAAGAAGTTCGATTTTGTGTGAAAATACCTATGTTAGAATAATGGTATATGTAAATCTAATATATATCATAAGACGCGCTTTCGAGACATCAAAAAACGCAATTTGAATTTCGCCAATTGGTCCAGTAGAATGGAAGATATAGAACTGTTCCATTTTTTTCGAGCAGTGTACATACCTCTGATCGACCGCATGATAAAAGCACATGGATATAAAACGAAACTTATTACCGTATAGATGCTTATTATTAAATGAGCAGTGGTAGACACATGCAGCATTTCCAAAATACGTTTAAAAAATGCTTTATGATTTTGCCTACATTTTATTGTACTGAAATTTGGTATAGATTGTGTACTTTGTTAATAATGAATTTTAAAATTTTTTAAAGAATTAGGAATTACATGTTTATGATATGCATGAGATAGAAGTTTACCTTCAATAACCCTTAAAACCTCTTTCATCAGTCAATTTTACTTTCTTAGTCTAGAATGCTTATACTAATCTTTTTGAAATGTGTTTTTCTTATACTTATATCATTCCAGTGACATAACATTTACATTTGAAAAATACAAAATGTGATTCTTTTTCCACTAATACTTGTATTAAATAATTAATAATTAATAATAAGTAAAACAATACTACATAACAGTGTCGAAACCTGTGTGCCGTTCTCCATTATAAATGCATCCCCTTATTTCCTTTTTTCACTTTTGACTGTTTTTCTCAAACAGTCAAAAGTGATATAATAAGCATAAATATGTAAAATTTACGCTCCATATTTTTAAGATTAGTCACTTATTTTCATGTTTTCACCTGCTACATATTTTCCCCTGATTTCCGCCTGTCTGATTTGTACTAAATGTATGCACTATCTGAATAATCTAAAGATAGAATTTTTATTATTATTATTTATATATTTATGATTCCAATAAAAACTATCGCTGGAATTTCATCACCTCTATATGATTATATGTGAATATAGTACATGAGATTTTATGAAAATGAGAAAAGTTATTTTTCTCATTTTAAAATTAATTGTATTAACTTGAAGAATCGTATTAAGAAACTTGCAGATTCGTTATTAATATTTCTAAACCGATACGCTATCAAATACGTTAGGAAATATTAAAAAACATTGATTCATATTTGTTCGTACTTGATGCACGCTTATGCCAAAAATCAAAATCCTAACAGAGACTTTTACATATGTATTAACTCAAATATAAGGAATTAATTGCTCCCAGATTACATCATTTAATGGAAGGAATTAATCAAATACTCGTGCATATTTCATTAATAACTGAAAACTAAATCTAGCGAAGCCATGACGGTCTTGAGTCATGCTTTCGCTCGCTCGGCCATAGAACAGATACATTACTGTTAAAGGTTGCTAGTCATTTCCAGCCAATTCAAATTACGTTAACAACGAACTGTAATTAATATTCCTCTGCAGTGAGAGGAAATACAATGTTTGGCTAAGGCTGCGGTGTTTGGCACAATTTCTCGCCATTGGTTATGATTTATTATTATTAAGATTTAGAGAGCCGTACGATATTAGAGATAGACTTGTTATTTTAAATTAATTGCTTTGTGCAATCTCGAGGCGACTATAATGTGGTTTGTTTGCGTTATGACGAGGGTGAAACTCGTCCGTATCTTAACTATAGAGCAATGAAATCTGAATATTCCTTACCATCTCATTTATGGCGTTACAATAAACAGTGACCAACACTGGCGTTAATTTCTGTATTTATAAATTGGGACTAAAGTGTTTTAGGATTTAGTTTTAGAAAGTTTTCAGCAAATAATAATTTGGCAAATAATGATTGGCAGAATGAATCATTAATCAATTCAAATTACTTTTCTTAAATTATTGTCTGCTTATGAATGGAGTTTTATACACTTATAATTGTTTACATTGATTCACTAAATATATGTTGTTATGGGTTTGAAAGCTGAGCAAAGTTTTACCATAAAACTCAGAAAACAGTAACAAAGACATTTTAAAAGTGTAAAGCATGCGAGGATCATTAAGGTAGTCCAATATTTTCGTTGGTACGAATAAATTCGTGACAGAGGCTGGAATATCAATAAAATCAACAAACGACTAGTCAACTTTTACAGCCATGAACCGGCGAAACCACCGAAAATGTTAGAACATTACAACACAGAAGTCTTCAGATGTCAAATGATAGCTGATAATTTTTCAAATGATAGTTGTTGAATTTAACAATAATAAAAACCCTTCGCTTATAGTTATCACGAAAGACTTTAAAAAAGGGGGAAAATATCCTTTTGTCTTTCACGCATTTACTGGCGATCAGAAAAAAAATTATCATATCCTGTTATTATTTAAATGGCAAATATTAATCCTAATTTTTTTCATACAACTTGGGATTGGAGTTGGAACTTCGGGGTTTGCTTAAGTTCTTAAGAGAAAATATCCAGCATCTACTTGGATTGGAATAGATTCATCATGGCCTAGAAATTTTGAGTAAAGAGCATGCTGGAGATCTTCATTAATTTCGATATCAATTGGTTAATTCACATGCATTGGTTCCTGTGGGACCCCAATTTTTTTTAAGACGGATTGGAGAGACATATAAGAATAGTTCTATACATTATGCCTGAAAAACCGCAATTGAATTACACGGTCTTCTACGCGGCGCAAGTTAAAGTTCTTTAAATTTATTTATTTTAGTAAGCAAGTTATGTTGCATGCGTAGAAGACAAAAAAAAAAAAAAAAAAAAAAAAAGCCTCAATAAGGTTTTAGATAGATCATAATCATATTTAAAGCGAAGTTCTTGAACGTTTTGCATGCAGATCCTTTCGCTACGACGATCGCCTACTTAGGGCATACTTATCTCCCGCTCAGCTCTGTGAACTGACTCCTAACTAAAGAACAAAGCTTTGGATTGTTCACAGGCTGATTCTCAAGCATTTGCCATGTGATGACATCACGATTAGACATAACTTTAGGAAATTTCAAGGCATTCAAAATAGAGTTGCAACTCAACAAAAATATTTCTTATTAGAGGCAAGGAAAAGAACGTACAATAATGATAACAAATCTAAATAAAATATATATATTTATAGGCTGCTCTAAATTTACACACTTTAGGGTATTTTATATTTTTACTGTATCATTACCGCAATTGAAGTCAAAGCCTGAAAAAGTTACATACGTGTATCTAAAAAGATACTACGTACATACGTGTGTCTATAAAAAGGTAAGATTCGTGTTTCTGTTATGAAGCTTAAATTTTGACATTATCTACAAGTTTTATTTTTGTATTTATTTATTGACATATTATTTATTTTCGTATGAAATATGATTTCCCATATTAATATTTTAATCACAAACGCTCTCAAATATACGAAGATACCCTGGTAGTCTCTGTTTTATATTTCGCAAATTTTAATGAATTAATTTAGGATTAAATATGTTAAAACCTTTCGCTGATTAATGTTCAAATTATTTCATTGTCGAAAGAATTTATTCTTCCAGGAATTTAACATTGTTATTGCTTCCAGCTGTCAGAAATATTCTTTCGATGTCTAATAAGAATGAAACAAGTAAAATAAACTGTTATCTAATATTATTAAATCAGGAAGTCTTTGCTTCCTCACTGCACTTTTACTTCAAATCGTTTATTTCCAAAAAAAAAAAAAGTTAATTCTTGCCCTGTTGTCATCTCGCGCCCTTTCAACCACGAGGTGGGTTCGTCTATTTCTCATGCACTCACCATAATAAGAAATAAATCTCCATCAGCTTTGAAATTTTATCCACTAATTTATTTTTGATACGGTACACAATACGCAATACATAATAACGGTACACAATGCACAATAAAACAAATACACTGTTATCCATTCAAAAACCTATATACAATATAAAGGCACGCAAAACATGTTTAAGTTATCTATTTTCAAACGGCATGGCTGCCAGTCCATGATCTCGTTGGTATAACCGCCAAAAGTCCCAAGTCCCGTACTCACCCCACCAGCCTGCCTCGACCGGTTTTTCCGGGGTAGGTACGTCACTCCCCTTAACGTCTTTCACCCTCGCGGATAAAAAGTTCTGGAAAAGGTCTTTCGTTTAGAAAAGAAACTTCACGCAATTTATTTTCGGCAACCCTTCAAAGAAATCATTTGCTTCAAACTCTTCATCGATATTTTCTTCAATTAAATTTTCGGCAATACGAAGCAAATTACGTTGCAATGTAAAACGTTTAGTTTGCAAATTCGATAATTAATCATCTCTAAATTTTATAATGCAGGATCACTGAAGTTTGTTCATTTCAAAACTTCATTAAGAACTTACCATAAACAGACCAATATATCAACTCAAACTTCTTAAGTCCCTATATTAGCTCTTCAATCTAATCTGAATTCATTTCGAAAAATTTTCCACTTTATCGCTGATAGATATAGAGTATTTTCAATACCGAAAAGCTAATTGAAAGCTATATTTATAACGCAGTGATTTAAATTTAGTCACTACTTTGGTAGGGTGGCTGTTAAGAAGAGAGTATGTGAGTTCTTTGCCAGTGTTTATACAGCAGTTTAACCTGATTTCATTTGCTAAATAATGTTGTTTACGGCATTCAAGATAAAATGTGAATTCCTGTGTCTAAATCTCTCCGATATTATTCTGAGAAACGAAAATTCTTAGTTCTGAAGATAGATGGCACGTGATAGAATATTGAAAATACATAAAAAATGTTAGATACGTTGTGAAAGAACTAACAGTGATCATCCTGATACAACCACAGAATAATGGATTTCTTTAGCTATATCAACTGTCTCATTAACTGTCAGAACTCTCAGAACATTAAGAACCCTATTAACTCTAAGATACAGAAGTTATTAAATATCTATTTGAACTGAAATTCTTTTTGATGGCATCCTCTTTTCTAAATACCAGTTCTTCAATAGGCAATGACTACTTCTATGGAATTAAAGTGTAACATTTATGACACAAGGATCTTAAGCACTTATTTTCTGGGTGGGTACCTTATCAATTTACACTCTCTCTATCCGTTATGAAGCTGCACATATTAAATTACTTAGGCTGTTTTCCTGAATAGTAAGAAAGCACCTCTTATAATAATTACTAAAGACGAAAAGATAAGAATGAACATATTAAGCTATTTCCGCTTTTGAAACCGAAAACGCTGATGCACACAAGTAGTTGTAAAAATGATAGTTGCTTCAATGCTTGTTTGGCAACGCAGCCAAAGTGACCTGCTAGTCTGAGATTCAGCCAGGACTCACTGTTCTAAAGATATAAAGAGCTTTCTTGGGGAAAAAAAAGAAGCTGAAACTAGTATGATGCCTCTAGGAATAACTAAATATCTTCAAACTTTTGGTATTGCAATAAAAACTTACTTAGGGACCGTCGGCATATAGAAGCCAATGAGTATATTGAATTGATGATTGAAAACAGACTAAATTGCCAATGATTGAAAACAGACTAGAGAAAACCGGAGTGAAAGTTTCATAACCCTGCAAGAGGACGCGACTTCGATAAAGAATTGGTAGAATAAAATCATTGATAGATGTGATGCCATTACGGATAGAAGACATGGACAAGAAGAAGCGCAAATTTAAATAGAGTTCTGTTGATAGACATGAGAAACTAAGATCGATTATTTTACAGGCAAAGGAGTCCGAGAAATTCAGGTTGGAATTCGGGCTTTGGACTTTTATGGTGATGTTTCAGAAGAAGTTAATATGATTGTATTTGAATAACTATAAATTTATGTACATGGATAAATATAGATTATTGTAAATCAATATCTGTTATTACTGTGAATGAAAAACACAGCATTCTTTAAAAATAAGTCTTGATGCGCCTTTTGGAGCTCCTAAGAAATATAAAACCCCGCCTTACATTTGGAGAAATACAGTAATTAAGAGCTTTGCGAAAATACAGAAATAAGAGCAAAATAAAAAATACGTAAATGTGAAACAATAGAAATACTTGCAAACATGCAGCAGAAATATCAATAAATAAGCATACATACATTAAAAATAGTAATAAATAAATAAAAGCTCTAATAACCATTCAGAATGCTCTATACAAACCCTACTGATTCAAGAAAATAACTCTTCATTGCCACTGCCTTGTTAATTCCTTATCAGTTTGCGGCTCAGTGCCAGAATTAAGTGAAAGAAGACTAATTTTGTTATGAGGCAAAAGGAAACGGACAGCATATCCAAAACGAAGTGCTTGAAAATAATTTATTACTGTAATGAGGACTAAATTCGGCTTTTTTTCTTTGCCGCATTTCAGCATCTAATACTCCGCCTTATAAAATTTTTAATCTATATTTGGCTCTTCTCCAAAGGTTTAAGGTAAGAAAGATAAAGAAACTTACTTTGACAGACCCAAGGCACTAACCGAAGTACATTCAAGTTTGGAAACGTCCTGGCTTTGATCCCAGGTTTCAACAAAAGACAAATTATCTGGACTGCGGAGCAACTTTTGTTTATAGTTCTTTATTTTCTTTCTGTAGTTCTGAATATCTAGTTCGCTTGATGCAATTCATCAACCAACAATTTCTATGTTTTTCTACTTATCAAACAACTATTAACTATAATTAAAATAAGGGATTTAAATGAATGACAAACAATTTAACGCGCAAAAAAATTAATCATACGAATTACAGAAATAAGTTATTAAGCTACTAAACTACCAACACATTTTCATCAGGAAAACCATGAGGTATTTACAGTAAAAATTTTGTGTCCGAAGAATAAATTATCATGTTCAGAAGTAATGATAATATCTTGCGAAAAGTATTATTTTTACAAGTTAATATTTAGCAAAATTCGTAACAGCGAAAGTAGCACCCAAGATAAAGAAACATTGTACATCCGTTTCTGAAATATACTATATATATATTTTATCAATGCATCTGTTTGGATTCTCTTTCACGCATTAACATGAGTGCCATAAAAATGTGCCTCGTACAATAGCTGGAAGTAAAATACTGCTTTTTCTTAGAAGAAACACTTAAGTTCTAAAAGCTAAGACTATCATTTAATGAAAGAGAAGAAATTGTGTAATTAAAAGACTTAAAATAAGTAGCAGTCAATTTAATTCCATCTTTGGAAACATTGGTATATGAAGTAATGAGAGGAAGTATCTCGGTTGATGTACCTTCAAGAAACAGTTTCTGAGGAATACTTTTTCATATTTGCACCCAGAAGAAGATGTTATACATATATAAAAATGCACAAACACTAGTTTCTGCTTTCTTTCCAGTGGAATTCAGCATGAAGTTATGAGTTTATAATCTGTTTGCAACTAAATTAACTCTTTACTACTAAATGGAATATTAAGTATTAAAAAGGCAGAAAGATAGTGATGATTTGGATGCCTACCATTTTTATGCAGTGAGTAACAGGAGTTTTGAAAATCTATTGTGCTTCATTATAAGCACAATAGACCGTGACGAGAGAAAACTGCTAAGTTTCCCACTTCAGAAGTTTAAGATAAATTTTAACATCTTCCCTCTTGACATATTATATATGATACGTTTCAATTTCGTTCCGTGGCCTACCGTATCGATCAAATTTTGAATAGCGTAGTCCTCCAACAGAACATTCATTTGGCAGCTTAAATTTTAAATTTTGAATTTGTTTTATTATCTATTTCAAATTTTGTAAAACTTTAATGAATTTTTGATTAACATTCAACGATTTTAAAGCGAGCAACAGCACCACTGTAAAAAATCAAAAAAATTAACTCTTTCTCGCGGGACTGTATTGGAAATTCTAAAGATATGCTATTTTGCTTTTTTTTAAATATTTTGTGATATTTGTGTTGAAGTAATCTTTATGTAGTTTAAGTGCAAAGAACATGATATTTAATAAATAAGATCATTAACAATAATATATTATCGTACATATACACAACATTTTAAATCGCCTGTACAGTGTGAAACATTTTCTAAGTTCTAAGCATCACCCGTTTTACACTCGTAGAATAAAATAATAAATGAAACAAAAACAACAAGGTCAGCATTTATGACATTCAATTCAATTAAGTTTCACGCCACTTTGATTTGATTTATGCGCATTTAAAATGTCAAATATATTGTTCCACTTATTGCATCGATACGGTGGGCCCCGAAACGAAATTGAAGAGTATCATATATAACGGTAACACACAAAATGTCAAAAAAAAAAAAAAAAAAAAAAAAAAAGCTTTCAAATTTTTTTTATTAAGTTTTTATTTTAATGATAAATATTTGATCTTTCTGTGTATATTACAGAAAATGACATTTAAATAAAAAAAATGGAAAAATCCAACAACATTTTGATGAAAAACAAGCTTTACAGAAACTGCTTTTGGGCGTGCAAGATGCTTTTGCGCATGGAAAACGTCCACCGTTGCAATTGATACTAATATTGGTGGAAATGGTAAATGATTCATTCATGAGGTTTTTAATATTTCTGGTATCTACACGTGGTATTAATTCATTTGTAGATTTATTTTCTACCTGAAAGGAAATTTAAAGAATAATTAATTCTCATGTTTCGGAAAACAGATCAGTAGCTTCTTTTTAATTATTTAGTTATGTTTTAAAGAATTTTTTAATTTTAGAAAGAAGTCCAGTTTTCAGAAAATTTTATCAAAAATATTTCTAGAAAACTATACTTGAAGAAGAAATTTTCTCTTCGTTTAGAAAGTTCGCGAATTTAAATTAATTACATGAACCTGACTTTCGAATTTTTGCTTGGATACATTATAATATCACAATACACCTATCTGATTTTGCATTTTTCAATGTATGAGCTTTTCTTTTAGAAAAACATGCTTTTACTGTTTTGTAAGAGCTGACTATGAGTTTTAATAGAAACAAAATGAAAAATTGTTTTGTTTCTAGGATATTCACCCAAATCTTTAAACTGCAATATTTATCATCTGGAACAAAGAAATATAGGACATGAGATAATATGTTTTTTCTTCTCTTAATTATATTCAGCAATGTTGTGTAATTTTACTTGTGCAGCAGATTTGTCAAAATATCGAAGTGGAGGCTTTTGTTTATCAAAGAAATTTTGTAATTTTTCAGTCGATTTAATCTTTCATTATTTTTATTTCTGCATCTTTATGAAGTTTTGGAGGTATTTGAATTTGCTGATTCTTCTTCTAAATAAGTTTTCTTCTAGGTATCTCATGTGTGGAAATCTCTAAACTTGTTCTAATGTAGTAGTGAGTTTGTTTTCTCTTTTGAAATTGATACTGATATCATAATTGTGTTAATAAATTCATCGTTAGACTTGTAGAGTCATTAGGTTAATTGGAAGCAAAAACGATGAAAAATATGCAACCGCCTTCGCCGGGAATCGAACCACGGACCTCTGGAATACCGGCCCAGCGTGCTGACCACTACCCCACGAAGACACGCCAGGGAAGGGGGAGAAATACCTTATAGACTAAGCATTTATTTTGTCACAATTAAACAACTGAAAATACCGAAACGAAAGCTATTTTGTACCACCATAAACGCCTAAATGGCTATTTTTTACAATCATGTCTTATAATTTTTAATATTTTTGTTTCCACAGAAATTTTCAAGTCAAAATATTTGTAAAATTTCAAAGGAGCTACGTTAGATTAATACTGAAAAATATAAAAAAGCATAAGATTATAGGAAATTTCTGTCTGATCTTATACTGTGCGGATTTTATTACAGCATTTGACATGATTTTTATGATACTATATACTTTTTTGCAAATTCATGGCGTATGGAGGCTAATTAATATATTTATTGAAGCTTGTTAATATATTTAATGAAGCTTGTTAATATATTTATTGAAGCTTGTTAATATATTTAATGAAGCTTGTTAATATATTTATTGAAGCCTGTTAATATATTATTTGAATTTACTTATTCAAGTTCTAACTGCGCATTTATCTCATTAGACAAAAACATTACCTTCTATTTTCCAGCATAAAAAATAATAAAACTCTTCGAAAAGATTTTTTTCCAAGTATTTAATAAAGTGTTGAAAAATCATAATCGTACTCCAAATAACATATCAGGACGCCTTCCCTGCGCTCTCATCGTGTTCATTTTTGTGCTTACACCTCTTCTTGCCAAAATGTTTTAATATTAAATAAGTTCATTCCTTGAAGCAATAACACCCTAAATTCTCTAAAAAGTAATGATGATGTTTAGAGTATAAAACACTATCTGCAAGATTATCATCCGATATTTGCATGTCAATGTATATAGGGATCGATGTATCTTATATAACTAGGACTACTTCAGAAATACCTTCGCTTCCCCCCTCCAAAAAAAAATCTCTTTTTAACATGTAGCTGCAAATACCATGAGGGGGCTACAGAAGTAAACTAAAGGACAAATGGATGCACGTAAAGTAATATCACACATACTTTGAATAATGTGTAATAGTTGAATAATAATAGTAATATTCACATACTTTGTGTAGAATTACAAAAGTTCTATAATTCCCAGAAAATATCTGAGAACGTGTTCATTTATGCCACCTCTCCAAACATTAATGCCATAGAATTAGTGTCAAAAGTGACTGGACTTTAGTGGACTAAGTATTTGACATAATTCCAGTGGAATAAATCACTGGGGAATGACTCATTTGATAGAAAAAGCCAAAAGGAGTTTCTGCCTTGCGTCATTAAAGCTTTGACTGGACATCCGTAAAATAATGTCTAATTAAAAAAAAAAAGAAGAAGAAGAAAAGAAAATTCAATGCGCGCTATTTATAGACGGCATTTCTGACTGGAAATTCCTGTGTAAAATGATATATTTATTTTTTCTCTGAGTAAAGTTGGTTTCAACATTTTAAAGCTAACCTGTATATGTAGCATATGTTTTAGAATATAGTAGCAAAATTTCAATTCCTTAAAATTTGTGCTTACATTATATCCATTCAATTTATATAATATTGTATGAACTTCGGAAGGCAACCTTATTTAGTGCAATAGGTTTTTTAACTGTATTTTTTCAAGATGTGCATCCGGCAGAGTTGCCAACTCTCCCGATTTATGCGGGAGACTCCCGATTTTCGACCGCTCTCCCGCCAACCCGATTTACAATATATTTCTCCCGACTTTTTCTTATTCTTAAAATTTCTCACGATTTTTATGGAACTTGGTTTAATGCTTATATGAACAAAAAAATATATGAACAAAAAAAATATATATGAACAAAAAAAAGTGATTTTGGACGTCTGAAAGCAATTGAATTTTCTCTAGCTTATATCTAAAACAAAACCTTGCGAATTAGATAACTTCTGCTTTGTGAGTGAGAGCATATATGTATCCAGACAGGTCGTTCTCCAGTTCTCCAATGGGCATTCGTGCTCCACTGCGTGTCATCTGGCATATGTTAGCCAATGAGGACAAAGCAAACTGTTATTTGGATGTTCGTTTAGTTATTTCGGTCATTTTGTCCTGAGTTGTGTGAGTACACATGTCTTCGGGAAATAGTTTTAGAAATTATCATCTTTTGTTATGTCTGTGAGAAAGGTGAAATACTCGTGTACATTTCAAAAATCCTACACAGCTGACTTTCCTTCCATTATTTCCTCAAGGAAATGTAATAAATTTGCGATGTGTACCGCCTGTCGTTGCGATTTTTTTATTTCGCATGGTGGAAGGGCAGATGTTCTCAAACATCTGCATACACAAAAACACAAGGACAGCATGAATTGTTTTGAAAAAAAAAAAAAAAAACGGAAAATTAAATTTTTCTTCAGAAACAGAGGACCAAAAAGTTATTAATGCAGAATGTCTGTTCTCTGCCTTTTTATTGGAGTACAACCTGCCACTGAATGCATCGGATCACGCTGCAGCTTTATTTAGAAAAATGTTTCCCGATAGTGAAATCGCTAAGAAATATTCAAGTGTAGGAACCAAAACAGGTGCAATTGTTAAAGAAATGGGTTTTAAAAATACATCATCAGTTATTGATTGCAATAAAACAGCCCCGTTCTGTCTCTCTATGGATGGAAGCAATAATACCAATTCAAAACGGTATCCAATTGCTGTTTCTTTTTATAATCCAGAGTCTTCAGAAATTGAGTGCAGTTTACTTTCTGTCCCCACTTTAGAAGGACATTTGACAGGCTTTAATATACCACAGCTAATTATTAAAACTTTAAAACAAAACGTAGTCCCTCTGGATAATTGCTTAGCACTTGGTGCTGATAATACACCAGTATTGGTAGGCTTGAATACTGGTGTTGCAGGCATCTTAGGAAAATTCAGGCTTGCAGATTATGAGGTGCACTTGTCACCCCTTAAATTTAGCAGCTGAAAAAAGGGCAGCTTCTTTACCAATAAATGTGGATGAACACATTGTTGATATTTATTATTTTCTTGAAAGGAGTTCTAAAAGGAAGGAAAAATTGAAACAGTTCCAACAGCTGCATAACAGCAGTTTACAATTAGAAAACTTGGATGAAGTTATAAAATCAGCTAGGATTGACACCCCGTGGAGTTTAATTGGAAAACTGAAAGATGCTGATGGAATTTTAAAATATAGTGAACTGTTTAGAATTATGTTAGCCATCTTGACAGTTCCCCATAGTAATGCAGAGTGTGAGAGGATTTTCAGTGTTGTTGCGAAAACGAGGACTGAATTTAGATCTAATATGCGTGATGACACATTAAAAAAAAAAAAAAATATTAGGGAAAGCAGGCCTACGTGGCAATTGCTATGAACAAAATTATGACGTTTCTTTCAAAAGAAAGCAAAATCTGCCACTGTTTATAACATTTGTACGAAAACTGATTAAAGTTTTTTTTTTTAGTTTTCTTAAACGATGCAAGTAATAAAAATGGTTTTTATGTGTAAGGTATTTTTTTGTTGCTTGCATTTAAGAATTAGTTACTATTTAAAATCAATTCATTATTAAAAACTATGTTTTCATCATTTAAATGTTTTTAACATTGTGAAAAATCTCCCGATTTCTTAAAAAAATCTCCTGATTTTTGAGTGTCATAGTTTGGCAAGTATGTAGCATGTAATTATTTTATTTTCTTGTTAAAATCATTTCTGAAATCGGCATCTGAAGAATAAATTGGATCTATTCACTTTCCTAAATAAGCATATAATACTTTTTATTTAAATTAGTAAGCCAATCTAAACTTGAATTTTGGTTTACTTTAAATTTTAACTTGTCGTGCTTCTCTAATGTCTTAATTAAAAGAAAGCCTTTAAATTAATTTTAAAAACACACTTTAAATATTTTTGAATTACACAAATATAATACGTAATTGTTTGGTTAAAGCCCTGCTTAGTTTATCAGGACGTGTATTTCTTCTTATCTGTTTCGCGAACACGACATGTCCTGAATGGGAATAGTGAGCTTACTAGAAGCTATGTTCTGTGCAATTGTAAAATAAATGACTAAGATGCGAAGGGTTTAACTACCCTTTATTCTCCACGATATTAGAGGCGTTCCCACACTTCGGGATACAAAATCCAATCACTTGTTGTCTGAACGTAAAAATATAAGAACTACTAACTAACTAAATTTAAATAAGAGCTAAACTTAGAGTACCTTACACACATGTCTAACACTAAGACTGACCTTTTAAATTATTACGTATCTGGTACCTGCGAAAAACTACAACACGTAAATACTAATATTGAGAGAACTAAACTTCTGGTTTTAAAGTCGGACAGCAACTGATTCAAAGCTCGCGTCGAATACAGTGGCAAGAAGACTCACTTTCTCTCCCCAGCTAACTCTGTTCTTGGCGAAAAGCCACAACTTAAATACTTAAGCGTTAGCAAGTACAATTTGCATAAACATATTCATGCGTTTATTCTCGCTGGAAGTGGAAAATAAGAGATAACAATAAAGTTTTAAAATAAAGTAAACGTTAGTAAAACTTAAGATCCTTACGTACTTCCCGTCAGAATTAAGAAGTTTGAAAATAAGATCTAAACACTCTTGTTGAAAACTTCTAAATTCTAAGTCTAATGCGAGGCCAAACTTTTACAAAAACTTCTCACTAAATCTATGAAACCTAGAAAATATAGAAAAAGCAGTTTTACAACACATTCTCCAGGGACAAGTATTCTTCATCTGTTACTGCACCTAAAAACAGGAATTTTCTTGTCTCTTATGTGGCTCCTTCCAGAGATCTGGAAGGAAAACTAGTTTAATCATTTTGTTAAGCAATTAAATGGCAAATAGCATGAACACATATATATTTTTTCTTTTAAAACTCTAAACACATTTCATTCATACCTTTATTTATCTCCTCGTGCTCTCATTCATGTATTGT
This sequence comes from Stegodyphus dumicola, assembly GCF_044657685.1. Classification (NCBI taxonomy): domain Eukaryota; kingdom Metazoa; phylum Arthropoda; class Arachnida; order Araneae; family Eresidae; genus Stegodyphus; species Stegodyphus dumicola. The sequence continues at coordinate 91,803,301 of NC_140772.1, read as the reverse complement.
ACAGAGAGTAATATGTTAAAATTCAACACAACAAGACCTCAGACCACACCTTGCATTCATCTGTGAACCCTGGGGTACTATTTTAAATGAGTGGATAAATCGTCAGAGAGCCTAACTACATTAAATTCATTCCAAATTTTGCACATATCCACAATACGTAGTGTTATTTTCAGTCATACCATTAAGTCTGTTAAGTTAGAATACAGCGCCACCTATTGGATAAGGAGAGAAACTCTCACTTGGCCATCTGGATTAGGCTAAGCAACATGCCAGAGCATGTACTAGATCTGAATAGTTAATTACTGTCAATAAATTAGTTCTTTTGCTATAAAGTTCACTCAATAGTTTAGAATCATAGTCATTGACATTTATACAACGTTTTCACTTTTAACATATTACAGTATTTCTTAAATTTTAAAGAAACTGTTCACATGTATATAAAAAGACATTAACTAGCCATTAATTTTACACATTTAAAAACATACAGTAAAAATGCTTTGTTAACTTTCTCCTCTTCAAATCAAATGTTGTTTCTTTTACATTTAAAAACTACATTTCACTTATACAGACTAAACTGTCTTTTCTTAACATAATCTTTTAAATAAAACTTTATACAATATTTTTACAATCTTCTTAAGCTACCTTTCTTATTGCTGTTACAAAAGCTTTTAATATATTCAAGTATTTACACATTACTATTATACAATAATTTTAGATTTCTCGCGAGTTCTTGAAAAACATAGTAAAAAATAGGCAAAACTCATTTCTCGCCTTTTTGACGAAAAAGGTAGCCCTCACATGATATAAAACTTCTTATTTAATTCTGCCACTCGCAGTAAGAACGAAAAATTAAAGTTTCAAAGTAGACTATCAGTAAATTTTACTTATTTTTGTGATATTCGAACATCCGTTTAGTCGCCGACTCCTGAAAAGTAGCGAACACCATAGTTTGGTTGATCCGACGCTTTTTCCGGGACTGGCCCTCAGTTTCCTCCTCAATCCAATTTCTTTTCGGGCGTGCTTGATGGCCCTTGAAAAGCTTTTCCTTGTCGGCTGGTTTCTTTCCCAGTCGCTTGATGGTGGCTGCCCTTGGAGGCGTCGGGACATCTTTTGTCGGTAGTTGCCGGGTTCTGCTCGCTCGCTGTCGGGATTTTCATTGCTGCCTTTGAGTTTGCAACTGGCTTTCCCGGGTCGATTCGTGAAAACACGAAAAATTCGTGGAGTCCTTTCCAACGGTTCTCCATGTCTTTTCTCATAGATGCTATGACTGGGGTCCTTTCTTCTTGATAGCTTCGTACTGCTAGCCTTTCCGGTTTCCTTCTGTTGGAGTTGGTCATGGCTTTGCTTTTCTGGTCGGGGGAATATCTTCATTTTCTTGTTACCTCCGGTTTTCCATCAGGGGACTTTTCTTTTCTTGCCTGTATCTTTCCTTGTGGCTGACTCTGGCGGTCGTTGTTGTCGTGCCATGTCTTAAGATGGTGCCTGCCGTGCCGGATCCTGCAAGAGATCTTGAAAATTTTTCATTTTATTTCGATTGTAATACGGCTTAATTTGTTCGATATTTGCCGCAAATGTTTTTTGGCTTTTAAGACTACTACAGCGTGGGTTACTTTTTCATTAATATATGGCCCTTCAAACCGTGGGCAAAATTTGGCTAATTTGGCTTTATCTTCTGGCGCTGAAGAAAGTGAGTGTTTTATCTTTAACACGTCTCCCCCCCCCCATTATAAGTTACTTCCCGTCTTTTCCTATCATAATAAAGTTTCTGTTTCCTCTGTGATACTTCAGTGTTCTTCTTTGCTTCGTGAATTAACTTTTCTATATACGCCATTTGGAATTCAGGGGCCCTTTTTTAAACATAAAACAATTTATCTAAGGGATTTATAATTTTCCCGCCTAAAAATAACTCAGCAGGTATTTTTGTCCGTCGTGTCCTGTTTGACGGTCCTAAGGGCGAAAGCTAATTCATTGACATGGTTATCCCAGCTTTTATGAAAATTTTTAACATAACTACGAATAATTTTAACTATGTTTCTCTTGACCAGCTCCGCTATATTTGATTGCCGACGATACGGGACCATTTTTAAATGATGTATGCCCAGTTTTTGACATGTTTTCAAAAATATTGCTTATAAACTGAGGACCATTGTCCGATATAACTTTTAGGCGCGCCCCGTACTTTAAAATAGAATCAGTAACTAATTTCGCGGAGGCTCGTTTTAGGGGAAAAATTTCCATCCATTTACTATTCCTTTCCATCTATTTTTGACGAAAAAGGTAGCCCTAAAATGGTCAACCATAACAAGGAGATACCGACTTTTATTTAACTGACTTTTCGGGAAAGAGCCCAATAAATCGACGCCTATTATTTCATTTGGAAATTCTGATTTAATGCTATTTAGAAACTAGGCCGGGCGGAAATTAACATAATTAATTACTTGGCATGTTGGGCAAGACTGGACATACGTACTTGTTAGTAAAAACGTAAAAATATAAGAACTACTAACTAACTAAATTTAAATAAGAGCTAAACTTTGGATACCTTACACAGATGACTAACACTAAGAATGGCTTATTATTATTACGTATGTAGTATTCAAACTGTAGAAAACTACAATACGTCTTTAATATTGAGAAAACTAAACCTCTTGCCTTAAAGGCGGACAGCAACTGATTGAAAGCTCGCGTCGAATACAGTGGCAAGAAGGCTCTCTTTCTCTCCCCAGTTAACTCTGTTCTTGGCGAAAAGCCACAACTTAAATACTTAAGCGTTAGCAAGTACAATTTACATAAACTTACTCACGTGTTTATTTTGGCCGGAGGTGGAAAATAAGAGAGAACAGTAAAGTTTTAAAATAAAATAAGCATTAGTAAAACTTAAGATCCTTACAAGTTGAGAGTGAAAGTACTGCTTGGGAGAGAATAATAATATAGAGAATGCCCAGGAAGTCAGCGTGCACCTATGTTTGAATATGACAAAGAGTATGTAATTTTCATTTATTTATTCAATACATATTCAAGGTCAATACTTATGTATACGAACAGTGTATGAAGCGAATCTGACTGTGCTTCATTGTTTTGTCGCATCCACACAGTTGTTTGCATCTCTATCTTCTCCTTGAAATTCTGCAGATATTCCTCACAATACTTTGTCTGCTGTTCAGAGGTCCGGTCTTCCTTTGACTTTCGTAGGGGCGGATATGTTGGAGAAGCGGAAAGAATTTACCAATATCAAAATTGTTCGTTAAAGAAATTACAGGCATGAAGAGCAAAATGGTTTGGAGCACCGACCTATTGTCCACATAAATGATCACCCATGTTTCCTTTCTATTGCAGCTGAGGTAATTATTAGACTAGCAACTGTGAAAATAGATATTTCGTTCACACGTTCATCATGAATTCTTCATATTCACACACTCATCATGAAACCTGTGTGACTATGAGCTGCGTCGCCTTTAGCACATCAGCTAATACCGTAACAATACTATAATCAAAGTTACCCGGATATCCAGGAATACGGGGTTCACCCGGTGCCTTGCATATTACATAGGATTTACATGTTATATATGTAACTCTTATGTAGTATTTTATCTCAATGAATATCCTAAGGAGTCCTGTCAATTAAAGGAATAGCATTTAAAATAAAATTATAATGTGCATTTAATTTGTGAATTCCTATTTAGAAAATTTTACATTTACATGTATTGAAATTAATCACATAATTTTAATTTATAAAAATACAATATTTTGCATAAATTATTTAATTTGGTTATGCTATACATTTAGATGAAGTATTACAGAAATGTAAACATACGATGTACGAATATTTTTAAAATTAAGAGCGATCATAATAATATTTAATTTTATACGTGCAAAATTGTGTGTAACTTTTCATATTAAATTACTTCATATGAAATGTTCAATGAATAAGTACAGTATTTCAGAAGACATGTTACAATAATATTAGAAGATAGTATGTTAGATTACACAATAAATTCAGCATTTTATAAAGTATGTTACATGAAAACATTGTGTACTTTTAGGTAAGCAAGTATCTTCTGAAAACAAGCTTTACATTTAATCGCTTAACATCGATAAATATTGTCATAATTTCTCCATCTTGACAATATTTTCTACAGATATTTCCGTTGACAATATAAAAAAAAAATATTATAATGCTTGTACGAGTACATGCGACTGTTTTGGGGTTTTAAACAGATGCTTTACGCTTAGTCTATCCAAGACATATATATTTAATGGCTCCGTACGTTAGACTTGAATTTTAAAAAATAAATAATTTCTGCATATACATGAAAGCAGTGATTCAAATACCCTTCACTCAAAGACGAATATAATTCTTCAGAACTAGAAAGGAATACGATAAATAAAAAAATGGGATTCAGATATGGCATTTATGATTAATGGTCCATGCAATATGACTTTATCATAGTAAAAAAAAAAATCTTTTATCTTGAAAGAAATCTGTTCTACCCTTCTACTCAGAGATACGAATCTTGATTTAAAATATAAAGAGGCATTTATCTTTGTTAAAGCAGCCTGAAAAAGTTCTGATCAATACGATCACCGGATTATAGTCCTTTTAAATGTTTTGTATATTCGGAGTATTTGTGATGAGAGCAATAAGTTATTATCTTAGCTTTGAAAGAAACCTAGATTCTCCAATTTGGCATTTTAGGCGTCGTATGTCTTTCGACTGCCAGTATAGATTTTTAATATCGACTACCTTGAAGCAGGTCTTTGATGTCTCAACTCAAAAACAGCTTTCTGAAATTCGATGCAAATCTATATAAAAATCAAATCATCTTAACTCGCAAGAAAGGCGAATATTTCTTTATATTTTTATCAGTTACATCTTTTTGAAATCTCCGGGAAAGGTTTCTGGCTTTATGGCAACTTTTCTTTGAGATATGTTTCTCCTTCGCTCTTGAAAATTGGATTCGATGAGGAACAGAAATTCGAAATTCGACAACGAGTGTCGAAAAGCTAAAATTTAAATGTAAGAAAAGATAAAAAATGAGCATCAAAAATAATAAAATTTCAACTAGAATTAATATTTGGTGCACAGCAATGGAAAGAAGTGGTAAGCCAGTTGAATTAAGTAGTATCTAAATCGCGTAGATCTAGATTATTGAATTGATCACGTAAATCTAAATTATTGAAATTATTGTCTAAAATAAAAATCTAAATTATTGTCTGGAGTAGTTTTAAGAGGATTTTATTGTTTTCTCGGTAATTACACAAAGAATATAATTATAAGAAACTAATAAAAATTTGAATAAAAGCAAATAATGATTTTACATCGGCGTAAATTTTGTTGTATAAGTTAGATTTTTTACACAAATCCTAAGTGAATTAGAGGTTGCACTTTATGCCGAATTTTCAGTTCTACATTGATTTGTTTCCTTTTCATTTAGATCCATTTATTTATTTCTAGAATTTCCTTTATTAGTTGTAGCCAATTCAAATTACGTTTCCAAGATATCAATTTTGTAAATCGCAGTTATTCATGAGTACTTCATTCAAAGAAAATGCAGTTTTCAATCATTCACATTTTTTTTTATTGTATATCTGCGGTTTCTGAACATTAGACAGCGCCTGTTTTGCTTACAGAAGTATACTTAATCTGAAAATTGAAGCCGCGTGACTATTTCTCTTAATTTTTTAATAGATCGCAAAAATGCTCACTATAACTTGAATGATTCTTTATTAAATTGGCTTTTTATCCTATAAATTTAGCTGTTAAAGTAGACTTAGGCTATTGATATTTAGGAATATTTTATTTTAAAAACATCTTATTGTTACTTTCGTTATCATTTGAAAATGATTCTATTTGCAATTTTAAGACTAGTCAACCTTTGAGCAAAGTAATTGCCGATATCAGTCTAAGAATTCGTATCTAGAACGTTTTGGGCAAAAATTTGTAGAGACATAAGATTTTTTTTTTTTTTTTTTTTTTTTAACAGGAGAGATGAAAAATGAGCTATGCCCCCGCCGGGACTCGAATCATAGACCTCTCGAATACGAACCGAGTGTGCTAAACACTACACCACGAAGGCATGCTAAGAAGGTGCGAGAAATACCTTAAAATTTACTAAACCCGATATCATATTTGTGGCAGTTTGAAATTTTTGCGTGTATTACAGAAATAAAATTTAATTGAGCGATACGCTCTTCTGCTTTTCAACAAGAATTCATTTGAAAAACTGTTTCTTGAATTTCAGATGGGGGTATTAAAAGACAATTACTATTTCGTGATTTCTATATGTAACATAAACTTTATATATTAAGCATGTCATTTTACTTTTAAACTTCTTGAGTTCCTTAAAAGCAGAAGGTTAGGTTTTCAAGCATATAATTTAAACAACTGATTACTAATGAGTTTTCACGGAAGGGTCACAAAATATTCCGCAGTTTTTATTATAATTTGCAATATGAATTGAAAGGCATTTCTCTGATGTTCTTTTGTGTAACTTTAAAAGTATCTAACCGGCAATACGAATGTCCTGAATTCAATTCCAAATAACAGCATGGTCAAATTTCAAAGATTTATCTCGCCATCTCGTCTAACTCTCCAGCTTACAACGGCCGATATTTCGTCACCAAACGTGGCTACGTTGAAGTTTGTGATTTACGACAAGTGTCGCTCTAGTGGTCCTTTCGTTAAGTCTATTTTGAGGCTCTTCTCTGAGAGTTTTTTTGTTCTTTATAACTGATATTTATTTGAATTAAATTTTTATTTATTTACATAATATTAAACATATTTATAAAATAGGTTTTGTAGGATTTCCCTTATTATACATAAGAAATTATTTCAAGTTTAGTACTTTCCCTGAACCTTTCATTTTCCCCTCCCATTTCCTCGCCAGGATGCAGTTAAGTGAAGTGAGTATTCAAACGAGTGAATCTCGTAAGTTATTCAAAGCATGCTGCCGCTAGCTAGCGTACGTTACGAGTCTGTTCTTGCTGTTACGCAGTTTGGCCATTTAATAAGTATAACACTGGGTAGGTTGTTGAGTCAGCCTAGTTAGCCTTAACTTTAAGTGTTTGCACTACTCATCTTTGAATTTATTGTGCAGCTATTCTCAAGTTGTCGGTCTTATTGTAAGCACGAAGTTCATGCATTTTCTGTTCAGAGTCTGACGAATAATAAAGGGTTATTTTCACTCTTCTTCTGTGCTGGTATTCTTTACGCCTGTGAGAGATGTCGCCAGATTCCATAGTAGGATCTAGCAGAGTTTATGTAACCAAAGAGAGTACGAACATATAAATTTATATAACATGTTTAAAAATTTATTTGTAGTCATATGCACTACATACATACACATTTTAAATAATTAAAACATATTATTTCTTCAAATTACTTAACATGAATCAAAACCCAAAGACATATAAACAACATCCTTAATTAAAAGTAGCAGGTGAATAACTGTTGGTTATTTAGATAATTCATTACAATCGTGATAGTTTCCTTAATCGGAAAGCTCGTTAATATCATCTGTAGTAGCACGACAACGTCGTAACGACGTTGCAAATTGGTCCGGGAGTTTGTAAAGTGGTCGTGGTAATTTTTACGACGTCTATACAACGTTACAAAGACGCAAAATATTTGCCGTTACATCTTGGCAATTTGTCGACGTCGCTGAAACGTCATGATATGACCGCTTTTAGATGTGGTCTTTTTAGCGTCTTTTTCATAGTTCATCAGTATTACTTTTAAATTGAAAAGAGACTAAATATGCTCTTTTAAGAATCTGAAGTCCGCATAAGATTTATTTTGCAATGTTTCATTACTTTATTTCATCTAAATATTATATTAATCTAACGTAAATTTATGTAATGAAATATAAATTTAATATAAATACTTTGACTATTAAATTTAATTAGTACTAAAAGTACGTGCTAAATTTTTGTTAATATTTTGTTAAAATATATATTATTTAAAATATTTTTTTATAAATATTATAGAAAAATATTTAAGAATGAAACTAATCTATAAAGTAAGTTATTAATTAAGCATTTTATATATTTTAATAAATCATATTTCCGAAATCAATGCAAATCGCATGTTAGCAATTATTTTATTGCTGAAATATGACTTTATTTATTATTTTTGAAGTAAGGACGAATTTATTTGAATTAATATGGTGACATAGCATGAAACATTTTACCGAATACAGTGCAAAAAGTAAAGTTTTCGCGAAGATATGATTGCGTGAAGATGTATTCACGGATAAAAATGTGGCGATTTTGAGAATTCCGAGAAAACGTCCTATGTTAAAAGACGATACATATCCATGCATATTTAACGGTTGTCAAATATATGACGGAAACGAACATCTGAGCCCGAGGCTTGCGCGCTTTGACTAGCAGCCAAATTCAAACACGTTAGTTATCTGCGCGATAAATTTCAGACTCCATCTTATTTTTAGGAATGTTTTCTTAACGGTTTTGCAATTCACCGTCGGAATTAAATACTGGTTAGCTTCAATACAGAAAGAGAACGACGTACAAAAATATAAAGATGGCAGTTTGTTTTGAATTGAGGAGAAATCTTCGTGGTAATGGTGAATTTCTGCTAATTTTGTTTGTGAATATCTGCTTGCAACGTGATAACATCGTCCATACAGTTAAATAGTGTTCTGTTTTGGTGTTTTGTGACTTTCCAGTGATTAAAATTATATTGTGGTTTTTCCATCTTCAGTGCCTCCAGCGGTGCAATATTTGGATACACGGATTCTCTTATAGCGTCCTAATTGCTATAGCGTATATCATTCATATTAATTGATTATTGTGTTCATGATACAGGTTGGTGCTCAGACTTTGCGCATATAATCCAAAAAATAGTGGAAAGGAAACATTAGCATTACTATGAAATAGTGTAATCTATAATTATGCCAAATTTAATTGTATAGTTTTGAAAACACTAAAAATTTTCATTGATTTCAAATTGTAGTTTTATCACTTCTTGTTTGGTATCTACTATTCTTCCAAACACTGTGTAATTCACCTTTTTTAAATATTGCCGTTATGTATGTCTATTAGATTATCTCAACAAATGAAATTTGGAAATTAGGTTTTGTTCTTTATTAAATTTAAGTATATTCATTATACTTAAATAAGTATATTAAGTAAGTCATTTAAGTATAGTATATTCATAATTTAAGTATGTTCTTCGCTTACATTTTATGTGCTTGTGATAGCAAAGAAACTCATAATAAATAGAAACAAAAGGTTTCATCGTGTGCTATTTAACGAAGAGCTTACTTTAACGTACTTAGCTTACTATCGTATACTATATTATTTATATTATTTCTGTACAGTATCAAAAGGAAAGTTATTGATTATAAAAAGTGCATGAAATGATCCTAAAATGATCATTGTAATCTAGCACTATTCTAAAATGTAGAAACTAAAAATAGGTAAATGCATTAACATATGATCTAAAGAAATGGCGTTAAAAAACATCAGCATTACTAGTAAATACTGAAATCCATAATTATTACACTTTTAATTGCTTAGTATTTAAAAAAACGCAAATAGGTTTTTATTAATTGGAAATTTTAGTTCTATTACCTTCCTACTGCTATTTATACTTTTAAACACTATTAATTCATGTTTTTTTCATAAATAGTGCTGTCATGTATGTTTTTCGTAAGGTTATTATTTCATTTTAGATATGAATATGGGAAGTTATTAGATTTTGGTATATTTTTGCGTAAAATATTTTTGATCACAATTAACTAATTTATACTGTCTTTTCTTTGCATATCTTAGAGATATAGAAGTTAATGGTTATATTTTTTACTGTGAAACGCGAATAAATTTATACTTGACTTCAGGTAAAATACTGATTATGTTATTTTAAGAACACTTCCTAATTTATCATGACAGAGCAAGTTTTCAATGCCTCTGAGATTTAACAGAAATAAATGTGATAATGCTGTTATCAGAAACGCTCTTTTTTTACCCACATATGTATCTTTACTTTATGTCTAATTGAGTTTTATTTACTTGAAACCTACTATTAATGTTATGTATTTATAATAAACACTTTCATAATTACTCTCACATAAGGGAAAAAAATGATGAAATATTAAATAACCGTAACTTAGAATTTATGTTATTTAAAAAATATAGTTTAAAGTACTGAAAATAATTAAGGCTATCATTAATTATGCAGATTTAGTCTAAAGAGAAATTTAAAAACTATTGTTTAAAGTACTAAAAATAATTAAGGCTATTATTAATTATGCTTATTTAGTATAAAGAGAAAAAAAATATCTTTAGGTTTTCAGGAAATGATAAAATATTTAAACTTTAAATCAATACAAGGAAAACAAAATTTTAAAAAAGAAGAAAATATATTAATTATTAAGCTTATTTTTCTGCATAAATCAATATGTAACACAAGGACATAATATAGACATTTTCACAACTGCTGCAAAAAGATGGAATTTTGCGAACATTTAGGCGTCTTTAAGACGTCGTGATACGATGCTTTCACAACCAAAATTATCACCTGTGAAAGACACAATAACGACGTCTATGCGACAAAAACCTCATCTGCAAAGACGTAATAAAGACGTCTTTGCAACGGTTTCAAAACAGTGGATGTTCGCGGACATCTGGGCGTCTTAAAGACGACATATTACAACGTTTTTGCAACGACATCCGCGACGAGTTTGCAACGTCGTTACGACGTTGCTGTGCTACTCGAGAGAGAGTACGATCATACAGTTTAACATATAAATTTATATAACATGTTTAAAAATTTATTTATAGTATTATGCACTACATACATACACATTTTAAATAATTAAAGCATATTATTTCTTCAAATTACTTAACATGAATCAAATATTATATAATATTTTTATAGTAATGTGTTTGACGGTTTCTCTTCTTCATCATCCTCTTTATTCTTTTATTCTTCTAATCTATTTCATTTTGGAAATTAATTAAATCATCATCAGTCAGTTTACCTTGTTGGTGATTCGTTAATTGTTCTGTATCCTCTCTATTTGATATTTGGTTCGAGTATATATGCTATTTCAACCAGTTCTTCGCCCATGTGCTCCAATTTATCATAAACATAGCAATCTTCCAATACTGCTTGCTGTAGACATGCCACGTGTATTGTTCTGAGACTTATTTTGAGAAGTTATAGTATTCTGGGGATACATTGAAAAAATTGTATTCCAAAAGTCCAACGATCCAAAAATCCCCAAAATCAATTAATATACAACATACATTTTCTTTTTATATATTTCACGTCTCCAAATTATTATATTACTTACCACACAATGACAATAGTAAAAAATATAAACCAAAACATCTACAATGATCACATAGCGTAATTATTGCAGTGTCTAGTGCAGTGACATTTCACACTGCATCGTGCACACAAAAACTATATATCTATGTACATGCTGGCGATTAACTTGAATTCTTTTTTTTTTTTTTTTTTTTTTTGTCGTAAAAGCAAACCATCGTACGGCGGGGTTTGCCTGTACTTCATGGATCTCGAGAAACATTTTATGTGATTTTAAATCGTAACGTTCTTCAAGCGTAGATGAATGGGTAATTCGAACACAGGAAGTTGGGTTTCAAATAAGAATACGAGCAACTGCAAACGATACTTCACTGGCAAAATCCTCCCACTTCCGCAAATTCATTTAAATATCAAAATTTAGGAATTACTGAAATCTAATAGCAGCTATTAAAATTCTTCCGAACTTTTATTTACATTTCTGATCTAGATCCCTAAACCATGATTTTAATGTCCCTTTATACACCTCATTCAAACATAAAGAGTTCTTTGTTCGACCATGAGTAAAATGGGGCAAGAATAACGAATGCTAGGAGTTTGTCCCTCCCCGATTTAGGGTAACGAAAGGACTGATTATATGGCTCATAAATCAGTAGATATAAATTTACTCTTTCCATTAAAATGCACATTATAAGCAATACCTTAGGGTAGCTAGACACTGACTGCTTTTATGAAATAAATTACCCATCTAACAATCAATATATATCAATTTAAGAAGGATTTAAAAAAATCTGTCCAGATGCGTTTGAACTGGGTTGCAGCCCATGAGGACAAATCGGCTTATTGAACCCAGAAATGATTTAATTGGAATTGATTGGGTGAAATCAAAAATGGAATCGTAGTCCTTCCCAAGCAGAATAGTTAACTGCACATTTGTTGCAAGGAGCAGCGAAGCTTTAACAATTCAGTTATCATTACGTATAAAAACCTATTCTTCTTTCAATAATAATTTCAGTAGAAAAGAAAGGCTTCAAAATTTACTTTGACGCCTTTCAAAGGAGAACAGTTACACTTATCCCTCTTTCTGTAACGTTTAGGGACCTTCGTAAAATTAAATTGGCATTTAATAAGAGCTTTTTTATCTTTTGGGGCATTATATTTTGTGATTAAGGTTTAAAATATTACGGAAAGATTTTCCTAATTGTGCGAACAATAGAATCTCTCTTAACCGGTAGCAAAGAGACTTCAGGATATGAGATTTTTAGAGATAAATAAATATATATTTCAAGAATTTTCTAGAACTGCTTATGTTTGGTGATCCAATCTCTAGAAACTGCTGCATGCGAAGTCTTTGGTGGTGATTTCGATCTGTCGGTCACAATTAAAAAAGTAACGGCAAAAACCGTACATACTATTTAAATTTAAAACACATGTGTATGATTTTATGTTTCCTAAAAACAAAGGTAAACATCCTTTTTAAGTTATTATACGTAATTTTAGGCGAAAGGTATGAATTTCTTAATGTGAATTCGCAGTTCTTTTTTAGCGTCAGTGTCTACCTGCTTACCATATTGTCGCTGGGTTTTAAAATTTCAATGTATGTGTGCAATGGGGCTTCCTAAAATCATGTGCTAATATCGATGAAAATTGCTTGACAAATTATATGAAAGTTTGCAATTCATTTATCAGCTTCCTTCCGCGTAACATTTTCGCTTTGCGTGTCGTTTTCATCTTTTATCTTCTCCCTTAACATCAGCATCTTTCTCCTTTCCCAGTACGTACTCTATTATTTAATAGTCATCTTGAGGAAGTATGACGAGAACAGAATTATTTACATCCAACCGAGGCAGCGCCTTCTCTTAATCAGCACTAATCTGTTTCGAACTTGTAAATAAATATATTCACGGTGTTGGGCATGATCATGGGATAAGATTTAAAAGAGAGAATCTTCGTCACTCGACACGTCATCTACGATCATGATCGCAGGTTAAAAATGACGTAAAGTAATGTTTCTAAATCCTTCCGGGAAAAAAAAGGGGGCGGAAGAAAAGAAAACAAATGGCATCTTTCAGCTTCAAATGTTTCCGAAAAATCATCTTCAAAGTGCTCATAATGTGGGGATTGTGGGAGATGAAATCGCATTTTGGATGCTCTTGGTTGTATATATTTTTATCTCATAGGCCTAAATTTCGAATTAAAAATTATGCATTCAAAATATGGTCATTTTGATGTTAGCATTTACTTTGGTGCATGTTAAGATAGATTTTATTGTACTAGAAATCATCTTCTATAATTTAAACTGATAACCGCACTATTTGCTTACTTCTGAACCCCTGAAAGTTAAATTTTTCTTGTGGTTTCTTTGAGAAAAATATCTTTGGATAATATGGTGTGATCTTGATATTCAGCTTATGATTTTTATTTATTAGAATATAAAAGGAATGAAATTCTTTATGAAACGTTTTTTGAACTGAAATTTTCAATGTAGATTTTCCTAAAATATTATTTTTTCTTACGGCAAATGAGTTATTACGAGTACAAGGAATGTAACGTAGGACTGTGTGTAGATCCCTGTTTTCAAATTTTTCATACGAAAGGAGAATTTTAAGTAATATATTTAGTTTTCAGATGTATAATGTTAAAAATCATAAAATGGTGAGTAATGAAAACAAAATGTGTAAAATATCCATTTAAACAAGAAATAAGGTAATTAAAGTATATAGTATAAAAATATCTATAAAGCATAAGCCGTTTAAATAGTCTATAGAGCATTATTAAACAATGCGTTGATACTTCGGAAATTTCACGGATTTTGGCTTAGTAGCAAAAAAGTCCCCGGTCCTGGACAGACGCTCGCGTAAGACACGGCCGGCCTCCGCGATAAGCGCGCGTTTGCGCTACCCGGCTCGAAGGGATTAAATAAAATACAAGCATATAGGATATACAAAATGGAATAAATGACTTATAGTGCTGTCTTTGGAATTGACACATATGTTAAATTTTTCAAGTCCCCCTATCCTATGCAAAGCTCACACACATATTTATTGTACCTTGCAAAAGTAATTTACATTTTTTTTTTTTTTTTTTTTTTTTTTTTTTTAAAGGAAGAACATCGAAGCTTATTAACAGAAAGAACATCTTTGATTTTCCATGGGTGTAAGAAAGTTCTTCTTTGTTTCTCTCATTGTTCGGCCATATCTAAACTAAACTCACAGTGTCTAACATTTGCATTGTCAGTAGTTTCCTTATCGATGATCCATCATCATCATAGATAAGTAAAGGCTATTCAAAAGCCAACGTCGAGCTCAATGTATGACGCAATTTTCGGGGGATTTGAAACAAAACATAAATTTTGTATGTGTTTGTGTTGTAAAAACTGACAACTCCTCAGCAACACACATACTCAACAATTTATATTTGACGTAACTTCCATAGTTGGATGAAGTAAAATATTAAAATAAGAAGCATAAGATGGATATTTTTGTTCTTTTTTCTTATCACGTGAAAGATACATTATCATGCTGCACAATTTCATCTTTCGCATGCTTCAGCGAAAGAGAGGTTACATTTTGTACGGTTTATTATGCTAACAAGCGGAATTCTTTATTAAAATATTTTTTATAAAATTCATAGGAGTAAAAAAATTGTCGTAGTAACAGTTCAATCAACTTATAAATGCTATACTCCCAAATAGCTTCAACTCGTTTCCTTTCATTTTTTTCGAATAAAGATAGCCATTTAATTTGTTTTAACATAAGTTTATAAGGTATTTCTCCCGCCTTTTTAGAATGCCTTCGTAGTGTGGTGGTGGTCTGCTCGCTGGGCGCGTATTTCAGAGATCCGTGGTTCGATTACCTGAGAAGGCTTTGCTCATTTTTCAAGTTTCTTGCTTCCAAATAACCTAATGTCTCTACAAGCTAAAAGCGAAAATTTTCTGCCGAATTATCTCGTTTCGCAGTATACATTGAACAAATAGGTATCTTGCTTTTGTAGAGAAAAATTATTTATTAACTGTAATATTTTTACCTTTCTTTTCATGAAATAAACAATTCTCAGTTAAGGCATTCTGTATTTCTGAAGTAAGAGCAAATGAATCAATTTTTAATCTTTGCTGTATACTTGACTATAAAAAGCACACATATATCTCTGTTTTCAAGAATCTATCCATAGGCATTGTTTCACTGAAGAAAACAGGACGCCTTAAATTCACGTTCTGCAAATGAAAACTTTATAATTTTCTTTTGATCATTGAGAGATTTTCTAAAAGTAATTTAAATGATGCCGTTGTTTTGGAAAGACGGGAATTAATAATTTTTTTTTTCAAACACAAGATTTAAAAAATGCCATACAAGATTTCAAACACAAGATTTAAAAAATGCCATACAAGATTTCAAACACAAGATTTTGGTTTTTTTTGCCAAAATATTTAAGATTTGACTTTATGGTTATAAAAATGTAAAAAGCCTTTCCTAAAATGATTTGATATTGCCAGCGGTGTCTGTGTTATTGCATACGAACGATCAGAGTTGTTTCTTCTACTGGCAGTCTGCTATATCATCCTTTAAGCTACACACACATATTTACTCAACATTGAAATAGCTTCAATAATAATACCCATCTTTTTCCTCCCATTAAAGCAACCATTTATAAATTCACAAGTCACAGAATTTAAAATCACCTTTCCAGTTTCTTTTTATAAATACAATGAAGCATTATATAAATTAAAAAAATGGGACTTTCTGAGCAAAGACCTTTCTCCTTTTTCAAAGCCTTTGGAGCATATATAATTTTATTTTCTAACTTATTTTGTTTTTATCAGATTCTTATTGTTCTGTAAACGTACGGTTCTCTTGACCTGCTGAAATTGCTGTTATCTCAGAAATATCTATGATAAGCACTTCCAAGCATAATAATTAATTCCGGTTTCCGACATAAGGAATTATCATGGGAGTTACGTAGAAACCTGTTTATCCATTTCTATAAATCCTTATAGTTAAGCATACTGGATTAAATCAGTAAAAGGAAAAATTAGCGCTTTGATGTGATGCGCTTAATGATAGTCAAATCATCAGGGATTTAGAAGTTTCTGAGAAATGCATCAATGAAAAGTGAAACACAGAGCAATGCTTATGTCTAGATAAACAGCTGAGGAATGTCTCTTAAATCGATATATGGAAGATTCATTCAGCAGTGCACTAACTGGGTCTTATTATTCATAGAGATCTGTGAAACACATCTGAATATTTATTCTCCGGTGGAATTAAAGCCAGCGTTTGTATTTTAAAATTAAATATATGAAAACTCTGGAATGTTAATGGAAAACGAAATATTAAATACAAGCGACTTTGAATAGTTAACAAGTACATGGGTTTACTGTTGCTTGAGTTGATAATTTGTGAATATGCTTCAAGGGATTTCCATTACAAAGAACAATCTGAACATATATGTAGAATTACACCTATTCTAAAATCTAGAAAATAATATTTAACTTTCCGTCACAGAAGTTATGTTTACTACATACATATTCGCTTATTGTATTTTTTGCAAGAGATGCGGATTCTTCCATTACAAAGCGTATTTTCATTTTACTCATAACTCTGATAAATATAAGCATTCTTTTCAATTTTGTTATTTATTTACTTGTTCTGGAAAATTATGTTAGTAGTATTATGCATTTCTCTTATTAAAAAACACAAAATATATAATTAATTACGGAAGAATGACGAAATATTTTTGGTGTAAATGTTATATAAAAGTGTCATAAATGAACCTAATGGCTGTGTCAACTACTTTTCAAAACATGTTTTTGGTTCTTTAGAAATCGTCTTTAGGAAAAAAAAAACTCAGTGGCGCAACAGCTCTAGTGTCCATGGCCTGCTGTGCCCTTTTTCAGCTTTCTTGAGCTTTGAACTTTGGACTGCATCAGCATATGGCCTGGAGAAGTGGTCAGCTTATCGCAAGACCCCCCCTCGGTGTTTAGTTCCCAAGCGAACTTCGTACTCTATTTATAGACCCACTTAATGGATGAAAGCCTGACTCAATCTTGTCCAGCCCGAGGATGGAACCCCGGACCTGGACAGTACCTTCTACATGTATATGTAGTGTAGCTGCGCGACGCGCTAGCCACTTCTCCACTGCGCATTCAAATTTCTTCTGTTCTTGATCTAAATCTTGGCATTTTTTATAACATTTTAGCGATTTCTAAAGTTGTTACATCTTCTAATTTTTTCACAATTTATATCATCACCTATGAAAAAATATTATAATTCAGATGATTGTCCCGTCGGACCATCATCAATAACTCAGATCATCATGATTATTTACACAACAGTTAAAAGCACAGTTTCCTAACACTGTACAATGCAAAAATAAAAAAAAATGTAATTCGTGGTTCGCAATAACAAAATGTAGCAAAATTAGGCAGCCATTTTTCATATTACGTTTCAGTTGCTTGAATAGACTGACATCCACAATAAATATTCCACTAATTGGTTACTGAAAAATCGAGGTGTAAGTCCTAAATTTCGTGGAATACTTTTATGGATAAAATTATCTTCAAACGTATGGGAGAACATGAAAAACTGACCTCAAGATTTGAAGTCAGGTAGAGCTGCAACTGTTTGTGAGCATTATCAACTCATAAACTGGTTTGCGAAATATCTACTAGTAGTACAGGACTTTTAAATGATTTCAGCTTATGGAACAGGAGTAACGATAAGTTTTTTCCCATTATACGACAATACGTACCAAAATGTTTCCTACAAAAATAAAATTCATCTATGAAAATGCGTATGAGTACATTATTTGATTGTGTAAAAACTACATTTGATCGTAGCCCAATTGACGCGTATTTAGTTACATAGTATATGTTAACTGTTATTTTCATTTTTTAAAATAATACTTATTATTTCAATCCTTTGGTGGATCCAGCACTTAATTTCACTTACAATAAATTCTGCACTAAATATATAGTACTCCATTTGAAGTGAACAACGATCTTTTACTAACGAACAACAAATTTAATTTACGAACAATAAATTCTGCACTAAATACATAGTACTCCATTTGAAGTGAACAACGATCTTTACTAACCTTTTAAAACGGTTATTCGACTTCAGCAACAGGCCTCAGTATGACAAACACAATTTAAATAAAATATATAATTAATTTAACATATCTATCATTCAGACCAGTGTTAAAACTGGGGAATATGTCTCATACGGTAACATCGAAATTTTCTGCATTGTTAAATGAATAAAAAGCATTCTTCGAAGCGATAGATAATCGTTCATACAAATTTATATTTTGCAAATTTTGATTCCCTATATGTCATAAAAATTTCATTGTTTCATAAATTACAATTTCATATTTTTAAATTTATAATTTCTACATGTCATCTTATTAGATTTAAACTTATGATCTAATATCCGGAAAAATCTCAAATCCCAAATCGTCGAAGTCCCAAAGAGTACGGATCTCGAACTTTGTACTGTATAACTTTTGAAAACTACGACTGAAAAGTGCTTAATGATATCCAAGTTTCAATAACTTCTTCATATGCTTGTATTAATTAATAACACTTTATGCCCATATCATTCTCTCAATAATCCTAAATAAGCTTTAAACGGTCTGATTTTGCTTAGCGACTAGAATTATTGAAATAGCGTAATTTCTAAAACTAAATTTTTGTGATGGAGTATCTCCACCATTTGTATCATTCGAATTTATATAGTATTAAAGTAGAATGTGGTCCGTTATAAAATACATAAACATACCTTTCTTAGTTTTCCTGTGCTTTGTCAAACTCAACATAAATTAAACATTTAAATATCTAAGTACAATAGCATTAATCTTTCATCAGTTATAGAAATTGGAAATCGAAATCTATCCTATATAATTTTTAATATATTCAATTTAAGTATGAGATTAGAATATAATAATATACCATTTTATTCAATTACACCACAAAAACACATTTTTCTACCAATTTAAATCTGACACTGAACTTTAACTTTTATTTTTAACTTCTCGTCAGATTTGATTGATATAATCATATTTAAAGTTTCACATTTTTCAATTGATTTTTTTAAAATTTTCCATAAAAAGATATAATACATCTATAATGTTCGCTTGCTTAATTCAATATGGCAAACATACTGGGACTATTGCAGAAGTAAAGGCATGCTTTCGTGTAGGAATTTCTAAGGAAAACAGGTAGCTTGAACACTGACTTTTTATTGACTTAACTTTGTTATTTTAAAAATGTGTTTCCCGATTTATTTCAGAAGTGAAATTTAACTATCATAATTTAGTTTTTAAATGCCTTTTTAAAATTTCGCCACTAATTTGAAGCCCTCTCCAGCCGTTCATCTGAAGTTATGTACCACACTTCCTTGTTTTCGCTCTGAAAGCCTCATCCTTGTTTTCGCTCTGATTGCGTCTATTTTGTCCTTCTTAAAATTAATATAAAACATGAGTGCCAGCAACTAACATCTTGGTTTTATTTTATGGTTGATACTGACATGAACTGAAATAGTATTTTTTACTTTTGTTAAAAATTATTTTGGAAAACAATAACATGCAGCAATTAGAATTAATAAACTATATTTCAAGATTCAGTTACTCGTGAGTGGCTTTCGTAAAAATAAGAAAGTATTCTATATATATTTAATTTCTTCCATCACCGGAAGCTATGATTCTGTATAATTAAGTGAGCGTTATCGAAATTATAAAATATGTTTTAAATTTGTGCAATTGCTCTGAGGTCCTCATTATATTATATGTTATCTTTATCTTCACATATAAATTTGCGCAACACAGTTAGTATTTATAACTGCGCATTATGTTATTCCTTTGCTTGCCATGGAGAAATCACTAGCATTTCTAGTAAACTGCTTAACTACTACTGCTAAAGAACATTTATTTAAATTTTTTTAGTAACAGCTTAAAGCTTGAATAGCTAAAGTAAAGAATAATTGCTCTTCTAGAATAAAGAAAATCATTTGCCCAGAGCGTTAAGATAAGAAGGAACAAAAACGTTAGGCTTGAACTTTTCAAAAGAGATTTAAAATGATATTTTCAGCTGAATGCTTTCTTTATTTCCATGAATTTAATAAAAGCAAATTTAATATTTTTATTTTGGTCTCTTTCAGTTTAAGATTAAAAATAGTTTTGTATAGCAGGAATCAGATAAATCAAAATTACGCAATGACGCACTTTCATAAGAAAAACTTAAAATTATGAAGCATACTTGGAAAAAATGTTCAACAATAAGGAAAACTTTTTATTTTTTTTTCTCATTCTTTACTTTTGAAACTTACTTTTGATTTTATTTCACTTGAAACAATTGCAAAATTCCGACAAAGTAAAATTCCACCATAACCGTATAAGAGTCTCTCTTGAGATATAACTCGAAATTCTGAGAATCGAGCATTACGTTAAAGATTTTTAAGCAAACATAAAGAAGGTATCCAGGAGTGAAAAAAAAATAAACTCAAAGGTTCTGTCAAGATAAAGTAAATAAAGTTAAAAAAAAGTGACAAAGGAACTGAAAGTCGCAAATAAGAAAATCCACTTAAAATGGCTTCTTTGTCAGAGCTCTTTTTGAAAATAGTGGGTCATTCAATCATTGCAAAAGTCGCTGCAATTTTTTACAATTCTGAGATGCTATAGCATGCATAAGTTTCATTAAAAAATATTTCCTATAGTACTTTTAGAGAGAAATTATAAAACATGTTTATAAGTTCAGTTTTTAAAAACAACAATTTATTTCAATCCACGTTCAAATCTAGTCAAAGGTAACTATTTTTATATTTATTTATTAACTACGAATCTGCAATCTCTCGAAAAAATTCTCAAAAAATGCACTTTAATAGTTGTTATTTTGTGAGCGTAAAGAATTGGTAGTGTTCTCTTTTGTCTTATATTTCCGTGGAATAATTTAAAATTAAGAAAAGATGTTAAAAATTTTCCACTTTTTCTTTAGAACCATAAAATAAAAGGAAATATAGCAGGACATATTTATTTTATCTTTTATATGAGAAAAAATGCGTATGAAAGTATGGAAATATTATATGTAGGACTACTATGTACAGTATATAAAGGGAATACTATATGCAGGAAAATACTTAAAATTATTTCCTTTATCTTTAAGGTATGCTTTTATTCTTGATGGTATATAAACAAGTACCTTGGTATTCTTGGGGGTTTTGAAATGGATGTTCATTCTTCAGTATATCTTTAGTAATAAATAAATAAACAGCTTCAAGAAATTTTTTTTTTGAAAGCAGTACTTATATTATCAGCTTTCATGACTTTAAATTTTAAATTATTAGCTGGAAATGCTAAATCATAAGGAAGCACAATAATTTATTTATAGTGCAGCATTGGTATGATATCAAACAATAGTTAATTTTTTTCTTTTCATCAGCCTGTGCTTTTCAGCGCAGTACAAATTTAGTACAGATTTTGATACTCAGCCTCAATATTAATGTTTTGTCGTATAATTTACACAAGCAAGGGTTACATTTATCGAAAACCGAGCAGTTTCTTTAACAAAACAATCAAACGTTTCGTTATATTAATATTGCTCAATAATAGATTAAAAATAATATTGTAAAGCTATAAATCACATGACGAACGGAAATTTTAAAGAAAACTATAATGTGGAGAATTCTTTTATTTTGGAATTACTTTTGAAGAAAACAGCAAAATTCACTGATTCAGTTTATGACTTTAATCTTAAATCGTAATTAGAATGTTCTGAACTATCATCATTCATTGAGAGGGTTGGTTGTTGGTGTTTATTCATTCTTTGTTTTCTACATTTTGCTGATGAATTACTTTGAACCATTGGGGAAATGCGTACTTCAGATAATTAATCGCAAATTGCGTGCAAAATTTAATTAACTGTGCTAATACAGCTAATTAGATTGGGTTAATTTCTTTTGTCACTTGTTTTAACTTGCTCCGCACATTTTTTTCCTTGATTTTCCTCTTTCATTATTTTGTTTTTCAATTAACTTCGGAAATCAAACTTAAAAACCAGATATTTTTTTAATTCTTCAAACCTCAATGCTTAAGTAGTACTAAAAATACATATATGAATAGTTGTAGCTCAATTTTTAGCTTTTTGTCTCAGAATCTGCTTTGAGACATAGACCTGGATTTAAGGCTGAGTGCAGTAAGGACATAAAATGTAATATAATTCATTGCACTTCATTTCTAAAGATAAATATTTTAACTTTAAGTAGGTGTTTGCTCTAAATGCATCTAAACTGCAAATTTTTAATTTAAATTTGGAAAAGAACTTTCAGGAATTTCTAGGATTGACAACTGGACATAAAAAAATCAGTAACAGCAGATATTTAAATATATCGCTTAAATTCTTAAAGTTATTATTTTCCGAAATGTCACATAATATAACATTATGTAGTCATTTTACTGCATGTGTTCAAAATAACCTTCTATATTGTTTACAGGACAAACATTAAGTGGCATCACTCATTATATTTGAAGACAATAGTGATGTACAAAGTGGGGCAGATCACTAAATTTCCCAGTGTAAACAATATTTTAAAGCCATGTCAATGATGAAGGCTAAGTAGGTCCAGACATAATATTTCTGTGGAACAAAAATCAACTTCATAGATGCTTTGCAAAGTTTTGTAAATTAATTAGAACTTAAAAAATGTTTCTGTGTGCATTACCATTAAGCCACAAGTCTGTGTATTCATAAATGATTCTAAAAAATTATCTCAGATAATTTGAAAAAAATTACGAATATGACGTATTTAACAAACACAAGGATCACAGTGAAAATAATGAGTTTTCTCTCTGTTGGCCAGAGAAACAAATTTTGAATCACTTCAAGCAAAGACAAGAAAAATATTTGTTTTTTCAATTCTAGCACTTTTACGTGAGTATTGTTAATATTTTTTTACTTTTTTGTTATTTTAGAAATAGTAAATTTGAATCCTAAGCATAAAAAGAGAGATGTTCTAATCAAATTTAAATAAGGAGACATGAAGAAACGATAAAATTATACATGGATGAATTACTCAATTAATAAATGATACATACATATCGGAAAAAATCAGCAATAACTCCCAAATGCATGTATAAAATATCAAAGCTTCAAGATTTAATGATGTATGAGACCAATAGCTAATATTATTGCGTTTTTATAAATACTAATCTTATCTATTTTCATAAAATATATTTATTATTGAAAAAAAATAATTAATGCCTATATTTCCCATTCAGATAGATTTGCTGAGTTGTAAAAATTACTCATTATTAAATGAATATATAATATTATGCTACTTACATTTATTAGAGATAATTTATCTATAAAGTCAAATTAAAGCCAATGATATTATTATCGTTAATTATATACATCATTAATTAAATGTCAAATTACATCATGTATTTTCCGTAATAAGGCTTAATTATTCTGTTTTTGAACTGCAACATATTTTAAGAGTTTAATCTACCTTCATATTTTATGAATATTATCGTTTTACCTAAACGATTGTATGTATATAAGAAAAAAAATGTCTTTCATCTATTGTTTCCTTGCTTTTCTTTTTAAACTTTTGTGTGGGTTTGCAGTTTTAGAACCAAAATAATAATAATAATAATATTTACTGCAGCTTGTTTTCACCTATTTTAAGTAGCTCACATAAATATAACAATTAAGGCGAAATACTTATTTAGCTGAGACTTAAGAGATTGAATTCTACTCAATAATGCACAATTATTTTATTTCTATAATTTACGAAATGTGATATAACTCTAAATTCTCTAAATTTTATTGCTTTCTTAATGTTAAATTGATCCTTTGTCTTCAGATATATGCAATATCAAAGGAAAGACATTAATTTTCCTAAAATGTGGATGCGTGTTGTATATGAGTGTTTTATTAATTTTTATTATTAACATTTTATCCACTCTGCGCTTCTTTTTTTTTTTTTTTTTACATTGCCCTCATTTTTGAAAAACCCTTTAAGAAATTTCAAGAAACGCACTATACTCTCTAACCGTCTTACACCTCTTGGAACGTGACTACATCCCGGAAATGGGAACAGCAGCCTGTGCCATGGGAAGCCTATGCCAGGAATGGGAAGTGGCAGCCAGTGCCACGGAAAAGGGATTTGCAGTTACTGGGAAGGGCTACCAAGATATATTTTGTAGGTTTCAGATCTGGAGATATAATCTTCTATCCATCCCGTTAACATCCTTATTTTATAAAATGTTACCCATTAGATTAGCCCTATATGGATGAACGTCGTCTGACAAAGGCCAATTGTACACATAAAAAGGCAGAGATAGGTAGATATTTTCTGCTCATAAAAAGTTCTGCTGCTTGCGTCCCGCTCAGTTCTGCGTAACCACAGCCCCTTTATTATGTGCAAAGAACATCTGTTTGGGACTAAGCATTAGTATGGAATTGTTCTCTTCCATGCCAGTGGAAGAGAACCAGATTCAGCTCAACCATTGATTTTCGAATTACCATCATTTGGATCCTGAATCAGTGAGATAGCAGTAGTTTGATTACCTGGAAGGCATAAATTTGGAAAGGTATATAGAAATTCATGTCTGCAATAAAGGCTGTATAGTTACTGCGAGCTAGAATGAAGTGCTGTTAAAGCCCTATATTTATTTTTCCGTATTTCTTGTTAATCAGTTGAATTTTATGGCCGAAAAATCTCATACACACAATTCTAATCTGGTAGATGATGGAAAGTTAGTATACTGACTGGAGCGTTTTCCAGCGTTTGTCCAGCGAGCAGTTCAAAGCTAAGAACCTTTAGATTAGATCTGGGAAAATTGTTGGGAGGGCAGCTGGAACCCGAATTCCCCTCTCGGAAAACTGAAGAACCTGAAAACGGTTTCGCTGTAGGACTGGGTCAGAATGCTTTAGATATTCTTAGGTTGCCTTATTTCTAGTTTGAAATCATTATAAGCTCTGGACATAATTAAGTAAAAGGTAAAAGTTATCTCAATTTTGAACCCCAAATTAATTAGTGACCATATCGTCGTGTTCTGGAATATAAAATCCTTAGCACTTGTAATATAAAACTCGTAACTGAACATTTGCAACACTTAAATAATGGCATACACAAACCGGAAATATTCACTCTTCTGTAACCAAATCCATTTCCGTCCATCAGATTAGTTAAATACAAAACGTGATTCATCACTGCAACTAACAGGCATCTAGTATTTTACAACCAAGAATAACAACCGTGAAACCAATCCAAACGTCTTCCACATTCGCCATAGTGACGTCGTCTTGCGTGCAGCAGATTTAGTGTAACAGCACAGACTGTGCGAATCCTTATAAATTAAGTTACTGACTTAATCATGACAAACGTTTCCTAAATCAACAACGAAGTAAATATCGTGACTAAATGGGATTTTTTTAATGTACCTTAATATTCCATTTTTTGTATGTACATACATTATGTATTTTTTGGAAGCAGGAGTCATGAAATATGAGTAGCAAATTCGCCAGGAATCGAACCACGGACGTCTGAAATACGCGTCCAGCGTGCAGACCACCACACCACGAAAGCATGCCTAGAAGGCGGGAGAAACACCTTATATACTCACCCTTTTAAAGGGCGACTGGTTTTGGGGGGGACCCAATCTCCAAATCCTGCATGGGAAGAATCATCATCCACCACCCTTTTAGTTCGGGCACCAGTGTTGAGATATTAGGTATTTTTGGAAGCAAAAGTCATGACAAATCAGCAACGCTTTCGCCGGGAATCGTACCACGGACCTCTGGAATACGCGTCCAGCGTGAGACCCTCACACCACGAAGGCATGCAAAGAAGGCGGGAGAAATGGCTTATATATATTCGCATTACCCATTTTCTATCTCTTTACAGACCATTTACTGGTGATATTTCATATTCAGATGATATGCCTATATTTCCTATCCAGAAGATAAACTTTGAATTAAAATCGATTGCAATCGATTTTAATTCACAGTTTATTTTCAAAATCCCACCAGAAACATTACTCAAATGACATTCTATTCTAGACCGTACTGGAATACTGAAATGTATGCATGACATACAGTGTAATTACGGATAACTTGGTCACTTTAATATTCGTGTTTTCGTTCTCAATTACAGCCCACATCGTTCACATGTATTTGAGAAACGTTTTAGTATTATCCGAATGCTTGGTATAATGTAATGTATCTCAATAAAATACATCGAAGTTCAAATTTGAAACACAGTAATTCCTAAAAAATAGTAATGTATTGATAAATGATGTTTTGTAAATTTCAACTTAAACGCATTAATACAGCCATCTCTCTGCTTTATTAATTATTTTGCTTTTTTTAAATTTGCGAGTTTAATAAAAAACTAAGAATTGTTATCATCGGATCCATTTTCAAACTTTAAACATCAAATGTTTTCCAGTTTGAGCTATTAGAAACTTCATACTGGAAAGCATATATCAAGATATTTTTAAAATGTTTGCTGGACTAAATATCTCTTAAGAAGAGAATGCTGCAGAAACGTGGCTTCAAAAAAAAAAAAAAAAAAAAAAAAAAAAAATGAATGAAATTAATTAACATTTCGATTAGGATAATTTTATTTTTGTGATACTTTTAAATAAAAATAGCCTATATTTCAGTTTGGTTAATTGCATTTTAGGAAAGGACTAAACCATGAGACATTTCTTATCCTATTAAAAGTTTCGACAAGAACGCTGTCTAATGCAAAATCGAAAGGGAAATAAAATCAGTTAGAAACTATGAGACTTAACCTCTTTCACATGAAGTAAATTTGTCGATCTAAGTAAAACTGGAATTGCATGCAAAAATTATAAACATTTTCACATCTATAAATCATAATCTAAATTTAATGCATTAACTTAGTGATTTTCGGCCACAAAAAGACACTTTTTAAAAGTGCGCTTTATAAAATTCAACATGCATAACATGCCGCCTAACCGGTAGAGTGGTTAGCGTCACTGACTGCCGTGCCGAAGGACCCGGGTAAAAATCCGGAAGAAGACATGGATGCTTGTAAATGTAAGCATGGAGGCACTATAAATATGCGATGAGCCGTAAGTTCTCTAGAGAGGTTTAGGGTTGGAGAAGAGGGGTGGGAGACATCCGGAACCGTCTCCCGCCCGGGATGCTCTCCATCAAAACTGGGGGCGGAACTGAGGTCAATCGCTCTCTCACCTGTAAGGTGCTCAAGGATGTTCCCAAGCACAGGCGTAAACTTCTTGCCACGAGGAATATCGTGGGCTTGGGCTGACTATAGGTCAGACAACTGAGCATTAGCAACAACAACATGCATAATAGTCTTCAGCATTATTTGTATACAAGCCAATGAAAATTTTAATTAGAAGGAGTAATTATGTGAATCATATACGGATCCTTTTTCTTTCTTTAACTGCTACAGAGAACATTTTTTTTTTTTTTTTTCATTTTTTCTTACGTAGCTTAAAACTTTTTTTAAAATTGAAAGACAAAATTCGTACCAAAAATGCATTGCGAAAATTTTTAGCTTGCTTTCGATGGCAGATTCATCAAATGGAATTTTATTTAATATCAGTTGAATGGTTCAGTACTTTTTTTAGATCGAAAAATCGGCATTTTACATTAATTCAGTTGTATATATGATACTAAATCTTTTTCAATTGACATTTGTAACAAGTATCATAATTGTATACTGAGGCCAGGTTAAGCGTTTGACTAGCGAGATGTTTACAACAGGTGTATACAAACGAGATATGCAATGTAATAAATTAATTTGAAATTAATTAAAATATAATTGAATTGTTTATATTATTACCAGTATTTATAAGTAATTTATAATCTGAAAAAGATACTGGTAACATAAAATCTTTATCCGAATAAATGTATCAGTTATCTAAAGTAGTGGGAGGCTACTCTATTTCGAATAAACTGGAAACTTGAATAAAATGAAATTCCTTCAATCGATTCAAATAAAAATTGTGAATATGAATATTATGTCATTTTACATGCCTCTATTTTATCTTGAAGCATTTTTTATGACTTAAAATTTTAATGTTGTGTTAACGTGCTGTAAATGAAGCATTTTCATCTTAAGTATGTTATTTCAAGAAAATATGCTATGAGTTAATTCCAATAAATTTTATTTACGGTTTTTAAATGCATTATTATGTTTTCCTAGGAAAAAACACTACTGTAAAAATTTATATAGAGCATTAATTTATAACATTCACCTCAAGTGTCTCTCTGTGCACTTGATTTTTCATTACAAATATAAAAGCCCTCATATAGTTGTGCATATCATCACCTAAAAAAACATGTGAAAGAACAATCTCTGTTTTATATTAAAATAAGAACAAACGAGGTGTTATTCGCTCTGATATGTCTATTTACTCGCATAAATCATAAGACAGATTGCGCATTCTTTTTCTTACATCTTCAGCTTATTATTGAAGCGGGCTTTACAAAATTGACAATTATTTCTTTGTGAAGATCCTTGTTTATTAATTCAAAACAATGTGCCTTTTCCTATGGCATATGTATTTATTTCCTTTAAGAAAGCGACATTTATTAATATTATTAAACGAACTCTGTTCACGTCTCAATAGAGACGGTTATATAGAACTTTATCTTTCCTGTGAGAGTAACAAACTTTTTTAAAAATGCAATTTTGCTCCGATTTTAATTAAATTTTAAAATGGAACGACTTATAAGAATGATGTTAGGGAGACATGCCTTATTACAGATAATGCAAATACATGTATAATTTTTATCTCTGTTGTAGCAGAAAACTTTTAGCTGCAGTACAGTTTATTAAATTAAAAAATAGATAAAGGGAAATAAAGGGAATAGGGTTTTCGTTACGCTATTGTAGATAAGACCGACTTCGGTTCGACTGGACCCTGACAAAAGAAATTTATCCCACAGCTTCCCGCAACAAGCTATATGGATATATATACACCGTATTTTCTTTTCGTTCAGTTCTATCCTAATTTCTTGAGCTCCGAGAATATTACAGAAAATTTGAAATTAAGGAATATAAGATTTCAATGAGACAATTCTTAATATAATATTATACATTACGCGCAGTATAATTTATTTTATAAAAATATAGGATTAATTAATATACGTAATACATTATCGTTAACATAATAAGTCAATTATAAATTTTATGCACTTGGCATTATTATATTTCCTGTGTTTTCGAAATCTTTCCTTTGATAACGAAAACATTGTTTTCTTATGAAATAATCTTTAGAATTTATGTTTGAGTATTGAAAGATGCACAGAAATAAATCAAGAACTCGAGACATGTAATATTCCGTTTTTCTTTTTCCGTTCTTGAATGTACAGTTTCAAATTGCTTTTCCAATATTTACTTTATATTCTACATCAATCATCATCGTGCATTTCTTGAAAGGACAATACAAAGACAATACTTAATGCACATTCCATGATGAATTTATCCTCATTTAAAATTTATTTGTTTAAATGTTAATTGTTTAAATGTTCCATTCTGCTTTTAAAACTGGATGAATAAATAAGCATTTTATCTTTGTTCCTTACATTAAACAAATTTTTGTGATCTCACTGTAATTTTAAATCTATGCTACTGGCTGTTCGCAGTTTACTTATTATAAATTCAGTTGATTAGGCTAAGATTTTACAAATAATGAGCAAGCACTTTTGGGGTATTCCAATTAAAATATTATTGAATTATTTAAAAGAATTCAATTTAATTGTTAACATTCTTAAATGTATATACAAGATTCTTATACGTACAAATCTTGAAATAAGAAAGACTATTAAACAATCAAATTTTGTAAAAGAATGTTAAACCAATTGTTATGAAAATATATCGTAAAAAATAGGATATTTTCGGGAAGAAATGCAAATGATATATATCCATATATAAGTATCACTTCAATTACTGGGGTAGAAAACATATGTAAAAGATACTAATATGGAACATACAGCTTCATTTTGATTATAAGTATAATTATGCATTTTATCACATTTTAGCATATGCAAAAATAGGATATGCTGATATACACATGATGTTTAGTACAAGAATATGTTACTAGAGGGCTTTTTCCATTCTTAAAAGCTGTTAACTGTAGCAAAATATCAAGTTCTAATTTGATTCCAGAAAACATATTTTTCATTGGATATTCCTACGAGCTCGTGTAATAGTTTCTTTTCTACATTTTTGTTTTAAAATTGCTAGATGATTAAACATAACCCAATCGAATTTCTTTCTCTTTTGGTGCATTTCTTAAGCTCAAACCATGAATCTTAGAACGGTCACTAAAAAGGTATTTCTTTGTCTTCTTTTGAAACCCCCTGTAGTCTATTGAATTGTACGTATGGATTTCTATTGTATATATAGAAACACCTTAACGAAATGATCAAATAAAACTAAAAATAATATATAAAGCAAAATGAACTGCGTTATTTCTAGCCTAACGAGCGTGAAAAGTTGAAATATCCCTAAGCATTTCAGAAATAAAACTGATATAATATTGTGGATTTATACGAATACATCTTTTGAACAAAACCTACCTGGAGCATTCTTTATGGCACAGCATAATTATACACCAGTTGCAAAAATGGTATTGTCAAATAATATTTAGAGGAGCAGTTTCGATGCTAGTGTTACATAATGAAACGAGCTCACAAACAACGTTTCATATTTACATGTAGCTATTCATATTTACATGTAGCTCATACACGTACATTCAAGTACGTGTAGATATTAAAATCTCTTCAAATGCAAATCTAAATTACAAGGAAAACCATTGTGGTTAACATGGTGGTTATCTACCATTTCAGGGGCAATTTGTTACGAAATCGGCTAACGCGCGGGTGCTTGGATTATTGTCTGCTCCCTTGCAGAAACAACGTAACTCCACCTTTTATTATAATACTTCCTCTGCTAAAGTTCACGATAAACAAAACCCAGTGTGGGAAAAAAATCCTTGGCAAATATCCCTTTGGCAAACGATATACCGTAGGGATATGAAAGTACTGTGGCGTAAATTTAGAATTTTGCTGCTAAGTACGCAAAACTGTATCAGAAGTTCTCTGGATTTCGTTTCAAATGTATTTGTCTATTTGATTTTTGTACTTTACCCATCATTTTGAACTTTGCAAACCATTGAAGATATTGTTTGGACCACAAATAATAATATTTGTTGTGTCAATGATATTTTGGACTACAAATAATAATATTTGTTGTGTCAATCAAAAACAAAGTGCCAAGATCGCCAATGTAATCAAAAACAAAGTGCCAAGATCTGTGAGTAAAAAAACGTGATTATTCTATGTAAGCAGAAAATCTGGAAAGTCTGCTGATGTTTTTTAAGGAAACATTATTCCATTTGTCTTTAATATTGCATTTTGCTTCGAATAAATAAAATTTGGATTCCGATATTACCTTTCCCACAACACTGTGTGTAAGAAATATTTTTCTAATAAATTATACTATAAAAGGGGGTAGCGAATAAGAAAAGCAGTGATATATATAGAAACAATATATAATTTATTTAACTCTATTTTATCTAAAGCACTGAATTTTTAATTTAAGAAGTCCATTTATATGTACTAAAACTTATAATTTTCAAATCACTTAAATACAAAATTGTAGCAATGTGACATGAAGAGAAAAATTTGGAAAATTTACGGAATTGTTTTAGAGAATTAAAAATATATTTACTATATTCTCTCCAAAGGAAAAAAAATAAACAAACTTACAGTTACCTGTAACAAAATATATTAAATATTGTTAAATGACTCAAGTGTATGCCAGAATAAATTGATGCTAAGAAACGAAAATACGATACCTTTAGAAAAATTGCATCAGAATTAGGTATGAGATTTAAAAAATATTACATGAGCTTATATTTCAATTAATATCATTACCTTTCTAACTCAACATCGCTGACTATTAACAGCTATCTAGTAAAGTGGTGAAACAAGGAAAATACCAAGCTGATTTATAATACATTCATTTTTAATAAGAAACTTATTTCCCAAATTATATTTCTTTATTAAAAATGCAATCGTTCAAAACACAAGGTAAGTAATTAACTAACGAAATTATTCATAAAAAAAATTGATGTGGGCACCACATGATTTCCTTGTACGGCGGTCTATTAAATTATACATATCTTTTGCTTCAATTCATTTACACAAATTTCCTCCAATTACTCTTGCCCAATGACTGTATTAGGCGATCCCTCAAGAAAAGTCGAAAATGACATCAAAAGTTGCAAGATTTGAAATTAAATATGCCGATTTTGTCGTATGATTTCTTATAATTTGAACTCCTTATAATTTGAATTTCTCATAACGAGTATAAATCTTTCCTAAACATAAGTACAGGAACAGGGAGTCGGCTTTCGCTAGTTATTCTCAAAGAATTTATTTTAATCTAACATTGACAAAACAGTCATATTTTGTCATTTCAAACATAAGCAATAGTTCCTTATAAACTTATAATATAAAGATATACTTATAGTATATCTTATAGTATCTTATAGTATATCTTATAATATATCTTATAGTATAAAGAAAGCAATTGTTCCTTATAAACGTATCAAATAAATTTTAGCAGATTTATAAAGTGATGTTTAGATTTCTAATCTCTGTCATTAGTGGAGTCATTCGTCATTTTTAGAAGACAAAAATCAATCTTCTAGTAAATTAGAGATTTTTAAAAACTACCTGTGAAGTATCTTTTGTAAAACAAGAAAAAATTTACGGACATCACGTTTCAACATGTGCCTTACTAACCAGGAATTGCTATTGTGTCTCGAGGTAGCAGGTCTTTCTAGCAAGAAGATCCTTGTTTGAAAAACAGAGAATCATAGCTAAATTTCTAGATAGGTAGCAGGTCTTTCTAGCAAGAAAATCCTTGTTTGAAAAACAGAGAATCATAGCTAAATTTCTAGATTTTTCACTCTCACGAAAATCTATGGTAAAAAGAATAGAAACATATGGAAATAAATAATTACTGTTATTCAGCTTTATATGATCACAAATGTAAAAATAAATTTCCAATATAAAAATGTCGTTTCTGCGCCTCAATGCACTTTACCCAAACCACAAGCGAATGTCAGATTGAAAATAGTTTTATCACCGAGCCACAAATATTTTGAAATTCATACTCTCCAATTTGTTATACGTGTGCGATTAAATGAATAATATCAACTAAATTGAAAAATAGCATAATAATTGCTACTTCATAAACACAAAACAATATGAATGTTTACATAATTTTGTGCTTTACAGCCATTTCGATTTAGCTTATTTCACAATATCCTTAATTCACAATTTAATTCAATTAAATAAAAAATTGCTTTATCTACGTTTCTACCTTTCCTCCTAAAGCCCAGAGTTCAGTGAAAAACTTTTAAAATACTGTTTCTAGAAGGGAAGAAAAAGGCAGTTTTAGAAAAATCAGACAAATTATGAATTTCTATTAAGTAAATCCTGGTTAAGAGACATTTAAGACACAACATTCGATCAAAAGCTTAGGAAACAGTGAAAACGAGAAACAAAACTACAAAAACAAAGGAATTAAGAAACGAAATATAAATTCAAAAATAAAATGTCTACTTTTATATCATCATTCACATTACGCCACACTAAATTTTTCTGAAATTTCCAAAATCGCCAGTGACGTTATGCATATTTCCTCCGCCCAAATATGTTTGTAACGTAATTCTCTGGGAAGCTTACTCTGCAAGCTGTAATACAGTAGACTCCAGTGATATATACTTTTGTTTTTGAATTTGTGAATTGCTTCATCTTCTATTTTCAACCACACATTTTTCATTTCTAAAGTGAGTGCCTGTCATTTTCTATCACATGTTGTCAGTATTTGCAACTAATGCAATATTTCATATCTCTCACTCTCTCTCTCTTTTTTTTTTTTTTTTTTTTTTTTTTTTTTTGTAGCGAGATCCTACACTGTTCTGAGATATGGAGAACTGCTGATCCACGAGACACAGGAAAAAGATTCCACTTGGAGCTACCGCTGTCAGACTCGACACAGATTAACTGGCGAAATGGTTACAAGTGATACTTTCGGAAAAATCACCGTCACAGGTACGCAAAATTTCATTCACTGTGACATCTGTTAACAATGTTTATCTCGTGAAGCTGCTAACTTACTGATAAGACGAAAGTCACTTATAACTTCTTCTACAATAGATTTTTCAAAATAACTCTTATAGGTATTGATTAGTTTCAGCTGTGTTTAGTGTTAGTAATTTAAGTCTTTATTTGCTCGATAACAGTTGGATAGTGTGCTACGTTTGTTTTGTCGACAACTAGAAAAAAATCAGATATGATCAACAGAATGAAATCTAAAAACAATATTTGCAAGTGTTTTCATTTAACTTGCAAAAATTAAAAGGAAACTGGGGTTTCTAGCACAATATTACACTAAATTTTTAAATTGATATATAAATTATATTTGCAGAGACAGAAAACCATTTTCACATTCAAGACGTGTTAAAATTAACTTAAACCAAATATATAATAATTTATAAAAATGCGTGCGATGGTTAATTCATTCCGAATATTTGAAAATCACTTGCATTCAATTGCTTAAATCTTAGGATTTTTAAATTTTAAAACATTGGTAACTCACTACAATAAACCGTTTGGCAATTTGAAGAAAGCTGTTAATTTTAATGAATCTGCAGTAAGGAAATTCTATCAAAATGCTTCGTTGTCATGAATTCTAAACTTATATAGCTGGTAAAAAAATTTCACGATTTACAGAAATTTACAGAAGACACAGAAAATTTCACTATTTACATTCCAGATAATCTACAGAAAAAATTTCTGGTTCCTGGTCAATTGCTTTTAGTAACATTAAATCTGCAAGAAAATGTTTTCATTCATTTTAAAAAATGCCATGCTATGTTAATAAGATCCCACTTGTGTTAAAAATGTTTTGTTATGTAGAGAAATTACCGGATAGCGTTATAAAAATTAGGTGAATGATTTTATGATTTATGGAAATTTAAATTTTATTTTGATTCTGAATTATTTAATTTAAGGCTCTAATTTTGGGGAAAAACAGATGCTTCTGGAAATATTATTTAGTTTAAAAGAGTATTATTTATTTTCCTCTATTTGTAAATCTTGTACAAACTTTTATTCATTGTGAAAGAAGCAGGGAAAGGGAGGCAATTTTCGCCAAGTCATGAATTCGCACGCTTTAGAATGTTCGAGAAAGAATTTTCATTGTTAGTTGACCTTAAGAGAGGAAAGTACGTGACGGAAAGGTCAAAGGTTGCTACTTGTCTTTCAATGTAAGTCATTCAAGTTTTTGGCGATTGAGGGTCCGGTTGTTGGCTAAGTGAAGAAGGGCGCGCATGCGCGATCACCCTTTTTTTCCGCATTCTGGAGTTGAAAACGAAGATTTTGCCATAATTAAGGGGGCGATAAGTGAAGCCATAGTGGGAGCCCGTTTGGTGAAGGAGAAGAAGGAAATTTGAGTTGGACACACTTACTTTTGGCTGACTCTCGGACTGACTCGCTGATTTTTGGGCTTGCTGGACAAAATGTAAGTGACTCCGAGAGGTGTTTACCGGCGGGGAGCGGCAAATATGCTCCCCGGCCGCGTTTTGGTTAAGAGGCGAGACTCTCTTACACACTTACTCTGGACTCGCTTAGGCACTCACTGCTTGGATTCGCTGACTTTCGGGCTTGACGGACTTGTTGACGGAGACTGAGAAAAAACTTGTGGGTGTTGCGAAGGAGAAAGGAAAAGATTTAGTCGGCATCGAGCAGTGCTTCCGGCGGGGAGCGGCAATTATGCTCCCCGACCGCGGGTTTTCTCAAAAATGCGAAGAAAAAAAAAACTGTTGAGCGAATAACAAAAAAATTAACAGAGACTTGGGTCTCTATCTGTATCGGCAAAAGTCAGGACGATGTCCTCTGAACTCCGACTTGAAAACAGAAGGAATTATGTCACCTTAGACAACTGGAAGCCTGCGTTAGCCGTTCTCTAAAATGCCTAGCTTAATTGTCTACGTTTTCCTTGGTGGAGCTGAGAGTCTAGGCAGACAGCCGTGCGGTGTAAGCTGTTCTCTTGCTTCCAGTGGGAATAATTTTCTTCTATGGAAACCAGTAGCAGGCGTAAGATTTGACGGTATAGCTGATGTAATTTATTGTCGTGCCTTTCGAGTTTGTGGCTTGTCTGGTGATTTAAAAGAAAGGAAAGGGAACAATTTATGGCCTGAGAGTTAAATTTTAGATTCGACGTTGTTTTTTTTTACTGCTAAGGACGTTTTTGAAAAAACTTGCCTAAAGTTCCAACACACCAAAAAAAATAATACTTATCTTGAGTGGACATCTTGAAGTGGAGGAGAGCTCATATCTTAGCTCTATCCTTACGTCACTTGGCAAATCCGCAAGCCATAAACTCGAACGGCACGACAATAAATTACATCAGCTATACCGTCAAATCTTACGCCTGCTACTGGTTTCCATAGAAGAAAATTATTCCCACTGGAAGCAAGAGAACAGCTTACACCGCACGGCTGTCTGCCTAGACTCTCAGCTCCACCAAGGAAAACGTAGACAATTAAGATAGGCATTTTAGAGAACGGCTAACGCAGGCTTCCAGTTGTCTAAGGTGACATAATTCCTTCTGTTTTCAAGTCGGAGTTCAGAGGACATCGTCCTGACTTTTGCCGATACAGATAGAGACCCAAGTCTCTGTTAATTTTTTTGTTATTCGCTCAACAGTTTTTTTTTCTTCGCATTTTTGAGAAAACCCGCGGCCGGGGAGCATAATTGCCGCTCCCCGCCGGAAGCACTGCTCGATGCCGACTAAATCTTTTCCTTTCTCCTTCGCAACACCCACAAGTTTTTTCTCAGTCTCCGTCAACAAGTCCGTCAAGCCCGAAAGTCAGCGAATCCAAGCAGT
Source organism: Stegodyphus dumicola (assembly GCF_044657685.1). NCBI lineage: Eukaryota > Metazoa > Arthropoda > Arachnida > Araneae > Eresidae > Stegodyphus > Stegodyphus dumicola. Next base: position 91,766,050 of record NC_140772.1, on the reverse strand, counting down.
GAGTGCCTAAGCGAGTCCAGAGTAAGTGTGTAAGAGAGTCTCGCCTCTTAACCAAAACGCGGCCGGGGAGCATATTTGCCGCTCCCCGCCGGAAAACACCTCTCGGAGTCACTTACATTTTGTCCAGCAAGCCCAAAAATCAGCGAGTCAGTCCGAGAGTCAGCCAAAAGTAAGTGTGTCCAACTCAAATTTCCTTCTTCTCCTTCACCAAACGGGCTCCCACTATGGCTTCACTTATCGCCCCCTTAATTATGGCAAAATCTTCGTTTTCAACTCCAGAATGCGGAAAAAAAAGGGTGATCGCGCATGCGCGCCCTTCTTCACTTAGCCAACAACCGGACCCTCAATCGCCAAAAACCTGAATGACTTACATTGAAAGACAAGTAGCAACCTTTGACCTTTCCGTCACGTACTTTCCTCTCTTAAGGTCAACTAACAATGAAAATTCTTTCTCGAACATTCTAAAGCGCGCGAAATCATGACTTGGCGAAAATTGCCTCCCTTTCCCTGCTTCTTTCACAATGAATAAAAGTTTGTACAAGATTTACAAATAGAGGAAAATAAATAATACTCTTTTAAACTAAATAATATTTCCAGAAGCATCTGTTTTTGCCCAAAATTAAAGCCTTAAATTAAATAATTCAGAATCAAAATAAAATTTAAATTTCCATAAATCATAAAATCATTCACCTAATTTTTATAACGCTATCCGGTAATTTCTCTACATAACATTCCTTTCCCCTAAGGAATTAAATTTTGGTTTACCAAAATTTAGCAGACAGACACTTCTTGAAATACCATGACTCATACTGTGCAATAAGGCTAAAGGATAACATAATGTAACAATATTTCACACGACTCCTTGGTAACAGTGACGTTACTGACACATTAAATTTTAAGTCCAAAATGTGCAAGTAAAACAACAAGATTAATCAAAGCAATTACTAATTAAAATACTCAAAGAAAATCATCAAAAATAATTAATCAAAAAAATCAATTAAATCACTTAATTAATTACATAGAAATATTCAGAACACATACAAAAATAAAAATAAAAATAAGGCGCTAATCACCAACAAAATATGTCTAAGATCAATCAATAATGACAAAAAGAATTTCTCTTTTTTTTTTTTCAGTTCATTACATCACACTAGTGTTGCAGTCTCTGTGTGGCCACATTTCTGAACGTTTATTTATCTATTCATTCCTTTTCAGTCCATTAATGTAAACAATTTCACCTGAGGTCGAACACATTCTACTATTGCGACAATTTCTGCTGAGCACAATCATGGAGTACATTAAATGAGTACGGAGTTGTCAATGCAAGCGAGGGAAAACCCTGTAGTTAGAAATCATTGTGTTAACAACTCCCCCCTGCAGCCTTCAACGCGAGAAAATGAAAGCAACCAACCCCGGAATGTGAACTCAGCACCACAATACTCCTTAGTAGAGGAACTTGACCTTAAAAGAAACCAGATTTCACCCTCCTACGTCTCACCTTCGACCAAGGAAGAACAATCACTCTTTCAAAGTTGAAGAAGACTTTATCTTTCAATTTTTGCCTTACAATAGATAAGCCACTGAATGTGTTCGGATACTCACACCCGAAGAAGGAAATAATCTAATCCAATTGTTCACACCAAAAAAATGAAATAAGTAAAAATAAGATAATTAACGCGCCGCAGATACATAAAATAAATTCCTGAGAAAAATAACACACTAATAATTCAAACAATTCCAAATAAAATATGTCACATGAACGTATTCAAAAAAAGGAGTAAAGACCCCCTTAAGTACTACGAAATTGAATAACTTCCAGGAATGAATCCCAAACAATCACGTCTAAGAACAAAAGCGGCCTGATCAGGGCCAAGCATTAGAAAAGAAAAGAACGTTACAACACAAGGAACCTCGGAACCAGCCGAAAATACCCCACACAAAAAAATCAGAAAGAAAGAAAACGTGATTGTCCAAAAATTCAATCCAACCAAAATCAATTCCGAGAATTAACATAACGAATACGCTGTACAAATACCAATTAGAATTTTATCCAAAACACACAAAAATAATAGTAATAATACAACCTAATGTATATACAAAATGACGTTTGGCCAATAATTACAAACAGATACTACCAAGATACACATATAGACATAAAATGAAAATACAATTAAACTGTAAAAATTTCGTACATAATTCAAATGAGCAATGAGATCAGCGATACTTAAAAAAAATTTAAACTGCAATACCTAAACAAATACACAAATAGTCATTATGTTAAACCATACCAAGACAAAAATATTTCACTGTAATTCAAATCAAACCAAAAATATCAACCAGCAAGAGTGAAGTGTCGCTAAAAATTCAAACCTCACGGTAAACACTAGTGAGTAACAACACCATATTTAAGTCCCCTTAATAAGAGAACACCAAAAAAAAATTCAGTAATTCTTAAAATCCATTAGGTCCACAAAAAAAAATTTCAACTAGTCAAAGAAATCAATCAAAGCTGGACTGAAGCACGTTACTAGAACACTAAATAAAATATCACAAATCAACAAAGTGTTCAAAACAAACCCCCCAATTTAGGCAAAAACTGAGATCTATTCTGCATCAGACTCTTCCAAAACGTTGTATAGTAACCTAAGTAGCAGCCTTCAGCAACACCTCCACCCAAACAATAGAAACAAAGTAACTCTTTACCGCGTCCATGTAAGCTGAGAAAAGCGCTGTATTATGAATGACAGACTCAAACTTTACGTATCAAGCAAACCCCCAGACACGTTGAAAGAGAACATAAGATCTCTTATCTCGGAAAGAAAAATGCGCTGACTGAAACGTTACAATTCTGAACCAACACAATGAAAAGATACAACAATCGTTTTCTCAGATAACAAGTTCCTGTTTCTCCCGGTGTAAGAGGTCAAGTGCCACCATGAAGTGCAAGTATTTACAAGAAAACGAGCTTTCAGGACATTACAACTTCACGCAAGACCTAACTGCAAGCAACAAATGCAAAGTTCTCAAAAGTGCTAAACTAAAAAAAATACTCATAACTCGTAACTCAAAATCCCTAAAAATCACACAAATGAAATCCATAACTCAAATTCTACTATTTTCCTATGACCACAGAAATCTCAATTCTTCCACAGAAACCAAACATCAGAACTTACATTTTACGGACCTTGGCAGAAACCACCAAAACAAAACAAAAACCTGATACAACTATCTTGATACTACCAATTCAAATACAAAACTTAAGCCAAAACAAGAATTAACCCCAAATTCAGCAACAAGTCCAACCAAGAAAGAAAATTCAATAACTCAGATCAAATCTATTACGATTCACTAGCAAATTCAAGACAAACTACTTGTAATCAACAGAAAATTCCCACACATGAGTACAGAGCATAAGTAACTAATCTTCTCAAACTTATTTCAAACATTTTCACAAAACAAATTCCCGTTGTCACAAAATTCTCATTAAAATTCACTTTCTACAATTCACAAGACTAACTCTATTTCTACTGTTTAAACAATTCTCACATGACAACTCTTCACAAACTTAAACTCAGAAGATAACTAATCTCAATTACTCTGACTCATTAAACTAATTAGAACTTCACTCAAGCTGAAGAATTCAATCCAAAAAAAAAAAAAAAATTAAATATGCAAACATCACTATTGCTGAACTCAGGCAAAAATTCAAATCTAACCCGTGTTAATTTTAAAACAGAATTTTGCAATTGAAAAACAATCTTCAATTTTTCTAACTCATTCATTTGTATCATTATGCCTTAAGAACTTATAAAATTCATTGCTCAGTACTAAATTAAATTTTCTAACACATTACACAATATACTGGAATCATAACAAAACATTGTAAATCAAAAAGCAATAATATACTACGCTAGAGAATCATGAAAACATTACATACATTTCACAAAATATTATTCAATTAAGTCAAAAAATCAAAATTTCTCTAACGTTACCCCTCACAATTACACATTTCACAAGATTCTAGGTTAAACAAGTAGCAAAAACACACAAAAAAAATTCTAGCTACGCATAGCTATGGCTTGTCTCATTCAGTAAAATAATTAGAGTCTTTAATCTCTTTCTCTAAAAAGTGCTCAAAAAATGAGTCCAGTTTTTAAAGACAAGCACTCGAAACTTTATACAAGGATACACAAATAGCATAGGATTATCGTGAAATAATTCATTTTCCATCTTGTATCAGAAATCAGTACGTCGAAAATCAAAAATACACATCTAGAAAACACTCAAGGATTTTCAACAGTAAGAATGTACAGTACCTATTCTGCTACATTAAAAATATATATTTTTCCTAATTTTAAAGTTCAATTCTGTTTGCCTAACGTTAAAGTCCAAAATTCCTGAAATTCACACACATTTTCAAACTTTATCACTCTCGTATTAACAAATAAGCAAACACAAATCAAAAACACTAATTAATCCTAGCACATAAAATTTAACTCCCTCCTTAAAAGGTAAATTACACAAAATAGGTAAATTCAAAATCCAAATTCAATTCTCGATCCGATCCCCCACTAAGCAGAGGTCACGGCACCAATGTTATGAAGAATGTTTCGGCGTGAGAGGATCGAATAAACACAAAAAAAAAATATATATATATATAACTTATCTGGTTGGTGACATCTTGAAGTGGAGGAGAGCTCATATCTTAGCTCTATCCTTACGTCACTTGGCAAATCCGCAAGCCAGAAACTCGAACGGCACGACAATAAATTACATCAGCTATACCGTCAAATCTTACGCCTGCTACTGGTTTCCATAGAAGAAAATGGTTGATCTTTACATTACGGTAACTGGTAGTTTGGCGACATTTTGGAGGCGATAAAGGTTACTACCTGGGACTTTGGTAATAATGTGAGCAGTACTGAGTTCCGATTACGCATTATTTTGTGTGGGGGAAATGCGAGATCATGGGATATGTCATGTGATATTAATGGACGAATTACGGTTCTTTAATCGGAAAAGGGGGGAAATCGGGAAAAAATCTGGAAATTTTGTATTTGGCTTTATTCTGTGTTGTGTGAAATAGTGTTTGTGAATTTTTGGATCCCATGGCCGTAAGTAAAGTGAATTCGAAATGGGTATTTAGTGGTATTGAAAAGGATAGTAAGAAATGTTTTTTAAGGTTGTGTGAGAGAGAAATAAACATGTTTTATTATGTTATTTATTTTACCTGGTATCTTGCTTTGAAAGATAAGTATGATTTTAAAGATTCTGAAAGAGAATGAAGAAAAGTGTATCCGCCACGTAATGAAGATTCTGAAGGAGATTAGGTAAGTTAGTATTTTTAATTATTTTTATGCATTGTTGGAAATGTAAGGTGGAAAGGAATTTGGTATTATTGGGAAAATTGTTATTAGCAATGATTTAGTTTAAAGTAATTAGGATTGTAAGGTAATTTTTATTAATTGAATGTATGTGCTCATGTATATTTTAAGTGGTGTTTTTGAATTTAATTATATTTTAATGAAATGATAGTTATTTTGTGAATTTTATACTTGTAGGAATTTGGTGTATGTTTAAGTTGAAATAAATGTGCATGGAAATAATTTAAATATTTGATAATAAATATTTGTAATGCTTCATGTATGAATTCGTTGGTGACGTGTATAATGTAATAGATGATTTAGAGGTAAAAGTTTTTGGATATTTTATTTATTTTATATGTGGAAATGTTCATATTTGTAAAGGGTAAATACTTTTTCGCGATCATGTAATTTCATATATGTTCTTTTTACCGGGTTTAAAGATTGAGAAAATTGTCATGTATTTTCGTGAAATTTTTTTAATTTATGAGAAAAAAGCAGTGTACATGGATATAGTGAAGAGTGTGCGCAATGCCATTTTTGTGCAATTCTGGGATGTTTTTTTAAGTAAAAATAAGTCGACGTGTACATGGTTCAGTGATATTTTAATGAAATGATAGTTATTTTGTGAATTTTATGCTTGTAGGAATTTGGTTTACGTTTAAGTTGAAATAAACGTGCATGGAAATAATTTAAATATTTGATACTAAATATTTGTAATGCTTCATGTATAAATTCGTTGGTGACGTGTATAATGTAATAGATGATTTAGAGGTAAAAGTTTTTGGATATTTTATTTATTTTATATGTGGAAATGTTCATATTTGTAAAGGGTAAATACTTTTTCGCGATCAGGTAATTTCATATATGTTCTTTTTACCGGGTTTAAAGATTGAGAAAATTGTCATGTATTTTCGTGAAATTTGTCGAATTTATGAGAAAAAAGCAGTGTACATGGATATAGTGAAGAGTGTGCGCAATGCCATTTTTGTGCAATTCTGGGATTTTTTTTAAGTAAAAATAAGTCGGCGTGTACATGGTTTATGTGTATGTGTTATTTTGAAAAACGCGTAAGGTGTATGGTATTGTGCACTTTTTCTGAATTTTGCAGTGAATATTTGTCATGATTAAGCAGTTTTGTTTGATAAAATTTCTAGCATAAGTGTAATTCGGCTAGTAGATTGTTGGAAGAAGTGTTCAGTAGATAAGAAGAAAAGAAACATGTCTTTACTTCGTGAAGACAAAATGGCGGCGGGGAAAAAAAATAGAGGGTTGCTGTAGGGGAGTTGGTCGCCAAATTTTCGCCAAAAAATCGCCAAGTTACCGTAATGTAAAGATCAACCAAGAAAATTATTCCCACTGGAAGCAAGAGAACAGCTTACACCGCACGGCTGTCTGCCTAGACTCTCAGCTCCACCAAGGAAAACGTAGACAATTAAGATAGGCATTTTAGAGAACGGCTAACGCAGGCTTCCAGTTGTCTAAGGTGACATAATTCCTTCTGTTTTCAAGTCGGAGTTCAGAGGACATCGTCCTGACTTTTGCCGATACAGATAGAGACCCAAGTCTCTGTTAATTTTTTTGTTATTCGCTCAACAGTTTTTTTTTCTTCGCATTTTTGAGAAAACCCGCGGCCGGGGAGCATAATTGCCGCTCCCCGCCGGAAGCACTGCTCGATGCCGACTAAATCTTTTCCTTTCTCCTTCGCAACACCCACAAGTTTTTTCTCAGTCTCCGTCAACAAGTCCGTCAAGCCCGAAAGTCAGCGAATCCAAGCAGTGAGTGCCTAAGCGAGTCCAGAGTAAGTGTGTAAGAGAGTCTCGCCTCTTAACCAAAACGCGGCCGGGGAGCATATTTGCCGCTCCCCGCCGGAAAACACCTCTCGGAGTCACTTACATTTTGTCCAGCAAGCCCAAAAATCAGCGAGTCAGTCCGAGAGTCAGCCAAAAGTAAGTGTGTCCAACTCAAATTTCCTTCTTCTCCTTCACCAAACGGGCTCCCACTATGGCTTCACTTATCGCCCCCTTAATTATGGCAAAATCTTCGTTTTCAACTCCAGAATGCGGAAAAAAAAGGGTGATCGCGCATGCGCGCCCTTCTTCACTTAGCCAACAACCGGACCCTCAATCGCCAAAAACCTGAATGACTTACATTGAAAGACAAGTAGCAACCTTTGACCTTTCCGTCACGTACTTTCCTCTCTTAAGGTCAACTAACAATGAAAATTCTTTCTCGAACATTCTAAAGCGCGCGAAATCATGACTTGGCGAAAATTGCCTCCCTTTCCCTGCTTCTTTCACAATGAATAAAAGTTTGTACAAGATTTACAAATAGAGGAAAATAAATAATACTCTTTTAAACTAAATAATATTTCCAGAAGCATCTGTTTTTGCCCAAAATTAAAGCCTTAAATTAAATAATTCAGAATCAAAATAAAATTTAAATTTCCATAAATCATAAAATCATTCACCTAATTTTTATAACGCTATCCGGTAATTTCTCTACATAACAGTTTCGCTAAGTTTCAAAATACAGTTTAGATTTCGAAGTAAAAGCCACATTTATTTGTGATTTTGATGAAATATTAATAAAAATAACTACAAATATAGTGAACTAGCTTAGCTTGTAAGAATTATTATTGATTGAATATTTTTATTTTCTTTTTCTTTAATCTTGCATTCAATGTACAACAAAATAATAATAATAATATTCTTTAATATAATAACAGAACAGATATTATAGTAAGAATTTTGTAAGAAAAACATTTCGATTCATTTTGTAAAAGAAGTTTAGCAAAAAAAAAAAAAAAAAAAAAAAAAAAACATGCAATCTGTTTTCACTTACTACATTATTTTTTCATTAAGCACCGGAATTACCAAATTCTAATCATATCACAAACTTATATTTCATAAAATGAGGAAACAAGATCACTTAATTTAGAAAAATAATCCTTAAATCACAATTTGCCATTTCCTGATTCAGTACTCTAAACTGCAATAAACATATAAATTTTAGGTAATTTCCAGACTCAGTGATAATTTGCACCTTTTATATTGGAAATAAAGCTATCATGTTTGACAAAAAGTTTCTGCGAGATTATTGGCAACATTATTTGTGATGATGAAAGAAATATTACTCACAGACGAGTTTCATGACAAATTATGTGCTTCTGCCAAAGAAAATACCAAGGGAAGAACTCGATAGTTATTCCATGGGAAATATAAAGCACTGACCTTAAGGGAATACTCGAGATAATTGAAGCCAGAAACATGTTCCGATTGAAGCCAGTATTTCTGAAGGTGAATGTAACTTCTAACTATTGCCTTTGTTCTAAAGTGTCTATAGTCAGTTATTACTGGGAACGAAAATAGTTTAAGATAGGAATGGTTAAACTTTTTCTATTTATTTCCATGCGGAATGAAAAGTACAAATATTGTACGAAGATAAAGATATTCTGATAAGTTAAAGCCTGGTTAGCATGATCAGATAATATTTGCAATACATGTATAGCAAATAAATGATTTTTAAACATATGTAAACAGAATTCTGATTTAAATAAATTTAGCAGTTAAAATTAATTTACAAGGAGGAATGATACAAGAGGAGGAGACGAGCAGAAAAAAAAAAGAAAAAAAAAAAACTTGTTATTTATTTCATGTAAACCCTTCTTTCTGTCAAACATGCGTATTAAGTATAAGATCTTGGTTGACTATAAAATTAATCATTTTATATCTATATTTGAAAATTGCCATAACATATGAATTTTAAAGCAGTAATACGTTTTGAAACAATATTCTAAATAATCTAAGCAATTATATTTAATATAAGAAATTGTATTTTGAAATAGGTCAGTTAATGAAGTTTGGAACACAAGGAAAGCATTTTCAGAGGCTATCGACTTTCCATAGTCCAAAGAAAAGATTTCTGGAACTTAATAGGATAATTTGTTGCTGTTTAAATGTGGCCCAATCCTTGTATCTTGTGAAATTTATAAGGAATCAGTCATTGATGACTCAATGATTTGACGTATATTAGATAAATCTATATCAGATTCTGTTCATTACAGAGGCGTTATATGAATATAATTTAAATATTGATTTAAATAAATATTTTTTCAATGTGACCGTATAAGTAATTTCTTTAAAATGTATAGCTTCAATATTTAGTTTGTTCAAATGCAAAACATGATACACGTCATTTATCACTCCTCTGGTGAGAATATTCATTTTCAGAGGGGATATTCAGTTAATCATTCTCAGTTGTAGCTTTGTTGGATGTTACGTGAGAGAAGGAAATTGAGAGATCACGCAATGAGGAACAACGATGCACTAGTGTGGAGTGCAGCATAGATTCGCTTCCAGGTGTGAATGAACTACCTGAGAATAATAGCGTTTCGACAGCGAAATACAAGCGAAACCATATAGTCATACAATTACTTTTAAAATGGAAATCATAATTTAGAAAAGAGGGCTAGGGGAATCTAATATTATAATATAGTCTTCAATATAAGACCCCTTCTAAACTTTTTGTTATGAATTCGGAGACAACTTTGGCGCTACGATCGATCGGTTAAAATATTTCGTGCTTGAAACACCATTTTCTGTGCAACATACTTATCACATATATTTTTCATCTGCTTAGGAGCAAACGGTTATTCTTATTTGTTTAAAATCACAAACTTATAATATCCGTAATGCGAGTTCTGTATTTGAATACGCCTGACATTCCATATCCTCGTAACGAACATTTTTAATATCGTCATCACTTTTTCATCTAATCACATCCGACACAAATATGATTTTTACCTCAATTACATTTCGTCAATAAAATATAGAAGCGTTGTATTATAAGTATGGCAGTATTTATAAGTAGAGTCAAACTTCTTTTAAAATCGTTTGATACTTGATACGGAATTTCAGTTGGTACAATTATCTTTATGAGATTCGTATTTTAAAAGAGTAATTATCTCTTAACTTTATTCTTGCTGCATATTACATAATTATTGTTTTAAATTTATTTTAAGTAAATCATTAATCATTTCTATAAACCGAAAAATGTATTTTCGATTACAATAAATTTCAAATTTATTGAAAGATATTGTTAATTTTGAGCATGTCAGCGGTTATTATAATCACTTTGAGCATATAAAACTGATTTAAAATTATTGATTGAGTTTCCTGATGTATTTCTCAAATTTACATAGATATAGCATAGTTGAAGTTTGAAAAAGACCTAAGTTGGAAGAAATATAAATTATGATTTACTAAATTAAAACTTTAATTATACTGCAAAATTTACTGAGCTAAGCTTTGTGTAGAAGAATAGAAATGATTAATTCAACGAGCATCATATATTTATCGACAAAATTTCCCTAATCTGAATATTTAAGCTGTAAATTGTTTAGCCGAGCTGAATTTCAGCATATTTCTATAATTCATATATAGTACGAATCATAGAAATGTCTTTGTTAAATACCGACTGGTCATTCATTATTATACGAGTGTTTATGCTAATCACATAATTCTAAAATTTGAATTATTTAAAAACTGAACTAATTTCAAAAGATTAATACATTAGAATATGGCTGTTATTCAAATGCAATGATTCCTCGTTTACGTCTCGTAAATGTATAAATGACTGTAAAATATTCATCGAAATATTCATCAATCGCATGCATATATTTTAATCAGAATGCATAAAGCAATTAGAACTTCATGATGTAGCTCAGAAAATAACTAAATGCGGTTTATTTCGTTGTAATGTATTAATATTATGCATATTGATGAATGGCACATATAGATATTGTCAAGGATCTCGTTACTAATTAAAATAAACCACCGCTGAAGAACGGCTCTCACTCAATTCCTGGTGGTTCTATGATTAATGAGCTGTCTCAGTTCTTGGGAGTGAACGATATTCTGGGGAATCTTAAGATTTCCTTCTTACACTCTCTCTTCTTGGAATATAAGCACTCTATCTGCACATGCATCAAATTGATAAAGAGGTCGATGCAGTATAAATTTTAATTTGCGTCTCACGTTAAGTAATTAATTCGATGCATATGACAGAGACATTTTTATTCCAATAGAACCATTATTTCTGAATAAATCAATATCGATCTTGATTGATATTCAGAGCTTCCTCTCGTGGACAGGCTAATGTTGTGAGACATTAGGAAGAGTTTGGTTATTTCTTTACTGATGAATCAAAATGGAATACAAATGAATAGTTATAAATGTCTCTTTTCAATTTGTAATAACAATCATTTTATTATAGTGGTAAAAACGTATATGCCCTTTAGAGAGATGCAGAATGTTGTTAAAATAAATCTGTAAATGCAAATGTTGGCAAGGAAAAGCAGGAAAACACATTTGATCTCTTAGTAGGAGAGTGGTTTATGCTCAGTTTGTAAGATTTCAGAAAAAGACGCTTATTTAATGCTGAATAGTTTCTTAAGAACATATGTAGAACAAAATTAATATATGATCATAAAAATGTTACAATACATTTTCCAAGCTTCAAGAAAAATCGGGCGTAGATCTTCAAAAATGTGGCTTCTGGAATCAGCTAAAAAATCGCGACGTTGCGTAAACACCACCAGATGTCGCTGTCAGCATTATCTTCGCATATATCTTGCGTTCTAGATGAGCTGTCATTGGAATTTAAATATTTTTGGACTCAGAATCGAAACATTTAAAATCCTACATAAGAAAAAATATTATATACAAAAATTGGGACCGAGGAAATTTAGATACAAACAACATAATCCTAAAAGCAACAAATAAAACAATACGTAGTGTTACAAAAGTACACAAAAACATTAATGTAGTCAAATAAGTTGAAATATATGGGCCGCACAAATGAGATAGCAGCTAATGACTCTGACTACCGTACCGAAACGCCCGGTTTCGAATCCGGAGAAGGCATGGATGTTTATAAATGTATAGTGTCTTTGCATCATGGGGCCACTCTAAACTTATGGTGAGCCGATGATAAGGTCAGACAAGTCAGATTAGTCACAACGATAACAACAACCTGAATTATCTGCAGAAATTTACAGTAGTACTAATTAAAGCCCAATCATTTTAAATTTTTATCATACTTCTTGGGATTATATCTAGCTTGTAATTTAAATATGTAAAAGCAGTGGTGTTTTTGCCATGATGGATCGGATATAAAAAGTTTATAATTTTGGTTAATATTTTTTTCTATGCAAACTATACAAATATGCATATTTCAACGCTTTAACATTAATTATATAGTTAAAACAGAAGTGGAATCTGTCTCTAAATACTGAGGAACATGAATAATTATACTATTTTATATTTTCATTATGTAAAATGCAAGTTAACCGCGGTAATGCTCATACAAAGCATTGAAATAAAACTGCTAAAATAGTTTTATCCTCTTATGGTAATTAACTATTTCATTGGATTTGGATGTAAATATTATGTAGTAAAATACACAAATACAAATGTGTTCCTAGCATTTATGCAGCTTTGGTAAATAAAATTCAGCCTTTGGAATAATAGCCACTTAAACTTTTCAGACAAGCGGCATTATTTATTTTCTTTTTTCAGAAAAAATACGTTATGTACATTTCATTTAATATAGTCATCTCAATTATGTACCTAAGTCGAATATTTGAAAGGTTATGTCTCTTAAAGTACATTTTTTAAGTCATACCTCATCTTTTATGTGTAGCTTAGAATTTACAAAATATATATTTATTTAATTTAACTTCAGGAAGATTTAATTTAATTTAACTTGAATATTTCAGCATATCAAGAAAATATATCTATGGTAATCGTAACATTAAATTTTACGTTTTTACTTAGAACCTTACAAAATTAGTTGTAACATGAATTCAGTGGCCTTATGTGCCACCAAGTTGGGTGACGCAACGAGCATATTTTGGACCTTACATTGAGGGAAACAAGCAAAAAAAACAAGCATTTATGCGAAAAAAAAAACCGAGATAAGCTCCCGGGGAGGAAGAGAGCATTAATCAGAATTGAGAAATTTTGGCGAACGTGTATGATTTCTGAGTAAGCTAATACTCCCTGGGTCCCATAATAATTGCAGTAGTTGATAAATTTAAATTTTCCCATAATAATAACAGCAAAATAAAATAAATATAGAATGCAACACTTATTAACAGAAAACTAGATTAAATTAAATAACAAATTAAAAATTGTAATTCTAATTTTTATTTTGAGTCTTCATATAGTTTTTGGAATTTTAAATAATTTCGTTACTGCAGTTTAAAATTGTGGTAGGATCCCTTAATTGCGAAGCTTTGCAAGTGCCTAAAATTATTGAAGCCATCGTCCTTCATTGTTTCCAGCGTAACTTGTTGAAGTGTCAGAAACGTATTATCCAGTATTTCGGGAGAAATATTGTCAAAAGCTACGTTTACTTGTTTCTTCAAAGTTTTAAGTTTCATCTTGAAAATTAGTTTTCAAAGCCCGTTTTCAGATTCTTGATACGGATATTCTATTGCATTTAAATTGTTTCTCAGTTAAGGTAATTGCACATTTCCGCAACTTTTCGTTTTTCTTTGATGCATCCGGGACAATCACAACTCGATTATTGTTTGAAAACTTTTCTGCCTACTAAGGCGATGGCTTGATATCCAACTGACATGAAACTGACACTGATTTCTATCAGTGGATGAAATTACATATATAGGTGTATTTCGTAATAATTAGGTTAACTTAAAAATTCAAAAATGTGTCATAACAAATAACTTGATACATTGATTTTGATTGAAGTCTTCGCAATTTCGTGCTACAACTGCATTCGCCAATGAATACCGTTTAAGTATTCAGTTGCAAATATCATTATGGGTTGGTTTGTGACTGGTTTGGTAGATTATGGCAAAGCACACTTGGACTATCACACTTAGGTGAGGGGTGGCTTTGTGAAGACGTTCTAAGGAAACTAGCTTGTGTACACATTACACATAGAAGAACAACGAAAACGTCCATGCAGCCAGTCGTTTGCTTGGAATCGAAACCATGTTGGAACTACTAGTGTTCAGCGATTTCACCGCTCAGCCTCTGGTGAGTAAATATTATTATGGGATAAAGGGAGTATAACACATTATAAAAGCGTGTATTATTTGTAGAAAAACTTATATTGTATTTATAATAATTATAGATTTATATAACATGCATATTATCATCTCTGCCATTGCTGCACAAAAAAGGAGGGGCAGTTCTGTGGCTCCTATTCCACTCGGCCGATTGACGGAATTTATCTTGCGCTTTTCATATCTCAAAAGCGCGAAATATACATATATTAGACTTATATATAGCATTGTTATAACTTAGGTATTTTGACATGAAATCACACTTCTGAAATTCATTTGCACCAATTCTTTAACACGTTCGTGCGGGCGCGGGCCACCGGTGGCCCGCACTAGTCTGTTTCATCGGGCGGCGCGTATCACAGGTGTCCCGCACTAGTCTATCTTATCGGGCGGAGCGTGCCACCGATGGTGCGCATTCGATTGTGTTATTTGACGCTGAAAATTAAAATAATGAAAAATTAACGTTTACTTGCTATAAAAACTTTTTGACAACAATTATAATGAATAATTATTAGCAAACATACAACTCGTATACAGGTCTGTACAAGTAATAATCGCGCACCGCCAGATGAAACGCGGCAAAAATTCGAGCGTCGTCTCACGGCGAAGAGCATAAAAATTGGCCCCGGCGTGAACGTGTTAAACTGGTATTACCATAATTATTGCTTGGAATCGGATCTTTACTGAGCTTCGTCCTTTAATGATTTCTATAACCATCAAAAGACAGCAAGAAAACGTTTTGGTACAGTTCATCCATATTGATTTTCTGTAAGCTTTTATGGTAGCTGATACATGCATTTCAAAAGTCTTTCCCATAGAAGGCAATGGAGCGAAATCCTAAATATTTGTATTGCAAAATCGGGAAACATTGGGGATGCACACTGATGTTGCAAAGAAAGAGTTCAAAATAAAATTGAAATAATTATTATAAAGAAAAGAATTTACCTTTTTAACAACAATTTTACTTCCTAAACAGAACCTTTTCTGTTTAATTCTGTTTAACACTTTATTGTTCTTCTTTCCGTCTCTTTCAATACTACGTCCAATACAGAAGTTTTCTGAAAATGAAAGTAATGGTTAAATAGTGAAACTTTTAACTGCAAGTTGTAGTTATGACCAGTTATTAATAGTCTAAAATAGGCTATTAGTCCCGAAATATTTTGAGTCGAATCCCTATATATGCGTCGCTTTGCTTTTGATTCCAGAACGTTGCCATCCTGCAAAATGCAAATATTTATCTTTCAAATTGAAACTGTCTGTTGTGGATTAACAAACAGCTATTGAATGAACGAACTATTGAAAAAAAATAGTTAAGGATCCTTAAGGATATTTGTATCTTAGTTTTGAATCGGATTGATTTAAATAATAAAAATGCATTTAATTCATGATCGGATTGAATAATTAAAAATATTCAATATTTTCGTAGAATGAGGTTAGATATTTTTTATGACTTATTTCATAATTGTAAAACTTAAAAAAATTTTTGAATAATAAATTCAAAGATTTGAAAGCAAGCAGTGACAACAGCGTAAGGACAAAAACACTTTTATCTCCAGCATGCGAGTCTGCATATGGGAAATTCTAAAGATACGTTGCTTTTAAATAATGTGCGATTTTCCTCTTGAATTGAATTTTATGTGGCATGAATGCGAAGAACGTAATATTTAATAACTAAACACAGAAAATGTTATCAATAAAATTACAAAAAATTATAAAGGCAAAAAATTTGAAAAAAAAAAAGGCATAAACGTCTGAAATGGTTTAGATTTTAACGGTCGTCCAAAAGAGATTGTCAAAATTTTTACGCTGTCGCTGAGCTCGCAGCCTACTAGTCCAATGTTGGCCTCATTCCTGCTAACCTATTTCTTTTTGTCTTTTTTATCTTTATTATTCTGTGTCACATTCTTCGCACTTACGTCGTATACAATTTACTAGGAAAATTACAAATAGTTTAACAGCAAGATAGCAGCATATGTTTAGATTTACCGATGCAGTGTTAAGTGACGGCATCCATTTTTCTATTTTCCTTTCTGAGTTTATCATATAAGTGTTCAACTTTCTTACTCGGAGGGTTTGAAAACTTTATTTTTGTCTTTTTATTATTAACATTTTATGTCTTAAATTTATTAATTAAATATTATGTTCTTTGCACTTACGTCCCATAAAATTCAATTCAACAGCAAAATATTTAAAAATAGTGCTACCTGCGTACGGGTTTGTAACAGATTGAATGCACAGAGAACCGATGATAGGCTAATAAAATTCATTTTATCAAAAGAAACAGTTCCGAGTTTTAGAACATTCCACAGAAATGTTCGTACTCAACAATACAGAGTGCAATCAGTAGTTACACTTCAAACAACTAAGAATGTTAAACGCAATGGAATGCAAAACGCATTTAAAAAAGCGAAGCTCTCACGTAGATCTCAATACTCCGAATTCATTCTAAACTAACAGTTGATCCTTCCGGTCCTATATAGTTCCCCCCTCCCATCTGCCGGGGAAAATCTAGTAAATTCCATTTCTCGAAGTACTGGAAGGCATATATGGTTCAAGTTACATCTAAGGGCCGGAAGTTGGATATAGAGTAATTGCAGATAGTCGGTTGCAATACCCATTATATTTGCACAGGGATCAGAAAAAACAGGGTTCAAAATCTTGCCAAATAGTAGCCAATTGCCAAACATGATTTTTTCAGTTTCTAAGGATTATGTTAATTTTATTAACAGTTAAATTTTGAGTTAAAGTTCCTTTCCTGTCAATTCTTAACTTCAACTTACTACGCCCGGCCAGAACGTAGTTTTAGAATCACTCTGAATACATAATGAGGAAGACCGGTATTTAACTACGAAGTTCTACTTGCAGAATTAGAGAGAATCAGAGTTTCTGATTTGCGCGCGTCTGCCTTTTTGGCTACTCTCTCGCAAAGCTGTTAATACGCTCAGCCGTACTCAGGCCCTTGATAGCTTCGCAGTCAATTGGCGTTAAGGGGCCAACTTGGTTAGAATCTTGATAGCTTCGGCTACATCTCTCTAGTTTAAATTAGATTTAGTTTATTTCTTAGCCTCTTAGGTTCAAGCCCAAGTGTCGGCTTTTACTGTACACTCCAAGACGGAGTTCTGTTAAATCTTATTTGAATAATAAAGAGTTAGTTACCCTTCCACCTTGTTGTTTCTTGTCACACGAACTTAAGCGATTATTCGCTTATCAGTTCTTAAGATTCTTGACGTTCAACTGTAAATTAGCAATAAAAAGTGAGGAACTCTACAAGTTTTTCAGTAAACAACACAAATCACGCTAAAATGGCAAAACGTTCTGAAGAAGTTATGGTTATAAATATCAAAATTTCGATTGGAATCGTCTGCGGTCGCCTAGCAACACTTACTGTTGCCAAGACCAAGAAGTATAAATAGTGACCTTTATACTGTTATGCTGTTTTCAAAGTTTCGTGATTTTGCTGAGGAATTTTATACCGCGTAACTGCGAAGAAAATTATTCTTAATAATAAAACTAAAATGACAAAACAAATGGATTAGTAGGAGTGAGTGTAAAAGCAGACTGGTAGCTCAGCGACGAGCTCAGCGAGAGCGTAAAAACCCTTTTAGGAACCATTAAAATCTGAAACTTTTCAGATTTTTATTTTTTTTTCCTCCAGTCCCTTACGTTGGCCAATAAATGAAAGCCGTTTAGCAAAGTGACGTTGAAATTAAAATATCTATAAGTAGCGGTAGAGATTTTATAAATATCTCTTTGATTAGATCTTTGAAAGCATAATTTAAAAGTTATTTTAGAACAGTTATTGAAATTTCCTTGCAATCTGGGAACCCGTCAGGTTTCATTTGTCCCCTTTCTCATTTTCGTATTATTTCAGGTATTTTAATATGTATAAAAAATGCGGTCCAGTTAAAGTTTTGCATATTATTTCCTCAGTTATTTGAAGTGTTTTGCTTCCTTTTTAAATGATACTTGCTTTTACTTTCGTGTAACTTAATCAGATCATTTCAACTTTAGTATGTATCATTTCAACTTTAGTAGTATGCATTTTTTGTTTGTAAATAATAATTTTTCTAACGATAGCTATTGAATTCTTATCATCAGTACATACGAAACATATATCATTATGTACATGACCAATCATTAGGCGTGCGACTGAACTAGGATCGACAGATAGCTTCTATCTGCATTTAAATTTGCTTTGAAAAGGCAAATGTAACTAGTCAGCCTTGACTAGTTACATTCGTATTTTTGCTGTTTATTCTGAGTGTTACTTAAAAAGGTGAGTTTTCCATTCAAATTCTACCATAAATGCAAACATTTTCAGTAAAATGGCCGCAAGAGTTATACCGTATGTAAGAATATAATGATTATTATTAACACTTTGCACTCGACGCTTTTTTCACCAGGGCGAACCAGGAGATCATTTTCCGCTAATTTGGAGATTTTCTTAAAGTTAACTTAAAATGATTTCACAGAAATCTATTGGTTCATATATGACTGAAGAGGTTTTTGGCCCTGCGGCTCTTTCGTCGGATACAAACTGTATTCTTTGGGGTATTTCTCGGATTCTTTGTATGTTATCCATTCTGAATTTTTTGTCTGTTTTATGGAATCACAGTCGCTTTCAGATTCACTATTACTGTCATTTTTTGCATTTTTACGCCTCTTACTTCATCATAGTTTAAGATAGTAACTAAATTAACTTTACTTTGCTGGCTAGATCTTTACTTTAACTGTGAAGCTAATGTCCGCTAAGTTCCAAATGTATCAGAGACAAGACGTAAAACCCTTTTATTCAGCTCAAGAAGTAATTTACAGGCGGCCTTCCTGGTGCATACAAACTTAGCCAATACTTAAGGCTGAAACTCAGAAGAGAACATAAAATTAAAACTAAGTTAACAATCGAAGCTGAAATTTTATTTATTATACAAATACCTGATCAAAATGTATGTATGTTTGTATCGAGGCACCTCATACAAACATCTGATCAGGTGTGTTAAACTTGAATTCTTTTTTCCATATTCATATGGGTGTAATATCATAACAAATGTTGCATACTTTAGATGAATTCTCAAAGAATACAAAAATAGCTTTTGTTGCATCATTTAAACATAAAATTATATTTCTTTTCTGATTTCAATTGAACATAGTTCATTTTTATTTTGTTATCTACCATAAAATAATAGATGACCAAAAACAGGATAAAAGCTACCTTTTTCACTTTCCATTTGAAGAGTTTTCATAAGCAGTTAGTCTTAGGAGCTCCACTATTCGAAATGAAGTCCATTCATCCTTCAAAATGAACATTCCTTCGAATATCACAAAGAATTATTTGGTAAAATAAAAATCGCTAAAATTGTTCCAAAGAATTTCAAGCTAACACATTAATAATTCAAAATGAGAGAAAAAGTCAAGAGTTCCATCAACCAAAAACTAAGAAATTGAAATTTCCATTCCTTTCCTTTGCTAAAAAGAAAAAAAAATGTTGGATATTTAAAACCATTGGCGTATCTCACATCCACTCTTTAATTCCAGACAAGTATTCAAAAACTCTGTTTTAACTTGATAAAACTTTCCAGAAAGAATTTTTACATGCCGAGAAAAATATTAATTCTGAGACACGTTGAACGGGATATTGAAAATAATTTTAAACGTCAAACTTCAGTGAAGGAATTTTCCATTTTTCAGAAGATCTACGAGAAAATAACTTGACATCACGAAATGGCAATTTCAGTTTTTAAGCTATCGCTTCACTAAGAAAACATTTTGCTTAAGATTATGCGAAATATGAAATCAGCTAAGCAATAGCGTTGCCGTAGATTTTCGTTTTCATTCTTAGTGATAGTAGCTTTAGATACGATTCATAAGTTATTCAACATTTGGCATTAAGTAATTCATGAAAAATATGGCATGAATATTTAAAGTGCTTATAAAACACCACTTTGCAAATTGTGTGTAAAATATAATTCATAACATATGAATAATATGTAAATCGCCATTGTCAAACTGCAAAAACAAAGTTTTCTATTAAAACATTTTAACAAGTTGGCCTGCAATGTTTATACATATTTTCTGAATTTCCATAAATTTGAAGATAGTTTACTTTAGAAAGGGCCCACCAGCGGCCGAGCGGTAAAGTCGCTGAACACTGGTAGCTCTGTCTGAGGTTCGATTCTCGCGAACGGGCTGCATGGTTGTTTTCGTAGTTTTCTTCATGTGTAACGTGTCTACGAGCCAGTTTCCCTTAGAATGTCCTCCACGAAAGCATCCCTTTCCTTAGGCAGATAGCCCTCGAGGCTTTGCCGTAATTGAATTACCTAACCTAACCTATTTTAGAAAGATTTTTAACTTACAAATGCATTTCTCTAATTATCTCTATAGATTGTATTTATCTGCTTGTCCATCTGTCTGTAAAAAGAAATGAAGCGGAGTTAATAATTTTTTTAAGTAATAATGTAAGTCTTAGTAAGCTTAAATGCTTTTGTCAAACAATTAAAAAAGGAAATATGCAATGGTAGAGAACTTGGATTAATTGTGTACCTGTGGACAAGTTAAGGATTCATATGTAGTGAAGAGTAAACAACCCTTTAAAAAATGTGACAGGAAATAAGTACGAAATACTGAGACAAAATGAATATAAGAACAATAGACAGTTTACCTAATGAAATAATAAAGCTGAAGAATATTTTCATTTCCATAATCCCACACAAAATTTTGATGCTCATATTTAATTATTTTGATCAACTTATTGTGCATTTTAGTAATAATTTTTATTGCCTTTATTATTTTAATTTAGAACGAATCTTTCTCTTTTGCTTCTTTTTCATTTATAGTTATACTTCACGCCACATTTGAAAGTTCATAACCATATTTAAAAATTTTTAATAAAATTTTTAACCATTTTATGTTTTGTTTACATTATTATTTATATTTTATATACTTATTATATATTATAGGTAAAAATTTTACAAACTGTACTGAATAAATAACTTAATATATGTAATCACTTGTATCATTCTCTTTATTTGCAGTTTTAACTCAATATTTTTTATGCTTTGGTTTTACTTCACAACAGATGTAAAAATGGCAATAAACTAGCCGAATTATGATAATTTTTAATTTCAAATTATAAAGTGCAATTAACGTGCACTGGAACTTCTTTAAATTGTAATTTTCTTCTTTAAACTTTAGTCTAAGTTTAATTTATGAATATGAATGAATTTTAGAACGTTACTAATCTTAAAGCTATAATAAGTAAATTACTTGTATATATTACCTTTTATGAAATACAAGTCTTAGACGGGTACTACTAATAACAAAGTGGTAGGTAATATTGCTGAAATATATTCAACATTGTGGGTGGAATGATTTTGCAAATCTGCATTTTTATAGCACTAGGGAGTCGGTCAAATTACAGTCAAAATTATTCTTTTAATTTTTGAATTATTACACTTTTTTCTGATATTTACATGAGAAAATTTAGATTTACCTTAAGAAATGCTTTGCAGGGATAAGAATTAATTATACATTATTTTAGATAACACGAATATATACTAGCATATTATATAATACTAATATAATTATTTTACTAATATTATTTTATATCTTTAAATTTATCACGGCGAAACCCCTACTCGCCTAAAAATAAGCTTTTGCTTTGCTGATTTAAACCAAAGCCTCGAATTTAAGTCAAAACGTGCACTCTAAACTGAGGACACTGTGTCGTCAGAACACCCTGGTTGGGTGAAAGAAAAGACAGGTTGTCATTTTAAATATTTGTTCTAAAAACTTAATAAGAAATTCTTGAATAGTAATTAAAACAATCAAATAATTTCAGCCATAATTCATACAAAGGCCGCTGACGCGGCGACGACGCTGGGATGCGTCTGCTTTCACTCGTTTACAGCATCAAAAGCTTTTTACACAAAGCTCTCTCCTCGGTTTGTTTAAACCCGGAAAGAAAATAATTAGTCCCTTATGTCCGGAAACCACACCAGGGGGGTTTCCGCTGCACCCTTCTTGCAAAGGTCTGCTGTCCATGCTGTCTCTGACAACAGATATTTCTCATTAAGCACCTGGAAGTCCGAGGGGTGCATATGTCTGAACGTTACAACACTTACGCCATTTGTACAGCAGTATCTCCGTAAATATTAGAGATAATGTTTTCAAAGTCATACATCTATTTTCATATAAAATATTTTTTTTTCTTGAAAGCCTGTGCATTTTAGAAACAAAGGCCATAAGGTGCCTGGGGCCATTTTTTAAATATTATGTGCATATGATTGTAAGCTATGCGAAACTGGATATCTCTTCAAATATTCATTACCGATCACCACGAAGAACATGGCAACTTATTCTAACTAATAATATTATAAAACAAACTAAGTACCTCTAAGCTACAATTACAATGCTTTCATACTATTCGAGTACTTGTTCAGTACTTTTACACAATACTTTTAGATTACTCGCGAGTAATTGAAAACATAGTAAAAATAAGTAAAAATCATTCCTCGTCTATTTGGCTCAAAACTTGACCTCACTTGAGGTAAAACTTCTCGTTAACTTTTGCCACTTGCAGTAAAGAACGAAATTAGCTCAGTAAAGTAAGAGAAAGTTTTACATATTTTTTCAGATATTCAGCCATGCGGGTTGCCGCCCATTCCTGAAACGTTGCGAAAAATACATTTCGTTTAGTTAACGTCTGGCTCGGGGCTGAACACTGCGCTCCTCGTTCTGCCATTTTCTTTTGGGACGTGTCCCTTTACCTTTGAAGACTTTCTTCCTGTCCACTAATTGTTGTGAAGATCGCTTGGTGAGCTGTATCTTTGAAGTCCTCGGTACATCTTTGGACCATTGTTTCCGGATCCTGGTCGCTCGCTGATCGGGATTCCCGTCCTACCCTGAGTCTGGAACTGCATTCCCGTGGTGAAGTCTTGGACATTTGCTTCGTAAAATTCTTTCAGACGGTTCAATTTTCCCCTTCTTCACTGGTGGTATGGCTCCGGCCACTTTCTCTTGCCTGCTTTTTACTGCTAGTATTCCTTATTTCAAACAGTTGCATTTGGTCATGACTTTTCTTTTCTTGTCTGAAAGCTACTTTAGCCCTTCTTGTTGCCTCTGCTTCTCCGTCGGGGGACGTTTCTTTTTCGGCCGTTATTCGTATTTGTCGATGTCTCTGGCGCTTGTTGTTGTGCCGTTTCTTGAGAGGGTGCCTGCCCTCCCGGATCCTGCAAAAGATCTTCAAATATTTTCATTTTATTTAGGTTGTAGTACGGTTTGATTTGATCGATATTTGCTGTAATTTTCTCGCCATTCCTGGCTCTCAAAACCGCCACTGCCTGGGTTATTTTCTCAATGAAAAATAGCCCTTCAAACTGTTGACAAAATTTAGCCACTTTATATTGTGCAGCTGAGGAAAGAGAGTCCATAATCTTGAAGACTTCATCCCCACATTGTAAGTTACTTCCTGTCTTTTTTTGTTTTCTCTGTGAAGCTTCAATGATTTCCTTTGCTTTGTCAATTAACTTCTGTATATCCGACATTTCAAATTCAGGAACCCTTTTCTGAACATAAAACAAATTATCCAACGGAGGTATAATTTTCTTGTCCAAAAGAAACTCTACATATCCACAAATAATTTCACTAAAATTAATTACACATATGTACAAAATTCGTAACAATATATTTTTATAAGAACGCTCAGTTCAACAATAAAATATGTAACTGTAATACTGTTGATAACAGAAATCAATACATACTTGTTGTAACGGTGGGCCAAAATTTACGACAAAGATTAAGTTTAACATATAAGTTACACTCTGCAGTATTGAATGTAACTATTACTTAAAGCGCCAGTATTACTTAAAGTGTATTGAATGTTTCCAACAAGCAAACGTATTCCAACCAGAAATAAATTGCAAGTGCTTTGGGTAAAGGCAATAACTCAATTGTTAAAATACCAGAATATCGACTTTAACCACTTCACCGGCGAGCAAAACTTCTATATTTTGTACCATTTTTCTCTTCCAAAGGTAAACGTTTTGTGTCTGAAATTTAGCTCAGTTAACGAGAGAAATATTTCCTTCCCCCTTCCACTACCTGTGAGGTCTATTGAGAAATTCTATTGAAATGAACCTGAACCCCGTACTTGTCACACTCAAGGACGTCAGTGACAACCCCATAAAGGTGACCATCGAACACAAAAGCTGGTACCTCGTAGAGGAGATATTATCAGCTTTGACGACACTACCATTTAAGACCAAGCTATGTCGTCCCTGGAAATCTGTTTTTATAATTATTTTAAATATAGGAATAATTTTAAAGTGTAATATATCAATGTTAAATACGATACAATGTTAAAAGCTGGTATACATTTTTATATTCTATTCAGTCTTTTCTCATTTCAAAATATTAGTGTTCAGTTTTCTTAGTAAGATAGCTTACACTTTTTTTTTTTTTTTCCTTGTCTTTTTAATACTAACTTTTCGTATGCTAACTTTATTCATCAAATATAAATTTTCGCTACATAAATTCTATTCAGCAGCAAAATCATAGCATATCTGATACTGAAAGACATATATCTTACATCTTTTTCCTAATGGCAACAGTCTGGCGAGTTGGAGATAAAAATGTTTTATTTAGCCACTGCTTGTTTTCAATTAATTGAAAATGAATTAGAGTTTTACAAAATATGAAAAACTAATAAAACAAATTCGAAATTCAAAATCCGCGATTTCAGGTGCACATGTTCGCGTGAAGGATTGCTTTATTCAAAATTTGATGGCTCTGTGTAACATCGTTTTTTCATAATCCATGCAAATTCTTCAATATTTAATTTCTTTAAAAATAATGCAAAGAAATAGCATATTTTGCGGCAACAATCTGAAAAGTGAAACGGTCATCTAAAGTGATTCGACGCAATAAAGTGATTCAAAGCAAAAATTCCGAAACAAGACTAATAGCTCTTTTAGGCTAATAAATTTAGATTAAAAAATAGTCTAATATGTATTAAAAAAAGAGCAAATAAAATAGCATGCAAAATGATAATCCCAGATTGTGGATAACATCAAGTGATTAGAAGTCTTGTGGAAATCAAACTAAAACGATAGCTTGTGCAGCCTGATTTGAAAAGCGACCAGAGCCTGTTTTTTGCAGATGCAAGAATTTTTCTTTTTACTTTTTGCTTTTCCACAAGCAAAAAGATTCTAATCTTTCGATTTTATTCTTATTCTGGGATTATTAATTTTAATATGAGTTTATTTGCTGTTAGACATCTTTTTGTTTATATTTATTTACTCTATTTTTAATTATTTAATTGTACTTATGTACTTATTTATCACTTTTATATTAATCCTCTGCCCTCTTATTTCTCTTCTCAAGAGATATTAACCACTCTTTGCTGTAGTCCTAATAAAGAAGACTTAGACGCTCCAGAAGGATTAATTTTTTTTTTTTTTATTTTTTATTATTATGGATACAAGAAGTAGTCATTTTAGTTCCCTCCCTACAAGTTTTCCAACTATTTTTTTTTTTTTTTTTTTTTTTTCTGAAATAATAACCAAAGAAGAATAAATTAAGATTTATTCTTTCCAAAAATAAGTTAAACTACTGACCAAAAAATGAAAACATCTCGTTTATTTTTGTGAGCCCACCAGCAACTGAGCGGTAAACTCGCTGAAAACTGGTAGTTTGGTCTGGGGTTCGAATCCCTGCGGAGAAGCTGGCTGCCTGGACGCTTTCGTTGTTTTCCGATTTTAACATGTATACGAGCCAGTTTCCCTTACAAAGGCCTCTACGAAGGCATCCCTCCTCTTATGCAGATAGCCCTCGAATGCTTTGCCGTATACATCTAAACCAAACCGAAATACTTTGGGGAATGAACAAAAAGAAGAATAAAAAAAAAAACTGATGTGAACACCACAAGACGACTTATTTACATCATACATATTTTTTCTGCGTTTCATTTAAACTTATTTTCTCGAATTATTCTAATTAACCGATCCCTCATGCAAGTTGAAAATGAGACGAAAAATAGCACTGAATATCCCGGGAAATTTTTGTCGTGCAGATGTCAAGCTTCTTGTAACTTTTTTTTTTTTTCATAACGAGTACAGAACTAGCCTAAATAGGCATGGGAACCTGAAGAATACATTGAAAGACAGATTTCAATATTTATCCAAATAATTTTTTTCCTTTTAATTTGACATTGTCAAAACATGCATATTTTCATCATTTATAATACTTTCATAATTGGATATACATGACTACCACCAAAGATTGAGAAAATAAAATAAAAGCCGTGTAAAAACATTTAAGCTGGTAAGGGGCAGTATATATATATATATTTGGTACTGCCGATTGCAATAAAAAAGAGAAGTGCACAACTAGATGTTATAGCTTCCCAACATACAAAATTTCATTGTTATAGGACTAATCGTTTTTGAGTTATGCGAGATACATACATACGTATGTACGTACCATACAGATGTCAGGAAAAAAAAAATCTATTTTGAATCTATTTTACTGTTTAACTACCGATTTAAGAAAAAACGACTTCTTTATTCTGTCCGTACGCACAGTTGGAAAAGGATTGTGAAAATGGATTTGAGAACGGGCAAAATAGATATTTCCGATGAAATATGAACCCCAAAAATTTTCGCGCTTATAAACTTCCTTTACTTCTCACAGTAATAAAATAAAACAAAAGCGAATACAATCACTTCAACTAAAAAACAGCCAAATAACATGAAAAAGTGGTACGTTTTCAAAGTGAATTCATTTCTCTACATTCAAAAAGTTAAAAAAAAATTCTTCAAGGAATCAAAATTAAAACAGAAAATATTTTATTTATACTAAGTTAATCATGAAGGGGTAAGGGAATTATTTCTATGCGAAATTCTTATTACTTCAGAAAGAGTTCAGAGTATACAGTGTATGTACTCAGAAAAAAAAAAAAAAAAAAAAAAAAAAGGCCACGTTCGGATTTGAAAGGATAGCATTTAAAACCTTCAAACTTGTTTGTCAGTTAATGGGAAGGTGTGTGAATTGTTGTGCATCTCTCGAAATCTGTGTTAAGGGGGATTATTCCCTCGGAAAAAGCGATCCCCCGTCGTTTGCTTTTCAGGTACAATCTGTGGAGTGAGTCTGGTCAATTAAGCCATCAATCACTCACTTCTTTTCCTTTTCGACTGGTACTGAGGGGTAGGAAAAATAAGAAGCGTCGAATCTCTCTCGGGGGTCACGGTTTGTGCCAAATTTCACCTCGACGATAGTCTGCCGTCGCTGACGGTTAAATAAACATTTCAAACTGACGATACTCAATCGGGGCAAACGGTGAAGTGGTTAACATCCAATAGTATTCAAGCATGTTACCTTAACTGTATAGTGTTCTTTCTTTGAACATACAAGAAACATACTTTTGCACATTTTGTTAATTCGATTTTTAAGTAGTTACTCGCGGAATCTTGTACTATAAATATATGTGCATATATATTTATATATATATTTACATATATCATTCTATCGTTACACCAAAATATCGTTCTTAAGAGAAGGAAAAAACATGCATGTCGATCGGTCTTTATCGCGTCTATTCACAAGGCTTCATGTGCACATTAGTATATTTTAAATCATCGCTGCAATTTAATTATGATGAGACAAAATTACGTTTCCACAGTATGTCGACGGACATGTTCTTTAAACCACTTGGAATATTTTAGCCAGCTCGAAGAATTTTTGGGGGGACATTACAAATGCAGCAGATCACTCATAGCACAGCGTGAACGATACATGAAGCTGGCCGAATATGCCGTTAGAAAAATATTTTCCTTCCACGAAAATAAAGCCGTTTAGAACTCGTTGGCAATTCAGTAAAATTTTTACGCGCACAGAAATAATTGTAGACAACTGGAATTTGAAGACGATATCGACGACATATTCACTGCTTACAATGTGGGAAGAAGTGACGGCGGGGACGACGCCAACTGCCTCGTCCCTTGCTGCACTCGATGGAATAATGTCTCATAAAGCTATAAAGCTGTTTCGATTAGTCTCTATGCTTTCGCGCTGAGCGATGACAATTATTTCATCGAAGAAGCAATGTAAAAACGTGCTTGTACAGTACTCATACGCCAAACATCAGTTTCTTAATTTTGGATGTAGTTACTAATGAAAAGAATATGCGTCACTCTCTTTGTGCTTGATGCAGACGATGGCACAACTTTCAATACTACAGTTTGAGTTGCTGAAACGTATTCCCGTGTCAACAACGTAAGTTGTGAAACAGACCCAAACGTTTCCAGGCATCTAATGTTATACAGCTGATGTTACACAACCGTGACGACATTCGTAATGACCATCCTAGTTCCACTTTGGGTAAATTATTTGAAACAGCACCGCATTTATTCTCATGTGAGGAGTTGCTATCTCTTCCTCACTCAGTGCCGAATTTTTCATGCAAGAAATAATAGGCTGAAGTACTTTCGCTATACCACAATTATTGCAATAACGTAAATGAAACGTCTAAAGTCACCAAAATATATTTTCTCAGAAAGCATTTCCTGCATAGTCTTTTAAACTTAAACAAATGCTGAAATGTCTCATTTTTAGTTTACATTTTTGTTTTTAATAAAATAAGTTCAATTCGTCAAAACGCCCACCAGGGGAGACTGGCAACCAAGCTTCATCCTGTTCCGTTCCGTTTGCTGTTGCCGCCACGTGTAGCTTGCAAAGCTGCAAGCTTTATACCGGCTATCTTCATTTGGTTGCTTCACGTAGCGATGCAAGGACAGAAATGCCTAAATGAGTTCTGGGAAGAAGATATAATACATTAAATACAAATTTTTCTTATAAACTGGAAGACTATATACACAATATTTACAATCATTTGCTTTGCGTTAAATAAGTGATGAGGATGAAGTCAAAATCATGCTATAAACACAGTTTCAGCAGAGATTTTGGAGAACACTGATGCGAAAACACAATAAAGCTTTATGTAAGAAACTTTTGGTTATCGCTAAGCATGAAAGCCATAAAAGGGCGAAGATTTCTGTCCTCGTGATCATAGCTGAAAAGTTCAAAGTGATTCATTATATTACATTCTTGTGCTTCCTGATAGAAGCGTTGAATTTTCTGAGAAACTTCGCCAACGGTTCGATCTTAAGGTCATCGTAAAGACATTTGTTACGCACATAGAATTGAGTTGAGTTGAGTTGAGTTGAGAGCAGAATCTGGGCACCCGTGCGGCTTACTAAGACTATTCGGGTCTAGTCCAGGTTCCGCAACTATCCGGGGCAACACCTCATGGGGACTATAAGGGCATACGTTGGTCCTGTATACATGCTTACATAGTTCATAATATATGCTTACATAGTTACATAGTTCATAGTACATGCTTATATACAAGTAGTTCATAATACATAGATCTTGCTTATATAATACTTGCTTACATAGTTCATACATATACATGCTTACATACGTAGTTCATACATATACATGCTTACATACGTAGTTCATACATATACATGCTTACATAGTACATAATATATTGAGCCTGCTACATAATAATACATAGTAGTTCATAATAATTTTCATTGGTCATAGTACATACATGTTTCAGAATATATACAGTGGGCCGTAATACATACATGTTTCATAATATATACAATAAAAATAAAAATAATAATAATAAATAAATAAATAAATAAATAAATAAGATAGAAGAGAGAGAGAAGAGAGATTGGCAGGGAACTACTCCACACTGCACAAATCTGTTCCCTATTCCTCCAGTTTCTGCATTATCTTGCATATTTTGATGCGAAATGCACAAATCTCGTTATTTGTGGGGATGACTCGAGACGATCGAGCGAAACTTTATGGAAATATTCCTAGGTCTTCCTGCTTTGTTCGGTAGAGTCCCATTCCCATTGCCACTGGTGCTGAGCTGCTGTCCTTGTCACTTTTTTAAGGTGAGACCACGGGAGTTTGGTAATTACGCATTGTGCATCTATATTGTGAGCTGCTTCTTTTGCTAGCCTGTCGGCTTCCTCATTACCTTGAATGCCGGCATGTGCCTTTATCCAAGATATGAGGATATTCATTGTCGACGAACGCTCCTTCAGCGTTGAATCTCCGCTATGATAGGAGAAGGATGTCTGGGATTTCGTAAGGCATATATGACCGAGAGGCTGTCTGTAAGAATATTAACAGTGGATCCTACTGGGGGGCTTGTTAACTCGATAGCTTTACGAATCGCAATTGCTTCAGCCTGGAAAACTGAATTATTCTGTCCCATATGACCTTTCCATGTTATCAGCGTTTCCTTGTTCTTAGTTACTATAAGGCCACAGCCTACTTGTCCGTCAACTTTTGAACCATCCGTATAAACGTAATAATGATCCTTTATGTCAGAGTCATCTTTCCATGATGTGTGGGCCGAGACTCCTTTTCCGTAGTTAGACGAATGGATGACATTTACTGGCCTTATTTTTTCATGGAGGCTGTGCTGAGAGGTGGTGTGTGCTACAACCCCTTTTCCATGGTGTGAAGGATGGATTGCATTTATGAGACGTTTTGTTTCATACTCCTCTGGGTCATAGCATAGCGGTCCAAAAGTAGTGCAGAGATGTAATTGGAGAACAGTCGTTACTGCTGCTTCTTGTGCTGCTCTAATATGTAATGGCAAAAGTCCCGCCAGTATTGTGGCTGCCGCTGTCGATGTTGTACGGTATCCTTTTGTAATAGCCAGAGCCAAGGGGTGTTGTATACTACTGAGCAATTTCCTTTTCCTTTCGTTCATTGGAGTTGCCCAGATTGCCGCTCCATAGAGGGCCATTTTTTCCACGACGGACTGATAGAGGATTTTTAGGATATGTGGTCTAAGACCCCAGTCTGAGCCTTGAAGCCTCTTTAAGGTATTTGCAATTGCGTGTGTCCTCGCGCGGGCTGCTCTGAGATAAGGCAGCCAGGAGAGCTTTTCATCGATTATAAGCCCCAGCAGTTTTAGTTCCCGAGTTCGTTTGATTGTACGGCCCTTTAGTTTCAAAACTGGATTTCTTGCAAGACTTTGACCTGGTTTGTGTACGATCAAATACTTTGACTTTTGCTCCGAGATGGTGAGTTTCTTGCCTTCACAGAGCCGTACAAATTTTGCTATGGTCTCATTACTGTTACTTTCCAGCTGGTCTCTCGATTTGCCTCTGATGATAAATGTCGCATCATCAGCAAAAGCAATCACCTTTGTGTGGGTTGGCCACAGTGCTTTGAGAATGGAATTAAAAGTTGCATTCCATAGGTCAGGACCTGCACATGAACCCTGAGGGCAACTCCTGGTCTGCTTTCTCTCAACAACTCCTCCGTCATGCACTGCTACAAGAGTGCGATCAGAGAGATAACTTTTGCACACCTGCAGTAGATTATCAGGGATCTGAGCGTCGTGAAGTGCTTCCAGGATTGCTGGCCACCACAGGGAATCGAACGCACTTTTCAGATCCAGACTGAGTACGGCTACATGGTTGTTAGAGTCATACGCGTCATAGATTCCCTTTTGTATGGCACTAAGAGCTTGGATAGTCGAGCGCTGCTCTCGAAAACCATACTGAGAGTCCGTGATCTCACCCTTAATCTCCAAGTAGTGCTTTATTCTCTGAACTAAAAGTTTCTCATAAATATTCCCTATGGCGGCAGGAGACAGATGGGCCGGAATGAGGCTGGATCGTTCGGGTCCTTTTCTTTCTTTTGGAAAAGAATAACTTGCCCTGTCTTAAAGGGCTTGGGAAAATAACGCAGTTGGAGCAATTTATTGTAAAAATTTTTAAGAAACGTTGGTTTTGCCTGATGCATCGCCTTGACAATGTTGTAGTCTAACGAATCGGGCCCTGGGGCTTTGTTTCTCGATAGATTTCGCAAAACAGCGCAGACTTCAGGCTGCGTGAATGACACGTCATCTTCTGTTGTGGAGTGTAGAAGATAAGCTGGATGTTCTGAATTGGAAGCATCCAATGTATTGTCGTCTTGAAAGACTGCAAGAATCTTGGTGAGTGTGGCCGCGATAGTGCTCCTGTGCTCCTCTGTCGGTTGCGGATTATTGGTGCCGTCTATGTAGACCTTGTGAATTGGAGGGGCAAAGACCTTATTCGTTGCGATTTTATGCAATACCCCATAGGGATTTTTATTGTTTGTGCAAAACGCCCTCCAGCTGTACAACTTGGCTTCTAGAATGGCCTTTTTATACTGGGCTTGTGCTTTTTTTGTAGATAATACTTAGTTCTTCTCGGCGTTCTGATTTATGCTCCGACTTCATCTTTCTGCGAAGAGCTCGGGTCTTACTCCTTTGTATCCTGAGGCTTTTAGTCCACCAGTTGGCAACATAGTGTTTATTGGAGATTATATCTGGAAAGTAGCATCACAAATGGCCTGAAGCTCTTTAATTAGGATACTAGTGAAGTTATCAACATCATCTGTATTGTGACAGTGTTCTAAATCTTGTTCTGCACGTGTGAGTGTACTGCGGGCCTTTTGGCTGAAGAGCTTTAGCGTCCTTCGCTTGAGTTTGTACCTCTTGATTGAGAATTTTTTATTATGGTGTCCTATGCTGTACGTAATGTATTTATGGTCCGAGTTAGACGGGGTATCATCAACCATCCAGGAATGCAATTTTGATGCAAAGGCCGCTGTTGTTAAGGTTAAATCTGGCCAACCCTGTCCGTGAATCGTTTCATATGTGGGTTGACTGCCTCGAACATTATGCAGGACGAGATCATTACAGGCAATGAAGTCATCTACCTGTCGCCCTCGAGCATCAGTATCTGAGTAACCCCAAATTTCCGAGTGGGCGTTGAAATCGCCCGCTAGTAGATGGTGTGCTTTTGGATACGCTTTCAGGATTTCTTGTTGCTGATCAAGTGAGGCTTGCACGTCTGCTGTAGGAAGAATATAAACATTAGTAATTAGTAGGTTCAGTCCTATTGTTTCAATTGCTATAACGATTATGTCTCTTGAACATCTGATTACATTGGGAGACAATCTTTGGCGGCAGCAAATGGTGGCGACTCTGGGTTCATCAGTAGCATTGACTACTGTCCATGAAAGTGGGAAGTTGATGATTCTATTGCCATGCTGATAAGGTTCCTGAATGAGTATGAAGTCAATTTCATGCTCCATTACGAATTGTGTGAGTTGGGCCGTTGCTGCTCGTGCTCTTTGCAAGTTTATTTGCGCAAATTTGACACCAGCAATATCCGTGATCAGCTCATTCAGGTTCCCGTTGCTCAGTGCAGCAGGGTGGGAGTTTTGGAGCGTATCAATAGAAGCAGGCATTTGTAATAATGTGAAGATATCTGCTTCGCACCACTTGAAGCTTCTTAATTCCTTATCGGAGATAGTTGTCCATGGCGGCGAAGCGTAAGCCATGACTAATCTGGTAACGGAGAGGTAAATAAGTCTCTTCTTGTTCAGGTCCATTGAAGAGTATTTCCCAATAATTGAGTATACGCATTTGAGGATTTTAAGTGCCACGTCACACACATTATTAACATGATGTGTCGAAGTAAGGCGGTCGTTAAGTAAAACACCAATATTTTTGGCCTGGGAAACCACTGGAGTAATTTCGTTGAATAAAGAAAGTTGTTTTTTTAATCGGAGTGTTCCTTCTTCGTTTCCGAATGATCAAGAGCTGTGACTTTGAGGCATTAATTTGGATTTTCCATTGTGCACACCACTGTTCAATAGAAGGAATAAGATCTTGAAGTTTATTGTCTGCGTGATTTGCATTTGCAGATTTTTCAGCTAACGTGGTTTTTCATCCTGCTTGTTTAAGCTTTTTATTTTAAGCATTCCTTGCTTTCTATTGCATTGGTCGAAATCCCGCCAACTTTTTGAATCGAGTCAAATATATTTTGTCAAGAATTATACAGAAATTTGTAGTTTAGGGTATAGCTATTAAGAGGCAAAATAATTTTGAATTATTCAGAATTCTTTTATAACGTCGCTACCCAACATATCAGCCTCCAGGAAATAAGCCAGCAAAGTTACACACAAAACACCTTCCTTGACATTTTCAAGTTAGAAAGAATGATTAATGAACAACTAAAAATATATATTATATATACAAATATATGCATAATAGCTATTTTTCAGCTGATTAAGGAGGCCGCTTGAGGGAGTTCTGTAATCTGGAATTAAAACATTTTTGGTTCCTGGCTTTTTATTATTTAGGGTTTGCATAATTTGTAACATTAGGCTGATTCCTCATTTACATTTTCAAAAATTAAATCACTTCCGAAAACTTTTAGTTGACACTATCATTTTATCATCAAGCATTTTTTTGCATACCACAAAGTTTATTAACACTACATTTAGTTTTAAAACATCTTAGACAAATTTTAATTTTGACTTTCTCGTTCGATGAACGTAAGCGAAATGTTGTATCAGTTCAGTTGAATCATTTGGCAGGATAAATTTTGGAAACATCGTTTCAGCTTTAATTACTGATATGTAATCCAGGTAAGTCGCTATGTTTTTCTTTTGTAATTTATTTGCACTTTACAGACTTTAATTTTTAACTGAAGCATATTGGATGTTGCTTTAGAAGGTCTATTCTTAGTAAACAGTTTTATTTGATTCTAATTTTATCCAAAGCACATGTTAGCGTTAAATCCCAGGAGTTATGAATACCATATTTATTATTATTATTATTATTATTATTATTATTATTATTTTGGTTAGTGTCTAGTTTTATCTAATTTATTTTATATCATTTAGAATTCTATTTGTGTACTATTCAAAATTCTCGTTTTCTATCAATTTTTCGTATACTGCTACAGTTTCGAGAACTAACTCTCCCTTTTTCTATACTTATTGTATTTTATATTTATGTCATATATATTTCTGAGTCACACCAGCAGCCGAACGGCAAAATTTCTGAACACTGGTAGTTCCGACCTAGGTTCGAATCCAAGCGAACGGGCTGACAGTATAGGTGTTTTCGTGGTTTTCCAGACGCAGTCTGCTAAACAAAAAAAGTAGTTTTTTAATTAATTTTTAAACAAATTCATGGTTTTGATGATATTTCTTTATGTTACGTTTCTATCCACTCCAGCTTGCAGAGGTTGGACTGTTAAAGGCACAAATTTGTATGATTAATTTTCTATGGCTTATTGAAATATTAAATTTTAATTTATAATTCCCCTCATTATCAGCTCAGAAATAGGCTAATTCATTTATGTATTTCGCTACACCAAGCCCCTAACGATGATGCGGCAAAGCATGTAAATAACCTTTCGTCTTTTACTCTTCCCTTTTTTAGGCGCACTTTTATTGCATTTTTTCATGCAGTTAGTCACTATGCTTCTCGATTTTATTTTGAATAATTTACTCCGAGCTGAATATTGGATGTATTTAAATGTTTCCTTTTTTTTTACACTTTATATATATAATTCGTTTGATTTTGGTTTATTTTACATAGTTATGGGGAATTTTGAAATTTAATGGTATTGAATTTCACATCTTTTGGGTCTTTGTAAAACTCGTTCTAAATTTCTTACTCATTGCCTTAACTGATTGAATGTTAGCAATATGTTACGCGGAAATACTTGGGATAATTTTTTTTTAAATAAAAATTTCTGATATTGTAAATAATTATATATGTATTTATTCATTCATTTATCAATCCATACATTTGTAATGAAATACCTATTACAATCATATCATAAAGCAAATTATTATTGAAAATATTTTTATATGGAAAAGTTAACAGTATAAAATACCTATGACTAAATTAACAAAAAAAAAAAAAAAAAAAAAAAAAAGAGGAAATAGCTGTTAAACTAAAAACATATAGGAAATCTAATTTGGATACTCAAACTTTTAAAGAGGAAAATCTGTACGAGTGTTAAAGAATGTATATAATGTCATGCCGACAAATTTGGTACAGAAAGACACTTAGAAGTAATGCTAATAAATATCTTTAGGATATTTGATGACGTAAGTCATTAGGGCCCTTTAATACGAGTAACTACAAGATTTTAAACTATGAATTGCTCGATGCATCTAAAATCCACACTGTGTGAATATTCCCAATGTTTTCTTCGACATTGGAGTTTAGGCATTGAGAATACTGTCTAGTTCTTGAACATATTTCGGTTCCTTTTTTATATGTTTGAGTAGCATAATAATGTTATGCCATCTATTAATTTCTCAAAGAATCTATCATTTTATATGAGTGCATTACAATCAAATCTGCCTCTAGGATTTCCTAACAGTACGACAGACATCATTTTCATACAAATTCTTATCTAACACTGCCACATCTAAATATTTAATATTTTGGGTATAAAATGTCAGCACATTTGTGAACTTTTTCAGAATCCATAACAGAATATCCTAGCAGCGATTTTTAATTTAACTTTTAGTGTATAGTGTAAAGGAGTTATTATAAAATGAAAATTAAAAAATAAATATTTTATGTACTTATTTTATATTGTCAGCAATCAGCTATCATGCCTGCTTGGTATGGCCTTCAGTGAAATTTTACAAAAAGAAATATTACAAAGATATATCATGAAATTTGTTATCTTGATTGTCTAATTCTTTATTAGTATCAGCTTTTCAGCTAATTCAAATTTAGTAATTCTCTTACAACTCTGAAAATGTTGAATGTGTGGTTCGATTTAGTCCTTTGATCTTGAGATTTCCCAATAAAACGCTGGGCCATCCCAAAAATAAGAAAAAAAAATATGATCACTTACACTGCCAACTTTATTATTATGCCTTCTCCAATGTCAACAGTTAAAAAATCGGTCAACCGAGAACTGTGCGACGTCTAGAAGTGGATTAATTCATCTTTAGGCTTGTGGAAGACAAAACCGCTAAAAGTATAAAATCTACAGTTAGTATTTCACTTATTTTCATCTGGAATAACCCACCGTTTTGAAAGTTTTAAACCAATAGCAAATAAACTTATTCCATTTTCAGCCTTGAAAACTTTAAACTCCAGCTTTGAAAGAGAGTATTATGCTTTGCCTTTAGATATTGTTAATGTTTTTTTGCAGAATAGCCCACTGCAGCTGGATTTCCTAATCCCTACGGTATTCACAAAAGAGGGAAGTTATGTACTCAAAGGTGTTTTCAATGTGTTCAGTTTCCATATAGGAACAATAACAAATTCATACACTGCACGTTCACATCTGCCCCATGAAAGATTCACTCTGGGAATGTTTGCGGTTATTGTGAAAATATTTCTTGATAGTCCCATATCTACTGTGAATGCTTTTCATTGGCAGATGTTATTTAAAAACCTCCACGGAGGCATCCCTCCCTTTAGGCGAGGTAGCCCTCAAGGCTTTGCCATAATCACACACACCACACACCATACGTATGGAATAAATATTCTTGGGCAGACATATTAAAGCAATAATATTTTTAATATGTCGTAAGCAGACATATTAAAAATATGCATTGACATTGAACTAAGAAATATTTAAAAAGTTCAGGAGATTAGTTACGATTCTCTAATCCCTTTGCACTACATATAGAAAATAGTTTTTGATACAATGTAATTAGCTTTCTTAGTTCAAAATATGCAGTAATTAGTTATTTATCACTTCATGGTTTGCTAAGAAGTTTTAACTGAGGTTATTATCGATTAAGCCTTTGATCTCGATAAGTATTTGAACGTTTCATTATGTAATTACTTACCATTTTCCTTCAAAAACTTCCATTGATTAAAATTAATCCGCCTACCTTAAGCAATTTATGCTTTCCATAAAACAACGTGATATACTTTATGAATAATGTATAATCGGAACTTTAAGATTTTCATTCAGCATTTTTACTTTCTCGGAAATTCTCCTAACCAAATTTTTAACAGTTAGAAAACGTGCAGCTCCTCATAATTTAAAAGATAAGCATTTAATATTCAGTTTGTTTGAACTGATGTTATTCAAGCTATTCTCAGCATTCTTAAACCAATTCCATGTTTTGCCAGCGGTTAGAAATTTTATAACTGATGAGGTAAATTTTGAAATTTATCATTTTTAACCTCTCAGGTTGCATTAACAATTAAAATTCTATATTCTATATTTGCTTTTATATTTCCTAGAATAAAATAAAATTTTACGGTCACAACTTCTAATGCTATAAAACTGTAAATATGAATATCCTGTTTCTAAATTTCTCATTCATATTAAATACAAATGCATGTTTTTTCTCAGCTTAATTCACAAAGAAACCCACGTATAGCGGAAATTAGAAGCTCACATATAAAAAGTACTTATTACCAAATTCTAAGAATAAGACTTTTATTAAGGAAAGCATACTATATCCATGTATTCTGAAGACTTATGGGTTTAGAGAAAACTGTAATGAAAACGCGCCATTTTTTCGTATTTAAGGGTGACAAAATATGCCAGTTTATCTAAAATAATCTAACGAACCAATGAATGAAAAGTTGTATGTGAAAATCCTATATGTAAAATACGTTTCACTTAATAGAAAACACTTTAAATTCAACTATAAAATATTATACAATTTAAGGGTTAAAAATGAGAGATCTCATGTATATTTTGCGATTGAATGTCAAAATTTACATACTTGATCAGAATTCCCACATGAAAACATTATCTTGTGCAATTCAAAAGAATACAATATGTTTTAACAGTTTTATGTGCATAAAATATGTTTCTCTGCTGAAAGTTTAATTTTAAATGAAGGATTGTAAACAATTTGGTAGGTGCAGAAAATTTCCTTTTAAGTCATAAACTTTACTCGAATACTCGAGTATGCTACTGTTACACCACGAAGGCATAATGGAAAGAGGGAGAAATTACCTTATATAGTCCTTTAAAAGCCATTTTACAGGGCGCCTGGGGATAAGGAGACCCGGTCGCCAAATCCTGGTGTTGACGAAATATTAGTTCGGGGCCATCCACCATCCTTTAGTTCGGGTATGTTGCTGTTGAATACTAGAGTTTTTTGAAGCATGAGACGTGAAAAATATGAAATACCCTCGTGATATTCGAACTCGGACCTCTCAAATACGCGCCGAATGTGCTACCGTTACACCATTAAGGCATGCTGAAAGGAGGGAGAAATTATTTGATAACTATTACTTAACCAAAATCAAATCTGATGACTTTATTAACAATTAATGAGGTTCCATTAACTAATTAGAAAAGCTTTTATTTGTAAAAATCTAATTTGTAAATAAAATCTCTTTTACTTATTAAGCCCAAATTCAAATATCGTTCTTTGCTTGTTGAAATTCCTAATACTTTCAGGTAAAAATTTATCTGACTACTATTTTCTGCATTTTTTAGCTTCTATTTAAGTGATGCGTTAAGCAAAAATAACGTTCTGAAAAGAGCCTTTCATCAAGCTCCTGTATAATTAGCGATTTTTACTTGATTATCATCTATAGCTCTAGTTAGGTTTGCTAATACTTTCGCATTGAATCAATGCTGGAATATTTTCAGCCTTCATTATTTCTCCTTAATGAAAGGAGGAGTGGGAAAAGTAATCATTCACATATTAAATTCAGTTAGAAAGCGAATGCTATCCCAAGGGCGAGATCGAGTGTGGTACCTTAAAACCACATCTTACAGTAAGTAAAAAAAGAGTGCGTAAAATATCCGTCCTTTTAATCTAATAGTTTTTAGAGGCATGAATTTTATTGAATTATTATTTTTCTCAAGCACACACTTACAATACACCGCTCATATAAATTAATCAAAAACCAAAATTATGCAAATCTTTCATAGTCGAAATTTCATAGCATACATAAATTGAGAATTTTCTTTCTATTTAATTTATTTCAAGGGAATTAACATTAAGGATTTTAAAGGGAATTGACATTGAAACTGAAGCATCAGCCTTATTAGGTAATGCTTTATTAGCGTTGTGTAGACCCACTTACACAAGGAATTACTTTAACGACATTTCTCGGAATTAACAGATACAAGTATGTTTTCATCATAAAAGATATA
Source organism: Stegodyphus dumicola (assembly GCF_044657685.1). Lineage (NCBI taxonomy): Eukaryota > Metazoa > Arthropoda > Arachnida > Araneae > Eresidae > Stegodyphus > Stegodyphus dumicola. The sequence goes on along the minus strand of NC_140772.1, from coordinate 91,725,620 downwards.
TTTAGCCAGTGTTACAGGAAACCATCAATTATATTCCTTCATGATGGGGTAGGAAAAAAAACCTGTTCATATTCTGCCTCCTAAATGATTTATCCAAGCTCAGCTATGGTGAAATCATTGGGTTGTGTAGGATATGACAGATGATAGAATACATATATATTCTTTAAATTCATCTGTCATCAGTTTTAGGGTGGTAACTGCTATGTTCTCATTTTGAGCTTCAGTATATCTATTAAGATATAAAATTTTAGGAAATGGGTCAACAGTTTTCAACAATATTCCTCGATAATGTAACTGCGAGTCAAAAACATTCACTATTTCCAAAGCCTTCCCTCATACAGCAGCTCGAGCATCACCAACCAGCCTTCATTTTTTAATGAAAGTTTTGCATTGTGCATTGCTTGCGTTTTATAATCTTCACACCATTGAAACCATTGTTAAGCACTGGTCCTGTTCATCAGTGAAATTGTTAGATTGTCCGTTCAGGAGCATTAATTTTATGAAGCTCCCATAAGCAGATTTCGTAGAAAGGAGTGGATTCTCAAAAATGTTATGTCTTTCGGTAATTTGAGTAATCGTTGTGTTATGATTTGCGGCTTTTTAACAATTTGATATTTTCTTGTAATTTCCCCTTTCCTCGGCAGCTAATTCGAATGGAAAAAGGTATGTTTCTCTAGTTGCTCTCAATGCTTAAAAAATACCTGCTAATTTGATAACCTTAGATGAAGGAATACCAAGCTTATGTACCCATTTTAAACATAATGGCTTTTTTGTTTTATAGTTATCACTGTTTCAAGTCAGTTCATCTAGTATCACTAAAGATTTAAATTTCACATTGTGTTTCTTTTGTTAAATTCGGCATCATTATATCTTCTTGGAATGAGGAAACATGAAATGATAAATTGTATAGCATAGTCTGGGATGAAATTTTGAAGCTCTATATTCATCAAGTTTCTAAATCTTCTGTTCTCATTTGATATTTAGAGTATTATTTACCTAAACTTGCGTTTATCCTGATATTTAGGAACAGTGCAGAAAGGGGGGGAGAGTAAATACCACTTTAATAAAAAGTAAAAATGTCCAGAAATGGAATCCATGTGATCCAATAAAATTGGTCTTAATGAAGTTATAGTTTCTGTAATCCTGATCAGATGATCAGTATTGTTGCGAAATGCGAGAACAAGGAGTTTTTTAATAAATAGATTTTACGGATGAAGAAAAATAAATTTGCAATGTATTGCGATTAATACGAGCACATTGCAAAAAATTAAATAAATAACAGTTGTAAATAAAAAAGAGAAAACACAAGGATAAAGCATATCCTCAAGAGACGGACAATATTGCAAATTACCGATATGACTCATAAAGTAAACTCAAACGTAATTCACTTGACTAAGTAATTTTAAGCGCACTTAACACATAATTAAAACTCATTTTTGCGGCTGAAACAGGGCCACTTATACAAATTTACGCAACTTTCTCGAAACTTTGAAAAGAATTTATCCTAAAGCATGAAAAATGATTTTTCTCGAATTTTCCGAAAGTCGCCAAATTTTTAATCACTTTCCAAACTTGCAGAGATATATATGTATATATATATATAAAAGTTTTTGCCTATATCTTGGGTTCAGTTCAGGGACTTCCATAAATTAAACATTCCAGGATTCAGAATCAGAATATCTACAGTTCTATATAAGAAATAAAAACTAATATTAAAAACGTTGACACAAGTTAAATTATATATATATATATATATATATATATATATATATAAAATCTGAAAGTTGCTACATTATGTGAAACAAATAAGGTAATAAATAAAAAGAATAAAAAAAAAAACATAACAATATTCAGCAATTCAATCAAATATATTTAAATATTTACAGACATTTACAACATATCTACAATTTTGATTTAACTTTAATCTGAGGAACATGTTGTAATGTATTTGGCAGTAATTGACAAAACAGGCAATCTTCTTATTAGAACGTAAAATTTATTTCTAGTTCACAGAGATAGATAATTTGAAGAAATTCTTTAGTGGCAAAACTTTTATACTACTATTACCTGATAGAAACTTCAGAATTCTAATTTTTAAAACAATTTCTCGCGTTGCTTAGCAATACGAATATGGCGTTGCCACTTCCACAATGCATATAGTTATTTATTAAATAACACGATATTACAATGCCAACGTGAATCTGCATTTTACGTTAGAATTTAAAGTACTATTTTCACTTAGTTAAATGAACTGTTACTATGAAAAGTATTTTCATAGTAATGATGAGTATTACTTCTATAACGATAACCTCCAGCTGCCGAACCTTTTTAAATATATATACTTTTCGATCACAGAAAAAGATGTTACGGAAGATAAACGAACACATTTATAATTTTATATTCAATTTATAAAGGCTCAGGCTACATTCAACGTCGCATTTCATAGCATTCACCTTTACTTAACAAGTATACGTATTATTGCTATACATTATGTATATTATTGATTTAAATACGAAAAAATCGTTTTTATTACTAAAGTAAAATCACTTTTAAAAAATTCGAAAAACAAAGTTCATGGAAATCTACAAAAATTCTAAATATATGCATAAAATATAAAATTCATTTTTCACTTTTTTAGAGATAAATGAAAAATATGTTAAAATATAAAAAAGTGCTGTTTTTCTAAGAATTATTATCCTAATTCTTAATTTCATTTACGTTCAAAGAGCTCGACATAAATTAGGGTACGTAATGTAAGACGCTTTTAAAAGTTTTACATGTTAAAAAATATGAAATAATGATTATTCGTATTTTATATTAATACGACAGTAATATTAATAACTTATGTATAATTTTCAGATTAAGAAATATAAGCAATAAAATAAATTTACTTTCCTTAAAAGTAATTATCTCCGTTAAAGGTAGTTTCCTTAATAAATGAAGTACTTTATTTAACTCATAAAAATTTAATAGCATCACACTTGTTAAAACACACTCGCAAATATGCAGATTTTATTCAAATATTTACATATTTGTTTAAAGGTATAGTTCTTCATTATGTGCGATAATTATTATTTAACTTTTCTGTTACATCAGGAAACACTTTTTTGTCTTCATAAATCTTAAAATGCAACATTATCTTGGTACTTTAGGCCCATGAGTAGAAAATAGATTTAGTAATTAAAAAAAGTCAGTGATATTAAATTTATACATTTATCGACTGCAACTATATCTTTTTTTGTTTTGTGTACGGGGAAGAAATTTGAAATCATCCTCTGTTTAGCTGCACTGTATCAGTCAAACCTTAGTTCCAAAAAGAGGGCATTTTAATCTTATACACTTTCCCAATGCATCGTTTTATTTCTGTGAAAATAAATTTTCACTTGTAAAACCTAATTAATATATTAATATATTTATATATATAATAATATATAGTATTTAATTTCAAACAATAAAGTAAATATCATAATTTCAAACAATGTAGTAAATATCAACATAATTTCAAAAAATATTCATTAAATCTGATGTTATAAAATTTAGATTTATGCATACTCTATATAAAATTAAAAATAGTTACATTAAAAAAGGATAAAAGATCCTAACAGAAGGTTACGTCATTTAGGCTATATTTCAAGATTTAACATCCTTTGAGAGAAAGACAGCAAAAGAAATATTTATTAAGAAGAAAGTATATATTTTATCTTTCATTGCATTTTCAATTCTTTCTTTTATATTCTGTGCGAACTTTTATCATATTTTGCAAACACAATTTAAAATTACAATTTTGGCATCCTAAATAATGCTTTCCGATAATGGCTATATACAGTGTCACTATTTGCTTAAGTTTATCTCTCCAAAAATGTAGCTACAGAAATAAGGAGTTTAAGAAAGTCTCTGCATTTTATTAGAATCGTAATACATAGGGCCCATGAGCGGTCATGCACCTCCTTTTTTTTTTTTTTTTTTTGCAATCGGCCGCACCAAAAGTATATAAATATATATATATACACCATTCTTTCACTCGGCTTCGTGACCTGAGATTTTATTTTTATATTTTGGTAAATAGAGGATTTTTTTGCTTTGAAAATGATTGCATTATATTGCTGTTATCTTCTGGTTAATGTTTTTATGCCTTTAGTTAATTTGCGTGCAATAGTTGTAGAATTATCGACAATTTAAAAGTGAAGACACAATAACCCGCCGAACAAATACTAATTCAGAAGTCAAACAGCTGAAGTCAAACAAAAAACAAAACGCTGATTTTTGTTGTTTGACTTCTGAATTAGAATTTAAAAGTTGTTTAAGTGAGGCTAAGCCTAATTTTTTTACCACAGCAGCCACATTTGTTTACATTTGAAACTTAGCAGAAGAGTGATTTAAGTCAGTTTCTGCATCTTTAGTGTTTTTTTGCCGAGTGGGACCAAAAGTAAACTTTCAGTTTTGTGCACCGAAAACTCTGCCTGTCAATATGGTGTAAACATCAGATTCTTTAACTGCCACAACCAACTAGTGACCAGCAAGTTTCGTATGCTGAATCAGTAATACGCTAGTTTTCTAGCACTGAGATGCTTGGGAATGTCTTACAAATTTCTGTCTAATATCCTTATATTTACAGCATAAATTGGTTGAAAGAGATTTAGAGTTTTAGATTATTTTCTCTCCTCAAAAAACAATCTAGAACTAAGTGGTTTTTTAATTACAATCTGGTGTCATATCCTGATTTCCATTTTTCAGGCATTCTTGAAATGTTTTGTACAAACGTTGACTATTACAACTTTAAAACACCGTCATTAGGAAATTCAAAGAACATCAAAAAATTAGCCAGACTTAATTCGAATATTCATTATACTCTGATAATAACGTTTTAAACAAAAGACACTATTACCGGCACAGTTGCACTAAACGAACGAAGTAACTCTTTTTCGTACCTGAGTAGCTACCTCATATACGTGAGTCGAAATTTGTGGTTTTGGGATTGACAAAGTCTTTGCTCTTTATTTTCGTGCTACATCTTCTGAGTTTAAGTACACAGACAACACAACCTTTGGTAAATTTGTGCCAATGCTAATCTGTCCAGCTAACAGCATACAAAGTCTTCTTGAAACAAGGTGAAGTCCTCGAGTTTGAAGTGTGACTACTAATTGTACTGTGTGATATTGTGAAATGTTGTACGACAATTTTTGTGAAAAGTCCTAGAACTCTGAAGTGTTTCTTTTGATAAAATTTATTTTATCAAAACCTTTTATCAGACCTGGATAAATTCAGTTTATTAATGCAGCCGTACTCCCAATAAAGCACGCGATAATATTATACGATACAGATAAGCAATAACTATTTTTTTTTAATTCTAATTTCATGCTTCGCTTGTCTTAAGACAACGACCGTGTCTGGAAGTTTTCTGTTATTGAACGAACCTAGAAGGTTTTTGATATTTTTAACATTTCGAACTATCCCGGGCAACGCGACATTCAATGGTCCATCCGGGTAATTCATTGTCAATCGACGGTTTTCTGGCTTGACAAGAGTGCTAGAAATATATGAAATAATGTATACGCGATAACATTCAGGTTATTTTAAAAGCTTACTTATTTATTTATTTTTGTTTTTTATTTATTTCTATTTATTTATTTTTAAAATTGATTAACTATTCTTTTTTTTTTTTTTTTTTTTTTTTTTTTTTTTTGCGAACGCGGATAGTGCAATTAAACGTTAATTGAAAAATAATTAAAGTATTTTCTTCTGTAATGGAGCTTCTAATAAATTATAGACGTCATTAGAGATTCTAATTCAGAAGTCAAACGAAGCAAACAAATCAGCGTTATCAACACTGATTTTTGTTGTTTGACTTCTGACTTAGTATTTGTTCGGCGTGTTATTGTGTCTTAATCATTAGAGATTATTTAGTGATTATTTATCATTAGAGATATATTAGTGCACATACTAAAAGCAAATTAATTGGTCGCCGTTCTCGGTATAGTGCTTAAAGAAGTTAGTTGGCTAAAAAACCATTGGATTTGGCATTGGCTAAAAATGCAACCTGAATTCGAATCACGGAGTTGGAATGAATGAATGCAATCGTCTATCTCTTTCTAGATGGTAAGAATTCTGTCACCATTTGTGATGCACTCTTGGTAAAGCTTTCGCTAATGAGATGACCAAACAACTAGTATCAAACGACTAGTACGGCCATTGCTGACGGATGCTTATCTAGCAAGTATCCGACCATTGGATAAAGAAGGAAAAAGTGTATGAAACAGAATGTATGTTATACGAAGTAATGAATATTTTAGTGAATTGCAGTCTATAATATGATAAACGATAGGATGAAAGTAGGTTTAGCTTCCTTTTATAATACCAAATATACTGGATAGGAAATTTAAGCAATGTTTGGTTTACGTTTTTTTCTTGGGTTTTAGATTCTATTTGCCCATGGGTCACGATTATGACATTGAGAATCCTCATAGCATTAAAAACTCGAGGCAGTGACCAACCTACAGCTATGTTCTGTCAATTCATAAAATCGTTATGCGATTAAAATCACACTGTTAGAAAATACAGTAATTAAATACTTTTGATATATAAATGTACTTTAATCATATCACATAAACAAAAAGAAATATCATGTTTAAATTAAACTCTTTTAATGCATAAGAAATGCAAGAAGTTTTTAATAAACTTTTCTCCCAAAACTTTTCACAAAACTTCTTGTAACAAACTTTTTCTTTCTTTTCTGGTTTCCTTAACCTTAATATTAAACTATCAGTATACCTGTTTATTCGAATAGCTGCCCATATTCATAATAAAATTAGGTAAATGCAATATAAGCATATTATTTGAGTACTGAAAAGTACATATTTGGATATATGCAAATTTGGCACTTAGTTGAGTTTGCAGCATATATGAGAATTAAAATGTACCTCAGCAAACGCACCTTCATGCAAAAATAAAAGAGTCCATTTGCGAATAAGTCTTTTTGAAATATTGGTAGACACCACTGAAAATTCTAGCGTAAGGTTTAAGAAATTCATTTGAAATTTCGCCATTTATATTCCATTTATCCGAGTATAAGATGTGGTATCGAATAAAATACTGAGTAGGTTTAGATGAGGCTTTAAAATTCGACTTTGAAGATTCTGAAAATAAAATACGGAAATCGTATTAAATTTCAAGCTTCGGTTGCTGACATAAGTATTAGAGAAATATAACTTTTCTCTCTTGGGCTGCATTTAATATGCAGCAGACCTCCAAACAGTTTGAGATTTGAATATATTATCGTTATATATACAGAAAGAGAGCAATGTTAATGTGCATGCGTATATAACAGAAGTAACTCATTAAAATGCCTGCATTTGATCAGAGAAACTGCAGTGTGCAGAGCGTGATATTTGAGTAGAATTATGATAAAAAGCGAGGCTGAGGTTAAACGAAAAATTAGCAGTTAATATGTAGAATATATTTTTATTTAAAATTTACTTCATGCATAAATACATGAATATAAGAACAGAAAATCCAAAACCTTCTTTCCTGTCTTAATGAAAACGATTCAAATATATGTATTCATTGTATTAATTTTAAAGTATTATTTAAAAAACTATCTGAGTTGGTAAAATTTGCACATGAAGTAAATGATATGATACATTTTTGAATGAAACTGTATTAGCTATTCTGATTGCAGCTATAGAGCTGTTTGCTTGTTGCAACTATTTTTCGTTTTAAGTTTCTTTTCCAATATCAGTGCTCATTGCTTCAAATAGGAGGGCCAGTCTAAAATTTTTTTGATACAGATAAACCGTACAAATTAAACTTACCAAATCTTTAGAGTATTCAAACTAAGCCTTTCTAACATTAGCGCATTTTTGTAAGCGAATTCGCCATAGATCAAATGCTTCACGCCATCTATTTCTTGGAATTAATCAAAAATATGCTTTTATAGCCCTCTCATCTTTGGAACGAATATGACAACAAAAAAAAAATATTTGTTAGATTAAAAACTCCAAGAATCACACCTAGCAAGATTGAAGGCATAGCACGTATAGCAGGAATAGAGTGCGTCGTTTATCACTTTACCATGTATTTGTTCAAGATGTTGAATTGTCAGTTTTGCCGATTGAGAAAATGTATGATCATGATCCAGAATGAATCTCCTAATTTACATTTAAAACGTTCTGGAAGATACATAGTGATGCGCCAATAAGTTGTAACTGTCTGTTTCGCTAACATGATAGCTTTGGTTAGTCCCACACGTCTAAAGTAAAGGGCATATATTGCGTTTTTCACTGCTCCTTGCCTTTTCGCTGTTGTTTATTTGGGATCATCTGCAATATCCATCCTTAATTTTCTGGACTTCAAAAAACAGTATGTACGTTTTATCTCCAGTTTTGGTTTTAGAAATAATGTCATCGTTAAATAGTCCACCATTAAATACCATCATTAAATAGTCCTGTTAATAATTGTTACCGTCATTGAGCAGTCATAGCTTTTGTTTATTGACATGTCCGCGTTTTGTTGTACTGTTATTTTTTTTTGGGGGGGGACCGAATGAAAAACTAAGTTTTTCATATGCAAGTCTTTCATATTTTTTTTTCTATGATGTCAGCTAAAATACACACGCTTTTGCGAACAATATGCACTTTAGCTATGAACTCAAAACAAACACTAAAAGCGAAATAAAAAGCTAAGTGTTCTTACATTCAAAAAAGCTGTTTCAGATTTGAGGAAGCACATTCGTGCATGTACCCGAGGGAAGATTCATGCTTTGAAGATGTAATCTGACGATACTCAACGAAGACGATACTCAATGATTCGATTGTTTAAAATCAATTCCTCCTTAGTTTATGATTGCAGTTTAATGAATTTTGATATTTTTGTAAAAAACATTTTCATGCGTCACCTTGTTTTAGATTATACAGACTAGGAAATGTGTGATTAGTAAGAGTAACAAGTATACTAATATAACCATTAATGCAATTAGTAGAAAAATACTTGTTTAACTTGCTAAATTTTGAAGCTGAATTATTTGAAACACAAAATACCCGAATTTAGCATATTTTAGGGAGCTCCTTTTGTGACACTTGTTGAAAGTTGCCGTTTGTATCAATTGTGACAATAAATTACTAACAGTGGTTAAAATGTATAAAGAGCAGAAAATCGCAAACCTATGCAATGAGGATTGCTAAAAATCTTGATTTCTTTGTCTCCACAACGATAACGCCATTTTCATTACTGGCAACGTGGTGCAAAGACAATCATATTTCTAAACTTATTACAAGCATATTAGATGAACTAATACTAATTTCAATAAGGCAGTTTATGATCAATTATTCTCTATTAATTCCATTTTAATGCCTTCCCCTTTGATTATTTGTGTTAACTAATATCTATTTGTCATTTTGGTTAGGAATTTATGTTCATGCTATTAATATTTAATCCAAAATATTTCAGCTATACAGTGTATTACATGTATTTTTTTATCTTTAACTAGCCAACCTATAGCTATTCTATATTTTATAAAACCTCCCCACGCCAGGTATATAAAATAATTGCAATCATAAAAAATACGAAATCTTAAGATTTACATGATTTTGCCAAACTGAATTTGAAATGTATCTGAAAAAACATAACACTATTTCTCCCTTTTAGATTTAAGCTTCTATATAATAAAAGTTTTATTATATCCAAAATAACGGTAGAAAGATGGTTTACAGTGTAAAAGAATTTGAGCTTTGCTTACGCCTTTGCGCTTGTAAAAATAACACTCTCAAGTCTCTGCATAAACTCTTCCACATGGCCCGCATCATTTCGCGATGCAATCAGAAGATCAGAGGGTATAGTGGTTTTTGTTTTATGTTCTGTGAGAGAAAATAAGGTTAAAATACTTTTGAAGAGAGTCGGAAGACAGGAAATTTCTGGATTCTTCCACTGCATTAAGAAAATGCTTTGAGGTCATTTAAAGACTAGAGTGTTAAGCTTTTATTTTAAATCTGTCCTTATCAAATCATCTGTCTTTTCCAAGTCTGTGTAAAGTGACTTTTATTTTAAATAGTAATTCCTATATCAGTCATATTTTCCAGATACTGAATATCAGAAATTCACAAATTATTTTACTGACATTAATTTACTTTATTTTATGATACCATAGCTATAATTTGCAATGTATTTCATACAGATACGTATTTATAATTACATATTTTTTTTTTAATTTTAGCGTTTAAAATTTATAATTAATTTAACGATTTTTATTAAATTAATTGCAAAAGAGAAATGTACAAGTATTACGAAATGGTCTTTATAATATCTAATGGTCTTCTAACACAATGTATTTTAGGATAGCAAAGAATGCAAGAAAACAAATAAAAGATAAAAAACTGAAAGCTTTCAGATTTTATATTACACCCAAAGGGATGAATTTTAATGTTTTGTACGTTACCTTTCTTTATTAAATATCATGTTTTTTGCGTCACAAAAAGAGTATATCTTTAGAATTTCCGAAGCACAGTCTCGCGCGCTGCAGCTCAAAGTGTTTTTTCTCTTTCTTCCCAGTACGGTGTTGCCATTTCTCGCTTTGAAATCGTTGCCTTTGTTAAACAAATTCAAATATTAAAATTCGTTAAAGTGTTGCAAATATGAAATCGATAATAAAACAAATTCCAGATTTGGGCTTTCAGATGCCCGTTTTCAGGTGGAAACTTATGTTATTCAAAATTTGATGGCTTTAGGTAACGTTGTTTTATCTCAATACGAGAAAAATATACACATTATTATATAAATATGCGCATGCATATTTTTTCTTATTTAATTTCTTTTAATGTAACACATGGGTAGTAACAATTTGAATATTTGGTAGTAACAATTTGAAAAGTGAATCGACATTTAAATTTTTTCAACGCAAAATGCCAAAACGAAATTAATAGCCCGTTCAGGCTAACGCTCTTTGGGCTAAAATAAAAAAATCTGAAAGCTTTTAGATTTTATAGTACGTCCAAAAGGGCGTTTTTTCAACATTTTGTGCGTTACCTTTATTCATTAAATGTCATGTTCTTCGCATAAACCATATGAAATGCAAGTGAACAACAATATCACAAAATATTTAAAAACAGCATATCTTTAGAATTTCCGATACACAGTCTTGCACCCTGGAGATAAGAATGTTTTTCCCTAGAGTGTTGCCATTACTAGCTTTGAAGTCGTTGATTTTGTTAATCAAAAACTCTTTAAAGTTTTACAAAATTTGAAATAGATAATAAAACAAATTCAAAATTCAAAATTCGAGCTTCCAAGTGAACATGTTCCTTTGGAAAACTACGTTATTCAATATTTGATGGCTCTAGGCACGGTCGTTTTTTCACAGTGTAAGAAAAAAATCATGCATTCATGCAGATACTTCATTGTTTAGTTTCTTTAAATATAATACTTGGGGATAATATTTGGTGGCAACAGTTTGAAAAGTGAATGAACGCAGGAAGTGAAACGACACAAAATGGCCTTTCGAGATCAATAGCCCTTTGGTCTAACACTCCTTTGGATTAAAAATTTAATTGAAATTAGATAACTGGAGTTCTTTATTTATATATTTAAAAAACAGAAATCTTTCATGGTATAAATGTATCAGTTGATATTACTCTACATTAAGTAGAATAGTTTTGCATTTCTGTAAAAACGTGCATCTTTTGCAAAATATTTTATACCAAACTGCGAGCTAGTAATGAAATTAGAAAATAGTCAAGTATTTATTAAATATAGATTAATTATTTATATATTTATGTACATATATATGGGATAGGTACTTACTTATCTTGAAGTCTGTGTACATAATGTAATCATAATGTAATCAGTCGTATGGGCCTTCATAATGTAATCAGTCGTATGGGCAAAGAAGGAAAGAAGAGTACGAAGTTATTGCTGAAATGTTTTCCATCTCTATGTTCTGTATTTATGAAAATTCATTAGAAGTGTATTCAAAGTGTCTTATAAATTTGATCTATTTCGGTTTGTAAGTTACTTAAAAATGATCATACAGTTACAAAGGAAAATAATTAATTCGTTTTCATAAAAGACTGCCCTATTGTGACCATTATAACATTATTTAATACTAAAATACAGTTGCAGTGAGTGAAATATATACTGTACATAAATCAAACACTGAACATGATACATCGCATATTTTTTTTTTACTATCCAGATTAAAAGCAATTTCACAACATGATCTAACGTCGTCCGATCATTATTTGGTAATCGATTTCACCCCCTTGACAACGTTAGCTGATATGAGAACGTTTTAGTTATTCCCAACCAAAAACACTATCGTACTCGGTAAACAGTATGCAATAATCAAGTTACGGATAAGCATGTCATCGTCATACATTTTAAAATCTCTTTTTGCACCACCATAGTGATCCTAACCATTTTTTCTAACCATTTTGTAGTTTGATCCTAACCATTTTGTAGTTTGATTCTTCTCACTAACTTGCCTAAAATTCCTTTTTATGAATTTACAAAGCATTTACCCAAACTCACTTGAAACTCAGAGTTCTAGGGAGGGTTATTTACTGAACAGTAGCAGCAGGCATACCGATACTCATACCCATTGTCTCAAAAGAGTTAGTAGTAAAGTAATGCTCACAATCGTAGCTCATTGAACTAGAGTTGTATTTACAAACATGTATCGTGTATGAAATAAAACTGTTTGGGTTCCAAATAGGCTTGTAAAGCTGACGTAGACGGAAGTACCATTGTTATCGTCAATTGATATAGATATTTAAATTATCTTGAGTGTTATAAACATGGCTTTAACTAAAAATTCATTTGATAAGGACATTTTTGAAAATTTACAAGGATTATTTTGTACCATGTGTATCATAAATAAAATATGCGACAAAAAGTATATAATAAGCCGACATAATAATCCGTAATGCTTATTTTGGGAAATTTTCATTTCTCCTCTCGGCTAAGTGCTATGTAATCCCGCGGTAGGAGCCATTACTGTGCATCGTCTTGATGTGGCTGTCCAAGGTTTATGTCCTCCTGACTACTGACGTGGTCGTGATTCTCTCCAGCGTGTTGCAGCATTTGATACATGTAATCTTGATATGAAATATCGCTATGGAAGATTAGAATTGGAGTATGAATTTAACAGAGTGTCCCGGACAGCATTTACTACAAGAAACGCATGGAACCAAGTACCTATCGCCGTAATGTAATGGCAAAGTAGATCCTATTCCTATAACATAACAGTTATCATTGTCATTCTATTATCCCTCTTATGTTTTTTCTCCCATGACATAGACTCACCCTGTTCATCTGTTTTATAAAACTTAAGGAAACACGTTCTAAAATTCATTTATTTAACTTACATGAAGTACGCTCTTTTGGAAGGCAGCCACGTTTCGCACTGCGCAAGTACAATAGAACCCAGATTATTAGAACTATAGTGGACCGAGAATAACTCGATATAAAAAACTGGAATAACACGGATTGATACCTGTACACAGAAAAAATTAATACTATATATATATATATATATATATATATATATATATATATACCTATAGTATATATATATATATATATATATACTATAGGTCCTTTCTGTACATACTATAGGGAATTTACTAGCATACATGATTCATGCAAATACTTTGCGAAATAAAACATATGTACAATCAGATGTACAGATATATATGCAGAATGTTAAATGTGATATGCACTATAAACTTGAAAACAGGTACCTTTAATACAAATGAGGTGCTGTAGTGTACTACATAACATGCCACACATTTAAAAAATTCCATGACAATCTTTTGTTTTCTTACCGCTGTACCATATCTTAACACAGTTCTCAAAGCTGTCAAAATAATAAGCAGAAAGAAAATCCGACCTATGCTGATAAATGCGAAGTGTTAGCTCTAAATTACAGCTTACCTTTCTGCTCATTAATATCCAGATACACTTTTCGCAAAACTAACTTCATGGGTCATTACGAAATGGTTATTTCATTTAACAATGAAGGAAGTAATACATAAGACAACGCCTTTAATGGGATAATAACGGACCAATGATATTTTGCTAAACCTAAATTCCAAACATATCAAACAAGAATTCAAATCGGCCATTTCCACCGTTCAAAAGAGAAAATCCATTGAAAATATCGATTAAGGTTATCCTTAAATTACACCAGCGGAAAGCCGTCATAAATACAGGATGCGAGTCATCTTAAATTAAAGCTGAGAATGAAGCAAACAAAGACGGAGCGTTAAATATTCAAAGCTCTTGACAAATTTCGAATACTTATCGCCTTTCAATGAGGTGTTAATTATGTGTTGCTAATTGGGATAATGTCTTTAGTGATTTAGCTTCTTTCGGCGAAGTAATTTTAGACTAATTATTACTCAGGTGTTAATGTAGTTATCTTCATTTATATATTTATTCGGAGTACCGTAAGAGAAAACCTTACTTGAGAAGTTTATTACTTCACTTTCGCTTCTTTTCCTTCCTTTTGCTATTGATTTTGGCTTTATGAAAATCATGGAGTAAATCAGGGGTTATTCATTTCATTTTGCATTGTAATTAGAGAGAAAAGTTTTTTCCCCCTTTATGTACTTTAATAAGCAATTTTACTTTTATCAACTAAAATAGAAAAGTAATTTTTATAAAATGATTTTTGCTTTTTAGTGAAATATTTCGTATTTATTTTTGGAATATGTGTTGAATGACAAATCTGCCTAACGAATATGTCTTGCTGTATTTAAAACAAATGTTTTTTTAACACGTGTACATATGTGGCATGAGTATGATTCAGGCAATTAATATGCAAAAGGCCCATAGCCAGAGCTGCTGAGGTTAGCTTTAGTAGAATCTTTAATTAGATCAGAGTATGTCACAAATTATTCAAAGAGTATTGCAGCGGATGACTGACAATCAGAAAATCGTAGACAAGAAAATTATAAGATTCAGTTTTGTTTTAACAGGACGGTACAACCGAAAGAGGGTTAACCGACATTACAGCAGGAAACATACTAAGAAGCATTATGGAAAAGTTCCTACGTCGTTTCAAACAGTGCAAAGAGAACATAATGTTCTAAATTTATTGATAGCTGTAATATAGATGTTATTTACTGCAGTAAATAAATCCATGTGTATATTGTTATTTCACATAAACATTATTACAAGTAACAGTATTACAAGCATTATATAGTATTAAGCAAGTATATTAAACAGTATTACAAACAGTTTCCATCTTTCTGTTGTTGTTTAATGTTGATAGATATTATTTGTATCATCATGTATAATCAAGTTTAAAGTAAGGAATAAAATAATTCGATGCTAAGTTTTGCTTTATACGCAAATGCTACAAGAAGTATATGTTGTATTGTTATTTCAGCGCGTATCGAAAGAAAATGTACCGGCAAGGAGCAATTATTTAAACAGCAGGATCGAATATCGACTTTTCTTTTTTTCTGCCTCTTTATGTAAATCAGAATGTGTAATATAATGAAATATTAATAAAAATGGCCTAAATTATATATATATATATATTTTAATTTTGCAGAAATAATACCCAAAACATCTACCATATATAATACAGTAACAAATAAATAAAGACAAAAAATCAAGCACGTTTATGTGCTCTGATTACCTGCTGATGTTATGATACCGAACACACAATTATTATTTTCTGACAGTCAATAAACGAATAACAATTTTAAGATGCATAAAATGTCAAAAGAAATTAATTGAAAGCACAGAACTCTAATTATAAACACAAAAACGAACATAAACATAAACCTAAACAAGCTAACAATGATAGAATTTGATAGCAATAAATTTAGGATCCTCCCACACACAGAACAAAAAGTTCAGTTGAGCAAACAAACCATAATTAAAATTACGAAAGTTAAATAAAAATGCAGACAAATCTAATTTAACTAATTTTATTAAGTTAAATAAAAAAGATATTTATTTGATTTTTCTGTTTACTTAGACTCATCGCAAAGTAATTCAATGACCAACTAATGAAAATCATTATTGCACAATCTCTAGAAAAATACCGAAGTTTCAAAAATAAGACATTATTAAAATAAGAGCAGTATTGAACAAATTGAAGTACAGTAGAAAAACACTGGAAAATGATTACGAACGTTGTCGTCTTTAGGGACGAACCTGATTTCTTTAATTATTTGCATCCGAAATCTCCATTAATACAGAAAGCATTTTAAAGAGTAAAAGAACTAAATTCGATAACAAAGGGATGACTATGAATAATTTAAGCTATCTGTGGTAACATTATTTAACTAATATGCTTTCAGAACAATCAGAATAATAAAAAAAATGCCTAAACCATATTTTTAATTACTTAGTTTAATGATGATGTCAAAAATTTCTACATATTTTAAACTAATTAGTTTAAACATTGTTAAAACTGAATAATTATATACACGCAAACATTTATATGTGTATATATGCAAGATAAAAAATATGAAAGCAAACTTCTAAATTTAATTCATTAGAACCTCTTTTATTTTTCATTTCATTTGGGAACTTCATCTATCTGTTCTAAGAATAGCGCTGTAACTCTAAACTGCATTCAAATTAATCATGCGAACTTACCTAACCCTTAATGCAGATGGCTCTTGACGAATCACCAAATTGCAAACTAAAACTAAAAAACTTAGACTTTTGACTCCCTCTCTTCTTTCTAAGAACTGATGCGCCCCTTTTGCTTGTGCTAACCTCTTCGCCAGACGCTTTTCTGCAATCATGTATGAGCTGCTACATTCGCTTGTATGGCAATAACATCAAAAATTGTAAATGTTCTTTAATAGGCACGAGTAGAGTGCCAAGGAACTGTGGCCACAAAACGAGAATTTAAATAAAAAAGAAGGAATATTATCCGGCTCGACTGCTTATTCTTCAAAATGGATGGACGCTCTAAGCATCAACTATCTATGCAATCAGCATCCCTACGCATCTACACGTCCCAGTGTTCTTACTTCGGTACCTCCAAGATTGTTTTGCCATTACATTCTTCTGTCAGTTCTAATTATGAAAAATCTACACGAGTTTGTTAAGCTATGTTCCCAGTAAGTCATGGAAAAAGTTCTGTTTCACCGAAAATTTTTATTGAAGTTTTTACTGCATTCACGATCAAACCATTTATTTCGTGTCATCGAACCACAGTTTCATTACACACACATATATACACTGGTGCGCAAAATTTCAGCAACAGATGTTCTTTTTGCATAACTCCACGAGAAATCATCTGAGAGACATGAAATTTAAGAGACAGCATTTTGTATTTAAACAATGACGAAAGCATAATTGCGCTAAAAATGAATACAATGCATACAGTATGAAATCAAACAAAAATAGGCTTTATTGAACTCATAGTATCGTTATATATGATTGTCTGTACAAGAGGAAGAACAACAAGCATATGTTCCTTACTATGAGATATGCCCTCTCCTTACTGCAATGGTTGCTTCGAACGGTCTCTCCACACTCAGCACCAGATTGTCCAACAGGTCTTGAGGTAAGAGTGTCCATTCCTCAACCAGCATCTGTTTCAGTTGCTGGGTGTTCCCCGGAAGATGTAATCGTTCCACAAGGCATCTCCCCAAAGCATCCAACACATGTTCTACGGGATTTAAATCAGGGCAGCATGCTAGCCAATCCATTCGAGTAATATCTTCCCTTTTCAGTAGCTTCTGAACAGCAGGAGTCTGGTGTGGCCGTGCATTGATATCCATAAAAATGAAATCTGCTCCAATGGCACCTAGGAACAAACGCGCATGGGAAAGGATCACCTCCTGGCAATAGCGATCTCCGGTTACAGAACTTCTGTCGAGAACGTGGAGCTCTGTCCGCTCGTTCAGCATAATGGCTCTCCAGACGTGATCTTTAGGACACCGTAACAGTCTCTTTCCGTGATGTTACTGAGATTAAACCGTATCCCGACCTCTCTCCAAATCAATTTGTGTTGAGAATCGCTTGTGGCACTAAAACGACTGTCATCCGTAAGGAGGATACTACTCCATTGATGAGATGCCCAGTTTTTGCGCTTCTTGCACCAATGTAAACGGTGACGCCGATGGCAAACTTTCGAAGGGATGCAGCGTTCAGGACAGCAGGCGAATAAGCCACCTTTGTGAAGGTGTCTGGGCACTGTAAACCGCGACACTTGTCGCCCCGTTGCTGTACACAGTTGTTGAACTATGGAGTGTGGTGACTGGTTTCGGGCTCTATTCGCCTGCAGGACACTATATCGGTCATCCAATGCAGTTATTTTATACATAGTATATATATATATGCAAATATATACATACTCATTCTTAATTATGTGTTTTACCGGATTTTTTCTTTTATCTTCATTGATGGTTTTATGATTCCTATTCATTTTTTGGGTCCAACCGCAGCCAAGCAGTAAATTAGCTGAATGCTGGTAGTTCCGACCTGTGTTTCAATCTAGGCGAACGGGCTGGCTGCATGGACGTTTTCGTGGTTTTCCGTAATGCATTGATAACGGAGCCTGTGTGCCTTAGTTCTGCTCGAAGGCATCCCTTACTTTAGACAGATAGATCAAGCGGGCTTTGCCATAATAAACCAAACCAAACCAATCTATTCATCTTTAATCGGACAAAGTTTTTTGGTTTCTATTCATCCTTAATCGAGTTTAGTACGCAATATTCAAGAATTCAAATTGAAAATCCAGTATGATCAATCCATTGTTTAAAACAAGGAAGTAGTGAAACTTGATGCACATTATGTTACTAAACACATTTCTGACTTTAGTATCAAGTCATTTAAGAACAAGTCATTTAAGAACTATAAATCAGTATTAAATTATTGATATTTATAAAGCTGTGCGCATTCTGAAGAATTGCCAAGAAAACGCATTGCTCGAATTAGGTGATCTATTCAAATGCCTTCTAAATTGGCTAATAATTTATATTTATTTCTATCAAGCAGCACATACGGTTTATTATTCTCAGTTGTATATGACCTTTCAACAGCGAGACCAGCTCACTAATGCCTTTTCACGATACTTAATTTCATGTATGCAATTATGTTTACGCAGGCCATTGATATACTCTGTCAGATGATTTTTTAATTGCACTTAACAATATCGACAACTAATCATCTACTGATATAAAATTCTCAGTTTATTTTTCTATTTTGATGAGAGTAAATATGTAATTTAAAAATATTTTTATTCTTAACTCTGGTACATTTTAAACATAAAAAAGTCAAAATATAAATATTAAATTAGTGTAAAAATTCTTCTGTAATAAGTTATACAAAAGTATACTAGAGAAGATATTTGTATAAGGGAAGGGTTATCTTCATGAAAGGCTTTCTATGGAAAACTGCGTGACAATCATCTTATACACAGGAAAACCTATGAAATCAAACACTCATGCGCCCAGCCCGTTCTACCGTATGTAAGCTTGAGTCGATTTACCAGTGTGGTTCACTCATATTATCTCAGTAACTGCTACTCTTTTATTTAATATGGGGTAAAATTATTGGGATAAATAATGCGATTAGACCATTGAAATGATTTGATTGAACAGAATTTTACACTTTATTAGAATGCGACACCAATCGCGTCTTCGATAATAGCAATTATCAATATGCATAATATAAATAATTGTTAATCAAAATATAATTTCACTCATTTCAAAGAGAAATCTTTGCAGATGACATATGCATGTTTAATTCCTATATTTCGTATGCTGTTCATAATAATAATGCAAATCTCATGTATGACAGAAAAATATATGAAACGTTTTCTTTTCAATGCATACCACATTATCTTCAAAATGATATTTCCTGAACTCAACTGCTCTATAATAATAGTTATAAATAAAGCTGTCACCTATTTAAATGTGGATCGATATATTTCCATGCCTACGCTGGTGCTTTTCTTCCAAACCAGAACTCCTGTTGCGTTGCATAAGTCGAAGGAAATAACCTCTGTTTACTGTCAGGAACTGCAATTTAGTCTCGATAATTTCGACGCAGAAAATAGGTTTGCCTTCCACCACCGGAAGTCTTTACACCCAGCCATTTCCTTTCATATGCATGTTCAAATACAAACCAGAAACATCCTTAATTACGCTCTAAAGTGATTTTAGTGGAAAGCTAAAGTGTAGGAACTCCTTAATTTATTTCATACGCAGAAAGATTCTGAAATGTGCATGTAAAGTATTAACTTTAAGCAATGGTAATGCTACTTTAACCTCTTGCGCCTGAAGCCTCTCTTTGATTTGTAATGCAATCAGAATTTTAGAAGTTAAATTACAGATGGTTAAAAGTAAATGGATTTGTGACTTAATTAATTTCGTGTTGAGTACAGCGTTAATTACGCAGTCGTACGTAAATTTATTAAGCCCAATTACGTAACTCTTGGTGAAGGAGAATCTATATTAGTACCACTAAATAAATTTTACTCTAAATTTGAAATAAAGCGTATATTGTCATAAAGACTTACAACCCTTTTGCGGAAGAGTTTAATTTTCGATAGGAGTACAGCTTAAGATTTGCAGTATTATCAGGCTTTATTAAAAGCAGCGTTGTGTGTGTTTTGAAATTTTGTAAAAATAAACAGTTGTTATTAGAAAACTAAAGGTTTCTACTTAAAAAAAATTGTTAACTATTTACTCCACTTGGAACAAATATTAATAAAAAAATTAAGTATTTGCTTTGAGTCATTATGAAAATAGGTACAGGTAGAGGTAAACGTATGGGGGACACAAGCGATAACTCACCAGATAATGCTTGCCCATACTAACTATCATCCCCCCAAAAAAACAAGAAACGGGACATATTTTTAACAATAAATTACCTTTCGATATAGACGTCGACTTGGTTATCGTAATTAGGTTTATTAATTCATTTTTTCTGAATATGTTTCGCAAGGAGTTCATAACCTAAAAGCACCGCAAATAAAATTCGGAAATGTGCAATGCCAGGGTTTCTGGAAATTTTCAATTCGTTTATACAGGTCAAATAATGCAGCTGCTAATTTTTAGCATGTTGTTATATGATATGCTATCTGATATTGTTATTCAGGCTGTTACTGTCATCACAGGTAAAAATATTCTGTAATTCAGACGAATCCCGCTGTAAAAAGTTGCTATAATTTGAGAATCGTTAATTCAATTTTATATATACTAAGCTCTTAAGCTGAAATCTGAATACAATTATCAGGTCTGTCATCGAAAATTATAATTTATTATTTTCAGTTGCTTGGCATTGCATGTGGGAAAGTCTAGTTTAAGAAATAAAATGTGAGAAATTTTGAAAAGTAGCTCAGGTTTAGCTGGTTTGGGTTTGCTTGAACATGCATCTCTTTCATTAAAAAAAGTTCCCACTTTGAAATTACTTTGTGCTTTGCGTTTAAAGCGAATTACTTTGTGGTCTGTTTAAAAGCAAACAGATATCACTCGAAGATGAGGAACAAAGAATGGTATGACATTTGTGTTAGGCATATCCTGAAAAACATTGACTTTAATTTGTATCGCGTTTTATGTTAATTAACCAATTATTTATTATTTAAAACATGACTTTCCAAATTAGCTTGAAATGTATTTATGTCAAGGATTTTGAATATTTTAGATACAGAGTTCTTGGCATTGATGCCTATAGCTTAAGTTCTGTAGCCCAACTCTGCCAGAGAATATTTCAGATTTACCCATTTTGCTCACCGATGATAATATGCTCCATTAAAGCTTCGATGAAGCTAAAATACTCCCTTTTATGTTATTTACCACTACGATATATTTAATCTGAAATTTCATTTTTTTTTAAATATCAGCAAATAGAGTTTTCTTTCTGAGGGGGGGGGTAAGCATAAATTGTGATTTCTCTTCATTTCAAGAGATAATGAACGATCGTATAAGTTTAATACAGTATTAGAGACGGAGAAATAATTTGCTTTTCAGTCTTATAAGGTTTTTCAATAAGAGGATCTAAAGAATGAATTAATACTATAAAAATGAGAACCCTATAATTTAACATAATAAAACTTCGTAAATATTACTTGGGATAAATTTACGCAAATATAATTATAAGATAAAACAGTTATAGCTTTGTTTCTTTTATGAATTTCAAATAACAAATTACGTCCGATTTGATCTTCTGGAAAACCACCAAAATTGGACTTAAAGCTGAACTTGATTAACAAGGATTTTACTTACACAAATCTAGCCCCTTACGAGTGGAGCTGCCTTTACGTATTTAGGTTTCTTTTATTTGGATGTACAGAATATGACGAAGTTAAGTAAATGTAAGCCATCGTAGCCGGTTCGAAGTTTTAAAAATTTAAAAATTTTAGATAATTGAGTGTTCATTTTGTATAGGTTAATTACATATTTACTATAATGCAAGAGGAAAACGTGTATTTTTTCCCTTTTTCTTATCCATTAGAAAACGAATGTTAAACGTATATGCAGCATGATATACTTTTTCATTAAAGTGTTATATTCACCTGAAAGGTCCTAGATAATCTATGTATCATATGTATTCATTTATACAAACTTAATGGCTTCTTAAAAATGAGTCCATTTTTATTGTCGCTTTACATCATTTAATTCAATAAAAATAATGCCACAAAAAGAATCTGTAAGAAATAATCACATATCCATGTATATGGTCTTGCAATGTAACTGGTTAATATGCCCAACTAGAGATGAAACAGTACTGATTCGAACACCAACGAGGATACTTTTTATATCTCAAGTTTCTCAAGCTCCAAAAAATCTAAAAATATATTAAGCAGTGTCTAAATTAAAATATGGCTCATAGTAACTTATCACCAGCTATTGGGTTAGTGGGGTTTGGGTTTTAAGTTACTCTATTTTTAAAATGGGGAAGAATGTAAAGGACTATCGAATGGCTATGTATATGCTGTCAGAACATATGCGTTTAACATGTCCAGCCATCTATTGTATGGTTGGAATCGCAGCGATAATCTATGTGATGTGTCACGTTTCTTACAACGGAAAATGTGACATCTCTGGAAATTCACAAAAAAAGTTCCATTTTTCTAGGTTTAGAAAACAGAGTGGAATAGTTCGAATAGTTGAAGATAATTGTTATACTGCATCGTATTAAGCAAAAAGAAAAAAATAAATTGTAGATAAATAAAGTAAGTAAGTAAACCCTAAAACTAAACAAGTGCTTTAACTTGCAGTGTATTTAAAGAGAAATCAAGTCTTCTTAACATTATTATGACATATATAAACAAGGAAATGGAAGCACTTTGATCTAATAAATGTACATTTGTACTCATCTCAAAAAGGATATTATCACTTTAAATGTTTGTGCAATAAAGGTATTAAATATTTCTTATTTCAGCATAAATAAACCTTACTGAAATCTGTTTTCAGTATTCCGACAAGAAATTTGAAATGAGAATTCCAAGTGATAAAACTCTGTGAAATTTTAGCAATAATTATTGATGCACAATGCAACAAACATATTTTCTAAAAATCTTCTTCTTATAAAATTTCAAACAATAGTACCAAGGCAATTTACAGAAACTCTTAATGATAGCCCGAATAACATAACTTAAAGTAACAAAGCATGTCATAATTATATAATAACAGACTTTCTTTCTTTTATCAAGAATGCACCAGCGGGAGATATTTGTAAGGTAAAAGTGTCTTTTGATTTGAAAACCGAGTAATACTTTATGTGGCTTTTGATTCATAAAGTAGGAAGGGAAACCATTTCAGAGGTTCAAAGAAAGCTTGACATTAGGTACTTTAAGAGATTATACTCAAAACTTTTACGTGAAAGGAGGAGAAGCCATCAATTTAGATAGAACAAAGCAGCGTGTTAAAAGATTGCATATGCAGTAAAGACAAAAGGAATACCGGAAATGTGAAATTGCTGTATAGTATGACGTATATGCCTTGTGTTAAGTAGACTTTTCTAAGTATATGTATTCTTACATTCAATTTACGTTTTGCTGTTTTTAACCTGTATTCAAAGTAAAATTTTGTTGTACATTTTGTAAAAGTTTTCTTTACGCTTTTGCTAGTGTTTGGAATCTGTTTTGTTACAGTCTCTGAGCTCCAAATCTGTTTTAACTATGCGTAGTTACTCCTTTTTTCTTATTCCTATTTTACTTTTTTCAGGTCCCTTTTAGCAACAATGTAATTTTAATAGTTTTTTCCCCTGTTTCAAGATGTACTACACCAATATTTAAGAAAGGTTATTAAACTGCATTCTCGAACTAAAAAGAAGCTTTAAAAGAGCATGTTTAGAATTTGTCTCTAGTGAAGGTATAGGGTTTCACATAGTTTGAATAACCAATTATTCTGATTTTTACAGTAGTTTCGGAACTCTTCAACCTTCAGTCGCATTCAAATTGAGTGGAAAAGAGTATTTAAATGAGCGAAAAGAGAAAGTTAAGGAGAACGGGATTTCGCCTGCCTAGCGCACGTTAATATTCTGTCTTTCCTTCTGTTACATCTGAGTTGCTGATACGCCTTCGGACCGTTCAGTTCTATTCGCCAGTGTAGGTTGCTGAGTCAGCGTGCTAGTCTTAAGTAGCGTAGCACTACTTTTTACTATTTAAATTAATTGTTAAATTAATCTTAAGTTCCCATCGCAAATAGTCGGTGTTACTGTGAGCACGAAGTAGGTGCATTTTTGTCAAGAATTGAACTAATAATAAAGGGTTTGTTTTACTCTTCATCCGTGCTGGTATTATTCACATCTGTGCGAGAAGTCGCGAGGTTTCCTAGCAAGACCGCAATAACTGCATTATAACAAAGAAGTTTATATCTCACAAGGGAGAAAAGAATCTTATTATTTTGAATTAAAATCTGTAATTTGAAAATCTTAAAATTTTGTTTGCTTAAAAGCAGTGCATGGATTTTTGAAGTAATAAAATTTTATTCAAAATGTAGTTTATATTTATTTTGTTTTAAAACTGATGTGTTATTAAATTTATAGCATTTTTTTACATTATTCTTTCAGGTATTCTATTATTCATTGTCCACAATTAATATCCGAAGTTTCAGTTACCTTTAGATTAATCGGAGGTAGACTTGTTTTAAAAGAAAAGAAATAAACAGTTTACAAAACGCGTATTAAGTGATAATGAGCTTAAGAATGGTAATGTGTAACATACGGACGGGTCTCTAGTGTATTCCCGTGTGAATTTTAGTCTTCAAATGCGCATGTGCAATTCTGATATTTTCACTGGTTGTACAGCGATTCGATGAAAACGACGAATTGTATACATTTCTGTATTACGTATCTACTAATGTGATCTAGGAAAATAATGAAATATTTCTTTCAAAATCTTTTGTGATGGCAAATTTTAGAAGAAATGAAGTAATACTTAATTCGAAAGACACACGTTATTCATTCGTAGCGGCTGGCATTTAAACCGTAGACATGTTGTGATAGAAGTCATTTACAGTCAAATTCTAAGCAACGCCATCTTATAAGATAAATAAAAATATTCAAATCTAAAGTAATGAAAATAAACTACGAGAAACTTTAATTAAATTGATAGAGATAAACCTTTTCTCAACTTTGTCAAGAATTATACGCACAGTTCCTTATGTTAATTAATCAGTTATTTTATGATTTAGACATTTACTGTCACTTCTTTCTTTCGGTTCCTAGCCAGAATACAAATTAGCTAACGTGTATTTTAAGGTGAGGTGTTTTAGATTGTAAGACAGATCATGTTCTGCCTCTTGAGTCCAAGTTGCTAAGTTACTAGCTCATATGAGATTTGGAGCCTTCGGCCTGGCATTATAATTGCAGATATTGAATCTCCATGCCGGTTAGGTTTGAGCGTCAACTGATTAGTGTTAAACTGAATTTTATAATCTTCGACTCCTAGCTTACTTGAGTTTAAATTTATACTTGATTGTTCATTTAAATTAGCTCGCTGTAAGTGCTGGCTGAGCTTGTAAGCTTTAGATTTGCCTTATGTTCTTCTTGAGTTAAAATAAGTGTCTTTCACACTCTTCTTACAACTCAGTTGCTATTTTAGATGTAGCAATAATTCACTGTCAGTCTGACTTGGTTACTCTTTATGATACCTGAGAAGCTAAATAAACTTTATAATAATGTTGGCAGAAAGATAAAAACAATTTCAATTGAATTATCTTTTTTGAAAGTAAACTTTCATTCTCTGGCAGTCACTACCCAGGTCAGCCTATTCTTTCCAGTACGTATTTCTTAGACTTTTCCTAAAGAAACATGGTGAACCGCTATGCTCTCATGATGGAGATGAAGGCAACTTGCCATTTACCGCGTAAATTAGCCATACGGTAGCCATATGTAACGCAACTTGCCATTTGCATCGTAAAGTAGACAATTAATTATGATGCTCAGTGCTCTATAATCATTTTCTCATGGATTTAATCATTTCTGCCTAAAAGAAAAAGACACGGGATTTTTATATTTTAGATCTATATCTAAACAATATATGTAATAATAGTTCGGATACGTTTTAACAGAGCCTTCAAAATGCATTTTATTGGTCTGAATATAATTAAATTTGAATTATTCAATATATTCTTCAAACTATGTTGTTTAAAGAGAGTACTAAACTATTAAAACTAGATGTCCCGTAAATAATTTCAACATTATTCGAAATCATTGAAAAGCATTTCTTTCTCCAAAATATTTAAAAGTAATACATGCGATTTCGCAGTTTAAATGTCATAAAGATAAGACAGCTGTTAAGCATAAAAGTAAAACTTCAATTATCAAACTGGAGAAAATTCAGAATCAAACTGGAGAATTCGAAAACCTGGTTCAGTTCTACCGGATCGAAAATTTCCAAATTCTATAGGGAAAGTTTTGCTTATAAAATGCATGTTTTAGTTCTTAATTTGATACAAGTTTTATTATTACAGCTTTGTTGCAGACTATTCATATTTTCTTTACTTTATTTTCAAAATGAAAGGGTTTCAATTTTTCTAAATGAAAAGGCTTTATGCATATCATTCATTTCAGCTATTGTGTATCAGGGTGGAGCAAAAAAGTTTTTTTTTTTTTTAATTCAAGTTGCCTGAGTTATTACGAGGGCCATCCAGGAAGTAGATTACGTTTCCGTCTGTGTCCGCTAGGGGCGGGGCTAGCGCGGCCATCTTGGGGTCAGAGCGTTGCGCAGCTCAGTCTGCATCTAGCCGTGCTAGTGAGAGGTTCGTGCTGTGCTCCGTTCAGATACTGTGACGGTTTGAAATGTCTGCGTTAATTGAAAATCCCGCGAGCTGCGAGGTGCGCTCAGTAATAAGGTTTCTGACTGCAAAAAACTGTAAACCGATAGAAATCTATCGGCAGCTTCGTGAAGTGTATGGGGACAACATTATCACTGAAGGTGGAGTGCGTCAGTGGGTCATAAGATTTCAAAATGGCCGAACCAATGTTCACGACGAAGATCGAAGTGGGAGACCCAGCATAGTGACCGCCGAACTTCTCGAAAAAGTCGATGCTAAAGTCCGTGAAAATCGAAATTTCACAATAACGGAACTTTCTTTGAGTTTTCCACAAATTTCGCGAAGTTTGTTGCACGAAATCATCAGCGAAAAGCTTGGTTACCACAAGTTTTGTGCAAGATGGATTCCAAAAATCTTGACAGAGGACCACAAAAATCAGCGAATGGCTGCAGCGTTGAACTTTTTGGACGCTTACCATAAGGATGGTGACTCTTTACTCGATCGCATCGTTACTGGTGACGAAACATGGGTGAAACATGTGAACTGTGAAACGAAATTGCAATCAATGCAGTGGGGGCACACAAGTTCTCCCCAAAAACCCAAGAAATGCATGCAAACAATGTCGGCAAGGAAGATGATGGCGACTGTTTTTTGGGACAGAAAAGGTGTAATTTTGGTGGACTTCCTGGAAAGAGGCACTACAATAAACTCTCAAAGGTATTGCCAAACTCTCCAAAAACTCAGAAGAGCAATTCAAAACAAGCGCAGAGGAATGTTGAGCTCTAAGATCTTGTTGATTCACGACAACGCCCGGCCCCACACGGCAAATGTCACTCGTAAAGTTCTTGAATCTTTTAAGTGGGAGTTGTTTCCTCATCCGCCGTACAGTCCCGACCTGGCACCGAGCGACTTCCACCTATTCCCAGCAATGAAGAAGTGGCTGGCTATGCAGCGTTTTGATGACGACGCACAGCTGCAAGAAGAGGTAACGAAGTGGTTGAAGGCGCAGGCGGCCGAATTTTTCGACGAAGGAATTTCCAAGCTCGTACATCGCTACGATAAATGCCTTAATTTGTATGGTGACTATGTAGAAAAGTAGTATTTGAGTGTGGCTTTCATCTGTATATAATAAAATTTGTTTCCTATACTTTGTTTATTTTTTTATTCCAAAACGTAATCTACTTTCTGAATAGCCCTCGTATATTGTTTCAAACGAGCTCAAAATATTGACATCTTGAAGTCTCACATTTCAAGTGAATAGCTGCACTGACCTTTTTTTGACGGTTTTATGCTTTTTTCATGAATTGCTTTATCAAAAACGCCCGAAAAATTGCTTCTCACACCAAAATGTAAATTTAATGCCAAAATATGATACTAGAGGGCTGAACGGGTTTTAATCTGACTATTGCTTCTAGCTTGGGGTAATCAATCACGTAGCTTCCATAATATTTTAACGACATTTTATTATTAATTAGTTAGTTATTAGGTGTGTTTTGTGAATCCTGCTTTATCAGTTACTGTTTATGTTAGACTAAGATGACGTCAACTAGCAGTGTATTTTTTGTAATGTTTTTGGAACTTCAGTACAATATAAAGATACAGTTTAACTCAAAGGGAACAAGAAAGTATCGTCAGTCAAAGACATTACCGAAACTGTTTCCTGTGTCATTTCAATAAAGGTACCCAGGCTAAAGTTATTGACAGGAGTAAGCTGCGGAGAAAACGTCGTAACGTAAGGTCCTAGCTTCAGTCAACCACTACACCAATAATACAGTCTTTGTATGGCATCTATTTTGACAGGGTGAAGGATACGACTAGTGTATGAGAATAAGGGACATTTTTTTTACAGGACTACAGCTGAGGAGGAGCATATTGTTCTCTTATCAGAACCTGGTTCTGTTTGTACGGAACATGTAACTCCGGATTCTGGGCCGTATATTATACAAAGCATCACTACCATTGTTATACAGAGAGGAATTTAACTTTCCAAAATAGTTGCTGTTGGGTCAGCACTGGGTAGAAAAAGCGTAGTTAGACGTCTTGAGATCATAAAATGCGTTGGTTTGTATGTTTGGTGCACACCAACGAACTGTCTCTTTGTCATCCTTTACAGAAGATTGATAAAAATACATATGGGACACAACAGCTTTCAGAACAATAGAAAAATCTCTGAAAACACGTGAAACCCTTCCTGTGACAGTTTATGTCCCTATTCCAGTTGATGTATCCGAAATTGACAAAAATGTCTTCAGTTCTGGTCAAAAATACCTTTATAAGGCAGTATCTTTGGGGAAGTGCTCTCCAGAATTATCAAACAGAAGTCCTGGGATAATTGTTCAATCTAAATGGCCAACAGAATTCTTCGCCTTCTTGTATCAACCATCGTACCGACAGACGGCTTGAAGCTATTAGCCGAATATGATGTACAGGTTTATTTTCCATCTTGGTTTAAAATAAAGAAAATCCCGAAAGCAACACATGGAGCGCATCCTGTTCACGGAATGATCGAGAAAATTTCATTTTTGAAAATTTTAAGGCAATCCTTCACGAAATTATTCAGAAGAACTGTAATTATGCTCACACTGAAAACATCCTGTAAAGGATGCTGGAAGATGAACGAGCACATATTCTTGAACTTGGCCTGAGAAGAATATTGAAAGCAAATAAAATTGATTGAAAGGGAAACTACTACAGTTTGTCCTTCCGAAACTGAATTTCAAAGCATAGAAGTATTGTGAGTTGATTCGATAGAACAATCCCTTGGAACCACCGGCTGCGGTGAAACGCAGCGACAAAAACATAAAACTGATTAGAGACGGTTCTCAGTTTGAAATAGGAAAGTTCCCTTGATATTCTCAATTAGTAGAGAGACATGTGAGATTGGTGACAGAAGTTTCACTGGCAACATGTGGTGCAGAAGCTAGGTGTGGATTCACACGCTGTCGAATCAAGTCTCGGAACCAACTTACAAAGCTCGACATCAAGATGAATTTCTTCGGTTCTCTTGTGGAACTTGAAGATAACGAGTGATTAGGCTGAAACATTTTAATGACATTTATTTACCAATTACAACTATATACTGGGTCAAGAAACACATTGTTGTAAAAAATTCATTAAAAAATATTGTTAAAAAATAGTTGAATCTTTTCATTAACATAGATTTTTTTTTTTTTTTTTTTTTTATGTGAAACCTGTAGATGACGAGGGATTGAGTTAAACTTTTTCACTGTATTTATTTGTTGGTCAGGAAATAATATATGTCTTTTTTAAGTGAATTAAAAAAAAAAAAACTTTTTTTGCCTTTTCCAATTCACACTATTGTGTATGTGTTTAACTGCAATAAACAATACTTTGTTTTTTTTTGTTTAATTAATGTGTCTGTTTATTTAAAATACAAATTTCTGGACACATTTCTTATTAATTCCACAAGACATTAATTGTAGAATGATAAAAAAAAACGCCTTATACTTTTTAACATTTTTATTTTTTTTATTTTAATTTATTATTATTTTTTTTACTTTATGGATTTAACGTAACAACGTGACTAAGAACGTGACGTTTAACTTCAAAATCCGCTTCTTTACTGTCACGAACAACAAAAAATTTTGAAAATTTAATGCTTTTCAAGTGATTATAATAAAAATATTTAATCACATTTAGAATTTTAAATATGTTTTAGAATTATATTTTGATTTAGTGTTCTCAAAATGTTTTGTTCCTGAAGCTGATTTATTGTTTATTATCAATGGAATTCAAAATAGACTATTCTTTATCATGAAGACTCTCTCTTATCCTCTCCGCTTCTACTAGCTGTAAAAGAAAATGTATTGTCTTGAGTGTTACTGTGTTTTAATACTGTCTTCCTCCTGAATCACTGATATAATTCCAATGGCTCTCTGAGGATTAGAGTGTTGGCTGTGATATGCTACGGATAAATTCTATTAATCTATTTCTCGTTTCCTTTTGGTTTCTGTGCGTTCAATGGCGATATTATATTTATTAACACTCAGTAAATATATAAATTATTTCCTAAGCCTAAGATTCATACACGAATCTAATTCCTATGCAGCCATCGTAAAAATTCTTGAAATTTAAAGCAATATGTGAAGAATACTTGAAAAGAATCTTTTTAAATATTCTTCACATATTGCTTTAAAATTCGACCTGAATTATGTAATCAAACAACCGCCACCTTCAATATTCATTGCAAGCAAATATGCACATTTCAGGTTTCCGTAGGCATGGCAACCATCATTTATTATTTGAAATCTATACCATGATTTTCGCCGGACAGATGGTATAATGGTTAGTGATGCTGACTAACATACCAATGGGCCAGTGTCCGAATCCCGGAGAAGGCATTGATGTTTGTAAGTGCATGGATGTTTGTAAATGAGTGCCTTCTTGCCCACTCGAAATACACAGTGAGCAGAAAGTCACCTGGAATGGTTTGTGGTAGGGAAAAGGGATGTTCTCCCTCAGAACTAGGGCCGAAGCTTAAGTCCCATGAAACTTAATATTTAATTACGAGAATGCATATGTGCCATATGAATGCATACGAGAGAACGTTTACGAGAACGCGTAGCCTTTCTTTAACCAGTACCTAGTATGATTGTAAACTTAATACCTAGTATGATTGTCAACTTAATACCTATTATGATTGTCAACTTAATACCTAGTATGATTGTCAACTTAAACTTGATTCTGAAATAAATATGCACTAATGTAAGACTCAAAATTGATTAAGCTTGATTCTTAAATAAAAGGATTAGATTCTTGTATGAATGTGCAAATAGCTTCCTATGAAACTCATTTTTATGTAACGTTTTGACTATCATTTTATTGTGTGTGAATATAAGGTATTTTTTAAAAATACTTCATTTGACCAAAACAAATCATCAAAGAGTTGGGGAGCGATTTTAAAATAATACAAATATTATATCTCAAATAATACTTTCCTTAAGTTTTATCATAAACATGAAGTGAATGTATCTGGTAATCATATTGTGAACAGATTTTAAGTTATAGTTATCAGAAAATAATAAATTAAAGCATCCAACTGAACTGAAAAATCTAGGAAATAACTTCAATGATTCTTTCAGCAAATGATTTTATGAGCGATCATGTTTAGAGATTAGATTAGATCCCAACTGAGTTCTTAAACTAGGAAACAAATTGTGCGATATTTGACTTATAAATATCAAGCAAATGTATCGAAAGAATGATGACAGCTATTTTCAATTTTCCCAGAAGCAGAATTCTCGTACTAAAGTGTATTTAATAATATTCTTTTAGATACCCTTACTATCTTCTAATCTGAAAACTAGTCTGAAGCCTCGGTAATACTCTGAATTGGAAAGCGATGTATAAGACGAAAACAAGAATTAAAGCTGTTAATTAAAATACATAAATATATATATTCTTCATCTTATTATCATAAAAAAATAAGTAAATACATAAATAAAGCTTGTAAGATTTGTACTTTTACCAGAACAGAAGATATTGTTAATTTTACATAACGAGTGCAACTAGTATTTAGAAAATGTGAACTGGCAACTATTAAGAACTGTTTAAAATTTTTCTTGAAGCCGCAGATTAGGTAGCTGTCGTGTTCAAGAAAATTTATGAGTTTTTTTTAAGTGCTAAGACGGGTTTGAGATAAAATTTACATGTGTAGGAGGGTTGTCGTCAAAGTAGTCAAGAGCTTAATACAGCGTTAAATTAAACAGAGTTTGTAAAGTTAAAGAGTTTCTTCTTTTCAAAGTGAGTGATCCATTTGAGTCTATAATGATGAATTTTTTATCGTTTTCTGAGAAAACAAAAACTGTATTTAATCATATATAAAGCTACAAAAATAATAATTAATGATGTTTAAACCTTATTATTTGTAAAACTTTGAAATATTTTAACTGTGATATTTGATCAACTTAATGCATGCAACTTAATGACTGTAATGAAAAGCATCCGTAGAGAAAAATTCGAGGATATAATTAGATCTCCATTAAGACTTCATATTCAGATACCATTTAATTACAAAATGCACGCTATTATTTCACATAAACAGAATGAGGAAAAAAATAATAGAAAGTAAAATTTTTAGTGTAACTTGCCGTACACTTATACCACCAGTCCACTAAGAACGCGAGAGATAGCTTTCTATCAAAAAACTGATGGTCAGTAAGAATAATTCGTATTTACATGCCACTGTAATACACGGTAGTTGGTTTAGAATTTAGGATGGTAGATCACCTGGACTACAGCTCCAAAGCTCGAGCGATTTCTCTCTTTGCTCAAAATTAAAGGGTCTTTCGGGTGAAATATATGCTTTGTTGAAAACGAAAATTAAAAAAAAAAAAATTTTAAAGAAAATGGCAGCAGACGTATACGACGAGCTTATTCAGAAAATTTTCTTTCTGATAAATACCTGCTGTTGCGTGCGTGTTTAAATCATCTCGACGCATGCTTAAAATTGCATTTGCAAACGATTTACTTTTAATTTTTCAAAGGAAGACTTATTAAGAAACTTACTATTACTTAAGGAAGAATAATATTCTTTTGAGAGCACAAGAAGTTCTAGATTTTGTCTCCAATTGGGTGATTTCTCATAAACTCACTGTCAATCCCTCAAAAAGTAAAGCTAGGATTGTTCCTAGAAAGTTTGATGAACAAAATATTGCTCCTTTGCTACTTGATGATTCTCCTTTGGAATTGGTGGACAATGTTAAGTATCTTGGTGTCCTTCTTGACCAAAAATTGCCATGAAAAAAGCCAACTAAATTCCTTTCTGCTGAACGTGAAAAAAATTATTAATGGCTTTCACCGAATAGCCAAAAATACTTTTGGAATAGCCTACGATGTTAAGAACCTGATGTATAAGCAGTGTATTGTACTTTTCATTTCTTACTGCTGTCGTGCTTGGGGACATGTTGTTGCAATAACAAAATAAATTTGAGAAAGATTCAACGGAAAATACTTCTTCGCATTATTTATGAGGCTATTTTTGTTCTTGCTGGAGTTCCGTCTATTGATTTTTAAATTGCATATAAGAATAATATTTTCGAGTCATTGGCAACTGATACTTTGGACGACTGCATAAATGGAATTGTCTCCTTCAGTGATCTTCCTACTTTAGAGCCCATAAATATTTGCGATTATAAAGAGACAACTGAAATGAGTCTTCATATGGTTTTCTTTACAGATGGCAGCAAGATGAACAATAAGGTTGTCCTTGCATTTGTTCTTTTTGAAGGCCATTCTGAGGTTTGTGATTTTAGACACTGTATACGGAATGAATCCACAGTTCAAGTAGAACTTCTGTGTATTTAGCTTGCCGTCAAATGGATCAAGGATAATGGGACAACATCCTCAAGGTACCTTATTTGTTCTCATTCTCTTTCTTCTCTTCCACTTTTGAACAGTATTACCAGCTGCGACAAATTAGTTGTCGAAACCCTATTAACTGTCAGTTCATTTAGAAATAAAGGAATTGATATCCGCTTTGCTTATGTGCGTGTTCATCACGGTTTCTATGGAAATGAAAGAGATGATTTCTTAGCTAAAGATGCCTTAAATTTATCCATTGATATCAACATTAGCATTCCAAAGCGCTATTGGAAGTTCTTTCATTATAAGTAGCTTTTAGCTAAGTGGAATGAGGAATATATTTCATCTTGTAATGATAAGGTCACCAAAAAGTTCTTTCATTCTATTTACCATAGACTGCATTCCGAGTCTTTCCTCTACAAATTTTAAAGTTTCTCAGTTTTTATCTGGTCATGGTAAATTTGCAAGTTATCTGTTTCGTTTTAATCTAATATCAAACAATTTATTCAAAAAGAGTCCCTCAGGATGTGGATCATTTGATTCTCTCATGCCTTACATTTGATGGCCCTAGATTATGCTTGCAGAATGATTTGAAAATGTACGGAAGGACTTGGCCAGTGAACTTATCTGTTTTCGTGAAATCCAAACTGCTGTTCTCTGCTTTTGTTCGTTTTATTTATGCATGCAACATTTAATCTTTTAGTTAACTTACTTCTGTAAGCCCCGTGTTGTACATATGTGGTGCATGAGGAGTCTGTATGTTTTCAAATAAAAAAAAGTAACCATTAGAGTTATACAGTGACCGGATCCCAATGCCGCCAGATGATCGCCATGTTTGACGACATTTCGTGAATTATCTTCAAATTTGGCAACAAAAGTAACTCGCCAAAACCATCACCAGATTGGAAATGTATCGTCAGTTTAGCGAGATAGCCAATTACTCAGTGTTAGATTTTGCCCTCTATTCTTATTTTTAAAGCAAAACTCCACTTCTTCATATGTTCATGTTACATTATGCAAAAGGTTCTACAATTTTACATATAATTTCTCTAAAATTATTTATATATATACAAAATTCGTAACCGTACCTTAGTGCTAAAGGTATCTGAGCAGGACACTAATATTTCTTTCGAATAAAAAGGGATTATCAAATTTAATTCTTTCGTTTTTTATTTATGATTATACATATCACGTATTCAAGCTACCCATGGGAAAACTATGTTTTACGTTAAAATTGTGCTCAGCAAAATAATTATGTATTGTTTTAAATCTAAGGTATCTTAGATTGTGTCTTGAACAATGTGTCTAGATTAGAATCTGTGTCTTCAACTGAGTGTATTAGGGAATTGATATGGATTTGAAGTATCGAATGAACTGAAAATATATGATAATGAGAAAACGCGCTAAATATTATGATAACCTGGTGGTAACAGTGACCTCACTATAAAAGTCGTTGAGGCAATCTGATGTGTCAACGCTAGGCAAGTCATTTCACCGATATAAATATCGGTAACAAAGATATACTTTGTTACTTGAAAAGGAACTGGAGCACTTCATTCGAATTCATGTATGTAACCTTTGCTACCACACTACAGAATCATGCCTAACAGACATGTCATTCTGTGACATATAGCTAAATAGGCATCTTCTTTAATCCTTTATTTGTTTCTTTCTACTATCTCAAATTTCCGAGTCCGAGCATGTCCCGTTATTAAATTGCGATTTCTACTTTTAAGCAGGAATTTTGTTTAAAATACAAAAATGTGAACGTCACAATTATTTTTTTTTTACTTTTACTGCGAGTTACATTTAAGTGAAACCTCTGTCTTATATTTTTGGCGCCCATGTTTGTAATTTCGCTGAAACCAAAAAGATAGTTCAAAGCATGCATTGTTTTAAAGTAGGGAATTAATCTCAATGGCTGAACTACTGGAGATACCGCCACATATCCTTTATAAGTTGTACTGAGCAGTACGTTCTCTAGCATTCGTTAACGGCTAAACTTAATTGTAATCGTGCTGAGGTAAATGCTTTTCGAAATGGTTAGATTTATGTGATTACTGCAAAGCCATGAGGACTATCTGCCTAAGGAAAGGGATCCCTGCGATGAGTATATTCTAAGGACTTTTTTTCGTGGAGGTCTTTCTATTTACTGGTTTGTGTACACGTTACACATGAGGAAATCCACAAAAACGCCCGTGCAGCCAGCCCTTTCGCGGCACTCGAACTCCGACCCAACTACCACTGTTGAGCGACTTTACTTCTCGGATCCAGAACCAAGGCGTTGGCTTGCGGAGAACCTTAGCTAATATTAGCAATAACCTCCACAACATTGTTAAGAAATATTAATTAATTCAGAGTAAGCATCACTAAATAAAAGAAGAAGAACCGTTAAGGTTTTAAAGAGCAGGAGATCGATGAGAATTTACTTCTCGCCGCTGGTGGGGTTTTAGAAATTGAAATAGTGTATATCAGAAGTCGGAATTTAAAATCTTGTTAATTGTTTTAATCACCGTGAGAAGAGAAGGTGATCTCATCTTGCAATATTAAATCTATAATAAATAAATCTTTTTAATTTGTATTATCATTTTAGTTGTAACGCGTTAGTAAAAGATAAATTTGTCTAACATTTGCGTTGGCAATTAAACAATCATCAAAGGCGATACTTTCCCGGGAGTTTAAAGAAAATTTGAGATTTGCTGTTAAAAATAATATGCAATTCAATTTCTCATCATAGATGTTATATAGCAGCTAAATAAAAGTTATAAAACATAGAAACTTCTCGATTAGAATAGTTCTTTTTCTTCTTATTAATATTTTTGTTCAAAACGTATCAAAGTTAATTAGCTTGAAGTAATTAATAATTGAATGTTAATTATAAATTTTCTGTATTCTTTTAATATTCAAATATTTTGATTATAAATTTATTGACAATAAAGGGATCTTTTTTTAAATGTTTGACAATAAAGAAAACACATACTTTTATATTCATGTATGTTCCTTCCAAGTAGCGGACATTACTCAAAGAACATTTGACAATGCAAAACAACAGTTTAAATTATCTAAAGGGTCTTACTTTAATACAGCAGGGTATCAAATATAACACAAATGAAGTATTTTAAGTATTTTAAAAATTAATTTTATGTATAAAATGCATAAATTTAAAGTTAATTGCCGAATACGAACTGTCAAATGCATTATTTTTCGGCGCTAAAATTCTGCTGACACATTAATCAAACTTACCAGAGCGCAATTTAGCGTATAGACGTAATTTTTCATTCAGTAATGAAAGATATTTGACAGCTGCCAGTAAGTTCATGTTCATCACTTGCAAAATGGCTGTTCAACTTCGTACTTTGTTAAGAACTTTACCTAAACATATTGTTTCACATCCTCTTCTTGAAACCGGACGAAACACTAAAAAAAGTTCGCAAGCTTTAAATTTCTTTCCCGACTTTGAATAATTAATACATTTAAACGGTGTGAAACTCGATTGTTAGTAACGATTTTATGCTTTTCGCTCTCCAGACGTAATGCCTTAATTAGTGACACTAAAGCCTTAGTCTTTAATTATTATGACAAGTGAAAATTAATCATCATTATGTTGTTGAATGCTATGGCAAAAATTGCTACCTAGTCATGGTTTTAAATGTCATAGTGTATCAAAATTACAGTGTATCTTAGAATTCGAAGTTTATATTAAATTATTATAAACTGTCCATGTTAATAGATTCAACTTTCATTCGAAAGAGGCAGATAGCATTAAATATGTTAATTGTGCCGATCATTATAGATATTGTTTTCGAATGTTAATGTACAGTTCATAGAAAGTAGTAGTTACATTTTTTTTCCATAAGTGTTGATCTTAGATACACACTTCCAATTGCAAAGTTAGATATAAAAAGGAGCGATTTTATGTAAACAATCTTAACGCTGGAAGTTCCTCTTAAAATAAAAATCTGCATTACACATTACATCCGCTGAGTAAAAATTTAAATAATTAAATATTCATTATACATCAATTAATTAAATTAATGACATAATTTAATTACATGTTTTGCATGCTATATGAGATAAACAATGTTGTTTTACAAAAAAGCAGCTAGCTAGAAAACAAAACAAAAAGAAAGAAAAATTGTTAATGTAGCATCGTCAGTAAGTAAAGAAAATTTCATATTCCCCATACTTTTCTACATTCATCTATGTCATACACCGTAACTTTAAAATACGTCATACTGCCTCTGTTTACGAAGCCGCTAGCCGTAGAGTTCCGAGTAAAGATATATTTAAAAAATAAATAAATAAATAAATAAAAGCTTCCAGATTTTATATTACGCCCGAAGGGTTTTTTTTCATTTATACGCACATACAGACATGACAGCTTTGAGATAGTCTACACTTTGATCGGTCTTTATAATCCCAATGAAAATTTCGTAGCGTGCAATATTATATTTCTATTACATTAGAATCCACTAAAATAGGTGTTTAATTATAAAACTTACATTGCAGTTCCAACAATTCAGTTTCATTCTAGTGAGATTTGTATACTTCTTGGGAACAATTTTGGTAAACTTAAAATCATTATTCTGAGGTCTAAAATATACAGTATTGTATTAAACTCGAGCCACCTAAGACGGGTAAGTGGTTAGTGACTCTGACTGGTGTAATAAAGGTGCCGGATTCGAATCCCAGAGAAGTTATGGATGTAATTTTTTCGTCTCTTCATAGTAGGAGAGAATGGTAACCCAAAGTTTAGATGCCACCACAATAAAAAGACCATCGTTTCCGGCCTTAGTAGTGGCCAACGCCTTTAAAGGGCTAAAGCCCGCCATAAAGGAAAATAAAATATTAAACAGGATGAAAGTTGAAATAGGTATTTCGGAAGGCAACGTTTTCTGTCGTGTTTCAATTATAAAAGACCGAAGAACTGTTCAGGAAGATGGTGTATTTAATTATGGCAAAGCACACTAGGGCTGTCTGCCTAAGGGATGGGATGCCTTCGTGGAGGACTTTCTAAGGGAAACTGGCTCGTATACACGTTACGTTTTTATTTAATTTGTTTTTATAAAAGATAAATAAGATTAGTGTCTATTTGCATTTTAAGCATTCATGATGAAATACCTTCCTATTTATTTCGTGGTCATTTTCTGTAAGTTCTGAGGTCTGCTTATGAGGTATTTGAAATTACTGCAAATTTTCCGGAAATATTTTGATTAAATGTAATGATAATAATTGACTTGGACCGGCATATCTGCAATTAACATCCGCGCTCTGCGATGATGAATTGTATTTAAAAAACGAGGGAAAAATGCCTGCAACTCAGCTCAGCAGTATACTGTACAGTTTTAAAAAATGAAAAGACAGTAAAAATTATGCATTCTTTTAATATTCTTTGATGAATTCAATCAATAATTTTCTCGACAGAGGACACCGATTTCTGTCATGCGTTCATACATATGTTCATAGTCGATACTGCTTTGAAAGACATTATTAAACCAACTTGAGCTGCTTTTCTCTCCAGTGTTATGGCCAGTGTTGGTTTGGTGAGAATTCCGTATTTTATAATCAGTATATTAAATTAATTTTCAAAATACAATAAATGCTCAATAGCCCGACTTTCATTTGGCAATATTAAAAAAAAATTAAAAAATAGGAATTTATCTGTTTAAAATTTATTAAACTCTGAAGGATTTGGGGATTTAGTTCAATACAGAATATTTCATTTAAGAAAATAGCTTAAAAGCTTGTAAGGTCCCTTACTTGAAATACGAAGTTAATGTTGGAAGTGAGGAACCTAGGAACTGATAAGTGAATAATCGCTAGAGTTCGAAGACAGGAAACAACAAGAGAGATGGGTAAATAACCCTTTATTGTTTCGATAAGATTTAACAAAACTCCGCCTGGGAGTGTACAAATAAAGTCCGCACTTTGGACTTGAACTTAAAAGACTAAGAATTAAACTAAAACTAAGATTAACTAACTAAGTATAGCCGAAGCTTCTCAAGGTTCAAATCGAGTTGGCCCTTTAACTTATTTGACTACGAAGCTTAGCAAGGGCATGAGTACGGCCGAGCGTAATAACAGCTTTGACAGAGAGAGAGTGACCAAACAGGCAG
Source organism: Stegodyphus dumicola (assembly GCF_044657685.1). NCBI lineage: Eukaryota > Metazoa > Arthropoda > Arachnida > Araneae > Eresidae > Stegodyphus > Stegodyphus dumicola. The sequence continues at coordinate 91,684,990 of NC_140772.1, read as the reverse complement.
ACGCGCGTAAATCAGAAACTCTGATTCTCTCTGACTCAGTAAGTAACTTCGTTGTTTAAATACCGCTCCTCCTCATTAAATATTCAGCAATATTCCAAAACTACGTTCTGGCCGGAAGTAGTAAGTTGAAGTTAAGAATTTGACAGGAAAGGAACTTTAACTTAAAATTTAACTGTTAATAAAATTAACATAATCCTTACAACGCTTTTAGAAAATGTGACTATTGACTGACTTGAAAGTGATAAAAGTCAACCACTTGTAATAGAGTTAATTTAGGATGCCAAAATTCAAAATGCATTGAATTATCTCCTAGCAAAAGAAATGGAGAGCGACGAAGAAGAAAATAAACCCAGATCCCAGATCACCTCAGGTGAGGTTAATGAGTCATTAGTTACATTTGTAAAATTCACAGAATATATATTTATATAAACTGCATTTGGAAAAAGTCATTCTTTAGAAAAAAGCGTTCATTACACATTTTTTTAACTAAGGACTACTACTACTTAAAGAAACAGCAGTATTGTTTGTTTCAAAGCAAAAACTAGCGCAGAATTAAAATGTGGATGTATTGTTTTAATAATAAGTTTTCATAATTAATTATATCTGCTTAATAACTGTATACAATTCGTTAAAATTCTTTAATGCATTCAATAACACCCAAAAAGAATGCTTCAGTGGCGTTATTCAACTTTACTCTGATAATCCGCCATCACTACATCCCCAAAGTGCTGGATTAACGCACTCTCCAGTGAGTTATCAGCGGCTAAGGATACACGATGATATCCAAATTTAATGCGATTAAAAAAATAATAATAATAAAAATTCCTGGTTATTTCCCTCTTCTCATTAAAAAAAAAATAAATGTTTTATCAGTTGACAAAAAATATTTCTGCATTAAGCTTGGGCTGGTATTATTCGAGATATTTTTCCGAAATGAAGAAAATGTGGAACGAAATCTTCTGTCACGTTCTCTTTAAAAGACTTCAGAGACAAACTCATTCTTTTTTCTATTTACGCAGCTCTGAAACCTCCTTCTGACACAATTAAATATCCTAAAAGAATATCAGGCCAATTTTATAAAATATAGTTTTATTCTGATATGCAAGTGAAAAAACTTCGGAATAAGAAATCAACAAAACGCCTTGTACGTTAAACGCTCAGCATGAAATCATATGGAAGAATGTACTATAGATTAACCTTCGGAACCCAAAATGTGCTATTAAATTATTCTAAAGATTATTTTTCGCTAAAATTCTCTTGTACTTCAACAAAACTGACCATCATCTAGAAATGGTATAGATTAGTTTTTCAGAAAACAAATTTAAGATAGTTTTTGAGAAAACAAATTTAATTTTAATTAGCTTTTGATGTCTCTTTGTATGAACGTAATTGATCGGAACACTACCAATAAATGTGTTGCACAGCTTGTAGAAATAAGCAAGTGCATAAAAGAGAAAGCATTTGAGTTTTCAGGAAAGTAGTACACGAAAAACGTGGAAACGTATGACAGTACGCTGCACTGACGGTAATGACAGTACGCTGCACTGACGGTGAAACTCCAGACTCCATATGGTAACTGGTTTTGGTTACGTTTGTTGAGGTTGCGTATTTTTCACTGCATAAAGAACTAAAATACATTTAAAATAGATCTATGAAAAGTGTTATAAACAACACATAACAAGATTGAAGGCATGAAAAGAATTATTGTAGATTATTTTCCTCGTTATACGAGGATCTTGCTATCGGCAGGAGACTCCATAGTCGAGAGTTTAAGAAAATTTTAGGTTCTTGCTTTTTTTAAAACAGTTTACAGACTGAATTAGTCCCGTCTTTTTAATTTTTCGGTTGTAATTTACGCTTTCTGTTTCGTAGATGAAACGATATCAGAGGAGCAACAGGATCATTGGTACATCAGCCCAACTGTGAAATCGAGAGGCTTTGGTAATAGACACCATACATATCTCTAAAATCCGTTGACGCTAGCCGTGAAGTTATGATTCTTGTAATGTCAAATGGAGCAATAACTGAACAATTATTGCTTCTGCAACGTCAGACAACGTCCTCTCACAGCTCAAACAGTACAAACTCTGAGGGACCGCACACATGAGTTTCTTATCTTTGTGTGGTCAGCCGCTTTGGCGGCCCGCAGAAGCAGCAAACGCTGGCAAATTAGAAAGAGTTGAATTACCTGAATTCGTGGCAGAAGAGCTCATTTATGGCGAGGTAGCGAATTTCACTTCCATGAAGCGGACACAAGTTCTTTTCCCGACGCCAAACGACTTCTTGCATCGCACTTCTGATTCGACCCATAGATGTCGCCACTAGCAAAAGCCTCCGCTAAAATACCAAAGCGTTGAAAAGTTACGAGCCATAATCCATTCATCGCCCGTGAACTCGTGAGCAAACACGGCGAGCGAAAGGCTAAAACCGATTGAGGTAACTCTTAAGAATTGCTCAAAACTGCTTCTAAGATGCTCAGCAGTCGCTAGCAAAATTGTTTTCTTAACTTGAAGAACTATTCTTTGTATATTAGTAGTATCTATTCTTTATATACGTTTACCAGTTCGCCTCATGGTAACAGCCGATGAAAGAAAATTCACAGTAAAGATAAAAGTGATAATATAATGGGCTGATGTCCTTTTATTCTTTTTTCCATCGACAGAACAGTTGGCCCACTGGGTTAGGTGCTTTTAAAAAACTCTTATAAATGTATCATACTTTTTTACATAAACTTTTCTTATCAATTTTGCAAATTTATATTAAAATGTCGTTAGATAACAGATAGTAATTGACTTTGCAGAGGTAAAAAAGTGCTTTGAAATATTAGTAATTACTTACGTAATGTATAAATACTGTAAATCATAAAATCATAATTGAAACATATTTGAATTTATGATAGAACTCCTAGCGATTGAGACAGTTTCATAACATTAATTTAAAGTAAAAATGATACAATTAACTAGATACACGTTAGGCACGCACAACACAATTATTCGATTTTTGTTGCCTGTTAAGTTTTTAGGATCAAACTTTATAATGATAATATTAGTTTTTTTTTTTTTTTTTTGTTTTTGTTTCATACAAAACTGATGAGGCTTGGGCATCACATATTAACGACGTCAAAAGTTGAAAAGTTTTACTGTTTAGCAAAGAACAAGAAATAAGTAGATGTATGCGAGCTTATATTTTGCTTTTTCCCAACTCAGTTTTTTTCATACAATGAGATTTCAGCGTGATTCCCTATTTGTATATAAAAAAACATGGATACCAAATCTGACTTTCGATGTTTTTATTTTGTAAACTCGGCCGTAAAAATATATTTCCTTTGATTCTTTCCTCCTTTGATTCATTCTTCGAGATCAGAATCTCGTGTATTTGTTGAAATGTATATGTCCGGAGTCCTAGTTGGAATTCTATATATACTCATTCCTTTCTTCAGTAGAAAGCCCAGGACTCAGTTTAAATATTTTTAGGTAGTTCTTTAGAAATTCTTTCATCTTTCATTTCATATGAAGGCAACTACGAATGTGCATATTTTAAGAATCTCACTAGACCATTTTCTGAAATAATATTTTTAAGAATTTTTTTTTTTTTTTTTTTTTTTTTTTTTTTTTTTTTTGAAGCCTTTCTTCGTCAATTATCCATTAATTTTTTGAAAATGTTTTCTGTTTCAGATGATCCATATCAAATTAACGATGTAAACTCGGTATATTATTCTTTCGCTCAAACGATTAAATTCATGAGTTATTGTGGATCATTACGATTCTTTTGAGGTTTCTGAATGCAAATTAACTCTCAAAATTCGATAAAATAAAAGAATATATCACCTTTAAATGTATTTCTATTTATTAAATCATTTTCGTTTGTTTCTTTCAATATATACATAAAAGAATGTACACCCATAAAAGAATACAACCTAGAGATATTAATTGAAAAGATATTGTAAAATGTACATCCCACAACTGATAAAAGAGATTTAAATAGAATTTCAATGAAATCGTTTAAACATTTTTCAGCATATCATCATAAAAGGTGAAGCTTTCGGCATAAGCTCTTGCCTTATTTCTTAATCTGAGTCTATTCTAATTTTCAATATATAATTCAATGATCTTATATCAATGGACATGCAAACTAAACACAAATTAACCTTTAGAAGAGATGTTTAAATATATTTTTCATTGCGGAATTTCGTCGAATACGAAAATTGATTTTGCATTACCGCGTTTTGCTGCTCCAGGTTCTTAATAAACCCTCCATTGCTTTCAAAAGCAATATCCCAGATGCATTTGTCGTAAAAATCTCTTTTTAAAAGATATTTACGACCGCTGCTTCAGATTTTTATCGTTATAAGATAGCAAGAACCAATTTATTTCTTATTTCCATTTTACTTTAGATAATTCTCTTAAAATATAGTACCTCAAATGAAATCCTTTAAGCTTTGATATGAATAGTTTAGAAACAAGGCCCGTATTTAAAAGAAGCAAAAAAGAATAAGGCATTCTCATTAGAATGAAAAGAAAAGCTCAAGAGAGAAGTTAAAAAAAAGGAAAAAAAGAATAAATGAGGTTAAAATAGAAAAAAAAAATGCACATTCGTAATGATTCTTGCCCCAGATGATCAAAACCGAAGAGTATAATCCAAAACTATAACATTTCCAAGTGTTATCCAGACGTATAAAATGTGCGATAGAACTAGGGAACATTGGACATCCAAGACATTTCAGAAGGTTATAACGCAGCTACAGAAGTGCGTTTTCTTAAACTGATGACCTGGAAAGGAACATTGAATGTCTGTTGCAGAGTATATGTATTTCGCTTTTGCGTTTCCAGAGAAATTACCTGCATTTTGGATGCATATTTTCTCACTGAATGGACTTCACTTTTGGTTATGTCTTGAACTGTTTAGGCACGGTAAAAGTAGAGTTGTTTCTTTTGGCTCAAGTTTTATGGTTAATAATTTGAAGTTTCTCGTCGTTACATTTGGATGTTGTATGAATAAATATGCAACATATAAAAGTTATGTTTGCAAAGCATGAACTGGGAGAGATTATTTCGAAAAGTTTGAAAATTTTTAACGGATAAAAAGAAGTAGGATTCTCTAACTCAATAATTAATGTTAAGCATACTTTTGAAATAAGAACGATAAAATCGAGTACAGCATATTTATGAAAATAAAATTCTAAGCATACCTGTGGTATTGGGTAATATATAAATAATATAATATAAAATGCATGTGATTTTTGTCAGAGCATTATGGTGCTGTTTTGGAAAATAATCTACGCTGATGCAATTTCTTCCGTACTGATGGTAGTTAAGAATGAAAATAATTTAACGAAAGCTTAATTAAAATTACAGATATGGGGAAAGCTTTCGGTAAGCTAATTTAATGCATTTTACAATGGGCTTGTAATGAGAATTTACAATGGGATACAATTACATTGGATACCTATTATAAAATAAGTATCCAATTTACATTAATTTAACAAATTTTCTAATTGGACACATTGGGATTTTCGAAGCTGGAAACACGAATAATCAACAGTTCCCTCACTGTGACTTCGAACACAGATTTTTCAGCTGTCAGTGCTACTAGTTTTATAACGACATCAGGTAAAGAGAAATAAGATATTTCCTTGTTTCCTAAAAATATTAATGCAATTCAACCTTTTTTCCTGTACCTGAAATTTCAAATGAAGTTTAATAATATAAGGAACATAACTACAATTTATAAAATTTTGTGTTTATTAATATCAAGAAAATTAAATATATTTAAAAAAAAAACTCTGCAAGAGTCCAGATTTTAATGATTGCCCAAAAAGATGTATTAAGTTGTACTTTAAACTCTCGCTGAGCTAGCAGAGTCCATTCTTCTGTTGCACTCATTCCAGCTGGCTTTATTATCAAGCACTATTTTCTTTGCACTTATGTCATTACAAATTAAAAGCCAAATTTCAAAAAAATTAAAAGCAGCATAACAGTATATGTTTAGAATTCACGATGCAGTATTAAGTTTTGCTATCCGTTTTTCTATTTTCTTCAGTCTTATCTCGGTTCATTGTATCAATGTTCAGTTTTCTTAGTCAGATGGCTTGTTAATTTTTTTTTCATTTTATTATTAACTTATTTGTGTTAACTTTATTTATTAAATGTCATGTTCTCCGCACTTACGCAACCTAAAATTCAATTCCACAGCAAAATCACAAAATATTTAAAAACAGCATATCTTTAGAATTTCCGACAGATAGTCTTGAGATAAAAATAATTTATTCTGCACAAAGTTGCCACTGCTCGCTTTCAAATCGTTAAGTTTGTTAATAAAAAATTTCTTAAAGTTTTGCAAAATATGAAATATACAATTCGAAATTCAAGGTTAGGGCTTCCGGGTGCATATGTTCGGGTGGAGGATTACGTTATTCAAAATTTGATGGCTTTAGGTACCGTCGTTTTTTCACAGTGCGAGGAACATACATAAAACTATGCAGATTCTTCGTTATTTCATTTCTTTAAAGATAATACACGGCGATAAAATTTGGAGGCAGAAGTTTGAAAAGGGATTTTTTTTTTTATAGTGGACGACGCAAAATCCCTTTTCGAGACTAATAGCTCATTCTGGCTAACGTCGTTTTGAGATTTAAGGGGACTCGTACACCTTAAAACCCATACGATCTTCGAATATGTGACTGTTGCAAGAATTGGAATAACTTATTTATTTTAAAAGCAATTACTTCCAACTTTTTACAGCTGACTACATAATATAGCTGCTTTCTGAAATAGTGATCAGAAAGTTTGTGTTGCCGCAAATATTTTTATAATTTAATCCGCTTTTTGACAAAAATTTTCGTCATGTTTTCACCTTGCGCGCACAGTTTAAAACATTCTGTTGCATAATTTAATTCCATATTTAATATATAGCTTTTATAACGTTTAGAAACTACTGTGAACCAAAAATTCTAAGAATTTCATGTTAAAGTTTTATTTTATTTGGAGTCGAGTTTATAAAATGTATTTTATTAAAAAAATCTGTAATGTTTTCGTCCATAAAATTTTTTAAATTAAAATATTGATCAGATTTTAGGTTCAGTTAAAAAATAGGGCTCATATAGAGAATTCCATCCAATTTCAAGTATGTACCATTAGCCGTTTTTAAAATATCGTGCGCGCAACGTTGAAACGTGACGAAACCTTTTATCACAAAGCGGATTAAATTATAAAAATATTTGCGGCAACACAAACTTTCTGATCACTATTTCAGAAAGCAGCTATTTTATGTAGACAGCTGTAAAAAGTTGGAAGTAATTGATTTTAAAATAAATAAAATATCCCAATTCTTGCAACAGTCACATATTCGTAGGGTGTCAAGGGGTTTAAGGTGTATGAGCCCCCTTAAGGCTTTTCAAAGCATTTTTTTATTTGATTTTAAAAGCTTTTATATTTTGAATTTCCCGTTAGCCCATAGATAAAGTTGCCTATCACCTGGAACAAGGAAAACGATTCAACTTATCATGTCAAAATTAAATACATATTTTTAACTTTTATCCTGGGATTCCAGTAAATTAATTACATTCTTTCATACATTTTTCCACATTGTAATGTATTCAAATTTATTTATCAGTATTAAAAGCAGGCGGAACAAGTACTTAAAAATTTTAGCAGCTCATGTTTTTATTGCATATTTGTAGCTAATGCCTTTATATAATTCTAAAACATCTGAAAAACATACTGCTTCTCTAACGTCATTTATGAAAATTTTAGTTTTGCATTACTTAGTTTGTGGAACCATTATGCTCTTCGGAACAACAAATATGAAATGTCAGTTATGTCCTAACAGGGATTCGAACCATTGATCTTCTACAGCTAGCCAGATATATTACCACTTAAACTACCAAGGTATGCATGCATAGAATGTTCGAGAACTGTGCATTGTTAATTTAATGAAAATATTTAAATTCAAATGTTATATTATAAACTCTTTGATTTTATGTATATTAATTCATTTTTATTAATGTTTTACCTATCGAAAAGCAGCTAATTTTTGAAATGTACAAATCAGATTAAATATTTTAACTTTCAAGAAAACATATACTCTCATTTTTTGAGATTTTGAGTGGAAAAATATTGCTTGAAACAAATTATTTAATTCAAAATACGCGTGGATCTAAAATTAAATAATAACAAATTTTCCCATGACTGATAATTCTGCAAATTCATGAAGTACAGCAAAACCAAGTAAAAATATACATGCACCAAGATGAAAGTAATCACGAAAATTCAAACATATTTAAAACTGTTAATTATTCACTGTTAAAAAACTAGCGCAAAATAGAAACATAAAATAAAAAAGCTTAATTTGTCTTTATCTAAAAAATTATATCCTAACCCATAAATCATTAAATTACTTTGTTGGTATAAAATATTAAACAGAAAAAAGAGAGTTTTAAAAACACTTTGTGCTCAGAAAAGAGTAGACAGTTTCATTTCTCCATTGAAACACGCTACCTTAGCTCTCATGAAGTAAAGAAATTTAATCATCAAGTTAAACTCCTTTTAAATGATTGCTCTGCCACTTTTTTATTCACTTAAAAATCTTTACATCGTCGCGTATTAACCAAGCAGAAAATCGTCTTCTAATTAAATTTAAAGAATATGAATTTTTTTTGTTGGTTTAGAGTTATGCGTTTGTTTAGATATATTCATTCATTTTTTACGAAGTGTGGAAAAAAAATAATGTTTCGTTTTAAAGGAATATTTTGTTAAAACTGAATCTAATATGTCTAGTGGTACGGAAAATGTAAATTTTGGGTGTTTAAGGATCATTAGAGCGTAAATACCCTCTCCTCTTATCAAGTAAAAAAATCAATCAAAACCACTTGTGATGGAAAAGTTCAGTATCTTTTTTTTATGAAAGTGCTTGCCGCTTCATTACATTCTGTAGTACGAGCATAAAGATCGGCTAAAAATTAGAAACATATAGCTGAATTAGAATCATAAAAAGTTAAATATTAATTCTTTGAGGGGTAAACATGAACTTATAAATATGGACATATGCAAATTTTATCTCTGTACTTAGAGTGTTTTGCTTGAGGGGAAAAATATTAGTACTAGATGCTTTGAGATACTTTTGCATTGCACTCTGTATTGAGTTTATATGCATAAATATCAAGTCAATATGTTTAGTTGATTCGGGAATGGAGGAAAGTTTTGTTTACTGGAAAAATATGCTAATGCTCATTCATTCTTTTGCATTGCACTCTGTATTGAGTTTATATGCATAAATATCAAGTCAATATGTTTAGTTGATTCGGGAATGGAGGAAAGTTTTGTTTACTGGAAAAATATGCTAATGCTCATTCATTAGTTTCTTCCATATAAAAAATAAAATAAGGTAGTAATGTATACACCAAGCATAAAAGATCATGTAAATTTCATCTTACGAACTTATACCTAAATTTCATCTAATGCATTCATTAACTTAGGTCGCAAATATTTACTATCCCTAGCATTTCGTGTCATAAAATATCATGAGCATTTTTGGTCTCATTGTAAATTGTATTTATGTAAGGACGCAAGGAAAAATTTGAGTGAACTTTCTGTGTGTTTTCTTCTACAATTTTGTATAAGTTTTCGAATTCTAATAAACTGTAAAGTTCTTAAAAGTAAGTGCAACATTTCTATTTAGGAAACTAAGAGGGTAAAAGAGGGAAAAAATGTTAAAAATTAACTAGTTCTGCTCTCTTCAATTTGCGAACTTTGGAGATAAATTACCTGTAAATAAAGCACTTTCATGGCTAAATAATTTATGTGTTTAGTCAAATGTACATGTTATTACCCTATATGTAGCGAATATATATTTATAAATTTTCTTTATAATAATTTCTTAAAATTTTAGCGGAACTGTTGTTTGGGTTCCTTAATTCCTTCTGCCTATTTACTGTAGCTAATATCATTTATTTAAAAAGATTCTTTGTTAAACAAAGACATCACATTTTGACAATTTGTAAAATTATGAATCCACTTTCTGAATTGGGGAAAACTTTTGCCAACCCACTTAAATATACGGATATAATAGTAGCATATTTATTCTTTTTTAAAAATATTTTATGCATGTTTAATCGAATTTGACAATCCATGGACATTATGAATTTTATTTTTAAAACAATTGCCTTTTGTTTGACATTTAGACTTTTATTAATCTTTCATATAAATTTCTTTCCAAATTTATATATATTAATTATGTTTTCTAATAAAAAAAATGTAAAAGAAAACTTATTTATTATTATTTAAAAAAAATAAATCTCGTTAAAATTGGATATGGGGTAATGCCTGCTAAGAATTTATAATGCCTTTTCATCAGTTATGCATTCCGTGTATAGAAAGTCAACGGGGAATGCATCCAAGCAGTTATACGTAATAAACAGCAGTTTATCATCTATCATATACCGTTGCTTTCATAAGATAACAAACTGTTAAAGTAAAATATTGATAGACAGAAGTATGATATATTCGTCTATTAATTCGTCAAGTATGAAATAGCAAATTAATTTAACAATAATTTAACTTTTTCACTATGCGATAATGTAGCGAAGAAATCATCTTAATTTCTTTAACTGCTCGAAGTAAACAATATTCTAAAATCCAATCTCATGTATAAATAGTCAAAGCTACAAAAACTTTATATTTTAAATTTTGTTTGGAATTTTAAAAACATTAACTGCTTATTGATATTGTTATCAACTGATGTATACCTCTTGTATACCTATGAGACGTGCCAATTTCGTTTGTGCCAAATCCCAAATCAACAGCAGAATCTTCAGTAACACTAAACCGTGTCTCTAAATTTTGAGGATTTAGTTTTCCTTTTGCAGATACCTTTACGTAAATGTATTGGAGCATCTTAATCTAAAATGATCATTTAATATTGATGAAATGTTAAGTGATACATCTTTATACATACATCCAAGCTTCCAACTTACTTCGAAGGAAACGTGATCAATTGCCGTAACGTCAAAAACGGAACTGAATTCTTTGCCTCTGTTTAAAAACATTTGTAACACGTCATCAGATAAGCAGGCAAAATATATATATATAAAAAAAAGAAAACGTTAAATTTAAATAGATTAGAAATGCGACGAATTATTTAAAGATGATGTGTTATAACCGATGAATTACAGATAATGAATTATTTTACACTGAGATGAGAGAAACTTTATCTAACGATTCAGAAATGATGAATTATTTTACTATAAAAATAGTTTTCCTGTGATAATAAGAACAAGAAATAAAATTTTTTGGAGATTTAATGCGTTTGTTCCGATACGTAAATATTGACTTTAAATAATTGTTTCAGATTTTTAATGTATTGATCGTTTCATGTAGAGGAATTTTAGACAGGAAAAGTCACATATTTTTGCACAGAGTTAAGTGTTAAGGACATAATTCTATGATGATATATCTAAATTAATGTAGTACCTGATTCGATTGCAGTGCATAACATTTGCTTCAATTAGTATTCACTCTTCTTGAATGATGCGGATGACGGAAAATTGAATGTGATGAATGCGTTAATTGTTTATTTAATGCAAAACTCATTTCAGGCTAGTATCCATAAGCAGTCTCCTTAAACATCATGAACGGAAATTCACCATTTGATCCCTCTTAGATGTGAAGTGCACCTCATTTCCTCCCTGGTCACAAAATTCTGGCCATTACCCAAGTCACAACAGTCCATTTAATGCCTTCGCAGAACCGATTCTCTCTAATAATTGCAAATTATCCAAGTTTCTGGATTATTCAATACCCTTGAGAATTTAACACATGTTTATGAACCTATGAAGAACAATGATGTTGTGTGAACATAACCTCGTTGATTTCAATGAACCCAAAGATCTAATAGCTTAAAGTTCTAAAGCATAAACCACTGCATATTAAATAATGCGTATACTATGAAATTTATCATCTTTCTTTTTATATTTCTGCGTATTTATAATTTAAACCATGCTTGCGGTATTGCGCGCAAAAAGATAGTTAACAGCGTCGATAAAAGAAATATTACAAAAGCTAAACTCATTTATTTATACTTCGGAATTAAATTCTAATTAACCAAAAAAAGTTATTAAAAATCTATATATATTTTGGAGATTTCCCATTGGTTATTTCAAGTCAACATACTATGTGTTCTTTTCCTCTCCATGTCATACTCCTAACTTTTTCACTATGCAATTATTTTTTCCAATGATTTTTAGGATTTTCGACTATTAGAAACACTTAGTCTGATGTGAAAGTGTAAGACAATTGCGCAATCCCGTCACACAAAAGTAGTGTTTCATAGTTGCAGTTTCCACAATTTTTAGCCCAAAAAGAACATTAGTCCCGAAAGGGCTATTAATCTCAAAATGACATTTTGCGTCGGAACACTTAAATGCGTTGTATCATTTTCCAAATTGCTGCCAACAAAGATTATTGTCCTGTATTATATTTAAAGAAATTAAATTATAAAGAATCTACATGAATGCATGTATATTTCTCGCATTATGAAAAAACAACGATACCTAGAATCGTGAAATTTTGAATAACGTAATCCTCCACTCGAACATGACCACTTGGATTACGAATTATTGATAAAAAAATCTCATCGACTTCAAAGCAAAGAATGACATTATTGTAACGAATAAGACATTTTTATCTCGAGAATTCGAGACTGTCTATCTGAAATACTAACGATATTCTGCTTGTAATGTTTAGTTGTAATATTCTGAGTTTAATATTTTGTGCTTTTGCTTTTGAATCGAATTTTATGTGACGTGGGTGCCAAGAAAGTGATAATTAACAACACAAGGAAAGTTAATAAAAAATACAAAAAAAGTTTTTAAAGCCATCTTAGGTAGAAAATTGAACATGGATATGAAGGTATGATGAAAAAAATTGAAAAATGTATGAGGATACTTAAGGCTCATTGAGAATTCAAAGCGTCTATTTCTATGCTGCTTTTGAAATTTTTGCAATTTTTCCGTTGAAATGTAGTATATAGCGTAAAGGTGAAGAAAATTATCCTTAATAATAAAGGTAAAAAAACAAAAAAGAAAAAAAAAAATGGAAATGGGTTATAGGAGTGAGCGTAACAGCAGACTAGTAGAGGGCGTGTTCAACGGGAACATAAAACATCTTACCAAACTCTTTTGGGCGAATTTTATGTGTTTAATAATTAACTTCCGAGAAGATGTGCTCAGTTCTGATACGTGTGATTCATGTATTATCACAAAAGAAAATACATTACATTGATATTATTCAGAATTCATTTATTGATTAATACATACGTCATTGCGATTGAATAAAACGGTTGAATACATTTAAAAGTAATATCTTGAATGCTTTAAATGCGAACGCTGCAGAGCAGCTAGTGCAGAAAATCAAAATCTTAAGCCCGATTAATATGAATATTCAAAATTCGAAAATTCTTTTACCTGTAATTTCCATTTTATGAAACAACTTTACGTATTTTAATTTATTCAGTGAATTTATAAATCTCATTTATATTATAAAAGAAGCATTAGACTCACCGACAAATTTATTACGTGCATGTTTACATCTAAATGTTATATTAAACTGGATGAGATATTAAATCCTACAGAACAAAGGAAAATGCTCAAAATAGGATGCAAAAATCCAAAAATAATGTATATATTTAAAAGAATGAGAAAACAAAGATCTAAAACTTAATAAACATAATTCATAATTTTTTTTAACAAATAGTTGGAAAAAAGTTAGAAAGTTTTCTGAATTTAATGGTTACCTAAACGGTTTGCTAAGGTGTTTTACACTCTCGTTGAGCTGGCAATCCAATAATCCTCTGTCGTACTCACTTCTGCTGAAATATTTATTTCCATTTTTGTATCTTTATTATTAAGCATCGGCACTTACGCCATGTATAATTCAGTATCAAAATCACCAAAAGTTTAGAAGCAGTATATGTTTAAAATTCTCTGTGCTGTGTGAAGTGTTGGCATACATTTTTATGTTTTTTTCAGACTTTTCTGAATTCATCCTATCAAAGTACAGTTTTCTTACAAAGATGGATTTACAAGACTTGTTTTGTCTCTTTATTATTAATGGTTTGTGTATTAACGTTTTTACTAAATATCACGTTCTTCACACTTACATAAATTTCAATTCCACAGTTAAATCACAAAATATTTCAAAACAGCATATCTTTAGAATATCCGATAAAAAATTTCATGTGCTGGAAATGAAAATGTTTTATTCTGCACACAGTGTTGCCACTGCTCGCTTTTAAACCGTTGAGATTGTTAATAAAAAAATTATTGAAACTATGTAATATATGATATAAATAATATAAATATGGACATTATTCTATTGAAAGAATTATTTTTAATAAAGATAAATTTAAAAAGAGTATTTTTAATTAGATAGTTCATGAATTATATGCATTTTTATTATTTAAATCACTCCTGTTCAAAATAAGAAAAAAAATATTCTTAAGAACTGCATCTATTGCTTTCAAATAGCTTGCTTTGTTAACCCACAGCAGACAGATTTAATTAGATGGAATATCTGCACACTCGAGTTTTATATACATTTTTAATGTTACTATATTACCATGCTGCTTTGTGGCTATATTTGTAGTTTGTTGCACAATGTTTTGTATTGAAATTTTATCACTGTTATAATGAAGAAATATATGTATTTTTAACTATATGCAGAATATTATCTTTTCTTTTAATTAAGAAATTAGAACGTTGCGTAGGATGTTTTCAACAATTAATTTTACAATAAGCTTAAATTAATTTTGCAGTTTCTGTTAGTCAGACATCCGCTGAAAATTTTAATATAGCTATTAACGTACGCATGGAATTTACTGTAGAAACTTGAAATAGTATTTTGTCCATCACATCTGTGTTAATATTCAAACTATCACATGATTTAGCCTCTCATGAATGATGCTGTGTATCCGCGATCAGTAATTTTAGTGTTTCAGAATAGCCGAACAATACAAATTAGCAGGAAAGATCCATTTTGATGCCTATTGTCCAATACATTCCTCAAGCATTATCCGACCGCTAGATCCGGATAACAATTACCGGCATCAATTGCTTGAATCGTTCCAAATTTACTCCGCCTAACAGCATTTGTGCATCTGCTCCGCAAACATAATTGCAACTGAACTTTGAGCTGTGCGTTAGACGGGCCTGCGAGGACAGTTAAATGTGCAATTCACTCCAAAGATCGGATTGTCCGCTGGGCTTTGACTGCAACAACGAGAGGCTGCTATCACTGTGGAGTAATTGGCCTTAGAATGAAGTTTGTTAGGATAGTATTGGAATGCCATTTGTGTGAAATGTGGAAGTATTGGAAGAGCGATGGAGTTTAGGGATCTAATTCACCTGCAACTAATGAGTTATAGACTGTTATTATTCCATATCCTCCCTTGTTATGTTCTTAAATGTAAAATCATCGGAAATATATTACCTTATATCCCATAGTGCTATGTTATAAAATATAAAATGGATCCAGCATTCGTGAAATGTATCCAGCATTCTTTCCTGGAATAGATTTACTGGATATTTTTGTAATACATTTCGTTTAATTTTGATATTTTACTGTTGATAAATTATCACGATTAATAGCAGATACTGACTTCGTTTGTCTTGAGGTTCTTTATAAAATAATATATTTTACTCTCAGAAACCATAATTTTTATTCAGAGATATCATTCACCATAACTTATTTAATTTTCATGCCGAAAGGCATAATAGGCTACGCCTTTGATCATTTGAAATGCCACTAAAACGCTTGGGTTCTGGGGTAATGGTTCTGCCTCATGAAGAATATAATGCATATAATGCATTCATGCATATAATGTTTGTTTATTTTGTTGTAATATATCATATACTAAGAGATTTATTGAATGGAATATATAAATAGAAAGTATCAGATTTGGGATAATGTGTCTAATTTCATTTGATAATACCATGCAAATAAAAACTAATTAACGGTAGGCTCTATCTTTTAGTTTAAAGAGTCGCTTGCGTTTAAGCGTAAGCCGAATACATTTTTGTATCACTAAATGCTTCGGAACTATATGCTTCGGAACAAATAAAACAAACAAAAGATATACTTTATTTTATTTTTATTAGATTTATTCGTCCTAAATGACTCTATGTAAAATTGGTCGATGATACGAGAAATAAACTATATAATTTGAGATGTCGCCAGTTATATTCCTAGTAAATGTTAAATGTATAAACCAAAAGTGTATACTTGGATAGTTTCTTGGTGCCATATTGAGATTAAAATGGTGTTTCATAAAATTAGCTGCCTTTTCATTTCGTTTGACGTCTCCATTAAAATCTCCCATCATAATAACGGGACCCTCTGTATCAACAGTAAACTTTTCATCGATCAAGAAAGTAGGTTAAGGATAAAAAAGTTATAATATTTCGTCAATGTATTAAACATGAACATCTTCAAATCTCCTGAATTAACAGTTGGATGAATATACGGATGCTCGTATAAATCTCGATTGTCCATTAAAAATTACATCAACCCTACAAATATCGCCTGCTTCTGAATCCAGTATTCTGTTACGCTGCTTAACAGTATATTCAATTGGTACATAATCTGCTACACTTGTCGAATTTCCATAAATCGCAACACCAAAAGCTTGGAGAAATAAAATAAAATACAGCTAACACCACAGGAACATATTGACTTCTACCAGACAACCTTGCCGCTCCCACGCGGTCGCGCATGCGCACGGCGCTTTGACGTGTCACTATGCATATACCCTATGTCTAATTAAAATTTTTGTGTGTGCTTCCTAAGGTGCTCTTTCATTTATCTAATGATGTATTTAGATTGATTATAACGTTTGTAGTTTCAAAGATGTAAGTATTCGTGCACACCTCAAATAGTGTCTTAATTTTTCCTTTCAGATCATTATGGAGGAATTAATTCACGCTACGTTAAAACTGAAAGTCTCTCACCTTGTAATCCTCCTTTAATTATGTAAATGAAAATTCTATTGACATTAATTTAAAAATCAATGAACTACAGTACCTATGAGCAAAAAGAGAATTTTAATTGAAAATTAACAGACAGATAGTATTGACGTACTCATCTTATGTGTAGCCTACAGGTTTAATTAGTGTCAAATATAAGTATCGCAAAATATGACAAATTCAGCAGGAAACGATGGCGCCACTTATCATAATGAATTTTTCTAAATTGCTTTGGGTACAATGCTGTCAGGTTACGATTACATTTAAATTTTTAATTGTATCTATTCTTCCAGAATCTAAATTATATGTCAGAAAAAGTTAATGTGTAGTTTGTTGCTACTTTGCGTAAACGTAAGGAGACAAAACACGAAAATAGCACTATAAAAAATGTCGGTTGGAAAATACTTTACATATTAGTGTATTATGGAAGGCATGAAAGTTTGCATTTTTATATGAAATTTTGTAGTTTTCAGTTTTAACATTTCAATTTAATTTTCCTTTTCTAATTGCTTCAAAAGACATTAATTATTTGTATTTATAGTTTTTATTCTTAAGTTTTGTATAAGGATAAAAATTTGTATAAGAATTAGTTTCGCTATCATCATTTCTCTTCGGTAATTTATTAATTCTGCGTTTGTTATCTTCTGCTTTTCTGATTGCATATAACTCAATAAACGGGTGACAATAAAATTTATACTACAGTTTGAAATAATAGTTATATAATTTTTATATATTCGATAATGCTTATCAGTATCCAAGAATATTTGTAAAGTTCAATTGAAATAGCATGTAATTTATTTTAAACGGGCATTACATTAGTTTATCCTTAAAAGTAAATTGCGCTTAACAGAAGTTTTAATCTAGTATCCGAAACAGAATTCCTGAGGGAGGCAGATGGCTAGATATTTTCAAGTTGTTTCATATTCTCACATACAAAAATATAAAAATTGCGTATATCTTCGTAGTTTAAGTTAATTATATTTCCAGTAAATTCTGCCTAAAGCGTTTGATTCCTCCTGAACCTATTCATACAGATTGTCACTTTAATTAGTATTCGCAGTCTTATAAACATTATTTTCTGAAATTGGCACGTATTAACCTCTGACAATTATATCTCAAATCACTGAAAGTTAGGAAAACGGATACTGGTGTTGGAAATTCTACTTTTAATCTGAGTTGGGAAAATTGAATCATGTCATCATTATGAAATTCCTTCTTCTGGCTAAAATGTAGCTAAATACTACACTAACAAAGCAGCAGCGTATGTTCCGCACCTTACGCTTTAATGTTTAGCCTTAGCTTTCAATTTTAAAATAATTGCTTAAAGTAGATGACTAATAGAGATCCTGAATACTACTGTTTAACTATATTACGAATTAACGTTGCCACTGTTAGTTGGTGCATAGAAAATGCAGTTACAAAGATTTTAAACCTAATAATTTGAAAGGTGTATGCCTGGCAATCCTTACAGCAAAGCGCTGCATTGATTATATAAATAAAATATGCATGTGTGCTTGTTGACGTCACTTGTGTCTCAATTAAATAAATTATGCAAGCTATCGATGAGAACAGAAGCTACATAGTCGTCGTTACAAACGATATGCTCAAAATTACTGAACACGTTTACAGGTGGTCAGCTTCAAGAGAGTGCCTTTATGACAGACTTTAAACTACAGTTTAATCTTTTTGTGTATGCGCTATTATTTTAATTTCAAGCAACAGTTTGTAAATAGTTTTATTAATGAACACATTAAGCATTAAAAATAACTTCTGTCACAATATATTTGATGGAAAATTTCTAAATACGCATACCATACTTAGGGAAGATACTCATTTTAAGTTATTTATGCTACTAACTGCCTTTCTCAATCCCTCCTATTATGATAATTTTCTTCTTCCTGGTGTAAATCACCTTTCAGCATACATATTCCTTTTCGGTAATCCTTCGAAATCCTGCAAAACAATTACGGAATTTACCCATCCACAAAAGCCCCAAGCATTGTTGTTGGGTCCCACATCCGGGCATCCATAATTTGTTAATGATAGGCGCACACAGCAGCTGACGGCATATCAAAGGATTCGATAGGATGACACCCCCGTGAATAATCGATTGATCCACCCCAGCGAGTCAGCTTTAAGCCTAGGTGTTAATTAATAGCTAGCAATTTATCATCTACGTTTAGCTCTTGAAATGTCGGAAGGGGCCGCAAACTATGACGACAGGAGAGCATATGTTATGGAAAAATTAAACGACATGTTAGACCTTTCTGCTGCGCTTGGCATAAACGTATATTGATACTGACGCTCAGTATGTCACAGACAGATGAGATGGCACATTTGAAAGAAATGGGGTTAAAAAATACCTTTCCTCATGTATATTACTTAAAAATGGTAAATCAACGGAGTTTCTGTCCTAAATGATCATGTCTCATTTGCATTGTAAAGTTTCCAGATATATTATTCTTTAAATTTAATATTTCCAACTAGGGTTGATAGCGTTCTTATATAAATAACCAATAACTCTGATATTTAAAGTTTTCTCCTGAGCATAAAAGATTCAAATAGAACAATCAGATTAAGATAGAATGTTACAGAAGGCCGAAAACAAATTTTCCCTTTTATTGTTTAGTTTATAATGCTCATTTAAAGAATTTAATCTAATAATCAAGTACATTAATTAGTTCCTTTTCGAAGCAATAGTTCAAAATAAATGTCTGCTATGTACTTTGTGCTTATAACGTCTCTAATAAACCTATAAAAACCTTATGAAAAAGCAAAGACCATGATTCATTTTATGTAATGGAAATCAGCAAACTATTAAAAACATTAAAGAGACAATTAACAAGAATATTAATGCATATATATTTTTTTAAACTTATTTTCATATTTAAATACTGAAATTTAGCCTAATATATTTCACATATCTGGACTATACTACGCTTGCGATCCTTTTTTATGAATGTTACATAACCAATAACTATAAATGCTTTACATAACACTGTAAAAGCTGTCTTTGGTACAGAGCTAAGTGCTTTGCATGAATAATAATCATTTCAAAACTGAAAGATTTTACGCAGTCGTGACCGTGATTCTTACTGCACATAGATCACAGAATATCCTGTATTAATTATATTAATTAGTAAAATAAAAAGAATCTAAATAAGATGTTTTACTGATTTAATTGTTTATAATAGTGGTATTCAACCTTTATGGCAGTACAACCGAACATATATGCTAATGGCCCCAAAATACAATTTCGTGGCTCCATTCAGAGTGTTATTCCTTAGTTATACATCATGTAGGGTTATATTTGATATAATAATACCATTTAAGTCCTATAACAAACAGACGTCAAGATAGTTCTCGATGTCTCAGAACAACGACAATTCTTAAGAACAAGCCTTAAGAAGGCTATAACAACCTATTTATTTAAACACAGCTAGGAACAAAAATGCCAGCTCTTGCGCTACGTTAACCACAACTAATGATGATACTAATAAATAGAACAAAACAGGTCAGGAATAAGCATACGGGATACAAAGATTTCACCATCATTATGATATTAATGCGTTTTTTTTTTCTCTTTTCTGACACCAGTTGTTACGTTATTTTCTTCCTTCATTTTCGTACGGGGTTTGTAGATTTGGAGTGAATAACGACGACACTTGATGAAGTATCGAAACACAGTTTATTTACCAGTATTTGTCAGGACAGCTCCAAAACACGTTTTACAGTCGTCAATGATACACGCTGACACGATCAGCGACACAGCCTTCAAGTTATCAGGCTATCACGGTGGAGACAGCTTCACGGCAAAGCACTAGAGTACAGCTCTCGACTCTACTTGGTCGTTCTCGGAACTCCACATACTCTCGAGACTCTCCACGCTACAACTCTCGATGCACTCGATGATACACAAAAGTATAGCTCTCAACTCAGCACAGTCTAAGACAAAACTCGGCGATGCACTAATTCCCGATACACTAAAAGACTCTCTCTATGCACTCGACGACCAACTCGGCGCTAGACTTCGAGACACTCGCTCAATGACTATCAGCTCGCTAGACGAGGCACACACACTCTCGCCCTCTCGACGAGGCACTTACTCTTCATACTAACTGACTGCGAACCAACAGGGTTTATATAGTTTTCGGCTTGTGTTCGAGAACATTCTGGGCTAAACCGGCAAGAATTCGTTCCAGAAGGTTTCCTATCAGTCATGGCATATCGCCAATTTTGTCGCCAAATATCGCCAAATGGGCAATTTTTTAACAAATGTGGCAACCCTGCATTTCTTTTGCCAGTTTTATGTCAACCCTAAAACTGCTTTGCGGGGAAGCCATCTCACCGCGCCTGAATATTTCGTAACACTATAAATACTTTTCTTTGATGATACAGATGAATCCAAATATGGTTTGGTTTAGCTGATTAAGACAAAGCACACTACTTCTATCTGCTTGAGAGATGCCTTCGTGGTAAATCTTCTAAGGGAAACTGGTTCATATATACGGTATACATGGGGAAAAACCTCTAAAACGTCCATGCAGCCAGCCCGTTGGCCTGGAATAGAACTACCAGTATTCAGCGATTTTACCACTCAGCCGTTGATGGACCCGACTAATTCATTGAAACATGAAACATCCTGCAGAAGAAGAATTTTTATACTAACAGGTACTATATTAAAATAAAGTCGTTTTCGTAACAGTTATTGCTCTCAAATATATTGCTCTTGTCGCGAAAGGTATTTTCCAGTATTGTTGATTTTGCGATGAAATTTTGGATTATTTATGATATATCTTCGAAACTCCGGTTTGAATGTAATTGGACAATCTGTGTAATGCGCTTGCATGCACAAGTCGTAATATTACTTTATATCAAGTCATAACATTACTTTTAAGACTATCTGTGGTGAAGAAAACTCAATAGATATGGAGCATGTAACAGACTGGATAAAAAGTTAAATAAATTCGTGAAAGATAAGAGAGTAAAATCATCTGAGCTGCAGAGGAAACTGGATTACTTTATTGAATTTTATCTAACAAAACTCCATGATTCAAAGGAAGAAAGTGTTGTGGTAGCAAAATCTCCAGAAAAAGTCTCACTCTGATTCTTTGTTGTAACATGGAAGCAGACTTTGAGCAATCGCTTGTAACTGGAAAAGCCTAAACTTAACATGCTTCAAACACATCAGTTCAAAAGCTTTATTGGTCCATTTTCATCACAGGTAAATATCATGGATGACGTAAAGCTTAATGTTAGCTTGGTTGGCTGCTCTTGATAACACAATGTCTAGAAAAACGATTCTGCTTTTTTTAACCGTTTGCCAGCCCACTCACCAACTGTAAAACTGAAACCAGTGAGTTGTTGCATTAGAAGGAAAAATTAGTGATTCTTCCTCCTAATGAAACATCAGTAGTATAGCCTATAGTAAGTGTAATTAGAAGCTTCAAGGTGCATAACAGAAAATTACTTTTACGGCATGGTGTTAGCTGCTTGCGGAAACAACAATTATCTTGCAAAATGCGTCAATGTATTGAATGCCACTGAGTGCATAACAAAAGCTCTAAAGTTGTATTCAGCAGTGTTTTAGGAAAATATGGTTTGAAATTCCAGTTTTGAGTGCCCTATATGAAAATACGACTGATGAAAATGAATTGTTTGAACTTGTCAAAATCAGTGGAAGTGCTCAAATGCAAAAATATTTTGAAATCATTGAAAATTTGTATACTGAAGATCAAAATGACGACATAAAATCTTTTTTTTTTTTATTTCAAATGTAGCTGAAGATGCCAGCTTTACCAAAAATAGCTTGTAAAAGAAAATGGAAGACAAAGAAGAGCCAGATGAAAAGTGTGACTTATAAAACTGCACAGATGCCATAAAATACATCTCCCAATAAAACAGTTTATATAACTATTGGTTGAATGTAAAAAGCATAAAATCATCGCTGACTTTAATAGCCACGTAAAAAATAGGGCTTGCAGTGCACAGACTTCTAAACAAACCTGTGTAACTTATTTAATACATTTTTGCAAGTACAAAACCCTGTTGTTCATTTCATATATTTTTTGCACTAATAAAACTTTTTAATTAATACTTTTTTATTTCAATTAACTTCTAATTGAAATAAATACCTATGACTATGCTACTTATTTACATATCATTTATTTAAAGCTTCATACAACTAGAATTTTTAATTAAATTACATTTTTTAGTATATACCATCTGAAGAAGGGACATCTATATAAGAGACAAAATGTTTGATCTGGTAGGTCCACTTTACTGGAAGGTACTATTGCCACTTCATATATCATGTATATATTTTATTTCTATTATTCTGAGGTTACGGCCCTCTTTTTTTTTTAGCATTATCTTTCCCGCTCTCGAGCAACCTCTTAAGTGGTACACTTCTCGCCCAAGGGAACTGAATTTCGAAAATGCGCGGTTCGTTCACCGCTGCTGAAACTGTGTGTATCTGAGCAATAAAAGGTGTCGTTCCCATCCGCCCCGCCATTGTAATCGCCATCGACACAAACGCAGCGTCCGTGATGTGGTTACTAAGGTATTGGAGATTACCGATCAATAATGTAACATGGACATAGGTTTCTGTGATAAACTCTCACAGGAAAAAATTCATATGAGCTTAAATCTGAAGACTGGCTTGGCAATCGAGTCACCTTCATAAGTTCAATGTCTTGCTGACTGAATTGCAAATTTTGACTGGTATAATCATACGCGCTCTATCTTTGTGGTAAATTTTGTCTGAGGTACTCTCACAAATGACCTGATTAATACCTGGTATAATAGTGAATAGGACAATTGTCTTATTGATGGAGGTGATCATCACACTGAACTTTCATTCAAATGCGGCATCAGTCGATTATTCTGCATGCGCAAATAGGAAAATTTAATTACACATAGAATTTGTCGTACAAGCAATACTGTACACTTACAAAACATGTAAAATAAGGAACTCGCCTAACTTACTTCTGTATTAATGGAATGAAATTTAGCACCGGCCGCATGGTTTATTTTTTGAAAATTTTTAAGGTATCTCATTGGACGTACGAATAATCCTGTATTAACTACCTAATTAAAAAGAAATTTACTGCATTTAATTTCATTGTTGATATAATTTCCATGAATTTTGGCCATACGATGACCATGAATTTCAATCTTCTGTTGTAACACGCTAATGAAAGACTTCACTCGTATCCATTTACTGCAACATATATTTCAAACTTAAGAAATACTTACACTGTTCCTCAAGTCTCAAGAGCCTAGATAATACTCGAACTGAATTAAATCAACACGCATCTATCTTCGCTTAGATCCAAATTTAGAGCTAGCATCGGAAAAAGACATGTTGTGCGAATCGGACTTAGAAATTCCCTTTGTTTGATTTTCGTTACGTTCTTCTCTGCCACTTGTGAAAGAGAGTAGGATAATTGGTTTCCGAACTTGGGTTGTTTGCAATAGTAACCTTAGGCGAGTACCAGATGCACGAATGCATAAATAACTGATTTCGAAGTAGTCACTGGTTAGAGAGATTACCATATTAATTATCTGCAAATTAAGTTTGATAGGAAGTTACGAAACTGAAATACAACTATCGGTTTTCGTACGTTCTATACAATTAAAGGTCGCGCTTACTCAACTAATTAATGTTGCAGGCGTTTACATTGTTACCGAAGCAAAGAAATGACATACTTATGTAATTATGCTCACCTGTAAGGTGAAATAAAAGTAATTTATTTAAATATCGTTTATTCTTCAATATCGGAAATTTCAAAGTCCTCTCAGGAACTCGTTATACTTCGATGATCTTGCTTGCTTTGTATTCGATGTTTTGTTAGGTTTGTAGAAAATACTGAAATTCTTCCTCAGTTTGACATCCAATATTTATTATTTAACATTCCACTATCAACTTCTGTTTTCTTCATGTTCTAACTGGTTAGGATTCAATATCCTGAATTATAATACATAATTTTTATTATAGTGATAATATTTTTAATTAACTTAATGCTATTAAATGATTAGCTTTCTATATTTACTTCAATTAAATAAGTAAATAACACAGAATGGTATAATAGTTATGTATGGGTCAATATTATGTGACTAATGACATATACATAAACATTTTTAACTCAATAGGTTTCAAAACAATGGACTTAACGTTAAATAAAGAAATTGTAGCTTTGATGCATGTCATTAAAGAAAGTCATATGGCAATCAAAGGAAATTTGTTAAATTTAAATTTAAATCAATTGAACGCACTCATTCATACATGTGGCATACCTAAGATTTCATTTCTATTGTTCCTGCAAACTTAATGTAACAGTGAAGTTCTTGTATACGTTCTACCACAATTTTATCTTTAGCCAGAGCACCAAATATAATCGTCTACCTAGAATGTAGGTTTTATATTTGCGAGTGACAGTTTTATATTTGCGAACATTAATTAAAATATGTATTTTGTTTTATACAATTTAATCTACATAATTAGGAAGAAAAAAAAAGGAAGAAAATCAGTCATAAGAAATTACTTATTTTTTGCAGCGTAGAACCTTTGCGTCATCATCTTTCGTTCCAAGTATTCCAAATTAACTGTTGGTGTAGAATAATAATCTATTAAAATTCGGTTTTATTTAGAAATCATAAATCATCATCTATGAAAACTATAGTTGTGCTAATAATGACGGATTAAATCTTTCAGTTTAAAAATGAATCATCATTTATAAAAACACAGCAACAAAGAAAGTTGAAAGACTTTTGAACGATCGTCAAAATTCAATAAATTATGTTATAAACACTGAAACAATTAGCCTGGATGATTAATTTTTTATTTATTCGATGCTGCACAAATTCTCTAGTAATTTTGAATTATCTCTCAGGAACACTATGTGAGAATAGTTCGAAAGGAAATTAAAAGAAATCTAAATGAAATGTTTGAAAATATCGCATCATCATAGCAAAGGACACTTGTAATAGAAAACAGTTGAGAAAATCTGTTGGAAAGAACAATCTCAAAATTAGTTTCAAAATTTGACTTAAAAAAATAGAAATCACCGACCATAAAACATTGGTTAAACTTGGAAATATATATATATATATATATATATATTACCAAATACAAAATATATTTCATCAGAAACCTCCTTCATTAACTAAAATGATGCCACAAAAATTAATAAAAAGAGTGAGTTAGACATATTTCACAATAAATGTATTTAAAGTTATATCAATTAGTCAGATTTGTCCAATATAAAAGTAGATTTACGTTATTAAGAATGTTTTGCAGGTTTTTAAAGTATCCGAATAGCATCCAAACACAAATTTCGATCAAATATCATTTTCCACTTTTTACTCTGATATTATTATCAAACCAGTATGTAATACTTATATTCTCAGGAGAATTACAATAAAGTATCTGTTATAACAATTTTAATTTTACTTTACAGTACCTTTTTAAATCAGAAGTATTGCTTTGCTGAACGGAAATGCAGTTTAATGCTTATCTACCTATGTTTAATTATTCTTTAAATATGAGCGTTAACTAACTTTATCAAAAAAATTCTTATGTGGACAGCACGTAACTTCTTTCTACCACCTAACCATTAAATTATACAATTTTGTGCTGTGCTTTGTTTAAACTTATTTTTTCGAATTATTCTAACATAATTATATCATCTCTCACGGTCAGTTTAAAATGACGTCAAAAACTGCAAATTTTAAAATTAAATGTCCCGTTTAATTTTTGTAATTTGTTTTTAATCAAATGTCCCACTTAATTTCTGTCGTCAAATTTCTCATAATTTTATTTTTTCATAACGAGTATAAAACTTTCCCAAATATAAGTATAAGAGCCGAAAGGTAACAGAAGTTATATTTCGTTATTTGTCGAAGATTAAAATTTGACTTTACCAAAACACTAATATTTTAGCCATTTAAAACACTTCTGTAATTGGAAATATATGACACGACCAATGATTGTTAAAATAAAGGTCGGATAAGGACTTTCCAATCCGGTAGGAGGATGGTATATATAAATGTTATAGGAATCCCAATATACAAAATTTCAACGTTCTACGGCTAATAGTTTTTGAGTTATATGGAATACGTACAAAAGTCCATTTTACAATCCGTTTTAGAGAAAATGTCCTTTATTCTGTCCGTATGCACAGATGTCAGATAAACAATGGTCCAAATGGATTCTGGGACTGTCAAAAGGGATATTTCCTTTGACATATGGTACCCGTAATTTTTCGCGATTTTAATATACCCGTAATTTTTCGCGATTTCTTTATTTCCATAAAGAGAGTAAAAGGATTATTTGAATCCTGCAACACAGGCTTTGCTCAAATATCTGGCAGTAAAGAAGATATTTTAATCTTGTTTATTTCCATTTATGCGAATTTCAGTTTTTGCGCGCAAGAGTATTAATAAATTAATAGTAATTCTTTTGTATAGTTTGGAGTGCGTTGGAATTATAAAAAAAAAGTATAAACAGAAAATAAACTGTCAGTTTTATGGCTATTATTATGCCATAATTTCACAAAATAACCGTTGCGATGATGATATAATCACCACTATTAGTACATCAAATCTCTTATAATTAAGAATAAACCTCTATTTTCGGTACAGCACTTCAAGAAAAATACAGCAGTTTATTAAGTGCTATACTCGATGTTATCGGGCGAATATACTTAAGAGTCACGTTCAAGAGAATTATTAGAAAAATACTTTTATAGAAAAATTTAATGAGATGTTGAGTAGTGTGTCATGCAGACAGATGTTTCCTTTCGCAGTGAAATTACCTACATGTCGTGTAGTAATTCTGAATACTGATGGGTCCAACGTTATTTGAAAGATTTCTCAGAGTTAAACATAGAAAATAAAGGATATTTTGCTGTCAAGGCTCATGAAAGTTTTTTAGCATTCGTTCCCCATGTTTTTAAACAATACGCTGCTTTTAATCCTGAAAAGTATTTAGAAAATTTGAAAGCAATAAGCAACAGTACAGATGATGCAAAAGCGAGACGAGATAGAGATTCCAGACGAGCTTATTTTCGATTTGTTCCTATTATGAATCAGGCGTGACTATGGCGTGAGACCCATGTTCGAAAACATTGTACTACAAAAACTAAACTGACATCTCTTATATCTAAAAATCTTCTATTCTAAGGAAATAAGAATTCAGACATGACGAAAATAGAAATGAATAAATTTAAAATATAGATTTTAGATCATTTTTAAATTTAAGAAAATATTTAATTTGTTCTTTGATACCAATATGGCATAAAATATTTAAATTAGGGATAATAGAGGTATATTCATTTCCATTAATGTCATGAAAAGTCTAAGCAGATTAAAAAAAAACCTTCTTTTCTGTAGAAGCACAATTCTATTGATACATTCCTGTTATGGATTTAGTTGCAAATACCAAACTAAATTTATGAAAAATATTAGAACTTAAAATTCAAGATTGTTTTTATATACGGTTAAGAGCAATGCCTAGTGTTGACTGCATAAAACTCGATTCAGGTACTTTCCCATTCTTATTATATTTCTTCTGGAATCAAATTGTTAAGAAAAATATGTTGTTTGGCTTTAAAAGATGTCTTTCGTAAATGGATTGGCATAAACTCTTTCGATAAATGTATTTTTCTATTTAATGTTATATTCCTGTTTTTAACTGTAGCCCGAAGCCATGACTAGGGAGTTTTCGCGAATTGACTTTACAACGATAAAAGTAGAGAAAACATTTCTGTCAAGAAAATGCTTTAACATACAGTGGAGAATTCTTTACGAAGATTTTCTTTGTAACAGTACATACGAAAAACATCTTTTATACAAGTTAGTGGTGATGGCTTTTGAAAAACTGTTATGTAAAGTTAAATATTGTTAAGTTAAATGAATTGCTCTAAAATTATTGAAAAATGCATTCAAAGGTTATCACTTGCAAATTTAATTTCCAAACATTGTCCAAGAGTTTAGTTTTAAATATGCAGTGATTTTATGTTAACTGAATATATTTTCGCCCTGAGAAGTTTTTAATGTATGTTGATGAGTTATTTGAAACAAATCATTTGAAATCCACATTATTATTTTAGTTTGGTTAATTCGTCAGCCGCCTTGCCAAACAACGGATGTTACAACACATCTAAAATATTGCGTTCTAAAATGTTGCATAAGTTCTTGGAAGGTCATTCCGACTGATACACAATAGAACTGATATAAATTTGTTTTAAATATATAATTTAAAAAAAAATACAGTAGACGTTTTGAAATGCTAATTTTGAGGAATAGCGAAGTATTTTTAATTTGGAAAAGATAATTTTTAGAATTGCAGAAGACACAGCATTCAATATAAAACTAAATATTTAATTTTTAAAATCTTCATTTTATTTCGATGAATCTAAAAAATATATAAGATATTGCCAAAATTTCGTTTATTGAAAGAAACTATTGAAACTATTTAACTATTTTTGGAAAACAATTATCATCCGCAGTACAAAGCAAAATAAATTTATCTATCTTGTTAAAATTTATATGAACTATGTTCTTAACAGCATGGCTTCTCGTTGTGGATGCTCACACATCATACTAGCACATTTTCACTGTCATCTTTCAACTTCAAATTTGGACCACACTGGACTCTTGGTCACAGCTCATGCTAATGAATGGCATTTCCATTGTTGTTTAGTACAAATTTTTGTCGTACAATAAACTATATTCATACCTAATTTCAATTATTTCTATCCAGTATTTCTCAAGATATTTGGGAAAAGTGTTCCATCTCTTAGTTTTGTCCACCAGTGTACTTCTTGAACTTGTGTCATCATCATTCGGCGAAACATTATTCTAGCTTTTCAGAATGGTAGATTGTTTCACGCTGTTCCACGATTCTCCTAGGACGTAAGTGATATATTTCAGATTAACCTGTTTTAGGCCTTCAGCGAATAATTTGTTATTTTAAACAACTTCTAATAAATTTTTCGAGAACCTGCGTTTGTGGTTCCGTTTTAGGTTTTTCAAAACACCTTGGTCCAAAGGCATAATAAAGGGTATAACTTTAGGGCGTAAAACAATAATCCATATGTCTTCACTAAGCATTTGAAGAAGTGCGAAAACTAAAAACTAACTGATTTTTCACTGAAAGCAGGCAAAACTCAAGACTGTGAACACAGAAATGGTTCTTACCTTTATGATTCGAATTATTACCAAGACCTAAGTCTTCAGATTTTTTACCCTTTGAGCGAGGCTATTTCAACGCTTTTTTTTTATTTATTTCACTGGGTTCGGATAATAGAACCTCGGTTAATCAAACATCGGATAATCGGAGTTCTACTATACATTTCACAATATTAGTATGTTAATTTAGTTTTGTGTATGTGTACTACAGATTTTTAGCTTATTTTTAACATATGCACTTTTATTTAACTAAATTTAACTGATGATGACGTTCACAAGTGTAACTAGTTTACGTAGTGATGAAAGAAGTATAGACTTTAAACATCCAAATAACTGACAGAATAAAGCTGCGAAAGAAAAAATTATCATACCGATAAATCTCTTTTAAATGTTTTAGTTTTAAGAAAAGTATGATAATTCTGTAAATTAGTAAATTAGTTAAATTAGTAGTTTGGAGAGGAATGCTTTAAACATAAGATTTAAATAATAAAAAGGATAGTGTTTAAAAATCATAAGGGTTCGTAAACTGCCGTTTCCGAGTTAGTTCCTCACAGTTTGTTTAGAAAATACAACACTCTGTTTAAAAATCAAAATTCATATTTAACAATGGACTTAAGTAGATGTGCACAACCTAAATTGCTTCCAATCTTCGTGAGAACGTTAATATAAACATTCTGAATAATTCTTATAATGTTATTCTTCGTTCAACAATTAGTTGTCTGCTTGTATTTGACTTCAATCATTGTAGCCACAAACACAATTTGGCATAATAGTTTCAATGTTTGAAGAAAACCTTGGTAACCATAACAGAACTATTAAGTAACAAACATTGCGTGAGAAAGTTAATACTACATTTTAAAGATAATTAGATCATGCGTGTTTTGAAGTAAATATGATTAATTAGAGAGTATTCCTAAAATGTCAGAAATTACGAATATTCATCAAGAAAACATTTCGAATCAATACTCCTCCTTATTTTAAAACTGCGGTAATCAGCAATAACCACAGTCATACAAATTTGTATGAATTTTTATGGTTATAATTTGCTAGAGCTCAAAACGCGTAAGAAATACAAAACAAATTACAATTAACATCTCTTTTACGTTACTATGATCTGGTTGAATCAAATAATTATAAAAGAGAAATAAAGTGTCATTGCTCTTTAACAAACGTAGAGCAGGCCACAGAAGTAAACGGTAATTACAAATGTAGTTTGAACATAAAAATTACAAGCATTTTTAAATCGTAGAAATTAAATTCAAAGTTTCTAAAAGAATTACTGGTATGCGAATATCGAAATCAGCGAAAAATAAGTAGAAACTGTTAGCAATTAATTAGTTCCTTTATTAAAAACACATTCCGTCAAAACATTAATTGTTAAATACTTGCTTTATTCAGAAACATTACCGTCAACATTACTGCTCAAAAACTTACAGTTCAAAAATATTATCGTTCTGAAAATAACTGTTGTTGCCAATCGAGAAAATACATTTTAAATAAAATTAATACGTTGCGTTTACATTCGGGCATCCTGACTTAGTTACGACCTCGGAACATTAAGAACTTATATTTAAAAAATTAAATCTTTAATATTAATGTTTATAGTTCGAAAGTCTTTAGCTGTCATATAGATTCACCGTCGTTTTCTATTCTTTTTCCGTGTCCTAGTTTTAGTAATATGCGGCGTGATGTTATCGTTATCCTCAGTAACACTAATGTCATCACCATCATCATCGTCTTCTTCTGATTCAGCTTGACACTGCCATGACTTTAATTGGCTCACATGAGCTGTCGTACTAAAGAAATGTCCTTTCACCTTCTCTTCTAATTGAGTCACTCTATAGGTATCACTTGGTAAAACTTCTGTTACTACTAAAGGTCCTCGATACTTTTGTTGTGTTTTGGTTTATTCTCCAGTTGATTTAGGTACTCTTCTCATAACTACTATTTCTCCTCGTTCGAATGTTAAAGAATTTCTTTTCTTCTTGTCATAATTTGCTTTCATTTTCATCTGCATATCTTCAATTCTCTTTCTAGCTTCATTTTGTAAGATTACTGGATTCTCCCATTCATCTGCGTCTTCATCTGTAATCATCCTCATCAATCCGTCGTTAAATTTTGGTGAATAACCGTGAAGCATTTCGAAAGGAGTTTTATTTGTAGTCTTATTTATCATATTGTTTAGATTTCTTTCGCATTCCTTAATCTTTTTGTCCAAGTCTCTCTGATTCGGATTTTCCATACTCGTTTTAATCGTAGCCAAAATTGTTCGATTTGCTCTTTCCACCATTCCATTACCACTTGGATGCTGAGTTGAATTGAGTGTATGACTGATTCCATTATTTTGACAGTACTCTCGAACTTCCTTCGCTGTGAAACATGTTCCTCTATCGCTGATAATTTTTTATGGTAACCCAAAATCATCTACAAAACTCTTCAATGCAACTAACACATACTTGATTGCAGTACTTTTCATAGGATATAAGCGTGTAAATCTCGTAAAATTATCAATTATTACAAATAATTCTGTATTTCCTCTTGAAATTTTTACGAATGGTCCTAAATGATCTATATGTATAATTGCAAAAGGTCTTCTACCAGGTCTAATTGGATGCAGTACTCCTTGTTTCTTACCACTAGGCATTTTATTTACTAGGCATTCGAAACACATCGAAATGTGACGCATAACATATCGTTTCATTCCTTTAAACCAGTATGATTCCTTGATTTTGGCAACAGTTCTGTCTGCTGAAAAATGTCCCTAAAGATCGTGAAATTTTACTACAATACCTTTTCTCATCGATTTAGGTATGACATATAACAATTTCTCCTTTTCCTGATCTTTCACTTTACGAAACAATCGATTATTCTTCAAGACGTAATTTTCAGTTACATATTTCTCTGCATTCGTTCTATCATTTATCTTTTTCTTTAAAATGTCTATTAATTTGAGTAATTTTGGATCTGAATGCTGAATCATAAGAATTTGTTCATCTATCGTTAGCGTTAAACAAACTTCCAAGTTGTTTTCAATTATAAAGTTTCTTCTGGCTGATCAACTGGCGATCGGCTCAATGCATCTATGTGACTCACTCTTTTGCCTTGCCTGTGCTTTATTTCAAGATTGTATTCCTGGATCAGATTACTCCACCTTGCTATCTGAGGATTTGAAGTTTTCTTCGCGTTTAAATAAACTAAATCTTGGCAGTCTGTAATTACCGTAAATCGGATCCCAATTAAAAATTGTCGAAGTCGTGTCAAAGTCCAAACTATAGCCATTAATTCTAATTTGCTTGAATGATAATTCTTTTCTGTTTCTGTTGTTCCTTTACTTACACAATAAACTAAATGCCACTTTCTATCTTCACCTTTTGCAACAGCATTCCTGCCAGCCCTTTGTTGCTCGCGTCTGTGTGCACTTCAGTCTCTGCTTCGAGATTATATAATGCTAGTATTGGTTCATTAGTTAAATGATCCTTTAAAGTACTGAATGCTTCTTGCTGATCTTCGTTCCAACGAAATGTTTCATCCTTCCTCGTCAGTCTCGTTAGCGGCTCAGCTTTCTCTGCGTATTTCGGTACAAACCTTCTAAAGAAACTTGTAAGACCTAAAAATTGTTTAACTTCATGTTCATTGGTTGGTTTAGGAAAGTTTAATATGGCTCGTACTTTTCTTGGTCCAAGTTGCATACCATTTGATTTTATTAGAAATGCCAAATACTCAACTTCATCTTTTCCAAATTCGCATTTTGTCAGTTTCAATGTCAGCATTGCTTCTCTCAATCTATCAAACACTTTCCTAAGTTTTTCCATCACTTCTTCCCAAGATTTAGCCGGAATTAATATGTCGTCCAAATAGCACAAAACTTCTTTATTAAGCAATGGACCTAAAACTTGATTCATAAGTCTCTGAAATTCTGCAGGTGCATTAGCTAACCCAAAGATCATACGTTCAAATTGACCAGTATCATCTGGAGTGATGAAAGCTGTTTTCAGTTTCGCTTCTTCAGTTAAAGAAATCTGCAAATATCCATGAGCTAAGTCCAATGTAGTGAAAACTTTACACTCACTAAGACATTCAAGATCATCTATCCTAGGGAGTGGAAATTTATCTTTAGTTTGACTTTCTATAATCTATCACTAATCGTAATTCACCTGTTTTTTTCTTTACGAGTAAAACTGGACTAGCATACGGAGATCTTGTTTCAGTAACAATTCCATATTTCTTCCATTCATTTATTATCTTCTTTATAGAAGCACGCTCTTCGGCATTGGTTTTATACGACTTCATGCAAATAGGCTTACTCCCTTCAATTTCTTTAATATCCATTTTTGTTAAGTTTGTACACCCTAATTCCTCCATATTTAATGCAAAACAATCTCGATACTCATTTATCAAATGTAAAACTTCCTGTTTTCCCTCTGGCGTAATATTGTTATTAACTTTAATTTCTTCTAAAGTAATCGGTCTCCTAAACTTCTTAATTTCATTTATTATCAGTATTTCCTTTTGACTTGAATTTTCAGTTTTCTGATCTGAACTTCGTTCAACTAATTCTGCTACTTCCGCTCTACCGATACATTGATTCTCTTTCAAAATTAGTTTTCGATCGCTGTAGTTAGTGACTGGTATCACTGTTTCTCCCTGTATTACTTCCAATAATGAGCCCAACTCATCTTCCGATCCACTTATTAAAACATAACCGTTATTTATTTCATCAGTTTTAACTTTCACGAAATTAACCGTATTACTTTCGATTTGAGTTTCTTGGGAAGCCCTCAGTTTAATTCGCGGAGTGTTGCTATCATTTTGCAACTGTGAAAATGGGCAGTCATTAGCATAGCGTATGTGCAAGGTATTTCCTATCTTGGCGTATGCAATATGCGGTAAATCAATCCATGTTCGACCAACTAATAAGTCGCATGGTTGCGTTTCATCTCCTACAATTAGAACTGTAATGTCCTTTCCTTCCACATTATCAATCTCTAAGTTAACAGTCACTTTTCCCAATGTTCTAGCGGCTGGTTTATTCTGGTTCGCAAAGCCAAACAATTCCTCCACATCAGGTTTTATAATAAGATTCAGTGTCTTAGCCGCAGACTGTTTCAATAAACACGAACTAGAACCCGTATCTATGATTGCAGTAATTTCTTCCCCATTATTGATGCGAGCATACTTTAAATATACAGCTGGTGAAACACCTGAATTCTGGTTCACGGATAAATTATTTTTAACATTTGTCAAGTCTGGATTCTTAGACGTACACTTTTTTAAAGTATCACCCTTTTCATTACATTTCCTGCAAATAATTTCTTTTTTAGGTTGAGGACAATCCGTCGCTATATGTCCATAATCATTACAATTGAAGCATTTCGGCTCACCCTTTTCATTGCGGATGCCAGAATTATATTCCCTTTTCCTTTCGTCTGTTTTATAAAACTTATCTCTCAGATTGCATTTATTATCAAAACTGTTTTTAAAACCCACTTTGAAATTACCATCTGTCTGCATGGAATCGTTAACATTTCTTTGTCTTGAATACTGATTATACGATCCTTCCTAAAATTTATAACCATATTTGGGCTTAGAATTATGCCTAAAAGTTTTATTTTCCACTTGAAGTACTTTTATCCCTGCCCGAATATTTTCATATTCATCTAGTTTTTCAGCCAACTCTGCAGGATTAATGAATTTAGACCAATCATCAATGAAATGGTCTCGGATAGCAGCGGGGACCCTCTTCTTTAATTGATCAGTAATAATAAGTTGTTTTAAAGAGTCAAAATCTGTTACATTTAATCCAGCAAGCCACTCTTCAGAATAATTTTTTAATTCAAACGTGAAGTCCTTCCACGTATTACGCAAAGTTTTAATATGATCAACGAACTTTTGCCGAAACTGTTCAGGGCTTAACTTAAATTTTCTCAGTAGCAGTTGCTTAACGTGCTTATAGTCGTTAGCTTTCTCTTCTGATTCACGGGCAATTAATTGAGTTATTTCATAAGGCAATAGACCCAACAGCTGAGAAACCCAGTTTTGTTCTTCTAACCCAATACGTCGTGCCTGTCTCTCAAATAAAACTAGATAAAAACTTATATCACCTTCATTCAAATCATACTTATGCATTAATTTACTCATATCACAAATATTACTTCTACTAACATTAGAAGGAACAGAATCATTTACATTACTACTTCTGATTTCCGCTTCTATTTTCAATTTTTCAAGTTCAAATGCTCTTTGCTTATCTTTTTCTTCCATTTCAAATGCTCTTTGCTTATCTTTTTCTATAATTTCCATTTCAAATGCTCTTTGCTTATCTTTTTCTAAAATTTCCATTTCAAATGCTCTTTGCTTATCTTTTTCTTTTTCTAAAATTTCTAACTTTTCCCTGTCTAAACGATCATTTATGATTCTATCTAGCATTTGTTTAGTAAAGTCTTCGTTATAATTCTTACTATTCAAAATCATATCTCTTAAGCCTACAAATTTAATATCAGAAGGGACATCTACATCAAGTTCCAAAGCAAGTTCTTTTAAATCACATTTTTTGCCTCTTGCCAAATAAGCCATCTTAGACTTCAATTTTCAAATACTAATTAATACAATAATTATACTTAAGTTCTTTCCGTTTAATACTTAGACATAACATAAACAGTTTATAAATTCACGTAACTTTCTACTTTCAGTTTTGGCGAGCTTCCACATTCAGTTTAGGCTTAGCGTACGTTAAGGCAATACGTTGTTAAATCTAGATAATAATTCTAGTTTATCCCACTTCTGAAATGTTAGCAATTAATTAGTTCCTTTATTAAAAACACATTCCGTCAAAACATTAATTGTTAAATACTTGCTTTATTCAGAAACATTACCGTCAACATTACTGCTCAAAATCTTACAGTTCAAAAATATTATCGTTCTGAAAAAAACTGTTGTTGCCAATCGAGAAAATACATTTTAAATAAAATTAATACGTTGCGTTTACAAAACTTTCTCTAACTTAAATTTTGTATGATGGGAATGATTTCATAATATTTGACTTAATCAGTAAAACTCATTTCTTTCCTATAAATGTTTAATTTATTTAAGTTATGAAATTTCTGCGCTTTTTTTAAAGGAAAACGTATGATTAAAAAAAAAGGTTGCTGGATTTCTATTTATAAACATTTGAGAAGAAATCAGTAACTTTGAGGAAAATTAATTATTGTGACTGTAGCAGATTTTCTTCGAGTTGTGAGTCATTCCTTTCTATGGCTCTAGTTTATTATTTTAGAGTAGGCACTTAAGTGTTATTTCCCCCCACTCGGTTTAAGTTTACTTCATAACTATCGTAACGATAACTGCGGCAGATATTTGACTCTCCTAACTGTTTTATTTTCTCTACTTCATTTCGGTTTATCCTGTTTCGTTTACAAAAAGAGTACACATGAAGTCTGACTTGGTATACAGTCTCAAATGAGCTGGAGAAAATTAAATGCTGTGCTGTTATAATGACTGATAAGGATAAATGATGCAACTTCAAACAAGTGTAAGTTAAAAAACTTTTAGAGCCTATTCTAAAGTAACAGACTAAAGTAAGCATTATTATGAAATTGCAACCATATAATTATCAGGGCTTTCTCTTGTAACAGGTATGGTAATCGGATTGAAATTAT
Source organism: Stegodyphus dumicola (assembly GCF_044657685.1). Classification (NCBI taxonomy): domain Eukaryota; kingdom Metazoa; phylum Arthropoda; class Arachnida; order Araneae; family Eresidae; genus Stegodyphus; species Stegodyphus dumicola. The sequence goes on along the minus strand of NC_140772.1, from coordinate 91,647,130 downwards.
AAATATCCTCTACATTTAGCTGTAGACTGCTAACTTGCACTTCTGCTACCACTTATTGCATTAAAAATAATGTGAGGTAACGTAAGAATATTGAATAAGAGCTAGATCTAAATCGTAAATTTCTTTAATATAATTCTGGATATTCATGTTTTAAAAGAATATTATTTATATCATTACTTTGATGTTATTTTTTATGTTATTAAAAAGATAAATATTTAAGTAAAATGTAATTTTAAGAAGTGATGTGTGAAAACTGTATAGATTAAAGTCTATTTTAAAATACAAATCCTGTCAAATATGAAGGAACAAAGTGAGAAAAATGAGGCTTTCTAAATAATTAAGAATTTGGAAGAAAGATCACGAAGTTAACTTGCTTTCGAATTCAATGTAGGTTAGTTCAAGTTAATATCAAGTTAAATAACAGTAACTTAAATTACCTATCAAAGTTATGGATAAATATTATTCCCGCGATTGTTAAATCCATTATCATGATACCAAAAGTAAACACAATACATCTGAAATTAGATTGTTAGCCAAATTAATAACATGTTTTTTTCTTATTAGTAAGTGAATCAATAATTGAGTAAAAAAGGAACAGGTTAATGCTGTGAATTTCATGTACTGCAAAATGATAATGAATGAAAAAAAAAATTATGTATTAATTAATAACTAAATTATTTTCGAAATATCGTAAATCTGATGGAACGTCAAAATGGCTTTCTGAATATACAGTTTCAATGTAATGCCTGTAGAAATATTTCTCATTTGCTGCATACCTAAGCTTCACTTGAAGGCGGTACAATGGATTTAACATGAAGGTGCTAGGTTAGTTTTATTTTACTCTAGAAAAAGATATGCATTGTCACAAAATTTGCCCTCTGAATATCAGGAAATACAACACACAGTATGATTATTTGCAGCTCTAACTAAGTCTGATGGCCTTTAAAGTAATGATATTCAACAGAAACATTTATTTATGTGCTTAGAAGATGTTGTTACGTTCAAGAAGTTTCTTCGAGAAGTGGTCACCGAGGCCAGGCTCAGTGTAGATGCATATGAACTAATACTTAGGTTATTTCCTTTTACCACATGTAATGACGGAAAATATACCGTATTTATGCGAATCTAATGCGCCATCGAATCTAATGCGCATCCCCATTTTAAAACTTTAAGTAATAAAAAAATTGTTTGTCGGCGAATGTAATGCGCATCAATGGTATGAGGAATTTATTGAATCTTATTTTATACAACAATAGATTTGTATATAAACTATCAATCAATGGTATGATAATTTTATTTAAATTTGGATACCATATTTTATACAACAATAGATTTATACATAAAGTAGCAGAACATAGAATTAACCTATTAGTGGGCTATTGTTATGTGAAACAATCATTGTTAATTACCACTACCGTATATGGTACATATCGTAAAGTATGAACATGAAATAAATCGTAACATTTCTATCTAGCTAACAGTTTCTACAATCAGTGATTAATAGTAAACGTCTTTATTCACTATTTTGATGATAACATTTTTAGTCCCCTTCTCCGTAATGGTGTAGTTACGAGGCATATCAAACCAAATTGGCGTCTCGTCAGCGATGTCAATTTGCCCCATTGAAAAATTCTTTTCCTTCTGAAGTGTGATGACATACCGCTAAAATGTTAGTAGCTTTCCCTCAAAATCTGCAGGAAGCTTTTGGCATATTGTTGTACGGCGTCTTAGAGATAAGCCCATCCGCTTCATAAACCCCACCCATCCACGGCTAGCTTTAAACTCTGGTTTCGGTATTCCAAGAACTTCAGCCTCCTCTTTTGCTTTATTTCATATAGTGTCGCTAGTCACAAGTTGTCCATTCTTCCTCCTTTCACGTACAAATTCCAAAGCTTTTTCTTCAATTTTAGGGTGTCTTCCTTTGCGAGGGCCAGTGAATTTCTTTCTACTAGTTTTAGCTGCAAACAGTGCCAATTTTTGTTGCCGTCACAAGCGAACATTGCTCTCAGCTACGTTTAACTCTCTCCCAGCCTTTCTATTGCCATTTCTTTCAGGATAAAGAATTACTTTATGTTTGAAAGTAGCGTCATATGACATTCTTCTCTGCTTGCCCTCCATTCGTGACTACGTACTCTGCAGTTTGTATCCTCTGTGCAATAATGTGTCAACCATAAATGTAACGGTAAATGTAGTCGAGAAATACAGTAATCCATTGTTACGATTTAAATTCGGTTGACGTCATCGGCGAACTGCTGACGTCATCGGCGAACTTTGCACTCGAATCTAATGCGCCATCGGATCTAATGCGCACCCCAATTTTGAGTACTACATTTGGCGAAAAACGATGCGCATTAGATTCGCGTAAATACGGTATTTTAAATATTATCATAGTGAACAAATACAGGGGGATTCAGTAATATCTTGTAAAAATTCAAAAGTCTAAGGAAAGGATCGAAATAAGCAAACTTTGGGACGGAACATATGTGAGAAAATGGCACGTTGAAGTGATACAAAGCGGTGTTATGTTGAGGCTAAACCCTGTCTGTTGGCGTATATCTGGATTGCATTTCAAATGCTTTATTAGTTGCGTAAACATGAAGCTCATTCATGTAAATATTATCTATAACGAATACGGATAGAGACAGAAAAGTTACTCACGGAGTACGACGATTTACGCCAACAGATCACTTTGACCCACTGATCTCAGCAGCTCCCTTGTACATCATTTATCCACGCATATCTCATTATAAAATCTGTTTACTTCTTTCTCTTCTAGTTGCCTCTGCATTTTAGCCAGACATTGTTTTAATCATCCTGTTTATAATTTATTTAATTCATTAAGTCATTAAATTGTGTTTCATTTTATCCTTCTACCTCTAAATTACATATTGTTAATTAAAAGCATCTCTACATTTCGGAATATCATTTGTTTAGTAATCCTGATGTCTAAATTGTTTATTTATTAAATAAGAGTTCATATTAAATATAAAAGTACATACCTAAAACAAGTGTCACAAAACAATTGTTTTGAAACAGAAAAAGACTGTATGATTTAGAAAAAGTACATACGGCTAGAATTATAAGAATATACGCGTTAAAACTCAAAATGAATATAACGTAATAGTATATCGATAAATGGGTAACCTTTCGAATTGACACAATAGAGCCTTTTTCGTTTGAAAGCCAAAGTGAAAATCCCAAAGTAAAGTAAAATTAATTGCTTAGAAATAGTGTGTAGGTATTTTATTTATTTGCGTGCTTTTACTCCATTTTCGCTAAGGCAGATTAGTGGTTTAATTAAAGCTAAGTAATCCAAAATTTAGGTCTTAAATCTCGAAATGTAATTAATATTAAAATTAAATTAAAATCATACTCATATGAAAAATCAAATCTAAAATTCTAAATTTGACAAAACTGACTTTTATTCATGAATAAAATTTATTTTAAAATATAATTGCAACACCTTTGTAAGAAAAAGAGTTAATTCCCTTGAAAACATATGCTTGTGCAAGACAAAGAAAGAAACAAGTTACAGAATTGTACAAAAACAACTGAAAGTTAAAGCATTCTCTATGATTATGTGTCGGCCACATCACACGCAATCCTTAAAATTTCATGATCCAAGTACAAGGCCTATTCTTTCTCAAACTTTACTGTAGGGACATTATAATAATTGTTTGAATAATGTCATTTGCAATCGATTACTTTCTTGTTAATTCCATGTTTATTAATTTCAATAATCCTTAATGTATTGATTTTTAATTAATTCCCTGTAATTAATATAAATTTAATTTGCATATTTTATACTCATTCTTTCGTTACTTAATTATTATGTTTGTTAAAAATCTGTAATTAATGGTTCTCTAACTATACTACTAAAACTTAATGATCTTTGATTGCAGCTTTTTATTTAACATTTACGTGACTGAATTCGGTACTTAATATAACAGTACCTACTATTGTTATAACCGAAGACATTGTTATTAAAGTTATTTCTTGATATAATTGGTTCTACAAATCAAATCAAAAAAAAAAAATTAGTATACAGAAACCGAACATTAAACAAAGAGCGAAAGGCAATTTTTCAATTTCCTCTATAAAATTATATTCCAGCTCTTTGCCTTGTTTATATTCCTACAGGTCTCGGATCGCAAAAGCGTGCAAATTTAATGAGAAGAGCTTAATAACGCATCATAATCCTCAAAAGGTTTAATGTTTAGACAATAAGTCTCAACTGCTCTGGAATGTGGTTCCAAAATCATGAGATATCTGATAGTAAATGTGTTTCGGTTCCCAACCAGAAGTATAAATAAAAGAAAATGATCTTCAGAAGACCGCGTGCAGAGTACCTTTAATTGCTTTGTTTCTAAAAACAATTGCATGATTTAAACAACTTTAAAAATAAAAAAAGAAAAGAAAAAACGCAACCATTTTAATTGAGTAGAGCTTACAGCGAGCTTAATTTTCTTGAGCTGTTTTCGGACGATTTCCGCGTGACAAAAAAAGAAGAAAAAACTGCTTGCTCGGAATTTAAAAAATTTATATATTACATGGAATTATTTTTTCTCTTTCTAAACAACGAGTTGTATAGTTTCTTTTTCTGTTTTATTTGTAAAATTAAGCTTATTCTAGAAAAGAAATAAAAGTAAGAGACTGCTAGCATGAAACGAATGGAATCGTAATGAGAACAACAGATTTCTCAAGTGCTCTGAATATGTGTTTTTGTATAGAGAGAAAATTAAATAAAGCATTTCATTTGTTATTACGTTTAGCAAAAAAGAACACCCTTTCTCTTTTTTACTACCAAAAGAAGTTACAATGGTTAAATCTTAGAAATGCTTAATTTTAAGACAATTTCATTTCCTTAAATGAAACCTTTACTTGTTTAAATTCCTCAAATAGCTTTCGAATAAATATTTATTGTTTTAACATTCTATATCTTATATAGTTTTTCTAGATATTACCTTTAAACGTGATAATTTGCTAACATTCAATTTCATTAAATAAAATGTATTCAAATATTAAAGAACTAACATGTTTTTCCTAAAAGAAATGTACAAAGTATTCGGTAGAATTTCAAAATTTGACAATTCGTACATCTTCGAATTACCGTTAAATATTCTGAGAACTGAAGAAGGTAAGACACATCATTCCAAAATACACTTATTGCAATAGTATGCTATGACGGTATATTAGTCACACGAAACAAGACAGAAGAATTGTTACATCCATTGTAACTAATTAGTGTGTAGATAACCTACTTGTCCTTTGTACTAAAAAACCAAGTCGAAATTTTCCTGAACAAAAGTCAGTAAAATTTATTTATTAACATAAATTATTGTTTGTAAAACTTAGGCGATAAACCCCTGGTTGCATATTTTTCACTGTGAGAACACAGTGAAAAATATGTATAAGAACAACCGTCTTAGTAGAGATATTTAGCGATTTGTTAATAATATAGAGTAAATAGCAGAAGCATCATTAATATGAGCAGAATTTCGAACTAAGCAATCTCATAAAGTGTATATTGGCAAGGTAAACATTATTAAAAATAATTGTTTCTCTGGGAGTTTTAACTCTTGTGGTGTTAAACTGAACTTAAATGTGACTGCACCTTTTTCTTCAATTGTATTAAAATTTCACAGTAAGCACAATATCGTACAAACGTTTCATTTTAACCCATTTTTATCCACAAACAACTATAATGTTATTTGTGTACAGGCAAAGATCCGGGGCAGGGTATCACTTTATATCAGAGTTGCCTCAAATTGCTTTTCCAGCACTTTTGTGGGCTTTCTCATGTTTCTGTAGATGCAATGTCCAGTACATGTTTTAAACTTATTTTCATCTCAGCAATGTTAAAATGCAGACACTTATTGCAATAGTTTTGCACTTTGATGCTTTGGGTTTAGCACTTTGTTTGAGCAAAGGAATATCTTTCCTTGGCACATCTAAGATACTATTTCGTTATTACAGTCTGAATTTACTGTTATTTGTCGTCAAAACATGATTTACATATATTTAGATTTAAGAGAATGCATGCTACTCTCGAAGAACTACATTTTGCATGAGCTTGTAAAGTTAGGCTTTCTTCTCAAACATGCACTTTACTTAAATTATTCATAGACTTTAAAAGACTTATCTCTAAGTCTAAAATTAAAAACAGAACCTTGCGAAGGGTGTAAATGACCCTTTATTATAAGCTATGTAAGATGAACAAAAGGGATTCCTGAGATTTACAAATCCGCAAGCACTTACGCCGAGAAAATTCAAAATAATAAATTAAATGCTAAGTTTAAGCAGATAACTTTAACGCGAAGTTTGCTGAGAAATTCACCAGCTTGATTATCAAATATCGGCAACTAAAAACAGAAGGCAGCAACTAGTATCTAGAATAGGAATATGGAAAGAGAACAAGAAACCTCTCAAACCCTCAGATTTATATATATTTATATTCTAGATGTATATATTCAAGATGAAATTCTAGCTTTAGTTTATAATATTCCTTTATATCTCCTATTTAGTTTAGGTACTTCGCCTTTCTATCCAAAAAATAATTATATGCATATAATGAATCTTTCTGAACTGTTCCATTTCAAAATCAATCCTTGACATATCATTCATTGACAATACTAATGACACAAGAAGAAAATGAGATAAAAGTCATCTAGAAAATCAATTTGAATTTAAAAACCAAAATTATAATTAACCTTTAAAAATGAGCGGTATGCATAAATTGATCTTTGCTTTCTATTCTTCTCCTCTTTTTTTGCTGAAATGTATTACTCCCCTTCTCTTTCTTACTCCTTTTATAAAGCTGCAAATTTGTGAAAAGCAAGCATGAAATACTATACATATTGAATACTCGGTAAGCGCCTACGCACATCTGTTGTGCACGTTCATTTCAATAATGCTATTCTAAAAATAAAGAACTGTAGACAACAGTATAATTAAAGCTACATACTCATGCATTATTCCCATCATCATTTTCTACGTCATCACACAAAAATCTTCAAACTGTCACGTGTGGGTATATAAAAATTCATAGAAAAGTAACTTTACATTTCAAAGGCATTAGTCAAAAAAACAAAAATTCTTCAGACTTGTATGAGACAATAATCACTTAGAGGTCATACATTGCTATTAATGATGCCAAAGCAGGCAATCGAAAAATAAATTTATTTAATTTCTTTTACGAAACTCTGCAACAAGAAGCACACTTTAGATACAACCACATTAGAATAATGCATTGTTTTTAATATGAAAATAAAATGCATTTAGATTTGTATATATTTGGAAATAGGGATTGAGCTAGTGATCACTGTGAAATAACTCATAATTGTCCATAAAAATAATTCTTTCCAAGCACAAGTCCTCGAATCCAAATATTTTCGGATTTTATATCGTTAAACTAAGATGTAATAGCTGTATAAATAGTTATTTATATTAGTTATTTCTACAATTCATTAACACTAGAATGAGGCCTATCGGCATTTTGACAGTTTCGAAATTACGTTCGAACGTTAAGTCTTTATTTGTGGATTCAGGTTGCTGAAATTTTAATTCGTTTTCTTACAAACTTTACTTTTTTATAATCACAAAATTTTATTGGGCATAAAAAGTAAGGAAAAATGATTTGCATACCTAGTGAATATAAAGTCATCATTTTGACGGAATTATATTATAAAACAATTCCGTTAAAAATGATATTTTGTAAATACATACTTCTGCATCTTTTATTCCTTGTTTCCGAGAACTGGCATTTCAGTTGTATATATAATATCTTGAAAACCTATAATTGCTTCATCGCATTCTCCAAGCATGTACACGAATATGATCCTTGTACAGGTCATATAGTTAAAGAAATAGCGCAATTTTTGCATGAATTAGACAAAAATGAATCTAAAAAGGAGTCATATTAGATAAATATGAAGATTTTATTCTAAAAGCAGTTGAAATAACTGATAATGATTCTGCAGCTGATAAAAAAGACAACAGCAACAGCAAAAATTTTGCTACGATTAGGTGCGGCCCCTTAAAAAACATACAAGTGTACCCACAAAGAATAAACGAAAAAAAAAATGACAGATGCAGAATCTTTAAAGAACTAAGAAGTTGCAAGATATATCACGATATATATATAAACGAGAGAAAACAATTAAATCAAAATTAAGTTATGAAAATAAATCATTAATAATACATACCATTATTATTTGGTGTTTCTCAATTGTTATATATATATATATATATATATATATATGTAAGATAAAAATGTATGAATCAGATTTATAATATAACTATAAACATTAATTCTTCCTCTCTATTCTAAAATCGTAATAACTTATCTGCATTGCGTCATTCAAATTAATCATGCGATCTTACGTAACCGTTAATACCAGATGCCTCTTGACGACCAATCACCGAATTGTAAACCAAAACTTTTCTCTTCGCGTGCTTCCATCCTTCATAACTACGCACTTCAGCTTTTGCTCTCTACTGTGCTAAGATGTAATTTCGCTGCCTTGCTTTCTATCTCAACAATATCAAAATTGTATATCTTTTGTGGAAAGGCACGACTAGAGTGCCAAATGATTGTGGCCACAAATATCAGTTGCAAATAAAAATGGAATTAAAACTGCCTCGACTGCCAAGTTCTTTAAATACTACGCAATCAAAATTCTTCTTCAATATGGGTCTAATCACGCATCGACACTGCTCCGGCTTTTCCTTGTGCTTTTATTATGACATATATATATATATATATAAGATATAGTTTATAATATATGAATTTTAAGCTCGTCATCTGTCATGCCATCGTATGAAATGCATAGCGTTTCGGATATATTTTATCCTTTCACAGATCAAATTTTCATCATCGGCTTTGTATCTCTCGCTGATAATGAATGCGTCCGTACTTCTTACGTTTACTCTTTGCTGTTATCACGTGCCGCTCGTCTCTCTGCTTCATCTGTTATCTAAGATGCAAATTTCAACGAATGCTATGAAGATAGGTGCAATCGTAACCATAACAAACGGTGAATCTCATTATGCGTCTCTAGTGTTGCTTTATCAAGAAATAAAATTGTCTTCGGACGGTCTGTAAATGTCATCATTAAAGTGAACATTACATCTAGGCAATAAAGCTGTCCGATTCTTTTGTATCTATCGCTCAATCTGAAGATACATACACATTATACAGAGCATCCCTAAAGGAATGTTCGAGCTTCAATGGTATATTATAACAGTTTAATTTAGACAATTTGAAACAAATCATGCATCAAATTGAAGGCAAACTAACCTAGCTTTTCTTAAATGTTCAATACGTAGACCTTTAGTTCTACGCTGCAGCCGCCCAATCGGTATAGTGGCTAGGAAATCTTGCTGCCGTACCGATCGGCTGAGGTTGGAATCCCAGAGAATGCATTGCTGTATTTGTTCGTCCTTTCATAGAAGCAAATTGCTGTTTGAAGCATTGAACTAAGGAGATTAACGGAAAATTGTTTTAGTATTTTGGTTTTGTCTGTAATTTTTCCCATTTTTCCAGTTGTAATGCAATTTAGCTTGTAACTTGTCTTTTTGTTTTTTCTTCTGCTTCAAAAAGAACAGTTGCTCAACTTTTAGGTCCAAAGTAAAATGGCCGTCATATCCTACCTTATTAGTGGCCAAGCCCAAACCTAAGACGACTAAGTACTCTCCAATGGAAAAAAAAGTTATACAGCCCATATGCAGTCTGTAGTCCAGTTCTTTCCATATTTTGGTTAACAAATCTGGATTAATGGAAGAAATAGTTTCTTTAATACTCTATCTTAGCTCTGGTAAATCCTTAGGTAGACATGATAGTTTATAAAGCCCCAAAGGAAAAAATCGCGGGGCATTAGGTCAGGTGAACAGGGAGGCCAGCGTAACAGATCTGTATCATCTCAACCATTATGATATATGCACCAGTCAGGGACGTCAACGTTCAACCACTCTTTAACAAAGAGATTTCGATGGTCGGTGGCTTCATTTTATTTAGAAATAAAGTTAATATATTCACCCTGTGCAACCCTATACTGATTAGTGTAGCATATCCAGAAAAAGCATCCCTGCTACGGTAGCTTCAGTAAAACAATATAGTCCGTGCACTGACATCGGGGCACAGCGCTGGAAAGGATTAATTTTGGCAATCTCGGTGATATTTTATAAGTTCATGAGGATGTTCTGACCCCCAAATACGAATATTATGGGCATTTACTTTCCCACACAAATGAAAGCTGACTCATCGCTGAACAACATGATATGTTTAAGAAAGTCATCTCCACTCAAACTCTTAACTTGAAAAGTTAAAACGTACACCAAACTCATCTGGCTTTAAAACATGAACCAACTATAACCGGTATGGACACATGTGTAAACGTTTTCTTAAAACATCTCAAACTGTCCTTTTTAGCAACTGTAGTTCAAGAGTTGATTTCCGAGAAGATTTCTTAGGACTACAAAGGTCCACGTTCTCTATAGACATTTTTGGTTCCCGTTACAAAAAACATCTGGTCGTTTCTAACTGCCTGTACTATCGGCTGATGTTTTTACCACATGTTAGCTTTAAGCAAAATGCATTTTGAGCTGAAATTACAGAATAAATCTTAGCAAACTGCAGAAGACAAAACGCTTTACGCTCAGAAGTCGTCATTTTACTTTCGTGGCGTTGCAAGCGAGAAAACAATAAACCATAACTCGTGCATGCGTTTATCTAAATCTATTTGGGTTACTCTTTAATTGTGACCTTAAACCAATACTCTACCTCGCATATAGTTAACACTATTAAAATTTATTACAGGGACACTCTTTTATGAACATACAATATTATATATAATATGTATATTCAACTATGTAAAACTTGAGCCAAACTAAAATTTCCGACTTCTATTCAAAATGCCGCTTAAACATTTGAATGCTTCCTATCGTCTTCGTGAAACAAGTTGCAGAAGTGAAAACAAAAAGACAAGTTACAAGCTAAATTACATTACAACTGGAAAAATGGGGTAAATTACAGACAAAACCAAAATACTAAAACAATTTTCAGTTAATCTGCTTAGTTCAATGCTTCAAACAGAATTTGTCAAGGGAAAAGAATTTTGAAGCCTTAAACCAAGTTAAACAACTAGAAAACTATACAAGTTTCGTTAAAATGAAAGAGGTGAATTTAATGAGATTTTGTTTAGTTTAAGTTTGTAAAGAATATGAGCTCAATTAAAGCGGTTTAAAGTATCAGTGGGTTCATTTAAATGAAACATGTATCGGTTTCTAGTTGATCAACTTGGTTTAAGGTTTCAAAACGTTTTTCCCTTGACAAGTTCTATTTGAAGCATTGAACTGAGGAGATTAACAAAAAAATGTCTAATTTGCACATTTTATGTCTAATTTGTTCTTTTGTTTTTTTGTAAATGCATTTTTAGACTGCCTTATATATATATATATATATATATCTTATATATATTCGGCTTAAGTGTTTGTCGCCGATACCTTATTGGTTTCTTGCGTAACTGTAAATTGTATTATTTCCCGTGCAGTGCAGCGACTGGCGAATATTATGAGAGAAATTAAAAATTAAAAATACTGTACTAGCCAATGAGATGAAGTTGCCACGGCACAGGGTTGCCGTTTCAATTCAGACGTAGACAATTTCCTTTAAAACTTGCCTTTGCTATAACCATCAATAAGTCTCAGGGCCAAACGCTTAAGCGTGTTGGCATTTTTTTACCTGAGCCTGCATTTGGACACGTCAACTTTATGTTGCCTATTCAAGAGTGCGTGAAAGAACGGACGTAAAATTAAAAATAATTGATGGTCTTCTGCAGGGCGAGTTTAAAAATGATTGAAAGATCTACACAAGAAATGTTGCGTACAAAGAGATCTTTGACATGTGAATTAACATTTTATCATTTAAATCACCTTTATTTATTGAGCTAACGGTGGTTCTTAATAATTCTACCGCCAATGGTTTCCTTCATTGCATTCTACCTTAAGCAATTAAGCAAGTAGAAGGTGTTGCTTATTCCTTAAAGTAGAATGGGGAAACCCCGCGGGGAAGTAAGCAAAGGGGCGTCCCCGCCGCCTGTATTGGGTAATTCAGTTTGAATTAGCAGACACCTTTGCACAAATCATTTTAATTACAATTTATAATACCTAGAAAAGCGGTTATTTCGTATGACCGCCGCGCGTTTTAGTATATATATATATATATACCAATAATCCCCATCTGTGTACTCTTTGTATGCAATTTATAATGAATTTTATTTTATCCACATTAATTATGCGTAATTTCATGAAATGTTGCATATATTTAACCTAGATTTCAACTAACGACTCCAGATTCACATTATGTTTACCCAAAATGCATTCATGGATATCCTTATATGTAATAAATATATTATATCATTATCATAAAAAGCGTTATAACTCTGGATATGTTTTAACGCTTGTCGGTGATAGGTAATTAAAAGTTTAATATATTCAATATATGATAATAAAATTTTAAGAAAATCTTTAACTATGTAACATTCTTGGTTTAAAATCAGTTGGTTAAAACGACGGTTTTAGACTTTTTAGTAAAGAAAAAATACGTTCTATCTAGCATAGATTTGTTTGATTGGGCATTTTAAGTGATATTCATGTATACAGGTAGACATGAATACGCGTAAATATGCATTTAATTTTTCTAAATTTTATCAGATTTCGTGAAACGATAAAGACAATTCATTAGTCAATTTAAAAAGTATCAAAATGTTAAAAACAATTTTAGCAATTCAGGCCTGTAAAAGAATTAGGCTTTGTAGTTTTTAAGACGGATCTTAAAATTAAACCGTGAGAAAAAAAAGAGAGTTAGACAATTGCTTTCTGGTACTCACATAAAAATTTTATATATTTAGCCAATGTTAAGAAACATTTTATATCTAATTTTGCGCTAAATGCATTTCATTGAAAATTATAAAAATAACATATAAATTTCTGAAAAATTTCTGAAAGTTAACTTACAGATCATTTGCGAGAGGAGTTATAAAGGAGTTGAAAAGTATAATTGTTATATAGCAATGCTAGCTTCTTTTACTTTGAATAATTTCTAAATAATTAATATCTTTTCGGATTCTGTGCAGCTGTTGAAATAAGAGTGGGAAAAATAAGCTCACGATCGAACATGCTTTTCTTTACAAAACTTTTAAGCGAAGTATGCAGAGGCGAATTTGTTTCCTAATTTTTAATTAACTCTGTACATTGCATTCTTTTTTGTATGTGTTTTAAAGCAAACTTACGAAAAATGTTTTCGCGAAAACAAATTTAGTTTCACTCGTAATTTTGTAATTCTGAAGTAAATGAAATATATCAAAGTTGAACATTCGTTTAAAGACACATTCTGAATGAATATAAATAATCACACCAAAAGGTTGCTTAAAAGCGTAGAATAACTAAGATGTGTGAAGATTTTTATAGTTTTTATTTTATTAAAATGAATTTAACTGCTTACCCTGAAAACTAAAACCTGTCCACAGAAGTTATTTATAATGATCGGGCGAGTTATCCCTGCTGGTACTGCTTAAACACTGAGGCATAAGACAGAACTCAAAGATGAAATCCTTCATAAGCTTTATTAAGCTCAATATGTGGATATTGCAACTAAAGTAGAAACAACAATGGAGACTTCTCATCAACTTACAACAGTAAGTGCTTGCAGGTACTCTAAGATTAAATTTTACGGCATCAAAGTCTACGCAAATGTACAACACACAACTGGGCTATACGGAAACAAGTTAGGCCTTTCATACTTAGTTTTTTTTCTAAATTACATAAGCCTTAGTCGTTACTCTGCAAGCTCTTTCCACGAAAAGACGGAATAAGTTTTAATTCACGTCTTCAATTACATTTTTGTTTTAAACTATGCCGCTTGGCACCACATCCTGCTTAGTGACGAGACAAGGGGCATTAGCTATATTACAACATAAAACTAACTGCTAGCAAAAAATTAAACCATAAATGCTACAAAGCTACATTGCCTACTGTTGACTAGATTTTACTTTTGTTAAAATAAATATACTTACTTTAGGGAAATTTGCAGCACGATGAAAGAATTAACAAAAATGCATGAAATTTGTTCCATGTACGACTTTTAGTGATGCAAAGAATATATTATTAAATTTCCAAAATAATAATGCCCCGAATCAATATTTAGTAAAGCCTCCCTGAAATTCAGCAAGTGCTCGTACTCGTTACGGCGTTGATTCAAACACGTTTTGAATTTATACCTGAGGACTGGCATTTCGTATTGCTTCTATCCGAGTTCAACATTGATTCTTATCGGCTGCGATATGAGTGTCATACACGAGTTACCTGTTCTCAAAATGCTAGATATGATTAATGTGCTACATATATGCTGAATGGGGAGATCGAGGAAGAAGCGGTATCTGACATGTTGAGAGGAAGTTTAAAAAATTTAAGCAATATGTAGACTGACATTATTCTGTTGAAAGACACCTTGAAGAATACATTCAATGAAGGGCACGACTTCTGACTCCGCAACCTTTCTGATGTAGCAGGTGCTAAGGGTAGTACTTTCAATCCTCAGCAAACAAGAGAGCCCACCAGCGGGCGAGCGGTAAAGTCGCTGAACATTGGTAGTTCGGTCCGAGGTTCGAATCCCGCGAACGGGCTGGCTGCATGGGCGTTTTCGTGGTTTTCCCCATGTGTAACGTGTATACGAGCCAGTTTCCCTTAGAACGTCTCCACGAAGGCATCCCTTCCCTACAAGCACACTAGGCAGATAGCCCTAGTGTGCTTTGCCGTAATTAAATAAACCAAACCGAACCAATCATCAAACAAGGTCGTCCATCATTTGCAGTTGCGCTCCAGACCATCACGTTTAGCGGTCATCCAATACGGCGCTGGATGACGCACTACGTAAAATAGAATTCACCCTTAAAACATATACCATGTACTGGAACATCTTTATACTTCAAACGGAAGTATTATTAATCGGATAAAATGCTCTGTTGCCAATCTGCACGCCTGTGAGTGTGCTGATGAGCCTATTATAGATCGATGGTTTTGAGGTAGGAGAATATTGTGCGGAAAGTTGTATTCGTTTAGTACATAGCAAAGTAGACGTCAAAAAGCTGTTGAACGTACTATTACGTACCTATAATAGTACTGAAACCTTGTGACGTAACAACTTGCCGTCCATTGCCAGATTTTCGATGCATCCAATTCTCTTGAGTTCACTCTTTCCACACACACACATCGCTAAAGAGGTATTTTGTTCCATACGAGCTGAGGTTCCATGAAAGAATTTTTTTTTCATGCCGATTATTCACCCCTGTTCAAACAGAGTAATATGCTTATACTGCGCCCTTTCCGGTCAGTGATGCATATTGATTTCTCCTGAACCGTATACAAATTGCAAATAAAGAAACACTATTTTCAACATTCCCGTATGGTTTATACGACTAACACGACATTTCAGCGGCTGATTCTCAGCCCATGCAACCGCCTGTCGTTCGGAAATCCTAATCATTTGCATACTATAATCAGCTTTGCGCTCTCTGTGTGTTTCAGTTTATTCGCATGATGGTGTTGCAATTTGCACAAAATAACATGCATAATGTATTCAGGATATCATTCAAAATGGTTATTTAAATGTTCCTTAAAAATGAATATAGTTATTGAAAAAAAAATCATAACATCATTGGAGCTAATTCTGCCCTTCTATCTGAAGCATAATTTTCAGAAAATATACGTTTATGTAATGTAGAAATATTAAGAAATAAAATGTAATTTAAATCCTTCTCTTTCTCTTGTGTGTGCTTATGTTTTATGAAATAATAAATCACATAATAAGCGTGATAGTCTAACGCAGAGAAGACAATTTAAATTTCATTTCCTTACAGATTTTACATTATTGCAATAATTTGTCTGTTTATGTTATTGATGAAATGTATAAAGACTGTTATACTGATAAACACATTGAAAGATATGACAAATATTTTGTTTGCAAGAAGCATTTGTTTCGCAAAATATAGGCGCGTATCTTGAATTCAAAGCTTTTAATCAAAAGATCATTAAAGGAAATTTCGTACTACTACGAAGCGCGAAGTATAGGAAGACTAACGGCGTTTGTAACACAAATAGTCACTTTTGAATGTTACTGGAAAGTAAAACTTCAATGCGTTGGGGGGAAAATAGAATATGCTGCCTTTCTTTTCCCTTTAAAAGAAGAGTTAGCAAATAAAAATCTGCAAAGAAAAAGAACTTGAAAGCATACACATGCATATGTGTTTATTTTAATAAAAAGTATACATTTTATTATATCTATATACATACCTTTAAAAATATATTTCCTGTTACATGACACATAGAGTCAAGTAATGCAAGTTTAAATACATTCACTGTATCGGCTACATAATTCATGTATTTTGCATTATACTAGACTATGTTTTATTGAAGACATTACAATAATCATATTTATGTGTACAAATTCCAGAGAAATGCATTTATAGAATAATATAAATAAAGGCACTACGTCTAATGCAGAAAGAAAAGAAGAAATGCTCACGGAATTCCAATTTCTCTTAGACGAAAAAAGCTTCTTTCATCATATCTACCCCCCTTTATCCGGCGTATGAATGGAAAAAAAATCTCGGTTAAGTCCCTCACAATACAGAAAAATAAATCTGGTACCTCAAATGGAAGCATATGTAACGACCTATCTCTGCACAACACTCCGGTTCTCAGGGGGAAAAAAAAATTGGAATGGAGAGCGAGGAGAAGGGGGTTAAGATTCCTAACGTCTGAGTAAGCTAAGCACCCCCTTCCTCTGAAGTACTTCCAGACTGAACTAGGAACTTGTTTCCTATTCTCAATAAAACACTTTCTGATCAACTGCTGCATAAGTTGATATTCATGAAGACGAGTAAACCTTGTTTGGGAAACGAGGGTGAATAGAATTTCAAACTCTGCTTTGGAGCTTAAATGAGATAAGTCATTATACTTCTGTTCCACTAAGCAACGTATCAGAAGTGACCGGATCGATAATTACATCTCTGATGTTGCATTAATACAATTAAATATATATGGAGATTGTAAAATTCGTATCGGTTTAATTCTTGCTACTTTCAGTTACCTAGCTATTTAAACTCTTTCTATCTACGTATCCATCTATTTATCACACTCTCTCTGTGCATTTTGAGGAATTGAGATATTTACCAGGTGTATATTATATATATATTACAATATTAATATGATATTTTCGTTTTATATTAGTGCCAAATATATCTTTCTTTCGAAGTTGGTAAGCCATTAAAATGTAACCAATGATTGTTCCTTTCTAAATTCAACTTACTGTAACATCCTTTGATAAGCAATTTCAGAAAATTACCTTTTCTTCACAGCCTTTTGCGTTATTATTATTTTACTTACTTAAGTTACTAATAAATTAATAATCTAAAACGGAAACATATAGAAAAAACTGTGTTAGTGTTTTCTGCTTTAAAAATAATAATACCAATGATAACAGAAAAAAAAATCTTTTAAATGTTAGAATACATTCAATAATCACTAATCAACGAACACTTTTCAAATAAAACTGTGTGTGTGCATGTGATTATGGCAAAGCTTCGAAGGCTATCTGCCTAAGGGGAGGAATGCTTTCGTGGAGGACTTTCTAAGGGAAACTGGCTCGTATGCACGTTACACATGGGGAAAACCACGAAAGCGCCCATGCAGCCAGCCCGTTCGCGGGATTCGAACCTCGGACCGAACTACCAATGTTCAGCGACTTTATCGCTCGGCCGCTGGTGGGCCCCAAATAAAGCTGCAATTGTACAAATTGTAGTACTGTAAGATATTAGAGCATTAACTTGCGCATGCTTTCGTAATACAAACGCGTTATCAGACTTGAAAGCTATCCGTATTGAAAATAACATATCTGAGATCTGCTGTGTTGACTTACGTGAAAAAAAAAAGAATCTTTTGGGAAAACCGACGAGAGACACAGCTGAAAGTTTTATATTTTCGCCCATTGTTAGATGACAGTAATAACGGCAAAAACTTTAAAAGTAATTAAACAAGTTTTTTAAGAGCAACAAAAAGGAAAATAATAGTTTTAAAATTTACATCTCGTCCTTTTTTTAGAATAAATCAAAGATAGTTGGTTAAAGGTTATAAATGTTCAAGATTACGTGAAATAAGGACCATTAATTTCATCTCCACGTTGTCTAAATCCTTTTTTACATTTTGTAAGACTCTGGACTGTGCGAAATGTATTCTCTAGACAAAATATTTAGACAAATGTAGAGACCTACTAACTGTTTCTTGTCGACACAATTTCATAAAAATAATCAGGGTCAAGTTTCTTCAATAAGTCGAATTACTTTTATACGTAATGTTGGATAAAACATATTTTCCACAAGCCATCCGACATAATTTCCTGAAGATTTCTTCATTTGTATTCAATAACGGCTGAGTCAATTAGATTGCTGAATGCAAGTAATTTAATCCTGGTAGAGATCCCGGTAGATGGGCTAGCTGCATGTTTTCACTTTTTTTTAAGTGTGCAACATAAATACTAGCCGCTTTCACTTTTTTAAGTGTGCAACATAAATACTAGCCGCTTACTCATAGAATATCCTCAACAGCATTCCTTTCTTTGGAAATATAGTGCTAACGTAATTTTCTGAAATTAATAATCAATTACTCAAACAACCATACAGCTGCAAGATCTATGTGCAGTGTTATGCTTCTTAAGTTTTCTTTGGCCAACAGAAAACAAATGGATGCGACTGAGCACTAGCAATTCTAACTGCGTTCAGGTCTGGTACAGAGATGGCTCTGTGACTGTTTCCACAGATTTCCTTATGTGTGACATAAACTGGAATCAGTGCCTTCAGGAAAACCGTCAAGAATGATTCCTTTCCCTTAGTCAGATAGCTGTAGTGTGTTTTATCGCTCTCAATGCATCAATCGACCCTCTCTCTGTGGGAATATTAAGGAAGTTATGGAACTGTACCTAGCCATCGAACACATGGTATAATAGTTCTTAATATTTTTGAAACTGTAACATTGTAATTTCTGATACAATTCACTATGTACTACAGGGAAACTGTATGCAGCAAAATCAATTATTCTGTATGACATTCTATGTCCCCGGATAAAACTTCCAGATATTCAAAATTTCCAAAGTGCGCATGATTTCATCAGCAACTTTCTCCAATAAAATTGTAGTCAAAATGCTGACAAAGTCTGAAATCATGATGTACGTGTCGGATACATGTATACTGTTTCTTAATTTTCCTTATGGGTAACTTAAATAGGAGTATGATTTTAAATTCACAATTTCCTTCCTCGAAAACTGGGTTAACTTTGTAAGGCTAAAAGACCAGAAAGATTTATAAATCCTCCTTGCTACCGTATCTGCTCGCATAGCTCTTCCCCTGGCAAACTTTTGCCCCTTGTTTCTTCAGTATATGATTTAGAAACTTCCGATATTCGACAAATGTAAAATTTATGCAGAAATAGGAAACCATTTTGCGTAAGTAAAATGAATATTACTGAAATTGATAAGCCCTTTGAAATACATGTCATAATAATATTAATTATGAAAATTAATGTATCCTTATTTATGTTTTACAGTGTGCTATGGTTATTATTTTAGCCACGACAAAAAACCACATACACTGCATATTTTATCCCTTCCTGTTTTCAAGAGGTAAAATTAGTAGGATAAGTTGGGAATAAGGTATTCTTCTTAAGGAAATCAACAAATTAGATCGCTTGGTGATATAATTTTAGTCCTTCAGGCTAAAAATAATGAACAATGAGTTCTTCATTTCCTGCAAGCTCTCCGCATATTCGTTCATGGCAAGGATTGCTTTGTTTGTAAATTAATAGATATATTGGTTTACAAATCAAGAAGCGTTTAACATTAAAATGTGAAAAGAGTTTGCAACTCGAGGTCTGTTATGATACCTTTTCAGTAACTTCTGGATAGATTTTGACAAAAATTATCAGCTTCTAAATGGAAAAATCCATCAGCAGCCAAGGAGATAATACGTGGTCTGAAATCATGGTATAAGTGTCAGATGCAAACATCAATTTTTAATTTTCCTCTTCATAACGTAAATAGTAAACATATGTATGTTTTTATTAAAATAATCATTCACAAAGCCATTGTTATTATTAGAAATGACATACGATGTCTTCTGCCTCAGTGCTATTATAGTTACTGTAATAATTTCAAAACTGATTTTTTTCACCAAACATTTCTATTATCACGCCTTAATTAGTGCTGCATACATATTTAAATGAATCTAGGTCAAAGTCAGTATCAAGATCCAAGTTTTTAAATTGAGTTTATGTTTAATGTATGACTAATTTATAGGCAGAAACCTAGTGTATTATAATCCCACTGATATTTGTATCAATTTGTAGATCAAAGTTTTATATTATTAATTAGATGTTAATAGTTGGTTGAAAGTTTAAAATTTTTCTTTTGTGTACTTGTATTCTAAGCTTTTGTACTTCATTTTCGTCTAATTATGGTATAATGGTATATTTAAAGCCAGCTGAAAAGTAATATGCTTTATAGTAAACGCACTTCAAAAGATTTCATCGATTCAAACGGAAAATTTTATCACACCAATGGGCTTAAAAATCGAAAATAGTTAAGCGAAATGACGTAAAGCTTTTAAAATTTAAAATGTTTAAATTCTTTTTCATTTTCAGACAAGCATGGGAAGAAGAGAATGCAATGGAAAGTTACGAATAAATAAATAAAACAAAGATACTAATAGAGTAATTCTAAAAACATTTGTCAACAACGCTAAATACTTTTAATAAAACAAAATGAGTTTGTATTTTTTTTAATTTTAATGAATTTGATATATAAAAACTTTATAGTTTTTAATAAAAGTTATGAACTACGATTTTATAAACTTGCACAAAATTATAAGGATCTAAAATTTATATATGATAGCCATTATAAAACTAACCTTTTTCTTATAGAGATACTAACAAATAAATTGGATACTCTTCAAACTAAGGTGTATCCTATATTTCATATTCAAGTAAAATACCAAAATCATTTTCAGACGCTTGTTAGGAAACTTTCAAAATAGAAGTCTGGATGTGTTTCTAATTAATGACTACGAGATACCATTTTACAGTAAAAAAGTGATTAGTGTAAGGGAATATACATATACTCATTTTTTCCAATTCAAAATAATTATAAAAAATTAATTAAGAATTCTTAAATTTTGCTAACGAATGGACATATTTAATAATGCGTTTTATAAACCCAACATGTAAAATGCAAATTTTTTCTGCGTCGATTTTGGGCTTCGTACAAATACAAATAATTTGTAAATAATGAAATTTTAGGGCAGTGGTTTCATTTGCCTATGTAAAGTTATACATGAAGAATCTAATGGTCGCTGAAAACACAGAATAGTTTCAGTGTGCTGAGTTTTAAGTTTATTAAAATTTTTATACTCTTATATAGTCCATAAAATACAAATATCAGTTCTCTGACATTAACTAAATTAGATATATTTTTAATAATTTTGTAAATATACAATCCTCAGCAAAATACAGGCGGTTAACTGCCATACTAACATCATGGAGCTATACTAATTTGCCAACAGAAGGTCCTAAAATCCGATACGTGATAAAATAAAATTAAAACTTTGATTTTATTTTATCACTTTGAATTTCAATTTTTATAAATTCATTACATTACTATCAATGTCTTCTTTATTTTAACAGTTTCAATCCCAGGTACCACCGCCCGTATGATCGAAATCTACAGTAAAGTGCAATTAAGAACAAACTGGTGATTCATTACTCAGTTATAATATTTATAGCTAGTTCTTTCACTAACATGAAAACAAATCTCTGTTAGTAGATATCAAAATTCTGTTTTTCGTAAGCTATGAGAAAATATGTTTATGTCTATTTCTGGCTATCAATAAATCCAGCATTTCTTTTTTAAAAAGTGAGTTTAAGAAGTTTTAAAGGAATACTGTTTCTAGGAAAATAGTAAAATATATAATTTATTGTTAATCAAGAAGTTAAATAGTTGCCCAGAAAGTTTCTAAAATATTTTCTCTATATATGTTTTTTAAACGTTTCAATATTTTTCATTCACAAATAAACCCTGAATCTTTGAAAAGTGGAATAATTAACTGCTGAATTATTACTCATTCGAAAATGAAAGAGAAATATTAAATGGAAAAATACACCTAAAAGATAGCAGAAAAAATTACAATTAAAACGTATCGGATATTAGAATATCGAAAATGATTTGTAATTAACTTCATTAAATTTATAAAAGGATGTATTTTGTTATTGTTGTTGTGACTAACCTGATCTGTCTTATATCAGATCAAGCCCAAAGAGACTCTTCGTGGCAAGAAGGCAATATTACGTCTCTCGTGAGCAAGAACCTTCGTCACTATACAGGTGATAGTACCAAGTTGCTCAGTTTTGCCGCCAGTTCTTAAGCAGAGCAAACCTGGGGGGACAGGTCCGAAGGTCTCCCACCTCTCTTCCCTTACTATCAACCTCTCGAGTGGACTCTCGTGTCGCACACATTTTGAGTGCCTCCGTACCGCACATATACTGTATATTTACAAAACTCCATGCCTTTTGCCTTCTCCAGGATTCGAAATTGGACCCTTCAGTACGGCAGTCAGAGTCAATAACCACTATCTAAGTTGGGTGGCATATATTTTATTTAATACAAGAACATCTTCAAGATCAGTTAAATTTAATTTTAATAAAAAGGCTTAAGGAAGCTGAAAATTAGTGATGGCATTAATATTAATTTCTTACTCAAGGATAATGCGTGTTAAAAGCATCTGTGAGAAGGAACGTAGACATAGGTTTGTTTAAAATGTCTTTTCTTAGATTAAGTCTAAAGTTTTTGCAAAATGCGCTCAGTAAGACGAAGGTTACCTTGACTTAGAGTTGTTTATTAATTATGAGTTGCATTATTTCTCTTGGTAACTAAAATAATTAGTTTACCTTTATATGCGTTAATTTTTTTTTACTATTCTTATACAACAAATTTTAAAATATCAGCTTTTACAAGTATTACTACAGATATACAAATACTTAGCTAATGTTTATTATATGCAAACTAAAATGAAAAATAATGTAGTTAAATTTCTGATTTCTTTTTAAATATCAGACTGTAATTTTTTCAAATGCGAATAATAATAAAGAAATGAAATATACGCTTTCGTATGTTGCTCTTACTAAGAATCCAGTTGAAATAAAATCATCAGTTTAATTTTAAACTGTATTCTATGATGGTAAATGTTTTCTGAATTCTCTAATATTGATTAATATTTATTTTTTAAGACAAAGGAAAATGTCTTCAAATCTTAAAAACAATAACTGTTTACCACTTGTCGATATATCATTTCTAAAATAAAGGAATAGATTTTACTTTCCATTGAAGAATACTTGGAATTTTTACTCTTATTTGTAATTATAAGTAAAAAGGAAAAAGTATATTTATCACTTAATTTGAATATTTTATTTTTTGGTTTTAAATCCTTACTTACCATGCGTAAACGAATGCGTAAAGTGGTTTGTTACCATTAAGGAAGAAAGCAAAAGTAAAGAACTGACAAGCAGAACTATTTCTACGTTGACGAATAATGAATGCCCATTTCCACAAATATACTCTAAAAATTGTGACTACAAAAACAGGAAGAAGAAGCATAAAAATTAATTAGAATCCGCTAGATGTTTACTGCTGAAAATAAAATTCCGCTTTTTTCATTTTGAAAAAGTGTACCCTAAGGCGTTTGAAGGACATTCTTTAGAAAGAATGCAGCATTGTCTGATTTCTTAAAGTTATTTCTGAATAAAAACGTATTATTAAAAATTTATGAAACTAATTTCTAAGCCCTTTTCTAGAACTCATTGCTTTAAACGATGCCTCTGGAAATCTCCTGTGAGCTAAATTTAATATGAAATTGTGTAGAATTTCTGTCTGTAAATGTTGACTTGTCAGTCAGAACGAATAACAAGTTGGAAAGGAAAGATAAAAAACTCCGAAGGAAACAAAATGCATGCATAAATATAATAATATAAATTCAACACTCAGCGAAAGATTTGGACAGTTTTTGGATGCAAATTGAGAATAAAATCTCAAACAATATCCGAAGGCAGCAGCGAATTCCTTTTGATTGAATGCTTTCAGAAACTTCATGCAATTTAAAATTTCCACCATTTTTCGTTTTCCGAATTTAATATTTTTTCTTTTAGTTTTCATAACTTCCAAGAATTCCATTGCTTATTTCGATTAATTTATCAGAACATTGCAGGAAATCACTTTGAACGACCGTTTCCTTTGCTTTTATTAAATGCTCATAAGATTCATAAAGTTGTAAATCACTTTAAAGAAACATTAATATCTCTTTTGAAATTTTGATTATTTCACAAAAGTTTGCAGAATGATATGAGTTTTAATAAATTTTTATATTCTCGGTCACAGAGGAGAGTAACAAGAAAAATTATATATACTATTACAGCGTGCTCATCCAATTAGGAGATCTCAGTTAAAAAAGATTTTCCTCGATATACACTACATTTAACTACTTTGACAATCATTGGGTAGCTAAACATATTCACATGACAAGAGAAACATTGACATTAAATCACATACTTTTAATTCAAGACTCTTGAATGCTTTCTGTGAGACTGCTTAAAAGATAGAATGTGCAAAGATAATCCGTGAAATTTGGGAAGTTACCAAACATACAGAGTACAAGGATATATAACACGAGAACCGTGAAAAGCAAAAAACAAAAAAGCGAACATAACAAGTATAGTTCAGGTTATTTTCTCTTGATATGCTACGATGGTTTAGTCTCACAGCTACAATTTTTGTTTTCTTTTTTTTAACCATATTATAATGCCATTATAATAACGCTACAGAAGAACAAAAATACTGCGGTGATAATTAAATTAACCATATTAATTTATTAATAATAATTGGCGCATGGTAACGAGAAAATATATATATATATAAGAAAACAATTTTATTTTAGATTTTCGTGACTGAAAAAAAAAACTACTCAATTAAAGAAAATTAAACCTTGCAGACTATTATACCCTAGAGTACATAAAATTTGACTGTCATGTAAAAGTTCTACTTGTTCTTAACGTAGAAAGATAAATAATATCTGGACATATTCTCTCTGTAACAGCTCACTTTTACGGTTACAAGCGGTAAATACGCTCAAGAAAATTTCTACTTTAGCTAGAAATAACAGAAAAGATTTAAGTATAGGTATATCATGACGCAAATTATTTCGATACGAAAGACTTCATTTCAAATAATTTTCAAAATGATGAGATCAATATTATGCTATGAATTATTTGAGATTGTGAAGTGTAATAATATATCATGGCCTAATTTTACACTTGCACTATATAAATGGCCTGATTATAAACGTAAAACTAACGTCGCTTACGCAAATTTCGCATAACCGAAATTTTCGCTTATCCGAAAATTTAGACAACTCCGAAAATTTCAGTCTGGCTAAGTCTGAAAATGAACATTGTTTCCCTGTCAAGATTCAAAGGTAAGCATATATTTTGCACGTAAATTAATGATTGCATTGATACTGTACTACGAAGTATCTATCTCTAAGATTTCATGTAAATTACTAAGATCATTGACTTCCAAACATAAATGCATATAAATTTCAATGAATCACATAAAGATCTTGCAGTACACCCTAAGTAAGTTTGAGGAGTGTAAAGAATGTCATTTTTTTTTTTTTACCTCCAGTGACGGCAAGATAAATCGACCATGAAATCTTCTCAGCTTTTCGTAATACAAAAAGCATATCATTTCCTTTATGTGACTTAAATAATTATAATTTTGAAAGAGTTATTTCAAAGCTTAATTTTATTCTAAATATTTACAAAACTTTTCAATAATAGTGATGACTATGAAAAAGACCAGTGTCTTTGCTTTATTAAACTAGACCTATCAAGGATTGCTCCAGTTTTCACATAAACATTATTTACGAGGGTAAGTTGAAAAATAAGTTTCCCCTGTCGACTGTGGTCAGAGTTGTGTATGAAAGTCAAAAAATAGAATGAGACATTAAAGATATGGCATACTTTTATTTTTCCATATAGGTACCAAGTACATTGAGACATTCGTCATATCGCTTGATAAGCTTCAAAAAACCCTCCAGGAAAAAATCAGGGCTTTGCATATGGAAGAAGCGTTGAACGGCTATGGGCGAAAGGCGACACAGCAGGAAAACGCGCAAGTCACCGATACACCATTGGGTAGAGGTTGCTGCAAATCAAGCAGATGGCGCTGTTGCAGTACCTGTGCAAAGTGGAGACCAGCTTCTCATTTCAGTCCCGGTAGGTATGGAGAGAAAGTGCGTTTTGAATTCGTGGTCAAAGGCGGAAGTGAGAGCGGTTATCCGCTATGAATGAGCACGTGGAGTATCAGGAACAGAAATTCATAACCGCCTCGTGGAAGTCTATGGGCCAGGTGTGATGTCGAAGCAAATGGTGCGGAGATGGTGTCGCACATTCAGTGATGGACGTTAGCAAGTGGAGGACATACCGAGAGCTGGACGGACGCGCACGGCCACTACAGATGCAAATGTCAGGAAGGTGGATGACATGATTAGAGCGAACCGGCGTATCACCATCGATGAAGTAGCGGAAGAACTTGGAATCTCACATGAGCGAGCTCAAAACATCATCCACGACATTCTTCGATACAGAAAAGTATCAGCGCGATGGGTGCCCCGACAATTGACCTCGACACACAAGGAACAACGCATGGGGGTCAGCCTGGAACATTTCGTGCGTTACCATGAAGATGTCAATGACTTTCTGTTTCGGATTGTGACGGGGAATGAAACTTGGGTCCACCATTTCACGCCAGAATCGAAGGCCGCATCTATGGAGTGGAAACATCCGTCATCACCTGTCCGAAAGAAGTTCAAGACAACTCCCTCTTCAGGTAAAGTGCTCTTCACAGTTTTCTAGGACGCCCAAGGAGTTTTGTTGTTGGACTTTTTGGAGGTTGGAACCATCAATGCTACGCGCTACTGTGACACCCTGAAGAAATTGAAAGAGGCGATTCGGAAAAAGCGGCCCAGCCTTCTCACATCTGGCGTTCTGCTGTTGGATGACAATGCCAGACCACATTCGGCGACGGCAACGAAAAACCATATTGCAACTCTTGGTTGGGAGCGCCTACACCATCCGCCATACAGTCCTGATCTCGCACCAAGCGACTTCCATCTGTTTCCGGCTTTGAAGAAAAATATCGGGGAAAGGCGCTTTGGAAGCAATACTGAAGTGAAACAAGCCATTCAACGCTTCTTCCATGTGCAAAGCCCTGATTTTTTCCTGGAGGGCTTTTTGAAGCTTATCAAGCGATATGACAAATGTATTAACATATCTATCCCTTTTTTCCCTTTTCATAATTTAAAAAGAAGATGGGCCAGACTAAACAAGGATTGAAAATCATTTGAAGTATAGCATAATATGGGAATTTCAAGAGTTTATATCTTTCCAACATAAATTTCAAAGATTTATACTAAAATTTAAAATCTTTATGTTTACAATAGCGTATATACAATATTTCTACACAGGCCCAGGATTCAATTTTCTTAAATAATTCCAACAGAACATATAAACTTTAACGAGTAATGATAATCACCAATACGTCTCAATTTGCTTCGTGCATATCGTCTACTTACTAAAATAATTTTTCATCAACTTTTGTTTCGTCGACTTTATGTAAAATATATTTGATGGGGCGGTTTCAAAAACTAAACAACCAGAAAGTTCTGTTTCATAATTCAATAATTTTCAAGAATTTCAATGGCCGCCTGACGGTATAGTTGTTAGGGGATCATGGCAGCGATACCGAAGGGCCCGGATTCGAATCCTGGAGAAGACCATGGATGTAAAATTTGTCCGTCCCTTCATAGAAAGTAATGGTGGCCGACTATTAGATGTCTCCACAACAAAATGGCCACCACTTCTAGCCTTAGGAGTGGCAATGTCGTTATAGGCAAATGCCCGCCTTTGAAAATAATAATAATAATAATAATAATAATAAAGTGAATTGTAACGAAACATACAGCGACGATGTAAATGCTGTTCCCGGCTGTGTTATCTTAATTTAAAAGCTACACATTTGAGATTATTTCACAAACAGAATAAAACACAGCAACGAAATTGAAGAATAGTAATCTTCCTGCAACAACTAACTTCAAAAGCACGCGTAAGTCTTGCACCCTATGTACGACGCTAAACGATGCAAAGTTAAAAATTTTTCTAAATCTTGTTTCTTTATGAGCTCCATCGGAAGCTTTGTAGCTCTCTGTATTCAATAATTCTCATTAATAAAGGTAGCAATAAATTTTAAAAAAATGTAAAATAGAATAAAGATTCTCGAGTTATCGATTTCATCAGTCTTTCATAAATTAAGAAACTTTCTTGAAAAGTTATATTTATTCAATGTTTCACAACATTTTAACAAATGAAAGATATGCAAGTGGTTAAGTATAAGTAACCGTTTTATATTTTAATAAATAGAGTTTCTAAGCAATAAGGAAAACAAAATTATTAATTTTACAGGAACTATTATTATTTTATGTTATAAGATTCCTTAATGTGTTACTTTGACCACCTGAAAGATCTAGATATTTTTTTTCATTATTAAATAACAGTTATTTACTCGAAGAAAAAAAATATTTTCATAAAATTATCTTAAAATTTGATTTAGAATATGTAGCCCAAAGGGGGCTCTTACTATCAAAATGGGCTTTTGTGTTCGTTTACTATAAACGGCGAATCACTTTTCAAATTGTTGCTACCTTATATTATCGCTGTGATTACGTTTTAAAGAAATTAAATAATGAAGAAACTGCATGCACGTATTTTGTTCCCTTTATGAAAAAACGACAGTAAGTAGGGCCAACCAATTTTTAATAACGTAGTCCTCCACACGAATATGTGCGCCTGAAAGCTCGAATTTTTGAATTTCGAATTGGCTTTATTATCTACTTAATATTTCATGTTTCATCTTTTGTAGAATTTTAATGGATTCTTCATAACAAGCTAACTGATTTGAAAGAATACAGTGGTAACCTGTCCGGATAAAACAATTTTATATCAAGCTCGATGAGAAATTCTGAAATTATATTGTGGTTTGGCTGTTTAATTGAATACAGTTAACACACAAAACTTTAATAATAATAAAAAAAAAGATATATGAAGACCTGGAAACGGGATTACTTTGACACGTGATGAGATGAACCTGATGAGATGACCTGATGACTGATATGATGACCTGAGAAAAGAGAAAAGCCTGAAAATAATAGAAAACTTTTATGCCAACACTGAACACTGCATCGGGAATTCTAAACATAAACAGCTAAGTTGCTTTTAAATTTTCGTAATTTTTTGCTGTTGCATTGCTTCTGGGGTTAGTGCGAAGAAAACGGTGCTTAACAAAGCTAAAAAGACAAATAACTAAATAAGGCTAAAAGACAAAAAAAAAAAATATATATATATATATATAGCAGGAGTGAGAGCTAGAGCACACTGGTAGATGGCGAGCTTAACGAGAATGTTGTTGTGTTGTGACCTACCTCACTTGTCTGACAACATCAGAATATTCTCACGAAATTCATCATGGCTAGGAGAGCAAGATTACGCCTGTCTTTGGCAAGAGTTTTGAGCACGATACAGGGGACAGTACGACTTCGTTCAGTTCCGCTCCCCAATTTTGATGAAGAGAACCCCGGGAGGACGGCTCCAAAAGTCTCCCCCCCTCTTCCGCTACCACCAACCTCTGGAGAGGACTTTTTGGTTTGACATATATTTAGAGTGTCCCCATTCCGCTAAGACGCAACACATTTACAGACGCCCATGCCTTCTTCGGAATTTAAACACGTCTGGGCGGCTCAGAGTGAGGGTAAATAATCTTAACAAACCCTTTTGGGCGACCGTTAAAAATCTGAAACCTTTTAGGTATTTTTCCTTTACCTTTATATACATAATATACACTCATGTCCATAAATTAAGGATAATGAGAAATTAGGCAAAGGAAGAGTTAGAAGCAAAACAAATTTGACTTATTAATAAAGCTTATTTATTAAACAAAAGGTAAAGAGCAAGAAAAGATGCTATATGTTTGATAATTATTAAAAAAAATTAGCGATTTTTTCCCCTCGAGCAAATTACAAAAAAAAACCTATTTACAAAAAACCAATATTACATGGTTAGTATGATTGTTAATACATTGTATGTCTCCCAGACGATGCAATACAATCCGTACAACGCCTAGGCATGCTGAGTATCAAATTATCGATCTGATCTTGGGGGATATTACACCACTCCAAAAGCAATGCTCTCCGAAGTTCCGGTAGACATGTAGGAGGAGGTTGACGGGCTGCAACTCGTCGGCCAAGCATGTCCCACACGTGCTGTACTGGATTCAAGTCCGGTGAGTATGCTGGCCAGTCCATACGGGTGATATCCTCCGATTGAAGGCATTCGCTTACGATGTTTGCACGGGAAGGACGGGCATTGTCATCCATAAACACAAATTGTGCGCCCATGGCGCCCCGAAACAAACGTACATGTTGTTCCAGAATGACGTCCCGATAGATTTGGCTTGTCATGTTTCCAATTTGAAGATGCAGGTCAGTTCTGGAACCCGTAATAATTCCAGCCCAAACGAGCACTCCTGCACCACCGTAACGGTGTCCTTCAATGATGTTTTCTTGGTGGTAACGGGTACCTGGAGCTCTTCATATGAAGGTCCGGCGAGAATCAGACTGCAAGCTAAACCTGGACTCATCGGAAAACATCACACATGCCCACTGTTGCTGTGTCCACAATTCATGCTCTCTACTCCAGGCTAACCGCAGGCGACAGTGAGTTGCAGTAAGTGAAATGCATCTGACAGGTCTACGAGCATATAGACCAATCTGCCCTAAGCGTCTGTACACGCTCTGCCTTGAAATTGTTGTACCAGGGGCTGAAGAGAGCTGACGAGACAGGTCTGCGCTGTGCTCCGCCTGTTTCATTTGGCAGTAACAGCCAAATACCGGTCCTCATTCGGCGTTGTAACTCTAGGGCGACCTGTGCTGTAACGTCTACTCACATTACCATCATCTTGGAATCGTTCCCAAAGCCTGGAGATGACACTCTGGGCAATACCAAGTTCGTCTGATACTTCCAGTTGGGTACGCCCACATTCCAGACGGCCGATAATTCTACCACGTAAAAAGACATCCAAATGCGTCCTTTGTGTCATAACTATTCGGTTAATGCACTCAAATGCTTAAAAAGCGCCTGCGAACAATTTTACTTCTTTGTCTGTATTCCTTATATATCACTCTCTTACACTCTCGTCATTGTGACGTACCATCGGTGTCGTCTGGTTACTTCCTGAAATTTGCATATGATTCTTGAAGATGTGTGTAGTGATTATACAGATGATATATTTATTTTAGTGATCGATTTCCGAGTGACTCCGAATTATCCTTAATTTACGGACATGAATGTACATAAGACCTTCTTAAACACTTTTTTACATAATATTTCTTAAATTTTATTTTTTTTCATAGTTAAGGCATTTCTGAAACATTAATTGCCTTAAATACCAAAGATTTTCTTAAATGGTGGTTTTATTAATTGTTTTCCTTAAAAGGTTAATTCATGAGCAAAAATTATTTGATACTCAATAAAAGGGCTAAACTAATAATGAAATTATGAGGGCTAACTCTATC
Source organism: Stegodyphus dumicola (assembly GCF_044657685.1). Taxonomy (NCBI): domain Eukaryota; kingdom Metazoa; phylum Arthropoda; class Arachnida; order Araneae; family Eresidae; genus Stegodyphus; species Stegodyphus dumicola. The sequence goes on along the minus strand of NC_140772.1, from coordinate 91,615,301 downwards.
TCTAAAAACATTTTTGACGCTAAAGAAGTTAATTGGAACATGCAGTGATGGCAGTAAAACAAAAATATTTAAGAGTCCTGCTAAAATCTTTTTTGTTATTCTAGTCTGGCGAAGAGAGGAAATTTGTATGTAATTATTTTATTTAAAACAGTCAGATTGAACTTTTGATCAAGTTTGAGACATCTTAATACTATTCTAATTGAAGATTGCGTCTCCATTTTAAAATACTTAAATTTAAATTTTTTTTTTCGTTAAGTAACATTTTCTCAGCTGCAAAACATTTCTTTGTGCTCATGTTATCTACTTTGAAAGATTTTTATTACATGTTCACAGATCTGATTTCATTTTTCATTAAGTTATACACTTAACATTGTCATTACTGACATGTGAAAAGCCACCGTCTCTAATAGAACTCATAGTATATGACGGAGTTTTGTATAGTAATACCAAAAATTATATCCAATATGAGAATTCAGAGATATGTTAATCAAAAATATGATTTTAATGTTTTAATAGCAATTTTAAAATTATGTAATAATTTTAATATTATTTAAACAGCAAGTCAGAAACTGAGACCAAATGTCACAAATATGAGACATAGAACTTTACAGACCACTGCTGCTGCTATAGTGCAATTGCTATCGACTTCGATGAGAAATTATGAAGGGACTACGCTTTTTTCACCGTCTCGCATATGAATCGTTGCTCTGTTTAAAGAAACCACGTGGCTCATATTTCATACAGTCTGTAATAAGCATCTTAATGAAAGCTGCTGTAAATGTTTATATAGAATTTAAATTATAGGTTTGTGCCGAAATGCCAGTTTGGAAATGTTGTTTCTTTCACGACCAGATACAGAAACATAACAAAATAAAATGCAGTGCTCTATTTCAGTAAAATAACGATTTAAATTTCGAATTTATAATGACGACAACAATAAATCGTGAAAGTCATTCAGCTTATTGTATACGTAATATTGATCCCAGAATGAAAAATAATTGAAAAACAGACAAAATATGAAGTTGAAAATGGGTAATATGCATAACATTCCTTTAAAAAACTTGCATGAAATATAATTGCTTTTGAAATGCAGCTATTTAAAGGATGAAAAACATATTTTTTATCGTAAAGATAAGTCGCAAGTTCAAAAAAAAAAAAAAAAAAAACGCAATGTTTTCAAATAGGGGAGAAAAAGGAAATTTTCACATTTTGAAATGAAAGCCTCAATACCGATCTTTCTGCAAGCATATTTTTATTTGATATTTTTATTAATTAAAGACCGAATAGATTCAAATTTCCTAAATGTGATCAAACATTAAAATGTTTTCTCAGTCATCACGATTTGTTAAATGCTTTCAAATATTAAAAGCTAAACGATTACCTGGTTCGTCACTTAGCATGCAAATTTTAAATATTCACATATTAGATAAAAGTCATTACATTTTGCAATAACTGCATAACTTTGGCAAGCTGAATTCTAGCATGAAAGTATAGGAGATGTTCAATTTGAGGTTTTATGTTACCATAACTGAAGATTCATTACTCACTGTATAAATTCTAAATATTATATACGCAACCACATCGAAATTCTGGCTTCTGTTAATTAATTAAAACATGTTAAATTACTCTAGAAAATATTGTCTAGGAAGCTATAAGTCCATCTATACATTTTAGATTTATAAAATCAATCACGAAAACTGAATTTCATTGTTAACATTCTTTCAGAATGCATATAAATCAAAATGGATGTCTTAATGAAAACTTAAATCTGAAAGTTGTCCAAATAAGCATTCTACAGTCTGTTATACCTAGCCTTCAGTTGTAAAGCAGCACTCGATTTGAAAATAAATATTACCCTAAAGTAATATACGATGGCTCTATATTGCAAACAAATGTAATTTATTTTTGCATTTTCTGCATTTGTGATTCGATTGTCTAAATTTTATCCTACATGAATGTCCACCTCTTGAGATCTGATGTACGGATATAGCACTTTTTATATTTTCATGTTTAAAGTAAACGAAAACAACCAGTACCAAACTAATACATAAAAAGAACTTTATCGGGAGCTTACACCACTTTACGTAGAATGCAGGGTTGTCGCAGCTGTGATGCTTGAAAATAGAGAGTTATTTTTCCCTTGCTAAGCCCTTAAAAGTCTTTCCCTCCTGGGGCCTGAACGCTAGAGTTCCCCTTGTCTACGCCCTTCCCATTGACACTAGCACTCAAATGTAATAATTCCAACCAATGGCTTGTTATTCAATTTGTTAGAACAGTACTGTAATTGAATTATATCTCTGAGAAAGGCATAATTTTGTGCTGTCTTCATGATTTAAATTGCAGATAGGGCACAGGTAGCTTATTTTACCTACTCGAGACATGTTTAAAATTTAAAGTGTAGATAAATACTTGTAAATAAGATTATCCTATGTCGCACGTTCTTGAGAAAATGAAGATTTGTTGCTTAGATGGAGGCTTAAAGTTATGAAACGTGCCCAGAGTTGTCTCTCTTTCTCTGTTCTTGGAACAACGGTGTTGGTGTTTTAATCGAATATTTTTGGAATAAATATATATTTATTACAAAATGAAACTAATCTTAAAATTAATTTGAAATATTACTCAGAAATTTTAATTGAAATTTAAAACTATAAGTTTTCCGATTTTAATGCTAAGAATTCAACTAGAAGTTTATCTGCTTATATGCAGTCTTTCTTTTTTTTTTTTTTTTCGTATATATTACAGACGTTTACTGATAACTTATCTGAAGCTCAACCTAGTGTTTTTTAAATGTTCGCAAATAATAAATGGAATGAAAATTAGAGGCTCCTCTAAAGGTTTAGAAATTATTAGTAGCAAGAAATCTCAGAATGTATTCCGAAAATATTAATAAACTAAAGATTCGAGTTCTAAATTTTTAATAGATATTTAGTGTCTTCGGATTGCAAGCAAATTTCAGAGGTCATATTTTGAAAACTGTAGCACTGACTCGTTTTACCTCATTACAATTCCTTCATTTTAAGAAAAGGAAGTAGCTAGTTAATTTCCAAATTAATTAGTCTTATCGCGTAATCCTAAGACTGAATAAGTGGAATTGCCTTCAGTGAAAATGCCGTAAGTCTGCATATAAAACATATTTTAATCCATTCTTTATTGAAGCCACTTATTTTTAATATAAAATTTGCTAGTTTGGGGAGTCCATTAAATGTATGCCTTGGTTACATTATAAGGCATTCAGAAAAGTGATACGGGTATTTCTCTAAGATTGATATGTTTATCTTAGCAGATTATATTGCTATTTGCTATTTCTTTACTATTACTAATTCTTTCATTGAATGTTAAGTCAATTTGTTAAACTGTTTGTCTGAAACAGGAGACACTAATTTAAGCGGATTAATTTCTAGTTTGATTTAATTATATTTTTAAAAATCATTGAAATGAAATAAATTAAATTTTAATCTCTGTGACACAATATTCTTTAAGAAAGATATCTTAAAGTATAATTCTTAATCTCTACATTGCATAGCTTTTACCTTCTTAAGCAAATAATTTAGTGAGATTCAGAAGGATTTGCACTTAAATGCAATGAAACAAAAGATTGAATTCACTTGTTTTTAAATTGGGCGGAAAAAGAAAGAATGAGGTTGTTCATTAAGTAAAATGTTTTCTCTCGCATCTACAAGTCTTTCACAGAAGGAAATCGAACTTTTCTTTCATTTATAGAACTTACCTTTAATTTTCTACAGACATAACTATAAGTATATAATCAAAGCTCTAGAGGATAAGCATTTAAGTTTAAAGTTAAGGAGCTTTATAGGTTGTTTTTATCCCTTTTGTAAATATACTAGTCTCTTTGGGTAAAACATTTCTAAATTTCTAATAATTTATAACGAAAATTTAAAGAGAATAAAATGGAAAACATATTCCATAATCCAAACTCCCCAGTGCATTATTTATTGTGAAATAACTCAGGTAATGTAATATTCTGTATTATATCATGCAGGATGAGAGTTAAAATAACGATAAATTAAATTAAATTTAGTTTGTGAGAAGTAGTTTGAAAATAATTAAATTAAAGTTATTTATGAAAGATAATATGAAAATGTTTATTTAGAAAATGGAAAGTATCATATGAAAAGTACCATATCTATGAATAACGCATATGATGTTAGGAAACGTATCATTAAATTTAGAGAAAACCGCATAAAAAAGTAACTATTTTATGCATTCCTAAGAGACTCAAACACATGAGCTGCCTGTTTATGAGAAAGATATACAAAGCGAGGAAATAAATTCTTCAGTTACATGTCATGATCAAATTAATAGAGAATAATATATAATATTCAACGAATTTGTAGCGGCAAATCGGTAAATATTTTAATGTAGGGAGTATAAATTATTGCAATGTGCAATGTATAATTATAAATGATCACCATAATCTATCTATCTAGTATCACCAGAATCTATCAATAGATCAACTATTAATTTCGAACCTCTTTGAAAATTATTTTTCTTTTTATTATTATTTCTTTTCGCCATTATCGTATATTTGATGCATAAACATTTTAACCGCTTTTGTAATTTTTTAATGAAGCTGATTGTAAATTCAAATCATAAAATTTGAGATATAAATAATGTTTTTAAATATAACGATTATAATATATGGTAGAAAACTGGAAGATTGAACAGATTTAGAACAAATTAAATACACATGCTTTTCAGTTTCTAAAAACTAATTTAAATTTAAAAATCATACTCAAGTAAACTATGAGACAAAAGTAACTGTAAAGAAATACGGATACAATAAAAACTTGTTATCTTAAACGCCCAGGAATAATACTAACACCTGCATTTTAAGTGAACGCTTTATATCGAATTAATCTAAAATACAAAACAATAATTCTTACATAAGCGTATACTACGAATACTACATAATACACTTTAATACTCTTTAGTAGTACAAATAGTTAGTACATTGCCTAATTGGATAAATTTTATATTCTAAAATTAATTTATCACTCTATACAAGAAGCCATGTAAATAAAATTTACTCAAGTTTTATATGTGGGTTTGAGAAAATCTATATGTTTTGTCTGCCGAAAATGCTGCGATATTTTCTTCAATGCATATTGCTTAGTAGAAATCATATGCACCATATCAAGATACCCACTTTTTGGAGGTAAATGAAGTTTGAAGCGAAACAAGACTACTACAATTTGTCGCTTAAACGGGTTTACTGACCAGAATATTCACCATACGGATCGGAGTGGATAGTCCATCGGCTAAACCTCAGCCAAAGCCCATGATGACAGTACAGACAGCATTATTGTGCTGTCTATAAAAATAATAACATGAGCAAACAAGGCTGTTGAACAGAGTGTATGTTTTCAATTAACACACATAATTATGGTGTTGTTTTGCAAATGAATAGATTACTGCATTACATACGGAGACAGATAATGTGCAATATAATACAAATTGAGAATTCAGTACTAAACATACTTCTGACTAGAAAGTTGATGATTAATCTTCCATGTATAAATCCTTCTTAATTGACGCAACTAACTTTACGTCAATCTTACAATCTCTAACTCTAGAATTGAAGTTCCCTTTAAGGGAACGGCTTTCGATCTAGCTTAAATCAGTTGACACATCACTGTACCAAACGATTCTGTTCATAGAAAGACACTAGTAGCACAGAATAATTTGGAAACATCACAAAGGACTTGGAACGATAGGTTAGCATTCTTAAGGTTGAAGCTCGAGTGTCTTCGGGGAATTTTGACGTTCTCTAGATCTATAAGCTGTTTTTTTTTTTTTTTTTTTCAAATTCGAAATTTGTTTTTTTATGTTTAAAGTTAACTTAGAGCCCCACCGAGCCTCTATTTTGCAACATTCTTGTAACAGCAATTTGGGTATTAAAGTGATAAGACATGTGAATCGACTGGATCCAAAATTCGATGCGCCAGGGAAAATATTTTTCTTTTTTGTAATAACTTATCTTTTCATCTATGTTTCTCTGTATGCGACAGGCAGGAAATCTTCTTCTAAATTCCACGCAATCCCAGTACTTGTACAGACATATGTTTTGTCTTTTGAAAGTCAAATTATCTTTGAAACATTTAACCACACACTTCACTGTGACATCAGCTATGTAGAATAAACTTATCCACAGCGAAATGTTCTTTTGAATCTCGTTAAAAAGACTCTAGTTCCTCAGCTGTGTCTACGATCGTAACGCAATAATTCTCCACATGCATAATCTTTTAGTTTTTCAGCGGCCATTTGCAAATGGCCAAGTGCCTGCTTTAGATAACTTTGCACTGGCGCTTTATAACAATGGACTGCACGAAATGATGAAACCAACGCGGCAATGACGGTATATAACAATTTTTCAGGATTTAATCCTACCCACTACAAGTATCGTAAAAACTTCTTATCATTTTCAAGTAGAGCAACTTGCAAAAAGGCTTTCCGAATATCCGATCTGACCCTATTTTTCCCAATCGGAAATGATTCAAAACTACAGGTATCCTTTCAGTGAGATTGGGGCACTTTTTTACACAAACATTGAGTCAAAAAAACTTCTGTCGAGTAGACCCATCAAAAACTGAGCGAATTTTAGTTATAGAATTTTCTTAAAACATAGATCGGTGGGGCAAGTAGCATAATTTCCATAGTTTACTAGATTCACTTAAGTCGACTTTCTCAACAATGTCCTCATTTTCTCATTCATCAAACACATGTGCATAATTTATAAGTCTTCTTACAGTTCTCAAAGATCTTAAATTGTTCTTCAATCTTTTTTCAGCCAAGTCAAAATTAGCTCGAAATTTTGCATGACCATCTACACATGGAATGCAAATGATGTATCTACCTTCTTCACTTTTAGATAAGGTATCAAAATACTTCAAAGCAAGTTCTTGTAATTCTAGTTTTGTTGACGTTTCACTGGGATCTTTTATTCCTATCCTATCCAGTTCCATAAATCTGATATTTTCCAGGATTCTTAAGCAAGGAGTGCACCAACAGCAAATTTTTTAATTCAAAGTTAGATTCGTATTTAGATTTTTCGAAAATTTTCCATCCTAACTATATTTTTACTGTGGGGAATCCCTCAGAAAGTTGCTTTACAGTACTAGTCAATAATTTTTTGTCCATCCTAAATAGGTTTTTACTGAGGTGAGACCATCGGAAATTTACTTTGAGGAGTTTACTTTGAAGGCTGCTTTTAAAAATAAAGAAATCGATGTCTTTTTGTCTATATTATCTCAGACGGACGTCGTTAGTAATTCTTTCTCAGATGGAAAATTATGTTCAATGCTTTTTTATTCAAATTCGTTCTCGCGAAAAATTATATCTGGAATTTTTTTTTCGATTGCCTAATTCGAAAAACCATTTATTATTAGAATATGCCTGTTCACGCGCTGCCAAAGCATGAGTGAGAAACGAAAGCAAATTTTGAATATCCGTGCCAGATGTATCTTCTTGATATTTATTATAGTTTAACTCTAAATCTGTCGGAATAAGTTTTAATAAACTAGGGCACAAAATATTTCCATGATGTTTGGAAGACACGTCTAATGAAATTCTTAATTACGGTTTTAAGAAAACGGCCCACAGGAAGAATGCTCGCAGAATAATGATCACAAGTATAAATGCTCACAGGAAAAAAGCCCACATAGAAAAAGGCTCACATGGAAAAATGCTCACTTAGAAATATACTCACACGGAAAATAGCTCACATAGATCTATGCTCACATGGAAATAAGCCCACGGATAAATAAAATAAGTAAAAATATCCTTACATTAATCAATTAATAATTAATCGATTTGAACATCGAACACCTACTTGATTTTTAAAAGAAAAATTATTTGATCATTTGAAAAAAATATTGGAAAAATGCTCACGTTAACCTTTTTAGGGGTGGTATATTACAGAATGAAAACTATAGTAAAATTTTGCATGTACTTATAATATTTTATACCACTGTCCCTGTCCGAAATTTTTATTCTTGTAACTGCGAATAGTTAATTTTTTTAACTCTATTTTTGCATGCTTTTGATGTGTATCTATGAAAATCAATGTTTGAATGTAATTATTTAAGTTTGCAGCCAAAAACGTTCTAGAAGACCACAGTATCCAACCGAAGTGTGGAAACATTATGAAGCAGCATTCAAAAAATCTCCTAAAACCACAAATTGTTACGAAAGTTTTCATAAGGTACTAAATTCGTTATTTAATTGTAGCCATACCAATTTGTGGTTTTTATTTGACTGAAAAAAGATTTAGCCTATCAGCGTTTATTATTAGCTATTGTAAATACAAAGCGTACTGCAGTTTAAAAAAAAAAAAGAAAATATGAAAACTTACATTTGGTAATCGCAAATCATGTAAGAACCTATGATGAAATTGATAATAAAATTAGGTATTTATATATATTAGCTAATATTCATTAATTTTACGTATTTATAACTTTTTGAATTATACATTTATGATTTATATATAATAAGGTATTTTACTTAATTTAAATAAAATAATTATTTATATTTGCTTATTCATCTAAATTTTTAGATTATAAAATGTATAACTTATATTTACGATCATTTTATTTTTTAACAATTAAAATTGTAATGATGTTTCCCTGTATATTCTGTTTCATTTTACTTCCTTCCTCCTCTCATCTTCCTAATTCAAAACGGCCCATTTGTTAATCTTATATAGCGAATGATTCTACACGTAAGTTATACAGTTTTCGCTATACATACCATAGATATTTTGGTAATTTTAATAATTTTTCTTTGAAAAATTCAAGTAGGTGTACGATGTTAAAGTCGATTAATTGTTGACTGATTAATGTAATGATATTTCTACGTATTTTATTTATCAATGGGCTTATTTCCATGTGAGCTTTTTTCCGTGCGAGAATATTTCTAAGGAAACACTTTTCCATGTGAACTTTTTTCTATGTGGACATATTTCTGTGTGGGCGCTTTTTCTGTGAGCATTTTGTCTGTGGGCATTTTTCCGGTCAGCCTTAATTACATACGATAATTCTCGACAAATTGCCTAAAAGATTTAACATGATTAGAAATTTTTTGTGGCTGCATAGTTAGAATCTTGTTCATGTGTGCTTTAATCAACATCTCGGGATTGGCAAATCTGTCCTTTAATATTTACATAGGTTTATCTTAGGCTTCTGCCAAAATAAGAATCCTCTCACCGTGTTCAAAGCAGATCCCCTAAATGAGCCTTTAAATAATTCAATTTATCTACTTTGTTTAGTATCTCATTTTTGTACACACCTGTTTCGAAACTATTCCAAAAGGTCAAAAATTTTGAGCCGTCATCTCCATAGAATCGACCAATATGGTATTTTGAGACTTTAATATGAAGGCTATCAGAGTTCAAAATTCGTTCTAACGAGGGGCTATAGGGGCCTATAGATTGCCCCGATTTGAGCTTTCAAAAATGTTCCGATTTTGTTTCCTTTGCACGATATTGTGAAAGCTATATTTTTCTATATTCTGGTGTAGTTTTAAGTTAGACATCAAACTCCTCAAGCTTCAAAAAAGGTTCAAATTGTTGGTCAACTAGGAACCGAGGTTCAGTTTAATGGGAAGAATTTCTATAAGCTCGTCTGTCGTTCCAGCATTTAAATCTGTGTTTGATAATTTAGCTTCTAAATCATTAAATGCTTTCGTAACAGCTGCGATTTTAATTTCCTTTTTAATAACTTACATGATTGTGTTTGGGCCAGATTTTGATTTATATACAAATTTCCGAGAATGCTGTCAATTCAAATTAAGTTCAGAATATAAAAATTTTAGCAAACGTCACTTTGTTTAAATTTACACACAATACAATTCACTATATCAATATCAGTCAATTCAAATATAAATTCGACATGCTAAGCTTCAATATTTCACAACGATAAAATAAACACAAGTTCGACATTCAAGTTATTTCAAAATTATTTCCAGTTTTGATTTCAATAATATTAAGGATTTATTCTAAAATCAATTAATCAAGCTCGCATATGATAGAGATGTAATATTTTGAAAACTATACGAAGAGAAATTTCAACTTTTTTGATGTTTTCAATTCAAAATTCTAAATTAGGAGAAAAGTTTTTTTAATTAATTTTAATGGAAGCTTACAAGGGCAGCTGTTGACTGAACAAGAAAAGGTGCAAAAAACAGCAAGACTGGAAAAGAGTTCACATTATAACCTATAAATCTATTCTGCGTCTCGCCACCCAATAATTCTAGAAATAGCATTAAGTGCAGGCAACGAATTAGATGTGAGGCATTCATTCTCCCAAGACATTTGCACAATTTACAAATTGGGGTTGGTATAATGTTCATCGGATGCATATTGGTTGTAAGACAAACGGTTTCACTTACCATTTTTATGCCAAAGGTTCCAATGCGAGACAAGTTTGCCTAGACAAAATTTCACCGAACTTTACTTGAAATTTATACTTTAAGAAAACACTTTTACTTCAATTAAATCTCACATGTCGAACACGAAAAACTCAGTTACAAAACATTGCGTATCTGAACGAAAACAGACAATCGAAAAAGAATTGCAGCAGACGTCTTACATCTCTTTTGAAATCGGAACTCTTATTGGAACTTTATTTTTTAAAAAAATCACTCCGCAAGCTACCAAGAGAAAACAGAATTGACAGTTCTTTTTTATTTTTCTTTGGAAGACATTTTCAAAAGATACATTGCTATCTTGCGCTGGAAATTCCGAATAGAACATTAAAGTATTTCCATTCATAGTAATTCATAAAAATATATGTTTTCATTCGCTCGTTAATATGCATATATGTGCTAAATTAGACTGCGTGATTTTGAGTTGGTAATGTCGTAGATAATTTAAGATAATGTCGTAAAAATACAGCAGCGCAGGATTGGGTTGTGGATTATGAGGTTCGAGGTACATCGAACCGTGGTATAGTGCGCTTTTCAGTATAAAAATTAGTGTTATATCACTGCATAAAACTTTCAACAGCTTCTTTCGTGGATAATTAACATTTGCATATTCTGAGAAATGAGAACAGACTTCTATTTTCCAAATGAAATTTATTTTGTTTCACAAATAAGAAAGTTTCCAATATCAAACATCGTGTTTGATATTCCATCCTTCTTCGAACAGGTTTCATGCCTTGTGTAGGTCTATTATTCCGTCACAGGTTGCGATTTGCGAATTGCTTAATATTTTGACTTAAATGCTTTTTTACCTTAGTTAATGTGGATAAAGCAGGGCTTTGAAGGTGCGATGTTTTCGCTGTTAGAAACAGGACATCTAAGATATATGTGATTTATGTTTCTATTTATTTTCAATTAATTTTCATACGTCTTGCAAATATTTGTCTGATTATTTATGTGCAGACTTTCCTTAATTTTCTTTTCATAAAGAAATATGGAATTACGAACAAGAGGTTCGTGTACATATCGTCAAATAATTACTTCAGAACAGCAGCAGTGATTTTGACAGTTCACTACAAAATAATAGTAATCAGCAAAACTGACAGCTCTAAATAATTTAAGATATTGTAACTTAGAGATAAGGCCAAAGCTCCTCAACACTCAGAAACTATCACAGGTTACCGATACCACTAACAGAGTAAACTCTAAACGCAATTTACCTAATTCTTTTTACCGTAGACGCTCTGAAATTACTCATATTAAAACTAGCAAATGAGTAATTGCTAATTGTTGGAGCCATGTTTATACTGCTTTGCCCTGCTTTATGGAAGCTTTGAGAAAAATGAATTTTCCCCAAAAGTCTCCAAGTTGGCAAAAAATCGCGCGATGACCTAACTTGCAAACACAGATTCTCACTTAAGGAAGTCAGGAAAAAATCTGCTTTTGTCTTGGTTTCCAGTTACGATATTTTCACAATCTAAGCTTAAGATAAATTCAAAATCACGAGATCTAATAAACTTTTGTATAAGAAATAAGCGCTGAAAATAAAACATGTAGTCCTAGATTCCTTTATAGAAAAATGCCCACTAAAATTGTTGCATAAAATGCAACAGTTAAACAAATGAATAAGTAAAGCAATATACAAATGCAATTTGTCCACCTTGCAAAAACAGAAAAGCACGATAATGCAATAAAATGGACTCAAATTTTTGCAAAAATTTATAACAAGCGAAGTTTTCTATTATAAATTATAATTAATGTTTATTTAGTGCTTTGGCGTTTAGGCTCATGTCTGGATTTCCATTTATCTGGGAGACTTCCTACTCCCAGCTGAAGGGGTAATCTTTGGTAGAGTTAGAAGCGTCTGCTTTGGTGTCAAGAACTATGCGCTTATTTATGCCACGCGATTTTTCCTACCTTCAATTCACTCTTTATCAAAAACATTATGGATCTGCTACAGATGATCTTCTACCACAGTCTGTCTTGGAAATTTACTTCTCTAAAATTTTAAGTGTCCTACGGCGCAAAGACAATATTAATAAAAAAAAACTAATGTATATGTTCAGAACAGTTAAAATTCCAATAAATACGATAGTTACTTATAGTATATACTTCGATCTGATGATATGCCCTAAGTTATAAATAAAAGCTCTGCGTAGCATTTACTCATAGCCATTAAGTAATTAAATGTGTACATACTTACCATGTGATAAAAGCGAATCTTTACCATTACGAGCATACTCACATTAGTTAAAAGGCTCGTCAGGATTATCAAGCTAGCACCACTCTTTAAATGCATTATTTATCTTAACCTGAAAGTCATTTGTAAATTAAATCTGATTTCATTGCTTGTAAGGAAAGCATTTCTGTTTAATGTTCAGAGACTTCGTATCACTCTTAACAGATTGCTTCAGCTTTTAAACCATCCAGGTTAAATTTTAAATATACACATGGGTTTTATCTTGTATCCATGGAGTCTGTTGTTAAGGTTTTCAACCGTAAATTGTGATACATTTTCGCTATTTAACTGAGACATTTATGATATCCTTTCTCTTCGGATTTCTCTCAAGCTCGTACATAAAAGACGTCTGACAACTTGATCTTTTAATGCCCCTTGGAGAACCCTTTCAGAAGTTTAGTATTAATTAATGGAGGGATATCAAGTGATCAAATATGGATTAAGAAATGAATAATACTGTAAGGGATAATTAATTTGATTCTTTCTTGAATAATACAGCTTTCTCTAAACACGCATATGTTTATTAACATAAAATTTACTTTGAAACTCTTGACATGAAATAAATTAAGATGAACTTAATGATCAGTGATACATTTATGCTTCGATATCTTTAGTATTAGGACACTGTATTAATTTTCCTTGAAGTAAACTTTATTTCCTATCTTTCTATATATCTGTGAAATAACTCTTGAAAATTAATATTATTTCTTGATTTTAATAGAAAATCAAAAGCTATTAAGTTTTCATCTATACAATACATATGCAAGCTATGAATTATAAGTTACAAAATACGAAAATACTGTAAAGAAATTAACATCTTAAGCACATTTTTGACTATATTTGAAGCATAAGATATATATATATATATATATATATATAAAACACATTTTAATATATATCCAATACAACAACACACAGACATATGCACTGATAAATAGCATGCTTAGCTACTTATCAGTGCATATGTTTGTGTGTTGTTGTATTGGATATATATTAAAATGTGTTTTTTTGAATGTTGAAGTTTTGACTGATAGGTTGGAAATTTGTACTTGTCCGTGTTAATGAAAACATTGGAGAACTTGTGCCAGTGTATATGAAGGGTTGTTTGACATTATTTTGGTATGCTTACTGTAAAGAGGAATGGAATGATTTATTCGTCCTTCTTGCTCTGTTGCTTCGTAAATATCAATACTACTGGTAGACTAGCAACATCTACCTTTAAGGTATCTTCAAATCAAGTTTCATGTTAAGAAACCAGAAAATACGCTAGTAAAGATAAAAGCAGATTTAAGAATAACGCATATTAGTTTCAGATTGTTCCGCCTGCTATAAGTTGTAGAACCATTGGATTTATTTGGAGAAGAAAACATCAAAAATGTGCAGTGCCCTCGCCGGGATTCGAACTCTGAATCTCGCAATTGATAGCAGAGCATACATATAATTACACTGGAAAAGCACTCGGTAAGGTGGGAGAAAATACCTTACCTCCTCCCCTCACCTGGAGGACGGAGACGAGGGGATACAGTAGCCAAATACTGACGCTGACGATTTATCACTCACTACCTTTTAATTTGATAGCCTCTTGTAGAGTCATTTGATTTACTTGAAGAAGTAACCATGAAAAACCTGCAATTACTGGCCAGGGTTCGAACTACAGAACTTCCGACTTCTGACCGGTTATGCTTCCTATTACACCAGGACCGCATGCTGTAAAAGGGAACATAATACCTTATAAAGTAATGCAGTGATTGAATTTAAAAATAATTAAACATCTTTATTACAAGTACCAGTTCATAAACCTGACAATTTTCTAGGTAGCTTTGATTAATTAAGAGTAACATAACAAAAACATATATTGGGGATAAACTTCTTAAACTTTTCTATCGTTAATAATTTTAGATATATATGAAAATGTAATTGCATGCTAACGGTTTTAGCTTAAATATTTTTTATCTACAATAATGCAGTTAATGAAACAAACATATCCCAACAGTTTTGCAATTATGTTAAAAAATACCCACCACTAAAAACATGCTTTAAAATATGTGTTAAATATACATATGCCGATCCATATTACAGCCAAAAATAAAAATGACATTGAAATTAAACTTAACAAAAGAAATTAAAAACTTCAGACATTAAAAATTTATAAAGACTCAATATGTTTTATTTTCATTACGTGCAATAAGAAATTTTGTAAATAGGTCAACTGTGTTAGGAAGTAATTTTCAGCAATTCTTGATGATATTTGACTTGATTTATATCCTTAATTTCATCAGTGTCAATAGTAATGTGTGCCCTTCCCTTTTAGTCTTAAGTGTATGTGACTCCAGACGTGTCTTATTCCACACTAAAATTGACTACCCTAGCAGAAACTGACAAAGTTAATACTATGACTTCCATTCCTATAGGAATTATTTCTTTCCACACAGGATTTCTAAACTCGTATCTTCTTTCAGAGATTATTTTCTGCTTCCTTCTTCCCATAACTATAAAACAAGATTTATGGATGTATGTTTTTACTACTGTTAATGATACATTTATCAGAAATTTAGAGAGTACATAGGATACGCTCTTCGCGAATTTTTATAACTTTCTAAAGAGCCATTCCGAGCTCGGAAATCTTGGTTTACGTACTCCACATAGGTTGGGTTAATTTAAATATCCGAGCGGTCGTATTTTAGTGCAGTTCGCAATAAACTGGTTTTACGACTGGGGTAAAATAAGAAATTTTATGCACAGATTCCGACCAATAACCACATAGCAATTAATAGGTTGGATTATTTTTCAAAATGATAATATCATGAATCTTAATTTATATGCGGTAATATATTTTGATGGGAATACGGTGATGGTACTTAAATTAAGTCTAATAGGATGTAAAATGATATGCGCATGTTAGGTTGTCGGATGAAACATAAAATTATCTACGGGTGGAAATATATGCATGCCATACTTCAATATTAATCGATATTATATTACTTAACTAATTTATTAGAATTGAAGAATTCAATTTGAAGGGAATTTTAAGGAACATATTTTTAAATTGCACTGTTGTATTTTCGTAATGCTAGATATTCTTTTTGTATTTTTTATTTATTTATTTATTTATTTATTTTTCTAAATACATGCTTAGACCATGTTTTAAAAGAAAAAGTAAATCTTGCAATAATAAAATTTAAAAATGATTTTGTAATGAACGTTAACCTCTTAATTTATGTCTATTGCAGGTTCCTTTTCATTAGAAAACGCATATTAAACTCTTTAAATTAAAGAAAATAGAAACAAATGATTTTTTACATATATAAATCGAAAGTATCAGAAAGAAAGAAAATAATTATTTTCCTTAAAAGAAATTGTTACAAAAGCATTCGGCATAAAAGTTTACAATAATGTTTAACTTTAGTTATGAAGCTTTAGTGTAAACTTTTATTGCACAGAGCATTAAAACAGGATATTTCTGTATTATAGTTATGAAGGGGTTTGTTTTAAACACGAGTTTAAATAATTGAAAATGAGAAACGGAATCCCAAATTTACTAACTGTGCGTTCGTTTTCGAAATAAATTTAAATAATCCATTTATATGAAAGAATAAAAATACTAATATTTTAAAATAAATGTTTTAAGTTCTAGCTATTTTTTTAATTAAATGAATTTTCGATTTAATTACTTCCTTCTTTCTTCCATGAGTCTTTTATTTTCACTTTTTCTACTTTCCAGTTGTCATCAGGATAACGTGACTACTTTTATACGCGAAAGGCTCAAGCCAAATGCAAAAATTCTAATTTTACTTGAAAATGACTACTATCCTGTAAAAATGCGAATTTAGAATTAATATGTGCATTGTAAATTTTATGTGAGAAACAGACAATGTCATTTCATGCTTTTTCATGGCTTTGCTTTAACGATAAATTACTGATCTCTCCCTTCGGATTGAAAATAAACTTTGATTAATTTTAGATTTTTGTGTCTAAATATTCAAAATATAATTTTTAAAATGCAATAGTTACTTTTAATTCTTTTTTACTACTCACTACACCCACATTAATATTACATTTTCTGAAAGTGGTTTAGCATGTTAAATAACTATTAGCCAATAAAGCAAAAAAAGAGTAATTTCCATTCTCTTGGAAGACAGAATGCTAAGCCATTTTTCGTAAACGCATTACGCAAAATAAAATAAAGCAGTAAATGAATTTGACTCTGGCATATAAAGTACTTATGTCAATCATCCTATAAATTTAAGATAATTTTCAATAAAAGCATTGACAATGCAACACAGGTATTTTACACCTTCTTATTTGTTATTTACTTTTATCAGATTATTTTTACATCCTTCCCACATGTGAATACTTTGTATTTACCCATCAGTTCTAGAATTTATAAAATGGAGGAACGTTATTGATAGTAGATCATGAATATTTCAGACTTAGAAATGCTATCTAACTTAGAGGTGAACTTAGAAGTGTGACGAAGTGAAGTGAAATCTTTAAAGTAATTAATGTGTTATGAAAATCACATTTTTGGGACACTCTATCCCATATTACACACTTTCTGGAATTTGGTGTGCGTAGGTTGGCAAATGCGTGCCAATATGTGTTTCATTACAGCACTTGCCTCATTAGTTATATACTTTTTCAGACATTATTCCGTGCTGTAATCTATTCTCGGGAAGTTGCTTCAAATATTTTTTATTGTTTTAGAGGGGAACCAAATCTCATGCAAAGACCTATGCGTCCATTTAAAGGGCGACGTCTTTTCGGCACATCTACAACGTTTCCTTGTATAAATAATATTTGTATTAGTTGTTTGTTACAAGATATTTGGGTAATCATATAGAATACGGATTACTCCAGAGCAAAGCGGTTGAAAATCCTATGCTCAAGATTACACTACAGCAATACCGAATGACAGGAATCCCACCTTCCTAGAATACGTCTTACCACGCAACGACATTGTTGCGCACTAAGACTTGCATTTGCAAATCTATGTCTTCAAATGCGGTGAATGCTTCTGCCATTTTAATTGCTTTATTCTAGGGACTGCAGACCATAGCCCTAAGTTATACTTTGCACCCGTTTCTTTGCCGTAAATGCCGAAAAGAATGTTTAATTCACATGCGTAATCATTACTATAGGTATGATTGCCCATGTATAGTGCTCTACATACTGTCGATATGTTGTCTTGATCTGCGAGATCACAGATCTTTCTCCCATCGGGGATATACGGGACATGATTGGATCATAAATCCAGCATCATCGCCAACCAGAATGGACTGTTTCTGATTTGACTGGTATATGCGAAAAACATGGCACTTGACCTAAAACTACATACGGCACTTGTACGACACAATAGAAGTGTATATTCATGCTTGCCTTCAATATCGTAGCAACTGCAGTGGGTATTAACATTTGCAATGGTTCTTCTCAATCATACTTTAACACGTCACCTTGAAAAATTAGTCGTAAAAATATGTTACCTCTACAAATGCTTTGCATATATTTTATTCTTCAAAAATAATATCTTCTTTGTGCTGGGATTTTATTTTCCACAGAGTATGCTGAAATCCGTACATCGGATTCAAAAGTCTGTAGAAACTGAAATACATTTTCCCAAAATCTTGCAGACTGGACCTCAGCCATTTTCGTTAAGGTTTCGTTAAGATATGAATACATTATGCTAGTGAATTTCAAAAAAGTGATGTTAGAGAGCTTGCATTAAATTTTTAAAAGAAATATAACTGATAAAGAGTTAACTAAAGTTAAATCATAGTTGTAAACAATTTTCCAAGTATTGTAGAATGCACTCATAAATTATAAAGTATTTTCTCCGTCCTTCTCGCATGCCTTCATGATGTAATCGGAAGCATGAAGCATACACAATGCGTATTCGAGAGGTCCAGGTTTCGAGTCCTGGGAAGGGCGCTGCACATTTTTCACGTCTTCTGATTTAAAAAAACGCCGATCACTGTATAAAGTTAGATAACCTAAACTTACTTATGAAGATTTTTCATGCATAGTCTGATAGATTAATTCTCAGTCAAACTATACAATAAGTATCTATTTATTTCCGTATGATTTTTTGAATGCAAGCAAATATTAAAATTTAGAAAGAAACAGCAACGTGTTCACGCTAACATAAATTTAATCAAAATTCTAAGATTACCGAACAGAATGTACTCAAATGACAAGCACTTCATGCAGTAAGCTTAAATACTTTGCAAGAAAAAAGCACTCTTTGCTATCAGGTAATGCGAGGAATTTCTTAATGAATTCAAGAAGCTCTTTAGTGCAAACCAATGAAGATAAATTTGATAATATTCCTCCGCCAAATTGGCACACTCTGTTACGTTCCCGACATAGGTGGCCCCTTTGCATTCATTAGCAAGAGCAAGCACCAGAAATTAATGGACTTGTGTGGTCAATGTAATTCAAGACTCCTCTTTAACCCAAATCATTTCCGAGTAAGGAAAAGATTCAGCTTTCTCATTAGGGAAAAAGAAGTATAAGCTTCAAGAGAAGGAATTCAAAGAATGTTTAAGATTAACATTGATGGCAAGAATTCAAATTTTTGAAGCAAGTCTTGGCGTAAGATTTTAGATTCTTGGGGTTAAAGAATAAAATTTTGTGGATAATGCATTATTTTAAGCAGTCTTATCATGAAGAAAATACTCATGTGATTAAAAGTCGCACTTTATTGTAATAATTATTGCTTCTCATAAATATTTAAGGTTATTCGTGTACATTGTAAATCAAAAGGTAGGTAAAGATTTAAATTATTTCTTTCGTAAAATTTTACTGCTGTTCAAAGACTTTCTTCAGAATATAGCTCCGATACTCTTAATATACAAGGAAAAAGCATAATTTAAAATTAATAATTCAGTTCAGAACAAAATAAGCTAAAACTATCGGAAAAAAATAGCTTATCCTTACTTTAAACTGAATATCTGGAAATATTGCTTAATAAAAATGGTAATAAAACTGAAAAAAAAAAATCGAAATGGGAATATGTTGAATAGGGAATTTTAGTATGTAACGTTATGTTGCGTTACTTAAATATATAGAAATGAATGAAATTTTCAAATATATGTACTTAAATTAAATGCAGTTCTATTTTAAATGCAGTATGAAATTCAAGAAATGCTTTTTTGAGTATTTTAACAAAATACTCAGATTTTCAGAAATATAGGCAATATGCATTAAATTTTATCTCAAAGGGAAAATGGTTAAAACAAATAGATTGCTAATAGCTAGGATTGCAAAGACTATAAGAGCTATATTTCATCAAAAATTAGAAATGTGGAGCTATTTCTAACGTGAAAGGAGAAATAAACAAAATGCAGTGAGTAATGGAACAACTTTAATATATCATTTGTAGAATTTTCTAAGAGCAAATTTGTCGAATTTGTGGGAGGATCAAGATGAGCGTTGTTTCATAAAGGGGCGTTTAATTAACATGTTAAAAATTAAATAAAAACTAAAGGTTTACCTTTATACAATTTTAAGACATAAACTAGTGGATTACAACTTGTACTCCTCGTCGACCAGTTGAGCTCAGTGGCGTTGCTTTATGTTCCATAAAAGTAAAGTCTTCTCCAATAGCTTCCTGAAACATGTCATGTATGGTTGAAGAACCTATAAAATGGCACTATAATATCGTTCACAATATTAAAATATTTAAATATTCATAATAATAAAAATATTTTAACTCGATATAGAATTTTACATAATGTATATAAAATATGCACATACACTTACTTTTATGTAAATATATTTTTTACATAAAGAATTAACGTAAATTTACAGTAATATACAAAAGAAAATACAAGTATAATTCGTTGTTAAAACACTTACAGTTTCAAATTAAGATAGAAACACATGAACGAAAAGCGTAGTAACGTAATAAGAATAAAGAACACTACAACTTTAGACAGCCACTTGTTTTCAAGAAATGCGTGTTATAGTTAAAAATTTTATATTTACAAATTGATTGGAAAATACATTTCCCTTTCACGACATACTTTTATTTTCTTTCATTGCGCATCTATAGTGTACAGTAAGACCTAAGAAGATCCTTTCTGTAAGTGATTGTAATCTTTATAATCAGAAAAGACAAAATAATAAATAAAAAGAATATCAACACACATTTGTATTAAAAAAACATTATTTTAGAGCCTCAAATTAAGAGACAAGAAATACAGTAATATTCAGTAAGGAATTCTAGATTTTGCACATGCCTTTTGATGACAGAAAGAATTCAAATTACCATATACCACATGTCAGTGTTTAAAAGCATCTGTACATACTTTCACATTTCAAGATTTTTATACATATTTCAGATATTGAAGTTTCCTGCAGTGGTTTCCATTGCCTTTTGGAGCTTCATCTATACAAATTTATGTTTTTAAAACAGAACTGCTTCCTGGCTTCATTTTAGAAACTTTCTTTCTGAATGTTTGCACGAAGTCTCTCTCTAAAACTCTAATTTGCGTAACTTTCTTGTAAACAATTTATGCATTGTTGCCACTAGATTCGAAGTATTATAAAATACTTAAATTGGCTTACAAGAAGAAATTATATTTATGTTTTGGCATTCCCTTTTATTTCTAGTTCTGAACGTAAAATGATTAAAATCAATACAATTTTGCTTAGATTTATTTCATGTTTCGCCAAACGCTTATCACTGTGTTCCTTAATTCCCATATCGCAGCTGCTGTGCAACTTGTGGGCTGTGCAGTGAAGCTCTCGAATATTTTTCCGTAGCTTATTATACAAAAAATCAAACCATAAACGTTAAATTTGCTTTCTAAGAAACTTTTAGGTAGACGCAACTATTTTTCTTGGATAGAAAATAATAAGACATAAAAGCGCATTTCTTTTTCAATGCTGATTTCCTGAATTACAGATGTTAAGAAAAAATTTCTTATATAAATTGAATACAATAACTTTGATTAATGGAGCGATTCTCTATTGGCAAACATCTTGTACGATAGCAATCGACTTAGTTATATTTTATCTATGTTTTTATGGATAAATGTAGTTTATTAATTTGCAGTGTGATATAAATTTTCTTCAAGGATTTGAAGATAAAATTTCATTTCGTACGTATCCAAAAATAAGTGCTCTCAATTACGAAATTCTGCCCCAAGAATACACACTTTATTTGAGAATCGGTGAACATTTTTTTGCCATACAATAGGCGAAGAGAAAAAATACGTGTGTGATTGAGACGCAATCAGATGATCAATATTTATTAATGTTTAAATACGTTTCTACCCGAAACAATGTGCAATGAAGTTTTTGATTACATTCTTAACCTGGTTTCGTTTGTTAACTTTACTGCTCTTTGTTGCGCAAAATTTACGTTAGGTTATACAATAAAATAATAAAAAAGCTGACAATCTTCGTTTAATCTTTATTTAACTATATTTATTTATTAATTTTGTTTAATCTTCGTTTAATTTATCGCAAAATTTCAAAATGCATGGACATCTTTAAGTTTGATTTTTTTCTGCTTTTTAATTTTCCAATTTTCATTCCCATTAATTCATGTCGTAGCGAGTCTCACACGTTCTCTTATTAGAATCGTTAGAGATGGTATTGGTGTATTGAGAATACGGCAAAGCACGCTAGAGCTATCTGCCTAAGGGGAGGGATGCCTTCGTGAAGGACATTCTAAGGGAAGCTGGCTCGTATACACGTTAGACATGGGGAAATCCATGAAAACGCCCATGCAGCCAGCCCGTCCGCAGGATTCGAACCTCGGATCGAACTATGTTCAGCGATTTTACCGCTCGGCTGCTGTTGTGCGCAGACTCGTTAGAGAATCGGATCTCGCTAGCTAATAAGAAAAGGACCTGATTGACGGATGCTTCAAACTTTATATTAATGGAAATGATCTTTATCGTAAAGAAATCACGCTGTAGTAAGAAATAAAGATTATATAAATTTTTACATACAATACATATGTATTTTTATATGTCTAAGAAAAATAAATGAAAGAAGGTGACTTGATTGTGCAAATTTATTATCAAATATTATTGAAATGTTTCCATTACTTTTTTATTTTTAGTTTATTATAAGATAATTAATTTAAAATATCAGAATAATTTGTAATAAATGACTGCTTGAAAATTTAATATTAAGCTTCCAATATGTTTAAAAATCAAAGTAAAACCAACAATAACGTCTTGTAGATACCAAGAGTTAGATTTCAGACAAAAATGAATAAATTTTTTTTTCCTTTGTATTAGTATCGTTATTGTTTATGTACGTTTTGATAAATATTCAGTAGGCCAAAGTTAAATTTATATATATATATTTTTTATTTTGTTAATAAAAAAATGTCATTTCTTTAAAAGAAAACGTTTTGGCCTGTCAGATTAGATCGTGCATTCGCACCTTATACAATTTGAGTTTGAAACCACCGTATTGGGGAAAGAGCGCTTTGTAATCAAGAAATGGTAATATGCTCTAATTCAAAGATATGAGATTCTTTATTTAATCGAGTATAGAGCCATTTTTTACACCTATAGCCTTATTCTGATGTCTATAAAAATATTTAAATTTTGTTTTGTCCGAAATCCACTGAGCAGATAGAATCCACCTAAAGAAATCGAGAAATCATTTAATAAATCTTTTTGAAAGGCATTATTTCTAAAAATAGGTTGTTAAATAAAAAAAAAAGTTTCTTTTGAGAAAGTAATTGAAATGTGTTTCGAAAGAAAATGCAAATTTAGATTTCTCTTTCAATTTTTTTTTTATCTCCGTATTCATATCTTGAACAAATATACTGTTTTCAGTTTTGTCAATAGGAAACTTTTCCAATATTAAATAAAAAGTATTTATTGTATTCTGAATCGCTTGCGAGTAACAAGTGTTATTAAATTCGGAACTTTTAAAATATTGCTTTTTTTCTATTACATAGATATTTTATGCATATATTCTGCTTCTATTTTAAAAAACGAATGTCGCGTTACATAAGATTTCATATTTTATATTAAAGGAATAATTAATTTTTAGAACTATCTAATTATTATGACAATTTTCTTATCTTTATTAACTGAAGTGTTGCTAAATTAATTCTCTAAGCATACCACTTCTTCTAATTTTTTAGTGTTGGATATTTTAATTTATCAAGTCTTATATTATTTTTTATGATATATTATATGATTCCTATGCTTGGTAATATATCTATAAAACTAAAACTATAGTTTTATAAAAAGCAAACTGAAGAATCTGGTTTAAAATTACTGATATAAACTGCTTTTGAACACAGATTTGGGTTAAATACATACATACAAAAAACAAGGATTTAATTTGCTTCATATCATGATTAGATGTATAAATATTTTTGCAGCTATTTTCTTAATTTCTAAAGTAAAACAATTTTAATATATTTTAAAATATAAAGCAATCACTTCTAAAGGAAAGGCGATAATCTCGTTTATCAAAAAATTTAAAAAATATTTCATCAATATACAGTTCGAGAAGTCATTATTGCTGAAGTTTTCTTCTGTGCAAATGTACTGCTACGAATTTCGTATTTAGTTAGACATCTTTAGTAGAATTATAATTAATATTGTTTTATTTCCCCGTGCAATGCAGCGCGTGACAAATATTAAGAGAAAGCTACGTCGGAAAAGTGAAAATACAAGAGCACGTGCATTTAGCATTGAATAAAAGTTTATCTTTGTAATAGATATTTAATTTTAATAAATGTAATGGACTACTATGTTAGCTGTAACCGTAATTCTACTCGCTTTGCTTTCAAGAAATTGCTAGAAGTACCTCACGCTGCTGATTATAAAGCTATAAAATGCCAGAGAGAGAAAATCTCAGTTCAGTTGTTTAGTTACTGTTATGCGAGTATTTTAGTGAGCTGTAGTTGCTATTGCTCATTGTAACGATTTGCGGTGAGATCGAGTTAGCTTTCTTTGCGATATGAATTGCGTTCTATTTAACGTTTTAGTAATTTAAAATATAACTACTGCTTGATATGTGATATTGTACAAATATCTTTGAGAAAAAATCCAGCGTTTAGTTATATTTCTTGTGATAAAAATAAAGTTTATTAACTTTTTATCGGACTTGTGTATTCAGTCTATTACGAACCCGTACGCACGCAACAGTATTTATTATTTCATAGAATTTGTTCCTATGCAGGTATTCAAAAAGTTATGTGACTCTATATCTATAGCAAAACTGACTACATAATCATTTCACTTTCGTAAATAACTAAAATAAAATATCTTTTCTGCCTAGAAATGTTTGGAACACATGAAATGTTTTAACAAAATATAAAAAAAAATTAAATGTTTAAGTCCCTTCTGCGAAAAGTGGTCAGTTAGTTATTTCCGAACAAAATTAGCAATACATTAATCGCTCATTCAACATCAAACCACTCGAAATTTGAATTCTAAAATTTGACGCTCTGTTTTTAGAATTATTTGGCTGACCAAGATGTTAATTAAAGACAAGATTGAATGAAGGGTTGCCTAAAATGCTAATTAAAGATATATCGAGCAATTTTAATGGCTTGAAGATGATTTGTTTGTTTTATTCATCTATAGAAAGCACTTTTCTCCTAGACATAACATTTTCTACTTTACCTAAGTAAACATTTAAGCTTATATAACGGAGCTTAATAAAGTAAAGTGATCAAATAATCAAAACTTTCATAGTATGAAGGTTTACCTTATTTAAGTAATTACTTCAGCTGGAACTACGTGTTTGCAATTTGCCATTCAAGAACTTGCAAATACAAGATGGGTTTACTTACGGAATCGTATATTTGTTTATCAAAGGAGTGGCTTCTACAGTGCAGGATTTCTGTTTGCTCAAAAATGTATATGCAGTGCTATTCAAACGTTTTGGCTGTATGAACCTACTTGATACATACAGGTAACATGCCGAATTAAAAAAATGAAACAAACAAAAATATTAATTTCTCAAAAACTGGCGGTAGATAATATAAGAAATCAGGAAATATTAAATATTTTTATTTCAAACAAAACAATTATTAGTATCAAAGCAAGTTCAATGACTTGAAAGTCAACTATATAATTATCAAATACTTATTTCAAAAATCATCTAGCATTAAAATTTATTAATTAAAATGAAAGCATGATCTATAACATTTAGAAACTTAAAAATATTCAGGTTAAAGAAATTACAAAAGAGAAACGTTTAATAAGACCTATGAGTCTGTTTCTTGTTTACAAGTAGTGAGATTTCTGGCTCAGTTTTGCTCCATATAAGTCTTAAAGGTAACTCTACTACTAATTTATTTCGGTATTTAGATTTTAGATAAAAAAAATTCTGATGTGTACACCATATGACTTCTTTGTACGGAATATTAAATTATATGCAATTTTTCTTGCATTTCATTTAGACTTATTGGATTGAATTAAATCTACTTCGCCGACAGAGCATAAACCACAATAGAATAAATGTATTCTTTAAAATTCACTCTAGTATTTGTTTACCATAGCGACACTCTGGCGCTAGATTCACTTAACAGTATTATATTTCTTTCATATTATAACTCATAATGCACAAAATTTATATCATTTAAAGAATAGAATTATCTAATCGTTGCCACATGTTCTATTCAAATACTATAATAAAGCTAGAATGATGTATAAAAGAAATTAAGCAAACAAAACAAAAAAAGAAACAGTTTTTCACAGACGATTGAGTATTTCTCATTCAATTAATTCAGTTCTCACTTCGCGAGAAGGCTAAAATACATAAAAACTCAAAATATGTATATTAAAAATTACGAAGTAAATCTTAAACACTTATTTCCTCGAAAAAATTCCAGAAACGATTAAACATGATTTAATTGGCAATTATAAATGAAGGCGTTATCTTTGTTGTTGCGAAACTAAGTTTCTCTAGATTGGCAACAAATCCACTAGTCAGCTGTTTCAAATGTAAACAATCAGCGGCCGCCATAAAAAAAAAAAAAAAAAAAAAAAAAAAGAGGCTTAGCGACAGTTAAACAACTCTTTACAATTGTTAATAATTCTAAACAGATAT
Organism: Stegodyphus dumicola; assembly: GCF_044657685.1. Lineage (NCBI taxonomy): Eukaryota > Metazoa > Arthropoda > Arachnida > Araneae > Eresidae > Stegodyphus > Stegodyphus dumicola. Next base: position 91,588,582 of record NC_140772.1, on the reverse strand, counting down.
TGCATACAGATTTACTAAAGGCATAAAAACCTTAACCGCAAGATAAAAACAACATAATTCAATCATTTTTAAAGCAAAAAATGTACAATTTAGAAACAAATACGAGTAAAGAAACTGAGATCACTGAGCCGGGTAAAAAAGTGGATAGATATATAAATATATTTATATGCATTTGATGCGGCCGATTGCAACCAAAATACGAGGAGCACATCTACATGTTATAGCAGTCCTATATACAAAATTTCAACGTTCTGAGGCTACTCGTTTTTGAGTTATGCGAGATACGTACGCACGTACGTACATACGTTCGTACAGAGGCCACGAAAAATTCTCTTCAGAATTAATTTTAAAGCAATTTTATAATTTTTTGGAGGAAACGAATCTTTTATTCTGTCCTTACGTACAGGTATCACACAAAAACATCTTTAAATTGCATTTGATAGGGGTCAAAATGGATATTTTCGTTGAAATATGCTGCCTGAAACTTTTCGCGATTACAATACTTCCTTTTTACTTCGTACAAGGAAGTAAAAACTGCGAAAATTCCATCTGGCACATATGAGGCAAATGTTATAATACTTTTAAAGCTGCATCAGAGAGGTCTTGATAATCATTTCGAACTTTCAGCTAAAATTTGCTTGATTCAGGCTCTTAATAAATTTTAGTACTGTATCAAATAATAACGTGGTTAATTTTTTCGCTTTAATGAAATGATAAAGTTGTGTGTGTGTATGTGTGTGTGTGTGTGTGTGTGTGTGTGTGTGATGAAACGGATTTTGCATGTATTCAGAATCAGGAAATCTTCTGGAAAATCCCTATTAAATTGATATTTAAGATCTGGTAAGTGAATTGATATACCTTTAATAACTGAGTGAATAACTTTTAGTTTGTGTTCTATACCAGTGCCTTCTAAAATAGAAAATGCTACAAAATCAACCTCCTTGCTCAAGGATGAGTACCTCAAATCAATCTTCTTTGTAAACGCTTCAGTTTTATCACTAGTTATAAATATATGTAATTGCTGTCCTTGAAAACTTGAATTCAACTAATTGAATTTGAGAAAATATCACTTAAATAATTTAGTCTACATAGCCATTCTTCATTATTTAAAAGTGTATTTTTTATCATTATCATTGCTATTTAAAAACAAACACTTCCTTTTTAAGTGCAAATAGTTTCGTTAGGGCCCTACCCCTCGAAGGGCAGTGCAACTCTGCATGTAAAAGAAGCTACTGATATTAACTGCCCATTTTTCTACATGTTTGCGAAAAAATCATCGAGTTCAGGGGACGCAGTTTTATGAACTTTATCATTTTAACTCCAAAGGACAGACTTTAACTTCGCTGGCATATTTTTCTATAGAAGCGCTTCTTTTTGAATCACACAGTGAGCTCATGCTACAATGAGAGAAACTTTTTGGGTTCGGGATAGAAATCGCTCTGTTTTCATACCATGGCAAAAGCTCTCACTGCATGCCAATATACAATTTTCCCAAGAAGTATTGTTTCCCATGATGTAAGAATTCCACCAGTTTAAAAACTTATTCTCTCTTTGTTCTCTTCTTCCCCCTCGTAACTCCTTGCAAAAAAAAAAGGAAATTTTTAATGATTTTATTTTTATATTCTTATTCTGCGATTAAAGTTAGTTGTGCAGCGTTTTGGCAGATAAATACTGAAAAATTAACATCCCTGAATCTTGATCATAGGCTTGCTTTCAATATTATCTGATATTTTGCATATTCTAGAACCAATTATTGTATCAGAGCGCGGTATTTGATATATCAGTTGCTTTTTCTTTTTGCTAAACAAGATGCATACTATATTCTGTGCTGCTGGAACAGTTATCTCTTTAGCGACTGTATATGGCTTGCCAGTTTTAGTTATACGATAACGCGCTCGGTAAAATGTCTCCAATGCATTTTTGCTAATATTGGTAAAAACTGACCTAATGGTTTGCTTACGTTCCTAATTTCCTGCTTTTTTCATTAAAAATATAATAGTTTTATCTATGGACTCTGGGTGTTTGAGTATAGATACCTTTGAAGTTTATTTGATTTCAGGGACTCGTTTGACAGTGCTGCCAGACAAAACAAATATATACCCCTGTTTCATCATCTTCAGTACATAAAAAACGATGCTCTTGAAACTCATTGTCAAGCTTAAGAATTCGTTTGATTGCTTTTACTTCTTCATAGCATGACTCAGTAGAAAAGAAGCCTCCAAAAGCATTTATTGAGGTCGGAAGTTAAAAAACCGGAAATCTCCTAGTCATTTTTTTCATTCTCTGTAGCCTATTGACTTATCCTACCAGTTTTAAGCCACTTATCCGTGAAGAAACATAAAATTTGTAACTTTAAAAGAAATTTATATAAAACAAATCCACAAACTTTTATACTAAAATAATTATTAAACTCCCAAATGTGCCGCATTGATTGTAAGCGGGATCTGCGCTCTCATCACTTGTTTACACGCACGTCTTTTGAAAACGAATGCGATGGTACTGGTTGTCTACGAGAAAAATAGCTTTTGCCATTGTGTCTAGTACTTGTCGGTAGCGGTCGCTATAGCAATAGAGCTAGTATATTTCAAATAGGGATGAACCAAGTGAATGTTTTACTTTTACTTCCCTTTCGGCGAATATTGGCCGCGGGAATGGGATATTTTGGAGAAAATCAATTCATCATGAAATGAGCCTTTATGGCAAACTGAAAAGGGATGCTTATAAACATCTGAACGAAAAAGAGGAATAAATCAAGTCTCGTTTTCTACATCCACAGACAACTGTAGATTATCTATAAAGAGTTTTTCTTGTGAATTATAGACAGTACACGGCGTCGTCTAAGGCATATCCGGATCAACTTTGATTGTAGAACCACTGTTTCAAAGAAATGGAGCCTATCTCTTTGTCGTTGTTCTAAAAGTTGCTGTTCTAGAAAATGAAAACTTCTCTCTAGAATGTAGTAAAATGTCATATTTTTAAAAGCAAAATATTTTTCTCAATAAATGTTCTTTTAAAAGATTATTCTTGTATTTAATTGAATTTATTTAAAACTTTTGTCATTCACCTTGTGACTCCAATGTAATTTTCTGCCACTCTAATTGAGGTCACGTGCCCTACAGTGCATACCCCTGATATAGCATATAGCGGAAGAGATGTATATATAAATATAAATTTTGATGGTTAATTTTAAAAAGGTTGCGGTTCTCTAAAATTTGCATCCTTGTTTTTTAATGAAGAATAGAACAAGAAGTAGAATATACTTTGGAGTTATTTATTGTTAAAAGGTTATAAAAGTTAGTTCAGCTAAAGTGATCTATTTTCTTTATCTTTTCAGCATGTCTTCGTGGTGTAACGGTAGCACACTCGGCACGTATTCGAAAGGTCTAGATTCTCGTCCCGGCGAGAGCATTGCACATATTTTACATCTCCTGCTAAAAAAAAAAGTCCTTATGATTAAACTTAATTTTAATTCCTATCACTTCATTCATTTATTTAGTTTCTATTATTATGTATGTTTGATTTCTATTTCATTATTTTGCTGAAAGTAAAGAGCAAATAATAACTATTATTAAATAATGAAGAATGTGTATGCATGTACGAATGTTCTTTGCATTTGAAAACCGACGGCATCTGAACGTGCATAATCTTCTACTTCAACATATGCCCCTCAAAACACAAATACTAAATTTCGAATTCCTTTTTTTTATTTATTATATGTAGTGTGCGAACTTAATTTAGTTTAATGTGAATTCAAAAGCAGTGTGGTGCCACCCGCAAAAGTGTAAAATGTTTCGGCTCAAATTTATTTGGAAGATTCAGTGATGAAAAAAATGTGTTGCCACGGCCCGTAGCAACAAAATACTATCTTGCAGGCACCAGAAAGTTGCCATTCAGAAAAGCTTAAAATATTTAATTTTTCCTCCAAACTTATTTTGTATGTTTTAATTAAATGACTAAATGCAATAAACGCACATTTTTAGTTCCATTACTATGAATCAATATCTGCATTCACGAAATTACACTGCCTGGATTTATTAAAACTATTATATATTCCTTTTTTTTTTCTTTTTCATAATTATTTTAGGCGGCTGGTCGCCCAAATGCCCAGCCGCCTAAAATAATTATGAAAAAGTAATGATGATGAAGATAAAAATAATAATGCTACGAATTTTGCACATAGATAGATGATTTTAGTGCAGTCATTTGCGGAGCGACGCCCTGCCCCGTGACAACGCTGCAGCAGTGTGTTAGGAGCTCCTCGTTGAACGAGTTATAACCGCGGTAATATTTGTCGTGTGTCTACAAGGTTAGTAACATCGTAAAGGTCTCAACGATCTACAAATTTTGATGCTTGATTTGTGTTCCTACGTCTTATAATTCCGGAGTTATTGAAATTTTTAAATTCTCATCCATTGTTTACGCATGAGCCTATGTTTTTGAATGAAGAACCGGAAGAAGAAAATGAAGTGCTGCTTTATGCTCCGTCGTTGTTAAGTGATTACTCGCGACCAAATTGCCTTCTGTTCTCAACACAGATATCTGGAGAAAGCTGGCGCATTCCGCTTCCTAACGGTGCAAGAATTGTGTTTGTGGTGTGTGTTTAAGCAGAGTTATAATTATTTTAATTAGAGTCCATAAAGTGTCATTTTTGCGGATTTCTTTTAGGATATCTCGGCTTCTATTTGGAATATCATCATCATTTATCCTCGGCAAAGTAGGTCTTCTTGTACTCTTTATTTCGGTACCCTTGCTTTGAATTTATGTTTATTAGTTCATCTGCTATGCACACTTTTGTGTTATTTTTATAATCCGTAACTCGTATTCCCTCCTACTAACTTCTTCCAAGTCGAATTTTTCGACGCAGGGGTTGCAAGGTTGTTGTTTTCTCAAGAAGCCCCTCAGGGTTAGCATATTAACAACGACCTTTCCCCTTCACCTACAAAGCGCATGCGCGCTTGGCACAGTACCTGTTGACACCTTGACATTAGAACTTTTTACCGCGCGGGTTTGTTTATGTTTCGAACTTCAACTTTGTCATTTATTCGCCCATTCATGTTTATGTTACAATCTTTTTATACTTTATAGCTGTAAATTTATTGATTAATGAAATTACTGATTGCATTATAAATTACTGACTATTGATATAAATTTAATAATTTTGTGTTTGCACTTTCTAACTTTTTTTTTTTTTTCTCTGTCTCTTTCTCCTACTAAAATGTCTGTATTTTGTGGTTTAAGTTACGGGTAGTATAAGTTCTCAGTCCAACATTAATTTTATTTCCTCTATGACTTTCTAGTTAAGCTGTCTTCAAGCCTTTTCCCCTCTTCTTTCCCCCTTTAACTGACTTCCCCTTCTTTATATTTCTCTGATAACTTCGCTTCTATGTAACTTAGCGGCCTCAAACTCTTCTTTTCATCCCCTTGTTATCCTGTTATTCCCTTTTAATTTCTAAGTTTTCTCCTTAACTACATTAGATAGCGCTCTCTTTTCTTTTTCCCCCTCTTGACACTTTACCTTATTTTTTTTTTTTTTTTTTGCTGACCCCCTCTTTCTTTCCACCCCAACCCTCCGCACACCTTTTTTTATATTTTAATTAATCCTTTTTTTTTCCTGAGCAATTTTTGCAACTATACACTTGTATTTTTAGATTTTTTTTTTCTTTTGCTGACCCCCTCTTTCTTTCCACCCCAGCCCTCCGCACACCTTTTTTTTATATTTTAATTAATCCTTTTTTTTTCCGAGCAATTTTTGCAACTATACACTTGTATTTTTTTTTTATTATTTATTTATTTATTTATTTATTTATTTTTTTACAGTTTCCTCTAGTGGAAACACCTCCACATTCTTCCTGTTGTAAACCCGCAACCTCTTTAAGGTCCAGGCTCTCCTATTACTACTCTTTCTGCACCTGCGATTCTCCTTCTGTTCACGTTTCAGCTATTCCTTACATTCTCCCCCATTTTTCATCACTCATCTCTTCTCTTTGCTATCTTTGACTTATTAACATTCTTCGGGCCTCTGGCATACCACTACAACCTCTCGGTTTACGTGTTTATCACTTAAATATATGTGTATACTTACAAAATATCATGTGTACTGCTATTTATTGTGCTTATTGAAACTTTTGTGCATTAATAATTAATTATTTCCATCACACATTTGCTGTGTTGTGTACTGTAACTCTCACTACGTGCTCAGTTTCAAGTTCTGCGCAAGTGATAATTTGTGTGCACTTTACATTGTAATTCTTCCCGCGGGCTCAATTTTAAGCACTGCTCAAGTGAACTACAGTTATGCAGTGGTATTCAGTGAATTAGAGACTCAGTGCCTTAATATAGAGATCTCAACCGCTCCCTAATATAAGACTTCAACAGCAGTGCTTTAATACAGAGATTACAATGCCTAAAGATAGTTCCTTGTTATAGTGCCACAATTTAGTGCTCAGTATAGTGCCTCTAATTGCCATAATATAGAGATTTCTAAAGCATTCAGTGAGATAGTCTACACAGTGAAATTAGAGACTTAGTGCATAATTTTAAAGATTCCAATAGCATTTAGTGACTCTGTGGAATAGCAGAATAATTTATATATTTTTTATTTATCATTAGTGATTTCATACAATAGACTCAATGCAGTATGTCTGAAATGCGTACCTCCACACACTGCAGTGATCTAGATTTGCCAAATCACTTAGTTTCAACTGACTTCTCATATAGAGAAAAAATAAAAGCGGTCTTCGACGAGAGTGTACAAATAGCCAATACAGTTCGAGGTAATAAAAATATATTACCACGCCTCATAGCCACTCTAGAGATCTTTCGGGACATAGCATTACGTGGAACAGAGGTAGTCAACAAAGACGTGAACACTTCTGTAATCCCGCGCTGTACCACTGCCACTAACACCCCTTACCCTGAGGTGGTTACTTCAAGTACAAACACGGACTCCCTGCCAGTAACAGCAACTACGCAGGCTCCCAGGAACACAGGGGAAAGGCATAGCCACTTGAAGTCAGCGACAACATCATCAGCGATTGTGCCTCAGAAACCAACCTTTGCGGCAGTGCTTAAACAGTTCAGTAAACCCAGTCTGATAATCAACCCTTTAGGGAGTATCCATCCACGTGATCTAAGAACACAGTTACAAGAAAAGGTTCCACTTAGTGAGATCCCAGTAGTCGTCAACGCTATCAAACCGGCTCCAAAAGGCGGACTAGAAGTTTTTTGTAATACAAACGAGGAGGTACTCAAGTTACAGGAGCACATAAAAAAAGCTGAGGTCCAGGCAGAGGTTCGTCTCAGGCAAAAGAGGCAGCCGAGAATAGCCATCCATAATGTTCCAGAACATGTTAAACCAGAACAGCTCATCGCAGAGCTCAGCGCAACAGCAGGTCTATCAGCAAGAGTATACAAACGCCTGTTCCGACTTAAAGAGCGCCGAGCAAACAGAGTCAAATGGGTTCTCGAGTGTACCTCGGAGAGCTTTGGAATTGCCATCAACATCAGACGTCTGTTCACAGCATGACAGGCTCCTACTATCACGGAGTTCTTGGGAATCCGTAGATGTTATAGATGCCAGCAATTCGGGCACTCCCAGGATCTCTGCCGCAGTAAGAAACAGTTCTGTGCCTTCTGCGCTGGGTCGCACAACACCATTCGCACCATTGAACAGGCCACTGACCTAAGGCAAGCCAAGCAGTGTAATGCCCGTTCAGTGGAAAAAAATCTACCACTAGCAGCCGCCACAGCCAGTGGAACGTGCCAACAGGCCAGCGAGCATTTATTTAGTAAGTCAAAGAATGAATACACAGTCACAGTGAGGTGATAACATTCATCTTGCAGACAGGAGCAAGGAGTACGTAACAGACTTGACATGGTTGAACATTTTGCAAAATTAGATATACATATGACAAAATACAATATATGAAATAACAAAAAAAACAATATATAATATAAAGAAATAAATACTTAAAAACAATCAAAAATAATAAAAAAACTATATACAAAATGCAAATAAAGAACAATTTTAACAAATAATTTTGTAATAAAGTATACCGAAAAAGTCATATTCTGGTATTTATAAATCATAAGAAAGTCCTCTGGAAGCAAGAAAGAGTCTTATATCTCCAAACAGAATGATTATTACAGAAGGGATTATCTGTATAACCTTCTTCCGGCTTCCAGCATAACATAGTCGGTAATTTGTCTCATCCGGTAGATATTTCTCCAAATCACTCTTGAAAATGCAGTGTAGATGTAAATTTATGCATAATGATCTTTGCAGTGTTGGATTATCTGGAATAGCCTCTTCTGGCTTCCAGCATGACATAGTAGGTGTTTTGTCCATTCCGGTAGATATCTGTCCACTGGTTTTGGAAATTGCAGATTAGATGTAAATGGGCAAGAGAAAACATAGTGATCCGGGTTACCTCTCTGTCCACATGTACAAAGGTCATTGTTCCGTAGTCCAAACCGGTGAAGATATTCTGGGAAAGGTCCATGGCCAGTTAAAAAGGTGGTTGATGCAGAGGACGAAGAAATTGTATGAATGTTGACTTTTGGAATGAATTTGAAGGTGCGGCGTCCCGTGGGGGACATAGACCACCTGTCTTGCCATTTTGAAAGTAGTTGTGACATTGTGGTGCGCTTAAGATATGATCCTGGAAGTGGAAGATATTGTTCCGTTAAATTGATATTCGTTGCTGCTTCCTTTGCTAATGAATCGGCTATTTCATTACCATTTATTCCAGTATGTGCCGGTACCCATGTGAGTGTTGGTCTTATTGATGGCATCAGGTTAAGGAGCATTTTTTGTAATTTGATGACTATCGGATGACGACTCGGCCTACCACCCACGGCTAGTAGGCTAGACATGGAGTCACTAAGAATAAAGACATTCGATCGTAATTGACTCGCTAAATAGATTGCTTTCTGTAGTGCCGTGAGTTCGGCCTGAAAGATGGAATTGTCAGCTCCAAGTCTTCTTCGCCATGTAGAGATGATACAGTTATCTTGTAGGATACATAGTCCCGACCCTGTACCCGAGTCCATCTTAGAGCCATCCGTATAAATATGGAAGCTGGTCACAGTAGGAGTCTTGTAGGAAGTGGTCACGTAGTCTGTCAGATTATGAAGCGCTGAATGAGCAGGAATATCAAATATTTTTCTTTCAAAATGTTGATGTTGATACAAGGTGTGCCAGAGAGTATGATCCTGTTGAAGGCGGAGAATTAATGTAAGGGTAGAGTCTCTTTCAGCAACTAAGTCTAACGGTGGAATACCAGTTAGAGTTTGCAAAGCAGTGGTGGATGTAGTTCTGTAGCCTTTACTGATATGTAGAAGGTGTGGTCGTTGAATTGTATTCAGTAAGCGACGTTCATGGGTTGTCAACCGACACGCCCATATAGAACGATTCGTTCAGTGACTGTATGATACCAATGTTTCAAGAGATTAGAAGAGACTCCCCATGAGGCTGTGGCAGTTCGTCGGATATTATTATTTAATTGGAGAGTGCGTGATTTAACATATTTAAGATGTGGTAGCCAAGATAAACGATGATCTATGACAAGGCCTAGATATTTGAATTCTTTAACTATTTTGATTGGCGAACCCTGCATTTTAATGGAGGGATTCCTCCGCAAAGGCCTATGGGCTCCAATAATTATGGCTTTAGTTTTAGAGGCCGAAACCGTGATTTTATGAGCTCTGGCCCAATCTCCAAATATATCAAGGTAGTGCTGTGTAGTGCTTTCGAGTTTGGATTTCCCTCGTGTGATAATCAGGAAGTCATCTGCGTAAGCGATAATTTTACAGTCTCGGTGGCCACTCAGATCCCTTAGAATCGAGTTTGCGACAAGTATCCATAGTAAAGGTCCCAAACAGGAGCCCTGAGGGCATCCTCTAGTCAGGTCATATTGGATGGTGGCTGCATCGGTGGTGATTTGAACAGAACGATTGCTTAAATAGCTTCGTATAAGATCTTGAAGGTCAGCCGGACATCCCATGGTAGCCAGGACATTTAATATATCCGGCCACCATAAAGAGTCGAAAGCTCCTTGAATATCCAGGCTAACAACCAGGGAGTGACATCCATCCTTTCTATTTTCCTGTACTGTATGAATAAGGTCATGAATAGCATGTTCTGTTGACAGGCCTCCTCTAAATCCATATTGGTTGTTAGCAAGCAAATTATTGGTGTGTAAATAATAGTTTAATCGCCCAAGTATGACTCGTTCTAATAGTTTGCCATATGCTGGTAAAAGGCAAATCGGACGATATGAATTTGGCTGTAGAGGGTCCTTGTCCTTTTTATGAAAAAGTACAACCTCCGCACACTTACTAGATTTTGGAAAGTGTCGAATTCTCCAGCAGGCTCTTAGAAATGCCATAGTAAGGGATGGAGCTATGGTATGAATCATTTTAATGATCATGTTATCCACGCCGTCAGGTCCTGGTGCTTTGGCAGGATTGAGAAAGCGGATGATGTTATTTGCTTCAGAAAGACTAGGCATGGGTTCCATAGTAGGTTTATGATATATGTAATTATCAAAATTACTTCGCAGTTCTGCCTGGCTTGTAGTGTCTTCTGTAGAGGTGTCCTTTTGAAAAATATTAGTCAGAAGAAATCGGATGGTGTCCTCTGGACTTTTAGCTGTATTTAAAATATCAGAGGGTAGGAGAGTAGGACGGAAAACTTTGTCCATTGCAATATGAAAAATATTGCCATAACGCTCAACAGTGCGTGTGCAATAATTTTTCCATGATGTTTCTTTGGCATAATTTATATGTTTTTTATAAAGAGCTTGTGATTTCTTATAGCGACTAAAAAGTTCCATCCTAATTTCAGGGAGTGTTGCGGCTTGTGCTTGGCGTCTTTGCTTTCGTAGAATCTTTCGCTCTTTAGCTAGGTCTGGAGTCCACCAAGATGCGTTATTCCTAATTTTAACTTGCTTAGTTTTGAAAGTTCTATGGCAGGCTGTAATAATTTCATAAATAAAACTATCATAGGCCTCATCTAAATCTATAGCACTATTGCAAACATCAAGTTTAATAATCAGTTCAGGAATGAAAGGAAGCAGACAACGTTTAAGCTTATTTTGTCCTCCATAATTAGTCTTAAATCTTCTCTTTTGTTGATATTGTAATGTACAGTGAAGAGTAAAGGTGATGGCATTATGATCACTTAATGTTATCCAGTCTGTAACCGTCCAATTGCCAATTTTTCTAGCTATACTCTCTGATGCTATTGTAACATCTGGCCATCCTTTGGCACGTATGGTTTGAAAGGTAGGAGGTGCATTAGTGTCATTGATTATTACTAGTCTATTGGATTCTACAAAGTCTAAGAGCTGCGCTGAACGTGAATCTTCAATAGGCGAACCCCAGAGACTACTTGAAGCATTGAAATCTCCTCCAATAATAATATTTGTGAATTTAAGGAATCTTAAATAGTCCAATTCAGGAAGAATTCGATCTATGTCGGTACTAGGAGGAAAGTAAGCTGAAGTGATAAAGATGTCACCATCTTGACAGTTAATTACTATTGAGACTGTATGTTGAGTGGCTTTCCATAATGTTGGTGTTAGTGGACCATTATAGACTATTGTGGCTTTCATATTAATAGAATTGTAAATTTTATTCTGTGTGGTGGAGCCAGTTAGTGTATTATCTCGATTAATATGACAGTCTTGTAAAAGTGCAATAGGAATATTCTTATGAAACTGTGTCTGAAGCATTAAAGCAGTTGCAGCTCTGGAATTTTGTAAATTACATTGAACAAAGCTCAGGTCTGTGAGATGCATAATTGGTAATTTGGTTGCCATTAGTTCGCTTTTTGAAGGGCGCGCTGAAGAGCTTCCCTGTACGACTGACATGTTCTTGAGTTAGCTGGATGACAACAATCAAAGTCAGTGCCTTTATTTTTATTATTAGAGATGCAGTTATGGCAGTTGGGCGTAGCAGTACAGTGGCCACTGTCTTGCTTATGTGTGTCTGCACAATTGACACAAATTGCCTCGTTCTGACAGAATTTACTAGAGTGGCCTAATTCCTGGCAGTTGTAACACCTTAATATACGGTGATAGGTTCTGAATGGGCAAGAGTTGAAACCGAGGTATAGTCGTCCGCGAGATCCCAGTTTCTGGGAGTATTCCTTATCCAAAGAATTATCCAGTTGTTTCTAGAGTCAGTACGGTGTAGTGGAGGTCTTGGATTTATTGCACCCTCTATTTCAGTGGGGAGATGAGCTTGAAAAGCTGATATAATGTCTTGTGCAGTGAGATCCTCAGGCACACCAAATAAAATTATAGAATCCTTAATTGGTTTCGGTTCTCTGTAGCTGATCTGATCTTTCAATACTTTGTCAGAGTGAAGAGACTCTTTTAATTTATTTAGATGTTCTTTAGTGTGACACCTAAGAAGTAATTCTTTGCTTTTGGTGGTACGAATCTGTTGTAGTGGAATACCAAGTTTGGAAGGATTGACTTTGGAGGCTAAATGGTGTTGTAGGGCAGAAGGAGTTATAGTTGGATCAGTGGATTTAACTAAGAGAACGTGATCTGTAAGTTTATGTTGAACCTGTGGTCTCTTTTTCTTTCTCTGTACCAATTGGAAAGGAGCTTCTTCTTCAGTACGCTGTACTATTTCAGAGTATAAAGGTCTATCGGTGGCAGGTTGAAGAGTGGGTAGTTGTGAAATGGGTTCAATAATAGACAAAACCTTTTTTATAGAATCGGATTGTCCGTTCAAAACGTCAATTTGTGTCTGTTGGGCGTTGATGAGTAGTTCTTGTTCCAAGAATATTTTCTGTGCAAAGTCTATGAAATCAGTGAGTATTTTAGTGTCTTCTTTGTTCAATTTATGTTTTGCACGTTTTTCGCCCAAGAACTTATAAATAAATGAGCTATGTGCACTAAAACTCTCCAATCTCGGAATTGATGAGTCAATATCAGGAGCTATAATGGTATCTTCAGATGTAATTGATGTGGTGGGCTAATTGTACTAAGTTAGAATCATGAACAGCCATCTGGCTAATGAATCATCAAAGAAGAAAATAAGAAGGTAGTTGTATGTGAAAAGTTTGGAAATAATGATAAGAAACAGAGAAGTATTGATTTAAACTGTAGACTGTGTAAAACAAGCTATGTCAGAAGTGTGATAATGTTAATCCTATGGAAAATAAATTTTTATGATATCACCTCCAAAATTAACAATAAGATGTCAATATGGTCAGAAATAATCGTGACACTCTTGGAATTTTGAAAATATGTCAATTTACTGAGTTATTAGCATTCAAAGTGTCAAAAATTGACATGCAAAAAGGTATCAATTAAATAGAAAAATGTATTAAAGTTGGATCGTTATAACAGTCAAAATTGGGTAAAAATAAATATAGCGATTTTGAGGCAAAGTGAAGGAAGTCAATGAATCTTATTGTGTTTAAGATAGATGTAATGAAATTTAATATGTGAGCACGTGTAAAAGCATAAGGAAAAATGATAATAAAATAAAATGATAGGAATTAAATATTTAGTTAAGTAATGAATAAATATTTAAAGTCAATAATGAATAAATATTTAAAATAATGTAAAAAGATGTGGCAATCACAGTTTAAATATTTCAGAAGAACAGGAAAATATTAAGTAAATGTAATTATGGGGAATAATGGTATATTGTTATGTAACCGACTAATATAAAATTATAAATAGAGGAAATATGAAATTAACTAGATAAAATAAATAAATATGGATACTGTGAAATGAATAAATAACAAATTACATAAATACAAATAATTAATAAGTTTAAGTAAGAGAAAGGAAGATAATTATGATATATCAAATGAACGTATATATTAAGAAAAAAAACTTATCTACTCTATCGGGTGTCTGAGTTAGTATGGGATGTGATTCTAATTCCTCAAAGACAGATGGGAGAAGTCCATATGTATCCAGCATCCAATAATTATCCAGAATTACTGAAAAAACATAAAACTTAGCTCCTTGAAAGACGATTTCAGTATGTGATACAATGCTCTGTTATGGTTGAATCCAACTGAATTTTCAAAGTCCAAAAAATCTTGATAAATTCGTAAATATTTGTTCAAAAATTCCAAAAAAAGGTCTCAAAATGCTCCTCTCATGATGCGCAATAAAAGGAATCCAAATTAGAAAAATCCTCGAAATATTTCCGCAATTACAGATATATATTCAAGAGCGTTAAATTTATCCAAGCAACAGTTAACCATCAAATTTACACTAGTCTCACAACACCAAAGTCTGTCAAGCAAAGTCACCAGCCTGTATCAACTGCGGGGACTGTAACTACCGCAACGGCACCTCCTACTACTTTGAACATCCGGCATACCACCCGGAATGCCCGATGTACCAGAGAGCCGTCTACAACACACGCTGCAACACACAATACTAAAGCTATAACATCACAGCAGCCTACCAATGCTATGTTACTACCTAATGCGTCTGAAGAAGCAACACTTTCTCACAAGAGATCCTACCGACAAATATCGACAACCCAGTCAACCTGATTCTACCTCATTCTTCAGCAGGCTCCATAAAATGCACGCAAATTAACCTCCAGCGGGCAGAAGCAGCTAATACGCAACTAGTGCAGTATGTCCTCGATCATGAGATAGATATCATTCTTCTCCAAGAGCCTTACTGCAGAAATGGCGCAATAGCCTGCCTACCACTCTCATGGAAGATCTTCCAGCGGAAAGCGCATCTTAACGAACTACCCCCGAGAGCGGCGATCATTTGTTGTAATCCACAATGGTCCCCACTCATTATCAAGCAGGCACGAGATCATGTTGCAATTCTTCTGAATTATAATAACTCCCAGATTATCCTATCATCCGTCTACAGCTCTCCACCAGAAGACATCAGCAATGCAGTAGATAGTATAGCAGAAATACACAGAAAACATACTACCATTCCTCACGTAATAAGTGGAGACCTAAATGCGCACAACATTTGGGGATACCCAGATACCTCACCGAAAGGAACAGCGTTAGAAGAATTTATTATGACAGCCAATCTACAGTTAATAAATACTCAGAATGCCCCACCGACGTTCGACAACTCATACAACAAAGGATGGCCTGATTTAACAATAGCTACAAGTAACATAGCCAACAATATAACAGATTGGAGGGTCACAGACGACGAGAGTTGCTCTGATCATAAATATATCCACTTTGCAATTAATACCGACACAAGCATCACTATCCTTAAGCGCTACAAGATCCCAGGCAATAAACTGCGTGCATTAACAAAGGCTTTCTCGGATACCCTACAGAGTGAAGAAGAAGTAATAGACCAAATAAACAGCCCAGAGGAATTAGACACTTATACAGATCATCTCCTCAATACATTGCGATGTATTTGCGACAAGCTCCTGAAGACTCGCACTGCTAAACGCATACAAGGCATATGCTGGTGGACTAAGGAACTACGCCAATTACGGCAAAAGTGCAGAGCCCTAAGACGGCGTCTCCGAGGTGTAATGGACGAAGCCACCAAAATGGCATTGCTGACCACATTCCGCAGGGAAAGAGCGCATTATAAAAAATGCATACTACGAGCCAAAGTCAATAGCTGGAGGAAATTTTGCACAGCTAATACCAACGTCTATGGAATCCTGCATAAACTAGCTACAAATAAAGTTTACAAGCCTGACCAGCTTTATGCCCAATCAGCCAATAACTCAGACAACACCAATCTTGCAGAAACCACAGCATCTGCTATCCTTAATGCAATCTTCCTAGCAGATAACCCGGATGATGACTCAACAGAACAACAGAAGATACGGGACAACCATTCCATTCCTAACACACCAGACGACATACCCTTCGACTCAGCTGAAATACAGCAAATCTTCCGTTTTCTTCCCATAAAAAAGGCTCCGGGACCAGACGGTCTAGATTATGCAATAATAAAGGTGGCTTACACATCCCGCCCTACCTTCTTCGAGAAATATTTCGGCAAGCTCTTAAAATACCAGATCTTCCCTACTGCTTTCAAAAAAGGAGAAGTGGTCCTGTTCCTGAAGAAGCAGAGATCCCCAGATGACCCAAGCTCGTTTCGGCCAATTTGCCTACTTTCGTCTCTGGGAAAAATTTATGAAAAATTACTGGTAAACAGACTTAAATTCCATCTCCAGCAGACCAACTTCCTCAACCCACGGCAATACGGGTTCCGAACTGGCTTGTCAACCACGCATGCCCTGAGTCATCTTAAAGATAGCATAGAACAAAATAGAGGCAGAAATCTTCACACGGCATTCATATCCCTGGACCTGCAAAGCGCCTTTGACACCCTCTGGTGGCCTGCTATAAAGCAAGCACTTAGAGAGGCACAATGTCCCAAAAACATCTTTAACATCATCACGGACTATCTACATGCACGTAGCCTCATAGTAGCCAACAACAATGGCCTCACTATCAAGCGGCAGGAAAGAGGGTGTCCACAAGGCTCTTGCGCCGGTCCGTTGCTCTGGATAATCACCTTTAACTCCATACTACAACATGAATGGCCTTTGCACACAGATATCATAGCATACGCCGACGATGTAGCTCTTCTGGTGTCTGGCCGCACAAGAGATGAACTGGAACGGAATGCCACAGAAACCTGCTCGATATTCACGGACCTATGCAATAAACTTAAGTTAATCATCTCTCGACAAAAGTCCGCAGCCATCGTAATTCCACGTCCTGGCACAAATCCCACAAGACGTCCATGTATAAAGCTACTGGACAAGAACTTAAAAATAACGAAGACGATTAAATATCTAGGAGTCACTTGGGATCAAAGACTCACCTGGTTACCGCACCTCCAAAAAATACGTACAAAAACATCGACCATCGCAAGGAAAGCCAGGCAATTTCAAGGGAGAAATTGGGGACAAAACCCCCATATCAGGAAACTATTGTATCTAACAGTGGCAGAGAGAATAATTCTCTACGCAGCAGTCATATGGGCACAACCAATGAGCAGCCGAAAGACCAAGCTACTGACCACAATTCAACGGCCGTTTGCATTAAACATCTGCGGAGGTTATCGCACAACAGCGTCCAGCGCCGCCACGATACTTGCAGGCCTGCTGCCATAACATAAAGGCAGAGGCAGAGACTACCTATGTACGAATCACCCATCACAGACAAGAAGCCACATATGCAGGAATTACGTTCAGAACAACAGACTATGAACTCCCTGGCAGTGTGCAACACATCCACCCTGCCATCAAAGGTAGAGGGATCCATGTCAAAATCCAACATCAGCAATCGCACTCCAGACAACACACTTCCTCTGCGATTACGCAACTGTTCACTGATGGATCAAAACATGATCAGGGAGTGGGCTGCGCGTTTGCTCACTACGAACATGGCACACTAGTAAAGGAATGGAAAGGACATCTCACTAACAGCAATAGTATCTTCCAAGCAGAGGCACTAGCAATATTGAATGCGCTACGACATGCCCTCAACCTTTCCCTTACCAATGCGACTTTTTACACGGACAGCATGTCAGTGCTACACGCACTCAGGGATCATCACCACACTTCACCCATCATCATAGATATACAGCAACTTTTACGCAATAATCATCAAGCCCGCTTTAACATGGTATGGGTGAAAGGACACTCCGACAACGAATGGAATGACGTCGCAGACCGTCTGGCTAATGAGGCTGCCAACAACATCCACGTACAAACTATAAGAGCCCTTACCCCCGTCTCACACCTCAAAAAAAAAACTCTGCGTAATATCTGTAAAGAAAAGTGGCAAGAAGAATGGAATAGTTGCGACACAGGGAGAAGGACGTATAACTTCCTACCAAAGGTAGACACGGAACGTCTTATAACAATAGCCCCACTGACACAGTACATAACGGGTCATGGCCCATTTGCATCTTATTTTATGCGTCATGGCATCTCAGCATCTGACAATTGTGTCTGTGGCATGCTAGGTTCTCCCGAGCACTACCTATTTGACTGCGGTCTAACAACAAACCACCACTTACCACATCCAATGAATGATAGAACACTTTACTATTGTTTCATAATCAAACACCTGCCAGCTATAAGGAGTATCTGCACAGTTGTACAGCAAATCAACGCCCTAGGGCAAGACATTTGCGAGCCACAGTAGCATGGTACTGCAGACAATGTACTCAACGATTAGATATTCGCAGTATGTACACATTCTGTAATACACATTCCACATTCAATTTTGAGCCTCGTGTTAACATCCGCTTTCAATAGCCACCAACTTGCAGAAATAATGTTACTGACATGTTTATCAGTGTAAAGCACTGGGCACCCAATGGAATGATGTGTTATCGTAAATCGAAATATATAATATCCGTACAATGCACGAATATAGTGTATGCAACGAAATATGTAATTCATGCAACAGAAGCCCCTAATGAAAGTATGTACATTATGTATTATGTGAACTGAGCATATTTCCGCACAGCGCTACTGCTTTACGCACACGTTACTATGTCTGATATGTTTCTTCTGTGTGTAACATTTGCATTTATGTGCTCTACGTGTTTCCATATGTATTCTATGTGTCATGATATGTATTCTCGTGTGTGTTTTTGTCTTTATGTTACGTAATAACGAGTGTGTTTTTATGCTTTTACGTTGAA
The DNA here is from genome assembly GCF_044657685.1 of Stegodyphus dumicola. NCBI lineage: Eukaryota > Metazoa > Arthropoda > Arachnida > Araneae > Eresidae > Stegodyphus > Stegodyphus dumicola. Next base: position 91,569,917 of record NC_140772.1, on the reverse strand, counting down.
TTTTGTATATCTATGTGTTTCAGCTTATATGAGTGTTTTAGTGTTTTAATGCTATCCTTTATATTCTTTTTTAAGTTATTTTGTGTTATTAACAACGTCCTATGTAAAAACTACCCGACATCTAGCACCTGTATGGCCATGTAAACTCCCGGTGCAGCCTCACGGGGCTCCAGCGAGTTGCTTTTTCGAGATAGTGGAGGACGTGGGACATATGCCTGTTTACCTATGTTATACGCCAGGCGTCCCCGTCCTCCGTCACCTGTCACCTGCAGTCATTTGCGAAATTGTATTTATTGCTGCGTAATATAACATGAAGAATCTAAAGACACGAGCTATGTTAGAAAAGTCCGAATACGGGGGTAAGTCCGCTTAATATTAAGTAAATAGGTATCTCGCTAATTTGGCGAGATATCACCAAGCTGACAACAGTGTTGGCGACTTATTTTGTTGCCAAATTTGGCCAGAAATCGCCAAAAGTCGCCAAACTTAGCGTCAATTTAGCGACATCTTGGTCTGGTCCCTATATCACAGCAATAGGTATTGTAATGGAATAAATATAATTGATCACCATATTATCTGCAACCGTAATTTGACCCTCATATTGCATTCCAGTAGTTTACAGCAGCAAAAACTAGAAGTACCTTGGCGGCAGGTTGAAAACTGTGTAAGGAAAGAGAGAGAGCATCTGCTATCAGTTGTTTACTTATTGTTCTTGCGAGTTCTTAGTTCAGCGTTAATTGAGATATATCCGGGTTAGCTTACTCTTTAGGTGCTCTTTACATTGCGCTGTATTAAACGCTCTTAGTAGTTTGAAGTGTAACTGCTGACTGTACTGTGCGATACTGTGAACTGCTGTACGAGTACTTCTGTGAAACATTCCAGAGCTTTGAAGTGTTTCATATGATAAAAAAAACTTTTATTAGCCTATCGTCTGACCTGTGTGCATTTTATCTATTACGAACTCTTACGGACGTAGTAACACAAATAAATAAATAATAATAATAATAATGATACATTAATGCTTATATGATCTGAAATTTTAATATAAGCTTTATGAAATTTTAATGCTATCAATGTTAAATGAATTATTTGCGATTTCCAAGTAAGTGTACTTCCTTTGTTTACAATTTTGATGTTATTCATGCATGCAGCTATCTGTAATATGAAAAATTCAGAATGTAGGCTGCAATTTTCACACGAGTTGCATTTAAGCGATTTTGTTATGCTCTATGGAATGGATCAAACAGTAAAATTCTGATATTTTTAATTTTTTTCATCCAACGAAGATATATTCTAAAATCGTTTAAACAGTAAATTAAAAATATTAAACCGAATTTTAAGAAACTAGTTTGTATATCGCATTTGTACTCGACAAAGAGTATGTATACAGGATATGACCTGGATATCTCGTCAGGAAATAGGTTAAAAATCGATGAAAAATTTCAACCATGAGGGAATTTATATAAGCTAAATGAGATGAATGTAAATTTGCGATAAGATAAGAATGAGAGAAACATGCCTAAATGAGAACATTTACTTAAGCTGAAATATTGTACAAATGTTTCATTCATAAAACATGAAAAAATTTAACTCTAGCATTCAGTGAAAGTGCAGATAATATTTTATTTACTAAACCTCTCGATGGTCATCTCACAAATATCGCGCGTATTTGGGAAGAAATAATTGCTTAATCTGGTAACCGTCGAGGGGTTAAATACTAGCGACTTACATGACTGCGCTGTTAAACTAGTAATTTTAAAGAGAAATATATATATATATCACTCATTAGATCTCCTGTCTGACACATGTAAGAGAACACTGTTGAAATACCGGTATGATTTCTGTTTAGTAGCGTCCTTCAAACGATTCAGTTCAAATTTTCATGACATTCTGTTAATTAGTTTACAGGTTACAGTAATTTTAGTGACCCCAGTTTTGTAATTTTCAAAACAATGCATAAAAAGAATTTTGTGTTTTGATTAAATATTATTTTTTGATGGCGAAAACTACTGTTTTGAAACCAGTGGCCTCGTAAGCGTTCTAGAGACTGCACCTGGGAAATCAACTGTTATTGACTGGTAAGCTGAAATTAAACGCGGTCGTAACTAACGCAGCTGACGCTTCACACTCTGGTTGCCCAAAATCGGTACTTGTTAGTTGAAACATTAAAAAAAGGACACAAAATGGTTTTGAAAGACTGTCAAGTGATGCTGCTTGAGATAGCTGATATCTTAAAAATATCAGAAGGTAGATTGATAACGAAAATATAAGCATAATAATAAGATTGATAACGAAGTTATAGTATCCATGCTTTTTTTGGTAGCATAACAACGTGGACCCTACGTAGAGGACGAAGTAGCGAATACTCGTTATGTCTTTGAAGAATAAATACTTCACATGAAGCTTTAAATAACCCTTTTATTCGAAATAAAATAAACAGACGCACGTACTTAGTGCTCACAATTCACGACCACATTTGGCTAACTTAAATTTAACATAAAATAAGAATGTAACAAATCGGTAATAAGTTTGGCCAAAGATTAGCTCCTTAGCTTAACTAAACGCTAAATCGGTTGCACACAGCAAAGCCGAGCCTAGAAATATCAGTATAAATTGAAAGTGTTCTAACACCGACTAGAGGGCTAATTTCAAATAGGCAGCATAAACTCGGAACTAACTCCGGTAGTACTCCTCACGAACTTTCAAAACGCAACTTAAATATTGCTTCTGAAACACGCTTAGTTTAGCATAATACGTCATTTAAAATGTACATTCCGGCAGGAAGCTTAAATCAGGAGAGAAAGGAAAGTAGAACTAAAAATAATTGGTTAGAATAAGATAATAAGTAAGGTGCTTTTGAAGTGGGTACCGTATTTGCTTACGCCGGACCACCCCCACCCCCCCCCCAAAAAAAAAAAAAAAAAAGGGAAGAAAGATCGTCAGCTGAATGGACGCAGGCGATGAAATTCGCCCAAAAACTCAAAAGTGATCTGTCAAGGTTATGGCATCCGTATTTTGGGATGCACATAGTATTTAGTTCATCGACCATTATTGAGAAAGATTAAACTTTCAATAGAGAATAATACATGGCATTATTGAATCGACTGAGTGTAGGAATCTAGAAAAAAATCACCTCACATGCAAAATAAAAATGTACTATTTCATCAAGACTGTGTCCCATGTCACAAGTTGATGAAAACGGTGGTTAAACTGAATGAATTACGCTTCGAAATCATTCCCCACCCACCATACTCTCCAGATCTGACCTCGGCGCTTACTAACGTTTTGCAGACATTAAATAGAGAAAGAAATTTAGCTCAAATGAAGAATTGATTGCCGATTTGAGGCCTATTTTAAGAGCAAAGACATATTGTCCTGCGAAGAAAGCTTCGAAACGTTAGTGCGTTGGAGTTAATATCTTTAAAGAGAGGAGTTTGATGACGAATAATGTCGAATTTGTGAAGCAAAATTGTTTTTCTTAGATAGATCGGAGACTTATTGAAACTATATAGAATAATTTCATCCAAATATTTAGTACTTTAACCAATATCCTGGATTACATGCATTTTATTGAAATAAAAAATAAAAATATTATTAAGAATATCTACATAATTAAGAATAGCTATTATTAAGAATTGCTATTAAATAGCTTAGTTTATTAATAAATAGCAGAAAAATTAAATTTGTAAATTAAATATCTAACACTTTGCCGAATAGTGACACTCTGGAGAGTGGAAGATGAAAGTAAATTATGTCTTTCAGTGGCAGCACATTGCTTTTAAATACTAGAGTTTATTGATTAAATTTGAAAGATAAATATTCTAGTATTTAATTATTCTAGTATTAGTATTGTAAAATGGTAGCATATTGGCGAGCCGAAATTAAAAATGCTTGATTTCGAGCGGTGGGAACGCATCGCCTTTTTAATCGCTGATTTTGTCATTTAAAAATTCATTTTGCTGAAAAGGAGCTTCATTGTACATGTTCGGATGGAGAATGTGTGTTTAAAATGTGGTGGCTCAGGATACGCTCTTTTTCTACAATGAAAAAACGTCTATGCACTCAGACAAATACGTCATAATTTAATAATAGCGATGTAATAAAAAACGACATGGAGAAATTCATGAGCATGCTGGGTAAAAAATAAGAAAAAATGCATAAGATTAATAGTCAGGAAATATAAGTCTTAATTGCAACTTCATTATGAAAGATAAGAAATTTGCATCAAGATTGTATTTAAGTGTTTCCCAAAGCTATTGTCGCTTAGCTTGATATAGTTTCTGACAGAGGTGTATGGAAATGCACTTGCATATTCTCTAGTAACAATTAAGCCAAAAAGGCACTCCTTTATAGAAACTGTTATAAATGAAGACAGACACGAAGCGAAGTCAATTAGCGTTTATACTGTATTTTGTGTGTAATTAAATAAGATTTTAGTACATATTGAATTTTATATTTATTTATAAAAATTCAAAACCATCTCTAAAGTTTTCAAAATAGTGATAAATCATTTCCAATTGATGTTTTAATCTTCAGTCACAATAGAAAATCACTTTTCGGGTTCATTTAAAAAAATTTTTGAAACCTAAAGAACACCATGTTTTGCAAAGACGAATGCAAAATTTAACATGCTATTTATTTTTCTTTTACTCTCTTTCTAGAACCTCATGCATCAACTCTACCTAGAGTAACGTTTCATCAACTCCAAGTGCGAACTGAAGAAGGTGCTTCCGCCCAACTACCATGCGTAGCTCAAGGAAGTCCTCCGCCCTCATACAGGTAGGTGATTGGAAGCCTCGAAATTGATTTATGCTGATTACGGGAAGTTAACAAATTGGTCGGAGATTTCTTGAAAAGAAACGTTTTTTGTTCATGTAATAGATGAATGTAATGGACGGATTGCGTTGGACCTTTCAGAGTATATTGAGGGCACGGAAAGGTGAGATTAAAATTAAAGTTTCCTTCCAGTACTTTTTCAAAGGAAGAGAAGGAAATTGCCAGATATTTGAAATTTAATAAAACGGAATTTCTTTCGAAGTTTAATTTTCAAATATGAATGGTAGATTTATTTTGTGCTTTGGCTGTTGGTAGTTTGAGGAACAAAGTTCGAACTCATTGACGTGAGTTTCTTTCAATCTTGCAAAAGGAAACACTTTTAGAAAAGTAACTAATTTTGCATAAAGTAACAGCTGGGATTTATGATATTTTTTCCACAAAGGCACCATAAATGGCTCAGCTCAGTGCTTTTTATTTACTTATTTATTTATTTATTTTGAAAATCTCTAGAAAGAAAATCATTGCATAATGATGTTATATACATAATGTGCTTTATTTAAATTTAAGTAATGCAGTTAGATTTTCTTGAAGTTTCACAAATGTAAACCTTTATAAGTGAGTGTAAAATCTGAAAAACTTTGCTTAAGATACAGGTTGTAAATTATGCACTGGCTTTAAACAGCAATTATCTAAAATGCATATGCTGAATTTTCGTGTATAATTTCTGTCTGCCAATATTTTCGTATAGTCTGGTTAATAGCTTTTAAAAACAAAAGCTATTTCCATTTTCATTATTTCAAACTAACGAACAAAATCTATTTCATTATTTATTACTTCATACTAAGAAAATGTTTCACCTTTATTTATAACTATTAATACATTTTGCCAAGCATTTGCGTTTTTTAAGGAACACTGTGCAGCAGTATAAAGCACATATCCTTTTCCCGTTACTCTTTTTTTGGGCTTATACTGAGACAAACAGAGAGCAGACGACATTTTTCAGATTATTCATTATAAAACGTACTCAAATATCCACGTTATTCTATCAAAATACGCATATGAAATTTGTGTAAAGCTAACACAGTGAAACTAGCAGTAAATTTATATTCAGCTTCAAATTCATTATTTAATATATACTGACGATAACAAAAATGGTTTCTATCAGGCAAATATTTAGACATTTATGTTTTCATGATAATCTCAATCCTGAAGATCATTGTTTAGTTTGAGATCGTAGACTGCCATGTGTGCCTGTTTGTGATTTTCTTTTCCGAGAAAGGAAATCAATTTACATTTAGTTTCCTATTGAATTTGCCAAAACGTATGCAAAATTACAAAAAATAGAGTTAATAAATGTACCAATTAAGGGAAGTAGTAAATTGATAAAGCATTTACGGTTAGATATTGAATAAATTCTCAATATAAATACTCATTTTTTAACTAAGTATATTTTGCATTATTAATGAAATATAGTAGCAAATAATTTAAAGGGAATTATAGTGAAACATTCCAAAAACACAAATTACTGACTCAACAGTAAAGAACTTCTTGAAATCATTATCGATCAATGAAGTACTTTCTTTTAAACCCGATTTGATGAAAGTTCAAGGAATGTATTTATGCAAAAGCAATTTCTAAAATTTAAGAAATGAAGAACTTACTGAAAAGTAAACATTCTATTTGTGATAGTAATTTTCTTTGTCAAACATTATTTACAATTCAGAGAATTTCCTTTTTTTTTTTTTAATTTATCGACTTTTGTGCTTCTTGCAGTTTGTTATATTCTTTTAGATAGAGAAAATTATAAATAACAAAAAAAAAATGGACGCACAGTAGTTTCTTTCTTAATTATCTGGACTTTATCGATTCCAGCAACTTTCTAATTATTTTGACTTTCAACATGGCTTTTGTAAGCAAACTCTTTTTAATGATCTTCCAAATAACTGCAAGAAAGACAGCCAAGAAAAGGACGAAATGATATCGCTCTTTTTTTATCATTTCAAAACTATAAAAACATTTTCAAACTTAAAAAAAAAAAAAAAAAAAAAAAAAAAAAAAAAAGCATTTAAAATAGATTTGAAGTCAACACACAGAATAAAAACATGTGCTTGAATAAAATCAAGATAAATATTAAAGTATTTAACTCTACTTTCAATAGCACCTGTTTGTTTTTATAAAAGAATCAGTTAGTATTATCACACTAGAGCCTTTGAGCTGCTTAAGCTGGATGGTGGTTAGTGACTCAGACTGCCGTAGGCCCGGATTCGAGTCCCAGAGAAGGCGTGGATGTTTGTAAATGTATAATGTCTGTGGGGCATGGGGCACTCTAAATATACGGCACACCCATAGTCCTCCAGAGAGAGGTTTGTGGTAAGGGAAGAGGGGTCGAAGACACTCGGGCTCGTCCCCACAGGGGTGTTATCCTTCAAAATTTGGATGGAACTGAGCAACGCCTTCACCTGCATAGTGCCGAAGACAACAGACGCAATTTTGTGAGATTAATCACAACAACAATAACAGACTTTGCAAGAAAATTCTTTGATAAAATCAATAAATAATACCAATCATTTCTGAAAATTTTATTTTAAATATGAAGCCTCAGTTTCTTTCTTTGAGTACTCTGTTTTTCATTTTCTACCAAAGAACGAATTGTATTACTTATTTCTATTATTTACTAGTAAATTACATAGAAACTACAATTAGTTATTTTATTAATCCTTTAATTAATAACGTATCGATGTTTCTTGGAAAGGAAAGCATGCTGCAGATAAAGAAAGCAGGGCAGCATTTTGTTGCTGTTTCAAAATTTCTAGCTAGCAGCATTGAAATTATCATTTTAAGCTTATCTATACAAAATAATATATTTTTATTTATTACTTAGTTAAAACCTAAACAAAATAAGAACTAGTCAATAAATTAAAGGTTACCTCATTTAAAACATTATGTATTAACCTTCTTGAAAATTTTAATAGTGTTCTAAATTTTTATAAAATGGGCCCATAATCGAAATAACATGCTAAATTTTTCGTAAAATTAAGAAACATAATTAGCGGCATTGGCATACTTTTATAAAACAATTTTTATAATATTTGAAGTAGACAGAACAGATAAACGTTCAGTAACTTACATTTGGTATCGGTTAAAATAAGTTGTCTAACTTTCCCATCCTTGGAAATGACTTCAATATTTAAAGTTTACGAACGCAATATTAATTAATTCTTACTACTTTCTTTTTGTCGCCCTTTTATCTGGTACAATTTTAACTAAATATTGGATGAAAATATATTTTCAGTTCCCTCCTCCTTCTAGATTTTATTCTGTCAGTTTTCGTTAATTTAAATCCTTTTAGCTAAAATTTAATTAATCTATAATGTTGTCTTTCAGCCGATACGCAAGTTATACATTGGATGGTATTAAAAGTTGTTTATGAATTGCAGAACTCAAAACCTTGTTATTAGTCACACATGAGTGATGGTCATAGTCGTGCATTGAGGCACTGAGAAGAAAGAGCATTAGAAGCCTACATTCTTCAATCCGCTACCCAAACCTTCCAAATGTTAGCATGGGTACTATTCGGTGCTCATTCCTTTCACCTGTAGTCCGCACATCTCTGACTTACACAAGCCACAGTTACATTACTTAGGTTTTACTGCGTCATATCTTCTTGCCTCCGTAATTCTGCTTTTCAGCAAGTTAAAAAGACAGGCTATGGAATTCTACGTTTATTTAATACATAGTGTTTGCCAGTCCTGTGTTGGCAGGAATGTTTCTCCCCAACTAAAAATGTCTGAACCGTTGTAGAGACAACTGTGTAGAGAGTAACTATCGGGTCAAAACCTGTTGGCTGACAAAAAAAAAAAAAAAAAAAAAAAAAAAAAAAAAAAACAGCATTGAAAGCGTTGAAGATGTGTGGACGAGAATACCCCACACTGCTATAGAGAGTCCATTCTTCTTTTCAGCCCAAACGTATCATAGCTGCTGTTGTGTGGTGTGCAGAAGTGGATACTCAGGATAACGCTTTCTGCATGTTCTGTACGACATCAAAAATTACCTTAACTTTTAAGCATTTCGTCATTCCATTACGATCCATTTGTAAAATAAGTATGGTTTAGCTAATTGCTTAATTTATTAATGTTGACAGTATACATTTATTAGTGCAGCAATTTTACTGTTCCACAGTGAAGGAAGTCGTGGGATTCAAAAGTAGCGCACCTAATTTAGATTGGACAAATAACCAATTGGCAGAATTAAGAACTAAGGGACATTAGCATACAGGGAGCTTAAAGTAAGAAAATATATTTTTTAAGATAATCCTATTAGTTTTCTCCTCCTAAAAGAAACGCAGATCTTTTTTAAACTGAAGCAGCGTCTATAATTTATTTGTTGCGTAATTTTATTCCTTTGTTTTAGAAATTTCATATAAAGCATTTTAACTTTCAGAAGACAATTTTGCATCTTTACTTTAAAATTATTTATGAGAAAACATTTTATCAAATTTAAGAATCGGAAACCGAATTTCGTTGGAGAGAAGAAAGAAAGTTTTATTTAGACTTAAATATAACTCTTATTTTGCAAACAATACAACTTATTTTGAAGTGCACTGCGCTTAATTCTGTTGATGTTATCATATCATTGCTAGAAAATATTACATGTTTTTAATATTTGACAAAGAATATCAATCAGATGTCAGAAGTAAACTTATGTTAAAAATAAAACTATTCCATGTGTACTCACAAAAATAAATCAATGTAATGTAAGTGGAGAATGGTGTAGTTTTTAACCCTTTCGCCGTCCTTTACTGTCTGCGAAAATTCTCCTCAGCGGCCGTCTGTTTTTCGTAGCGTGTAATGTTGTTTTCTCTGTACAACATAACTTTTCATACACAACTTTCGTAGTGGATGAATGTCAAGGACTATTGAGTAAAATTATAAGGAAATAAAGCATAATGGAAAAATAATATCTCTGCTTATTTCTAACAGCAGAATAATTTGATAACATCTCTTCCAGGCGGTCTACCCCTCCCATTTTGTTGTTGTAATCTTTTACAATTATTGGTCTTTTACAGTTCTTTTGCGTGTTCCAACATTAGTCATCGAGTTATTATGGACTGTACTCATCAAACGTATATCCTTTTTGTCTTTCCAATTCAAAACCTCATTTTTTCTCTTTCTCTGCTGAGTAGACGTTGAAGCCATCTCTCACTGTCTTGAATCTTATGTAAAATGGCGCGAATATTCATAAAACCAGAGGCAAATTCAATTAGAAATAGAATTGCTGATTAGTGTTGCTCTCTAGGAGGTATTAGAACAAGCAAAACTCAAACAAGTAAAAATTTAGAAAGCATTTTAAACGTTTAAAAGTTTTAAATGTAGAAGAACGCTTGTAGCGCGTTACGGCCGCTTTGCAGAAGTTTCACTTGAACGCGCTAGACGCGTTATGGAAGACAAAGAGGTTAATAAGAGACAGAAGTAATCTCTCAAAGCTGATAGCTAAATAATCATTGTCTTATAATACAGATCAAGTTTTCATTTTATACGCTGTAAATCAAACGAAATTTGAGTGTTGTTCAAATTAATATTTCAATTATTTATAATTTATATGTTTCAATAAACTCAATTTGTACCATTGCTTTATAAACATGTTTTGAATGATTTATTTCATTCATAATTATCATTTCGAGAAATCGCGTGGATGAGCCATTTTAGGACAATTTTCATCCCGTATATCTTTGGAGACGTTTGATCCCACACTTTTTTTTTTCAAAACTCTCTAACTACAGATCACGTTATGCAGTGTCTCAAAACGTGAAGAACATTCTGTTTTAGCACAAATATTTCCAAAAATATGACTTTCATTTAAATAATTGTTTTCGTTATCTTTCCATTAATTGAATCGTAACCAGATAAATAACTTTCAAAAATCTTTGACGAAAACATTTTAAGGAAATTAAATAAAAGTGTGTAAGTGTATATATTATACTTCAGATGCAAGCACAAAATCTTTTTTTTTTTTTTTTTTTTTTTGGTCATTATGTATACATATTGAAACTTTATAAGGTTTTAAATAGAAGTAGAAATATAAAGAAGATTATTTCTTGTGTCTAGGAAACAAGAGTACACATTCCGCGTTCAAACAAGCACTTGTCTGTAAGTCTAATATACAGAGTTATGTAAAAGAAGCCGAATGAAAATTAGAAACAATATTTCAAATTTTGTATCTAATTTTTCTTTCCCTATTAAATACATAATTAGATACAGCACAAACACAACAGGTACAGCACAAACATATTAAAGCAGTTCGATTACTTTAGATTTGTACCAATGGCTATATTACAGGTAATATCTCCGTAAATATGTATTAATTTATTACTGATATTTTCCTTTGATACATGAGAGAAATACGTTACAAATTTTCAATAACTGGAATTAATTTAATTTGGCTTCTTAGGTAAGAAAAATATTATATTCTTAAGCTGTACCGAATTCATTGTAAGTAATGCAAAGACATATTCTGAAATTTACTTGCTAAAAGTTGCAACGAATTAACGAAATAGCTTCCCATTTAGAAAACAAATGGTCCTTTCGCAGTAACAATGTCATCTCATACATAGGTTGATATGTAAGCTGACTAGAATCTCGTCTTTCTTAAAAAGAAGAACAAGGATGGATTACAATAAACATATCATTTTCATTCTTGTACTTTATGTGTTTTAAATTATAAACTACAATAAATTTTAATGAGTTTTTATGAAATATATGTGAGCTGGGTTTTATAATATTTAAAATAAATATATTTTACAGTGGTAGTATAAATTACAGTAACACGAATGATATGAATGCCAGTTCCGTTTCTCTATTACATTGCATATTAAATACGTTTTTAGTGGTTGCATACTTTTATCCTGGTAGTTATTAATTACTGAGAGAAACGTTTCTAATCAGCAAAAGACGAAAACTCATTAGAAAAGGAGAAATATTTTATTTTGCGGAAAGCTAAGAGAATTAACTTTCCTAAGATATCTCCAGAACATTTCTTTCTCATTTCCTTTCTCATGCCCAATTTTGCCGACATATTTATTAAGCTTTCCAAGAGAAGGATCAAATCCATTTCTCCTAAACCAGTAATTTACTTCTTCGTCATCGCGGAAGGCATCTCTGCAGGCTAAAACGGTCTTGCATCAGTTTATTGCTTATTCTCAAGGGTTTGCTTTTCTTAGTGCTTCTCTGAAAAGATTACTATTTTAGAAGATGAGAATACGCATCTGCTAATCAGTTCTCTTAATAAAAATGCGCAAATTACTCTAATTACATTTCATTTCAATTTCTGAAGAAATCTTGGAGCTGGAAACGTAGCTTTGTCAACATAGTTTCACTGTGCAATTGAAATGCAATAATGCAAAGCAAAAGGTTTGAAATGTTATATCAACCCCATCATTAAATTTTATCCAGAAAATCCAAATTTATAACAAAAAATGCTAAAGATTTCATTAAGCAAGAGGGTGGCTTTTATTTTTATATGCGAGAGATGCTGGATTAGTATTTTTAGCTAAGCTTTAGCAATTTATAATGTCGGTTTTATCATTTACTTTTCTATAATTAATACATAAATTTTGCATAGCTGATAGAAGAAAGACAAAAGGAAATGAAACCGTTAAAACGGATTTTTGTTGTTATTCTTATTTATGGTTTTATTCAAAATCGTACTTTATTCTTAGACAAAATATATTTTCATGAGCTTGTAAGAGGAATCCCAACGAATTTTCTTTTTATCAAACTAAATTTTGACTTGGATATCAAATTAAATTGGCAATCTTCTGATTTTTTGTACATTTCTGACTGTGCGGTGAACCACTGTCGCGCTTTTATTGTGCTGTGCTAAAAATGCTGCGAAATACGTAGCTATGTTGAAAATACGTAGAAGTGCGATAGCGCTGCTGTTTGTTACTAGAATTTTCCTCATTTTCATAATTTCATTTTAAACTTTTAATTTTGGCATATTTTTGATCCCTTATTTCTTGATGTTTGCCACTGTGCTTAGTTTCTTAGGTTTGGCGTATACCTTATTCGGAACTGAATGTGGGATGAGGTTTAAAGGTATTTTTATTTTATTTTGTTTTGAATTATTATCACGACTTGTTGCTGCTACAAGCGTGCAATATAATTAGGTTTTGAACAGTTTTTAATTTGCATTAATATATATATATAAGAAGTTAATCTTCAATAAAAGTAAAAGAAAATAAAGCAGTTTGGCAGTTTTTTTATCTAATTGATTATCCTTTTACTTTCCACAAAAATAAGCATAAAATTATCTCTTGTAAAAGCGGGTAAATTTCCAAGAAAATAATTTAACTTCTTGTGGTTTCTCATTTGCAAGCTTTAACAAAGTATTTTAACTCTCATGTAGCCACAAAATTGTGGAAGCTGGGTTTCTACAATGAAACTTTGCAAACTAACAATTTGTAAATCAAAACAACGGGGACATGAAACTTTTATCTTCGCCTGGGGGTTACGTCTAAGTTTATTTAACATACTCAGATTCTTCCCCTACTTTGGTGTTTTATAATTAGTAGCCGGAAAGTATGCTAGTAACTTTCGCATGTTTACCACCCGTTTGAGAGAAAATCTTAAATAATGCTCTCGAAATCTTCGTTAATTACGCGAGATAAGCGAATTTTAATGCCGCACCTAAATTGATTTTGGACACCAGGGTATTGTTTTGTTTTATTGTGCCAATAACTTACCCCAGGCGGTTGGGTGTTAATCGTAAGAATAAGAAAGTATAGGTTCGTTATTTCGCCCGAAAATTTTCATAAGTTGCAGTGAGGTACATTTACAAGCAGTAATGAAGTAGTTTGGCAAAATTATAATCACATTTTCGACTGCATTTTACTAAATTCATTTATTAAACGTTTATGCTAGAAAGCGTACAAAAGATTACGGGTAAGGTTTTGTGTTTGTTAAAAAGGAAATTTTTCGATTTAATTTTGAGTGGTTATAAACTTTATAATTTGACTTTATTTTCAGAATATGAATTTAAATCAAAAGCTGGAGTACCATATTGAAACATCTGTCTTTAAAGATATTGCTAGATTATAGAGTGCAGATAAAATTTACTTATGAGTTTATACCGAACTTCTTCAAAATTTTATTTCATATCAGAAACTGATGTTTCAAGATTAATAGCGTGTAAGTAAAGTTTTGAATAAATCGCTTTAACTCTGTTTCTAGATTAATAACATTAAGGTTTTGTCCATAGAATAGCGTAATGTGGTGGAATCATTTTTGTTGGACTGCTATACCGAGATTTAATGAAAGATTTTTTTCACCTCGATTACATTAATAATGATTGTTATCGGAAATGCTGCAGGGTATAACGATTTAATTTCGGAACGTTTATGAAAATTTATGAGGAAGATATTTATATATGTCACAAAAGGAAACATAATGCCTATCTAGATTTGATTTTTTAATACATAATTTAAAATTCTGAAATTATTTTAATACATAATATATAAATTTAATTAATTTTAATGCATAATACTTACATAAATTTTAATACATAACTTAAAAATCAAAATTATAAAAGAAATAACAATAAGTAACATTTATGAAAGTGATTGTTACTTCTTCGATTTGATAATAAAAGACTAGTGAGAAGTAATATATCTGAAATTCAAATTGTGTGTTAATCCTAAATGCATTCAAAACCTTATTAAAAGGGATAAAGTAACAATAAATACATAAATTATAATCTTCCCGAAATTTTCGCATGCTGTCCTACGTAAAAATCTATAACTCTTCCTAGAGTTAAAACTGTAATACATTAAAAAAAATAGACCAGAAACAATATTGACCGACAATGCGACATTTTCGAATTGAATTACAGTCGAACAAGTTATGAAGTGATGTATTCATGTGAAAAGATATTGTTATCAAATAGGGGTTTATTTTAATTTTCTAATAGTTATTTTGTTTTAACAAGCCATTCCTTTACTTTCTAGTTTCCCACCTAAGATTCCCAACCAGAATGAGTTTTTATGATTGCGTTTTATGAAATTATGTGGAAACCAGTATTTAAGCTGAAATCGGAATCACTTCACTAGAAGAGCTTCGAAGAGCATGTCTGCCTTCCGGCTGCGTTGTTGCTGCTATTTAAGCTATTCGGCCGTACGTGCCTCCTTGATTTCGCCGGTGATCTGAAATAAAGGCCAAATCTGTCAGTTAATTATGTGCAGCTTCGGCTGGTTTTATTTTAGTTAGTGTTAGATTAGTCTCTTATTCTCTGTCTTGAGTTAAAAGCCCAAGTAGAGGCTTACTATGACCCAGAGAAGGGCCCATCTGTTCATCTATTTTGATTTATAATAAAGGGTAAATTAATCCTTCCTTGGATTTGTCTTTTGCATACAGCCGATAAGCCGCTACACAGTTCTTCAATATTCTAGCGCTTAAGGACTTCCAAATCAGTTAGGATATTACAGTCATTGGGAATAATATCGACAAATTTTAGAATTTATTAAACAAATAGAAAAGTTACACTTTCTAGCATTAAACTATGCCTGTTTCTCAGACTACCACTTTTGCATCTTAAACATTTTCAACACATATGTTTAATTTCATTGTAACAGTTTAAGATTGTATCAAATGTAGTTAATATACGAGTATTTTAATAACCTAAGATAACATTATAGTGTTAAATTTGTCAAATTTTTCCACTAAATCATCTTTTTGAGAAATAACTTTATTATTATTCTGCAACTACATCAGTACTGCTTAGCGTGTTTCATGAATTTCCAAAAAAACAAAAATTTGACTTTGTATCCGATCTTTTCTATAGTCAATAATCAAGAAGTTTTTTTTCCCCCTCCCATTTCGTGTTACTTTTCCTTTGTTTTACATGTTACTTAATTTTATTAATTTTACATTTATTTCTGTTTTAGTAAAAATATTTTTTAAATAAAAGGCAATAATGTGTAGTCGAATAAGTTGGAATAAAGTTCAGTCTTTACAAATTAGATAAAATTAACCCTGTAATAAAAAAGAACAATAAAATGGGCATTTAAATTATGAAAATTAGCAAAAGAAAAAATAGCAGGTAAAAAAATCAAAGTCACATTTTAATCACAGTACTAATTAAGAAGGCCGACAATTTTGCATTCTTATAGTAAGATATTAGGTATTTCTGTACTTGCTAACTGTTAATCTTCTGCTCTAGTTCTCACGAAGAACAACCTAGGAGACGGTTCGAGGGTCTCTGTCCCTACCAACAACCTTAGAAGATGGCTTGCGGTCTGTCATGCTGAAAGCACCTTCTTGCCGCATAGAAGTTGTGTTTAAAACAGTTCTGTCCTCTCCGGTAAATAATGTGTAATCTGGTATAGTAATTAGTGATACTGCAATCAGTATCACTAACTACTATATCAGCTGACATGTCATGGAATGTAATAGCGATGACATTTCCAAATCCACTGTTGCTATTTTTTACTTTAACAGCTGAGATGCTTGTTTCTTTAACTTCAGAGATTTGTTTTACTTTAATGCTTACAAAAACGCGTCTAAATATCTTTCGAGATTCACTGCAATTTTCTTCCTACCCAGTCTATTAATGTACAAAAAGATGTGAGATCACATCAAATTAAAGATAAGAAACCAGATATAAATCCTTTTAGGACAATGTGTCTGCAATAAACTGATACATTCCATTTTGGCACCTGCTACTATATACCTTAGGGGTAAGGAAGAAAACAACCTCGCCTATCTCGTCCGTTTCGGGCGGTTGTGGCCGTTTGAATGAAACGGTATCTTGGACGTTTTGGTCTTGAAAAGGTTAACCGCCGAGATGAGGGCCATAAGGCCATGAAGCTATAAGCCCATTAGCCAGTGAAAATCGTCCAAAGTATAATATCTTTACCACTGGCCTGTTTACTGTGCTTAGCGACTGACTGCTTGGAACCAACTGACTGTCTGGAAGACAATTCCTCTGGTATGATCATTGAGATTGATGTGTTAGAAACCGAGATTCATTCAACCAGGCACGTCATTTCCATTGCTGTATGGTCCGATAACGCTATTTACTAAACTTTTCAGGAAAAAAAAAACTGATGCAAATTGGAAATGGAATAATATAGAATAACTCCTCCTGACTCATATATTCAACACAGTCCAACGAGCTTTGTTCTTAGGTACACTTTCTGACCATCATTAAATTTCGCTGTCTACACAAAAGCGAGGAAAATCTCTCCTCATTGATTGATGAGACTGGTCTCGTACTATCATAATCGCTTAAATCAGAAAAAAATCTCAATTACTTGCATAAGTAGTTAGCAGAGTTTTGCTTTAGTATCTTTATATAGTATTCCCATTTTGTCACGTGTCACCCACCTACTTTGTTCTTGTAAGTATATCCTCATGGTGTAAATGGTGTTATAACGTTTTGTTTGATCACTGTATATTATCGTACTTATCCCACTGTATTTTAATGTAATTTTACTTTATATTAGTTATTATTAAATGAAGCGTAATATTTCTAATTGTAAAAGAGTTTTTATTAGAGATAAGACTTTAGAACACTCGAATTCCCAGAATCTCAGGAAAGTCTTAGGATTCCAAAACTCGAATTTTAAAGCATTTTCATTATTCAAATTTTTCGAATCCTAACCTACAAAAAGTTAAAATTTTTAACTCAAATTTTGAACATTTTTTGTCACTTATTTGAAGCGTTCGTTAAAAAAGAACACAATCAATGCTAGACCCATTTGACTTGGGTCACAATTATCACCTCGTAGCGGCTCTGAGTGTCCCATTGCATATATGCTTTTATGGATTCTTAAAATAAAGAAGTTTTAATTTTTTTTTTTTAATTTTCTGGTGAGAATTTAACTATTAATTTTAAATGTTTATTTGTCTAAGCAAACGTACATGAATGAAAATTATCTTGAAATAAACCTTCTGCTTCAACATTTGTTTTAATTTTAAAAGTACCTAACTAAATTTTTAAAAAAATAAGTTGAATTATTTGTGAAATATATTTTGTCAAATTATATTCGCAAAATTAACCTCAACTTCAAATTTTTTAATTACTTCACTTCAAAATTTCATTTATATCCTTTATAAATATATATGTGAAATTTTAGAAACTGTACATTTGACATCTTGTCATTAAACGGAAATTTCAAATTTTGTTTTAATTAATTTAATAAAATTTTGTTTAAATTAAAAGTAAAATGTATAGTTTTTCTTCTTCTTTCTTACCTAATTTGAAAGATTATGTTAAAAATGTGAGCATGACAGTCATCTTTATTTTTTTAAATGAATTTTACTTTTTTATATTACTGTTCGGTTTTTCTTTGTGACAACAGTCTTGGTGTTATCGTAGAAATTAACTTATTTTTTTTTAAATTACGTGTGATTTATCTTCATATTTTACCTGTGTTCTGTAATTTAAATTCACATGTTTTTCTTGAAGTTCTCATAAATTAAGCGTATATACCGTATCAGTTTTCTCAAGATATTCAAGATTCGGAAGTTGCCAAAATCTTTAAGCATTAGGTTCGTATTCGAGAAAATTTAGGAACCGTCCCAACTATAGTTTTATATTCGTCAAGCTTACAGTTATCACTAACGAGTTTGGGAATTTCTTTTACATCTTTCTTTTATGCGCGAATATGATCCTGTCTCATAGCTAACACCGATATGCGAGTTTCCTTTGTTTCTTTTAAACAAGCTTCATGTTCCAACTGTAATTAGATCACAGGCTTGCATAACACATCAACATTTTTTTAAATACTCCGCTAAATTTATTTTTGTCTATCTTGCTCGCTAAAAATTTAAGAACACAAAAATATAGTACAAATATCTGAATTTTTTACAGTGTCACCTTTTTATTTGCATCTGTTTGAAAAAAGGAAAAGGAATGCTTATGATAGATTTATAAATTTTGCCAAATTATTTTTATTAACAGTAAAGTAGTATTTATATTTGCAACTAGACATTTATTTATTCATATTTCGATGATAGAATGCAACAGAGATGAAAATCCAGAATAAATTATGCAGAAGAACCCAGAGAACATATGACTGTTTTCATATGTTACAATTCTGGAGATAAAACAAGTTCATCGTTCATACAAAGTTTTCTTTGCGTCTACTCAATAATTTCATTATTCATTTTCGAAAAGATTCAAACAATTTCTCTCACATTTTGAAATCACACATTATTCGGACATTTATCATTTATACAGGTCATTGTTTTCCTTAATGGAACCTCAGTGTCCTAGTTCTGGTGAGATTCTAATCATTAATCTATCCTATTCTCATCATTCACAAATACCAAATAATATGTAGCTCCTCCAGTTGCTAAGCGATTGCTCTTAAGTGCTACGAAAAAATAAGCATTCATAATTATACACTCACTGCATTACACTTCTCTTATTTCAAGTTACACTTTTTTTGCTTGAAAGAGGTTACGAATTTTATCCAAGTAACAAATTAACAAATACTTCAAATTGTATATAAAGAAAAAGACAAATTTCTTTGGTTCTGAATTGATTTATTTCTCTCATTGAAAGCATGGATATTAAAAATTACGTAAGATTTGATCATACGTGCTAATGAAGACTTTAGTAAGAGCATTTATCATTACCTGCTTAGCTCCAAATTATAGTGAGAAAAACAAAATGTGCCACTTTTTATAATGTTTCTAAATTACCAAAGTTTAGTCAATTTAAATAAACTTGCTTAAATTAAGGATGCATTTCTTCTTATATTAAATCAGTATCACTAAACAATTAGAAATTTAAAAAAAATCTGAAAGATTTTAGAATTTATATTACGCCCGTCTTTTTTTAACGTTTAACGAGATAAAATTCAAGGCATTTCAAATGGGAATTTAAACGTTACTGACATATTTTGTAACCGTGAGCTTTGAAAACATGCTATTCCTTAACTTTTGGAGGGCAGTGTGTTTTAAAACAGTAAAACAGCACATCTTTCTAATTTCAGATAGACAGTCTCGCACGCTGGAGATTTTTTCCCGTACTGTTTTGGCAATGCTAGCTTTAAAACCGTTCAGTTTGTTAATCAAAAATTCATTAAAGTTTTACAAAATATGAAATAGATAAGAAAGCAAATTCTAAATTCAAAATTCGGGCTTCCAGATGCCCATATTCGGGTGGAAGACTACGTTATTCAGAATTGGATGTTTCTAGCTTCCGTTGTTTTTTCACAGTGCCAGAAACATACAAACATTGATGCAGATTCTCCATTATTCAATTTCTTTAAATATAATGGAGGGCTGTAACATTTGGTGGCTAAAATATTTCTGGCATTTCTAGGAGCGTAGCCATAACGCGTCTTTTTGCTATTTGTCCTAAGCAAGACGTACTGTCACTTTAATTTCTAGAAAGGCTGATGCGTAGAACCAGTAATGTTTTGAAGTGGTGTTTTGGACTGGTAGATAAGAGATTGTAGAGTATGACAGGGTCTTATTTCCGATCAAAGCAACCCAATCTCTTTTGCTTAAATGCCCCAGTCTCAAAATGTGGCAATGAGACGAATGATTTAGAAATCCTTAATACGCTTTCCTTTATATTAGCAAAATGTACGCTGTCCTGGATGGCATCACTTCATGAATTTTAATGTTATAAAGAGTACCCCAACTCTTCCTAACAACCAGATTCAGTTATCACAAGTTTCATGCACATGTTGTCACTTTACTTCAAATGAGTGAAACGGTTCTTTGTAGAATTGCAACGCCTTCCGCTCTGCATAACTAATAAGTATTTATAGCATTACATAAAACACTGTAAGCTAAGCTAAACAATGGATGGGAAAATTCAAAATTTAAGTCTATTATGCACATATATTTACGGTTTGTTATGCAAGATTAATGTTTATTATGCACAGTTCGAGATGAAAGCCTTTCATGTAGTAATAGAAAGCAGTGGAAAATGGGGAGCAAAAAAAAATATTTTAAAATGATATAAAATATCAGTACATAAAAAGTAATATTTTTAGGAAAGGAAGATATGAAAACTAGATGAGTCTGAAGCGTATTAGCAAGATGTCTAAAGTGTATTAGCGTCCCCTTTCCGGAAAGCAAGATGAGAATATTATAAATTTTATCTATTTAACTATTTACTTACTAGCGGAAGTTATATTTTATTTATTTTATACGTATCTTCTAATCATTTTAGAGTTGGTTTTAACTTTATTTTAGCGGCTAGTTCTTTATTATAAGATTAACACATGTTACGGCGTTTTACTTAAATTATATTTATAATTACTGCGGATACTCTTGTTTAATAATGACAATGATTTTTCTTAAATTTTAATTACTTCACTGTCAGAAAAACTTCAAAACACTGTCTGATGTGACGTAATAATTCACTGCGTGCTAGTGTAAAAATATATATGTTTGAATGTTTTTCTGAATAAATGTTTTCTCTTTTCCTCACAAACTATTTCTACAGGAAATTCATAAACATGGCATTTCATGCAGTTTTGTTTCTAGCTCTGAGACTGTAGAGTCATTAGGTTACTTGGAAGCAGAAAAGATGAAAATTATGCAACCGCCTTCGCCGGGAATCGAACCTTGGACCTCTGGAATACCTACACCCCGAAGGCACACTAGGAAAGTGGGAGAAATACCTTATATACTTCCCTTTTTAAAGTGCTACTAGGGTTTTAGGGGACCTGGTCGCCAAATCCTGGGTGCGGAGAATCATCTTCCACAACCCTTTTAGTTCGGGCGCCACTTGTAGAGTCTTTAGGTTAATTGGAAGCAGAAAAGATGACAAATATGCAACCACCTTCGCCGGGAATCGAACCACGAATCTCTGGAATACCGGCCCAGCGTGCTACCGTTACACCACGAAGGCACGCTAGAGAAGTGGGAGAAATACCTTATAAAACGTTGAGTAAGACTTAAAGGTTAATTTTAAATTTAAAGAACTACTTGGCTGTGTAAATAAATTTTATTTTAAATTACATTATTTGACACATGATACCAATTTGTTTTGCTAATTCTTCTAAAATTAACGAAAACTAATCTTTCCAGTTTATTCGAAAATTAACTATTTCACATAAAACAAAACCCTGCACATAATTTAGAATTTAGATTTTTACATGTAAAATCTGTATTTGTACTCTAAATATAGAATTTTTATTCCGGTTTTTGAATATTTGTCTATTTATAGTTAAATAATAAGATTCATTTATAAAGATATTGTGACTAATAATTATGTAAATCACTTAAGAGTGTAAAATTGATGTTAATGTACCTGTTGCATTCATTTAAGGTTTCTTAAAATCATATTCCCGAAATTTTAAGCTTATGAAACTTTGGATCAATTAAAGCCTTTTTTAAAATATACTGTAAACGCAGCTTAGAAATAAAGCTAGAAAAAAAATTATTTATCCAAATGTCCCGTCTGTTTTCAAAACATAAAATTTAATTTGAATGAAATGCTGCATTGTAATTATTGAAATAATTAATATTATTCAAGAAAATGGTAAGGCTGTGGAGATTCATTTAATTTGCCTAAAAGTTATTTTTTAGTTGAAGCTTTTCCTGCCAAAATGCTAAGCAGATAGCCCGCGTATGTTCAAATTAAAGTAGAAAGAATTGCTGTTTAAGCGAAGTTTTTGGAAAAATTGCGTGTTTAAGCGAAGCTTTTGGAAGGAGATTTTAGAGAGTGTATTGAAGGCTACGTTTTTATTATAAGCTACTAACGATTTGATTCTGTGGCGGCGAGTGCTTCTAGCCATTACGCTTGTTTCCGCCGGCTCCTACGAGTCAGAGGCTTCCTGTCCGTTTAACATATCCTGCGAGACATTAGATACATTTTCTTTTTAAGTTCAACATTTCTTGCTTGTATTAAGCCAGAAGTATTGGTTTATGTAAGCATAATAAGGAGGCCGTCTTTTCAACTTTGTGTGCTTGAATAAAATGTTCTTTACATCTGTTTTTTGACTTTGTCCTTCGGACCTGACGATAAGACCTGAGGATAATTCTTCATACAGCTTTCAAGAGCTCTTTAGTTTATGCTACCAAAAACAGTGAGACTCCAAAAAAGATCGAGAGTAAGTCTGTTGCCTGATTACCTTAAAAAAGGAAACTTTTGCTTTCCATTTTTGAAAATATTCAAATTGTAATGTAATTATGCTTGTTTTCAATTAATATACTTGGTGAAATTTCATGAATATAAGAATTTAAAGACTATATTTAACATCTGTTGAAAGCATTCATTTTTATAAGCTTGTACTGAAAGCTTAGAAGCTTTTGTATGTACCAAAGTCAGTTTATTGCCCAGAGGAAGTAAACTATATTTAAAAGTTTAATAATATTCTTAAATATATGATATCCTCTTGATCATCTTTGTTTTCAACGCAATTTATTATTTCTTCGCTAGAGCCATTCGTATTTTTAATCTAATGTTTCAGTTCTTTGAATTATATTTTCTAAAAATGAAAGCAGGTTTGAGGAAACCATTCTGCGATAAATTTCTGTAAAAACTGAGAACTTTATCTAGCTGAAAAATAAGGAATTCATGAAGAATAAATATTTGTTTCCCGTAAAATTGGATATATCGGCTTATTTTGTTTTCAAAACAACTGTAGTTCGGTACCCTTAATCCCGTTATTATGCGATACTTATATTTATTTGTATCAACAAATAATTTTTATTTCAAGTGAGTTCGATATTACAAAGGAAATAAAATGTTCTAAAATAACATAAGTCTGAGAAAATTTTATGCTGTGTACATATATCTTGTAAATTATTCTTTTTCTTGGAAATAAATTTTAGATTTAAGATAAACACAAGTAAAATAATTACAAAATATTTGTAAATTACTATGGATAAAGTTTTATTTATTTATTATTTTTAATTTTAATTATTTATTAATTTTACTAAAAATTTGAATTTTATTGCTTTTGTGCTTACATTAAGGCTAATATATAATGCAAAAACAAAGGAATTTATAAAACTAGAACGAAACTGCAAAAAGTATTTGTTTTATTGTTATTAAATTCCTTTAAAAAACAGAAACAAAAAAGACAGAAAGAAAGTGATTGGCTCATCTTTGAACAATATGGTATATAATATTTGCAATTATTTTTCATTAATTAAGAATTCATTTACTTGTTTGCTTCTATCAAGAGGTCATAATTTTTTTTTAGCCCTAAGGGGCGCTAGACTGCTATTATTCTCGAAACAGCAAAGCGTTGAATCACTTTTCAGAATGTTATCGTCCTGTATTATATTTTAAAAAGTTAAATTATGAAGAATCTGCATGTATGTGTGCAGGTTTCTCGCATTGTGAGAAAAAAACAGCAAACGCTCAAATTTTGAATAACATAGTTCTCCACCTGAATTTGGGCATTACCGAATTTTGAATTTCGAATTAATTTTATTATCTGTTTCACATTTGTAAAACTTTAAAACAAATTTTTGATTAAAAGACATTAATCTTTTTTAGCCCAAAAGGAATTTTGGAATTTTTTTTTTTGAATTTTTTGTCGTTTTACTTTTTAAATTGTTGCCACCAAATATTAGAGCCCTGAATTATATTTAAAGAAATTAGATAATGAAGAATATGCGTGAATGTATGCATGTTTCTTGCATTGTGAAAAAACAACGGTACTTAGAGATATCGAATTTTAATTAAGTAGTCCTCCACTCGAATATGGGCATCTGAAAGCCCAAATTAGGAATGTAGAGTTTGTTTTGTTATCTATTTCACAATTTGTACAACTTTAACGAATTTTTAATTAACAAACTAGACGATTTCAAAGCGAGCAGTGGCAACATCGCATACAAAAAAAGAATATATCTTCAGTGCGCGAGGCTAAGATATACTGATTTTAGATAATTGTAGTCCAAAGGGACGTTAACCCAAATGCTCTCGAAACGCGTATGCGTTTGTAAATGAAAAAAAAAAACGCTACTGTTAAGTGTTAAGTTTTAAAACATCGTTAAGAGGCAAAATTTTTAGCAAAAGTATTGCCTTGCGTTTAAAAATGAGAAACCATTAATACTTTAGACTCTCAGTTTAACTGGTGAAGCAATGGGGACGATATCCACAGTTACCACGAAATTTATGAGTTAGTCCAACAGCAGTTAATACAATCAGCATTATAATTAACAGAAATATATATTTGTTATATAAATTAAATCAGCATTCGAAGTAACAATACTTATCAAAACACAAAAAACGAAAATTTCTTTCATGTTACTCTAGTATTCGGATAGAAATCAGCAGGAAAGGGAAAATGGAATTACGTTGTATACTTTATTTTGCGATCAAACAATTTGAATTTATATACTTAATTTATTTTTACTATAAACAATCTAGTTTTAATGCACGGTTTAACAATATCATTATGCTTATAAAGGCAAAGCTCCGATCCTCCTAGCTGGCACAAGCCGGCCGTATGATAAAAAAATGGAACTGGTCATTTGGTTTAACTATATATTTGTGTTGCGGTTTTAATGCACGGTTTAACAATATCATTATGCTTATAAAGGCAAAGCTCCGATCCTCCTAGCTGGCACAAGCCGGCCGTATGATAAAAAAATGGAACTGGTCATTTGGTTTAACTATATATTTGTGTTGCGGTTTTAATGCACGGTTTAACAATATCATTATGCTTATAAAGGCAAAGCTCCGATCCTCCTAGCTGGCACAAGCCGGCCGTATGATAAAAAAATGGAACTGGTCATTTGGTTTAACTATATATTTGTGTTGCGGTTTTAATGCACGGTTTAACAATATCATTATGCTTATAAAGGCAAAGCTCCGATCCTCCTAGCTGGCACAAGCCGGTCGTATGATAAAAAAATGGAACTGGTCATTTGGTTTAACTATATATTTGTGTTGCGGTTTTAATGCACGGTTTAACAATATCATTATGCTTATAAAGGCAAAGCTCCGATCCTCCTAGCTGGCACAAGCCGGCCGTATGATAAAAAAATGGAACTGGTCATTTGGTTTAACTATATATTTGTGTTGCGGTTTTAATGCACGGTTTAACAATATCATTATGCTTATAAAGGCAAAGCTCCGATCCTCCTAGCTGGCACAAGCCGGTCGTATGATAAAAAAATGGAACTGATCATTTGGTTTAACTATATATTTGTGTTGCGGTTTTAATGCACGGTTTAACAATATCATTATGCTTATAAAGGCAAAGCTCCGATCCTCCTAGCTGGCACAAGCCGGCCGTATGATAAAAAAATGGAACTGGTCATTTGGTTTAACTATATATTTGTGTTGCGGTTTTAATGCACGGTTTCACAATATCATTATGCTTATAAAGGCAAAGCTCCGATCCTCCTAGCTGGCACAAGCCGGTCGTATGATAAAAAAATGGAACTGGTCATTTGGTTTAACTATATATTTGTGTTGCGGTTTTAATGCACGGTTTAACAATATCATTATGCTTATAAAGGCAAAGCTCCGATCCTCCTAGCTGGCACAAGCCGGCCGTATGATAAAAAAATGGAACTGGTCATTTGGTTTAACTATATATTTGTGTTGCGGTTTTAATGCACGGTTTAACAATATCATTATGCTTATAAAGGCAAAGCTCCGATCCTCCTAGCTGGCACAAGCCGGCCGTATGATAAAAAAATGGAACTGGTCATTTGGTTTAACTATATATTTGTGTTGCGGTTTTAATGCACGGTTTAACAATATCATTATGCTTATAAAGGCAAAGCTCCGATCCTCCTAGCTGGCACAAGCCGGTCGTATGATAAAAAAATGGAACTGGTCATTTGGTTTAACTATATATTTGTGTTGCGGTTTTAATGCACGGTTTAACAATATCATTATGCTTATAAAGGCAAAGCTCCGATCCTCCTAGCTGGCACAAGCCGGCCGTATGATAAAAAAATGGAACTGGTCATTTGGTTTAACTATATATTTGTGTTGCGGTTTTAATGCACGGTTTAACAATATCATTATGCTTATAAAGGCAAAGCTCCGATCCTCCTAGCTGGCACAAGCCGGTCGTATGATAAAAAAATGGAACTGGTCATTTGGTTTAACTATATATTTGTGTTGCGGTTTTAATGCACGGTTTAACAATATCATTATGCTTATAAAGGCAAAGCTCCGATCCTCCTAGCTGGCACAAGCCGGCCGTATGATAAAAAAATGGAACTGGTCATTTGGTTTAACTATATATTTGTGTTGCGGTTTTAATGCACAGTTTAACAATATCATTATGCTTATAAAGGCAAAGCTCCGATCCTCCTAGCTGGCACAAGCCGGTCGTATGATAAAAAAATGGAACTGGTCATTTGGTTTAACTATATATTTGTGTTGCGGTTTTAATGCACGGTTTAACAATATCATTATGCTTATAAAGGCAAAGCTCCGATCCTCCTAGCTGGCACAAGCCGGCCGTATGATAAAAAAATGGAACTGGTCATTTGGTTTAACTATATATTTGTGTTGCGGTTTTAATGCACGGTTTAACAATATCATTATGCTTATAAAGGCAAAGCTCCGATCCTCCTAGCTGGCACAAGCCGGCCGTATGATAAAAAAATGGAACTGGTCATTTGGTTTAACTATATATTTGTGTTGCGCATATTGTACAATTGAATTACATACTTGTGTGGATATAAACAGTTCTTAAATACTGAGACATCGTCCACTGCCACTGTTTGGTATTTCATACATTTTCTACCCCCTTCTACATTTCACACACAACGTTTGTTTATTCTGATGGTTTGAGATTGTAATTTTTCTTCCCGTAATAAATCAAACTTATCTTTTTTTTTTAGACAGAGCCTTGTTAATCCGCTCAAGGTTAGTGTTAGTCAGGATTCTACCGTACGCACATTTTAAGAAAATATTTTGGAGCATTAAAACTCATATAAAATTCAAAAATAAGAAAATGTCAAGTATAAAACGTGATATGCAGATAATGCAAAAATAAAAAAGAAAACACTTTTTATTGATGTCAATCAATCAGAAAGAAGTAGCGCTTCATTGTGCTGACGTAAGACCAGACCTTTAGTCTGTTGGAATGCAAGCTTCCTTATCTTTCGAAGTATAAAGCGAAATAACTGTAAAAAATGTGATGGCAAACAATAATTCATAGAGATATAGCTAGAACACAATTTATAAAGGTCGTAATACTGCCGCATATGGCTGCAGTCCTTCCAAATGGAGATAAACTTTTCTGTTTTTTTTTTTTTTTCTTTTTTTTTTTGTATGGTATCTTATTATGTTCTTTATTGCTGTATTTCTGTTTTTAAAATTGGTTTCTTGCTAGTATTTATAGGTTGTCATTTTTAAAGCAGTTTCGTCGGAGCTTTCCTTCTTTCAAAGAGTGTTTGCATACATCCAGGGTTCAAAATAATATTTAAATTTATTTTACCCTTATATTAGAGATTCTAAGAAATTCTGCTATGTAAAGAAGCATTTTCTCTGACTAAAAAGTAAAGGTATTTTCCAATAATAACTCAAGTAAATCACATTAAAATAAATAAATAAATGCTGTATTTGTTATTGGCGTTTTCATAGTTGTTATTTGATCAGAAAATCGAAATAAGACATGTAGTCATTACTTAAATAAAAGTATAGTTTCATAAATTAAGGTAAGTAAATTATTTTTAGGTATCACATTATGGAAACAAAAGCTTTGCAAGAAATTTTTATTTACATACTGATTGTAAAAACTACTAATTCTGCTTTTCAGTGTCTAGTAATTTATAGGCCACCAAAATTAAAAATATTAAATAGTAAAGAAAGGTAAGAAAAAAATAAGTTTCAATTTTCTTAGAATGAAAATACTTTTTTTTGTGTTTATGATCACAATACATGATTGAAGATAATTCATCTGCAAACCTAAGGAATAACTTCATATTTGATTAGAATTTTACAAATTTTTTCCGAGGTGAATTTGGAGTTTGAAAAACGCATGCACCTCTTTTTAAATTTTATATGACAAGCATTATTTTTAAAATTTACACATTTCTAAATTATATTACATTTATTTAGGAATAATTTGGAGGGATATATTGTAAATTCCCAGTTTTGCAATTTACTCAATAATTTAATTAGCTTAAAACGTATTTTTTCCCTGCTTTCCGAGTGCCTTCGTGGTGTATTGGAAGCATACTCGACGTTTATTCGAGAGGTCCAGGTTTCACGTCCCAGCCAGGACGATGATACTTTTCCTGCCTCTTATTTCAAAATAACCTAATGACTTTTAAATAATTAGAAACCTAAGCTTTTAAATAATAATAAAAATAAGCTTTTAAATAATTGACCTAAGCTTTTAAATAATTATAAATAACTACTAATGCAAAAAATGCTACCACATATTAAAACATTTGTATTGAATTTATTTATATTTTGTTCACTTTATTTTCTCATTTTCGTTTTAAAGCACTACAAAAGTATTCGTTCCACTAGTTAAATAGAGAAATTGACAAAGAAATTGAAGCCAAAGGTTTTGCTAACATTTATTTTCCTAACTCGTATTATCATTTCTATCACGATTTGTTGATGCTTTAAAATTTACAAATGAAGTTAAATTAAGAATGATGTTGGTTAAGTGAATGTATTTTTCAAAAGAGAAAAATTCTTCCTCGAGAACTGATATAATATAAGTAAAAATCATCAGAAGTATATTCAAGGAGTAAATACTTTTCCGTTTTTCTCGGTTATGCATAAGGGAGGGAAAATGGTCACAACGTTTTTTAGCAGTAGGTTGTGAATAAATTGTACTTTCGCTTACTGTATCTATTGCAGACAGAGTTATGTTTTCTGTTGCCTTAATGAGAAAGGTAGCCGTAAATAGCCTACAGATACGGATGTGCGTTTGAAAGATGTCTCAGGCGGAAGCAGTAGCTATTTCTAGGGCCATGAAATATATTACTCAACCAGGTTTACAACACATTACCATCGAACCATGTAGTATGTCAGTACTTCTTTCCATTCTTAAACATCACCACGCATCCTCAAAATGTGCGCAACTTCAAATGCGTAGAGAGCC
Source organism: Stegodyphus dumicola (assembly GCF_044657685.1). Classification (NCBI taxonomy): domain Eukaryota; kingdom Metazoa; phylum Arthropoda; class Arachnida; order Araneae; family Eresidae; genus Stegodyphus; species Stegodyphus dumicola. The sequence goes on along the minus strand of NC_140772.1, from coordinate 91,540,129 downwards.
ATTATTCTGAAAACATCACGCTCTGGGAAAATTTGCATCCCAGATCATTATTTTACCATTTGTTCACTTACCAGAAAATATCGCCTTAATATCTTTAGCAGCAACGTACAAACCTATTGGAAGTTTGTGGTAAAACAATGTTCTCTGATTTCAAGAATTACTGAGATTAGGAACAAACTAGCAGAACACGGAGTTGACCTATGGCTCATCGTATAATGTTTTTTTTTTTTTTTTTTTTTTTTTTTTTTTAAATTAATAATGCCTAGAGTTTGCAATTAACTTTCACTAAGTTTGATTCTAAAGTGTAAACTTCTGATCTAGTGTAATTGAATGTCTCGAAATGCAGGTTTGTAAAGTCTGTTTTCTAAAGTACTGTGCTTGTAAAGTGCGGGGTTTGTTAAGTATTTGTTTGTGCAAAGTGTAGGTTTTGTAACGAATGCCTTGCAAGGTAATGTGAGTATTTTGCCCCCTGAAACTACAACTGCAAAGAGTATTTTAAAAGAACTGCAGCAATGCCTTACAAAGTTATTCGATGCAAACCCTGAAATGTAACATGGTACTAGATATGATTGGATGCGACACCTGACCTTTCAGTCAAATGATGGTATCTCCGCGTTTTCTCAACTATTGCAAACTGATTTCAGTTACAATACCTATAAGGTATTTCTCCTGCTTTTCTCGCATGCTTTCGTGGTGTGGTGGTCTGCACGCTGGGTGCGTATTTCAGAGGTCCGTGGTTCGATTCCCGGTGAAGACGTTGCTAATTTTTCATCTTGCTTGCTTCCAAAAAAATACCTAATGTCTCTGCAGTGGCGCCCGAACTAAATGGGTGGTGGATCATGAGTCCCCATGCCCAAGATTCGGCGACTGGGTTCCCTAAAAACGCCAGTAAGGTTTAAATCCAGTAACCCCTTTAAAGAGGGTGTAAGGTATTTCTCCCGCTTTCTTCGCATGCCTTCGTAATGTGGTGGTATGAACGCTGGACGCGTATTCCAGAGGTCTGTGATTCGATTTCCGGAGAAGGCGTTGCTAATTTTTCATCCTGCCTGCTTCCAAAAAATATCTAATGTCTCTACATACATATATTATTATAAAACTTTTGCTTTTAATTTCTTTCATTTCCTTTTTTAAATTTACGATTTTTCTTATTTGCATTTTCACACATTAATATATCTGTGATGTATAAATCTACAACTAAAGAATGCCACATTTATTTTCTCTGACATTCGAAAATGTGCATTTGAGAAAATTCGACTGCTGTTATAGACGGAGTATTTTAATTCTTGTATACATTTTTATATTTGATCTTTGCTAATAACAAATAAATCAAATGCAAGTTATTTCATAAGTACAGCTGGTCGTGCTTTTGAATAATGAAAAGACCACATTTTGTATTTTATCCCTTTTTACAGCATGCCTTCGTGGTGTAAAGGTAGCACACTTGGCGCGTATTCGAGAGGTCCAGGTTTGAGTCTTGGCGAGGGCGTTGCATATTTTTCACGCCTCCAGCTTTAAAAAAAATCTAATAATTCTACAGTGGCGCCCGAACTAAAAGGTGGTGGATGATAATTCGTCACCACCAGGGTTTAGAGATAGGGTCCCCTAATTCCCAGTCGTCCGTTAAAAGGGGGTGTATATACGGCATTTCCTTCTTTCTTCCGGCATGCCTCCGTTGGGTAACGTTAGCATACTTAGCGCGTATTCTAGAAGTCCGAGTTCGAGTCCTGACGAGGGCATTGCACGTTTTTCACATCTCCTGGTTCACAATAAACTAATGACTCTACAAAAACGTAAAATGAAAACTGAAGTGTTAATTCGAAGTTCATTCATTAAATGAAAACGTGCCATAATCATAAATCCACAGGAAATAAGTGATATTTTTGAAAATAGTTCTATAGTTAATCTGAAAATAAAATCTAATTATAGTTCATCCAATAAACAGCAACACTGAATCAATCATCATTCTGTACTTCTCATACGATGAGAGATAGGACAGAATTGTCTACACATTAATAATATTAAACACGAGTAAATTAATCACAGAAAATGCGTAAACTAATTAAGTAAAAATAGACATCTAAGATTAAGTGATTATTTTTAAAACAATATTTGCATGCCGAACTGATAAAATCCTCGTGTAATGCGCAAAAATTATGAGGCGAAGGATATAATATCCAAAGTATATTAATCAGGGCTTAATAAATGTTATGTAACCAGAAATATAAAAACATATATTGGCAGGATTATCTTATAAATTAGGAGGCTGTGCTTTTATGGAACGAGAGGGGAAGAATTAATTATAAATTATCTTAGGGAACAAAAACTATCAAATTTAATTTTTCTACTGAAACTAAAAAGCTTCAAAAATTTTCAGTATTACCTAAATGGGTTCCATAGGTATTAAGAAATACATGTGCAGACTATACACTTTACAAACCTGCTGCCCTGGTAAATAGAGCAAAGGAAGCGAAGATAAGGTTGAAGAATAAAAATGAAAATACACTTAGAATTAATTTTAGTTCTTTTGCGAATGCTATTCATCGATCACTTAAGTCTCAAAATAATTCGCTTTGACTTATTTCTCAAATTATATTGCCGAACTTCTGTCCAAATATTTCCAAATAAATCAGGGAACAATTTAAAATGTATATTTTGTAATTTGATGCTAAATAATGCGATTATTTAAACGCTGTTTTTAATGCCTTCTGTATCAATTTCATCTTGCAGCTAAGTAAATCTAAAAAAACTTGTGGTTTTTTCCCTTTTACCTTTTATTTTGGTCTCAATAAAATATTTATCAGAACTACTAATAGCATTGCTGATACATAATTTTACACATCTGTAAGGAACATGATTAAATTCATTACCTATTAGCACTTCAAAATTCGACTCTATTCGTTAATAACTCTTTGATTGACCGAACTGTTAAACCTATTTACGTTATATACCTGCCATTTACCTTGCTTCAAAACTATGTTATTTAGAGGAAGAGACGATACGTTTGAAAAATTATTACTAAATGTAGAATATTTAGATTTGCTTTTACGCAGTATTTCGATTACACTCAGAACTATATTTGATCGATCCTATTATAGTTGGAGGTCAAATACGATTTTTCGCGAATTGTAGAATTATGCAATATATTTCAAAATTTTCCATTCTATTTAGATGTTTATATTTTAAATCAATCACTAATCAAACTTAGACTTGTGTAAGAATTATGTTTATAATATTTTATCATTCATAATTTATGGTTTAATTAATAATCTTTCTGAATCATTTGACTGACGAATACTGAGCTTTCAACAGCATCTGGTATATACGTATTAACGCAGGAATAGTTAGTACATATATTCGTGACTAGAGACATTATTAGAACTTTAAAAAATCAATGCTTCCCCTTCTTTAAAATATTTAATTTAATGGATTTTGCCTTTACCCAAATTATATTAATTCTTATCTCTGCAGAGATATTTCAATTCCATTGCACTTTATATTTCAGCCAAGTGTCTCAACAAGACGCTTACGCAACACGCTAAAGCTAAATTAAATACCAGCATGCGTGATGTTTCAAACACAAGGAACTTTAAGTATTACGTGCTGAAGATTTTATCACTGAATGTTAAGCCATTTGCCGAGCTCTAGGTGTCTTAAACACTCGCCTTTAATTATGCATTTTCAGTCAAGTAATTAAGTTTGACTAAGAGCTGGAAAATATAAATACGCTAAACAGTTACTAATCTCGCGAAAATTCCCTTGATGGACAACTTATTCTTTATTCTTATCCTGACTCCGTGTCTTAATTGCTGTGAGAGAAATACTGCATCGTACGCTTTCTTTGCCATCTTTATTGCTTCACTTGGTCTGCTATCATTATTACTGCTTACCGGTTATTTTGTGTTGAAACTCTTGGTGTTTGAAACTGAAACTTGTGTGAAGGATACTTTGCTTTTATTTGGACTTAGAGGACAAGGAATTTATTGATTTTGACTTCCTTGTACGAAGTAAAGGAAGTTTTGTAATCGCGAAAAACTTTGGGTATCATATTTCAACGAAACTATATATTTTGACCGCTTCTGAATATATACGGACATTTTTTTTTTTTTTTTGCTTGACGTCTGTACGTATAAAGAAAATAAAGAACTCCCTTTTCTAAAACATATTATAAAATAGATTTAAATTGGATTCTAAAGGAATGTTTCACGACGTCCGTAAATAAGTACATATGTATGTATATAACCTAAATGATTATCGCCATCAAATTTGAAATTTTGTATATGGGTCTGCTATAACATCTAATCGTGCACCTCCTTTTGTCTTATTGCAATCTTCGCTACCAAACGCCACAGCCTTAATCAGTTTGAGGGCTCTTTATTTTCAATATTGTTGGGTTGGTCGTAGTCATATACTTCCTGTTGGAGAAGTGTTTTAAAAGACGAAAATATTCATGTTTGGGTAATGTTAAATTTATAAAACGTAATTTTAAACCAATAACGAAATTTTAATTTTAATGCGATCTCCCGGTTCCTAGACTTATATTTGGGAAAGTTTTATTCTCGTTATGAAAAAATAAAATTCTAAGAAGTTTGACTCTCGTACGACAAAAATGGACCGGGATATTTAATTTCAAAATTTGCAGGTTTTGAAGTCATTTTCAATTTGCCTCGAGGAACTGGTTAGAAAAATTCGAGGAAGTAATTTTAAATGAAACGCAGCAAAATAATTGTGCATAATTTACAAGGAAATCATAAGGTGTCCATATGATATATTTTAATTCTGAGAAATGTATTGGGCGGATTCTTTAATGTTTTCTGATTGGAAAAGAGGAAGTATATCTGCAACGGTTAGAATTTGCAGGTTAAGTTTATGTTTTATAAAGACAGAATTTCAAGAGAAAGCATTATTTCGATTTTTGTTCTGGTAAGACGTAGAATACTCAGTCAGCAAATCTAAAATCATTTTTACTTTAATATTTCAGCATCTTTATTACAGTTTTAATTTCAGTTTCAAGAAAATAAAATCTTTCGGGTTCCTTTGTTCTTTTCCACAAGATATAAATAACTTGAATCTTGCTTTAGAAAGGATCAACATTTTAGAACTTAGTAAATTAATTTTTTTTTTTTTTTGTTTGATCGTATAATTTTTTACCTCATTTTTCATCGCATAATTTCTTATCTCATACTGATATGAATCTAGTCTTTACAGAAAGTAAATTCATGTTTCATCTGCAAATCATAACTATGAAGGTATGAGTATGAACTTCTTATTATATGCCGTTTTCTTTTGTATTATGGGACGAGTATCTTAAAGATTATGAAACTAAAACTGCATTTGATTGAGAGTTAAATGCTGATACATTTGATTACAAATTTGACAAAAATGACAGTATAACTATGTTTAATCTATTAAAAATTCGGAGATGCGTCCACTGTATTACCCTAAAATATTATTCTCCTCTTTTGAAATAACGCTTCATAAATCTTCGTGCAAAACGTTATTGAATTAAAATAACTATGTAGATAAAAAGTTAGGCAGTTGTTTTGAAACTGGATATAATTGGTCATAATATTTGAATATAAGCAAATATTTTATAATCATAATTAATCATAAATTTTTATTATAATAATTGAATATAATACAGTTATTGCATTTGTTATGTAAGTTACCACGTTTGCTAACAATCCTTTGTGCGAAGTCATTTTTAATTGAACTATAAATCTGTGCATGTAAAGTTTAATGATGCCGAAAAAGGTTTTGTCTGAATTATGTTATGCCTGGTGCTAAAGGTAAACGATAAGAAAATAGGTGAAAAACTTTCTGAAAATAAGCTGCAAATCAAGACGAACGTATTACGTAAACATTGCCCTAATCAGGAAATGTGAACTTGATATTGCTTATTTATCAAAACCTTAATGAAAATAACTTCTAGATTTATTTTATTAAGTAAAAAATTAACCGAAAGTAAAGCAACATGAATAGGTGTAATTTTTTTTCAGTCCTCCATTACTAATTCCGTTTAGATATTATGTTGTGCGTTTAGATATTATGTTGTTTCGCATGTTCACATCATGACCTCAATATTACACATCTCATTTAAAATACTGGATATTAGTCATGATTTTAAAATTTTCCGACAGATTATTCAGAAAGATTGAGCAAGGTATTATTGCAATTTTCTGCAATAAATTACTTTCTTCGAGATTATACAAATTATACATGCTTTATGACAGATATTCAAAAACATTTATGTTAACCGTAGTCACAGTATAAGCGGGAATATGAAATCCTCATCGAATATTTCAGAATCTCTGCAACTCATCTCCTCTATAATATTGTAACGTTTACGAATAACTTTGTAATACCTTCTTGAAATGCTTTTCTTCATTTTAATGTTACCCATCGAGGTCGTAGAATGATATCGTAGCTTTCAGAAGAGTGTATATAAAATGTGCTCCATTCTATACTCCATTTTGAATAAATTACATCATAAATGGAAAATATCAACACTTATGTTCGTGTCCATTATTTCATATGCGTGTATGCTAAATCTTATTTGCAGTCGGCTACGATTCGTGTTCGTTATTTTGATCGAAATTCGATATTACTTTCGTGTTTAGTATTAATGATTCGTTTTGGTAAGTTGTAGTTTGTATCTGAAAATTGTAGCCTAAGTAAAGACAAATGTCAAACAAAAAATGCCATTTAAAAAAAAAAAAAAACTGAAATATAATTTTTAACATTAATGAAGTACAACTGTTAAGAAATAAAAGTATAATGTCGTTGTGTAATGTTATTTTAAATTTAAGTTCTCTCAAAGGATGCCAGTAAAATTTAACATTGTAAAAATGTTAAATTACATTCTTTTCATAAGTTATGCAATCTGAAGAGCAATAGAAGTTTTTATGTTCTGAAAATGTAAACTATTAACTGATTTAGGATACATAATATTGTAACTGAATAGTTTTAACATGGAAAATAATAACGTTAAAATAATGAAAAAAAATTAAAACAATACAGAGGTATGTAATCAAATATGTTTATTACAACATGTTTTTCCCCCCAAAAGACATTTTTTTTTATTTTGATAATTGCTAAATGAAATAATTATTCCTGGACTTTTTTTTAAGTTACCTATTTCAATTTCTAAACTTTATATATATAAATCTCTACACTTTAATTAGAGTTCCAAAAGTTAACAAAAATTTTGTCTATCAAAAACAATTTGATTTCATCATGCATCAATCTTTTAAGTCTAAGATAAAGTTTAATAAACTGAAATTATTTAACATTCCAGATATGTTTGAAGAGCAGAGAATTGTTTTTAAACATTTATGATTTTTATTATTATTTAAATATGTGTTCTTTTTATTATTTTAGTCTGCAAAGCACAAATCTAAAGCTAAAATGAAACTTAAAATCTTTGTTTTCGCTTTGGAAAGGAGAGCACTTTTTCCCAGTAGTGGACTCTAGCTGTTTATCGGCGTTAGCCACTACTAAGGTCGAAAGCTGTGGTCTCTTTATTATGGATGCACATAACAGAGTTGGGCCACCGTTGCCTGCTATAAAAAGGCGGACAAATCCAGAATTCGAATCCGGCCTCTAGTGGGAGTCATTAGCCACGTTTCCATCTGCGTGGTATAAAAGGGATTATTTCGTAGTATATATTTACTGTTTCTTCGATATTTAACACTCATTTCTTCTCTTCCTCAAAAAGACGAAAATACTACATTCCCATCAAAAAGATGAAAATATTCCATTTAATCAAGAGAAATTATTCTCTTGAAATTCTCTAACAGCGTATAAAAACAATAAAGCATTATGTACTTTAATGTATTTGTAAACATTTATTAGGCCCTGATTTTATCATTAAGCTGATTTTATAGAACAATAGATGCACAGTTTTATTGATTTAATAGCTGATTAAAAAAACAATTCCTTGGAACTGACCATGTACAACTGAAATTTTCCGAAAATAGGCAGTGTAATTATAATTGAAGTAACTATACTCAGGTCTTTGGAAAGCCGGTTCTGGTCGGTATATTTCACTGAAACTTGACATGGGTATTATATTGACCATGCACAAAAGGGAACTGTAGTAAAAAAGTAACTTCAGATTTTATTACGGTTCAAAATTTGAATATTTGTTGAAAAGGTAGCGCATAAAGAACAAGAAACAGAGCTTTAAAATATAAAATTTTATTTAACCCTTTGACACGCGGTGGTCGCACCCTGAAACCACCAATTTTCGATTTTATTTGTCCTCTTCTTTCCGAAATTTGTGAGTGAAAATCGATTGATTACTTATCTTTTACTTCTAAATAACAGAAAATAACTGCAGAATCATGCATTTCTTAGGTCTTAGTACTTGGAATTGAAACAATAATTGAAAGGAATGGGAAACAAAAATTGAAAGGAAATGGTTTCAAAATTAAAATAACTGTTGTAAAATTAAAACGCACCTATAAATTGATTTCCAAAAGTGAAACATCCGGCAATAAAATCAAGAAAAATGAAAAATAAAGTTTTAATTAATAATAAGTTGCACATGAAAAGGAAAAAAAAAATGTTTATCCATGAAAACAAACAAACATCATTGTGCAAAGATGAACATAATATGTATAATGTGTAATTTTCCCAAATTATATGATGATGTTACATTTGGTTAATTAAAAAATTATGTTTAAAGATATTGAAACTGTATCCACATGACTTTCTTTAAATTACTCAGAAAAACTTTTTTAACGCAAAAAAATGTGCTCCTCTATTTTTGCTTGTAAGAAAGGGTATGTCTTCTCTTTAAGAAAAAATTGTGAATACTCATTAGATTTACAAAAGGGGAAAATACTCATCACACTAATCAGAAGAAATTCATTCCGACAGAAAAGTATTTCCTTCGATAAGATCATGCATAGTTGAATGTCTTGAAAATGTACTCGGTGTAATTGCAACTAGTTAAAAAATTATTTGAAATGTTACATATTCTAATTTTTTAAATGCCAAATTTGATAAATAATGCACATTTATTTTTCAGAAAAATCTTCTTCTCTCGTTAAATAAAATCACATTAAAAATAGAACAAACGAAGCTTTTTAATTTTCCCTCTAGTAAAAAATGACATAAACCGGAGAAGAAAAAACAAAATTATAGCTTTTTTCAGTCTTGGCAAAATTAAGAGTGAATTGGCAATGCATGTATGTATTAGTATATTTAAAAATTGAGGTGCAAATACTTTTATAATTAGTGAACTAATTATCTGATTGGAAAGTTAGTTCATTCAGATAGCTTTTAAGGGTTTTTTTTCCTCTCTCACTTTTTTCGCTTTAATGGTGAACACGCCTCGCATCTTTAGAAAAGGAAAAATTATCGCACGCAAACTGCAGCTTTTAAATCAGAATATCTAAAGAAAGTAGTTTTCCTTTAGACACATACAGACCAAGGGGGTGTTCACTGTAAAATGTAACAAATACATGCAAAATTAAATTATACTTCATTAGATAATTTCTTGTATTTGCATACTAAATATTCCTTGAAAACTGAATAGAATCGTGGTTCCAGTTAAAAAAAATGAGCCACCTACAAGAGGCCTTTTGATTACTATGATTTTGATAATTTTACTATGACTGTGTTTTCTTTCTGAGAACGAGAAACCCTTCATAAAATCTAGAAATCATAGAATCTTACCGTAAAATTCGCAAATTATGAATGCACTGAAATATACGTCTTCTTAGCATTTTGAAGCATAGAATCATTTTATGTTTAAAATGGAGCACTATTTCATTAATTTAATATATATGAAGGTAAAGAAGAAACGTCCTGAAAGCCTTTCAGAAAATTTACAATACTGCACCAACACATTTTCAAAAGCTATGAAAGAACAAATATCATTGAAAGACATTATGAAATGCATGATATTAGTCTGTTAAACTGTAACATCAGTGATTTAATTCTGCTATAAATATTAAAAAATTTTAATTCCTCTTCTAATATGTTGTTAAAATGGAGAATTTTATTCCTTTTGCACATCCACCGCGTATATTGCTTTAAAAAAACATCAAATGTTATACGTCCCGTAAAGAATTTTTATCTGTTGGATTTTATGTTATTAAAAGCATTTCAAATGCACTGCTGAGTTTTTAAATATTCAAGAATTTTCTACAATTATTCAAGAAAGTATTCTTTTCTTAAAATTTTAACCAAGTGTTAGAAATCTATTCTAGTTAAACTATGTAAATTTGTTTATAAAAGTTTTTTATTTTAATTTAAAAAGTATTATATTATGTTTTTTTTTTGCTAATTTATTACCCTTCGTTTTAAGTTTTTGAAGTTCGGTTGTCCCTTGATTCTAAGTTGTCGCTATATTCTAACTTGTCGCTTGACTGTAAAGAAAGTAAGGCAGTAATGGTAAATAACTTTGTAAACAATTTAATTCTCTGATTAAACCATTTTGAAAAAAATTACTAACATGCGTTTTGAAATATTTTGCTTTCGTGAACATTCAAGTGGGAATACTCAAGTGACTAGTTTCGTAGTAACATTACAAGAACTCACTTCAGCTGAAATCAAAACCTACTGGCTTTGCATACGTGTTGTCTTTACACAAGCAGCAGGTGAGATATCTAGAAAATGTCAGACTTTCTTTAAATTCAGTCATTTGTGATAAGCACTGATTCCCCCCCCGAAAACACGATAAATGGAAAAAAATGCAATGATTAGCCATATAAAAAATATATGAATATAATAAAATTATATACATGCCTAATACAAAGTAATACAAGATAAATTTTGCTGTATTACATGTTTACGTATTTGGCTCATGTACACACAAATTAAATTAATGAAACCTACAAAAACTATACAAATATTTAAGTTTCAAATGTCACCGGAAAAAAAGCATATTACCTTGTGTATGGTCTTCTACATTTTTCAAATGATAGGCGACAGAAACACTTTGGTAACGGATTAGTAATTTCAGTTAATTTATCGAAGGAATATAAGGAAAAGCAATATATAAAACTATGAGTATATAAAAGCGTTATTTCTTTTCAGAAAATCTCTGTAGGTGAGAGCAGAGCCTAATAATGCTGCTAATTAAGTATTAGCTAATGAATCACCTGACTAATTAGGTGATGTTTTGATTTACATCCTGATTATCACTGTCTACAGGTTTTTCAACCAGATGCATAGTTAAAAATTCTATGATTATCCCGGCAATACTTAATAAAAGATGCTCAGAAACTATGGAATGGCTATGTTTAGTACAAGAGTGAAATGTACGAAAATGATATTCCTATACAGTGAATTTATCATACTTATAATAGGCAACTAAGAGCAGTGACAACAAATATCTGTGATATGACATCTATAGGCCTATCTGAATTATCATTTTATTTCACTCGTCACGAAATGAAATGCAGGAATGTGTTGAATAATATTTCACAACACAGTTTGCGCGGAAAAGAAGTAAAAGAAATCTGACTAGTATTAAAACATGCAAAACAGGGATACAAACATAGATGTTGCATGAAAGTCAAATTTGGTTAAAATATGTTGATACCATTTCTCTTACTCAAACCGGCATTGTGCGCTTCAAATTTTTTGAGGTTGAAAAAAAAATGCATATATTATTGATAAAAATGCATTACTGTGGAGATGTATTTTTTGCATCGAGTCTTGTAGTAACACACTTTTCAGAAGATGTTTACTCTTTGAGGTACGGCAAAAAATGTAACGGTAGTTATTCTTCTCTCGAGGATAGAAAATTATTAAACTTATTTGTGAATCTTTTTTATAAAATTTTGCGTTGTTATGTAAACATGCTTTAGGAAATTATGAAAAGCTCTTCGTTGCAATAAATTTATTTTTACGTTACTATACTTTTTAAATAATTAATTTGTATGTCATTCTAAACTTACAATCGAGTGAATTGTTGACTTTTATTTCCATCAATTTATTAATAAAGATAACACTTTTGGATATATTCATTACTTTCTTTAGATGAGCCATGATTTCACACAAGCATGCTTTCTTTCAGAAGTTTAGCAAACATACGTCTAAAAAGATAAACATAAGTTTGTTTTCACGAATTTCGAATTTTTAATGTGAAGACCTGATTTTATCATTTTTGTGGAGGAAAAATGAAACTATACATAAATATTCCTAAAATAAATTAGTTTTGAAATAATTAAATGAAAAATTTAAAGTTTTATAATAAAAGTTTATTAATTCTCATAACTGTGCAAGGCTATAAACTTCTTTGTATTGAGTATGATTTATAATGAATGAGTAAGGTTTTTTGACTTTTGTAGCTAAAGTAAGGTTTTTATATTTGAAATTAATCAGAATTTTATATTTGTGGATCATATATATATATTTGTGTTTTACATATAGGTTGATATTTTATATTTATATTATATATATAGAGATGGATATTTCATATTTATTATATTTTCATATTTTTAAGTATTTTCAGTACAGCAAACATTTGAAGTTATGATTTTGTAATGTATATTCTCATTTACCTTAAAGCAAAGGTTGAAAGTATTAAATATGATAAATTTAATATGTATTTTATAAAGTCAGCGATCTGCAGCGGTGACTGCAGATTTTGATAATCATACTCACCTGATTCTGTTTTCATAACCGTACTGAATTGTGATGTCGATCTGTTTACAATGAGAGCAAAATTCTGGCCATGTTAAGATACATCAAACTAATTTTTGTGGGAGTGAAAAGTAGGAATGCTATTAGTGTTGTGTAATTCTAACCTGATTATGGTAGTAAAATTAGGATTATTGACAATCATTGAATTAGAACTGATTCAATGGAACAAAAAATTTGCATTAAAATTAAGGAAGAAAGTAAAATTCTGTTCTGAATTCTCATACTGGGAAGGGAAAATGGCATTATATTGTCGTTTAAATTTTTAGAAATCTGTTTCCCTACTCGAGAAGAAAAGAAAGCTGTATTTTATACTGATTAATTCAGTCGCCTTAGTGTGATTAATTTGCAGTTTTTCTTACTTGATTGAAAAAGGGAGTCTTCATATCACAGCAAATTAAAATGGAATAAATGAGCAAGTCTCAAGGCAAGCATAAAATGCTTGGTAATATTAAACAAAAAAAACATAAAATATGTAATATGAAAGGAATAATATCCTCGATGCTGTCCCATTACTAACAAGGACAAATTGCTGACCATGTTGAAATACATTAGGTTAATGTCTATGTGAATAAAAAATAGAGATATTACCAGTGTTCTTTTATTATAGACGATCATAGTAGTAAAATTATTATTGACTAATTTTTGACTATGCCTGATTCAGATGACACTTTTTTCTTAAAGTGTGTAAGGGGCAAATACGTCGAGACAAATCGAAGTTTATGATTGAGCTTTTCAAGACGTTATCAGTGCATTCTTCAGGTTATGTTGTATGATTCAGTATAATAGTCTTATAATAGAATAAATCTTCTGGCAGTGTAATAAACGTAAATATATATAATTTCTTATTTATTTATTTATTTATGTATTGCTGATTTTCTTGTCGCTTAGTAAAGTAATATTATCAATTTCTCAGGTTTTGATCATAATTCACAGGTTGGTAGTACCCTATAAACTTCAGCAGATCATCTATGATAGAATTCAAAATACAGTAAATAATATGTTTTATAGATAAGCACCCAGTATAACCAAAATCATTAGTTTCAGTTTCAGTTCCTTCATCAGATGTAGAATTTTTTATCAAGAACGAAATTATCTGCATTAAAATTAACGAAGAAAGTGAAATTATGTTATAACTCATCCCGTCGGGGGGGGCGGTAGGATATCGTCCTTTAAATTTTTAGTAATTTATTTGTCTGCTAGGGAAGGAAAATTTGTTTCTTGTATTGATTAATTCGGTAGCTTTAGTGTAAATAATTCTTTCATAGTCGACTATATTTTTTGATAGGCAACTTTTTCTACAAGATAGAAAAGCATTTTTTAGTATCACCGCAGATGTAAAACATACTACGAGTAGTTTAGCAAATCTTAGTGTAAACATAGCCAGCAGAATTACGAAATCAAGTGATTATAATACATCGTAAATGTAATGTTTCTGTTATTCTCGGTTCTGAAGAAATAATTTATAAGATCAGATTCAAATTTTGACATTCATACCTATAAATTATCACTTTTATTTCACTCTTAGAAGATATATGTGAGATTTGGTTTTCATTTGCTGAGATTTCAGGGGAATTTGACAGATTTTCTTATCATGTTATTCCTATATTTAACTAGTTTACTGATTTTTTGTACCTGGATTCATAAAAAATGTAAATAAAAATCCTGATGCAACCTATAAATATGGTTTAAGAAGCTGAAGAATGATTGATTTAATGAATTTTAAAATTTTGAGAGAATTGCATTTACATTTCAGCATTTAAACAATTTAGCTGTGTTATTTCCGCAAATTCGTCTCTGCCGTCAATGTCTGAATTGTTTTAGATAAATTTCTAAATCGAAGCAATAGCTCTTTGATTTATTTGTGTCTAGCATTTTTTATAAGTACATAAAGTCCTCCTATTTGTCGAAAGTTACATATCTGATTAAATCTTCCTTTCATTGATGATCCTAGCACATCCAAAATTTTATTAAAGATATTTATTTCAAACTTTTCCTCTCTGAACCACTAAAGATATGTTACTAATGATTAATAACTTATAGTTCACAAGTATCTATATTTCTTCATTTTATTGTTTTAGTTTTAAAATGAGCCTATCTTCATAAGCATTCAACTAGCTATTTTGACTGTATTAGAACGTTCGGTATTATTTTAATTGATACTGATTCATATACTCCACACAGTATTCTAATAAATCAACAGCATAATTGAAATAGGACTCATGCATGCTTTTTTAATTACAAACTGTGCTATAACGAACTTCGAGGAAGCAAAAGAATGGCTCGGTATATTCGATTCGAAAAGAAACAATAGATTATTTCGCAAAATAGTGTAAAATCTAATTGATGAATCACACAGAAACAGCGATTAGCATCATCATATCTCCTACAGGATGTTCATATTTACTTTACTTTTAAAGCAAATATTAAAATTTAATTACGATTATTATTACGTGCCATGTTTAAATGTTTATTGTTGTTTTTTTAATTTCGCCAAAGGTTACAAATTTTAGATGAAAATTACTTAGCCTAAATTTCATGGTTTAGAAATCAAATACTTCCAAATACTGCACATTTTAATCAAAAATACGCATTTAACAAAGCTCTAACATCTCTGTTAAAGAACTCGAATGGAATCATGGAACCGATTCACGCTTTTTGTCTCTATGAATCTATGGTTTTCTGGCCCCGTGCGTGACGCAGCAGTATCCCCTAAAATATGCTTATTGTGTGTTTCGGTTTATAAACAACTGAGTGCTACGCTTGGCTCGTATAGAGTTTTGTCTTAGAGGACAGAAAAAGGGAAGGTGAAGAAAAAAGAATAGCAAAAAAAGGTGTTTTTCGTTATTCAAATAGCCTAAACATTATGAATTTAAGCGCTAATAATTTTTCATTTGAAATCCCCAGAAATTATGGAAGAACATCTTCAGTCTAAGATACCCACTAAGTTTGTTTCACCTGATTTTTATACATTTGCAGTTTCGTTATAGCCGTATAATAAAACATTACGTTTGTAGGAAATTGAATGTCCCAAAACTTCGGTCGTTATATCCAGAGCTTCAGTATCAGTTGGACTCGCTATAGCGAGGTTTGAGTGTATATATGCAATGAAGAAAACTTAGAAGTAATGAACAGCAGAAGTTTTGATTAAGTAGCAACGTAGATTGTAAATTCATAATGAAGGGCAACTTTGCAGCTGAGGCGGATTAAATCTTCGTTAACAATTAGCAATTTTGATGACTTAGAAACAGTTGATGACTTAGATGGAGAAATATGGCATTTCATTCATTGAAACAAACTTAGCTGTAATTGTTGTAGGATAAGATGATGGTGTAGAATGCTGAAATATTAATCCATAATAATTGGAAACTGGCATCGTGAATGATGAACCATAATGAACAAGATTCATAATTAATAGGCAAATTAAGTCTTCATTTTTATTTCAGTAAACTTACTGCGGTTACAAATAACTCAGCACATTACTTGTATCTATTTCAAAATGATTCAATTCATTTTGATAGCTTTACAGTAAGATGAGAGTAACAAGCAAATGTCCAGCTAGGACGAAGTGTAGAAAGCAAATGCAGTCGTGTTTAGGATGAAATCTTAATTCAGAATAAATTAGTCTTTGGTACTCAGTGCACTTGATCGTATAATTAATACCGTTGTAAATTGATTATTTTCTTCTTGTGTTTAAATTCCATTTACAGCATCAGTGTTATGTAAGATGACTCAATACACAAAAAGACTACTATTCATAGAATTGAGAGGGGAAGTAAAATTAAGCATTAATGGGCTATTGCTAATTTAAATTATAATTTATATTTCCCCTATTCTTCTTTTATCTTATATATTCAAGACATTACATTGCGCTGAAAAACCGAATGACGCGAAGAAAAAAGGAAGTAAACAGTCTTTAAACTTTCGATTATTGGTTTTCAAAGTACTTACCATTAAAATTTCAATATATAAAAAGGATTTAAAAATTTAAAAACATAAAATAGAAGCTGCGATCTCCTGTTGATTTGCAGATTTCATTTTAAAAATAAAAAAATAAAAAAATTTGAGTTACCACAGGCCTGCAATCTTATGAAATTATTTTCCAGAATACAAATATACATAAAGTCTTATAATTAAAAACAGCTGTCTAAAATGACAAAGATAGATGATGCATGAAAAAATTATAATTTTATTTAATCTTAAATTAACACCACCTGAAGGACTATGTACGTATTTATTTCAATGGAAATATTGTAACTCGCAATAATATTTCCCTTAAAGAAGCAGTTCTTCCTATTTTGTTAGACCCTTAATTCCTCGAATTGAAAACAATAAACACCTCGAAGAGGTTTGCGTTGACATACTTAAAATCTTCCATATATTATGCACGTGAGAATGTTTCGTTCTTAACGAAATTATGGGATAGATGTTCCCTAAGTGTTATTAGAGTAAACATGAATTTCAACAATTAAATGATATAATGCACTCTGATTTAGCTTTCTCGACGCGTATGGTAAAGGGTTTAGTAAAGGACAAGGTACATGCCCATTTAAAATTTTCTTTAGCATTTCGATCATTAGTTTATGAGCTCTGGCCAAGAATATGTTAAAATAGTGTATGAATATGATAGTTTAATTCAAAGAAAGATGCAACTTGAATAAAATGTCTCCTGAACCCAAGCAAAGTATAACAGATTTAAGATGCTCAAGAATTTGTTTCACAGTTTTATAAGCCCTTTTTTAATGCTGAGTTCTTTATCAAAACACTGTCTTTAAGAATCATGTAAATTATATTTTAAACATTGTAGCAATTAATTTATTGTCTCAAATGAAAATCGCGTTATTAATTCTTCGAATTCTAAAAATGCTACAGAGTGCCTGTGTAAACATATATCTGTCTGAATACGTCTATAAACTTGAAAATATTTCTTTTTGAACCTGCTTCATTACGTTGTTTCGAACAGTTGATGGGAACATTTTTACAATTTCTTTGCGTAGTGTTTTACACAGTAAATAACATCTGATGTTTCTAAATAGGTACGATAAATGCATTTGTGCATAATCACATCCTTGTTGATTAAAAGACATGTTAAGCCGAAAAATTATCACAACAAACCCTATAAAAGCTAGACATAGTTCTATGTACATATGCACAAATAAAGTACGAGACGTAAATATTCGAAAATTATATTCTGATGTAAAATGAATTTAAAATATTTACATGCCTTTCAAAATTTATTTCAGACACAATGCTTAATTTTCTGATATTAAATCAGAGTTTTTACATTTCTGACTCAAATTGTATTTTTAGATCTAATTTTTATTTACACAGAAACAGATCACACATATTTTAATACTGTTGGACAACAATTTAAAAATATTGAAAATTAGAATAAGAAAATGACAAAATGTACAAAAATGGTGTACTAAGAGTACTAAAATGTTAAGTTGTATGTAGCAATCATTTCACTGAAACGTGCCACAATAATAGTCGTGGAAAGATGAAACACATTCTATTACATTCTCAAAACAAGGAAACACTTCAAAATTTCGAAACGTGATGGATGACTGAATGATAATACACAGTTTTTCTCCGAGCATATATATATATATATTAAATGCTATTTCTGAACAGTATGCTCTAAACTTGTTTCCAATGGATGTTTTTGTATGGAATGCCGCATCGTGTTCCAAAATATAAAAAGGTTATTTTGCTTACCATGAGTTTTTGAATTCTGGTGTAATGTTTAAAAAGGAATTTTAATCGATCTTGTAATTTGATGCGTCATTCTCTCCTTAATATTTAAATCCATAGACATACTTAACATGAGCCATGAGGAAAAACTTCTCTTATTTTAAGCAGAATTATAAAAGGTTAGGATTATTTTTAAATTAATATTTATATAAGGTAGAAGCATTTTGAAACTAATTAAGTAATTATGAGGAAAAAATATCTGTTCAGTGCAATTTTTACACTTTTATAGCAAACCTGGTTCCTGGTCTTTACATAAATACAAAAGATAGTGTAAAAAAGGATAACGCTTAATAAATTCTCACAGTTTTCATGAATATTTGACATTGCTCTTAATCTGAGTAATTAGTTTTCACTCACAGAGACATATATACAGATGATGTTTATACGTGTAGGTGAAAGATAAAAAATATGAAAGAAAATTACTGACTTAATCGTCAATAGCCCTTTTAATTTCTAATTTTATTTACCTAAGTCCCCCTTCAAAGAATCTGTACTGCGTCACTGATGTCATTAATTCTTTTGCAATGCGAAAACTCTTCCCCAGTTGCTATTCAGAATTCTGAAAAAAGAGCCCAACCTATAAATACTTCAGCTTCTTAATACGCAGCACTAAGTTTTTTTACCTTGCGGTGAATCTCACGAAGTCTCTCACACAAACCACCCAAACAAACACACAAACATTCTATTATCCAGAAGTTTCTATTATCCAGTAGCTTAAAACTAGACTCTTCCCTCTAACTGTCCGAAACAGCTTTCTATATACTGATGATAAATTATTCATTTTTCATCTGCGCCCAGACGGTATAGTGGTTAGGGGAGCCTACTACGGGACCGAAGAGATCGGGTTGAATCCCGGAGAAGGCATGGATGTTTGTAAATGTATAGTGTCGGTGCGGCATGGCGGTACTCTAAATATGCGGCGAGTCGAAAGACCTCTCGTGTGGATTGGTAGGAGACCCCCGGATCCCACCCTGGGTTGCAGTCCTCAAAATTGGGGTGGAAAATAGAAGTTCACCTCTCTTCGGAATAGGCTCTGGCAAACATTGTCCCATGTAATATAGACAAGACGACAACAACATAGGCTCACCTTGCGGCCCATGTTCTGTTACGCTGGTCTGGTCTGGGTATACTCATGTAAATCCTACAGGAAAAAAGCTGATGTGTACACCACATGACGTCCTTGTATGGAATATTAAATTATACGCATTATTTTCCTGCATTTCATTTAAATTTCTTGAATTCTACTTCATCGATAGCACATAAACCACAATAGAATAAATGCACTCTTTAAAATTCACTACATCTATTACCCACAGCGATACTCTGGTGCTACTTTCACTTAACAGCGTTACATATTATTCATTTTATAGCTCAGAATGCACAAAAACTATATCATCTGAAAAATTATCTAATCTTTGCCATATGTTCTATTCAAATACTACAATAAATCTAAAACGATGTATAAAAGAAATTAAACAAATAAAAAAGAAACAGTTTTTCGCAGATGATTCAGAGACGCTTATCTAATGCGCATGCGCTACTCGTAAACATTCTCCTCTGTCCGATTCAGACTGGCGACAATATTTGTTGCCAACACGAAACTCTTACATCCTCGAATTTCGTTAGAGATATATTTTTCATTCAATTAATTCAGTCAATTCATTCAATTGATAGTCGTCTTGAAATAAAACAATATTTTAAATATCAAGCTAGTTGTGCTTTCCAGAGTTCCAGCAATCTATATTTCGGTTATCTACTAACTTCACTCTATCCATATGATTAAATGGTGCTTTCTTCTCATCTGCAAAATAAATCATCTGTCATCACTCCTTTAAGTTATCACATATACTTGTGTAGATATATTTATATAGAGAGGTAGAAAGAGAAAGAGAGAGAGAAAGAAAGATAGTTTAATATGCTTATGTAATGGACTAGTGTAGCTATTAAAAACATAAAAAAATTTAGCAAACAAAATAGAAATACAAATTAAGCAAAATAAAATAAATCAAATTTTTATTTTTTTTTAATTAGAATTAAAGACAACTAAAAATATCTGCGTATGATACTTTATCCTAACTGCATTTTAATTATTAATAGTTTGATGTTAGAGATAAACTCATCAGAACGTAATTATCTCAAAAATTAAACTAAAGCTATTAAAGAGTTCTGAAAATGCGTTCCTTCCATTTTGATTATTTGAGAGAAGGAAATAAACACCTATAAGGAAGTATTAAGAATGTACATAGAAAACCTGCATAATGTTTTCAGAGATTCTCCTTTTCGCGCTCTATTTTCAGAGAGTTAAAAATATACCACCAAAAAGAAAAGAAAAAAAAAAAAAAAAAAAAAAGAAGGGGGGAAAAAAAGGAAAAAAACTAAAAATAATTAAAAGGAAAAAGAACTTTTTTTTAATATTAAAATTTGATAGATTAAATTTATGAAGTCTGAATTCACGTTGGAGTATATTCTTGACTCTTTGAGAATAGGGTGCTAAAAGAAAGTGTAAAAATTTATAATATTTCTTTATATAAGTGTATTTAGCTCTCTCAAACAGTCAAGAACAAAAATATGCATTTCAGAATTCCTTAATTATTCGATTTGCATTTTAGAGATAATCACCACCTGATGAGTCTATGTCAAATATTAAAATAGGAATAATCAAAACGTAATTAGTAATAAAGTATTATGGAAAGATTTGTTAATTGCATTTTAATTCTTAATGAAAAATTTTTTCAAACATTTAATTTTTCTTATTTTGCTTAATTTTAATTTCTATTTTGTTTGCTAGATATTTTTAATTTTTTAGTACCCACAATAGTCTTTTAGTCAAGCATATTACACTTTCCCGGATAGTATAAATGTTAATTTTTTGAAAAAAAAAATATTATTCGATCTCAGCTGCATTTGTGCTAGTTTTTTCAAGCTGAAAGTCCTTAATTTTACTCACTTCATAAAATTATTAATAATATATATGTAATTATGAATAGAGAGACTATCTGTTTGGAAAATAAAGAGTTGAAACCATTGCAATTAAAAACCTTTGTAGCATTGATGTCAGTGTCAGTCAAAGATTAAGCAGAATTTTTTAAGATTATTATTACTGCCGATTCCATATAAAATAGGCTGGCTGTTCAATTCAAGGAGTACTAGCTCTTTTCGGAGCATTTATGGAGATTTTATCGTATTTCGTCTTCCTTGTCTACTTGAATAAAATTCAATTTAATATAATCTAAAGTAATATTTCAACTTAATTAATTCATATCAATTTTATATTACTTTCGATTAGATGAGAAAAATACCCCGACGAGATCAGATCCTGAGAAAAAATACAGTAAATTGGTAAATAAAAATATTAGATAAAAACCCGAATGTTGGATAAAACACTCGAATCCGTTTCACGCAACAATCCCAAGCTGAATATCCGAACTCAAGTAATACCATAGTAAACACAAGTAACAGGATTTAGGCATACGGAAATGAGATGAATAATTGGAAAATAATGATATTTACAACAGAAATAATTTAACTGTAAATATATATCATGATGTTATTTTAGAGTTAGGCAGCATAAAATAAACACGAAAAAAGCTCCAGGTCTCTTCTTTTCTCTCTATTCTCTTCAGAAACACGGAATTCAATATTAACATCACGTATCTGTTACGATACACGCTGCTAAACTTGGTGTCTCTTTTAGTTAAGAAAGTGCTAAGCTTCAGCTAATACGAGAGACTTAAAATGAATGGACACTCTTGGGTAACCTTATTAAAACTTCTTCCACTGAAGAATATATATAATCTCGCGAAAAAGCGCTTTCTCCTTTTTGTACCATGTTACGGATGCATACTTTATTAAGCAACGCCATATTTCGAGCTTGCCTTGGCGTTGAAGAAGCGAAGAAAAAAGTGAAAGGTGTGGGGAGGGCGAAATTTTCTGTCCCCTTGGCTCCTATGGGTCGGTCGATGCGTGTTCCTTTTTGTGACTGCTGTTCATCATCCCCCTCCAACTAAAAGCATCCTATGCTTCATGACGTCATTCATCTTAGTTGGTTGCAACAATCTTTCTCACACCCCTCTGTCTCTGGCCCATTGTGAGGTGTTATACGAAGCATACGGGTGCAAGTCTTAAACTTTTATCAAAAGATGGGCATTTCACTGTTGATATTTGCATCAATATTGTCGAAAAGTTCGCGTTTGCTTAAACTATGTATTTTAAAAAATATGAATTTTCGTGAATAATAAGCAAGGTTAATTTAGATGTCAAACAACAAAAATCAGCGTTATATTCGAAAATTTTCACAGGACTAGTTTTACAGTTTTACCGAACCTTCAACCTCAGCTGCCAAACAGCAAATGAACGAGATAAGATATAATGATAAGATTAGATAAGAATGGCTGGACAGGATTTAAGCTACTGGAGCCATCTATTAATGAAACAAGAAAACCAAAACATAATTTCCTAAAAGGCTGAAGGTAAAGATGGATTGGAATTAGGGTCGTTAACTGGAACAGAAAGATTGGTTTTTTAATGTGAAATACCTCTAGAAAATCCAATTCACCAATGGTAGGTTTTTGAATAATTTTGGCTGCAGAAAAATGCAAAGTGTGATTTTCGGACCAATAATGCTAGGCAGCAGAGGACGTCTGTGTTTTACTTTTCCTAACGTACGCTTCATGTTCCTTAAAGCGAAATTTTAAGACTCTCTTAGTTTGACCAATGTAAATTAAACCACGCTGACAAGGAATCCTGTAAATATCCCAGGAATCCATATCTAGATTGTAGTCCTTAAGTATGGAACTCGGAATTTTATTAATAGCATAATGGCTTTTAAATAATTTAGTTCTTGATCAAGAGCCAATTTTGAGGAGCAAATTTGAAGCGCACGGAAAACAAAGAAATAAAATGAAGCTAACCTTTTTGTTGTTAAAAAAATAAAACTCCACGTTTAAAATCTGTTCCATAATATTGTGGACAAATTTTACAACATTACCTTTGCCTAACAGTTCGTTGCGGTAAAAAGTTGATGAAATTTTTGTTTAGAATAATAAGAATTTAATAAAAATAAGAGATTTAGCCATCCTTTTTACATAACTCATCTACAATTTTATATAACTAACAATAAAGCGAGGAACACCTTTGATAAATTTATAAAGAAAGCTTACAAATTATTTCTTCTATCTTCTTAGCATGCCAATGAACGTCCATATAAAGAAGGAAAGGCTCCATAGATGTAATGCAAACCAGTTTGTCTTCTACGCCGCTAGAAAGAAGAGGGAAGATTCGGCAAGGGATTTGGCGACGGAACCTGTTGGCGAGAAATTTCCCCTCTGTGATGTACGGAACCTGGCCGAGATTTCCCTCCTTCGCCACGTGTACAGGAAATAAAAAAACACCGGTTAAGATGAATAAGAAATTAGGTGAAGTTACACTTTCACTGCCTGTTGAACTTGCATTATCCATATCGCAGTTTGATGTCTGATCTTATATCCGTCAATATGGAGCAAAAAAAAATGGAGTCACACAGCTTTAAACTCTTAATAAACGTGACCGTCGAACCTGTTCGAACTTCGACATCAGCTTCGATCTTTGGCGCTTTTTAGCGACAGATATTTCACGCATGCACAGCTGTTTCCCTTTTCGTTCGAAGGGAGCCACTCCTGGTGCTGTGAAGTTTTCCTGCTTAGCAATACATATTCTTTGGCATCCTTCGTGGTGTAATGGTCAGCACGCTCGATGCGCATTCGAGATTTCCGCGGTTTGAGTCCCGGCGAGAGCATTGCTCCTTTTTCAGATCTATTGCTTCGAAATAACCTAATTTCTCTACAACCTTTTTGTTATTTGACTTTTAATTAATATTGATTCGGCATGCTATTTTATATTAATAAGTAATGTATTAATTAACGGTAAAAGTTATAGTATAATTGTTATATAAGTTTCTTTTCTAAATAATGTTTATTAAAACATTCAAAAAATAACTGAAAATTTTTAAACTATTACTTGTAGAGAAAACATTTCTGATTTTTAGCTAATGTGCAAATTAAAATCAATCCTATACTGATACTTCTATACAAACTCAGCGATTTCGACAAAAAGGAAAAAAAAATATAACTCAAGTTTAAAATCTATTGCAGAATTCTGTGGACAAATTTTACAATATTAAGTTTGCCTAACAGTTCGTTGCAGTCAGAAAAAAAAAATAAATTTTTGTCTAGAATAATATGAATTTTATAAGATAATTGTTTAAATTGTAGATGAGTTATGTAAAAATGAGATTAAATCATCCTTTTTACATAAGTTATCTACAATTTTACATAACGTATAATAAAGCGAGGAGTGCCTTTGATAAATTTGTAACGATAATGGTTTATCCTTTTGACAATGCAATTCCATTAATAGATTTCTTATTTAAGTATTCACCTGTTTATTATAAAATTGAAAATGATTTTGTAAAGATAATTATTTAATATCTTGTTCAAGCTCTATGAAAAATTATATATTTTTTTCCTTATAATTCATTAATATTTTTTTGAGTTTTAAATGAAAACGTATATCGCAAAAACTTCTTCATGTTAGTCTTACTTGCGTGTTATACAATTATATAGATGAAACATTATTTTTCAATAATCAATAATCACTCTTTTGCCGGCAGTAAACGGTCGAAAAAACCCATTCGATTTTGACAAAAATTAGGAATAACTTTTGTAAAAGATTTTTTATGTTCTATCTAATGTTGTAAGTATTAAAATTTTCAAAGTTTCATGTTGTTTAATTATCGTTGATATGTGCAAAACACTATTCAAATATTACATTTAAAAAAAATTGGATTTTAAAAAATGTGCATCAGCACGTTACATTTTCACTCACCATGACAATGTATGCAAAAATTTGAGCTCGAAAGCTTATCAGAGAATGATTTGAAAATAAACGGCAAAGTTGCATCCATTGTGCCATGCAGAATTAAAGTGTTTAATTAAAGCTTATTGCAAGCTTATTATAAGTATTTAATAAAAGCTTGTAATAAACTTATTTTTAAGTGGCTAATTAAAAAAAATTCTGGAAAGCCGCCTGATTAATATTCGTTAATCATTCTTGTTTTAAAAGAGGAAGAAGAATTTGTTTTATAACTTTGGATGACCTTCAAATTTTTATACGCATTTTTGGTGCGTGTGTGTTAAAATTTTAAAGTCGCCTAAAAGAATATAATATTGCCTATCACAATAAAATTAAGAAAATTAAATTTAAAATAAAATACTCAGAAGAATGTATACATACTTAGGAAATGGAAAAATAAAAAATAGTAAACCAGTAGGTTTCACTAAAAATCATTTTAAAAACTAATCTGCACTGTCGTTTTTGAGATACGGAAGTAATAAAAATAGTGTGACGTAATGATATCATGCACTTGACCCTGAAAAACGGATATTTTGCCAACTGTTTCATTTGTAGTATATTAAAAAATGAAGAAATTTGCCTAATAAATAATAATAATTTTGATCACTCTGGTTTTAAAAGAAAGCGTTTATATTCAGAGCTGTTTGCTAGTTTCAGAGAAACTATGATTTACTTCTGTCCAAGCTGTCCTGTGTAGTCACAGGCTGAAAGCTGCATAGCTGGAAAAAATGGCTTTA
Organism: Stegodyphus dumicola; assembly: GCF_044657685.1. NCBI lineage: Eukaryota > Metazoa > Arthropoda > Arachnida > Araneae > Eresidae > Stegodyphus > Stegodyphus dumicola. The sequence goes on along the minus strand of NC_140772.1, from coordinate 91,514,093 downwards.
TAGCCAACCTTGCCCAGACAGATAAGTAAATCTTGCGAAACATCGAATTTTGATCACAGTGACTGCATTATATACCAACAAGTGTAATTTTCAAAAATGATTAAAATTTTTGAAGGAACATTAACATTCTTGAACATGGAAAATGGTATGACCTATTGTAATGATGTTCGCTAGCTATCCTTCTTAATAATTCTCATAATGCTTTCGTATTTTTAAGGGAATTCAATTTTAGGTAAAATTTTATGTATTAGAAAACTTTAAATCATTTCATACAGTAACAAAAAAATGTAACGAATTATCTGCAGTTTCGCGAAAAGAATTATTTCATACTACCATAGCAATATTACATTTTTTAATATTTGGGATAAACAGTACGTACCTCATTTTTAAGTTCTCTACCCACTTCAAATTCATTGAAGTTTTCTTATTCATAAATAATTCTAGGAAACTATAAAATTCCGAAAACTATTGTGGGAAACCCAAGCAATTTACTATCGAGCTGATATGTAGAAAACTCAAATAAAATAAGGACGAGGAGAACGAGCGGGTTTGGAAAAAGGTGTTGTATCACTGTATTGAAATTCAGGGGAAAACCGTCTTAATCTAGCTTAAACCGTCATCACATTATTGTAAGATTGCTTTGCTTTTATTGGCATCATTAAGTTTTATAGGTTAACCAGCTTCTGTTTCCATTTGTCAATTACAAAAATAAAGCAGACAAATAACATATAGATAAGAAAAGCAATATTTGGTTTATATGAAAATGCAGTTTCATCATATATTTTAAGAAACTATTTTCAGATATAAAAGGTTGTTTCTTCCTACAGATTAATTTTATTGCATATATTATTGAAATTAGAAAGCTGAAACTGCAATCAATAAATGTTCCCTCAAAATGCTTAACGTTAAAAATAAATCCAATGTATGATAGCATGTAAACAGAGTTCAGTACTTGAATAAATAAACATAATAAGATACTACCCAGTTTTTTTAGTTATTTAAAAATAAAAAGATATCGCACTAATTATATTTCCTTAAAAATATAATTTTCCAACGCGGTTTAATTTATGATTAAACTTGAAATTTAAAACTAAGACAGTGTAAATTAAATCAAACTATTAGGAAACATCACAGTTAATTACATTGCTTCTACGATGGATTCCGGAAAGAATTACAGGTAATCGATAAAAGAATGTGTGCTTAAAATCGAACAACTGATTTCCTATTCTAAGCGAATAATAACAAATAGTTCAACTAAAACTTTAACTTCAAGTAAACAGCTCTTTCAGAATACATACATACATCACACTGAAGATAAGAGGTGCATTCTAAATGACTTTATTGCATTAACGGACGGGCGTTTCTTAGCTAAGAAACGCATGTTCGTTTTCATGAATAGCACATAGATTCTTTTGTATAATTTAACATAAATGTTTGGATTTGTTTCAAAAGGAGAAGAATAACTACAGTTAAAATCTAATGGCATGATGCAATACTGAATTTCTTTAGATATGAATGATATTTCTAGCAGTTATTTTAGATAAGGAAATCAAATCTGCGCACTAGAATAATAAACAACAATGCTAAGTTTCCCAAACTTTTATTTAATTAACAATGAAATATAGCTCTCGGAATTCGAAGTATCTAATTAATAGATCCACATTTTGTATGAAAGTAATAACGATTAATGTAAGCTATTCTTTGTTACTAGGGTATGAGAATTATGAAATAAGGACATTGTTTGTTATTTAAATTAATAATTCTCTTCATTGAGTGATCTTAATAAATTATTTAATTTAACTTTTTAGCAGCCAAAAATAACTTTTTAGCACGGTGTGTTTTTATTTTATGTTGCACTATTCTGTATAATCAAACTTTCTATTTAAACTTCTTAAAGCGTTTTTAATTAAACTTTCTACATTTTCTTGTGTTAATTGATCGCAGTTTAAGAAGAATATTTCAAATATAGTCTTGCAGCACAGGTTTGTATGATAGTTTCATTTAAATCTAAATAAAACCTGAAAGCAAAATCAATTAAAATTGAGGATAAAAATTAATGACAGAAATCTATCTCTCCTCTGGTTATTTTTGTTTTACACTTGACAGAGCATGTAGAACATGTACATGAATAATGTAGCATATATGTAAATCTTATTTTGTTTTGACTTGTTTTTGATCTGATAGAGATATATATTTGTATGATTCAACAGGAAAAATTTCATTTGAAAATGAATTTTCGAAACTATTATTTACGTAACTAAAATTGAAACTACACTCGTTTTTAATCCTCAAAATTCTGTGTTTTTCAGCGGTTCTCTGTTTTGTCCATATCTGAAGAGCTGGGAATTACTCAGTCTTTATTAACTTATATTCATTTGGATTTGGCGAGATATCATTTGTTAGATTAAATAAAAAAACTACGAAATAAGTTTTCATCATTTTAATTCAGAAATTTGAAGTGTTTGTTAAAATTTTGATCTAAATTATTTAGCAGCAATTTTGTTGATTCAAATGAAGTTAAGAATTGTATCATGCCATTAATTTGTGTTAGTACATATTTTTCTCCTCTTATTAATATTAAATTATATGAAAACGTGCACTTGCTTTTCATGGAAACAGATGTGCATTACTTATCTATGGAAAATATATTCGTTAATATAAGAAAGCCACTTAGAATGCACATTTTATCTTTCATTTAGAATACATCGACCTTGAAATGTAAGTAATATTTTGTAAAAACAGTTTACATGGATTTTGGAAGATTTACTTCCTGAATATGATCCATATATGTAACAATTAATAAAATCCCTCGTGATTTTCGTTTTCGAAAAGTTTTCTGCTTACATCACATATTTACATATATCTTAAAAAGAGCTGTGAATGCCAAGCTAGTAATGTCCACCAGCTGAGCAAAACTAGTATTAATAACATAAATAGAAGCTATAAATTATGGTAAAAATTACATAACAATGATAACAGACACATGTGACCACAGTCACATTATGAGACCATCCCAGATTCCCAATGTGCCAAGTTACCTTTACCATTTTTCATAAACTACTTCCTGATATGATCATAAGATTTATATTTTTTCTATTCCGGCTAATAGTCCCTAGGCTCTGTATAAAAAAATAAAACGTGATTCGCCGTTTATAGAGAATCAAAGCAAAATACCAAATCGAAATTAATAGTCCTTCTGGGCAAATTGACCCTTTGGACTAAAAATCTGAAAGCTTTCAGATTTTATATTACGACCAAAGGGGGCGTATTTTTAACGTTTTGTGTGTTACCTTTATTTATTAAAAATCATGTTCTTCGTACTTAAAACATAAAAATAAATTCAACAGCAATATCGCAAAATATTTAAAAGACCATATCTTTAGAATTTCCGATGCACAGTCTGTGTTGCCATTGCTCGGTTTCTTAATTAAAAAACTCATAAATTCTTTACAAAATATGAAATAGATAAAAAAAATAAGTTTGGACTTCTAGATGTCCACATTCGAGTGGAGATGTACATTATTCAAAATTTGATGGCTCCAGGTACCGTTGTTTTATCGCAATACGAGAAACATATATTTATGCAGATTCTTTATTATTTAATTTCTTAAAATATAATGCAGGGCTCTAATATTTGGTTTGTGGCGACAATTTAAAAAGTAATTTACTGTTTATACTGAATCAACGCAAAATGCCAGAATGAAATTAATAGTCCTTCTCGGCAAATTGCCACTTTTGGCTAAAATATCGAAGCTTCATTTCTGTGGAAGGGATGTAAGAATTAATAAACATCTATAATAGCCTATAAGGTAATTTCTCTCTCCTTTCCACATGCCTTAGTGAGGTAATTGGAAGCATACATTCGAGAGATCCAGGGTTGGAGCCCCGGTGAGGGTACTGCACATTTTTCACATCTCTGGCTTCAAAAAACCCTAATGACTCTATAAGCCTTCAATAAATAATGCTCACATTTTCCGCCTTAATTTATGTTATGTGGACATATCATATTCATTGCAGTCAAAATTTGTTTTGTTCGAGCATGTAGTATTTAATTTTGTAGTTTTAAATGCTAATTATATACTAAGTAAAATATATATTGTGCTATAATAGTTGCTACTTACCTAATTTTGAAACGCATCAATTTTAATATTAAAACTTAACAGTCTTAACAGGCATTTTTACATATATACAAATTGTGCCGCCGTATATATATATATATATAATTAAAGAAAAGAGAACAAACGATAAAAGACCTATGTGGTCAAAAACTTTGCGCATTGAGCTGCAAAATTTGGAAAAAAGTTAAAAGAAAATTCCTAGTTCGTACTCTAAAACGTTTCTTAGATACTGTGGTTCCGTGAAAATATTAACATAAGCCAAATAAAGTGCAATAAAATGTGTAATAAAGATTAAAGAAACAATATAAACACTTGAATATTTACAAATAAAATTCAATACAAATTGTAAGCAATATGCGGATTAAAGTAAGGCATATTTTAAACATTAGAAATAAAGTGCGACAAATGACTTGAGCAGAAATACAAAAACAAAGAAGCGGTAAATGGTAGGTTAGGCCAATTCGAACCTCATTAAGGCTCTTCAGGGGAAATTATTTTTAATGGTTTTCGAATCCATTTAACTCCATATCGCGTTTCGCCGAAACAGACAATTGAAACTGTAGACGAAACACGTTTTATAAATTAATTAAAAAAACTGCGCCATAAACTTTAGTCTCAATTCTCTGTTCCAATTTCCCGACGTGTCCGCTTGAAGAAACACATTAAGGTGTAATATTAACTATAGATAATAGACTGGTAATGCCAATGTACAAGATAAAATAAATAGCGATTTGCTATTAGTCAAAATATACAAGATTTTATGGGAGGACCTACTAGCTTATAGAGTTAATTTGGTTATGTATATATATATATACATATATACATAACCAAATTAAGAAAGATAAAATTAAATATAATTAAAATCTTCGCATTAAGAAGAAATTACAAATAATGAGATTAAATCAATTGAACCAAAAGTAATTCCATATATTAAAATAAAATTTAAGCAAGATTAAAGAAAAGTAGTTTTGATTTTTTTGGTTTTTGTCGAGAAACAGCCAAAAGAAATTTCAACAAAACTACGTTTCGTAATTTTATCTGGATGAGAAACAAACCTAGTACAAGTAAACTAAATTAAAACAATTAATTTAGAACATATAATTAATTAGTTATATGAGTTACATTTGACTTCATTCATCAAGATATAACATACTCCAAAGTAACTCGAAATTGGTTACAAAATATGCAAAATAGAACAAAAGTCAAACAAACATATCGAAAGGAAAATTCATTAAACCAGCAGTTTGTAAAATGCAAAATGTTAAATTATACAAGTCTTCAACAAATTGATAATTCAAGGAAAGAATCGAAAACCACGGAATATGGAAATTTGCCCAAAACTTTAAATGCAGAACTGTTAAATGTTACAAAATTCTTGTTTAAGATTGGACCGGTTCAACATTTATCCGTTTATTTCGGTTCACTATTTCACTGAAAAAAGTAACATAGATGTATCGCATTACTGAATAAAGACATCAGAATATGTGGCAGTTAATTCTTGTTTATCAAGATGAATTAAGTATGCTCTGCCTTGTCATATATTATCAGCTCGTCAATAAATTAAAAGCTAAAGCTTTGTAAAACTGTAAAATATACAGTCAATAAATGCCAGTTTCGCAAAGTGCTGCTTGAAGCTCTGTAGAAATGAAAAAAAAATAAAAACAATCTTCTGAAATATTACAAACCTTGCGCACTTCTCAGACTTGAGACCTTAATTTTATATTAATCTTAAGGTCTGAAAATATTAAAAATTATCTGAAAAGCTACTATTTGGAAGAGTGTGGAACATATTTTGAAAGCAATTTGGAAGTAATCCTGTCTGAAAATAGTTTTACGAATGCTAAGAAAATTGAAGACTGTGATTAAGTCTAATGGAATTTATGCAAAATGGAGATTTTTAATAGAGTTATTATTCTCTTAACTAAATAAATAAACATCTCTGATGATGATATATACCTTTAATTATTTCTGCATAATTGCAGAAAATAAAACACGAAACTATTTCGTTTTAATAATATTACAAAAAGAAATTATAGCTAGGTCAATTTGGATTTGCAAATAGAAAAAAAAAAAAAAAAAAAGGCAACTGATACTTCATTTTGTTCCTGTTTCGTTTCACATTAAAGATAACACGAAAATATGCTCTTTCAGTTATAATTAATGCGTAGAGTAAAACACTGAAATATAATATATTGTGAATCTTATTCAGAATATTCATTTTAATGTAATAAAATACCAAATTAGAGTGTAAGGTTCTATAAAAACGTCAGTTTAAAAATCGTAGTCTAGCAAATGGCGTTTCACTCGTACCACTTTTCTTTTAAAAGAATGCAACTCCTTTTCTGTTTCATTTTTTCTTTTGAACTTTCGTTTCAGGTTTGTTCGTTTTTTATTGCTCTTCCGGAGTCATCGGAGACCAGAGCATACTTTATTAACAGTTAGCTGACTTTGACGCGTTCACTACACACATACTGATCTGTGTGTATTTTTTATTTTACGGTCTCTTAAAAATAACTGCATGCACGTAAAGGTGAGTGATTTATATTAATGGATGAGGTAAGGAGTGAAAGAATGGAAAACAAAAGCGAAGAAAGAGATGTTTTAAGAGCTTTCGTATATTTCCATAAAGAAAAATGAATTCACATTTATGCCTCATTTTGCTATCCGAGAAAGTGAAATGTACTGAGAAATTTTATAAGCATGTCTTTTTAAAAAGAAAATACTTATTGCAACCTGATTTTTGGGATTCGGAAAATTCTAACAATAACCACCCTTTTCTGGTAGTTCTAAAGAGAAAAGTCGGTTCGATAAATTATTTTTAATTTTTTAATTTCAAAGTAAAAAATATCCTTCCGTTGATATCTGCGCTTTGAATGACATAGAAATCTCTGAAAATTTCTTCTTATTATTCATTACTCATCGCCTGCTATAGATGTGTTTGAAGTGTTTTAAAATATATTTCGGTAAAACTTAATTTATGTAACCAACTTGGCATAAAGTTGAAAAGTTAAAAATTTCAGCAAAATCTTCTAACCAGTTTTTGTGCCGCAGCAAGATCTGATTGCTTTGCAAAAAGATCGGCTTAGATGTTTCAAGACTTTTATGACTTTTCATGTGTCATCATGTAATTCTAATAGGTACAATTTAGTATAACCCGTAGATAGTAACGAGGGACAACGAAAATATTTTCTTTAAGCGCAATACATTCGCCATTCTAGATTACTTACCGCTACTTTTAGCTATTATTATAATATATTGCTTTTTTAAATTTCAATTTCAATTGAAAATTTTAAAAAAAATCTCTCTCAAAAATAAAAAAAAATCAGTCTCCTAAAAAAATTATAAATTAAAAAAAAATCGATTTTTTTTAATCATGGTTATATAGTTATCGTGCCTTCATCATTTTAACAATACTGAAAACGTAACTCCAACTATCCTGTTCGTTATAATGGTTAACAATGCTAATTTCGGAAAGGCTTGAAAACTCGGAATTTTTATAAGCGTATAGTGTCTTTGTGGGGTATGGGCACTTTAAATACATGGTGAGCTGAAAATACTATCAGGTAGCTTGGTGGTAGAAGGAGAGGGGTGAATGACCCTCGGATGGGTTTCCCGAGAGATTATTACTTATACTTTGACCTATTGTTGTTCTTATAAGGTTCCCAAGGCCTTGCATATGACAGATGTAATCTTGCGCTCCTCGTCTCAGATGCAATCGATGCTTCTGTCACAAAGTAATATTCGCGAACTTTTTCTGTGGTTAACTTTCATACACGTGAGATAAGTCTGAACAAACGCGATTCCTTTTTTGATCCTGCATGGAGCGGAAAAGTTGCATATACATCTCCATTTAGAGAAACGTTTCCAGACGGAAGCACCCCTCCCCCAAAAGAAAGAGTATTTTTGACAACATGAGGTAACGTTTGCAGCATGAGGTAAATGCTGGTTTTACTTTGTACCTTCCCCACCGAAAGCATCTCTGCTAAAGTCGCCTCTTCCAAAGAACTACATGCTTTGCTCTAATAGTGTACCAAGCAAATAAACAACCTACTTCGAGTCCTCACTACTTTCTGCTTACTCTTCATTGTTATCTAAGCAATGTGATAGTTTTCATTTCTTTTTAACCATTATAAAGTGTATGATTTTACGAGATACGAAAATAAAATGACTTTCTGCCACTGTTTTGTGGAACCTAACCGTCATTTGGCTAAAGTATTTCTAATTATTGACTAATAGATAAAGCCGTGATTATTGATGGGATGAGTGCTCTTTTTTCTCCAGAAATAGTAACTCAGCTTGAGAGAAATAATTTGCGGTATTGCTTGGACAATGTATTAAGTGAAAATCAGTCTATATTGAATAAATAAATAAAAAATGAGAAAAAATCCGGAAACTTTCACATTTTATATTACGTCTAAAGAAGCGTTTTTTTAACGTTCTGTGTGTTACCTTTATATCAGATATCATGTTCCTCGCATTTAAACCATAAAATTCAATTCAACAGTAATATGACAAAATATTTAAAAATAGCATATCTCTAGAATTTCCGATGCATAGTCTCGCGCGTTGGAGATTAAAATGTCTTTTTTTCCCATACAGTTTACCATTCCTTGCTTTGAAATTGTTGAGTTTGCTATTCAAAAGTTCGTTAAAACTTTACAAAATGTGAAAATGTTAATCAAAATTTTTTTAATTCGGACTTCCAAGTAATAGGATAATAAACCAATATCTAAATGCCAAATTTGGGCTTCCAGATGCCCATATTCGAGTGCAGGACTGTGTTATTCAAGCTTTAATGCTTCTAGGTACCGTTGTTTTTTCACAGTGATAGGAACATACAAACATTCATGCAGATTCTTCATGATTTAATTTCTTTAAAAATAATGCAGGGCTATAATATTTGGTGGCAACAATTTGAAAAGCAAAACGCCGTTTATATGAACCAGTGCAAAAGGCCAATACGAAATTAATAGTCCTTCTGTACAAATTCCCCCTTTGAGCTAATACGCGTATAAACGAACTGAAATCTTTACTTTCTTTTTTTTTTTTTTTCTTTTTTTTTTTTTCCTTAAATTTTAGTCTATCTCAGTATTCTACTCTACCAATTTTAACATTTAAATTAAAAGTTGTTTATTTTGGATTCAAGTTTTAAATAAATATTATATTTCGGTTAACAAGTGTAATTTAAACTTCTAATATTTGGGAATGGAAAGCCAAACATTATTTTTTACTCGTTCTTCAGCTAGCGCTCAACTTACGTACGCATATTAATTAATATTACGTACGGTTAATTTAAAAAAAAATCTCCTTAACTCATTCTTTGATACCTTGTCGAAATTTTGTTCCTCAGAACATATTTGTTCACATTACGAGTTTTTGTTAATGCAATTATTTATTACCATTTTTTGTGGGAAGTATTTAAAAATTATATGTATTCCAAAAATTAATTTTAATATCGTAGCCTGCAAATTGAATTACTTAGACGTTTGCATTTTTATTGCTTTCATTTTCAGAGCTTTTTTTTTTTTTTTAATTAACAATCTCAACGATTTAAAAGATATAAAAGTGGCAACACTTTACAAAATAAAACAGTTATATCTTCAGCACACAAGAATGTCGGAAATTCTAAAGATATGCTGTTTCTAAATATTTTGTGACTTTGCTGTCGAATGGAATTTTTTGCGGCGTATGTGCTGAGAAGGTGATATTTAATAAAATAAGTTAGCAAACAAAATAATGTAAATAATGAAAATTTAATAATAAAAAGACAAACAAGTTTTGTAAGCCATCTTACTGATTATGATCTAATGAATAGATAGATGACTGAAATAAAACAGAAAAGTGTAAGTCAATATTTCGCAAAATTTCTGTAATTTTACTATGTAACTGTATATAACGTAAGGTTGAAGAAAATGAATGGGACAAAAAGACAAAAGAAATGAGTTAGCAGAAGTGAATGCAACAGCCGACTGGTAGACTGCCAACTCAGCAACAGCGCAAGAAACATTAACAGCCCCGTTAGAGCGATCGTTGAAATCTAAAACGATCCAGGGTTTTATCAGTTTAGACTGATAATGATGATTCTCAATTTTAAATTTTCTCAGTTTACATATTATTCTTTCTTATTAATTTAATGTAAAAAAAAAAATTATTGTGGATATTGAATCTATGATTGTGGGCGTCTGAGAAAGTAATGCAACAAATGGTAATAATTAGGTTTCAAAACGAAGCAACACATTTCAACGTAACGTATTCAACAGCAACAAATAAACATACTTCAACTAAAATAATTCGATGATGTTTGCGTTAGAATGCAAAATATTGCTTAATGTAATGATTTTGTCTATTCAGAGAAAGAAGTTTGTTTTTAAGTAAATACTGCAATTGTTTTATTTTGTGTCAATAGTTAAAGCAAATCATCTGTTTTTCAGTTTTGTGAGAACAAATGTAACAGGAATGCTACTTTTATTTTAATAAAATATTTGAAATGTATCGAAAAGTTTCTTTCAGTTTAAAGAAATACTTTTATAAAGGAAATTCGACTCATTTTAGACTTAAACTTCATTAATTGCAATAAAAGTTGCGAGTATTGAATTGCTTCTTTTGCATGCAAAACAGTGTCATGCGTTTTAATTTTCTACGATATTTCTAAGCGAATACAAAGTTACCGGGAAGAGCAATATAAATATTGATATTTAATTAGTATTTAATAAGGTTTCTTAATTCTCATTGGAACATATTGCGGATTTAATTGCTTTTCATCTGTTACATAAAAATAGCACTGCTTGAGATATTCACCAAATTTCGCCCACGCTTTTATAAACTTATCATTCTCATGCATTTTCGAAAATATCTATTAATTCGGTTTCCTTTTGGCTTTTATGCTAATATTGACTTTTCATGCTTTGAAAAGAGAAGTTTGTTGATCTTCGCCTTCTGCGAAAACATAGTTTTCCTGAAAGGATACGTCCTGATTCTTCAAACATGAGCTTCTGATTAGCCTGTAATTTTGATGGAGTTTTTACTTTATTTTCATTTAATCAATTACTTGTCTACATACAAGTCGCTATTCCCTTGGTAATGAGTTTGAAATGTTAATATAATTAAATCCTACTATCTTAGGTTTCGTAGGAATGATAAATAACGTAAGTACTGATTTCCTTTTTTTTTTTTTTTTTTTTTTTACTTTTTAGTCCAAAGGGATTTGAATCCCGAAGGACTATTGGTTTCGTTTTGGCATTTTGCGTCGGACTCATAAATGTCGGTTCACTTTTCAAACTGTTGCCACAAAATGTTAGAGTCCTGCATTATATTTGAAGAAATTAAATAATGAAAAATCTGCATAAATGTATGTATATTTCTCGTATTGTGATAAAACAACGGTACATAGAGTCATCGAATTTTGAATAACGTAATCCTACAACGAATATGAGCATGTGGAAGACCAAATTTGAAATTTGAAATTTGTTTTATGATCGATTTCCTATTTTTTAAAACTTTGACGAATTTTTGATTAACAAACTCAAGGATTTCAAAGCGAGCAATGGCAACGTTGTGCAGAAAAAACATTTTTATCTCCAGCGCGTGAGTCTCTGTATCGGAAATTCTAAAGATATGCTCGTTTTAAAACTATTTTGCGATATTGCTGTTGCACTGGATCTTATGGTTTAAGTGCGAGGAACATGATATTTAATAAAGAAAGGTAACACACAAAATGTTAAAAAACGCCCCTTTGGACGTAATTTAAAATCTGAAACATTTCAGATTTTTTTTTTTTTTTTTAAATTCTTCTACGCTTTTTTGTTTGGTCATATATACAGAATGCAGCATCTAAAAATAATATACTTGTGTAAACACTGGAACGACGTTAAAATAAATTAAGTAAACTATATTTCAGTGATTTCATGTTAAGATGGCTTTTGTTGGAAATTGCTGCGCAATTTTTGTTTACGTACTTTCATTGTAAATATATCAAAATAGTATTTATAGAAATTGATTCTATACAAGATACATAAATAAGTGACAGTTCATTTCAAGTATAAGTAAAAAAATGAGCAGTAATCAGTATATCTAAAGTGCTAAAAAATATCATAATCATTCTTATACTGCGTAAAGTAATAACCCAGTTCATAGTCGAGTGAAAAATAAATAGTTTGTGTAATAATAAACGTCCTCAAGTAGAAAATTGTGATATCTTTTCGATGTGTCAAAAAGAGGTCTAACAGAATTGGCAGCAATCTCTTCTTCTCCCTCGTAAAATCAAGGTCTCCAGACAAGTTCAACAACGGGAGAAAACTTTGTACATCACATAGGTATACTTGTCTTGAAAAAGAATTCCGACCGCTAGCCTCACTAATAACCCCCTTTATCTTTCTTCGTACGCTTGAATCCTCAAACTACGCTATTTATCGTTCAACAACTTTAAGAATAAATTCATACAAATTTTAGCCTCGCTACAAGGCCCATTTATCCAATAGTGACAAGAGTTTTGCCGAGACAATGTCACCCTGAAGCTAAGGTCACCCTGAAACTAAGGTCACCCTCTTAAACCAGAACAAACACAAAAGATGATAAGAACATACCATTTCCTTGAACTTTCTTTATAAATGCAACAAAACAATCGTTTTTCATTGGATGTCTTCACATGTAGATATCGGCGGTAGCGAAAAGGCAGACTCACTAGCTAAGAGAGGAACACTTGAGCTACAAAACAGCAAACCACTTTCTGTAGTGTCACTTAAAAAGCATATTTTTGAGAATTTAATGGATAATCTTAAATTTCTCCAGGCAGCAGAATCAACAGACAAATCCTGGGCTAACATTCAAGACACTTGGAAAGTGTTTTGTCAAAAACCCCGTAATGAGGATGTGGCAAATTTCAGACTGCAAACAGGCCAAGAATGCATGGCACATTATCTTAATAAAACTGCTCTCCTTCCATCAAGTATATGCCAAATTTGTAATTCGGGCATCATGAATGTAGAGCATCTTCTTATATGCCCAGAACTAGATAAAGAGTCTCACAAACGCGGTGAGACTTTATTGGAATGGCAGATCTTTCATGAAATCCTTGTAAAGGCTACATCTCTTATGGTCCTGCCCTTGTTTAAATTTTTAACTTTTTGCTTTTGTTCCTACGTTCATTTGTTCTGGTTGTTACTTTTAACGTTTGTTCTTTTTTATTATATATCGCTGTTCTTGTGTGATACTTGAGCTGTTTTATATGCTTGGACTGATTTTCCCAATAAAGCCATATGTAACAACAACAACATTCCAAAAAAAATTCTGGAATTCGGACAATGTCTTTTATTTTCAGAATATTTTTGCATTTTCTTATTTATTCTTTATAGTTACAAACATGTTTACCAAGTTACGAGTTGTCAAAAATAATAGACCGACTGAAAAATTAAGGATTCGGATCAGAAATTTTAAAGTCTACCGCGAATTAAGTGCCTTTAATATTTTATATTTTTGCTGTGTACCCACACCCTGACTTGGCCTTTATTTTCGCAATCATTAGTAACAATCATCCACTTTCAATTACGGAAGTGTTTTAAGTGATGAAAATATTCATGTTTTGGTAATATTAAATAAAAAAAAGTAATAATTTTCGACAAATAGCAAAATCTAACTTTTAATGCGATCTCCCAATTCCTATGTTTATGCTTCGAAAAATTTACACTCGTTATGAAAAACTAATATTATAAGAATTTTGACTCACGTACAACAAAATTTGGTCAGATATTTAACTTAAAAACTTTAAATATGAAATTTTTATGTCATTTTTGATTTGCCTTGTGGGATCAGTTAATTAAGTTGGAATAATTCGAGGAAATAGGTTTAAATGAAGAACAGCAGAAAATGTGTGTAATTTAAGAGGCCATACAAGGAAGTCATGTGATGTATATGTTAGACTTTTTATTTTGAACATTAAATGCAAGAACAATTAATGAATTATTGCAGTAATTGCAAAAGATTTGGTAAATAACACCATAGGACTGATACATGACGTATTTGGTATGATTAGCAAAGTGATTTCATTGTGATTCTTCAAACCTAGAGTTAGCAATCAATGAGTACTTTTATTGAAAAATTAGTATACATGCAAACACATTTTTACTATTGAGAGATTCTTATCTTCAATGCATCCAAAGAGAAAATACATACTACAATAATTCTTTTGCGAAACTCTTTGCAAGGCGTTGTAATTGTTTTCAAGCCATTGTTTCGGTTGCATTTTCTTAGCCTGTGATCCTAGAATAAATCAAGGATATAAATGAAGAAAGAAACACATTAGTTATGTTGAGATAACGGGACTGAATAGTAACGATAATTCTGTACTTATTTATGACACTAAAATAAATACTAGCCGTTATGTTTAAACAGACAGCACTTGCAAATATACTTGTTCTAGTAGCGTTGCTTAAATGTGAGGTAAATGTTAAAGTAGCGTTGCTTAAATACTTGTTCTAAAGTAGCGTTGCTTAAATAAATGTGAGGCATTTATTCGACATAAGCAGAAGCTGAAGCCTACTCCCGAGAGCAAAAGGTTATTTTGAATCTTCCCAATACTCCGAGGAAACATAAATCAAGGTAGAAAGGTAGAACTTTTGCTTATTTAGATTATTTATAAGAGAAACGGCGTATAGTCCATTACTCAAATTGCTCAATGTATTGCTACTGGAAGCAAAAAGAAATTATTTAAGTCCTTTTCGGTACTGTGAATAAAAGCACTGAAATTCATCAAGTTGCGAAAATGTTTTATTGTAGTTGAATAAAGTAGAAAATTTTCAAATGTTTAAAGTACTTTCTAAATTGTTTTAGCCTAGAGAGGTTTGAAGAAGATAAAACTGATATCGTATTGAAAGTTGAATCTTTTTCCGAAGCACACCTTCCTATATGAAAGAATAAAAGATATATTTGAATTATCTCAAACTACTCATTGCTAAAGAAAAAATATTATGGCGAGAATATATCTGAATATTGTAGTATAAGAAACCGCATACGGAAGCGACGAAATACTTTGTTACCGGATATTTTGTGGCTTCCTGGTTTCTTTCTGTTACTGTGTCTTGAATGCTTTCCTACACAGAAATCAATGCGCGGTGTAATATTTGATACCCTGTGCTATCACAAATAGACCAATGTAATGTGAAGATAATACTTGAATTTCTCAAAAGCACGCAGGGGGGAAATGATAGTACCTCTTCCTTTTCTCTCTCCTGGTATTTCCTTGAATCGTTGCTCTGTAACAGGAAGGCTGGGAAAAATAAAAGCAGATGTTCAGAATTCAGTCAATCTAATTTTAATAAACGAAATAAGAATTATAATTTTTTATAACAAGATTTTAAGGGATTTGTTTTGCAGAATGAATGTATGTAATTTTGCAGAATGAAATGAATTTTAAGCTTGCATTGACGACGATATTTCTGTCCAAGTTTTAAAATTCCATCTGTTACATAAAAAAAATGAAATTGAAACTTTGTATTATTATCTGACTTAGAAGCCTAAAATTGATTTTGATTTTCGTTTTCCTAATTTAGCTTTCCTTGCTATGTTAGTTAAAAACCTGAAACAAATCAAAACTCAAAATACACTAACATGAGTATTGCCACTACGATTTAAGTATAATGTATACTTGCATCCTCATATATGCGTAACCAAACTGTGCGAAAGTATTCTAAATTTTGAAAGAAATTACTGCATTTTCCTCGTGCGAGATGCAAGTCATTTGCACAATCAGATAGCAAGAATCAATGATCGCGGCTCGAAATCCGAAAAGGGTATATTTTATGTTGCTCGTTCTCGTGACTAAAAATCCTAATAGTCTGTATAAAATTACATGATTTAAAAAAATATTCACAATCTCTGTCTTAGGCCTATGGAAAATATGGATAAGTATCCAAAGAGTCCGGATTGGCTGCTCAGAATTTTTCAGATGTGACAAAGTAGCAAGGTTTGCTGCGCAAGATAATTAGAAGATCTACGTGATCTTACTGACCTGAATTCAAAATAAGTGTTGATGCATTTGGCCATGCACCTTTTTCTCACATTAGGAGATGACTTGCATTTTATTCAATTTTGAGACTACGAAAGCTTTCTTTCACAACCCTAGCGCTTCTATAAATTGAAAGATTTTTTTTTTTTTTTTTTTTTTTTGTAATTTCCTTCTGGATGTATACCAGCTGTGACCACTTTAGTACTAGATTTAGTACTTTTTTATAAATTTTAGTGCTCTAGTATGCTCACGAATTAATATAGTAGTTTTTTCCCCGTTTGAAATAATTAGCAACAGGAGAAACAATATGAGAATTAAACTTAAGAGTTTAACGTTTCTTTCTTGTCTCATTGTTTCCTATGTCACTTTCAGAAACACAAATAAATATTATTTCTATGGGTGTTTTCCCAACTCATTTTTTGGTACATCCGTGATTCATATTTCGTACTTAAGAAAATAAAATCCATAATAACTTAACAGTAACATAAACAGTATAAATAATCTCATCCTTGCTCTTTCACATCATTGACAAATGTTTACATATTCATCTTCCAGGGCTTGATGTCATGTTTTTTGAGGCACCACCAAGAAAAGAGTAGCATTTTATTTTGTTTCAGGTTTTTCAAAACTCTAGATCTAAGATCTAAGGGGATAACATCCTAAAAAAAAAAAAAGCCTGAACAGAGTAAAACGAAAGAAAACAAAATTTTTCTTTCTCGCATTTAGTACTTTTCTTGCATACGCTATTACGAATTATTTTTGTTAGGTTTTCACTCTGACGCAAACACAGCTTCTGTTTTTCCTTTAACAGCGCTAATCATTGCATTGCTAGAAAATTAAATGTTAACTGTTATACAGTTTTCTTCTTATTTTTTACATGTTTGTATTTCCATCTGGATGTTTCAATTTTTAGATAATAAGATTTTGCACGTACACAAATTAATCTGAAGTTATGAATAAATGAAGCTAAATTTTAATAAGCAAATTTAATATAAAAATATTATCACGGAAAGAATCATACAATAGGTCTAAACTTGCTTCATCAAAAAGCGATATGAATCACACACATGATCAGAAGTTAAGAAAAAGGTAAAAGAATCGGATGAAAATACTAGTAAGCCTTGTCTCGAAGGAATGATCTTGATCTATGTTGCAAGAGATAATCGCCTCCAGGACACCACAACTGAGAAATCATTTATGACAGGGGTCAGGAAATAATATCCGATAGACTAATGACCCATTGATGGATTGTGCTGTTAGGAAAGGTTCTTACAAATAAATTGGTCCAACTTACAAGACGGAAAAAATAATAATCACAAGTATCTAAAAGAATTTACTAAATATCTTGTTATGTATGTGACTTTTACGAATCTAAGCGAAATACGTAAAGAATAATTCTTAGTCACTTTCACATAATTGTTTTGTTATTGCTTCCAAAATATAAATTTAGCATTTAAATGGCTAAATATGTTACATTTCTTCTCATTAAAATAAATATGTATATTTATTATGAAAAATTATCGCTGTTCAAATCTGTATTTAAACTATATACATTGGATATCCAGTATTTATAATGAGAATTCTCACAATATTAAAAAGAAATATTGTTTTCTATTACAATAAAAATAAAATTACCCGCTGTCAACTTCTGGTTATCCGGGATCGACCGGACATGTATGTTTAACTCAAAATCAAGATTGATCAAAGGCAGTTAAACAGCAGAGGATATTTGAATAATCCGTATTAAAAATAACAAAAATTTCGTTTTTATATGTATAGTGCTTTTGCTGTATGGGGGCGTTCTAAATATGCGGTGAGTCGAAAGTCCTCTCGAAAGGTTTGTGGGCGGGGAAGAGGGATGGGAAACTTTCGGAACCGTCCCCTCCCCCCGAGTGCCTTCCTTCAAAATTGGGGGAAGAACTGAAGAAAACTCATGGAGGTAGGAAAGGAAATCTTACTTCCTACCTCCATGAGGAAACTGTAACCTCTATGATGCTCAAGGCTGTTGCCAATGGTAGGCGCAATCTTCACTCCTTGCCACGCTGACTTTCGCGCGCCTGAAGCATTTTAATAGAGCAAAATAATGATTAAATTTACCTGCATAAAAATCCACAGCATCGCTTTTATGATTTATCATAATGAAAGATATATCCAACACGGGGTTAATGAGCATTTTCCAAATATTTTGAACCAGCGGTTTTCAACCTTTTGACTAACGCGTACCATCTAAACAAAAATTAAAAACATTTAGTACAACCATTACCACCAGTCTTGAACAAAGCTCAGATCGCATAAATTTACGAGTGTTAGAGAAAAAACTTAATTAGAATGTTGGGGGTTCTTGAATTTAATAGTTAAAAATACTTTGTATATTTGCATACCA
The DNA here is from genome assembly GCF_044657685.1 of Stegodyphus dumicola. Taxonomy (NCBI): domain Eukaryota; kingdom Metazoa; phylum Arthropoda; class Arachnida; order Araneae; family Eresidae; genus Stegodyphus; species Stegodyphus dumicola. The sequence continues at coordinate 91,495,594 of NC_140772.1, read as the reverse complement.
CCTATTTTTCTCTTGCGTACCACCGGGTGAGAACACTTGCTTTAAACAAATTAAAACTACGCATGTGAAAACTGCCACCAATATTTGGATATTTAAAGAAAAACAAGGAATATCTTAGAACTAAAATAAATTTCTATGTTGTAAAGAAGCTTTTAACGTATCCAGCTGAAAAATCTATTAAACACAATATAACATTTGTACTTTATTTTCTATCTGATAATAAGATTTAAATCTGTAATAGCAAGAATTTGTAGGTACTTAAGTAGAAGATTAACTCCTTAAAGCATTTGCCCGTGTCTGATACGGGCAAAAGTTACCGGCAAATTTTCACATACCCGTGTTTCACACAGGCGATCTTGTATTTCGCGTTATTTTATTTCTAATACCCATCTGAGATCCGTTCTAGTAAAAATAGATAGACTATATTATAATTAAACTTATTTACCTTAGAGAGCACCACTATGCAGCATTTTTTGTGTAAACCACGTGGTGCATTTTGATAATTAGTTATAAGTTTATTACGAATTTTTGTTATGAAGCAGTCTTTTTTTTTTTTTTTTTTTTTGTGTGTGTGTGTGTGTGTGTGTGTGTGTGTGTGTGGAAAAGGTAATTTATCCATTGTCATTGCGTTAACTGTCGTAAAACGAAACAGTTAACCGTAAGTTAAATTTTACTAAGTGTTATTGTAATTATTTAGAAATCGTTCAGAAGAGGGAGCCTATATTTTCATCATAACAATTTAGAAGTAGTTATCGGATAATGAGCGGCTCTGACGTTTTTGAATATGCCAATTTATCAAAAAATTTCAGCGATGAAAGTTATGATCTCTTGAGTGAGGAAGTGAATCTGAGCATAATGATGACGAAATTTTGGCTGTAGCAAGAAACTGGTATCAAATTAGTACAAATCAAATAATAACTAGTGCAAATAAAAATATAACTTACACTATACCAATATATTCATTTTCTGCCAAAAAAAATCTCGATGATTTTTTAGCAGTTTTTCTGAAAAAAAAAACTCGTGCTTTACGTAACTACAGATGAATGTTAACTTCCTAATACTCAGCGCACCACTCCTGCAGGAGGAAAATGCGATCATCTTGCTCTAGGCTTATGTTACCAAACACCTCTGTCTCTAAACTTTGATTATCACTCATTATTGCTTCTCATACAATTTGTTTTCCCTGGTGAAGCAGTTTAAAAACAGTAGAAGTGCAAGGAAGCTTCAGCATAAAAAATAACCAGTTAATTATAATAAAACGTACAGCTCGCCACCACCAGAATTTAACTAATTCAGAAAATGAAAATCTTAATTACCTCAATAAAGAGTTCCAGCTTCTACGTTTGTAAAAGACAAAAAATTACGAGTTAATTCAAGCATAATATTTCCTGCAAATACATAAAATATATGTTAGGTGTAAAGTGTTCTGTTTACCACATTTTCAGAGTGTATTACAAAGCGCCTTGTGAAATTTTGAAATCAGGAAATATTGCTAGTATATTTCAAAACAGGTATCAATATGAGAGGCGAAATATTTCTGCGCTAAATACTTAATTAACTAAAGTATTCTTTGAAAAATATTTAAACATTCATCAGTTAATTTAAAATGAGCTGAATATTAATAAATTATTTCACATTAATTTAGAGTGAAAAGACTTCCAAACTGAAAGTTTTGAATTTAAAAAATTCAATATTTGAAAGAAAATATTTCATTTAGTTCATTAATTAAGAAAGTATATTATAAACATACAAATTAGAAATAACATACTATTTTAAACGGTAACTTTATTAACAAAAGTTTACATTTTAAAATATAAGATTTTTTCACTTATCTATAAAAATATACAATTAAAACGTATTTTATACCAAAACTCTTTTAATTTGTAAAAATATTTTTTTTTTCAAATTGTCAGTTCTTTGAATTATGAAGATGCATGCATAAAACAAATGTCGTAAAGCTTGCTTTATGCTTTCGTATTTATCAATGCATTTAGATGAACAAGCTTATTTCTCGTTCTTGTTCACTATTAAAAGAACTCGAAAGGAGAATATTTTAAATTAAGTTATGCATATGAATACAATACAGTTTGCATATTTGATGAAAAGGGTGTCACTACTGCGTAGTTTCAGAGGAATTTATACTTTAATAAATGCAGACGTAAAAAACAATATTCGATATCGATGATTATCACCCGAGAAAGCTGGTGATAAAATAAGTGAAATATTTGCCTCAGGTGAAAAGAGACGAAAGCGCAAATTAAAATGTATTAAATTAAATGTCGACATGAAAAGGATGAAATATTTCGCAGATGCAATTTTGATGCATTTGTTGGGTGTTTAAATTTATCGGCATAGATTTATTTACAATTTGCAGCGAATAAAGAATGAAATCTAATCATTTTAATTTGAGCCTACAGTTCTATCAGATTCGGAAATTTTATTGTGACCAAAAGGCGAAGTTGCACTTGTCGTTGACTTAGACCATGGCACTTTATATGTAACAGTACGAATTTACCCAGTTCCGTTCCAATTTTGAAAGAGAATCCCTCCGAAAAAGAGACAGGAGATTCTTCCACATCTGTTTCCTTACGCCCTCCTGCAATCTTCTCGAGAGGACTTTTCACCTGACAGCATTTTATACGCGGCAAAGGCACTATACACTTATTATGAAATTCCACCTTCTCTGAGATTCTGACCCGGGAGGAAGACTATGGCAACTGGCTACCCTATTACCACGCCTACAGGGCGGTTCGGGTAAAGCTTTATAACATTAATAAAATCGTCACAAGAATCACACTACAGTAGGTTAGAATAATTAAATATGGAGAAGATTAAGGCTGTAATTTCTTCGTGGATGACTTTCTATTTGAAAATGATTCACGTTTGTGTTATGCATGTGGAAAACTTCGACGTTCTTGTGCAGTAAGGCCTTTTAGGGTGCCGATAAACGAAAGTTGCACGACTACTGATATTTAGCCACTCGGGTAATGGTGAACCACTCTGCTAAGAGCTTAAATGAAACAAATATAATTATTCTTCGCAAAAAGGGTCATGCAACTTGGAAAACTTAATATTCAGTTGTCAGTAATTGAAAATCCGTAAATATGATGCTATGGATTTGAAAGAAATAATTAAAGCACTTTCTCTTGATCAGAGCCTTATCACTCAATTTCCCCTTTCTTAATGAACTAATTACCATTAATTGTCCATAAATTTTATTTTCTGAGAATAAATGCGAAGGAAATGAATCAGAATATTTTTAGAAACAAAATAAATAAAAATAAGCTTTCCGTAATAAGGAATTATGCTGACTAAAATAACCCATCAGTTGGCACATGGATTATTTGTGTAATCCAGTTATTTGCACTTGAATGATGCACGTGAATAGGGAATCTACGAACTTATTTCGCCTTCCCTACCTTTACTTTTTATCGTTTGTTTAGCATTAGATACCAATTCATTCGTGCAATTTATTTGAGAAGCAAGTGAGTAACATATTAATATATGAGTAATAAGGATGGTATACCGTTTCTCCCTGTATCTATTGTTTATTTATTTTTATAGGTGCTGATTACATGCCTTTACTTGTAATGTTAATTTATAAGAAATAGTTTTGCATGTAAGCTTTTATACGTTTTAGTTTGTCCGTTTACTCCTTTCCTGCAAATATGGTGACTTGCTTGAGTATATGCATTTTTTTATTATTCACATTGTTCAATGTTTCTCAATTTTTTTTTCAAATGGAACAGAGACGTAGTAGCTAGAGCTTTCAGCGCCCGGGAACAACTGAAGATTCGGCGCCCCCTTCTCTTTGCTAAGAATGGAAAATATTAAATTATAAAATTTCGCAACAGCAATTTGGCGCCCCGTGGGGGCAGCGCTCAGGGCCAAATATCCCCCTTGCGCCTCTCTAGCCACTGAAATGGAAATGACTTATATAAATTAGAATATTCTGCGCAACACCTTACTTATGTCCCTTCGGACAACAGTTTTTAGCATATGTTACAAACACTATACTTATATTTTAATAGTTTAACTAAAATTAGTTAAATTTTATATTAGTATTAATCTAGAAAGACCACATGGAAGAAAACAATAAGGAAAGGTTCTGAGGGCCACTTGATGTCCAGAGACCAATGATTCAAAAAAGCTGTTATAGGTTATTTATAAAAGTTTCTCCATATAAGGTCGTTTAGAGACATGTCTACACCTTAGGGGAAAATTATGAATAACTGGTTGACATTTAAGTATTTTATCATTTATTTTTACAGAAAATAATTGTTCCTGTATTAGTAACACATTATGAAAATTTGGCTTACTTGAAAAACATCATAGGTCATATAAATGCAATGAAAAACATAAAAGCCAGATGTCCACTTCTCCCTTAACTGCTGGAGATCTCGACAGGTATCTACGGGGCTGCAGGTACAATTCAGAACAATGGCTTTTAAAGAAATATGGATAACGCACTATGAAAAAGAAAGATTGGCCGACTAAACAAATATTAACAATGCAACAATATACTTGTACATCCTCCCTTTTAACTATGTACATTTGTTGCATGTAAACTGGGGTTGATTCCCATTTTGTACACAAGCCTCATGGAACCACGTACTACACTCTCCGACACATTTCACTCACTTCTGCCCGGCAGTATCATCAAAATAGTACCCACCGCACTCGGCACAGTAATTTTCCCTGTCTTCGAGATCCTTCGAGGTACTGGGTTGAGTTCTAGGTCTCTGTGTTGCTGTTTTACTGCGCAGTTGATTCCTGTATTCTGCGGATGTTATAATAGCTGATTCTTGTTTTTTTCTGCTTTTCCGTACAGAGTGGTTCTGTACTACCGATACATGGAATAATTCCGAAAATGATGTAGAAGCTGATGAAGTAGATGGTGATGATGACCTCTGGAGGTTATCGTCTTCCTCTACCATAACTGGAATGGTGCCATTTGTAGTAGACATGAGTTCATATTCAAACACATTGTCTTCCAAAATGTCCGGATTGTATGGGTATATTCCACATTTTCGAAAGCCATTGGCAAAATTGCCTGACTCGACTGTCGAGATCTCCCCATAACCTACTGTCGAAATATCCCCGAGTTACACATTTCTATGAAAGATGGCAGCCCCCCCCCTCTGACTGTCTATGAAAACTTTTTGCGTAGACATCCATGTTCCTGAATGCCTGATCTCACTAGCCAGTCTTTTGGAAATCGCCAAAAATCGAAGCCATCGTCCCCATTTGTCATCGTTATCAAAGCTAACCTTATACTTTATGCATTGCAAACTATGAAGAACTTACCTGACAGATATTATTAATATTTATTTTATTGATCAATCTCTGACTTTACAACACTTTCAATTCACAATGACGCACTACACTATTAGGTTATTCCAATACAGTGGTTTCCATATGCGACACCAGGCTGCAGACCACTCTACTAAGGGACCTCCTTAAAAGTGTCGAGATGTCCCTGAACGACTATATGTATTTTTAACATATATTTTTTCTGAATGTTATATGAGAATGAAATATAATATTCATATGAAATTTTCGTTTTGGTACATTTCGTAAAAATTGTAAGAGGAAAAGTAAAATTTTAACGAAGATAAGATAAAAAAGAGAGATGCTGTCATCCTGTTACGCAAAGCGTTTCTGATATTCAGCTAAGAGAGATTACGAAAGTGAAAACTGTTTCTAATAAAAGTAATAATAATGCAAGAAATTTCACTAGTATGCGAGAACAGTATGGAATCAAGAAACGGGAGCTGAACAAAAAAGTGTTTAATTCCCTTTTTACAAAATTATGATTCATTTTCCAAGTCGAAAGCAAATAGCACTCAGTAATAACTTCCATAACCCGTAATACCTTCGAGGCACAAGACTAAAGTGGAGAGAGGAAAAGTACGAAAATATTAGGAATTATTTAAATAACTTACTTACATAATTACGAAATCTTGACAGATAGTACTTTTCTAGCACCAACGTTAACGCAGACTACAAGAACCTAACATCACTCTTGAGAAACTTGCATTTTAGTCCCTCAGTATTATGTAAAATAATGTCCGATACATCAGGCGTTTAAGTTTCATATAATATACTCTATAACAAATAGAATCGCTGCTCTGCGTTGTTAGTAAATAACAAAATTAGTAGTATACAATACATTACTGATTCTATTCCAAACATTCTTAGTATAGATCAGCAATAGATGCCCGTCTTAAGGAGGTGCCATGTACACGCTGCAAGGAAAATAAAGTCATTTCTTTCTTTCTCGTTCTATTGTGCCAATTGACAAAATTTGTGTGTTTTTATCTCGAAAATGTGACTTACGACATGTATTGGACATATATGGGTATTCTGACACAAAATGGAACCTTCTTCTGAAATGAAATACCAGTTAGTTTCGTTCTGAAATGAAATACCAGTTTTTTTTCGTTATTTGTATTCTGCGGCTCAAATTATGTTCATTTAAAAATATATTATAAAAAGGTTTAATTTTGTAAAATTTGGGGCGAAACTTATCCAGAAATTTAAAAATTTATCTTGGCTATTTTTTCAGTTTCCACCAAGCATAATTTTACTTAATAAAATTCTTAATTTATGGTAACCTGTTTTCCATTTCTTTCCTTGTGCACGGGTGGGAAAAACGTGCTCATTCATTCTCTCAAATAATTGTAACGAAGTCCGCAAACCATATTTTATTGCTTAGAAAGGATGCCACATTTCTAAACGCTCCAATATGTAAATTCACGTACATCTTAATAAATTTTGCAGATATGTTTAGGAAACGTTTTAATGTTTTGCAGGTATGCTTAGAAATACATGTACTTTAAGATGATGGCAAAAATGTTACAGGTTATAATTTAAAAATGGATTCGAAGAATTTACAAGAATCGCTAGAAAATACAAATTTTAAAAACAAATCAGAAAATAGCTCCTAATTTTATTTGGATTAAAAATAAACTTTGAACCGTGAAAGAAGGAATCAAGTAAGTTAAATAAAAAAAGAAATATTAATAAATATATACCAAATTCAATTAACATTGAGGAACTAAAATTTTTATAACTTATCTTTTACAAAGTAGTCTTGTGATTTTTACAAAGCTTGGCATTTTGGCATAATTTGAGTCGGAGAATCGAAGTACGGAAAACATCGGTATGTGATCTCATAAAAAGTTAAATTTTGTTCGAGCCATGAAAACGCAAATTAAATTTCCATAATCGGCCTGTTAGAAAGCGAGATATAGAACATTTTTTGGTGCAAGTTGTACATAGATATCATCTTCACCTTTTGAATATTTTGACGAAATATTTCTCTTCGTTCGTTACTTACAGCTCCACAGTTCTCAGGATAATGGTTCAGGTGGGAATGGAGTAAAATTTCGCATACATTCTGCATCCCTTGCTCAAAAATTGTTGACAATTTGTTTGAGCAAATTGTGAACAATTTTTATTATTGACAATTTGCTCAAGAATTCTGAAACAAATTGTCAACAATTTTATTATTGACAATTGGTTTACAATTTATTTTTCATTTCTCAGAAGTCTGTTTCCTCAGAGACTTTCTGGATACCTACACTAATCTAACAACGACCTTAACTACCCTAACAATTCCAAACTAATCTTAGAATAACCTAAATAACAAAATTGCTAATTCAAACCATAGTTTACTGCAATTTTTGGTTAGTAAAGATATTTTCGTCTTCAAGGAAGTGCAATCTGAGACACTAATGTAATCAATGAATTAAAAATATCTCTTTTTATTATTTTTATTGTTATTTATCGTACTGAAAAGTACGATGCCTTAAATATTATGTTAAGAAAAGTAAATAGATAATTTAAGAAATAGTAATTCTTCCAGAAAAGAGTCAAATGCTCCCCTCCCACGAGGCCAAGTCATTGTGACAAATAATGTTCAGGACTTAAGTTTTTATACAAGTTCTTGAAATTTATAAAAATTCCTTCTTAGGCAAGAGCAAAGGATTTGCACCATACTTGGTGTTTAAGACGTCTTTTACCATTACATGAATGATGTAAATTATAGGTAAAAGAACACGCCGAGAAACAAATATTAAGGATGCTAATTATTAGCAATAAGAAATCAGTGTAGCGTGCTTAAAGTTTCAGAACTATACTTTCGATGGTCAGGTAGAACATTCTTCGGCTACAGGTGCAAAAGTGGCGAAGGGGAAACATGTAGTCGCGCGATAATAACAGACAAAGATTTTGAGAATGTTATAGATTAGACAGAGGAAACAAAGCCACTAGCGCCACCTGTTGGGAAAAAGTAAAAGAAACTACAAAATAATTTCTTGAAAAGCTGAATATAAAGACGAATTAAAATAGAGATCATTTACCAGAACTGAAAGAATTTTCTGGACATAAAACTCGTTTAGGTTATCTAATCCGCCAAAGGAAGCCGGTCTTTTTGAATACTTTTGCTTTCAGAAAAACGGGCAATGTGATTGTTTACCTAACAGTTTTAGCAATGGAGGATTTATAAGCTTCGTTTTTCTTAACATACGTCATTCGCACTTTAATTTCAAATTTCAAGGCTGCCCTAGTATTACAACAAAGCGTTGCGTGCTTATGGGTTCGTAATAGATTGAATACACAAGTCCAATCAAAGTTTAATACGATGAATTCTTATAAAAATATATATATAACAAAACGCTGGATTTTTCCTCAAAGATATTCCTACAATATCACGCAATATAATCAGCAACTATACATTAAACTACTAAAACGATAAATAGAACGATATCCACAGCGCAGAGGAAGCTAATCCGATCAACAATAATTACAGCAGCTCATTAAAGAACTTAAAAATCATAGTATCTAAGCAACTGAACAGAGATGTTCTCTCTCTGGCTTTTTGTAGCTTTTTAAATCGGCCGCGAGAGACAGTTCTAGCAAATTCTGGAAAGCAAAAAGAGTAGAATTACGGTTACAGCTAACATAGTAGTCAATTACATTTATTCAAATTAAATATTAATTACGGAGATAAACTTTTATTCAATCTTCAATTCACGTGATGTTGTATTTTTACTTTTCCGGCGTAGCTTACCCTTAAAATTTGACAGGCTTTGCAATGCACGGGGAAATAAAAAGTTACATTGGCAAGAAATACTGTAAACACTTAAGAAGTTCGTTATGGGGTGCGTAAATAATGAACAGCGAATTTTACTGCCAGGAGGAAAGAGCGACACGAACTTCTAACATCTGTAAAATACGTGCAATTTAAAATACTTGATGAAACAATTTAGCGTGTCTAAGTGATCGTTCCTTTCATTCTGTCGATTGGTTCTAAAGTTGAACATATTTTATTAATGTTTAAGTTTACTATCGATTTTTTTTTCTTTCACCAATAGCATACGTTGTTCGATGTTCAAACAAAATCATTCATGTTTTCACAATGTGAAGTATAAAAAAAGAATAAATCATTTTCGATAAAAAAAGAAGTCTAACTACATACATTAATAACTTATATATGTAATTTGTCTAACGTATATATCTAAGAATATTTAATATCGGTTTATTGTTGTAAATACCTAACAATGTTTAGTATCAATTTATTGTTGCAGAAATAATATGCATAATTCAGTAGTCCTTACAAAGAAGTCCTGTGGTGTCCTCATTTCTTAAAAACACGAAAGAAAGGGTGCCGCCAGTGATAATGATTTTTCTCCTCTTCACCAAATGCTTCCTAAGAAATTTTTTCTTGCTGATATTTCTATTCTATGCTACCATTTTTCCTCAGCATTTACGGATAATGTCTATCAGCATTTTCATTATTTTTCTCAACCATTGCTTTTTGAGAGGCAGATTAAAGAATTATCAAAATAATTTAAATGCGAGAGTTTGTTTATAATGCTACAAAATATACATAATACTGTATTTAAGCAAACTAAAATTTTGCATTAAGAAGTAAAGCCCTTTTCAATTAGAAAATTAATTGTGTATTTGGATCAGTTCCTCAAAATTATCTTGCATTTTTTTCTAAGAAACGCATTTAAAAAGGAGACTAACAATAAACTATTAGGAAAACAATGTACATTCATCAGTACTTGGAACATCATTCCTTAACAAGAAATATAATTTCTTATTCTAAAATTATTCATTTCCTCTGAAGTTAATTTAATAATTTTATATTTGGTTTTCCTAAAGCTTTATTTGAAGAGTACACCGTGAATATATAAGAACTATGTGCCTTTATACTCAAGCTGACTGAAAGGTTTTGAAACTGATTCTATTCTTCAAGATCAGAAGGCACTGTGGAACCTTTAAATTGTGTTTTAGAATTTGAGATGTACACGTTGACTTATGCTTTTCTTAGCATTTAAAGAATAGTTCAAAATTATGGAATAGACTGATTTTAAAGAAATAATTATCAGCCCTCAAGCGTTGATAGATCGATATCCAAAATTGCTTCCAGCAACCGCGCATTGTCTTAAAACACTGTTTCATGATTAAATCCGTTTTTGCCCAATCATGGTTTTAATGCAACTTGTTTTCAAGCTGTTTTGTATAACATTCATTTCTTACTGCTTGGCTTTATGTGTAAGGTGACCCGATTTTTAGCAATTTGTCCCACGTCCCGCGGCGTTTTAAAAAAGTCCCGATTTTTGGAAAGAATGCACGACAAGCTAAGGAACGGCGGGAAACTACAGTTTTCAGTCGCCATGTGGCTACTTCGCTGGAATATGTGTCTGATATTATTTTTGTTAATTTTATAATGTTAAATTTTAATAATAACAAATAATTGTTGACAACATATTATCGAGAACTGCTTATCAAAGTTCGCATTGTTGTTGTTAGAATTCGACCACCATTGTTTTTACTTATTGGCATTTTTTGTCATTGGAAATGACGAAAACACTTTGTAATTGTTTCTCAGACGATACACATCGTATTACGTGCTAGTGCTAGTTAAACAAGTGATGTCAACAAATCAGCTCTTGCAACTTATTTATTTATTTCATAAACACATAAATTTTCTTGAATTTAGCAGACAGTACTTCTATTATTTATATTTTATGGTGGCGACGAAAGGTCTAGCGTCGGCCTTGAAAGTGACGCTTACGACTTACGTTCATGGACCTTATAAGAGATAGACTAACCCAGTGGGCGGGGCACGCGTCACCGACATGTCGGCAAGAAAGAGTAGGGACGATTTGGTTTACTTTAACACTGAAACCTATGACGTTTGTATCACATAACTGTTTTCAATTAGTGATACGTTGTATAGTGATGAGATTATGAAAGCCACAGTTTTTTTTTCCAAATGGGATTTAATATATTGCATTAAAGCACTTTCGCGCATGTTTTTTTTTTTTTTTTTTTTTTTTTTTTTTTATGCGTACAAACTTTACATTACTTTTTTTTATGCGTACAAACATCTTTACTTTGGTAAAACGGTAAAAACTCCTGGCACAAAATTTATTAACTTAATTTTGCGTACAAATAACGTAAAGTTAAATAAGATTGATAGTACGTGACGCTTTGAAATAAATAAGGTAAAATTAAACAAGATCTGATATTTTTTTTTAATTTAATGACCATTTTCAGGCAGCGATTTTCAAAACTATAATAACATTACAAAACAATCATTTATTTGATTTATATCATCATTAACTTATTAACATTAAAGTGGAATATTTATTTTAGTAATTTATAAAATTCGAAGTATAAAATTTTCTGAGTGTAATGAAGGGGAAAAAAAGGTAGAATAAAATCTAGAAGCATTAAGATATTATATTACGCCCAAAAGGAACCTTTTTTAACGTTTTGTGTGTTGCCTATATTTATTGAATATCGTGTTTTTCTCCCGTAAACCACATACATTTGAAAACAGCATATCTTTAGAGTTTCCGCACTGGAGATAACACTGTTATTTTCCGTACAGTGCTCTCTCTGAACTCGTTGACTTTGTTAGTTAAAAATTCGTTAAAGTTTTACAAAATATTAAATACATTAAAACAAATTCAAAATTTGGCCGTCCAGATGCCCATGCTCGGGTGGAGGATTACATTATTCAAAATTTGATGGCTCTAGATACTGTCATTTTTTTTTTCACAGTACGAGAAACATACACGTATTCATGCAGATTCTTCATTATTTAATTTCTTTAAATATAATACACGGCTATAAAATTTGGTAACAACAGTTTGCAAGGAGACACGGACATTTATAGTAGTAAAACAGCGCAAAATGCCGCTTCGAAACTAACAGCCTTTCTAGGCTACCGCCCCTTTGGGCTAATAAATTACATTAACAGTAAATGAACAAAATCTTATGCAGAACTAAAAATAAATTTAAAAAAAATAATCACTATAAAATACAAAGCAAAATTAATTATTACGGTTAAATACAACTTTAATATTAGAATTAAATGTATAAAAATTCTTAAGGAGTCAAAAGTGTTTATCAATATGATGTATTATGAAATAAAGTTGAAATAAAATTCCTTTATAGAAATTGTGCTATAATATTCATCTATAATTTTAAAAAAGCAGCACAATTTATAATTTTAAATAAAACTTTCAATAATTGATTTTTAAATAATTTAGTATTTTTTACTTATTTACACCAATAAAAAGCATAAAAATTGCAAAAGAAAATTGCTTGTTTGAAATTTTCTATTAGTTCAGACTCAAAATATTATTCTCTGAAAGATGTAGTTACAAATTTCCTTACAGCATAGGAAAAGCTAAAAAAATATCCAGCCCTGAAAGCATGCAATAACTTTATAATTATTTGGAATGTTAATTATGTTTGATAAATATGCTAAATTTTTAAAAAGCAGTCTCAATTTCAAAAATAAAAATGTGGAGAAATTATAATTTGTGAAATGAGGCGCTACAACCAGCTTTTTCTTGGCAATTATACACGCTGCAATAGGCAACCACTGTTAAATTTCTGCAAGTCGTCCCTAATCCTTCGGATGTGATCAAGGTGACAGCCGGGAACGCCTTAGACGAGGGAGAAAACCCATTTGGGTTAGTCTATTTCTTATAAAGTCTATGCTTACGTTACGGCAAATTCAGGGGGAAAATAATGCAAGTTTAGTATTTTTATTATTTAGAAAAAATATAGGATTAAAATTAAAACATTTTTTAAAATATTGTTACTTTATAACAAAAAAATTAATTTAATTTTTAAACTTATTTTATTACTAAACTATATTGATATATACTTAAACTGAACATCATGTAATTATGTACCTACTTACAGTGTTTTTAAGCAATACATACAAGAGTTTTTAAGCAATACAAAAACAGAAATTAAAAATGTTAAAAAAAAAAAAAAAAAAAAAAAAAAAAAAAGCTATTACATGGTAAAATTTGAGAAAGGTAATGGTAAATTTTCTATTTCGCCCTGCTGGAAGAATGCCATTTTAAAGCACTCGGGGACACAGAAATATTAAAGATATTTATATTTATATATTAAAAGATATTTATATTAAAATATATTTAAATACCACTGCATCTTCCTCCAAAATCCAGGAATCCTTTCGGAAAACAATTTATGGGGACGAAGGAAAGAAATTAGCATTAGCATGTCTTTTCATGCTAATAATCACAACCATGCCTTCAGATCTTGTACATCACAAGTTGTCCAAAAGTTATTCAAGAAAAAACGACAGCAATCTAGTAAAAGAATTCACTCAAATGAGAAATATGCCGAAGAATAAAATAATACTATACGTAATTTTTTAATGTATTATATTTGTAAATTGTACTTATGTTAAAATTAATATATATATGTGTGTGTCATAATAAAAGCGAAGGAAAAGACGGAACACTGTAGATGCGTGATTAGATCCATATTGAAGAAGATTTTGATTGCGTAGTATGCTAGTAATGCTAACTTGGTAATATCTAAAGAACTTGGCAGTCGAGGCAGTTTTAATTCCATTTTTATTTCCAATTTATATTTGTGGCCACAATCACTTGGCACTCTAGTCGTGCCTTTCCACAGAAGATTTACATTTTTGATATTGTTGAGATAGAAAGCAAGCCAGCGAAATTAGATCTTAGCACAGTAGAGAGCAAAAGGTGAAGTGCGTAGTTATAAAAGATGGAAGCACGGCGAAGGGAAAAGATTTGGTTTACAATGCCAGTTTCAGTTCCCAATTATTACGTCATCAGAGCTGCGCGAGCCATAGAGTGATCTAGAAATGGCGCAATGCAGAGAAGTTATTACGATTTTAGAATAGAGAGGAATAATTAATGTTTATAGTTTAAACTAGAATTTTGATTCATATATTTTTATCTTACATATATATATATATATATTACAATACTACTTAATAAAATGTGAAATGGAAATAAAATGTGTTCTTTGAAAATTTGTGTTGATCTATATAGACCAAATTTTTAATCAAGAACCCTCCCCCCCCCTGTAAATGGTGTCCCGCTTTACCAATGTTAAAATATGGTCACCTTATTTATGTGTGTAATGCTGTAAATCTGTAATCGGAATGAAAAGTTTTGCAGAACGTATTTGTCGATGACGTGAATGTGTAAATGTAAGTCGCTCTGTCACTAAAATAATAACGTATCTGTCGTTAGGTCAAAGATATATTACCCTTACTCTCCAAAACAAACGTATTCGGTTCCCCCATTCACTGGGCCCAAATGCTATTGGTCATAATAACGAATGAAAGTTCAAATATATCGATGTATGACCTTCATTTTAAAACGTAAGCAAAGAGCTCCCCACGGTTCATATGAAAGACATACAGAGGCAATGAATGTTTCAGTCAGCACTTGTTCTTAAACTTACTTCACAGATGTCTGTTTTTTTTACAAATTTTCATTTATTCAAAAACAGCTTTTGATACTAAATTCAATGAGCATTTGTATATTTTAAACATTTAGAAATTGTATAAAAACTCTTATAAGCATTTGTTTCATATCACTGAGAGAATGCATAAACATATTTCGCACTTTAACCGTGAAGTAAAATAGAAAGAATTTTACTTTTTTTAATTCCATTTATTTATTATATTTGTGTGATTACAGAAATTCTTGATGAGGCACATACTTTTAATTTAAATAATTAAACAGGGAAATTTAATTTTCTTCGGTACTTCAAATGTAATAACAATTGAATCCGTTTAATCAGAAATGTAATGATAATAACTTGATTCAATTATAGCCGATGAGAAATTAAAAAAAAGGAAAGAAAAAGATAGATAAATGTTGAATCAGATATTCTTGAAATAAAAGAAATTAAAATATGTTTTCTTTTAATTAAATTAAGCATTTTTAAGCCATTACATTTCTTAATTAGCATTTTTGATTAACGAAAATATAATCAAAGGAGCATATGCTTAGGAGCAAAAGCTCGGAGAATTCCTTTACACTTTTTTGCTAACATTAATTTACAAACATATGCTTAAAAAATAAAATAATATAACATAAAATTTAAATAAAATACAACTTCATTTTATTTCTTTTTATAAGATGTGCTGATTTAATATAGTCTGAATGTAAGAAATTCTGTTGTCATTATGTTTACGCTTACATCAATATTTACAAACATTTTTTTACATCAATATTTACAAATAGTATTTCAATAATTTGCAAACATATGCTTAAAAAAATAAAATAATATAACATAAAATTTAAATAAAATACAACTTCATTTTAATTCTTTTTATAAGATGTGCTGATTGAATATAGTCTGAATGTAAGAAATTCTATTGTCATTATTTTTATGCTTACATCAGTATTTCAATATTATATAATAATACAAATTATGCATAGTTGAAGAAAAATGTGATTAGAAATTCAGGAAAATGTAAATACTCCATTATTGAAAAATTACATTCAAAATTATGTTCTTTTTTTTCTCTCGGAGTTAATTGTTATTTCAGGAGAATGTGAACACTTCATTATTGAAAAATTCCAAGTTCTTTTTTTTCTCTCGGAGTTTATTGTTCTCGGGTTCTCACATTAGATACAATTTATTTTTATGCTATTGGGGGGTATGGCCTTAATTTCGAAAGTAAATAAAACCGTATCATTTCCACTATATGAATAAAGTATTGAGTTTTAGATTTCAGATATCACAAAAATGTCAAAATTTTATTAGCCTATTATCATATATATTCAGGCCATTTGGTCTAAAATTAATTACTACAAAGATTTCAGTTAATTTTTACCCCAAATACAAGTTTTCATAAATTTTTAATCTGCAGTTTTATAATTAGCGATTTCTCATGTACCCACTTATTTCGTTTCACAGAAGAAAGAATCCTAAAATAAAATCCGACTAAACTGCTTATGCATCTCCATTATTCGCCGTTACAGACAGCATAACTACACAATTGGGAATGTACACAAAAATTTCTAGGGTAGAAAACTCGAAATCAAAATTCGAATAATTTTAAGTAAAAATTCGGGAACAGGTCACGTTGAATTATGAGCAGTGAAAAGATATAAAGCATGCCTTCATGGTGTAACAGTAGCACAATCCGCGCTTATTCGAGAGGTCCAGGTTCGAGTCCCAGCTAGGGCACTGCTCACTTTTCATGTCCAAAATAAACTAATGACTCTACAAAACTAGTTAGCATATTTCATAAATTACCTGCGTAACTGAGACTATTAGAAGAAAATAAGTTCTGTGTTTAAAACTTCACGTAACATTTTTTTAAAACATTTTAGTATAAAATAAGATAATTTTCCAAAAACAGAAAATTACAATGGAAAGAAAAGAACAAGATGAATTTAAAAGAAATGTCCATAATTTTCCATTCTCTTTCTCTCTCTGTAACCTATGTATTTTAGCTTCAGTTCGTTTTACATTTTTTGCACTGATTGATAAATAAAGCTTTAAAGAAGTATCAACAATAATCATAAGGTTACAATTAATCTCTGAGAACTTTAACATAAAATCGTAATTCAAGACTAATATACTAAAGGAAACAATGTTCAATGTTATGCATTACAGAATACAAGTTAAAATACTTGATATTGCTCGTAAAATATTAGCTGGAAGTTGGGCTTAATGAAGAGTAAAAATCAATATAATTTTATAGCTAATACTCCTTATTTTGCTAAAATAATTATTTCTTTCACAGAATATGGCACATGAAGTATAGCTCTTTGGTAACTGATTTCTAGACAGAAAAATCATCAGTACTTCCGAAGAAATGAGATAAATGTATCCAATTCAGTGTCATCGAAGAGAATGACGATTTAGTAACTGTTATTTTGGGAATTTATGTCTGTAATTACAATAAATCATGACATCAGTTTAATGATCAGAAGCTGATATAAAAAAGCACTTACTGAAATTATGAAGTTAAATTTAGGATGCAAATAAATGGTATTATGAAACTTCCAGGGAAAATCTACTAATTAATTAAATTTTGCCCAGTTACGTTACAGATAAAATCACCGCGTTTTATTAAAAATATAAAAGTGATATTTAATTATGTGTGTTACTAACAAAGCAGACTTTAAATTAGATTTTATTATTTTAGTTTATACCATCTTATGTATTTGAATTATGCTTTCATTCTTTTCAAATATCCATAAGTTGACAATGAAACTGTCGGATCGTAACATAAATGTTTTGGTAATTAAATTTCAGCAAATCTTTTGTCATTACAGGAAACCTCCAGAAAAACTGAAAATAAACATTTTATAAAGTAATAATTTAGGTCCTTTATACTTATATATATATAATGATCATATTCTCCGGGAAAGTGAAAATAAGCTAGTGTAAAGGGCTACTGTAACTAGCAAATAAATTAAGAAATGGCAGAAATTAAGATTAACCATTTCAAAAAATGTGATATATATATAGTTTTTTTATAATTAACTTTGATCGCACCGGCAATAAATGTTATTGATTCTCTTTTGGTATAAATTAAAGTTCACAACAATATAAAAATCATCAGGTTATTCAGCCAGACCTTGCGGTTATATACAATTCGACTGAATAATTTAATATTCAAGTATGAATAGTAAATTGATTCATTAATTCTTTTTTAGAATTTTCGTATAAGATTTAATTTAGTTTTGTGGAATTATAATTTGCTTTTACCTATTTTTAGGATTTTGCATTATTTTTAAGCATTTGTATATAATTTTTATATTTTTGTTTACTTTGAGTACGAATATATGTAGGAAAGGGATCTGGGCATTTGAGACCTATTACACATTGATTTTTAAATGAGGGCTTAATAAGGAAGTAGAAGATTAGTAGAAGGATAGAACTTGGAAGCAAACATAAGGGTAAATTCAACGCATTTCATTTCTCGACAAACTAATTCTCGAGATGCATAAGTGTAGTTGACATGCCACAAGAATTCCAAAAGAGACAGTTGAATCCCAACTTAAAGATGAAAATTTAAAGAAGATTATCCAAAGTTTCGCATCTACACAGAAAATTGAAAAACATGCCAACTGGGTTGAACGTGAATTCTTAATGAATCAAGATGTTGTCTGCCGACACCTCCCTGACTCTTATTTGGAACAAGCCCAGTTAGTCATTCCAACAACAGAGCGTGATTCCATCATGCGAATGCACGATGATGGACCGATATTACGGAGAGGTCGGAATATTTCAAATAATTGCCAGACGATACTATTGGACTGGTATAAAAAGTAAATACCCGACTATGTGAAATGTTGTCCTAAATGCAACCGCTACAAGGCTACCAATCAAAGACCAGCTAGATTGCTAACAAGGACTGTGCTACGCGATGGTTGAATTATTTCCTCTTGTTTAAGCTAAAACACTTCACTGCGCCATAACCAAGTAGTACATTCCAAGAAGATTCATCAGAGATAACAGAACCCAATTTACTAATGCCGTCTTAAGTTTGCTGTACATTAAATATCAATCAATTGATACCAGTTTAATTTCCTTAAACAAATCCTGTGAAATGGAAACAAAACAGGCCTAAAACCTCGTCTTACAATCCTTGTAGGAAATTCGCATGGCAACTGGCATTCGAAACTCCCAATTATTCGTTTCGCTACTACAAAGGCCATCTGTGACACTGCAGGCCATACACCAGCATTCCTAATGTTTGGAAAAGAGCTGAGGACAGTCGACGACGATGTTCACGATTTCAAGGCTGTGGTCGAAAACGATAACTTTGTTCCTGAATTCTTCTCTTATCTTAAACGATTCACAACTATTACAAAGGAGACACGAGAACGTATCGAAATGAAGCAAGAGCACCGTAAAAAGCAATATGACAAAAGATGACGGCAAAGGTTTTAATCGCAAAATTTACTAACAGGGTACACTTTGCATCCCGTTAGTAATGCAAAACACAAAATGTCCCAAACGTTCATACAGAAACGTGACGGTCTATAGTTGGTAATGACACAATCGCCTACTTCCAATGTCATTTCAAGCCTTCATAAACAATCAGAATACTTAAAGACCTACCATACGTCCGCACAAACACCTTTCCTAGGAGCACTTCTCCTATTGTTCCGCTCAGAAAGAGAGATCGTCTGCCAGAGGTCACTTTGTATTCACGAATTAACTAAAAACTTGAGAACTTGGTGTTCTCTACAGTACTTCAAAGACAAGTCCCCTTACTTAGGAAACCAAAAATACTCAGATTAGATACAGCATTACAAGAGTTCATATGTCTTCAATTCTGTCTCCTTGCCAAGACTTCAGCGGAGCCAGAGCGGGAGTTAGTAATCTCTTTTGATACTATAAAACCAGGGTTCTCCAAATGTATTATCCCGCTTGCAATATTGGCTCTTTCAGCTTCGAGGGCCAAGATTTCATCATACCACGGCGGTGCAATTATGATGAACAGCATACTTGTTTTTAAACGAGGGAGTGATATTTTTGTGATTGGATCTATACGCTGTGATATTACGCAGGGCTTTGTGTTTCAAACTTTCATGCAATTTCACCTAACATACATTTCTTAAAGCTGTTTTTAAACATTTGCAAAATTATGTTTTTCTCCCAGAATATTGCTCAATTTATCGGTTTAGTATATACTTTACTTTTCAATGTTTTTACCTGCCCTTTGCAACAATTTATAAGTGCATTTTTTACATTTAAATCAGGTGCAAACGTTTGCCCATAAATATTTCATATTTTGGATAAGATTTGCGTGAAAAAAATCATCTCCCACATTAAAATAAATGACAACATATACAGAACAAAAATTACGTTTTAAATAAAATCACTACTGAAAAGTTCGTGAATTTGAACCGACCGTGAATACTACTATGAAAGTAGGAAAGATAACACATGAATTAATTAATTTATTCATGTAAAAATGTAAAATGAAAATTATTTTACTTCCTTGTGCGAAGTAAAGGAAGTATTGTAATCGCGAAAAATTTAGGATATCGTGTTTCAAAGTAAATATCCATTCTGATCTCACTAGAAATTATTTGAACAATTCTTTTTTGTGACATCTGTACGTACGCACATAATAAAGGACTCTGTTTCCCCAAACGGATTGTAAAATGGATTCTGGTGAAGTTTTGTTTCGTTTCATGATTATCAACAATTTAAAAGTTGCTTAAGTGCCACTAAACCTAACGAAGCTGAGATTTGTTTACATTTTAAAAGCTTGCTTTGTTTGAAGGTTTTATGAGTTTTATGTATTTTTGCCTTGTCGCGAAGTGAGAACTGAAACTCTAATGAAATAAGTTTAAATTAAGTGCAGAGAAAAGTGTCTAATTTAAAGGATGTATTAGGAAGTCATGCGTGTCCACATGAGATTTTTTTAAAGTGTTGCAATATTTCATTCATTTTAAATTTAGAAACAGTTTCATATTTTTTCTAATATGTTTTATAAAGAACGCGCGTGATAAGCAACGCATTCCTAGATTTGTTGTTATATGAAACTGTGTCATTTGGTACTTTCAATTTTATAACATTATTTTAAAGAAACTCCTGGCGGGCTGAATCGTTAAAGCTCTCGGGCCAGATTCCACCCTCGGGTCGTAGTTTGGAGAACCCTGCTGTAAACTATGGCGGACACACTTCTCTAAACGAGAGTAGGGTGCCCTCTGGTGAGTAGCTAGAGCAAAGTTTCATTAAAGGCCAGGTGATGAATCTGTTAGGTTGTATCAGACCCCTGTTGTAACTTAATCTTTGTAATAAATTATTGTTACACGATAAAGTACTCATTTATGACACCATCCAACAAGTCCCCATGATGCCGCTGTAATCTTTATGTTTATATAACGCACAAGGAGTCTATATGATGCGCAAAGAGTTTAAATATTCCTTTAAAATTTGCTTTTTTTAAAACAACAAGCATTTGTTGGGCCGGAATTAAACGAAATGGGAATACATGTCAGCTTTTACACACTAATAGAGCTGGCAAGGTGTTGTTTACAAAACAGAGCATTCTCATACAAATTTTATGTGTTTTACAAGTCTAATAACTAATATTGCCATGATTAAGCCTAATGATTTGTATCATATAATCATGTGTAAATGATTAATACTGCTTGAGAATTGGGAGACAATTTTAAATGGAAAGACAGCCGAAACAATAAATGAATTCTCATTTAAATTACTATTAATAATTTGTCTCTCACAATGTGGATTGTAGTTTGCGATTATTCTAAAATTCAGAAGCTGTATATGTGCCACCATCTGTTGAATGAGCTTCTAAAACTTGAAACCGTATATTACACATCAAAATTACAGCGAAAGCAAGATAGTCCTACTTGTTGTATCATCGTATTCCAAAAGTATATGAATTTACACAGGCGTTATATATATTTGTATTAGTGTAATAAAATCATGCAAAGAGTCAGTATTCAGTACCTGATAATTTCCATTTGCAACATGATTCTGAAGAGAAGCTGATTTAACATGACATTTATCGAAAATACTTTTCATTGTGTAATTTTCGGATTCTAGCAAACAAATTTTCTGTACCTCCGGGCATCATCTGCATCATCTGGTTACTTTATAAACTTGCTGAGCGAATAGAAATATATATGTACATGACACTGTGGCAAGCAAATTTCAAATATGTAAGTTACAATCCCTTCAGCCTACGCATATTTTATACCACAATAAAAAGTTCTTTCTGTGTCTGATAAATAATTTTAAATTTGAATTTAAAAAGCCACTAACATGAATTTTCGGAAAAGCTATTTAACATAAGCGAATAAACAAGATAAAAGAAATTATGTTTTATCTTACGGCTGTTCTCACAAAACCCACGCATGATAGTTCATTAGGTTTTCATAGACAATGAATCGATTTTTCTCGTCAGCAGAATTCATATCACATAGCACTTAAATGACGCCTACGTACTGGCTAGTATAGTGTCTAGGAATGATTCTTTAATACAAGCACAAAGCCCCAAAATTTTATTCATATGGTTAAGAGTTAATAATATTTTTTGAAATTCTTATGTTTATCATTCATAGTATTTTTCAGATGTTATAAACGCTGAATATTAAATATGGAATTTAACATGTAACATAATATTTTAAATTGTGCGCGCAAAGTAGAAATCTACCATGAAGACATAAAACATTATCTTACAAAATACACTGAATTATAAAAATATCAGTGAAAACACAAACTTTATGATTAGTAATTTTCGACGCTATTATGCAGTTGACTGTAAAAAATTGGAAATAATTACTTTTAAAATAGATAAATTACTTCCATTCTCACAACAGTAACATATTTGAAGATACTGAGGATTTTAAGATGAACAAGCCCCATTAACTAAAGTGTACTCTGAGTAAGTAAGCACCAATAAGTTACTAACAAAAGATTTAACCAATTGTAACGAATAGCATCATAAAAATAAAATTTATTACAGGTTATTGATTTATCCAGCACAGGACCAATCATCATCGAAGCATTTCGTTTTGTAGCATTTCGTAGCTAAATCTTGTTTAAACTTGGTCGAAGTACTATAGCAGTAGACTCTTTACTATAGCAGTAGACGTTAATTTTGTTTACTTATGTACACTTCTGTAATTAATTTACTACAGCATAATATAAATTTCACTAATTCTGATTTTTCTCTAAGGAGAAATATCAAAAGACAGGGCTTCGTTCAAATATAATCTTCTTTATTATATTTTTGAAATGTTTTCCTTATATTCGCCACATTCGTAATTAACTGAGAAACATTATAATTGAAAGTAAATGTTCGAAATCAGTATTTGAGAAGATTTTTAGCTTATAATCCTTTTCATCAAATAACCTCTATTATGAAAAATAAAAATATAGTTTTAATTATCATTTAAACTGTTTTTAATAAGAAGTTTCTATCTTTTACTCTCCAGATTGTTTTATGGTTAAAGTTTTAGCAAAAGTTTAACCAGAAATCATTATGCGGTGGCAATTTAAGCAAGAAGTAAAATTAGTGAAAATATTTTTAACAATAAGTAACTTCTTCGAGATGTTTAATAAAAATAAATAAAGAAAGAAGAATTAAAAAAAACACAACGAATAGAAAATTTTCGAAATATTTATTATTTTCAGTTCTCGGATTTATAGCCTGGTAAAATAAAAAAGTAAAGGAATTAAGACAAATCTGTTGTGAGCCTCATGCGCATCCAGTTAATGAGCAGTATAAAGAAATCCAGTAAAATGAACAAAATTATAGTTTCATAATGAAGTCCTTTGTTTATAAAATATAATCACTTCTTCTTGTTAGACAAATTTTTCACTAATATTTAATTTTACTATTCTAAACAGCTCACTTTATATATGATTATTTAAATTCTGTAATTTTAACTTTCAAGTGAATAATTTTGAATCAAATACTTCTCGTAACTGCTTAAGTTAAAACTGTTTCAGGTCGTAAACTGGAATCTGCATACCAAGCTCGTATTGAAATTTCATTTTAATATGATTTCTATATGTTTTAATTCTTAAGCCAAATAAATTTCTCCACAAATCACTTATATGTTGCAGTTAAGCTGGTCATGACTGGAAAAAAAGAACTTTGCCAAATTAATGACATTATAGGTTTCTTTCATTTTAGGGTTTCAAATGTTTTTCAAAATATTTCTTCTGCAGCGAATGACACAATATCTAATTAATCAGTTTTTTTTTCGCTGCATGAAAGTCAGCTCTTTGTATTCATGCCTTAAGTTTTCAGGATACAAATACAACATCGAAAGAAAAAAATGCTGGAAAATTCATTTAAATAGCGAAATTGAATTTCTTCCTAGTAAACATGTCTTTTATATTTCACTATTTTTTTTCAAATCACTTTAATTTACTTTAAATGGATAAGAACTAGATTGGATCTTACAGTGCAAATTTATCCATGATTAAATATTTATATCTTCAGTGCGCAAAACACTTATACATCTCACATGGAATTGAATATCTTTTATAAGTTTACGCGTAAAGTCCAGGAACATTTTACGTTTACTTTAGAAAAGGAGAATTTTATACACTCGTGAGCAAAACTAAGAGAACCTGTACATTATGTCAAATTTCTGAACTAATGGACAGCTTTTAATCAAATTTGGTACATCTCTAACAGATAACATAATGCAGCATTCAAAAGTCATTTTACGTATGCACGATTACCAGTAAAGTTCACAGTCATTCATTCTTCGTTGTGGATCTTGGTCGACCTCGTCCAGGCTTCTTGATATGGATCCAGTGTCCTGAAACGTTTTCCACAAACTGCGGACGACAGTGGGCATTACATTAATCATTATAGCTCACTGCACTTTTGATTTGCATGCTTCTAATTAACCGACAATTCTCCATTTCATTCCGTCATCGATACGTTTTACTGCATGAGTAACCCTACAATTAAAGTAATTTCTACATAAAATCCATAAGTAGTAAGTTCCATAAATAGTAATCGATAAATAATAGTAATCTATAAATAATAGCAATCCATAAATAATAAGGAGTAACCAGGTTACTCATTTTACCTGATGTCTTATAAATTTATCCAACTCTAGAAAGAAACACACAAATGTCGTGAAAGCCCCCAAATGGCCGAAAACCTCTCATACTCTTTTATCTCCTCCATAGTCACAGCTCCGCAGACACGTACATTTTTCGACTCTTGCAATTTGCGTAATTCTTCGTAGGAACAATTAGTACCTTTAGTTCAAGTAGAAATGGACATACTTTGAAAATTCTTTTAATTTTGCACATGAGTATAGTTGGACATTTTGGTTCGAGAGATCATGTAAGAAATTGTATTTTGTGTTGAAGACACTTCAATCCCAGTGCTAAAACTACTTTCATAACATCCAGTGCCTTTATTTGAAGAATGCTGTATTTAAAAGCACATAGCTAGTATCAGCCTTTAAGGAAATGAAATGCATTAACCCTCTTTTTTAGAACACACTGTTTATTCATATATGCATGTATAACATGTTTCTTGTTTTTCGTAGAAACGCTTAAACGTCTAATTACGTTTGGACAATCGAAGAAGAAATGCAAATAAAAATGTTCAAAAACGTGCGATACCATAAATTCGACATTACTTTATCTAATGCGACGCAAATCAAAACATCACTTATCGCAAATCCCATTACAGAACTTCAAACGAAAAAGTGAAAATAAAGATAAAATAAAATACCAATATGTATCTAGCTTATAAACAGCAAGAAGAGCAAGTGGCCTGAGCGCCTCTGAAAGCGAAGAGATTCACGACGTTTAGCAAAGCGTAACATCTGTGTGAAGTTTTAATTATCATAAATTTGCACTCAAAGTACTTTCTCTCCGTATATCATTACTTTGGAGGCGCCTCTCAAGATACCCCATGTGTTACTTGAGACATAAAAGAATATTAAAGACTTACAGTAAATTTTGACACTTTGCTAAAGCTACTCACCAAATTCGATGAAGTTTAGTAGATCTAAAATTTCCTATGTTTCAAAAATTTCTAAACTGTATTAAATAAATTTTTAAAAATTTAATCAACTAATTCTGTACGTTTACACTATATTTAGTTTTCATATCGAATAAACCTCGCTGCTGGTTTATTCAAAATTGAATATATATATTTATATTTTTAATTGCCATATATATTAAAAAACTGAGTATACTATATTGAGTTGTATTATATATATATATAATGTTGTATGATCTTAAATTCACTTAGTGCGAAATCAAGTTATTCTACTACTTGCGCAATAGCTGCAAATACATAAGTCTGAATAATGAACGAATTTAAAAATTCAATTTACATATTTATATGTTTAATAGGTAATTAATTCTATGTCAGGTTTACATGTTGCCGAAAGTTGCTACAGTGAATTAGAATAAAACAGAATATACGAAAAATGATATTTTCAAAAAAGATTAATTAATTGAAGACAAAGGTGCACTTTATTGACTGAAGTTTTTTATATTTCTACTAAAATTTGTTTAATCCTTCTGATACGATGTCAGATATCTTTCTTTTTAATATGATTGGAGAATTCATATCATTGGCGGTATAATAATCATTTTTAATTTCATAACGTTTTTGCAACCCGTGGTCCTCTGTTTGTAACAGTTTATTTTTCAGTCTCTCAGGGTTCACTAAAGCCAAATTAATTTTCAAATAGCATTTGACTACCAAGTACAAAATTTTATGCAATAGAATACATATTTGGGTTTAAAATACGTTTATATTTATTTTTATGAGTTAATCTTTAGGCTCGATGCAGGGTATTTTTGACGTCTGTAAGCTTACTTCATGAACGGTTGAAGAATTCAGTGTCTAGGGGTTAATAATAAACTAGTCCATGTGATAGATAACTTGAACATTTAATGGAGATATCTACAATATTTACTCACTATAAAAATGCACGACAGTTACATGAATATGTACAAGAAAATTGTCCCATTGATGAAATAGAAAAAGTTACCTTCATCTTTACAATGCGTGCACGTCTTCAGTCAGCTATCTCTTACTTCGTTATGGCAGCTTCGTCTGCATTTTTCAAGAGGCACAGAGTTCTGTCCGACACCGTGCAGCGCCATCTGTTGGACAAGGAAAATGACATCCTATATATATAATTTTAGGGAGGTAAATATCTTCTTAAATGCTGACATAAAGTATTCGTACGCGTTACTAATTATTCAAACATTATGTCAGGCATCGCTCCAGCGTTTTCAGCACCGTAGGCGATTGTGACAGCTCCTGCCCCGTAGTAAATATTAACATCAACAGTTCAAAATTAAATAATTGTTACTTCGGACGCATCTTATTTAATTGTAGTCAGAAAATCAACTGCGAGGCAGCCTATCCGTGTTCTATTTGTCCTTAGTCGGGGCGGAATTGTGTGTTCTAGAGAACTAGAACATTAATAAATTAAGAAATAATTTATACATTTGGTTGACATCTATTCAATATTCCTGAGAAAACTTTGAGCAATACTTCAGTATATTTAAGCCAATAAAACCCGTTGAGATATCTGCACACTGATGTTTATATTTTATGTATAAACTATCAAAAAATGATCTTTTATTAAAGCAATTTTTTTTCTACTATCTATTAGATATAAAATATCAAATAAAAATCTTAATATGATATTTTATTGATTTTTCTCATATGCTAGAAAATCTCATATCACAGAATGTTTTAATTAAAATTATTTTGACTTCATTACCAGTTTGAAATTTATGAGAAAGTATTTCTGATTTTTGCTTTTACCTTCAGCTGTAAGTTTTCATCATAGTTTTAAACTCGTGCCCAGCTTATTCTAAATTTAAGCCACCTTTGCACTTCGTTTTATATAAATTTTACAAGGCCATCTGTTGTACTCAGCTGGAATATCAAAGTTTTGCTATTTCTAAAAAATTAGTTTCTTAAGCTTAATCTTAATTCTAACTTTAACTAGTCATGGTTACGTTAGCCAGCATCATTCAGTGACATTTGAATAAAAGTCTGTTGAGGACACCACATGACTTCCCTGCAAAACCTGTTAAATTATACACATTTTTTGCTTCATTTCATGTTCACTTATTTTGTCGAACTATTCTAACTGAAATAACCGATCCTTCAAAGCAAGTTGAAAATGACATCTAGAACTGGAGGAAATTAAGTATCTCGTTTAATTAAGACACAATAACACGCCGAATAAATACTTATTCAAAAGTCAAACAACAAAAATCAGCGTTATATTCACAAAATTTTCACAGGACTAGTTTCGATGGTTTTACCGAACCACCATCCTCAGCTGCAAAACCGCAAATGAACAAGATAGGAAATAATGATTAAATAAGATAAGAAAGCAGGGACAAGAATAAGCAAGTGGCGCCATCTGTTGATGAAACCAGAGCTAAAACATAATTTCTTTAAAGGCCGAAGGCAAAGTTGGATTGGAATTAGGATCGTTAACTAGAACAGAAAGATTTTTATGAATGTGAAATGCCTCTAGAAAATCCAGTTCTCCAATGTATGATGTTTTTTGAATAATTTTGTATAATAATAAATTTTGTAAATATAATGCTGATTTTTGTTGTTTGACTTTTGAATTAGGATCTCGTTTAAATTTGCCGTTCGGAAGTCAAGATTCTTTAATTCTACTTTTTCATAATGAGTGTAAATTTTTACGAAGTATAGAAACTGGGAAACCGCAACAAAAGTTTGATTTTGTTACATGTCCAAAATTAGCTTTATTTTTAAAAAAATCGACATTGCGAAGCATGCATATTTTTGTCATTTAAAGCACTTCTGTAATCGGAAGAACATAACTACGACCAATGATTGAGAAAATAAAGGTTCAGTAAGGACTTTTAAGTCGGGTAATAGGTGTGTTATATATTTTATATATATACTTTTGGTACTGCTGATTGCAGTATAATAGGGAGGTACACAACTACATGTTACAGCAATTCTGTATGCAAAAACTTCAACGAACTCAGTGAAGCTGCAAATTCCTTTTGAGCCCATTTTAAATCCATTTTAAAATCTGTTTTGGAAAAAAAAAAAGTGGCCTTTAATCTGTCTTTAAGTACAAGAATCACGCAAAATATATTCAGAATGGATTCAGGAAAGGGCAAAATGGATATTTCAGCTGAAATATGGTACCCGAAATTTTGCATAATTACAATACTACATACAATGCATATTACAATATTATAAATCATACAAAGGAGTTAAAAAATAAAGTTTAATTATTTTTGAACATATTACCTTTTAATAAACGGTAGCACTTGAAATTAATTTATCATCTAAACGTTTACCTGTAAAAATATTTTAAAAGAATCTGTACGTAAATGTCTGTAAAACAATTATACTAATTGTAAATTATGTTGAAGAAATATTATTTTCTTCAATGTAATTTTTACCAGTACTTCAATAAAGTGGATTATATATAACTATTTTATTACACTGAAACTAATATTGAAATTATTCTCTTAAGGAATATTACAGGGTGCAAGGGCAACTGATGAGCTAAGCATGCAACTAATATTCTCAGTGACTAATTGATGAAATACGGCTGACAGTCAAAGCGTAATTGATAGAGTGCAACTAATAACTATCACATCTAATAGTTGAAGTGTAATTGATTTAGAAGATGTGATTGATTGCTGCAATACCAGCGATGCCTGAATACGACTGATAGATATGTAGCACATTTTTTAAACTACAAGTCGTGGGAAATTGCAAGTGATAGCAAAATAATATCGCGCATAAATTGAACGCAAACGTAAAAGAAATGTTTGTTAAATAGTATATTTCTTGTAATGTACTTTGCTTAGGAACTGATAATGATTGTAAACTGAATTATTGAAATTGTAAACTGATTACAGTTTTTGTCCATTTTCAAAAAGCATACATTTAATATGAAATATTCTGTAAGTCGAAATGATATAAAATAAAGAAACTAACAATGGCAATTTATATTTGAAATTATTTTGAGATTATCTGCATCGTATTAGGCAATCGACTGTGCATCATATCACATAATATTTAAAAATGTAGAAAAGTGTTAAGGAATAATAAAAATTAGAGGTAATAAAAATTGTTGAGAGCTAAAGATCTTCTTAAAAACTATGCTGGATGAAGAGGATATAATTGACACATTTTTTGAACAAACCACTATTCACACAACAAGGTTAAATGTTACAAAGAATTTAAAGAATAAAGCAGACGGAATGCAAATTCTCGTTAACATAGGAGGAATATCGCAGATCACGAGAATTGTTCAGAGTTCATCTATTATGGAGCAGGAACTCAATGCAGCTGCATGATTCTAAATCTATTAACTGAACTGATACGAATTTCGGCCCCGAAGCTTCCGTATTTGTAGGGTTGGTGAAGTACTTCTAGAAAATTCGAGAAAAAGCCCTACTTGATTTCAGAAATGGCATTTCCGAAAAGTACATAGCCAGTTGGCTATAAGTCGCCAAATGTCATGAACCTGATGGATAAAAATTGTAACCAAGATCCGTAAGGAGGTTTTATTTTTTTTTCTTTCTTTTCTTATCTCTTCTAGTTCTAATTAAGCTACCTCTTTACACCTGAAACGAGAATCGATACAAAATTAAATTACGTACAAAGTAATACAAAATAAATATTAGCTAGGAAAAAAAATGATAGCAAATTGGATTAAGTACAATTTCTTAATAAAACTTATTTAATAAATTGATGACTGTCTAAAATACATTAGAATCAAAATGTAATCAAATAAATACAAATATAATATAAATTTACAAAAATATTAAAAACTAAACGTTTGGTGCGTGCATTACACGTACAGTGCTATTTCACATTTCATAATCGCTATGACAGCATCAATTGCGGTGCCAAAAATGATTCAGTCGTCAAGAGTAAGACAAAACATTGGGATTTCAAAGGGAGTGGAAGAATTCTATGATTTAATATGTCATTATTACATTATTATTAGTCTATCAGGCAAGCCAGTTTCCGAACACAGAGATTCTATGCCAGCGTGATTTAACTCAGTCAGTGTCCGTGTATGAAGTTACAGTACGACAGTATGCTTTGCGTCAAACAGTGTTCTGCCGCGCAGTTCTTCGTATAAGCATCACGTATCAAATTATATTTACTTCTAACTCAGTTTGGTCCTTTAAATATGAAACAATACCATAATTAATCTATCTCGTAGTCTAACAAAATTTTCCTCGAAGGGCGTCTAGTTTCCAACACGCATTATTCATGCCAAAAAATATCTGTATAGGTAACTTTCGCTCTCTTTAAAGCTTGAAGCTATTCATAAAGATAAATATTAAATTTAAGCTACTCCGCAACTCGAGTTCTGTGACGTCAAAAGTATGTTCATTTTAGTATTATTTTTTCGAAAAAAAATTTATTCCTTTTTCTTTTTCGAAGGAAAGAGCAGATGGTATGGAAGCAGGATTTTTGTACTCGCAGCGTTGACTGACAGCTTAAAAGATTAATCACTTTTTGCCCACTGATTCCGATCGTGCATGCGAAAAACCTTGTCATCACACATTTCAGACGTTAAATTGATGTAAGTTAAACAACAATGATAAAGTGTCTTCGCACAAAAATATTTCTTTTAATCCTTGCACATTCGCCATTCGTATGTTTATCTCATACCATGAAAAATTCATTTCTCAATAGAATGTGTATTTCGAATTAAGTCAACGGATAATGCTTGCACATTGTAATAGTAATTACCGAATTGAAACTTGAGCTTCATTTCCTTACAGATGTTCTACACTAGTATTTTATAACACTTACTTAAAAATTTCCAATTATATTAATAATGGAATACAATTAATTGTTACTTAAAATTGGAATAATTTATAATTACTGTAGCTAGGATTACCAGACATCTGGGATTGATCCAGATAATTCTGCGTTCGCGATTATGTATAAAGCTCTACATGTGCAATGAACAACAAAATATTCCGGGATTTTTAGAGAGTTTTTTTTTTTTTTTTTTAAATTAACGATGGAGAATTTAATTTATATAAGAAGAATTTCTGATTACTTTTGTCAATCGAGTTCTTTACTTTTATTCTCCCACATGAATTTTTCATTAGTGGCATCGACTTAAAAACCATAAGATTTTCTTGACAGTAATATTACTGTACACCCCCTCTTTTTTTCTTCACTAATTGTATCGTCTGAAAATCAAGAAGAGAAACTTATTCGAATAACTTAATTTCCGAAAGTTGCGGTTAAATTAAGAGCATAACACGTGAAACGTAATCATGAATAAACTGCAGGTAAATATCAAAATGTCATAATATAGTTTTTTTAGAAAAAACTGCATTCCAATAATTGTTCCAATAAGCATATATTAACACCACAATATCTAATAAGATACATTTTTTTCTGCTTTTCTTCCTATTAAATCTCGCCCGTTTTTATTGTTGTCACTGCTACACGTTAAGCCTGAAATCATCCATAAGTACTTAAAGAAGGCGAATGTGCATCTGTCACAGTTAAAAGAGTAGATATTAAATATCAACTGAATTTTATCATCTCACTTACTGACAGTCCAATTAAATTTCACATATTATGGTTTGGGTTAAATAAAATTATTGTTATATTTAAATAGAAAATATTTCGTGTATTATGAGTATTTATAGGGAATGGTATTCCATTATGAAGTGATAACATATATGTGATTTTGAAAGCTCGTATTTGCTTCTCTGTTACTTGTTACTTCTTGTATTAGACTATCATAAAGTTCAACAGTTAGAATGGAAAGGTTCAGCGTGACTTTAACGAATAGTTTGTAAGGGTTTCTCTTTATTCGTGAGACGAAAACAATTATTAAGTGAACCATAAATTCATTTTAAAATTTAAGGGAGCTCATTATCTGAGGGCATTAAGTATTATTAACTACCTAAGATATTTTATACCAGCAGATGATTTTGTGTAGGGAATATTATGAAGATTATTTCTGTAAAAAAAAATATTTGCCTTCAACATTCATTTTGTTTATAATAATTAATCTCATACTTTAAGCAAAATTTAAGCAAAATTTTCGACTGGGTATTTTTGCTGAGAATATTTAACGAAAGATTCGCCGTATTTATGAGTGATCTATTTTTAGTCAAGGTCACCGTTTATCAGAACATTACATCAGTCAGATGCTTATATTTGTGTTGGGAAGGAAGGGAAAACAGGTGTTGAGCTGAAGCAACGTCAGCAGGAAACGCGGTAGTCAATCTCATTTTTCACTCATTCCTTTCGATGTTCTGGTTCATGTTCTAGTTGTTTAAAAATGCCTAGAACGAGGTATCTTACATTAGAAGAAGCCCTTCAAAGATTTTTCGATGAAGAAACAGATGATGATAATGCTAAAAATGACCAGAATGAAACTGATATTGTTATTGTTCTCCCAGAAATTGCAGAAGCTAGTAACGAAGAAGAAAGGAATGGCAATGTTTTAAATAATGATAATGATATTTTACCAAATGATATAACTGGGGAAGTTGAAATTCACGTAAGAAGTACGTTTCAATCTTCTAAAAGCAGTTATAGTCATACTAAAAAGTTTAAAATGCAGAAGACTGAAATCTTGAAGTGGATAAAAAAGGAACTGTTAGTTATGTCTCAGGAAGAACATGAAGAAAGAGATGGAAGAGAAATTATAAAAGACAAAATATAAGGTAAAACTAGTGCCCAGATTTTCGATTTTTTTTGGTTTAGACATTTACTCTCTTCTCGTTGAACAGACAAATACATACGCTCAGCAAAAAATCAGAAAAAAAAAAGCCCAGAATTTATTGCTCACAGGATATCATTCTTTACCTCTAGAAAAAACGTATTGGTCTTTTGATAAGGACATTTCTGTTCCTGTTGAACGAGAATCGATATCACGTTTGCAGTACAGGAATATGAAGCAGAATTTGCATTTCACACTAGTAAAATTCACAATACTGATAAATTACTCGTATATGAGGTGAGACCGTATCTAAACTTACTAAATATCACCACTTTTTACTACTTTAAATATAAAGTCTCTTTTAGATTTCAGACGCGAAAATGCATTATTCCTTTTGCAAACTCTTATTGAGAGTGTAGAATTAGCCAGAAATAGATCAGCAACAGGAAGACCTAGTAAATTTCAGCATTCAAAAACCATTGCATGGAGATGGTAGACATTTTATCGTTAAGTCCGTTGATAACAAAAGACTTTGTTGTAAAGAGTACCATAGCCAGACTGTTTAAAGATGCAAAGTATGTAATGTAGCTTTACATCATGATTGCAATCAAGCTTTTCATGCTTGAATCTTTCAATTCATGCTTCAATCTTTCAATAATCTGTATTTGTAAAAGAAATACAATGTATATTTTAATATTAAATTAATTACAAGTAAAGTGATTTGTAGATTTATAAAACGTTATATAGCTAAAACATAATTCTGCGCTCCACTCAAAAGAAACATCTCACGAGTACAATCCTATTCACTAAACATCCGTAGTCCATCCCCCTCGTATGACGTTGGCAAATGAGATAAAATATTTTATAAGCAGAAGATAAGGTATTTCTCCCGCCTTCTTAGCATGCCTTCGTGGTGTAATTGAAAGCATACTCGACGCGTTATCAAGAAGTCCAGGTTTCAAGTCCTGGCGAGGGCACTGCTCATTTTTCACATCTCCTGCTTTCAAAAAGTACCTAATATCTCTACAGAGGCGCCCGAACTAATCAAAGCTAGTGGATGATGACTCTTCACCACCAGGAATTGGCGGTTCTGTCCTCTGATCCCCAGTTACCCTTTAAATGGGGAAATATATAAGATATTTCTCCCGCCTCCTTAGCATGCCTCCATGATGTAATTGGAAGCGTATTTAAAAATTTCAGGTTTCGAGCCTCGGCGACGACACTGCTCATTTTTCACACCTGCTTTCAAAAAATACTTAATATCTCAACAAGATCCTGCTTTCTACAGCAAAAATAGAAATATCACATCATTCAGTGGTCATTTCGCTTGCATCAATCGAATAAAATTTAAGGGATCTACTCTTGGTGACAAACACGGACTTTTATTCATTGCAGAGGCAGTTAAGCTACTGAGAATTTGCATAGCAATTAGAGGAAATTTTGCGCACTATTTTTAGTTCGAAAACCACAAACTGTACGATTAATGCATTTTAGCTAATTTATATTTGCTTGCCTTTTATATATTTCTTCTGGTGTAGACAACAGCTTGCCGTGCCACTTTAAGCAGCACATACTGGCCTGTGGATCACTCTCTTTTGCAAATGATGAGGCAGTTATTTTAACTTTGAGTTAGGGATTATTAAAGAGTAACGAGAAACGAATAAAAATTCCATTTTACATAATTGCTTTATTTTATAGGTTTAAAACACGTGTTTATTCGCTTGTTATTAGTTAGTCATAATAAATAAATAGCGTTGTATGAATAAATTGATGAAGATAACTTGGAAAGATGTAGTAAAAAATTCCAAATGTAATTACGTACTGTGTATGTTATGTTTAAATGTTTCAGCAGAATTGATAGTTAAGATATCAACTACCAATAGAATCATAATCTGTTATCACCTATCAATAACTGTTGTAGAATTGATAGTTAAAACAATGATGATTTTACCTAAATTTAATAAAGCTATATACAATTATTGTCGGAGAGATTTAATTCGGAGAATTTTGCGAGTGATATTAGTTTTTCTCCCTATGGTATCTTCGTCGCAGGATTGGTTGATAAAATGTTATTTTATCTCCTATTTGGCTACGTTATAGTTTGCATACTAACACATATGCTCTATATTGCTCGCACCTTAAGCGGATAAATATTACTGGAGTATATATATATGTATATATATATACTCCATATATATATATGTATATATATATATATAGGTTTTCGGGATGAAAACAACAGAGTAACGCATATTTCTCGTAACATCTGCTTTTCACTGAAAGTGAAATTTCGAGTCTTCATAATAACATTGAAATATCTTCGTTCTAAAATATTTTCGCTTACGATAATAACGAGAATCAATATTTTTAAAGAATTTAAAAGTTTAACTGGAAAAGATTAAGTGCATTTGAACTAAAATTAGAAAAATAATCCAACTATGAGCATTTACCTTATTTTCTGAAGTTATTTACTCCAAACTTTAATGAAAGCCGTTCGTCAAACTTTACTTTTTCCTCTCAACTTCTGTTTGAAGTCGTGCTCAGTTATATCCAGACCCATTTCCTCTTTCTTCCTCGCAATTAGCCAAGGGGTTTGAAAGTTAATCAAAGTGAACTATTCGCCCTCTTCGCTGATGAGAATATTAGTCTTTCTTGCCTATATCTACAGATAATTACGTATTTCTCCAAAGAATCGCTATAGAGAATTTCATCTTAAAATTTAATGACCGACATAAAACTGTTAAATATAAATATGTGGTTTCTTGGCGTATTTCTAAAACTCGTCCTCATTTACCGTCTACTATCAATGTCGTATCCTGTAATATTTGTCATAGAATATGCAATAAAGATCTTTATGCATTGCGTCTTGTGCACCTGACCCAGAAATTAAACAGTTAAGGAATGATACATTTAGAAAAATCTCCCGAATAAAGAAAATTATTTTGCTTTTCATCAAGTTAGGTTTGATATGTGCAAGTAAATAATTATATTTCTGGGAAAAAAAGTGGTCCCCGTGATTCTAACTAAATTCTTCAGTCTCCGAGATAAAATATTTTATTGAATTTCATTATGTTGTACTTAATAAAGGAAGTATTGTAATCTCGAAGAAATTAGTATTTCGTACTTCAACATAAATACCCGTTTCACGAATCCATTTGGATGACTTTTTTGAATGGCGTTTGTATGCGCGCACGTAATGAAGGAATTCGTTTTCCTAAAACGGATTGTAAAATTAATTCAAAAGGCACTTTTTTTACGTCTGCACGCACATGTGTGTATCTCACATAATTCAAAAAGGATTAATAGCAGAAGGTTGAAATTTTGTATATGGGGGCAGCTAAACACCTAGTTGTACATTTCCCTTTTTATTGTAATCAACAGTACCAAATGTGTATTTTAACACTAAAAGCGCCGAGATTTCTCCCTACCTACAACCGCCAACGGCAGTCAAATTGACTGCTCAGCGAATTAAATGTATATATCAAAATGTAAATGCTTTATAATGCTTTTAAGAATGTTAATTTTAGTTCTTTAAGAACTTCTTTAAATAACAACAAATCATTTTTAATAATAAATAAATATTTATTATAAATTTCAATTTACCGTTAATAAAACGCATTTTATAGCTTTTCGCATTTTTTACACAACCGTTTCAATACTGGAAGTGCATTTTCCACACACATAATGAGAACATTTTTTACACATATCGCTTTATTTGTTGTTACAAGTTTTGATTTGTTGTTTCAATCTGGCACTGACGTCTTTTCTTCGAGAGTCTATTGCTAGAGTTGGAAATTTCCTGAAGCAATTCAGCCTAAACAGAATATTTACGCGTCATCTGGTCAAGGATATCAACTTAATACTTGGTTTTGTTGAGAACTCTACTGTTTCTGGAAGTTTCTTCTTATTTTGTGAGTTAATTTACACTCGGATGTAAGGTACTTAGTAGGACATTTTTATTCATTTTATCTTGATAGACTGTCAGTGTAGTTTCACCATTATTTAGCAAAACTGTTTCAAACAGCCGTTGATTTCCTTAGTTCCCGAAGAATTTCTTTAACGATGTATTCTTATTGTGCTCACAAAACTTGTGTTTTTCATTCTAAGCTTTTTAACTAATGATAGTGAGGAAAAATAATTAACCTTAGTCAAATTTCTACCTGATTCATATAACGGCTTAGAAGACATTTTCAGGAAAACTTTCAGTTTCACTTCTCGATGTACCTTTTCCAAGATATGGAAAAGCATTGCACATAAATTTCGAGTCTACATCGACTAGCATCCAAAATTTGATAACGGATTTGTCTGGTTTTTTCGGCATATACTGAATAAACTTACACTTGGCTTTGGATGGAAATAACTGCTCATCCGCAACTGGATTTTCTCCTGGCTTATAGGAAATCGCACAATAATGCATAAATTTATTCCAAATATCTGAAAAAAGTGCAAACTTATCATATATTTAACGCCAAGTCAAATCTTAGGTCTTTCATAATATCTCGAAACCATTGCGAGACATTGTTTCTCGAAAAAAAGGAGGACCCCATCTACTATTCCACAAAAAATCATAATCCATATCATTGCAACCATATGCTTCTCTTGCATACATAATAGCAATAAAAGCATCAAGCTCCTCTAAATGTATTGTCCAATTTTCTTCATTGTTCAAAACTGCCTATGTTTCTGTGTACTTTTTAATATGGCGTAACTTCTATTCATCCTACAAGCACTTGACGCATTGTCCGCGACACTTCCTTTTGCATAAGATGTTGGACGAGGCATTTCTTTTAGCACATTTTGAGCTGCATATTTTCCAGTTGTAGTTTGTGAAGTAGATGTCACAGTCCAAGAGGTTCCAACTTTCCAGACATATATAGAACCTTCTTCGCGGTTTTGGAAAACATTTTTTCTTCCCCATGCGTATTTTGAATTAGGTAGATCATATTTTTTCTTTGATCCTG
This sequence comes from Stegodyphus dumicola, assembly GCF_044657685.1. Classification (NCBI taxonomy): domain Eukaryota; kingdom Metazoa; phylum Arthropoda; class Arachnida; order Araneae; family Eresidae; genus Stegodyphus; species Stegodyphus dumicola. The sequence continues at coordinate 91,457,100 of NC_140772.1, read as the reverse complement.
TGCCTTGTACATGAGTAAAACCTAAAAAAAAAATAATATATCTGTATTTTTGACAATAAATATTTCAAAAAAATTCAAGTACATCAGAAATTATGAAGAAAAAATACATAAAATATTTCTAACTCATTTCAGCTGATGTGGACGCCGCAATTATTGATGACGAAATATTTGTTGCGGAAATATAGATGGGCTGATAATCTTGGCCCAACGATTGCTCCTCCGTTGCTCTTCAGAATCATTGGAATTATTATTTTCCTCAACGTTTTGTGGAGGCTCGTATTCCATATCATCATCAATATTATGTTCTTCAACATCGGGATCCACTGGACTCAGATATCGCGGCCTTCGAGCTGCTATTACAGTGCACTTGAAAGAATGAAATGCCACAAAACATAAATTGACTCAACTACTGCAAACTAATGACTATAACATTTCGCCAAAGAGGGCTGGACAGGGAGGTTTTGACAGGGACGTGGGGAAGATGGGAAGTACTTTTTGTGTAAATAAACATAGAATGAAAACGAATGTGTAGGCCAGGTGTTTTTCAAGAAAAGATGTTATTTGAGAGGAAGAATATCCTGTTGTAAATAATCAGTTAATGAAAAGAAAGTGTGCACCCGATGTTTTTGAAGAAAATGTGTTTTCTGAGCAAGATAACAAGATAAATCTACCCAGTATTACTAGCAGTCACTATGACTGCTCGTGGCGCTTTTAGATATAATTAATAATATATTTGTTAATTGTATTCTATTCATATTTGGCACCAATAATTTTCGAGGTTTTTTAGGAAAATACAAAAATTTGTGACTTCTTAAGATAAAGGGTCTTTTTAGGAATCCAGCGTGAAATGACGAAAGCAGTCAAAATGACAGCTCTGGCAATTCTAGTGTTAAGGGATTGGGTATTTTCGCAGTCGTTTGTCGTAGTCATATTCTTTCATTTACTGAAGTACTTTAAATGATAAAAATATTGATGTTTTGACAGTGTCAAATTTAAATAAAATTTGTTTTGGACAAATAACGAAATCTAACTTTTGATGCGTGTCTTGATTCCTATAATTACATTATGTGAACTCATATACTCGTTTCAGAAAAGTAAAATTAAATGAAGTTGGATTCCCGTACGGGAACAATTGACCGGGATGTTTAATTTCAAAATTTTCATTTTTGATGCCATTGTAATGACCTTGCGGATTAATAAGGCACCATGAGGAAAACGACACCAACATTTATTAAAATTTACCTTTCAAAGAATAATGAAAAAAAAAATTAACATTTAAAGAATAAAGGCAAACTCGGTCCTACAACATAATTAACCTACAACCTCGCTCCTACAACATAATTAACCTACAACCTGCCTCCTCTGAGGCTAACATGCAACTGGCCTCTCTCACTTGCTGGGCTCTGCCAGGCAGCTGATTGGCTGGCTCACCGCTGCCAGATACATGACACCCCCCCGGTAAGATTGTGCTACGCCAAAGCGAAGCAGAATCTGAAAACTGAACCAGCAAATACAAACTTAAATTGTATACTCCACATACCAAATTAATTTTAAAATATATGAACATCTATACATGACATAATAACATACTTTGAAATAAATGCAATAAACATTCATCTCACAACAGATGAACAGATGGCTTGATACAATACCGGAGTTCTATAATAAAACATATATGCAATACTATTTCAAAACACACTATTATAATGCAATATTAAATGGAAACCAGTAATTTGATTTTCGAAACAGATGGAAAGTAGCTCTCGTACAATTCCGGAACAAAAGAAAGTAACTAATGCAAAGTTTTAAAACATATTAGTTCATACTTAGTTCACACCTATTTCATTCACCCACTAGTCTTGAAAGACCATCTGCATTTTTTAATTGTGCACCAGGGCAATGAGAAATATGAATATTATAGCGCTGAAGTGCCATTGCCCACCTCTGTAATTTGGCTGAATGCGGTGCCGACTTATACAAATATAATAATGGATTATGGTCTGTGATCAGCTCGATATTCGATCCAAACACCCAACACTCGAACTTTTTTAATGACCACACAACGGCATAAGCCTCGCGTTCAATAGTTGACCAGTTCTGCTGAGTTTTCGAAAGTTTTTGACTGGCAAAGCTGATAGGATGCAAACTGCCTTTGCTGTCTCGTTGTGACAAGCAAGCACCAACACCACATGAACTAGCATCACACTGTATGGTGTAAGGTTTTTCTGGTTCTGGAGTGTACAGTTTTGGTGCTTCACACAGTCGACGTTTCAGTTCTTTAAATGCTGATTCCTCAACATCAGTCCATGGAATTATCTCAGGAATTTTCTTTTTTGTAAGCTCCGTCAATGGGCGAGCTATTTCTGCATAATTCTTTATGTAATCACGATAATAGTTGAATAAGCCTAATGCACTCTTTAGAGCAGTCTTTGTTTTAGGACTTTTTATAATTTCAATGGCATGTAATTTTTCAGGATCAGGTTGATGTCTTCCAGCTCCTATTATATGTCCTAAATACTTTATCTCCGAACGTGCAAAAACACATTTCTTCACGTTCACCGTAAACCTGAGATCACTTAATGTAGTTAGCACAGCATCTAAATGTTAGAGATGCGAATTCCAATCTGGTGAAAAGATAGCAATATCATCAATATATGCTTTGCAAAAATCACTATGTTTTCTTAAGGCATCATTCATCACTCGCTGAAAAGTAGAAGCTGCATTTTTTAATCCAAAAGGCATCACTTTCCAACGATATTGGGAACGATGTGTCTTGAATGATGTTAAATCACGACTTTCTTCTTCTAAAGGTATTTCCCAGTAACCTTTCAAGACATCTAAACAGGTGATAACATTCGCGTGTCCAATTTTATTGATTAGATCAGTCACATTCTCCATTGGAAAATCAACGGGTTTGGTTACTTGATTCAACAACCTGAAATCAACACATAAACGCATACTTCCGTCTTTCTTGGCAACACATACGACTGGGTATGCTATTTCAGCTTCACTTGGCTCAATAAGACCCAAGCTCTCCAATTCCTCGATCTGTTTATCTACTTCAGGTTTCAAAGATTCTGGGATCTTATAGATATATGGCTTTTTTCTTTCAGCTCCAGGTAACAACCGAATTCTATGTTCACCAACTCTGGCTATTTGGATCTCCCCAGAAAATAACGCGATGTGCTTGAGTAAGAGCTCGTGTAATTCCTTTTGTTTGCTATCCTCTAAATGACTAATATCCACCTCGATGTTCCTTCTAGTTACTGCGCAATCTCCTTTATTTGGAGTGGTATGAATTTCCCCAAACTCAGAATCATCTTCAAATATCACTCCCACAGTTTGTGCTCGAACATAAAATTTTCTTATTTTGTTCACATAAACATGCCTCACACTCCCATCGGGTAATTTAACTTTGTAAGAATGAGGATTTACTCTTTCAACAATTTCACCTGGACCTGTCCACGTAGCATATAGCTTGTTGCTAGAGTCTGGTATAAGTAAATATACTAGATCACCATTTTTAAATTCTTTCAAACTTTTGCGACGGTTAAAATAATATGCATAAGCTTCTTGTTTTTCCGCGGCAGATAAAGAAGCGAGCTCAGATGCTTTCTCTAAATTTATCTTTAATTCTTGTAGATAATCAACTGCTGAATTACTCAGATTAAGAGGTAATGGTATTTCACCGGACCATGATGATTTTAACACAGCTAAGGGACCTCTAGCTTCACGACCGTACATAAGCATAAATGGAGATACACCGGTAGTGCAATTTGGAACTTCACGATACGAAAAAAGTAAATAAGGTATGTGCTTGTCCCAATTAACAGGATCTGTGCGAATTACATGATGTAACATTTGTTTAAATACCCGATTCCATTTTTCCACTGAGCCGTTTGATGCTGGGTAACCAGGTGTCGAAAAACGAGGATGAGTTCCTAACCTATTTTCGAATTCTTGAGTTAATTGTGAGGTAAAATTAGTGCCTTGATCGCTACAAATTATTTCTGGAATACCGGTTCTCATAAAAATATCTAAAAGAGCCTCACAAGTAGCTTTAGCAGAAAGACTTTTTAAAGGTATGACTTCTGGCCATTTTGAATGATTATCTATCAAACACAAACAATATTTATGTTTCCTTCCTGAAGGAGGTGAAATTTCACCAATAATATCTATATTTACTGTATGAAAGGGATATGGCGCGCGAACAATAGGAGTAATCGGAATTTTATCCGATTGTCTTTCCGGACTTTTTAATTGACATCTCTCGCATGTTCTACAATAATTTTCTACATCTTTGGATATGTTCGGCCAATAAAATGAAAGCTTAATTCTTTCTTTAGTTTTCCTCATACCTAAATGATTTCCGAATATGGAATCATGAGCTAATTGAAGGACTTTATTTCGATAATTCTCGGGCAAAACTAACTGTTGTATGTTTTCCCCACAAATTTTTTCTTTATGAAATAATAATTCGTCCTGTAAAAAGAAATTGTTCTTCCCTACTTCTGCGTCCTTAAAAGAATTTATTAACGTTTGGCAGTTTCTCTGATCGACCTTAAATTTATTCGATTCCGAATAACTGTTTAGTCTTTCATCATTCTGATTCGCAACTGAGCTATAAAAGAGATTTACATTTGACAGTTCAACGGCGCCAACCTCAAGTTGTTTTTGTTTATGAGTTTCCGGTTTCGTCTCGGGGAAGACTGTTGATTCATTCTCGTCTTCAAATATGCGATCCCATACATCTGGTGTAATTAAACATTGGACATTTAGCTTATCTGTCAACGCGAAAAGAGCTTCTACGCGCGAATATAGACAACTGTTTGGTTTTTTGTAATAAATGGGAATAGTTGCTAACGTTGCCTCTATGACGTCGCCAAATGCGGAACTTAAAATGATTTTACCCTTACTTTCTATTTTTAAATCAGGAATTAATGTAGTGTTCAAAATTGGTATTTCCGTACCTGAATCTTTTATAGCTTCTACTTGCTTCCCTGCAATGTAAATAGTAATCTTTTCCAAGGAATAAAAATTAAGTTTTCCGTCGGAACACTCGGGTTTTTGTAAATGTTTAGAATTTACATTTGTAACAACCGCATTGTCCTTCGACTTACTTGAAGTGTTAACTTTCGGTTTGACCGGGAAATTATCGTTCTGTTTATTGGACCTCTCAAATTTATTTCGCCTGTTCGGGCAATCCTTAGCCAAATGTAAATTGCTACTACACACATAACATTCTCGCGGTTTAAACGAATGTTTCTGTTCATTTACCACTAAATCTTTTCTTAGCGCTGGTGGAATATATTTAGAGTTTTTGCTGTATGAATCACGAAAACTAGCGCGTTTTTCACCTCTTATGTCATCAAAAGATTTACCTTTCGCGATGAAATAAGTGTCGCATTCCTTCGCTAGTTCTTCTGGACGTAGCCAACTTTCACCTTGTCGAACTGCAACATGACACGCTAAATCACTATCCAATGTTTGAAAAAGTTTGTCAGAAATTATTAAGTTAATTAAAGACTCAAAATCATTGACGTTTCTACTTTTACAATAATGGATCCAACATGATCTTAAACGAGAGGCGAACTGCAAATGAGTTTCCCCCGTCAACCTTTGAGCTTGGCGAAAATTTTCCAAACATATAATTGGTGATGGTTCATATTCCTTAAGAATTAAAGATTTAATTTTTTCATAATCTTTCAAATCATCATCTTTAATATATACTAGAATATTAGAAAATTTATCACCTATCAGTTTAAGTAAAATTTCAGACTTAAACTCATTTGGTACGTTCTTATGCTTAAAAGCCCTTTCTATGGAATCAAAAAATAAGTTCCATGCTTCACCCTTTTTAGGTACAGAAATCGATAATGCCTGTACAGCTTTCAAAAGCTTATCTAATGAAAGTGTATTTTCTACGTTATTACTAGATTCGTTGCTACTTTCAATTTGCATTAAACGCAATTTCACAATTTCTTCTGACTTTTTCCTTTCTTCAACCGTAGTATTAAGAAATTCAATAACAAAATCTTTATCTTTCAAATATTCTTTAGAACTTAAAAGCTTATCTTTTAATTCTACAACTTTTAAACTAGAATCGGCTTCTTCACCTAGTTCCTTCAACACCGAGATCAAATCACTTTTAACTACTCCTTTAAACATATTTAGAAGAAATTTTCCTTAAAGTTACAACAAAAATTTCTCACCTTTTCTCCAAAATCCAATCGGCTTCGTTAGCTCTGGTTCTCGAAAGAGAGCGTGCTGTAATGACCTTGCGGATTAATAAGGCACCATGAGGAAAACGACACCAACATTTATTAAAATTTACCTTTCAAAGAATAATGAAAAAAAAATTAACATTTAAAGAATAAAGGCAAACTCGGTCCTACAACATAATTAACCTACAACCTGCCTCCTCTGAGGCTAACATGCAACTGGCCTCTCTTACTTGCTGGGCTCTGCCAGGCAGCTGATTGGCTGGCTCACCGCTGCCAGATACATGACAGCCATTATCAACTTGCCTTGAAGAATCGGTTAATTAAGTTAGAATAATTCGATTACATAAGTTTAATAATTTGCTGCAAATAATGTGTATAATTTAGTATGCTGTAGAACGAAGTCATGAGGTGTCCACATCAGAATTTCAGTATGATTTGTCCCTTCCACATATACTTTACGCGTCTGTATAAATAGTGTGATGTAAAATGACAAACTATTTACATATTGGTAACCCCCTACTGTGTTTCGTTGATTCCCATTTCAATTTAGAGCAACGAGTAGTACGTTACTCTAATAAACATTTGGAAGCTTTACTTTGTATTCTTTCTAAGATAGTCATCCTGTATTTGAGGATATTAATGCACAATTTTGAGCAAAATCCTTCTTTTACAGAAATTGGAAGAAATCTCGTTAGAACATCTTTTATTTATTACATTGATACTGGAATTATTCTTAAAATCAGGAACTGGATGTATATATTACAAATTAAATTAATTTTAATCAATATTAATGGCATATTACCAAAGTTAAACTGCAAATTATCAAACAAATTCTAATTATTTTTAAATTGCCCACTCCAAATTACCAAGTCTCCAAATTACCAAGATTACAAATTACCAAGTGTCATGAAATAAAAATTCTTGCGTGTACTTTGCTACATGAAATATATAAACTTTTCCTTTGATGCACTCGCTATATTATTTGGTTGAAAAACAGCATAGCTGCGTGATAACACAGAACTCAAAAATTCGGAATTTTTCCACTAACGTCCTTTCTCATAAAATTCTCATAAAAATCAAAATACCTGTTTTAATTTCTGCATTTCACGAATTAAAACTATTACAAGGATTCAAATTTTGGTATTCTAACTATTATATTAATCAGCTTATCTCATTTCAGCATTTCTTAGTGGTTTCTAAATTTCAGAACTTCTTTCCCAGATTTCTCAGTTTTTAAGGCTGAATGATTATCGTATACTTACACAATACAAATGCATAAGAGCTTTCTGTTAAAAATGGTGTATGTCTTACTTGTTTGCCTTTATATTTAATACCGATATATGGCTGTTTAAAAATTTTGTATAAATATAATAAGCAATATATGTTTATATTTACACGAATGATGCAAATTTTAACAAGTCTTATCAATATTTCAATCTTTTCTGTAGATTTCTCATGTTTAATTTTTATATTCCAAGAAACTGCGTAATTGCAAGCATCTAACCAGATAGGAGTTTGAAGTGCATAAATATATTACTTGGTTGCAACAAAATTCGATAAAGAATTATGTGCTGCACAAAGTCGCGCGTTTAATTTTTTTATGCTGACATACTTTCTGATCTTTTCATCTTTTCATATCATTAAAATAAAGTATCAAGTCGTAAAAAAGCATTTTTGATACTTTCTGCGTTTAATCGAGGTGCGACAGAAGCTGCTCCGGGAGGTTTGTGAAGTGCATGGCGAAGAAACGATGTCTCTTAGGACGGCTCAAAATCTGTTTAAGCTATTTAGACAGTAATTTCTACCGCCGAGACACTGAATAGTTTGTTGAACGTAGCGAAGAATTTATAAAGATCAACGGAGAATGCATTAATTGATTGATTTGCTGTTTATATTTAATTTATTTTTAGTAGCATGCGTTTAGTTTATTTTTGCGGAAATCTAAACTGAAAAAAAATTCAGAACTTATGGGCCAACTCAAGAAATGATTTAAGTGACTGTGATGATCATCAAAGAGTAGATTTTTATATTCATGATTTCAGTAGCATGCGTTTCATACAAAAATCTCTTTTTAAGATACACTAAAAACGCTTTTTTTCTTTCATTGAATAACCTTTTACCTAGGTTGATGTTCATAAATATATTAAATATCAATGAACTTATGTGGAACAGAAAGATTTAGGAAATTAGTTCATTGCTTAATTCCTAGTTTAAATCAAGTATTTCCCCTATGTGTTCTAAAAATAGCAGCAATAACAATTCTGGACTGCGTCATTTCTAGATTAATCTATATCATATGATAGTTATATAACGATGATAAAGTACTTAATTCGTAACTTAAACTAAAATTTTCGAGAACCCAAACCTTCCTCTTAATAAGCTGAAATAATAATTTTCTATATTCTTTTAATAAACTTAATAAATTGAACACTATGGCTTTTGCTTCTGCTCTTCTCAGCGGAATCAGACAAATGCTTTCTGCTTCTCTTCTTACCGCAAAGATATAAAAAGTGTAAATGTTTTGAATCAGGCACTATTAGAATGCCAAGTAAATTGCGACCACAGATGTTAATTGGAATAAAAGTAAATATTTAATCTGCCTGGTCTGCCAAGTTTGCATTTTATTATGGATCAAGATTTATTCTAGGCTGCCAAGCTTTCCTACAATATTATACACACATGCACGCACACACATATATATTTACTTTTTGCCAACTCAACGGAGTTTAAATCAGTCAGATACCCTTTAAATTACTGATATATATATATATATATATATATATATATATATACCTAATGCTTCTGCGCCGGACTCAAGGATCGTTTTATAACTCTAATTTTCTAATTTTCTCTTTTAAATATTTTGCCTTCTTATTATCAATTTAAGTCATTATTTCAAATTTCCAAACATATAATCTGTGAATTTTTATGCTACTTACAATTGTTATTTCTTGGATTGCTTCAATAGCTTTCAAACGTGTACGTCTAATAAAACTATCTTCATTCAAATATGCAAAGCTATCCATCATTCATGTACTCAATATGTATGTTTCAACAGATCAAAAGTTAAGAATTCTGAGAGCATCCACGGATGCACTCAAGAAAGGACTTCTTAGAAATCATATGCATAAAACACTTCTTTTTTATTTTTTTAGTTGTTGCTTAGAGATCTGAATATTAAAAGAAATATTCATTTTTTGCTTTTTCATGTAAATAAAGCGAAATTATTACGAAAAATATATTTTTAATTCCTAATTATCGGCCATTTATGATTGGTGCGTTTAAACTCATCCATTTAAAAAAAGCTCTTTTGAACCTTATTAACTTAATTTACTTCACAGTCTTAAAGCAAAATGCATTATGCTAGAGTTTTTAAGGGCACACAGTCTTTTATATCAAATTCAGTTTTGTGAAATACATAAATTCTTAGTTTACATGTACAATATTGTGTCATTCAGGTACTTCAAAAGGATATTCCGCTGCGTTCATCAAATATCACTCCTCCTTTTATTAATTAATAATTGTTTTTTGTTATATAAAAAGACAGAATAATATCTCCATGTTCATTCTTGTATGTTATAATTTGCAAGATATTCTGATAATGATCAATGATAGTAACTGGTTGTTTCTCTTTCGGTGATTTATTGTCTCGAAACAAATAGTTTCTTGATAGTAATTATCAAGTTGATAGTAATTATTCATTGTTTTCACAACGAAGTAATGAATGGAAGCGATGATAAATATAGCTATCTATCCAAACAAAAACATCCTTGCTATTTTTGCCTTAGCATTCCCTACCCTCAACCGTTATCCAACATTTTCTTTTGGTATCGATTGAAATAAAAAGCGTTACATTTCATGGCTTTGATATAATCTTCATTATCATGCTTATTAACTTTAAAATCTAAGCATGGGTGTTTGCATATTTGTTTTAGTTTTTAACAAAATACGCCTGTATATATTTAGAGATCTAAATTTGTTTATTTATTAATTACTTAACATACCGCTCAGACGGTATAGACGTTAGGGGAGTAAACCGTTGAGTTGGCTTCCCACCCAGGTATAGATATATCCCTGCAGAATTGGTTACCAACTCAACGGGAGTTAACCGCTAGCTGCCAGGCCGCAGCCCTGGGCAGCCCCGGCTGAGCAGACTACATTTATAAAATGCATAAAAGAAATATACGTAGAATACAACAATGTACAAAGAACTATACATGTGCATACAAGGCACTTGAAGAAGAGTACAATCAATATATATATATATATATATATTAAGTGCTGTGTGTGGGCAGGAGAACACAAAATGGTCTGGATGACCCTCCTCCCCGCATTCACAGTTACCATTCAAGCCAAAGCGACAGAGGTATGAAAGGGAGGGCCCATGACCAGCGAGGAAATACGTCATGTAATTGCTATTAGTTTGGGTTGTTGTCTTGACCTTGGGAATGAGATTTGGAGGCTTGATCCCAAAGTTCTTGCCATATTCTTAGGAGCTGATCGAATGTCTGACTCTTTAGGTCCGAGACTGGCCTAAGGACCGGGATTTCTCGCAAAGTGGATAATCCGCTGCTTCTTTGCGACAACATTTGCTCTCTCATTTCCTTCTATTCCCGTAATAGCGCACAGATGAGTGAGGGTCTTTGCGAGATAGGCATGTGGTTAGAATGTCTCTAATGCTGCTGACGATAGGGCTGCGAGAACGAATTCCAGCTATCGCAGCGAGGCTTGAGGCTGTGTCTGTGCAGATGATATTGGGCACTGTGGGATTATATTTCAGGTGAAGAAGAGTTTCTCTGATTGCTATGAGACCCGCCTGAAAAACAGAGTTTTCAGAAGCGAGCTTTCCTTTCCACTCATGCGTTAAAGCTCCTCCAGAAAGTATACAGAATCTGCTTCCCGTGCCCCCTGGAGTTTTAGAGCCATCAATGAAAATACCATTTGCAAATCCCACGTCATGTGTTCTATTAAAGTAGATAGAGTCCGCAAGGTTATTTTTAGCAGGGTGGCAGGGAGCTTGCGGTATGTGATGCTCATAATCTGTATGGATATGGATTTGTCCCCAGAGACTCATGGTGTATCGTAGCCTGCTTACGTTAACCACTGCAGCCTCTCGTTCAACTAACAAGTCCAGAGGCGGCATGCCTGCGATAATTTGTAAGGCTGCTGTGGACGTGGTACGATAAGTCTTACAAATGAGAAGTGTGTGCCGCTGTATAGAGAGTAGTGAACGTTTCATTTGGGAAGAGATGTTAGTTCCCCAAATAGCAGCGGCATACAGAATAATTCTTTCCACCACTGTCTTGTACCATATTCTAAGCAAGTGACATGAGATACCCCATCTTAACGAGATTCTTGATCGCATGGTCATGATGGATGAATCAGTCTGTTGATTCTTAACTTTAAAGAAGAGGTGTGTGGTTGCCAGGAAAATCTATTATCTATTACGACTCATAGGTACTTAAGTTGTTTAACACATTTAATGGAGGACCCCAAGAGTTTAAGACAGGCGTTTCTACGTAATGGAGATCCTCGACTAATTATGAGTGCTTGTGTTCGCGTTTCTAGGTCGCTTCGGCCTGCTACAATGAGTAAAAAGTCGTCTGCGTATGCTAAATACCTTACTCCTTCTTTGTTTTCAAAGACTGAAAAACTGTTTTAGCAACTATGTTCCAAAGGACGGGTCGAAGACAATAACCTTCTTAAGACCCTTCCTTACCAATTTTCTGTCTAATGTCATATTAAAACTTGTCTTTTAGTGGTTAGGGGAACCGACTGCGATACCGAAGGGCCCGGGTTCGAATTTAGAAGAAAGCATGTATATACGCTGTCTGTCTCCTCCCTGGAGGTAACGGTAGACGCCTATTAGGCGCTTCAGTAATAAAATGACCACCACTACTGGCCTTAGTAGCAGCGAAAGCCTAAAAAAATGACTAGTGCCCGCCTTTAGAAACAAGTTAACATTACTGTGAGCTTATGCACGTTTTAAAATCGATTATTTATTATATTTTGCCTTTTTTATTTTGTATTTCCATTTGCGTAATATATATAACAGAGATTTAGCGAAATATTAACATAGAAAGTGTAGCTGAATACTTAGTGCTGTTTTTTTTTCAATGGATACACACACATTTGTAAGCTTTTGGATCATCTTTATTCAAGCATAATTCACATATTACAGCAACAAAAGGCGGATAATTTGACGTAATTATGGAAGGTTCTGCATCGTTTAAGAGCAGTAAAGCATTGCAGCTTTAGTGCTCTTGAAGGTATGCGAAGAGATGCGATGGACAAGATGGAGTATGACTGTATGGAGGCAGTCATGAAAATAGCGAAGACTATGCTGTTGGCGTTAGATTAAGAATGGTGATAGTTGTTTTATTGTGAAAATTTGGGAACCGTAGCATGTTCTCCTGTCTTAGTCTTTCATTTGGAATGCGCAGCGTTTTCTCAGTTAACCTAATGAAAGACTAAGACAGAAAATCTGTTCTGCTAAATGAAAATACTTGCTACTTAAAACCTATTTATAAATTGTACATGTTTTGATGCAGCTTTCAAGCACAAGCACTCATTGCGCTCTCTTATTTATGTTTCCCCATTAACGTATCAGACCAACATGAATTAAAAACGAATATTAAAGTCATCCGTTATTCCAAACTCCTTCTTTATGCAATGACAACAATGTGTTTTTAACAATCGAAGTTATTTATCTTATACATATAAATAATAGATAATATAGATAAAATTTAATTTTAACTTTTATTGAAAAAGTACTTATAAATAGAAGCAAAAAACCAGGTTGTAATATCAGTTTATGCTAAGCTAGGTTTGCAAGTTCTTATTTGGAAGTAAGATATTTTTTTTTTCAAATTTTGCAGCTCAATGCGCGAAATTCTTGACCTCACAGGTCCTTTTAAGTTTAGTTAGTTTGCCTTTCTTCCATTATATATATATAAGGAATTTTATTTTTCACAAGGCTTAAATTATCCAATGCATTTTAAAATCTTTAAAAAACTACGCTACTTTAAATGATAAGACGATGCTGAATGAAAGAAATTTTGACATTCAAAGTAAAAGATAACATATGTGATCGAAAAGAACCTGCTAATTAAATACCGTTTGGGAAACTCTACATCAGAAATATCCCCTGCCTGAAAACAGGAAATTTTATGAAAGAACACGAATTCTATTTATTTTTGAATTTCTGTTTAGTAGCCTATTATACAGAAGAAAGGAACAGGGCATTTCTCTATACCTAAAGCAGGAATTTATAATAGAATAAGATATAAACGAAATTTTCAATTGAGAATCTTGATAATTAAAAACAAACAAATTCGTACAATTCATTAAACTTTCACTTATTTGTTTTAATTCGCAAGAATGTTCATAAATATGCTATTGACAACATTGAATGGGTACATTTATCTTCAGTCAGGTGAGATGTTGAAATTTGCTATTCATTTCAGAGATTCATATTCATTTGTTAAGTATTGATTCAGGCTTTATTCGGTGAGAATACGATTAAAAAGTAGGATTAAACTGAAGCATTAAAGCAAAAACCAGTTTAGAAACTGAAGTTTTGTAAAATATATATAGATGCAAATCTCTTTTAAATCAGAAGGATAAATAGTCTTTTAAATGTGATTTAGACCTGCAGTTAAATGCTGCGTATTTGCTTAAAAAAATTTATAATCAATTTTCAAATAAAGGAAAGCTAATTTGAAGGTTTCGAATATTTTTCTTGAGGAGTCTTGAAATAATTCGTTATTGTGTCTATTTATAATTTCGCGTTTATATTACATCTTTCTGCAATTTCTATTTTAATTTACATTTCTTAAATTGAAATTGTCATCATTTGGAAATGAATGAAACAAAATTAATACCTGACAAATATTGTTTCACTTAGAGCTCATTTACATACATTAGAATGGAATGTAGCTATACAGAATAGTTCTTTCAGATCCTGACAGTCTTTGTCAATTTTGATGAATATTTTGAAGGTTTCAAAATATAAATTAGCGAATATACACTTGGATTTTCAACTTTCCAATGGTGAATAGATTTAGTTATGAATAGGTTCTTTATATATAACTTTAAGTAAACTCTAAAATTAATAAGCATTCATGTTCAGTTTTAGTTTATAACGTTTCTCTCTTTTTTAAAACTTATTTATAAACTTCTGTTTTGAACTTATTTATAAACTTCTTTGTTTGCTTTTTCACATTAATATTTAATAAAACTGCAACGTAACAGCTAACTGAAAGGTATTTAAATTTCTTTCACTAAACGTAACAACTAGCTGAAAAAAACGTAACGTAACAGTCATCTTGCAAAATTATTTCAACAGCTTAGAAGGCTTTCAAATAATTTATAGTTTCAAAGTTATACAAAAGCTTTATTTATATAAATCAAACTTGCTTAAAGCTTTCATATGCAATAAAATCCATAATTGTTAATTAATTAATTAAACATTTTTAAATCTTATTTAACATCTAAGGAAGAATTTCGAATAATTTGCCGTTTTAAATTTATACAAAAATGTTATTCAATGAGTAAATCAAATTCCCTTTCCTATGTACTAAAATGTACAATTTTTAATTAACGATCTTATTTTATTAGGTTTTTCCAAAGTGTTCGTTCAGTTATTTTAATAACTTGTGTGTGTGTGTGTACTTAGTTTTAGAATTAGGGCTAGATTATTGTTCTTCCTTCCTTTTCTGATATTAATTTATGTTAATTTAATTGACTCAATTAAAGTACTTTTTATATTTTGAAGAAGAAAGACTTATGTCAAAATTCCTGAAATTTCGTAGAGATTATCTTTAAAATCTATATCAATCTAAGGCTGAAGTTTATGTAATTTTAAATTTAATATATATTTGCTTCTACGTGAACAAGCTAATTTTTCTTACACTAAGAAATTTGTTACATCATTTTAACAGAAGAAAAAGTATGAGGTGTTCATAAGAGAATACAAAGCTGTATTCTCTTATGTAAAGGATGTATTAGTTTGTTTGATCATTGCAAAGCGCTGGAAGGCACTCACGCCTAAGGGAATAGGTGCCTTCGTGGAGTTTCGTCGGATCGTCGTATACACGTTACATATGGGAAAAGCCGCGAAAACACCCACGCAGCCAGTTCTTCGTCCGGATTCGAATCCCGGACTGAAGTACCAGTGTTCAGAGACTTTAACACTCGGCCCCTAATGTCTTAGGTGTAAAGGAACTACTATGAATAGTATAGAAAAAATGTAAATAATCATTAATGAATACAGCGGGGAATTCCGGTTTACTCTACGTACATTGTTATGCGATATCCTTTACAAGAAAGCAGCATAATATTACTGAAAAATAAGTAATTTAACATTTCAATATGCTCAATATGTATGTGGGTTAATTTTTTTAATAAACAGATTGAAGATACTTTAAGTAATTACTTAATTTAGAATATTCAAGACTTATACACAATAATAAAATAAGCGTAAGAAACTTCTGCTATCACAGTTAAAGCTTTCTTTTCCCAAACCAAATGATGATTGACACGAGGAAACGAGTTACGAAGTAATTACCGATAGAGGGTAAAACTTGTTTCCGAATATTAATTATTGAGTAAGGTTCTGATAAGCAAGATAAGAGACACAAATTATGGGTTCAATTATCTTCGAAATGTACAGATTTTCTTAAAGAATTGTTTTCGCACA
The DNA here is from genome assembly GCF_044657685.1 of Stegodyphus dumicola. Lineage (NCBI taxonomy): Eukaryota > Metazoa > Arthropoda > Arachnida > Araneae > Eresidae > Stegodyphus > Stegodyphus dumicola. The sequence goes on along the minus strand of NC_140772.1, from coordinate 91,441,176 downwards.
TGTCTTCCGGCAAAAGTGAAACTTTGCGGCTTCCTTCCTTTATTAGCCCCACATGAGTTGATGGAACAAAAGCGTTTATGGTCGTGGTTAAAAATTCCTAAGGGTTGTTCCAAATGTTACATAAAAGAGTTTGTTAATTGACATGTTTAACGGCATAATTTATTTAAACTGAGACATTCTACTTACTGGAAGAATGAGTAATGATTTAAAAATTAAATTTGCTTTTCCTGTTGCTAATTTTCAAACTATAAATTCAGAAGTAAACTTACAAATTATTCCGATTAATTTTATGAAGGAATTTTCGAAAAGTGCATTTTATGCGTACTTAAAGAATGTCATCATATTTATTCTTTTTTTAACAACATATTAAATGATTTCTTCACTTTATGAATTTCTCTCATTTAACCTAACTTCAACTTTTAATATTATTTCTCGTATACGCATATTATCCGCTTTACGACCTATTTTCTATTTTACCTGCTGATCCTGGACTGCAGAAATGCTAGTTGTATACATCGTTAATATTCAAAATAATAACTTAAAAGTCATTTAAAATATTTTAAGAATATTAACAGATGATTACAGGCACCAACTTTCATTGTCAAATAAACAACGCGAGGCGAAAACGTCATTGTGATGTGAAACATCGCAATTCTAAAGCATCGTGGTCCGAAACATCGTCATCGAAAATAAAGCTGTTCAAAAGTTTTGAAGTTTAAAATCTTCGTCATTAAAAACATCGTGATGAACAATAAAGCACCTAAAAATCATCGTATGACGATAATATCACAGGCATGATTTTTGAAGCTTTAAAAGTTGTAAATACATATTCTCATGAAGATTCGCAAGGAGGAATGAGGAATATTTTTATATTTCATACGTCTAAATTAACTAATAAGGTTTTGTTCAAAAAGTAAGAAGAAATCATAATCTGGAAAATGAGTAGAAAATTAAAGCTACTTATAGCACTTAATAGAATTTAAATCCCCTTCTGAAATATTATGTAGCTTACATGTTTCATAACTATCAAATCGACATTGAAACGATAAATTGTTCTCTGTACATGACAATGTTAATGAAAGTTTAAGAAAATGAATAAACTGAAGCAAAATATGAATTAAAGAAAATAATTTTACAATTTGATAACATATTAAGTAATCTTAATTCAGGTAACTTAATGCAGTTACTCATCTTCCATCTTGTAACCTCTCTTAGATTATATTTTTATGAAAAATTACCAATAAAACTTTATAAAAGGTATTAATTAATTATTGAGATTTGTTAGTTAATTATGTAAGCTTAAAACGCTATTAATTGTTACAAGTAGATATAATTTTCGACTCAGTTTCAGTTTTTAATGTTAAATTTTCAGTTTCTCATTTTCAGTAAATTTCTCACGTTTGGCCTTTTTCCGCGACGCTTTGGTCCGCGATATTTTTACTGCCATGTTTTTGCCTGCAACCGTCAATTCAGATAGTCAAGTCAGTTACCAGGTGCTGTGAAAGAAGTCTCAGAAAGCAGGTTTTGTGACACGGATATTTAGTTAATTAATGAGCATTTTAATCTTAAATGAACAAAATGATGATATAAACAGTTTCACAAGCTAAATCGCTTACAAGATGTATGGAATATAATGTTAAATAATGTTAATAGACTTCATAATAACATTAAAGTATGCCTATGTTAAATGTACAAATGATTATAATTGTCACAGCTTCATTTCATGAAAATAGCATGAGAACATTACTAGTACGTCAAGAACGAAATGATTCCTTATTTAAGAAGTTATGATGACTTTTATTAAATTTTAATCAATAAAAATACATAGATTTAACTTACAGGTTAATATTATTAATGTGTGCATTTATGTTGCAACATGTGGCAATTGTTGCTAAAATTTTATCTTAGAGATTTAAAACTCTGCTACATGTATTTGTATTCCATTATAAGATATTTTCTTCCTACTTCCAGCCTGTATTCGTGGTAGAAGAGTAGCACACTCGAAGCACATTCGGGAGATCGAGGGTTAGAGTCCCGGCGAGAGCACTGCACATTTTTCATCTTCCTACTTCAATAAAATAATAATAAAAATCAAAATAACTAATGAACGTAAGTTGCTCCCGAACTAAAATGTGGTGGACAATAATTCGTCACCACCAGGATTTGGCGATTATTTCTACTAATACCTGGTCACCCTTTAACAGGGGGAGTCTCTACTTCCAGAATGCCTTCGTGGTGTAATGGTAGCACACGTGACGAAGATGGGATTCATAAAAATGATTCACTATAATCTGTGTTATGTGATGTTTCTTGGACAACAAAATAGGATATTTTCTGTCCTGCGCGATGTTGGATTGTTTTAATCTTCCTCCGACGCGTATAAGTCCATTCTTATCGATAAAGGGGTTCAACGAAAGGATCTTACTAATTGAGTTTAACGGTTGGTTCTTATTCAGAAGATTATATTCATTAAAAAACTAATCCCTTTGAACTACTCTAACAATTGCATTTCTAGCGTATTGCAGTTCTTCGGTTTTAAGATAACCCTTAATCCTTGTTGCGGTAGATTTAGCTGAATTATTCGTAAACCGAAAACACCATGCGATGATTCTTTTAAGTTTCAAGAATGATGAAACTTAAGAACTGGAATTTGCGAAGCGACTATTCCAATTGAACTAGAAACATTTTTCCGTTGTTCTTTCAAAGATTCTTTTGAAAATGGTAAGTTGATAGAGAACGGAATATTATTTGAATTAAGCCACCGAGGACCTGTCCACCACAAGTCATGAGTAGAAAGTTCTGAAGGCAAATAAGTAGAAAGTTCTTGTAGTGAGTCGCGTCGAAAGTTCTTGTAGTGAGTCTTAATGCGCAATCAGCTAGATTTTCCTTCCCTTTTATGTGATTCCAATGCGATGCTGGTAAGACTGATTGAATTTCTGTAAATAACGTCATGGATTTCATTGTAACTTATTGGTTTCTATCTCCATTGAGCGAATACTGGAGTATATTAATAATTTTTCATTGAGGATAGACTTATTTCAGCACTTTTATGTAATATCGTCAAAGATATAGAAAATGTAAAACTTTGATACATTAAATTTTCATCATTAAGTATTTGCAAATTTTTATATATCTCTGTTTACACTCCCCGAAACACAGTCTGTATTGTCAAACTACATGGTTAAAACTTTAAAAATGAAAACATGCACTATAAAATTTTATACAGGGATATTTTTCTTGAACATTTTGCTTTTAGTATTAAATAACAAGCTTGATACTAGATTTATATAAAAACATTAACTTTAGGATGTAATCTAATTTAATGTGTTAAGATAATACTACCTTCTGAGCTAAAGCACAAACGTTTTTCACAAGTTTTCATTACTAAAATAATGAATCAAGTAACTCGAGCCAGCCTTAAAACATTACTTGAAAATCTTATTAGTGAAATAAACAATTATTTTAAATCTGAACGCTTAGCTGGTTTAACTATCTTCTTGCATGGTTACTTAAATCTTAAAATCTTCCCAACTATGTCTCATTAGAGAACTGCCGTTAATATCGCTTACCTAGCCTACTAAAATTCAAAAGAAAGAATCTATAAGTATATTTTACTTCATGTTATCATGCAATCTCTCTCCTTGCTAACCTTCTGAGCGTCATGACCGGCTGCATGCAAAATACACACCGATTGCAAAAAGTTTAAAAATACTTTATTCGAATTCACTAGATTCGGACTAAAATATCTCACTAAATTTACAATAACGTACGCACTGTTTCAGTGTGCAGAAAAATCCATTCCTGCAATATTTGAATGAAAACTGCTAAGAATCTTATAAGATTTAGTATGCTTTGTTATTTTTGCGGCACGCTTAAAACTATTCTGGCCGCCCTTTGTTACACATTAATTGAGATTTTCTAACTCAAAACACATATTGATGTAATGAGCTTAAAACATACTTGGAAATTTATTTTAAATAAAGACCCAAGTACGCTTCTTAAAATTATTGCGCTTAAAGAAAAAGTAGAAAAATGTACGCCACCATTTAATAGTACATTGGGAATTCTAAATATGTGATGTTTTTTAAATATCTCTAATTCTGCTGTTGAACTGTACATGGTGTAAGTTCGAAAAAACGATGCTTAATAAAGATAAAATAAATTAGCAGAATAGAGCTTTGCAGCAGACGGGTTGCCTGCGTAAAAAATCTTAAGAAAGCCCTTTGGGCGACTTTTCATATTTTTTTTTAAATTTATTGTTTTTAAATTTATTTTAGATGGATGAAAGATATAAATGGAGTTCTAAGACTTGTGAAAGAGGACGGGAGAATATGGATTAGCCAAGGTATTTTGAATATAAAGAAAGTTATACATTCGGATGGAGGCAAATACCAGTGCATTATTCGGAACAGTATTGGAGAAAAAAGAATTGAGAGTGCTCTAATAGTTACAGGTAAGAGATGAATTAATTGCCTTTGTGATTTTTACACATGTGTATGTCTTCAAAAAAGGTTCACGTTTTTCGTGTCATTATAATATTTTCTTAAAATTATTCTCTGGTTTGGACAGAATTCGTTCAGAGGCTTTGTAGATAACTCAAAATTTAAGCAGTGCTAATTCAGAAGTCAAACAACAAAAATCAGCGTTATACCTACAAAATTTTCACAGGACTAGTTTCGATGGTTTTACCGAACCATCATCTTCAGCTGCAAAACCGCAAAATGACGGTGAACCGCATTTTGCGCATTTTGCGGTGATGAAAACCGCATTTTGCGGTTTTGCAGCTGAAGATGATGGTTCGGTAAAACCATCGAAACTAGTCCTGTGAAAATTTTGTAGGTATAACGCTGATTTTTGTTGTTTGACTTCTGAATTAGTATTTATTCGGCGTGTTATTGTGTCTTAATTTAAGCAGTGGTTAGAAAATACTGTCTGATTACAATAAATTTATTGTTGGCTTTCAAATTCTTTCATCGGATGAAGATCTTTGATTGTACAACATATTTTAGATTTAATGACTCTCTTCCTAAGAAAATATTTCAAGGCAATCTAATCTTAACCGTTAGGTAAAAATTTTAAAATTTCATTGCTCGACCTATAGTAACATTTTAGAAGATCAACCGACGTGAAAGAACAAAGAAATTAAAGTGTGGTATCTTCTGGTGTAAATTGAGCCGCATAACATAATTTACTAGTTTTTTTACGTCATATTTGGAAAATTTTCTAATTAATTTGTTTAATTAAAACACGTTGGTAAATCTTTATTGTTCATTAACCATATTTTGAATTTCAGACAGTTGTAAAGCAGTATATCCTAAAGCATTAACTAGAATTAGATATTTGTAAACTGCGAGTATCTAGTTAAAATATTCATAGTTATCACTGCACAAGACTACGGGCTCCAAATTATATTCTTAGCGAATCATACCTTTTCTATTTTGGAAATCTTTCCAGTATAGTATGTATGCTAAAAGGAATTCTAATATGGTACTTTTATGCAAATATATATGTGGATGCACTTAATTATTTTAATTTCTACCGCAGCTCCTTTGGCTGTTCATCTCCGACCTCCACATCAAGTGCTGAACATCGGCCAAGAGGCCACATTCAATTGTAACGTTACCGGATATCCCGTTCATTCAGTCACGTGGAGGAAAGACCAACGTCAGCTGGCTGCTTCTAGTCGAGTGCGACTCCTGTCACGCGATGTACTGCACATCACATCAGTTAGAAGGGAAGACAGAGGAATGTACCAGTGTTTCGTTTATAATGAAGCCGATGCAGCGCAGGGAACGGCAGAACTCAAGATATCAGGTAAACAATAAAACGATCACGAAATATAGTATTTGTCAATGGCATGCAGTTGAAACGTAAAAAGAAAAATCGATGATATTAAAAAGTGAAATTATTGAAATAAAAATGTAAATAGACACACATTTACAGCAAAAATTTAAGTACGGCATTTTGTACTTAAAATCTTTAGTGCTCGCAATTATATAAGTTATTACATTTTCACAACTCTATCAGCCTAGGAAAGAAATAAGTAGTAGTGCAGCACAATTGATTACTGCTTCAAATTTAATTTTTAACGTAAAGAGCGTAATTCAAAATAGAGCGCGAAAGGTTTTCCAAGTTGGTCTCAGAGCATCAAAATTCCGCTGTTTATGAAATATAAACTATTATGAATTTTAATTTTAATTGATGTATTTAATTTCTCCGTATCATATTTATTGAGATAAAATGTATTATAATTCCTAAATTGGGGACATGTTCACGGTATACTCATTTAAAAGCTCACGGTGTTCACAATTACGCTAGGAAAATTCATTCTTCACCATTTATTAAATGCTGGTTGACCCAAACATTAACTAACCAAAAATTAACTTAAAAGTCATATTCTCTGATGCCTATACTTTGATTTACATGGAAACTATTCATGGTTTATTGCAAAATGCGCTTTGTATATAATAGTTATTAAATACGCTATGCATTTCTATCTGTACATATGCTTGATGATTTTAGTTCATCCATGTTTTTCATCCGTGGAAGTTTATGTTGTATATGTTTTAGCGTGTGTGAAAATTTAAGCCCTAAAACACTAAATAACTATGAAAAATAGTAAATTACTTTGACTTTGCAGCAATAAAATTTGGTATACTTTGCTGCGTGGAAAATATCTCGACGTTTCTGCACTTTTATTTTAGAAGCCACAAAAATGGTTGGAGATACTATTAGGTTTATTTAGAATAAGAACGTGCTGGTTTTATATGAAATATAATGTCTTATAATCTCACTTATAATGTCTTATATTCTCGTTCATAGCGTCTTTATTCACTTGGCAGAGTGTCTATTGATTCTTCAAGGAAAGAATTTCACGGGTTTTTAAATTGACTTGAACTCAAATTATTATCCACATATTTATTTAACTACGATACTGGATGAAAAAAATATTTTACTTAGGGCAATCATATTTAATAATGTTTTTATTCAAATGCATGTTAAAAACATGAATTATGCCCTCCGTTGTAATGAATGCATGTTAAAAACATGAATTATGCCCTCCGTTGTAATGAATGCATGTTAAAAACATGAATTATGCCCTTCTTGAACACTAATTGAAATTTTCTTATTAAAAAAGTAAATTGACGTTCTTATTAAAAAAGTAAATACCGTAAAATACATTTAAGAATTAATTTTAAATTAAGACCCTCAGGTATGTTTCTTTAAATTTTCGTGCTTTCATGTAGGCTTTACAAATATTGTAAACAGAACTTTAGTGTACCTTAGGCGTACAGAATTATTAAAACCTGTCAGAAAATAATTAAATTTGTACAGTTGAATTGGGAAAAGTATTTTAATACAACGAGTAGAAGCGTATAATGATTTAGAATGAACCTTATTCCAAACATACGACAAATATACAATGGACGTTCGTTAATTCAAACTCAAAGGTTCCCAGAAAAGAGTTCGAATTAATCGATGTTAAGAGAAACGTTACTTTAAAAGTGTATCACTGAAGAAGAAATGTCTCCTAGTATGTACAACCCCAGAAAATATATTATAATATACTATTTAAACTATGCAGTGGAAAGTAAACTTAAATTAAAAATATAAATTACACTTTTGGGAAAAACTGTAAAATTGATGTTTGGTTTTGTTTATTATGCCTATAATTTTCAGCCAGCTTCTCGATAAGTAAACATTTCAGTTCATTTTCAGAGGAAGGTTAAAGTGAATAAATGCTTTCAGGGTTTTTATAAGAGTTCATTATGACTCGATCTCAATAATTCCTGCATTCTCTTCTGAGTCCGATAAAGTATCTTTTTTTTTTTTTTTTTTTTTTTATCTTCTCGTATAGTTTTTATTATGGCATCTTTGCTCAGGTTTTCACAGACATCTAGGTATTCATCTACCCATACATAATCAGAAAAAGTGACATCGTAACATTAATTTACATTTTTTCAATCAAGAAAAGCTGTATATCAGTATCGTCACATTTATCGATATAATTGTTCTCTTCGGCGTGCATGATATTAGTATGACAAAAGCAGTTACTAACTGTGTTTTCTTTAATAGCATCCGATGCAGCGTACAGATCATTTACAGCTGTCAGCAGAGTAATGGCGTAGTTTCACCGCAATCTAAAGAAACAATGATTTGATCTGAGAATCGTTTATAATAATTTGTTACGGTCCACTGGTTGTAGCTCCGCAGTTGTATTTAGCGGAAAATATTCACTCTGTATGGCAGTCAGTTCTGGAAGGTTATTGTGGCAGGTTGCGTTATCTACACATAAGAGAATTTTACGCTTTTCCCTCGACAATTGCTACCCAAGCATCCCCTTTAAAATGCAATATCCTGTTTGGTAAGAGTTTATAAAAATGCAGTTTCATCCGCTTTAAAAGTATCTTTTGACAGGTAAGTAGAGAAAAGCCCTGGCAGGTCCCTACCGAAATTAGTGTATACATCTTCGTTTACATCAGAGTTGGGGCTACATACAGTTTGATAAGAAATATTATGCTTTAAGTCGAGAAAACCATTCATCACTGCATCTAAAATCTTCATTTTCCTTTCGACTTGCCAATTCATCAGCCTTTGTCTGAAATAGGGTTATATTTATCGGAAATTTCGAGTTCTAGCCTCCTGGAACCATAGCAGTATAGCTTTTACTGGAACTTCTTGGAACACGTTTCTCTTACGTTTCCTTCCTGTAGCAAATTTAGACTTTTCCCGTGAATGAATCTAAAATTGATTCCTTTATTTTCAAATAAGTTGACATAGTATTTTTTAATTCTATAGTCAGCTGGTAACTTTGTTTTACATTCGCCATTTTCTTCTTTTTTAAAAATTTCTACCTCTGTCTCCAAAGCTAGAGTTTTGTACTTTTCACGTTAAACAGCCTGAAGTTTTACACTTTCACACTGCACACTGAAGAAGAAAAACTAGAGTGCTTTAACTTATCTGCATTGCAGGCATAACTGACGCACATCTCTAGAATATCTGCTAAGGGAGCTTAGTCTGTTAAACAGTGATAATATTAGGACACTGACGTTTAGCTAAAATACAATAGTTTATGTGCCTATTTTTACACAGAAAAGAAACCAGATGACTTTGATACACAAAACTTGTTAAACGTATAAATGAAAATTGTCAAATTTTTAGCTTGAATTAACCGAAGTGATGAAAATTTAGTTCGGATTAATGAGATATTTTTAATATTAATTCCAATACATTTTTTGGTCGAATTTGGATTTGTTCGAATTAACTGAAGTTTCGAATTTACGAGCGTCCACTATATAACATGTTAGTTTTGATTACTATGCATGCAGATTTTAATTCATTTATTTATTGGGGAAAAAAGACTAATATCTACGCTTCGTTTGAAGTGTTTTTTCTTCTCTCGAAGAATAAAAACAATTAATAGAAACTTAAATGCGATCAACACCTCCTAGAGGACATCTGTGATCCGTAAAACTTAAAATTAAAAACTGATTGAAAATTAGTCTTTGCTGTTTATCTGCATTGCTTTTCAATCTTTCGGAACAAACTGAGTTTAGAGTTTACCGTATATTTTCAAAATAAGGATTAATAAAATTTTTCATTTTTGTTAACCTATAAACGTAAGTTCCTTCCTTACAATCTGCAAAGTTAATATCAAAAATACGTTCTAAAGAAACTGCTCACAATTCCAGAACGTTTAGCCATTTTTTGAGGTGGTTGCGGAAATAAATTTCACTCTATCTTTACATTTTCCTGTGCATAGAAAATCTCGAAAAGGGTGAATTTCTCTCATTTACATTAAATATACAATTGAGAAAAATACACAACCACAAAAATAAATTATTGATGATGTACAAATATAACAGTAAAAAAACACATGGAAAATTTGAATAAATTATGAAGAAAGTTGGCGAAATATATGTTTTTAAAGGAAACTCAAAACAGAAAAAAAAAAAAAAAAAACGAAACAAAAGGAAATGTTCACCTATTTGCTCCTAATTTAAAATCCATACCACAAGAGTGAAACAGGGAAAAAGAAATAGAACCGCAGTTCTTTCCCACTGTTTACCTGCTAATTCGGTACTATGTTAAAACTTTCTTATTTTTTCTTCGCATTTCAAAGCCCAACTACCATAAAGATCCAAATGGTCTATTTAATTAAACCAATTCAATTTAATTTTTATCGGGGGAAACGACTTTTATGCATTTTTGCTACAGCACAGTACTCGATTACTAAATGTAGCTGCAAATAATATTATAACTTCTGAGCTCTGTTCTTACAGCTAACGTTCGTGGGCGGGCGTAGTATGATTTTCGAACAATGCAAGCACGCATGAGTTCACTGAATGTTTATCCTTTTATTATCATAATTTGTTGACTAATTTATAATACTATTTCCCTATTCAGTTTGGCGTTAACTTCATTTCTTCCATAATCTTGTTGTGTGTTAATGGATTCTTCTACATCACTCATTTTTGTTTCATTTGTGTAAGAAAACACAATCAAATTTTTAGGCTTAACGTTTCAAAGAAAATATTCTTGTTATTTCATGCATCCTTAATTATTTTTTCAACAATTTGTACCTTTCATTATAAAACCGTAGGAGTGGATTTGTTGATTCACTCGCTATTAATAAATTCATCTTAGCATTTCGTTATTCGAAAATTTATGAAAATTAATTTTGAGAGAAGAGGGTCGAGTTCAGAGGCAGGGATAAGATTTGGATATGTGATGCTGATGGGACAAGTGTATAACTTTACCGTCCATTTAATATATTTTTTGAATAAAATGTTTTTAACATATTAATGAAATTTGTATTAAAATTAATTATTTAACATTTATAAAACAGTGCGCATTTTCTTAATTGTTCAGCAATGTAAAACGTACTTTAGACCACACAGCTTCCTCTTAATGCAAACATTTCTGTCGTATGGACAAATCCACATTAACAAATTAGTGTATTGGCGTGTTTAATCATATTTTGTCAAATTATTTTTGGCATTTGAAAAAAAGAGACTTGCTTTAAAAGACTGTGTTGGTAAATTTGAAAAAAAAAAATATCGTTAGCATTAAGATGCTGAAATGGAACTATCATGCTACCAGATTAGAAACATCCTTTACTTTCAGTTTTTTTGCAAAACGTCAGCTACAAAATGTCACCAAATCATGTGTACAGCTTTGAGTACCAATGTTGTATTATATGACACTGCGAAGGTTGAGTACCAAAAGTTCAAAAGCAAGGGCATTTAAGAAGCAATGTGGCCAATGCGGCCTACTGATGGTTGATGAAGCCCGCCTGCGAAAACTTGTGGAAGAAGGTAACTATGCAACCACACGAGAGCTTGCTAAGGAGTTAGACCAGGAATTTTCGAACTTTTGTCTAACGAGTACCATCTAAACAAAAAACTGAACTACATTAATATCACCTATACATTTCTTAATGAATATTTTTCAATTTCTCAATGTAAATATAAAAATATATATTTTAAAATTTGTACAAATTATTGACTATTTGTATTAAATACGCACAGAAAAATATATTAGATATAAAATTCGCTACCATTTCAATTATTACAATTTGAGTTATAATACTTTAATTTTAAAATTTAGTGTGAAACTTGGGTCTGTTCAAGAGTGATAAGTTTTTTTATGATACTGAAGTTTTTTATATATGGTCTTATTTCACTTAGTTTCAACCGTAAATTAGTATCCACTTTTAATTTTGTTCTTTATTTATTTTTTAAATATAACATGGAAGGAAATCCTTGTTCACAAAAACAGGTTGTGCATAAAGCAATAAAAATTTAACAGCTTTATTTGAAGTGCCTTTAAATAATTTTTTTCGGTTCACCAAAAGTTAACAAGTGTGTTACTGAAGTTAACCAAAAGTTAATAAGTGTGTGAATTCGATCACAAGAAAATTCTGTCAATTGCTCTTTTTCTTCACAAGATAAAATTTCAGGTACTTTTGAATAAAATAGATTTCTATTCCAATTTTTTTTTTCATAATCCTCAGAAAAATACATGTTTAAATAATTTCTCAATGAAAAACAATAATTTTAACGCCGGATGCTAATTCTTCTCTTATTTTCAAATTATTTTCGGTTAGAAAACTTTCTAAAAGTAGTAAAAGTTGATTCAAAATGATTTTCAGATTTTCGTCAATTTTTTTGGCTATTAAAGCCTCACGATAAATGGAGCAGATAGTAAATTTAGTTTCAGGTGCGATATTCTTTATTTGAGAAATAACACCGGAATGCTTACGTGTTAAATCCTGATCTCCGTCACTGCATACTGTACTGCACTTATTCCAAAGAATATCATTTTGTGCCATAAAAATGTCAATTACATTGAAAAATTTCATTTGCAGTTCTCTATTATGAAGGTTTTCACAAAATAAATTCTCTTTGATAATTCGTTTATTTTCTTCGAAACGTGTGTGAACTAATAATTGAACAAAATTCGTTATATCAACACTTTCATCCAATTACAGTCCCAAATACTCGCAATGTTTTATTTCTTGAATATTTTTTATAGAATTTGCCATTTCATAATTTCGTCGACTTACTGTTTCATTTGATAACGGGATATTATTAAATTCATTAGCCGCCTTTTCGTTGAATAATCGCAAAATATCTTTAGCTGCTGGTAATATAAGGTTTTCCCCAATAGTGTGAACTTGTACAGTCTTAGCATTCTTAGGCTTACTAAGTAACTAGTTTCCAAAGTTTTTTTCATTTGAAGTAACAAAACCTTTCATTACTTGTTTACTATTTCTGAACTCCGATAATTTTCTCTTAAAATTTTCTTCAGATTTATCCTTTCAATTGGCATTCTTAAACTTAAGATGCCTTTTAAGACCGGTAGAGGGTAAACCTTTATTCGTTCATCCAGGGACTCTGTTTCCGATGGTCTATGGTCCAAAGTCAGCGTCCTTTGTATCATAGTAACCGAACAGCGCGGCTGGACTTCGCGACCAAAGGCTTGCGGTTGGGATCAAAGACTCTACGATGATGAAAATGAAGCAGATGTGCTTCCTTACAAATGGTACTTATCAAAATAATACTTCCGGATGCCTATTGAAACTGAGTATGTAGAACATCGGTTTAATGCGGTTCTTATGAATTTCTCTGGACAACACACATTTGAAATTTTGTCTCCCACTTTCGTGAGTCTTCCGAGTCGGAGCACATTCCGACAATCATCGCTCACCTTCCATTTTTGAATTACATAGGACACTGTCGATTTTGGGTAATTCATCTCGATAGATATGCGCCTTAAAGATCGGCCATTTCTGTGACACCTTTCTCGAAATCAGATAACTCTGCACTTTGTGGCATCTTGCAGGTGTCTAATATCAGTGCTGTTTCCTATAAGCTATTTAACGGCGAAGGGTGTAACGTATATGAGGACCGCAAATATCGACAACTGCGTGAGGGTCCAAATACTTATTGGTACTTCGTGTAGCAGAAATAGTGTGACTAATTACATATTTACATTTGTTACGCATCAAGTAAATGCCTCCAAAATTGGTTTAAGTAATCCCTATCGTAAGAAACGAGAATATTTAAAATGACTTAATATACAATTTTTGGAACTGAAAATTAATAAATTAATTAGAAGTTTTACCTTAATATATGCAATTTTGAGAAGTTGAATTCTTTAACGTAGGTCTCCGATAAGAGTGAAAATGTTTTTAATTCTTACAGTTTGGTTGATTATTGTACGTATTTACTTTTTTAGAAACATTGGGATTCCAGTATATTAGTTTATAGGTATAAAAGTTAAAAGTTCTTCTTTTATAGGTTAATTAAACTTAATTTAAGTTATTTTTTTTACAGATGAGAACTTTTAAGTTAAGGTGACCAATTCCGTTACTACTGGTTTTAGCTGTACGTTTTGAATGTTTAGGATAAATACTGGTAGTTTAAATTAACCCCAAATTATTGAAAATGATAAAGTAATATAAGTATCTAAAAGCAAGATTAAATTTTGCTTTTTTTCACAGTTTTGCGAAAACTGAAATCTTTTCTAGAAAAGAAAGGATTGCGAATTGAAGCGGAAGAGATTATGTCCATGGATATCCTATTAAACTGTGAATATATTTTTTTTAGATTAGATGAAATTTTGAAAAGTGATCAGTTGAAATATATAATTCAATTTTTGAACTAAAGAATGTCATTGAGTTCTAGAGATTTTTGTTTAAAATGATTTAAGACATATTTGATATATTTTAGAGGAAGAAAAGTGTCCCGGTTTTCAAAATCGCAACTATTAATGCCATAAATGCTAGAATGGTATTTTTAATCGTTTAAATAATCTTTTTTATTATTTTAGGTAACACAGTAATTGTTAGGTGATAAATTAGCATTGTTAGTTATGCGACTACAAAATACAGTTATGCTTTTACTTATTATTTTAGGTAATCCAGTAATTGTTAGGTATAAATTAGCATTGTTAGTTATGCGACTACAAAATGTTTAAATTTGTTTTATTTCCTAAATATAATTTCAAATACCTATGCACACAATGTTACTTGTCATACATATGAAAATTTGATGCTTATTTAAATAAAAATTATACAGTGAAACATATCAATATACTTGTTTCTTTATCTACTTGTGTATTATTAACTAAATTTATGAATTTCATTCCATAAGTTTTATGTTAGCAGATATGAATACTGCATGCAAGATATAGATAGATATAACAAAAAGAATAATAATACAAAGCAAATGATATATCAGTTTTTACTCACGGTTATCAGTTATGCTTTTACTTTATTCCAAATGAGCTTTAAAGATTTGAGCCGAAGCCCTTGAAATAGAAAGTAAGTTATTTTCTAACCAAAATCTAAGAAAGATATATTTGATTCAAATTAAATAATCCTTTCTGAAGCCTTTGATTTCTGAGGTTAAAGTTTATCAGCAAATCATGAATCTATCGTTAAATTTTTATGATGAATTAAAAGTAAGTATTCCACAGAATAATCATTTGTTATATACTTTGACAGGAAGAACAGCATAGATTTATATCCAGGTTCCCACTGGCGCATCCATGCTCAAAAAGCTTGTAAAAAATACATAGATGTTATTATTGACTGACGGAAGATTATTAAGTAGCACTCATCTCATACTACATAAAGTTTTTTATGTTAATCCATCTTAACCATTACTCACCTCAGCACGCAACGCAGATCAGCCGTTGTTTAATAATTCTTCTTCAACTTTAACCCATTAATTTTGCTTTAAAATCTTACGAATAAACGAAAACGTTATCGTGTAAGCACAGAATAAATGGACATTGAAGCAGTTTGACAGGTACAACGTAAAGTAAAGTACTAATCTTAATGAGCAGGATCATAAATTACAGAGCCAATGTTACACAGTAGAATATTTTTGGAGAAAAGCTTTCAGTATTTTCCCACTAAAATAATCTATATTAATTACTCGAAACGCGTTACAATAATTTTATAGCTTGTAGCTCTAAAGTTGCAAAGGCAAGTATTTCAATTTGGAATAAAATTGGATGATAACAGAGCAGTAAGCTAATAAAAATTTGCTCAGCTTTTATTCTAAGCACTACAGAGAAAAATACTGCAAGGTAATCCATTGCACTTATTAATATCTTCATTTCCCCTCAAACTTCTAAAGAAACGATTTAAAAATGAGTTATTCCTCTAAAATTATATTATTCATCAAAGTATGACAGATGTGATTATAATCTGAATCCATATATATCGTGTTAACTGCTTACGAAGCTTATCTGTATTTCTTACAAATAAACGTGGGCATTGAGCATCATGTCTCTGAGACGACAACATTTTAGAAAGATTAAATCGTCTTAAACTGTGGGATTTTCCTTAGAAAGATTTTCCTTATATTATACTTATCTATAAATATACAAAGAAATGTTTTTGGTCCATTTTCTATACAGATCTCTAACAATGATCAGCCTTCAAAGATTTTGCACATATAAATAAGAGTTTACGCATGCGGTATCATGCACAGTTATTTTCTCTAAGATGTTCATCGTATCTGAATACCAGAGTTGTCTTAACGTAATTGATGATAACTGGAATCTTCGCTCTTTAAAAATTAATTTGGGGAAATTTTGAAGATTTTTCAGGTATCATGGAATTGATTTAAAGAAGACATGATTACGTACTTTATACAATAGATTAAAGAAATACCCTATCCTTAAACAACAATTAATTCATTTGAGGTATTTTCAAAAATTTCTTTCAATGAATAAGTATGAGATAGCTTCAGAAATGTTTTAAAACTTTCGTGAAGTTTTTGTTCAGAATCATTCAGGATCGTATAATAAGGTCTGTTTCTGTTTTGTTCTCTTGGTGTTTTTAAGTTATTTTATTACTTTAAATAAAAAGACGAACATTTTTATTGTTACTTCTGAATAATTTAAAATTAAAAAAAATATACGGGACTTCTATTTTATGCAGGCGTTAGGGAGCTATTTATTAGCGCAAAGGAGCGTTAGCTCAGAAAGGCTATTAATTTCGTTTTGACATTTTACGTCTATTCACTTTCTGAGTTGATTCACTTTTCAAACTGTTGCCACCAAATATTATCTCCTTGTGCTACATTTGAAGAAATTATATAATGATGAATCTGCATAAATGTATATATATTTCTCGCATTGTGATAAAACAACGGTACTTAGAGCCATCACATTTCAAATAACGTAATCCTCCTCCGAATACGGGAGTCTGGAAGCCCAAATTTGGAGTTTGGAACTTTTTTTATTATCGATTTCATAACACTTTAACAAATTTTTTATAAGGAACTCAACGATTTCAAAGCGAGCAATCGCAACACTGTACAGAAAAAAAAATATGTCCAGAGCTCGAGAGTGTTTAATGGAAAATGATATGTTGTTTTTAAATATTTTTTGAATTGAATTTTATGTTGTTTAAGTGAGAAGAACATTATATTTAATAAATAAAGGTAACACAAAAACGTTAAAAATCGCCCCTTTGGACGAAATGCAAATTTTTATTCTAAGAAAAAATTCTGTACCGAAATCAGAAAAATTCTAAATAGTTTTTTCTATTAAACACTGATTCTTTTCATATAAGATTACATGATAATTTATTATCAAATCTACAAAATAGCTCAATGGCCTGATGCACCTCAAATGTTAAATGCTGTGTGGAGATATTTTACTTCAAAATATTTTTATAATATTTTTACGGTTCCAAAAGAAATAATATTCTGTTTTTGCTAACCAGTTTTGCAAAATTTATAGCAGTATTTGCTTTAAAGCATTTTTGTATGCTCTACTTTATCCGATATATCATAAAAAGTTAAAAAGCTCACGCATTTGTGTGATCTACATATATAAACATATGACAAGCAATGTTCGAAATCTCAACACTGCAATTTCAGATTTAATTTGAATGTTTCTGAAAGCTATTTCGTGCAAATGAATGAAGCTCTGTGGTTGTTAGTGTTAATGATATAAATTGGTTGGGAATGAATCAACGAATTCCGGTGTCACGTTCCTACCTTTCTTTTGCAAAAATTCTGTCGTGACACTTTTAAGTTTATTTTTAAAGTAAAGAATTTCCCTAGATAATATATGTTTCGTATGAAGAATTTATATGCATATAAAAAGTTAGTAGTAGTATGACTGTTCCTCACATACAGAAATCAAAATGTATCTAAACTGATCAAAAGGCAGCAGAAAGGAACAAACAGCAACAATTACCATTTATGCCAAGTTTGAATCACGTTTTTAGATCACAATTAAAGAGCAATTGTTATGCAAGGAAAAGCAAATATATCAAACCAAACATTGGACTGTAGCATGAGGTACTTTAGAACAAGAATGAAAATTTAAATAAAATCCGAAATCTTTAGATTACAATAGTATAATAGCTCTAAAGCACGGGTGTCTAAACTATGACCGTTTGAGGGCTGCATTGCAAAGAAAAGAAATCTGATCTGTACACCACATGACTTCCTTGTACGGAATATTAAATCATACGCATTTTTTCTTGCATTTCATTTAAACTTATTGGATTGAATTAAATCTACTTCGCCGACAGCGCATAAACCACAATAGAATAAATGCATTCTTTAAAATTCACTCCAGTATTTCTTTACCATAGCGACACTCTGGCGCTAGATTCACTTAACAGTATTATATTTCGTTCATATTATACCTCATAATGCACAAAATTTATATCATTTAAAGAATAGAATTATCTAATCGTTGCCACATGTTCTATTCAAATACTATAATAAAGCTAGAATGATGTATAAAAGAAATTAAGCAAACAAAACAAAAAAGAAACAGTTTTTCACAGACGATTGGCTATTTCTCATTCAATTAATTCAGTTCTCACTTCGCGAGAAGGCAAAAATACATAAAAACTCAAAATATCTATATTAAAAATTACGAAGTAAATCTTAAACACTTATTTCGTCGAAAATATTCCAGAAAGATTAAGCATTATTTAATTGGCAATAATAAATGAAGGCGTTATCTTTGTTGTTGCAAAGCTAAGTTTCTCTAGATTGGCAACAATACCACTAGTTTGCTGTTTCAAATGTAAACAATCAATGGCCGCCATGAAAATAAAGGCTTAGCGGCACTTAAACAACTTTAAAATTGTTGATAATTCTAAAAATATTGCATACAGATTTACTAAAGGCATACAAACCTTAACCGGAAGATAAAAACAACATAATTCAATCATTTTTAAAGCAAAAATGTACAATTTACAAACATATAAGAGTAAAGAAACTGAGATCACTGAGCCGGGTAACAGAGTGGATATATGTATAAATAAATACATATACGTTTGGTGCGGCCGATTGCAACCAAAATACGAGGTGCACATCTACAAGTTATAGCAGTCCTATATACAAAATTTCAAAGTTCTGAGGCTACTCGTTTTTGACTTATGCGAGATACGTACGTACATACTTTCGTACAGACGCCACGAAAAATTCTCTTCAGAATTAATTTTAAAGCAGTTTTATACTTTTTTGGGGGGAACGAGTCTTTTATTTTGTTCTTACGTACAGATATCACGCAAAAACATCGTTAAATTGCATTCGATAGCGGTCAAAATAGATATTTTCGTTGAAATATGCTGCCTGAATCTTTTCGCGATTACAATACTTCTTTTTTATTTCGTACAAGGTAGTAAAAATGCGGAGCCGCTCATACAATAGTTTTAATAAATTGAAATAAAAATTAGTTCTATGTTGTTTTATTAAAATAAATTAACTTCTTTTTATTCTTAATTTTTTAAATTTTAATTAGATACATACAGGTACAAATTTATTATTAATTTGTAAAAGTTTCGTTTCATTTAGTTCGAATTACATAAAGATGGAAAAAAATTCAAGAGGTTGCAATTCTTAATGAATTTTCAAGGTGTTTGTCAGGGATCTTTATTTTATTTTTATTTTTATTTATTTTTTTTTTTTGTATGCTTCATTCTTGAAAGTATTTGTTCATAAATATAGGTACTGCCAAAGGTTGAAGACATTAATAAAGCATGAGTGTGAAGATTACGATATTTATCGCGGGGTAGCTAATCTTTATAAAACGTCAGTAAAGAACCGTTTTAAAATTTTTCTTTCAGTTGAATGTCACTTTGCAGTTCACTGCATTCCAATTGAAGATTTGAAGGTAATTTACTTATCTTCAGAGAAAATGGGGTAGAAATTCTGTTGAAATACTCTTCAGTTTTTCTAAAATCTTGAAATATACTTTCAAACTCTTAAAGTAATCAAAAATTAATACAACATATTTTACCTATTTTGTGCAACTCACAGGTTTATGTGCAGACAAAGTACTGAAATGCGTCAAATCTTTACCTTTTACTTGATTATGCCAAAATTTTAACTTTCTTTCAAACGCTGTTATTGTTTGGAACATATTATTAATAAGTTGATTTTTTTTTCTTGAAGTCTCAAATTAAAATCATTCAAATGTTCTGTTAAGTGTACTAAAAAAGCTAAATCTAAAACTCTATCTTCGTCTTCAAATTCAGTTACAAGTTTCCCTTTCGTTTTCACAAATATTTTTATTTCTGTTCTTAAATCGTAAAATCTTTTGAGCATTTTACCCTTACTGGAGCCATCTCAACTTCTGTATAATAAATAAGATCTGCAAATTCAGTGACCATTACCGTAAGAGTATCTTGAAATCGTCTATGATTAAGTCCTTTTGTTATAGATTATATATGAATCAAATCCAAAAATTTATTTGTTTAATAAAAATGTGTAAATTTAAATACCTTCATAATTTGCGTTTTTTCCGCATGTTAATGACTTTTGGAGCGCTCTTTAGACACCTATGCTCTCAAGGGATTTTACAGTTAACGGAAAGAAAATAATATCTTCTGTTGTCAGCTCAGAAAACAGAATGTTTTGCTGTTTAATCAAATTAAAGGCCAATAGAACAGATTTCAAAAATTAAGTTGATCTAATTAAATATATAAAATAATAATCACAGTTTTCTGAAACTGTGCTTGTGTTTCTGCATTTCCTTTTTTAAACTTAAAATGATGTAAACAGAAAATTATCAAAATATAAATAACTACTTTATTATTTAATATTGACGATTGCTGTTTAAAAAAATTTAAATGAGTACCTAAAGAATGAACTGAAATCTATATGGTAATACTAACAGTAACATTAACATGAAACATTTGATAATATTAATGCAAACTAGATTTTATTTTTGATACAGATGATGAAAAACTGAAAGGTGGAAATTCAGAATTTTAGAATAGACATTTTGCAGGGTCTATTCTAAAAATCTAATCTATCATGGTATATTATAAAATTCTACAATTTGGCTATTACAATTTATTGAACTAATGGGATAAGAAATGTTCGTCGCAAAGTAACACTACAAATTTAAGGAAAATTACCTTTAAAGTGGTTTGATTTGCAACTAAGCAAATTAATTAAAGGATACATGATAACAAAATTAGATACTACTGAGAATCAGGAAAATATACTTAGTGTGTAAACATAATGCATTAAATTTATGTATGAAAACTTTTGAGTAAATTCAAGCAGCTTTGAAAAATAAAATGGAGCAATTGAGAATGTAAGCCTATATCTTCTTCGAGTGGAAGTGTAAGTAGAACTGTAAATTCAATAATAAGTTGCGACATATTTGAAATTATTTCCTTTTATTAACTTTAAAGAGTCGCTAGGATTGTCGGTGCAGGAGACGTGAAAATGAGCAACGCCCTCACCGTGATTTGTACCCTGGACCTCTCGAATACGCGTCGAGTTTGCTTCCAATTACACCACGAAGGCAAGCGGAAAGGGGGGTAGAAAATGCCTTAATAAAGATTATTTAAAAAAGAACTTTATGCACTTTGGTAACGGTTATTTTAAATGAACTTTTTGCATTCTAGTAACGATTTTAATTAAATATTTCCAACATAAATTCCTAATGCTTTTTGTTTCTCTTGCATGTTAATATATAGAGAGTTAATGTGGTGAAGTATAATCGTAATCATACGCATATCCGTGCAAAAATTAAGAATTCGAAATATTATTTATTATACATGTATTTGCTTTTAATTGCATTATTAAGTGGGAATTCAAATTTTAAAACATTTAATTAATCCCCATTTGATGAAAAAAGCTTTTAAATGATTAATTCTAAAGATGAAATGGAAATTAAAAGAAATAATTAAAATTATATTTCGATATTAAAGCGAAATTGAATTCGAAGTCTCTGTTTTAAATCTAATAAAAAAAGAATTACAGGGGAAAATAAAAGCACTTAACCTATGAATAAAACTCAGGAGAAGGAAAAAATAATAAACCTTTGAAGGAAAAATAGAGCTTCTATGAAGCGAAATCATCCCATTACTAAGAAAAATGACTGTAATAGAAGACAAAGCGAACAGAAAACAAATGATACAGCAAAAAAGAATCCTGAAGAAATAAAATGCTTAAGAGTTAGGGAAAATAGAAATTAAATTATCTTTCTCTGAGCATTCAATTCCATAAATTTTCCTTCATGTGGCAGGGAGCATTCATAAGACCATTTCTTGATATCGCATCCTGTACTTAAGATGGAACAAGAGGCTGAATGTACATAAAGTGTATAATGAAGTAGTATAGTATATTACAGAAGTTTAAAGTTGCTTGCTTGTATGGCAAAGAGCTTCTGTCACTGCAAATTTACACAGTCTCAAACATTGAAACCTCGTGTGTATTGCTTAGAGCTGAGTTCAGTTTTCATAAAACGAGGTTATATGTACTTAAGTTTCCCAAAAAAGAAATATTCAGAAGTCAGAGAAGGGAAACGAATAATAACAAAATGTATCCGTTTCTTAGCTCACCACCGTTTCGCGAAATGAGCTGTTAAGTTATAAAATATGTACGTACTTCTACTGGTTGCAGACATTCTTGCTTGTGAATTCTTTGCGCATGAATAACTCTGCTTATACTGTTGATCATTTGAATTCATCATAAAATATATGCACTTTAACTGTGGTCTTTGCTCGTATTTACATGCAATTAATATCTTCAGGGTGGAGGTTTTAACAGTATTTTATGAATTTAAAGCTTAGTAATCCTTTTAAATATTTCGTGCTAAGAAAGCATGACGGTGTGATGGCAACAAAATCATTTAATTAATTATGCTTAAAATGTCCCACATACATTATACATCTGCTTCCACTACGAAACAAAAAAATTAATTCTTTTTATTAAGTATCATAGTTTCAATAAAAATATTTGCATTTGAATGGAAAATACTTAAGCGTAAGACTATAAATATTGTTACTAAAAAAGTTAATCGTGTGTGAAAATGGAAAGAAGGAGAAAGGAGGGTCATATATCAAGAAAGAAGTGGAATAACTCTCTCTGCTTTACTAAGCATAGAAATAAATAAGATCTTCAGCAGACCAGAACATTATTCATAAGATTTCGCTGCAAAAATTATCTATTCTTCTTGCCGTATAACTCTAGAAGCTTTCGCTTATTATTGACTAAAACGCAGGATAAATGCAATCTATATTTCTTTCCGTAAAGTGAACAATAACTGCAACAATATATCTTTCTAGTTGTAAAGTGAACAATATATCTTTCTAGTTGTAAATAAATGTTTTAAAATGAGAAATACTTCTCTTGTGAAGTCTTTCAAGCACATGCTAAAAGGAGATTTCGGCATATACACCAACCCATAGTCTTTCAGTTTATCAATCCAAAGATGGCTGAAGTACCATTCTAATGGTAATGCAAGCAAGAAATTGATTTTTCCCTTCTGTAAAGCTTAAGCTATAAAGTTTAAACTTTAAAAAGTATGCAAATTACGTAAGAGATTGGATAAAATGGCTGATATTAGATCTTTCAGAAAAATTAGGGCTTAAAAAATTAGAATTAAACAAACTTAAAAGAAGCACGCCATCTCTAAATTCTGACAATATTTGCCTTTAGTTTGAAGTTGATTTTCAAAAGGAAGGTCTCTGCGTATTCGAAGAAAAACATGTCATGGGCTTTTCAAATCATAAAATAAGGCATTTGCTTAGACATCTTGAGCAGAAGATTGTACGAAGAAGCATCAGTCAGTTTCATAAATTGAACAAAGAGAGCAAATATTATTTAAATTGTCCCATTCTTTTTTCAGCTATTTAATTTTTGTTTCAGTTCCTATTCCTGTTCACCCCTAGCGCTCAGACGCATTGAAGAAATCTCAGTTTAAGCAAAAATCCCATTACTAAGAATCGCAACATATACATATGAAAAATAAATGCATTGATTTTCACAAATTAAGGAAAAATCACAAAAATAGCGATAATTCGTTAAAAATAAGCCAATCCGTATAAAATTTGAATATGTTATCAGATAAGTATTGCTTAGTAAAACTACAGTATGCAAATTAGATGCGATGCAATCTAAATACGCCATCTACGAGGAGGATAAAATGTTTAAGAGCAAGCCTGCAAATTTCATTGTGTTACTGAGATAAGAAATCTGGGCTAGCTAATTTGTAGCAATGGCCCATAGGCATTATTTGCCCGAAGAACTGCGATGGAGAGCTATTGACAGACTAGAGGCAAAACGTTTAGACAAAAGTGACCAGATGGCTGATTTGTTCCTTCTGTGGTTCATAGATTTTGGCAACAATTTCTAACCACAGATTCGGCATGCAGGAAGTTCAGCCAATGACGGCCAACTGCTACGGTGAGCTCTCATGACATATACCTGTTGTAATGCGCACGAAGGAATAGAACCTCAGTTGCGACTCACTTGAAATCCTCCTTTTTTAGAGCCACTGGAAGATTAGTATTGACGTCCACTGTGGGCAGAAGGCTTCACAAAGGAGCTTTGTAATCGAGGCAACCAGTCATTTCCATGCCGCTTACGTCACATCATAGAAGGGAAAGTTTAAGATGGGCATGTAAACGTGTCCTCTGGACAGCTGATCATTGGAGGGCTGTTCTCTTCTCAGATGAGTCCAGAGTTAGCCCCCAAACCAAAAGCAGGATTTATTTGATTTTGAGAGAACTGCAAACCTGTTATCATCTGTCAAACATCCACGAACGAGAAGCATGCGAGTGATATCTCTTTGGGGTGCACAGGCCTCCGTGTCTTCCCATGTGAAACTATGAGATGTGCTTCCCATGTGTTCAGGCCTACAGACGTGACATCATTAATGCTTATGTGCACCCTTATGGAGGGGCAATATTTTCCTGATACAGGGCGACAACACTAGGCTGCACAAGTCTCGCAACCTGAAAGATTATCATCAGGAGCAAATACGAGTAATTCAGCGAATGGAGTGGCCAACTCCATCATCAAAACTCAATCCTATCCAGCATGTTTGGGATGCTTTAGGAAGACCGATAGATGCTCTCATGCCTCCTCTTCAGACTCTTGGTACTGCTTTGAAAAAACAATAGCACTCACTTCCTACGGAACTGATAGATTGCATAATTGAGAGCATCGCACATCGCTGCATATTGCTTCTAAGGGAGATTATACTCTATATTGAAGGTAATTTTCCTGTACCAAACTGGCACATCCGATTTATGCATTTTATACATATGCTAATTACTATAACACCATAACATTCTGGTAATTTCTTTTCATGTTATTTTGTACCTTGCTATGTTTTGCATATTCTGCGCGCTAATTTCATTAATTTCTACATGTAACTTTTTGGGTAATCGTCGTTTTTGTGAATTTTTTCTTAATTAAAGATAACTAGTGTAAATCAATTTATAAAATTTTCAATAGCCATGCGTACTTTAGCTTTCGTTCATGACAAGTTATAATGTTTCGTGCAAAAATACTATGAAACAATAACGCTCCTCAGACAACATTTTTATGTCTTTAATACAGTTGAAAAGAAATCTAAATACAAGTAGTATTAATTTGTATTTATGTTTACATCCAAGCTGAAACAGTTTCAAGCCTCAGATGTTTTGAGAATGTCAAAAAGTATAATGGAACAGTAGTAACAGAAAGTATAACAGAAATATCTTTGAAAGCTATTAGCAAATAAGAATAACATCGAAACCAGCAATAAGATTTCAGTATTTGTAATTAGGGCAGTAGATCTAAAATTACAATAGAGATCACATAGTACTACATTGAATTCAGAGCATGATTATAAAGTATTTATACTTAAACACGTGTTAAATTAAATAAATTGAAATAAATTTTATTTCAAAGTTTTTGAATTAAAATTTACACACAGGTATTCAGTTCCATATCTCTAACTTTTAATGAAATCGTACACATGTGGAGTTAGGTATTTGGAACTTTTTATTTGTTCGAGAAAAAACAAATAATAATAATAAATAAAAAAATAAATAAAAAATATCTAAAAGGCTTCTGAATTTTACCGTCGCTCAGAAATCTTTATTAAGGTTTTTCTACGCTCTCGCTGAGCTCACAATCTACCAATCTGATGTTGTATCCATTTCTTTTTATCGTTTTAGCTTTATTATTATGAATAATTTTCTTCACACTTACGCCACATACAGTACAACGAAAAATTACAAAAATCTTAACAGCAGCATTTGTTCAGAATTTCCGATGAAGGGTTAAGTGTTCGCCTATATATTTAGATTTTTCACTCTTTTCTCAGTTTATCCTATCAATGTACAGTTTTCTTAGTAAGATGACTAGAAAGTATTTGCATTTTTATTATTAACGTTTTGCGTGTTAAATTTATTAATTAAATATCATGTCCTTTGTAATTAAGCCGCATAAAATTCAGTAGAATAACAGAAACACAAAATATTTAAAAACAGCATATCTTTAGAATTTCCGATATACAGCCTCTTGCGCTGGAGATAACGATGTTTTAATCTGTACAATTTTGCCACCGCTTGCTTTCAAATCGTTGAATTTGCTTAAAATTCATCAAAGATTTACAAAATATGAAATATAAAATTTGGGTTTCCAGGTACACATCTTCGGGTAGAAGAGTGCGTTATGCAAAATTTGATGACCCTAGGTAACACTGTTTTTCCACTGTATGAGAAACATGCATATATTTATGTAGATTCTTCATTATTTAATTTCTTTCTGACGAAACTGCGTGCATTAGAAATGGCAGCAATTTTTCTGTGAAAAGAAGTCTCGAAACGAGCTTAAATTAGTACCGTTTTCAAATAATGCTACTCTGAGCAGAATTACTGATTCGAATTTAGACCTTTTTGATTCAGTTATCGTAGACATTAGTAATGTTCCCAAAAATCTCTCTGTAGTTGGGCGTAAGACTGATTTTTTTTCAGAAGAGAATGCGCCCTTAAAAGTTATCCACTGTTTTCTTTATCGACAATCTCGGGAATCAAAAGCTTTACCTCCAAAGACGAAAAAGTTCTTGACACTTCAGTGACGACAATCAAGTGGAGAAAGGGTGGCACTCTGAATTGCTGTCCCTTTAGTTTGTTCTGTGAAGTATTTGAAAGTGAACATTAAGTTTTGGTTTTTCATACGTAAGTACGCTGGATGCCACGTGGGAAAGTTTTCAAGGATGCGAGAACATAATCAAAATTTTTTAGAGTTGCGGGGCATGAAAAAAGGTGGGGAACCAGTGTATTAATACATCAACATCCTCACGCATTTTAATGAATATCAGCATCTCAAACTTCTAAGGTTGTATTTATTTTGATCAACGTATAACATATTGTCTTCTAAGTTATTGGAAATTCTACTGTTGCTCTTTTAATTGGATGTTTCATTTTAAGGGAAGAGGACAATGTTCCAAGCCGTTAATATGCATGCTACATATTTTTACCTAAAGCGTATAAAAATATGGCAGGTGGCAATAGGTGGTAGCTGTCGGTTTTGCGGGTTCCACGTGAGCTATTCGTTAGTCTGTTAGAGCAATGCAACATGACTCACTGCTATTAAATTTATAACTAATATTAAAGTGCTGGTGTCATGTACATTTACTACTTTCATATCTCGTAGTTTTTTTAATAAAAGCATTGTCTGCTTAAATTATGCTAATATTAAAGTGCTGGTGTCATGTACATTTACTACTTTCATATCTCGTAGTTTTTTTTAATAAAAGCATTGTCTGCTTAAATTATGCTAATATTAAAGTGCTGGTGTCATGTACATTTACTACTTTCATATCTCGTAGTTTTTTTAATAAAAGCATTGTCTGCTTTTCGAAAACTGTTAGGGATACTAAATAACACAATCATTTTCCATTTTCCAATAAATATTAAAATGAAATACGATGTTATTTAGAGCTGATTTGTAATCAATAATCATCATCATACTATAAGGTAGTGTAATGGGGTGAAGCCCTCAGTCCTCCTGATCGAGAGTCCTCGATCATATGACTCCAAAATGGGGACCTGCCCTTCCAACAACAAACGACGGCAACCAGCGACTCGGTAATGCTCATTATAATAAGATATAAGACTAGAAATTCTAATAAAATTTAAAACTTTAAATTTCATAGCCCTCGGAAAACCAAGCCCCAAGAGCCGAGTAACTAAAATGGTTAGTATAATAAAACATAACGAAATCGCAAGTAAGACCAGTGAAACCATACATTCACTGGACCTAAACAATCACACAAAACGAACAGAAACAACATAAAGATAAAGAGTTATTAAATAAAATTAAAAATAACACGTCGCATAAAACACAAACTGACATCCACATTCTTCTCGTTCATACATCACAATTTAAAATCTTCAAAAAACTTAAACAGCCTGCCTATTATTATTTATGGCTTTCATAATATTTCATGCAAAATCCAATAACTTATTATAATTTTTAGGAAAATCATCTCTATAATTTTGTCTATATTTTTTCCTTGCACTCCCAGTAAGCAGTCATTAAAAAAGTGGCTTTCATCCCTTAGGACATCACACACAACACATTTGCTGTTTTCTTGTAAATAAAATCTCTGTAGATATACTGGGAATCGTCCATGTCCAGTAAGTATTTGGTTCAAATCTATATCATTATAAAATATATAAAATTCATTATAGAATTATATAAAATTCTCAAAACTTTCCTTTTTGAGTCCTGTACATTATTATCAACATTTTCATCTTTATGAGTAGCAAGCCTGGCCAAGGCGTCCGCCCTCTAGTTTCTTCTATTACCCTGTGTGATCTTATCCAATGGATCTTTATATTGTGTAATCCTTTCAATGTTTTATACATATTCTTAATTTCATTCACCATAGTACTTGTTCCGGACCCGAGAGAGTCTGTAGAACAGATAATGCATCAAAATACAAATTCATACAATATTTTATATGTAAATAGGTAAATAATACTATAAGGTATCTCTACTGCTTTTCTAACGTGCCTTCGTGGTGTAGTATTTCTGCACGTTGAGCCGGTATTCCAGAGGTCCGTGGTTCGATTCCCGGCGAAGGCGGTTGCTAATTTTTCATCTGTCTGGCTTTTCCAATTAATCTAATGTCTCTACAATACTTATATATGAAATACCATCCGATTCACAAAAGACTTACTTTGATAAGAAATTTCCAGGTAGGATATGATTTCTGGCATTATTAAATGGTTTACAGCCATTAATAAAAAATATTCCACTCCTAAATTAGCGAAATCACAGTTCATCAACTACCTCCTTTTTTAATATAAAGATATCAAAAGCTGAATGCTATTCACTTTTAGATTTACATAATGCCAAATTTCAAAACAAAAGAGTAAAATAATTTTATTCTGCTATCAGAAGTATTTTTCGCACAATGTGCTTTATTCGCAGACTGCGTCAATGTTAGAGATCTCTATGAATCACACTGAATGAGCCACAAGCCTTATATATCAAGATTTATTTTAAAACAACTTCTAAGACAAATATCATTTATTCAAACACGTTAACTATCTTCGTGGAGTTCTGAAAACACCCTTACATCTTTTGAAAAGTATTGAGAGCATTTAAACATTCTTTGATATCTCTTAATCCTTCAAAGCGTTTATTTCTTCTAACCGGCTTAAGATCTGACAATTCTATAAAAGCAAATATATCTTGCTTTATCCATGTACGGAAAACGAATTTTGTACTACAAGGGTAATGAATTCACTGGCTGAGCATATGGTCAAATCACAACCACACTTATTAAAATCGCGAATATCATTGCTATATATGTTACGGTGAAACACCGAAATCTGGAGAATGTCGATTTTCACCGGTGAATGTCAACATTCACATAGTCTCTTGGTGTATGTCTGAAATATTTTCCAAATACTCTTATTTCTGACTTACACCGGTCAATGTTGACATTCACCATATACTAATGGTGAATGTTGAACATATAACAATACTATATTTTCTTATCCGTAATTCAGTCGCGAATAAACGCACTTGAGACTTGAAATAAGAACTTAAGAACATGAGAACCTAAAACACACAATACATTCAAAATGAGAAAGGAAAATAATAGAAATTAAAAACTTACTTAATTATACAGTACGTTCTAAATGAGAAAATAAAATAACAGTAATAAAAAACTTACTAAATTATGTGATTCAAATCTTATTTATTGCAACAACTTAAACTATTATGGTACTTTATGACCTCTCTTTTCGACTTACACCAGAGCATATCTGTGATTGCAGACAGATGCCGGTGAGGGTCCGAATATACAAGAATGTAGTGCGATATTCGTTCTCTCATCAACGTATTTGGTGAATGTTAACATTCTCCGGTGAAAGTCGACATTCTCCAATTTCGCTCTTTCACGGTAACATATGTACTGCAATATTTTCTTAGAGATTCTGTTGCATAATATTTATAGGATCGATGGAATTTATGGATTTAAGCAAAACTATTTCACAAAATAATTCTTACGTTTCGTACAGAATAGACAAATAGTAAACTTACTTTTTTTTCAATTTTAATTTAATCCTGGAGATTAGTTGATATTTATCTTTTTGCTTACTTTCTTTCTCTCTAGTATTGGCTAGTTCCTTAGTAACCGGTTCGAATTGTTCGATATGGCATAATTTTATTTTAATACTTTTTATAAAGTATTTTTTTTGTTTAAATTTATTTTGTTTAAATTAATTTTTGTTTAAATTTATTTTGTTTAAATTTATTTTTGTTTAAATTTACTTTCTTTAAATTTATTTTCTTTAATTTTTCGAATTTCATATTTGTTTTCATATAACTATATTAATTGTGTTGGGAATCTTACGTTAATTAACTAGTTATTCATAATTTTGGTCTGTAATATTTATTATTTCTTCTTTCCGTATTCCTAACTAGAACGCAAATTAGTAGCGAGTATTTAAGCTCAGGTTTTGGGAGTTGAAAGAAGGAGTGTTTCTGGCATCGTGGCCTGTATGACCTGTGCGGTTAGTTTCAAGCAAGCTGCAATAGTTTTGATTATTCCTCTTTTTGTTCTTGCTCTGCCGAATCATTAATTCTGACGCTCCGATAGAGATAGTGAGTCAGCTTCGAATAGTATTTAACTGTGTAGTCTTTAAGCACTGTTCAACTTTTTATTTAATTTGGACTGTTCCATTTTATTTTGCATCACTACGAGTCGTGGAAATTTTCGCAAAACCTATTGCCCTTATACAACTAATTCTATTTAGAAGAATTTTATTAGAAAGGTTATTTGAAGATTTTATTATTGGTCGTAGACATAGCGATAAATTGCTTGGCGTTTATTGGTGCTCCAGGACTCAAACAGCATGATTATTTTCGTTTATAAATAAATTTGAAACTTCAACATTATGATGCATTTCAAACTAATTTCTCGTGAATTTTAGAAGTGACCATTCTAAATTCATTCAGTGCTTGAAACCGGTAACATATTATAGGTCATAGTATTATTTTTGAGAATTTCATTAAACAATTTCAATTTTTTACATTTTATTGAATGATTTGTACAATTAATTAGCCAGCAGTATATTCTTATGTGACATCTTGAGGACAAACTCTCAATCCACACTCTCGATAGACAACTATCCTGCCTCTATGAAATTACGACACTCGGTGGTAAACATTTCTTCATATTATTTGAGGCATAACACGATATTACACACAAACTCCGATCTTAAAAAGCGCTTTGCGAATGAGAAATCCTCTACAAATCTTTCATGCAATCCTTCAGACGTCATTTCTTGGTCCTGCGTCGTCTAAATGGGCTGAAATACAAATTATTTGCATATCCCAACCTCTTCTTCCTTCCATGTGATTTTGACGTTCGTCAGCTCATTCCTTCCTGGTGTTACAATTTTAATTAGCCAGCAGTATAATTGATTTTAAAACTTAGTTTTGTTTCAAAGAATTGTAATATGTTAAATCAACCACTAAATTCCGTTCTTAAAATTAAAAAAAAAATTTTGAGAACATTCCAAGACGAACGAAACTTGAGAAAATTATGATAGCATTATCTTTAATTTGTTAATTTTTCTTCCACACATGCAGAAAACATACATATGTTTGCCTTTAGATGATTATAAATTTCTTTATTTCTAATTACAAACTTGATGGCGTTTTGATTTTAAGTTTGTAGCCTTGTAGAAAAATTACTTGAAGTTATCTTCTTCAAGGATTGCCAATGCTCATCAGCCATCTGGACTATTTATTTAGGCTTCTTAATTGTCAGCTGCGAAATCAACAGTCCAAATATAAATATACTCAAAACAAAGCAATTATTCGCATCCTAAAAATTATAATCTGAGAGTATTTCACTTCGATACTTACGAATAACCTTAATCGAATCTGTATTTTAAAATCATCTATAATATTCCCGCACATAGCTCAGACCTTATCTGTATGTCTCTAAAACTATAATAACTATAGCATTATATTTACAACAAATATATGACTAAAATGTATTCGCTGACCGTGTAGAAGTACTTCGAAAGCTGGATGAGGCCTGCAAGTAGCCAGTTTAACACCACTGCTCGAAGTGGTTTCTATTCCTTCAGTCAGCGAAATTTGAACTACGGTGCAATCAAAGATATCCCACGCTTTCGTCCCCCTCACCTAAAGAAATATTCAGTTTTCGAAGAAAATATTAGATTTTTCAAGCCAACCGTCTGCGAATACGTCGAGAAGGAAACGATATTTAACTGAAGCTATCTATGGTATAAGTGTAATATTTTACTGTTAATATGAATAGGAAGAACAATATACAGCTGAAACGAAGTTTAATTTTTAAAGACAAATAAATGAGAAAAATATCAACGATGCTACAATGTATTTCTTAGTCACCTTGTTAATTCATAATTAACAATGATGAGAAATTAAATGCGATTGTCGGTAATTCCCTGCAACATTTAGTTCCACCATATATTGTAAATATTGTCGGGATTACATGATAATTAATGTTACTTAATGAAAAGCTTTTTATGATGATAATTGCCGTGAATTTAACGAAAACTTCGGTTTTTCCTTTATTATTGATCAATAATCTAGTCTTCGTCACTTTATTTAATTCTGAGCATTTCTTTCTGAAATATTTCCTGAGCCACTATGTTAATTTCCGCACACAGCACCAATTATTCTGAAGGATGTAGAGAATAATAATCCGCTTCTTCGCTTTCTTTGTAAAAGTTGCTTTATTACTCAACATATTCGGTTTGGATGGATGGCCCTTGATCACTGGAGCAGATCTCTGAACTTGGAAAGGATTTATCAGTTGTGAATCAAATGCCCCAGACTCATTACTATTTCAATTTTGGGAACCTTGTTAAAGAATTTTCCTTGCATTCGTGGAGGGGAGGAGTTTCTAGCAGAGAAAAGATGGTTTCGAGGCATTAATTTATTTCAAGAAATAATCTGTGGCTGCTACTGGCTACTGAAGCGGGGAATATAAATCGTTGTAAGGAAAGAATTTTAATCTTCCGCCCGGAATAGCGGAAAAAGAAAGAAACTAAATATAGATTAAGTCGTGGATATGTAATATTATACAAATCATTAGAAGAATAGGTATTTGGATGGCACTATTTCGAGAATTGGAATTTTGTATTGGGAAGGGATGAAATATTGATACAGAATAATTACTTTTCCCGAATTAGAAAAAATAAAATTTAACTTATTGGAAAAGAGGGAAATGGTATTTCGATGACTGATACATTTAAAATAATGTTTCTTATTGATACTGATAGTCTTTTTGAGATTATACTGTAACACAAAATAAAAATTATACATAATGTAAAGATGAACTAGTTTGCTAAGTAATATAACAAAAATATGATTTTAATTATGATACATTGTAAATTACGGAACATAAAATGACTGATAGATGTATTGGGATAAAAGCATATCCAGAAAATGTAAAATTAAAAGCATTCTTCATATATAAATTATGCAAGTCTGAAATGTATAAATCGCAGTTCACGTTAACAGTTAAAGTACATAAACTTTTTTTTTCTCCTCTTCTGTTTACATTTTACTGTTTTACAAAAGCCCAGTTTTTTCAGAAAATGCACATAAGTGTTGTATGGTTTTTCATTTACCTTGAAACTTTCATGAGCTTTTTTATAATAATGTTTATAAAACATGATTCAATGAATAAATGAGTAATTATCAGAAAGTAAGAATTAACGTTTAAACCTACACTTACGTAATATTAGAGCAGGTGAGGTAGGGATTTTTTAAAAATAAAAATTTAACATGTGTCAAAAACACGAATCGAATACATTGAAGTATGATGCATTATAGAAGATAAATTAAAGTTTTTTTTTCGCAATGACATTGGTGCAAGTTAATTATTTCCATATTTCATCTAAACAAAGAAGAGTTTCTGCACAGTAATTTCGACTAAGTACTACATAGTGTTCTAGAGAAAAACGGGCCACCAATGGTCGAGAACTGCATTCAAGTTTAAATCCTGGCAAGTGGGCTAGCTAAGTGGCGCTTTCGTAGTTTTTCTCGTGTATAATTTAAATGTGAATCGGCTTTCCTTTAAAGAACCTGCCCTTAGGCATCCCTTTCCTTAAATAGATAGCTCTAGTCATCTCTACCGTAAACGATATAATCCAGTACTAGGTGAAATATTATGTAGATAAATGTTTAGTTAAAGCGATGAATTAACCATATAAACTTTAGATTTTTACTTGAATGCTCTCTAGAGAGAAAGAAATACTATTCGTATTTCAGCTTTTGCTTTGTTAAATGCATTTCATGACAAAGTAAATTTTAAATTTGGTTTATTCAAACTATTTTGCCTTAAAAATAGTGTGATAAAGATATATGCTTTACATTATAAGAATACCTACTATCTGCTCCTTAATACAATGTTTTTAAGAGGGGAAATATTTTGTAGAAAGGGCATTCACGTCTCACCAGAGTATATACATATATATCTTCAAACATACTGAAATTGTGTAATTTTACACCTAATGTTTACTCAGACTGTACACTCGTTAACTTTCCTAACTGAAAAGCAACCTATCATCCTTACCTTTAAAATCCATCCCTCTAAGAAATATAACAAGTGTAAAAACGAACAAAAATTGAATTTGCAAATTAAATACGTAAGTGAGTAAATACTAACATATGCAAATTAAATATGTAATGTAATTAAATATCCCAATTTCTTTAGGATCGTTGAAGGTGTTCGCAAAGAGGAAAAGGTTGGGAACTACTGATATAAGCAGTTATAAGTTAAATTAATCCCTTTATTACAGTCTGCAGTACTACGTTACAATTACATTTAGTGATTCCATGTTAGAATGATGGCGAATTCGTGAGATTAGAAAACTGTGGTTATATTATTGTAATATTATTGCTGTCAGTACCACGATAATAATATTACATCAAAATGATAACCAGAAATCTAACATGAAATTTAGAGAAATGACTGCTTAAAATATTCTATATTTCTGTTACATGCTCGTCTTTCATGGGAAACGAAATAGCTCTTGATTATGCGAAAAATACAGAACAGAAAAGTTTCTCTAACGACTCGAAAAAGAAGCATCGATAAGCATGTAGAAACGCTGAAAATGAAGGTAGTTTTCAGACTGTAAAGTGAGTCTGGTCGAAATATTGAGTACAATTATTTAGTCTGACTTTTCAATGGTACTATTTCACTTTGTCTAGCCATAATAATGTGATCAGATATTGCGATCAAGCGTGCAGCAATATTTCTGATTCATCCTGTAGCAGCAAAATCCGAGTGGATAAGATCAGCAAAAATTAGTAGTTCAACTCGGGTTAAAATTCTGGAGAACGAGTTTGCCTACTCAGAATTTTTTTTTTTTGGTTCTCCTTATTTGTAACGTGAAGACAAAAAGTCTTTCATGAAAGCATCTCTTCCATTCAATTGGTAGCTCTTGCGTGCTTTGTCATAATCGAATAAACTTCTAACATCTGTTACAGAAAATCAGACAAATTTAAAGGCATATCACATTTTACTAACCTTTAAACCACAAAGCTTTTTTTTTACCAATACGAAACGAATTTTTTACCATAAAGCTTGAATACGAGACAACTTAATTTTGCTCAGAATAATGATGAAACTTATGAATATATTATCTTCTCTTCTGATTCTTACTTTTACTGTTGCTTTAACCAACATGTTTAATACTTTCAGTAAAAAAAAATGTCTTTAATCTATATTAATTGGAAACGGATTTATTATAAATGCGCTTATTAAAATTGTGATTTCCAATATCGAAGCAAATTATGATAAGAGTTTCATTAACTTTTATGTAAAATAAATTTTCACTAATTAGGAATAATTCCCATTTAGTCGAACTTTTACATCTGTCCCCTGCATTAATCAAGAAGTATGAACCAATTTGGGAAAGTGAGTATAATTCCAAGACAGACAGTACACAGCAATTCTTAAAATTAGCTCGAAGATTAGAAAAGACATGTGCCAGCTTTTAGTATTAAACTTACCCATTAACAAGGGTATTCGATGTTTCTAATGTAATTCTGCTTTCAAAACTTTTTTAACGCTTAATTATTGATAACATAAGAAGTAACATCTTTAATAGATATAATTTGATTTCAAGATATGTATTTTTTCCACTTAGTTAAAAAAAATGCTAATAAAATTTGGATTTATCCATGATTAGAAACAATTATTTATAATTATCACGACTATCTGAAATTACTTATTAACACAAGTGATGTTTAATTAATATTTTAATTACGCAAATCTGCAAAAATATGATGTAGGTTAGCCTTTTAGTCACTCTTAAGTTACATATTATCCTGCTAACTGTCATATGAAAAAAAAAAAAAAAAAAAAAATTAAAGTTCAAAAGGCAATTAAGAGTTTACGAGAACATTGTAATGTGTATACATTCGAAGCACCGCCTGAAGAAGCAGTTATAAGGAATTATATCGTTGTCCCGTGCGTGCCTCGTTTAAGTAGTAGGACATCTAGTTAGCAATTGGAAGGTTTGCAGCGGCAATTTAGAGCGAATGTCTCTCTTGGATTTTGGCTATTTATTGTCAATCAATTGCACTCTATTTCTTTGCTATCTTAACTAAAGCCGAAAAGCTATAGCTAGAACTTTTATAATAATCCGTGTGATTAAGAACTCAGCATAACACAAAAATTCGAGAACGATATTCACTTCTACAAAATAAGGTTTTAATGAACGCTGTGTATTTCGAAGGCAGTTTATTTGCAAAATTATCTTTTTTGCCCGTAAAATCGTCAAATCGAAATTCGGGAAAATTTATCGATTGATTGGTCGTTATAAAATATTCTAAATCGGAATTAAAATATCAGAAATAAAAGCAAATTTAAATTTATTTTTGTATTTCAATAAATAAACGGGAAGGTAATTAAATTTTTCCAAAGTATGAGATTATTTCGAAGTATAAATAAAACTGTTATTATCTTTAAATAAATCAGATTGTAAAAAATAACTTCTATACTTTAAATGCTGTAATCGAATAATAAAAGAAACAATAAAAATAAAAAAATAAAAATATTAAATCTCTCTTTCAAAAAGTTTTAAATAACTATTGCTAGTCTACAGTACTTTCTCTACATTAATATTTTATAGATATAAATTAATACATTTATTAAAATATAGAAAGTTCCCTACAGAAAAAGAGTTAAGCTTTCCATAGTAAAAGTATCAGTCTGCTTAATTGAAACATACTGTGAAGTGAAACATCATTAGAATCCGGAACAGTTATAAAACGTTTAATATTTTCTTTATTTTCAGATAATGCGTAAACAGAACGCGCTTCCAGAGACCAGGTGTCTGGGATTTTATTTTCATAAAATATCAAACTCTAGCTTGAATATATATTTGTTCAATTTTATTTGTATTTAAATAAATTAACGCGTTTCCAACCCTGAAAGATTCTTAAAACTTTTAAACGCAGTAGCAAAATCTAAAGCAGAAAAACCGATGTCCTCATTCACTCAAGTTTTGATGTACGAGTTATATTAAATTGTTCATTCTGTTGTAAACTGAAGTTTTCAAAGAACTATCTCAATATTAAATAACTTAATAAATCTGAGAGAAAAATATTAAACACATTCTGTGATGCAAACGTCTAAAGCAAATTTTAATAAAGGAAAATTTTTGGAAATGCATTATTTAATTAAAATTTAATTAAGGTTTAATTTGATCTTAAAATAAAAAATGACTTATCAGAAAGTATTTTTATCATTCATTAAAATATTTAATCAATGAGTGCTAAGCACAATTCGAGCACATAATTATCAGAAATCCTTTTATATCTAAACTAGAGAAATATTTGTACGAATAATTCTATTTTGGAGATGGGAGAACGACCTGTGAAATTCTAACTCAGTTTATAACTTCGTTTACATTTAAAACAAATATATCCGCTGTATCAGAAAAACGCATATATCAATAGCAGCAATGACTGTATGCTTTGATGTCGAAGCTATTAAACTTAAATCGTCTATTAATTAAGAGTATTAAGCTCAAAGTTAAATATAAATTTATTGCACTTCCAAAATGGATGGTATCTTACCTTTATACATATGATGAGTAAGTACCCTCACTATACAATTTTATTTGAAAAAATTTCGTTTTTTGAAGAAAAAATAAGTCTTTTTTGAAAGAGTTTTTATTCTTTATAAACAGAATACATTCAATTATACGACAAAAATTAATTTACATGCGGCAGGTGAATTTACCTACGTCACTAAAAATTAAGAAGTTGGAAATTCTAATTATATGACTAATACTAATTTATTATGAATTCATAACTTAACAAGTTTACTTGATAATAGTGATCAAAATTCGATCTATGAAACATGTATTTCAACTGCACAAGCACAATATATCTAAGTATGCAATATTAAAATGTAATTTTTCTATATTTCGACAAACTAGCATATATAGTTATATTATTAAAGGTTGAAAAGAAACTTAGAACCTTTTTATGTAGCTGCAAATTTCTTAGTTCCAGTTGGAATCTGAAGTTGACAACCACATATCATTGCATGGAACTTTGACTATTGATTAATGCATTCAGGGTACGGTTTATTTGTTTCATGCTTAGCTATCATTTTGAAATCGACGTAATTTATTGATTCAAACATTTTAATTCAGGAATTTGAAACGTAAATATGTGCGAATTAATTGGCACAGAGCCATTGTTTTGAAAATTTATGTACATACTTTCATATACAGTGATAATAATAAAATTTACAGGGAATATATACGCTTCATCAGAAATGAATTCCAGAATGTGCTTAAGCATTGATTCTATGCCTTGTGAATATATTTTAGTTCTTTGTCATGGAACTACCTTTTTATAGCGCTCTTACTTCATAAGGTATTTCTCCCACTTCCCTAGCGTGCCTTCGTGGTATAACGGTAGTATGCTGGGCTGGTATTCCAGACGTCCGTGGTTCGATTCCCGGCGAAGGCGGTTGCATATTTTTCATCTTTTCTGCTTCCAATTAACCTAATGACTCTACAAGTGGGGCCCGAACTAAAAGAGTTGTGGATGATGATTCTCCGCACCCAGAGTTTGCCCTAGTCGCCCTTTAAAAAGGGCAGTATAAGGTATTTCTCCCACTTCCCTAGCGTGCCTTCGTGGTGTAACGGTAGCATGCTGGGCCGGTATTCCAGAGGTCCGTGGTTTGATTCCCGGCGAAGGCGGTTGCAAATTTTTCATCTTTTCTGCTTCCAGTTAACCTAATGACTCTACAACTTATGCGCGTTTTCGTCATATAATCATTCTCGATAAGATTTCATTGAGAATGCAGTGCAAGTTCTCGATACATTAAAGTCTAGAGAATTTCCAGGCCAATCTAGCACAACTGTATATTTCATCAGCAACCTTCTGAGAGATTTCGAATTGTGACATGGGGCAAGTCATGCTGAAATGTAACTGAAAAGGTTTTCAAGGATTGTCATTCCTACGTTTTAAAATTTCTATACACATCGACAAATTCATCATTCCATGACTAGGAATTGTACTTCCAGTGCTAATGTAAAATAGCACCCAAACATTGGTTATTGAGGGTATTTTACGATTTGCTGGATATGTTGAAATCTTACTGATTTATCCTTGATTTATCTAGCAGCATTAGATTTGTAGCCATATACAAAATAATCTGATGTGGTAACCACATGACTTCATTGTACATCATATTAAATTATGCGCATTTTTGCTGACTTCCATTTAAACATATTTTCTCGAACTATTTTAACTTAATTAATCGATTTCTCATAACAGTTTGAAAATGGCATCAAAAACAGAACATTTTAAAACTAAATTCTTTGGACCCTTTTTTGTCGAATTGAAGTCAAACTTCTTATAGTTTTATTTTTTCATAATGTGTATAAAAACTTCCAAAATATAAATACAGAAACCGAAAGTCAGCATTAAAAGTCAAATTTCGTTATTTGGTCAAAATTTATTTTATAAATTTAACATGCCAAATGCTAAAACATGAATATGTTAGCTACTTAAATCACTTCTATGATTAAAAGTATAGGACTACAACCAATGACTGCGAAAATTAAGACCGAGTAAGGACTTTTAAGCCAGGCAAAGGTGCACGTTTAGACACACACAAATATATATAGTATATTATTAAAGACATAAAGTAAGAAATTAGAACTAATGTTTCACAAAGACCTGAAATTAATTCATAATTAATAAATTTCAAATAATCATAGAAATGCAACAATAAATTTAAAAATGTTAAAACCAAAGCATTTCAAATAAGCAAAGCACCTCTTCAAAAATTATGAAATTTTAAGAAAAATGAATAAAAACAGAAGAGGAATTCAATCAATCTCAATGTCACTTCAGCAGGGAGGAGGAAATTTGAAATTAGTTGAAATCTCTCTTCTACAAAAATCCTTGCTTTTCTGTATCCAGGATATTAGACGAAGAACCATTTCAATGTATTTAAATTATAATTATAATAGTTCACCCGAAAATTCTGACCTATCCCCCAAAGCAAGAAGAAAAATAAATTCTAATGAGAAACATTAGAAGCATCTTAAATAAAGATAATTCTATCCCTTTGGAAGAATTGAAAACGAAAGTGAAAAAATAAAAGAAAATTTTAAATTTAAATGTTAACCTTTAACACAGAAAATTCAGTGCATTAAGATGTAGTTGAAAAACCTATTCAGAACACCCAAAACGAAACTAAGAGCTCCCTTAACTCTCATTAGACTCTAGTCTAAATTTGAGAGGTGATACAGAAGATATGTACATTTTTGGCATCTTGTTTTCATTGGCAAAACTAAAAAAAAAAAAAAAAAAAACTTTGGCAAGAAATTAATCGCTCAAAAGGGTAAAATCTTGTACGTAAATGTAATTTTGAAACGAAAAGGAAAACATTTAAAATATTTCAAGGAAAATTTTAATTTATTTTTTTTTACATATTTAGTCGAAGAAACAGAAAAAATACTAATTTAATAAAAATTAAAGTAAATTTTTTACCCTTGTAAAACAAAAATAGGGAATAAATAAAATTATTTAATGTAAAACATAATAAAATTTTAGAATAATCTTAAAAAAGAATTTTATTCTTAGAAAAGTTTTGAAAACGAAAGTGAAAAAACACAAGTGTAAAAACAAAATACTTTAGTGAATAATTTCTTAAATAAAATTGTGCAGCTTTAAATAGATAATCCAATGAATTAAAATGTACTTGGAAAACCTATTTATAGCACACAAAATGTAATCAAGAACTTCCATCACTCTCATTAGACTCTAAATTTTTGAGGCGTTACATAATGGTATGTACAGGTTTGCCATCTTGGCTTCATTGGCGAAACTAAAAAACCTTATCAAGAAATTAATCGCTCCAAAGGCAAAAATCTTGTACGTAAATATAATTTTGAAACCAAAAGAAAAACTTTAAATATTTTAAGAAAAATTTAGACTTATTTTTTAGTCAAGGAAAATGCATTAAAAGTTTTTTGAAATTTAATTAAAATTTTACTCTTTAAAAACAAAAAGGGAAAATACAATTTAATGTAAAACCTAATTAATTTTAAAACAATTAATCCTTTAAGAGTTATCCAAAGAGTGATTAAATAGTCTAATCTTTTTTGAGTCATGCGAGATACATTTATACATACATGCATGTGTGAATGTATGTATATATGTATGAAGACATCACGAAAAATGTTAATTTCTGAGTCCATTTTAAGATGCGTTTTGGAGAAAACAGTCCTTTACTATGCCCGTAAAATTTGCATTTTTATCGAAAGTCGTAGAAAATTTAAAATGCCATATCAACTCAAATAGATTCGTTTTAAAAAAGTGTAAAATTTCTTGATGTTAAAATTTCAGATGAAGAATATATCATTCTAAGTAGCAATTAATTCATCCGCAATTCATATATTTTTCCTATTTATTTGACCTCATGGATCAATTTATGCGAATAATTTCAGATGACTTATCAGTTATTGGAATT
Source organism: Stegodyphus dumicola (assembly GCF_044657685.1). NCBI lineage: Eukaryota > Metazoa > Arthropoda > Arachnida > Araneae > Eresidae > Stegodyphus > Stegodyphus dumicola. Next base: position 91,398,843 of record NC_140772.1, on the reverse strand, counting down.
AAATACTATAAACCATATTTAATCCATTTAATTTAAATATTTCCTTATTGCGGACATTTGAAAAGCACAGAAACACGGAAGTTTATGTGTTATAGAAGTATTGGAAACCTAAAGCCATGACTAAAGCAGCTCTGAAATTTGGACTAAACGGAATTTTACGTCCTAAGAAATGTTAGAACTTAATTGATTTTGTAAAATACGCAATCACTAGAAAGGGAATAATTTGAAAAAGATATTTACTTATTAAAACCACTGTAAGCAATGGTTTCAACAGAAACGTTTCACTCTTTATTTAATTATTTTAGGATGATTATTATTTATTCATACGAATCTTTATAAGCTAAGCTTAATTTTTGGACCTGGTATTCCATATTTCAGGTAACAGATGAGAAAGCTGTTAGTGACCCGGGTTCGAATCTCGGAGAATACATATATTTAAATTGTCTGTTCTTTCATAGGCGGCAACGGTTGCCCACCTATTATGTGCCTTCATAATAAAGCGACCACCGCTTCCTTAGTACCTTAGTACTGGCCAACACCTATAACGTTAAATTCCACCATTGAAGGGGGGGAGGGGAAGACAAAAAGAAAACACTGTCTCCGGGAAATTAAAGCAAACTTAGTTGCATAAATGAAATATTAAAATATATGGTATGATAAAATATATTTATCTCGTTGTGTATCTGACAATTATATCAGAAGTATAAATTCTTCAATTAATGGGAAGTTTAAATCTTTCTTGACATCATAATTAGGTAAAATTTCGGTGTTTTTTACTGCTTGTTATTAAAAGTCTTTATTCATACGAAAAATTTACAAAATTCTCTCAAAGTACGTGCATTAACTAAAATCTATCCTGAATATTTTTAGTAAATTGACTTTGGGGTATTTAATTACTCTTTTTTTAATTTACAGTGCAAAATTATCTTTGTAATCCCAAGGCTCTTTATACTTTTTTATATCTTAAAAAAAATCTTATGAATACTCATCTCTTCTAGAAGGACGTGTACTTAATTAATTTGAGATAAATAATTTCTGTCTTGAAAGGAATAATATCAGACTTCAAATATTCAAACGAAAAAAAAATAAGTTTAAAGATAAAAATTACCCAAATACTACTAATTATACAACTTCTAATAAATTTCAATAAAGATTTAAGTATATCAAATAAACGAATTTGAAAAGTCTAAAAAATGCAAAAGTATAAAATTATTATTCTTATAAATTTATATGGGTAGCCTTTTTTTTTAAACCAAGAGTAATGATAATAAAATGCTAATAATGTTTAAGTTACGAAACCCCCCTCGAAAATCCCTTCCTAAAAACCTCTCATTCAGGTTATTAATGTGAAAGTTAAATGCAGTAATTCTTTCAGAAAATATTAGACTTTTTATTTCCATATGCAGAAAGATATCTGGAAGGCAATAAGTTACTCGCTATGATCTTCTAGATAAATATACTAAGGAGGGGGGGAATTAGCAGTGTTTTATCATTTCTTAAATAAGTGTTCATTTAAAATACCAGGCATAAGTAGAAGCCGCTCTCTGGCAAATTTGTATTTTTATATATTTTATAAGAAAAATGGAATGAAAAACGTCGAAGAAATCTTTTGAATTCATCAAAGAGACTGAGAAAATTACAGCAGAAAATTACTTTGAAGCGAAAATAAGTTTACAGTTTTCTTAAATTTTTCTGCTTTTTGTAGGTAGGTAAAATAAGAAAACGAAACATCTTGTTTAACTTTTTATTAGGACAGTTACTAAATAGAGGCTAAATTACAGGCTTGTGAGTAAAAGCTTTTACGATATTCATCAACTTCAGGAAATTAAAAATGCTTGAAAATCAGTGCGATAAGGACTATTGAAATCTTCCCCTGAAAGCATTTTCAAGAAAAAAAAATTGAATTAAAAGAAGAATAGCGGAAACTGTTTCTTTAAATTCAAGCCTAGAAGAAGGAATAGAAAATTGCGTTGGATACTTGTTTTGGAATTGTGCTACTTTAGAAAGTAAACACAAAGCCAAACTGAGGTCCCTTTTATAAAATAGATAAACATTGACTGCATCGGAAAATCGTAGAAGGCCTCTATTTGGAACGGAATTTCGAAAAGGACAAGACTCCGTAACTTGTTTTGTCTTTTTCTGCATAGCAACAGTAAACTCCAGGAGCTAAATGGTATGGAGAATAACAAATAGACTGCATAGATATTGCTGCAGGTATTTTTATGATTCTGTACATGACACTAAGATTCTCTTATCTAGAAATTCAAAGTTTATTGTAGCAATACCAGTTTAAATGGAGAACATATCTATTTCTAAATTATTGAATTGGAATATGAAATTTTAAAAAATTTTCAAACATCAGTAGCATTTTAATATTAACTATTAGTTGCAAAAATTCCATAACATAACGCATTATTAATGCTTTGCTATATTAGCATAAAACTAATACATATTAAAATTTGTTATTTAAATATATTACTGATTATGAATATACACGACCTTTCTTTTACTTTGTGCCATCGAGACGGCTTCCAACTTAGAACTAAGCTTTGCAAAATTGATTACCATCCTGATACAGATCATCAGTCTTAAAAAAAATATCTCTGACACTTTTAAGCCTATTTCAAAGCAATTCACACGACAGGATTTCGATGAACCATCACATAAATTTGAAAAACAGTGAAAGGAAGTTAGAACTGTACCTGGGTGTTAAGGAGGTGTCACCCCTTATTCGTACACAATACATGTAGAAAAACCACCTGACACAATGCATGCAGAAAACAAATGATAATAGCAAATAAAATTTGCTTTGTATCTATGATAAGCGTTTAATTACCGTTTACTAAGGGCTATATTTATCTGTTTTAAGATGTCTAAGCTTGTTTTTTACTTTATCGTTTTGCAATTTCTACAAACATAACTTACTACATGAAAATACGTACAGCTTTACGTTATATCCAATAACAGCGCGATGAGCATGCGAATTTGAATTGTGAAAATAATATTAACTAGAGTTTGGTGGTGCACCTTTTACATTTTTTTATTTTTTTTTCTGGCTGCAAATTAAGATTTAACCCTCTGTCTTATCATTTATAAAAAGAGTGAAGAAAATTTGATTGTTTTTTGTACGGAATAGCTCTACAACTGAGACACTTAGAGATTATGGAATCAGTATTAATTCTTATTCATGTCAAAACAGAAACTTTGTAAAATTAGAATAAGTATCCTGTTGATGTGGATAATGCCAGCAGTTTGCAGACCCATTTCGTGTTTTTTTCTTTTGTAATGTTTGAAAATGTAAACAAAAGTTATATTTTCTAATAATAATGTACTGAATATATTTTATCAAGTATAACAGATCAAAACTTAAGAACAATATTTAATTTATAGTAGAGTTTTTGTTTCTAAACTGATAAAAAGTATAAAGTTGTATTACGTGAAATTAGATATAAGTAATTATGAAATTTCAAATGTTTTAAATACAAACGTATGTTTGTTTTTAAGGTTATGAGCGGTTTTATTTTATTTAGCTATTTGATGAACTACTTACGAAAGAAAGTGGGGAAGATGATTGAGACTTTATGAAGTTATAAGGCATTAGAAACTAGTGAAAATCAACTGAGCAATTATATTGTTTTTCATGCAAGCAAATTTTTATTGTATTTCGCATTACTATAACTTACAAAACTTGTAGCGTATAATTGCGTGAGTTGTCCCAAATTATTGTAATAATGTTTCACTGTTTCGTGTTATTCCAATTTTTCTTTTCTCACCTTTTCTTCTTTCAGAAAACTGTCATTCAGAATTTCAGCTTCAAGAAGAAACTCTGAAGAGTTTTAAGGCATCATGAGCCTAAAACATCCTCGTTTGTGACTCAAACTATTCATGTAATAAAATGAAGGCACCAGATATGAAATCTTACGAGTGAATAATATATCATTAAATTAAAAAGGAAATAAAAAAAGCCGTATTTTCTCTTACAATATTTTAATAAATGAATATCTGAACATGGAAATTTTTCTGAATTTAGGATTATCAGTACCACTTATTTATATATAAAATTTCCAGAATTATTTTAGGAATTATTTATGTTGGGATAAAATGCATGTTGATTTCAGTTATATGTTTCTTCTGGAAAATCTGGCATCATTTTTATTTTCTCCTAAAAATTCTTTCTACTAATTAAAAAGAACGGTGATTAGTCCTGTATAGAAATTGGTAAGTGATACATTTCATAATTAATATCCTAATTATTTCTTCTAAAATTAACTTAATATTCTTCGTTCTTTATTTCAGATGTAGCACCAACGCTAATCTCAGTATTTCCCGAACACACTGCCCATTCGGGAGAAGCGATATCCCTGAAATGTATATCTACAGGAAATCCAGTTCCACGAGTCACGTGGTATTTGGACGGATCCGTGATTGGTCAGAGCCCCCGTATCACAGCTGGGGATTACGTCAGCGAGCTTGGACATGTGGTTAGCTTCCTGAATATCAGTGAAACACGAGTGGAGGACAGTGGCGAATATCAATGTCACGTGAGCAATGATGTTGGGTCTGTCCATCATGCTAGTCGACTCAATATCTATGGCCCACCATTTGTAAGACGCATGCCAAATGTGACTGCCATTTCAGGAGAGGAATTGATCATTAGATGCCCTTATGGAGGTCATCCGATTAAAGGAATCCGATGGCTCAAAGGTAACTTGATTATAATTGACGTAATGCATAGTACATTAAAGCGAATAAACACTTGAGAGGAAGCAAATATTAATTAATAATCGACAGTAGACCAACGAAACATCATACATATACTGCTACATAAAAATCCTGGTCAGAGGAAAATCTTCTGTTTATCAATATTTGCAAAGAAAATTCACAGTATAAAAAAAAAAAAAAAAAAAAAAAAAAAACTAATTTGTGTTACACAGTATATCAAACTATGCGTTCATAATGTTAACATAAAAACTCTACGTAATTTCCCCCAAGGCGCAAAAGAAGTACACGCTATAAAGATTCAGATTATCTTGTATGTTTGAATATTTTAATTTACATTCAGCAGAGATCCTCAAATTGGAAGAGAAACATGTTAGCGTAAAATTTAAAATTAGGCAAAAAGATAATCTCTGATTTTTAAATAAAACTCTATCCATTTAGAGGGAGATTACACATTTGTTTCTTGTTTTCAGGATAAAACACAAAAATAAATATTTTCTTCTGAAAAGGAAGGGATTTTGTTTGTCATTTTTACACATGCAAATCTGCATTCTCAAGTAATTTTATAAATGCACTATGAATGAAGTTTGGTTGTTTCGCTTTTGACATCTAAGAGTTTCAGCTACTATATTGAAATAGAAGATATTTTATGATTAATAAATTTGTGGTCCATTGTATCCCATCTTCGATGATATTTACATGCAGTATTTCTCGAACACAATGCAGTATTTCTCGAACGTAAAAGTTTCAATTTGTATTTATGGGCAAGGCAATTTATTCTTCTGCGGATAACTACGTTTTCTTTTGGATCTTACTGGGTAAGATGAAAATATGCTGTTATTTTCGAAGGTGAGTAATTCCCTTAACAATTTTAACAATCTAGATTGATAGCATTGGACTCGATCTCATTAACATTGCGCAAACAGATAAGTTTTGTACATCATTTTTTGTTTTCCATTTCTGTACGCTATTTCCTTTATCTGTTAATTTTTTTTAAATTTCTACAAGCTACAGATCTGAATTCCAAATTTAATTAAATTATTCGAATTAAATTTCTATATGCTAACAGGAATTTAAATAATCACAGTTTTGTAAATCTTACATATTTTTGGCTTGACAACATTTGTTTTTGTTATTAACTACCGATACGAATTGATAAAAAGGTAACCAATTTTTTTTGTATTTGCAGTTAATTACAGGGATTAAAAATTAGGTTTTACACATTTCGAGTCAAAAATAGGAACCAATACCATTTGATAGTACAGCAATATTTTGAGATGAAACTATTTATATATTTTCAACTAATTCCGTTAACCAAAACTGATAAAGTTCTCCAAATACTTCCAACTTCAATCAAGGCATAGACCACGTTTCTTCTTCCAATTCCTATATCATGTTTCAAGTGTCTACCACAAGAAAATAAAATCCCATATCCACGAACAAACATGGAAAGTTTTTCACGAACTTTTCTTACTTTCTCCTCTGCACGATAGGAGAATTAGACGGCAACGAAGATTACAAGGCCCTATGTTTTACTTATTTGCCTCTCCGAGAAACCACGTTCTTCTTGGAGATTTTTTATTTGCTTCCTTAGATTGTCTTTTAGGAAAATAGATCTTTTTTTACTGCTTTAAAAATAGAAATTCTGTTCATCTTTCTTTCATTTCCATTTTCCTCACATCTTTGTGTGGGATTTTTGCATCAGGGAGGGATGGGGAAAAGAATGCTTTCCCTTTACTTATGTTCTATGCTCTGTTCACAGGAAGTAATTTTCCAGTGTACCTCCTTTTCGCATGTCTCCAGTCTTTCTCTTCTCCTTTCAAGGGAAAAATCAAGCGAGTATTCTTCTCGATCCTCCATCTTTAAGGGAGATTTTGCATTCATTGTCCTTCTCTTAAAAATAGTTCTCTCGATTTTAAAGATTTTATTTATTTATTTTTAACCTCCTCTTGTATATTTCTACGACGTTTTTCTGAATGCTAGGTGAAACGAGAATATTTTTTCTTCTTTTTCTCTGTCCCAATTTCACTATGCATTCCAGGAGAAAGTTTGATCGATTCTAGATGTCACTTCTGGGAAGAAAATTCGACATTTTTTGCTCTTATTTCTTTTTTATTATATTTATATATTTATGTATTATTTTTATTTTTCTTCTTGCTATTCTTACTTCAGTATGATTGCTCTATTTCAGGTGCAAATTCCTCTCCTTGATTCATCTTTTTATTTTTACGTCCATCGGAAACAATTTGAGCAGTTTCCGTTGCGGGTTTGTATTTGAGAAATTCATATTGCAAAAGAATAGGAATGAGCAATCTTCTAGAGAAATACTTCTAAATCCATTTCAGACTCCAACCCTCCCCTTAATATATTGAAAAAGAATCCATTTGCTGTTCTTTCTCTTTCAAATATTTGGAGTTCACTCTTTCCACTTTTTTAAATGAGATTTATTTAGCTAACAGAGCCTAAGCGTCATTTAATTTTATGAAAAATTTCCTTTCATTTATGTTACCTCGGGGTAAAAAGTATATTAAGAGGTCGCAGTCTTTTTAAATTATTGAAAATAGTAAAGCCTTTTCTGTAAGAGATATTTTTATACAACGTAGAAGAATGTGAAGAGAACAACTCTGAAAGAAATCGATAGCACGAAGTCAAGCAAATTTTTACTCAGTAGTCTTTTTTTATTCCTAATTTCTCATTAAGCTGCAAGTAACGTAAAAATATATCCTCCGCTAGTTTACACCAAGTGTTCTTTTGACGCTCAGTTGCTATTTTCATTTTTAACAAACTCCGTTTTATTTAAGTATGGCTATATACAAATAACTATTTTCTATATAACTGTTCCATTTTTTGTACTCTTACGTTAGCTTATGAGAAAGGAATTAAAACAGCTTTTATGCTATGTTCTCTTAGTACCCGAGAAACAAAAATATTTTATAAAATATCAGTTTCCAATGTTGTTATGATAATCCTTTAAGGCATCTAAAATTTTTTAATTAAACTCAATTGTAATTTGAAGGAACAAAAATATAGATTCCTATCATATTTTTTCCCATTTACGAACTTATCTTTTAATCTAGAACTTGAATTGAATGCGAAGTCGACTTTTCCCAGGATAACAGTTTCGCCCGACTTAAAGTTCGCAACAGTTTTGATTACAAGATGACTTTGCTTTGAAAATGTTGATTTTTGAACCTGAAATTTTTCAAATTATTTTTATCTTTTAAGTCATTAATCCATTTAAAAACAAATGCGATAAAGAAAAGACTATCACCGAAGAATTTAATCTTGATAGAATTCCCCAGATGTTTTCTTTGTGTTTGGGAGACAATCAACTTTGTTAATAGTGTTTTCTTCTCTCTTATTTTTCTTTTGCTCTGAGATTACATATTGTAGATAAAGTTTCGTATGCTCTGTTGCACTCTCCTCCTCTCTTTTTCCCGATGTTGTTATTTTCAGTTACGTTAGAAAAATAAAATGTTTCTGCATTATTGCTTGATTTGTTGCATTAACAAATTAAAAACATTTGAGTGCGAATACTTTTAACTGTTTATTGAAAGAATGCTAAATGTGTATAGCGTTTTTAATACTTTGTTTCAGTCACAGCATTTTTACTAGAATATATGCACATACAAAATTTGAACAAAAGAGAGATATATAAACTTAAAATTCTCTAGATAATAAGTAAAATAATAAATTAGTTACACTAACATGATGTAATTAAAAATGTGTATTTAAGTATTCTACATTTGTTTAAAAATTTATAGCACTGCTTTTAAAAGGCATACATATTCTAAAAACTCCTAAATGTTTGGATTCATCGCACACAAAAACAAATACTGCTTCTCACAGTGATTCGAAATGTTTACCGGTATTTTTTATTTCAGATGCTAATACTGATTTCCAAAAATTCAATTACAAATTTTAACAAAATCTTACGTTTGCTTAAGAATAGTATAGTTGTATATAAATAAATAATACATATTCTTGTTATAAAAAATAGTCTAAGTGTTGGAATAATGTTTTTAAAATGGTTTTCAGCAAACAGAATGCATATTATGCTAATCCCCTTCAACATATTTTATATACCCACACGTTACGCATTTTAATATTGTTACGAATTTGGTATTTAAAAAGCTAATGTTAGTTCAATTATAAATTAAATGGTTTTATTTCTCGCGCAGTGCAGCGCGTGACGAATATTAAAAGAAAGCTAAGCCAGAAAATTGAAAATACAAGAGCGCGTGCATTACATAAATAAATATCTCTTTTTGATTTCTAGAAAGTACTGGAAAATTCTAGCGCGTGATTTTAAAATCTTATAAAAGGAGGAAAACATCTCAGTTTGTAGTAGTTGCTTAGTTTGTTGTTGTTTAGAAAACTGCTCTTGTTGATTGTAGCGAATTCGCGGATTAGCGTTCTTTAGCTGTTTTGAATTACGTTCTATTGGACATTTGAAAGATAACTACTGTGAGATATTGTAATACTGCATGATAATTTGAGAAGATTTAAGCATTTTTGTTGCGATAATAATAAATTTTTGTTCATTTTTCCTCGGTCTTGTGCATTCATTTCATAACGAACCCGTACGCACGCAACAATTTTTGGTGTCAGAAGTGGGATTTGAATGCCAATAAAAAGAGCGATGGAAGAACAATTCAGGAAAATTATGATTGCATTTGCTGCTTTCCAAGAAAAGATGGAAGGAGCCGTCAACTCCGTTACAGAAGAAATTAAAGGCGAGATGATATTGGGCCAAGAATCCGTTAAGGAAGAGATGAAGGCATTCAAGCTGGTCACTTAACTTTTAAGGACGAAATAAAAGCCGTACAAGTAAAGACTGAAGAAAGTCAATACGAAATGAAAAGAGAAATTGCCTGCATAATAGAAACCAAATTCGATGCTATGGAAGGTAGAATAGATGTGGTTGAAAAAAAAGTTAGGCAAATTGAAGAAAAGGTTTCTTCTGTCAAAGATGAAATAGAAGATAGAGTGTCGGCTGTGGAGCGACGAGTCGAAGGAATAGTTTCGGCCTTCCAACAACAAATTGAAGAAAGAGTTTCTGCCGTCCAAGGACATATTGAACAACAAATCGAAGGCAGAGTTTCTACTGTCCAATGACATATTGAACAACAAATCGAAGACAGAATTTCTGCTGTCGTCGCCAAAGAAGTTGACACTTTAAAGAAATTCGTAGCGACGGCATGGAGCACTTCGGATGGTTTAAAATTTCTACACATGCCTGCTCGTCCCTCTCTGAAGCTATCGACATATGATGGGAAGACCTCCTGGCAGGTGTATAAGACACAATTTTCTATCGTGGCGGATGCGAATGGATGGGATTCCCAAGCTAAGACCTGTCATCTCGCCGCTTCTTTAAGAGCCGACGCAGCGGATATCCTTCAGACTCTTCCCGAAAACAAAATGTTAGATTTCGAAGCTCTGTCCTGCGTCTTGGAGCTGCGCTTCGGGGAGAAATGTTTAAAAGACTACAGCAGGCTCCAATTAAAATCCCGTCAACAGAAGCTCACCGAAACACTTCAGGAGCTCGCCAAGGATGTTGAAAGGCTGTCACATCACGCCTTTTCGGAGTGCCCGACAGAAACAAGGGAAATCCTGTCCCTGCAATATTTCATCGATGGCATCCGGGACCCTGAAATACAGAAAGCACTGCGAATGGCGGATGTTAAAGATCTGAAAAGCGCTTTAGTGTACGCCATGAAATTCGAGGCAGCCCAGCAAGCCACCCGTCGAGACCGCCATCCAGTCAGAGCTGCTCAGGTCCAGGAGCCAGGGGATCAAGTCACTGCTCGTTTAGACGATTTAACTAGACAACTGAACGTCTTGAGACGGAATATTGGTGACAAGAAACCGACCTTAAAGTGCTGGAACTGCAGTGTTAAAGGACACATACGACGAAACTGCAGAACACCCCAGGGTACGGATGTTAAAACCGCTCCTAACAAACAGCAGGGAAACTAATTAGTGGCCATCTCGCGGGGCGGAGGTTGCCAGATAATGAAAAGCCCCAGTTTAAAGCGCTTCAGATTTGTGCACTGAGAGGGTGCAGTAATGGACTTTTTATAATAGGACATATATATAATAGGAGTTCCCTGCAATATGACGATAGATACAGGAGCCAACGTTACCATCATCCGAAAAGATTTGGCTGAACAACTGGGAAGCAAACTTATCTGGACGCCGCCCTGCTTTACCCTACAGAGTGTTTCCGGTGAAAAGATCGACATCGATAGAAAAGTAAATGTTAACATCACGTTTGGAAGTGCCGCTTACCATCACACGGCATATGTAGCAGAGATCACTGATTCTTGCATACTTGGATTGGACTTTCTAAAGAAATACAATTTTACCTTGGACTTTAAAAATAACGAATTGCATTCTACATCTGAGGACATAGCGTTATTTGGAGTGATGATGAAGTCAGGAAAGACCGGCTGGAAGACCGCGACATGAAACCCATAATTGATTTAATGGAGTCATCAACCAGAAAACCTACCTGGCAGGACATTTCTATCTGTAGTTCTACAACCAAACAGTATTGGCACTCTGGGATTCACTTCACATTCGAAACGGCGTCTTATACCGGAAATTCGAATCGGATGAGGGATGATGAGGTCACTTTGGAATAATGAAGACTTTACAGAGAGTTCGTGAGCGCTTTTACTGGAATAATGCAAAGGATGACGTGCAAAAGTGGTGCCGATCCTGCGATGCCTGTGCAGGTCGGAAAGGACCGAAGAGACGCAGCCGAGGCAAGCTGCAACGTTACAACGTAGGGGCGCCTTTTGAACGTATCGCCTTTGACATCTTGGGACCTCTGCCACGAGCTGCTGATGGCAACAAATACATACTCGTTGTCATTGATTACTTCACCAAGTGGCCTGAAGCGTACCCTGTTCCTGATCAAGAGGCTGTCACAGTAGCTGAGGTAATGATACAGCACTGGATTTCCAGGTTCGGAGTGCCTCTTCAAAGTTACATTCCGATCAGGGAAGGAATTTTGCCTCGGCAGTAATCAAAGAACTATGCAAACTACTCAGCATGGACAAACCTCAAACGACGCCATTGCATCCCCAGTCGGACGGCATAGTAAAGAGGTTCAATCGAACCATCCTTAATAACTTCTCATTAGTGGTTTCCAGAAACCAACAGGACTGGGACAAGAAATTACCACTCTTTCTACTGGCTTACCGCAGTTCTGTCCACGAGACTACCGGCTAATCTCCATCACAGATGCTCTTCGGTCGTAACACAGTCTGTAGGGTAACGCAGAGCGGCGTCCAGATAAGTTTGCTTCCCAGTTGTTCAGCCAAATCTTTTCGGATGATGGTAACGTTGGCTCCTGTATCTATCGTCATATTGCAGGGAACTCCTATTATATATATGTCCTATTATAAAAAGTCCATTACTGCACCCTCTCAGTGCACAAATCTGAAGCGCTTTAAACTGGGGCTTTTCATTATCTGGCAACCTCCGCCCCGCGAGATGGCCACTAATTAGTTTCCCTGCTGTTTGTTAGGAGCGGTTTTAACATCCGTACCCTGGGGTGTTCTGCAGTTTCGTCGTATGTGTCCTTTAACACTGCAGTTCCAGCACTTTAAGGTCGGTTTCTTGTCACCAATATTCCGTCTCAAGACGTTCAGTTGTCTAGTTAAATCGTCTAAACGAGCAGTGACTTGATCCCCTGGCTCCTGGACCTGAGCAGCTCTGACTGGATGGCGGTCTCGACGGGTGGCTTGCTGGGCTGCCTCGAATTTCATGGCGTACACTAAAGCGCTTTTCAGATCTTTAACATCCGCCATTCGCAGTGCTTTCTGTATTTCAGAGTCCCGGAGGCCATCGATGAAATATTGCAGGGACAGGATTTCCCTTGTTTCTGTCGGGCACTCCGAAAAAGGCGTGATGTGACAGCCTCTCAACATCCGTGGTGAGCTCCTGAAGTGTTTCGGTGAACTTCTGTTGACGGGATTTTAATTGGAGCCTGCTGTAGTCTTTTAAACATTTCTCCCCGAAGCGCAGCTCCAAGGCGCCGGACAGAGCTTCGAAATCTAACATTTTGTTTTCGGGAAGAGTCTGAAGGATATCCGCTGCGTCGGCTCTTAAAGAAGCGGCGAGATGACAGGCCTTAGCTTGGGAATCCCATCCATTCGCATCTGCCACGATATAAAATTGTGTCTTATACACCTGCCAGGAGGTCCTCCCATCATATGTCGATAGTTTCAGAGAGGAACGAACAGACATGGGTAGAAATTTTAAACCATCCGAAGTGCTCCCTGCCGTCGCTACGAATTTCTTTAAAGTGTCAACTTCTTTGGCGACGACAGCAGAAATTCTGTCTTCGATTTGTTGTTCAATATGTCCTTGGACGGCGAAAACCTCTGTCTTCGATTTGTTGTTCAATATGTCCTTGGACGGCAGAAACTCTTTCTTCAATTTGTTGTTGGAAGGCCGAAACTCTTCCTTCGACTCGTCGCTCCACAGCCGACACTCTATCTTCTATTTCATCTTTGACAGAAGAAACCTTTTCTTCAATTTGCCAGACTTTATTTTCGACAGCTCCTATTCTGTCTTCCATAGCCTCAAATTTACTTTCTATTACGCAGGTTATTTCTCTTTTCATTTCGTCTTGACCTGCTTCAATCTTTTCTTGTACAGCTTTATGTCTTCTTTAAAAGTTACTTGACCAGCTTACAACTTTTCGTGAATGGCTTCCATTTCCTTTTTAACGGATCTCATCTCTCCTTTAACAGAATCTTGGCCCAATTTCATTTCTTCCTTAACTTCTTCTTTAAATGAGGCAAAGGCTGATATTAACTGTCTTAATTGCTCTTCCATCGCTCTTGTTATTGGCATTCAAATCCCACTTCTGACACCAAAAATTGTTGCGTGCGTACGGGTTCGTTATGAAATGAATGCACAAGACCGAGGAAAAATGAACAAAAATGTATTATTATCACAACAAAAATGCTTAAATTTTCTCAAATTATCATGCAGTATTACAATATCTCACAGTAGTTATCTTTTAACTACTCAAATGTCCAATAGAACGTAATTCAAAACAGCTAAAGAACGCTAATCCGCGAATTCGCTACAATAAACAAGAGCAGTTTTCTAAACAACAACAAACTAAGCAACTACTACAAACTGAGATGTTTTCCTCCTTTTATAAGATTTTAAAATCACGCGCTAGAATTTTCCAGTACTTTCTAGAAATCAAAAAGAGATATATATTTATTTAATGCACGCGCTCTTGTATTTTCAATTTTCCGGCTTAGCTTTCTTTTAATATTCGTCACGCGCTGCACTGCGCGAGAAATAAAACCATTTAATTTATAATTGAACTAACATTAGCTTTTTAAATATCAAATTCGTAACATTACATTTAATAGCTCTATATTTATCCAATCCACTTTTTATTATAGTTGAGCATTTCCGTTTTGGCTCTATTGGGAGGAAAGTTTTTAATGTTCCTAACAATACAGTAGTTGCCATTAATGTGATACTAAAAGTAATCGTATAGAAATTCACAATATGCTGTCATTTAAATAGTTAATGATGAAAATGATGGAAATTTCTTGTAATTAAAAAAAAATTGCTTAAAAGTTGAGGATATAAGAAACCTTAGAAATATATAACTTTTCTTTTCCTCACCAGTGTGAGTTTTGATATATCGAATTTTTTATTTAAATTTCCATTTGCATAGAAATTTTCACTAAATCTCGTATCTGACAATGTAACTTTTAAATATAAACTATATAGGTATGTGTTTATATAATCTAAAAATATATAACTATTAGTTGATAAATCTGATTTCTGCGGATCAGAACAAATGGCATTTTTATAAGTAACGTTCTTTCTCTTACAATGGACAGAATTAATTTTAAACTTCATGATAAATTTACTGGAGAACCTCTGAGCTGACGAATACTCATTTTTCATGCAGTATTTGACTAAAGGTTACATTAAAAGTCTTCTAGGAAGGGCTCTTTGTAAAATAGCATTATACAAGCAATAAAGTTAATTACATTTTAACATTATTTACTGACATTTGTCATTGTCGTCTTTTCTCGCATTTTAATTTTTTCCTTCTTATAACATATTAAAATGTCAGCGGAATAAATAGGAAAGGCGTTCAAAGATGCAGCTAAACTTGCTTAAATTATTAAAAATAAGTACTTACTTTCAGTTAATTAATTCGAAGATTTCTTTTGAGAGATATCGTTGCTAAGTTGGCCATATTTGATAAACTTCGCTTTATAGTGTAAGCTGTTGTCTGCAATTTTTTGCATTTATAAATCACGAGAAAGAGATTTATATACTTCAGCATTAATCACATAAATAACAGCAATTCAAACAAAATTGTTAAGACTCGTTTTATGGATAGCGATGTTGAGCAAAACGGCTGTCGCCCCACGATCAAACTGCATGAGAGGTAAGTTTCTCTGTTACGGAATGGCAACGAGAGAGAGATTGGTGTTCAAAAAGATGGATGATTGAACTGCGTTGTAACGATCGTTCTATGGATGTTGAGTATTGTAAAATGAACCTATTACACTGTGCTAAATAGTATTAAAATGCTATATATTAAAAGATTTTTCATCTGATCTAAATTTTAACAAACCGCTCATTATTTTCTCTTAAACTCACAATGATGTTCACGACAACGGCATTATACGGTGCTAATACTAAACTTAAATAATTTTCAAGTCTCGCTTCACTGCTTATCATCTTTCTCCACTGTGATCACGATTGTAAAATAGTTCTAATATTTTTATATATAAACTATCTGCTGATCATGGATTCTCTCTATTAAAAATTAATTTGTAAGATAAGTCGATAAAATTTTACTTCACGAAATTATGATTAGTTATGACGAGAATGATGACTAGTTAAGATGAAAATATTGATTAGTAATGATAAAAATTTGTTTAAAATAATGATCAGAAATAACTATTCTGTCAAATATTTGTAATTATTAGTATTTACGTACGTTAGATAGGTGTTAGTTTTAACAATATTTGGAAAAGTGTTTATATTTTTAATTCATAAATGACTTCTTTATTAAAAATTATGTTTTGTGTATTCATTCATCATATGCAAGAAGAAACATTCCACAGTGTTTTCTTTATCCTAGAAAAACAAGCATTTTTTAAAAATTTTTCTTCTGTTGCAATATGTCCCGGACTTCGGGTACATTGTCACACATTTGAGGCAAACAGTAACAATAAGAATTACAATTTTTAAAAAATGATAAATATTATTATTTTAATTAGTCAAAATAAATGATATCAAGTGGTTTTATGCACAGAAAAATTCTTTAACTAATCAACATAAAGGTCAGTCTTTATCAAGACTACAGTTACTAGAGGACAAACAAATGATAGCTTGTTTCCTTTCACACATTTAACATATGCCCACATACTCAAACTAAGCATTGCACGTTTTTTTAATTCATCATGCTGTAAGCATCTCCGCACATTAGGTACAACTATTTTAGGTTTCAGAATCTGTATCTGAGTTCCAAATCCTCTTTTTCCCCATTATATATCTTTAATTATGTTCTTTCTGAATTATTATTTTAACGTCTCCTTTTCCTTTAACTTTATTTTCATTTTTTCGTTTCTTATTAATTATGTTTTCATATCATTTTTACAACGCTCCTGTTGCGTATGTGTCCTAAAAGGTGGCATGTTTCCTTTTGCGTCTGCCTTTGTTATACTGTTTCCGAGATTAAGTCGTAAACAGAGGTCTAATTTTGATGGTAAAACTGGATAGAATAAAGTAACTTTCATGTGTACATTTAAAGAGAAAAACCTAAGTTCCGGACTCAAGATCTCTACCTACTCCAGCGCATGGTTTAGGACATGTGTTCTTTATTTATAAAAAATATAGCGATTAGTAAAAAAAAAATAAAGCGACGTTTTCAAACTAGAATACTTAGACAAAATAAATAGGAAACCGTTTGGAAGAAAAGATAAATTAATTTATCTTAAATAGAAAATGACTGCCATCTTTTCATGATATTGCTATGCTATTTCATAAGTGCACTCTCCTGTCATAATTGCAAATGCCTTCTTGATTATGCCCCCCAAAAAAATCGATTGTCATTGCGATATCATAATAAATTGCTTATCCAAGGAAGGTTGAATGTATCTTCATTTTTTGATTTTCTCCCCCGGGTGTCTGTGTATTACGCACCATTTTTATACCGATCAAAGCGAAAGGCCACAGGTACTTATAAAGAATGACAGGTAAAGTTTCTAGGAAATCGAGGCCTGATCGCAAAAGAAATGTTTCAGATTCAGATTCATAAGAATCCCCCTTCATTAATTAGCTACGACGGAGCATGAGGGACACTGACTGTATCTAATGGGGCTCGTCATAAGAATCATGTTTAGTGAAAATTCTGATAGAAAATTTTTAAGAGCAGCTGGTAACATGTGTTATATTTGCACTAAAAATTAGAAGAAAAGTTTACTTCTGTTTTTATTTTAATAAATTTAATATATGATTTTGTTACTAGTACGTATCAGTTGTTGGTAAGAATATTGTACCAAATGTTTAATAAAGTAAATATTCTTCTCTTCCTGATGCAAGTTCAAACTTCATTATTTGCTACAGTATATTAATGAAAGGGCATGATAATTCCAACAGTTTCAAGCTAGCCTTAAATAATTAACATAGAAGTGAGGAAATTTCCTGCGTTAGCTTAATGAAACCTAAGAAATTTAATGATCCGTTTCCAAATTTTTACATCAGATTTTATAGAACAGTTCAATACACGAGTATAATGACGCAGTGTATTGATTTCTTATGTTTTATTTAAAACTCAGACGCAATGGTTTTCATTATTAGCAGTTTGGAATTTTAATGAATGTTCATGTAAACTAACTATGCAATTATGGTTTATAATCAGGTGGAATTCTGCTGCCTCTTAACCATCGCCAAAAGATAAATCATGGTGGTAGTTTGACTATCCAAAGTGTTGAACCAGAAGCAGATAAAGGAGAATACACATGTGTGGCCAGAGACAGTGAAGGAGAGACTGCATCATCATCTACATACGTATCAGTTGTTGGTAAGCAAATTTACATTTTGATTCCTAAAGAAACGTATTTATACAAACTTTTACTTTCCCAACCAATACAGTAACTAAACATTTATGGGCTAACATTTTCTTACATTTTACAGTCGTCCTTTCTCTTAAAAAAGAAATTATATGTGTTTTATTGCTCAATGTTATAAAGTAGTTCTTCAGATGCTGAATGTATTTTCTTCTAACAGAAATTGAAACTATGATTTAATCTTAATGCCAAATGTTACTGGTCTCATTACCTATTTGGTTCAAAGTATGATGTCACATCTAGTTTTAGATTACAGGTTCTATAAATTAATACTGTTATTTAAAAATAGTCATCTCATTAATATATCAAAGTTCGTTCCTCAAGAGATATTCATTCGTAGTTAACTTCGCAACCAGATATCTATCAAGATAACTGAATCCTTTAATACTGTTATACTAATCTAGTTATCTAAGGATTAACAGAGAATCTATAGAAATTTGCCACTTGGAAATACAAGAAAAAATTTTAAAAATTTAAAAACATATGGAGGAAAAAATATACTATATTATTCCCTAAATGTGGACTATTAATCTTAAAATTGATAGAAATCTTTTACATCACGGAAAAACAAAAACAACGAAAACGTTTAGTTCCGAATAGGAGTAAGTCTTCGCAGACACCCCCCCCCCCGCTTAGCGAATATTTTTTATTCCAGTTCTCTGTTGTTTATGATTGCGATGGACTAATGCAGAATGCCTTTTAATAATGCTTCTAAATAGCCAAAAAAAAAAAAAAAGTGTTAAGCAACGTGTCAGTGTTTTCATTTCAGGTTTCATACATCGATTTAAGTAATAAGTATAAATATCCGTTTCGTATTTAATTATATTTCTGTAGTGCTTTCTAATAAATAAAGGAAAGGAACGAAATAATTGTCTGATGATGGTAAAGCAAACGTAAGCGGCTGAGATGGATAAGGCCAATGTAATATGTGGTACATGTATACATTTCAATATCCAAAGATCTAGCGGAAAGTGCTTCTACGGCATTATTGTAAGTTTCCTAACTAAATTTTCTTTGAAATGGAACAACTTACACCTGATTCATCTTCGAAATGGCTTCTGATACTTGATTCAGTGTTGGTAATATTCCTGGAAGAAATGGCACAATTATCTCTTTTGGCACTGACGGTCGTTTCATTTCAATAAAAAGAATGAGTCTATTTCATACTCTGTAGTCTGCCAAATAAATCGTTGGCAGCGAAAATTACTATTTTACTTCTTTTCTTCCTCGACAATTAGCCAGAAATTAATTAATTTTCATTTACTAGTTAGT
The DNA here is from genome assembly GCF_044657685.1 of Stegodyphus dumicola. NCBI lineage: Eukaryota > Metazoa > Arthropoda > Arachnida > Araneae > Eresidae > Stegodyphus > Stegodyphus dumicola. The sequence continues at coordinate 91,379,710 of NC_140772.1, read as the reverse complement.
ATATTCAAAATTTAACAGACGTTTTCACTCACATAAGAACTCTGTAGTAACCTCCCTCCCACATACAAAGTCCCTCTCACTTACCAAAAATAGCTTCTCAATAGTTCACCGCCTGTAATAACTCAAAGTATCCCCACTGCTGATAACGGAATTTCTGATAGTTGGCCTATACCACCCCTTCTGAGTAAGTAAGAAAAAGAAGAGCATTAGCGACATCCCACTAGAAAAATGTAAGTTAATTAATTCATATTCTGGCCTTTTGTATTTCCTGTACATTTCACATTGTACATTTCGTTATTTTTTAATATATATATTTTAATTTTTCAACTTGTTTTCATTTGTTTTGCAAAGATAGAATCGTTTATTATTCGATTATTATTATTTATTATTAGTTCTTTATTGTGTTTCTCATGTTTATTTCAATTGCTTTGAGTTTTATTTCATAATTCCAGTTAAGATTACTACTGTTTATTATTTTTATAAAAATAGTCTTGAATTAACATGCATAAAAGCGAGGGTGTCGGGGGGGGGAATTACTCAAGTGTCTTGTAATTTTTACTACAAAATTTGGCTATTCACTCAAAATTTCTAAAGATTCTATTGTCTTAGCGAAAATGCTACATTCAGAATGAGTTCTTTGGTACTCTAATTTGGCTTTAATGTCTCAAGTTTTCTAAAAATCCAATCACTCAACTGAACTACAATTTTGGCCTAACTAAATTTGCCACTTCGGCATCTTCATTCTTACTTGAATAAAAGAAGAAACATTTTCGCATTTATTAATTACTATTCATTGAACGGAAGTTGGTTTGTTTAACTAATTTCCGATCAATGATGACGATAATTACTTGGTTTATTAAACTTTTTTTTCAAAAATTGAATTTTTGTTATTCTTGATTTAAATACAAATACCTTATAAATCTTTTTTACGATTTAAATTCAAGTCCCCTTAAAGAGCTTTTTTCCATGATTTACATTCAAGTTCCTTTTAAAAAACAATTTTTGGAACTAAATTTCATACTTCTGGGTTCCCTAATTTTGATACATTTCACTAAATTTATTATTAGGAGATAATATAATCAATATTTCTTTAGTAAATAAATTATACATACACATATATATATATATACACATGATTGGTTATTATGATATATGTGATTGGATTTCGATGATGCATCATGTTCATACCCAACATACAGTTGCAGTCTAATTTTAAAAATTTAGGGCTGAAGAAGAAAAGAAATAAATCATCAAGGCAACTTAAAATTTGTTAAAAATTAAATAATTACATGTTGGAACAAATGAGACACAAGCTATAAATTGATTTAATAATGCTATATTAATCAGGGATAAAGTTGTACTATAAAAATATAATGAATTCCTTACTTATGTAATGAACGACTTATACAATGAAACTGACGATTACACTTAAAAACTTATTTTAATTAATTCGTTTATGGCTAAAGAAACTAGTTATAGTTTTTTACCTTCCTCTTCGGAAAAAGCTGTTTAGTTCTAGCTTAAAAGTCGAACAGCCCACTCTGTTTCAAAAATATGGATATAAATCTGAGCAAGATATGAAGTATAATAAACAAAATAATTAGTTGCATAAAATTCATATTATGGAGTCTTTATTTTGAATTCAGATACCTGATAATTACTCTAACCGAGCTTTTAAAAGTTCATATATAAACTGGTAAGCTGCAAAACATTCAAATCACATGCACCTCAAATCTTTCTAAAATTACTAACCATATAAAAACGAATGAAGTAATTATTCATGTAAGAATTGCATATTAAAAATAACGGGAATAACGAATGACGCAACCCACACAATAGTATAAAAGAGAATGAGAAGTTCATCCGACCCCCTCTGCTTGAAAGGACGCATGGTGTAATATTTGAGGCTTAACTTACGATAGTTGTAGCATTAATTTCGAGATAAATTATTTGAACTAAGTATCAGTATTTACATAAGGACAAAAAATGCGCCAATTTTTACATAACATAGATGTTACAATTTTGTTTATTTATATATCGTATACAACACATGTTACACAAGCAGTAAGTATCTCTTAAACAGGTTTAAACAGATGCAATGTATAATGTTCTTCAGTACCATGAGCTTTTCGACGAAAATATACTTAATCCTGATAATCCGTTTAAGTAATGTGTTAGAAGAAATTCTAAAATTGCATTATCGTAATACTAATGAATTAATTTGATAATTCTGAAATTAAATAAATTTCCTTTGCAAAATATTTCGATGCTTTAAATCTTTCGTTAATAGTAATATTAGAATAGCTGTGTATTACAAATTGTACATGATTATCATAACTTCTGGTTTTGTTGCATATTAGATAACGAAAAATATAAACTTTTTGTAGCCGCCCAACCAGTGTAGTGGTTAGCGACCCTGAGTGCCGTACCGAAGGGTCAGGGTTCGAATCCCAGAGAAGGCATGGAGGTTTTTAATTGTATAGTGTCTGTGTGGCACAGGAGCATTCTAAATATGTGGTGAGCCGAAACTCCTCTTGAGAGGTTGCTGGTGGATGATCACCAAGATCCCTCAACCTCACTGCGATGGCTTTTTGATTCTGGGGTTATCTGAAATCTAGGCTGTACGCATCAAATCCAAGAGGCTTCTCAGAATTGAAAGATGCCACAAAACGTGAATATAGCTTCGTCGTGCGATATTATGTTTGCCATTGTTATCAACAATCTGCCACATACCATACGATTCCGTCTGCGAAGATGGGCACGTTTAAAACTTGTAATTGATATAAGTTCCCCCCCCCCGTTTCACGCCTTGTGTTATCATTGGTCTTTTACAATGTACAAATGATTTACGCCAGCAATTTTCGTCATAGGTGTATCTTTCCAACGCCGTTTATCGTTTGTTTGCAATATGCTGAACAATTTACTAAGGAAAAAAGTGCGAGTTGCCTTTCGAAAATTTCTAAATGTTTTCCATGTATGAGCAAACATAAATACCATGTGCCTAAATTTGTTATACTAGTACTAAAATAAATTACGACGGCTAAATTAACAAATAAATGTTATATTTACATAATATTAAAAGAACTGTATATTTTATTTATTTATTTTTGCTGATGTGCTGTCACACTGTGTATGCATTTATGATTTTGTCAAATGCTGTGTTTCTGAAATATACATGAATTTTTTGGGAACGCTAATAGTTAATGCTACTTTAATTAAAATAATATGTACACTTATGTGATGTTATGTGACTTTTGAAGTTAGGTCTCAAGATAAAGGCAAACAAACACATTGCTATGTTAAGAATTTTTTTTTTAAACTTAGCTTAAGTTTGCTTTTTAAGACACTAATTTTTGCAAATGAACACAGCTTCCTCCCCTATTGTCTACACTCATGGACACAATCGTATTTTAGGAAATTTTCTACTTCTTTCCTTTTCTCTCTATAGGCCTTTTTTTTCTATTATATTTGGGCCATTTATTTTAGTTTTATACTGTCCCATCTTTTCGTCATGGCCTTTTGAACTCGTATAAAATGTACGAAGTCCTTTTTAACTTTCCATCGGTGGAGAAAGACTTAGCGGGTGCAAAACAAGACATCTGTCTAATTTGTCTATCTTCAAAAAATGAAGGCAAGGAAATATCAACAACGTGACTTCGCGACTTATTATAGACACCAGCGTGCTGATAAAATTACGAAACACACTATTAAATTCCGTTTCACTGAATTTGAGAGCAAATATTAATGCCCGAACTGCCACTGGTGTTGTAAGTTTTACCATGTCGTATAGTTACGATTTACACATTTTCATGAACCTAGATTTTTATGGAATTTATAGCTGTTATTTGCAGCTCTTGTGATTTGTGTTTTTACTTTTAATCATTTATCTTAAGTATTTATTCTAACCTCCTTGGTTTTAAATCATCACAATCTTGAGAGCATATTTTCAAATAACAATATCTGAAATTTCATTTCGATTGATTGAGAAGATAGGCCACTAAGGTTTCATAAGGTAAGTTTTTCCACTATCACTTTGTAGATGAAATATAAAAATTTCTCTAAAACATTTGGTGAAAAATACTATACGGTATGTATTAAAACATATTGTGAAACTTCTCCTGGTGACCACTTTTGCAAGATTCCAATACTTTAGGAAAGATAGGCAATAATGTTCAGTACTCCCAATAATTATACTTTAAGACCCCAACCTCTACAGAATTCCAGAATTGTCTCGAACCTTGATTGGTCGCTTTAGCAAAGATTGCCTTTGTACAAAACATAGATCAGATTGTGTATTTTAATTGTGAAAATGTTTATTCTTATTGCAAGAGGTGATCTTATCTGTAAACACATATCGTATCTTGCACAAATGCACGATTACTTAATTTCCGACAATTTGAAATTAAGTTTAATTTCTCATTGAGTGAATGTAGAAAAGTTAATCCCCTAATAAAACTGAGGTAATTAATACTGAAATTGTAACATTCTGTACGAATATATTTCTCCAATCAAATTTAGCAATCGTTATGTTTAAAAAGTATATTTCAATTCCATTTCATTTTGCCTCTTGGGAAGAACATTCTACCACTTATTTTAGTTTCGTGGCCTCTTTACCAAATAAGTTGTAGTTAATAGAATGATTAGGAATCTATTATTAAGGGCTAGTTTGAAGTATTTTAGCATTCGCAATTTAAATTAACGTTTGCGGTTATTTAATAAATCTGTTTCACATAAGTAGTAGGCTAGAAAAACTTTTATACAATTACAATTGCATTAAATAAACGGAATACATTGGAATTTGGCAACTGTACTAAACATTTTCTGTGGAATGCACTTCAGAAACATTGATCTAAGTGACTTCTTAAGTGCTCGTTACGCATGCTTTAATGATTTTGAAAGCACCAGCTTTATAGTTCATCGATTCTGCTCGCCAGTAAAGGTTATCTAAGATACAACTCTAGTTTCAATCCGCTAAATTATAATCGATTTCTAAGTTCCTCTTTGGTGGCTAAAGCAAATGTAGATTTCAGGTTCTCTTCTCAAAACAATTTATTGCCTAAATATGTAGATTAATTCTATAACTATTTTAATGAATTCATCATAACTATATCTATATGGCTCTCTAGCTTAACTTCTTTTTAAGAATGTATTTCAAACCAAAATTTAGTTCATTGTTTTAGCTAGAAGCTAAAAGTAACAAAATTTGCTCAAACATTATACATAAATTATCTTATTAACTACAAAGTGAAACTAATCCTTATATCTTTACATGACAGTTTACTTATAAATTAGACTGCTTTCCCAAGAGGATAGAAAACATAAAGCATGTTACACAAGTATTCATTTCACAAAGCTTCTCGAATACCAGTTAATGGCTTTTAATGACTTTATTAATTTAAGACATGTTTCCAAGCTTGCACTTCTCCCTTTTATGCGTTCTGATATCTTTCCATGCATTTTCAACAATTTTTCACGTCAGTTCAAAAATTGTCAGCTTGCTGTTAATTCAGTTTTCGGTATTAAAATACATTTAAAATTTTTACTCCCAATTTCATTAATATCAGACTAATAATAAAATTAAATAATCGGTTGACTTTATGTCTTTATAGTTATGTTTATTCAAAATAATATGAACGCTGTTAGAGGCGCAGAACTTTACATTTGCAATTTAAAATTCGTTCGAGTATAAAATACGTAATGTATTTTGTCTGACTGCACTTTTCTAACAAATCGCTATGGTTGAGAAATTCATTGCGCCTGGCTGTACACGATTATTTAAAGAATGCTTTATTCCACATGTAGGAGAATCATTTTTTAAAGGGCCTACCAGCGGCCGAGCGGTAAAGTCGCTGAACACTGGTAGTTCGGTCCGAGGTTCGAATCCCGCGAACGGTCTGGCTGCATGAGTGGCCTCGTAGTTTTCCCCATGTGTAACGTGTATACGAGCCAGTTTCCTTTAGAACGTCCTCCACGAAGATATCCCTCCCCTTAGGCAGATAGCCCTAGTGTGCTTTGCCATAATTAAATACGCCACTACACCATACCATTTTTTAAAGATTTTTCCTTTCGAATTTAAAGATTTTAGAAATCATTACAATGGTTATATAAATTAACATTATGACTAGAACATTTCAATATACTTAGAGAAACGTATTTTATAAACTGCACAATTTGAATTATAGTGATATATGTTTGCACTCCAAAAGAACAGAAAGTAGAAAAAAAGACAAATATTATTGGAGATATTTTTTTTTCTTTTTCTAACCATAATAGTGAATCGATTTTATTAGATTTTTAGAAATGTTTAATAAATTAATATTATATATTGATTAGTATTCATAGGCCTTATCCACTGGAATTTTTATCATCAAAATCTGATGATTGTATGAAGCTCTGATGATATGAATGCAAGACATATCATCAGATATCTGGTGATAGTAAAAAAAAAAAAAAAATACAATCTGATGATTGCATCTTTTTCTAACCTTCAGCCTACCAGCGGCCGAGCGGTAAAGTCGCTGAACACTGGTAGTTCGGTCCGAGGTTCGAATCCCGCGAACGGGCTGGCTGCATGGGTGTTTTCGTGGTTTTCCCCATGTGTAACGTGTATACGAGCCAGTTTCCCTTAGAAAGTCCTCCACGAAGGCATCGCTCCCCTTAGGCAGATAGCCCTAGTGTGCTTTGCCATAATTAAATACACCAAAATACACCAAAAATATTTTAACCTTCAAATATTTCTAGGAAAAAGATGCTTAGGAAAGCATATCTAATTATTAAATAATAACTAAATTTCCATTAAACCATTAATGACAATTAATAACTAAATTTTCATGGAACCATTAATTGCCATTAAGAAGCATACTTCATCACTTTTCATTGATAAACAATGTACTGCCACAATTTGAAAGACGAATTGAAGGAGTTGCGTGTTTGGTAAAGATTTATCAATTTCTTATGACATCGCTTTAATTTTCGTTTCTGTTTTTCCCATGTCGGCAAAATAAATTTTTTGGTGATATTAAGTTAAATGTTTTCATGCACTAAAAAGATAATATTTAAAAAAGTTTTAAGTACTAACCTTTTCTTGGGGCTGGAACAGCTATGGTGTACGCGTTCACTGCATTAAATAAGGCTCAAGGAATATTAACCATTTTCCCATGGGCTATAGAGCTTTAAAATTTACAACTTAATGTGGAGTAGAAAGCGACAGACCTTGTCGACACTTCCAATCTGCCAGAATATCCACTAAATGACTTCAAATATCGGTTCCTATAGCTTTCTGGAAAAGGATCATATATATAGTATAGCATTGATATTACGTATATAGCATATATTTATGAAAACATTCTTTTATTCTTTGACTGAATGCAATTGTGCAATCATATTTCACTTCATCACTACACTTGGATTATTTATGTATTCAATTTGAATTTTCGATGAGATTCTGCTTGCCATAATATAGTTAGAATTGTGCTCTTTATTTAATAACTGATTTTAGTATTATTTTCATGCTCCCTTAAAACGTGAAAAAATGACTTCTCATTTCAAATCATGACTGAAAATAAATTTAAGCAGAAACTTGTTGGGAGCGTATTTTGTTATTTGCGAAAAAATATTAAAATGTATCATGATTGTCATATGCACCATACATTTCACGTTTTAAATGGTTTAGATTGTCATTTCCATCTGATGTTCTGTTTAGGGCAAAATGTGAAAAAGAAAGCATATTTATTTAAATAGTTAGGATATGAATGTTCAAATGCTTGCTGCAAATTTTGAATTATTCTGAGCTTGGATATAGTGTTAGTTCTTATCAGGAAATGTTACAGCTCTTTCCCAGTAATTTCGAGATCCTATTAAATGAAACGTTTGAAACCTAAAATACCGCAAAATTTCAGAAATAATTCATGATAATTTGAGCTTTCATAAACTCGCTATCCTAGGACGAATATATGTTTTACCGTTAATTTAACCTGAATCTACAAGAAATTAAAAGAACCATTTCCTAAAAGAGAATAAAATTTCTATAACGACATCAGAAGTTTATTAATTATCAGGATCCATTTCAAACACTCTGGATTTTAGAATGTCTATATTTATTACAATGAAAAGATAAAAATACTCTCCCGTTTCTAAAAATGGATAAATATTACTCGAATCATCAATATTAGTATTTGATGTTTTTCCAACTCATATATACAGTTTAAAAATTTCATCCGGGCATGGATTTAATCATGTAAAATAAGTTTATTTCATTATTATATCAATTTCTTTCAAGAAAATGTAATCGATTTACATTGTAGAAAAATATATTATGATGCACACTGGTTGCTGAAGTGATAAGTAAGTATATTTTAATTAATATGAGAAATTAATGATGGGTATTTATTCATTTATTACTGAGTATAGTACCTATTGATATAAATCAGTGGTGTACTGATTCAGAAATAGTATAGTACTATTTTTTAATACCATAGGCTTGTTTTTGTAACATGCTTAAAATTAGTATAGTAAGTTGCAAGAGTGACAAACGATACAATAATACTAACAATTAAGTTATTACTACTAATTTTAAAACTAAAAACTAACTTTCAAATCGGATTATTTTATAATAACTCTGAGAATATGTTATTTTGCGCGTGTGATTTTAAAACAAAATAATTTTAAAAGCGGCGGCTTAATTTTGAATATATCGGGGCGTTTACAAATATTTCCTTTCTAACAAATTGTCTTTTTTTGGTATTTGTGCGAAACTGAATTAAAGGCTGAGGAAATTCAACGCGTTCAGTTTACTGATTTTTGAACCACTAATTTAATTTAGTAAAATAAAAGTTTTCAGCGCGATGTAAGTCAATTTATCCAACACGCTGAACAGTGTGAATAGTGCAGCCTAAAGCAAGCAAATAAGCTGTTGATTTCAAGAAAGCATTTAATAACTGTTTTTTAGTATCAGAATCTTCGTTCAAAGATTTGTAATGAAAAAAGGAACTTAAATCGTAATAGAATGACGAAAAATCGCTTCCATAACACTATATGTATATAAGCAATTTTATGGGATATCCAGGAAACAAAATTACCACGTTTTGCTGACTAATAGAGTTGTCTTTGGTGAAACAGTCCTCATTATTATTTTCTTTGTCATCCTCAAAATTTATCTATGATTTATACATTTTTAGCGCATAGTTAATACTTTATTTACTGTGTATTTTGCTCACTGGGGATATTACAAAAATTAATATTTTATGTTTTAAAATTTTTCCTTTCATCAGTGTTTAAAGTATTCTACGTTATTTTGAGAAGCTACATTACTTTTATGTGATTGTGTGACGCGTGCTTAAGAGGAATAAAGAAAGAGTCACGTATTGCCAACGGATGAAAATATAAGACATTAGAATGCATCAAAGTACAATATAAAGCTTCCGATACGGAGAAAATAAGTTATTGTCACTACGTTTAAGTTTTCATCAACGAAATAGCCTTTAAAATTGATTTATTAAAGGAATAAACATTCTCCGAATCGTCATTTATTTTAATTAGGACATATCCCAGATATTAGATCATTAATATTGGTTTATTATCAGCCGTGAAGGCCTTCATTTGTCCATAATAAAATTACTGTGATAGAGGAGGGGCTCATACGTACGAGACAGAATGTTCATCGCGATTTTCATTGTGAAACAAAGAATGTGGTATATTGTGTTATTTTTCTGCGGAAACGTCGAAGTCGCTAATTTCATAGATTTTTCTGATGATTTGATAAAACATGTGAGTATGATTAATCATAATCATATCCAAGAGAAGATTGTTTAAAATTTCAAAATCAAGAAAGCAAAGCTTAAAAAGTCTTAGAATTTAAACGTCATTAATCACCAGCTGTCTTTTATTCGGAATATTTACCTCAAAATAAATATACCCGTATTTGTCTTTTCATCACTTACACAAATTTATTTTATGCAATCTTTTATTGCCCTAGAATAGTAGAAATCAAGATTAATTTCGATCATGTACAATATTATTTAATGCGTTCAAAATGCATTTTGAGGAATGTAGATTAAATTATTCAAAAGGCAAAATGAGTAGAGACTTATGTTCTAGTTATATCTTATTTTAACTTTTCCGAAATCTCTTTTGTTCACTTTTCAGTCATTCTGTCATATTGCGCAAATTAATCTAAAAATAAGTTTTGTTCATTAACCGAGTCAAAGACAAATTGAAAGAATACAAGGAACTAGGGTAATCAAAAACTGCATTAATTAATGTATGATGTTTCCTTAAGTAAAGATTATTTCCTATCTTGTTCATTTGCGGTTTTGCAGCTGAGGATGGTGGTTCGGTAAAACCATCGAAACTAGTCCTGTGAAAATTATGTGAATATAACGCTGATTTTTGTTGTTTAACTTCTGCATTAGTAAAGATAATCTGTTACACAAGAACCTAAGTTACCTGTGTTTTTTAATCATTAGTTTCAAGCATACTTTACCCACAAAGTTAGTCGAAAGGACAGAATGAATTCACAAGGACATACAAAAAAAAAAAAAAAAAAAAAAAAAAAAAAAAAAAAAATATCACAGTAAAGAATGAGTAATATGACTTCCTAGTACCGTATATTAAATTATATACATTGTTTTGCTGACTTCATTTAAACTTAAGTAGTGATTCCTGAAGGCAAAATGAAAATTACATAAAAAATTGCAAACTTTGAAATTTAATATCTAGATCAAATTTTGTCGCTCGGGAGACGAACTTCTTATAATTTTAGTTTTTCATAACAAGTACAAAATTTTCTCAAATATAAGTATAGAAAACTGCAGGTCACATTAAAATTTAGATTTTGTTATTTGTCGTAAAACCATTACTTTTTTTTTAATTCGACATTAGCTAAACACGAATATTTGACAATATATGACTACTGTCAACGATTGCAAAAATAAAGGCCGGGTGAGGCTCGGCTTTAAAGTCTTTACTCGGCCTTTATTTTCGTAATCGTTGGTCGTAGTCACATAATTCCAATCACAGAAGTGTTTTAAATGACGAAAATATTCATATTTTGGCAATGTCAGATTGAAAAAAAAAATTTTGGACAAATAACGAAATCTAATTTTTAATACTGGCCCTTGACTCCTATATTTATGATTGTTAAAAATTTTTACTCGCTGCGAAAAAGTAAAAATATATGATGTTTGACTCCTGTGCAACAAATATTAACCGGGATTTCAAAATTTTAATTTTTTTATGATTGTTTTATTTTGCCTTTAAGTATCTTTTAATTAAGTTAGAATAATTCTAGGACATATGTTTAAATGAAGTTTACCAAAAAATGTGATAATTTAAAATACCGTACAAGGAAGTCGTGTGCTGTCCACATCAGATTTTTTACTAAACGCCACTCTATTTAACCTTCTTGTGTTTTTAAATAGTTTTCGTGTTGCATTTAATCAATATAAACCCCAAAAACACAGCCAAGAGGTAAAATTTAACTAAAATTAAATGTAGATTTATTAAAACTACGTCATGTACAACTACCTAAAATTTAGTCACTAGTTCTGTCGTGGTAATAAAACAAACAAATACGTATTTGAATACACAGAATATCGAAGATAACTTCCAACGTCTATACTAACTTCAGCAGGTTCTAAGCCCACGAAATAACACTCACACACAGAAACAGTGAGTAGAACAGATCGGCATGATGCCTCAAGAAATAAGCTCCTTTCTGGAGCACTGCCAAAAGTCTTTCTCTGAACCTTAAATTCGAAAGTTATTTGAGCTCAACTTGGTTTTCATTCAGGTGGAACTTAGCAGAATAAAAAAAAAATGAGCCAAAGAATTATTGTAAAAATAATGTGTCAATTAAATTAAACCTTTAATCGTTAACAGGAAATTTCAAAACAGAATTATTTTTAGTGTATGTGTGATAATTAGAAATAAAATAAGTGTGTAACTACATAAAATGTAAATAATTAATTAAAAAAAGTAGTTGTTGATTCTTAGCTGAGACAAAGTAATAAGATGTAGATAAAAAGTTACTACTTTAACGGTATTTTATTGAACTACAAATAATACTACCATGTTATCAGCAAATCCTTTACTTTTTAACTATAGTAGTAAAACTAATTTTCTCTTAAAGCAAAACACTGGATTCTAAAACGAAATCCAGTATGAAAACATTTTCCAAAAAGCGATAATACGCAAAGTTAACATTTATAATTATTAAAATATTTGTAAGTCACTTTTTAATTTATTATTTACATTTTATGCCATTACAAGCATGAAGATGAGTCGATTTTAATTATTTACGTCTGATCTTCCTCCGCAAACGTTCTCAGTTATATTATTCAAAGATCAACCGTTCTTACTGTCACAAACACCAGTAGAGTAGTCGATACGAACTTGCTCTCTATTATTTAAGTATTATGTTCTCTATCATTACATATTTGATTCACATAACTTCTCCGTTAAGTAAATTGTATTTACGGTGTATTGCATACATTTTCTTTTCTTTTCTCTCTGTAATATTTTTTTAATTGCAATACATTTTATTTTCTTATGCAAGCAGATTAACATTTAACGGAGAAAGTAATCGAGTTTTTGTGGAACTTCTTCAAAAACTGCACGTTATAACACTCCTGCATAATGTTGAAAGTGCACCTTGTATTGAGCTGATATATATATAGGCTGAACTGCGGTGAACGGCATTAAGCGAGGCTATGAACACCCCCCCCCAAAAAAAAAATGAGAAATTAAATACAATAATGTATAAAATGTTTTATTTAATCGATTTTATTGAGACAATCTAAATGTTTCATTTTGAGGGCCGTAGTGATAACCAAAGTTGACATCGTGAACAAGAAGCTTGATAGATTTAATTGAGTTGAAAATTAAGTGTCGGTACGGCCATGAATTCTACCTGCAAAAACTTATATAATAAATAAACGAAAGTTAAAAAAATATGTGAAAATTTTGACAAACCTGATTTAAATTTAAATACATTTCTCCAAAAACCTTTTATCTTATTATCGGAAAGCAGATACGCCATTGGATTTCAAAATGCAAATATGCCTCATCAAATTATATAGAAGAATATCAGGAGGAGTATTAAATTCTTTATTTAATGTAAGCATAAAACTCTAATCTTTTAAAAATATAAATTTAAGCATGTTAACTCTTGTAAATTTTAACTGGAATTTTTACAAGTTTAACCAGTAGTAGTTCAAAAACTTCCTATAAAAATGCATATGATTGAATCAGGATAAAATATTGGCACCTTAGACGCATGTGCCAAAAGTAAAATTCCGTTCAGCATCAATGGAATTGCCTTAAGAAGGAATGTTATAGATGGATAACTTTGCTATTCATTCTTCATGAGGATTAAAACGTAACAACGGAAAAAACATTTTTTTTTATTAGCAGGCGTAATATAAATGATTCAGCCTGTAAACACGAGAATTACTAACAATACGGCGTGCGGTTATCGAGAAGCATTGCTATGCTTATAATGGCTTAAGCACAATGTAATTCCCTTATAAGGATGCAACATTTTATGTTGCTGCAGCTTGGTACATGTTCGGAAAAAAAAATTCGAAATAAGTGCGCTTTAAACTATTGTCTGAAGCAAAAAATGCTAAGCAGACCACCGAAAATGGTTAAAAGATGACGGAAAATTTTAAAGATCATCACAAAGTTTTCCAGCAGAAGAAGACAGTGAGAGTCTGAAGATCGGCAGAATAGTTGAGGTACTAAACGATGAAGGACTACGCAAACTTTAGCCACTGGAGTTCGATGGCATGTGTTTTCGCATCTTCCACCATCATCAAATTTACACCATTACTGGAAACTCTTACACTTCCTAATTACAAATGCACATGGTCAGAGACACAGACTCATGTCGCAATCTCGAAAGCTCGAAATTTGTCCAGTGGCAGACAAATAATTTTTTAATTTATCGAATGTAATACGTGCAGCAATAAAATACGTGTTAATCTAACACCTTGGATGACCAATCCAGATCCGCTTCAATTAATATTTGCTTTGTTATAATCAGTTTGTCAAATATATTTAACCAACTAGCTTATTAGAAGGTAAGCGTTACCCCCCATCTAAGGAAGAGAAAACATTTTATCACCTTTGGACTCTTAATAATTTACTGGCTGATAAGTGCTATTCTGGAATAGGATTTTGTGTTGTTTTGCCTTTCATTAGAGTATGTTGCGATTCGAAAAAACGCCATATATAATGCTTTCATATTTAATCTGTATGTTATTAATTAATAAGCTACACTATTTAAAAGCAATAAAATCAGTTCTTCAGAATATATTTTTTTTTACATTTTAATTTGACAGATTTATACAAAAATGCTCATTAGAAATCTCATTAGAAACATTAAATATTTTTATAAAATTGCATTACATTAATTGTTTCGCCTTTTAAATATATAGAAAATATATAATGTTACGATATTAGTCTAAACGCGTATTTATTTAATATCCTGGAAAATATTTAACTATTCCACCTGGGCTTTTTCTATCGATATAATAAACGACTAATAAATAAATATAATAAATGTAGTAAACTACTAAATCTACTAATAAACCGTATTTAAACTTTAAAAGAGTCCTTTTCGGTCGATCGTAAAAGCTTGAATCATTCATAATCTTTTTCCTTGGCTAATATTTTTATCTCATTATATCTTTATTAAACACTAGAATCAGTATGTACTCAATTTTTTTCGCAATGAAGAACACAATCTCGATGCAGTTATTAAAATATACTTTATAAATAATCAGAAAGGGAAAAAAAAACTAGAAATACGCGCCATTGGAAAAAATGTCACACATGAAAATAACGCAAGACAGTCGAAAGCACGTCGCATTAACTTTCTGCCTTAAGGTAATACGTATTGCTAATGCAGTTGTCTTAATATTTTTTTTTTCTTTTTACTACCCCAGTCTTATTTTAGTACATATATGTAATTAGTTTAATACAAAAGACCGTCTAGTCCTAAATAATTAATATGTATGCGTTTCCTAGATTTCCAGCTAATTTTATGCATAAATAAAAGTTTTTTGTGCCTGTGTGTCTTTTCATTTGTGAAAATATCACAAAATAGTGAAAAGTTAATTTGATAGTAAAAAAGCAATAAATCAAAAAATAATTTTCTCTACCCCTACAGAAACGTAATTCAATGCATTTGAATATTATTGAAGTTCGATTTTTTTTTTCTTTTTAACAGAAAAACTAATTATTGAATCATATCATATTTTGGATAAATATTTAAAATTTATAATCCAGTCTCCGTATTAATCTCCTATAAATCTGATTATAGGTTAAAAGTGTTTAAGGGGTCTCATACCTTGTAAATCCATCAAAAAAACGGAAAAAAAATTATGACTTAATTTTATTCTGTATTGTATTCTGAACACATTAAAAAAACCGCATTAAAAAATTCGCTATAGAACCAAAAATATAGCTAAAACAAATTGACACACTTTACTGATAAGGCAATGTTTACATTGGAGGGGGGCGTGGCCGATGCAGCTGTTTACTACTTTCGGATCTGTTCTATTCAGCTTTATCTGTGAAAAGTGTTATCTTTGCTATGCGAAATGCTAGATAACGAGCCACACAACCATATTATTCTTTTCCCCAACTCGCTGGAAGGAAGAAAATTCCTCAACTCTGCTTTATTTTGATCGTGAAATAATTTGAATGCTAGAAACGTGCTGATATCTTTGATCAGTATATGCACGTGCTCAGCTATATTTGATTAATGGTGATTTTTTGACTGCTTTTTTGTATTATTATCTTTAACTTTTTTAATTATTTAAATCCTTTTGAGATGGGTAAAGAGTATAATCGATCTGTCGGCTATAGAAGCAAAAAAGGCCGATATCATGGCCATAAGAAAAGTGATTCTCTTGTGAATGAAGGCAAGTCAGCATCTGCTAAAAAGCTGAAATTAGAGACTTCTAATCATGTGAATGATGCAGATAATCACAGTACTTTGCAAGGATATCGATTTATCGATGTTGGAATTTCATTTGCAGCTCTTGCAACACCATTGTGCTGCAAAATATGCCATTCAGAAGTAAGTTTTACTGAAGAATCAATTCGTGGTAGCTCATCAGTGTTTTCTGTAAACTGTTTGAAGTGCAATTCTGTGCAAAAAATAAACAGTTGCCCTATGCAAGGATATAAGAATAGTGTGCCTGAAATTAACATTAGGTTAGTTTATGGTATGAGGTGTATAGGCCAAGGATTAGCCAGCTTGAAAACATTTTGTGGTGTTATGAATATGTTACCACCAATTGCACAAAAGAGCTTCGATGTCATCACCAAAAAAATAAAGAAAGCCACCCACACTGTTGCCATGCGGTCAATGAAAACTGCTGCTGAAGAAGAAAGAGCAATTAGCGGTGCTAATGATATAAGTGCGAGTGGAGATGGTACATGGAAGACTCGTGGGCATACATCTAAAATTGGAGTATGCAGTGTGATTGGTTTGGAAAGTGGGAAAGTAATTAATTTGGAAATACTCTCTTCGTTTTTCAAAGCATGTAAAAGCTCTGCAGCATCAAATCATGATTGCAAAAAGAATCATGCTGGAAGTTCGGGTTCCATGGAGGTTATAGGTATGAAAAGAATTTTCTTACGTTCCCAAGAAACTAGGAATGTGCGATATGTCAAATATCTCGGTGATGGGGATACCAAAACCTTCATGGAAATAACGAAACTGTGCCCATGTGGTAAAATTCCAGTGGGAAAACTTGAATGTGTAGGCCATGTGCAGAAGCGAATGGGTACACGTTCGAGAAAACTGAAACAACAGTTACGTGGCATAAAGCTGAATGATGGAAAGACTCGTAGTGGAAAAGGTCGTTTGACGGATAGCATAATTGATAAACTTACTGTTTATTATGGGAATGCTAGTCGCTCAAATACCCATTCGCTACAGAGCATGAGAGAAGCTGTATGGGCTACATATTGCCATATGTCTTCTACTGATGAAGAGCCCATGCATATGTTTTGCCCACAAGGGGAAAACTCGTGGTGCAAATATAACAAACATGTGGCGTGTTCTGATTCAAATGAAGATAGTTTCCATCATCAACCTACTGTACCTGTAGAAGTGATGAAAAAAAAATTAAAACCATGTTTGCAGATTTATCTGCACCAAGTTTTCTCAAACGGTGTCTCAGCGGCAAGACTCAAAATCAAAATGAGAGTTTCAACTCGATTGTTTGGAAATTTTGTCCAAAAACTTCTGGTTGTGGAAAGACAGTCGCAGAAGCAGTTTTTGAAGCTGTCATAGCATTTAATGATGTATATAGAGGTCGCATGGATACATTAAACGAATTGGGCATAAATCCTGGTACTCTTGCATTTACTACTGCAAATTTAGCCGACATAGAAAGAGTTCGAACTGCTGAAATTCGCAATGATTTCCGAACTTTAGAGGCTCGCAGAAAAAAACGCTTGGAACAATTAAAAAAAATGAACAATTATTACAAATGAACAACAGTAGAAGGTGTTTACTATCAAGCTGCTGATTTTTAGTCATTTAAGTTTATTTTAATTTCTTTTTCATAATTATAACTTTAGTGTTTTGAGAAAATGCATCTTAATTTTCATGACGATCCGTGATCGTGAGGTAAGCTGACATGGAAAGTTCAAACTGCTGAAATTCGTGCTGATTTCCAAACATTAAGGGCTTCCATGAAAAAATACTTAGAACAATTAAGAAAAAATTAACAGTTATTAGGAGAAGGTGTTTCCTATCAATCTGGCAAATTTTACGGATGTAAGTTTATTTTGATTTTATTTTTTCTATAACTTAACTTTAAGCTGCGTTTTCTCAAAACACTAATTTTCATGACGATCCGTAAGATTAAAAAAAAAAAAAAAAAAAAAAAAAAAAAAAAAACAACTATTGCACGTATAAGCCCAATTTTTTTCCTGTGTATATATAGTTATATTATCTATAGAATGATTTAATATAATTTAGCTATTTACACATTTAGGTTATTTTTAATGAGTAAATAACTATAAATTTATGATATTTCTCTTTTTTCTTCAACTTTGCATAATTTATAAAATATTCATGTTAAAATAATTTTTGTATTGTTAATTCATTCTATAGATTGTAGTTTTGGGATCATTTTAAAGCAAGTTGTAAGCCAATACCTATATTCTAAATTTAGTTATCTTACGGATCGTAAAGTAACATAATTTTTTTAAAGTTATCTTATATTAAATGTATTATATTATTTTTTGTAATTAAATGAAGGGGATTATTTTATGATTTTCTTAGAATTGAAACATATCTTAAATGGCATTTAAATTTTTGTGTAATTTGAAAAAGTATTTAAAATCTTATGATTAGTCGAGACAGACACTTTCAGCATGCATCACGACTCTTTAGAAGGTATGAGCCCCCTTTTAAGCTTTGCAACTTGCAGATAATTTAGTAGCCTAGTAGTATAAGAATTAGTCTTCCAGGACGGAACTGGACATTTTTGGATCATACGGAAACCGGTGAACCCATGGCTAAGAGCGAGGGTATTTTTGCGGAGGACATTTTAGGGAAAGCTGGCTAATATCCATGTTATGCATGAGGAAAACCAAGAACAGTTCCATGCAGCCAGCCCGTTCGCCGACACTGGAACCCGGCCTCGACTGCAGAAGTTCAACGATATAACTACTCAGAAAAATCGGGATTTCATCTCTCAGGAATCAAGATCATATATCTGAAACACATTCTTAAAAATAATAATGTCAAATGCAACGAAAGAATCAACAGTGGATTTTTTCAGCATAAATTATAATACTTATGCACGTATTTAATACCGAAATGATTTGATTATTCGAGGTGTAGCTGTGCTTCTTTTCACTGAATCTTTTGCGCTTGCAATAACTGTTTTTCTCATTTAACAATAATTATTTTTCTCAATTTCTTGCAATTACTATTAGGCTTGCAATAACTATTTTTCTCAAGATAATTTTTATTCGGTGGTACAAGGAAAATGCAATTAGCTTAGAGTAAAAAAACACTAAAGGCCTTTCGTTTTAGCTTTGCATTTATTAAAAATTGGGATTAAATCTATGATTGTGGACATCTGAGAAAGCAATGCATGACAGGCTGCGAGCTCAACAGGAGCGTTAAAAACCTTAGCAAACCCTTTTGGACGACAATTAAAATCTTTAAGATTTGGTTTTATTAATTAATTATTATTATCATCATTAGATAACAAAAGCAGCAGCAGTATTAGTAGTAATAGTAATACAAGTGATTAAAAATTTCAGTTTATTGAGCTATTCCAAGCAATAGATATGGCTATTTTTGCAAATAAAATACTGTTTTCATTTTATCTTTAACACTTTTCATTTTACTGACAATTTTAGTTACTTTTTAAAAAACTGCTTAAAATTTAACTCCTTAAAATTAATTATAATTTCTATTTTTTTTCTAAAAGTGCATGTTTTTATTGAGCCTATACATGTCAAAGAATTCAGGAGTATATTTTGCCTGTTTAAGTGTCCTCAAAACTGACTGTAAATTCGGTTAGCATGAAAAAAGAACATGTTTTAAAATTGAAACAACAACTTTGTAAGCACGCGTTTAATTAAAAAAGATATAAACACATTACCAATAACAAATTATTTTAGTGCGCTTTGTTAAATATGTTAATCTGTTTATGCTAAGCGTGGAATCTGCAACAAAAGTGGACGTCATGGAGTATCGAGATCTGACTACTTATCTGTGATAAGCAGAACAGAATAAGCCACTTCGCTTTCTGAACCTGAAGTAATAAAAGAAATGGAGCTTTATGGGTAGTTAGCGTTCCTTTTCATTACAGCTAGCAGGAATGTACTAATCAATATTAGGTTTAAGGATTGCTACTACCTTTCATCTAAGACAATAGGTGGCGAATAACAGCAGTTTCTTCGTTACTTTGCAGCATTATTATATAGCTAAGACTAGTCTTTGGGTATTTTTGCTGTTCTTACATTAACATATTATATTCTTCGTGTTTATGAAGAATTATTTAATTCTCCTCACATTTCATATTGAAAGGAATACTACACTAATTCATATTAGTACAAAAAGGACTTAATACTATACATATTATAGGACAAGAATTAGTCAATATTGAAGTCAACATTAGTAGAGAATTTATTTTATTATTTTCGATAGATAAAAGGTAAAGAACGTTTGAATAATAAATGATCATATTTATACCATTATCAGTATGCGAAACGACATAGATATATACATACATAATACAATATTTAAGTACAAATCAAAAAGAACATGTAGACATTTTCATCAAAAATTTTCAACACGTTTTATTGAATCGAACATTTCCATTTTATACCATTCTGATGCAAGGGATGTCTATAAAATGAATGAAATTAATTTAGAATATGCTACAAATTTTGTAGCGCAGCAATTTTGGCGTAGATTTAGTTGCGCTACCCGTTTTATGTTTCATTTGTAGTATTTCTATTCTGTTTTCATGCTTTAGACTATTAAAAATTACCTTAATAGAGTACATAATTTATCTATCCTATTCTTTGCAACGAACTATAACTTACATGCAGTTATAGTATAATAAACAAAATGTTAATTAATCATGGTCTTATAATATCACGATTTGTATGTTTCCATGCAATCATGGTATTGCAGAGACGTTAGGTAATTTTTGGAAGTAGGAGACCTGAAAAATGAGCAACGCCCCAACAACAGACTTCTGGAATACGCGCCTAGTGTGCAGACCACTACACTACGAAGGCGGGAGAAATACCCCTTTAAAGGACGACTAGGATTTTTAGGAGACCCAGTCGCCAAATCTTGGATGTGGAGAATTATCATCCAACACCCTTTTAGTTCGAGCGCCGCTGTAGAGACTTTAGGTAATTTGGAAGACTGAGAGTTGAAAAATGAGCGACGCCCTCACCGGGATTCGAACCACGGACCTCTGGAATACGTGCCCAGCGGGCAGACCACTACTCTAGGAAGGCATGGTAGGAAGACGGGAGAAGTACCTTATAATATAATAAATAAAATAATAATAGTTAACATTTTAATTATGGTCTTATAATACCATGATTGTATGTTTCCATGCAATTATGGTATAATTAGCAAAATGTAAAGTAATAATTGTTAAAATGTTTATCTTGGTCTTAAAATATCTTGATTGTATGTTTCCATGCAATCATGGTATAATAAGTAAATGTTACTACTCAATGTATTAAATTTTTATTTCATTAATGCAATGAAATGCAAATTAATCTATTTAGTAGAAGCTCCATTCAGTAGTTTTCCAATTCTTGAGTTCTTCAATGCAATTAGAAAACTAGATACTACTAATTGCATCCGAGAGAAAGTTACAAACCAAAAAAGATTTCACATGCATGAAGGAAAAAAAATATGTTACTGAAAGCGATTGGTATAGTAAAAGCAAAAATGAGTAGAAAACTCTAGCAGCGTTTTAAAGCCGTAATATTTCGTTCTAGTAAAAGCAGAGAAAATAAAGAATTTTGCGAATTTTATTCCAGATAAGGAAAAAAGAAACTTGAAATAATGATACATGCTTTGCCAAATGTTTCTTTTCTCTGCCTGTATTTGTGGAGAAAAGTGTTCATTGTGTTCAAATATTTCCTTTCAATATCTAAATAATTATATATTTGCGGAACAAGCAATTTTACTATAAAAGCGTAGAATATTAAGCGTGACGTAACCGTTCGAATCAATAGGCATTACGCTCAAGTAAAAGAATTCGAAATGAGGTGAAAGAGAATAGCTGGGAAATAACATTTTTATTTATGTCCTAACCTTTTATTCAAGAAAAGGTGTTAACTGCAGTGCTTCCATAAAATAATCGAACAAATAGAAAATAGGGTTAAAAAAAGATGAATAACTAAGTGAGAAATGATGGATTTTAAGAAGGGAGAACGCAAAAGAAATATCGAAATACATAAAAAAATTCAGAAATGGATTTTCCAAATCTCAAAGTGAAAGCATTCCTGACACTTTTGCGATCAATATTGTTTCCTTTAAACGCTTTATTCGGGGGGAAATATTCTTCTGTCTAAGTCCGTTTCCTTCCCTTTTTTTCTGCGTTTTTTAGGGAACATAGTTTCAAGTCAACTAGAATCATCTTTAAACTGCTGCTTCCGAAATTTCTATAATGCCTATCTGGAACACAGTACTGCTTTGGCAGCCATTTCCATCCACGAGCTTGAATTGCTTCTTGTAATTTACATATATTTACTTCCTGTGAGAAAGGTGTTAAAATAATTCTTCTTTCGCATAAAATATCTTCTTATATAAACTGCTTCAATTTATTTCACAGCTATCTATTCTATAAAAATATCTAACTCTTAAATATCTACTAACTATGTATGGCCGAAGTAATAAGACTGCCAAACACTTTCAGTAATTTGTCCCTGATTCTTTTTCTGAAAAATAGCTTGAAGGCCTGAACAAGTTTTTTTTAATAATGTGATTTCTAGCTAATAGCCATTTCCTTACATAAATTTCCACTTTAACGACTCTTTAAAACAAATAATCATAGGATAGTTTTGGTATACTTTGCTGTAACTAATTAAACAAACAACTGGTCATAAATTATCCTAAAAAGGAGTGTTAAAATTTTAGTTTCTGATTAGGAAAGCAACCCATGCATGTAAACTAATCAGTTTCATGATAAAATTTTCACTAGTGGGGACCCATATATATATGTTTCGTATAACTAAGCTTTAAAAATTTTAGCAATAACAAAAAAAATCGTTTTATTCGTTTCATAAAATTTCAAGAAGAATACACTGTAGAAATGACAAAAAGTTAGTCTAGCAAGTAGGACCCTTTCGCTATCCTCTCCTGTCCGCGAAAATTTTCTCCCAGTGGCCGTCTGTTTTCCGTAGCGTGTAATGTTGTTTTCTCTGTACATCATAACTTTCCATACATGACTTTCGTCGTGGATAAATGTCAATGAATATTAAGTAAAATTATAAGGAAATAAAGCATAATGGAAAAATAATAATATCTCTGCTTATTTCTAACAGCAGGATAATTTGATAACATCTGATCTAGGCGGTCCACTTTTCCCATTTTGTTGTTGTAATCTTTTACAATTATTGGTTTGTTTTACAGTTCTTTCCCGTGTCCCAACATCAATCATCGAGTTATTATGGACTGTACTCATTAAACGTATATCCTTCTTGTCTTTTCTTCAATTCACAACCTCTTTTTTTTTTTTTTTTTTTTTTTCTCTTTTTCTGCTGAGTAGACGTTGAAGCCATCTCTCACTGTTTTGCATCTTATGTAAAAGGGCGCGAATGTTCCTAAAACCCGGGGCAAATTCAATTAGAAATAGAATACCTGATTAGTGCTACCCTATAGGAGGTATTAGAACAAACAAAAATAAAACTTCAAACAACTAAACATTTAGAAAGCGTTTTAACCGTTTAAAAGCTTATTTACCTTAATGTTCAAGGTTTTAAAGTCTTTTCTTCCTTCTTGCTGCATTAGCTTCGTGGTGTATCAGTAGAACACTCGCGCGTGTCCGAGAGGTACGGCAAGAGCATTGCTCATTTTTCATGTATTTCTGCTTCAAAAAACCCTAACGACTCTACAGAGGAGCCCGAACTAAAAGGTGGTGGATAACGATTCTTCACCACCAGGATTTGGCGATTAGGTCTCTTAATTCACAGTCACTCTTTAAAAGGGGAAGTATATAAGGTATTTTCTCCCTCCTTTCCTCATGCATTCTTTTTGCAACGGTAGCACATTCGACGTATATTCGAGAGGTCCAGGCTCAAGTTCCGGCAAAGACATTGTTCATTTTTCGTGTTTTCTACTTCAAAAAATGCTAGTGACTCCTCTACAAGGTATATAAAGGAAATCCATTTGTCTTACAGTACTCCCAAATTGTGTTTAAAATCACCCTAAATATTTTAATAAAAGTTTCAGAAATTGTGTGCAAGCTAAGAATGGCATGGAATTTTGCATAGAAAAAAAAGAAACAATTAGCTCATTGAAATAAATGTTTTCTTCTGTCTAAAATAGTTTGACAGATGTTAAATTACGGTTTTATTTAAAACTATAAGTGCTTGATAAATTTCCTTTAGTGTTTAAGTAAAAAATATTTATCATCAATAATGACTTTTGTACGTGATGTAGAGAGGAAGAGAAAATATTTACGCAGATCTGATATAATCCTGTTTACTCGTTACATGTTTAGGCCATACAATTCATTTTAAATTATACATATTTTGATTATTATACAATGTACAATCGATGTAAAAATAACTGACTTCATATATCTTTACCTTATAAGATATTTCTTCCGTCTTCTTAGCATGCCTTCGTAGTGTAAGCACGCTGGACGCGTATTCCAGAGGTCCATGGTTTGATTCCCGGCTAAGGCGTTGCTCATTTTTCACATCTCCTGCTTCCAAAATAACCTAATGTCTCTAAAGTGGCGTCCGAACTAAAAGATTGATGGTTGATGATTCTCCACACCCAGGATTTGGCGAATGGATCTCCTAGACCTCAGTTGCCCTTTAAAAGGGGGAGTTTATAAGGTGTTTCCCCCGCCTTCGGTTACAGCCGAAAACATCGCTGCAAAAACATCATGGACGAAAACGTTGCATTTATTTTCCAATTTTTTATTAA
This sequence comes from Stegodyphus dumicola, assembly GCF_044657685.1. Taxonomy (NCBI): domain Eukaryota; kingdom Metazoa; phylum Arthropoda; class Arachnida; order Araneae; family Eresidae; genus Stegodyphus; species Stegodyphus dumicola. The sequence goes on along the minus strand of NC_140772.1, from coordinate 91,355,034 downwards.
CTAACAAATTTTTGCTGAGAAAATAAGAAGGAAATTTCAGCATAGAAAATTAATGCAAATTAACGCAACGTTTTCGTCCGCGATGTTATCGGCGGACACCCCCGCCTTCGTAGTGTAGTAGTCAGCACGCTCGGCGCATATTCGAGAGTTCCGTGGTTCGAGTCCTGTCGAAGGCACCGCTCATTTTTCAGCGTCTCCTGTTTCAAAAAATACCTAATATCTCTACACTGGCGCTCGAACTAAAAAGGGTGGTGGATGACTATTCTCTACATTCAGGATTTGCGATTGGGCTCCCTAAACCCTACTCGCCCTTTAAAAGGGGAAGTATTACTGTCATACATTTTAAAAGATAAAGTTCTCGCAAGATTTCTTGCTTTGAAAGCTATTCTCTGCGTTTCCTTTATTTTCTTGCCTGAATGTTTTTCTTTCTCCCGCCTTCTCAGCATGTTTTCGTAGTGTAGTGGTCAGCATGCTGGGCACGTATTCTAGAGATCTGTGGTTTGATTCCCGGCGAAGACGTTGCTCAGTTTTTATCTCTCCCGCTTTTAAATAATCTGATGTCCCTACAACCTTTGATTCATGTACATACCTTAGGGAGCGAAAAACATTAAGAAATTATAATGTACTTGTGGGAATCAAAGTAGGAATTTCAAATAATGAAATTGGGGTACTGATCACTATATAATAAAATCGCACGGGAGAAGTGTCTTTAGTTAGTAGCAACCTCTTATAAATATTTATAATAAATAATTTTCAGCTATTTCTCCGCTAATGGCATTATGATAATCGGAAGGGTGAATAACTGGGTATAATTTGAGAATATTACCGAACTATTCTTAATTATTATTTTAGATAGTAACAAAAATTTCCAAATATATATTTAGATATTAACCGAAAAATAAAGAAGCAAAGAGCTACGTAACTGCTCGTCACGAGTGTTACCATTATACAAGATGCGCATTTTTGATCAAAGAACAAGAAAAGGAGGTGTGACAGTAGAACTGACCAAATTTTCATAATTTGATCGATTGTTGCTTTTAAACTATATGTCATATTCAATCATGACTGTTAAGTAACTCCTTACAGGTAACGTAACTATAAACGTCAATGTCTTACATATGGTTTTAACCAGTGGAGACATAGTTTTCTTTAACCGCTGCATTCAGTCGGGTCACTAGTAATAAATGTACAGAAAAAAAAAAATAATAAGCTACATTTGAAAATAACTGCTTGGTTTACATTTCAACAATATAAGAAGTCATCAATAAATTTTAGAAACTTGCTTTCATAACAAAGTATTTTTCCTATTTCTGACTTATTTAAATATATTGCGATACGTGTGTATATAAAATTTTGAACTAAAACTCGTAGTACATGATTGATTTATTTCCTAAAAAATATGCACAAGGAAATATTACGCATCTTGGGATTATGCATTTAGAACAATGTTCTACACAGCTTGCATTAGCATCTAGAAAGTTTCTAGTTAAAATGAGTAAATATTAAATTTGCATAATTTTTTAAGCATTTTTAAAACTTCAAAAGCCAAATGTATTCAAAGTTAAAATGAAAACTACTGCAATAGTAAGCACTACTTCGCAAAACGAAATTTTATCTTTCACTTCACTTCTTTCGCAACAACAGAATTACTTTGAACTTTACGTGCACTACTCTGATTTTTATGAATCTCCGTTTAGGTATTAAAATAACCTTTGTGTCATATAATAATTTTTCCGCGAAGAATATACAGATTAAAAGTTTAAAAATCATTATTCCGGGTTAAAAAAATTAAAGCACGAAAGACGAAATATTGCTGAGAAAGAAAAACATTCAGGCAAGAAAATAAAGGAAACGCAGAGAATAGCTTTCAAAGCAAGAAATCTTGCGAGAACTTTATCTTTTTAAAATGTATGACAGTAATGGTATGCACTTTTCAGAGTTCAGCATATACACTGAAGATATGGAAGATTGTGTTTTCATTAAAATAAAAGAATATCTCTTTCTTTTTTATCTTTTTTCTTTTTTTAAGTACCAACCAAGCTTTCTTGAAAAGAAAAGTTAAGAAAATAAATCATCATAAAAGTGTCCATCCTGATTACAGAAGATCAGGATCATTAGATCAGATTACATCAGAAAGGAAAGAAAGAAAGAAAATAAAAGAGATCCTTTCTCCAAACTTCTGCGAATTCAATTGGTGCCTCTTTAAGGTCGTCCTGGGTACTTGGCATTGGCATTAAAAGGAAGAAGCTCAGCTCATCAGCTACTTCATTAATTCTTCGCCGTAGTAATTTAAGTGGCCGTGATGTGAGGAGTGATTGCATTCAGTAACAAAATTACATGTCCAGTTTTAATTATTTATCGACTCGTTTGATTATTAATTGTTGTTATAAATATGTGAGTGATTACGTAATAAAATAAAAAGAGAACATTATAAAAATCCATCTAGAACTAACTGCATTTCAGTCAGAGAAATAGAAAAGCATACATTTTGGAAAGCTATGTATAATTTTCCTTACATATCTTTGCTTTAAGAGATAATTTGAATTTATATAAATATACCTAAATACCGTACACTGAGATTAGCTTTTGAAAGGTTAATCCCATTTAAACCTGTGATTCTTTTGAAAGAAAACAGGATTATTATCAACTAAAAGAAAAGTAATAACGCAAAAGGGATAAACAAGAGTGTAAATAAAAATGAGATGCATTTTCCTGAAGTAAGAAAATATTTTAGGGATTATTTTAATTTTCTAATAACTATATTTAATTAACCCAAAGGGGCAATTTGTCCTGGAGGACTATTATTTTCTTTTTTGCATTTTGCGTTGGTTTACTATAAATGTTCAATTCACTTTTCAAATTGTTGCCACCAAATATCATTTTCCTGTATTATATTTAAAGAAATTAAATAATGAGACTCATTTTTTAATTTCATTATTATTGTTTAATTAAATAATTAAATAATAATAATGAAATTTAAAAATGAGAGAAACATACATACATCTGCATAAATGTATGTATGTTTCTCTCATTGTAATAAAACAACAGTAGCTAGAGCCATTGAATTTTGAATAACGTACGTCCCCACCCGAATATGGGCATCTGGAAGCCCAAATTTGGAATTTGTTTGATTATCTATTTCATATATTTGAACCTTGTAAAGAAACATCTTGACGGAATCATTAGCTGGTACGGTTTGAGGTCGTCTAAAACATACTTCGTTATACATCTGTTAAGTACAGAGTTTTTACTACGAGTAAACATTTAACAAAATCAAAGCATAATAACTTTTAAGAAAAGTTCTCAAAATAAAAAGAAACAAATAAATATAACCTATGCTTCATAAAATACTCCCACACATAGCAAACTTTGAGTTCCTAGATCAGCTGCTATTTAGTTAATTCAGCTTTTTTGCTAATAAATAAATGGATTTATATTAGATAAACGAAAAAACAGGCAATGCAGTTAGTTTTCTTTCCAGTGAAAATATACTACTACTTCTTTTCGGAAACTGGATTTGTAGGTTATACCTTTTTAAGTGAATAATATTGACTATTTTGCTCTATTTTTCACAATAATACTATCAGCGATGAATCTATTTCAAATATAGAATCATCTACTTTGGCCATTCATTTTATGAGCTTAAAATTTTCATCTAGAAAAGGATTCAAGTACTTCCAAGTTAAAACGCATTTTGAAAAGCTTGTAGGCTTATGGAAACAGGATTATAATAGTCATATTTTAAAAACAAAAGTTAGATAGGTATTTCTGAACACATTTCGAATAGCTTAATTTGAATAGCATACGAATTTGCTTAAACTTTAAGAGCTTCGTAACTTTTGTGAAATTGAGTAAGAAAAAAATTTTTCTGCGTTGCAACTATAAAAGACTCTACACGGTTTCTGTAGGGCAATCCATAAATAAATAATTCGTGATGCTGATCGCATTTCAGAGATTATTTACTGCATTTAAAAGTTTTATTTTTTTACAGTTTATTTACTACATTTAAAAGATAATACTCTCTATAGAAATTTTCCTTTAAATAATATTGTGTTCTCATTTTGTGCGATTTATTCCCCTATATTTTGAAATCAGATGCGAGACTATGGATTAAAGATGATTCAAGTCTCACTCTATTCGTTTCTTTAATCTTACTTTTTCCAATATATATTTTACTTTTGTAGTTCTTTAAAACATTTATTTATTATGAGCTTAATATACGAATAATAAATCTAACATAATAAATAAATAATAGTTTAACTTAGACATATTTAAAACGGAAGAGAAAAAAAAGAAAAAATATGAAAGGAATCAGATTTTAACGATCGCCCAAAAGGGCTATTTTAAAGTTTAATACGGTTTATCAGTACAAAATATCGATATATATAGACGGCGCAGGTGGAACAGCAAAACATTCTGTAAGATAGTAAATAAATATGCATTTTAACTGATGTGAAAGCATATCATTTGTGTATTTAAAAAATGAAAAATACGTAATGTAGTTTTATAAATATACGTAATATTTTTAATGAGATATATTATGAATTAAATTAATATTTATTTAAATCTGATAGATTAAAAAGTAAAGAAAAGTATATTGTTAGGAGTTGAATCTAGTGTTTTGACTAGTTTAGTTTGTTAATTAACATACAGATTAAATATGAAAGAATAATATGTTAACGTTTTGCCAAATGGCAACAGACTCGAATGAAAATTGAAAAACAAATTAAAGTGTAACAACAAAAAATCATATTTTGAAACTATCTTTTGAGCAAACATATATCTCGAGATACATATACATGTGATCGAGATACACATATATCTGGATCACAGACCCCAATCCGAAAGACCAATAAAGAACACGAAATTTAAATAAAACAAAATTTGCATGCTCAATGCGGAGCTATTAGCCTTACACTTCTTGTATTTTTGCTGCGCAAAATTTATGAAAAATGTAAAAAGTTTCAGTTTCTTAAATAGGTCTTAAAGTTTTTTATTTTTCAGTTCTTTCGTTACCAGTTAGTTAATTAGCTGGCTCTACAAAGGATGATTAGTTAATGAGCTGGCTCTACAAAAAATGAAGTGCTTGCATCAAAACCTGGTTAAATGAAATACTAAAAATACTAGCGGAAGTACCCAATGACAGGTTATATTAAGAGTAATGAATCTAACAACTGAGAGATACCACTGTAATACTTATGTAATAACAATGCAAAAAATACGATTTATAGTCATACATTTTTCAGTATCGCATCAGCGATACGGAAACCATATGAAAAATTTCGATTTAAAAATAAACTAATTCTCTCTCATTATATTAGCAACAATTACAAGCAGTTTTTAATGATTTTCGTCTTTCTAATCAAATGATCAAAGCTCTTCATCCAATATTTTACTTATATTCAATTTTTGTCGATGAAATTTGGCAAACAATTGATCAGAAATCAACAACTCTAACAAACAAACAAACAAACACATAACCATATATCCTACTTTATATGTATAGAGTTTGCAAAACTTGTGAATTTTAACAAACTCTACATTTGAAAGCCAGCAATAGCAACACTTTTCGAAATAAAGCCTTTTTTTATATCCAACGTGCGAGACTATTACCACTTGGAAAAATGAGAGCCAAAATTAGTGCTTTCAGAATTTTTAATTAATATTTCGGCTGATTAAATTCGTACGAAGACGAGAATAGTAGAAATGGATTCCCGCGAACTTTTAGAGTCGGGAAAAATGTATTTAATGCTTGGCAATGCTATTTTTATTTCATCGTAAAACTTAGAAATTTTTATTAGCAAAAACTAGAATTATAAAGCGACCAGTGACAATAATTTTCGAAATAAAGCAGATTTTCATTTCCAGCTTGCTAGAATTTTGCCACTCGGGAAAATTAGGGCGAAAATTATCATTTCTGAGTTTTTAATTAATATCTCTGATTTTAGCATTTTGTTTTCTGGAAAAAAAGTGGACGACGACCTTTTCCTTAATCCAGGAAAGAATGGTAGAAAGTTTGGTGACGATAGCTATAGTTGTGACTGAGTTATTAGCGAACAAACAAACATAACTGTTGGAATAATAAACTCGAAAATCGTCTTGATTAGACTTCGTACAATGGCCCATTAGGAGCTGAGCGGTGTCGCTAAACGCTGGTAGTTCGGTCCAACTTTCGATTCACGGCGAATGGACTGGCAACGTGGGTATTTTCGTGATTTTGCGCATGGGTAACGTGTATCCAGTATATTGCGGATAAAGCGGGCGCAGCCCGGGCAGAATCGCTGAACACTGGTAGTTAGATCCAACTGATGGAATATATTTCGTTGTTCTGAATTTGTTATTGAACGTTAAAGGTTTTGAGAATTACAGAAGTTAAATTGAAGTAGCATGTTTGGTCTCAAATCTTAGACTAAACTCTAAAATCAATCAAGTGTGTGTTTATCTTCATGTTGTTTTTCTATTGCAGATCATTATCTGCTGCAAATAAACAAATAAATAAATTAATTAACAAAACTTAGTTGTCAATTCTAATATTTCTGTTATACTATAAGCCCTAATCCTTTTGAAGTGCCTATGAAATAGCGTACGGTATAAAAAATTTCAGGAGTAGCATGTTATTTTACAGACATCTTACAATGTTAATGTCAAGAGAATATGTTGAATTAGCCAATGGCCATTTTTAACACTTCTAGACTATCGGAACCATTTTTTCTTCTGGACAAATGTTGCTGGTCTTGCAAAATGCAGTTTTAGAATACGAGAACAGCCATAGGTATCTATCTAACAGAAAGTTTATAATGTTGCCAATTTAAAGTGTCTTTAAAAAGAAGTTTCTGATTTTTTTTATCCATTTCCACAATTTAGAAAACAAAGTAAGGCACATATAGGACTCTTTATGAGAAACTATCTCATAGTATTCATGTTGTACGTCAAAGAACACAAAAGCTAAATATTCTGCCAGCCTGTTCGAACAGTGACTCGAAACCAATTACTAATGAGTGACAGTTACTTAATGAAGAATTAATGACAAGAAGCAGGTAATTTTTGTTCAAATCGTGCTAACAGTATATTTATCTTTTTTCTTCTTCATCAATAAGCTAATTATGGAAATCATTATAATGGTATGTCGATTATGACTTCGTCGATGGGAAACCTAACTCATTCTGTTGATTAATTAAATGGAACAAGCTTTTACAATTTTCTAAGATCGTAGAAACCTTCTGGTCTGTAAAAGAGTACCTGATTATAATCGGATTGTAAAATAGCTGAATATATTCAATAGTACTGTCCTTGTAGGTCTTTTGTTTACACACTCGAAAAGGGACTTTTTGTCCGACAGCTGATGAATGGACCTTACTTACCCGATTTGCACGACTAAGATCTACTAGCATTATTCGTGGGTATACATTGCTCAGAAATACCCAATTTAGCCCTGCGACTGCAAAGAATGAAGAAAGCGAATGTCGAATCTGAGAGTTCAACGACAGCAATATTCTAAACTATAGATCAATCATTAAAGAAGGGATTTACCATACAATTAAGTGAATTAGTGACTTTGCAGTCTAAATTCGTTGAAAGTTTGCATATAACCTAACACCAAGTATTGAAATATGATCAGAAACATGCGAACAGCAAATATTAAAAGAATAAAACAACAAATATGCGATCACTGAACAATAGCAGTTCGTTTCGTATGCAATTCCTCGTCAGGAGTGGTAGCGTAGTTTATTTGTAACTTGAATTTGAGCTAATTATTCTTTGAGAGTCTTCAAGTAAGGCATCATTCCTACAAGAGCTAGCCTTCGCGTACTTTACTATACCATTTTTCCAATCCTCTCAATTTAAGATAATATAACCAGCTTAAATTTTCCTAAATTCATTTTACAAGAGAAGAACAATACGTCGTTATTGAAATATTGTGTGTAGCAAGATCGTCATTAGTTTCATCGACATTCCATATGAATACAATTTGCTACATATTTTCTTAGAACTTCTTAATATTATTGCTGCTAACTGAAAAGAAACCGCAATAAAGTTTGGTTTACTTTTACAGTATGAAGTCATATTATAAAGCTTAAAAATGCGGTTAAATCTTTTGCACCCATTACCTGACGAACAGCCTTCAGAAAACTTTCTACTTCTTTACTTTTAAAAAGTTACTTTTTGAATATTATGCGCAGTTGTCACACTGTAATATAATATATAAACCTAGTTTTTTAAACCATCTAAAAGTATAGGTATATATATATATATATATATATATATATATATATATATAAGGCACAGTATAAATAGCTTGTAAATATAATCATAGCATTTCGTTCTTATTGAAAAAAGGAAATGAAAATTTTATTGGATTTTGTGATTCTAATGCATGCAGAGCTTTTAATTAAGAACAGATGATTAATATTTTTTACTTCCTTGTACAAAGTAAAGAAAATATTGTATTCTTGAAAAATTTCGGGTATCTTACTTCAACGAAAATATCCAATTTGAACCCTCTCAAACCCAGTTGGACGATTTTTTTGCGTGGCATCTGTAGGTACGGACAAAATAAGAGACTCTTTTTCCAAAACCGGCCGTAAAATGGATTTAAAATGGATTCAGAAGGGATTTTGTTTCGTGACGTCTGTAGGCACGTATATACGTAATCAGTTGTACCAAACGTATATAAATTTGTCTACAATTTACTACGTATATAATATACATATATACCCCTCCCCATACATTTACGTACATACTTACATACACACACATATACATATATATAGTAATCCCCTTAGATGGCCGGTTGATTTTTATTCCTATATGTTGCTAGTTTGTTTACTTCAAATGTTTAGTGGTATAGTGAATTAAGTCAGTTTGTGTACCAACTACATTACCTTTCTGCCTAGTAGTACCAAAAATTAATTTTGAACTTTTTTCGCCAACCGAATTGCTTATTTTTGGGTAGATACTCTAAATTTAATTGCAAAAATTGTATCCTTAACTGTATTCTATGTTCTGTATTTTTCAGGTTTTAATGAAGCTGTTTTGGGTTTTTATGCATTTTTGCCTTGCCGCTAATTGCGAACTGAATTTATTGAATGAGAAATATATGTTTAAATTAAGCGCAGCAAAAATATGCATAATTTAATACGGCATACAAAGAAGTTACGTGGTATTCACATCAGATTTTTTAATTTCATAAAGCAGAGAATCACTCTATTACTTAAAATTAAATAACTTTGGGTCTTTTAAACTTTTACGTTTTCTTGGGTGTATTTTAAACAACCTTCTATGTTACACGATTTCTTTTAACCAATTTTGTTAGAATCTCGTGGTATTTCATTTTATACTTGTGCTTACTCATACAAAGCTGAATCGAACCTCGAAAACCTCCTAATGATTTTATATTTGGGAATTATGTAGGAATAGTTATAAGACTCAAAATGTTTGCTTCGAAGATTAAGGAGATTTCAATATTTTATGTGATGTTATGACAGAGAGTTATTTTAAAATGAAACTTGTGGTCAGTAACTGTAATAATAATAATAATAGTAAACTAATAGTACTACATCTAGGAATTCGCGACCAAATATGTCTGCCGTGGTTTTTTGTGTTTTACAACTATTTTATCTAAAAGGTAACAAACCATTTGGGAAAAGAGATAGATTTCAAAAGCATAAAAATGGATCGAAAAAGAATGAAAACGATAAGATTACGTGAGTTTGACCTTTTAGAAACATTTTCTTTCTTACTTTTGACACTATGTAGAAGAAGATCCATGTCAATGTTTTCCTTCTTCAAAAGATATAAAAAGACGGAAAATAATGCTGAGTTATTTCGAAAGAATACCGTTTCATTTTTGAAATAACTAAATAAAAGTAGCCAGCGATCTGGCCTTTATTTCACTTTCAACTCTTTGGCTTTAAGAAATCGAAGAATGTTTCGAATTATTAAAGTGGAATTTCGATCAGAAAAAGCTTTTCCGGTCATACGTTGTTCATTGCTGGGATTTCGAAATAAAAGCAAAACGTTCTCATACCTGCAATAGAAAACAAAATTACGAGGGATATCGTATATATGATTTAACGTAGTCTTTTAGCTATAGATTATTTGTGGCTTTGAAGTTGTTAGTATTAACTATAAGAAACTTTTCTGAATGAAAGTATCAGTGCCTGACTCTAAATTTCAAGCCGTTACATAATTCCCTTCAACTCATTACCTTTATTTTCTCCCTCCTTCCACCATGTCTTCGTGGCGTAACAGTATGCACACTAGGCGCGTATTCGAGAGGTGCAGACTCTCGGCGAGGGTACTGCACATTTTTATCATCTTCTGGATTAAACATAATCTAATGGCTCTACAACCTTAAGAAATTAGTAGCACCTGCTCTGCTTTGTTGGTAATTAATCACCCAAAAATAGTATTAATGTAAAATAAGAAACATAATATATAAATATTAAATGGTCAAGTCATTTATTCAAGTCATTCTTAGCAAACATATAGAACTAAATTAGAGCTCAAGTGATAGGCTGCAACTTTCTGCATATAACAAAAAACTTATGACCAATACGAGAAGATTACATTTTGTACAGTTAACACGTTTGGCCTTTAGAAAAATACCGTTGTTTAAATTAGAATTCTTTCAAATCATGTTATTTCCCTTACTACAAAACATACTCATTTATGAGTCATATATTCATTCTCCATTTGTGAGCCATATAGTTACTCTTCATTTATAACCTAATTTCTCCTACGCCAACTCAGGGCCTGGCTTTTCAAAACACACGTTGCTATCGCAATCTTCTGCTCCTTGTCAACTGGACACATCACGAAGGGGATATCCAGCCCTTCCATAACACTTATTACATCCTACCATCAAATCGGAAGGCTGGTTTCATTGTAGTTCGCATCGCATCTCTGATATTCTCGAAACATTCCACTGTGCTTGCCGGCATTCCTCCACCTTTCAACCTTACTAGGGCTAAACTAAAAATTGTGTTATCTACGAACATGTTTAATTATTTACGATGGGCGCCAGTGTACAGAGCCTAACTTATTAACGTTTTCTCTAACTCCGTGAAGACGGTTAAACAGCAGTTCGTCCTGCACTAAACCTCCAGCAATGTAGTTAAAAATTTATTAGATCTCCACTTGAAAAATTTACCCAACTTATGTAATAACAGGAGGCTGTGCTATTTGCATGGAAATATGTTTAAACTTAAGTATATACAATATGATATCCACGAGACAAAATCTGCCGATAAATGTTGCCTCAGATCCTGGAGATACGCGAGTAAACACGGCTAGTGAAGTCTAAAGCTAATTTAGAAAAATTTTAAAGCTGAAAAGAAAATAATATTGAGACAGACAGCTGTCGATTCCATAAACGCTCGAAAATTTAACCCTCCCTTATGTATATTAACTGTTGTTGTTGTTGTTACTAATCTCCATGTCTAGGAATATACTAGACGAGGTCCACGCGTCCATTCACTTTCAGAAAATCGAAAACAAGTTTAGGAGAGTCGTTCTCAAGAGACAACTCCAAGCACTCAAGAATATGTGCCGGTGATGCCGTTGCATTTTGACATTTAGAACAAATTGGGTGCATCTTGAGACCTCTCTCAAAAGTAAGTCCTTTCAGGTGTTCACTGAAGAATCGGGAAAGTGTTGTCTGAACACATCTATCGCAATCAATAGCAAGAGATCTTCCAGGACAATCAGCTTGATACCACATGTGATTCAGGGGAAAAAGCCAAATTTGCCTGTCTGCATGTCTTCTAATGGAGTACAGTTCAATATATGTCAATGAATTGGTAATTGGTAATGGTTCTTCAGAACCTTCCTTCGCCAGAATGTCTGCCATTTCATTTCCCCATATGTCAACATGGGAAGGAATCTATTGAAGGTGCACTTCACAGAGTGACGAGACCTTCTTAAGCTTGTTAAGAATTGCAATTCCGGCCCTATCACTAACTCTTCGCCAATTTGAAAGATATTGGATGGCGCTACGACTGTCAGAAAAAACCGTACTGCCTTAAGATCTGTAAAACACGAAATAGCGTTTAGTCCCTCTTCGATGGCTATAAGCTCACTCTTGAAAACCGAACTGAAATCAGAATTTCTTTTCTTTATTTTAACAATATTTCCATTTGTGCATTTAATGACAACTCAACTACCGGAACGAGAGTCCTCGCTTTTACTCCTATCAGTATAGATAAGGGTAGCTTCAGAGGGAATTCCGTGTATAGTTTCTAAGGCAGATTGTCGTAACAGAATCAGAATATCATTTTTCTTGGAAACGCGAGACAAACGTTCCGTATGAAACTCGACTCTAGGGAGCCCCTCAGACAGATCTGAACATTGTTTCAAGGAATGCTGCTCAACATTACGGTCAATTATACCAGCATACTCAATTTGACTAAGTGGGCTAGTTTTCTTAAGTCTTTGATTATTAATTGATTAAGATTGATTGATTAAGGGAATTCTGAAGTTCTATTTTGGGAGCCATAACTGAAAAGTTCATTATAATATTTTGCAAGGCCAGCATTTCTTCTTAGGCTAAGGGGTTGAAGGTCTGTTTTATACAACGCAATTTTATTCGGGCAACTGTTGAGTAAGCTAGTTATAATACTAGAAGCACTAAGTTGGACTCTTTCCAATTTCTGGAGGTTGGTAGAAGAGGCACATCAGTAAACGGGGAAACTGTATTCCAAAATAGGTCGTATGATAGCTGAATAAGTAGTTCTCAAGGTGCGAGTATCGGCTCCCCAATCACGTCTCGAGGTATACTTTAAAATGTTTAGTCGTTTTCTGCCCCTAAAAACCAGTGCATCCACATGTTTGTTACTAGTGATCTCTAGATCGAGAACGAAGCCCAAATATTTGGGATGTTTGTCATACGTAAGAAGCAAGTTATTCATAAAAACTTTTGGATGATAATTATAAAACATCTTATTGGTGGTAAAAAAACTAACAATAGATTTAGTTGGATTAAAACTCAATGTGTGGTCTTCCGAGAATTTCCACACTTCTTCAAGGATAAAATTTATATTTGTCTCAGTTGAACTCACATCTGGGCCAGAGCTCCAAAGGGCGGTATCATCCACAAATAGCTCAACCTCACATCTCCTTGATATAATCTTCTCAATTCCAGTCAAATACATACAGAAAAGAATTGGGCTCAACGCAGAATCCTGGGGGACGCCTTGGCTCAATTTAAATGTGTTTGACATAGTGGAATTAATCTTTACTTTTATCAGTCTATTTCTTAAGAAATCTGCAATAGAGGTCAAGGCTTTACTTCTGATGCCAACGTCTTCGTAGAGTTTAATAATTAGTTTATGTTTCCATACACGGTCAAATGCCTTTGATAAATCTAGAAAAGCAGCCACAGTATGATTAGTAGGCCGCTTGTTTTGGGCATCTCTAATCTTCTGGATGATGTAAACCAAATAATCAGTGCTGCTATGACCTCTTCTGAAACCGTACTGTTCTTTTGGTAGGAAATCATGGGTATCCAGGTGGAAGAGCAACCGCCCCATAATCATTTTTTCCATGACTTTACATGCAATGCTGGTTAGGGCAATGGATCTAAGGCTCCCAGGAAATCCATCGGTTTGGCCATGTTTCTCAACAGGTATGATTGTGGCTCTTTTCCACTCTTTAGAAAGGCGTCCAAGACTCCAATATTGATTCACTATATTCAGAAATGCCGAGATGCCCAGTCATCTGGCCATGGATGCCATCAGGTCCAGAAGTTTTGGTCAAGTCAAGATCCTCGAGTGCCATCTCCAATTCATGCATGAAGAAGGATTTAAAGAAGAGTATTGTCCGAGACAGCACTACGACATCCATGTGCAAGATTTCTAGACCTTTTGCCACTTTCTTATCAACCTCGGTAAAAGTCAGCTCACTTATTTTCTGGTAATGTGCCCCGAGGAGATCAGCCACTATCTATAGGGATGTTGCCATCCGTATCTAAAATAGTATTACATCTCTTTATTTGAGGTTGTTCACTGCTAATATTTTTGATCAATTTCCTCAGTTTCGTATCAGATGATCCAGCATCAAGTCCCTCACATCAATCCATCCACTTCTCTTGAGCAGCACAAAGATTCGCTTTATTTCTGCATTGACTTTGTTCATCTCTGTCCTGTTTTGATCTGTATTATTGCTTTTCAATTCGAGTCGCAGGTTCTCTCTCTTCTGGAGCAAAGGCAGCAAAGCCGGCGAATTATAAGTAAGGATTAAAAATTACCTTTCCTATAGGTACAGTTCTTTTAGCTGCCTTGAAGAGCATGTGCTTGAACGTAATTCACTTAGTATCAAGGTCACTTGTATGAATGCTGGGTTCAGCCAGTGTGTCATCGAGATCAAAAAAAGCCTTCCAGTCTGCCTTAGCAAAATTCCGATATTTTTTACGATTGAGGAAAGTACACTGTTTTTTCTTTATTTCAATTAAAATTGGAGAATGGTCACCCCCAATGTTCTTCAAATCTGTCCAGGTGCAAATTGGAAAGATAGTGGGACTTACTATGAACAAATCAAGGGCTTCAGACGTGTTATAGCTCTATGAAGAGTGCGTTGTAGTACCATCATTAAGGATCATGAAATCTGAGTCATCTATAGAATGAAGAAGATCAATTCCTCTCTGATTCTGGGAAGAACATCCCCACGCTGGATGTTTAGCATCATATATACATTATATATTAACTATAAGAGTTATATCTATAGTTCATATATAATGTATATATAATATAGTTAATTATTTATTAATTAATCTGGACGCTAGTGAGGGCCAACAAAAGTGGAGATGATAGTACAGCCGAAAATTAAGATAACTCTTTTAACGACTGATTAAACTCTACATTTTGAGATTATTGATTTCTCTATCCTGAGATATTTAAAATAAGTCTTTTATAAAATTGGCCATTTTCATTTTCTATCTTGTTGTATAAAGTACTGTCATAAATTACAGTTTTAAAATCACTGGAAATGAGTGCAGTTTAGAAGGTTATAGCTTCAATATATGTAGGATTTTCATCGCTCGAAAATAAGAGATTAAGCTTCCGCTAAAATCTATTCAAGAAACCTTTAATCTATCTATATGAACAAATATCTTAGTGAACCTTTAAAATACAAGAAATCCTTCTCGGAAGAAAGTGCGACAAAATAGGTTCTTCTCAATTTACATTTCTCGTAATATGCTTAGCAATATGATACAAAATATCTTCAAAAGACGACTTAGTAATCACCTTAGGATTAATGTGGTTAGCAATTAATAATTCCCGGCAGGCTTCAGCTTTTATTTCATTGATGATTAAATATTATAGTGAGATATTTCTCAGCATTCTGAAGTTGTTGTGAATAATTCATAAACCAGCGAAAAGCTTAATCAGGTCTGAAAAGGGAAATGTATTCCTATGATAGTTTGACAAAACAGGCTTACTTACTCATTGCCACTGGTGAAAGAGATAGGGTTTGTTTCATTTACATAAAGAAAATTACAACCGCTTTAATAACATAAGAAATTAATTTCTTTTCACATAATAGAAGTGTCAGATTACAATATCTGTTAAAAATTAAACTATTGTATTCTATCAAATTGAATTATAATGTGATCATTCCTTTTTAAGACTTTTGATATTTAAAAAAATGAATAGGGAATTGAAAGGAATCCTTAAACTCCTTCTAATAAAAAACTCTTTTTTTGCATAGTACAGGAATTCTTATTTGTATGTTTGTGCGCATCATGCATATATATATATATATATATATATACTAGCTGAACTACTCGACGTTGCTAGGGCTTTAAAGATTGAGGCAGTTTTTTTCAAAATCTCAGGAAGGCAGTGATTCTCCCTTTATTTTCCTTCAAGATGAGCTGTACCAAAATTTTGGCAAGCTCAAATTATCTAGTACAACAGTAATGAACTAAAATCACTCCTTCGAACGGTTTTAATAAGAACTGGCATTTGCTTTGTTATCAAATATGTCTTTTTGCTGAAACGACCTTTCAGAAAATCGTCATCTACTTTGTTCTATTTTGAACACGTTATGGAAATCTCCAAAAATCGCTGGATAAATTCGTTCTTAAATGTTCTATAGTATAAAAGACAGACTCTTCAGACAGTACAGAATCTATACTGTCTGAAGAGTAAGCCACCAAAGCGCTGTCAAACGGTTTTAGTAAGAACTGATGTTGACTTAACCCTTTCCGGCACAAAAGTAGTCGGAGTTTTGATAGAAAAACGGTAGGGAGTCTAATTAGGCCTAGAGGAGTACAATAGTAAAATTTTGTGAAGATAGCACTTATCGTTTCAATTTTGTGGGTGTGCCCAAAGTGGCACACTGGTTGAATAGAGCTTCGAAAAGAGTGCTGGAACGAGCATTTTTGTCAATGAACTGACCGATGAGATGTGGAGAAACAAAGAATACAGACTCTCAGTTGTCCTAGATTATCAGTGAGCCCGGTCTGGGCACACCTATGGTTCGCCGTTTGATTTTAGGCAAGATTTCAAGGTAAAAATTTAAAACTAATATAGAATAAGGAGATTAGCATACAGCTAGAAATAACATAGAAATTTCTTTTCAAACAATTCCTTTTATACCCTAAAGAAATCTGGAAAATTTCTTTGAAAAATGAGGGTCTTAAAAAACTAAACATGGCTAAAATATATGAACTGGTTTGTGTTGAGCTGCCATCTACTATAATTAAAGAAGTTTCAGAGTAACCTATAGTAACCTATAAATCCTTTTTCATACCATTTTTCTGTGCGTACAGGAGGACATTTTTAGGGGTGTCCAGACCGTACACACTGTGCCGCAAAGGGTTATACAATGAAGCAACAATGTTGACTTGAACCTACGACATAATTTCAAGACTGAAATTGTTTAGAAACATTAAGACTAATTTTCGTATGAAAAAATGATAATTTCCTCGCTCAACATGCATGATTACCACTGATAAAGGGAACGCAACAACGTGAACCTAAGAGAGGTTATTTAAGCGCAACTTTCTATTGTAAACGCCTTGAGTGCGAACTCTGTGGGTTGATTTTTCGAAATCTTATGTAGACAGTTACCTTACCTTTTTTTTATTTTGAAGTTTAAGTGTGAAGAATTTCTTGTTTTTAAATCGATTAATTTTTTAATAAATAACAGAGTAAATTCGAAATAAAAATGAAATATTTATGCTTTGCTGAGTAACGAAACACTGCCGTGTGGAAGGCAAAAATAATTTGATTCGCTCAGTGGTGCAACATATTTCTTTTAAATTCCTAAACTTGTTTATTAACTATTGAAACAAAGTCGATGACATCCATAGTTGGCCTGTGGCGAAGGGCCCATCAGAAAATCATATTTTTGTTTGATTTTATGATAGGCCTTTCGCCACAGACCAACTATGGATGTCATCGACTTTTTATTGCTCAGAAGTGCTTTACGGTTACGTCCACATTTTATTTTATTTTCTGATTTTTTTCTGAAAATTCGTTGTGCGTAGGACAGAGAGCAAACCAACATTTTATCCATTGAACTGCCAAGTAGCGACAGAATAGTGGCTACAACTTAGCATCGTGACGTCACCGTGCATCATTCCAAACCGCTATATATGAAGTTTTGTCTCATTTACGTACTGTTATTAATAACTCAGGAAATATTAGCAAGCGTTCTTGCAAAACTAAGTACACATTTTTCAACTACATTCAAATGGTGGTCGATTTTTGTAACAGAAATAATTTTGCAATTTTTAACCTCATATAAATATCATCATAGAATTTACCATTACTTAAGTCTAAAATATGTGTTTCTGAAGTACGTAAAGCTAGCATATTATAACCGCAGCAAAATCCTTCCTAAGTCGCCACTTACTGTCTTATGAAGAAAGTATAGTTTAAACCAAATCCATAAATGCACTCGTGATGAAATTACTTTTCCTCAGTATTTATATTCGTCAATAATTTATTAGAGAAATAATGTGTCTGCAATCCCATTCATAATAGAAGAGGTCATAATTTGTAATCTGAAATGAAGTTCAAGCATACCAGCAATTATCAAAAGTAAACTTGATATATTTTCTAAACGTCATGTTTTTGCAAATATTTCTTTTTAAATTTCCGACCACAATCACAGCAGTAGGAAATTCTATTTATTTATTTCCATTAGTAAGATTTACTGCTTGAGGTATAAATAAAGTTCAATAAACAGAGAATGATAAAATTTGAAAATAAAGGAAGATGCTCCCATGAAAATGTCTTTTGTAATTTAAACTAGTATATATTTAAGTTTATTACTTAAATTTCAAAATATGTTCCTAAGAAGTACACTCATAAAATTCAGAGAATCGTCATGCTATGTTAGAATAACTAATAGACAATAGACTGAAAAACTAATAGACAAATTTTGATGAGTTCAGTATGATTATGCATTTGTAACAGAGGGACAAGTGCACCATTCAAAAGTTATTTTATGTAGGAATGATTATCACTGAGCCTCATAGAGCAGTTATGTCCAAAACGTCCATCCTTTGATGCAGCAAGGCAGTTTTTAACTATCAAATGATCCTCATAGTGGGATGGCAAGATGAAATTGCCCTCCTAGCGCAAGCATATATCTCAAACAGGCTCTGTAGTGTAGGATCAGGAGATCTGGCTGGCCAATCCATGCGGGAAATATCCTTTTTTTGTAGATAATTATCAACCAGCTGAACTTTATGTGGAGTAGCACTGCTTTGTTGTTAATTAACATGAAACCAGGACTAACTGCGACACTGAAAATTGAACACAGACTCTAATATCTCCTGTCTATACTTCATAGCAGTCAGGAAACCTTTATCAGAGACATACAGTAGTGTGCGGCCGTACAACATAATGCCTGTCCAAACCATTACATATCCACCACCATAAGGATCCTTTTACATGATGAGGGAAGGTTAGTATTGTGTTTCAAGATCTCTTCATATACAGGTACGCAGAAAATAGTGGTTAAGCTGAATCGTAATTCACTGCAAAAGACTCGGTGAACCTCTGATGTCTGATCCGAGCTGTATGTTGTTTTCACCATGCTAAACGTCGTATCTTGTGTGCTGCAGTGAGTAGAACGCAAAGGGAAGGTTTCCTGGCATATAGCCCTATCTCAAAAGCTTTCGGGCAGCTGGAGACCGTTAAACTGGGGATCCAGTGGCAGTATACAGCCTACGCGGGAGCTTGGAAGCTGTAGCAGTCCTGTATGGCCGCGCTGAAGTGCCAAATAAGGATCATCATTCGTTGTGGATTCTGATCGACATTATCCAGGTCTTCTCGATTTAGAGCCAGTGTTCTAAAACTGTTTCCATAAATTGCAAATGCCATTGTGCTTGTGATTGAATTGCGTCCAATCTACCGAGAGTTCTCCATTTCATTCCATCATCCATATGTTCGTTTCTTCATCATCCATATGTTCTATTTTGCCTAATACCTTATAAAATTACACAATTCTTGCAAGAAATCCGGCGAATTTCGTAAAGGAGTATGATATACAAATATATCCAAAACCCCTTATGCACTTATATATCCGCTCCACAATCACAACTTCGGAGATACGCATGTGTAAACGCTTATGTATTTTACTCTTAATATTTGCAGAATTCTTCGGCGGTATAGCTATTATCTTTGCTCAATACTTTTTGTAAAAAATAAACATAATTTGCAAGTTCTCTTAATTTTGCACACGATTGCATTTGCATAGTATAAAGAAATACTGACAAGCAATGTAACGCGTAATCTGTGGGTGTTAGCAGACATCTGAGGTCATATTTGAAATCAGTACGTAGAAGTACACAGAAACCAAAATCTGATATTTTAAGATAAATAACTTGTTATCAGTATTATTGATCTAATCTGAGCGCAGAGTAAAAATTAACGATATACACCTTCATGTAAATGTCAATTTATTTTCAGTTAGTTCTTACAAGGTGCTCTGTGATTTACATTTGATAAATTTACATTCTTCAAATTTAATTGTAAATTTTTAACAACTTTGAAAGCTTAAAATATTTCGCAAACGTAAACAATAGCAGATGCAGCGTTAAAACACTTTCAAAAAATTTATTTGCATATTACTATAGAAAAATAATTCTGATAGTAGTAAATTATTTCTTAGTCTGAAATAAATCTATTTTTACCCCTATCATATTTAAAGTTTCATTTTATGTCTATTAAGTACATTTCTATCTTTATTTATCTTATTTATTAACAGGTAATAGATAGATTTATAATTTTCAGATACAATATTAGTGAATATTGCCTAGTAACAGAACATGAGGGAAACAAATATGAGACAGAGCATATTAAATGTCAGGTAATCAAAGCGGTTAAATTAGCATATATTCAGCAAAATTTGATGTAAAAAAATAAAATAAAATCATCTTCATAAAATATAACATTTTAAAGTAGCTGATCACCTCAAAAATAAAGGTAAGCTATAATTTCAGTTAAAACATTTTTTGAAAGTTTTTGGCAGAACTTTGGATTCTTGATTTATTTAAAATATTCAGTATTTCCTGTCTGTACATGTTATTTGATGTCTGCTAAGTCAAAGCGGCCTCATTAATGCACTAAAACTGAGAACAACGGTTTATTTATAAAGGTACAGATATATATGGAGGTTCTGGCGTTGATGCAATATGTTTGTGCTCTCTGGCATTGCGTTACAGGGTTTGATGCTAATTACCTCGAAAACGGTATAGAAATCAGGAAAAGTGGCAATATCTGATGTTAGCCTTCTCATATTTCAAGTCTGAGTATTTATATAGTACGGTAATGATGTGCGCTGAATAGATAGAATTTGCTAAGTATGTATGTAAAATGTTGATCAGACTAAAATATACTTTCCGAGATAATAAAATAATTCAAAGTATGTTTGTTCAAAGATATCTTGTTCTAATCATTATCTTTATATTTTTAAAAAATGGACATGCTCATGTTCAATAGAAATATCAAAACTGAGGTTAGCTTTTGATGCAATTAATTTCATGAACAGTAGATTAATAAAATGTTTTATTAGCAAAATGGAAAAGCAAGAAACACTACAACGATCCGCATGTCACCTACTGATGATCACAACTAACTTTGGTGCACTATGAAGAATATATATTAACATAATACGTCACATAATATTCTGATAGGCGAAGATAGAGGCTAATAAAAAACAAATTATATTAATTGTTGCATCTCAGGATGCTCAGAGGTGTAAATATAACACTTCTTTTTCCTTTCGGGAGAACATTTTTTTGCAAATATATTGAATTATATTATTTAATAATATGTAATCCGCAGAATGAAGGACTCACACAAAGACCAAGCAGTTAAATAAATTTTTAACATAGTATAAATAATAAGACGCGAAATAAAGTTTAGCATTAAGTAAACATACTTCCACCGCCTATGCATGGGCTCGGTCGTTTCATCTCGGGCGTTTTTGAAAGTTCAAATCAAACCCAAACTGGAAAGAAGTTGAGGAGTAGCGTGTTTTTTACGAACAATAATTCTGCGATAAGGTATAATGTTCTGTTTTTAACTATTAAAAAATTAGTATTTTTTAAATTATATATTTTGTATTTAACTATACACATACATTGAAGAGCCATTACATTATGAACACCAGTTTAATATGAAGTAGAATCACCTTTCGCCCTCAAAACCTTCAACACCCGGTGAGGCGCGGAACCGATAGAGTGCGTATAGGTAGTCTGTGTCTTGTGCTATCAGGCACGCACCAACTGGTTCTGCAATTCCCGCACATTGCGAGATGGGAGTATGGCAGCACATATTCGATTTTACACTTTGAACCACAAATGTTTGATTGGATTCATTATCAGGTGAATTCAGAGGAAAAGATATGATTTGAAGTTCACCAGAATGTTCCCCGAACAACTTCCTGACGATTTGGCCCGTATGAACACGGTGCAATGCATTGTTGGTAAACTTCATCACTCATCGGAGACATATTTGTCATGAAGGGATGCACCTAGCCTGCAGTGATGATCGTATACAGCACAGACGTCAAGAATTTTTCTATGGGATGATGAATCCTAATGTGCCCCATAAAAACATTTTACTCACCATAATACCACCGTCACCACTTTCTGTACGATCAACTTATAAGGTACTTACCCCGCCTTCTTAACTTGCCTTCGTCGTGTAGAGGTCAGCACGCTCGACGCTAATTTGAGTGTCCGTGGATCGTGTCCCGGCGAGGGCATTGCTCCCTTTTCATCTCTCTTGTTTAAAAAATACCTAATGTCTCTACGGTAACGCTCAAACTAAAACAGATGGTGGATGAATCTCCGCTACCAGGATTTGGCGACTGAGTTCCCTAATTCCCAGTCGCCCTTTAAAAGGGGGAGTATATAAGGAACTTCTCCCTCCTTCTTAGCACGCTTTCGCGGTGTAGTGGTCAGCACGCTCGACGTGTACTCAAGAGGTCCCTGGTTCGAATCCCGGGGAGGGCATTTCTCATTTTTCATCTCTTTTGCCTCAAGAATACCTGATGGCTCTATAAATTGTCATAAAGATTTAAAAAACTGTGATATTATTTAAGAATCTTCGATTGGATCAATCAGTTATTCATGGATTTTTCACCATACGTTTTAAGGTTATTGTTAATTTATGATTTATAAAATAATCGTCAAAATTTTAATCCATACGTAGCCTTGATTCGAATATTTCCCAATGTTTTAAATTGACATAACTTCAGCTTTCGAATTTTATGAAATTGTCGCTAGATACTTCAGTGCAGTTAAGCAACGAAATAATAAATTTTTTATCTTACACATACAGCTGAAACCATGGTCACTATTTCTCGTTTTTCAGTCAGAGATCGTCTAACTTTTCATTTTTATTTAAGAGTTTGGCATGCATTTATTCAAAAGTTTTTTTTGGGCGGGTTTAAGCTAAATTTTCCGATGCTTTGAGTTTCTATTTATGTTTATTTATTTAGTTTTTATTTTAGTTTTAAATCTTATTCGGAAAGACTAACAAATCCTTTAGGGCAGATGTGATAAATGATGAAGTCTTTTTAACCCTTCTCACTTTTAAAATATCTACATGAGGAATAAATCACATAACTTTCATGGAAAAATGCGGACTTCATAAAACCAATATACTATAAATAAAACTTTTTTTGAAATAAACTTGAAAGTAATTAGCAATCACAAGAAATTTAAAATGAAATTTCACAATAATTATAATAATAATAATACTTGATCCAATAAAAGAAATAAGGGTATAATAATACATGTAAATTTAAAATAGAAAGCAAAAAATATTCAGAAAACATCATAATATTTTCGTAAATTTAGATTTTCGTAAATTTAGAAAATTATTTCACTTAATACCTTGCAGCTTTCCAAATTTAAGTGCATGTAACGTCTGCGAAATATAATGTATTTTTACCAACGTATGTTGCAAAAATGTAAATATTAGCAGCTGACATCCTACTACTAGCAATTATTTAAGATCATTCGGTGTTGTCAATTCTTGTCGCGTCTGACTTTCAGCCAAAATAATCAGATTATTTGCATTTTTAGTGCATTTCTGTGATATTTATATGCACATCAAAGAACCCATGCAACATCATCTACGAAAAGTCTTATCAACACAGATAAACGTTACATAACGTTTATTTTACTACAAATTAACTGACCTATAATAAATCTGTATAGGACATGGAAAATTGAAAATCTGCTTCAATTGTCCTAAAGAACTACATTTTTTGACTAAAATTTCTTTTCGTTTTCTCCATTTTACTCTTTAAGTAGTATAAAGTATTTCTCCCGCCTTCTTAGTATGCCTTCATGGTCAGCACACTCGGCGCGTATTCGAGAGGTCCAAGGTTCGCGTCCCGGCGAGGGCATTGCTCATTTTTCACATCTCGTGCTTCGAAATAACCTAATGTCTCTACAGTAGTGCTTCAAGCCTCTCTTAATAATATTGTTACAAGTACGCAGCACAATGCACGTAAAATGTATTCAATCACACACATGTATGTGTTTAAGCAAAACCAAATTAACCACTAGAGTATGTACATACCGAAGTATTAAAAACCAAACTTGTACTTTGTTAGCAGAATGTTAACATATTAAAATTAAATAAGTAAAATCTTAAAAAAGTATAATTAATATAATTTAGCAGCTGACTTTATCCGAGATTCAATACTAAAATATTTCAATGCGAAGAATCTTTAGAGCATTCAAACTTGACATACAAAATGCAGTTTATTCAGGAAATGTATTTGACACTAATTCAAGCTGTGACTCATCAAGCAGCAACAGAAAATAATCGAAAAAAGACGTGAAATCTATCCCCGTGGTGAATATCTGAAGATAATTAACAATTTCCATAATTTTCATTGCGACAGCTCGTTACATACGATGAACTTGACTAATTGAGTGTCGCTACTAATGATAGATGTCATTAGATGGTCCTTGTGCGTGTCGTATCTTCCTAAAACGAACACAGACATGTAGATGTGATTTTGAATTCATGGCACAGTTAACGGAAACTCAAAGGGAAATTAGATAGATATGTCGCTGAAAATTTTGCATTTCCTGAGGGGTTAATACTGTTTGCTAAATGAGCTGTTATCGTTACTTTATTACACAAATATTTTCGATAGTGATTTACTGAAGGATATGAGTCGCATTGTTAACTGGCAGGCATAAAATCGATATTTTCTTCTTGCCACCTTCATAAAATTTCTTCATATTTAATTCCTGATTATTTTAGGAAATATCTTAAAAATGGATCAAATATTAGCTGTGAACATTATAAGCTCACAATTAATGCATAACTGTCAAGTTCTACAGCTAATACACAACTATTATAATTTCACAATTGATACACAACTAATCACAACTGCAGTAAGTTGTCATTTTTATAATCAAAACAAGTCTAATATCAATCATATTTAACCCTATTTGATAAAAACAGTTACGTAGCAGTAGCAGGTTTAGTAGTTCGAGAAAGATGTGTCTATAAGCTAGGGGTGGCCAACCGTTTTCTGAAAAGTGCCACTATTTGAAAAAAGAAAAGATTTGAGTGCCACATTCAACTTTTCCAACATATTAAAAAATATCAAAAGGTGAAAAATTATAATTTATAGGCTGATTATGGGATTTTTATGCAAATAGCGTATTTCATATCAGTCTGAGTAGTGGATATTTAAAAAATAATATAATAAATAAAACAAACTTACAAACCAGCGTTTTATTGTTATTAAGCATTTTTAAAGTTCAAAAATAAAATGAATAATTTGAAACATTTAATTCTAAATAACCATGTAACAGTCAGTATTTAATTAATGTGGATATTGTGTATGTAGTTTCTCTTATTAAGTTATCTATTTTAGGATTAGTTCTTGAAGATGCTAAGAAAATTAGTTAATTTGGGTGCACATCAGTGAAACTTGAAAGATGTTTTGTTTTTATTATGTTCATAATAGAAAGTATTTATTCAAAAACATATGTTGATCCAAACCTACAGCAACAGCGTAACAGAGTGTCGCTATAGTGAAATAAACCTAAGCTAAATTCAAAGAGCTATAAGTAATTTCTCCCGCCTTGTCAGCATGCCTTCGTGGTGTGGTAGTTCGCAGGCTGGGGGCGTATTCCACAGGTCCGTGTTTTGATTCCCGGCGAGGGTCTTGCTCATTTCTCATCTTAGAGATAATGAAGCAATTGAATGAAAATAATTATATCCAAGAAACTAAGGATTAATGTAAAATGTAGAAAGGCGGCCTAACCGTCTGATTGCTAGCAATGACTAGGATGACTTCCTAACCCTGTAATGCCATTAACTTAGTTTGGCGGAACAGGTTAAGTAAAGTGACCATATCTCCTGCTCTAAAAAAAAACCTAATGTCTCGACAGTGGCGCCTGAACTAAAAAGGATGGTGGATGATGATTCTGCAGGACCAGGATTTGGCGACTGGGCCCCTCAAAACCCCAGTCGCTCTTAAAAGGGGGAGTATACAAGGTATTTTTTCCGCCTTCGTGGTGTAGTGGCTGCATGCTAGGCGCGTATTCCAGAAGTCTGTGGTTCGATTTTACTCATTTTTTATCTCTCTTGCTTCCAAAAATACCTAATATCTCTACAGTTTTGCACGAACTAAAAGAATAAGTTATTTCTCCCGCCTTCTTGCATGCCTTCGTGGTGTGGTGGTCTGCACGCTGGGCGCGTTTTCCAGAGGTCCGTTACTCGATTCCAAGCGAGGGCGTTGCTCATTTCTCATCCCCTGCTCAAAAAAAAAAAAAAAAAAAAAAAAAAAAACCCTAATAGCTCTAAAGAGTTATTATATTTATTATAATGTCTTTTTGTATCTATCGACGGAGTTGATACAGAAGGTATTATTTTTTTAATCTTTTAATTTTTCAACAAGTCTTCGCGTGCTGCTATTAAAACTTCGCTATGCCACATTGTGGTTAGTGTGCGACGGGTTGATCGTCCCTACTTCAAACATTCTGACACTGATTGTTATGTTCCTCTTCCTTCGTCATATCAAGTTCGTATATTATATTCTCAAAGTCTGGCCTATCATCAGCTGAGCTCGCTAACCACTGATAGTTCGGTTCGGAGTTCGAATGTCTGCGATCGGGTGGCCTGCATGGTTTCCCCATGTGTAATGTGTATACGAGTCAGTTTTCCTTACGAAAGCATAACTCCCCTTAGGCATATTGCCATATAATGCTTGACAGCTTTGCATAATTAAAAAACAAAAACAAAAAAAAATGAACCAACCGTTTCATTAGCACATTTGTATATGATTATAGAAAATGCAGTTTGAATGGGGAGCATGTTGATATCGAAACAAGTAAAATTTGTCAAATAATTCCTAAATGAATTACCCAACTTTCCAACTTTGAATGAAGAAACCGTGGGTTCAGAAATCTTTCAAATGTTCATCAATGAATAACACTCTTTCTTCAGTGCTCTTTACGTCCTATGAATTAAAATATTTTAATCAATTTTTTTGGAAAGTAAAAGAGATGTAGGTTTTGTCATTGTATTCACTCAGTTTGAATAGCTCAGAAAATGATAACATGATGGCATCGTTATTATCTCTTGCGTAGGAGAATCTTTTGAAAGGGCGCAGAAGGTGGCTAATAAAGTAATAAGAAAATGTATTTTCATATTTTATTCGGAGCATATAATTCATATTTTATTAAATGTACGGAATGGCAAAAATAAATAAATAAAAAGATATTTAAAAAACATCTGAACTGTTTTTAACGTTTTCTGCGTTACCTTTTTTTTATTGAATATCATGTTCTTCGCATTTTAGAATTTCTGATACACAGTCTTCGCGCGCTGGAAATATATATATATATATTATATCCCGTACAGTGTTGGCATTTCTAGCTTTAAAATCATGGAGTTTGATAATCGAAAATCCATTCAAGTTTTACAAAATATGAAATAGGTAATGAAACAAATTCCAAACTACAAATTTGGACCTCTAAATGCTCATATTTCGAGTGGAGGACCGCGTTATTCCGAATTATGTGTATACGTACCGTTGTTTTTTCACAATAGGAGAAACTTGCGTACATTGATGCAGCCAGATTCTTCATTATTTTAAGACATAATGCAGGGCCCTAATATTCGGTGGCAACAATTTGAAAAGTGAAAAGCCGTTTATAGCTACTCAGCGCAAAATGCCAAATCGAAATCAATACCTCTTCTGAGCAAATTGCCCATTTCGGCTAAAAATAAAAGTCAGAGTTTTTTTTTTTTTTTTTTTTTTTTTTTTTTTTTTTAGCAAAAGGAGTGATAGGGACTATTAGTCTCAAAACGGCATTTTACGTCGGATCACTCAAATTTTTAATATCATAGTCCTCCACCCGAACATAGGCACCTGAAAGCCCAAATTTTGAATTTGTTTCATTTTTTATATCTCCAGAATGCGAGACTGTGTATTTGAAATTCTAAAGATATGCTGTATTTAAATATTTTTGGCTCAAAAGCAGCGTTAGCTCAAATCCTCTCGAAACGTGTATGTGTCTGTAAATGAAAAATCCCCCGTTCGGGAGTAGTATAAAATCAGAAAACTTTCAGACTTTATTTTTATTTATTGATTTTTCTTTAACTTGGTTGAACTAAAAAACAGACTTAATTATTTTAATGCTTAAGATATCTGACCTCAGTTCAAGTACTTAAAAATGGTTCTAATTTACTAATAATCATATCAATGGGAAATTGCATGTATACATTCAAATAAGAGAAAATATCTAAACAATATTTCTAAATGTTTTAAACTAAAAAAGGTATGAAGAAGGACATATTTAATTAAACGTATACTTATATCCTATGTCATTTTTAAAATTTCAGTTTACGTCTTTTGAGTAATGGGAAAGAATAAATGCAAAATATTCGTTCTTTCTAAACATGCTGCGCTTTTTAACACTGTGCTTTTTAACTGAAACACTTTTTATTACCATCGTGCGTTTGGTTTTAATTAGAAAGGCAATAAATCATCTTCAAGTTAACATTTCTGAAATTTTGAGCCACGTATCGAACTATATAACAAGTGAGGAAAATTTCATTTGCATAGGTGTTTTAGTTATTACGTTTGCTGTTGGTCAAAATTTCCAAAAAAAAAAAAAAAAAAAAAAAAAAAAATTGAAATGTTTCAGATTTTAAATTACGTCCAAAGGGGCGTTTTTTAACATTTTGTGTGTTACCTTTCTTTATTAAATATCATGTTCCTCGCACTTAAAGCATAAGATCCAGTGCAACAGCATTATCGCAAAATAGTTTTAAAACGAGCATATCTTTAGAATTTCCGATACAGAGACTCACGCGCTGGAGATAAAAATGTTTTTTCTGCACAACGTTGCCATTGCTCGCTTTGAAATCCTTGAGTTTGTTAATCAAAAATTCGTCAAAGTTTTAAAAAATAGGAAATCGATCATAAAACAAATTTCAAATTTCAAATTTGGTCTTCCACATGCTCATATTCGTTGGAGGATTACGTTATTCAAAATTCGATGACTCTATGTACCGTTATTTTATGACAATGTGAGAAATACACATATATTTACGCAGATTTTCATTATTTAATTTCTTCAAATATAATGCAGGACTCTAACATTTTATGGCAGCAGTTTGAAAAGTGAACCGACATTTATGAGTCCGACGCAAAATGCCAAAACGAAACTAATAGTCCTTCGGGATTCAAATCCCTTTGGACTAAAAAAAAAAAAAAAAAACTTTCATTTTTCGTAAAATTGGTTTAAAGCGTAAAAAAGTATTTCGGAGTAAAAGACACCTTCCTGATACCCGAACGCTCTTCCTTTGAATGTTATACTTTCCTTTTCGTCACTAACATTGCGTTTTTCTTTCGGAATCGGATATAACATTTTTTCTTCTCTTATTTCCTGAATCGCTGCTCAATGCCGTTCTTAAAAATTATTTTGAATTTGCTTTCAGAAAACGCTTCATTTTAAGAAAAGTGAACAAATCAGCGTGTAATTTGTAAAATAATTTATTTTCGATTCTTAAGATACCATTGTAACGTTGCGCGCCTCCAACTTGCACGCAACCAAGAGGTGACTGTGAAAACTGGATAAACTACAGAGTCTTGTGAAGGGTTTAAGTCCCTTTTTATTCAACGTAAAAATTACAATTGCGTGCTCTTGACGCTCACAGACTGCGCCAACTCGGCGGTCAAATAAAAATAATAACCTGAAAAGAAACTAAAGACAAGACTCTAACTACGAGGCTCTCTAAAATAACTAACTCACCGCGTTTTACAATACCGCTGCTAATTCAGCAGACTTGAAGCTCACTTGAACGATTAACACTACTTCCCGCCAAGCACATAGGCCGAAACGCGGGGTTCTTCAATTTCTCGCTAACTACCTCCGCGCTCGTGAAGTAAGAATATCACACCCCGAACTCGTTTCCTTCCTATTTAAATCATAATACTTCCGCTGATAATTTGAATCCTTGCGCGTTCTACTAAAATTTACATATTCTGGCATTGGCAGTTCCAGGAGAAAGTAAGGCTTGACAGGAAAGATAGTTTAAACTTAACTATCTAAGATAGTTTAAACTTAAAATAAATGTTAGTTAAAATAAATATAAACCCTACATTTGCCGCTGCCAGAATTTGGAAAACTTGGAAGCAGGTCCTACAAACGACCTGTTGTAAGTTTCTCTAATTCTGAACTAACTGGCGAGAACCTCGTTTACACACAAAAAAAAAATCTTATGTAACATATTGTATACTAAAATTCTGTTGATCGTTATAAAGCTCTCTTCTTACAGCAACTTTTCCTGGACTTCATCAATCAATGTTGGTCTTTCCTTCCAGCATCTGGAAGGAATAAGTATGAGTATCTTTCTAAATACATTATAATTTACACTTTCTTGACACAATAAATTTTTGTTTTTAAACGATTCGTTTTTCTTAGTTATTGCTTACTTCACATTCATTCAATTTTTCAAGCATTAATTTAACTTTAACCTGGCTCTCCACCGTGTGTGGTGTCAAACGGGAATATTCGTGTTTTAGTCTTACAACACTTCCCCTAACCACCATGATTTGTTAGAATTCAACGACCAAATAGACACACCTTACTCGACATTCTACAACTCAATGAGCTACTTTAATAGTCTTAAAAATTCAAATGTAGGTGGAGAACCCTACAAAACACCTTCATTCTAACTTCCCCCTCATTCATCTTTAAACATGCAGGCTTTCGCTCTAAAGCATGACTTTATCTGCAATTTAATACTTAAATTTTGACTTCATTGCTTTTAAGCATTCACTTTTAGCATCTACAATTTTATGCTTCTAGACTAAATTCTACTTTTACATAACATTCAAGTATTTACGTACATTTACAAAATTTTAATACATATGATTTTTACAATTTACCATAAAATGAATAAAAGAAAATAAATTTTTACTTTACTCATTCTTCGCCAAGCTGGCGGCACTGAAACTAAAATTCTTATTAATACAAGAATACGAAGTTATTTTTATCTTTGGCCAAATTTTGGCTTTAACATAACAGAATTAGTCTTTCGACCAACAGAAAATGCTTGTTTTTAGCTTTTACACTTAAAGAAAATGATACTTTTGCCTTAGCTAAATAAAGTAAAACAAAACTAAGTCTCAACCGAGACATATTGACTTTCGTCAAAACATAGAACTTCGTACTTATGCATAACATTTCGGAACAAAAGAGAAAAAAAAATTATAGAAGGTTTTAACTTATCTTTGAGTTTTTGATGCTTGAAACTCCGTCATTCGTTTTTGGCAATATTGGTCCCAAGTTAGAGGTTTCATGGATGTTAATCTCCTTACTGCCCTCCGAGTATCGTCCACATTACTTTTTCTTTTGCGTCCTCTACATGCTGGCCTCTTGGCGGAGTAATCGTCTGGTGGTTGGCATTTCCGTTTTTCCCTGGGACGGCTGGTCTTGACGTCCTCCGGTCTGGAGTCCTTCTTGAATTTCTTCTGTTCCTCGTATTTTTGTGCCTCCTGTTGCCGTTTCAGTTTCCGGAACGGCGGCCTTGCTGGCACCTGACTCTGTGGCCGTGTGCGCGTTCTCCTTGAGGTATAATTTTTCCTGCAATCCTTTGTAGGTGGTGTTTTTCTCTTTACCACGGTTTCTTTACCCGGTGCATCTGTATTTTTGTTTTTCTTAAACGCTGGAGTCTGAAAATTATTTTTTCTTTTTGATACCGACGTCCGGGTTGTAGAAGGGCTAGGTCTCTCTTCAGTTCTCTGTTTCTTGGGTGGTGGAATAGTTGTTATCTCTGGACCTTCTATTTCGTTTAGACTTGAGTCCTGCAAGAAACTTTTAAGGATTTCAAAATCATTTGGATTGTAGTATTTTTTCACCTGGTCGGGACTTGTTTTACAGATTTCCCCTCTCTCGTTCTTAAGATATAATACTACTCCTTTGATTTCCTGAATTACATAGGGGCCTTCAAACTTTGGAGCTAGCTTTGCCGTAAAATTGTCTGGGGCATTTGATAAAGAAAATTTCCGCTTCAATACTTTATCCCCAACTTTAAAATCTGCTTCACGGCGTTTTCTATCATAATATATTTTCTGCCTATTTCTTGCCGTGTCCGAGCTTTTAAGCGCCTGATCAATCAGCTTTTGCACATCTTTTTGTTTAAACTCCTGCTCTCTTTGTTGCACAAAGAATAATTTATCTAAAGGCGTAATTAACTTTCTGCCTAAAAATAATTCTGCTGGAGTTTTTCCCGTAGTATCATGATTTGCCGTTCTTAAAGCATAATCTAATTCATTTATGTAGCCATCCCAGCGCTTGTGATGTGTGCTCACGTAACTGCGAATTATTTTTACTATATTTTTATTAACTCTTTCTGCTATGTAAGCCTGTGGTCTATACGGAACCATTTTGATATGGCGTATGCCAAGTCCATTGCATATGTTTTCAAATATTTGACTAATGAATTGTTTTCCGTTATCGCTAATGACTTTTATCGGTGCACCGTATTTTAAAATGTATCTGTGTAAGAATGCATCTGCGACTGTTTTGGCTGACGCGCGTTTAAGTGGAATAATTTCTGTCCATTTTGAAAAATGATCTACTATTACCAAAAGAAAACGATTTTTATTTAACTCGCTCTGGGGAAAGGGACCAAGGAGATCTATGCCTAAAATTTCATTCGGAAATGTAGCGCGAATGCTATTTAAGTACCCGGCCGGGCTGTAATTAATATCATTTATTAACTGACATTGATTGCAGGACCTGACATACGCCGTTACTATTTTGTATAATTGCGGGAAATATACCGCCTCGCGTACCCTTTTTAAAGTCTTTCTGACCCCTAGATGGCCCGCTGTTTTTGCTTCGTGCAACTCCTTCAAAATGCTTAATCGAAGCGAGGCTGGGATGACTGGTTTATACTCAAGATTTTCGTTTGTTGTTTTCGTATAAAATAATAAATTATCTATTATTTCATTGTTTTTTGCTCTATTTCTTATCGCATCGATATCTGTGTGCTCAAAGCTTTCGGGGTCTTTCAAATAAGCATAGATATTTCCAAATTCAGGATCAGCTTTCAGTTCAGTAATAACCGTATCTCTAGAATCTAAAATTTTTGAAGTCAACACAGCGCATTTAAGTTCATTTCCTTCATCGTCCAGTTTTATACGAGAAAGTGCGTCAGCTACATTGTTTTCCTTACCCGGTTTATATTTTATTGTGATATTATATTCTTGGTGTTTTAAAGCCCATCTTATTAACCTGGGCGTTAGGTTTTTCCCCGAGTAAAGTCTACCAACAGCCGCATGATCCGAAAAGACTGTTACTGGCGATTTGCCGAAATAAACTCGAAATTTGTGTACAGCCATTAATACGGCTAATGTTTCTCTTTCTGTAGCTGTATAATTCCTTTGTGTCTGATTCAATGTTTTACTAAAAAATGCCAGAGGATGGTTATTTTGCATAAGAACCGCCCCACCGCATAGTCTGACGCATCTGCTGCAATTTCCAGGTTTTCGTCCCCTTCCGGGAATTTTAAAACAGGGGCATTAATGAGCGCTTCTTTTAATCTTTCAAATGCTGTGTTAGCTTCCGCTGTCCACGTAAATTTACCCCTTTTTCTTTTGATTACTAAGAGTGGTTCAACAATATTAGCGAAATCTTTTATGAAAGATCGATAGTAAGAACATAACCCAAGGAAGGAAGAAAGTTTCTTGGCGGTGTTGGGCGGTGGGAAATTCTTAATAGCTTTTATTTTTGAATCTTGCGTTTCTATACCCTTTTGCGAAATTTTGTAACCGAGATATTTAAGTTCTTTAGTTGCGAACTTGCATTTTGAGGCGTTAATTGTAAGACCGGCCTCTTTTAATAATTTAAAAACTTGTTCTAGATCATTAATGTGCTGTTCCAACGTACTACTCGTTATAATTATATCATCTAGATAAATTAAAGTTGATTTTCCTAGGACAGGCTTTAGAACAATGTCCATAGCTCTCTGGAATGTTGATGGGACCCCACACAACCCAAAAGGCATGCGTAAAAATGCATAAGTGCCCGATTTTGTTATAAACGCGGTTTTATGTATATCTTCGGGTCTCATAGCTATTTGATAGTAGCCAGACGTTAAGTCCAAAGTAGACATATATCTTGTCGATTTGATCTGTCTAATGATCTCGTCTATAACCGGCAAAGGGTAAACTGGAAATCTGGTAATACTATTTAGTTTTCTGTAATCAATAGCAAACCTCCAAACCCTTTTATCCGAAGGAGGAAACTCGTTCTTTTTCCTACATAGTACGACTGGACTCGCGTACTCACTATTTATGGGCGTTATTATTTTATTCTTTAACATCTCCTGAATATGTTCTTCGATGATTACGTCTTTTTGTTTGTCATACCGATAAGGTTTAGTCCTACAAGGTTTTTCGGCATTTAATTGAATCTTGTGCGTAACTATTTGGCAGTTTCCTGGTTTCTCTGAAAACAAATGAGAAAAATTACTCACCACTTGCTGTATTGCTTTACTTCCATGGTCATTCAGATGGCTAAGGTCCAATTGCGGTGTCTCCACAGGTTCCACCACCCTCTGGTCCATCTCCAACACCACGGAACTATCTTGAAAATTTAATTTGGCCCTCGCGGCCCTTAAAAACTCCATACCTAAAATAAGAGAGTGTTGCAGATCTTTCACTACAAAAATTAATACTTTGAGACTTTCCTCTTTTACCTGTAAGTTTAATGATAATTTCCCGATGCAGTGACATGTTTTTCCTTGCGCCGCTATAATTTCCGTATTTTTGGTTTTAAATAATCGTACCCTATAAAAATTCTTTTTGAAGAAATTTTCACTCATAAAATTTCCTTCTGCTCCTGTATCGATGAGGGCTTCTACTGGTACATCGCCAACCAGGACTTGTATAATTGGTAGCTGTGAGTTTTTTACGATGACCGTATTTAAATGTCTATTTGAGGGTTTTTTTAAAACTTCCGGGGTCTGGACCCTCCCTTTCACAGGCCCCTCTACTCGTTTAAAGCTCTCCTTTCAATCTGTGCCTTCTGGGTACGCGGATGTTTATTTTCAAATTTTCTTTTTGGGCCTTGACCTTCGAGTTTCGATGCGTTAGCTTGATAGTTCTTTCCCCCATAAGAGCGATTTCCATTTCTGGTTTCCTCATTTCAAGATTTCCTTCGGGTACTTTGAGAATATGTTTCCCCTCTCGCTTTTTCCGCTATTCTGCGATTTTGAAACCTCACCGCCAATTCGAAGAGTCCCTGCAATGTGCTTGGGTTTCTAATTTCAAAGTAGTCTTGAACAGCGGGTAACAATCTTGGTAATATTATTTCAATAAGCTCCGCATCGGGTTTCTTTCCATACAGCATATCCGTTAGCTTGATTTTTCGTAGAATAAAGTCCGTCAAATGTGCTATATCCCGTTGATAGAAACTATATAGATCGGCTTCCAGCCGTGCGCGATCTTTCACTATGGGGAAGGCCTTTACTAACGATTTTTTGAAATTTTCAAATGTATATGTCTGGCTTTCAAATTCCCCTAATAAAAATTTCCCTATATTTTCCACCATAGCGCGGCCTGTCCTCTTAGTGCTGATGTGGCGATGGCAACTTTTTGTCTTTCAGGAACAGGGTAGAGCTGAAAGTGGTTTTCTAGACCTTCTAGAAATACCGCCACCGAATTTTTTCCGTCGAAATGGACGTTTGGCTTGATTGACGCTCTCAAAGTCTGGACCAGGTATCCAAATCCTTCTAACTGGCTTGTCATTTCTTGGTGTTGTCCAGCGGCTTCCATCCAGTTTTCGGCCATTTCAGTTCGATAACTGTTCGGGCGCCAATGTAACGTTGCGCGCCTCCAACTTGCACGCAACCAAGAGCTGACTGTGAAAACTGGATAAACTACAGAGTCTTGTGAAGGGTTTAAGTCCCTTTTTATTCAACGTAAAAATTACAATTGCGTGCTCTTGACGCTCACAGACTGCGCCAACTCGGCGGTCAAATAAAAATAATAACCTGAAAAGAAACTAAAGACAAGACTCTAACTACGAGGCTCTCTAAAATAACTAACTCACCGCGTTTTACAATACCGCTGCTAATTCAGCAGACTTGAAGCTCACTTGAACGATTAACACTACTTCCCGCCAAGCACATAGGCCGAAACGCGGGGTTCTTCAATTTCTCGCTAACTACCTCCGCGTTCGTGAAGTAAGAATATCACACCCCGAACTCGTTTCCCTCCCATTTAAATCATAATACTTCCGCTGATAATTTGAATCCTTGCGCGTTCTACTAAAATTTACATATTCTGGCATTGGCAGTTCCAGGGGAAAGTAAGGCTTGACAGGAAAAATAGTTTAAACTTAAAATAAATGTTAGTTAAAATAAATATAAACCCTACACCATTAAAATGAAACATGCACATATATGTGTTGACAAATAACACTTTTAATAATCGTCTAACCCACTTCCTCTGCTCCAAGCATGTTCTCAGAAAATATATCAAATAATACCATGAATTGTTTAGCATGCACAAGTCCGTTAAATCCTTAAAAATTACAATAGCCATCTTCAAACCGAATATTTGCCACTCCGTTTCTAACAGCTCTATTTAGATTTAGTCGTGTAAATATTTAAAAGCATTTGACACAGCCAGACTTAATTTAGAAAATATATCCTTAATTTATCTATAATAATAAAAGCAAGTGTAATGTGTCTGTCTGTCTGTCTGTCTGTCTGTCTGTCTGACCGAGCTCTCCAGCCAAATCTATCGCACGCAGGGACCTGGAATTTTTTATACGGAAGCACAAAGGGGCTGGCCACCAGACCTCGAAGCCCGATTTTCGATTTTTGAATTAGAAAAATTTTTAAAAAATTATTTATAATTAATTAATCACGGTTTTTTTGACTCACTGATATTATTATTTGTTTTCAAATAACGTTCGATTGTAACAATTGATTTCTTTATTCTAGCGTTAGTTTGCTGTTTTGACGATACATCTATAATAATAAAAGCAAGTGTAATGTGTCTGTCTGTCTGTCTGTCTGTCTGACCGAGCTCTCCAGCCAAATCTATCGCACGCAGGGACCTGGAATTTTTTATACGGAAGCACAAAGGGGCTGGCCACCAGACCTCGAAGCCCGATTTTCGATTTTTGAATTAGAAAAATTAAAAAAAAATTATTTATAATTAATTAATCACGGTTTTTTTGACTCACTGATATTATTATTTGTTTTCAAATAACGTTCGATTGTAACAATTGATTTCTTTATTCTAGCGTTAGTTTGCTGTTTTGACGATACATTAAATCGATTAATTACAATTCATTTCTTTTTTGTAGCTTATTATTTATAATTAATTAATCACGGTTTTTTTGACTCGCTGATATTATTATTTGTTTTCAAATAACGTTCGATTGTAACAATTGATTTCTTTATTCTAGCGTTAGTTTGCTGTTTTGACGATACATTAAATCGATTAATTACAATTCATTTCTTTTTTGTAGCTTGTGGGGGGGGGGAAGAGAGAGAGACAGTCTACATGTCCTACACTACTATTCCTGCGCTATTCACTTATCTGCATTTTCTAAATGCACGGGCAACGCCGGGCGGGTACAGCTAGTTAATAATAAAAGCAAGTGTAATGTGTCTGTCTGTCTGTCTGACCGAGCTCTCCAGTCAAATCTATCGCACGCAGGGACCTAGAATTTTTTATACGGAAGCACAAAGGGGCTGGCCACCAGACCTCGAAGCCCGATTTTCGATTTTTGAATTAGAAAAATTTTAAAAAAATTATTTATAATTAATTAATCACGGTTTTTTTGACTCACTGATATTATTATTTGTTTTCAAATAACGTTCGATTGTAACAATTGATTTCTTTATTCTAGCGTTAGTTTGCTGTTTTGACGATACATTAAATCGATTAATTACAATTCATTTCTTTTTTGTAGCTTATTATTTATAATTAATTAATCACGGTTTTTTTGACTCACTGATATTATTATTTGTTTTCAAATAACGTTCGATTGTAACAATTGATTTCTTTATTCTAGCGTTAGTTTGCTGTTTTGACGATACATTAAATCGATTAATTACAATTCATTTCTTTTTTGTAGCTTGTGGGGGGGGAAGAGAGAGAGACAGTCTACATGTCCTACACTACTATTCCTGCGCTATTCACTTATCTGCATTTTCTAAATGCACGGGCAACGCCGGGCGGGTACAGCTAGTATATAATATTTTTACGACAATTCAAACTCGTATTTATGCGTAAGGCCTGACCTAGAAGAACACAGTGTACAGTCATTGATTTCAGGTGTCCTGAGAAAAAAAGCCAAATTTTCCAAAGAGTGATATCTCTGAATTTTTCCATCATCCTGTATTTTGTCACAGCTCAAAATAGACGTTGTATCATAGATTCCACGAAGTTTGCGGATACCTTCTAGATGAGGATAAGGCCGCAGTTTACGTTACGGCACAGCACTCGAACAAACTTACTAGATTAAACATAGTCCTTTCTTCTTGCTCTATACAAAAGTTTTCTAAATAATAGTTTGTAACAGTTATTCATGATATCTTCATCCTAAAGGAAATATAAATCCGTATCGTTGCACTCATGCTGTAAATCCTGAACTTCAGCTCCTCTATTCGCAATTTGATGTTCAATCATCTCTTAAAATAAACACAAAACCGTCGGATTTAATTCTACCTAAAACATATCTCATCTTATAATGATTTTTCTTTCATAGAACATTTGTTTCTTTTTTGGCATATTAAATGGTGGTAGAAAAAAATGTTAAAAAAAAAAAAAAAAAAAAAAAAGAAAGAAAGAAACGGTTTTGGTTTATAGCCATTACGGCATAACCTCGAAGGTTATCTTTCTAAGGGAAGATATGTCTTCGTGGAGGACCTTTTAAGGAAAACTGGAACATATACATGTTACACATGATGAAACCCACAAAAACACCCATGCAGCCAGCCCGTTCGCGGGAGTCGAACCTTGGACCGAACTACCAATGTTCAATCATATTACCGCTCTGCCACTGGTTGACCAGAAAAAGAAGGAATGAAACGGAAAATAAAGCTTATTTAGAAATATCACCAAACCGGGTACAAAACCTTCATGATGGTAGTCATGACTTGGCAGTATATCCTTTGTGGGATTGTTTACAAGACGACAGCAAGATGTCAGTGTATCTTATAGTAGGAGTTTGGAGCTTCAAAATAGATTTTTACTAATTCAGAAGTCAAACAACAAAAATCAGCGTTATATTTTCAAAATTTTCACAGGACTAGTTTCGATGGTTATACCGAACCACCATCCTCAGCTGCAAAACCGCAAAACATTTGCGGTTTTACAGCTGAGGATGGTGGTTCGGTATAACCATCGAAACTAGTCCTGTGAAAATTTTGAAAATATAACGCTGATTTTTGTTGTTTGACTTCTGAATTAGTATTTGTTCGGCGTGTTATAGTGTCTTAGTTAGATTTTTACTAGTCTA
Organism: Stegodyphus dumicola; assembly: GCF_044657685.1. Lineage (NCBI taxonomy): Eukaryota > Metazoa > Arthropoda > Arachnida > Araneae > Eresidae > Stegodyphus > Stegodyphus dumicola. The sequence goes on along the minus strand of NC_140772.1, from coordinate 91,315,526 downwards.
TCAGTATAGGCTGGCTTGCACACCAAGTAAAAGCCTTAGGCTGCGGTTAAGTGAAACATAGATTGTGAAGTGAAACATAATTAAGAGTTCGGATGTGCATACTTATAAAGCAAAAACAAGGGTCACACCGAAATTTTTGAGCAACTACTAAATGCTGCAATTTAAACTTACAAAAACTTAGATGTGTTCAAAGTACTTTCTTCCAACATTTATGCGCTTTTGTAATGGATTTTTCCAGAGAATAAATGTTTCAAAACATGCGTTTCTTGAAATCGATGAAACGTTCCTTTTATCAATCTCAACTTCTGAACAAGAAAACAGACATGAAAATGATTGTACTTTAGATTTAAATATAGCCAAAAGACACACATAACAGATCAGGAAAACAGAAGGAATATTTTATTACTCTGATGTAGTTTCGTTCAAGAAATTCGACTGTCATTCCCTGCTGGAATGAGTCTCCTAAATTTCTTAGAGAATTCCTAGAAGACATAGAGTGGGAATCAGTTAGCTATAATTGTCTTCTGTTCCTCTCACTTGTTGGGTTTAACCGACCCCTCACTTTTGAACAAAACGGCATACATTACGTTTCTCATTGCTCGTTGTCTCTTCACCCCTTTTGGTTTGGAATCATCTTCAAAGACCCAAATTTTATATTCTTCACATGGTAAAATGGAATAAAAAGGAATTTTCATTTTATGAGCAGGTCTAATTCTAGAAATAATGCAATATCCACCATTATTAAGTAATTGTAGGATTTCTCTACACTCCAGCTCAACAAAAAAAAAAAAAAAAAAAAAAAAAAAAAAAAAAAGAAAAAGCAATGAATGCTAAACAAGAAATAAATCAATGATTATTTAATGGACATGAGGGGATTAAATTGATCCAAGAGTTTATTGTGGCATTACCAGATCACATAGCAAACAACAAAGCAAAGACATACAAAAACATATGTGTTATGACAATCACATTGCGAAAGACGAAATGGCTCGGAAGAGCGCGCAATGGAAACATTACGCTAATAACGCGAATGTTACAATCGTCTTAAATGTATGCTTGACACAGGCAAGGCAAGATGGCAGTGTCGTTGATCTCTTGTTGTGGCAGTAACGCCCATTCCTGTAGTAATGCATGTAAGAGCTCGTGAAGGGCAACAGGCGGCATAATGCGACCTTGTATCCGTCGTCCCATTATGTTAAACACATGTTGTATCAATTCAGGTACGGGGATTTTCTACCAGGACACGGAATGATTTCACTCTCCACATAACTCCAAACTCTCAAGCTCTATGGGATGGGAATTGATGTCCATACATATCGTGTCGGTACCGATTGCAGCAATAAAACGACGCACGAGAGGGAATTTCGACTCAGTATCGTACGGCTGTTACGGAACCACCAAAAATCATGTAGAGGTCAATGCGGCCTTTCATTGTCATCCAAGCCCATACAAGTAAGCCTCCTCCTCTGTAATGGTCTCTTTCGACAATTTTGATGCCCGATAGCGAGTTCCTGTTCATTGTTCTTCGAGAATCTTTCTGGATTGTAAAACGAGACTCATGCGTAAAAAGTACGTTGCCCACTGCTCAAGTGTTCAACTGCGTGACTTTCGATGACAACTCGTGACATGCAATGGGGACAGATATAAGTCGTAATGCCTACATTCCACCTTCATGCAGTCTATGCTGCATTGTTTGGCAGGATTTGGGCTGTCTTCTAGCAGCAGAGAGATGCGATGCCAACTGTCATGCTGTCGTGTTCTACGACGTCTTGCACCTGCCAACAGGAAACGTTCGTGTTCCGTTGTGGTAATCCTTCTGTATACGGGCGCACGGTCTTATACAAGGGTTTTACTTCCTTTGATAACGATTCTTACAGTCTATTGATGACACTAAATGCACATTCAGCTCTATCGCAAAAGTGAATTATCTTACATCAACTTGCAATATCCCGAGAACCCTCCAACGCATTTATTGTGCAAATGGTGTCATCGGCTGATGCTTTCCGGCTTGGCTATCTCTCATTATACGGAACTATTGCTACTAGCGATCTGATTCCGCATGCCCCATTTTAAGGCGTTGTTGTGAGCTTGCGGGATTGTGTTTTATGCAAATTTTGGTTGCCTATTTGCATTCGTCAAATACAACATCTGTGCGATATGTAAACTCTATGTTTTAATTCCCCTTTTAACATACGTAAATTTTCTTTTGCATTTTTTGCTGACTTTTTGAGCATGAGTGTAATTTTGACGTGCCCTGAGTTTTGGTGTCCTTTTAATTTATGAGGTACCCAACAACGAACGAAATTTTTATATGAAGTTATTTATGAATATTTTTATTTATAGCTTTGGAGTCAATGTTATTAAATGTCTTCTGCTTCATTCTGCAGGTGCAGCGAGTATTATTTATTAATATTTTTTGTATAGCTGACACATTTTCTAGCACCACAAATCGGAAAGGTCGTCCTGTGTATTATTTAAGAGGATGAGAATTTCCTTCTCTATGAATTTCTGTAAATCATCTGAGTACAGACGCATGAGATAGAGCTTCCTTTTCGTATGCTAACTGCAGACGTTAAAAGCATTTTTTTCGGTTTGGTTTCACATTAATATAACAAAAAATGATAGCGCGAGCATGCTCGCCGCAGTTCCATTTTCTTTCCTTTCAAAAGGTATACTGCGAAAAAAAATTTCAAATGTTCCCCTAAATTATTGAGAAAAGAGTTCAAATATACACATCTAAAGAATAATTTTCTTTATTTTTATGTTGTTTACTCCTGTCTCAGAAATATCAGAGTTAGCTACATATTAATAAGAAAAAAAACGTTGTAGTCGTAATTTACAGTCACATATGCAATAAGAATATTACTTACTTTTTGCATAAAGTATCGCATAATTTTGTCTTTTCATTTTAATAAAAACAAAGTATTTTAATGCAAGAAACAAATATTTAATTTATCAGTACTTGAAACTGCAACAAAAACAAGAGATTTATAACCAGTAAAATTTAAAAATTTTGAAAATTAAGTTAAAATCCTAAAATTTAATTCACGGGGATCTTATTGTCACGTCATTTAGATTTTAATGATTCAATATACAATAAACCCTTTTTCGGGACCCACCTGTCTAAGATGTCTACTTCTACAACTAGCAAATATCTTGGAGAATTTACACAAGCACTTGTACCGGAAATTTCCTCTCTATGACAACAACTTCCACAGAAAACCAAAATCGAGTGGATAGTTATTTTAAAGATGGCTCAATGTATTTTATAAGTGTACAGATGCATTTTACTTCTGGTAGTTGCACTCATTACGGTTAGGTATAAAGTTTAATAAAATGTATTATATATACTGTTTGGCTGCATACCAAATGAGTCATACGAGTTAGCTTTTCATATTCTAGATTTTAAGTATATCTGATAAAAAAATTAAATGCTTGTAATAGATTATAACGGTTATTCAGAATTTCGCTTTTGTTCTTTCTTAAATTAAATTTGATTACAAGGATCGTGTTAATAACTAATAAATAATAATTATGTCATAAAACACTATTTTTGGTTAAAGATAGAAACGAACTCTGTCTCTCAAACGATTTTGTTTCCTTGAGAAAGTAGTCCGATTAGAGAGGGGAGAATTTCAATATCGACATCAATGTCCTTAGTAATATTGATCACATTTCGATATGGTTGCTTCAGGAAGATGGTTAACAAAAAGTTCATTGTGCTCATTTTATAGCAAATTACTTAATAAATGTTGAATTAAACGTATTTGATTGTATGATAGATAACAACAAACATGCAATCTGCATATACATACAACAGAATAAAACATTGAAAATCGAGCTGTGGATTGAGATTAAACAGCTTATTTTTCGAACAGAGCCAACACAAATTTTAAGCATTTAATAAATAATTCAGGAAATAAGTGTTATAAAAATATCTGATAGCAATATCATATTTTATATTAATGAGGTTTATGAATTTTGTAAAATTTTGCTCCACATTAATTTTAGCATTTCGCGTTACTGGACCTTAATCTGTGTCAGTTTCTGGAACGGCGCGAAATATAAAGCTATTTAAGAACAACAAGAAGAAGAGTAATATATCTTTTGCCCAAAGCTATCTCGGAATAAGCTCCCTTACAAATAGCCTTGATTAGCAGCCGCCAGTTCAGCGTCTTACCGTTAACACCTTCAAGAAAGCACGTTATAACCCTGCTAGTTGAATGAGAATTTAGCTGATCCCTCTTCCCTTCTGCGTCTGGCTCATTTGGCGAGATTTGAAGTTTTTCTTTTTACTGATGCCATTATTTTTTCACTCTCGCATAGATACCTCTCAAATAGAAACCTCGTCAGTCAGCCCATCTTTTACAAAATTCGCCTTTCTTTTCTCTTTCCTATATATAGATATATTTCTTCAGCTCTGTTTCTTTCCGCAGTCATCAATATACTTCGATCGTCAGCCGAACTCCTTTAAATCACGTCTGTCTCCACCCCTTTTTAGGCCGAAACAACATTTAGTCTGGGAACAAAATTTTGCGTCGAATCACCATAAATGCATCATATCACTTTTAATTCGATTATGTTGTCATTCGGCACAATTAGCTTTCAATGTGACTCTGTCTAATTCAGAAGTTAAACAACAAAAATCAGCGTTATATTTACAAAATTTTCACAGAATCTGTCTGTGAATCTGTCTGTTGTAGATTAACAAATTAAACTATTTACTGCCCATCCGGTATAGCGTTTTAGTGACCCTGACTACGGTAGCTCTGAACCGAGGTTTGAATTCTAGAGAAGGTATGGTCGTAAGTGTCCGTCCGTTCATAGGAAACAATATTGGCTAAATTATTAGGCGCTTCCATAAAGAAATGTCCACCACTTCCGGCCCTAGTAGTGGCACAAGGCTAATGGCTATTAAAAAAAGCGTCCGGCCATTAACAAAATGTAGCTATTTGAAAGCAACAGTTGCAGTTTTTAAGAACATTCGTTTCTTACTTTTGAGTCGGATCGAATTCAATAATAAAAATGCATCTAATTCATAATCTGTCTGATTAAAATGCTGTATATTTTTTATTATTTATCTCCTATTTAATAAAAATTTAATGCGTTTTTAATAATTAAACTCAACGATTTGAAAGCAAGTAGTAGCAAAACTGCACAGAATAAAATATTTTGATCTCCAGCGAGAGAGACTATCTATCGGAAATTCTAAGGAGGCTCCTTTTCTAAACATTTGTGCTTTTGTCCCTGAATTAAGTTTTAAGTAAGTGCTAAGAACATTATATTTAATAAATAAAATTAAATCACAAGATGTTAATAATAAAAAGACAAAAAAAGCTTGTAAGCTTTTTTTACCTTACCAAAAACCATACCTTACCAAAAAAAAAAAAAAAAAAAAAAACATCACTGATATGATGAACTGAGAAAGGACTGAAAAAAAAAAACAGATAAATATATGTCAACATTTAACACTACATTGGGAATTCTAAGGATATGCTGCTATGATGCTTTTAAAATTTTTGTGATTACGCTGTTGGATTGCATATGCTGTAGGTGCTAAGAAATAAAATAATGAAGTTAAAATGACAAAAAAAACAAATGTGCCAGCAGGAGTTAGTCCAACAGCGGAATGGTAATCTGCGAAGAAGCGAGACAGAAAAAAAAAACCTTAACAAACACTTTTGGGCGACTGTTAAGATTTTAACTGTCGGTTATAATTACTAAAAATTTTAAAATTTAATTTCTTATTTTTTATTTTTTTTAAATTTTATTTCTTACCTTTATTTGACTGATTTATATATTTTCATCTGAACAATCTCCATTTCGTAATATTTTTTGTTTTTTGTTTTCTCTTTCATTTGCTGAAAATAATCTCTCCGTCAAATCACTTTACAACACTTTCCATACTCACATGCTTTCTTCTCATCCTCCTCCTAATTTTCCAGCTCTTTCTTCGAAAGCATTTTCACAATTTTTTAATTTTCCTTATTAATAATCAAAATTGACGTTTGACGCAATTTACGCCTTATATTTTTTTACAACGAAAGTCGAATCACTATCTCGAATGTTTAGCAGAAACCATGCGGGAAGCAAAATGATGCAAATACAATTCACACATTATCGTATGGGAAGATTGTAATTTTTCGACACGCAGCGGAACATAAAGGAGAATTATAATGAGGCTTTTAGAAAAACAAACAAATCAGTTGGATACATTGTCTTTATTATTCCATTAACAAATTCAAAGGCAAATTCTAACAATAAATGCAATTGAACATACAAAAGAATTTTTGAAACAAGCCGAAATGATTTTTTTTTCTAGTACTATATTCTGTTTCCGTAATTTCAGAGTTACGCGGCAGACTATAAACAAAAGTACTGTTTTTCAAAGCACTTTCATGTATTTGTAACGAATCCGAAACAATTTAACTGATTAGAATCCTAAGAAAGTAAACATATTTCTTGATATTTACTATGAGAAGCGCGAAAGAGGAAAGTACTATACTATACTTTTAATAGTCTCTTTTGCCCTGAAATTTTTGTCTAAGCCTTCCTCTCTTTACTGGGGAATTTATCCTCTGCCGAACACTTAAATTATCGTTTTCAAAACTAATAAGAAACAGTTATGCCATTAAAATTTATTTGAATTTAATTCAGTTTTCCTTCTAGCAAATACGTCTGAAAAATTTAATCATAAAATAATTATATTAGTTCCAAATATTCGAAGGTTTCTAGATGCTTTTATTCAAATAATTTGGTATGAAAGATCGTCAAATTGCGAAATATTCCGAAAACGTTTGACAAAAAGCAATTAGGACGACGAAGAAACGAAGGCACGTTTTCTAAAAACTGAAGTATTCGTTATTCGATTTACTGTTTATTTACATTTTCACTTGTTCAAAAATTAGGAAGCTGTTTGATAACTCTGAAGTGTTTATAATTCTGTCACATTAGCCATCTGGAATAATTTAAACGCTTTTTTAGCATATTTTTTAATTCCTATGGATTGATTAGACCTTTAACTAGCAATTGTAAAAATTATTTAGTTGTTAATGGATTATGAAGAAATTGTTTTATAAAAAAAACTTGTAACTCAACAAGAAATAAAATTGGAAAAATCATTACAAATTTAACTTATGAAACTAAATGTGAGTTTAATAACACATTTTGTTTTCTTTTATAAATTGCGCATACGTCTAAAACTTATGTATGAACATCATTAGGTTAAGAGAATTTCTCTCATATATATGTGAGAGTGGAGAGTGGCTAAAAAAAGCCTTTTGAGGATGGCAACATTTTATCACTAAGCCTAATTTACAGAAAACTTTAAATACCAAAGTTTAAAATATTGTGTAATTATTTTCTTCCTTTAAATCTTAAATATTTCCCTTATTAATATAAATATATACAAGTTTTCTTTATGCTTTCTCCTGTTGTTCAAAGATTTTAGAAAAATAACACTGTTTTTAAAAAAGAAAATATATTTAATCCATTGTGTTACATATTTTTCATACTCCATTATGTTACATGCATAACTCAATAAATCTATCTCAAATGATGTAACGTCAGAAATGTATCTTAAATTTATTGGAAAATATGATGGAAGAAGCCCTTTATGAAAGCTAAGCAGCCTCCGTAACTACATTTGTTACACACTGTAGTTTCTAAAGCAAAATCCATGATGAGATTCAGGGATCTCATCATGAAGTTTTCTTCGGATCTTCACTACTTGTTTATTGCACTTTCGTTATTGTCTGATGGTTGCAATTCAACTGAAAACAACAAATATCATTAGATAGTTTCAGATTTTTTCATTAAAACCAAATACTGAAATAACTTTAATTTAGACTCAAAAGATCACGGTATTTGGTTTTACGTAGCCACTATAAGATTAAACGAAAATCATGCGCATATTTATTATACGTAAAATTTTCTAGTTATGTTGATCTTAGTATTCATTAATGTTTCTACTACAGTATTATAAAGACATATTTTTATTGCAGTTTCTCCTGTTATTGAACCCCATTTCTTCAGAGAAAGTGTTACAGTCGATGAAGGTTCGAGGACCAAACTCATGTGTGTTGTCACGAAAGGTGATCAACCGTTGCGGTTTCACTGGTTGAAGAATGGCCTACCATTTTTAGCACACGGTGAAACAACAGTGCAAACATTCGAGGATTCATCCATAGTGACTTTCAAGAAAGTTGCATCTGGAGACAGAGGTCATTACACTTGTGTTGCAGCGAACATGGCAGCTTCCACTAACTTGACTATGCAATTAATTGTGAATGGTATGTGTGTTCATTTGCCCGGCATTAATTACTACACATTTTTTGTTCCTATTTATTTTACAGTTTTAAAAATACATTATATTCATAGTTTAGGCATCTACATGAAAATAAAATTTGAGTAATATATTTTATAATCATGCATAATAATATAAAGAATATTTAAATCCATTAAATGAATAAAGCCTTTAAATTCCTTTAAATTCATTAAATGAATGAAGCCTTTAAATTCCTTTAAACATTAATATTAAATTGCATTATTTAAACACATTATTTAACACATTATTTAAGCATTAAATTCCTTTAAATGAATGAAGTCTCTGTTTACCTTATTAAAATATCTAGGTGGCAAGATATGGAATGCAACCCCAAATTATTATTTTCTTTGGAAATATATTTTCAAATAGGTAAATGTAACATTTATAAATTCTTATCAATGGGATTCATTTCTGAAGAAAAGTAATACGCAGTAAATCATTTTGTTACTTTCTCAGTGAAGATACTGAGAAGCCGAAATATTTCTTTCAAGTAAATTGAAAGTATTTTTATATGATTTTAGGTACTTGTGAGTTATTTGAAACCAAAGAGTATGATAAGAGTCAATAACAGCGATAAATTGCCAAATATTATCTACCTTCCTGTTTCAGCCATCTCCCTCTTATAATTATTTTAAACCTTCATCTGGTGCGTAGCACAAGATAAATTAAGAATTTCGATAATTAAGGAGTATACAGCTATGCTAATGAACTACGGAGCTATTAATCGACACATTCGAAATTCTGTAGAGTGAATGGAGAACATCATGTACTAAAAGCACTTTTTTCGTTCTTTGGAGTAATACTAATAGTAATTCAAAGAAGAAGAAATAATAGTGAATAGCAGTCGAAATAACTAATAGTACGTTCGCTGACGAATTTACTTTGGCACCTATTATAATTTCCTGAAGTCAATGATAGACCTCCTATGTGATACTTTAAAAGCAAATTTAACAGCGTCTCTTGTGTCTACCGTTTCTGAATAACCCACAAGTACAGATTTTTAATTTTGCATAATTGTATTAAATAACAACATTTGAATGCATAAGTTAAGCGTTTGAAACTACTTAGTAAGTTTTAAGTAAATTTCAGAAGAAAATCTGATACTAAATGAAATAAAATGTTTAAGAGAAAAAATAAAGAAAAATAAAATGGAAATGCTCTTATTCAAAAAAAAAAAAAAAAAAAAAAAAAAAAAAAGAAAAAAGAAAAAAGAAAAAAGAAAAAGAAAATTGAAAGTAAAAATTCAAATAGAAGGAAAAGGTATAATGTGCTTCTGCTAGCAAGTTTCAGAATTTCACATTTCTTTTGTAATATGTTGGAAAATGTGAGTTAAAAATGCGGCTTTATGATACTCATGCAGCAGAATTATGAAATTTGTTAAATAAATTGCCTTCGTAAGTTTTCTTTTTATCACAAGAATACCTCTCGATAGAATATGCGTAGCTGCGACAGAATGTTGTCGTCGAAACGAGCCCTAACCCATTTTGCGTAGATTTTTCTTTTAAAATGCATTTAATTTTGCCATTCGAAATACATTTAATGATGAGTTAGCTATATAAGCTTTTTAATTTTAGCTCTAAGTAGTATACTTATGGTAGTGATGTTTTTTATTTCCCACGAACAACTTTCACTAAATAAAATAAAATAAAATAAAATAATAACAATAAAAACCTTTCTCTGTTATTTGAAATAGATAAGTCCTCATACTATACCACTTCTAGTTAGACATACTGTAGAGTAGTTCTGGTGTAAAAATACATTGCAGGACGTACTTTAAAATATTAAATGCAAAATTCGTATTAGTACAAATTTCATAAAGAGAAAGAATGACTTATTTCTTCATTATGAGTTAAAACAATTAATATGGAATGACATTTTATAAATGAAATGTCAGACTTAAAGGGAAGCAATGATATCGTAGTTCCAATATCGAATCACAGGTGCTTCAATTTCAGCATCTCATAAGCAAATATTAGCAATTAATTATAATTGTTAAGAGGGAGCTTTAAAGGTTTCGCCTCGTCTAAATTAATAGATAAAGCGCATAGTGTACAAAGATACTATGCTCTTAACAAATCCCGTAAACAGAAAAAGATTATAACAACTCACAGCAAAAACCAAAATATTATTCTGTCTGAAACAGGAATTCTATATGAACGTTTCAGAAAACTGCCTCCTGTTCTTTTTTTCCCCTCATTCAAGAATATTATAAATTAATTTTCAAAAAACATGCTCAATAACTACTCATATTGGTAATTTCATTTTCGTTTGTACTTCCTGACATTACGTGTTTATTCAGTTTCTCATTTATTAATAAGCACTTAAAAACCTTTTTTTAAAAAAAAAATTAAAATCCGAAACTTTAAAATAAAAGAAAGAAAATATAATCACAAAAATTTATATAAGAAAAAGTGTGAAATATTACTCAGTATATAATTCAACTTGACTTTACAGTTCCGCCTCAATGGACAGTGGAGCCACGGAATACATCTGTGATCTTGGGTAATACAGTGTGGATGGACTGCGCTGCTGTTGGGTTTCCTGCTCCAAACATACTCTGGAAAAAAATGATTTTTACAGGTAAGATGAGCATTTCCATATGCTGACACACCTACTGTTACCATAATTCTTAAATCAATTTATTTACAAGTTTTAAATTAACATTTTCCGCACTAAAGCCAGATAATATACCAAAAGACATAACTATATGCATTTTCTCCTTTTTTACTAACATTTCCCTGCTCATCATGAATGGAACCATACAAATTTTGTTTCAATGTATTTATAAAATATTGTTAGTACCAATGGCCTGCGATTGATATTGGAATGTGTATTGATTTTTGCGGGTCGAGGACAAAATCAGTTCTATGCTCGTTTTACTTTCGAAACTAAATTTAGAACATTATAACGTTACCATTCTAAATTAATTAAACACTAATTCCTTCAGAGTGGAATCACAGTAACGGCATGCTTTGAAAAAATATTGGTTAATGAGATATTATTTTAGATACTCTCTGGAATGAAACGGTTTGCTTTTAGCATATGTTATTTGATACGTTAATTTGTTTCCTTTATAATAAAAATTATTCTTACTAATTATTACAAGCAGAAAATACAGCAGTGTTAGAAACACAGATAAATTCTGATATAGCACAAACAAATTTTTTATAAATCCTTTGTGCTTTCTTAATAATTTTTAAATGCATTATATTAGTTTTGTTTATTTATTTCAAATTTCCATTGCTATTTCTTGTATACCTGGAAAGAGATGTTATTTTAATGAAGTCGCAAAACATCTTGTATGAAGTTTTGTAATTTATTTGTGAGCGTTTTGATGTAATTGCAGCAATTTGTTGTCTTAGCAGGATTTCCTAACGTGAATAAGATGAAATGTCAGTAAAATTAGAACTTTGTTGAAATCTATTACCGGGAACTTTTCTCGAGCGTGTCAAAAACCCAGTTCAATGCATTATTAATATAAAGTAACAGAGAACCCATTTCGATAACTATAAGACCACTTGCATCCTTTCTAGACAGCTTACACGTAATACAAATATATGTCATTCTCTTGATAAATCAAGATAAAAGAGTGTAGAGAGTGTTTGAAAACGCGTGTAGACAGTCAGGAAAGAATTTTCACTGGCTCAGTCTGTAATAGATACTTTTTCTAAAACCAGCAACCTCATAGATTCTCCAGATAATTAATTTTAAAACTTGTATACATGCTTCAGTATTTTCCTTAGAATACACCAAGCTGTTACAATGCTTCCAGAGGCATTAGTTTCTATCCTGCAAGTGGAATATATTGTAAATTCGAGAATATCATATTGTAAATTCGAAATCTAATCAAAACTATCGTTCGTGAGACCAGATAATGTTTCTTAGTTTCCTTCGACTGAGTATCCGAAAACGTTTGATAATCAAATTCAAATCTTTAGGTGCTTCACTAAAAGAGCAATCATTTGGTGTTCCCCAGTCATCAAATATGTACCTTTTAACGTTTTAACATCAAACAATAATGAAATATAAGTAATGAAGTTCGCTTGTCAGATTTCGTATAGTACAAAGGTAGAATCATTAAACTTCAAGTATGATGGAGAAACAGAATGTGTTATGATCAATACCAAATATAGTAGATATAAACTGTAAGAATTAATACCACAGAGCAGGGCATAAATTCAGAGAGACGATGGAATTTTTTGGATATTGCAATCCACGCAGCTCCTATTAATTGCCAGATTTTTGTCCAATGTCTTTATCTTACCTTGACAGTGTGCGCGACGTTATAGACCTGACATGTTGAATTGGTGAACGATCTGTGTGATGCGCCTGGGCAAACCATTAAGTAACTTCCCCTACTGACGAGACGCTGAACGTAGAGTGCTACATGTGATCGTGCATTTACTGTTGGAAGGTAGCATACAGAGCAATGTATTCATACCAGACGGGGAGAGATAATTAAAATAGTCATGAATGAAATAAGAATGTTAAGAGAAGTATATTCTATATGTTATTTGCAATGTCATTCTGTAACATTTCATTAAACTAGTTTTCCTTCCAGATCTCTGGAAGGAACCAGAATTGAATAAAGCTCCTGTTTAGATGCAGTACAGATGAAAAAAAAAAAAAAAAAAAGAGATTGTTGTATATCCCGGGAGCTGCTATTGTAACAAATTTCTTTCTTTTAAATTTTCTAGTTTCTAGCTAAGTTATGATTGTAAAAGGTTGGCCTCGCGTTAGTTTCTAGAGCTAAAAGTTTTCAACAAGGTCGTTTTAGACCTCAGTTTCAAACTAATTAACTCTGGCGGGAAGTATGTAAGGATCTTAAGTTTTACTAACGTTTATTTTATTTTAAATCTTTACTATCACTTCTTATTTTCTACTTCCGGCCAGAATTATAAGCGTGAAGGAGTTTATGCAAAGTTGTCTGGCGAACGCCAAGTATTTAAGTGTGGCCTTTTTGCCAAGAGAGAGAGAGGAAGCCGTGAGTTCGAAGCAGGCCGCTTACCTTAGAAGTTACGCAGTTGCTATTTGCCTTCCAGGCCAGAGGTTTTAATCCTCTTGATAAATTAAACGTATTGTAGTGTTCACAGTCTCTGTGCTACATACGCTTCCTGTTATTATAAGGCCAATCTTATTCTAAAGTTAAATTAGAGTTTAGTTTTATTTTTATACCTTTTACGTTAGACCCCGAGTGGAGGGTCATTCTATTCCGAAGTACGGAAGTCATTGTATATAAAGAAAAATAAAGGGTCTTGTATACCCTTCGTCTGTATCCTGTCTACTTACTACAATTAGTGAACATAGCTTTAGTAAGCTCTCTGTTCCTAGTCAGGTCATTGTATGTTTCCGAAGAAGGTTAGAAGAAACATTGAACCTGATAGTGGCGCCCGACGAAGAATAACCATGGCCGAATTTCAAGAAGAACCTGTGCTGCCTTCAAACGGCCAAGACCACAAGCAGAGCACAAAAGGAAGGTGTTCAAGGGTGGCCGTACTGGTGAAAAACGGAAGCTTCCAGAGGAAAGCACTGAAGGGCGAGCCCGTACAAGAAGGAGGATCAACCAAGCTACTATCAGCTATACCTTTAAAGACTGGGCCCAGAAAAGGATGTCTGAATATTACAAAGATAAGTAAAATTTTATGTTACTTTACAAACTTAAGTTAATCTTTCATTCTTACTGCAAGTGGCAGATTTCAAGAAGTTTTACCTCATGCGAGGTCTACCTTTATCGCCAAAAGGGCGAGAAATGAGTTGTGACCGATTTTCTTATTATGTTTTTCAATTACTCGCGCGTAAAACTAAAGTTGATGTATAATAGCGTTGTGTAAGACTTAAATATTGTAAAAAGTTATTGTATAAATTTTATTTAAAACATTCTAGCAAGAAAGAAGTTTTAGTCTGAAAGACTTTTTGAAATGTAGTATTATTTCAATGTAGAAAGAATTGGCACTTGCTTTGAAAAGAATAGAAGTTAACAATGTACTACTAATGTATGTTTTCAAATGTGTAAAATTAACGGCATGTTGATATGTTCTTATATACATGTGAACTGTTATTTTAAATGTTAAGAAATACCGTGATATGGTAAAAGTGAAAGTAATGTTAAAAATTTGTTATTCGTGTGACTGTAAAGATTAAATCATGACGAATATATGTTAAAGGTTGAATGATGTAGTTAGGCTCTCTGACGCTACACTTTAGAGTTAGCGACTTTTAGAATAGTACCTCAGGGTTTAGAGTTGAAAAGTAGGGTGTGTTAAGAGGTCTCGTTATGTTGAATTTTAACACGTTAGTGTTTTGATTGTAGGAGGAAGTGTGGCACACGTAGACAGAAACATATTCGTGTTTGGTGTTCTTTTACAACACATGTCAGAGAGCACGGGGAGAGATAATTAAAATAGTCATGAATGAAATAAGAATGTTAAGAGAAGTATATTCTATATGTTATTTGCAATGTCATTATGTAACATTTCATTAAACTAGTTTTCCTTCCAGATCTCTGGAAGGAACCAGAAATGAATAAAGCTCCTGTTTAGATGCAGTACAGATGAAAAAAAAAAAAAAAAAAGAGATTGTTGTATATCCCGGGAGCTGCTATTGTAACAAATTTCTTTCTTTTAAATTTTCTAGTTTCTAGCTAAGTTATGATTGTAAAAGGTTGGCCTCGCGTTAGTTTCTAGAGCTAAAAGTTTTCAACAAGGTCGTTTTAGACCTCAGTTTCAAACTAATTAACTCTGGCGGGAAGTATGTAAGGATCTTAAGTTTTACTAACGTTTATTTTATTTTAAATCTTTACTATCACTTCTTATTTTCTACTTCCGGCCAGAATTATAAGCGTGAAGGAGTTTATGCAAAGTTGTCTGGCGAACGCCAAGTATTTAAGTGTGGCCTTTTTGCCAAGAGAGAGAGAGAGGAAGCAGTGAGTTCGAAGCAGGCCGCTTACCTTAGAAGTTACGCAGTTGCTATTTGCCTTCCAGGCCAGAGGTTTTAATCCTCTTGATAAATTAAACGTATTGTAGTGTTCACAGTCTCTGTGCTACATACGCTTCCTGTTATTATAAGGCCAATCTTATTCTAAAGTTAAATTAGAGTTTAGTTTTATTTTTATACCTTTTACGTTAGACCCCGAGTGGAGGGTCATTGTATTCCGAAGTACGGAAGTCATTGTATATAAAGAAAAATAAAGGGTCTTGTATACCCTTCGTCTGTATCCTGTCTACTTACTACAATTAGTGAACATAGCTTTAGTAAGCTCTCTGTTCCTAGTCAGGTCATTGTATGTTTCCGAAGAAGGTTAGAAGAAACATTGAACCTGATAAAGCAAATAAATCTCATTTATCTAACATTTTCATGTTTTTTCATTTAATGTTATTGAAAAAGGTTAAACGCATAATTAATGAGGAAAATGCCTTAATTTTTGTAAGTAATATGCAAAATAATCTAAATTTAGTGAATTTTCTTTAACTAGTAAGGTAGGTAAAAAAAAGGAAGGAAAATCCAGCTTAATATCTCTTTTCCCCGATGTATTACTATTTCATAATTTGAGCAGCTCGCATATTTTTTTAGCTTATTTGAACCTGAAAATTGATTTTGAGTTCTTAAAACTTTTATTTTGCTATTTAAGAATATAACAGAGCACACCTTAAATTATGTACCATCATTTTTTGATATATTAAAACACTACCTCTGATTCATTATTCATAGAAATCAAGAGCAAATAAAACGCAAACCAAATGTTTTTGCTCATTTCAGAATTGTAAATCAGATTAAATTGTACAATTTAATTCGTTATTTTGGATATAAGATAGGTAAGCAGTCCTTTAGCATGTTAGTAAACCTCGATGATCTACGAATCGAGTAAAATGACCAGCTAACCTGCCTGTGTCCCGTACAAGTTTCAACCTTTGTTTTCAGTCCCAAAGAGCTTTCTCGATATATTTTTTGATGTGTTAATACTGACTGATGTTAAATCTCGTCGAGCATAGGGAGAGAACTAAAATTGTTTTACTAATCTTTATTTTTGATATCTATCTAAGACTGCTTTTGAATACTCTCATTTGCAAAAATATTACTTGTAAACACTAATCAACTTAGTGCGACTGTAGTGGTTTAAAATCATAATGTCGAATTATTTTCATTTTCGTCCATACATATGCATATTTTTAAATGCGTAATATAACTCGTGGCGAGATTGTAATCATTTTTAGTAACTTACAACTCAGAATATCAATAAAAAAATCAAAAAAAAATGTATTATTGAATTTCGTTTTTTCGAGTGTATCTTTTTATTTAACAAAAATTTTTAATTTTGGAATAATCCCAGCTGCAGCTACACTTCCAAGGCAGATGTATTTTTTTCTTTCCACTCTTCTTTAACTTTGTAAATTTTTCCCTTCACCTCTCTGTACCATATTAAATATCTCGATATCACTGCGAAAGCTAGAAATAATAACCAAAGCAACAAGAAATAATAACTAAATAACGTAATTCATGCCTTAAAACTCAATCGTCTCATAGTGTCTGAAAAATGAAATCAAAATAGTTTACAGAAAACAAAATATAATATAGAACATAATAATAAGGCTATGGATTATAATATTGGAATCTTAAAACTCACAACTTTAAATTCATAAAAATAATATCTTACTCGCTTTCTAAGTAAATGTTTTAATACTTAGGATACCCTTTTAATTTTTTTATAAATCGCTACCATCCACAGCTTCTATAAACAAAGAAAAATTCTAAGCATTTTGATATTTTCCTGTGCTTTAAGATAATTAATTAATATTTTTGTGTTTCAGAAGTTCGTTTAAGCTTCCAGCACGCGCGCTTAGCAATTTTTACATGAGCACGCGTGCGTCGTATTTTTTACAACATCCGTTATTTTACCGTTTTTGGCCCGAAAAACGACAGAAATAAGTGAATATTGATAAGAAATGTGTTAAGAAATAAAATATTAATCTTACTATTGCAAAATACGAATGATATTAAATATAAGTAAATTATTTTTAAGTTCTTCAGTTAGTGAGATGGAAATGCAATGATGTATTTCATTATAAAAATTTTAAATTTATTATTTAATAATTATATTTTAAAATCGAAGCTAATTTTTAATATTCATCAAAGGCAAGTATAGACAAATAGAAAAGGAAAACACATTCACCTTGGTAGGAGAAAAAGTAAGTTTAGCATTACTTACTTCTGCAAAGACATTTACTTCTTACTGGTTACAAAAACGCACTTTAAACTGACTTTATTATTTTTATTTATTTCTACAAAATAGAAATAAAAGAAAAAAAAAAGGAAATCGCTATTGTTCTCCCATCCAAAGGTTTCCTTGTCTTCCTTTTCTTCGTTAGATAATTTTTGAAGAATGCGAGCAAAATCAACTTGTTGCACATATTTTTTTGTCATGAAAATCGCTATAAAATTACAGAGCCAAATGTATACAAATTAAAATAATACATGGCAATTAATAACATAAAATTACAAAATATTTGAGCCAAAAAAATTCCGAATTTTCCCCCATGACAACGCGCGTGTCGTAACTATTACGAAAGAGCTGTCACGTAGCACAAAAGGCCCTGTGGGGAAGGGTAGAAAGGAGAAACAGAAAAGACCTTCAGACGTCTCAGCTTTGATATGCAAAAAATATGCATTAAAAACAGAATTTGTAGTAAATATTGAGCATACGCGCGTGCTGGAAGGTTAAACTTTGTATATAAAAATTGTGCAGAAATTTGGAGCCTTTTTACAACTCCAATCCGTAACAATGTTTACAGGTAAAGATATCCAAGCAAATCATTCGTATACTTTCACTAATTTCTAACCCAATATGAATAGTATAATACACGCTGTAAGCAAGAACATAGGCCAACCTTCTTGCGTTCATGGCACACATTTGCTGTTTCTAAAAAAAGGTATTTAACCATTACAGACTTCGTCAGACATAAAAATGTGCAATTTGCGAACAGAATGGTGAATGATGTATTGTATCAAGAAATTAAAAATACGTTCTGTCACAAAAAATTTATGTGCCTAGAATGAAACGAACAAGTATCAAGAAACTTAACATGTATGCAGTGTGTGAGGAGATAAACAAATGATTACAAATTCAGTACAAAAATAGTTTTACTAAGAAGTTATGACATGAAAAATATTACAAACTAGTAAGTAGTAGAGCTACCTCTGGCAGATATACAAGCTCAAACACGGCATGGCATCAAATCGAGTAGATCACCTATGACCCTCTGCTAAAGATCATGCCATAACCTTTGCAACTGAGCAGTTAATTCACCAATATTTCCGGGACGAGTGTATTTGCCTTCCAAACATGTCCGAAACGTGCTTTTTTGGCGAGAGGTCTGGTGACCTTGCAGCCCGCGGGAGTACGTCATTTCCTTGGAGATATTGTTGGAGGAGTCGCATAGTATGTGGAGGACCGTTGTCTTGCTGATAAATGCCTAGCATAGACAGTACAACTGACGTTTAATTGTCGCCCACGTAACTGCGAGCCGTCATAGTGCCTTGAAGGACAATTTGAGGTGATCGTGTGTTCCAACAAATCGGTTCTTATACTGCCACAACTTGTGTAATCTCTGTATGCCGCTCAACAAGGAATGCCGAATCGGACCGCTGGTCTGCTAACCTCCACACGCATATGCGTTGGTTATTAGCTTTGAGACTGAATCGGGATTCATCGCTGAAGTTCACACGACTCCAGTCGGTCACAACCAGCTTCCCGAGTTTGGTGAAAATCCAGTCGACACTACCCATGATGTGGAGTCGGTGATAAGCGTCTTAATGGATATCGGCAGCATATTCCGGCATCGGCTAGTCGTCTCCGAATGGTTTCCTTTGATACCACTGGATTAGGCATCGGTGACAAATGGCGTTGGATCGATGCTAGTAACGTTGTTAGTGCGGAAGTGGCCTCTCATGATTTGCACGACCCTCCCTCTCACTTGCGTTCCGGGACTTCCTGACCCACCGCGGCGGTATACTATTCCTTCTGAGATCCATTGTTGCCAATGGATCTCAGAAGGCCTACTATACGCCCTTTCTGAAAGTCCGACAACTGTTCGTACTGCCGTTTACGCATTTCACATGCGCATAGAGCTCTTACCCTTGTCTAAAAATTTAGTATACCAAATATCCTCTTAAATTCAGAATTTGGCTTATAAGATTTATGGCTGTAAAATCACCTATTAATACAATGCTCCCTTAGTATTAAATTTTAGCAATGATGAAAACTCGGCTAACGGTTAGAGAGGAATTTCGTCTTATATAAGCAGACTTTAGAATCCTCCTTTGATTTCTCAGAACGGCTAATATTCATTATATATCTCCAAGTAGTATATTGATTAGTTTTAAAATCTATTTTATATTTATTTAGAATATTTTACATGATATGTCAGGAGTTATCTTTCATTACAAAAATTTTATGGGGAATAATTTGTATTTTTTTACATACATGTAATATATTCTACTGTTCATTGATATGTTTCCATAATACTTTTCCTTTTCATTATCCACAACTGTTAAAATGTTAAACACTTGTTAATTTTGTAGCTACTAAATTCATGGCCATAATTATATAGCAGCAAATATTGTCGGTTCGGGATTTTCTCAAGCGCGCTATATGTCGTACTCATTCTAGCACGAACTATAATCAAATAAAGAAAAAGGATTCTTGTTAAGTTTCAGAGTATTTCTCGAATCTGAAAATAAGTGTTCATAGTGACAATTTCTAACAGATTTATTCAAAAATAAAGTTGACGTTCTGGAAACAAAAATGTTTGATTATAAAACTATATCACCAAATGCATATATTTTGTTTTCTTCTTTCCAAAAGTAATTTCTTGTTGTTTAAATACTTTGTTGCAAACAATTTATTTAATGCTTTTCATTACCTCTACCGATAACTGTCTTTTATATGAGGATTTTTTTATCAATATTAAATATATAAAAAATATCTAAAATTAAAAAATAATCTGAAAGGTTTCAGATTTTAGCGGTCGCCCAAAAGGATTTGTTAATGTTTTATATGCTTTCTTTGATCTCACGATCTACAAATCTGCTGTTACACTTAATCCTACTTCCACTATTTGTTTTGCCTCATTAGCTTTAGTATTAAGCATAATTTTCTTCGCACTTACGCCATATGCAATTCAACAGCACTATTACAAAAATTTTAAAAGCAGCACAGCACAAGCACTATACGTTTAGGATTTCCGATGTAGCATTAAGAGTTACATTTTTCTGTTGAGTTCATTCATTTCTCACCAAGGTTCAGTTTTCTTACTAACATTATTTTAATTTTTTTTTCTTTCTATCATTGACCTTTCGTGTGTATATTTAATTTACTTAATATGATGATTTTGGCGCTCATGCCACGTAAAACTGGATTCAACAGCAAAATTACAAAGCATTGAGAAACAGCACATCTTAAGAATTTCTGATAGACAGTCTTGCGGGCTGGAGATAAAACATTTTATTCATACAGTGCCACTGCACGCTTTAAAATCATTAAGGATTTTAATCAAAAATTCATTTTTACAAAATACAAAATATCAGTTTTACAAAATACAAAATATATAATAAAATGAATTCGAAATTTAAAATTCGGAGCTCCAGGTGCCCATGTTCGGGTGGAGCATAAGTTATTCAAAATTTTATGGCTCTCGGCACCCTTGATATTTTGACGATGCTAGTAACTTAGATACCAC
Organism: Stegodyphus dumicola; assembly: GCF_044657685.1. NCBI lineage: Eukaryota > Metazoa > Arthropoda > Arachnida > Araneae > Eresidae > Stegodyphus > Stegodyphus dumicola. The sequence continues at coordinate 91,294,469 of NC_140772.1, read as the reverse complement.
ATACAGATTCCTCATTATTTAATTTCATTTGCGGTGAATCCCTAGAAACGACATATGATTTTTCAGGTTGTTGCCACCAAATATTATCGCCCTGTATTATATTATACAGGGCAATAATATTTGGTGACAACAACCTGAAAAATAATACGTCGTTTTTAGGGATTCACTCAAAATGCCATTTGGAGACTAATATCCCATTCGAAGCTAACGTTCCTTATGGGCTAAAAATGTTGTCAAACTTTTTAATGTCCAGTTTCATGTATACTTGTAATATTGATATTTTCAAGTAAAGATTTATAATATGATTCCTTTTATCAATTTTACATTTCTCGTGACATTTCAATTGCTTCTAGCATTGACTGTTTGCGTAATTGTAGTTCTATGCTTAATGTGCTGAATCAATGTTCAAAGGGGAAAATAAGGTAATACACTTCTTGAATGAATATACATCAAAAGAATGCCAGGAAAACGAAAGCCAATGAAAAGAACTGCATTAAAATTCCATTTAATGAAATAAATGCAAATTCTTAAAATCATGTAGCATTCACGTTTTAAAAATTAATCAAAGATAGAATCAAAACAACTGGATACGATAAAAACATACTTTTTAAAAATTTTTGCGGCTATTTTTTTTCTTGCCATAGAAAAGAGGCTTTAATATTAAAAGTACGTTTTCTGAAACATCTAGTTTTTACCATTCTGATATTGAAAATGAATTAATCCACAACTTTGAAAGTTTTTTTTTTTAATCTTAATGCATTTGCCATCACATCATCTCTCATTAAAAAATACGGTAGATTCTAAAGTGATTTCACCCCTAACACGATTTTATTTTAAATTTTCTTTAACGAACTTTTGTTAATAGTTCTGTAACGATATGCATTTTTAATGTTACCGTGTGACATTTTTTTCCCTTTTAAAACACTGTTCGAATGTTAATTGGATACTTATTTTTTTCCCGAGATTTAAAGTGGGTCGAATATTTTATGAATAAATAAAAGGCATACTTTCTCTCGAAAATGTTCTGCTAACACAGGTCAGCTCATCGAAGTTGAAATTTTTATGCAGAAATTAAAGTTGTTCTTACCACTTCTGAAGCATTACTTTCCCATTTTAAAGCAGAAAAATTTCAATGCATAAAATAGAATGAAATTTGCTTAGCCACATTATTTTTTAACGTATTCAAGAAAAGAACTAAATCTTTCATTTATTGAAGGTTTATTTGTTTAACATATATATTATTGACATTAATTTGAATATTTAATGCCCAAAAGCACAAATGGATTTATGACACAAGGATATCATTAGCCATTTAAAGTTTTCTCTATTAAAATTTCTAGCTATCATTTCAAACTTTACACTTAACTGTTATATAAATATGAATTTATAATTAGCTTCTTTAAATTATCTTCCCTTTTTACATGAACTTTCCTTCAAAAGGAATAGGTGCCTCTGAAAATGATGATGACACTGCCTTTGAAATATAAAGAGAAAAACGTGTTATGAGAAAATGAACTAAAGGGATATGCATATAATTGTATGCCTTAATTCTTAAAAAGCTCTTAAATTTGTTTTATATGTGGTACACTCCCTTTTAGTGTATTCATTAGTTTCATTAGATGTAGCGCGTTCTTTGAAAACCCATTGATAGCATGGAACATTTTTTCTGTGGTATTAATTATAATTTCTGTGTTATTATGAAATGAAATTATAAAAGCCTGTTTATGTGTTAATCTAGATAATGAGATATTTAAACACATATTAAAAACAATATTACAGAAAAACTGTTCAGTGAGTAGTCTTGAAATAACCTCGAATATGGAAAAGGTTTAACGGGATCATTCTTCCCTTCCTCTGTTTTGAAATTAGAAATAGGTAGAATATTATCCTTTTTATTCCTGTTTATTAAAGGCTATGTTAGCAAAGGACATTGTGCTTGTGTGTATTTAAAGATCGTGTCATAAAATCACTTGGTTACAATACAGAAGCCACCTGGACTCATATGTATTTCCGCGACATAATTTTTTTCAATAAAAAAAAGAACGAATTTATTAGGTAAAGCAAAACCTTTACTCAACAATTATTATTTAGTATTTTACGGCATTATATTTGTATCAACATGTCATGTATATACATTTTAGAACCTATTTAGCAAAAGCAATACTTCTCTGAATGCATTCGCGAAACTTGTCTTAATCAATCAACTATGTAACCAATTTATCGCCCTGTACGTAAAATTCTTTTCCCGATTACACGCACTAAGTCAAAAAGGTCTGAGAATGTTTTTTAAAGTTTAAAATAATTAGTTTCTTCACTAAACTATTTTCTAGTTTGTTTAACTACTAGCTGTAGTAAAATAAACATAACCCCAATGAACCAAGACAGGAGCAATAAGATGCATGCCTATTTATTGCTCTGATATTTAATCTGATAAGAACCTCGATTTCTTAATAAAGTTGAGTTATAGCTTAGTATAATTTATAATACTGTAAACAATTATTTGCCTTAGATATATTGTTGCTTTTTTGTAAGGGTTTCTGGATTTGGAGTGATTAACAACAACACTTGATGAAGAATGGAAATGCAATTTATTAGCCAGTATTATTCACGGCCGTTCCAAGAGCACGTTTACGGCCGTCGAAAAACTATGACTAACACGCTGAAACAATTCGCAACACAACCGTCAAAATTTCAGGCTCTAATGGTGAAGACAGCTTCACGAAAACGCCCAGAATACAGCCCCCCGATTCGGTTCAGTTGCTCTCTGAACTCTAGTTCGAGACTCTCCACGCTGAAACTCTAAATGCACTCGACGATAACCATTAGAGTGTAGCTCCCGACTCGGTTCGGTCGTTCGGAGTTCAACACACTCAAGAAAAAAACTCAAAAACTCGACGAGGCACTAACTTGCGATCAACTTTATAGACTGCGAGACACTCGATAGACTCGCGATCGACTGGCGATAGCCTACGAGACACTCACTCACCGACTATTAACTGACTGACTAGTTAGCCTCTCACTCACACACTACTGACTGACTGACTGCTCCTCCGAGAGTAGGCAGGGTTTATAAAGCTTTTGGGCTACCTTCGAGAACATGCTGGGCCAAACCAGTAAGAATTCATTCTAGAATGTTCTCCATCCGTCTATGGCATATAAGCAATTTTGTCCCCAATTATCGCCAAATGGACGATTTCTTGAGAAATATGGCATCCCTGCTTTTTCTTGCCGTTTGCCGGAGACCCTAAACCCGCTTTGCCGGGAAGCTATCTTACCGCAGCTGGACATTTCGTAACACTGCCCCCTTCCAAGTACAATCATTGGTCAGAAGCCAGATTCGATACAAACAAAACATAATAAAAGAAATAAATAACATAACTAAAGAAACAAATATTTACACTATTTACAAGTTATATATACAAATTAATCCCACAATAATTTTAAATTTTACAAATTAAAGTTCAAAATGAATTTCAGTCTCAGGCTTTTCATTAAGTTATACCCGGGTCAAATACTCTTTTACCACAGTTCTCAGATATATTTCTGTTTTCCATATCACAGTCTGAAGATTCAGTCCTTTCAAATTTTTCATGCACAGGAAGATCTGAAACATTTTGTTCACCACTCTGTTATTTATTCGCATCATGTGTACAGTTCACCACAGTACATTTAACAGTTGGCGCATGCTTATTTACCTCTATTTCCTGAAAATCACTTCCGATATTTGCATTAGAGTTATGAATAGAATCCAATTCTTTACAAACAGAAATATCCTATTTTAGAATTAAGTTGGTGTCTGTACGACTTGCATTGGGAAAAACACACTAAGTTTGTGAAATTGGTGAATTTTCTTGACTCTGCGTATGCTTTACATCTTCTTCCATCTCGGTATTACTTTCAGATGGCTCAATACTTGATAACTGCGACTTCGTAACTTCACTATCAGTGTCTACCAACTTAACAGTCTCATTTCCACTTTCTTCCAACTCTACATCAGGCATTTAAGAATCAGGAACTTTATTTTCCCAAATTATTCCTTCATCTTTTCCAGATGCCATAGAAGCCACTTCTTTTCTTTCTTCATCTTTACAGACAAGATTATCACTTTCTTCCATCACAACTTTAGGCGTTTGAGAATTCAAGAGCTTATTTCCTATCTTACATTACTCAATTATTTCATTTTCTTTCCTTAGTCTCATAAGATGTTTCATCTTTCATTTCTTGACCTTTGTCAGACACTTCATCAGCTACTTCCTTATATTCTTTATCCTTTGATTCTTCGGATGTAACTTATGCCGTTTCTAACTCTTCTTTTATAGCTCCAGTTTCTACTGCAAACTCCACTTTCAACTTTTGGAGTTCTTTTCGCAACTCTTCTTGGCCGACTTTCATCTCTTTTCGTCCGGCTTTTATGTCTTCAGGTACGACTTTCATCTCAGCTGTCATCTCTTTATATCCAGCTTTTATCCCATCATATCCGGCTTTTATCCCAGCCGTCATCTCTTCATATTAAGCTTTCAACTCTTCTACTCCGGCTCTTACAACAGCTAAGAAATCCGTGAACATCACTGCCACCGCTATGGCTTTCTCCAGCAGGCGGGTCACTGGCATTCCTGGTATTTCCTCGTAAATCAAACTTTTGACAACAGTTGTTGCGCTTCTTGTACGTGCTTGTGGATTTGGAGTGATTAACGACAACACTTGAGGAAGAATGGAAACACAATTTATTAGCCAGTATTACTCAGGACAGCTCAAAAAACACGTTTACATTCTTTGAAAAACTACGTTTACTTCGAAACTACGAAACTACGTTGAAGAACTACGACGCTGAAACCATCAACGACACAGCGTTCAGATTAACTGGCTGCAACGATAAAGATGGCTTTCTCTTCTTTTCAGGGCAAAGTACCAGAGTACAGCTCCCGACTCGCTTCAGTCGGGAGCTGTACTCTGGTGCTCAGAACTCTAAGTGCTCTCGAGACTCTCCACGCTACAACTCGTGTTACACTCGACGATAAGCACTAGAGTACAGCACCCAACTCGGGTCGGTCGTTCTTGGAGCTCAACACACTCAAGATAAACTCGACCTGACACTAACTCGCAATCAGCTCGATAGACTCGCGATCGACTGACGGTAGCCTACGAGACACTCACTCACTTAATATTAACTGTCTGACTGACTGACTTGTTAGTCTCACTCACTCACTAGGCTGAGTGCAGGAGGAGTTTTCATAGCTTTTGGGCTGCCTTCGAGAACATTCTGGTTCAAACCGGTAAGAACTCGTTCTAGAGTATTCTCCATCTGTCTGTGGCATATCGCCAATTTTGTCGCCAAATTTCGCCGCATGGGAGATTTCTCGCCAAGTATGGCAACCCTGCCTTCCTTTGGCATTTTCTAGAACTCGAATATATATATATATATATATATATATATATATATATTCGAGTTCTACAAAAGCTGGTTATCATATATATATATATATATATGATAACCAGCTTTTGTCCGGAATAAATAGATTCGTGAAGAATCATAAATGTAGTTGTAGCTCAAAACTATCAGACGATAAGTTTTTAAAAAACAGGATCCATTAATTATTATTCAGGAGAAATAGCAGTTACAAAAATCTGATCTCCGGAGTAAATAAAAATGAATTACTAATAACTTTTTGTATGAAGTTTACTGCATCATTACATTAAAGAAAAGACTCCGATATCCCTTTGCGAGTCCTTTTATAGCCTCTGGAAAGGCGGAGCTTCCAAGAAATTACGTCAGCCTCGTCAGCCATTTCAGTTCGCTTTAAATATCTCCAGAACATTCTATAATGTACATGTAGAAAAGGCGGGAAAAACAACTTGACTACGGGGCTGTGGATTTAATTCCACGTACTTTCAAATAAGAGACCGTCGCCATTAAAAATGAAAAAATATACAGTTAGAAATTTAAGTGTATTTTTGACTATGGAATTTTATTATTACATATATATATATATATATATATTATATATATATAAAGACAGAAAATAGGAAATTTAGAACTAATATTTCACAAAGACCAGAAACTTCAATAATTAATAAATTTCAAGTAATCATATAAATGCAATAACGAATTTTAAAATTTTAAACGCACAAACACTTCAAACAAGCAAAATTCCATTACAAAAATTAGCAAAATTTAAAGAAAAATGAACAAAAAACAGAAGAGGAATTCAATCAAACTCACTGCCACTTCACCAAGGGGGAGGAATATTGATATTAATTGAAATCTTTCTTCTATAAAACCCTTGGTTTTCTGTATCCAAAATTCGCCGATGAACCATTTTAATGTATTTTAATTATATATATATACTATTTGTCTGAAAAGAAACATAATAATAGGCCGAAAATTAAAAACAAAATTTTTTAAAACCCGTGAAGCGCTATAGCTGCAGGACTGAAGTAAAATAAACTTAAAGCATTTAAAATTAATATTAAATTAGAATCAAAGCAAGACTATTCCTCCGCAATATTAATAACTGCAAATATGTATAAGAGGTTTAACACAATATCTAAACAAATCAAAATTAAAATAAGAATCCATGTATAACAAACTTGAAAAATAAAACTGTGAAAGGGAAAATATACGCAATTATAAAAATGTAAAAATTAATCTCCTTTTACTGAAACTCCAATTCAGAACTGATCAGGAAAAATTAATTAAAGCTTCACAAAAGTCGATCATATATATATATATATATATATATATATATATATGTATATATAATCCAATAATTTATAATTAGATATTTTTTATATACCATTTCCAAGGAATAGCATAAAACCATGAATTAATAAAACATTTTTACTCGGTATTATAATCAGTAATTTGAATAGACCTTTATTGCTTTAAAATCACAAAAATTTGTGAAGAAAAATGTATATATATATATATATATATACTTTTTTCTATATTATCATTATTAAAAATTGGCTACGAACTAGTTGCAGAGCACACACTTTTGTTTTCTCCAACATTTCTTGACAAAATCGTTGATAATTTCATGAAGAAATTCTAATTTTGTCTACTATTTGACTTATTTCCCTGTCCCAATAGATAGTCTCATCACTCTTTGTAAAGTATTTTTCATATTCCATAGCATTTAATTCCTCGTAAGAAACCAATTCCTCATCCGATCACGAAATGATATTCACTAAACTGGATCTTATCAACTATTTCTTTATCACTACTTTCATTTATGGATTCAGCCTTAGTTGAAAATTTAGCCTGCATTTAATTTCATCTTTTTACTTTATGTAGTGAGATTTCCCATGTAATAATGCTGAATAATTTGTCAGAAATGGTAAACGGTATATCTTGAGTTTACAATCCTCGCGTTATGATTCCTAATTGTTCTTATTTTCCGAGACAAGAAGTGAACTTGACGCATAAAATCGCATAAAAGATTACATGCTTTTCTTCTCCCTTTGCTCTTCCGTTATGTTTCACAGTCATAAAGCTTGCGTTTTTGTTTACTTTATTGTGCATTAAAAAGCACTTTTTTCTTTATTATATCTTTCAAGATATAATTTGGGCAAAAAATGAGAAACGCAGATAACTATGAACTTACACCTGGTTTCTTCTCTTGGTAATTAAGAAGTTTGTTCTCGTGGAAAGATATGTCGATTAAAATCTATGATTGATTTTGTGTGTGTATTCGACTCCGGAAATTAACATTTTATCTTTCGTCTTAACACATTTTCGGTAATTTCCTTCTGTATTAATTGCTATATTGGAAGGAAATTAATACACTATTAAAGTCGAGGAAATTATTTTAAAGTTTATCTATGCGAACATAAACGCTGGCATGCCTCTTCAGTCTTGCTGCGTGTGAAGATTATATCAATCTATTATCTGAATTTAATTTTAATGCATTAATTATGTGAAGTGGGAAACTGAATATAAGCTAACAGTAAAAGACAAAAAGTATTAAAAAGACAAAAGTTGTAAGACAAAAATACGTTTTAAAATTTATATGAACTTAATCATTCAAAGCAATGAAGATACTTTTGAATTTTACATTGTGACATTATCCCAAAAAGTCGAAAAATAAAGACCGTGATCCTGTAATTTATATGCCTTCGATTAGCATGTTTTCAAACTTGTACAATTTATTAATTTCTAACTGAATTAATTTAACAAGGGTAGAAATATTTTCATAATAAAAATATTTTATAGCTTTTGACGATCTAAACGCCTTTTGACACATATAAACACACCTTTAAAGCAGCGATCTCTAAACTTTTCTGACGTACCGTATGACGAAAATATATGTAAATTGTACCCCATATAATATAATATACACAACCATATGCTAGCAAGTAATCTTGAGTTTACTTCTTTCCTTTTTTCGCATATCCACAAGTATCACTTTGCGTACTCCATAGGGGTACCCAAAGTGATACTCAAGATAAGCTTATTCCACTTAAAGAAACACTGATTTGAACTATTCAAAAGATTAAGCAAAAATATCCATGTCACTCTACTGGTGAAAATTAAAAATAAATGTTCTTGTAAACAATATTTAAATTCATTACTTGTCACGTTCCATATATTAAGTATAAAAATATTTCAGATGATACTGATGAATAACTCACTTCTCTGAAAACACAAATTCCAAGCTCTCCAACTCAAATTCCCAGCAAGTACACTTCCCTTTTCTACACACTTACGAAATGGCGAATATCTGTCAAAAAAAATGCTTTAACTCTAGAGAAATCAATGCCATAGATACCGAAAATAGTCAAAAGCATATTTGACTCATTTTAAAAAAACAGTGAGGTAAGTAAAGCAGAAATGTTGAGTGCAATGACTACAAAATGCTGCAGAAAAATCCAATGGAGTTTTTATAAGCTGCTCCATACATGTGATTTACTTCGATTTAGTATTCCTTATGGATATAAGGTGTTGATAAAACATGATAAACTGAATCGTCTGGAGGATTTCTTATAGTTATTTTAATAGTGAAAGCTGAGAATTTTCAAGTGCCTGGCAAAAATACGGAAACACCTTTGGATGATTTATCGTATTCACGCTGTTTACAGTATTGGAAGCAAGTGTGTTCTTTCAACCTGTCTTTACGAACTATAAAAACTGAGCAGATCGCTCTGCGTAAATTGTAAATAGTCCTATGACATAACTTTATTTTTCATTGCACTATGTTTTCAGAAAACTGATCGAAATTTAACATTAATAAAGCAATTTTCTTGCCATAATGTAAAAGCTGTAAAAGATTTTTACATTATGGCAAAAAAATGATACTTAATAAAATCCATTTTAAATCTGCCATTAAGTAAGAATGAAGATTAATTCACTAGTTGAAGCAATAGGTCTTTTCAGGGTTCTTAATATTTTCTGCGTTACAGCTAACCTGCGCCTCATTGTGGAAAACTATGTTCAAGTCTATATACTTCTTATTATGAAGTCAGCTTGAAGTCCGGATGTTTATTTATTTTTAGCCCCGTTTCTCAAACTGATATAGCTGGCAGATTTAATTATAGCAATGTGCAATTACTCTAGTTCCTATCTCCAAGTTAAAATATATATTAGGCGGCAGGAAAACAGCTTGTCCAATAGACAATGACTTCGGCAGAGTAGAACGCAAAACAGCCATTGACATTTTTATTGATAATTGATGGTGATGGGAGCTTGCAATGTAGAGAAAATGAAAGCATGTATACCGCGGTTTAAGTGACTAACCATGCAATGAAATTTTCTAATGCAAATGCAAGAGTCCATGAGTTTCTGCATGATGGTAAACAGCATAAAACATTAGAATATTATGTGTGGAACGAAATCCAAAACAGATACCAATTTTTCAGTAATAGGTTAGGAGTTTAGAGATAATTACAATAGTCGAAAGGGCAATTCATTCTGGTAGATACAGGTATTCATTTTTGTTGACCCTAGAAATTATATTAACCAAAGGCCAGAGTTTCCTGCAGGAACGATTCTGAGCACAGAGATCATTCGAACGGAAAATGAGGTAATTATTGTGTAATGTTCTGAAAGCAGACGTTATACCCTTGTAGTCTCATTCGCTTGGTCTTCACTAAAGTGAAATTATGCAACACATTACAGGCCAGTATGTGTGTGCACACCATTGAGGTTTAGCATGCTGCTCTGAACTGTAGTGTGTATAATTTGCGATTAAATGATTTCCAAAATTCCATGAGGGCAGGTAATAATCAGCCACTAATTCAATCATACGATCAGTTTGGCATTTGTACTGATGTTTGAAGCAGTCATAGATACGGACAGCAGTGCAATTGAAATAGGTTTTTGTTTGTTGCTCAACAAATTAAACCTGGCATAATATTTTGATAGAATGCCAGTATTCATGTAACACCAAGAACAACATTTGTGAAACATTTCAGCATTCTAGGTGATTTAAATAAAGTTCTTTCAACAATGAATTCTATTGATCCTGCTATTCAGTTCACTTTTGAACTTGAGACTTTCAATTCTCTTCCGTTTCTCGACATTCTGGTCACACGTAACACATCCAACCTCAGTACTACGGTTTACCGTAAACTATCATCGGTTTGCCTTCCATCACACTTTAAATCATGTCATCCGACTAAACAAAAGCTAGCTTCATTTTATTCCTATGTTTTACGTGCTCTTCAAGTTTGCTCCTCCAAACTATCCTTTAATGAAGAACTAAATTATTTAAAAGCAATAGCTATTGATAGGGGCTTTTCACCCAACATTATTAATCAAGCAGTTAAAAAATTCTCATCTCAACTCACTAAAAGGAACACTCTAGTTTTAGGAGATTATAAAACTTCTGGTCATTCCCTTCTTTCCATTAATTAGCTATAAAGTTGCACATATTTTGCAGAAATTTAACTTTCGGGTCGTTTATACTCCCCTCAATAAAATTCCGAGTTCCATACTCAAGGACCCCATTCCGGATATGAATTCCTGGGGTATTTATAGGATTCATTACCAGTGTGGTTTAATTTACATTGACCAAACTAAGAGAGCCTTAAAATTTCGCGTCAAGGAACATGAGGCATATGTTAGAAAAAAGGAAACACAGAAGTCTTCGGTCGTTCAACATTGTTGGTCCGAAAATCACTTTCATTTTTTTTGCTGCCAAAATTATTCAAAAAACATCTTCCATTGGAGAACTGGATTTTCTATAGGCATTTCATATTCAAAAATATCTTTCTGTTCTAGTTAACGATCTTAATTCAAATCCATCTTTGCTTCGGCCTTTAAAGAAATTATGTTTTAGTTCTGGTTTCACCAACAGATGGCGCCACTTGCTTATTCTTGTCCAGGCTTTCTTATCTTATCTAATCATTATTTCCTATCTTGTTCATTTGTGATTTTGCAGCTGAGAATGGTGATTCGGTAAAATAATCGAAACTGTTCCTGTGAAAATTTTGAAAAAAAAAACGCTGATTTTTGTTGTTTGACTTCTGAATTCGAGACATGATGCTGCCGCCTCTGAATGTATGATTTGCAATACTCTTGTAGGACTGATTCTATATATCTCGTTTTCTCCAGACCCTTATACTGTGTAATTTCAGGGCAAATCTTGACACGTCCTTCGACAGGACGTTCAATCTGAGACAGTTTAACTAAAATATTGACAATTCTTATCTTGCACCTCTGAGCGCAAATACTTGGTACTCGAACATACAGTCCTTCATATAAAACGCGACGCACACTTTTGGCGGATGTTTGCCTACCAAGCGATGCTGCAACCATGGATGTAACAGTTGCGGAGGTCGCTTGTCAATTCATTTGACTCCTATACCACTATACCAATCTTCAGAAAGGGTGGTAACCTTTGATGGACCGGGAACAGGTCTCCGGAAAACTGCTTGACTTGTTTGGAATTATTTCTGAGAAAGTACTGAATGATCTACTCTAAAGAGAAGAACGACATCTTTGATTAACTGTCCTGCTTCAATGCGGCTGACCACTATCTGGCATTCTTTTTTTAAGTTAAACTCCCCGATGCTGCCTTCTTTAACAGCTGCTTAAATAGCATATGTTCACTCAGTCAGTTGTGATTGGCTACGATATTTTCCTACTAGCAGTCTACATCCGCAACGATTTTCAGCCATTAAAATTCAATTACGCTTTCGAAAACTGCTAATTTGCATTACGTGTTTAACTTTTAGAACTGCGCCAGTAAAATTTTACAAAAATCTGTCTTTAAACGATTTAAGTCTTTCTTTAAATTAATATGCTTCTAATATCTATTGAAATATTTACATTCTATGCAATGTTAGTATGTGAGAATATACATCATAGTGCGACGAATATTCAACCCTATTGTCATGGTGGTAGGTGAGCTTGTTTAATAGCATTAGGCTCGGATTCGAATCTCGGAGGAGGTATGTGTATTTATAAATGTGCACTGCCCCCGTATCGCATATGTCTGCAGTATTTGTAAATATATGCTGCCTTTGCGGCATGTACCGCATATGTCTGCGGTATTTGTAAATGTATACTGCCTCTTCACTACTTAAAATACTGTCTAGTCAAAGCGCTTTTCGAGAATTTGGTGGTTGTGTGTGTGTGTGTGAGAGAGAGAGAGATGGACGGAATCTTAAAATTTGGGATGATGATGGAAAAATTCGTGCTGTCACTTATAATGTGCCCAAGGGCAAAGACGTAGCCACATGCCTGTAAGCAAAGGTAAAACTCGTGAGCCTGATCCGGCTCTAGATTCAGATCAAGAGGCTCGGAAAGATCAACGTATAAATATATGATTATGGAAAAAATAAAAATAAAATCAACAACCACAGGTAGAGCTGTATGGCTCAATAAGGTTTAAATTTTCTCTGTTTTGTTTCCCACATATATTTTTCTGGTTGTTCTTACCTACTTTCCGTATTTCTTTTTCCTTTTGTTTATTCTCATTTTTATTCTATGAATTTACTAATTTCTTACAGTTTGGCTTATATCTGATATCTTTTTGTTCTTGTACTTCATGTTTCAACCTACTTTTCCCAAATAATGTTCACAAAGCGAATTTATGCAAGAAAATCGCTTTCATTTGTATTAAAACCATCCAATCTTGAATCATTTTTAATTGCATTATAACCACCAAAAGTAAGAAAAAATTTCTCAATTTTATTCGTGTTAAATGGATGCAATTAGGAAAATTCCAGACGCGTACATAAAATCTTCTAAGTGACAAATTATTTTTGCTTTGGACTATTATAGCAGATATTCATCAACAACTAATCAAAACTAAATTCCGAATCTCCTCGAATTCTTGTCTCATAAAACATTTCCTAAGTTAGTGTGTGGTGTATTTAATTATGGCAAAGTACACTAGGGCTATCTTCCTAAGGGGAGAGATGCCTTCGTGGAGGACGTTCTAAGGAAAACTGGCTCGTATACACGTTACACATGGGGAAAACCACGAAAGCATCCATGCAGCCAGCCCCATTTCCTAGGCTAGACCGGAGTCAGCTGGCAAACGTTAGAAAAAGATGTTTTCCTGAAAATGCGTAAACTTTTTTTTTTCCATTCTGAGGTTTTATTAATTCAAAATCCTTGCTCTGTACACGCTGATCCCATGATAAACATACTCAGTGTTAACTTGTTTGAGGAAAAAATTCAGTTTCTGGCAGTCTTAAAATTTTATTTTTGCACTAAGAGAGCATTCGAACTAAGATCCGTGTTTGGAAGGGAAAAAAGCATTCGTGATCTCATGATTCGAAATTCGCATCAGAATACTAGTAAGCACTTACCATAAATTAGATCCTATGAAAAAAATTACATTATGTGAAATTCGCTGTAATTTAAGTTTATTTTTCAAAAATTTTAAAAAGATCCCAGAGAGCTATCATGGATAAAATCACGAACAGCAAAATTATTGCAAAACTCTGAAATGAATATCTGTACAGCTTGATCCTAAAGGACTCTTAATTTTTTTCAAATTTCTTATACTTAAAATATGAAATAAATCTTTGGAATATCATTTCAGATTGGTTACATAAATCAGTCTTTTCGTATATTGTGTAATATGTAAAGAAAACTATTATTCTGTTTCACCACTTGTTTTCTAAATCTAGATAATATGACGTAAACATTCGATAAAAGCTAAATTTTAGCTTTTTCTGCACTTTAATAACTTTACAAGTTAAAAACAAAGTTGATAAATTTCAGATTTAACGGTCGCCCAAAAGCTCTTTTAAGGTGTTTTACGCTGTCGCTGAACCTGCAATCTATCAGTCTAGTGTTGCATTGATTTCTGCCAACCCAATGTTTTTCGGTCTTTTTAGCTTTCTTATTAAGCACAATTTTCTTCGCACTTGCGCTATATACAATTCAACGAAAAATCACTAAAATCGCATATATTTTTCTATATTATTCAGTCCTTTCTTATTTTATAATATATATCAATGCTCAGTTTTCTTAGGTGACTTCCAAAATTTTTTTCTGCCTTTTTATTTGTAACTTTTCTTGTGTTAACCTAATTTATTAAATTTCACGGTCTTTACAATTAGGACACATCAAACTTAATTCAACTTCTAAATCACAAATATTACAAATATTTAAAAATAACATATCTTTATAACTACGGATAGACAGTCTCGCTTGCTGGGGATAAAAATGTATTTCTTCGTACGGTGTTGCCACTGCTCGCTTTCAAAATGTTGAGTTAGTAAATCACAAATTAATTCCAGATTTTGAGACTATGAAATAAATTCTAAAAACTGCGAGTCTATAGCATCATTGTGTGAAAATGTCGAATATTTTAATTAGATAGTTTACGAGTTAAATGTATTTTTATTAATTAAATCAGTCCAAATATTTTCGTATCTATTAAATTTCTAGAATTAAACATATTTACATTTATAACACGCAATAAAAATATAATGGAAAAAAATATAAAAGTTTTCAGATTTTAACGATAGCCCAAAAGGATTTGTTAAGGTTTTTTAAGCTCTCACTGAGCTGACAGTGTACGAGTCTGCTGTTACATTCACTCTTACTAACACATTCTTTTGTCTGCTTTATTACTAAGCACCATTTCCTTCGCACTTACGCCATATAGAATTCAGTAGCAAAATTGCTAAATTTTAAACGCAGCAAGTTTGGGATTCTCGATGCAATATTAAGTATTAATAATTTAATTTTCTGTTTTTTTTTTTTTTTTTTCCTTTTCTTCAGCACATCAATCTTAAGTTTTCTTCCCAAGACGACTTTAGAAACTTTTTTTTTTTTTTTGCATTTTTATTATTAAAGTTTTGGGTGTTAATTTATTAAATATCACGTTTTTGGCGCTTGCGCTACGTAAAATTCCTTTTAGTAGCAAAATCAAAACAATATTTAGAACAGCATATCTTTAGAATTTTCCGTAGACAGTCTAGTGAGATGGAGATAAAAATGCTTTTTTCCTGCACAGCTGCTGCTCGCATTGAAATCGTTGAGTTTGTTAATCAAAAATTCGTTAAAGGTTTACAAAATAAGAAACAAGCAATAAAGCAAATTCTAAATTCGGGCTTCTAGGTGCCCATATTCGAGTGGAGGACTAAGTTATTCACAGTTTGATGGCTCTAAGTACCGTTGTTTGTTCACAGTGGGAGAAATACATTCATGTAAACTCTTTATTATTTAATTCCTTTAAATATAATAGCGATAAAGTTTGCTGCCAACACTTTGAAAAGTGATACGCCATTTTTAGTGATTCAACGCAAAATGCCATTTCGAGACTAATATTTTATTCCGGCCCAACGGCCCTTTTAAGCTAATAATATGGTAAAAAGCAATACGGAAAAGTGTCATTTATATTAATCTTGTTTCTTAGATGTAATTATTGAGATTAAAAACATATAACCTTTCATTCAAGATTTCGTAATTCATCTACAATGGAGACTCCACAACTAAATTTAAGCTACGTTTTTATACCGCTACATTATCAAACATAATCATAAACATATTTTTTCATGGGAATAGATAAACAATAAATTATGATTATTAATTTCAGTGTTTAGTTAAAGAATTTTAGGCAATTACAAGAAAAAAATATTATTTATTAAAAATGACTAATTTTCTTTGGAAATGGTTTTATTTAATGAAAATTACTGATTACTCTGATGTTTGTTTTGATGTCAAATGCAGTTTACAATAAATATAAAAAGCTGACTTGATAGGAAAGAAAAGCGTTTAGAAAAATATTTGTTTTAAAAAAGAAAAAAAGTACTCTTGCTCATTTCCTCTGCGTTTCACGTTTAAAAGAAATGTGAAAGTGATTAAAAACAGTCTCATCAACGCTTTTTATATGCTCCGTAGTAATTTCAGTGTTTCATTTCTAACTGTTGTAAATGAAGTCGGAATGAAATAGAAAAATCCCAATTTGAACTAGATGTAAAATGCCTTTTTTGCAACTAAATATGATTTGATATTTTTAAATTTAATTATTATTATGTCACATTCTTCCTTCTCATTTTTAATTTTGCTCCATATTTATTCATGTCTGAAGAATAATTATTGAGTTAATATGATGAATTATTTGTGTAGATTCTGTTGTAAAAAATAATTTCAATGTATCATTTGTTTGTTGCAATTAAAGAAATTAGAAACTTTCTATGCTTCAATTCCAGTTAATTAGCAGTAAAAACTAATAATCGCGTTGAAGCAATTTTATAAAAACTAATAAAATTTTGTATCGGTTTTGATTTTAAATAAATCATATATGCGCTTTATTGTCTGATTTTTTATAGTCTTGTCTGATTTTTTAAACTATAAACTCTCATAAAGTTTTTTTTTTTTTAAATTGTTGTACCGTTTATAATGTATAATATACTAACTTACCCTAGGTATTTAATATAAATTCGCGTTTTTGTCTAAATCAGAGTAATCGTGAGAAGTCATTAAAATATATTGGAGTATCTGAAAAAGTAATATTTATTTACAAAACGTTTAGAAAGATCTGAGTAGACTTTTAAACCTGAAGTTATATTTATAGCATTTTCATAAATTTTTATTTGGAATTTTTAAATTGTTATACCTAGAACGAATATTTACATATATGCATCTTTTTTCCCGAAAGAAGATAATGTATTTTATTAATTTCCGCATGCACTGCGATCTTTTGCAAATCGCAGATTTAGGACACCTAGAAAATCATCCTGCATACCACCACTTAGTCGGTATTCTTTCGCTAACAGCTGTTCTTACTTCATTATCATAACGTGTCACATTGCAGTAATTCTACCAGAATTGATGTTAGGCCAAATAGTATACTTTTAATAAAATTCTTAAGTTTTTGGTGACTGAGAGTGTGTTTATTCTTTCAGGCTTCAAAATATTGCTAATTTTAGCTATTTTTCAAAGTGGTCATATTATGAAATCGATAGAAAATTTTTAGAAAGGTATAATATTTCTTTGAATTTTAGGCACTTAATTCCTGCGCGGTTTATTCTCGTTATAGTTTCCATATTTTAACCAACGGGTTTCATTATTTCCTCGAAACTATGGTTTTGAATACTTTCAAATAAGTTTTGAGTAAAATAGTTTCGCGTTTCTCAAGTTAAATAAAGTGAAAAGGAATTATTTGCATCTCAGAGAACGACTCAACTCACACAGACATATTCAAGCTTATTCCGTTAGGTACCAAATTTATCTCTGATCGCAAATCGAAAGGTCTTTAATGAAATTAAAACTTCTATTTCTATCTAACACATACTATCAGGATTAGTATTCCTCTTTACTTGCTTTGGAAACATTAACTGTCCTGATTCGGAACAGGGAGCTTACTGAATCTATGTTCAATAAATTGTGAAGTAGACAATACACACAGGAAGGGTATACGAAACCCTTTATTTTCTCTCTTTACAATGATTTCCGGAACTTCGGAATACAGAGACCAACCACTTGTGGTCTGTAACTTTGGATTAATAAACAAGTGCCTAACTCCAAGATTGGCCGTAAATTAACAAAAAGCCGTATGTAGTACAGAGAGCTGCTAAAACTACGATACGTTTAAAATTATCAAGAGGATTAAACCTCTGGCCTTGAAGGCAACTAGCAACCGAGTAAAACTACTATGGCAAGCGGCCTGCTTCTAATAACTCCTTCCTCTCTCTTGTTTGGCAAAAAGCCACAACTTAAGTACTTGGCGTTAGCAAGACTAATTTGCATAAATAAGTTAAAAGCTTATAATTCTGGCCGGAAGTAGAAAATAAGAAGTCATAGTAAAGATTTAAAATAAAATAAACGTTAGTAAAACTTAGGATCCTTACAATACATATTAAAAAAGAGAAGAAAATATTGTTAACTACAGTACCAATAGTATATACAAGTTTTATATATAGATAGAAAAATTAATAAATATCATATGGCCCATTTTATTCTACTAGAATTTAACCAAACCCGTTGTATCGAAGCATGCATTTAGGTAATTTCAAATGCATTTAGATCAGTTTTCGAAAATTTTCGATTGAAATTCAAGATTTTATCCTTTTACTTCTAATTAATAATTTAACAAAAATCTTACCTCTCTCGCATAAAAAGTTCAACTTATTAAATTAAATATGTTATTAAATTTTTAAAAATCAGTTCAAGATGCTATTTTAATTTTACTGGTTACTTGTTAAATTTACAGGAATTAAGGGTAGTTACAAAAGATAGTAGTAAAAATACAAAGACTGTTTGCAGTTACAGATCGAATCAATGCCTACAATTATATCTATTCCTGCAACTTGAACGAAATGAAAAATGTAAGTAATTCGTCCCAAGTACTCTCTTCTCTCAGTGTTCACTAGTTCACTTTTTTAAGTTAGGCAGGCAGAGGTGTATTTTGTTTAACTCTCGCGTTGTATTTGTAATTTTTTGGTAATGTACAAAAACTTATTCAAGGGCAATCTAAATACATGCAATATATGCACAAACATATTCAATTCTGATACGACTCACTGAAATAGAATTTTGAACTAACGAAAATGTGCGTTAAACTTAGGCCGCATTTACCGTTATTTTTAAATCTATTTTAAATTTCGAATTGCTAAAGTATTTATAATATTTACCGCTCATCTGTATGTTTTATACTCAGCCCTCCAAACGTTAAGGAACAGCATGTTTTTCAAAGATCACCATTACACAAATGTCAGTAAAGTTTAAATTTACAGTTTACATCCATGGCAGTAACGAATTTTAAGAAAATATATGCAAAAATAATAGCTACCACTTTTATTTTATAGAAATTAATACTTATGTAGGAGTTATATGTGCAAAAAAATGCAAATTTGTAATTTTTGTTCATGAGTTTTAATTATCAGTTGTTATTGCGTTGTTAATGACTTCTCCTGGACATTCGTTTGCTCGATTCGTTGATCTGGCGGGCGATCGGATAGATGGAAATAGAGATATCACAAGCTGATGCTGCTAGACGTCTTAATGTCTCTCGTAGTGTGGTCCACCGACTATGGAATTAGTTTGAATACGAGAATTTTGTGTCTAGAAGACATTTCCTAGCAAACCTAGAGTTACAACACCGGCGGGAGACTGTAGTTTAGCTCTTTCTGCCCGAAGGACGAGTAACATTACTGCAACTAAGATCATTTAGTGGAAACAGGAACAAGAATCCCAGCTACTACAGTACGCAGACGCTTGCAGAATACAGGTCTGTATGCAGGACAACCCGTTGTTTGTGTCTCCTTGTTCTGAGAAGACAGAGGTGCCCGTTTATGTTGGGCAAGAGAGCACGTTTCCTGGACCAGTCAACAATGGGTGTCTGTTCTCTTCACAGACGAGTCCAGGTTCACACTGGAGAGTGATTTAGGTCGCCAGCTGATTTGGAACAACGGACCAAGTACAACCAATTCCACATTGTGGAATTACACAATTATAGAGGTGGTGGAATAATAGTTTGGGCTGGGATCTCTCTCGGTGGTCCCACTGACCTGCATGTGTTCCATGTAGAAAGTGTGTAACTAAGTGTGTAAGTAAAAACTTTTCTTTACCAGTATGCATGAATGTATTTCAAATATCTTATTTAAGTGTCAACACCCAAACTTATTTTTCACTTGGGGTCGAACATTATTTCTTCCAGTACTTATTAGCAATTGTTTGATTCATTCGGACACTTCGGCAGGCGAAATACTGAGCTTCCACTTTTTATTATAAATTTATTCGAAAGAATATAATTCCCACATTTTAGATTATGAACCTTATTTAAAAAAGGCCATGGAATCGCAATTAAAACTATTTTAGAGAAAAGAATGTAGAGCAACCTTTCATGCATTTCAAAACTATTTAAAATCTCTGTATAGTCTTGGAGTATATATTCTTTTTTGTAAAACACTATCGGTTAATGGATGATATCCTTCGCTAATATAAGAGAAAATTGGTAATAATGTTATACATTCCATGCAGGTCATACTGAATTAAATAATATATTGATGATCATGCTTAATCGAGGTGTGATTACGTTATTTCAGATCAAATGGATATATTTAACTTTTTCTAATAATGGAGATCATCAGGTCATCTACGATCTTTTTTGAGATAGGTTCTATTATAATTTTATTAACTATCATACTTAGACTTATTGATAAGTAATTAAATGACAAGTTTCATCAGACTTATCCTATAATTGTTAAAAATCATTTCAGATTACACTTGCATGGCTGCCTAAATTATAAAATTTTCAGCAAATTTAATTGCAGACGAAAATTAGATGATTGTTTGTCATATATGAAGATACTCTAAATCTGCCCTAAACCTCTAAGTAAATTTACTCGTTGAATAACTTGCCAGACATTTCATTTCTTCGTATTTATATTTATGTTTCATCCTGTTTTTATGAAAATTATTCATAAAATGAAATTATTGGGTTAAAGTTCAATTTTCTTTTTTTTTTTATATATTTACTCTTTCACAAAGGGTCTAACAGCTACAAAAATACATTGCTATCTTAGAAACAGATAAAATATCAGAACTGGTATAAAGACTACATGAGATTTTTTTCAGGAAAAGAGAGAAAATGTCGGAACAAAAGCAAAGTACCTAAGTGATCACCAGCCTTCAAATAGACCTATTAATGCTTCCAGCTTAACGCCCTCTACCGACAAAGACTCCAAATGTGTCTTTTCAAAGATTGCATTACATATTTTTCTCTTTCTTTCTGTTAGCTATTTCAGATTGAATCGATCTACTTTTTTCTTCGGATAACAATTCCAAAACTCTCCTGTTTCACTTTAGCGCTGATAACAAAAATGGGAAAGATTAGCAGAGAAATTGTCTGGTAAATAAACAACGATCTCTGAATGAGTTCCCGACAGTAACACAAATATAGAACTCATTTGCTAAATAGTACGTATAAACTGCTTTCATATCCATTTCTCTATAGATGAAATATAATAGAGTTTGAAATATCACCTTGGTATGGTAAATTATTTAGAGAAATTTTGTTTCACTTACTTGTGATGTAACGTGCTTTCTTTGATTTTCTCGAATATAAAAACAGCAAATAAATAAACATAAGTCTGAAAGTTTTTTTTTCCTTTATTTATTTGTGGATTGTGTATTTTAATCGTCGCCTAAAATGGTTTGTTAAGGTTTTCTCTTGCGAACCCATTTTTTCTTGCCTTTTTAGCTTTTTTATTAAGCATCAATTTCTTCGCAC
The DNA here is from genome assembly GCF_044657685.1 of Stegodyphus dumicola. Taxonomy (NCBI): domain Eukaryota; kingdom Metazoa; phylum Arthropoda; class Arachnida; order Araneae; family Eresidae; genus Stegodyphus; species Stegodyphus dumicola. Next base: position 91,272,828 of record NC_140772.1, on the reverse strand, counting down.
TTACGCCACACATAACTGAACAGCAGAATTACAAAAAATTTAAAAGCGGCATAGCAGTATACGTTTCAAATTCCTTTAGCATGTTTAAGTGTTAGCAAACATTTTTCAGTTATTTTTTCTGGGGGGGGGGGTGCTTTTTCTCAGTTTATCATATCAACGTTCAGTTTTCTCACTAAGATGGTTTTATAAAACTGTCTTTATCTTTTTATTATTAACGTTTTGTTTGCTTATTTTATTTATTCAATATCATGTTCTTGGCGCATAAAATTTAAATCAACAGCAAAATCACAAAATCTTTATATTGTTGCGTTTTTTTTTTTTTTTTTTTTTTTTTTTTTTTCCTGACACCAGTTGTTACGTTATTTTCTTCCTTCACGTCCGTACGTGTTTCGTGGGGATTTGGAGTGAATAACGACGAAATTTGATGATGAAGTATCGAAACACACTTTATTTACCGATATCAATCAGGACAGCTCCAAAACCACGTTACAATCGTCGAAAACTTACTATAAACACGCGGGAATAATTAGGACACAGCCTTCACAGTCTCAGGCAACAACGATGGAGACAGCTTCACTGCAAAGCACCAGAGTACAGCTCCCGACTCTGCTCGGTCGTTCTCGGAACTACGTACTCTCGCGACTCTCCACGTTATAACTCGCGATGCACTCGACGACACAGAGCACAGCTCCCGACTCTTCGGTTCAGTCGCTCCCGGAGCTCAACACGCTCTCTCGACGATGCACTAATCGCGATATACGAAGAGACTCTTTCGATGCAATCGACGATCCACTCAGCACTCGCTGCCTGGCTGCCAACTCGATTGACTCCGCACGGACTAACTTGCTAGACGAGATACCAACATTCTGAAACCTGTTGGATCGAAGTATGCATTTACTTAATTTCATTTTTCGAAAACTTTCGATTGAATTTCAAGACTTTATCCTTTTACTTATACCAATGCCACTTGTATAGGACCTACGCATAGAAATAACATTTTCATATATCGCCATAGAAATGATATACATATTTATTGACCCAATTTATGACATTTCAGTTGTTTGGGACAATCATGTTACATGTTACAATGCAAAGAATACGCCAAAGTTGAAGCAGCTAATGCCTGGTAAACGAATCCAAATTTATTGCAGACTGCTGGGTGAGTTTTAATAATTTCATTGTTGAATAGATTCCAGTTTTCAGATGTAAGTATTTTGAAGTAACTTATGAATAATTCTAATTTAATATCTTAAACGGAATGTACAATTATAATGTAAGAACATGCAATTTGACAATATAGCAAAACACAAAAGCTTAGTAGGGTATAAGGTATTTCTCCCGCCTCCTTAGCATGCCTTTTGTGGTGTAGGGGTCAGCACACTTGATGCGTATTCGAGAGGTACGTGGTTCGAGTCCCAGAGAGGGCACTGCATATTTTTCATATCTCCTGCTTCTAAAAAATAACCTAATGTCTTTATAAGTGGCGCCCGAACTAAAAAAGGTGGTGGATGATGATTCTCTATCACCAGGATTTAGCGATTGGGTTCCCTAATACCTAATCGGTATTTCCCTTTTAAAAAGAGGAGTATATAAGGTATTTCCCCCGCCTTCTTAGTAAGTGTTCGTGGAGTAGTGGCCAGCACGCCCGACGCGTATTCGAGAGGTCCATGGTTCGAGTCCCGGCTAGGTCATTGCATATTTTTCATGTCCCTTGCTTCCAAAAAATAACGTATGTCTCTACAAGGAAACCAAGCTTATTCACACGCACTCAGCCAAAATAAGCCCAATAAAGCCGAAAAGGAGCGTATGAAATCCAGTTAGAAATTTAGCAAAGAGATTTTAGGGTTAACGTTTATTGCTGTCCCCTGTTCATGTATGAATCTACAGCTATAGATTGTTGATTCAGGTCATTTCAGGACACCTGGACAAAATTATTAGGAGTTATTGAACACAATAGAAAAGCATTATACATTATGTGCGGGGAAAGTGCTGTGCGTTTTACATCTGGCGTCAGACGGCACTTTAACACCAATCGCAAGATTGTTGCCGAACTTGTTGAAGCTGAACTGAAGGTGTTTATTGAAGGGAAATTGAGGAATTATAATTACCAGAAAGTTGGCTTTTGCAATTATCTTTCTGAAACAAACCGTCTAACAACGGCCAGCTTTCCGATTTCACTGTGCCTGGGAAAACATGGTAAATCCCTCTCCGATTAGGGTTTAATCAAAGAGGTTTTGGACACGCGGCCCCAAGAAAGTTCGTCACCACTGTCCTACAACGTATTCACCTGAATTATTCCGCTTTCTGCTCTCCAATACGCCTCTGAACATTGTCTTCTAGCTGCAGCTCATCACTGTTTCGAACACAGCTTCCCATGTAAAACGTGTTCGTTATGGTTGGACAGATCAGCACGTAATGTTTGTGTCGTGATTTAGGTAAGCAAACGCCCGCCTTACAAAGCATTTCGAATAACGAAATGTAGCACAAAAGAGACCTCCTGCAGTAGATTTCGCTGTAGCGAATAGTTTATCCAACAGATGGCAGTATCTGCCAAGCTCCTTTGGTAATTGTCATTGCGCATGCGCAAGCGGAGTGTAAAAAGAAGTATGTTATTAGGAGAATGAGCTTTCGTTAATAATGTTGCTGCGCGTTTTCGCTGTGTAAATAAAAGTATATTTTTATATCATAGATGTTCTTTACTCTCTAATGCGAAGCACTAGGTTAGTGCACGAATCTCTTCTGATTCAGAAACCATTTTCAAACCGTGGATCATCACAATAAAAAGTGGCGTCCGTGACAGGACGCATTAGTTAGGTAAAGGACACTTTTGATGGTTTAACAGCAGAAATGGAAGCCTTGAAAGTAAGAAGAATACCACTGCGTGCAGCCTTCACGAAAGCATATAATAGCCTACATGGACATTTGAATGAGTCAGAATTGAACAGTGATGTTCTATTATCGTCCCTGGAAATCCTGGAAGATAAAGGAATTCGACTACAACAGTTGGATGAAGAAATATTGGATCTCCTATCAAAATCGAAAGAAGTCTCGCAAGAAGAATATACTAAAGAATTTGAGTCATGTGAGACTTACAAGGAGAAATTAATAGCAGCCAGGATGAAAGTGAAGCAAATCACTGTGAAACTAGAGAAAAATTTGCTGACTCATGCATCGGTAAATGAAACCAGAACTGTTGATTCAAGAACAACGGCAACGAATTTGAAGCTTCCGAAAATAAATTTGATTGAATTTACAGGTGATCCACGACAATGGTTGAATTTCTGGAATACCTTTAGTAAGATACACGAAGATCCAGTGCTAGATGATCATTTGAAATTCGTATATCTGATCCAGGCTACTGCTGCCAAATCGAAAGCACGGGAAATAGTGCAGAGTTTCCCGACAACTAAAGAAAATTATCCGAAAGTCATCGAACATTTGAAGAATCGTTTTGGACGTGAAGATATTCTTATACAAGTGTACGTTCGGGATTTATTGAATCTTGTGTTGATAAATAATAATGCAACCAAAAAGGACTTTGCGCTATCATCGTTGTACGACAGTTTAGAAACAAAATTGCGTGCTCTGGAATCTCTCGGTGTGACTGAAGATAAATACGCTAGTGTTATTTTTCCGTTAGTTGAATCTTGCCTGCCCCCTGACATCTTACGCGTGTGGGAGAGGGAACGGGAGAGCTCGTCACAACAAGGTAAGAGCGATCTTGAATCTATTCTTCTGTTTTTGAAAAATGAAGTGATATCTGAAGAGAGAATTAAATTAGCGCGTTTTTCTTTTGATAAAAGTAGAAAATCTAAAAGTTACATTAATGATGAGTCTAATATTCCTACTTGTAATGATTTGTATACAGGAGACAAATTTAAAGAAAATGCTCCTATTAAGAAAGTTGAGGAATCGTGTTTATTTTGTGATAAGCCACATTTAAAAGAAAAATGTTTTAAAGCTAGTACGCTTACATATCAGGATAAAAAAGATTTAATATTTAAGAAGGGTTTATGTCTATTATGCTTGAAGAAAAACCATATTTCTCGTAACTGTAAGTCCAAGGTTAAGTGTTTAATTTGCCAGAAAAGGCATTTGGCAGTAATGTGTCAACAAGTTCCTTCTCAATTGAAAGAGACTAAACAAGTAGAGCCTGTGGCGAAAAATGAGGTCAATGTTTTGGCTAGCAGATCCGCGAGCTCCGATGTGTTACTACAAACATTAATCGTAAGGGTAAAAAATGGCAACAGGGAAAGGATAGTCAGAGGGATTATAGATACGGGTTGCGAGAGAAGTTATTTAACGAAAGATATTACAGATTCTTTGAAATGTAACAGTGTTGGTGAAGTGAAATTAGTTCATAAATTATTCGGAGGTGTAGAAACAAAAGAAAAATTGCATTCTAAATATATAGTTAATTTGAGTAGCCTTGATAATAAATATGTATGTAGTGTGCATTGTTTAAGTGAATCTGTTATCTGTTCTGATGTTAAGAAATTACCTAAAGGTCCTTGGTTGAAAGAACTTCGTAAATTAAATATTCAAGTGTCAGATGTAGAGGGTAATGCTCTCGAAAACGAAAGTGACATTAAATTGTTGATAGGTTCTGATATTGCTGGAAAATTATTCACCGGAAATATTAAATGTTTACAAAGTGGTCCGGTCGCGATGGAAACAAGTTTGGGATGGATTTTAATGGGTAAAATTCCAGCGAAGGAATCTTCGGGTATAAATGATTCTCTTGCATGTGTTTCTTTATTGCTAAACGAAAGATCAGCAGAAAACTTGTGGAAGTTAGACGTTATTGGTACAAATGACCCAGTTGAGTCTAAAAAGAAAGCTGAAATTCATGAGGAGACCATGCAATATTTTGAGGAAAATTTGAATTTGGATTCAGACGGGAGATATGAAACTGCATTACCTTGGGTATTGGACCCCTCTCGCTTGTCTAATAATAAAACGTTGGCAGAAAAACGCCTGACTAATACGCGAAGGAAATTATTAGATTCGAATCAAATTAAAGTTTATCAGGAAGTATTTGATACTTGGTTGAAGGAACGAATTATTGAAGAGGTAAATGAAGGCGAAGTAGATAGAGAGCACTATTTGCCTCATAGGCCGGTTTTTAAAGAATCTAGTGAAACTACGCGAGTAAGGCCAGTTTTTGATGCTTCGGGACACGCCAAAGGAGAACTTTCCTTAAATGATTGTCTTGAGAAAGGTCCCAACCTAATAGAAATAATTCCAACATTGTTGAATCGTTTTCGGAAATATCCTCTTGCAGTAATTTCAGACATTGAGAAAGCTTTCTTGCAGATTGGTATAAGAGAGAAGGATAGAGATTATTTGCGTTTCTTTTGGAAAGGTGCAGAAGAAGAGAATACTAAAATTTACAGACATAGTCGCGTGGTTTTTGGGCTTAACTGTAGTCCATTTTTGTTAGCCGCTACGTTGAACTATCATTTAAATCGTGCCCCAGATCAGTTTGCAGTTACAGCCAACATTTTGAAGGAGTCCTATGTTGATAATTGCCTGACTAGTTTTAAGAATGTTGAAGAATTGAATAGATTTGTACTAGAATCGAGAATGTTATTGTCACTGGGAAAGTTTAATCTTAGAGGATGGCAGTCGAATTGTGAAACCGAAATAATTCCCAACTCTAAATTAGATACATTCGTTTGCGTTTTAGGGTTAAACTGGGATTTGAAGGATGATACTCTTTCCTGTAAAATTGAGTCACTAAAGAAAGAGGAGATTGTCGCGAGTAAACGAACACTCCTTTCTTGCGCGCATAAGTTATTTGACCCAGTAGGCTTCCTTTCTCCCGTTACCCTGTTCCCAAAGGTGATATTGCAAGAGTGTTGGAAATTACGATTAAATTGGGATCAAAAATTGCCAGAACATTTAGAAAAGAATTCCATACAATGGGTAAAGGAAATGAAACTGCTGTCTGATGTCAAAATTCCTAGATGGCTTAATATTGACAGATCGGTTAACGAAGATGTAAGTCTTCATGTTTTCAGCGATGCCAGCAAGCATGCCTATGCTACCTGTATTTTCTTAAGAGTGAAGACCGAAAATAAGGTTTATTTAAATTTTGTGCAAGCACGCACTAGAGTTAAGCCTTTAAAAAGTATATCCATTCCTCGTTTGGAATTATTATCCTGCTTAATCGGAACACGCTTGGGACGTATGGTCTTTTCAGATTTGAACATGCCAAATTTAAGAACATTCTTCTGGACTGACTCAACAACCGCTTTGTGCTGGATCCAGCGAGACGTACGGTGGGGAACTTTCGTTTGGAATCGTGTCCAAGAAATCAGAACACTTACAAAAATAGAAGATTGGCATTACATCCCTTCGGAGCTGAATGCCGCCGATCTCCCTTCTAGAGGCTGTTCAGTTAAACAGTTTTTGCTGTCGAAATGGTGGGAGGGCCCATCATGGCTGTTGGAACCAGAATCGTCATGGTCAAGAGGCACCGATTTGCCGGACGAAGAGATCATAAATTCAGAAAGGCGTAAATCAGTATTGACAACTCTTAACAAAGATTCTAAACCTGACAATTGGTATTACAGGTACTTTTCATCCATAAAGAAAATTGTACGCATGTTAGGTTGGATTCTTAGGTTTTACTTTAAATTACGAAGAATTACAAACGAAACCTCCAAAATTTTGTCAGTTTCGGAAATTGAAAGAGCTGAGATAACTCTTATGTTATTGGTTCAAAGAGAATCATTTAAGAGCGTGAACGATGATAAAATTAAAGACCTCGGACCTATAGTTGATCGTGATGGTTTGATCAGAGCTAAAACCAATATTTCTTATCGCGACGATACTGATGACTTTAAGTTTCCTGTCATTTTGCCATCTGATCATGCAGTAGTAAACTTACTAATAATGAATGCACATAATGAGCTGCTGCATGCTGGTACTTCTATGGTGATGTCTCATTTGCGGGAAAAGTATTGGATCCTCAAAACTCGTAAGACAGTACGAAACTGCATTAGAAAATGTGTTAAATGTCACAGATTTAAATCCAAAAGTTGTGATGTAACTCCAGGAATTTTGCCGAAAGATAGAGTACGTGATGCAAATGTTTTTGAGATAGTGGGTGTCGATCTGGCAGGACCCCTCTACCTTAAGGATGGTCGAAAAGCTTATATTGTTCTTTACACATGTGCGGTCTATAGGGCCATTCATCTGGAGTCAGTAACATCCTTGACAACTGAAGCTTTTTTCCAGTCATTGAGACGTTTCATTTCTCGTCGCGGAAGACCATCTATAATATACTCAGACAATGGCAGTAATTTTAAAGGAGCGGAGAGCCTTCTGCATACAATTGATTGGGAGAGTCTGCGATCAAAGGCCGCTGAGCAAAGAATTCAGTGGAAATTTATTCCTCCTTCCGCACCTTGGTGGGGCGGTTGGTGGGAATGTTTAGTTCAAATGGTGAAACAGATTCTGAGAAAAGTTCTAGGTCGTGCTGCCCTGGATTACGAGGAGTTGCTTACAGTACTATGCGACTGTGAGAGAGTAATCAATACTAGGCCACTTACCTACGTGTCGGAAGACGTTGAAGATTCATCCCCATTAACTCCAGAAATGTTCCTGCGGGAGATTTCCAAATCAGGAGTACCTGATATCGATACAGTGGATAAGGAAAAACTGAGTAAACGAGCTAAGTATCTACAAAAGGTGAGAGAACAACTTAGAGCAAGATTCCGTGTGGAATATCTAGGACAGTTACGTCAGCAGTCCATTAAAAACTCTATAGCTAAACCTCTCCAGGTGGGTGAAATTGTTCTACTTGAAGATAACAACAAAAAACGTGCTTTTTGGAACCTGGCGCGTGTCATAAAGCTGCTACCTGGTCGTGATGGACAAATAAGACTTGCTGTCATAAAAACAGAGACTTCTGACTTTCTGAGACCAGTGCAAAGACTGTACAGACTTGAGCTGGATAACCCAGTCCAAAAGGATATGACTGAAAATATTCCTATGACTACCACCAGTGGTAGACTTGTGAAACCAGTGATACGTCTGTGAAATGTTTTGTACTTGTTTGAATACTTTGTAATAATTTGATTTATTTTTATTTTTCTAGGTTTAGTATTATCTGTTAATATGTCTAGAAAATTATGGAATGCTGCATCTCCAGGTAAATTTGTATTTCAATTTAATTAGAACATCTTGGTAGGCATAATTTTATACTTCAATATTGTATACTGTACTATTATGCATATATTATACTTAACAGATGTGTGAATTTACCTCCCAGTAAATTCAGGTGGGAGGAATATGTAGCGAATAGTTTATCCAACAGATGGCAGTATCTGCCAAGCTCCTTTGGTAATTGTCATTGCGCATGCGCAAGCGGAGTGTAAAAAGAAGTATGTTATTAGGAGAATGAGCTTTCGTTAATAATGTTGCTGCGCGTTTTCGCTGTGTAAATAAAAGTATATTTTTATATCATAGATGTTCTTTACTCTCTAATGCGAAGCACTAGGTTAGTGCACGAATCTCTTCTGATTCAGAAACCATTTTCAAACCGTGGATCACCACATTCGCTTTTCGAACTGATTGGAAGTACTAGTGTTTAACTGGCTATCGAGACCACGACCTTTATAATCTTTTAATGCAGCGCCAGCTACAGTCGACATATTATTACTTTAATAAAATTATTCATTAAATAAATATTCATTTAATAAAATAATAATAAATAAAGTAAAATACGCAGAGCATATTATGTTTACTGTAAGGATCTACCAGTGAAATAACAATTAAAAGAGTTTTGCACTTTATCATGCAATCAGTTGAGTAGAATGTAAGATTCATCTACATATCTTTTTCATATATCCTATACCATATATGGCTCTTAAATGTTTTATGACTTCATCCTTGTTACCATGCCAATTCACGAACAATGAAATTTTATTCTCTATGACGAACACCCACTACTGCAAAGCATAGATTACGAAATGTATAGTTAAATGTACTATTTAAATATATTAATACTACAGTTCTGTAGTCTTACATGTCATAATTATTTTCTCGTGAAATCTTGAATTATATGGAATTTTTGTATAAACCCTGAAGTAAAGGATACATATTTATGGAATATATTTCTTTAAATTTCGATGAAATTCATTTACAATTCATGGGGTTTTCTTAATTCTCATGCAAATTATAAATATTCGAACTGACTTATGTAAAAGCTCCACACAGAGGGCAGTAATTTAAGTTTGCTTTCTTCGATAGCAAGCTGATTTAGAATCCCAAACATAAGTTTCTTCTCTAAGCTAAATCACAGTTTATTTAGCATATAAGTATTTTAGCAATAAAATGTTATCAAAATAACAAGCACTTTTCCTTTCAAATTACTAATAAAACAGAAAAATATGTCTATAATTAATATTATCTTACAGTTTAATTACTGAGAACACTAAACACATAAACGCTTAAGAAAAACATTCTGAATGTTTTCTGTTATCTTCTGTTATGTAGAAGTTCTTTTTCCATACACTTTGAACAAATCTCAAATTTATACATGAGTTAATTCGTTAATTGTAATGATTTTTAGAAATATTCCAAAAGCCAGCTTATAGTCACCTTTGATGTTAATGTACAAACGGTTTCGAATGGTTCAATAATGAATACACGAATCTAAAATTAATAGATATTACATAAGTACATTGTCACTGCATTTGTTAAATATTATCATGAGAATCAAAACAATTAATTAAGTGCAAATCTCATGATAATTATCTGCAAACCATTATGTTAGGATACGTTAGGGATTAATTTTATGGATCGTTCTATTTAATTTATATTAATGACTTATGAGAAATTTAACTCCTTGGTAAATTGAATAACAATCATTGTATGTTTATCTATACCAAAACATCTCTAAAAGGCGTTGAGACACAGGAGAATCGAAGTAATTCATTCTGATTTGCATATATTAAAATATGTATTTATGTACCATTACAAGCAGTAAATGAGATTCTAGAGAATTTAGTAAGTTTAAGATGCACATTATTGCAGTTGCATATTATCAAGAATAAATCTGCTTAATTTGGTAATTGTTATTCAGTTAACTGAGCTTCTGAAATAGTTTACTCAGTTACTGAATATTAAATGCGTCAGAAATTCAAAGTGTTAAGTTTAATATAGAATTGAAATATATCTGTGTTTTAACAGAGTGTCTTAATTAACAGAGTATCTGTTTCTTACGTAAGAATTTATTTAAAAACCTTTACGCAAAACATTTTTTCAATAATGTTTATAATATTTAAGAAAGATTCAGCCGAATTTTATAAACTTCCAAACGAAATATATGTGTGTAGGTAAATGCTTTCTATATATAAGAGCTTTGTAAATATATGTAATATTTTAATATTTGTAAGAGCTTTGTCAATATATTTTTACCTTTCGCCCCCTTAGAAGTCAAAATAATAAAAATAAAACTTGTCGAGCTCTGTTAATCACTTTCGATAAAACTTGTTAATATCTATTAATAAGCTAGTGCCTTGTGGCTGACATCTTCTATCGGTTTTATCTGAAAGCAATCATTTATTAGGATGTACGCATTATTTAAATATCTGCTCTGAAATCCGAGATCCCTCTTTTTTCAGTTCAAAATTAACTTTTTCTTTCAGTTTAAAACCTCCTAAATAAGCAAAAAAAAAAAAAAAAAAAAAAAAAAACATATAAAATTTGAAAATTTCACTATTTTCTTTTTGAGAATAGTAAAACGAAATTGAAAATGAAATTGTACTAATTATTTTAATATTTATTTGGAAATGAATTTTAATAGGGATTTGATTTGAAGCATTTTAGGTAAGGGATGTCTAGATGTAAGAAACAAATTAGCAATATTCAGAAACATATAAATGAATTTAAACATGTTTTTTGACAGTGTGTTTGAAAAATGAGTTAATGTGAGGTATAATATTATGGAAAGAAGGATTTTTTTTAAGAATAAAATCGATAATATGTTTGGACATGATAGTATATGCAGACATCCCAACAACGTTATAGCTTTATAGAATTATTGTCAAAAACAGGAATTTTGCCAAATGAATGAAAGTTTCATGAGGAGAAATGCTGCAATATTAATTTCTAGATTAAAAAAAAATAACAAGAAAACAACAATAGAGTTTTATTGAACCCCAAAACGAAATATATATATATATATATATATTTCGTATACAGGGTTGTCGTAAAGAAACTTCTACAATATATGAACCTTGAGCGGTCCATCCGCTCAAATAATCTAATTGTAATTTTACATATTGTTATTTGAAGATATGAACTCGAGTTTGTGCGATTTAAAAGAACAGAGTTCTCCCGGTTTCGATTACAGTGAAAACATTTAGAAACTTTCGAATGACAGCACCTACTTTTTTCCCTGCGCAAACTGATCAGCGTATCGAAAAGTTATAAGGGACTTTAATGCACATATGTCGAAAATTGCCGCGGTAAAATATTTGCAAATAGAACACTATGGAGGACAAATGAGAACACCAGAGAGTAGAGAGAAAAAACTTCTATTGTAATTAAAAGTTTTCAACGCGTACAGTTTTTCAAGATAGTGTTATCTGTCGTAACTCTGCTGTTTCGTGGCCACCGTGATCCACCTGCCTTTCCGATGAATTTTTCGTTCTGGTGTCATCTGAAATTTAAGCTCAGCATATCAAATTCACGAGATTTGTCAGAACTGAATGATGCCATAAAATGTAAAGTTATGCAGATTGCCCCTGCAATGTTACGTTCGTGATTGTTGTCACCAATCTCGTATACGTAATAGTATCCCCGTGTATCTGTGTAGGTGGACACTTTGAAACTTGTAGTTGCAATAAAAGCTTTCCCCTTCTCTCATCACTTGCATTGTCATCGATCCTTTACAATGCTCTTCTTTGCAAAAATGTTTCCGCTAGCAATTTTCATCATACGTATATTGTTCCAACTCTATTTATTGTTTTTCAATGCGTCTATCATTTTACGCATTAAAAAGTGGGTGTTGCCATTCTAAAATTTCGGGGTATTTTGACAGTAATCGTACTCCTGAAAGCTGTATTGTTTTCAATTATCACAATACTTTCAAATAACAATATCTGAAACTTCATTTCGATTGGCTGAACGGATAGACCGCTAGAGATTCATATATCGAGAAATTGTTTTGTGGCTACCCCGTATGCTCCCTGGTGTCCAAAAGAAAGTTAATTCTTACTTGTTGTCGATTATCTCTAGAAGACTCCAAAGAAATTTATTTTGGATTTAGGTTGATGCAATACAAAAAGTTGTACCACCCAAGACTTATATTACATGATCAGGATCGTGCGTATGACTCATCGATGCTTTATTATGGGAACATTTGAAATAGAAGCTACAATATCGAAGAGAAAAGGGAGCTGTTAAGAGACATGGTACCCTTTTAAGTCAAACAGCATTCGTAACCTGACGTAATACTGGAAATACTGCAATATTTGAATTCATGGGTAGCAGCCAGCTGCATTCTTGCAACAAAGTTTTCGGCTCCTGGAAAGTTCTGGGAAAGGGAATGTGAGCTGGGATCGCCCACCATCTAGACAAGGAACTGCTCCTGACAGACATGTTCTATAGGGTCTAAGTCTCAAGACACAGTTGAACAGGTCCAGCCTCAGTTCAATGCCCAATCCTGTTGATGTCCTTAACTTTTGGTAAATCATTCCCCAAATTAATTCTATGTCGAACAGCGTAGTTGTCCTTAAAAATGAACTTAGAGCCAATTGTCGCAGAAAATATGCCGGATTATCGTATGTGATGAAAAAATATATGTAGTTCAATAATTAAAGCATAAAATTACGTTACTAAGTAATTTATGTATGCTTTTCTGATAAATGTTCCGTATAAATTAGTAAAAGTGTGTGTGTATGATTATGGCAAAGCCTCGAGGGCTATCTGCCTAAGGGGAGGGATGCCTAAGGGGAGGACTTCCCAAGGGAAACTGGCTCGTATACACGTTACACATGGGGAAAACCACGAAAATGCCCATGCAGCCAGCCCGTTCGCGGGATCCGAAACTCGGACCGAACTACCTGTGTTCAGCGACTTTACCGCTCGGCCGCTGGTGAGCCTAAATTAGTAAAAAGAAAATTAGTTTAAAGTGCATTGCTTTTCAGGCTTGTGATAAGAAAGCACTATCTCTTACTATTTACTGATATTTTATGGATATTACTAAAATCACTAATAATTATGCCTAACTTAATGAAAAAACTGAAATTATTAGAAATAATTTATTGTGTCATAAAAGAATCCGTGCCTAATATTAATGACTTTGAATAGCATTTATGTGTTGTTAAATTACAAGTAAATCTATCCGCCAGGTGTGCTCCATCAGCAAGGCGGCAAAACAGCTCCTTTATGCAGTTAACAAGCCCTTCTTTATTTCGAAAATGCATAGATCAAAAACAAAAACTACCAAGTATCTTTTCTTTTTCAGCACGATTTAGGGATAGCTAACTAGATTATGCAATATTTGGAGAACCTTTTCTTTCTATTTTTTATGCAAGCTATTGCTTTAAAACAGAGTTTGCTGAAAAAACACCATCGCGCCAGAGGAATCTGCAATCATGGTTGCGACCTGATGACAATTTATTTAATCTAATAAATCTTTCCTTTTCTTACCTTTCATGAAGCTAAGAAGGGAATATTTTTTGTTCTAATTTTTTTCCTTGGTTCTGAGATTAATTCAAAATCTCTTGAGTGAATTGGAATTTTTTTTTTCTGTTGCACTGAATCAAACGTTTTCTTTTACTTGTTCCATACTCAATCGTTCTAATTTAGATCTTTCTACTCTTTCAACATTTTTTCGCTTTTCCTAGAATGTCGTTCTCTTGAATTAATTTAAATGCGTTGCATTTCTTTCGATTAAAACAAATAGGATCAGAATCTTTTAATTTGGGATCCAAATCAAAGTGTTGAGTTCGTAAATTTTAATGAAGAGCAAGAGTTTAATAAGAGGTTTGCTTAATTGAAGACCATCTTGACAAGAGGTTCAAAGAAATAAAAAGATGCAGCTAATCTAGGTCTTCTTATTAGCCGATTAAAAGATAAAGGTTTTCGTTTTTGGCGTAAACAAAAATTTGCTCTGATTTATTCTTTCAGAGATGATAATTAAACTCCCACCCAAAGAATAAAAATACAATTGCTTTGATAAATTTTAATGATTATTCCTTAATATATCTTAACAATGAATCTCAGATTTAAAACTTCCAAACAATTAAGGAAAGGAAAACATTTAAAACGAAACAGTTACTTAACAAAGAAACTTTATCAGTAAATGCCTTCTTTTTCTGTTTGTATTTAAATTAACTAAAATTGAAAGTGCAGACCTTTCTTTGCTTTTTCTTTTAGTTTTTTAACGAAGATTTTTTTTAAATACGTAATAATCTTATGTATCAGGGCATGTACAGGGCTTGAAAGTAGCCATTTTAACATTATAATAATTGTGTAATTATAAAGTTGCGTTTAGATGCAGTAGTTGATTCTAAGTACTAATGTTTGAATTTAGCGTCATACTATCCAATTCATTAATTATTTACTTCAAGTTTTTAAATCTGTATAGTACTTCTGAATAGTATAAAGAAACTTTGTGTTTCAACTCAGCTAGAGTAACGCATGCAAAAATATGAGCTGTCTGATTTAGAAGTGCAAAATTATGCATTCAGTTAACTGCATGAACTCTGATATTTCGTGTCATTGTTCATCTTCAGTTCTTAAATTAATTTTAGCTAGATATCATTACATGTGTAATTTGTTACATAATTAAGCACATATTTGTAATGCAAATATTTGTTACATTGCAACACATATTTTTATTGCCTCAATGCATTAATTATATGTATACATAATTATTTATTTTGCTGAATGATTTCGATAAACTTCTCCTCTTACTTAGAGCTTCTTCAGATTACGTTATATGCATTATTTCAAATGTTTACGATATCAAATAATTGTCATTATGTTCTAGTAAACGTATATAAAAATTAAACACTGCTATTTTAATTCAGATTGTATTCCTTTGTATTCTTGATATGTGCTTAAAAATCAAATAATTGCATGAATATGACTGGAATAAATTAAGAAGAACGTATTTGCATATTTCCCTTTTAATCTTTAATCACAAATATTGTTTACGACTTACGGTATTAAATGATCTTTTCATCACATACGATATTTTTCATTCAGCATTTTAAATTGATTAACTGTGAGTTAAATGTTACAGACATTATTTTTTAATTACATATTGACGCAACTACTTAGTCGCCAAATTTTCAAATGAACATTCATGCATTCGTATTTACATGCAATCATGTACATATACTGTATAACTAGTGTGTAAAACTTAAGCAACTTTTCAGATTTGGGCCGTAATTCTGCAAACCATCAGCTCGGAGACATGACATTCATATTACAGAGACACGTATAGCACTTAAAGGGTATGGAAAGTATAACAAATAAACAAAACAAAAGTGTACTCAAACAAAGTCTACACATACAGTAGGGAAATAATAGAAAATAAAAGCTTTACTGACAGAATGGCGTTAGTACAAAAATCTGTCTGGCCAAGAGAAAGAACAACAAACCAAAAAGCATTAGAAATGTATTATAAACCCCAATGTATTATAACCTCCAATGGCTGTGCTACACCGTCTATCGATACTCAACGACAGATTATCTAATAGTTCTTGGGGTAAGAGCCCCTATTCTTCAAGGAGCATCAGTTGACTGCTGTTCTCCGGAGGGTTAAGTTTCTCCGGCAAGAGCCTTCCTAAAACATCTCACACATGTTCAATGGGATTTAAATGAGAGGAGCTCATTGCTAAATCAATGCTCTGGAAATCTTGAATTTCCAAGAGCTTCTTTAACAACATGAGTCCTGTGTGGCCGTGCATTGTCATCTATTAAAACAAAGTCGGGATCATTAGAACAGCGTAATGTCTCCCGATACAAGCATGCCAGAACTACACTAACGGTCCCTTTTCTCTGATGTTAATTAAATGAAAGCGTATCCTTATCTTTTTCCATATAAACTTGCGCAAAGAATCTTTCGTCAAACTGAAGCGACTGTTATCAGTAAGGAGGACGTGACTCCATTGATGCTGATTTTAGCTAATTGATTGATGCTAATTTCCTACGGTACTGTAAATGGTGCCTCCGATGGGCTGCTGTCAGTGGTGCTCAGCGTTTAAGTTAGTGGGTTTACTACGGCCAGAAGACGTCTGGCCGTAGTAAACCAGAACAGCTGTTGTCCGACTGCTATGCGCAACTGCTAAAATATTTTATCTGCTGTCTGGTGTCGATCTCACTTCGCCTGCAAGATGATATACAGGTAAACAGTCCCCATTAGGTTTTGCTTGGAAAAGCCCTTATCAACTTTTGCTACAGCGGTACCTTTAGAATGCTTTCCAAGCTCGTGAAACAACACTTTTATTAATTCCAAACTTTTGGACGACAAACTTCAAACTACATCCCTCTTCAACCATGCTAATCATTTTACCAAGTTTAAAGGCTTCCTTCCTGAGGTTTTCTTGTAGCCATACGATACGTACAATCTCAGCTCCACTTAAGGAAGAATTCTTGGAAATTCGTCTGTCTTTTTTTGCCTTTTAAGTTCGCTTTCAATGCCCGAGCAGACTCCTCGCGTTTTTCGTGCTCTGACCTACCCTCAGAAATCATGAGGTCGATATTGCACCTGCATCACTGAAGTGCTGAGTCGATCTTTCATTATACTGATCGCAAAATGCCCCATTCAATAATTTTATGGTTGTATGTGCAAAAATGAATTTGTTGCTTACATTTTATACATTAGAGCTGTGAGGTATTTCTCCCGCTTTCGAAGCTAGCGTACCTTCGCGGTGTAGTGGTTCTGCACGCTGGGCCGGTATCCAGAAGTCCGTGGTTCGATTCCCGGCAAAGCCGGTTGCTAATTTTTTTCTAATGTGCTAATTACCTAATGTCTCTACAGAGTGAATAAGGAATATGCAAGATGTTATATTTAAGTGTATGTAAATGCAGACAGAATAAAAAAAGAACGTTAGATAAATATTTAATGACTATTTAAGGACAGCAAAGTAAGCTGTACAACTTGTAAACATTATTAACTAAGTAAAGAACAAACAATTAAGAAAATACGAAGAGCGCAAAAACATTAATAAGAAATCTAAAGAAAGAAAATCTAAACAGCCATAAAACTCGAAAAAGGTTAGCTCCAACGGAAGCAAATAAATCTTAATAAAAAAAAAAAAAAAAAAAAACAATAAATAAAGCTCTTAAGCATTAATAAATCTTAAACACAGTATAAAAAATAAACAAGCGTAAAAACAGAATATACACAATGGTCAAACGTTCTTCTAGTTATATTATTAGAACCCATAGTGTTTAATTAATTATTATCCCTTTATAAGTAAAGAACAACAATAAATTTATATAAATATCCATTTACAGAAAAGATGTATGGAATACATCATAAAAATTATAGAGATTTAAGCATGTAAAGAATGAATTAAAATTGAAGTAATATAATTATAGTAGTTCTTTAATATATTAAAATATACCTAAGCAGAGTAAAATTTAAATATTTATGAATGGAGATTTGAGAAAAGGAAAATTAGAAAATATTCTTCGGTGTACATTGGTTAGTGCTTCGACAATGGTAATTCAAAGATTCTCTGAGTACATCGGTGAGCGATCCCGGCCCTCATGCCTTTACTATGCCCTGTAGAAATGTGTGATATGTGATAGCGAGATTAAATATAATTTTAAAATCAAAATAATTTAATATAATATAGATAAAATATTTTAAAGCAAATAACTTTAAAAAATTACTCAAATCAAACGTATCTTCCAGGTTCACAAAGCATATTTAAATCATTGTTTTCCTCGAACACAATTACATTATTTTATTTGCAGAATTGTATTAATCCTACGCTTTTTACTTCCGGCGAACGTATATGCATGGTAAGAGGTGTAATAGTTTTGAACAAAAAATTCAGTATCAAGTTTTCCGTGAATCAGCACGAATTAGGGTCTTAACAACGCGTTTTATTACTTTTGAAATGATGCCTGTCTGGGTGTATGTGTGGCGTGTCTTCTTGATCGATAACTTTTACATAAAACTTTCTGTTATCCGTACTTAAGATTTCTACATTCATATAAACAGTTGATTCGATTCTGGGTAACATCCGGAAACAGGAAATGATATCTTATGAAGCCCATGACGGACATTAATGGACAACCGAAAGTGGCACATTACTTGAAGATATAACAGTTTTTAATCAAAGGCTATATTAAAATGCAATCCACTACTCTCCAATTTTAGTATCTATGATTTTATATCAATCTGAAAACCATAAAAAATTTTGGCTAAAATTCATAAACCGCCAGTGATATTTTACTTGGAAGATTCAAACAGATCTTCGTAAAAAATATTTGTTATGAGATAATCCAAAACGTCTCAAATTCGGTTTTAATATGTAATTGAGAAACACATATTACATTTATAAGCATAAAATGCATGTTTGGAATTGAGTTAAATGCATCAAGAATAAGCTCATCGTGAAGATGGACTCTCATTTATGAAGCAATTAAATATATTAGCTTCAGTCCGCACACCAAATGTTATCAGTATGTATTATTTTTAAAGAAATAATATTAGATATATAAATAATATAAAGAATATAAACACAAATGTATGGCAACACTGAACATTCTATTGGTAATTCTATAGGTATGCTGCTTTTAAAAATTTGATTTGTTAAGTCATTTATTTGTGAATCCGATACGCTACATTACCAGAGCATATAGTATTACGACCGATGAAATGTTTTCAGATCAAAACGTGAGAACTGATGAGTACATGAGCATATATAGTTTTCATTGTCCATTGCATAGGAGATTAAATTAATCAAATAGGACTAGAGTTTGTCATTGACACTGATCCACAAAGTTTACAAGCAATCAGATTTCACTTATAAACGATCAAACGGAAGTGACAGTTTACTTAAAGCTCGTTGCTGTTCCACCAGTTCATGTCCTGGCTACACCAGATTTGATGATTTTTTTATTATTATTTGTCCGTATTGTTGGCATTTTCTTCAATTCTTACTTCGTTTTTGTTCTGAGAATCTTTGCATTTATTTCTGTTTTATTGCTTCAATTTTTAATTACATATAATTTTGTGTGTTTATTTCTTTAGTTTGAAATGTTTGATTATTAGCCTAAAAGGTGCTATACGTCTCGAAATTGGATTTGCGTTGGTTCGCTATAAACGGCATACCATGTTTCAAATTGTTGCCACCAAATATTATCGCCTTGCATTATTATTAAAGAAATTAAATAATGAAGAATCTGCATGTATGTATGTATATTCCACGCACTGTGAAACAAAAGTTTCACAGAGTTTTTCTTTTTTATTGCAACTCATAAATTTATATCAAATACTTACAGAAGTCTGAGTTAGGTTTAAGTTATAATGATTATTATAATTTATTCCTGAAACGATTTCAGTGAAATTTAGAGTAGATTGTCCACTCGATAGTGTATTCTCCTGGTTTGTTGATATCCTGAAAATATTCCTGAGGATAATATGGAATGAGGAGTAGAATCAATGATACAGTGGTAGTGTAGAAGAATCATTAAGCCTCCGTTAGCAAACAAGAAGCGTAAAGATGTTCAAGCAAGTACTGGAAGCGCATATAAAACGATGGTCATCAACTGAAAGGCAAGTCGATACTTAGGATGAATTAGGTGGAGCTGTGCCAATAGGTGTACTGATGTTTAGATTGAATGGGAGGAAATATCCAAGAGCACTAAACGGTAGCAGTTTTCAAAATATTTTTTAATTTATACATTAACGTATATGTCATGCCTCACGCTCGTTCAAACACGAGGTGGGTTCTTCTGTGTGAACTTACCATAATGGGAAAATAACACTTGTCCGCTTTGACATTTTCTTCTCTAATTTATTACACATACTGCGCTATTGATACACCATACAACGAATACACTGTAAAATAAACTATATACAATATATATATACAGTAAGACCCCGCTTAACGCGGGGGGATACGTTCCATCGAAGTAGAGCGTAATGCGAAACAGCGCTAAGTGAGGCTATCTTAACATGTAAATAATGGGGTTAGGGGAAGACGGATAAAAAATGGTTAGGCATTAAATTTAATAATGTTTTTTTAATAAAAATAAAATCAAACATTTATTTCTTACAAAAATAAAAACAATATAAACGCATATACTTTTAAAAACAAATAAAATTCTCAGTCAAATCATTCAGTCTGAGTTTCCAATTTTCTGCCTTTTTGTCAAGAAGGCATTATGATAGATTGGCTTAATGGCATATTGCGTTCAATTTCGTCGTCAATCCATATAGACAGTCGTTTTTCCATTTCCTCTATAATGTTATTTCTAGAACGGGTAATTCTAGTTGCAGAGCTTGACGTAGTTGCAGTTGCCGATGACAGTATTTTTTCTTTATTCTTAAGAATTGTCCTTATTGTTGAAGTTGCCAAAATCAATGCAGCGCTAATTTGAGATTGACGTTCACCAGAATCTAATCTTCTAATCACTTGCATTTGAGTTTCCAGTGAAATGCTTTTTCTGGTTGCTTTCTTTTCTTGTTTTTTATTATCACCCATAATAAAAACTAAAGATCATAATATTTGTCACTGTATTAATCGTTATAGTATTATACAAATTTAAACTTACAATAATGTCAACAAATGTTTCAAATGATAAAAATGCGTCCACCAAGCAAGAAACACAACTGCACTGTTTCGGATATGTTATTTGGAAACCTAGCGCTGCGCACAATTTCGGAGAATGCCCGGGTTGAAATAAAAGAGCGCTAAACCGAAACAGCGTTAAGCGGAGTCTTACTGTACAAGGCGCGCAAAAGAAATTAAAACATGTTTCAGTTCTCTATACTCTCACACGGCAATCTTGCCGGTCCAACTCCAAGTGCCAACCAGTCCCAGGGCTAAAGGGCTAGTTCATCAGCTTCTCGCGGCTGAAACCGAAAGAAGAGACAGATGATGTAGTTGGGTTCGCTTGGTCAGTTCTGTTCAGTTTTTTAAGCATTTGCTTGAGAATCAAAACGCTTTGAAAAATAGTTTAAAAACCAATATGAGTCGAGATTTTAGCGCATGAAATTGCAATATACATGCATCTATATATGAACTAGAAATGTATTTACGTCATACCAAATTAAACTCTTAATATGCGTAAAACGTAAGCAAAACATGCATAAACATAACTATTTTTTAATTAACACAGATGCGTAAACATAACTAACTTTTTTTAGGTCGACTGTACCCTAAATGTAATAATTCTTTTTCATAATCATCTTTTTAAATATATGTTAATAGTAGCCCACCGATAACACGTAAATTTCTACATTTACGAAGAATTCTTTTTGCGTTAAAATATAAGTTAGTCGCAAAGTAATTTGCATTATAGAAATATTAAATAAAGATATGCAAATACATTTTGAGAATACATGCTGAAGACATTACACATCTATCTAATTAAACATTACTTAATGCTAATAATAGATTTCATAACACATTAAAACGAAACAAATTTCACTTCTTCCATTTTTGTTTTTCAATTAGCGTTGATAATGAGTAGTAGAATTTTGTAAGCTTTTGCAATGTCTATTATGAAAGCATTATTATGGAATATCAGTATCAGTATTATTATTTAACGTCAGTTACTCAAAAAATAATGAAAATATTTTAAAATAGTATTTATATATTTTGGAATAATAGCATGTATTCTTACATTTTAAAAGTATATGCTCTGATACTAATTTATGTTTATGCAGAATTTCATGGTTTATTTTATATAGTAAAATTTAGCAGTCTAAATTAGTATATAATAATATATAATATTTTATATAGTAGTCCAAATAATTAACTGAAACGTGCATAAATTAGGTCACAAATTAAGTGAATAATAAACAAAGTAATGATTCAAATTATTATTTTTGGAAGGAATAATATGAATCAACTTACATGATTTTTTTTCTATATAGTTTGGTTCGATAATCCTCTATTACTCTTCATCCATTTATTTGCTTTCTGGTCAGCTTTTCTTGCCGATACAAGGGTTGCATTCCTATTCAAGTGCCGAAACCTTATAAATGTTCGTAAACGGCAAAATACACGAATTGCACTCTTATTCACGGAGAGAAAACGTTTCTCAAGTTCAGAAATGAGATTCTGAATTACACCTCTACCTTTTCGAAAAGAACTGCTATGAAGAGAACGGAAAACATTTTCCATTTTCATCATCGTTTCCATCCAAACTGGTGATGGTACAGTTAATCCTCCTTTAGATAATAAAAAGTCAAATTTGAGTCGTTAGGAATATCTACGAATTTGTTTGATATTTCACCCAAAGTAGGATCTTTATCTTTCACACGATATGCAGTATAACCTGCCACATAAGCGAGCGATTCTTGTTCATATGCAGATATATCTTTCGTTGAATCATAAATTTCGGTTTCCCAAGGAAGTGACGTACATTCATCACAGATGTCTTCGTAATTAATTAAATCATCTTCGTATTAGGAAGACTCAAACATTTGTGCTTTTTCATTTGAAGAAAAAGCTGTTTCTAACAGCTCTTTTGTCAAATATGCTTCGGCCCACCAGCGGCCGAACGGTAAAGTCGCAGAACACTGGTAGTTCGGTCAGAGGTTCGAATCCCGCGAACGGGCTGGCTGCATGGGCGTTTTCGTGGTTTTCCCCATGTGTAACGTGTATACGAGCCAGTTTCCCTTAGAAAGTCCTCCACGAAAGTCATCCCTCCCCTTAGGAAGATAGCCCTACTGTGCTTTGCCATAATTAAATACACCACCACCACCACACCAAATATGCTTCAACTTTCTTCACATCGTCACAGTCATTAGCATTTGTCTTTAACGACAGTTTAGGCAATTTGTTTGCCAATAGTAACCTTTTCAGGTGAATTATTACGTCTGATGGAGACGGATGGTCATTAAAACGCCATAGACCCCGAATCTGGCTGAACAAGCTT
The DNA here is from genome assembly GCF_044657685.1 of Stegodyphus dumicola. Taxonomy (NCBI): domain Eukaryota; kingdom Metazoa; phylum Arthropoda; class Arachnida; order Araneae; family Eresidae; genus Stegodyphus; species Stegodyphus dumicola. The sequence goes on along the minus strand of NC_140772.1, from coordinate 91,249,725 downwards.
TTTAATACATCTTGAGTCAGTCTGGATGTTAAAATATAGTTCACATTTATATACTTTACGTCGTCAAATAAACCGAAAAGCGAATTTATCGATATGATAATACCTTTCTGAAAAGGTAGCATTGTCTTCTTTCCGCATACTCTGAGATCAAAAATCCTTTGCTTAATCTCATTTAATTTTTCTTTTTGTACTTCATAATAGCTTTCTAGGCCGAAAGCAGCTTTTAAAGGCTTATTGCTAGGGGGTAATGGTACACTACTATTCATAATGTCAAAAAAATCATCAACCATTAAAAAAAAATTACTTGTCGCAGCATTACCAGTCAAATGCATAATTGCGTTAGCCGTTGTGGAGGAAAATAATGCTTTTGCTGGTGCTACTTTCTGTCTCTCCTTCCCTTTTACAGATAAAAATTGAGGTTTCAGTTTATAGCACAGTTTAATTTCTCCGATATCTTTATTGAGTACTTCACATATAACGTCTTTGTTTATAATTTTACTATTTCCGAGCATAAAACCTTTATCAAGAAAATGGTTTCTCAAAAGCTTTATGCAGTGCGGCATATCAGCGAAAACCCATATTTTGGTGCTGAACTTGGGAATGTAAATGAAAGATTTATCTGTTGAAATTTGTAACTCTTTCCAAAGGGTCTGACTACCTCCCATGTCAGATACAATTGCTTTGACTCGAAGCCCAAACGATTCAAGTGCAAACAAAATGGAAGACAGAAGATTTTCCTTCATTTGACGATAAAAATCAAAATAAATGGGCTGTTTCCATTGCGAAATGAGTCCTCGAACCAATACAAATTGAGTCTTTATAAATGGAGCTAATATCTGATCTAATTTTGAATCATAACAGAGTCTTGAATCTATATGAATTTCATCGAAACTTAATACGCATAATCTTTCTTCGTCAGTTGCATTTTGGCAAGTTTTTTTATCAACAACAGCACATGATTTAAAATGCCAGGAATGCAACTGAATCTTGAGCACCATCTTTTCAGTGTAGTTGCACTTAAAAGCGGAATACACATTTTTTCTTTCCAGAAGTCGTATGACTTGACGGATAACGATCTGATTACTATGCTTTTTGAAATGTCGTCTGGGGACCATTTTATTCGCTTTTTTTTTTTTTTTTTTTTTTTCATTAATGCATTTATTTGAGTTTCGGTAAATATGTTTTGAATATACGTTTTCATTTTTCTTAGTTTTTCATTTTCTTGATTCACTTTTTTAATGTCTTTCCTCAGTTTCTGAACTTCTTCTAATATTAGTTTTCTATTCCTTTTAAATCTTTTTCTTTGCTGGGAGATAGTTTTTAAATGCTGCTTTCTCTCAGTCTGTAAAACAGAAACCTTATTCTCAAGAGCTGATAATTTTGTGATTAAATCATTCACATTTTTCAGGAAGTTGGAAGAGTTACAACATTGCTAAGTAATGTTATTTTCAGTGAGCTCCTCATAGCTATTATTGTTATCGTTTTGAAGTTCCAGACATGCATTTTTAGGGCTTAAATACTGAATTCTTTCAAATGCACTTTGTAATTTTTTTCTTTTTTGTTGCCTTTGCTGCCTTGGTGTATTCTGATAAATAATTAATTCAGGAATACAAGCAGTTGGAATAGCAGTTGACTTCAGTATCTTTTTTGTCGGTAATCTTAGCAACCTATTTTTCATATCATCCTCATAATCAGATTCAGTGAAGTGATTGCTACATATTCGAGCACTCTTTGTGTTAACAATATCCGCTCTCCGACATCTATGCAACCATTCTTTCGTTAACTGAATATTTTTGTACGGAAATCTATGAAATACCACGCTAGTTTCTTTCGTATTATGATACGTATTGCTACAGGTAGCAACGGCACACGATACCATTTTTTCAGTTATTTCTCATTACAAGAACTTTCTAAATACAAAATCCCTTTAAAAGTATCATCACTTAAGAATCCAAGAACTAAAGATTCAATCATTCGCACTGATGCTCTGGTCAGTCGACGACGGGACGAACCCAGTGACGTCACATAACACCCGGTATATTTCCCAAGAGGGGTTCGTGTCGGCATCGTTCTTCTCAAAGGGATGACCCAGCCCTTCTCTTCCTTTAGCTCTGAACCAGTCCAGTCTTTCTTCCCCCCCCCCACCAGCCTGCCTCGACCGGTTTTTCCGGGGTAGGTCACTTCCGTTCTTCGTCTTTCATCAGGGGGAGGAACTTCACAGTATAAATGTTGTAATAGCGCAATGTTTGAAATGTTGATTTGAAATAAGCTATTCTGTAGAAAAGTTTATCTTTATATGTTATTCAAAATACTCCATTCAACACAGAATTTAATCTTATTATCTTATTACAGGAAACAATATGCTTTTATAATCTTGCAATGTTAATATGTTTTGTCTGTGTTCAGAAAAAGCAAGTCCACTCAGATTTGAAGTAAAATCTTGACTTAAATTTCAAATACAGCATTTTAATGGCATTACTTAAACGAATGGAAATATTTTTTCTAATAAATGAAGAAAATTACAACACTTTACCAAAACTAAACATAAGATACCCATCTGCATTATTCAGTTTGCCGCAAATACTCGGATGAAATTCCTTTAAATATTTTTTTTTTTTTTTTTTTTTTGCAAAGTAAGATTAAGTAATTTTTATTTAGGTATGTTATAATGTGTAACAATTCGAAATATATATTAAATCGGTATAGAACCTTGTAAATTCAGCGAACTGTCCTTAATTCGAGATCGGATATTTCGAATTTTCAATTAATTCTTACAAAACTGAAGCTCGAAAATTCACAATTAAAAAGATATAATACAAAACTATTTCATTAAATAAAACTAAATTCTTAAATTCTGATTTCTTTTTCGGGGTACATGAGTATTATCGATTGATACAAATGTAACTATCAATTTAGTTCTTCACTAAGTATTCGTGCGTAGCACTTGGGTCCCAAATTTCCAGTATCGTAACGAGAATAATATATAATTTCGAAATGTCTCTGGCATTTATACCTATACTAATTTAAGATAAAATAACACGCCGAACATGTATTAATTTAGAAGTCAAACAACAAAATCATTTCTAGACTCATTTTCTTCTAACGTACTATTCCACTGCATGGTCATATAAGCAGATGAAAGTACTATATGTACTTAATTAAGAAGGTTAGGAAAATATTTTTGAATTAACGTATACAATTTGTCTGGCCGAAGGGCTCGTCCTTCTCACTCTATTATCTCCATAACTTTAGGACATATGCCTATTTAATAGCTCTGAAACCTGTAGGCTTGGAAGATGCGTGAAGTCTACTTTAGGTAACTAAACAAACTGTATAAACATTTCCTCCTCCGAAGCAGGCAAGTTCTCTTATTATCAGATAATGCTTCTAGGCGCACTAAAGCATCTGAACTGAACATTACCAGCGTTCAATGCTTATCACCTAACACTACCTTAAACTGTAGCCGATTAATCAAAGTATAGTTTAAATGTGAAATGCTTTAGCATGAGAGAATCTTGAAACTGGTTTACATTTTTGATTAACAATAAGGATTATTATGGCACAATTTTGTTATTATCTATCAGTTCATGGGCAATAAATAAACGCCGCATATGAAAATTGGAACAACAGCTAAGTGTTTTTAACCATGCCAAGTTTCTCCTTCCTTTAATGAATAAAATGAATACGGAAACGGAAAACCTAATTAAACGAAAAAAAGAAAAAAAAAAAAGAAAAAAAAAAAAAAAAAAAAAATTCGGCTCTGTAATATTTTTGTGTGTGTGCGTGCGTGAATAATTCAAATATAATAACTTAAGTTCCATTGTTTATGTTGTAGAGTCATTAGCTTATTTTAAATCAGGAGACGGGAAAAATATTCAATGTCCTCGCCTCTGAACTCCAGACCTTCCTAATACTGGTCAAGTATGCTTTCCAATTACACCGCGAAGCATGCAGAAAGGAGGAACAAAATACAAGCAGGAGATGTGAAAAATGTTCAGTGCCATCGTCGGGACTCGAGCCCTGGACCATTGCTTCCAGTTACAACACGAAGGCATTTGTAAAGGACGAAGAAAATACATTATAATGTCTAAACTGACAAAAAAAATTATTTTGTGGACAATTAAGGGAAAAAGAAAATGTAAAAAGAAATGTTCATGAAAATGAAATGAAACATAAAGCTGGCTTAGTGTAGGACAAAAGGTCAGTTGCTCAAGTGATAGAGATTTTGCGTATTTCATTTATGCTTCGTTAAGCAGTAAATCTACAGTATTTGAAAAAAAAAAAAAAAAAAAAAAAAGCTGCAATATTTAAAATGAATGCGTTTTGACTTCTATGAAAGAAACATTATAAACTTTTTTTATGACGATGTGTCTATTTATATAATTTGAGAAAAGCAATTTTGAGCAGTGTAATGGTAAACAAATTGAGAAGTCAACCTAATAATTAGCACAAGGAAACAAAAAATCTATTGCTGACTGCATATTCGCTGGGATCTGGACAAGTCTGAATTAATTCGAACGAAAGTACATTTAGCAAAAAATTTTTACTTTTCTATGATAATTATTCTGTTGAACTTGAATGTTTTTGAAAGGAAACACGCTTTACTTTCTGCTAAACTGCGAATTCGAAAAAAAAAGATTTTTTTTTTTTTTGTTTTGTTTAATAGTTTTTTTTATCTCCCGCGATTTGTTTTTATATTTAAAAATTTACTTTCTAATGTTGCAGCTTTCAACAGTGTTCCTAATACCTGCGATTTCGAATTACAGATTATTTGTTGTAATCAGAAGGAGTACTGCTTTCAATCAATCTAGTTTTTCATTTCTATAAATTGTCCATACTACTTATTGCATAATATGTATAGTTTTTCCATGTTGGTAATAGGAGTGATATTTCAGCTAATGGAGGAACGCTCGGCAATAGGAATAAATGATGCAGGATTAACTCACTCAAGCGTTTTTGGAAACAGTAAAATTTATATAAAAATATTTTAATGAGTACTTTCAAATGAAACGTTTCTAAGAATAATGCCTTTTAGTTCCTTTGCTATCTTGGCTTTGGGAATTCAAAGTATCACCTCTTTTTCTCACTTGACAAATGTACAAAAATGGTTCCCATTAATAATATTTGGCGGTTTGTCGTACATATTTGATAACATTTACATGAACGAATAGAATACTAAGTTTATCGTTTCATAACAAGATTCACTTCTTTTTTCGTAATTCCCTAAATCAACATTTTTTCTGTCTGTTTAAGGAAAAGGATTCATCTGAATATATTTAGTTTAGTGAAAATTTAAAGAAAATAACTGCTTTCTACATTTTGTTAAAATTCTTTGACTGACAGTTACCTGCAAATTTTTATATGTCTGTTAGTTTTGGAGCTAAAACTGACAAATTAACAAACCCACTAGCGAAAAACTCATATTTCTTTAGTGAAAGTAAGTCTTACTTACTTAGTACAACTCATATTGCTAAGCAAAAAGGGAAATATTATTGTTTTATGAAATCTGTTATTCAATTAAGATTATTAAATTCCTGCTATTAGCTCAAACTCTCCCTATACCTTGTTCAAATTTTCAATCGTTAATACTTTTTATTCATCCATTAAAGTTCAAATGCATCTTTTAAGTTTGTAGTGGATGACACTTGATGTTAATACAGTTTTTCCATATATTAAAGTCAATTCCTACTTATTTATTCCTCTTTATCGGAACTATGCAAAATTCACTGAAAAGATTCCTTGCAATAATGAAGCATTACAAGAGATGGATAGAATGAGAAATTATAGACCACCATCAGCTTCATAAATTAGAAACGAAAAAAGTTTAATAACGTTATTAAAATGTAACTAAAATAAAATTTGTCTTTGTTTACCTAAGTAGGAATTAACTTAATTTTTTTATATTACTTATTTTCTTAGTCAGCTCTGATCACTTATTATTCACTTGCTTGGCTATTATATGCAGAAGCTTAAAGAATAGAAGAAATTTAAAAGCCGCGGAGGAGATTAAATGATTTAACAAACTATATACGATGTGGATGTGTGTAGAGATATGAACTCATTTTGCTACCGAAACCAGTGAGTTGTGAGAAAAATCCAAAAGACTTAAAGCAACTTTGTGTAAACTTGTTATAAAACTATCTTGTCTTAGTGGAAGTTAAAATGGGATGAAAATCGATTAGTTATCCTTCAAGGTATTTTCAGGTTTCCGAAGAAACAGTCTGTTGCGTTTTTAGACTGCTTCTTTGTACAAAATAAAGAAAGTAATAGAATCGTGTAAAATTTCACATATCATATTTCAAAGAAATTATGCATTTTGACGGCTCTTGGGTCAATTTGGATGATTTTGTGCGGATATTTGTACGTGCGGAAAGAATAAGGGACTCTTTTTTAAAAAACGGATGTTAAAATGGATTCAGAAAACACTCTTATGGAACGTCTGTACATGCGTAAGTCTCTCGTATAACTCAAAAACGATTACCATACAGCATCGAAATCTCGCACATGACTGCTTCTAACATCTAGTTGTGCCTCGCCGTTTTTTATTTTAATCGGCTGCACCAAAATTGTATACATATACCCACCTTTTTACCCAGTCAGTGAGCTCTATTTTATTCTTATGTGTCGGCAAATTGAGCATTTTTGTTTTAGAAATCATTGAATTATGTTGTTTTTATGTTACGGTTAAGTTTTTTATGCCTTTATTTAATCTGCATGAAAGAGTCGTAAAATTATGAACAATTTGAAACTTTAAAGCAGCTAAGCCTATCTTGCCGGCTGTTTGTTTACCTATGAAACTTTTAGTAGTATAGTGAATTAAGTCAAATGGTGCACCAACTGAAGTAGAGCTCTGCCCAGTGAGTAAAAAGTTAACTTTAAGTTTTTAATACCCCAAAATTTTTGTTTCAGGCCGTTGGCTGAATTATTTTCATTTTAATTGCCAAAAAAAATATAAACTGTTTTTAACTGCATTCTGTGTTTTATTTATTTATTTTATTTTATTTTATTTTATTTTATTTTATTTTATTTTTTTATTTTATAGTTAATGAAGTTGTTTCTAGTTTCTATGTATTATTCGCCTGCCGCGGAATGAGAACTAAATTAACTGGATATGAAATATGTGTCTAATGAAATTCTAGGAAATAAGTTTAAATGGAGTGCAACAAAAGTGTGTATAATTTCATAGGCTGCACAGGAAAGTCATGTGATGTCCACATCAGATGTTTTTGAATTAGTGAAACCATAACTGAAGTTAATACAAATGTGTCGCTTGTGCGCGTGTGTTTAAAATATATACCTATTCAAATTATTTTAATAATTCAATTCTTGTTACTGTAAAGCTATCTCATCAAAGAGAAGGTAACATTATAGAAACAGTATGAGAATATGATGAATACTGTGATTCAATGGTGTACGTTTAATTGATATAAATTTGTTTCTTATTTGCAAAAACATTTACAGTTTAACATATAGCAATAAAGTATTGATGATAATCAATAGGAATCTATAGCATAGCTCCGGACTGAGGGTCAGAATATTCATGTGTATTGAAACCTGCTCTCCTATAAAATAATATCGGTGCTTTATCGCCAAGGAGCAGGATTTAGGACAAGAAATGAATATGCGTTTATTCTTGTCCTAGTCGGCCGCGTTTTACAGAAAATGGTATGACCCCGGATTGGTAATGATGGTAATGATTTACAGAAAATTATATAATCCCCAAAACCTATTCATATTCTGTATTAGTATTAGATGTGTAAGCCGACGTGCGTTCATATGCATTTTATAACGAACATTAAGAACAGTTTTTATACTATCTGTAAGTAAGTCACAACAAATAAAATAGAAAGGGCAAATCAAAGTACACGCAAAATAAAAATAAGTATGTAATGATGCAATGTGCATATATATACCTAAATCACAATTACTTTATAAACACATCTCACATTTTATTTACTTGAAATTTATGTAAAATTACTTTAAAAGCATATAATTCTTAAAAACTACTGCATTATTATTAGACGCGTTTCTCTCTGAGCCCATCATTCGTATGATAACTAACTATAATATACAGCAGCGTTATAAAGACATTATTTCGTATAATAAAGAAAAAGCAGGTTCACATCAAATACATTGATGAACAAAACTCTAACGCGTAATTTCTTTGCTTGTGTATAATAATCATATGAAATATTTTCATAAAGAAAACAACATTTTGATGATGAGAAAACAGTTAAGGTAAATTATTTGAGAGAAATATTGTATTAAGCAACTTACTTGTAATTAGTATTTTAGAAAGGTAAGAAATTTTGTTACTCTAAATGTTCAGAAAATTCAATATACATGCTTTAGGGAGGAAAAAATATTATTCTAAAGCAAACTTTATTAAATCAAGCAAAATACTTTTTGCACTTCATTTTATTAATTTAATTTCCATGCAAAATGAGGTTGTTAGAATATCTGTAATCTGTTTTTCTCTACCTTTTTTTCCAAAATATTAGAGATTACAGTGAAATTTTGTGCATGTTTTTGTCGAATTACAGAAACGGGTGAATAAGTTAATCCTGTTTGCCGAAGGCTAGACAATCCCATCTCGAGTGTAATTCTAATTTCTTGAGAAATTCATCAGAAGAATGATTTTAGTAGATTCCTTACTTCAAATCATAACGCAACTCCGGAATATTATTTTAAGCTATACAGCGAAAAATATGAATCGTATTAGCAACGAAAAATATGTAACTTAATATTTTTCTTCTTATTTTATTATGAAATTATCCAAGGATGAAAAAATATTTGAGCACATTTAAATTTCTGATCGCGGGAAATTGAATTCATAGTTTAAGATTTCAACGTTCGACGAGAAAGATTCGTAATTAAATAATTCTTTGCTTCCAAAAGTAAGTGCATCAAAATAAGAAGAAATTAATATAAATAGCTCAATGTGTAAAACCAAAATCATACGTTCTTGTTACAGGGCAAATATTATACATCCATGCTGAGATACGAAATTATGAAAGGCTGCTGAATGCAGAGCATCGGATTTATCTCAAAAAGGGTTTTATAAGAGACAAAAAATGAAACTGTAACAAACTTTCAAGCGAAAATTCTGAATTATTTCGAAACTGTGTTCTTTTCTTCATGATGGAACACTTACAAATTATGTTCGCTAAAAAAAAAGGATAGTTAGAAAAATTATGCTTTAATTCAAATTTTCATAAAACATAACTCCAGTATTATATTTCTCTTCTTTTTTATTGCCTTAATGCTTTTTCTCCGAAAACTCACTTATAATGCTAAGCCGTTTTACTTCCTCGTAAGGGAGTATTGTAACTGCGAAAAACTTGGGGTATCATGTTTAAACAAAAATATCCATTACGTCCATTCAGAATCCATTTGGAAGATTTTTTTGCATGACATCAGTACGTGCGGACAGAATAAAGAGCTGTTTCTCCAAAACGCACTGTAAAATAGATTTAAAATGGATTGAAAAAAAAAAAAATTTTTTTTCCTGCTGCCTGTTTGTACATGTATATGTATCTTTCATAACTCAAAACCATAAAAGCCGTAGCATGTTGATATTTTTGCATATGCAACTGCTGTAACATCTAGTAGTTGCCCTCCCTTTTTTATTGCAATCAGCAATACCATATATATATATTTTCTTCACAAATTGGTACTTTTTAAGTCCACATTCTTGATCCAATACATTATAATGTTTTATCAAAGACTGATTTCTGTTGTAATCCCACTTATCATGTAATGCATTAGTAACACCAGTTATAACACAGATTTCTGATTCTCACATTTTGGATAATCTTTCAGCATATCGTTCATGATATCGGATTTGACGTGTTCGAGTGAACTTTGAGTAATTGTTTTCTACTTGTCAATGATAACACGTCTTACTCTTACTAGACTGAGAATCATGTCTATAAGTATCAAAATTTTCAAGAAAAGCAGTTTTAAATTATCAGATTTGGGAATGCTTATGTTACGGTATCATACGCTTTTTAAGATAATATTTTCTCTCTGAAAGTATAATCTTGAAAATTATACCCGTCATATATCAGTAGCTTAGCATTTAAAAATAAATTAATGCACTAATTTTCCCCTCTTTTTCACGTCAAAAATGTCACTTACTCCGCACATTAGTCTATTAATATAATGATATTAAATTAACAGTAATACTTTTTGCAGAATATGTGTAAAATTATTTTAATGGAACCTCTTCAGCAAATATGTTTACAAATGTTCCTTACGTAGGACCTGAATTATTAGAAGTAATTGCAGAATAATATTCCAAACGTGACAGCATGATACTTGCAAAGCAAGAGTTTTGAAATAAGAAATAATATGAGATTTCTGCCTATGAGAAGGGCGCTGCCGCTTGCACTTTTAATGAGTATGAGGAAACAAATTGCGATAGAAAAATATAAGACGCAGAGCACGAGGGTACTAGTGAAATGTACTTGAATAATTGACTATGCAATAAATATCAGGAAAAAGATTTTCCCTTTTAACTGGCGATTGTAATATTACCAAGAAACGTAAATAGCTTCATTTGCATTTCGTGTTCTGAGTATAAATGTGCAGGTAAAATAAGAAAGAATGCAGCTTATTTCTTATTCTTTAACGATGAGAATATCTTTACTTTTAAACTGTTACGAAGAATATTTTGCTTTAAAATAATGATATACTGTTTAATGCTTTAAATTTAATATAATATTAATTAATATAATTTGTGCAAGAGAATACATACATTATTCACTTAAAAATGAATTGATTGAAAAAAACTCAGTAAATAACTAATTATTTGGAATGCACTTTTCTGTCGTTTTTCTGTATGATGTGTTACATGAAGTCTCAAAACAAGTTTACACTTTTTATAACTCTTACCATAAAGCGAATAACTTTGGAAAATGTATTATTCTGACTTAAAGGACCCAAAGAATATTCTCTGTTCTTTCTAAAAATTATAAACAGATCAGTGCGAGACTGTAGTATTGCAGATATGCTAATGTATCCAACCCAGACAAAGGAATAAACTGATTTGTATCACATCTGCTTACAACATCCCCCATTTATTTTGTGTGAATGATACTAGAAAACGTGAGTTATCTGTCCATACATTACGCAAACTTCACTTGATAATGCTGCTGTTATACAAGCCTATTTCGATATACGAAGCTGTTAACATGAATCGCAATTGTAAAAGCAAAGCAAATGCAAGAATGCAGGAATGTATTCCTATATCAGTTTATACACTTATACGCAAAATTAAGAAAATTTGCAAGAATTTGCATTTTTGCGAAAAGTATTGAGCCAAAAGTTCTAATTACGCCACCAAAGAAATATGTATATATTGAGTCGATTAGGTAACACGTGGTGGGGATGTAAGCGCACGAGGACTTTTCGGCGGTTTGTTTGCTCGTACTCCTCGTCATAAGAACAGGAAGATTACACGAGTTAAATTTAGAAGTTCAGTATTTATTTCTGGATGCCATCTTAATTTAATTTCAAATATATTAATCATTATTTATCTTCATTCTAATAATTTTTACCTGTATGTTAATCGGACATAATTGATCAAAATTTTCATATCATTTCTAATCTCAGAACTGTGTACAATATAAATCAAATAGTATTACATTATGAAAGTACGTCTCCTTAAATATTAGAAATAATCCGTTTTATCTCTGTACGTTGCTAAATACTTATGCGTTGCTGCCAGGCGTTGGAGAAGATATTGGATATGAACCATACCGTTGTCTTCGGTATTCTGCATTTTAAAATACTTCTGAAACTTGTTCAAATAATACTTTTTTCTTTTATTTTACTTTTCGTACTTTGCCAACAACGAAAATGTCTCTCATCCCTCAAAAAATAGCATTTAAAATGTATTTTTACTTTTTCCTTTTCGTGTAAGGATTCAGATTTTATACGTTTTCAACTGTAAAAACGGAATCTAAGGAAAAAATATTCAGCCACAAAAAGTGACGTCACAGAAGATTGTGCCTGAGGTTTTATGGCGCCATAACTAAATAACAACATACCATAAAAAGCTTCGACGTTCATGGTTGAATGAACATTTCTTTCGCCCAGCGACATTTTAAATCGAGTTTTAACTTTGTCCTTCCAGTAATTTTTTCCTGACTCTCTTTCTTTCAGAAAGCACAGCTGGAGACTTTACTTACGTTCATTCCAGTCCTCGGGCTCATCGTTACAACAACGGTACGTTGGTACTATCCGACGTGGAAGAAAATGATGCAGGGTCCTACTTATGCCAAGCAAGCAATAGCATTGGTGCCGGACTCAGCAAAATCATCACGTTACAAGTCTTAGGTGAGACTTCGCATCTCTTTTTTTCTCCTTTTCCTTTTACGACCTAAAGATATGTTTGCGGTTAGCACTGAATTACTGGCGGGGCTTCCTACAAATCTAATAAGTATTAACATTATCTGCAAGTGGTTAAATGTAGCCGTAAATATCTGAATATTATTTCTTCAAAAATTCGGTATTTAGGGGTAAACTTATAATAATAGTTCATAAAATATTTTATGATTCTGTTGCTAAACGTAATTTCGAAAATAATTCATATTTGTTTCCTTCAATGCATATGATATAACACTTTTTCGCGCAACAATAAGTATATAAAATCAGTAAATGATTTAAAATTTATAATTATTGACGAAGGTCCCGAAAAATCTACTTTCTTTCTTTTCACCGAAGGCGGCGCAGCCTACCCATTTGGGATATTAGCATATAGGCCAGGTGGTCCGTCTGACGGAATTAATATTGTTACAAAATTCCTGGATTGCAGGCTATCCAGGGCTGTTGAAGGGACAAATAAACTAATGCGTTTCATTTCTTTTCAAAAGTCTCGCACTTTGTTGTGTTTTGTGCAAGACGAGTGCTGGACGAGTAAATGAGTGGAAGAAAAGCGCAATGCAGGTGAAGAAAACAATTTCAGTTTCCACATGTACAGAGATAGATATATACAACGTATGATCTATTAACAGGCTTCAACAAAGTGAACAATTTAGGCATTCTGAAGATAATTACAATACAGATATAAAGGTATGACTGAGTTACATGGATGTACTTGGCACAATCATCTATATAATACATTAAGTGTGACAATAAATAATTAACAGATTTAGTAATGGAAAAAGTTAAAATAATAGATAATAGATTAATTAAGGTAATATAGAATATACACAATTATTCGAGATTAAATCAGAGTGCATGACATTAATTTAAAGAAAATTAATATACATATATATATAAATTGTAGTAAGCTCGCCTAAAAGTTACCAAGAGCTGCTGCTCCAAAAGGTTTAACACGTTTTCAAAAAATTAATACACATGAAAATCAAATCATTAGACATGTAAAACATTAATAAAATTAAAAACAGAAAAAGTTAAAAAGTAAGCGGAAAATGGTAAATTAGCCCAATTCGACTTCCAAACAGGCTTTTCAAGGGAAATTTCATTTATTTGAACGTCGAATCAAGCTAACTCCATTACGCGTTTCGCCGAAACAGATAATTGAAACTTTTTCGCTAATTTTTTTTTTAATTTAGACAAAGTGTCTTGGAAATTTTAATAGTCTCAATTCTCTGTTCCAATTTCCCGACGCGTCCGCACAGAATGACACATTAAGGTGTTAAAATATGTAAATCAAAACCTAAACTTCCTAAATCTAGACTAAAATTAAAATCAAAAACGAAAATAAATAGCGATGAGCTATTAGTCCTAAAAATACAAAAACATACGGGCTGGGCCTGCAAGCTTAAAGATTAACAATTTAATTTTTAAATAATAGATTTTAGAAAACTATAATGAAAACCTGTAATTAATATAAAATAAAACAAAAATTAAGAAGAGAACAAACTCAGTGGGTCTTGCTAAGACCAAGAAAAAGTTGTAACAAAAGAAACAAAAACTGTATACATACACATACACACAAATTAAATTTTAAGAACTCATAAGAAAGAAAAGCTATAAAGGGAAATAAAAATAAATACAAAAGAGCAGAAAATGCTAACTTGAATAAAATACTAATAATATAAATGCGCAAAACATTATTATTAAAATAAATAATAATACATTAAATGGAAATGCAGAACACATAGATCCTTCGCTGGCAAAGATAAGAGATCTGCTGAAAAGCTGGATTTAAACTGGCTTAAAAATATCTTATTGCAATAGGATTATTGTTAAAATGTTATATATTATAAAATATTGTAATACTCTATTGTTTTCAGAGCCGTTGGCGTGATCTGTATAGTACGTTGAGATGAGTGTAAGTTGAAAACTTATTTATTGATATTATTAATATTAATTGCATTATCTTTCAAGGGGCTGATGAAACTTGACTCTGTGAACATAATGTGTTCTTCTTGCTAACTGCATACATGGACTTAGATGCTAAATTTATTTGCTACAGTGTGTTTGCTGCTACTTTCTAGCCTAACTAAAGCTTTCGCTCAGCTCGCTGGCCTCACTTTGGGGAGCCCTGAGCTGTCGGCTCCATAAAAGAATGGGAGCTGACAGCTAATGAAAGATGATAGATACCTTGCCTGTGGAAACATAAAAACTCTATAGAAAAACGTCGAAACAAGCAAGAGTTATAAATATGTAAAACAGCACAAATATCATAATATAGTGTACAGCACAGTACGTGTACATAACATGCTGCTGGTTGTAAAGTCACTGAACGCGAGATTGCTGGATAAATGCAAGGAAACCTAATAGTTAATAAGAAATTATGCTTAAGGGAACACAGAGACCTTGATAAAACATTTTCTCTAAAACCTGGCGTAATAATATACAGGAGAGGAAAAAAATGTCTCGGAATGGAGTTAAGAAGAAAGTGAGTCATATAAGGTCTCACGTTATACACTTCGTTCTACAGTTCCGTAGGTCACTAACTGCATAGTGCTAGGGAGCCAGAGAACCGGGCCACCACACCCAATCCATCGAAACGGGAATGATCTGTTCATATGGCTTCGAACATCCAGTCCTAGATGAGCAGGCCCCTCCATCATGTTGGAACCATATGTTCACAAGCTCTCTGTTCGAATAGCGTTTCATGGCCTTCGTATGATGTCTACCGCTCGAACGGGGCAATCCTCGCTTTCCACTAGCACTCTCCTGTACAACACTCTCTGGCGGCGTATAGTGACGGTCTCTGGCGGCGTATAGGGGTTCCTACACAATTCTTAATCTTTATGATGTGCCCTACTTTTACCAGAAGTTTGTCGCAATGTTTATGGGACACCCTGTATTAATCATAAAATTAAATTCTGGTTCTTTTTATTTCCGAGTAGGATCATCCTGCAAAATAAATTATGCATGAGACATATTTCTACCTTAAATTAGTATAATTCCTATTGTAGATATTGCAGTCAGTTATGCTTACATGTAAGGAATATCAAATTTGCACGAAAGGAAAAGGGATTATGGTATGGCATCCAGTATTTCCTCCATATGCATACAAGGAAATGCGCATGATATACATTTCATGTATTCCGGCAAAATTCATTAGAAAAGATTGGCGTAAGGAAATAATCCTCAATCTCTGTTTCTCGAAGAAAATCCATTTTATTAAGAAAATGAATTGCCTATGAGATGCCAGTTTTTAATATTAATCAGTTTCTCAAATTTAAATCGTTTTTCATATCTTTAATGTCTACAATACAAGAGAAATTTTCAACTATCGTATTTTAACACTGTTGTTAATTAATTTCATTCTTTTGCAGTTCCTCCGCGATTTAAGGATCCATTCCAGACCAAAACAGTCACCGAAGGAATAGGATTGACGCTTACCTGTACTGCTGTAGGTGATGAGCCGATTGTCATCAAATGGCTAAAGAATAAATCTCTGATAGACGCTAAGAAGTTAACAAGGTGAACTTTCTTATGTCAATTCCTTTCTTAAGTCATTTAAGTTAGTAAGATTTTATGTCAATGAGGTCAATTATTTTCTTGAGTGTGTAGGATTTATTGAAATAATAAACAGTATTTTTCTTCACTTTCGCAAAGAGACATTTCAATTGATATTGAAGCTTTTCAGAACGTGAATTGCTAGAAAAGAGATTGTCGGTGATTAAATGCCCCGTGACCAGTGTATTATGTTATGTTATGTAGAAGTGAGGTGGCCACCTAATATTTACCCTAAGTAAGCAGGTATTAGCCCCACACGATTGTGTCATCCATCGTTACATCTGCTATTGTCTGAAAAGTAGAAAAATTTCACTCCAATTAATTATCTTTCCAAACTAAACTAAATGGCGCAACAGCCGTTAGTGAACCATAGCTTTCATATGTGATATATAAATATCAAATATAGTGTACAGCACAGTACGCGTACAGAACATGCTGCTGGTTGTAAAGTCACTGAACGCGAGATTGCTGGATAAATGCAAGGAAACCTAATAGTTAATAAGAAATTATGCTTAAGGGAACACAGAGACCTTGAAAAAAGCACATATCATTTGATATGTGCTTTCTTGATCTCTGAGGTCCGAGGTGCATGAGCATGGACAAGTAGTCAGCTTGTCGCAGGACCCCGGTCTTTAGTCCCCAAGCGAACATTTTATCGACCCACTCAAGGGAAATTCTGTTTCTAGGGATAATGATTTGGCTGCCCATGTTTGTTTAAGAATTTTATCTTAAAATCTTTCAATAGTAATAGTTTTCTACAACTAAATTCTTTCGAATCCAAGCGAAAAACTGTTATTAAATGAAAGTTTAATTGCATCTTAAGCATTAAAATTTCTAAAGATAATTAAACAATGTTTATAAAAGAAACATTTATTGTGGCCAAATTTATATGAAACTTTTGCGAGGGACTTCAAATTAGGACAAATATAATATATTATAAAGGAGATAAGCAACCACTTGTTGTTGTTTTTGTAGTTGTTTAACTAATCTTTCTTGCCTGATATCAAAGCAAGCCCCTGAAATTCATCATGGCAGTAGGCAAGATTGTGCCTTTCGTTGGCAAGATCCTTGGGCACCATACACATGTGACATTACGACTTTGGTCACTTCCGCCCCTAATCCTGAAAAAGAGCTCAGAGCATCCCGGAAGATGTGTTCAGGAGTCTCCCATCCCTCTTTCCCTACCACTAACCTCTTGAGCCAGTTGTGAGGCGCATACTGCTAATATGTTCAACAGAAAAAATAATTTAACCGAGAGGACATTTCCTACTGCCAGCCGTTTTTTCTTGAATGCATATTTGTAGGAACGTTTCTCCCGCCTTCTTAGCATGCCTTCGTGATGTAGTAGTCAGCACGCTCGGCGCGTATTCGAGAGTTTCGATTCCCGACGTGGGCATTGCTCATTTTCCCTCTCTCCTGCTTTAAAAAAATGTCTCTATAACATCCTTAATCATTACTTACATTTTAGCCCCTAACATCAAGAAATATTTGTACCAATTCCAAAAATATTTATATAAATGTATTTATTTAAACAACTAATTACAGAACAAAAGCGTTGGAAGAATAAACTGAGCTTATGTAACTAAGGAAAATAAATACGCTTTTGTATATTTGTAAATACGCTTATTAGGGTTTTATCAATTCACTATAGCTTATTGGATATATTATTTTATAAGTTGACTGGGCTTTTTAAATAGGTTGGATAATTTGAATCCGTGAATCCTAAGAATGTTGAAACAGAGTCGAAATTCAGAACTTCGAAGCTTAACGTATTTTTTGGCAATCGAAAATTTAGAATCCTAACCTAAATAAATGTTTGAACGGTTTAGCTCAAAATTTTGGAAGAATTAGTTTTATTAACAAAATGAAGAGTTTATTAACAAAAATGTTGCTGCTGTATCAGTGAACTTAGATCATCAATATCACAGCATAAGGATTATGGGACGCCACACCTTCATTTTTGTGCATTGGATTTAGCATTCTGTTTTACACTCATGTCCATAATTTAAGGATAAGTCGGAGTCAAGCGGAAATCGAACTCTAAAATAAATATATCACCTGTAAAATCACTACACACATCTTCAAGAATCATATGCAAATTTCAGGAAGTAACCAGATGACACCGATGGTACGTCACAATGCCCAGAGTGTAAGAGAGTGATATATAAGGAATGCAGGCGAAGAAGTAAAATTGTTCGCAGGCGCTTTATAAGCATATCAAAGCAATAACCGAATAGTTATGGCACAAAGGACGCATTTGGATGATTTTTTACGTGGTAGAATTATCGGCCGTCTGGAATGTGGGCGTACCCAACTGGAAGTATCAGACTAACTGTGAATTGCCCAGAGTGTCATCTCCAGGCTTTGGCAACGATTCCAAGATGATGGTAATGTGAGTAGACGTTAGAGCACAGGTCGCCCCAGAGTTACAACGCCGAATGAGGACCGGTATTTGGCAGTTACTGCCAAAAGAAACAGGAGGAGCACAGCCTCAGACCTGTCTCGAGAGCTCTCTTCAGCCACTGGTACGACAATTTCAAGGCAGACCGTGTACAGACGCTTAGGGCAGATTGGTCTATATGCTCGTAGACCTGTCAGATGCGTTCCACTTAATGCAACTCACTGTCGCCTGCGTTTAGCCTGGAGTAGAGAGCATGCATTGTGGACACCGCAACAGTGGCTTGTGTTATGTTTTCCGACGGTCCAGGTTTAGTTTGCAGTCTGATTCTCGCATGACTTTCATATGGAGAGTTCCAGGTACCCGTTACCACCAAGAAAACATCATTGAACGACACCGTTACGGTGGTTCAGGAGTGCTCGTTTGGGGTGGAATTATTCTGGGTTCCAGAATTGACCTGCATGTTCAAATTGGAACCATGACAAGCCAAATCTATCGGGACGTCATTCTGGAACAGCATGTACGTTTGTTTCCTGGCGCCATGGGCGCACAATTTGTGTTTATGGATGACAACGCCCGTCCTCACCGTGCAAACATCGTAAGCGAATGCCTTCAATCGGAGGATATCACCCGTATGGACTGGCCAGCATTCTCACTGGATTTGAATCCAGTAGAGCACGTGTGGGACATTCTTGGCCAACGAGTTGCAGCCCATCAACCTCCTCCTTCATGTCTACATGAACTTCGGAGAGCGTTGCTTTTTGAGTGGTGTAATATCCCCCAAGATCAGATCGATAATTTGATACTCAGCATGCCTAGGCGTGGTACGGACTGTATTGCATCGTCTGGAAGACATACAATGTATTAACCATCATACCAACCATGTAATATCAGTTTTTTGTAAATAGGTCTTTTTTTTTTGTAATTTGCTCCAGGCAGAAAAAATCGCTATTTTTTTAATAATATCAAATATATAGCATCTTTTTTTTTCTCTTTACCTAATGTTTAATAAATGAGCTTTACAAATAAGTCAAATTTGTTTCGCTCCTAACTCTTCCTTTGCCTGATTTTGCATTATCCTTAATTTATGGACATGAGTGTAGTATGTGACAATTATTTTAAAAATTAAGCTTAATTTATGCAGTGGACTATCTTCGCTTTGATTCTACATTCATGCTATATATATGCTATATGTATTATATGACATATATACATATAAATAAATATATATATATATATATATATATATATTGCATATATTAGCTCAAATCAAAGTGTTCCTATAAGTAACAACATGGGAGAAAAACTTGATTGCAATTCATGCCCTGTGATCCCAACTTGTTTGCCTAAGAGCTAGGTTAGATTATTTTGGATGTGACAAAAAACATAAAAGCCATCTGACTAGCAGAGGCATAAGTTCATGGAAGATTATTTTTAAGGAACACTGGATCGCACTCACGTTACACATGTGAAAATAACAACGGAAAACATGCATTCTCCATCCCATTCACTTAAGTACCAACCCGTATCGCTTAGTATCCATTTGATGGCGATTAGCTATAGGTAAAACTAAGTTTCTGTTTCTAAACGATTTTATTTGATTTCAAGGCAGGTGAACTAAGAAGTAAACGTTACTGTCGATAAGTAATCGTCCCTTTTGTTTATGATTTTTTCCTTTAATTTAACCCACCAAGATTAGATGAATAAAATTTGTGAAATAAATTTCTGCTTATTGACATTTAGAAAACAATCGTAGATAAAATATAAATTAATGAATTATATGAATAATTTTAAGTAGTAGTGTTTCTAGGATTTATTTATTTAACTCTTGAAATAATCAGCTTCTCCGCACTTGATTTGATTTTTAAAAATTATAAAGAAACAAATGCTTATAAATCTGTTTTTCTTTTCAAATCATACGGCGGAAATGGACATCAATGTTATAAAATCTTATTCATGTGTTTCATTTTCTAAATTTCAGTTTCTAAAATTCAGTTTCTTCTCAGGAAATATAAGTCCATTCTAAATTTTTTATCAGGAAACCTATATTCCAAATTTTCCTTTAATGAAAGGAATTTAATATTAAATAAATTTTCTTTGTATTACTTTTATTACGTAAAGCATTCAAAATTACAATCTCGAGAACCTCTTAACATAGGAATTAGAGAAAATTTAAAATTCATTCAGCTTCTGTGTTGAAGCACACCTGGTAATCAATGTTTACATAAAACTTAAAAGGAAAAGCCTTAAATAAGTACGCCACGCTATCATACAGATTTTCTGATTTTGCATTGCAAAATACAGTTTTTCCCCAAGGAAAAATTAAAATTTTTTAACTACGAACATTTGTAATTTTTTACAGAATTAAAGAGAAACTTAAGAAACTCGGGTAATCCTAAAAAGGTTTTAAGCTGTCAATTTAGTCTTAACCATAGATACTTCATATGGAGTCCAATAGAGGAAATGTAGGAAATGATAATTAATAAGTAAAGAATTTTAGTAGAATTTTTCTTTACTTTTTTAATAGATCCGAAATAAAATATCTACATTTAAAAACAAATCCGTTCCATTAATTTTAATGCAAATACAAAGTTCTTGTTTAATAAAGAGAAGCTTGAGATTGATAAATACCTTGTAGAATTAAAATACTTTTTATAATTAAAAAAAAAATATCTGTTGCTTTTATTACATTTTTTTCTTAATTATTCAAGACAAGTAGTTTTGAAAAATTAGTCGTTTATAAACATGTATCCATATTCACTCTCGCCACTGAATTCTAACGAATAAATCTTTAATTGTTCTGATTTAAATACTTAGTTTTAAGGAAGAAAAATTGCCCCTAGCATTCGTACTTATAAATACGCTCTTTTGCAAAAGAATCGAAGCACCATGAAGGAAGTGGTTGTTTTTTGATGAAATTGAATATGTGTATAGCTCATACACAGATAATAAAATGATTACAAAATCAAGGTCATAGTACCTGTTCACGGCTCACAATCACCCACTGAGTATTCAAATTAGTAGCTGGTCGGCAATGCTTGAATTCGTCGAGGCAAGGAGTGGTAGAGGTTCCTAATGTCATCCTGCAACACATCTGCCAGGCATTCATCAGTTGTCGCTCCAAATCTTCGATATTTTGCGTTGCCCAAATCTGGCGGCCTAACATGGCCCAGACATCCTCGATTGGGGAAAGGTCTGGTGACCTTGCTGGCCAATTAAGAGTTTCAACTGCACGGAGACAGTCCAGAGATATGCGAGCGGTATGTGGTCTGGAAAATGGCCCCAGGATGATGGAAATGTCTTGTTAGAAAATGGCCCCAGGATGACGTGCCATGAACGGTAATGCAACCGGTCACAGAAAGATATCAACATATCGTTGAGTTGTTGAACTGTTGAAGATGTACGGAGGAAGACTAAAGATGACCCGCTGTCATAAGAAATAGCGCCCCACACAATCACACCAGGGGCTATGGCTGTATGTCTTTGTAAAACAAACGCTGATTGGCACCGCTGACCTCATCCTCTCCAGACACAAACACGGTGGTCATCTGCTTCGAGAGTGAAGCGTGATTCATCGCTGAAAACTATACGATGCCAGTCTTATAATAGCCATGATATCGGCTGCGACAGCACTCCAGACGACTCCGCCGATGTTGTGGGATCAAAGGCAAACGTCGTAAAGGCGACAAAGTCTCGGTGGTGTCGGTAAATGCCTCTGTGAGCGTAACCCCGCCTCAGACAAGCGCCGTTAAATGGTGGACGGTACCACGGGAGTTATACACGTGGCTGTAGTGCGTTGAATAGTCGACAATGATACCGTTGGGGTGGTTCGAGCCTGGCGAACAATCATCCTATCTTGCCTCGCATTTGTGCTCCTTGGCCTTCCATAGCCTTCATTTCGTCGTCAGTTTCCTTGTAGCAACCATTGCTGCCAACATGTTTGCACAGCAGTGTCTGTACGCTGCAGGTGGCGGCCTATTGCTTGGTATGACCACCCAGCTTCATGCAACCCTACAATGAGACCACGTTTGAAGTCGTTCAATTGTCTGTAAGGTCTTCGATATCGTCGTAATGACATCTTTAGTTGCTTCTTTACGGAATTACAATGGCAGCAACGAAAAAAGATAAATATTCCGCCTCTTTTACTGGTTTTATACTTTGCGAATTGTGCACTAAAAATGGGCGCTTTGATCGCAATTCATGTTTATTTGCCTTGAAACTTTGATCATTTGTATGTTCGATCAGGATGTTTTTGCATACCGAATTTCGTCACGATCGCAAATTTCCTTCTTGGTGCTTCCATTTTTTTCGCAAAAGTGTGTATTTCATGAATACCACACGCTTATTGAAGACTGAAATCTGGCGCTGGTTATAGAAATATATAAATTCTATCTCTTTTTCCCTTTATATTAATGCTATGTCCTTGATATCTATTTTATATTTTTAGTTATTATCAGAACAAAAATTTAATGCTAATTTATCTATCTAAACAATGGCCGAATAAATCGAAATATATATATAACTTTTGTATCGAAAGTCTTATAAAGCCTGTGTTTCGATCGATAACCTGGGACAACGCAAACTAACGAGAGTCAAGTGCTCTGACCACTAAAGTCCTGATGAATATCCCCTTTCTTCTCATAAATTTCTTATTTATTGTAAGCCGAGGACTCTTATACTCCTTTTGTTCTAATTTAGGGTGGAAGCTCTCTGGGGCCATATGACGGCTTAATATTTCAATAATGCATTTCTTTGTCGAAATAGGAAATTCAGAACTTCAATTATTATAACAATACAGCCTGCACTTCGGTTTTGTATTATGCAACGAACAACTCGAGGTTTAACAAATACACATTTTCCTATTCATTATTACGCATGTATAACGTATACGTTGTGTGTATTTTATTCCACGATTGATTTAATGCTGCAAAGTAGAACGTATTTTAAATATAAGCAATAGTAATAATGTTTGTTATGTTAATCAAAGTAAATTTATAAGCTGTGAATTTTGTAAATATTCACCATTCATCGTTGAAACATCAAACATTTGATAAACCTTTGCCATGAAAAAGTAATAGGAAAAATTGCTTAATTTTGGGTGACATTATATAATGTTACCACAGATGAAAGTTAAGTTCATTTTTTGACAGCTTTATTTATTACATAAAAATTTATGGTGTCCGCCGAAAAAATCGCTGCAAAAAATCACGGACGAAAACATCGGGGAGAAAACAACGCAAGGCGGAAACGTCGGGGTACAAAACATAGTCGGAGAAAATAAAGCAAAGAGCAAATATCGCAGTTCTAAAACATCGTGGTACAAAATATCGTCGTCGAAAATAAAGCGGTTCAAAAATTTCTCAGCTTAAAAGCATTGTCGTCGAAAATATCGTGGTAAAAAATAAAGTAACTACAAATCATCGGATGATGATACTATTGCAGACATGCGTTTTCAGGCTTTAATAATTGAAAAAGAATACTTGCATAATGATTTGTGAGCATAAGATGGGAACAAGAATAATTTTTACTTTCATATTTTTTATTAACTAATAAATATTTGCTGAAAATGTAAAATGTAAACTTAAGCATAGAAAATTAATGCAACTTATAGCTGACTGACAGAGTTAATTAACGAAGGTCATTAATTTACTTTTTATAAAGTTTTATATCTTTCATCAAAGTATAATTTAAAAAATAATAGACAAAGAAAGATAAGTAACTGCATGACCTTATCTGTTAAAAAATTGCTAATTATGAGATTATTCTTCACGTTTTCTAATCTGATACTCTTATAGTGAAATATATTTATTGTTTTGTTTAAATTTCTTGTTCTGTTTTTTTTTTAATTTATTAGCTAATAAAAAACATGAAAATTACCTTTTTTTCCATCTTGTGCTCACAAATCATTATGCGAGTAACCTTTTATAATGATTAAAGCCTGAAAAATGCCTGTCCTTGATGTTATCGTCATGCGATGATTTGTAGGTACTTTATTTTTTATCATGATATTTTTGGCGACGATGTTTTTAAACTGAGAAGTTTTTGAACCGCTTTATTTTCGACAACGATATTTTGTACAACGACTTTTTAGAGCTGCGATGTTTTCTCCTTGCTTTATTTTCTTCCACGATGTTTTGTAACATGACGCTTTGGTCCAGGATGTTTTTGTCGCGATGTTTTCGGCTGTAACCAAATTTAGAAACAAGCATTGTTCCAATTTGAAAGGATACATTTCAGCCCAATACGTGGAAACGCAAAGTAGCAAAAAAGCTTTGATTTGAATAAAATCCTGTTTAGAACAAAAGAAAAGTGGCAACAACAGCCAAAAGCATTCTTCTGATTGTTTTAGATACAAGTTGATTTTTGCTAACAGATATCGCTACCTCGTTTGCTTTACTACCGTAGGTTATAAATATAAAATACGACGGCTTCGTCCACTACGTTCCGTTCTTGCAGATTTCATTGCTTCTGATGAAGAGATCTTGTACCTGTCTGCCCTCGAAATTGATTGGGATCTTGAGTAAATGTATGTCAAACATAAGGTTGATTTTATGTTTCACTTTGGCGTAATTCTCTGCTATTCTGATCTCAATTGATTGGTAGATATTAGATTTCTTGAAACGTATTTGTTTGTATACTTTTAAGAAGTCGTTGTTTTTAACCTTGATTGTTTATGTGTTGAAATCTATCAAGTGGTTAACATGGAACCACTTGATATAGATGCGAATGCGTTCAATCTCATTAGATTTAAATTTATTTAATTCGGAGTCAGTCATCATATGTATAAAAAATATACTGAAATTATTTCTGACAACTTAAACTTTAATAAATGTTTAATTAAGCCGTCTGTTCTCTATATTGCTTTAAATAAATATGTTTTAAATATTTAGATTAAACTTTATGACTGTTAGTGTGTTTAAACTCCTTTACATATTTCAGATATTCTATTAGAGATACCGCTTCAAAAATGGAAACAACTTCAGAGCTACATATAGCTACGTCATCTCGAAATGACACAGGAATGTACACATGCGCTGCAGTTAGTGAAATTGGTGCGGATGAAGCTGGAATAAAATTAATTGTACAAGGTGAGCCCACTTACTGTATAATGATATTTGTATCACTTCTATTAATAAAGTGTTTTAAGAAACATAAGCCGTGAACTATAACAATCTGTATACAGAATTTGTATATAAATGTTACAAGATTCTTATTTTTACTGTTAATCCATTTTTATTGAGTTTGAAGAGTTGCTGAGAATCAGCAATTTACTGGCCCAAAAATGCACTAGCCCAGATGGGCTATTAGTCCCGAAGCGGCATTTTATGTCAAATCAACTAAGCGTTGAATGACTTTTTAAATTGTTGCCACCAAATATTATCGTCCTTTATTATGTATAAAGAAATTAAGTAATAAAGTATCTGCATGAATGTATGTATACTTCTTGCATTGTGAAAAAACAACGGTACCTAGAGCCATCAAATTTTGAGTAGTATAGTTCTCTTCCCGAATATGGGCACCTGGAAGACCGAGTTTTGAATTTCGAATTTGTTCTGTTATCTACTTGTATTTCATATTTTGTAACACTTTAACGTACTTTTGATTATAAAAAACTCAACAATTTCAAAGCGAGCAGTGGCACTATTATACGGAATAAAACAATGTTAT
Organism: Stegodyphus dumicola; assembly: GCF_044657685.1. Classification (NCBI taxonomy): domain Eukaryota; kingdom Metazoa; phylum Arthropoda; class Arachnida; order Araneae; family Eresidae; genus Stegodyphus; species Stegodyphus dumicola. Next base: position 91,223,711 of record NC_140772.1, on the reverse strand, counting down.
CTCCAGCGCGCGAGACTGTCTGTCAAAGTCTACAGATATGCTGCTTTAAATATTTTTAGCCCAAAATGGCGTCAGCCCAAATGCTCTCGAAACGATTGTGTGTTTGCAAATGAAACAAAACGTTTCTTTAGGCATAATATAAAATCTGAAAGCTTACTGTTACGCTGCTATTGGGTGACGTTTTTCTTTTCCCTTAATTTTCTTTACTTCCGAGGGTGTTTATTTGTGGACGAATAATAAGTGGCTTCAGTCAGGAAAAACATTACATTTAAAAACATTCCTGTGTTTTCAGGGACTCGAACTGAAACCTAGCAATATAGCAACCGATAATCACTAATATAAACAAGAGCAGCATAAAAACATGTTTTTAAAATTCACACTGCTATTAGAAGCAATTCTTATTTAGCACAAATTTAATTGACTATCTAAAATGTAATAGATAACAATAATGTAGTAGAATGTATAGCATTAGAGTAAAGGATAACCTGGTTTTACACAGGAATATTATCTACATATAATTTAATTAATGCAAGGGACAAAATACATGATATATTTAGAAGTCTCTTAGATTTCCCACAGAAACTGCCATTAAAGTTTTCGTGTTATTGTTATCCAAATATTTCTCTTTTAGAGGTCTCGGCTAATTTGCATTAACTCACTAGAATAACTTCATTTAAATATTTTGAGTTTGTTAGGAAACCGTGTAGTGGTAATAGTGAATTAATGTATACACTTATATATTCATATCCAAATTAAAGTTACATGTTATGAATGTTTATTGCGAGCATAATACGAATATGAAAAGTTATAATCAAGAGTAAAAGTAGCTTTGTAATAATTCAGGTATTGTGCTGTCTCTATACAAATAGATAGATTTTAAGTTAAAATGCTGACTAGAGCAGATTTTGGGGCAAAACATAAAGTTTGGATTATGTAATTTCTAACCTCACTGCCTTATATTTGCTTATTTTATATTTCAAATACTTTAGAAGATAAGCTTGATTTTTTTACTTCAGAAGTAATTGTATGTTCTTTCTTCATTATTTCATATCTTAGGAAAGCCAGATGCTCCATCTAATGTGTCCGTTATCAACGTGACAAGCAGATCTATAAGTCTTCAGTGGGAAGTGCTGGACAATGGAAATAGTCACATTACTGGCAGCATTGTCCAGTATCAAACATTCTCAGGTAACACTCTTAGCACCACTCTTAACCCACTCTTAGCACTTTTTCCCCGATGCTGCATGCATTATCGTCAGAACAGCAGGAGAATGTCAATGGCTTACTGGTTTTCGCAACAAGAAAAGATATAGATTTGGTTGCATTGCGAAATTTAAGATTTGCCAATAAGGTTTAAGACTTTGCATTATTTGTATGCAAAATAAAATGAAACATTTCAATGCTATTAAATTAATAACAATGAAATACTTCACTATTTTAATAGCTTTTTTTTTTTTTTTTTTTTTTTTTTTAACTTATTACGTGCTCCGCCCGTAGGCACTGCACGGAAAGGGAGGAATCCCCATGGAGGTCTTTTTAAGGTAAACTGGCTCGTATCTATGTTACACATGGCGAAAACCACAAACACGGCCATGCAGCCAGCCCGTTGGCCGGGACTCGAACCCCAGACCGAACTACCAGTGTTCGCGGCTTTTACCGCTCAGCCGTCAGTGAGCCTATTTTAATAGCTTATAGCGTCTTTTTTAAAACAAAACATTTTGTAAGAGGAAAAAGAAGAAAAAAATGAAGAAAAACATAGGAAATTGTACTAATAATTTAGGGTTTCTTAGTACCGGGAAATGTGAGAATTTTCTAATCTCCTCTCAGACGTTCGAAAAACAGATCTTCCTCTTACTAGTTCAATGAGTTATCCCACAATAATAGCACGTAAGAAGGAATGCCATGATTCCTTTTATTCTTCGTTAGTTAACGATGGTGATAAATTATCTTACCGGTCTTTTGAAAACTCTCCTCGCTGGTGAAATCTTTAAGAATTTTTTTGATGCAGGAAATTATAAAAAATCAGGTATGCTGTTGCCAGTAGTCTAATCTTGGATGTTATATTTGCCATCTAGAAGTGTCATCTATAATATGACAAGAAAGAACCGGATAATTTCGTACAAATTAAGCATTTGAATTATAATTTCAGGTTCATAATTAGTAAACATACCGGACTGCACACAAATAACTATAAAGTCTCACACCGTATTATAAACGTATATCACGATGTCAAGTTCCTTGTAAAAATAGAAAAAAATGTTCTGTATCTCTTTATACATATTATATATATTCTATTCTTAAGCCATGTTTCTGCAAGAAAAGAAAAAAAAATGAAGTCCTGCCGAATAACACTAGATCAAAATTAAGAAACAAAAACAAAATGTAAAATAATTACTGCCCCCAAAACAGTCACATTTAGAGAACGAAAGAGATATAAAAAAGAATAAATGTAAAAAACCAAACGTGGTGTTACATTTCCCATAATGTTTTCTTCAAGGCGTTGGGGACACAAGAAGTGAAATTATAAGCTACCTGATGAATAACTAATTCATTTCATGAATTTATTTAAAGATTACTTTCGGCTTTAATAAGTATTATTTTGTCGGTTCGAAAACAAGGCTAAAGCTGCACTTGTGGAACCAAACTCTTGAGCTCGAGACGAAAGTACTACGAGAAATTTAGCACTACGTTTTTGGCTTCATTCATTTTTCTATTTCTATTTTGCGTTTTTGGTGTGCATTTCTATTCCGTGCAGTTATTATTTTACGTTCAATTGTTATTTTTTTAATGGGCTTTTATCTAGCTTTACTGCACAGAATTTTACATTTGCTGTTCGAGATAAATTAAGCGATTGAACTTTTTTACTATATATACATGTTAAAAACAATTAAGCTGAGTAAAATTTATGCCTTTCAATGGGAAAATCTAGAGCAGTAACAGCTGAAACTGATTCAATTTAATTTTTCAAAAGTTAATGATATTACTATTCTAAAAGTATAATATGTTTGTGTGGAGAACTATTGTGACTAGTAAAAGTATTTAGGACACAAATAGAGACTAAAATTAAGCAAAAAAAAAAAAAAAAAAGATAAATTGAATTTAATCAGTTTTTAAATTAAGGTTTAAAAACAATTAAAAAATATTTCCATAATATTTTATGATAAACTGCATTGTATTTCATTTTGTTTGCTAAATATTTTTACTAGTTACAATTAGGCATTACACAACCATATTACACTCTGCGAAATAGTATTTCATTCATTTTTGAAAAATTAAATGTATATATAGAGAGAGAGGCAAAAGAGGGAGACAGTAAGAATATAAAAATAAAAATTATCTCTTTTGAAATTTGAAAATAAATTAAAAAATTTTCTTCTTGCTTTTCTACACATGTAAAATAATTACTGCCCCCAAAACAGGCACATTTAGAGAACGAAAGAGAGATTCTGTATATGTGTGTATACATGTACAGAATATATGTATATATATTCTGTATATGTGTGTGTGTATGTGTGCTTGCGTGTACACATACATACATATTTAATATTGCAGACTTGACAGTGCATTATTTTATTGCTTTGTTTGTATTATTTTTATTTATGATGATTTGCTTGCATAACCTTCATTTTATGACTTTTCTTAAATTTATATTTTTTGCTGTTATTTATTGATAGATTAAATTATTCATTTTAGTGTATTAAGCAACTATTGATAATTTATTGTTGATTAAATTTGCGACAGAATTATTCATCGCCATTATTATGAGATTTTATAATACAAATTATTGTGAGTTATCATGACCTTGATCTTTGGTTATGGGCAATCATTTAGGTGTACTCCAACTGCGCTAATGAAAATCCCCCCCTCGTCCTGAGATAGTCCAACTGCGCCGATCAAAATTTCTTTCCCCTGTTGGCCACAGGGTTACAATTTTATTTTTCGAAGCCAACTGTAGCCAAGAGGAAAATAAAAATAAAGAAATATATTTTTTATAAATGAATAGTGGATTTGTTGCCAATCTAGAGAAACTAAGCTTCGGCAACAACAAAGATAAAGCCTTCTTTTATTATTATTGCGAATTCAGTCATGCTTAATCCTTTCTGAAATTTATTCCAGGAAATAAGTGTTTAATATTTCTAGAGTAAATTTCTTAGGGGTTGAAATTTTAAAAATGCAGCAGAAATGAGAAGAGAATTTAGATCTCTTTCATATCATAAGTTTATTAAGCATTATATACCCTACACGGAGCACGCATTCCTTGAAATTGAAATACGGACATAGCGGCACAGAAAAATATTTTTTGAAAAGAACTATGTAGTAATGCATAAATGAAAGAAATTAAATAAAAACTATCAAAGAAAATATATAATAATTATTACATCAAACACTCTCTTTACCGCAAGTGATAAAATTTTGTTTTCTCGTTTATCTTTCAGCAAAGCTTATACAATTAAATAATCACTTTCATTCACGTAAAATTATAAACAAATGTAAATTATTATAGAAAACGCATAAAGTTAAACACTACAGTTTGAAAGGAAAATTCTGGAATAAAAATGTTAAGAAAATTAGATGAGAAATAATCCATAATTTATTGATATCCATATAAACTCTATGCTTTTGGGAAAAGTTACACATAATTTGCACTGAGGTATCAATCACCGAAGCCAAGTTAATTTCTTTCCTTATTTTTTCTTATCAGGGGGATTTGTAAAAAGACACGCTAAGGTGAAAAATTTTGCAATATTTTCAAAGAGTAAATTTTAAAAGTATTTTTACTTCATGAACTGAAATTTTTACTATACATTTTTACACAGTAAATAAGTACAAAAAAAGAAAGAGTTAGGGGATCACTGGGACTAGAAACTCGGGTCGAACTACCAATGTTTAGTGACTTTTCCCTTGATCATAAGACCTTTTGAAATTAGGCTGAACAGTATATTAAAGAAAATAGAAGATACAGCACACATAAGAACAAAAGTGGGCTGAATTAGAGATTTACATGTTTAATGAATAAGTTAAACTTACCTGTATGCCATCATGAAATATTAGGAAGTAGCATAAAAGCATGAGTGAAGAAGGCAACGGCAACTAAATCATTCTAATCTAAATTTATAACATTATCAGTATCTGCTATTAATTTCAATACTGCTGAAAAAATTATAAATGAATTATATTATAAATCGTATGAACTCGTTGCATTATAAATTACAACAGTTAGAAATATTATTAGTGTGATTTAGCGACCATCTTTGTTAACAAATAATTTCAAGTAACTAATTTTACAAATAAGTCAGCCTGAAACTAGGTTAGAAAATAAGCTACATGCTGAAGATTAAGCTTTGCCAAGGTGTTAGAAACATCTTCTATTAACTAGAGTTATGAAGCAAGAATTTGTAAAAATTATCATTTAAATATAAATTGGCATAAATACAATACAAATTATATAAATTTTACATACATGAAAACTTGAGTACAGTGCAACAATATGTGAAAAGGAATGTATTAAAAGGGAGACTGAAAATCTCAAGATATGAATATAAGGAAGTTTTAATTTTTTTTTTTTTGTTAATTATAAAAATTCTGATGACGCTCATAATTATCAATTTATTAATTAAATTAGAAATTAAATGTATGCCAAAGGTGGAAAACAGACTAAATATTTTCTAGTATTAGAATAGGAATTTGTTAAAAGTTCGTTTCTAGTATTAAATATAATAAATTTAAATATAATAAAGTTCGTTTCTAGTATTAAAATATGGAATTTGTAACAAAGTTAAATAACCTTAAAATAACTTCAGTGATTAAAAATGGAAAGCTTAATACGGGAATATATTGCAATAATATTAATGTGAATTTAGAACGACTTAAGAAGTCCAATTTTTAGATTTAATAAAGAGAATTTTTAAAATTAAATTAAAACTGTTTACCTAAAATGGTAAATTTGAAAGTTAAAACCATTCTGCTATCTAAGAAGATTTGTTAATATTTATCTAGACAAGAAACGTATTTAAGGTCAGCTACAAATCCGATATTTGATACGTTGATTATGTATCAGTTTTGTGTATGTCATTAATCTATCAATTTTACTATTCAAAACTGATATATATATATATATCAGCGACTAAAATCTACAATTTGGAAAGTTTTTAATTCTTACAGAGAATAAAAAAGATCTGGCTCATCATTCCTTTAAGCATCATAAAACTTTAAAATGAGTGTAAAAGAAATTTATTTTTTAGCACACGCCAGACTTTAAATTAATATTTGTTTTACATGCACAACTTTTACTATATTGATAAACGAAAATAAAGGCTGGCAGTCTCAATAGAATGTCCCATTAATGGCGATAAACGACTTCTTGTAGCACCCAATCTTCTTGGAAAGAAATGGGGGACAGGAAACGTCGCGCAGTTCGTGGTTTAAAAAAGAGGAGAACGGGGATTTTCGATCAAATTTGGCGCAGTTCGTACCCTACCAATCATTTAAGCTCAACGTACGATGAACTTCATGTGACGGGTTTGAATTACTGTTTCATCAAATATATTTATGACTCATCGTTATTTGTAAAAGTAATTTTAATATATTATACGAGATAAAATTAGAAGAGAAAATTCCGTATTTGATTTCACTGTCAGGCAGAGACGTCTTAATAAAATATGGATCTCTGAGCTTTTAACAACAGCAACACTTCTAAGAATAGGAATAAATTTGTAAAAGTTTGGTCTTCTGTACTCGCCAGACCCTAGTAACCTCAACTCATTAAGATCGCATTGCTGTTAGATAACAAAGGAGCACTTTCAGTAGAACTAACTGTTTTTGCGTACTGGCCAGTCTGACGCTTAAATGTCATAGCGACGCCGCGAAAATTTTTCCATTCACTCTGATGATAGTGCCGCCATCTAGTATCATAAATTATGACTATAATAACATTTAATTGTGTTCGCATTAGTTTTTAATTATACATTAATCCATTGCTTAAAGATGTGCTCATGTGCTCATGAGTAAATAATTTTTGAATATATCTGTAGTAATGTAATGAAAGAAAGCTTTAATAACATAAATGAATTCAAATGTATCAGTTATTCTTAGGTAATCTTTAAATTTCGCAAAAAAATTTTATTCATTTAAACTGAACAAAACAAAACAAATTTTATTCATTTAAATTGAAATATTATTTTAATTTTTAAATGAGTCTGAAGAGTGACAAAAATAAATCATGGTTTTAAATTAGTTTCTAATATTCAACTAGCTTTCAAAAAAGCCATTTTTTTATTACTTCGCTTTACAAAAGGATGATAATTTTCCTGCCTCTATCATTTCACGAAAATGCATTTATTCATTATTTGGAATATTGTATTTATTTAACGAAAGGACCGTGTATTAGAAATATATGATCGATCGAGCAATCACTCATAGCACAAAAAGTTTTTCTCATGACTTGCTCCGAGATGAAATAAATAATGGTGTCTACCGTGGCTCCCGAAATAAAATGTAGTTAAACTATAGTAGCTCCCTAACGAAAATATAGTTGAAGATAATTCGTCAGCATCAGGATTTGGCAAATGGGTCGGAACCCTTCCAGTCGCTGTTTAAGGGTGGGGGAAATTTGTCTTCCTACTTATCACTTGCCTTTGTAGTATAATTGGAAGCACGTTCGGCTAGCAATCTGGAAATTCGGATTTCGAATACTGGCATGGTGATTGTACATTTTACAAGTGACTTGCTCTGAAATAAAATACTTAAGTTCTCTAAAACTGCTTTGTTTTCTTTTGCTAAAGCTATCTCAATTACTAGGTTATTATATACTTCTCATTAAGTTATAAAGCTCCTTGTCTTTTACTTTAACTTTTATAAAAATAATAGCTTCTCAAGATTTCTCACTGTAAAGCGATCAAAGGGATAAAAGTGATGTAAAATGGTAAGAACAGCATTTTAGATTTAAAAGTATAGTATTATTACGAATAGCTGTGTTTCTTTTCGCTTTGCGATAAAAAATACCAGTAATGGATTCTTCAAGCACTTATCCAAGAAGTTAAATGAATGATGTCTAGTTAAAATGTTCCTAAATATTAAATGATATTAATGAAGGAAAAGGTAAAAATAAAGAAAGGAGAAAAATACTTCTAAACATAACCATTAATAATAATAAAAAAAAATATATTGTAGACCTTATTTTGGGCTGATTTTATGTATTTTCTGGTTGATATTTCAGATATGAATTCATAGCTTTCCGCATGTCCCTTTTCATTTGTAACAGTTTTTCTACCTAAGCTGTTGTTTTGCGTCAAAGGTTAGTTTTGATGTTTTTGCCAAGCGTGTCCTTTTCCTGTTGTCTTTACAGCCAGACTGAACACTGTAATTACACAGTAAACAAAAAAAGAAAAAAAATCATATACGGATGTGATTAAGTGAAAAATACTTATAAACATAAATAATTAATAAACAGAGTTTTTTACCAATGATTTTTTGTTTCTTTTTTTTATGTTACATATTTCAATTATAATGTTACAAACTTCTCATTTTTTTTTTAACAGAACTTTTTATTGAAACTGTTGTTCTTTGTCAAAAGTCGGTCTGATTGTCTTTACTGGTTACGATGCTGTAGAGTTATTACGAGAAATTTATTTCACCAACACACTTCTATAGAATAACATCTACTCATAAGCACTTCGAAAGCAAGATTTAAAATATTCTGTTATGTAATGGGCATGTGTAAATAGCAGTAATTCTTACTTATGCTGCGCAGATGAAGGAATTATATGCAAGTGCGGTGCATTTGATAATCAGTATATATTTTAGGAAAATATCAATGACATATCTCTAGAGATTTGATATTGATAACGCTACAACTTGAATTAAAAACCTGGGTACATAATTAAGGACTAAAACATCTGAACAACAAAATCGTTGAATTATTTTGAGAACTAAGGATAAAAATAGATTTTATATTAAAAATCGTCATCCAATAAGGAGACTTCAGAGATTAAAATATAGATTCTCAATTCTCAATACGTCTTCAAAATGACTATTTGCTGCCTTTTTATATCAAAAGTAAAATTAATGAGAAATTCGAAGACAAAGGATCGAAAAAGAAAGAATTAACTTTCTCTAAAAGGTAATTTTCCCTAAATTAACAAAACTTAAATTATTTTTAGATTATGAAATTAAAAAGCGATTTTTTTAAACCACTTAATATTTTGCAAATAAATTAAGTGATGAATTGCAAAACCTCCTTTTTTCCAGGGGGGGGGGAGAGGCCAAGCAAGCAAATATGATGAAATATGAAAATACTCCATTTCTTCGATTATTGTTTTAGAGACAGTCCAGCAGTTTGTTTGAAGATTCCTGTTTGTTTATGTTATCTAAAGCGGAATATCGAAAAAACATTGAAAACAGCTTTATTCAAAGACATTCCAGTAGTGAAACGGCAAAGAAAGGAACTAACTACAGAATTCGAATAGGAAAATGACCTAAGCATATCAGATGTATTTTATTAATACCACTTAATATTTTGCAAATAAATTAAGTGATGAATTGCAAAACCTCCTTTTTTCCGGGGGGGGGGAGAGGCCAAGCAAGCAAATATGATGAAATATGAAAATACTCCATTTCTTCGATTATAATATTGTTTTAGAGACAGTTCAGCAGTTTGTTTGAAGATTCCTGTTTGTTTATGTATCTATTGTAAACTAAAGCGGAATATCGAAAAAACATTCAAAACAGCTTTATTTAAAGACATTTCAGTAGTGAAACGGCAAAGAATGGAACTAACTTCAGAATTCGAATAGGAAAATGACCTAAGCATATCAGATGTATTTTATTAATACCAAACCTGATTGAAAATACAATTACTTCGTTTTAAAAATTTTTTCTAGTACAAAAAACACAGCCGTTATCAAAACAAATAGTTTCATTTGAAAACAAATGAAACAAAGGAAAGGATAGGAGAAATCCTCAGTTGGTAAAGTTGTGTTGAATGAGGTTGAACCTGTTGTGTGAAATTCTGTTAAATGTGTAGTGAAAGTGTCTATAACGAATAGGCATAAATATCACAGAGAATTAATTGGTAAGCTACTGAAAATCTATAAAATAATGAGGTGCTAAACCTCGCTTAAGATTAATTTTCTAGGTACCCATCACAATTATTTCCAGCTGGAAAACAGGAAAACGTTTCTGTGAACATTTATCACTGCAATAGAAGCACTTAAAGTAGAAATGAAAGTTTAGAATAATAGCCTATTATAAGCTCTAAAATGACATGTATGGCAAAATACGAAAAACTGGATAAGCATAATTATTTAATCTAGTTACCACTAATCGGTTTGGCTTTTTGACAAAAATTATTAGAAAAAGAGGGCATTATTCAAAAGCAATCTGGGACCATGAAATTTGGTAATCGCATTTTATTCAGCACCAAAATATTATAAAGTATTGCATTTAAAATTTTCTTAACAAAATGTGTCTTACGTTTTACGGTTCTATCTAATTTATTTCAATTCTCTATGATAATTAATTTTAAAATGGTTTTGTTAAACTCGTTACCATTTCATCCTGTATACCACTATATTATATTTTTTAGACAAAAATTGGAATGGTCAAACTTCTCAACTGATTGTGTCAAGTGCAGATACAAGTGCTACTCTACGTGGGTTAGTACCTGTCACAACGTATTATGTAAGAATTATAGCTGAAAATGCTCTTGGTAGAAGTCAACCAAGTGATGTATTAGAAATAACAACGGAAGAAGAAGGTAATCATTTGTGTTACGTAATGCTGTCAATAAACTTCGGAAGATATCCACGAGACTGTTTTATGAATAACTTTATTGAATGAACATGAGACTTTTAATGTATTAATGTTTTAATGACGCGAGTTTTATGTATCCTTTTCTTGTGGATGGCATCAGTTTTCGGCGTTGCCATGCACGTTCTAATCCGTGTTTGCTTAGTAATAGAAGTGTTATATAAATTTAATGTTGATATGAATATGAATTGAATTATTATATTGTATTTGTGTTCTGTTTATTGAATAATATCCTAGTTCCTGCTTTACTGTGAAACTGTGAAAATACTGATGTCAAGTGTTAACAAAGTTGTTTATTCGTCAAGAAACATGTGCAGAATTCAAGTAGATAAGATTTATTTCTTTTTCTATAAATATTGAAATTGTAAACAGATATTGTAATAGTAGACTCAATGTGTCTAATTATTATTAAAGTTTATATACGTATATTAAGAACCTGTGCAGAACAACCGTTGACGAGTAGTCTCGGCGTAGTTCTGATATTTTTTGATAATATTTTCGTTACAATTTGAATATTATATGAGAAATATTGTGCAAAGTTTGTCCCAAATTTATTTAAAACCCATTTACTCTTGTCGTAGAAAATAAATCGAAGCTGATTTTTGTGGTCTTGATACTCAAGCTCTTGCGTATTTTTTTTTTTTTTTTAAATAGGCTCAGAGCAATTATATTGTGACAGATAGTATTTTGTAATTTCTTCTTCATTGTACGAAGCAAAAAGCAAGTATTGTAATCGCGAAAAGTTTCAGGCACCATATTTCAGCAAAAATATCCATTTTGACCGCTATCGAATGCAGTTTAACGATGTTATGTGTGACATCTGTACGTAAGAACAGAATGAAAGACATCTTTCCTCCAAACAAATTATAAAGCTGCTTTAAAATGAATTCTGAAGAGAATTTTTCGTGGTGTCTATACGTACGTATGTATCTCGCATAACTCAAAAACGAGTAGCCTCAGAATGTTGAAATTTTGTGTATAGGATTGCTATAACATGTAGATATGCACCTCATATTTTGGTTGCAATCGGCCGCATCAAACGTATATAATACACCCACTCTGTTACCCGGCTCAGTGATCTCAGTTTCTTTACTCTTATATATTTGTAAATTGTGCGTTTTTTGCTTTAAAAATGATAGAATTATGTTGTTCTTATCTTCCGGTTAAGGTTTTTAAGTTTTAGGAAATCTTCAAGCAATATTTGTAGAATTATCAATAATTTAAAAGCTGTTTAGGTGAGGTTAAGCCTAATATTAAAATAAAATGTCAGACATGCTTGTTTACATTTGAAACAGCAGAATAGTAGATTTGTTGCCAATCTAGAGAGACTAAGCTTCGCAACAGCAAAGATAACGCTTCATTTATAATTGCCAATTAAATCATGCTTAATCCTTTCTGGATTTTTTTCGAGGAAATAAGCATTTAAGATTTACTTCACAATTTTTAATACAGATAATTTGCATTTTTATGTACTTTTGCCTTGTCGCGAAGTGAGAACTGAATTCATTGAATGAGAAATACTGAATCGTCTGTGAAAAACTGTTCCTTTTTTGTTTTGTTTGCTTAATTTCTTTTATACGCCGTTCTAGATTTATTATAGTATTTGAATAGAACATGTGGCAACGATTAGATAATTCTTTAAATGATATAGATTTTGTGCATTCTGAGTTATAAAATGAACGAAATATAACGCTGTTAAGTGAACCTAGCACCAGAATGTCGCTATGGTAAACAAATAAAGTGAATTTTAAAGAGTGCATTTATTCTATTGTGGTTTATGGGCTATCGACGAATTAGATTTAATTCAATCCAATAAGTTTAACTGAAATGCAAGAAAAAATGCGTATAATTTAATATTCCGTAAAAGGAAGTCATGTGGTGTACACATCAGATTTTTATCTTAGTATTAAAAAAAATAACATTTTCTTTAAATGGTACTCATTGCTTGAATATTTAATCACATTGCAATATTCAAAACCGGGTGTCAATTGCTTTCTTTAAAATTGCTAGGAAATGTTAAATGCTAAATTTAACATTGTTACATATATTTATGAAATACTGCTGCTAAAATTAAAGATCAGAATTCAAATTAAAATAAAAATCGCATTTTTATTCTACATCGCGTTTTTCAGATTTTTTATTATGTCCAAAGGGGCATTTTGTCCATTTACACACACATACATAATGTACTTTCGGTTGAAAATGTTTGAAAACAGCATATCTTGTGAATTTCTGAAATACAGTCTCTCGTGTTGGAGATAAATTTTTTCGTACGGTATTGCCATTCCTCGCTATGAAATCGTTGAGTTTGTTAATCGAAAATTCGTTAAAGTTTTTAAAAAATATGAAATGAGTAATAAAACAAATTCCAGATTCCAAATTCAGGGTTCCATGTGCTCATATTTGAGTGAAGGACTTCATTATTCAGAATTTGATGGCTTTAGGTACCGTAATTTTTCAACAATGCGAGAAACATGTACACGTTAAATCAGATTCTTCATTATTTTATTTCTTTAAATGTCATATAAGGCGATAATATTTAGTGGCAAACAATTTGAAACGTGATTCAATGCAAAATGCCGTTTGCAGTCTCATAGCCCTTATGGGCTAATGCTTCTTTGGGCTAACAATGCATAAAAAGGCCGATTATAATTTAAATTCTATGATTTGATCTTGTATTAAATCAAATAAGAAACACTACCAGTAAGAAAGCAGAGAATGAAGTCAGTATAATAGTATCTGTAAATATATATATATATATATGTGTGTGTGTGTGTGTTAAACTAAATACATTTTTTGTTATAGGCATTATGGATATTCCTTACATAACACAGGCATGCCCCCCGTCTTTAATGTTTTGCTTTATCCATGATAGTAATGCATATTTTTTATCCTTACCTTTGTTGGTGCTGTTTGCTTAGACAATTATAAATTATCGAAAATGAATTTTTTTTATATAATTTTCAGATTGACTAAAAAAGATATCCGAGTAATTATCAAGACAAAGAAAATTATGTATAGCTGTACAGTTTAAGAATTACGGAACCAATTAACTAATTTATTAAGCTTTATCCAACTAAATCAATTCTAAAAGCCAGATTTAGTTTAATAAATAATATTTTTTAAATGATATAGAAACTTGTTCGATTTCCTCCATCTCCTACTCTAAAACGTTTAGTGAAAACACATTATTTAAAAAATGCAGGTGTCGGTTCATATATATATCAAGCACACATATATATATGCGACTTACAATATGTGGAGTTTACACAAAAACTTTTCGGAGTTTTTCTTTAGAAAAAAAGCAATAGTTAAAGTATCCGCTACAATAAAATATTTTTGATTTTATTTAAAATTTATTTTGGTACAATTCGGTTTCGGGGACCGTAAAAAATTGCAGCGAAAAGGCATGCGCAAAAGCGCCAAATCTAGCAAACTCGTCCATTAAACAGCACGCCACGCCAAATCTCGCGAACGCGCTGATTTCAAATTGCGTAAGTTTTAGATAGTTCTATATTTGCAAGTCGCCATTCAAATACTAGTTTAATTTTTTAATTCTCTTTATGATAAAGCTATGGATTTTACAATTTGGGAATTGCCGAGTGAAAAAAAGTCTACAATAGAATTTTTTCAAAAAAAAAAAAAAAAAAAAAGGCATCATTCATGATAGAAAATTATGCTTGAACAATTATGAGATGAAATTATGCTTTATCGATAACTCGGTAGCAAAATGGCGGTGCAGGAAAGAAACCTGTAATGAGTATGTTTCTATTCAGTTATTTTAGCCTTTTTTATATAAATAATAATAATAATAAATTGTATGATGTGAAATTAACCTTTTTATCTAAATTAAAATAATAATCTGAAACAGTTATTTACTCTTATGCTTCCATTCAGTCATGTTTAGCCTTTTTTATATAAATTATAATAATAAAAAAGTACTATATGAAAGTAACTTTTCATCTAAATTAAAACATCAATCTTAAATAGTTATTCGCTATTAGACTTCCTTTCTTGCGTTAGGGTTGCCGCGATTATTTTTGGCAGCATTGGCATCAACAATAGTTTGGCGATTTTTTACGGCCCTCGAAACCGAATAGTACCGTTATATTTTTGCTATATGTAAACCAAATACGGGTACTATTCGGTTTTGAGGGCCGTAAAAAATCGCCAAACTATTGTTGATGCCAGTGCTGCCAAAAATAATTGCGGCAACCCTAACGCAAGAAAGGAAGTATAATAGTAAATAACTGTCTAAGATTGATGTTTTAATTTAGATAAAAGTTTAATTTCATATAATACTCTTTTATTATTGAAATTTATATAAAAAATGCTAAACATGAGTGAATGGAAGCGTAAGAGTAAATAACTATTTCAAATCATTATTATAATTTATATAAAAATTGCTAAACACAGCTGAATGGATGCCTGCATCGCTATTTCGCTACCGAGTTATCGCTAAAGCATAATTTCATCTCGTTAGTTAGGGTGTGCGAAGTGCCATTTTTGTGCAATTCTGGGATTTTTTTTTTTAAGTGAAAATAGGTCGATGTGTACATGGATACCAAGTATGTGCAATTCTTAAAAACGAGTCAAGCAGTGGGTGATTCTGCACTTTACACAAAATTCTATTGCAGACTTTTCTTCATGGGCATTTCCCAAATTGTTAAATCCATAGGATATCAAAAAAGGATTTAAAATCAAAAAAAGGATTTAAAATCAAAAAAAAGGAATTAAAAATTAAACTAGTATTTCAATGGCGTCTTAAGAAATTTGAAACAATATTAACTTACGCAATCTGAAATAAGCGCGTACACTAGATTTGGCGCGCTGTTAAATGACACGTTTGCTAGATTTGGCGCTTTTGCGCATATATTTTCTCATAAATTTTTTTTACGGTCCTCAAAACGGAATAGTACCAGTTATTCGCTATTAGACTTCCTTTCTTGCGTTAGGGTTGCCGCGATTATTTTTGGCAGCATTGGCATCAACAATAGTTTGGCGATTTTTTACGGCCCTCGAAACCGAATAGTACCGTTATATTTTTGCTATATGTAAACCAAATACGTACATACTACATAAATATTATACTCGATTTTTAAAACTGCAAACTTCTTTCTCAGTATCTGTCATAACTTTATAAAATTTTAATTTACAATAAATTCATAGAATGTATCATCAAATGCTTACTAAGCCTTGAGAAAAATCGTAAAATTCCTGCAACAGGAACAGGTATTTGAAAGCTTGAATTATTAGTGTTATTTTGAATGTTTAAATAGTAATAGTTAGTATATAAAATGAAATGCATTAAAATTTCTGAAAATATATTAGTGTTAGGGATTGCTTGTTGACCATGAATATTCTTATTTATAATGATATAAAACTACATCCATCAATTAAAAAAATATTATTTCTGGTATTTGCTGTAAAATTTAGTATTCTGTGGCATTTCTCTGGATTCTGTTACTTTAATTTCTTATCATTTTCATAAAAGTAAGTGTGATGAAATGCATCTTCAGCTGTTCTATTTGACTTTGTAATGAAGGAAGAATATGAAGTTTTAAAAGGTTTTGAGATTTTAAAAAGCTTTATTCATTTTTTTTTATGAATTCATTATATTTTTCAAACTAGACTATTAATCTATTGAGGAAATTATTAGTTACATACAATTAATACACAAGGAAAAAGGTCTATCAAAGGGAAGATCAAAATATCGAAATATGGTAAATGAATGTAAAAATGGAATGACGTGATTGAGAACTATTTTGACAAAAAAATATACATTGACTATATGCCTTGTGAGAAATTCATTTGTATGAAACTCTGTTTTAGAGAAACCTGCCTTATAATGAGTTTTGTGCATAAAAGAAATTACGATTAATAGAAAATCATCAATGGTGTTTATACCATTGATGATTTTGTATTCACTGATGATTTTTATAGTATTCATATTACAAGTTTATAGAAGAAATTACATTATAACATATTTACAAAATAATTATGTTTGTAATAACAGCAACCAAACTGTGTAAATAATAAACCGAAGAGACTATAAATCTTAAGTTACTGTTTTTGATAAAAAAATCAACTGAAATTAGATGTAATCAAACACAATGCTTCTTACTCAACTATTTATGCGTTTTGAAGAGGCAATATTTCTCGATAATTCAACTGGTATGAAACACTGAAATGAAAACTTCATAATGAAGACATTCTGCTGGTTTGAATTACACAGTTGAAGTTTTAAGCTTAAAAGTACAAAATAATTTAAACATAATATGTTGAGTAATTAATAAAAAATATAAAATCTTTGTTTCTTTTACAGCTCCATCAGGTGCTCCAACTGAAGTACATGTACATTCAACTGGTGCTCAATCAATGAAAGTCACCTGGAAAGTAATTGTCTGCCAGATTTCTTTTAAAGAAATTCTATTGTAATTTTCTAAAATGCAAACAATATTTTCGAAATGGTTGCATAGAGTTATGTATACTATGTGTATGCAAAGAGGATTTTAAGAGCTTACCATGATATATGAAACATATTTTCAAAAGAAAACGAATACGCACTTTTAAAAGCGTAATGCATTTCATCTAAAATATGAATGATTGGAAACAGTTTTCTTGATTAATGTACAAAATCTATCTAATTACATATTTACTAGTGTTAGGTTTATAGTACGTATTTTACTGAACACACATTTCTCCAAGCGTATTTCATTGAATATACGAACTACCTGTACATTACTTCGACATTGAAGAGGGTACAGGCCCAATTTTGTAGACCTTAAATCTTATTTTTCGGCCACTTTAGATTTCTCTTGTGAGATCAATGCAGCAAGATCATCGGTGTTTTGCATAAAGGACTTCTTAAGCATTATTTGCGCATAAATTGTAAGGCAATACAAAAATTCCTTAGGCAGCTGTAAACTCTGAAATCAACTGGTTAGGACTCATATTTCTGTAATAATTGGTAGTTATGGGTAAAACGTAAATGAAATTAAGAAGCAGTTTTTTTCCTCTTACCAACTTATCTTGTCTCATTAGCAAGACTTTTAGAGGCTTTAAAAATTGTCTCCAGACCTCAGAGATTCAGTTGGAAAACTTTCAGCTATATTGTCACTGCCAAAATTGCTTATTCATTGGTCTGCATTTATCCAACTCAAGGCTTTTGGAAAATGTCACTTGTTGGCGCATATTCATTTTGATTTTATAAACAGCGAAATCCAATTTTGAACTGAAGAATTTCATGAGAAAACATAATTTGTGTATTATCAGTACAATTTTTGCGTCAAGGCGCTAAATGTAATTTGAGAGTTAGACACAGATTACTTTAGAGGCCCCGTTGCTCAAGTTTTCCGGAGAAAAGAACAGTGTTATAAGGATTTTCAGAAAGACTTAAGGGCTCTTCTAACGTGAAGCCATAGGCAATAACCAGGCCCTGCTTTGATGTTTTGAGTTGACGTCGCGTCATTTTTTTTTCCAATTTAGAAGATAATCAAATTAGATTTTGTAATTACGTACATATTTTTGTACTAAACACCCTTTTGAAATAAACACGAATAATTGATTTTTTTATGAAACACCATTACTCGTTTTTACTTAGAAGTAATTTTGGACATTAGTGTGTTTGAACTCCATTTCAGAAATCTGCAGGACATATAAAGTACAAAATTATATAAATTATGGCTTATATACCCTAATAAAGTAAAGAAATTCTTTTTGTCTCACATTCAGTTTGCAAATTTTGCATTAATTCATCGCTGAAACTTTTAAACTGAAAATTATAGTTATTTTAATAAAACGTGTGAAAATTCTTTAAAGGTAAGAGTTTGATTGACATTTTTCAGTCAGTACGTGAGATGTGTAAAAATTCTAACATAAAATTTCTATTGGTTTGCCATCACAAGGCCTTTTCGAATTTTTTTTTGAAATTTTGCACATGTTCACATGGTTTGAAATATGATAAAAGTGGGAATATTTTAGGAAATTTCACAGAAACATTTCTTTTATGTAAGAATAATTAAAAATGAAAGATATTTTAACAATGTGCCAACAGTATAATATTTACTGAAATTATTTTAATAATTTTAATATAAATTGTTTCGCAGTTTGTTTATAATTTTAATGTATATTTAATAATATGAAAGACAACTTAAATTTTATGCTTTCATTATAAAAAGGGATAATATTGCTCATAGGCCACAACTTGTTATTAATTACTTCATGAATCTAGTATCTATTGCTTTATAGCTGACTGCGTTAACAATTAAATAAAAGTGTTGCATAAAAAAAGAAGCTAAATGTAATTTTAAATTTATTTGTTTTATATCGCGCATTGTCCTTTTAACAAATAAATAAATTTTTTAGTGTATGAAACACTCTACCAGGAAGTGCAAATAATTTTGCGAAATACTTGGTTGCATATCATAACACAAAGTTGCTTGCATTCAGTGTTTTTATAATACACAATTTTATCCATATATCATAATGCACGATTTAATTTAATTATCTGAAGTATATTGTGTTGTGATAAAAATCTGGGTTATAAGTCGAATATTTACTAGGCATTTATCATTATGCATTTATCATTCAGTGTTTTTATAAAACAAAATTTTCTCCATATATCATAATGCACGATTAAATTTAATTATCTGAAGTATATTGTGCTGTGATAAAAATCTGGATTATAAGTTGAATATTTACTATGCATTTATCATTATGCCTAATATAGTATTCTTGTAATTATGCATAAATACATACTTAAAATGTGCACATCTAATAACTGCATGCATACCTTCAATTTTATTAATGAAACTGAAAATAGAACTTAATAAAATATAAATTTTAAAATATAGTAGAATACTGTGAAAGTGCTCAATATCTTAAATCCCGGACAAAAATTCTTAATCTTCATGTACTTTTTTTAAGAATCTGAATTAAAAGTAGCTGTCATAATTCATCGTACTTAAATGTTGCTTGATTTAGAACAAAAATGGTGCATTATCGCTACATTTTATACTTTTTACAAATTTCTGTTTAGATTTGTAGGATTTCTCTGTTAATCTCGCTAAATATATCAATTCTATGATATATCTTTGCTAGGTGATGAAATAACTTAAATCTACACAAATTAAATTAAATCTCTCAAACAACTGGCAGTTATTTTTATAAATGAACTAGTACAAAAAATGCATTAATATATTTACATTAAATATCAATTCATTAGCCGCCACCTGAAGAGACTAGAAACGGAGTCATCAAGGGCTATTATGTTGGCTACAAGATGTCTGCGAGCCAAGAACCTTATACTTTTAAAAAATTTGAGAAAGCTCAAGAACAGCTGTCGACATACATTACGGGCCTTCAGCCTTTTACACAATACGACATTGTTATCAAAGCTTTCAACTCTGCTGGAGCCGGTCCAGAATCTACGAAGATCATTGGAAAAACATTAGAGACAGGTATTTTTTTCTTCTAATTTTCTTCTTTTTTCTTGGCATGTTCTTATCTCTTTTCTTTTTATGAAAACTTTACATTTTATGAATTTTATGATTGCATATATATTGCAGCACGATCGTATTCTCTAATAGTGCTTATGGTATAAATAGACAGAATTGAATTCTAACCTAAATTAGAGCCCGAAATAAAATGTGTTATGAATTTTCTATATATACACAGTGTGATGTTCTCATTCATATACTCATTTCATGTATCGGTTTCTTTCATTTTACTTTGTTCCATGAATAAATTTATCTGTTGCGAAAAAATAAAAGGTTAATTTCTGGTAGAGCGGTAGAAATTAATGCAATTTAATGTTTATGAACAGAATGTCTGAAATATGTTATTCCATCGAATAAATTTAGTTATATAATCATATAAACAATGCTTCTTCACTAAGAAAACTTAAGAAGAAAGAAGATAATTTATTTCTTTATATTTCACTTTAACCTTTTCTTATACTTCTTAGCTCCACCAACGTCGCCAGTAGTTCAGATAATTTCAACAACTTCGTCTTCAATTGATTTTAAATGGGAGAAAGACGCTAAAGACAAATCTGCAATTACAGGTGATTTCTTGCCTACATTTTTATATTCAAGGATTTTCATATATTGTTCAAATATAAAAAAAATATCTACATTTCTCAGAAATTAAGTACATTATTATATTTAAAAGAACTGCATTTGAAATATTTCATTAAAAATGCTAGACGATGAAATGCAATAAATCTATTAATTTCAGTACTTTTACTGATATTGTATAGTTTAAACTTTATGTAAGCATCCTGTAATCTACTAAGAAATCTATTAACTTTTTTCTATTGATTCAACATGCTTCTATGATTTAGTTAGCAATATAAAATCATTTCTGTTTCTTTGTTTTGTTTTAATATAATTATAAATAGAACTGCATATCATGTTTTTGAATAATAACACAGCTTTCCCTTTTCCTACGCAATTTCAAATTAATAATTCTTTTCAAATAATTTTTAGGTCTTCAAATAAAAAACAGAAAAGTTCAAAGAAAATTATAGTAATTTCTTTTACACAGTTAGTTTTTGTCTATTTTGAAAAATTTAATACAATATAATTTCAACGTAAATTTGTTGAATATGTATGTTGATATCTATGGTATATTCCTTTTATGAATTTCCTAAGGTCTACTTTAAATAACCCTATTTCATTTTATGCTTTCCTGTTTTAATTAAAACTTTCATTATATTTATTATTGTATTATTACTTTAATCTTGTGTTTTATTTCCAAATATCAAAGGTGAAATTTTCAGCAAACATATTACCTTAATTGGAAATTTTAAGCATTATTAATTTAAAATTATTGGTGAATGCAATTCATATTGAATTTCTTCTTTGAATGCTAAAATAAAAGATAATAAGTGCATTATAATCTTAAATATTTTATAGTTTTTGTATAAACTATTTTTTTGCACTTCCTTAGTATTTTACACATTCCAAATTATTAAAGATTTCAAAAGCGTCTAAACTTTCATTAGAAGACAATAACAGTGTTTTAAGTTACATATAAATTTACCTGTAAGATTATATTTTAGGAAGATTGGTGCAAATTTATAAATTCTGAAATATTATAATTGCGTAAGTGCATAGTTGTTGTTTAACATTTCAGAGCATGCAGAACAAAATAAAAGTAAATTTATCCCCATGTTCCATACAATAACTGTATCAAATTGAAATGTCTAATTACTCCTCTTAATGAAACATAATTCAAAATTTGTAACACTTCCTTTTCAAAAATCCATTATCATTTGATTTGATTGAGTACTAAATCAAAATTTTGAGCAAGCTTTACTTTTCCTGAAAATCTTGGAATCCTATGTTCTATAATGAATGTTCTATAATATATCTTTATGTTCTATAATGAATGAACAAAGGACCTACTAAGTAACTCCTCTAAATTTATGACAATTTATATTCTGTTATTTTAAATATTAGTTTGGCATGAAGGAATAATTCCCAGAGACTTTTGTTTAGCATGTTACTAAAATTTTACTGATTGTTAGGATATAATCTGTAAAATTTTAGTAACACTAACCTTTTATATTTCTTTTAAACTCTTTTGCGTTTCTATTAAATTTCTAATTATATATAATGCAATAAAATTTTAAATAAAGCAATTTGATAAGTATGTGATGTGCCTCTGACTGGAATAAATTAAGAAGTGACTTATGCAATATTAGAATTTCGAAAGAATTCTGTTTTGTAAAAAGAAAAATACCGAATTCCCGTAATTAATTAAAGAAAACATTTTAAATCCAAATGACTTAAACACACATGTTTTTATTGTCATACATATATATTTATATATACCTGAAGCAACGTGCATTTTAATAGCCAAAACGCTCTGCAGTGAGATTGAATACTAATAATCTTAATTTAGCCCTTAGTTTAACATCAATGTAATTCAAAATCCTAAAAAGACCTGAAATGTACTAACCCAATTTCTTGTAATTTCATTTCCGATTAGAATACACTCTGCATTATAAAACTGACGATGGAGAATGGCAACAGCAGCGGCTAGGTAGTAGGCAAGACCATTACACCCTCAATGGTGTTCGATGTGGCACTCGTTACCACTTATACATGACAGCTTCTAACAGTCTAGGAACAGGAGAACCAAGCAAATCTGTTTCGGCTCGAACTTTAGGAGCAGGTAATCTATAATAAAAAGTTATAAATGTTTATTAGAGTTATTTCTTGATTTTTAGGTAACGAAAATTCAGTTTTCTATACCAATTGCAAATTTTCTTTTGATACATTTTCGTGTATAATTATGTTAACTTATCACACATTCGAACGCAGTCAATGCAATTTTGCAATAGAAACATGTATATGAATTGAATAATAAGTATCTCTATGCAGTGCATAAAATATTGCATATATTCGGGTATGGCAAAGTAAAATAGTTAATGAAGACGATTAGTCTGTGCAAGTTAAAAAATAAATCAATATATGTTGCATAAATTTGAAATATACATGCATTTTTTTATTTGCATTAATAGCAGATGTCAATAATACATTGTGCCTTTTAAGTTTATGAAAAAAATATATGTAAACAAGAAAATATTTTAAATTTTACGCGTCTAAAGCTGATGTACAACGAATAATCAAATATATTATAATTTATACTATATTATGAATTAATGTGGTCGAAAGATTTTTGTTGGCGAAGCGAAAACATTAATTTTAACCGAAAACAAATTTGGGTCAGTCAGATAATAAAGAATGCATTTTAATATATTAAAAAATATAATTAAAATATTTTTTAAATGTAGTTTAAAATATTAGAAAATGTAGTGTAAAATATTTAAGAATATATTTAAAAATATTAAAGATATAATTTAAAATATCAATTTCAAATTTAATATTTCACTTGTTTTCCGTTTTCATCATAACATACTATAAATTAAAAATTTAATTAGAGAAAAATCCAGGAAGTGAAAAGCCCAAAACTATGCTCATAAAATAATGACTAATGAACATATATCTCGAAAACGAACTCTTCAGGAGTTTTATATAAATCATGTAAAATGAACTATTTAAAATAGGAATGAATTAAAATAATAATAAAACTTTCAAATATTAAAGAAATTCCTCTTTTATCGTGGTAAATCTATGTTTTATCTCTCTTTTTGAGTGTCCTGCTGAAATTTTTATGAACATAACTAAATAATGGCATGATTTCACTGAATTCAAGCTTCAATTATTCATTTCTATATTCTAATAACTTTTTTGCACATTCCAGCTCCCCTTCATGACAATCCTTATTATTCGTTATTATTTCTGGCACTTCTGCCTGCTTCGATCGTCTGATAAAATCCTATTGCTATTCTTGCTACTTTCTTCTTCGATCCTCGTGGCAATGTGACCGAGCTTTATTTTCAAATATTTGAATTCCAAAAACAACTTCATCTAGTTGTGGTCTTGCCACTCTCTCATCCTACTGGATTACGATATGAGCGATCTTTTCCTTCAGCTATTACTGCGTAAGCGTAAAGAACTTATTTTCTGTTTACATATTAGCTATAAATTTTCTTGCACTAAATATCACAAGCCAAAATGTCAAATCTTATTATTTTCTTTAATTAATTATCTAGGTACTTCTAAAATGGATTGCGCACAGATAATTCGCATACGAATGTTTTGAAGTGAAATTTATCGTTTATTTTCATCATTACTATTGATGTGTCAGCATTTTCATAAACCGTTAGGTTGCAAACATTTCATAAACGAAAGAGTTCTGATTGTTAAATTCGCTTTGTACTAACTGGTTTGATTCTTAATTTTACTTTGTACTTTGCGATTTCTCACATTAAATTGTAACTTTAATGTTTCTATTGATAACTTCATATGTAATGCTTTACAAGCACTTTCTTACATTATATATAATTAATTCTTTTTTCCTTAGCTCCTATGTCACCTCATGAATCAGCCTTCCTCCAACCCAATTCGACCTCAGTGACTTTGAATCTTAGAGCCTGGCAAAGCGGTGGTTGCCCCATCCGACATTTTGTTGTGCAGCATCGCCCTAAATACCAGAACCAATGGACTACTGTATCCGAGAAATTGGATATGCCGAGGGACTTTTATGTGGTCCGGCATCTTTCGCCGGACAGAGAATACGTCGTCATGGTAACCGCTCACAGTGATGCAGGACTCACGCAAGGGGAATATTTGTTCCGGACGTTACCTGCATCAGCAATAGGTACAAATCTGAACTCGGGATGAGTAAAATCCTGAGATATAAACGCATATAAAAATGCGTTTTCATTGCTTTCATAAAATTCATTAATAAATATTTAGGCAAATTCAGAAACTATGTTTAAACACATTTTTCTGTAAGAACCATTCAGATTTTATACATCTTTAATGCTCTTTATATTCCATTATAATTTTAAAATATTGAAGAATAGGAATGTAGTGAGTTACGAAAATAGAATGAAATTGTATGTAATTATATAGTGTATAAAATCACATGATAAATAGAAGACGAATTACAGTGGGGAAAAGGTGATTATTTATACTGCCTGACTGAAGGCATGTATATATTAAACAGAAACACTCAATCTTCACACACTATTCAGTACTAACTTGATTCCTGTGATCTTAAAAATATATTTTTCTAATTTTGGAAGTCAGCATAATGCTATCACCTGTGTATTCCTTTGACTTCGAAGAATAAATATACTTCCTTAAAGCAGGGGCAAGTAGGTTTTATAACTCTCAGATCTGTAGCATTTTAACTTCTTAAAAAATCGCATAAAAGGAATTTATTCAATTTACATTCATTCATTCGTTAAGGGAGTCAGAACTACTTTTAACTGGGATTGTTTTCTGTAAAAGCATTTTCCGTGGAAACTTATCTTTTAAAGCTTATGACTAAACGCGCCATTGATTAAGACATTTTGTTGACGATTTTTTTCAAATAAAATTTAGAATTCTACATGGGGATATTTAAGGCAGAATTTTTTCTTAAAGTCAGCAAAAATCAAAGACTTTGCTGTTCACAGTTAGAAATATTTAGTTAGAATTTTATTTTCTGCGTTCCATGACGATAATATAACAACAAAATATGAAATTAAAAATAAGCGAACGCGTTTCCTCTTTGGTGTTTTAGCCCGAACTTGCAAAACTGCTGCTTGGGTCTGTAAGAATTCATTTATTAAATAGAAGATTTCGCAGTGGTAATTCTGATATTAGAGCTTCAAGCCAAATACGAGAACAAAAATTAATTAAATAATGGGATGATTCTTACATGAATATGCAGAGTATGCATGCAAGTTTCAAAAATCCAAGAAATGGTAAAATGAATTTAAAATTTGGCTGTTAAGTTTCCTACGTGATAACTATTATGCACTCAACTTTAATTACCACTTAAATTTAATTAACTGAAATTAAAATTAATATTTAATTAGTTTATTTTCCCTAAAAGGAATTGTCATTTACCTTTCTATTTCGTTTACAAGAGCTATTAGTTTTTATTTATTATTCTACAGTAAGTGCACAAAAAGCACATAAGCTGTAAGTGTAAATGGAATTGTTCTGTAAATAAAAACTGCATCAGATCTTGCTGATGCAATATGATCTAACATTGATGATCATCTAGGTAAAAGGTAAAAAAATGAAGTGAGAGTTATTGTCCTTTTAACCGGAATTTTGTAATATGAAATAAAAAAAGAAATAATCTACAGATTTGGAGGAGTTTGCTGTTTAAAAAAAGATCGAACCGTCAGGTAAACAGCCAATATTTAGCTACTTCTCCCTATAATATTGAAATAAAAATGGACTAATAAATATAACTAATTTTTTAAGATATTTAGCAGGATTATGCTCGTCAACACATTGCATATCTAAATTCCGGTAACTGTTCTACATACAAAGTCAGTAATGATTTCATTTCATCGTGCAAATAATTAACGCATGTAATATTTTTTATTTATTTATTTATTAATTATTATTATTTATTATTATTATTATTATTTTATTTTGCAAATGTTTTATGCTCTTTGTAAATTATAAGTATATTTTTATTTATACTATATGTTTTAGCAAGTTAAAAAATGTCTAAATTAATGCTTTAGATAGATATTTCAATTATTATGCTTTACGCTTTTCAGTATAAATAAAGTATAGTTGATTAGACAAATTTAAACCATAAGCATTTTTTTGAATACGGTCGTGCTGAACGTCAGCGTGCTTCTTTTAGCAATAGATTTGAAAATTTACGTAAGTTTAATATTTTTTCTTTAAACAAAATGTGTAATTTATTTACAAATAACTACAACAATATCTGGAATATTGTATCAGTTTACCATGTGTAATACTTATATTAAAAACATTATTTTAGTTTTAAAAAAATAAATATTTTTAAAACAATATTTCATTTTTGAACAAACTTCTCTTGCAATTTAAAAGAAGCACGCAATTGATCTTTTCTTATTTATTTTAAATTTCAAGCAACTTATCTCTGAATGCAACGTAGACTCTTTTTTTTTTTCTTTCCTTCCCAGTGCCAACTTCTTCTCCTGCCTTCGGCAAACGAGAAACGGATTTGCCTTTCTACAAGAATGTGACGCTTGTAATACCAATTGTAGTTTCATCTTTGGTGCTTGTCATCGTTATTTTTATCGTTATAGTTTGTCTCCGAAAGCATTCCGAAGATAGAGAAGGAAGATTAGGTAAGAATTTCCAGCTTTAGTTACTAATAAGTTTACTTGCGTATAGATGGCGACACTAAACACTTAAATCAGAAATTCATCTATGTATAGAACGAATTGTTATGCTTTTCATTTATAGATGGCGCCACTATGTAACAGTAAAGTAAAAAAGAGAGACTCCTATTTGCGCTTTTGTATTTTAAAACTATTTTGAAACAATATATTCGCGGAGGGGGGAGGAAGTTCAGCAAAATAATTTAGCAATTGCAAAAATAACATTCAGCAATCCCAAAAATTGTGATTATTATGCAACAAACTGTAATAAATATAAACAAAATACAAACGTATAAAATAACATATTTTCCTTTATTTGCCGCATTTAATCATTATAAACTTAAAATTTGTGAACATTGTGCAACAAATTATTGCAATGATAAGCAAAATGTAATTGTATAAATTAACAGATTTTTTCCCTCTGTATTGATAATTTTAAAGGGGGGAAAATATTTACATGTTGCACAGAAGGATCTTATTTATTTTATTAATTATTTTTATTACGAAAAGGAATTACATTTATTGTTACATCTAACTTCACATACGGTATTATTCACACAAACGTTTTCGGTAAAACCATTTTGAAGTGCTAACAGAGGTTTTTCACTTTATCTCGTTTTGAATATTGCAGTTATTTGAATTTTTCCTTATTTTTGATACTCTCTACATCATATGTTATCAGTTATGAAACTCAGTAATTACTTTTTCAGATTATGAAAATAGGAAAGATGCGTTAATGATGAGCGATATGAACAAACAACTCAACATCAAATCATCGAAACCATCTCATTATTCTTGTCCTGCAGGTGAGTTGTAAAATGCGCAACCTCACACCAAATATTTAATTCAGCTGTATTAAATATGTGTAAAAAAGGAAATTCTGATATTCAAAAATTTTACAACTATATTTGTATCGGTTATTTTAATTAATTATATTTTACAACGATATTTTAATTCTGAAGATTTTATATTTTATAATATATATTATTCTAGCATATAAAATTCATTGAAATACTGTAAAACATCGAATTTCGTAATAACAGGATATTTACATTATTTCTAAAGAAATTGCGCTCTGTAAAAGAAATGAACTATATAGTTTAATAACAAGATTTTTCACTTAGTTTCGTCAATTAATTAGTTATAAAATATTTTATAGCATAAAACATAACTTTATAACATATAATGTGATATAACATCCAACATAACTTTATAACTGAATACTATTTTAAACATTTATTTTTTATCATGATATTCTAATATTGCATATTTTATGCTTTGTAATACACATTATTTTAGCATACATATTTATTTTAAATATTCTGAAACATCACACTTTATTTATCATAACAACATATTTGCTGTATTTTTGTGGAATACCACACTGAAAGATTTCATCGTAGAGTTTAACAGCATCATTTTTTTAATTTTTACTATTGGAAAGTGTTTCACATTTTCCTACCTTCTTTAGCTACTAAAGTTTGCATTCACTTTCACAGAGAAAGTTAGGCTAAATCTTTTAAGGGTGTTCCCGCATTTTATTTCCCAGTTTTCGATTTTTATCATATCTACACCATGAAATTTCATATGACTACTTCACGGATTACGATTAAACTTATCTGTGTGATTATAATTAATCTTCATAGATTACGATTAATCTTATTTCTGATTATGATTAATCCTCGCAGAATATGATTAATCTTCACATATTATGACTAATCTTATCTGTGATTATGATTAATCTTTTCACAGAGCATGATTAATAGTTCTTCTTCCCTTATTCGATAAGCCATCGAATTTCCACTACTATTCGCAGGGCAACACCTCTCATAGGAATCCCTTCTTTTCGTTTTCTACGTTAAATGCCGTAATAGTTGTTTTTTTTTTTTCTTTTACCAAGACTGCACATTCTTGGTCACTTCAGCATCACGATTTCTTTCGATTTTCAGTTATGACAACAAGTATATTTTAAGTACCCGCATGATCAATAAAAAACATAGTTATCAGCTGGATTTGAAACATCGTTAGTGTTTGCAGTTATACTGTCGACGTGGAAAATTGCATTGAAACCTAGTGTTATGAAAGAACTCTTTCAAAATGGTTAGCAGGACAAAAGGATACCACCTTTAATAATTCACATTTGAATGATATCCCGGATAAAGATCTTACTCTCACCATGAGCGCCTATATTAGTATGATTAACAGCAAACCATGTTGTTTCGTTCAAGAGACCTAGTTGATTCATTTTCATGTCGTTCATTACTGTTTTGAGAACAAATAAAACTTGAATAGAAAGAAGCTGAAATTACTGTAATAAAAACATTCGATATATTTGTTTATTATAGTTAATAACTGAAATCCAAATTTAATCTGTAACGTGGCATTACGTTAGAATTTTGATTTAGTCATGAAAGATAAGCATGACTTTTAGCGACGAACTCATACTAGCAATGTACTTATTTGTTTGTGGTTTTGTGCATTACATTTTTTCCGGAGTCCTTGACTCTAATAGTTCCTCTTTTTCTTGCATTATTTATGTTCCGTTTTTGATATCTTAATATGTTACCTATTTCCATTTTTTTAGCTTCCAGTTTCATTGATGATAACTTATTAGCACATGTAGATTTTCCCACTATTGAAAAGATTTTTATTAAACCAACAACTTAACTACTGTGCTCTTTAGTTCAGCTTTCCTGCACCAATCTATATACTGTTACCAATTCTGTGCATAAGTAGAAGATTTTAGTGCAGCTATATGTGCGAATGTCGTATTTTTCTGCATAAAGTAACATGAAAAATCTAGAGAAGCGAAGCTTGCTGGAAAAATAAAAATTAAGGGGAAAGTCTATTTAAACATTGAGTAAATAGCTGTTTCGCTAGATTGGTGAGATATCGCCAAGCTGGCAACGATTTTGGCGACATTTTCGCCCGGTTTCTGTATAACTGTAATGGGCATTGCAATTGAATAACTATAACTGATGTTCTATATTGCTATAACAGTAATTCGGTCTTCATATACCTTCCAGTAATTTCGAGAAGCAATAAGTACTGGAAATATCTCGGCGGCCGGGAGAAAACTATATAAGACCGAAGAGAGCATCTGCTCACAGTTATTAGTTCACGCAACAATATGTTAACATAATTTGAAATCACCAAAACGTATAATGATCTTGTTATGATAAAAATAATACCATATACATATATGTCTGCATATACCGCATTTTCTTGCGTATCCCGCCTGGATTTTTAGTGCCTGGTTCTGAAAATATTATAAATATTATCGCTATTTTACCCTTCCTCAATGCATTCAAAAAATGAGCTTCCTATATTTTAAATGGATTCGTGCACATAGTCATTCCTTTCATCTTACTAACAAAGACAAAACCCTTGCTAACCACCTGGGAACATCAAGCCGAACATTTTCTTTTAAATGTTGAACTTTATGCCATCCTAAGAGAACAGACCAGCCACATCGAATCAACGGGAACTAACATTCAGTTTACGACTTCGCTGAGACAGCTTCACATTTGCCTTCTGTGAATTTCCATAAACATTATTTATGAATGATTTAAGGCCTAAGGTGTAGCAGGGATAACAATAAAAACAGAGTCAAAATTCAAGTTACAGAGAATTAGAAATAAAGTTATCTTATTATAGTACATTGTAGTGTTAATACTGCTATGTATTTTTATTGGAACGTATGTTTCTTTTAAAGAAGTAATATTGCGCTAGTTATCTGCAGTTTATCCATGACTACTTCTTATCGATATATATATATATATATCTATATAATATATAGATATATATATACATAATGTAAAATAGATTAAAACAGATAATACTCATCATCAAAATAATGAAATTCATCCAATAAATGAATAAACATATACGATATTTACAAGAGATGATGTTTTAAATAAATATTTCTTCAGAAATTGCCAAAGATTTCATGATAGCTCCTCATTATTTTATTTATACTTTTTGCCTAATATTATTTGTCTCGAACAGTTGTAAAGCATTTTTTAACTTTTTATCATATGCTCTAACGATGGTACTGGTGTTTTTGTAATTGTCTACTACTTTTACCTGTGTTTTTATTCTTTCCTTATTTCCTAATGATTGCATACTGACATGAACATTTAGGTGTGCGCTTTCGCACGGACTGGATAAATTGCATAACTGTGTCTCAAATAATTTTAATTTAAATCTTGTTCTTCTTTTCTTTCAACTGAAACCTATTAAAGTCGCATAGAAAAAGATACTAAGTTTTTTAATTCTGAATGATACATAAGGAAAGTACGTCTGTTTCCTTTGTTAATGCTACATTACATCTCCGTCTTTTATTATATCTCTTCTAGCATTCTTAGACTTGAACGATTCTACGTCGCTATTATTATTATTATTATTATTTTCATTTTTCGCAAAGGATGTTATGCTTATAAATTACACCAATCTACCTTTCCAATACTGTAACTTACATCTATAAGCAGCCTTATAAAACTAACATACAATCATACAGTATAACATACCATATGGTGTTTATTTATAACTAATGCAGACGATGTGCTTTACTTGTTTCCGATGAATTAATTTGTTTGTTCTTTGAGACACAATTGCCTAGGGAAGATGATCAAATTTTCAAGTTTGCAGCTATTTTAAACGGTTGCTTTTTCTCGAGATAATTTTATAATGTACTATGAGTTTCTATTTTCTAGTATTTTTAACTTTCTTAATTTATTAAATTTTTGTCTAATTTTCTATTATGATTCTAAGCACTTCCCAGTTGTCGTTTCTGAAAAAAAAAAATAACTTTGATTATCTATAAAATCTGTGATTACTATATTTCTTTTTATGGTCTAAATCAATGCAATTAACTTTCTTATGAACCATTAACTGTTACAGAAAAGAAAAAAAGGATAAGTGCTTTAATTCCTTTTAAGCATGAATGAATCCGTCCTTGGTATCGATTATTATTTTTCTGAAAGGATACAAGTTACGTTTGATAAAATGTTTGCACATTTAATCTGTTTGCTATCCCTTAGATTACCTACAATTTTAGATTTTAATCATTAGTGTACTTGCTTGTGCATAAATTTTATCTCTTATTAGAGTCTATATATGTGTTACTTTTTAAAGGAAATAAAGGAGACTATGCTGAACCATATGCTTGCATTGAACCCGTCTCAACAAGGCAGGTGAGATTTAGCATTGGAATCACTGTCGTTTTTAAGTCACTTAAATTCTATTTTCTTCTTAGATTTTAATAACTAAATATTATTGAATGTTATCTTTACAAAACGTTGAACGGTTTAGTATCTAAATTTATATTTATGTTGTGTTTTTAATTTTGCACTAATTTTGATTTTTTGTTTCAGAATAATTAACTTACTATTCAAGAAAGTGATAATTTATTTATGCTTGATATTATCCTCTAAAAAATGCCAATTGTGTGCAAATGTAAATATATTTGTCAAGGATAATCTGCAAAATTTTCAGTCTTAGGCATGTTTATATTTATGCCCGTCTTATGATTTCCTCTCTCTTTGTTATTAGCATGTATGTATTTGTTTAATTTATTTTTCGTTGATGAATAATGTACATTCGTAACTGCAATATAATTTCAAAATGTTACACATTAAAAACTTGACGACCAGAATATTTCTTTTTCTTCCGTTTGAAGTAGGGATATTCGGAACACATCAACCTTGGATTCCATGCATTAGATTGCTCTAGGCCAGTGTTTTCCAACATTTTTTGTGCTATGCCCCATCTAATCCTCTCTAAAATTCCTATGCTTCCCTTAGAATATACATAATTTTTTATTTTTAAAAACTGAAATGTTCAAGAAAGAAATTTGAATTGCTAGGTTTTAAAAAGAAATCACTAGGAAATTTTGTGAGCAAACTCACTAAGTAAACTTTCAAAACATATATTGGAGAACTGGAATTCAAGTGCAAAATCATTTTAATGAATTTCTTCTATATTATTTTAAGTATTGGTAATTATTTATTATTTGAATTTAGTGGGATGCTTGCGCTTGATGCTTGCTGCAAACAGATTTTATGTCAGGTTCGAACTTTAGTCTCAAGTCTCCCCGTTTTATTACATCCAGCCGTTTTTTTTATTTTTATTTTTTTTTTTTTTTTAAGCAGCAAATTGTTTTTCTCAATAAATCCGTATTCAGCTAAATATAAAGACGAAAAAGGTAACAATAGTTCTCTTGCACATTTTGTTGCATTGTTGCATTTAGATATTTGATATCGATTTCCTCACAAGGTCATTTTTATATTAAATAAAGTTTTAATTGACTCATCATTTTGCATTCCTGCGAGTTCTTGATATTACGTATTTAAAATATCAGCCAAATCCATTAACATTAGCTGCATCATCCAAGTTGGGAAATCAGAAAATCTTTCTTTTAAATCAGCCGATAAAATTTTCAGATGATTAACAATATTATGTATACGGTATCAGTCACTTCGCATTAATGAAGTCAATGAAACTTTTTTTTTTTTTTTTTGTAAATATATGCCTTGTTCGTTTAATATATTTAGTTTTTGAATGATATTGGCTAAATAACTCACAAATGCCTTACCGTCAGCCTTTAACAAATTTTTCATTTCAGGTTTTTCACTTAAAAATAACTTTAGAGTATCAAATATTTCCATAAATCTTTCCAAGCAGTTCCCTTTCGACAACCATCTTTTTGTTCTTCACAAAATAACTTGAAGAGAAGTTCACATTTGGTACTATCTTTACTAGCATTGATACACTTTATAACTGAATTCAGTACTTCATTTAGAACAGGCGAAATGTTTCTAGATACCAGGTTTTCCCTTTTGAATAACACAATGCACAAGAAGCATTTCTGAATTCTCATCCAACAGTTTTATGCAAAACGTTTTTCTTCCCCATATGTTTTTTATTGTCATATTTTTTACCTCTAAGTAATTTTTAGCTTACTATAAATATTTTTGGAGGGATTGGTGTTTTCTAATGATTTACAGAATAGCATTTATTTGCTAAAATAACCTTTATCAATAAATCTTACCTAAGTTGTAAATACGGCCTCGGTGTCTCTCAAAGTTGATTCATCCAAATTATCTCCTTTAGTATGATTTTTCCAAGATTTAACGATTAGTGTTCAAGTTTGATAACTAGCGTGAAGAGTATGTATGATTAACAACTACATTTAAAGAACTTAATTTTAAAAAATTACTTTAAAGAAACTGAAGTTACTAATTTAACTTAATTAAAGAAGAAATTTTGAAAAAGAGTAACATTAAACTATCTATTTACTGCATTATGAGCAGTAAATAGAGAGTTTAATGTTGCCGTTTCTTCAGAAATTTTCTTCAAAGTTTGAAAATAATTCAGAGCATTAAGTTTCGCCCTCAAATTTGTCTCAAGATAATCTCATTTCTTTGATTCGTTTGTCACGCATTGTTAGCATAAAAGACAAAAAAGTAACCATTCATTGTGTATAGCAGGCAGAAAACAAAATTTTAAATATTCCTCTGAATCTGACGAACTTTTGTCTTGCTTGCACCACTCATTTCACTAAGGGCTGAAAGAAAGAAGTATAAGATCAATTAAAAAATTCGTCGCACCGCTAAAGCAGCTGCTATTGCCATTCAAGGGAAGTATAATAAAAGCACGTACTATTGCCATTCAAGGGAAGTATAATAAAAGCATGTACTATTGCCATTCAAGGAAAGTATAATAAAAGCAGCTACTATTGACATTCAAGAGAAGAATAATATACATGTTGCTGTTTCTACAGTAAAAAATAAACTGATTTCGTTGGCTGACATGTGCGAAACAGATCTAGAAAGCGTAATGTGTCAGTTAGTTACATGCCCTTTAAAAACATTCTAAATGTCCATGTCCACAGCGAAAATTCTTTATAAAATATTTAAAATGCACCGCACTTTAAACATTTTTACGCATACATTACTTACACTATTCTTTATTTTTGGGAATAAAAATGACATTTGAACGTCTTTTGTCCTCTTAAACCCTGGACGAGTCCATTTTCGAGTCCCGCCCTTTAACAATCGAATTTGGCCTGTGGGACGTGGACAACTGGTACTGAGCTTAGGCCGAGTGTTCTCTCTTGTTTTGACTAAAGAAAATGGTTGAATCCATTATTTCTTAATTTATGTACTTAAGTCACTGTGTTTATAGTAAACAATTTTATGTCTAATCTTGTAACAATTAATATTGCATGTAATTCGATTCCATGTTTTTATTGGAAGTGAAAATGTTCAGATTTTTCAAATATGTTGGTAATAATATGACTGGTTTCTATTAAAACGAAAAATATTTTTTAAATTGAAACTATCTCTTGTGTTCAATATTAGTTCTAATACCAAAATAAAATTAAAGAATATTTAATTTGATTTATATGTTTATTCTGTTTCTTTAAACTACCAAACTCATCTCAAGTTACCATTAAGGTTAGTCTGCTTATCGTCCCATTTGCCTTTAAACTTAAGCAGAAGATTAAAATAAAACTAATTTCTTAACATTTCGACCTGAGACCTGACGGTTACACAAACTCAAAAGTTTAACATAAACTGAAGTCTCTGAATTTCAGGAAGTCGTATGCTCAAATTGAATTGAATTGTAAATTCAAAATCAATAGCCCCTATAAAAACTAGGTTTGCGAAGCAATAACGGCTAACAGAAGCTTAAGCAGATAAGATAAATATAGCAATAGCAGCGACGCTAAACAGGGCTTATGCTGCCAATGATATGTCTTAAACTAAGCTGCCAAGGGTAAAATGACAACCTAAACTGCCATGCGCTCTGTTTAAAAACTCAGGAACTCTGAGCTTAGTTAAGCTTTTATATTTTAACCAAATCATCTTCTAGTGAAAGTTCATAAAGGGGAAAGTAAAGCCAAAACAATAATCGGTTTATTAACATAAGGACTTAAAGATTTACGTAAAAATGT
Organism: Stegodyphus dumicola; assembly: GCF_044657685.1. Taxonomy (NCBI): domain Eukaryota; kingdom Metazoa; phylum Arthropoda; class Arachnida; order Araneae; family Eresidae; genus Stegodyphus; species Stegodyphus dumicola. Next base: position 91,187,205 of record NC_140772.1, on the reverse strand, counting down.
TGTGGCTTTCTTTCGAAAATACACGAATTTCAAATTGTCTTAAATTCACATGTAGAACAAAGAAACATAATTGTTCATTTGATAGTGTTGAATAAAACAAGTAAAAAATGGAGAAAAGGCAGGATGAAAATCGAATTATGCAAAAATTTAGAAACTAACTTTTTCATAATTTATTCTGGCATTTAAAATTATCTAAGCGGTTCTGATGCATACTTAAGCCGTAAATTAACAAGCAGTAAAAGACAATATACTGCTCAGCCCTATCTTAAATTCACCTACAGGATTGGCTATAAATTTTGAATAAACTTCTGAGCTATATTGCTGAATTACCCAATTTTGCAGAATAATTAAATCGTCGTTTTTTCGCTCATAAGTATCGTAATAAAGGTTAAATATTCTTTAAGAAATCACTTTTCCTTTTTAAACATTTAAGATAAGTGACTAATTACCATCGATTTTCATTAAATGAAATATCGTTTGCAGCAAATGCAAATAATGATAAAAAAAGCTTAATTTTTCAGCTTCAAAAAGCAAAAAACTTGATGTGCCAGCTGAAAAATTATTTTTACCGTTTCTGGATCGATGGATAAGCGAAAACACAACGATGGATAAAGCTCCATCGTTGTGTTTTTTTTTTTTTTTTTTTTTTCGTTTAAATATAAGTAAAATGAAAATTGAAAATATTTTTCATTTTACAGTTACTCAAAAGTTTGGAAGTTAAGAAAGGACGTTGACGTTAAAATAGTAAGGTATTCTAAAAATCTCAGTTCATTTCTTTCGAGAATTCATTGATTATGTCACTAGATTCACATTGAAGAAAAAATGCATATGCACTGAAAATGAAAACAAAATTAAGTTTACTTTCTCTTAAACGCATTGCACGTGTTTCAAACCTTAGAAATTCCTTTTATCAAAATATCATTCCTAGCATAAATAATTTGTTTGCATTCGAGTGCTTGTACAGATGAACGTAAAAACACAATTTTCCATCGAAATATATTTTATTTTAAACTACAAGTATTTAAAATTTCTATAATTCTTAATATACATATACGTATCTGAATAAAATCGTACTTAAACTAATTGCTTATTATGAGCATGAAATATTTTCCCACCTATGAATTCTTCCTTCGGCGTCAAAATAAAAAAAAGAAAAGAATAATAATAATAAAAAATAATAAATAAAATAAGTTGCTTTATTCAAGATTTAATTTTTTCGCACATTTTCGGCATAAAAAATTTCAGGAATTTGTGGATTTAGCTATTTTTCATTTATAAATTAATCATGTGTGCATAATATTCAGAGATCTCTTTTATTTAGTGATAGGTTTTTGTAACGAAAAAAGCTCGTCATAAATATTGATCGATGGAACGTTTTATTTTAATTCAAAATGCAAATGCATGCAAAAAAAAAGCCCTTTTTGTCTTTTTTCTTTATTATTATTTACTTTTTTGTTTCTCTATATCTTTTTATTTTTGCCAAAAATATGATTAAAACTCTTGATGACATATTTTTTCTCGTGTTAAGATAAAATAAAAATCATAATAATCTAGCTTAAGTGATTACATTAGAACTTTTTAACTCTATGCGTAAACATGGTTTTAACCGTAAAAAAACTCAAATACTTGTAAACTAGCTTAAATGAGTTTTTTTGGTATTTTAAGTATCTATTTTAGCCTTATTGTAGGAATCGCTGATAGGAATTAAATCATAATCGCCTTATATTTGCAAAGATTCTCAAAAGTAAGATATAGCTAGAATGAACCTTTGAACCGACCATACCAGCAGTCAGCAGTCTGAACCTCTTGGCCACTTAAAGCTGCAATTCATATTTGCACATGACATTGTGTATTTATATGTATAAGGTATATATGTACATATGTTCACATGATGAATTAAAAGTTGGCAATGTATTTGTTAACGATGACAAGCCGATTCATGTGATTCAGTAAAGGAATCGTATCAAATTGATTGCTTTTTATTTTTGAAGTTATATTTTTAATGTGATTACAGATAATTTGGCACAAAAAACGCGCCTTTAATTTAATAAATGTTTAAATTTTCAGTGTGTGAAGAACAAACCATGCATGTGATGAAAGCAAAGTAGGAATGTATCGTACCTGAGATGGAAAACCTTTTCAGTTGTTTTGTCCATATTACATGGAACAATGGTTGCCAAAGCCTACTCCAAAGAGAGGTTGGGTTTCTATTTTTCCACCCCAGTTTTGCGGAGCCTCACCCCGGGGGATCCAGGGGTCACCCACCCCTCTCTTCCCTTCCACCAAACCCATGGAGGTATGACCAAACCCACCTCCATGACAAACCACACGAGAGGACGTTGGGCTCGCCTCATATTGAGAGTTACCGCACCTACACGATACATTTACAAACATCCATGTCTTCTCCAGAATTCGAGCCCTTGCTCTTCGGTACTGCAGTAGGCTCCCCTAACCACTTTATACTATCTGGACGACAACCTTTTCCGGTGTAAATTAGTTTTGGATTAACTTAAAATCTAAAAAATAATTAAAAATCTTGATTAAATGTTTGGATTTTGATTCGCAAAATTTAAAATTATTATTGTTTGAAGTGCTATTTAATTGCCTGCATCGTTATCGTTGTATAAAATTCATAAGGCATTTTAGAGCTGTTTATTATCAGCGTAACTAATTTAGGGTGGAAAGAGCAAACAACCTAATTAAAATTAAGGGCATATTCAATACTAAATTGAGAATTTTATCTTCTTATCTTATAAATATATACATATATATTTATTTACTCATTGCAAAAAAAAAAAATCTCAAAAATATTTAAAACTATTAAAGCAGCCCAAAATTCTGAGAAATTATTTTGAATATAATATAATAAATCTCAATTTTATTATTGCTTTTGTCTTTAAAAATCTCTCTGTGAAATAAGTTAGCTTCTAATTTCCTTTTATTTCTATGCAAGCTAAATTAGCTTTCTATTTACATTTATTAATATATATATATATATATATCATATAAGAGTTTTCGAATTTTGTGTTTTATTTTACATTTTTATTCAAAAATTCTTCATCGATCAATAACATTATTACTGTCGTGAAAGCACATATGAAAAATAAGTGATTATTATAAAAATGTATATCACTGAAATTCCGCGGTTGAATTTAACAGATTGCGATGCAGTACTAAATTAAAACTAATCATTAGTTTAATGTTAAGCATGTAATGTTAAACATTAAATCTTTCCTTTGGACTATGATGAGATATTCCAAGTCTCCAAAAGAAAACTCAGGTTTAATTAGCTGAATTTAATTAAATAAACTACCCTTACCCTAAATAACCAGTATTTTTTCCTAACACATTGGTCTCATAAAAATCACATAGTATGTTCAAACTTCGTTTACTTACTTTACAAACACATTTATAATTTAAATTATAAAAGCACTATGACCGACACAGGCAAAAGCAGAAAACATGCTATAGTCTTATGTTTACTATGAAAAAAGTAAACTTATTATTTCAGAGTAAAATGTGGGCGTGAGGTGGTTAAGAGAACTCAATGTTCAAAGTTTGCTTTCCTGTGTAACAAAAGAGATAACTTGGCATGTAGAAGGATAAATTGATCACATACTGAAAGAGTATTTTTAACATTATTAGTATCTGTTCCTACAAAAATTTCCAATAGGAATACCGTTAATTACACACATTTTTAATACCGGTTATAATACTGATTCTTACAATTTTGGTCGTAATTTACGACCTGTTAGGCTTCTTTGTCCATTTTCCTTTACTTTACTTCTATTGCATTTTCCAAATTCGTTTCTTAGTTTACTTTTTCAAATTTCTATAATTGTAAAGCCATAATAATTTTGTCCTTGTACTTTAGTATACTAGGTTTCTTATCGTTAGCAAAGATGTTGGAATTCTGCTTGAAAAGCTTTAATTTGAGATCCGATGCAAAATAAATTCTTGAAACCCAGTAATTATTCAGGCCTTTGCTTGCATTATAAAAAAATTGTTATTCTAATTTACTTGCATTTAAAGTTTTTTTTTTTTTTTTTTTTTTTTTTTTTTTTAAATATTAAAGAAATTCCTTGCAAGTTTAAAGAAAACCTATTTCGGAATATTCAACCATTGTGCATCATCACTTGCGATGGTCCTTCTTTCAACGGGAGTGCCCTAGGCTTCAATAGAAAAGAAAAAAAAAAAAAAAAAGGCGAAGCTTCATTTTAGCATTCCTCAAGTTTATTGGGAAAATACTCGAATGTTTGATGTCTTCTTTCTGCTTTTATTTGCTATCTTAAAGTAAGAGTACCCGTAAGAAGTAACTAAACAAGGGTTTATTAAAGGAAATCGATAAACGCTGAAGTCAGTATCTGAGGTAGAAACTAATCTTAACACAATTAAATTCAAGAAGTTAGTTAGAAATTCAAAATTAAAAAAGAGCTTGTTTGAGACAGGCAAAAGAATCTTTACCATCCGTTTTAGAAACTTATTATTTTTTTTATACGCAGTCACTTTTTAAATGTTTACTGCATTAAACATTTATTCGGTATAAAGCTAATGTTTATATACTGTAAGCTGGTATCGTGGAGCTAATTTTTGAAAGTTATAAGATATGATATTTTATTTAGCAGTTTCGAATATTACTGAAATTAATTTATTTAAAATCTTAGTCGTTTTCTGCACTTGGATAAAAGAATTTGAAATGTACCACAAAATCGCTTATAAATTAATCGAACTACAAGAATATCAAGAACATGTTTAACTAAGAATATGTAAGTTGCAACTACATGCTTAAACATAATATAGACATGAAAACAGCCTTAACGAGAAAATTCGTACATGCAAGCACATTTTTGTATGCGCTTCTTAATCTAGGACAACTCTTCTCAGCCATTTTTTGTTCCATGCAAACCTTTCACTGTTACTCGACCATGATTCCCCCCAATCTTTCCAAAACTGCAAAAACATATATAGATACATTAATTTAAATTTAGATTATTTTTAATGCGCTTTATAAGTTAAACAAGAAAAAGTATACAAAATATTGATAAACACCAAATTTTGAGGAAAAGTAGTTTTTTATAAACTAAGTACTTAACATGGAAATAAAAGGCTGACCTCATTCTTCCCTGAAACTATAAAAGTTATCTTACCTCGACGTTACCTTAGCTGAAATTATGAACGAAACAACTAAGGGAACTCCCCCCTAGTTAAGAAGCCCTGTTCTAGGGGTACGAGGAGTCTGGAGACCACAAATGCATTTCTTACTAGACGGAGAAAAATAAACGACACTCATAGATAGAAATTATAAGTAACTATTGTAGAAGAATATACAATTATATGTTTTACTACTAATATATTTTGATAGTTTGACAAATGAGCGTGAATAATACCATTTACGAAGGTGCGAGTATCCATATCTATTTCTATCATTAAAAAACGTAGAAGATAAAGCACAGAACAGTTTGCGGTATTCCTGTAGTGATTTCTCGTAAATTTTTGTCGTAAAGTTAATTTTTATTGTACTTCCAATCACTTTTTTTTTTTTTTTTTTTTTTTTTTTTTGTTATGGCGTTGCACTCAATGGTATTCGCCAATTAGAGGGACATCTCATGAAGGAGTTTTAAGGGAAAACAGACTCGCAGTCTCTCGTGTTAAGGAAAACAGTCTTTTAAGCGAAACAGTCTCGCGTCTACGTTACATATGAGAAAAACCACGAAACGCTCATGCTGCCATTCCTTTCGTCGGGATTTGTTCAGCGACATTACTGCTTGTCTTCTGATGGAGGCTGCTTGCAAAACATTGTCGTCAATATTTCCTCCTAATGCACCCAAGTTAAGGTAACGTTCAGTGGCAAGAAGTCTGGTTGTTTTTGTTTCCTTGTTTGTAAGAATATATTAAACTGAAGTTTATGAAGGTTTAAGTTGTGTGTCGGAAGATTGTTTTTAATACCATTTTGAGTGAATATTGAATAACACTTCACTTTGCTACTTGTTTGATCACTTTATAAGTTTTGAAATAAATTCGTCCCAATATTCTGTATTGTTACATAGAATTCGGAGAAATACAATGTTTCTTCATTGGAGTTCAATGGCACAAAAGTGCGGCATTTAAATATATTAAATAATTTTTTTAAGTTAGCGGGAAATAGTAGCAAAAAGAATAATTCAAGTTTTCAATTATTATCCTAAAGTCAACATCTGTCATGCATCTGAATATTAGGAACATTTTCCAAATCTGTCAACAAATATTGTAACTGTTTAACAACTATATCTTTCCACTGCAGTTTCTTGGAGAAAACACATATTGAGCCACTCCACGTAAATGGAAAATTCTTCCTGAATTCAGGATGCAAAAATAATAACTGATGTGCATGTTATGGATCTATATTTTGACGACAAAAGAAAGAGTTCTCAGTCTCTTTTGATAATTGTTTCCACTTGTTTATTCATTCTTATATTCTTCTTCCCGTTATCTGATGAAAAAACGGTATTGATTGGAAATATTTTGTCATACTGGAATCATGAAAGGTATTCGCCTTTTATTGCACACTTTTGTTTTGCTTTAAATGGTCAAAAATAAAATAAAAATTGAGTAATAATAAAAGATTTGAGAGCCGTTCGATACAGCTTGTCCTCCTTTTGGAAAACTTTATTCTAGTCTCATCTCATTTTTTCTATCATTAAAAATATTTTCGTGTTTTATTAATGATTCACTTATTGTTGCGTAGGACCTCATTTTAAGAACCATTTTCTTACTGTGCTACCTTTTGTTTTACATTTTATCCTAACTAGGCGTAGGAGTTATTTTGGCTATGATATGTTTCAGCTTAAATGAAAATCTCTTTCATACTCCTATCAATATAAAATCTAGTTAGAAACAGAGATAAGTGGCAGAACAAAAGAAAATGAATGTATAGTATATTTGTGTGTGTGTGTATATGCATGCGGATTTGTTTGTGTATATCTTTAAGTACAAGTGTTACTAAATGGGAGAGTAACAGTAATTATTTTTTGAAACATGATATTTTTAATACTAACTTTCTTAGGAATTATTTTTAATTTGACCGTTGATTGGAATATAGAGGATTGCAGACATTTATACAGTGAAGTCTAAATTTAAAAAAACTTTTTCTTTTAAATCAAGTTTTATCATAATGCTTGCTGTCTGTAGCGTAATTTACAGTAGTATGTAACAGCAACTGCTTGATCATTACCTTACTTAATAGTATGAAGTATAAAAAACGACGTTATTATGAACCTCATTTCTATCAATTACTTTTCAGCTCGATAAAAAAAGGAATAATGACCATTAATGAGAGTAAGAATATATTTTTAGAAGTCAATTTTATATGATTTTCGAAATTAAAATAATAAGTGTTATTGCATTTGGAGGAACAAAATCTGTATTCTTATTTTCATGAAAAGATAAAAACCTAAATTCAGAAATAATTCAAAAAGTCATTATTTTAAGTAAACTTTAGCATTCCATGTTGCAATTAATGTTATTAATTAGCTAGAATGTAACTCTGAATTCTATACCATGTAATGTAATTTTAGATTTACAAACTTTTGTACAATAATACCTGCACTATGCAACTAGAAATGCGCATTCTCTAATAAAATTTGTGCTACGATAGTAACCTAAAATTAAGCCTATTAGGTTATTAGCACTGTAAAATTGGTATTAGCACTGTAAAATTCTAATTTTATTTATTTGGATATTTAAATCAAATTTGCTAATTAAAAATATATTTTATAACCTCATCGTAAAAATAAAAAATGCTCGATGGTGAGAAAACGAAATATTAGATAATAAATGCTGGAATTTAAATTTAAAGAGCAACAATGTCACTTCAAAATTTAAGTTACTAACTTACTAAACGAACTTTGTCAATATAATAGTATTTTTGTATCAACTGTGTTAAAATTATGTATCTTAACATTTTAGGAAAGTTAATTAAAATTCATTAAAATTACACTAGTCGATATTTTTTTTGTGTGTGTTTTAGAACTATTAAGGCTATGTTTTTATGTAATATTTGCATGAAATGGTTTTCATTACGCTCTAGAGTTTTCACCTGTCACCAACAGAGTTTGAGTGACATCACTAATTTTAAAGTTTTTCGTATGAGTATTCCGTCATATCAAAATTTAAACTATATGTGAATGTTTACAGAAATTTAATCACTGGAAATATCTTATTTAAATACTTTAACAACTTTCATTATTCCTTTTAAGTTTCGAGTTAATGGATCTCATATCAGTGTTATGCTGCAAAGTGACAGCATGTAAAAAAGGTAATTATAATAAAACATCCCATTTTGCTGAGAAATATGTCCGCAAAATTATGGTTTTTTTCATTATTGTTTGATAAATTATCGTATTATATTACTTATTGTAAAGAAAAATGCATAAGGCTTAAAAAGAGCGTAATTTCCATCAATTTCTTGTGCTAAATTTATGATGAGTCAAAGCTTAGATTTAGAAATTGTGCTAATGCGAAAATAATACTCGTAGATCAAAATTTGAAGTCCTTCTACGATACATCAATTAATAAAAATGTATGTAGAATATTTATGTTAATCACTATACCGTCCTTCAAAACACAGATATTTGCTTCTTTTTCTTTCCTCCAAAGATTTGTTTTTTTCACATGAAACTGAACTCAGAAATATTTCTTCCTTCTTTTCACCAGCTGTCAGTTGCTCCTGTTATTCTGCATTATAAATTTTATAAAACTCATGGCAGCGGAATTTACGAATCACCATGTGCAAAAATAATTAAAATTTAAGTAAAAAGTATTTTTCCGCGTGGTAAAATAAAACATTTACTTACTAAAAAGTACTTTTATTTAGTTTTACTACCATGAGTAATAAAAGCCCGATAATTTAATAAACGTTTATCATACTTCCAGTGAAACAATCCAGTAAACAGTACTTCCAGTCCACTTTTTTATTATTTATTTTGTCTAATTTTTTTTTTCTTTCGTTTCTTATGGTGTGTGTGTGGGTGTGTTCTTGAACATATTGCTACTTTCGTATCCAGGGAAGATAATTTTTTAGAATCAAAAAATAAATAGTTTTTTTCCAACTGCTTTTCTAATCTAATTTCTAATGAATCATTACTTATACCAAAAAGTTATTTTAAAATAATTTCTACCTTTTCTTTCCTGGGATAACTAAGTTAAAATATTACCCCTGTGTATCAAAATTAGTCAACTGTTTTTACATAAATAAAATCACTATATGATATTTTGTAATAGATATTTAAAATTTTCAATTTTACTATAAGTTTTTTATTTAATGCTTGTGTTTAAATAAGCTTCAAGCTTGGTTTTTTACACTGTTTCTTTAAAAAATATATTGCTTGTCAAACTAAAAGCTCTAGTGATGAATAACGAGAGCAATATTTGAATGAAACATTATGTAAAATTGACACATTGTTCTTATTAACTTTTCAGCCGAGCTCTGCATATGTTTAAAGAATACTCTCTTTCACAATCAACATTTGCATATTTAGTCAAATGATAAATTTTGTAATATAAATTAAATATACATAATCAAAAATATTTAACGTTTAATGCTCCTTTTCTTTCAAATAGGCATCATCAGACGGTCTCTTTGCAACCATAAAACGTTGTCCAACCAGACCAATATATATGTCAGCATCATATAAACAAGGTACGTTTATAATTTAACTGATTAATTCTATTAATATAACTCTGCATTCCTACAAATATATGCAAACTTTAAGCACGATTCACTGAGCAAATGTATATGAATTTTATTAGTTGGTGTAATTATTTGTCTGATATTTAAGTATAATTTATGAAGTGATGCTAATGCATAAATCTGAAATTCTGTAGAGAATATTGATTCTATAGAATGTTGGTGAAGTTTTGGGGAAGTTTTAAATATTTGCATTGCATTCTGATTTAATTTGCTTAAACTGAGAATTTTATACTTTATTTGTGAGTATTTAAACCTTCCTTAATAACTTATACCTGGACATTAGCAAAGTGTAACATAATGTTTATCATTTACTAGGCATTAATCAACAAAAGAAATCTGTTAAACGATGCAATAAAGAATGCAACTGGAACATTTTATCCAAATACTGCCTTCAGCATACTACACATTACAATCCTTTACGTATTTAAGGAATTCAAGCTTGAATGGCATTTTGAATCGCATAATGTATGTTAAAAAAACATTCCGAACATTGAACATTTCGATATTTCGCATAAGCTCAATAACTTCTATCACAGCTCCCATAAATTGCTGAACTATAACTACCAGAATTAGATTTGTTTATCCATTGGATGTCTTCCGTGTTAATTACTCTTCTGTGTACACATAACTGAGATTTGCTGTTTTTAACTGAAATTTGCTTTTCCTTTGTTTCTAGCACACATAAGCTCAATAACTTCTATCACAGCTCCCATAAATTGCTGAACTATAACTACCAGAATTAGATTTGTTTATCCATTGGATGTCTTCCATGTTAATTACTCTTCTGTATACACAGAACTGAGATTTTCTGTTTTTAACTGAAATTTGCTTTTGCTCTGTTTCTAGCACACATTGTATCGTGCTCAGGTGACAGATATAGCCTTAATAACCATGACTGTCAAAAATTTCGCGAGAACCGCTAGTCCCTTTGACGAACAAATCTTGACATTGTATTCAGTCATCCCCTTCTATTACAAAAGAAGATTAAGATCTTGTTGGAAATGTTGTAAGGTCTCAAAAAGAAGATGTTGACATAGCTTAAAGAATCTCAAGTATGTTACTTGGTGCAATTTGCTTATTTCGCATTCAATAATTTACAGAATGCCTAAGAAATATGCTCAGATTTTAACCGTTTGAGTGCTGAAGAATTTTCTTGCATATATGCTAAAATAGTTATTAAATGCATAGTTATTATTATTATTATTATTAGCGTAGCTTCCAAGCTTAGCTGGTTGGCTCACCAGTGATTTAACGGAAAAGCTATACGTACACAAAGGACGGCTTCTTTCTAGAAAAGTAAAGCCATATGCAAAGCACTGTAGTTAATATTAGTTTAAACAAAGGAAAAACTATCAAGCATTCAGCTTCTTATTTGGTCATAGTGAACACTGACCTTCGTAAAATATCGAATATGTTTCATGTATCATTCGCAAATTTCCAGAATATCAGATTCAGTAACTGAATTTACACTACCTTTTTTCCCATAGGATATATTTTTCTTTGGGAGGAGAAAATTCTCACGAAATGCTAGTTGATTGCCAAATCTCTGTAGCAAACTAACACCGTGTGTAACCGTACACTTAATTGTCATGCAGTTGTATTAAATGCAGCAGTTAAATTTTATAGGAATATGACTTTAGCTTGTTGTATATGACGACGTACACAGTTGAAGAATGGACCTAAGGAAGACCTAAATGTTGACTACAGTATAAAACGAACTTTTAGGAATTACAAGTCATTTGAACTGCCGAAAGTTTGTTGTGTCTATTAGCGAAAATATGTACAGAATAAAAATACGTATAAATAACATTTATGAGCGATTGAATTAAATGAAAGCATTTTCATATATTTTCACGCAATACATATTTCACAGTTACCTCGTAAATCCACGGATTTTATTATATTAGGCTATTTTCACTGAACTGCATACACTGGAGTAACATATTTTGATCTGCTTCCTTGATGAGTAAACTTTAGATCTGCAGTTGCAAATGTTACATGATAGTTTAATGTTTCAGACTATACACAAAATAGACCTCATATAATTCGAAAAGGAAATGACAGTTTTAGACATTCTGATAATTCCTAGCGTTAATTTGTAAATTAACGCTTGTTTTAATAGCTAGTAATATCGGAACTCTGTTTTCAACGATCTTCATTTTCTTCATTACGTTCCTGTCTCATTTGCCATTACAGGAATAAACTAAATTTCAAAACAAAAAATTTGAATGGTAGTTTTCATAAATCTTGGCTCATAGCTGTCTTTCATAGATAAGTAGTAGCATACATGATGCTACTTCGACAATTAAATTAATATATAAGCAAAATGCTATTTCTCTTAATTTTTTTTAATTCAATTTATTTCATTTTTAAATAGAAAATATTTTTTTTTTCAAAATGACATATAGAAACTATTAACGTTAATAATACTGGAAGAGGTAGAAGTATAAAATTGTTTTACAGTAATTAACCTTTTTAATATTTATCTATCTAAGGGTAAGGAGTTTCTATTAAATTGCAGTTCAGACCTTAATTTTATTTTCGAATTTCACTTTAGTTTTGCAGGGTAGTACTTTAGTTTTCACTTTAGTTCTGCAGGATTTCTATGTTTTTACTTATTTTAAATTTATTATCAATTTCTATTTCAAGTAATGCTTTTATATTAAATCAGTAAATGAGTAAATGATTTTTAAAAAACTGTTTCTTATTTGTTTTAGAGGTATAGTTTTCTTTGAAAATATGCCTTTTTCCACTAAATTTCAGTTATGTAATAACTTCTGATAAATTTGACAGTGCAGCTGTCTGACAATAACTGATTTGATTTGAAACTGCTTTACATTGGTCTGATTTGAAATAACATATGAAACTAAACAAAAATTGCCAGATTTTTTTATGTAATATCCTATAACTGTGTCAACATGACTTCATTGCCTCCACAGTAGTCGGTATATTTTTTGAGATGATATAGGTTATCAGCAAAAATTAAATGGACATATGACCTGTAAAGTACATATTTCTATATGTAAATTTGGCGTACTGTTAAAATTTGTTGAGCTGTATATCAACTGTGACAGATCTAATCTTCCATTATAAAATGCCGTATTGTTTTTAAATGTTTTGATAACATGTTATTAATCTAAAACGCTGAATTTAAGTCGCTGAAGTTAACGCTGAATCTATCAAATTAGTACACCATTAATAAGCAAGGAATTATAACTATTTGAAATTAAATCAGTTTTTGTATATAATGCTATATTTAATTTCAGGTCCACGGTAAAAGTTTTTATGTTTTTGACAAAAATAAGGAAGAAGCCTACTGACTGCTTATGAAGAAAAATAATACGAATTTTAGTTTCCTCTTCTTTTCTGCACTAGCTTGTGACAGGAATAAAAAGCCTGATATGGTCAACAATATGACCTAGGCAGTTAGCAAATTCGTAATACGTGAAACAATTCAAGTAACGCTTTCGGTTCTTCATAAACTAGCAAGAATAAAGGGCCCGTACACATGACCGTTAAGATAAAATACCCATTAACTTCCTAGAATGCGTATTTTCCAGAAGATAACATCCAATTAGAGCTAGTGTTAGTTTATGGAAGCTGCCTTTGCGACTGGTACTGCCATCTATTGAGTACCAAATGAAACAATGAAGAACTTCGAAAATTCTGCGTGTTAGAAATTACTTCTTTTTAAATTATACCTGAATGTCCACACATCAGAGGTAAATTAATTATTGACTTTACTTTTTTATATAAGATGTAATTTCGAATAAATTGAGCTTCAGATGGAATTTCCGGGTTATGTATTTACAGACAAGATTTATATATCTGGTTAAATAATTAATATTATGTAAATGGAGAGCGAAATGCCGGGAAAGGATGCGTATAATATCATGAAAAGTGATGGTGATAAATAACATTTAAAATAAGTTTTAAACCAAAAATTTTAATTTCTCGTCCTAAAACTATTATTTCTTTTCAATTTCTGTCTTACCGCATGTTAGAACTTTATGTTATGTTCCAAGTTTATAAAAAAGAAGAAAAACGTCGGGAGTAGCCTATACCTTTAAAGCTGTGATGGACTAACTTCTTTGGGAATAGGAAAAGACAAAAGAAAATAAATTAGGGAGCCAATATAATTTACTCTTAAACTTTAAAATGGGTATACAAATGTTACAATAAAAATATTGATGTGTTGTATAAAAATGCGACTGCCTTCTTAAAAGTTATGTAAATTCATGTTCGAACTGCAATTTAAATTCATGTACATGATAACTGCGAGAAGTGATACTAAGTGGTCATTTGTCTTCATAAAAAAGTCTGGGAGTGAAATATTAAATTTCGGAAACTTGCTTTCGATAATGATAACGAGTGGCTATAATTAACTGACAGTGCTCACAGTGTTCTGTAACGCGATCTATTTGTGATAATGACGTCACATTTTGTAGGAAGATTAAGCAAGACGGGGGACGAAGGATTCGGCGAAAAAAAATTAGTTCCAAAAGTCACCGCTAGGGGAATATTTGGGGCTGTGTAATAGAAAATAGAGTGTTAACAAATGCAAATCAATACGGAAATTGCCTTTTATTTTACATTCAAATGAGGTTCAATGTGGCTGCCGTTGTTGTGGACCACATATTGCATTCTGTGCACAGTATGCACAACAGCAGAAAGTAACATGTCTGCAGGAATCTCCCGTACAGTCCGTGATATGTTATCCTTCAGCGTACCCAGGTCCTGGACCACTCCTTGATAGACCTTGGACTTAAGGTAACCCCATAGACAGAAGTCGCATAGACAGAAGTCGCATGGGGTAAGATCAGGCGATCGAGGTGGCAATGCAGTTGGAAAGTAGCGGCTAATGACTCTTTCTGTTGTGAATTTCTGTCGTAGCATCTGTTGCACCCGTACAGCAACGTGTGGAGTGCATGAAAATGATTTCCCCCAGGCATTGTCTTTGCTGAAGTGCCGGAATGAGAAAGCTGTTCAACATGTGGCGATATTTCTCTCCGGTAACAGAACAGATTTCCGGTCCTGTCGGGGTAAAGTTCTCATAGAAGAATCGACCTACGATAAATTCCGCTGTGAACCCACACCAAACAGTTACCTTTGGTGAATGTAAGGGAATTGCTGTGACTGCATGTGGTGATTTGTCATCCCAAATTCGGCAGTTCTGGGTATTCATAGTTCCATTCAGGTAAAAGTGTGCCTCGTCTTCCCATAAGATTTTCCACAGCCAAGCATCATCCACCTCCATTCTGGCAAGAAAGATGAGAGCAAAAGTCAATCGCTTATCATGGTCGGGGTACAGTAACTCCTGTACACGGCTAATTTTGTACGGATAGAAGTAGATAATCTTTCGTAAGATTTTCCATACCGTACTGTAGAGCATATCCGTAATAAAAGGTAATTTTATTCCGTATTAATTTACATTTATTAACACTCTATTTTCTATTACACAGCACCAAATATTCCCCTAGCGGTGACTTTTGGAACTTTTTTTTTTTTTTTCGAAATCCTTTGTTCCTTGTCTTGTTTAATCTTCCTACAAAATGTGGTGTCATACTCGCAAATAGATCGCGCTACAGAACACTGTGAGCACTGTCAGCTTAATTATGGCCACCCGGAACACTGAGAAACAACTGCTTGAGATGAATACTAGATTGTAACCCAATTAATCCATGCTGAAAATCCTGCTTCACAATTTACATTGAAAAGCATATAACATAGAATATATCCATTTCTGTATGTACTTTTCTATATGCACCTTTCTTTTTCTCTCTCTCTCTCTCACTCTTTCTTCTCTATCTACTCAAAATATACTTTCCCCAGGCTTGATTCCTAATTGTTAATCTTGTCTTCGAGAGGACTGAATTGTACCTCGTGAAATGAGAGAAGTCGTTCGTAGACCGCTTAAGAGCAAACAGATCAAGTTGACAAAGTTAGATGAACTTAAAACTTTTGCGATGGGCCCAGATCGTTAAGTAGTCGTTTTCCTTGCATCTTGGCATTTAAATTGTTGCCATGACGAAGAAAGTCTGTGAAAAATACAAATTCCGAAATCTGCAATCATTCAAAATTTCATACTCCGCAGAACACTGTTTCTCTTTGAAAAAGGACACAATATCATCTTTCAGCTGCCAAACTAGCTCGAGAATACATCCTGAATTGACCTACCTTACTTTCGTATAATACAGCAAATCAGAGTCTGTATGGTCTGAAAACCGACTGTATGGACTGAAAAAAAATCTTGAACGTCCATGAAATCGTATAGCATTTACAAGACATACGATTGCACAGGTTACTGAAGATTTACGAAGAGCATCTTGATATATAACGCAATATAGAAAGACAATATTATTCCCAATAGAGAAAGTCAACATTGTCCGTTTTGATTAAAGAGTCCAAGAAATTTAGATCATCATATTGAGTGCTCCATGGATCGTAATATTGTATGTTTCTGATAAGCACTTTCAAAGTTGAAAGTCCTCTGTTGTAGTTTCCTTTAACGACTGCATGCATGCCGGCTGTGCGATAATTTGAAAGTTTTCATCAAATTTTCCTAAAAACAGTAAATATATCGTACACATACAAATTCCGAAATATTTATATCATATTTGTATTGTACACATATGATATAAATATAATAATTTTTAATTTGCGGTAGACCTTAGTTTGTGCATCCTTGCTTAAAGGTATTGCATTCTGTTTTGTATATTTTTATGGTTACTTTTAAGTTCAACACAAATGAAGAATCTTCTTCGTATTTTATAATGTAACATCGAATTCGAAATAGCGTGATAAACTTCAGGATAAATTCTACTATGGTAAATTTCCTAAGACTGCAAATATGAGATAGTCGTTATATACGGGGCTTATACCAGGTTAATAAATATGCTAGATTATTGGATTAAGTTTCCGTAATGCCGTTCTACAAATTTTGGGTTCACTATTAAATGAATTGTGGGAAAAATATATGTAGTGATAGTTGCAAGCATATTTAATAAGTCAAACCGATTAATAACTAAATGTATTCACAGTTTAATTATATTAAATCGCTTTTCCTTTGAAATCATCGATATATTATCGATATATTATGTCCTTCAAGTAAAGCTGGTCACTATGATTAAAAAAAAGGAAAAATATATATATATATATAACAGACTAAATAAGTCAAGTAATTATCTTCCATTAGTATTTGTACATTTTTTTACTTAACTTTACTTGTTTTTACATGTGCTTTCTTCCTTGTTCCTCTTTGCACTATTTAGCAGATTCTTTTATTTTCCATTTCAGTTTCCTACATTAAATAATCCTTTCCATTGTTCTAAATGGTTTACGATTCTAAAATCGCCCTAAGTTACTCAGTATGTGTTTATTCATATCCTACGTTTGGTGTAAATCAGTTATCACGTAATTCAAAATAACTAATAAATTTCAGAAAAATTGTTTTTCTAAAGCATAGCTTTCAATAGAAGATACACCTTCTGAAGCTCAAACGCGTAGAAACGTTCAGAGTTCATAAATATGAAGGATTATTATTATGTTATGTAATCGGTTATTTATAATTTCAGCTTTACTATCACCACTCCTTTCCGTTTCCTCACCAGAATGCAAATCAGTTTAGAGATTATTTATGTCGAGGGTTTTGGATGATAAGGCAGAGCGTCTGCCTCTCGAGACCCCTTTACTGGGTTTCCCTATCTTTGATAAGATTGTAATTATTCCACCTTTCGTTTTTGTTGCAGATATTTAAATTCTTATGCCGGTGAAAAGTTTGAGCCAACTCCGCGTTAGATCAGTTGGGTAGTCTTTGAATATTAGGCTTTGTTTAAATTTGAATTTCATTGTTACTTAAAGTTACATCGCCACAGCTTGTAGTTGATATGTAAGACGAGACGAGCATTTTATGGCCAAGTGCTGATTTAATAAGAAGTTTTTTTTTTTCTTTAAATCCTTTCCAGACTCTTGTTATTTCGGACCAAGCGATAATTCGATTCGAGTCCATCACGGGCTTGGCGTCTGATCCTGGTTTATGCCAGCAAAGAAACTAAAGTCTACAAATATAAACGGTTAAAATATCGAATTATAATTTACGAACTATCAAATTAGTAAATTAGGTGGAGTTAATCCACATCTTGTCAATATGCTTATGAAATCCATGTCTTTGGAAGAACGTATGGATAGCTTGTGAAGAGGTTCGTTCAGATGAACTGAGTTAGCTTTTATGCTTATTATTTTATTATTAAAGGGTTATTCCTTTTTATTCTTTTATTATTAAAAAGACATTTTATTATTAAAGAGAAAGTAACTTCTCCCTCTTTGCCGGGTACCTTCGTGTTATAAGTAGAAAGTACATTCTGCTAGTAGAAGGAAATTCTGGATTAAAATCTAGGCGTATTTTTTCATACTGTCTGCTTTGACTTATTCCAAGTTTCTCCTTCAAAACTTCAAACTGTCGCTATTTTTAAATGTTTCCCCTTCCTGTCAGATGATTTTAATTCTATAAATTTTATCTCTTATTCACCTATATGACTGTGTATGTAAATACAAAGTAAAAAATCAGTCAAAACTTAATCCAATTGCACGATAAGTGTTGGTGATAATGCAAAATAAATAAAAAATACCTTTAAAATACATCCCCATATTCAGTTCGAACTAAACCACCTATAAAAACAAATATCAGAAGCACAGTGTAAAACTGCAAGAAATAGGGGGCAAAATATGCCAAAATCAAAAATGGAAATGAAATTTACCTCTTTCGCTTCAAGGCCATCACGGGCTTGGTTCAAAGAAAGAAGTACAGTTTATAGTTTTTGTAATTTCCAATTTGGGACTAAAATGTTTGAACATCGTTTTATTTTCCAAGGAGTGGATAATTTTTTACCCAATTTGGTTGCACTTGATCTGCTCAATTTGGTTTTTAAAATATGACTATTCTTCCGCAACTTCTTGAATTTATCTAGTTTTTTTTTTTTTTTTTTTTTTTTTTTTTTATGCTACAGTTTTTCAATCTTGGCACTGCTTAATTCAACCTGTAGGGAAAATAATAAAGAGACAGATTAGTATGATTGATTTTCTAAGATTATTTTTATGTATTAAAGTTTAATTTGGGTCTCTGTCTTTGAGTATCGTTGTATCTGTTAATTTTTGTCTTGGCAATAATCGGAGAATTCTCCAGATTTCGGTCTTTCACGGTAACATTCGAAAGATAAAAAAAGTCATAAGTAAAAATTACCCTCGAATTAATGTGGCAAAGTTTCTAAGAGCAAGGCACACATTGCAGCAATTGAAACTAAAATTTAGGAAACAAAGTTAAATAAAACAAAATTAATACAATACCAAAACAAAAATTCATATAAATTTAAAAACTTAAAATTTAATTGATAATTCTTTGATCTCTGATAAGGAGCACCTTAAAAGATTATCAATAGAGCTACGCTTTTGATAAATATCTGGATGTAATGTAATAATGGATGTAAGTCAAAGAATTCTTTAAATTAAAATAATAAAAACAAAAAAAAATATTAATACAAAATATGGAGTATTTTAATGTATTTTAAAATTATTCAAAATGCACAGAAAAACAAGTTAAAAAAAATAAAAATAAAAAAAAATAAAAATAAAAAAAAACTTGTGAAAACAACAGTAAATGAAAAGTAAAATGGAGAATAACGTTTACTTCCTATATTCTGTCATCAGCCGATAGATGGCATTGTAGAAAAGCCGCCGATAGGGGGCGCACAATATCAATCGAGAATCAGAAAGCGAGAGAATGTGATTAAGGTTAAGCATGTTCCGTAATGATATGTATGTATGTATATATTTACTGCATTTATAAAATGCAAGAGTTATCCCGATTGAATGAAAAGTTAAAGCCCAACTTACCCCTAGCCGTCCTGAGATTAATAACGGAGATTAAAGTTAACAATTCTTGAAAGGCACAGCTTTGATATACATGAGCATAGTGTGTCGAAAGACTGAGTGGTTGTAATGCAAGAAAGACGCAAGTTGAGAAATGTTAATACTGTTTAGTAGGAAGAGAAAATTGTAATAATACTATTGTTCAGATGAATATAATACTATTTTAAAATGTAATAGATTCTAAAAATTAATGTATTGGATAAATTGTAAAAATAATATTATTGCTTTATTAAAAATAATCCTAAAAATGTTACTATTGTCTAAATTGAGAAAGAAATGGCTTTTAATATTAAATTTTAATTAAGGTAGATTATAAAGAGAGATTTACTATCTTAAAATGTGCAATATTAATTGGTTGGGGAAATAGGAGAAAAGTCAGAGAAGAGAAAATAAGAAGTTAACAGCAAAAAGGCTTCAGCTATTGATTCCATAACATGAATGGATAAGAAACAATAGTATTTATTTATAAAATTTCATCCAATTCCTGCTCTTTCTCTTACTCTCTCTCTCTATATATATATATAAATTTCTTCGTTCACTTTCATTTTCAGCTTTCTTTCTCCTACAGATATATTGATGATATTATCACTTTCAATGCTTTTAATCTCATCGAATCTGGCAATCAGACAGTTCAGATCAAATCACTGTTGATTATCTAGATCTTAGCCTTTTCAGTCACCACAAAGTAAGCGTTTTTGACAAGATAAGAGATTTCAACTTTGCTTCAATTAAGCTTATTAGTTGGTACACTAAAATCTCCAAAAATGTTGTAAAAATACTAATTGAAATCAGTTAGTTGATATAGAAATATCTGCACAGGCATAGAGCAATAAAAAAAAAATATTACTTTCACAGACTTCTAATCAAGCTCCTAAGTCATTTTTTAAAAAAATAAGTAAAATATGCTGAAGTCGTCTGCGAACTATGATTCATTTATTACGTAATGAAGCCCATTTTTAAGCCCATTAGGTAGAAATGAGGGGGTAGGTAAGAAGTATCTTTGGTATATAATATTGTGATTTTTTTAAAATTGACTATACATTTGTAAAAGTATTTTTATCCCAAACTAGCTCTTACTTTGACAAGCTGACCAATGTTTCTTTACTAAAAGTCACATTTGCAGCCAAAATTGCATGAAGAGCTATCACTCTGTTCTAGTTTTCTTATATTATTTTTTATAGCTTTAGACAGACTTGCCTCATTTAATTACATTTGGAATTATTTACAGTTTTTTAGTGCCTGAAACTTCTTTCTCCAGTATTGCTTGGCGAGAATAAAAGTAGCCAGTAATAACCCTACTTAACATTTCGCCTGACAAGCATTATCCACCCGCATTTTTCAATGGACATTTTATAGATTACAAACTCAGAGTAGGTAATATTTTTACTAAATAAGGGCGAATAGTAATAAAACATTAATGATAATTTAACTAGTTACATATTGTACAATTTACCATTTTTCTACCATTGTTGGTAGTTTTCTTGTTAAAAATGTGTTTCGTATTTTAACAATATTTTTTGTATACATACCGGACTTTTCTATATATTAATTTTCTGTTTAGATGTCCATTTGTTTTATTAGTTCTGGCAGACTAGATACATAGGTATGGTGTCTTGAATTTTCTGAGGTATAAGTAATTTTTTGATAATTAATTTAGGTATCTTTGCTAATTTGAGACGAACAGAAACATATCTACTATTTGAAAGATAAAGTGGTAGGTTCGGTGTCATACTCTGTTACCTCTTGAAAACGTTTGACTCTGACAGTTATAACGTTCCGCGCCTCCAACTTGCACGCAACCAAGAGGTGACTGTGAAAACTTGTATAAAAGATAGAAGCTTGTGAAGGGTTTAAGTCCCTTTTTATTCAACGTAATAAATTACAATTGCGTTCTCTTGACGCTTACAGACGGTGCCAACTTGGCAGTCAAATAAAAATAATAACCTGAAAAGAAAATAAAGACAAGATTCTAACTACGAGGCTCTCTAAAATAACTAACTCACCGCGTTTTACAACACCGCTGCTAATTCAGCAGACTTGAAGCTCACTGGAACGATGACCACTACTTCCCGCCAAGCACATAGGCCGCAACGCGGGGTTCTTTAATTCTCGCTACCTCCGCGCTCGCTAAGTAAGAGAATCTCTCACACCGAACTCGTTTCCTTCTATTTAAATCAGAATACTTCCGCTGATAATTTGAATCCTTGCGCGTTCTACTCAAATTTACATATTCTGGCATTGGCAGTTCCAGGGGAAAGTAAGGCTTGACAGGAAAGATAGTTTAAACTTAAAATAAATGTTAGTTAAAATAAATATAAACCCTACACAGTAATATAACATCTTTACCAATGCTGTGTTTGGTGCATTTTATTTTATTTTAGTTTATAAATTAAAACTTGTCAATGGTAACAAGAGGCTATTAATTTTTTATTTAAATGTATATCTTTAGCTTTGATTAATATTTTTTAATATTTCTGCTTGAGTTTTCACACGGTAAATCCATTAAATTTCCTGTTTTCTTATAATTGAACCTGATTATATATATCTATATATATGTAATCTACTACTTTATAGATGTCAATATATATATATACACGCATACACACGCACACACAAGCGTAGGGAAGCTAAAAGGCTGCAGTCTTAAATTTCATGTAGAAAATTTTGAATCCCTAGATAACATTAACAAGTTTTATAACTTGCTGATTCTTTTAAGCATTATAAAAGTATAATATGAATGTTAATGGAAATCATGTTAACTTTAACCTATACTAATTTTTTATAAATGTTTATTATTTGTGAAAAGTTTCGCAATATTTGTAAGGTGAAAATAGGGATTTGTATTTTCAACTAAATTTTCCATTGTCAGAATAAATAATGTTTTGTAGGAGCCATACATTCCTTGGAAATGCAGGTTTAGAAAAAAGTTGGAAGGCAAAAAGGCAAAACACATATTGTAGCTCTTAGCAATTGCTTTAGTTCAAGCAATTTCCTTTTCGGAATTCCCTGCCCCTATTGAGGGAAGGGACGGAAAAGTTTGGAATTGTTAGCATGGCATTTAGCATATGAGTAAGACTCTCCTTAATTAAAATTCCTGCAGTTGATAGCCACCACTTTTGGAATTTTTTTAGAATCCTCATAAGGATAATAACAACTTCATAAAGTTTCTATATTTTTAAATAATTATATACAAACTACTCTTATCTATACAAGTTTATATTTACAGAAGCTTATATATATATATATATATATTCCAAGTTATTGTTAAAATTTCTGATCAAGTATTTACAAGTTTGGAGCTATACAAGAGTAAAAGTTAAAAGTACTTTTATCAATACTGTTCAAAATTTGGCACTCTCTGTCTTAAGCTGTATTAATTATTATAGCCGCCGCAAATCGATAGGTTTATGCTTTCTGTCGAACCAAGAAATGGAACTAAATAAAACTTAGATTAAATCGTACCAAATGTTATTAGTTAAAGTGAAATCAAAGTAGACAGAAAGCAAATATTACATTTATTCAATAAAGAAGGTGTCAAATTTTATTTACTGTTTAGTGGAATATATAACGTAGACTTTGGCTTATAAAAGTAAAAAGAAATTTTTAAATTTGTAAGCATAACTAATTTTTATTATGAGCGAATTTTAGCTGCTGTAAATCCTGACATGGCCTATATAAATTCATCTAAACTACAAACTTATCTAATGAAGGAAAATGCATTTGAATTTGCTTCAAGCTTTTCATTCAGCCAATCTTTAGTTATTGTAACCAAGGTTTGGTTGCTGCTACTAGTACTATCCAAAAACTTGAATCTGCTCAAAACCAAGCTCTGCGTATTATTACGGGCGCTGTAAGAGCCACTCCTATTCTAACAGTGCAGTGTTTAACTCAAAATCCCCCAATAAGGAATATAATTCAAAGAGATGCAGTTCTTTATGAAAAGCTGTTTCGTAGGCCCAGTAATACTTTTTGGAGGGATTAAGACACCAGCGCAGAGAGAAATCTTAAAACTAGAGAAGCGTTTATACAATATGCTTATTCTGCAACCACTGACATGAATGTCCACATCAGTCATCAGCTTTTTTGTAGGCCTGTTTGCCCTTATGAAATATGGGGAGCTCTCGGTGTGTCTGAAGCTGGATATGCAGTTTAATAAGAGTCATAACAAATAAGTAATACGTGAAAACACGCACAGATGCACAGATGGATCAATGTTTAAAGATAAAAACGGAGCAGGAGCCGGCCGATGTGTGTTGTTATCTTTTCTTATGCTGTGCACCAATAGGTGCTCATTCCATCCATTATGATGGTGAGATCGAGGCTATTAATATCGCATTAAAGCAACTGACTATCCGCCCCTCGTCATTGTGCAGAGTGGTAATTTTCTTTAATTTTGTGCTTTTAATTTAAAAACATTTAAAAGATTGTGTACCTGTTATCACTAAAATAACAAATTCCTACGTAACTTAGTTCTTTGCGCAAACTTAAACTGGAGTTGTTTTACAAATTGAACCATGCAGCTGCATTTTCTTTCGTAGTACTTGCAGACAGGATAATGCATGCATAAGTACAAAACTGAATATTAAAGTGAAAAACTAACATGTTACTGAGTACAGAATTACAGAAAGCTGATCCCTAATATCTACATACATAACACTTAAAATGCATACGTAATACATGAAAACTAAAACTATAACTGATGAACATAATACATAAAACTGATCATTCAGTAATGCTATGTAATCTAAATTCTAGCCAAGTACGAACTGACATTCATAGTACATGCAGAGAAGTAATAAAGGCAGACTTGAGTACGTTAAGGTGAACATAAACAGAAAAGTACAGCACCATACTCAGTAGAACTGATATCTGATTCCAAACACTTGAATACATAGTGCTGATACATAATTTCAAAGAAAACCTTACCTAAATTAATTCCATAGTTACTTTTATCATAGAACATGCACATAATTTATAAAAAACATAATTAAGCACTTAACGCTGATCGCTAGGGAGAGATTCAAACATACAGCTGATCACATAAATACAGATATTATCTCTTCCCTAATATTTACAAAAAAGTTAAACTTTTATTAACATTAAGAAGGCAAAAATGCCATACCAAGAATAATATCATTCACAAACTTAAGTTCAGGTGATAATATAAGTTGACCTTGCCCTTCTTGAACCTACTTATCACAAACTTGTAATTTATGGCATAAGGTATTTAAGGTATAAGGTAGCTTATAAGGCATTTCCCCCACCTTCTTAGTATGCTATCGTAGTGTAGTGGACAGCACGCTGGGCGCAAATTCGAGAGGTCCGTGGATCGAGTCCCGGCGAGAGCATTGCTTATTTTTCGTCTCTGCTGCTTCGAAATAACCTAATGTCTCTACAATGCCACCCGAACAAAAAAGGGTGGTGGATAATGATTCTCCACACACGGGATTTGGCGATTGGGTCCCCTAAAATCCCGAGTCGCCCTTTAAAGAGGGGTATATAAGGTGTTTCTCCCGTCTTTTTAGCATGCCTTCGTAGTGTAGTAATCAGCACGCTGGGCGCGTATTCCAGAGGTCCGTGGTTCGATTCCTGGAGAGGACGTTGCTCATTTTTCATCACTCTTGCTTTCAAAAAATACTTAGTGTCTCTACAAGCTGAAGATGACAAATTCCAATATTCGTATGAAGATAAGTAGAGAGATCTAGGGTGTTTCCCCATGTTCAAGAAAATAAGCAAACTAACGAATTGCATCTAAGCGGCAGAAAATATCATGATAGTATTGACGTTAATATACCTTTTATCTCTAATCTAATCTTCTTTGTACACTAAGTACAGAAAAATGAAAACAAAAGTAATCGAAACTGCTGAAAACTTCAAAATATTATCATAAAATAATAATACAGTAGTCAGAAACGAAAAATATTTTCTTTCAATAAATATCCAAACATTTCATGATTATTTCCTACCTTTTTACTTTATTCGCAGCTGGATGTGAAATGAAGTGAGAAAACAACGTGAGGAATTTTCTGCTATTTTGCTTATTCGCTGAAATGATTTTGAATGGAATGTGTCAAAAACTTTTATCAACACCAAACAGCTAAAGGAATCCGTACCTTCAATACATACCGACAGAAAAAGGAATGTTTAAGAGAAATTCGAAAGTTTTATATCAAAATATTTTTAGCAAAGCGTTATATCAATTCAATAAATTTCGGGGAGAAAACTTTCCATTTTTAGATCGTGAACGTTTTATTTCTGAAATTTGCTAATGCATTGAAACTGGAAAATTTAACCTCTTTGCAGGTAATGTGTTTTATGAAGAATTTGTAATTAGATATATGTTTGGAGGCAAAGTTAATAAAAATGCATGTTTCATATGCATAACATTTTCAATTGTTAACGAATTAGGAATGTTACTACATATTTGTCGAAGAAGATTTAATAATTTGCTTTTGTTAAAAAAAAAAACGAAAAAAAAAAAATAATAATTCATTTTTAAATCTAAAATTGCTGCAAACTGCTTTAATAAATGTGTAACATTCTTTATGAAATTAAGCTTCGAAAATTATATTTTTATAATGCGTTCTTAAATGACTGTTACCTCTGTCTTGATTTTTTTCCTGACTTTAAAAATCTTGTTAATGGTAAACTGCGTTATATTAACAACAATAGAATTTTTGTATAAAAACGGCTTACCGTATTCCCCCCGTTTATACTTTGTAGAGACATTAGGTTAATTAGAAGCCGGCAAGAGGAAAAATTTGCAACACCTACGCCGTTAATCGAACCGCGGACTTCTGGAATACGCGCCCAGTGTGCAGACCACAACACCACGAAGGCAGGAAAAGAAGGCGATAGAAATATATTATATACTCTCCCTTTTAAAAGGTGACTGTGCTTTTTTAGAGGACCCAATCGCCAAGTCCTGGGTGAGAGAGGATCATCATCCAGCACCCTTTTAGTTCGGGTGCCACTGTAGAGACATTAGATTAATTGGAAGCAGGCAAGATGAAAACTGCAATATATGCAATATGTAATAAGATAACAATGCAATATGTAACAATGCAATATGTAATAAGATATTTTAATTTTTCTTTCTTTTATCTTAAATCTTTGCAGCTGTTAATCTTGTTTACTGCTCCCCCCATGGCCTCGCTTGTGTTATCTGTTACAGCTGCAAATCTTCGCCGTTGTCAGTATTTTAATCGCCTTTGTTACCATTCGGTCTGTTTTCACATGCGCAATCATGTTCAAAACCAACAGAAACGTTCAATTTCTACTCATCAAACTATGTCCATACATCCAAAAATTTAAAGCAACACAATTCAAATGAATGTTTCTAGAATTCTAGTAACATTTTGCGATCCAGCTGATATCTACTCGTTACAAAACTTTCGAAGTTAGTCTTTGAATGGTTTTTAAATTCTCTGATGAAGGAGAAAATTAGGTCGAAATTTTTACAACCTTTGCTAAAAACGTAGGGAGGGTGATATGTGAGTAAATACAATACTGAGAGACTGAATTTTTGCAATCTTCTCTGAATAAAATACTCTAAATATTTCTTAAATTATCTATTCCGTTCATTTAACATATTATTGAACAATAAATTTGTAGTACTCTAAAGTTTTGATTTATTATTACTTTCTAAAATAGCATTTTATATTTCAAATTTCAAAATAATTAGCCCTAAAGGCACGATAATCCCGAATAGTCTCGATACAGCATTTTGCGTCGACACACTTAAATGCGCTGTATCACCTTCTAAATTGTTGCCACCAAACATTATCACCTTGTATTATATTTAAACACATTTAATAATGAAGAATATGCATGAATTATGTTATGTTTTTCGGATTGTAAAAAAAAAAAAAGGTACCTAGAGCCATCAAGTTTCAATAATGTAGTCCTCCATCCGAACATGGCCCTGGAAGCCATTTTGGATCACGAAGGCGTAAATGGAAAGATGATGATGCTTAGTAATAATGCTAAAAATATTTTAACAAATGGCTTTGTTCTAGAGAGTGTAACAGCAGATTGGTTGTCTGAGAATTCAGTGACAGCGTGGCATCCCGTAACAAACTATTTTGGGTGATCGTTAAAATCTGAAACTTTCCAGATCTTTCTAAGAAAATATTTAGCAATATTTTATTGGATTATTATCATAATAATATGTATAAGTTTAGCTATAATTTTAATTGCATTAAGTAATGAATACGTTAAATGACAAAATCAGAATTCTATAAATTTAAAGCAAAATCACTGGATGCACAAATTTTAAACCACTGTACATATTTCAGTTTTGTTTCATGGGTAGTAGATGCAATGATGCTCATTTGATAATAACTGTAGTTTTACATGTTGGCAAAATGAATGAGCGATCAAGCAAAACGGAAGTGAAAATAAATTTCATATTTTATCTTGGATACCCTGATGCACTGAACCCTCAAAAGCACTGCTTCGTTAAATGACTTATTATATTGCAGATGATGACAGAGCATCCATTTTTTCCCATTTGTAAACATTGAACGAATCGGAAAGAAATTTCCAAATTGAATTAATGATGAATGCCGTATTTTATTTTATTTGACGTTAGAAATTTTAAACTCGCAAATGAATAAACATTCTTAATGGTGTAGACTAACCTTTCTGAGAAGCATAGCTTATTTCCTACAGATGAACTGTCGCTTGAAGTTTCTTAAAGGAGGTGGTTTCCTTGACGGTAAAAATTGTTGTGACTTAAAATTCGTAAAGTAACTGCTGATGGGGTATTGAAGCATAAAGGCATCGGTGCAGTCACGACTGAATTCCTTTTTTATTCTATAGTTCTTTTTTATTCTGTTTGAGCCACATTTTACTAAGCCAACACAAACAAATTGGCGCAATAAGCGCACCTTTTTTTGAAGAAATTTTAGCATTTTTGAAGGATGGAGCAACAAAAGTAAGTCTAGGTGCTAACAAGAGCAGAGAAAAGAGCAATATTTCCAGACAAAACTTTAGTTCAAAACCAGTTTACTTGTGCTTTCTGTATAATTTGATTAGCTCACAAATAATTCTCTAAAATGTTTATTGACATTTTAAGGCCTTGAGCTTTGTGCAAGAAAGAGTCTTATGATGGCTGCTCTCTCTGACTTTTTGTTCTGCTTGGCTTATTTAATAACGGCAAAGGATTCGATGGCTATCTGTCTAAGGGTAGAGGTGCCTAAGAAACCACCCATTGTTAGCCCGTGGGCCGTAATTCAAACCCCAGGCCGAACTCCGCGTGTTTAGGGACGTTACCGCTCGGCCACTAGTACGCTGCTTTGAAATCATTCAGCTTACAAGTTTTATTTTAAGCGTACATTTTTAGGACAAAAAGGTGGAGGTACCTAAATTAAAATGAAGAGGTAAACGACTACTGCAAATTAAAAGTAGTGTTTTGCTTAACATATGTATGTATTTAAATAGCTGATATTTAATTTTGCATTGGTTGAAAAAGGTAACACTGTCATAACAATCAGCAATTTTTATATTCCTTACTGATTATGTGTTGTTGTAACATGTGCCTATCGCAATCTATATTTTGTAATACGAGTTCCTCTTAAGAGTAGGTTTCGCTGTTGGCTCTTTCAATAACTGAACTGTTCCAGGACTTAATAATGCCAATGAAGAAACTGCAAACTGTTTAAACTGAAGAGCAACGCATCAACTTGTATTTTAAAATTAAACGTAACAGCGCACTTAGATTATCAAAAACTTTAAAAGTTTATCGAATGCGAGAATGTTCTAAATATGTCTCTTTCCTTCGAAAGCAAAATATTCCTGAAGAAGATTCTATATTAGATCGCTCTCGAAATTTACATAATTTGTATATAAAATCTATGAAAATTATGTTTTATTATATCTGATTTTTAGAGGCAAGATATTTGTTGTCTTTTTTATTAAATGGATTAATCTCAGGTTAATGAAATTTTATTTTTTTGCAGGAGACAGATATAAAACTAAAATCTTCCTAAAGACATTTTCATACATTTTTACAATGTTTGTTACGGAAGCAACTTGAATTTTTATTATCAAATGTTAATGAAATGTTAATTTATTATGAAGTATAATTGAATTGTATTCTCAATTTCTAGGTGTTAACACAAATCAGAATCCCAGCTTCAGTTGCCGGTCCGATGGAGGAAATCCCAACGTCAAAATTCCCGTTCAAGATAGCACCGGACATTCGGACACTGCTGGGGAAAAGTGGAGCAGCAACAATCAATCTAACATCAACCACAAATCGATACGATGACAATTTTCATTGATGTGTTTCATCTGTTCATCTTAAATAATTTAATCGTCATCGGATTTTTACATTCGTCGGGAATGTGCGAAAAGCCCTGCCAAAACCGAATTTTTACTCTAGTCAATCAAAATATGTAAATTGTTATTATAAATAAATGTGTTTTAAAAATGACTCTTCTGTGGCAATAAATTGATGCATTTTATGCGAGCATGCATATTACGAAGATGAGAATTCTTTTTAGATAAATGCGCAGTTGCCAGAGCCATCTGGCTTTCTTTGATTACTCTGAGAGAGTGGAAGAAATGAAATTCATCATGGAAGATTATTTGTGTTGAAAGAGATTTATCGATAATTATTGATACTTTTTTTCGAATTGCAAAATAGTTTGTCCGGATGTGGTATTACACCCTTTCGATTGATTAGTGAGATATAATACAGTTCTGACGTATGGAGCAACATTTCAATAATTGCAATCCGTTGGAAAAGATTTTCTGTATAACTATGCGCTTTGAATTTTTTTCCCAGATTTTAACGTTTTTCTTCAAACTTTATGCTATTTCCAATCTGTAATACATTTATACTTCTGTGCTTCATTTCATAAGGAGAAATGAGATTGTGTACATTGTAATAACGGGAGACTGCACAAAGTTAATTAAAACAAAACGTTAAGGCAAAATACCAACATTTATTAAGTTTTATCTCTGAAGCAGCGGACGAAGATTCAGAATTTTATTTAAGAAATGTGTAAAATATTGAATTGAAGATGAAAGAAATAAATGTCTAAATTATGTATAATTTTATAACCATACGGGTGAATTTTCTTTCTTATTTTTTCTGCCTTTTAGTTTATAAAAACAGGTTCATTCAGATTATTATAAAATTCGAAGGTAGCATAAAATCAAATATCGTTTTGCCGTGATTGTAAAACTTCCTCTGTTACAAGACGATTCTAAATTTTAGAACTGCTGAGTAAAAATAATAAAATAAACTACGGTTTGAATACAAATTTATATGTAGAGCTTGATATGTTTAATGGTTTGTATGAGAAACAACATAAACTATTCTAAATGCCATACTTGGATACTAACCTATCTAAATATGTTTCCTTTTAATGAAGAAAACTAAAGATGAAAGATAAATTATCTTAGCATCATATGGAGAACTTAGTGTGCACATGCAAGACGGATATGCTTTTGTAATCATAATTTTAGTAGGAAGGGACGTTCCATAATCGAGCAAATACAGTATATTAGTATCTTGCTTCCATAATTTATAACTCCAAGGAAACTTAAAATCAAGATAACATCATTTTCATCAAGTATTCAATAACACGAAAGGTTTCAGCTATCAGATAGAACAAAGGTATTTAATTTTAGAAGCATACCTTAAACATTTAAATAAACTCTACGTATTTTGAAATGAAGAACTCACAAAATATGGATTTTCATTTTAAAACTTATAAGATAATGTAATGTAAAAAATTAATCTTTACCATTTCATATAAAACCTAGGCACTAAACAAAAATCATCCCACTACTAGAACATTAGTTAACTAGATAATTTATGTAGTAAATTTAATATAAACGCAAACGTACTGTAGAAAATGCTTTCTTAAGCGGCAGAATGAATCGATAGAGAAAATAATATTTAGTCGTACCAGGAATGAAACGCAGAGAGTAAGGAAACGAGAGCGGATCTTGAATAAATCATTGAACATCGCACTTTTAAGACCATTGTGAATTTTTATACAGGTTTAATATATATATCATCTCTTACCTTTCTACCATCCCAGGATATACATAATAAACCATTCAAGACTACACATTCCGGAGTATGGGATATCATTTATTAAAATAGACTCATTTTTGGAATCCTTTCTCTTCACAGTGAAAGAAGCTGAAGGAGCAGAAAGGAAATCAGAGGATCTCTTGCAGTTTTGTTTCAGATCTAATGATGGTCGTAGTTTCATATTACACAGTACTTTAGTGCCCAAAGTCAGGCGTATGCCTAGAAAAGATCTAAATTAATTACCAATATATTATTACTTCAAAAGGTAATTTATCAGAGATGCGTTCTTTAAATTTGTTGTTTTGTTTGTCTTTATTCAAAAGAAATGTTTCTATAATTTCTGACTTTGATTTCGTTGCTTTTATAGTACCTTTGTTTCTGTAAGTCTGTGAATCTGTGATTATTTCAAAAAGTGAACACATATTTGTCAGCTACATTTTTCTATTTAATTAATACTTTTTTCCTAATAATAGATACTAATTAAATTCTCTAAGTGATTACTTAATTTTTATTTTTTTCACAAAACATAATTTTTTCATATTTTCAAGTTTCTTTGAAATCGTATATAGTGAAGAAATGCAACAAATGTTATGCAAAATGTTTAATATGCATATCCATAATATGATGTAAATTATTTTGGCATTGCTTACAAAGTTAAACATTATCAAGTAATCATCAATTGCGACTCAGGTCGAACTGCATGGCTTGCTTATTGTTTACTTCTTACAGAGTTTACGTACAATGCCTTATTTTAACTTTCATTTATATCACTATAGACACTATAGTAAACTATAGACAGAGATATACCAAAAGAAGGATTCATTGGATGATTTAGGACAAAAATTCAATCATCTGTTCAACTCGAATAAAATTAGAAACATTTCTTATTTGATGTCAATCATCTGAGCGTTCAGCAATTGAACATATTTATACTGCAAATGTACACAATTTAGTCAGCAAATGAACACGATTTATACATTAATCTTTTTTTTTTTTGATACAATGAACTATGAGGGACAATTGCACGCTTCTGATGATAAACAACTCTTTAGTTATATCAAAAAACTAACTAGAAGTAAAATCAATTCTGGCGTTTTAAAGCCCTAGCTAAAGTTCTAGAGTTCGCAACATTCTCCAGGGCCGAACTTTCGGCAGTACACGAATCAACGAACATTTAAGTTCTTTAAATGTTGGTTGAAAATTATAGAGGACAGGACAGTTGCACAGGTCTCCTAATAAGAGTACCATTCGGTATTCTTACGTTGCAAGCACGAATGCCACCATCATATCCAGGATGCAGTTCTTTTGCAATGCCCATTCGCCAAAAAAATCTATGTGCGTTTTCATCACTTATCAAATCTACGGTATTTTCTCGAAGTTCCATGGACCGATTGACTGGTCATGATTGATTAGCTGACTTGAGTTCAAGAAGGTATGCAAATTTCCATTTATCCATATTTTATTTAGTAAATCTTCTTGGTAGCTTCTCATTTCCAGGAGATGGGATTCAGAGTAAGAAGTATTTTTTTAATTAAGGCTTTCTGCTTCGGGAAAAGTAAGAAATCGTCGCTGGAATAAGAAATTGTCTGCTTTTAGAGTTCCTTTTTTTAATCCTTGTACTGTAAAAGTGAGGAGTAAATAACTGCATCTGTCTCGATCAATATAAGTTCTAGTTTTCAAATTAAGTTAGAATGTTTTTCATAAGCATTTTAACAAATCTCACTAGGGATTCTCAGAATACATCCTACGAGCCAGCTAGCTCTTCGGACGATAAATTGACATGCTTTAGTGAATTTTCCACAAAACATTTTGCACTTTACGATTTTCGGAAGAAGGTTCAGCTCTCGATTTGCCTTTTGGAATATCTTTGCATTATCCTCACAGAGAATGCTGGAACGTCTCTCTTTTAAAGAAATTTTCGAAAGGCTTGAAGAAATGTCTGACTGGTCAAGTGTCAGTTCCGAATGTATCACTGTGATTGCGACACATATTGAAAGCAGTATATACGTCCTCTTTATGTGTCTTGATCTTTAATGTATAGAGGCTCTAAATATTCCCTTCAAGTTTTTGCAAATGACATGCTTCTGTTAGGTGAGAATAGCGCAAACCTCTGAGTTGCGGACTACACTCTACATTTCTGGGATAAATGGCATTTCTGAAATGTAGACTCATAAGGTTATTTTGAAACGGAAGACGAGAAAATGTGCAGTACCCTCACCGAGACTCGAACACTTGAACTTTCGTGTACGTGTTGAGTATACTTCCAACTACACCGCGAAGGTCTGAGGAAAGGCGCATATATATAGCATAATACCCTTAGTTCTTTATCTGATTGTTAAAATCCAATCCATATCATCTTTCTACGGTGGACCAGGCTTTCTGTTGCGTCTCTATCCTTTAATCGTTCATACGAGCCTTTAATAATAAGATCAGATAAGGGATAAGAACTTCGAAATAAACTGGATATGCTTCTTGATTGGAAATATGGAAATATGGATAAATCTTCACATTGTAAATAAATCATATAATCTAATCTTTATTTTTCAGATGACCCTTTCCACTGAAGTTCTTTGTCCTTCAGAGCAGATAAATTTTATCCTCTAAATAGCAAATCCGAGAGGTTTTAGTTTTCGGAGTAATGATTACACCAAGCTGAACTGTAAAGTGTTCTAATTTACTTAAATATGTTTTTTTTTCAATACTTTCAGTTTTCGAGATATATCTTTGATCCCATGAAATATAATCCTAGAGTCGGACCAGAAATAAAATTTAGTATCTTTCAGTAATGTCACGTTGTTTCAAATTTATTGAAATAACTTGGCTCCTTCAAGAGCTGCAAGGATTCAGAAATGCAACTTTGTAAGGTATTTTAGGTTAATTAACTCGTTTCTACGATTAGAACCTTTATTATAACTTCTACTCGTTGTTTTTACCCATGTTAAGGAGGCAGAAATTTGTGTAGTCTTTGAGTACTATACATTTCAATTCAGCTTATATTATTTTAATACTGGAAAGTGTCAAGGTTTGCTTTGCACTCAGAAGTGTTCCTTTCTGGTTAAAATTTAGGCTAGATAAAAATATAAATGAACAATTTCATAGGACTCATTTTATTCATAGTAGACTAAGTGATCGCTAGCTATCAGTCTACTAGTTTTTTTTTTTTTTTTTAATTTTATTAACAAAACAAATACAAAACTTCTCGTGTTCCACGAAGTATTCCACGAGGCTTACAGATGTATGTAAATAACTCCTAATACGAGGAGATACAATTCAACAATAGAAACATACTCTCTAGGTCGGGAGAGAGCAAAGAAAAAATATAAGAAACAAATACTACTATAATAAAAATACCAAGATATACCATGAATAATTAAATAGTGTTAATACTCTTACAGAAGAAAGCAAAACAATTAATAATAATACAATATCAATAAAAATGAAATAATACTTAAAACTAATATTGATACAAAGGGAAAATTATACATTCAATACGTAACGTAATCACACATAGACAATACTCAAAGTAACACAATGACACGTAAAAAACTAAAATAGAGTCATATAAATTATAATAGTAAAAGTTCAAACAACAAATAAAGTTGCGCAAGACTGCAAAGGCAACTCTTAACAAGGTCATAGAAAATAGGAGGCCAACAAATAGAGAGCTGCCCTAAGCTGACTTTAAATGTACTTCTGCCACTCGCATGCAACCTACAATGCAATAAAATATGTTCCACATCTTCTTCAGTATCGCCACAAGCACAAAGTTCACTAGTCACACAATATTGAAACGGAGAAAATAAATTCAAAAATTCCAAATTAATGATTTATGTTACCCATATAATTGATATTACTTGTTGATCTCGCAAATGCGTAATGGTCTTTTTCAAAACTAAAAATGATTAATTGTTGCCAAGGAGGGAAAACATCACAGGTTTAACAAGTAAATATTTTCGTATCAAGGGTTGAAAATGATAGATAGGTACAAGATTAGATGCGAAAGATAATGCAGGATAAGAAAAATAATCTAGATTGGTTTCAGTTACAAGGGTTTGTTTAATTTCAAATTTGAAGATGAATTTCAGCGTGCAACGAAAAGTAAAATTCTCATTGAAACAATTTTTTGTTTATTCGAAAACGAGGGTCAAATGCTATAACATGAGCTGTATATAGTAATAGAAACAGAAAAAATCGCCGTACGAAGGACGAGAAACTCGTCTGTGGACATTTCGGAGTAAAAGCGGAAGAAGAATTGCCGTTACCGTTTGGAAAGCTTAATTAGGATTACGATGATAAGACCCTTGGCACAATCAAAGAAATCCCCCATTGAATCCGTCAAAATAGCCTAGAGACATCTCACCGCAATTCAAAGAATCAAGTCATTAGAGATGCTTCTTCTACGAAAACTTTTTAAGTGATAAGAAACGTGATTAAAACAGAATGCTAGATGGATTACAATCATGCAGTTCATAATGAAATTCGTGGGAAATAAATCTGCGTTATTAAGATAGAATTAACCGTTTGCTCAAGCAAAATATTTTCTTATATTTTCTTATTTTCTTCATTTTCTACTAGCAAGTTTTCTCAAGGAGGTTCCTTGTTTTTTAAGATCATATTACACTTTCTCTGTATTGTTATTATTTTACAATTTAATATGAAATTCTAAATTCTTGGATAAAGTGCTTGTATTTTTATCCTTTGCAATATTAATTTATAGGAGATAAGAATAATACTGGATTTCCAAATTAAAAATAGAAATCATGGAAGTCATTTAATATTCGCTTAAACTAAATAATATCAAAAGCATTGTGTGGGTAAAACATGTACTGAATTGTTGCTCAAAGGATGAAGAATTCGACGGGACGAAGGATTCCGCGAAAAAAAAAAATAGTTCCAAAAGTCACCGCTAGGGGAATATTTGGCGCTGTGTAATAGAAAATAGAGTGTTAATAAATGCAAATCAATACGGAAATTACCTTTTATTTTGCATTCAAATGAGGTTCAATGTGGCGGTCGTTGTTGTGGACCACATATTGCATTCGGTGCACAGTATGCACAACAGCAGAAAGTAACAGGTCTGCAGGAATCTCCCGTACAGTCAGTGATATGTTATCCTTCAACGTAGCCAGGTCCTGGACCACTCCTTGATAGACCTTGGACTTAAGGTAACCCCATAGCCAGAAGTCGCATGGGGTAAGATCAGGCGACCGAGGTGGCCATGCAGTTGGAAAGCAGCGGCTAATGACACTTTCTGATGTGAATTTCTGTCTTAGCATCTGTTTCACCCGTACTGCAACGTGTGGAGTGCATGAAAATGATTTCCCCCCAGGCATTATCTTTGCTGAAGTGCCGGAATAACAAAGCTGTTCAACATGTGGCGATATTTCTCTCCGATAACAGAACAGGTTTCCAGTCCTGTCGGACTAAAGTTCTCATAGAAGAATGGACCTACGATAAATTCCGCTGTGAACCCACACCAAACAGTTACCTTTGGTGAATGTAAGGGAATTGCTGTGACTGCATGTGGTGATTTGCTATCCCAAATTCGGCAGTTCTGGGTATTCACAGTTCCATTCAGGTAAAAGTGGGCCTCGTCTTCCCATAAAATTCTCATGGCTAAACATCATCCACCTCCATTCTGGCAAGAAAGGTGAGAGCAAAAGTCAATCGCTTATCATGGTCGGGGTACAGTAACTCCTGTAAACGGCTAATCTTGTACGGTTAGAAGTTGATAATCTCTCGTAAGATTTTCCATACCGTATAGTAAGGCATATCCATATTCCATAAGACATATCCATAATAAAAGGTGATTTTATTCCGTAATGATTTGCATTTGTTAATATTCTATTTTCTATTACAAATATTCCCCTAGCGGTGACTTTTGGAACTAATTTGTTTTTTCGCGGAATCCTTCGTCCCCAGTCTTGTTTAATCTTCCTACAAAATGTGGCGTCATTCTCGCAAATAGATCGCTCTACAGAACACTGTGAGCACTGTCAGTTTAATTATGGCAACCCGTATATTCAGAGCGTAAAAAAAAAAAAAAAAAAAAAAAAAAAAAAAAACACAGGGTATGTAATTAATTTGGATTAAATATCCATATAAATTCAATTTTTTTTAAAATAAGAAAGGAAAACATAATGCATTTTCCACTCTACATTTCATATTTGTTTCTATTTTAATTACTGATGTGTGAAGGTAAATTTATACTTTTGTGTAATAAAAAGCGCTTTAGTTCGGTTTAGAATCTCCCATAGCTTGCCACCGGTATTTCGTAGTTTTTTAATGAAATCATACTGAGAGCTGGAATGCTCAGAAACGGTAGTTAAGATAAATTTAGTCAATTTGTGCAACTCTTTCGCATCGTAAGTAGAAAAATTTGTTACTTGTGCAACATTTCTTTAGCAATTAAGAGCCCACCAATGGCCAAACGAAAGAGATTGCCGAGCATTTCTAGTTCAACTCGAATTAAAATACCGACATAGGGGCTAACTGTTGTGGTTTTTCCTCATGTGTATGAGGCAATTTCATTTCAAACCTTCAGCGGCCGAGCGGTAAAGACTCTGAACACTGGTAGTTGGGTCCGAGACTCGAATCCCGGGAACGGGCTAGCTGCATGGGCGTTTTCGTGGTTTTCCCCATGTGTAACGTGTATACGAGACAGTTTCCCTTAGAAGTTATCCACGAAGGCATCCCTCCTTTTAGGCAGACAGCCCTCGTGTGCTTTGCCATAAATGAATAATCGAATCCATCCATTCTGTGAAACCTCCTCCACGAAAGAATCTGTCACTCATATACATCTTTCGAATACTGTGTCATAGTGACTTTTTTATGGAAGGCACTAGCCATTATTAGCACTAGCCTCTACTAAGACCAGAAGCGGTGGCCATTTTATTATGGAGGTACCTAATAGGCGACCACCGTTACCTTCTCTGAACGGACGGACAATGTACACTGCTCAAAAAAAAAAAAATGGGACAGTGCTATATCTCCCGTTCTACTGGAGCGATTGACAAAATTCAAACTACGTTTTTCATGTCTCGAAAGCGCGACTTAGGATATATATTAGATTTATATATAGTACTATTCTAACATAGGTATTTTGACACAAAATCGGACTTTTTCTGAAATAACATACCAATTTTTTTACATATTTCGATTCTACGACTCAAATTATGCCAGAATACCAAGTTTTGTAAAAATCGTACGAATAGTTTTTAAAATATTAGCTCTCAAAATTTTAGCTCCTCAATGTTAATTGAATTTGGCAAATATTTATTAATATCTCTTTTTTTATTAAACTTTTTTGATTTTTTCTCTCATATTTCGAAATTTTGGTTCATTCCAAATAAAATTTACCCATTTTTTGCGTTTTATTTTTTAAATTTTTATTTTTAAATAATTTCTATAGATTTTTCGAAAAAAATTTTGAATTATAACCTGTAAAATTTTTACCATCATCTTAAAGTAGGTGTATTTTTAAGCATATCTGCAAAAAATTAGACTTTTTTACTCAAAATTTTCTAAGATATACACGAATTTACATAATTTCGCGTTTTGAAATTTGGCACCTTTTTTTTCAGCGATAATAACGCCAAATGTGGTCTATGGATTTTTGTTACACTGAATTGCCACAGCTATTTTTAACCTTAAACTTCAAGTAAAATTTTACGGAGAATTAATTATATGACATTTTTTCCCTCAATGATGCGTAATAAATATTTATTAATACTATATGAAAGGCTATTTTTTTAAATTATAGATGATATTATTCAAATTTTTAACTATTTTTTTTTTAATTTCTCTCGTATCTTTTCTTTTTTTAAAAAATTTAAGAGTAAGTTTTTGTAAGAGTAAATTTTTACCTTCGGCGTTTTATCGTCTGCTACTTTACTTCGTTTAAATCAAATTGTCTGAAACTGAGAATTTTCGTTTGATATTTATTTAAACTTTATGACATTAACTGCATAATTTATTTCTAAACAAACTGTTGCTTTTGAAGTGGCTGAAAGGGCGGCTGATACTATTATCCATATTTTTTAAGCACAATATATTTTTATAGAAACATAATATTTAGAATAATCATTTTTTATAAAAGTCAAATTATGATATAAACATACAACCCTCTAATTAATTGACTGACTGAATTAATGGAAGTTCAATGGTTATGTAGAAATGATCTGCAGCTACTTAATGGCTGGATAAGTCAGCAGATTCTGTGGACAAGTAAGAATAATTATATAAACGACACCAACATTCTGGATTCAATAAACAACGAGGATACGATGTTTACAAAATGAATTTAAGAAGTTTTAAAACATAAAAAATCAACTCATTTTTTTCCTAAAATGTATTTTTGTGCGTAGCGTATTTTCCTTATATCCTTAAAATTCTAATTTAGAATGTAATTGTCAAGAACTGAATCCTAATCATCAGTAATATAATAAGAAATTATTACCGTTATTAATAAATCCTTCTTATAAAGTAATTGCAAATATTTCAAAAAACTTTCTGTCTGAATGCAAACATTTTTCTATGCAAATATTTTTAATTTTATATTAATCAAGATTGCACACCATATTACTTATTTCCACTTCAATTCTTACCGTCAGTTCTAGTACAATTTACAAATCAATTATATTTAATTAAGGATTGAATTGGATTATTTAATTATGGCAAAGCACACGAGGGCTATCTGCCTAAAGGGAGGGATGCCTTCGGGGAGGACTTTCTAAGGGAAACTGGCTCGTATACACGTTACACATGGGGAAAACCACGAAACCGCCCATGCGGCCAGCCCGTTCGCGGGATTCGAAACTCGAACCGAACTACCAGTGTTCAGCGTCTTTACCGCTCGGCTGTTGGTGGGCTATTTAATTAAGGAATGACCATTTAAGTTAAGAAACAGCGTACCGTAACAACATTTCAATTATTGGTTCCGTATCTTTCATGTTACTCCCGATTGGCTAGCTACATGATTTTTAATGAGTATTCGGATTTTACTAGTAACTTCACTTGGAAATCGCGCTTAAACTAGGTTAGTTGGTTATTTGAACATAGAAAGAACATGGGAGCTATTTGATTAAGATGTTTTCATAGAGAATCTTTGTAAAGAGAACCTAAAAAACTACGAAAACCAACCATGCAACCTGGGTTAGACTGAGCAGCTCTTTTCTTTTTCAAATGCTAGGCAACTGATGAGGCTCCAATTAAATCTCCAATTTAATATTTTATTTGTAAATATTTAAAATATTGTTGTATTCTTTGACACAAAAAGCAGAATTTAAGTTTTGTTAACTCGTTAGTAAACTACCAAGCCGTAGTGCAAATGAATATTCAATTTCTTTGGCAATAATTGTATTCACTTAATATTCTTGGAATATGAGATAAAGAAGGAACGTTCTCGGAAGATTAAAGAAGTGTTTAAATCCAGTGATATTAGGTTTGTCTTACAAGCTCAGGATCAAAACGATTCTGCAATTGCCCGAGTAGTTGACTTGTAAATGGATGTAAATTAAGCAGATGACTTTTAATCTTACGTTATTCAGCCAGAAAACTTATTCCAAATGTTTTGTATTGCATGACAATGCATCTTTTCATTATTCAATAACCAGTCGGAGAACCGCTTGTGTGCGAAAAATAAGTATGTATATTCAATCGTCCTGCATGTTCTTCAAATTTGTCTTCTTGTGATTTTTTTTCTTTCTCAAAAACTAAAGTTGCCTCTCAAAGGAAAGTTTTTTGACATTGAAGAGACAAAATTAATATGACATCTACTTTTAGAGGCATGTGAAAAACAGATCTCTACAAACCTTCTCTTCCATTACATGTTGTGCAGTCAGACAAAAAGTTACATCAGCGTAAATTCTATAATCTATTTTTATTACACTCTGATTACTTTATTAACATACAGTGAATATATACTAAATCTTTAACTTTAGCTTAAGTAATTCGGAATTTTTGACGGAATTGTTGTCGGAACTAGGACTTAGAAGATAAATCAAATTAAATATTTCGATAACCCAGTAAATTCAAGTTCGAAATTTCAATATTTTATTTTCGGAGGGAGGGGAAATGTTTTCAGTTTTGGTCCATTATACTAAGTATATTTGCTTCGATTTTTTATTTTTCCATAAAAGCGAAAATTTTACGCATGGTATACATATAACGCATAGCTTCAAATTAAAATTTAATAATATACAGAGCGGTTATAATTAAAGTTCCACATTGAAACGGTCATAAAAGGAAAACTACTGGATCAAATGTTATCAAACTTGGAAATCGTGTAAAGGAGGTCATGGGAATTTATTTTCCGCGAAAAAACGGAAGTTCGAAACCTCACCACCAGGGGGGGAAATGGCGCTGTATGCAATATTGTTAAACGAAATATGGGTCGGAATCTAACTTAACCTTTTGTTAAACGGGTTTAATATGTTGTATACCCTTAAGAAACTTTGAAGTAGGCAAATTATTATTTAAAGAAGTTAAATGTCGAGTGCGCCATCCCTGTAAGTGAGAATTTCGTCCGTGAAAACCACGAATTAGCGATTAGAAAATGTGAGATCGCAAATCACTCTCACAAGTGCGTACAATCTTGAAATCGTTTTCTTACAGATCGCTAATTTGTAATTTTTTAAGCCTGAATTCGGCACTAAAACATGAAGATACTGATTCAAAACGCTTTTAATCGATTTGGGCCAAAGAAATCTCTCATGTTATCTATCTAGTTGCATTGCATTCTCCTACTGCATTCGATTGCATAACAGTCATTTCACACCGTTTACTGTTGAATGACAGCTAGTTTTATAACTGAACCGTTTTTTTCTGAAGAGCAGTCGACAGCTGGACCACTGCGATTGCAGCTCACTTAGAGCCAATATTAAAATGTTTCGTGATACATGAACTGCAGTAACGTGGCATTTTAGATACTACGATTTTTATGCAGGGCTGGGCACCACCTCAAGAGTGTCGCAAAGTTACTTAGGCAACATTTCACGAATGAACGTCTTATAGGCCAACGCTTTCCCTCTTCCCACCAGACCTCAACCTCTGTGACTTTTGTCTATGAGGTTATCTCAAAAGCACTGTTTATGGTGATAATCTAAACAATTTGGCAGAAATGAAAAATGTGATACACTGATAACATTCCTCCTGATATGCTATGTGTAACGTGTATACGAGCCAGTTTTCCTTAAAAAGTCCTCCACGAAGGCATCCCTCCCTTAAGGCAGATAGCCCTCGAGTGCTTTGCCGTAATCTAATAAACCAAACCAAAACCAAACCTGATATGCTAAGAGCTGCTGTTGAGAATGTAGTAACATGATTTAACTTGCTTTCGGAAAATGCTGGACGCTATATTGAACATGCTTTGTAACACGTTTCGGAAAATATTAAACACATTTTAAACAGATGTTTTCGTGTCTTATTTCATTTAATAATATTGTA
Organism: Stegodyphus dumicola; assembly: GCF_044657685.1. Lineage (NCBI taxonomy): Eukaryota > Metazoa > Arthropoda > Arachnida > Araneae > Eresidae > Stegodyphus > Stegodyphus dumicola. The sequence continues at coordinate 91,144,054 of NC_140772.1, read as the reverse complement.
TACAGCGCCATTTTTCCCCTGATGGTGAGTTTTTGAACTCTTTTATTTCCGCCGAAAATAAAAATTCTCATAACCTCCTTTACACGATTCCCAAGTTTGATAACATATAGTCCGGTAGTTTTCCTTTTATGACCATTTCAAAGTGGAACTTTAATAATAACCACCATGTAAAATAAGCTTTAAAAGTCTGACAGTTTGGTTCAAGTCCCAACTTTAAAAAATATATATATATAAATAAATTTTTATATTAATTCTCTTAGAAAGCATGTTTTAAGAAGCTAATTTTTCTCTCGCGTTATAGATTGTATAAAAAACATGATCTTTAATATGATTTAGATTGTTTCAGCCGATATAAGAATCGGGTTACTCTGTGGTACAGAATAAACCCTGCTGGACTGTTTTATTTCTTTGTCATTTAGCAAAAATCTTTTAATTAAAATATTTATCCTTTGGACTTGGCTTTAAACTTTATTTATAGCTAAAATGACTAGAAAATGAAAAGCTGTCTTTAGCTGAAACGCTATTCATATAATTGATATTTTAAAAAATTGACAAGAATGCAAAATGTATGGAAGTCTAGCAGTCGAAAAATCTTAATTTTCTTGTGTGAGCACTGAAAATAACTGTAGAAGGAAAGAAGAAAATTAGGGAGAAAAGTAAGCAAAAATTTGCAGGGAAATTGGGCTGTCAGATGTACCAAGATGTTCAAAAAGTTGGACGCTTTCGAATATACTTTCAGGATACTTCAAAGAATTTAGGTGTTCAAAGAGAAAACACTTGGACGAGTACACCAGCAAATACCATCAATTGAGCTTGTGTTAACAGAAAAGACAAAACGATATCATTGCAGATTAAAGTGAAGAGCGACTGGTTTTAAACTATATGGTTGTGTAAATTACGTTATAGAACATCATATCGTATCATAAATGGTGAATCCCATGATTTCCTCAGTCGAATTATTTGAAGATTCAGGAGTTTATCCAGTGATGTATGTGGATGTCACTTAAAGATGTTTTTTTCCCTTCCTGATGAAACAGCGGCCGAGCGGTAAAGTCGCTGAACACTGGTAGTTCGGTCCGAGGTTCGAATCCCGCGAACGGGCTGGCTGCATGGGCGTTTTCGTGGTTTTCCCCATGTGTAACGTGTATGCGAGCCAGTTTCCCTTAGAAAGTCCTCCAAGAAGGCATCCCTTCCCTTAGGCAGATAGCCGTAGTGTGCTTTGTCATAATAAAATAAACCAAAACCTTTTGATGAAACCAGTCTTTCCTTTCATCTCATAGCTTCAAAATGTTTAGCCTCTAAAGACTGATAAAGGCTCTGACGAAATACTTCGTGAAGAACTTTCTAAGGGAAACCAGCTGTCATACGCGGGACACATGAGAAAATCCACGAAAACGCCCATGCAACCAGCCCGTTTACCGGGGTTCAAACCCCGGAGTGAACTACCAGTGTTCAGCAACTTTACCGCTCGAACGTTTGTGGGCCTTTATGAAATAGAAGGCGATAACTTTATTTAAAATAATTGTCAGAAATACCAAAATGTTTCGAAAAGTTGGATACTTTTCAATATACTTTCAGAATGCGTAAAGAAACAGAGAAGAAAAATAAATTTTTTCGTAAAATTTAGTATTCGTATTTTTTTAAATTTAAAACTTTTCAATCTTATGATATTTGATTCTTGCGATTTCAAAAATAAAATATTTGACTAAAATATGAATAACATTTTAAAAAACCAAATGTAGGATAAAATTGTGTAAAGCAATGGGCACAATGATAAAACTGTTTAAAGCAGTGTATGCAAGTCATCCTAAGTTAAAATATCGGTTATATATCTCTCTTATTTATATATATTTTTTCTGAACGGAACATTGAAAGGCGAAACAAACTGTGCTTTACTGCATTTTCTCTTTTAATATAGTATGCAGTTTTCAAACGCATCGTAGTCTGGGTTACAAAGTATTCTTCCGAAAAAAGCGCAGTTCAAATAAATAAAATAAAATTCTGGAAAACTGATATTAATAAATATATTTAAAATGCTCAGTTCGAAGGAATAAATAGAAAATTTTAAAACAATTAGCTAAAGAGACAATGCAACACAAACAATTAAAATAAAAGTATAAAAATTTAAAAATGACCTAAAATAATAGCTATGACGAAAAGTATATATAAAGAAAACTATTTGAAAAAAAAAAAAAAAATAAACGCTGCACCTTTATTTACGCAGTTCGAATAGGTAAATAGAAATTTTTAAAACAGTTATTCGAAAAAAAAAAAAAAAAAAGAAAAAAACGTGCAACTTAAACAATTAAAATGAAATTCGAAAAGAAAAAATTACTTAAAATAATAAGTTACAATTAAAAATATAATATAAAGAATATTATTTGGAAAAAAGGAACGATGGTGACTTTTTTTCCTAAGGAAACTAGGTTGCCATATATTAAAAAGTTCGCCAAGTGAAGTATTCTTGGCGCAAACTGGCAAAAAAGTGCCAACATAAATTTGTGAATTTCTCCGTAAATTTCACTCCAAATTTTACAAAATTTCATATTTAGGCGTAATTTGAGTCGTAGAATCGAAATATGTAAAAAAATTGGTATGTTATTTCAGAAAAAGTCCGATTTTGTGTCAAAATACCTATGTTAGAATAGTGCTATATATAAATCTAATATATATCCTAAGTCGCGCTTTCGAGACATGAAGAACGCAATTTGAATTTTGTCAATCGGCCCAGTAGATCGGGAGATATAGGACTGTCCCATTTTTTTTTTTGAGCAGTGTACATACGTGCCTTCTCCAGTCTTCGAACCTGGGTATGGCAGTCAGAACTGGGTATTGGTAATCACATCTGTATGGCAGTTAGAGTCACTAACCGCTTTCCCGTCTGGGTCGCTTGTAGGTAGCGTCTCAGATGCGGTCAAGAAGGGGACATTGACGTTAATTGCGAAGGGGAAAATAAATGGGTGCGTTAGGGATCATAAGGGGAGATATATCGTCAAAGAAAAACGTTTTTAGGTGTTATTCAGTATCAGTATATCAGGAATAAAAATTTGAATGGAGCTACAGAGTTCTCCTCCATTCTTCACTATGTCAGTAATGTATATAAGGATGTACATGGTACCAGAATGGAGACAAATTATATAGGACACGAAAGGTTTTGAAGTAATTTTTTTCAGAAAGTATATGTGATAATAAAATTTTTATGTGACACTCACTGAAGAATGGAACTTTGCCATTTGCAGCAATGGTTCAGTTATTCTCACGAAGCACCTATTGAAGGCATTTCCTTGCAGTTTAAAAGTAAGTGAGGCTAGTACGCGGTAGGTCCAGAGTTCGAGTTCGAGTGACGTCATAGCATAGTACATTTTTCATATTTCTTTCCTCGGAAACGCCTAATGACTCTACACTTAAAGATAACAAAGTTTAGGTCGAATGCGCCATGAATTAATGGTCTGTTGTCATCAATATCATAAGTAAATTCTTTACATATTAAAGAATAATATTTCGTTTTAGAGCTCAAACGTGTTTTGTTGTGCAATCTTAAATTTCTTTTCTTATCATTACCTGTAAATAAAAGAAAGACTCTCCTATTTTCCATTAAGCAGCAGTGAAACTTGATGTTAAGATTTTCTTTAACATACGCACACACACCAAAACAAAATTGCTAAGATCAGAGTAAAAGAAAATGAGTAATAGATAGTTACAAATAAAAGTTTTCGATGTATATTAAAAGAAGTATTTTAAGCAGTCATTTCGAAAAATTTTTGCATCAGTTTTATGAGCAATTTAAAGCTAGAAAATACTTTTGTGAAGTAGTTAACATCAAAAATACTACCATACTTGTAATTTCACGATAATTAAGAAGTGTCAGAAAGCCCTATACTGACAATGCCAAATTGGTCATTTTCCATATACCTCTTCTCAACACCTGCTGTAGATTCACGCTTGAAATGTTTTGGCTAATTAAAGTATACCTATCTGATTATACTGAAAATTTAGCACTTTTCTCAAAAAAAAAAAAAAAAAAAAAAAAAAAAAAAAAAAAAAAATTTCTTAGTTTATTACAAAAAGAGCTCATTTCTGTACATATTAGGAAACCTAATAAATAAGCAATAAAAATTTTAGATACCTGTGAGCAGTAGTTCCTGAGAAAAGGTACATCGAGTATAAAAATATCACGTTTGGAGAAAAGGCGATTTTATGTAAAACTCCTCATTGATCAAAGCAGTCGATGACAAATTAAAACTAGATTTTTTTACAGTTCTAATTTTCGTAGAGATTAAAGAATGGTATTTTTAGAAAGATAAAAGTGTACAGAATTTGAAAATGCAAAAATCCAAAATCACTATATTTTGAAGATTTTGGGGTTCCAACACCCTTTAAGAACTCGAGATCTTAAAAATGTGCAGTTTAAGAGCTTTTTCGAAAATAAAAATTCTTTGAAGTGGAATCCTTGCTTTTAACAATTTTCTGCTACAATTTATTTATTTTCAAATAATGCATAAATTTTCTGTTAGTTTAGGTACATTGTAATATCATTCCACATTTCCAACAGCCTTTTACCTAATTTTTAACGTGATAGGAAAACTCATATTAAGCGTTTATCCTATTAATTTCGGCAAGAAATTTTCCCATTAAAAAATCAGATATATTAAAATGAGATGTTATAAAGAGTTTTGTTGTTAAAAACAATACAAATAGTTTTCGAAAAAAAAAAAATTCCTTGGATTTTGTTTCTTACTAATAGCATTTCTTCGTCGCTTATGGTTCCACATATCCCACTAGCAAAGTTCCAATTATTTCAATCATGAGCTTCTTTAGGATGTTTGAAAAAAATCTTTGAAGATCTTTGAAAAATACAGAACTTAAAAATTAAGGGGTGGGCAGAAATACTTGATTGTATATTGAAATGAAAAGACAACATACTTTATAGATGGGTATCTATCTAATGACGGACTATTAATGTCCGTAATAATGAGATTATTTTTACACACATATATCCCAAGTAGACGACAATGTCGTAAAGACGTTGCAAACTGGTCGCGGATTTCGTTGCAAAAACGTTGCAATATGTCGTCTTTAAGACGCCCAGATGTCCGCGAAACTCCACTGTTTTGCAACCGTTGCAAAGACTTGTTTATTACGTCTTTGCAGATGAGGTTTATGTTCAGTAGACGTCGTTACTGCGTCTTTCTCACGTTATATTTTGTTTGTGAAAGCTTCGCATCACGACGTCTTAACGAAGCGTAAATGTTCGCAGAATTTAACCTTTTTGCAACAGTTGTGAAAACGTCGCTATGACGTTCTTGTGATACATATTGATTTATGCAGAAAAATAAGCATAATAATTAATGTATTTTTCTTCTTTTTTCTTAAATTTTGTATTCCTTGTATTTTTCTAAAGTTTAAATAATTTATCATTACTTGAAAACCAGAAGATAAAACAAATATATCTCTTTAGAATAAATATGCATAATTAATAATAGCCTTAATTGTTTTCAGTACTTTAAACTATACTTATTAAATAACTTAAATTCCAAGTTACGATTATTTAAGATTTCATCAATTTTGTTCTTAATCCTTTAGCATGTAAGTGAGAGTAATTATGAAAGCTGTTATTATAAAAATATAACAATAATAGTAGGTTTTAAGTAAATAAAACTCAATCAGACATAAATAAAAGTAAAGCTGTATATGTGGGCAAAGAAAATAGTGTTTCTGATTATAACAGCATTATCGCATTTATTTCTGTTAAATCTCAAAGACTATGAAAATTGCCCCTGTCATGTTAAATTAGGAAGCGTAAGCTAACATAATCAGTATATTTTCTGCAATCAAGTATAAATTGATTCGCGTTTCGTAGTAAAAAATATAACCATTAACTTCTATATCTCCGCGATATGCAAATGAAAGACTGTATAAAGTAGTTAATAAATTTGATCAAAAATATTTCATGCAAAAATATACCTAAATCTAATAACCTAAAAAACTTCCCGTAATTATATCTAAAATGAAATAATAACCTAACAGACAACATACATAACAGCACTTTTTAAGAAAAAACATTAGCTAGCAGTGTTTGAAAGTATAAATAGCAGAAGGAAGGTAACAGAACTAAAATTTCCAATTAATAAAAAAATATTTGCGCTTTTTAAATAGTAAGCAATTAAAAGTGCAATAATTATAGATTGCAGTATTTACTAGTAATGCTGATGTTTCTTAACACCATTTTTTTCGATCATATGTCAATGTATTTACTTACTATTAGTTTCTACATTTTAGAATAATGGTAGATTACAATACTCATTTGGTGCACTTTTTATAATCAGCAACTTTTCTTTTAATTTAAGAAGATGAATAGTGCTTCATCAGTTTCAGAAAAATGGTTTTTAAAGAGAAGTCTGCCGACATTTACATATTTATTTGCATTTGCTAAAATTTTATAAATTTATCCGCCCTCACTTCAGTTGCATATGTGTGCGCAATTTATGTAACCGCTATTTGTTTCAGTTTTAGAACTTTCTGCGTTCCAAACATTTAATTTACATGACATTTGCTTCTGAAAATAAAGATTACTATGCTACATTGAGCGTACATTTGGGGATTTACTCAGTTTAAGTTTTTGGCACTCATTTAAGAAAATCGCAAACCTACTAAATTGTTCAGAATAAATACAGATCGTAAATGCTTGTATTTGATTATTTTGTTGAAGAAGCATCAATTAAAAAGTCCTACACCAAAGCTTCACTTCCTTTAGGTAGAGAGCTCTAATATGTTTGTCTATAACACAAAGCTGTACCAAATAAAGCAAAATAAATAAATAAAACATGTTTTGGCAGTGGAAATTTATAAACATTCAACACAAAATTAACATGGAAGTATCATAAAATATAGATGCCAGTTTATAAGATACTCATAAAATTTTAGTCAGTTAAATGCGATACATTTCGGATCACTCAGAGCAAATGTTGGATAGCACAGGATATTTACTGACTTTTCAGAGCATATCAGAAAGTAAATATGAACATACTCCCTCTCCCATCAGAATAAAAGAAGAACAAAGAAATACATTTTGTTTCGGAGATTACTAGTTAAATTTTGCGAAAAACTAACAGACGTTACTAATATTGAAGCTAGTCACGTGAAATTGCTAATTACAAACATCTCTCTGACTTTGGCAAGTAAATGTGAGGAATGTTTCATATTTAACATATTAAAAGGTTTTAATAATTGGAATCTTACCCTGCAGGGATTATTTTAAAATTATATTTTATATTTAACAAATTCTGACCCGTCCAGCCGGTATAGTGATTAGTGAACCCGTCTTGTCGTAGCGATGGACCCGAGTTCGAATCGTGGAGAAAGCTTGGTTGTAACTGTCCGTCCTTTCAAATAGGAGGCAAAGGTTATTATTAAGTGCTTTTACTATGAAATGACCACCACTCCAGACCCTTGTTGTGGTACAAGTTTAATGGCTATTAAAAGAGGCTTCTGGCCATTAAAAAATTAACCAAGTCTACTTTCAAAAGAAGAGTACATAAACTGCATTCATAATATTAATAAAATTAATTTGAAAAATTTTGGATGACGGATTACACGCATATGATCAAAACACAGATAATGCGAGTCTGTTATTTATAATAATGAATGAGAGTGCTTGAAATGACGAATAAATATTTCCCGTTCATGCAATGTACACAGTTAACATGATTTGTCCATACTGCATACAAGTTTTGCGAGAGAGAGATCAGAAGATTCACCAGTAATAAATCTATATTAAATCTTACGATATTGCTAAAAGTTGCTTAAAAAGGCTCTAACGTTTAAGAAATATGGCACAAACATGAACGTTCCCGGCGTATAATAGCGAATTTTGTCAGTAAAATATTACAGCATTTTTTATTTTGAGTGGCAATTTAGTTTCACTGAATAAAATCATTTGTTAGGCCGAAACCATTACTTTGTACGAAGATGCATAATAAACGAATATGTTGTTGTTCCTATTAATAAATACAGTAAACAACACAAAGGTTTTTGATAAATTATGGATGAAATAAGCTGCAAATAATATTAATTACATCCATTAATAAAATTTCAAGAATCAGGGATTTTATTAAAAACAAAATAAATGTATGTAATACTTTTGTTATAGGCTGACATTCGTTTACAATATTTACCCTAAATATAGACCATAACATGAAAGTTTATAGAATCTTCTGAAAGCGCTATTTCAAAACGGAAATTTAATTTCTGCAGTATCTGTCTGACACAAAGGTCACTTAAAAAACTTTTAAGTAGCCCTCGTGTGAATTGGGAAAGGCATTCATCAAGTGTATAAGGTTCGTGATATCTCTTTTCTCTGAAAGAGCATTGTGCACAACACCAATTTTTCTTCAGAGCAGTCACTGTTAAAAAAGGAGTTTAAAACAAGTCTAGTATAGATAGAAGTTTGATCTCTTTCACCTTCGGGCCTAAGAGTGCCCATTTAAGCGGGAAGTTTTATTTTTAATTTTATTATTCAGAATTTAAATACAAGTAGTATTGCAAAAAATGTATGTATTGTAAGTAATAGGATTAATACTGTTCGTAAAACTGTTGAAATATGCCATGAGTTACTGAAAGAGTCTATTACCAAAACTGTTAAAAATAATGTGCATTCAGAATCAATAATATGTACTTTTTAACAAAATTGATTTTAACTTTGTTGACTTTGTAACCGCATAATTTCTTTTCATTCTAAGATAAATTTTACAGAAATTTCACATTGAACAGAATATGTTTTGAAGCATTGTTATTCTTGTGAAACAAATTCTCTAACATGTTTTCATAAGATCTGCTCTGGAAAGCATATTCAAGTTGTCTGGGTTTTAGTATAAACTTCACGAATTCACTAATTAAGAACTGAAAAAGGCGCCGTTTGAACCCCAGATTATTTCTTCGGCTAGCAGAATAATTTATCTATTGTTACCCAAAACTCAAACAGAAATTAATGACCATAATAACAACACGTGCATATATTAAACAAGAGTTAAAACTCTCTTACAATTGCGAGTATTAAAAAAGAAAAAAAAAATATTTCACTTTAATTGCGATATTACAAGCAATTTCGGTATCTTTTCCAGGAATAAAACTCCATACAGAAGTAAACTACGAAACTACGAAAACTTAAGTCACAACGTCTAGCTGTCAAAGATTCAGATGCTGAATTACGATGTTTTAGCAACACAAATGTTATGTAGAGATGCAGGTTTAACCCTAAATGTGTAAATTCCTCCACAGAAAATGGCAAGAAAATAGAGTGAGACGTAGCGGTAACACGAAGGCGCTATTAAAAATTAAATAATTAGATTTTGAATAAATTATCCTTATGTTTCTCTGTATCCAGAGACAGAAAGAATGCGTCTACTCTTCTTGAAGATTGCGAACTACGGTGAACTTCGCTTATAGAAGGAAACTTGAAAGGTGACTTTTTATGTGTGAAACTCTTGAAATGCTTTTCGCTGTAGGAAGTAAAACGATACGGCAGCTTTGTTACAAAAAGAGCTTGACTCAAAGCGTGGCACCATTTATTGTTCAAACAGTCCTTGGACTTAATGCAGTACTTTAATGCAGACAGGAGATGAGAAAAACTTATTATTTTCCTCAGAGACGTGTGTGAAATTAACAAGGAGAATTCTGAGAAATGAGTTGAAAAAAATGCCCTTCTCGCCTTTTCTTGGGGGCCATATAGAAATATATGTGCGGAGCCTCATTTTAATTGCTATGTAGTTAAAACTGGTTCAGAAAAGATTGTGGCGGACTGTGATTGACTAATTAACCCGCGAGCGCGCGCGCTGGGTCCAATGGACCCACCTGACTAAAGAAATCTTTCTGAAAATGTACGTATTTTCCCCAAGTGCTTGTGGCTCAGTGTAGTCCCCTCGAAAGCCATCCTCTTTATTTTTTCGAAGATTTTGCCGGAAATTTGATTAAATTTCGTTTTAATCGGATCGGTCTTTCAGACACAGCGCGCCTATTCGCATTGCTGTAGCGTAGTTCATTTGTGGTAGCACGAAAACAGCAAACATGTCGCGTAATTTATCCTATAAGGAAGAAATGTTATGTTTGCAAAAATTATTAGATGTATCAGCTGTTGAAGACTCCATTGAAGAACCTGGTGATGAAGGTTATAATGAATTTTTTAGTTCTCATGATACTGACTCAGAAATTGAGATGCATTCTGAAAACGATAATGAGAATAACATTTATTGATTTATGGGAAAAGACAAAAAAACCTAATGGTTAAAAAAAAAAAAAAAAAAAAAAAAAAAAAAAACTAAAGCTGATGTTAGAACTCCTACGCATAATATTACTAATTGTCCGGAAACATCGGTAAGGCAAAATATGTGCAGACTCCAAATGAATCGTGGGAACTCTTTTACTAAGTAAACAAATGTTGCTGTAAGTCGTCAGTTAAAAAAGTATTTATATTGCATCTATTTCTGACAGCTTTGAAAGAGGAAGAAATGCTCGTCACCCAACTGTAATTGAAATTCGTGCTTTAGTTTTGTGACACAAGACATCTCATGTAACTGTGCGGGATCTGTGGGCGACAGCCGGAACCGGCTTAAAAATTTGTCGGCAAAACTATGTCCTACAAACGTTTTCTTTTTTAATCAAGATGTTTGCATTTTGATGACGTAGGAATTTGTTTCGTCAAGAAAGAAACAGATAAACTTTCACCTATAAGAGATTTTTTGAAGATTTTGTGAATAACTGCCATAAATATTACACTGTCGGTGAATTCATAACAATTGATGACAAAATTGAAGCTTCCCGAAGAAAATGTTCTTTCAAACAGTATATTCCTGATAAACTTGAATAATAATTTCTGAATAACCTGGATAATAATATAATTAATTCCTAGTAAATTCTATATTAATATAATACGTTTTTATATTCCTTTAAAAATATTTTATTTCATAAAAAACATTATGTTTTATATTATAGTTTGCATATTTTTTAAATTTGAGCATCAAATGTTGTCATAATTGTAGCACTTTTACCTGAAGAGTAACAGTTTTTTCTTCAAAAAGCACGAGCTGGGTCTTTTGCATCCAGGGCGCGCGCTCGTGTAACTCAAAAGAGCGCGCGCTCCCGGGTTAAGCTCAGGTGAGGTATGATTGCATCAGATGACATTTAATCAATAATTAGGTCCGATGCTAAATAGAAATATTGCCAAAAAATGGCCTTTGAGGGCGTTTAACTTTTCTTTTGGGGGGGATCAGGAGTTTAGCCAAAATAAAGAATAAGGAAAGGAAAAAAAAAAAAAAAAATAGAATGCAAATGATAACTAGTATAAAGATGTGCAGTTTTTACTTCCTTGTGCGACCGCTATCGACTGCAATTTAACCTAAGTTTAACGTAAATTTTTGCCTAACATCTGTACGTAAGGACAGAATAAATCACACTTTTCACCCCCAAAATTTATAAAACTGGTTAAATGAGGAGATTTTTTCATGGCGTCTGTACGTATGTATGTATCTCGCATAACTCAAAAACGAGTAGCCTCAGAATGTTGAAATTTTGTATATAGGACTGCTATAACAGGTAGAAGTGCACCTCCTATTTTGGGTGCAATCAGCAGCACCAATATAATATTATTAAAATATATAAATATTATTAAATTAAAATATATAAATATATATATATATATGTGTGGGGGGGGGGGGTTGGCATCGTTCATTGTAATCGGATGACGCGACAAGCTGTGAGAGGAAATCTTTTACTTTTTCGATGACGAAGGCAGACGATTCCGCCATTAAGACGATGACGCGATTAAAAGATGTTTAAATGTAAAAGACAGTCGATTCTCTTCATCTGTATATATCATCTATGTAAATTCATCTTTCTACACATGTAATCATTTTGTAGTCTGTAGCAACTATTCATGTTTCATTAAATATTCAAGTTTTACATAAATCGGACTAGTTTATTAGCTCCTAGACAGCCAACTAAGAAGTAAGTTTACAACATCATATTCCTAGACAGTAAGTACCGATTCTACAGATTTGGGCGCTCAGGCCGCGATGAGCCTAGGAAGAAGCATTATGCATATTACAAAATAAGAGAAGTAAGTTTTGTTTCGATTATTTCCACATTGTTACTTCTAAGAATAGTGTTCTATGATACTGTGAATTAAGATGACTACCTTAAATTCTATTCCTAGAATTTCAAATTCTTTAAAGACTGGGCCTACTAAGTCAATTAAACTTTTACATCAAATTGTGTTTGGAACTTTGGGTGATCGAAAAAATAGAGCTAGATTGCGTAACTTTTGTGGTTTTCCTTCTGATTTTAATATTGAAGAAACAAAACAAAAATTACTTAAAACTCTTACTGCAAATGATTTTATTTCTGTGTGTAATTTGTTACATCTTAATTATGATTCAAATCCTGATAAAAACTGTGATTTAATATTGAATAGTCTTTGTGATTTTAAGCTTTTAAAATCCAAAAGTGATGACTATGATGAGTTATCTGAAAACGAAAGTGTTTATGATTCTGATAAAAATGATGATATTAATTCTGTTCGGTCAGAATCACCTCCCATAAATAACTCAGTGGATGAAAACATTATAATGCCTAGCAGTATTTCCTTACATTTTCGTGATATTTTAGAAACTGTTTCTGAATTTAATGGCACTGATACATATCCAGTTGAATCCTTCATTGGTGATTTAGAAGAATCTTTTAAATTATTTAAGTTATCGGAATTACAGAAAATTGTGTTTGCTAAAAAATTGCTTACTGGTTCTGCTAAAGTATTTATTAGGTCTTTGAAGGGTATAATATCATGGGACAAATTAAAAGAAAATCTTTTATCTGAATTTGGTTCTAAAATAAACAGTGCACAACTTCATAATTTGTTACAAAAACGACACTTAAAACCTGGTGAGTCACTTTCCGAATATTTAATTGCCATGCGTGAAATAGCCAGTCGCGGTTCTGTTGATGATTCATCAATTCTTGATTATGTAATCAATGGGATACCAGATCAGAGTAGTAACAAAATTGTTTTGTACGGGTGTAAAACTATTTCTGAATTCAAAGAGAAATTAAAAATTTATGAGAACATTCGCGTTCCAGATACGAAAAATAAGGGTTATTCAAGTACTATCACACAAAATAGAACACGCGCTGTACCTAGTAAGATTAAAGAGCCAAGGTGTTATAATTGTGGAAATTTAGGCCATAAATCGAATTTCAGTAACAATAAGGGTAAAGGATTTAAGTGTTTTAAATGCGATTTGTTTGGACACAAAGCCGCAGATTGTTCGAAAACATCATCTAAAAATATCCAAGATGCCAAAACTGTTACTCCAATAAATCAGACTTGTCAGAAAGAAATGCATAAACCTGTTAATTTGGGTAATTTGCAAATTGATGCTTTAATAGATACTGGTAGTCAAGTAACGCTAATCCGAGAAGATATACATAAGAAGATAAATTCTCCTGAACTTAAGTCGGCAGAGCTACAGTTAACGGAATTTGGCAACAAACCTATAGAGAGATTTGAAGGTGAATTCCAAATTGATAGTTCTTTATTTAAATCAAATATTTGCGTCATCGCAGAAAATAAGAAATCTGATAGTGATTCCGAAGGGCATAAAAATGCTCGTTTCAGTGGAAATGGTTCTGAAGAAGGATATGGAAAAGTTGTTAATTATGGTGTTTTACTTCCAAACCCAGAAACTGATCCTGTTAATATAGTTCCTGATACAGTACAGAATGTGATCAAACTGGATACTTCATTTACAATCAAAGCAAGTGGCAATGATTCCCTGACTGTGAATTCTGACGACGTTCCGAGTGATGTAGATTCTGATATAAATGAAAATGATGCTATTAAAGATGAATTAGTGCAAAAAGGAAACTCAAGCACAATGCAATTAGCTCTGAAGGCAATGAGGAGAAACGCCACTGCAGAAGGAGATTCTGAAGAGAAGCATTTTCCCGAACAAGAGTCATTTGCTAAAGATGATGAATCAAATGTGAATTCCGCTAGAGCAATTTCAATAAAATACCTTGCAATAGAGAGGCAAAAGAAACCACTGGAGACGAAGAAACTACAGAGACCACCGAAGAAGAAGAGAAGATTGAAAAGCAGAAGTCAGTTAGAAAACCTGATCATAACGACGCTGATACGGAAAGCAAAGACAGAACAAAAGAAATTAAAGAAGGTGAGAAAAAAGAAGCGAAAAAGCAGATTCAGAAGATCCAGAAAGAAAATTGAAAATCTTTGACAACGAAATACCGATTTTGATAATTTCTGATTATAGACTTTTTTCCCCAAGTTGACAAATTTCTCCCGATTTGACTAATGGACTATTGTTTTAAAGACGTGAACTAATTTAAGAAGACTGAAGATGATGTCTAAGGATGAAATGTATGAAGGAAGACGGCTTAAAGAATATGATTTTGAGAAGACGCATTCGAATGACGGATCTTGAAGATATCTAAGACGCATTCAGAAGACGTATCCAGACGGTATCTAAGAAGACGTATTCAGATGATGTTTGAGAAGACGTAAATACGAAGACGAATCCAGACGAATTGTTCCAGACAACATCAAAGGAAGACGTGTTTGTGAAATACATGTATTCAGATAGACTGTTCAAGATGAACGAACACTGAAAGAGCATTTAAGAAGAGCTAACGCCGTTATTTCTGAGGATGTTAAGATGAGAAAAGACGGCTGAAATAAACCATTTAAGACGACTTTTCCCTCAATAGTAACTAAAAATCTCTCTTTTTTTTTTTTTTTTTTTATTTTATTTTTCAGATCCCTAGATGTAGACAGTGGTGCTATGAGAATGCGAGGCCGCATTCCATCAGGATGGACGAGCAGTTGTGGGTTGGCATCGTTCATTATAATCGGATGACGCGACAAGCTGTGAGAGGAAATCTTTTACTTTTTCGATGACGAAGGCAGACGATTCCGCCATTAAGACGATGACGCGATTAAAAGATGTTTAAATGTAAAAGACAGTCGATTCTCTTCATCTGTATATATCATCTATGTAAATTCATCTTTCTACACATGTAATCATTTTGTAGTCTGTAGCAACTATTCATGTTTCATTAAATATTCAAGTTTTACATAAATCGGACTAGTTTATTAGCTCCTAGACAGCCAATTAAGAAGTAAGTTTACAACATCATATTCCTAGACAGTAAGTACCGATACTACATATATATTCTAAGAGTACCACTTTGTTGGTGTTTCTTTTTGGACATTCTTTTTACTTTTTACTTTTGGTTTTGACTTTTACCCTTGCCTGCATGGATGACGAAACACGAATTGAATGATTGGAGAGTTAGGTTTGGAGGCAACCTCCCCTTGATAAGTCTGTCTCCTGCCTGCTCGACAGTAATTCACTTATGCCTTTAAAAAAAAATTGTTTGGATTAATTTTAATTTGCTAAATTAGTGAATTTATTTTCATGGATTGTTTTTGCACTTGATTTGCTTATGCTTCTGAATTTAAATGATATTGCAGATTAGTTCGAGAATTAAATCTTTTAAATCTTTTATATGTTTACACATCTTTTTAAATATTTTTAATTTTTTAAAAATTTTTTTGGCTTTAAATTTACTTTTTTTTTTGGGGGGGGGCTTTAAATTTGCATTTTTACTTTTTTACTTTTATACGTGTTCGTTAAAATTTAAATTTAATTTGTTTAAATTTATATATATATATATATATATATATATATATATGTCCATTCTGTTATTCGGCTTAGTGAGCCCAGTTTCTTTATATGTTTGTAAATTGTGCATTTTTTCATTAAAAATGATTGAAACAATTGTATTAACTGTAGTTGGTGTTTTATGTTTTTCTATATTTTTAGAATTTCAATGGAAATATTTTGAATTTGTATGTGTTTTTGTCTTGCCACGAACTGAGAACTGAATTAATTAGTAGCGCATACGCATTAGGTATGCGGCGCTTATTCGTCTGCGGAAAACTGTTTCTTTTTTATTTGTTTAATTTATTTTAAAAATCGTTTTAGATTTATTATAGAACTTGTGGTAATTCTTCAGACGATATAATTGTTGGGCATTCTGAGTTATAAAATGAATTGAGATGTAATGCTGTAAAATGTACCTCGCGCCGATGTATCTCTATGGTAAATAAATATGGTGAACTTTAAAAAAATGCATTTATTCTGATGTAGTTTATGCGCTATCGACGAAGTAGATTTAATTCAAAACTCCTTAACTATTAATTCAATATGTTTATGTGAAATGCAGGAAAATTGAGTAATATTTAATATTCCGTACAAGAAAGTCATCTGGTGTACCCATCAGACTTTTTTTAGATGGAGAAGGAACATTTAGGGAAATAATTTCGAAATTCAGAATGGTAAAATTTCCTGCGCTAGACTGAGGAAGTGTACCAAATTGTACAGATCTTTAAGAAATGACTGAGCGATAAATCTGCCTTCTCTACACAAAAGGAATATTCCAGTTTTACAAACACTTAAGAAAGTGTTGAGAGAGGGTCAGTGTTAAGTATGTGACTGCATTAGGATGGATACATTTTGGCCACATATGCCGTGTGTTATCCTTTAACATAGCGTAAGATTCCATATTTTCGAAGTCTGCTCATGTAAGTACTCTTCACCTGCTCTTAGCTAGAGACTAGAATAAAATAATTATTTGTAATTTTATTGTGAAGTCAATATGTTGGACTTAGGATTTTGTATAAAAAATGAATATTTTATTATTTATTTGTTTGGCGCTTTTTACAAGAGTAAGAAGAATTGGATTTTTGCGAATTTTCTTTGAATTTTTAAGTGAAAATAGGTCGATGTGTACATGGATAAAGTCAAGAAGTGTGCAGTGCCATTTTTGTGCAATTCTGAGATTTTTTTTTAAGTGAAAATAGGTCGATGTTTACATGGATACCGAGTATGTGCAATTCTTAAAAACGCGCCAAGCAGTGGGTGATTCTGTACTTTCTCCATTTTTTCAAACTAAACTATGGATACTTTTATTAGCAATTTTTGTTGGTTGATCTTTACATTACGGTAACTTGGCGATTTTTTGGCGAAAATTTGGCGACCAACTCCCCTACAGCAACCCTCTATTTTTTTTTCCCCGCCGCCATTTTGTCTTCACGAAGTAAAGACATGTTTCTTTTCTTCTTATCTACTGAACACTTCTTCCAACAATCTACTAGCCGAATTACACTTATGCTAGAAATTTTATCAAACAAAACTGCTTAATCATGACAAATATTCACTGCAAAATTCGGAAAAAGTGCACAATACCATACACCTTACGCGTTTTTCAAAATAACACATACACATAAACCATGTACACGCCGACTTATTTTTACTTAAAAAAACATCCCAGAATTGCACAAAAATGGCATTGCGCACACTCTTCACTATATCCATGTACACTGCTTTTTTCTCATAAATTCGAAAAATTTCACGAAAATACATGACAATTTTCTCAATCTTTAAACCCGGTAAAAAGAACATATATGAAATTACCTGATCGCGAAAAAGTATTTACCCTTTACAAATATGAACATTTCCACATATAAAATAAATAAAATATCCAAAAACTTTTACCTCTAAATCATCTATTACATTATACACGTCACCAACGAATTCATACATGAAGCATTACAAATATTTAGTATCAAATATTTAAATTATTTCCATGCACGTTTATTTCAACTTAAACGTAAACCAAATTCCTACAAGCATAAAATTCACAAAATAACTATCATTTCATTAAAATATCACTGAACCATGTACACGTCGACTTATTTTTACTTAAAAAAACATCCCAGAATTGCACAAAAATGGCATTGCGCACACTCTTCACTATATCCATGTACACTGCTTTTATCTCATAAATTAAAAAAATTTCACGAAAATACATGATAATTTTCTCAATCTTTAAACCCGGTAAAAAGAACATATATGAAATTACATGATCGCGAAAAAGTATTTACCCTTTACAAATATGAACATTTCCATATATAAAATAAATAAAATATCCAAAAACTTTTACCTCTAAATCATCTATTACATTATACACGTCACCAACGAATTCATACATGAAGCATTACAAATATTTATTATCAAATATTTAAATTATTTCCATGCACATTTATTTCAACTTAAACATACACCAAATTCCTACAAGTATAAAATTCACAAAATAACTATCATTTCATTAAAATATAATTAAATTCAAAAACACCACTTAAAATATACATGAGCACATACATTCAATTAATAAAAATTACCTTACAATCCTAATTACTTTAAACTAAATCATTGCTAATAACAATTTTCCCAATAATACCAAATTCGTTTCCACCTTACATTTCCAACAATGCATAAAAATAATTAAAAATACTAACTTACCTAATCTCCTTCAGAATCTTCATTACGTGGCGGATACACTTTTCTCCATTCTCTTTCAGAATCTTTAAAATCATACTTATCTTTCAAAGCAAGATACCAGGTAAAATAAATAACATAATAAAACATGTTTATTTCTCTCTCACACAACCTTAAAAAACATTTCTTACTATCCTTTTCAATACCACTAAATACCCATTTCGAATTCACTTTACTTACGGCCATGGGATCCAAAAATTCACAAACACTATTTCACACAACACAGAATAAAGCCAAATACAAAATTTCCAGATTTTTTCCCGATTTCCCCCCTTTTCCGATTAAAGAACCGTAATTCGTCCATTAATATCACATGACATATCCCATGATCTCTCATTTCCCCCACACAAAATAATGCGTAATCGGAACTCAGTACTGCTCACATTATTACCAAAGTCCCAGGTAGTAACCTTTATCGCCTCCAAAATGTCGCCAAACTACCAGTTACCGTAATGTAAAGATCAAACTTTTTGTTTTACCAGAGATACATCTGGACAGCAATGCAGTGCTAGTTAGCCTTGTTACCCAAGGTAATATTTGAGAAAGAAAACTTTCAGATTCTTTAGTTTTCATGGCTTTATGTGATATGGGATGCCCTTCATTTGTTACAGAAGAACTGGTAAAAATGATATTTGCTATGATAAAAACACCATGACAAAGTACCAGTAGGATATTTCGAATGTTTTGGTGAGATATCATTAGACGAACAGTGTAGTAAGCTTGCATAAATGTTGTCTATATCAGGAGTATTATATTTTATGGCCTTTCTATAATATAAGTCTATATATAATTCTATATAATAATTATTCTATATTATATAATTATTCTATATAATAATTATTATATATAATTCTATATATAATTCTATATATAATTCTATAATATAATTCTATATAATTCTATATATTTGTTAACTATTATAGAAAATTAATTGTAGCTTTTCAGAATTAATAAATTGTAGCTTTTCAGAGCTTCTTTCGGTTCACCGATACACATACCTCTATACGCAGCTTTTTAACTTTATTGCGCAATCCTGTCCCTAAACGTTTTTCCACATGGTTGATGCATTATTCTTTTACTAATTTATGCTTCATTACCATAAAGATGCAAAGTTAAATGTTGATATCCGTTTGCATCAGAAAGTACAATATTACTCGCACTTATGGACTGTTTCTACAAAATTTCTGCTGCTTTCATTTCCATAGCATTAGGCGAACCAGGAACGTTTTTAGAACACTCTGATTTGTAGCATTCAAACTATACATAAAATTCCGCATTATCATCATTCGTATCTCTTTTCGCACAAGCACACATTCAGGACAATATTCTGACAGAATTTCGTAGTCGATAACTAACACAGTCAAGATATCTATGACAATACATTAATTCCATATTCCATGATATAACACTGTTATATCGAATCAATCGTCATTGTTTAATTTTTTATGCTTGTTTCGAACAAAGTTTCTAGGAAATTGAAAAGAAAATCGCCTTTTCGTTTTTCCATTTCTTTGTGACAAACTGTGTAAACATATGGCGGATGTCTTTTTGTCCACAGCATGAATTCCCATAATCATGGAAAATACTTCTAAGGCGGCCTGGCCTTTGCCTGTTTTCAAAAATGCTTCGACAGGTTTTGTGTTCGCGTTAAAAGTATTTGGCTGTTTTACCCGCTCACTTGAAACTGTTGAACTAAATATTTTATCATAGTTTTTGCAAACTAATTCAAGTTTTCTAGAATATCCATATATTCATTTCGAAAGAACATTTTAAGAATTAGTTGAGCACTCGCCACACTTCAAATTGCAAAGCAATGGATGCCACAATTTATGATTCATCAAAATATATGAATAATTTCGGTTATCACTGTCAGACGTTACTAATAAACATTCATTTAGTTTCTTTTCTCTAGCACTTAATTTAGCATTTACAGCAACTATAGAACTTTGAGAAAAAATTATTTTTTTATTTTCGCAAAGAACTCCTCCACTGTTCAATGTCATATATCATTTTTTCAAAGAGTTGCCCATCTTGTTTAAATTTTGCTGAAAGCTGCAAGTTTTTTCTTCGAAGGTCTTGTTTTAGGCTTACGGTAACGACGACTTATCGCATGCATAATGTACAATAAAAAATATACACTTTTATGTAGAAGTTACAAATTAATCTACAGTTGTTCTAGTCCAAGAAACTCAGTTATGAAACAATACTTTAATAAATAAAATTTAGTGGTTTAAAACACAGTAAAATCTTTCAGAAACTAACGAAAATGAGCGATGAAAAGCACTTTTGAGCAATTTAGCAGTTTAGCAATCTTGCTTTTAAGCAAGAAGAAAGGAAATGAGGACTTTCGCGAACGCCGTTTTCTCCAGTCCGTGAGGCTTGGTAAGTTAAAAAGGACTTTCAAATTGTAAACAGTGAAATTGCAGTTACAGTTAAAACGTAAAAATGCCACCTTTATAAAGAAAAAAAATATACAAACTATAACATCAGTAAAAAACTTTTGAAATACATTTGTTTATATTTTCTCCAAAATTTAAAGGGCAACGTTTACCTTGTTTACACGTTTTAAATGCTTGTAACTTCGTTAAAAATTAGAATATTTGAATTCGATTTTTTGCATACAATGCAGTTAGGTATATGGAATACTGCGAGAGTAAAAAAAAAATTCAATATTTCAGTCGATTTCTAATTTTAAGTCCACAGTCCCCTTAATAATTAGCGGCTGTGCACTTAATTGTTAAAATCTTCTTTAGAGATAAGATTAGAAATACTGTATATAATCAATTTTTTATATTTATTACCATCAGAAAGGCCATGCCTCACGTGGGTTCCGGCTCACATGGGCATTAAAGGCAATGAGGAAGCTGACACCCTGGCAAAAGAAGCGGCAAAGGAGGTCTCAAGAACAGAACTGCCAGATAAATTACCTAGGTCTCATCTCAAAAAGATCACTCTAAAACAACTGATAGACAGATGGCAAGCCAGATGGGACACAGCAGATACAGGAAGGAGAACGTATATGTTCTTCCCAAACACAATGCTAGAGTTAAACTGCAATAGTGGTAGTCAGACACAGTTTTATACAGGTTATGGCCCATTCCTGACCTATCTGCTTAGATTCAGCCTGAGTGACACAGAAAGCTGTCAATGTGGAGAGGTGGGGGATCCAGACCACTACGTCTTCCACTGCACAAACACGGCACAGTACCATATAAGAAAGCCAAGTCAAGCTTACTGGCCACAATGGGCGGCAAATATGAGAACAAACAAAACAGCAAATAAAAAGCTACAAGCGGTAATCAGCCATTGTCAGAGAAAGTATTCTCTAATACGACGATAAGTGTCCCCAAATAGAAATAATCAAGTGCTTAGCGCTCTGAATCAAAAAATGTATAAATCACACTAAATCAATCTGGGCACACACCTCGAACCTCTCAACCCAAGACTAACTTAGATAATTAGGACTATGGCAACAACCTGCCTATATTCTTTAAAATGTTTACTTTTGCAATTAATGTACAGGTCTAGGACTCGCAAGACCAGATCGTGCCAGTAAAATCTTCAACAGCAATGAGTTTTTCCTACACTTACTAATCGTGTATTTAAATTACAAGATTATGATAAATAGGTTCAAGAAGGGCAAGGTCAACTTATGTTATCACCTCAAGTTTATGAATGAGATTATTATTGGTATGGCATTTTTGCCTTCTTAATTTTAATAAATATTCAACTTTTTATGTAAATTTTAGGGAAGAAATATCTGTATTTATGTGATCAATTGCATGTTTGAATCTCTTCCCTAGTGATCAGCATTACGTGCTTAATTATGTTTTGTATAAATTATGTGCATGTTCTAAGGTGATAAAACTAACTATGGAATTAATGTAGGTAAGTTTCTCTTTGTAATTATGTATCAGCATTATGTATTCAAGTGTTTGGAATCAGATATCAGTTTTACTGAGTATGGTGCTGTACTTTTCTGTTTATGTTCACTTTAAAGTACTCAAATCTGTATTTATTCCTTCTCTGCATGTACTATGAAGGTCAGTTCGTACTTGGCTAGGATTTAGACTACATAGCATTACTTAATGATCAGTTTTATGTATTATGCTTATCAGTTATAGTTTTAGTTTTCATGTATTACGTATGCATTTTAAGTGTTATGTATGTAGATATTAGGGATCAGCTTTCTGTAATTCTGTACTCAGTAACATGTTAGTTTTTCACTTTAATATTCAGTTTTGTACTTATGCATGCATTATCCTGTCTGCAAGTACTACGAAAGAAAATGCAGCTGCATGGTTCAATTTGTAAAACAACTCCAGTTTAAGTTTGCGCAAAGAACTAAGTTACGTAGGAATTTGTTATCTTAGTGATAACAGGTACCCATTCTTTTAAATGTTCTTACATAAGAGTCAGGCACATGGAAAGTAAACTGCGTTAAATTATGTTTGGGCGCTAGGATTTTTTTAATCATCTTTTAATCTCTCTCTTTATTTATTTATTTATTTATTATTTTTTTATTTATTTTTTTTAAGTTTACTATGTGCAATAATTTAATAGGTTACAACTTTCCTCCATGCAGGACCAACGATTTCACAGAAGCCCCATAAAGATATGACAGTTGTGTCAGGATAAGCACCCGCATGTAGACATTTAGCAAGTCCAGAAAATCCACGGCAGTTAATTTTTCAGGCAGAGTCCTCCTATCTTTACTTTATCTAACACAAGTTTCTGTCTATTCTAACAGCGATTCTTAACAGTCTTTTGATTTCTTCTTTGCTTAATTTTAAGTAGTTCCTAACAGGATACTCTTTCCCCGTACAACAACATCCAAGCTTATATGTAGACTTTATGAGACTCTTAGCCGTCTATTCGGCTGCGTTCCTGGAGCAGGATGGAGCAGAGAGTAGATGGTTTCTGCCAGGAAGATAACAGGCCAGGTCAGTGGTCTTCCTTGGTGGCGCTCACTCACTCACTCACCTTTACATAAAATTTTCCTAAACACAAATTTTCCCTTCTTACCCATTTCTCCTCCGATTTTTTTGGGTCATGGTAAATACAACTTAAATTATCTTTCTTTTCTTTACGTAAGGAGCCAGTTTCCCTTAGAAAGTCCTCCACGAAGGTATCCCTTCTCTTAGCTTAATAGTCTTTATGTATTTTGCAATAATCTCAATAAATCAAACCACAAAACTACCTTCTTCGCGTAGGTTTTTTCAATGCAGATATTATACATAGTTTAAGAATCAAATGTGTTGCACACATGCACACATATTTTTTTTTTTCAGTTTTACTGAGTATGGTTTTGTTGCTCGCAACAAGTGTTTTGTTGCTCGCAAAATTTCCCGAAAGAATTTTTGTTAAACGGTTTTCTGCTCTTGAAGGAGAACTTCTATGTCTTAACGCCTTTGAAATCGGAAGAGTTTTATTCAACCTGCACGCTAATTTAAGTTTGCTTTACTGTCTAATTTTAAAATTTAAGTTGAAATATTTCCATTATAAATTGTTAGTATATCTCTGTGGTTTCATGCAATTTAGCTAACCGTGGAAGAGCTAACAATGTATTTTTTTGCCCAACACTGTACAAACAAAGTCCAACAAAGTGCCATATAACATGCCAAATAACAATATAATTTCTTGAACCTCATTACTTGCTTTTCAAATGCAATTAAAATATTTTTAAATTCATACAGTACAAAACCAGTATCCATATTGTCAAGATATGAAGCACATAATGTAAAATCAAGAACAAACATGAAATAATTGATCCCCCGCGCACTATTTTCAAATAATAATAAAAAAAAACATTTTTATAGAAACTCTGCTTCGCTGCAAATGAAACCTATAGCTGAGATAAGAATGCAATTTTAACATATATTCTATTATTCATACAGAATATCGGACACAAATGAATAAATAAGATCAAATTTCCCAAGCTTAAAAGTATGTAAAAAGTAAATAAACTTCTCTTTAAGCAATTATTTTTGGAATATGTATTTGCATCCTAAAATTTATTTGCAATATAACGAAGTAAATGTACCGAATAGCTAAAGCCAGTAGTCTGTTTTATATCCATCTCTATAATAAAACCACATTTAATGAGTCAAAACATTCTAATCAATTGTGTCCTCTGATAACAATGCCTAAATGTTGTTTGGTGCGGAATAACGAAGAGATAAGCGCTTCAATTAGTGGCATCCGCAGGCTCTGGATTTGTTGCCTATTTAGATTATTATCTGGAATTTAAACTATGAGCGTATACATTGCTTTTAATGAACTCAGCATCTAGCAGATTCGCATCATTAAAACCATGACTGCTAACTGTGTTCCTGCATAAAGAATGAAAAATTGCAGATATGTGGAATTTATCAAAACCAATTAGCGTTTTGCGAAAATACTGCCACAGAATGCGCCTTGCAATGAATTTTCCTAAGGATTAGAATTATGAAATGTTAGAGAAAAAATAAATTTCTATTCCCATTGGATACTTATTAGGTAACGGGTTAATCGTCGGCATTAAAATTACTAGGAACTACTATTTTTGAAATGAATAAAACTTAATTTTGATTAGTAGCCTATTACAATATTTATTGTTTCTTAACTGTTGATTGTATGCCTGTGGTTAAGATGTAGCTAGCACTCACAATATAAGCTGCTTTAAATACCAGGTTTAAAATGGTTAAGACAACTGATAGTCGCCACGTGCTGTTTTTGCGAACTTACCGCTTCACACTCACCATGTGCAATCGTATTTTGAATGAGTTCGATTAATGTGAATAAGCGAAGAAAATTATCAACATAGTTAGATATATCGAGAAAGATGACTGATTGCAACTTAAAAAAATGTGACGAAGCACAACACAAACTGAATGTGGGTAATTCAGTACAAGTCAGACTCAGAGACATAGAAATTCATTTCATTGCTATGATAGACGCTGAAAATGTTTCTCGTTTCTTTAAGACCATTACTACCATATAGGAATCCAAGAGGGCTCCTTAAGAACAATTCCTATGAAGATAAAAAAAGCAAACCAGAAGGCTAAAAAGTCCATTGTTACCCCCACCAAGGCAAAAGAATGTGTAGTCGCGAATTTCCCATCGCCACAAAATGAAAAGGATGGAGCTTCCACCAAAACTCCACCCAAAGAAACATACTCCTAAGCTACCGCACCTGTGATTAGTACATCATATAAATATGATATTTTACCTGTTGAAATTTCCAGTAATATTAATATGGACTACTATGATGGAAATTCAATAAATGAACTTAAACTATGGAAGCTTAAATTTTTTTAGGTCTTTCAGACGACATACTTCCTGAAAGTAAAGGATTACTCTGACAATCGCCCTGAGCGGACTGCACTTGGAAGGAAATATGACGACTATTCTCCGATCGTAAGACTCAAGACAATATGGAGACGGTTCCGAAAAAAAATATTACAATCATTTTCAATTCTACCTTGTGACACATGACAGTTATGAGACATGACAGATATGAGATGATGGCAGACATGACAGATATGAGAGATAGAGTTCATTTTTGCATAATTAGAAGTAAAAAGCAAACACCTCTTAAATGGTCATCGGAGGTCTTGCTTGCATCAGCAAATGTTATAAAGAAAAGCTTCCTGTGATTTTCTTGTCGTTAAGTCATACAGACAAGGAAAAGATATCTACACTCAAATGCCTACTGGACTTACAAGGGAATGTTAGGCGTTACCATCCGGGTAGTTGTCATATGATGTATTTAAGGTGGCAAAGATTTGGTCACAGTCAAATATTTGACTACAGCGCAGTCATGGGACATTTGTACTCTCCCAAAAGAAGAGAAACCAACATTCATCCACTGAAAATCAGATCATGTAACCTCATCTAAAAATTACCAGTTCTCCCCAAAAATATAACGGCAGAAAGAAGATAAGAAGTCAGGTAGTCGGCCGACACTTAGAATAGGTACAAACCAGACAAAATGAAAACACTCTACATTTACGGACAGAAAGTGCTATCTGAAAACGGGATACCCCGGAAATCATCTTGACGCTGAAATAAAAAGAAGATATGTGACTTTCTGCAGCTATATATATCGAGGTATATACATGTATCATAAAAAATGCAAGAGAATCAATTCACAAAAAGGAAACTTCAGCCGGCCCTCTCTATTATGAAAAAGCTTGCAGAGATGGAATTCTAATCTTCGTCTTCTCCTAGAAGGATGAAGCTTCTGTATTGAATCTCACATGCGGTAGATGGTGTCACTCAACCATAAAGTTTCTGTCTTAATTTTAGGACTATTTTCCTACTTCTCCTAAGCTGGTGAAGTTTTGTGCCCCCCTCCCATTGTCTCCATTGTTTTCTTAAGGTAAACACACACCAGTGTGTTTGCAAAGTCATGTGCCGAATGCATCAGTATATAAACCGAGCTGGTAAAATCGCGGTGAGCTCCATAAATCCGCAACAATGTATTATATAAGTTTTGCTATTGGAAAAGACAGATCAGGTGTACCCAGTTCGAGAAAACTGGTTCTAGTGCAGTTGCTCAGTCCCCAAACAATTCTTATTGGAAATTATTGGTACCAGGTTAAGAGGAATCCCTTCAGATAATTACGTAAAGTAAAATAAGTATAAGGAGCAAAGAATAAAAATATCTTTGAGTGTTAAAGAAATTTGTATGTGTGTGGGAGGGGGGTGCTACAGTCTTGTAAAGAAATTCCAATTTTTTTGTTTTGTTTAGCTTTAAATGCCATAGGATTATTTATAAATTTATTTATTGTCCTGTACGCACATAATTCAGTTGATGTATCTGCTTTTTATGCTGTTCTTTGAAAGGGTGGATTGTTAGCAGAGGCAGTTCCTTCACTACTATGAGATTAATTTTGAAAATCCTTTTGTATTCAAAATATTTCCGGTAACTTAAACAACAGTCAGTAGCATTGGAGATTTAACAGAAGAAGAAACTGGTTACATGAATAATACGGGGAGGAAAAAGCACCCCATATCATTATCAAGAAGAAAGATAGTGTTGCTGCCTTATTTGCGGAGGCTACTCTATCCTAGCTGTTATCCAGGTAATCTCCTATGTAATTTAAACAAGAGTGTCCATTTATCAAGGAGAATATAAGCCGAAGTAATAGTTAATTACGCGTCGCGAAGCTTGTATTTTTAAAAAGCGTCTTAAATTCAGTATTAACAAAGTATTCTTCTGGGATAGAACAAAGTATTTAATTATGCTAAACATGAGTGTATGATAACTAGAAGAAGCACAAAGGCAAACAAAGATGAAGTGATGTTAGCGCTGAGAAAATATATGCAGTTTTTAACTTCTAAGACCTTTCTTTTACTGCGTTGGAGGTGTAGTATTTTAAATTAAAATCCATTCGAGGAATAATGGCTTTATAAAGTACTTTAGATTCGAAAATTTTTCTATTATTAATAACAACGAATAAAGTTTACCTACAAATTTTCCCTTTTTCATTCAAAATCTGGAAAATATCTTATAATAAACTAGAATTTATGATAAAATTGTTTGGAAAGCTGTAATTTTATTTTGTGTCTAAGTAAGGGTTTCTTATATAGTAGTTAATCCAAGAGATAGTCTTGTCACAAACACTTTACATAAGATGAAATAAAACACATAAAGAAGGTGAATAGAGCAGATGAAACTGTTGATTAATCTTCAACAGGTGTCATCTTTAGTCTTCATTTTCTTCATTTACTTCACTACGTTTTATCTACACGAAAAAAAAGGGTGTTGATTCATTAGGTTATTTTGATCGTGGAGACATGAAAAACGCAGTGCTCTTACCGGGAATCGAGCCTGGAATACAGAATGAAGGCATACAGAATGAATAAAGTGACGAATAAAGGCATACAGAAAGGCGGGAAAAATACCTCATATATGTCTTTCAGCTATTTTTTTCAACAGTAAATTTAAGAATTTCGTAATAATGCAAACACCGATGAAAATATAGTTAAAAGGTATTGTCAGCCAATTTATAAAAGTGTAATTTACAGCAAACTCTGCAGAATTGCAATACAACAAATACTGTTTACAGTTGCAATAACTTTGTGTTTATCTAAGGAAGTTATTGGTTTATTTCTTCTTGAATTAATTTCAAGAACCGAAAACGCTAGTCGATGCCTCTGCGAAAACATATGAAAGTTTTTTTTCATAAGCGAAAACAAGAAATGCGGTGTCTATCCGCTCACCACTGGTTGAGCTGATTACGGTTGCCATGCATGGATAACTAGTTTGATTTTTTTTTCTTTTTATTATTTTTTATATATTAAGGAATCTGCGATTCGCTTTACGAAGAAAGTAACAGAAATCTAAAAATTTCTTTTAATTTAAACTATCACATCTTGGAATTCGCAGTGAGATAGTATTGTTTTTTGTTTCGTTAATGATCCTTGAGAAGCCAAAGATCAAAATTCTGCTGGATTTGATCTTTTGCAAGACCAGTTTCGATGACAAAGACAATACTTCATTTACTTTAAATTTCAAATTAAATTATTTAGGCAACACTAAAATCAAGCAGTCTATAGTTTCGAACCGAGCATAAAGACAACTTTCCAGCTAGAACTGTATTGGAATACAATCATCGTCTCAATGAGTATTAAGTGTTAATATCAGGAATGATAGTAAAATCTTGCACATTGAGGCGACAGCTATTATACTGCTTATTGTTAATGATTCATGGGTGCCTATCATCCAAATAATCAATCTAAATGAACAAAAAATCTTGAATCTTGCTTGCAGCTTCCAACGACAGCAATGATTACAAATAATAATGAAATCAGTTGCATGTAGCTCATCAGAACCGAAAGATATTACTCTAATAACCCTCAAGAGAGAAATAAATATACAATGGTTTCGATCCTGAGAGTATAGTGTTATCTTAAATTTTCAGTGCTTGTATTCGAAAAGTATTAGAAATAATAGGGTGGATAAACTCCTCCGAATGTGTTACTTGTAAACAAACTGAACGTGAACTTTCGGGGAAGAGAACCGAAGAGAATAGGATTACTGAAATATTCTTCAAAATATTTTTTGTTGATTTAATGTCACGAAGATCCGTCTCATGAAACTTCGAGAACGTGGGCAAAAATTGTCAAATATTATGAAACAACGATAACTTCTACCGTCTAAGTGCAGCGGATTTTTAATAGCTATTTAAGCGATCCTGCTTGACCTATTCATACAACAGTGATGCGAATTTTTGCAGAATGAACATGTTAAAAGGGCGCTTAAATTAAATAAAGCTAATTGTTTCATGAAAAGTAAAAATTACGAAAACTGCGCAGCGAATTTATTTCAATTTTTGCTCATATGTTGTTGCATTTCTGATATGATAGTGAGAACTACAACAAAGTATGACAGAACACAAACAATTAATGTAATAAAGCTTGCAAATGCTGAAGGTTACTAATAACAATTATTACAAAGTAACATATAATATTTCCAAAAGTTTTCAATAATACATTTTTAATTAACAATTAATTTTGTGTTTGCATTTATAAGCCTTTTTTTATAATACTATACTTCAGTATGCACATTTATGTAAAATCTTTTACTTTATTCTTAGCTTTACGGTCTTAGAAAAGCTATTAAGCAGATATACAAGGGGGACTTTGCAATCTCACATGAACATCTTAATTTAGTTGTCTATCTATTGAGATTTAAAGCTGCTTTCTGACTGAAACTGCACTTAAGACACACGTCACATGATAATAAATGTAAGCTTTGTTTTTCACTTCAGTACATTTATATAAAAAATAAATGGGGTAACAAAGACAGCCTTCGTGTTAATTCCAATTAAATATTTCAAAGGTATATTTCAAAACATTTAGCCAAAATTTTACAGTATACTTTAACCCATGTATGGATTGCGTGTAAGAGGAAAATCATCTTAAAAAGTTCCTCCCCAAACACTTTCTTGAATAATGAGTTTTGCTCCTGAAACTGTTCATACCTTCCAACGCAATGTTTACAGTTATTATGTAATGGTTTAGCTATAACGCGCGTTTCTTAAGGACACCATGTTAGGGCAATATTTAGTTTAAACGAACATCCGCGAGTGCAGTATTTTATGAACAAGACCTATAAATTACATTTTCGCACCAGCTCTCATGCTAAAAGTAATTATTTGTGCTCACGTACGACCAAGAAATTGCTTAGTGGAGAAAGACTTTTAGTTGAAAGTAACACGTTCTGTAGTTAAGAGCTTTCTTGCAAAGAAAAAAATATTTTTTTCATGATACTTTGTCTCTAGGTTGTATGCTTCACATGTGGATTAAACTCGTAGAAGACATTTTACTCTTATTCATGTTACATAATAAATTAATTTATAAACACAATTTCTCTAATTCACAGCGTTGCTGTAAAGATACAAATATTATAATTTTGAGTAACTAGCATTTCTTTAGTTTTAAATAGGTGATAGTGTTTAATTTTGCATCTCCTTAACAAATGTTATTATTCAAAACATTTTGCTTCTGATGCCAATCGCAGATAGTCGTCAAAATGGATTGAACGTATTTTAAAATTACGTGAGCGTAAGACTTTTTATTTTTGCCTAATTTCACAGTTTCACTTGATATGTGTCTCTTCTGTTTATATTATTAAACATTACTTGTTTAGGAAATTTGAAATAATGGAACAAATTATAAAAGTTATTTTGAACTCATTCGTTAAATTGAAGATAGGATTTATATATATATATATATATATATATATAAGAAACTGCAGTTCTTTCTACATATAAGCGAAGTCATAATGCAGTCATCATCTTCAAACAATAACTATTACTTTAATGGAAAGCATCATTATCATTTAAATAACTGAATCTTTTCAGTATACCAAACAAAATCATCGAAAGTGCTTTTAAGCTAATATGAAAACCTATATAATTGATTGACTAAACATGCAATTATAAAATTTTCAGCTTTTTATTTACTCTTTTATTTCTAGTAAGAAAATAAACAATTCAAGTTTTGTATATAATGATTACTAGGCATTTTAATGTGTTACAATAATACCGCACCCTTTAATGTACTAAAGAAATTACATTTAAAACACACTAAAACAGAAAGAACGAAATTAAATGAATCAACTGGCAATCAACAGAACTTAAAACATTTTACTTGCAAACGTAAAATACTACTTTGTAGTATATTTCCTTCTACAGCTATTTGGCTAACATATAGTTTAAAGTCCTATGTTCACTAAGTATTCAGCGATTAAGGATTTACCACTAAAATAATAATACCCGACATACCAAAAAAAAAAATATCCCCGGAATATCCAGAGTATGTTGCTTACAGGATAAGCGCATAACCTCCGGACATCCCTGTGCAGGCAAGCTATTGTTGGGCTCCGAAGGTGTAAGACGGCTTCTGGCTTTCTCAGCCCGGCGGACGCGTATGCCATTTTTGTTCTTTTTTCGTCCTTTTTTTAGACTGCCATCTCCGTGCTTCATGTAGAGCAATGTGTTCCTCCTAGTAAAGAAATTGGTACTGAAGATTCAACCAAATAAACCTATATACTGACTACTGCCGTAAATTGACAATGTTCTACAATTTAAAAATGTTCGAAAGGACTTTATGTGCACGTGCCCCACTTTCCGGATGTATGAGTGCTCGCCTTGTGCTTCTTCAAAAATATATTGAAACAACTAGTCAACTCAATTTCCCCCGTTAAAAAAGAAAAGAAAAAAAAATGGCTTTTTTTTAATCACGAAGCTTTGCTTTACGTTGATGGAATGAGATCTACTTTGATCGGAATAACACGCACATCTCGTACGAGAAGTTAGGATTCAAAATGGTAGGACTGATACTCTTCTATTTATTCGGCCACTATACGATCATGACTGACAATCTTCTGTCTGATGATATTTACTTAACTTATGCTGGTCCTGATTCAAAATTTAATGATATTAAGATATCATAAATATCTTGACATTAATTCAGAAGTCAAACAACAAAAATCAACGTTATATTTACAAAATTTTCACAGGACTAGTTTCGATGGTTTTACCGAACCACCATCCTCAGCTGTAAGACCGCAAATGAACAAGATAGGAAATAATGATTAGATAAGATAAGAAAGCCTGGACAAGAATAAGCAAGTGGCGCTATCTGTTGGTGAGACCAGAACTAAAACATAATTTCTTTAAAGGCCGAAGGCAAATTTGGATTGGAATTAGGATCCTTAACTAGAACAGAAAGATTTTTATGAATGTGAAATGCCTCTAGAAAATCCAATTCTCCAATGGAAGATGTTTTTTGAATAATTTTGGCGCCACTTGCTTATTTTTATCCAGGCTTTCTTATCTTATCTAATCATTATTTCCTATCTTGTTCATTTGCGGTTTTACAGCTGAGGATGGTGGTTCGGTAAAACCATCGAAACTAGTCCTGTGAAAATTTTGTAAATATAACGCTGATTTTTGTTGTTTGACTTCTGAATTAGTATTTATTCGGCGTCTTATTGTGTCTTAATCTTGACATTAGTATTAATTTACTAAAATTAATTTACTTAATGTTTTTATACATAATAATCATCTCCTTTAATAATGTTTACTATTATAATTAATGCAGCTTTTTAATCTGAATATTTACTCGCATTTAAAGTTTAGAGTCAATATCTTGTAGAGACATTAGGTATTTTTGGAAGCAGGCAAGATGAAAAATGAGCAACGCCTTCGCAGGAAATCGAACTGCGGACCTCTGGAATACGCGTACAGCATGCAGACCACTACACCATGAAGGCACGCTAAGAAGGCGGAAGAAATACCTTATATACACCCCCTTTTAAAGGGCGACTTGGGTGTTTAGGGCACCCAGTCGCTAAATTCTGGATATGGAGAATCATCATCCACCATCCTTTTATTTCGAGCGCCACTGTAGAGACATTACATATTTTTGGAAGCACGCAAGATGAAAAAGGAGCAACGCCTTGGGAACCGAACCACGGACCTCTGGAATACGCGCCCAGCTTGCAGAACACTACACTACGAAGTCATGCTAAGAAAGCGGGAGAAATACCTTATAATCTAATTATTCGATTTTGTATTAAGGATGTGCCTTACTTGGTTCTATTTGTACTAAACGTTTGCACGGAGCATAATATGTACATAAATTACTATCATTTTTTACCATACCAAGGAGCACTCTATCTTAAATATATAGAAATATTTATTAATAACAGATATTATGTGTAATAATATATGTTCCATAAACCAACTGCACACATATTTTATCGTATTTAGTTAATTCATTTAGTACCTAACATAACATTACATGTGTTGATGCAATTCATTGAGTTCAACTCTCATTTAATGTATTTGTAATTGCTATTAGTGGATTATTCATATTATGGATATACGAGTCTGTAATATTACCAATATAACTTGTCATTAATATTTGCATAGTGCAAACACAACATGTATGTATGCAAAGTTTTATTAACGTAATTTGGAATTTGTTTTTCTTCATGATTTGTAATATATAAGTTTTTGTACAGATTTCATCTTTACATCTGTACTTGTAAGTATAGCCTTTCCTTATTATATTTGTATGCCTAACATACACGATAATAGTGAAAAGTAACTAAATTGTACATTCAATCAGCTGAAGTACAAAACATATTACCAATTTGCAAAGCGCTTGGTAATATACGTAGTATCCACAGCATCAATCGGTTTTAAAATTTAATTATATAACTGTCAGTACGTATTACAGCTATGAGCACATTGCACTCGACAATGTCAGTACCTCTTTGCAAGCAACAGGAATTTTGCAGTGCTTAAGGTAAAGGGTCATCAGCAGTTTCCTCTTAGTCTTAACAGTCCTCCACCATACGCTTTACACTTAGTCCCTACTATGCACATTCTCACCCTGTTCTCGTCCTTCTTTCAGTGTTCCTGACTTTACATATTCAAGTCCCGGAGGACATAATAATAAGCTCTAGATTATTTTTATTTCATCGATGTGATCCAACAGGCTGCAGAGCACTGGGCCACTTGTTCTGTCGATGGCGAAAAGAAAAGAAAGTATATCCTCAATACAACCTTTAAGTCTCATCGACAGCGTATGGGATGTTATGATGTCAATACAACCTTTAAGTCCCATCGACAGCGTATGGGATTTTATGATGATTAGAAGTCCTACTTACTGCATCCTAAAGATATCACGGAATATCTTAAGTTCCTAAACACATCCCATTATATCCTCAGAATAACCTTTCTAAGTCCCATCGACAACGTACGGAATGTTATTAGAATTTAAATTTTTACTTACTGCATGCTCAGTATATCGTATAATACCCCATAAGTGTCTAAGGTCATTCTCCCGATTGCTTAATGTTACATCCCAGTATATCCTTAGGACATTGCATCTAGGTTCCATCGACTGCATATGGCATGTTATCAGGATTTAAAATACTAGTTGCTATATCCCGAAATATCCCTTTAACCTCCAAAACACATACTCCGGACTGCTTAATGTCACATCCCACGATATCCCCAAGAATCTTCCTTACATTCCAGTGAAAGTGTGTGAAGGTATTATGATGACCTAAAACCTACTTATTTTTTACAGATAATCTTAGGTCCTACTTCCTATGGTTACTATGTAAAAATTAAAAAAAAAATTAAAAAAAAAAAATGTTGAGAAGATTTATATAACTTATTCTTTTAATTCGAATTTCAATTCGTTTAATAATTTGTAAATGTATCCAAAATTGAGCAAGGGAGAATAAATTATCAGTACAAAATATTACTAAATAATTTTGCTTTTTTTCAAATATGAAAAATCTTTCAATTATTTTTAAACATCCTATAAAACAACATTAAATTCTTCAATACATTTGGAGTTAAATTATTCTACAGAATGAGTTTCTGATTTCAATTAATTTGTATCAAAAATTCAATAATAAAATTAACCACTTAACAATCTTCACAGATTTAATGAATCAGCTTTCTTTTAAACATGTAAAGAATTTTTAGTCTTTTACTGAGGCTGTTGGGAAATTTTTAAAAAGAAATTTTATTTTTAAAACTAAATCAATTCAGAATAAATAACTATCAATAAGTACTTGTGTTACAAGAAAATGCTGAAAGCTTATTTATATATTTAATATTTAGTTGTAAAAATTATGTTATTTGCACTGTTAATAACTCTCTACATCATTAGAAAGGTAAGTAAAGAAGGTTTTCCTGTTTTCTTGCAGAAATTTATTTCTGCAACGTTTTCTTGCAAGAGAAAAATAAAATTCTGCGTCTCATGAGATTAGCAAATACAGAACAAATGATGTAACTCCATTTGGTAATATTTTGTTGACAACACATAAATAATTGGCAGTCATGTGTAGAAAATAATATCTGCTCATCATAAGCAATATGCAGTTTTAAAATTTTGAGTTCATCTGCAGAAAGCTGCCACAGAAGTGTATTACATGTTGTAACAGGAATAGATGAAAATTTTCTACTGTAATCAACATTTCAGTCATTTCTGAGTAAATACTGATGGAGCTGTGTGTTAACAAGCAGGAATGTTTTCGGCACTCCAGCCATTAACGTGAAAATTACCAATTATAATAAACCTAGAAACAGCTGTCTGTGAACATTGATGCATAACAATACATAACTAACTGAGATTTCTTATGGTGGTATATATAGAATCGTTTATCGAAGTGAACATGAGCAGACTGTGGATGCATATGAAACATGGATTTTAAATTGCAAAAATTCGGTCTTGGTAACTTTATCACACTCTGAAGATAGTGCTTGTGTTGCTCTCCACTATTTTTGTCTTTCTGTGAAATAAATATTCTTCTACATTTAATTGTTTTTTCCCTGTTAGGATTATTGGAGATGTTAAGGCAAAGAAAATTTTAAATTAGATTAAAAAGCAACCTTAATGTGGTATGTTTTTTAATTAAACTCTTTCGAGTCCTAGGACAGCAAAACGTCCCTCTTTCTTAGAGAATTAATTAACTATTTTTAATACTTAGCTGCGTATGATTTTTTCCCTTGCATGTTATAATAATTGAAATAAAATTGCACTGATGCGGTCAAAATTCCTAAATGCATGTATGTAAAATGTACTCAAACAATTTTAAGAGATGAGACGAGTTTACTGGTTACATTATGAACAATTTTCCATCAAAGAATAATTTATTAAATTTGACATCTTTCATAGTAAATTTTAATCATTAGATTATACTATTATACCAAGTTATCAGTCTGAAAGCAAGCTATATGTCAGATCTTGCTTGTAAAAGAAATACACAAAATAATAAAAAATATTGAGAAGTTATCAGTATTTATAAATGTGATTAAATGGAACAGAAAATTGACTGTAACAACCACACTTTTAAGTGTGGTTAAGTAATATTATTTAATAGTTTAGAGCATTTAATACATGTCATTAAATTTAAAATGATGAACATAAGTTAAATTATTAAATTTTAAAGCAAATCAAAGAATGAACATCAAGAAAAACTTCAAAAATAAGCAGAATTTAATTTTACAACCTTAATACTTGTGATAAATAAATTTTACAGACTTCTTCATCCAAAATTACATTAGAATGAACCGAAACCAAATTGAATAACCTTCCAAGAAATGCTTCAGCTACAATTTTTTCAAACTTGAAACCAAATTATGTTCTGCATGATAATAACATTCTAACCTGATTAGATCCCTATAGAAATTTTAAAAACTCAAGCAATAGAGTAGAATAAAATTAATAGAAAAGTTATAAAACATCATTTAAACTTAACATTATTAAAAATTTTGGTACTTATCTGCAGAGCTGTGAAAATTGGTAAGTTTGAGATTTTGCGAACTGGCAAAGTATTTTGTTTGGTTAGCTTATGGTTCTTAAATATTATTATGTTCACAAATACCAACAAAAATAAGCATTTTATAAGAAACAGGGTTTTAGGAGATACAAAAATCTATATGGCTCATATTCACATGTTTCTCAGCCAATGGAAGACTATTCAGGAATAAAGATTAAATATAAAGCGCTTAAATACATGTGTGTGTTATACATATTTATGGCTTGCAATTATCGCGTGTATATATTCTTGCATTTTATAAAATGTTGAAGCAGTTAGTATAAATAATCAGAAAGACAAAAATGTAAAAAGGGTAAAGCAAATTAGTTGACATCGCTCTCCATTTTAGCGCATAATCCTTTTAGCGCATAACGCACGTAATCTTTGGTCCAGTCTATGTTCTCTAATAGGATTTCCATATAAAATTTGTGCTTATTGCATTCACGTTTAGGAAGGATTAATAATGATTTCATTTGGAGATTAAATATCCTTTTACAAAATAATTTTTACTTTTTGTGCATTAAACTATTGTTTTTATTCCCTAATTTTAAGTGCTCACGAAATAACTAAAATGCAACAAAAGTGCAGTTCATTTTAGTTCCAAAAACGGATTTTATACGGGGAAAATAAATGGCAAACTATCCATCAAAAAAATAAATGAGAGGCAAGCTGTTAATAAATGTGAGGTACAAGCTATCCACTAAACTATTCCAAGATGCGCAGAAATAAATTTTTTAACTTTTATGAATTATGATAAATCGATACAAAAATAAGTAAAAAAACTAGACTTGTTCGTCGATGAACCTATAAGAAAAATCCAGGGAACAAAACACTATGAAATAAACAAAACAATTATTATTAACATAATAAATTAATTTATTATTAACATAATAAATAATAAAGCTGGTGTTACAGCATGAGAATTTTCATCACCCAGTGAACTCAATTCTTGGAGCTTGCGTTCCATTTAAGGAGAAATTCGCGTTATCTGCCTATAAAATCTGTAGTGGACACTCGCTATCTTCATCAGTTCTGCTGAGGAACACATTCGCAAAGTTGTCACTCTGTTGCTTGTCTCTAAGTGTCAATATCTTGATTCGCTAGAATTTATGAGGACGCATACCATGGAGGTAGGAAAGGAAGGAAGGGCCAACCGGCTTTGAAGCTTGGGTCACTAGATGAGGTGTTCTTTGTTTACATTCAGAAGCTCGCTTGACAAGATTCTGATAGTATTTCGACACACGACAGTTCCATAAAAATCAAAAAAGGGACACTTTCGCATGAAAGAAACATTCATAGTGTGATGGATAATAGCAATTTGTATAGTTTAGTGACATTTACGGAAAAATCACATCTTGGTTATTTTTCGATAACTAACAACAGCGATTTTGATCATGAATTGTTTTATAAAATTCTACAAAAATAACTCTGCACTACAAAAATATAGATTTTAAGAAAAATGTTATGCTTAAAGAATGAAAAATACCTTACGGTACATTTAAAATTGTATACGTCTTTCGATACCCTTGTTAGAGTATTCGTTACTTTTATTTTATTTTCCAAACGCCAAAATGTTTTAAATAAAACAATTTTTTTTCACATCCATATATTATTTAACATGTATCTTTTAACATTTTTTAGAGGAGAGGCTTTACTGCTGCTCACTTTAAACTCATCGTTTTAATTTTATATATCTGAAAAATAATCACTTTGGGCTTACACGTTTTACTTATTTGGATTAATTAAAAATAAAAATACCATCAAATGCTGGAATCCTCGTCAAAATTAATAAATATACACACAGATATGCCAATAAGTTAGCTTGCACACATTTTTGTAAAATTATGTACAGTTTTACACAAATGTGTGGAACAGAAGAGGGATACATTTGCGAATTTGGCGGAAGTACCATGTGCGGTCAAGATGAAGTGACCATGCGAACGTGCTACATCATCAAGACAGCTTATTAAGAATTTGAAAATAGGGTAATCGACGGAGGTGAAAACATTTGTATATCCTGCCAAAGGAGGTCCGATCATGAATGGTCCTCTTATTGATTCCAGATTGTTAAATGTTTCCCACGCAAGTCTTTATTTTCTCGGAAATTCGAGTTTTATGCTGGCTTCTTAACGTACGCAGGTCATTAAATTATTTATAAATGTATTTAAAATGAAGAATTCATTAACTTATAAACAACTGTGAAAGTACTGTGAAGAAATCTAATTATTAAATGTATCTAAGATATAATGATTATAAATGTTATCTAAATACATAATAACCTTAATATTGAATTGTAAACATAAATTGAAATCCTGTTGACAAATACGTTATAAAACTATTTAAGCAAGAATTGTTCGTATTGCAAAGCAAATGCTATGAGATGCGCACTTAAGAACGTAATAAAGAGTTTTGGAATATGTATTGTTGAAATGAAAAAAAAAATCTGATAAGTATAATTAAAAGAATTATTCCTCTTGCATTTTATAACTCAGTTACAAAGTACTGTTTAAAGAGTTTCGCTAATTCCTAATAATTCTCTAATTTAAAATGAGCCGAATAGAGCATTAATTATAAATTGATTTACATTTTTCGATTCAAAAGATGCCTCAGAAGCCAAAAAATCATGTCATATTTAAGAAAGTATTTTAGGAAGAAGCTCTATAAATAGAAAAGAAATAATGCATAATTTTAATATTAATAATACTGTAAACTTTGATCTTAATTTTTTTACCTTAACCGAATAAAATCGAATTACCTTAATTTTTTTTTCTAATGCAATTAGCGAAAACTTGTGAAAATATTTCATTCAAATTAAACCATTCTGAGGAAACTGTCCTGTAAAAAGTATAGCATTTAATTCCGTTCAGAATTAAATGTTGTTTAAAAATATGTTGTTTTCATATACTTAGGACTCTGAAGTGTTGTAGAAAAAGAAAATATATACATTTATATGTATATTTACGACGTAATTACAAAATATTTACATCCGAACGCGTCATCATATTGAACTGAATGGTAAATGAGCCAATGTTTTGGTCACCACGTAGGGATCGCCGGTGCTTCAGAGCAGGGTACGGGAGAAACTCGTTTACGGCTACTCCATCTTACTTCCTACCTCCATGGCGCATACGCAGGGGAGAATGCACAAGCTTGAGGAGTGCGGGTTTTGGTCCTCCAAATTGGTTACCTCCAAACTGCGGGCAGCACTTCCTGCAGTATGCAATAGACTTGCTAAAATCGTATCACTGCCGCAATAACTTCAACAGGAACACATAGATGTCAGCATCGCGGTCTATCACATGTGCATCCAATGTCTTCAGATTTGTTTATTAAATCACGTATAGTTTGTATGGAACACGGATCTAGTCTTTCCTTATGATTTCACCTATGATATCGCTCTGCTTCGGCAACATTTCCCCAGTTTAGATCAAACAGTTTTATCAATTCACCTCGTTGTATCCCTGTAAATCTCATCTTGTTAGCGTTTGAATTTTAACACGTTATCATGCTATTAACTCGACTGAAAAAATAATCTTCCCACCTCTTATTATATGTTCTCAAACAACGTTCTGTAGATAGTGTTCTGTGACTGGCGCTTTCACTATCTAGCCCTGTTGATTATGCAAAGTGCGTCAGTGCATCTCCTCTCTGTGTTATCATTGGCCTTTCACAATGCTCTTCTTTTTCAAATGTTTTGGGCCAGAAATTTTTTTCATAGGTGTATCTGTACAACGCCGTTTATGGATTTTCAATTCGCTGATCAGTTTGTGCAGGAAGAACTTCGTTTTGCCGTCCGAAAATTTTGAAATATTATCACGCTAACCGTAACCGTTAGAGATGATTTCAAATCATGGCAATCTCGAGCGTATATCTTTAAATAACAATATCTGAAATTTCCTTTCGATTGGCTGAGCAGATAGACCGCTAGAGCTTCATATAAAGGTGAAGTTTTGTATTTGATTCTGGGCCATCTTTTGCATAATTTTTCTTGGACCTGATTCAATTAAACCATTGCATTCTTTCGTATTAAGTGTACAAGAATTCGTTTTGTAGCTTCAAAGCTTTGAAGCGAAGCTGTGCAAACTACTGCCAAGCGGATCGCTCATTAGTTACTTTACCACCGAATTCTTTATTAATATTTCTTGTTGCAGCCGTTGCAGAATTACTCCAGTTTGAATTCATAAAGCCGTTGGACCTTTAACTAAGTAGGTTCCATGATCGACTGTATGCGTGCGGTATTCAATGCTTAGTGCTCATTGAACAAAACTACTACTGCAGTCGCATCACCTACTTGCGACGTGTTTACATGGCTTGCAAATTTGCATAAATCGCGATGTTTACTTTTTTTAGCAGTCCTAAGAAATCTGGTGTTACTCAAGGTCCATTTCATTTGCAACCAGAATCACTTTCATCTAAAATAAGGGATTTGTTAAACATTGCACCTACAAGGATTTTTGACAGAATATTTTCTCTCAATCTTTCTTGAGTAGCCAGTGCTAATGACCGCTATGGTTTACCTTTTTCGGTTTTTTTTAATGTTGTCTTTTTGGAAAAAGAATTAAAGGGATATATTTATTTATTTTCCTTTATGTAGCTTATATTCTGCTAATCATTCAAATATGGAAAAGAAAAGTTGTATAAACTTTTAAATAAAGATTATATACTTGATTTTTGTATTCGAAAAATGAATTCATAAGCTTTGCATTAAGAAAAATAATACTTTAGATTACTCAAAGGAATTTATTGTGTTAGACAAAAATGTTCCTTTCTCACTCACTTAAAGCTGTGGTCTCAAACTGGTGGCCCGCAGTTCTCAAAGTAATTTTTCACGGCTCGCAAATATATTTCAAATACGGTATTCGTTGTAAAAGCTGTACACATAAGATACGGACTGAGGCTTTGCGCTCGTTTGCTATTGATTTTAAAAGAGATACATAAGTTGGGATTTTTGTCTATCTTGTATGCTTATATTCCAGGCTACGTGACTGAGATAAGATAGGAAAACTTCAAACGCCACTACGCTCAGCAAATTTATACATTTACGGACTTGAACCTTGTCAGTTAGTTTTTTGGACGGGTTCATTATTCATATTGTTACATAGATGGAAACAAATTAATCTATGGCTTATAAATCGTATTTATATGGTGTGTGTGTGTGTGTGATTATGGCAAGGGGATCTATCTGCCTAAGGGGAGGGATGCCTTCGTGGAAGACTTTCTAAGGGAAACTGGCTCGTATACACGTTACACATGGGGAAAACCACGAAAACGCCCAGCCACGGGATTCGAACCTCGGACCGAACTACCAGTGTTCAGCGACTTTACCGCTCGGCCGCTGGTGGGCCCCCGTATTTATATGGATTTTATGATTACATTTACCTTATAGCAATGCCTATGTTTGGAACCATGCATATCGTTTTAATGTTGCATCTGTACGAATTAAAAAATAAGATAACAGAAATTTTTGTTGTTACAACCATTTAGACTTT
Source organism: Stegodyphus dumicola (assembly GCF_044657685.1). NCBI lineage: Eukaryota > Metazoa > Arthropoda > Arachnida > Araneae > Eresidae > Stegodyphus > Stegodyphus dumicola. The sequence continues at coordinate 91,101,254 of NC_140772.1, read as the reverse complement.
GAATAGGAAATAAAAATAAGTTTTGCATTTGCGCTATTGTAATTAGTATTGTTTTTATATATTTTGAAAAATATTTAATATTAAAGGGAAATTTAAAATTTCATTATTTTTTTTTCTTTTCTGTTCAAAAGCATGTCGTAAGGAAAAATTTATATTTTATTAAAAAAATTAGGGTTCTAAATTGCTTCGAGATCGTTCTTTCATCCCGCATGCAATTTAAGTTTGAGACCAATGATGTAAGCAGTCGCACCTTTACACAATGCAGCTACAGTCAAAAATTGTGTCTATAAAGAGAATGTAAAGTTTGGTATTCCTCCACTAACTCGCCAGATTTGGTAGCTCGAGAATTATATTCTTCTTCCTAATATAAAGTATTAGACGAACGTAATGTTCCAAAATATTCTAAAATAACATGCTATAAATTGATTACTGCGACAGCAACTAGAACTTTTCTAATTCTGAAAAAAGTGATATATCTGTTTTCATCAAATACCATTTTTAAATGAATTCAGCTCTATTATGGATGGTGAACTGATATGCGTTCTCGGGATTTTTGCAAGCAAGGAAGTAAAATATATTATCTGTATGAAAATGCATTTTTTTCTATTTTAAAAATCCCTGAGCAAAGGATTAAATGTAAATTAATTTAAATCGAAACGAATACAGTTAATCTAAATTTGCTTAAAATATAAAATTTATCAAAATAAATGCAGTCTGTCTAAAATTATGCTCAAGATGCATTAGCTATAATGTCAATCTCATAATCCTACATTACATTGCATTGCATATTATGGCAGAATTTACCAGTATGATTTAGATGAAACAATATTAATATATTACGAAAAAAAATTTCCAAATTTAATTCTTAATTTTTCTAAATGAACAAAATCAAGAAATATAGATTTTTTTTTATTCTCTTATCTTTCAGAAATAAATAAAAAGCAAAGACAAAGCATCAAAGAACAAAATGAATCTTTTCCTGAGTTTTAACAATTGGACTTGAACTTTTATTTCCGTATTATGAAAATCATGTTACTCCTAAGAAATCAATACTGTTGAGAATCGATTATCGATGCTGCCATCTCATTTGGTCGAAACGGTAGTTCCCTACATAGTTTGTAGTTATGGAAACTTTCCGAGCGTGTCTTTAGATAAGCATATAACAAATCCCGAGACTAATTTATTCTCGGATAAGAATTCGAGGTACATTAGCCTGCAGGTGAAAAGAGTAATGAGTATAACGAGAGAAAATTGAGTAAGGCCTTAGCAAAGCTGAACGAAGCTGAGAGGAAATGAAACAATTAGAGAAGTATGAGTTAGACACAAAATTAAGTAAGCTACAGCGCACTCCTTCAAGAAACGTCAGCTTCCAGCAACTCCGCAGGCTGATATAGATTGCATTTACAGCAAGTTAGAAGGAAGCATAGTTTTTTAGCGCGAACATTCCAATTTTCAGCAGTCCATTAATTTGAATATAAAAGCGATTCAGAGAGCAATTTCGAGCTTCAAGAGTTGTTTTGATATGCTAAAAGATATTATTAAAAATGGTGCTTTAGAATAATTTAATTGGCCATTTTAGCTCTTTACTTACCCCAATGGCTCTTATGTCTGAAATAAATTTAATGTACTCTGATCTAGCTTTGTTGCTGTGCTATTTAGATTCACTAAGAGAAATTTAAGATTTCTAATGGTAATGTATAAGAATGAAAATGCATTTTCCGAACTGGCTTTTATTGCAAGGAAATGTGTTTATTCAGAAATAATACGGTTTGGGTAATGAATTTACATAAAAATTAATGTGTTTTCAGAATTTGGATAATATTTTATATGCATTTCGGAAACATATCAACAGACTTTTAAAATTTGTAAGAGGTTATGAAAAGAAAACAAAAGCAAAAGAGAGATTTAACTAGAAATTTAAGCAAATTAAATGCATATTTCGCTTAAAATGTCTTCATTAGAACTCTCATAAAAAGAAAAAATATATATATATAACTTTTCCTTTACAGAGATAAAAATAAGTTTTATTGGATAAACTATGTTAGAAACTCATAATAGTAGAGATTAAATTATCAAGCTTAATAATGCTATGCAGAAATTTATCAATTAGTCCAATATTAAAAATAGAGTCTTTTAAAAATTGCGTAAAATTAATGATAAATTGTTCAATAGTTATTCTATATCATTTAAGACTTAAAATGAAATCTACATGAGATAGACATTGTCAATACTTAAATGAATTTTAACAAATATCGCAGAATAGTTTTAGTTAGTTTAACATCTCTTTCAGGCTGAAGGAATTTTTTCGTCTGTCACGAATGTCACCATCAATACATTAAAGTCAATAAATGACATTATGAGAAATATTAGCCCAAAAGTGACGTTAGTCCCGAATGGGATATTAGTCTCGAAACGGCATTTTACGTTGTATCTTAGGAGGTTACAAAAAATGGAGTAAACCTGCTCTCCACGTCCTATGCAATGGAAATGAAGCCATGAAACGTCACGACTTATCATGGCCTCTGCTAACTTCTAGTTTATTTTGTTTATATTCTAAACGGGGTTGTCTAGATATTAGCTAGTCATTATTGAGTGTTTAATTCTTCTTTCCTTATTTTAACACTTACCAAAAATAATTTTCTACTTAACGTATAGAAAAATCACAAGGATTGCAAATAACATTTTCAAATTTAATAAAATCTAGATACATGAAAATGTGCAAACGGTAATTATAAGATAAATGTATATATAGTAAAACGTAGAAGACCAGTGAAATTAAAAGATATTTTATGCAAAATATGATTAAACACTTTTCTGACCTTGCGACGTTGATATTTCTCTCAAAGCTACTACAATTTTATTTAACAATATGTTTCGTAGTCTTATCCGTAAGTTGTACGACCGTCATGATAAGTCGCGACGTCAGTTTGCTGACATTTCCTTGGCTTAATTTTTGTGACGTCGTGCTTGCTCTATCTATTCTAAACTCATTGGTTGAATCACTATAAGCGGCATATTACTTTTCAGATTGTTGCCACCAAATATTATCTACCTGTATTATATTTAAAGAAATTAATTAACGAAGAATTTGTATGAATATATGTATGTTTCTCGCTTTGTGAAAAAACAATGTACCCAAAGCTATCAAATTTTCAATAATGTGGTCCTCCGCACAACATGGGTACCTGGAAGCCCAAATTTTGAATTTCAATTTCTTTTTCTGTCTATTTCATATTTTGTAAATCTTTGACGAATGTTTTATAACAAACTCAACCATTCGAAAGCGGATAATTGGGAATAAAACACTATAACAGAAAACTATAGGCAATAAAACACTTTTATCTCCACAGCAGGAGACAGTCTATCGAAATTTCCTAATGATATGCTACTTTTAAATATTTTGTGATTTTGGATTTGAATCGAATTGTATGTGCATTAAACGCCAAGAACGCAGTATTTAATAAATAATGTAAACGCTCAAAGCATTAATAACCAAAACCGACAAAAGAGAAGTTTTGTTAAAACCATCTTAGTAAGAAAACTGAACATCGATATGATGACTGAGAAAAGGCTGAAAAAAAAACAGAAAAATGTTTTTAATGCCAACAGTTAACCCTTCATCGGGAATTCTAAACGTATGCTGCAATAATGTTTTAAAAATTTCTTTAATTTTGCTGTTAAACTGTAAACGTGCGAAGAATGTGATGCGAAGGTGTGAAGAAAATGATGCCTAATTATAAAACTAAAAAGACAAAAAGAAAAAAAAATGGTTTAGTAGGAGTGAGTATAACAGGAGACTGATGGACTGCGAGACCAACGAGAGCCTAAAATCTTTAACAAACCCTTTTGAGCGACCGTTAAAACTTGAAACATTTCAGAATTTTTTAAAAAAAATTTCATTAATATTTAAACTTAAATTAAGCATTCTCTTCGCTTTTTAGCTTTTCCTTGATTCACATTGCATATTTTTGCTCACACTAGAGGACTGCACAATTTAAGATCCCGAGAAAAGAAAAGTTAAAGAAAGTTCGCTTAACTGCGCTTCATGCTTATGAAATGAGTTACTGCCTAAAATACGCAGTGAGGAAGCACTGATTCCTGTTTAACACTATCACTTGGTAAATGGCTTTATTGTGATAAACTAAGGGAACAATCGGGTATCTTGTGTGGAAGAAAATGGCTGTGATAATTATCATTTCCATGATGATCGCTTAACCATTGTTGTCGAGAAATAATCAATATTTTAGTTCCACATTCCTGCTTTATTGTGAAACACCTAAGAATGAACAAATGTAGTTTTGTTGAATTTTAAATATATGCTTGCGTGTAAGTGGTTTGTACTCAGGGCAATAAATCTGAAATAATTCATAAATAAATGTGCACATTCTTATTGGTAAACCACCGAGAATGAACAATAGAATTTCATTCAATTTTAAATCTGCGCTTGCGGGTAAGTTGTTTGTACTCAGGGAGATAATTCCCCAATAATTTATAAATAACTATAAGTATTAATAAGTACATTTTGGTAGGCAAACTTTAAGAATATTTTAAGTAGTAGAAATAAAGTCATTAATGTACCGAAGATGCTTTATATGTTTACACTGCATTTGCAAACCAGAACACAGTGTTGAGAACAATGGAAACGTCTGATGGCACACATATTTTGTACTTCTATTTCACATGTTAATTTCACATTTCTTTTTACACGCAAGAATACGTTACTACATATTTATGCTTATTTATTGCTTATTTATTAAATTTATTCATTTAAAATTACCCTAAATAAAATTGGCCGATGATATGAGTAAAAAGACACATTATTTGAAACGTCTGCAGTTATATTCCTAGTAAATGAATTGAAATCTATAAACGAATTGTCAAGTGTACTTTGAGAGTTACTTGGCACCATACTGAGATTAAAATGATGTTTCATAAAAATCAATCTTTTCATTTTGCTTGAGTATTCACTGAAATCTCCCATCATAATAATAAGAACGTTTGTATCTAGAGTAAAATCTTCATCGATCATTAAAGTAGCCTCAGAATATTTCATTAATGCTGTAGAATTCCTCACTTTGTAAGTGCTAATTTGCAGTTGAAGGTGAAAAATCTTAAGAACTGCTAAGCGAATAATCGCTTAAGTTCGTGTGACAAGAAACAACAAGTAACTAACCCTTTATTATTCAAATAAGATTGAACAGAACTCCGTCTTGGAATGTACAATAAAAGCCGACACTTGGGCTTGAACTTAAGAGGCTAAGAAATAAACTAAAACTAATCTAAAGACATCAAGATACTAACCGAGTTGGCCCCTTAACGCTAATTGACTGCGAAGCTATCAATGATCTGAGTACGGCTGAGCGTAATAACAGCTTTGCGAGAGAGTAGCCAAAAGGGAGGTCGCGCGCACATCAGAAACTCTGATAGTAAGTAGAACTTCGCAGTAAAATGACGCTTTTTCCTCATTATGTATTCAGAGTGATTCTAAAACTACGTTCTGGCCGGAAGTAGTAAGTTAAAGTTAAGAACTTAACAGGAAAGTAACTTAAAATTTAACTGTTAATAAAATTAACATAATCCTTACAATGCATTAATCAAGAATACCTTCAAATCACCTGAATTAACAGATTTATGAATATATATGGATGTTAGAATAAATCTCAACTGCCCATTAATAGTTACATCCCAACCATACAAATATCGCCTGCTTTTGAATCCTGTATTCTCTTACCGTGCTTAGCAGTAAACTCTATTGTTCAAATTTTTATAAATCACAATACAGCAAACATCACCCGAATACACTGACTGTCTAACAGATGACCTTACCACTCACACGCTGTCGCGCATGCGCATGGAGCTTCACCAAAATTTCGCAGTTTTTGACTCACTCTTATTATTATGACTATAAGCATTAATAAGTACTCTCACTTCCAAAAGACGGGAAAAGGTGTGCTTGCTAAAGCGCTCTTTCGTCTATCTAATGAGGTATATAGATTGACTACAACATTTGCAGTTACGAAGATATAAGCATTCGCGCACACCTCAAATAGCATAATAATTTTTGTTTTCTCATCAGACAATTATCTTAAAGGCATAATCCTACTTCTCCGTTCCGTTCGGATTAATTCTGTAAAGAATAGTTTCTAAGAAAATTTGCCTAGCGCATGTCATTGTTGTAGGTGTGATCTGAGTTCTAAATTCATCGGTGTTTCAAATCAAGCAAGTGGAAGGAAGAAGGGTGGTCTGGAATGACGTAAAAATCATCGTAAGTCTTCTAACCTAAATAGAGTGAAGACACTTCATTCTTTGTAATTTGGTAAACATGTTTAAAATGGATTATGCTTCCCATTTACGCCATTGCACTTATGGCTCAAATGTAAACGGCACATCAAGATCATATGGGAATTTTTTTTTTTTTTTTTTAAGTCCAAAGGAATTTGAATCCCGAAGGACTATTAGTTTCGTTTTCGCATTTTGCGTCGGACGGATAAATGTCGGTTCACTTTTCAAACTGTTGCCATAAAATGTTAGAGTCCTGCATTATATTTGAAGAAATTAAATAATGAAAATCTGCGTAAATGTGTGTATATTTCTCACATTGTCATAAAATAACGGTACATAGAGTCATCGAATTTTGAATAACGTAATCCTCCAACGAATATGAGCATGTGGAAGACCAAATTTGAAATTTGAAATTTGTTTTATGATCGATTTCCTATTTTTTAAAACTTTGACGAATTTTTGATTAACAAACTCAAGGATTTCAAAGCGAGCAATGGCAACGTTGTGCAGAAAAAACATTTTTATCTCCAGCGCGTGAGTCTCTGTATCTGAAATTCTAAAGATATGCTCGTTTTAAAACTATTTTGCGATATTGCTGTTGCACTGGATCTTATGGTTTAAGTGCGAGGAACATGATATTTAATAAAGAAAGGTAACACACAAAATGTTAAAAAACGCCCCTTTGGACGTAATTTAAAATCTGAAACATTTCAGATTTTTTTTTGTTATTATTATTATTATTATTATTATTATTATTTATAAAAAGTTAAAAGCAAAATACATAAATAAATTAGGTTCTCCAAAATTAGAGAAACTAAGATGAAACCTTCATCGAAAAGAATATTATTAATTCAAGATAACCAACTTAAATAAAAAGTTAATCAGTCTCCGTATAATATTAAATATGGCACAATTTGAATTCTTATTAACTTTCTTGCAACATAGATATTATTTTTAACAAAATAAAAGCATAGCGATAAAATTTGTATCATAAGATTAACATAATAGTAGCATATACATTCTATAGCTAAGGCATATGTGTCACATATTAAACTAAAATTTCTATTATGAGGCTTTCTTATTTTATGGCATTTTAAAAGGTAAAGAAGTAAAACAATGTTTTGCTTTTTTTAAGACAATTTTTGAAAAAAATAATAAAATTATTTTTTAGAAAGTTCTGTTTTTCTTCGTTAACTCTTTCTGTTTTTAGTAACTATAAACATGTCTCTGCCTAAGATTGGAAATTAAAACTTTTAAATCAAGAACTCAAGCCTTCTTTCATTTAAATAAACACAATATTCGTACTTTTCTTGTTATATGTCCAATATGATTCTTTTTATTGCATGTGCAAAAGTCACATTTGTTGCAAATATTTTAAGTGACTGGAAGAATTCAGGTTATGTTTACAGTCCACGCTTATTTATTGATTTCTTTTTAATTTACATGCACGTATATATGCAAAGAGAGAGATCGGAATTTAGGGCTTTGGCTACACACAGAGAAAACACTACAAAAAGGAATTAATCCGGAAATTCTATGATGCATTTTTTGTCATGTAGTCATATTTCAAACGCTCATGACACGTTTGCTGAGCTCAAGAAGTACTAAAAGTTTGTTTTAAAATCTGTATGTTGCTGGCCGCGTTTACAACAAAGGAATGTGTTACACAAACCAGAATCTTAAAATAGGATTTCCCGATACAAATGCTTTCTTTTTATGTATTATGGAGTATGGCTTGCGTATCCCGATCTCTAAAAGCTGTGTTCCAGAAGAATAAGCAGGTGATTTATTGCTACTGTTCGAGGAAAAAGCGATTACCATTCGACAGAAGAGGCAGTGAAAAGTTCCTTTTTTTTTTAGAATTGTGGGTAGAATCGTATCAACTCGTGGGACACTTACTGGAACAGATATTCTCTCCAAAAAATACTTCACTACTCGCGGCACAATATTTTCCCCCCAGCTGCTGCAAGGGATGACTATTTTTCGTCCCCATATAAAAGAAAGAGATTGAAAGGAAAGATATTTCCACTGTGTGGGTTATCTTTACAACTGTGACAACGTAACCGATCACGTACAAAAAGGGAGTCCACTGTAATTATTTTTACAAATAGCTAGCTTATCAAAGTGCTATAAGATACGTATGTGTTTTACGAGTCCGGTCCATACATCACGCTAGCATCCACATTTTTATTACTGTTATTATTTCACTCTTAGAGTTGTTTGTTTTGCTAAGACATCTGGGTTAAAAATTGTTTCCAAATGATAGATTTCTCAGTTATTTCTTCTATTATTTTGTTATGCTTGTCTTGTGATTTATGCCCAGCGTTCCATTAATGGATCAATTCTTTACAATCCGTATCTAATAGAAAATAATAGTTATTTCAAAACAAATATACGTTGTCGGTTTGCAAATGATACCCGTTACTCAATGTAACATCTCACAGCAGCAGTACTCCCATTTTTCAGTTTGGTAGTATTTGAAAGCTCCATTTGTTTGTGTATACCAGCAAATGAATAGTTTCTATTTAAATTTTAATTTCTCTTCTTAGAAATGGAATTCATTTCAACCAAGAGTTAAGGTCTGTTTTATTACATCATCAGTTTATCCAATGCAAATAAAGACATCAGTTCACAAACTACGGAACTATCACCGAACGTTTATCATAAAGAATCATAAGAAATATCATAATATCATAAAGAAAATTATTACTACGTATTATTCCGTCGATCGTGAAAGTTGGCTGCCACTGACACAGGATAGTTGGCGGAGATACCGCCAAAGTTGCTCTAATTGTTCCTGAGGAAGTACAAATGAACTGGCACCTCTTTAATTAATAAACAGTCAGTTTTCGAGCCAATTCGTTCGTCAATAGGTTTCCATCGATTTGTATTATTTTGTTTGACCCTCCGATTTCACCAGAAACAGTGTTTGAATGCTTTGAGTACAAAGGTGAAGTAGGTAATTGTTCATGTCTATCATTCTAGTATTTTCCAGTAATAATCTAGTAGTTTCTTCTAGTTTTGCTTCGTCGGCCATATTCAGCGGACCATACCGTATCCATTGGTACACACATTTTTTGATCATAGGATACCATAAGTTTGAAAATAATCCACTTCTTTCTGTTCTGTAGGAGACAAGTCCCAAATGTTAACCATTTTCAATCGAGGTTAAATTTATTAGACGGAAGCTCAGATATTATGAGTGTGCAGTTGCGTCACGCGTATCCATAATTGGTGCTATATCATGCTGCTTGGAACCAGCATCATAGTCGACGGGATAATACGTAAATCTTGAGAATTAAATATCTGTCTTCCATTAAAATTATGAGGACAAAAGTCTACCCATAAATTCTGTGGTTACAGAATTCATGTACCATAATTAGAAGCAAAATATTTAATACCTAAACAAATTCAAAACCTTCTATTTAATTTCACGAATTTAGCAATCGAAGAGGACTGGTCCATTTTAGAAGTCATCCCTCTCTTGCGATACTAGTGTGAAATTATTAAATTTCCGCTCTTTGCTAATGAACAGGCAGGTTTTTGCAGGGCGTGAAACTTGTATTCGCCTATTAAAAGGCCAACACTCACAGTAAGAAAATTTCGGAAAGAGAAAATCGTTGTTATTAGATACTGGGCTGAACAAATCGTTCACTAAAATCTTCCTTTCCGATTTTTTTTCTTAAGATAGGCGGACTTCCTTATGCTTTGGAATGATTCTTCTGAGTTCAGATGGTTACGAGCTCCTTTTTCCCCACATAGCAACCAATAGCTTCGTTTTGCCATATGAATCATTGTGAGTATGGCTTTCACTGAAGTGTTTACATATTTTGTCATCGACAATGAAAATGCGACTACTTTTAATTTCGACATTTGTGTATAGTCTAAGATTTTTGACCTTAAATGAAAAATAAATAAATTAATAAATAAGTGTAAAAAATAAATAGCATTTGTTAAAATATATAATCAATATTTCAAAAAAAAAAAAAAAAGATAAGTAATATTTTGATTTGAGATATTGATTAGTAATTGTCTACAGACTTTGTTAGGGCTGTCAACTTTCATATGTTTCTTCACTTTATTTGCGGAATACCCAATTTTACTATTAGTAACAATTAGCTGATCTATTTGGGTACTCATATCAACCTTCAAAAATCAATTTCAAAGCAAATATTTCTAATCTCTTTTCAGATGAAATTTTGCTGTCTGGAAGATTCCTAGTCTCTTTTCAAGAAATTCTGATTTCTGTCAGTTTTCACAGTTTTTTATAAAATGATCCCTTACTGCATGTTTAATTCTATTCCTGCTTCTCTGTTCACACGGATTATAGATACGGATAGTTTCTAAAGTCCTTAAATCTGTAATAATTTTGCTACTTATCAAAAGTAGAGTTGCAAGAGCAACTGTGGATTTTTTCTGAAATTTTCTTCGTTTTAATCAGGCAAAATATGTTTCATCTTAAACCAGTCCAGATTTTAATTTAACAATTCTCTTGTGTAATGTTCTCCTGGAAAATCTTCGTCGGATAATAATTCAATAGGTGCTTTCTCTTGAGCAACAGCTATGAGAGATACTTATGTTCTCTACATGCAGTTGCTCCACCAAAAATTACATGAGTCAAGTCCTGAGAAAACGTTAATTTCATTTCAAGTTTATATAGTACTCTTTTAGATATTGTAACAATATTTGCAGATTTTAATTTGTATGAGCACTGAGAACCACAATTGATCCGGGCTCTTGCCACATGTATTCCTCCATCGACTGCTATACCTACCAGGAACGTTTGGAGCAAATCTGCTTCTGAATGAGACGTGTTAGATAAAGATTTCTTTTATTCTTCTTCGTTTCTTCTGCGTTCAAATTTTTAAAATTGAGCAAAAAATAGTATAATGCTTCTTTCGACCCAGCATACAATTCTTGGACCTATGTCTAGGTTTCAGGCAAAAAAAAAAAAAAAAAAAAAAAAAAAAAAAAATCTTGATTTTTAAAATTCCTAAGTTTTTTTCAATAGGCAGATTTTGTCCTTGATAGCAGTCCTTATTTTGCTACGATTTTCCAAATGATACGTAGGTAAACTTATATTTCTTTGGCATCCAGTAATAAATCATTGGCGGCAGGAACAAAAATATTTTTTTTTCTTAATATTATGTTTTCTCACTTATCTCCTTTAACGTTTGCTCTCAGAAAAAAACTAATAAATGAGACAACTTGCTAGCATGAATTTTATTTTAATTTCTTCTAATCTTCTGCCGTTTTCAAAAAGAGCAAATTGAACCTTTTCGAAATTTAGTAAATGATTCTCATATTTATGATCTTTTATCATAAGTATTTTTATTTTCATAAACAGTGTTTCTTAACTAAAATAAAACAGTTTATCACTTCCGGTTTGACCACAATATTAGATATGAAAAGGAACATAACCTATTTAATAGCTCATTAGAAATTTTACTTATCAATAATTATTTAGAATACACGAAGGGTAATAGCAACATGTTACTCAAAGTTCCAAAAATTTGGCAAAATGTAAAAAAAAAAAAAAAAAAAAAAAAAAAAAAAAAAAACGCACATTGCCAAATATAAACAACTTAATTCAACAAGCTCATTAAATAATTTCAAATCATTTATAAATATAGAAGAAAGTCTGAATGAAATTTCTGAACTAATTTGCAAGCTTCATAATGGTTTTGCTTACCGTTTCTCGGTGCATAGGACTACAATATCTTCAGTAATTTACGGCTACGTTCAGCGTATAAATTATTATTTTATAGCTCATGGAGTAATTCTCCTTCATTTAATGGATACTTATCAAAGATCTTCCTGCTCTGAAGTGTGTATCTTTAGCTCATTTTTCAACGTTGTTTGCAATAGCTATTTATCTGACAAATTGTTATCAAATGATGAGAAAGGAGGATGTGTACCTCTCAACTGTACTTTAAAGTTTTGTAGAAGTCAAAGTTATTAACATTTGGTTTATCACCTGGCGCATTTAAAATTCTGAGTACTAACATAGATAATTAGGTGAAGCTTTCTATTGTGTTTTCAGACCATGTAATGATCTGATCCAATTAAAGTTATAAACTCGAACTAGGCTTTAAGTAAAAAGATATTTTTAACATTCTTGTATTAATTATTAATAAGTATTAGTTATTGTTAACCATAGAGAAATTTTAATAATTACTTTCGATGTAGATAATTATCAAGTTTGTAACAACTCGATTCCTTAAATTTCAAATTTCTATCGTTAATTAAAAAATAAAAATGAATTCTAAAATTTTTAAACAATAAGAAAACTGTAATCTCTGATCTCTTAAGTTAAATAATGTCTAATTAATGTAACATGGTTTCTCTGTCACGACTGAAGCCAGCTCACCCTACAGATGTGCCTGAAGATTTGTCCAATGAACCAGGTACTCCAGGCAACTCAGCATCTTATGATTTAGTAGTTTTCATTCTCAAATGATGCACTGCGAACTCATAGGGCAAAGGTACCCTGCTAAAAATGCCCCGTAGAAACCCATAAAATTTTTTACGGGGAATTGGCCTACGGGTACCCGTACAGCTCTGCGGGTACCCGTAGGCCAAATCCCCGTAAAAACCCACAGACAGAAACCCGTACAACTGTAAGGGTACCCGTAGGCCAATTCCTCGTAAAAACCCATAGAAAGAAACCCGTACGGTTGTACGGGTACCCATAGGCCAAATACCCGTAAAAACCCATAGAAAGAAACCTGCACGGCTGTACGGGTACCTGTAGGCCAAATACTCATAAAAAACGTGTAAACAGAAACCCGTACGACTGTACGGATACGAGTAAGCCAAATCTCTGTAGAAACCTGTAGAACTGTAGGCACTATAAACAAAATCCCAGTAAAAACCCATAGCCAAAAATCAGAATATTATATGCATATTTATTGGCCAAATTTCCATTAAGAAATAGATATTCCGTAGGTCTATGCCTTGTAAAAACCAGTAAACAAAAGCATGTACACCTATACGCCAAATCCTGTAAAAACCATTACACAAAAATCCACAGACCAATAAAGGTACCTCTTGGAAAAAACGCTGCACAAAACAGTAAACAAAAACCCATAAACAGAACCAATAGCTTTATACCATAGTGGAGTATCCATATATAGAATCGTACATAGAACGGGTATCCATATACAGAATCCCTATAAAAAACAATACACAAAAATAAGAACTGTAAATCAAATTTCCATAAAACATGAACCAGCAGAAGTACATAATTAGCACTGATGAAATGTACAGAACTAAATGGCGGAGAAAGCATGTAAAGTAATTTTAAATAAAACTCGATGAGAATAAATAAAAATTTTAAAATATCTAGAAGCCTACGAGCCCCTGTCCTTCTTAATGCACGTCAATATTTATAAACATATTACAAAATATTTGTATAAATTCTCTTTACAAAATTTTAAACTACCTTTATATAATTCTGAAAATAAAATGAATAGAAAGATAATAACCAAAGTCATGATTCACAACCATCGAATGATATATGTACATATATATATGTAAGAAAAATAAGGAATATGCAAAAGATTAAATTAGCAGCGTAAAATTAATTTTCCTTCTCTATTCTAAAAACAGTAATCTTTCTGCACTGCATCATTTCGAGATTAATTCATGTCATATGACTCTTACATAATTTGATGTTGTGAAAGAAACTAAAACTCAAACAGCCAATAGTAATTTTACAGCAGTATTAACTATCAAATACGAGTAAAAATGCATCGAGAACCAAAATTAACTCGGTCTGAATTAAGATTTCACCCTTAACATAACGCATTTGCTTTTTACACTTTGGCCTAGCTGGATTGCAGTATGTCTGCTCCTTGTTTCTTACTACACATTTATCAAAAATGTTAATTTTTGGAATAGGCATAAATAATGTGCCAACTTGTTTGTGGCTGCAACATATTTGCTGAAAGAAAAGTTGAATTAAATCTACCTCGACTGCCAAATTTCTTATTCATTGTGGATTGGAGTTTCAACATCTCTAAGCCATCAAAATTCTTGCTGTTCATTACGGATTCAGCTGCTTGTATTCGACTACAGAATCTATTACATATATATATAATATCATTTCATTTGATGGTTGCGAATTATTACTTTGACTGTATATATATTATTGATTTCATTATAAATATATACATGTAGTACTGTACGTCACTGCACATATTTGTATTTCAGTTCTTTAATTGGAAAATTAAACAATTGTATTTAATCACATCAGCTTGTTTAACAATTTGATACCTAATGAGAAATGTATTGCCAAAGGATGGTACTTTCTAGCATCTGCTTAAATTTTAAGTTACCTACAATGCACTAAACCAAATTAAAAAACAAACTAGAAGAAACCCAAATTTTCAGGAAGAGAAACGTTATTAACAAGCAAGCAAAAAGAATACGGGACTTGCAAATTAGAAACTTAACATAGAGTTCAAATTTAGCATACTTGCTATCCCCTTAAAGCTCGCTTACCAATGATAGTAACACCCTGCAGCTTATTATGACACGCATACACATAGATGTTTTGCGTGGAAGAAAGGATGAATCCTAGAATATAATGTAGTGATGAAATAATAATATACAAACACTGTGTCGACCCCTTATTACAATACTTTGAATATTACCTGTATCTCTCAAAAGATAAATCAAACATGAAGGTAACATATAATAAACTTAATAATACCCAAAATACAATAAATTATATTGTAACAAAACAAATTTTAAAAAATTTACAATTTTCAACAAATTCAATTCTCAACGCACAGTTCGGGAATTAAGGAAATATCTCTTAGCGTATAATGTTTTATTCCGTATCTCACTTTTAGTGCTATGTAATCTTCCACAGATTTTATATAAATAAAATGTATAACATAATGGGTATTTATACTATATGTAGTTCTTGATGATCAACTTTCGTACTGTAAAAATTCCATCTATGTGAATAAGTATGAATATACTCATATATACATAATTATACTAAATAACTAATTTAATGAAACTAAATTCCTATAGAAAAATGGGGAAAGTTTAGAATCGGCGCCCACTGCTTGGCGTGTTTTTAAGAATTGCACATAATCGGTATCCATGTACACATCGACCTATTTTCACTTTAAAAGTCAAAAGAAAATTGACAAAAATCCAATTCCTTTTACTTTTGTCAAAAGTGCCAAATAAATAAGTGGGCGATTCTGCACTTTACCCGAAAAAATATATAAAAATACCATTTACCTATATATATTAATAATTTATTATTACACAAGGTTTTTCATACATCATCTCAAAGGAACATAAATTTAATTAAAGCGATGCATTTTTGGAATAAATTTGAGTCAGTGTTTTAGCTGTAAGTTATTTAGATTTCTATGGTAGAAGAATACTTTAGAAAATGTATAGAAATATTATTTTGAACCATAAAAATTCTAAATAGTAAAATTTAAAGTACTGAAAAAGTAGCTATTGTTTTTCACAGTAGATTATATAATATAAAAATACCTCATGCTGATCATTTTCTGAAATTACAATGCCAAATGAAATTTATATAGTGCAGTATTTAGCAATAATAACTTTTTGTAAACAAATGTAGCTATATTCGCTTAATTGTAATGACAGTAATTTTAACTGCATTTGTATAAGGCTGTACAGAAGATTTATTTACATGGGTTTTCATCCGCAGAGAACAACCGGATTCTCTGTGGAAGTGCTTCCGAAAATAATGTTTAAATATTACTCTAACTATATTTGAAAGCTATGCTATAACAGTGCCCTTATAAGACTCATGATGCGAAAAACTTTGGTTTTAATTGTCTCGTAAAAACTTTCAATTACTTCTGCAAAATTCATACTCATGTAAAAATTACTACACCGAAGTCAACTGATTATATAGCAAAACGTTCCTAAAACAATCAACTCCACAATTCGAGATAATGCCAGTTTCCTGTAGCCTGACAAAACTATGAATGATTTTTTAAGTCCTGTTATTTAATTATTGTCCTGACAAATGTGCCATTATCAGAGGTGGTCATTTAAGAAAATAACCACTATATGAGGTTTTAACTTAATGTAATTTTTTTCAAATAAATAATTCACTTTTTATACTCCCAAGGCTAGTACATTTAATATTACATTTAATATAAATCTTATTCACAAATCTATTTCTATTTCAAAAGCAATTTATGAAAAACACATTTGAAATTTTCTTCATCAAACTAATAATAATGAAAATTAAAGTATGCATAAAAATGATTATATATGTTTTAATACAATAGCACAAAATATTTAATGTAAAAATGTGGTTCTAGTCTCATACTTGTAAAGAAAAATATACTAAAAAGAAAAAAACAATGTAAGCTACTATGATCATCTAAATTTTCACATAATTTTAGTAGTGGAAAAAAGATTCCTTTAAGCTTGTATGTCTTGTCTACCCCATTCAATAAGTAATAAACACATTAAATATATGTTTATTTCATTAATAAAGCTTACCTTTTTGCTCTCGAAATATAATTAGTACATTTTTTAAAACATAAAAAAACATTCTTTTTGCTCGGCCACATCACATTAGTCGAAAAATTGAAAATTGAATCATGCATGATCATTTTTAAGTAAGGTATGCTCAAATTTATTAGTACATAATATTCAAATGATAAAGTATCTACATGAACAAGCTTTAAAAAAGTATTTCTAAACTGTAATAAAAAAAAATAAACTTTCCAAAATACAGTTTCAGTAGAATGCAAAAACTATATTTCTGCATCTGCACACTGAACCAAATTATCAAGTCTGAAATTATCACTTTTCAGTCTTTAAGCACATTGTTTTTCAGGTTAAAAGTAAAGATGGAAAATCAATTTCACGCACAGAATCTCCATTTCACAACTAGTCAGTTATCAGCAACGTTCTCTCAAACATTAAACACGATTACACGTGCATGGCTTTAGTTGTATATTCATAGTCAGTGCTGGTATTTTATTATTTATTACTAATTTCTAAACAGTAAAACATAGTAAAATTTGTAATACAGTAAATCCTAGTAAATAATATATTGCATTACTACAACCACAAAGAAAATAACACCACCATCGCACAACAATAAATAGAGCGGCGCCATATTGCTTGTTTGGGAAACTTCTGAGAGTGGGGGAGCGAGGGCGAATTTTTTTTTTCACGTCAGCGTTAACAGGGAGAAGTTTTGCGATTCTGAATGAACTTGTTCGCGTTAAAGAGATGTTGGTTGATACCGGTGTTTATTTGTAATATCAGAAATGTAACTGCTTATGTGTGTGTATTCAGAGAACCAACTCGTAGCAAAAACCACCTCCCTAAGACGACCGCCTCTGAAAGAAACCAGTATTTCTGAAAACATAAGTATACTTTGGTATTGAATATTCCCTCTGTAAGGCGACCATTCACAAAGAAAATTCTGCAAGTGTGTCTGGTCGCCTTAGAGAGATTCATTCCGTAGATGCAATCTCCCTAAGACTACCACCTCTAAAAGATAAACGTATCTCTGAGAACTTGAGTATATATGGGTATTGAGCATCACCTCTCTAAGGCGACCACTTGCAAAGACGAACTTTTATTTGCGGCTGGTCACCTTAGAGAGACTCCGTTGTGTGTGGTGTATATGATTCCTGTAATTGTTTCCGAAAAAAAAAATTAAATCAAATAAATAAGCATATTTAGTAAAAACCCTCTCTAAAACGACCACCTGCGTTTCCAGGTTACTCTGATGGTCTTAAAGAGATCATATTTTCATTCTGTTAATTTTATTGTTTACAAGAAGTCTATTAACGTCAGATAAAAAAATAGCATAAACCCATATACACCAACAGAAGATTTATTATTATATTGATACCAGTAAGAAAACCAGTAAAAGTCAATATAAACCTATACAAACCAGTGCAAAGTTCTGCCATTGAAATGTTGGTTGTATGGGTGTCAATTGATACCAGTAAGAAAAACCCACAGAGATCAATAGAAACCAGTAAAAGTCAGTAGAAACCATCAAAAATTCTATAGGTACCAGTAGAAAGTTTTAGTGGTTTCTATGGGTCATTTTGAAACCAGTAAAAAAAACCCACAGAGACCAACAGAAACCAGTAAAAGTCAATAGAAACCCATAGAAAGTTTTACTGGTTTCTATGGGGCATTTTTAGTAGGGTACTCACTTTCTTTCTATTTTCCGATTGTTTAAAAGAGCATTGGAAATTGAAACATTTTTTAATGTTATAGACTAATGCCTTTTTAGAAGAATGGTTTCAACATCTTTCTAGATTTTCCATGCCTTTTGCATTTTTTTGAGACATTTACATTTTATAGTATATGTTTAAAACGTAAGGTTTATAATTTCTTTATCCAAGTTATTACGTGAGATTACTCAAATGCTATTTCTTGCATTACTCACCAGCTTGCTACTATATATTCTTTAATGTATCTTGATCATTATGCATACATGCTCCTAACATCCATAAATTTCATATGAAAATAAAAGATCACGATACGAATAAGAGGAAATGGGTATAACACATATAACTTGCAGAACATTGATCAAAATTTTGAAAAAAAAAAAAAAAAAAAAAAAAAAAAAAAAAAAAAAACGTACTTTTAATAGGTGAGAAAATTTACTACATTTTATTTCACCTTATACTCATTTTATATGTTCAAAACAGCTCTGAATGTATATTTGTACTTATTTCAGGATTTAGAATAACGAAAAACAGTGAAAAGGAGTTACTATTGAAATAAACTACAATGTTGTATTCCAAAGTCGTAAATGCATTTTCTAACTAGTATCGCAGATTATTATGCAGCAATAAATATGCTTCAGATACATAAATATGCTGTTAGATGCTTCAAGCTTAGCGGAGAACTCAAAATTCTGCATAAAGAGCACACTTATACGCGAACGCCTTTAGGGAGGAAAGCTCTGAGGACTGAATTAAACGCAGGTCAAAATGGCTTTTGGAAAAAAATATTAAAAGCGAACTTAATATCGTTAAACACGGAGATTTTTCCTACTGTCATTAAATATTCATCTATAGTAAAAGTAAGAATTAGAAAAAAGTGTGACATGTTAAATTGAATATACACATGTGTTTGTGCATTTGTTAATATTTTACACGTTTATACTCCAAATTGGTGAAGAGTTTTCATTGTTACTTACCTTTTTTCTTTTTGCAAGTTTCCTACTGCACATTTCCATTTAGATACCATTAAAAAAATACAGTTTCTATTAAATTTCTCCACAGCTTTCATACATTTAACTTTTGTACTGACCATTACTTACTTCCATAATTAATGAAACATAGTTATATTATACATAAATACATGTAATTAATGAAAAATTTATAACTTTAATTTTTCATTATTAAACAATTTTATTTTTGCACTTAGATTTCAAATTTTAATTATTGAGTTTACAGTCTTCACCTGCTGCAGTTTTCAAGACACACTTATTCAAATCAACTGTGTTTGTGCAATTTTTAATTTAAAGAGCTATAACTCTAAGAGTTAGTAAGTTAGGTATGTAAGTTAGAAGAACAAATCAGAGCTCTATAGAGCCCTACAACTCAATTCGTTTCATTATTTCACATATAATTTAATACGATCACATATTGGCTACTTTCATCCTCAAGGGCACAATTACAAATTTTTTCTCACAGGTTTCCAAAGATTTTAGGAAACGTTTTTCATGCAAGTTCATCATTTTCCTTCTCCTATTTTTATTTATTTAAAACAATATAATATTTAATTAACTCATTTTCCAAAAAACTGAGCTAATTGCCATAAGATTTTATTTCACAAATTTTTTCTTATTATAACTTTTGGTTTTCTTTTTATTTCTTCAATTAGGAAACCATTTATTTAGGAATAAATTATCTTAAAAGTTTTATTTTTTGCTTTTAGTGAATTGTTTCCTTAAATAATTTAATTTCATTTTCTTAAATTTTGATTTTAAAATTTATTGGCATTTATTTTAAAATAGCCCTTTAGCAGTGCTGTCATTTTTAATATTTTTGTTCATTGAATATTAATTTACAAAATTGTTTTAAACAGTCTATTTGATTATCTGATTTCTTTTAGAGTGCTCTATTTTATGCTGTTTAATTTTGTACATTATTATTTTTTAGAGTCACTTCGAAGTAGATCATATCCCGATGACTGATTAAAATTTCAAAACATTGCTTTACTTTTTAATTTGTTTTTTATGATTTTACTTTGAAATTTTTCGGCCCCTCAATGAACTATATCAATTTCTCTCTCTATATATATGCATATAGTATATGCCCCACCTCGGTCATCCTGAGGATGTTGCTCGCGAGATAAGCCCACATCCTCAGGACATCCCGGAATACCCCCGAACTTTCTAAACACATCCTCCTGAGTATTTAATGTCACATCCCAGTATATACTTTAGACACCGTAAGTCCCATCGACAGCGTATTTGATATTATCAGGATCTGAAGTCCCACTTACTACATCCTCATCCTATTATATTGTTAGAACATCCTATCTAGGTTCCCTCAACGGCGTATGGGATATATATATATATATATATATATACACGCACATATATGCACATACTTGTGTTGCTTGATTTAAACAACCAATGATCTATGCATTAGCACAGAGTTTCTTAAAATGTGGATCGCGACCCCCAAGGGGTTCGCAGGACCTGCAGCAGGGTGTCGCCAAAAATTTTAGCAGTTTTTATGTTTCTTTAATTTATTAAAATAATTTTACAATTACCAAGTATTTTTACACAATGTATCTGAAAATATCTTAAAGATAAGACAGTACAGACAAAGAAATAAACGAAAACGATTTGACGCATTCTTTTTATATTATAGCCCACCAGCGGCCGAGCGGTAAAGTCGCTGAACACTGGTAGTTCGGTCCGAGGTTCGAATCCCGCGAACGGGCTGGCTGCATGGGCGTTTTCGTGGTTTTCCCCATGTGTAACGTGTATACGAGATAGTTTCCCTTAGAAAGTCCTCCACGAAGGCATCCCTCCCCTTAGGCAGGTGACAGGTGACGGAGGACGGGGACGCCTGAAGCTTAACAGAGGTTAACAGGCATATGTCCCGCGTCCTCCTCTGGAGTTTATTTAATAGTTATAAGTGTGGATACATGGCCATACAGGGGCAACTGTTTAACATCTGGCATTTGAAGTACATTTGAATTAACATACAGGCGCGGTTAAAAAAAAAAAATCTGAAATTTTTCAGATTTTAAATTACGTCCAAAGGGGCGTTTTTTTAACGTTTTGAGTGTTACCTTTATTTATTAAATATCATGTTCTTTGCACTTAAACCATAAAATTCAGTTCAAGAGCAATATCGCAAAATAATGTTAAATTAAGCATATCTTTAGAATTTCCGATATACACAGTCTCGCGAGCTGGAGATAAAAGTATTTTTTTTCTATATAACGTTGCCATTTCTCACTTTTAAATCATTGAGTTTGTAAATCAAAAATTCGTTAAAGTTTTACAAAATATAAAATCTATAATAAAACAAATTCCAAATTTGGGATTTCAGATGCCCATATTCGTAGTAGGATTTCGTCATTCAAAATTCAATGGCTCTATGTACCATTGTTTTATCACAATGCGAGAAATAGACAATCATTTATGCAGATTTTTCATTATTTAATTTCTTCAAATATAATGCAGGACTCTAACATTTTGTGGCAACAGTTTGAAAAGTGAACCGACGTTTATGAGTCCGACGCAAAATGCCAAAACGAAAGCAATAGTCCTTCGGGACTGAAATCCCTTTGGACTAAAAAAAAAAAAAAAAAAAAAAAACATTTAATAGGTTATAACAATGGTGTTCAATTTTCTTCTGCTCCCTATGCAGTCAGAGATTAGATGGTAGAGCATTAGAGTGCATATGTCAGTGCAAGTAATGCATGTAAGCCCTATTACTCTGGTTGACAGAGGTCCTGGCCATATGCTGCAATGGTGGTTATTATTTTGCAGATTTTATTTATGGCCGCTCTGTTTTTGGCTAGGAACTTGTGAAATGCTGAGATATTGGCTGGTATCGGGAAGTGGAACTGTTCCGTGAGTGGGCACTGAAAGATATAATGGTCCGGTAACCCCTCACCCCCGCAAACACAGCGATCCGTGGTTGAGATGGTGCGGCGGTAGAAGTAATCTGGGAAGGGACCATGACCAGTAATGAAGTTGGTAAGGGGAGCAATTGTCATAAGGCGCTCCGTGGTTACTTTTGGCAAGAAGCTATGCGCTCTCCTTCCCGTGTCGTCCTGATCCCATTCTCTTTGCCACCACTGGATAGCGGCATTTCGCAGTTGACTTTTGAGGAAAGATGGTGGTGCTGATACTGATATCGGTCTGGCATTTTGGTTCGAAGCAGCCTCTTTAGCGAGTTCCTCCGCTGTCTCATTACCCATGTTACCTGCATGGGCTTTAATCCATACTAGGTCAACATGTGCGTACCGATTATCTTTTAGGATATGCTGCAGTCGTATGATCAGCGGGGAGGCGTGACTATGTTTGTCAAGAACAAGCAGTGTCGACATACTGTCTGTATAAAGCTGCACATGTGTGATGTTGTTGAGCGCCACGTATTCAATGGCAGCTGTTATGGCAACTACTTCTGCTTGAAAATGCTATTATTTGGATTGAGGTACCCTTTCCAATGGTGTACAGCATGGCCTTGCCTGTAGTATATAAAGGCACTACCTACACCCTCAGCAGTTTTCGAGCCATCTGTATAGAACGCGTGCATATTAGGGTTTCCTTCTGGTTGACTTCGTGACGGTTTGAGGATAATGGGAATACCAAGTCCCTTGTGTGCTGGGTGCGTGTGGAGAAGAGTACATGGATGTTCGTACTTTGCAGGGCTATGTAAGGTGCCTGCAAAGGTTGCGTCTTTCTGTAGATGTATTATTTTAGTGTATGTGGCCTCTAGCTCCGCTTGGATATGAAGTGGTATGATGCCTGCCAAGGTGAGTGCTGCATAAGTTGCAGTGGTGCGGTAGGCTCTGCATAAGCCTACGGCGAATGGGCGCTGTAGTGATAGGAGTTGCTTAACCTTGCGTGCGGTCATGGGTTGTGCCCATATAGCTGCCGCATAGAGTGCCACATTCTCAGCTACAGTTTTATAAAGTACCTTTTGAATGTGGGGATTCCGTCCCCAGTTCCGGCCTTGGAATTGTCGTGATCTCCTGGCAATTGCAGATGTTTTAATCTTTTGTGCCTGGATATGCGGAAGCCAAGTCAGACCTGGGTCCCATATTACCCCAAGGTGTCTTAAAGTTTTTACGACCTTAATATTCCGGCCTTGTAGTTTGATACATGGGCTACGTGTTGGATTTGTACCCTTTCTTGGAAAGATGATAGCAGTAGACTTTGTGGTGGATATTTTGAGTTTTAGCTCTTCTCAGAGGTTGGCAAAGATAGTGCATGACTCACTGCCATGGGCTTCACGCTCAGCGCGTGTGCGGCCTCTGACCAGTAATGCCGCGTCGTCCGCGTATGCAACTAACACAGTATGTTGTGGCCACCTTGCCTCTAAGACTTTATTAAAGGTGAGGTTCCATAGCAGAGGCCCTCACAGGACCCCTGTGTACATCCTCTCACTTGTGTTATTGAGACAGTAATACTGTTGTTAGAGATCATCAGTTGCCGGTCTGCCAGATAGTTGTCCAGAACTTGATAGATATTTCTTGGGCATCTTGCCTCTCTGAGGGCCTGCCTGATGGCAGGCCACCAGAGGGTATCGTACGCACTTTGCAAATCTATCAATATAAAAGCCGTCTGGTAGCCCTGCGATTTGTTCTGAATTATGACTTCATGGATTCGCTGCAGGGCATGAGTGGTAGAACTGCCTTGTTTGAAGCCAAATTGTCTTGGGCTAATGCTTTGGTATTGATGTAGATGAAATTTTAGCCTGTTGACGATGAGCTTCTCGTAAATCTTTCCCATCGCCGACAGAAGGCAAATTGGCCTAAAGGAACTCGATACTAGGGGGTCTTTATCCTTTTTTAAAAATAATACCACATTGCCTTTTGTGAAAGCTGTGGGGAATATTTTATAATGCAGAAGCTGGTTGTAGTATTTATGGAAGTAGGATGGTCGTGCCTGATATGCAACTTTGATAATTGCGTAATCGAGTCCGTCTGGACCCGGGGCCTTTTTTAGTGGCAGATACCGGAAGATATTACGTATCTCCTGTGCAGAAAACTGTATATCGTTCGGTGTGCATGGCGAGCTTGTATCTTCTCTAATTTGCCTCTGTTCTGAAGTATCTGCTTGTGTATCATCTGTAGGAAAGATAGCATTTAAAAGTTCCTTGGCGGTGGAGGCCGCTACGTCCATAGTATGTGGTGCTGTTGGTTGAACTGGTACTTGCGCTGGTTGGAAGATCTTCTGCGTTGCCAGTTTGTGTAAAATTCCATATGGATTACTGTTACTGGTGCAGAAAGATCTCCAGCTGTTAATTTTAGCTTCAAGAATTGCTTTCTTGTAGGGAGCCCTTTCTTGCCGAAAGGCCGTAAGGATGTTGGAAGCTACAAATTCGTTGGTAGCAGATCTGAGGCGGCGGCGCAGAGCTCTGCACCTCTGTTTCATCTCTCTCAGTCTTCCCGTCCACCAGGATATGCCTTGGAGTTTTTTGGCGGTCCTTGTAGGGAGGATCTGCTGACATATTTGTCTGAGTAATGACAGAATGTGGTCTGTGTAATCATCCAGTTCTTGGGGGTTGGTAAGCTCTTCTAGTATGTCTTCTTCTCTGATAAGCAGCTCCTGAAAGGCATTCTTCAGTCGTCGTATCTTTCCGCCCAGTAGTTTGGATCTCTGGAGGATATTAATGCTGGCTTCAAGTGTTAGTGTGAAGTGGATGTATCGATGATCTGAGTTATTCTCATCATCTAGAACATCTCATGAGCTAAAGTTGTTGCAAAATTAGTAGTTGAGAGTGTAAGATCAGGGCATCCTTTATGATAGGTATTGTCATAGGTTGGTTGTGCCCCTTGACTATTATGTAAATGTAGATCGTGACAGGCCATAAAATCTTCCATGTCTCGCCCTTTAGGCGTTGTGTCTTGGTAGCCCCATATAATATTATGTGCATTGAAATCTCCTCCAACGACGTGAGGTACTGTTGGGCATTTCTGTTTCACTCGTATAAAGTTGCAAGTCACATCCGTAAGACCTTCCGTGGGCGGGGAGTAGACGGAGGTTAGGAGGAATTGCTGCTCTTCAAAGATGACTAGAATAGTAACGAAGTCTCTTTCTGTGGTTACTACGTATGGAGACCAGGAGGGGTTGCAGCAGACAATGACTGCCCGTAGCGCTTGTTCTGCATTGGCTTTCTTCTGAAAAATTTACCATGCCAGTGGTAGGCTTGCCACTTGGCCCTCGCGACAATAAGGTTCTTGAATTATCAAGAAATCTAAGTTATATTGAATAGCATGCTGGACTACCTGCGTGGTCGCGGCTACCGCCCATTGTAAGTTAATTTGTGTGCACTTTATCTGTGCTTGATTAGAATTAGCTTCCGCACTTGAAGTTTCTTGGGTTGGCCCGCGTATCGCTTGTTCTGTTGTCGTGCTGTTCGGCTCTTGTTCATTATTCATAGAGAGTGCTCCTTCTGACGCGTTCGATGTATCGTCCATACGTTGGGCAGTTGGTATCATAGGTCGGATGGTTGCATGGCATTGTGCTGCGCGTTTTATAGTTGGCGTCTGAACAGTTGATGCATGTTGGCCTGCTGGCGTGACAGTCCTTAACACTGTGACTTCCAGAGCAGAAGGCACAGTAGATTCTATTGGCGCGTGTTTGCTGCAGATGGCCAAACTCCTGGCATCGGAAACATCTTTTTGTGTCGAAGTGCTCAGCAATCCTATGTCCTCTCCACCCAATGAAGAGCTTGGATGACTGGAGGAGGCTTCTAAATGCCGCTGGTTGACATTCAAGTATCCATTTGACGGTGTTTCCTCTGTCCTTGAGTCGGTACATGACTTTGGCTGTTGTTTCGGTGAGGTGGACTTCTGAGGCGAGTGCATTTTCTATCTCTTCTGGCTGGACGTCAGGAGATACGTTGTGGATAGCCACTCGTGGTAGTCTAGTCAGTGGCTGCTTGATCTTGACTATTACTTGTCCCTGCGTGCTTTGTAAAGTAGTAGTGAGCTTGATCACGTCCTCTTTGGAAACACAGCCTACAGCTAGTCCTACTTTCTGTAGATTTCTAATGGAGGAGATTTTAACTCCAAGCTTCTGAATAAGGAAATTTTCGCTAAGGACAGCTTTTAGGTCCTTATTACAATGTGCAGTACCCTCAGAGGGATAAATTAAAACCGTATGTTTTGGCTTCGGTCTGGTTGCTTGCGCGTATGTTTTGACTCTGACGACGGTATCGCTAAGCGCTGATGAATGGTTGGGAGCTGTGCCGTGCAATGAACCGCAACAGACTATGGAGGGAGTGTTAGTACAGGCGTCTGCTGCTTCTGGTTTCGGTATGTAATTTGGACCTTCGAGTGCCAAAGTGTGCACTGCGTCTATCAAATCCAGGAGAGATATCTTTACGTCTGAAGGAAGAAGGTATCTGCCTCGTCTTTGTATGGAGGCTGTTTTTCTAAGACTTTCGCAAAGCTTATTGATTTTTGTATGATAGTCTAATTCTGAGCCAGCAAGAGTTGCCGGATCACAGTCACAGTTAGAATTGTCGTACTCAGCCACTGAGGTTGATGGCCGTGTCATAGTAGCAATCACTTGTACTATACAATGCGAGAAACAATTGTGGACTTGAAATGGCGCACTGAATTCGATGCAAAGAGTAAAATCACATAGAGACACACAGAAGTCGCTTCACAGGTATCACTGTTACACTTAAAGATCACTTATACACTTCACTGTAGTAAAAATTTCACAATGACACTTACTCTGCTCGTAAATTCACTCACTGAACGTAAATGCACTTGTGCTAATCAGCACTAATCACTAATGCACTTTTTGTGCACTAATTACTTGCACACGTATCACTGTAAGCACTTAATAATCACTTATTCACTTTCACTGTAGTAAAATTTCACTGTGGCACTAACTCTAATCAGCACTAAACACTAATGCACTTTTTCTGCACTAATTACTTGCACACTTATCACTGTAAGCACTTAATAATCAGTTATTCACTTTCACTGTAGTAAAATTTCACTGTGACACTAACTCTAATCAGCACTAATCACTAATGCACTTTTTGTGCACTAATTACTTGCACACATATCACTGTAAGCACTTAATAATCACTTATTCACTTTCACTGCAGTAAAATTTCACTGTGACACTAACTCCTCGTAATTCACACACACTTGCACTTTAAGTAACGCTAATGCTCTTATTCGAAGAAATATGTAATGATCAACAAATTAATTAATGCTAATTAATAAAATAGAGTAATCGAAAGGTGACCAGAATGCTGTAATAGTACTATTATACATTCACGGAATAAATAATATGCACAGGGATACACACAAATAATATAGTATTACTATTTATGTTTAATTACTGCCTAATTAAAACACGTTGGTAAGCCAATTACCACACATAAAAATTTAGAATAAAGTACAGGGAAACTTAATCATAATGCTCTGATAAGAAATGCTACTATTTATGCATTCCGTAAAAACATATTATCAAATACTGATACAAGAGAATTATACTGGCAATTAATATAATTAATGAGCCAGTTTGAACTGCGGTAAATAAAACAGATTTGTAATGGGAGCTAGAGCCTTCTGTGCAGAGTACAAATTAAATGCACACGATCACAGCAAAATTGTAGCGTTAGAAACTGTAATTAAATTAACATAGCAGTAATAGATATTATTAGATAGCACAAAATGACACAAATTGACATAGTTTGATAATTATACAGTATCCGGTGTTATACCTGAAGCCTATTTTATAATATGAAATTAATGACTAAAATTAGCCGAGTCTAACCAGCAAGTAATGCGATTCTTAATTAAACTAATTGATTTAATTAGAAACAGGCAATCCTACCTTGGTTGCTAACCTTCTCTGTACTATCTATAAGCAGCCGCGGTAAGCGAATTGACACTTGGCCGCTATTTTCTCTGCTCTTCTTCTGTATAATGAGTTTCTGCAGAAATCGTTCAAATATTGTCACTGTATGATCCAAGAGATGGACGTAAATCAGGTAAACACTGTACGTAAACACAGTCACGCGAAGGTGAAAATCCTGTCTAAAATAGTCACAAAAAATGAAAACTCGGGTTGTAGTCGTCCAAAAAATTTGAAATTTATATCCCTGTAATCCCTGTCACATGAGGAATCCAAAACTGAAGGTTCCGAAGAGCTACTTCAGTTAGTTGCCTAATTAGCGAAAAGACGAATTAAAACACAGTTCCCTTTGTTGGTCTTCTTTCCCCTTTGTTGATAGAAAGGAAGTCGCCGACGCCGGGGGGTCGCTGGACTGCAGGTGGTCGTTGGATCGCTTGAAAAGGTCAAGGGTCACGGACACTCCCCTTAGGCAGATAGCCCTCGAGGCTTTGCCATAATCACACACACACACACTTTTTATATTATAAATATTTATGTTCCTTGCTTTGCACGTGACGCTTTCATTTCGTCTGTTAATTATTTAAAATTTTCACATTGTTCTATGTATTAAAATTAGAAATTAAAGTTAATGACCTAAAACTGCAATAGTATATTACAGTACAAATGAAAAAATTGACAGTTTCACTCAAGCGTGTGTCGGATTTTTACAATACTTATCGGGTCCCACAAAATTTTCCTAAATACTATGAGGTCCTGCGGGTCGCGAAAAACTCTCAGTGATAAAAAGGGGTCGCGACTGAAAAATGTTTAAGAAATCCTGCTTTAGCATAATAAATGTGGCCTTTACGAATTTTTATAATACAAATTAATATAATTATCAGTCAAAATGCTTTTACATCAATTTTATGCCATAAATTTACCAAAGTACTTGATAGTAAGTTGTTTAAATACTTTAGGTATCTGAATGAATATTCGATATCTGAAAAAGTAAAATATGTAAATTTATTCTAAAAGGCAAAATCTGAAAATATGCCAAGTTTTTATTTAGTTATAATCCGGACTCGAAACAGAGAATGATGCTAGAAAGCATTTAAATGCGTAAATAAAATGTATAAAAATTAATTATTTACATTAAAATTGAAATGACATTAAAATATATAATATAAGTTGTAAAAAAAAAAGATAGTTTAGAAAACTAAGTTAAATAAATTATAATTAAACAAAGTTAAATAATATCAAATACGCTCTGAAAATAACAGAGGTATAAAAATTACAATGTTTGACTATACTGGAAATGATAATGGATTGGATCTCCTAGCCAAAAAAAGTGAGGCAAAACTGTTGTGCATTAAACACTTTTTTCTGTCACGGTATCAACATAAATTAGGAGACCCCCGGGGTAGTGAATATGCTTGATGTTATTCCTTAGTTTGGTACAGCAGATATACTGATAAGACCCTTTTAATATAAGTCGTGCACTTGGTAGATAGCCCCCGCTGCTGCTATAAAAAATTGCTTCAGTTTAAAATAAACAAATTAAAAGTGTTTAGAAAAATAGAGTTCATGCTATTAGGTACCTAATTAATTAAATTCTTCTTTTTGTACTCTGATAAACCGAAGTCTTTCTTGCATACCACTAGCTAAGCTTGACGCTCATAAATAGAAATCCGTACAAGAAATGATATTAAAATAATTGATTTATTTGGATCTAATAGGAAAACAGATGTCCTGTGTAATACATATATCACAAACGTGAAATATTCTCAATTTCTCAAACTTTTTTTTCGAACGTATGCTTTAAAATTTACCTTTGATGTTGTATCATAATTTACAACCTTTCTGTTGTTATTTACATAAATGTAAAGTTACGAATTTTATATACATGTAAATAATTTAAAGGAAACTATATGTGAATTACAGTATCTCTTATTAAATGTAGTATGAAAACCTCAGAATCAAAACATTGCGGAAAGATAGGGATGCAGAAGTTAAGTCCATTCAACATTGAGGTCTCGTAAAGTGGTGAGATAGCGTCAAACTGGCTATGATTTTTATGATTAATATTTGTCTCCAGATTTGGCAAGAAATCGCCAAAACTCGCCAAGCTTGGAGACACCAAAATTAAGAAACTTTGCAAAATTGTGTTTCAAGACAAATATTCCTTTTGGGCTAAAAAATAATAATAAAAAAATTAATTAATGCTTTAGAAGATTTTTCTTATAATAATAATTAAGCCTTGAAATTAAAAGATTGTTCAAAATGAAGTATTATTTATTTATAATAATAAAATTGCTCTTAGCTATGATAAATAATGACGGGTTTTTACGCATTTTAAATAGTATTGCCTGACAGTCTTTCAGCTATAGTAAAAAGTACACTCATGTCCATAAATTAAGGATAATTCAGAATCGTACGGAAATAGAACTTTAAAGTAAAAATTTCACCTGTAGAATTATCGCACACATCATTAATAATAATATGCAGATTACAGGAAGCCAACAGATAACGTCGATAGTGAGTCAATGACGAGAGTGTAGAAGAAGTGTATATAAGGAAAGGTAGCAAAGAAGTAAAATTGTTCACAAGCGATCTGTAAGCCGCTCAGTACCACAACCGAATCGTGATGACCCAGTGGACGTTATGTGGATGATTTTTTATGTGGTAGAATTATCAGCCGCATGGAATGCGAGCGAACTTAGATGATCTTAGTACTTAGATGCTAGGAAATTTTAATTTCCCAAAGTGTCATCTCTAGGCTTTGGCAATGATTCCGAAATGATGAAAATGTTAGTAGACGTTACATTACTAGTCGCTCCGAGTTACAATGCCGAATGACGGCCCGTATTTTGCCATAACTGGCAAAAGAAATAAACGGAGCACAACATCCGGCTTGTTTCGTCACTACAGTTTCAAGGCAAACCGAGTACAAACGTTTTGGGACAGATTGGTCTATATCAGGGATGGGCAAACTACGGTCAGCGGGCCAGCTTCGGCCCGCCGGAAGGTTCTATCCGGCCCGCGAATAGAATTTTAATTTGCCGGTCCGAGGCAAATTATATAAATATATATTTATATATTACATATCTACCTCCTTTTCTACTTTATTTAAATATTATTTTTTCCCTTCCTTTTTTTTTCAAAAGACTGATGATCTTTTTACTTTCTTTCTTTTTGTTCTACAAAACATAAATCTACGGAAATTGCAAGCAGAGATAGCTTTCAATCGGTAAAGTGCTAAAAGCGGAAGTTCTTAGTTAGTTATAGCTATACATTGGCTCCAACATGTGTTATCCTCTTCTCGAGGAGCAGGCATATGGAACCAATATAGGTGAATTAGACCTCATAATGTGGCAGACTGCGCATTTTAAGCTCAACATACACATCATCTTTTTTGTTATTTATCTTCTGTTTAATAAATGGGCTTTATGAATAAATTAGATATGTTTTGTTTCTAAACCTATATTTGCCGGAACTTGCATTATCCTTAATTTATGCACAAGCGTGTGTAGGATTCTCCACTGAATAATTCTAAGTTACAGTTAAAAGTGAAGAATCTTAAGAACTAGTAAGCGAATAATCTCTTGAGTTCTTGAGACAGTGAATAAACTTGGAAAGGATTAAAAGACCCTTTATTATTCAAATAAAATTTAACAGAACTCCGTCTTGGAGTTGTACAATAAAGCCGACACTTGGGCTTCAACTTAAGAAACTAAGAATTAAACTAAACTAATCTTAACTAAAGAGATATAGCCGAAGCTATCAAAATTCTAACAGAGTTGCCCCCTTAACGCTAACTGACTACGTAGATATCAAGGGCCTAAAGTACGGCCGAGCGTAATAATAGCTTACGAGAGAGTAGCCTAAAAAAGCGGACGCGTGCAGCCAGAATATTTGGTATCTCTCTCATTAAGACAATAGAACTTCACGATTAAATACCTCTCTTCCTCATTAGCATTTAGACGTGATTCTAAAACTACGTTCTGGCCGGAAGTGGTAAGTTGAATTTAAGATGCGATAGGAAAGAAAGTTTAGCTCAAAATTTAACTGTTAATAAAATTAACATAATCCTTACAAGTGTAGCATGAAAATTAGTACAAGAAAATTATAGGAGTCTGAGAGCAGCATGCCTGTCGCCATCTCTGAATTTCCATCACTGAATAATAATAATAATAATAAATGTAAGCTTGCAGAAGGTACTCATCGAATGACAAATTCGGAAAAGATGTGGAAGATTTTTTTTTTTTTTTTTTCTTTTCTCTCTCTCTCTCTCTTTCTTTCTTCCTTTTTTATAATAAGAGATATCATTTTAAAGTTCAGAGACGTTCAGTTTAAAAATTCCTTCTATTTAAAAAAAAAGTTTGAAAAAAAATCTGTAGTAACTAATTAAATTTCTAGTCTTTGAAATTCAAAATTGTTAGTTAACACAGTTTAATTTTGTTCGATACAACTAAAATTCAGATTTGCCAGTTGATATTATGTGGCAGGTATTTTAATCTGTAAAGTGCTCGTTGCTTAAGTGCTTAAAGCTCTGAAAAATATTATTCAACTTCTGAAGGAAAAGTCTATTGAGTTAAAATAAAAAAAAAATAGAAAGCAAAAAAACAACAAAAAAGTAAGACAAATTAATTTAAAAAATGGTTTCAGATTTGAACGGTCGCCCAAAAGGGTTTGTTAAGGTGTATTACCCTCTCGCTGAGATCTAAATCTACCAGTTTATTATTACCCTCACATCTACTAAGTCATATTTTTGGTCTTTTTAATTTTATTATTCAGCCTCAACAGCAAAATTACAAAAATTTTAAAAGCACCATTGCAGTATACGCTTAGAATACCCGACATTCCCGACGAAGCAAATGCTTTTTTAAATCATTTGTGGTGCTATTTCCAGTTGTATATATTTTGAAATTGTGTAATCCAGTTACAAAAAATGTGTTGCTATTTAAGTATTTTATGCAAATTATGAAGGCATAAATCCAGTATAGTTGCAGTTAATCAGTGAAAACATACACGATAATAAAATAAGCGTACAATTCATTTAAATTTTTAATCTTAAAAGTTACATTTTAAAGAATTTAAGGTTTTGGCAAAATTCCGCTTTGACGGAATATAATCTGTAGACCTATTTTAAATAGAAAATAAGCTGACGAATTATGAACCTCCTTGTTTACAAAACGAAAATAACTTAACTTCATCTCCAATTTATTGCTACAAAGTGCGGTTTTATAGTAAGCAAACAAACAAAAAAAAAAAAAAAAAAAAAAAAGGTGCACAAATTTAACGGTCACCAATAGAGCTACTTAAGCTTTACCTTAATTCTCTTTTCGTTTGCAGTTACATCCTAGAGCATGAACTCATTATAACCACTAACATAAAACAAAATTATCTGGCAAAATACCCATTGATTACCCTTTTTTAGTCTTTCGTCCTTGGGCACTGGAGAAAACTAATGCCATTCCTGGTATATCATCAGGTGCTTACTTTTAAAGAGCTTGGACCACACATTTATGATCGCTGAAAGTAACTCTGTGATACTTGTCTCACGGAAACATTGCACATTACCATGTTTCCCCTCCTTCGCGTAATCGTGACGTGACATGGAGAGTCCTCACGCAAAATATCTCATTTTCGATCTGAGTAACACCAGGCAGTCACGCGGTCATTAAAATGAATTAGTGGTGGATTGCATTACACTCAATAAAAGCCGACCCTAAGGGACCTCACCAGTTCGTATGGAGACCCAAAGTCATTTGTAATGAGATTCTAGATAAACCCAAATTAACCGCTAACACTCAAATTACATCTTTATGGAGCGCACGTTTGGGGGTTTGATATTTTAAAACACCAGAGCGCCACACATATTTGAGTTATTGAGGATACACCACGGCTATTTTGTCTCGTAGGAAATTTGCTAATGGGGTAATATATTTAAGCGCGTTTGTTAGGAAAGATTTAATGTCGTCGCTTTGTTTGGGCGTAGAACTTCAGTATCGGAATAGATTAACATGGATGGGAAATGCTTGTTGGTAGTATGAATGTAAGATGACATATGACATGGGATGGGGAGAAGAGATATCACGAAATGATTGAAACGCATTGTTCAAGTTTGTTAAAAGTAGGGCTCAATATTAATAGCATAGAATGATTCCTACTTTCTAGATGATTTATTTATTCACTTAAAAGTGCAGAAATTGTCATTAGTGTAATTAATTAGTAATGTAGTTTCATTTTATTCTCTTATGATAAGTTAATAATGTTAAATACTGCAAACGTGATGGAATTTAATAGCGAGTTTTTGTTAAATATCAAATTCTCTTAGACTAAGAAATCTAAAGCAGTTCGCATATGCTTGATTTCTACAGCTTCAATTAAGCATTTTATTGTAGGCGCTCATTTCTGCAAATTTTGGGAAGGGCTTTCTAAATATAACGACTAACACACTGTACCCATTCAAACATAATACAATTACTATACGTAGCATAAACGTATTTAATATATAAGCATGTTATAGCACTATTATCATTGATTTTATATTGAAATTATTGGCACTGATTTATTTTCGGAGCCATAACTGGTTATTCCTGCCTTTAAACAGGAATTTTAACTGTATTTTTCCACTATTATTTGTACAAATGTAAGCAAATTTATTAAAATTTGCATTACGTTTTGTATTATAGGCCGTACATAGAAATTCCGTACATTATTTATCTTTTATATTAAGAAATTAGTGCGTACATCTAACATCTTATGACTTCTTGCGATCATTTTGCTTATTTTGCATGATCAGATGCATTTTGACTTCCCTAAAAGAAACAAAATTAAACGCTTATCTTTCCCATGATGAGTTTTCAACACATATTAATCTGCTTTCGAGTTAAATTTAGTAACTTAAATTTGAAGCCCTATGTCATTCTTAAAAAAAAAAAATAGTTACATCGATTTTGGAATTTGTTTAAAAAAGTTTTCATCTTTACATTTTTAAGAACACATGATTAAAATTATAAATATGTTTCTTAATTTTCTATCTTTTCACAAATTATATTTATTTATCCTATATGTGGAATACAGCTAAGCGGAAATATCTGAGTAACTGAGGAAATGAGGAATGCATTGTCAGCAATGAATAAGTATTCAACTATTTTACCTCGCAGAAGGGTCTAGGGAGTAAACAATGTAAATCAATGTCTCTCGTAAGAATAACATTTAGTTTCATGCATCGATTTTTACAATCGGAATGTAACATTAAGTATTTTATATTCAATAGCAGACTTTCCTTTTTGTTCTAATCCTAACATCACGAGCTACGTACGGAGATAATTATGCGGCAAACGGTCCTCGCATATCATTTAAACACAGCTGAAAAATTGATGAGCAATACATTGCCTTTTCCTACTAACGATAACTACTTCTAAAACGATTTCGTCAGGTTAGAAACATCAAATATTCCACAAACTAGCATAATAACGAAGGCCAAACGTTGTCGAATGCCTCTAAGCATGGAAAACAAGTACAATACCGTACACACTGGTTAATTTATAATATGCCTTTATGCTCCCATAAATCTTTTAAGCCATGTTACGGACCGCTAGGTATACTAACTTCTTTCATAAAATAGCTTTTGTAAAACTGTTCGATATAAATTAAGTTTGCTGGTGTACCACACGCAGTTTAAACTATGTTTTATTTCCAGTGGGATGTGGATTCTAATGAACTTACGCGTCCACGTAGAAGTTGTGCTTAATTTGAAAAATGCGGGAAAAATATTCAGACTTCTTAATGTTTGTTCAAATTACTAAAGTTCTGTTCCCAATGCAGTTGTTTTGAAACATGCAGAGTGGCTTTCGGAAAGGACAACAAATGGGTAGGAAATTGCTTTGAACAAGACTTTGATTGCGTTAGAGCACGCTATGCGTAGATAATTATCTTTGTTCGTTTAGGTCATTTCATATAAATTTTCTTTCTTCTGCTTTGATTTTCTAAAATCGAACGTTAATTTAAATCATCATGTGCAGTTTTTTTCATGAAAATACTATTAATGTAAAACGTCAAAAATATTTGCATTGTTTGTAAAAAAAACTTTCTGACAGATCGTTTTTTATTATTTTTATGTTGAAATTGAATACCTCATTTGTTATGCCTGAGTTTTCTAGGTTAAAATGTTCTATGTTATTTCCAAGCTCTTATAATATGCAGAAAATATAATTTTTTGAAGAATGTACGAAAATAACTTATATTAAGGATTTAGTGCCTGAAATATGCAGAATTCAGTATCATTACTGCTTAACAAATTTTAAAAAGTCATAAAATGCTTTAATTCTCATACAATAATTAAATAACTGCATGTTTTTCTTCACTGTGTAGATAAAGAGAGTCTAGATATTGTATATATTTTTTTCGAATTTTTCATGTGGTTTTAACATCAAACATGTTAAACCACATATACTATGTAAAACGTACACCACTATACCTCTTCTATCATACAATAGCACTTTAATAGTAATCTTCACATGGCAACGCTTAGGTGCGCAGCTCGTAAAAGCACTCCTTCACTAAGCTGTCACTATAATGCATAAGGCAAGTTCTTTCCAATTTCACATCTCGTTTCTTTCAGCTCGTTATCACTTAATCATAAAAACACGAACTTATTAAACCAGAAAACTTCATTTCTGTCGAACAATTTGGCAAAAGCTTTTTATGAAAGAAATTAATAAATTATTCAATGAAAACTGAAAAAGAAATCAAACTAACAATACTATTACACACCTCACCACGTCAGCTAATAAAAACGCTTTCTTGATTTATTCTTTCAGATGCTTTATTGACTGGCAATTTTAATTGAAGAATATTGATATTTGGCAGAGCTCAAATGAGGGTAGAATTGTCCAAGGTATGCCTGTATACAGGGGTGATTCCGAATTCATGTTACGAATTGGGAGGAAAGGCACAGAACATTGGTACGCATAATATTCACATAGGAAAATCCCAGTTCTCAGTCCATTTATTTAGACATAAATACAACTTAAAATACATTTACAGTAAGAAAACTTTAAAATTAGATTAAGATCACATAAAATCTAGTATGCTTTGAGTCGTACAAAGAACAGCATCCAAAGGACCTTTTATCACTCATTTAAAAAAGATATTCCTTCAAACGACGTCATGAGACATACTTGCATATCAATAATATGCATAAAAACTCCGTTTTCGGTAGAGGGCAGTAGGTGTGTACTCAAGAGGGGAAGACGCCATTCGCGATTGTGATGTCCTCAATGATGAAAGACTATGCATGCGACAAAGCAGACATGCATTGCATGTACGGTAGTACAAATGCCAATGCTAGAGCTGCGTTACGAATACATCACTCGCAGTTTCCGGATAGACGAATACCAGATCGCAGATTGTTTCCGCTGTTACATCATCATTTTCGTGAAATAAATCTTTTCTACGTCACCATACAAGATATTGGTCGACTACGAGCTGT
Source organism: Stegodyphus dumicola (assembly GCF_044657685.1). Lineage (NCBI taxonomy): Eukaryota > Metazoa > Arthropoda > Arachnida > Araneae > Eresidae > Stegodyphus > Stegodyphus dumicola. Next base: position 91,063,410 of record NC_140772.1, on the reverse strand, counting down.
ATGCAATCCAAGACTTGAAGAAAGCATCTCAAACATTGTGGCTAATAGACCCGACTCGAGAACAAGAGCTGTTGCACAAAACGTAAGTTAGCGTACCATTTAGAAAGTGCTAAACGAAACTCGCTGACACTTCTTCGATTTTCATAGAGTACAAGCTATCCTCTGAGTCTGAACCTCTGCCAGTGGCTTTTGCAGCAATCTGCATTGCAGCCGAACTTAACAGCTCAAGTACAATTTACAGATGAGGCGACGTATACCCCCAAGGGTGTATTCAATGCTTACAGCTCTCATGTATGCGCAACTGAGAATCCAAATGCGATGCGACCGCATGCGTCTCCACAACGAATCAGTGTGAATGTGTGGGCGGATACCATCCACGACTTTGCCCATACCTGCTGCAGCATACCTGCCCAATGGCAAACCTTATCTTATTTTTCTGGAACAGGGGTTAGGTAAAGGTAAAGGTAAAAGTATGGAGGACACCAGCGATGTACCATAGAGAACAGGAGTTACCAGAACTGTTGCAAGATTCTACTACATTCTGTTGCAAGTTACTCCATTCGTAAACGAATGTGGTTCTAGTATGATGGGGGCCAGCCCACTTCACTGATGTTCGCAATTACCTGAAAGTTTTAGGGCGCGTTGAATTGGCCGTGGTGGACCAGTCTCTTGCCCTCCCTCGAACTTCCGATTTTTCGAGCCTCGATTACTTTTCCTAGGGATATCTGAAGATTCTTGGTAATGAGACTCCACTTGACTCATATGAATATTTCATTGCTCGAATGTCAGTAGATGCTGCACGTGGGAGTGAAATCCCTCACATATTTGCCAGTGTGCGCCAGTCGCTCCACTGAGACTGTCCAGCATGTATAGCTGTCGGCGAACAGGATTTTAAGGGGACTCATACACCTTAAAACTCATAAGATGTTCGAATAGGTGACTGTTGCAAGAATTCTGATACCTTATTTATTTTAAAAGCAATTACTATCAACTTTTTACAGCTGACTACATAATATAGCTGCTCTCTGAAATAGGTAAAGGTAAAGGTAAAAGTATGGGGGACACCAGCGATGTACCATAGGTCAACTGGTAATGCCTTCCAATACTAACTCTTTGAGAGAGAGAAAAAAAAAGGTGGGTAATTGCAAGTTTTATAAGAATTTGCATAAACTGAAGCTTTTCAAAAGGTCTAAAGTTTGCCTATTATGGTACATCGTGCAATTCCACATTACGCCCCGCATCCAGTATTTATTAAAAATAATGGTGTAAGGCATAAGTAGATTACAAAATAGTAGGAATACAATTTGAGATTCACAAGATAAATTGAACATCTGATTTGGTGCAACAAAAATAGGAAATAAACATAATTAATAAACAAATAAACATAATGACATAATTATAATAAGTACTGGCAACACAATGTTAAATGAATTGTTATAATAATGCTAAAGAGGTAGGTGTCCATGGGTTATTTCAGATATATTGGTTTATTGCAGTTTATAAAGTTCACGAGCGGATCCATTTTGTCCATAATCACAGCATGTAAAAGTTCACTAAGTTTAAACTGCATGTGGACTTACACTTGACAGAGATCTAGGCCGTAGGAAGTGAGTCGTTGCATAATTTTCTGAAACTTTGGATATTGATGTTTATCTTTAATTAAAAATCTTTGGAATGCCAGGAGGTCAATTCTTGGGGATTTTATGTGAATATCCTCAGTTAAGGGGCATGAGAAAACGTAGTGATCAGGAGTTCCCTGTTCCCCACATATGCAGATGTCAGAATTTGCCAAATTTCTTGCGTATAAATATGTGGGGAAGGGTCCATGTACTGTTATAAAGTAATTTAGGGAAGGATTCGAGTTCAGAGATGCTAAGCTTACATTGGGCATCAAGTTATATGTGCGTCTTCCCTGTGGAGCATTGTTCCACAAATCTTGCAAAGATACTGAAGCAAGTTGTTTCAGTTGGTACTTGAAATTTGAGCGAATGATGAGTACCATCTTGATTAATAGCTGCTTCTTTGGATAGTTCATCTGCCTGATCATTACCAAAATGGCCACTATGTCCTTTGATCCATGAAATTTGAATTTTGTAGTTTGGGATTTTTCCAAGAAGAGAATTTATGTCGGATATCAATGGAGAGGAAAGTAAGAGATTTTTAATAGCTAGAATAGCTGCTTGGGAGTCAGATTTTGTGCTAAATTCGTTGAGATTTTTGAGAACGGCTATTTCAATCGCTGCTTTTATAGCTGACAATTCCGCTTGGAAAACACTATTATTATTATGGAGATGGCTTTTCCATTTGATGATTTTTGAGGGGGAAATTTGAAAAAAAGACTGCGGAACCAACTTTTCCTTCAATTTTTGATCCATCAGTATAAGCAATTGGAGATGAACTTGAATTATCTTCAGACGTGGGGAATATTATTTTGCTGAAGCGAAGCGCTGGATGGATAAGATTGGGGTTAATATTCTTTTCATAGTTGGATGGCCAAAAGGTTTGGTTATTGAATTCTGCGGCTTGGTTAAGTTGGAGGACTTTCATATAGGTGCATTCCATTTCTGCACTGATTGATAACGGAAGAGTACCAGCTAGAGTATCAAGTGCTATATTTGAAGTTGTGCAATACGCCCGAGTAATGAAAAGAGTAAAAGGCCTTTGAATTGAATTTAAACATTTCATCTTTCTTACTGTTATTGGTTGTGCCAAATTCCTGCTCCGTAATTTACCATTTTTGAGATGACTGTTTTTAGAAGAATACGTGTTATATGGGGATTTAAGCCCCAGTTATATCCATGCATACGTCGTAGGCAGTTAGTTATTGATGTTGTACGAAGTTTAATATTTTGTAGATGAGGAATCCAGGAGAATTTCTTGTCGATTGTTAAACGGAGGTACTTGATTGTGTTCACAGATTTGATCTTTTGAGTGTCAATTTTTACAGCTAAAGCTTTAGTTATATTTTGTCCTGGTTTATGGATCACTAAGACTTGGGACTTACTATGTGAAATTTGTAGTTTTTGAATTTTGCAAAGTTGGTTAAATAAATGTAGTGTTTCGTTGCAATTATTCTGTAAAATATCTCTGGTACGGCCACTTATAATAAAAGCTACATCATCTTCAAAAGCTACAATTTTTGAGTGATCCGGCCTTGGATAGGCAATGATGCTGTTGAAGCTGATATTCCAGAGATCTGCACTCATGCAAGACCCCTGAGGACATCCTCGGACTCGATTACGCACAATTTCAGTGTTGTTGTAAAGAATCATACTTTTCCTGTTTCTGAAGTAATCTTGAATAATTAGAAATAAATTTTGAGGACACTTAAAGGAACGCAGCGCTTGTAAAACTGCTGGCCACCATAAAGAATCAAAAGCTGATTTTAAGTCGAGACATATTATTGCAGAATGAAGTTGATTGATTTTATCGTTTCTGACTTGTTCAAGAGCTGAATCAATTGCATGACTTGTTGAAAGTAGGCTTCGAAATCCAAACTGGTTATTGCTTATTAAGTTTTTGCTGTAAACAGGAAATTTTAGACGACAAATAAGACATTTTTCCAAAACTTTTCCCAGAGTTGGGAGAAGATTTATCGGACGATAAGATTTAGGTTCATCGGAGTTTTTATTCTTCTTATTGAAAAGTATTATATTACCAATTTTCAAGCAATCAGGAAAGGTAGAGAGTTCTATACATCGATTGCAAAAACTACAGATTAGGTCAGGATGGGCTTGATTGATTCATTTTATAATGTGGTTATCGATGCCATCTGGGCCTGGTGCCTTTTTTAAAGCTAGGTTTTTAATTATTTGCTTTATTTCTTGTTTTGAGAACGGAATATCTTTGTCTGTTTGTGGAATGTCATCGCAGTTACGGATTCTGGTTTGAGTAGGCGAATCTTCAGCTGGATCATCTTTTAGAAAGACAGAGTGAATAATCTCATTTAGGGTTGAGAGAGTGGCATCCTGAATTTCAGCAGAACTTGAAAGCGAATTTGAGGGAAGTTGGATTTGAGACGGTTTAAATATTTTACTACTAGCGATCTTGTATAAGGTGCCATAAATTTCTTTATTGTTTGAACAATATTTGTGGCAACTTTTTAATTTAGATTTCAGAATCATCTTTTTGTAGTTTGCATTTTCTTTTTTGAATTTGAGCCAGGCTTGGTGTCTTAATTCATCGTCAGTAATCGATTTCATTTTCCGTTTCAATGCTCTCGCCTTATGCTTTTGAGCGCGTAACTCTTTAGTCCACCAATTTATATGAAAGTAAGGTTTTGCAGATCGTATTGGAAAGGTATTTTCACATATTTCTTGGATTTTTTTTATAAAATCTTCTGTAGCTTTATTTAGATCTTCTTTTGTTGCACTTAGTTGGAAGGAAGAAGTCATATGAAATGCGGATTGTTGAATTTGTTTAATAAAGTTCTTTTCTTTCTTTTTAGTAATTTTAAAACGTTTCATTAAAACTGATTTTGAGTTCTCTTTGATTTCAAAAGTAATATATTTATGATCTGAGTGGGAGTTGACTTCTTCAATTTTGCGATTTGAAATCGAATTAATTAGGTGATGGGAAGTAACTACGAGATCTGGCCACCGTCTCCCATACATTGTTTCGAAAGAAGGTAAATCCGAGGCTTGGTTATGAATGACAAGATTATGTGAAATGAAGAATTCCTCAAGGGACCTTCCTCTTGGACTTGTGGAATTGTAGCCCCAAAGCTGGTTGTGTGAATTGAAGTCTCCACAAATTATGTGTGGACCTCGGAAAGAAAACAAGATGGATTCTAAATCTTGAAGCAAAGGAGAAATATCCTCGGAGGGAGATGCATAAATACTTGAAATAAGAAGTTGAGAGTTGGAACTATTAAGACTGATTGTAACTAGGTCTCTTTTGGCTGTAATTAGAATTGGGTTCCAGCTATGATTAAAACTGATGATAGCTGCTCTGGGATGTTGATTGGGGGACTGAGGAGAATATTGAAAGACATTCCAAGACGTTGGAATGCTATTTACTTTCCCTTCGATACAATATGGTTCTTGGATTAAAACAAAGTCTTTATGGTTATGAATTAAGAATTCAGCTAGATGATCAGAAGCCGTTTTTGCTCTTTGTAAGTTGATTTGGAGAAAACGAATTGAAGAAAATGGTATCAAGTTTTTTAGCAAGGTTGGGGATAGATTATTTTGTACATCACTGTTCACGTTATAATCTTGAATTGAGGCGTTATTCTTTAAATTGCGCTCTTGCATGTTAATATCAACTGAAGAATTTTTAGTTATGGATGATGGCAACATGTGAGGTTGTGGCTTTGTCCGGGTACAATAATTTGTTGAGCTGACTCCTGTACGTCTGGCATGTTCTTTCATGAGCACCGTGATCAGTTAGCAACGAAGAACCAGTTTCTTGGTTACTTCGCACACAATTTACACAGAGTTTTACGTTTGAGGTACACTCTCTATGGGAATGTTGTTTTGCGCAAATGGAACAGCAGGGAGGATTTTGACAGCTTCGACTATTATGTCCAAGACCCTGGCAATGAAGGCAATGGGGAAGTGAAATGTAGGGACGGAAGGAACACGAGTTGAATCCAATGAAGACTCTTGACGAAGTAAAACAGTCACTAGAATCTGAAGAAATTTCTACAATCCAATCATTTGTATTTTCAGATCGGTGAACTGGAGAACACGAAATATCAAGATTATTATTTGATGTAATTTTCAGAAAAGCCGATTTGATATCTTCAGCAGCCGCTAAAGATGGTACATTAAACACTATGAGTTTGGTACTTTTGGGTTTTGAAGTACGAACAGTTACGGAGGCTTGTAGTTGTGAATTTTCACCGATTGAGCGGTGTAAGTGTTCTAAGTCTGCTTTCTTTTCGACACCGATTAAAAGCTCATTAGACTTAGTAGTACGAATATTATTGATATGAATACCCAGTTTTTGTGGATTAAGTGTCGAACTTAGTTGGTATCTGATATCTTCAGGTGTTCTCTCTGAATCTTTAGGTTTCAGGAGTAGAATATGATCTCTGAATTGACTTTTTGGAGTCCGTTTCAAAGAAATGTTTTTGGCGGCAGCAACGGCATAGGAATTTGGGGTTTGTTCTGGAAACTTTGTTTCGAATAATTTTTTAACTTCGTGTTGTTGCTGCAAATGTTCCTTCACTTCAGAAATAACTGTAGTATTTGAACGCTGAAGAGACAGTTGCTCTCTCAGTTCCGAAATTGTACCTTCGTGCTTCGCTAGAGTAAGTTCCTGGTCTGACACTATTTGACGGAGAGCTGTTAAATGGCCAGAAATACCTTTATGTTCTTGGGTATTAAGTTTTCTACTTTTGCCGATGTTTAGAAGATCTTTAATTTTATCATTAATTCGTAGAATATTATTCAATCTGGAGGAGTCAGCATTTTCAGGATTGCTAGTTAAAGAATGGGAGATGTTTAATAATGATGGTGAGGAAGACCTATCTTTAGAAGCCATCGATAAGAGCTTACAATTTCATAGCTCACATAAAACAAAAATGACAAAAATCAGAAACTATTCATAAGCAGAGCAGAAAATTACTAGTACATGAAGTTAACAAAAATAAATAAATAAGTAAATAGTAGTGAATAATTGCTTATTAGAATAAATGCTATTACTCACATAAAGTCTGACAAAAATAATTATAAATTCAGGTGTTATGCAATTCCAATGTTTCTTAGGAAAAAGAATATATATATAAAGAAAGAAACTCAAAATAAATAAAAATACAGAATTATCTGTTGGTAATACTATATTATGTCAAGTCTTAACCAAAGGTTAATTAATTAGATAACTGTGAGTTGTCAGACGTACATTATATTAAGTCGTTAAGAGGAGTTCTAAACCTTATTCAGACAGGTATTTCTGCAAGTGAGTGTTAAGTAATCAGTATTATACTTAGAAAACAGATACAACAGTATGTAAAAACTTTTCAGAGTTAGGCAAAGCACATAAAACACAATGTGATAGCATAGGGGAGTATAAATAAGTATGAAAAGACACACTAGTTACATTAACACATGTACATACGATTATAAATACCAGATAATAATAATAACAATAATTGTAATGAAAATAAAATAATATTAAAATGAATTTTTTTTTAAAAAAAGTATATTCTTTCTTAAAGTACTAGACTGCAGGAGTTCATAAATAAACCGTGAAAACTTGTATACTGTGCAGAGTTCTGCTTACAAGTGAATAAAAATAGTAATTCAAGAATTCATTAATTGAAAGATAAGCGCATGGTATCAAACTGATAATGTGATGATCTGTGAAAATGCAGTATTTGACCCCGTTTAATTCAGTGCTTTTATCCTTTTAGAACTTTGGTTAAAGATTTAAAACACAATTGTTGAAATTGGGCAAAAATGCTCCGCCGATGAAACTGAGAAAGCCATGTGCATTGAAAGGGCGCTGTTCTTATTAGAGCTGTAACAATAGAGCACGGTCGTGGGCATACAGATATAGTTCAAGGTCGCCTCCCAACTGGTTTCGGGGACAAGTATGTGGAGGAAAAAAAAAAAAAAAAACTCTCTGTAGAAGGTGACGGGGGAAATGGAACACACTTGCACGTTAAATGATGTAAAATAATTAAAATAAACGCCTCAGAAGAAGGAACGGGGAAGAAATTTTCAACGAAGATAAAGTGTTTAAGAGCCTACCTCTTGAGTATGATTTCAGCGTTGATAGTCTTGTAAATAAGTTATAATCCAGGAAAATCTTGCATTAATTGAGCTGAATATGGCACAATTTTAATGAGCTGTACTTCCTTAATTGCTTAAAATAATAACATCAAATGACATCCATAGGTATCCTGGGAATGTGAATTAATCAAAAAGTTCAATTAATTTTATAGACGGCAGCACTATTACACAGGAAGAGTTTTATAAATAACTTGTGATCCTTGGCACTTGGCTTAACCACTTTCACAAACAAAGGAATATCGGACGCGTTTCACGAGAACAATAAAAACTAAGTATTTGCTGAAATAATGGTCGTAGGAACTAAAGCTTTGCAGCACTGTGTTCGCGGTATGTTGCTGAAACTTGTGCTATACAATTGAAATGGTTGTAGGAAAAAATGTCACCCGGAAAAAAGGGAAACGGAAAGAATATCCCCGGAAAATAAGGAACGGAAAAAATGTCACCTTTCGTTTGCAATGGGAAATATAAGGCATGTTTAGAAAGATCGCCAAGCTGGGTGATAAAAGTTTTATCTCAACAACCGTAACTTCGGATGACCGGAAACATGTGCGAGTAGAAGCAAGAAGATGTGTTGGCTGCTTGTTTCTTCCATGGAGCCTACCTCCATGGTTTTTTCGTTAAGGTTAAAAATAGAGGGTTGTTTAGAGAGGGAAGCTTTCGCGATGGAAGCCAGGGGGAAGGCGGGTTGTCCAGCGTCGGTCATTGTCAGGTCTTTAGTAATTACTCTCCTGGCACCGCATGTTGTTATAGCCTTAAGCTGCGGTTTAGTGAAACATTTATTGACGCACAACAGAAAACTAATTCATCCAGAGCTTTGGTATAAGAAACAGTTGTAGATGCAATTTCAAGTTACGGTTTGCGATAAGAATAGGACTAAATTTTTTACCAAATTGATTTTTGCATAATTTTTTTTTCTCATTTGATTTTAATTAAAAGTAACGCATCTGCACAGGAAACAATTGTTTAATTTTGCACTTAAGTTTGAAAACAAGAATACCACAGTTATTAAAATTAAGAGGTTTATTTCAAAATTATTAGTTCCTGAGGGACTAATGTTTTCATTTTGCGATTTTGCGTCGAATCACTCTGAATGTCCGTTTCACTTTTCAAACTGTTGCCACCAAATATTGTGATAAAACAACGGTACCTAGAGCCATCGAGTTTCGAATGACGTAATCCTACTGCGAATATGGGCAACTGGAAGCCCAAATTTGAAATTTGGAATTTGTTTTATTATCGATTTTATATTTTGTAACGGATTTTTGATTAACAAACTCAGGAATTTCAAAGCGAGCCATGGCAATGTTGTACAGAAAAAACATTTTTATCTCCAGCGCGTGAGCCTGTGAATCGGAAATTCTAAAAATGTGCTCAATTTAAAATTATTTTGCGATACTGCTCTTGAACTGAATTTTATGGTTTAACCCGGCGGAAGGCGCACCAAGAAAAGTTACTAGAGTGGGAGCGTGGGGTATCACATACCCCGATATTTAAAATACGATAAAAATAGTTTTATTTAGTTTTAAAGCTGTTTTTCTTATTCTCGAGTATTATAAATACGAGAAAAATAATTGGGTTTCAAAAAATTAATTTCCAAAATAATCTTAGAGTTAAAATTAAGATAAATGAAAATAATAAAAAATAAACATCATGCCTCTAAGTTTCATTGCATCTCTAATACAGAATGCTTATTTTATTTCTTCACACTTTGAACGAAATAAATTCACGTGTTCTTGGAACAGAATGTTTTCACATTTTAAAAATTGCATTCACGTTTTTCTGTCCTTGGCGAGAGGGCAAAGAATTTATCTTTCATACTTAGTTGTTTCGAATTTCATGTATTCGTTTTAATTCTTCGTCAAAACTTCTGCTTTTGTTTTGCATGCAGTACGTTAGTTTCTCGGTAAAGTAGTATAATCTCTGATCTTTGTTCAATACTTTTTTCATTAATTGTAATGCTAAGTCCTTCAAAAACAGACTTCTGTTTCTGGTTGGTGGATTAGCAGTTGAATGTAATATAATTCAAGCATTTATTACAGCAACATTCAGTGCAGGAAAGAAAATTACAATTGGCCACCTCCTTGTTATTCTGGCAATTGAATAATTTTGCTGACATTTCATCCCCCATATCCACTGCTCCTTTAGTCATAATTATAAAAACATATAATTCCTGATGTTTTATTTTATCCGATAGTATCATCTATAGTATGATCGTTATATAATGTTGAAAGCATAAGAACGGTTTTTGCTTTTTTAGGAACATCAGGAATTAATGTTTTATCTTTTCGAAACCAAAACACTGTAGAAAATATTCCTAGTTTCATCTTCAGTTTCCGAAATGAAATCTTCATCGCTTTCAAATCTTTCTAATAAATCTCACAGGCGTTGCATCTCCAATTTATAGGGAGTCATTCTTTTCACCATAATGCATTAGAAAATTATCATTGGAAATTTTTAAGAATTTAATGTCAAGTACTTTAAAATCCCTTGGGAGTAGAAATATTTACTGTTACACTCTAGGAATAAATTTCTGAACTAAATATTCAATCAGAAAAACGCTTACGCGGACAGGCGCGTGGTGTGTGTCATACCCCAGTTCAAACAAAATACCGATAAATCTTTTTCTGAAACACACAGGCAAAGAAAAAGTGGTTCTGAAAGTCAACCACAACTAGAAACTCAGCTACTGAAAGCAGCACAGAATTTCAGTTTCACAAGTTAGGAATATTCCACTTTTATGTAGGGTTGGGGTATGATACACCCCACGCGCCTTCCCGCGGGTTAAGTGCGAAGAATATGATATTTAATAAATAAAGGTAACACACAAAATGTTAAAAAAAGGCCCCTTCGGACGTAATTTAAAATCTGAAGCCTTTCAGATTTTTTATTTTACTAAAATTTTAAAATATAAGTAAAATGGATCCTATAACCACGCGATCTGGATTTAAACATTTAATATGCAATGAAACCTCTTATGGAAACCTCTTCCAAAATAATTTCTCAGAGTAGAAATTAACACTTGTACCGAGCATTATCTCTTTAAGACGACCACTTCCACCAAAGACCAAAATAATTAGAAACGTGGATGATCGTATTAGAGAGGATTTAATGCATTTTACAATGCACCAATGCGTAACCTACTCAGAGCTGCACCATCTAGTAGCCCATAAACGATTGGCGACCATCTCCTTAAGACGATCACTTTCAAAAGTGACAGGCATTTCTATGGGTATAAACAAACGCTTGCACTGAATATCATCTTTCTAGGGTGGTGATCTTCACAGAATACCAAAAATCAACTAGAAACATGGATGGATTAGGACTATTCAATTATGGCAAAGCGCACGAGGGCTATCTACCTAAAGGGAGGGATGCCTTCGTGGAGAACTTTCTAAGGAAACTGGCTCGTATACATATTACACATGGGGAAAACCACGAGAATGCCCATGCAGCCAGCCCATTCGCGGTATTGGAATCTCGAACCAAACTACCAGTGTTCAGCGTCTTTACCGCTCGGCCGCTGATAGGCTGAAATCTGATGGATGGCTGATGGATATCTTAGAAAGGATTTTTACTTATAGTAGTTATATTAATTACAATTACGTGTAAAGCTTATGGAAACTTAAAAGCGGCCGAGCGGTTAAGTTGCTGAATACCCTGGTTGTTAGATCTGGGTTCGATTCCTAGCAAAGCAGCTTTTCGTGATTTTTCCCCTATATAACGTGGTTACGAGCTAGTTTTCCTTAGGAAGCCCTCCACGAAGGCATCCATTCTCTTAGGCAGATACCTTTCGTGAGCTTTGTTATAGTCAAGTAAATCAAACCAAATTAAAGAAGCTTATTCATTCTACTCTCCAAATTGAGCTCCAAATAAGTCATACGTGGGAGCTTTTCGTATTCATAACGTAAAACGTATCAAAACGGAAAATTAAATAAATTTAATTATTTAAATTGGTTATCTAGAATTCCAGTTTTTAATTTATCTCTTGTTTCCAAAAATCTGAGCATGAATAATTGTGTAATAAAGCATAAACTGATAACTTTGAAATTCAGAGAATAACTTAAATGGCCTTTGACCACTAGCAGCCGAGAGGTAAAAATCGTTGAATATTGGTAGTTCGACTGGCGTTCAAACCATGGCGGATGTGCTGCTTACCAGGAAAGTTTCGTGTTTTTCTCCATGTGTAACATAAATACGAGTCAGTTTCTATCCGACGTATGAAATAATTTTTGTCAACTACCCGCTATAAACAGTCCTCCATGAAGGCATCCATATTCACTTCGGCAGATAATCTTATGGTACTTTGCCATAACCTAAATAGTCTGATTTGATGATCATACTAATTTTTTCTCATACTGAAGTCTGTGATGCTTTAATTAATGTTTTATTTATCATAAACTGTGTTAACTGCTTTAAATTAACCAAATCAGGATTTTTTTGTGTTAGATTTCCTTTCTGAAATTTTTGACATCATTTTAGAAGCCTAAATATGTCAGATCGTTTTAGTAAGACGTATTATTTGTAACTGTTTTACATATAAGTACAGAGAATCTCATGACGGCGAACTCTAAAAGTGTTTCCTACAACATAAATAAACAGGCTTTTATACATTTGCCTCTCTAATGCAACCATCTATATAAGTGGCCTAAAAATCGCTTGAAGCGGCCGTTAGTGGTCGCATTAGAAAAATCTCATTATATTTGCATTTTTGTGGCATTTAATAATTTCATTTACATGTCTGCCTTATAAATTATAATATTGATTTTTCAAGGTCGTGTAACAACTTTCAATATAAATTAGAATAGTAATAATCTTTTACATTCCATTCGGATTATTGTATTCGTATGAAAGCCTTGAATCAATTGTTGATCATTATTTTGTACGTATGCAATTGCAAAAATTTAAAAATTCTTAATTATGATATTTTCCAATATTCGGGCTTTAAATGCCCAAGTTATTTAATTTTATGCCAAGATTTAAACTTTGTGCATTTACAATAAGAAGATCTTAATTCTGGAACTTTTTAACATCTGAAGCTGGTTAAAACTGGTTGAAATGTGTTGCAGTCGCAGTTCGTATGCAAAACCATTCTCGCACTGATTTGTTTTATGCTCAATTTATAGCAATTTCCCTAAGTAATCAAATTTTAGATTTATATAATTTTTTTTTTTAAATTGTGAAAATAAACAAAAAGAAAGGAGAACATTTTTCTTTCATACATTATAATTATTTTCAGTTCATCTTTTATGATAAATAGTGTATTTTCCAATTTTCTTCAACTGTCAAATCTTGTTGTATTTCTAAATATCTTTAGATTATTTACAGTCCCTGCAATTTTAGAGTTTTTATGTTAAACTCTAAAATAGTTATTAGAAGAATTATTAGAAGCATTTGATGTAATTAATGACGCACGTCGCCCATAGATTCGCAAATTTTTAATTTTCAATATTGTTGCAAGCACTTGAGCAGAAAATTCGTCTTTTCTAGCAAATTGCAAATTTTAAAATTCAAAAAATTCAACTCCATCAATCCAATTAAGGCACTGAAGTTATTTAACATTTAAGAACTCTCGGTGATTTAGAACTCCCCGGAATTGGTACTCAAGAAATGATTTCAAAAATGCTCTTCTACATCTATTAATAATTGTTCTATCCCTTGAATAGCTAGTATCTACTGCATTTTCTCCTCATTTCTTCTTTGGTGGTTATTTGAATCATGGCAAAGCACGGGAACTGTATGTCTAAGAGAAGGGATGCCTTCGTGGAGGACTTAACGAAGTATGAGAAAGGGAAACTTGATTGTATTTACCTTACACATGAAGAAATAACTAAATTATCTTGCAACCAGCTTGTTTGCTGGGATTTGAGCCCCTGTCGAACTATCAGTGTTAAGCGACCGCCAGAGTCATAGCTAGGGTTTTCAGCGCCCAGGAAAAACTGAAGATATCGCGCCCCTTACTGCTTGCCAAGGATGGAAAACATTTAATTCTACAATGTCGTAATATCAGTTTGGCGCCCCGTGGATTCTGCGCCCAGGGACAGATGCCCCTCCTTGCCCCCTTCTAGCTACGGCGCTGGCGACCGCTGGAGCGCTGATGAGCTGCATTATGTATTCTGCTTAAGAATATAGAACACAAATTACTGTCAGTTTTATTATATCATCAGTGTTTGGTAACTTTCCCTATGAAAATAAAATTGTTAGAAATATGAGTGAAAAGACATGTAAATATTTTGAATTTGGATTCAATTTAATCCCCTTCATTTAACATATAATGCTGTAATTTACGTGATAGCATTTAAAATTTTTGAATATATTAACACAAAAGGATACGGCAATGCTGTTACGGCATTCGACAAAATAAGTCTCGTTTACGTATATACCAATCTTTGCAGAAGGAAGAAAATTATAGCCAATGCAGAAAATTTCTAAATTCAATTTCGCCAGATAAATTTTACATAAAATGAAAAAACAATTTTCAGTACACATAAATAATTAATTGAATGAATGCAAATTTTTACTGAAGAATACATAAACTTATTTTCAGCTCAATGTAAAACTGTTCCCTCGCAAAATTTATATTATAAGAAAAAGTTAAATGGCTGTTATGTCGAATATTTCTTCACTTAGATTGCAGAGACATTCGATATTTTATGGAAGCAGGAGACTTGAAAAATGAGCAACCCCCTCTCCGGGAATCGAACCGCGGATCTCTGGAATATGCGCCCAGCGTGCAGACCACTACACCACGAAAGCACGTCAAGAAGGCTCAAGTCTAAAATTTATGCATATTTAGTATTAATTCTATATTTTGCATATTAACATTTAAAAAAATACCTGACTAAATTACTCCTGGACGGTTGTGTATAAGCCTATGGTTTGTTTGATCAAGTGCGACTCATTTGTAAAGTATTGAATGGTGTACTCGCTTGAAAAACCTTGTGAATTTTGTGTTTCTTGAAAAATCGGCAATACTAAGTATGATTGCTAAATATTACATTCTTTTTAAGGGAACAGTATAGTATAATAAGAAGAATATTTTCTCCTGGGATATACTTTTATCAATGATATGTTACTGCAGCGCAGTTTTGCTAAATTCCTATAAATCAATTCTAACTAAGACACAATAATACGCCGAATAAATACTAATTCAGAAGTCAAACAACAAAAATCAGCGTTATATTTACAAAATTTTTCACAGGACTAGTTTCGATGGTTTTATTGAAGCACTATCGTCAGCTGCAAAACCGCAATATTTCTTACCATTTGCGGTTTTGTAGCTGAGGATGGTGGTTCGGTAAAACCATCGAAACTAGTCCTGTGAAAAATTTTGTAAATATAACGCTGATTTTTGTTGTTTGACTTCTGAATCAGTTCTAATTATTCTAAGCTGATTTACTAAGACTTGGAATGATGCTCAAGGCCGGCGCTAGACGTTTTGCCGCACGGTGCCTTCTTTACAACTTCAAAATTCTGCTGCCCAGCTCTTTCCAAAGTTCTAAAAATTTTGCGTTCTCTCAATTCTGCCGCCCGGTGCGGCCGCACCGATTGCATATGCTCTGGCACCGGCCCTGATGATACTAGGAATGACTAGGAAACGATAATACTTATTATCTGAATTGTCATTTCCTCATAAACATGATGCTTATTAAATTACAGACGTTTTAATTAATAACAACCTTTAAAACTGGTTGTTAGTAGCTTTAATTTTAACTCCATACACTTCAACAATTAAAAAAGCCAAAAGATAGGAAGTTTCCTTGTCAGCTCTTTTTGAGTCCTTTTCTAATACTGCTAAAATTCTGCATGATATTTGTTTTAGAACTGCTAAGAAACTGCTAACAAAATTTTAAATACAAAAGTTATACTGCAATTTTAAGTCTGAAAAGTAATTAATTCAGACTTGAAAGCTCTTGAAACATAGAACTTGAGCTCAAAACAATAAGAATAGAATTTTGCATTCATTTTTTTTTAATTATACGATTGTTGCTTCATTGATAACAATGTTATAAATAGTTCATTTAAAATTACACTACAATTGCTGCATTAGAATCCATATTTCTTACTAATTATTTAAACATTAAAAATGAGAACTATAATGTTTATATGTACTTTTTAATCTCCAAAGTCATAATAAAGTTTTCTCATAAATAGGAAATTGACTGTTTTCAACAGTTTTCACCTCTTCGTCAAGAAACATTTCTTTTACGGTCCTAATTAAAAATTAGAGAACAGCAGAACATAATCTATCTCACGAAATTTGCTAAAACAAATTCTTTCGCATTAATTTTGAATTTTATTTAACTCAAATTTATTCAATACTTCGAGTTCTGGATAATCAAATTAGCGGTATCATTCTAAAGCTGCAAAATGTAATTAAGAAGCTCAGCTTCGTTTTTAATGATTCATTTTACCACGCCACTGGGGAAAAAAAAAAATATCTGAGTTTTCAGATTTTCAATTACGTCCAAAGGGCGTTTTTTTAATGTTTTGTGTGTTACCTTTATTTATTAAATATCATGTTCTTTGCACTTAAACCATAAAATTCAATTCAATAGCAATGCCGCAGCATATCCTTAGAATTTCCGATACACAATTCCGCGCGCTGGAGACAAAAAGGTTTTTCCCACCCGTAGAGTGTTGCCATTGCTCCCTTTTAAATCGCTGAGATTGTTACTCAAAAATTCGTTAAAGTTTTGTAAAATATAAAATCGATAATAAATTAAATTCCAAATTTCAAATTTGGTCTTCCACATGCCCATATTCGTAGGAGGATTACGTCATTCAAAATTCGATGGCTCTATGTACCGTTGTTTTATCACAATGCGAGAAATATACATACATTTATGCAGATTTTTCATTATTTAAAGGAAAATCTGAAAGCTTTCATATTTCATATTGCGCCAACAGGATTTTTTTTTAACGTTTTGTGTGGTACCTTTATTTATTAAATACAATGTTCTTCGCACTTTACCATAAAATTCAATTCCACAGCAATATCACAAAATATTTAAAAATCGCAAAATTTAAGAATTTCCAATACACAATTTCGGTCGCTGGAGATACATTTCTTTTTTCGTACAGTGTTCCCGTTGCACGCTTTTAAATCGATGAGTTTGTTAATTAAAAAATTCGTTAAAGTTTTGCAAAATTGGGAATAGCTAATAAAACAAATTCCAAATTCGGAATTTCAAGTGCTCATGTTTGGTTGGAGTACTACGTTATTCAAAATTGGATGGCTCTAGGTACTGTTGTTTTTTGAAAATGCGAGAAACATTCATGCATTCATGCAGAATCTTCATTATTTAGTTTCTTTAAATATAATGCATAGCAATAATATTTTTAGCAACAGTTTGAAAAGTGAATCAACGCAGAAAGTGAAACCACGCAAAATGTCGTTTTGAGACTATGTACCGTTGTTTTATCACAATGCGAGAAATATGCATATATTTATGCAGATTTTGCATTATTTAATTTCTTCGAATATAATGCAGGACTCTAACATTTGGTGGCAACAGTTTGAAAAGTGATTCGCCGTTTATAGTGATTCAACGCAAAATCGCAAAACGAAAAGAATAGTCCTCCAGGATCAAAGTCTCTTTGGACTTAATGATAAACCGTTAAAGTGGAAAAAAAAAAATGACACTTTAAAATATCTGTCGTTTTATAAATTAATTGATGAAAAACCATTAGTGTTTAGAAAATTATATTTCATATTACGGATAGATTAAATAATAACGGAATGCATAATATAATATTATTGCTAGATTCGTTAAACCGTAATAAAAAATAAGAGACTATACTATGCCAATAGTTCTGTTTAGCAGCTTTCGTGTGCCGTCTTTACTAACAATTCGTCATTTATCAACACTTTAATGTGAACAAGCTGTTAGCTTCCAGTTAGTGATGGATGAAATTTAGTTTAAAGACCGGCAATCATTATTTAACAGAGGAGAAACATTTGCTCCCCGTGAATTCCTTCCTGCCGGGTGAGGTGGGTCGGTTTCTTTAAGGAAACGGGTGAAGCAAATCACGGGGGAGAACATATGATTTTCCCGCAGGCAAGTTGGAAAAACCTGCTGTCGAAATGACCTTGCTCAGCTGCAGCCAGCTCAACGTCTTACCCTTAAAACCTCCCTCAAGAGAGCCCGCTATAACCCTGCCCGTTTGGCAGGTTCCCCATCTCCAATCGGCGACATTATTTGGTGAGATTTTAGAGTTCCTTTTTTTCCGTTCCTTATTTTCCGAGTGACATTTTTTCCGTTCCTTATTTTCCGGGGACATTCTTTCCTTTTCCCTTTTTTCCGGGTGACATTTTTTCCGCACACCATTGAAATCGACTTTTGTTTTTTAAACGACACTTACAACAATATAAGCGGGAGCACGTGAAACTGCAGTCTACACAGCTGCAAGCGTCGGTAATATTTTTTGCTCTCTGAAATAGTAATCAGAAAGTTTGTGTTGCCACAAATATTTTTATAATTTAATCCGCTTTGTGACAAAATTTTTCGTCATGTTTCCAACTTGCTCGCACAGTTTAAAACATTCTGTTTCATAATTTAATTCCATATTTAATATACAGCTTTTATAACATTTGGGAACTACTGTGAACCTAAAATTATAAAAATTTCATGTTAAATTTTTATTTTATTTTGAGTTAAGTTCATAAAATGTATTTTATTAACAAAATTTTTAATGTTTTCGTCCAAAAAATTTTTCAGTATTAAAATATTCATCAGATTGTTGGTTCAGTTAGAAAATAGTGCCCATATAAAGAATTCCATCCAATTTCAAGGATGTACCATTATCCATTTTTAAAATATCTCGCGCGCAAGGTGGAAACATGGCGAAATATTTTGTCACAAAGAGGATTAAATTACAAAAATATTTGTGGCAACACAAACTTTCTGGTTACTATTTTCCAAAACAGCGATATTATGTAGTCAGCTGTAAAATGTTGGAAGTAATTGCTTTTAAAATAAATAAAATATCCCAATTCCTGCAACAGTCACATATTCGGAGATCATGAGGGGTTTAAGGTGTATGAGTCCCCTTAAAGTTAGTGTAAATATATTGTTTCGGTTGAAGTGACACACCCTGGATTTAAGACTAAATAAATGTTACTAAAAATGTTATTAAGACTAAATAAATGCGAGCTGGGTTTCGTACGCGAATATTAATCGTAAACCTTCTTGTGTACCTCCTTTCCAAGTATGTACCATGAATTAGGAATTACTATGCATTTGTATGCAAATGTGTACGCTGTGTCTCTGCACTCAGTTATAATAACATTCTTCCAGTAACTTTTAGAATATATTACTAAAATGAAGAGGTAACGTTAAGAAGCCACTTTACTTCTTCCATTTGAAATATCTGAGAGGAATGAATTATCATACTTAATTCTTATCGTTAAGAACTAGAAATTACACATTTATAAATATCCTTATGTTTCATTAGCATGTAATTGCAGCTAGTTAGAACAACCTCAAAGCATATGAAGCAAGAGTCTGAGGAGAAGGACTAGAAAGAGTATGAAAAGTTAGAAATTCATTTTAAAAAACGAAATAATGATTATTAATTTAAAAATATGAAATACTTCAAAATGCATAATGTAATTAAACATGTATTAAAATCATGGGATGTTTAAATAGAAATTTTCAGTACTTTTATGAAATTGCAATAGTTGAACTCATTAAAATCGCTGTATAGTTTAGTTTTTCTTTGTTATGATTACCCTTTTAGGCTACTGGACGCGTGAGCTGCTGTTTTTAAAGAAGAAATACAGGGAATATAAAATATGTATTTTTGACAGTTTCTGTTACTCTACTGAGAATTCTAAAGATATTATACTATTTTTGAATATTTTCGGTTTTACTATTGCATTTAATTATATGTGGCGTGAATGCGAAGATCGTGATATTAAAAAAATACAGTTGATACAAAAAATTAATAATAAAAAGACAAAGAAAAAGGTTCTGTTAGCCGTCTTACTAAGAAAACTGAATATTAATATGACTATCTGACAAAAGCCTGAAAATATATATGCCAGAACTTAATATTTGCATTGGAAATTCTAAACACAGACTATGCAATAGTAGAAAAAAAAAAAAAAAAAAAAAAAAAAAACTTTTATTGAACTGTACTTGTCAGAAGTGCAAAAAAGACGCAATGCTTTGTGGGATTCCTCACAGTGTGATTCTAAGTTACAGTAGAAAGTGAAGACACTTAAGAACTGATAAGTGAATAATCGCTTGAGATAAGCGAATAATCGCAAGAAACAACAAGATGGAAGGGAAAATAACCCTTTATTATTCAAATAAGATTTAACAGAACTCCATCTTGGAGTGTACAATAAAAGCCGACACTTGGGCTTGAACGTAAGAGGCCAAGAATTAAACTAAAACCAATCTAATCTAAAGAGATATAACCGAAGCTATCAAGATTCTAACCGAGTTGGCCCTTTAACGTTAATTGACTGATAAGCTATCAAGGACCTAAGTACTTCAGAGCGTAATAATAGCTTATGAGAGAGTAGCCTAAAAAGGCGGACGCGTGAAGACAGAATACCTGGTAACTCTCTCTTAGGCCCATATCACACGACGTTTGTTTCACTCGAACAACTGTTTCGGACAATTTTTTTCACTAGTTTACTATTGAAAGAAAGACGTGCGACTTTTTCCTTCCTTTCCAAAAAAATTGCAAGTTCTTCGTTTTCAACCAATCAGCTATCAGCTTCGAATTCTATCAGCTTGTTTGTAATGGGGAACCAGTTTCTCCTGTGTTAACCCCAAAGCGATCTATGGTGATTGGCTGTTGTGACAAAGCAGAAAAATTGTTCCAAACAGCTGTTCTTCCAAATCATAGACCGAAGAACTTCGCGGTTTAAATACCGCTCCTCCTCATTATGTTTTCAGACGTGATTCTAAAACTACGTTCTGGCCGGAAGTAGTAAGTTGAAGTTAAGAATTTGACAGAAAAGAAGTTTAACTCAAAATTTAACTGTTAATAAAATTAACATAATTCTTACAGCTTAATAATAAAGCTGTACAGCCACAGAAAAAATGGGTTAGCAAGAGAGAGTGCAAGACAGACTGGTAAAGTGCTCAGTGACACTATATAATTCTTAAACTATATAAACTATAATAACCACTATTCCATTAAATATAACAAACGGAGAATAGTAAGGGAACGAAACTCAAATGGTACAAATGGTAGGGGTTTCAAAATTAAAAGGAAATAGATAACACACCTGTAAAATAACTGCGCTGCAAGTTGTAATATCTCTTTTATATCCAAAGTGAAATATGTATTAAATAGTTGAATATAAGGCATATTCCACATGACTGAAAAGCAGTTTGGCAAATCTTAGATTCATCAAGCTATATCTGCAAGCTTAACATTTTAGATGTTAGCATGTACCAATAGCAGCTGGTAAATGCCAGAAGTAAGTAATGAAATATTTATATTTCGGGCTATTAACAGCAGACAAGGATAAACATCAGGATTATGATTAATTTCGCAAAGTTAATCGCTAGAGTTCTTTTCTTAAAGCACTTTCAAACATGCAGATTTAAGAAACTAAATTATAATTAATCAATGCTTATAAAATTGCAAACAAACTCAATTTAATGAACACATATATGAAGAAATTTATGACTTTAAGAATAATTTTTCTCCCTTAAAAATGTTAAACAATAATTTAGATTTGTGTGATTTACCTCAATTAATAACACATCAAAAAACAAATCCCTGTAAAAAATTTATTTTGAAATTTAAACTCCCTGGAAAAAAGTAACTCATTTAGCAGAAGGTGTGTAAATTACCAATAAGAACTGTCTGTATTGAAATGAAGTTATTTTCTTTTCAAATTTTTGACTAGAAATTTTTTTTTCTTATCAAAATATACTCGCGAACTATAACATTTGGGCAAAGGAATAATTGGATCATGTAAACTTGTACGGAACTTATTTATTTTAAAAGTTAATCTGTGATTCCATAAAGATTGCCAGGCGACATATTGTCTCGCTTTTCATCTTTAGGAAAAACATGAATTAACTGAAGGAAGGTTTTGAACAAGCCTTTTTATCAGTTCTTTAGCCTGCAAATTTAAATTACAAAGGCTTCAAAATTTAAGTAATAAACTCTATAGTAATAGAAACTTCTTTTTTTTTTTTTTTTTTTTTTTTTTTTGTAGGATTAGTGGAACTCAAGAATTAAAATAAAACTTAAATATTTAAAATTGAAATATATATATATATATATATATATATATATATATATTTAGACTTATATTTAAACATTTGAAAAAAATATATATATATTTAGACTTATATTTAAACATTTGCAAAACAAATTTCACATATAAGATTTGGCTCAGACCTTCGACTCACACAAAGATGGTTAGAAAAGGCTAAAGGCAATTTAGTTAAATTCATAAGAGAAAATCATATCCTAACCGTCACTGGTCGCTCCCAACGTTCTCTATTAAAGTCAGGAACTTTGTTCTTATGTATATTAAAAATTTGCATCCTATTTAGAGCTGACGAAAGTTTAAGTGATGATACAAGCAAAATATAATTGGTTAATAGATATAAAATACCACAAAACGAAGTCTTGAAATGCTTCTAATCAGACAAATTTAGAATAATTTGGAGATGAAATCCTATGAGATGCGTCAGATCCCGATATTCGTAGAATAAAACCGCGATAAATATTGCGAGTTACATTAAATATTACTGACTAGTCGCTACGCGGCCAGCCGTCGTCTAGCTTTTAGATGTACCGAAAAATGCCTAAAAAACAATTTTATCAAAAAAAAAAAAAAAAAAAAAAAAAAATCAAAATGTGCTACATATGAAAGAATTATAATAAAATAAGCAATATCCCTTAATATAAATAGTAATTATCCTAATAAATAAATTAACCAACTTCCTGCTGCATTCTCTCAACTAACTTCCAGTACCCAAGAGAAACATTAAATTTATAAACTGCACAGAATTATCGCCCTCAGTTTTCCAAGTGATAATAGTGCTGATTTTCAACAGTCAGCAGTCCAATATACAAAGCATTGAATGAAAAACTGTTGCCAAAAAGAATGAAACTATTTAAAATGATGTGATTTCATAAAAAAAAAAAAAAAAAAAAAAAAAAAAAAAGATAAAATAAAAAAAAACTGATTTGAATTTTGAAAAAAAAAAAACCCTTCGAGGTGCACTGGCTCTTGTCTAGATGCACCTATGTACCAAATTTCGTAGCCTTGGGTCTATTACCTTACGCGCAGCACAAACGAAAGACACACAGACACGTTCTTTTATTATACGTAGAGATTATAAGTAATGATTTCAAACTATTAACTCTGTATTAAAATTTTGCCTTCAAATACAATCTACTCTCTAACACTCCCATATTTGTCAGTTTTAGACTCACTTTACAATTTTCTGCTCACAATATGATTGTAATGACAAAGTGGTTCCAAAAGCTACTTAGGACGAAATATGACAAATATTATTTGGGAGTAATGCTATTGGGCAAGTGACTAAAAATTCCCAATAAACCAATAAAAAGAAGGCAGGAATTCAACTTTCTTCAAGAAACTGGGAGACTAATTTGGAGAATGAAATCTTTGAAACAAATGCTATCTCGAGTACCCCGTTTCCGTTTTAAGCAATAACTGAATTACTCATTAAAATTAATTAAAAAAAATATAATCCAATTTTACTCACAAAATTTATTCATCCCGCCGAGGTTTCATATTCATGTATACTCATAAAGTTTATGTTTTCATTTCGTAGCTTTTAAGATAGTATCTCGTGATTTGATAAATTTTATCATTGGTAAAGTGGATTTATTAAAACTAAATGTATTTATTTATGTTATAATAAATTCATGCTATTGAAAATTATCCTTTATATAAAAATGAATAATAAGCAGTTTTCAAAATAGTAAAAATTTTATAGTTTTAAATAGCATCTTTAATTTACTCCGTTAAAACAAACCTTACAATGTATTGGTTCATTTTATGTGCATCAAAAAATATGCTGGATTATTTAAGTCTCAGATATATATAAAATTTCATGAACCAAAAGATTACATGCATTTTTTAAATTGTTGACTGTATTTAGTATTCCAAAATAAAAAATAAAAAAAAAATATGTACAAGCATAGCCTTTTTCCTCCAACAACTCTTAAATTCCCACGATTAAAAGTTGTTTAACTTAAATTGTTAACTTCTCAAACTAAATTATCTTCCGACTTTTCAATTTTGATAAAATTTTCTTTGCTCAATGTCAACTGGTTTCTGAAGTAAAATGACATCATAATGAGCTTTGATGACAGGTTGATAAAATCTGTATATAATTCTATATATATCTCTATATAAAGCATGTTAATAAAATCTCTACATGAACATTCAAGATGGTAGCTGTTATTGATTTCGCGTTGGTTTTTGCTCGCTTTGCAGCTGATCATTTGATTTTCCCATTTAACTTGTGTGGAAATCTTATTTTTATTTACTTCGTCAACGTTTCAAAGTCTTCTTTGGAGAACTTTAGAAAGGAATTTATCCATCAACGTAAGTATACTTGATTTGAACATACGGTGACCGAGTGAGTAAGACAACTCAGCAGAATTCGACAAAGATTCGAGTGCTAGTGAATAGAACTAGGTGCATAAACATTTTCCTGGTTTTCCTGTTTGTAACCTGGGGCCAACGGTATCCGGGTTGTAAAGTCGCTAAACACTGGTAGTTTGGTCTGAGGTCGAATCTCGGCGTAGGCAAAGAGCCCTCGAGTGCTTTGGCATACTTAAATACACCAATACACCTATGTGTAATAAAAAATACGAGGGAATTCCTCCTAAAAATTCCTTCATTAAAGAATTCTTCCCTTAGACAGATAGCTCTAGTGTGCTTCCCACAGTTAAATAATACTATTCAATAATCTAGTTTCCTTTAAAGACCTTGCGAATAATTATCAGCTTTAAAGTCAAGAGTTAATAACTATGGCACTCTCACTTACCTTATGGTTAGTCTGTGTGCTATTGTAGGATCATTGGCATTGTAATTCCAATGGCATAGTTAGTTCACTACTGATTGATCAGGCTTAGTTTTTCATACCATCAAAACGCTGTTTCAATCTCTGCTTCAGCTACAGTTTTATATTTATTTTTCTGTAAAATAATTTGTTTGGCGTTTTCTATATTTTTCGTATGCGGCAGATTTGGTGTCCGCCGATAACATCGCGGCAAAAACATCGCGGACGAAAACGTCGCGGAGAAAACAACGCAATGCGAAAACGTCGTGCTACAAAACATCGTGGGAGAAAACATCGCAAAGAGAAAACATCGCAGTTCTGAAACATCGCGTTACAAAATATCGTCGTCGAAAATAAAGCAGTTCAAAAACTTCGCAGTTTAAAAACATCGTCGTCGAAAATATCGTGGTAAAAAATAAAGTATCTACAAATCATCGCATGACGATAACATCGCAGATATGCTTTTTTCAGGTTTTAATAATTGTAAATGGATATTCCCATAATGATTTGTGAGCACAAGATGTAAAGAAGGATAATTTTTACTTTCACATTTTTTTTATTAACTAATAAATTTTTGCTGAAAAAGTAAGAAGGAAACTTAAGCATAGAAAACTAAATGCAACTTATAGATTATACTTTTCATGAAAAATTACCAGTGAAAACTTTACCAAAAATGATTTATTAATGCCCTTTGTTAGTTAACTATGTCGGTTTAAAATTCTATTCAATGCTATAAGTTGCATTCATTTTCTATGCTTAAGTTTCTTTTTTATTTTCTCAGCAAAAATTTATTGATTAATAAAAAATATGAAAGTAAAAATTATCCTTCTTTCCATCTTGTGCTCACAAATCATTACGGGAATATCCATGTATAGTTATTAAAGCCTGAAAAAAGCATGTTTGCGATGTTATCGTCATGCGATAATTTGTAGATACTTTATTTTTTACCACGATATTTTCTGCGAAGTTTTTGAAGCGCTTTATTTTCGACGACGATGTTTTGTACCACGATGTTTTGTACCACGATATTTTAGAACTGCGATGTTTTCTCTTTGCGATGTTTTCTCCCACGATGTTTTGTAGCACGACGTTTTCGCCTTGCCTTGTTTTCTCCGCGACGTTTTCGTCTGCGATGTTTTCGGCTGTAACCGGGAGATTTGCATTTATTCCTAGGATTTAAAGCTTTGTCCAAAACTTTCGTGTTTTTTTTATTGATTTATTAAATCACCTAAAGCACGCAGATCAGTAACGATATTATTCTCGGGGGGGGGAAATTTAATACTCTTGTAGGACCCCGTTTTTTTATTGCTGGTATCAACCTCAGATCTTCAAGTGATATTAATTTGTTTCCATCCAAGTTACTAACTCGTTTTTTATTTTCTGTTTCTCGTGCATTAACAAGGCATTGTTTAAATTTTCCTTAGAAAATTTTAAATTGCTTGCTCTATTCAAAATAATGAGAGATTGTGTAATAAGTAAACGAGGATAAAAATAAATTATTCACAAAAATAAACTATTTCACACTTCCGCAGCCCTATTCGAAGACAAGTATAAAAAATGCCGCATTTTTATCAAATCTACCAATATAAGGTTTTACTTATTACTATTTAACTTCATTTCTGTAACGAATGTATGAATTTGATATCGTGAATTGTATATAGCAATATTTTTCCATTCTACAATTTTCTAGAACTTTTGTCTCTTTTGGATTTCCTTATTACATATATGATTTAATTTTTTATTATTAAATCATTTATGATTATTTTATTATCAGTTACGAAATTAAAATTAATTCATTTATGATTTAATTTTTACGAACAGTCAGCTTTAAGTTCATTACTTTCCTATGATGTTTATCGTTATGTTACTCACTTAGGCAAAAGGTTTATGCGAATTAAAAGGCAACATTGAATTTCGTGAAATTCGCCTCGCAGTACTGCCGTCTTACTGAAAATTTGGTTTTGTTTATTTGATTATGTCAAAGCACTCGACGGCTGTGTGCTAAGGGAACGGATTCGTGAAGAATTTTAAGGGAAACTGGTTCATATACAAGTTACACACGGGATAAACCTCTAAACCATTAATGTAGCTAGGTTGTCCGCCGGGATTCGAGTACCGCATCGAACTACCAGTGTTCAGCGACTTTACCCCTATATTGCTAGTGGGGTCTTCTTACTGAAAGAGATCGCTTTGATGGTAGAAATAGGCTAGCGGGGTTCTGTAATCATTAATAAATTAGCTAGCTAGTTTCTATCCAACTCAAAATGTGTTGCAGAAAAGAATAGGTTTTGCTGTTGCTATTACATCGTAACTTCAGCTTACAAATAAGTCCCTGTTGTTGACAACTGACAACAATATATTTTAATGTGTTATTATTTATAGTTGCATTACCAGAAATTATGGTACTGTGAAAAGGTGGCATAAAGTTTCTTTGTCTAGGATGAGTTATATCAGAGTGTAATAATTTTCATCAGTGGTGAAATCCTTTGCCTTTGTTAATGATTCTGGTTGTAACCTTGGCAGGTCACTCCCGTTGTCAAAGAGGTAAAAGAAGGCTTTTCAGTAGGGGGTCAGGAGATGGACACTTTGTTATGTATGAGTGAAAGAACCATTCCCCCTCGGAAGTTCAGCGCAAGTAAACACAGGGGGATATATGAGGGGAAAAAAAAAAAAAAAAAAAAAAAAAAAAAAAAAAAAAAAAAAACTTTCCTGTTTGGAGCGGTGGGCATGTTGGCCTGCTAAGAATGTTCATTCCTCGTGTATAATGCGTTAGAGCATTTTTTCTGTAACAAAATTCTGAAATTAAGGGACTAAATATATCCAAGTCCCATACTGTCAAGATATGCAACTGTTAAGCCTTCCATCTTATTAAAATCCATGTTAATGTTAAAACTTGAGTTAGAATTTCATTTCAACCCTGTGTCTCAACCCAGGGTTTGCGTAGCGGTTTCGGTCACTACACCACACTAGCAAAATTGTGTAATAATTTTAGCTTTGCGTTCTTTTTTGTATATTAATAGTTATGCAGTTCTAGAGAAGATAACTCGCCAAGCATTAGACATACTTTCTGAAGATTAGCCATAAGGTTAAAAGGCCAGCAATGCTAAGTCAATATTAGTAGTTTAAAAGCGTATCAGATGTTATATATTTATTCTTATATAACATTAATTTTCACTTAACGGAGCAAGTTATTAGAATTGAGATTCAATTCTATAAATGTAATTTTGTTGCTTCAAAATTGATTACGACGGGATTATGGAAATGATCTCTTGAACCTTGACATTTCATCAAAATAAACATTATAAAGAATTTCTTCTTTTTAACCGAGATGTTTTGTTTTAAAATTCTCTTTACCAAGGCCTCTGAATTTTAACAACATTATTGTAATTCTAACTAGCCAAGAAATCGCACTTTCATAACCAATTTTGTTGTGATTAGTTATCACCTTCAAATATTTAACCAAAAGTCTAAGTAAACTTTAGTAATACACACAAGAAAAAAAATTTAACCAAAGATGTATTAAAAGTATGCTTTGTACTTTTAACTAAAAGTTAAAGAATGGAAGAATACAAGTCAATACTATTTGTGGGGCCTCAAGGATACATTATATTTCAAAGCAATACAACACAAAATCTGTAGTTTACTTATTAACTCGTACCCTCGTAACCTCGTATTTTTATGCAATGCTCTAATAGATACAAACTGTTCGACTGTGTGGGACTTACTTACTCACAGTTCGACTGTGTGGGAGACTGCCACTTTCAGGATAAGCAGCCATACAGGTCGGTTACCGTAGCTCTTTTGTCTCTACATTACACATTCTCTCACTGCTTAAACTAATTTACATTCTGATGGAAACAGACGAAAGAATTGGAAGACACAAAAAATTAACATAAAACTAGCATATGTATTGTATAATTAGGTTATTTGATAAAAGAGACTTCAAAAATGCCAGTGGCGCCATCAGGCTTCGAACCATGGATCTCTCGAATACGCGTTGAGTATGTTACTAATTACACCAGGAAGGAATGCGATAAAGAGGCAAGAAAATATCTTATTTGTAACTAAAATAAATCTTATAAGTTTTATCAAATGGCGCAAATAATCTCCAGATTAGTCGAGGAATTGTTGATAAGTAATACTGGGTGGTGTATTACTTATCAAAAGAAGTAATACAAAAGAGGAAGACACCAAATAAAGGTAGACGTTTTAACTTAAAAAAAAAAAAAAAAAAAAAAAAAAAAAAATCTGATGTGTACACTACATGATTTCCTTGTACGGAATATTAAATTATACGCCTTTTTTTTTTTTTTTTTCATTTCATTTAAACTTATTGGATAGAATTAAGTCTACTTCGCCGACAGTGCATAAACCACAATAGTGCAATCAAACAGACAGTGCAATCAAATACTATAATAAAGCTAGAATGATGTATAAAAGAAATTAAGCAAATAAAACAAAAAAGAAACAGTTTTTCACAGACGATTTTGTTTTTCTCATTCAATTAATTCAGTTCTCACTTAGAGAGAAGGCAAAAATACATAAATACTCAAAATATCTATATTAAAAATTACGAAGTAAATCTTAAACACTTATATCCTCGAAAAAATTCCAGAAAGGATATTGGCAATAATAAATGAAGGCGTTATCTTTGTTGTTGCGAAGCTAAGTTCCTCTAGATTGGCAACAAATCCCCTAGTTTGCTATTTCAAATGTAAACAATCAATGGCCGTCATAAAAAAAAAAAAGGCTTAGCGGCACTTAAACAACTTTAAAATTATTGATAATTCTAAGAATATTGCATACAGACTTACTAAAGGCATAAAAAACTTAACCGAAAGATAAAAACAACATAATTCAATCATTTTTAAAGCAAAAAATGTACAATTTACAAACATATAAGAGTAAAGAAACTGAGATCACTGAACCTGGTAACAGAGTGGATATATATATAAATATATTTCTATACGTTTGGTGCTGCCCATTGCAACCAAAATACGAGGTGCACATCTACATGTTATAGCAGTCCTATGTAAAAATTTTAAACGTTCTGAGGCTACTCGTTTTTGAGTTATGCGAGATACGTACGCACATACGTTCGTACAGACGCGACGAAAAATTCTCTTCAGAATTAATTTTAAAGCAGTTTTATAATTTTTTTGGAGGAAACGAGTCTTTTATTCCGTCCTTACGTACAGATATCACGCAAAAACATCGTTAAATTGCATTCGATAGCGGTCAAAATGGATATTTTCGTTGAAATATGCTGCCTGAAACTTTTCACGATTACAATACTTCCTTTTTACTTCGTACAAGGAAGTAAAAATTGAAAATGCCAGCAATGGTTAATTATCTAAGCCAAGATCTAAAGGAGAGAAATGCATTATGCGAAATTTTAAATAATGTATATCCTTTTAAGTAAATTCATTATTTTTAGAACCATCCGAGTTACGATGAAAGAATTTAATACATTCGCACTGAGAGATGAAACTGATTTCAAAATATTAGCAAACGTTAAAAAGAATTCAAATCGTTCTACAAGGAAAGTATCAGATACCCGTTAAAAATACATTTTGGAAATCTGTACAGCATTTCGCTGACATAAATACGGTTAGAATAAAATAATTAATGTTTTTTATTCAGATATTAAATTTTTCAGTTTAAACATATAACAATTAATGCTAATTTGGGGAAATTATATTTTATTGAAAAAGTAATCTACTATTTTATTACTTGTAATTTACTAAGTGGGAGATCTATTTACGTAATTATTATGTTTTGGAATAAAGACATTATAACATTGCTGTAAATTGCTGTGATCTTTCTTTCTCATATTCCTTCTTGAATTCTTAAATTACAAGAATAGTACTTAATTTTCTTTTTCCGTTTTTCCAGGTTTCTCCATTTTTGAGTTCTTAAAAATCAAAAGTCCATCAGAAAATTAAATTTGTTTCGCAAAATATTTTCCGCATTTTTACTTTCTGAAATATTTACCAATATTCATCTTCTGCAGCAATAAATAATTCAACTCCTTAAAGTTATTTCGTTTTGCTGAACAAATTTCCACACATTCTTCTCTATTTGATTTTGCAGGATCCTAAGTAAGTAGATTTTATAAGGACTAAAAATTCCTAGTATTATATGCAAAAGAAACTTTCTGTGTCACTAAAGGTTTGTATTTCGATGCAAATCATTTTGAAACCATTTAAAAAACCACTTCGAAAATTCCATTTTTGTTACTCTGAGAATTCTAAACGTGAACGTACATTTACAATTTAATCAGGCCCACCAGCGGCCGAGCGGTAAAGTCGCTGAACACTGGTAGTTCGGTCCGAGGTTCGAATACCGCGAACGGGCTGGCTGCATGGGTGTTTTCGTGGTTTTCCCCATGTGTAACGTGTATACGAAGGCATCCTTCACGAAGGTCCTCCACGAAGGCATCCCTCCCTTAGGCAGATAGCCCTCGAGGCTTTGCCATAATCACACACACACACACACAATTTAATCAGCTTAAAAGAAAATGTATATATATATATAACAAAACTGTTTTTTACTTCCTTGTATGAAGTAAAAATTAAGTATTGTAATCCCGAAAATTTTCAGGCATAGAAACGCAAAAAGTTTCAACGCAAATATCCCTTTTCACCGCTATCGAATGCAATTTACCGATGTTTCTGCGTGACATCTGTACGTAAGGACAAGATGAAGGACTTTTCCCCCAAAAAAATTGTAAAACTAAATTAAAATTAATTCTGAAGAGAATTTTTCGTGGCGTTTGTGCGTACGTACGTACGTATGTATCTCGCATAACTCAAAAACGAGTAGCCGAAGAACGTTGAAATTTTGTCTATAGGACTGCTATAACATATTGATGGGCACCTCGTATTTCGGTTGCAATCGGCCGCACCAAAAGTATATAAATATGTATATATATTGTTACTCGGCTCAGTGATCTCAGGTTCTTTACTCTTAGATCTTTGTATATTCTGCATGTTTTGCTTTAAAAATGATTGAATTATATTGTTCTTATCTTCCGGTTAAAGTTTTTATGCATTTAGTAAATCTGTATGCAATATTTTTAGAATTATCAACAATTTAAAAGTAGTTTAAGTGCGCGAAGACTAATATTTTTTTTTCCATGGCGGCCATTGCTTGTTTACATTTGAAACAGGAAAATAATAGATTTGTTGCCAATCTAGAGGAAGTAAGTTTCTTAATAACAAAGCTAACGCCTTTTATTATTGGGAATTAAATCATGCTTAATCCATTATGGAATTTATTCGAGGAAATAAGTGTTTAAGATTTACTTCATAATTTTGAATACACACATCTTGAGGTTTAATGTAATTTTGCTTTGTCGCGAAGTGAGAATTGAATTAATTGAATGAGAAATATTGAATCGTCTGTGAAAAACTGTTTCTCTCTCTTTTTTTTTTTTTTTTTTTTGTTGTTGTTGTTGTTGTTGTTGTTCTTTACTGAATTTCTTTTACACATCGTTTTAGATTTATTATAGTATTTGAATAGAACATGTGGCAACGATTAGATAGTTCTTAAGATGATATAAATTTTGTGCATTCTGAGTTAAAAAATAAATGAAATGCAATGCTTTTAAGTAAACTTAGGGCCAGACTGTCGCTGTGGTAAACAAGTATAGTGAATTTTAATGAGTGCATTTATTCTATTGTGGTTTATGAGCTATCGACGAAGTAGATTTAGTTCAATACAATAAGTTTAAATAAAATGAAGGAAAAATGAGCATAATTAATTATTTCGTACAAGGAAGTCATGTGGTGTACATATCAGAATTTTTTTTATCTAAAATCTAAATACCAAAATAAATTAGTAGTAGAGTTACCTTTAAGACTTAAGACGTGCAGGTAGGGAGCGCGCAACATTACATACTGATAACTGTTTTATGAAAAATAGTCTAATATTGCTTAAAAAAGGAAGATAAATAACTGCACTGCTCTATAAAAATTACTTAGAATTATCAAGTTATTTCCTTTCACAATTATTAATATGACATTGTTTTAGTAAATAATTACATTTTGTTTTGTTTCCGTTTATTCTTAAAAAAGTGTCGTTAACATTTTCATGTATAGCGTGCAATCAACTTTTTGAATATCGATTTGTTCGCTATGAAGAAAATCAGTTACACTATGTCAGTGTTCGTGTTAAAAACGCATGCGTACGATGTTATCGCCATGCGATAATTCGTAGGTACATTATTATTTACCTCGATATTTTCGACGACGCTGTTTTTAATCCGCGAAGTTTGTGAAACGCTCTGTTTTCGATCATGATATTTTGTATCACGATTTTCTCCCTGATTTCTTTTCTCCCACGATGTTTTATACGACGACGTTTTCGCCTTGTGTTGTTTTTTCTAGGAAGTTTTCACCGATATTTTCGGCTGTTACCCTGCAGAATGGGAGTATTCGCCACTGCTGTTTTGTCGTTACACCGTCAAAACAGATTTTTCTGTAAATGATTGCATTATATTTTGCCACTTCATATTAAGTTAGTTTAAAACTTTGTTTACCTATTTTATAGTCGAAACATATTTTTCTGTACATGCCCATATTATATCATACCATATTATATTATTAAACTTATTTAGTTTAATAATTTTGTTTATTGCAATTGTATGAATTTGGGTAAAATTTAAAAGGAAAAACTTTTTGCAACTAAACACATCTTCTAGAACTATTAAAATATAAGTAATATCTATATATATTTATTAATTTTAATAGAGTAATGCGCTAATAAGATTCCAAGTATTTCCATTTTCGATTAAGATTTCACAAAAGTGTAAATTTCCTGTTTGCATGAGGGATTTATCCGAACTACCTCATTAAAATTTCAAGAAATTTTGACGAAATGTATTAACATTGCATCTGTATAGTTTTAGAAAATATAGTATAATTTCTGTTAAATCAGAGGTTTAACCCATAATTATGAAATGTGATAATTTTATTTTATTTTATACTGACATAATATTCTAACTAACTGTGTGTAATTTTGTTATATCTATTATTTGTAAATAATTTTATGTATTATAAGCAACCTATAATGCGTGCTTCCTTTCTGCTTGACGATGAAATGGTCCACTTCGAATCAGCTGCCGGTGGGCTGACATCCGCGAAACGGCGGCGACCAAACGGCGACAACTAAAAGTCCTAGACCCTGAAGTCTTATTCTTTGAATTCGAACTCAGCTCGAACTAAAACGTTTAGTGGTTTTATGCAATTAACCGTTAGTTTTTAGTTATCAAGAGTTTTGAAATTAAAATATTAGCTTTCATAATTATATAAAAATAAAGAGAATTTTTTACATAAATCACTGTAAGAATTATTTATTCATATAATGAAAATAAAATGAGAGCTTAAGAGAATTTTCGTGTGCGTAAAAATACGAAAGCACGGAAAAAAATCATAAACTAAATTTGAAATATTATGCAGGATTGGTTTCTTTTAAATATGAATTTATACTTAATTTCCTCTTCTCAACTAAAAAAATTTTTTTTTCCTTAATTTCATAAAAAGCTCTGAAACGTGACTACACTGTGAAACACTTTTATTACGTCGGAAGTACATTTGTAATGCATTGCATGCATCTATTTTTTTTTCTGATTCCCTTCATAGTGCATTATACATTGGAATTCTAGCTCGATAAATTTATTGTAATATTTGGATGTATATGGAAGATTAATCTTTAGTGAAATGAAACTTAGACATTTCTTTCGAATTAACTACATAATTTTTATTCTGGTCGCACTTTCATTTTTCAGTTCCGTGCAATCATAAAGATACTTATTTCGGGATAAAAATTCAATCGTTTCTGAAGTAATGTAATAAATCTTGAAAATCTTAAATGCTAATTTCTTCTAACTCTAATGGTAGGTTCTTAAATAAATGAAACTAAGAAAAAGTGTGTTTGCCTAAGTAACTTTGAAGTTTAGGAAGTTTTTTCGGCTTACTCTGATGTAATTTATAGCTCCATTACATTAACCAAATTCCACCTCCAATAAATTTCGAATCGTTCCCAGTAGAGAAATTACAGTAAATATCTTATAAATTAAATCAGATTGACTTGCGCAGTTCAAATTATTTTTGCCAATCACAGAAGCAAATGACGATGAGCTGCAAATGTAGAGAAATCCCGTATTTACTTCTTGATAATTAATTGATTAGAGATTTACTCTTAAAATTTAATTAAAAAATATGCTTTCATGCACACGCTCAGAATCTCACTACGAAATGTATAATGGTAATACATATTCTCATTTTACTATAATTATTCATTTATGTGTCAAAGCATTTCGAAACTCGAAAGTTTACTAAACTTGAATTCAAATTTCTGATAGAATGGTATATCAATATATAAATTTTAAAATCTATGCATTTCAAAATAATTACTCGTTTTTCATAATGAATGCAATATATTTAATAGCGTGGGAAAGGCAATAAGTAGATTTTACAAAGCTACATATCTGACTGCTTAGCATATCTATTTATTTATCTATATTTGTGAACTCCACCACGTTTATTGAACAACGCTACCGAGAGACAGTTTTGAACCCCTTGCCGAAACTGAAAAAAAAAAAAAATTGATCAGCCGAATCAAAACTTATATATGAAAACTATTTGATTAACAATGAAATAATAGAGACTAAACGTTTTGATAATGTTAAGTTTAACTCGTTGAACACCATAACGCTCCAGACGGCCTTTCATTCAAACGAGCACAACCGCCCGAAATTTCAATGATGTTTTCTTCCCTCTCCTAAGGTATGCAGCAGCAGGTGCAGTTTTTTTTTTTTCAAATGCATTGTGTCAGTTTATTGCAGACAGCTTGTTCTAAAAGGATTTATTTGTGGTTTCTTATCTTTATTTGTTAGGAAGTAGACAGGATGACATTTGAAATCTTCACTCTTCTTTGTGCGTTAATGGATGGGGAGGGGAGGAAATTGCTGTGACCCTTGAAAACCTTTTCGGGCGGTTCCGGTATTCTATGCATGCATGCTGGTTAGCGAAAACTTCGGTAGATTTAAAAATAAAAGATGTGGTATTACTACATTAATATATCACAAAATTAAACTCTTTTCATAAAATTTATATTAAAATTAAAAAATAAATAATTCAATTTTTATTATTGTGATTTATTGATCACTTTGATTGCCTTTGTGCAATAGGGAATTTAAAAGTTTTACATAAATCATGTATTATAGTGTTTATACTATTAAATCCAGAAATCTTTAGGCTTAAAATTTAATATCTACAGATTTTTTTATCATATGTTCAGAAGTTTTACATCAAAATTAAATACTCGATGAATTCTTTATCTTGATTATATTTTCAAACTTAAAACTGCAATTAGTACGTAAAAAGCAAAAGCAAAATTTAGAAAATAAATAAACATGCCATTCGGTGTCTGTTACAATGAAATTCTTCCTGATTACAGTTTAAAAATATACGAATAAATTAAAAAGAGTTTTGGATAACATTTCTGATGCTGTCTTTCGTTAAACTTTCGATAAAATACCTACTGCACAGGAACAGCTTTCTTACCTTCTAATTAGGATCTAGTTATCCTTAAAGTACTTAAGATTTATGCAAACCTCTGTATATCGCTCTTATTATTTCAAAACTGAATAAAATCGATTTCTCTCTAATTTTTAAATTGTGAGGTCTCAAAAATAAACTTCCTGTTGTAACTAACGTTAAGGAGAAAAAAGTAACGTGGTGCTCTATGTTTCAAAGTATTATGCTTTATATCATACTTAAAATTTTATGAAGTATGAATTTTTTAATAAATGTTTTAAGCCTTTGTATAGAGGACACTTAAAATTTAAAACGTTTTTAGATTTTTAAAATGTAAAATGTTTTTATTATCTTTATTGTATGTAAAATAATTAAAATGTTTTATATTAAAGCAGCTTTTGAGAATAATGCCAATATATAAATGTAATTTCTTATTTACGAATAGTTTATATCTTCATATTTGCATTTGCTCGAGTAACTAACTATCTGCTTCCAAATAAATTGCAAGACATAATATTGTACAATACTATATTGAGTAGCTGAGCCTTCCTTGTCTTCAAAAATTTTAAGAAATTAAAACTCCTAAAACATTTATTCAACTATTTTGCATGTTAGTATCTGATGCAAATGTACCCATCATAATTCCAGCTACTCACTTCCTTGTGACTGAAATGAAACTCGAAAGAATGAGATTGTGTCTAATATTTTACCACGAATCTAATAGCTATATAAACTATAGGGCACCGACAACTTAAGAGGATCAGATTTCTCTTTGAGTTACTCCAAAATACAGATTACGTCATACTTTGGCTGACATACAAGCATTCTTGTTATATCAGTATTTCTCGACTGTCTGGAGAAACGTGACCTTTTAAACTGCTGCATTTAATTTTGTTTGGTGATTTAATTTA
The DNA here is from genome assembly GCF_044657685.1 of Stegodyphus dumicola. Classification (NCBI taxonomy): domain Eukaryota; kingdom Metazoa; phylum Arthropoda; class Arachnida; order Araneae; family Eresidae; genus Stegodyphus; species Stegodyphus dumicola. Next base: position 91,026,190 of record NC_140772.1, on the reverse strand, counting down.
CTATGCTTATTAAAAATACCAGTTGCTTAAAAGCGTATCAGATGCAATGCATTGTCAAAATTTAGGAAGAAATTTCTGCTTATTTTAAATTTATTTTACTGTATTTATTTTGTAAATTTTAGAATCGTTGTCTACTCTTTTTTATTTTTATTATTTTTACTCATGGTGTTTGTCTGTACCGTTAAGGGTTTCTCATCAATTTTTAAATTATTTCCCAATAAGTTATACGAATCAAAATTTGCACACGAACCTTTTGTAATGCAATGCGATGAGATTTTTTTCAAAATTGTTTTGACACTTTCTGATTTAACGTTTAAACAATTCCAGATATCTTCGTTTAGTGAAAAAATTTAAATAATCACTTTTTTTAAGATGGAGCGAAAGGAAACAAACATTTAAATTAAATTTGTATATAATTGTTTATCTTTCTGAATTTTTAAGAAGTTTTGAAAAATCGCTCGATTTTATTTCAATTGTTTAACATTCGTTATTTTAAAATTTCAACATTTGAAACTGTATTAGAGACATGCTTTTGTTATAATTATACACATGTTCTTAAAACTATATTATGTACTTAAAACTATATTAGTCATATACAGTAAGACCCCGCTTAACGCGGGGGATACGTTCCATCGAAGTAGAGCGTAATGCGAAACAGCGCTAAGCGAGGCTATCTTAACATGTAAATAATGGGGTTAGGGGAAGACGGATAAAAAATGGTTAGGCATTAAATTTAATAATGTTTTTTTTAATAAAAATAAAATCAAACATTTATTTCTTACAAAAATAAAAACAATATAAACGCATATACTTTTAAAAACAAAAAAATTCTCAGTCAGATCATTCAGTCTATTCTGGGTTTCCAATTTTCTGCCTTTTTGTTAAGAAAGCATTACGATAGATTGGCTTAATGGCATATTGCGTTCAATTTCGTCGTCAATCCATATAGACAGTCGTTTTTCCATTTCCTCTATAATGTTATTTCTAGAACGGGTAATTCTAGTTGCAGAGCTTGACGTAGTTGCAGTTGCCGATGACAGTATTTTTTCTTTATTCTTAAGAATTGTCCTTATTGTTGAAGTTGCCAAAATCAATGCAGCGCTAATTTGAGATTGACGTTCACCAGAATCTAATCTTCTAATCACTTGCATTTGAGTTTCCAGTGAAATGCTTTTTCTGGTTGCTTTCTTTTCTTGTTTTTTATTATCACCCATGATAAAAACTAAAGATCATAATATTTGTCACTGTATTAATGTTATAGTATTCTACAAATTTAAACTTACAATAATGTCAATAAATGTTTCAAATGATAAAAATGCGTCCACCAAGCAAAAAACACAACTACACTGTTTCGGATATGTTATATGGAAACCTAGCGCTGCGCACAATTTCGGAGAATCCCCGGGTTGAAATAAAAGAGCGCTAAACCGAAACAGCGCTAAACGAAACAGCGTTAAGCGGGGTCTTACTGTACTTATAAAACGAACTCTTTCCCCTCTTTTAAAACAGGCATAATAAAAAACACTAGTTGGGAGATTTTTCTATATTTTTGTGAATATATATTGCAGTCAGAAGCAGAAGGAAGAAGTAAACGTTTCTTCCGGTCAGCGCTTGGAAACAAATTTTCAAGTTTATGATATCATTATGTCTTGCGATCATTGTTGTTCTGTACGGATTTCTTTGCATTTATTATTCACTTCAATTTATTAATCGCAAAAATAACAGAGTTTAAGATTTGGTTATCATTTAAAATTAATTTCAATGAAATATGCCATGTCGTTTTTATTTTTTTCTATTTCATACAGTGTATATACAATTTTCCCAGCATTTCGTTTTAAATGTTGACTAAGCTAAAGTAAAAATAGCTAAATGAGAACACAAAATACAGGGGTTGGACCAAAATATGGAAACACCTTTAAAAAACATGTTTCTTTGCTTAATATGGTGCAGGAAACCCGTTAGCATTCAAAACAGCTTGCAGTCTTCTCGGAATGGATAAATACAGTTCCTGTATGTTTGCCAAGGGAATATTATACCATTCTTCCTGCAAAACGGTGGCAAGTGCAGATAACGATGTTGGCGGTGGATAACGAGAACGCACTTTCCGTTCCAATGTAGACCACAAAGGTTCGATAATATTCAGGTCTGGTGACTGTGGTGGCCAGGGTAGATGGGACAACTCATCCTCGTGCTCAGAAAACCAGTCCTGGACAATGTGAGCTGTGTGAACAGGGGCTTTCTCGTCTTGGAAGACACCATCACCATCGGGGAACAAAGTTTGTACCATGGGATGAACTTGATCGGCCAAAATGTTCACATAAGTCTTGGCAGTCATGTGCCCTGACACAGTTATCATGGGGCTAGCAGAGAACCACGATATGGCTGCCCAAACCATAACAGAACCCCCGCCATGTTTCACTCTTGGCAACAAGCAGTCTGTATTATAGGCTTGAGAGGGCGTTCTCCAGACGTAAACTCGGCCAGAAGTGGGAAACAATGTGAAAGAAGACTCGTCAGACCATATTACTCGCTTCCACTGCTCTATAGTCCAGGCTTTATGACTTAAAAACCACCTTTTCCTGTTACGGGCATTAGCATCACTGATGAGTGGCTTCTCAATTGCAGCACGGCCAGCAATTCCCTGTTTATGAAGCTCCCTTCTAATTGTTTTGGTACTGACAAGGTTCGGTAACACAACATTCATTTCAGCAGTAACTTTTGCAGCTGTGGTCTTCTTATTTTTCGTCACAATTGCCCTTAATGATCGTCTGTCACGATCACTCAGGACACACTTTCGTCCGCGCTGTGATTTAGCAGATGATGTTTTTCCGCTTTTCAAATATGCGGAATAAATCTTCGATACAGTACCTCTTGAAACACTAAACACCTCGGCTACCTTGCTTACGGAAGCACCTACAATACGTGCTCCAACAATTTGCCCACGTTCGAAGTCTGTTAACTCTGACATAGTGCAATGACAACCTCACATAACAGTACTCCGACAACAACTGAACTGTTTAGCACATTTACGAAGTTGTATAGGTGGCTTCAGTAGTAAAAAACGCCAGCGCCACCTACATATTTCATTAAAATCAATCTTTCTTTTCAAACATGCATTTCACAAGGTGTTTCCATATTTTTGTCCATCCACTGTATGTTCTATAGATTACAGAATGACGCATTTCTGAATTAAAACTTTTAGTTCTTTTTGTTATAGTAAAATAGTAATAGTATAGTAAACATTAGGCAACTATTCTCTTAAAATAAAGATTGTTTTCAAATGATAGTTCTAAAAATAAATTTCTTGAAATGGTTAATCTATAGCAGCTTTTAGTTATTTCCAAAAAAATACTTTTAGTTTCATTTAAAATCTTTAAAATTATAAATTAAAAATGTTATTTAAAATTTGCAGAAATCGATTCGATTTTAGAATTTAATTCCTTCTTTGTTTTGTTTTTTTTGTTTTTTGTAAAGCATCTAAATTAAACTTCTCTTCTAAAGTATTGTTTATAATTAATCTGAAAATATTACATTGTTATTGAGCAAAAATAAAGTTGCGCTGCTCAAAATAATACACTTATTATTTTCGTTACATAATTATTCTAAATGTTTTGCAGAAGGGTTTGCATGAGTAATTCCATTAACATGCGAAAGCAAGTAATAGGAAAAGGCATGGCAACCATGAAATTAACGAAATGGCAATAAAACTCATAAAACGGATTCCTATTCATTTTTGCTCTTTTGTCAAGCTTTATACAACTTATGACAGCCAGAGTTGCCCACCAAAATAATTACATAAAATTATATGCGAATTACCCAAGGGAGTTTCTTGTCAGAGTCTAGCTGTATCTTTCTAAAAAAGCAGCTGATGTATTTCTTTCTTTCGATTTTTATTCCCTTTATCTGATTCTGTTTCAAAAGAATACAGTTTTATCTGATTTACAAACACAATGCATAAAAGAAATGCTTGAATTTAAATTATGTTTTCTGCTGCTTATTCTGTTGATGGATTTAGAATTTCATTATAATGCTAATAGTCTGTGCGCATTTTACTGCAAAAAGATCACAAAGATACTTGAAAGCGAGAATAGGTCTCTATCCCCTTTACTGTTGTGCAGCTTCCATTCAGAAATCGAAATAAAAGTCTTTGATTTCTTTGCATAAAATAGCGGCAAGAAGTCTTTTTTTTTTTTTTTTTAATCATTTCATTTTAATCTTAGTGTTCGTTTGGAAGTATAAGCTTTCTTAGATGGAACTGAATTAAATTTTTCAAGGAAATACAAAAATTTCCAAGTTTAAATGAAAAACTATTTTAATAAAAACGTTTAGAGTTTTCTCTATTGAAATAAATTCTTTAAAAAAACATATTAAGTTTTGCTGGTTTTAAGGTAGAATATCTTCTAGTAATAAAAGCGTTTAGAGTCTTGTATATTGAAACATATTCTTTAAAAATATATTAAGTTTTGCTGGTTGTAAGGTAGAATTTTTTCTAGTGCCCAAATGCCAAATTCACGGTTCTTTCTCTTTTTCTGTGTATTCTTCATCTTACCAGCAACGAGTCACGGAAGTAACTTTTTGGGTTTATGTTTTATTGTATTGCCCTTTTTCTTTCGGGAAGAATATACTGCTTAAATCAAAGAGATGGAATTCTGAAGAAGATTCCCAATTGCTATATATATAAAGAATTTCATCTTAATAAGTGACCCCTCACTTTAGGCGATGTACTTTTAGAGGATGCTTCTGGAAAGAACCTCCTAGTTTTAACATAGACTTTTATGTTCCTCAGTGATAATCTGTTACTCGGCTTTGATACAGTATTGCCAGATCGTACCGTTCTTCGCAAATCTTTTACCATATGTTACTAAAATTTATGTCTATGTGATTTTACGAATTTTCTGCTACTCCAAAATTTTTTGTTTTGTTACTTTGGAAATTTTCATTATATGTTAAATCGAATGTATCTTAAAATTATCACCGAAATTATCTAATAAAATTAATTTATAATAATAGTAATCATTTATTTAGGCTTAACTAAACGTTTGCAGCTGGTAGTCCTGCGATCGTAGCGTATGTGTACTCAGTTTTCTGACTCACTCGCTGGTGTTTCGTGTCTTTGGTTGATTCTTTTGTTTAATATTTTCGTGATATGTGAGAATTATATTATATTATGTTATATTAGAGCTACTGTGTTAACTAAAGTGTGAAGTATGTGCGACGTGAAAAAGTTCTGTACCGCTTTAAAAATTCTTCAGCGTAAAATACTCATATTTGAGAGCTGGCAAGAATAAAATAATAAAAAAGACAAGCCAAAATCTTATTGCAAACTACATGATGAACTGATGGAATATAAATCGGTTATTTGATAAAATACACAGCATTTATAAAGAAAGTCCTTTCTCCTGGTTAGAATAGCTAAAATAAATCATTACTTTCTTAAATATTGGATGAGTCTCCAAATATTTGATATTGAAAGCATCTGTGCGTATATGTAGGATATTATAATGGTAATTAAAATAAAATATTGCAGGGCTTTTATGTTTTATTGAGTTGTAGAGATTTAAAGTAATACCAAATTTCTGAATAATACCAAAAAAACAAATTTCACGGTAAATATCGTGGTTTTGATAATAATCAGAATCTAAAAATCTGAAATTATTTCGAAAATAAGAACGGAAGTTTGACTAAAATAATTAAAAGTCAAAGCAGAGTAAGAAACAACGGAATTAAAAATAAAGCGACATCTCAGTAAAATTAGTACAACAAACAGCATTAACAATCCGAACGTAAAGAAGTTAACAGCAGATATGAAAAACATTAGCCGAAAATAATAATAAAATATAAAAACCGAGAGTTATTTAAAAAAGAAAATGGAGATTTAAATATTGGAAATTTCGCAATTTGTTTTTCACATTTTCATAAAACTAATAATACAACTAACAAGAATTCCATTGTAGACCGTAAGTTAAGGAATCAATTGAGATTGAATTTACACTCTTTGACATAAAAAACGACGCACCAAGAAGGATTTATTCGAATGGGACGGAAATCTGTAGAAGTGATGTACATGTACAAAAAAACAAATGATTAGAGTTTGAGAAAATTTGGATGATTTATTGCAGTGAGAGAGCTTTACAAAGTGAAAAAGGTGTTCGCAAGGGGCGCCGTGAGCTCAGCCGCCTTTCTGTGAGCCGTTTATGAATGGTCCTTGCAGTCACTGAAGCACTAGTTCCACGTACAATCGATGATAATGATGCATCTGGGGCTGTGAGTGTCGCTCTGACGATTGCTCGGTCTTCACGTTCTATTGTTTCTTTAGGCCTACCGCTTCCTTCTTGACATTGTGTGCGGCCATGTTTCACCCATTTCTCCCAACATCGTCTAATAGTGACATCGCTCCTGCTCAAATGTCGAGCTATTCGCCGATAAGACCAACCAGCTTCTCTGAGCTCAACTACACAACCTCTCTCAAATTCCGACATCTGCGCATATCGTTTGCGCACCTTTATGCGAGGCATAGTTACTGTCTACCAGAGTACACGGAAGGAAATTCGTGAAGAATTTATAACCTGGAATCGTGATTTCTCCTCTTAAATATCCTGCCAGTTGCGCAGATCATATGCGCTGTAGCGACAATCGTTCATTCATTGGCAGCCAAAATGTAAAATTTTGCATTTTCCGTCGAAACCTGTGTGCATATTAATATTCTCCTAGATTCTTCTCCCTCTACTTTAAATAAAAAAAAATTCTGGCAACACTCTTTCAGTAGATGTTCGGTAAAAATGGGGAGTTCCTCTAATGATGCCACAATAAAAAGACCTCTTAAAAGAGTTAAGAGTTCACTGTCAAGGCACGTGGTCGAAGCACGAACTACCTTCAATAGTAGGAAAGGTATGAATGGTTAAGAAGCTCAATATGGAGACTTACAGCACAGAATTACAAACAGCGTTAGTATTCTTGACTGCAGTTTACTCATGATGGGAGCAAGAGAGATCATCTACAAAACTTCAAATTTTGATAAGTGTAATTTCTTATCACCAGAAATATACTATAATCAATCGATCTGTCAATATACGTAATATAAGATTGTACTTTTATATACTATTCTTGGAGAAACCTTCCTCCTGCACTGTTGAAAGAGTTTTCATAATATTCCTTGCGTTTTTTTAAAGAAAATTAACAGGTAGATTTACGAAAATATTTGAAGTCAGATTTTACTGAAATAAAACAACATTTATGAACTTATTAGAGATTATTGTCGATTGCAAGCCACAATAATCTCTAATAAGTATAAAAAGAAAATAGAAAATCTTCAATATGAAGTAGGTAAAACAGGAAGAAAATAACAAATTATAATTGTATAACACTAGATACCAGAGCAGAACTGAAGAAATAACATGTTATTCCCAAAAATGAACTATACATATAATATTTTACTTTTATCATCAGTGTTATAAATATCTTTCAACCAGTTATAATCTCTTACACTTGGTCAGTTTACAGTTTCGTACTCTGTTGCGCTCCAAATTTCCCCAAATTATGTGTGCTCCACCTATCAAAAAATTATTGCTCGTACAATACTGTGATTTAAAATGAGTAAAATTGAATATAAAAATGATTAAAAATTCCAAATTAAACTATAGATATTTTTTTTATCGGTCCTAGTTTTTTACACTTGGTTAATTTACAGTTCCGTACTGAGTTGCACCCTATATTTCTTGCCACATTTCCCCAAATTATTTGCGCTTTACCTGTCTCCAAATTATTACGCGAATAATACTGTGATTTAAAGTGATTGAATATAATTATAACAACAATTATAAATTCGAAATTAAATTATTAATTAAAAAAATACGTTGTAGAGACATTCGATATTTTTTGAAAGTCGGAGAGATCAAAAACGAGTAATGCCCTCGCCGGGACTCGAGCTACGGACCTCTCGAATACGCGCCAAGCGTGCTGACCAGCACATCACGAAGGCATACTAAGAAGGTGGGAGAAATACCTTATAGCGTTATTAATTATTAACTTGTCCTGGACGTAAATTTTACCTCTACTGAACATCGCTGCTTTCCCTCAATCTTTTGTCCCAGATCTAGGCCTAAGCAATATCATAACTGTTGCAGGCTTTCGAATTTGCCTTTATTGTGAATTTTAAGAAGAGAAATTTGTTTACTATCCCTCACTCTAATTTCCTGCAATTTTGAAAAAGAGAAAGGGGACAATATGCAAGGCAATTACTATGCTGCTTTGTAGAGTTTTCCTTATTTTGCATAAAACATTTATTTTAAGTTTTCCTGTTTTCAACTTCTCAAATTCCCCTCACATTCTATCGCCAGGATGTAAATTTATAGTTAAGTGCTAGTTAAACGTGTGAATATCTCAGTTATTCAGTGCGTGTTTCGCTAGCCAAGCGCACGTTTCGTTGTTATTTCGCGGTCAAGCTAGTAAGCCTCTTGGCCTTATAAGTTTAGTATCACGCCGGTTAGATTTCTGTACCTCATAGGCGTAATATCGAAGTGCGCTCTTTGCACTCGTTTATTTTTCAGATTTGATTTGTATTATTGTCTACGTTTAGTTACCGCCGCAAATGAACGGTGTTTGTTAACGCCCGAAGTCCGTGCTCTCTGTTAAATTACACTGGTGTGCAAAAATTAAGGACGAGACGGTTTTTTCAATATAACTTTGTACAAAAGCTTTCCAAATCAACACACTTAATACCGTAAGATCCCCAATACGTAAGGACATGAGTAATGTAAGAAACACTTACTAAAAGAGAAATCAGAGGGATAAAAAGAAGCTTTATTGAAAAAGTAGCATGGAGCGCAATGCGACTGAAGGCCGAAACATCCCTGTGATGGGTTTCCAGCAAGAAACATCCGGTCTTTAATAGGGGATATGATCTCCCCTGACTGCTAGGCATGTTTCACAGCGTCTGCCCATGCTGAGAATGAGGGTGTCAATGAGTTGGTGAGGAATTGCTGCCCATTCGTCTTGCAGCGCCAATCGAAGCTCCGGAATCGTTACTGGTGGTAAGGTACGAGCTGCCAAGCGTCTGGCTAGAAAATCCCATACATGCTCAATGGGATTGAGATCCGAAGATCGTGCCGGCCAATCCATACGTTCAATATCCTCACTCTCAAAGAGCTGTTCGGCAGCTACTGTGCGATGACATGGTGCATTGTCGTCCATGAAAAGAAACTGCGAACCCATAGCGCCTGTAAAAGACTCACATATGGAAGAAGAATCTCTTTACAATAACGGGTCCCGTTAACTGAACCTGCTTCGAAGATGTGAAGGTCTGTACGACTACCAAGCATGATGTCTCCCCAAACGAGAACACCGTCACCTCCATACCTGTCCTTTCAATGATGTTCGAGGGATGATTGCGGCTTCCCCGCTCTCTCCAGATGAGTATGCGATGAGAATCGCTACTCAGACTGAATCTGCTCTCATCTGTAAAGAGTACTCGTCCCCATTCATTGTCTCTCCAATTCCGGTGTTCCCGGCACCACAGAGAACGCCTTCTCCGATGGGCTGGCGTTAGAGGTACACACCGTACAGGGCGTCGTGCAAACAGACCAACCACCACCGTGCAGTCTTCTGGCCACGGTAAAACGCGATATCGGTCGTCCAGTCGCCTGTGTCGTGTGTCTAGCGATTTCTCCCGCTGTCTGCCGCCTGTTTCTTCTGGCCTGTAAGGCAATATACCGGTCATCTGCGGGTGTGGTTCCTCGTGAACGACCGCTACTAAACCCCCGAATAGCTGTTCCTGTAGTTTGAAATTGTCTCCAAAGTCGTGAAACGATGCTGTGAGCAATTCCGAAATCTGCAGCCACACTTGTCACACTGCGGCCTTCCTCCAACTTCCCAATGATTCGACCTCGGGTAAAAGCATCCAGATGTCGTCTAACAGATTGATTATTTGCCATTTCTCGCTGAGGCAGCAACTCAGTGTGATTTTAACTGCTATACGGCGTGCAATCTCTTTGCCAGAAATACTGATCTTACACCGACAACATGCTTTATACTACTCAGATACTCCCCCATTACGTCAACCTGCATATCTGCGCATGTGCTACCGTACATCACCTTACTTAATCTCCTGATTGGTCTTTCTGTTCGCTCTGCCTCTTCGTTCAGCTGATATGCTAATTTTTCGACTTCGTCCTTAATTTTTGCACACCAGTGTAGTTTGATTTAATAAAGGGTTATTTTGCACCCTTCTTCTGTGCTGGTATTTAATTCGTGCCTGTGCGAGGATTCGCCAGGTTCATTGTACGATCTAAGTTAGTTTATGTGGAAAAGTAGAGATAGATCTTACAGCTTAATTCACGACGCTTTGACCCATATGTCCAATGTATGAATACACTGCTAGTTTTCCCTTATGAGCGAACTTGAATATTAACTAGTTTCCCTTAATATGGTCTCCAAACGATATCCTTCTTTTACAGATATTGGCAAGTTGGTTGATTTCAATTAAGGCTTATGCGTTAACTATAGTTAGATATGTATAAAAAACTTATGGACAGCTAACCCTGAATCTCAGCGATTCTGCCGAGTTATTTTTAATAATTAAGAAATATATTCACATAATTCTTGTTCAATACTTGATATTTAAAGTAGGTAAAATGGAAAGATCTTGATTCCATGATTTCTTCGGTATAAAAACTTTCATGAAATTTATTCTTATCTGGGGATTAATTTCAATCCCAAAAATAAAATTCTCGTCTCTTTTGCGCTAAAATTAAATATTCATTTTATATATGTATATTTAAAATAAAATTTCACTTACAATTTTAACAACGTTTTGTTAAAATTGTTTATCATTTTTGTTTTCTAATTCAGTTTTACCATTCTTTATTATGGGTTTGGTTTGATAAGGGAACATAATGTTAAAACTATTTAATTTATTTTTGTTTTCATTGAGGGTGTTTTACCGCAGTTTACCGGAGATATTTTCAGCGTACCTTTGCAGATAATGTTCATTCTCAGCTAAAATTTGGTTTTTACCTCAGACTTGTTATTGGGATTCCTCTGCATTATACTGCCTACTCTCTTGTGACTTCACTTTCGACGATATTGCTTTTCTGTCGTCGGATATTTCTGTAAACAATTTAAATGAAACCTTTTCATCAAAATCTCTTTTTCTCTCTCTATTGTTATTTTCTGGTAAACGCTCTTTATTCTCGGTTGATATCAAAAGAAAAGCTTTAAAATAATATTTATGAAACATATGAAAAGAAAATATACGATCTTCTGAATATCATTCATATAACATAAAATAATTCATATAACATACAATTTCCTGTTGTGAAATATAAAATAACAAGAAAAATAAGAAACCTTTTGCACACTTCTTACAAAAACTAATTTTTTTTGTAACTACACCTGCTAAGGAAAATATTAAGTATTATATTAAGTATAAATTAGATATTTATAGGTAGGGAAACTGTAAAATCATTTTTTTTGTCATAAATTTCGAAACTTGATAATGAATGAATTATCCCTAACAAGGTATGTACTCAAATATTGGAAGATAAGCTCTTACAATACGTAATGAAGCTCGTCCATACAGTTTCAAATATTTGAATTATTTTAGAGATGGCACATACATGGTGTCCTCGGCATGATGAACCATAGAAAAAATATCAGCATACAGTGACACAAATTTTTGCGAAATATATTTTCTGTGTATTCATTATTTCTCATTTCTTTTGTAGCACACAAATAGTCTATATCTTGAGTTCAGATCAGTTCCTTTCTTTTCGAATATTAGTCTATAATGAAATAGGAAGATGCAAGTGGCATGCGTCTGTAAAGTAATAATAATATGGAGAGTGCACGGCACACGTCTGTAAGGAAATACTAATGAGAATAGTGTATGGCATGCATCTGAAAGTTAGTACTAATGTGAAGAGTGCGTGACATGATATTATAATATTCACTGAAAAGACAAATTATTAAGCAATCACTTCAGTAATACAAGCCTCAAGCTTTTGTTTACATAACCACAACAATATGCTTAAGAAGAATTTGACAGGAATTGAAACTGGCATTGTTGTACCGTCGTCCAACAACTCTCGTAAATCTATCACATTTGGTATGTCCGGAAAATAAAGATACAGTTGAAATTCATCCCAAGGATCCTGGAAGAGAAAAATATTTAGGGATCAAGCTAATGTTCCAAATTCACTTCAGTTCTTGGCTTGTTGAATGACTCCGACACAACGTGTGACCAATGGGGTGATGGGATGGTGCATTTTTGTCTTAAAAGAGGTATGATTCTGTTAGAATAACAAGCGTATGTGGGGTGTAGATGATCAGCAATGAACTCAAAGTAACACAGGCTTGTCAGAAATCCACCCACTTTGATAAGAGGACTCAACGAGAAAAATATGAAGATGCTCCAGATAGTTACACTACGCTTCTCTGACAAGAAGGATGCAGTGCTTACGCTACACACGAACTGTGTGCTTCTAGCTTATAGCTGAAATGTCGACATTTTTTCAGCTATAAGCTAGAATAGCTTATAGCTGAAATGTCGATTAATTGGAGCAGATGATGCATTCTAGTCTTCTACCGTCTATAGACTGTGGGACTCGGCAAACTGTAGCCACAGCAGTCGATAACTTTCCAATAGCAGACCAGCCCGAGTTGGCCGTTGGCTGTTATGACAGAGATTTTTCTTTGGTATCAGAATTAAAATATATTGTAATATGAAGCAAGGTAATGAATGATTCTTGCCTTCGATGCGATGCGAGGGAGACTTCAAACACCTCGTTCATCAACTGCTGGTTTTACGGCTACATTTTGTGTGATTCATTCTGTTTTTTCACTCTGTAGCAGTGACAACAGCCAGTGGCTTGCAAGATCACTGGTATCCATTGTGTTTATCTGCATAGTCTCAACGTAGGTATGTATAATATTATGTGTTTTCCGATGTACATTTCACATAAATATGCATCCTGTTTTCTAAGCAAACTTCGTCAATAAAGCTGAGTTCTGTCGTCATTTAATGAACAGGTTGGTTTCAGTCTAGCTCATTCTATTATAGAAAAGCACTCAAGTGCTATCTGCCTGACGAAAGAGATGCCTTCGTGGAGGACATTCTAAGAGAAACGGCACGTATACACATTACATATAGATTATTGTGTCGAAGGTCACAAGTGTGGAAAACTTAAATTTAGGATTCGTTTAAAAGAATACAGTTGATCTGATACATTAAAAAGATGGGAATTAACTGCTAAGTAAATATGCATAATCTAGGAAAAATATTAAAATTGAAAATTTTTCTGCCAAATTTGAATCTCTTGCAACAGTTTAGCAGCATTTGAATTTTTGAAAACACACCGAAGTAGAGTATACTAAAGTTAGTTGCACAAATGTATACTTAGACCTCGCCGAGCACATATTCTGATGGTGATTTCGCGGAACGTATGTAATACGTCTGAATGAACAGGTTTTGCAATTTTTGCTCAAAGTTTATACATTGATCTGATTCAATGCATTCTAATTGATGCAGATAATTTCGCTTCTCTGTCCAAATCGCTTCCGTAGCTTTCACCAATTTTCCACTATAGACTGAAAGAAGTTATCAAAATTTGCATGCTGACGTTAGTGATGGGTCATACAAAAGCACACTGAGAATTCATAATTCCAGTAAACGTTTTTTTCCTCTCTTCTCTTGTGTCGTCATTGATCCTTTACAATGGTCTTCTCTGCACATGTTTTACGTCGGTATATTTTTGTCATGCGCGTGATATTCCAACGCCAGTTCAATGCTAATCATAAAAAAAAAATCCCTGATACATGACGTTCTAGCTACCTATCTGCTCAGCCAATCGGAATGAAATTTCAGCTCTTGTTATTTAAGGTATGCGCTCGAGATTGAGATAATTTTAAACAATAGAACTGTAACGTTTAAGTTTACAGTGGAAAATATTTCGAGAATTTCGAACGGCAACACCCAATTTTTTCCTGCAAAAATTAAGCAACGCATTGAAAAACCATAAAAGGCGTTAGAACGAAACACGCATGACGAAAATTGCAGGTGTAAAACATTTGCAAACAAGAGTATTGTAAAGGGCCAATGATACTCAAGAAAAGAAAGAGAAAACGTTTATTGTAATTGAAAGATTTCCACATGTAGAGCGTTTCAAGGTAGAGTTATCTTCCACAACTTTGCAGTTTCGTGGCAACGGTAATTCCCCCTCCTAACTTAGATGAATTTCTGGTTTTGGGGTTATTTAAAATCTAAGGTGTACACGTAAAATCCACGATATTTGTGAGAATTTAAAAATGCCACGAAACATGAAGTTACACATATTACGATATTACGTTCGTTATTGTTGTCAACGGTCTCCCGCATTTATTGCGCTATCGTCTCCGAAGATGTTGAAGCACATTGCAAATTCATAATTCCAGTAAAAATTTTTCACTCTCCTCTCTTGTGTTATCATTGGTCCTTTGCAATGTCTTTCTTTGCAAATTTTATGTTGGCGATTTTCGTCATACGCTTAACGTTCCAACGCCATTTATGGTTTTCCAATGCGCTGATCAATTTTCGCAGGAAAAAGTGTGTTTCTACTAGAAAAGTACGATATAAGGTATTTGTCTCGACTTCCTAGCGTGCCTTCGTGGTGTAGTGGTTCTGCATGCTGGCCCCGTATTCCAGAAGTAAGTGGTTTGATTCCCGGCGAAAGCGGTTGCTAATTTTTCATCTCTCTGGCTTCGAAAAATCAGAATGTCTCTACAGTGGCGCCGGAATTAAAAGGGTGTTGGATGACGATTCCCCACCCCCGGGGGTTGACTCAGGCGAAAGCCTGGAAAGTACTGGTTAGGATCTGTACCTAGGTAGTCTCAACCACGGGGTATATAATTTGACTTCACAGGACTAGAGCCCGAGTATTGTACTCAGGTTGGTTCAGGCTTGGCAGGGACCGTACTGGTACTGTCGTTTCTGTTCCTCAGGCTGTGGTGGAGCTATATAGTACGATAGTTTTGTGACCTTCTCGATGGGGGTTCAGCCCTCAGAGTCGCAGTGACGGGGACTGACAGAGTAAGACAAGTCACCAAAACGAATCTATCCGTTGCCGAGAGAGTGGTGCCCCGAGGCAAAGGTGACACAGCGTTCCTTTTTCTACTGCATTAGCGACAATACGTTTTTTGTCCTTACTGAGGCTTTGTATAAAGCCGGACAGGAACTGTGGGGACTGCGTCGCCCCTGAGGGGTCCTACGTGACCCGGATAACTAACTTCGAAAGGATTCCCAGGTCGAGTGTCCTGGTCATGGCGACCTTGTCCTCACCCAGGATTTGGAGATTGGGTCCCCTAAAACCCCCAGTCGCCCTTTAAAACGGGGAGTATATAAGGCATTTCTCCCGCCTTCCTAGCGAGACTTCGTGGTGTAGTCGTTTTACACGCTGCGCCGGTGCTCCAGAGGTCAGTGGTTCGATTCCCGGGAAAGGCGTTTGCTCATTTTTCACCTTGACTGCTTTCAAAAAATACCTAATGTCTCTACAACGAAATATCCTCATTGTAACAGTAACAATGACAGATTTATTGTTTCAAATTATCACAATATCGAGCACATATATTCAAATAACAATATCTGAAATTCATTCCGATTGGCCATTCCTTAGGGTGCTCATAGAGGGAGCTTCCCTTAAATTATAAACTGGAATTGCCCACGTAATGTTTGGTTTCGTCTTACTTATGGATTTGTTCGTGGAGTGTGGAAGCATGGGCTGCGATTGTTCAAGGAGTAGTATTGAAGAGTTTCAAGACAATATATATGTTTAATATTCTTGATGATTCTGAAGATCGTTCCACGTCGGAAGACAGAATGAACGGCAAAGAAGATGACGGCATTTGCGATAATGGCGATTACGTGTACGCTGTAGTAGACGAAACAAACTGCATTCCTAGCAAAATTAAATTATTTGAGGGCTAGAGGGCAGCAGTGAACAACAGTAAGACAGGATGAGATTGAAGATAAAGCAGAAATGAAAATATCTTGCTAGCTACTGTAATGTTAATACTATGTGTTCTTATTTGGAAAGTCGTTTACTTTTTGTTACGTAATATTGCCGTATTTACCAGTAGTTCATCTGTGAATATATTTCATTTGATATGTTCTGTTACAACCATGTACTTCGAATTTAAAGTTATTCGCATAATTTTAACACGATACCATTAATGCTAAGATAGAGAAAATTCAGCGAATAAATGCATTATGAGTTGCGGCAGCGCATTAAAAAGCAGAAAACTGATCTCCTAATTGGGAGTGGATTATGAGAGTGGTGTTAATCGGGCGATTAAAGCTTTAGCGAGTAGCTGTCCATAGGTTCGACTCTAGTTGGTGAAGTTGGACCATGGACGATATTCCCATCAATAGGTGATGTTAAGAGCAATTTTTCCTTGACTTATCCACACTGATATCAACATTACGAATGTAATGAAAGCAAATGTTACAAATATATAGAACAAACTGTTGCTGCGGCATTCTAATGACAGACGCAACATTTTTGGGGGGAGGGGGTGCAGTGATACTTTGATTAAATTTGGTATGATTTAACTGCCGTAAAATATATTAACTGTTTTCTGTCATTTCTCCACTGAAACGTATATTTTATTTTCATTTAATTCAAAATAAGCATTTTGATTATTGCATAAATCTTATAAGTTTCCTTTAGCTCCAAACGTATTATGAAATATCTTCCGTAACTAGGCATTTCCTCATTGATGCTGCTTTTCAAACTTTTCAAGATATTTTAATAAATTCTGCTTGGATTATTAAAACCTTTGGAGATTCTTTAGGATTCTCTACTGTGATAGCTACCTTGCATTACATTCTCAGTTTGATGACCCTCTTGAAAGTTTAAACCTTGTTTTCTAGGAAATTCCGTTTCTAAATTTTGTTTAATATTCTCACATTCGTCTAACGTTTCTGCCAGGTATGGAATTTTGTTTCATCCATTTGTTAAGAAAATGCTCTCTTACTCCCACTGGAACCTGATATTTAAGATTAAATTTTTCAAGCAGTCGTACTTTTTCGAATCTTCAGTTGGTTTTTGTAGCTAATATATTGGATATTTCGGCAGGTAAAGCACCCAGAAACCAGAAGAAAAGACAACCAATCTTTCTCAGTAACCTGATACATTTCGTCCAACTTTCGAGCAATTTTTGGGAACTGGATTTTATCGCTCTATGCTAATATTTCGCTGATGATTTTCTAGAACGAACTTCTTGATTTTATAAATGAAGACGCTTTGTTTCTAATTCAATTGCCCTTGCTTCCCCCAGAGCCATGTATTTTTCACTTCTTCAGCCTTCTCTAACTTTTTGATCAACAATTACTTGATTTAGAATTAACTTAATTTCCTCCTCGTTGTTAAATTGACTTTCATTAATTATATTTTCTTATTTCTGGGACCTTACTAGTGCGCATCGCATCCTAACCTAGTTCTCCGGCTATTTCTATTAAATCTCATTTTCCACCGTTAACAAGAAAAGACGTTCTTGATACTGAAAATTCTTCGATAGAGTTTCGAAGTTAAATTTAAGGGGCTTTTAGCCAAAATTTCACATCAACTAGCATAATTTAGGAGTTACTTTTTGCTGTAAATTTAGTAATTTAAATATGATGAAATGTTTTTATTTCAAAGAAACCTCTCAATCATCTTTCTTACATTACAATAAAAACGTATGCTGATAAAATCTGCCAAGGATGTTCTTCATAAAAAAATACTGGAGTAAATAAAGAATTCAGGCTTTGATTCAAACAACGAAATTTTTTATTAGGGGCTCTAATGTAAAAGCTCAAATTTCAAAATAGAAATATTCTACTATTACATAATAAATGTGCCACTGTAACACAAGATCTCAAATTTATTCGTGGAACATTCTTTTTAAATATTGGACTCTAATACAAGAGCTTACATTTAAAAATGAAAATATATTAATATTGCGTAATAAATGTACCACTCTAATACAACAGTTCAATTGTTTTTTAAACATATTAGTTTATTTGTTACTGTAATACAAGAGATCAAATTTCAAAATGTAAATATTCCATTTAATTCATTTGCCTATCTAATTTAAAAATTCAAATTTAAAAAAGACCATTCTAATATCAGTAATGAATCTGACACTTTAATACAAAGGCTCAAATTTATAATATCATCACGAAACATTTTCATAGATAAGAGCATGCAAGGCCGGTACTCACGCGTCCTGTGTTCTTTTCGTTTTTAAACGTTAGATATGAAGACTGGTTTCAGTTTTCCATCCCAACGATTGCCATCAGATATTTTAGTTTGCAATGAAGTTAGAAATTTGATTATTTATTTCAACATCAATTTTTTTTTTCAAACTTACAAAACTGGTAAGTCTTAAAGCACCGCAAAGACATTAGAGTACATAGCCAGTTCATTAAATAATTTACACAAATTAAAAATGAAACATACGAGTATTTCTAATTTAATTGCATTTTGTATCGTTATTAAGTTATTGTTTCTAAGTAAAAAAATGAATATTAATACCGCATTTTTAGTGTATAAGGTATTTCTCTCGCCTTCTTACCATTCCTTCGTTGTGCAGTGGTCTGCACACTGGGCGAGTATTCCAGAGGTCCGTGGGTGGATTCCCGGCAAGGGCTTTGCTCATTTTTCATCACTCTTGTTTAAAAAATAACCTAATGTCTCTACAGTGGCGCCCGAACTAAAAGGTGGGGGATGATGATTCTGCACACCCAGGATTTGACGATTGGGGCCCTAAAAACCCCAGCCGTCCTTTAAAATGTGAGTATATAAGGTATTTCTACCGTCTTCTTAGTGTGTAGTGTGGCGGTCTGCACGCTGGGCGCGTATTTCAGAGGTCCGTGGTTCGATTCCCGGCGAAGCCGTTGCTCATTTGTTATCACTCCTGCTTTAAAAAGTAACATAATGTTTCTACAAGTCTGTTAGAAAAACTGTGAAATGTCTTTCAGAATGCCAAATCAAACAGAATTATATAAAACAAAAAAGTTACTAACTAGAAAATCACAGAGGAATGCCACTGGATGAAATTAAGAGAGAAAAATCAACTTCGAATTATTTCAATTTGTTTTTTAAATGACCCCTCTGCACCAGTCAAATAATGTTAAAAATCTTACAGGGTTTCCCTTAGTTACCTTACCAGTAATTTTTATTTTGGTATCTTTTCTGAATTGTCTATTTTCCCTTACATGTCCTCGCGAGGATGCTAATTAAACTAGTGAAAGAGAGTATTTAAAACGTGTGAAATGAATAGTTTGGTCAGAGTGTGACTTCGGTAGTACAATGCATGTTCGCTACTTTTGTTTCTCTAGCTGTTAACTTAGTAGCGGCTGTGCATTCTGGTCGTTTCGTTAGTCTCTCGCCGGTGTAGATTGTTGAGTCAGCCTGTTAAGGTTAAATTAAATTGTGCAGTCTAGCAGTATTTCTTAACTTTTCAATTTACCGTTAATTTAACTTAAGTTCTTACCGCAAGTAGTCGGTGTTTTTTTTTTTTTTTTTTTTTTTTTTAACACGAAGTCCGTGCCTTTCTGTTAATGAAGTTGTGATAAATAAAAAGGTTATTTACAACTTTTCCCTGCTGTATTCATTTTCACTGCTGTACGAAAAGTCGCCAGGTCTCACTCTGAGATCTAGACACTTTGTATGATACCAAAACGAATAGATCTTATAATCGCAGATTTTGATTTAAATATCTGTTTTCATCCACCTTTTGTATTTTGCTTTTATAATGAGTATAAACGTTTACTAAATATGATTTTAGGAATAAGGAGAAAGTATAAAATTGATATTTTTAATTTATGAATGACAGATGTTATAACGCGAAGATTTTCCTTATTTAAAAGCTTTATGCAACTGTAAATATTTACCTCAGACCATCGGCTGCGAAAATAAAAGCCATATAAGGACTTTTATAGATACGAAGAGTATAAGGTATATTCAGTCTTACAAAGTTTGATTAAGTAATAAAATAATAAGATAATTGACACGATTCAGTCTTACAAAATTTCAGAAACACTAAAATGTTATTTATAAAGTTGTTTTAATATTTGAAAATATAAACTACGAATTTTAAGGAAAGATTCCTATTAATCTCTTTATTTATCATGTTAGATATTTAAGTAGAAACGTTAGTTTTAGACAAAAATGACAAAATACCATATTTCCGTACTGTTTACAGCCCGCAGAGAAATTAAAATCTGAGAAAATAATGCGGAAAGAAAGTTTTAAAATATTTCGTGTATAAAGTTTTAAATCTCCCAGTGGACAAACAGATCTATTAAAATACTGAAGCTATTTTGACATCATTAATAATTGAAGATAATTATCAGAAACATAAAATGTAACTATCACATTCACTTGCATTTTTGAAAAAAAAGTGTCTTAATCTCATTCTCATTGTTTGCCTAAGGTTAATGCAGCGAACCCAATTTAGGATTGCTATTGGTATTTTAAATTAAAACTAAACATATAAATAAAATTTTCAAAATTGCTTAACAATACTCTAATCTAAACAAATGAAATTAAAGTGTAAATAAGAATAAAAAAGTAGAAGTTTGATTATCTATTTCACTGCTGCACAAATTTACAAATGTTATCAACGAGGACATTATATTTACTTTTTAGATCTTACCAGCACAAATTCAATAGTAAATTTCAAAACTTTATAGACTAAAGCAGCCAAATTCTCTATACCTTTAAGCGATTTGCCGACTTCCCCAAATGTATTAGTTGGAAACCTTAAGGCACGAATTAAAGGATCTTTAATGTAAAGAAGGAACATTCACATTCTTAGTGAAACCAAGTTGGAGGTATAAACAATGGAATAACGAGGCTAAATCAAATCCAATCAAACGGTCCCCGAATAGATGGGCACAAAAGCAGTTCAAACAAAAGTAGTGCGTTCGGTAAAGCTAGGGTAATTAACAACACATGTAGGAAAACTTTAGGGTTGAACAAACAAGCTTGATCTCTCAAAGGAAGTAAAAAAGAAAACAAGAGGAATTCAAAGGATGATCTCTCGCTATTTCTATTATGTTTGAGGATTCTCTAGAAGCTTTGTTCTTAATGACACAATAAAATAAGAAGTTATACTTAGATCTCTTTTACTCTAGGTTTTGTCCAATCCTTTCATTGCTGTTCATTTTAGCTTCATTGAAAGCAAGGTAGAATGTAACAAGCAGTTTTAAGAACATAACATATACTGCTCTAGGAAAGCACTTTTGAATATTTTATTTTAGATTGGGGACAATTCTATTACTGAGTATAACAAGATTTGCAAACAAAGCTGCAAATTTTGTTGCCGCAAGACTTTTGCATCAGTTTTTAGTTTTCTTTTGTGCTATCGAATCGTGAGAAACTCCTATTCAGTGCTGTTTACAAAGGATGATATTTTCCTTTTTCACTTTTAAACGGCAGATGAATTGAAATTTAGCATAATATTTCTTTGTTAATGCTAATATGGTAAGCTATGTTTTGATTTTTTTTTAAATATCTCTTCTAGATAAGACTATATTGTTTTTATATAGTATGTCTTTATATAATCTATATATGCTAATATGAGGTAAAAATCTATATTTTGATATTTTAAAAAACATATCTTCTAGATCAGGCTATATTGTCTTTCGGAATTCAATAAAATATTTTGGAATTTGTTTGACGCGCAAGTTACCCAACCACTATATAACAACGTATCAGAGGTAAACAAACATTTCTTAATTATTACGTCTATGGCCTTTATTCTCTCTTCAACAAATGACTAGTGTTTGTGCTTTCCTTTAACAAAATGATTAATGACGAGCTAAGATAAGATGTAACAATATTTCGTAACTTGTTTTTTTGAACAGAAAATTTAATTTGAATTAAAAGCAATATAGATAAATATTTATAAAAATGCTCAACATGAACCGTAGGAAGTAACAGTTTTAAGTTTTCAAAAGGATTCTGTAAATATTTTTGTATTTTTAACCAACTTTAACTCATGTACATTTTATTACTTCTTTTATTAGTTTGGAGGCTATTTCTTTATTTTTTAGTTTTAATTTAGTTTTACATTTTTAATGAAGCAAAATGAAGGGAATAGAGGTAAAACTTAATGTAAGAATAACATTTCATGAGTTAAGCCTACAGTTAAAAGCTTCATTTATATCTTTCCTTTACGCTTCTAATTGACACATATTCGCTCAGTCTAGAGAGTTATGAAGATTTGAATGTCAAGCGGCGAATTTTAAACTGAATGGAAGAACTGTAGCCGCATGACTTTTAGTATATAGACGTTTGGCTGTGCTTCGGAAGCGCCGCGCTTGCCGTTCAACAGAAAGGGCTACTCGAGTTGCTAAGCATTATTTTAGGTTGGTAAGAGTTTTGATTTAAACTGGGTTGTTCGACAAAAGTGTATAGTAGCTTTCATTAAAAATACTGTTATTCTAGTTGTTGTTGAGTCTGTGCATTGCAGCCATTCAGACTATTCAGCTGTTTTGCATTTCAGCAAAAAAGTCAAGGAAACTTATTATTTCATATATTAATATATATATATATATATATATATATCCGTTTAATTTACAAAACAATTTTTATCAAAGTTTTTAATTATTTCTTATGAGTTTTTATTTGAATTCAGTTTACATTAAGCCTTTTCAGTAAAGTTTTATAATTTCACTTACGTTTTCAATTCTTTGGATAATATTCTCTTTATTTAAAGGTCAAATTTTGATATTTTAATTTTATCCTTAAGTATTTTATTATTTCACTAAGTTTTAGATTCTTTGAATAGATTTCTCTTTAAAGGTAAAATTTTAATTATAATTTTCCTTTTTTGGGGGAGGGACCAGAATAAAAGGGTTCAGCGGCTAATTCTGGATACAGAAAAGCAAGGATTTTTGTGGAAGGGAGATTTCAAATGATTTCAGAGCTGCTTCTCCTGATGAAGTGGCAGTGAATTTGATTGAATCATTTTTTATTGCCTGTTTAAAGTGTTTTCGTTTTAACATTTTTCTTTATTTATTATTATTATTATTATTATTATTATTATTTTGTATTTATAGGATTATTTGAAATTTATTACTTAAGAATTTCAATTTTTGGTCTTTGTGAAAAATTGGTTCTAAATTACTTATATGTCTTTACTGAGATATATATATATATATAAGTAAATATATACATATATAATTTTATAAATGTTTGAAAGTCATTATTTTCGCTTTCTGGTAGTTAAATTCTTATTTATTATTAACGTAAACCCTTAAAGTAGAAAACAGACAAGATAATGAAAATTAAATTTGAATTTACTTTGGTTGAAAATGTATAAGTATAATAAATCACGAAATTAATTTAAACCAAAATACCTAAAATCCTTAGTAAGTACAGCTTATCTGAACGGAGCTTTTTCATTTACAAAAGGAATGTAATTATTTTTTATTTTTTCTTTTTCAATACATAACACAAACGTGGTTTGTGAAGCTATCCTCTCGAAGTTTCTTTTCTTATTTTAGTGCAAATGTTACAATATTAATCCCAAAATATTTGTTTCATTTTTAGTATTAAATACAGCGGAATCTTGAAGCTGAATTGTCATTATCTTTTTCTAATGAACATAGCTTTCAAATTTGCGATGTGGGAAAAGTTTCTTCGTCCCATCATAGAACAGTAAAAGATTCACACAAACTGACGTACACTAGAGTCCCGTTTACCTGAATTAACAGGGTCCATGCCGTTGCGGATGATATTTTGTTTTCCCATAAAATCCTATGAAAGTTTATTTTGACAAAAAAATGATGGGAAAAATGTACATATGTCGTATACGTAAAGTTATTCAGTCTGTTATTTTAGGAGTAGTATTATGCATCATTATATTGCTAATAATAACATTTATAATGAATTTCCTTACAACACCCAACTTTTTTCGGAATAATTACTAATCCTAGTTCAAACTGGTAATTAATTCTGATTAATTTACGGAGCAAACAGATACAAGGCAAAGCTGTCATAAAATTTATACGATCACTTATCAGAACAAAATTGTTTTAAAGTATTTGTAGTGCTTTAATGTGGTCTTAATCATAATAATATTATTTTAGTACAGCACGTGAGTGAATTTTTGTTATTTAAACGACTGTCAGAATCATTGTTTTTACTTCCTTGTACGAAGTAAAAAGGAAGTATTGTAATTGCGAAAATGCTTTAAAATTAATTCTGAAGAGAATTTTTCGTGGTGTCTGTACGTACGTATATATGTCTTTCGCATAGCTCAAAAACGAGTAGCCTCGCAGCGTTGAAATTTTACATGGGACTGCTATAACATATAGATGTGTACCTCGTATTTTGGCTGCAATCGGCTGCACCAAACGTTTATAAATATATTTATATATATATTCACTCTGTTACACGGCTCAGTGATCTCAGTTTCTTTACTCTTCAATGATTCTAAATTGTGCATTTTTTTCCCTTCAAAATGATTGAATTATGTTGTACTTATATTCCGGTTAAGGTTTTATGTCTTTAGGAAATCTGGAAGATATATTTGTAGAATTATCAACAATTTAAATGCTGTTTATAGGCGGTTAATCCTAATTTTTAAATAAAATGGCGGACATATTTGTTTACATATGAAGAATCTTAGCTTCTCAACAACAAAAATAACGCCTTCATTTATTATTGCGAATTAAATCATGCTTAATCCATTCTGGAATTTATTCGAGGAATTAAGTGTTTAAGATTTACTTCATAATTTTCAATACATACATCTTGAGATTTAATGTATTTTTGCTTTGTCGCGAAGTGAGAACTGAATTTATTGAATGAGAAATACTTAATCGTCTGTGAAAAACTGTTTCTTTTTTGTTTTGTTTGCTTAATTTCTTTTATACATCGTTCTATATTTATTATAGTATTTGCATATAACATATGGCAACGATTAGATAATTCTTCAAATAATATAAATTTTGTGCATTTTGTGTTATAATATGCACGAACTTTAACGCTGTTAAGTGAACCTAACGCCAGAGTGTCGCTATGGTAAACAAATATAGTGATTTTAAAGAGTGAATTTATTCTATTGTGTTTTAGGCGCTATCGACGAAGTAGATTCAATTCAATCCAATATGCTTAAATGAAATGGAAGAAAAATGCGTATAATGTAATATTCCGTACAAGGAAGTCATGTGGTGGTCATCAGATTTTTTCGTTCAGGAATTCAGACAACAAAACTGGCAAAGTTTGCCCTGTAGAAATCTAGGACAGATTACATGATGCTAATTATTAGAAATTTCTAGCATATTTATTTTAATCTGATTATTTTTCTAAATACTATTTTTCTTTTCTATAATTCGTTATTGCTCTTTCCTTCGTAGTATACATACCAAATTTATTTCACACCAAAATGTACAATATATATTGAAATTCAATATAATTTTTACATGTTATTCCTTTATTTTTTAAAACTTATAACGTTGCGCGCCTCTAACTAGCACGCAACCAAGAGGTGACTGTGAAAGCTTGTATAAACCACAGAGTCTTATAAAGGGTTTAAGTCCCTTTTTATTCAACGTACTAATTTACAATTGCGTTCTCTTGACGCTTACAAACGGTGCCAACTCGGCAGTCAAAATAAAAATAAAAACCTGAAAAGAAATTAAAGACAATATTCTAACTACGAGGCTCTCTCAAATAACTAACTCACCGCGTTTTACAATACGGCTGCTAATTCAGCAGACTTGAAGCTCACTGGAACAATTGCAACTACTTCCCGCCAAGCACATAGGCCGCAACGCGGGGTTTTTCAAATCTCTATAACTACCTCCGCGCTCGCTAAGTAAGAATAACTCTCTCTCACCGAACTTGTTTCCTTCTATTTAAATCATACTACTTCCGCTGATAATTTGAATGCTTGCGCGTTCTACTCAAATTTACATATTCTGGCATTGGCAGTTCCAGGGGAAAGTAAGGATTGACAGGAAAGATAGTTTAAACTTAAAATAAATGTTAGTTAAAATAAATATAAACCCTACAAACTGAAAACATTTTGCTAAGGTATATGAAATATAATTCTATTCATTACTGTGCGCACATTTATAAATCATGCTAAATTTCTTGAAATAAATACACCTCTTTTACTCTCCTAACCAAAACGAAAAGACACATTTTGGTTACAAATATGGAAAAAGGATTTTAAGCTACTTTAGTAACATTGAAAAAAATGCATTAATGAGTAATATGTTTAAAACCGTACGAGCTTAGGCAATTACTCTGATAGTTTATTCTTTACTTTATCAAATTTTGTATATTAATGACAAACAAATTTATGTTAAAACAGCGGAATGATATTTTTTTTTCCTTAACGCGAAGTTCCTACCAAGCAGTAAAATATGTGGTCAACTGAAAGTAGATTTCGTTTTTATGTGCATAATTTCTACTGAAAAAGAGAAAGGCCTAAGTTACTGCTTTTAATACCTGTCTAAATGTTGATTTTCTCTGTTCAGTTTTGAAATCTACATTTTTGCGAACAAACTGATTACAATATCCTTGTTAATTTCCGTATTATAAAAAAGTAAAATGTTTGCATTTTTTTTTTCTTTTGTCTCCTAAACTACGCAATAACGTTAAAAATAATTTAAAACTTTACTTTTAAAATGCTCAAGAAATTAAAGTTTCAATAATAAGCACACGCAAAAATTATTTGGATATACTAAGACGTAGAAAAAACATTTTTTATAATTGAAAATGCCTGAAACTGATTAAAACTAAACCAGTTTTTACGGAATAACAGTACATTTATTGTTCTGAAAATACCAAGCTCAGTTTAATTTATTCAAATTTACCTTTTTTTAAAAGTTTAATATTTTATTGCAATTTATGGTTTCAGTAACACGAACTCAACAGTTTAATTTAAAAAGGAAGCCTGGAAAGCATAAAATTCTTTAATAATATTTACTCCCTCTGACTAATTCTGCACCGTACTTACTGTCTTAAATGTTCCGAATACCAAAATAAGCTTTGGGAAGAACGAGAAGGGATAGACGTTTGGCAATTTTATAATTGTAAACATAACTTTTTATTTTTTTAATTAAAAAATTTGCATTTTATTGCACGGAGTATCCGTAAATGCCTTACCTGACAGCAAATTACCTGAACAGAAAAACTAAGTTCATTTATATTAAGGATCCTTAGTTCAATTTTGCAATAATCAGAAATGCATTACAACAGAGTCAACGGTGTCTCCAATTGGCCTAGTCTAAACATCTGAGATTTGTCATATGGTTCTGCATATGATAAGACTTTCGCATCAGAAATGTATCAAAGAGGTGATGTTTAAATAGATGGCTTCATAGCTTCTAAAAAGTGTTCCGTAATGGGATCAAATCACGTATTGTGATGGACATAAGTAAAGGCGTGCCTTCAATTGTTCCGCCAAAGGAAAAATATAAAATTTATTATTTTTTCAATACGTATTTTATTTATAAAATCTTTAAAATAAAGATAAGTACAAAATGTTAAATTAAAATCAAAATTTATAAACTAAACTTTCCAAAAAAATACAGCATATCAAGCCTGCAAAATAAAGAATACAAGTGGAAGCTCAATGATGAAAATATCAGAATAATATCTAATCTGTAGCTTTGTGGTAAATCCTCTGTTTTTGATAACCGCCTTTTAAGCTTATTTGGCATGGAATTCTCCAATGTTTTCATTGCTTCAGAAGAGATTTTGTCGCCTTCTTCTGTCAGAAGCCTTTTAAATGATTCATATTCAATATATTGTATTTTGTTACCATCTTGTCAAGGTCTTCCCTTAAATATTCGATAGGATTTAAGTCAGGGGATTGAGGTGATGGAACTGGAAGTTGTTGCATAAATGAAGCTTACAAGCGCTTTGTTGAAGAATTTTTTAAGGATATTCAAATAAATATGTTGTTCCATTGTGCTGTCAATAAACCGAAGACTGTAGAACCTGCGCGTGACTGGCAGCCTCATAACATCACATCTTTACAACCGCTTTAACATACCTTTCTCGTAATTCAGTTTTCTCAAATTCTCCTTTGCAAAAGCAAGCCTTTCCTTTCGATTAAGTTTTGCTACTGTATAGTTTTTTATGACTAGATTTATAACCAGCCAGAAGAATTTTGCGGGTAGTTGTTGCACAGATTACTTTGTTAAAGTATTCTCTGAGTGTTGCTATGATTGTACTTGAAGAAAGTTTTGAATTCACCTCAACGATATAGACAAATTTTCTTTCTACTCTATGGGTTAGAGTTTTAGAGCGGCTACTACTTCTTGCTTTCACGACACTACCAGACTATTTGAAATATTTTGTTACAGTCCTTACTGTGTATCGACTCCTATTTATTATTTCACCTATTCATAGGAGTGATTTATTCTGATTATATAACACACGCTTACTAGCCCTTTCAAAATTGCGCCGTTCTATTTATTTTTTAAACTTTCTTAATTTGAATTTTAATTTAACATTTTGCAGTTATTTTTATAATATCTTATGATATATCACTTTTAAAACGAATTGCTAAAAATAATGGATTTTACAAATTCTTGAGAAAATGTAATGTGTGTCATCACTTATGTCAATCACTGTGTTTCCTGGGATAACGAAGCGCTTTAATGAGCTGGGCGCAAAACCGTTATGAAAGCCTCTAGCCTTATATCATTCTTACATGTAAATTTTTGAAGGAAAAATATATTATTCTTTCAGCATTTGTTGTCAAAAGTCATAGTATCTGAACAACTAAAGAATAATATTTTTGGTTTCCCAAGGAGAGAGGATGGCTGGTGGATCAACATAATTGCGTTTGCTATGAAGGAATACCATTGGGTTTTGTGCAGTAAAGTGATTGGAAGAACATTAGGATTTCAGCCTGAAACACTAAGTTACGCTTCTGCAACCTACCCTTCTTCTTTGTAAACATATGTAAGAGAAATATGTAAAGTAGCATAACATATGTTTGTAAACATATCTTAAAAGTACATTATAAATGTCTACATGGCTCCAGAGGTAATTTACTGCTGAGTAAACTGAAATAGATGTTTTTTTACCTATCAGTATGTAAGATAATGAATCGCAGAATGTAATATTATTATCCGTCGGCAAGGTGATTTCATAGAAGCAGCAAACTTGCTTTGATGAATTCCTAGAGTAAACGGCCATAGTATAAGAATCATGGTACTTGTTTATTTACGCACTGCGGACCAAACCTCTGTCAAACATTTCGTAGATAGCAAGTTTCCTTCAACTAGTTGGTACACCTAATTACAAGAAGCGGAAATTGTAAGCAGTAAAAAGAATAAAAAAGTATTATGTAATCAAATATATTACAATCATTTCGCCTATGGGGGGAGGGCAAGGTCCACGCACCGCTGATTCTTGGAATCACATTGCTGACAACTTGGAAATTTCGGCAGCGAATGAAGTTTCATTTAAGGTATGTTTTATGTGCTTATTCATGCTTTTATTTATGCTTCCTTCTAAATAGAATCTATGCCATGCCAAACTATTCAGAGTAACTTCCAATTGCGTCAGGAAACTCTGTTAGGTACCCTACGTCTTAAGCTAAGCATTTTCTCATACCTTAGAAAGAAGTAGTCCAGAGAACGAAACTCTATAAAACAAAAGAACATTTATTAAACTTAACATAATATAAAGCGAAAGAAATAAAAAAGGATTTCATCTTCTATCAATTCTTTGATCTTTCTGTCTTTATCCGTCTTTATCTTCGTACCAAGCAAAAGCTCGAAGGATGTCGAATTGATACTCCTCTGAAAAGTCGAATTAATAATTTGTGGGACGTCATTCACGTGTTTGTACCATTTGGTAGGGTCATCTATAGCCAACTTAGAAATGACCGATATGATAGTGGAATTCAACCGTTCTACTTGTTCTTTGGCTCTTGGTAATCCTGTTGTGGTTAAGGATGAATGAATATTTTCCTTAGTACAATAATCAGCAAATTCTTGAGAAGTAAATGCTGTACCTCTGTCACTATATTGCAGGATTTCGAAACAATGATTTTTGAATTTCAAGTTTAGCTATTACTTCATTACTAGAGGTGGTTTTAGTTGGATATAACCAAACAAACTTCGTAAACGAATCAGTAACCGCGAAAATGTATTTATAATTCTTGTTAGAACTTTCTAAAGATCCTAAATGGTCTATGTGGTAAGTGTTTAGAGGAATATCTTCTTTAGGTAAAGGATGTAATAATCATTCCTTCTTTCCAGATTTCCGGTTGGCCAGTATACAGGTAATACAATTTTCGATATATTTTTCAATTTTCTTTTTCAATTTAGGGATATAAAAATGTTGTCTCACGTGTTCTTCAGTACGTTTGGCAGCAAAATGACCTCGTTCATATGCGTCTTTAATTACTTCAATTTGCATAATCTCAGGTACTACTAGTGCTTCAATTCCATTCACCATTTTGTAAAGCACGTCATTCCGCAAACAATAATCTTCATATAGCTTATACTTCAAAACGTTTTTTATAACTTTTATATTTTTATCAGTTTCTTGAGCTTGAATTATCTTAAATGTTACACCATCTTGAATTACCATACATACAGGATTTCGACTAAGAGCATCCACATGTCTCATACGTGTTATATAAAAACATTATAGAAATTCATACTTAATAATAACTACTGAACATCATTTCTGTGAAATAACTAGTGTAAAAGTTCATACTGGATTATGAGGTAGTAAGCTGTGTGTATAAGTCACATAACAGAACATTTCAATCAATATTGTACCAAATCGCAAAACTGTAATAAGAGTAGTTATCATAGTGTAACATAAAACAAAATATGCAAACACTTCTAAATTACGAAATTTCGTTGTGTATTGTCAAAACCCGTTCTATGTTTAAGGTCCAGTGTAAAGAGCTAATTACAATAATTACAAACAGGATAATAGAATCAAACTAACGTTTATTTATGGTAGGAAAATATTTTGATTACAAATCAGAAGAGAGTCATGACACTCACTATTTACGTTACAATTAAAACGTGGTGGCTAGATCAATTAAAGTACTGAGGAATCAACAGAAAAGGATGACATACCCCTCTTTAACATATATAAATATACACTTTTCACACTTCCGAATTTTGGATCCATCATACAATTTTTTTTTTTTTTTTTTGAAGATTACTGGTTACAGGCGAACAAATTGATCCATGGGAAAAGATCTGGAAGTAAAAAAGAAGTTATTAAGTTGATAAAATTTAACTAAGGCTATTGTTTCGGAGGCCAGGCTTCCCTCCTATGGCTGCTTCCACCCAGTAGGACACAAGTCTTCCCTTCACAGGCCATCAATGAAAAAGTAAATAAGCAAGACATATAGATGTTGAAGCCTCTCTTCGGTGCTGGTTATTTTACGTTGCTACGTCTACGATGCGGCTCCCCTCCAAGCTGCACGGCAAAGAAGACATCTTTTTCCTTCTGGTGTTTCGAAGGTTCTCATGAAAATTTCTTTTCTCCGTCTCCCAGTCTCTCCCTGAAAAACACTACGCAGCCGCTTTAGTAGCTGGCGCGTTTTTTGAAAACTTGGCATAGATGTTGATCAGCAGGAAGCCAAAACCAGCAAACCAATGCTAGGAATCTTCACGAGAAGGGGTTTCCCAACTTCCAGAGGAGCCGTTTTTCGCTATTCCATCGTTCAACTTCCAAGGCCACACCAATGTGTCATCAAAACTGCAGACGGAAACAGGGGGGAAGAAACTAGCCTCCCTCCAGGGTCCCAATCGATAATGCAGATCTTCTATCTCAACGAATATTTTCCCCCACCGTAAGTATGCTGTAGAACATCTCTATGCTTGTCTGGTCCAGCAAAACAGGGTCCTCTTTTCGTCAAAACATATGGTATATCCATCCAGCACTTCGTCCTCAACACATGGTGGAACGCTTGGTAGAAGGAATTTTTGGGTGCAGTACAACCGCTGATAAGAGTATCCGCTGAAGGAAATCCAAGCCGAGAGCAAGGGGTGAAAGATCTCTGAACCAAGTTAATACAAAATGACTTTGGGAAATTAAAAAAATGAAGCCACTAATTACACATCATTATAATTCATAATAAAAACGTCAGCACTGTAATAATTGTTTCCTCAGCCACAAATTAAGTCTACACTCATATTATTCAAATTAAATACAAATACAATCAATATATATATATATATATATATTTTCTCTTCTACCGCCAGTCAGAAAGTATGTATTCGTTTAACTTTAAAAGAAAGAGGGATACAAATTAAATTACTTAAGGTTAAGAAAAAGAATTAACACACCAAAAGTGCAGCAACAAGGCTTAAACTAAAATTAAAGTTAAAAGTTAAACAACCTTAAGGGTCAAAACAACTAGATACAAAAACCAAAAATCTTAAGTCCCTAAACTCAAATTAAAATTAAACAACTTCAACTCAGAACTTTTAAAGTAACCTAACCAAAATTAAAGTTTACAAAAGTTACAATTTAAACTTACAACAACTTTAAACGGAAAAAAAAATAAATAAAAAAAATAAATAAAACTTTAATTACAAATCAAAAGTTAAATAAGCAAAACAACTTAAGCTTAAAAAAAATAAAACGGGTAACGGGTAAAAAATAAAACATAACATACGGGTTCCAGATCTGTGTCCGATTGTGTAATCATAATCTTGTAAAATTAATGCCCATCTAGTTATTTTAGTACAAATGTCTTTCTTGCTCATAGTTTGTTTGAATGCATTACAATCTGTCCCGATTTTAAACGGTATGCCTAATAGGTACACTCTGAATTTTTTAAGAGCTTCTACGAATGCTTTAACCTCAAATTCATAGCTCGAATATTTACGTTCAATCTCTGTCATCTTGCTACTCATATAATAAACCGGATGCATCTGATTATCAATTAAGGATTTCTGTAACAGAACCTCACCATAACCGTCAGCACTAGCATCAGTGTGTATTTCGGTTTCTGCTTTCCGATTATAAATACGCAAAACAGGTTCAGATGTCAAGATGCGTTTCAATTTGTCAAAAGCATAAAGTTCTTTAGTTTCGAATTTAAATTTAGAATCTTTCTTCAGTATATCACTAAGCGGTTTTGCAATTAATGAATAATTAGGCATAAATTTTCTGAAGTAACCAGTTAAGCCTAAATAACTTTGAACATTTTTTACACATTTAGGTTATGGCAAGTTAATTACTGCTTTTGTTTTAGAAGAAGGAGGATATAATTTCCCATCTTTAATTCTGTGTCCTAAGAATTCGATTTTACCCTTCAAAAATTGACATTTCTTAATGTTTAGTTCTAGTCCATATTCCGATGCAGTCTGCAATACCGTTTCAATTTTTGGATTCCCTGACCTTCATTTTCGGAAGGAATAATGATGTCATCTATATAGATTACGACAGTATTGTCCTTTAAAAGATCACGAAATATATCTTAAATATATCTTTGGAAAACACTTGGGCTGTTAGCAAGACCAAAGGGGAGTTTCAAAAATTCCTATTGTCCGTTTTGTGTCATGAAAGATGTGTACTTTTTCCCTTCGTCTGCTTGAACATGAAAAAAAAAAACCGTTTTCCAAATCTAATATTGTAAATACCATTGCTGCCACTAATTTATCGATAACATCATGAATTAATGGGCAGAGGAAAGCAATTACGAATTGTTTTTTATTCAGACGCAGGAAGTCCAGACATAGTCTAAATGAACCGCATATTTTCTACTTAGTACGATATTACTTGCATAATCAGAACAGCTTGGTTTAATGATTTGTTTCTCTAACCATTCCGAAATATGTTTATCAATTTCATGCTGCTCCGCGGGGGAGGAAGCGTCGCGGCGCGCAATGAACTGGAAGTTGATCTGTCAGCACTATCCTCATTTTCAGGGCAGATGTTTTTATTTAATTTGGCTTATAATTCCTTACTAAATGTAGTATTTCATCTCGATGTACTCCATGATATGATTTAAATCAATTTCCTCGTCATTATAAATATCACGAATGCTCATCAAATAGTTTTCTGGGTGCAATTTTCTAATTTCGACTCGTTTTTTATTTTCATTGTCCTTGCCTTATAATATCGGTACCAATGATCGCTTGTAAAAACATTTCGTTTTCTGCGATAACACATATATTTGTTCGAAATGAAGATCCATCAATTTCGAATTCACCTTCATATAGGCTTAATTTTACCATTACAAAAACCCGTTAACTGTACATTTGCCGACTTAAGTTCAGGAGAACCTATCTTCTTATGTATATCTTCTCGGATTAGAGTTACTTGACTACCAGTATCTATTAAAGCATCAATTTGCAAATTACCCAAATTAACAGTTTTATGCATTTCTTTCTGACAAGTCTGAGTTATTGGTGTTACATTTTGGGCATCTTGGATATTTTTAGAAAATGTTTCGGAACAATCTGCGGCTTTGTGTCCAAACAAATTCCATTTACAACACTTAACCCATTAGCCGCTGGTGTTGCGTTGATGCAACGGTCAAAAGAAATGCGTATATAAATATAACTACCTAAGATACTATTTTATACCAGCAGATGATTTTGTGTAGGGAATATTATGAAGATTATTTCTGTAAAAAATATTTGCCTTCAGCAATCATTTTGTTTATAATAATTAATCTCATAATTTAAGCAAAATTTCAGCAAAATTTTAGACCGGGTATTTTTGCTGAAAATATTTAACGAAAGAATCGCCGTCTTTATGAGTGATCTATTTTTATTCAAGGTCACCGTCTATCAGAACATTACATCAGTCAGATGTTTATATTTGTGTTGGTAAGGAAGGAAAAACAGGTGTTGCGCTGACGCAACGTCAGCAGGAAACGGGTAATCAATCTCCTTTTTCACTCATTCCTTTCAATGTTCTAGTTGTTTAAAAATGTCTAGAACGAGGTATCTTACATTAGGAAAAGCCCTTCAAAGATTTTTTGATGAAGAAACAGATGAACACGTGCACACTAACGAATCCTAATTCATCCTCAATAACTAATTTATAATGGCACGAAAATATGTTGCCAAATTACGTCGAAGGATATGTCCTTTACAGCACTTGTAATATTTTCGGTAAACATGAAGAATTCGCTCTGCATTACAACTGCAGCAGCTGACCTACAGCACATAGTGAACGACAGATCCTGGTGTTCGAACATGTCCTTCAGGCAGACATTACATTTCTACGAAAATAAAGCTATGTAGCTACCCGATGGCAATATCGATAACACATTCCGTCGGGGACGCCACTTTTCTTGGGGGCAAAACTTTTTTTTTTTTTTTTTTTTTTTCAAAAGTGGCGGCGGGGACGAGGCAAGAAGGAAAAGGAAAGGAAGCTAAATCTGCTCTCGAACCCATCGCAATATCCCCCTCAAGTGGCCTTATTGCTAGAGTGATGAGTGAAATATATATTGCTTTATTGAGGTTATGCGTTTATGTTCTTAAAATTTTCTTTGATTTCGGAAGTGTTTCGTCCACTTCGAAATGATTTCAAAACGTAATTTCTAAAATTTCTATAAGGCCAGAAGTCTTTAAATTAAATCTGATTGACTCGACCTTAAACGGAAGCATTTAATCACATTCTTTATATGGGATTAAAAGGCTAAAATACTTTTCTTACCGGCTTAACAGAAACTCTTATGAACCTTATGAAAAATGAAATAAATATAAAAACATGAAATATTTCAAGGCGATTTCTTCCCGCAGAAGACCACATCAAAAGTGAAAAATATTTCTTAAAATTTAAATAAATATTCCGTTCAACATTACACCACAGAGATGATTTTCTTCACAACAGATAAAATCAGAATTGCTTGGATCCACGGGTGCCGTATAAGAGATGTTTCAGGGTATTAAAGTACAAAAATGTTAAGATGGTCTTATGAAACAAATTTATATAAGGGATATTTTACATCCCTGCTATTCAACAGGATAAACCTTTACTCTTCATTTTTCTGAATATTAAATTTCATCAGATCATCAAGTTAACTTTTTTTTTTTCCTTGTATGGCTTCAAACTGTTTTTTCCTCGTGCATGGAATTCCAAGCATTTTACTTCGGTAAGTATAGACTTTCTTAAGCCAACTGCCTATTTTCAAGGGTAGTTTAGCAGGTCCTGTTCTCAAGTGAAGCATGATAAATCTCTCGAAATGACCCATGAAGGCAGCTGAAATATATTATGTTGCATTTTTCTGACTTATCCTATGTTTCAGTCGCTTGAGTTCTTTTCTTTCAAATGACAATCTATATGAAAAATAAAAAAAAGTCATGCATAAAGCAGGTGCATAAGATACAGCTTTGTATTAGTTAACATATATTAATCTTTTATTAAAGTGATACAATGTCATACTCTGTTTTACGTCATTCATAACACTGTTTACGTCATTCATAGCAGAGATTGCCCTTGTTTTTTGATTGGAAAGAATGGTGTATGTAAATATGTAAAGATTGATATAATTTTAAATAAAAATTAGATTTTATTCTTTTAAAACCGAAGAAATATTTCCATTATGTTTTGATAAGTGAAATCATTAAGGGTTGAATCGATATTCTGAAGTATAGAATCAATATTTAATTACACAGTAAAATTAGAAATGTAAGAATCAATATCTGAAATCTTTACAATAATTAAATTTTCCATTTAAATTCTTCATAACGCAATAAATTTCAGAGATTTTGATTTAGCTTTTTGAAGAAGGATTATTTCCTAATAATACTGTTAAGATATTAGGAAGAAAAATTGCTTTACAGGAGCCGTTGATCTTTCACCAATGAATGTTTGAATTCTGACCTTTCATCAAAAATATAGCAGCTAAATTAAGAGCTGCGTTGTTTTATCAAAATTACGTGAGATGGCTTAACATATTAATAATAAAAAAATAAATAAATACATAGTTAATTTTTTGAAATATCCTTCTCTTTATTTCCGTAAGATAAGCCTGATCTTTAATTAGTTTACTAATTGAAAGAGAAAGGAAATACAAATTGAAAGCGAAACATGCATATGAAAAATTTAAAATAAGGGGAAAAAACAAAAAAACTTAAGTTTACCATGAATGTTTAAAAGCATTTAATAGGTTTCGAGGAGAATAGCACGTAGGTCTTTCTTTTTTAGGCGCAGAACAATTTCTGAAAAATTAGGAATAACCCAAAATATTTTCATTAGTACAAAATTTTTTTATGAATTCCAGTCCAGAATGACTATTTAGCTTCGAAATGGGATTTTTCGTCGAATCACTATAAGCGCATCATTTCACTTTTCATTCAAGTCTGTTGCTATTGGCAAAATGTAAAGTATTTATCTTTCAGATGAGATAGAGGCCGATGAACTCAGAAATCACGTGACTTGTGTACAGTTAATGTAAACAAACAAGATCATTCTTCCTCTTCTCTTACGGAATCTATCCCATCGAGTCTGTCCGTTGTAGATTAAAAAGCTAAGCTATTTAAAAGCAATAGATGCAATTCTTAAGAGTATTCTTTTCTTACTTGTGAATCGGATTGATTTAAATAGTAAAAAATGCATTTAACTCCTGATTTATCTAATTAAATATATTTAACATTTTCAAAAAATCATAATATAATATATTTTTATTATGTATTTCATATTTTGGAAAATTTTGATGAGTTTTTGATTAGCAAACTCTACAATTTGAAAGTAAGTGTGTTATTACTATGTGTTGGAAATTCTAAAGATATGCTGTTTTCAAATATTTTGTGATTTTGTTGTTGAATTGAGTTTTATGTAGCCTAACTGCGGAGAACGGGATATTTAATAAATAAAAACCCAAAAAATGTTAATAATAAAAAGGCAAAAAGTTTTTATAATTCATCTTACTAAGGGAATAGAATACTGGTGTGATAAATTGAGAGAAGACTGAAAAAAATAAGGAAAATTTAAATTTTATTGCATCGGAAATTTTAAACATACGCTGATATGCTCTTTAAAGCTTTTGCGATTTTGCTATTGAAACGCATATAGAGTACGTGCGAAAAAATAAACGAATGGATAAAAATAAATTAAAAAAGAATGGATTAGCAGGAGTTGGTGCAACAGCAGACTGGTAAACGGAAGGCTCAGCGACAACCTAAAAACCTTAACAAACCCTTTTCGGTGACCTTTAAAACCAGAAACCTTTCAGATATACACTGGTTATCATAAATTAAGGAAAATCAC
The DNA here is from genome assembly GCF_044657685.1 of Stegodyphus dumicola. Lineage (NCBI taxonomy): Eukaryota > Metazoa > Arthropoda > Arachnida > Araneae > Eresidae > Stegodyphus > Stegodyphus dumicola. The sequence goes on along the minus strand of NC_140772.1, from coordinate 90,987,989 downwards.
AAAAATAGCGATAACTCCCTCAAAAATAAGCCAAACCGTGTAAAATTTGAATATGTTGCCAAGTAAGAGTAGCTGAGTAAAACTCCAATATGCAAATTAGTGGCGCTTCACTAGGAAAACGTCATCTGCGAGGAGCATAAAAGTCCATGTTTGAGAACAAGCTCACATATTTCACTGTGACAGTGACATCAGAAATTTGAGATAGCCAATTCGTAACAATGATCTCCAGGCATCATTTGCCTACAAAACTACGAAAGAAAGCCATTGGGAGATTAAAAGCAGGACAAAGTCAAACATAAGTGGCCAGATGGTTAATGTGAGTCCTTCTGTGGTTCATAGACTTTGGAGACAATTTCAAAGCACAGATTCGGCACTAGGAGGTTCAGCCAAGGACGGCCAACTGCTACGATGAGCAGCGATGACCGATATTTGGCATTATGTGCACTCAGGAATAGAACCGCTACTCCGAATCTTTATAGATCCTCCTTTGCTGCAGCCACCGGAAGGTTGGTGTCAACGTCAACTGTGCGTAGAAGGCTTCACGAAAGTGGTCTGTGTGCGAGGCGAACAACCATTTGCGTGCTGCTCAAGTCACGCCATAGGAGGAACCGTTTGCAGTGGGCACGACAACATGTCCACTGGACGCCTGAACAATGAAGGACTATTCTCTTTACGGATGAGTCAAGGTTTAATCTAGAACGCAATAGTAGGCATTATTTGATATGGAGAGAACCTGGAACAAGCTATCATCCGTCAAACATCCGTAAAAGAAATGCATACGGAAGAGGCAGTGTCTGTGTTTGGGGTGGCATCTCTTTGGGTGGACGCAGAGGCCTACATGTTTTTCCAAGGGGAACCATGAATGCTCATGTTTATAGAGATGGCATCCTTGATGCTTATGTGCGCCCATATGCAGGGGCAATAGGTGATGCTTTCCTGTTACGGGACGACAATGAAAGACCACACAGGGCTCGCATCGTATATGATTATCTTCAGCGGGAAACAATTATGCGCATGGAGTGGCCAGCTCGATCCCCGGACTTGAATCCTATCGAGCACGTTTGGGATGCTTTAGGCAGAAGTTAACTGCTCTCAGTCCACCCCCTTAAACCCTTTCAGCGCTTGCAACTGCTTTGCAAGAGCAATGGCTCTCGCTTCCTATGGAACTGAGAGACCGCATAATTGAAAGCATCACACATCGCTGAATGTGCTGTATTACTTCTAGAGGCGATTATATTCCATATCGAAGGTACTTTTACTATAGCAAACTGACATCTTCGATTTGTTCATTTTATACATGTGCTAATTTCTATACTACCATAATTGTCTGGTAATTTCTTTTTATGTTATTTGATACCTTACTATGTGTTGTATATTGTGGGTAAGTTTCATAAAATTCTACATGTAACTTTTTCAGTAATCGTGATTTTTGTGATTTTTCCTTAATTTATGATAACCATTGTATATATATTTCTTTCTTTTTAATCTTTTTTATTTTGCTGCTGAAAGATCGTGACCTGTGTCTTTTAGTCCTAAAAATCCACAGAATTTTCCTCTCACTATCTCTGCCAAACTAAGGTTTTCGTTTTTACTAAATTATAGTAGAATTACTAGATAAAAACAATATTTATTTATGACCTCCACAGAATTTTCCTCTCACTATCTCTGCCAAACTAAGGTTTTCGTTTTTACTAAATTATAGTAGAATTACTAGATAAAAACAATATTTATTTATGACCTCCACAGAATTTTCCTCTCACTATCTCTGCCAAACTAAGGTTTTCGTTTTTACTAAATTATAGTAGAATTACTAGATAAAAACAATATTTATTTATGACCTCAATTACTATTTCATTTCCGCTTTTAATTTTTGAACACCGAGGAAAAAATTAACTTTTTGCAGCAAACGGAATATGCGCTCTGAGGAAATAGGAAATATTGCTATTAAAAGAAAATACGTTTGAGCAAATAATCTTATGAAATAAATGCACAGATAAGTCTAAAATAATTCAACTACTTCTTCATTAAGTTAGAACATATGTTTCAATTTCCTTAAATAAAAGCATGTAATTCTATTTCATTAAATAAGCGCATATGTCTCCAGTAATGGTTTGTAATACCACAACAAGATTTTTTCCCTGTTATTTTAATAACTCGGTTAAATTTTATGTTCTTCTTCTTGAATTCTTGGAAGATTAATTCTCAGACTAGTAGGTTAATGAAAACTTAGCTTAAAATCCTTTCAGGCGTTGAACTGGAAATTGCATAGGAATTTCTTTTTCATCATAAAGTTATTAATTTACATACATCTCTTAAAAATATTGATTATTAATTTCCCTACATGCTGCAAAACAATATTTAGATGTACAACGCAATCTTTTTTTGTTAGCTCTTAATTAATTTGGGAATTAATTGTCTAAAAGAGATTTTTACACTGCACAGCCGTTATATCACTGCCAATGTATCTGAGACATTTCAGTTTTCTTAGTGTGATATAACGCAATTTTACAGTTAATTAATGTCATATATTGGCCTAAATAAAGTCTATTATGTGAGAAGGTATATTTTAATATTTTAATATATTAGTTTATTAAAATTTATTACCTTTATCAGTAATTGTACATGAAGAGTCTAGACACTGTGAGGCAGAACGAATACCGAATAATACGTATGTTATAACGTTTTAGTTAATTAAGAGTTTTGTAGTTGATCTTTCTATTTTCTTGCTTCATCTCAACACACTCTCTTAGAAAACACATTCATAGATAGCAATTTAAGACTCAAATGCTCACGCACATGAAAGAACCCTCTGGTTCCATTTTTGCTCCATAGTTTTACCTGCGTTCACTCGCTGCTGCTAAGCTGTTAGCTAGAGATTGCATTTCCCTTCAAGCTAGTGTAATCTTCCATATAGGCGAAGTTCACTTTTTTGTTGGAGATGATTAGTTTAGAATGGCGAGATGTGTAAGAGACAGAAATCCCTTGACTAATATAGAAAGCAATTAAGATTTTATTGCTACTTTAAATTGTCCTAATTTCGTCTTGCAGCCTTGGATGGTATTGCAGTTATTGGAGGCAGCCTGCGTTTTCGAAACCGAGGAAGTAGGTGGGTTCGATTCCCATTTAAAGCTTGGTTCTATGTATTTGTTCTCCCTCCTACTAGGTGCGTGAATCGGACTATCCACTGCGGTGTATCCTGGATAATGCTCTCGATCACGTGCCGACTAAATGACCGGTGGATTCTGACATTTCAGACAAATAGTTCCGTGCTCTGGAGATAAAAAGGCTCCCCCCCCCCGTAAAGTGTTGTCATTGCTCGCTTTTTATCGTTGAGTTTGCTACTCAAAAATTCGTTAATGTTTTACAAAATAGGAAGTCGATAATAAAACAAATTCCAAAATTCAAATTTGGTCTTCCACATGCCCATATTCGTAGAAGAATTACGTCATTCAAAATTCGATGACTCTATGTACCGTTGTTTTATCGCAATGCGAGAAATATACATACATTTATGCAAGTTTTTCATTATTCAATTTCTTCAAATATAATGCAGGACTTAAACATTTGGTGGCAACAATTTGAAAAGTGATTCGCCGTTTATAGTGATTCAACGCAAAATCGCAAAACGCAAACAATATTCCTTCAGAGACAAAGACCCTTTGGACTAAAAATCTGAAAAGTTTCAGATTTTAAATTACGTCCAAAGGGACATTTATTTAACATTTTGTGTGTTACATTTATTTATTAAATATCCCTTTCTTTGCGCTTAAATCATAAAATTCAGTTCCACAGTAATATCCAAAATAGTTTTAAAAGGAGCATATCCTTTAGAATTTCCGATACAGAGCCTCGCGCGCTGGAGATAAAGAAGTTTTTTCTCTACAACGTTGCTATTGCTCGCTTTGAAATCCTTGAGTTCGTTAATCAAAAATTCGTTAAAATTTTACAAAATATGAAATCGATTATAAAACAAATTCCAAATTCCAAATTTGGGCTTCCACACGCCCATATTCGTAGTAGGATTAAGCCATTCAAAATTGGATGGATCTATGTACCGTTGTTTTATCAAAATGCGAGAAATATACATACATTTATGCATATTTTTCATTATTCAATTTCTTCAAATATAATGCAGGACTCTAACATTTGGTGGCAAAAGTTTGAAAAGTGAAACGGACATTTATAGTGAACCAACGCAAAATCGCAAAACGAAAACAATAGTACTTCAGGGACAAAGCCCCTTTGAACTAATTAAAAAAATATTTCATCTTGTAAATTAACAATGGGTTTTGAAATGTAATCTCTATTTTGATTTTGCATCTTACTAAAAACAGAGATATACATATAGTATCGTATATTTAATTAAAATGGTTACTTTTAACCAATACTCACAGAGGTTCTTTATTTTAGTAAAGCGAAGCAAGCAGAACTGTCTGGCGCACGGAAGGCGAAGAAGTTCGTGGAGAATTTCTGAGATAAGAACATTTCTTAAGCTTTGTATTTGCGTTACACATAAACCAAACTATGAAAACATTCATGCTGTCAGACATTTTGAAATCTTAACCTGGACAAACGGCCAGTGTCAGTATTCTTATTCCCTCAACCACTAGAAAGTTTCAAGTTAATAAAAATAGAGTTAATAATCCTTATATTAAATCTTAGATAAGCACTGACGGTTGGCACTGAAGTTTGCTGCTTCGGTTGGATTAGAACTTCATTATATGACAAATAATGATTGGATTTCAATTCTGCTTATTCATTAATAATAGCTATTTATTGTTTCGGCACGAACCGATGCTTTATTCATTACATATTGGAAATATTATGCATAAAATATACAGATTGTGCTTCATGTCTTTGTCAGATAGAGCTGCCTGTTTCAAATAATTATTATTCCGACAGCTGTAATTAATTTTAAAATGTATTTTGGAAATAATTATATTTGAAATAATACAATATTTAGAATCCAGTTATAGATGAAAAGGAATTTGTTTCCTGAGTAGGGCTCTTGACGCTTAATTATGGATTCCAACAGCTGTACTTGTTTAAATGCGTATTTTGGAAAATACCGTGTTTGAAATTACGCTTATGTGATCTAATTTGTTATTATAAATTAAAATTAATTAAGTAAAAACTTCTTAACTCTTTTAATTTGATGAAATAAAAAAAAATAGTAAGCTCTATCCTGTAACAATGAGTGCATATTTTGAATCCATTAAATAAATGTAAATTAATATTCTTCCATTAAATTACATTACTAAATCGTAAATCTCAATTTTGAATATTAATAAAAAATCTGATTAGCTTTATATTTTGTATTTCTAGTTAATCTGACTTTCGTTTTCCTCTTCCAGATTCAGCTGAAATACGTATAGATTTCAAAGCTATAAGTTAGAATTACTGTTTTTATTTTCAGTAACTAACCATTAATAAAAGAGCAAGATGAGAATTATGTAATACTGTTTCGTAATCCATGAGGTATTTATAATTAAATACCTTATGAAAGTTTAGATTTTATAATCATATTTCCAGCCTAAGAAATGAAACATATAAATTAGGTTTGAAATGCTGACTTCTTTAGTGACGTAACATACTTTAATAAAAAGCTGCGAAACTTATTGTTCCATATGGGCCAAGCACCTAAAAATAAGAATGAAAAACGTGTTTCTCATAACTGAATCAATCAAAAAATATGCATTCGTCTTCGTGCGATCCAAAGTACCCTACGTTATGCTAATTAATATTTTTGAAACTGTATACATATTTCGCTAAAATAATTTGGTCTTAAATCAGTATACATTGAAACGTTCAATTCCAAATTTTAATGCGTAGTATTAAATTTTTATCGTGAATTAGATGATCTTTTATTATATTTTAGTCTAAATTATTTTAAATAATTAATTAGGAAGATCCCAAGTTTAAAGTCTTGACAATTAATTTCTTTCGTTCAAGTTAATATAAGTAATCATTTTAAATCTAAAACTGCAAGTGGGGTTACTGTAAGTTGCTAGCAACAAAAATGTTCTATGAAAGGGACTGTGTGTCATGACTAGTGTTTAAATATTATTAGTGTTTAAAAATAGAAATTACTAATTTATCAACTTGAAATTTATATACAATACACAAAAAATATTAAACGTATATTAAATGAATTTATAATTTTGTGTCTAGGTTAATTTGTTTATGAATTCTTTGTATTTAAATATATTTTTATTTGATTACTCTTGGAAATTGTAAAGTCACATTTGTATAGATTTATTTAAAACTGCGTTTAATTAGGTTGATTTTTGAAAAGGAATATTTTTAGTATGTGTGTAGTTTTGCTCTATGTATGGGAACAGAAAAAAAAATCTCATCCATTTGTTGAATCTAAAAGAATGTCATAATTTTGACGGTTTTTAAAAGGATGCCCACTGAAAGAGAGCAGGGTTTTTTACTTATTCTCTGCGGCCAAGTTTCGCCCCTCCGTGAATCTTTCTATGGGAGCCTTTCTGCAGTGTGGCTCTGATTTTATCTGTAAGTGTTGACTACTTAACCTGGGAGTTCTTCATGCCAAACTAATTAATTCTATGATTGCCTTTCCGGTCTTATTGCCATCATCAATTCCATCATTTCAAGCAAGATGTTATGATATAATACCTCCTAGTATATATAAAAAACCCTTCTAATTATCTCAAGCACTCGTACAAGCCTCTACGTTGTCCAGTCAGCCACTCGCTGTCACTTCGAGGCTTGCTAGGTAGCAAGAACAGATCTGATGAAAATTTTCACAGAAGAGTTCTACCATACATTTGCAGAAAGAATAATTTTGTTTTTGTTTTTTGTTTTTTTGTTTTTGTGTTGTTTGTTTATGTTTGTGTGGAGCATTTCAAACCGACGATCAGCTTGCCGGTCTAGTCATTCTACTTGAAACTAGACTTTCTATCTCGCCTTAATAACCTGCTTGTTAGACAAGTAATATTTATTATTTTTCAATTTAGATTTATCCTATCCAATAAGAGTTGCTATCTTTTTCTACCAGTTGCCAGCTACATGGTAGTTAACTATCATGAACTTAAAGAGGGAAATTAAGCTATTTCACTAGCTAATTACAAAAAAAAAAAAAAAAAAAAAAGCAGAAATTGTAATGCTGATTAATATACTATGATATATTGATTCTGCATCTACTCCTGATTAAGAGAAATTTTTATAATCTGAATTATGGACGTAAAATGTCTTTTAAATTATATAAATAAAAAGAAAGGTGTACCTTATTTAAACTTAAATTTGATAAGTATGTTAGTGAATGGAATTCATGTAGCATAAACCGACAATTTTTTTTTTTCTGATTTAGGTTATAAAATTTTGACCTTTTTTTTTCAGAATCAATTTTGCGTACTGCAGATTTATATGTTTTAAAATATATAGTTTAAAAGACTGTACATAATACGTTTATGTGATTGCATAAGTGCGAAGAAATTTTTACAATTATTACCATGAAAAACCTCCTCTGTTGTCTATGATTTTAGAATATTTTGGATATTTTCCGTGAAGAGTATACATATAGATTATATTTCATAACACTTTTTTAATTATTATTGCTCGAAATACTGGTCATACTCTACTACTCTACTGATATGATCTCCGTGAAAAGGTGCATCGCAGAGTTCTACTACTATTTTCATCAAATCAATTCTTAATCAATCATATAATTTATACAGTATTTCTCCCACTTTCCCAGCTTGCCTTCGTGGTGTAGTGGTCAGCACACTGAGCCGGTATGTCCGTGGTTCGATTCCCGGCGAAGGCGTTTGTTAAATTTTCATCTCTCCGGCTTCAAAAAATATACCTAATGTCTCTACAAATTAATCAAAGAATACTTCCTATCTTTATATTAATTAATATCTCACGTAATTACTACGATATAATTAATCAAAGGCTTTCTATCTTTATATTAAATATTATCTCACGTAATTACTATTACTTCGTGACGCTACGCGCAATTAACAACTCAATCTAGTAAAATTTTAATGAAGTTTCTAGAATTTGACATTAGGAAAAACGGCTCCAGATTATAGCATGCGAAAAACAGTGTAGTAAATTTTACGTTAGTATTTTTTAAAATTATCTCCAAAAATACCAGCAGCAGGATAAGAAAAGTAGCAAATAATATGTTATTTTTATTTAAAATGCTGCATAGTCTGAAAAAGAAATTAAATTATCTCTAAACATTTATTTCTCAAACACTGATAATTATTTTAACAAATTAACACTGCTACACATGAGTAACCTTTCTATCTGTACAATTTAACAGTCACATATTTTATGAATTCCTATAAAGGAGATATAATATCTTACCACTTTCAAATAAGCATTAACATCATCTAAACGCTGTTTTATTTGGAGTTTTATTATATGAAAATTTAAGCTTACAGTGCTATATTGATCAGCTGTTACTAATTTATATTAGTAATTTTATTCTTATCCATGAGTCTTAAGTGTGTGTAAGAAATCATTTATTATATACTTCTATCTAAGAAAAAGTAAATATTCTCTTTTATGCATTCCATATTTGAGTTTCTATTAGTCAACTTTAAATTTATATACGCATTTTAAAATAATGCAGTCCTGCAAATAAATCTTCATTTTTATATCTGTGCTTCAAAGCATGCTACGATTTGCTTTCTTATTTTTCCACGAGGATGCATAGGCGGAGAATTAAGTCAAGAGATAGTATAAACTATAAATTAAATTTCCATTTCAAGCATAGCACGGACTTAAAGCCCCTGTATCGTAATTGCTCTCCAGAAATCAATCTGCAAAACGCAAATCCCAAGCTCTTAACCCTACATGAGCCCTATTTGCATAAAATGTACATCTGCAGCGATCAGAAACGCCACTCCGTAACTAATTCCATGTCGTATCGAAGGAAAAGGGGCTTGCATTAATTTGAAATGGAATGAAAAATTTAAATGAAGTTAAAGAATAGAAATTTTTCTACTAGGGAGTAGAGAATGAAAAATTGAATAATATATCAACCTCCGGAAAGCCTGGAAACAAGAATAAAGTCAAATTAAAGATTTGATACAGAATCTTTTCTACTGCGGTTCCTTTTCACAGAATGCGAAGACTGACGTAGGCTTTGAGAAAAGATTTAGTTTAAACCTGTTTAGAAAATCGACTGAACCGGGTCAGAGGAGGCTTAGAAGATCAAACTTAGTTTGACAAATAGAGTCCAAAGGATTTGTAGAAGGATTACGATGTATGGATTTATGAGAAATATCGATAGTAGCACTCAATCTAGTTTGAAGAGATCAGTGACATAACGTCAGTAGATTTGCTGACGTTTCTAGAACTGGGAACAAATATTTGTACTGATTGAATTCCAGTGGCATCGATCAGCAGGAAATATAACTCCACTAAAATTCAATTTCAGAGAAAATTCCGATTTTCCGTCTTTCGGTTTACCTAAGAATCCATTACATGTGAAGTTATCAGACCACGATAAATTTTATCTTGATAAAATTTAGCATGTGTCATACGCTTGCAATATCTTTATCCAATCATAGAATTTCTTGCGCATAACTTACATATATTAAAAAGTAAGAAATTTTTATTTTCAGGTAATCTATATCATTCAACATTCATATATTCTATAATGTTGTAAATGCACTTTCAATGAAGTTTGACGTAAAAAAATACACGTGGCTTAATTTCTGCTAAATTAAAAAGACAAATTATAGTAATAGATTTATTAAGTAAGTTAATTAACTCATTTCATTCTTTTTATTTTTCTCTTTTGTATAGTTTCCCTTCGTGCGTTGGATTTGGAAGGTTTCTCATTATAATTGTATTTTGAAAAATGTTAATGAAAACGTTACCTTCCTGATAAAATGGAAAATTTTTTAAGCTCATCATATAGTGCAGCATATGCGATTCGATAACACGAAAAATCTCTGATTTGTGTTCAGCATTTAAAATTGAAGGAATTAAATTAAGTTTTCAAATAAGGGAATAAATATTAGCTGCATACATTTTTTTATAAATGCAAACATTTGTAAAAGTTTAAGAAGGAAAATGAGAAAAAAATATTTTCGTGCTGTTAAATTAGGATTTGGCAGTAAGAATTTACATTTTCAGTTTCAAATTTCTCCTGTACATGCTTAGTGTGATATATTTAAATTTAATATCTTATTTCATGCTTTATGTGTACTTTTATTACATAAAATTTGACTACTTAAGTTTCCGTACATACCTAATCTTAACTTGATAACTGAATTATTGTCATTTCAAGTCCTTAACAATGGCAATACTAGTCCTTAACAGAAAATAAATGCCTCCATCCTCTACAGAACAAAGATTCGACTATCAGGATAAACAGCGAACATAGTGGTACAATTCCATGCTCCTTAATTATTTCTTGCATACTTAAATCTTACATAATTTGCAACTTGGTGAAATTCGACGGAAATCTAGAAGGTACAAATTGAATCAACATTAAATAATAAGTTGAGATTAAATAAATGTAATAAGTCATATAATTATATACAGCATTTTTGCTATGTAATGCTAAGAAATTCATCATTTTCTAATAATAATCTATCAAAGATTATCATCTGAAAATTTCAATGCCACGATTTTATAAAAAAGAAGATAAATTTAGCGCATGGTTAGTTAAAAACCTATGTAATTATTAACTATTCAGAACTATGTTTATACTTAACAGGCATTATTGAACTTGATAAATGGTTAAAATGAATATTTGATGTCGAAAACACGTCGTTGCGTTCATTGCACAGAACCTGATGCACAACGAAAGAACCTCAATACAAAGTTTGGCGGAAGTTATTTTAGATTCGTAAGCTACGATCTCTACGGAGGTCATGCTCCTAAGCTTTCAGACTCAAATTTCAACGCTGTTTTTTCTTCAATGATTATATTCGAAGTGTATGCTTTTATTCGAAGACTATTGCATAGCTTAATTTCATAAAAAATACTTGGAATAAAAAGATGAAAAATATGATTTAAGTAATTTTCTTGTTTCTAGAACGATGTTTCGGTTTTTATAACAGTCGTGTTTTATAATACGGGTTGAAAAAAAATTGCGAAATATGTGGATGCAATTTAATAATGTTTTCTATCATAAAATATAAATAAAAAAATTGAATTTGAATTAAAATTTGTATTCAGCATTACTGCGTGTTTCTTGCATGATAGAATGATCGATAAATTTCAACGCGAGTTGTTTTGAAAAGAGACACTTTTCCGAAGGTGTCTTTAAAAACAATATCTAAACTGAAAATGTTGGCCTCGAGGTGTCCATGTTCGGATAGAGGACTACATGTACCTAAAATTCGATGGCTGTAGGTGCCATTGCTTCTCCAAAATATTTGAAATATACATACATGAACACTTCTTCAATACTTAATTTCTTTTTATATATAAATAATACACGGCGATAACATTTCGTTGCAACTATATGAAAAGTCTATCGAACACAAAAGTGATATGAACAAAAAGTGAGTTTCGAGATAAATAACACCTTTAAGGTATTTTGCACTCTCGCTGAGTTCGTAGTCTCCTAGTCTGATGTTACACTCATTTCTACTAATCCCCTTTTCCTTTTTAGCTTTATTTATAAGCACCATTTTCTTCGCACTACACAATTTACAGTTCAACAGCAAAATTACGAAAACTCATATTAAGTTTGTAAAACCAACATAGCAGTATACTAATTTAGAAGTCAAACAATAAAAACCAGCGTTATATTTTAAAATTTTCACAAGACTAGTTTCGATGGTTTTACCGAACCATCATCCTCAGCTGCAAAAGCGCAAAGCAGGGACAGGAGAAAAGCTACTGGCGCCATCTGTTGATGAAACCAGAACTAAAATATAATTTCTTTAAAGGCTGAAAGCAAAGATGAATTGGAATTAGGGTCGTTAACTAGAACAGAAAGATTTTTTTGAATGTGAAATGCCTCTAGAAAATCCAGTTCACCAATGGAAGGTGTCTTCTGAATAATTTTAGCAGCAGAAAAATTTAAATTGTGATTTTCGGACCAACCATCGGTTCGGTAAAACCATCGAAACTAGTCCTGTGAAAATTTGAAAATATAACGCTGATTTTTGTTGTTCGACTTCTAAATCAATATTTAGAAGTGTTATTGTATCTTAATTATAGCAGTTTACATTTAGAATTCTTGATGCAGCATTAGGTGTTGCCATACATTTTTCTGTATTTTCTTTCAGTTCATCATATCAGTGTTCAGGTTACGAATTAAGATGGCTTTACAAAACTTTTTATTGTCTTTTTATTATTAACGTTTTGCACGTTTACTTTGTACACTAAATATCACGTTCTTAGCGCTTAACGCCACATAAAATTCGTTTCAACATCAAAATCACAAAATACCTAGAATTTCCAATAGACAGCCTTGTGCGCTGGAGATAAAATGTTTTATTTCGTAAAATGGTGCCACTGCTTGCTTTGAAATCGAACTTGTTAATGATAATACTTTAAAGTTTTACGAAATATGAAACTAATAAAACACATTCGAAATTCAAAATCCGGACTCCAGTGGTTCATGTTCGGGTGGAGGATTACGTTATTCAGAATTTAATGGCTTTTGGTAGCGTTGTTTTGTTTTCTCAGTGCGAGAAACGTACATATATTCATGCAGATTTTTCATTATTTAATTTCTTTAAATATAGCACAGGACAATATATTTGGTGGCAGCAATTTGAAAGGCGACACAACACAATTAAGTTATTCGAAACTAATATCCCATTGGGGACTAACGTCCCTTTTGGACTAAATAACTCATAAAAATGCAGCTTCTTTGATTAAGATGCACTATAAACCTAACTTTTAGTTATGAATGACAATGAAGAGCTAAACTAAATTACTAATAACTACTACTTCTCTTTTAAGATACGAACTACAGAGATAAAGTTTAGATTTCTTAAGCTGAAACACTTAATTATTAAATTTTTTGCTTTCCTGTTTTAGCCATCTGTCTCAAAAAATATAAATTATTCTTAAAAACATAGACTTTAAAAATACAGACAGACAAACTCTTTCAGCATGTTACAAAAGCGTTTTTATATAATTGCCAAATAAAATTAAATAAGATAACATAAGGTTAACACACCAAAAACATTTCATTTCATGCTTGAGAGAAATATATGTAAAATTTTGCTTCGAAAAGGAAATAAATTCATAAAATGTATCTTTTCATATTATTTTTGAAACCCTGTACAAATTGTTTGTTGATAAAATTTCAGACTCCCACGAGCAGAATTTTTGTTCATGATGAAAGTATATCCAATTATAGTTTCGTATACTGGGATCAAGCTTTCATAGTACGGAATTGCATTAGTCAAACTTAATTCTACTGCTTGCATTTATAAAAGATGGATTGCATATTGGTCCAAGAGGTATCATTTGTCTTTACTCTTTACTCCTTTATATTGAAGAAAGGATACCGAAAACCGGATTTGAGTAAAAAGTTACTGCAGTGTGAATATTTAATCATTGCTCTGCGGCCTATAGTTGTAGGTCTTAGTTTTGAAGCAAGCAAAAAATTTAATCCTTTTGTACTCATTTTATGATTCTTGAAAGTAGATATCTAATTTATACTGGACATTTAATTGAGAGAAAAGTGTTTTTGTGAATAAATTTGCAATTGACATGGATACACGTCTTGATTTCATCCAAACATGGCTACTTTTTGTATCTTCCTGCTTGTTTTGGATGCTAAATACTCAAATAATGAAAATCTTCAATTCGAGTCTAGCCGGAGGATTTCCACAGTTGAACCATTAATTAAAAAATTCTGATGAGGACACCACATGACTTTCTGGTACGACCTATCAAGTTATGCACATTTTTGCTACATTTCTTTAAACTTATTTTCTCAAATTTCATTAGATATACATTTCTTATTCAATTAATTCAGTTCTCACTTCGTGGCAAGGCAAAAGTACATAAAACTGAGAACATCTTCATTAAAAATTGTTCAATACAGAAAAACATAAAACACCAAATACAGTTAAAATAATTGAAAAAACAATTTTTACAATAAAAATTACAGTTTCTCTGCAAAAACAAGCAATTCTGTCGGCGTAGAAGAAGGCACATTTTTCGGTGCATAAAACTAAAAGTTTCCTTTTGCTCCCACTCAGCAAAAAGACGCTGAAAGCACAGACAGATTAATTACAATTTAATTACAATACTTAATTTACAATTGAAATTAGATTGTCTAAGCAAAATAAGCAAATATGCCAGCGAGCAAGAAGGCAGATTTTTCGGTGCATAAAAATGAAGATTTTGCTTTTGTCCCCACTCAGTAGAAAGTAAGAAACTCACTCAATAAGTTTCAAATGTAAACAAAGGTGGTTTCGTTAGGCTTAGTAGCCCTTAGACAACTTTAAATTGTTGATCATTCTGCAGCTGTATGTTCTGGGGCTATTCCTTTTGAGTTATGCGATATATATATATATACGTACGTACAGAAGTCACGAAAAAATCTTTTTGAATCTATTTTAAATCCATTTTTCAATCCGTTTTTGGAAAAAGAGTCCTTTACTCTGTCTGTACGTAAAAATGTCACGTACAAACATCGTTTAAATGGATTCGAGAGCTGTCAAAATTGATATTTTCATTGAAATACGATACCCGAAATTGTTCGCAATTACAGAACTTCTTTTACTTTGAAGAATATGAAGCTCCGTATAGTATATGGATACAGATAGGTGTCAAAATTTGAAAGTACGAAATTCTAATAAAGTTTTCAGGTCTCGCAGGAAATATAAAAGAGACATAAAACATTATTGCTAAATTGAAATTAATGTTGAATAGAAAAATTTTAGATTGTGTTATTATTTATACCAACGTATATATTTTTAATATTCCTTCAACCATAGGAAAATTTTAATTGTGACAAAAGTAGCGCAGACATAATTCCATTAGATAAGAGAATAAAAAGTAACGAGGGAAGAAAAATGTATGGGAGTAGCTGTGAGCGAATTATATGAGACGCATAATATAAACTTCACAAAAACATTGTTATGCTGTTTTGGATGAAACACTTTTAGAATGCACGGACAAATACGCAGTTTTGAGATGAATATTCTTTCAAAACCCCTTCGGTATCTATTGAAAATGCTTTCATTGTTATATGCTGAACCTATCTATATAGTTAAATGCATAAATCTACCTCGAAAATTTGTCTCGATGCAATACGATATTTTATCCAAGATGTGGATGGAATGTAATCCAGTGTATAACACAAGGAAGAAATTTATGAAACAAAAATTGGTTGATCTCCTTTCATATAAAAAGTTTAGACGTGGACGTTAAATGACTTCTTTGTATTCTCTATTAAATTATACAAATGTTTTGCTGCATTTCATTTAAACACAATTTTCCGAATTATTCTAACTTAATTAACCGATTCCTAAAGGCAAGTCGAAATTTGAAAATTTTGAAATTAAATGTCTGGTCAACTTTTGTGGTGCGAGAATCAAACTTCTTGGATATTTAATTTTACTTCCTTGTACGAAGTAAAAAGGAAGTATTATAATCGCGAAAAGCTTCAGGCAGCATATTTCAACGAAAATATCCACTTTGACTGTTTCGAATGCAATTTAACAATGTTTTTGCATGATATCTATACGTAAGGACAGAATAAAAGACTATTTTCCTCCAAAAAAACTAAAAAACTGATTTAGAACGAATTCTGAAGAGAATTTTTCTTGGCGTCTGTACGAACTTATGTGTACGTTCGTACGTACGTGCAAGCGTCTCGCATAACTCAAAAACGAGTAGCCTCAGAACGTTGAAATTTTGTATATAAGACTACTATAACATGTAGATGTGCACCTCGTATTTTGGTTGCAATCGGCCGCGCCAAACGTATAGAAATATATTTATAAATATATCCACTCTGTTACCCGGCTCGTGATCTCAGTTTCTTTACTCTTATATGTTTGTAAATTGTACATTTTTTGCTTTAAAAATGATTGAATTATGTTATTTTTATCTTCCGGTTAAAGGTTTTATGCCTTTCGTAATTCTGCAAGCAATATTTGTACAATTACCACCAATTTAAAAGCTTTTTAAGTGCGGTTAAGTTTTAAATAACATGGCGGACATATTTGTTTACATTTGAAACAGCAGAATTGTAGATTTGTTGCCAATCTAGAGAGACTAAGCTTCGCAACACAAAAATAACGCCTTCATTTATTATTGCGAATTAAATCATGCTTAATCCTTTCTGGAATTTTTTCGAAGAAATAAGTGTTTAAGATTTACTTCGTAACTTTTAATACCAATGTTTTGAGTTTTTATATATTTTTGCCTTGTCTCGAAGTGAAAACTGAATTAATTGAATGAGAAATACTTAATCGTCTGTGAAAAAGTGTTTCTTTTTTGTTCTTTTTGCTTAATTTCTTTTATACATCGTTCTAGCTTTGTTATAGTATTTGAATAGAACATGTGGCAACGATTAGATAATTCTTTAGGTGATATAAATTTTGTGCATTCTGAGTTATAATATGAACGAAATAAAATATTGTTAAGTAAACCTAGCGCCAGAGTGTCGCTATGGTAAAAAAGTGAATTTTAAGGAATGCATTTATTCTATTATGGTTTATACGCTGTCGGCGAAGTAGGTTTAATTCAATCTAATAAGTTAAATGAAATGCAAGAAAAATGCGTTTAATTTAATATTCCGTACAAGGAAGTCATGTGGTGCACACATCAGATTTTTTTATGATTTATTTTTACTTCCTTGTACGAAGTAAAAAGGAAGTATTGTAATCGCGAAAAGCTTCAGGCAGCATATTTCAACGAAAATATCCACTTTGACTGCTTTCGAATGCAATTTAACGATGTTTTTGCGTGATATCTATACGTAAAGACAGAATAAAAGACTCGTTTCCTCCAAAAAAACTAAAAACTGCTTTAAAATGAATTCTGAAGAGAATTTTTCGTGGCGTCTGTACGAACGTATGTACGTACGTGCGTGCGTACGTACGTATCTCGCATAACTCAAAAACGAGTAGCCTCAGAAAGTTGAAATTTTGTATATAAGACTACTATAACATGTAGATGTGCACCTCGTATTTTGATTTCAATCGGCCGCGCCAAAGGTATATAAATATATTTATAAATATATCCACTCTGTTACCTGGCTCAGTGATCTCAGTTTCTTTACTCTTATATGTTTGTAAATTGTACATTTTTTGCTTTAAAAATGATTGAATTATGTTGTTTTTATCTTCCGGTTAAGGGTTTTATGCCTTTAGTAAATCTGTATATATATTTTTAGAATTATCAACAATTTTAAAATTGTTTAAGTGCCGTTAAGCCTAATTTGATGGCGGCCATTGATGTTTACATTTGAAACAGGAGACTAGTGGATTTGTTGCTAATCTAGAGAAACTTAGCTTCGCAACAACAAAGATAACGCATTCATTTATTATTGCGAATTAAATCATGCTTAATCCTTTCTGGAATTTTTTCGAAGAAATAAGTGTTTAAGATTTACTTCGTAACTTTTAATACCAATGTTTTGAGTTTTTATATATTTTTGCCTTGTCTCGAAGTGAAAACTGAATTAATTGAATGAGAAATACTTAATCGTCTGTGAAAAAGTGTTTCTTTTTTGTTCTTTTTGCTTAATTTCTTTTATACATCGTTCTAGCTTTGTTATAGTATTTGAATAGAACATGTGGCAACGATTAGATAATTCTTTAGGTGATATAAATTTTGTGCATTCTGAGTTATAATATGAACGAAATAAAATATTGTTAAGTAAACCTAGCGCCAGAGTGTCGCTATGGTAAAAAAGTGAATTTTAAGGAATGCATTTATTCTATTATGGTTTATACGCTGTCGGCGAAGTAGGTTTAATTCAATCTAATAAGTTAAATGAAATGCAAGAAAAATGCGTTTAATTTAATATTCCGTACAAGGAAGTCATGTGGTGCACACATCAGATTTTTTTATGATTTATTTTTACTTCCTTGTACGAAGTAAAAAGGAAGTATTGTAATCGCGAAAAGCTTCAGGCAGCATATTTCAACGAAAATATCCACTTTGACTGCTTTCGAATGCAATTTAACGATGTTTTTGCGTGATATCTATACGTAAAGACAGAATAAAAGACTCGTTTCCTCCAAAAAAACTAAAAACTGCTTTAAAATGAATTCTGAAGAGAATTTTTCGTGGCGTCTGTACGAACGTATGTACGTACGTGCGTGCGTACGTACGTATCTCGCATAACTCAAAAACGAGTAGCCTCAGAAAGTTGAAATTTTGTATATAAGACTACTATAACATGTAGATGTGCACCTCGTATTTTGATTTCAATCGGCCGCGCCAAAGGTATATAAATATATTTATAAATATATCCACTCTGTTACCTGGCTCAGTGATCTCAGTTTCTTTACTCTTATATGTTTGTAAATTGTACATTTTTTGCTTTAAAAATGATTGAATTATGTTGTTTTTATCTTCCGGTTAAGGGTTTTATGCCTTTAGTAAATCTGTATATATATTTTTAGAATTATCAACAATTTTAAAATTGTTTAAGTG
The DNA here is from genome assembly GCF_044657685.1 of Stegodyphus dumicola. Lineage (NCBI taxonomy): Eukaryota > Metazoa > Arthropoda > Arachnida > Araneae > Eresidae > Stegodyphus > Stegodyphus dumicola. The sequence goes on along the minus strand of NC_140772.1, from coordinate 90,969,407 downwards.
CCGTTAAGCCTAATTTGATGGCGGCCATTGATGTTTACATTTGAAACAGGAGACTAGTGGATTTGTTGCTAATCTAGAGAAACTTAGCTTCGCAACAACAAAGATAACGCATTCATTTATTATTGCCAATTAAATCATGCTTAATCTTTCTTGAATTTTTTCGAGGAAATAAGCGTTTAAAATTTACTTTAATTTTTTTTAATACAGATATTTTGAGTTTTTATGTATTTTTGCCTTGTCGCGAAGTGAGAACTGAATTAATTGAATGAGAAATACTCAAGCGTCTGTGAAAAACTGTTTCTTTTTTGTTTTGTTTGCTTAATTTCTTTTATATATAGTTCTAGCTTCATTATAGTATTTGAATAGAACATGTGGCAACGATTAGATAATTCTTTAAATGATATAAATTTTGGTCATTCAGAGTTATATTATGAACGAAATATAATACTGTTAAGTAAACCTAGCGCCAGAGTGTCTCTATGGTAAACAAAGTGAATTCAAAAGAATGCATTTATTCTATTGTGGTTTATGCGCTGTCGGCGAAGTAGGTTTAATTCAATCTAATAAGTTAAATGAAATGCAAGAAAGATGCGTATAATTTAATATTCCGTACAAGTAAGTCATGTGGTATACACATCAGATTTTTTTATAATGAAGTTAAAATATTTCCAACTATAAGTATAGGAACCGGAAGACCGCATTAAAAATTAGATTTCGTTATTTATCCAGAAATTTTTCTTTTTAATTTCACATTACCAAAACATGAATATTTTTTAAATTTATAGCACTTTTGTAATTGGAAGTATATGCCTACGTTAAGCGATCGCGGAAGTAAAGGTACACACTATATTTTATCATATATATATATAATAATAAAATTCCATAATCAAAAATACACTTAAAATTCTAACTGTATGTTCTTTTCGTTTTTAATGGCGACGGTCTCTTATTTAAAAGTACGCGGAATTAAATCCACAGCCCTCTAGTCAAGTTGGTTTTCCCACATTTTCTACACGTACAGTTATAGAATGTTCTGGAGATATTTAAAGCGAACTGGAATAACTGACGTCATTTCTTGGAAGCTCCGCCTTTCCAGAGGCTATAAAAGGACTCGCAAAGGAATATCGGGGTCTTTTCTTTAATGTAACGATGCAGTAAACTTCATACAAAAAGTTATTAGTAGTTCTTTTTTATTTACTGCGGAGATATGATTTTTGTAATTGCTATTTCTCCTGAATAATAATAAATGGATCCTGTTTTTTAAACTTATCGTCTGATACTTTCAGCTTCGACTACGTCTATGATTCTTCACCAATCTGTTTATTCCAGACAAAAGCTGGTACATCACATATATCTACACACTATATTATATCAAGTATTTGTAAGGTAAAGATGTGTCCTACAGTTGTATATTTTACACAGCTATTCATAATGCTGCACTTGTGAAGTATGGATGCGTCTTACAGTGTACATCTAAAATTTGTACTAGTATATGCTAAAAAAGGAATAAAGTATATTGGCATTTGTATTTAAAATATTATTGCAAAGTAAATTAATAATAAGATATTTCCAATACTGATAAATCTATATGAGAAACATTAGAGCTATATTGTCAATCCAGGCTAAGGAATCTCTCCTGTCCATCTGAAAGTTCCTTCAGAATTTTCTGCTGAAATGTTGAATTATAGATGATCTGTTATAACATTCAACAGTCATATTCGATTATTATATAATAATTTTTTAGAGTTATTTAGCTGTGCTAAAATAACAATTTTCTCTACAGTTCTCAATTTAACGAGTTAGTTTTATTTTCTAACATTTTCCAACTTCAAAAGAGAAATAGACTTATGCATACGGGAGCTAGGCATCGAATGAACTTCTGAATAGACTGTGCTAAGTTAGCCTTACTAAGGATCTCAGTTATCAGTGGCTATGTTTATCAACCAATACAAATCAAATACAAACCTTCACGATAACTTTACCAATTATAATTCCCTCCATATTTGACGGTTATGTCGGCTTGTCAGATTCATTTCTGAACGTAGAAGGTAGTGACAAATGATTTTGCCCAGTCACTCAATTTACGCTAGTGGTAAGGTTTCTGTCTGAACAAAGGATCGCTGTTGAAATTGAGAAACTGTTACACAAAGAATGTTCTTTCTAATGTTAGTCGTCGTCCTCTATAATAAGAGTAACAAAGACGCTCATGCCTAACACGAACCACAAATAGCGCTCTTGAGGCTATTCCTGGAGTTTCTCATTAACACGATTTGCGAATCTATAGATGTTTCTTTTATAGATATGGTTCGGCTTATATATTAGCATCACTTGTAATGCAGTATATTTTGCATCTTTATCTGTTCAGGACCTGCTACCTAGTATGTAATTTATTAGCAGACATTCAGTTTAAAATGAAATCCTAATATGTGGAACTTAGAGTCATGTCCTATAGTTCGCAATGAAACGAATATACGAAATAAAATATGTGAGTTCAAAATATGCTATTTATTCAACCATTTTGATAAAGCAAGTATGAAAACAGGATTGTTACGAAATAAAGATGGGAAGAGAAAATCTACTGAACTAATTGACATTCAATTTTAAAATATATTCTAAATAAAAATGCTGAAATATTAAAAATAAAAAAGAATGAATCAAACAGAAAGGCATATATTTGCAAATCTCAGTGTTTAATAAAAATCTTTTTAAGATTTCTTAGCTTTAAAAATTTAATGGGTTCTAAAATATTTTTCAAAAGAATGAAGATAAAAAATATCTCCAAATCCATTTTCGTACCATTAAATTCGTGCAAATTAAAAGGCAAGCTGAAAACTTTAAGGAAATTTCGAAACAACTGTTAATTTGCTTATTAAACATTTTTAAACAGACCATTAAGAGATGAATCATGCATATTAAGTACTTGTACTATTTATCTTTAAAACCAAATTTACTTTAATCATCATCATAAATGATTTTTAATTCTTAAATTACAAAATAAAAAGATTTTTACGATATTAAATGTCCAATTCCAATGCGCATCTAAATTTAAAAGAAATTATGTTCGATATAATTGCAAAGGTTCTGATATGAAAAATGATGGAAATGCAGAATTTTAATCTTTAAATTTCTAATGCTTATTGATGGTAAAGAAGTGCATTCGAACTTATTTTCTCGCATAAGGATTTCACAGTTTTCAAATTAAAATTAAGAAAACAACATTCATTGAGTTATTAAAAAAAATGTAAAATTTGGCTTTCTGTCTTCAAAATATATTGAAAAGTTCTGTCAAAAATGAATCAATTAAAGAATTAGAGTTCTTATAACGACTTACACCAAGATACTAACAATTCGAATATAATTTAAAGTTGATATACAAATTGTTCTTATCTATTAAATAAGAAATGTATATGTAAATGGATTTGTTAGATACTGATGTATTTATTAATACAGTAATTAGACTAATTATTGTATTAATAAATACATCAGTATTAATAATGTAATAATTATGTTTACATTATTAATACTGATAATAAACGTAATTAATAATGTTAACGTAGTTTCTAAAAATAAGTTGTATTTAAATAATAAAACTTTTCTCGGTAGAATAGTAGTAATGACATAATGTCAATAACTAATTTAAGTTGAAAACAAACATGCTAATATAGAATTTAAAATGACATAAAATAACAACTTCAGATTGGCGTAAATTAAGAAAAGGTTTGCTCCTGACGGAGAGAAACCTATGTTTGATCCATTCAAAATGAACAGAGATTTAAAAAAAATATCTGCTATTGCTGATAATAAAAAGCTAAAACACCTATACCGAAATTGTTCAGAATAGTAGAAAAATCTCTACATTATCTAGATTTCAATTATTATATTATATAAATTTTAATATGTTACTCACTTAAGCTATACCATTTGAAAGTGATAAACATTTTATTACTCAGTCATAAATAATCTAATGTTATATTAAAAGGACCTTTCTAAAGCGGAATGATAATTTTAGCCAAGAAAAATGAGAAATGAAGAGAGAAAATAGAAATGAGAAAATTTCAATAGTGGTTACATTTAAATAAGGTGGAAAATACTGATATTTACTTAATCATGCACACATTTCAGAGTTTATTTTCTAGTTTTATAAGGAAAAAATATAAAATACCAATAGAAATGCATTAAACTTTGAAACGTGATATAAACAAGGAGTACAGAAAATAAAATACGAGTATTAAATAAATCGTTGTAACAGTATTCATTCTACAGAACAAATTTAATAATTTCAAGTTTCATGCAACTAAGGAGCTGTTGAGACTAAGGGGAATAGCGTTTGAGAGAAAAAGTCCTAATATCTAGAAATTTACATACTTTGAATATCATTAATCTATTAAAAATTGTTTTTAATCGGTTTTCACTTGACGAAATTTAAATAATGGCATATTTAGTATTAGGTACATTTTCTCAATTAGTCATAAAAATATGGATAATTTACACATTATGTAGAGGTTAGTAGAGAGAGAATAAATGATTACCTACAGGAACTGTCCTGGGGAAAGTGAAACCTTTGTGTAAAATCGATAGTTGTATAGTTCGCATCAATTTAACAGCTATGAAAGGCAGTTGGATAATAAATTTCATGAAGCACTACGATCTCAATTTGCATGCTCTCCACTCCAAGAAAAAATCCATAGGGCCCATGTAACGGAACCTTCCACAGCACAAAATTATGGAAACCAGAATGTCTGTTAGATGTAGCTATGGAATGAACCTCAATCTCCTCTTATTCTGATGATAAGGTCACTCTATTTACACAGCCGGTTTTCTATACTCAGATAAATATTTCCAAACGCGAAGCGCGTCTCGCACATCTCAGCTCACAAGAAGGCAGCCCATCAGTCTTGCAGCTGATGACTCACATTTCCAGGCTTTTTCGTTTCTTCCTAAAAAATCAAGAAATGTCAGTCTAGTCGGAGCATCCAGTTCATCTTTCCTATAGTCTCTCTTCGTGATTGTATTTTTACCAACACAAAACATAACCATATGAGTTATAAAATAAAACAAAATTTGTGATTTATTCTGTTTTACTTTTTATTTATTTTATTTTTTTTGGCACCTTCATAATTCTGTAAGACTCTTAGTCTCCTAAATCATCTCCTAATCATCAAACAAAAGAAAAGCAGATTACTTTTCTTCGTAATTTCAAGAGGATAATACCGTACGCGTTTTGCATCTTAATGGGGAAAAAAATTGATTTTCTGCGTATCATGTCATTCAATAAAATAAAAGCAAATATTATTGCATGTATTTGCAAAATTACATGGAAATAAAACGTCCTAAGCAAATATATACTTAACTGAACACTTGAATATAGTAAAGTTAATCTTATATAGTAAAGTCTTAATTGAATATAGTAAAGTCTTAATGTACAGTAAAACGTATAAAATTATTTTACATACAAAGCTTCATTCCTCTTTAAACAGTATCTGTCTTTTATGCATGAACAGGTAATTGATGCACAGTTGTGACAATAATAGCCTTTTTTTTCCAGTTATAAAACTAACTGATTAATTCAGTAAGCATATATTTGAATCCAATAAGTTTTAATATCATTATATTATTACGAATGACATGTTTTATGATTTAACACTAACTTAAGATGTGAAGAGAGACTCTGTCAAAGATTTCTATCCTACAACGGCATGTAAATTTACCTATCAATTAACTGAGAAATTCAAAATATTAACTAAAGAATGTTAAATTATATTTATTCTTTTGCCAGAAAACATGTTTTTTTTTTATAAATTTTAAATTATGTGTAACAGAGCATAGTTTGAATTTGAAATTTCAAGTGATTTTTGTTTAAGGATACATAGCTGGAACTTATATTGAACAATTCAGCATAAAAGAGCAATGTGTATTGAATGCAAACACTTACGTAATACAAAATCTATTGCAGTCGAGTTATTTAGAAAATAGCAGTTGTCTCGATTTTTGCCGAAAAACCCTCGTCTGAATGGAGCTTACCGTGTTATGTTGATCGTTACATTTGCTATCGTACTTAAATATCGTTTAGATTCCATTTGTTCTCAGAATCTAAGCCAATTCTTTTTATGTTACATTTCGAAAAGCAAAAGCTTTACACGAAGACCTGGAAACTTTATGGTGCTGAAAATGTCATTTGTTCTGCCATTCAGCCAATTTGCAGAGCAAAGAATGTTGCGACGTCAGCATGAAAATATTCGACTCGAAGAATTCTTAGGATTTATTCAAAAAGAAAAAAAAAAAAAAAAAAAAAAAAAAAACTGCATTCACGAAAGACTTATTTCTTTTTCAAATGACTTAAAGGAAGCTTAAAAATATTTCCAAAATTGATTGGTAAATCAAAATTTCGTAAGCTAATTATTTAAGTGTTTGGTCTTAGAACGTTCCTTCTTGTTCTACAGAAATGAGAACTTGGGTAACATCAAATATTTGTAAAAGTAAAACTCACAGAATAACACAGTAAAGCAGTTATTTTTTAACGATATGATAATTTCATGTAAATTTGCAATGATAGTTTTTTAATATTTTGCGTTTATGTCTTGGAAATATTGTGCATGCATTTTGTTATTTATATTTTATCATTTGTTCGCAATTAATTCATTCTTTGGTAATTAGACATAAATTTTACAACTAATTTATTGCAATTTTTGTATGGTTCTTTTTTGTACGCTGGTCATTTAAAATTCGTATATGATAGTATGTGTGTACTTAGGTATTGAAAGCTTATGGCATACTGGTCATTCCTGTATGTTCCACAGTAAAATCTATTTTATCTAGTAGCATTACATTCATTTTTAGTCATGACTGAAATTGTAAGAGAAAAGTGTATCTTATTGTATTTCTGAATATATTATATTTTGTTTTTTATTTCACGTTATTTGAAACTAAATTTTCCTTATAATGTGACATTTTGCCTTTGCTTCTTTCAACATGTATAGACAAGCTCTCTTTTAGCCGCCGTCCACATGGTATATAAAGCGGATATTTTATCTTCTAGCTTGCAAGATCGCGCAGCAACATTAAGTAAACGTATCAGGACCTTGGCTCATGTGCAGTCCGAAAAGTCTCCGACAACATCTACAACACCAAGAACTGTCAGCACGGTGAACGGCTGGTGCTACTTCCCTGTACTCTGCAGCATGACAGGTGCGCCTACATTGCACCTGTCATGCTGCAATTGGTGTTACTACATAACAGTCATGCTACATTGGTGTTACTACATAAACAACGACACTGGAGGCAGAAGTAGCACCACATTGTCTTTTCAGACGAATCACGGTAGTGCTTACAGCATGATGGTAGACCTATCCATGGGTATGAGTGCCGAGAAGGACGAGCGATACCGGCTTGCATTCGTCCTCGCCATGCGAGCTGAGAATCTGAAGTGTCGCTTTAGTGTGCTGTTGGCTACACATCTCAGTCAACTCTCTTACGCATAGCCCATAATCGCTGACAACCGCTGTTATATATGTAACTGTATCTATTATTATCATTAATCGTAACTTTAATGTAGAATAGTAGATTAGCATATATCACGTTACCATCACTGAGCATACGCAACATATAAAAACAATGAATGGCGTAGTCGACCGTAGATTGAAAAAGATCTCTTTTTTAAAGAACCACGCAGGCTCACTTATGGATAACCGTAAAGATATTGTTATATTATTTTCTTCTATTACGTTCGTACGGGTTCTTATTCGTAGATTAGTTAGATTAGAAGGTTCGTAGATTTGGAGTAAACAACGACGACACTTGATGAAGTATCGAAACACACTTTATTTAACCAATATTAATCAGGACAGTTCCAAAGTCACATTTTACAGTTGTAGAAGATCTACTATACATTCGCTGGAACAATCAGCGACACAGGCTTCAGGTTATCAAGCTATAACGGTGGACACAGCTTTACTGCAAAGCACCAGAGTACAGCTCTCGACTCTGCTTGGTCGTTATTGGAACTCCACGTGCTCTCGAGAATCTCCACGTTAAAACTCACGATGCACTCCACGACATACAGCACAGCTCCCGACTCTTCGGCATAAAAGAGAAACATAGAACATAGACATAAAAGAGAAAGGGGAAAAAACTAAATGTAAGAGGGAAAATTATAGAAGAAGCAGAAAGACCCCGTTCATACAGGATTTTAAGAACAGGTGGAGGAACAGTAGATAGAAACCGAAGAGACATTCTTAAAGGAACTGATCAGAAAGAGTTTTTAATACAAAACAACTATGATAATGAAGTTATAGATGAACCCGAGATGTACTTCAGAATAGCAGGAGCACTTCAAATTTAGACGTGCCTGTAAGTCCTTCAAAACCTAACAGAAGTGTTGTGTCACCAAATAGTAAAAGAGATATAGTATCATCAAATTTTTCAAATGGACATAACTACGTTACTCGATCTGGTAGGACTGTTAAGAAACTTTATCGTTTAAAAGAATACGTTTAATTTTACTATTATTATTGTTGATAAAAAGGGATATATTACGTATGTATGTAACTGTATCTATTATTATCATTAATCATAACTGTAATATAGAATAGTAGATTAGCATACATCACGTTACCATCACTGAGCACATACTTAATATATAAAAATAATACAACCGTCATTAGACTTATGATGCGTTTAGACCCTTAGCTGTGCATTACAATTTCGAGGCACGTTGACGCTATTTTGCAACAAGCTAATTCGAGACTGCATATTGTCCCTGTTGTCCTGATCTTCCTGGATACAGATAGTGTCCGTGTTTTGCACTGGCCGACAATTTCACATGACAATCGCATTAGTTATTTTCATTCTGATTTATTATACTTTTAATAAATTTGAGAAAATGAATATCGACAGTAGTGCTATAAATAACTATGAAAATGAGAATATAAATTTACATAAAGTTCCCTAGAAAGATGTGAAGCCGAAACCAATTATATTCCTCCTATAAAATTCAGTGACATTCTAAAACAAATTAAACTGAGCAATAAATTCCCTTTTTACTAGAAGGAAATTTAAAATATCTTTTATTTTGTTGTATCTGCTGAAGCACATGACTTTAAAGGCAGTACGGTTCAGTGCAATAATTGGCAACACTTTAACCTTTCTTCGGATGAATGTAAGCTCCCTCTGAAGCATGTGAAATGTGATTTAGCTCATAAATGTACCGAATTTGAAGCTACGTGGATTTCGAAGTTTAGCTGTTCTAATTGACTGTGGATTGCCTCATTCAGCCAAATGTAAGCTTCGTCCAAAGACTCCTAATAATCTTAAACGGAAAACTTCTGATAAACTGCAGGTACTTCAAGTGGCTGGATTCATTTGTTTCAACTTGTACCTTCCTGTTAAGAAATTCACATTCTTTTGGTAGAAATTAATTATATATACTTTATCTGTTTCTTATATGTATTTATATATATAGTGAGGAAGAGAAAATATCGGTGTAGGTTTTATTGATATTAGCTTTATTATTTTATATTTAAATTTCTAAATCTTCTAAATTAGATAAGAATCGAGCAGCTCATCAAGAAACAATGGTCGATTGTTATACATTGTCTGCTCATGATAAGGCCGCGCATTATTTACAGCTTCTGTTACCGTAAATATTTCTCCTCTATTATTTATTGCCTCACCTCTGCATTTTTGCAATTTACTATTTATCTCATTTGCTTAATTCTTGGTTGGTTGTTATGATGTATACCTACATTTTACAACAATGCAGGTCTCACAGAAAGTGTTCTGGCACACCTTCTGTGAGTACGGGCGTGGCAATTCCAAGCTACCCTAGCCCTTCAAGGGAACACTTTCTTGGTGAGACGGGGGTAACGATCCTGGAGCCCTTAATAATCTTTCGTCCTTTCCTTTTCATCTCTCCTTCTCTCTATTATTTTTATTTCTTCCGCCCTTGTGGTTTTCCTTTTCGGAGGTTCGGGCTGAAAGTGAGATTCTGTCACATCTCTTTGTTTCGAGTTTCTAACGGAGAGAAATCGTTGCGTTGTCACCCGTAAGGCTGGAAATGAGGGCAGTACAGCATTTCCAAATTCCACCTTGGAAAAACACAGAAATCCATCTGATTGATGTTTTCCACAATCACATTAAAATAAACACTAACGGGACTATCTACAGACAACTTTTTGCTAAGTACAGGCATAAATATAGCAGTTACGTTCTCATATATACAGATGGATCCAAGTCAACTGGTCATGTTGGGATGGCATTTGTAATTGCCACATGGAGGGCAGAGGTTTGCACCACCCTTCCTCAGTCTTAACATCAGAACTATCTGCTATATATTGTGCGCTTCTATTTACATCAAATCTATGCCATAAAAAATTTATAATTTATACACACTCGTACAGTGCTTTGAAACTTTTAGAGTCTGCTTCCAGCACTCACAGTCATGTTGTTGTATATATTCTCAAGTTAACTTTAAAGTTGAAAAAGCGTGGTTACGAAATTCTGTACTGCTGGGTCCCTGGCCATGTTGGTATCAGGGGAAACGAACTGGCAGATATCGCAGCCAAATCTGCTGTTGATTTGTGCAACCAGCATGTTCCTCTGACGGATATTAAGAAGGTTGTCAAGAGAAAAATCCTAGAGAAGTGGCAGCTATTGTGGGATGCTCAGGTACTCAATAAACTACAAAGCGTGAAACCTCTAATTGAGTATTGGGACTCCATACGAAACCGGAGGGAGGAAGTGATGTTAACACGTCTAAGGATTGATCACTCTCGTGTCCCATACAGCTACCTGTTAAAGACCGAGATTGAAATTGTTTGTTCTTTCTGTGGGAGTATTCTGACAGTTCGACACTTTTTAGTTGACTGCGTGTATTTTAACTCACCTCGTTTAAAGTATTTTAATGGCTCTGAATTGCCTCTTGACCGAATAATCAGGAAAGATGTCAATACTAATTTATTTTAGAATTTGAAAGAAACAGGTTTTTATCATCAGATTTGATAACACCCTTGTATTTTAATGTATTTTAAGTCATTGCTTCACATTTAATATTTTTATATAAATCATGTGTAACTTCATTTAAACATTAATCATTTTATTACTTCTTTTGGTTTTATGTGTCTGTTGTGTAAAATTTGTGATTGTGCTTAATTGTTTTGTGTGTTTTAAACGTATACTGTCAACATGCATCTGGCGCTAATAACCTTTCAAAGTTGTGCGCCATTTAAACCACTAAGGCATATATATATATATATATATATAGCTAGATGTATATATATATATATATATATATATATATATACATTTAGCTGTCTGAGCCGGTTTGGACAGTCGACCTGTGAAGAGCATGCTGCGTTGCGCTCCTGCTATTTTTCGATTTTTCAAGTGGAAGTTTCACAGTGCGAAGTGCGTGTGATAAATTAAATTGTGCGTGAATGTGTGCTGAATCCAAGGATACATCGCATCAGTATGTATGCATCGTAGTTTTAAAAAAATTTGTGAAAAAGTGTGTTCAATAATTTTGTTCACTTCATATGCCGTCCTTGTAACGGAAGGGTGCCGCCCGGCCACCACGTGGTTGCCGTACTAGGCTTAGGAAGTCCGTCGAAAAAATTCTAAGTCCAGAAATCTGTGATTTCTTTTCAAAAATCAGTATCTTCGTAATTAATGCACTTAGGATTACCGGGTTTTCGGCAAATTGGTAAGTTCTTCATATACTATTATATTATATTTTCAATATGGCTATAACTGCATTATCTTCGATATTAGTATTTTAAGACTAACCTTTTCTGGAACTTAGCTAAAATCTGGACCCAAATAAACTTAATTTTCTGATTGCTGTCTGAAACTTTATAAAATATGCTAGTAACCCCAAAGGGTCTGTTCATTGGGCTCGGAATACTAGTTTAAACATGATACTTGATTTTGTCGAAACGTTGTGAATTTCGACACAACTCCTTCACGTCGTCGAGTGCAATTTCGACAAACTCCTTACAGTGTATTCTCCATAATTTTTAAGACTGTTTACTGTTATTTTAACTGTGTTATATCTTTCTGAGCCTTTTCTGTGTGCCTTTACATATCGTATACATATTTTTGATTGATTATATATTATTTTACATAATAATATATTATTTCTCTGTTTATATTTCACATTCATTATGTTTTACTGATATAAAGCATATTAACGTCATTTGTAATTATATTATACCAGTCTGTTTCTTATGGGAAATTAATTACCTAGTGTGAGCTTATGTAATATTCACGCATCGCTATGCCTCAACAATCAGTTTCATTTACGGATGACCTAGTGAATGACAACTTTGATCCTACTGCATTGCTTGCAACTGATAACAATTATAGTGACAAAGTTAATTTGTTATACGATCATATTCGTGCCATTGCAACTCTCTATCGAGAAGGAAAGTATACACTTCCTTTCGAACCACGAGAAAAATTGCTCCATTCATTGGATGCGTTACGGCAATTGGCTCTTCAGGGCCCGGATTACATCCCGAAACCAGCCACAGTTGAGGCTGAGGTGAATACATCAACAGTGGTCTGCTGTGAAATTATTCATAACCCACATATTATTTCATCTCTGCAGCAAGTTCCTTTAGTTCCAAATCCCTCTGCTTTGCCTTCTCCAGCTCCTGAACACACTTACGCATCTGCATTACAGCAATCCCTTCCGCCAGCTCTTACACCTACTTTACTAATATATCCAAAAGAGAACACAACTAGCAGGAAGCTTAGAGATAAACTTTCCCAGGAATTTCCTTTCCCGAAACTTGGAGTTTAAGTTAAACGGATCAAACCTATCCAACGCGGTGGATTGGCGGTGGTCTGCCAGTCGGAAGAAGATCGGAAAAAATTAGCAGCTACTTTAACGTCTGATCACGCAGCTACATTTGTTAACGTAAAGAATCCCACAACAAAAAAACCCCTTATTGCAATTCATAATTTATCCCCAGATCTGTCACAGGAGGATTTACAGCTTACCAAACAAGAAGACTTTGGCCTCACTAGTGACGAAGTTAAACTTATATTTCGTCTAAAGCAGCGACGCAATGTCAAGTGGGTTGCCGAGTGCAGCCCAAGGGCCAAGGGCATATCAAACCTTCATGTGCAACCCTCGCATCTACTTCGGCTGGCAAGGCCACCTTATCACTGAGCACTTTAATGTCAAAAGATGTTTCAAGTGCCAACGTTTTGGGCACCTGCAAAAAGACTGCCGCAGCGTCCACTATTGCGCATTGTGTGCTGGACAACACGATACCAAGGACTGTTCGGCCGATGCCGATACAGCAGCATGCATCAATTGCATTGATTATAACAACGGCAGCAGATATCAAGTCCCGATTGACCACGCAGCAAACTCCAACACCTGTTACTGTTACCAAAGTAATATTGACAGGATCCGAAGCATCACCACCTATGAGTAGAGATGCCCAGTATAATGTTTCATGTAATTCTGTTCCTAACATCAAATTCTTGCAAATTAATTTTCAGAAAGCTCAAGTTGCAACTGCCCAGGCAATAGAGTTTGCGTTAAGCAACAAAATTGATTTTCTTCTCGTTCAAGAGCCATATACTAGACATGGCAAAGTGGTTGGTTTTCCTTTATTATGGACTGTATATCATCAAGAAAATTCAGAAGATCCTCCACGCTCAGCAATAATTAATTGTAACCCTCAATTCTCTCCATCAATTATTACTATTACTAAAGATCAAGTAGCACTTTTATTAGAATTAGAAAATTTTACTATAGCATTATTTTCGATCTACTCCAGTCCCTCAGATGATATCAGCACTACAATCTCTTTCCTGGAACATTATACAAGAGTTCTTGGTAATAAACATCAGATTATCAGCGGCGATTTTAACGCTCACTCTGTTGCTTGGGGCTATCGAACAACAGACCCCAAAGGCCGTCTGTTAGAAGACTTCTTATCTTCTAAAAATTATGTATTACTAAATGCCACGAATACAATTCCTACTTTCGACAGACTATATGCTGTGGGTTGGCCGGTCCTGACCTTTACATCCGCCAATACCTCTCACTTAACAAGTAATTGGACGGTCAGAGATGAGATTTCATTATCTGACCATAAATATATCACTTTTGAAGTAACACAACATAGTTCTTTACCTATCTTACCTCGTTATAATCTTCCTGGCAGGAAAATTAATCAGTTTAGTCGAAAAGTTCGTGGAACTCTTAATCGTCTTCGTCACCAAATCAACTCTTTAACCATATCTGAAGATATTGAACGTTTTTCAGAGTCCTTAATGCAAAATCTTCAAGATATTTGTCACGAAATACTTCCAAAGCGAACTACCAAGCAGCTCCATACTTTACTTTGGTGGAACTCTGATCTTCGCATACAGCAGCGGAAGTGTCGTGCGCTTAGGCGACGATTAAAATCTGAACGACGCAGTGGAATAACATCTAATACTCTTCAAGTTTTTCAAAGAGAGCGTGCTCTGTATAAACGGATAATTATGCAGAGCAAAATAGAAGCTTGGAGAAAATACTGCACATCAAATAGAGAAATATTTGGCTTACCCTATAAGATCGCTCGACATAAGCTTTTCCAGCCTGCATCAACGTATCTTTCAGAATCATCACTTGCTATTAATAATAATACTATTAATGATATTCTAGCATCAGTTCTTCCTCAGGATGATATTACAGATGACTCCACAGAGCACTTGTCAATTAGGCAGCAAACTTCTATTCCTAACACAGAGGATGATCCACAGATTACAATTACAGAAATTAAAACCACTCTTCGAAATATTCCAAAAAAAAAAAAACGGGCCCCAGGCCCCGACGGGATTGACTATTCTATAATTCGTGTAATCATTAATTCCCACATCTTCTTCTTCTGTGATTATTTTAATAAGTTATTTCTTAATGGTATATTTCCTCGTATCTTCAAAGCTGGAAGAGTGGTTCTTTTTCTCAAAAAAGGCAAAGATCCGCAATTATCCACATCTTATCGACCTATATGTCTATTATCTGCTTCGGGGAAAGTTTATGAAAGAATTATTGTCTACCGTTTAAAACATTATCTTCACAAAATTCACTTTTTAAGTGATCACCAAAATGGCTTTAGACCAGGTAGGTCTACCTTACAAGTATTATCAAAAATTACAGAAGATATACATCGTAATCGCAACAATGGTCACCACAGTGCTTTCATCAGTATAGATCTTAAGAATGCTTTTGACTCACTGTGGTGGCCTGCAATACTGGAGGCACTTCGACAAGCTGATTGTCCTCAGAATTTATTTCTTGCATTTCAAAGTTACTTGTCGGAAAGAAAAATTATCTACTCCACTAATCATGGCATTATAACAAGACAACAAAACAGAGGCTGTCCGCAGGGTTCTTGTGCTGGCCCTTATTTATGGAATATAACATTTAATTCTGTTATTGCCGCAAACTGGCCAGCATATACCCGGGCATATGCGTATGCAGATGATACAATTTTTATCATTCAAGGACGAACTCGAGAAGAGTTGCAAAGAAATGCTATTGAAACCTGTGATCTCTTTTATAACTTATGTTCTAGAATTAAATTAACAATTTCCGAACCAAAATCGCAAATTTTATTAATCCCTAAAAAAGGAGGATCTTTGGTTCGACGGCCTCGAATCACCATCCATGGTACACGTATACCTATCAAACCGCAGCTCAAATTTCTCGGCGTTATCTTTGACGAGAAACTGAACTGGATGCCGCATGTTTTGGAACTAAAGAGACGAACTGTTATAATTGCATGTAAATTGCGTCAAATGCAGGTTCGTGGATGGGGAATTAGTCCCTACATACAAAAGGTTCTTTATCTCACCGTTATCGAGAGAATGGTCACCTATGCGGCTGCTATATGGGCTGAACCCATGCAGGGTCGCAAAGTGCGCCACTTGCAAAGTCTCCAGCGTCAATTTGCCTTACAGATAACTAGGGCGTTTCGTACTACCTGCATTAAATGTCATGGCGGGACTGATCCCTCTTCATCTACGTATTCTGCAGGAAGCAGCAATACAATCCGTCAAGGTTTTGAAAAAACCTTTCATCCTATTTGATGAACTTTTCACACCATTGCACTATGAACAACCGTCACAACATTTGGATGTACATCCAGTCCTTCAAGGAACAGGACTTCGGATTTTCCTTAAAGACGTAACACTGCCACCTATCCCAAGCATTCAATATTACACTGATGGATCTAAAATAGATCAACAGACAGGCTGTGCCCTTGTAGCCTTTCATAATGGTCAGTCAATTTATCAGTGGCTGGGTCATCTCCATGGAAATAATAGTGTATTTCAAGCGGAGGCCCTAGCCATCCTCAAAGCAGTTCAACACTGTAAAACAAGTGGTGCTATGGAGGCAATAATTATCACTGATAGTCTTTCGTCGCTTCAAGCGATTCAAAACCCCAGACATTCTTCTTCGATTATCTCGGACATCCAATGTGAACTTCGTAATCAAGTGGGAAATAATATCACGCTAGCTTGGACTAAGGGCCATGCTGGGGATCACGGTAATACTTTGGCAGATAAGTTAGCCAAATCAGCTGCCGAAAATACCGATGCCGAGGCTGAAGAAGTGATTCTTAAGTGGTCAACATCTCACTTAAAACGAGCTCTTCTTTTAAAAGTTATATCCCAATGGCAACTAGAATGGGATACTGATGAAACCGGTCGACGAACGTACAATCATATTACGTATGTGGATCAATGTCGTCAGATAACAAATCATCAACTAGCAAGATATATCTCGGGGCATGGTCCATTTCCAAGCTACTTTTACAAGCATGGAATTGCAAATAGTGAATATTGTGTCTGCGGAACTCTAGGCGTACCTGAACATTATATTAATACATGCCCGTTAACGGAGGAATTTCACATTCCTTTCCCTGTGGATAATCAACTAGCATTTAGT
Source organism: Stegodyphus dumicola (assembly GCF_044657685.1). Taxonomy (NCBI): domain Eukaryota; kingdom Metazoa; phylum Arthropoda; class Arachnida; order Araneae; family Eresidae; genus Stegodyphus; species Stegodyphus dumicola. The sequence goes on along the minus strand of NC_140772.1, from coordinate 90,952,456 downwards.
AAATTTTTAATTAAGCAGAAGTACCTTATCAGAAAACTCTCAAAAATTATGGACATTCTCCACAGTTATGGATCTGATCTATGTCAGGTTGTCTAATGTTAATGGTTTTGTCCTGTTTTCATAATACAACTGTATTCTTGTACACTCCAGTTGCATTCTTGTCTGTTTACATAGTGTTTTCATAATACAATTGTATTTTTGTACACTCCAGTTGCATTCTTGTCTATTTACATATTATAACTATATTCTTTCTTTTTAATAGTCCCAGTATTGTTACAAATATTATTAAAAATTGTATTGTATCTTAAATGCATTATAAGATATTGCACAATAAGTATTATACTCACAATCTCAAACTATAGATATGGTATTACTATCTTACTGAATTACAAGCTACATATTAAGTATTCTAATCTGGTTATATATCAAAAATATTGTATCGAGCATTATAATAACTATTGTATCAAACTATTAGCATTTTATCATATTTCATTATAATTACAATATACAATATTTGCACCCTAAGTACTGCATTATATTCTAACTAGTCTATTAACTTAATTTACTTATTATTTTAATTCTTGCATTAATTATTGTATTAAGTTGGTAGTTATGTAATATTATGTTGAGTTATAAGCTCTACCCTAAGAATATGTGATGCAACATATTGAAATTATGAACATCGTATCGCTATGTATGCTTTAGTATGGAACTGTAAATTAAATTCTTTGCAATACAGAAACTGGATTATTAGCATAACGTTATAAGTAGTCTTGATTCAACTTGGCATTAACTATTTTATTGAATTACATGCAGAATTTTAGACTTTAGATTTAGTTTATTGATTATATTGAATTATATGTCGTGTATTGCATATTGCACAGAATTATTAATATTGAATTGATCATAAGTATTTTTATACATTATATTGGTATAACTATATTGTTGCATTGTATCGCATATTGCACAGAATTAATAATATTGAATTAATCATAGATATTTTTATACATTGCATTTGTATATTTATACTGTTGCAAAATATGTCTTTTTATCCTCAGTTTTGTACTGAAGTGTTGCTCTTGTGTATTGTATACAAAGTATTGCATCTAATTCGCTTTAGTTATTAAGAACATTGCCTTATAGGCATCATACTATTAAGAATATATATATTGCACTTCTTTTTATACCCTGAGATACGTACTGAATTAAATATTGTATTAATTATTTTACTGAACTAGCAATTGTGTTAAAATACTGTATGAAAGTTAAAATAGTATTTTGGTCTCATTTTGCTTTAAATATTCCATTAAATTATAAATAGTATCATAGACGTAGCTTATCGATTTTATACTGTATCATATGTCTTGTATTGCATATTGCATAGAATTATTACCAATTACTTGACAATATGTATTTTTCTACATTGCATTTGTCTATATATTGTCACATACTCTATTTATTTACTCTTAGTATTGTATTGTACCTATTGTTGTGTCTTGTTACTAACCCTGTAAGCATGTTAATTTACCTATTGTATCACATATCTTACGTATTTGCAGTACATTATATTATATCGTATAACCGTATTGTATAATATATATATTAAATTGTGAGCTTCGTATGGATATGTATCATCTTATATGAAATTGCAATGTTGTGAGCATCGTATACATAATAAAATTGCACTATAAATACCCTGCAATACAGGAAATGTGTAGTTGGTATCGTAATATAAATAATGTATCATTAATTTTGCATTAACTTTTGTAATTGAATGACATAGCATCCATTATCTTACGTATTAGTTGTAAATCATATTGTACTGTATACTGTATTATATAATATATACATTAAATTGTGAGCATAGTATAGATATGTATCATCTTGTATAAAATTGAATTATAAGTTCCCTGCAATACAGTACTGTGTAATATATATTAAATTGTGAGCATCGAATAGATATGCGTCGTATAAAATTGCACTAATATAGGAAATATACAGCTGGTATAGTAATATAAATAGTGTTTTATTAACTTTGCATTAACTATTGTATTGAACAATATGGCTTATTGATCTTATATTGAATTATCTATCTTGTCTTGCATCTCGTACAGAATCATTAGTATCGTTTTACCTTGTATTGGTATATATCTGTATGTGTGTATGTATGTATATATGTGTGTATGTATATATATATATATATATATATATGTGTGTGTGTGTGTGTATGTATATATGTATATATAGTTGTATAATGTATCCTCTTTACCTTGTATTGGTATTTATATAGTTGCATAATGTATTTATGTATTGTATCCTTGCTTTGTACACTAACTATTGTATTGAACTTACCATCAGTATTAAGATCATTACATCATCGATATTATACTATCAGCATTATTATCAGCCTAGTATATAGCAGCAGTAGCAGCTTTGTAATATTTAGCATTGTATCAGTTTGTAGTACTGTTTGTAAGTATTCTAGTAGTAGTTTTGTAGTATTGTAGTATGTAGCAGTAGTAGTTTTGTAATGGTGTTTACTCCTTTGGTTTTCTATTGTTATCGCTATCTGTATGTGTTTTGTTCTAATTATGTCTATGTGATTATAGTATTTATTCAAAACTGGCACTTGCACCTTTGTAATTTTATGCTTTGTCAAAGCTACAAATGTACCCTTTATTTATTTATTTATTTATTTATTTTTTTTGAGCCCTTGTCTGGCCATGTATTTGTTGAACTTTGACTCCATAAATACTAGGCCCGGGCGGTTGGTGTGAACATGCTTCTGGGGGCTTCTTTGGTCTTTTGGACTGCCACCTGGATGGCCTGGTCGCTGGGTTTCGGTGTTTAGTGCGAGGCGCCTGTGTGGCCCATCTGGCTCAAGATAGAGGTGGGCGTGTTGCATATGCCAATTAACCATTACGGTAAAGGGATGGTGCACACGTCCCCCGTCAACTATCAACTATCAACTAGCTGTCTGTCTAACACACTCTCTCTCGCTCTCTGTATAGATGCATTTCAGACAAGTGCCATGCTGTTCAATGTATTTGCACTAAATTTGGAATGAATGATCTTCAATCATTTAAAAAACAGTAATATGGGTTCTCCTCAACTACATTTGACGAACGCACGATCAAATTAACAATCAAGCAGTGCCTCTAGAAATAAGTATAAATATTTAAACGATGGCAAAAAAGTGCTGCAGTGTAAAGTAGTGTAACAGAAAATACTACACTACTTTATGTTTTAATTGAAAAGCGAGGATATACTCAAATACAAGCAACAAAACTAGAGCTTGAATATTTGCTATGCTAGAAAACAAAATTTAAATTTCTGTATGCATTTATTACCCCAACTTGGAATTCTCTAAAGTGTAATAAAATTTTCCGCCTAAGATGAAGTACTAAAGTATCAAACGAAAAAAAAATATGAAGAATACATTTTAAATTACTTCTATGTTTTCTCATATTTCAGATTTTAATGGATTTGAAAGAGTCTGGTGACTGTTTTGAAAATATTTCAGATTTTGTATTTATTAACTGCCAGTAAAAAAAGTTGTAAGGAATTATTTTTGAAGTATATTTTGACTTTTTTCTGTAATTTTATCTTTGCTAAATCTAATATGTTCATATTTCCGAGGCCTATCAACAGCTGAATGGATGAAACGACTAAACACCGATAGCTCTACTTGTGTTCTCGTCCGTTGGGCTGCTTACGCAGGCGATGTCTTATATTCTTCTTGAATGAATATAAGACATCAAGAATATAAATATGAATATGAGTCAATTAAGAAATAGTTCTACATTATATACAATCTCATCAAAGTATTTAGCTTTTGTCAACAATGAAAATGATTAATAGTTGTTTTGCTGTAATTTCATTTTTAAGATACCTAACATAGTTGTATAAATGATGTATTTTGAGGATCTTACGTTGTTACCATTTTAGCAAAAAAAAAAAAAAAAAAAAAAAAAAAAGTACAGATTTTTTACTAAATAAATTAGAATCATTAAGTGACATCAAAGAATATTGAGAATTAGTGCTTAAATTGCATTTAATGTTTAGTATTAAATAACCTTCATCGTAACATAAATACATTAAGGATCCCGTCTCTTAAAAAACAATTTTTGCATAAAAAATATACAAATCTAATGAACTTTTTAATCAAGAAGCAGCAGACCGATAAGTTTCGAGATATTATTAGGAAAAAACAAGCGAAAAGAATTTTCTCAGAAAATCTGAATGAATGAACCATCCATTCATAAAAACAGTTGCATAAATAAGTTGCTTTGCGTTTGCTTATTTGAGAAAATTTATTCATTAATTAAATAAAATGTTACAATAAAAACGTTTCCGGACAATAAAAAAAAAAAAAAAAAAAATCCGAAATCTGAAATGCAATAGCGAATTTACTTCAAAAAAGGGATTTGCGCGTGAGCTGGAATTAGTTAATTAATATTCCCGGCTTAATTTAATTCGCTGTTCTAACCTTTATAAATGCTTCACTTGTTTTTCATTCTTTCATAGCATATAATGTGAACAATTGGAGTGTAGCATGAACCGACATTTCTATTTCCATCTAAAAATAATGAATATGCTGCTTCGAAAGGAATATGAGGATAGAAATGTCTGACCTGCTAACATCAAGACTTGTGCCAACTTGTTAACTGAGCGTAGTAACATTAGCAACTTGTTACTATGCATCTTAAATAAAACCTCCAGTTATCCATTATGTTATTTCCAGTGAATGGAAGTTGAAAAATGAAATCTTTTTGCTATCTGACAAATAGAATGGTATACGGTTTTCAGTTCTCCACTTTTTTTTATACTTTCCTGCCCCCTTCCCGATGGAATAAGTACTTCAACACTGACTTTTTGAAAATGATAAAGCACAGAGCTTTTTTTTTTCAGAATGAAACATATCTTAGCTCTGGACTTTTTCCCCCTTTTTTAAAGCGCTATTGAAAATCCATCCTTATTGTCATTCATTGTTCATAGTTTTCTTTTACTTAGGGAAGGGAGGGAAAATCCCTGACGGTAAGGAAGGGTTGCCTTGATTTCAAGAATAAAAGACTCCCTTTTTAAATTTCTGGAAAATTAAAAAAATATTTTGCTGACAAGGAGGAAAGAAAAGTCAGCAAATATTAAGCGGATTTAATTTTAATATTTTAAGAGCATTTAAAGTCTACGATATAACTTTTACATATGTATTCACTTCCTTAAAATCAAATGTGAGATAAATTCATCGTCAAATTAGGAAACATAATTTAACTTATTTCATTGAAAATGTCTAAATACCGTACATTTTGAGTACAACGTGCACTCTTAATACAAAAATAAGATCGAAATTTACGGGTCCGTGTTATACGCCGCGTATTAAAATGAGATATTAATAATAAGAAAAAAATCAGCATATAAAAATTAGATTTTTACATGTACCTAAATACTGATTGTTTAAAAGAAACGACATACCTAGATAGGCAGATACCTTTAAGACACATACCTAATGACATATGTTTAAGGAACTCAAAAACTTTCATTATCGGACAAAAGTTATCGGATGAAAAGTTCGTCACGTTCACATTCGGTTATATTTTCAGATCGCATCTGTTTCATTTTTACTATCATTGTTACTCTGATCCATAAATAAGTAATAATCATTTCGTTAAATTCTTTCACCAAACGTCCTTGCTGCAGCACGATTTCCATTTCTTTTCGCAGTTTGAACTACTTTGTGTTTGAAACCAACACTGTGCTGTTTCATTTGGCAGAAGCCATATTTACTACTGAAAGCTACACCAGATAAACTGTATTTCAACTAAGCAAATTCAATTTAATAAACCTTCGATCTTCACTTCAATATCTCGGTTTCAAATGATTTCAGAAAGAGAAAACATGACTTCTAATTCCGCGAATTCGTGTCGGAAGGGCATTCTTGCCCTAAATTATGTCATCCTTTTCTCAAAAACCTAGAATAACATTCTTGTACATATCTGCATTCAACAAAACCCACCCTCTTTGCCGAATTATTTACTCTCTCAAACATTTCCCCATATACGTATTGTTCCCCTTATCGGTTGTCAATTCAGTATACGATTGTTTAAATGCCCGGGGAAAAATCTTCGATTCAATGACTCCAGAAGATAAGAGCAAAGCTTATATATATCTTTCAGGTTTCTTCATAAATAAAAGGGTGCGTGTTATACGGCGAAAGTATCTATAAAATTAATAAATGTAGTCTGAAATTAAAGGTGCGCATAATATACCGGTGGGCATTATACGCCGGAATATACGGTAATAATGAGCTGATGTCTTCTTTTTCACGACATAGCAGTATATATATAGCTTACAGTGACAAATGGATCTCTTTACAAAATATTAAAAATAAAATTAAGCTCTCAATTTTATACATGTGGAACTTGAAAAAAAAAAAAAAAAAAAAAAAAAAAAAAAATGCTATAGACTGTGTTTTCGTTAGTTCTTATCAAGGCATCCCTCCTCTTAGGCATGAGATTTCCCTCTTTGAAAGTGATTGGGATAAAGAAATAAAATTTCTTCTGTAAATATCGGAGGCAAAGCTTTCTCTTGATAGTGCGTTGAGGGGATTTTGACATGTTTTCCACTCTTATTTTTAATACCTTATTGTGACAGAAACTTGCACAATCATAAAGCCTTTACTGAACCTTTCTTTGCATTGACAGAACCAGGTTTGTACACATTTTTCTCTTTGTTTCCGATAATAAATGGAACTTTTTTTCTTCCAGTCATTTAGGTTAAACCGTACTTCATCAAAGGTCATAATGTATTTCCATGCTTCTCCTGTTGAACAGTCTTCATTCAATGTTCTAAGAATTGTTCTGCGTTGAGTCATATGCCACTACAAAAGCTGGCGAAAATTTAGCCTTTTCAAGTCGTAAATATCAGGTTTTTGTTGTATTTATTGCTGTTAAAGATGTAATTAAAGATTGTTCAATTGATTTCTGAGTCGGCGAATTTTCTCCTGTGAACAACGATTTATCTTTAGAGATATTAGAAACTATACGTACTTTTTTCGGGAATTCGTTTGGAGTCTTTTTTTCCATGTAGAAGTAACGATGGACGTTTCCTTCCGTTTCCAATTAAACATGTTGCTGATTTTGCACTTAGAAATTTTGTCTTTTTAGCTTTATTTATAAATGTCGCTTTCTTCGTTCTTACGCCACATAAAATACAAGAGGAAAATCACAAAATATTTTAAAAAGACATATCTTTAGAATTTAGTTTTTTGTATTATTTCTTTGAAAACTAACTGCACAAGCGGCCAGCCCCTAAAAGAGTTATCGTAAAAAGTATATGTATGTAATAATAGCACAATTTTAGAAGCAATAATGTAAGAAGACTGAGAGAGAAGCGTAGTCATGTTTTAATGCGTAGATGACGGAAACCGGTTCTTTAATTTCTGGCCTCCGAAAACGCTTTATTTCATAGTTGAAAAGATGAATGCACAAACCAAAAACATCCAGATATGGCCGCTACGAAACATAATTTTATTGCAGGATAATTCGCATCAGATCATCTTTCTGTAGATAAGATATTTTTCAATCATAGTTGAATGCAACAATTTCCATGTACATGAGTTTTAAAGAAATACATCGTTTAACAAATAAGCAGCAGCGTGGATCAGGAAAGGCTTGTCAGGATGAAAGCGTAAGCACTAGGGAAGTAGCGATTCGGAGGGAGTCAAAAACTTTCAGTTTTCAGTTCCGAGTTAAAACGTTTTGGTTTACAATTTGCTGATTGGTCAAGAGGTATCTGCATTAAGCGTTACGTAGGATCGCATGATTAATTTGAATGGCTCAGTTTAGAATTGTAGCGCTATTTTTAAGACAAAGAGAGGAAGTTCCCAAATTAAATAGAAAATAAAAGAAGTTGTAATCAATAAATTTAAAAGTTTTTTTTTTCATAGTTTCATATTACATATATATATATTTAAATATATATATTATATAATATGTAATACACATCATATTAAAATACTATATATTATATTATATATAATTTAATATATATATATATGTGATGTACCAGCTTTAGTCGTAGCTTAAATTATCAGACGATAAGTTAAAAAAAAAAAAAAGCATCCATTTATTATTATTCAGGAGAAGTAGCAGTTACAAAATCAGATATCCGGAGTAAATAAAAAGAATTACTAATAACTATTTGCATGAAGTTTACTGCATCGTGACATTTAAGAAAAAGCCCCCTATATTCCTTTGCGAGTCCTTTTATAGCCTCTGGAAAGGCGGAGCTTCCAAGAAATGACGTCAGCCTTGTCAGCCAATCCATTTCGCTTTAAATATTTCCAGAACATTATATAACTGTACGTGCAGAAAAGGAGAGAAAAACAACTTGACTATGGGGCTGTGGATTTAATTCCACGTACTTTCAAATAAGAGACCGTCGCCAATAAAATTGAAAAGAGTATTCTTGACTATGGAATTTTATTATTACAAAATATATATTAAATCTTTTTATATATATAAAGATTTTATAGTGTCATTTCATACAAATAATAAATATTTCTAATTAGATAGCTCATAATTTAACTAAGTGCATCTCATGCATTTCTATTTAAATCAGTCAGATCAATAAGCAGAAAAATCATTTTTAAGAACTGTATTGAATGCTTTTCAATCACTTCGTTTGTGTATACATTAACAGAATGAATAAATTTGATTTTTTACAAAGCGATAATAGTTTTGGCAACAATTTGAAAAATGATTCGGAAACAAAAGTGATATACGGACAGAAAGTGAGTTTCGAAACTAATAATGGTTCTAGTGTTAATGATGTATTGAAAATTTGATGATAATTGGGCATAGATTTATGATCGGTAACTAGAGTCGAAAGAAGGGATATTAAGCGCATTCAGGAAATATAGTTACTCAATGGAAAAACTTATTTATTTTGGCTACAAAGAAATTTAATATGATATATTTTGGCCGACAATGACTGGAAAGGTAGGTTTTTGAGTTTCTTTTCTTCCGAATCAATAAGCCTTTGCTGTGGTTTTTCCATCACAACTCTTCTTTTGTACAAGCATTTAAGATTTTTCTTGTTCGAGCAATGCATACTAAGCACAGCACCAAGTAACGCTGAAAATAACCAGATGTTAATATTCGGAGTACGATCCTTACGTTTCAAACTGCAAAATGTTTTTAATAAGAGTAAAAACAATTAAAAATATCCTTATCTAATAAACTATCTGTAATTTGATAATCAGTTGGCAAAAAGAATGTAAAAGCTTTTGAATTTATATAATCACTCGAAACAGAAGGATTTTTTTTATGCTCTGAGGTGAAAAGCTCTTTCAAATGTAGCTATTATTAAATAGCTGAGTTCTTGATCGTGAACTACGAGTAAATTTGTAGAGTCATTAGGTGTTTGAAGCTCGAGATGTGAAAAATGCCCAATGCCCTCGCCGGAATCCGAACTTCGGGCCTCCCGACTACGAGTGAAGTATGTTTCCAATTACATTAGGAAAGCATGTGGAAAGGAGGGAGAAAATACTTTATAACCTGGAAGAGCAAAATGCATGCAAAGCGGAAGAATAAACTGAATAAACTTAAGCCCATTTTTATATCACAGACTGACAGGATGTGAAGCGTACTGGAAAGAAAGTTAGTACACGTAATGGATTATTGATAGATAATCCATAGTAATGGACACATAAAAGCTAGTTACACGTAATGGATAGTAATGGACACGTAAAAGCTAGTTACACTACCTCATCCATTACGTGTAACTAAGACAGGTGACAGGTGACGGAGGACGGGGACGCCTGACGTATAACATAGGTAAACAGGCATATGTCCCACGTCCTCCACTATCTCGAAGAAGCAACTCGCTGGAGCCCCGTGAGGCTGCACCAGGAGTTTACATGGCCATACAGGGGCTAGATGTCGGGTAGTTTTTACATAGAACGACAAAGTAACTTAGAAAGAATATAAAGGATAGCATTAAAACACTAAAACACTCATATAAGCGGAAACACATAGATATACAAAATTAAACGTAAAAGCATAAAAACACACTCGTAATTACGTAACATAAAGACATAGAAACACACACGAAAATACATATCATGACACATAGAATACATATGGAAACACGTAGAGCACATAAATGCAAATATTACACTCAGAGGAAACATATAAGACATAGTAAGGTGTGCGTGAAGCAGTAGTGCTGTGCGGAAATATGCTCAGTTCCCATAATACATAATGTACATACTTTCATTAGGGGCTTCTGTTGCATGAATTACATATTTCGTTGCATACACTACATTCGTGCATAGTACGGATATTATATATTTCGATTTACGATAACAGTGTAACTAAGACACTAGATCTGACCTCAGATCCATTATATGTAACTAAGAATGGAGCGGAACGAAATGTCCCAAGTTCAAAAGTGAGCTAATGAGCAGCGGAGTTCATTTGATTAGTGACGGATCAGCGGAGATCATAACTGAAATAATTTGTTCTAAATTTTCTATTATATTATATTTCCTTCAAACAGAGCAAAAATGTCATCAACGTATCAAAGCGGGAAGCTTCATGCTATTTTTCCCCAAGCAGTAAAACTCGAAATTCTGCGTTGAAAGAAACTACTCCTGATATGAACTCTTAAAATACTTATACTATTCCTTATCCTTTATAATATTTTTTGCCATGTGGTTTACTCAAACTGGAAGAGCTTTTACGTTTTGTTCCGAGGACGAGAATTGCGCTCGTAAAAAATAAACTCCATGTTCTTTATTCTTGATAAATAAACCTTTCTCTGTAGCTGCAATTATTTAAAAAATGCCTTCCATTCGATAATCCATAAAAATCTCTCGATTGTTATCAAGATTTCTGATCTCTCTTTACAGTCAGCTTTTCAAGGAATTATCTCATGATTTTCATTCAAGTTTCAACTAAGCTACAGCTGCTAAATAAAGTATTCCAAATTTATCTGAGTTACGCCGATTCCTGTTGTTTATAATTAGTTGTTCTTCGGCACATTCTTTCTCTTACATGGTGTTCTGTCTACATCTCTTACATGCTTGTTCTTCATGTTTACATTCTTCATGCTTACATGCATGTTACATGCTTCATCTCTTAAATGCATTTCAGTGTTCATCTCAAAACTTGCGTCTGTGCATGTGTCTTGAGGCCTTGAAGTTTTTGTTATGTGAGAATGTGTGCTAAGAGTGTCTGACAGAATTCATAACTGCTAGTGATCATGAACTGTGTTAAATTCGTGAGAATAAAGTGTTGCTGTTTATGAGTCCATTGTATAACACATGCGATACTTCAACAGTAGAAATTAAACTTTCATTTTCTTGGATAAAAATTATAACGTTAAGCTTTCGAAATCTAATACTATTGCACAATCTAAAATTATGCAAATTCAACCCTTTTGGATATTTAGCTTCCGATTTTTTATCGCATTCATATTGGGAGTAATAAAATTGAAACTAAATTTTTTTATTCACAGACAATGTCATATATTTATTATATATTTTAAGACGATCTAAATCTTTTGCTTGGAACAGTGATATATAACAAAATTGACTTCTAATTCTGCAATTTATGAACACTAATAAATGCACATTTTTGTAAGTATGCTCACGTATAAAATACATAATTTTCAAGTCTCACATAAATATATCATACATAACGCTACATATCTCAACATAAAGAAATGCAATTTCTAACTCACGCTTATTAATAACAGTTAATGAAAGCCAAATATTTGTTCAGAATATTCAGTTTCCAAATTCTCTATGATAATACCAGGCAACCATATTGTACGGAACTCATTTACGGAAAACAAACAATTAATTTTAATGTCTAAGATGAGAGAGGATTAATAAAGTGAAGATGAAAAGTAAATCCTTAATAAAAGCGAATATCTTTAAAACAGAAAACTCTCTGGCAACGAAAATAAGACAGGTAAGTATTATATATCCGTATAAATATAGACAAAGCTAAGTTTGCGTTTGCTCATGAAATTTAATTTTATGTTAGTTACTTTAGCTTCCTGCAGCTTTATGCGAGTTTAAAGGTTAAGGAGTTATAGTTTAAAATGTTTTGTTCATTCGTAATTTTCTATAAATGTTTTGAGTTCGAAGTAATCAAAAATGTCTGATAAGAATGCCTTTAGTTTCGAATTCATGACATAAAAAATGTAGCAGTAAAAAATATCAGAAATTAAACATTATAACATCTTCAGAGTAGAAATGACATTTCGTTAAATATTTAACTCTGCAGAGAATTTCTAATAGTTAATAATAGTCGCAGGAAATTAAACACTATGTTACTTAAATATTCTCATCTTATTGTCCTGAGTATAAGTAAGCATCGCATGGAAGATTATTTTGAATTTAAAGGAGTTGTGAAAGAGGGAGAAGTGATCCAGGATAAACACTGACGTCATATGTCGAAGTTGTTCCATCCGAAATATAATTTAAACGAATGCATTTTTAGTTTAAAAACTGAAAATGAAAGGCTTAAAGATATTTAACAGAGAAAAATCTGTGAAGCTTTACTTATTCAATGTTTTAGCGCACAGAAGGTAAAAGAATATTGCCCTTTGTATGTCTACAAGCGTGATAAAGCAAATACATATTCATAAATTTTGCATTTTCGGCTATAATAGATTTACGTTTAGAGTCACGCATAATAGCATTTCTTTTGTTGAAAACGCTGTTTTGTAGTAGCAGAGAAATGCTTGACGCCATTAGCAGAGAAATGCTTGACGCCAGAGCGGAATCTTGGCTAATGGCGCATGCGCCGCCGGAATTGGCACTGAAATGTATTCCTGTGAGAAACTTGTTTTATGTAGTATATTCGAAGTTGGGATTCATATGTTACGCTGTAAGGTGAAACCTAGCGCCAAGTGTTGCTATGGAAAATAAATGTATTGAAACTGTGTAATGTGTGTGGAGTTATTTTATTATGATATATAGCTATCGACGGGAAATAGAATAAGTCAATTCAAACGCTGAGTCATCATAAAAGAATATTGCCAGTATAAAATCAAACCTGTTAACATGTAGAAAAAGCAATTAAATTATTAAAATGTTTTGGCCTCTCTCTCTCAATCGGTCTCTCTCTTTCAGTCGATAGTTCTGATCTCTCTTAGTCGCTCTCTTGACTAGTATTTATGTTAATTTGTATTTAAATAATTTTCATGAACTCTTGCATCATAACTTTAGTTAACAGAAGGTGTTCCTATCACCTTTGTATAAATATATCTTTAATATGCAGCTTATTTTCCAATCTACTTTCAGACTTAATTATTTGTAAAGAAGTGGACTCTGAATTCCGTTAATGATAACTGTTGTAATTACAACAGTTATAAGTATATCGCATTATATACAACTAATATTACTATATTATATACAGTATTTCTATATTATATACAGTATTACTATATTATATACTATATTGTATGTAACAAGTTAATGTGATTTATAATATACCTCATTTCTATATTTTATTAAATTTTCAGCAGTATTGGAAATAACACCAGATCCTTATAATGCTATGCATTTAGATTGCCATTTATTTCTTCAGTGATTCTTTTAGGCTATTTCTAATATTTCATGATGACATACAGTTAAGTCTAACTCATTTACCATGTAACCCATTTATCATGCAAACCTACAATTCAGCACAGAACTGTATCTTCTGTTTCTTTAAAGTATTGTTCAATATATAGTATCTCATCAGCCTAGTTTCAAGAGGTCGTACAACTAAGCGGTAAAGTCACTAAACATTGGTAGTTCGACACGAGTTTCAGATCCCTGAGATATCTCGGCTCTTTCTTTTTCTCTACATATTTAATATGAAAATGTGCTTTGTAAAAACTCTCTGTTTCTGTAATTAATACCTTGGTACAAACTATACGTAGTTTTCACAGAACTATACGCTTTATACGGATATAAAAAGTTATGTATTATTTTTCCATCTAATTTGCTAATTTTCCTGAAAGTACTTTCCATTAATATGTTTATTTCCCAACTATAATACCGAATAATCATTAGCATGCCAGTTAACTATGTTAAATTTTTCAATTTAATTCAGGCACCATCACTATTATAAATAAAGAAAGATGTTAAATCAATAATAGCAATAACAGTTTTAATTTATAAGAAATATAATTAGTATGCTTTATCATTAGCTAATTCATAATAATATTATAACAGTATTTGCTATAGTATTGCAATTAATGAAAGGTGTTTTAATGCTAATATGCGTGTTTACTAATACCTTTTACTTTCTGTGCTACCTCTTGCAATTTATTACTGTTATTCGAGTAAGTAACCTGCTTGTTAGACATTTACTTGCTCTTTTGATGTTTAATCATATTTCTCTATTTTTCGTTTCTCTTTAGATACCATTGACATCAAAAAGTAAAACTAAATAGCAACCCTCAGCTTTTTTAAAATAAGAGCTCATCTTCGGAACGTGCGAAACCCCCTGTATGTGTAAAAGGAAAGAAAAACTTCTTTTGTTTTATGAGGTCGTTACATTCCTCTTTCAGGTAAAGGGAGAAACCTTGATTCGTGCAGTTGGTTTCCGTTCACAGAACAATATATAACGGACAAATTTTCCAGCTACTGTTAAGTTCGTTGACTGAAATCTGACGTTACGTTGCTATACCTGCTATTATTGTATATCACAGAAAGGGGATTTATCGAATCCTTTCATTATCAATATATATATATGTATATTGATTAAGTTAAAATTAGAACTAAACAGTTAAAAAATTAAAAAAGTAAAGAAAAATTTATTCATTATTTCATTAAAATTTCGTCAACTTAAATTATAGCACTGTTAATTGAAATTGGTTTTAAAAGTATTCGTGAAAAAATATATATTAAATAAAAGCAAAATTATTCGGTGGTAAGCAACACAAAATGGAAAATCCTGTATTATTATTTTCAGACTTTTCCGTTTTCAAAGGAATGTATATTCATTAAATAATAATACAGCTTCATATTTTGATCCTGTGCGCTTAAAGTTAGCCGATGCACTGAATTATTAGTTTTAATATTTCCAGAATCTCTGTAAAAGAAAAACGCTTTCCCTAAAAAATAAATTTGCCGACCAAATAAAACATAATAAATAAAAACGCAAAATTAAAAAAAAAAAAAAAAAAAAAAATGCATAATTGTTTTAAAGTGGTACAATCTGCTAAAAAATCTATACATAATAAATAAAAATTATTTCTCTATTAAAATGATGAAAACTAGTCTTTTAAACTGAGGTAATAAATAAAATTCGCATCTAAGAAAGATTATGGTAAGAAATAATTATAATAGAAGATTGACACTGAGTCAAAGAAATAATTATACATTTTGAATCATTGGCAAGAAATACCCGCTATAAGCATTACGAATGGGAATATGGGATTAGCATTTGGGTTGATATTGGCAATTTTTAATCTCGTCGAGGAAAAATACAGTATTCGCGAAATAAACAAGATTTTGGAGCAGTAAAATCTTAATAAATGTAGACTGGAAAAGCGATATTATTGTCTGACGATTATGCAGCCTCTTGACAGCGCAAAAGCCTGAAAATAATAACACATCTTTTCACATTTTGTATTTTTCACTACCGTATAATTTTCCTTTAACTGAATGTAATCTTTTACAGAATATTTAGAACCACAAATTTGAATTAACAGTGCCATATTTTAACTTAAAGGATTTTAAAACAGTTAATAAAACCTTAGCAGCAAGTTGCGCAAGATAGGAGATACATTATATATATATATACATTGTTCCCGTTTTAAGTACCAGCAACTCGGGCAGTTTCCCGGGTATAATCAGGAACTCTTTCAAAAAGAGCAAAATAAAATAAATACAATTTTTCTCAGTCTGAAGTTTTAAAGTTTTTTCCGTTGTTTCCGAGTGTTACTCTGACACTTCGAGTTATAGCACATTTTATGGCCCCCTTTTATTTACATATACTGAATTTTTATTTAAAAAGTAAATAGTACGTAGGACTGAGCTCATATAGATATAGAATAAATGCTGTTCTTTGTTTCTGAAATTGTTCTTAGATATTTTGTTTTAATGATCTACCTTAGTGTTTTTATTTCTTTTCTTGAGAGTTTAGATTTCATTTTTCCTAATCCTAAAATTCGACCAAAAAAGTTAGTCATCTATGAAAATAAAAATAAACGCGTCTTAAAATGCAAATAAACATAATTTCTCTGTGACAGTGATGTAAAGGAATATAAACAATGACGAGAATTTTCTTCGAATGTGACTTATTTCATGAGAGAGCGTTGCTTTCATTGGAGAATATTTGGCTTTCTCAATCAGTCAATGTTGGAGAAAATCTGGGCAAATTCTTTTAGAATTCTGAAAGGTAAAATAAAGATGCTTTTACATAGCTTTGAATTATCCTAAATTTTGCTAGATTTTTGCAGTATGGGAATACACTGGATTGATACTATACGGTGTACAAAAATACCGTCTGCTTAAAAATTGATTATATTTCGAAAATAAATAGTGCTGAATACATTTGCAGAAATTCATATCTATTTATAAATACCAATTTTAGTTTAAAAATGTGTAATTTGTACTTAGTTATATACTAGTTATTTTTGACATTGCTAAGTTTTTGGTACATATCTTCCTTTTCCCGAAATGTTAATATTAATCCTAGAGGACGAAACTGTTGATGTAAATTCCCGTACGAAAGAGTAGAGTATTTTCCTACTTCGCGATAGCTTAGAGATTGTTGATTTTTTTATTCTACAAACTATCACACTTAGTACAAATAGACGTTTTGGAAAAAACATAATCCACTTGAAAATCTTTAAAAACGGTTTGAGAATTAACAAATGGTATTCTAAATATTATTATTATTATAATTATTTTGAACTATACAAAGGTATTTATTAGAAGCTGAGCTTATGTTCTTGACCGGCCGAGCGGTAAAATCACCTGTGTTCGACTCCAGGAGACCGGTCATGGCAGCATGGGTATTTTCCTGGTTTTCTCCATGCGTAACGTGTATATGATGAGCCAGTTAACCCTGAAATATTCTCCATGAAGGCATCTTTTCCCTTAGGTAGATAGCCTAGTGTGATTCGCCACAATAAAATAAACTAAACTAAAAAGCTGAGTATATCGGAACTAAATGAATTGCTTCCCAAAGGAAATGTTCTAATAAATATCATAACTTTGTTTCTGTTGTATTCTCGGTAATTAAATTAATTATATTACTACTACGAAAGTTTTTTTTTTATCTCTAACCAAACACAAAAGTAAAAAGTTAATATTTTTTAAAACGCATGATTCAAGTTTTAAGCTTTTAAAAAATGCCTCTTATCATTAAAATTTATTTCATCATAACTTAAATTAGCATCTATTAAGGAAAAAAATCGTATATAGAAAAATAACAGATTCAATTTACCATTTATCCAACTTAATTAGCAGTCCATTTATGATAAATAATCCCAAGCATTATCGCTCATATTTGTAATTAAATTCTTATCGCTATGATACATAACGTTATCGGAAAACGATTTCTCATTCTTTACGTTACATATAGCCCTTGCAGTCAGATTGCTGAGTTTTTTACCTTGAATCCTCAGGTATTGAGATTTATTTCCGGGAAAAGGAGAATGACTGATAGCTGTGTATAACTCTGTGACAGTTTACTGTAGAGTTTTATTGACAGCAACATTAAATCTGTCAATAATAGAGAAACACTAACAAGACTGTGAAAAATGATCAATCTTTTTTTGTTAGTGATATGGGTGTATGTAGAGATAATGATTCATTTTCAGCTACATAAATCAGGGAACAAGACAGGAAATATTTCATCAAATGATGTATCATTTTCCCCCTTAGACAGATTTCTCTCTGAAATATTGTAATTATTTGTAAGATATTTCAACAGGTGATAATAAAAAAAATTGAGTAAGAATGCTGAGAAGATCTTGCGATGGATAGATTAGAAGCTTGGTAATTAAGTATATAAATATATCTTAAAAAAAACGCATTCGTTCACAAGCCATGCATTTTCTTATGAAATAAGTTTACTGAATGATGATGAAATTACGTAAAGTAAGAAATTAAGAATGAATAAAAATTTAAATCTTTAAAGCTTTGTTTAAACCTATATATATCGATATCTTTGTTTAAACCTATCTATATCAATACCTTAATCTATATCGATATCTTTGGGCAAAGAACATTTATATGCAAACTTATCATTGAAGACAAAAATATTTAAGGCATCTGAACACTTGAGTACCTTTCCGCAGCTTTTTTTGCACATATTTTCTTGTCGATATTACATTTACTTCACATAACAAACCTTAATTAACACTTTTCTGAAGTATTTCACATGTCTCTAGTTGTTAATGATGCGTTAGAATAGGTGGTGATTTAGGGTAAAAAAATAGAATAATATTAGTATTTTAATCTAATATTAGTATCATAGTTACCTGATAATATGATAATGTGCAATTAATTTAATTAGCATGCCGTGATAATTCGATTAGGAAGGATAACCCGAAAACTTGTGCATTTATTCAATTAACGTAGTGCTTGACGGTACACTAAGAAGGGTTAGCATGTAAAGTTATACATTATTCCAAGTTGAAAAAAAAACATATTAGGTCTTATTAACACTGAATTGAACTAAAATGTTTCATAAATATGGTGTATAGCTCAAAAAATATACATAGTGAACTAAGTGGCCACAGTCGAATAGTTAAATAAATACTAATACTCTTCGAAGTATCTAAGATTCACTATTCAATTTTCAAAAACTTTTATTCATTATTCCAAGTTAAAAAAATTTATTAGCTCTTGTTAAGGCTGAAATTAACTAAAACGTTTGATAAATATAGTGTAAAGCTCGAACAATAAACACTGAAATAGTTAAATAACTACTGATATTCGTTAAAGTATCTTAGAATGATTATTCTTTAACTGTGTTCTCTATTCTAATGGGGCATTCTATATTCTAACATGCTGAAATAGCTAAGTTTCCATTCTGTTTATATCTTCAAATTATTCAACTTCACCAGACGTAAACATAAAGTTTGTTTCGGAAGAATAATTTGCATAATTTAGTATGAAATAAATGCTATTACATGCCAAACTCGGGACCCATCTCTAGTACGAAACAAAATCTGATGCGTACAAGAAATAACTTCCTTGCACTGAATATTAAATTATACGGATTTTTTCCTGCATTTCATTTAAACTTATTTCCTCGAATTTCACTAGAGATATATTTCGCATTCAATTAATTTAGTTTTCACTTCGCGGAAAGGCAAAAATGTACATAAAATCTCAAAATATCTTCATTAAAAATTGAAAGATATAGAAAAACATAAAGCACCAAATACAGTTAAAAATAATTGAAAAAACAATTTTTACAACTAAAATTACAGGTTCTACGCAAAAACAAGGAATCCTGTTGGCGGAAAGTAACGCAGATTTTAAAACTAAAAGTTTCCTTTTGGTCTCACTCGGCTAAAAGATACTTGAATGTGCAGAAAGATTTAATTCCCTATTCTGATAAGCTTCAAATGCAAACAAATATGGCTCCTATGGTAAAAAAAAAAAAAAAAAAAAAAAAAAAAAAAAAAAGATAATTATGTAACTACTGAACGTAAATTAACTAAAGGCATGAAAACCTTAACAGGAAAATAAGAAAAGCATAATTAAATCATTTCTAAAGCAACAAATGCACCGTTTGCAAGCATATAAGAATAAAATAAAACTGAGCTCACTGAGCCGAGTAACAGGGTATATACATATACTTTCCGTGCGGCAGTCCTATACACAAAATTTCAACGTTCTGAGGACACTCGCTTTTGAGTTATGCGAGATACATAAATACATACGTACCTGCGGACTCCACAAAAACTCTCTTCTGAATCCATTTTAAATCAGTTTTATAATTCGTTTGGGTAAAAGAGTCCTTTATTCTGTCCTTACGTATAGATGTCAAGCGAAAATATCGTTAAATTGCATTCGATAGCTGTCAAAATGGATATTTTTGATTACGATACCTGGAATTTTTCATGATTCTAATAGTCTCTTTACTTCGTAAAAGGAAATAAAAATGGTGAAACCTCGGATTTTGTATGTTTTACAAAGGTTTTGCAGACAGTTTGTTCTATGTAACAGACAAAAGTACAGTTATAGTTATATGAATTGCTTACTCAGGTGATCTCAGCTTATATATCTTTAAGGGAAACTGACTGATGAAAACTGAAAAATATTTTTGTTCGTAAACATTACATCCAAGGAAAACCTCTTTGAACAGTATGCACGACCCCCCTTGTTGCTTCTTCAGCCCAAGTGGAAGAAACTAGAAAGCCAGGATGTTTCAGCCATATGGCGTGATGCTGGTTTTGATGAAATGATCGAAGCTCAAATGTGAAGCTTGTTCTAAAATTCCTACTCGTCAAGCAAAATGAAAAGGCAGACTATCTTCTTGTCAAAAGATTAGAAAGCACTTAAAATACAATTTCCTCATGAAAATGTTAAAAATTTCAAAGCACTTGAACTGTCAAAATTTTTCACACCATAACAATCACTCTAATTTAGATAAAACTGCCGACTTTGCTATCTTCATTGTTAAAGAAAGGTTATTCTAAGCTATTTTAACTATAAAATTATTTTTAGAACTTTTCATCATATTTAAAATATAATAGACTTTTATAACAGGCTGTAATCAGCCCCAGCGTTAACACCGCCATATAAGCATGTCAACTTCTAATACTAAGTATTTTTTCACGTGACCCGTCTTAGTGTATTTTCTCGGTACGCTACGTTGATTGACAAATAAAAGTTTTTTTTTTTTTTTTTTTTTTTTTTTTTTTTTTTTTTGCGTTACCACTCTTAATCGATTTTTCATGGTATACTGATTTACGTTTTTGCAAATCCTGATCCCTTCAATAAATGTTAAAAATATTTTAATACTTTAATTTAATATCAGTTATGAAATACCTGACAACATGTTGAAAGATATATAGTCTAATATTTTAATAAATAGACTTGCAAAGATAGGCATTTAAATAATCCAGGTCTTCAACATATAAGATGAGCTACTAGGCAAAAGCGCGAGCTTCTGGGGGCATTTTAGTATATAACCAAACAACTCGAGCGGTGGTCAAAATTCTTTGAGGTACAACTGAAAGAGCTATTTTCAATCTGCCAACTTTCAGGAATCAAGTTGCAAATTCCCTTTAGGACGGTAGAACAGGCTGCAGTAGTTCTCATTATTTAATCAAGGAGAAAGCCGTCAGTTCTTTAAAACTTAAGAAAGTAAAATTACATATATCTAAAGATCAGTAACAAACAAGATTATACTCTTTCAATAAAAACAGCTTTCACTTTCCGACTCTGAAGACAGTGATATCACAGTTATAATATTAGTAGTTTATATGTGTTTACTTTGTTTACATCAAAATTATGCTATCATCTAATAATGTAAGCGAATTTGTGAAGATAACTGGTAACATTGTTGCAGATTTGTTGTCCCGACGCTTCTGTCAACATAACGAAGAACCTCTCGAGATTTCTACTGTTACTATTGTTATACCTGACGAAGCTCTAGAGTAGTTCGTTAAGAACAATAATTTAAATTAAGGTCGAACGAAAGACGAAACTGTTAGGAAAATTAATGAATTATTGGAAAGTCACGATAAAGACTATTTCGTTAATTGGAGTGACTGAAATTAGATCATGAACCAAAGTGCCTCATACAGATATTCACGATGCAGATGCAGAGGAAGCTTAGTTAGTAGTGCAGTTTAATGAACGAAAAAGGGTACTAAAAGAGCATCATGATGCTCCAACAGCTGTACATTAGGGAACTGAAGAACAGACTAACTGACATGATAGAATATTAAAGGTGTACTACTGGACTGGTATGAGCAGATATACCAGCCTTTATATCAAGAACTGATACGATAATAATCGTTGTAAGATCAGTAGCCAGAAGCCACCTGAACTGTTGAAAACACCGATATACAGTTAACGATTTGAATCTCTTTCAATAGGTCAGTTTGGACCTTCACAAAAAGTAAGGAAAAGGAGTATGTCTTTATCGTAGAAGATTTTGCTTCTAGGTGGGTAGGACTATTTGCATTATCCACTGCTAAAGCTAAAGATTAGGCAGTTACACTAATAGATGAATTCTTTTGTCGTATTGTCTATCTAGATATGTTATGAGTGGAAATGGACCACAGTTTGTTAGTGGTATTATGGAATACAACAAGTTTGTTTATTCTTGAAAATTAACCTAACGAGACATTAACTTCCAGTTTACCATCCACAAGCTTATCCCATGAAAAGAAGAGCAAAGGACGTAGACTCCATTAGAGGCTTATTTGTCCATGTTTTAAGGTGGAAACGATCGTACTTCCTGAAGCGAGAAGCTATCAACAGTTAGACTTAACTTTAGCACAGCAAAATGTAACTCCACTGGTCAGATAGATGCATATTCCGTGGACGAGAGTCACCTACTGCTAACGATATTGTCCATAAGTGTAGTTGAAAATAACTATTTCGTTCCGAAATAGATGCAAATTCCATGTTTAGACGAGAGTCGGGTAAAGCTGATATTGGCCAATAATGTAGTAAAAGATAACAATTTTGTTCCGAAATTACGCCTCAATTAAAGAAATTCGCCAATTTTATCAAACAGATAAAAGGTCGAATAGAGGGAAGACAAGACAATCGTAAGTTCTATACAGATAAGAAGTTGAAGAAAGCTCCCCTTTCAACCAAGGTGAGAGAGTATGGATTACATTTTACCCCCTTAATAATGCTGACAAGAATCAAATTCTAAGTTTATGCCAAGGCTTGATTGTCTTTAAATCATCTTATCCGAGATATCGCCAACTTGGTACGCTATCACGACTTGATGATCCCTTTTTTATCATAGGTATTTATCACGTTTCTGCCTTGCCCTGCGGCCATGTGAAGGGCAAGATTCTACTCCCTGATGAGGAAGAAGCCGTCCAATAAATGCATCCTGAGCCTGACGAACCAGCTGTCCCTAGGAGAACGCAGCCGCCAAGACGAGCAAGCTGATGTTGAAGAAATTTATACAGCTTGAGAGGAAGATTTTGACATATGAATGCTACAGATACCGTGAATTATCATTCGGAAAGAACATCTACTCCTTATCACGTAATGAGAGACTCACAGACGTCACTTTCATTCTTTCTTCGGGTCATGTGACATGATACAATTCCATTAGAGAATCCGTGTGAGCAGTGTAGCAACAAGATGATTACTCTTATATTTGTGAATGTAGATTTACGTGAATAAAATAGTACGCAGAATCCCAAGGTGTCTTTACTCTGAATTTTTATAAGAAAATATGTTACGCAATATTTTTACCTGCAAAACTATATACATATATAAAGGAGGAAATGTTTTCGATGTTCTCAGTAAATAAGCATGAATCAGGGTTCCCACAATGCATTTTTACTATTTTTACAATAAAGACTGTATGTATATGTGTCTGCATCTGTACGACGATATTTTTGTCCACGATTACTTTTATATGAAATTTACAAAAAGTTTCTGTTTTCCGTATTTAAGATTTCTTTGATTAGATTTCGGGTAAACCAGAAGTGGCACTTTAAGGAAGCCCATAATAATCCTTAATGAACGACTGTAAGTGGCACTTTTCTTGAAGCTAATAATAGTTCTTAATGAAAAACTGTATTGAAATTTAATTTAAAACATACAAATTTTAGTATTTAATATTTTAGTATCAATGAAAACCATGCTTTAGATTTTGGTTAAAATTGATAAACCGGAAATTTTATTTTATATGAAACTTTCATTTTATTTAACAGACTTTAGTAAAAAATATATATATATATATATATATATTATAATGTAATATAAAACTTCTCAAATTTACTATCTGAAATAGGTATGGGATGAAGAATAGCATACCTACATTTAAAAGCATAAAATGTGTTTATGCTAAATGTAACGAAAGTAAATTCATTATGAAGACGAACTATCGTCATAAAGCGATTAAATGTATTAGTCTCAATTCTTATTCTGTATTAATTTTACTTTTGTGTCGAATAACTTTATGAAAGGATTCTGATACCAAAAGTCATCGCTATGCATTATTATTAAAGGAATAATATAGATGATATACCTTTTTTGATAAATAGCTTAGGGAATATAAAAGGAAATTGAAGGTAACACTTAATATCTGCCTGGAATTCTAAAGTTTTATTTCATTTAAAAACTTTTTAATCTTAAGATTCATCGATAATCTTTAAAACAATTGATTTGAGAATCCGAAATCTTATATGAATAGAGGATATACCGCGATCGATGCGATATAGTGAATTCAAAGTATAAGAACCGATATTTACATGAGCATGTAGAACTGAACTTTCTGAGGCTACTAGTTTTCGAGCTATGCGAGATACATACATAAGTTCGTGCGTACGTACAGACGTCACAAAAAATCTCTTCTGAATCCATTTTAAATCCACTTTTTAATCAGTTTTGGGTAAAAGAGACATTTATTATGCCCATACATACAGATGTCATTAAAAAAGATCGTTCGGATGGATTCGAGAGCTGCCAAAATGAATATAAACTTTAAAATATGATACTCGAATTTTTTCGCGATTATAATATTTCCTTTACTTTGTACAAGGAGGTAAAAATCTAATCACTAAAGAAGCAACTTCTGTGACTGCGCAAAAGCTTAATAACGTCTCTAGGGCAATCGATAATAAACTTGATATTCTCCGAGAAACTAACGATGCTCTTGTTGGAGTGTGTTAATATAAAATTCTTTGAAGTGCTAAATAAAATTCAGTCAGTCTTTTTGCCCTAAATTTTATTCTGTATTATTTAAAACATATCCTTATCCAGTGAATAAATCATGGTCACCCTGTATTTATCGTAAGAAGTACCTATTTTAAAACGCTTTCTGCAATTATAACAAATCAGTCTCATTCGGTTATTACGTTTCGTTGCAATAAAGCAAGGAAGCACACTATCCTAGATCGAATTAACCGTTAGAAATATTGAAATAATTTATTTAAATTAAATATCTCATAGATAAATGTTTTTTTTAATTGCATTCTAAGCTTTTAAAAGTTTCGCTGAATTCACATTGTCGATTTTTTTTTTTTTTTTTTTTACAGTTGATGACAAGAAAATTTCTATTATCACCCATTTAAAATCCCACAATTTAAAAACTTACATGGAATATTACTTAAATTTAAACAAATTTATACACATAGAAGATTTATGAAACCCTTTTTTTGCCAGTCAGACGAGAAGGTGAATCTTCACTTTCCCTTACGAAAGTTTTCCTCAAACTTAGGGCAGGTTACTCAAATTTCTACATCTCAAATATTGTCACAGAAGTCCAAATGTTCACTTCTTTTTACCAATTTCAGACTGGATTGGTTTACTTGGTTTTGATTAAGTACACTTATGCTATCTACGTGAAAGGAAATAGCTTTATTGAAAACCTTTTAAGAAAACCTGCTCAGCAACCTCAATCAATCAGTCATTGGTGAGTGCATGGATTTGAGAAGATACACAATCAATATTGCGACTAATTTTCTTTGTTAGAAATAAAAAATATAGCCGCGATGCATTTTTAATGTTTCATTACCTTCTTAAGCATCAAATTTAATCTATAGGAACTGGAATATAAGGCTCTAATTTTCCTGTAGTCTAATATTACTTTCACCGTTTGTCTTTTGCTTTAGAATGTCAGCTTTAAAGCATCTTATTTTCCTAGATAGCAAGGATTGTAAAACCAAAATTTTTCTCATTTAAAGGAAAGATTCTAATTCTTAAAATATTCCTATAAGAATTAAACTAACGAAAATTTTTAGATTACAATTCAGTCTTCAAACTCTCCTCAATAATAATAAAGTCATTGGTTTCTTTTACTTTATTATGACAAAGTACTATAGGGCTATGTGCCTAAGACGAAGGGTAACTTTCTAAAGGAATCCGGCTCCTATACACAATAAACACGAAGGAACCCACAAAAAACACCCATCCGTGATTCGTACTGCGTGCCGAAATACCAGTGTTGGCAACTTTACCGCTCGGATGCTGGCGGATACAAACACAAAACTATTCAAGGAAACATTCGAAAGCATTTCGGCAAAAGAAGCAAAAAATAATTCTTATGTTCACTTTTTGATAACGCTTGCTTTTTGCTGATGATGTTTTACTATAGCAGATGAAAGGAATTCGACACTCCAGTGTGCCAAGTAATATGTGAAACAACGGAGAATTTTAAATACAGAATATTTAAGATATAACTAAGAAAATGAATGTTAGCCACATAGTAATTAATAAATAGACAGATCAATTAGCAATTTCTATCACTCAAGATAATATTTAATGAATAATTGGAATTTAAAGTACGTGTTTCGGTGAAATATGTATAGATCAGTATTAGGTGGATAAGTATCGATGCATTGCTTTTAAAAGATTACAGCCTTTTTTCACTTCTGTTAACAGAAAATCCAAATTATAATAAAAGCATATATTTATGGAAAATTTTAAATTATTGTGAGCGGAAAATTGAAATTATTCCAAACGGCAATATCTCAATGGAGAAAAAACAGATTTGTACATATTATTTGCTGTCGATTAGGATTTACAGCGTACATAGAAAACCGTGATATGAATGAGAAGTGAAAAGAAATTTAAATTTTTGTTCCATTTTTTATGAATTTTAGTGAAAATTTGACTTCTTTGGTTATTGGAAATTATGTGTTATTTTAAAATTTTAATTTTAAATCATTTTTTATTATATAATAATAATTATTTGGATAATTATAACGATTCACAAATTTCTGCTTAATTTAATAGCTTAATTTAAATCAGACACGAAAATGCCCGGAATTGATCTTTTTCATCATTTGCCATTTATTCAAATTCAGGCCTTGAAAATGTCTAAACTTTTCCCTTCCATTTGTACAAGTATTTCTCAGACTCTACATTTCGATACTCTCAAGAGCTACTAACATCTTTCACTTTAAAGAAAATTCTGGAAGAAACCGATAACACTAATAAGCAACTTATTCGGATTAACGATTACATGCATTTGAAGAGACAGATTGTTTTTCGTGAGAATATGCCAGCTCTGCAGTAATTTTAACTTCTTTCAGAAAGCAGGAAAGAAGCTTGTACCACTCAGGGTAACGAGCTGCCAAATAAGAAAACTGAAAAAGATAAATGCACCTTGTAACTTTTCGAAAAGGAAATGCATCTGCAATAATGATGCTTTAGCATCAGATCCAAGAAATTGTTGATGACATTCTGAAAAGTTAAAAGATAATAATCAATTTAGAAGAGGCTGATGTTCGAAAATGAATTTTACGAAATGCCAAGAAAATTTTACACAGAGTCAATTAACTCTTTTTGATGTTATGTAGTTGCCAAGATGGATAAAGGTTTAACGTCAGAATTCTCTTTATTCAAAATGTGTGAGGCACATCAATTGCAATCAATGATACCATCATATTTCAGGATTAAGGTTATCTTTACGCATGAAATGTAATATACAGAATAAGCGATAAACTTGTATTGTGGTCATATTGCGAATTAAATCAACCTTAATCCATTCTGGAATTATTATTTAAGTTATTAAATTATCATATATTGACTCAACATAGCGTCCACAACAAATTAAGTCAGTTTCTAAACCTTCAGTGTCTTTTTGTTGAGTGAGACCAAAAGAAAGGTAAACAAATGGCATTGACAATAAACAAATATTAAAAAAAAAAAAAAAAAAAAAAAAAAAAAATGGCACAGTTTTCTTAAGAAACGATGGTAAAAGCTCAGAACGCTGCATAAACAAAGTTGCGAAGGCGAAATTAAGTGATATCCATAAATGGGTGGGACTAAGCTTCTGACGTCACAATGCATTCTCTATAGATATAGAAATAAGTATAATAAATTACTTACATTTGAAATTACTATGATACAGTAAATGAACAACGTCGCAGTCTCTCATACTTCTTTTTCATACAGCTTCAGCATTTTCAAAGATTTTTAAGCTTTAGCATTTATACAAATAAAAAAAGAAAAATTTAAAATTTAATTCATATTATAGAACATTTTAATTTTATAATTTTTTACAAATTACCTTATTGTTACGTAACGATACAATCCCTTCCATACCAATAAGTAGACAAACTTCATTATTTTCTAAAAATTTTAAACTTTTTATTAATAAAAGAAATTATTGCATATCATCATCATACACAGCTTTCATATCACTGTTCATCACGTCATATTCTCTGTAGGCATACTAGAATTCTACACATTAATAAATAAAAAAAAAAAAATCTAATTTCCCACAATGAGAAAAAATAAGAAAATAAATACTACAAATCTGGAACAGCTTTCTCCATCTTCTAGGATTGAGCAAAAAAGATAACAAAATATTAAAAATAAGCAACTTTTAAAAGAAGCATAAAAGAACACATCTTTTTCACTTATAATTTTCAGGAAAAATTTAAAGTCTATTTGAGAGGTTATACATTTAAATTTTCATAATTTAAGATTTAAATTTAAAGTAGCTTTATATGAACAGCGAATACTTGTTAAATGTATATATATAAACCACCCTGAACCCCCATTTTAAGAGAAAATTTACTCCGTTTTATACGTTGTTTCCGGAAAATATGGAGAAAAATGGCAAAAATACACAGGAATAAAAATAAAGGAAAAAAAAAGTAAGAACATTCAAACGGCAACTGAATTAACTGCTCAAATTAAAAAGTAAAAATTTCAAAAAATAAAATAAAAAATACAAAAAAAAAAAACCTCGAAGCTTTCAGATTTTACATTACGCTTAAAGGTGCTTTTTTTTTTGTAACGGTCACTGTGTTACCTTTATTTATTAAAAATGTTCTTTAACCGTAAAATCCAGATCAAGAGCAATATCATAAAAGAACTTTAAAATGAGCATATCTTTAAAGTTTCCGATACACAGTCTCGCGCGCTGGAGATATTTTTTTTTCGTACAGTGTTGCCATTGCTCGCTTTGAAATCTTTGAGTCTGTTGATCAAAAATTCGTTAAAATTTTACAAAATATGATATAGATAATAA
This sequence comes from Stegodyphus dumicola, assembly GCF_044657685.1. Classification (NCBI taxonomy): domain Eukaryota; kingdom Metazoa; phylum Arthropoda; class Arachnida; order Araneae; family Eresidae; genus Stegodyphus; species Stegodyphus dumicola. Next base: position 90,923,291 of record NC_140772.1, on the reverse strand, counting down.
AAAAAATCCAAATTTGGGCTTCCAGATGCCCATATTCGGATAGAAACGTAGGTTATTCAAAATGGATACCGTTGTTTTACCACAATGCGAGATACTTGCATACATTTATGCAAATTTTTTCCTATTTAATTTCTTTAAATATAACACAGGGCGATAATATTTAGAGGTTACTATTTGAATAACAACGCAGCTTCAAAATATCGCATTAGCCATGTTGGCGCTTTTATTGCGCATTCAAAAAAAAATTGCCAAGCAGTAGGCTAAAACGCATTTGACGATAGTACTGTATATCATGTTATTTCGAAAGTACCTAGCGTTTCTATAAAATTCCTAAACTATCTTTAGGAACGTTTCCCGGTGATTCTGCTAAGTGCATCATTTTTATAGGCTTGGTAAGTGCTAAATGATGATTACGAGATCTACAGAAACATCGTTTATTCTACATTGCTGCTCTAATAATTTCAGTTATGGTTAATAATTATAATAAATACAGTTACAGTTACATATCTAAAATCGCCCTTTTTTAACAGAAATAATACTAACAATATTAAAATTACACATATTCCTTTAAATAATGTTTTTTTTTAACAGTCCTACAAGATCGAGTAATGTAATTAGGTCCATTTGCAAAATTTGGTGGTACAATATCTCTTTCAATATTTGGTGGCACAACACTTCTTTTAAATTCTGAAGAACTTACAGACACATCTAAATTTGAAGTACTCCTACTAATCTCAGGCATCTCGGGTTCATCCACATCTTCATGTCTTGCATGTTCATGATTGCTTTGTCTTGTTTCCGATTAGTTTTTTAAGAATGTCTCTTGTGTTCCTTTCTACAATTCTTCAATCTGTTTTTATATTCGTGTATAAACATGATCTTTCTGTTTCTTCTATAATTTTCTCACTTTCGTTTAGTTTTTTCTTTCTCTTTTACGTACACATGATCTCCTACCTTCAATGCTTTTAATGCTCTTGCATTAAAACCATTTAAACTTTCATTATAATAGCCTTTTTGTAAGGTTTGTCTCTTCAGTAAATAATGTTTATACTCTACACATCGTTTAGTTGGATGAAATTGTCTTTTACAGGCATCAATCCATTCATATTTGTTCCAAACATCAATTCTGAAGATGACTTTATATCAGCTGAAAAGGAGAGTTATGATATTCCAGTAATACTAAATATGGATCCTTGTTATCGACTACAGCTTTTCTAACATTCGCTTGACAGTTTAAATATGTATTTTAAGCATTCCATTAGATTGTGGATAATTTGTACTTGAAGTTTCGGATTCAAAATTCTATCCCTTTTCAAATTCTTTACATTTCTTGCAACTATTTTTAGACCATTATTCGAATATACTACTTTCGTAAACAATGCTTAGCAAAAATTGACTTCAATTCCTTTGTCACTGCTACTCTGACAACTGTTCCAAATGTTCAGTTTCAACATATTTGCTAAAATAATCTATAACTATTAGGCAATCCCTTCTTTGAAAGTAAAAGAGATCCGTTCCCAATACTTCCCATGGACCATTTGCTATCTTCTTGTAAACTTAAATATGTTGCATAAATCAGTACCATATCTTCAATTTCTTTCAACATTCCAGCCCAATATAATATTTCTTTTGCTTTTTTTCTTGAATTTTGCTACTCCTAAATGACCATATGGAACTTTACTTAACATATTAGTTCTTGAATCTCTTGGTACAACAACACAGGAATTTTTAAATATTTATCCATTTGTTTTCGTTAATTCTACTCTGAAGTTAAAATATGGTTTTTCCAGTTCTGGAACCCTACATTTTTCATTCCGCCATCCAGTTTTAATTAATTTTTTCAAAACTTGTCGATTTTCATTTTTTCTATTTCCAGTTGAAAAATTTCCATTATATGTTTAGACATTTGGTATATATTCTACAACCAATCCAGAAATCAGATCCTTTATGAGCAAATGATCTTGATAACATATCCGCTATACAAAGCTTTTGATTCCAACGGTTTATGGTCACTTTTCACTGTAATATATTTTCTAAATATATACTGGTGAAATATCTCACACGTAAATACAATAGCCAAAGTTTCTTTTTCAATTTGAGCATAATTCTTCTCTGTAGCTGTTAATCCCTTAGATACATATGCTTCTACAAATTGTTCCGCAGTAAGATTGCTCCTAGTCCTCCTTGAAGTGAATCTACAGATAAAACTGCTGGCATATGTATTTCATAACACTGTAAAACTAGTTTATTTCCTAAGACACTTTTTAGTCTTCTAAAAGCTTTTCATGTACTGTATTCCAGTTACAGATAATTTATTTTTTTCAAAAAATGTCTTAAACATGTTGTCAATTCTGATACATTAAGTTTAAATTTAGAAACATATGTAATCATTCCTAGCAAAATTTCCAATTCCTTGACATTTTTTGATGGTTTTATATTTAGAATCGCTTTAGTTTTGTCTTCATCTGGTTTTAAACCATCTTTAGAATATACATGTCCCATATGTTTGACTTCATTCAGCCCAAATTTATATTCGTTTAAATTAAATTAAACATTCTTTTGTCTGGCTCTGTCCAAAAACTTTTTTAATCTTAAATCATGTTCTTTTTTATCGTTACCCCAAACTAAAAAGTCATATTTTAACATAGTCATATATATTATATATGTTTGAACTTCTTCAAAATTTCAGAAACACTTCCGTGAAAAATTTGAATTCAGTCCATATTGTAACCTTAGAAATCTGATGTATGCACCACACGACTTCCTTGTACGGAATATTAAATTGAACGCATTTTTTTCTGCATTTCATTTAAACTTACTGAATTGAATTAAATCTACTTCGTCAATAGCGCATAAACTACAATAGAATTAATGAGCTTTTTAAAATTCACTATATTTATTTACCGTAGCGATTCTCGGTCTCTAGGTTCACTTAACCACGTTACATCTGATAAAATGAATGCATTTTATAACTCAGAATGCAATATATATATATATATATATTAATTGAATAATTATATAATCGTTACCGCATGTTCTATTCAATTAATATATTCAATCTAAAACCATGTATAAAAGAAATTAAACAAATAAAAAATAAACAGCTTTTCACAGACAATTCAGTGTTGCTTACCTAATGCGCATGCGCTACTCGTAAACATTCTGCTCTGTCCGAAACAGACTGGCGACAGTATTTTCTGCTAATATGAAACACTTATTTCCTCGAATTTCATTTGAGATGTATTTCTCATTCAATTATTTCAGTTTTCACTTCGAGGCAAAGCAAAAATAATAAAAACGCAAAATATCTTCATTAAAAATTGAAAGATATAGAAAAACATAAAACATCAAATGCAGTTAAAAAAAAAGTTTCTACGCAAAAACATATAAGTCGGCCAGCCGGCAAGAAGACGGATTTTTCGGTACACAAAACTGAAAGTTTACTTTTGCATGGTCTCACTCGGCAAAAAGACACTGAAGGCATTGAAACTGATTTTATTTGCTGTGGACGCTAAGTCAAAACATGGAACAAATTAATAACTGAAATGATAATTCCAGAATGGATTAGAATAATTTAATTCGCAATAATAAAAGAAGATATTACTTTGTGGTTGCGAAGCTTAGTTTCTCTGGATTGGCAACTAATCCATTATTTCTAAGTTTCAATTGTAAACAAATATGGCTGCTATGTTAAAAAAAATCTGATGTGTAAACCACGTGACTTCCTTGTACGGAATATTAAATTACATGCAATTTTCCTGCATTTCCTTCACATAAAAAGATACTTAAATTGTACTGTAAATAAAAAGTATAGAATTGCAGTATTTGTAATTCGAGTAAACTTTATTATATATCTTTTCTCATAAAATTTGCTTAGAGATCTGAAGCATAACAAAAACATTGCGTTATTTAGAAGGAACATATTGAAAGGAATTAAAAATATCCGCATTTAAACGCTCGGTATATTAAATAATATGCATGGATTAATAAATTTCTGTACGAAGCCGAAACGAAACATGTAACAACTAAGTTCCCACTTACACGCATAGCAGCGTATAATATCTGAAGCACAGGGATGTAACGATAGTGACATAAAATAACAAGAAGAAGCACTAACTAAATAAAGGTAGCATTAAATAAGGAAAATTGAGATTAATGGAAGTTGCAGAAACTACGCTCAGCAATACATTGTTCAAGCAGTAAATTGGAGGTTTGTTTACAACATATACTTTTACTTTACTGTCACTAGTCTTACCTATTAAAGCTACTTATTGTTACAGTAATATAGTACATGCTCTGTGGTTTTAATTCTAAAAGAATTTTGCTTCTTCATCTGCATAAAATAAATCTTTTGAATGATTAATAACAAGGAAGAATAACTAGACTGTATAAATTACATTAGAAGATTGTAGATACGTTCATAGCAACTCGTAATAATTTACGTAACATATAAAAGGATAAATGCGTTTGATCCAATTAAAAGATATGAATCAGTTGTGAGCTTAGATTAGATTATAAGTGTTACTATCTAATGTAACATTTTGGGTTAGAAATATTACATGTAGATTATATGTGTTACTAGTTAATGTAAACGTTTCTGCTTTGGAAGAATACAACCATTTGGATGCATTTTTCGCAACTGTAAAAACAAGAACTTTTCATTTAATTGTTGAACAATGTTCTGCTAAATATTGCATAGTAGATTCGAAGCTGTTAGATTGATTAAAAATAATTACAGTTTGAAATTTCGAAACATAATATTTAGAAAACACTGAGGATATTTGTTAAAAAATGATTGATTTTGTATATTCCTTAAACCCAATTTCTTTTTTTTTTCGTATCCAGTTAGTTACAATTTATTTTCGAAATTATCAAACCTGATGGACAGATCCTCATACCTGTCAACCATGCATAAGTGTATGTCCTCATATTTGTCAAACACGTATGAAATCAAAAAAGGTGTAATTGTCTAGCTGAAGTATTTATTACAGCTAGTGACAAGTTTTAAAATTATGAACAGTAAACTGAAATTGAAAGAGCTACGTCAGGGTTATTTATGATGCAAGAGCTATTATTAATATTAAACGTTATTACGTAATTATGTAAACGTAATTATGTAAAATGCCTCATGTGCCTGCAAAATCCTGTTGTCGGTTGGTTGACATAAAGTATGTAGGAATAAATTTATATACTGTAAATGAAGACTTCAGTATCCAAGCTTCTATGTTGCAATAGATGTATGGATGAAGGAATTTTAAAAAATAGAGATACATGCGTGAAAGGGGGAATTATATACCCTAAATTTGAATGTCATTTTGAGTGCAGAAACTTAAGGTTCTGCTCAGAATCAGAAAAACATGTCATGCATTAGTGTAATGAATGAATAGTTTTCTAATCCAGATTTAATAATAGCGTCTGCGCATTAATTTACTTTTGGAAAGTATTAGACATATCTTTCATTAGAGCACGTAGGAAAGTAATATTTCTTGGATTATGCGATGCTCCATGCCTAATGGAAAACATTAAAAAAAATTGTACTATGGGATCTGGCTCATTTAACAATTGTTCACCTAATTTTATCAGTATATTTTTCTCTGCTCAAGTAAAGTCTGAGACTCGATTTGCTGTCTACTTGAGTGTGAAATAAGACCAGGATAATGAGCTGATAAATATCTAAAATTGTACCTGACTTTATGGGAGCAGAAATTTCAGGTCAGTAAAGTTGAACCTTCCTCAATACTTTTAAATCGAAAAATGAAGAAATCAACAAGTTCAAAGCGAATGAAAGTCTGTTTTTTACAGCAAACCCGTTTTATCATTGGTCCACTGAAGGATTAGGGCTCTGTGATAAACACCATTCAAAGAATGAAATATGTGGCTGCAGTTCAGTGAAATGCAGGAGACATATAGCCCACTGTAGTGGTCTTCCATCGTGCAATTCGAGCAGGGTAATAATACCATTTTTAGACCCGTAATTAATTAAAGTTCTATCGCTCCTTATCACATCAAATTCTGCAAAAGTATCTCATGCTCAGCTAAATGAGAAAATATGGTGGAAGTACATTTAGTAAGAATATAACTACTAATATCTTAGTAGAGAAAGAAACATGGCTCGTATATACTGGGTCCTGTATGACGGAATAATGGTCTTCTTTTTCAGTTCTTTCAAAACACTTTGATTACATTCTGAACTTACCATCTTCTAGTCGTTTCTTCCATCAAAGTACAGAATAAGTAGTATTTCTTTAAAAGACTGATTCTGTAAATCATTTCTGTTATCACGAGTGTTTAATCCTTTCTTCATTTTTTGTCAACGGTATGAGAATAGGCTGAATCAAATATCACATATATAGTTATATAATATTTACAGTGCACATAATATTTACAATTACATGATGTCTTATCAGACACTTGCCGACGACTAAAACGATTTGTAATTAAAAAGATTTTAGTCAACGACTAAAAAGATTTGTAGCACAAAAATACGAAATTTACTAATGTTTTAACAATATTTCGTATTTTTTGAAATTTTTAGCAATATTTCGTATTTGTGTAAAACGTCACATTTTTATTTTAATATTTTTTTTTTTTGCTTTTAAATAATATTCATTTCTAATTCCTTTCTTTCAAAACCAACTTACACACATTTTTTGATTGTAACATCTGTTAACTTTAAATCAAAATTATCATTTAAAAATGATAATTTTCCAAGATATACAAATGAATTAAAATGAATACACTAAGAAAAATAGGGGACACTTCTATACCTCTCGATCTCCTGGGCCGATGGATAAATTCAACTTGCGTTTTTCATGTCTCGAAAGCGCGACTTAGGATATATATTATATATATATATAGCATCATTGTTCTAACATAGGCATTTTGACACAAAATCGGACTTTTTTTGAAATAATATGCCATCTTTTTTTCCATATTTCGATTCTACAACTAAAATTATGCCAAAGTGGCAAATTTTGTAAAAATCGCGCGAGTAGTTTTTATAAAGTCAGCTATCAAATTTTTAGCTCCGTTATGTTAATTGAACTTGGCATATATTTATTAAAATCTCTTTTTTATTATATTATTTGATTTTTTATTCTTTTATTTATTAAAATCTCCTTTTTTATTAAATTATTTGATTCCTCGTTTCATATTTCAAAATTAGGTTCATTCCAAATAAAATTCGTCCATTTTTTATGATTTATTTTTAAAATTTAATTTTTATTAATAATTTATATACTAGAACATTTTGAAATTCGTCATATTTGTTATAAGTGATAATAACGCCAAATGTGTTTTGTACATTATTAACATTATTTGAAAGTATGAACGATGGACCTGTTTTTCCGCTCGTGCACAAAGAAAAAAAAAAAAAACAAAACTGAAAGCTTTCAGATTTTACATTACGCCCAAAGAGGCTTTTTTTAAGGTTTTGTGTGTTACCTTTATTTATTAAATATCATGTTCTTGGCACTTAAACCATAAAATTCAATTCAAAAGCAATATCGCAAAATAATTTTTAAATGAGCATATCTTTAAAATTTCCGATGCACAGTCTTGCGCGCTGGAGATGAAATTGCTTTGTACCGTTGTTTTATCACAATGCGAGACAAATATATACATTTATGCAGATTCTTCATTATTTAATTTCTTTAAATATAACACAGGGCGGTGTTATTTGAAAAATGAAACGGACATTTAAAGTTTTAAACGCCAAATGCCAAATCGAAATTAATAAGCCTTTCTGGGCTAACGCCCTTTGTGCTAAAAATGCGTTGCTATTAATTAAGAAGTTCGCCAAGTGAATTATTATAGGCGCAAAGTAAAATAAAATATACGCCAAAGTAAATATTTAGCTATAGTTTGTGTTGTAGAATCGAAATATGGAAAAGAAATTGGCACACATTTCAGAAAATGTCCGATTTTGTGTCAAAACACCTATATTAGAATAATGCCATAAATCTAATATATATCAAAGTCGCGCTTTCGAGACATGTAAAACGCAATTTGAATTTCATCAATTGGCCCAGTAGAACGAGAGATATAAGACTGCCCCATTTTTTTTCGCAGTGTTAATCGGTATTAATTTGATTACATACGAAAAACGTATACTGTGCTTCTAAGTTGTTTTTAAATTCCACTGCTATTTAAGATAATTCACACCTAATTCTCACAATTCTTATTCATTAAAGTGATTGATTTACATTACTAGCATAACGTTTTAAAACTTTTTACAAAATATCCTGGATGTTCTTACATGCATCCTATCTTCAACCTCTAACTATACGGTAAACGGCATTTCCGTAATGTGAAAAATGAATTTGATCCACAATATCGTGTCACCATTTAATGATCCACAATATCGTGCCACCCATAAGAACAGTTACATTTGATCGAATCATAACTTTGCTCTTTTCATAAAGCATACTAAGGTCTAAAAAATTATGTATTTACGGAGGAAGAGCATTCACATTGTAATATATTATGTAGATTCGAATTGTCACCAAATATATTGGAGAAAACAATTTGAACCTCACCAGGCATTTTGAATCTCATATATCAGAGACAGAATATTATCAAAATATTTTGAATCAAATACATAGTGTCGCTATTTTTCTATTTCACGAATCCTTTGATGTAGTTTTCTTTATCATGGATACGAATGTGTACAGATTTATTAATAAACGGTTTTGTGAATTCGCCATTTAATATGTATTTTGTTTGTATGCATTTTCTACATCACTCAGTTAATTCTTGTGCAAGCATTTTATTAGAAAATGGCGACTTCTTTTTTCATACTTTTGGAGTTTTGGAATACATCCGCTTGGCAAAAGGGCACATTCTTTTTAACAAATCAGATTCACTGAAAATAAAGTCGTAACCTCATAACCTATAAACACTTCTGAGCACGTTAAGTGTGTTCACCCGTCTCGGAATTCCACTATTCACCATTAAAGTGAAATAATGATTTTATTTCATTGAAAACATTTTTAAGCAGATATATTTTTTAAGAACAAAAGGATGTTATCATTTGTCATTATTATTTCTATTTCTATAATTAAATATTTAATGCATTATTTGTCAAAAATAAAAAAGTAAAAAAAAAGAATAAATTCTTCATTATATTCAAGGATAAGTGCTTTTAAGTAAGCTGTCATATAACACCGAAAGTTTCAGGCATTTTATTAGTTCATCAAAGTTTAAAGGTAACTTTATTTCCTAATATAAATAAATAAATACCTCTTTACTGTGTAACGTATGCTGTTAACATGAAGAACACTCATAAAACTTCTCATGATATGTCAAACTAAGCACCATGAACACCATAGATGTACATTGTAACGCTGTGATTGTAACGCTGGCAGTTTAATTATAGCACTACAAGCAAACTTTAACAAATGTTATTTGATATGTGAAGGAATAACTACGGCATATATATATATATAGTTTTTTCGTATCAGGAAATACAATATATCATATGTTCCTGAATGGAGCCGCATGGCCGGGATAGTGATTATTGACATTTATCAAACGAAATAACCCATGACCTAAGGTTTTATACCAAACAGAGTAGTATCATCTAGATTAAAAAAAGTCACTACCTACCAGAGATTTATTTGTTATAATCAAAAACACTTTACTGAACACTACTATTTGACAATATATAGTAAATATCGTTGCACATTTCTGATACCTTTTAGTTGTTAGTGACTCTGCTATAGCGAAAAGCTCGGGTTCGAATCCCAGAGAAGGCATGGGTATGTATAAGTGTATAGTGTTTGTGCGTAAAGGTGTGTCTCAAAATGCACAGCGAGCTGGAAGTCCTCTAGAAAGGTTGTTGGTAGGTACAGAGTCGGGACCACCGTATGTATCTGCGAAAGAGGGTACTTAAAATATATGCTCAGCCGAAAGTTCTCAGATCTCTCGAGTAGCCATTGGTGGTGGATAAGGAGTAAACCATCAGACCGACCCCGGAGGAATCGTTATAGGAGTTCCAAGGGCGTAAATTTAATACTTAACTAGGTACAGCAAAACCTCAGTCATTTATTTACAACAAAGGTGTTGGCCTAGATTCTATTTGTGTCTGTGCCTAACTGAAAGTAATTTGCTACCCACATATAGAAACACACGCGCGCATACCAAAAAAATGCAACTCTGCAAGGATCATGTTAATTTTATTAACAGTCAAATTTTGAGTTAAACTTCCTTTCATATCTCTTCTTAATTTCAACTTACCACTTCTGGCCAGAATGTAGTTTTAGAATCACGCGTGGATGCAAGTCGACTAAGAACGGTATTTAACCGCGAAGTTCTACTGTCTTAATGAAAGAGAACCAGGGATTCTGATTGGCACACGTCCGCCTTTTTAAACTACTCTCTCTTAAGTTCTTCTCTATTGTTACGCTCGGCCGTACTTTAGGCCCTTAATAGCTTCGCAGTCAATTAGCGTTAAGGGATCAACTCCGTTAGAATCTTGATAGCTTCGGTTATATCTTTTTAGTTAAGATTACTTTAGTTTAGTTCTTAGTTTCCTAAGTTCAAGCCCGAGTGTCGGCTTTATTGTAAAACTCCAAAGACGGAGTTCTGTTAAATTTTAGTTGGAATAATTAAAGGGTTTTTTTCACCCTTCTTATTGCTTTCTGTACACGAACTCAAGTGATTATTCGCTTAACAGTTCGTAAGATTCCTCACATTCAACTTTAATTTAAAATTACACAGTGGGGAATCCTACAATTCATTTATGCTAAAACGTTTTGGCAAAAAAATATAGCACACGAAGCCGCAACTGATAAGAGGAAATTTATGTACCTCCACTTCATGTGAAACTGGTCTCTCATTAAACTGTGTAATATATAAAATTAGTGTGGTTTCTACATTTTTTTTTCAGTACGACTTTTGCTTACGTTGTAGAAAATCTTAAACGTAGAAGGATACCAAAAAATAAATTTTACCTCTGTATTCAGCTGTGTGAAAGCTATGTAAAAGCAGGCTAAAAATACTTTGTACAAAATACTTTAAATACAAAAAAAAAAAAAGATTATTAATCAGCGATCGTATCAGAAATCGCTAACTTTCAAAGTTATTGGTATTTAAAATCAGAAATTATTTCTTGGTTAAATTTAACATGCATATAAATTGAAATTTTCTCATTCGACTGATATTTCCATCTGTTATATATAACTTCTCTCTTGGAACAGCTAGTTGACAGTCTCTGAGTTATTCTAATGACAATATACTTATTCTGAATTATCTTGAAATTTGATGTCATTTCCAATAAATTTTAATATTTCCCAGGGTCTCGTGTTTGTTAGACATTCGTAAAAACTGTGATCATGAAAGTCGTAAAATGGGTGTGGCGACAACTGTGACATTACCTTTGGTTTTGCCCATTCACTAGGGAAACATGTTTGATTTCCGCGAAATTCCGTCAATTACAAAAGTTCGTTAACTTGAATGTCTAGATACTAGCTTTCGTTAATTTAAGTGTGTGACTGACTTGAAACTAGGAATAGTGACATATGTGGTTTTTCTGAATTTACGTTGGGCGTAACATATTTGAAGTACATTTATTTTTACTTGTGGAAAGTTTCAAAATTTAAGAAGTAATTGTTCTTAATCTTGGAGTTACTTGCTCCCAAAAGGATGACGTATAAGGCTAATTCCAATGCATTCAGTTAAAAGCCCATACTGAAAATTTATTTTCGAAGAGCTAATTCTTCCTTGTAAAAATATTTTTGATCATAGAAATAAAATACTCAAAACGAATTATAATTTAAAATTCAATGTCCTTAATCTTTGCTTACCTGGAGTGTTTTTTTTTAAAGCTTAGGATATAGAATGCATAGAAATCTAAATTTTAGTGAAAGAAACGAAATTTAACATTTATCTTCGTTGTGAATACATTTCTCCTGATCATATACATAGATTCAGCATATAATAATTAAACCACAATTCGTGACCATCAGTACAACAGAAGGAACACGAATAAAAATAAAGATTAAAAAAAAAAAAAGTAGCTTGTGTTTTTTATGTTAGACAATTGGCACCAGTTCTGATTTAATTTTTATCTATTAATTATTTAATTAATTCCGAGCATACAAAGCGACTTTAGTTACGAACAATTTTAAGTTTGATATTTCTAAACACTTGTTTATATCTATCAACCTATGGATATATATCTTTATATTTATAGGGATATATACATCTTGGCATGGAAGATAAAATATGGCTGCGTTCATGTAAATCAACTCTACTATCTTATTTCTTGGTTAAAATTTTTTGAATACTTGGAAATAAAACTAAATTGAGCTTTTTAACGTTCGAAAACAAAGTAGTCTTCGAATATCACATCTGCCAAGTTAAGAATATGATTAAGGAAAGTTAAAATTTTCCTGCTGTAAACCACTTTGCGACAGTGTGACAGTTTACCCTATGTGTAAAGAAACTGTTACTTTGCTCTGTTGAATATACAGCAAGAGATAAAAAAGCTTAAAATATAATAACAGCAACAACAAAAATAGGAAACTAATTCTTAAAATCAAGCAAATTATATTTTAATAAAAGCAGTTTAAGATAAGTACATAAGTGCTGTGAGTACTTTTTGATTGATAGTTTCATTTAAAATAATTTTAAATGTTCAGTTTTGAGAGACCTGTTGATTCACTGGGTCTTATTTTTGTTTGCCTCATTCACACCTAATAATAAAATCTTGCCAACTAAGAGAATCGCTATTGTGAAATGAAATATACATGAAATTATTGAAATAATCGCAAATGCTGAAGCATTTACATAAATCTTACACAAGTTAAAAGATATTTTTTCCACAGCAAAATTCATCACCATTCAAGTAAATATACTTATTTCATGGATTATATTAAATATTAGAAAAAAAGAATTTTAATTTAGTAATCAAATAGAAATATTCTTCCAATTATGAAGTTTTATTTCCTGTCTTAAAAATATTCAAGTAGATTGAATAACTATAAGTTTCTTTGTTACTTGAGCTGTGAACTTCCTCTGGCACATCTGAAAAAGCTGTCAGAGTTTCTCAATTACTTTCTCGTAAATTTATTACTCAATTATCGTAAATTTATGGTCGTCCAGAGCTTGTACGGTTTATCCAGTTATCTACTTGAAATTATCAACAACAAAGATCTTAGAGTAGCGTCGACTTTACTAACTCTACGTCAAGACCCTCTCCAAAATTTGGCAAACTTGAGAAGGCAGAACACCTTGTTCAGAAGCTGTCTTTCTGAGTACAGAGAGGAAGTTACGTGTAAAGGCGTATCCAAACACGAAATAGTGTCCTGTATGAAACTATTTAGAACATGGAAACGAAACTTTCAAATGGGTTGTGACTCATTCTATAAAGAAGCTTGGAGGCTACGAAAAGAGAAGAAATTTACAGCCATCATATATAAAAAGATCGATATGATAATACTGAGCTTTTAACAATTAGTACATCATATATTATTCTTCTAAATGAGTTTTAAGCCACTCTTTCAAAATTTAATATGTAACATAAGTTTTTTTTTTTTTTGAAATATAAATTTTAGAATTTCTTTACTTTAGAATTCAAATCTGCCAATACAATTAAACATTAGATGCACGAATATAATAAACAAAAATGTCGCAGATGAGATAATAATTAAAACATTTAACCGTAAAAATATGAAATCTATTTTTTTTAATGTTCGTACAATTAATATAGTTATATTTGAGTATATTTTGTGCGTATTATAAAAGCATAAGTTCACTCCTGTACGACAAAAAATTAATTACTGAGATATTTATCATTTAAAAATAAATGATTTTAACCATATTTAGGTGCGGTACGTAAATTGAAGAATTAAATGTTTTCATATGAACATAACTAAGAATAAAATCTAAGTCTAGAGAAAGTTTTTTGATGTTAAGCGATGAAACTACGAAGATTTCTGCAGAATATTGTTACGAAATGTCCAGGTGCGGTGGGGTAGCTTCCTTGCAAAGCAGTTTTAGGGTTGCCATAAATGGCAAAAGAGGGCAGAGTTGCCACATTTGGCGAGAAATAGCCAATTTGGCGGCAAAATTGGCGATATTCCATTGGCGGATGGAGAACCTTCTGAAACGAATTCTTACTGGTTTAGTCGAACACAAGGCAAAAGCTATATAAACCCTGCTGTAACGCGGAGTTAGTAGTATCAAGCATCTCAAAATAACGCTATTTTGGCCTGTTATGCAGACGATATGCCTTGGCAGTAAAGTCTGTTAATATGAATCACGCCATCAAAAAACTATAAGATGTCATTACTAGCATTGAAAGATGGTGCGCGCAATGGAAAGTCCAAATAAACGCAGCCAAATCTCAACTTCTCCTCATACACAGAAATAAAAGGAACACACCTGTCAAAAGAGGACTTTATCTATTTAACGAATTTGTTCCAATTGTTCCCCATGCCAAATACCTCGGAGTGATTATAAATGATCTCTTAACGTGGACTAACCATATAAATTACGTCAGGGATAAGGCCTTACAAATTATCAAATGTCTCTTCCCAATTATCGGTAAATACTCCACTCTCGACCTAGGAAAAAAGCGGCTCATCTACACGTCTGCTATCAGACCGATCATGACTTTTGAGTTATCAGCTGACGTTCCTTTCGCCTCCCCAGCGTGGGCCGCCCTGACCAAAACTGACCTCAATAAATTATGTGTTGTGCAGAACCGCTATCTCAGGATTATTATGAATGCTCATTATTTCGTGACAAATAACTGTCTACAAGATGACCTCAAGATCGACCCCTTAGATAAGTTCATCGCAAAGCAAAATCGGAATTTCTTCAGAGAAGGCCAGGACTGCAATCATATGCGTCAATTTAACCTCTTTGTATATGAAATATTGCACGAAGACAGGCACCTTAGACCATTTACTGCATTTATCCCCAATGAAAATCAGAACTTTCCAACCTAAGTTTTTACCCTGTGTTTACTTGGAAAACTGAAACGTTTAAAGTTAAGCAGCCACTATCGGGGTCAAGGCACGGGAGGGTGACCTCCCACGTGACTACGAACTAAAGTCTTCTACTGCTTACTGTAGATCTCTCACTGCTTCTATTGGTTTCAGATTTATTTTATTTTATTTAATTTAACTTCTAGTTTACTGGAAAATATGTTTTTATGTCTCCGCAATTGAATATTTTGTAAATAGCAAATGTTCATGATTTTCGCATACACGTCTCAACAGCCACTCAAAAGACCTCTACTAAGAGATATCTTTGACTGCTTCTGCTGGACTCCCTGCGTAATTTTACTTTGTAAATACATATTTTATTTTTGTATATAGTCTTTCTAATTGTGAGAAAAATGCACTTTGATGTGTTTATGCACTGAATATTTGTAAAAATGCACACTGTACCTGAAACTTGGACCAGCATCTCTCCAGCCTACCAGACACCGCTATAGCCTCACGTGACAAAGTAGTCACACCCTCTTTCATTTTGCATTCTGTCCTCCGGACACACTCATGCATTTGCTATACCTGCAATGTACTTTTTAATTTATGACAGCCGGTATACAGCTTGCTATCTGTAAGCTACACACGGCAATAATGGAAAAAGGAAAGGAGTTAGTAGTATCGAGTTAGTGTCTCCAGTTAGTCAGTCCGTGCGGAGACGATCGAGTTGACAACTGGGCAGCGAGTGCCGAGTGGTCGTCGAGTGCATCGAAGAGTCTCTTAGTATATTGCGGTTAGTGCATCATCGAGAGAGTGTGTTAAAGTCGAAAGCTCTCTGGTGCTTTACAGTGAAGCTGTCACCACCGTTATTGCATGACAGTGTGATGGCTGTGTCGCTGATTGCTCCAGCGTGTTTATAGTAGATCTTCGACGACTGTAAAAGTGTTTTGGAGCTGTCCTGATTAATATTGATAAATAACGTGTGCTTCGATACTTCATAAAATGTCGTCGTTATTCACTCGAAATCCACACCAACCCCGTACGTAATGTCAAGGAAGAAAAAAAATAATGTAACAACTGGTGTCAGAAGAAAAACGCAGCAGTATTGTGAAAAGCGTTGACATATTTTTCCTTTTGCGTTATCACAAATAGATTGCTAGATGCACGAATAGATGCTATAGAATTTGTATTCTAGAAAACACTGGCTGGCTTCAATCAGTAACAGCACTCAACCAGCTCGTAATTTTATTTTCATTATTTAAATAGAAAAAAAAATATTTGCAGTTCATTAATTTTTTTTCTATTGCTAGATTATATTTCCGAAGTAATAAAAATTCAGAGAACATAAAGCATATATTTTTAGACTTTAAAAACATACCAATTACTTTTGAAAAATTCTTTTCGCATGTCAAATATAGTAAAATAATTAGTTGAAAGTAGTAGTAAATCAGGGAACTATATCATTGAGTAGCATTTAAGGGGAAAACTTAACGTCGAGTTATTCTATTGTATGTATTTATCAATTCCCTTAATACAAATATGATATGAAAAATTGCAAATTTTGAAATTAAATATCCATGTCAGTTTTTGTCATTTGGGAGCCCATCCTTTTGTATTTTAATTTGTGTAATAAATACAAAATTGTCCTAAACACGAGTATAAGAAAAAGAGAAACCTTTGAAAAATCAGTTTTCATAAATTTACAGAACCGTTTTCTCTAAATTTCAGAATTACAAATATTTGCATCATATAAAACATTTTCGTAACTGGAAATATATGTTTTTGACCAATGGCTGCAAAAATAAATGTCGGATAAGGACATTTGTGCATATGATGTATAAGCCGCAAAATAAA
Organism: Stegodyphus dumicola; assembly: GCF_044657685.1. NCBI lineage: Eukaryota > Metazoa > Arthropoda > Arachnida > Araneae > Eresidae > Stegodyphus > Stegodyphus dumicola. The sequence continues at coordinate 90,906,501 of NC_140772.1, read as the reverse complement.
TGAGATTAAGCAGCGCTTGCCTTAAAATAGAGTAATAGTAATGTTAGGATCAGTAGAGAAAATAATATTTATCTCTGTCAACTTACAGAATTCAGGCATAATTTCTTTACACATCCGTAAATATATAAACCCCTAATAAAAATTATTTGAAAAGCCGCATTCTTAATAAACAATCTGTAAAACAAATATTTCTTTCGAAATAATAGTTTCTTATGCTAATAAAAATAACACAAACAAAAACACAAACAAAATCAGAGGAAAAAGATTTTCTAAGAAGAATGAGTTTCCAGTATACTTCGTATCGGAAAAAGAAGTTCGGGTGAAACTAGAAACTCGCAATAAAAAACATGAATATTCTCTTTTTCTTACTTGGAACACAACTCACGTTAATATTTTCTTCAAAATTCCTACCTAATATTCAGATATTCAGCTGACGTGCAATTTTGCTCTCGCGCATTTGATAGATAGCGTTCTCTCCGTATTCTGCGATGACATCAAAGAAAATGAAAGCACCCGAAAACCGCTATCGATTAGCCATATATAGCGCAAACCGGAGATGACACAGCAAATATGAAATACTCCCCAGCTTTACACCAATTCATCACATCAGATTAGAACTTCTACTGCCTGTATAGCAAGCTGTACTGCCAGATCCCTCTTTTCCTTTTGCTGAAAAGGCAGCAAAACAATTGCTTTGGTATAAGGAGAAAAGAACCAGGACCTTCTTCACCCTGGCTATCACCAGGTACATTCTTCTCGTCCAAAAACATCATTTGTTTTCAGAAATTATTATTTCTTTTTACTCTTTCCGACATTTTGTTTAGAGCTTCCAGGTATCATAACTTTATCCTTTACTGTCACTATCTCTATAGAAAAAAGGCTCGATAGCTATCCGCATCCAGAGATATAATGATTCCTTTATGCATATCTTTTACCAATTGTGGGGACGCTATTCAGAAGGGGACTTTTGTGAAAGGAGGAAAGGTAATTACTGTTCAGAAGCTCCAGGGATTAAAGAAAGGGGTTTCTGGAAGGTTCTCTTAGCTCTTTTGTAGAAAGTAAAACTACTCCGGACGTTTGGGATCGTACCCTTGGGTAACTGAAAAGGAAATTTTCGTTTAGGTAATATATCGGGCAAAAAAAAAGGGGAATTTAATAGCTGTAGTATTTGTTTTATAGGAAAGAAATGTTCTTTTGGAATAGCAGAGATCACAATTCTCTTAGGTTTAATATATGTCATATAATCAGTGTTTAACTGAAACGACGATACTGAAAAGATTTCAATTATACAAGCATAGTGAGTTTGGTATCAAAGTTTCTCATTTCGTAAAGTGCCATAGCTTTGAAGATTAAAAACACTATTTTTCTTACAAATGCTTAAACATGTTTGCACTGAAATGGTAAAGAAATTCAGTTACTTATCTTAATAACTAAGTGATATAAAAACGGCTATAAACATAGAAAATCGAAATTGCTTTTCTTCTAATTTTTAATAAATTTAATATTTTTCTCACAGAAAATTATAGATCATTATTTACATTTTAAATACCAAGACGGAGAGAAAATAATATTTTGAAGCTTAAAACTTATACCGGATTTCTGCGAATAATACCAGGAAATCTCTGCTTTTTCATTTCGAATTCCAGCAAGCAAACATTTAATTTTTTCATGTATTTTTGCTCTGAAAAGCTTAATGGTTCCTTCAATCTTATCGAAAGCCAACTTTCTCAGGCGGAAAGAAAAATAATTTTTCACCAAGGATAGATTATACCGGTGTATATTAAATAAGTGCAATTTAAGATGTGTTGAAATTTTAATCGGAATGCAAAACATGAAAAAAACGCAATCAGTGAACAATAAACATTAAATTAAAGGATTATTGAAAGTAGTGAATATGTCTTAAAATTACGGAGAGAGGTAGAAATTTCATTCTACAAATCTAAAATATATCAAGTTGTCTTAATCGAGATATAGAATTAAACGTGATGGTGAAAAACATTGAAAAGTTTAAAAATATATGAGAAATAAATGAGCGCATTCAGATATAAATAATAACTATACATTCGTCGTTAACGATGTTGAAGGAAGCTTATGCGTGAAGTTAAGTCAAATAAAATTAGCTAAATGATTAATTCCAGTCTTAAAATGTAACTAACAATCCAAGGTTGAAAATGGGAATCAAGTTAATAATGGTGTCTAAAGTGAAGAAAAATACTATAATTTGTAATGGTAAGACTGCTAGTAAAAGAGCTGCATAAGTAAATTAAAATAATTCTCTAAAGTAATGAAATACGAAATAAGAAATATATTTAGTAAGAACGATTCCATGACAACTATACTAAGTAAAAAGGATTCAATGAAATATCAGAAGAAATATAATTAACCGTCATAAAATAAAATGCTTTATTTAAAAATATCAGTATGGTTAATAAAGTTTGTATCATGTAAAATTAAGTGAATTAATAAAGAAAAAGTAAATTTAGAAGCGTTATTTTCATCGAAAATTAGAAGAAATGAGTTAAATATGTAAGAAAATATCAGAGTATGTACAAAAATTACAGATATTAAAGTTATAAATATAATTAAAAATTACATCCTTTAAATAATACAATAAATAAAGTTCATTTGAATGGCGGGTTTTGAATCTAATGTTTCTGTGAGTCGAAAGATGCATCAAAGAGGTAACAAGAGGTTTTGTAAACAATAACAACATTTACTTACAAGAAAATATATTGATTTTCAAACAATTGGAGATATATTATTAGGCATCTCTGCTTTCCATGTCCTACACCTTTAGTATCCTGCCTGTCACTGACTATTGGGACAAACACAGTGCCCTCTAGTCAGAATGACGCGGAATATATTATGTAATAGTGGGAAAATATAACAAATAAGTCAAAACTCAGAATAAGTTTTAAATTATACAGATAAAACGTATGGAAGAGATTAAAATATTGCAACTAAAATTAAATAAATATCAAGTATATGTTCAGAAAATACGCGAAATAAGTTAAAATTAAGAGTACGTTGGAAATTACTAAAATGGTATGAAAAAACGTTTTGTGTAAAATAAAATAGAACAATACAAATTATTAATCTTAAGTGTTAAAAATTACACGGATAACAAGAGGAAATGTGTTAAAAATTAAATTAAATTGTTTCAGACATACTTATGAAATTAAAAATTTGCATCCGCAATCCGCCTGCTTGTCTTCCCTGAGAGTTGGCTCTGCATCCTGTTGAATACCAGCAACCTTATATTACTAATATATCTTCTCTTGTGTTTCAGGCCCACCAGCGGTCGAACGATAAAATCGTTGAACACTGGTAACTGGCAGTTCGATCTTGGTTTCGAACGCGGACGAACGGGCCGGCTATATAGGCGCTTTTGTAGTTTTTCCCATCCGTAACGTGTACGCTAGCCAGTTTCCCTTGGAAAGACCTCCACGAATGCATCTCTTCCCTTAGGGACAGAGGCCCATTGTGTGATTTACCGTGATTAAATAAACCAACCCAGACCAGACCTTTATGCTTCATTCCTAAAACATTTAGCTTCTGATTGTGAACGTGAAGCAGAAATGAATGTGATGAGAGGAAAACTCAATTTCTCTTTCAGAAAGACTTAAATAAATAAATTGAACATTAAAAAAATTTTAATCTAATTTTAGTACTTAAAATGCATATTCACAAGATGCCGTAGAATGATTATTTTTTAGCAATAATACTAAAGAAATTTTCATTTCTGTACAAAACCTTCAAATTTCTTGTATCAGTTATAGACAAAATTATATCTTCGTTTAAGTGATTTTCTACCGTTTTATTGAAATTTACGTTCAGCCGCAGTTGATAATATTCAGCCCTTGATTGGATAATTAACTTGTTGCAATCATTTGCGAGGTTGAGACCTTGCGAATCAAAGATGGACATTTGAGTGTTTGCCATCTAAGTCTGAGCTCGAATTAACACTCGAACGCCAAGTTTTCCGTTTTATCCGTTTTGTGCACTCTGAGTATATCACTAAACTGATTATGCAACGTATGGTCTCGTTCATTCACTCTCCCAACGCCACTGTAAGTTCAGGTTGGAATTCTAATATTCCTCTTTTCTGCCTCTTAGAGTGGAATGCGACCCTGTGTACTATGGTCATTATTGCTCAACTGGATGAATACTATCACCCCTCTTAATCTGTAACAACAGTTTAGAATCACCCTGCATATATACCCGATCTCTTACTCCGCTCGGTCAGCTCAGTTTTTTAGTCTTATATGTTGGTAAATTGCCCATTTTTTGCTTTAAAAAGGATTGAATTATTTTATTCTTATCTTCCGGTTAAGATTTTTATGCCTTTAATTAATCTACATGCAATAGTTGTAGAATTATAAACAATTTAAAAATTATTTAAGTGCGGTTAAGCCTAATTTTTTTTTATTATAGCAGCCATATTTGTTTACATTTTAAACTTATCAGAATAGTGGATTAAGTCATTCTGCACCTTCATTGGCTTTTACCAAGTGGGACCAAAAGGAAACTTTTAGTTTTGTACACCAAAAAATCTGCCCTCTTGCCCGCGGGCCGAATTGCTTGATTTTGCGTAGAAACTGTAATTTTAATTGTAAAAATTGTTTTTAATTGTTTTAACTATATTTGGTATTTTATGTTTTTTCTATATTCTCCAATTTTTTATGAAGATAGTTGGAAGTTTTGTGTAGTTTCGCCTTGCCGCAAACGAGAACTGAATTAATTGAATAAGAAATATATCTCTAATGAAATTCGATGAAATAAGTTTAAATGGAATGCAGAAAAAGATTCGTATAATTTAATATTCCGTACATGTGATGTACACATAAGATTTTTTTTTTCTTATTTACGGAAAACGTAACAGAAGCAGCTACGTTAATAAATCCCGAAGCAAATAAGGTAAGCATTAAACTTCCACCACTTTGGCGTGAGAAACCAGACATTTGGTTTTTCTAAGTCGAAGCCAATTTCAATTGAATAAAATCACGACTGAAGTGACTAGATTCAATTATTTGATATCCCAGCTTGAACCGAAGTATGTTGAAAAGGTATGGAACTAATAAATAATTCTTAGTGAAAGAGGACTTTTAAATGTGTTCAAAGGAGGTGAAAATAAGCAAAATCAGCGTCTGGTTACTGGATTAAACCAAAGAGATTTTAAACCAAGTCAACTATTGCAGCAAATGAAAAGTCTAGCCACAGACGATTTTTCGGAGAAAGTGCTAAAATGTGGTTGGATAAAAAGCCCGATTTTATAAAGAATATTCTTCTCGTCAAAAAAGAAAATTTAGTGACAGACACGATGCCTGACAAAATTCATGGGATAGAATCAAAAGAAATTTATGCTATTTCGCCAAACGTGAATGGTGCTTTATTCGAAAGAAGCAATAACAAATTAAACACTTCGGAGAGAATGAACTTCAGAGAGAATTTGTGATCTTTATTGTTTCGACCAGTAAGACGAGATCTTCTATCTTGAACAAATGAGATCTATGATGGAGATCAAACTCGAGTTTATTCGCTAAATGTTTCATACACATGTTTAGCGATTTCGGCTCTGGTCAATAATAAAATGTCATTTATTTCAGATTCATTCTAGATTCTCTATGATTACTGGAAGAATTTGGCTCCAAGTGAAATAATGCTAACTGATTTAATGACTGCAGCAATCCAAGACATGAAATTTCACTGCCTCTCATATCAAGGTATTCACCAGATATCACCTACTATGAATTCCATGTGTTTTGACAGCTAAACGAGTATAGAAGGACGTGGGAGGCAAATATTTCCGAAGCAATGAAAGCTGTTATTCACGAGTGGCTGTACTCGTGCGCAAAATAATTCTTCTGATGAGGCATCTGTACACTTTTGAAGTTTTAGAACACATGAATTGCACATCATGGGGACTTCATCGAAAAACACTGTATTTGCAATTCTTCTGTATTACCTAATTTGCCTCAAAATAAATAATTAAGGTTTTCATTTGAATAAATCTAGTAGTACTGCATTTTATATCCGCTTACTAATTATTGAATTTTGTTTATAGAGTCATTTTAATCACTAGCATTATCATTGCTTTTTTAATGAAACTGAATAATCACTTTTCCCTAAAATCCCTCCTGTTAAATGATAAAGAATTTAACAGCGTAATGAAGTTTGAATTTTCTTCGGTAATTTCAGCTTTCTTCAACTAATTTAAACTACTACATTATAGTACTTGTGAGGAATAAACCATTTAAATATTAATTTTACTTTAGATCTCTCAATGTTATAAACGAGTTCCTGGAACATAATATATATCTTATCATTATTCTAACACATAACTTAAGAGCAAACTGCGCTCGAAAACTGCGCGATTTATTCTAAAGGATAACAATATATTTGGAGGCTTCTCCACCTTGTCACGTCAAATAAGTTCTTAGAATTTTGTTGGATTTTCAAGCACAATATCTGTCAGACATGCTCTGTTCAATTTTTTTTTCTCGGAGATTCGAAGGATTTCCTGAACCACTACTTGAGCAAATCCCTGTAGTATGCATAACACTCTGGGATGGATATGCTTACCTACATTAACAAACTGATGTAAAATACAATCTTCGTTTTTTTTTTTTTTTTTTTTTTTTTTTTTTTTTTGTGTGTGTGTGTGTGTGTGTCAGTTAGAGATTCAAGAATTAAGCATTCTAAATCTTTAATTTGATTTTAATATAACAAAAAAACATTAAGAAACTATTTACCTGTTGGTGTAAAGCTAATGTATTCCTTCGAAGCTATTTATATTTTTATTGCTTTTCTGCAAAATTGTTACGCTTCAAAAGATTTTTAAGCATTTATTTAAAAAATGTTTTTAAAAAACATTTTTTAAATTAAAACGAACACCACAACATTATTCTTTGAATCATTTCCTATCCCCGAAAGTAATCCTTTTGAGAGAAAATCTGTTAATTTTATGCATCTGTAATTAACAAACATTGAAGAATATGAAGCAAGCTAACAAAGAAAGAAAAGAAAATATCGAAATATAGCTGTTTCGTAATTTCTTATAAAATGAGCGTTTACTTCCGAATTCTAATTCCGTGGAAAGTTCCTTAAGAGGTCCTAAAAGTTTATCTTATTCAAAATTTATACTAAGCATTTTACCACCTTGTGCAAGATTTTTAAAATTATGCGGATTCCCTCTAGTATAGTAATTAATAACTACTAGAATTGCAGTTTCATTTAAACAAAATTTTAAATGGGATTCATTATTGCCATCATGAGCTCAGAAACTTAAATGATTCCTTAAGTAAACAGACTACTATACAAATAATTCAACATCAAATCTGCAAAATATTCTTTTTAAATTATAATGAGAAAGAAGTAATTTTATTAAATGCAAATTCTTAATTTTTTTAACATTTGTTTTTAAAATTTATTTTAAAGAGCGTTTTTGCTCGCAGTATAAGAACAGTGATGTAACGATATTAAGAAAGTCTATTACGAGGTTAAGTATTTTATTCGAAAGATCACTAAACAAACACATCTGAATAGCGTAATATTTATTTTACCAATAGCTGCTGTAAATAAGCATATCATATAAGATATAATATTCTTATTTCAGAAAAGTGAATGAGCACCGCTTGAATTCATTATCCCAATTTAAAATCAATTCAATAAAATTATTTATTTCAACTGCACCTTAGAATTACAGTTTCGCAAAATTATTTATTTTTTTGTAATATTTTGATCACATTAAATGATTCTCTAATTATTATAAAGAATGAAATAACTGAGTATTTTTATACAAATTTGCAAGATTCCGGTAACTCGGTTCTGGCAAAGACTATCGAGTTGAAAAGATTAACCGCTGTTTGATTGACACCGACTTCTGTATCAGAATTAAGTATAGGATTCGTTTTTATTACACACATATAATTAATCGTCTTATTGTAAGAGTAAACAAGTTTTTGTTGATTAAATTAAATAACTTGACCTAGTTTTCTTGTTTATTGAACATATTTTCATGCCTACAATAAGATCTTTTGAAGACGATTACAAACTATTATGGAATGAAAGAAAGCTTTAAGTGCTTTCTTAACATAATATCATTAAGCATAATATCAATTGTTCCCCAAAATATTTTAATTGCATTCATGTATATTTTAAAAATAACTAAACAATTTAAAGGCCAAATTAAAGATAGAGACACATTTGCTTCCGTTTCCGATAATGACAGATAAGCATTGTTGCTGTAAAAAGTACCATTAATTGGATTTAGTGAGTATGTATATTTCTAATGGGTGTTTCTACTACTTACAGAATGTAGCAGGTGTTTCATTTGAAGGAATTCTGAAGGAATAGCTCCTAATAAGTAGCTAGCTTTTCTCTGAGGGTACGTTTTGACCATTCAGTACTACGGCGGAGAATTATCCGGAATGACGGAAAAGACAACAATCTACATATCAAATCATTAAAACTTAAAGGAAGCTCAGATCTATAGAAATAACGAGAATACACACAAGACCACATGTATAGAAGTGAAAGCTATTCTTTCGTCATACGATCAATAACGCTGCTGAAAAGCGGTTTCGGCTCTATGTCGGTTTCGATTCTGGGTGCCTGTGTCGGTCCTATGCTGCATCGACTCTCTAAATAACACAATGTCCATTGAATGCGATATCGTTCATACGTTGTGTCGATCCTATACCGGTGTCAACTCTATGCAATGTATACTGTATGCCTGTGGCAAATCTATGGTGTCAAATTCATATCAAACCTCATACTCAATTTTATATCAATAGGTAGGTAGACACTCGATAGGTGACGCTCGGTCTCGAATTTGATGCTTTAACTCGAAAGGTGACTCTTAATTACCACTCGATTTGACGTGATAATTCGTGGTGTAACGATGTTTTTTTAGGTTTGTTTCGGACAATGTTACTTCATGAATGTACTAAAAATAATAAAAATATATGCGTATATATAATGTTATATAATCAACATAAATTCATGCTTAATAATTACAAATGAACGCCATATTTGTGAAACAACTAGAGAAAAAGTTCATTCTGTGTTATACGGTAGGTAACTGTGTGTATAAGTCACTTAACTGAACATATCAATCAATATTTTAACAATAACATACTAAGTATTGTGAGCAGTCATAGTGAAACATAAAAACAAAATATGTAAACAAATCAATAATTGCGTCGTGAAAATATTGTTAACCCGTTCTATGTTTAAGGTGCAGTGTAAAAGATAAGTACAATAAATACAAACAGGAGTATAAAATCAACTTACGTTTATTTAAGGTAGGAATATATTATGATTACAAAATATAAAAAGAGAGTCATGACATTCACTATTGTGTTACAATTAAAACGTTAAATTAAATTAAAATTAAAATTATTAAGTTATTTATTAAAAGCTTTAAGTTATTTATGCAAATTTGTCTGGCGAACGCCAAGTACTTAAGTTGTGGCTTTTTGCCAAGCGAGAGAGAGGAAGGAGTTAGTCGAAGCAGGCCGCTTACCTTATCAGTTTTACTCAGTTGCTGGTTGCCTTCCAGGCCAGAGATTTAATCCTCGTGATAATTTTTAAACGTATTGTAGTGTTAACAGTTCTCTGTACTACATACGGCTTCCTGTTAATATAAGGCCAATCTTCCACATTTATTATTCCAAAGTTAAGTTAGAGTTTAGTTAAATATTTTTATATTCTTACGTTCAGACCACAAGAAGTTGGTCTCTGTATTCCGAAGTACGGAAATTATTGTAAAGAGTGAAAAATAAAGGGTTTTGTATACCCTTCTTGTGTATCCTGTCTACTTCCCACATTTATTGAACATAGCTTTAGTAAGCTCCCTGTTCCGAGTCAGGTCCTTGCATGTCCCCAAAGAAAGTAAGGCGGAACATTGAACCTGATAGTGGCGCCCAACGAAGAAGAATAACCATGACCGAGTTTCAAGAAGAACCTGTTCTGCCTGCAGAAGCGGCTCAGAATCCAGAAATGCCAGCTGCCGCCCTGGAAGGATTTGGTTACAGCGTCCAGACCATGCGCGCTTCGATGAAACCAGAAGCAACATTTAATGGAAACTCACCGGTAACCAGTTTTTTGGAAAAATTGGATGACCACTTCATGCTCTACCCCGTGCACGAGTTTTAAAAAGTTACCTTAGCTACCAGCGCTTTGAGGGGCCAAGCGCTTAACTGGTTCAAATGTATAGGCAGAAGTCTCTTGGGTCAAGCAGGAAGTCCCACCTATACTTACGAAAATTTCAAGACTGCCCTAGTAAAAGCCTTCCCTGTCGTAAGGGATAGTGCGAAATTAGAAACGGAACTTTTCAGCATATATCAGCAAAGAATCGAAAATCTCTCAAGCTTTATTTTAAGAAAAATTCACGTCTTCAAACTCTTGTATGGAAACCGTCCGGATCCTGAGATAATTCAAGTGATTTTGCCGAGGTTACTTCCCCAAGTGCAAGACGTTATTGAATTAAGAAATCCGACTACACTGGAAAAGTTATTTGAGCTAGCAATCCATTTTGAAAGTAGAAGAACGGCGGACATTGAAAGAAGACGCCAATATCAACAACGAAACCAATTTGGTGCGCCAAGACCACAGCAAAGTCAAGCACACGGCTACGGAAGCAAAGCGAATCAGTGGGCAAGGAAACCCGAGCATTCAAAAACAGCCGGCGAACGTCGACAGTTCAATAGCAATCCAGGAAAAAAGTCTCAAGGCCAGTGGAAAAAAAGGAAAGCATGGAAATGAAAAATGATTTAAACTAAAACGGATTTCTGCTGACGGGAGGGTGCGGAAATCCGAAGGCCAAGAAAACCCCTCTTCCTTCAAGTTAAATACAGTAATGGTGAAAAATGTGACTCTTCCGAAAATTGAAGTGTTAGTGAATAATATCCCAGCCACCGCACTCCTGGATACAGGCGCGCAGTGTTCCTGTGTGGCAGAAGATTTTTTTAGGAAGTATTTTCGTAAATATCGCATATATAATTCGGATAATACGACAGTGTTAGCTGCGCAAGGAGAAAGATGTAAGTGCACAGGTAAATTACCGCTATACGTCCGTATCAAGGACGAACAAGTAAAGGTTATGTTTTTCATAGTAAAGAATCTGCAAGCACATATTATCTTAGGAATAGATTTTCTTTCAGAGGCACAAGCAACGCTGGATTTTAATGAAGCGTCCCTTAAGCTGAGGATGAAACCAGTTCGAGAAGAAAAGGCTGAACCGCCGATGTTAAAACTTGACCACCTGCCTAATGAAGAGCAACGAAGAATCCGACAAGTGGTAAGTGAATTTGTTTCGTTATTTAGTGATATTCCAGGATTTACTCAAGTTACTAACCATAGTATTGACATCGGAGATTCAATGCCAGTTCGCCACAAAGCATACCGGTATGATAAGAATAAGGAAAAAATTATAGAATGGAACATCAGCGATATGCTACGTAAAAAGATCATAACGCCCATCTCAAGTAGTTATGCTAGCCCGGTGGTTTTATGTAATAAAAATAATGACTATCCATTGACACATCCAAAAAGGTGGCGATTCGCGATTGACTATCGTAAATTAAACTCCATGTCTAAATATCAATTACCTATTATTGAAGAAATTCTGAGGAACATAACCTCTACCAAATACATGACTACTTTAGACTTAACGACTGGTTATTTTCAAATAGGGGTTAGACCGGAAGATGTGCCTAAGACTGCTTTTATAACCAAGTCCGGCACTTATGCATTCCTGCGTATGCCGTTTGGCCTTTCAGGGGCACCGGCAACATTTCAGCGATGTATGGACATTGTGCTAAGGCCTGTTCTTGGAAAGTCCAAATCTATCTATTTAGACGATATCATTATTACTAGTGATAATCTGGACCAACATGTACAGGATTTAAGACAGGTGTGTTCATTATTAAGTGAGGCCGGTCTAAAAGTTAATGTCGAAAAGTGCAAATTTGCAGCCCCTGAATTAAAATACTTAGGTTACAAAATATCTCAGAAAGGAATCGAGACAGACGAATCAAAAATATTCGCTGTGCAAAAGTATCCGCCGCCAAATACGGCGAAGAATCTCTTTCTTTTCTAGGACTTTGTTCATATTATAGGTCCTTTATAAAAGATTTTGCAGCTATTGCTGAACTATTGGTAAAATTAAAAAGGAAAAAGGTAAGATTCTCGTGGACGGCCGAAGTCAATAGTGCTTTCGAAAAATTAAAGCAAGCATTAACGCAAGCCCCTGTTTTGAAATTTCCTGAAAAGGATAAGAATTTAGAAATTTCAGCGGATGCTTCGGATTATGCGGTAGGAGCGGTACTTTCGCAAAATCAGCAGCCCGTGGCATTTTTTAGCCGAACTTTAAATCAAACACAAAGAAACTATTCCGCGACCGAGAGAGAGGCACTTGCAGTTCTGTTAGCAGTGCAAAAGTTCCGAGTCTATTTTCGAAAGGCGCCAATAACAGTGTACTCTGATCATGCGGCGGTAACTAGATTGTACTCAGGGAAAAACTTATCCCCAAGGTTAATAAGATGGGCACTCAAGCTACAAGAATATAATCTGGTAATCAAGCATACCCCCGGAAAGGAAAATATCGTAGCAGATGCCCTATCCAGAATTAAAATAGATGAAGAAGGTAATACTGTAAAGGTGGCAAAGCTCACAGCATGTACAATAAATTCCCGAGAAATTTAATAACCGAACTGGGTAAGGATCCTGAGTTTGGAAGCATTTATGAGTATTTAAAGGATCCTGAAAATTTTAGCCACCAAGATATTGTGGCGATAAAAAATAGGGCGGCCAATTACGAACTAATAGATGGTCTATTATTTTATACAAAAACTACGAATTCCAACAACGAATTTCGACCTGTTATCCTAGCTAGTCTTAGATTAAATATCCTGCAGGAGTTGCATGACAGCCCTTTAGCTTCTCATGCTGGTATTCGAAAAACTATACAATGCGTACGCGAGGCAGTCTATTTTCCTGAACTGCAAAAGTTAACAAGGGCGTATGTCCAGTCCTGTCCAACATGTCAAGCAGTTAATTATATTAATTTCCGCGGGGCTGGGTTTCTAAATAGTATTAAATCCGAATTTCCAAATGAAATAATTGGCATCGATTTATTGGGCCCTTTCCCCAAAAGTCAGTTAAATAAAGGTCGCTATCTCCTTGTTATGGTTGATCATTTTAGTAAGTGGACCGAAATTGTTCCCTTAAAACGAGCCTCCGCGAAATTAGTTACTGATTCTATTTTAAATAAATATATTTTAAAATACGGGGCGCCCCTAAAAGTTATATCGGATAATGGTCCTCAATTTGTAAGTAATGTATTTGAAGACATGTGCCAAAAACTGGGCATACGTCATTTAAAAATGGTCCCGTATCGGCCGCAATCAAATATAGCGGAACGGGTCAATAGAAATATAGTGAAAATTATCCGTAGTTATGTTAAAAATTTTCATAAAAGCTGGGATAACTATGTTAATGAATTTGCTTTCGCCCTTAGGACCGCAAAACATGATACAACAGGCAAAACTCCTGCTGAGTTATTTTTAGGCAGAAAGATTATAACGCCGTTAGATAAATTATTTTATGTGCAACAAAGAGCCCCAGAATTTAAAATGGGTGATATAGAAAAATTAATTAAAGAAGCAAAAAAGAATACTGAAGTAGCAGAGAGAAAACAAAAACTTTTTTATGATTTGAAACGACTGGGAGTAACTTATAAAGTAGGGGATGAAGTGTTAAAAATTAAGCATTCACTTTCTTCAGCACCAGAAGATAAAACTGCCAAATTTTTTCCACGATTTGAAGGACCATATGTCATAGAAAAAATAACTCACGCTGTAGTGGTGTTAAAAGCCAGGAATGGTGAAACATGCTCCGCAAACATTGATCAAATAAAACCCTACTATGATCGTAATAAAATGCAAATTTTCAAAGATATTTTGCAGGATCCGGCACGGCAGGCACGGCAGGTACAAGCTCCAGAGGTGGAACAACGACAAGTACAAGGGCAAGCCATTAGGAGGCAGGAGCAATTGAAAAGAAAGTTTCTGTAAAATTGAAGGTAACAAGAAAAAGAAGCCGTTCCACCGTCCAGAAAAGAGAGCTCACGAACACCCCCAGAATGAAGAAGGGAGAAGTACGACGAATGCAAAGAAAGCCAGGAGAAATAACGGCAACTATAACCCGGCTCCCAAACGGAAGATCTACTCATCGGACAGGACTCTCCGCAGCAAATGTCGCCGAACTGTGGAAGGGCCGCCAGCGGCTGAGGAAAAGGTACAAGGAAAATTTGAACGGCCAGCAACGAGGTCCAAGCAGGAACGCGAAAGAAGTGTCCCGGTTCCGCCAAGACCAGCTGCCATCAAACGGCCAAGACCACAGGCAGAGGCGAAAAAGAAGGTATTTAAGGGTGACCGAACTGGAGGAAAAAGAAAGCTTCTAGAGGAAGGCACTGAAGGGCGAGTCCGCACAAGAAGGAGGATAAATCAAACTAGAATCTGCGCTACCTTCCAGGACTGGGCTCAGAAAAGAATGTCCGAATAGCGTATTTCCAAACCCTACCCCACTTTTCGAATTTTTGACGTCATGGACAAATCGCCTGGATGGTAATTCTTAGCATGCGCTGAAGGGCGAGAAACAGGACTTTGGCTTGCACTTGTAAACAGTGTTAATTATATTGTCTGAAAGTGCATTCGTATATGTAATTGCATAATTTTACTGTTTCTGTAATAAAAAAAACTTCATTCAGATAAAATTTATTTTAATATTATTATTATCCGGTTATAGGATTATACGAAATGCTGAATACTCTGGGTACTATCATAATCTTCGCATAACCTTTCACATTGTATTTTGCGTTATCATTGTAAAATATATTGCATTATAAAGATTAAATTACTTTGTTAGAAATGTTAATGTTCTAATTTAATTTTCTATTTATCACTTATTATTTATTTCCGCTTTGAAAACACATTCATATTTGACAAATAATTATCTCCGCTAAAAATTTTTGATTGTTTAAAAACTATATTTATCAATAATGTAATAAAAACTCATCTATTGCTTCATAGATCAATATGACAACGAATTCGAAATGTTTTAAAAACAGTTCTTTAATCCTTAGTTTGTAATAGATGCAACTAATGTCACAGAGAAAAATATTTCAATAAAAAAGTTCCTCATGTTAATTCAATAGCAAAATTATTTCTATTTCAATGAGAAATCCACTTTCAATGCTTGTATAACAGAAAAATGTAACATAAGCATTTTAGAAGTTTTAAATATAAGCTAAAGTTTTGTTGTACAATTTTATGTAAGAAACGTAATAATTTACTTTCATTCCTTTTAAATCGGCATATTCGTTTCCAATAGATAACTAAAATTTTTGGCAAGTTACAGACTTAACATGAACACACAGTATTCCATCACTTAAAATATCAATTAATTGTTCTTTTTCATTTAGAGATACAAAGGAATTGAAAATACCAAAGGCAAAATGGGTCACAGATCCAACCTAATTCCTTATTTGGAAAATTTTCTGTCAGTTTTATCATATGTTGTTTTAAACAAGACATCTGTATTATTTTCTTTAGTAAATTCTGAAAACCATGTTTCTGTTGTTTTTGCTCAATGCTCCTTGCCAAAGTATTAGCTTAGTTTTAAAAGCTTCAATATTGGTGCTCAGTATTAAAATGCTTAGGTTTTTAGAAAATGTCTACTATGTAACTGAGTTTTCCTAATTAATCATTATTAATGAATAAACGTGCTGATGTATGTTTCTTTTCTTCCGAAAATATGTAAACTGTATTTCTCAAATCGAAAATATGTCTCGGTATTTTTCTGTGTGAAAGCCAACTGACTTTGGTAATAATGCCTCATATACAGAACTTATCTCATTAGATCATATTAAAAAGAGACAACTGTTTCGGATCTTGCCTTTTAATGTTATTAATAACCCTGCAATATCTTGTGCAATTCTTCATTGGTTTGCAACAAGAGCTTTTTTATGTGTCATACAGTGATGGAATATTATATGGGGAGCAATTTTCATTAGTAACCGTCTTAGTCCTTTATAATTACTTGTTAATGCTGCATCGTCATTAGTGCAAACTGCGACACAGTGTGTCTAGGTAAGATTATTTGTTTCAAAATGTCTGTTAATAATTTCAAATATTTTCTCTCCGGTTGCTTTTCCTTCCCAAATATTACAACATAAAAAATATTCTACTGCGTCATTTTCAAAAATATATCTTACATAAACGATGAATTGAAACATTTTAGTAATGTCGGTAGTTTCATCAAGTTTTATAGTAAAGACTGGATTTTGTATTCTATAGTATCTGATATTACAGAAATTTGGTGAGAAACGGTATCTTTTTTTAATGCTATTGTTTTTAAATCATTAGTATATTTTTCTGCATGCATAAATGATGTCATTTTAATTGCTGAAAGAAGAATGAGTGATTCTCCAATTGTATGAGGTTTTAAATTTTTTTGCAATTAAATATGAAACTTTTAAGATGCCTGTAAATCCTTCTCAAGAACTGTTGTATATTTTTTCAAAAATACATTTTAAATTTTTCATGCTCTTAGCTCATTCCTTAAAAAATTCGGCCAATCTTTGGAATATGGTAACAGATAGTTTGGCGACATTTTGGTAAGGCGATAAAGGTTACTAGCTAGGACTTTAGCAGTGTACATGGATAAGGTCAAGAGTGTGCACAATGCCATTTTTGTGCAATCTGGGATGTTTTTTTAAATGAAAATAGGTCGACGTGTACATGGATGATAACGTGTATGTGCAATTCTTAAAAACGCGGCAAGCAGTGGGCAATTCTGCACTTTGCCCCAATTTCGCACCTAATCTTCGTCATGATTAAGCAGTTTTGTTCCATAAAAGTTCTAGCATAAGCGTAACTTGGCTAGCAGATTGTTGAGAAAAAATGTTGAGTTAAAAAAAAAAAAAAAAAAAAAAAATGCCTTTACTTCATGAAAACAAAATGGCGTCCAAAACAAAACTAGCAGGTTGCTGTAGCAGGGTTGGTCGCTAAATTTTAGCCGAAAAATCACCAAGTTACATCGAAAGATTAGCCAAAAATTCTTCAGATTTATTTACTTAATCTTTATGTTTAGTTTCTGAGGTACTTTCCATTTCACTGGCGCAAATCTCGCCAAGTAGACTTTGTTGTTGACAACATACAATATACACATAAAAAATTTTAACAAACGTTAGTTCTAAGAATTTTTTATTTTGAAGGCATAAACATTTTAATACCTTTTAAAATTTTGTAGAAAAGCCAATAAATTTGTAAAAAGACATTAAGAATTTACTATGTTTTCATGTTTCAACAACCTGATTTGTTGGTTCGTATCACGTGATCTCATCTCACGTAAACTACGCTACAAAAATCTAATTCTCTCAGTAATTATCTACATTAATGACAAGTTAAATCTTAATTTGGAATACAAGTTTAAATGCAAATATTATTTTAATTCGTACGAATAGTTTATTCAGAAATTATGTAAAACCACAGTGCCTTACTTCGCTAATCCATTCTCATTAGAATTGATGAATTTGACCTGTGATTTTGCTTTTTCTATATTTTCGCCTTCAGATGAGCAGTGTGATTGCATTCTAATTGACTTAATTACCGCAAATGGTCTTAGAGCATAAAATTTAACTATCTTGTATAAATTCTATGTAATTGTATGCCAGTACAATCAATCCGATAAGAAATGGCTGCGACTTGTTTGAAAATGAGGCGTAAAAGGTTGCCAGCAAAGGTATTCTGTTTGGCATCAGTTGTACCATTGTTGGCAACTTTATCGTTTGCACTGGCAAAACGGAAAAGTACCGTTTCTAAATGTGTTTTTAATTTCGCAGGTTTCATACTTTCCATGTGCCAAGTTTTCACAGCATTTAACACACAATGGATATTCATTTTCCATTAATAATGCAACATGTAAAACAGTATAAAACAGGGTTGTAGCTAGAGGGGGGCATCTGTTCCCGTGCGCGGAATCCAAGGGGCGCCAAACTGATGTTACGACATTTTAGAATTAAATGTTTTCCATCCTTGGCAACCAGTAGGGAGCGCGAAATGTTCGGTTGTCCCTGGGCGCTGAAAACCCTAACTATGACTCTGGTATAAAATAAAATCTTCTTGATATTACTCAATTTTTTTAGAAGTAGAAAGAGAGCCAGTGGATTCATTATTGTTTGCATTTTCATTAATAGTTTTTCTCTAAGTTTATTTGATGTTGGTTCATCCATTCCGTTTCTCTTGTGAACATTGGGTATCTATTTTGGGCCATTTAACCATCATGAACAAAATTGCACCTAAAACAAAATTGTTTTTATTATCCTTTGAGACACTACTGAATTTTTCAATACTTAGGAAATGTTATGTGCTTACTTGACAACAAATTTGATTAGGATCAAGAAACATAGTTTATGAATGATGCATATTACTATTATATGCAAGACACTACTAACATAGTCGAAAAAACTACATCTTAGCTATGCGTATGCAATTGCTTTGAAATTCAATTCGAGCTGTTTGGAAATCATTAAGCATAACACACAAATCAAGTGGAAAGCAATAAAATCAAAATTAAAATATGGAAATGTTAAAAAACATCAAAAATTCTCTTCACATTCCGTATGCCTTTTATTGTCAAATAAATATCTCTGAATTTGGTGCCCTCCCCACAAATTTGTTCACGACTCCCAGGTTTAAATGTTGTAAAAAAACAATACAATTTATCTATTGCATTTTGAAAAAAAAAATTGATTTCGGGCTTGTCTTCAACAGAACAGCATGCAATGGAGTATTTTCAAAATTACGGGAAAGTGCGACTTATGTGAAAATTGATAAACATTGGCTGTCCAATGTGAAAAGTGAATTACGGTTTAATATGTTATGTTCATAGCTTGTGTATTTTGATTATTTAACTGAATACAGAATGATCAGTTCCTTCAAATTTCTGCTGGAATAACTGCTAGAAAATCTATTCCATTTCAGATGAACAGAAAGTGTTTTATTCTTATTCAAAAATTACAGTACTCTCGCATAATACTTAGCATAATACTTACAAGGAATAAGTTAGGTTATTTAACTAAAGTGCAATCAATTTTATTCCTTATTTACATGAATGACGTATCACACAATGCTGTGTAGGCTGGTGACCTAGCGATGATGACTCAAAATGCATCTCTGCATTCAGGCATACACTCCTCACAAGAATATAACCATGCACTGGAGTCGGTCCTAAATTCTAAAAACTTTTCCACTCCTAAATTTCAAAAATTTTGCTACTTGATATTTTTGTAAATTCCAAAATTTTGCACACCTGCCATAACTGCACTGGCTGTGGCTTCAGTTATCCAAAGTTGTAGCAAAATCAAATATTGTAACATTATTTCAGACGACTTTCTTAAACTGTAGATCGCAACTCCCATCTACAGCAGGGAGTCACAAAAAATTTTATTAGTTTTGGTATTTCTTAAACTTAATATAATAATTTTATAATTACCCAATATATTTACACAATGTATCTAAAAATAGATGAAGATAAGACAATACAGACAAAGAGAAAAACAAAAATGTTTCAATGCATTCTTTTTATAATATAAATGTTCATTTTACTTGCTTTGCACATGACGCTGTCATTTCATCTGTTACTTAATTAAAATTTTCACATTGTTTTATGTCTTAAAATGAGAAATTAAAGTTAATGACTTAAAACTGCAATATTATCTTACAGTACAAGTGAAAAAATTGACAGTTTCACTCACGTGCGTGTCGGATTTTTGCAATGCTTATGGGGTCCCACAAAATTTTCGTAAATATTTTGGGGTCGTTAAAAAAATCTGTGATAAAATAGGGTCACAACTGAAAAAAAGTTTAAGAAGCCCTGTTTTATACCAATCAGTTTCCTGACGCCAACCCTTTTTTTTTTTTTTTTTTTTTTTGCCTGTTTTGTTTCTAAGCCAAATCATGTTTTTGTGGGAATTTTTCTATATTTTTACTGTTTCAGCTGAATGGGAAAACACGCTAATATGTTCCAAATGACTATTAGGGGAAGAGGATTAAATACCCCACATTATTATTATCTCTGTTTATCTCCTGTTTCAATTCTGAGTTGAATTATGTTTTTTGATAGAATTTTTCCATATGACATATTTCAGTTCAACAAAAAATCAACTTTTAAAATATTGAGGAAAAGCATGTACTAAAATGTTTCAAAATGAAAATGTGGGATAAATAAATACAGTACAAAGTCTTTAATCCGGACGTCCATAATCCGGAATGATCTATAATCTGGACCTCAAAGCTACAAACTTTCTGCACATGCATAGCATTTATGCATGCGCGTTTAATGTATAACGGACAGTATAAGCTAGGCTAAAATTATCTAATTATCTATTTCAGTTAATATTGCAGATTGCGTTGTTCCTTAATATTCTAATTAGATCAGGCATATTATTTTTTGCAGGCTAGCAATTTTATAAAAAGCAAGCTTGAACTTTCGATTATGTCAAAGAGACTCCGATTCTGGAGGGATTTACGAAGCGAAAACATGTTTCGATGTCCATCACATAAAAAGTGGAATTGCTGCAAAAAATGGATAAAGGCATGAAGAAAGTGACAGAGAGGTTAGTGAAAATGAAAAAATTTCGATTGACAAGTTAGTCGGTATTCTCAGCACAGTAATTATAGGACTTGAACAGCGGAACTTTGTAACTGAACAACAAATTATGTCTGTTTATAGAATTAAAGAGAAAGTATTAGCACATAAAACGAAGCAACTTAAACAACTTACATTAAAACAAATGTTTAATAAAGTAAACAAATAAATATTAAGCTTTTTTTTGTTGTAAATTTTGGTACCCTTTAGATCATAATTGCTCTTTATTTCATAAATTACTGTTTCATATTTTTAATTTTATAATTTCTGCATGCCATCTTACCAGATTTAAATTGATGATCTATAATCCGAAATCGCCGAAGTCCCGACGAGTCCGAATTAAAGATTTTGTACTGTATGTAAATTACTTTTTTCTAGGAGTGTAGGAGTTCTTATATATATATAAAGAAATTTAGAACCAACTTTTCACAAAGACTAAAAAAATTGAAGTTCATAAAAACCTATAAATGTAAAATAAGAATACTTTAAAATGTAAAAATTAACACGATAATGGCCATGCGCATTTTACAAGATTTGCCCATGATGCCAACTTGAAATTTTTATTATGCGAAATATATTATGTTGAAATTTTATCTGCAGATGTTATATATAATCGTGCTTAATGCATTTTTCATGCTGGGGGTCACCGGAGACCCCCAAACATCTGTAGACCATTTTTGCGATTTATAATTTAAATTTTTACAATTTATTATTCTTCAAATCATTATAGTAACAATAGTACTATTTAAAAATTTATCAGTATCGATATTTATTCTAATTATATCCGGTATCACCCACGGCGCTGTAGCCAAGTCGAGCGCTGGTCCCTGGTGACGCCCACAGCAGTCAATGTGTTAAAAAACACCATCACAAGAAAAACCAAAAAATAGTATAAAAGAACAAGAAAGGCGAGGAATCCAACCAACTTCAACATAATATCGTCAAGACGAGGTATGTCAAATTTAATTACATTTCCCCTTCTAAAACAAAATCCTTGCTTTTCTGTATCCAGAATCAGTTGACGAACCATTTCAATATATTTTTTATCTTAATAGTTCACCCGAAAATTCTAGTCCTCCTCCTCAAAGCGAACGAAAATCATTAAAAATATCTTCCAATTTAAAAATATTTTTCTAATCTAAAAAGAATCTTTTAAAAAAAATGGAAACATGCCCTTAAAAATGTGGAAAAAATTAAAATCCTGCAGTGAAAAATCTTTGAAAGTTCAAAATAATCTTAACTCAAAACTTTAGTAGAACCTCTTATCAAACAGCAGTAGCAAAGAAAAATGGGGGGGGGAGGGGAGAAGTAAAATCATTAAAATTATCTTACAATTTAAAAAATATTTTACTAGTCTAAAAAGAATATTTGATATTCCACATTTACAGGATTTTATAAAGTTAATTTGAATTTCAATTTTTATTCTTTCTGAAAAATTGGTTCTAAATTTCTTTTTTTTATATATTTACTGATCAATTTTTAACAGCATAATGCATGAAAATTTTTGGAAGGATTATAAATTTTCCTTTTAAAAAATTATTTGTATATACTTAGTCCAAACGCATCTGTGTGCTGTGGAATACGTTTAACGCGAAATAATGCAACGGTCCCGACAAACTACTATGTATTTTCATGCATTTCGTTTCTCATAACACGAAAAGATATCCTTTCTGGAAATGAACACTGGCTTCGCAGGCGAGATTTAAGCGGGATGTGGTTTCACATATTTCGTAGAAAAGAGGCTAATTTGGCTTTGAAATACCCTCGGAATAGCCTGCGACATGAGTCAGTTTTGTTTATCTACGCTACTTTCGCCTTCCACCTCTACAAACGCCACACAAACATCTCATCTCTCATCAGTCAGCTTTGGAATTCGGTGACGAGTACATGGCAGTGCGAGTAAAAATTAGTGAGTTTGGTTGCACTGCATAGAATTCAGCGACTCCAAGGATGAATGAAAATTATTTTCATTACACACAATTCTCAAAAGTATCAGATTCTTTGGCACCAAAAGAAATAGAGAAGTAGGATAGTGAAACTGAGCTGACACTTAATAAAATGTTTGAGAAAGTTTCTGTATTAATGAACTGTCGTACTGTACTATCGGAAGAATTTGTTGCAGTAATTTATGATAATGTTTGTACAGCCCCAATTATGGCTGACAAAGTTATTTTGGAGTTTGTTCAAAGCTAAAAAAATATCATTGATGCAGATTGTAGTGACTAAAATAAAATGAATAATGCAGTTCCTGTTCCCACCTCATCCGAAATGAGGAACATCATAAAAGGTATGGACAATTATTCAGACGCACATTCCAATGGTGAAATGAATAACAAAATGTTTGACACTGAACAATTTGGTGCCTAAAAAAAGACAATGCAAAGAAAAATATCAGATTATTTTCTCAAAACTCAATAAATGTTTTGTTTTTCAAAAACTTGAAAATTTTGTATTAAATTCTATTAAGTTCTTGTGGATGCTTTTGTTTCATTGACTTTTATTAAATAAATACATATACACATATCTATGTAAATAAAATGTACTCTAATAAGCTTAATTTTGTTGAATATATATATATGTATATATTAATATTCTTTAACACGAAAAAATATTTCAGTCCCCTCAGTTTTGTGTTAAATGATTTTCACTGTATATCTATTGCACATAAATCCCTTTCTTACATAAAATATAAATGTATGTATAAAATAACTAAATAAATTTTAAAGGAAGTTTAATTAGCAACTATGAAATCTTAAAAAAGTAGTATAAAATTTATAATGGCAAGCATTAAAATAGATGAAAGTAAATAAAATTTAAATTATAGAATGTACTTTATAAAATTAATAACAAACGGTTAAAAATATATATTTTAATTGCTTAAAATATGGAAGTTATTTGGCAGAGATTGTTGGATATAAAATTACTACTTCAAATTTTCAGATTACTATAGTTCACATTTAAAGTCTCAACTTGCAGTCTTAATCCACATAACAACCATTGTAAAAATCACCCATTATCATATTCCAAAGATCAGCAGCATACATTTTTTTCAAAATCGTGCATAATATTAAATAGTCAAGTTGATACAAATAAGATGAACTGTTTTTATGAGTTTAGACTACTAGTTTAAAACGAAAAAGTACTTATTCGGAGATTGTATTTCTTTTTCGTTCATGAAAATCAAAGTTCATTACACAAACATGCAATCACATTGCACAAGCATGTATGGGAATTCTTAACACATTTAGTAATCCTGATAATTGATTACACATTTAGTAAATAATTCAGAAAATATTTTAATGTATAACAAATAAATAGAGTATTTAAGCTTTTTTAAAGCATAGCATAATACTACAGTTATGAACAAATTTAATGTTATAAAAGTTAGTTAATTTAGTAAATTTCAGTTTTTCACCAAAGCAATGAAATATTTTGATAATTATAAAGTTCCTTGTATATCTTTATAAATGAACTTTATTGTTGTTTTAAACAATTAAATAACTGCTCATGTTATTTTAATACTTTTGAAATATATACACTGAAAGAAACATTAAAATTTATTAATATATTTGTCAACCTTGATTTTGGCATAAAAGTCTGCAGAATGCATCCTAGTTTTTAAGCACACAGAGGCACTGCAATTCTTTCTTATTCCTTGATTTGAAGTTTTCTGCAAGTGGTTTTTTTTTTTTTTTTTTTTTAATTAAAATATTTGTATTGGCACACATAAAATGTTTGTATAGTGACTTCAGATGTGCATAAGTTTTTCGAGCACTCTCGTTTGTTTTACTGGCGTCGCTGAATTTTGCGATGAATGCATCACATTTATTGCCGAGTATCACCTTTCAGATTTTTCATACTGTTAATGAATATATTAGCAGTGAATTATTCTCCTCTTTCCTCAGATATACTACGGCAATAAACAATAACCATTCACTAAAGATTTTGCGTAAATTTCCACTCATAATAATTTAAATTGCGAAAATCTCACAATTACCATCTAAACACACTAGTCGGCACCACAATATTTTCGAAAGCGCGCCGTAGTAGTCAAAAGTGGGGTACGTCGTTTTGCCAGGTGAAACTAGTCGATATTTAAGTGACGTCAAAAATTCGAAAAGTGGGGTAGGGTTTGGAAATACGCGTCCGAATATCACAAAGATAAGTAAAATTTTATGTTACTTTGCAAACTTAAGTTAATCTTTCATTCTTACTGCAAGTGGCAGATTTCAAGAAGTTTTAAATCATGTGAGGTCTACCTTTATCGCCAAAAAGGCGAGAAATGAGTTGTTACCGGTTTTGGTATTATGTTTTTCAATTACTCGCGCTTAAAACTAAAGTTGATGTATAATAGGAATGTGTAAATACTTAAATATTGTAAAAGTTATTGTATAAATTTTATTTAAAACATTCTGGCAAGAAAGAAGTTTTAGTCTGAAAGACTTTTTGAAATGTAGTATTTCAATGTAGAAGAATTGGCACTTGCTTGGAAAAGAATAGAAGTTAACAATGTACTACTAATGTATGTTTTAAAATGCGTAAAATTAACGGCATGTTAATATGTTCTTATATACAATGTGAACTGTTATTTTAAATGTTAAGAAATACTATGATATGGGAAAAGCGAAAGTAATGCAAAAAAAAAAAAAAAAAAAATTAAAACTTATTCGTGTGACTGAAAAAAGACCAAATTATGGTGAATATGTGTTAAAGGTTGAATGAATGTAGTTAGGCTCTCTGACGCTACACTTCAGAGTTAGCCATTTTCAGAATAGTACCTCAGGGTTTAGAGTTGAAGATAGGGTGTGTTACGAGGTCTTGTTATGTTGAATTTTAACACGTTAGTGTTTTGATTGTAGGAGGCAGTGTTGAACACGTATACATAAACACATTCGTGTTTGGTGTTCTTTTACAACACATGTCAGAGAGCACGGGGAAAGATAATTAAAATAAAGTCATGAATGAAATAAGAATGTTAAGAGAAATGTAAATATTTATGTTACTTGCCATTTCATTGTGTAACATTTCATTAAACTAGTTTTCCTTCCAGATCTCTGGAAGGAACCAGATTTGAATAAAAGCTCCTGTTTAGATGCAGTACAGATGAAAAATTGGTTGTCCATGGAGCTGATATTGTAAAAACAATTTTTTTTTAAATTTCTAGTTTCTAGTGAGAAATGTTTGTAGAAGATTGGCCTCGCGTTAGATTCTAGAGCTAAAAGTTTTCAACAAGGTCGTTTTAGACCTCAGTTTCAAACTAATTAACTCTGGCGGGAAGTATGTAAGGATCTTAAGTTTTACTAACGTTTATTTTTATTTTAAATCTTTACTATCACTTCTCATTTTCTACTTCCGGCCAGAATTAAAAGCTTTAACTTATTTATGCAAATTTGTCTGGCGAACGCCAAGTACTTAAGTTGTGGCTTTTTGCCAAGCGAGAGAGAGGAAGGAGTTAGTCGAAGCAGGCCGCTTACCTTAGCAGTTTTACGCAGTTGCTGGTTGCCTTCCAGGCCAGAGGTTTAATCCTCGTTATAATTTTTAAACGTATTGTAGTGTTAACAGTTCTCTGTACTACATACGGCTTCCTGTTAATATAAGGCCAATCTTCCACGTTTATTATTCCAAAGTCAAGTTAGAGTTTAGTTAAATATTTTTATATTCTTACGTTCAGACCACAAGTAGTTGGTCTCTGTATTCCGAAGTACGGAAATTATTGTAAAGAGTGAAAAATAAAGGGTTTTGTATACCCTTCCTGTGTATCCTGTCTACTTCCCACATTTATTGAACATAGCTTTAGTAAGCTCCCTGTTCCGAGTCAGGTCCTTGCATGTTCCCAAAGAAAGTAAGGAGGAACATTGAACCTGATAATATGACTCGGGATATCTTTACAGGCATTTCGGCATAACTATGGGAAGGAAAAGATAGAAGTTAGCGTAACTGAAAGTAAACAAGATATGATATCAACATCGTCGCGGTCTGGCTCCGTTCTGCCGCTCAAACAGCAAATTCCGTCAAGAAGGTTCATTGAGGTTATCATCTGTAGTCCCTTACTGAGAGGTTCACGAGTCTCTTCAGTTTCCCTTCACGGCTTAGCATATCGAGTATGATGTATATTTCCCGAACTTTCGGGGTCTGCCAGGCAGAAGATAGAAGAAGGTCTCATCTAGTCGCTGCAGCTGCCTCAAGCCTCAGGCAGGCCTCAAGCCTCAGGAAAAACGTCTCGAGTTGCTAGTTCGCACGATCGTCTAGTGAAACGTCGTCTAGTGAATTACATGTCATTAACGTAAGAGTATATTTCTCATTATTATATCATTAACAAAATATATATTTTATCGTTTTGATCGTTATGTCGATAAATAGTATAGGTAGTTAACTGGTATCGATCCTGAACCGGAGTCTGGTCTAAATCATGTAGGTTTACTCAGTGCAGATCCTAAGTCGTCTCGCTCTGCCTAGTGTCGATTATAAGAAGTGTAAGTTGTGTAAATTCCTCCTCTAAATGTAATCCCAAATACCCCCTTTTCGAAAAAAAAAAAGTTACAAATTAAAACTTTTTAGGGACTCTGCGATGTCTACCTGTAAACAAAAGACAAACATCTGCTAAATCATCTACATAAGAGAATGTTCAGGCCTAAACTACTTACAACTGCTGTTCTTGTGCTGATCTGATATTGAGCCTAGGATCACTAGATCCCCGCTTCTAATATTGTCATGTTTCCTTTGCTAATAATTAGCTACTGGCGATGTGACAGCTTTCTTACGTAACATTTTTCCAAACCATCCCTTTTCGAATTATTACGCACAGTTGATGCGTCACCTATCATTCATCATTCTTCCAAAACTATTAAATATTACTGAGAAATTACCTTTTGCGATAATGAATTTTCTAGCGATTCTCATTTGCAATGCTGTTAAAACTTCTCCAGACAGATAAATACACGTCGCAGTCTGACTTTATGAGCACAGTTGTTCTGTAAGTGTGAGTTGTTTCTTAATTTTGATTCTTCTTAATTTTATTTTATTTAACGTTACATGTAAGTCCTGTTGTTATTGCCAGTGAGTTTAAGGCATGCGAAGTCATGAATCAATATTTGAAGGCAAGAAGATTTTAAAATCCCACGCATGGAATGGATCATTATTTATCGCCAACGCACAAGGAAGACATTCACACCAAGAAATAATAATAAAAAAAAGGTGATCCAGATAAACCACAGAAGGAAAAACACTGTACCGAATATAGTTAAGTTTTCATGTGTAGCAAATGACGAATGCACTGAATTTTTTAAGTGATCCGTATGAGAAAGAACTATCTACTATCAATCGCTTGCATAAAACCTCTTTACTAGGAGATATTACGAAACTAAACATTCTACGTTTAAAAATAAAGCAATACATTATTTTACACAATACAGAGCTTCTTAGATGTTCTGTTAAGGAAACTGTTTCCCTCCACAGGTATTTTACAAGAAAGGAAGAGGTAAAGCACCTGTTAAAGACACCTTATTCCAGTTGTTTTATTCTCTGAGCAGAATTCGACATTTTGAATGCTATTACTGTGTTATTTGTTTCTAATATTATAGAACAGTATCGATTAGGCACAGAGCACTAACAAGCTTATTGTCGCACCAGTAAACTCAAACCTATAAGCCGAAAAACTATGTTTCATAAATGTCTCTCACAGGAGAAGATTACGAAACTAGTACATGGGCTTACAGAAAATAAATTTTGTGGTGGTAATTCTTCAGAAATTATTGATGCTATTGATTACAAAGATATCATAGTAATAAGCACAATAAGAATGTTTCGGAAAGTTACACCTTCTAAATTAAGTTCATGTACAATCGAAGACGATATTGTTATTTAATTAGAAGTCTTTCAGAAATAATTATCTCATAATGAAATTAAACTAAATACATGCAAAGGAAGCAGTAAAGAAAGTTCAAGCATACAAAGATTTCTAAAATAGAAGGAACAGAATAAATAGACCGAAACTTAGTCCCGTTAAATAAAATAAGAAATAAATAAACAAGAAAGAGATGAAAGATAGAACATTATGGAAGGTGGAGCTGGTAACTTGACATCCTGAAGAACTTTTACAAATGATAAGATTCCGGATACAATAAAGAAATGCACAGAAGGTAAAGCAAGATGCAAGCCTGATAACAAAAATAGAGCAGCTGTCTTGATGAATCGGATGCTGCCATTTCAATGTTCTTTGTTAGACGAGCTTCAGCGGCAAAGGTAATATTTTGGTGATATTGTAGTAAAAATTCTGGGACTAAAAATGCATGTGGTCAAAAGACTGAGAAATAGTAAATTCACACACTTTTCAAGTTTTGGGGATGCATATTTAGTAACCTTAATTTAATATTGTTTATTAATATTGTTTAGTAACCTTAATTTATTATTGTTCTTAATTTAATACTGTTTCCTTTAAACAAACACTAAAACGTTTGGCATTATATACTACATAAACCACATAAGTTTGAGACGGAAACATCAACAGATATTCATCGACTGGAGAACATTAAAAAATATGAAATAATAAAAAAATTGAAATAATAAGATTTTATAATCACACTAGATTCTGCATATAGACCAAAAGGTAAGAAAATTTCTGTAAAATCTGCATCACGACACTGCTGTGCATGTTTCCGTTCCCCTTTAACATGTTTGATGTTCCAGGCTATAAATGCTCAAGTCGTCTTATGAGAAATCAGCGAATGACAAAATCAGCTGATGCGATAGTATTTTGAAGTTCTGAAGAGGCCAGGCAGAAGTATAATTTGAAAAGCTGGAAACCTGATTAGTATTATTGGCCAAGAATAGATCAATGATTTTTAAAAAAAGCTCATGTCCTGTTCATTTTGTTAAATGCAAAGACAACAAAACTAGAACTTGTATGGTAAGTGCGAAATTTTTTTCCGCGGAAAGTTCACAGATCAAAGCAGATAATAAATATAATGCTTTGGGTCGCATGTTGAATATTGTATTTTGTTCATTTTGAATGACTACGTATTGGATATTTGTGACAGTATTAAGGTAAAGTATGTTATGTTAATGTTATAGCTGAATAAATATGAAGCTTTATTTAAAGTTGTGCTCATAAATTGCATACTAATCCAATTGTAGGAGATTTTATATGAAATGAATAAGAATAATTACTTAAGCTGCAAATTGCACTCTTTTGTTTTCATAGAGAATAGTATAACACAAAATAAATGATGTCAATCAGAATAGCTTTTACTATACTTTCAAATACACGCAAAGGGAAAGAACGATTATTGTAGTCATGGATCTGCTACCTCTACCAAAGTAATTTTAAGTATGATGAAAATGAGGTAATTCTAGTGTTCAAGATGTAGCTGCTTATGTGCCATTGATTCACTGCTGCGCCTTTTGACAGAGTTTGGCATTCAAGCTTCTTCCTAGTGATTTAAAGAAAATTCTTGATGAAATTGTTAAAGCTGAAAATTTCATTAAGTGTTAATTAGAAAAAGGTCAGGTAGTTAAAGACGCATTTTTAAGAAATTGACTGACTTCAAATCCTATTTTTTTAATAATACGAAGATGGGGAGTTCGTGGTAAAATGTTTTTGATGACAGTTTATACATGATTTTCAGTTCTTTTATAGTTAGTTTTTGAGTCAGTTTTTAGTTTATTTATTGTGGCACAGGCTTTTCTATTTCGTATAAAATTTTGTGACATTAATTGGCTTCAATTTCTGAAAAATAAGCAAAATAAGTTTAGGTTTTCAAAACAACTCAGTCACTATATTGCTAGTAAAAGGGAATATTGCTTCAATTATTAAAAATATAGACTTATAGAAATTGTATACTGAACGAGCAAGCCTGAAGATTTGAAATAAGTGCATTTCATATGCAGTTCTCCTGACATGTAAAAGCAAATATCTAGTTTACGGATAATTTCAATAAAGAGCACTTTAAGAAAGCTAAACTATTCGCAAAAGGAAAAGAAAAATTAGTTGAACATTCAAAATCTGATTCTTTTTTAATTTCTGATCTTACGCATCTTACACATCATCCTTTATTTACTTGGGCCTATTATCAATTTAATTAAAAATAAACTGTGACTTTTAACTCATGTAATAATACTCATGTAAATAATTTCCCAGTTTAGAAAATTTTCCATTCAAAGAAGACTGTTATCGCACAAGTCTACCATAAAGTATTATATGGAACAGCCATCTCAATCAATTGCAATGTGTGTGTAGCATTCCTTGATAGTTTCCGGTCTCTTTTCTATTGTACTATCATAATAGAAAATAATGACACAGTATGTTTTCTTTCCGTCTAAAGACTTATTTCATTGCCAGCTATTATATATCGATGGAGAAAAAACATCCCTTTGTTATAAAATGCCTCCGCTTTCATCCGGAAATTTCTTATTTCGTATCATTTCTGAAAATGGCAAAGGAAACATTTATCGTGCAAGTTTGAAAAGAAACTCATACCCCTTTTGTGTATCTAAAAGGGTAGAGACAATTGAGCTGAAAATCGAATTAAAGACCGATTATAAACGGTATTTGAGATATCTTGTAAACTTATTATTTCGAACAACAATAGGATGATAAACACTCCGACATCCCATTTGTACTATGTTTGAGTTTGCGAGAAGTATTTTTTCTCATGCATTTAGAGCTTCCTTGGGTAACGAAAAAAGGCATTTTAATCACATTTTAATCATTTAATCAATAAAATTAAGTCTTATAATATTAAAAGTATTGACAGTATCAAAACCAAATCTACAGCAACCGAAGAAACTTAAAAATACATTACTTATAATTGAATATTAATTGCATTTTTATTATTTATAGCTTGCCGAAATCAATTATGCATATTTAATCCTTGTAACAGAAATAATTTAGTTATTACAGAAACATACTGGATAGCATATACCTTCAAAAATTGTCTTCTTGGAAGACGTAATGAAGAAGGCTAGCTTCTCGTGCGTTCCATGTGAAGATATTGTTACGTATTTTCTTTCTTCTCCACGTTACGTTTAAGGGGTTCGTGCGGATTTAGAGTGAATAACGGCGACGCTACTTGATGAAGTATCGAAACACACTTTATTTAGCTAATATTAATCAGGACAGCTCCAAAGTAACGTTTTACAGTCGTCGAAGATCTACTATACTATACACTCGCTGGAACAATCAGCGACATAGCCTTCAGGTTATCAGGCTATAATG
The DNA here is from genome assembly GCF_044657685.1 of Stegodyphus dumicola. Classification (NCBI taxonomy): domain Eukaryota; kingdom Metazoa; phylum Arthropoda; class Arachnida; order Araneae; family Eresidae; genus Stegodyphus; species Stegodyphus dumicola. Next base: position 90,874,574 of record NC_140772.1, on the reverse strand, counting down.
GTGGAGAGAGCTACACTGCAAAGCACCAGAGTACAACTCCCGACTCCGCTTGGTCGTTCTCGGAACTCCACGTACTCTCGAGACTCTCCACGCTACAACTGGCGATGCACTCAACGACATACAGAGCACAGCTCCTGACTCTTCGGTTCAGTCGTTCCCGGAGCTCAACACACTCTCTCGACGATGCACTAACCGCGATAAGCTAAGACTTTCTCGATGCACACGACGACCCACCCGGCACTCGCTGCCTGGCTGTCAACTCGATCGGCTCCGCACGGACTGACTACCTCGAGACTAACTATCTCGCACTCGACGAGGCACTCTCTGACGGTCGACGAGGCACTCTCTGACGGCGTACCAGCAGGCTTTCTATAGCTTTCGGCTTGTGCTCGAGAACATTCTGGGCTAACCGGTAAGAATTCGTTCCAGAAGGTTCTCGCCAAATCGGCGATTTCATCTCAAATGTGGCAACCGTAAACTGCTTTGCGGGGAAGCTATCTTACCGCGCCTGGACATTTCGCAACACTGTTATGAATTTTTTACGGAAACTTCATAACGTTGTGACCAAGGTTTAAAAGAGCAATGAGACTACAAAAATACTGTGTTTTTATATATTTGGCAATGAATATTCTTATAAGGGACTAAAACGGCTGACTAATGTTAAATAGTAAAAATTATAATAATATCTATTAATCGACGAATTTGTAAATTTTTAAGATTAAATTACCTCAAACTAATAAAACAGTATTTGTGCGCATTGGTCTAGCGGCAAGAGACATAAATACATTTACTATAAAAATGTCATAAATAAATTAAATCATATTACTATATAAATTAGCTTACTTTGAAACCATTTGAGGAACGAAATGGTTTTAATTCAATATTTTTAATTGATACGATAATCATTAAACTGTACTACCATCTTACTTAGCATTGTTAAAGCTACGATTTTCATTTAAACATTACAGCGCCATGTGTTAAAATAAATGAGATTCCCTCACAAACACAAAAACATGCAAAAGTGTTTACAGTTCTAAAGTAAAGTATGAGTTCAAGAAATGTCACAGTTTAATATAAAACTGAAAATTATTTGTAAGCCATTTTAAAGCAAAGCTATTATAAAAGCCATTATATATCTCTAAGCCATTATAAAGATTTTTCATCTCAGGAGCAAACAAATTCTGCAGAATGTTTTTGCTCTTTACAAAGTTGCATCAGTGCCAGATCGCCCTCGAAATCGATAGAGTTTTAATTAAAATCTACGTCAAGCATAACGTTGTTGTTTCACCTAATTCTAGCTTAACGTTATTATTTAGAATAGTATATCATTTGTCATGTATCATCATCACACGGTTTCCTGAATAAGATACCCTGCCATTCTGAACTGTGTTAATTCGCTCTGCATATAAGACTAACCATTGTTTATATTTGAAATGAAGTTTTAATACATATATTATTTGAAAATATCAAGAATTAAGAAATTAACGCGTTTCACTGATTCAAAAACTGTTTCTAACTAAACACTGAGAAGTAAATTTATTTTATTAAATTATTTATGGTGTCTACCTTAATTTTTTTCAGATATTTACATTTTTTTTGCAAGAAACTGATGAATTTCGTTAACATATCATAGGCTATGAATTCAATGTTCAGGTAGTTTTGCAGAGAAATCTGTCATCAGAATACCTTTCTTATTTATAATTGCATGTAATATTTGCTTAACAGAATTATGCCTGTAGAAAATTTAAGGAATATAAGTATATTGAAACAATATAATGTTACACTTAATTTACTTGTATAACTAATGGCGTGACTCATTCTTCAAACGGAGCATCGCGGATCATCTGTTCTTGGTCGCGTGATGCGAGATTTGCAAAAATGTTGACATTCCCTTTTGTTTACAGGACATGTGACAGAACGAACTTAAGGGCTGAGGACTTTGAACGATTCGCGCGAGCTATGTAGCTAAGAAACTCTCTTACATTTATTATTTCTTTTTGTGTGTTAATTCTTAAGTAAATTGGTGTTCGTCATATTTAATTGTCTCAATTATTAGTCCCAAGATTCTTTACTAGTGGATAAAGAGAAATATGTGTATTATATAAACTTGCAAATTTCCTGCAAAACTTTGTAACAAATTTGGTGTTATTCAGAGTAACTGTAATATTGTAAGTACATACAAAGATTATAATTCTTTGCAATGTGATTTCACTGAGCTAGGACAATCCCCGTCGAACCTTTGATAAAACCACTGTACCTCATACATACAGGGAATCAGATCAGTAGGTGTGCCAAATTAAGAGCGTTTGAAGGACGTTTGGTGAAGCGCAGCTGCTACATGATTTCTGTTGCTCAAATTTTTGAGATTCATTCATAACTCTTGTTCTAAGCTTTAATTAAACGGTATAAAAACTACAAGAAAAAATACCTATAAGGGAAACTTTGGAATGAGCTATAATGCTAATTTTGATTTCGATACTAGTGTAGAGTCAGGGTCACCCAGCAAGATATGCGAAAAATGTGCAATGCCTTCTCTGGAACTCGCCCGACGCCAGCCGCTCGTGCTTCTTGTTAAAACACAAAGGTATACGGCGAGGCGTGAAAAATAGTTTATACTAGTATAAAAGGATTTTATTAAGATGCATATATATATATATATACAAAACTTGATAGTACATAAATTATGCTTCAAATTGCCTAATGAAGTTTATTTTTATTTTATTTTTTGCAACAGTATTGATAACTTTTCATTTCCTTTCTTCCTAAATATAATAGCAAGGAATCACACCCTTTTAAGAATTTTATAACAAATGTTTTAGCCAAATACCTTTATCTGTTAACCATATCAATACTTTTCACGTGAAATAGTACACCAAAGTAATCATTATGAATTTTTGCAATTTGAAATCTTATAATTCAATGTTGTTTACTTGAGCTAAAGTCGGTGAAGACACTTCAAACGCCTCATTTTCCTAGTCACACAGATATTTAAATGGTAAAAAATAAAATAAAATAAAAAGATCTCAAAGGTTTAAGATTTTTACGATCGTCCAAAAAGATTTGTTAAGATTTTTTGCGCTCTCTTTGAGCTCGCAGTTTACTAGTGATGTTCTTGCACTCATTCCTACTAACCCATAATTTTGTCTTCTTAGCATTATTATTATTAAGCATTCTTTTATCGTCCCATATACTTCAACAATAATCCCACAAGATATTTAAAAGCTGCATAACGCCATACATTGAAAATTCTCAATGCAGTGTTAAGCGCTGATATACAAATTTATATTTTACTCAGTCTTTTCATAGTTTATCATAGCAATATTCAGTTTTCTTAGTAAGATAACTAACAAAAGGTTTTCTATGCATTTTATTATTAACTTTGTATGTGTTAATTTTATTTATTAAAGATCACCTTGTCTTTTTTATTATTAACTTTTTGTGCGTTAACCTTATTTATTAAACGTCCCGTTTCTTACATCCTCGCCACATAAAACTTAATTCAACAGCAAAGTCGCAAAATATTTAAAAATAGCATATATTCAGAATTCCTAACACAACTTTAGAGACTGCTATACATATTTTTATACTCGCTATATTATTTCTTAAAAACTAGCTGCTACCGCGTCCACCCGCCTAAAATAGTTAGCACAGGGAAAAAAAATCATATAATGATTTTATAAATTCCAGCGTGTGCAATTTCATAAAAACAAGGGATATTCCTAATTAGACTTTTCATGATTTTAATGCATGTCTATTTAAATCAATCACATTAAAAAGCAGAAAAATATTTCTTAATAATTGCGTTTAAATGGCTTAGCTTATTATACTTAGTAACATTCCACATTATATTTGAAAATATTGTAGAAGCATTAGATTATTTTTGAAGAAGGAAAGATAAAAAATAAGCAATGCCTTCGCCTGATATCTAACCAGGGACCTCTCGAATTCGCGTCGAGCGAGCTGACCACTACACCACAAAGGCACGCTACGAAAGCGAGAGAAATACCTTACAAACGAATTATAGTTTTCTTGCAAAGCTGCTTTCCATTTACCTGGTTTGCATAAAGCTTGTTCTAGTGCTTCCGGATCCACAAAAACGTTAGAGTTTACCAAATTAGCGTGCTTTTGCTATAGATTTTTCTTGGTCTGCCAGGTTTTCCTGGTCCTCTTTCTGAATATTTATCTTAAATTTTGTTTCCTTCGAAAGGAGAAATTTGTTGTTCCTCTCTGAGTTTGTTAATGCAAAAGCTTTGCCTCCTATGACCCTGAAATGCGATATTGTAGACTTTCGTCGGTTAAACTACATAACAGTAAAATAGTTAGAAACTGTTCCGGAATTTCAGATCTTATTTCTGCGAGTTTGTATAAAATTTTGAAGAGAAAAGTTAGGTAATCTTGCATTTTTTCATTCGAGTTTATCTTTCTAGACATATGTTGCTTCATGAGGCTAAAATTCATGAAGGCATATAGACTGATGACTTTTGTGCAGCTTCATCCATGCCTCGTATGAAATGATCCATGCCTCGTATGACATCTTAAATATGCCATTACCTCATATGAATACTTGCTAAAGCATTTTGGTTTTTTGAAACGCACTTGTTAAGTTCGACTCGGTTAGTTTCGGAAGTTTCTGTCTTAACTAACTACAGACCCGAGACTTCCAAATGTTCTGACTGGATTTCACTTGAATTTTCACTTGAAACCGGCATATTTCTTAGTTACTGTTACCCAGTTTCTCATTCAGAATATTAGGGTTCATCATTTTCATCAGATAGGTACGATTTCAATAAAGCCAAAGAAAAAGAATGTGATTTTCTTTCCTAGCTTTCAACAAAAACGCAGGTGTTTAATTACTGTTTAGACTTGTTCTTCCGTTGGACTTCTTGGGCATCTGGGAAATGTGCGGAAACTGAGATTTGGGTACCTGGGTATATTTCCCTTAGAACGTCCTCCACGAAAGCATCCCTTGCCGTAGGTAAAAATTTCCATGAGTGATTTGCTATAATCAAAATAAGGCAAATCAAAATCAAAAAAAAATACAATTCAAAATAAAACAAATTCAAAAGCTTCAATAACTTTTATGTTAACATTTTCTGATGTTTTCATTTTAATCGAAATCTTAGGCTTTAAATTTAAGTCAGTAATCTTGTTAAATCTTGTATCAATTTATACGAATCATTTTGTTTCCTTCGATGAGATGCCAAAATCATACACTGAAATTTCTGTCTCTTAAAGACCAATTAGTGAAATAACGCCTTAATTGTGTACTTATCTACACTTGTAAATGTGTAATAAAGAATTTATATCTAATATAAAGTCACACATTTACTTAGGCATCTTTTATCTTTAAGTTAGCATTACATATATTTTGACACATAATATATTATTCCATATTTTTTTTTAGTCAAGAAACTAATAACGCAATTAATTTCAGGAAAGTATAAACTAGATCCTCATTGCTGGCTAAAATATGCATTAAAAATTTAAGTTAACAAAAACGCGATACTTCAAGCAATAATGTAATTGTTCTACCCAAAGATCTTGAAATAGATTTCGTGAAATAACACATATGCATTTAGTTACACTTATTACATTTCAAGCTTTTTATTCATAAATATAAAATTAACTCAAAGCTGCAAACTTTTATGATAATCAAAAATTTCATTACACATTGAACTTTCAAATGCATACTTATAGCAGAAAAGTGATGAAAATACCTAATAAAATGAAATCATTTCTTTCAAATTTTAGGTTTAGTTTTCTGAATTAAACTTCTTATTGAATGTATGTAGAAGTACAATTAATCATTAATTTGTAAAGACAGAAATATTAATATAGCAAATTTTATTAAAAACTAGGTGTACCCGCCCGGCGTTGCCCGTGCATTTAGAAAATGCAGATAAGTGAATAGCGCAGGAATAGTAGTGTAGGACATGTAGACTGTCTCTCTCTCTTCCCCCCCCACAAGCTACAAAAAAGAAATGAATTGTAATTAATCGATTTAATGTATCGTCAAAACAGCAAACTAACGCTAGAATAAAGAAATCAATTGTTACAATCGAACGTTATTTGAAAACAAATAATAATATCAGTGAGTCAAAAAAACCGTAATTAATTAATTATAAATAATTTTTTTTAAATTTTTCTAATTCAAAAATCGAAAATCGGGCTTCGAGGTCTGGTGGCCAGCCCCTTTGTGCTTCCGTATAAAAAATTCCAGGTCCCTGCGTGCGATAGATTTGGCTGGAGAGCTCGGTCAGACAGACAGACAGACACATTACACTTGCTTTTATTATTATAGATGTTTTACATTACTTCAAATTTGGGAATCATTAATTTGTTTTTAGTTTCGGATAATGTTTTTGGGGTAATATAAAGGCTTAAAACGTAATTCCTAAAAATAATTTCTTAAAAAGTAACAAATCTTACACCAAGGTGTTACTTTATATTACTTTGTTGCTAACAGGCTGCGAATAAAATCTTAGACATTGCACGTTATTGATTAATGAAGAAAATTCTGTTTAAAAAAAGATAAAATTTAAAATACTTAAACAAAAATTAAAGTTTTTCTGGTTAAGAAAAATATGTTAATTTTCTACATGAATTCGAACAATACCAAACCAGATATTTTTTGAAAAGAAAAAAATAAAGGAACTTTAACAATGAAAGAAGGTACTCTTTTTCCCTGACTTCGGATAAATAGAATAAAACAGGGTAGCTAGAAAAGTGAAGTTCATGCCACAATGTTTATTCTTCGGAGAACATATGTATTTGGAATCTTTGTTTTAAGATTAAAATAAAAACAAGGAACTAAAGTTTTCAATGCCGGTGAGAATACAAAAGGATTATTGTTATTTCTTGTAAGCATAAAAAGTTTATTCTGTAAAAACGGAAACTGTATTCATTCTTCCCTGGAGAGATCTGAAATTTTTGTTTTATCCGGAACTGCTTGAAAAAAGTATTGTGCCTTTGTTTGGTATAAAATCAGTATTGAAATATTTAATTAATTTCGTTCATTTAGATTGAATTTAAAATTTTAATATTTTAATGTAAAGTAAGAAAAATGTGCATTTTATCTCCCACGAATTTATGTATTAGCAGTTTGATTTTTTTAATTATCAATATTTTGTTGACATAAAATCAATTTTAAGAGCAATTTCCAATTGATATGAAAGATGAAATATTATGTTAGCATTAATAATTTTGTGACTTAATAATCAAATATATATGTGCATTTAGTTGTATATCCGTTTTTCGAAAATTCTAAAGCAGTTAGAATTTAAGTCTGGAGAGAGTATGCATCAAAAAGTAAGAACAACGTAAATTTAGTAATATTTAAACGAAGTATGAAGCACGATAATGCAAAAGTAATGCAAAATTTAGGTTTTTGGTTTATCTATAATAAAAACGGAAATAATATAAAACATCATATATAAAACAATAAATCAATACTTGGGGCTGACGACTAGAATTGTGACGAGCCTTCTTCTGTTGCTAACATACGCTAAAAATAAGCGACACAAAATTAAAAGAGCAGTGTAATTTATATTTCTACTGTAACTACTAGTGTTCTGCGATTTTACCGCTCTGGAGGGAAACCTCAGATTCGTTCTCTGGGTGGCTGTCCATCAACACTGGGATAGACTGTATTCCAGCTACACTCAACAAACAGCATAATAACATTTCAAACTGACCTCCTCTTCCATCGTCAGGTGAAACGTTATTTAGCAGCTTATAAATATGTTTACTTTTCACCTACACGCCATTTATAGTTTAATTTGGTGAACTCCTTATTCATATTAAATATATATTTTTTATCTTTCGGCAAGAATGTGAAGTTCATGCTATGATATATATATAGTATATATGAATGCACAAATGATTTGCTTATATAAATGCACATGAAATTACTTTTGCGCTACTTAGGTTGAATTAACGCTGAATGTAAGACATGTTACACAAGAGATCTGCTGTGAGCAAGCTTCTGTGCAAGCTGAATACAAAATATGTAATATATTTAAAAAATCGTACTTACTGTAAATTATTGCCATGTATGAAAACGTGCTTGAAAAAGTTTAACTCGCAGCCTCCTCCACTAGTCATCATGGGCTAGAAGAATGTTAAGACAAATGAATTTTTCGTCTTGGCTTAAAATTTTAATAATTAGTTTATTTCGTTATACCATATGTTACTAAAATGAGCATGTTATGCATACGAAATCTTCTGTGAGGGATTCTACATAAATGGAGACATTTTTTAATAGATATTTCTCAGTGATCTGAAAGAAAAAAGGAAAATAATAATAATAGAAAAAAATCTGAAAGGTTTCAGATTTTAAATTACTTCGAAAGGGGCGTTTTTTTAACGTTTTGTGTGTTACCTTTATTTATTGAATATCGTGTTCTACGTACTCAAACTATAAAATTAAGTTCAACAGCAATATCGCAAATTCATTTTAAAATGAGCATATCTTTAGAATTTCCTATACGGAGTCTCCCGCGCTGGAAATAAAAATGCTTTTTTTTTTTTTTTTTTTTTTTTTTTTTTTTTTTTTTGTACAGTGTTGCTATTATTCGTTTTGAAATTGTTTAGTTTTTAATCAAAAATTCGCTGAAGTGTTACAAAATCTGAAATCAATAATAAAACGAATTTCAAATTCAAATTAGGGCTTCCACATGCCGTATTCTATGTCAAATTTTGATGACTCTAGGTACCGTTGTTTTATCACAATGCGAAAAACATACATACATTTATGCAGATTCTTCATTATTTAATTTCTTGAAATGTAAGACAGGGCGATAATACATGGTGGCAACGATTTGAAAAGTGATATAGCCTTTTAAAGCTTTCAATGAAAAATGTCAAAACGAAATTAATAGTCCTTCAGGGAAAATTACCCCTTTGGACTAATAATAAATAAAAATAATTAGATGTTGAGTTTCCATTTTCTAACGCTTTTCTAAAATAATAAAATTTCCTTCTATCCAATAACAACTTACAATTGAAAAGGAACAGCACAAAAATTGCTAAGTACTATTTTTTAAACTTTTTAATTAATTGATGAATAGTATGCTGTAAATAAATATATGCCTTTTTACTGTCGTAGGTGTGATATTTAACTCTGGATGCTTTTAAAGCTATGGCATTGATGCAATTTGAGAAAATGAGCCTAGTGTACAGAAATTTGAAAGCTACATGAGAATAGCTAAAGAATATTACCAGTTTCCAACTTATTCTAAATCTTTTTCAGAGCTCTTATAAAAGCAACAATTTTATTTTAATTCTAGATCTCTTCTATTGTTTGAAATAAATGGTCTTGTTTTGTGTGACACGGAAAAAACATTAGACGGAATAAAACTACATTTGAAGAGGACTTCAAATTCAATACGTACACATGGGAAATTTCTAGACAATCGCCTGAGTTCTTTGAAATACGATAACGGCAAATGTGATATGCCAGTTACTTGTGACATTTTACAATACTTAAGGGAAATGCAAGGATATTTGTATGACAGAAAGATGGTGATTTTGTGGATCAAAGCCTAAAAGGAGATGATATTGGTAAACAACGATTACGCCCAGAAACTCCGTATCATAGCCACAACAAGGCAAAATGCCAGCATTTTCTTGTGAAAAAGATTCATTGTACTAGAAGGCGTTAGTTAAAAAATTTCAACATTCTTTTCAGGTCACATGGGGTTTCTTCTGACGGATTGGATGCTTAAAGTATTGAGATATACGTCATCGAGTAAAGCGAAATAATGGAATGAGCATGAAAATCGATTAAATTCAAAACTAGATACTACGTGTGATTGAGTATGGAATTGTCTTATCCATTTTTTTGCACCTAACAAATAAGTTTCACGAGCAGTTACACCATGTAGCTACAAAGAAAGTTGAAATGTGTTTTTGAAATTACGTGATTCTCAAACCACTTTTTTCAACAAGTACATTAATGAGGGCATTGTTTATGAATAAACAATGTCTGTATAGTTTTCTGGAATTGAGAATAATTTTAGAAATTTAGCTGCAATATAAATGAAAATAAAAAGAAAAATAGAACTGCATACCAAGAGGTCTAACATCTTCTGTCCACTGAGGAATATGTTGCCCTGAAAAATATTTTTTTAACATAAAGAGAAACATACACACCTAAAATTATCTGTGTACAGATAATTTTGAGAAATATTTTTCTAGGCTTTGTGCACAGAAGATCCAACAAAATAAATACCAGTTACGTCTTGAATAATTAATGTACTTTTATCGAAAATTTCTCCACGAAGCATTTATTTACAATGAAATAATTATAATTACAATATCAAATTTTCTTTTACAACCGTTTTGCCATTTTGTGCATTTTGCCACGTTTGATTTTTCTTTTAAAATAGTAAACTTTTACCTCCTATACTTTAATTCGTGGGAAACTAGTCTTAATCTTAAGAGCAACTATCATAGGTGTTAAGATTTGAGATCTGCATACCAAGATCAAATTGCATTTTTTATGAATATTACAATTTATATACTTTTTAAGATTTAAATATTTATTTTAAAAAAAATTAACCGTTTGGAAATTTAACGAAAATCTCTTAGGTATCAGTTTAATAGTATTGGTTAATAATTTGAATTTGTCTTATTGCTGTTCTTACTTTCGATAGGCACTTGTGATGCAGCAATCATTAAGCATTTTTTAAGAATGAGCTCATTTATTAGACATCGGTAGTACAGTAATCACTTTCTTCAATGGAAATATCAAGTAAGTAAATCTATATACGTAGAAATTAATAAACAGCTATCACTCAGAAAGTTTGTATGATATCTAGCAGTGCTTTGTTAAGATTGCAATTATGACTCCTTTTCTTTTTAGTAAATATTTCATTATTTCTACAAAATATCTGATATCAGTAAAATGTAGCACTATAATTTATTTTATAAATGTAGCACTATATTTACAATATTTTGTTAAAACCGTTTCAACAGCTTTAAGCAGATATATGCTTAAAGCTGTAATTAGAAGATGTATGCACTGTCCACTCATTGGCATATGAAATATGTACATTTACGAAAAAATTTAGTTTTATTTTTCAGTTACTTTTTTTCTTCTGCTAAGATGCTTATTTCGACATTAACGGTACTATCCAGTACCATTTTACATTCGGATAGACGTTATCGTGTTGCTTCTACAATTACGCTCAAATCAGTATATGGATATGCATCATGTGTCTTTTAACGTCCCACGGGTACTACGCCGACACTAAGTATGGATCACGTCTGTATGGTCCTTTCATGTTATGTTTTAAATGACAGAAAAGGAAGGAAAGGGCATTTATTTTCATTACGAGAGAGCACGGAAATGATTTTGATTTCGAATATAGTTTACTAAAATTTTTATCCGAAGGTATATGAGTGATGTATAAAATTATAATACTGAGATTTATAAATAATCATCAAGCAGCTGTTCAAATTGGTAAAATGAAAACATTTGGGTTGAGCTGTTAAATTACGTATTATTAAAATTGTTGAAGGCATATAATTCTGAACACAAAATAAAAATATTAATTAGTGATGTTATGAAACGATAAAAAATTCAGAATTTATTCAATTATTTCAAGAGTAACTACTGCTATTTTTCTCCAATAATAGTCTTAACTATATAATTTGACTATAAATTATAAAGTAGTATATTGTAACAGACTGTAGTTTGAGCAGAGAGGTACTTCCAATTGTAAACTTAATATAAAGCTTTAAAGCTATTGAAGAATACAAATTTGATTTTCATTCTTTTTTTTCAGCAGCCTTTTCCCCGTACTGGAACCCCTAATCTCCATTCCGCATTCAACTCCAGTTGTGCTTTATCACTTATGTCTATGTCTTGAAAAATTAAAGTAAAATGACGTGTTTCCATAACAATTTCCGGCTGAATTTATATGCATGTAATTTTTTGACTACTTCTTGCAATTTTATAATCTGATAACTTTAAGATTTGCGTAAGTGAGTCACTTATGCACTTATGCAAGGCTTGTAACAAACAAATTTTGCACATGATTTAAATTTTAAAACAGCTCTTAATAATTAACAGAAATGTGCATAACGTTGGTGAATTTACAGTATTAGTCCTAAAAATACAGGTAAGGTATAGCATTCGGAAATTTACTCAAGCTTCGTCAAATCTCGTTGCTTATTATTAACTACATTATGCCTGTGGTTGAAAACGAATATTCTGTTAAAAGTCAAAATTATAGTTTTGAAAATTTACTCATGACAATGTCAAGTCCAGTTGATTGGTGCTAGTGGAGACTGCAATCTTGGGAGGGGGTGGGGCAGACCAAAAAATGTGCCTTATCCTTGCATTATACTTTTCTTCTGGACTTGGTTGGGAATATAAACTAGATCCGAAACGAATAACGCTATCTGAAATTAGTCTCTGAAAGTCAAAGTCTCAAAAAGAAAGTCTCAGAGGAAAAAAAAAAGAAAGTCTCAGAGAAAAGAAAAAAAGTCTCAGAGTCAAAGTCTCTGAAAGGTTTAGGTAATAAATAATGCCAGCTAAATAGTTACAAACTTATCAGAGATTGCAAAGCTTCAAGGCCTCGAGAGGCAGACACACGCTCTGTTTTACAATCCAAAAACCTCATATTAAATACTCTCTAACTCACTTACATTTCTGATAAAGGAACGGAAAGGAGAAGTTATAGTAAAGACTGAAATTATAAACAACTAGACAGTTGGAAATGATAACCCTACACCCTGTATTTGTTATTATTTTCGTATATTATTTGCAAGTTTGCGTAGTTTGTATCTTTAAAAATTGCAGTCATATGTAATTATTTGTTAAATCATGATCTTATTATAAACCTGAATGTTTGAGTTTAGGTTTTTTTGTTATTATATTCCACTTTCATGTCTTAATTTTTGCAAATATTATGATAGCGAGAAAATTTCATTATAAATGAAAAAAAGGAAAAAAAAAGTGTTTTATTCTATTTTTCATACAGCAAGCTACTATTAAAACATTTTCTGTATGGTATGCAATAGAAAAATCACCAATTTTAGAAAATGCAAATCTGCCATCATTTCACAGAGTAGAGAATATAAAGAAGTACCTATGCTTAGATATTAAAAATTCACTATTAAGTAGTAATGTTTGAATTTATGATTTTTGTTGTTTTATTAAAATATATTTTATTTTCATTGCATAATTAATCATTACAAAGAAATTACGAGAGCAGGTTTTGAAGCCTTAGTAAGTTACTATGTATAATACTCAAACATCTTCTGTACGATATGCAAACATAGGTTATTCATTTTAAAGCGTGTATGAAGTAATCATGATGATTTATCATTAACCTAAAACGTAGACACAAAAAATAAGTATATACATTTAGGTATGACCAAAAGAAGTCATATGAAGTAACAGCATTACTAATAAAAATTCTAATGAATAATTATTGCATTTTAGTTATATAATATTGTTATGAATTTTGTATATACATGTATGATTTTAGTGCAATTATATGTGAAATCGTTTCACATATAATTGCACTAAAATCATATATATGTAATAGATATATGATTTTAGTGCAATTATATGTGAAATCGTTTCATTTTTCTGTGCAATGTAACATAAGTAAAATCTAGAAGAGATAAGCTATACCAGAAAATAAGAATACGGGGACAAGTGCATTTAAAATCAAGAACCAGCCAGCCTTACAATAATTCGTGTAGTTTTGTTCTATATCATAAACAAAGATTAAGATTGTCATTGTTTTCTCAGAGATGCACACTGCGCAAAAAAAAAGGGGGGACATTTCTATACTCCCGTTCTAGTAGGCCGATTGACGAAGTTCAACTTGAGTTTTTCATGTCTGGAAAGCGCGACTTAGTATAGGTAGTGCGTCCGTAAAGTCATTGTGCACTTTTGATTGGTCACAGGAAAGCAACAAAACAATATAGAAGTGTGAAATCTTTACCAAACAAAAGGAAAACTCTCCAAGTTCCATAGTATTATATGCAAGCATGTGCGCACACAGGGGATGACGTAGCACCGCGAAATGCGAAGGAGCAGATAAGCCCATCCACGTCCACGCCATTCGAGATGTGGGCCATACAGAGGAAAGTTCAGTGTGTTTCGTGGCTTGCCAAATTCGAATCCGTGACCAAAGTGCAACGTGAATATTGTCGCATGTGCAATAAACTGCCACCACATAGAAATAACATTAATCGGTGGGATAAGCAGTTGAAGGATACGGGCAGTTTGTTGGATAAACCACATTTTGGTAGGCCATCGGTCAGTGACGAGTCTGTAGAGGCTATATGGAAAAGTTACCTAAGAAGCTCTTGTGATTGCAGCTGTGGCATACGATCAAACCGACGGATAGACCCAAACGTTTGGTACAGATATGACAGTCTGTACTTCAAGGGTCGATTTGTCACTAGTCCTTGTGTTAGTGGCTTCTGGATAAGCTCTCGGGTGTACCTGCTTTTGGGAAAGTCAACTGCGGAGCTTAAGTTTGCTTACATGTCCAGATAACCCTAACACAGGAATCTGTGTTCCCTTCTTGGGCTCCGTGATCAGTGGGGCGGTTGGACCCCAACCATTTCCTTTTTCAATATGTCTACTTCTAAAACCTTTTTAATTAAAGACTTTGTAGTCAGTCACGTCGCTCCTAGCTCCAATTCTGAAAGATCGACTGTTAAAAAGTACGTACCGAAGCAAATGCTAATACTCTTAGCAATTGTACCCGTTTCCTTGTTGTCTCTAGTCCATCTGACGAGCTGCAAAAAATGTCTTCTTTGTAATAAATAAATACATTCATTTTTGTATTGTCGAGCCATGAAATATAAGACGTCTCCGCTCTAGAGACTTGCTTTTTGACACAACTTCGCAAACTCAGTATGCTTCCTTATTTCTAGTAACTAAACTTATGCAAGCGAATGTCACTGTAACAGCACATAAGACATTGAATTATTGTCGCGGTTTAATCTGGGAAGTCGACCTTTTATGCCCGAGCTGTCTGACCTGTCTGTGGTGCTAAGCGGATCAAGATGCGTAAGGAAGGTCAGTTGATCGATATGAAGCACGTGATCCTGACCTTCAACTTGCCTGATCTGCCTACGAATATTAAGGCCAGATACCTAAATTGTCCTGTAAGACCTTACATTTCACACCCTATGCGATGCTTCTAATGCCAGCGCTTCGGCAATTTTAAGATGTCTTGTCGTGGCAGCCTTACATGCGCCCGATGCTTACAGATTAGTCACGATTGCGATAATTGTACCGCTGCGCTGAAACTGAAAAAGGGCATCCCAAATATGCAAAGGTGTATAAACTTAATTAAATGACCATAGGAAAATAACGGTTTCAAACGATAAATCTTTAATTGAAAGAATCATTTATTACCTACAAGGAGTAATTAATAAATTAACGAGATTTTCTGCTAATTATTTACTGAAATTTGGAACAATCGCAATAAATTTCCAGCCATCTAGTAAAGAATACTTAAGTATTCAAGAATTTTCCATTTCAGACATATGTTTATCCTATTCGAAATAAAACGAAACGTTGGGATGGAGTGAAAAAGGCCAAACCAAATTTTAAAATTTTATTATTTCCTGACCAATCAAGTGGTTCTGTTCGATGAAAAAAACATAGTATAAAATTGCAGCTCAGGCGCTCATCTACTTCAGGTTCCAGATGAGATAAATAAAAAATCAATGTCAATGAAAATAAAGATATCAAACTACTTTTAAACAGTATTTTTTAATAATTTTTACAGCATTTTTGTTTTGTGACTGAACATATGGTTGACTTTGGTAAAAAAATGCCACTAAAAACGTTTCAACTTAATCACACGCCATCGTCAGTTTCCACAAGAAAACCGAAGAATTTCTTTGTGGTGTCGAACGTCGTAAGTGAGCAAAGTAACAGTTCCTCAGAATAACTCCATGGACTGTTGTCTTAAAATTTTTTGGCAAGAATGAATTATTCTTTATAATTCCGTGAACATGACATGCTCCATGTGTTGCTTTGGGGATTTCCTTTATTTCAAACCAGGATGGTAGATAAACTGTTATAACATTTTTGGCTAGTATCTTCTTTTGTTGGTTAGGTGGTTGATACATAAAGGCGAAGAATTCTGGTGGTTGTAGTGGGCCATCTTCCCAGGATTCCTATTTGCTAGGTACGAAGCGCACTCCTCCCAGATACTGTCTTAGAAATATCAAAAATATATTTTTGATATTTAGTAGATGAGACCAAAGGTAGTTTTATGACCAACAGAGATCTCAAGACGTTTAATTCTTGAGATTTCTGTTGGTCATAAAACTACATTTGGTCTTTCTAGTATTTATTTTCTTTCCAGTATTGACGCTGGTTCAATCCCACCCAACAGCAACCAATTTGTAAAGTTCAATCCTTTTCTGTGTAACAATGTTGTTGATGCTTTGTGTAATATCTACACTGTAACGAAAATCCGGAAATACATGTTCTATGTAAACAGAACTAGGCTCTGACAAGCGAATAATACCTCATCTATAGTCCTGTAGAAAGAATTTCCCTTCTTTTGATACGCTATAGTTTTGTCCTGCCCACCATCAAAGTAGATGTCATACAAAGACTCTATTATTGGTGTAGCGGTTGACTGAAGCTGGTACTGTACCTTCCGACTTTCTCTCAACAGCTTTCTCCTGTCAATAACTTTAGATGAGTATCTTTAGATACAGTTCGAAAATCCTGAAGTACAGATGATTTAAGGACGACAGTTGATCTATACTCCCCCTCTATCTCAAGCAAAAGCTAAATTTGGCCTCTCTTCGAGGTTGAGTGAATATGGAAATCAGTTGCTTTCAGACATTTGGCTTCTTGACTAACGTAATCGACATCATCATCTTCAGAGATGTCTTCTGAATCAGACCCTAAGGTGGCATTCGTGTCTGTATTCGTCAAACACGCATTAGCTTTATATGTCCTTGCTTTAGATTCCTGATTTTCCCTTCTTTGTTGTGTTTCTCCTCTACGTTGAAATTTTCGGCTTTCAGAAACGTCGATCGTGCCAATTGTTATTTTTATTTCATGCCGTTGGTGTGTAAAGAAATTTCGCTTTATGCTTGGAATCTCCAAGGATCATTTATATTGTTTGTAAGTCAAACATTCTCATGCAGAAATATTAAATAAAATACTGCTTACAAGATCCAAGAAATCTTTCTTCATAGATCAGATCCTTCAGATATTTTGGTATTCATTTTTACGTTTATGTACTTTTATTGTAATTGCTTATAAGACCAATAATTTCTTATTGATTTACCCGAGGTATGTAGCTTTTCTTCTAAATTCTTGAAATGTTACACGAAACAGTTTCGGTAATGTCCTTGACTGACGGATCTTTCTTGTTTCCTTTTCACACTAACTCCCTTCTCACCTAAAGGAAATGCTTCATTACATCAGCATACATAGATAAACCTGTTTCTGTAATATGTACTGGAATTTCAGAAACATTACAAAAAGATGCACTTCTTGTTGACGTAATCTTAATCCAACATAAACAATGGCTGATAAAGCAAGATTGACAAAACACACCAAACAATCAACTAATTAACAATACAAATTTGTTAAAAGATCTCGAAGCCATGCGACTGCTTACCCCAAGATAGAAATAATAGGAAGATTAGAACCCGTTCTGCAATATAGCTTCATAGTTTGGCATTAATTTGTTTTGTATGTAGGAATAAATATTTTGCGTTAAAACCGCGTTTTTGACAAAGCAATTCATGAAAAATACATAAGACCGTTGAAAGCGTCGGCACAGATAATTCCCATGGGGTGTGGAACCTCAATATATCAATACTTTAGGCTGAAATTTAAAAACAATTTCTTCTAGTTCATTTGAAACCATATAATGATTCAGGCAACAACGAGTTTCAAAAACAGTTGAGTAGAAGAACGTGAGGAATTGGTACGAATACTGCTGATACTAAAATCCGCATGCATGCTACGACCAATCTCACATGTATCAATTATCTCAAAAGTAAGTATAATCACGTCGAATAATCAGTTCTAAACCTGACTATCATTAATCAAGTTTAATAATCATGACTGCAATCATGGCTTCCTCTAATAATCATGACTGCCAGTATTCATGACTAGCTCACATGTATTGCTTGCTTTATCACATGTATGGTATAATCAGGTGGGATTTAGGTCTATGCTCTAGGCAAGGGAATGGTTACAGATAAAAATATCGCTGAAGAAAACGTAGCAGAAAAAAAAAAAAAAAAAAAAAAAAAAAAAAAAAAAAACACAAGGAAAAAAGTCATACAAAACATCCCGGAAGAAAAGAAAAGAAAATAAGGAAACTTCGAAGTATAATAACATTTTCGTAAAATTTTTTTCAAAAGCAGCGACAAAATTTCGCCTCTGAAAACATCGTCATGAAACCATCGAGGTAAAAATACAAAGCAATTATAAAACATGGAAAGACAAAAGTCTCGCAGAGGGGTTATTTTATGCGTCCAAAGCACCAACAGTTCTATGAAACATATTTCTTGTGACTCATGTATTCTTTATGTACGGAGAGCCCTCTTAAAGACACCCTTAAAGACCTTAAACTGTGTTTTGTCACATTAGGAACGTGATAATCAATATAGTGGTTAATTTAGGTTTTTCAAAAATGCAAGTTACTTTCAGAAGTGGAACAGTTAAAATAATTTTTCTTTTCAACTGGGATTTGAAAGAAAACTAATTATAGTAAACTCTCTCTGCAACGAACGCTCACTGTTATGTAAGATTTTGACTTTAGAAGAAGTAGTTGACGTAGAAAAATTTTGCTTAACAAAAATTTAAATTTATTTTATGAAAAATACTGGCCACTTGCAAAGGTCATTGCTACGAGAAGATTAGTAACAAATTATTTAGGAAGCGCAATTAAAAAGTGTATGGTGTTTCTTCTAGACAAGGGAGCAAATTTTAAATGACTAGCTTATCTGTCATGAAAAAGAGCCTCCTCAAATTAAACAAAGTGTCTACTATTTTCGACGGAAGATCATCTCTATAAATGACTTTTTTTTTTCTGAGAATATGATCAAACGTTGATACTCGACATCTTTGAAATGACTGTCCCTAAAGTAAACTAGTGTGATGTGAAACTGTAAATGGACTAATGTCACGAATTTTTAAATGGATTTTCTTAAATTATGATATTCTTTCAAAATAATAAATTAAAGCGAAAACTTGATTATAAAGAACACATAATTAACAATTTGTATTAAATAAGTACAAAGTAATAAAATGCTGAATCTCTGTTAAAAACCCGTTCAAAATAATAAAGCTTTAAATTGGTTTCGTAAGAAATCAGCAATTTCTAAATGATTAACAGAGCAATAGGCTGTCTTTGTGATTATGGCTTAAAATATGAAAATCACGAATTCAAAGCATTAATAAGCAAGGAGATTTAAAGATAATGATGCATAATTTCAAGCTGCAGATAAATTAATAATGAGAAATCTGTATTTTATATTTCCTCTTCATTTAAAATGTAGTGAACGTTCTTAGAACCACTTTCCTAAGACGAACACCTCTGAAAGCAAAACGTATTTCTGAATATATATATATATATATATATATATATATATATTACTTTTTTAAGATGTCCACTTCCACAAAAGATCCAAATCATCCTAAATACTGATTTGGCGTAAATAGTGTGTGAGATTTCTCTACACTCAGAATAATGCTCTAGTCGTAAAAATGTGTTTTAAAAAAATTGAGCGTTTTAGACACATTGTAAGGATCTTAAGTTTTACTAACGTTTATTTTATTTTAAATCTTTACTATCACTTCTTATTTTCTACTTCCGGCCAGAATTATAAGCGTGAAGGTTTTTATGCAAAGTTTGTCTGGCGAACGCCAAGTATTTAAGTGTGGCCTTTTTGCCAAGCGAAAGAGAGGAAGCAGTGAGTTCGAAGCAGGCCGCTTACCTTAGAAGTTACGCAGTTGCTATTTGCCTTCCAGGCCAGAGGTTTTAATCCTCTTAATAAATTAAACGTATTGTAGTGTTCACAGTCTCTGTGCTACATACGCTTCCTGTTATTATAAGGCCAATCTTCCACGTGTGTTATTCTAAAGTTAAATTAGAGTTTAGTTTTATTTTTTATACCTTTTACGTTAGACCCCGAGTGGAGGGTCATTGTATTCTGAAGTACGGAAGTCATTGTATATAAAGAAAAATAAAGGGTTTTGTATACCCTTCGTCTGTATCCTGTCTACTTACTACAATTAGTGAACATAGCTTTAGTAAGCTCTCTGTTCCTAGTCAGGTCATTGTATGTTTCCGAAGAAGGTAAGAAGAAACATTGAACCTGATAGTGGCGCCCGACGAAGAATAACCATGGCCGAATTTCAAGAAGAACCTGTGCTGCCTGCAGAAACGGCTCAGAATCCAGAAATGCCAGCTGCCGCCCTGGAAGGATTTGGGTACATCGTCCAGACCATGCGCGCTTCGATGAAACCAGAAGCAACGTTTAATGGAAACTCACCGGTAACCAGTTTTTTGGAAAAGTTGGATGACCACTTCATGCTCTACCCCGTGCACGAGTTTCAAAAAGTTACCTTAGCTACCAGCGCTTTGAGGGGCCAAGCGCTTAACTGGTTCAAATGTATCGGCAGAAGTCTCTTGGGTCAAGCAGGAAGTCCCACCTATACTTATGAAAATTTCAAGACTGCCCTACTAAAAGCCTTCCCTGTTGTAAGGGATCGTGCGAAATTAGAAACGGAACTTTTTAGCATATATCAACAAAGAATCGAAAACCTGTCGAGCTTTATTTTAAGAAAAATTCACGTTTTCAAGCTCTTGTATGGAAACCGTCCGGATCCTGAAATAATTCAAGTGATTTTGCCGAGGTTACTACCCCAAGTGCAAGACTTTATTGAATTAAGAAATCCCACTACACTGGAAAAGTTATTTGAGCTAGCAATCCAGTTTGAAAGTAGAAGAACGGCGGACGTCGAAAGAAGACGCCAATATCAACAGCGAAACCAATTTGGTACGCCAACACTACAACAAACTCAAGCATACGGCTACGGAGAAAAAGCGAATCAGTGGGCAAGGAAACCTGAGCATTCAAAAACAGCCGGCGAACGTCGACAGTTCAATAGCAACCCAGGAAAAAAGTCTCAAGGCCAGGGGAAAAAGAAGGAAAGCACGGAAAGGAAAAATAATTTAAACTAAAACGGATTTCTGCTGACGAGAGGGTGCGGAAATCCGAAGGCCACGAAAACCCCTCTTCCTTCAAGTTAAATACAGTAATGGTGAAAAATTTGACTCTTCCGAAGATTGAAGTGTTGGTAAATAATATCCCGGCCACCGCACTCCTGGATACCGGCGCGCAGTGTTCCTGTGTGGCAGAAGTCTTTTTTGGAAAGTATTTTCGCAAATACCGCATATATAATGCGGATAATACGACAGTATTAGCGGCGCAAGGAAAAGAATGTAAGTGCGTAGGTAAAGTACCTTTATATATCCGTATCAAGGGCGAACAAGTAAAGGTGATGTTTTTTATAGTAAAGAATTTACAAGCACATTTAATCCTAGGAATAGACTTTCTTTCAGACGCACAAGCTACACTGGATTTTAATGAAGCGTCCCTTAGGCTGACAATGAAACCAGTGCGTGTAGAAAAGCTTGAACCAGTGCGTGAACCGCCAAGGTTAAGTCTTGACCACCTGCCTAATGACGAGCATGATAGAATCCGACAAGTGGTAAGTGAATTTGCTTCCTTATTTAGTGATATTCCATGATTTACTCAGGTTACTAATCATAGTATTGACACCGGAGATGCATTGCCGGTTCGTCAAAAACCATACCGGTATGATAAGAATAAGGAAAAAATTATAGAATGGCATATTAACGATATGCTACGTAAAAAGATCATAACGCCCATCTCAAGTAGTTATGCTAGCCCGGTGGTTTTATGTAATAAAAATAATGACTATCCTTTGGAGCATCCAAAAAGGTGGAGATTCGCTATTGATTACCGTAAATTAAATTCCATAACGAAATATCCGGTATATCCGTTACCGATCATAGAAGAAATTTTAAGGAACATAAAATCAACCAAATTTATGACGACTTTAGACTTAACGAATGGTTATTTTCAAATAGGGGTCAGGCCTGAGGACGTGCCTAAGACTGCTTTTATAACCAAGTCTGGCACTTATGCATTTTTGCGTATGCCGTTTGGCCTTTCTGGGGCCCCAGCAACATTTCAGCGATGCATGGACATTGTGTTAAGACCTGTTCTTGGAAAGTAAACATTTATCTATTTAGACGATATCATTATTACTAGTGATAATCTCGATCAACATATACAGGATTTAAGACAGGTGTTTTCTTTATTAAATGAGGCCGGTCTAAAAGTTAATGTCGAAAAGTGCAAATTTGCAGCCCCTGAATTAAAATATTTAGGTTACAAAATATCGCAAAAAGGGATCGAGACAGATGAATCAAAAATAATCGCTGTACAAAAGTATCCGACTCCAAACACGGCAAAGAAGCTCTCTTCTTTTCTAGGACTTTGTTCATATTATAGGTCCTTTATAAAAGATTTTGCGGCTATCGCTGAGGCATTGTTAAAATTAAAAAGGAAAAAGGCAAGATTCTCGTGGACGGCCGAAGCCAATAGTGCTTTCGAAAAATTAAAACAAGCATTACCGCAAGCCCCTGTGTTGAAATTTCCTGAAAAGGATAAAAATTTAGAAATTTCAGCGGATGCTTCGGATTATGCGGTAGGAGCGGTACTTTCGCAAAATCAGCAGCCCGTGGCATTTTTTAGCCGAACTTTAAATCAAACACAAAGAAACTATTCCGCGACCGAGAGAGAGGCACTTGCAGTTCTGTTAGCAGTGCAAAAGTTTCGAGTCTATTTTGGAAAGGCGCCGATAACAGTATATTCTGATCATGCGGCGGTAACTAGATTGTACTCAGGGAAAAATTTATCCCCAAGGTTAATAAGATGGGCACTCAAGCTGCAAGAATATAATCTGGTAATCAAGCATACCCCCGGAAAGGAAAATACCGTAGCAGATGCCCTATCACGAATTAAATTAGACGAACAGGGTAATATCGTAAAAGTTGCAATGCTTACAGCGTGAACAATAAATTCCCGAGAAACTGTAATAACAGAACTGGGTAAGGATCCTGAGTTTGGAAGTATTTATGAGTATTTGAAGGATCCTGAAAATTTTAGCCACCAAGATATTGTGGCGATAAGAAATAGGGCGGCCCATTACGAACTAATAGATGGTCTATTATTCTACACAAAAACTACGAATTCCAACAACGAATTTCGACCTGTTATCCCAGCTAGTCTTAGATTAAATATCCTGCAAGAGCTCCATGACAGCCCTTTAGCTTCTCATGCTGGTATTCGAAAAACTATCCAACGCGTACGCGAGGCAGTCTACTTTCCAGAACTGCAAAAGTTAACAAGGGCGTATGTCCAGTCCTGCCCAACATGTCAAGCCGTTAATTATATTAATTTCCGCCCGGCCGGGTTTCTAAATAGTATTAAATCCGAATTTCCAAATGAAATAATTGGCATCGATTTATTGGGCCCTTTCCCAAAAAGTCAGTTAAATAAAAGTCGCTATCTCCTTGTTATGGTTGATCATTTTAGTAAACGGACCGAAATTGTTCCCTTAAAACGAGCCTCCGCGAAATTAGTTACTGATTCTATTTTAAATAAATATATTTTAAAATACGGGGCGCCCCTAAAAGTTATATCGGATAATGGTCCTCAATTTGTAAGTAATGTATTTGAAGACATGTGCCAAAAACTGGGCATACGTCATTTAAAAATGGTCCCGTATCGGCCGCAATCAAATATAGCGGAACGGGTCAATAGAAATATAGTGAAAATTATCCGTAGTTATGTTAAAAATTTTCATAAAAGCTGGGATAACTATGTTAATGAATTTGCTTTCGCCCTTAGGACCGCAAAACATGATACAACGGGCAAAACTCCTGCTGAGTTATTTTTAGGCAGAAAGATTATAACGCCGTTAGATAAATTATTTTATGTGCAACAAAGAGCCCCAGAATTTAAAATGGGTGATATAGAAAAATTAATTAAAGAAGCAAAAAAGAATACTGAAGTAGCAGAGAGAAAACAAAAACTTTTTTATGATTTGAAACGACTGGGAGTAACTTATAAAGTAGGGGATGAAGTGTTAAAAATTAAGCATTCACTTTCTTCAGCACCAGAAGATAAAACTGCCAAATTTTTTCCATGATTTGAAGGACCATATGTTATAGAAAAAATAACTCACGCTGTTGTAGTGTTAAAGGCCAGAAATGGTGAAACCTGTTCCGCAAATATTGATCAAATTAAGCCCTACTTCGATCGTAATAAAATGCAAATCTTTTCAGATCTTTTGCAGGATCCGGCACGGCAGACACCGCAGGTACAAGTTCCAGAGGTGAGAAAACGACAAGTACAAGGGCAAGCCAATGAGAGACAGAAGCAAGTGAAAAGAAAATTGCCCCGCGGAAAAATTGAAGGTAAAAAGAAAAAGAAGCCGTTCCACCGTCCAGAAAACAGAGTTCACGAACACCCCCAGAATGAAGAAGGGAGAAGGACGACGTATGTGAAGAGGACCAGGAGAAATGACGGCAACTATAACCCGGCTTTGAAACGGAAGATCGACTCATCCGACAGAACTCTCCGCAGCAAAAGTCGCCGAACTGCGGAAGGGCCATCAGCGGCGGAGGAAAAAGTACAAGAAAAATTTGAACGGCCAACAACGAGGTCCAAGCAGGATCACGACAGAAGTTTCCCGGTCGTACAAGAAGGAGGATAAACCAGGCTACGGTCTGCAGTACCTTTAAAGACTGGGCCCAGAAAAGGATGTCCGAATATTACAAAGATAAGTAAAATTTTATGTTACGTTGCAAACTTAAGTTAATCTTTCATTCTTACTGCAAGTGGCAGATTTCAAGAAGTTTTACCTCATGCGAGGTCTACCTTTATCGCCAAAAGGGCGAGAAATGAGTTATGACCGATTTTCTTATTATGTTTTTTAATTACTCGCGCGTAAAACTAAAGTTGATGTATAATAGCGTTGTGTAAAGACTTAAATATTGTAAAAAGTTATTGTATAAATTTTATTTAAAACATTCTAGCAAGAAAGAAGTTTTAGTCTGAAAGACTTTTTGAAATGTAGTATTATTTCAATGTAGAAAGAATTGGCACTTGCTTTGAAAAGAATAGAAGTTAACAATGTACTACTAATGTATGTTTTCAAATGTGTAAAATTAACGGCATGTTGATATGTTCTTATATACATGTGAACTGTTATTTTAAATGTTAAGAAATACCGTGATATGGTAAAAGTGAAAGTAATGTTAAAAATTTGTTATTCGTGTGACTGTAAAGATTAAATCATGGCGAATATATGTTAAAGGTTGAATGATGTAGTTAGGCTCTCTGACGCTACACTTTAGAGTTAGCCACTTTTAGAATAGTACCTCAGGGTTTAGAGTTGAAAGTAGGGTGTGTTAAGAGGTCTCGTTATGTTGAATTTTAACACGTTAGTGTTTTGATTGTAGGAGGAAGTGTTGAACACATAGACATAAACACATTCGTGTTTGGTGTTCTTTTACAACACATGTCAGAGAGCACGGGGAGAGATAATTAAAATAGTCACGAATGAAATAAGAATGTTAAGAGAAGTATATTCTATATGTTATTTGCAATGTCATTGTGTAACATTTCATTAAACTAGTTTTCCTTCCAGATCTCTGGAAGGAACCAGAATTGAATAAAGCTCCTGTTTAGATGCAGTACAGATGAAAAAAAAAAGATTGTTGTAGATCCTGGGAGCTGCTATTGTAACAAATTTCTTTCTTTTAAATTTTCTAGTTTCTAACGAAGTTATGATTGTTAAAGGTTGGCCTCGCGTTATATTCTAGAGCTAAAAGTTTTCAACAAGGTCGTTTTAGACCTCAGTTTCAAACTAATTAACTCTGGCGGGAAGTATGTAAGGATCTTAAGTTTTACTAACGTTTATTTTATTTTAAATCTTTACTATCACTTCTTATTTTCTACTTCCGGCCAGAATTATAAGCGTGAAGGTTTTTATGCAAAGTTTGTCTGGCGAACGCCAAGTATTTAAGTGTGGCCTTTTTGCCAAGCGAAAGAGAGGAAGCAGTGAGTTCGAAGCAAGCCGCTTACCTTAGAAGTTACGCAGTTGCTATTTGCCTTCCAGGCCAGAGGTTTTAATCCTCTTAATAAATTAAACGTATTGTAGTGTTCACAGTCTCTGTGCTACATACGCTTCCTGTTATTATAAGGCCAATCTTCCACGTGTGTTATTCTAAAGTTAAATTAGAGTTTAGTTTTATTTTTTATACCTTTTACGTTAGACCCCGAGTGGAGGGTCATTGTATTCCGAAGTACGGAAGTCATTGTATATAAAGAAAAATAAAGGGTTTTGTATACCCTTCGTCTGTATCCTGTCTACTTACTACAATTAGTGAACATAGCTTTAGTAAGCTCTCTGTTCCTAGTCAGGTCATTGTATGTTTCCGAAGAAGGTAAGAAGAAACATTGAACCTGATAACATAAGATGTATATGCCTGCGATAATTTTGTCCTTAGATGTTTTCTTGCTGGATTTGGGTTTTATTTTACGAACGTGTTTTGTATGACTGTATTTTGTGACTACTTTATTTTTTTTTACGATGATGCTTTTGCAAAGTTTTAAATTTGCAAAGTTTACTCTTTCTTTTCATTTTCTGTTATATTTTGCAAGTCAACATTTTCTCGTTGCACTGCTTTTCCCGTATTTTTTCCTCGATAATTTTAACATGCTATTAACGACGAACATCTAAAAATAGCAAAAGGAATGATAACTGTATCGAATAGGCGGAATTCTATAGTTTGAAGTAAACCAATGAACGCACATAATGAAAACAATATGGTTAAGATTGCCGTAACGGCGATTGAAGCTGTTGTAGGTTGTATATTTCATTTGCATTAGTGAAAGTGCTTTTTGAAGTTGTCCCAGTGTTTAGAAATTAGTTTATTGAAGTCTAATACCATTAACTATTTTGAAAATAATAAGAAATACCTAAAGTTAACAGTTTTAGATCAAAGAAATGCATTTTTAGGTTATAAGAAACATAGCTTACAACAGTTAGTCACATCATGGTATGTCTTATTTTATAAAAAGTGACACCTTTTCAGAAAATAAGTTTGAAAAGGTCTTGTTTCAAGATGTAATTTTATCTAATTTCAAGATGTAATTTGAATAGCGTGATATGCAGAAAATCTTGCTTAATAAAATGACTTGTATGCCCCAAAGAAAGGAAATGAAATTTACTATATTTGCAGTTTAGTCACGTAACGAAGAATTATCTTAGTAAGTCTTAATTTGTTGCACAAATTGCATTTATTATAGTCATATATTGTGTTAGCTTCAATTTATCCTTTTCTTAGATTGGATATGTGGAGATTTTGTTTAAGATGCATTAAATTCGTAGCTTATTCAATAATTAACTGCAGCACTTAAGTAGTTAATATTTGAAATTATAATTTCATTATTTATCAGATGATGTTGATTCTTCATTGTAAGTGTAATAACCGTGCTTCATAATGCTTTGTGTTTTTACCTGTGATCTTACCTGAATTCAAAATAAGATATTAAATTATACATTTCCAACATCAAGAGATGGGAAATAAAAGAAAAAAAAAACCGCATATGAGGAAGACACAGTTTTAATTCTGGTATCGTCAGCAGTGTGTCTAACTCCCGACATGCTATAGAAAGTAGTTTCAGATAAATTAATTTTTCTAATCTTCTGAAAATTATGGTTTTTTTTCAACACGAGAAAGGTAACAGAATCTCAAATTACGCACTGTACAAGGCTTTGTGAGAGAAAATAAAATGTCTGTATTTTGTTTAATAAGTATCTGATTGAATTTAAGTTATCGCACGACTTAACTTAAAATTCAATTTGAGAAACAGTTAAAAATTGTAATGCTCATTATTTTGGGTATTCATTTGGCCTAGCAAGCTGACCTCTACGTATTTACTCATACCGTCTGAACCTCTCAGAGAATCACAATGATTTTTTGTATATAGTAATATTCTGTAGTACATAATAATATGGTACTTTCCTTTTATCGAATTGTACTATTAAAGAACGAGCTATTAAAGTTGGTTATTACTTTTTCAGAATGAACTGATATATAAATGGCATAATTATCCAAAGAACAATGCATAGTTGCAATTGAACTTTCCAATGGAATTTCTTGCTTTTTGATGGAGTTATTCAGGTAGATACGGGATTTCGAGCTATCGTACTCCAAGATCTTTAACTAAACTATGATCTAAACCGACGCATCTAAATAGACTAAAGGGTTTGCTTCCTTCTGACGTGTTTCATAGTTTACTTCATACTGTAAAGAAAGGGTATCACGCACGTGAATAGGATCGGCAGTAATATAAAAATACATGTCTAAGAAAGATTGCTCAGGTTTGCTTTAATTTTTAATATATTAATCTATAACAAATATCATTCTGGGTTCCTTAGACTAATCCTTCCTCAGTTAAAGTTCACAATAAAATGAAGTTTAACCTCTGCAGAAATATATTTTCTACATTCTATAAAATCTCACTTTTAGGCAATGCGGAAACGATTATTCTTCTCTAGATATATAATATATTAAGTTAGAACTAGCTTTTATTAATTACAATAATGACGCAAATGTTTATAAAAAATGCCAAAATATATCTATGAATAATTTCTGAATATCTTTGTATTTGGATAATTTGAAAATTTGTAATAGGTATGAATTCATCTTACATCTCATTAGCTTTGAATGTCTTTTCTATATTCGTCGATACCAGCATCGACATAATCAGAAATATGTCTCAAATTGTCAATGACATCCACTTCTATTAACGCTCAATTTTAACATTGTATTAAAATGAATTATCCGACTTGAGTATATTTTTAACATTCATCGGATTTTCAGAATTTATATCATTGACTCTATGCACCATATTAACTGTCTTTTAACGTTTATCCACTTCGGTATTGCGCTTTTGACGACCTTAATCAACTCTTCCGTAACATTCATTGAAGAATAATCTCTTATGTTCATTGTATCCTAAATAGATTATCTTAATTTTTGCTTTTCTCACACATTTTAAAGTTTAATGTATTGAACAATATCAAAACGTATGCTTATACTTATTTGATATATTTTAATCCAAAAGAATTCAAATATTTTAACATGTAGCAGTGAAATGTAAAATTTCGTGCAAGTTAGCTTTATGTCTGAATTAAAACTATTTAAGTTTAAAATGTAAAAATTCACCAAAAGTTTGTTGCAATTTTAAAACTTGTTAAGGAATTAGATGTATATTAATTAATTAATTAATTGAAATAAAAATATTGATCTGAATTTCACGAAAGTACTTAAATATAAATAAATTTATAAATTTTTAAAAATTCGAGAAAGTTTGATTATGGGGTAACTGAAGTTAGTTTCTTCAGAGTCGCATAAATATGGAACCATGTGAGTTCTGTTTTAAAGATTTAAAATTATATATATCAATATTCTATTTATTTAAAGGTATTTAAAGCTAATTCTATTTATTCTAAGTATTTAAAGCACAAAAATAAAACAAAATAGGAATTGTTTCTGAAGATAAAATGAGCTACGTTAATTGTCATGTCTCGTATGAGTTACACTTTTATTCGTAGATGTATTAAAAGAGTGTCCAATGCTCATTTTAGGAACCTATTTAATAGTGGTATTATGGTGTGCTTTAAAGAGAAGCAGATAAATATATATTCTTAGCTATTATTTTTCTCATTAAATTTGTTATACAGAATATTGTTTTTCTAAATACGCATGTAATATACAGCATTCAAATTATGGCAGGCATTCACTTGGCAATAACTTCAAATAAAATGGCCCATTATCCTGAAAATATACTTAAACATAATTTTTGTAAGAAGAACATCATAACTGTAAGAGCATTACTTTTGAAGAACACCAAAATAACCTGATAGTGTATTTGATCATCCTCGAAAGAATTCACTGTATCGTCATAATATCGTAATATAATAAACTCCTCGAGGTATTTTCCATCAACTAAGATTTCATTTGCTGTTGAAAATTTTCTACAACTATTAAAAAAGAAGGGAGAAAACGTATATTCTTATTTAATGCTGTACTAAATACTACAGTATATTTATTCTCATACTTAATTATCATTATCATAGCATAATAATTTTCTTAGCATGTATGCTTTATTTATTCCCTTACACATAGTGTAATATTTAATCTCTTATTAGAATAATTTTCTAAAATGTGTGTATTTTTTAATGTCACTTATTAATGGTTAATGTATTTTAATAAAGATATGGTTAAAGAATGTATTATATGAAATACGATTTTTATTGAAAAAGAGCATTTAACTGTATTTAAGCAGAGATATTTGTGCAAATTTTGAAGGCTGTGTGACAACCTATTACAGACCGATATATTTATAGGCACTGCTTTAAAAGCAATTGCAGTAATTCTGTCATCTACGAAGAGCAATCTATTTATAGTTTTAGATTATCCACACGTAGTTTCATTTCAATTTACTTATAATTTTGATTTATTTTTTTGTTTTCATCATTTCTTCCTCAAAGTTTGTTTCAATACTTTTGTCATCACAAGTGTGCAAAGAGTGTTGAAACTATTTTGATAGCTAAAATGCTCGTTAACAGATTCCAATTAGAATGGTACAGCTTCATTACGACATCATTAACCTCATGTAGCGAATACGGTTACCGTTAATTTGTAATACTCATCTGGTTTTCCCTGATGACTCTTGAAATGGAATGCAGCCGCATTATCGTGGAGCTTCTGAATGTGTTACCGAGTCTGTCGGGTGTTGTATAACAACTTTGTTCTGCTCTTAGCGATCTATTACAAGCGAGTGGCGTTTAACTTAGATGAGACATTTTCTTCAAGTTGAATGGTTCATTTAATTTAAGGGAATGAAGTCGTGAGAAAGATATATAGTAAATTAAGTGTTTTATTTCCTTTCCGTAGCTCTTTGAGATCCATTTGTTAGTAAATAATTTGCTTATATGATATTTTACTTAAGTTTTCATGTTAAAATACTATAAAATGATATAAATTCATCTCAGAAGAGCTTCAAACATCTGGATTAAATGGGATCATATCCCACAAGAGTATTAAAAAAACTAGATAACAGAGCTGTCCAAATCCGTGGAAGCAAAATGCCTTTTTCTCATAAGAATGAGAATTTCATTTTATTAAGCACTACACAGTTACAAATATTTAAATAATATTTACCAAGT
Source organism: Stegodyphus dumicola (assembly GCF_044657685.1). NCBI lineage: Eukaryota > Metazoa > Arthropoda > Arachnida > Araneae > Eresidae > Stegodyphus > Stegodyphus dumicola. The sequence goes on along the minus strand of NC_140772.1, from coordinate 90,843,199 downwards.
AAAAAATATTACAGTAAGACAAATTTGTCACTTTATTTCACGTATAGGAGCAGATGTAAAAGGTAACAGTAGAATTTAGTAGCATTCCCTACTTTCAGACAAAATTTGAAATGATAATTCACATAATGTCCTCATGAATGTTTAGTCTGTTATTAGTAATGAAAACAAAACTGGGATTAAGAAGACTAACGGAATGTGAAAAAAACTGAAAGTATTACAAAATGCAGGATCTATTAATGTTTGGAAGCTATATATTTGTAAAAAAACATTTTGACAGCATGTCAAACATATTCAACTAAATTAGATATTTGAGAAAATCTTAAACTTTATCTTACACTGTATGATATTTTCGTATTTTTTAGCAAAACTGATACATTAAAATAATAAATATGTAAAAAACACATTCATCCAAATTAGTCATTTGAGAGTATCTTAAAAAATTATCATATACTGTATGACGAATTCATGTTTTTTAAAATTTGTTTACTGTACAATATTTCCATAATCTTTAATTATATCAATGCATTAAAATAAGAAATAAGTAAACACAAGCTTTTACTTAGCATACTCAATCAAGCGAAGAATAGAACTAGCAATCATGTAATTAGAATTCTAGAATTTTGTAGATGAGTAATTAAAATTTTACTAAGAACTTTCATTACGTTTCCTTGTTTCAGAAAATTTTTGTTTTAGATCGATGTTTGCTTGTAGATTGTTGGCCAATTCGTTTTAAGACTTCAAAACAAGGATTTCACATTTCAGCGAAAGAAAAACTTTCTTGCCTACCAGAATAGCAAAAATTCTTTGTTGCCTTAACAGAAATTCAGTTTATGCGCACTCACATCTAAAAGAAGATTTTTTTAGCTAAAAGATTAGGGACACATATTACATAAGACTAACTAGAATACGTGATATCAAATGTGATTTTATCAAACAAAATTGCTGTACACCATGTAAATGATCATATATATGTAAATGTTAACTTTCCTACATAAAATTTCATTTCAACTTTAGATTTATGTTATTTCATATTTCTACCTAATGTATAAGTTCGTTTGGTTTATATGATTACGGTAAAGCCTCTGGAGCTATATGCCTAAGTGGAGGAATTTATAAGGGAAACTGACTCGTATACACGCCTACTGCAAAAGTAAATCATTCTCATTACCAAACGCCCACTTGAAATTTTTTAATCGCCTACAAAATCCATCTCTCAGGTATTTCATTAGGCTCTAAAAAAATCAGACGGAATGATTTTATTCTAAATAACATCTATGTCCGAGAATACGTCAGAAAAATTTATAATGCCAAAGAGGCGGTGTTTTTTCGTGTCAGTAATAAAGAACAGAATTACTAAATATATACTTTATTAATTGAAAAAAAAAACTTTTCCACTTTCTATTTACTGGTAAAAAACTAAACTAGTACTGTGCGGTCACTGTTCTGCCATGAGGACCAAAGTGGCAAGGAAGGACACGCCTGACGTCATACGCAACGATCACCATCAATTTGAGTGGGGAAGGATTCTGACGGACAATTCTGCTGTCTTGGTGATCCAGAATGTCGCCACTACGCGGACTGACGTTTCAGTTCTGGTTCGTATGCCCTGACCCAAAATTCATCGATGGCAATTATTCGTGACAAGAATTGATCGCCGTCCTGTTGCCAGCGTGCAAAGTGGTTATTGCACAGCGCACCCACCTTTGAACTTCCGTCAGTGCATGCGGTACCCACCGCGAAGCGATTTTGCGTGGTTGTAGCTCATCACGTAATATCCTGTGGACTGTGCGTTTCTCGATGCCACTTGCCCTCTCTAACTCCAGCAACGTCCATAGTCTGTCTGTATCCATGAGGTGCTCGATGACGGCATGTGCCAAGTCGGTCCGCGCAGTTACCGGTCGTCCGAACGTTGCTCATCACTGGTTGACACACGTCCTTACTAAAACTTTCCTACCCACCGTGCTACTGTACGATATGGTAGGGCATTATTCCCAAGGGCTTCTAATTCACTGTGATTCACTGTTCCATCGCATTTCTCCCTCGGAGAACGGCTATTTTGATGTAAGTGCGCTGCTCACCACGGGTTACTTCCATCTCGCACAACACTCACCAACTGAACTGATTTCAGAGCCCTCGCTACCACAGAGCCATCTGTTGTTCTGTATACACACTATGTCTGCAGATCTTCCACACGACACATATACGTTTTGTGATCCGTTCACATATCTACAAGAAAAAAATAGTTGCCATGACTTTTGCCTCAAACCTATACATATATATATAGAGAGAGATATAGATATATACTTTTATATATATATATGTATGAATATAAGATATATATATATGTGTGTGTGTGTGTGTAAGATAAAAACATGTAAATCAGCTTTCTAATTTTTAAGTTAGCAATAGCCTCTTTAATAGCTCATTTTTAATTTAGATATTTCCTCTCTGTATTCTAGATGTAGTAATAACTTTTATGGACAGCTTCATTCCTAGATAAATCAACATCAAATGGCTTACGTAACGCTGATGAGGTAGCTGATTCGGAAATTGACCTCAAAATTTTGAGAAATAAAAGCTTTTTAACCCAAGCCTAAAACCTTCTCTTGGTAAGCTTCTGTATTTTATAACTAAGCACTTTATCTTCTACCTCTCTTACTGTAAAGATGCTAGTTCACTGTGCTGTATTCCTATCTCAACAGTATCAAAAATGAAAATATTGTTGAATAGGTAGGATTAGAGTGCCAAGTAAATTATTGTCTCAAATGTCAATTGAAATAACAATGAAATTTAATCCACCTCGACTGCCAAGTTTTTTATTCATTACGGATTCAATATTCTAAGATCCATGCCATCAACATTACAATGTTCTTCTCTCTTCTTCATCATATATATGTAAATGATTAAATAGTAAAATTAAGATTAATATATCTAAGGGAAAAGATGTAGGGAAGAATATTTAAGAAATATTTAAAGAAAAATGGAAATTTAGGTAGGTCAACAGGTCTATAGTATGGAATTCAGAGATTTTAAAATCGTTGGTGAAAACCTTAAAACGAAAGCATTCATAAAGCATTAATGCATGAAAAAATATATAAAAAGAATTAAATATATATATAGAGAGAGAGAGAGCGACAAGATTAAAAAAATATTAATTCATAGAAAAGAAGAGAATTCTTAAATATAACAAATGTATCAAATAATCAAATCTTACTAAGCGTAACATAGAAAATCCTCCCCTAAGGTATCCAATTATCTGGACAGATTTTCCTCGCATGATTTGCCATAATCAAATAAACCGAAACCATAGCAAGTTTAAAGAGACGAAATATTTTCTTGACAACAATAAACCTCTGATTTAAGAATTTAAATTTTGAATTAAAGAATTTTTACTTTAAAGAAGAATTTAAACATTTAAAAAGAAAAAAATGAAAGATAGAAGTAAATGTCTGGGCTGGTGACAAATATTATATGGCTTTAGCCATTGTTAGGTCCATTTTTTTTAAAGTTCAACCTTTAGAAATTGATACAAATAAAAACATGTACATGTTAAATACGCGCAGATCCCAATAATCAAAGGAATACTACTGTCAAATAATAATGTTATATCCAGTCAATATGCTTGAAAGTTGCTGTAAGAATTTATCAAAACACATTTTTATTCAGCTCATTTTTACTTTATTTAATTAAACCACTTTAAATTGCAATAATTAAGAAAATGATATTAATCTAAATATTTTATCTTTGTAACAAGGAATGCGTTCCCAAATGCAAATTAAATTCATATATTGATGAAAATAAAACAGATTATTAACAGGCGTAGTACAAGATAAAACATCGTTGGTGCAAAAGATGTGTCAGATTAATAAGGATTTTCATCTGAAACCAAATCAGATGTAAATTTATATACTACTTCAGACAAAGTTATTAAGATATTCTGCGCACACTTTCCCCAGACGTAATAATCTTAAGTGAAGTACTTCCTAAACAGCATAACGTCCATTTCTATACGTAAGTCAAATCGCCGACTGCTTAAAGCTGTAAGGTACTTCCTTACCGTTCCCGGGTGTGAAACAGAACCGCTGCATGGAATTTTCATGATCCATCCGTATGAAAGATAAATAAGAGCTAGTCTCTTAAAGGGTCTTTCACTGGAGTAGTCCCTCGTAACAAAGAAATAGATTTTGCATATTTTATTATAATTTATCCGTCTAAGTTATCTAAATTAAGCTCACAGTGAAACAGAGCATGCCGTAAATCGTAGCTTAAAATCCTTTGCCAATATATTGGTCCAGAAATAAGTGAATAAACAAAAAGCAATGCAAACAACATTACAGATATAAAATATAACCTAAACTACAAGCACATGTTAATTTAATCTCAGTAGTCTATATCCTTTTAACTTCTCGTGAGAAAGTTAGAAACTGCATCAATGTTATTAAAATGTAGTTTTGATTTGCTATGTATCTTCGTGATCTCATGTACACTGAAGTGCACATTTTATGATACTTTTACATAGATAATTAAATTGCACTTATGAACAAAACTCACTTTGATTTAATGACGTCTAATACAGCATAAAATATTGGGCCGAAACGTTTTAAACTGTTTTTGCTTCTTTCGATTACACTGCAAATAACCTTTAAGTCTTATAACGCCGTTTCCTTTATGCACTTTAATATGTGTATTTAACGCAAAAAAGCGAAGAAAATGTGATGGTCCGAAAAATGTTTCATCATTTAGCGATAATTTTGTTTGGGCAATCGATAAGCTGTTTTACTTTTGTCTGCAGTTATCCTAAAAATCCAATACGCTTTATCGCGGTATGATTTCATTTAATACAAAATATATCGATTTAACAAAATCTTAGTAATTTAGAACGAAAGAAAAAGATCCCCCAATCTTAAGCATTATTTTAACCTTTCCATTCACATCGATTCAATCTGGGTTGTATCAGAAACAATCTCCCATCATCGTATCGATATTGCTTTTCCAATTTTTAGCGCTCATTGCCCAAAATCATTGGGCCTCATTTTTGCTGGGAGGAACGTTTTATGGCCCATTACGGCTACTGTCAGCGTATTTTTTATGGCTTGACTACGTATCTCAAATGCCAAGTTTAGCGCAGTAGCCATGTTTGAGTCAAAACGCTGTTCTTTTCGTGTCTATTTTTTAATACGTATTTTAATAATTGTTAGTCATTGACAACTTCTATTTGTTACGCGAATTTCAAGAAAACTAAAACAGTTATAAATAATATGATCGATCCGATGATAACTTTATAACACGTAACGGGGATTTCTAACTAGCTAAATACCTAAATGAGCGTCTCTACGTCACGATGTTACATTTAAACTATGATGCAAGTTAGCTCCTGTAGCTTAAACTAAATGTGGCAACACAAGCAAAACAGCAAGTAAAACAGTACCGTTATTCAACGACTCCAGTTAAGCAGTTAAATTTAAATATTACAAAAACAAAAAAAAAGTTTCTTTGATTATGCAGCAATTAACTAATACAAATCAGCCGGATACAGTACACGTACTGTAAACATATCTACTCCACATTTTGGTTGGATAACGTAACGTAAATCAAGGCGAAATTACCACAAAAACTAATTCAAGTAAATAAAAAATTAAAATAAAGTAATTCATCTCAATTGATAAAAGGCGTTTTCTGGACACCTGAGGCAATCGCAGTGCCGTTCTTACAGCGAAACGGTTATCTTTTACAAGTCATGCAGATCGATTCTTTCTCTTGAATTATAGTATACCACTTGCCTATTCAAATTTTCAAAAATATCTTTATTTAATGATGTGTCATGATTGAAGTCATAATGAAGTAGTTGCAATTGTGCCTAATTTTGTTGTTGTTTTTTACTTTTCTTGACTAGCAAACCATTTCCATTAGTAAACACAAAACATAAAAATTTAAAAGCGAGAATGTTCTTGGACACATACAGCAGTTGTTAGCACGTCTAGTTAACAACAGAAAGAGAAAGAAAGGGCGATGTGTTCAGGACGAAATTTTATTTGAGTGAAATATATTTAGTTATGGTTTGCAGTTTTCCGATTGGCTAATAATGGGTTTCTGTACTGGTTGTTAAAATTTAAAAATCTCAGACCTGAAATCAGAATCTGCGACATTTGCATTATATACGATGCCTTCTAAATTTGAAATGAAGCAGCTTAGGATATTTAGTACAAATAAGAAGGTACTACCTTTAAGATGAAAGGGGGTATCCAAATTTAAATGGGAAGTTAAGGGACATAGATTGTTAAAATCAGAATTTTTGTTTACCTATCGTTTTGTTTGAATGGAAATGTTTTGAACTATTTTTTTTACGAATTTTTCAGCGCATTCTTTGAATTGTCTCTCTACGCATTTCAACTCAATCAGCATTTCAGTTAAGCTACAGATTCCTCCAAGTAAGCTATTTTTAATTTCGACTACTCTGTATTTTACTTTTATAATTGGTAGTACCTTATTTTAACTTTAAATTACAAATCTTTTCCATATAAACGAGCTCTTTCTGAAGCTCATGATGACTGAAGCTATCATGTGGAAAGTTTATGTACTGTGCAAATTTTCAGTAATTTCTGCAAAAAAACTAATGGGAAAAATTAGAATTTAAAGTTTGCATAACTGACCAAAATCTGTGTTACTTCTAATTCCATAATTTTTATTTCAATAAATGAAAAATATTATGAGAGAAAGAAGCGTTCTTAAAGTAGAGTTTTCGTACTTTGGTAAATAAAAATAATTATAGTAACCGTTTTGTGCAAGTCTATAAAACTGAATTCAAAAAAGAAATGTAATGTCTTAGACCACTAAAACATAATTTTTTTTTTCTGATTTTAGTTTTCGATAAACCGCAGGCAGTGTGATATTTTTCATGGATATGACTTCGCTAACCTTAGAAAATCCTCTAAGAATGCCACGAATGACTTTAAGCAAAAAAATATTGCACGAATCGTCTTAATCAATTAACTTTTTCTAAAAATTATAAATCCTACTTGTAGTGAAAGAGAGAGACAAGAATCGGAAACAGAGTTCTAATTATTAAGTTACTTAACTTAGGTAGATACCAGAACTTTCGAACATGAAAATATAATTAAATATGAAAGGAAAAAGAAATTCTGTTTCCAAATTAAAATGGTTATAGTGGAAAAACACAACGAAATTTCTTCAAAACTAAATGCCTCTAGCATTTTTATTGCTATTTTAATACACTTCAAAAATGTGTGCAATTCAGGATTAGAAGCGATTTGTTTAGGAAAAGAAACTAATAAAAGAGCAATTTTATAAAATTCTGAATCTAAAAGTGCTTGATATAAAAATATGCATTTAGTAGCTACTACATTTAATATGCAAAGCTCCAATTTTAATAAACCTCTTGAAAGCTCAAAATAAAGATTTTTCATAGGGGGAGTGATAATTATATTAAATTGAAAAAGAGTCACGATATGTTTTATTTGGTAACTAAATAAAACAGAAGAATAAATTAAAGCTCTTGAACATACGAAAACGTGCTTATTTGGTCTTAAATGATTACGGAAAATTCGTACAACCCACATCGAAACTTTTAAATACCTAAATATTTAAGAATAAATAGGATCTGGATTATTTTTACAAATTAACAAGATTTTAATTAGGGACATTCCGCAATTTTTCGTATTCCATAGAAATCTTAGAATCCTTTTTTTTTATAAATATGTAAAATAATCGAAATTTAAAACTAAAACAAATGCTTTGGCGGTGAAAAAAGATAGAGTGACAATAAAATTGTACTTATTCACTAACCAGGACAAATAAGAAAAAAGAAAATTCAAAACAGGAAAATAAGTTTTTTAGTTTATAAGGACTTTTATATTTCAGCGACGAATTAAAATTCAGGTTTGAAATGCTGTATAGTTAGAAAAGTTTACGTTTTGGTATGGTAGTTTATTTCAAATTTAAGAATTGCTTATTGAGATGTAAATGAGTTACTATTAGGAAGGATATTTTTTTCTGTTTTCTAATATTATTAAAATTTATCTTTTGTACTAAAACATTACGTCAATTTACTTAACATCTCCACATATTGTACACTTATTTTTTAAATTAAATTATTATGTTTGTAAGTTTTAATATTGAAATATATTTAGTATGTTTCATATACTACATCACTTCATACAATACATATTTGTATAAACGTATAATTCAATAAAATCAAATTAATAAAAGTGTAGGCAGATGTTTTCCTATTTTTCTTTTCTATTCTCTAGAAAATCTCATTATTCTCGCTTGATATAATGTTTACATTTACTCGAATACCATGTTCTTTCTGCTATCAGACAAAAAAATTAATTGTTACTCCGTATCTTTAGTTGAATATTTAAGTATTTACTGATAACCATTGATTGAATTGGTATGGCTCATTTAATATGATCTTTCTTTTGCTGGTTAAGGCGACATTTAATCTATTGATTTATTTATATCTTATATGAGAGCGTGCCTCTTAATTTAGGTTTGAGTCTTCAGAATTAATTAATACTTGTGAAACCGAAATAAACAGTAGTTTGCCTCCAGAAAACTAGCATTCATGCAAGTTTGTAGCTCTGAATTTTTTAACAGGTATTTAGTTTTCTGCCGGATAATATATTTACTTATAAATTTCATTTAACAATTGCGTAATAGATGTCCATATATTGTTTGTTAACCTCCATCCCCTCAGCTCGATTTGTATTTGATAAGATAAACAATTGTTACCAGTTCTTCGAAAGAGTAAACAGTTGAAGTCGATATTCTCAGCTGCTTTGCGCGTTAAGTCAGGGGTTACTGACTTGAGAATTTTAATATCGCTGCATCATTGTCGAAACGGTTACACTGAAACAGACATCTTACCGAAATGATTTAAAGCTATATTTTCCCTTCACGTCGAACAATATAGTCACACAGACTCCTTATGAAATATAGATGGCATCACGGATCGCAATGACTTAAGTAAAGGTGGCATATCACTATCTACTATGCCACCGAATTGGTGATCTGGAAGTGATTAGCTGCTCTTCTTCCTCCCGTCTCACACAGAAATTAACAAAAACGTAAAGCAAAAAATACGAAGTTAAATTAAATTTTTGACAAATAGTTATTTAAAGTTGTTCATATTGAGATTGGCAGCCGCTTACCTTTTATTTTTCTTCAAAATTCATAATAAGAACTCTTTATAACAGATCAAGTGACGTTCCGCGCATTAGTCATATATAGTCAGTACTTGCTTTTCCTCCATAATTCAGAAAAAATTATTTAGTAGCAGGCTATTCAAAATTCTCAAACACGGCGTCATCTAAGAGATGAATTAATTACTAATGTTTTAAATAAATTTTTTTCAAAATCTTAAACTTATGCATGTTACTAGTTCTTATAGAGATGTATGAGAGACATTGTTTTACTTTTTTTTTTAACTGCATTTGGAGTTTCTTTGTATGCTGCATACTAAAAGTATTGATGGAAATCAATTAAAATCTGATATAGGACGTTCAAACTCTGAACTGAGCCACAAATTTCATTTCTAGCAAGTTCACCTATACGTCCAATAGGAAAATTGTTATTAAAATTGTGCAACAGATTTAAAATTCTAACACGGAGGATAATAAATGACGAATAATGAACATAAACTTCACCGATCAGCTCTTACAACTAGCTTAAATTAGAGTTTTTTTGCATAAGTGAAAAGATTAAGATGGAAACTGAAAAGAAAAATACTAAATAATGAATATAATTAGCGTTAGAGGTATATTAATCTCGACACTCACTTTATTGCTGGTATCAATTTTAAGGTAAAAATAATATTGCTAAATTTTTTTTCGAAATATATATTTTTTAAGAAATAATATAGCAAATATTAAAAGTAATTATGGCAACGTGCAACATTCTACAGAGAAAACTACAGATATGCTCTTTTTAAATATTTTATGATTTTACTGTCGAATTTTATATGGCGTAGATGCAGAGAAATTTATGTTTGAAGAAAAAGAATTAATTGAGAAGAAGTTAATAACAAAGTGACAGAAATTTGCGTAAGTTACCTTGCTGAGAAAACTAAATATTGATGGAATGAGAAAAGATGGAAAATGGCAAAACTTACATTGCATCGGTAATTCTAAACGTATGCTGCGTTTAAAAACTTTATGATTTTTCTATTGAAAGTACTGTGGTGTAAGTGGGAAGAATGTCATGTTTAATAATAAAGTTTAAAAAAATGTGATGCAGGTCATCTTGTTAAATAATCTGATGTGTACACCACATGACTTCTTTGTACAGATTATTAAATTATACGCAGTTTTCTTGCATTTCATTTAAACTTATTGGATTGAATTAAATTTACTTCATCGATAGCGCATAAATTACAATAGAATAAATGCACTCTTTAAAATTCCCTATGTTTGTTTACCATAATGACACTCTGGCGCTAGGAGTTACATTTCATTGATTCTTTAACTCAGAATGCACAAAATTTACATCATCTTAAGAATTATCTAATCATTGCAACATGTTATATTCAAATACTGTAATAAATCTAAAACGATATGTTAAATAAATTAAGCAAACAACAACAAAGTCTTTCACCGACTATTCAGTATTTCTTATTCAATTAATCCAGTTTTCACTTTGCCACAATGCAAAAATACATAAAAAGGGAAAATTATGAAGTAAATCTTAAATAAATATTTCCTCGAATAAATTCCAGAATAGATTAAGCATGATTTAATTCGCAATAATAAACAAAGACTGTTATTGCGAAGTTTACTTTCTCTAGATTGGCAACAAATCTACTATTTTGCTGTTTCAAATGTAAACAAAGATGGCCGCCATGGCAAAAATAATTAGGCTTAGAGGCACTTAAGCAACTTTTAAATTATTGATAATTCTAAAATTATTGCATGTAGATTTACTAAATGCATACAAATCATAACCGGAAGAAAAGAACAACATAATTCAATCATTTTTAAAGCAAAAAATGCGCAATTTAAAAACATATAAGAATAAAGAAATTGAGATAACTGAGCCGAGTAACAGAATGGAGATATATATATATATATTCACTCTGTTACTCGTCTAAAAATATGTATATACATACATTTATATACTTTTGGTGCAACTAATTCCAACCAAAATACGAGGTGCACATTTATATCTTATAACAATCCTACATACAAAATTTCAACGTTCTGAGGCTACTCATTTTTGAATTATGCAAGATACATACGTATGTACATACGTACGCATTATGAATGACGTATGCTTTATTTATTAATGAACAGTACGTTCATACGTACAGACGTCACGAAAAGTTCTCTTCAGAATTCATTTTAAATCAGTTTTATAATTTTTTGGAGAGAAAACAGTGCTTTTTCTGTCCTTACGTACAGATGTCACGCAAAAACATTGCTAAATTGCATTAGATAGCGGTCAAAATGGATATTTTCATTGAAATGTGATACCTGAAGTTTATCGCGAATACACTACTTCCATTTTACTTAGTACAAGGAAGTAAAGAAAACTAACATTGATTTGAGAACTAACATTCACATTGAAAAACAAGAACATTGACAATGAATTAAAAAAATATTGAAGAAAATAGAAAAATGGATGACAACGTTTAACACTCTATCGTAAATTCTGAAATAAAGCCCTTTATAAGAACTTGGCGAGTTTTACTGTTTAATTTCGTGTGACGTAAGTGCGAAGAAAGCGATGTTAACAAAGTGGCGGAAAATTTTGCTTTAGCTGGAGGAAATCCAAGAAGAGATTGATAAACTGGCGTGCTCAAATGGGAACGTAAAAAATAATGATAATAATAATCAAAAAATAAAAAATTATAAAAAATCTGAAATGTTTCAAATTTTAAATTACGTCTAAAAGGGCGTTTTTTTTACGTTTTATTTAATTATGGCAAAGCACACTAGGGCTATCTGCCTAAGGGGATGGATGCCTTCGTGGAGGACTTTCTAAGGGAAACCGGCTAGTATACACGTTACACATGGGGAAAACCACGAAAATACCCATGCAGGCAGCCCGTTCGCGGGATTTGAACTTCGGATCGAAATACCAGTGTTCAGCAACTTTACCGCTCGGCCGCTGATGGGCTCTTTAAATCGTTGAGCTTGCTACTAAAAAAATCGTTAAAGATTTACGAAATATGAAATAGATCATAAAACAAATTCCAAATTTCAAATTTGATCTTTCACATGCCCATATTCGTAGGAGGATTACGTCATTCAAAATTCGATAGCTCTATGCACCGTTGTTTTATCACAATGCGAGAAATATACGTTTATTTATACAGATTTTTCATTATTTTAATTTCTTCAAACATAATGCAGGACTCTAACATTTAGTGGCAACAGCATGAAAAGTGAAACGGACATTTACAGTGATTCAACGCAAAATCGCAAAACGAAAACAAGAGTCCTTCAGGCATAAAGCCAGTTTGGACTAAAAAAAAAAAAAAAAAAAAAAAAAAAAAAGTCTTAATTTTTTCAGATTTTTTTTTCTTTTTTCTTTTTTTTTTCTTTCAGTTTTTCTTTTTTTCTTTTAATATTTTATCCATCCTCGAGGATTATCTGTTTTAGCAAATTTGCGTAATATTGCAAACTTCAGCAATACCATGTTTAGAACATTTTCGTCTTAAGAAAGTGTTCTTAAGCTTCAGAGTAACTAAATACATTGTAAATTGCAAAGGCATTTTCTTCTTCTTTATGTTGGTTTTAAAACTTATATAAACAAAACTTATGTTTAGAGATAAAAATCTTCAGAAGCACGTATATCTATCAGGCAAAGCAGAAGAAATAAGGTAACTTCTGAAGTATCATCAAAAATAAGTCACAAAAAAAAGGGTCTTCAAGCAATTTTGTGGAACTATAATCTGCCCAATATAATAAATGTATCCCACATCATCTTTGCTTAAAGCAAACATATAATGAGTTGGGATGCAGAAAAATGAGGATGTTTATTTTAAAGAAGCCAAAGTAATGCGTTGGAGAAGAAAAGAAAAGCTGTAATACGTAATTTTAAGTAAATTTACAAAACCCCTTTAAATAATTCACAGAAAGGGAGCAACAAACACAGGTTAAAATAATACTAAAAACATAGATTTCGCTGATGAAATGACAGCAGGCTGAGCAAACCGAGAGAATTAGATATTATACGGCTTGTTCGGAGTATAGTTTTGTTTTGTGTTTGGCTGATGGTTGCCACAAATTACTAATGTGCGTTCTATTTAAACAAAATCCTGTTTTAAAACTGGCAAGTGGCAATTCTAAAAGAACTATTTTTACTGTTTTTATGCTAATTAAGAAGTTACTCAGATTCTGATCATTACTTTTCTTTCTTCTTATTCTGATCTTAACGTTTTCTTTTCGTATTCCTCTTTAGAATGAGAATTCGCTTTAAATGTCTTTAAGCTCAGGATTTTATACCTTAGATCAGCGGTTCTCAACTTTCTGATTAACACATACGATCTAAACAAAACAAAACAAAACAAAAAAAAAAAAAAAAAAAACCTACACTATATCATTACAATGATTATTTTTTAATTTCTTAACAAAAATATTAGAAAAATGTATTTTGCCATTTTCACACCTTATTGGCTATTTGTATTAAATATGCACATATAAAAATATAGATTTAAAATTGTTACCATTTCAATTATCAAATTATAATTCTAAAATTTAGTGTGAAATTTGTGCCTGTTTAAGGGAGATACATTTTTTTTATGTCTGGTCTTATTTCACTTAATTTCAACCGTAAATTAGGATCAACATTTTCTTCTGTATATATTTTTCAAATAAAACATGGAACAAAATTTTTGTTCACACAAATAGATTGTGCAAAAAGAAAAGGCGATAAAGTTTAAAAGCTTCATTTGAAATGTCTTTAAATTATTTTTTTCTGTTCAGCCAAAAGTTAACAAGTGTGCTATTTTTGAAATCTTCAGTTATAGGTCGATCACAAGAAATTTATGTCAATTATTCTTTTTCTTCACAAGATTTTTGAATTTAACAGTTAAAAATATTTTTTTTCTTAACCTACCACCTATTTTTCCCTTTCTTAGCACCAGTGGTACGTGTACCACTGGTTGTGAATCGCTGCCTTAGACATAGAGAGCTTTACGATTACGTCCAGGTAAAATGAGCCAGGTTTTAGCTTATTTATTTGACTCTAAAATCTTAGTCTACTTTTATCAACGTTTCAATTTAGGTATATGACATTCTTTAATATACCACATTGCCACAGATAAAGTCTTATTTGTAGCACGAATTCAGCCGGTACTGTTAAAAGTTCAGTTTAATACGAAGGTTATTTAAACCTTCAAAATTCTTTGCCGTCCTATTTCAGACGTACCGATAACTCACTAGTTCTGTAGTATAGTCGTAGAACTCAAATTCAAGTGTCATCTCAACTGCCACCTTACAACTTCATTTATTTGTTTCTTATAGAATAAGCTGCGAGATACAAGATTCGATTAACTCTTGGATTTCGTTAAGCCTTGAATTTATTTATGATATACAATCTTTTTAACTGTTTTCCATAGTAAATGCAATAAATAGATTTTCCATGTAATCTTTTGATGTAGAACTAGGCAAAATTAATCTAAATGTTTAGATATATTTTTATTATTTTAGGCGATAATTGCCATTTTCATACACAGCTAAAATGAATACGTGCTTTATAGTAGGTTTTTAGAAACACTTGCAACTTAAAGCAATGCAGAACCAACAGATGAAGCTCCTTTTTTTACATCGGTCAACTACCGGTAAAATGTACTTTAAAGAAATTTATGGAATAAAAGTCATCAAGATATTTGCAGGCAATTAGAAAAAAAAAATAAAGTTTCATAAATATGACACTAAGATTTACACTAATTAAGAATGTAATTTACATTTTATTTTCACATAGACACTGTCTGTATTACTATTTGAAACACATGGACTTATTTTTAAAAGATTTATTTTATGACATTATATTTAAAAAAACAAGCAAGTTTCGGTATTAAAATGTGTTCTCAAGAATGTATAAAAAAGTATCTTGTAAGATTTGGTATAAAAAGGTTTCTTGAGGACATGCAATTTAGCTGTCTAGGAATATTATTAAGAGGTACCACATAAATATTATAATTATCATCTCTAGACCATACATTTAAAATGAAAGAAGTACTATGAAACTGTTTGATTTAATGAACTCTGCAATTTTTAAAACACTGATGCACCCCAAATAACAAAAATCTATATACTTAGACTTTTCCTTTTAAAAGTGAAATGATGCTTATCTCAGAAAGAACTGTTAGACCTAGGAAACCATATATTGCTGATTTGTGTTTTAAATTTGTATTTTTTAGAATATTTTACTAATCATTTGAATTTATAACCTATCAGATTTTTACCATCATCTTAAAGTATATGTATTTCTAGGTATACCTGCAGAAAAATAAGATTTTTTATTCAAAAGTCCCTAAGATATATATATATATAATTTGAATGAATGTGTATAATGGCACGTTTTGAAATTTGGCAAGTTTGTTATAACCGATAACAACGCCAAATATGCTTCATGCACTTTCCGAAAATTATTTGAAATATGAACGATACACCTTTTTTCGTCGCGCAGAATGAAAAATGGAAAGAAAATAGATTATCCTAAATTAAAAATTTCGCCAAGAGGATTATTCTTAGCCCAGAATGAAAAAGTACCCTAAGATAAGTTTTTAAATTGCTCGCCAAATGTTTCAAAATTTAATATTTGGGCATAATTTGAGTCGTAGAGTCGAAATGTGGGAAAAAATGGGTATGGTATTTCAGGAAAAGGTCCGATTTTGTGTCAAAATATCTATGCTAGAACAATTCTATATATAAATCTATTACATATCCTAAATCTCGTTTTCGATACATGAAAAATGCAAGTTCAATTTCGTCAATCGCCTTAATAGATCGGGAGAAATTCTGAAACGTAGCTGTGAGTAAAATATCGTGGTGTAAAAGACTGACCTTTTCATCTAAGTAACATAGTTCTTTATTTTTCATGCAGGTTCCTACTTTGTAGCGCAAAACTATATAACCTTTAAGTCACCATCGTAATTCATTTGAGCTTTGGAAAGCTATGTAACTACAAGCATTGCTGGTGTAGCCTACAAAGAAAATTGAAGAAATTATGGTTTATCCCAATTTTGCTTCCTTAACCAATTTTATATAAACATTGTTTATTTCTACTTAAGTTCATCTGTTGACATTATTGACACAGTGCAGCTATTTTTTATTCCCTTCTATGAAGTAAAGGAAGTATCGTAATAGCGAAAATTTTCGAGTACCGTAGTTATACGAAAATATCCTTCTTGACCTCTCTTGAATCCATTTTAAGGATGTTTTGCATCAGATCTATACGTACGGACAAAATAAAGGACTCTTTTTGAAAAGGGATTGTAAAACGGATTTAAAATTGATTAAAATGCGATCTTTTTATGACGTCTGTAGCTACGTATGTATGTACGTATTTCGCATAGCTCAAAAACAAGTAGCCGTAGAACGTTGAAATTTCGTATATGGGACTGCTATAGCATGTAGCTGTGCACCTTACATTTTCGTTGTAATCGGCCACTTCAAACATATATAAATATATGCATGCGTATTGCCTTTCTGTTACTTGATACCCTGAGCCCAGGTTTTAACCTTTTTTGCTTTTTAAGTAATTGGATTATGTTGTTCTTACGTTCTGGTTAATGTTCTTATGCCTTTAATTAATCTGCAGGCAATATTTAACAATTTAAGTATTAAGTCCCGCTAAGCCTGTCGAGGTCGCCATTTATTTGCATTTGAAATTCTTATTAGTATAGTGAATTAAGTCAGTTGGTGCACCAAATTCAGTACCTTTTTGCCGAAGTTAGACCAAAAGTAAACTCGAAATCTTGCTCATTGAAAACTTTGTCTTCCTATCCACTGAGCGAATTGCTTGTTCTTGTATAGAAACTGTAATTTTATTTGTAACATTTATTTAAACTGTTTTTAATTGCATTTGATGCTTTAAGTTTTTATGTATTTTACAGTTTTTATTAAAAGGTGAGCCTTTACGTATTTGTGCCTTCCCACCAAGTGAAAAATGATTTTATTGAATTAGAAATACATCTCTAATGAAAGCCAAACGAAATAACTTTTAAATGACGTGCAGCAAAAATGTGTATAACTTGAAAGGCCGTACACGGAAGTCATGTGGTGTCCACATCAGATATTTATAATGCAACTTAAATAAAGCATCAGATATTTTTAATGCAAGCATGCTTAAAGCGGAATTTAAGCATAGCAAGAATAGTTCTTTTATAATTATTATTGCCTGTAGTAAAATAAATTTCATAATTTGTTAATGATTTTGTACGTGTCTCAAGTAATCTATCATGCTGAATAGAATGCTTTCTTTACAAGATATGTAATCAGAAGACTAGTCTTTCATAAAACGAGGGAGAAAAGGCAATAAACAGAAAATAAAATATATAATCTCTACCTTTCTATTGCATATGGCTTATGTGTCTGATATGACCAATTCACCCATCCTTCTTTCATAAAATGTTGAAAGTTTGTTTAAATGTCAAGATTAATCAATTGCACAACTCTAATGAAGAAATACCGATGTTTAGAGCAGAGAAAAGTTTAATGAGCTGCTATAGGTTAATTGTTTATGATCATTTCTAATCCTTCAGAAACGGAATGCATCATTAGCGGTGCAATAAAAACTGCCACAAATTTGGGTTTGGGGATTACAGATTTTCGTAAGGAAGCTATAAAGTTGAAAGAGCTTTGAATTGCAACCGTTCTCGTTGAATTAACAAAAGGAAATGCACCGGTCAGAACAGCTAACATAAGTGATAGACCTTGTCCCAAGAAACACGGCAATGTCGCAATGACGTTGCTAAAAAGGTGCAATATGTCGTCTTTAAGACGCAAATATGTCCGCAAAACTCCACTGTTTTGCAACCGTTGCAAAGACGTCTTTATTACGTCTTTAAAGATGAGATTTTTGTCGCATTATTGCGTCATTATTGCGTCTTTCGCACGTTGTATTTCGGTTATGGAAGCATTGAGCTAAAATGTCGTATCACGACGTCTTAATGACGCCCAAACGTTCGTAGAGTTCCACCTTTTGCAACAGTTGTGAAAACATCGTTATTATGTTTTTGTGCTACATATTGATTTATGCAGAAAAGTAATTTTAATATTAGTACATTTTTCTTCTTTATTAAAATTTTGTGTTCCTTTAATTTTTCTAAAGTTTAAATATTTTATCATTTCTTGAAAACCAGGAGATAATGCATTTTTGTCATTTGGCAAATATTCAAAAGAAATTAAAACTTACTAACCTTTTACTACATTGCAAGCATTCAGTATAAAAATAATATACTATAAAGAATGATTATTTCGTATTCTTAAGAATAACTGCGATATTAGATTACATAAGATTGCCAACACGTGCATATTGTGGCTATTGAAGATGCCGTCCTGTGAGAAAGTTGCCTCGTCCGTGAATAGCACATCCGATGGGAAATCCGTCTGCCATAGAATTCTTTGCGTCTGCGCCGCTACACTGTTGTAAGAACCAATGACAAAAATGAACACGAAGAGGGTAATCTGTCTCTTGCAAGGTTTGGACTCTCTGCAAATGGTATGGGTGCAAACCATTTTCATACAATACTCTCCAAACGGTGGAATGACTCAGCTGCAGACGACGTGCAATAGCTCTTGTACTTGTCTGAGAGGATTCATGCACAATGTTCAAGATGGATTCTTCGATGCGAGGTTGTCGTGCACTTCTTCTCCCACTCCTAGTGTTAGAGGTGACTTCAAATGACCCGTTTTCACATAGAGATCGATGCAACCTCTCGAACACTGTGTGCGTCGGCATACGAATGTTCGGCAACCGTTCTTGGTACAACCGCAGCGCAGCTCTGCCGTTACCATTAGCAGCACCATACAAGAGATGCATGTCAGCTTTTTCCCTGTGCGTAAACTCACCCATCACGCTCGACATCAGAGTTGCGAATGATCCTCTGATGCATCGAATCGTGGTTTGTCTGGCTCAGTTCCGCCCTCTAGCGCTGCATTGCCAGCCAATCACATCTATAGTTCCTATTATTGTTCTCTTTTGTTATTGTGTTCCCTTTTTCTGAACATTTATTGTGAATACTGTAATGCCGCAAAGAAGCACTTTGCGTTGATTTTGTACAGAAGCACATTTTCCTCTCATGTCGTTTTTTTTATTGTTTTCGTTTTTTGCGATTTTGCGTCGGACTCATAAACGTCGGTTCACTTTTCAAACTGTTGCCACTAAATGTTAGAGTCCTGCATTATATTTGAAGAAATTAAATAATGAAAAATCTGCATAAATGATTGTCTATTTCTTGCATTGTGATAAAACAATGGTACATAGAGCCATCGAATTTTGAATGACGAAATCCTACTGCGAATATGGGCATCTGAAATCCCAAATTTGGAATTTGTTTTATTATAGATTTTATATTTTGTAAAACTTTAACGAATTTTTGATTTACAAACTCAATGCTTTAAAAGCGAGAAATGGCAACGTTATATAGAAAAAATACTTTTATCTCCAGCTCGCGAGACTGTGTATATCGGAAATTCTAAAGATATGCTTAATTTAACATTATTTTGCGATATTGCTCTTGAACTGAATTTTATGGTTTAAGTGCAAAGAACATGATATTTAATAAATAAAGGTAACACTCAAAACGTTAAAAAAACGCCCCTTTGGACGTAATTTAAAATCTGAAACATTTCAGATTTTTTTTTTTTTTTTAATTATATTTTTGTCTGTGCTAAGTTTTTTTTTTTTTTTTTCGTTTCTGTTTTAACACATCACTTTAGACACTACATTCCTATACAAAAAATGCATGTTTTAGTACGCTCCAACCACCCCCCAAGTTTGTTCCATGATCTATGAAACACCCTGTATATATATATGTGATGTATCAGCTTTAGTCGTGAATAAATAGATTGTTGAAGAATCATAAATGTAGTCGTAGCTTAAATAATCAGACGATAGTTTTAAAAAACAGGATCCATTTATTATTATTCAGGAGAAATATCAGTTACAAAAATCAGATATCCGGAGTAAATAAAAAGAATTACTAATAACTTTTGGTATGAAGTTTACTGCATCGTAACATTTAAGAAAAAGCTCCGATATTCCTTTTGCGAGTCTTTTTATAGCCTCTGGAAAGGCGGATCTTCCAAGAAATGACGTCAGCCTCGTCAGCCAATCCAGTTCGCTTTAAATATTTCGAGAACATTCTATAACTGTTCGTGTAGAAAAGGCGGGAAAAACAATTTGACTACGGGGCTGTGGAATTTAATTCCACGTACTTTCAAATAAGAGAACGTCGCCGTTAAAACTTAAAAGAACATACAGTTACTAGTTTGACTATGGAATTTTATTATTACATATATATATATATATATATACATATAGTTTCCAAAAGGAAAAAGACTAAATATAGAATAAGTACATTGTCACCCTTTTTTACTGCTCAATAGTGTTCTTTAAGAAGTTTTCAGCATAAGGCATGGAATGTTTTCATGCCAAAGTATTTGCTTAATAGCAAGGAACACATTTTCTATTGTTGTAACACGTATTTTTTCAATTTACGTACCTTTAAAAGTAAAATAATTTCCACAAAACTTTTGCATTTAAAGATTTTGCTGTATAATGCTTTTCCTAATTCTAAAGTCTGATATTTGCTTCAGAATACAGTAACACTTTATTAAACAGGTTAACTTGAAATCGCAGTTGTCCATGAAAATCGTAATTAGGCGATAAGGAATTAAAATATAAGGTATAAAGATATTAAAATTGCAGAGAGCTTCAAAAAACAATAAAGTATTCATAATTATCATATAATCCTTATTATCCTATTTTTTTGCCAAATCCATGTGTATTGTGTGCTTAAACAAACAATAGGTTATTATTCTGAGGACTTTTCTAAATTAACACGTTGAAACAATTAATAAATGATTTGGATTGCCCAATTTTACCTTAAATGTTCCTAATATCAAGGAATCATATATAACTAGAAAGCCCGGCGGTCATACGAAATGACTGCTGTTCTACTAGATATGATAAATTGTAATTAAAATGATTTGTGCAAAGTTGTCTGCTAATTCAAACAGAATTGCCCAGGGCAGGCGACGAGGACGCCCCTTTGTTTACTCCCCCCCGGGGTTTTCCCCTTCTACTTGCTTAATTGGTTAAAGTAGAGTGCAATGAAGAAAACCTCCGGTGGTACATTTCTTAAGAGCCACAGCTAGCTCAATAAATAAAGGTCATTTAAATTATAAAATGTTAATACACATGTCAAAGATCTCTTTGAGCACAACATTTCTTGTGTAGATCTTTCCATCATTTTTAAGGTCCCCTTACAGAGAATCATCAATTACTTTTAATTTTACGTCCGTTCTTTCACGAACTCTTGAACAGGCAACATAAAATTGAGCGTGTCCAAATGCAGGCTCAAGTAAAAAAATGCCAACACGCTTAAGTGTTTGGCCCTGAGACTTACTGATGGTCATAGCAAAAGCAAGTTTTACAGGAAATTGTCTATATCTCAATTGAAACGGCATCCCTGTGCCGTGGCAACTTCACCCCAGTGGCTAGTACAGTTACGCAAGCAACCAATAAACTATCGACGACAAACAGACACTTAAGACGCATACATATACATATGGGTGAAGTAACATCATCTCTTCCGAAACGGCTGGCTCCTGGGCTTAGCGAAGCGCACCATTGGATTCCGCAGGTCCGTGGCACGCCATTTTGACCATTCACGTCTTCGTGGGACTTTAATTAGCCAAGATATTACTTAAAAAATAATTTTCCCCTACGGTTTCCCTACATTTTCCACTTTCTTTCTTGTGTTTTAGAGGGATTTGGATACGTGCCAAATTCTTTTTTCTCGAGTATCTACCAAACGGGCCGAGTTTAAATTCGAGACGCGTATCTTCGGATTCCAAAAAATTCTCCGAATCTATCTATACCGTTTCTCATCTTCGTACGATTAATCGGCCGAGATATTAATTAAAAACTGCGAAAACGTTAATTTCCGCGCTCATTTTTCCGAGTGGCAACAATAAACTATCGGCGACAAACACTTAAGCCGCTTGTATATAAGATTAGTCCAAAGCGGCTTTGTCCTTGAAGGACTATTGTCTTAGTTTTGCGATTTTGCGTCGGAAACCTATAAACGGCCTATCACTTTTCAAATAGTTGCCACCAAATACTGTTGCCCTGTATTATATTTGAAGAAATGAAATAATGAAGAATCTGCGGAAGTGTATATATGTTTCTCACACTGTGAGAAAACAACGGTACCTAGAGTCGATGTCATATTTTGTAAAACTTTAACGAATTTTTGATTAACAAACTCAACGATTTAAAAGCGAGCAATGGCAACACTCCACAGGAGAAAAAAAAAAAACCTTTTTTATCTCCAGGGCACCGAACTGCATATCGGAAATTCTAAAGATATGCTTATTTTAAAATTATTTTCCGACATTGCTGTTAAACTGAATTTTATGTTTAAGTTCAAAGAACATGATATTTATTAAATAAAGGTAACACACGAAACTTTAAAAAAAAAGCGCCTTTTGACGTAATTTAAAATATGAAAACTTTCAGATTTTTAATCCAAAGGGGCTTTGTATCTGAAGGACTATTCTTTGTTCTTCTTTGTACTTTCTTTGCTTTATATTTAGTAACATATTTTCAATTCTTCATCATTTCACTTAATTTTGCCTTTATACTTAGATATCATGATTCATTGGCTGGGAAAGAAAGGCGTGACAGCATTGGCCGGGAAAGAAAGTAAATGGGGTTATGTGTCTACATAACCATCTTTTCCTTACATTGTAGGATTCCCCACTTTGTACTTCTAAGTTACAGTTGAATCTGAAGAATCCTATGAACTAGTAAGTGAATAATCGCTTGAGTTCATGAGGTAGAAAATAACAAGAACTCTGTCTTGGAGTTGTAAAATAAAGCCGACACTCGGGCTTCAACAAAGAAACAAAAACTAAGAAATAAACAAACAAATCTTAAATAAAAAGGTATAGCCGAAGCTATCACAATTCTAACAGAGGTGGGTCCTTAACGCAACTGGTTCAGCGCCCTGGACAATTTCCTGCAAGGCTATGAAGAGCTTAAAATAAGGCCGAGCGTAATAAAAGCTTACGAGAGAGTAGCTTAAAAAACAGACGCGTGCTAGCCAGCATATCTGGTATCTCTCTCACTAAGACAGTAGAAATTCGCGGTTAAATACCGCTCTTCCTCATTAGCATTCAGACGTGATTCTAAAACTACATTCTGGCCGGAAGTGATAAGCTGAAATTAAGAAGCGATAGGATAGGAACTTTAACTCAAAATTTACCTGTTAATAAAATTAATATAATCCTTACATGATATCTTTTTTCCTATTACTTTGTAACTGATCTTCAAGCTTTTGATTCCTATCTTGGCTATGGTGAACCAGTCGAACAAAATGTCTGTTGTAAACCGAACACTTGCGGTGAGTTAATAACGAACTTACAAGTTGATGGTTTCAGGTTTTATTTCACCATGTGATCACTTGTTTTACTGTAATGTACATGCGTATGTGGCTTTTGGATGCATTAGTCAATGTCGGAAAAGGAAATGTAAGTTTCTCACTTAATTTTATTCCAGATCTGCACTTTTTTTATTTGGACACTTCAGTATTATCTGGCAGTCATATCGAATTCAGAATTGCTTGGTCTATATTCAAAGCCGATTCCGTGAAATAATCCACCCATTAAGAAATTATTTTCTCTTTCCATTTCCCATGGAGATTTCCCTTAACAGAATCATAATCTTCACGGAGACTTTCTCCATAAACTGTCTTCAAAATGACCGTATTATAAACAAAAAAATGGTAAATTGCCATTTTTATATATGTATCACAATATATATATATATAAATAGCAATTAACTATTTCATCAGCAGATGAGCAAACGCGGTTGCAAGTTTACTGTTCTACATCTTGCAGTTAAAGAAAGCAACAGTTAGTCTGAGTGAAACCAAAAGAGAGCGGAAAAATGGGATTATTTGCTACACCGGATAATCATGCATGTTGCGGTATTCGTGACTTGATTTCTAACTAAGCCATTAAGTTCGTTGACTATGGTATATTTTAAGTGATTTTAGGGTTAATCAGCTACAAACTGATAAGGGAATCAGATACATGTTAGTGAAAAAATTTCTAATTCTAATAAAAATTAATATATTGAAACACAGAAATTATCGGTTATTTTTACATATGTGTCAAAGTTCAGTGGCAAAAATTTATATTGTCTCTAAAAAAATATAAACTTTATTCTTGTATTTCTTTTGTTTAAAAGTGGTGGGGAATGCTGAGATTTACGATTCGAATTAATAACAGTTATTTAAAACACACTTCAGTCTATTTTTGTATGTAAGTTCAGTCTGTCTTTTTACGAATTATATTTAATGCTCTAACTTTCTATTCTTCTCCTTTTCTGTTATCAAAATCAGAATATTATCAGCAAAATGCCGTGGGATCGCTTAAGAAAACGAATAGTAAAATGACAGTAATTTTTATGTAGCCCATGAAAATACCTCTAATGAACTTAAAATACATATAATATAAATAATATTTTGTTGAATATGAAAAAAGGTCACAAAACGTTACTTATAAATATTCTTTTGACCATAGTTTGATAAGAGATAAAACTTTCCTCTATTTTAAGCATAATATGAAACAAAAGTATTTTACTCGATGCTTTGGATTTTTGTTACTCCCTATTCACAAATGAAATATGTTTGTAAGATTTACCAGCATTTGCTTTTCCGCAATAACATAAAGAAAGTAAAGACTGAACACTCTCAGTTTTATGATATTTAATGTAAATATGCGCCAGTTACATCTAAAATGTCCTCTACAAAGGTATCGCTCAGATTAGGCAGATTACTTTAGCACGTTTTGCTATAATCCTTTATCTAATTTAATTCTTAATTTTGTGATACTCTTCTTTCCAGGATTTCTTGCAAATTTAATGGAAGTTAAACGTCTTCCTGGGAATGATTGTAAAATTTCAGAAAAAATGGAATCCTTATATATATTAACATGAAATATTATATGAAATATGTTACAATTTATTACATGAAAATTTAATACACCAGTTCATTAAAGTGGATTTATTCAAATAGCTGGATATGATATGTGTGTACTAAAAGAAAGCTGTGAGGTCTTCCAGTTTGTGTAAAAAAAAAAAAAATTGTAAAATGTAATAATAAAAGTAAAAACGATAATTTCAATAATGCTATTACAAATGATGAAATATTACTTATAAATGTGAAAATTAGTATGGTATAAAATTTTAAGATTTATGATTTTTCGTAATAATTAATGGGTATATAAATTTTTATAATTGTGAAACTGTGTGTAAAACGTTTTGGAAATTCTTTTCTCAAGTATCAAAATTGTGATGTTGAATGTTCCAGAAACAAGAACATTTTACAGATTGGATTCAAATCTTAATAGGATTCTAAAAATGTGCAATTGTTTTAAAAGAATATGGTTCTTAAAATTATTATTGAATTCAAAATTTTACGAGTTATAATTTTTAATTGTTATATTATGTTTATATTTATTATGTTTCAAATTTATATCTCTCATATGTTTTTGCTGTAATGCTTTTTCTCTTAAAAAGGCTCCTTTATGGCTCCGCCTTTTTCTCTTTGAAGGGGGAGATGTATAAGATAAAAGTATGAAAGCACACTTCTAATTTTAATTGGCTATAACATGTGTTATTTTTTTTTTTTTTTTTTTTTAATTTGGGGACTTCCTCTCTCTATCTTAAAAATAGCGTTTAAGTCCAAGCTGCGTCATTCAACCAAAAAATTTTTAAGTTGAACTGAAAATTTTTGACTTTCTCCCTACTTCCTTTGAATTGCTGCGACACTTCACTTATGCTCTGCAACTACCTTCCTTGTTCATGTGCTGAGCTAACAAAAATGCAAGGGTGCATAAGACGCCCTTCCGTATTCTTCTTTATAAATAAATTATTCTTTTAATTATTTTTAGTGCAAAGAAGTCAATTAATATCAAAGCATTACTTACAATTTCTTCTAAAATTCATTTCTTTTTGTTAGTACTACATTATTAAGTTACTGTAATGTTAACATTAGAAAGTAGAACATGTTTCTTAAGACTACGCAGGTAACAGTTTTTTGCTTATTTCAAGCTAATGTAATTATATTTAATATTCCTAATGCGTAAACGCAATCTTCTTACATTACTTCACTTTGAAGTGCCTTCGTAACTTTGAACCTTATTAGCTAATGAACTAATTAGTTAAACGTTACAAAGACATTTAAATTTGTTTAAATGAGCACCGTTTTAATTTTCTGATGCTTAAATGAATTTTTGACTTCAAATTTAATAGAAATTGTAACTTCAAGAATACACACATGATGATAAAATGCAATTAAAAGTTTAATTAAAATATGCGTCATGTACAATGAATATTACGTAAATATATTAGCCTCCGCTATTTAATTGCAGTTCTCACGAATTCAAATATTTAAAAACGTACAACATAGACGTTAACTTCCAACGTTTGACTCCAATTAACATAGTCGCACACTTAACAGATAAAAAAGTCACTAACTAAACGTACACTGCGGCTACAGACGAGCTTCGTAGGGTACGCAGTTTACTGGAGAGCTGTCACAGATCTCTCTCAAATCTAAAAAATCATCTGCCATTCATACTCACTTTTAATCGGCAATCTGGTGGTGTCAGCGCTATGCAATAGAAGTACAAAGAACAATTAATGTAAAATAACAATAGTAAAATAATCCATCAATCGTGTTAATTCCTTAACCAACATGAAATTCTTTTTTCTGCTTCACATTTAATAAATGGCGTTTTCCACCCTGTGTTGTAGAAACCGATTATTTTTGTTTCATTTTCACTGTGATAAATTCCTATACTCAATTCTATCTCTTCTGAATTTGCTATGCATTCATTGCATTAAAATTAAATGTAATGAAACTGAAATAAATGATTAACCAAAACAGGTAATAATCCCGGAAAGAGAGGACTTGGCCACCTGGAAAAGAAACTGTAGCTCACATGAATTCTAACATGTTCTCTGGATAGAAATGGAGACATCGCAAAGTTTGTCATTTCAACCTGTCTTCCATTTCACTATTACATTTCGTTGTATTTTATCATCCTGAAGCTTTCGTTTTTTACGCGAAATGATTTATATCTAGGGTCGGAACCGAGGCGGTTTTATTATTATTATTTGTTCAAAATGACCCCAGTCAATAGGATAGCTGGAAACAACTGAAGCTATAAATGACGTAATAAAGTGCGTTTGTATTATTTTTTTACGATTTAAGATAGCTGTTAGGCGCTACATGGTATTATTTTTTTAGATTAGATGTTCTCTTTAACACCGTTCAATAAAATAACAGAAGTAAATATACCAAGATGCTCCACAGTTCCTTTACGTGTACTTTCGATAATGCTGAATAACGTTTTTTATCAATATAAAATAATGCATTAAATGTTTACGGGAAGCGACTGAATTCGATTTGCTTATTAAATGCATTAATCCTATAAAAGCTGCTGGGTTTAATATTCATTGTGTAATGTTTAAATATGCTAAATGGGTTAAGCATAATGTCTTAGTAACCGGAATTGGTAAGCAAACTTAATATATTACAATTCATCCAATATCTACAGTAACTCTTTCATTAGTATACAAGATCTTAGTATCAAAACAAAGTATTGCGTAATATTTTAAATCGTAAATGCATTATAATTCGCTTAGCATATTTCGCTCATTATATTTCGCTATTATTTTTTACTAATAGATATCACTTCATTATTACAGAGATTATTCCAGCATGTAATTGCAGATATTCAAATATTTTCTGGAGCTCCTTTAAGTAAGAATTTTATCTACTCTACATACATTTAAAACTAAATATTGACGGTTTTATTTACATTTTCATATAATGCTTGAAATTTTAAAAATATGCACTTCCACTTTATGGTCTATTTTTAAAGCATTGTCACATAACTATTATTTTACATTTATTTAGTATATGACGTAACAATAAGCAAACTAACTCGCAAGAGGAACGGCTCAGAATATTTGTGAAAAGAACCTAGACAGTAAAGGACTATGATGTCCAATAAGACAGATGGACAAAGTAGCGGCTTAGCAGTTTGAAGGGCTATAAGTACAGTCTCTCAAAGTAGAAGATTCCGGAAAGTTTGGCCATAAATAGGAAAATGATAGAGGTATAATTTGGATAATTTCATTCTAAATCCATATGTGACTGGGAACGTACTCTCTCAGCATAGTTTTATATGAAAGGAATATCCCTCTTATTGAGAAGAAAAGGTCATATATATCATAATATATTAAATTCTAAGATGACGGCTGCAAATAGTAGAAAACTCCCAAAGACAGACAAATAATCGCAAAACAAGCCAGGGACAGATATACATATCTTAAGATGTATCAAATAAGAACCAAGCAGATGGATGGCAAAATAATAAAAATAATCACACTTCTTCAGTCCTACGATATTGAACTATGTCACCCATAGTCAGTAAACAAACAGCTTTTCATTGTACAAGTTTTCACGTATTCCTTATATTTCTAAGCTGTTCAGCAGCAATAAAACCTAGAATGAACTCTGTTCTTGCAAGACGTTTAGTTTATTTAAAATTTAAGAGTATATGTATATTGTTTCAAGTTTATAATGACACAGTTTCATTAAAGCCCTTATTTATATACTAATTGATGATGAAATTCCCAAGGAACGAAATGTAGGAAAAAAATTCTTAGAAATAATCTGTTTACTTGACTAATATTTAGATTCCACAGGTTAAAGTACACTTGACAGCAGCCATTTCAAATGGGGACTGTTGTTGCATATTATTATCGGCTGCAGTCGCCACGAAGTCTAATGCAAGCACGCAAATTCGCATGTCTTGTGCTGTACTGATGCCGTTTGTTATCTTGTGGGATGGAATTCTATGGCTGTTCAATTTGGTCAGCAAAATCAATTGTGGTCCAAGCTGATTGTGGATGATTCAGGGTTCTTGGCACAATCATTTGCCTTATGTTCTTATTAAGAGAAAGATCGCTGATCTTGCAGGACAAAAGAACATGTTTATACTCTAGTGGCGTATGTTGACCGATAGTGGTGGTATGGGAACGAACGTTATCCTTTTGGTAAAGCCTCTTGGAATATTGTTTAAGAATGGCAGCGAAGCAGGGCAATTGCAGGAAACAAATTTTTCTGCCAAAGTGGGACGCTTCTGAAACCATAACTCCTGTGTAAATCTACGCTGCAGACAGTTTGATCCAAGCGCTTACCTGACATCGTTCTCAGCACACGGCCATCAATGGACCAAGACAGAAATGGCTTCCATCTACATCAACATTTCTCTACAGTTCCAGCAATAGTCTCTCTCCCCAATAATCCACCACCACACATAGCGGTATCGTAATTGGAGGTGATTTGGAGTTAGTGGTATGACCTTTACATGGCTCAATGGTGGTCCTTCAAGTAACTAATTTATTACAGCTCTGTATGCCACTCTGATGCCAACAAAAGCTCGAATGTGAGCTGCAGGTGCAGTGTGATGTGCCGTAGACAGGCGGCAAATAAAGTTGCTTTTAGTGGTGGTAGGCATGCTACAGAGCCCCGACGTTTTTGAGATAGTACTTTGTTGTAACCACTACAGCAAACTCGCATGTACAGTGGGTATATTCTTGTCATGTCTTTCTACATTATGAAAAAAATCCACCTCCTCGTAGCTCTATTATACGGCAATTTTCAAATTCATTAAGCTGCTGATGTTGTCCTCTTTATCTCCTTAAAGGCATTCTTGACTCAAATCTCTCTCACAATGTCCCATCCGGAAGATACACAAATCACACGAAGTTTACATCGCGTATTTAAAGGCAAACGTGGTTTTCATTTACATAGTGGCATTATTATCCGCACAACTATTCGTCCATGGGAAAATGTGAAAAGATGCCGTCTTTCAGATGTGCAAACAAGGTTCCTAACTTTCTTTACTCAGATCAACTCCTTGTTGGTATCGGAATTTCATTTTCCATCTGCGTATATGCATTTTCCCCTCTTGATATGTTTTCAACATAGTCTGATTTTTTTACGTTCTGAATTTTAAACTTCATATTCATATACTTTTTCCCATTATCATTGACATTTCTGTTGGCCGTCACATCTATAAGATCACCTCTGAATGTGAGTAATATTTTTGATAACATGAATAAAGTCTGTTATTGAAAATTTACCTAATTTTTCCTTCCTTCATTGATTAACATATGGCCACAATCATCTGGAGACCTGTAACTTGTTCAGAGTTCACTGAATGTTTATTTTACATATGGCCATATTATTGAAAATTAAACTGTCGGTCTTTTAATCCTTCCACTTTTCACAAGGTCGTCGTATTGTTTTCGGTACTTTATAATACTAAATTAATTGTCATATACCTAACCTGGCACTTGCCATTTTTCAGAAGTGTTCTACTTCTGAAATACGGCGTAAATTCCTAAAGTTATCTTTTAAATTAAAATATACGTCTTTTTTAACTGAGATATTTATATATAATAAACGCCTTTCTTATAATTTAACATTTATTTAATTTTAATAATACTCTAATATAATTTATACTACATTTCCATGTAACGTTGCGCGCCTCCAACTTGCACGCAACCAAGAGGTGACTGTGAAAACTTGTATAAAAGATAAGCCTTGTGAAGGGTTTAAGTCCCTTTTTATTCAACGTAATAAATTACAATTGCGTCCTCTTGACGCTTACAGACTGTGCCTACTTGGCAGTCAAATAAAAATAATAACCTGAAAAGAAAGTAAAGACAAGATTCTAACTACGAGGCTCTCTAAAATAACTAACTCACCGTGTTTTACAATACCGCTGCTAATTCAGCAGACTTGAAGCTCACTGGAACAATTTCCACTACTTCCCGCCAAGCACATAGGCCGCAACGCGGGGTTCTTCAATTCTCGCTAACTACCTCCGCGCTCGCTAAGTAAGAATCTCACATACCGAACTTGTTTCCTCTCTATTTAAATCAGAATACTTCCGCTGATAATTTGAATGCTTGCGCGTTCTACTCAAATTTACATATTCTGGCATTGGCAGTTCCAGGGGAAAGTAAGGCTTGACAGGAAAGATAGTTTAAACTTAAAATAAATGTTAGTTAAAATAAATATAAACCCTACATTTGCCGCTGCCAGAATTTGGAAAACTTGGAAGCAGGTCCTACAAACGACCTGTTGTAAGTTTATCTAATTCTGAACTAACTGGCGAAAGCCTCGTTTACACAAAAAAAAAAAAAAAAAAAAAAAAATCTTATGTAACAATTATATACTAAAATTCTTTTGCTCGTTACAAAGCTTTCTTCTTACAGCAACTTTTCCTGGACTTCATCAATCAATCTTGGTCTTTCCTTCCAGCATCTGGAAGGAATAAGTATCAGTATCTTTCTACATACATTATAATTTACACTTTCTTGACACAATAAATTTTTGTTTTTAACGATTCGTTTTTCTTAGTTATTGCTTACTTCACATTCATTGAATTTTTCAAGCATTAATTTAACTTTACCCTGGCTCTCCACCGTGAGTGGTGTCAAACGGGAATATTCGTGTTTTAGTCTTACAACACTTCCCCTAACCACCATGATTTGTTAGAATTCAACGACCAAATAGACACACCTTACTCGACATTCTACAACTCAATGAGCTACTTTAATATTCTTAAAAATTCAAATGTAGGTGGAGAACCCTACAAAACACATTCATTCTAACTTCCCCCTCATTCATCTTTAAACATGCAGGCTTTCGCTCTAAAGCATGACTTTATCTACAATTTACTACTTAAATTTTGACTTCATTGCTTTTAAGCATTCACTTTTAGCATCTACAATTTTATGCTTCTAGACTAAATTCTACGTTTACATAACCTTCAAGTATTTACATACATTTACAAAATTTTATACATATGCTTTTTACAATTTACCATAAAATGAATAAGAGAAAATAAATTTTTACTTTACTCATTCTTCGCCAAGCTGGCGGTACTGAAACTAAAATTCTTATTAATACAAGAATACGAAGTTATTTTTATCTTCGGCTAAATTTTGGCTTTAACATAACAGAATTAGTCTTTCGACCAACAGAAAATGCTTGTTTTTAGCTTTTACACTTAAAGAAAATAATACTTTTGCCTTAGCTAAATAAAGTAAAACAAAACTAAGTCTCAACCGAGGCATATTGACTTTCGTCAAAACATAGAACTTCGTACTTATGCATAACATTTCGGAACAAAAGAGAAAAAAAATTATAGAAGGTTTTAACTTATCTTTGAGTTTTCGATGCTTGAAATTCCGTCATCCGTTTTTGGCAAAATTGATCCCAAGTTAGAGGTTTCATGGATGTCAATCTTCTCCTTATTGATCTCCGAGTGTCGTCCCCGTTGCTTTTTCTTTTGCGTTCTCTACATGCTGGCCTCTTGACGGAGTAATCGTCTGGTTGTTGGCCTTTGCGTTCCTGCCTGGGACGGCTGGTCTTGACGTCCTCCGGTCTGGAGTCCTTCTTGAATTTCTTCTGTTCGTAGTATTTTTGTGCCTCCTGTTGGCGTTTCAGTTTCCGGAACGGCGGCCTTGCTGGCACCTGACTCTGTGGCCGTGTGCGCGTTCTCCTTGATGTGTAATTTCTCCTGCTATCCTTTGTAGGTGGTGTTTTTCTTTTTACCACGGTTTCTTTACCCGGTTCATCTGTATTTTTGTTTTTCTTAAACGCCGGAGTTTGAAAATCATTTTTTCTTTTTGATACCGACGTCCGGGTTGTAGAAGTGCTAGGTTTCTTTTCAGTTCTCCGTTTCTTGGGTGGTGGAATAGTTGTTGCAGTCTCTGGCCCTTCTATTTCGTTTAGACTTGAGTCCTGCAAGAAACTTTTAAGGATTTCAAAATCATTTGGATTATAGTATTTTTTCACCTGGTCGGGACTTGCTTTACAGATTTCCCCTCTGTCGTTCTTAAGATATAATACTACCCCTTTGATTTCCTGAATTACATAGGGGCCTTCAAACTTTGGAGCTAGCTTTGCCATAAAATTGTCTGGGGCACTTGATAAAGAAAATTTCCGCTTCAATACTTTATCCCCAACTTTAAAATCTGCTTTACGGCGTTTTCTATCATAGTATAACTTTTGTCTATTTCTTGCCGTATCCGAGGTTTTAAGCGCCTGATCAATCAACTTTTGCACATCTTGTTGTTTAAACTCCTGCTCTCTTTGTTGCACAAAGAATAATTTATCTAAAGGCGTAATTAACTTTCTGCCTAAAAATAATTCTGCTGGAGTTTTTCCCGTAGTATCATGATGTGCCGTTCTTAAAGCATAAGCTAATTCATTTATGTAGCCATCCCAGCGCTTGTGATGTGTGCTAACGTAACTGCGAATTATTTTTACAATGTTTTTATTAACTCTTTCTGCTATGTTAGCCTGTGGTCTATACGGAACCATTTTGATATGGCGTATGCCAAGTCCATTGCATATGTTTTCAAATATTTGACTAATGAATTGTTTTCCGTTATCGCTAATGACTTTTATCGGTGCACCGTATTTTAAAATGTATCTGTGTAAGAATGCATCTGCGACTGTTTTGGCTGACGCGCGTTTAAGTGGAACAATTTCTATCCATTTTGAAAAATGATCTACTATTACTAAAAGAAAACGATTTTTATTTAACTCGCTCTGGGGGAAGGGACCAAGGAGATATATTCCTAAAATTTCATTCGGAAATGTAGCGCGAATGCTATTTAAGTACCCGGCCGGGCTGTAATTAATATCATTTATTAACTGACATTGATTGCAGGACCTGACATACGCCGTTACTATTTTGTATAATTGCGGGAAATATACCGCCTCGCGTACCCTTTTTAAAGTCTTTCTGACCCCGAGGTGGCCTGCTGTTTTTTTTTCGTGCAACTCCTTCAAAATGCTTAATCGAAGCGAGGCTGGGATGACTGGCTTATACTCAAGATTTTCGTTTGTTGTTTTCGTATAGAATAATAAATTATCTATTATTTCATAGTTTTTTGCTCTATTTCTTATCGCATCGATATCTGTGTGCTCAAAGCTTTCGGGGTCTTTCAAATAAGCATAGATATTTCCAAATTCAGGATCAGCTTTCAGTTCAGTAATAACCGTATCTCTAGAATCTAAAATTTTTGAAGTCAACACAGCGCATTTAAGTTCATTTCCTTCGTCGTCCAGTTTTATACGAGAAAGTGCGTCAGCTACATTGTTTTCCTTACCCGGTTTATATTTTATTGTGATATTATATGCTTGGAGTTTTAAAGCCCATCTTATTAACCTGGGCGTTAGGTTTTTTCCCGAGTAAAGTCTACCAACAGCCGCATGATCCGAAAAGACTGTTACTGGCGATTTGCCGAAATAAACTCGAAATTTTTGTACAGCCATTAATACGGCTAATGTTTCTCTTTCTGTAGCTGTATAATTCCTTTGTGTCTGATTCAATGTTTTACTAAAAAATGCCAGCGGATGGTTATTTTGCATAAGAACCGCACCCACCGCATAGTCTAACGCATCTGCCGCAATTTCCAGGTTTTCGTCCCCCTCAGGGAATTTTAAAACAGGGGCATTAATAAGCGCTTCTTTTAATCTTTCAAAAGCTGTGTTAGCTTCCGCTGTCCACGTAAATTTACTCTTTTTTTTTTGATTACTAAGAGTGGTTCAACAATATTAGCGAAATCTTTTATGAAAGATCGATAGTAAGAACATAATCCAAGGAAAGACGAAAGTTTCTTGGCGGTGTTGGGCGGTGGGAAATTCTTAATAGCTTTTATTTTTGAATCTTGCGTTTCTATACCCTTTTGCGAAATTTTATAACCGAGATATTTAAGTTCTTTAGTTGCGAACTTGCATTTTGAGGCGTTAATTGGAAGACCGGCCTCTTTTAATAATTTGAAAACTTGTTCGAGGTCATTAATTGTTGTTCCAACGTACTACTCGTTATAATTATATCATCTAGATAAATTAAAGTTGATTTTCCTAGGACAGGCTTTAGAACAATGTCTATAGCTCTCTGGAATGTTGATGGGGCCCCACACAACCCAAAGGGCATGCGTAAAAATGCATAAGTGCCCGATTTTGTTATAAACGCGGTTTTGTGTATATCTTCGGGTCTCATAGCTATTTGATAGTAGCCAGACGTTAAGTCCAAAGTAGACATATATCTTGTCGATTTGATCTGTCTAATGATCTCGTCTATAACCGGCAAAGGGTAAACTGGAAATTTAGTGATACTATTTAGTTTTCTATAATCGATAGCAAACCTCCAAGCCCTTTTATCTGAAGGAGGAAACTCGTTCTTTTTCCTACATAGTACGACTGGACTCGCGTACTCACTATTTATGGGCGTTATTATTTTATTCTTTAACATCTCCTGAATATGTTCTTCGATGATTAAGTCTTTTTGTTTATCATAGCGATACGGTTTAGTCCTACAAGGTTTTTCGGCATTTAATTGAATCTTGTGAGTCACGATTTGACAGTTTCCTGGTTTTTCTGAAAACAAATGAGAAAAATTACTCACCACTTGCTGTATTGCTTTACTTTCCTGGTCATTCAAATGGCTAAGGTCCAATTCAGGTGTCTCCACAGGTTCCACCACCCTCTGGTCCATCTCCAGCACCACGGAACTATCTTGAAAATTTAATTTGGCCCTCGCGGCCCTTAAAAAGTCCATACCTAAAATAAGAGAGTGTTGCAGGCGTTTCACCACAAAAATTAATACTTTGAGATTTTCCTCTTTTACCTGTACGTTTAATGATACTTTCCCGATGCAGTGACATGTTTTTCCTTGCGCCGCTATAATTTCCGTATTTCTGGTTTTAAATAGTCGTATCCTATAAAAATTCTTTTTGAAGAACTTTTCACTCATGAAATTTCCTTCTGCTCCTGTATCGATGAGGGCTTCTACTGGTACATCGCCAACCAGGACTTGTATAATTGGTAGCTGTGAGTTTTTTACGATGACTGTATTTAAATGTCTATTTGAGGGTTTTTTTAAAACTTCCGGGGTCTGGACCCTCCCTTTCACAGGCCCCTCTAGTCGTTTAAAGCTTTCCTTTCAATCTGTGTCTTCTGGGTACGCGGATGCTTATTTTCAAATTTTGTTTTTGGGCCTTGACCTTCGAGTTTCGATGAGTTAGCTTGATAGTTCTTTCCCCCATATGAGCGATTTCCATTTCTGGTTTCCTCCTTCCTTCGGGTATGTTGAGAATATGTTTCCCCTCTCGCTTTTTCCGCTATTCTGCGATTTTGAAACTTCACCGCCAATTCGAAAAGTTCCTGCAATGTGTTTGGGTTTCTAATTTCAAAGTAGTCTTGGACAGCGGGTAACAATCTTGGTAATATTATTTCAATAATCTCCGCATCGGGTTTTTACCCATACAGCATATCCGTTAGCTTGATTTTTCGTAAAATAAAGTCCGTCAAATCTGCTGTATCCCGTTGATAGAAACTATATAGCTCGGCTTCCAGCCGCGCGCGATCTTTCACTATGGGGAAGGCCTTTACTAACGATTTTTTGAAATTTTCAAATGTATACGTCGGGCTTCCAAATTCACCTAGAAGAAATTTGCCTATATTTTTCCACCATAGCGCGGCCTGTCCTCTTAGTGCTGTTGTGGCGATGGCAACTTTTTGTCTTTCAGGCACAGGGTAGAGCTGAAAGTGGTTTTCTATACCTTCTAAAAATACGGACACCGAATTTTTTCCGTCGAAATAGACGTTTGGCTTGATTGATGCTCTCAAAGTCTGGACCAGGTATCCAAATCCTTCTAACTGCGTTGTCATTTCTTGGTGTTGTCCAGCGGCTTCCATCCAGTTTTCGGCCATTTCAGTTCGATAAGTGTTCGGGCGCCAATATAACGTTGCGCGCCTCCAACTTGCACGCAACCAAGAGGTGACTGTGAAAACTTGTATAAAAGATAAGCCTTGTGAAGGGTTTAAGTCCCTTTTTATTCAACGTAATAAATTACAATTGCGTCCTCTTGACGCTTACAGACTGTGCCTACTTGGCAGTCAAATAAAAATAATAACCTGAAAAGAAAGTAAAGACAAGATTCTAACTACGAGGCTCTCTAAAATAACTAACTCACCGTGTTTTACAATACCGCTGCTAATTCAGCAGACTTGAAGCTCACTGGAACAATTTCCACTACTTCCCGCCAAGCACATAGGCCGCAACGCGGGGTTCTTCAATTCTCGCTAACTACCTCCGCGCTCGCTAAGTAAGAATCTCACATACCGAACTTGTTTCCTCTCTATTTAAATCAGAATACTTCCGCTGATAATTTGAATGCTTGCGCGTTCTACTCAAATTTACATATTCTGGCATTGGCAGTTCCAGGGGAAAGTAAGGCTTGACAGGAAAGATAGTTTAAACTTAAAATAAATGTTAGTTAAAATAAATATAAACCCTACATCCAACTAATAATTCTTTAGACATCCGTAGTTTATTTCTTATTAAATTACCAATAACTTTTATTAATATGTTCTTCCAGCTTTTATACTTTTATAAATGTGAAGTCTAAAGACGATTTAATGAATATCTCATTATTTAATTTCAAAACGGATATACAACCAATGGCATATTTTCCTGTGACAAATGTTTTTTTTTTTTTTTTTTTTTTTAAACAAAAGAGTTTGTGCGTGTGTCTAAATCACAAAACCGCTAATTAACCTTAAATTCAAAGAAAGGTTTAGCATTTTATAACCTATATCATAATCGAAACTGAGTTAAGAACTTTAACTTAACAATACCGCTAACTTTCATGGTACTTTAAAAGAATTAAATCTAGGTTTGACTGCGGGATGTGATTCGCT
This sequence comes from Stegodyphus dumicola, assembly GCF_044657685.1. Lineage (NCBI taxonomy): Eukaryota > Metazoa > Arthropoda > Arachnida > Araneae > Eresidae > Stegodyphus > Stegodyphus dumicola. The sequence goes on along the minus strand of NC_140772.1, from coordinate 90,805,128 downwards.
TGCTTCTAAACAAACGATATCTAGCCGTGCTTATATTTTACGCATTGTTGAGAAACAGTAATTACTCCTATGAAGTATTCAACATATATCAGTCTATAGTATGAATGCTGGGAATCGCATTTCTCTCCTTACGGAAATCGAGTAATTGAGCAATTATCCTTATCGAGTAATTTCGGCGTCACAGTTAAAATTTACGCATTCCAAATTTCAGAAACTTTTTTACTTTCTTTTTTAATCTCTTTGCTTTCATTTTTTAAAGAAGCTAGTCTATTGTATGCTTACTTCGCATCGAACTCACAATATTTCCTAATTGTTCAGAGTAGAGTTTGCAACGTTTTGTAAAATTTCTTAAATTATAGATCAGTGATTCTATTAGTATTGATAGTGAATCGAAGAATCTTATTTATTGTATATTATCTTTTTTTGATCGCATAGATTTATAAACATAGGTATGCAATTATGAGCTGACTGATATACTTTAAACAATGCAATTTATTAATAGAGGGAGAATCGAAGATGCATATAATTTCATCTTAACATGAGCTCATTCCAGTTATGGTTCAATTCATCGAAGGAATCACTTTATATTACGAATACACGAAATCTGCTTATTTTAGTCTTCATCGAATAAATGAGAATATGTCAGAACTTCAGCCTCTTAAACCTTAAAGTGTCAGGTATGATTTTTAAACCGTTATTTAATAGAAATAATATTCAGTTTAATAGTTAGAAAGCTGGTTAATCAGGAATTAAGGGCAGGTAAGTTAATAAAGTAAATTTTGCATAAATAAATATAATATGTATTGGCAAGAGGAAGATACAGCTTTCTTTTGTGAGCGAATCTGGCTACTGCTGTGTTATACCAAAAACCGCCTTTTCTAATGAATGAAATATCGGACGCAATTGCAATGAAATTTCATGAAAGCAAGTGTGTAAATATGAAATTATGAAAATTATTAATATGTGCTTTAATTAAAGTTTTAGTAAAATTTTTTTCCTTATAAATTACGGAATTCTGGAGACAAGGTAGGCAGCGAAAAAATAAATAAAAACAAAAGTATGAAAGGTTTCAGATTTTAAATTACATCCAAAGTGGCGTTTTATTAACGTTTTGTATGTTGCCTTTATTTATTAAATATCCCATAAAATTCAGTCCAACAGCAATATCGCAAATTAATTTTAAAATGAGCATATCTTTAGAATTTCCGGTACACAGTTCAGGGCGCTGGAGATAAAAAGCCCCCCTCCCGTACAGTGTCGCCATTGCTCTCTTTGAAATCGTTGAGTTTGTTAATAAAAAATTCGTTAAAGTTTTACAAAATATGAGATATATAATAAAAAATTCAAAATTGGATGGCTCTAGGTACCGTTGTTTTATCACAATGGGAGAAACATACATACATTTATGCAGATTTTTCATCTTTTAAAATCTTCAAATATAATACAGTGCGATAGTATTTGGTGGCAAAAATTTGAAAAGTGAATCGGACATTTATAGTGAGCCAACGCAAAATACCAAAATGAAAATAATAATTCTTCAGGAAAAATTGCCCTTTTAGACTTTTTAGTCTTTCGAAAAATATTTTTAATTATAATCTATTAACGTTTTACCATCATCTTAAAGTAGATGTATTTCTAAGCATACCTGCGAAAAATTAGAGTTATTTTATTCAAAATTTTTGAGATATATATGAATTTATATATTAGTGCGTTTTGAAACTTGGCATATTTGTTCAAAGCGATAATAACATAAAATATAATTAAGACACAATAACACGCCGAATAAATACTAATTCAGAAGTCAAACAACACGCTACGTAGACGATACTTTTACCCTGTTTGAAGGTAATAAAGATGATTTAAATAGAGTTCTTTCAACAATGAATTCTATTGATCCTGCTATTCAGTTCACTTTTGAACTTGAGACTTGCAATTCTCTTCCGTTTCTCGACATTCTGGTCACACGTAACACATCCAACTTCAGTACTACAGTTTACCGTAAACCTTCATCGGTTTGCCTTCCACCACACTTTAAATCATGTCATCCGACTAAACAAAAGTTAGCTTCATTTTATTCCTATGTTTTCCGTGCTCTTCAAGTTTGCTCCTCCAAACTAGCCCTTGATGAAAAATTAAATTATTTAAAAGCAATAGCTATTGACAGGGGCTTTTCACCCAACATTATTAATCAAGCAGTTAAAAAATTCTCATCTCAACACACTAAAACGCACACTCGTGTTTTAGGAGATTATAAAAATTCTGTTGTCATTCCCTTTTTTCCATCAATTAGCTATAAAGTTGCACATATTTTGCAGAAATTTAACTTTCGTTTTGTTTATTCTCCCATCAATGAAATTCCGAGTTCCATACTCAAGGACCCCATTCCCTATATGAATTCGTATGGCATTTATAGGATTCCTTGCCAGTGTGGTTTAATTTACATTGGCCAAACTAAGAGAGCTTTAAAATTTCGCTTCAAATAACATGAGGCATATGTTAGAAAAAAGGAAACACAGAAGTCTTCTGTTGCTCAACATTGTTGGTCCGAAAATCACACTTTCAATTTTTCTGCTGCCAAAATTATTCAAAAACCATCTTCTATTGGAGAACTGGATTTTCTAGAGGCATTTCACATTCATAAAAATCTTTCTGTTCTAGTTAACGATCCTAATTCCAATCCAAATTTGCCTTCGGCTTTTAGAGAAATTATGTTTTAGTTCTGGTTTCGCCAACAGATGGCGCCACTTGCTTATTCTTGTCCAGGCTTTCTTATCTTATCTAAACATTATTTCCTATCTTGTTCATTTGCGGTTTTGCAGCTGAAGATGATGGTTCGGTAAAACCATCGAAACTAGTCCTGTGAAAATTTTGTAAATTAACGCTGATTTTTGTTGTTTGACTTCTGAATTAACATAAAATATGGTTTAGGCACTTTGCTTAAATTATTTGAAAGTAGGAACGAAGTGACATATTTTCCCGCGCATGCACAATGTAAAAAGGGAAAGGAAAATATTTTGCCATATATTAAGAAGTTCGCCAAGTGAATTATTCTAGACGCAAACTGGGGGAAAAAAAAAAAAGTCGTCAACGTAAGTTTCTGAATTTTTCCGTAAATCTCTCACCAAATTTTTCGAAATTTAATATTTAGACATAATTTAGTCATGTGTTGTAAGAAAAAGTCCGATTTTGTGTAAAAATACTCATATTAAAACAACGCTGCATGTCAATCTAATATATATCGTAAGTCGCGCTTTCGAGACATGAAAAACGGAATTTGAATTTCGTCAATCGGCCCAGTAGAACGGGAGATATAGAACTGTACGATTATTTTTCCGCAGTGTACCAGGATTCCAGTGTATTGATTAGTAGTTTCGGTTCATGTTAATTACAGTAAATTCTTAATTTTAATAGAAATATTGTGTAACTTTTGCACCATCAAATCCTATTTTGTTTGATTTTTGTCACTTTTATTACACACACATCCCTTCTTTAAAATACTGCTTCCAGTTATTCCTTTGATCCAAGTGATTCGTGCTGGTTCCTCATGCGATTTAAAATTGCTTCTTCTTCATGAAAATGCTCATAACGTTATCTTAATGAACTTTCTCTGTCATGCAGTATAAAAGTATCAGTTTTTTTGGGGGGGGGCTAGAACAAACGTGGACATTTATCTTACTGAGAATGTGGTTTTGTTTTATTTAGATATGAAACTGCATTGAAATCTGAACTTAAACGTTTAACAAATGCAACGCAGATTGTAGAAATATTAGGATATTTGATGCTGGGAGATGTGAAAAAAGTGCAATGCTATTGCTGGGACTCGAACCTGGATTTCTCAAATACGCACCGAGTATGCTAACCGTTACACCACAAAGGCATGCTGGAAGACGGAAAAAATACATTATATACTCCCCCATTTAAGGGGCGACTGAGGATTAGGGCAAATAATCACCAAATCCTGGTGGTGAAGAATCATCATCCACCACCATTTTAGTTCGAGCGGCATTGTAGGTTATGTGGGAGCTGGAAGACTTGAAAAATGTGCGATGCCTTCACCGGGACACGAACCTGGACTTCTCGAATACGCGTCGAATGTGCTAACCGTTACACCAGGAAGCCATGCTGGAAGGAGGCAGTAAATACGTTATAAGTTTAGCAGTAAAATATGTACTAAAATCCAGACCCTTCTTATCCAGTTATCTCGTGCAGCCACATGTTTATAAGCTGCGTCATTTTATATATTTTCCTAAAGTTAAACTATGTGTAAAACAATCGTTATATCATAACTCACTTTATATGAATCGTACGCCACCAGAATACCATTCTACCGATAGTGTGAATGAAGATACCATTATACGTAAATTGAAGTTATCATGCGAAAATGATATATAGATAGATAGATATATCATTTAACACATTGAAAGGTTTTTCTGACATATACATTAATAATTTGACAAAATACAGAATCAGATCAGTGGTCTCGAGGTTACGTGTGATATAATAATTGGCTTCAAAGAACCTAAAATGTTGCTTTGGGAGAAGTTATATTTCGAAAACGCATGCTGATTTGCTGTACGAGTACACATTTTCTAATCAAAATATCTGCTTTTCTTTTGCATTTGTAATACTAATGTAATTTTAAACCAGAGAAATATTAATATTTTTTTTTTGGTCTTTAGCTGAATTTGATTTTTAAATGAATACCTAAATCATGTCTTCGAAATGAGAAACGTTAGAAAAGTTTTATTTCTAATTGAAGTAGACTTATATTTAAAATAAGTCTTTCCCTTCGTTTATCATCAATATTCTTGGCTTTCAAATGTGTTATGCTTCGAAAATCCTAGTTTATGATTATTAAATTTATCGAAAGCAAGCATTAATATGATGCCGCCTCTCTCATGAGAATTTTTTATCCCTGCCTACCTGATATTTAATCTGAGGCGTGTAACCTTATGCAGCACATTGCTCATGACGCAGAAATAAATTAAATGAGAAAAGGATTCTATGGAATATGATGCTTTTCTCGCAGATATTAGATTAAAACAGTGGATTCTACCTAACGCGCAAATTAAATTTGGGATGGATAAAACAAGGTATTTTATGATAAAAGAAGATAGATCATTCTTTATCTTACATGCAGGAAGTTTAATTTATTTATACACATATCACTTAAAATATTTTATTTTAAGCAGCTTTATATAATGATATCTCATCGATTGCTTAATATCATTATGTGATATCAAATATCTGTCATTTTCGTATGTATGCTTTCGAATATGATCTTTAACATATCATGTCATTCATTACTTCTTTCAATACTTTTACTCATTAAAATCGCTCACGCTAATGATAAATAAAATATAACTTTGCAAACATTTTTATAAACTGAAACAAAATACGATGCAAAGCTCTTCGGATGTCTTAGAATAAACTCAAAAATCAAGAAAATGTCTATGGTAGAAGGAACTGAATATTTTGCTTATTTTTTTACAATGAATGTATTAATGATTTTATAAAAAATAATTAAAAATAATTTAGCTTTTTATGAAAAGATATTTCGTAATAATTTCTTATTATTAGGTTCCTAAATTTGAACTGAAGTAATAGTGTGTACGGAAATTTTGAGCATTGATAGGTGTGTGAAAAATGTGCATGTGCATGAATGAACTGGGAACACAGAGGCTGAATTAATTCGTCTGCAGGAATTAGACGCCAAAGTAAAGCAGGTGTGCAGCAACACTAAAACCGCGTAGAAAAGGATCGGTAAAACCGGATGCATTACAACCCAGAAAACATTTACATCCTAAAACCTAGCATCACCTTTGGACATAAGTGATAGATTAGTTCATCACAACATTCATTACAAGCTCGGGTTCTGCAAATCTTGATTAAAATGGCTGCGTAAGGGCTAAGTGAAAGAAGACATTCTAATGCCTGCAAGAAACGCCTCCAATGCTATTAGACTACTCATTAAGCATTGTTCTACTATATCTCTATTGGGGATGACAAGTGAATACAGGTTTCAGAGAAATGAAATACTTGGATGATAATGAAACACAGCTTTATGTGCATGGATGGTTGTATACCCGTCAGTAGGAAACTGTTTTGCCTGGTATTTATAAGCTTCAGTAAAAACCAGATATGAGAGCACTGAACCTCACAAAGAGAGAGTTGAACAGCAATATTCCAAGTATTACAGCATTTGGAATAGGTATCCTCTAACAAATTCTTATTTACCGAATGCAACAACCCAATGGAATACTATGCAATCCAATAGAATAATATGTATCAGTAAGTACATTTTAATCACAAAACGTCAAACAGTCAGAAGTAAAGGCAAGACAAGATACGGCTTAGTAAATTGTGGAAAGTAAAATAACTTTTCTTTCATTAATCCCTGTTTCTATCATAACATTATTCAGCATTATTATCATCATTTTATCTGAAACGAAGCATGGATTATAAAATGCCGTCTAAAAGTACAAATGCTTAATTAACTAAGTAGAAAATAATGGAAATGTTTTATATATATATTAGTGATTATTTTCTGGTGATGACAGACCGTAAAAATCTGTATATGTTTAGATCAAATACTTAACTACTTCGCATGATTTTCCTTATATATATACATATATATATATAAAGTACTGAGTTTCATTATTTTGAAGCAATTATAATGTAAATTCAAGCCTACAATTCTTAATGCTAGATTTATAAATCTCAGAAATCTATTTCAGAAACCTTCTTGAGCCACATAATAGTTTAACGCTTAGCAAATTTCTCGCTTTTGACATAGTTTGTTCAGTAAATCATCGGCATCAAAAATAATACCTTTCCACTTTACTCAAACTATCTGAAAGTAAAATCTTCGAAAGAGCACCGGAAGGTCTGATCTAGATCCCCCAATAAGAAGTGATGAGACAGGTTACTGAATCGATTAAGGCGATTCGCTTCCTTCCTTTCAACCGAAACCGGAAAGCAACCAGTTTCCTTTCTTTTTCCTTTTTTATTTTAACTTTTGGTCCCATCCTTAATTCCTGAAGATTCTCTCGAGAGTTGGTCTGAGCGCTTAACTTCGACCATGCATAACACATGATGTGCTTTATAAGCAGAGAGGGTTTTTTTTTTACCCTGCACCGAGTGTAACAGTGTACTAGATTGAAAGTTTAGGTAAAGGGGAGTGCATTTTAGCCTGAGGGACTTACTTGGTTAAGAATAGTTTAAGTTTAAGGTGCAGTTTGTTATAAATTTTACAATCGATCATCGAAAGTTTAATAAAAGTTTTTTTTGACTACTGCACAAATCTGTTTGGAAGCTTTTTTATTTGGATATCTCCTATCACAGAACTGTAAAATGAGAGTTCGCAAATATTATTTCGAAAGATATATGAAAAGTTTAATATTTACTGTTCTTCAGTTGTTATTTTCCAGATAAGCATAACCAGAGCAAATTCTCTGAATTATGCTAAATGTTGTGAATACTTAACTGTTGTTAACAGAGTGATATATGAAAAAACATCTTTCGAAAGAAGTACGAATATTTGAAAGGTATGGTATTATAAAGGTATTGTATTATAAAGGTCTTATAAAATCATCGCATGAAATTCCTGATATTTAAATTGTAAAATTTACTCAATAAAAACAACTGCACACTGCGTATTCTTATGTAGAAAAACATATAAAGTATGATGATGCTTTTATGCATGTTAATTCTAGTCGTAAATATATTAATGAAAGTTCTGAATACTGGTAATATATTTCAGTTCAGGTTTTGATGTAAGGAAAATACTGCATGGTTACGGTTGTCTAATCACGATACTTGAATGTGAATCAGAATTTATTAGAACGCCCTTAACAAAACAGATTTAAAACATGCTGTAAGCAAACTTGTGAAATCCAGTTCAAAATATCTAATATAATCTTTATTATGCCATACGAAAATAAACTGAGAAAGTTATGAGTTTACTGAACAAATACTTAGTCTTAATTATTAGGATAAGTAAATGATTCTTAAAACTGTGAAATATTAGAAATATAAATAATTCTTTCTATTCTGGTAGCTTATGCATTATTTTTTTCTCGAATTTTCGTTTTCCCTTCTGTCTGCTATAAATATACAAAAATGAATAAACCTTCTTTTTGTAAGTATTTTTGCCAATGATTAGAAGCGCAAGCAATACTTTCTCAGTTTTCAGGTATAACTAAAGTATCATTAATAGCCTCATCTTTGTTATTCAATATTATTTGAAAAAAATAATGCAGTTGATATGAAAATTGATTGTCTTTTTCTTTCTATCAATTAATATCAGTCATTGGCATAAAATAATGATGCTTTTACATTTTGCATTAGTTAGCAAAACATTCGCACAGCGCATTTTTGCATCGAAACAACAAACTTCAAGCAGTCCTAGGAAATGAAATTTTTCCCTGCATATTTGCTTACCATTACTTTGAACGAAGGTGAAATATTGATTATATATTTTCTTTTCAATGTTTCTCCTATTTGAAAACTGAGCTCGTATTTGTGCATCTCGATTCTAAAGACAGAAAGATAAACGTAATAAAATAACTCTGCCAAGTTAAGCTTCCGTTTTAAGACAAACATGTTATTCTTAAAGCTAGAAACTCAGTGTTCGACTAGAGGTTTCGCCTTTCTGTTTTTTTTTCTTTTTGTTTGTTTTGTTCAATTGAAAATATTATACAACTTCTAAAATCTTAATAACGAAATAATAATGTATTGAACGCTACTAAATTGTAAGTTACGAATTAAAAATATCAGAAATCTGTCACTTACAAAAAAAAATAAATAATGAAAACTGTCTTGGTATCAAACGCTTTCAAAACTATTTAAAGGATAGCATAACACTCGACTCTAAAAACTAGGGTTAAAAAATGTCACTGGTAAATTGCTAGTGATGTTTTTAATGCAACCGGAAGAGATAAAATGACGAACAAGTGATTAATAAAGTCAAGAATTCCGCAGCTTGAATTCAAGTAAAGAATTTAGATTGCTGAATTACTTTACGTGATATTATCTTATTTAATTTTTTCCTAGTCTTTACTTGAAATTCTCTATTCTAATTTTTGTTAAAATTCACAACACCGTTCCCAATAAACGTGCAAGTTTGTTTGTTGGAGATGTCATTCTGCGATAAAACAGCGCAAGATTTCATGGCTACCCACGGTAAGTAATTATTATGAATTTGCTTGATAAAGTCGATCTTCACTTGGCCTCAGAGGGCTCTGAATTTTGTGGCCTTTCGAAAGATCGTTCCGTAAAATACCCGCAAAATCATGCATTATTTATGTTGTTAATTAAAAAATTAAAACGTTTTAATTTTCAAAAATTGTAGTAGATATTTTATAATTTCAGATTAGAAATCCATTCAGATATAATTAATTGTAAAACGCGGCTTCATTACTAATTCTTTTGGTGCTCCTCATGAAACTAAAAGAATAACGAATTTAATATTTTGCTTACGATTTAATGTGCTTTAGATACCAAGATTAATGTCTTATTTCGCTTATTGCTTGCCTTACTTATATTGGGAAACTTTACACTGTTGAGCTGATTAAAATTCACGTTCTCTCTTATAAAGCTATATCTTTATCAAACAGTTGTCTAATTATTTTGCCTTCGTTTTTATTTCTGATTTTTCCGTCTCCCTCCAGGATGCAAATGAATAAATGTATTTGATAGTTTGAGACTTCTCAAATCAAGAAAGAGCTTTTTGTAGCTGTCACTATCTTCCTATTATTCCTCAAAAATTCTGAATGACTTGAATTGTCTTTTGCATTGTTAACAGTATTTCCTCGCAAAACGTCAGGAAATCAGGCAACGATTATAGGCTTTGCCTTGTAATTGTGGATCCGTAGACTAGATATATATTTAACGATTTTTAGAGATTCTGACAGCTTTAGTTCAGTCCCTCCAACCATACAACCTAGAGCAATGCAAATAACGTGACTGAAGAGTAAGTGTATATCAAAGAAGCCAACAATATCCGATGGAGACATTCCGGCAGTTTTGATACAGGAATTCGGTAATAAGTTTTGTGGAAGGCAGGAACACACTTCCTATTTTATCCAATAGGAGAGCAGCAGAAGACAGCATTATTAGAATTCATTTTGGAAGCTCAGGACCTGAGTTGGTTTTGAAGGTATTGGAAGAAGTCTCTTAAAATCTTTACCCGTTGCCAGTCTCTTAAATGCTCCCAGTTCTGACGCTTTCAAAGCTCCGCTAACTAAAGGATTTCTAGTAGTAAGCGATAGTCGGTTAAAAATTTAAGCATTCTGAAAATATAATGTGCTATGGCAACAAATCACGGTATTTGTATTGCAAAGAGCTCAAATTCTAAAGTAACTGTGAAATGAAGTTGAATAGCAAAGGCATACGGGAACAGGAAGAAGTGGCCAAAACCGCAGAATTTCTTCATTGCTGTGTGATCTCAATACATTAATCATACAACTTCGTTGCAATTTTGATGGAGACCACCCTGGTGGCCGATCCCAGCCTTCCACTTTCCTTCTACTATCAGTAAACCAGACGAAACGACATTCAGCGCCCTGTTATTTTATGTGCATCTATGCAGCACAAATATTATACGCTTACGAACAATCATGGCTTTTCTGGGATTTAACCCCATACCCAACGATATATCAGCCAGCTTCGCTAACCTCTATTCTGATCATTGCGACAGCAAAGACATAAATATAATCCTGTGGAAATTGCTATCACGCATACAGAAAGGAAGCGGTACTTACAGATAATGCTAATGTGAATGCCGGAATAATCGCCAAGAAGAGTAAGAACACGTACATCAGCATGCTGGTAACTGGCTGTTAACCGTAGTTTCAGAACTTGAAATTGAAAGTAATATGCCGGGGTGCTACGCCGATATAAAATGTAAATTTAGGTAAAATAAATAAACTTAAGTTAAGTTAGCACAGATTTATAAATAAAACTAGATCGTCTTCGAAGGTGACTGAAATAGCTGCCTCTTCTTCAGGAGCTTCTTTTCTTAGCATGCATTCTAAAATCTTTTTGGTAAAGTTTTATGTAACATTTTGGCTCGTGTGAGTTATTTTTTCAATAACAATAGTTAGTTTCTTGATGTAAAATTCTCCAAATACACACAATTTGTGTTATGTCTGCATTTTTGTATTAGATTTAGAGATAAAAGATCTTAGTAATTCTAAAGACAAATTATTATAATAATAAATAAGGCTGCATTTTGATAAAACCCTCCACAACAACGGTACAGGTGGAAGGTAAATCATTTTCTCTGAATTATGCTTAAACACCTCTTAGACTACGAATGGACACGGTCAAGCATGGGTCAAATGGACACGGCTATTCCACATATACAAATTGGCGGAAGGAGAATTTCCTGAAATTTTAGTAATGTGACCCTGTTTAGGACCCAAAAGCTGAACAGAAATATTATACGTAATATATTTCAGTTTACTCGAGATTTTAAAGTAAAAGGTATGCCGATCTCTGTCTAGATGCTATACATTAAATTTCTAATTTCTAATTCAAAAGTTGAAGATGTACATCAAATGTTGTAGTTTTCATTGCCAGTTCATATAATTTCAAATTTAGAAATATGCATTTTTATTAGAATTATGGAAAAATTGCGAATGGCTGTATTCATTAACGAATATATGCTAACTTTTAAACAGTTGAGAAACAGTTGAAAAATTATTTGCATTGATTTACTGGAATGCATTAATATATGTTTAAAACGAAACAAAATGATGATAAATAAAACATGTGATAGCAGCTTGACTTATAAAACATAGGCAAGGAAATTTCTAATAATAAATAAGAAAAATATTAAAAATTTGGAACATTATAAAAAATCCATCTTCACCTTCTTTCAATCACGTCATTAAAGTTATACTAAAGTTTTGGGAGACGAAACGTGATAAATTAATATATCATTCGTTGATTTTATAAGCAAGTGGAACTCAAATTTTAGAAAAATGTTTCCTGTTCATATGAATCAATAAATAATCCTAAATTTCTATTAAAAGCGACATTTTTTCTGTAAGAAACAACCCTAAAATAACAAAAAGAAACATGACATAGAAATAATTGCAAAGGAATGTTCTAGAAATTGCTTTTTAATGAATTAGTAACAGAAATCGAGGAGCTCAGAAATGTACGTTAATAAAATTTATTTCTCAAAGAATTCATTAAGGCTTTTAATAATGATTTCTAATTACACGATTGTAAAAAAAAGGTTATAAGAAGGTTTACTTTAAAAACTGATAAAAATAATAGTAAAATATATAGCAATAGAAGAGTTCTTGGAATGATTTTAAATTTATTTTAAATATTTTATTAAGTATCTTATTCCAGAACTGCCTGAGTAAATATTCCTTCGGGAAATCGAGACATTAACTCTTACAAATGTTTAATAAATAAGAATTAAAGGAATTATTTTAATGAAGGTTCTACGATTTGGAAGTATTTTAACGCTTTCACGTCGCACGCAGTTTGTTGAAATTGTTGATGCGGAAATTGGATATGATTATTTAGTTTGTTTAATAATTTACACATTTTAAAATGGAATACGAAGTACTAAAGTAAAATGATAATTTCCTGACAATTAAAGCACATTTTCCATCACTTCGGAATATGATTCATTGCCCAAAATATTTATTCAATTACATTTGCTTAACTGATTTTATGCATGTTTGTATTTTTTAATTTATATATATTCTTGTGGATTATCTACTTATTAAATTAAATTTTCTTAGCTAGTTTTGGGAGTTAGATATTCTTTAAATATTTAGAGATGTTGAGTTCTTTTGACTCTGAATAGAATTATTTTTATTCTGATGAGAGAATGCTTTGTTTAAAAAGTAGGCAAATGGTCCGGAAGGGAACTACTCTTCTTTTCTAGAGATTTTGAGAAAATATGAAGTAAATTTATGGTAATATTTGAATAATTAGTTACAACAAATACAATATTTACATTTGAAAACAAATTTTGTATGTGCTTTTAATATTATACCCTTAATATCTTATATATATATATATATATATATATATACAATATATATTCCTTTATATATAAAGGTTATAAGGATATTTACTGACGTTTATTTTACATTAAAACTTTACTATCCCTTCTTATTTTCCCCTTCCAGCCAGAATAAATGTGGTTAGTTTTAGTATGCAAATTGAGCTTGCAAACTGTTAAGTATTTAAGTTGTGGCTTTTAGCCAAGATAGAGCTAGAGAAAGAGAGAAGACTTCTCTCCACCTTACTTCACGCGCGCTTTTCAGTCAGTTACTGTCCGTCTTTAAGGCCATAAATTGTGTCCTCTTGATAACTGAAGACGTATTGTGGTTTTTCCGCATTTGGCGTACTGCATACGTAAAGAGTAAAAGGCCAATCTCCTCGTTAATGGTCTTTGTAAAGCAGTTGAGTTTAGTTTTTACTTAATTTAGTTTGTAGTTCATATTTTTTTTTTATGTTCAGACCACAAGTACTGGTCTTTCTATCCCAAAGTGCGGGAGCAGCTGTAAACTGTGAAGAATAAAGGGCAATTAAACCCTTCCCCTTTTTGTGTCGTATCTTCTACAATTTGAACGAACATAGTTTAAAGTAAACTCACTGTTGCACATCAGGACACCAAAATGTTTGCCAAAGCAATTAAGCAATTAGAGGAAATAGTAGTCCTGACTAGGTCATTAACATCTAGTTTGCCTTTTCAGTCTTGCACAAGGTTTAAAATCTTTGGCTTTAAACTGAACTCTACTGTGTGTTTATGTACTAAAAAAATTCCACTACAGTTACGAATATAAATATTTTAAGAATTTCATTTGAGAACACTAAAGGATTTAGCCCTAAATTAGCTTATAAAATTAATTTGATATTAAGTCTGAAAACGTCACATTATAGATCATAAATCTGAATTTAATATCTCTTTAGTCTAAACTTTACTACCTTGATATATTATTTGACTTAGCACATTGATTGACAAGAAAAAGGCATAGTGTTCTAAAATTAAATTGAATTTTACCTAACTGATAAAGTCCTTAAATCTAATTAAAGCCTATTTATATATATAATTAATTAATGATGCGTAACAAACAAAAAATTTATTTTCATTTTTTGTAGTATAAGTGATTGTAAAATCAAAGTAGATGAGACAAAATATCATAAAAGAGTTGATTAAAAAATTATTTTTTTGCCCAGAAATTTAATCTTCAGATAAATGAATTTAAGTACTTAACTATAAAGATTTCCAAGGAAGGTTGCAAACATGTATTCGCAAATAACATGGTAGATATTATAAAAACAAGTAGATTATTTATTGAATTCATACGAAATTATTATTTCTTTTTCTAATGATGAACGCTACCCTTTATAGGCGTTGCCACAACTAAGGCCAGTTACGGTGGTCACTTTATTATGGAGGCACTTAATAGGTGGACCGCCGTTGCTTGCTATGAAGGAACAGGCAACTGATGAGATGTCACATTCTTTTAAATTGTTTCCTTTCCATTTCTGAAGTAGATATTTCATATTAAAGTCTCAGAACTGTTAATTATAAGCATAGTGGACATTTTTATTTAGCATTTTCTTATAAATGGAATCAATATGAATGCAATTAGAGTGGCTACAGGCCATACTGCAAAAATAATAATCTTACTGGCCTCTGTAAGCTGTATAGTACGTTTTTGAGTCCAACTACAGAGAAAAAAAAACACATTCTCACTTCTTAACGGATATTCTTATAGAATATATTATAAATTCATGTACTAAATTTAGAAATGTCGTCTATGGTGTAGATGCTGAAGTATACTATGGAGGTCCTTGAAGTCACGATGATAGATTGTATATTCATAATGAAGAAGTTGCAAATGTGGCTCAATTAATATTACTTTTTATTTATTTGACCAAATATTTAAATGAACCAACATAAATAACTGGGCACCATAGCGCCTGTTTTTGGAGAAGGTTATCGGTATCATCACCTAGTTAAAATATAATTTGAAGAGAGACAGAACGGAAATAAAGACAGCAAAAGAAGCAGAAAATAAGTGTGAGGTGTGTTCGAAACGAATTCTTAATTCAGAGTGAGTTAGTTTCGATTTTGATTTACATTTCGCTGGCTAATTAATAGATGTCTAAAATTATTATTATTTTATTTATTTATTTATTTATTTTTTACAAAAGGTCATTAGTATCATGTAAAAATCATAAGATGCAACCGTGTTGCTCTTTTCTTTTTGCAACAATATCAAAAATGTAAAGAGGATGTTTTAAAACAGGTACGATTAGCGTGAAAAGTTATTTTGTTGTTTGTAGTCGAAAATGTTAATTAAAATACAACTTACCATTTAAATCTGCTACGAATGAAAGCTTATTTATTCTGCGTGTATAATGTACCATTTCGACTACGAGTTTGTTCTTCGTTATGCGTCTTCAAAATATCTAAATTATTATCTACGTTCTAAGAATCTGCATTATTACACTAATATTCACAGTAATTTTAACTATGAGACATAAACTAATTTATAATCATGAAAGGAAATCAACAATTATACATTCAAGTTGAGCAACGGAATAATGTCAGATGCACAAAATCTGATTCCTTTAATAAAGGAAAATTAAATTTATATTTTACTCACTGTAGTTTGCAAATAAATATCCTAAAAAACTCTTACTTACGTTACCTGATAATCTTCCACGGCGCTATAACCTTTATTAACTTCATTTTTTGTATTCCAACCGTTTATAAGGTTTTTTTCCTCCCTCCTCTGTGCCTGCCATCGTCCTCGACGTGTTTTCAAGAGGTCCAGATTTCGAATCCTGGCGTCATTGTGGGATTCTTTAGTTTCCTGTCATTAAATAATTTTGTAAAACTCTACACGCGACACCTGAACTAAAAAGTAGTAGACAACAATTTATGATCAGCAGGATTTGTCGACTGGGTCTCCTATTCTCCAGGTCGCTCTTTAAAAAAGGGTATTTATAAGGGGTTACTTTTTGGGGTTAATGGAAGCACGCTAAACGCTTAGTCGGAAATTTGAATCCCATTTTCCAGTTCCAGCAAGGATATAACCTAATGAATCTACACAATTCCCTACATCTCCCATAAGAATGAGATAACTTACATCGGATACGAATGTGTCAATGAAGATAACGTGCACATTTCCAAATTGCTACTGTAACAGGATTTCATTTGCGTCAAAACAATACTAGTGTTAGTCAAGTGCCAGGAATGGCACATAGTTTAACGAAATCTATCAAAAGCGAAATATGCTTTTATAAGCATGCATCCAGAAGAAACAAACCTGTCATACTTAAGAACTACAAAATGTAATAAAAATAACGATTTATCAATTTTTAATAGCAGCAAGTAGAGCACGGGTATGTTGACAGCAATCATAATTTCAGCATAAGTTGCAAAAATAAATAAATAAAAGCAAAAGAAGTAAACACGTCATGGAAATGTTCCAACGGACGCTTATCAAGAAAAAGACCATATTTGTCAGGTTGCTTGTTATACAAAGGTTTTATACAGCATTAATATCTTATTCGGCTGCACAAAGATGGCTTCAGAGCAAATTAAAACTATATATATAAAAAAAAATTATAAAACGCTGCTGGCTTTAAAAAATTCTGAACGGTCTCAGATTTTAGCGGTCGCTTTGTCCCTTTATTATTAAACATTATTTTCTTCGCATTTACGTTATGTATATAATTCAACACGAAAATTAAAAAAAAAAATAAAAAAAATAAATAAATAAAAGTATCATAGTAGCATACATTTAGATTTTCCGATATTCGCATACAATTTTCTGGTTTCCTTTCAGTCTTGTCTCAGTTCATCGTATCAGTGTTCAGTTCTCTAAGATGGCTTTGCAAAACATTTTTTTTCTCTTTTCATTATTAACTTTCTGTGTGCTTACTTTAATTGTCAAGCATCACGGGAGCTTACGCCGCATAAAATTCGATTCAACAGCAAATCACAAAATATTTAAAAACAGCATATACTTAGAATTTCCGATAGACAGACTAGCGCTGGAGGTAAAAATATTTTATTCCGAACAGCGTTGCCACTGCTTTCGTTGAAATTGTTGAGATTGTTAATCAAAAATCCGTCAGTTTTACTAATTTTGAAATAGGCAGTAAAACCATTTCAAAGGTTGGGCAATTGCAAATTCAAAATGCGGCTTTCCAGGTACCCATGTTCGGGTGGAGGAATAGATTGTTAGAGATTTGATATGGCTCTAGGTACCGTTGCTTTTGCAGAATGTGAGATAAATGCACACATTCATGCAGATTCTTCATTATTTAATTTCTTTAAATAAATACAGGGCGATAATATTTGGTTGCAACAATTTAAAAAAAGATACGCCACAAAATGCCATTTCGAGACTAATATCCCTTTCAGTTCTAAAGTTGCATTTAGGCTATTAATATGAAAACATTCAATTAGCTTAAATTCGGTTCTCTTAAAATATATAAATATTGACTTCTGATAATTCTGATATAATAAAGTGACGTGAATTTATGACTCATAATGACCCTTATTTTACGTCTGATACTAACTTTGACTCATATCATATCTCGACGACGGAACTAATTTGTATCATCTAATATTCAATTCTATCGTTGTACGTTTCAGGTAAAAACCCCAAGAAAATTTCGCAAGAAAGGTTGACATGACATACCATATGCGAAAAGGGTTAATAAATAATGTTTTTAAACCTGTTGTTTTAAAGAAATAACTGTAAATATTTCAATTGATTTATATCAGTGACCAGAAAAGGGTTGATTCCTTTTATCAAAAAGCGTTATTAAAGTGAAGCGATTTTGTTTTGGTCAAATATAGCTGCCAGACTTTATATAAAAAATGAGTCAACCAAATATTTGAGCCAATAAAAATATTTTTTTGGATATAAATTAAAAAATGCCTACCTACTCTATTTTAAAAGTACTGAACAATTTGGTATCAATATTAAAATTAAATGTTCCTTTGAAAAGAATCATAGAAACAAGGTATGAATGAATACATAAAAATTTGTATTTGACTATAAAAACTAGTCTCTAAATAGAACAAAATCGGGCTTAAGAATGAGAGAGCAAATATTTACAACATAATTCACAAAGGAAGCATACAAAATGCACATGCAAATACACAAAAGCAAATATTTTAATTTGTGCTACGAGAATCATAAAGTGTATCTTTGTATGCACAATATATTAATATTATTGCACGTCTACTGTCACTACATCAAATGGAACAGATTTTAAGACAGTACTTTTTAACGACGAATGGGTAGCACATTCTTACTGCCTTGTACAAAGTATTGTAATCACGAAAAATTCAGGGTACTATATTTCAACGAAAATATCCATTTTAACCGTTATCGAATGCAATTTAGCGATGTTTTTGCGTGATATATGTACGTAAGGACAGAATAAAGGACCCTTTTTTCCCCAAAGAAATTATAAAATTGATTTAAAATGGATTCAGAAGAGATATTGTTCGTGTCGTCTGTACCTACGTACGTATGTATGTATCTCGCATAACTCAAAAACTAGAAGTCTATGAAAGTTGAAATTTTGTATATAGGATTGCTGTAACATATATTTGTGCACCTCCCATTTTGATTGCAATCTGCCACACCCAAAGTATATAAACTTTATTTACCAACATATAAACACAGTTATATGTTGGTAAATGATGAATTTTTTGCTTTAAAAATTATTGAATTTTGTTCTTATCTTCCGGCTAAGGCTTTATAGCCTTAGTGCACGCAGTAGTTGTAGAATTATAAACAATTTAAAAGTTGTTTAAGCCTATTTTTTACCATTTCAGCCATGTTTGTTTACATTTAAAGCTTAGCAGAATAGTGAATTAAGTTTCTTTGCACTTTTAGTGTCTTATTGCCGAGTGGGACTAAAAGGAAACTTTTAGCTTTGTGTGCTTAGAAAATTTGCCTTCTTGCCTGCTAATTGTTATTTTTTGCGTAGAATAATTTTAATTGCAAAAAATGTTTTATTAATTGTTTTAACTGTATTTGGCGTTTTACGTTTTTTATATCTTTTAATTTTTTGTTAAAATATTTTGAGTTTTTATTCATTTTTGTCCCACCGCGAAGTGAGAACTGAATTAATTGAATGAGAAATATATCTTAAATGAAATTCGGTAAAATAAGTTTAAATGAAATGCAAGAAAAAGGGCGTATTATTTAATATTCCGTACAAGGAAGTCAGGTGGTGTCCCCATCAGCTTTTTTCAAAGCATATTCCAGCAACAGATTAATTCAAACAACATTTTGAGGTTGATTACTTTGTGATGTTTACTAAAATATTTCGTTATACGCCTGTGATACTGTAAGCAGATAACTCTGTTCAGATTCTATTAGACGGTTAAACTTATTAACTGAATCCTAAGGGCGTGATTTTCTCTTTATAAATAGTAATAATGTCTGTTTAGGGAACTTGTATTCAGTAGGAAACAGAATTTCGTATATTTAAGCAAACTATGCGCATTCATTTTTCGTTAGTGTCTTCTGATTCAATAATTGTACTGAATGCTGAATTATGCGTATTGGGGATTTACTATCCATTAATTACGTGTGTCGGTGATTACTATAGTCACCCCTGATGAAGACAAGTACTTGTGACCTTTTGACAGCTCAAGAGTTTGAACTCAAAAGTTTTGATGAACTCAAAGCGCTACTAAAGATTTGACATATAACAACATCATACGCTATTTAATTCATTTCAGTTGTTCAAGAATTAGAAACGTCAGTGGAGAAAGCACTAACTTGGGAAAACTGAAACGTAAAGGAAGATGATTTTAGAAGTTTTTCATACGAAAACATCGTGATACAAAGACTTATAATGAGATTGAATAGTGTGCGGAGAATAATGAAAGTACATTCAAACCTGCTTTTTGTGCGGTGTAGAGACCGCATAAAAGAAAACGCATAAAAAATCGCACAGAACTTCACGAGTAGATATAAAATATAGTTTTCTCAACAAAATTAAAAAGTATTCTTTTATGCGGTGAATAGAGCCCGCTTAAAAAACGTTTTACGTCGAAAATAATTCAAAACCTCAGGAATTAGCTAGGAATTGCTTATTTGAGCGAAATCAAGACACGAAGATCGGCAAATACTTAGAATCTCATCAAATCTTTTAGAATATGATTTCGAAAACAAACATGTGAACATTTTTAAATATTGTATTTGCATATGTACTTATTTTACACATTCAAAACTTTCTTAAAATGTTTAACCATTATCTTTCGCAATCTGAATATACGCGAACTTACTTGTGCTAAACTGGTCCAAAATCGCTTTCGTAACTTGAAGATACTCCTCGCACTCGTTTAGAGGAAACGTTTTTTCAGTTACCATATATTCGGTGATTAGTTTTTTCTATTGCTTCACTAGATACTTGTATATGTTTCGGTAGCCAGTTATACAAGATTGACGCAGATTGAGGCTCCTTTTGGAATTTTGAAGTTCTTTGAGAATTGGCATAGACTGGAAGAAAATGACAGTATAATTTACGCAAAGTTGGAGTCCTGCTTAGATTTTACCTTCTGTTATATAATCGTATAATTATGTTCCAATTTGGTGGAAATTTTCATATACCACACAAAACAAATCGCCCAAAAAAAATCGCACAAATACAAAATTGCACAAAAACAAGTTGGAGTGTAATAGCAAGAATATCAACTGTGGGTCAATGTAATAATACAGACAAGCTGGTTGACCATAATGATAAATAAAATTCAAGTTAATCGATGTATCAAATTGTTGCCACCAAATATTATCGCCCTGTATTATTGTATAGTTTTGTAAAGCATTTGTCGAATTATTTGAAGAATATCTTCATGCCTTTTGATAAGAAAATACAACGTACTTTTAACAGACATTAGACATGTAATTTTTATAACTTGTATCTTTATTTATTATAACTACTGTTTTAAATGGTTCCAATTACAGAGTATTAAAAATAGTTCTGTATCGCCCGTTTTCCAGGGACGATTGACAAAATTTAACTTGTGTTTTTCATGTCTCAAAAAAGCGGCTTATTATATATATTATATTTACATATAGCATTCTCCTAACATAGGTATTTTGACACAAAAGTTGACCTTTTCTGAAATACTATACTTACTTTTTCTATATTTCAATTTTACAACTGAAATTACACCAAAGTGCCAAGTTTTGTTAGAATCGCATGAGTAGTATTTAAAAACTTAGTTCTCTAAATTTTAGCTTCGTAATGTAAATTAAATTTAGTATATATTTATGTTATTAAACGTAAAAGATTACGTCTTGCGTAGTTTGGAAATTTAGGTTCAACTCAAAATAAATTCGTAGCTCTTTTCTGATTTGCTTTTTCAGTAATTTTTTCTAATTTTTCAGTAATTTTTATAGTTTTTCGAAATTTGTTTTTAATTATAACCTATAAAATGTTTACCATCGTCTTAAAGTAGATATATTTCTAGGCACATCAGAAATTTATTCCAAATTTTCTAAGATGTACGTGAATTTATATATTAGCGCTTTTTGAAATTTGGCATATTTGTTATAAGCGATAATAACGTCAAATATGGTCAACCCGCTTTGTTAGAATTATTTGAAAACATGAGCGATGCACCATTTATTCTGTTGCGCCTTGCGAAAGGGAAACTGGTTACCATAATGTTAGGATTCCATCAAGTGAGTTATTCTTGGCGCAAACTGAAGAAAGTGCGTTTATAATTTGAAGTTTATAATTTGAACTTTTTCAAAAGTTCAAATTATAAATTTGAAAAATTTATAATTTGAAATTTATAATTAATATTTTATAATTGAAATTATAAAATTTCTCATCAAATTGTATAAAATTTAATAATTAAACGTAATATGAGAAGTAGAATCAAAATATAGAAAATAATATTATTTCAGAAAAGTCGCATTTTATGCTAAAGTAACTATGTTAGAGCATATAAAAATCTAATATAAATCCTAAGTTGCACTTTAAGACATGAAAAACGCAAGATAAATTTCGTCATTCAGCCCAGTAGCACGGGAGTAGAACTTTCCTCGCCCTTTCTCTCTTTTTTTCATTTAGTCCAAAGGAACAATTTGCCCATAACGACTATTAATTTCGTTTTGGCATTTTATGTTGATTCACTACAAGCATTGTTTCACGTTTAAAATTGTTGCGACCAAATATTATCGCCCTGTATTATATTTAAGGAAATTGAATAATGAAAAATCTGCATAAATGTATGTAGGTTTCTCGCACTGTGGTAAAACAACGGCATCTAGAGCCATAAGATTTTGAATAATGTAATTCTCCTGCGAATATGGGTATCTGGAAACTCGAATATGAAATTTGGAATTTGTTTCATTATCGATTTCATAATTTGTAAACCTTTAACGAATTTTTGATTAACAAATTCAAGGGTTTCAAAGCGAGCAATGGCAAAGTTGTACAGAAAAAAACATTTTTATCTCCAGCGCATGATACTGTATATCGGAAATTCTAAAGATATGCTCAATTTAAAATTACTTTGCGATATTGCTGTTGAACTGAATTGTATGGTTTAAGTGCGAAGACTGCTGGGAATGTGTTCCACACGTTCTTGCATTTTCAACATTTGCAAGTAAATTCCATCTTTCTGTAATATCTAGCTAGCTGATCACTTTATATCAAGGGATCACTTGGTATAAAAATCTACTACACTTGAAATATATATCACTTGAAGCTAGTTGATCACTTTATATCAAGGGTTTTTCTGGATACTTCTAATACATTTACCATTTTGAAAACAGTGAATAATTCAATTTTTAACACAGAGTGTTAATTTGTAGAGTCTTTTTATGTTCAGAAATATTTACACATTTTGCTAAGCAAGTAATAATTTAAAAATGACTATGATTATTTTTGTGATACATTTTCGTTTAAATCAAAAAAAAAAAAAAAACGGTGACAAGAAACTATGCTAAAGCATTTCTACAAAACTCTCCATAGTCTGAGTTAATGACATTAGATACTAACGCTTTTTAAACAAATTACTTCATTACAAGGAACATTTTGATGATAATTCGTTTTAACAGCAAAGCTTTTACTAGACATAAAATGCTGTATCAGAAAATGATTAAAGTAATATATTTCAATATTTAGTACAAGATCTATGTAAATAAATTTGAAAACTACAAGTGGCTTAAAACAAATGTGAGCCGCTATAATAATTTTGAAATCTGTGACTTATTTGATCTTTCAAGTTATCGTCTGCTTACGATTTTTC
This sequence comes from Stegodyphus dumicola, assembly GCF_044657685.1. Taxonomy (NCBI): domain Eukaryota; kingdom Metazoa; phylum Arthropoda; class Arachnida; order Araneae; family Eresidae; genus Stegodyphus; species Stegodyphus dumicola. The sequence continues at coordinate 90,781,832 of NC_140772.1, read as the reverse complement.
ATCTTAGCAAACAAGAGACAATAGTCAAAAATATTTTACATTCCAGAACTAAGCCCAAAGATTCTTCTGAAAATTTTTGATTTTCATCATTCCACAGATCAGTTCACAAAATCGCACAAAAGCATTCTTACTGAAATCTTAATTTTCTATTCATTTTCACGGCATTCATGCAAAAAAGCAGAAAGCGGAATATATTTTACATTCGGAAAGATAAATGAAAATTTCGAAGTAGAACGTAAGAAGGTAATCCAATAAGCAGGAAAAGGAAAGTAAACTAAACAGTTGAATTTCACAACCGTTTTATTGATGTTACCTTTTTCTTTTGTTGCGGAAACAGGACGTTTCCTACTACTGAGGCTCACAAACGCATCCTTAAAAATATGAAGCTTGAGAACAAGAATGCACATGATAGTATTAGAGATTCACCAGAATAATCCGGTTTCAATAGAAGAAACAGAATAAAGAAATATTTTTTGAAGAGACAGAAAACGGAAATGCTATAACAAATACGTTCTTCTCAATGCATAATATTTATTTGAAAACAGAAATAAGATCTCAGACAGGAGCATACCAAACAAGGGAACTGAATGTATTCTCTGCAGGATACATAAATCCTATAGACGCTGATATCCATAGGTCGCAACTTCAAAGTGCACTATCATTTCAAAATCCAGTTCCAGGCATAACACATGAAACTTTCTGAACGAAAGTCCGTCAGTACTACTAAGAATATTTTGAATTCTTCGAACATCTAGGATTGTTATTAAAACTTCTGAGAAATCTGTGTCATTTGAGAAAAGTTGGAGAGAAGCTTCACAATCTTTAGCCATGCATGTTTTTATTAGTATAAATCTCGTTTATCAGAAATATAAGTCTCTATGAAATTCTGATAAAAATAGCCTGCAGAGAAATACTGTTAGACCAAGAATGAAAACATCACGAATAGAAATACACCTGTGTATGGGAGGAATGCTATCGATGGGCCACTTTTACAAAATGATCCTTAAGCGGACTCATACACCTTAAAACCCATTAAACCCATTAAAGATCTTCGAATATGTGACTGTTGCAAGAATTGGGAGAACTTATTTGTTTTAAAAGCAAATGCTTCCAACTTCTTACAGCTGACTACATAATATAGCTGCTTTCTGAAATAGTAAACAGAAAGTTTGTGTTGCCACAAATATTTTTTATAATTTTATCCGCTTTGTGACAAAAATTTTTGTCATGCTTCCACCTTGCGCGCACAGTTTAAAACATTCTGTTGTATAATTTGATTCCATATTTAATATGTAGCTTTCATAACATTTGCAAACTATTGTGAACCAAAAATTCTAAGAATTTCATGTTAAACTTTAATTTTATTTGGAGTTGAGTTTATAAAATGTATTTTATTAAAAAACTCTGTAATTTTCTAGCGCATAAAATTTTTTAATATCAAAATATTCATCAAATTTTGGGTTTAGCTAGACGATAATGCCCATATAAAGAATTCCATCAACTTTCAAGTATGCATCATTAGCCATTTTTTAAAATATTATGCGCGCAAGTTGGAAATATGACGAAATATTTTGTCAAAAAGTGGATCAAATTACAAAAATATTTGAGGCGACACAAACTTTCTGGTTACTAGTTCCCAAAGCAGCTATATTATGTAGTCAGCTGTAAAAAGTTGGAAGTAATTGCTTTTAAAATAAATAAAATATCCCAATTCTTGCAACAGTCACATATTTGAAGATCGTAAGGGGTACTTTCCATACTACACATATCTAGGAATAGACGTTATAATTATGAAATGTACAGTAAATATTAGAAAAATAAAAATAGGTGCCACTGGCCCGTCTCCTTCATTGAGCCGGGGAGTTTCTATGGATGGACCGGTAGCTATTTTTTCTCTAATACAGTATCATCTTAATACAAGTCAATAAAATGGTTCAAACTATTTTGAGCATGATTCGTAAATATAAAATGCCGGTTAGAAACTAAAACAGCCCACTGAAAATACATTGAAACATACTGATAGCTTCTCATTATTCACAAGAAATCAGTAAATGAATTTTAGTTTAGACTTGATAATCATAAAATAGGCCAAAAGCGAGAATCTATGAAATAACATTGAATTTCGTTCATTAAAAACAATTAAATGAAAATTTAAAATTTGGGGGTAATTTGTAGTTCGGATAGTACAAAAAGAATAATAACTTGAAAACTTTCAAATAGCACAAAATAATTATTAAGCTTACTACGAATATTATGATATAAATTTTCCACAAATTATTTCATCAATTATGAGTTCAGCTACATTTTTCGCAATAATACATTTTGACCTCCTTTCTACATCAGCTCATTCCTTATGAACTCACACTTTACACGATAGACACTGAATTCTGCCTTCCTTGCAGTCATCACAACAGACAGCACTGAACCAACGAAAATCAGATCATTATATAATTATAGATTTAATTATTTCTGATAGCTTTTTACTAAATCATATATAGTGAGTGACATTTTATTCTTCAACTTGAAAAAGTTGCAAACCTCGATATGGCTTCCATGGTTGGGCCACCAGTCCATTCACAGCAACGCAAGCTGGCTCATTGAAGGCAACTAGCAGGTGGTATGTAATACGTCCATGATTTTGGTTATAACAAAGCAAACATCCATTGTTAATGCATTGTTAATATAATAAATATATATTCATTGTTAATAATAATGATGATTGAGCACAGTTTTACATGTTATTAATAACAATTAGAACATTATAAGGTATTTCTCCCGCCTTCTTAGCATGCTTTCGTGGTGTGGTGGTCTACACGCTGAGTGCGTATTTTAGAGGTTCGTGGTTCGATTCCCGGTAAAGGCGCTGCATTTTTTTCGTTTTGTCTGCTTTCAGAAATACCTAATATCTCTGCATTTGCTCCCGAACTAAAAGGGTGGCGGATGATAATTCTCCCCACCCAGGACTTGGCGATTGGGTCCCTTAAAAACCCCAATCTTTCCCTTTAAAAGGGGAAGTATATAAGGTATTTTTCCCGCCTTCTTAGTGAGCTTTCGTGGTGTAGTGGTCTGCACGCTCAGCGCGTAATTGAGAGGTCCGCGGTTCGATTCCAGGCGAAGGCGTTGCTAATTTTTCATCTTGCCTGCTATAAAAAATACCTAACGTCTCTACAACATTATTAACGTCTTGCTGATATCTATATTTTCTTTACATTGACAAATTAGAAGAAAAGTACAAAATATGATCTTCCATCTTCTTGTAAAGCAAACTTGTTTGAGCGTAGATCAACTGCCAATCAAGATGGTGGTATTCAAGTTTCATGTGGTATACTAAACAATCAACATGTAGCGCATACTATCAGTAATTAGAAAATAATGGAGTTGGATCAACGAAGGAACTGGCCCATCGATAGCAACCTTACCCAAATTCAGTAAAGAAAGTGCAAAATAAGACTGGACAAAAGAATTAGGCCCGGCTATCTGATATAACCCATAAAGATTGAAAAACTGTATAATTATGAAATTTTTATATTTTCTGTGCAATCAAAACAAAATGTGTATAAATAATTGCATATAAATTAAAAATATATCTAATAATTTAAGACGCAAGTTTTAATTTTTTAAATTACTTTCAGAATAATTTGATTTTTTCCTGCTCAGTAGAGCTCGATTTGATGGCGCAAGATCTCCATAAGACATTGACTTCATATATAGCGAAATCTGTTTAAGATATGAATTTGCTTTGAAACTAATCTTTCAGAACCGAATAGCTTAAAAGGAATTTAACCACTAAAAATATTAGCCTATTCGAATATTACTATGTTCCGAAACTTTGCTATTATCGCAGATATTAAAATCCAAGCTTTCCCTTTCCGTCAAAATCTCTTTCTGACATCTTTCAGTCCAAATATTGCATATTCCTGTGCTTTAAAAAAGTTATAAGCATTGGGTTATTCTTCGAATACTTTCTGTCAAGTTAAGTTGTAGAATCCCCGTATAATGTATCTGAGATGATAATGGCATATGCAACGTCTCTGGTCTGTGCTCACAAATCAGCTCACTGTAACTTTTGGAAGTGATGAGATATTAAAAAAACTGTTATACATGGGACTATGCAACAATTTATACCCTCGTGTTTTAGCTAGAGTGCAACAATTTCGTTATCGTTTCATGCTTGATCTTTCCATTGCGTGGATTCGTAACAATGTTTGGTAACCTGGTTGACTATTCAACCAGGTTACCAAACATTTTCCGCACTATAATCTCCCCGTAGGTGATTTTGAAACCTGTATAAGTGTTATAAACGGAAGAGAAACTTCTGTATATTTTCGTTTTGCTGATTGTTATAAAGACATTAGGTATCAGAAAGTGATCTAGACACAAGTACCGCATAATGTTATATAAGAAACACGAAATCTATGAAAATTCATGTTGATACCATGTGCGTTATCTGATTGCATTTAGATGAACGTTTTCCTACGTAGCTCCTCCGCTTGTATGGGTCTAAGCGTTTCGGCAGAATACCAGTCGCGGTAGAGTTATTTGTGATTAAATAGTAGTGTAAGAAATAAATTCACCTCATTCACCTACAAAAAAACTGTTTGAAGGGAGAAAACAGCTTTGAAAGTTATCAAAATTTTATATTTTCAAATTAAGAACCATATTTTTATTCCTTTTCTTAAAACATGATGTGCTGAATATACTGCAATTTATACATAATGTGACTTTTGTTTTCATTTTATTTATAAAATACCTTTTACCTTCTGTAAATACCTGCGCTATTTTAATCAAGAAAAAATTGAAATATAACAATATATATTTCTCAATGTTAACGATACATGTGTGCAAAGAAATAAGATGTTTCGTTTGTAAAAATGTCTATCCATATAGTGGGTATAAAATTCAAATATCTATCACAACTATTTTTGAAGACACTCAGTTTTATGAGCAATATATAAGAAAGGATAACTCATAGAGAAGTATTTTTAAATCTCGCTATTAATAATCTTGAAAACTCTAGAGATTTTGAAACAAATTGCAGCAGCTTTCGAGATAGCTTTTCATTTTGATATACATCGATTGATTGCTTGAAAAATATCCAATCCTTTCTAGTGCAGCTTGTTACAATCTCAGCTATAGCCACGAAAATTTTTGACAGGCAATCCATTAGTGTAGCGTCCGTCAAAAAAGGAGACTTTCGTTAGAACATGGTTTACTTCTTTAACACATAGCTGGGCTGCCTATTTTGGATACACGCATTGGAAGAATCTAAATAATATTGATTTAAAATAAATTGTTTCTTACCGTCTTTACCGGTTTAAAATAAAATATTTTGTAAAAAATAAAACGAACTGCTAAACTTGTCTAAAAAGACGTTGAAAAATGTAATTGTTCAAAGGTGTATTCTACGTGTGTGTGTGTGTGTGTGATTATGGCAAAGCCTCGAGGGCTATCTGCCTAAGGGGAGGGATGCCTTCGTGGAGGACTTTCTAAGGGAAACTGGCTCGTATACACGTTACACATGGGGAAAACCACGAAAACACCCATGCAGCCAGCCCGTTCGCGGGATTCGAACCTCGGACCGAACTACCAGTGTTCAGCGATTTTACCGCTCGGCCGCTGGTGGGCCCCGGTGTATTCTACGAAGAAGATACTTCATATAACATTCATTTTACAGCAACGCAGTTCCAGGTTGCCTTGAAATTCAAATGAAGGGTAAAGAATATTTTAGGTAATTAGATAGCTAAAATTAAGAAGCGACGTTTCTTAAATTAAAAATATATTTATGATTTTAACATAAAATTTAAAAAAAATTAAAAATCTAAAATAGATCTGCAAAATACTCTTTTGTGTTATTTTACGTTACCTTGTAAGAATAATTTTAATTCTCTGGTATCTAAAATGATATCCCAACAAACGTTTTATTGCTTTCCCGTTTTGAATTTCTGTCGTTTAAATATTATTAAAAATAATGTTTCCTTCTCACAGATACATATTAGAAGCAATAAATAATATTTATACCAAAGGTTTGCTACTCGAATTAGCACTTATAATTAGGATACGAATCACTCACTCTTTTGTGTTATAGGAGACTACTTCGAATACGCGTGACTACTTTTGATCACTCTTTGATAAGAAATGGCACTTTTAATAAAACTTCATATATCGATGAGATTTCATTACTGAATCTGTCATTCTATTTGTAAATATAACTTTGTCAGGAAGTTTTAAAAACTGTAAGAAATGGGAAAACAAAGTATTGTTTTAAATATTTAAATGAAAATTCTACTAAGGAAATTTACAAGGAGGTTCTACTAAGGTCAACTTACAGTCCATTTTTTATGAACAACGGAATATACAAGGGGGAATAATGTATTAATGATTTAATTCATTTAAAATATTTATTTACAGTGAAATTAAATAATATTTTCTTTTCATTCAGGCAATACATATTTTTTTATACAGATACGCTGCTGTTAGAATGAGATGGATTCCATTTCCTTTCATGTATGCTACTAAATCTCTACCAGCTGATGTAAAGGGGGTGCTAACATTTTCTCTGCGATAAAGTTCTTTGATCTCGTATCTCTGTTAAAGAATATTTATTAATTCTTCTTATGTGAAAAGTAACCGAATAAAATTATCTTCTTTTCTTTAACACACTAGAATATTTATCTCAACACAAATGTTATTTTACGTATTTCCTATTATAACTAAAATTCTGAAATTTCTTTCGTTAAATAGTCTGTGAATAAAAGTAGGGCTTCTATTTCTTTAAAATGTTTCATTTAAAATGCACAGCAATTTGTAATTAATAGAACTTGTAATAATCTTGATTTTCAATAATATGATATATGCCTAAAATGAAGTCGGTACTTTTCTTATGAATTAAAGTCTTTTGTTGCTTTATGGCAAAGAGAGATAAGTGGAAAAACCATAAATATTCGAAACAAAGGCAAAAATTCAATTGATAAATTATGCTCTAAGTCCACTGGCTTGCGAAAACTTCCCAGGTAATGAATCAATTGGAAATATTCGTAAATCCCAAAAGAACACTACAAAAGAACGCAGGCTAATTATTTCTGAACTTGACTTGGTGGCATTGCTGAGGGGAGGATGTTCTCTTCATCCCCTCTTCATTCTGCTCTTTTGCTTTCGGCGACAAATTCGACTCTGGAGGATAGCCGGCGACAGGTCGTCAAAGGGAAATAGAGTTGAAATGTTTCCTAATATATCTGTTCCCTTACAATAAAGTCATATTTCCGTTAATAAATCCGCATCTGGAGAATGGAGAGAACTGAAGTATCGGATAACCAGTACGTGGCTTTACCAATAGTACTGTTTATACTGACGGTGCGATAATTGATTTTCCAAACCTGATTTATGCGTACCTCTAAATTAAGAAATTGGAAGTTTTGTTCGAGTTAGTTTTAACTCTCATTGATAGGTTGGCTGCGGAGTGTAAACATAATTTATTATACGTTATTGCATGTATAATTTAAGCACTTGAAATAAATGAAATAGGGAATACTGTTGTTGAGAATTTATTTTATCGGAGATTAAATTGAAAAGTTTGATGAATTCATTGAAAAAAAAAAAAAGGTAATTTTTAAATGCCTTTCATTTGTTTCAAATTATTAAATGTGATATATCTTCTTCGAAAATACTTTTGTTTCTCATAAAAAAGAATTTCTAATACCTGTCATCTAAAAACACAAAAGATAATTTTTACCCAGAATAAAGATTTCTGAATGGCGTTGTACCTAATTTCGTACCTATAATAATAGTAATAATAATAAAATCATAAGGTACGTATAATATAGAATTTATAGCACTATAAGGTTTGAAGTCTGTGTGATCACCAAAACATTTTGACTCGTTTTCATCTTAATAAAATAATGAATGGAATTACAAAGAAGTAAACGGATAATCATCGTACATTTTCCGCAGTAAAGTAAATGTACATTTACTATAATGTATGTTTATCGTAAATTTGCCAAAATGAAGTAAAAGTGCAATGAAGTACATGATAAATGGAACTTCGTAACTCAAATGGTAAATAAAACCTCAATAAAGTAAATGTATCATTAATATTTTCGACAATTTTTACTTCACATTTTTCTGTCAGAAAATATAATATTTTATGACCATTCCTAGATCATAGGAAGAATTAATGGACAAAGTATTTTAAAGGCAAAGTAAATCCTATAACAGAGCCGCGAGTCTCATGATCATGTTATTCAGAGAGTTTAGGCCTGCTCTTTTAAGAAAAATTCAGATGATTTATTTCTCATTTTTTAGACATGACTTCAAACATTATTTCAAAATTCTATAAGACTTCATATTTTTGTAACACCTTTAATTGATTCAGAAGGAACGCTTCAGAAGTTAGAAATTTCGGACAAGATATGAGAGAGATAAAATATAGGAGTCTGAATAAATGTCGTGTTGTGTACGCATCGGCAGCAGATGATAAGTATAGATTTTCCCAGAGAGATAATATATTCAAATGATCATATGTTAATTGAAAAAAAAACTTTATGCGGGAGTTTTAAATTTTATCTTTTCCTCGTCCAATTGTTCTGAAAAATAAGTTTTTAGTTTTTTTCGAATTCATTCATTGCACCTGTCAACAATCAACTGGAAAATATCCTACACAAAATTTCACTTCTACAGTTTTTTTAGCTTTTCTAACATGCTCACTGTCTAACATGAAGTGAAGCTAAGATCAAAGAACTTAATTCGAGCATTTAAATTAGTATACAGAAACAAATAAAATTAAAACAGCGAACGAAAATGAAGTATGCATAGAAAATAACTAGCTTAAACAAAAACAATCTAACCAAAACCACATGTTATTCACAAAAACGTACTCAAAGCGAGCAAAATAATTTAACGCAAATGCATTTAATTTAGTTATTTATTTGCATTATTAGTTATTTAGTCTAAATTTAGTTATTTATTTGCAACATAACAGAAGTGTCTACTACAACATAAGGTAGATCGCTATCAAAATTGTCTTTCACAAAGTACTTTAAATGCAATTTAAACTACCATCCATTCCACAGATGTTAAGCAAAATGAAAGAAACGTAATAATATTATTAATTCTATATTACTACCTTAAAGTATTATTACTAAATTAGAATGAACGCCATTCAGAAAGTATCTATTCTGATTGTAATTTATCCCTTTGTGTTTTTAAATTGCAGATTTTTGAATTCTTTTTATGAAAAACAAAGGATTTTTTCTAAAATGAATATCGCATGTAATAATTTGAAACAAGTGGAAGGCATTTACAACGCGATATATCATCAGTTCTTCAAAAAATGCCAAGAATTTCTTTACATCATAATAAAGTTTGCTAACTGAAATTACAATTCATCCCAAATAAGCTATTAAAAAAACCTACCATTTTCTCCTACAACCTAATATCACAGTCCAATTATTTAAGTCATCGTAACAAAGAAGTTTTAGTTTAAAATAAACAAGATTAGATTTTCCAAGAAATGGATATTACTTGCAATATATAATTAATAATAACAACAGACACACACAAAAAGAAATCTGGTCTTAAGCAACTACAGCACCACATAAACTTCTAAAAATAGAACCCATACATGGCTGTATGGATACTTAAATGACTTTTGTAAACTCTAAATGTATTTTAAATCTGTTTAATCTCAACAATTTGTTTTACAGACATAAAAATATTTTCCATCCACATAAATTTTTAAAGGGTGTATTTCTAAAAGAAATGGATTGTTTTCTGAATGCAATAACAAATCATAACATTATTGAGTATGTACGGTTCGTGTGCAACAAATTATTCGCCAAAACCGTTGCCAGCTTGGTGATATCTTTTGCGAGAGAGCCATTTACTCAAGGTTAAATAAATCTGCCCCTTTATTCTCCTTTATCCGGCAGAGCATCTTCCGTCTAAATTTTCTTATTACATTATATAGAAATGTACAAGAATTTGACATACAATAGTACTGAGATCAGCTATCTAGTTACAAAATTCGTGACATTGCCTCCTTCCCAAGGACTGCACATCCCGAGCAATACAGTCCCTGGACAGGAAGCCACACTTACAACTAAAGCAAATCAGGTTAATACTAAAACAATAATTTCAGTAGATAACAAAACAAATATTAAACCGATAAATCAGGGTTTAAACTTACAATTTAGAAACAGATACGACCATGGTCTTATATTACTTACACCATATACAGTGCTGGCCATTAAAATTGCAGCAGCATGGAGGAAAGCAAATACAAGAACGAGATTTATTGAAAATAGACAGTATGGAATGGGGAGAAACTGATTAAAGTTGCAAGTATTTTGGAGGCTTACATAGGTGCCAATTTAGTAGAAACATCTGCCATGCGTGGCAGCTAAACCGGCCCTTACCCCGTTAAGCATGCAAACTGGGCTTGGATGAAAGATTTGCGCAACGCATTCCATACTGCTTCAAGTCTATACCACACTTTATCAACCGTATTAGCTTGAGAAAGGTGGCGGGCCAGTTTCTCAGCAACCCTTGACCAGATGTTTCCAATGGGTGACAAATCTGAAGACCTTACAGGCAAGGGTGGCAATCCAATATCCTGTGTATCAAGGAAGATCAGAGCACTGTGTGCAACATGTGTTCTTGCATTACCTTGTTGGAACATGGCGTTTGGGGATCTCGAAGATAGGGCACAACCACTGGACGTAACATGTTAGAAATGTACCCAGCTGCGTTCAAATTACCGTCGATCCGAACTTGAGATGTGCGTGTCGTGTACACAACGGCTGCCCAAACTATCGCACCAGGTGTAGGGCCCCTTTGCCGATATCCAATGCAAGCAGGTGACGTGCAGTCTCCTCGGACACACCGGACACGTATACGGCCATCAGAATTACTTTTACTTTTACACTGCTAAGGAGGACTACTGGCCGGTAACAAGCCTTTGCAGAATAATGTCAGCCATAACGGCATTTATTGAGTATAAAATGTAAAAAAGGATTATTGAGTGGCATCTTGATAAGGGATACAAAGGACTATCTTGGATACATATGACATTCTTGATTGCATAGATTTAAAAAACTTACTTAGGAATACAGAGTTGCATGGATACAAAACTGGTTTGAAACAAAGGAATACAAAATAAGTCATGTATTCAGGTTTTAAAACCTTATTGCCAGTTGCCAATGTAGGAAGGGTTAAATCATACATAAAAACAGTGTGCTATAAACATCTCACGCTACTGAACCGCAAACGCAGCTTGCAGTCGTCAGCAGCTGAGACAATGTAAGTACGGAGTGACACTGCTATGCTAAAGTACGAACCACTACTCTGTATCATAGCAATGTTGCTATCAGAATACTTCACGTAGAACCGCGACTCGTCTGAAAAGGCGACATTGTGCCACTCCTGTATCAAGCTTTGCCGGCTGGCGCAGCATAGCCGTCGTCTCTCTTTATGCTGCAATGTCAAGGGAAATCAAAGTGATGGTCAATGAATACTATGCTGATAGTCCATGCTGCTGCAAACGTCGAAGCATTTTACAAGCTGATACTGGTCATGCTAACTGAATATCGATTTTCTGACTATTGGTCGGTGATGTGGTCGTACAGTTTTACAGGGTTGACCTCACAATATGTCCTGTCCTCTCTGGCGTTAGTCATGGGAGGGCGTTGGGATTCTGCATGCCGTTCAATATGACCCTCAGCAATCCAGTGAATCCGTATTCGTATGACAGTGTTTGGATATCGACCAGTGTGATGGTCGATATCACGGAAAGATAACCTACACTCTCGATTAGCAATGATCCTGCCACCATGGAATTCCGGAACTTGCCGGTAAGCATTTTCTCTTCTCATTCGTGGCATAACACGATATTCGGAGGCAACTCCAACCTTTCAAAGAGCTTTCCATATGAGAAATCCACTACACAACTTTTCTTTCATGCAGACTTTCAGATGTCGTTTCTCCCTCCTGCGTCGTCTAAATGCGCTGAAATACTCCTCATTTGCATATCCAAACTTTTTATTCCTTTCCCGTAACTTCTAAGTTCCTCAGATCATTCTTTCCTGTTGTTTCAAATTTAATGGCCAGAAGTGTACATTTGGGATATTATATACCATGGCCATAGTAGTAAGCTTGTAGAGACATTAGATTTTTTCAGGCAGGAAACATGAGAAATATGCAATGCCCTCACCGCGACTATTACACGACGAAAGCATGCCAAGAATGCAGGAGAAGCACCTTAAAGGTTGACGTGTCGTAATCAACGACTTTAGCCTTAAAATTCAATGACTTTCGGATCCGGACTACGACGTCGTTCGTCCTGTTTAGGACTGTGTAAGGACCATCCCAATGTGACTCTAGTTCAGGGGAGAGTTCTTTCCGTCAAATCAGATTCCACAACCCCAACTTTTCACGCTTGTTGAATAGATAATCTATAGCTCTCAGGTACTAGAAACGTCTTCATCTTCTCCGTCTCCAAGTTGACCTGTTGTCTTCAAAATTCTGTAACCGTGCTTGGAGATCTTGAATGTACTCCTCAGGCGATAAAGATGCATCCGCAGGGCGATCAAACAAGTGATCACAAGGCAGACAAAGGTCACGACCGAAGAGTATCTCAGATGGAAAATAGCCAATAGTCCCGTGAACATCGCTGCGATAGGCCAATAAAGGTAATATAATATCTTGTCCTAGTCCTCGTGGTTTCTAGAAACCATCAGTGGGAGGTTATTAAGAAAGCTTCGATTAAACATCTCTGCCACTGACTGCGGACATAAATGAGTCTTTTGAGTTTTGTCAAGGCCGAATAGCTTGCATAATTCTTTAACTACAGCCAAGATAAATTTCTTTCTTAATCGGAATGTGCCAAAGAGCTGGAAATCGTATGCTGTCATTACCTCTGCTACCAAATCTAAAGCTGGAAATCGTATGCTGTCATTACCTCTGCTACCATGATAGTCTATATATATCAGGAATAGGATGCGGTTCAGGCCACTTGATGAAGTAATCAGTGACAATCAATACTATTCGTTGCCATCAGAAGATCGTGATAAAGGTCCCAGGATTTCAAAGGTGATACGTTCAAATGACGCCCTGAATTGTAATGTTGCAGCTTTCCTCACTGCGTTTCTTCGCTCCTTTCCGACCCGCACAGGCATTGCAAGGTTGGCACCGAATTTGGCCGCCAGTCCTTGCATTAATCCAGTGGAAGCGCTCTCTCACTCTGTGCGAGAATTAATTATTCCGAAGAGACCTTCTGTTGGACTGCTATGTATTCTTTAAGGGCGTCCGAAATCCGAGATCTTGGATGTATCAGCTGCCTTCAGACGGCCTTTCAATCACACGATTTGAACTTCCCGTACAAGACGTCTTTTCGAAAATGGAGTGTGTCCGAAGAGTCCAATTGTTTTACCATCGGACTATAGTTTGATATCCCTCTCAGGTGGGTTTCCTTTTTGAATGCTCCATTAAATCGTTTACGGTTAAAATTCGCCTTTTTTCAACTGGTCTTTCATGATTCTATGTATCTCGATCAGCCGATGTTGAGGTTGTAACTTGCCGTGCGACCAGATTAAGCAGCTCGTATTCCCCTTCGACCCTTGATCAATATCGGCAGTTTCTTGGGCATAATCGTTTAGACAGGGCATCTGCCTTTCCCTGTGACGATTCCTTCCGATGATGGATAGTTCTGTAGTTAGAGCCAGTATGCAGTTCATTACTTTTAAAGTCCAAGGGAAATTATATTGCCTTAGAAAGTCTAATCCAGATATGCAAGGATCTATAATATTTGCCGCATATGAGAATTTCCAAACGTGATATTAACTATTAACTTCCCAACAATTTCGATTTTATCACCATACACAGTCTGGAGGGGCTAAATCTTTCCGAATGATGGTAACGTTAGCTCCAGTGTCGATGATTATGTTACAAGAAACACCATTGATGTATCCCATAAGGCAAATTCCATTACTGCCGCCACTCATTTGAGAAATCGGAAGCGCTTTAAAATGAGGCTTCTCATAATCTGGCAAAATTTGCACCGTCAAATGGCTACTTATATGTTTCCTGCATCCCCGATGGTGAGTGGTCTTATCTTGGGGGTGTTCTGCAGTTCCTTCGTACCGGTCCATCACCACCACAGTTCTACCACTTTAGGGTAGGCTTGTATTCCCTCCAATTCAGTCTGAAGGCATTGATTTGTTTGGTTAAATCGTTTGTCTTATTTTCCTTGGCCTGGAACATTCTGCGTTTACTTCGTACTAGGCCGTCACCTCTGCAGTACCATCAATTTAGGCTCGGTTTGTCTCCACTTCTGTTCTTCATCAAGGCTTTGATTTGCTTGCTTAAATCATCTAGATGAGCAATCAGTTTATCCACTATCTTCTGGACGTGACCAGCTTTGTTTGGATTGGTGCTCTCTACGAGTTCATTGCTGGGCTGCGTCGAATTTCATGGCGTAGACTATAGCGATTCTAAATTATTTACATGTGCCATCTGCAGGCCGTTCTGAAATTCAGGATCTCGGATGCTATTGATGGAGTACTGCAGGGCTAGAATATCCGTTTTTTTCTGTCAGGAACTCCAAAAAGGCGAAATGAGACAGCCTTCCAACATCCATAGCGACCTGCTGGATTATTTCTGTGGGCTTTTGTTGCAGAGAGTTTAACTGAAGATTGTTATAGTCTTATAAGCAGTTCTTCCTAAAGTGCAACTCCAAAGTGCAGGATAGAGCTTCGAAGTCCAACTTCTGGTTTCAGGAAGATACTGAAAAATATCCGCTGCATTTACTGTCAGAAAAGAAGCGAGATTGGAGGCGTTAGCTTGAGAATCCAATCCATTCGAGTCCCCCAATATAGAAAATTGTGTATTATACATCTTGCCAGAAGGTTTTCCCTGTGTGTGTGGATAGCCGTAGAGAAGGAGGAGAAGGCATGAGTAAAACTTAAAAAAAAAATCAGATTGTTTCCTGCCATCGCTGCAAATATTCTTAAGGTATCAACTTGTTTGGCTAATGCAGAAAATCTGCCATTCATTTGTTGATGGACGTCAAAAACTCTTTTCCCCATTTGTTGTTCCAATGCAGACATTGTTTCTGGAATTTCTCCAACACTGTCTTTAACCGTTTTCTATAGGTTCGAATTTTCAGTTATAATGGCAGTAATTTCTCTTTATATTTCTACGTGAGCAACATCAGTCTTATCTTGCTCAGCTTTTATCGCTTCTTGGGCAGATTTTATATCGTCTTGGCTAGCTTTCATATCTTGTTTGACGTAGTTGACACCCCAATTAATCTTTTCTTGGAATTCAGCAAACTCAGTTACTAGTTTTCTTAGTTGCTCACCATCCCTCTTGTCACCGGCATTCAATTCCACTTCTGTCATCAAAAAGTCTTGCGTGCGTACGGGTCCGTAATAGACTGAAGAAAACAACTCCATTGATAGCTTGAAATTAAATTTATTTTGTCAAAAGAAGCACTTCAGTATTCTGGAAGTTTCGACAAAAATAGCCTCAGAACTGTTCACAATATCACAAAATATAATCAGTAGTTACACTTCAAGGTACTAAGAACATTAAACATAATGCAAAACGAAACCATCTAAAAGGCGTTCTAAGTTTCAATGTTCATCAAAGTCATCAATCAATATTCATCTAAAGTTTCAATACTTCGAAGTCTCTGGGATCTAACAACTCGCAAGAACAACTGAAAGCCAATGCTCTCTCCAGTCTTATATAGTTTTCCCTGGCCACCGAGATATTTCTAGTACTTTTTTCTTCTCGAAATTACTGGTAGGCATCTAGGCTTAGTAGGGCTATAGTAGGGCCTTTACATCTACTATAGTGATCAATTACATTTATTCAATTACAGTACCTTTTGAAATAATACAGGGACCGGACTAAAATTTCGCCAAGTGGTCTCCGAGTTTGTCGACTTTTAGCGATTTCTTGCCAAATTTGGCGAAATCATTTGTCACCAAAAAGTTGGCCAGCTTCGCGATATCTCACCATTTTAGTGAGAGATTCATTTATTCAACGTTAAATGCACTTGTATTCGTATTTTGCAGGAACATCCTTCCTCTAGATTTTCATGCTACATTATACAGAAAAATGCAAGCTTGACACAAAATTGCACAAAAAATATCTATATATGTACAGAATACGCAACAATCAATATATATATATATACATACTTTGCCTAACAAAACCCTAACTTTAATTTACGATCACCCCTTAAATCTCGTATTTATTTAGTTAGTTCTCGTTGTAGGGTTTTCCTCATTTTGCATAACAAATTTATATTAAGTTTGATACCTATTCAAGACTTCTCAACTTCCTCTCACATTCTCTCGCCAGGATGTAAATTTAAAGTTAAGTAAAGTGCTTATTTAAACGTGTGAATATCTCAGTTTATTCAGAGCGTGTTTCGCTAGCGAAGCGCACGTTTCGTTATTTCGCGGTCACGCTAGTAAACCTCTTGGCCTTGTCAGATTAGTATCACGCCGGTTAGATTCCTGTGAGTCCACCTCTTTTGCGTAACTTAAGTGCGATCTTGCACTATTTATTTCAGATTTGACTTGTATTATATTCTATGTTTTAGTTTCCACCGCAAGTTGACTCTGTCTTTGTAACGCACGAAGTCCGTGCCTTTCTGTTAACAAGTTGAAATTAGTAAAGGGTAATTTTTACCCTTCGTCTGAGTCAGTAGTTTTAATATTGCCTGTGCGAGAATTCTCCAGGTCATCATAGGGTCTATTCTAGTTTATGTTGAACAAGAGAGCCAGACTCTATATCGTCTTAACCTTAAAAAATAACAGTATGCATAAGAAACTTCCGCAAACTTACGGCATTTCAAAATACTTGTGATTTAGTTTCATAAATTTTCAAAAATACATACTATTAGTCTATTATTATGAACCTAATCTTTAAGTCGGTGTTCTATGCATATTTTTGAAGACTTACTGTTCGAATAACATGTCGCTGCTTATCTTTCTTTCATGAGTTATAAAATGCATATGGGTATAGATAAAAGGGTATGCAAATTTCGCCAATTTTGTTGCATATTTTCGTTCAAGAATATTTTGGCAACAAATAAAGACACATTAAAGAACACAGAATTTTTATGTACGTCTATCACGCGTCTACACCATCGCATTAAAATTTTTCAATACAGATAAAAAAAGGTTATAAGGTGCTTTCTCCTTCCTTTCAGCATGGCTTCGTTCTGTAACGTTTAGCACTCGGCGCGTAGTCGAGAGGTCTGGGTTCGAGTTCCGGCAAGGGCTCATTTTTCACATCTCCTGCTTCCAAACGGTCTAATGTGGCCCCGAACTAAAAGGTGGTGGATTACGATTCATCATCACCAGGATTGGCGATTGGGTGCCCCGATTCCCAGTCGCCCTTTAAAAGGGGGAACATGAAAAATATTTTCTTTCTTTTTCCAGCATGTCTTCGTAGTGTAACGTTTAGCACAATCGGTGCGTATTCGAGTGTTCAAGCTCGCGTCCCGGTAAAAGCATTTTCAATTTTTACGTCTCCAGCATAAAAAATATCCTAATATTTGTACAATGTTTATATCGATATTTTCGGATTCTTTTACGCAAGTTCGGGTGAATATATGTTGATTAAGCTAGTGCAAAGAAATAGAAAGCTTAATGGCACAATATATGTCCGTACATATAATATATGTCCGGAAAATTTTAATATAATTATAGCTGAAGCTCTGTGTTAGTACAAATTATAATACTATTATTATAGGCTGACGCTCTGTGTCAGAACATGCGTCATTAGCCTTATATAAAAATCAAATGATAAGGGCATATTTTAAAATGACAGAACTTACACAGATTTCTAAAGTATGTTATTCCTTGAAGGATGAAAAACTTGTTTCGTTATTTGAGTACGGCAAAGCACACGAGAGCTATCTGCTTAAGTAGAAAGATGCGTTTGCGGAGAACCTTCCAACGGAAACTCGTAGGTAAAACGTTACACATGAGGATGACTACGAGAACGCCCATGCAAGCAGCCCGTTTTCTGGGATTCGAACCTCGAACTGAGTACCACTGTTCAGCGACTTTACCGGTCGGCCGCTTGTGGGCAAAGGATAAAAGGATAACTAACTAAATTAAACAGGAGATCTAAGTAATATAAACTTAATAGAATTTTATTTTACATACTTTTATATCTATATCTGTCTGCCTATATATCTTTGTGTACACATATGTACATTCATCAGTTCAGAGACAGGCCTTCTTCTTCTGTTCCTCGGTGCACCATACTCTGACGGAGATATGACGGAAGATTTAAAATCCTTTGGCCATCATTTTTTGCAGGTTTCTTCTGCTGGGGGTAATTTTTGTGCGAATTTTGTTAAAAGCGATGATTTGTCTAAAAATTTTGAAATAGCCCTCATATTATTGTTTGTTTTTTCTAATAACTTGAATTGGTATTTTTTTTATTTTTCTGTCAATTCATTATTTTAAAAATGAATACGATATTTAAATTTACTGAGATTATGTTCTGAGTATAATAAATTTTGCCTCTTTAATGTAGCTTACAGCGCTTAAATTTTGGTTGGTTTTCTGAGTTTAACTTTTCCTTTGTTTAAATTATTTAATGTTTATATATATATATATGAACATTAAATAACAAATGTTGTAGTTCAAAACCAACCCACAGCACTAACAGTTTGAGAAACACTTGTCCTGGAGGATGGTTCGATAGTCTTCCGCCACTCATCCTCTACCATAACCACTCGAAAAGAGTTTCTGCTCCTCGCATGTTTTGAATGCACCTTTGCCGTACAGACACTATTGGCTTACAAACATCCATGTACTCTTGCATTGGAACCCGGATTCTTTGGAAAGACATTTGCCGTCACTGTATCGTTTGGGTGCCTTTAAATATTAGAAGTACAACATCTGTAAAAAAGCTTCTAAATACGAGCAAAATTATACGATTAGTAAAAATCTTTTACAATAATATTAGGCTTTCTAAAAGTATCTAATTTTGATTCAGTCTTCTCGATATTTATAGAATTGGAAACTTTCTTTCGTTCTCTAAGCAATCGCACATAGATTCTCATGCTCCTAAATCAGGGAAACGGAAGTTATTTTTGTCTTATTTTAATCAATGATCAAGGATTTCATAGAAATGTAATCCCATTTAATCGTAAAAATTATATATTCTATCTGCACTTATTATTATTAATCCAGTTTAGATCTGAAAATATATTATTATCCATTTCAACTGAATTCATTCTCTTTTCCTGCAACTCAGGAAATAAAAATTAAAAGGTTATAAATTATAATTCAAACTTTCCACTGCTTTCTTTAAGAGATTTATAGTTCTAGTAATAGCATTCTTTAATGGTATTCTCCGTTTTAAGTGCTTTATATTTGGGATCTGTAACTTTCCTTTCCCTAAAGCGTACAAATTTTTAGATTCTGAGATTAATCCCATTTGTGCAATCTACTTTGCCTGTTTATTTCTTTACGTTCCAAAATTATATTACGTTATATTTAGTTCGAAAAGAACTCAAATTAGATAAATGAAAGCAAAAATTCTGCGAGTACATATTCACGTTTAAAACCAGGATTTTCTGCATTTAAATATCAAATATTTACTACAAAGTTATATAATACGTGGAAATATTAGAATAAATTATATTATTTTTGACTCTAATAATTTTGTAATAACTATTGCTAATGTTTGGATTGTTGTGGATTTTTTGTATTAAATAATATTTTGATATTTTGTATTAAACAATATATTAATTTTCATTTATTGGTATTCACACAGTGTTATACCACGTAATATATAATATTAAGATACACATTATTTTTTTTTTCAAATTGCAAAATTTATAATCACGAATTATAATTGTTAAATAACAAGAATGATTTATGGTTTTCACAGATAAGATTTTTGTTAATTGCGTAGTTTTTAATGGTTACATATAGTCATTTTTACTGTATCGTCATTTTTCATTAACTAATGATGCATATTATTTTGTGTGTATCATCTTTTTGTGGTTGTTGTTGCCTTGCCCATATTCCATGGAACAATGGTTGCCAGAGCCTACTCCAAAGAGAGGTTAGATTTCTATTTTCCATCCCCAATTTTGAGGGAGTGCATCCTGAAAGGGGATTTGGAGTACTCCCACCCCTCTCCTCTCCCAGCAATCCACACGAGAGGACTTTCGGCTCGCCACATATATAGAGTGCCGTCATGGCGCACTGACATTATATTTACAAACATCCATGTCTTCTTCGGGATTCGAACCCGAGCCCTTTAATACCGTAATAGGCTCCCCTAACCACTGCACCGTTTGGACGAATGTTTGTATTGACTAAAATAATAATATAAGTTTCGTTTGAAGACGCTTCTGTAGTGTACAAGAAATGTCTTACTTATACTTCAACAGCAGGCAATTTTCATCGTGTGTAATGTGGATACGAGCCACTTACCGTTAGAAAGTCATTCTAGGCGCATTGTCTAGTCTTTGCGTGCTTTGCCATAATTAAAGAAAACAAACCTTCAACAGCAGAGCATGTTCAAGAAAACAGTTTGTTGAATGATCTTAGTATATTTTATGATTGCCAAACGTTTTTCAGGAAGTATCTTTTTAACAAATTTTGCTATCTGGAATTGTTGTTTCAAAGCACTATTTGTTGCAAAATTTTTTTTTTTTTTTTTTTTTTTTTTTTTTTTTTAAGAAAAGACCATACTCAACAAAAGTTTTTGTAGTGGTTTAATGAAAGAAAGCCTCTAAGCTTCTAATATCTGTATATCTGTAATGATTGATCAGCAGTTATCAAATACTTCCTGAAAAACGTTTGGCAATCATAAAATATACTCGTAATGTTTCGAAGAGACATAATCCCAATGAGATGAAGAAATTAGATGGGCGTTTACCTTTCTCTGGCGTGGAAACAATTGAGATGGACACTACAGCTTATATTCTGACATCAATTCTAAGGTAAAGAGTATGAGACTGTAAAGGTTGCGTTAGAATTTCAACCTAGTGTGAGTTTAGATTTTTAGTGTTTCACTTTGTGGATGTAGAAGCCCTTTACATGTTCCAAAAGTTAATAACAGTTACCGTTCACCAAACGATAATTCCGAACATTCTATAAGTAAAAAAAAATTACTTTCTTTCTTATATGTATGCATTTTCTATCTTATATGCAAAGAGAAAAGACATGAGGCAAATCAGTGTAGGAAGTAAGTTTAGCGTTTTAAATTTTGGAAAGCTGAACACTACAAAATATTTGGAATAGAAACTGTCCACTAAACAGAAAGAGACACGAGCTTCAGATATATTTTTTGCGGTATATGATAGAACTTCTAAAAGCTTTATTATTGTTACCACAACTACTTCTCAAACGTGTTTCTGAAAGGAGTGATTTTTTTTTTTCATTTTTATGTTAAGTCAGGAGATGTGAAATATACGTTGGGTTCATCTACTTTAAATGTGAAAGATGTGTGTCATATGTCTGGCAGAACATCCAAGCTGCAATTTAACGTTTTTCCTACAATTGTGTTAGTTTTGTCTTTCTGTTATTGTTCAAAGTGATGCGTGCTCAACGTCTTCTGTAAATCAAAATATCCTCTCAACTTTTACAATTCCCAAGCTATATTTTGTTATTTTAACAGATTTAATCTTATTGTCATAGCCTTAGTATCTTCCGATGAGTTGACATCTAAACTCCGTATGGCTAGCACCCCGGTCGGAAGTGGTGATTTATGGTATTCAATTCCCAAACATGCTCTTTCCTTGTTAGATATGAACAGCAAATGAAACTCGTTGCAAACAAGGAAGCTGCAGTTTCTCAAGTAATTTTTAGAATCAAAAGTAATTTTTTGTTAACAAAAGCAACAGCGCATGCTTTAGATATTATGATAATCACTGCCGTATCATCATACTATGATCTGTCATATTATGATAATCACAGTTGTTATTAGCAGAAAAACAGTGATATTGATTTGTGGTAGCGTAGACTTAATTATTCTCCCAGTCTTAGATTCAAGTATCTGATACTTCCATGTTCGGAATCATTTTATGAAGTCTGCACTTCTGTCGCCAAATGGGAAAGGGACCAAGGATTAGAGAATTAGAGCCAGTGGTTAAATAGATTTGGTATGATATCTACAAACGTATGTGGCCTAATTGCATCAATTACATAGGCAGGTGAGTGCCATTTCATGACTATAAGAGATAGGTATCTACGTTGTACTGAAGTTCGCTTACTAAAAATGAAAAGAGAACGTCGTAGGTGAGCTGACGTCTTTCCTAAATTCAAATACTTCGGGAAGTAAAATTAAAGGTGACAGTGCTTAAGGGTACTTAAGTAGTGAGCTAATTAACTTTTCTACTAAACTTGGCGTTATAGTTGATCCAGTTCTTTAAATGGTGTTTAAAGAGCTAGGAGAAAACTGCTGGTGAAAGAGCGGGTTTTAACCCTTTGCTGCATAGTGTGTCCGGACTGGACACACCTAAAACTTTCCTTCTGTACGCACAGGAAAATTGAATGAAAAATGATTTATAGGTTACTATAGGTTACTCTAAACTTTCTTTATTTATAGTAGATGGCAGCTCAACACAAACCAGTCCATATATTTTAGCCATGGTTAGTGTTTTAAGACCTTCATTTTTCAAAGAAATCTTCTAGATTTTTTAGAGTATGAAAGGAATTGTTTGAAAAGAAATTTCTATGTTATTTTTAGCTGTATGCTAATCTCATTATTCTATATTAGTTTTAAATTTTTACCTTGAAATCTTGTCTAAAATCAAACGGCGAACCCTAGGTGAGCCCAGACCGGGCTCCCTGATAATATAGGACAACTGAGAGTCTGTATTTTTTGTTTCTTCGCATTCCATCGGTCAGTTCATTGACAAGAATGCTCGTTTCAGCACTCTTTTCGAAGCTCTATTCAATCAGTGTGCCCGCTTTGGGCACACCCACAGAATTAAAACGATAAGTGCTATCTTCACAAAATTTTACTTGTGTACTCCTCTAGGCTTAATTAGACTGCCTACCTTCTTTTTTTTTTATCCAAAATCCAACTTTAAAAGGTAGCGTGCCGGAAAGGGTTACGTTTTGAATCAAAATTCCTAAAACACCTCTGAGAAGTTGCCGTAACAGCCACAGCTAATCTTTGTATTAGAATTTCTAATAGTTTTATCGAGAACATTATCCTTTATAGCTTGAAGAATGGTAAAGATCCTGATGCGAAAAATAGTCGCTTATATGAGGCTTATATCCTGGTGCCTAAAGAAAGAAACTAGATGCAAAGAATATGTTGTTTAGATAATTTGTATTGGAGTATGTGTAGCTCAATGCATTCTGTTACCAAAAGTACAGGGTATACAGAAACTTCAAATTTAATGAAGATAAGTCGAAAATTGATGATAAAAAGATTTTTTACGAGAGTTTTAATTCTCTTGAAACAGGAAACGAAGGCAATGACAGCGAAGATAGAGAAGAACATCATGCCAAAGGTGTATGTAATGTAAATATGCGAGTTAATGAGTAAGTATAAATGAAATTTCTGCAAGAAGATAACCTGGACCAAAAGTATGAGCGTTTCACTCTCGCTAATAAATAAATATTGTCATATGATGAACAGAGCAAATGGTGAGAAAATCTTGTGGAAGAAAGCCATGAATGAAGTAATGCAGAGGAGGAAGGCCAGTGATGTTTGGAATTTAGAGCCCCTATCACCTGGAGAATGTTCAGTTTCATATAAATGGGTTTTACAAAAAAAAAAAAAAAAAAAAAAAAAAAAAAAAAACACGAGACGGTACATAGTACGAATAGCTCATGTTGTTGCCTACGATTTTATGCAAAAAGAGAGCGTAGAACACCGCAATACCTATTTATCTGTTATTAGTACCCCTGGTTCACAATTTATTCTTGTGATTATAGTGTTAGAAAACTTAATTTATTTGACGTGACCATTAAAACTGCTGTCTTAAATTATGATTTAAAAGAAGATATTCAGATGGATGAACCAAAAAGTTATGATGACATCAGTACAATAATGTATGTGGACTGAAAATGACTTCACGACAATGAAAATTTAACAAATGACAAGTACAAGGAAGGATATAATTTACCCTTTATGCCAACTCAAGTAAGAACAGACGGACCCTTCTCAGGCTTACAGTAAGCCTTCACTTGGGTTTTAACTCAAGATATAAAATAAATTAATCTAATACGAAATAAATGAAAACCAGCCGAAACTGCACAGAATCAACTAATTAATTGTCCCTTATTTAATATCACCGGTTGATACTAACAGGCACGTAACAATGCTGCCGAATAGCAGTAAGATTCGCCTAGTATCAAGAACGGGGCCAGAAGGCAGACACGTACTACCAGCTCTTCCTGTGCAGTGACCTAGACTTCAATCTAAATACTTACTTCTACCTCATTTACATAAAATATAATCCTGAAAACTCGTTCTGGTAGGAGCCGTAGATGGAAAATAAGAAAGTAAAGTAAGCGTTTGTTATATATTAAAGATAACTGTTAGAAAAGTAAAATAAAGCCTATAAGTGTTAACTAACGAATTTAAAAATCTCTAAATTTGGAAAGTTTTCTGAAATTTTCGGAATTCAAGTAAAGTTCGCAGAAAACGAATAATTTTCGATCGTTAATCTTACATTTTGTAATTACTGAGTACGTCTAATTTAGCCAAAGCCAATTCTACTTTTGGATTCCAAAGCCAATTAAGACTAAATATACGTCTGTCGTTTTCGAGAACAGACACAGTTGTAAAGGATATTTATCAAGAATTTATTTGTAGTTGCTGGCTGCATTTTCTCAAGCAGTTCTTTTGTACCTCTGATGATATCTAGTTCACTGCTTGTAACTTTCCCTAAGCAATTAAAGAAACCTTATTCTGTGTGATTTAACGTTGATGTTATGTTTAGTCATTGACATCTTTGATCGAAAGGTCTATACAAAGTTCCGTTTAAATCGAATTAATTTTCCTGGGCTCACCAGTTTGCATGTCTTAGAATGTACATGAAGATTTATATATCATGAGACTTTTAATTTTAAAATTTTAAAGCGAAATTCGTTTATTTTTGAGGAGCTTAACGCCGAAGTTTTGTAGTTTTTAAAGCAAAACCTGCATGCTTTATTCTCTGACAATCTTTGTAATAGTTTATTTAAACATTTGATTGCTGTATCAACTACTCGGATAGTGAATAAAATATTCCTTTAAATTACATAATATTTAAATATTTTGCATATTGAATTTTAATTTTAAAATGAAAGCTTAGCGCAAATGCTTGCTTTTATATTTGATTCAAATCACACCGGAGGATATTATTATTTAATTACCTTATTGTTAATTAAAACAAATTATTAGTATTTATCATGACATAATTTGTGATTCAATTAAGATTACATTTTAAGAGTTATTAGTAAAAGGATTTATTTAATTATGCATTATAACGAAGCCAAGTGTTTTTAAAATGATCGTACAGCACAGCACATACGAAATTACATTGAAATACAGGTGTAGAATAATTTATAACTGAAATCCTATACATTCATACGTAAACAAGTGTAGAATAATAATCCAATCAAAAAACTAAACTTATTTTATAAAAAATGAAGTTACATCTTGATATGCAGTCACATCGAACCGTTAGATTGCGTTAAATTATTGGTACTATTGCATATGCAGATTTCTCAGATTTTAATGTCTGAAGAGCATAATGCGATTTGTGTATGAATCTCATAATCTTTCTAAAATATCCTACAACGTCCAATAAATGCTTATGGGACTATCTCCTGAATACTAATTCAAAAGTCAAACAACAAAAATCAGGGTTATATTTTCAAATTTTCAAAGGACTTGATTCGATGGTTTTACCGAACCACCATCTTCAGCTGCAAAAGCGCAAATGAGCTACATAGGATATAATGATCAGATAAGATAAGAAAGCCTGAACAGAAAATAAGCTAATGTCGCCATCTGTTGATGAAACCAGAACTAAAACATAATTCTTTAAAGGCCGAAGGCAAAGATGGATTGGAATTAGGATCATTAACTAGAACAGAAATATTTTTTTGAATGTGAAATGCCTCTAGAAAATCCAGTTCTCCAATGAAAGATGTTTTTTGAATAATTTTGGCAGCAGAAAAATTGAATATGTGATTTCCGGAAGAACAAATGTTGGACAACAGAAGACTTCTGCGTTTCCTTTTTTCTAACATATGCCTCATGTTCCTTGACGCGAAATTTTAAGGCTCTCTTAGTTTGGCCAATGTAAATTAAACCACACTAGCAAGGAATCCTATAAATACCCCAAATTCATGGGGTATTTATATCCGGAACGGGGTCCTTGAGTATGGAAATCGGAATTTTATTGATGGGAGAATAAACGACCCGAAAGTTAAATTTCTGCAAAATATGTGCAACGTTATAGCTAATTGATGGAAAGAAAGGAATGGCAACAGAATTTTTATAATCTCCTAAAATAAGAGTGTGGCTTTTAGTGTGCTGAGATGAGAAGTTTTTAAGTGCTTGATTAATAATGCTGGGGGAAAAGCCCCTGTCAATAGCTATTGCTTTTAAATAATTTAGTTCTTCATCAAGGGCTAGTTTGGAGGAGCAAACTTGAAGAGCACGGAAAACATAGGAATAAAATGAAGCTAACTTTTGTTTAGTCGGATGACATGATTTAAAGTGTGGTGGAAGGCAAACCGATGAAGGTTTACGGTAAACCGTAGTACTGAAGTTGGATGTGTTACGTGTGACCAGAATGTCGAGAAACGGAAGAGAATTGCAAGTCTCAAGTTCAAAAGTGAACTGAATAGAACAGTGTTCAAAAGCGAACTGTGATCAATAGAATTCATTGTTGAAAGAACCTTATTTAAAACATCTTTATTACCTTCAAACAGAGTAAAAGCCTCTTTATTACCTTAAACAGAGTTCAAACAGAGTCTACGTAGCGGAACCATACTCTGAATTTTGAAGTTTCAAACAATTTTGATTCATAATAATGCATGTAGATATCAGCCAGGATGGGACTAAAGACTGTCTGATATCTACATGCATTATTATGAATCAAAATTGTTTGAAACATTAAACTTGCCGGTATGGTTCCGCTACGTAGCATGCGGTAGAAAACATGTGGTAGAAAGTCGACAAACATGGAAGTTTGTGGTTTTTGCCGTTAGGGACATACGACAATTTAAACGTGAGTGAAAAGAAAACTGTCATTATTAATGAACTGTTCTTATCAGAAATTCTAAACGTGACAAATTAACCTACGTATACGAAATTTCCTCCATTTTTCAGATACAATCAAAATGATATTGCACGCTGAACGTTGTAAAAACAGTGGAGATCACTTCACAGTTAACGAAGTTGCAGTGGAATTAGGATTTTTATAAACTGCGATTTCTAGCTTTGCGAAACGCTTCAAATGATTGGAATCTGTTCTAGATAAATGCCTGTTCTCTCTGCGGCAGTAACGTATGAATGTAACTCAAGGCCGTAACACATTCCTTATGACTGAGCTAGATTGATATTTATCTTCTAACAGCAATCATTACTTCATGACCATTGAACTTCGTATCGCCTTTCATGGAGCACTGAAAGGAGAATAACCGATTAAATTCTATACTAATATTAAAACCATTGTGAGATACTGCTCATAGAGCATTGCACGTAACTATTGCAACGACGTTATATCGAATGAAATTGGAAGAGTAGCATTTGCTCAATGTCTAATTTCTGTTGAAGTTGAGACTGGATTTTGTTCAGACTGGAAACTGGATTTCAGAGGTAAATTTTCTTCTGTGACAGAAGTAAAGGTATAATTAGATGTGTCAGGTTTTATCACCACTATGTGCAAGAAAAGTATCGTAATTTTAGTGTTGATGTAAGGAAAGCTGCATCATGATTAAAAGACATTCGGAAGCTGAACAACACAGTCATGGATGACGATCCGCTTTAGTAAAAATTATTCTTGGGCTCATGCCCGTTTGTTTCATGATTAGTTTTTAGAAGAGTTCTATTTTACGGATATTAATGCCGAGCGCCATTGAAACAACACGAGAATCTCTTGAAAAAGAGAGGTATCCATTGAATAGACTGGCTTACAGAATTCTAAGATTGAACAAGTACGGAATACTAAGGAAATCCGTCTTTTTCCGAAAGGTCTGATATAATTTCGAAAGGAGGAATGGAAGAGACTGTGATAGAAAAAATCCTGTATCACTTGGTAATAAATGAGCCGCTACATTTTCGGTAGTTGCATTGAAATGTGAGATAAACATAATCTCTAGTGAGAAATTAAACTAAACTTGATCATTCACTCTTCGCCTATACCTAACTACTACGTTTAACGTTTCTACTGCAAGTTTCTTACAACGAATCGCCTTACATAGTGTATCGGAAAATAATTATATTTCTGCAATCATCGTCATTTATTTACAGTTGTGTTTTTATGGAAAAAATGTTAATAATTCTTAAAAATTTGAGTTTACAATAGACAGATATGGTATTGCTTTTTAGATCAAATGTTCAAATTCTAAGGCGAAAAAAATGTTGTTGTAAATTATTTTTAACATGATAAATGCGATATGAATACCATTAATCAAATATGCAATCATTGATATTAATTTCTTGTATTTATGGTTTCAAATGTTTTATTGTATTCTGAATGCAGAGAGAATCTGTGTTTTGTTTGCTTATGGGTATTTCTTTTCCTTAATATGTTTAGCTGAGTCTTGTATAACCAAACATCAACGCAGGAGCTCATAAATTTCATGATAAAAATGGAAAGGGACTTTACTGAACCCCAAACCAGAAAAGGAACAGAATATTGCGGAAAGTTTTCTTTGCCCTTACAAATAACTCTTGTTGCATTTATTGCAAGAAAAGGGTGACCATAAATCATATGAAATAAATTTATTCTGAATAGCATCAAAATGATCATCACAAGTTAATGTGTTTATTTCTTTAAAAGCAGTTATTACGTTTTTAATTTTAGTTCATTTGTTTCGTACATTCGTTTTTAATTCATTTAAATTCATGAAAAAAATAATACTTGAATAAAAAAAAATAAGTTGCTAAAAATAAAATCTATTTTCATGTAATTAAAATTTGGGGTAGTTTTGATATTCTGTGATTGGAATAAAAACACTAAAATGTATTAATTATTTTATATTAATTCAGAAATGTCTCCAGAAATGATTCCAAATTCAGTAATGTTTACCTTTTGCATGAATTAGTGTTACGAATAATTTACGAGAATGTTAAATATATGAAAATTTAGGTGTTTTAATCTTTATTAACTTTGAACCTTGATTCAAGTTATGGTGCCAGACAAATTAACTAAAAAATCGATAATCCTAATCATCATTCATATATCATAAGAACATTCTTATAAACAATCGTATAGTGGTAGTACAAGTTAAATTTTAGGTTCGCGTTGTGATTAAACCTAATAAAAGGAAAAACAATAACACAAATTCAATTAACGCTCTATGATTCTTAAAACGCCTCCTGGCTCAAACAAATAGAGGGACATGATAGACCACAGATAAATTAAGAAATTACACACAAGGTAAATAATTGCACACAAGATAAATATACAAATGCAATTAAATTTTAAACACACATTTATTAAATTCTTGCATATAATAATATTATTAGTAAATACTTGGGTAACTGCTCAGTATCCCCTACGACATATTTTTACTATGAAAATATGGCATCTGTCACACAAAATTTCAGCTTACAACAATTAAAACATTTAATTAATAATTAACATTTTTTTTAAATTAAGAAGGTGTAACATATTTTAATTTTCCAAATAAACGGTTCTCATTAATTAGAAACTAACATTTTCTGACTCACACACTCAGTAGGTGAAACAAATTTAAAACACCCCAAAACTGGTCATCACTTATAATAACAAATCACTTTTCAATTTTACTAACTGTAATATTTAATTTCTTCATTTGTACATTCGAGCTTTAAGAACATTTGCTAACCCTTTTGTGTTTTCATAGACTTTATGTAATACTTATATGACTTAAAACGTTTTAGAGGATAATTTTATTGCACTTTTCATATATTAATGAATTACAGTAATTCCCTACTTCTTACTTCTTGCTAACTTCTAGTTAAGCCTTACCTTAAAACTAGCAGCAATGTCAAGCAGAGCATTCGCATTGCGACACTTAGTTCTTTAGCAGATGAAAGAGGTTTTAAGGTATACTTCTGACAGTCCGGTAATTTTTGAGTTATCATGTTGTTATACAAGCGTATTTTATTTAAGCAACTAATGTTGTTTTTGTTCGTCATATGAATGTTTAAATTAATTGGAAGATTTTAATTTAATTAGCTTAATATCGTAAAGACAACAGATTTCTTAAAAATTAGTATGCGAGATTAATTAATTTATTGCATTGAAAAGTAAGGAATATTAATTAAAATATTTCTTTTAACAGGAAAAGTTAATTCCAACTCTCTAAGTTGAAATTTGTTTAGTAGAAATGAGGTAAAACGAGCAAAGAATGCAAAACTCTCTGCCGATAAAAATATGGGCTTATGATTCTTAGTAAGTACGAGAGTATCTTTGCTTTAGAGTTTTAATTAGGAAATAAATTCCTTTAAAGATGGAGAGGATTATGGCAAAAGTTAAGACTTTCTCTACGCCAAAATAAAGATAACTCTGCATTGTCATGCTTTTACCCATTATCTAACTTATTGAAAATTAAAACACAATTATAACCTTTAAGCAGCTTAAGTCTGTTTTTCACAAAGCTCTTTAGCGAAATTGCACTATTTCTAGCAAACTAGTCTTTTTATAAAGCGAAACTAAATATTGTACTTTATGCGTACATAAACATTTGCTCATTAATGTGATCTGCGCTGTAAAGAACACGGCATAGCCCAGTGTTTGTATGAAAATGCTTGGCTTTGAATAGCTATAGTAAAAAAGAAAACAGTAAGATCTTTTTCACGGAAGAATTTTCAATTCCAATATGATTTTATTTTAATTTTCCATGAAATTTGATTAAAACGCCAACGCAAAGGAGAACATTAAAAGGCAACATACGTTTGTAGGAGTTAATTTCTAACTAAATACTTTTATGCATACTTTAATAGATAAAGTGTCTTTTACCGAATAACCCCAGTATGAGAGGAGCCAATTTAAATTATCATGGAAATATTTTTTAATATTCTTAAAATACAGCTTTTTTCCTTTTTCGATAGTTCAATAACGACAAGTTATGAATAAATAAACTACTCAACAGCAGATAATGGATTAAGTTCTCATTTCACTAAGCATCAACATCACATGCGTTATTGTGAGTAAAACCTTTACATTAACTATTGAACTGTGGTGAATTTATTACATTTAAGTCTTACACAGTTTGTATATTTTTGCCTTTATCTTTTTAAATGATAATGAGTTTTACTTTTGTAAATATGTTCCTAAAAGCTTATGTTATAGTCATTTTACTTTAAAAGCGTATTATCTTTAGAGTCGCATCCAGAAACTGACGTTAAATAATGAGATGAATCTCCATGTGTGTTCTACAAATGGAAATATTATCAGCTATACAACGTTTTTTTTCATTTTGTGTTTCAACGTTCGAAGTTTTGCTAGTTCATTCCAATATAGGTCTACACACATTAAAAAAATATTCAGCTCCAATCGTATTTAGAAATAATTCCGTTTCTCATGAAGTTTTCGGATTACCTTTCTTCCGCTCTATATAGTGCAATGTTTATAAGTTGTAAATTCATAAACTCAGTCTGTAATATGATTTGTTAAGACTATTATGTAATACTGTTTTCTGTTTTGATTATTAGCAATTTAATTTCGAATTAACGTTAATTTTTTATTAACTGTCCAGATTTAAAGTAGTTCTTTGAAGTTGATTTTTAAACCCTACTTTAAATTAAATTTGGTAATGTTCATCAATTACCCTTTAAAGGTGAAGTTTGGTTTTAACATTGAATTTTTGCTTGAAAAACTTAAATTTGCTTTAATTTGTTTTATTATTGTGTTTTGTTTGAGGCTGATTTGGTTTGACCCTTAAAGCTATTTAACTTTAAATTTTAAATATTTTCTGTTTTCTTATACTAGTTTGGTGTGCAAGCGTAATTAGCTTTCCTTTCTTCTGTAAAGACTTTTCTTTCCTGTAAAGTTAAGTTCTATTTTTTTCTTGAAGGTTGACCTTCAAGAAAAAAATAGGTTCGACGCTCGGAAAGTTGCAGGAACTTAGTGACCTTACTTCATCGTTTCCTCGCCAATTGAACACAAACGTTGGCGCAGGAGTTTTGAGGAAACTGAGACATACAGAGCCGCGACTACACGTTTTTTTTTAAGCAGCTAAGGATAACTTATACACAGATTGCAGTACTAGACCCTCCAGACAGTCAGATGAGAAAAAAACGGAGAATAAGTAGCAACCCTGAAGTCTCATGATTCTATTAACCTGGCTGAAAAATTTAACGAAAAATTTCCAATTTAGACTCCAGGTTGAGTGTTTAAAATTTATATTATCTCTTAACAACTACAGAGATTTGTATAAAATGAAAATTCTTAGTTACGATTATAATTATAATTACATCCTACCGGTGTAGGCCCGTAAGATTTTGTTTTCTATGCAGTATTTTAATAGAACTGGAGATCAATTAGCTTTCCAAATAGAAATTACTGTATTTTATGCGTTTCGGTCTCCACCGGTCTGAAATATCTTCTCCTGAAATTTTATTTTATAGTTTTAAGATGCATGTAAAAGTGTTTTAACAATGGAAAGTCCTCGTTTTTGTTGCGGGCCCACTGATGGTAATTCAAATAGAAAAGAAAAGATATGTTCTATAAGATTATGTTTTAAGTATAAAATACTATCGATTTGACACCTTCCAAGGTAAATTTTGTATGTACATTATGCTTTAATCGGTACTTTTCCGTTTAGCCGGCGCAGGTGATAAAGTCGCCAGTAATGGTACTACTGGTGCCAAACGTAATATCCTCGCTGGTAACCTTTTGCGCCTCATTTTCAAAACAAGTCACATCTATTTCTTATCAGATTGATTGTTTCTTTCAAATACTGGCAAACAATTACATAGAATTTTTTCCAGATAGTTCAATTTTATGCCCTAAGGCCCTGGCCCTTTGCGGCAATTAAATTAATTATGATGCAATCACACCGCACACCGGAAAGGAAAATGTGGAAAAGGTAATGTCAAGGGTTAAATTCATCATTTCTAACGAGAATGCTCTAGCGAAGTAAAGCACTGAGGTTTTAGATAAATTCTGAGTAAGCTATTCGTACGATATAATTCTTTCATTTAAACCTGTATTCGAAATTAAGATTTAACATGAAATTAATGTAGATAATTACTGATATAATTCGATTTTTGTAGCGTAGTTTACGTGAGATGAGATCACTTGGGGTCACGTGATATGAACCGGCGAATTAGGATGTTGAACCAAAAAAGCATAGTAAATTCTTAAATAATGTCTTTCGACAAATTTATTGTTTTATTTATTAGCATTTTACAAAATTTTAAACTATATAAAAGTGTTTATGCCTCCCTAATAAAAAATTCTTAAGAACTAACATTACTAAAATAATGTATCAAAAAAAAGTTAGATTCTATGATTCAAGACAAGTACAAGATCTGAGCAAATAAAATTAATAGAAATGTATATAAATAAATGTGACCCAATGTAACAATTTGCTGGGTTGTGCGGAGGATTTAAATAGAAGATCGCCTATTATTAACGCAATTTCGCATAGCGTAATGTACGTAAACGTGATAAAAGTTAAATAAATAGCTATTTTAACAACAACATTAAATATCGTCTGCATAAATTTGAAGTTAACGAGTTTTTACCATTCATTCAGAGTAATTTACTTCTCATTTAATTATTATTATTATTATTATTATTATTATTTTTTTGTGTGCAATGTATGGTTTGCATAACGTTTTCGTTAGTAGTGTTGAAAATTTTTGTATTATTTGTGCTAATTTCTTTGTAGTTAGGTCTCTTGCATTTTGTGATGAGTTACGCATTGTTTTTATTTATTTATTGCAACAATGTAAAACATTCGCTGTGCGCTTTTGGAGCCAGAAGTGTCCTTTCTCGGAATTCCGTCTAAATTTCAAGGCTATACCTAATGTGTCTATTTGTGTGCATAGGCGCCGACCTTTCTTCAACTTGTATCTATGCGCATTTTGTATAATAGAATTTGTGACTTTCTGTTTTTTTTTCTCCTTTATGCTTTATATTAGGCATTTTTTAAAGTTGTTTCAACAGTAATGATAGCTCAGATATACCTCAGAAGCCCACTAAACGGATTCTTAGCTTGCTTTCGTGGTGTAATGGTCAGCACGCTCGGCGTGTATTTCGAGAGATCCGTGTTTCGAGTCCAGGTGAGGGCATTCATCTCTTCAGCATCAAGAAACATTATGTCTCTACAATTATTGTTGCAATCTATTTCTTATAGCTCATAGATTTATGAATATCCATAGATATGAAATTCATTTTCAAGTGCAACTATATCATATACATAACCGTACCGATGCCAACAGCCCTAATTTATTCTGAGTTCGCATTTGTTTATCACAGCTGAAATGGGCTACTTCTTATGCAGGTTATTATTTTATTTAAGTAAAGATAAAAATAAAAGAGAAGCATATATAAATAAAACAGGTCAAACAACTTGCACATGCAGACTATTAATTATATATTAAGAAAATGTCAACTGAAAAAAAGACTTAGATTACTTTTTAACACGTTTTCTACTATGATTTAATATGCTTTTTGAAAACTTAAGCGAAATGTTTTAATAGCACTTCACATAATAAAACGATGGATCCACGGACATGCTTCCCATTAATACTGATATATAAATCTTTGATCTTAATGTATATTTTCAAAATTTATACTTTGCTCATCATGAACCAGTGCTCTCTACATCTTCTATCACATTTTGTTTTTGGCCTTTGGTTTTTGGAGTTGTGTTCTCGAACTCTGCCTTTGGATTGGTTTATTTAATTATGGCAAACCTTTCTAGGGCTATATGACTAAGGGGAGAGATAGCCTCTGTAGGGGACGTTGAAAGGCAAACTGGCTCGTATACACCTTACACGTGATACGTGAGGAAATCCGGTCACCGAGATTCTAAAGCCGGACCGAACTTTAAGTTTCAGTTACTTTATCGCTTGTCTGCTTTTAGGACAAGTTCTGCCTTCATATTCATTTGAAAAATTCCTTTTCCCCAGTTTTATGTCTTCTAAGGGATCATCTTAAATCGCTATTTGTTTCTGTTTAAAGTATAGGCTCATCACCAAAAGCCCTAAATTTAACAGAGTATGAAACGAATTCCGGTAGCTCAAATTACGCTATAATATAACAACTGATAAAATGTCTATAGTCAATATTCAGTTACGTGTGTAGTTGACAAACACGATTTACAGATGTATTGTTCCAACATAATGCAGCTGAAAGAAATTTTAAAGTTTTTGCATTGTAAATCGCAGTTATCTTGAAACATAATAACAAATATAACATGTTGGGGTTATATAAGGAATACTATGAAAAGTATTCATAAATAATGCTCCGAAATTTATTCAGAAAACTTCCAGAGAAACAGTGTTTCATTCTTGCCCTCCTCCGAACTTTTCTCCTATTTCATTCATAGAACACATTTTTTCAAGAACGATTCTATGAATCAATAAACATATTTATACATGTTTTCCAGGAGGAATATGTAGATTTAGCTGTTCTCAGAATGGCAATGTTTCAGAACTAAGCATAGCATTCTATGCATAAAAGATGTCTGTTTTCAAAATGTATCAAGTTTCTTCCGATTACGAAAGTTCCAAGAACATATTATATAGATGTGTTTTCAATAAGTATGCTACATAAGTGATTGATACATGTAAGTTGTTCACACAAACTTATTTCTGCGTAACATTAATAATCTTAGTTAAAAACAAAATAATCAAGTAAATTCTCGTAGTTTTCTGAAATCACTCTACACGTTTCCTGGTTACAGCGGAAACATCGCAGGACGAAAACGTGGCGAAGAAAATATTTTATCTTTCCTTTCTGAAACTCGTGATCTTTTACTTTGCCAAAGATTCAGATCTTTCGCTAATGAAGAATTCAACAAAGTCAACAGCGTCAAAGCTAATGCAACTCCTGCTGTTAATTCAGATGCTTCTATTCCCGCGAATGCCGAACAGAATGACGATTTTCACCTCTTCCCACATTCAAAGGAAGCGTAGGAAGAACTGAGAGTCCAGCAAACTCTGAATCTGATCTTTTCACAAATTATAAAGCGCTGAACGATAGTTTGAAGTCTGTCTGACAAAAGCGGCCCTAGAGGAGACGCCATACGGAGGACACGTAAACAACCAATCCGAAAGCCTGCCCTACCTTAAGGAACAACTACAACCTCTGATTCATCAAAAGTGTTGTATACAACCCCTACAGACGCTGAGCCTGCTCAACCGTCAACTAATAAGTATAAACCAGGACGTAAACCTCTCCCTATTATGGTAAAGTACAGATGAAAAACCTGGATGCTAATTCGTAAACTCTTAACCCTACATAATTTCTCGCTACATGACTGCTATGGACAGCAGATACAGGATGGAATTCAATTACAAACCAAACTGCCGACCACTTATCGACTTCCTGAAAGCAAAAATAAAAAGGCTTGTCTGCATATATAAAAACTGAGGATATTGCTGATGATTTAATTTCTAAAGGCTACATTTTGTCATCAGAATAAATCAATTTACAAGACGACGAAACGGTGAGATCATCACCCTCCCCATCTTTCTCGTCATCCTAGCCCGTGTTGAATGTAGCAAGGACATTTACCATGAGCATTTTATATTCGGCATGAAAATCCAAATCAAACGCTACAGAGGGCATGCGAGACCCTTGTACTGCTATCGCTGCTAAAGGTTCCTACTCTCACAGGCAAACTGCCATCATCAGCCCCGCTGTATATAGTGCGGACAAGCTCGAGAATCCTTTAAATACACGAAAGATAAAAATGTCCCGACGAAATGGTGAAACGAAGGACACACTGGAAACTCTCGTGGCAGTGAAAAGTTTCCAAGACAGAAAACTGTCTCAACTGCACCGCAGCAAAAATCATATTCCAACAGATTTGTTATCGACAAATCGTATGCGCAGGCATTATCCACAGGGCTATCCGCTGATTTTGTGAGTGAGGTGAAAAATACGATAAGTGAACTTCCAAATTTCGTTCAACATTTTAAGGAATCTGGAATTCCCTTGCTGCTCAAGCATTTAAATCCTGAAAGCGAAAAAAACACCTTAAGACTCCACTGCAAAAACTACCGCACATGGACAATATTTTAAAATCGTGCTCTCCTATATGTTTCTGTATTTTTAACGCCAATGAGCTGCTT
This sequence comes from Stegodyphus dumicola, assembly GCF_044657685.1. Classification (NCBI taxonomy): domain Eukaryota; kingdom Metazoa; phylum Arthropoda; class Arachnida; order Araneae; family Eresidae; genus Stegodyphus; species Stegodyphus dumicola. The sequence goes on along the minus strand of NC_140772.1, from coordinate 90,744,371 downwards.
AGTAAAATGCAGGAGCTACAGAATTTTATTCAAGAGCATGAAATTCACATTGCAGTTGTGACGGAAACCCATGCTCAGTCATGATATAAATTAAGTATCTCCAACTATCGTTAATTTAGCTGTGATCGAACTAGCCATAGAGGAGGAAGCGTCTATGCCAAAAGAACTTTTAATTTCTGTCTGGTAAAGAAAAGCACGGATTGTAGCAGTAAAACAGTGACTGTGACTATCTTGCTACCAAATTTTTGAAGTATCATCTTCACGGCTGCCTACAACCCACCGCAAAACAAAATCAGTAACGATTCCTCCAACGTTCGTCTATCGTCTCAAATCCCCACAATAGTTGCTTGTGATATAAATTCAAAACATGTTGCATGGAACTGTCAATGTAGCACTGCCAAAGGAAAAGTCCGCTAAGAATACGTTCTCAGCTACCCATTGTCTTGCATTCGTCTGATGATTATATGTACAAGCCGGAAACCTTGGGAAGATTAGATATCCTATACTTAACTCCCTCAACCACTACCAAACCTATAGTTCTAGAAGCGAATCACGATATGTCATCTGATCGTCTCCCTATTATTGCAGTCCTGAAAATTCTTAATCAGACAAAAAGAGCATCATAAAGCATAAGGATTAGGTTCTCTTCCAAAATCTGATGAGTGACAGATATTAATTTCGCGAATCTAGGCATCTCATTTGGAAATGACACTCCTGGAAATATACTCACTAACTGTATTCAAAACTCCATTTCGGAAGCCAGCTCAGACATTATCAATAACGAAAATACATACAGATTGCCCAAATGCATCCATGAAAAACATTAAACACAGAAATCGGCTAAGGAAAAGATTTCATCCCACTTGGGATCCGGCATTAAAAAGAATCGGCTGAATAAAGAAACAAAAAAGCTTATGAAAACCCACAAAGAAGAAGTCTGGCAAGTTAAGTTAATTAATATAAATTTACATGATGGATTTTTTGCTTCTTATGAATAACTTGAAAAGTAATTACTCTACTAATCGACCTCTTCATCATGGCAACCAAGTCGCCACATCCAATGAAGGAAAAGCAGATATCTGTGCGAAACACCTGGAATCCCTGGTCTAGCCACATCTTCGGCCGTCAGATTCAGAGTTTAAAATTAGCACATTCCTCAGAGTTCGTGATTGTCTAAATATCATGTGAAGAATCTTATCAAACTTACCGAAGAGTAACCAAAACAAACCGAAGGGTTGCTTCGGAAATTAAGAATATAATTAAAAAATTAAAAATCAAGAAAGAACCAGGAATTCATGAAATATCTAATCAGAGAATAAAGCATCTCCCAAACTCCATAATTTGTATAATTAGGATGCAAATTTTCCTTTGCATTTTACAGAGTTTTTTTAATAAGTCTTCCGATCGGGAGATTCTAACAAGAAAGAAAATTTATCAGTCAAGGCTTTTTAAGAAATTATGCTTGAAATGAATAGAGGAGTATTAATGCAATTGAGGAACGCTGATCACTTTTTAAATCCTTCTTCTGAGCGTAACCTTAAAAAAGAAGACGTTTGTCTTGTAGAGAGTTTAACAAAGGAAACTACTTTGAGATATAAGCATTTCTCAAGATGGACATCTGAACGCCTATATATTTTTTTATTGTTCTTGTGATTTATCTCATTTGTCTGACAGTAACTTCAGCACAAGCCCAGGAATTCATCGTGGGAAGGATTGCAAGATTGCACCTCTCGTTGTCAGGGGTTTTGAACACCATACAGGTGACAGTATGACATTGCTCATTTCTGTACCCAATTTTAATGGACAGCATCCTGGAGGAAAAGGTCTGAGGGACTCTCCTTCATCTGCCCTTACCATGAACCTCTCTAGAGGATTTTCGGTCTCCCGCATATTTAGAGTGCCTTATGCCGCACAGGCACTATACATATACAAACATCCATGCCTTCCCCGGGATTCGAACCCGAGCTCTTCGTTTCGGCAGTCAGCGTCGCTAATCACTATCGTGATTTGTCGGCGACTGGCTTGCATTGTTCATACACCCATTCAGATCATTTTGAATATATCCTCTTGAAATCTAAATTTTAAGGTATATTCAATTGAACAATATGCATTTATTGCATTTCTTTATTTACTGATATCAAGTTTTTGTGCTTGTCATTCTGAATAAGCATAGTTAGCTTATTGTTTCTTTTCATTAATAATGCCAATCGTATCTGTTTATCAAATTTATTTAGTTAACTTAAATTTTACTTATTATGCTAAGGTTTATGTTAATTTTAGTTTATTGTAATTATAGATATTGATGTTTTGCATTCTGATTGTTGTTATGTAAATTTTTATTTCCTTTAACATGAATACAGATGGAGAGAGCTGTGAAAAAAATCTAGAAGGCTTTGCGGGCCCCGAATATAATTACTTTTTATTCTGCTCCTATGTAATTTTTATTCATTTATTTAAAATTAAGAAACATCAGAATGCTACCCGGATGGGCGCGGTGAAGATGAAAATTCATTATAATTTCCAAAATAGTTTTTGTTTTTCACTTTCAGAATTATCGATATCATTTTGGCTGTTCTCATAATACATACCATTAGACATATTTTAATTTGTTGGGATATTTGTTGGACAATTTTTGTAAAAATACTCAAACATTCCACCGAACACTACCGTAAATATAAAAATAATATACCTTTTCATTAATGTTGTGAAATTAAAAGAGCATGATTATGTGAAATTACGATGCTTCAAATACCCTTTTCTTTATATTCATATGGTGTTCAACGTTGAAAGCAAATAATTTTGTATTCTTTTAAAATGAATTGTTTTCATGCTATAATTCCTTCGCATCGTCATAAGTGGAATTTCTTTGCTTGCCTCATTAAAACTCTATCTTATGTTATTGAGCCACCTTTTAATAAAAAGACAAAGTCAGCAGCACTTGGCAGTATGCTGAAATTCGCAGTCGGAAATATCCCCATTTTCTTCCAAAAGTCTCCCATTCATTTAAAACTTGAATCCGCCATCCAACTCCATGGACGAATGATAGCGTCGCCAGGAAATGATTATGCACCATTCTATGCTCCGAATAAGCTCCAAACATTAGAGGGTGTAAAGTCATTAGCTACATCTCACGTTTTGGAGCCAAGTTAAATCTGTCATTAACACGGACCTTGGAAAGTTTCATGGAGGTTATTATTTTCAACTCTCATTCTTAACAAAGCGATTCACGAAAAGGAGTTCCGAGTTCTCAAGAAACTAAGAGAGAGTGAAACGATCGACGTTTAAAAGCTATTTGCATCTTGTTGTTGGAGCCTTATTCCAACCGTTAGCTAGAAATAAGCGGCTTAAATACATAAGATCTTAAAGCGGCATTGTTTAAGAATTAATTGCTTAAGATCTAACGCAAAGAAAGTTCAATGCTTTTGTTTCACGAATGGAACCTGCAATTGATCACTAAAGTATCATAATTAATCCTTAATTACTTCTTGCGTGACCTATTTGTAAATCCAGAGTTTAAGACTAATTACTTTTCATCAGCGTGTAGTTCAAACAGATCTTGTACACGAAACCTCTCAAATATTTCAAGGTACACTATAATAGTACATTTTACACAAAATTCAAATATGCGACTAAATATTATTTGTTTTATCTGCTCATATAAATAATTACTGAGTATTACTACTTATTTCTTTGATTATAATATTTTCTAATAATACTATAAGGTAAAACTAAATACACATTTTATTAAATTTTAACGTCTCCATACAATTTTATTTTGTATTATAAAAAATAAAATAAAAAAATAAATAAATAAATAAACGATCAGAAAGGACGAATTGTTTTCAAAGAAATATAAAAGTGGTAGACATTTTTGGTAATATTGTTTTCATACGTTAAACAAATAGAGAAAACATGTTCTACGATAGAAACTTGACTTTAATTTATGCATCTGACTGTATATAATTATGTCCCATGACATGATGCTGTAACAGCATTTTAAAATTTTTTATTTTAATTAAATATTTTCAATATGCCTCCTTTAAATATTGTCTCTTGTTTCATTTGCAGATTTTCTTCAGTATCATTATTTTACAACATTTCACAGAATATGATTATCAGGATGATAGGATTGTTTTCATATTTCAATATAATGTTTTTAAAGTGAATATAAGGCTTACTTGAGTATACAGGAGAGAACCTACCAATCATCGAACAGATAAAGCCACTGAACATTAGTAGACCGTTCTGGGCACAATTTGCTGTCAGCAGGTGAATGTATGGAATTCTTGATGTTTACCCAACATGAAACTTTTATAACAAAATGATTCCCTTTAAATCTTCCTTAATGAAGATATATCTCCTAAGGGAGATATACCTTTTAGGTTTGTCGCGATCAATGGACTTACCAACCAAGCTGTAAGTAAATTATGTAGAGATAGATATTTTAAATGCTTTCTGCATTGCTGCCGCAATAACCTGAAAAGAAGAAAATATTATGATTAGGTTTGATTTTGATGTGCCATAGTAACCTAAAAGTGGATGAAAGATAAATCTTATCTTACGCACATCAATACGAAAATAGAAAACTCTGCTTACCAATCTAAATTTACCGAACTAAAAGCAGAAGTTATTAAAGGAACACAATTGCATATTTTTTTCTTCCAAATAGACATATATCTTTGCAAGCAGAAAACAACGGCATACTAGTATATTTACTATGGCTACGAAGTCATCTCACTTCGAATCTGCGACAAACAAAAATGACAGCGTGGCAACAGGAATGACATAGCATACGAACGCGAGCGACGATTTTCAGTATATTTCCAAATTTTGATACAGATACACATTTAGCTTTCCAGAATTAAACTAGATTCTGTCAGTTCGTGGTGCATTCGCTACATACTTTTACTCCAAGAGCGTCCTGCGTCTGCGGAGAGTTAAGAGATGGTACACATTATTTATTCAAATGTGCAATAACCAAGGATTTCCACACTCATCATACATCAGAAATAAATCCAAAATGTACATCCTTCCTTATGAAAAGAAAAAACACTAACATCATCAAAGTAATAAATATATTAGCAAATATAGCCACATATTTATGTCATATCTGATGAAAAATCTTTCCATTTGAAGAAACCTCCGTTATGTCCGAACATAAGAACCCTCACGGTAAGCCAATAATTGAAAAAGAAGAAATTTGTTTTTGAGCATAAATAAATCTGGGAATAATATAATTTCTTTTAGCGTCGCATGATTATAAATATGATAGCTCAATTAGATGAAGACATTCTGCCTTTCTGAATTCTCTTGCAGATCAAGAGCACTGAAAATGGTTTCTAACGGGTACAGGGAACGGGTGTTGGAAAAAGGTCCGTCAAACTCGTTTTCTTGAAGAACTACATACCTAAATGCCTTGATCCGCAATACACTACAAACCAGGACTACCGATCCCAATAGCTAAAGTAATCAGCCGCAGAATTAATGTCCACTCTGCACAGACGATCCAAAGGCTGCTAACCTATCAGACGAGTCGACAAGCCATGATCAAGCCGAGTCGATAGGCATACTCAGCAACTCACATTCCACATCTCTGTCCTATTTTATTATTTATTGCCTCAGGTATATTTCAAACATTTTCGTTTCCAAGATTGGAAAAGAACTTTCATGTTTTTCGAATCATAACGATATGAAATATCAATATTTGTATCACAGATATTCCAGTTCTTGCTAGTCCTTACTCCGCACACGAGGAATATTTCTAATATTGCAAATATAATTATTTTCTAATATTGCAAAATTAAGAGTCTGATAAACATTTTAATTCCTTGGCATAGTCATTATCCGTGCTTGAGTGCTTTCATGCTGTATAGGCATTACATATTTACAAACAACCATGCCTTCTCCGAGATTTGAAACCGACCCCTGAGGGATGGAAGTTTGCGTCACTAAACACTGTACTCTCTGGCCGATGGCATTAACTTTAATTCTATTAAACGGTTTCCTCCCATACGTGATTACAGAAATATCCAATTTTTTAAACGTAATAATATGTCTTTTTCTGAGCCATATTCTTATGCTTCAGTTTATTGCATTTGCGATTGTATTCTGTCATTTCGTTGAAAACTATGTGTATCAAAAAGAATAAGCATAGACTGTAAAAAAATGCCAAGGATCTGCTGAACCTTCACTGTGATGAACTCAGAATTCCTTTTAGATACAAAATGTAATTTATTCTTTTTGCGTCTTTCGAACTGAAGAATTCTAAGAATACATTTTTACTTTAGTTGATTTTACTCCAGTACGGATTTTCAAGCCAATGCTTTTATGGAAAATTCCTTTCTTTCCAAGAAATTTGCCACCTGCTTCCGTTTAAAATTCTTTTAGAACTGAATCCGAAAAATGCTTAATAAAACAGAATTTATTACGACAAGTTGGATACATCTGTATTAACTGCGGGCTTCAAATTTGCAAAGTAATCAGCAAAATTGACCAGGATTGAGAAATGATTTAAAAGTCGGAAAATAAACGAGAAAACTGCATTTTAAATTCATATTTTTATAATCAAGAATCAGTTTAATTAAATTTAGGCCACCGGATTGAAAATATAAAAATTCTTTTGATAAGCATAAGCAAAAAATAATGAAAAAAATGAAGAAATATCGATCTCATTTTTGTTTTTTAAGTCTCTAAGGTCGAAAATCTTAGGCCAATGGTTTTTGAGCTTTTTCTCGGTTTCCCTAAAACAGGATAAGCATTGGTTTCAATATCTTCTGAATTTGGAGGAACACATTTATCAACAATTAATTTCTTTATGTTTGGAAGCAAGTAATAGTATTAGACAGCCAAACATGAAAATTAAGATTTGTAATGAAACATTTGGTGTCATAATCTTTATAACTTCGCCGTCGCCTTTGAAGATGATTGAACTAAAGCATCATCATGATGGAAAAAATACGACAGTCCCCAAAACTCAGTGACCACAACTGTTGGCGGTGAAATGTTCCATCCACTGATTTACCTTCTGAACACATTGTTGAAATATATTTCGTTTCGGGATGATTGTCAAATATCCATCTCATACCGATTGCCACATAAAAATTTAAAACATCCTCTGGAATGTTATATAATTCCAAATGTGTTTCATAATGTTAACAAACGTGGCATGCATTTTGTAAATAAAATTCTCATAACAAAATCCGCATTCAAATGATAATATTCAGTGCCGTTCGAAAGCGCTGAGAGCGTAGCTCGAGCACTTCCAGTCATCTAATCTAACCTTTATCGAAATGACATGCACATTTTCATTCCTGTTTTATGTCACTCTCTGAACAAGGTGTCCAGGACATTTAGAGAAACCTGTTTAAACGTGTAGAATTAAAATTGTCAAACCATTCGTAAATAACTGTGATCTAAGTTGCAAGGCCTCTAATAATATTAATCAGTATGAACTTAGTTTCTCATACTACTTTTCCTCTTATAAGGTAACATTTTTATCCATATTCCTTGCTCTTACGTGTCATTAATAAGTGATAAAAAGAACTGACAGTCTTAAAGACTGACAATGACAAATCAAATGTCTCATCAGTTTATAAATTGATACACTTTGAAGGATTCTAAATTTCAAAGTTAACAGTTTCCGTTCCGGTAGGACCATTTTTGTTTTCAAATTTACAAAAATGTGTCGTGTTCTTTGTATCGAAGTAATCATCCATGCACAAAAAAAAAAAAAAAAAAAAAAAAAAAAAAAAAAAAAAAAATTGCCAGAAGTGATATTTTGTTACCTATTGTCCGTCAGGATTGAAGTTACTGGATTGAAGTTTTGATTACTGCAAAACGAAGTTGTTTCAATGCACTATGGTTTCATGTACTGCTTTTCTCACATCAAACATGCTTTAAAAATATTAAAAGCAGAACTGATGGGCTTAATCAACATTTAAAACCGAGATAGTGGTTAACGTGAACCTTTAAGCTATGGTTTTCAAATTATGAAAGTATGACCCATTAAAAAGCAAAATGAAATAAGTAATAATAAATTTGCTTTATATGTTACATTTTAAATTAGTTAGTTAAATATATCTTAACAAACATATGGAGATTTGTGTTAATATGTCTGTGAGAAGTAATATCAGAAGTCTGTATAAATGTAAGATAGCGCATAAGGAATGAACGCAAACTGATATATTAATAAATATTTTAAACAGTCAGTTGAATCTGTCAAAAATAAAGGCAAACTCCCATGCTAAACGACAGAAACATCTGAATGAATGAAATGTTATCCTTAAATTATGCGTCCTATTTCTTAAACATACCCGTCATGAAAAATTATCTTTTTACTCTTACAAAAGAAAGTTTATTGCATAATTATATTGTACATGGATTTATAAAACTTGATTAATAATTAGGATTGTGATTTAAATAACAAATAACGCTTTCTTTGCATTCAAACTTGGAGACTTAGAGGAAATTTCTACCAAATAGGAAAACAAAATTCGTCAAATTTCATTGACAACAACAAAGCAACTGACATGAAGATACTTCTTTAACGTTGTCAAAGAGAAGAGAAATAAACTGTCATGAGCTTGAGGAGCATTTTTGGCAGTTGCATGATTTCTTGATTTACGACTTAGAACGGGCGATCGTGATCCACGGATTAAACTGCTGTAGATTTATTTTTTCTCTGGAGCTACCTGAAGGAAAATATGTACCCAAATAAGTCTAGAACCATACAAGAATTCATAATCGACTTGTAGCTCAAAAAATTCTAGCAAAAGTTTAACCCTTAAAGTTGTGGAGAAGTCTTTGGATAGAGCACATCAAGTCGAGTATTGCAGTGGCTACTAACAAGAGTGTAACTCTTAGAGTTATGGATAATTCCTTAGATAGAGCACATGAAGTCTGCCATACTCCAGGTAGTAATTTTAAAACGTAATCTAAACGTATTTCGAAAACTGGATTTAAAGTTAATAACCAAAAAAATTAATAAATGATCGAAATAAAGTTTAAGCATTATTTAAAATATAAAGTTAATCAACGGGCTATCCTCTATTAATTTTCATACTGATAAATATAGTAAATGTTTATGTGAACTCAGTTCCTTCCAGTATCGTAAAAAATTCCTGTACACATGTTATTATTAAAACATTGCAATATTTTCGCTGATAGAAGAATATAATTATATACAATGAAAATAAAAGTTATTAACAAAAGTAAGTACAACACAAATAAAAGAGAAATTGTAAAATAAATCCACGGAAAATATAACATCTAAAATAAGGAATATTAAACGGAAAAGCAGAGTTAAAAATTGCAGATAATGTTCTCATTTCTTACTCAAATATTATATTTCTAATTACTTCGCCAACACATTTTCCATTTGCATGTGTCTTGCATTTTAAACATATATCTATGAGTTTCAGAATTTCAATATATTATTGTGTATGGAATGATATTTGATCATCCATGTATAATCGCTTTGCTTGGTGTGCGTGATATGTCGAGCACACTTTTTCTTGAAAACCATTCTGTTATGGTCTCTTTTCTGGTGAAAATGGATACTTCTAACCATGCCCGCCATTCGTTATTGAATATTTCAGGGAAAGGTTTCTTGCAATTGATATGCAAAGAGCTGTTCTTGGAAAAAGATATGCCACGGCATTATTTTCGTTGCTTTAATGTTACATTCATATGATACATTTTCTTTCGGCAGAGGAGAATCGCAATTACATTCATCAACGAAAATGAATACATTTATATTTTACGTATTTATAAATTTATATTCTCATAAATTTTGCACTATTTTAAAGCTTTTTCTGTGATAAGTCTATGACATCGAGGAGTAATTTCGACATATAGCCTTCTCACGGTGAAAATTTAAAACTAAAATTCCTAAAATGTGATTCAGGTTCTTACGACACATGCAACCTAACTTTTGAAAGTATATTTGCTTTATAATGAAGTTTTATTCAGAGCAACATCATGCTATTACTAGGAAATATGGGAAGTAATTATTTTTTACTCTCCGAGGAATATTTTATTTTTAACTTTTTCTTAAGTGTTGTCAAGATTTTGTTTAATAAAATGACCATACCTATTGAATCCTATTGAAAAAACCATACCTCTTGAAATCATTATTCGTATCAAAAACCCCATAAATTAAACACGTTTATTGTATTTTGTCTTAAAATGTAGTATATATACAAATGTAATCGCAGGTACGCTAAAGAAGATAACATTTCAGTGTCCTTCAAATCTTACAGTGAAACAGTAAATTATATTTCTTGCTACTTTGAAAATATTTTAACTATGTAAATTAGTTTTATTTCCTCATTAGGAAACGAACACTTTACGATAAAAAAAACATAATTTATATTTTGTAATCACTGAGCCATACTGACAGGATGGTTAAACCGACCAGTGCTCCCGTTCTGGGTGCAAGCAACTATAAAATCGAAACTAGCTCATTATTCTTTTAGAAATTTTTCATGCTGCTTATTTCTGTATTTTCAGAAAGGTCATAGAATTTTATATTTAGAAGAAATACACTAAAGCCTAAAATATTGGTCAGACGACAATGGCCAGTTTAACTGCTGCCGCAATTCTACTGTTAAAAATTCATTGTCATATTTTTTGTTATATTATATTTTAACTACTCATATAAATTATTTGTAATTTCGTAAAATATTTGCGTAGGATAATGGCTCATTATGATGAAGAGTTTTAAGAAATATTCTGCCTTCATTCTTTCTTCATTTCAGAAGGATGAATGCTAAATTGTAAATAATTGCTTGTAAATTTCGTAAGTCTAAAATAAACTGGGAAATTTAAAGAGAAGTCTAAGTTAATGGTATTAATTATATGGAATACACAGATTATAGTTATTTTGATTACTATCATTTTACAAAAGATTAATATGTTTCATTTTGCATAGAAAACTTTATTATACATAAGCGTTTTGAAATATATATCATTGATAGAAAAGTATAAATCATATCAGTAACTGACGTTATTTAACGCTTCTTAATTCAGCTTGTCAGAAGCGTTTGGAGTGCGAGGAATTTTTTTTTTTTTTTTTTTTTTTGTCAGTGTTCAGTTGAAGTTGTCTAACTTTTAATACGACATATTTCGTTTGACTGCTGTTTAGGGATTAAAATGGTTGATAGCCTATGAAGTCTGGTTGATCAATTAAAAAATCACTAACCCCAAGATTTTAATTCCTCACGTTTTCAAGAATTTTCGTTTCAAATGCTTAACTAGATTATTAAAGGAGGTTCTAATCTCCTTTTTCGCACTTCTTCTAAACAATGAATAACTCATGACTTGCATGATGTGGTCCCTAAAACTACATTAAATGGACTTTGCGTCACAGTTACAACAAAGGTTGGATTATTCCATGTCTAATATATAGTATTTTCACTTCGTATAATCTTGACAACGTTTTCTATTAGAATGTATAATTTTAAAAAAAGAAAAAAAAATCTGAAGGCTTATATTACACTTAAGGGGGGTGTTTTAACGTTTTAATTGTTAACTTTACTTATCAAATATCGTATTCTTTCCACTTAAACCATGTAAAATTCAATTAAATAGCAATTCCACAAAGTATTTAAAATTAGCATATCTTTAGAATTACGTTAAATCTTTAAGTCTCGCGCGCTGGAGATGAAAATGTTTTATTTCGTATAGTATTGCCATTGCTCGATTTGCAATCGTGGAGTTTGTTAATCATAAATTTGGTAAAACTTTACAAAATAAGAAATAGATAAAAAATCCGAAATCCAAAATTCGACTTCCAAGTCTCCGTGTTTGGTTGGAGGATTATGTTCTTCAAACTTTGATGGTTCTACGTATTGTCCTTTCTCCACAGTGCGAGAAACACACAAGTATTCATGTAGATTCTTAATTATTTAATTTATTTAAATATAATACAGGGCGATAATATTTGGTGGCAACAAGCTGAAAGGTTATTCAGGCGCTTACGGTAATCCAACGCAAAATCCCCTTTTCGACCCGAACAGCCCCTCTGAGATAAATCTCCTTTGGGTTTATAATTATATTAACAGATGAAAGAATAAATATCTGGTAAAATACCTCATTTTTAAAGTAATAAATAATTTTACAAGTCCAGCTTTAAATTACCATTAATTAAACCTAGGTTTCTATCGAATTTGGTATTGTAGTTCTAAGTAACAGCTTATAATCCATGTATAGCTGGATTTGAATTTAGCCACATGCCTTATGGTCAAGAAAAACTAGAAAATGTACTTTTGTATTAAAGCTGTAAAGTGTTTTATAATATTCTTTCAGTTATACTTAGCTTAGGTAAATTTAAATTATTATGAATGAAGTAAAATTCTTTAGAAAATTAAAACATTTTATATATAGAACATACTACAGGATTATGTATTTATTGGTCATGTTTTTTTATCGTTTGGAGTAGAGATGAAACTAATAAAACTCTCTTTAAAATTGCAGTTTTAGATCAGTGTAAAGTACGTAGACGTAAAAATATGAAACGATAAGACATTGGAGTTCTTATTTTTATTCACGAGCACTTAAGCCTTTATTAATATTTGCAAATGAAAAAGCTCAAGCGAAAATGTGTCCCGCAAATATATCTTGCCATGCTGTTTCGAAAAAAGAAGAGGATGAGGTATATTCAACTTTAAAATTATGATCAGATTAAACTTTCTGTGAAAATTTATTTTACATTTCGCTATAAGTTAAATATCACTCGAATTTAAAAATGTATATCAAATTTTTGAATAAATGGATTAGTTTACAACGCAATGTTTCTTACAAATCGAGTGAATTTGCTAAATAACTTTTACTATAATTCAGCAAAAAATGCACACATTAATTTTGCTATGTTACGAGTAAAATAATATATAACAAATGTTTTCCAATATTTGTAAGCTTATTGCATTAAATACATTAAAATAAAACTAAATATAGTCTATAAACTTGTTACGGTCAGCCAAAAGGGTTTCTTTAGATTTTCTACGTTTCGCTGGGCTCGCACTTTACCAAGTTTGTCTTACAGCATCGTTTTCTTTTCTTTTCTTTAAGCTTCGTTTTCTTCGCACTTACGTCCAACAACAAAATCAAAAGTGTTTAACAACAGCATGATAGTATATAATAAGAATCAGTGACGCAGTGTTATGCTTCGGGATATATTTTTATATGTTTTTCAGTCTTTCTCACTTCATCACATCAGTATTCATTTTCCTTAGTAAGATGGCTAAAAAATATTTTTGTATCGTTTTGTTATTCACAATTTTGGTGCTAACTTTATTTATTAAATAGCACGTTCCTCGCACTTGCGCCACATAAAATTCAATTTAACAGCAAAATGACAAAATATTTAAAGCATATATCTTTAGAATTCATGATAGAATGTTACATACCAAAGATACTTTTATACTCGCTGCTTTATTATTCCCTTAAAAGCTATACGCTCTCGCGCCCAACCGCTTAAACCTGTTATTTAAAAAATGAAAAAGCGTATAATTATTTCATTGTAGATAGTTAGTGCAATTTCTTAAAACTATTTAATACTTCTAATTAGACACCTCATAGTTTTAATACATGCTTATTGAAATCAATCACATTAAAAGGTAGAAAAAATATTCTTAAAAACTGTGTTAATTGCTTTTAAATCTCTTAGTTTAATACTCAGTGACGTTTCAGATTAAATGTGGAAGTATCGTAGGCTTTACTGAATGGCTACTATGCTGGCGCGTGGAAGATAAAAATTTCCGGCATTTTTCCGGCAGCGGCAACACATTGCTGTAGTAGAGAAGATTTTGTTAATTAAAATTCAAAGGTAACTAAACATCTTACATCCGAATGGTAACAGGTTCATATTCTGGAGATAAAAATATTTTATTTCGAGCAGTGCTATCAGTGTTCACTTTCAAATCGTTGAGTTTGTTAATAATAAATCCATTAAAGATTAACAAAGCATGGAAAAAAAATAATAAAACAAATTTGAAATTCAAAATTCAGGTTTCCAGTCGTACACTTTTGGGTGGTAAACTATACGTTATTCAAAACTGCATCGTTCTAGATAGCGTAATTTTTTTGCATAATATGAGGAATATGCATGTGTATATGCAAATTCTTCATTATTTAATTTCCTTAAAAATAATGCAGGAGGATAATATTTGATAGCAACAATTTGAAAGAGCTACCCCTTTACAGTTAGCTAACGCAAAATCCTATTTCGAGACTAATAGTTCTTTTGTACTAAAAAAAAAAAAAAAAAAATACTGTTACTCTCGTCTCATCACAGATATACGGGATTATATAAGTACCACAAGTTACGTTTAAAACCGTTTCCAACTTAATTTATGAATGTAGTAAATGTTGCAAAATACATGCTTTTGATAGAAACTAATTAAAATGTTAAATCACTAACAGATATATGTATTTCGTATGAAGATAATCTTTTTTCCTGAGGTCTGAAAAGCAAACAACACTGGTTTATGAGGTAAATAAAAATGATTAGAAATTCCTTGACATACTGTAGAATCAAAGACTTACATCACCAAATGAATTTCCTTTCTTGGTATCTTGCTCAATAGCAACTAATGCAAATGACTTTTAAGTGACTCTTGAATTATGTTGTCTGTTTTCTGATGAGAAATTTCAGGCGTCATATTTCAACAGATCTTGCATCTAGAAATCGGTGTTTGACCTACAGATGTCTTAGATCGATAGAAGTACATATTTTTTATAAATCTTTCGCTTTCCTTAGTAAAATGACTAACAAATATTTTTATTTATTTTTATTACTAATATTTTAATAAATGACATTAATATTTTAGTAAAATGTAAACATTTTAATAAAATGTTACATTTAAATGAAATGTTAATTCATCATTAACATTTATATTAAATTGAAGCCTTCTCATAATAGGAATATTTTATCCTTCATACTATGTGATTTACATGTAAAACGTTTTTCACTTCGATTACTACACTGAGAGAATTTCTGTTTGCGATAAACTCAATGAATTATAAGCACTGTGTTAAGTACACAACTTGTTTGCAATGGAAGCGTCAAGGTTCTACGATCTGAGAGCAAAATACTCTGAGATGAAAACTTTTATTTTGTATATCATATTACATTTATATTGTTTTCTTTGATTAACTGTCAGTGTGCCGATATTTAGAATTTCAGGAAATGGCTGTTGCACACGATATGCCTAAACCTGTTGTAAGCTTTTGGTCATACGTCTATAGAAAGCATTTACTTGATTATGAATCTGGGGGATTAAGTTATCTCACTATACCCAGAGAATTTCTGTTTGTGATAAACTCAGTAAATTATACTGTGAAATGCTTCTAATTTTTAACTCAAAATTATTCGTATTTGATACAGTATACTTGTCAGAAAAGTTTATTTTGACTGTGACTTCGCATACGCGAATTTCAGAAATGGGGCCAGAATTTTGTTAACACTTACCTTTTTCAAGTGGCTTCACTTAATAATATCTAAATATTTCCTAAAAATTATACCGAAGTGTGTAGGATTGTAATTTTCTAGATTAAAGGATTTCTTATTTATTGAGATTGACAATTGAGTTATCGTTCTGTTTAAAATACCATTACAAACATGTTGAAAGGATTTATACAAACCATTTTATTTAATATTTAAATAAGCAGAAAGCACGTACAAGCAAACGCTGCGACCTGAAATTATTTACGTGAAATTAAGTTGAAATTACAAATGCATGTGCGCATGAATTAGTAATTGATTGAATCCACACAGAACAGATGATAATTTTATGAAATTTATTTTTCCAAAAACACTTCACATTTATAGAACTTTTCGCATAGAAGCATCCGTACCGCTCTTTTCTGAATGACAGAGCACAATTAGTAACGTCACTTCAAACAACTAAGGACACTGAATAGAAGGCAGTGGAAAACGCCTCAGTTGCGTAAGCTCCCGCAGTAAACTCTCATTACTCTGAGCTAAATTCTGAACTAAACTAAACTGTTACTCTCTTCGGTGTTGAAAAATTTTCCTCCGTCTGCCGAGAAATTTCCAGTACTTTCGATTTCTCGAAAGCGCCTGGAAGGCCTATACACGTACAGTTACACAGGGATAGGACCAGCTACAGTTATATACGAATGGGACCCAAATGTCGCCAAATGCATATCCCCAGGAATACTCATGAGTTAGTAAACTTTTACTATATATTTGAATTTGGCAAGAAAAATATTAATTTCATATACTTTAACGAATGTGAATACAATAAAAAAATAAATAAAAAATAAAAAATAAAACTTGTGTCTCAAACTGGAGTGATACATTAGTTTATAACTTGAATACGAAGGCTTAGTTACCGTTATATGATACATATTTGTCATATTAAAATATTCATATCTTTATCAGTTTTTCTTGGTTGAATATCTTGTGTACGTATGGATAAAATTATAAAAAGACAAATTTAACTTCATTGCTTATATTAATTAGAATTATTTTCAGAAATATAGAAAGTGCTGAACCGCTTTATTTCTGAGAAAAAACTGTTACCGATTGTTAGTATTATATATGAAAATCACATTTCTATATTTCTTGCTTTAAAACTAGGATATGTTGATCAACTTGTTTAACTCGAGATAAAACTATTCATATTCCCAATAAGTAAAAGTCTATAGAGTTTTCATACGCAGATAACATAACCAAAAGGTCTCACAAGATTTAATTATTATGGCAAAGCTTATGAGCTACGGCTATTTGAATAGTACAAAGTTTACAAGGGCTATCATTTTGAGGAAACGGATGTATATTTTTTCAAAATTATTGTGCATTTATGAAAATGCCATACACAATCTATTGTATTCTCTACAAATATCTCAAATATTTGAGTTTTACAAATGAAGAGTTAGAATTTGTGGAGATTTATTTATTTTTGGCTAATAGTTAATTTTTAGTTAAAGTAACTTTACTTTTCCTCCTTCTTTTCACCCTCGCTTTCCTGCTAGAAAGTTAATCAGTCAGCGCGTGTTTATTCAGATTAAGGGAGAAAAAGTGCTGTTTAAACGAAGGTCTCTAAAGTTGATTTTAGAGCGTGTTACACCTGCTTGAAGGCCACGTTACTACTTAACAGCGACTTGATTCTGTCGCGTTGAGTGCTTCTAGCCATTAGACCTCTTCCACCGCCTTCTACGAGACAGGGCTTTTCTGCGCAAATAAATTATCTTTTGAGGCGTAAGACTAGATTAATTATAATTTATTTTAAGTTAAACATTACTTGTTTAAGCCAAATTTGTTGCCTTATGTAAGCCCAAGTGGGGCCGTCTATGAAACTCTTTGTGTTAGAAAAAAGGGTCATTTTCACCCTTCTTCGAACTTTGTCTGCTGTCAAGCCCGTAGAATAACTCCTCTGCGCTCTTTTCTACAGTTCATCAGTTTATATTGCCAAAGAATACGAGAATCTATAAACTATAACGAAAAATATTTATAAAAAATATTCAGTACTTTAAGATAGGAATTTAATTAGTAACACTCAAAGCATTACATCCCTAAAAATTCATATGAAAAAACATTATCTCTTGTAGGCTAAAAAATTTAATTTTAATTTTAAAAATGTGAAAACAAATCACCCATCTCGTAAATAATGCAAATTCCTTGATATCCTAACATAAGCTTTTTATAAACTAAAAGAACTGCATAAAAAGCATATTGAAGTACAAAGAATATGAATGTCTGTTATGAAAAAGAGTTCATGGGATACAGCTTTGTGAATGCAGGCGCATAAAAAAAAATTAAATGCTATTATGCGTTAATAAACTACTGCATAATTTAAAATATAGTATTTTCACTTTTCAGGTTGAGAAAAGCCGATTAAGTTTTTATGGCATATGAGCTTTTTTTTTTTTTTTTTTTTTTTTTTTTTTTTTTTTTGTTGTTTTTTTACTACTTTATTTATATCTCACGCAACAAAAAGTAATTCATTATATTTTACTAAAATGCACTCTGAATATCGGTTAACTTTAGTTGCATTCCAAGCGTAAGACACTATATAAAGTAATCTAAGTTAAGCCTTTACGTTGGTTTTTCTGTATAGAGTAATAAAGCAATTTTGTTGAAGCATGAATTGAGTCCAAATAAAAAGAAATTGAATGGTTAAAGCAAACTAATATACTTTTCCTCTTCAAGCGCATTAAAAATTACTGCCCGACTGCTTTCCAAGAATTTATGCAAAATGCTAAACAACTATTTAGGAAACACTTTGCAGCTAACTTATAATTACTGTTTACTTCTTATTAGAATAACGTACAAGACGCTAGATTTACATACGTTTGCTAGCAATTAATTCCCCAAACCTACTGCATAGTGAGCAATTTTCTGATCTGCATTCCTTTTCTATTAAGTACAGTGTAATTTTTACATAGTCTTACTATTTGGGAAATGTGTGCGATATAATTAAATGTCCACATCCTTTCTATTCACAACTATTCTCAGAAGTGCAATAAAAGCAAATAAGCAAAAACGTCGTATAAAAGAAATTATATTGACAGAGTATATTTTAATCCAAATGTTGAACTTATAGGGCTGAAAGTAACACTGACCTTGTGCGAATATGCCATTCTGAAACAGCGCCAGCTCTACAAGGAAATATGCTCTCAAATATGATCATCTTTTCCCATCGATGCATTCTCATATTCTCCCTTAAATACTGCACAAATTTGGAAATTTATAACGTAAAATCCAGATATGTCTGACCAACAAGTATAGCCTAATATTATTCGAAATGGTGAGATCGTGTAGATCATATATATGAAAGAAATGCTTTTCCAAATATTAATTTTCGCTCGTAAAAGTTAAAAGCAAATTAACTTAAGCAACTTGTTATAAATTCCAGAATGAACTTTAAAATGTTTATGATAGCTTTAAATAGTTTATGATTGAAAAGAAGTTGGCGAAAATCTCGTTACCGTAACACGGAAGATTTATATATGTTGTAGTACGCTGATTGAATATTTTAGTGAGACATATAATTCTTTCAGGGATCTAAACGAGAGTACCCCAAGATGTAGAAAAAATATATATTATTAATAAAAAAGGCATAATAATCTCTCCTTACTTAAATTTCCTACAAAGTGCACTGACTCAATTTTTTAACTTTAAAAAGATGCGAAAACGAAGTAAATATTAATTCTCTGCGCCAAGAGAAACCAATAAAAATAATTCCTTAGTGAAGTCTCATTCTCATTAATTGAAAAGATTTTCTATAATTGAGTCAGCGATAAAATAAGTAATAACTAAAATAATTAATAAAAATAACTTATTCATTTTCGTTAACCTAGGGATTTTATTAAAGTAAAATAAAATCTTTGAAAGTATGTGTTAATTAAAAGTATAACTGAACTATTTTTTATTTCTATGCCACTATCTAGAATCTAACAATATTTGTATTTATAAATTTTTATAAAATCACTAACATTCAAGTTCACTAACACAGAAACTCTAGCAAACGTATTAATTAAACCTTATGTAATCTTAAATTATTTTTTATTATGAGTCCTAACGAGGCATCAGCTTTTATTAAAAATGTAATTGACCTAGAATTATTTCAGGCAGTATATAAGCCCATGCACGTTTCTTTTAAAATCTGAATAAAGATAAGTTAATAAAATAATATCTTAATTTCAATAAAGAAAATTTACTAAAGTAATATCTGAATAACCACTGAAATACAAAATCCAATAAATATGTAAATTAAATCCAGTATCATCTCACATATGCATACTATGGTTTGTAGTGCCAAGCAGTCCAATTTCTCCATTCTTATCACACAATAAAAGATGACTACCTTGAAATTAAAGGCCAGTGTACAAGCGGACCGCAGCGCATTATGTCCTTCTTTTCCAAATGTTATTTTTGGACGGCATTGATGGATATTTTGCAAAAGCCATCTTCGAGTATAAAACGGATTTTTCCTTGGATTGCGTTCAAAAGATCATATGTAACTAAGCGTGGGCAAGAATAACGTTTCATGATCAGCACGGTACGTCTCAATATACAGTTTTCACAGAGTTAAGGATGAAAACGCACTAGATGTCCAAATTTAACGCATAAGTCTTTATGAATCATTAAATACTGCTAACATTTTGCTCAAAAAAGCTTTATTTGCAATATAAACAGACAGTTAGCAGACATCCTTTTGTATTCTATAGCATACAATTTATTACTTAAACTAATACTTTATTAAGTAAATTGCAAGGAAATGAAATCTACAATACTGCAGTACTTTATACATTTTTTATGCCTTTTTGCTTACCTATCTGTCAGTACCTATGGTCGTTGATATATACGTATATAAAACATTATAAATTCTAAATGTATCATTAAAACCTTAGTAGTCTAAAAATTATCATTTTTCCTCGTGTGCTGTCGGGGTAAGGACAGCTAGTCAGAACTTGAATATCTGTGGTACGAATATTGATATTTCATTTGTGCTGATTCGGAAAACTTAATAGTTCTTTTCCAGTCTTTGAAACGAAAGTGTTTGAAATACAGCTGATTCAATATGTAATAAAATGGACTAGCAAGGAGTACACAAGTTTTAGAAAATAACTGATTAAAAATTCACGCACGATCAGAACTGTGAAGTTAAACCGACGTTACCAGGAATAAACTGCATTGAAATGATTTAATATTAAACTTTTTCAGTCATTTGTAGAGTCACATCTTCTTGGGAAATATACACTAAGATTCTGAAAGACTAAAGTGAATTATCGCTATAAATAATTGTAAGAAAACAGAGAACGTTTTATTAAGGATTGAAAGAATTAGCAGAAGACACTCCTTATGCTTACAGAACAGCCAGCATATATCGCGTAGCTCAAAAGTGAGAAATTGAAATTAAACTAAGCTAAACCGTAAGTTAGCCAAAGACTACGCAAAAATGTCCTCAAGATTAAAGTTGGTTCAAACCTATACCACAGTGGCAAGCACTACTGTCAAGAATAACGCAACTGTGAAGGCAGATTTCTGTCGTAGAAGTTCAATTAGAAACTCAGTTTTAGACTGCTTAGACAGTGCGTAGAAATACGCACTGTCTAAACAATCTAAAACCTCCCTTTAAATACTATCTCTTTCCACCTCAATTGAATGTGCGGGAATTATAATTAGCTTTCTGGCAGGAAAATGGAAAGGGAGAATGACAGTAAAGATACTTTACATAAAATAACTAGTTTGGTAAAATAAATAAATATCTTACACTTTTATTCAAAAGCTGTTCCATTACCTGAACAATAATAATTCAACGATGGTTATTTAAATTGCAACAATATGAAGAAAGTTCTGGTTTAATTGAGGTTTGCAATATAAATGGTCATAAGTTGTCGAAATAAGAAGTAACCAACTGTAAAAAATAAATAACCCTTAATCAAAATTTTGTATTATATTAAACAATTATCATAGCTTGAGTAAAGTTCCAAATACGGTTTAGTTTTAAAGCCTTTATATGGTGATACTATTAAGATTTACAAATTAATATAATAGGTGTTTCAGTGCCATATCTTACAATATCTTATTATTAATATACAACATTTTTTTTAAATCTAAAAAAGCATTACTTATATAGCCAGAGTTCTGCAAACTAAGCTTACTTCACGGAATAAAGATAATTACAGAGAATGATTTTCGGAAAAAAAAAATTCTTAACTCTCTCTCAGAAACGTATTTTTATTTATTTTAGCATTCTCTCTACTGACTTCAAAATCATCTCTTACTATTGAATTTAAATATTCATCGGAAGCTAAGACACACACAATATAATTAGATTTCGGCAACTCTGCTTATGCCACAAAAAATTCGAAGGCAAGATGTATGGGGCAAAAGATCCATAAGTCTCATGTTGCGAAGAAAATCCATTATACAAATAAAGGACAGATACTTCAAAAGAAGAATAATGACTTGAACTGCCTTGCAGATTGAGCACAACAATGGAACAAGTTGCTAAATTCATTATCTCTGAGAAAAGCAGTGATTAAGATTCATGATGGTTATCTGGGCTTTGTTGAAGTCTGCCTGTTTAATGTATATATGCATGTATATTTGTATATATGCAGCTGTATGTATATAAGCACATATCCATCCATATTCCTTATGTTTATATCTGTCTTTATGTCTGTATATATGTGCATCGATAAATAACATTTTTAGTTTTCCTAAGGAAAATACTTCTACTTAACTTTGAAATCATTATGATGTTGAAAGTTGTTTTGATAGGCAGAGACTGACGATTTTGGCATAAAAAAGGATTATGGTCAGCCTTTATCATAATACTATAAACCTTCCTAATTTTATTGAGGTGTAAATGGGAGCTTTTCATTTATTTGTTTAAAGTTTCAAACAGCGTTGAAAAGTTAAGGATTTAAACATTATAAAATAACACGACTTTGGCATTTATAAAAGTTAAGTATTGGTAATTCTAAAGATGATGGGATCAAAATACGCAGACATACTAGTGAAAAGATTTTTAAGGATTAGAAAAGTGTTGCACTCGCGCATAATGTTCAGCCAGAATTTACATATTTTTTACATATTTAGCACATATTAATAGGTCATGTCTTTGTTCATAAGAAAAGATATTGTCCTTTAATATTCAGTTTTTATTCAGTAAAATATGTTAACGGATATCAATTAAAATACATTTGTAAAGGAGAATGAATGGGATAAGGAACATTCCCTTTTCAGGATTATGCCCCCTTTTTGTTAAAATTAGAAAATAAATATTGTCACTAAAATCAGAAAAGAAATATTCAGTCAGTCTCTTATCAGTTGTTCAAAAGTGGAATAACTGTTTTTTTAATCCTAAAACGCGTATGTCGACGCATCATCTGAATGTTCCAGATCATTTTCTAACATCTCAGAGAAAGCTTTGACACTTTACAAAAGTATCATAAAAAGTTATTAAATATATATGTATTAATTTCATACTATATGCTGGTAGAAACATATTTTACGTTGCTGGTTGTGAATTATCTCCTTTGTCTGACATTTACAGCAAATCAAATCCACGAGTTTTATTGTGAACAAGAGACAAGCAATGCGTCTGGCATTGTCTAAGTACGTTTTCTGCTTGTTTAAACACCCCGTTTAGAATCATCAAACGGTGTAAAGAACATTTTGTGATACATCGTATTTAGTACAAAGCAAAAATAATCCAGGGATGATAAATTTAGAAGATCTTATTCAATTAATTGGAAGTTTTGAATTAAGCTTCAAAATTCGTGTAAATATAAATATTTACTTCAGATACAAAATCTACGCATATTATTAAATAATTAATAATTGCATAAGTACTCCTCTCTTGGTTTACTCAGCAATTTGTCATGATACTGCAGACAATATTCCTGTTGAAAATTTGAAGACAACTCACAGTTCATCTCTTTTATTTAGTGAAATCCTTAAACAAAATGAAGAAGTAATAATTTTTAACTTTGTAAAGCGAAATGAGATTTTTTTCCTGCTGTACGTTTTATCGTCTCGTTGTTACAAAGCGGTAAATAAATTCGTGGAAATGAATCAAAACAGTATTTGGGCTCATTATCAAATTAATTAGGTTATCATCATTATAATCAACTCTGCACTGAAGCTCTTTAATATCTTTTAGATATAAGTAGTATTTTATAATGAACAACAAGTTCGTTCCTCTTTGTTACACTTCAAAACATTTTGTAAATTGTTTAAGCAGCAACTTGTTCAATTCAGGAGTATACTGCAATCTCTGTTTAACCTAAGTCACACAGAATTTTAGTATCCATGAAACACAGCGGATACTTATTTCTGAAGGCGACATTTCCAAGATTGCATTAATTTCCTTATGTTTCAACTTTCTTTGCTTCTTTAGTGAGTGTGTTAAATAATCACACACACTGCCAATAAATACTTGTTTGCTTTACTCCGATGTTTACTACCCAGTGCAAGCAAAAAAAGGAATATGTATTTCTATGCTAGTGGTAAACATTTAAGTGTACGATATAAAGTCACTATTGAAAAGACTTAACTCAGGGTTTAAGTATGACTCCATTTACATATAATGCTCCATAAAATAGGGCTCTGTTAAAGCCGAGAGCCTTGTTAATACCTACCTAGTCACTAATTTTTTTTCTTAATTTGGGAAATCAATACATGATATATTTTTTTTCCACTGCAGAAAATGTAATGCTTTGTGGTAAAGCAATATAAAAAGGAAAAATGTCAGTTTTATTAATGATAATTATGCACAACCAACTTTTTTTCCTCTTAAAGAACTCTAACTTAACCATATTTTGGAAAACGTAACCGCCCTTCTGATGTTAAAAACTTAAACCACAAATTAGGTGCATATAATAATAGCTTTTTTATATCCAAAGAGAACCATCAAGCGCAAACATCTGTGAAAGACAGGTCTCAATATGAATTCATATTAATGTTTTAAACTTTATCATCAGGGGATTAAAACATTTTTCATAAAAGCAATTATCTTGTTTCTAAGGCGACAAAATATGAAATCAAAGACTCGGGGGTTATATGAATTTTTCTTTATAAAAACATTAAAATAATCGTCTAGTTATTACTTCTTGTGCAGTTACTGTTAAAGTTTCTCCTTTAGATGACCTTTTTGAAAATATTTATGCATAAAATAAATTTGTGAAGCTAATTTATGTTAATAAACCATTTACTTTAAGATTGAACTTTACTGTCACTTTTTCGCGTTTCCATGCCAGACTGCATCTTACCTCGTATGTAATTAAGATGAGGATTTGAGATAGTGAGACATAGTGTGTTCTGCTTTTCGAGCCTACGTTACTAGGTTGCTGTCTTAAATAAGAGTTCTTGTCTGTGGCCGTACATTATCATTTCCAGTAGTTGAATTCCACGCCGGTTAAACTCTGAGCCATTTTCGCATTAAAAGATTGTGTAGCGTTCGACTACTGTTTATTTGAATTAAAATTTTACATTTGACATACTGTTACCTCGCCACAAACTGTTAGCTGAATTGCAAGCACATGATTGCTGTTATAGATTTAGCGATAAATTGCTTAACGTCTACCAAGACTTCAGAAATTTTGGATGAGAGCTAATCCCGTTAAACTCTGCAAACTGCTGGTATAACTTGCTTGATCCTAATTTCAAACTGCTTCTATCACATTCTTTACGCACTATTTCTTTTCTATTAAACAACTTTAATATTTTTGGATACATTTTAGGATAAAAGTATGTGTAAATATCTAGAAGTGCTGATGAAAATCCTTCTTTGAGATACATATATCGCCTGGCGGGTTGTAAAGTTAAAAACGTTTGGATTTTGGAATATGCGAAATTTATTTTACCGTGCAAGAGGGCATTTTAAAATTTTGGCGAAGAGTTGATTCAACTCATTCTTGAAAATTAAGATTTCAATTATCCATCTGCACTCACTAAGAAGGATTTCAAAACATTATAAAATAACATGGGAATCCATTGAAATTTCAAAAATTTCTTAACGAACTGTCTTATAAGTAAGAAAAGCTGAAAATATCGACGAAAATTTAATTACATTAGTTCGATATAAGTTCCGAATTATCTACATTATCATCTTTATGTAAAAATAATTTGATATGGATTATTCCGAAAATATTATTTAGCAATTGATAGCTCTAGAAGGCAGAGAGGAAATATCCAAAATAAAAGGAAATTAGAAGAATTAAGAGGCTATCGCTAATTTAAGATATAATTTTGATTTATATATATTTTTACCTTAGTTATAACTTTATTCAAAGAGAAAAAGGCTTGTTGACAATATTAAAGCAGGAAAAGTTGCAAATGAAGAAACATTTAATTTTGGAAAGTACGAATCATAAAATTTTGACAAAAATGATCATTTAAATTTTTGCAAAATTATAAGCTTTGATAATATTTAAGAGTCAATTTTATGTGTTCTGTTACATTCAAGCATATCATATTCATTAGCAATTATGCTGATTCGCTTGTGGGGGACCTGACAATTTTCCATCAAAATTTAGTTTATTTTTGTATTGTAATTGCTAATTTTATATGTTATTAATTTTTAAGATTTATTTTACATTCCTTTACTATACGACTATGTGTATTATCAAAAGAAGTAAATATTTAATTTCGTTACATTTTAATGGATGTGTAAGAGAAACATTTTGGTGTTATATTGAATGCAATAGTGTAGAATAGATCTGCATAAATCTTTCATGCCAAAAACTGTTAAAATTACATTATGATATTCAAGAACATTTTCAAGAATTGTGAATTTGTCTAATTATTTATTGTAAACTTTTAGAATTGGACTGAAAATTTCTATAGAACCTAAAATTTGTATTTATTGGTAATAATCTGAAAACTGATCTGCATTGTCTCTTGTTATCCTTTTGCACTGCGAATGGATCTCGTCCAGTGGCACAGATCCATATTTAAAAAGGATCTGAATTTATACATATCGCTGTTACTATTGCGTAGGCTTTTTTTCTCCTACTGCGCTCACTGTTGTTCCTCAGCCTCTGCTAGCTGTTGTCCATTGTTCTGAAAATGTAAGATGTATAAAATTGCGGGTTGCATTACGCACCCATAAATGATACTATTCGAATCTGTTTATGTGTACAACCTTAAGATAAATAAAATTTTGTGTTCAAATCAGTGGCTATGGCTAATTTTTTTTTTTCTATTCTCTCATGGTAAGTATCTACGCGGTTGTTTAACTTCAATCCATCCACAGAAATTCTTACACACCATATACATATATCTGCATCTATCTAACGATTATAACTCTGCCAGGAAACTGTTTCATGTTATCTGCAGAGGATTTTCTTCAATGTTTTGAGTGATTTTATGCAGCAACATAAATACCTGCAATAAAAATAACATTTTTAATTATTCATTCTGATAACTCTTGCTCTTAACTATTGAGATAAACTTTCATTTCCATGATAAAAAGATATTTCTTTGTTTAACCATGGGAATGTTTGTAAGCATTCCCACTAGCGTTGTAACCGTATTACAGCAGTCGTTTTAGCTACCATTTTAAGAGGTGGCTTTCGTCACAATGCAAAATCAAAGTAATTTATGGTACCAAGTAGGAAACTATTTCGAAAGTTATGTGGAAAAAGGTATACATTTTGCATACTTCCGGATTTTTTTTTCCTAGAAAATTAGTAGAAATTAAGATGAATTTTGCGACACTGACGCAATGGAGTTCAAAGCACTTTTATTGTATTCCTAAAGAGGTAGGATCACTATTTTCTTGAATATGGTATGTAAGGTATTTCCCTATTATTCCACATAAACTAAACTAGATCCTACGATGAACCTGTCGGATTCTGGCACAGGCGTTAATTAATTACCAGTACAGAAGGGTGAAAATAAACCTTTATTAATTCAAACTAATTTAACAGAAAGGCACGGACTTCGTGCATTACAAAAACACCGTCCACTTGCGGTGGGAACTAAAACGTAGAATATAATACAATTCAAACCTAAAATAAGTAGTGCAAGAGCGCACTTAAGTTTACGTCTAGCAGAAGGACTCACTGGAATCTAACCGGCGTGATACTAATCTGATAAAGCCAAGAGGCTTACTAGGGTGACCACGAAATAACAAACGTGCGCTTGGCTAGCGAAATACGCTCTTAATAAACTGAGATATTCACACGTTTAAATAACACTTCACTTAACTGTAACTTTACACCCTGTCGAGAGAATGTGAGGGGAAGTTGAGAAGTTTAGAACAGGAAATCAAACTTACAATAAATTTGTTATGCAAGATAAGGAAAACCCTATTTATATAAACTGATATTTTATATTAACAGGTATTCGAAAAGTAGTTTTTGTAATGCATAGGGCTCTTGTTTGCATTCATAGCTCTTTTTAATTTCATGAAAATGTCATAAATACATAAAAATATCATGAAATTAAAATCATAAAAACATTCCTTGAAATTTGAGTAGATTATTTTAATGACGCGCTAAAGTACTTTATTTCATAGTTACGATTATAAAGTGATCGTTTTCTATATTAAAAAAAATATTTCCATTTCTTACATGAAAAGTGATTGCGGTAAAGAAGTCGTCTGATAAAGAAGTCATTTTGCCACAATTTCGAACATTTTGCATTTTGTAGTCACATAGTTATTTAGCTATTTATTGACAGTAGTCAGCATATTAAAATCTAATGATACTACTATTGGTGTGCTTATATCATCTTTAGAACGATAAAACTGATTTTTAAATGATCTTTAAATAATATAAACTTTTTACTTAAACACATTGCTTTCTATTTCGTGTAAAATAATTGCTGTTAAATAGACTTTCACTATGTAAAACCCTGTTTACGGTGAACTTATATATCCCGTTTTAGAGAATTCTATACAGTTTTTATACTTTTAGAGAAGAGAGCGAGATTTAAAACATTAATTATAATAAAAATTAGAAAAGCGATTTAAAACAATAGATGAAATATTTATGGAATGGAATAAGAGAAACCATGCAAGTTTCAATATAGAAAAAACTAAGGCGATACTTTTTCCCAAAGGAGGAACAAATATCAGAGCACCCAAATTGAACTTTAATGATAGAAATATTAAATTTGGCGATGATATGAAATATTTGGGTGTGATCTTTGATCGAAAATTGAATTTTATTAACCATTTCAAAAATATGCAGAGACGTATCGAACAAATACTGATATTTTATATTAACACATTTACTCCTGGTATTTTGAAAGAGAAAAGTTCAACCTTAAAAGAGATCTACCTTAATGTCATCTTGCCCAAGATTTTATATGGAGTCGGAGAATGGGGTCTCCGGGCAAAGGAACTAGTGAGATTAAGAACAAAATTGGACCATTGCAGAGAAGTTGGCTATCGGCAATTACGAGAGTATTTAGAACAGTCTCGACGAGGGTTCTGCGTGTGCTTGCCGGTGCACCCCCCTCTCAATTTGTTACAAATTTTACTATGATAAATTTTTATCTAATAGAAAAGATTCAATTTAACCCATTAGCCGCTAGTGTTGCGTTGACGCAACGGCCAAATTAAATGCGTATATACATCTAACTACCTAAGATATTTTATAACAGCAGATGATTTTCTGTAGGGAATATTATGAAGATTATTTCTGTAAAAAATATTTGCCTTCAACAATCATTTTGTTTATAATAATTAATCTCATATTTTAAGCAAAATTTAAGCAAAATTTATGACCATGTATTTTTGCTGAAAATATTTAACGAAAGAATTGCTGTCTTTATAAGTAATCTATTTTTAGTCAAGGTCACCGTTTATCAAAACATTACATCAGTCAGATGTTTATATTTGTGTTGGGAAGGGATGGAAAACAGTGTTGCGTTGCCGCAACGTCAGCAAGAAACGGGTAGTCAATCTCCTTTTTCACTCATTTCTTTCGATGTTCTGGTTCATGTTCTGGTTGTATAAAAATGCCTAGAACGAGGTATCTTACATTAGAAGAAGCCCTTCAAAGATTTTTTGATGAAGAAACAGATGATGATAATGTTAATAATGACCAGAATGAAACTGATATTGTTGTTCCTCCAGAAATTTCAAATGCTAGTGAGGAAGAAGAAAGGAATGGCAATGTTTTAAATAATGATAAAGATATTTTACCAACTGATACTGCTGGGGAAGTTGAAATTCACATAAGAAGTAAGTTTCAGCATTCTAAAAGCATTTATAGTCATACTAAAAAGTTTAAAAAGCAGAAGACTGAGATCTTGAAGTGGATAAAAAAGGAACTGTTAGTTATGTTTCAGGAAGAACATGAAGAAAGAGATAGAAGAGAAATTATAAAAGACAAAACACAAGGTAAAACTAGTGCACAGATTTTCGATTTTCTTTTTGGTTTAGACATTTACTCTCTTCTCGTTGAACAGACAAATATATACGCTGAGAAAAAGAAAAAAAAAGCCAGAATTTATTGCATCTGAAGCCTATATGAGAAGATTTATTGGAATATTATTCTTTCATTCAAGATATTATTCTCAAGATATTACTCTCAATTCAAGATATTATTCTTTATCTCAAGAAAAATGTATTGGTCTTTTGATAAGGACATTTCTATTCCTGTAGTACAAGAATTGATATCACGTTTGCAGTACAGGAAAGTGAAGCCGAATTTGCATTTGACAATAGTCAAATTGACAATACTGATAAATTATATGAGGTGAGACCGTATCTAAAATTACTAAATATCACCACTTTTTACTACTGAAAATATAAAGTCTCTTTTAAATTCCAGACGCGAGAATGCATTATTCCTTTTGCAAACTCCTATTGAGACTAGAATTAGCCAGAAATAGGAAGACCTGGTAAATTCAGCATTCAAAAACCATTGCATGGAGATGGTAGATATTTTATCGTTAAGTCCGTTGATAACAAAAGACTTTGTTGTAAAGAGTACCATAGCCAGACTGTTTATAGATGCAAAGTATGTAATGTAGCTTTATATCATGATTGTAATCAAGCTTTTCATGCTTGAAGCTTTGAAATGAAATAATCTGTATTTGTAAAAGAAATACAATGTATATTTAAATATTAAATTAATTACAAGTAAAGTGATTTGTAGATTTATAAAACGTTATACAGCTAAAAACTAATCCTGCGGTCCACTCAAAAGAAACATCTCACGAGTACAATCCTACTCACTAAACATGCGTAGTCTTATTCCGCTGACGTTGCGCGAACGCAACACTCGCTTTTTCCACAGGTAAGAGCATTTTTTTTTATTTTCAATGTAAATTTATGTTATAAATGCTTAATTTAATATTTATTATTATTTTCATGAGAAAAGAAACATTCCTTGTAGTTTTGGCGGTTAATGGGTTAAAGATGCAGAAGTTTATCTTGATTGTATACCCTGTATGGATTCCAATGAAATCAACCCATGAAATTTATTTGGTTTATTCTATGATAACAATATAGTTAACGATGGTGAAATTGATGTGTATACAGATATACTGAGATCGAGGGGGGTTTCAGGGCTGCTTATGTAGTAGTATTTCATGGAATTGAAACAGATAACAAGAAAATAACACTGAACTCTATGAACTCAGTTTACCAAGCTGAAATGGTGGCATTAAAAGAAGCTCTAATTTGGATTTGTCACCATTTAAATGTAAGATATCATGTTAATGTATGTTCTGACGCAATGTCAGTTCTTACGGCACTCTCCCGACCACAGCCAAAAAACCCAATTTTATGTGATATTAAGGAAATATATTGTAAATTGTGTAAAAATCATTATGTAAATATAAATTGGATTAAAGCACACAAAGGTTTTCAGGGCAATGAGAGGGCGGACGCACTGGCAAAAGAGGCCGCCCTGGGCTATGGTATTAGCTATGAATTACAGCATGCAAGAAGAAAGATTATTACTAAGATGAGAGACCACTATATGAAAGAATGGAATAACAAATGGAAGATAATGGAAAAAATGACTAAATACTTAGATGGAGTTAAGATTAAAAGAAAAATGAAATTATACGACAGTATCGATGTTAATCAAATTATAACTGACTACGGAAG
Organism: Stegodyphus dumicola; assembly: GCF_044657685.1. NCBI lineage: Eukaryota > Metazoa > Arthropoda > Arachnida > Araneae > Eresidae > Stegodyphus > Stegodyphus dumicola. The sequence continues at coordinate 90,712,818 of NC_140772.1, read as the reverse complement.
ATTTCCCGAGTATTTAAGTCGTTTTCACCTCCAGGGCAATCAACATTGCCTGCATTGTAACATCCTTGGCAATGCAAAGTATTTCGTCGGGAGCTGTAAATTAACTCAGAGTGTGAGGGATAAATATAAAGTAACAAACATAAAAAGTATTAAATAAGAGATTCTGGAAAAATTTGCAAAAGATATTATGAATATTGTAAATAATAACAGAGATCAAATTGGAATTGTAAACTAATTGTAATAATAGAGCACAAGAGTTAGTTATGTGTTTTAGATGTATGTATGATTATGCGGCGTTTCTTTTATGTTTAATTAATAGTTATCATTATAATTTTATTATGTTAATTATGGTTTGAATGAGAGTTTGATAAAAGAATATTTAAAGCTGGCAACCATTTCGAAATATATTTTTGAGTTCGTTTTGTTTCGTTTTACTAATCTTTTAGTTACTCGGAACTCGGGCCTGGATTCTCGGAGCTGCATTAGATAAAAAATAATAAATGCTGGCATATCTTTTCAAATTAAGCTATATATTAATAGTAAAGGCTGGGGTACGGCCGGCTCGCTGGCCCCATCGTTTTTGTGTTGGAAGGGTTTGTCCCACTGGAGCCATAGAGCCGACTTCGTCGCCTAGGTGGGCTGGGGCTGTGCCCACATTTACGACCGTTTTTATACTTGGCCATGCGGCTGATTTAAAATCGGATAGGGGGCTGCGCCTGTTTATATGGCCGTTTTTATACTTCATTTTAATACATCACACGATGAATATGATGTTTATTCAAATAAATGGAGCACCATATAAGATAGGATGTTTGATCAACTGGAAATTAGATTAGTGCAATGATTTAAGTAAATGTTATATTTCTCAGTTAATTATCGAGCAAACTCTCAGTAGTTCTACCAACAGGCTTAGGAACAGAGCATTTTTCTACACCATTAATAGCCGATTTTATGCTGACAAAAAATGGAATAATTTCATTTTGAGAATGCGAAAACATGTCAAGATTTTTTTTCTGTCTAAAAATTATTCCCATGAGCCGCTTTAAGCGTCTTATTAAACTGACTGCAGCGGAAATAAGTTACCCTTGAGTGTGAACGTTAATCTTAATTGTTTCTTTTATGGTTCGTTAATTTCAGTTACTTGCCTAATCGGAAGTTTTGAAAAACCTGTGAACAATCGTTTTAGCTCACAGTCATCATTTAACCACATTTGAATTTCATTTTAATCATTTTATATTTACATCAGTTGGACTTAGTAATATTACTATTCGATGGAGCTAGCAGAGGAAATGAGAAAGGTGAAATGATATAAAAAACAAAGGGCAGTCTCTGCTAATACTAGTAGGAAAATCCTCAATCCTTACAACATTATGATTCTCGAACCTTAAAAACTAATTATTTTTAAGTAAAATTAGCTGTCGTCTTTTTTCTCCCATAGTTGTATTGAACGTAGATCAGGTTTTAAGAAATATATTTAGTGTACCAAAGGTGTGTGCTACATCATAAATGAATTATTATCATACATTATTACATATTAAATTCTTTAATGTAATTTAGAAAATGAACATCCGGCCTGACAATTAACTTCTATCTTAAAAATGTGCGTATTGATTGTTATCATTTTATAAGCAATGACATCATCAAACCTGTACTATGAAGATAGCAGTTCCATTTTATCCCTCACATCACTTATTAGCAGCTCCCTTACGTCGCTTCAAGTAACAGACGAATGGTTTAAAATACACTTGCGTTTGAATAAAATAATCGACCAATAGGTAACAGAAATATCTTTACTACTAATAAGTAGTAGGAAAAGTGATATTTCAAAAAAAGAAATTTTTAGAAGAGAATGATTCTAAAGTAGGGCCCCTCTATCTATTAAGAAGAGGCATGGAAAAGGATAAGACTCTTCATTCTTCTTAATCTCCTGCACGGGATAAAATTTCTTATCATTCCACTTTCTGCAAGCAAACACCATCCAGAACAAATATAGGTATCAGATATCGAGGACGTTTTCAATGAAACAGGATGACGAAAACAGGCGATTCCGCTTTGCATCATCCTGTAGATGTAGGACGAAGATATACTTGAACGTTATTAAAAGAAGTAATTTGTAAACATTCATCTAGACTCTATTTCATTTAAATTGGACCTATGCGTGCCTTTGAAGATAAATATGAGAAGCAACAAAGTACTTACCTAAATGGTACAAGGCATAATGAAACTTGAGAAAGTGCTTCAAATTGCAAAATATATCACGTCAGAGGATGTAAAGTAGCGTGATTAGGAACGCTGTTTACGTAGACAGATGGCAGAGTTTGGGAAATGCGTTTCAAAGGGAAAATATATAAATGATAAGACAAATGAATTTTATATATGTAGAACTGTGATAGAGAACTTTATCAGATTGGTGCATAGCTGAAATGAAAGATTAATAAGATATAAGCCAATGATAAATAATTGAATAATTAATCTCCTATCCCGTAAAATTAATTATTAATAGAAATTTAATAGAAGTTTAAATATGGTAAAACGCGAGAGATTGTTTGCGCCATTTGCTTTCGTAGAACATAAGGAATGCTTTAGGGAAACTTTGCATAAGGATGTTACACACATAAAACTCACGAATAAACTTTCAGCCAGACCATGCTTGGTAAATGGAACGTAGGTCGAGTTACTAATGTTCAGCGCTCTCCATTTTGTCACATGTGCATTCGTATGCATTTGCAAAAAGAAATACAAACTATGTCCGTTAAATCCTAGTGTGGCCTTTAGGTTTGCAACGTTGATAGTAAATATCATTTCTCCAACAATAAAAATATTTTAATGACTTAAATATTCGTGTTATGAGATACTTAAATGAAAGAAAAATAGCTGTTTCTGGAGTACTACCATATCGTTGCAGAAGCCGCTTGTAGATTAAATGTTTGAACTACCGAAATTTTGAGGAAGCATGGAGTTAGAAGATTAGTTACTTCCTGTTCTAACATAATGTATATGGTATAGTTTATAGTTTTTTTTCTTTGTTGTTGTTGAATTGCTTTTAGGATATCAGGAAAGAAGTTACGTTGAATGGAAGTCATCAGTTCTATTGCCCATTTTGTAGATGTTTTACAATATATGTCCCAACAAATAAAGTTTACATTATATTTTTATTTTAAGTCTCCAGCTTTAGTAGTTAAGCGGCACCAAGTGAAAACTCGCCACATTCTCAGCGTTCGGTTTGTAGAATTAACCTTTAGGTGTGAAATCCAAAACTTTCCAATGAGATTAATTGCTTCGAGCAGTGGTTCTCAAACTCTTTTGAGAATTATTAAGTACGATTTCTTAAAATTCTATTAAAACTGTCAGGAACTACTCTTATATGTGCCCTCAGGTCGCCAAATGCAGCGAAAGGTTTGGCTAGAAACTCCACTGTGCGATATTAGTATCCAAATTTTTTGTCTACATTTCGAACTTTAAGCCTAAAATATCTCCAAAAATTTCGCAAATTCAAAAACCACGTTATGAACACACAATTTAAGCTAAACATCCGAAACAGCAACGAAAAATTTAGGTAGCAAAAACGTAAAGTTTCTAACCAAAAATATTTGACAAGAATCCATGTACTCAGCAATATGCTTTAAATTTAAAAAAAAAAAAAATCTACGAACTACACAATCTAACCAGCAAAGGAATTACGAATTACGCACACCTCGCTTTAATAAATTAGCATAGCAACAATAAATTTCAAAGAATACCATGTACACAGCATTATGCTTAAACTTCAAAAAACATCTACGAATTGCGCAGTCTAGGCATTGAACACAAATCTACAAATAAACTAAAATAACTGAAATAAATTACAAATAATTCAAAATCAACAATAATAACGGAAATTCAACAGAACATAAAATTCTACAAAATAAAAACAATAAAATAAAATGCACTTGCCATAATCGATGCTTCTTCGGACAGCAGAACGTAGTTTTAACATGCAGCTACGTACTCTCTATGGTATTTATGGTTATGACAACCAGACTCGCTATCCACAAAATTCATACTATGGTTCACAAATGAATGTTCAAAACCCTCTTTTCCTAAATCCTTGTAAGATTTCCAGCCATCCGAAAAAATACTTGTACAAGGCCCGAAAAAATACTTGTAAGATTTCCAGCGATCCGAAAAAATGCTTGTACAAGGCAATCCACTCTTTAATATACAGCATCAGCGTTTCCTTACTTCTATCATGCACTGCCACTAAAAATAATCTACCAGACCCTCTTCCAACCACGTCTCTCATTGCAACATAGGCCATTTCAAAACACTCACAACACGAACCGACGAGCAATTAAACCACTCTAGCAAAAGAGTTTTCAGCGTCAAAAGGATAGCAATGCAACACGCAGTCGCGACAAAAACCAACGCAGAACACTGATCTTAGGGCGCATAATAGTAGAGCGAACTGTCAAAATTTTATGCATGTATCAAATGAAAGATTTGGTGTTTTATCAATTGTTGAAACTTAGCAAATGACTTTAATATTCCCGGGCTAAGTGTGTGAAAATTATCAGAGAAATAATAGTTTTAGAACGTCTTCTCTATGGTAAAACGAGAGGGTAAAGCTTCTGTTCGTCAAGAGACTTAGAGCAACAAAACGTAGAAGGCTATCTTCGCTACAACTATACAGTTATGGTACTCATAACCGTACCTTCATACTCCTAAAAAGAAACACCCATTTTTCTTTCGCTTATGAGTTTAATAGAAACAACTGCTGAGAGATACGCACTTAAACTTACTATCAACACATTGGAAGAACTCTCTGGAGTCTAAATTCACACAGATTTAGCCTCTTATACCAGTAACAACGTATTTACCAGGTCAACTTCAGAACTTTAAATGGCATTCGAAAGTGGTGGCCAATTAATGGCCCTTCAGATTTTTACTGACGAAAATAAAAATGAACATGATAATTCCGGTAGTGGAGTTTTCATTAGAATACCTATTAACAGCTATAATATTAAGACTAGAAACTCTTATCACTGTGCGCACTGTTATGCAGCATGATCACTATTGTGCCCTGTCTTTCATTCTGAGCTTATAGAAATTAAGGAAGCCCTTAATGTTGCATATAATTACAATGCTTACAAAGATATCTGGGTTTTCACTGATAGTCGCAGTTCTATCCGATATCTGCAAAACTGGCCTCACATTGGTGATAAGACATCACTTTCTATTTTATCATAACACATCTTCAATGGATCTGTTATATTGGTCTCTGTGGTAATGAAAAGGCTGATATCCTAGCTAAGGAAGCTACTTGAATGATTCTGACCACTGGCACCCTGACCTCTTTGGTGATCTGCTCTAGAGTTAAATCTACTGTTGCCTCTTGCTGGCATTATCCTGCGACACAAAACTGGTACTTTGCCAGACAGCCTGGATGTGCTGTTGCTTCTGAAGAAATCGTGCTCAATATTCTACTTTGCCGATACTCCTCAGAGGACATCTGAAATATCTTAAATTAGACCGGGAAAATAAGATCTACCCCATCTGTAGGAAATGTAATACTGATCATTTCACTCCTGAACATCTTCTCACAAGTTTGGGGCTTGTAAAAGAGGACCTGTTGAATAGACCTACCTCGTTTTTGATTTACTGAGGGTTCTTAGACTCATGGATCTGATACACCCTAATGGCTAACCAGTTAGGATAAGTAGCAGCAAAAACAGCATTATAGTTTTAAGTGTATTAGAATTCCGCTGCATTTAATTTAAATTGAATAAATCGTTATGTTGCGATTTGGTTTAAGGGATGTGTCTAAGTTTTTGCTCGATTTCATGAAAAGAAAAATGAATAAATTTGGCCTGAAAGGATATCTTGCAGACGCCTTCGAATAGATAAACAAAAATATTGTGTAAAAACGATCCTATCGCCTTGGGTGTCCGCACTTTTCTTGTCGATTAATGAGCTCAAATCGTTAGAGTTCTGAGAGTTTTCTTAGGGGGTCTCACGTTAATTTGAGAGAAAAGGCATCCTTACGTTATTACTGTCGAAAGGCCTAGACGCTAAAATTAGGGAAAGTTGAAAGTTCAAATCAATATCACGTAAACTCCTTGTTAAAAAATATGAAAATTGGAATCATTCTATAGATTGGCATAACTGTATTTGTGTGAAACTACGAAATTCTGAATTTTTATCTCATTTTGAATCTGATATATTCTCCAAACTATAGATGAAAGAAAAGTGTTCTATCTCTTGAAAATTTAAATTTTTCAGCCTTTTACTTTTCAGCAGGCAAAACCAATATAATTATTACCAACATGTTTTTTTAAATTAAACTGCATATTGTTACGTAGAAAAAAGGAAAAATTAAATTTATAATTTAACTTTTAAACTGACTAAAACTGACTTCATGGTGCCGCGACAAAAAAAAAAAAAAAAAAAAAAAAAAAAACTAAGTACTTAGTACGTACTTACGCTCAGACTCAAAGTCATAACACTTTACTGTTTAAATCAAAGAAATAAGGAAAAATATCCTCCCTGGTATTTTGGTATACTCAACGAATATTTTTTCTAAACCAAAATGTGAAAAGCCATTTCCAAAACAAAATCTTTACCACGCTATCTCTCACTAAAATATAACTAATTCAGATTTCCAACCTGAAAACACATAAATTTCAATACAAAATCTAGAGATAGCCATAAAACACTTAGCATTTAAATTACCACACAGATCTCTTCAAAACACCAGGGAAAGATACATCTAACATTTAAGAAGTCTACCCATCAAATCATAATAAATTAAGTAGCCGATCGTATACTCACAACTCTTAAAACTGACTCTACTAGTGCAATATGGTTACCCAGGTTCGATAAAATAACCATGTTTCCGTAAGGAACACAGGGATGACCTACAGTAGACCACAGTTAACACAAAGAAATATACAATAATAAAAATAATAAACACATTTATTAAATAAATCAAATATTATTATTTAAGATAGCTGGCTCAAAGGAAACATACACTAATAAAAATCATAAACACATTTATTGAATATTTCCACACATTCTAATTTAAGATAGCTGGCCAAACTACCCCTACAAAGTCTTTTTAAATGTTACTCATTGTTATTTTTCATATCAATCTCATTTTAAAAATTATTACACTAATACAAAATCATAGTGAAACACATCATCTTAATCTTTTATATATGTACTCAGTTTAAAATCATGACAATTAAACATTTAAAAAAACATAGCTAACACTTTCTCAAGTGTTAGTCTCAATCAATTAATTGATTAGTAGTAAAATCCAAACTTTAATCTTTATAAAAGGTCAGCTAAGGTTTTAGAATTTAATTCTTCCAAAATCCTAACGATTACTTATAAAAGAAAAGCAAAAATTAAAATAAAAATGTACATTCACGAGTTCAGCGTAACACAAGTCTGAGCGACTCGAGGAGCAGCGATCCAGTTATAAAACGTCGAAACAACTACCAAAACTTCGTCGTTGTCAGGAAACCGATACTGTAGTCAGTTCAACGGGAAGCATAACGGGAAATTTTCTTCAGTTCAAAATATTTCAAATAGTTCCAGCACTACTCTGCCTGATAGCATTTTAACTCTAAAATCATCCTGTGAAATGTTCGTGCTGACGCTGTGGATAGAAATAGACAAACAAACAAGAGGAGATGACGACAGTCAATAATCTCTGGAATAATCGGCATCTTCAGCGTGAAACCTTCGGAAAAATACTTGAAAAGGAAGCCACTCCCTTTATTCAATATTATCATCAAAAAATCTGTATCTTCAGCGCGAGCAATTCGGGATTAACGGGAAAAGAAGACGCACCCTTGCTCCATATTCCATTCCATCAGAAAATATGTCTCTTTCTACTAAAAAAACCACCATGATGAAACCAATACCATTGTGCCGTAAGACAGAAAAAACACTTCGTCGCGTCTATCAGGATGAGAGTCCGCACAGATTCGAACAGGCCTCCACAGCAACAACCAAGGGGAAGCGATAATATCCCTTAACTGCAACCCACAGTCGAACCGCAAAGGGTCGCCGCGTTTCACTTTTTTTTTCCTCCTAAAATCTCTTTTTTTTTTTTTTTTTTTTTTTTAGTGCAAAAAATCTGCTTCTGCCTCTCGTGCAACGGCTTAAGAAAAATCTGTTTACACTCACAAGGAAACGCCTCTAATTCACTATTGGCGCAAACCGCACACTAAAATTAAAAATTTAACCAATCTTAAAGAAACTTGGACCCCTCTAGCCAACTACAAACTGGTAATAAACCATTACGGAATTTCCAAAAAAAATCAGAACTCTCAGCAAGATGACAGACCCTATCTTTCCCTACTAACAGAAAAATGTTTCCAACCTATAACTCTGTCAAATAATCGCCGCCCCTTAGAACTATTCGCCTCTGAATGAGCAAAACACGTGTGTTTAACCCCCACGAAAAGCAAATTGCAGCTGGCCGCAACTGACCGCCTCGTGAGAAACGGAAGTAACAAGCTTCGCCCTTTTTTCTGAATCACACTCTTCAGTTAACTTAAAAGAGTTTTGCCGAAATTGAGTTAAAGTTTAAACAATACTAAATATTATACATTAATTCTTAAATAATAACAATACAAATTCATTAAACACAGTAAAACTAAATACCTTATGCACAGTAAAATAATACATAATAATTGTACACAATAAATAATACATAATAATTGTACACAACAAATAATACATAACAATTTTCCATAACAACATTAATTCTTCAAACTGATGAAACGTTTGGCATTTGCAACACGATCAATGCCTTTGCAAGGAAAAGACGCATGTTTAGAAATTTGTGTCATAGATTTCTAATCCTTACTCTATTTCCCTATGAATATATTTGTAACAGAATTAATTTCTTAGTTTTCCCAATTCAATTTTTTCTTATTTTTTTCGCATTTCTTGTTAATTCCTCCGAAGGATTTGGCATCGATATTCATTTGGCGGAAAGCTTTAAAATTTTCATCATATAATGCATTTCAAATGCATAATATATGAGTTTATTTTAATTTATAACGTGAATGAGATTAACTGTTTTTAATACTTCCATAAGATTAAACTAATATTACACGTATAATGCAGTTATCTATTGAGAGAGAGTCTTAAAGATAATACCTTATAAATAAAAAGAAGATTATTTTCCAATTATAGATATTTTTCTTGTTAAATCGGGGCAAAATCCAATAATTTATAACATCTAAGATATCATTTGTATTATTTGAATGTATTTCAGTTTCAGAGCCGTTGCGTTGTAACGAATGAAACCAAAATCTGAAATCGATAATAGGATTTCTGCATTGCAACTGGATCATTACAAAAGAAAATAATGGTAAAAAATCGATGTACATTTCCCATTTAATACATATTTACATTCCATAATACAAAATGTATAAAAGAATCCAGGGATCAATTACTTTGGTAAAATTTTCTAATCTCCATAAGCTAAATATAAAGAAACTGTATCAGGATTGATTTTATTTAAATTCTGCATCAAACGTAAATGTGTAAATGCGACATAAGACATAAACTAACGTTTAACATTTTAAAAACAAGCAGTACTTTCCGTAATAACACGTCTCAGATAATAAGAATAAAAAATAAGAGTATAATGCCATTTCATATTAATATCGAAAATTACAAATCAAACATAACCATAAATCAAAATTATGTTTCTGAAAATGCGGCAAAGAACACTAAAGCTATCTACATAAGGGAAGTAATGCCTCGTGGAGAACTTTCTAAGAGAAACTAGTTCCTATACACGTTGTACATCCTATACACGTTACCAAACCACGAAATGACTATGCAGCCAGCCTGTTCGCGAGATTCGATCCTCGGACCAAACTACCAGTGTTCAACGATTTTACCGCTTTGCAGTTGGTGATCCTAATCAAAATTAATATTTCTGTTTCAAAAATTAGTAGTAACCAAATATCGTATTACTTTTATTATATTCTCATTTATTAAAATAATTAGAGACATTTTAAATATTTCATGTGCTTGCTTAGAATAAGAAAAGATTTTTAAAGAACAAGAGACTATCCGACTTACATTCTTCATATCACAGAAGCAACATGTTGACACATTTCTTTATAATACAGATAGATGTAATAATCTGTCTAATCCTGTAAAGTATTTCTCAGTAAAATTCTAATATGTTTCTAATGCAAAGAAATCTCGCTCATTTATTATTAAAATTATAAATAAAAGTGTGTAAATCTGATGCTCTTCTTGATCCTGCTTAGTCTGTAAAACATTCGAAAGTTTCCCACATAGACAAGTGTTTAGTGCAATGTACAATATCTCAATTACAAAATTTTCGGTAAAATTATTTAGTATTGTTATACAAAAATAATCGAAAATTCTAAAATGAACAAATTTGATAAGTTGGTAAAACATTGAGAGAGCTGAGTGTTCAAACTGAAAATATGAAAGGTAAATGTAAAATAAATATACTTAATAAATATACCTTAGTTTATATGCCAAAGTACCAGAACGATTTTACATGATTCTAACATTTATAAATTTCTCCATGAACAAAACTGCACAACAACATTGACTCCAAATATAAGCAGAAACATTGTGTGAACATTTCCTTTAGTGGACATTTGAAGCATTGCGTGGGCATTTCGTGCAGTGGACGTTTGAAGCATTCAGTGGGCATTTGAAACATTCCGTGGACATTTCATGCAGTGTAGAGATTCGAAACATTCTTTAAATATTTGAAGCATATCTGTTCTTGGGTAAGACCTGATTCCAACATGTACACTTTAGGCAATGCATTATAGAATGTTACAAGAGTGAGGTTTTTGGCCGGTATGCTAACGTTCAACTGGTTCGGCCACCACACTGCTGGGCAGAGAGAGACTTGTTAAGAGCGGACTAATTTTGAAAACTTTCATTGATAAAAAAATTTAAATATCTGCAAATTTTTTATCACACAATCAATATTATAATTTTCTACACTTTTTCTTAGCACCTTCAATTATTTAGCACCTTAGTTATTTAGTTTTATATTGCATTTAGTGTAAAAGCTTTACAGTTTATTTTTCATGGAACTGAATTTGTTGCCACATGTTTTATATATCAATGTTTGTTTCTTATGCAGTATTTTCAATTTTGAGTGCAAATGCGTCTAAATTAAAAATAAACTCAGTCATAACTCGAGGTTTGAACATATACACTACTGACGGCTTTGGCGACATTTAAAAAAAATTTCTCCCTACTTTAATCCCTGTAAGGAAGAATGGGGAAAACAGGTTTTAAAAACCTTATAACCGATAATTTTCCATAAGCCTGTGCAGAATCGTACAAATACATCTCTGAAAGCTACTGTGAGTTTGTACCAAATTTGCTGTGAGATTAACAGATCAAAAAACGTTCGATAGCTTAACTGCGATTCAGAGTTTATTCCATGTGAAATTTTCAAATTAACAGTATTTTTGTGCTACAAGGAGGAATTGCTTAACAGCTGTGTTATGTTTGAACTACTTCCGGCTATTTAGTGTGCTGGTGAAAATTTATAAAAAGTAGCCCATCTTCTTCTATTTATTTGGAGTAGTCATTTAAAAAGATATCTACGCACCCGTAGTCTGCAGCAATATACAGTGGCTCCCAAAAGTGTTCGTACACTTATGATTTTCATTGGAATAGGACTTTATCCATTAATTAAAAGTAAGCTTTCTGAATGAGATTTTAATAATAAGATCTATAATCTATTCGTAACACAATTACATGAAATATTTTTAAAGTATAGCGAAACTTCATTTTTAAGAAATTAATAATAAAAAAAATTGACAGGCATTTTACCTCACAAAAGTCTTCGTACACTTTAGAAAAATCTTGACATATTAGTAAATATTTTCATTTTTCGTTAAATTAATATTTAGTAGGATATCCTTTAGCATCCACAACAGCTTTTAAGCGATTGGGAATAGATTTTACTAGATTTTTTATAATTTCTGTATCAATGTTCATCCATTCTTCCATCGTGAGTGTTTTGAATTCGTTTTTCGTTTTGATGTCGTGTTTTCGTACTCTAACCTCCAATTCTTTTCAAATGCGTTCTATGGGGTTTAAATCTGGCGACTGAGGTGGTGTTTTCAAAATCTGTGGACAATTATAGAAACATCACAGGCAGACGTTGAGACCCGTATGCTTAGGATCGTTATCATAATTAAAATAAAGTTGTTTCCAATACCCAAATTTTGGTCTGATAATTTTAAACTCTCTCTTAAAATATTTAAATAAAGGGAATGATTCATTATGCCATCAATAAATACCAAATTACCTAGTCCTGATGCTGCCATGCACCACCACACAAGGACACTTCCACCGCCATGTTTAACTGTTCCAACTAAGTTCTTAGATTGAGAGTTCCTCATTTCTTCTTCTCCATACAGATAATCAACAATCGGACTAAAAATGTTACATTTGCTTTCGTCAGCAAATGGGGCATTATTCCAGTACGTTTCGGGTGTATTTTTCGTTTATTCTGTGAATGAAAGGCCTAAGCTTTCTGTTTTTCTAACTAACAAAAAACATTTTACGGGCAGAACGCCCATGTAATCCAGTTTCTCTGAGAACTCGTCGAACAGTTTCAGGTGAAACTGAGGTAGAAAACTTTGCATTAAATTCTGCAGAAACTTTTACAGCACTCAAACGTGGGTTTTTCACAAATTTTCTAATAATAAAGCTCTCATAACGTTTAGTTATTTTTCTCGGCCGACCTTTTCTTACCTTGTTTTTAATCCGATTTTTTTTCTTTAAAGCTTTTTGTCACATACTGCACTATAGAATGGGACAAATTAACTAACTTAGCGATATTTCGAATTGATTTACCACTACTATGGTGAAAAATTATAAAGAAAACAATAAAAAATTAAAGCAAACGATTTTTTAAATTCCACCACAATGCAAAAAAAAAAAAAAAAAAAAAAAAAAAAAAAAAAACGGCAAACGATAATTTAATTTTGATTTTATCCAAAAATATTTCAGTCTACGAAGACTTTTGTGAGATAAAATGTTTGTCATTTTTTTATTATTAATTTCTTAAAAATAAAGTTTCGCTATATTTTAAAAATATTTCATATAATTTTGTTACGAATAGATTATAAATTTTATTATTAAAATTATTAAAATCTCATTCAGAAAGTTTACTTTTAATTAATGGATAGAGCCCTATTTGAATGAAAATCATAAGTGTACGAACACTTTTGGGAGTCACTGTATATGAGAAAATGTATCTGTGTTTGATTTCGTGCATATAAAACAAATCATCAGAATGAACAGATATGAAACAGTAATACATACCATGATGAAACTTAAAACCAAGAATGAGAGCATGTGCAAGAACAGTTAAAATTATGTTATAGTTATAATGTGTTTAGTTAAAAATTACAAGGATAAATCATACGTTACTACAACGACTAGAGGATCCTAAAAGTATGCCAAAACAGAAAATACTCAAATTACAATACAGCAGTGGAAATCAACTGTGACTGTGTTAAGGACATGTTTCGGGTGTTCTTTGTATTGAAGCGCTAAATTGGTTTTGTTTCTTGACGGTGACGAAATGATTACTTAAATCTGAACTGTATTGGAACTCAAAAATTTATTCAGGAATTTTAGGATAAGGCTTTTATATGTATGTTGGTTATGACTTTAATATATTGATATAAATTTTGTTCTTAAATAGGTGATTTTAGTAGGATTAGAAGTAAAGTTGTATTTTTCTGCGTAATGCAGCGAAAGACAAATTTTAAGTGAAACCTACGCCAAATTAAAAATTCAGGGGCAAGTGCATTTAGCATTGAGTAAATGGGTATCTCGGTAATTTGGCCAGATATCGCCAACCTAATAAAGGTTTTAGCGACGTATTTTGTCGCCAAATTTGGCGGGAAATCGCCAAAACTCGGCAAATTAGGCAGCTATTTGGCGAGATTTTGGTCCTGTCCCAAAATCTTGCCAAATGGCTCACCATTATAAGTATCGAAACTGAATAAATATTATTGACCGCTATATTATCTATAACCTTAATTCCACCCCTGTATTCCTTTCCAGTAATTTCGAGATGCAGAAAATAGTAGAAATATCTCGTGGTCTGTTGAAACTATTTAAGGCCGAAGAGAGAGCATCTGCTCTCAGCTGTTTAATCAACTCCAGTTGTTATTGTTGCGAGTTCAGCGTGAGATCAGTTTAGCTTTCTCTTTAGACGCCCTTTGCATTGTGTTGGGTTTAACACTCTTGGTAGTTTGAAGTGTAACTACTGATTATACTGTGTGATACTTGAACACTTCTTCGAATACTTCTGTGGAAAATTCCAGAGTTCTAAAACATTTCTTTAATAAAATATTTTTAAATCTATTATCGGACTTGTGCATTCAATCTATTACGATCCAATGCGCACACAACACTTTTTGGTGTCTGAACTGGCACCGAATGCCAGTTAAAGAGCGATGGAGCAACAATTGAGGTAGTTGTTGGCAGCCTTTGCTCCGTTTAGAGAAGAGGTGAAAGCTGGCCAAGGAACCGTTAAAAAAAGATCGACGCTTGTCAAGAATCCATCAAAGAAGAAATGCTAGCCGCTCAAGAAAAGATGGAATTTGGTGAGGAAAAAGATGGAAGCTGTTTAAGTAATTATTAAATAAGAAATGAAAGTTTTTCAGGAATCTGTTAAAGCAGAGAAGGAAAGATTTAAGCAGGTCGAGAGGAAATGAAAAGAGAAATTAACTGCATAATAGAAAACAAATTTGAGGCTATGAAAGTCAGAACAAACTCTGTTGAAAATAGAGTTGGACACATTTAAGAAAGAGTTTATCCTGTCAAAGAACAAACAGAAGGAAGAGCTTTTGCCGCCCAACAACAAATCGAGCAATAAATTGATGAACAGGGTTTCTGCGGTCGCCAGATAAGTTCATACATTGACGAAATTCGTAGCGACAGCAAGGAGCTATATTGATGATTTTAAATTGTTACCGGTAACTGCTCGTCCCTCTCTTAAGCTATCCGCATTTGATGGGAAGGCCTCCTGGCAAGTGTATAAAATACAAACTTTTATAGTGGCGGAAGCAAATGAATGGGGTTCCCAAACTAAGGCCTGCCATCTCGTCGCTTCTCTGAAAGCAGACGCAGAGGATATCTTTCAGACTTTTCCGGAAAACCAAAGGCTACATTTCGAAGCTCTGTCCTGCGTGTTGTAGCTGCGTTTTTTTGGGTAGAAATGCTTAAAAGACTACAGCAGGATTCAGTAAAATCCCGTCAACAGAAACACAAGGAAACTATGCAGGAGCTCACTACGGATGTTGAAAGGCTGTCTGATCTTGCCTTTTCGAAGTGATCGACTAAAACAAGAGGAATCCTGTCTCTGCAGTACTTCATTCGACGACATTCATGATCCTGGAGTATAGAAAGCTCTGCGAATGGTGGATAGTTCTATTTGTTTCTAAATTTGTAAATTGGTGCACTCATTTAAGTTACTTATTGCAATTATTGTGTAAGCAACTATTGTTTATGTTGCTTATTATTGTATTATAATGTTTATTACTGAATTGGGGTTTTCCTTAGTTCTAAGTATTGCTTCCTGTCCAGAGACGGCAGTCCTTGGCAATGGAGCAATGTTTAGTATTTTGTACTTAGGTAGGTAACTTTAGTTGAATTATAAGTGAAATTGCTGTATCTTTCTGTATAATGTAGTTCGAGACAAATTTTAAGATAAAGCTACGCCGGAAAATTCAAGTGCATTAAACATTAAGTAAATGGGAATCTCGGTAATTTGGCGATATATCGTTAATAGTCTCCAAATTCGGCGACATTTTTTGGCCGGTCCCTTTATCACCTTTGTAAGTATTGTAACTGAATAAATGTAATTGAACACTGTGTTAGCTGTAAACGTATTTCCATCCTTGTATTTTTTTCAGTAATTTCGAAATGCAGAATGTAGGAGAAATATCTCGCAGTCACTTGAAAAGTATTTGAGGCCGAAGAGAGAGCATCTTAGTTCTTCAATTAGTTGCTGTTGTTATTTTAGTGTTACGTAATATTGTTTCCTAGTTAAATGTTTTTGTAATTGAATTTTATTAATTTGATTTTGTTCAGTTTAAGTAATTGCTGAAGGTTATTTTTTTAAGCTGTAATTGATAACTTTAAATTTAAGTTTGGTAGGGTTAATCTTGTCTATCCTTCAAGTGAAGTTTGGTTTTTAACTTCTAAATTTTTTTTCTTTTTTTCCTGCTTAAGAATTTAAATTTACGTCTGGTTTTATTTGTTTGTACTGTTTTGTTTGAGGTTGTTTCAGTTTGACATTTAAGCTTATTTAACTTTTAAATTTTAGAGTTTTCTTTTCGTTACACTAGTTTGGTGTGTAAATTTAATTAGTTTTTGTTTAATGCTTACCCATCTTTCTGGTAAAGTTTATGAATCCATATTTTCTGACTCTGGTAGTAATGTCGACTAAGATGTCGAAGAAACGTAAATTTTAGAAATGATTACTCAGCCGATAACTGTAATTATAGTATTTCAATAATGAAAAGAAAAAAATGAATTTGATTGAATTGAAATGTCAGGTACTAGATTTAGTATTACGTACCTATAATTTGTATAATTGTAATGAAAGTTATGTATAATAGAATTAATTCAGTGCCTGTGTTAAAACTAATTTTTCCAACAAGTTGTTGGAATATAAAAACATTCCAATTCCTCAGAATTTGTTAAAACTATTTCTTCTTATCTCTAGTAAACTAAGTCCCTTCCTTTTGAAGGTGATTGCTTTCGCCAAACGTTTGCCATCTGTAAAATTTGCACATTCTGCACCTTTCACTCGCAGGGTGCCTTACATGCAATTGTGGTACGGGGGTGAAACGTTTGGTCCTTAAGTATCCTTGCGTTAAAGTTGGACCCTGCTGTTTTTCAGACGAGGCTAGTTTTGCTGACGTCGCTATTCGGCGGATGGGTGTTTGACCTCTCAGAATAGCCTTGAAGTATTTCATTTGAAAGTAAAGAGATGTTAGCCAACTTCTGGAAGCCGGTTGATACTTCCTTCCTAGAGAGTCTCAGGTTCGCACCCCTATGGTTTGCTGGAATTGGGTGACCGTTTTTCTTCACGCATCGCCAAGTTCAAGGCTCCTGCCAACTGGAGGAAAAGCTACTGCCCAAGGTTTTCGTCAGACGGTGAGCAGCTGAAACGGGAAGGAGGAGACTCACTTCTGTTGACTATGCGACAAACATCCAGAAAAACACGTAACCTTTATTCGAAAAGAAGGAGAATCGCCAGCGGAATCATGGAAGTTTGGTACCCTCCTGAGGAAAGCAAGAGAAGGAGTGTTCCGGGCGGAAAATTGAGTGGAGAGCTTTGCCTCGGACACTGATATATTTAGTCTCATATTGCTTACACGCTTTTTATTTTTACAGATTATACCTTATCCTAGCGGAATGGTTGTGTTGTTCCCCACGCAAAGCTTTTTATCTCCCCGTGCATCTCAAAACATTTGTGAAAATTGATTAAGAACTCAAAATTTTTAATATTGTGGGCCCACAGCACTCTTGTTGAATTATAAATAATTTTAATCAGGTATTTCTTTCTTTCTTTTTTTTTTTTTTTTTTTTTTTTTTGTTTCTTCAGTTCTAAAATTTAGTCAAGCCACCGTGTATTATGTTGTAATATTGTAAACTACAATGTAACTTTTGTAACAACTCTTAAGATTTACTCACAATAAATCTTTGGGATTTACTTTAACATAATTTGTCTGTTTCAATGATTTACATTTAAAACACAGGACTAATTATAAGTTCTATACTGGGTTTATGTCGCTCTTAGATTCACAACACAAAATTTTGAAAATGAATTCTTAGCTACTGTTATAGTACTATATTTGAAATGATATCTGTACTACACTTTACACCATATATTCAGTACATATTTCTTTTGACCTGATTAACATTAGTCATAAACTCTAGTTATGCTCAGTGAATAGTTTTTATATTTATTGATGGCGGCAGTAAATTTCATATGTAACATGATCATTTAACAATTGCTAGTTTAGCGTGAGATCAAATTACCTTTCTCTTTAGATGCGCTTTGCATTTTGTTGCTTTTAAGGTTCTTAGTAGTTTGAAGTGTGACTACTCATGAACAGCTATTTGAATATTTGCGTGAGAAATTCCAGAGTTCTGAAATATGTCTTTTGATAACAATAAATTTTATTAACCTATTATCAGACTTGTGCATTCAATGTATTACGAACCCGTTCGTACGCAACAATATTATTGGGGAACCTAAGAAAATGAATTAAAAAAATGAATAATTTTGTGGTCAGCTTATTTAGGAAGTTTTTTTTATTATTGTTTTGTCCACGATCCAGTGAATTTTAGGAAACAGAGATATAAATCAAACCCTTTTTATTTTCTATTAATGTCACATTTGTACTAAAATGTCAAAATGTT
This sequence comes from Stegodyphus dumicola, assembly GCF_044657685.1. Classification (NCBI taxonomy): domain Eukaryota; kingdom Metazoa; phylum Arthropoda; class Arachnida; order Araneae; family Eresidae; genus Stegodyphus; species Stegodyphus dumicola. Next base: position 90,694,341 of record NC_140772.1, on the reverse strand, counting down.
CATTTGAATGTTAAAGTAAAATTAAAAATTTGTAGTTCTCAAAAATTAGCATTGGTTATTTCGCACATATTTCACACCCAAAATCTTTATATAACATATGTTATAAGCTGATAATTACGGGAAACAAAGTGTTAAAACAGGCATGAAATCAGAAGAAAATTTTTCAGTTTTCCATTGAAAGACTAATTAACTCATTCGCATTAGTTTTGCTGTTTTCATTAATGTACGAACCAGAAAAACATCAATATTATATTGATAAAATATGTGAAGTTTTAAAGAACAGGTTTAAATTAAATGTATTAAAAGTAAAAAATAATACTCGTACTTTAGCAATCATAATATTTTCGGTTTAGGAATAAAAGATAAATAAATGGTTAAAACTATCTGTATGATACCCAGCAGGATGATTACTTGAAGATCACAAAGATAAATGAAGAACATTATAAGTTTAAATTTGTATTTATGTTAAACGTAACAAAAGGAGGGATTTCTTAATGTAAAGATGGTCTTCATTACGATTTATTAGCCAAAATGAGCGTTAGCCCAGGTCTCAAAACCGCACTTTGCTTCGAATCATTTTAAATTCTGAATCACTTTTAAATTGTTGCCAGCAAATAGTATCGCCCTATATGATATTTAAAGGAATTAAGTAACGAAAAATCTTGATGAATGTATGTATGCTTCTCGCATTGTGGAAAAAAAAGTACCTAAAATAATCAAATTCTGAATAACATATAGTCCTCCACTCGAGCGCGAGCAAAACTTTAACGAATTTCTGAATAAAAAAAAAAACTATTCCAAAGCGAGCAGTTGCAACTCTGTAAGGAATAAAGCATTATAATCTACAACGCATCAGACTGCCTATCGGAAATTCTAAACATCTGCTTTTTTTAACATTTTTAGTACAACTGTTTTAATATTTTTAGTGCAATGTAGCGTTACCCAAAGGCTTTCGAAACGTGTATGTCTCTGTAAGTGAAAAAAATGCCCGTTTTGGCGTAATATAAAATGCGAAAGATTTTAGAATTTTTTAACCTAAAGGAACGTTAGCTCAGAAAGGCTATTTGTCTGGAAATGGCACTTTGCGTCGGTTCACCGTAAACGATGCAACACTTTTCATAATATTGCCACCAAATATTGTTGCGCTGTGTTATATTTAAAGAAATTAAATAATGAAAAATCTGCATGAATGTATGTATGTTGCTCGAATTGTTACAAAAATGATGCTACCTAGCGCCATCAAATTTTGTTGTTACCTAGAGCCATCAAATTTTGAATAGTGTAATCCTACTTTCAAACATTGACACCTGGAAGCCCGAATTTTGATTTTTTAATTTGTTTTATAATCGTTTTTATATTTTATAAAATTTTAACGAATGTGGCAAGTGTTAAGAATATGGTATTTAATAAGGCAACACATAAAATGTTAAAATTGCCCCTTAGGACGCAATATAAAATCTGAAAACTCTCAGATTTTTTCCTGTTTTTAACAAATTTATTTCCTTCTTCAGTAAGTTCCACATGGAATAGCGAATGGAATATGAACACAGAAACAGATTCTAACAGATAAATCTTGCACTTCAGAGAAACAGGTTGTAACCACGTTGACGAGATATGGGAAACAGAACCACGCAGAATAGTTTGGTAGATGAACATACTAGTAGTTTCCGTACACAAATATTTGAGATCTTTAGCCAATACGACGCCTAGATACATATTGTATACGAACCGGCATCTAATTTCTACACTCCAAATACCATCTAAAAGTGTTTTGTACCACAACAACCACATTCGCTTTCCTCATGCACACATAACCTACCTTCATATGAAGTTTAGTTTACTCTCTCTCATTTTTAGTGTTGCGCAGATGTAAATGAATTGAAAATTTCCAGTAAAAAGGGAAACGTAAGTTTATTTCCAATGTCTGATTTTAAGTCAAAATTGCCAAAGAGAAATTAAAGTGACTGTAATGTTCGGTTTTCTGTAAATATCATTTCTGTATCTACCTTTCTCTTAGTTTTCAAAATTCAGTTATTACCCTAATATTGTTCATATATGAGCCTTGCTCCCTTGATTTTCTCTTAATCACGTGACAAAGAGTACTATGAAAGCATTTTTTCTCTTTAGTACATTTGAGTGTAACTGCGAAATTTAAAAGTCTCCAAAAAATTGTATCTTATCTTTCTAGTCCACAGAATGAGGACAGTGGAAAAGAAAGAAAACCACTGCATACAAACGTAGGAAAATTATCCTGTCTTATCCATCAGAAGCTTATATTCAATTCATTTACACATTTATCTGATTTTAAAATCTGACCTCATCAGGTGTTAACGTGATAGCGCTGATAACCATGAAGTAGTTTATGTTTTGATTTAAATGCCATCATTGTTAACAATTACACATTAATTAAAATAAATGAGCTATTTTTGAAGTAACGATAAAATACATTAGAAAATCTAAAACTCTTTTCATTTTCAGACTATTTTTTCGATCCATTCGAAGATGCCAAGATCGAGATTTTGTAAAGATTATTTTGATTGTTAAACAAGAAATTGTAAGAAAACTTTAATGCTGGAAAATATTTGTATTGAATTTTGAAAAACCAGTGGAGTTGCATTATCATCACAAATACGTATATGTATAAAATTTCCGAAGATAAAATTGGATCAAAAACTAATTTCATGACTTAACCTAAATAAACAGAGAAACCGTATAAAATGAAAACATGTGAAGAGAAATTATGGAATAAAAGCATGCAAAAGAATTACACTTCCATGAATGTTGTATCTGAAACTGGGTTGAACATACACTGGTTTCCAAACGTTATGTACGTGATGGTACAATCAACAAAAATGGAAAATGAAGCTTTGATTGACACCGAATAGTACATGAAAACAGAAAATATGTTTATGCATTAGAAGACACAATCATTATGTACACATCTTGATGACTTTAACAAAAAGATGAAATCTGTATTTAAATTTCTTGGATTATATGACGATGTCATATTTGGGTGATAAACAAACTGATGATCAAAATTGAAAACAAACAAAGAATACTTATATAATTGAGGTATATGTCAAAACTAGATCAGATAATCTTTGCAGCCATGCTTTCTATGAGGTGATCAACAATTGCAGATGCTAGTAATAGCCATGCCTCCATTAGAACAGTTTGCAGTTGTTTAAGACTCATTGAAGGGGGGGGGGTAAATGTGCAAAGGCAGCACACCCGAGGCATTCCTGAAGACATTCAAAATAGAATTCAAGTCTGTGCAAAACGGTAGCCACTCCATACGAGAAATGCTCTCATAACTCCAGGTACGTGTTAACGATGTTGGCTCGATTGGGAAGGATATTTTCATCTATAAGAAACAAATCAGGGCGAACTACGGGAACGTAGAATATCAAAATGGGGCAAAACCTTTCTTCTCGATACTGCGCATCCGTCATAGAATGTCTTTAAATATGTATAACTGCGATATTCCATTGAAATTCCAGCCGATACCATGATTTTGCTTCCTCTGAATGCGTGATATCACTTCTGGGTCTGATTACGTGTGCATGCGTTTCTCCAGAACCTCACAAGCTCATCATCTGATTCCAGGGCTAATCTGGACTCATACGTGAACAGAGCATTTATCCAACCTAAGCCGTCCAATTGACATGTTGACGACCGCAATTCAGTATTGGGCGTTTCGATTGAGCACTGAGTGGAACATTCGGCCGTCACAGTCAATTCAAGTGAAGACTTCGGCCTACAATACTGGCAGATATTATCTTATTATATGAGACTGCAAACGCGTATGTAACAGCTTTGGTGTATGTAACAGCTTCGCTTTTCGATTCCTCATCTTAACTCTTACAATATATCGATCCTCAAAAGGGCTGGTAACTCTTGGTGGAGCAGGGACATGCGTCCGAACAAACGTTACAGTTGTTTCCACATTCGAAAATTAGCGAATAATAAACGCTAAAGAAAACAGCGGCATCTTTGATCGACTGTCTAGCTCCTATGTATCCGACAGCAAGTCAATCCCCAATAGATGTATTTGGCTATTTTCATTCATAACAGCACGAATACCATCAACACGTGTCCGTTGAAAGCTATAAAAACTTCATATCAGCATTTAAATGAACCTCCTCAAACCGTTCAGAATGCTGGCTCTTCTAATGATTGTCTAATGATTCTAATGATTCCTAATAATATTATATGTTTGTACAGTTAATGATAAATGGCTGCAACACCAAACTCATCATATTTTTGTGATGCTATCTGCATTAGAAGTTACTTTAAGACACTCAAATTCAAGTATACTTTCGAAAAATTTATAATTTCATTTCTTGCTTAGTCTTTATAAGTCAGTGTATACAGATGCCCAAAATGTGAAAAATTTTTAATTTGATGATAGTTAATTTTATTAATGAGGAATTTAATTTTATAAACGAAATTGATTAGTTATTGTTGATAATTAATGATAGTTGATTTTATTAATGATAGTAAAATCATAACAATATAATTTATTCATTGAAAGTAAAGAGCACAAATTTACTAATAAATATGAGAAATGAAAAGTAAAAAAGGCGGAGATTAAATTATTATAATTTAATGCTAAAGCTTACTCTCAGTTTTTTATACAAAAATTCTTTTGCCCATCTCCTTAATAGATATTCATACATTAATGAATTTAGTTTTGAATTCTTGAATTTTTTTGTATACACATAATTTGAAGAAAACGCAATAAGAAGCAAAACACTTAAGAAGACATTTGTGTTGCGTGTGTATATAAATTAAAAAATTTATAGTGAAGGGCATAGTCAAAATTTATGCATCTTTTATCAAGTTTCTCGCACAACTGTTAAATCTTTATAAAGTATTTATATGAAATGTCTAATATGTGCCTTTCTTAAAATTTAAAGCATGTGATAGAAGTATGATTCATCTTATGTTTAAATTCCTCACTCAATGATTAATATAAACTATGACTAATATGAACATATTCCTCACTCAGTGATTTATTTGAACTGCGATGATAAATATGCACGTACCTGTTTAACAAATTCTATATGTGTTTAGTTTTAAAATTAATGATGTGACGTATTCACGTAATTCAAATCGATTACCCTAATACTTCATGGATTAGCGTCAGGAGCTTATGAAAAATGTTTAAGAGTGTGAATATTCTTTCCTCCTCTTGTCGTAAATATGTGACGGAAAGAAAAAGAAAATGGGATACATGATATTTAACTGAAAAATAGTTGTTAAGGTTATGAAGAGTTTATCCCGTTATCAGTCATAAATTGGGGGCTTCTTTCTCAAACATGTCATCATAAATTTCTTTACAGTATTTGTTATTTTATTACCCGGAATCACTTAGCATGAGTTTTAAACTTCATCCATCAATTAATTAAAAAAAAGATAGTACGCTGAACTGTTAAGCGATTGTTCAAAAGAATAAAGATTGTAATGTTTATTCTTTATTGCAGTTTGCTGCAGACATAAAATAAGATGCAAATGAAAAATTTCAAATAAATTTTGGAAATACAAAAATCATTTATCAGAGGATATTATATTAATATTGGAACACATGAAACAAATTTACTTTAATGAATCTATGCATGTACAGCATGTGACTGGTATTGCTGATAATTACTTCATATATAGAAACGAATTTTGTAATCATTTAGACCATAAGAATACAATTAATTTGAAGTTAAATGCAATTTAAGTATATAGTTAAATCCACATGCTCTGTGATATATGTTATTCCACTTGGAAACTCAATAGCATTGTATTCTGTTATGCGCAATTTTTGAAATTTAAAAATTTTTTTGGTACTGGAGTCTAATTCAAGGCTTCTCGATAGGAGGAGGGATATTTTTCATGGTTTTGGAGAATCATTTCCCTAAACAGTAGTAGGCAGTATTTGTAATGAATGGCCAAAGATATCCGTAATTTAAAGCCATCTCTTCAGTCGAAAACATTGTGTTAGGTATATTAACAGAACCGATGTCCCAGCTAATATTTTGCCGTCGAGATGAAAATGTTTCACTTAAATCTATGACCTAAGTATCTTTTCCCCCAAAACCGGTTTTGAGTCTTTTAATCAATCAGATATTCCGAAAATGTAAATTCGCCTAAATGTTTCTTTCGAGGCGTTGTTGAGGGTAGGTAGTAGCTGTGATACCTGTTTACGTGAAGTGGATACCCCAAACTTAGTTTCGAGCGAGCAATCAACCTCCAGCAACCTTATACTGTCCAGAGCGACACAGGAAGATGCGTTCCTCTTTAAGGTCATAGACATAAAGGGCCTACAAACACTGGCACCCGCAAGGTACTTTTGTGACGTGATTGAAATTACGTGATCTGAAAAACCTGAAAAAAATTAAATACTGATAGGAGACTGATAGAAGCATAAAACTATTATTTCGATCTTTCTCGAATTCTTGAAGAAAATCTCTTTGTGAAGTTTACTAGTAAACAAATTAAGTCTAATGTAAAATGTAGACAAAAGAACAAAAATAAAAATTTAAAAAAAAAAAAAAAAAAAAAAAAAAAAAAAAAAAAAAAGCAATGTTTTAGCCGCTTTTTTGAAATACTGATGCTGAGAACTGATTGCCGTAGCACTGCGTCCCCGTTGAAACCCTGGAGAAGGATGGAATGTTAAGTGTGTGTTTTAGTGTTTTTCCGGCATAGGAGAATTTAAAATAATGTAGAACTAAAAGGCTTCTAGAGAGGTTTCGCTGAAAAGGAAGAGGGAGAGGCACCTCCTCTCTACAGTTTCATCTTCGAAACTGGAAGGCATATTTGCATTGTCACTTATAAAGTTTTCAGTGTCTAAGCCAACTATCGAAGAAATCCTTGCATCTCGGCCACGATAAAATTATCTAAATTTGATCTGAGGGCACTGTGAGACAAGTGAAATACATCACAGCAATAAATATTAATACATTTAATAACTGACTTTAGAAAGCGATGACATTTAATAAGTATCTTTTCACTTTGAACTTCTTCAGCCGTGGCGAAAGACATTAGCATTGTGACGGAGCTTTCTCTTTCTAGAGGGTGTGAAATCGGTCGTCCTATGTATCTTGAAGATGTTCTCGGTGATAAGATAGCATTGTGTCTTTCCCGACGAATGCTTAACTAGCAAACTTGTATTTCTTTACATATATATATATATATATATATATATATAAGGTGTCGGTCACATTTACTCAAGTATTTTTTAAATTTTATTACATAAATTGCTTTTCACACAAAATATATAAAGAATCTTGTATTAACGAAAATGCTTCATTTAGAATGAGTTCTTAGGTGCTCTACTTTGGTTATAAATCCCATCACTTCACGGAACTACAATTTTGGCCTAACTTAATTTGCCAGTTTGGCATCATCATTCTTACTTGAGTAAAAGACGAAACACCTTCGCGTTTATTAATTATTGTTCATTGAACGGGAGTTGGTTTGTTCCCCTTGAAAAGTAGACTGATTTTTGATCAATACAGATAATTATTTGTTTTTTATTTTTTAATTTCTTTTTCAAAGTTCGAAATTTTCTTATTCATGATTTAAATTCAAGTTCCCGTAAAAAGTTCTTTTCATTATTTACATACAAGTTACTTTAAAGCACAATTTATGAAATTAAACTTTCTACGTATGGGTTCCCTCTTTTTTTGATACTTCAACTAAATTTGTATTAGGAGATAATATAATCAATATTTCTTTAGTAAATAAATTATTATTATCTTACTTTGTAGTTATTCCTCAAGTATTAGAAAAACTTGTTTTCGAACTAAGTGAATTTTAGATCATTCAACAATATATATATATGGTATTTCTCCCACTTTCCTAGCGTGCCTCCGTGGTGTAGTGGTCAGCACACTGAGCCGGTATTTCAGAGTTCCGTGGTTCGATTCCTGGCGAAGGCGGCTGCTAATTTTTCATCTCTCCGGCCTCCAACAAAAATCCGAATGTCTCTACAATGAACAAATTTCTAAGAGAGTTGGGGTACTACACCAGGCGTCTCATGATCATGCAGTGTCGGAAATGCATTTCTTACGAGATCGAAGGATATTATAGGAGTTCGTGGGAAAACCGTCGAAAACCACCCCCACAGGTGTTAGCATGGAAGATATGAATATATCATGATCACAAATTGACATTTAGAGACTATAAACGTAAAATACGTCATGACTTCCTGTAATGAAGTTGCACGAAGTTTCCTAATGTGAGCACAGCATGGAATCTCGGAAGCTTGGAAAATGTCTGGCATCCATCGCACCTTTGAGAGAGCCTCGAAGAGAAACCATTTCAAAACGCCAGGAGAGATTTAGCAATCATACACTCATGATTGTAAGAAATGTTGCTTCCGAGTTTGATGTTGTAAAATCGCACGTTAAACTGGATCATTTTCTCCAGACGGGAAGAGCAATCGTAGAAGAAAAAAGAAAGCAAATACAAAATCTCTTTGACTTTTGTTCCGAAACAGCATTGTGAACCCAGTAAAACCTAGTAAAAAGCTTAAAAGAGGTCGATTGTCAATTGGTACCGATATTCAAGCTCCAAATATGCAGCGTAAACTTCTCACTGCTAGTCGGAATGCAAGAAATCCTATTGAAAAACAAATTTTAATACATCAGATGAAGCAAAACCGATTAGTGTAGGTCAAAAAATGCAAATCTTGAATCATATATTTTGGGAAAAAGGAAATTTTCAGAGATAAGACTCATTTATTTCTTCGTGATTAATCATCTAACCCTGTTAGATGAAACACACGTGAATCAATAAGATCTCAGTATATGCAACAAACAGTAAAATACTCTCAGAAACAAATATTTTCTTGTTTTCTTCAGTTCTGCTGTACCTGGAAGTCTAGTTTCTACTAATGGAATGATGACTTTTATTGAAGTATATATAAATTTTAAAAGGAAGTTTTGTCGCATTTATGAAATCTTTTGTAGGGATATTTCAACATGACTTTGCTGCACGCAACAATTCGAAGTCTGTCGGCAAGCGTGGCCTGGAAATTCAGACTTAAATCCGATCAAAAATTTGTGCTTGCCACATTTCCAGGAAGATCTCAGCAAAATGAAATGTATTACAAAAGAGGGCATGATTAAAAACTGATGAAAATGGAACAAGAAAATATTCAATCTTTTAATATCAAAACAAGACTTACGTCTATAAGTTTTCATATAATTGGTAATATATAACAATATGGAAATATCGCCAATATCAAAGAACTGTTTTGTTAATTCAGAAGTCAAACAACAAAAATCAGCGTTATATTTTCAAAATTTTCACAGGACTAGTTTCGATGGTTTTACCGAAACACCATCCTCAGCTGCAAAACCGCAAATGAACAAGATAGAAAATAATGATTAGATAAGATAAGAAAGCCTGGACAAGAATAAGAAAGTGGCGCCATCTTTTGGTGAAAGCAGAACTAAAACATAATTCCTTTAAAGGCCGAAGGCAAAGATGGATTGGAATTAGGATCGTTAACTAGAACAGAAAGATTTTTTTGATTGTTGTTTGACTTCTGAATTAGTATTTATTCCGCGTGTTACTGTGTCATAACTGTTTTGTTGTTTTACCATAGCGAACAAGTATGACAAAATAACATATTCCAGGACTGGCAGTAACGAACTATTTAAGTAAACGTCACATGCGCACCACTGCGATACTCTATTCAAAAAAATAGGAGAGTTCATGCAAATTTCTGTCAGAAAGGACGAGATAATGGCCATGAAAATGAACCAGCCAAATGCCTTTAGAATTATCAAACAGCGTCAGGCCACTAGAAGCTCATACAAATTTCAGCATTCTTGCAGAAGAGGAAAACTCAGAAAATAGTAAAAATAGTTTCTAAAAAGGACAAAGTGTGGAGAGAAAACAGTTTTTCCAACTAAATATCAGTGAAGAAAAATACCGTATCTTCTCAAGTATTTTCCCGAAAATATTTGAGGGTGTTCTGAAATGTTACCAGGTTCTGAAATTTTAAAATTATTCGCTTAATTTTTTCCTTCATCAGTGCGTTTCGGAGAAGGAGTTACCCTTAACTTCAATGATTTAATGAATTGAAATGAATTCTTGCATATAGTGAGCATTTTCGTCTTACGAACAAAGTCAACACCCTCGCAAACTGCCTGCAAAGATCTCGCTGAACTCTTCCCTTCTAAATCTTAAAAATTATGCCAGCCTAATGCAGAATCCGACCAATTACAGAGAAGCAAACATGAACTGATATTCAGTTTACAATTTTGCTGAGTCACCAAAACATTTACGTTCTCTAACTATTTACTATTAATTTTGCGAGTAAGGAGTAGCCCAGACAACAATAAGATTGGGCGAGATTCAAGTTGCAGAAGTCGATATGAAGATACTTATTAAATATTTTAATGCTAATATTATTTTATATTCTTATTGGAATGCAAGTTTCTTTTAAAGAAATAACGCTGTGATAGGTACCTGTAGCTTATCCATGATTACTTTTCATGTGTATTTTCTTATTGTAACGACGTCCTTCGGCGTTGGTGTGTATTTAATTATGGCAAAGCACACGAGGGCTATCTGCCTAAGGGGAGGGATGCCTTCGTGGAGGATTTTTTAAGGGAAACTGGCTCTTATACACGTTACACATGGGGAAAACCACGAAAACGCCCGTGCTGCCAGCCCGTTCGCGGGATTCGAACCTCGGACCGAACTACCAGTGTTCAGCGACTTTACCGTTTGGCCGCTGGTGGGCCTTAACGTCTTTCGGAAATTCGTTTACTCACGATATTCCCCTCTCGATTTTTGGAGGATAAAATTAGTAAAAAAGGAGAGAAATAAGCGAGGAAAAACGATGCATGTAATTTCTCACTCCATCTTCGCATTTTCTCCCCTCAAAAGGAAAATCCGGGACGAATTGGCGTCGCTGAAACGTTATTTTAGAAGTGTGATTCCATGATAAAGAAGTAAAACCTATAAGCACAACATTAGTAGAATCAACATTTGAATGCATTCTAAAGTCACTTATGCTAAATTAGGACAATTTTACTTTTATTTTTATTATTATCATTAGATATGGATGTATGTTCTTTAAATTATCAAAACACTCGCTTTATGGCAATTAATTTGCATACTACAGTCATGGTAACACTTACAAAGTTATAATTTCAAGTGCTAGAACGACGTTATATATGCAAATCATTAAAATACTCGTATGAATTAAACAGATGAATTACCAATACTTGCCCTATTTTGCTATCGATAAAAGCACAGTATATCGGGGATAACTTATATATTTCACATTAGCACTTTAGATTGTTGATTAATTTTATTGCTCTCTGTTGCCATTCATCGCAGGAGGTTAGAACTTTTAAAGGCATTAAAGGAATTTAGAAAAAGAGATCAAAATTATCAGACTGTCCTAGGAGATTAACTACAATAATTTCACAATATTACGAGATCTGTATGATAGTTTCATAGAACACTTTCATAAAATAGATCTCTGAACATAACAAAATTGGCATAATCACGAAATTTTGTAATTTTTGCTTTATAATATTCATATAATTTTCTATAATTTATACAATACAGTTTTCTAAAAGCTGAAATGAATATTAAAAATTCTTAAAGTGGAGCGCCAAGTGTTTTAGTGCTAAGTATTTAGGAGATTTTGTAATATTTCAATTGTTCCTTTTACCGAAAAAAAAGCAACTAAAGTTTTTAAATTACTTGTTTTCATTTAATATATTTTTTTGCTTGCTTACCCATACCAAAAATCAAGCTGTAAAAAGTGTTCTTTATTTTACTACGGAAAATATTTCTTTTTTATGCGCTATTTCAAAATTCAGTACCAAACAAGATTAGGTATTCCTTAATAAATTTATTATTGATTTAAATGGGTTACAAACGCAGCATATACATGAAATTTACATTTTCTTTATTAAGCATTCAGTAACATTACGATTCTAGTAAAAAGGTGTTTGTTTTGACGAGTGCTAACAATTTAATGTTATGTAATAAGTAATAATTTCCTGTTATCTCTCGCGAGCTCCCAAATTACGTTTCATTACACTGTTTAGGGCATATAAAAAAAAAGTAGTTTTTGCTTAGTATAAGCCAATGCATTTTACAATGTCTCAGTTCCTTGAAAAATTGTAAATTATTAGTATGATGTTACGCTATCTTAAAAACACATTAATAATTTCAAAATAAAGAACAATGCAAACAGCTACCGAAAGATTATTCTTTATTCTGAGCAGTTTTATTTCTAAGATTGCTTTAATATTTTACATCTAATATTTCATTCGTGTTCTAGATTCATATCGGTAACTCTCAATAAAACAAAACATGTAACACTCAGTACGTAACTGAGAGTTGCTTGAAAGACTAGCTTAGTAAGCAGCACAGTTTCAAAAATTCAGGGAAAAAAATAAAAGGTAAAAAACGATATTAGATTTATATCCGGAATATATGAAAACGAAAGAAAATGACTAGTTACAACAAAATTTGCAATAAAACGAAATTAATTGCTTCATAATTATTTTTAAATATTGAGCTCATCGCAATGAAGTAGGATGGATAGATTCGATGAAATATAAAATTTAAAAAAAGGATAGCAAAACGTTAACAGAATCTGTAAAATAAAAATTACTTATTATTTTTTTTAAATTATTAAATAATTTTATTTTAACTTATATCATTATTCAAATGAAACCGTTTAAATATAATTGATGAATGTGTACTGAATATAAATAGCTGTTTCGAAATTAATATATAGTCACAAAACACAGTATTAAATTACTATAAAGTGAATAAAGTTTTATTTATAAATAAAGCTTATCGGTAAATTGAAATATTAATATGTATAAATAATTAATAAATATATTAATTAATAAATATATTAATTATTTCTGTTAAAAGAAAACCAGTGCATTCCTGAAGTTAGTTGACAAAGGTGACAGTTACAAAGTATAAACGTTTTCTAGAAAACTGTGAAGAGAGAACGTTACATGAAATAAATGCATTCTTTTTAAACTTTTATTATGCTTCCTGTCTCCATAGTATTTTGAAAAATAAGAGCACATAACTTCAAGATAATCTTTTTTAATGGTCTTTTCATTTCACTAATGTACATGCTAAAAGGACGTGATGTCATAAAGGAGAAATGGCAGACAGACTAATGGAGTTGGACTTCTTTTATCTTTATATAAAGAGAGATAGTTTATTGATCTATATCCATCGCATTTCATAAAAGTAAGAGACGATACCAAGATAAATAGTAACATATGTATACATCACATGAAATTTCGATTATATCTTAAAATCTTTGCAGAAAATTCTTTTTCTCTTTATTTACTGTAACATTAATCATACATTTATAAACGTAGCTGCAGCATCTAGTTTAATTAGTAGCATCATCATTAGAAAAAGCTTCTAAATACGTTATTAGACATACTAATATCAGCTCGCAAATTTTATCTTTAAACATCTCGGCCTTTCTTCTTAAGAAGAAAATAATATTATGTACAAAGGTTTGCTACGGGTAAGCAATAAACTAGCAGAGGCCATGCTTTTAAAATTTGGGTGATATTAAATAGATATATGAATAAATAGGCAATACAAAATGCTATCCGCGCTAAGTAATTTATAACAAACACGAATGAAAAAAATAGCAGACTGATCTCTTTAGAATTATAATGAAGCCAAATTTCTTTTTAGTGGCATCAGCTAAAGGATGAAGATATGTACATTTTATAAATATTTGGAGAAATGCCGCAGGATGCAAGAAGGTGTAAGAGGAAAATTTCAAAACTATTAAGATTAATAAATAAACGTACTAATAGTATATGCGTATGAATATAACTAATAGATTGGTCATATCAGTAAAGATTGAAATTGCAATAGTTTCAGAATTAACTACCAGAAAACACTGGTATGTGTCTTCTTGAACATCAAATTAAAGTAACTTGAATTATAACCGATTTACCATTGTCAGTTCGTTACTATCGAGATAGGTTGTAATAATCCATATTGGTTTGAGGAAATAATATTAAATCTGTGGGATATGATGAGAGTCGTATGTGATTTGAGCACATTGGTGGTCATAGAAAAGTCTGGCGGAGGCATACATATATGTTATTCACGATTTTCTTGTGTAACTTTCCATGAATTAAGATTTTCATCCACGCAACATGGCTTTGTGGTCTTTTCTCTGTGAAATCGTAAATATACTTTTGGAACATTGTCACCTAGCAAATTAGTCACAAATTGCAATTTAGTGTAGTTAATTAATTTATATTATAAATATAGTTTGTGTTTTTATGTCCAATTTTGTTTAGATAATTTGTTCAGTTCTGTAATTTTGTACATAGATTTTGATATCTGGACATCGCATACTATGGCAAATTTTGATTAATGACATAAGATAAATCGTTTCGATTTAATTTTATGCAGCACTATGTCCAGACAAATACTTATTTATTAATTTTAAAGCAAAAAGGAAGACAGGGCTTGTGGTTATATTTTCTTAAATTCAGTCATCAAAACCGGATTAAAAAATTAAACTTCAGTTCAAATGTTTAATGCAAAATATTATTTTACTTTTCATGCTAAACAAACATAAATTATCAGCTTTCGTTAAACATAAATAATTACCTCTTAACTTCTTATTCGAAAAAATACTGATAATGACAGTTGGATTTAATTGTTACTTATAAGATTGCCTCATTACTTCGTGTTAGGCTTTTTTTTCATCAAAGTTAAAATTTATTGCTTTGTTTTAATCAAACATATGTATTAATATTCGCATATTTAAAGGTATCATTTACATGGTCTGCATCTCTTTTCGTTGGATACATAGAAAAGTCAATTCTCTTTAATTGAGTACTTATCTGTGCATTATACAGAGTTCGTTATTTAAGAAAAATTTCCCAGTTTCAAATTCTTTAGCATAACAAAGATATAAATAAATTGAGATTTCTTTCACTATATAACATATAAAATGCTGTACCTGCTTTAGAGATCATGAAAATTTCTGAAATTGTAAGCCAATAATTTTTAGATTACTCCTATCATTAGGTTATTTTATTGCTTTGATACCAAACTTTAATTTTCTTGTAAGGGAGGCACACAATCCTGTTTTCCACTTCCTGAGAGCAGCTTCAAGTGTCTTTCCATATCTCTCAAGCAAGAAGGCGTTATTATTCGATTTTATTTTTACTTCTGCGTTGCTTGGAGGTGTTCAGAGGTGTTGCGAAGAAGACTACATAGTAACCTATGGAATAAACGTACTGAATGTAAGTGAAATAAAAAGGTTTAATTGAAGCTTTTCTTGAACTTTACGGAATAGATCAACAATGATTCATTCATTCGATCATAAATCTATGACATATTAAAAAAATATGTTTTTTTCATATAGTCAAGAGATACAAGTCAAGAGATACAAATCTAGCAATGCTAACTGTTATGTCATATTGGGTCTACTTGATATCTCACTAGCTCGTCAGGCACTTGACTACGAATGGATGCATTACTTTATAGTCCGGAATGTGATACTGTCCGGGATTTGAATCTCAAACTCTGTATACTCATACTGCCATTCTTGTCCACGACAACTAACAGAAGGATATCCACATCATGAAAAAGCCAGGACAACACACAGTTTCTGATTCTATTGCAGGATTATATAACACTGCACTTCAATAAGCATAATAGAAATTTAAGGCAAATAATCGTGCACGCTGTTAGATTGACAAATGAGACACAAGTCTATAATGTATGTAAGATTTTGAAACAAAATTTTAATCGAATGATGTGTATTGAATTATGAAACGTAAAGAGAAAGAAGATATACATTCTTGAACGAAAATATAAATTTTCATTGACTTTCAACGGAAAATAAATTATTATTTTTTACCTTCACTTCATTAGTATTTTGACACTAAGATTATAATAAAATTTAAATCTGAAAATAGCGAAGTTAAAAGATCTCTAAGAAATTAGTAGCGCTTCAAGCTAAAATATTAAGCCACTGATATATTCAAGATAAAATAACACGCCGAAGAAGTGTTAAGTTAGAATTCAGACAAAAAAAAAAAAAAAAAAAAAAAAAAAAAAAGAATTCATTCCTTCATTTGGCTGCTGAGGTTGATGTTTCGGTAAAACTATCGAAACTAGTCATGTGAAAATTTGCAAATATAACGCTGATTTTTGTTGTTTGAATTCTAGATTAACACTGATATGTTATTAAACACCAGCGTTACTTAACAATTCTAGCGTTTTGTAATTATTTTATAAAAGATTTACGGTTTAAAAAATTAGACACAGATTTTAACAAACATGCTTTTAATGGGAGAAATGGTAATTAGACAGTACTCTATACAGTAATTAAATTAGAAGTATAGTATTTAATTATGACGCGAAATTTTATGTTGATGTCTTTCTTCTATGAATACAAATCATGTATTAACACTAGAATTACCAAGGCGAGTCATCTGTGACCCAAGACTTGATTTCTTGCTCACTCCACAGTTACATTTCAAACTTAAGCTTTCAAAGTTTTGAACTTTTCCTAAATATTCAGTATAATACCTTAAAATGAATTTAGTTGAATTCCAAAGATTACCTTTTCCTTACATGTCATTTCTTTACATGTCTGTATACTTAGAACTACCATGGGCGGTTATAACTAACCCGAAAAAGATAATTTCTTCTTCTTTTACTTCAACAAGAGTCAATGTTAAAGTAAAAAAGATAACTGTGTCCATCCCTAAAGATGCTGAAGAAATGATAAGCTTACTCCAGGATGAAAAAATCCAAGAATTTATCATGAACATGTATTGTTGATGCAATAGAACACCATGTATTTAATGAAAATGTATGAAATGTCAGAACAGCCATGTATGTAATGAAAATTGCAGAAGAAGAGAGCTAAGGAACTGATCTTCCCAGCTTAAACGGAGGAAATTAAAAATTTTAACTCATTTTTCTAATTTCACTTTTCTTCCCTGACAGAATTCCTGTTTTGCAGTAGCATCTCTTGGGGACAGTACTTAGGTGGGTGACCACACACGTGACTGGCCTCAACGAATCACCATGAGACATCTTGAAAAGAGGAGCTTCCACCAAAAGTTAGGACTTCCATTACTTGAACTCTAGGCTTTGCCATCACGACCCTTTTCGATGCTAATGCACCCCTATTACTTTTTCTGTCGAAGAAACGCTGTAGATTTTTGCCATAGACCGAATAAATTTGGCATCAAATTTTGGTTGTTTGTAGATGGGAGTTTAAAGTACATAGACAATTTATTTCCATATTTAGGAAAAGATGATTCCAAATCAAATGATCCAAGCGTTGGCTAAAATGCTGCTTTTCGGTTAGTAAAGCCTTATCTCAAGACAGGACGAAATATAACAAGTGATAGTTTTTTTCATTTCTAAAACTTGTAGAAAGCCTAAATGGTTTGAGCTATGTAGGAACAATCAATACAGCGAAAAGAGGAGTTCCGAATTCCTGCAAGAAAACGAAAATGTATGACTGATTTTCAAGGAATTTGTATGTTTAAATGTGCGAAAATAATCGAAACACATATAAAAACATTCACTAATATGCTAACTGTGTGGACAATCAAAAATTTACTTGTTAAGCGATGTTACTGAATTCTCTCCGAGTCGATATTTAATACTAATTTTTGATCCAATTTGTACTTGAAAACGCATTTCAAATTTCAAAATTCGTATTATATTAGGCTATTAAGAAAATTAAATGAATAGAGAACTACTTCCTCAGCACGAACAGTTTCTTAAAAATACAATAATGTTTAATATTTTATATCCCAGTTGCATAGAAGATAACTCATACAGCCTTTTCCAACCATGAAGTTTGGCTGAAAAGGACTGATAGCGTTACAGTGTTTTTTGTACTTCAATACCTGCATCCCATTCATATGTTTTTGAAAAACTATAGTAACTTTATTCGATTCTATTTGTTAACAATATTAAAGAAATTATTTAAATCATTCAGATTTCAGCATTTTTGAACCCATTAAAATATTTTACTGCTTGAGAATTTTCGTATTTTATGAATTTCTGTATAACTCACACATTGAAATTGTCGCTACGCACACGTAGGTCTTGAATCTCAAAATTAGACACAGATTTTAACAAACATGCTTTTAATGGGAGAAATGGTAATTAGACAGTACTCTATACAGTAATTAAATTAGAAGTATAGTATTTAATTATGACGCGAAATTTTATATTTTTTTATTTTATATGACGGGAATTAGATAATAGTACTGCTGTACTATTATCTAATTCTGATAGAAAATACAATTGTACTGCACTGATTCTTATTTCTGTACATTTTATGGGGAGAATCTGAGAAATAACATTTGCAACACATAATGAATCTAGATTTCACTAAAGAAGGAAAAGCTTCTTTAACTCCTTTTTCTGAAAAGTATCGATCGAATAAAGCGAATTTCTTTGTCCTGAATTAAAATAAAAATAGCATCGGAAGTAAATTTAGAAGTTAGACGTCGTATCTTCTAAACCCAGGTTGCCGAGTTGAGATTCAAATGTGGGTTTTGTCGATAACGTCAGAGTCCAAGCCCGGAATTGCTGCATGCAAAGCCTATCAGTATTCTCTACGAACTCGATCTCTTTATTTGAGAATCAATATAGAAAAATAGATTCGTTCGATCGTTAAGTGGGTTAGTTACATTTATCTAGCATAAAAGAAAGAATTCGCAGCAGATTTAGAGCATTTACTGAAAGTTTTTGTTTACGCACCTTTGTTTTATTTTAATAAAGGAAAGTGTATTTCTATATGCACTTTCACTGATTACGACTGCATTTAAAAATCCCTTGCTTTCACAAACGAATAAATTTGGATCAATAGTTTTCTATAATTTGTTCAGTTTTCGTTTTGTATACTATATCCGTATATTCCTTGCCGAATGATATCATATAAAACATAACAAAGCATATTTTTAATAGCATAAGATATTAACAACAATTTGATAACATAAAATAGCATATTTTTAAACCTGATAACAAAAGCATGTTTAAACTTAAAATTTTATATTTATTTGCAGTTTAAATTCTACAAAATCTAAAAATTTTTAAATTTATTGTATGTAGTTACAAGAGGGATACAAAGACAAGATTCTTAGAAAGTGTGCCACAGAAAATCATTTTGTACAGAAATCTCAAATAAATTCGATAAAAGAACCATTTCCCAGAAAATGAAACATGACCCCACTTTTGTTCAGCTTTTCGTTCACTCAACCTTTAAAGTTATCCTTTAGAGCAGGGATGTCAAACTCATAGGTACACTTGGGCCAAACAAACAAGGTTTAACTTTAGGCGGGCCGGGAAAAAAAGAAAAAAAATCAATATTCATAGAAACGTAGATTTATTTCGAATAATACAATAATAAACATATATATATTTATATAGAAAAGAACAAGAAAAATTTAATGTTTACGTCCTGATACTTGACATCTCTTCTCTGCTATTATCTTTCCTATTTCGGGAGAAATTTTGTTTGCAGTGATAACTCTCAACGCTGACCCAAGGTGAGCATCATTAATACGGTTTCTAATAGGAGACTTATTACCTTTCATGACTGAAAATAACTGCTCGCACCGATAAGTGGTAGCACTTATCGGTGGAAATAATTTCATATGCGAATTTTAGAGTATTTTCAAACCTGGCTGGTAAATATTTGTAAAATTCAGGCACGCCCAACTATGATTGGACAAACAAAACTATGATTGGAAAACTGAGACCATGAGTTCGGCCACATTCGGCTATCGGGGGATGCGTACAAGTTCTGAAGTGTCCCCCAAAAGCCGAAGGTAGCTGAACGCAAGCTACTCACACGCATTTGTGATTTAAGTAGTGGTGTCAGCTCGCTGTGAGTAATCTAACAACACTGAATAAATTATCGTTAATTACTTAGCAGTAAACATTTCATTTTTTTTCGTCGATATGTTATTTTATTATTATGTATTATTATTTGCCGAAATATTGGCCGGGCCGCAAGCGGCCCGCGCGCCGCGAGTTTGACATCTTGCTTTAGAGTAACAAGGACATCTTTATTTTTGTAAATCTGTATCACTCATTCTGTGAAACAACATGAAGCTGACCCTATGCTTAAGCAGTTCTATTAGCTGTATTTTAAGTCTACGTAAAGATCTTAAACTTTAATCTAACTTCTCAATTTAATTTATTTAAATATGACAGAAAATGCAATTGTACTGCTAATACCTGGGCTAAGAGGATTAGCACTAGAATATACACTGTATTCATAGAGCTCTTTACTTAATTTTTGTAACCATTGTTCGTAGACATGAACATCAAAAAATCTTTTAAATGATACAGATGCTCTTATTCAGGCATTTCGCTTTAAATTTAAAAAATCATTTTGCACAAATTACGTAATATAACATTTTATACTTTCCACCAGTCTCTGTACTTATGTTTATTAAATTTTATATTTATTACGTGATAAAAGTTACAGAACATGTGAATACGTCAAGATATTTCATTTTAGAATTGGAGATCATGAAGAAGGACCGCACAAATATAAGAATAAAATGTTTGGTCTTGTACGTAACTAAAAAGTATCAGCTTAGGGAAAGAATTTTGGTATTCAGACATCACGTAACTAGGACTTCTATGCATTTTTTCTAAAAATCATTGATCAGTACTTCTTTTCCAAAATGGGAATTTTACTCGCGGAATCATACAGAAGTTGTGTTCTAGAAACATTGGCAGACTTCATTAATGGCAGATTCATGATATTATTTGCACGAATGCAATTGTACTGCTAATTAAAATTAAAAGTTCTTTTGATTTATACGTTTTCTATATGATTCTAAAGTATTCTTTATGAGATTATGAATCTAAAGTAATATAGCTTCATGAGGCTATTAATAAACTATTTTTAGAGCGTGTAAAAGCATATAAATTTCTGATAAGATAATAAAAGTTTTTGAAGATTTTCGCATAGCAGTTTTAATAATATTAAAAATTAAAAAGCGTTAGTCATTGATTTTTGCACAAAATAATATCATTGAACGGCATCTAAGATGGGAGAATCAACACCGAACTACTAATTTTTTTAATCGATCCCTCAAGAAAAGTTGAAAATGACGCGCAAAGGCCCAAATATTTAAATTAAGTATCTCCGTCATGCGCCAACCTTTTTGTTTTCGGTTTTGATGCTAAGTGTAAAATATTCTTAAGTATAGAAACTGAAGGGTCGCATAAAAAGTTAGATTTCGGGACTTTTAGATTTTAGATAGGGATATGCTGTCTAGTTTTTCTGCCAGCAGCACTGAATATTTACGGTTTGGCAGGAGGCGAAATGAATGAAACAATGTTCTTATGTCATGCAGAAAGACAACACATGCTATTGCGTAATGCTTAAATTATGTCACTATTGAATATAATTTTTGTGCCACATATTCACATGTCTAATTTTGTATCCTTACCGTATTTGACGGCATATAAGACGCACTTTTTTCCCTAAATTTGGTCTCAAAAAAGTTACTTGCGTCTTATACGTGAAGGACAAAGTCTTATACGTGAAAGTAATTGCATTCAATAATTGTTTATTTGGCTTTTACGAAACGTGAGAACTAAAAGAAACCCCGCTATGGAAACTTTTTTTCCTTGTGTGTGGCCGTCTAAATAAGGGTGCGTCTTATATGCCGTCAAATACGGTAATCATTAAAAATAAGAAATATATTCTTACACAACAGAAGAGTTTCCTCCAAAAATACCAATTCGGTATGATACTACTTTAATACACACACACACACACACACGCATATACATGTCATATTTTGGCAGTCGGGCCAGAAGATTGAAATGAAATGATGACACAGAAGAAGTTAGCTGTTTTGATATCACATCTTTATTCAATTTAAATGGTAAATCATTATTCTTTTAGATTCTCCAAGATTACATATGCGATAGTAATTTAAACTAAATACGATTAACTTTGAATTTACTGCGTCATACTATTCAAAGAAAGAAATAAAGACGGAAAGAGAGGAAGCAAAGGGTCTTACAGCGGCTTTATAGTAGCGGTTACATAACATGCCAGAATGTTCTCGAAAGTACTGGTGTAGGGGGAACATCCTGAAATTGCGCAAAGTTAATTAGAGGTTGCCTGTTTGCGTAGAGCAAAGCCATCGTATTTTTTATATTTTACACCTTCGACTCCCTCAAGATGAGAGGCCGGGAGAGCAAAGCATTAGTGAAGCAAGATAATTTAGAGTACGAGGAAAGACATAAAGAAACACATCCAGGACATAGCCTACAAGCTTTAACTATATTCTATCATAACTCATGATTTTTCTCATATAATTAGAAAAATTAATGATATAATTTTAATAACGGATCTATGATTTTTAAATAAACATGTAATTTATAAATAAGCACCTAAGCTAGAGCTATAAGACAATAATATGTGTAAGAATAATTCTTAATAATAAATTAGAATCACAAAAGTCCTCAATTTTCTTCAAAAATATGTAAGACAAAAAACGTAAATCAAAATTATAATTTAATCTAACGGGCAAAGCTTTAATTCTCCCTCTGTGTTCATATCGCAATAACTTATCTTGATTGCGTCATTTCTAGACCATTCCTTTTTGCATAGCCTGCGCGGCGCTGATGACGTAAAGATTGGAAATTGGAACATTAAACTCAGACCAAAACTTTTCTCTTCGTGTGCTTCCATCTTGCATAACTACGCACTTCAGCTTCGAACTCTACCCTGCTTGGACGCAATTTCGCAGGCATGCTTCTTATCACAATAATATTAAAAATGTAAAAGTTCTTGAATAGGCACAGCCAGAGTGCCAAGTAATTTTGGCCACAAACGTCAACTGGAAAATAAAAATGCAATTAAAATCGCCTCGAATGCTAAGTCCTTTAGATATTACCGAGTCAATATACACTCTTTTGCAAAAAAATCGAAACACCAAGAAGAACTTTTGCGATCATTACGAAATTTGGTATGCAAAAATATCTTGATTGAACATGCAAATGATCAAAGTTTTCAAGGCAAATGAACAGGAACTGAGATCATAGCTCGCATTTTTAGTGTGCAATTCGCAAAGCATAAAACCAGTAACAAAGGCTGAAATTTTATTGTTTTTTGTTGCTGCCATTGTAATTCCGTAAAGAAGCAACGAAAGATGCTATTGCGACGAGCAATAGGCCCCCACCTGGAGCGTACATACACTGCTGTGCAAAGATGTTGGCAGCAATGGTTGCTACAAAGAAATTGCCGACGAAATGAAGGCTATGGAAGGCCATAGAGCCCCCAGGCACGAACCGCCTCAACGGTATCATTGTCGAGTTTTCAACGCACTACAGCCACATCTATACCTCCCGTGGCACAGTCCACCATTTCACGGCGCTTGTCTGAGGTGAGGTTACGGTCACAGAGGCCTTTAAGACGTTTGCCTTTGACAGCACAACATCGGCAGAATCGTCTGGAGTAGTGTCGCAGCCTATCGTCATGACTGTCATCAGACTGGCATCGTATTGTGTTCAGTGATGAATCCCGCTTCACTCTTGAAGCAGATGACTATCGTGTTCGTGTCTGGAGAAGACGGGGACAGCGGTCCCAATCAGCCTTTGCTTTATAAAGGCATTCAGCCGTAACCCCTGGTTAGTGTGGGGCGCTATTTCTTATGACATCAGGTCATCTTTAGTCATCCTAGGTATATCATTAACAGCTCAACGATATGTTGATACCATTCTGCGTCCGGTTGCATTAACTTTCATGCTACGTCATCCTGGGGCCATTTTACAACAAGATGAAGCCAGGTCACATACCGCTCGCATATCTCTGGACTGTCTCCGTGCGGTTGATACCCTTCCTTGGGCAGCAAGGTCACAAGACCTTTCACATATCGAACATGTTTGGGACATGGTAGGACGCCAGATTCGGGTACCACAAAACATCGCAGATCTGGAGCGACAACTGATAAATGTCTGGCAGAATGTGTCGCAGGATGACATTAAGAACCTCTACCACTTCTTGCCTCGACGAATTCAAGCATGCATCACCGCCAGAGGCGGTTTGACCAACTACTTATTTGAACACTCAATGGGTAATTGCGAGCCGTGAACAGGTACTGTGACCTTGATATTTTAATCATGTTATTATCTGTGTATGAGCCATACACATATTCAATTTGATCGAAAACAACCACTTCCTTTATGGTGTTTCGATTTTTTTGCAAAAGAGTGTATTAGGATACGGCACAAATTCTTCCTCATCAATATGGATTTACGTACGTTACGCGTTAACACTCTTCCGACGTTTTCCATGTGGCTTTATTATATCAAGTTAGACGATGTTACTATATATATATATATATATATATATATATATATATATATTGTTACGAAATGTCCAGGCGCTGTAAGATTGCTTCTCCGCAAAGCAGTTTTAGGGTTGCCATAAAATAGCAAGGATGGCAGGGTTGTCACATTTGTCGAGAAATCGCTCGTTTGGCGAAAAAATCGCGATATGCCATGGACGGATGGAGAACCTTCTGGAACGAATTCTTACCGGTTTAGTCCAGAATATTCTCGATACAAGCCGAAAGCTATATAAACCCTGCTGGCCCGCAGACAGTTAGTGAGTGCCTCGTCGAGAGGGCGAGTCAGTGTGTGCCTCGCATACAGTGCGATATAGTTATTATCGAGTTGGTATCTCGTTTAGCGAGTCAATCTCTGCGGAGTCGATCGAGTTGAAAGCCGGGCAGCGAGTGCCGAGTGGGTCGTCGAGTGCACGGAAAGAGTCTCGTAGTGTATCGTGGTTAGTGCATCGTCGAGAGAGCGTGTTGAGCTCCGGAAACGACTGAACCGAAGAGTCGGGAGCTGTGCTCTGGGTGTCGTCGAGTGCATCGCGTGTTGTGGCGTAGACAGTCTTGAAAGTATGTGGAGTTCCGAGAAAGACCAAGCAGAGTCGGTAGCTGTACTCTAGTGCTTTGCCGTGAAGCTGTCTCCAACGTGATAGCCTGAAAACCTGAAGGCTGTGTCGCTGATCGTGTCAGCATGTTTATAGTAGTTCATTGGCGACTGTAAAAACGTTTTGGGAGCTGTCCTGACCTTACTGGCCAATAAAGTGTGCTTCGATACTTCATCAAGTAGTATTGTCATTATTCACTCAAATCTTCACAAACCCCATACGAACCAGAAGGAAGAAAACTACGTAACAACTGGTGTCAGAAGTAAAAAAACGCAACAATGTAATACGTTTATATATAGATATATAATACATAAAAATGACCTAAAACATTATTCAACTATGCGCTATAATCTACGCGGCAATACTAATAACTAATGGCAATAATTATAAATTAAATCTACAATATATTTTCAACTCGGAATAATTAGCTGGCAACAAATAAACCATTTTCCAAAGCAATAAACTGTATAGTTAATATAATGTATATAGTCTGAAATTCAATGTTTTCAAAAATGAAAAATTTAAATAAAAGAAGAATTTTTATCTCCTGTTACATTGTCTTCAAGGTGTCGGATTACAAAGCTAAGTAAATGGAGGTGCCTTTTTTGAACACAGAATTAAAGACACAAGTTTAATAAACTTCTAGATCCAGTAAACTACAATACTACCAATACAATACTCAGGAATTGTTCTCTGTAACTTTTTGAATAGCCGCTTTTAGCCATAAATTGATACAAAAAGAATCGATTTCGGCGAATTCCGTTTGCGTGTATTGATGTAAAATGCTCGAATTTCGCACGAGGAATGACACTGAATGAACGCATCTGCAAAACGCTGATATCTATCTCTCAGGAATGCCTGTAGTAGCAATTATGTTAGTTGATATTAGTAACACCGATTCAAAATAAATGTATTTGATCTTCGTTGCAATGCATGCTCTTTCATAGATTGGATCCACGCCTTTGTAATAATCTGGAATTTAAGAAATTGCGGACTGTAGGTTTGTGCCCTTTGTGTACCTAAAATGCTGAAGAGTCTCGAGCAGCACTGATGATAAAGTTTTGCAAGAAACTTACAAAATTGGATTTTAGCCACCATTTTTGCTACTAGCCTTTTCTGGCGCATGCGCGTACCAACCAACAAAACTGTTTGAGTTGCTCTTTCATTTCCTCTATTAATTATGATTTTAAGTTTTACGTAGTAAATACCACAAAGCGTCAAAATTCCCGATATTCATTTAAAAACACCATATATTTGAGTAAAGGACTTGCACGTAGCTATTCGGAAATTGAAAACTTAAGATTTATTCATCATAACAATCGCCAATTAGTTAGTACATTATGACCTGTAACACAATTTTTGGCTCAAATATTTCAGAAAATATCTCCACGGATTGCATCCATGCCATGAATCGTCCCCATGAGTTAAAATTTAAGATCCACGCAAAAGCATTACTTTCTGATACTCAAACAGATCTGTTTGGTAAGCGCATGCGCCAGAAAACGCTAGTAGCAAAAATGGCGGCTAGTGAACAGAAAGCGTTTTGCGTTCTCCTGTTTGCAAAGACCGAATCTGTAGTTACAGTGCAATGTGCCTTCCGGATGAAGTTCAGATGTGATCCCCCAAGTAATAATAACATCCGTAGATGGTATCATCAGTTTGAAATACCCGCTGACTTAGCAAAGGGAAGAGTAGGGGATGACCAAGGGTTACTTGGACTAAGAGTTTTCAATTTGACGTGTGCCGTGTGTCGAAAGATGCTCACATCAAACACTTGTATTTCAGTTGCTCTTTCATTTTATGTATTAATTATAATTTTATGTTTTACATAATAAATACTACAAAGCGTTAAAACTCCGATATTCATTTAGAAACACTCAGTATTATAAAACATACGGGAACCATTACTGTATAAGCTACAATGGTTTCTGTCTTTTTAAAGGGTAAAAAGACATTTGCAGCAGTGCTATGCTATTGAGCTATCGCCGGAGCAATGCTATCGCCGAAACTCGAAACATGAACATCTCAATATGCGACGAGCGTGCTGACCACTACACCACGAAGGCATGCTGAGAAGGCGGGAGAAATACCTTATAATATCTAAGTACTTGTGATGTAGGCAAAACAGATTATATATATGAGCTGCCTACAAACACTGGGATGCCTTAAAATTCAATTTTGGAAGTTTATTGCAAAACGTTATCATCGGTGTTGCTCGAGAATCTACAGCATTTTCGGTACACAAAGGGCACAAACCCTACAGTACGCAATTTTTAAGGGGACTCATACACCTTAAAACCCATAAGATCTTCTAATATGTGACTGTTGCAAGAATTGATATAACTCATCTATTTTAAAAGCAATTACTTCCAACGTTTTACAACTGACTACATAATGTAGCTGCTTTCTGAAATAGTAATTAGAAAGTTTGTGTTGCAACAAATATTGTTATAATTTAATCCGCTTTGTGACAAAAGTTTTCGTCATGACTCCACTTTGCGCGCACAGTTTAAAACATTCTGTTGCATAATTTGATTCCATATTTAATATATAGCTTTCATAACATTTGCAAACAATTGTGAACCAAAACTTCTAAGAATTTCATGTTAATTTTTTATTTTATTTGAAGTTGAGTTTATAAAATATATTTTATTAAAAAAGTCTGTAATGTTTTTGTGCATAAAATTTTTTAATATTAAAATATTCATCAATTTTTTGGTTCAGGTAGAAGATAGTGTCCATATAAAGAATTCCATCAACTTTCAAGTACGTACCATTAGCCGTTTTTACAATATTATGCGCGCAATGTGGAAATATGACGAAATATTTTGTCACAAAGTGGATTAAATTACAAAAATATTTGTGGGAACACAAACGTTATGGTGACTAGTTCCCAAAGCAGCTATATTATGTAGTTAGCTATAAAAAGTTGGAAGTAATTGCTTTTAAAATAAATAAAATATCCCAATTCTTGCAAGAATCACATATTCGAAGGTCGTAAGGGGTTTAAGGTGTATGAGCCCCCTTAAAACTCTGATTTTTATCAAGGTGTGGATCCAATCTATAAAAGAGCAAGCATTGCAACGAAAATCGAATATATTAATTTTGATTCTGTGTTACTAATATCAACTAACATAATTGCTACTACAGGCATTCCTGAGAGGTAGATATCAGCGTTCTGCAGATGCATTCATTCAGTGTCATTCCTCGTGTGAATTTCGAGCATTTTACATCAATACACGCAAACGGAATTCGCCGAAATCGATTCTTTTTGTATCAACATATGTACTCTTTAACAATATATATATTTTTGAATATGGCAGAAGTGGATTCTTGAAATATGTTTCAAGATGTAAGTAAAAAGAACTATAAACCCCTTTCGTTTTTTTTTTTTTTTTTTCTTAAATTTCAATAAATCTCTGACGCAAGATGTTAAGAAGTTTGCTGTTGCCCGCGGATGGAAACTGCTTTCGACAGTGTGCGAGAGGTATACCAGTTTGGTTTACTGCGTTATGATGGTGTGCTACACAATGGTTCCTATACTAATTTGATGCACATCGTCTTCAAAATAGATATCTTGTTATCGAACACATTCATTTCCGTAGAACTTGATGTAGCCACTCAGACGGGTGTGCGCATTGAAGTGAGTGTCTCGTCGATATATTCTTCAAATTACAGTTTTTCTACAAACGCATCATGGGTGAATACGTAAACATTATACAGAGAACTAGTGAAATTTCTTCACTGCTGGATTTCTATGAATGTTGAAACGAGTTATAATTGGCGTAAATGGACTGCTGCATTTATCGTTCACTATATGCTGTGGATACTGTGATGCATGCGCAAAGCCTAAATAATTGCTTCGTACATTCTAAAAATATAACTTGTGATTAGAAGAACATATCATTCGCCGTGATGTGTCAACACATTTTGTGTTTTCTTAAGTAATTAATCCAGATGTTTCAAGATATGCAATGCGCACTTGCAAACTTCGGAACCAAGGACATGAATATGATTAAGATATGCTTCTTTTTCATTCACTTATGCGCGATAATTATGGTGAAACGATAAAATGATATATATATGCAAGAAACTACTACCTTTAGGCAGTAGATACTAAATTAAATTATCAAAATGCGCAAAACTATGTTTCTGTTGCGTTCTTAAGCTAGGAAATGACGCTATGCAGGTGAGTAACGTGTTTTATTATTATTAAAGGTTAAAGTCGGCAAATCTGATATTTTAACACTTGGGTTATTATCCCTATAGAGCACCACTGGGATTCATTTCTAGCTATCTTTGCTTCATTGGACATATTCCATATACATTAAGTAATTATTCGTGAAAAGGATATCTTGTATGTTAAAATTAACTTTTGCAATAACATTTGGCCAGTCTCCCTTACAACGGGATACTGATTAGTGACTTTGACTGCTGTACAAATTTAACTGCCGTACTGCCGTCTCCGATTTGAACACGGGTTCAAATCGGAGAGCATTGAAGGAAGTTTGCAAGCGTATAGTGTCTGACTAACAAGGGAACACTAATATATGATAGACCGAAATCCCCTCGAGAGGTTCGTAGTAGGGAAAGCACCTGAAAATACCTAATCTGTTCAAATGGACGCACAAGTGAAGGCGTTCCTTCAGCCTGTACCTGTAACAAGTATCTAATATTAATTAAAAAACCATTCTCGTTATTCATATAGTACATAAGGTATCGCATTATTTTATGATTTGTTTCTTTCAAGTTACCCAGCTTTTATTTCATAAATAAGTTCACTTGGATTATAATTGAATGCAAATTCTCTAAGCCATAAATTGATTGGAAAACATTCTTTCTGTTTGATAGTATAACAACATATTTTACTTCAATAAATCTCAGTTTAGTGACTTTCTTTTCACATTTATTTAAAGAAACTTATTAACTCGAAAGAAAATTTAAAGCAATTTAAAAGCTGCTATTATAAATATAATGCATTTAAAATGTGTCAAACTGTTAACAGCATATTTGGTTACGAAAATTTTTAGCACCTTTTAGAATTTGGTTGTGTTTGTTGCGTAAGTTGTGTAAGTTGTTTCAGCGTTTAGTTGTGTAAGGTAGAAATTTAGTTGCTTAATTCAGCAATATTAGGCTTACGTAAACTTTCATATGTGGTACATTTTGTTTTTAACAAGATCTAAGTAAACGAAGGGTTCCTTTAATGACATTTATTAATACATCCACTACAATAACTCGTTTTACTATGATCTACCCAAACATGATATTCTCTTCACAGTGCAGCTGACAATGTATACGTGTACTAAGCTTGAGGTCTTGCCGTTCAAGATATAAAAATATTTTCGTACTAAATCTCTTGTAGAAGGGACAAGCAGTGCTAGAAAAATATGTATAACCTCTATGCAAATATCTTAAGATTTATATTATTTATTCATAATTATTCCGTGTGTCTGATGTATTTTTAACTTGTACAAACATGATGGATATCGTGTCATACATACTAATGCAAATATAAGGCTTAAAACGAAATATGTTTCTTACAGAACTGCTTTATGGATTCACTAATGGTTTTGAAACGGTGCCTGATATTTTTTTCCAGCGGGAGGGCACCTAAGCTAATAATCTTCAAGCACGTTACGGCAAAGCATTAAAAATAAATAAAAAGTAAAGTACTACCGGTGGAAAGAGTCTCGTATGTTTTGTACCTCCTAATGGTGTTCTCCTTACTTTAAATGGATTTTTAAAAAAAAAGTATTTATTTATTTTTAAGCTAAAGTCATGATTTTAAACTGTAAAGGATTTCCAGCTTCATTTTTATGAAAATTTTGGGACATTCAAAAATGATAAACGAGAAATTATGACATAATTCTTGGGTGGAAATGTGTTAAAATAAACTGCTAATGCATATTCTGCATCTAAATGTTGTAATAAATAAATTCCTTTACGAAATTTACAAGCTGTTTCAGTCTATTTTTTTCCCTCACTGTTTTTATTACCGGTGTTATTTATGTATTATGGGCAAAAATGCTCAAATTCATTTTATCTCTTTCAGTTACGATCTTCTATGATTACCTTCACATTTCAGGAATTCATACCAAAGCAATTTTATAAGACTAATATTTTAGGGGGTGATTAAAGTACTTTAGGCTTTTGCACAAAATTTAGGAATGTAGTAAATATAGGCGCATTAAAAAATGCATTTTAGAATGCATTTACTTTAAATCAAATACAATAATGTAAATGAAATTAAATCAAATACAATACGCAACATTAAAAATAGTTAGCATTTTTCTATTTTATATTATATACATTATATTTTAACATATTATATAACATTTATATACAGATTTTATTTATACGTTGTACACACACACACATATATATATGTATATATATATATATTTAGCATTGTAATTCGTCAATATTGATATATACTACTACGGTGTTTTGAAGCAGAGAGCAAATAATATGAAAAAGAGTGAAGTGGAGTTAAAATTGAAACCAATTCTATGAGCGAAAAAACTCTGAGCCATCTAGCTCTTTTACTAAAGTACATGAGGCAAATCAGAAATTAACTCAAGTGGTGAAGCATACTTAAAGAAGAGCAATGGATTTCGTATTCCTCGATTAACTGAATCCGATAACGTGAAATATAAAAAAAATTTATAAAATGGTTGATTGTTACGCGAATATTGATATCTTAGGAAAAGAAAATGTATGATTTCTCAAAATTATTGTTTTTCAAATGGACGTGCTCCTTTGCGTAATATACCCGCATGCATGCACAAATAGTACATGAACTCATATACTCGCTTATTATTAAATTACTCATAAGGGTACATAATGTCTGAAACTGCCGTAAATTCTAATCATGTCTTGAGATTTATAGACTCAAGCATTTGTTTATCGGGTATAGTGTCAATGGAAACATTTCATACTTTATGTTTAACTCTTTTTATTTTGAATTTAACTCATTACTTTCATTGTTAAGTTCAATTTATGGCGTGTGTTAATCTCGAGTTCGGTCTCCAAGCAATCCGAGAAACGACTCCGTTTCATTCTTAATTTATTTTTAGTATTTTTGTTATGAAAGCTATTCATGCATTATCGAAGAAATCAGAAAAATATAACTTATTAAAAATTTCAGAGTAAGTCAGAGTAATTTCTGAGTAATTATTTCAGAGTAAGTCGAAAATTTACGAATTAAGCACGAGTAGTGATGTAGAGCAATATGCTTTGCAAGCGGTTATTTAGCAACGCAGTTTAAAGTTTTAACATCGCTAACAGGTGGAATTTCAGAAACGTTTGTTACCAGAGCTTCCCAGGTGACCGTGCACTCCTCCTACTTTGTTATTTATTACAGAAGTAACCCCACATTTCATCCATCTTGAATAGCCTCTCATTAAAGTCGTCGCCTTCAATGTCAAATCAGTCCAAAATGTTTTCGGAAACTTCATCATATTGCCAAAACTGCACCTTATGCAACGTACGGGATATCCAAAGCGGTAGCTAACGATGTCGTGCAGAATGTTGAGCACGGTTTGGCGGCGTACGGATACCTCTTGCGCAGTCTGTGACAATCAGCATTCAAAAAGGAATCACAGAGTTGAATTGTGGGATTGGCAGTCTGTAGTCATCAGAAGAGAAGGCTATTATGAATAGCACTCTCCTTCGTGAAATATTTTCACATATCGCGCACTAAACAATATTACATTCAGTATCCTAATAGCCATCTCACAGGCCGAGGTAAAAGTTTTCTGCACAAGGACCTCATTCAACATCGATTTTTTCCAAGATTATTGTTATTGTTTTCTAAAAAAAATTGTCAGAATGTTTCTTCTTTTACTCTGACCCTCAAGCTTTCTCACAATACAACTGAATAAAGTATTTCTTCAGCAGTACTCTACACGCTTTCATTTGTTCAGCCGCTATCGGATCAAGAAGGAACTAGTCTCAACTAGTGAAAATCTATCAACACGTAGCTTATTACCACTATTTCCTATCATAATGTTATATAATGTATATATATATATACACTCATGACCTAAAATTATAATTATTTATAGTTTGGTTTGATTTATTTAATTATGGCAAAGCACGCAATGGCTATCTGTTTAAGGGAAGGGATGTCTTCATGGAGGCACCTCAAGGGCTAATTGCCTCATATACACGTTACACATGGAGAAAACCATAAAAATGACAACGAATTCAGTCCCCTTCGTCTGGAACAGATCCTAGGTGGGAACTACCTGCGTTCAGCGACTATCGCTCGGCCGCTAATTCACAAAATATAAAACGAACTTAAGAACAGCATAAAAATTTCATAAAAATACAACGCTCGATTGAAGAAATTAATCGGATGCTGTTCAGGGTTTTAGAAATCAATTAGTTTAAACAAATTATGATAAAAATCCCAATAAACGTTGAAAAATTTCACTCAAATACTCAGCTGTTATCAGTATTAAAAGTAAATAGATATGAAATTAACACAAATGTCCAAATTTCAGTAATTTATGTTACTACAAATTAGAGAAACTTCAAATACGAAATCTGTGAAAAGTTGATAGTCTTCAAATTATATATTGACTCTAAAATTCAGATACAATATTCTTTCAAGCTATATTACTTGCAGAGATACTAGACGCAAAACTTAAAGAGAAAATTTCTTCTTGAGGTTCTCTTTAAGAAAAGGAGATTAGCTAGATGAATAATAAAAAGAGATTGATGAACAATAAAAAGTTACAATAAGTGAAAATACCAGTTATAAATGATTTAAATACGGAAGAAATGAATTCTGTGTTTAAATATATCGATACACATTTCTTCGAAACAAAAGATTAACATAAATTTTAAAATGTCCTCATAACTTGTATTCTGGGGAAATACATTAAAATCAAAACAATCTTATAAAATTTTTATTTATCACAAATCAAAATTAAAGTAACTTTATAACATAGTCTTGATATTAACTGATTAATCATATATATCAGCTATGTTTACTTTTAGCAACAATTTATTACTTTATTAAAAGCAATATGTTTTCATAACACGCTATATCTTTTAATTTTTACTGTGTAAATACTAGATTTTATTAACTTCGCATTAATTCTAATATTAATTATTTTGAATAATTATAGCCCGCATTAAATCCACTGACCTTTTATTAGAGAGAAAGCCCTCAAGTTACTTATACTATAAATGGTAATAGCAGTACAAACTTTAAAAACAAATTATGTATCTTTCATAGGCAAACATCTGTAAAATTAAGAAAATGGTCTTCATCGCTCTTGAAACCTATATATTCGAAGAACTTACTTTTGCCACTTTTTTTCTGATTTAGAAATGAAATTAAGTTGTAGAACTTTTCGTTTAAACTTTAAATCTCACAAACAGAATGCTCCTGTCTTAAAAATCTCGCAACCCAAAACATTTGAATTCATAAAACAGTCAAATAAATATTTTCAAATATTTCGTGGATTAATATTAATGAAATCATAATTATGAATGCATATAAATGTATTAAAATAAAATTTATATGGCTATTTTTTATTTCATTAACATTCAGTTTAATTTTTCAGTTCCTTTCAACCATAAAAAGGAAGCACTATAAATTTATTGAAAGTTATCTTAAATGTTCTGTGTTTCTTCTTTAGAACAGTTTTTTTTTTAATAGTACGAATTTAATATTTTTTCTTAAGAGATATAATACTGAGTACAAATATTCGTAATTTATTGTATTATTTTTTATGTTATATAGAATAATAATATTATTCGTAATTTCTTGTATTTTGTTTTTATGTCCCGTACATATTCCAGGTCGGATTTAAATACAGATTCAGAACTGAACATGTACCATAAATATTCTTCAAAGATATCTTCAAAATATAAGCACGCTGATTTTGAGAATAAACATTTATGCAGCTTCGGAAATAATTTCAGCAGTCTTTCTAAAACTGACTAACATTTTACTTTTCTTTAATTAAATAATGATCGATAACTAAGCGGACATAATTACAAACGCCTTTATTATTTCTTTTCTCATCTTGTGGATAGAAATGAATCTAAAATACTTCATTTTAATTATTTTCATACATATCTTCAGAGTCTATTTTTATTGCTATAAGGCGGAACCATGAATTCGATTATATTATTATTACGGATATTTTGTTTTAAAAGTAAATGCGTATTTGATTGGGATTTCTTTTAATTACTTCCAAATTAATATTTGTGCAATTGCCTGTGAAGCTATCCTCCTTTGCAGAAAGCAGACTTTTCCCGAAAGCAAACACTCTTTACTCAGGATTCCTAGCTCTCTCTCACGAAGATGCTTTGATAGTTGGTCGGTATACTACCCTGCAGCAGGTGATATTGTTTCCTACTCTTGCCAGTTATTGAAAGAGTCCCATTAGGGTGTGACTTGTGATACAATCGTAAAGAATATTCTCCAAAAGAGATAAGTATCTGAGTGGGAGAGAACAGATTGAAGCTCTTTGCTTCTAAAAATTGAAAACCGGGTAGGATCTGGAGACAGGTCGGTGTCGATGCTGGTGTTCTCCCAGAATTCATACATTTGCAAATATACAATATCAAACTAAGTAGTAAAAGCCCTATGGAAATCTGCTTTTCCATTAGTCATCCTGATTTTTCGGTGCAATGAGCAGCGTAGGTGCTAAAAATGTATCTTCATATAGAATGTCGTACTCCAAGATTTTTGCGAAATTTGTCGTTTTATTTCAGTTCGCTCATAAAATCTTCCATTAACCCGTCGCGTGAAATCTTTGATTGAATGTATTTTTAAATCCGAATGCAAGCTTATGTTTCGCATAAAATATGGGGGACCTGTGATAATTCTAAGACCTTAATTTTGCAACACCTGAAGTTTTTAGTAATCTTTCTCGCCGACAGTAGTCCAGGAGGGACATACATATGTAATAATAGGCCTAATAGATGTGATATAGATTCTTCTCTTCAAACTAATAGATAGCTGATAATTTTTAAGTAGTGTGGAAAGTTTGAACATTATTCCATATGCTTTTCCACACACTTGGGCTATGTGAGTGGGCCAGGTGAATGACCTAATAAACGTAACCCTCAGATAACTGGAGCTGTCCACTCTGGGAACCAGGGTCCGAAGAGCCTTACATCTTTCGTGATAGCTCTCATTTTGCGGTATTTTCTAAATAGCAGAATTTTTTATTTCTAAGCTAGAATACTGATCTTCCATTTATATTTTGCGAATTGGATTTAATAGCAACAGCCGTATCAGCCAGGAAGTCGTCTCTGAAGCCGAGGAAGTTGTTAACATACAAAATGAAAATATCGGCGCCAAGACAGATCCTTGCGGAACGCCCGCATGTATGCTTTTACCGCTAGAGATTTCATTTTCATGTTAACATCGAAGGTGCGACTTTCCAAGAAAGATTTAAACAGCGGAACCAGGCTACGAAGCAGCCCCAATTTGATGAGCTTATATATGAGACTTGGATCTCAGACGCGGTCAAAAGCCCTCTCACGAAGTAAATTGAAACTTCCTTATACACTTCCTCTAACTCATTCGCATTTAACGCGAATCTAAAAACTCATGCTGGTAAGGGGTTGGAAGTGGAAACAAGAATTGATAGAAATCACTTTGAAATAACTTTTAAAAAATTAAAATATACCTTACAATGCGTTTGATTAACTTCATTTGTTGATTTTGTTAACTTTATTGTTGCGTAAAGTTTAACATGCGTTTTAAAATAAAGTAACAAAATAATTTATCCGCCTTCATTAATCTGCAATCAGTATTATTTATTTATTAAATTTCATTTAATCTTATCGCCAAGTCTCAAAGCTACGCTAAATTTTGATTTATTCTCAATTTTTTTTTTCATTCTTATTCCCATGCGATTCATACAGTAATTTCATAATAATCATACATCATTTTACGAACAAAATTTCACGTTTTATTTATTCGAATAGTAAGGGAATTGGGGTTTAACAGTATTTATTCATCATAGCCAAATTGCATTTTTAACATTAAATTAAGTAGCATTTTAATAGAACTGAAAAATCAAGATAATTTAACCGCAACATTCTTAGGTAATTGCTTGGTAAGCCTAATGATAAAACTGGTGCCGATTAGCGTATTATGTTATTTATGCTATTTCATTTCGCTATGAGGAAAATGTCATTGCAATATAGTATCTTGTTTCGAGAAATATAAATTGAAATACCAGTTTACTAAAGTATGTAAATTAAATGTCACAAAATTAGATAGTATTTAATAGGTATTAAATAGGCTTCCTCCTCTTTTTTAGACCTATTAAACAGGCTTGCTCATTTAAATTTTAGTAAATTAAATAAGCCTAGTTTAACTAATATTGTTGAAAAACCTTTGTTGGCGTTACTTTACTACTTTAACAATCCTCCTCCCTTTAGCAAGTCACATTTGGGAACAGAATGTAATTTTAAGTGACGTTCTTTAAAAATGCAACAATGAAAATAGAAAATTTACTTAATGACTGAAAACTATTATATATGTGTAAAATATTATGGAAAAGTTGCGAAAATAAGAAATTTTAATGCAATAAAATATGCATATATTGCACTATCACATGAATGTTTTCTATGAAAGAATAACAGTTCATGATAATAAGGATAATATTTGTTAATGACGTAGGAATTGATCATCATATTAAACAAACGTGAAAAATATTTTTGAGATAAAATGTTGAGTATGTGACTGTTCTAAGAAACTGACGTCGAAATTTTAGTAGATATAAGGTTATACCAATCTGCTTATTATTCTCTGTTAAGTTTAGAAGAATTGAAATGATACTGCGGGCAAAATTTTAAGGCTTTTAGAAAGATTTTCTGAGAGGTACGTTCGGTAATTGCTAGTCTAAATGAGCTCTTCAAGTTCATGCTACAACTAACCAAATCTGAAATTTTAAGCTGAATGAGATTAATTATTGATATTTTTAATATTTAACGTCATATATTTATTACTAAAACTATATGATGTCAATTAGACTCAGTTACTTAAATTAGCTAGCAAGTACGTAGTTAGTAGTAAGGTAAAACCACAGAATTAAAAGTTGTAGATGTTTATTTTTATGACCATAGCATAAAATTCCAATTTAAAGTTGAAATTTTGTGGAAGAGATTTGTATATTGGTGAGGATTGCAATAAATTAGAATCACTTTGACTGAAAAGACGTGGAAGGTTGCGAGACGTTGTTATCTAGCGCATGCTGCTGAAAATTATACTGGGAGCACTAGACGTAGGAAGATAAATTAATCGGACTTTCGTAGGAACGATTTGATCGGTATAAACAGAAATACATAAAAGGGAAGTCTTAAATATCTTACATCTTTCACCTAAACTCATGTCCATAAATTAAGGATAATGAAAAATCAGGCAAAGGAAGAGTTAGAAGCAAAACAAATTTGACTTATTTGTAAAGCTTATTTATTAAACAAAAGGTAAATAGAAAAAAAAAAAAAAAAAAAAAGATGCTATATGTTTGATATTATTAAAAAAAAATAGCGATTCTTTCTCACTGGAGCAAATTACAAAAAAAAAAAAAAAAAAAAAAAAAAAAAAAAACCTTCTTACAAAAAACCAATATTACATGGTTGGTATGATTGTTAATACATTGTATGTCTCCCAGACGATGCAATGCAGTCAGTACAACGCCTAGGCATGCTGAGTATCAAATTATCGATCTGATCTTGAGGGATATTACACCACTCAAAAAGCAATGCTCTCCGAAGTTCCGGTAGACATGTAGGAGGAGGTTGACGGGCTGCAATTCGTCGGCCAAGCATGTCCCACACGTGCTCTACTGGATTCAAGTCCGGTGAGAATGCTGGCCAGTCCATACGGGTGATATCCTCAGATTGAAGGCATTCGCTTACGATGTTTGCACGGTGACGTTGTCACCGTGCAAACGTGAAGACGGGCGTTGTCATCCATAAACTCAAATTGTGCGCCCATGCCGACCCGAAACAAACGTACATGTTGTTCCAGAATGACGTCCCAATAGATTTGGCTTGTCATGGTTTCAATTTGAACATGCATGTCAGTTCTGGAAAACAGAATAATTCCACCCCAAACGAGCACTCCTGCACCACCGTAACGGTGTCGTTCAATGATGTTTTCTTGGTGGTTACGGGTACCTGGAGCTCTCCATATGAAAGTCCGACGAGAATCAGACTGCAAGCTAAACCTGGACTCGTCGGAAAATATCACACAAGCCCATTGTTGTGGTGTCTACAATGCGTGCTCTCTACTCCAGGCTAACCGCAGGCGACAGTGAGTTGCAGTAATTGGAACGCATCTCACAGGTCTACGAGCTTATAGACCAATCTGCCCTAAGCGTCTGTATACGGCCTGCCTTGAAATTGTCTTACCAGTGGCTGAAGAGAGCTGACGAGATAGGTCTGAGGTTGTGCTCCGCCTGTTTCTTTTGGCAGTAACTGCCAAGAAACGGTCCTCATTCGGCGTTGTAACTCTGGGGCGACCTGTACTGTAACGTCTACTCACATTACCATCATCTTGGAATCGTTGCCAAAGCCTGGAAATGACACTCTGGGCAATTCCAAGTTCGTCTGATACTTCCAGTTGGATACGCCCACATTCCAGACGGCCGATAATTCTACCACGTAAAAAATCATCCAAATGCGTCCTTTGTGTCATAACTATTCGGTTATTGAATGTAATGCTTATAAAGCGCCTGCGAACAATTTTACTTCTTTGTTTGTATTTCTTATATATCACTCTTTTACACTCTCGTCATTGTGACGTACCATCGGTGTCATCTGGTTACTTCCTGAAATTTGCATATGGTTCTTGAAGATGTGTGTAGTGATTTTACAGGTGATATATTTATTTTAGAGTTCGATTTCCGCGTGACTCCGAATTATCCTTAATTTATGGACATGAGTGTAGAAAAACTGAAATTTGCCAAATCCAAACTGGCAGTATATGATGGTGCGCAAAAGATGCCACTGTTTGCCGTGGATTGTAGATATTTTAGTTCAAGCACCAATATCAAATTTATGTCATTAAGCCTTTTATAGTCTGCATTAAATGCTTTATTATTGGTAGAGGTGCAGATATATCATAACTAAATGCATTTACGGAATACATTTATGATGAACAGGAGTGATAATAGTCAGAATACACAATGAGATTACGTTAGACAATAAAATTATCAATAGCTATTCCATTTTGATCGTTTCACCTTAACACTAGAATTACCACATTTCTTGTACATAGAACCCACCTGTATGGATTATAGTTGACCCATGGACTTCAGTGAAGTTATTTTTAATTTGCATGGGAGATAAGTACAGAAAGTAAAGTGTTTGGTGATTAATACAATGATTTTAATTAACGATTTATAAAATTTTCGAGAGGTAGGTGACGGGGGAAGAGTAGTGGAGACCCTGAGACCAGTCTCCTCCCCCACAGAGTGTGCTTCAGCAATATTGGGGGCGGAACTGAGCAAAGTCGTACTGTATGGTGTATGTATCTCTATGATGCTCAAGGCTCCAATAACAGGCGCAATCTTGCATCACTTGCCACGATGAATTTTGTGGGCTTATTCTGGTTGCTGTCAGACAAGTGAGAAATGTCACAAAACATCAATACACCTGTTTTAACTTAAATCCTGAACTGGAAGTTTAATAATAATTTCGTTAAATTATGTTCAATTCCCTTCCCTGTTAGTATTAAGTAAAGTCTATTTCTTTCCTCGTCCTTCGAAGGTGTTTTTCGTTCTAATTTATATAACCAATAGTTGTAGGTACACTTGTAGCCTTTCGTTCCCACTTGCTGATATATTGGAAAAATGTATAATTACAATTGTGATAAAAAGTTAATCGAACAAAAAATATATAAAACTGAAGCATTTTCTGTTAAATAGTAAACCCGAGAAGGGTATAAAATGAATATAAATCGCTTTTTAGAATAAATGTCTGTAGTTGTATATAATTGCTCGCAAAAGCGATAAGAAGATATAGGAGGAGAGTTACGTTGATGAAAGAAATAAATTCAGTAGTAAATTAACCCAAATATTTACGCACTTACTTTTTATTGAAATTATTCGAAATTTATGAGTGTGCTATTTTCCCTTAAAAATACTTAAATGTTATAGTAAAGCATATGCAGCATAATCTTTTAACAATAACATAAATATTTCCTTGCTCCATTCCTCCCTCCCCCCACAAAAAGTAAAATTAAGGTCTAGACATACGAAAATTTAGGAAAACATCAAACATTAGTATTACAAATGACAGTGAGTATCTGAAACAATTAACTGTTAGTATCCGAAAAATATGAAATTCAATTTCTTTAAGTTATAAACCTATCGAAATCTATATCTCATTACGCAATTGAACATAATTATTCAGATCTCATATTCAAAACAGCAATAAAGAAAAATGCGTATCATTTTTATTTAAAAATTAATTATTCCAGTGAGTCTTTTGGTGAGGATGTCATTCTAAGCTTCATTCGTATCTATTATTAATTCACGATGTTGGAGCTTATTTTACATTATTATCTGTATTCTGACCTCTGTGTCTTTAATGAATTAATGCTTCAGTAGATCCTGATAAGTATCCGTGTTAAATATTATAATAATTACTGAATAAACCTTATTAAGCTCATTTAATTAAAGCTATTTATAAGCGTAGGAGAATTCATTTATGAAGATTTGTATTGCTTACCATGATTAGATTTATTCAAATTTTAACATACGCGGAACTCGGATAAAACGGAAAAAATACGTGACAGCCAAGAAAGAGTAACTATTTATGATAAAATAATCAACCTAGGTACTAATAGATCCATTAGATAGTATGCTTTTATTCGAAGAATTGAAAAGTGATTGATCTCAAGTCTAAGTTTTTTACATTTGACAGATGAAATTAGATATTACTAAAAAAGAAACAAAAGCAAATTTATTTCATTGAAAATTGAATTTTTTATCAAAAACGTAATGTTTTTGGCTCTATTTCCTCCCCGAAATTATTTCATAAGAAAGCAACTGTAAAGCTAAGTAAAACAACTACTCATAAAAAGACAAAGATACAGCTTTCAAGACTTCATTTTGTATTATTTACTGCAGTTTGAATCTTCAAGGTCACCCAAATTGCTTGAAAGAACAAAAAGAAAATATTTTATGCTATTTTCGTTCACGATGCGGAATCATACACATTTCGTTTTGACATTTCTCTTGTTTATACTTACTCTTCGAAACTTTTTATATTTCTTAAGCTTATACTTGGAGTAAAGCTGCTTGAATTTAGATATTTTTAGTAGATTTCAATAATTTTCAGAGGAGAGAATACCAATTTCTCCTTTGCTTCTTTTCCTTTTAGAAAACGAAATGTAAAAGTATTAAATAAATTTCCTTGCAAAACTTACTTTACTGACTAATTTTTACCAATAGGTTTGTAAAACTTAAAATTTTGATTGCAGTAGGTATCTTAATTAAAAAAAATCGGAACGCATTCTACTACACCAAACATCGTACTCCTATTTGGACGCTTATGAGATACAATTTGTTTCTCACAAATTTTTACTTTATTTTCAGAGAAAAGCTGGTAAAGGCGGTAAAGAATTAACTTATATCTCTGCAAATAAGCTATTTTTGTATAATTTAGTTAGAAACTGTTAAAAATAAAGTATGGTAAGTCTGGGTAATTTTGAATAAAAAATACAATCCGTTTGAAGCATAACTTACAGTAAGTATAAACACGTATAAAGTCGCAGAAAACGATTTAGGTGCAGAAAATTTTTAAAAACTGATTTTCTCAAGTGAGGCCGTTCGATTGCTTTGCGAAAAAATTATCATATTAAGGTGCCATCAAATTTCGATAAACTCTTATATCACCAAATTTAATAACAACAGACTAAATTCTTTATAGTTCGAAACTGCTTGCCTTAAATCGGACTTAAAATGCAATGTTAAGTAATATTGATATTAATGTTAAATTTTAGATTGAAAGAAATGCAAATATTATCCGCAGACTCAACTTCAGATTATATTTATCTGCTCAATATAGTCTAAATCTGGCCTGGATTGACTACATTTTCATTCCCACTGTAAATAAGATTTACTAGAGAAATATCATTTTAAAGTTACGTATTCGTGCATGAACTTCTAGTATTTCATACCAAGTTCTTTGGGTTCGAATCCCGGAGAAGGCATGATTCTTTGTAAATGTAAAGTGTATTTGCGGCATGGTGGCACTGAGCCAAAAATCCTCTCGTGTGGTTTCATTGAAAGAGAGAGGGGTGGGAGACCATCGGACCCGTCTCCCCCGGTATGCTTTCCATCAAAATTGGAAGGGCGGGCGGAACAGAGCTAAATCGCACTGTTACCTGAATGGTGCCCAAGGCTGTTGCCAACGGAAGGCATAATCTAGCGCTCCTTGACACGAGGAAGACTTGGGCCTTGGGCTGGCTATATGTCAGCCAAGTGAGCATAAGCAATAACAACAACAGTTCTTTGTCTGAATCAAATTTTCTTTCCACTCGTAGAAGACGGGACATATCCAAAGGTTTGGAATCGCCTACTCTTCGGCTTTGCTGGAAATAAATTAGTCGGACGACAAATCTGCCGTTTTCGTTTACTACATCCTTTTCTTTATATTGTTTCTCACAAAACACTTCTTCAACCGTTGAATTCTTGTTTTGAAGCGTTAATTCTTCCAACTTCCAAAAGTGTTTAATGTTGCATCGATATTATCCTCAGCCTATAAACTAACGTGATTAACACTAATGAGACGCGGAGCACTGCCTTATATTTTTATTCTGCCCGATACAACCCAATGAAAATTATATTTTGCGCAATTACATTTTTATAGCCTACAATTTGGCTTGGCTGAAGAACAGAAGAGATATTGTCATTCCCAGGTACCACGTCTATTTGTTTGGGCGTACTGAAATTGAAGTTAATATTTTAAGAATATATGCTTGTATTGAAACGCCATTGTTTTCAACTCAGATTTTGAAAACTATTTTATAACATAACCGCGAACATTGAACAAAACGCGAACATTGAACGAAAACAATTTTTAAACATAACCGCGAGTCATTGCTGCTTCAGAATCACCAAGTTCCCTTACGCAAATGCGGTATTTTGTCTTTGGATATTTAATTGTCTAATAAATTTTTCACTGATGAAAAAAGTTTTACTTTCAGTGTCAAAAAGGATAACACATTCGCGACCGTTACTCGAAGAATCGTAAACTATTACTGACACTGTTGTTAAAAATGAAATACTCTGACCCTTAACAGAAAAACTCGAAGTATTATTTTGTTCGTCTGAGTTACAAATTTGTTCTTCGGACGGAGGTAAATCTGACAACACAACATTATTACCTTTAATATTTTCATGCAGTAAAGCATGGTGTGTTCCTATACAAATAAAAAATAATGTTTGTGATGAAAAAATGTGCATAGTTTCAGATATATGACTCAATTCGAAACCAAGGTGTTTTGCGACTGAACCTTCACTTCACGATATTTCTTTGTCACTTGGTATTTTTCACGAGAGTGGTTCTCAACCTATTTCGTCGCACGCACCGTTTTCACAGTTGCTGGGAGATAATTAACACCTCTCCATTAAAAACTCAAAAAATAAA
Source organism: Stegodyphus dumicola (assembly GCF_044657685.1). NCBI lineage: Eukaryota > Metazoa > Arthropoda > Arachnida > Araneae > Eresidae > Stegodyphus > Stegodyphus dumicola. The sequence continues at coordinate 90,649,694 of NC_140772.1, read as the reverse complement.
TATGCATTTATTTAGACATGGATTATTTTTAACATTTTTTTTATAATTTAGACAACAGAAATATAGAAAGTGTTGATAAATAGCAAAATTTAATTAAAATTATTGGTTGACATTCATAAACTGCAACTAAATATTTAAGAGCTAAACGAAAGGGTGACTGCATACCTCTTGAAATTATGAAATTCTCTCATAGGGATAAAGTTCCCCGGTCTGGTGCCCTTGTTTATTATAGATTTAAACCTCATTTCAAAAAATTATCTTTTATTAAGCGTATTTATTTTAAATAAAAAATTTATTCCTTAATAGTTTAAGCGCATTTACTGAATTAATCATCGCAATAAGTGAGGTATTTTCAACGTCTTCGTATGCACACTGACAGGAATTCGGCAAATCGATAATATTATTCAAATAATAACGCGATCACATTAAGCAGCGTTACTGTAAATTAAAAAAAAATCTAAAAGAAAGTTTTTTTTATATATCAGAGAAAGCATGGAAATATTCATAACTAGAAAAGCCGTTTGCAAAGATTAGGCCAAACATAACAACATTTTGCAAAGTTCACGCCATAACTTAAAATAAAATAAAACAATTTTTAAAAAATGAACTGGATTGAAGGAAAAAAAGGGATACTGCCTTCACTTTGCAGACTATGTGCTCCGTGTTATCCAACTATGAAAAAAAAGAAGGTAGTGAGAGCAAAGGCATGTAAAAAATTATGGAAAGTTGTAGGGAATGCAGGTAGTGAAAAATGCTGGTACACACTTTTTTTGGACACTTTGGAATACTTTTCCTAGTTCAAATAAAATTGAATAAATTTTTTGCCAAGAGAAATAAAATCGGTTGCTTAATTCTGAATAAAATTCAATAATTTATTGATAATTTGTATACGTATCCTCCACTAAATTTCATTTACCTGCTATTTTGCTTAAGACACCAAATTTAAGGAACATAACTCGTCAACAAATAACAAATAAGTTATTTTTTGATATTACGGGTACAATATTTTTCTTCCGAAAGATATCTTTCTGGAGGTTTTCAAAAAGCTATCTTCTGGAGTATAAATATAACTCAAAAGGAAAAAGTTTTGGTTCGTATGAGATAACAGAAGTTTCCAGATATCTTATTTTTATAGTTACTTTCTAAAAATGCAGTTTGCTAGCGCAGTAGCAGATATCTTTGCATTGAAGGTGAGGTTATTTCATTTTATATTTTGATGGACATATTTATAAGCGATGGAAATTGTGATATGATACATGGAATCATCTCGTAATTAGGAAATAAATGAGAATGAATTGTCTTCAGCGCTTGGCAATCATGGGTTGGTTTGGTTTATTTTATTATGAATCGTATACATGTTACCACATCGTAAAAAAAAAAAAAAAAAAAAAAAAAAAAAAAAAAAAAAAAAAACGCTTATGCAGCCAGCTCGTGCGCGGATACTCGAATCCCGGATCGAATTACCAATATTCAGCGACTTTACTGCTTCGCAGCTTATAGGCCTTACAACCATGGAAAGAAAGAATTATTAAATTAAATTGGTTAGGTGTAAAGTTAGATAATAGTAACTCTATAGCAGCACTTGCAAAATTCATAAATTCATAGTATTTTTTCAGAATTATTCATATATTATCTAGATAGAATGTTTCGGCTATTATAAATTAAATCAAAATATAATTTTTACTAGTTTCGAATAAGGAATCGTATCGTTCAGTAAATGTAGATCCATTTCATAATTAATCCTATATTATAGAATTAAATATATTTACAGCGACTTATCTTTACACTATTTTGTTGCTAACCTCAAAGCAATTGATTTAAAATCGCATTTTATTTTACTTTATTTTTTTTATTTTTATTTCATTAACCCAAAACTGCGTTAGCCCGAGTGGGTTATTAGTCTCGACTCAGGATTTCGCGTCATACGCTATAAATGGTGTATTACATTTCAAACTGTTGCCACTATATATTACCTCTCCGCAATATTTTAAAATGTAAATAATAAAGAATCTGCATGTTTGTATTTATTTTCCTTGTATTGTGAATAAACTAAGGTATCTATAGCCATCCAATTCTGAATAACGTAGACTTCCACCCAAATATTTCGCTTAAGTTTCGAATTTCAAATTTTATATATTTCTTATTTTCTAAAACCTTAATGAATTTTTCATTAACAAACTCATCGATTTGAAACGAGCTGTGGCATGTATGGAAAAGAAAACATTTTTATGACCATCGCGTGAGACTGTATATCAGAAATACTAAACACGTGCAGTTTTTAAAGATTTTGTGACTTTGCTGTTGAATTGAGCATTATGTGTCATAATTGAGGAAGAACATGATAATTAATCAATAAATTTAATTTACAAAACTTTAATACTAACAAGATAAAAAACGTTTTGAAAGCCCTCTTACTTGAAACTCTGCTTTTAAAATGTTTGTAATTTTTCTATTGAAGTGTATATGGCATAGGAGCGAAGAAATCTGTGCATAAGGCGTGAGTGCAACAGCAGACTGGTAGACTGCGAACTCAGAAAAAGCGAGAAATATACCTTAACAAATCCATTTGAGATAGGGTTAAAATCTGAACCATATCATATATTTCTTTTTTTACCTTTTTTATTACTTTTTATTTATTTATTTTGTTTACTTATGGTGTGTGTGCATGTGTGAGTGTGGCGTATGAATGCGTATTTGAAAATCATTGGTAGAGAACTGTGGGCAAACGAAAGCAAATCAAAACTTTGAAACTTCTTTTTGTATTTGCAGAACTTTCTTATACATTTTGAGAGAGCACTTGAGTTAATATTCATTGTTGTAATTATGGTAACTGATTGCTGACTGCTTTTAAAGTAATTGCAAACTGGGTTATTCACAAAGCTTATGAATTTAGAAGGAAGAAAAAAGTACACTGAAATTATAGCATATGCAAATACAATTTACAGAAAACTAAAGTGAGTAGTGTTATATGAACGCTTATCACGCAAGTAATATCTTAGCTTCAGTAATGTGAAACTCATCAGACTACATTATGCCTCAAGATCGTGAAATTGAACTTTGCTTCTGAACTGTAGCAATTAGAATTCAATACAATGCTGGAGTATTATGAAAAAGCATTAGTGCTAGACATTGAAAAGAAATACGCAAAGGATTTTGTAAATTTAGGTTAAAACATTATATATGGCTTTTTTCTCAGTCTCCAGTTTGGAAAATTTGAGGCGTAATAAGGCGTAACTCAAGATGTGCGTGTCATTAGTCACGCGTATCTTGAAATTTAAATTTCTTGGACTTAATATTAAAAAATAGCAAACAAGACTGCAATCTGTCCACCAAGTTATAGCAGAATATGAAATCACAGTCCAAACTTTTCAGCAGACTTAAAATTGAGTCTGCTATAGATCCAGGCTCCACAGAATGTCTCTAAGAGTGTGGAAAGATATTATGTCATTTATTGCATATTATTACACACTTACAGGTTCGTGATTCATTGAAAGCACTCAAAAACAATGATAGCTTGATAAAATTAATTTTTGCAGAAACACTTAAAAGTACTCGTGCAGCTCTCTGTAACATCGGGCGCAACAGGTAGTTACCACATTAAGCTACTAAGAACGTTGAATTAACCCAATTACAACAGCACCTAAAAGCGAAACTCGCATGCAAATTTCATCACACTAAAATCAATAAACTGATGAGCCCTCATACCTTATATAGTTTTCTCCCATCCGCCGAGAAATTTCCAGTACCCTCGACGTTTCGAAATTGATGGACGGCATCATGTACAGTTATATACAGTAGGATATAGGTACATTTACATCGGATCGGGTAAAATATAGTTACACCGTTATCGGACAAAAGTGTAAGCAAACCCCTGCCAAATTTGGATAATGCTAGCAATTTCTCGCCAAATTAAGCGATACAAATTAGGCTTCATAACGATCGCCTGCATATGGCCGTCTTGTCAATTTGGCCAGTTAGCCATCCATATACGTCAACGTTAAATGGACTTAACCCCTGTAAACCTATTTTTCAGGCGATTCTTAAAAATCTGCGTGATTTCATGTTACAGTATACGAGATATACTATAGTTTATGCATAATTTCACTAACATTTACGTTAGCAATAGTAATGGGCCAGCCTGCACGATGAAATGACTTTAAACTGAAAATTTCATGAGTTACGGATCCCAACTACTACTTCAATGAGATCCGCTGTCATTGCAAAATTGTGCTTGAATTGAAACCTGAATTCATGCACAATTTTGCATGTACAGGAAATCTTTAATGCACTTCTGAACCAATGAAGGGGCATCCAGAAGGCGACTAAACAGCAGATTACAAGACAGTCGAAAGTCATGACAGAAAAGGAATAGAAAATAAAGAGTAATCTCGTGGGCAGCACTAACATAAGCTCCAAAAAACAAAGGTAATATCTGATCCTAGTTCTGTTGGTTTCTGGATACCATAATCGAGAGGTTATTAAGAATGGTTCGATTAAACCTCTCTACAGTGTTGTCTGTCTGTGGATTTAAAGATATCGTTACGGGTTTCCTGTATGCGCGAGTAGGTTTTAGAATTCGTTAATTAAAATAATGCCTTCCTTGGTCGGAATGCTAATGAAGATACATTCCTAACCTCGAATACTGCATTTCTGCTTTTGTTAAAGTAACAGCCTCTTGATCACAAATAGAATTTTACTTCAGGTCAGTTTGTAAAGTAATCAGTGACAAAGAGGATGTATATATGTTGTCTTAATCAGATGGTGGCAGAGGTCCCCAGGGCGTCAAAAGCCATATGTTTAAATGAGCTCCTGCACTGTTAGCGTCGAAACTTCTCTCTGACGCATTTCTTTGAGTACTTTCCAATCGCACAACCAATTTTGCAAGCATCACTCACATTATTTCATATTAAGCGCTCTCGAAGTGTATGCAAAGTGTTAATTATTTCGGAAGTGGCATCCTAATTCACTGCTGTATTTCTCGAAGGACTTTCGGTAACCAGGTTTCGAATATGTATAGAGTCCCACAGAGCCCAATACTGTTTTGTCTAAAAACAGTATATCCTGCCAGAAAGGTGTCCTTTTTGAAGGCTCCATTAGGTCAGTTATGGGTTTAATGATGCTTTTCTCAACTTGTCTGCTGTGACGTCTTCATCACTCCAAAACAATCAATAATTCAATGTAGAACCTATAACTTCACGTAAAACCAGATTAACCAAATCGAATTACACTTCGACGCTGGAAAAATATCGGCTGCTTTTCGAGCAGTGTCTTCTAGACAGGATGTTAGCAATTCCGAGCGATAAACCTTTATGATGATTGATAGTGATGTCATACTCCCGGAGTCTTTATATTCATCATAATATTTAGCCTTCAGATTTAAAAAAATTCGAGGAGCAAAGTCATCGATGAATCTGTCCGCAGCAAGAATGTTGTGCCTTAGAGGGTAATGGTAGAAATATCCTATAGCTTGTTATCTATATTGAGCTATTGATCCCTGGTTACACTAAAGTTTAGATAGGAAATTGTTCCTTTATGCTACAACAAGTTCTTGGCCGTTTATTTATTGGGACAAACAGAACCAACACTCTATTCACACCCGTGTCAAGAATAAATGGATTGTCGAGCTGCGGATACTCTAGGAATTTCGCCTATGATAATGTCTATCTCAAATTGTCAAATACATCCTCTCATTCTGCCGTCCACAAGAACTTTTGCTTGCTCTCTGTCTCTTTGTATAGGGACTTGCGATGGAGGAAAACTTATTTACAAATCTCCGATAGCAGACAATTACAAATCTCCGATAGCAGGTGTAAAGCTCCGCCAAACTTCTCAGCTAAAGAACACTTTCGAGACGTCCCGAAACTTTAACTGATGATATTTACTAGATACGTATACACACCTTCGGTAGAGACATAATGACCAAGGTAATTTGACATGCATGACCGATTAATTTAGTAACTCCAATATTAGAATTTTCGAAGACACAGTAACTAGAAGACTGTTCACGCAACGCAGATCACTGCAGTACTTGTTGCACTCACTTCGCTTCATTACTTATGTTGCCCGATCATCGTGTTGACGCCCCTAGAAGATCACCCCCATTGAAACTGTTACAACCCGTAGGATATCCCATTTTGTCGTAGCGAAAATTTCAATTCTAACTATTGATCCACTTAGTAAAATTTCTGTTTTTATTGGAACTGTGATTTCATCTTGAGCTATAATTTGGTGGACGGATTTAAATCTATATCTTTGATACCGATTGGAGTTATGTCGTCAGAGACAAAATGCATTTCATTACTTTTAACCCCAATATAAACTGTATGTCCTTCTTATCCAAGTATGCACGGGTCTGTAATATCTGCTACATATGCCGTATATTGGTAGGAGTTATTTCCAAGCATAATGTTAAGGTCACTTTTCATTCCACACGGTGCACATATATATGTCAGGGAGGGTTCTTGAACAGTTTAGCTTCAAATCAATGGCCCGGATCGTGTCAGACGAAGGTAACACTGGCTACTGTATCGATGATAATATTGCAAAGAACATCACCTATGAGCCTCGTGAAAGTCCATTAGTTCCGCCACTCATAGCAGAAATCTAAAGAGTTTTAAAATGGGGCTTCTGAATATCTGATAACCTCCACTCCGCGATATGGCCACTAATTCGGTCCCTGCCTCCTTCTTGAAGAGCGGTCTTAGAATTCGTAGTATGGGGTAATCTGCCGTTTCTTATTACGTAATCTTCCAATACTTCAGGATCAATTTGTTTCCACTCGTATTATAACTCAAGACATTGTTTTGCCTGGTTAATTATTCTAGACAAGCAATTGCGTGATTCACTGGCTCAGGATATGAGCAGCTTTAATTAGGTGACTGTCTCAACGGGTTGCTCGCTGGGCTGCTTCTAATTTCATTGTGTGCACTAAACCGCTTTTTACATAGCTCGCATCCGCAGTACGCGGAGCGTTTTCTATCTCAAATTACCGGATGCAATCGTCTAAGTACTGTGAGGTCAGGATTTTTCTTGTTTCCTTTTGACACTCTTCAAATGCGAGATAAGAGTCTTTTAAAATCCTTGGAGAGGTTCTGGAGTATTTCCATCGTCCTTTGTTGGACAGATTTGTATTGAAGCCTGCTATAACCTATTAACAATTTTTGCATATGCGCACTATCAGTGCGCGGCTAGAGAGTGTTTATATTGAAAGAACTACAAAAATAATAGTTATGATGAATGTAAACAAACGATTATTGTGTGGGTTTCATTACATTCTCCAATAAAAAGAAAGCAAAATAAAACGGAACAATCAATATTTGGGCTCTGACACTGCATACCGAAGCTCTGACACTGCATACCGGAAAACATAAAGAAATATCAGAAATAATGTAAGCAAATTGAAGAAGTCCTGAAGGAAAAACAAACGCTGTTCCCTATTTTATTCTTCGCATTTAATTGCTAAAAAATGTGGCGCTTTTGTGCACTGCAGTGCCTACTATATCTTTGTAATTTTCTATTTACATTTAAAAACTACAATCGTTGGACTTTACTTACGTTTATATAGTTCCGTTTCCATAGTCAGTCGAAATTTAAATTTATAAAGTACAACGTGTAGTTAAAAAGACGATACTTTGGTTTATTCTTGGAATCATTAAATCTTTTTAGGAATTTACACTAAGCGGATCCCTTTAACCTACACAATTTAGTATCATCAAACCACTGTTTATTTTTTCTTCCTAAATCTACTCTTTGTTATCCGCGCAAGTGGCTAACAATAAAAATTTTGATTATATTTTATCTATATATACATTTGATATAAATTTAAATCCCTCCTAATTTATAAACGATATTTTTAATCCCATAACATTTGCTGCACAGTTCGTTTGACATTAACTAATTCTATGACAGTACATAATAAGTATTGGTAAGATGGTTATCACACTGGTTCGAACCTATCTATACACATATACAGCTACAACATTTTCTTCATAGTATTTTCAAGGTAGATCTGAAGAGTATCAATTAACGGAAAAGAATGCAGAAAATGTTTATTTTCGACAAAATGTGAAGCAAATTGGGCATAAAATGACATGCATAAAACCCGTAAAAATTATTTACCGCAACTGTAAGGAACAATTGTACATCAATTGTACGTAATCAACATTAAGGAATTTATTTTAAAAGAATTCATTGATATATATATCTTCAGCAGCAATCATAATTGTAGTCTGAGCAATATAAAAATTTTCCAAAACAAAAGCCTGTAAAGAACCCAGCTATACTCATTTGTTACTTTAGAAACACCATCATAATTCGAAACCTGAAAAGGAATTGGGAATATTTTTATATCCTGAATAATTCAATTTTAGTGACAGTGTAATCATTTATATATATTGAAATTTAACAATACTTAACAAAAGTATTAAGAAATAAACTTCCTTTTCGACTGTACATTAATAATTAAATAACCAAAATTAAGACTTATTAAAACACTGATATCCTTTTCTAATTATGTTAAGATTATGTTCTGCATCAAGACATCCTTTGGTTTATAAGAAATTGCATTTTTTTGTATTTGGTACCTGAATATTGGTGATATATATATATATATATATATATACCAATATTGGTGATATATATATATACCAATATTCAGGTACCAAATGCAGAAAAAAAAAGGAATTTGTATAGTTAAATATACTTTAAAATTAAGTGCATTTTTATTCTCCTCTCTTGTATAACTGAAGATAAAGAAATCGGTACAACGTTATTATTACACAGAAAGAGCAAAATCAGATCTTTAAAGAACATGATCATTAAAATAAAATTTCAGAGAAAAATCGACTTGCAAATTTAACTCAAAAAGTATATCCTTCAGTGACTTTTACTTTCGAAGACAGTGTATTTACAATTTCAGTACTTCTAAACTGGAACAAAACTGCTGTATCCTTTTTACTTAATTTACGATGTAACCGTAGTAATTACTGGAAATAAAATAAAAAAAGTGAAATTTATAGCTGAATTTACGGAACCCAAATATGTTAAAATGAATTTCATTTAAAAATTTAATGAAAGCTTATCGTTCCGGAAAATTTGCATGCGTTTTTTAATTAATTTTTGGAGCATTCATGGTTTTTTCGAAGTGACTTATTTTCTCGTTTAAATAAACGTAAAAATACCATCTTAGTTAATGTAGCTAGATTTCTGCTAAATTAATCTCACTTTGAGAAATAAAGAAAATTCTATTTAACTAAAAGTACGAAGGGAAATGTAATTAAAAATACGATAAAATACATCCTGATTTAATATTCAGAACATGACTACGAAAAAAATGTGGATGATTTTCTTCCTACATATCCTTTTATATTTTATATTTATTTGCGAAATAGTTTCTCAGATTTCAAAAGTAAACAAAATATAAGATTATATTCATAACATTCATAAATAAAACTTAACTGCTAGAAAAAGAGAGAGAAGATTATCAAATGCTTTTGCATATTTTAATTTAAATACTAGAAGCTTTAACAGTAAATCCTGATTCACACTTTAAGGTAAAATTTCTATCAACCATTTTTAATTAGAATAATGCTTAAGATGAATAAACAGTAAATGTAACAATTTAATCTCGTATTAGATTCGAAACTGTAGACACAGCTGATAGCTAATAAATAAAAGTTGTTTAATGTGCGTTTAAAAATTGGAAGGTTATAAAAACATATTTATCCCGTGTATATATATGTGTGTGGGTGTATCATCAGCTGGTCGAATCTTAGAAAAAGTTATAATTAAATGATGTTTCATCACATTAATTACGTAGTTAAATAATAATAATTTTTTGTAGGCTAAAAGTTCATTTTTGACATTATTTAAATATTAAGAATTAAAACTTTTGGATTGAAATGGAGATGACATTCTGCTGTTATTATTGAAAATTAATGATTGCAATGCATGAGTCATATAAGAATTAAGAAGTTGCATACATTTAAAAAATAAAAGTACAGGTTTATGGCCTAATAATAGTTTTTGGTATTTCAGTCGCGTAAACGTATTTTGAAAGTCGATCTCAAAGAGAATTTGTTTCATGAAATTAATGCATTTTTATACTCCTGTTATGTTATAAAAATCTCAATCGCTTTTAGATGTAATTTTAAAACTGTGCAATAAAGAAACCTTAGTTTGGCTGAATTTTAATTAAAATTTGCGGATTTAAAAAGCGATCAGACAAATATTCTATTCTTGAAGAGTAAATAACGCTTCAGAGTTATTTTGCTTTTGAAGAAAAGGGATGTGTTCCCGATCACAGAGGAAAACTATAGAGTCTTATTTAAAATTTACACCAAACCTTAAATTTCTTGTTCTCCAGTTTTAGCTTTTATATTGCTTTATTTTTACAAAAATATTTTATATTTTCCTTTAGGTGTTTTAGCTACTTTACAATATTTACCATTTCTAAATTTAGCTAATTACAATCCCATTTTTTTCATAAAGTGAACGAAAATAATGTAAGATATGATAAGATGCAGTAGTAAGATAATGTTAATTACTTTGATTATACGGAAGCATAATCTTAAAGGAACAATAATTCAATTAGGATTCTGAAAGCTTCACTTCACAATCCTTGATACCTAAGAGGTAATTTTATCATTAATTAAATAAAAACAATATTTACTGCTAATTGAGACAAATAATCAATTTGATTATTTGTCTCAATTAGTATTCAATCAAAATTTTGCTTTTTAACTTTTATCAAACAAAGCACTTCTATTTATTATTTACCATCTCAATTTCATAACTTTGATATATTGATTTTGATGAGACAGGAATTTTAAATTAGATATTTTTAATTTAAATTTATATTATCTTCTTTTTCAGTTTTCTGTGCTTAACATATTCAGCTTCCTTTACATGTTAATTCTCTGTCTACAGCAAAATTATGGATATTAGAATAAATATTTTAAATATCTTATTTTATCTTTTGCATCTATTTACATTTTTGCATATATAAATGTAAACTAACTAACAATAACAATTTAAATTTAAATGTGTGTGCGTTATTACATTTAATGTAATAATTTTAATGGCTTTTATATATATTTATTGTTTTTTAACTATCCAGTAATTGTGTTGTAGTTTTTGCCCTGTTCGCAATGACAGTATTAACATTTTTAATACATTTCCAAAAATAAAATCCATGTCCTTTCCGTAAATTTTGAAACTATTATTAGCAAATCTGAATTTAATTGCTGTTTTGTTATAATAAAATATTTCAAGGGTATAAAAATTGGAGAATTTGGTACACTTAAAATTTTTTATGGTTTGAGGAATAAGCTTTATATGAAACATGATTTTCAAGATTTTTGGTTAATAATCATTATATATTGTAAAGGTAAGTGTGCAATGTGCGTGCCGCTAAAACTCAGAAACGAGTCCCAGTACTATCAAGGGGGTTATAGTGTGGTAGCTTTCTACGCCAAGTCCATGAAGAAGGTTTCCGCTTTTACATGAAGGGCATACTTTTGAAGATATAATGACTGGACGTTTGGACCTCTAGAAATTTCTAGAGCAGTCCAGAACATTCGAGAGCATTCGACAACATCTCGAAACGTTTTGGAATATTGTGAAATGTTCGGGAATAGTCTGAAACGTTCGGAAACATCCGAGATCAATGTGAAACATTCCAGAACAGTCTCAAATGTTGTGGAAAGGTATATAAAGGTATAAGGGTATATAAAGCAAGATCCGTCGGGGGTTCGAACGTCAGCTTCGTATCAGTGAAGTGCAGTGAGTGAATACAAACAACAGCGTAAGTGTGAGTAATCAAAGTGATACAATGACTGAATATAAATCGAAAACAAAGTGTGAAAAGTATACTTAGCGTATTTATTAACTAAAAAGTTCATTTGATTTATATTTTATAGAATGCCCAAACGTAAATGAGGAGGAGATCTTGCCAGTTCTGAAGCAAAACTGTGAAAACAAAAAGAACAGCGAAAAAACGAACATTCGAAGAGCGCGAAGCACGTTTACGTTCTCAACACAGGAAAATGAGCACCGTGAGAAGCAGAGAACTCGCAGAGTAACGAAATGAACGATAAAATTGAATTGTCACAATTCTGATTGTGACACAGTCATATATTATAAAAGACTGCGAACGCAAGCCGACCATGAAAATATCACGCTGCGAGAAGCGCGGACGAAGACAACTTGTGTCTTATGCTCACTTGTCTGACGTAGTCAGCCTAATTCATCCTTGTAAGGAGCGCAGAGTACGCCTGTCATTGGCAACAGCCTTGAGCACCTAACAGGTGACAGTGCATCTTGGCTTAGTTCCGCACCCAATTTTTATGGAGAGTAACCTGGGGGACGGGTCCGAGGGTCTCCCACTAAACCACACGATATGATTTTCGACTCGCCCCATATTTAGAGTGCCGCCATGCCGCACCGACACTATACATTTACAAATATCCTTTCCTGCTCTGGGAATCCAAACCGGGTCCTTCGGAACGGCAGTAAGCGATGTTAGCCACTATACCGGTTGGGAAGCACGAAGACAAGTAAACAGTAGAACCTAAAGCCTTCCACTGCGACCCGACAAAGGAATATAAAAAAAACACAAACCCGTCGTAATCAGAAAAATGAATAATATCTGCAATTTTGCAACGCGAAATTTAGTACATAAACATCAGGAATTGATTGCACGAATGGAGAAATTCGATTACCACCACTGGGAGCGCCTGCGCAGGAATTTCTACATTACATTACCTTGGAAACTTCAGAATCAAAACACCTTCTCCAAAGTGTAAAAGAGTACAGCGCCTGCTTCCAAATGACTTCGAAGTCCAGAACGTTAAAAAACTTGCGAGGAAGATCTGGAGTGATGGGAGGAACTATACTTATTCTCAGGAAATTTCCGACAAGCACTTCCCGTTATCTTCAAGTCAACACCAGCAGATGAAATCAATGCATGCTTATAAAAATGGCATTGCTGGCCACACATGCAAATACTGCGATTAACAAAAAATACGAGAGTTGAACTATCGAAAGATGAAACAGCAGCATATTTTGGGCAAAAACGTCTACAAATAAGTGAAGACACATATCCCAAGGAGCACATGACATTGCAAACTGAGGTGCCAAAGTGGTTGTGGTACCTTCTACGACCTCTTTACAACATTGCGATGACGCAAAATATTTGCCGTTGCATCTTGGCAATTTGATGACGTCCCTGAAACGTCATGATATGGCCACTTTTAGATAAAATAAAATAGAAAAAAAAGAAAAAAAAAACAGTTTATATATATGCCATTAAAATGTGAATAAAACTGCAGTAACATAAAGTAACTAAAAAGGTTCAAATTTACTGGTTTAAGCTCAAATGCTTATCAATAAGAAGTAGCCTCACCCAGAACCAATTTGAAAATCCTAAATATGTGTAAAAAGAATCCGAATGCAAAAATAATAATAATTAAAAAAAAAAAATTACATTTAATTATTGGGCTAGACCACAGTTAGATGTTTAAAAACTTATTTATTTTTAGCCCGGATGGCTATTAGCCGGAATAGACTATTAGTCTCGAGGCGGGATTGGCGGCGTATCACTTTAAATGCATGAATCACTTTTCAAATTGTTGCGATGAAATATTATCGCCCTGTATTACTTTTAAAGATATTATATAATGAAGAATCTATATTTAAAGAAATTTAGAACTAATTTTTCACAAAGACCAAAAATTGAAATTCATAATTAATATATTTCACATAATCCATTAAATGTTACAAAGAATTAAAAAAATGTTAAAAATTTCAATTTTTGGTCTTTGTGAAAAACAGTTCTAAATTTCTTACTTTATGTCTCACTGAAATATGAATATAAATATACCTATATATATACATGTTTCATAAGAATAAATTGAATTTAATTAAATAAATTTAATTTAAATACAAATTTAGTTAAATATTCTTTGCGCCATTGCTGCAAGGAATGAAATTTAAATTTAAACAAATTAAAATTTTAACAAACAAGTATAAAAGTAAAAAAAGCAAATTTAAAGCCAATTTTTTTTTTTTTTTTTTTTTTTAATTTTATAAAAAAAAATGTGTAAACATATAAAAGATTTAATTCTCGAACTAATCTACAATATCATTTAAGTTCAGAAGCATAAGCAAATTAAGTGCAAAACCAAATTAAAATTAAAATTAAACCAAAATTTTTTTTTTTTAAAAATGCATAAGTGAATGACTGTTGAGTGGGCAGGAGACAGACTTATCAAGGAGAATTTGCTTCCAAACCTAACTCTCCAATCATTCAATTCGTGTTTCGTCATTCATGCAGGCAAGGGTAAAAGTCGAAACCAAAAGTAAAAAGAAATACCAATAAAGTGGTACCCTTAGAAATTAACATTTAAGAATTAAAGTTCTAAAAGGAAAATACTAATGAAGTCTTTTGAGAAACAAACAAGTAAAGTATTAAATTAAACTTTTTTTCAAAAATAAATAAATAAATAAATAAATAAATAAAATTAAAAAAAAATTCTTTATAAAATAAGCAAGAAACCAATGTATTTTAGAAACCCTTGTCTACAGAAACTTCCCCGACACGAATATGCATATCAATTTAATACCTGACTTTACTTGTTTGTTTCTCAAAAGACTTCATTAGTATTTTCCTTTTAGAACTGTAATTCTTAAATGTTAATTTCTAAGGGTACCACTTTATTGGTATTTCTTTTTACTTTTGGTTTCGACTTTTACCCTTGATTGCATGAATGACAAAACACCAATTGAATGATTGGAGAGTTGGGTTTGGAGGCAACTTCCCCTTGATAAGTCTGTCCCCTGCCTACTCAACAGTCATCCAATTATGCATTTTAAAAAAAAAAATTTGGTTTAATTTAAATTTTAATTTGGTTTTGCACTTGATTTGCTTATGCTTCTGAATTTAAATGATATTGTAGATTAGTTCGAGAATTAAATCTTTTAAATTTTTACACATTTTTTTATAAAATTAAAAAAAAAATATTTTGGCTTTTTTTATTTTTGCTTTAAATTTGCTTTTTTACTTTTATACGTGTTTGTTAAAATTTTAATTTTTTTAAATATATATATATATATATACATATATATGAATAAACAAAACATAAAGTAAAAATGTAGAATATGTGGTTATAACTTATTCCATTCGGTGAATTAAAGGGTATTAATACTTCACATGAACTCAAATTAGCGACTTTCTGGGATTCCTAACCCAGAAAATTTGATTTTTTTCTCTTTTTAAACTTATCCATTTTTACTACAAGATTGTTTATGTTACACTTGAAGTTTTTCTCATTATTTTTATTAATCTATTTAAATTCATAAAAGTTTATCTAAATTCATTATTTCACACATTTTAGGCTATGCGAATATTTTTTTTTTTTTTTTTTCATTTCGAAAGTTTTGTTGTTTTTGCGTTATAGATTTTAAGAATTAACACTTCTTTTTTATTTATATCATATTTCGATTTATTTTATTCATTTTCTTTCATATGTCGATTAATATCTCTTTTATATATTTTTAGACTCCATCAACTCAAACTATAAATTAATTTTAAGCTTTATTGCTTGTTTATGAGTTATGCTATTATTGTTCCAGCCCCGCCTGAACGTTTTAAATTTTTTTTTTCAAATATGGAATTAAAAATTTGCATACGGTTTTGTTTTCAAGTTATTGTACTGTTAATTTCGCAAATTTTGGTTTTTGGACTAAACTACTCAAAAAATTTTTAAAATTTAATTTAATGCCTGTTGTTTCTCAATTTTTTGTATTTCTCTCTGCTTTGATTACTATAAATTTACACTTTTAGCACTGCCTACTTCGGCATCCAGTGATTGGACTGGTAAAGGTTACAGATTACTTTTAGTGTTTCGTAAGATTCTTTTTAACTTGTGTCTTTTTAACTTGTGTCTTTTTTAACTTGTGTCTTTCGCCAAGCTATTTTATTTATTTATTTCGTTGCACCCATGTCCCGATAAAAATACAACACTCGATATAAATTTCATAATTAAGACACAATAACAGATTAAGATAATTAAGACACACGCCGAACAAATACTAATTCAGAAGTCAAACAACAAAAATCAGCGTTATATTTTCAAATTTTCACAGGACTAGTTTCGATGGTTCGAACCACCATCGTCAGCTGCAAAAACGCAAATGAACGAGATAGGATATAATGATCAGATAAGAAAAGAAAGCCTGGACAGAAAATAAGCTAGCTTTCATAGTTCCATAGTTCCCTTTTGGGTTTGTCAAATTTTATGCAGCTTGCGACGGGGCATCTGTTTTCTGAATTTTTCACGTGTTTCATTCCGAACTGAATATATATATGTCGGGTTTCGCACTCATTTGGAATGCCACATGTCATGTGTATGACTTCTGAGTATATATGTAAACAACTCCTTGGATCCACCGTGCTTCCCCAGAAGCGCAAAAATCGGAAAATAAGAACCATTTATAAATTGCACATCTGTTTCAGGCTCATTAATGCTTAATACCTGAACTCAGTACTAACCATTTGACATTATGCGTCAAAGCAGAATATCTGAAGTGAGCAGTTGCTAGTTTATTCCTATCCATTGCTAACTTGGGTGCACTACAAATGTGACTGAACATAGCAAACAAGCGGTAAGGAAAGTGCTCAACCTAATGCCCTATTAGAGAGTGTGGACCCCCCTACTGCACTCTTCGCTGTAATTAATGCTGACACAGAAGCCATAGATGCCACTTCTGATTACGTCGACTAAACTCTTTCGCTAATAACTGAAGATATGCGATGGGCAGTTCAGTTTCCGTGCTCGGCTTTTCATGGGGGTTTCATGGGGTTATGCTGCGCTATTATTGTATTATTCTGGTAGCTGAATGAGGGAAATTATTATTCCATTATCCTATGTGTTGAAAGAGGTAAGCTGAGAAATATGAAAGCTGGTATTCAGGAAAGCCCCATAACAATGTCCGATTTCAGAGGTAGGCATTAGCTTATAAAGTCGGGTAGATACATATTTCAATTTTGTGCTCCATTATGGAATGTGTTGGTTGGAAAGTAAATAATTTCATCAATACAGTAATAATAGACAGGATATTAACAGAAGTTCTGTCTTTTTTTATTCTTAAACTTTAAATCAATGTAAAATGCATTTTTAACATTTAATTTATGTAATTTATTACTTTCCTTTATATGCAAAAACATGTTTTTAACCCTCTAACCGGTAAATACTGCCTAAAATATATACTGCCTAAAATATCTTTTGCGATGTCCGTAAGAACTTATATATACGTTTATCTTGAAATATGTCTAAGAAATTAAGGTTTTTATATTAAAAATATATAAAATTACTGGTATAAAATATTGAGGGGTATTTTGGCGTTAAAATTAAGAAAACGCAATTTTCTCAAGGCAGTTTTTGGAAATTTAGGCTTTCTTAAATTTGGAAGAATTGGAGATCATGCATCATCTAGAAACTAAGCATATCTTAGATTACGCTTTGGTTAAGATTTAAATTTCACTTTTAATTTTAAGCTGTGGTTTCCAGTCTTTTCTGATAAAATGTTTTGCGTGATTTTAATGGATTTCAATGGTTATTTATAGTATTATTTATGATATTTACCAAGATAAATTATAAAACGTATTTGTTTTTTTTTAGAATTATAACTATTTAAATGCAAATAAACGCATTTTTCATCAATTCAGAATTATGCAAATCACTAACGTACCCTAATATCCAAATCTACAATTTAAAAAGCGGTCGCAAACCTTTCTATAGTACACAGTATATCCAAGAATTATGTATAGTTTTGCGTTCTTTGAATGGCTCAGATTTATTTTATTAAATCGCATAATTATTAAATGTCATAATAATAGCAGCAGCATGGTAGAGAACAATATCAGAAACGTTTCTTCGCCAAATATTACATCTACCGAAAGAAAGAAAAAAAATATTCCTACGAAAAAATAACAGCAAACCTAAAAGTTCCAGAAATTCTTGTGTGTTTCTAAGTATTCGAAGAATTAGTATTATTAATCTCAATCCTCACTTGCTGTCTGTATTACATTTTAAATATAAGGATTGTATAACCAAATGATTTCGCCATGTATTATTTTTAAACAAATAAAAAAGAGAACCTAAATTGAGTACGACAGCAATTACCACTTTATCGGAAATTCTAGGGCTATGTTGTTTTTAGATATTTTGCTGCTGAATTTTATGCGGCATAACTTCGAAGAAAATTATGTTTGATAATTAAAGGTGAAAAGACAAAATGTTAATAACAAAAAAAGATAAAAAAGTTTCTGTAAGTCATCTTGTTGAGAAAATCTGAACATTGATATTTTAAACTGATAACAAACCGAAAAAATAAACAACATATAAATGGAAAAATGCTTGGCAATAATCCATTGGGAATTCAAACATACGCTGCTTATTTCTGATATTACTGTTGAATTTTATGCGTAAGTGTGAAGAAGGCGATGCTTAATAATAAATTTAAAATATAAAGCTGTGTAAACAGGAGATTGTAAGCTCTAACAAGAGCAACAGCATAAAAAACTCTCTGGCGATGACAACCCTCTGGTCCGATGTTAAAATCTGAGTTCTTTCAGATTTTTTTCTTTTTTTATTATTATTTTTTACGCTACTTCAGAAATCGATGTCTGGCCTCGTAGATCTGTACCATAATTTTCTCCAACATTTGGATGTTTTTATAGTACTTGAGTACTTTTGTTTTATCTTGCCTATCGACGGCGAGAAAATTAACATTTTATCAGCATTACTGTGATTTGTCTAGGTCTCATCCAGAACGATCGATTGATCCAGAACGGTGATTTAGTACATCATGTACTAAATCACCTATGTGCGCAGTACAATTCTTCAGATGTTCGACTTTTCTACATTACTTTATGCGCTGCAACACTTTTAAGCTATCATTTTATTTGTGACCCAACGAAGAAAAGTATCCATGTCTGCCTATAAAATTATTGTATGTGCTCTCCTCTGTGGAACCAGGTAACAGAGATTTCATTAACCCATTTTGGAAGTGAAGAAAAGCACAGAAATTTGCAGACGATTTCTTAGTTGCAATTAAAGGTGACTCCCGAGATGCCAGTGAAAATTAGACCTGAAAATGCACTGAAAAAGATTATTAATTGGTGAAATTAGAACAAACTGGTCATTTCTTCTGTCAAAACTAAAGGTATATTAATCTAACCTGGTAAAGACATAAACGCTTTCCTTGTGTTTATTAATCTTACACGAGTCTCGATTTTGAGATAACTAAAATATCAAAGTTTCGTAATCGACATATTCTCTTGAATTGCTCACACCAAAAACTTCAAAGGGAGAATGAGTATAAATTTACAATCGATTCTCAATAATGCAACCCCGAGCCTTTTTCAGCTATATATTTTGCTGCATGCTACATATTTTGCCCTCTCAATGCAACATAATATCACCAAACTTAAAATGTCTTCTTTTTCTCCTAAGTACATGGTGCACTCACTTCTTAACAATATATATATATATATATATATTTATAAATATATATATATATACATAATATAACCAAACTTAAAATGTCTTCTTTTTCTCCTAAGTACATGGTGCACTCACTTCTTAACAATATATATATATATATATTATAAATATATTATAAATATATATATATTTATAATATATATATATATATTTATATATATATAATATTATAAATATATATATATATTATAAATATATTATAAATATATATATATTTATAATATATATATATATATATATATATAATATATTATAAATATATATATATTTATAATATATATATATATATATTGTATAAGTGAGTGCACCATGTACTTAGGAGAAAAAGAAGACATTTTAAGTTTGGTGATATTATGTTGCATTGAGAGGGCAAAATATGTAGCATGCAGCAAAATATATAGCTGAAAAAGGCTCGGGGTTGCATTATTGAGAATCGATTGTAAATTTATACTCATTCTCCCTTTGAAGTTTTTGGTGTGAGCAATTCAAGAGAATATGTCGATTACGAAACTTTGATATTTTAGTTATCTCAAAATCGAGACTCGTGTAAGATTAATAAACACAAGGAAAGCGTTTATGTCTTTACCAGGTTAGATTAATATACCTTTAGTTTTGACAGAAGAAATGACCAGTTTGTTCTAATATATATATATATATATATATATATATATTTTCTAAAAGGGTAATTATTTGAAATCTTTTGTTATTGAAAGATGATTCCCTCCTACAGATAAAGACATTTAAAAATGTTTCTCTTACGAACATAAAAGACATTTCGCTATTTGAAATCATCCTAATAATCTTCTGATCCTAAAATTCCGTATTTCCATTTGTTACTAAATTTCCCGGATTCTCATAAATGCTTGTATGTTTTTGTATAATAAAAACATTTATGAGTATTTTGTTTCTAAAGAATGTTTAGAAATGCTTAAATGTTTTTTAATAAAACACTGCTTGTTAAATTTGATAATTAAATTTAAATTTCAATTTTATATTGAAAGAGAAAGAATGGATTTAAGATCGAAGCATCAGATACTATCATACAAAATTATTCACTTTTTATTGGTTGTTTAGTGTTAATTTATTTTATTTATTTATTGACTGATTAGGATTAATTCACGTTTTATTGGATTTTATTGTCAATACTTGTGTTCTAAGCCATCATTGCGAATAATGCATATATTTAACAAACACAAAAAGTTCATGATCATATATATTGCATACGTAGCTGAAGCATGTTGGCGTAGACGGATATTAAGCATCATCTGTGTACTATGAAAGTAATTTCTTAAATAAGCCTTGTGTAACAGCATTCTATAGTAACATGCCTGAACCCAACTGGAGTAGTTTTTATATAATCTAAAAATAAATTTATATTTTAAGATATTGTCTTTTGAAAATCTCATAAATTTTATTGGAATATAACAAAAATATGTTCTTTTTAAGGTATTTAATGAGGTTTTTTATGATAAATCAAATAAACTATGTTGGACAAATTTGAAGGATTCGCACGGTTTCATAATAATAGGATCAATAAATTTAAGACAAATTATATGCGTCATTGACAAATGGAAAATATTCAGGTTAACTAATGGCATTAAATAGATTCCTTGGCAAGAGCACAACGGATGTCCAAACCGCTAAATATTGAGAACAGCATTCTGCATTATCGGTAATCCAGATTAGTTGCTATCATCATCTAATGACAAATGAATACAGGAGGATAGAGGAGAGTACAGAGACAAGTCGAAATATTCCTTAATAGGCGATGAATATGACAAATCATCAAACTTGCTTAGAACGCAATATTGCTGAGAAGAAGCCACAGAAGTACAAATCGAACCGGAAACCTCCATGAAACTCGACCTCAGCTACTCCCACCTCTTATTTATGCCATCGTTCAAGCGTGACGGAGTTCACTTCTGACACTTTCCAGAAAAATTGATCTGGTGGCTTAGAAAGTGTATTCCTAAAACTTCGAAACTCGTATTTCAAAATATCATGAATTTGGCGAGAAATCGCGAACATTCATCAAGTCATAGACGACAATAATTATCGTCAAGCTTAGGATTGATATTTTTTGCTTGTATATTAGCTTATCATTACAATTCTAGCAGTAATTAAGGGAGGATCGAAAGAACTATGAAATAATACATGAAGAAAATAAAAGTATAAGAAATACCCTCAACTGCAAGATTAAACCAATAATATAAAAATGACTGCAATATACGCTTAAATCAACATGTAAAGTAAATAAAGCAAAATTAAAAAAAAGGGTTTTTCACTTTTATAGTACATAAAACGCAAAATGCAATCAACTAAATGCCATTATTTACAAAAATTTTAGAACTATATATAAATCCTTGTTTGGTATGTCAGTTAAGCATCTCTTAAGTAAAAATTCTGACAATCATTTTGGAAGAAGCTATTCTGAAGTACCAGTTGAGTAGACTTAATGGAAATTGAATGCTTTTCATCTAATTACTTTTCACAGCAAAACTTTTCTGTTCACAAAGATACTACCAAGTCAAATACATTATTTATAATCATTTGTTGTATGTATAAAAATGCTGAATAAGGGTTTACAAATAAAAAATATTTAAGCAAATTTTACGAAAAGTTTTAATGAACAGAATTAAAACATTAATTATAAAGTAAAGCCAATAAAGCCAAGAAAGAGAGGGAAAGTGTCTTTTAAATATTTCAGAAAATTTATGAATAAGTTTTTTGTAAATCAACAGCCTTCTGTCTGAAAATGTTAAAACTATGGATGCAATTCTGAGATTATTAGAAGAAACTAGAATTGAGATAATAAAGTTTAAAGAAATACGAAGTTTTAAAAAATTTATGGCAAATTTTATTATAACTTTCATTTCCTTGAAAGTAACAAATATTTTTAGCCTTATATATTTTTCTCCTTTTTATTGATTAGTGTAGTTTTTCTTTGCAGATATATGATTCCTTATTATCATATATGAATATCAGCACTTTGATCTCATAAGAACATCAGATTACGTATGATCACTTATGAATACCTGACTCAGTATAATCATATAAAAATCCTTGACATCGTAGAAAAGCAGAGATTAGTCAATATTAAATGAAATTTCAGTCAATATTCAATGAATATTCAATGAATGTCAATATTCAATGAATTTATTTTATCGGTTTTAATAGTTTTAAGTCTACATTCTTTATTAGTTTAATATTACCACTGTTTGGTTATCCGATGCATTTTAAAGAGAAATATTGCTCTATTGTCCCTCAGTTTTGGATAAAGGAATATATTTTAACATATTTTTTCTCAAAATTAGCACATTTATAGTATTTATGCTTAATATTTTATGTTTGTGTGTCATTGCTGTATATATGCATCACTTATGTTATGCATTATAGAGAACGATTTTCCACTTATTATTTGAAGTCACTTAAAAAGAAACATTTAAATTTTATCTCAGTGTTGCAACATAGACAGTAAAAGATAAAGCCAAACAAGCGGAACCTTTAAACTAAGAGCTATCTCGATGAAATCAAATTTCTAGCTCTTTTGGTATGTTGGTTATTTGACTTTAGTCGCTACATTGAGGAACTCCGTTCATGCTCCGGTTAAAGTTCAATATTAGTGAATTTATTATCTCTAATGATTAAGAGCACTGAAAAATACTCATACCTGAAAATCCCTTTGATATTTCTGATGGTCGAGTCAAAAGAGGAAAAGACTTCCGATTCTAATCACCTAGGTGCTCTTGGTCAAAAATAGGATCGGATCGGCAATTCCAATCTCACCTCTGCGTTACAAGAGTGTTCATAAATCTTTCCACATCTCGAGGAAGATTAGAAACTAAATCCACTAAATGTATATTATTTAACAGTAGCAAAATTTACTTTCCAACGCTATGTCCCATTTTTGATTTATTTATGCCACTATTTTAAATATTTTAAAATAAGGGAATACCAAGGAATTAAAGTTTTAGAAATTCTTTCATTGGACTTTGTTGCCCTTCAGAATGGAAATTATTCAAGAATTCCATAAAGTAATTTTTTTTTATATTTGAATTATTTGAATTATTAGCTCTCTTTTCTCATCTTAGATGTTTGATTTTAAACAAAAATAATGTTCTCTTAGAGAAAAGAACTACAGTAACAATTATTTCCCTTAACTTCAACTAATGTTTACTTTACAAATAAAACCTTTCCATCTGAATTAAAATTTTTATTAAAATACATCATAATGTGTTAGAAACTGTGTATACTACCAGAGCCATGCTTAATTATTTTTTCGCCTAATCGGAAAACATTAACGCACATATATAGGGTCATTTGATGATAAAAAATAGAAATAAAAGCGAAGGGAAAAAATATATTACATATATACACCAAAACAAAAGTTTACTATACTTGTAGACTTTTATATTCAGCAAAAATAACTATTTCAAATGCTAAATAAATATTAATATGTTACAATAATATTTTTGTAACATAAAATTGTGACATTAATATTTATTCACAGTTGTGTATATTCAGAAAATAATACATATGCTGCATTTCAGTTTTGAAATGAAAAGCTTTAAAAATATCGTTTATGAAAAATAGCATGCAACATTGTGGTGTGTGGTGTGGTGTATTTAATTATGGCAAAGCACAATAGGGCTATCTGCCTAAGAGGAGGGATGCCTTTCGTGGAGGCCTTTCGAAGGGAAACTGGTATACACGTCACACATGGGGAAAACCACGAAAACACCCATGCAGCCAGCCCGTTCGCGGGATTCGAACCTCGGACCGAAGTACCAGTGTTCAGCGACTTTACCGCTCGGCCGCTGGTGGGCCCATGCAACATTGAAACAATATGAATAGCAGGTGCAACTAATATAAAAATGCTGCATTTATTTTTCAAGCACATGTACTTTCTTTGTGTATTACATTCAGGAAAATATACGTTTACAGACATTAAACTGTGCTACACAAACACAAAATTATAAAGTACATGGCTATCCAAAAAATCACGAAACTGCTGTTGCGCATCAGCTCTAACATAGTACTGAATTCAGATTTTTAACATGCAATTTCTTGTGGCTTTCGAAATATACTTGAATAAATTCGATTTAAAAATATTTGTCTAAGTATGCGTATAAATTTGCAGTAGAATTTCTGAGAGCAACTTGCTTCTGTTAACATTACATGTGGAGAAAACCTCCAAAACCAAATATGTGGGCAGCCCATTTGCGTGGGATCGAACCTAGGTCAAACCCCGCTACAGTCACCTTAACTTACAAAGTCTGGTCCTAGATATAAACTTCAAATTGCGAGATATCTGGCATCATTTAGCATTTTTATTGAGGGATCTGAATAAATTGAAATAAATCTAGGTTGAATTTTTCACCTTAAATACCAATCAATGATATATTTTTTAATATGTAATTTCTTACAACTATTTTGCTGAAAGACCTTTCAGATAAATAATTTATAAGTTTCCAGATGCTAAAAATGGGTTATTAAGATTCTCATGAAGTTTTATTTCTTTAGAAACATAATTAAATAATCATACACGAAACTAAATTTAAACCGGAAAATTTTCAAATATTTAACCTATGCAAATCATGTTACGACCTGGCTTGCACAGTACAATAATAAGAATATTAGCACATCGTAATTAATACCCAGGTAATGTTTTTCATTTACTACCCTTCATTAAGAGCTTCTGCAAAAGTTAGTAGTAACCGAATCGGAACCCGTGAGATGTAAAACCTGTGTTTCTTCTACTCTTCTAAAGTAGCATCGCATCTCCAGCATCCCATCATAGATACCTCAGACAATGCTATCTTGATATTTTGTACAACTGAATTATATAATTACAAGGCGGTCATAAAGAAATTTCCCTAATATATGAAAACACAGCGGCATATCCGCTCAACCAATTGAAATGAAATTTCAGGTATTGTTTTGCGAAGGTATGCGCTAGAAATTGTGATGATTTAAAACAATAGAACTCTCACGGTTACGGTTACAGGGAACACATTTCGAAAAGCAACACCCATCTTTTCCCCTCCTAAACTGATCAGCGTATTGAAAAATCATAAATAGCGTTGCAAAAATGCATGTTTAACGAAATTTGCCGGCGAAAAACATTTGCAAAGAAGAACATTGTAAAGTACTAGAGACAATGCAAGAGAGGAATGGGGAAAATTTTTTATCGGATTACTAATTTTCAACAACATTTTAAAGTATAGTAATCTCTTGTGATTTCGCAATTTCGTGAGCATCGTGATCCCCGCGACCTCTCACCGAAGAATTTGTAAACCTGGGGTTCACTGAAATTTAAGGTGTGCACATCAAATCCACGAGGTTGGTCAGAACTGAAAGATGTCATAAAACGTGAAGTTATACAGATTCCTTCTACGACGCTGCATTGTTGTCAACAACCTCTTGCATGCAATGCGCTATAGTCTTCGAAGTTTGGCACCCTGTACCTTATAAGAGAGTAATAGTGTCAGGTTGAAATTGCTCGCACATGGATGTTTGACTTTATCATGCTCCATTAATCAGTGCTATTTACATTTAGGCAAGATACTGAAATATGCATATATGTTATATAGAGGAGTATTCAAGTTCTTAATAAAATTAATTAATTTATTATATACAGTTTTATAAACAACCGGGCAGAAAACTAGGTTAACAGAAACAAGGGAACTGTCTTCTATTGTTATCTTGATGTACTAGCGATTAGATTTCTATGGCGTTTAGAGCTTCTAGCCATTAAGCTTGTTTTACGTCAACTTTTAAGAGTCAGAACCATTTCGCGCGTTGAATTATCCTGTGGGCCGTTAGGCTAAACTTCCTACATTTAATTTTAAGTTCATCGTTACATTTTTAGTTAAGAAAAATATGTTGGCTTGTGTAAGCAGGAGTTGGTCACATCTGTGTTTATATTGAGATAATAAAGGGTTACTTTTAACCTTGTTTAATTCGTTGTTAAATAAATTCTTTAAATGCAGCTCAGATGTTAAAGGATATTTAAAGATGTAATGACTGCATCTCCCGTTTCATCACATACACAGATTTCTGCAAGCGAAATGCTTCTTGCAGGAAAATATTTCAGAAAAGTGTCGCTACTGGACATACACTGAAAGATGTGAGAGTTAGGGTAGGCATATCTTTCATTCACTTTTGGAAGAAAACTGTGGGTTCTCCTTCCCTTCTCATCCATTGTCCACTCATTATGCCAGCTTAAAAAGCCTTTCTGTTTTAGTTGGAATAGTTTAATAAAGATTTCTGTTTTAGTTGCTTTATTATTTTAAATACGACCGAGGCCTATAAATTCATTTCCTTGTTTAATTGGTGCTATTTTTGCCATTTCGTCGGTTTTCTTGCCCCTCTATGTCCATTATGGGCTTTGATATGAGAGATTTCAATTTTCCTATATTGAGTTTGAGAACGTGATGTTATCTATAGCGCTTGATGCACCAATCGAATATTTACCTACCAATAGAGCACCCTGTCTATATCTTCTAATGTGCAAATGTTGCATGTGATATTCTGCTGTTACTTGCAGTGCCTATCGAATGGCTGCCAGTTCCATTTGGAACACGCTGTTCAAGAGTTTAAGAGATTTATGTGTGTCATCCTGAAGACTAAAGCCTACCATTCACGACTAAATTGACAAAATAAAGACCCTTAACGACCTTCGTGGGCACAGTGTATATAATAAAAGGTTACTTATAAAGGAATGCTATGATTTTGAAATGAAATAAAATAAAAATATTATTTAGGATAGAATAAACTTCTATATTAATTTCAAGTAAAGTGTATGACATTATGTTTTGAATATAACATCATTTAAGTTTCTGTCTCAACTTCGTTCACACGAGCGAGGTCGAGCAACCCAACTTTTGATGACGGTACGCAATGCTATGAATACAGCCTTTCATGTTGATTCTTAACTCTTTGAGTGTTTTTGGTTTGTTTACATAGACCGTTGATTTTCAAATAATCCCAAAAGGCTAATCACAACTGCTGAGAGGTAAGGACAGTTACATTTTGTGAAATTACCTTTTCACAAAAATGTTTTTAAATTATGCCCATAGTGGCGTTAGCAGTGTGGCAGTGAGATGCGGCCCCATCTGTTAGATACACACGATCATCCAAATCAATGTCCTCTAGAAATAAAAGTACTACAGAAACATGTTAATCATTAATCGGTATCACTCATAATCCCTGTTACTGTGTCGGGATATAGAGAGATTCATTACGTTATTGCACGATTTTTTTTAAATTCATATTTACTTTATTTAGTATTGTCTGCTACTGTCATTACTTAACACAACGAGTTAGCGCTCAAAAGTCTATGATTAAGATTTACAAACGAATGAAAATTTTAAATGAATGATTTTAAATTTATAACTGTAACTGCTCAAAACAAAATAGAATTCTTTGGCTAAGAACGTTTGAATCCCTGATGAATATGTCTTCTTCAGCACGGATGAATAAATGAATTTGGAATTTTTTTATATCAGATTAATCGAAAGGGTAAAATATGTCTGAATGATGTACGGAGAAAATGATGATTTCAAGATCATATAAAAGTCCTATTTATGAAATGCATATGAAATTGGTAGATAGATAGAATTTTAAATGGTTTCGAGTGGTTGTGTGGAGTTACGGGAGGCGAATGCAAACATCGAATTATAAGGTCTATTCGAAAGAATTCTTGGTTTGCGAAGGAAAAAATGCTTGCGAGTGGTTGGATAAGTGCGGGAATAATTTTATGCAATCGCAATTACGTAACTTGAAGGAGAATGTGATGTTGGATGGAGAGGGTGAGATTGTGAAAACTGATCAAAAAATTCGCCTCGTTTCCGAAGGATATGTGCACCTAAAAGTGAATCATAGCTTGTGTTTAAAGATCCGGAGACAAGTGTGCATACTAACGTTATTTAAGAGACTTGGGGACCTATTAAAGTTTATTGTATTATTATCCCCGTGGCAGTCGGTAGGCAGCAGGACAACTTTATTCGTATCTGGCCGATTACATGTGGAAACACCAACAGATGGAATCCAACATCTGTAAGTTAACACAGCTATTTCTATGTGACATAATCTACAAAAAAGAGAGTGCTGAATATAAGTTTCATTTATTAATATTGGCTAAAGTAAAATATGGCGAACCAAATTTGGCGATTTCGTTGTTAGGGTGTGAAGATGGTAGCTTTATTTTCGACACTGGGTCATTTTCCAGGAAGCTATAATTTTAATAATTCGATTCGTAGGAGTTGTTTCATACATCTCTCTCGGTTCTTTGTTTCTGATTGCTATACATTATTTTCAAATCGCCCTACTTTTGAAAGGTTACAAAGAAGACATTTCTTTTATTTTCATTGTACTAGAGTGAATATTGAAGTTTAATTTTTCTAGGGTGGTCGTGATCCTGACTGGTGTTCAGAACTGAGGCTGATGAAAAAGGTATGCGCGATACCGAGTGTGTGAAATTCTATGTTTACCGAATTACCAAAAATATCGATAGTCTGATGATTTCTAAGGCATTAAAATATCAATAGTTTAAGGATCATTAATTCCAAAATCGAGTCGCGAAAACCCCAAACTTGCACTGATAAGTAATATTTGTATTATTATTTTAATACGTAGTGTTTGCTGTAGCAATTGCACATAATTTTATATTTTCTGCTGGAACTATTGCATTTTATTAAAAATGTGTGGTTTTTATTTCCGTAGATTATTTTTCTTATTATAGGAAAATAGATAGTTGCCAGTTATTGATGTATGGAATAGTATTACGCCCAACTAGAGTACAATTCCATTCTAATAGAGAAATAGTGAAATAAAAGCTGTGTATCATGTTCATTTGCCGTAAAAATAAATTTTCGTTTTCCATTACTACATTTCTATCTCATTATTTTTGTAATATAATGAATATTGTCCACTTAAAAGTACATTAGAGATTGTGACGTTGTGTAGGAATAAAAATCATTTGTAATAAGAGTATATTTAAAGCGTTATACGATGTAAATTTAAATTTAAGAACAAATATTTCTTATTTGTATTAATGCCAATGTTTAAAAATACTTGAAAATATTCAAGATCTTTCAAATACGAGGCGTACTGTTTATATTGTGTATATGCGAGGCGTATTTTATCGTTTTAATGAAGGGTAGAACTAAATTATTATAACACGTTAATTTAAAACAAACAGTTTTGTATAATTATTTTTAGAAAACCCAAAGCTTAATTGTTAGAACCATAAATTTAAAATAAAAATGCTAATGATTAAAGATAAGACGATGCAATTTTAATTTACAGTAATAAAAATATTATTGTTGTTTTCAATGTAACGTAGTAAATACGCGTAGTGTAAAATGCAAGATTATAGTGTGACGTCAAAACGTAGTCTGACCTATTTATCACGTCACTAATTTCCCCCCTTCGCAATTTTGTTTATGTATCGTATTCTGAGCTTTTGCCAATTAAATCAACGTTAACCTGAGAAAATAATTAAAGTATTTCATTTAAACTACGTAAATCAATGTCATTCATATGAAACATCCAAACGTCTATTTGAATTTAATTTTTGAATTTAATTAATAAATGCATAATAAGTAAGAAAATTGCAGCTCCGGTTAAAATGAAGAATATATTTAATTTAAATGTATAAATAGCCCTTCCTAAATCTACCTTTCAGCAAAAAATGGAAGTCACGTTATACAGTTTTAGTATTATAGATGAATTTTCCTTGACTGATCCAAAAGTGCTCAGAAAACCAATACTCATCCAGGTGGTAAATGTGGCAAAGAATAAAAGGAACTAACAATTTAAATATCTTTAAAAAAAAAAACTTTTTATTTCTGCGGAAAATTAAATATTTCTCAAGAATTTTTTCAGCAATATCAGGAGGACAGATATTATTTTCTTTAACAATACTGGAGAATATTCTTTTTAAATGCCGTATTAAATTTACAAAATTATTGAACATTTTGATTGCAAATCTTTAATGTTGTTTGTCTTAATTTATGATGAAAATCATTTAGTCGCACACTAAAATAAAATTTAAATATATTTTAAATATATAGTGAATATTTAAATAATTTTAAACTGAAAAAATAATTGATGTATGAAACTATGAATAGATAACACAGTAATTTAAAATATTTTAAAATCATTCGTATTTCATAAGCAATTTGTTTGGAGAATGTTTATTCCACAGTTGCATTGCGCATTAATTTAGTATCTAAGACCTGCATTCAAATTATCTATTATTTTTTCATTTCATGTAGAACGCTATAGACATTTGTATCGTTCTTACTTAATGTCTAACTTAATTGTTACTGAATTAAGCTCATAAGAATCGAATCAAAATAAAATATCACAGTAGCGGCTGAAATATTTTATAAGCTATAATGATAAAGCACTAAGTAATTCCTTCACGACGTGTAACACCACATACTCTTCTTAAAATTTAAAAAATGATTCGTAGTTGTTTGATAAGTAAGGAGCAAGTTTGAATGAGAAAATCGGCTAGTGGGCCTAACTATCAGAGTAACAGATATGTGACTTCAGAAATGATAAAATTAATTTTGTGAATTTAAATTACTACTTGGCTGACTTATTGCTTTCTAAAACTACTGCTGGGAAAATATTCATTCATAGTGGTAGCAGCGTTTTCTATTTCATAGCTATACAACACTTTCCTATTCTTTGTAATTTGATGGTTGAAATAGATTTGGATAAAAGTTTTAAATCGCAGTTTCAAACCCAAAATACGTGGCTTTTAATTTTTTCATTAATTTTAAATTAATGGAACTTTGTAAATGTAATGGTTCCAGACAAAGCCTTTCGAAAGAAAGCAGTATAATAATGTTATATCAAGGTATAGTAATCATTCCAAAAGCAGATTTATTGTTCTACTCAATGAAAATAATGAGGAAATTAAAAGAAAAAAAAGTTTTGTTTTTGCACTTTGTACACTATAGAGGCAAAATTGTTATTTTAATCAAAGGAAACAAGACGTACTACGTTAACGAGCTTCACTGAAATCAATATGAGAGAAGTAGAGGAAATCATAATTTTTGATATTGCTCACGAATCAAGCACCCATTCGTTCTCTCATCTGCCCTGAAATGAGATGCAGTGACAAATGTGATTGATTTGTATTGCATAAAGTTCGTGTTAGCCTCAACAAAGTTTGAAAAAAAGTTATCAAACTTTAAAATCAATGAGAAATTTTATAACAATAAGCAGCCTTTTCATCCAAAACATTATTAATTATTTGTTTCCTGAAAACATTATTAATCTATTTCAATGAATACTATACTTAAAGATTTATGTTATAAGAAATAGATAGTAGGAAGAAAAATTAGTAGATATTTACTTGGGAAGACTGGCAATTTACAGCGCTAACGACGATACTGCTTTACTTAAGAGCACTAGTAAAATGTTATACAAGAAAAAGAATCACATTAATATAAGATGTAGACTTAAATTTTCTCTTCATTAATCAGTTGAGAACTATTTGTAATGATTAAATTTTCTGCAGAAATTTAAGACTCGTTAAATGAGTTGGCAGTACTTAGAAAAATATTGAATGCAATATCGAAATTCGAAAGAAAATATCTTTTTTTTTTTTTTTTTGGACATCTTTCGACATTAACTTCTATGTTACAGAACATTCCGGTAAACTGCAAAATTTAAATAATACAAGTATATACGTGATCTAGAAATATAGCTTCGGTTTTATTAGCATATTTTCGAGAACCTCACTCTTTGCTTTCAGATATATAATACGTTTAAGATCCCTAAACAGTCATGAAAAATTTATGAGAAATCGGTGATTACAAGGCTCTGCTTTCTCTTTGTATGTGTTTACCTAATAGTTTATCTCAAATTAAATATTTGCGTACTAAGGGATAAACACAGGCTTTACACCAGAAAAGTAAGTTTTATTAAATAAATTTGTCTCTCAATAATATTTACCTTATAGACGTATTTGTTTGTATAAATATTGATTTTTAAATATTATAAGCAAACATTTTATTCCTGTAGTATAATTATTCGTTTTCATTCGTAGTATAATCATTTCATGTACAATGATGGTTAATTATAATACATTTTTACTTATTTTTGCATTTCTGAAAATGAAATCTTCGAATGAAAACTAGACCAGGTAAACTGACTATAAAAATTACAAAGGTGGGTCCAAAATTATTGACCCCATTTCATGTTTGGAAAAAAAAAAAAAAAAAAAAAGAACAAAATGAGGTGCGTACGTAATTATTGTTTTCTTCGAAAGAAAACTTAAATCAGTTTTATACAATAAACTTTTAAATATTAAATAACCTTTATATGATTTCTATTTGTTTAACGCAATTCAAATATGATATGCGCTCAATAGTTTTGAACCACCCTGTATAGTACACATTTTTAACAAACTTGAATCGAGTAATTTTCATATGTAAGTTCCTTCAGACATAAATGTTATTGCAAGAATTCCGCAAAGCAGAAGGAAGATACACATAACTAGCACAAAAAGCACACATTTGTGTGTAGTTTAATACTTATGTTGACGATCAATTTTGAATATGCATTGGATATACAGAATACATAATGCCAAATACACTAAATGTAGATATGTTACTCATAATAGTGAATACACTGATAATACTTCTTACGACTACTATATACAGAATAAACTTGGGATTAATATATACAAGATACATAATGCCAAGAACACTTAATGTAGATATGTTACTCATGATAGTGAATACATTGATAATACTACTTACACCCGCTGCAGATACCTGACTCATATTACATTGCTATGCATTTAAATATACATGTTGCAGATACAGATCATTTACGGTATGCTCGAGATTGCTATATACATGCTTTAGACTACTATATACAGAGTACATATAGAATGCCATATACAGAATAAACTTTGGATTACTATATACAGAATACATAATGCTAAGTACACATAATGTAGATAATTGAAAATACTGCTTATTCACGCTGCAGATGCATGACTTATATTATTTTTAAATATACATGTTGCAGATACAGTTCATTTACGATACGCTTAAGATTACTATATATATGCTTGAGACACTAAGTGGCCGTACTGCTGGTGCACTTAATTATTACTAGGTATACACACTATGTGGTCGGTGCACAGAGTTCATGACTTTACACATACTGTACATAGTCAACATTTGTTGTGTACTGTAGCGCTTTTCGGAATGTTCGTCGTCATGATAACACGTACATAGTACAGTTAGGCTTTGTAATGTGCGTATTAAGAGAACGTATTAGGAGTTATTTCGTGTACAGTCTCTGAGTACTTACTCAGAGTTCTTGTACTGAGGGTACCACTTTGCAGTTCAAAGTTTGGTGACGTCTTATTGTTACAGAGGAATGATTAAAATTCTGCCTGAGGATGGCAGGTTAAAAGATGTATTTATTTAGATGCAGAGGAGTACTATATTAACTTAAGACCCTGAATTAGTGGGGATGGCATAGGTCTTGCCCCAGGGCGGTTATCTGGCTGATTATTCTGCAGATGGTATTCACTGTTCCTTTGTTCTTAACGATGAATCGTTTGAAGGCTATTTGGTTGTCCGCTGGCAAGTGAAGGTGATTATCCTCCGTGAGCAAGCATTCAAAGATGTAATGGTCTGGAGTTCTGAGCGACCCACAGACTCACAAGCATGTATCAGAGATACCGAATCTCTCAGAATAGCTGGGAAAGGGCCCGTGCACCGAGATGTAATTAGTGATGGGACGTATGGAGTATTGGCGCTCCATTTTCACTCTACGCAGAAATAAATTGGTTCTGCGACCCGTATCACAGGTCTCCCATTCAGCTTGCCACTTCTGCAGACCTTTTTCCTTGAGAGTTCTCTTGAGATACGAGGGTGGCGCTGGAATAGTCACCATCTGTGCAGCTATGTTGCTCGCTGCCTCCTTTTGCCAGTTGGTCAGCTGTCTCGTTACCCTCGTTGTTAACGTGTGCCTTAGTCCATATTAGATTTACAGTTTTGAGGGTGTGATTGTAGGATATTCTGAAGGTCCGCTACCAATGGGGAGGTGTGTTTATGGTTGACTAGGGCGAATAGCGTTGACATGCTATCTGTAAACAGCATTGCATCGGTGGTCCCGCTGTCAACTGCATGCTGAATCGCAGTGGTAATGGCTATGACTTCAGCCTGGAATGTACTGTTTATTGGTTGAAGATGCCCCTTACACTCGATTTCCTTGCATCCGTGGTACAGGACGAAGGTACTACCTGTACCCTCGTCGAGCTTGGATCCATCTGTATAGTACTGCATGGAGTACCGTGGATCCTGTATTGTAATATGCTCGCCACTCCTGCTGACATGAATCATTATATTTTTTCCCTTGTGCGCAGGGTGCGCCTCCAGGGGATTCATTGGATGTTCATACTGAACTGAACTATAAGTGTTTCCGCAAAAGGTAACTTCCTTTTTAAATGGATAACAGTAGCTTAAGCAGCTTCAGTATCCGCGCGTATGTGCAGTGGCATTTGACCAGATAATACCACTGTTTCACTAGCGGCAGTTGTTCTCTAGGCCTTGCACAAGAGTAAGGCGGAATGTCGTTGTATAATTCCCAGCTGTTTGACTTTTCTACCACCCATCGGATTGGCCCATATTGTTGAAGCGTAAAGGGCTATTTTCTCTGAGACTGTGAGATAAAGAATTTTCTGTATGTGTGGGTTTTGATCCCAGTTTCGCCCCTGAAATGGGCGAGCTTTCCTTGCTGTTTCGGAAGTTCACTGTTTAATACTTTGGAGGTGAGGGATCGATGTTAACTTGTTGTCCCACAGAAGGCCAAGGTACTTCAAGGTGCTATTGATTTTAATGTTCCTCTCCATTAATTTGATGCATAGTTTGCGTCTCAGGTTGGCTCTTTGCTTCGATATGATCAGAGCACAGGACTTTTCAATAGATAGTTGAAGTTTAAGTTTGCCGCAGAGTTCTGCAAAGAGTGCACAAGACTGGGTGCCATTTTTCTCAAGCTCGTCGCAGGTTCTTCCTTGTACTAACAATGCCGCATCGTCAGCATAGGCGACGATGGACGTATGTCTCGGCCATGTGGCCTCCAAGATGGCGTTGAAAGTAATCGTCCAAAGGATCGGTCACGCACACGAGCCTTGCGGCAGCCCCTTTCTTGGTGTTTAGTAGTAACTCCGTTGTTATGAGTTATTAGTAGACTTCTATCCTGCAGGTAGTGACAGAGGTCGCTGTAGAGATTGATGAGACATTGCGCTTTCCTGAGTGCCTGCTTGATTGCTGGCCACCAGAGTGTATCAAAGGCACTCTGGAGGTCCACCGAGATGAAGGCAGTGTGCAGGTTGCCTGATCTATTCCTTTGTATTTCCTCCAAGATAGCGAGCAAAGCATGGGTGATGGATTGTCCAACTCTAAAGCCGAAATGGCTATTGCTGAGGTAGCGGCTGCGATGAAGGTGAAATCTGAGTTTATTCACTATTAACTTCTCATATATCTTTCCTAGGGAGGATAGAAGGATTTTCTGCATCTTTATTCTTTTTTAAGAAGAGGACGACTGTCCCTGTTTAAAGACGCCAGGGAAAACTCGATGGTGTCAGAGCTGTTTGAAAAATTTAGTAAAGAAGGGTGGTCTTGCCTTGTAGGCTATTCTAAGGATGTTATAATCCATGCCTTCGGGTTCCGGTGCCTTTTTAAGAGGGAGATGGCGGTAGAGCTGTTTGATTTCTGGGTCACTGAAGGGCTCGTCGGCTGGAGTTGCTGGAAGTGTTGAGTCCGCAATTACTCCCTTTGCTCTGTTGTGTCCTGTGTTGGATCATCATTCTGAAACAGTGCGTCTAAGTAGGTATCAGCTGTGGCTCCTGCGATGTATGTTGTAAGAGAGGCGTGGGTGAAGATCTGTGATGGCTGGTAGATTTTATTAGTCGACAATTTATGGAGGACGCTGTATGGATTGTTATTCTGCTTGCAGAAAGTTCTCCATCTTGTTAATTTTGCTGCGAGGATGTTCTTTTTGTATGATGCCCTTTCCTTACGGAAAATTGAAGGTAGTGCATTTTGATGTCCTAGTCGGTTGCTGTTCTTATTCTGCGCCTTAGAGGACGACATTTCTGACGCTGTTGCCTCAGTTCTTTACTCCACCAGGAAATGCTGTATCGTTTCTTGGCAGCTCGCGTCGGAAGCAAATTTGAGCACATGGTCTTAATATTATCCAGAAGATGTTCTGTAAATTATTCCATCTTGTCTTTGCCGTTGTAGGCTTCTAGTGTCTCCTCTTCTCCTGTTAATAAAATAGAGAAGTCTGCTGTCAGAGGACTGATTCTGGCTTTTGGGAACTTAAAGCGCTTTAAAATACATATGTTGGTGTCACAGTTGATTGTGAAGGTTATGTAACGAGGATCCGAGCATCTTAGTGCTTCGCTAACTTTCCAGTCCTGTACTTGCGATAGAGTCGTTCCTGTTGCCATGGTGACATCTGGCCAAGCTTTGCACTAAGTATTACCATAGGTAGGGGTGCGCCGCTGGTATTGTCCAAATGTAGGTCGTTTGCTGTTAAGTAGTCCTCTAGCGCTTGTCCCTTGGGAGTGATGTCTTGGTATCCCCAGTTTACATGATGCGCATTAAGATCACCCCCATAGACTTGTGGCGTTGAATGGCATTTAGACCGTACGTACGTTAAATTAGTTGCGAAATTGTCGATGGAGTCTGTTGGGGAGGAGTACGCAGATATAAGAATCA
Source organism: Stegodyphus dumicola (assembly GCF_044657685.1). Lineage (NCBI taxonomy): Eukaryota > Metazoa > Arthropoda > Arachnida > Araneae > Eresidae > Stegodyphus > Stegodyphus dumicola. The sequence goes on along the minus strand of NC_140772.1, from coordinate 90,612,358 downwards.
GTTGTGCATTTTTTAGCACAATTAAAACGGCAACATAGTCTCTGTCCTGTTTAATTAGCAGCGGATTCCAGGCTGGGTTACAGCATATTAAACTCGCTCTGGCTGCTTGATCTTGATTCCTTGCTTTTGACTGGAAGACCTGCCATGCTGAAGAAAAACCTGCAATGCATAGCTCCTGGCAGTACGGCTCCTGGATCATCAGGAAGTCTACAGAATGCTCCGTTGCATGTTGTATCGCCTGTGCTCTAGCAACCTCTGCTCTTTGCAGGCTTATCTGTGTGCAGCGGATTATCTGTGCTGTCGTAGGATTATTTGATGCTGTGCGTATCTGTTGATTATTACTTGTTGCTATTAGTTGGTTGTTAGTAAGGTGTGCTGCGCTCTTGCCGTTCAACATATCGTGCGTATGTCGGGCATGAGGCTGTGTATGCTGCATGCGCGGTATTGATTTTACCGCGTGTTCTGAAATTAAAATCGGCGCAGTTGATGCAGGTTGGTCTGGTGGCTCTGCATTCCTTAACGCTATGACTTTCTGAGCAGAAGGCGCAATGCTGCTGGAATTTACATTCACTTTGTAGGTGTCCGAATGCCTGACATTTATAGCACCGTCGCGTATTAAAATATTCTGAGATTCTGTAGAGTCTCCATTCGAAGCTGATCTTTTTGAGTTGCATAAGCTTGTCGTATGTCGCAGGTTCGCATTGGTTCCATTTCGTCCTTCTTTCAGTCTGTACAGACTGAAACACTGTACTGACAGCTGTCTGCACTGGTCTCCCAATAAGCAGTTCGATCTGGCGGGAAACACTATTTTTCAAACACACTTATCTCAATTCCGTCGCTCTCTATGATACACAGTTCTTCAAGGAAAATCTCAGGTGTAGTCAAATGTCAGATCATAGTGGAAACTATAGCAAGTCTTATAAATGGAGAAACATGGTCGATATACTCTGATCCTTGTTCTTGTATAAGATAATACTGATCCTCTTTTTCAATTGCTCTAAAGCACTTTGAAAGACATTTTGGTTACCATCGTTTCGTTTTTTCTTCCATCACTGTACAGAGAACCCTTTGTAAAGACATAAGGATTTTTCGAGAAGCAGGGAAGATGAAAAATATGCAACGCCTTCGCCGGGAATCGAACCGCGGACCTCTGAAATACGCTTCCAGCTTGCAGACCACCACACCACGAAGGCATACCAAGAAGACGGGAGAAATACCTTATAACTTTCATTTATTCGCAGGATTGCTTTATGGGGCTGTAGGTTTCGAAAGAGGAGTATAGATACCGGCGAACAAACATTAAGCAATAACTCTAAAAAGCTTTTCAAATGTTGTACAAGGACATAGCGAAATTTCTGCTCAAGTGAAGGCTTTCCTACGGACGAACGTGAGTTGGCAACAGTTGTTTATACGTAGTGCAAAGTTAGAAACAATGACTAATTCCTTTGAAACAATTTAAAGTTTCTGAAATTACTGCTGGAGAGTCCAGTGAAACTTCTTGGAGGAAAAAAGTAATAATTGCTTCTCAGGATCGCCCATAACAAAGTCAGTGCGTGGCAGCTGAATAGTCAAAGTTTCACAAACTATTTAAATTTTATATGGGAAGTCTATTAGTTACTCAAACTCCACAGAATGTCGTATCCTGTAACATAATGGATACAAATGTTTCAGTAAAAATACCCTTTACACAAAAATGTCACTAATTTACGTTTCACTAACGTCAAAACGAAACCTTGAGTTTCTCCAGAGGGCATATAGAAAGCTATCTACAGCAATGAAATGTATTAGCTTCAGTGGCAACTCTATATTTAGTTCAATATCTGATTATAAGTATTTTTAATTATGGAGGGCTCTAAGCAATATAAAATATTTCCACTACTGTTAGATAAATTAGCCGTGAAGACTATACTAGCTTGAGAAGAAATAATGCTATTCGATACAGAGTTTATGTTTCTTAGACATACTAAACTAAAGTCTCTTGATCCTTTACAGATTCCATGAAGATCTTATAAGGATATTAAAGAGTAGCTAAGTTAAGCAAATTTAAATGAGAAGTTTTTGAAACAGAAGGCTCTGAACCATTTGTAAGGATTATGTTAATTTTATTAACAGTTAAATTTTGAGTTAAACGTCCTTTCCTATCGCTTCTTAATTTCAACTTACCACATAAGGCCAGAATGTAGTTTTAGAATCACGTCTGAATGCTAATGAGGAAGGGGGGTATTTAACCGCGAACTAAGACAGTAGGTCTTAGTGAGAGAGATACCAAATATTATGGCTGCACGCATCCGCCTTTTTAGGCTCGGCCGTACTTTAGGGCCCTGATAGCTTCGCATTCGATTAGCGCTAAGGGGTCAACCCTGTTAAACTTTTGTTAGCTCTTTAGTTAAGATTAGTTTAGTTTAACTCCTAGTCTCTTAAGTTGATGCCCAAGTGTCGGATTTATTGTACAACTCCAAGACAGAGTTCTATTAAATCGTATTTGAATAATAAAGGGTCTTTTAACCCTTTGGAAGTTTATTCATTGTCTCACAAACTCAAGCGGTTATTCGCTTACTAGTTCTTAAGATTCTTCACTTTTAATTGTAAATTAGAATTACGCAGGGGGAGGGGGATCCTATACATTAATTCGCTAAAATCATTGTCCCATGGTAAACTTAAGCAACTATCTTTGAAGAGCCTCTGCGTGGTAAACGTCATCTGAATAACTTGAAAACTGTTTTCATGGAAGACAGAGTCGAACATAATTCCACTAAACTCTAATTAGCCACGTATTGAAATAGTAAAATCGCTTTGCTGTTAAGTGCATACGAATGAGTGGTGAGTACATTTTCTATCAGACTCTAAAGGTCTGCTTTTCAAAAAATGCTAGTTTTCCTAAAAGTTATGCGTCAGTATTACTTCAATAATGATTGTTTTGTATCATACGTATTGTTGTATGCATTCATGTTTAATTTTTCATAAATATCGATTATTCATAAATCTCGATTATTCATAAATCTCGATTTCATAACTATGGATTATTTAAATTGAACTATATGAATTTTATGCATTGGTCTCGGATAGTGTGTATTCAATACTATTAAACGGTTTTGGTCAGAAGTATATGCAAATATAAAAATTTAATTAAGACACTACCTTTATCTGAAATTTTGCAGATATATATAACATAATTTGAAGATTAATGCTGCAGAAATAATTTGCATATAAAATGCTGATGAGAACAGTTATTTACTAAAATAACTACTTTTCATCAGCATACGTTTTCTCTCTTTTCTCCAAGTACGAATTATGTTTTGGAATTTTCAGACAGCTTGAAAAGTAAATGTCAATGATCGGAATACAAAGATTTTTCAGAGTTCATTCAATCTACCATCACAAAATATATACCTTTTCTTTAAATGAAATCGATTTCTATGTTTGTAAATTAAATTACTTTCGTACCGCTCTTTAATGAAAAGCTTAGTTTCGAAATGCCTCTATCAGAATAACAGAAACCGATTGTGTGTGATAGAAAAATGTGTAATTTACTTTACCTTCGTCAAAATAGTTATAGCTCTAACACCTTCAATGGTGTTAAGCTTTACATTGGTACGAATTAACTCACCTTTAGCTGTTTAAAATCCTTACTGCAGGAAGATGGAATAGTTTGAAAAATTGTATATTTCATATCTAAACTTTATTTAACGGAATTTGACATTATCATGGCAAAATTTACTTAAGAAATTAAACGTTCCATACTAAATGTAAATAATTAAATCATCGCAATAAAACAGTTATAGTTAAATCATTCCTTTCTTCAGAATTTTGTTTGTAGATATGGTATGATTTATTTCTAAAAGAATATTACAAAAGCTGTTCGGACATTTTTATTGGCTTTGCTATAAAAAAGTCGTCTGCTTTAGAATTTCTTTTTACAGCAACTATATTTTTGAAAATATATATTATCATCTGCTACCTAACAGTTTTGTTTCCATGTAAAATGACGCTTTTAAAGAAGCGATGAAAGGAAGGCCATACTTGTGCTCTTTCTGAAAATAATTATTGTTATCTAGGTATTAAAAAACGCCGCGTAAACCATGTTTTTTATATCAAAATATACGATAGGTAATACTGTCGACAAGATAGGAAATATAAGTCAGATTTTGGCTTTCAAGGGGAAAAATTGTTCCAAATACATTTCCAAGGACAAAACGGAATGTCCCGAATGATGCAAAGGTAAGAATTTTAATGCTAAAAGAATACCCTCCAAATCAAAGAATAGACGAAAAATCATTATAATGCTCAGTGTCATCTGTAAACAAAGGGGTTAATGCTGGTTTAAATCTTAAAAAGTCAAAAAAACAAAATGTGCATCGTCCTACGATATATCCCTGAAGCAGAACACGCTGAAAAATCTTTTATTTGATGCATTTATTCAGTCAAAATGGAAAAATATTGCTACAATAGATGTATCATGGCGTATTTAAATGATTGCAATAAAAACAGGTAAATTTACTATCATCAAGTAGGAAAAATTATAAAGAACGTTTTCAAAGAGATTTATGATTATTGTTGGTTTTTCATATAAATGCAAATTAAAAAAAAAGTGGAGAGAATTGGTTTTTTGATATCTAAAGCAACGAATTGTATATTTCATATGTAAACTCCACGTATTAACAAGAATATATTTCATATCCAGTTTTCAAATATAAAATACCTTCTCTTTAATCACAGTGCCGTCAATCAGTAAAACTTCATCAGTACAAAGCAAGCAGACACAGTTCAAAATCCATTGTTAATTTCCTGGAAAAAATGGAATACGAATCGAGTATCAAGGCCATATCCGTCACTAAAATACTTATTAAATCTTCTGAGCCCATGGAAGTTTGAGTTTTTGGACTTTTAACAAGAGGAGTTTGGAAACATGGACCTACACCCCTACTTGGAAAGCTGTCAAGAGGAATGGGATATAAAATATCTCTCCGGATTCTATAAAAAGCTTTATTGTCTTAAAAATTACGGTGCAGAAAGACAGTTAAGAATCAAGATTATCAATTAGAGCATTTAGAATGCAAAACGTTTATAAACTACTTCTGTAAGCACAATGAAAATCGTCTAAAAATGTGCGAACAGCATCTGCACATTTATTTTGCCCTATTGAAATATTTTACTGACTGAAAATTTTGCACTACTAATAAAATTATAGATTTTATTGGTAGGGAATATCACCATTCATATTTGTAAATGCTTTAATAAATGTTTGTGCCTCATTTAAGAAATATTTTAGTTGATATTGCAATACTTAAATGTAAAGATTATTCAATAGTTACTTTTTCCAATATCCTATAACATATCTGCATTTTGCGAAATAGCAGCCATTAGTAGTTATCTTACACAAAATTAATTTAGTGTCATTGAATAATTTTACACGTTTCTTTAATTTGCATATGAACATAACAAACACCATTTGTTAGCTTAGTTCATGGTGAGCCTAAAGGAAAGCATTACTGAATAGGTGAGTGTGTGATGAAAACGTTAAACATGAAAAAAATTAACTACCACTCATGCAACTGAAACGTTCGCAACTACTCAGCCGCTCCCACGGTAGTTCCATTTGTTAACGAGAAACGAGAATTTTTAACATACTGAACACTAATTGCCTTTCAAAGTACAAACGTTTCCTGTTGCACGGTCTTGTCAAAAAAAGATCTTACAGCTAAACCTTGATTTGGTTAGATTGCTCCATATCTCGCCTTTGAATCTGAGTCTAACCCTAATTTTTTCAGTTTATATTGGTTTTATATGTATTCATCAGTTATTATATTTTTTTATACATTACCCTTCATTGTGACAGTTCTAACCAGGATGCAATTTAGTTAATATATACAAGCAGGGAAACTTTGAGTTCGAGAGAGGGTTTTTCTCAGCAGTTGCTGACCGTTTCGCTGATATTGTAGAGACATTAGGCTATTTTGGAGTAGCAGAATATGAAAAATGAGTAGCGCACGAGCCTTGACTCAGACCTCTAAAAGACGCGCCGAGTGTGCTGACCATTACACCACGAAAACATGCTAAAAAGGCGGGAGAAATATCTTATATACTCCACATTTTAAAGGGCGACTTAGTATTAGGGGACCCAATCGCCAAACCCTGGTGGTGGAGAATCATCATCCACATTCGTTTCTTAATTCGAGCGCCACTGTAGAGACATTAGGTTATTCCGAAGCAGGAGATATAAAAAATGAGCATTGCGCTCTTCGAGACTCGAAATACGGACCTCTCGGAGACGCGTCGAGGGTGCTAACCATTGCACCACGAAGACGAAGACATGCTAAGAAGGCAAGAGAAATACCTTGTACTATTTCTCTCAGCAACAGAGTTACTTGAATCAGCATTCGGGTTGCTGGTCGTAATTGAGGCATAGGTCTAGAAAGAGGATTTATTTTAGGTCATAAATAATTTAAAAATCAAATTTTATTTTTAGCATTTTTGATTCTATTTACCCCCTATGATCTACGGAGACTTGATTTTTCCTTTATTAGACAGTGTGATAAATCTTCAGGACATGTGTAAATAAAGAAAAAGTTTATTTTATACTTTCATCTGAATTGGAGTTATTTTGTTGGGAACTTTAGGATGGAATCGTCTGACTCTACGATTCAAATCACGCTAAACTACCAAGTTTTGTAAAAATCGCACGAGTAGTTTTAAAAAAATTAACTTTCAAAATTTAACTCCCCAACGTTAATTGAGTTTGGTATATATTTATCAGTCACTCTTTTTTTATCAAAATTATTTTATTCTTACTTTCACATTTCGAAATACAGGTTCTTACCAAATAAAATTCACCCAATTTTTATGATTTATTTTTAAAATTTGTATTTTTAAATAATTTTTATAATTTTTTTCAAAAACAAATTTGAATTCTAATCTATAAAATTTTTACCATCATCTTAAAGTAGACGTATTTCTAAGCACACATGCAAAAAATTACAGTTTTTACTTCCTTGTACGAAGTAAAAAGGAAGTATTGTAATCGCGAAAAGATTCAGGCAGCATATTTCAACGAAAATATCCATTTTTACCGTTATCGAATGCAATTTAACGATGTTTTTGCGTGATATCTGTATGTAAGGACAGAATAAAATACTCTTTTCCTTCAAAAAAATTATAAAACTGCTTTAAAATTAATTCTGAAGAGAATTTTTCGTGGCGTCTGTACGAACGTATGTACGTACGTGCGTACGTACGTATCTCGCATAACTCAAAAACGAGTAGCCTCAGGACGTTGAAATTTTGTATATAGGACTGCTATAACATGTAGATGTGCACCTCGTATTTTGGTTGCAATCGGCTGCACAAACGAATATAAATATATTTATATATATACCCAATCTAATACCCGGCTCAGTGATCTCAGTTTCTTTACTCTTATATGTTTGTAAATTGTACATTTTTTGCTTTAAAAATGATTGTATTATGTTGTTTTTATCTTCCGGTTAAGGATTTTATGCCTTAAGTAAATCTGTGTGCAATATTTTTAGAATTATCAACAAATTTAAAGTTGTCTAAGTGCCGCTAAGCCTTTTTTTAATGGCGGCCATTGATGTTTACATTTGAAACAGGAGACTAGTGGATTTGTTGCCAATCTAGAGAAACTTAGCTTCGCAACAACAAAGATAACGCATTCATTTATTATTGCCAATTAAATCATGCTTAATCTTTCTTGAATTTTTTCGAGGAAATAAGCGTTTAAAATTTACTTCGTAATTTTTTTTTAATACAGATATTTTGAGTTTTTATGTATTTTTGCCTTGTCACGAAGTGAGAGCTGAATTAATTAAACGAGAAATTCTCAATCGTCTGTGAAAAACTGTCCTTTTTTGTTTTGTTTGCTTAATTTCTTTTATACATCATTCTAGCTTTAAAAAGCATTTGAATAGAACATGTGGCAACGATTAGATACTTCTATTCTTTAAATGATATAAATTTTGTGCATTATGTGTTATAATATGAACGAAATATGTAAGTTAACTGTTATATAATTATTATATTATATAACAGTTAACTTAGTTTCCGTTATATAATTATTTTATAAGTTAACTGTTATATAATTATTAATACTGTTAAGTGAATCTAGCGCCAGCGTGTCGCTATGGTAAACAAATACTAGAGTGAATTTTAAAGAATGCATTTATTCTATTGTGGTTTATGCGCTGTCGGCGAAGTAGATTTAATTCAATCCAATAAGTTTAAATGAAATGCATGAAAAAATGGGTATAATTTAATATTCCGTACAAGGAAGTCATGTGGTGTACACATCAGATTTTTTATTCTAAATTTCAGAAGATATACGTGAATTTATATATTGGCGCTTTTTGAAATTTGTTAAAAGAATTGAAATTTGTTAAAATATTTGTTGAAAGCGATAAAACATCAAATGTGGTTAAAACACTCTGCTAAAATTATTTGGAAGCAGAAACGAGGTGACTTTTCCCCCCTCAAACACAATGTAATAATGTGGGAACGAGGTGCCTTTTTTCCTGCTCCATCATAATGGGAGGGAAAATAAAACTGGCTGCCATATATTAAGAAGTTCTCCATGTGAATTATTCTTGGCCAAAGTGAAAAAATTTTGCCAAGATTAATTTTTGAATTTCTCCGTAAATTTGGCTCCAAATGTTTCAAAATTTAATATCTAGACATATCAATATTCAAAATTTGAGTCGTAGAATCGAAATATTGGAAAAAATTGGTGTGTTATTTCAGAAAAAGTCCGATTTTGTGTCAAAATACCAAAATGTTATAGCAATGCTATATATAAATCTAATATATATCCAAAGTCGCGCTTTCAAGACATGAAAACGCAATTTGAATTTTGTCAATCCGTCCGTAGAACGGGAGATATAGAACTGTAATTTTTTTTTCCTCAGTGTACGTTATGAAACATAACGTTAATTGGTTACGTAAAATATTACTAAATCGAAATACGCAGTTAGCTTGTTCGCCAGAGTTGAAATCCAGAAGCTGAAATCCATTTTTCGTCAGTCTCAACCGCTTGATGACTAGCGGCGCCTTTACGGATCCAGCACCTAAGCACCTAACAGTTACAATACTAGAAGTCCAAACAATGGCTCTCAACGAGCATGCGTCATTTGCATTTTAAAATTTAGCAAGTTTTAGCTTAGCTTCTGCAAGTCTAAAATTTGGATGAATTTCGGCAAATCCGATGGAAGAACTCGTACGTTTCGCAGATGCTAAACGAGCTCTTAAGCTATCCATCAGTTTAGATGAAGAAAAGCTTAGGATTAAGTTGTGGAAGGGTTGTAAAGAAGTTTATCCGGTTGAAGAGTAGCAAGATAGCAGCAAAAACGTCTGTTTCGAAGGAGCAAGCCGTGGGTTAGTTTAAAAAAATAGGAAAACATCTGTTATGTGCACGCGCTAACGAGACGAGTATTAAGTTGTGGCAGGGCTAGGAAAAAATTATATAGTTGAAGAGTAGCAAGATAGCAATAAAAATGTCTATTTCGAAGAGTCAGGAGTGGGCGGGTTTAAAAACTTCGGGAAAACATCTGTTATGTGGATGCTCCAACTAGACATACAGTTTTGAGGTTTTCTTGGCCATTTTGGCTACAGCACTTCCCGCAGTAAGGTACAATGTTCAGCTGAATGCCTAAATTATTTGGAAAATATCAGGAAGAACTGAGATCCTTCGTGTTATGAAAAATAGAAATGGTAAATTTATTGCACGGAAGGATTCGAGATACCGAAGAGATATAATTGATCGTAGATAGCTATCACAGGTGAAGCGTTTCCTGTCACAGGAGTAGAATTAACCGAACTGAAAAATACGGTTTATGATCAATCTATTAGTCGAGTATAGAGGTCGAAAATCATAAGCAGCTGCAATCATATAGATTCAGCAGTACATTTAAAAAAAGAAATGTGCATCAGAAGAATACATGGTCAGACAAACGAACTGTCGATTAGCAAGTGACTCTGAGGAATCATTTCGATTTTAAAAGTAACGTGGGTGTTCAGTATATTTAGCAGGCAACTTGCTGAAAATAATATAAAAGTTTCGTAGGAATATTTTATCTTTTTTAATTAGTTTCTGAATTTTTTGTTTTTTAACTGCTAACTGGAAGTAAAGACGATTTAGAATGCAAAAGAATGTAATGTGATTATGTAGATTTACCAAAAATTAAGAAAAAACGATTTTTAATTATTTTGAGAAAAGTAACATTTTATTTAAATCTAAAGTACAGGAAAGAGACCTGAAAAAGAAGTTTTCTAATAACACGTATGTACAATAACGTCTTTCCCTTTTTAAAAGAATGTCAAAGATTTACATTTAAGATCAGTTTTCATTTTAAGAAATAAATTTTACTTTTCATTTAAATTTCCTTTATCGATCGTTAGCTGTATAAAGACGTAATTAAAAAAAAAATGTTCGTTTTAATAGTTGACAAATGAAAAAGTTCAAAAATGGATTAACACAAAGTTCATTAATTTTTATGTTGAAATTCTTCATTTTTTATTCCGCAAAGAAATTCCTCCAAATTTGCTTAAACCCGAAAATGCATTTCTTCTTTGATTTATTAAATAACATGGACTTCTTTTTAGGACGACTGGAAATCAGTAAATGTTTAAATCCTCATTCTCACGAATTTGGTATTTACAATAACGCAGTCAACACAAAATGAATATAACCAAACTTTTTATACATATTTTTGAAATTCATTTATGGCCGTAGGATGACTCTTCGTAAACTATCCTAAAGTGCCTCACATTAAAGGATGAATGAAGCAGCCGTCATTATAGAAAAATACCTGAATGTGAGCTAAAATCTACAAAAAGTAGAAACTGCATTTCTTTAGAAGCATTTCATAAATGTCGCCGCATAATTATTTTCCAAATCTGTATCCTTAAAGGATCTTTTGCATGTAGAATTTTAACTAGAAACACAGCAAAAGATCACTTTGAGTCAGGCCTTAATATCTAAAGCTCCATTTATCCTGAAAAATTAGTTTTACTCTCGGTTCTATTTAAAATTTAAAAGTAAAGGTTGCTTATGGAAGAAGAGACGTCCAATGTTTTTTATCCTACAAAAATATCCCCAAAACCAATACTTACGATTCTTTACATGTTAGAAAAATGCTGCGAACTAGTAAAATACCTAGATGCAGCATGATAATTCAAAACTACGGATCTGAATTCTTAAGTTGCACACGGTATGATGAATGCAACTGTAATTCATTGACTTCACACATTTCTCTATTGATTATGTTACCGCATATCTTGAATTCAAAGGAAATGCATTTTATAAATGTTAAAAATTTTTGTATTATTCTTTTCATACATAAAATTTTAATTTCGAGGAATGCACTAATAAAATATATGTGTTACATTAAAATATTCGTTATACGTCCCTTTCATTTTGTCTTAAAAGGTATCATTTGTCAGATTTCAAAGGACAAAATGAAATTTATAATTGCTTTATATTATTATGTCTTCTTCAAAATAATTACAATTATTTCAATTGAAAGAAGATTATTCAAGTAGAAAGAAGCATTAACTGAACTCAGTAGGAAACTGAGCGTTATAAAATTTTCGTTCGTAACTGACTGTTTCACATAACGGTTCATAATTTAAAATAAACTCTTAAATTAATATTATTTATCTTATGTATAATATTGCACATAAATTGCACTGTGAGATTTCATTTTAATTGTTAGGTACTTAAGTGAACGCATCTTAGTTCGGGAGCAGTGGCGCTGCAGCCAGCGTATTGCTTCGTGTGATGTAGCGCCGCACCGCATTGCCTACTCTCTTATGTCAGAGTTATTTTTACAGCAATTAATTGCAAACATTCAAACTATTCTGACAACCATTTCCCCACTATCACCACAAAAAGCCGACATTAGGTTACTTGGAAGCAGGAAAAATGAAAAATATGCAACCGCCTTCCCCGGGAATCGAACCACGGACCTCTGGAATACCGGCCCAGCGTGCAGAACCACTACACCCTGAAGGCACGCTAGGAAAGCGAGAGAAATACCTTGTAAGGTAGCTGATCGAATTTTAGAAGTTACTTTACCTGAAGTATACGCAGTTTCGAATTCTTCCAATGTTGGTATTACTAGTAATTCGGAAACTCGACCTCTAGAGGTGTTAAAAGGACTCTAATGAAGTAAATTTCTTAAAAAAAGGGCGAGAAGTCATTCTCGTTAACGATATATTGAATATGCCCGTCATCAAAATTCTTCCACTGCAGCTGCTTCGTACATTTTCTAAACATCAGCTTCGTGTATCATTAATTCAAATCGAAAGCAAAAACGTGTACTTCGCCATGTTCGTTCCAGGGAAATACCAGCGGACAGGTGTAGTGGCGATGTATATACTGCCATCAACGTCTCGTCTCATATATATACGAGACCGAAAATCAAAAGTGAAATTTTTTATCTACACATATTCTGATGCAAGTTTAATCCCTGCTAATAAATGTGAAAAAACTCCGATTCAAACTTTTAATGCAGCCAACGGCACCCCTATTCAGGTTTATGGTCAAAATTTGTTATCATTTGGTTTTAGTTTAAGAAGAAATTTTGCTTATACTTTTTATATTTGTAATGCTTCTAATCCTATAGTTGATGCTATTTCTTGGAAAATTTTCATTTAAAACCTGACATTAGAAATCGTCGCTTAATTAATGATTCTACAAAATTGAATTGCCATGGTATTTTAAACATTATTAAATTTTTCTGTCAAAACTGTATATGGCGGTAATGATGTTTTGAGTGTTAAATGAATTTCCCAATATTACGAAATCCCCCTGTGTAAATGAACCTATAAAATATAATGTCTTTTATCACATTAAAACTTCTGGTCCGCCAGTCTGCTAAACCACGTTGTCTTGCCTCCGACAGAATAAAAATAGCAAAAATTAAAATTCAGCCATATGGTTGATTTAGGTGATATGCGCCCATCGAACAGGAACTATTCCTCACTGCTTCATATGGCTCCAAAAAAGGAAAGTGCTGACTGGCATCCTTTTGGCGATGATAATGCCTTAAACGCCCAGATTGTAAAATAACGGTACTCTATTCTCAGTATAGTTGACTTTACAAGTGAACTTCGCGGTACTAAAATATTTTCGCACATAGGCTTAATAAAAGCTTTTCATCAGACTCCTACTGCACCTGAAGATGTCCAAAAAACAGTCATTTGTACCCCTTTCGTACCCTTCGAATATACTCCAAGGCAATTTCGCCTGCGCAATGCTGCCAGCACATTTCCAAGATTCATTGATGATGTTACTAGGTTTAGATGATGTTTATGACATATTGACCTGATGACATATTGATTGCATCCAAAACTCATGAGAAGCATATTTATCATCTAGAAGCGTTATTTGAACTTCTTAATTATTGTGATATTTCATTAAAACCATAAAAATGCACTTTAGGCGCATACTCTTCAGATTTCCTAGGTTTTAGAGTTTCCGAAAGAGGACCTTTCACACTTACCTGATCGAGATGAAGCAATACAGAATTTTCCTAGACCAAATACGATTACTCAGCTTCGTAAATTTCCCAGTATGTACAATTTTTACCGTAGGTTTATTCCTAAGGCTGCTCACGTTTTAGTCCCACTGGTACACTTTTTAGAACAAAACAAACTAAACAGATATATACAAATAAAAAAAAATCTACTCGGCCATCTAAAAACCATCAAATTCACTCGAATTGAATGAGGTAGCTAAAGCAGGATTTTGAGCAGCAAAAAAAAAGCACTTGCTGAAGCAACCGTACTTAGATTTTCGATTCCTGGTGATAAATTGAGTCTCTGACCGATGCATCAGACGTAGCAATCAAGGGCTCTCTTATGCAGTTTTCAAATAACAATTAGGAATCAAAAGCATTCTTGTTGGTGAAACTTAATAAAAGTCATCGAAATGGATGTACGTATGATCATAAGCTATTAGCTATTTATACATCAATAAAATATTTCAACACAGGTTTATACGAATCAAAAACCATTGATATACGCTTTCCAACAAAAGCCTGATAAATGTTGCTCTAGTAAAATCAGAGATTTGCAGTATGTATCTCAATTTTTGATAGCTATTCGTCATATAAACAGCAAACAAAACATTATTGCTGATAGATTACTTAGGATATTAATCAATTTTGTCTCGCCAACGCCTGCTATTGATTATAAAAAAACTTGCTGAACAGCGGCTTACGATTCTAAATTGCAACAATTTCTTTAGTGAAATTCATCACTGAAGCAGAAAAACACTATTTTCCACTTGAAGATATAAACTTTTTCGTAATAAATCAATCCAACATCTCGTCCTTTCGCTTATAAATATTTTAAGCAAAGAGATTTCGAAAATTTGCATTTTCTTTTACATCCTGGAATTTCAGCTACCCCTGATTTAATTTCCAAAAGATCCGTTTGGCCTGATATGGGAAAAGACATTAAAATGAAATTTCGAAGTTGCCCCAAATGTCAGCGAGTTAAGGTCTTTAAGCACACTAAAGATCTGATTAGCACATTTGCCCTACCTGACACGCGGTCTTCTTACACACACACACCTGATTGGGAATCTACCACTTTCGGACTGAAATTAATATTACCTGACTATTATTGATAGATTCACCCGATGGCATATGGTTACGTCTGCTGAGACCAGTGCACGTACTCTTTTTCACGGTTGGATCTCTAGATTTGGAACGCCCGTCACAATTACTACAGATCAAGGACGAAATTTGAATCTTCATTGTTTCGAGGCTATATACAAATAAGCTAGGCAGGCACAGAATTAATTCAACTTCGTATCACCCTTAAAGGAATAGAATGATGGAGAGATTACACCGACATCTAAAAGGTGCTCTTACAAATCATGAACATACTAAATGGACAGAAATCCTACCATTTATTATTGTGCTATTAGGATTATGCACAACTATTAAAACTTATCTAAATGAAACAAGCCCTCAACTGGTGTAGGGCACTTCTTTACTATTACCATCCGATCTTATTTCTATAGATTTTCTCAAACACCCTATTAACACTACTTATGTTTCTAATTTAATTGCAATTATAAGAAAACTTCATCTCGCTGTTTCTACCGGTCATGCCAATATCAAAATTTCTGTCTATCCCTGATTAAAAACATACAACACGTATTCTTACGAATCGACAAAATTCGCCCTGCACTCAAACCCCCATATTCTGGGCCACACCCAATATTAAAGAGAACAGACAAAACATTTGAAATATATTTAAATGGGAAACTAGCTACCATAACAAAAGATAGACTCAAACCTGTCTTAAAGGTTTCGGAAAATTTGGACTTAACCTAAATTGTCTTCACTAAACATTCAATTGAGTTTCAAAACAACCAAAGAAAATTTGACAAACCAGTCCCTTCGCAGATAGCAAAAAAACAAAATCAAGGGCAGACATATCTATTTACAAAACAACTGACCAGTATAATGTAAACTTGTGCCAATTAATTATTATATATAAGAAGGGTATTTTCATTATTATATTTGCTATTCGCATATTCATTATTTTAATTGTCTTTCCTTTAGCATGTACATTGCGCTGGACGGAATGGGGCAGTTCTATAACTCCCGTTCTACTGGATCGATTAACAAATTCATGCGTTTTACATGTATCGAAGTCGCGACATAGGATCTATATTACATTTATATACAGCATTGTTCTAACACAGGTATTTTGACATAAAATCGGACTTTTTCTGAAATAACATACCATTGTTTTCCATATTTCGATTCTAAAATTATGCCTAAATACTAAATGTTGTAAAATTTGGTGAGAAATTTATGGAGAAATTAAAATATTTATCTTAGCGCAAACTGAAAAATATTGCTGAAACATGGCGAAAATTCACTTGGCGAACTTCTTAATGTATGGCAACGAATTTTCCTTTTCCTTCCACTATGGCGAAGCTGGAAAAAAGGCACCTCGTTCCTACCTTTTTATATTGTGTATGAGCGGAAAAAAGTCACATCATCATTACTTTCAAATAATTTTAGCAAAGTGTCTAAACCTCATCTGATATTTTATCGCTTTCAACAAATGTGCCAAATTTCAAAACGCGCCAATATTTAATTCAAGTATATTTTCGGAAATTTTGAATAAAAAACTGTAATTTTTTTGCATGTGTGCTTAGAAATACGTCTACTTTAAAATGATGGCAAAACTTTTATACATTATAATTAAAAATGTTTTTTTGGAAAATTTATAAAAAAAAAAATATTTAGAAATATAAATTTTAATAATAAATAATAAAAAAATGGGTGAATTTTATTTGGAATGAACTGAATTTCGAAATCTGAAAGGAAGAATAAAATAATTTTAATAAAAAAAAGGAGAGATTAATAATAAATTTTGAAAGTTAATTTTTTAAAAACTACTCGTGCGATTTTTACAAAACTTGGTAGTTTGGCGTAATTTGAGTCGTAGAATTGAAATATAAAAGAAAATATGGTATGTTATTTCAGAAAAAGTCGACTTTTGTGTCCAAATACCTATATTAGAACGATGCTACATGTAATTCTAATACATATCCTAAGTCGCACTTTCGGGGCATGAAAAACGCAAGTTAAATTTCATTAACCGGCTTAGTACAACGGAAAGTATAGGAACTGTAATTTTTTTTCGCAGTTTACATAAATGTTTGACAATCTGTTTTAAATTTTTATGTATACACTATCATTTGTATCATATGTTTTGCCATTTTATATCATCTTTCTAAGTATTAATTTAGTCTATGTGTCTTCGCCGTTGTCTTCGTGACTAAGGGGAAACTTTGTAGTGAACGTATTTTAGTTCAGGAGTGGCGCTGCAAACTCTCTTCCACTTTCTTCTTCCCACACTACTCTCTCAGTGGACAACCCGCCGACGCACCAGCACGCGCTTCTCTGCTAATATTATTTGCGCATTAATAAAATATTGTTTTATAGAAACGCAAGCGTTCATCTGATACATGCATCTAAGATCACAACAGTACATTCTGGGTTTTAACTAACTCTGCTATCTTCAAGCATGCCATCTTTGATCGCTCTCAAATTCGTCTTATGTATGCGTAGACCATATATTATTAAAACAAAAGTAATGACTCATGTAATTCAATTTCTAAAATAAGATTCTAAAGTGTGGTAAATGGTTGATGCTATAAATTGTAATGAGCAACTATTAAACGTCGTCGTCTACAGATTAAAATTAACCAAATGGTCAGGAACAAGCCATAAGTATCAATATTTAAACGACAAATCAGAAACTGCAATGATGCAAATCTATACGTGTTCGCATATAGAAAACGTACTTCTAAATTACCGTAATGGAGATTAAAATATCGCATTAAAGATTCCAGTCACCAGAAATGCACAAAAAGGAAAAATTGCGAATTCGTTTTTTGTACGAAATGGCATACTAGTATTTTGGAGCCAAAAAAAGCTTTCAGAAGGTTTTTTTTTTGCCTAATATTTGGCATAAATTAAATTACAGGAAGCATTCATATTGCATAATGCAGGTAAATTCAGATTTGAAATGTAAATTATTATCTACAGTTTTTACTCAATGCTGTTTTTGCTATTATTTTTAGCGATGAATCTTTAAAAGATGCTTTGCAGTGGAACGAAAGAAACTACAGAAGAAAAGAAGACAGTAAACTTCCTCATCATTCTGTTTAGAGACCAAAAAACGAACAAGCAGAGTGTTAATAAACACAGCCGACGTAACAATTTGATCATAATATATACAATAATTCGTTTAATATGAGAATTTAACAAATAAGGCCCACAGGCGGCTAAGTAGTAAAAGCTGCTGAACACTGGTACTTCAGTCCAAGGTTTGAGTTCTGGCAGACAGGCTAAATGCATGGTTTTCCCCCATGTGCAAGAGGGTGTAACGTATTTACTTTGCTACGCTACCAACATAATTCAACTAAGAAATGTGAATTACCGCAGACAATTTTATCCGCAAAGAATATCCGCAGACGATGCGCGCGCTTAAAAAATGATATTCAGTTATTCTGTAAGTTTTGACTATAAAGTTGGTTGTTCGTTCAGAAATGGCGAGAGTTCTTTAAAACTTCATTACAGACGGTTACAAGAACAAATATTTGGTGGTACTCTGTGGGATTGAAAGGTGAAACCAGTGTTTATTTAAAAACAAAAGAAACTACAGTAATTAAGACACAATAACACGCAGAGCAAATACTAATTCAGAAGTCAAAGAACAAAAATTTGAAAACGCTGATTTTTGTTGTTTGACTTCTGAAACTACAGTACTTGTGAGTATACGTTTTAATGAATATTGTGGCATTTTGTATGAAAATGCTGCATCTTATTATTGAATTCAACTAATAGAACGATATTCTAAGTTTAAGCTTTTGGATTAATATGTCAAAATATTTAATGTTCTTTTAAAATTTGAGCTCTTGTATTAGAGTGATAAATTTATTACGTTAATATTAGAATATTTATATTATAAAATTTGAGCTTTTGTATTAGAGTCGCAAATTTATTACGTTACTATTAGAATATTGCTATTATAAAATTTGAGCTTTTGTGTTAAAGTAGCAAATTTACTACGTTAATATTAGAATATTTCTATTTTGAAATTTGAGCTCTTGTATTAGAGTCGCAAATCAAGAATTTTCAAGTTAGAGGCTTAAATTCATTTTTTATTTACTTTAGTATAATTTATTAAGAGCAAGCCTCGCAAATTTTTGTTTATCGGAGAGTACATAACTTTTAATGCATTAAGTGTTTAGAGAAACATATACGTTGAATCATACTTGAATTTCTAATAAAAAAAGGCTAAATTGAGCACGCTGATTTGAATTTTTGAATATTAACTAAAAGCCTTTTAAAATTAATTTTGAAACTCTGTCGAAGAGTTTTTCTTTTTCTAAACATGCCATTTCTTGCCAAGGGTATAAAACAAGATTTAACGGAAGTAGTCGAAGAATTCGGTGAGGAAGTGCCGCTAACTAGGAAGGTCCCAGAAATTAAAAACATAATCACTGAAAGTTAGTTTTACGATGAAGAGGAAGTTAAATTAATTTTAGACCGAATAATTGCAGAACGCCTGGCTCATGAAGCGAGAGAAGAACGTCTGGCCCTAGAAGAAAGTTCATATGAATTGGAAATAAAGCTGCTTGAAATTGAAAATCAAGTAATACGAGCTAGAGAATCAACGGCGAATATACTATAATCGAACAGAAAAATCCAGTTGTCAAAAAGTACTCCAAATTTGGACGAAAAAAGGGATGAAATGGGACTATATTTGATAAATTTTGAGAGAAAAGCTGAAATGCCTCAGGTTCCTAAGAAAGATTGGCGGGATTATGTTTTCAGTGTTTTATCTACTGAAGTCTCCAATATGTTAGCCAGAGAACCACCTGAAGATGCGATTAAGTATGAATGTGTGAAAAATCTAATTTTAGGAAGATATAAACTTAACAGTGAAAAACTGAAACAGTGCTTTTATCGGCATCAAATACTCCTGAAAAATCTTAGAGAAATTATGCTCATGAACTTTATAATTATTTTTTGGAATGGATTGCGGATTTAGAAATTAAGACATTTGAGAATCTGAAAGATTTATTAGTTACCAAGCAAAATAAACGTAGGGTTCGCATGGAAGTAAAGGATCATTTTCTTGATCAATGGATGAAATTAAAAACTCCATATGAACAAGCAGAAAAATTAGACGAGCATGAGAGTATTAAACAGAGCTTTAAGAGGGAAAATCCTAGAAAACAAGGTTTGAAACTTCAAGAAAGTCATCAAAACGTGAACAAAAGTCAAAGAGGTTATCATAATAGACATATTAATCCAAAAGCTTAACCCTAAAGAAATCTAGAAAAATTTTAAACCTAAACCTATAATTAGGACAGAATGTACTAATGAAATTCATGAAAAGGAATTTGAGAAACGGAGACAACCTCGTTGTTATAAATCAGATTTTACTCGCATCTTCGACATAAGTGCCATAAACTCAAGAATTTAGAATTTCCTTTTCAAATTTAGAAACTATAGCATCCAATGAAACTGTACACTCAAATGAATTTTCCAAAAAATAGTTTTAAGGATGTTATGGCTCTATTATTATTTTATATTCTTTATCTTACTTCTAACTAATTAATCAAGGTAAAACAAAACTGCTTACCTTGTTCCAATGGGTTCGGCCAGGGCCAATGGGCTGAAGTTCCTCTGTGGTGTGCATCTGCAAAATCTTGAGAGGGATAATCCATAAATGATAAACTTTCTTAACACAAACATATTTAATGAAGACGCAAACGGTTACAGAATATTTACATAATGAAAGGTTTAAATGTTCGCACGACGCAGCGTGCTACTTTTCAGTTCCGAGTTCTCGTGATCTCTAGCGAGAGTTCATAGTTCGAGATGACGTCACTCAGCCATCGGATCTCAGCAAGAGTTGAGTTGCAACATCCTCCCGCCCGGAAGGACAATTGCCGTAATTGTCCTTATTACATTCCAGCTCCACCAGATATAGTAATTGCACTGGTCTTTTAATCGTATGTCCATTGAGCAAGCGGACAGCACAGGCTCTCACCTTGCCATCTCTCCCAGGAACGACTTTCATTATGATGCCCATCTTCCACATCAGCCGTGGAATTTTATCTTCATGCACTAATACAATAGTTCCTTTATTCAAATAGGTTCCTGTTTTCGCCAGTTTGGAATGATGAGCAGATTTTAAATTCATCAAATAATCCTGCCTCCATTTTCGCCAGATTCTTTCTACCAGTATCTGTTGATGTCTAAATCGACGTGTAAGACTCTCCTTTGTTGAAGTTAATTTAGAGCTTCCTTGTGGCAATGATAGTAATCGTCTTCCTATTATGAAGTGACCAGGAGGTCAAAGATTCTGGCTCTCCTAGATCCGAGTATGTAAATGTCAAAGGTCTGGAGTTCAATATAGCTTCCACTTCTGTTATGACTGTCTCTAATTCTTTAAACGTTAAGGAGGATTTGCCTAAGATTCTCTTCAGAAGTGCTTTAAAAGACTGAACGATACGCTCGCAAAAGCCTCCCCACCATGCCGCCCTCTCAACTATAAATTTCCATTTGATTCCTTGCTTAGAGAACTCGTCTTGAACTTTATTGCTTTTCATCACCTCGTTCAATAGCTCTAATTCTTTTTTCGCTCTTTTAAAGGTTTTGGCGTTATCGGTGTACACTATTCGGCACAAACCTCTTCTCGCTATGAACCGTCTAAATGCAAGCAAAAATTTTTCTGTGGAAAGGTCAGCCGTAAGTTCTAAATGCACGGCTCTGGTTACAGCACAGGTAAACAGTAAAACGTATGTCTTAGATAATTCTTTTCCACTTTTCACGTACAGTGGACCCGCGTAATCTATCCTGGAGTTTTCAAACGGAAAGGCTTCTCGGCATCTGTCTGGTGGGAGAGGTGCCATATCTTGCATGACAGGTTTAGTTCGAAATATCTTGCAGACATTGCAATTGTACAGAACACTTTTAATTTTTCGACGAGCCTTCAGCAACCAAAATTTATCTCTTATCTGATTTAAAGTATCTGCTATTCCTCCGTGCCCTACCACCTGATGACTGTGAAGAATAATTAGATCAGTCAAATGATCTTTGTCGGGTAACACGATTGGATGTGCTTGTTTGTAATCCAAATTTGAATTTTCTATTTGTCCACCAACACGAATTACACCACTTTCGTCTACAAATGGACTGAGGGATTTCAGTTTTGATTTTGAACCTAATTCTTCGTTGTTCTTCAATGCCCGTATTTCATTTGTGAAATTTCGCTCCTGAACACGTTCGATCCAATAAGTTTCTGCCATTTCCAATTCGGTAACCTGCAAACATTCTGATAATTTCGAGGTATTTTTAACATTGTTGATGAATCTTAAGCACCATGCAGTAATTCGGTAAATTCGGTGTAAATTACTGTAATTTTGGGTTTTAAATAAATCTTCGGAAGGTTCGATAACACACGAATTTATGAAAACTTCCTTTGATGTTTTTCTTAGTTCCTTGTTGGAATCTTCAATGTTCTTTGTGGAACAGAAATTTGGTTTTGGCCAGTGTTCCATTTCTTCTTTTAACCACGTGGGCCCTTCCCACCATATGCTATTCTGCTTCAGATGTTTGACATTTTCACCTCTAGTTAGCAAATCAGCTGGATTATGTTCACCAGGCGTATATCTCCAGTTCAAGACATCTGAATTCTTCTGTATTTCCTTCACTCTGTTCTGAACGAATGGCTTCCACCTTTTCACATCACTTCTAATCCAATGTAACGTTATACTAGAATCGGTCCACATATATACAATTAAATCAATGTCCAGAAGTTTCTTTTGAATGTAATTTGACAAGCGGGAGCCTATCAAGCACCCATCCATTCCAATCTGGGAAGTGATAATTTTTTCAAAGATGCTACTCGTGATTTTGATGTAATGAAACTTGTATGAATGACTCCATTTTTCGAATAACGAAAATACAGAACATCCCCACAGGCCTTCTGACTCGCATCTGTGAAACAGTGTAACTGTAAACCATCCTTTATATCCCTTTTCCCAGCACCTGCAAACTGATGTCTTGGTATTTCCAAACTACATCTTTTACGAGTGCGCTGCCATCGTAGTTCCTAGAAAAATTCGGAATTAAAGCTGTACGAAGTTCTGTTTACCACCCATAAAGCAATCCTGTAGAGAGGATGCATAGAACTTTAAAAGGAAATCTTGGAGTCCTATGTCTAGAATCTGGTCTGAATTGGGATAAAATCGTACCTCAGGCTTTATTTGCTCTTCGAACGACTATTCATGACAGTACCGGTTTCTCGCCCGCAGAATTAGTTCATGGCAGAAACTTAAGATCTCCAACTATGCTATTGTACCAAACGTTATCTGGTAAAGAAGAGGAAGAAAATACAGTAGTGGACTATATTTTTGAACGAATGAATCGAATAAGGGAATGTCAAGAAATCGCTGTCCAGCATATGGAAAGCCAAAGAAAGGCAAAAATTCCGGTATGATCGCAAAGCCGTAGAACGTAAATTTCAAGGAGACTTGTTCTAGTTATAGCTCCATCGAAGCCAAACAAATTATCAGTTAAATGGGTAGGTCCTGGAAAAGTAGTTCAACAATTATCAGAGACAAATTATGTAGTCGAGGTTCCCGAGAAAAATAAGACTCAGGTGTACCACATTAATATGCTGAAACCCTATTTTCAATGAGCTGCAAATATAAACTTGCTATATTTAGAAGACAGGATAAACGGCTATAAAGGTGAAATACCGAGTCTAAATTATAGCGAAGATACTGAAATCTCTGAAGTTTTGCAAGACATCCAGTTGAATTCATTATTATCTAAAGACAAAAGATTTAAAGCAGTTGATATACAAGTATTTCTGAATTATCTCTAGTGAACCAGGATGTACTGACCTTACCGAACATGATATAGAAGCAGAAAGACCGATATGCGCAAAACCTTAACGGATGTCTGCCAGACAAAACGAGATTTTAAAAACTGAAGTAGAAAAGATGATAAAACTCAAAGTAATAAAACCAGGTGAATCAGATTTTACCTCTCCATTCATACTGGTTGAAGGTCCTGGAAAAGAGGCAAGACCATGAATTTATTACCGTCGCGTTAACAAGGCAACTAGAAAACAATATTTTCCCTTGCCAAACATTGAACATTTAGTGGAAAAAAGTGTCATCTGCCAGATAAACTCTTCTAGATCTCACTCGAGGTTACTGGCAGATCCTACTAACTAAACGAGCCCAGCGTTACGCTGCTTTTGGGACAATTTTTGGAACATTTAAACGCTTAACGTTACTTTTAGGGTTAATAAATGTACAGTATGATATTAGCCGCTTAATGGCGGGATTATTAAGAAACTGTGAAGAATTTGCTGTACCCTAAATTGACGATGTTGCAGTATTCTCGCAAACCTGGGAAGAACATTTGAAGCACTTCGAAATTAGATGAAAATTGCTAAACTGCATATTAAGCAATCGAACTGTCAGTTTGATCATACGACCTTTAAATACCTAGGTCATGTAGTAAGTGAAAGAAGACTAGCAGAAATAAAAATCCAAGCCGTAAAGGACTTCCCTAAACCTACGACGAAAACACAAGTCTGGTCATTTTTAGGACTTCCAGTGTGTTATCAAAGGTATATTTCTAAATTGTCTGTGATTTTTGCAACACTGACAGATTTGTTAAAAGGAAAATATTGCAAATCAACAATAAATTGAACTGATGACTGCGAAAACGCTTTTGATGAACTCAAGAAACGGTTAACACAAAATCCAGTTTTATACAGTCCGAACTTATCTCAACCATTTATCGTTCAGTGCGACCCTTCGAATATTGGTATTGGCGTTGTATTATCACAGAAAGGCGAAGAACATCGAATAATATTTCTTAGCAAAAAGTGTTCACCTGCTGAGCAGAAGTACAGAACAATCGAAAGGAGGTGTGCTACCATTGTCTTTGCAGTACAAAAGTTAAAATTCTACCTAGATGAACCTTATAAGTTCCTTATTCAGAATGATCATCATCCTCTAGTATGGTTGGATAAAAACACTGAAACTAATCCTAGACTATTACGATGGGCTTTGATCTTACAACATTTTAACTATCAAGTAGCGCATTGAAAGGGGAAGCCCCATCAAAATGCTGACAGTTTAAGTCGTTGTATCCAAACATCTCACAACTAAAAATATACATTTTAGGAAGTTTAAAACTTCATTGTTTAAATTTTTGTAATATACAAATTTATTTAAATTTTGTATTTATTACATTTTATATGTTTATTTAAACTGAACATCTTTCGCTTGTAAAAAAAATAATGTATTTAAACTGATCATTTTCTTGAAGGTTCCATCAATTTGAAAGAAAAAAAACTTTTTTTCGAAAAGTTCCCCGTGAGGGAAGGAATTTAAGACTGTAACGTATTTGCGTTGCTACGCTACCAACATTAATTCCACTAAGAAATGTAAATTACCGCAGAGGATTATCCGCAAAGAATATCCGCAGACGATGCGCGCGCTTATAAAAAGTTTTTCAGTTATTCTGCAAGTTTTGACTAATAAAGTTGGTTGTTCATTTAAAAATGGTGAGAGTTCTTTAAAAATTCATTACAATAGAAACGAGTCAGTTTCCCTTAAAAAGGATTTCCAAGGGGCATCCACCCCTTTTCGTGTGACGACTAATGGTAAAGGACAAAAAAAAAATTAAAAAAGAACTAACAAGTACGGTCTGGATATGTATATTCACGGTCAAGTACGGTCTGGATATGCATATCATATATATGATATGTATATTATGGGCACATATTTAATGGTCATTAAGAATAAAGTGTATATACAAGATTGCATTTTGCAATTTGTATATACAAATTGCAGAATGCAATTTTTTTAGCACTGAATTTCAAAAAGATACTTTTTAACTAGAATGTAAATAAAAAAAAAATATATATATCGGATAGATATTTCTGCTAATACTAATTATTGCATATTTAATAACTAGAAGGGTAATAATTTGTCAAATAAAGCAGAATTTTTCAGAAATTAATGCTTTTTGGCAGATAAATAAAGGGTGCTTACGTGTTATTCCGTCGACCGACTAAGTAGTGCGATTTAGTGCCAGGTTATGAATGACCACTTTCTTTATATTCTACAGGTACCGATTACCGAATGTTGGCGAAATTTTGAGCAACCGCTGAAAAGATAACATATAATAAGAAAAAAAAAATATTTTTTTCTGAGGAAACCTTAATTCTAAAATAACGTAATCCTCGCTTCTTACACACACACACACACACATATGTATATAATAGTTCTTACTTACATTTGATTCTTTGTTAATATTTTTATATACATATATTAATATAATTTATTTCCTAAACAGTATTGATTAATTGATTATATTATCTCCTAAGTTTAATTAAAGTAGAATTATTTTAAAAGTGTGCATCCATACTGGTAAGTTATATTTTGAAAGATGTTTTGAAGTAATTTGAAAGCAAAATGTTAATAATGTTTTAACGGGGACTGGAGTTAAATCATCACGAAGAATAATATTTCAATTGTAAAAAGAAAAATTAAAACATGTAATCATTGTCATTGATCGGAAATTAGTTGACTTTTCAAGGGGAACAAACCAACTCCCGTTCAATGAACAATAATTGATAAAAATACGTAAATAAGGAAGTGTTTCGTCTTTACTCGAGTTTAAGTTAAAGCCAAACCGGCAATTCTAGTCAGGCCAAATATTTCCGCGAATAGTAGGAATTATGAACCAATGCTGATACTCAAAGAACTTATTCTTATGAAGCATTTTAGTCAATTCAATTTGGAGTAAAAATCAATTACTGCAGAGAAATCCTATAAAACTCGAGTAACCGTCCCCGATACTTTCATGTTTATGCATTTGAGTACTATAATATTTGTAGAAATAAAACATTGGAAATTGTCATTATGAAATCGAATTCAAAGTAAAGTTGAAATAAACAAAGAAGATTATAAAAAAAGGATAAATAATGCAAACTTTGTAAAAACAAATCAAAGAAAATATAAAAATAATATAAAAATAATATAAATAAGATCAGTGAATGTACATGAAGATATAAAGGCCAGAAAAGGTATTAAGGAACTTACATTCTTTCTAGTGGGGGAGTTGGCAAAGTGTTCTCTTCGTGTCTGACTCAGAAGTGTAGGGTGTCCGAAAATTCTTAGCGGCAGTAGGGGCTTTGAATAATATCAGTCGGTAAGACTTGGGTGAAGTAATTTATGGTAGTGGGTGGGACTTGGAATTCTTGAGGGATGTTTTTTGTGGAGTTCTTATCTGAGAGAGACCGTCTGTTAAGATTTTTTTGAAAATACTAGTGAATGGAAATTAATTTCTGGCTAATTGTCGTGTCGCAATGATTAAGAATTTAAGAAAGGAAAAAGGCATTTTCACTGTCCAAGAGCTAATAGACAGTCTAAAGGCATGAAATAGGCCCATTTTTTTAGTAACAGTATAGTAACAGTATATGTCTGAAGACAATTAGCTTTTTACAATATAAACAATTGAGTAATTACACTATGTACAAATCTTCCAACTGACAGTCATCCAACTTATACCGCCTTCTCAGGTTTAGGAATAAATTATCATATCCCTATCAGTTAAATGATTTAGAATGAGTATTTAACGCCTGCTCTTTTAAGGCAATGGTTGATAAATTGAAAGGGAATTAGATTATTTTTGAGAATTTTGATAATCTAATTCCCTTTCAATAATTCAAATAATCTAATTCCCTTTCTATAATTCAAATAATTTAATCAGTAATTGATTTTTACTCCAAATTGAATTGACTAAAATGCTTCATAAGAATAAGTTCTTTGAGTATCAGCATTGGTTCATAATTCCTACTATTCGCGGAAATATTTGGCCTGACTAGAATTGCCGGTTTGGCTTTAACTTATAACTCGAGTAAAAACGAAGCACTTCCTTATTTACGTATTTTTATCAATTATTGTTCATTGAACGGGAGTTGGTTTGTTCCCCTTGAAAAGTCAACTAATTTCCGATCAATGACAATGATTACATGTTTTAATTTTTCTTTTTACAATTGAAATATTATTCTTCGTGATGATTTAACTCCAGTCCCCGTTAAAACATTATTAACATTTTGCTTTCAAATTACTTCAAAACATCTTTCAAAATATAACTTACCAGCGTGAATGCACACTTTTAAAATAATTCTACTTTAATTAAACTTAGGAGATAATATAATCAATTAATCAATACTGTTTAGGAAATAAATTATTATTAACTAACTTTGCAGCAATTGCGCAAGTAATAATAACTTGTATTCGCACTAAATGGATTTAAGATCATATATTAATATATATATGTATGGGGTGTATTCTGTTGAAATAAAAATGCGAACGATGAAAAAATTAAATGAATGAGTTTATAAATTTTCTTGAAACAAACAATGAATATTGAGCGAGCAGTAAATATAAAAACAATAAAAATAAAATTAGTAAAATTAATAGTAAAGATTAAAGATAAAAGGAAAACGAATTGTTACTTTTCCCATTACGAATCATTAGGAGTTTTATATCATGAGAAATGCAACAAGTAACCATATTGCTGAACTATAGAATGAGCAATTTGATAAATCCAATAATAGTATCATGTGGATCTCAATAACATAAGGGATACAGAAGTATTTTAATACATTTTTAACTTACTTCCATTCTGAATTTCGCTACTGCGACTGAAATATTTTCAGCGCTTACTCTCACCAAAGTGCAGATGAAAAGCATTATAAATTTGATAAGCGAAAGAATTCCGCAAATTTCAACCTAGAGAGCACCGCTCGGTTCTTGTCAGGAGAAAACTTGTTACATCTTCGCCTCTCCAATTTCCATACACGAAACGCCTTTTTTATATTTTTTTACAACTTTTGCTTACCATTCCAAAACGTGTGACAGGCGCATCCCACAATCCCACGCGCGCCATTCCTTATTCAGGACTCCGGAACGGCCGGCGCAACCCACATAACTGGAGAAATCGTCACTCCGAGCGGATGTGCGATTTTCCTGTTCCCAGGAGAATATACAACGTGGTTTCTCTGCGTGTTAGGATCGGCGTCAGTATTGGCACATTTTCGGATCGGCATTCTATGATTTAAGGGAGGAATTATATCGGGTCTTATAGTGTGTGGAATACTGTTACAAAGTACTGAAACGATATTAAATATATAAATATACTCATAAATTTTAAACTTTTAATATTTAAATATATCCAAGGCAGGAAATGTTTCACCATAGAATGTAAGCTCTCTCCTTATCTCAAGAGTGCTTTATAAAAAATACAAAAAAAAAAAACTGATTTATTTTTGAAGAGATTGATATATACTCAAAAATTCATTTTAATTTATGGATGTTTACATAATTAGTATTTTTAAAATTTCTGTAATTCATTATATTATAATGCAAATTGAGATTCTCTAGGAATAAGTGCAAATTACAATTTGTTGAGAAGCTGTTTTAAGTGAAAAATATTCTTTTCTTTCGGGTCTGAAGTAACTGAAAATTGTGTTAAATTTGGACAAAACTGTCTTGCTGTGAATAACGTTTAGAATTACACTATTGAAGTAAGAAGATACAAGACTCCATGGCGTCATTTATGAGCCTTATTGTGATATTTTTTGGACTATTCTGCATTTGGAGCAGACAAGGTATGTGGCTAACTATATTTGTTGTAATAATTTAAAGCTTATAACACAAAAAATGGGAGCTACACGCTCATGAAAGTAAAAATGGGCGAAAAATGTCTAAATGTATCCATTCCACTTAAAAAGAAATAACGAAAACTAACAATATGTGTGTCATTCTGCTTTATTAATATATTGACACTTTTCTACGGTTAATTTCTCTCTTTCTTAGAAAAACCTCATCTATAATCACAGTATAAAGAAGATAAAATAACATAATTAATAATTTATAATTTGATATCATTTACTGATATTATGAATACAAATAATTTAATGGCGCATCAATAAAAATAATTTTAATTGCAATAAAAATAATTTTAAGACTTGTTATTTTTTGCGTTGGAATTATACATATTAGAAAAAGGGTATATTAAAATCAGCCACTATAAAATAGCCCAAAATTTCCTATTAAATTACAGTAAAAATTTGTTGCTACATATACCTCAGTATGAGTGCTCTCGAAGTAGATAAAGGTGAAAATTTTTATAAAGATATAACTTATTCAATACCGCTTATTCGCTACAGCTGCATATATAACTGAGTACAAGAAAAAACTGTATACTGTATAAAAACAGTACCTATAAATGTACTTATAAAAACTTTGCATAACGATTTATATCTGTAGTTACTCTCTTCATGAGCGCGATATAAGTTTTAAAATTTAGTTTCAATAATTTAATTTTTAGATACCACTTGATATGACTATGATTCGTATATAAGCAACGAATATATTCAGAGATTAATAAGTATGTAAGCACAACATTTACATTTATCTGATTACAAGCGAAATAAATTTTGCATATTTATTAATCACGTATGAATGCTGTAAATTTAATTAGTCTTTTTTTACACTGTGCTATTATAAGTTCCAAATGCTGAATATGACTTATCAATTGAATCCATTACTAAATTTAGCTTATTAGAACAATTTTAGCATAGATTATCATAGTAAATAACGTTTTATTTATTGAATGTTTTTTTATTTCCATAAATATAATGAATAGTCGTTGTAATTAATCATATATATTACACTATTGAATTTTATTTTTACTTGAGATCTTATTATTTATCACCTTATCTTATTATTTATATACTTGAGATCTTATTATTGTATCTTTACTTGAGATCTTATTATTTATCACCAAAATTATGTAATGTAGGTTAAAGAAACTACACCGAAATGTTACAAAAGTCACACAATTTTTAAACTCGCTAAAAATGAATCTTAGTTACACTGAAGTTTAACTATGCTACGGATAAAATATTATCCGTAAAAAATTATCTGCTGCTGATAAAATTATTATCTTTAGCGGCTGATTAATTATATTTTGATTTGATTTGCCTGATTTATGTACGGAGGCAGAGAAATGGTTAACATTTTTATTTCTCTGCCTGTTAACTAAGCGCACAACATGAAAGAAAACGGTCTTTGATGATTCATTCCTTTAATGCTAACAAACTTCTTTCTAGACGCTAAACAGAAAAGTTAATTCGGCTCATATGCGCTTGTAAAACTTTGCATTCCGTTCGAATAAAATGCATTTCATTCATTTAGCTTGAAAGACTGAATATTAAAGCAGATATATTGATATCAGATAATATGCCCTAATAACTGAAACCTCATGGATAACAATATCAATCATATATAATACTATCCAAATCTGACAAATAACGTTAATATATGGCACATTTCTTCTGTAATGTAACTGTAATAAATACCAAAGTAAAATATATAAGAATGTTTTAAAGTATTCTATTTCCGTGTAAAGTATTCTAAAGCAAGTTATTCATTTTTGATGGTATCTAATTTTTGAATTCTTTTGAGAAATTTCAAATTAGAAAGAAAGTGCATTTTATTTCCCAGAAAGACATTTTTCTGGACATCCTTGCGAAACAAGTATATTGGAATAAAAATGATTTAAGGCAACGAAAGTTGGAAAAAAAATGTTTTCAAGAAACACCCGTAGTCTGGTCAGAGCCATTAAAAATATCTGACCCATATCAATTCTTCAAATTTGTTAAAATATTTGTTGTTTGTATACTGGAGCCACAGCTTTTGGTAACTTTTTGGCGAGCTAACTACAATTTCTCTTCTCCTTTCCTTAATTTTGTAGCATATTGATATATATATATATATGACATGTTCTCGGAAGACATCTTTTTAATTTAATGTATTTAGATTTTAGGGAACATTAGTAGATGTAGAAGTTACTAGATAAACAAACTTAAACATTAAGAAATGAAAAAAATGGCCCCTTGACGGTCTTAAAAAGTGGTATCTGAAAGTTTATAATTTTATAAAAATGTAGGACATAAAAACTCGTAGAAAATATTTCAGCAGATAGACAGATAATAATATATTTTCCTTATTACTCTTCATTACTGAGAGAATTAAAAAACAAATTTTAAATAATCAATAGAAGTCCATTAAAATGACACATTTACATGTTAGTGAATTAATTAATTTATTAAATTTTAAATGAATTCACAGAATTAGCCAGATATAAGAAAAAATATGGATGCAATAAAATAGATTAAAATTCCTGTGTATTTATAAAAAAAGATTTAAGAATGTTAACATCTTAAAATATTAAACATCATTACATTTTATTTTTTTTAAATTTCTAATCAATGCAAACATTGCATTTTTTAAATTTAATCTAGCTTTTAAGTCAAAACATTTCAGAGGAAATTAAGATGCTGAATATACAATGTAAAATTCATATTTAGAATAATTTCTAACTTCAAAATATACCTATTCCCCTGGGATCTCCTGTTACGAAATGCATTCATTGTAAGCGAATAACTGATACTGCAATACTTCATCTACTGATAGAAACGTATTCTAAAATTCTTGCTTGGAATGTTGCCAAAGGCTACCAACTATTCGCACTGGGCTTTTGGTATCGTAGCAAAACTTCTCATTTACACGAACTCTTTTATTCATCGAAATAAGAAAAATTACACGTACTTGGTTTCAAGATCTATAGGAAGAAATCAACTTATTTGCTGTACGTGCAGGAGACTTTGTAGCATTCTGATCGCTGAGGAAAAAAATCCGAAAAAATGTGCTTGCATATGAACGCCGACAGACAATAATAAATAGTTCATATTGTTAATTTTTGTTTGAAAAATCATAGCCTAAACTCTGTTTATATCTGTTATTGACAGTAAATTTCATTCAAGCTGAAATATTTATTTATGTATTGGTCTACTTCAAAAATAAGAATATTTGAGAAAATGAGCATTTTTTACTAATACTATCTTAATTAATCATATGATATTCGCAATACAGCGTCAAAAATACTGGACGAACAGTATATGATTTTTAATGACCATTTGAAACAAATATAGTGTATCATGTTAACAACTCGAAGAAGAGATTTATTGCTTTTAAAATTAAAATTTCATATCCTAGCACAACAGTAAATTTGTTCGCTGATAGTATGTGAGAATTAAAGGCTACGACTGAAGTGATATTACAACAACTGAAATATGAGAAATAATTTTATTGTAAACCTCGTGCGGAAAGGCAAACTTGTATACAGAAGAAGAGAGGCTGGAATACTGCATAACTACGATTTGTGATAATTCAATCTTTCATTTATTAAATGCAATCAAATACGTCCATAAGATGTTAATTATGAAGGAATAACACTATAGCAATTATTTTTATATTATCCCTTCCGTTCGTCACAAATATTTTGTAACTTAAGTTTAAAAATCCGACACTGTGTTATGTATTTTTAACTTCCCAGAGTTAATTCTTAAAACAGTAACTGCATTATAATTGCTTCGATTTAAAATATTTCTGTAGGTAAACTCGAATCTGAATGCATATATAAATAAAATGGCAATCTTTTATTTCTACGAGGTTTTTATTATAAAAGGCCTATTAGTCTCGAAACGCGATATTATGTTTTCCATATATGCGTATATGCGTTGTTTCACTTTTTATTCGAGTTTGCTATCCAGAAAATGTAAGATTATTTCAGTTTTAATATGTCTCATTGATTCACATATGAAGCTATCTAAAAGCAATAGACGCAATTCTTACAAATATTATTTTTTTTACATTTTTAATCTGAGAAATTGAAATAAAAATGCATTTCATTCCTTCACGATATATCTAATGAAAACATTAATTATTTTTTAGAATTGTTGTGTTGTGTATATTTTGTCACGAATCAAATACACCTAATTCTCATGTTAGTCTGAATGTATATATATCTAGCATACCATATAACGTTTCACTATTCCATCTAGGCTGTCTGTATTGTTAATCTCTACTGATAAATCACATTAAATTTTACAAGAGCCCTTTTGGGAATCCGATACAATCTGAATCCTATAGGATTTTATATCATTATTTTTACTGTTCAAATATGTTTTCAAAATTTCTCAGTTTTAATAGCAGTTTCTTTGGACTTAATAAGAAGGCAGTTGTGAAATTGCAGTGTTCTTCATTTCAATCTCAGGATCTATATTATTGTCAAATGCAATTAAAGTAGAGTACACTGTGAAAAAAAAAAGAGGGGCACAGTTCTATACTTCTATTTCTACTGGGGCGATTGACGAAATTCAACTTGCGTTTTTCATTTTTCGAAAGCGCGACTTAGGATATGTATTAGATTTATATACAACATTGTTCTACTATAGGTGTTTTAACCCAAAATCATATTTTTTCTGAAATGAAATGTCAATCTTTTTGCATAGTTCGATTCTACGGCTCAAATCACGCCAAACTGCCAAGTTTTATAAAAATCGCACGAGAAGTGTTCAGAAAATTATCTCTCAAAATTTTAGCTCCTCAGTATTGATTGAATTTGGTATTTATTTATTATTTATCTCTTTTTTATTAAACTTATTTGATATTTCCTTTCGCATTTCAAAATTTAGGTTCATACCAAACAGCATTCGCCCATTGTTTATGATTTGCTTTTAAATTTATATAAATTTTTCGAAAACAATTTTGAATGATAATCTGTTTTTAACATCATCTTCATGTAGATGTATTTCTAAGCATACCTGCAAAAAAATATAGTTTTTATTCAATATTTCCAAAGATATACGTGAATTTATGCATAGGCGCGTTTTGAAATTTGGAATATAAAAGGATAGTAACATCAAATGTGGCTTAAGCACTTATATTTTATTTTATTGGTACTTTTCCATTTTGCCGGTGCAGGCGATAAAGTCGCCAAAACTGGTGTAACCGATACGAAGCGGTATATCCTCGCTGGTAACCTTTTACGCCTCATTTTCAAAACAAGTCGCAGCCATTTCTTATTAGATTGACTGTTTCTTTCAATACTGGAGTAAAATTAAATAGAATTTTTACCAGATAGTTTAATTTTATGCCTAAGGCCATTCGCGGTAATTAAGTCAATTAGGATGTAATCACATCGCTCACCCGAAGGTGAAAATATAGAAAAGGCAAAGTCAAGGGTTAAATTCATCAACTCTAATGACAATGCATTAGCGAAGTAAAGCACTGCGGTTTTACATAATTTCTGCGTAAGCTGTTCGTACGAATTTAAATAATTCCTGCATTTAAATTTGTTGAAATTAATATAGATAATTAGATTTTTGTAGCGTAGTTTACGTAGATGAGATTGGGTCACGTGATATGAACCGGAGAATCAGGATATTGTACCGGGAAACCATAGTAAATTCTCAAATTAATGTCTTTCTACAAAAATTTAAACGATATTGAAAATTTTATGCCTTCAGAATAATAAACTTTTAGCTATTTGTTAACATTTTGTTAACATGTATATTGTATGTTGTCGCCAATAAAGTCTGTTTGGCGAGATTTGCGCCGGCGAAACGGAAAAGTATCATTTATTTATATATTTATTTGTTTATTTTCATACAATTTTTAGGTGATGCGTTTAATGAGATATTTAGTCCAAATTAAAGATGACAACTGTTAATTACACGCAGAACGCTAATCTATCCGAGATGAAATGTCAAACTAACCAATTTTAGTTTTGAAGTAAAGTAGTTACTTAGTTTTGAAATTGGTAGTTAAATTTAAATGAAATTTACAGAATGTAAATTTTTGGGCTTAAGAAATGAAATAAGTTTTTGTAACAGATAACTCATACTTTTTCAGAATTTAAAAAAACTTTTTCGAAGTTCTTTCAGACATTTGTTTTGATTACAGTACTTAGGTATCATCCCGTCGAACGTGAAAGTTGGCTATTATAGAACCATGAAAGCTAGCGGAGATGATGCAAAATTTGCGCCACGAAATTCTAGATTGTATTGAAATTCATGTATTGCTTCTCAAATTGAATACAAAGCTCAGAACTTTGAAAGCGAATTAGATATTTTAATTATGAATTTTGAATCGAAAGGTTAATATTGTCTCCAGGATCGAAGATCGATAACATTAAAAAGTTTAATACCTGCTTAAGTACATTATAATATCCACACACATTTCTCTGCGATTAACTTTTATACGAAAGGAGAAGTTGATTGTGACACATACGTAGTCTCCTCTGCTTCATTATAAAACTATAATCCTTATAACGCACCTAAAATAATTTGTAGGAAGAAAAGTTTTAGCAGTGGAAATTAGAAAACTTTAGATGAGACAAAATTAAGATTTATTCAAAACTGACGAACTTCAGCTTCTTATTTAAGAATATTTAGTTCATCAGGATTAATATTATTTAAGCCAAACAATAAACAATTAATATGTAATTAATGCTATCATTTATTAAATATTTATATAAATTATTTTTTAGTTATCTACTTCTAAACTGTAGAGTTATTTCTATTCGGCATAAGTTTAGAAAGAGTTTATATACAAATTCTTGCATTTTTTTTTTTTTTTTTTTTTGTGACTTAGCCATCTTCTAGTCATTAGAAAGAAAGAAATTACTTTATTTATCTTACTAAATGGAAATAATGTATAATTGTATAAAAATTTTAAAATATATTTATGTGATTTTTTTATTTCTGAATTTTGAAAACTTTTTTGTTCCGCAGTATGATAACAATGCGTTTTGAAATACTATGCCCACTTGAACTGCGTGAAACTTTAAAGTTAACAACAAGTAAATTCTCAACCAAAAGTGATAAATACTCATGTATAAAATTGAGAATTTTTTCTTCAAGAACTTACCGTTTTCTAAAATTTTGTTGCAACCAGTTTATTTATTAAAAGCTAATAATGATGAAATTTTTTGTGAAAAGTGTTTATTTAAACTAAAATCTAAGCTGAATGATGAATTTCAGAAAGCAGTGTTACAAATAAAAACATTTTTTCCGGCTTAACATGTTTTAATAATACGCAATACTTCAAGTTTTATTTGAGCATACGCACGGCGGAAATATCAGAATGGGAGATTTAATCGTTTCCTTTAATTATCTTATTAATTCACAATTTCGTTTAATCTTATACGCTCATAATTTCCTTAGTTCTCACTGGTTTTGTTATTCGATGTAACTTTAAATCCTTATCTTCCAAGTTTTAAATTGTCTACAGTGTAACTACCTTCTCTATTTCAAACAAAAATATAATGCCTTTATTTTACTTTTTAAATTATCAAAAACT
Source organism: Stegodyphus dumicola (assembly GCF_044657685.1). Lineage (NCBI taxonomy): Eukaryota > Metazoa > Arthropoda > Arachnida > Araneae > Eresidae > Stegodyphus > Stegodyphus dumicola. The sequence goes on along the minus strand of NC_140772.1, from coordinate 90,575,481 downwards.
GATCATATTTATAATACGGGCACTGCATAATATTTATAATATACATATTTGATAAATTTTATAAATATTTAAACCAAATAAAAATGTTTCTTATACCATATATTATGTACCTGCGTTCAGACGAACAACTTTTACTCCACTTATCAGGATTAATTCGCTTTACGGAATTATAGTCAGCCTGGGAGGAAATTCAATAGACAGCTCCAGGGTAGGACTTGAATATATATTGATTCGACTTATTATGTATGCAGATATTATACTCTTGCCTTAAGTATGCAGATATTATACTCTTGCATACTTGAGTGTTTACACTTCTTTGTGTCACGATAGTATATTGTCGTGCAGTTTTCAAGATATATCTTCTCATAGTTTAACTTTTAGTAACTTGTTTTCAAAGCTTTATTCAGTTAACTCCTACTTATCTCTAAAATATTATGCGAATATTATATAAATAATTTTTTTATTTTTAGCTACAGCTTGCACGATTACAAACTAAATATAATGTCACTAAAACTAAACAGCTGAATTAAACAATTACAAATAGCTGAATTAAAACTTTGTTGACAAAACAACGGTCCTTAAAGAGACATTTAGGTTGTATGTTAGCTCTTAAGCACCATAATAAATTTTAAGTTTCACTTGTTAAGTCTATCACTAAACAGATCCTACGAGAGAACGGGATAAAAGCAGCTACATTATGATGTGACCGAAACTGCATTTAACGACTCACTCACAATTTGCTGCTAACAATTCACAGTATTTAAACGCTTTTGTAACCTTTCCAAGCAATTAATTTAAAGCATATTTATTTATAGTCAGCTTAAAATGGTATATCAGGAACAAAGTAGTACCGACATAAAATGAACAACAAGTAATTTGATTAGCAACTTAATATAACCACAATAGTTTATAATGTAACGTCAGGGCATTTATAATTCACCTGAGCATTCTACATTGTATAACATTTGTAGTACAGTATTATACAATTGGCCTGGTAAATTGCCAGTTCTCACACAATTCGACCGTAACGTGATCTAAAATATATAACTAATTCTTTCAGATTACGTCTACAGTCAACTCTCGATTAACGCGGACGATACCGGGATCGTTGTACGGTTAATACACAATCACTGGTAATCCGTCAGAAAACAACGCAAAAAGTAATAATCATAATAATTATATACTATAATAAACAGAAAACGGTATTTACAATTCAAATGTATTTTTCAGCAGCTTACCCTTGAGAACAGTTTCCTTTGTTTATGCAAATTAAATCAGTATATTAAACAAAAAACAAGGAAAACGATAAATAATTATTTTAGAAATTAAAAAAATTATTTATGGCGTAGAGCAGCATTCACAAGAATTCTTCAACAGCGTCACTTAGTTCAAACTCTAGTAAAATGCAGAAAGTTTTTTTTTTCTTTTTTGATATTATACATATGTGTTTATTTTTATAATAATATCCTTAATTTGTATAAATCATAACTCATCTAATATATGGGATGTGCAAGATGAATTTATAAGTTTTGTAAATATTTGCATAATTAATGTACTTAAAGAAAAGTAATTCTAAAGCTTATAACGTTGCGCGCCTCTAACTAGCACGCAACCAAGAGGTGACTGTGAAAGCTTGTATAAACCACAGAGTCTTATAAAGGGTTAAGTCCCTTTTTATTCAACGTAATAAATTACAATGGCGTCCTCTTGACGCTTACAGACTGTGCCCACTAGGCAGTCAAATAAAAATAAGAACCTGAAAAGAAAGTAAAGACAATATTCTAACTACGAGGCTCTCTAAAATAACTAACTCACCGCGTTTTACAAATACCGCAGCTAATTCAACAGACTTGAAGCTCACTGGAACAATTGCAACTACTTCCCGCCAAGCACATAGGCCGCAACGCGGGGTTCTTCAATTCTCGACTTCTACCTCCGCGCTCGCTAAGTAAGAATAACTCTCTCACCGAACTCGTTTCCTTCTATTTAAATCATAATACTTCCGCTGATAATTTGAATCCTTGCGCGTTCTACTCAAATTTACATATTCTGGCATTGGCAGTTCCAGGGGAAAGTAAGGCTTGACAGGAAAGATAGTTTAAACTTAAAATAAATGTTAGTTAAAATAAATATAAACCCTACATTTGCCGCTGCCAGAATTTGGAAAACTTGGAAGCAGGTCCTACAAACGACCTGTTGTAAGTTTATCTAATTCTGAACTAACTGGCGAAAGCCTCGTTTACACAAAAAAATCTTATGTAACAATTATATATTAAAATTCTGTTAGTCGTTACAAAGCTTTCTTCTTACAGCAACTTTTCCTGGACTTCATCAATCAATCTTGGTCTTTCCTTCCAGCATCTGGAAGGAATAAGTATCAGTATCTTTCTACATACATTATAATTTACACTTTCTTGACACAATAAATTTTTGTTTTTAACGTTTCGTTTTTCTTAGTTATTGCTTACTTCACATTCATTCAATTTTTCAAGCATTAATTTAACTTTACCCTGGCTCTCCACCATGTGTGGTGTCAAACGGGAATATTCGTGTTTTAGTCTTACAACACTTCCCCTAACCACCCTGATTTGTTAGAATTCAACAACCAAATAGACACACCTTACTCGACATTCTACAACTCAATGAGCTACTTTAATATTCTTAAAAATTCAAATGTAGGTGGAGAACCCTACAAAACATATTCATTCTAACTTCCCCCTCATTCATCTTTAAACATGCAGGCTTTCGCTCTAAAGCATGACTTTATCTACAATTTACTACATAAATTTTGACTTCATTGCTTTTAAGCATTCACTTTTAGCATCTACAATTTTATGCTTCTAGACTAAATTCTACTTTTACATAACCTTCAAGTATTTACATACATTTAGAAAAGTTTAATACATATGCTTTTTACAATTTACCATAAAATGAATAAGAGAAAATAAATTTTTACTTTACTCATTCTTCGCCAAGCTGGCGGCACTGAAACTAAAATTCTTATTAATATAAGAATACGAAGTTATTTTTATCTTCGGCCAAATTTTGGCTTTAACATAACAGAATTAGTCTTTCGACCAACAGAAAATGCTTGTTTTTAGCTTTTACACTTAAAGAAAATAATACTTTTGCTTTAGCTAAATAAAGTAAAACAAAACTAAGTCTCAACCGAGACATATTGACTTTCGTCAAAACATAGAACTTCGTACTTATGCATAACATTTCGGAACAAAACAGAAAGAAAAATTTATAGAAGGTTTTAACTTATCTTTGAGTTTTCGATGCTTGAAATTCCGTCATCCGTTTTTGGCAAAATTGATCCCAAGTTAGAGGTTTCATGGATGTCAATCTTCTCCTTATTGATCTCCGAGTGTCGTCCCCGTTGCTCTTTCTTTTGCGTCCTCTACATGCTGGCCTCTTGACAGAGTAATCGTCTGGTTGTTGGCCTTTGCGTTTCTGCCTGGGACGGCTGGTCGTGACGTCCTCCGGTCTGGAGTCCTTCTTGAATTTCTTCTGTTCGTCGTATTTTTGTGCCTCCTGTTGGCGTTTCAGTTTCCGGAACGGCGGCCTTGCTGGCACCTGACTCTGTGGCCGTGTGCGCGTTCTCCTTGATGTGTAATTTCTCCTGCCATCTTTTGTAGGTGGTGTTTTCGTCTTTACCACGGTTTCTTTACCCGGTTCATCTGTATTTTTGTTTTTCTTAAACGCCGGAGTTTGAAAATCCTTTTTTCTTTTTGATACCGACGTCCGGGTTGTAGAAGTGCTAGGTCTCTCTTCAGTTCTCCGTTTCTTGGGTGGTGGAATAGTTGTTGCAGTCTCTGGCCCTTCTATTTCGTTTAGACTTGAGTCCTGCAAGAAACTTTTAAGGATTTCAAAATCATTTGGATTATAGTATTTTTTCACCTGGTCGGGACTTGCTTTACAGATTTCCCCTCTCTCGTTTTTAAGATATAAGACTACTCCTTTGATTTCCTGAATTACATAGGGGCCTTCAAACTTTGGACCTAGCTTTGCCATAAAATTGTCTGGGGCACTTGATAAAGAAAATTTCCGTTTCAATACTTTATCCCCAACTTTAAAATCTGCTTCACGGCGTTTTCTATCATAATATAACTTCTGTCTATTTCTTGCCGTATCCGAGGTTTTAAGCGCCTGATCAATCAACTTTTGCACGTCTTGTTGTCTAAATTCCTGCTCTCTTTGTTGCACAAAGAATAATTTATCTAAAGGCGTAATTAACTTTCTGCCTAAAAATAATTCTGCTGGAGTTTTTCCCGTAGTATCATGATGTGCCGTTCTTAAAGCATAAGCTAATTCATTTATGTAGCCATCCCAGCGCTTGTGATGTGTGCTAACGTAACTGCGAATTATTTTTACAATGTTTTTATTAACTCTTTCTGCTATGTTAGCCTGTGGTCTATACGGAACCATTTTGATATGGCGTATGCCAAGTCCATTGCATATGTTTTCAAATATTTGACTAATGAACTGTTTTCCGTTATCGCTAATAACCTTTATCGGTGCACCGTATTTTAAAATGTATCTGTGTAAGAATGCATCTGCGACTGTTTTGGCTGACGCGCGTTTAAGTGGAACAATTTCTATCCATTTTGAAAAATGATCTACTATTACTAAAAGAAAACGATTTTTATTTAACTCGCTCTGGGGGAAGGGACCAAGGAGATCTATGCCTAAAATTTCATTCGGAAATGTAGCGCGAATGCTATTTAAGTACCCGGCCGGGCTGTAATTAATATCATTTATTAACTGACATTGATTGCAGGACCTGACATACGCCGTTACTATTTTGTATAATTGGGGGAAATATACCGCCTCGCGTACCCTTTTTAAAGTCTTTCTGACCCCTAGGTGGCCCGCTGTTTTTTCTTCGTGCAACTCCTTCAAAATGCTTAATCGAAGCGAGGCTGGGATGACTGGCTTATACTCAAGATTTTCGTTTGTTGTTTTCGTATAAAATAATAAATTATGTATTATTTCATAGTTTTTTTGCTCTATTTCTTATCGCATCGATATCTGTATGCTCAAAGCTTTCGGGGTCTTTCAAATAAGCATAGATATTTCCAAATTCAGGATCAGCTTTCAGTTCAGTAATAACCGTATCTCTAGAATCTAAAATTTTTCAAGTCAACACAGCGCATTTAAGTTCATTTCCTTCATCGTCCAGTTTTATACGAGAAAGTGCGTCAGCTACATTGTTTTCCTTACCCGGTTTATATTTTATTGTGATATTATATTCTTGGAGTTTTAAAGCCCATCTTATTAACCTGGGCGTTAGGTTTTTTCCCGAGTAAAGTCTACCAACAGCCGCATGATCCGAAAAGACTGTTACTGGCGATTTGCCGAAATAAACTCGAAATTTGTGTACAGCCATTAATACGGCTAATGTTTCTCTTTCTGTAGCTGTATAATTCCTTTGTGTCTGATTCAATGTTTTACTAAAAAATGCCAGCGGATGGTTATTTTGCATAAGAACCGCACCCACCGCATAGTCTGACGCATCTGCTGCAATTTCCAGGTTTTCGTCCCCCTCAGGGAATTTTAAAACAGGGACATTAATAAGCGCTTCTTTTAATCTTTCAAAAGCTGTGTTAGCTTCCGCTGTCCACGTAAGTTTACTCTTTTTTTTTTGATTACTAAGAGTGGTTCAACAATATCAGCGAAATCTTTTATGAAAGATCGATAGTAAGAACATAATCCAAGGAAAGACGAAAGTTTCTTGGCGGTGTTGGGCGGTGGGAAATTCTTAATAGCTTTTATTTTTGAATCTTGCGTTTCTATACCCTTTTGCGAAATTTTATAACCGAGATATTTAAGTTCTTTAGTTGCGAACTTGCATTTTGAGGCGTTAATTGTAAGACCGGCCTCTTTTAATAATTTGAAAACTTGTTCGAGGTCATTAATGTGTTGTTCCAACGTACTACTCGTTATAATTATATCATCTAGATAAATTAAAGTTGATTTTCCTAGGACAGGCTTTAGAACAATGTCCATAGCTCTCTGGAATGTTGATGGGGCCCCACACAACCCAAAAGGCATGCGTGAAAATGCATAAGTGCCCGATTTTGTTATAAACGCGGTTTTATGTATATCTTCGGGTCTCATAGCTATTTGATAGTAGCCAGATGTTAAGTCCAAAGTAGACATATATCTCGTCGATTTGATCTGTCTAATGATCTCGTCTATAACCGGCAAAGGGTAAACTGGAAATTTAGTTATGCTATTTAGTTTTCTATAATTGATAGCAAACCTCCAAGCCCTTTTATCCGAAGGAGGAAACTCGTTCTTTTTCCTACATAGTACGACTGGACTCGCGTACTCACTATTTATGGGCGTTATTATTTTATTCTTTAACATCTCCTTAATATGTTCTTCGATGATTAAGTCTTTTTGTTTATCATAGCGATACGGTTTAGTCCTATAAGGTTTTTTGGCATTTAATTGAATCTTGTGAGTCACGATCTGACAGTTTCCCGGTTTTTCTGAAAACAAATGAGAAAAATTACTCACTACTTGCTGTATTGCTTTTGTTTTCTATTAAATTAATATGTTTCACAAACTATAATCAATCAACAAATGGACTGTATTCCTACACTTTTATTTATTACACTTGTCAGCGATGCGAAATAATTGATATAAAATAAGCGAGCCATTCTACATGGCTGTCACAAACACAATTCTATCAATCAATTATCTTGTTGCCACACATAAAGTTCAAAACTAAAGAAAGAAAAGCAAAAGGAATTTACGCTGTTTGCAACAATAAAATGAAGCAAACGATACTCACATAAACATCCTGGCCCTCGTTGAAATCCCAGGGGATTTCAACAGTTGGAGCATTTTGAAACTTCTTAGTCTGTAATAAAGATAAACATAAGAAAAAATAATACAAAATATTATATGCGAAGCAGTTCATAGTTTTTTAGTCTGAATAGGAAGAGGACACAATTTCACGACTGGTCGTTTTATGACACCATGACCAGTTTTAATACTAGCAACTCTGACTCTTTGATCTGAGCCCGGATGAACAACAATTATTCTCCCTAACCTCCATTTAAGAGGCGGAAGGTTGTCTTCTTTGATGAGGACTAAGTCATTGACTTCTGAATTGTTTTGACTTTTTTGCCATTTAGGTCTTTGTTGAAGCTGAGACAGGTATTCTCGACTCCATCTTTTCCAGAAGTGCTGAAAAATAAACTGTCTCACATGCCATCTGTCAATGTGATTGAAGGAACTATAATTTAGGTCTGGTTCAGGTATGGCAGTTAAAGACGTTCCTATTAGGAAATGACCAGGTGTTAATGCAGTTAAATCATTTTGATCAGCCGATGTTGGACACAATGGCCTAGAGTTGAGACAAGCCTTAACCTGCGCTATCAAAGTCTGAAATTCCGGATAGGTCAGCACAGTATCACCAACAGTCCTTTTTAGATGTAATTTCATTGACTTTACTGCCGATTCCCATAGTCCACCAAAATGGGAAGATGATGGCGGGTTGAATATCCATTTTATTTCCTCTAAAGACAAAAATTTGTGAATTTCTTGATTTTGCTTACATTGCAAAAAACATTTTCTGATTTCTTTGTCTGCACCTTTAAAGTTAGTACCGCAGTCACTATAAATCTCAAATGGTTTCCCTCTTCTCGCAATAAATCGTTTCAATGCACTTAAAAATGCCTTTGTTGACAAATCTTCTACCACTTCAAGATGTACTGCCTTGATTACAAAACACACAAATAAGCTTACATAATATTTAAATGATTTTTGTCCACGTCCTGTACGATGTTTAATCATGAACGGTCCAGAAAAATCTATTCCAGTTCGATGAAATGGTCGTGATTGTGTTACTCTAGATTCCGGTAGATCAGCCATTATTTGACTTGCAGTTTTAGCTCTAAGTTTACAACACGTAATACAAGATTTCACTACTTTTCGGATAGCAGATCTAGCAGCTATGATCCAAAATTGCTGTCTAATTAAAGATAGAAGAAGTTCCGGTGCTGCATGAAGATATTTGACATGAAAGTGTCTAATTATGATTTCTGTCAGATTGTGTTTTGAAGGTAATAAGATTGGATGTTTTTCATTTTCTGATAGTTGCGCATTTTTCAGTCTTCCTCCTACACGTAACACTTTGTTGTCATCTAAAATTGGACACAAGCTAAGGAGGTTGCTGTTTGTAGGTAAGTCCTTTCCCAACTCCAAACATTGAATTTCTTTAAAAAAGTGAAATCGCTGTATTATTCGGACAATGCAGAAAGTTGCAGCTCGAATTTCATTACTAGATAAAAAAGACGTATTTCTTTCTAGATATGCTACTTTAGAATTCGATATGAATCTTAATATCCAAGCAAATATGCGTTGTAACTTTGGAAATGAAGATATATTTGATATAATAGAAAGTTCCTGTACAGGTTCAGAAACTACAAATGAGACTGTTTTACGTGCATCTGGTAATGCCTTTTCATCTATAAGAATATTTTTAGACAAGGCAATCTCACTGCACTTTAACCAAGAAGGACCATTCCACCACAATTGATGAGATAATAGTTCTGCAGGAAATAATCCACGTGAAGCACAATCAGCTGGATTTTCCTTTCCATCAACATGACTCCAGTTCTCAGGTGGTAATATGGATTGTATTTCAGAAACTCTATTGGATACGAATACTTGCCATTTTTTAGGATCTGACCTTAGCCATGACAACACGATTTGTGAATCACTCCAAGCTTGCACTAAATCAAAATTTATAACTAATACAGCTTTTACAGACTGAATTAAGCGTGCCAATAACACTGCTGCACATAATTCCAGTCTTGGAATCGTAATAGATTTTAATGGTGCTACACGAGTTTTAGCTGTTACGAGTTTAACATTAATGTCAGAGTTATTGCAAGTTTTGATATAAATAACTGCTGCATAACCTCTTTCAGACGCATCACAAAATCCGTGAAGTTCACATCGAAAATAATCAGGTGGCAGAATTTTCCTAGGTATATTTATAGAAATCAAAAGTTTAATTTCTCTACATAGATTTCTCCAATTTCGATCAATCTCTTCTGTTACAGGATCATCCCATGATAACTGTAATTTCCACAATTGCTGAAGGATCATTTTAGCGAGAATTACAAACGGAGCTATCCACCCCAATGGATCGAATAGTTTTGCTACGAATGACAAAATAATTCTTTTAGTCGGAACACTTTGATACTCTATTACACCGACATTACATTTGAATTCATCATTGTCCGGATGCCATTCTAATCCCAGAACTTTCAATGGTTTGTCTTCTATTACATGATGAATATTGTCACTATCTGTGTTTGTTAAGCCAGAGGTTTTTAACAATGACGGTTCACTTGTCGACCATTTGTGAAGCTCAAAGCCACCACTTTTTAGCAGATGTTGCAATTCGTCTATCAATGCAATACCTTCCGAACTATCTTTTACACCAATTAACATATCATCAACATAAAAATCTCTTAAAACTATATTCTTTGCCTTTGGAAAGTTCAATCCTTCATCAATCGCTAACTGACTCAACACTTTGGTTGCAAGATATGGAGCAGCTGCAGTTCCATATGTAACTGTTTTCAAACGACAAACTTGTATTTGCTTATATGGGCTATCTCTCCATAATATTCTCTGAAAATCTCTATCTTTTTCATGAACCTTTATCTGTCTGTACATCATTTTAATATCAGCGGTTATTGCAATGTTATGAAGTCTAAATCTTAGTAAAATACAAATTAAGTCATCTTGTATTTTTGGGCCTATCATTAGTGTATCATTTAAAGAAACACCTATGGTTGTTTTAGCGCTTGCATCGAAAACAACTCTCAATTTTGTTGTTAAGCTAGAGTCCTTCAACACAAAGTGATGTGGGATATAATAGTGTTTATTCTCTAATTCATAATCTGTGTCTGGCACTAATTCTACGTGTTCTAGTGAAAAGTACTCTTTCATAAACTGAATATTCTGGTTGTAAATTTCTTTCATAGATAACAGCCTCTTCTCCAAGTATTGAAATCTTCTGTACGCCACTTCACGGGAGTCACCTAGAATATCTCTATTATGTTTGAATGGCAATGCAACTGAATAACGACCTGATGTGTCTCTAAAATGCGAATTTTTAAAATGTTCTTCACAAAGTTTTTCTTCATTTGTTAAAGGTTGTACATTTGGAAACTTTTCTAACTCCCAGAAAGAATTTACTAACTCATCTGTGTTTGTATTCAAATGATTTACATATACTGGCTCAAAATTTGTAGATTCAAAATTTGTAGTACCCGAAATTATCCATCCCAACCTCGAATTTAGAGCAAATGGTAGATCAGGACCACGTTTGACAATTTCTCCCGTCATTAAATGCAGAAATACATTTACTCCAAATAAAATGTCAACTGGTTGTGACTTGTAAAATAATGGATCAGCTAATTGTAAATCACTGAAGTTATCGAAGATGATTGATGGCAAAGATACATAGGGAATGTTATCTGTCACCTTGTCCAGTACAAACGCTGATGTTGATACACGAATATCACTTTTAAAATGAGAAGTGAATACTAAATCGACTTCCCCATTACTTATAGTATTAAATTCTCCTAGACATGATACAGAAATGGAATTATCTTTCACTCGTAATCCTAATTTCTTCACACAATCCCTTGAAATAAATGATCTCTGAGATCCAGTGTCACATAAACATCTACACTTCACAAATTGTTGCTTAGAATTTTGAACTTTTATTAAAGCAGTACACAATAAAATGTGACTGGTTTGATTACCTTTTGCATTCGAATCATAATGAGAGGCACAAACTGTGGCTGAAACGTCCTTAGGACTCGTTAATTCATCTCATTTAGGGATAGATTGCGTAGGCGGAGATATACTGTTTAACTGAGTTTTATTCTTTGAATTATTTACAATGTGCAAAATACTGTGATGCTTCTTAAAACAATGTTGACATGTATTTAAACTCTTGCATTTTTTGAGCAAGTGCATATTAGATAAACAATTAAAACAGTAACGATTAGATTTTACAAAATCTATCCTTTGCTGAACCGATAAATTTAGAAATTTCGAACATTTGGCTAAACTATGATCTTCTTTACAATAACCACAACCCAAAGTAGCAACCAGAACATTATTCTTATTTTGAAACACAGATTTAGGTACCTTATTACTTGTTGATTTGCTATTTTGAAGTGTTCTTGCATAGTTTTTAGGAATTCAATTAAAGTCGTAAGTTTTGGAATTTCATTAGATTTTAACTGACGTTCCCACCATAATTTTGTAGCAGGGTCTAATTTTTGCAAAGTTAAATAAGTCATTAAAGTGTCACCAAAATTATCAATGGTTTGATTCAATACTTCTAAAGAACGAATTATTTCATTAATATTGTCAACTAAATTTAAAATAGCAAATGCTGATTCATTTTGAATAGGTGGTAAACTTAAAAAACGTTTAATATATGCAAAAATTTGTTCTCTCTTATTTGAATATCTTTCGTCTAACAGATTCCATGCTATTTCAAAATTACAATCCGAAATTTGAATGGTTTGAATAATGCGATATGCTTCATCTTTCAACGAAGCCTTCAAATACTGCAATTTTTGAGCATTAGATAAATTTGTATTATTTCTTACACAAGCACTGAAAAGATCTTTAAAAGCTATCCATTCTGTAATATTACCACCAAAAGTCGGCAATGTTAACTTGGGTAATTTAATATTGTTAAGAACCTCTTCTGAAATTACACTATTAGAATTATTTTTATTATTTTGATTTTTTAATATTTTTTCACCTTTAAATTTCCACAAATAAATTTTATCTGTGTACTCCTGAACATTATCTATTTCGTTTTCTAATTCTTTAGTATCTGTAATTAAACTTTCGATTTCAGAATCAAGCTTCCTTAACTCAGTTTCTTTTTGTTTCAATAATTCGACGCATTCCTCTAGTTCTATTAAATTAATATCATCTGCAGTTAAAATAGTTTCAATTTTCTTTACATAATTAGTAACACTCCTGCGTAAGACCGCTCTTTTTGTTTTAAAAGTTATAAGTTCGCTCATAATTGATCAATTCAAAAACAGAAATTGTTCTTAAATCACTTAACACTATTATTAAAATGAAATCGAATTCTATGTTGTATTACAACATTGTTCTTAAAATTTAACAACAAATTAAACGAATTTTTGTTCAAAATCCACTTACCTAACAAAGTGGATAATTTTCACAAACCATATGCATATTGCGTTGTTAGAATACACTTAGAACAGTCACTATCTCCACTAGCTCTCCGGCTAGACTTTTGACCAACAATATGTTTTCTATTAAATTAATATGTTTCACAAACTATAATCAATCAACAAATGGACTGTATTCCTACACTTTTATTTATTACACTTGTCAGCGATGCGAAATAATTGATATAAAATAAGCGAGCCATTCTACATGGCTGTCACAAACACAATTCTATCAATCAATTATCTTGTTGCCACACATAAAGTTCAAAACTAAAGAAAGAAAAGCAAAAGGAATTTACGCTGTTTGCAACAATAAAATGAAGCAAACGATACTCACATAAACATCTTTACTTTCCTGGTCATTCAAATGGCTAAGGTCCAATTCAGGTGTCTCCACCGGTTCCACCACCCTCTGGTCCATCTCCAGCACCTCGGAACTATCTTGAAAATTTAATTTGGCCCTCGCGGCCCTTAAAAAGTCCATACCTAAAATAAGAGAGTGTTGGAGGTCTTTCACCACAAAAATTAATACTTTGAGATTTTCCTCTTTTATCTGTAAGTTTAATGATACTTTCCCGATGCAGTGACATGTTTTTCCTTGCGCCGCTATAATTTCCGTATTTCTGGTTTTAAAGAGTCGTATCCTAAAAAAATTCTTTTTGAAGAACTTTTCACTCATGAAATTTCCTTCTGCCCCTGTATCGATGAGGGCTTCTACTGGTACATCGCCAACCAGGACTTGTATAATTGGTAGCTGTGAGTTTTTTACAATGACTGTATTTAGATGTCTATTTGAGGGTTTTTCTAAAAACTTCCGGGGTCTGGACCCTCCCTTTCACAGCCCCTCTAGTCGTTTAAAGCTTTCCTTTCAATCTGTGTCTTCTGGGTACGCGGATGCTTATTTTCAAATTTTCTTTTTGGGCCTTGACCTTCGAGTTTCGATGCGTTAGCTTGATAGTTCTTTCCCCCATACGAGCGATTTCCATTTCTGGTTTCCTCCTTCCTTCTGGTACTTTGAGAATATGTTTCCCCTCTCGCTCTTTCCGCTATTCTGCGATTTTGAAATTTCACCGCCAATTCGAAAAGTTCCTGCAATGTGGTTGGGTTTCTAATTTCAAAGTAGTCTTGGACAGCGGGTAACAATCTTGGTAATATTATTTCAATAATCTCCGCATCGGGTTTTTACCCATACAGCATATCCGTTAGCTTGATTTTTCGTAAAATAAAGTCCGTCAAATCTGCTGTATCCCGTTGATAGAAACTATATAGCTCGGCTTCCAGCCGCGCGCGATCTTTCACTATGGGGAAGGCCTTTACTAACGATTTTTTGAAATTTTCAAATGTATACGTCGGGCTTCCAAATTCACCTAGAAGAAATTTGCCTATATTTTTCCACCATAGCGCGGCCTGTCCTCTTAGTGCTGATGTGGCAATAGCAACTTTTTGTCTTTCAGGCACAGGATAGAGCTGAAAGTGGTTTTCTATACCTTCTAAAAATACGGACACCGAATTTTTTCCGTCGAAATAGACGTTTGGCTTGATTGATGCTCTCAAAGTCTGGACCAGGTATCCAAATCCTTCTAACTGCGTTGTCATTTCTTGGTGTTGTCCAGCGGCTTCCATCCAGTTTTCGGCCATTTCAGTTCGATAAGTGTTCGGGCGCCTCTTGGTTGCGCGCCTCTAACTAGCACGCAACCAAGAGGTGACTGTGAAAGCTTGTATAAACCACAGAGTCTTATAAAGGGTTAAGTCCCTTTTTATTCAACGTAATAAATTACAATGGTGTCCTCTTGACGCTCACAGACTGTGCCCACTAGGCAGTCAAATAAAAATAAGAACCTGAAAAGAAAGTAAAGACAATATTCTAACTACGAGGCTCTCTAAAATAACTAACTCACCGCGTTTTACAAATACCGCAGCTAATTCAACAGACTTGAAGCTCACTGGAACAATTGCAACTACTTCCCGCCAAGCACATAGGCCGCAACGCGGGGTTCTTCAATTCTCGATTTCTACCTCCGCGCTCGCTAAGTAAGAATAACTCTCTCACCGAACTCGTTTCCTTCTATTTAAATCATAATACTTCCGCTGATAATTTGAATCCTTGCGCGTTCTACTCAAATTTACATATTCTGGCATTGGCAGTTCCAGGGGAAAGTAAGGCTTGACAGGAAAGATAGTTTAAACTTAAAATAAATGTTAGTTAAAATAAATATAAACCCTACAAGCTGTAATATAGATCTCGGAAAAGAACAGCTATTCGCATTCCTCTAACAGGAAATTAATTTTATTATTATGGATATACAACCCAAATTTGAAATTATTCGGTCAAATTTATAAATGTAGATTGGGAGACACATCAATGTAAAAATTAAAATAAGGCAAAAACGCAGACTTAGATTTGCATTGGATTTGAATAAGGGATTTTAGTTGCGATCAGACATACAATCATTTTCTTCAGGTGCAAAAAACACTCTGATGAAAAAAAGGAAGGTTTAATTACAGCTCGCCATTGGAATTGCCACATTTTCATGAAGTCAGCCTAAGTTTCCTTTTCGATTAATTTAAAATTCATATTTTTTTAATTATAATCAGACATTTACTAAGTTGCAAAGTGTAACACATGGAACACTCCAAATATTTACTTGTTCTGATTAATTTAAAATTAATAAATTCTTTTTAAGTATGTGTTTACATTTACTGCGATACAATGCAAGTGTAATAGATGGCACACTCGAATATTTTACATGTTCTGATTAATTTGAAATTAATATTTTTTTTTTTAAATTGTATGCAAATATTTACTGTGATACGACGAATGTGTAATAGGTGAAACACTCGAGTTTTTTACTGGTAAACATTTTACTTGTTTTTTACTTTAAAAATATATTTCAAATTCTGCTAACTTTGGCTCAAAGAGCAGAAAGTAAAGTTGTACTTTTACTTCGAAATCTATTGAGTAAAACTCAGCTCTCGTGAAGTGCACTCATTAAGAAACAGTTTCAAAAAGTACAGATCTGTCTATAGCAAAAAAAAAAAAAAAAAAAAGGAGGAAGAACGTCAAAAAAAAAATTCTCTGGGAAAACAAGAAAAAGGATTACATAAATTACGTTTTGAGAGCTTGCACAATTATCCTAGGGGAAGGACGGGAAAAATCACTAAAGATATCCATCAAAACTGAACACTTCTCTTATGCAGGACCCAGGAAAAGGAAAACTCAGAGTGGAATGAATTTAAGTTATATAAAGAAAGTTAATGGATCACTAATTGCATCAGATGGGGATGAAATTAGCACTGACTCAAAGGTTAATGTTGTAGCAGCCGTTGGGAAATGTGAATTTAATAAATCTTAGCAGCTTTTATAGCTTAAGCGTGCTTATTAGAAATTTAAAAGTAGAAAACCATTCTCAGGAGATGTAAAGGGAAACAGAAATGGAATTGATGTAATATACTAAAAATGGTTCAAAGTAGTTTAGAAAATGGATTTAAATAGAACTGCAGTTTTTAAAAGCTCTCTTCTCAGTTAAATACTGCTTATATAAGCGAATTTCAAGCAAAGTCTGTAACGTCATTAAAATAATAGCATTACATATAAAATTTACTTGCTTTCTTTCCAGATGAGATGGAAACAGTCGAATTCTGCAATATATTGAAGGTACGTCTGCGTCTCTATAGATGTAATATGTGGTTATTTTTTTCTTATTATCTGCTTGAGATGTTTTTCATTGAATCGCCTGAATACCCAATGTGATAAAATACAAAGGGAGAGGAATTCTAGAGCTTCAAAATATTTTTAGCGAAAGTCTGTATATTAGTCATATTTGATTATGCACAAATGAATAGCTTTTAGGCTGATGCATAATATTCATATCAGCATTATTCGGTATAAAGAGGAGCTTGTACACCAAATAAAATACTAAGAATTTCAAAATTTACGCCAAGGACTTTCCGGAAGAACAATACCATTTTTTAACATTTTTCCAGCCTGCGAATGGCTGGAAAATGGGTATTTAGCCTTGCCTTGGCTTCGTTCACACTGTATACACATCTACATGAACAAAGGGGAAAGTATAATCGACTGAGCAGTACAACATAGTGCAATACAGCAAATATTAATATTTTCGAAACTGGACTCTCGTACACATCTTGATGCCTGAAAATAAATTTTAAGCGATAGTAACATGTGATTATCAGGAACGATCATAAGTGTTTCTTATTACTGCATATGAAACCGTAACTAAAATAGCACTTTCAAAGATTTTACCATAGCTTTGAAATCTCCTACCTCAACCCGGTATAATGTTAATAATTTTAAACTCTGCTTGTAGCGAAAATAAGATGTAGAACATTTCCTAGATCTTAATTGAAAAAAATCTGGTTTTACGAAATGTGTGCATAGAATTCAATGCAGTACCATCATATTCTAAGCAACACTTGAAAACATATTTTGATTTAATCCTAAAATGATGTACAACAGCGATAAAAACATGATATAAGTTAAGCGAATATTCATACATTTACATAATGATATTACATATATATATAATACGTAATAAAAACAGAAATCATGATAACTGGTTAAATTAAAATAATAACCTTACACATTTCTAAAAGTTGTCTTTATTAGTTTAAGGACCATCCAAGGTAATTTTATTCACCCAGCATTGAAAGACGGGAAATGATAATAAAATAGTATGCAACCTCAATAATCCGAAATTATAGGGATTGTATCCACCTCGAATAGACGTAAACTTCGTTAATAGAACTTAAATTTTAAATCACGTCTACATTTCTTTCGACAAAGATTTATGAACTTCTAAAAGCGAGTACACAAATCAACATGCTTATAAACTTTTTTATTAGCAAATCAAGTTTAATTCCTTCTGTTGAACAAATTACCCATACAAAATATTTCCTGACAGAAATATTCATTGAAAAAAAAAATGTAATATACAAAATCGATCAAAAGTTTCGCGAAATGTGAATTTTTTTCATATTTCTTACATAAGACATATTTAAAAGAAAGTTTAAAAAGTCTTAAGTTTTCTTTTAAATATGTCTTTAAGAGACATATTTAAAAGAAAACTTAAGACATTTATATTATAATTAAAGATATTTATATTATAATTTTATGACTCTTAACAGCCGCTGAAAAATCATTCCTTTGTTTTGCCGTGTATCGGCAAAACAAAGGAAAACCCATAGAAGAGACATCAAGCCGTTGCTCTATATAGAGCTTTGTTTAAGACTTTATCATGGTTAACTTGCTCAATTTTAGTTTTCGTTTTACCATTATCTTCAACATCAGTTTTATCATTGTTATTTTTATTTTCATCCAGATATATGAAGCGAAAGATTTTTTTCCTTTTTTCAGAGTCTGAAATTTGGTACGCTGTTTTTTACATAATCTATCTCGAAATATTATATTTAGCAATCCCTTCCCTGCATCTTTCATCCTTTGAAATAAATGTACAAATTCATTATCAGTTGGTGTTTCATGGTCAATGTCGCTTTCATGTTTAACATATGTAAACCACGACTTTTATCTTAATTCTTAACAGAAAGCCTGTTAAATGACCCATTATAGATTAGAAAAGCCAAAAGGTCAATCAATGAGAAGATAATTTGCGAATGATACTGAATTCGATTGCATTCTTCCTAGTGTTACTACATTTCCCAAGTGATATCTTAAAACTGATGGCTGGGTCGGTTAACAGAAATCTCAGTCGATAAAATATATACTGTATCTTGAAAGAGAGGACTGAGCTTCGAATGTCTGATTACTATATAGCTGAATATGTGAAAAGAGGAGATAATCAAAATTTCGGTGGACCCTTTTCGTAACTTGAGCAGCTGTAAAAAATGCAAAAGCAACACCTTCCTGTATTTACCTTTAGTTTCACAACATAGAATGTACTGAACTCTGCACTAATTCCTTCATTCAAATCTATCTATCATTGCTTAATGCTAGATGAATATCTTGATCTGTTCACTCACATGACACGAAATAGTTATCTTATGCAATGGTATACCATTTTTCTGATGGTAATAATTTTCTATTTTATTATAAATTATTTTTAAACACAGTAAAATCTTAAATGACGAAGAAATGGCACTCAGGCGATGTATTGAATGAAAGTATTGTTAATGGGAAAATTATGCTGCTTATACTGTCGATGATAATGAAATCTTCAGTGACAGAAACGTAAAATTGCAGTTAAAAGTAGAAGTCTTGAAATATCCAATGTAATGATACCTTTACTAATGATAATAATGAAGATCATATCTTCTTGTGCTGCAAATAAAGTTAAAATGTAAAAACTTCAATATTTCTATAACAATAAGTTTAAGAATTGTGGAATAATCCCTTAGGTTCAAAATAAATTCCAACAGCATTTCAAATAAATTGTAGAGATTTTGAAAATAATTAACTACAGTATGATTGATGAAATAGTAAAACGCATTGGCTAATGAATTAAACGCTGATATACGATTTATTATACCAATCATTTTTATAAACTTGCTACATTATTTTTTCCTTTTATAATATATTAAATATATTATGTTTTGGTCCAGAGAAATAGCAATTAAAATTAGTAGACATAAAAGAATTTCGAGTTTTCCTCTATGAGTGTTCTCGTATTGTAACTAGTAACACAGCCGGCTAACAGTCAAGTCAGGTCATTTGGAACTGCAGTGGACACCCAATGTTTAATCAATCCAGTGTTTAATTTGCGTATAGGTCGACTAACAGTCTGCAAATCCGGAATTCCAAATCCAAGTGAAGGAAAAATTGATTTCTGATGTTTCTTGGTTTTCAAAATTTAATATTCTGTACTGTGCGACCCGACTAACAATTAGAGAATGATAATATATTAGCTCTAGAACTGCCATAGTTATCCAAGTAGTAGAGAATGATCCAAGGAACCATAATTGATTAAATGAACTGTTCACGATTTCGGATTAATACTGCATGTATTTAGACACGCATGACTTAGTTTTTGAGACAAGCATATGATTACTGGCAGGATGAACCAGGTAGCATTTTTTACGTTCATAAAACGTTCGAGATGCCCTCACCTTAGAAATGCCCTGGAGACCGTATTCTTACGACGGCCCCTCTTTTATTTCACATGTTCTCACTGCATCAGCATCGGGAGCTGAGCCTTCTTGGGCGTGGTTTACTACGTAAGACGCAAATGCAAGAAAGGAATTAACCGTGTTTCAATTTTTATTACGTTTCTGCAGGGCCCAGGAAAGACACGAAAGCTGAGCTGCTCGCAGATATCCTGACGACGTTTTCTAGTTACCCTCGCCTTGAGATGACAAGGAAGGGCCCTATGCCCTTCCTTGTCATCTCAAGGCGAGGAATTAATATGCACGAACTGCAGGGCGTTAACTCACTTCACTGTCGCGAAAGAACTTTGTGAGAGAGTGTGCTTGAAACTTATCAAAGAAGAGTCGTAGCTAACAGCGGTAGCCATATCTAAACCACCACCGGCCCGAAACAGCCCTGCCCACAGACATAGGACAGTTGCGTCTTATTAATTATTCAGTTGCCATTTAAGTGAGAGGGAAGGTAAGGAATTATCGTCCTTTCCTTTGCATAAACTCTTGGTGTAACTTAATTTTAGAGTAGAATGTTTAGAGTAGATATCGAAAGATCCGTTGTTTACTGTTAACTTCATTTGTAAAATCATATTCTATGACAGGTATAGAACTATTGTTTATACTGGGGATGTTATTAAAGAATTTCTCATCTAGTAGGGCAAAGTAATTAAAAGACTTGCAGTTACTGGAGTATGTTTCTTCTGGACTCTCTCATCGGTTCTCCCCAAAACTTTTTGTGTTATGAACTCAACTTGATTTCTCGAATTTTTTCTCCAACTATTCGCACACACAAAGTTTCGAAAATCGAAAAATTTCTACGCTGGGATAGCGTCATAACGCGGGAACCCGTATTGCGATAAACTCGTCGAGTTTGCCTGAGCCGAAGATCCGTTGTTGGAATCCCGGCAAGAAAACAACTGACTTTTCTCATCTCCTTTTATGATCAGCCTAATAACTCAATAAGTATACATTTTAAGAAAGCTGGTTAAGTAAGCAAGCAACATTTTTTCACTTAAGAGGAAAACATAAATAGTGAGGATATGTATTCCATGATAGCGTATTTTGTGCTTCTTATAATACATAAAATGCTCAAATATTTGAGTTACAAAATTTAGCCAGCATCACAGAAAGTTAATGAATATCATAAATATTCTCTTTCTCATTTTATGGTAAGGAAGAGTTTTCAAAGCATCTTGATGGATTTATTTTCTTAGCTACTCAGTTAATATTTCAAGCAAATACCTCAACGGCTTTACTAACGCTTATGTCGTAAAGATTCTTTGAAATATACATTTGCTACGTAAACCCGCACGTCGAATACGTATTTCCTTGTGCAGAATGTCATCCATAAATCATTGTGCATTTTCGGTTTCTAAACAGGTCATAGTATTTTAAATCTCGTATTAAGAAATGTTTTTTCAAGAATCGTTCGAAATATGTTCTTTCCGATAGGGTTAAAGTTTTAAATTGGATATGCAATAGAGATTGTTTGGTTTGCTTTGTAAGCCACCATAAGAATGTGGATGTCTCATAAAGATCATAAAACCTAACATCCAGGTTTCGTTCTGCATTTATATGCCTTCGTTAACTTACATTAGCGTGCTGAGACAAAAGAAACAAAAAATATAGGAAGAAAAGAAAATAAAGGAAATTTATTTCCACGGGAACATGCAAATTTCTGGAAATCTCCATATGTTTCGTAAGGTAACGACTAAATGATCAAGACATTATTTCAATGAACATCACATGCAAAAGAAGAAAGAATACTTGTACTGATGAAAGTTTAAATGAATTCAGTCTATGCGTCAGTAGAATATTAATAAGAACAGCTGAGGAATTCATATTCCCGAAAGTACACTTTAACAGCTTTAATCAACATGACAGAACTTGCAGAACACGATACTAGCTATCTATGTATTTGGTTATTTGGCGACAGTGTGCCATTATCTCAAGCAGTGGCAATAATAATTTATTCATCTTAGAATAAGAGAGAAACAAGATATAACCATTCAGTGACGATGTTAAGTGATTTTACCAAATCAGCATTACAGAATCTTTGCTGTGCTTCAAAGGCCTGAAATTTTAAAACAGATGATTCTTCAGTAATTTTTAAATGATTCCTTTACCTTTTATTTATTAAAAAATATAAAATCTAAATAAAGACTTTTAATTCAAAGTTTTTAAAGTATTTTTAGCGTGGTATGGTATATTACAGAGATAATTTCCTTCGAAAAACTTCTTTTGAAAGTTCTGCCTAAAGAGAACGTTTTTTCCTAACGTTTCATTAGAAAAGAGAAAAATTAGGCTAGTTTTTTTATGTATCCACTGTGTGTGAAAGGAAAGAGAAACGATACTCCATAGCTCTACCATTAGAATATATATACATGACTTACGTGCCAAATATCTTTTTTTTTTTTTTTTTTTTTTTTTTTTTTTTTTGCATTTCATTAGATATATTTGGCTTCTCCCGTATTGTTTCCCTTTAAATGAATTTAGATCTCAAATATACAAATAATAGAATTTAAGTTTCAAATGCACAAATGGCTCGTATATTGAAGTATATTCTAAACACAGCGGTTATGATATAGCTTTCAGTTATAGGTGTATATCGGCTTATTAAAATATTTAATATTTTTCATAAATTCTATAATTCGGTTAAGGTCATTTTTCTTCGAAAAATTATTAAATGAAGATTTGTGCTGTCCAAATAATACTTCTTAGATTTATCTATATTTTGTAAAACTTAAATTTAAACAATTGGTTTATTTACAAAGAATGAACTGTGTAAGACTGTTGTTATAAAATGGTTACACATTTAGAATTTTTTTTTTAAATTAAAAGCACAGGACTTTGTAAGTAACTCCTAATTCCTCTTGTTTGTATCGCACGATATTTGCCATATAAATGCCTACACATTTTCAAAGCGTTCAATACACATTATTGAACGGAAACATATAAAGAAAAACATTGCGAAAATTACGGAAATTTAGTTTAAATTTTAAAAATATTTTTCTACGCTTATAAAAATTTGTATTTTATTTTGCCACGGAAAATGGATTGACGGAAAAACAGATTTACTAACGAAAACGAAATACAAGAAAATAAACATATTTTTAGGATAATCTCCATTTAATCAGCAAATATTGAACAAAATTATTTTTCAAAACGGCAAGCATTCCTTTGAAATTTTGAAATATAAATTCAAAGATCAAGGATGCAAGAATTCGTAGAAGAAAACACAGACGTTTTCCTTAGTTCGGTAGTAGAGAGAAATATGAGTATGCTTTTGTCATAATATATAATGAAAATTTAGCTGTGGTTTGTTGAGAGTGGTAAAATATTTCAAGACACAGAAATATTCGAGGAAAACGTTTCTGCTTTGGGATCTGCCATATTTACTATACACCTGAAAGGGATATTTGCTTTCGATTATGGAAAGTATTTCTAGACTAGTATCTTTATAGAAGCTCGATACTAAACAGAAATCTAAAAGAATGCCAAACTCTCATATGATCTTTACTTATAAATGACTGCATTAATTCAAGCACATTTTTTTATCTTTTACTTTCCTACAGCGCTGCGTTTTATTACACCGGTATCGTTACATAAATTAGTAGAAGATCATTTTTAAGGTTTAATATATTTTCCCTTATTTAAGAATTTTAATTTGGTTCAGTTTATAATTATTAACAGTCAGGATTCTAAAATTTTCCCACTTTCGAGTAGAACGATTGCGATTTGTTAAACCCAGTTTAGTGTGCATCATCTTAAACTGTTTATTATATATGTTTGTTTTTGTGATTTGTACAAAATGGGAATTTTCGTCTTATAATTGTTGCATAATCCAAAAATGTGATATTGAAGCTATAGCAAAGCAAATGAAAAGAATAAAATTAGTTAAACTCTTATATATAAGAATAAACTCCCACTTGACTGACAGATTAACCCTTCATATTATCGAGATGAGACGTATTTTGACTGACTGATTCACATGCATAAAACTTCGAAAGAGCATCCAAGTTTTAATAACAGAAATGGGATATTAACAATCATAAGCAGAAGGTTGTTTTTATATAAATATTATTTTTGAATTTAATTTCGTTAAGGTATAGGAGGAGTTTAGTAGCTTATCGTATAAGGCATTTCCCCCCTTCTTTCATGCCTTAGTGGTGTAACAATAGTTAATTCGGTGCGTATTCAAAAGTCCAGGTTCAAGTCTCGATGAGGGCATTGCGCAAATTTCACGTCTCGAGGAAGAAAAATCCGAATTAATCTACAGTCATATAAAATTACTATAAGTAAATGAACATGCAGTAGAATATGATGAACACTAGTAAATTTCTTTCTGAATAAAATTTGAATTATTTACTTTCTCTCCCACTTTCTTCTTTTTTACCGAGAAATTCAGATATTACGAGTATAAACAGATTGGTCATGATGAAAAATCTTAAGCCCCGTTAGTATATTGATTTGTTCGTTGTCTCTAAGTAAGTTCATGAAACTTTAAAAAACATTCTGGCTTATTTTATTAAATTACATAAGACACTATTAATTAAATTGAATATTTTTGTAATATAGAGTATTTTCTTTTTATAAACATCTTGTTTACAAGTTGGGATATCTTTAATTTATTATTGGTTACTTGCGTAATGTAGCGACGTGGTATATCAAATTAATAAACATAAGAATACATCTTTGGGAGTGAACTGTAGTTTAACTTTTATTCGGCAGTTTCAACTTTAGAACACAACACAGCACAAAGCAAAGCGAGAGAGTTACAATTAGAGTTTGCAAGAATGCAAAAACAAAATGCGAGCTGCGCATATGATCTGCGCATTACGAAATAATATATCACAGACAGGCAGACGACTCTAGTGGCCGAAACATTCCGCCCGGCGTTAAAACATCGTTTCAAATCTAAATAGCTTTTACAAAATGAAATTATCATAAATATTAAATTATTCAAAAATGTATCATTAAAATATTCACAAGAAACATAATATGAAATTATGAAATGAAACTAAATTGTTCTCAAAACAGATGTACAGAAGAACTGATACAATTCAGGAACTTAATTATAGTTCAAGTACAATGTTATAATGCTTTAAGGAAGTAAAATGTTGTAATGCTTTAGGGGAAAAAAAAAAAAAAAAAAAAAAAAAAACCTTGATCACTGATAGGCAAAACACTAAATTTGTGAATTGGTCTTTTGAAAACTCCATTAGCAGTTTTGAGCTTCACGATACGCACAATATTATCTGAGCTAGGAAAAACTTCCATTGGTTTTCCTCTTCGAGATACAAAGCGCTTAAAATCGGCAATAAATGATTCTGATGTTACATTGCCTACTAATTCAATATGTATAGCTCTTGTAGTAAAACACACGAATACACAAATGTAGCATTTCATTGGTTTTACTCCTCTACCTTACCTGGGCTTCACTTGAAATCGCCCGGCGTAGTCAATTCCAACCTTGGAGAAAACCTTTGACGGAACGACTCTAGACGATGGTATATCAGACATTATCTGGGTAGCTGTTTTAGCTCGTACACGATGATATTTCCCACATTTGAAAATCTGTTGTCTTACAACTGACCTCTTGTGGACTACCCAATATTCTCTTCTAATTACTGATAGTAATAGCAGGGGGCCAGTAGGAAGATGGGATTCATAAAAATGATTCACTATAATATGTGTTATGTGATGTTTTTTAGGCAACAATTTAATCTGTTGCCTAAAAAATTCGTAATTTACCAATCTGCCTTTAGACTAACTCTGCTAACAATGTTTTTTTTTTTCATCCTTTTGGCTTTATCAGCAAGCATCGATTTCTTCACATTTAATCCACATAAAATTAATAGAAAAATAACAAACTATTTAAAATTCTCGATAGAATATTAGAGGCTGTCAGGCAGTTTTTATATTCGCTGTATTAATTTTTAAAAACTAGCCGCTTGAGCGTAAGCCTAAAAGATTTATCATAAAAAAGAAAAAATATATATAATAATTTTAGTCTTGCTAGTGTACTTTCATAAAACTATTTAATATTTTTAATTAGATATCTCACGATTAAACAGCATTTTTATTAAAATCTATCAGCTTAAAATTATTTAAAGAATTGTGTTTATTTATTTATTTATTTATTTTTTACATTGTTTTCTGCTTGCTTCGTTTGCTAATTTGAATTTGAAAAGTTTGCTGAGAATTTAAATATCTTATTCTTTAATGAATAGCAATAAGTAATCAGTATTTTAATTGAGGCAGTATCTCTACATTTCTTTGAAATATCCAAACTGGTGGATTAAAACTAAAAGATAATTTATTCTGCGATAGCAGCCATCTGGCGCCCCATAGATAAAATTATTTTATTCCGAACACCGTAGCTACTTATCTCTTTCAAACAGTAAACAAAAATTCATTAAATTTGTTCAGAAGAGGAAATAAATCAAACGAATTTCCAAATTCCAAATTCTAGCTTAGGTATCCATGCTCGAGTAGAGGAATGCGTGTATTAATAATTCGGTGACTGTAGTGCTGTAGTTTACACATGTGCATACAGATGCTTCATTTTTTACTTCCTTGTATGAAGTAAAAGAAACTACTAAACCTTTACTAAATTTATTCAACCAATGACTGAAATTTTAGTTTGATATTTTCATAAAAACAGCAATATATAATGGGCATTTAAAAGAATAATAATTAGTAGAAGTTCTCTGATTGATAATTATATGAAACATTCATAGCTGCAGTACTTATGAACAATTATTTAGCCATTAAACGCATTAAGGGTACTCTTTTATGAAGAAAATAACATTAAATGAACTAACAAAAACAATAAATGCTGAAACCATTAAATTAAAATTTTGTATATAGGACTGTTATAGCATGTAGTTGTGCACCGCCTATTTTTGTTGCAATTGGCAGAACCAAAAGTATATAAATATACATATATAAAACCACTCTGTTACATGGCTCCATGAGCTCAGTTTTTTTTTTTTTTTTTTTTTTTTTTTTTTTTTTTTTTTTTAATTCTTATATGTTGGTAAACTGCTCCTTGTTTGCTTTAAAAATGATTGCATTATGTTGTTCTTATTTTCTGGTAAAGGTTTTTATGCCTTATCTGCATGCGATAGTTGTAGAATTATCAACAATTTAAAAGTTGTTTAAGTGCGGCTGAACCTAATTTTTCTTATCACAGCAGCCATATGTGTTTACATTTGATACTTAGCAGAATAGTGATACACATTCAGTGTCTTTTTGCCGAGTAGAACTAAAAGGAGACATTTAGTTTTGTACACCGGAAAATCTTCCTTTTCTCCTGCTGGCCTAATTGCTCTTTTTTGTGCAGAATCTGTAATTATTTACTGAAAAAATTGTTTTTGTAATTGTTTTAACTGTATTTGGTGTCTTATGTTTATCTATATCTTTCAATTATAAGTGAAGATATTTTGAGTTTTTGTATTTTTGCCTTGCCGCAAAGTGAGAATTAAATTAGTTTGTACAGACATTAGAATTTTTTTGGAAGCAGGCAAGATTAAAAATTAGGAACGCCTCCGCCGGGAATCGAACCGCGGACCTCTGGAATACGCGCCCAGCATGCAGACCACATCACCACGAAGGCATGCCAAGAAGGCGGGAAAAATACCTTATAAACTGAATGAGAAATACTGAATCATCTGTAAAAACCTGTTTCTTTCTTATTTGTTTAATATATTTTAGAAATCGTTTTAGATTTATTTATTATAGTATTTGAGTAGAATGATATAAATGAATGAAATAATATAAAATGAATGAGATGTAACGCTGTTAGTTTCATAGTCGCCAGTCTATCTCGGACAGAGGAAAATGTTTACGAGTAGGACATGGGCATTAGTTAAGCGCCATTGAATCTTATGTGAAAAACTGTTTCTTTTTATTTGTTTAATTTCTTTTATGATTCGTTTCAGATTTATTATAATATTTGAATAGAAAATGTAGCAACGATTAGATAATTTTTCAGATGATGTAATTTTTGTGTATTCTGAGCTATAAAATGAATGAATTGTAATGCTGTTAAGTGAACCTAGCGCTAGAGTGTCCCTATGGTAAATAAATATAGTGATTTCTAAAGAGTGCATTTATCCTGTTGTGGTTTATGCGCTATCAACGAAGTAGATTTGATTCAGTTCAATAAATTTAAATGAAATCTATGAAAAAATGTGTATAATATAATATTTCGTACAAGAAAGTCACGTGGTGTACACATTAGCGTGTTGCTGTCTGAAGCAGACGAGAGACAAAAGCGTTTCTCGCGTGAAATTTGCATCTGCATTTATCACCTTGGTTCCCTTAATGACGAACTGGCGATATTTGGATTTTCGTCTTAGCTTCAAGTAAAATGTTCGTTGTAGCAATGTCATTTTATCTTATTTGCAAAACTGGATATTCAAAGCGGTTTCTTCATTCTCTGAATCTATTATTCGCGATATAAAATTGCAGATGAAATCGGTAAATAGAATTATTTAATTTATTTTTGCCATTAAACAAGTACATAAATTATTTTTCTATTATATGTGCATTAAATTTCATATCAATTTTGGAGAAAAACTTATTGTACGAAAGCCTCTTATAATTGTATCTTATTTTATAAACTGTAATTTTTTTCCTTTACTTCTGGTGTAATTATTGAAACAGTTGTCAACGACCCGGTAGCACGTAATAAAATATATTTACATTCAGTATGTCCAATAATACACATAACATATAAGGTCAGCACATACATAAGGTTAAATGATAAATCTTAAATATTTATAAACGAAACTTCTGTAAAAATTCAGAGGAACATATAGATTTTATCTGTATTTTTGAAAAGAATCATCAAAAGTGCTTAATTCGCTTAGAACTAAAATGCTATAGCATAACTGTCGTACAGAAGGAAACAAATAATTAATTTCAAACAATCTGATACAGTGTTTTCCTGCTTATATTCTGATATGCTACCCATCGCTTTCCTTTGTTTCAAAGTTCCATTTTAGTATTACAAAAGAGAAACTTAATCAAAAGAAAAAAAGCGTTTGAATGGGTAAACCTAAATTTATCGTAATATACAAAGTCAGATATGAGACCAAAGGATATATTTCTTTCCTATAATGAAAATACATTTCGTATGAACATTTTCTTTTAGGATATTTCACTTACAAAATATATATTTCGAGCGAGGCGCACGGTATGCATCGTAAAAATGTGTAGAAATACAAATGGATTTTCACTGATTTATTTTTCTTATATGTGTTACAATATCAGAGTGTAGTAAAAATTCATTTTTTCTCTGACAATGATTTCACAGATGTCAGAATACTGACGGTGATCTTAAATTATGGATTTAACTTTTATCTTTTCCTTCCATTTACATACATTTTTCTCCTTCAAAGCAGAGAATAGACATACATAAAAGTAATTCTTCCTGTGTCTGTTTTACTTAATTTACGTAAAAACAGTTTACTTAGTTTTTTACTTAGTTTATACGTAAAAAAAGGAGAAAAATATTGTTATCTAATTTTGACTCAAAAAGCATAGAAAGCAGCCTATTACCTTTTAGACTGCTTAAAAGTCATTTGCTTTAACTGATTTACACTATGTAGTACCCTGAGAAATCATTGTACTGAGCACTGACCTATATCCAGATATATGGTATGGATAATTTCCTTAATATTTAGGTTCAGTCTATTTATAAGGACTGAATAAAGTAGCCAACTGGTTAGAAGCAATTTACAAAGAATATTGATTGCATAATAACTAAATGTCGTATACATATGTAATCCCAGAAAGCATTGATATTATCACAGATTAAAATTGAAAAAAGGAAAGCCATCATAAAAATAAAAATAAAAGAATTATTCTTTAGTGCTTTATTAATTTAAATTCCATTGTGCAAGATGAATAAGTTTTAAATCACTATGAGCTTGAGAAAACAATGACTTATACGTAACAATAGTATTATTCGTATGTTTTGTTACATTCTTGGTAAACAGCATTCTTCTACGTTTTCTACTTACCAAAATGGTCGCCATGGAGGTCACTGGTGACCGATATCTTATTATTTTAGTAGCGCCATGGGGTTCACTGGTGACCAATATATATTTATTCCAGTGACGCCGTGCAGATCTTAGGTGAGCGGCAAGTGCGCAAAGTGCGTTCGAGGCGAGCAGTAAAATTATTCTGTAAGAATCGTGACTGGAATTGGTGACCACATATCAAAGCAACATTAAACTTAAAAATGCAAACCAATATAATAAAATACTAATTATTTTATACATCCTTATAGAATAAGCCTTAAAATCAATAGTCATTTTTCAACCAATTTATATAATATTCTGTGTCGATTAATGTGTTAATTAACATACACCTAAAATTCAAATTTGAGATAAATATCTACAGATTTTTTACGTAATTCCAGAATTAAATATTAATTAATACAGATTAAAATATAAAGTAACTAAAGCTCTCATAGACATCTAAAAAAAGACTTCTATTTTAAGTGCCTTATAAATTTCAGTTGCAATGTACAAAATGAATAATATTTAAGACGATGATAACTTGAGATAACTACTATAAGTTATATTAGTATTATTCAAATGTTTTGTTGCACCCTTGTAAGCAACATTCATTTCCGTTTGCTACTAATTCACATGCAACTAAAATGCAAATCTGTGAAAAATATCTGTAATTTTATGAATGACTTTCATTAAAACTTCTGTATTAATTTTCTTTTGTTGAGATAAACTGATATTTAATTATTTCTTAAATTTTTATTTAGTCTAAGATTCTTTCCGTAGTAAATGATTGGGTCAAAACTTCAGTCTTCTTAAAATGTTTTTTACAGATATTCAGTGAAATCAAAGACCATATCTGTAAATGTAGATATAATTGGTGAAGTTTTAAATTATATTTATTTCTGTTACATTTTCTGTATTCCTACTAGTTTTAATTAGCACTGAAAATCTAATTTCAAAGGTTCTGTTCTTTTATTCTATATAAAAATTTCTCAAATAATTTTTGCATAAAGGTATACTAATTATATATTTTGAATAAATTAACGCTTACTTAAATTAAAGCATTTCATTATTATCATCAAATGTTTTATTATATGGCTTAAAATTTTTATTCTAACTAGAAAGCAAATATATATATATATGTACATATGCATTAAATGTGCACTCAGAGGACAATAAAAGCAGATTTGTTATGAGATTAAAGTAGATTTTCTTTCAGAAAATAATTCTTATTATAAATTGATGTATGCTTATGTAGTATGAATTAACAAAATTTGAAATTCCTTTTGTTCTTTCCCAGCCGTATGAAACCTCAAAAACATGTAAAATATTTAAGCATGTCAGATAGCAAATAGCCATTTTGCCCCCTTTTCTTTACCCTGTTTAAGAATTCAAACCCATTCTCCGTAGTTTTACGAAACAATGAATAATTCTGTTGCCAGAACGCGAAAATACAACATGCATTTATTCATTCCCTATTTGGAAAGAAAGAGAGCTATCTTGTGAGCGATGGGAATAAAGCGCTTTTTACTCATACCTAGCGTGTAAGTAGGTTCAGTACCAGAGACATTCATTTTCTTACCGGTAAATATTGTGTATTTTCAAGGGAAAAATGGAAAACACGAATAATTTACATTATAGAAGATTTTCTTTCAGCTGATCTCATTTGAAATTGTTTTAAATGAATAACTAAGTCAATAATTGTAAGCAGTCAACTGTTTAAATCAACAAAACAATTTACCAATTGTTTATTTGCACAACCAGAAATTATTCTGCTGATGAAGTATATGCTCAATTGTTCAGTAAAATGTATATAAAATATGAAGTTCAAAGCGGGAATAATTCAAAATGTTTTCTATTTATTATTAAATTATATATTTATTTATTATGAAAGCTCAGGGCACAATTTGTTTCATTGAAGAATATAAAAATACTTGATTGAAAACTCGTGATCTTTCTAAATCAAATTTCAGTGGACAGAAAGCAGACAATTTAGTGCTAATAAACAAAATAGGATTATGGAATGTCTTGCCGTAGTAACTGTAAATTATGCGTAATAATTGTAATAATATAATAAGAAGTATATTAATTCTTTCGCATCGGTAGAGGCCAAAATCTGTTTCACTCAAACATCTAAAACGCTCGCATGTATGAATTTTGTTGAAATGGACTTTTCTCCCTATACCAAGTAGAATGCTACAGTATGACATAATAACCTACTTAAGTAAAGCGGTAACTTCTCTCTTGGGATCTTTATACGCTTTCACCACTGTCTGCCGTTTTTCCTTAGCACAGGATTGCAACTTCGGGCATCAATAGCTAAACATTGACGCTAAACAAAGGAGAAGGAAAGAGCATTCAAATAACTAACTTTTTTAGTCACAATAAAGGAACGATTGGCATGTGATTTAACAACACCGTAAAGCAATCACCTATGTACTAACGTGATGGGGGAAAGCACCAGGTAGAAAATAATTCAGGCGTTTGGGCGACCTGCCGATGACGACTTCAATGCGAAAGAGTTTAATGATAAAATCGTTTTCATCTTGGCAAGTTAGGTATACTGTGTACCTAACATTTAATCAAGCTAAATAATCTACTTTCTAATATATGCTGCTAGAATATTCCGTTTAATCAGTATTCCTTAGCATTAAGAATTTAAGTGAATTTCTTTTGTAATTTAATTTGTTTACTCGCATTAGGATTTTACAACATTAATTACAAAAATTAGTTAATATAAATAGAATTCTCAGTGTATTTTAAAACCGCTTTATGCCTTTAATTAATACATTTATTTAAAGAAATACTTATAATTGTCGATTTGCAAATCTTTACAGTCTTCAATTAGTTTTTAAGTATCTCATTAAAATATTTCTATTCCTTTAGATCTAGGGTGTATTTTCCCGAACCCTGAAGGCAGATCTAAATTTTTTGAAAATTTCTAGTATTTACGTCTCTTATGTTTATTTAAAGATTCGTAAGTCTTTTAAATGTTTAAGACATTTTTAATACAGTTAAAGGAACACAAGAATGGCTTCTTAATGGTTTAATGAGAAGCAGAAGAAAATTCAGAATTATAACAGCATATTCGAGATTTTCACTTTATGACTATAAAGCAAAAATGAGTGAAGACTCCAAATGTGGTTACCATCAAAAGTGGAAAACGAGACGTTATTTTAATGGCTGTTAGTAAAGGAAAAGTTTTGCTTTTGAAGAAATTTCTATAGCTTGTGCTAAGTGCTTCCTATGGCAAGGACCATTAAATATTCCTTTCAAGTTGAAAGAAAGACTGAATTTCTAATTTTCTAATTTTGAAACTTATACTTAAGCAACATACACAAATTTAAATGTATCAATTTATAATATCATATAAATTTGAGAATTTCGAGAAAACTTCCTGATATTGAAATAAAATATCATTAAAAATTTTACACGCATGGTTAAATTTGGATTTGCTCTCATACTAAAAAATCATTCAAAAGAATAAAAGTACAGTTATCAGAATATTATATAAATTCATTAATATGGAGTATCAAAAAAGGTTTTTGAAAAAAAATCATCACTTAAAAAATCTTTCATTTTAATGTCATCTTTTAAAATATTCATTCCTATCCTTAATACATTATAAACTAGTTATACTATTATTATAAATACTTTTTTTTTTCAAATTATCAAGAATACTAAACGATTAAACAGGAAACTTAAGATTACATAAATTCGAAACTAAATGTTTAATAACATAATAAATATAAACCTTGAGTAGAAATTTATATAACTTATTTAATGCAAAAACTAAATTATAATTTATCTTTTGAAATATGAGATGAAAAACAAGAATATGTTATCAGTTTTAGCCATTATAATATCTTTGTGATGTTAAGCTAACAAATAAATACCCAGCGAAAAATGTAAAAGCCCTCCTGCTTGAAAGATGGTCGCTTGAGGATGCGTCGAAGATCTTCATGCAGTAAATGCTTTAGTTTTCTGTAGTTTGAAAAAAAAATATTGATGTTCACCAAAATGGTGAAATTTCCTTAAACATTCACTATAGTCAAAATGATATCTGGTGGTAGCCACTGGGATCGAAAACTGAAGCCACTTTTCAAGTTTAAATACGAAAGAAATTCAGGACGTCTGAGTACCAGCCTTTTTATGAATACAGTGCAATTTTCTATGAAAATGTGTAATCTCATTACTGAACTCACTTAATAATATCATATTCTAAATTTGAGCTTTTATATTAAAGGGTCGAATTGATTAGTAGGGTTAGAGTGCAGAATTATTATGTAAAATTAGAATATTTTAAATCTGACCTCTTATATTATGGTCCCAAATCAACTACAACTTCTGTTGTTGAGCTCTTATGTTTGAGTGTCAGTTTTATTACGTAGTATTAGAATATTAACATTTAGAAATTCGACCTCTTATATTAGAGACCTCATTCAAGAATATTGTTCTGTGAATCAAGTCAAAGGCTGGGATTTTTATTCACGCCAGTATTCCTTTATTAATAGCAATTTTGGCAGAATTTTGTTGAACAGAAACATATATTTAATGTATATAATGCCTTTTTGAAATGAAATGCTTTGTGGCATATTTGAATTTCTAATTTTACAACTAAAAAAATAATTGCTATATTTTGCTAGCTGATTAATAGTCGGAGTCCAGTAGCTGAATATTTGCTGAAAGCTATTTAAAATTAAACTTGGGCTGCTGTTCAAGAATTTTTGTTTTAAAAAATTTCTTTTTTCCCAAGGGTAGAGAACAAAATTTAATAGGAGTAGCCGAAATATTATGTGAGGATGTTCCGTTCACTAGTAAAGCCCCAGAAATAAAATAAATAATCACTGAAAGTCAGTTTTACGATGAGGAAGAAACTAAATCGAGTAATTTCTGATCAAACATGAAAATGGAAATCATGCAAACTAATTCCTTATACAGAAATAACAAAATCTAGTATATTAGACGGAAGAGGTAGTAACATTTTGTGTACATTTTATGAACCGAGTACCAAGCCAATGGAAATCAATGGAATAAACCAATGGAATTCATTTTTTCTTGTATCACAACACGTAGAACCTACTGTTTTAAATAATACAGGTTTGCTCCCTGAAGAGATGAAATAGACATAAATTATTCCTTTCATTTAACTGAAAGTAATAAAAATGCTTTACAGTTTTTTATTTCTCCTTCTTCGTAACTCTAGGTCCAAGTAAATATACAATGCTTCAATACAAACATAAGAGCTAATTACGAAATGGAACGTATGGACGCATCAGGAAGATCTGCAGATAATCTTGTGTCCCAAGAAAAAAAAATAATTCTTTTAAAACTAGATATTTGTTTGTAAACGGAAATGTTCCTACTGAAAATCGAGATTTAGAGGAAGCCATATTTTCAGATCGCAGTGCACAAAATTCTGCAAAACAGGCTTTATAAAAAGAATCTCTGATAAACACACCTATACCACTAAAATACCTGGCATACTGTAATGCTAGTAAATGAAAAATACATTCAAAGGCAGTAATTGTCAAGTATAATTTCCGGTATGAGAAGCCTGAATCAGAACACATATTAACGGCATACAGAGATGATTAGAGATTCACTAAGACGTATTGATAATAAAAGGAAGAAGTAGTTTGAAGAATAAATTGAAAGGGAAAAAAGGAGAGACAGAAAAAAAAAGAGGAAAATTAATTTGAAAACTTCAAAGAAAAAAGAACTTAGAAAATTTTTGAAGTTGAAATAAGTGTGTGGACAAGATGAATTGAACATGCATGAAAATGATTTTAACCCTGAAAAACATGAAAAGAAAACCAAAGAATCTTTAAATGATAATTATTTTGCGATTCAAGAAGAAGATGGTCCAAACCTTAAGCAGGATGAGAAGCTCGATAATGAGGATTAAGATCATTGGATTGGATCAAGTAAATGTGATCAGTGGAGTAAAGAGCAGCGAAGAAAGAACTTCTGAAGAATCAGATATTGAGATTACGAATTCTAAAAGTGAATCTAAATCACAGTTTGAGAATGAAATGTTTAGTCAACTCATATTGGAAGAAAAAGAAATCTTGCTTTGCTAACTCAATTTCTAAACATAAATCAATTTTTGATCCGGATGGAATAACAGTCGATAAATATTTGAATGAGTATTATAGATTAGAATGTCAAGATGTGATTGGTGATAGGCTGATCAGATTCATACACAAGAAAGTAGTGCCAAACGAGTTTGGACTGACAGCGTATGAAATAAGTTCCGAAATTAAAGTGAGTACTATAAAGCAAGTTGAAAACAGTATAATTAAAATAATTAAAAAAATCTGAATCTATTCCTGAGTGATTAAATGAAAAACAAATCAAAGTTTTATTTGCAAATGGGAATTTAAATATTGATCAAATCAGAGTAGCACAAAATCATGGAAACTAAAACGAAAAAAAAAAAAGTTTCATTACCACTCTGTTGACCCATCAACAGAACATTTCTCAAAGAAGTTATTCTTCTAATAAAAGGGATGTTTTGAGCTGCCTATAGGTGACAAAAGATTTGCTTTATCCGATGAAAGTTTGGTTGCATATATATGGTATTAATCCAAACATGTTTAAGAACAAAATGTTATATTTCGAAAAAATGATTCATTAATAAATTCTTTTACTCTATGAAAAAAACTTTTCTTCGAGAAGTTAATGGTGAGGGAAGGAGTTTAAGACACTGACTTTTTTGCGTTCCTACGCTACCAAATAAATACGCAGCGATAAATATAAAAATCCTCGCTCTTATAAGATGCATTCTTGAAGATGGGTCGAATAACCTTGCTCTGGAAATGGCTTAGTTTTCTGAAGTTTGAGAAATAAAATGATTGATGTTTAACCAAAAAAAGGGAAATTCCTTTAAACAATTCACAGCAATACTATTAAATATTAAATTGAAAACTAAAGAATTATTTAATTAAACAAGAATTTATAATTAAATAAAATGAATGAAAAAAATAAATAAAACGTTTTATCATAGGTGCATAAAACAGTGAATTAGAATGGTGAATGTTGGATGCAAGAAAGAAGTAATCCTAAACACAAAAAGTATGAGTGCGGAAAGGAAGAAAATGCAAATATTCTTTAGCCGTTGATAGCGAGATTCAAAGCCAACATATTTTTGACCACGAAGTTGGGGTTCGAACTCGGAGTTTGAGAAGTTTCATATATTCTGAAAATGGACATAAGGCACCGTAACAGATATTTCCATTCTCCGTATTGAATATGTCATCTCAAAATGCGCTTTAGGATACAGTACTGAGTGGATCTGAGTTGCTGGATTTAAGATATATTAGGGATTGTTGTCATTTTGCAACTTACAATTTAAGGAACTTAAGGCGCCTCCACTTATTGCACTGTCAGCTGAGGTTAAGTGAAACCTTTGATACTGATGCTGAACATATGCAGAGGCATGAATGTAAATGATATCTCGCTTGCATCGAAACTATCCAAAAGCAGTATGTATCGACCATCGTTTTTTAGAAATATGTGTTTTCTAGACAATGTAACATTTTTAAGGAAAAGAAAAGAACAGAAAATCATATTGAATGTTTTTCTTGTGGACAGTTTTATATGTTGCTTACAATTAAGAATTTAACCATTATAAGAACTGTACTGTTAGTAAGAAATTTATAAACGTATTAAAATAGTAGTAAAAGTAATTGCAATGATGATCAAAGACTGATGACTGATTAATGCTCGCCCTCAATTAATTGGGTACAATGGAGTCTTCATAAACTCAAATCTGAAATAAATATAAAATCAGTTTCGTATTCAAACGTTCTAATTTCTCTCTGTCACCGAAGCTTCTTTTTTAACAACTGCACCACGACGATATTTAATGGAGTCTACGAGCTCCTCTCAAATATTATGTTTTTAAATGTATATACTAGCTATGAATATATTTAACTCGTATAAAATATCATCAAATTAGAAATTAATTAGCAATTTACAAATTAGAAATTACTAGAACTAGGTATTTACGAAAATCAGCACGATAAAATTTCATGAATAATCTGAAACATGGATAAAAATTAGTTTTCACATTATAATGACGGATTTATGGAAAATGAGTGAGACAAATGCCTTTAGAAAGACAAATTTCAAACTGAAGGATAAGACATAGCAATGGCTTCATCTGATTGCTGTAAGCGACACCCATTTGGAGACTTCAACACTTTGCTGGAGTTGATGTTGCTACTGCGAGTTTTTTCATGATATTCTTTCAAGGATCTTCCTTTTGTAATCTGTCTTTTACTCACTCAAACATTCTGACAACTGTAGCATGAGCAAACGTAATCATTAAATTGCAACATAACTGCAGTTTGGTGTTGCATGTTCACCACCATCTTCTATAATAATATACGCTCAGGCATATGACATTAATTTGAAACTAAATTTAAATTTTAATGTGGTATTCACGATATAGCTTTAAAGGCTACGTTAAATTACATGGTTCCTTCAAACATATATCCATATTTCTGACTCATCTTGCACTTATTTACTCAGATTTTACATAATATAAGTTAAAGACAAACGTGGCGATTTCTACACATAATTTATTAATTTTTCAGAGTGTATCCTTGATTAATGCAATACTGAGGTAGCTATAAGCTCCCAACCATTTCTATGTATGCAGCTTGCATTTTAAATAGTAGAAAAATACAGCTTAGAGACGTGATTTAGCAGTCGTGTACACGCGACGAGAAACAGTTCGTAGTAGGTAGCTACGAATTGTAGGAATATTTGAAGCCTCCAATATTTTGTTTCAAATGATTGGGCAAGAGCTTTCGCATTACAGATAAAAACATAATGCAAAATGATGCAATACGGATCCTTGAAGTAGGAATGTATTTAAATTGAAAGTAGAAACTTAAAGGGATATTGATAAGTTACAAATTCGTTTGAGTTAAATTTATTATTTCAGTGATTTTCCTTTATGTTTTAATTTTGTCTCTCTATATATATGATATTTCAGCTTTTGCGGAAGATGAAATGCATTCACTTATTAGTCATGGCTGAAATGATGCAAGAGGTGTAGCTCACACACAGTAATATGTGTCACAAAAGACAGCTTGAAGATGTTGCGTAAATGAAAAGAAAACGTGCCGATTTCAACATATAATATATAGATCGATCGGTCGACTGATATATTATATGTTGAAACTATTTATACTCATAATTAC
This sequence comes from Stegodyphus dumicola, assembly GCF_044657685.1. Lineage (NCBI taxonomy): Eukaryota > Metazoa > Arthropoda > Arachnida > Araneae > Eresidae > Stegodyphus > Stegodyphus dumicola. The sequence goes on along the minus strand of NC_140772.1, from coordinate 90,536,856 downwards.
ATAAGCAATGTAGTTGTAATTAATAATTTTGTTTCCTAGTCGATTTGATTACTAAATTGCTCAAAATTCTTTTATAGTTAAATTTCTTATTTATTTATTTAAGCAATTTACTACTTTTGGTTTTGAATAATTCTTTACCCATGCCTATATGGATGACGAAGCACGAATTGATTAATTTAAGAGTTAGGCAACTTCCCCTTGAAAAGGTCTGTCTCCTGCCTGCTCAACAATTATTCACTTTGTGCAAATTAATTTAGTCCTGATGAAGAATCAAAACACAATAATTTCGTCAGTATTATTCAGGAGATTTTCGAAGACAAGTTTCCAGCCGTCGAAACACTACGATAAACACGCTGAAACAATCATCAACATAGCCTTCCGGCTACCTGGCTATAACGCTTAAGACAGCTTCACGGCAAAACACTAAAATACAGCTTCCAACTCGGTCGATCGCTCTCGATTAATCTTGATTCAGCTCAACATACTCAAGATACACTCACGATACTCTCTACTCTTCTTATAAGCAGGGTATATATAGCGTTTGACCTGCCTTCCAGAACATACTCGGGAAAACCGGTGGGAATTCTTTCTATACTGTTCTTGCTCCGTCTATAATTGTCAGAGAATTTCAGTATTGTTATCATATGTACTAATATTTGAAGCAGTAGTCCTTTAACTTACTATTATTTTGCACTTATGGTTCACGAAATATTTGCATTTGTAATTATATCTTACTTTTTACATTGCTATTGTACTATTGGACTTGTATTATGCAGTATATTTATAATTGCAATTTCATTATGTACCAATTGCACATTGTATTATAATCGTCAGAGAATCTTAGTATTTGCTATCATATGTACTAATGCCTGGATGGTTGGGTGAGCGTTGTGTGGAGGGCGCTTTTGGTCAGTTTGACTGCCCTCTGGATGCTCCGAGCGTTGGGCCTCGGCTTTTGGTGCTGGGCGCAAATGTGGCTCCTACACATTGGCTCTAGACAGTGGTGGGCACGGTGCAATACCGATTAACCATTATGGTAAAGGGACAGTGCCCGTGTCCCCCGTTACCTATACCTATGGTATAACGTGCATTTTGTCACCAAATAACGCCAAATAGGAAATTTCGCGCCAAATATGGCAACCTTGACTTTCCTTGCCATTTTCTGGCAAAATTAAACCATCTTTGCAAAGCTATCTTATCGCAGCTGGGCTTTTCGTAACAATATGCAGGGAAAAAAATTACCAAATACTTTACCGATTAGTGAGAGAGAATTATTTGCTTAAATTATCAGCTTATATGAAAATTATTTGCATTCCTTTGTTTCTTTACATGGTTTTCTATTCGAGTTTCTTTTAATGGGTGAAATATGTATAATTTTCATCAATGTATTTGTAATTACTTTCATGCATTGCATGTAAATTTGCATATAAAAGTCTATAATAGTAAGATTACAAGTATAAGATATCCTATAAGATATATTGTGTAAGATGCAAAAATCTTTAAAAAAAGAAATTATTTTGATTTTGGTTTCGGACTTCGATTTAAAATGACAAAAACTAAACAATATTCATTAGGCATATGTATATTAAATAAAAACAGATGTTCAGACCAAGCTCTTATCGTCGATCCAGGAAATGTTCATACTATTTATATTTATTTACATCCGAAATTGCTAAAGCTATAAATGAACGAAAATAGAAAGGAAATCGTTTATGTATGGAACCTCATTTCATTCCCTGTCTGTTCTTACTTTTGTCCTAATGGATATTTATGTGTGTCGGAAAAGATTCTGTACATAAAAAATGTGAAACTAAATATTTGCCTCAGCAAAATCCCATTTCCTATATTATGAGCACTTACTTTCCCTCAAAAAATGATCTGGTGACGCTATAATGGAATTTCAAATGGTTTGAAGGCAATCTCTCCATTCCATTTGCATACTATTTGTAAATCATCAACATTTCAACCATATTTTAGATAATACTGATCTATTTAATTTCCTGTATAATTCCCTCATTTCTCTCCATCATTTTAAGGAAATTGCGTTCAAAGATTTATGTTTCAAATGCTTCAATTCCATATAATGTGAGAAAAAGTTTTTTGATAGGATTAGAAGTCTTTGCACTTCAATGTATGTAATACAGCCAAAAATCATTGTTAACGATTATTTAAAAGAAATCGGCCATAAAGAAAGAAAAAAATATATACGAGCTCTACAGCTGTGTTATACGAAATGCAGAATTTCTTCAACGTTATGAGCGATTCGTCTCTAAAAATAATTCATAAAATAGGAGTTCGTAAAATAAGATACTAGAAATTAATTTGAATTTTGCTTCAGAAACGGAATTGCCATGACAACGTATGCTGTCTTTGAGCATTATACTTACCACCACATAAGGTGGCAAAGTGGAGTGACGTCATTCCCTTATCAACCAATCTACGTTAACCGGAAGAAATCTATTTAGTTTTTCCAGTATTTATGGATAGAGTATAACTCAATATATGGCGATTACAGTATTTGCCATGTCTCGTGCAAGTGCGCTGAGGCATTTGCTGTTCTAATCACGTGCATGTATTAAAATTAAATCACACAAGGGCAACTGTTAATATCATTCATTACGTATGTCAGAAAATTTCATGAACAAATGTGGCAGCACTTAGAGGTGAAGAAACTTTCCTAATTTTAAGTAACCTCCACAAAAGAAAAAAAAAAAAAAAAAAAGGCTTTTATTTTATGTTAGCTTTATATTTAAAAAATTGTGCTTCCTTAGCTAAAACGAAAATTCTTGAAAAGAGGTTCAATTCTGTGGTAGATTTAATTTTCCATAAAACTTTTCATTGAAAGCTCTCATCTTTTTAATAAATATTATTTTAATTCATTGATTTATTGTTTACAAAAAATAAATAAGTAGTCAAACAAGACTTTTAGTAGGTCCATTTCATGCTTGAAGACTAAAGATTCAAAGAATTATTATTAACGTATTTAATGAAAAGAATAAAAAAAAGCTTTAAACTGTGAGAATGAATTACAGCACTTAATAATATAATTAAACATGGGTTAATTCTTATTCAGAAATTAATGATAAATTATTCGAATAGTGTAATTTTTAAAATGTAACGTTCCAAAATCGCCTTTACTTTTATATTTCCTTATTCTAAATTTATATAATATTGTTACGGGCATACGGGTTATTAAGGTATTGAATGCACCTAGAACCGATTGATGGCATGAATAATTTATCTTTTCAAAAACACTTTTTACAGTTCTGGAACTCCTTACACAAAGATATTCGTACAGCTACTAGGAACGTTGAACACATTTCTCAAATGTTTCAAAAAGTTAGCACAGTGTTTTCTCAATATTCCGAACTAAACTTTGAGAACAATCTACAGTGTCCTAGTCTTGCAACATCTCGAAATGAAAATTCAGTCATATCGTGGCCGCGGTGGTTCTACGCTACGCGGCAGACATGCAGTTCATAAAAAGAATGGTCTCTCCAATTTTACCTTACCGCGGAGTATTAATTATTTATATTAATGGTTAATTAGAGTCGTTATCTCTTCAAAATAAATTTACTTCAGAATCTTGATATACACAGCTCTTACAGAGTTTTAGGGTAAATTTTGTTCAAAGTTGAAAATGGTTTAAACCAATAATTTTACTTTTAACTTTCAATATATAATTTTTCGTGCTTACTAATATAGCATAATTTTATATTTCACATAAACCTAATTTTAATATTTGTATTGCCAACAAACACGATTTTATATACAGAAATGTTTACAAAAGCTTAAGAATATTGTTGAAGGAAATACTCATAGTTTTAAAAGTTTTTAAACTCAGATATTCTGAACACTTTACAAATTTATATCAGTCACACCTGCTAAAAATCAAGCTTCCGTGCGACCACCCTGCTGAAGTTTTTCAGACAACTTCAACCTTCACCTGACAGTCTGCCTCCCTTGCTGGGTCTTTGCTACGATGAGAGGTATATGATCCAACTCTTGCAAGTCTAATTGAGTTCATACAGCTGTTTTGTTCCTTCTTAAAACTCATCGTCTGGAGAACTGTTTAAGTCAATGGTTACATTTTTCTAGATCTTTTCAGGTATATTGAAATAAGGATCTCTAAAATGGCAGGTTATTTTTAAAAATACTTTATAGGAGGAAAATCTGGGGAATAAGAGGTGATTGAGAGTTGTCAGACTTTTTTGGTAAGGAATGCTTGGCAAAAGCGGAACAGCGTTACAGCTCATTGTCGTGCAACAAAAACCACTGAAATAATTTAGTGGAAATTCTCAAGTATAAGCGCCAAACCCTCTTGATTAATATGGTCATTACGACTTGACGGCTTTTCAAGAGGGTCATTATGATCATCTTGATTAGTCTGGCCATTACGGCTAACAATCAAGGGGTATCTGCCAAGGGGAAGGGATGCCTTAGTGGAAAAAGTTCTAAGAGGAGCTGTCTTGAATACAGGTTACAAGGTGGGAAAATCACAAAAACCCTCACATAGACAGCACATTCGCCGGGAGTCGAACCTGGATCAAGCTACCATTGTTCAACGGTTCTACCGTTCGGCCGCTGATGGGCTGTCCCTATCTCAGGAACGAATGTTTTATGAAATATGTCTTTAAGGTTACTAAAAAAAGATTCCAAGTTAATCTTTACTTGAAATTTCGAAACCGCCTTTTCTGTAGCCGTAGCGAATCTTTTCGAACCCAGGTAGGTAACTGCCGTTTCTTCCCACAAACTTAAGAAAGGAGCCAAGTATAAGGTCCTTAAGGAAGGCGCAAAGTGTCATCGTTAGCCAAGTAGTAAACTGCAGTCGAAACATTTTGCTCCTATACCAGCTAATTTTTTCATAGCACAAAAGCCCAAAGTCGAAATGATGGTGTAGCTGTTCTATTGATGATCTCCTACTTTTCCAGCCTTACGCCTAAAAATATTTACTTATTCGTTACTTAGCTTTCGAATGAGTGCAGATATATTCTGGACTAAAGCAAACGATTTTTGCATAAAATATTCTGTTGGTAATACAGAGGATATTTTAAAGGAAGCAAATTGAGGTATCATAATGATAAATGCTGTTAGTTATCTCTTGTAGTTTTGCTGGAATTTGCTTTAAAGTAAATTCGATACAAAATTTCGCAGTCACACTGTGCTGCGAATCCTAATCCAGAGATCTACTGAACGATGAAAACTGAAATATTGGGGAAGACGAAAAGTATGCATTTTAACTTTGTATTTATTACTTTTTGAGAAAATTTACTCGTGATTTGAAGGTGTAATTTCAATTATTCTTTTGATTTCTGCAGACAACATAAAGCCCAATGCAAATTTCAATCAAAAGGGTAAAATAAATTCTTTCTGTTAGTAGTTTAAAATTTGTGCTGCTAATTTTTATTAGTTTAAAGAACTTATTGATTTAAGTATGAATTACATATTAATTGTATTTGTAAATTCTTGAGAAGCGGCCTCATAGATGAACAATGCTTGTCTTATTTAAAACTTCTTGAGTAAAACATAATAATAAACATTTTGAATTGTGATTCAGAAGACCGTATATATCAATTATAACGTATTTTAAGACAACTTTTTAATGATTTCAAATATAGGTTTTAATGTCACCTCATTTTTCCTTTTTAAATCCATTTGTTTTTATTGATTTCATGTTATCGTTCTCAAAGAAATATTTTTCAATAGTATATGAAAATAAATTAAATATTTGCACTCTTTGTTTTGAATGCTAGACAGACTTGTGCAGGTATAATCTCAAAATTTAATTATAAATATTGTCTTGCAAAACTAGACTTCACATTTATGTACCTGGAAGTATCATGAAAATTAGATCCAACCTTAACATTCAGTGAAATAAATTAGATCCTTCATTTTCAACATAATCAGAAAATAAAACCAGATCCATTTCGCAAATTAAATTGAATGCGTATAAGAAAACAGTTTTTTAAAGCGAGTTTTCATTTCTGCTAATTCATAATTTATTTTGCATTATAAAATTAAATTCTTTGCTTCAAAGATGACCAGAAAAATTTAATACGTACATATTTTGAAGTAATTTTAAATTCAATTATTAGACTCGCGATGAGTTGAAAAAGAATTTTAAGTTTCTGCTGGTAAAATCTATAGCAAATATTAGCGCGCTTTCTAATTATGATTTTATGTTTTTATGAATATCTATGAAAAGTAATTATTGACATGTTTAATGAAAAAAATAAAATTTTCATTTCACAGTTATTGGTTGTTCTTGAATATCCGGTATTTTTTCCAGTCATTTCAATAGCTCAGCATGTTTTACTCTTTTAGCTAAGCAAAATAAGTTTTTTTTTTCGATACTTCTATTCTACTGCCATAGTTTTTTTTTTCTGTACAGCAAATATTCAAGTTTCATAGAGGTGTATAATTTTAGTTGTGAATTCACATAACTTTAACGCAAACTAAGCTCTCTAAATTTCTAAGCGAAGCAAATGTAAAAATTAATAGTAAATATATACCTAATAGATATACAATGTTTTGAAAATTGACGCTTAACTTTTCAGCGTGTTTTGTGAAAATATCTCTTCCCCTGACTGACTTTGCGTTTCTTAATAGATGTATTTTTATCCTTATTTTCAACTATATTTTTTCTGCATGCGTAAGAGATATGTTTTTTCAAAAAGTATTGGGAACTTAAAATTCAACTCAGTAATGCATATTATGAAAGTCTAGATTTTAAAATACTTTTTAATTGATATAATCAGGACAAAAAATTTGTAAAAGAAAATTATTAAGTATTAAAATACAATGGAAAAATAATATGACATTCTTGATATCAAGCCTTGATATCCACCAGCGGCCGAGCGGTAAACTTGCTGAACACTGGTAAGCTACTTGGGTTCGATTGTTAGGCAATGGGCGTTTGCGTGGCTGACTGCATAGGCGTTTGCGTGGTTTTCTCCTTGTGTTAATATGTATATGAGCCAGTTTCGCTTAGAAAGAGCTCCACAGAGACATCTCTATCAGTTCGCAGATAACCCTCGAGTGCTATGCCATAATAAAATAAACCAACTGAAACCAACCGTAAAATCAATATCCAATTTGTATTTAAGATTCATATGTGTTGCGTATGGTCATCCAAGTTTAAAATAACCAGAATTGGCGAATTGTTGAGATAAATGTATAAACAATAAATAAAAAAAATCTAAAAGCTTTCAGATTTTATATTATGCCCAAAGTAAGCGTTTTCTTCATTTGCACACACATCCATGTTTTGAGACTTGTTTCGAGAGCATTTGGACTAATGCCCATTTGGGCTTCAAAAATTTCAAAACAGCGAATCTTTAAAATTTACGACAGACATTCTCGCGCAAGAAACAAACAAGTTTTTTTTTCATACAGTGTTGTCACTGCTCACTTCGAAATCATTGAGTTATTTAATCTAAAATTCATTGTCGTTTTACAAAACATGAAATGAATAACAAAGGAAATTCGAAATTCAAAATTCGGACTTCCAATACGCGCCCATATTGGGGTGCAGGATTATATTATTCAATATTTGATGGTTCTGGGTATTTGTTTCACAATGCGAAAAACATTTCATGCAGAATCTTCATTATCTAATTTATTTCGATATAATATACGGCGATAATATCTAGCGGCAATAATTTGAAAAGTTATTTAACGCTTTTAATGATTTGACGCAAAATGCCACTTCGAGAATAATAGCCCATCTGGGCTAAGCCAATCTGGGCTAACGCTCAATTGTACTAATGCATGTGTATATTTTTACATATCAATAAAACTTCAATCTAAAATCATTAATTGAATTAGTGGTACCCCATGCTTGAATATTAAAATACTCGTAATAAGTTCTTTGTTCTCATGTATGAACGAAATTCGTTAGACGCTTAAATTGTGTATCAGAAGCGAATTATGACGGAAACCAAACATCTCATTTTCATAATTTAGGCATATTTTTAGTGAAATCTTTCTAATCCCATTTATCGATTTCAATTCATTTTTTACTTTCTTGCATCTTATCTTGAGATATACAACCAGGAGATCTTTGGGAGTGTTTTTAATATTATGAAATAGAAGTCATTTGTAAAGAAATGTCCATTGCTGAAAAAGAGCTTTGAAGTAAACCACATTTTTGTATCATAAAATAAATTAATCAAATACCTTTTGCGCTTTGAAGCAAAGTAAACCAGAATATAGAACATTGTTCATTTTTCATGTGGTTACTCGCAATCTGAATAAACAATTTTTGCAGCACAATAAGAATAAAAGCAGAACTTGAACGTCGGTACTTTTTAAATCATTGAGTTAAGCTTTTTGAAATGAAGTTTAATAAAATAAGGGGGATGCAAACAGGCAGATGCACTTAGCTACAGATGTTTCAAAAGTAATAGGCAGCGATTTACGCAAATTTAAATAAATAGCATAGTTTCGAATAGCGCAGATAGAAACTTTAATGAGAAGCATATTTATTTGAAATTTCCGTATTCAAGCAGCAATGCATTTGAGAAAATTTTAAATATTTTTGTTGACTCCCTTAATTTGCATATCTGTCTAGAAAAATGCAAATATTTATTTTTCATGGCATTTTTTCGCTAGCTTTAAGAAAGCTAAACGTAATTACCAAATCAATGGAGTTACCAATTACTGAAATGTATGTATGTATGCATCTTATAGGTACTTACGCATTATCGCAGCTACCCTAGCAGAAGTCACCAAACTATCAGAAGATGTCAAGTTTTTGCAACCATGCTCATGAACCTACTTTAGGTAACCATATTCATAAAAATCCTTCAGTCAAATAACGTCGCTATTTTAATTTGCGTATCTAATATAGTGATTTACGTGTTCAAACACTGTCTGGCCATTTTAGGAAGTTTCTGTCGTACGGAAGAGTCAGAAATTGACTCTAGTGCACGTGACTTTAGCTACGCTCTGACTGGCTAGCGCAATTAAAGTTCGGACCTGCAATAGTTCTACTTCAAGCATGAACTCTGTATGTAGTGTATCATAATCTATTTTCTCTTCATTATCTGCAAATTTTTTGATTTATTTTGTATATAAAATGTATAACCTTTGTATTAATTTTATTGCAAATTTTGGACTTAAAGCTCTAAGTAGCTCAGCAGGAGTCACATGACTGTCGCCATACCCCTGATAGGACAATGCTAGTCTTCTGTCATCGCATCTTCATCCTTCAATGAAACTTCATAACAGTGCGTCTCAATGTTTCCTTATTTTTATTTTTATTGTATTTTATCTTAGTGTATTTTTTTATTGTATTTTATCCTAGTGTACATACCTTTAGTGGTGGAACAATTTGATGAGCCCTTATGTGTGAGGCCCCTCGTGGAATTCTGTGATAAACTCTGATAAGAGAAATATTAATTCCCGCTGTAAGCCAGAATATGAAACGAAAGCATCAACGTCGCTCTTTTATATTTTCTTTTGATATGTTGATAATGTTTGCCGACTTACGATGTCTAAAATTTGTTTCCAAGCTTTTATAAAAAATCATCAAAGTCACCAGTTTAACATTTAACATTTACCTTTACAAAGTCATTTAACTTTTATCTCTTTTTCAATCGAAAATACCCAGTTCGCCAAGTAATACGTGATACTTACGTAAGTATTGAGAAACCTCCGTGTTAGCAGTACGTAATACTCTTTAAGTGTTATTCTTAAAGTATTACTTGCTGAGATTAGCGGATGTTGCTCGTTAATGAACCGGTTTTGAATCCCATATGTATATACAGTGTCATTTAGGGTCTCCAAGTGCTATTTAGGGGCCATTGTCTGACAAAAGCAAAACTATAACAAGATTCGACGTTTTGCGTATATGCGTAAGAGGCAAAAATTGTAAATTCTCTTAGTACTTTGGTTAAAATGTTTACCACTGGTAGTCACGAAAACTGGCACACGTTATCTCTATCTGTTACGCGATTTTTTCAGATACTGTACAGAGCTTATGTTCTGGCCGTTTTAGGAAAGAAATTTCAAAATTCCTATAACTACAAGAACGTTTAAGCATCTTATCAGTTATAGTTTGAAGTGGTGAACGATTTTACAGCTAAAATAATCAAAATTCCTGTAATGTATGGAAAAATGTATGGAATAACGTTTAATTATCTTAGTGTTAAGCTGCTAATAATCAATTGTGTTTTGAAAAACATACTGATATATGTGTATGGGTTTGTAACGAATCGAATGCATGCAGAACCGATGGAAGCTTGATAAATTTTTTTTCCCAAAAGAAACAATTTACAATATTCATACATATCTTCTCAGTATGGCGAAGCCCAATCTATAGTTACCATTTTAAACTGTTAAGAATTTTAAACACAACGGAATGCAAAACCCATCTAATGAGCGAAGCTGTCACGGAGATTACTCTATACTCCTAACTCTGAACTATAAACTGGGAACTGATGCTCTTTCCTGTCTTACATAGTTGCCCTCGGCAGCCAAAAAAATTCGGGTACCTCCGATTTCTGAAAACTGCTGGAAAGCATACACAGTTATATTTACATAGAAGCGTGTATGGTTAGTGTAACATATGCATCGAGACAATTACAAATATTCAGGGACCAGTCAGAAATGTCTCCAAATTTTTGTTCATGCTGGCGACCTTTGGCGATTTGTTCCCAAACTTGGCTACATAAATTAGTTCCCAAACCATAGCCAGCTTGGCGCGTTTGATGAGATAGGAGTTTACCTCAACGTTAAATGGACGTACCCCTGTAACCTTATTTTTCGAGCAGAACTTCACATTCTTTATCATGCTTATTTTATGATATATTACACAATAGATACTGAAGTTTTATATATAATTTCACTAAAATTATTCACATGCATACAAATTTCGTAACAATGCTTACATCATTCATTTATATCACAGAATTCACCAGTTACGTTCTCACTAAGATTTGCATGATAATAAAAAATTTACGTGTCACTATATTAACAAATGCAAAGCATAGCATTAAAGACGAGATGTTTGATTAGACCCTAATACCCGTCTTTAATCGCAGGGAAGCAGAATGTATTACAAACGTTAAGAGTCTTAAGCTACATAAAGGTAACTAGTAATTGAATTTTGTAAGGTAAAGATTATATTAACAAATAAGTTATTTTCAAAGTAGGAAAAATAAATCAACTATATGCATCCACAATATTATGAATAAATCTCAGCTCAATGTCTATATCTCTCGACCTCCTTAATTGTTTTGCATACAGTATGCACTTAATGCATCATTTATTGTCGTATTGTGATCGTACTAATATCTATAATTTAAGAAGTTATAGACCTAAGCCACTGTAAATCTTGAAGCATTTTTATTAAATGCAAAAAACATTACCTTCGGTTTCCTAAAGAAAAAAATCTTACCTTCAGTTAAACGGTTAAAGTATATAAATTTGCTTCTTCAACGACATGATAAAGGATAGACATTTAACTAACCTACATAACCAGAAATAAATTTCCTATTATTAACAATTATCCCAAATCTGCATCTACGTACATATACGAATTATATCACATTTTGTATTCATTAATTTCAGTTTTCAAATTTTTCTGAGATAGCGAAGTATTCATTATGCAACGGCAGTTAGTTTTTCTTTCATCTGGCGCATAATATAATGTAAAATTTTGCTGCTTTACTAAAGCTGTAAAAGTAAAGGCCAAAACTGTTCTCAGTGCTTTGAGAGTAGGTCCATTTTCTAAATCAGCAGACTAACTATAGGCTAAATTGGATTAGAATAGGCTTTACAATTCACAATGATCTACTTGCTAAACAACTTCATTTTGTAGCTTTACAAGCCTTTCACTTGAGCCAGAGCAGGGGACAGCTTTGAAATTCACATTGAGGGAGAGAAAGAGAGAACCCCCTTGATAATTGAACTGACTGATACAATCTTTCTCCTCCATCTAATAACTGAATTTCTGATGATTCCGTGAAATCGATCATCATCATCATTTTCTCTACTTCTGAAATTATCTGGATGCTTCTTACAATTTGTTTGGACGTTATTTTCTTCTTATTTTTCCTTTAACAGCTGTTTTAATATTCATTCATTATTCGCCAAGAAATGCTAAGAATGTTTTAGGGCTGAGAATGCTTAAAATATAGGCCTATGCAACCGCAAAATGAATTTTAGGTCCGTAAACCTCAACGCAGTTAGGTAAGTTTACATATTGAAACAATGAGTTTTAGCTTTCCTTCAGTAAATTTATTTCAAATACATACGGAAAATTTACTCATGCTGCAAATTAAAATTCTTCTGAAATTTTAAATAAACGTTGCTGAATTTTGGATTTAAAAGTTCTTCCCGTCTTAACTTTAAAAAATATTTATTTGCAAAAATAATGATATTATTGACCGAAATACGAAAATTATGAATTTATTTCTTATATCGGTGAAAGGGGTTAACTACTTACGTAAATATTTATTAAATTATGAATATATATTCGTAATATATATGTTCTGCAGAGAGGAAATTAGTAATCTTGCAAGAGAACAGTTTTACGTTTCATGCTTTAGATGAAATATGTATTAATATTTTCATCAATTCTTGAGTAATATATTTCCTTACAGAACATACGATAAAAAATACTGCCTAATAATATTTTATTTATCAAAATTAGTATTTAAGAAAAGAAAATATTTATTCTTATTTCTCAATACTTTTTCTTTCTTTTTTGTTGATTTTACAGAACGTATTATAGAAAAGAAAGTACATACTTCAAACGCAACCAGTATCCAGCGAGTTTACTGTTCGGCAGCTGGGGGGCCCCTAGGGGCACATGCTGAGCACGTTTTGAAAAATACCAGTATTGTATGTCTAAATGTATGTTATAAAAACGCAGTTGTAACACCTCTTTAGCACATCATGCAGAACATACTTTGTAGTATGTCTGGGATCGTTTCGAAAAATACCAGTGTTGTATTTAAAATGCATGTTCGAAGAACACGGTTATAATACGCACAGCTAAATCACGTGCCGTAGAACGTACTTTAGCACATGGTGAGAACTACCAGTATTCCAAAAAGTATAAGTATTGTACGTTGAAATATGTGTTCTGAGAACACGGTTATAATACGCACCGCTTTAGCACGTCGTTTAGAACGTTTTTCATAGCACATGTTAAGAACGTTTAGAAATTTACCAGGATCGTACATTGAAATGTGCTTTTTAAGAACACGGTTATAATACGCACCGTTTAGAACTTTTTTCACAGTACATGTTAAGAACGTGTCGAAATGTACCAGGATTGTACGTTGAAATGCATGTTTTAAGAACACGGTTATAATACGCACCGCCTTTTGCACGTCGTTTAAACGTATTTTCTAGCACATATTGAGAACGTTTCGAAAAGTACCAGTGTTGTACGTTGAAATATACGTCCTAAGAACATGGTTATAATACGCACCCATTTAGCACATCATTTAGAACGTTTTTCAGAGTACATGTTGAGAACGTTTCGAAAAGTACCAGTATTGTACGTTGAAATGTACGTCCTAAGAACACGGTTCTAACACGTACAACTTAAGCGCGTTATGTCGAACGTATTTTATAACGCAATCTGGGAATGTTTCAAAAAACACGATTGTTGTACATCGAAGTACGAACTAAATACACGGTTGTTACACGCACCACTTTAGCCCGTTATGTAGAACATTCTAAATACACCTAACACCGTTATAGAACGGTATGACACGGTCTCTGAACGTTTCCGGAACGTTCCGATACTGCTTGGGTAGGCAAATTATTTCAGTTAAAGCAAATGTTATGATAGTTATTATTTTCGGAAAATGGAAGAATAAATATCAATCGTTTCCAGGTTTATAGGAACTCTGTAACAATTGATATTTTTGGGCATTAGCATTTAGGTTACTTAATCATTAAATGTAACATTTAGGTTACCAGGTTGTTAATTAGTAGCATTTTAGTTACTCTGCAATTTAAATGCGAGACTAAAAAGTAATATATTGTGAGGGGAAAACATGTTACACTTAAAAGCGTGTATATAATTGAAGTGGTGTTTCGAAGGAACTGTCAGCGAAAAATTAAATTATTAAATGGAATCCATAAAAGATGCATGACAATTACTTATTCTGTAACTTTGTAGAGACATTAGGTATTTTTGTGAGCAGAGTAAATGAAAAATGAGCAGCGCCTTCGCCGGGACCTCTGGAATACGCGCCCAGCGTGCAGACCACCACGCCAAGACGGCGCGCTAAGAAAACGGAAGAAATACCTTATAACTTACGAAAACTAACTATTTATCAGTAGCAGGTGGTTATGCTAATTATGCTTTCTTCCACACGAATCCATTGTATCAGCATTTTGCATTAGTTTATCGTAAGCAGACTGGACAATGGTATGATAGTCTTGCACGTTTTGCAGCATTCGTGCATCCGCACCAAGACAAAAAGGGAGGTTAATCTCTAAGCATTACCCACTGCCCTTCCGTATTACTCTAATACCCATTTACAACACAGCCGTACACTTTGCAATGGTGTTATGATTTTTGGGGCATCATATAATGTGCGGTATGCCTTATGGATGAATATGAATTATAGCGGCATCGACACGCAGTTGTCTGCTAATGATATTCACTCTCATAAATTGCTGCGTGCAGAGAATAAATGCTCGTTGGATGTCCGCATTTTTAGGAATTAGGATAGTTCGTGCAATTCGGAGAATCATACAGTTTCCTCTCATTATCTTCCGCAGAGTTGGTCCAGAGTCTTCATGCTGAGTTTACGAATCCAACGAATCCAACATACGACAAGCCGCACAGGTAATAAATATGGCGCGCAATAAGAAGCAATTATCTTCGTTAACCATGCAGTCCTACCTTGAGATCATTTTGAAATGTGTCCAACTATTCAGTTTGCTATCAAATTCTTTTCACAGATATAATGATCTTTAAATTGATGGTTTCATCTCAATAACTGCTGTCAAAATGACATTACATACTTTGGGACAACCATTCGAAAGATTGCAGATATTCAAAGAAATTTCATTTTTGATAATGTCATTTGTGAGGAGGAGTATAAAGCTTAAATATTTATTTACAAGTCTAAAATGACAGCATATACATACTTGATTCAGTTGAGGTAGTCTTTGTGAGTGCTCTTTTATAAAATCAATTATTTCTGTATCTCAATTTTTTGAATATGTTTTTCCGTCGTTTTCCTTTTACAGTGAAATTCTTATAAGTTCTAGTATTGAGTAATAATGAAAATTATATAAAATATTGTTCAGATTAAATCGTGGGGATTAAATTGCTTAAAAATGCGTTTTAATAACTAGAATTTATGGACTAGGTAACATGCAACAAGAACTACATTACTCTTTTTTCTAAGACTCTTGAGATTAAATTTTTATTTTGCATGTGATATATTATAAAACAAATTATTGAACTAAAATTCCTGGAAATGAACTGGTTAATTTCCCCAGACACCTAATTAACGTAATATACCTCAATTTATTTGTTTAATGTATGAGATGAATTTTAATAAAACTCGTGAACTACAAGACTGGCAGACATAGATCTAAATTTGATGATCTTTTGTTTTAGAATACTTATAGGCTCTTATTCGTAGAATGCATTTTTGATGACAGGTGAATTCTTATAGTTTAAAATTTATTCAAAAAGCAGGCATTTGCTCATAAAAATCGTTACCTATTTTATCTATCAGCCCCATGGGGAATTATCCTAGAAGGACTATTAATCTCGAAACGGCATTTTGGGTCGAATCACTAAAAGTATTGAATTACCCTTCAAACAGTTACTACCAAATATTATTACTCTGTACTGTGCAAAATATAAGGAATCTGCATTAATGTATGTATGTTTCAAGCATTGTGAAGAAACTACGATACCTAAAGCCATATAAAGTCCTCCACCCGAAAATGCGCACCTGGAAGCCCAAATATTGAATTTCGAGTTCGGTTTAGTATTTGTTTCATATTTTTAACTTTAACGATTTTTTGATTAAAAAACGTATAGATTTTATAGCGAGCAGGGGCAGCGGAATAAAAAATATATTTCCAGCCGTCGAAATTGTCTATCGAAAATTCCTAAAAAAAAAAAAAGATATGCTATTTTCAAAGATTTTAGCCCAAAGGTGTGTCAGCCCAAATGCTCTCGAAACGTGTATGTGCGAATGAACACAACGCTCCTTTGTGCGTAATATAAAATCTGAAAGCTTTCAGGTTTTTTTATTATTTAACTGTAAATTTATTTATAATTTACTTGATTTCATTTAATTTTAGATATGCATCTATTAGTGTAAAATTCATCCATTTGTCATTAGTCATTTTAATGGGAAGGAAACTTCTCTACGTTTCCTTACGTAGTTTTTTTCTTTCGAAAAATAAAAATTTATAAGAACATAAATTAAAAGTCAGTTTCAAAAAACATTCTTTGAACAGTCATTTGTTTGAACAAGTTTTAAAATCCTTTACTTTATCTTTTAAAACAGATAAAGTAAAGGATTTTAAAACTTATTCCTTTACTTTAAATCCATTACGTCATAAAATTTTACTTCATCTTTGAAATTAATGCATGAAACAATTCTTAATTAGCCGTAGATTTTGAATAAAAGTCTATTAATTTCCGAACTTTCCACTGTATTTTGAGCTGCATAGTCATTTTGCTTACCTCATCCATGCTGTTACTTATGACTGTAAACATGCAGTGGTATGAATAAGACTTCATGTGTCTAAAAATTTAAAGATTGTTTTGCACAAACTGTGCACTTCTTTCGCATGGAGAACATTATAATTTTCATAATACGCTAAATTTTTAAATTGCGTGCACAGAAAATAGTACAGAGCCTTTTTATCATCTTGGGGTTAGAGGCATTCTCACTTGGGTTCGTTGATATAATGCGTTCTTATATTTTCCAGCCCAAAGTAGCGTTAACCCAGATGTGGGGTATTGATCTTGAAACGGGACTTGGCAACATATAACTTTAATTGACGAAATCACTTTTCAAATTGTTCCCCGAAATATTATCATTCTGTACTATATTTTAAGGAAATTAAGTAAAGATGACATAATTTTTATTCAATAGAATTACATAGCAGAAATTACCACAGTTTGAAACATTGTATTTTTAAAATTTCATTTCTTTACTACTTTCTGTTTTCCAACATTCAAGAAATGTATGTGTGCATTCATCTTTAAATGTTCAATATAAAAGGTGAAATGTTTTAAAGTGTTCATCATGGTTACTTAAATATAATCTTAATAATATAAGATAGGACTCTGATATAGGTATAATTTTACTCAATCATCACGCAAGTTCCATTTTAAAGAACCAATGCGAAATTTTGCCGTTAGGTAAAAATTAGCTCATTTAGGTCAGAGGATATCAGGTATCTCAAATTACAAAGTATATCAAAATGAAAAGTAATGTATTACCATATACCCATTATACTAATTACACATTTCATATATCTGTGTAATGTATCTGAGATACAAAGTTTGTAAGGTTTATCCTAAATTTTTAATTAGTGTTTAGTTTAAGTCACTTTCCTGTTGCTTCTTAATTTCAGCTTACAATGTCCTGCCGGAACGTGTTTTTAAATGCGCGGTTAAATGCAAATGAAGGAAGAACAAATATTTAAATTCAAAGTTTCACTGACTTCATTACAGAGCCAGATATTCTGGAAAAGTGCGCATTCGCCTTTTAGGCTACTCTCTCTCTAAGTTATTTTTACAATCGGCCGTACTTTAGTCCCTTTATAGCTTCTATAGTACTTTAGTCCCTTTATAGTTAGCGCTAATGGGCCACCTCTAGTAGAATATTGATAGCTTCGGCTATTTCGTTTTAGTTAAGTCTTTCTTCTTAGCGTTCCTGAGTTCAAGCCCAAGTGGAGGCTTTGCTGTAAACTCCAAGAAGGAGTCGACTGTTAAATTTATTTTGAATAATAAAGGGTATTTCACCCTTCTTGAGTTCTTCTCTCTGTCTACTGAACTAAGGGATTATTCGCCTACCAGTTCTTAAGGTTCCTTATTTTTAGTTGTAACTCAAAGGCTAGAGTCTAGCAAGTTTATTGGATTACCAGTAAATATTAAAATGTAATAACATTTCAAACTACCAGTAATAAAGTGAAACCAGTCAACGGGTTTTGTTTGGGGTTTGTTACGACGTGCGATAATGTCCCTGCACTTCAAACAAAACGTTTTGTCCCTTTATATCGCTCAGTTAGCAAACCTTTAAAAATTGAGATAACGGGGCATCAAATTCATCTAAAAACGATTTTAACTGTATTTTAAATTGATTTGTTATATATTTGATAAGTAGAAAATAAAGAGATTTACAAATGATTTTACATTTCAACCGACTAATTAAATGAAGAGACTGAATATTTATGAAAATTCTGAAAATACTTGGATATGCCATCAACATTCTGTGCTTTATTCTCAGTTTCCTACACTCGTTTCCTGGTAACCACAAACCGCTGAAGTATCTTTATTTTTAGACGGTTTCAGATGTCGGAATTCTGTAACGAAATCTGTGGAGAATATTAATTGGAAGTACTCAATACCTCAATCAATTTTTAAGACGGAACTTCAAATATTTTCGGAACGTGAGTGAGATACTGAAAGCTATATGTTTCGAGTTTCAAGATTATTAAAATCCAATGTTCAGTTTCTCCCACAGATCAAACTCTTAAATTAAGCCAGAGAGCCATCCATGTTGCAACGGCCGTATTACATTTCAAATAAATAGGGAATTCGGTGTACGGTTATTGCAATAAGATGGTTGCTATAGTTTATTTAAATATATATATATATATATATAAGCATGTATTAAATTTCTGTTGGGAACAGTCTTACCTTTCGTAGCCTGTATGTAATTTTGCATATTAAGGGAATTTCGCAAGTAGGTAAAGAGTCATGATATAAGGAAATTTGAAATTCACTAGTTTCTACAATCGATGTACAATTTATGTAACCTTAAAAATAGAAATCTTAATTTCCACTTATTATAATTCAATCTTTCGAAATTTCGTGATATAATTAACAAAAGAGTAGGTGTATCAGGTGTGTATTGAGAATACGGCAAAGCACACTAGAGCTATCTGCCTAAGGGGAGGGATGCCTTCGTGTAGGACTTTCTAAGGGAAACCGGCCCGTATACACGTTACACATGGGAAAACCCATGAAAACGCCCATGAAGCCAGTCAGTTTGCGGGATTTGAACCTCGGACTGAACTCCCAGTATTCAGCGATTTTACCACTCGGCCGCTGGTGGGCCGTAACAATCAGGAGTTAGGACTATTGGTCTAACAGCTGATAATATTTTTAAAATTTATTAGCTCCTACAGTCGGTCAAATATGATATGCACTAGTTTCTGCAGTCGGTGTACAATTTATATAAGCTTAAATATGGCGTTTTCAACTTTTACTCGTAAAACATAAAATTTTCGAAATTTCGAGATTGTACTTAACAGATCAGGAACAGTTAGTATTGAGGACTATTGGTCCCAAACAAAGAAGAAAAGATCTCAGAGAAAATCTTTAGTATTTACTATTAATAGCATAAAAAATATATTTCCAGAGAATGTGGTTCAAATATTCGCCACACACACACACACACACACACACACAAACACACACAAAAAAAAAAAAAAAAAAAAAAATGTGACAAAAATGGCAAATAGGAATTTACTCATTCTGTATAGAACATAGTACATTTAATTAAGAAAATATCATTATTTAATAGAAATGCAGCAATAACTTAGCTGCACTCTAAGAACACCCTGATGTAAAAGGATTTAAGGAAAGATTTCCATATAAAAGAAAGGGATACGTAAGGTTATAAGGTATTTCTCCCGCTTTCCTAGCATGACTTCGTGGTGTAGTGGTTCTGTACGCTGGGCCGGTATTCCAGAGGTCCGGAGTTCGATTCCCGTCGAAGGCGATTGCTAATTTTTCAATCTATCTTGCTTCGAAAATACCTAATGTCTTTACAGCGGAGCCTGAACTAAAAGGGTATTCCCCTCACCCAGGATTTGGCGGATGGGTCCCCTAAAAAGCCCAGCCGCCCTTTAAAAGCGGGAGTATATAAGGTATTTTTTCCACCTTCTTGGCGAGCCTTCGTGGTGTAGTGGTTTGCACACTGAGCCGGTATTCCAGAGGTCCGTGGTTCGATTCCCGGCGAAGGCGGTTGCTCATTTTTCATCTCTCCGGCTTTTCCAATTTCTCAGTACAAAAAACTATTTTGTCTGCCTCAATGATAACACTAGACACGGTCGAATACATTTGCATTCATTACAGAATAATTTGCATAATTTCTTACCATCACACTGAGTAAAACCACTCTATAAACTAGCAATGCTTTTAATAGACTAGAAATAACTAAAATAGCATTTTATTACCAAAGAAATAAAGTATTTCCAAATGTTTATTGAAGCATTTAACAATGAATCCGGAAAGAACAGTGCCAGAAGGCAAGAATACCTCCCGTGAAAGAAGAATTAGATTAGCAAGGTCAAGAAAGGTCATGGTAGGCAAGATGGAGGATTTTTTTGTGGTCACAATGAATGTGCTGCTTTAACCTCTAGTGACATAATTGTAAAATTCACATCCACAACCTTGTATCATGGTCACAAATGTAATGCGATGAAATGTAGCATTACGATGCCACAGCAACTAAGTGTGCTGTGTGGGCGGTTCGCAGAGATTTGAGCCAGGTTCGAACTAGCAGTGTAGAGTAGTTTTACAACTCAGTAGTTTGTGAGTGCGGACAAGATGAAAAGGCATGTCACTTGCAATCACATCATGTCAACGTTTTGCGCAATGAAGCGTTATTTTTCCAGACAATTAAAAAAAATTTATCTCATGGAATATCTGATAATGTATGTTGATAAATATTACATGAGTGCGGGATTTTTTCAGAAAAAACTGTAAGTAGATCTATGAGAACAGCTGTTTAAAGGCTGAAATATAAAATACCTATTTTTTACATCTTATATCTTCGGTGTAAGATGTGATGCATTAACATTTTATTTCTATTTGTAGGACAGTGTACATAAATTAAACCAAATTCAATCGTTATATAAAATACATCTGCCAACTACAGTCTCAAATTTATAGCGAATTTAAGTAGGAGTCCGATTAATTTTCATCACTGCGTTTAGCGAATTCGATTTTAAAACTTGAATCTTATATGTAGATTAATCTTGAATCCTATACATGGCAGAAAGCAGAAAGAGAATTCTTATGATCCCTTTATTAAAATGCATATTATGCAAACTTTCCTCATGAAAGTAATGAGTATACCGCTCTGATATCGAAACGCATTAATAACGTTTAAATATTTTCTAAAAAAAGAAATAAATGAGTAATATCTTGTGTCAGAATACATATCCATTCATTTTTTAAAAAATATTTTTCTCTCGTACTTAAAATTAGTACATACTGTAGTGAAATTTTCCTTTTGAATCTTAAAGAAAGTATTATATTTCAAAATGAAAAATAATAAGCATAATGCTTCTAACTTTTAGTTTGGATTTTAAAAATAAGAGCTAAAATGTTTTCCACAAAGATATTCGCATTTTAATAGAATATGAATCCCACGTTATTATAACTATGTAATGTGCGTAACTACCATTACTCTATCAAACTAATGAATAGCACCTTAATTAACTTAAAACAATAAAAGGAAGAAAAATATCCTTTATTCATGGTAGTACGTTATTTTCAAACATAAAGCACTTAGGTTAAGAGTGCCTAAATGCTTTATATAAAACGATTCCGAAATTACCTATAAAATCTAAGCATTAAGCGTTTAGATTAAGTAATTATAGATAAGGAAAATGATACACGCATATGAAAGCATTTTATGGAAGTGAAACTAATTTTACGAACATATTTAATACTTTATTTCGCTTCAACGTTTATAAAAATGAATTGCTTTAGCTTTTGTCATTTATTACCTAACGCAAAATGTAATATTTATAATCTTCAGATCGGGATCAATGTACATTAATTGTGTATTCGTTATTCATAATACTAATTCTGCTTTAAAATAACCGTTTTTAAGCCCCTAGTCTAACATTTAAAAATTAAAAATTTAAAATTAATGTCTTTATACTTTTCATTTTTTCCGGTACTAGGAGCAAGATAATTTCTTTGACTAAGACATAATTTCCTCCTACTGGAATTTCCTTCCAATACATTCTTTCCAAAATACATTTCATCTTCTGTTCCAAATACAGTTCTATTTCAATTATGTATGTAACTTTAGGTAGAAGCAACTTTATCCTTATAGTAACCAACCCTTGTCGCTCAAACTGCGTGTATCTTTGACATTTTGCTAGCTTTCCTTTAATCCTTATTTTTATCACGTTCAAATCTTATAATTACTTCCTTAGTTTAATGAATAAACTGCTCACTTTCCTTTTCGTTTGCTCATTTTCTATTGTAAAACTACTCATTATTATAGCCATGATGACAAAATGTAATCTGTAATAATTAAATAAAACAACAGCATGACACATATCGCAGAAAGCACACCTTATTTTAATAATAGCCACGAATGAACTACTTTTTAGTATGAACTCCTAAGTGACTTAGACGGTGGCGAATTAGTTCTTCAATTTTTACGCTAAGAATAGCCGCTCAAATTTCAGCGCATTAATAGAGAACTAATGTTTATCATATATTTATATATTATATTAATATTAATGTTTCTAAGTATCTGAATATTTTACACTTTGCTCACAGTATATCAGTTTTGTTGTTGGTACAGAATGCAATAACATTTGGAAAATGTTAATTAATTATCCTTGGTCTGTGGCTTTTGAGCGACACATAATAACCATAAATATAGAGAAGATAATGATATGCCCCTGCATTTAGCTATGTTTAAATAGCGTATATTTAGCACTTGCTTTCTGTAAAATGTGCAGTAATACTTTATAAAATAAAAAATGATACCATTTCTATATGCTCCGTAGTTGAAATTAAAACAGCGCTTCTAATTTATTACATAGTATTTCCTTGTTCCACCTTGCGTTGTTTGTGACTGTTTTTATAATAGTTTTTTGCGCATCAACATTTAATTAATTTCAGAAGTTGTTTCGAGTTCAAAAATATTTCATCCATATTTCACTCTTGAAATTAGATTTTCTTCTCCTTCGCAAATGAATAAAAAATAGCAATTCTCGAATTCTACTTTTTCTCTTTAAATAATTGTTTAGATCTTATTTCATTTCGAAAAAGCTGGATTTTAAATTAGTCTTTGTTATATTTTTAAATTCTTTGAACTCGGGATACAGTTTGTTTGCTTACGTACAGTTCGATTTTCTTAATTTGCCTTTCCTCTTCCAGATTGCGCATTTCCAAATCACGTAAATAAACGTTTCAAAGGAAATTGCTTCGGGCTAAGAAAAATTCGGAAAGTTATTTTTAAAAAGTGAAATCGGAAGTATTGTTTATTTCGTATTTTCACTTAACGTTTAAAACACTACATAGAGTAAATAACAGAATGAAGACTACCTGAACTTTCATAAAAAGAAATTTAGGACTTATTAGAAATTGTTTACTTATTTGTACAATGTTCACATACGCAGTAAAATATCCTAAGAACATCACAAAGGTGGTTGTTCCCTTCAATAGTCTTTCTTTGAATAATAAGCCAATTCCCAAAAGTTGTCTTTTAACTTCTATTCACCTATTATTATTAAAGACTGAAATGTTATCGATTCAGTCTAATTCTTTTTATCGTTGCGGGTTAAATCCAAACAAAGACGAAGAATAGTTCATCATATGCCTCTCGGCTTCTACATTAGCGATAAAAAATTAATAATAAAGAGATCTCTTACCTAATATTTTCAATTTAAACTCAATAAATTAAAAATCATGTAAATTTTTATCTTGTAATCTTTTCAAAATTCCGAATTACATCAACCACACTAATTTTCTATTGTACGAAATCATTCACGAAAACGTGTTGCAAGTTATCGCTAAGATATTTCTGTACTCTTAGTCTTATTTTCTCAAACAGTAGGTAGTTTTTGATTTACACATTCCTTAAGCAGTGAATTAAGTCGATGAAGATTGTGTTAATTTATTTGTCTTTATACTAAATATAAAAATTTAAATCTCATTTGCAACGAAGGACAAAATAAAAATAAGCACAATACTCTTTGGAGCGGATTGATTATTCATTGATGTGCTGCTTAATGGTATATAATTCAAAATCTTACAATTTTAAAGAAATTCTGTAGCAAGAACGAAGTGCTCACTGTACAAACATTCGCATAAATATCCCTTCTCTCATTCCGGGAGAAAAAATATAGCTAATCAGTTTCACAGAAACAGGAACCTAGAGAGAAAAAGTTTACTTCTTGAAAAATTCAGAAGAAACTGTGATTGAACACACAAAAGTAAAGTTGCAAATTACCACTGAAAGCCAAACAAATAATAATAAATAAATTGAAAATAGACAGAATATAACTGTAGATTATTACGAAATGTACAAATATTCCAAAATATATGAATAAATTATAGTAGACGTTGCTTAATGTGATTGAAGTTATTATTATCATTCGGATATTATTATTGAATTCCTGGAGCCCTTACAGCTTGTACATAAAATATGGAAAATGCATTGCTTAATATGATCAACAAATCATTAATATCAAAGTATTAAAAACGAACTTTTAAGTAAACTAGCGAATAAAGAGATAAAGTCGCCAAATAAAGACAAAACGTATTATAAATTTGGGAAACGAAAAAAAATGTGTTGCCAAGTAAGAGATTAAATTGACAAACAAATTGCTTTGATAATTAAGACACAATAACACGCCGAATAAATACTAATTCAGAAGTCGAACAACAAAAATCAGCGTTATATTTACAAAATTTTCACAGGACTAGTTTCGATGGTTTTACCGAACCACCATCTTCAGCTGCAAAACCGCAAAAATAAATGTAACGCTGATTGTAAATTTAACGCTGATTTGTAAATATAACGCTGATTTTTGTTGTTTGACTTCTGAAATTGCTTTGATTTTAGTCAACCATTTAAACGAAACAAAAAGCAGGCTTAAATTTTGGCTTTGATTCTGAATAACTCTCTATCGATTTCGACAGAGACAGATCCATCTTCTTTAAAATCAAAACAATTTTTGCTCATTTTCCCCCATCTGCAAAACATATTCTGTAAAAAAATGTAAGACATTCTATTGTTGTTTTTAGCTTAAACTGAAATTTTACATTGGTCTCTTTCAGTTTGATAATTTGATTATGTCAGTCATGGACAAGAAACCTGCTTTTTAAGTTTTACGATCATCTGCTAATCTAATGAACTTAACAGATTTGAATCTGCCATTCGCTCACTGAAACAAATTTGTGCATATCATGAATCCCATTCTCATACTACCTAGTTAAAATAAACTTAATTTTATATATGTGCGCTGAAACCACATATCGAGTTTTGTAAACATATTGGGCGCCTAAAGCATTTTATAGGTATTTTTTAAAACTTTAGTGTTCATTAATATAGGCTTTATGCTTCTTAAATCTTCCTTACATCAGCTACATTTGCCACATTGCTTACGTTATTTGCCACGTTTTCTTACATCCTTACATTTAGTATCAAAGGTAGCGATAAGAATGTAAACATATTTATTAATTTTGTAACGTGTATTCAAAGTGATATAATGTGCAGCATATAATAACATGTCTTTTAGTAATAATAATAATAATAAAAGATATGATGCATAAAAAATCTGTATTTTGGAGTCTGTCTTCTACTCATTTTGTGTATACATTTTGAATAGCAATATCTCTAGACAGAAAATCCCACCTTTCGCAAATTTTCTTTAAGATATTAAAACATTTTTATAATCTGCGCATATACGTAAAGATTCCTTAATTTCAATTATTTTTCAAGTATTTGTTTAGGTAAAATTTGTTATCACTGAAAAAAGGATTTCCTGCCTTAAATACGCAAAATGATTTGTTGCTGCTAGTTTATATAGTTTTAGAATCCGCGTTGTTTGTGGTACCAAATGTGTTGACAAAAGTGACTTACTTCATTTAATACTTGAAATTCACGGAAATAAATGATTTAATTTTTTATGAAGTTCCAACAGTAGTAAATGTTTCATTCAGTAGCGCGTTATCTTAGTATTCATACCTATAAAAATATCAACAGATCCATTTTATGCAATATCTTCAATATCTTTCAATATCCTGTGCCAGGAATATTTCATCTCTGAATTTGTCGCATTCTTTCTCAGAAACATTATCTATTCACAGGTATATATGCTGTTTTGATATCGAATATAAACGATAGATTAATTCTGCTTTTTATCTTATTCTTGAATGTGCATATTATGTAACTAACATCTAACAAATAAGAAAGGAACTATACTAAACTATGATTTACTTTCACAGACAATGAACATCTTTACAAATGTCAAATAAACGTATAGGAAGCAATGATATTGCTATAATCAGCGCATCCATATGTCAGCAGTTTACTTTATTTCAATTCAGTTTTAACTCTGAATTAAAGTCATAGTGATTTTTAAGCATTTCTAACTGTGCAGCAATAACGGCTGAGAAGACTAGTTAAGTAAAATGTCATATTTCTGTTTCTCTGTATAATAAGAAAAACTGTTAAAGCACCGTAAGGTATTTTAAAGTACAAATTTATGTCCCTATGAAAAATGCCTAAATAATTAGTCTTGCATATGTATTCGAGCAGATTTTAAGGTTTCTAGAAATGGGTCAACTCGATCCAAGAACCATACAAGATAGGAAAGTTAAGACTTATTCCATGTCTTTGTTTTGCCTGTTTTGCTCAGAAAATTAATGCCTGGGAGCTTATTTTTCATTATTTATTAATTTTTATTTCGTTTATTTAAAATACAATTTCGATAACATTGCGCAGATTAATACTGCTCCTTGTAGAAGTGTTTCATTCTGTGCGTGGCAAATTCTTGAAAAATGCATTTATCATAGCATCAATACAATTCTTAATTTTATATAATATTAAAATTGATAATGATGTGCCTGAACCTAAACTAATTAACATCAATTAATTATTTAACCTAATTAACATTAGTAATTTTTTTAAACTATGTAGTATTCCTATGATGTATTTTGCTATTTCGTTTCCTAACATAACATCTCCGTTACAATTTTATTATATATTGAATAACAGGAGAGATAGAGACTAGTTGTAACAAATTTTGGAAAAATGTTTACATTTTTAATTATGAATATTTGCCTATTTACGATTCCTTTATTATTATTGCGATTTTTATGACATAACTATTACTTAATTATATTCACAAGAAAAACGATCAGAAATTTTGTTTATTTTAGCAAAAATAATATTTTACTATAAATATTTTCCTATAATCATTTACCACGTACTTGGAGTAAGCAATATTAATGGAAAAGGTCATAATTCAAAACCATCTGGTGATTACTGTTACGTGACACTGAATGATAAGTGTTTCAAAGAAAAAAAAAATATATAATCATTTATCCAATCAACATAAAAATCGGTCTTCATCAGAATTCAGTTAACACACACACACAAAAGTAGGTTGTTTTTTTTACACATTTTACGTGTACCTGAACTTTGCAAACGAAGCTTAGTGCCTTTTCTTCTTCATGTTGTTGTAAGCGTCTTCGAAGGCTAAGCCAAACTAATATTTCTGTTTCGTAATTAGTTCAAAATCTCTTCTTCACCCATTATATCTCTTCGTTTTTTATTGACTTTTTTCTTTAGTCATCCTGACGGGAAAGTAGTTAGTGGCTTTGAGTCCCTTACCTAAGTTCACGGGGTCGAGGCCCGGGCAAGGCATGGATGTAAATTATCTATCCCTTCATAGCAGTAACGGTGGCCGCCATTAGGTGGCTTCATAATAAAATGACCACCGATTTCTGGTCTTAGTAGCGGCCAAAGCCAGTGCTCCCCTCCAAGAAACACTTTCTTTCTTTAACTTTTGCGTTTCCCTTATCTTTCTCTTCCTTTTTCATTTCTTATTAAGTATGTCTTCACATTCCTTTTAATATGTTTCTCCTTCGGATGAGTTAGTTAGGATGCAGAGTTTCTTTTGCGTGGGCCTCTGTTAGACTGTTTCCGAGGTGAAGCATTGGAGATAGGTATTGAAAGTGAAAAATCAATTTTTATATACTACTGGCCATTAAAATTGCAACACCAAGAAGGCATGATCCGAGGAACGTCAAAATCACATGAAAATAAGAAGAGGTTAGGATATGCAAAATGACTAGTATTTCAGAGCATCATAGACGTTGCAGAAGGGATACTCGATGTCTGAAGAACTGCATAAAAACGTTGTGTAATGGATTTATCATTCGGAAAGCGCTTTGTAAGGTTTTAGTCTGATCAAAATTAAAATTTAAAGAAGAAAGTCTAACTACATGGATCAAAGTTATAGCATGTTATAACTCGCTCAGATAACTTGTTGCTGGTTGTTCCATCACATGATTTCAGAAATTTTTGCTGTCTTACAAAAAACATATTGCGATTATTAAAACAAAATTAAAGCAGCATTTTAAAATTTAATACATAGGAATGATTTACTACTTACCTCTTTACAACTGGCCCCTAGCACACCAAATGATCACAATCTTTCTGGACTCCTTTTCACTATCATTTATTCAATATTATATTCAATACATTTTCCTACAAAGTGTTACATAATTATTATTAATATATATTTATAAACATGTTAATTTCTGTTTCGTTTTTTAAGTCGCGAGTTTCAAACAATGCAGCTCAAAATACATTTCTTCTTGAATGAGAAGGAGCCAAATCCATGTACACTTGAGTAAAACTGCTTATAACTAAAATAAATGTTCGTTCATTTTAATGTTTACATATTAAACGTATTAAAATAAATCTATTCTACTATAACGCTTGCTACACTTTCTTTTGATTACATCATTTCATGCTTAAAAATCCATTTCCATTTTCCAAATACAAATGGCGTCATTAAACTTTGTAAGTTTTAATTTGGTAAGCATGTTAAATTCAAATGCCTGATAATATTTCTTTTTAATACACATTTGGTAGCCTGAGCTGCGTAGAAACACTTAATTCTAATCTCAAAACTTAAAAAGAAATTAAAAAATAACTAAACACTGGTCAATATAGTTCAAATTTTATTAATGTAGAGGCTGTAAATGTAATCCCTGCACTTTAATTCTGGGCTTATATGTTAGTTAAGAAACTACTTCGGTGGCACAATTTACTTGAACTCTGGAGAATCACACTTTATAATTTTAAGCGCTCGCTAAACACTTTTTTAATTAATACACCATTCTGAACTGCTGCTAGAGAAAACTATTTCTTTTCATGGTTTCTAGGACTATTTTAAAAATAATATCATGGTACGTAACTATTTTGATCACATTGTAATATTTTATTAAACATAGCATAAATCTGTCATTACATAAAATGCTGCATTTAGGAAAATAAAAAAATGAATGAGCAGTTCAAATTTCTGAAGTAAAATTTAGTTTATAGCATCAAAAATATTTCACCCTTTGTTCCTGGTCACTCAGGGTGTGACAAACTGTATTTTTTGTAACACGTCCAAATGAACACACCTTAATATGTTATATTTTGAGTTCATCTAACTGAAATTCTCAAAACGAATGTTGATATCAGCAATAGCAGAAATTATTGTCTTACCTTAGATAATGCAATATTGCTAGTTACAAAATATTCTTAGCTCTTTTATTAAAGATGACATATATAATAAATATTTACGTCTTAAGTGTAAGGAAGAAGAAATCCTGATATAAAAATTTACGGATTCCTTAGCTTTAAATCAAAGCAAAGTTAATTTCTTTTCCTCAAGTTATAAATTATTTTTTACTTTTTTTAATATTCTGTATACTTATATACTTACATTTTTATCACATTTGCAGAGCTACGGAATTTCAATAATATTAATCAAACTTGCATAAATACAGCTGTTAAAACGGTAGGTATTCAATAATAAAAACTGTAAACAAAATACTGAACTTGTATCGCACATGTAGCATATAAGAAAATAAATACGTATACAAAAGTAAATTCTAACATGTTACACATTTATTTGTGCGTATCCGTCTGAATATTTATGTCTTTAATTTTAAAAATACATTTTCCGCATTCAGACACACATATACTGGACTTTCAAGCACACTTTGCGGCATAAATTTTTATTTTTATTAGTTTCATGGCACATCTGTCATATGAAATGTAACATGCCATCAACAGCCCGCAACATGCCAGTATATAACAGCATCCAAAGGGAAGAAATCCTTATGGTTGAGATCTTAGAACGCGCTATCAATCAAGCGAACTTCGTCTACTTATCCTCTTACACAGAACTGTTGGTCATGTATCGCCCGTACACCAACTACACAATGGACCAAATTAAGACATGGAAAGGATTTTCCAACATTTCTCCTAAATACAATATAAAACCCGGAATGTTGGTTCCCATATAATATTACTTTGGCGCTGGTATCCCCGCTGAGATGAATTTAGATATACCTGTGATGTCGGTACGCCAGCATGAGGCATAAAAGTCCGCGTCCAGCTCCTCAGCTCATTCCGCCCTGCAACATAGAAGTGATATTTATCGCCTTTCTTGAATAATCTTGTTGTTTTATGCTGTGTTTTGGGTGAAATGAGTACACACCCTAGTTTAGACGAAAGTATGAGATGGAGAATTGTGGGTAGGCTTATTAAAGCGTCCCAAGTTAAGGTTACAAGAGAATAGCATGTAACACTAAGTGCCATCTCTAATATGTGGAATCAGTTTAAAAATAGCAGGACAGTGTTCAGAAGACCAAAGCAAATCTGTCCGACAGCCACAACCATTAATGTCGACCGCTGTTTCGTACTTTCATCAGGCGGCAGTGGACATCTGCAGACTCACAACTGTCTCATGACATCGTTACTGCTATCAGTTTCAAGGAAGACAGTTGCCATAAAGTTCCATGAGGCAGGCCTGCATGGCAGAAATTCCACTATTTGCATCCCATGCACTCCGTCCCATAAAAAAGGACGTTTACAATGGTGCATACAACACCAACTCTGGACACATCTTCAGTGGGCTAACGCTCTCTTTACGTATGAGTACAGATTCAAAGTCTACAGCCTGAATCTCGACAAATATTGATATGGAGGGGACCTGGGACTCGATACCACTCCTGCAACATCTTAGAAAGGAAGCAATATGTTAATGTAGGTGTGATGATATGGATAGGGGTCATGAAAGATGCCGGCACACTTCTCATGTGTTTGATACTGGTTTCTTGAATTCCCAAAAGTACAGGCAGGAGATTCTAGATCCCTATACGCGATACTTAAGGGCTCTTGTTGACACGGAGTTTATTTTTATGAAAGACAGTGCAAGACCACATAGGGCCCACCTGATTGATAACTGTATAGAAAACGAAGATATTCACAGAATGGATTGGCCAGCCAAATTTCCTAACCTTTATCTTATTGAACATACTTACGATGCTCTTGGGATGACTATTGCAATACGCCAAACACAATCAAGAACCATTCAGGAGTTATAGCTACTTCGTTGTGTGTGCTGACTGTCTGTCAGAGGAAACCGTACACCGTACTAGCCACATTTTCACTGCCATCTTTCAACCTCAAGTCGGGGCCCTATTAGATTCTTGGCCATAACTCACGCTAATGTATGACATTTAAATTACTGTTTTGTACACATTATTGTCATACAATAAATTATAACAAGATCTAATTTCATTTATTTCCATCCAGTATTTCTCGAGATATTTCATCTCTTAATTTTGTCTACAGTTGTACTATCAACATGCCTCAATTCTCCCCTACTAAAACTATGTATTCAATTTCCTCAATTCTGTACATATATAATAGGCCTAATGTAAATCAGAGCTGTAATAATATAAATATGATGCTCAACAGAAGTAGGAATTATTTCTTTAATAAATTACAGTGCGGAATACTGCCGGTTATAAACATTCTCATAATTTATTACTAATGATGACAAATAAAATAAGTGTTAGGTTCTTCCATTTCAGTGTACGGAAGGGGAAAATTTTAATATGTCAATTTATGACTTGATATATTGGGTTTTCGTAACTTTAGATAATAAGAAGAGAACAAATTTTCTTTAACTTATTTTAATATTTCTTTGTATCTAAAACTTTTTAACAAACATCCTGCTCGCACTTTTGTGAAATATTAAAGTTAAACAAGGAATGCCTTTAACAAGGCATCGTTATTGAATATTCATCGTTGCTGACAAAAACGAACTGATATGTCTACTTCCTGTAGTATGTGATATATATGAATCGATTTATATTAAGAAATATTTAGACTGCAAAATTCTTCCTCGGTATTCCATCCACTATCTTTCAAATACATTTGTCGTGAATTTCAAACTTTACTAAATTGAAAGCAAAGAACGTTTTGAATGGAGTTTGTGAGTATTCGGGAAATACTTTCATCTTTTTTCATTTTGATTTGGAACTGTAAAACTCCAGATATACATCTTGTACTCGTACAACATTTATTATGCGTAATTTACGATACTAATGGACAAGAATTTTGGATATGAGATTCTTTAGATAGGAATCCATACTTAATGAGGGTTTAGTTAAACATCTTCATTTTGATGAACAATTAGATAGCGATCAGCTGTATTTACACAATTTACGTATTTCTGATGCTACTTGTATATTGTAAAATAGTCTATCGGTTTTCACGAGATTTATTTAAAATTTATTTTATTACGGTATGCGCAGTATATTTCTTAAAGAAGATCTTTCGTTTTGAGTAAGTTCTGTTAATTTTGTATATAAGGTGGAATTTTCAAAAATTATTATTAATTTATATATTTTAAATGAAAGCAAATTGTAAATGATTATAATATTTTTACATATAATTTACACTTTCATCTTCACTCACGCTTCATATAAGATTGTTAATTGCCATTATTTCAGTCATATTAACTTAGGCTTATGTATTTTATTTAGTTCTATCGTCATCTAGTATAATTATTAGTATTGCGATGGTTCTGATAAAACGCATAAATAATTATAATCACTTATAACTTTTATTTGTTCTATAAAAATTATATGTTTGATTTTATATAAATATATTTTTAGCTTTATATTACTCTTATTGGCAAGACTTCGTTCGGCATTTAATGAAATTTGGCGGGAACAACAACAGGAAGGTTTAGGGTATACAAAAATTAAGAAATAGTTAGACATATAAAAGTTATGTCAAGTAAAGAACTATATATTGTAGTCCAGACATTCATCCTCTGTTCAAATTTAAAACCTGATATCTTCACAAATTATCTTTAAATCTATTTAATTTTGCTGAGATCTGTATCATAAAACAAATTTCGATATCCTTTCATTGTCACATACTTTTGTCATTTCCAATAAATTTATTTTTGTTGCAAAAGTAATAAAAAAACCGCTTGGCTGGATTCCGCTTGGTTTTTAGGTTTCTTGTTTGCAATTGCGACTGTGATTTTCCAGGGGAGGAGCAGACAGTTCTTTATTTCTGTCTCATAGACAGGTTTTCCTTCGTTCTATTCGTTTCCGACTTCCATCATTCTGTTTGTTCTTCCGACTTTTCTCTTTACCTTTATGAGATTGGAAAATTTTACTGTTTCTGTATACTTTTCTCTAATACTTTTTCCCTTTTTTTGTAATACTTTTTCTCTCTTTTTATTGTTTTTCTAGAGGTCGATTATTATCAGCTTTGGTTTTAGTTCTATTCTTTTGAACCTCCTGTTACAGATCACATGATCTGGCGGCTTTTATAATCAAAACTAGTTAAAATCTGAGAAATATGCAGATTTAAATAATAATTTTATATTTAAAATTTCAAAAATTATTAAACGTATTAAATGATTTAAAATAGCGTGTTTTTAAAATATCAGAAATATACGACGAAGGATATACTTTAAAAAATTAATGTAAGTCCTAAATTAATAATATGCAAATGACTCTAAATTTTATGCAATTTTGGATGTGCATTGCAGTAAACAATCTTTTAAATTAATTATAAAATAAAACATAAATAACAAATATTGTAGGATGATGTACAGCGTATATTTGTAAGCAAAATGTTTTTAATGTTTTTTATAACAAATGAATAATACTTTATTTTAATTTGATTATATAACGAGAAATACATTTTAATAATTTTCAAACTTGAACCGTGTTCATTTAGTTTTAAGGTCTAACTTTAACCTTTTTCGTGATTCCTTTTTCCCATTTTTACCTAACTCTACCAATTCCCGAATAACGAAAATGACTGAGCAGAGATATTGTCCTGCTTGGGTCCCCCAAAACAGTCCGGTTTTAGCAGCATTTCTGGTTTTCCACAAATATTACGTTTTCCAAAAATTTCCATTTCCCTATTGTTCCAAAAATATACGTTTGAGTGTGCTTGACCTAATACAGGTAATATTCTCTTGTTTTATCATAATTAGTTACTCAACAAATAGGTCTACCTTTTCTACACGCTGTTTAGATATCTCTAGCTTTGGAAACTATCACGCGGTCAGTTGTTAATAAGTGAAGAAAAAGAGAACTGTTACCTTTTCTTGAGATTCTTAGACTTCCCTGCTCTTCACGGAAACTAAAATATGTCTCAATCAAAATCATGTACCTGTCGGTGAGTCATAAGCGTAGACATTCAATCGAACGATAATGGATTTTTGCTCTTGTCCATGGGAACAAAAGCAATACACTGGAGCACACTAGGCATATTTTAATGGGATACACAAATTTCCATTAAATTATACACATTTTAGAGTTAATTAAAGTCATAAGTATCAGTCAGTATTTTATAATTAATTTTGTTTTCATTTCTCACTTCAGATTCAATTTAAATAATTGAGTAGGCAGTTAACTTGACCGGCATCTTATTTTTCTGAATTTGTTTTAAATGTCTGTTTCACGTGCTATCTAACTTTTGCAGCCTACTTAAATTTGTGAAGCTGGTATCTTGCAAGAAATTGCATCCTAACGTGCATACTGCAAATGATGTAAAATTATATTCGCATATAGTTGTAAATTCCATACGTAGAAAATTTCACCTACTGTTGTTACGAGAATACATATTAAAAAAATCGCTAATCAATATTGGTAACCAATATTCGTATGAAATAAATCCGTAATGATATTTTTTATTCTTAATTAATACGTTGCATACTATAAATGTTTTTAATGTTTTTATAATAAATGAATAATACTTTATTTTAATTTGATTATATAACGAGAAATACATTTTAATAATTTTCTACACTTGAACCGTGTTCATTTAGTTTTAAGGTCTAACTTCAACCTTAATAACCTAACTTCAACCTTCACAAATTTACGTAGGCTGCTATCTAACTATTTCAGCCTACTTAAATTTGTGAACCTTGTATCTTGCAAGAAATTGCATCCTAACGTGCATATTGCAAATGATGTAAAATTATATTCACATATAGTTGTAAATTCCATACGTAGAAAATTTCACCTACAGTTGTTATGAAAATACATGTTAAAAAATTGCTAATCAATATTGATTAGCAATTTTTTAACATGTATTTTTAACATGTATTACCAATATTGGTAACCAATATTCTTATGAAATAAATTCGTAATGATATTTCTTAATCTTAATGAATATGTTGCATACTATAAAGGTTTTTAGTTGTTTTTATGCACAGTACGAGTTATAAAGTTATTTAATGCACTACAATACAGAAAATACTTTACAATGAAAACATTTTATTTGCATTTAACAGTTTTTGTTTCCAAAATAAAACTTGTACGTTATGCCTGATATGATACAAATGGATACTGTTATGTACTGCACAAAATAAAATAAACATTTATTACTCTATTTGCTCCCCTGGGATAAATTATGTCTTAATTCTGTGTTTTTTATGGAAGACGGCCGAGAATCGCTGTTTTTGAGCAACTTAAAAAACATATAACCAATTCTGCTGAGCAATGTACTTACCAAAAGTAATAAAGAAAGAACATCCGTGTCTATGCATGTACACTTAAAAATATTATCCGCATATATCTTTCAGAGTAGAGGCTTTTTTCTTAGAAAAATATACATACGCGCATTTATTTACAATTTGGTTTGCCTAGTGACACTTTAATTTTATGTCTAATTATTAGGAAATTTTATATATAAAATATTTTGTAATAAACTGAATACTTTTGAAGCCATTCAACAGCAATATTAAATGAATAAATTTAGTTTCGTTACAGAAGCAGTAGTTTTCGAATTTGTCTCCTTACCTAATGAAGTGTTATGCTGGTATTTTATAATATGTTTAAAATTGAGTATCATCCTGAGGTTACATTTTGGATTAAAGAAGAACTTAATACCAAAAATGTAATCTACGCTTGGATCATACATATGATGATTCATTCTATCTCCTATTCTATAATAAAGGAATTTGTAAAACAATTTTGCATTCGCCGAAAATCCGTGGAAGATTCTAGAAAAATCAAAGATTGTTGAAATTAGTATCATATAACACTGCTCGCATCCAAGAGCAAATATTGAGAGCAGTGAGATTAAATGTCAAGTAAATAGCAGTTACTTTGTATGATATAAAATTCCTGTTTTATGAATTCGAATGAAATATCTTCACAGAAACAAAAATCTCAACATAAAAAGGTATATGTCGTGATTTTCTAATTCAAAACTTTTACCTATCAGCGCAATTAAAAACAGACGGTGTAAATATAAGCAGCGGTCTTATACTCCAAGTACAGCTTTGCGTAATAATTATCTTTTCTAAAAATTAGTTACATGAGGACAGACACTTGTGGAACTCTATACATGCGTCAAATATGGAAGCAATATATATTTTCCAGATGGTTGACAAGTGAAGTAAAAGCAGTATCCCTCCATTATCAGAAGACGTTTCTATATTTAACTTACGCCCATCGAAGAATTCAATCAAAATCAAATCCATTACTGCTAAATAGTTGGTGTATACCTAATTAGCTCAGATATTTACATTCATTTAGAAATTCAGCACTAATTCCGAGCTTTGGTTCATTAAACTTTCAAATTCACTAGCATTCACGAATCATAAGCACCATTGCTTATGCGCAGTAACACTCGATATTGTTTGCTGCCACTACGACGGCAGTTTCAAGAATCGTGACGTGCTTTGATAACACAAGATAAGGCGAAATATGTTCAGTATGTTGTATGAGCCAAAATCCATCCCACTATGATTCAAAAAAGTATTAATTAAATAACAATTACTAACTAATTATTAATGATGCTATATACATGTTACATACATGATTGCAATATAAATAGATGTAGGTACGCAGAATATAGAGCAAAATGATAAGAAATAACTCTGATTTTCGTACATACATTTGATCATTTGATCACTTTGATCGGTGCAGAAGTATATCCTTTCCTTTTATCTCTTGCTCTTCCTTCAGAGAAACTTCATTCAGTTATAAAAATAGTTGAAAATTACCCTTTCAAAATTAGGTAACTAAACTAAAGTATTTATTAAACACTCCTTTAATAAATCTTTATACATGTATATTATTATATAAATGACTGGAAATCATGATATGCTGTTTGGTGTTTGTTTGATGGTACTTTTTTCTATTGATATGCAACATTTTGTGACGAGTTGAAATTAAATTTAAGTTTTTAAATTTTTACAACTTTAACCCTTTCACAACCAGTTTTTTCTTTTTAAAAAAAAAGATAAATTAGGGGTTTATTAGGTAAAATAAAGTAGAAATAGCAATATTCTGCCCAATTATAAGCAAAAATTTACTGTAAGGGCCATTTTGGAGGTGGGACATATGTGTCCCACTGGTCTTTTTAGTTGGGACACATGTGTCCCATTGGGGTTGAAGTGACAATATAAAACATAATGAAAAGTTCAGTTTTCTAGTTCTAAATGAATTTCACAATACTTTTGAAACAGTTTTATCAGAAAACACCTACCTACACAACATTATTTATGAAATTTCTATGTATGGTACATTGCAAAACAGTTTTTACATAGTGCAATTTTACACATGGCGCAAACAGTTTTTGTTCGGGTTTCTTTATTTTGTTTGGCACAGCGGGCACATCTTCTTCTTGTTGGCCCTTCTAATGGCAAATGATCTCCAACATTCAACATCAGTTTTGTTGCATTTGACGGTCGACCTGATTTCTTCCTCTTGACAATTGCATTTTCTTTGCCATGAGCAATCATTAATTCGGCTAGGGGGACAATGTATTGCAAGAGAGGTATTTTCCTATGTTTGGTTTCTTGAAACAATATGTGTGCATTCACAACAGCTGTCATCAAAAGTTTATAAAATACTTTTTTCCACCATTTTGTAGATCTTCTGTCAAAATCATATAGGCATATCTTTTGATCAGACAAATCTACTCCTCCCATAAATCTGTTATAGTCGGCAATAGCGGTAGGACAATTTGTCATTACTTTTTCTCCATCTTTCTGCTTGCGTTTTACTTGTATGACATCAGGTACGTGGCAATTACTCAGAATCAGAACTTCCTTTGAATCTTGCCATCTTGCTGCAAGAGTTCCTCTTCTATTCTGGAGAAATTCTGAATCACCTTTTTGAAGTTTTTCGTCAGAGAATTTTGGCATGTCTTTTCTACGAGAAATACAAGTACCAACAGAAGGAAAGGATATGTTATCCAATAAGTTTACACTTGTAAAAAATCTATCAAATGTAAGTGTAACATCTGGGTTACGTATTGTTGAGGAAAGTTTTAGAACAACTCTTTCTCCAAGTATTGTACCCTCATGATCTGTATTATCCATGTCTTTGCCAGAATATATATTGAAGTCATAGGTGTAGCCCGTAGCAGCATCACATCTCTCCCACACTTTGATTCCCCGTTTTATTGGCTTTAGGGGTAAATACTGCTTTAGGCTAGAACGACCTTTGAATTTAGCCATGGATTCATCGATGCTTTGAAAGGGACTATCTTCGCGAGCTTCCATAAATGTCCTTTTGAAACATGCCACCACTTCACCCATATAATATGTCTTTGGAGCATTCGCATCTTTTTCTGGATCATTGAAGTACATTTTTGCAAAGAGCAATAGGCATCTGTTACGGGAAATCGCATTTTTGATAGCTTCGTTTCCCAATGAAGAATTGCTGGACCAATAATCTGAAAAGTTCGGTACTTGATTATACGACATGACAAGCATAACTCCCAACACAAGCATAATTTCTGAAGGGTCTGTGTCAGGAATATCTACTTTTTTTTCATGTCTCAGTATTTCAAGGCGCTGGTTGGTACATTGAGAAATAAAAATAAGAAGACTTCGTGGAAATACACATGAGAAACATTCTAATTCATTAGAGGATCTGTTGATTTTGGCCAGTATTGCAGTTGGACGGTCTTTAGATACATGGAGCCGTGGCTCAAAATTTGGACCAACATTTGACCAAATGACAGGATCAGTAGGTTTTGAAATAGATTTTTTTTATGTTTATTTTTTGCCTTGCACTTATATTTTGATACCTGCTCCGCTTCATCGGGTGAGAAATCATCAGAGTCCGAGTCAACGGAGGGTTCTGATGAATGCTCAAGACATGACAGCTTTCGTTTCGGTGCCCTTGATGTTCCTGAATTTTCTCTCAATTCTTCACAGCTATCACTGTCTGAGGAACTAGGGACATATTCCTTGTCTATATCTGAATAGTCCAATTCATCACTTGAATCCGGTTCATTCAATAATTTAATTATTTCTTCCTTTGTCAATCCCTTCCTGCGATTCATGATATTGCTATGCCTAAAAATACAGAAATGACCACTTTGAGAATGAGGCATAGATATATTTCAATAACCACTGGGACAATAATGTCCCAATAAAACAGACCATTGGGACATATATGTCCCATAATATTATTTTTTTTTTCAAAATCTACAATGAAAATTCACTTACTTCAAATAAACTGCTTGATATGGCAAAAATAGACGAAAATCACATACAACGAAAACAGCACGTGTGTCCACTCATGTATCTTCGCCTAAAATGGCTGCCAGAATGTCCAAACTTTCCCGCTTGTCAAAACTGTTACGATAAAACAAAGAGCTCACAGGGCACTAGTGTCATCTATCGAGAAAAAATTACACTAAAAGGTAGATGTAATCACAGGAAACCAGTGGGACACTCGCGGCAATAAATTTTACGCTTGTTTTTCCCATTGGGTGATTTGGAAACATTTGCGGGACATATATGTCCCGGTGGGGCCGAAAGGGTTAAGAAAATAGCTCAGAGATTGCATCAGATTACGATGCGAACAGCTGAGATATTTCATAAGTTTCTGTTATCGGTCGATTTTTTCGCCCATTTGTTTCGTGTAACATGAATAAGAAATTTCATCAGATAAAAACTCATTACAGCTCAGATTTTTTGCTAAGCAAGATGAATTTTATGACTGCTTGTTCTGCTGACTGTGGAAAATTTTTAATTGGGTTAGAGTCTTAACTATTTTATTTAACTATTTATCTAACGGGTGAGTACTACTTTTAACTGTCTCTTATCGAACTCCTAGTTCTCAGGTGTCACATAAAAGCTATTCAGAGAGTTATCACAGCTATCTCAAAGAAACGCAAATATCTATTTAAACTTAGTGTACCTCGCATTTTGTTAGGAATAATGTAAAATATTACGAAAGAAATTTATCAGTAACTTACTTGGCAATGAAACAAATTCCTTTAATAGTCTTTTAAGTTGTAAAACTAATACTAGAAGCTATGGTTAGAAAACTAAAATCTATCACAAATCTTCACTTATCAATTACGTTACGTGATGAAATTCTAAATTTTCTCGAGCAGTGACTTTCGCTATGAATCAAGCATGCTAAACGTAGCCGAACATTTATCAAAACATTCAGTACGGTTACGATCGATTACTGTGAATTCTCGCATTTGGAAACATTTTGGAACGATTCGATCCATTGTCCGAAAAACTATTTTTCTTTTTCCAAGATTTACTAAAATCTTTGACGAAAGTATGTAGTTTTGTTATCAAAATCCAAAGCAGAATTTGTATTTGATTACGGCACATTCAAGTACATTGCAGCAACTAGGAGGAAAATATGATTACAACTATGCATGAAAAGGAAGTATAGTCGAGTATAAACGGATTCAGATCCTCTGTAGGATCAAAGTCAGAAAAGCTCGTCTGAAATTGTTGTTAGCATATGATTTGGAAAGGAGTTGAATGGTTCAGCCTACTTTACAATATTTTAAGTTTTTGAACTCCACTTTATACTATTGAAACCTGTGCGTTTCTGTCTGTTTGTGGGATTGTCTCCTCTGGTATGCCGGAGAGTTGAGTTTTGAGACAGGTAACTTGAAGATTCCAAAAATTCGCGGGAAGCCATTTCGACAATTTTCATCTTCGTACAACAGCCGAGATATTAATTAAAACACTGAAAACGTTAATTTTACCCTCATTTTCCCGAGTGGCAACAGTCTCGCATTCTGGAGATAAAAATTCGAAAAGTGTTGCCAATTCTCGATTTCAAATCGCAGAGTTTTTAATAAAAAAACTGTTTTACAAACGTTTTACAGAATATGAAATAAAAATAGCATTTCCAAACATTAAGCGTATTATTACGATAGAAGGTCATGTTCTAACATCTGGCGAGCATGAAGAAAACACATTATTTCGTAACGTCGTTGTATGTCGTAAATGTTTCATTAATGTCGTTATATTACTTTAAATTTAAATCATGACGTCATATGTATACGTATTAACTTGAAGTGTCCAAAGATTTTGTTTCCTGGTTTGGCAACAAAAAAAAAGTATTTTCGGAATAGTTTTTACTATGGAATAACTTTATTCATAATGAAATGCTTTTAAGCACTTTCTTTTCAGATGTACATAAAATTCATAAATTTTGCTTTGCTCGCAGCTAGCAACTTTGCATATAGTACATTAAATTAATGTTTCATTTTACTCTCATTTCTCATTGAATGAAAATTATAAATTTTGCTTCAGCGGTAGTCCGCTCATCTGGCGAGCTTGTCCACTAGTTTAGCATTATTTTCAGGGCAAACGCCAAAGAAACTCTCCGGAAAATTTAAAAATGGAATTATTTATTTCACACTGTGATATAAATTTTAGTTCAAAATTTAAAGATCCAACTTACTTTATAAATACTCGCGAAAGATAAATATTATTTGGCATGAATTTTTGCATTAAAAACAGTC
Organism: Stegodyphus dumicola; assembly: GCF_044657685.1. NCBI lineage: Eukaryota > Metazoa > Arthropoda > Arachnida > Araneae > Eresidae > Stegodyphus > Stegodyphus dumicola. Next base: position 90,494,548 of record NC_140772.1, on the reverse strand, counting down.
ACTTTGTTTCAAAGTACATTTATATTTGATTAACATTTTTTCCAGTTGAAAATTAATAAATCTGCGAAAAGAATCACACTGTCAATAAGTATTTACAATTTGTGATGAAGATACGTTCGAGCAACTTTCCTTCGAAATTACGAAATTTACGAGCCAAACAAAATTCCATGAGAGGTTTTAGCTGAAATATGTTTTATAGTTTTTATAGTGTTTTTATAGTATAAAAACAAAAACGTTTATCATTATTTACCTACAATTATTACTTTTGTGTAGTCATCATTAAAAAATTAATAAATAAAAGAAATATAATATATTTCATTGTTTGTTCTACACTTTCGTAAATCTTGGGAAATTATTTATAGTTTGAATTGAAAGTAAACTATTTTTTGTAAATTTCATATATTACAATTATCTGAATAAATGCCAATTTGAAAATCTCTGTGTCAGTGACTTTAAATTCCAAACTGTGACTAAGAAAAATTCTTGCAGGTGCCAAATTTTAGAGAAAGAAATCAAAATTATTAGAGTTAAATTTATACTTATATCAGGCAGAAAATAAGCATAAATTTTAATTTTTTTTGCGTTATTTTTATATGTTCATTTTGAAAAATATGTAAGAAAAAGTTTGTTCACAAATTTTTTTTTTTTTTTTTTTTTAATTTCTTCCTATTTTTTATCATGACCCGTCTAATAAAAAAAATTAACGTTTGTGTGGGGAAAAATGTATATATACTTTCTTTTTTTTTTTTTTTTTTTATTATGGCCAGCCTACTACTTTCTTATCGTGCATTTTGCGCGGAATGTGAGTTTGAGACCACTTTGTGGGTGTATTAAACAAGAAATATTAAGTGAATCAGTTTTTTAAGTTTGAGGCATGACTGAAAATGAAGTACATATGTTTAAAAAGGCTTAATTCTACCGATAATTAGATTTTGATTATCCTCTAAAATTATAAAAAATACCTAAAGGTTATAAAATGTAAAGAAAATGTTCAAATAAATGTCAAAACACGAGACATATTCATACTATACGTAATAATAAACTTGTACGTAAATTTACTATAAATACTAAAATCATTAATTTACATACTGTTAGTATATAAATACTAACTGTATTCATAATATAATCAGTGAAATTTATGAGGCTGAGTAGCTGATTTTCGTCATATGTGTACCGCTGTTCCAGTTTTATCAGTGAATAATATAAATGTTACCAAAAATTAACGTAATTCATTTTTAGACTACACTTGGAGATGTATAATGCGATCTGCATAAATGATGGGAAATTGAAATATAAAGCAAAGTATCTGCAAACTTTATTTGAAATATTATTATATACGTTTAATTATTTTTCATATTATATAATGTTTAATAACATATTAAAACGCAAATACTATGCTTACATTTTAAATACCTGTAACAGTAATTTTCATTTATTAATACAATTTTAGAAATATATTTGGTGTTCAGCAGCATACCTTTTATGGAAATTCAGGATACGCGCCTGATATATAAATATAACAACTTTTGCACTATAGAATATTATCACAGCTATGCAACGTCATTATGTTTATTTTATTGTAATCACGAAATTCATGGCAATTACAGGCCTTCGCAAATATTGTTTCAGCAATGCAATTTTTACACATGGCTTCTTTGCACTTAACATCCTCTTGCAGTGAAGAGGCATTTACGGTTATTTAACGGATTAAAACTGCGAGTCATTTGTTTTAATATCTTAATGTAGGAAGGGGAGCGTTTGTTTAATCAATTTACAAGAAGCTTCCAATAATTACTTTGCCAAAGCAAGGGGATGATTTTAAAAAAGAATATTTAAATGAAAACTGATGTTCACATTAGATTTAGAAAAATTTTGAAAATATGAATATTATTTCAATAAATCCCAATGCAGTCGGGATGTTCGAAACATGGTTCAACTATCAGTGCTTAACAAGCTGGTCTATTCTGCTTAATTTTTGCCCAAAATTGTGCAGGTATTTTCTTTAAAGTGGATCAGCTAACCATATTGTATTCCCAGTCTTATTTATTCTGCTTTTGTTGTGGGGAGACATTAGCAACTACATACACATTTTTAAATCTGCGCCTTTAAATAAAAATAAATCATTGACACAATTTAGTTTTTGTATAACTCCAAATGAGATTAGAAAGCAAATCGTATTATTTAAAGAATGTTGGGAAGCCTCCTAATGTTCGGAATATATAGTCTTTTTTATTTATTTAATGGCAAGCATTAGCCGTTTTAACCTTTGGTCACAACTAAGGCTAGAAGCGATGGTCATTTTATTATGGAGGCACCTAATAGGCCGCCAGCATTACCTAATATGAACGGACAGACGATTTACACCCATGTCTTCTTCGAAATTCGAAACTGAGTTCATTGGCACGGTGGTCAGACATCATTAAGCACTTTCCAAACTGGGCGGCTGCAGTTTTAAATTAAAGGAATTAAGTGCTCGCTACTATGTAAGGATAAAGACACATTTTATAAGTGTAAAAAGTATAAAAGTCTGAAAGCTATAAGATTTTACATTATGTCCAAAGGAGCTTTTTTTAATGTTTTGTTACTTATTAAATATAATGGTGTTGGTGTTGGTGTATTTAATTATGACAAAGTACACTAGGGCTATCTGCCTAAGGGGAGGGATGCTTTCGTGGAGGACTTTCTAAGGGTAACTGGCTCGTATACACGTTACACATGGGGAAATAGTAAATATCATGTCCTTCGTACTTAAACCATAAAATTCAGTTCAACAGCAATATCGCAAAATAATTTTTAAATGAGCATATCTTAAGAATTTCCGATACACAGTCTCGTGTGTCGCTTTATTACATTAAATTCACACGAATAAATTTTAACACGTTTTTATTTTTAATTTATTTTTTTTATTTTTAATCAATAATGTAATCACCCTCGTTATCAACAAACTTTTGCCATCTACTGTGCAGATTTTCAATCCCCTGACCGATATAAATCAATTGGTTTTTGAGTAAAATATCTCAAGATGGGATTTTGGACATCATTCAAATTTTCACGTTTTTTGGCACTAAGAAAATATGGCAGGGATCTTAATAAATGGAAATCCGAGTGTACGATATCGGTCGAGTATGATGGGTGATACAGCACCTCCCATCCCAATTCATTCATTTTTCCAGTGTCCGTCTTGCACAGTGCGGTCTTGCATTGTCGTGTTGCAGATTGACGACTTTTCTATTGACAATCGCCGGATATTTTTCGATTAAAGATTGGGTCACTCCATCCATATAAACAAATAATAAATATCCAGTTCACAATAAAGGTCTGCATTAACAGTTTGTCCAGGTTTCAGCAATTCAAAATGAACAATTCCGCGAATACTCCACCAAACACCCAGAAACGGCTTTTCGGGATGTAAATCCTTTATAACCCATATTAAAACTGCCTTTCGAATTTTGGATTATCATATAGGGCTTATTTTTTTGTCTCCACTAATCAAATGATCAAAAAAACGGTTCTGTATGGTGCCGTTGAAGCAAACAATGCATGTGATGGATAGGTTGGCTTTGTTCTTTTCGGACAGATTATGGGGGACTTAAACACCTGCTTTGCTTACTTTTTCATTCTGCTTTAAATGTTCTTGGATGGTCGACCAAGGTTGGTTAAGAGTGTTTGACATGGATTTGCTTTTACTTCTGCCCTTAGCATGTTGTTGTCGACATGCGCAGAAACGACATTACTTTCCGGTCCCCCTATTACAAGGCAATAGTATTTGGTGGCAACAATTGGAAAAGTGAACCGATGCAAAATGACGCAAAATTATAGTGAATTAACGCAAACTGCCAAAACGAAATTAATAGCGCTCTGGGCTAATAAGAAAACTGATTTTTCAGATCAATATGTCTTTCAAACGTTTTAATGCAAACTGCGCGATTTGGCATATGTTGTCTGAAACAGAACATAGCATAAATATAACTGGTTGTATAATATGCATAACAGCTCACAATTGTCGCCAAATGAAGACCCTCTGAATTTTTTTTTTCTCTAATGGCAGATTGTGAAACATTACAAATGTAACCCAGTCCATTAATCTATACAATGGCCGGATGGGTCTCTTTATTAGGGAGGCACCTAATAGGTGGGCCACTATCGCCTTTCCTATGAAGGGACGGACAGTTACAACCATGCCTTCTCCGGGATTCGAACCTAGGCCATTCAGCATCGCAGTCAGCTTCCCTGACCACTATACCGACTGGGCGGCAGAACCTTTGAAGTTATTTCTTACATCTTAAATTACCTTTGTCATGACCTTTTCATCTTATATGTCTCGCTATCTGAGATGGTATTTATATTCAAAGAAAAACTCGTAAATGTAAGTCTCACAGCATTGAATTCTTAATTTTTATCCAAAAATACACAAGCTACACATCTTGAAAGTAGCAATGCTAAAACAACAGCTGCTAACACTCTATAGACAATTAAAAAATAATTAAATACTGAGGTTTTCATCGCCAGGGGAGAGCATTGAAAAATATATTTTCATATATTTTCAGTTTCAGCTGTTTCATAATATTATGGGCTTCTAAATGAGTAAGAGCATTTTTTGTGTATTGCTTTATTTCAAATAGTTTCAATGTTTTATGGAAAACACTTCCTTAGATTTTCAACAAAACTGCAATCTGCACTTATTTGAACTTGAACTGATTTGGAGAAAATAGTTATAGATCATTTAGTGGCACTGATTTATTTATCCCAAAATGTAAAAAAAAAAAAAAAAATTGGAACCCAATAAGTAATAGAGTATAATTTGAAATAAAAACAACAATTTCATATCACAGATCGTGCTCAACGTTATGAGTTTTGCGAAGAGGGATATCTGAGGCTCTTATTATAGTTAAAGAATTAATGTATTGTCAATAATGAATAGAGTTAACAGGTTATTGAATTTTAGTTAATATAAAGCTGTTATTATTTCTACAGAGTACAGTAAAATATGCATAAGGTTATAGTTAATTGGGATAAAATGAGTTGCACATGGGTTAAATTTAATTGTGAATGGTATAAAGATATTAAATCTAATAGTTTTGTTAAATAATTAGTTTATTAACGTAATGTTAACTAGAACAAATCATGCAATATCTTTGTCATAATAATATTAATATTATGTTTCACACATTAAATTGAATGACGGTAAAGATTATCGACAAAGATTTCTCAAATTTTATGAAATTAATGTAATCCTTAAGTAAAGGAAGAAAATGTAAATAGCTGGATAAAAAGCAAATCAGGTAGTAATTTATGTAAAAGCGTACAATGTTCTCCAATTCTTCACAAATTAAAAGATGAAACCCTTAATATTTTCTAAACTCTTTTTAGTTACGCAAATGAAGTTAGTTATTAATGATATATAAATATGTAATGCACTTTCAGGGAAAATTTAGGGAGGAAATATTGTTCCTTTTATTTCCTTATGCGATAAATTATCTTTGTGAAATATTAATATTTCTTAGCAAATATTTGCTCTTTATAATATTTATACAAATTCGTTTGCTTTGTATCGTTATTTGAGAGTGATTAGAATAACCTAAGAAGAAAATAACTTCAATGAAATAAAAATTCATATCTTTTTATTCTTTAAGAAGGATCAGTGCTGTTCCTTAAATATTTCTTCTTTATCAAAAGCTAGAAGCTTGGAGAAAGCTAAGATTTCTAAAGAACAGAAACAGAATAAGATGACAAAAGACTTAAAAAAATATCCATTGTCACGCTTAACTCTTGAAGGGATTTTATTATTCTAATTAATTTGAAGAATTGAAAAAGAGCAAATTTACATAAATCGACTTAACTTGCAATCAAATAGGGTAAAATGCATAAACTTCTTCAGGATAAAAATTATCTTTTCAGTATCTGAACTAATAACAGAAATTAAAGAAATTACTATTTTCAAAAAATAAGCTTTTTTAAAGTAATTGGCTAAATTTTGTAGAACATTTTTGAGGCTATTAATAATTTCTTATAAAAAGATATTGATCATTTTTATACAACATGTATATGTTCTATTCTCCTCTTTATGAAGCGATTTCTCTTGAAACATTTATTTTATTTCTCTTTTACTACAGTAACTACTGGATTTAATTCACAATATCTTAACTTAAATATAGTATGTAATATTAACAGCAGAATACTTTAATAAGCGATAAAACGTTTAATGCACTCGTCGAGGTGTTTATGCTTCTACGTAAATTTATCTGTTCCTGTACATATGCGTTTATCATTAATCTTCCATTGCTATGGTGCCAGCACAGGATGATTTTGAAGAAACGCAAATTTACTATAGATTACAAAATGATTGAGAAATGTAGATGGCAATATGAATAGAGTATAATGATATAATTAGATACTTAATATTTTATCATTTTTAATACGTATCAGTATTTATGGATTTTAGGAATATTCTGTTCGTAAAATCATACACACAAATTGCATGGCAAGTGCCAGGTGACGAAACGTGGAGACCCTGGATGGCTACCAGAGATTATAAGGAGTTGTATTCGTTCTTCCATTAGGATTATTATAAGAGGTATCATAAGATAGGGGCTCAGTGATAAATTACAGATGAGCGTTTTTCGTGTTATGTAGAAAAAAAAAAACGTAAAAAATTACTTTTCTTCATTTATTTAACTTTTAAAGTGACTACTTCTTGGGCCGAGACATATATATATATATATATATATATATATATATATATATATATATATATATATATATATATATGTATATAAAAAAAAAAAAAAAAACTTAACTCTTACTCTCCCAAAATCAAAATAAATTAATTAAGCCGAACGTATAGTCACAACTTTTAAAACTGATTTTTACTTCCTTGTACGAAGTAAAAAGGAAGTATTGTAATCGCGAAAAGTTTCAGGCAGCATAATTCAACCAAAATATCCATTTTGACCGCTATCGAATGCAATTTAAGAATGTTTTTGCGTAATATCCGTACGTAAGGGCAGAATAAAATACTCCTTTCCTCCAAAAAAATTATAAAACTGCTTTAAAATGAATTCTGAAGAGAATTTTTCTTGGCGTCTGTGTGAACGTATGTAGGTACGTATCTCGCATAACTCAAAAACGAGTAGCCTCACAACGTTGAAATTTTATATATAGGACTGCTATAACATGTAGATGTGCACCTCGTATTTTGGTTGCAATCGGCGGCACCAAACCTATATAAATATATTTATATATATTTCCACTCTGTTACCAGGCTCAGTGATCTCAGTTTCTTTACTCTTATATGTTGGTAAATTGTACATTTTTTGCTTTAAAAATGATTGTATTATGTTGTTTTTATCTTCCGGTTAAGGTTTTTATGCCTTTAGTAAATCTGTATGCAATATTTTTAGAATTATCAACAATTTTAAAGTTGCCTAAGTGCCGCTAAACCTTTTTTTTTTATGGCGGCCATTGATGTTTACATATGAAACAGGAAACTACTGGATTTGTTGCTAATCTAGAGAAAATTAGCTTCGCAACAGCAAAGAAAACGCATTCATTTATTATTGCCAATTAAATGATGCTTAATTCTTGCTGGAATTTGTTTGAGGAAATAAGTGTTTAAGATTTACTTCGTAATTTTTAATGTAGATATTTTGAGCTTTTATGTATTTTTGCCTTCTCGCGAAGTGAGAACTGAATTAATTAAATGTGAAATACTCAATCGTCTGTGAAAAACTGTTTCTTTTTTGTTTTGTTTGCTTAATTTCTTTTAAACATCCTTCTAGCTTTATTATAGTATTTGAATAGAACATGTGGCAACGATTAGATAATTCTATTCTTTAAATGATATAAATTTTGTGCATTATGAGTTATAATATGAACGAAACATGTAAGTTAACTGTTATATAATTATTATATTATATAAAAATTAACTTTGTTTACGTTATATAATTATTATATAAGTTATCTGTTATATAATTATTAATACTGTTAAGTGAATCTAGCGCCAGAGTGTCGCTATGGTAAACAAATACTAGAGTGAATTTTAAAGAATGTATTAATTCTATTGTGGTTTATGCGCTGTCGGCGAAGTAGATTTAATTCAATCCAATAAGGTTAGATGAAATGCAAGAAAAAAATGCGTATAATGTAATATTCCGTACAAGGAAGTCGTGGTGTACACATCACATTTTTTTTTCCTACTAACGCAATATGGTAACCCAGGTTCGAATGGGAGTAAAACCATGTTTTCGTAAAGAACACAGGGAAGACCTACAGTAGGTCACAATTAAAACTCAAAAGAACATACACCGGGCCTACCAGCGGCCGAGCGGTAAAGTCGCTGAACACTGGTAGTTCGGTCTGAGGTTCGAATCTCGCGAACGGGCTGGCTGCATGGGTGTTTTCGTGGTTTCCCCCATGTGTAACGTGTATACGAGGCAGTTTTCCTTAGAACGTCCTCCACGAAGGTATCCCTCCCCTTAGGCAGATAGCCCTCGAGGCTTTGCCATAATCACACACACACATCAAAAGTACATACAATAATTAAATCAATAAACACATTTGTTAAATATTCCAAATATTATAACTTAAGATAGCTGGCTAGACTAACCCTACAAAACATAATTTAAACATTTTCTCGATAGTATCTCATTTGTTCGCTTATCTCGAGTACGAGCGTGGATACTACAAATCATTAATTAATAATTTTACTTTTAGAGAACAAAACAAATTATCTTCTGACATTTAGTAAATATTATATTCCTGGATGTAATACTGAAATTACAATTCAGTGAAAATTTCTTTTCAGAAATATTTATTTTAAGACATATCGAAATTAAAAATACATGACCATTAAACATTAAAAGAAAACACAATTCAATCCCTTTTTTTAGACAAAACACTAGTAGAAAATAACAAAATACGAGGAAACAAAAATACACTCCTCGTATCCTCGTACAGAAGTGTGAGGGGCTCTGGGAGCAATCCGGATCCCGTCCCAATTCGTAGAAATAAAAACAACCAAAACTTCATCATTGTCAGGAAAACCGATACTGAAATCTATTCAAAGCACAACGGGAATTTTCTCATAGTTCCACTTCATCGTTGTCAGGAAAACCGATACTGATATCTGTTCATAGCACAACGGGAATTTTCTCATAGTTTTACCACATTGTTATCAAGGAACCGATACTGGAGTCTGTTCAAGGCATCACGGGTATTTTCTCATAGTTCCAGCACTACTCTGACCAATAGCGTTTTAACTCTAAAATCATCCTTTGAAATGTTCGTCCTGACGCTGAGGATAAAAGCAGAAAAACAGACAAGAGAAGATGACGACATGCAATAATCTGCATCTTCATCGCTAAACTTAGGAAAAATACTTGAAAAGAAGCCACTCCCTTTATTCAATATTATTATCACAAAATCTGTATCTCTGGGGCGAGCAATTCGGGATTATAATGGGAACTGAAGACCCGCCCTTATTCCATATACCATTCCATCAGAAAATCTGTCTCTTTCTACTAAAACCTACCATGGTGAAAACAAAATCATTATGCCGCAGGGCAGGAAAAATATTTCAATGCCGTTTATCCCGATGAGACGGAAAGGTCTCCGCAGCCAAAACCAAGGGGTCGCGGTAATATACCTTAACTGTAACCCACGGTCGACCCCCAGGAGGTAGCCGCGTTTCCCTTATCTCTGCTCCCACTCAGAAGAGTTGGTCAGAACTCGCAGAAAAATTCCGCTATCGCTCACTGATCGGTGTAGCAACACATCACTGACCGCGGCCGGCACCGAAGGGGCCGTCGTCAAGGTAGCAAACCCGCTGAAGCTCTGAAAAATCTCCTAAACAAAATTTGCTCCTGCCTCTCGTGCAACGGCTTAAGAAAACTCGATTGACACTCACAAAGAAACGCCTCTAAATCACTATTGGCTCAAACAATACTAAAATTAAAATTTAACCAATCTTAAACAAAACTTGGACCCCCTCTAGCCACTTAGAACACATGCAATAAATAGCCTTTATAACTCGAAGATTTCAGAACTCTCTACAAGATGACAGACCCTTTCTTTACCACGCAACAGAAGAATGTTTCTAAGCTATACCTCTGTCAAATATCGCCGCCCCCAGAACTATTCGCCCCTGAACGAGAAAAACACGTGTTGTCAACCCCCGCGAAAAGAGGAAAATGCAGCTGGCCGTAACTGACCGCTTCGTAGGAATCGGAAGTTACAAGCCTCGTCCTTTTTCTGAATCACATTTTCAGCTAAACGTAAAAGACGTTTGCCGTAATTGAGTTAAATTTTAAACAATACTAAATATTATAGATTAATTTTTAAATAAGAACAATACAAATTCATTAATCACAGTAAAATAATATAATTACTAAAATACGTTTTTCACAGCAAAATTATACATAATAATTGTACGCAACAAAATAATACAACACAATTTGCCATAACATTCACGTATATTTAAGGCACAATAACACGCCGAATAAATACTAATTCAGAAGTCAAACAACAAAAATCAGCGTTATACTCGTATTTACAAAATTATAATTATTTTGTAAATATAACGCTGATTTTTGTTGTTTGACTTCTGAATTAGTATTCACGTATATAATGAATAGTTTTTTTATACAGAAGTTAACCGTTATTTTAACCAATTATTCCATTTTAGAGCATAATATATCACATAATAATTATTAAACTAAAATTAAAATGAATTTTAAACTATAAATTAGTATTAAAATTTGGTTGGAAGTTCATAGGTCTTTAATTTCAAAAGTATAATTCTTGTATACATCACACATAACTTTAACTATATTAATTACTTACTTGCTGGAATGAAGTGTAATTCAGTATGTGTCCCTTATTTGCGTATTGCAATTGCAGCAAGCAGTGTTTTTAGATTAAATAATTTTGGGCCGAAATTCAAGTCTAAATGGATTAAAATAATTGTAACAGTGAATTATTACAGAAAAGATATACCTTGAAGATATACTTTTATTTCTTTTCATCCTGCAATTGAAAGGAAAAAGAATAAAAAAGTGAATAATCTGAATTAAATTATAATACAACATTTACTGAATGAAAATTAAATTATATAACATATTATCTCAATCTTCTTTGAAATCATTGATTGCGTTTAATAAATGATCTTCAACATAGTTAATATAACATGTGTAACACAGCTACTGTAACTATGATGCTATCACTCTGAGATTACTGTGAATCATTTCATTAATGCAACCCAATGCCTTGTTCATGGAATCTGTCAGAAATGGCATAGAAGCTGGTGTCTAGTTGGACCACAATATGCCAATAATCAACGACAGTTATAAGACGGTTCCACAGCAGAATAACTTATTCTGCCTTCAGCCAATGGGTTATTAAATTAAAGATTTAAATACATGCTTACAGTGACTCAATTTTTATGTTAACAAACACAGAGATCTGTCTCTTCTGTATTGTAAGACATCAAGCCTCGCGTTGGCAAAGGGTTTTATTCTCTACAGCAATCAAATGTAACTTTCGTTTTGAAAATATATAACATTGGTATTAGTACAGATACAGATAATATTGGTATTAATTCCTTTGGAATTTTTTAAATTGCTGTTACATACATTTCATTTCAAACTTTAATATATATTTCATTTCGGACTATAATATAAAATTAAGTTGAAGATAGTGCTATGGAAACATTTAGTTTACTCTTGCTTTTTATTGATACAATAATTCAGATGCAACTAAACTATTCTAAATTTCCTAATCATTTGAAATCCATTAAGTAGTTCCTTTATTCCTATATATTTTCACCCGATCTATTATCCGAATGAAAATATCCTTTTGCTTTCAAAAGTTCAGAGTATTTTCTCTCGGGCACATGATCTTTCCGTTCCGAGAGACTGTTAATTTTTCATTTTAAATGGTGTATGATCATTAGGTCATTGTACTACAAAAACACGATCAGGTTAAATTTTAACTTGCGAAATAATAGTTAATTTTGGCTGATGTCTTCCCAGAACTATATCTTCTATTTTCATACATAAATTGTTCGCACTCTTATTTATAACTGAATTTCCCTTAGGGAATATTAAAGTATTTCAGACTCAGTTTCATCGTATCTAATATAAGTAATTTGTATTTAGTAAAATTTCCTTCTAGTCTTTTTAAGCAAGATATCTTTGTACGAAGATTACGATATTCATTTCGCATACGAAAGTGTATCTTCATAGTTTATAAAAGAGAGACTATCAGAGATAAAAACATGAAAATGTATTTCAGCAGAATAATCAAAATGAAGCTCACTTGAAAATACTATTATTTTTTTTTTTTTTGGTCGATAAATTCAGGCTTCCTGTGCTGGAGGTAAAACTTATCTCCAAAACCCTGCCCTTGAGTCCTATCCAATATAACTTATCAGGTTCTGTGTTCCTCCTTACTTGCTTTGGGAACATTAAATGACCTGACTCGGAACAGGGAGCTTACTAAAGCTATGTTCAATAAATGTGGGAAGTAGACAATTCACACAAGAAGGGTATACGAAAACCCTTTATTTTTCTCTCTTTACAATGATTTCCGGACTTCGGAATACAGAGACCAACCACTTGTGGTCTGAACGTAAGAATATAAAAATATTAACTAAACTCTAACTAAACTAACTTTGGATTAATAAACAAGTGCCTACTTAAAGATTGGCCGTATATTAACAGAAAGGCCGTATGTAGTACAGAGAACTGTTAACACTACGATACGTTTAAAATTATCAAGAGGATTAAACCTCTGGCCTTGAAGGCAACCAGCAACCGAGTAAAACTGCTATGGCAAGCGGCCTGCTCCTAATCACTCCTTCCTCTCTCTTGCTTGGCAAATAGCCACAACTTAAGTACTTGGCGTTCGCAAGACAAATTTGCATAAATAAGTTAAAGCTTTTAATTCTGGCCGGAAGTAGAAAATAAGAAGTGATAGTAAGGATTTAAAATAAAATAAACGTTAGTAAAACATAAGATCCTTACATACTTCCCGCCAGAGTTAATTAGTTTGAAACTGAGGTCTAAAATGACCTTGTTGAAAACTTTTAGCTCTAGAATCTAACTCGAGGCCAATCTTTTACAAACAGTTCTCACTAGAAATTAGAAATTTAAAAAAAAAGTCGTTTTTACATTATCAATTCCATGGACAATTACTTTTCATCTGTACTGCATCTAAACAGGAGTTCCTAGTTGAAATCTGGTTCCTTCCAGAGAACTAGTTTAATGAAATGTTACACAATTAAATGGCAAGTAACATGAATACTGTTACGAATTTGGTATTTAAAAAGCTAATGTTAGTTCAATTATAAATTAAATGGTTTTATTTCTCGCGCAGTGCAGCGCGTGACGAATATTAAAAGAAAGCTAAGCTGGAAAATTGAAAATACAAGAGCGCGTGCATTAAATAAATAAATATCTCTTTTTCATTTCGAGAAAGTACTGGAAAATTCTAGCGCGTGATTTTAAAATCTTATAAAAGGAGGAAAACATCTCAGTTCGTAGTAGTTGCTTAGTTTGTTGTTGTTTAGAAAACTGCTCTTGTTGATTGTAGCGAATTCGCGGATTAGCGTTCTTTAGCTGTTTTGAATTACGTTCTATTGGATATTTGAGTAGTTAAAAGATAACTACTGTGAGATATTGTAATACTGCATGATAATGTGAGAAAATTTAAGCATTTTTGTTGTGATAATAATAAATTTTTGTTCATTTTTCATCGGACTTGTGCATTCATTTCATAACGAACCCGTACGCAAGCAACAATTTTTGGTGTCAGGAGTGGGGTTTGAATGCCAATAACAAGAGCGATGGAAGAACAATTCAGGCAAATGATGACTGCATTTGCTGCTTTCCAAGAAAAGATGGAAGGAGCCGTCAACTCCGTTAAGGAAGATATAAAAGCTGTACAAGAAAAGATGGAAGCTGGCCAAACATCTTTTAAAGAAGAAATTAAAGAGAAAATGGATGCTGGTCAACTATCCGTTAAGGAAGAAATGAAATTGGGCCAGGAATGCGTTAAGGAAGAGATGAAATTCCTTAAAGACGAGATGAAAGCAGGTCAGGACGAAATGAAAAGAGAAATTACCTGCGTAATAGAAAATAAATTTGAGGCTATGGAAGGCAGAATAGACGCGGTTGAAACTAAAGTTGGAAAAATAGAAGAAAGAGTTTCTTCGGTAAAAGAACAAGTAGAAGAAAGAATTTCTTCTGTAAAAGAACATATAGAAGAGAGAGTTTCTGCCGTCGAACAACAAATTGATGATAGGGTTTCTGCTGCCGTCGCCAAAGAAGTTGACAGACTAAAGAAGTGCATAGCGACAGTAGGAAACAATTCTGAAGGTTTTAAATTTTTATCGATGCCTGCTCGTTCCTTTCTGAAACTATCTACATATGATGGGAAGACCTCCTGGCAGGTGTATAGGACACAATTTTCTATCGTGGCGGATGCGAATGGATGGGATTCCCAAGCTAAGACCTGTCATCTCGCCGCTTCTTTAAAAGCCGACGCAGCGGATATCCTTCAGACTCTTCCCGAAAACAAAATGTTAGATTTCGAAGCTCTGTCCGGCGCCTTGGAGCTGCGCTTCGGGGAGAAATGCTTAAAAGACTACAGCAGGCTCCAATTAAAATCTCGTCAACAGAAGCTCACCGAAACGCTTCAGGAGCTCGCCACGGATGTTGAAAGGCTGTCACATCACGCCTTTTCGGAGTGCCCGACAGAAACAAGGGAAATCCTGTCCCTGCAATATTTCATCGATGGCATCCGGGACCCTGAAATACAGAAAGCACTGCGAATGGCGGATGTTAAAGATATGAAAAGCGCTTTAGTGTATGCCATGAAATTTGAGGCAGCCCAGCAAGGCACCCGTCGAGACCGCCATCCAGTCAGAGCTGCTCAAGTCCAAGAGCCAGGGGATCAAGTCACCGCTCGTCTAGACGATTTAACTAGACAACTGAAAGCCTTGAGACAGAATATTGGTGACAAGAAACCGACCGTAAAGTGCTGGAACTGCGGTGCTGAAGGACACATCCGACGAAACTGCAGAACACCCCAGGGCACGGATGCTAAGACCGCTCCTAACAAACAGCAGGGAAACTAAGTAGTGGCCATCTCGCGGGGCGGAGGTTGCCAAATCATGAAAAGCCCCAGTTTAAAGCGCTTCAGATTTCTGCAGTGAGAGGCGGCAGTAATGGACTTTTCATAATAGGACATATTAATGGAGTTCCCTGCAATATGACGATAGATACAGGAGCCAACGTTACCATCATCCGAAAAGATTTGGCTCAACAACTGGGAAGCAAACTTATCTGGACGCCGCCCTGCGTTACCCTACAGACTGTGTCCGGTGAGAAGATCAACATCGATGGAAACGTAAATGCTAACATCACGTTTGGAAATGCCGCTTACCATCACACGGCATATGTAGCAGAGATCACTGATTCTTGCATACTCGGATTGGACTTTCTAAGGAAATACAATTTTTCCTTGGACTTTAAAAATAACGAATTGCATTCTACATCTGAGGACATAGCGTTATTTGGAGTCAATGATGAAGTTAAATCTGTCCATAAAATCATAGCACAAGACAATATCACAATACCGGCAAGAACAGAAATTTTACTTCCTGGATCCATGGCCTAAAACAGAAATTTCCGCTACGGCGTCATAGAATATCCCAATAACTGTAATAGCCCAAAAGGAGTACTAGTAGCCTCAACACTCGTCGACCTATCCAGAACGGTTATCCCGGTGAGAGTCGCCAATGTAACTGAGAAGGGGAGAATTATTAAGAAAGGTGAAGTGGTTGCAGCATGTACTCCAGTAACCACTGTTGAAAGAAAGAGTAACATCCAAGAATCCGTGTCCTTAGAGAGAATTACATCGGAGTTATTGCAGAATGCGCAATTAAACGATAAAGAGAGGAATGCTGCCGATCGCGTCATTAAAGATCTTCAGGTTGTTTTCTCCCGCTCGTCTTCTGACGTGGGTCGAACTAGTTTGACACAACATAGAATAGATACCGGCGATCATCCCCCGATCAAGCAACATCCAAGACGTCTACCGTTTGCTAAACAGGAAGAGGTGCGAACACTGTTAAAAGATATGGAAGAAAGCGATGTCATCGAGCCTTCAGTAAGTCCATGGGCATCTCCCATCGTCCTAGTCAGAAAGAAAGACGGCTCAACAAGATTTTGCGTCGACTATCGCCGGTTGAATGAGGTTACGAAGAAAGACAGTTACCCTCTTCCTAGAATTGACGACATTCTAGACACTCTTTCTGGCAGCAAGTGGTTCTCAACACTTGATTTAAAGAGTGGGTATTGGCAGGTAGAAATACAGCCTGAAGACCGAGAAAAGACGGCATTTACTACGGGACAAGGGCTTTGGCAATTCAAGGTGATGCCGTTTGGACTGTGTAATGTGCCGGCAACATTCGAACGTCTTATGGAAACTGTTTTGAAAGGCCTTTCCTACGAAGCCTGCCTCATATACCTGGACGACATCATCATCGTCGGAAAGAGTTTTGAAGAACATTTAGAAAATCTTAGGAAGGTGTTTCAGAAACTGAAAGAAGCCAATCTGAAGCTGAGTCCCGCTAAATGCAAATTGTTCCGAAAGGAAGTGACTTACCTGGGACATGTCATCTCTGCAGAAGGTGTGCGCACGGATCCTGAAAAGGTATCAGCCGTTAAATCCTGGAAACATCCCGAAAATGTCCATCAGCTGAGAAGCTTCCTAGGGCTTTGCACTTACTATAGGAAATTCGTGAAGGACTTTTCTTCCATCGCAAGACCCCTACACAAGCTGACAGAGAGCAACCGAAAGTTCTTGTGGACAAAAGAATGCGAGGATGCATTTAACAACTTAAAGGAGGCTTTAACATCTGCTCCAATCCTGACGTATCCTCAGCTTGACCGACCATTTATTCTAGACACCGACGCGAGTAATGAAAGTGTTGGTGCTGTTTTGTCCCAAGAAATAGACGGCCAAGAACGTGTAGTGGCGTACTGGAGCAAGTGCCTGTCTAAACCGGAGAGGAATTATCGTGTCACCAGGAAAGAGTTGCTCGCCATAGTCAAAGCTGTAGAACAGTTCCATCACTATCTATACGGCAGAAAATTCCTGCTCCGCACCGATCATGCATCATTGACTTGGCTTTTAAATTTCAAGAATCCTGAGGGACAAATAGCCAGGTCGATTCAGAGACTCCAAGAATATGACATCACTATCCGTCATCGTAAGGGATCATCACACGGAAACGCCGACGCCCTGTCTAGAAGATCTTGCCAAGAAAGCTGCCGATATTGTTCCAGGGTGGAAGCGAAATACGAGCTGCTGACTCCGGTCGCAAGACAAATTACAACATCAACATCGGCTGATCTAGAACCGTGGAGTGATGATGAAGTCAGGAAAGACCAGCTGGAAGACCGCGACATTAATCCCATAATTGATCTAATGGAGTCGTCAAACAGAAAACCTACCTGGCAGGACATTTCTATCTGTAGTCCTACAACCAAACAATATTGGGCACTCTGGGATTCACTTCACATTCGAAACGGCGTCTTATACCGGAAATTCGAATCGGATGATGGGAAGACGTTCCGATGGCAGCTGATACTTCCAAGATCCCGCATTCCTGATGTCCTTAAAGAACTACATAACAGCCCTACGGGAGGTCACTTTGGAATAATGAAGACCTTACAGAGAGTTCGTGAGCGCTTTTATTGGAATAATGCAAAGGATGACGTGCAAAAGTGGTGCCGATCTTGCGATGCCTGTGCAGGTAGGAAAGGACCTAAGAGACGCAGCCGAGGCAAGCTGCAACGTTACAACGTAGGGGCGCCTTTTGAACGAATCGCCTTTGACATCCTGGGACCTCTGCCACGAACTGCTGATGGCAACAAATACATACTCGTTGTCGTTGATTACTTCACCAAGTGGCCTGAGGCTTATCCTATTCCTGATCAAGAGGCTGTCACAGTAGCTGAGGTAATGATACAGCACTGGATTTCCAGGTTCGGAGTGCCTCTTCAGTTACATTCCTATCAGGGAAGGAATTTTACCTCGGTAGTAATCAAAGAACTATGCAAACTACTCGGCATTGACAAGACCCAAACGACGCCATTACATCCCCAGTCGGACGGCATGGTAGAGAGGTTCAATCGAACCATCCTTAATAACCTCTCATTAGTGGCTTCCAGAAACCAGCAGGACTGGGACAAGAAATTATCGCTGTTTTTACTGGCTTACCGCAGTGCTGTCCACGAGATTACCGGCTATTCTCCATCACAGATGCTATTCGGTCGTGACCTTCGTCTGCCTTGTGATCTATTGTTTGGCCTCCCTCCAGATGCTCCTTCATCGTCTGAGGAATATATTCAAGATCTCCAGGCCCGGTTTGAAGTGATGCACAACTTTGCACGAGAGCGAGTCAACTTGGCGACGGAGAAGATGAAGGCCCGCTACGACACAAGAGCTACTGAACATCAGTTCCACGAAGGAGACAAGGTGTGGTTGTGGAATACGACTCGACGGAAAGGACTTTGTCCGAAATTACAGTCACCTTGGGATGGCCCCTATATAGTCCTAAAAAGGCTGAATGACGTCGTGGTTCGGATTCGTAAGTCTTCGAACTCTAAACCTAAAGTCATTCATTACGACAGGTTAGCTCATTACTATGGAAATAGTACGTAATGTAAATAATTGTAAATAGTATCAGACCATGGTCCTTTTTGTTTATAAATGTGTATTTCATTTGATTTGTATTTAGTATTTGATTTGCATTTAGTATTTGATTTGTATTTAGTATTTGATTTGTATTTAGTATTTGATTTGTATTTAGTATTTGATTTGTATTTAGTATTTGATTTGTATTTAGTATTTGATTTGTATTTAGTATTTGATTTGCTTTATGTAATGCATTTATTGTTCATGTTGTTTATTATTGTAATGTAATGCTTATTAATGCATTTATGCTACAGTCGTAAGTTTAGCTTCCTCTCCAGGTATTGTACTGCCCGGGACGTGCAGTCCTTGGGAAGGGGGCAGTGTTACGAATTTGGTATTTAAAAAGCTAATGTTAGTTCAATTATAAATTAAATGGTTTTATTTCTCGCGCAGTGCAGCGCGTGACAAACATTAAAAGAAAGCTAAGCCGGAAAATTGAAAATACAAGAGCGCGTGCATTAAATAAATAAATATCTCTTTTTGATTTCGAGAAAGTACTGGAAAATTCTAGCGCGTGATTTTAAAATCTTATAAAAGGAGGAAAACATCTCAGTTCGTAGTAGTTGCTTAGTTTGTTGTTGTTTAGAAAACTGCTCTTGTTGATTGTAGCGAATTCGCGGATTAGCGTTCTTTAGCTGTTTTGAATTACGTTCTATTGGATTTTTGAGTAGTTAAAAGATAACTACTGTGATATATTGTAATACTGCACGATAATGTGAGAAAATTTAAGCATTTTTGTTGTGATAATAATAAATTTTTGTTCATTTTTCATCGGACTTGTGCATTCATTTCATAACGAACCCGTACGCACGCAACAATACTTATATTTCTCTTAACATTCTTATTTCATTCATGACTTTATTTAATTATCTCCCCGTGCTCTCTGACATGTGTTATAAAAGAAAACACCAAACACGAACGTGTTTATGTACAAGTGTTCAACACTACCGCCTGCAATCAAAACACTAACGTGTTAAAATTCAACATAACAAGACCTCATAACACACCTTATATTCATCTCTAAACCCTGAGGTACTATTCTGAAAGTGGCTAACTCTGAAGTGTAGTTTCAGAGAGCCAAACTACATTCATTCAACCTTTAACACATATTCACAATAATTTTCTCTTTTTACAGTCACACAAATAAGTTAAAATTTTTGGCATTACTTTCCCTTTTAACATATCACAGTATTTCTTAACGTTTAAAATAACAGTTCACATTGTATATAAGGACATATTAACATGCCGTTAATTTTACGCATTTTAAAACATACATTAGTAGTACATTGTTAACGTCTATTCTTTTCGAAGCAAGTGCCAATTCTTCTACATTGAAATACTACATTTCAAAAGTCTTACAGACTAAAACTCCTTTCTTGCCCGAATGTTTTAAATAAAATTTTATACAATAACTTTTACAATATTCAAGTATTTACACATTCCTATTATACATTAATTTTAGTTTTATTCACGAGTAATTGAAAAACATAATACCAAAATAGGTAACAACTCATTTCTCGCCTTTTTGGCGATAAAGGTAGACCTCACATGAGGTAAAACGTCTTGAATTCTGCCACTTGCAGTAAGAATGAAAGATTAACTTAAGGTTGCAAAGTAACATAAAGTTTTACTTATCTTTGTTATATTCGGACATCTTTTTTTCTGTCCAGTCCTGGAAGGTAGCGAAGACTAGCGTTTGTTTATCTTCCTTCTTGTGCGGGTTCGCCCTTCAGTTCCTTCCTCCATGAGCTTTCTTTTCCTTCCAGTTCGGTCACCCTTGAAGACCTTCTTTTTAGCCTCTGCCTGTGGTCTTGGCCGTTTGATGGCAGCTGGTCTTGGCGGAACCGGAACACTTCTCTCCCGTTCCTGCTTGGATCTCTTTGCTGGCTGTTCAAATTTTCCTTGTTTTTTTGCCTACGCAGCTGGTGTTCCTTCAGCAATTCGTCGACATTTGCTGCGTAGACTCCTGTCCGTTGGGTAGATCTTCCGTTTGGGAGCCGGGTTATAGTTGCCGTTATTTCTCCTGGCTCTCTTTGCATTCGTCGTACTTCTCCCTTCTTCATTTTGGGGGTGGTCGTGCTCTCTCTTTTCTGGTCGGTGGAACGGCTTCTTTATCTTGTTACCTTCAATTTTCCAACGGGGAAACTTTCTTTTCAATTGTTCCTGCCTCCTAATGGCTTGCCTTTGTGATTGTCGTTGTTCCACCTCTGGAGCTTGTGCCTGCAGTGCCTGCCGTGCCGGATCCTGCAAAAGATCTTTAAATATTTGCATTTTATTACGGTCATAGTATGGTTTTATTTGGTCAATGTTTGCGGAGCATGTTTCACCATTCCTGGCTTTTAACACCACTATAGCCTGAGTTATTTTTTATGACATATGGTCCCTCAAATCGTGGAAAAAATTTGGCAGTTTTATCTTTTGGTGCTGAAGAAAGTTAATGCTTAATTTTTAACACTTCATATCCTACTTTATAAGTTACTCCCCGTCGTTTCATATCGTAATAAAGTTTGTGTTTTCTCTGTGCTAATTCAGTGTTCTTTTTTGCTTCTTTAATTAATTTTTCTATATCACCCATTTTAAATTCTGGGGCTCTCTGTTGAACATAGAATAATTTATCTAACGGCGTTATAATCTTTCTGCCTAAAAATAACTCAGCAGGAGTTTTGCCCGTTGTATCATGTTTTGCGGTCCTAAGGGCGAAAGCTAATTCATTGACATAGTTATCCCAGCTTTTATGAAAATTTTTAACATAACTACGGATAATTTTCACTATATTTCTGTTGACCCGTTCCGCTATATTTGATTGCGGCCGATACGGGACCATTTTTAAATGACGTATGCCCAGTTTTTGGCACATGTCTTCAAATATATTACTTACAAATTGAGGACCATTATCCGATATAACTTTTAGGGGCGCCCCGTATTTTAAAATATATTTATTTAAAATAGAATCAGTAACTAATTTCGCGGAGGCTCGTTTTAAGGGAACAATTTCGGTCCACTTACTAAAATGATCAACCATAACAAGGAGATATCGACTTTTATTTAACTGACTTTTTGGGAAAGGGCCCAATAAATCGATGCCAATTATTTTATTTGGAAATTCGGATTTAATGCTATTTAGTAACCCGGCCGGGCGGAAATTAATATAATTAACTGCTTGACATGTTGGGCAGGACTGGACATACGCCCTTGTTAACTTTTGCAGTTCAGAAAAATAAACTGCTTCGCGTACGCGTTGGATAGTTTTTCGAATACCAGCATGAGAAGCTAAAGGGCAGTCGTGTAACTCCTGCAGGATATTTAATCTAAGACTAGCTGGGATAACAGATCGAAATTCGTTGTTGGAATTTGTAGTTTTTGTATAAAATAATAGACCATCTATTAGTTCGTAATGGGCCGCCCTATTTCTTATCGCCACAATATCTTGGTGGCTAAAATTTTCAGGATCCTTTAAATACTCATAAATGTTTCTAAATTCAGGATCCTTACCCAGTTCGGTTATTACAGTTTCTCGGGAATTCATTGTACATGCTGTGAGCATTGCCACCTCTACAGTATTACCTTCTTCATCTATTTTTATTCTGGATAGGGCATTTGCTACGATATTTTCCTTTCCGGGGGTGTGCTTGATTACCAGATTATACTCTTGTAACTTGAGTGCCCATCTTATTAACCTTGGGGATAAGTTTATCCCTGAGTACAATCTAGTTACCGCCGCATGATCAGAGTACACTGTTATTGGCGCCTTTCGAAAATAGACTCGGAACTTTTGCACTGCTAACAGAACTGCAAGTGCCTCTCTTTTGGTCGCGGAATAATTTCTTTGTGTTTGATTTAAAGTTCGACTAAAAAATGCCACGGGCTGCTGATTTTGCGAAAGTACCGCTCCTACCGCATAATCCGAAGCATCCGCTGAAATTTCTAAATTCTCATCCTTTTCAGGAAATTTCAAAACAGGGGCTTGCGTTAATGCTTGCTTTAATTTTTCGAAAGCACTATTGGCTTCGGCAGTCCACGAGAATCTTGCCTTTTTCCTTTTTAATTTTAACAATGGTTCAGCAATAGCTGCAAAATCTTTTATAAAGAACCTATAATATGAACAAAGTCCTAGAAAAGAAGAGAGCTTCATCGCCGTATTTGGCGGCGGGTACTTTTGCACAGCGATCATTTTTGATTCGTCTGTCTCGATTCTTTTCTGAGATATTTTGTAACCTAAGTATTTTAATTCAGGGACTGCAAATTTGCACATTTCGACATTAACTTTTAGACCGGCCTCATTTAATAAAGAAAACACCTGTCTTAAATCCTGTACATGTTGGTCGAGATTATCACTAGTAATAATGATATCGTCTAAATAGATAAATGTGGACTTTTCAAGAACAAGTCTTAAAACAATGTCCATGCATCGCTAAAATGTTGCCGGTGCCCCTGAAAAGCCAAACGGCGTACGCAGGAATGCATAAGTGCCAGACATGGTTATAAAAGCAGTCTTAAGCACATCTTCCGGTCTAACCCCTATTTGAAAATAACCAGTCGTTAAGTCTAAAGTAGTCATGTATTTGGTAGAAGTTATTTATGTTCCTTAGAATTTCTTCAATAATAGGTAGCGAATATGCCGGATATTTAGTCATGGAGTTTAATTTACGATAGTCAATCGCAAAACGCCACCTTTTTGGATGTGTTACTGGATAGTCATTGTTTTTCTTACATAAAACAACCGGGCTAGCATAACTACTTGAGATGGGCGTTATGATGTTTTTACGTAACATATCTCTAATGTGCCACTGTATAATTTTTTCTTTATTCTTATCATATCGGTATGGTTTGTGGCGAACTGGCAGTGAATCTCCGGTGTCGATACTATGGTTAGTAACTTGAGTAAATCCTGGAATATCACTAAATAACGAAGCAAATTCACTTACCACTTGTCGAATTTTTTGTTTCTCTTCCGTAGGCAGGTGGTCAAGGTTTAACATTGGTGGTTCTGTTTTTTCTTCTCGAACTGGTTTCATCGTCAGCTTAAGGGACGCTTCGTTAAAATCCAGCGTTGCTTCTGCTTCTGAAAGAAAATCTATCCCTAAGATGATATGTGCTTGCAAATTCTTTACTATAAAAACATAATCTTTACTTGTTCGTCCTTGATACGAACGTATAGCGGTAATTTACCTATGCACTTGCATCTTTCTCCCCGCGCAGCTAACACTGTCGTATTATCTGAATTATATATGCGGTATTTACGAAAATACTTCCTAAAAATATCTTCTGCCACACGCGAACACTGCGCGCCTGTATCCAGGAGTGCGGTGGCTGGGATGTTATTCACCAACACTTCAATCTTTGGAAGAGTCAAATTTTTCACCATCACTGTATTTAACTTGAAGGAAGAGGGGTGTTCTTGGCCTTCGGATTTCCGCACCCTTCCGTCAGCAGAAATCCATTTTAGTTTAAATCTTGTTTTATTCTTTTCATGCTTTCCTTCTTTTTCCACTGGCCTTGAGACGTTTTTCCTGGATTACTATTGAACTGTCGACGTTCGCCGGTTGTTTTTGGATACTCATGTTTCCACTGATTCGCTTTGCTTCCGTAGCCGTGTTCTTGACTTTGCTGTGGTCTTGGTGCACCAAATTGGTTTCGTTGCTCATACTGGCGTCTTCTTTCAATGTCCTCCGTTCTTCTACTTTCAAACTGGATTGCTACCTCAAATAACTTTTCCAGTGTAGTCGGATTCCTTAATTCAATAAAGTCTTGTACTTGGGGAAGTAACCTCGGCAAAGCCACTTGAATTATCTCAGGATCCGTGCGGTTTCCATACAAGAGTTTGAAGACGTGAATTTTTCTTAAAATAAAGGTGGAAAGATTTTCGAATCGTTGCTGATATATGCTGAAAAGTTCCGTTTCTAATGTTGCACGATCTCTTACGACAGGGAAGGCTTTTACTAAAGCAGTCTTGAAATTTTCGTAAGTTTAGGTGGGACTTCCCGCTTGACCCAAGAGGCTTCTGCCTATACATTTGAACCAATTAAGCGCTTGGCCCCTCAAAGCGCTGGTAGCTAACGTGACTTTCTGGAACTCATGCACGGGATACAGCATGAAGTGGTCATCCAATTTTTCCAAAAAACTGGTTACCGGTGAGTTTCCATTCAATGTTGCTTCTGGTTTCATCGATGCGAGCATGGTCTGGACGATGTAACCAAATCGTTCCAGGGCGGTAGCTGGCATTTCTGGATTCTGAGCCGCTTCTGCAGGCAGCACAGGTTCTTCTTGAAACTCGGCCATGGTTATTCTTCTTCGTCGGGCGCCACTATCAGGTTCTGTGTTCCTCCTTACTTGTTTTGGGAACATTAAATGACCTGCCTCGGAACAGGGAGCTTACTAAAGCTATGTTCAATAAATGTGGGAAGTAGACAATTCACACAAGAAGGGTATACGAAACCCTTTATTTTTCTCTCTTTACAATGATTTCCGGACTTCGGAATACAGAGACCAACCACTTGTGGTCTGAACGTAAGAATATAAAAATATTAACTAAACTCTAACTAAACTAACTTTGGATTAATAAACAAGTGCCTACTTAAAGATTGGCCGTATATTAACAGAAAGGCCGTATGTAGTACAGAGAACTGTTAACACTACGATACGTTTAAAATTATCAAGAGGATTAAACCTCTGGCCTTGAAGGCAACCAGCAACCGAGTAAAACTGCTATGGCAAGCGGCCTGCTCCTAATCACTCCTTCCTCTCTCTTGCTTGGCAAATAGCCACAACTTAAGTACTTGGCGTTCGCAAGACAAATTTGCATAAATAAGTTAAAGCTTTTAATTCTGGCCGGAAGTAGAAAATAAGAAGTGATAGTAAAGATTTAAAATAAAATAAACGTTAGTAAAACTTAAGATCCTTACAAACTAACCCTATCTTTAAATTCAGATTTATCTATACATTCCAGTTATAAGTATGGAAATTATTTAAGTTCCAAAAAATGAAAAGAGAAATAAAGAAAGTATGTTCCAAATGAAAGTTGTAATATAATTTGCAATTCATATTTGAAAAATTTCTTTATGATATTACAGTTTAGAAAAGGTGGGGGAAAGTATGTAAAATTACGTTAGCTACTGTAGATTTTAATCTACAGTAAAAATTGAAAATATTAACTAAGAAAATTGTTTCATAATTTGGAGAAGTTTGAATAAGGCAGTACATTACGTTTTGCGCAGGATCAGCATGGAATCGATGTCTGAACATGGAAATCCAGTCAGTTTCTCAACTACAAACAAAGTTTTCGGATTATCCCTTTTGATTATCTTTTATCGAATACTTTTTACTTGCATAGTTGCATACCATCATCCTTGTAATGAAATGCATTTAATAAATAAATTTTCAAGAAAAATCTATATTACATAAAACTTGTGTTTTTGAAAATTTTCTATGGTTTAAATAAGGATATGGAGAATATTTAGATAATTTTGTAGCCTAAAACGGGATAAATCAAATATGCCATCAATGAAACTTGAATCACTAATCTTCGACTTGTTAAAGGTGCTGCTAATCAGTTACACCATGAAATCACCTCAGGAGAATGCAATACGTTCTTGAAAATCTTTCCTCTAGGGCGCGACTACAAAGAGACGTATCATACAGTCAACTAAATCCAGGTAGTGACGATTAAATTGTCTGCCACATTTTAGTTCCAAAGCTAGTATATTTTAGCTATTCGTTGCTTTGGCGAGGAACTGGAGAAATGTGTTGTGCTTTCGGTATTAGTAAGGAAACTTCTACTCGAGCCAGCTGGATACTCTAACCACTTACACCAAGAAATTTCTTCTGAAGAAAGATATAATAATCGCTTTTTGACTACTCTTTTGTTCCAGATTATAGGATTCATTACACATTTTATTTTTTAATATGCCTCTTTCAGTTGATCTTTCAGTTGAGGTCAAATGAACGTAAGGCTAAGGGTTCGAGCATTGTGATACATTTCGGTCATTTGCTGATAAAGTTTGGGTGAATGTTAAGAAAAAAATATAGAGGTTATTCTAATTTCTTTAAATCCATTATTCTAAAATATGAAACGGCGTACACGGAAAATATAGGTTTATTTTGTCACTGCGTGGTGAACTACATATGGTTTGTATCCTAATTTTGCAAAGTAAAGAAATACGAGCGGAAACAAGAAACGACCGACGATATAAATTTAAAACTCTTGGGATTTTATTCCGCACACTGCTATGATTTATGAATGCGCAACCCTTCTGAACTACTATAATCCAAAGACCATTAGGAGCTTTTAACTTCACAGCTAACCAGAAGAACTGGATAAAAAAATAAAGCAACCAACAACAGCGCACGTTCTCTTCTAGGAACTTACTCCTAGATCTATTTTCTTCTTGTTCACTTTTGCGAGTCAATTTACTAGGAATGTCGCTGGCTATATTTATGGCTTTAGAAGGTAGATGATATTTCAGCAAATCTTGGCACATTTTTTTATCCAGCTCCAGTTTTTATTTTTTTCTTTTCCTGCCAAATGCCTTGAACTCATTTTCCGTAACTGTCGGATTTCCGGACGTTAAGTAAAAGGAGCGTGTAATCGATAGCAGGCCCTGAGGAACACGTCATCGGTAATTTTTTTCACCTTAATCGGAGTGTCAGTAATTCGAGATACTTGCTAGCATATATGTGCAGAGCTTTTTCTCCAGTTAGGAAGCTCTTTTAGGGAGATGATACGTTTCGAGCATTGTGATGAGGAAATCATGAAGAGGTCAAATGAGGGTAAGGATACGGGTTGACAGCATTTTGCCACTACTTATTTCATTATATCTACTTACTCCCTCTTTTAAATGAACAGATACGTTTTAAAGGGAAAAAAAAGTGATAAATACGGAATTGGAGATATTTCTCTTAGCTTTGGCGAGAATATATACAGATAGATATATAAATAGAAATAGAAATATAGTTCTAAATATAAATAAATATAATTTGATATTATATTATGAAATGTCTAATCCTGCTAATATAAAATAATAATCAACGAAACATGTACAACATCATGCGAATTTTTTTCCCTTAAATCCCTTAAAATGTGTTTCTTCATGACTGATATGTTTTCATTTCATGTTTTCCTGCCCTTATAGTCTTCATGGGCAACCATGCACGTAATGGAATAATTATATGTTCAGAAAAGTCAAACGAGTTGGGATACCTGGAAAATTTGGCCTTTCATAACATTAAGTAAATGAAAACCTTAAGCATATTACTATATTAGTCGTCATTACAGTGTATTGTATTTTTTTGCAAGCTTTAGAATAATTATTTAGTCCTGGGATTTGAAAACAGTTAGTTGTCCAAAATTCATAAAAGCAGTAATCCTTTCCGCCCTGTTGTATAAAATTTAGGTACTGCCTCGTATCCATTAGCTAAATATTTAGTTTCTAGACTTTCAACTCTATTATACAATAACATTTACACCATAAAAAAATTCAATAGAGTTTGTAAAAAAAGGTTAAAAACATTTCGCCTAGTAATTTACTCATGGTCTCTTTTGATATAAAATCATTATTCACCAATGTCCCAGTGGATGGTGCATTAAGATGTCTAGAAACCAGACTTCGCGAATTTCATTTCTCTTGCATCGAAATTGATGAGCTAATTTCTCTCACTCAACTCTGTTTGAAACAAACACATTTTGTTTTCCAAAATATATATTACAAGCAAACTGAGGGATAAGCCATGGGAAGCCCCCTCAGTCCCATCCTGGCATCCATATCTACATGCAATATTATGAATCAAAATTGTTTGAAACTTTAACTGTTTCGCATCGAAGTCGCTTGTAACGGCCGTTCATTCAGGCAACAGCAAACCGCCCCAACGCGTCGTTTATTTTCTACCTAGTGCTTTCCCCCTCCACGTTAGTGTATGGATCATTGGTTTCGCGAGTTGTTAAGAGACATGTCAATCATTTTTTTGAAGCAACTAAAGGAGACATATGGAAAGCTATTAACGTTCGCAGGTGCAATCCGGCTCTAAGGTGAAACTGCACACAATGGATGAAACCGCTGAAAAATTCCCAAGAGAGAAGCAGTCATTTCACTTAAGTAGGTTATTTTTAATGCTGTAGCTATCTACTAGGCAGGGGGAAAGGAAAACTATTCCAAGACAAATTCGTAAACACGCGCGTTTTCCATGTTTGATGAAAACAGAGCTGGTCGTCTCTCGTTGCGAAAGAGTTGAACTTCCTGGCATGGCTCCGCTACCTAGACGATACTTTTACCCTATTTGAAGGTAATAAGGTTGATTTAAATAAAGTTCTTTGAACAATGAATTCTATTGATCCTGCGATTCAGTTCACTTTTGAACTTGAGACTTGTAATTCTCTTCTGTTTCTCGACATTCTGGCCACACGTAACACATCCAACATCAGTACTACGGTTTACCGTAATCCTTTATCGGTTTCCCTTCCCCCACACTTTAAATCATGTCATCCGACTAAACAAAAGTTAGCTTCATTTTATTCCTATGTTTTCCGTGCTCTTCAAGTTTGCTCCTCCAAACTAGCCCTTGATGAAGAACTAAATTATTTAAAAGCAATAGCTATTGACAGGGGCTTTTCACCCAACATTATTAATCAAGCAGTTAAAAAATTCTCATCTCAACACAATAAAAGGCAAACTCTTGTTTTAGGAGATTATAAAAATTCTGTTGTCATTCTCTTCTTTCCATCAATTAGTTATAAAGTTGCACATATTTTGCAGAAATTTAACTTTCGGGTTGTTTATTCTCCCATCAATAAAATTCCGAGTTCCGTACTCAAGGGCCCCATTCCAGATGTGAAATCCTGGAGTATTTTTAGGATTCCTTGCCAGTGTGGTTTAATTTACATTGGCCAAGCTAAGAGAGCCTTAAAATTTCGCGTCAAGGAACATGAGGCATATGTTAGAAAAAAGGAAACACAGAAGTCTTCTGTTGCTCAACATTGTTGGCCCGAAAATCACACTTTCAATTTTTCTGCTGCCAAAATTATTCAAAAAACATCTTCCATTGGAGAACTGGATTTTCGTGAGGCATTTCACATTCATAAAAATCTTTCTGTTCTAGTTAACGATCCTAATTCCAATCCAAATTTGCCTTCGGCCTTTAAAGAAATTATGTTTTAGTTCTGGGTTCCCCAACAGATGGCGCCACTTGCTTATTCTTGTTCAGGCTTTCTTATCTTATCTAATCATTATTTCCTATCTTGTTCATTTGCAGTTTTGCAGCTGAGGATGGTGGTTCGGTAAAACCATCGAAACTAGTCCTGTGAAAATTTTGTAAATATAACGCTGATTTTTGTTGTTCGACTTCTGTATTTATACAACTTAAAGAATGTGAGGGGTACTTACACGAGCAGACATCAGGAATCCAGGTCCAACGTAAATTTACGGAAAGCAGAAGGATAACATTCCGAATGTTAGGCTGCAAGTTGAAATTATGAAGCCTGTCTTAACGCAGTTAAGACAGGCTTCATAATGTACAATCTTTTGTTATTTTTCGTAGACTGGATCTGTTTTCTCTATCACGCAAAATATCAATTCGGAACAGTCTGCTTAGAATACTTGCTTAACACGAAATGTTGTCCAAATTCAATGATCGACCTTTATATTTCAGCCTTCTATTCAATGTCTGTAAAATTGGAACAGTCTGTTTATAACAATACTTATTCAACGCGGAATGATGTCCATATCAGTCATGTACCTTTATTCCTCAGACTTCTATTAATTGTCTGAGAAACTGGAATACTTCATCTTCGTCGGACAGGAACCATTATTGTTCAGTTACTTCTTAAATATCTGTAAGACTGAAACACTCTAAATTCTCAATCATTTTTTAAACATCTGTAAAACTGCAAACTTTCATTAGTGTAGGGCAGGGACATTTATCGTTCCGTCTCCTCAAGTCATCTCCAATAATGTTATGTCTACTTCCCCCCCCCCGAAAAAAAAAAAAAAACCTTTCTACTAATTATCAAGCGCACGTTTCTTTCCTTTCTCCCCACCGCTTTTCTTCTTCAGATTCCTAAACTCTTATCTAACTCAAAGCAAAGAAATGAGTAGCCCACAAAATATCTCTTTTCCGACACAATCTTTTCTATTTAACTTCAGATCTAATTATTAATTAAAAGTCATCAAATTACATTTGTTATCCATTTTTACTTTCATTTACCTTTGACGAACGTATGTGATTCAAGATAACGGAAACTTAGAATGAGAATTAGGCAGATCTCGAGGTTTATTTAAAAGTTAACTGTTGAATTGCTGGTAAATGATTGAATTCTTTGACTTTATTCACGGAAACAACGGAATTGTTTTTAAAAAACTTAAAATGTCTTTAACTCATTTCTGATTCAAAATTCCGATTTCTATTTTTCCCATCTGAAATGTACACGTCCCTTCGCTTAAAAAATATTCCTGGTATATTTGCTACCTTTAAAAATCCTAATCCGATCTATATCGTTTATTTATGTTGCAGATAAAGGAAAACTCATTTGATATAAAAATACATTTCTAGAAGAAGAACAAGAAAGAAATGACGTTACATTACGACAAATATCACTATTCTACCATTTGTACTAAATTGTTACTAATTTTGGTGTATGGAAAGGAAAACCAGAAACGATTTCATTTTATGTAAATTACATTTTAAGAAATTATATTTTGCAATAAGAGGTATTAGGTATTATTTTTTTTTATAATTTGAAGTACAGAAAACAAACACTTTACAATTTTTGTTCCTTCCTATTCTTAAAATCAATATTTTTCTTTAATTTTTAAATCAATATTTTATTAGTTTTTAAGGTCTCGGAAGTAATATGTAGCAAATATTTGAATATATAAACTTCAGTTATGAGTTACGACTGAAAATCTTAATTTTGATACATTTACGCTCATTACATAAAATACATACATTTTTATCAGTATAGGTTAAGAGTAAATTTGAGAGAATAAAATCTGTTCTTTTTATTTCTAATGAATAATGTCTTTTTGAAATATATCGAATAGAGTGTAAAGTTTTATGTACTTTGGGCACTTTGTTCTTGATGATAAATCGGCAAATCTCCAGTTTTGCTTAGATAATTTAAACATGGCAGGGTTCCAGTTACGCTGTTTAACAGGGATAAAAAGAAAAATCATTCTATTGTTGTAAAACAAATTTAAGCAAAGGTTCATTTTGCATGACAATTCGTCTGCAATAGTATTTGCATAAGAAGTGTTACGAATCAATTAAATTTCCAGGACAGGACATAAAAATCATCCTTTTTAATACTACAATGAGTAGAATGTGAATATATATGTTTGTTAGCTATGTTAACAGTCTTTAAAAGTATTTTACTATTTTTAAGTCATTAAATTCCTTCTTTTAACGGAATGAACATTGTATCATACAATAGCTTGAAGTACAATGCATTTTCCATAAATTAAATGCTTGTTCAGAAATAAGAGGTTTCCCGATTCTATTTAGTTAATTAAAAATTACTTTTAAAATAGTAATTATCTTAACCAGTATAGCCCGTATTATGCTTTTATGAATATGATAGATAGAAAATCAGGCATTTCTTAAACTCTGTTTGAAGTTATGGCTGCAAAATACGTTTTTCATTAAATCCATTGTAAATATAATAATATATCATGCATATTAGATTTCTCTGATTGCATTATGAATTATGTTATTTTTCGTCCCAAATACGTGAATATACCAAAGAGGCTTTTCTCGTAATTTGCATGATTGTTTTTATATTTGTATCATTTTTATTTGAAGTAATTGTGTTCTTTAAAGTTGATCTGAGGAGAATATAATCATTACGTAGATTGCCTTGAATTCCCCTAATCTGAATTTTAATCGCGTTAATATAATATACTATATTATTACATCAAGCGGAGAGTATGTACTACATAATGGAATGAATGTCCATAACTTACTAGTCAGTGAATACTTGACAGCAGGTTTGTTCAAGAGCTATCTCCTTTAAAACCAGATTTATAAATATTTTTCTACATAAAGTCATGAAGTTCATACAGTAATAATTTACATTTTAATTACATTTCTATTAAAAACAGTAAAATGTGTTTTGAAAGTAATCTTGATGTAAAGAAAATATCCATCTTATTCTTTAAAACGTCTGTCGTGCAGGATGGTACTCTCATAAACAGTTGTAACCAAGACTTCATAAAATTACATAAAAAGCAGTAATTTAGAGTTATGACAATCTTTTGAAAATATTGTGAATAACATGCGAGCTACATGAACAGCTTTTTAAAATATCCACAATGAGAAACATTAATTTCAGTCTGAAACGTATAAAATTGGGATGTATATATCAATTAAAAACTTATATTATCAGTGAAATCTATGATATAACTAGCCTGACATTTATTTCGATATGCAAAGTCTGGTGTATGTGCGAAAAAAAAAAATTCCCAATGTGACTCTCTAATGGTTTGCGTTTTGTTTAGCAGTCATATGGTAGAATTTTTAGTACGTTGTAAAATACCTCTCGCAGATGAGCGCTAAGTACGCCTTCTCTATGATGAGTTTTCAAGACTATTTTTTTTTTCTAATAGTTCATTTTATTTCTGAATAAGCTTTCCTTTACTCTCTGACTTCCCACCTACAATTCCCTGCCAGAATAAGTTTTCAGGACCGCGTTTTATGTAAATGATGTGAAATCATTAAAGTGGAAGTCTGGATCACTTCAGTAGAAGAGCTTAGAAATTCTCAGTTCAGTGTGCCCACCAGCGGCCGAGCGGTAAAGTCGCTGAACACTGGTAGTTCGGTCCGAGGTTCGAATCCCGCGAACGGGCTGGCTGTATGGGTGTTTTCGTGGTTTTCCCCATGTGTAACGTGTATACGAGCCAGTTTCCCTTAGAAAGTCCTTCACGAAAGGCATCCCTCCCCTTAGGCAGATAGCCGTAGTGTGCTTTGCCATAATTAAATACACCACCACACCTCAGTTACGTGTGTTGGCCCTTCTGGCCACTTCGTTGCCTTAAGTGTAGTCTGATAAGTATTCTGCAATATTTGTTATGCTGCTGTTAGTATTCTCCGGTGATATTAAATACGGGCCAACCCTGTTAGTTAATTCTCTGCAGCTTTGGCAGGTTTTAGTTTAGTTTAGCATCAGATTAGTTTCTTATTTTCTATCTTAAGTTCATGTGGAGGCTTACTGTAAACCCCACAGAAGCCATCTGTGAATATTCTTGAGTCGAATAAAAGGGTAATTCATCCCTTCTTTGCATCTGTTATTGACGCATTAGAACTAAGCGAATATTCGCTACACAGTTCTTCAGTATTCTACATACCAAGCACTAGGCATTTAGCTAGAATATTATAAGTTATACCCATACATTCCTGTATTCCCTTTGATGCCTTTCTGATAAAATAGTGCGACGGTACACAAGCTTAGAGGCTCTAAATTATGGTTAAGGAATGCGAAACTGATTTTGGCGTCTTGCAGTTACAATTTAAGTTTCAAAATTATTCCGCATATCTAGAATGACATGAAAAGCTGTGGAAGACGTACACTTAAGTATTCGAATACTAAATAATTATGGATCAATATGCAGGAAGTTTTCGCTTATACAGTATCCACATGTAATCATAGAAAACAGCTTTACACTTCTGGAGGAACCAATAAAATATTAGCTTCTTGAAGCAACTTGTTTTGTGCCTTAGCGTAATATAAATTCTAAAAACATCTAAATACTTTGTTAACGTCAAATGTTTTAAATAAGAATTTTGTTCATGTATAGTCATTAGAGTAACTAATTTCTATTATAGTTATTATTCAATTTCATATTATTTATGAAATATACTGAAATCATTAGTTATACAAATGTACAGGAACATTTTAATTTAATTGAATTTTGTGCATAGAATTTTGAATTACATATATAGATGATAACTATTACATTTTCAAATACCTTTAATAAAAAGAGATTTGTTTCATTTAATAGATTTCATGAAACAAATTTATGTACTTGATGCTTTTTCCCCTTTTTTTTATTAAGCTTCATCATAGTTTTCAGCAAGTTTAAAGCATTAATGCTCGAAATTTATTTTTAAATCCACAACCGGTATATTAGCTTATAAATAGCAGTTATGGAGGTGTAAATATAATCATTTTATAATTTGGAATACTAGATAGTGGTTTTCATAAAAATAAATATATTTTAACATAGAGGAAATTTTGTTTAAGAATGCTCAATATCTGTCTTTGTACTTTTGTATTTCTCTTCTGTTTGAACGTAGAGTTATTTAAGACATCAAATTGTGTATCCCGTAAGTGAAAATAATTGAAAACATGATTTATTATCTAGTTTAAGAAAATAAACTTTTTCGAATTTAAAAGAAGTATTAGTTCAAAATTAAACACCTGATCAGGTTTAACAATCAGGTTTCCCTGTTATAGGGAAAATAATTGAAAACGTGATATATTGTCGAGTTTAAAAAATTTTGTTAGCTTATAAAAATTTTTGTCAATTCAATATTACACAGCTGATGATGTTTAACAGAGCTAATGTACATTTTTAATTAGTAATATAAAATAATAATCTGGAACAAATATACAGGCTTTCTCTTATAAACATTTTTATTGATTACGTTACCATGTTTTCCATCTTATTTTCCAAAGGTTTAATAAATGGAACGTAATTTCTACTGAAACAGCCGCCCATATGTTATAGTGGTTAGAGAAGCCGACTGCGATATCAAAGGGCACGGTTTGAATCATGAAGAAGTCATGGTTAAAGTGTCCGTCCCTTCATAGGAGGCAAAGATGCCCCACCAATTAATTGCCTCCATAATAAAGTGACCACTACTTCTGGTACTGCCCAAGCCGAAGTCAGCTGAGGGCTGGCCATTGATTAAAAAATATTCTACTGAAATATTATTTAAAAAAGTATTCCTAAACATAGGACGAGAGTTAATTATAATCCAATTATATAGAAATCGATTTATCTGTTAAATAACGCTACATACTGAGCGCAGATCCCAGCAGACGCTGAACTGTAAACTTATGTCTAGCGTTAAGCAGAAAATAAATAACCTTTTATAGGCAAAGAACATATTTTCTAAAAACGGATATATGAAATTGTCCTGAGGACATCATAAAAAGTACCTACCGGAAACGTCATGTTATTGTATTAAGAAACGCAAATGAGATGAGAATATTATAAAAGGGACATCTACTGCAGGTTGAAGAAGGTAATAAAGTTAACTTCAGAAACGCTACATGAATGCTCAGTTTTGAAACCACGAATGCATAAAAACTGTTATGTACCTATCGCATAAGCAAGACTTCGGAGAAGCCCTTGCAATATCATAAACGTCTCTCCGGAACAGCATGAGGTATACTAAGCATATCTCGAATGTGACGTATTACACCCGAAGGAATTCTGAGAATGGAATTGTAATATTCTGGAATGTACAGTTAAAGCGGATATTATATTCTATGACTTTTTTAAGGATATTCATGTGTTGGTTGGGTAATACATAAGAACATTTAAGCAAAGCAAAAGGAGCTGTAATGTTTTAACACGTAATTACATTTCCTCCAAATGGGGAGAGGCAACATATTTTAAAGGGATAGTAAAGAAGTTATGTACATTAATTCAGAATTATATTAAATAATATTTGCTCTGATTTGAATAATTTCAACAAGTTTCATTATCTGGAATATTTCCTCAAGGCTATGATACTGAACTAGCTCCTTTCCTTAGCCATTTATTTTTTCTTCTCATAGATTAGAACGTTCACACACTTAATTTCCTTCAGCATTATCTAAACGTAATATTTCTATATGTTAAAAAAGAGTATTTTGCTTGAATTAAAAAAAATGGAAATATTTAAAAACTCAAAGTCAGCTTTGTCCATGGAAGCAAAATATATCAAAAATCATAAAAAAAAACTGTTCCCGAGCGTAAGAATATAATTAAATTTACGTTACATAAATATGATTATATATTGTTTCGAACGAATAGAATTAAAGTAACGGTAAAATGCAGATATTTTATAAGCTGGCACAAATTTATTTTGTAAGCTTAATTACTTATTTTGTTGAAGTTTATACTCCACATATCATGCACATTTGTAATGCAAGAAAAGTATTCCTGTTACTAAGCGCTGGTTTACCAGAATTGCTTATTGGAACTGAACTCATCTATTTTCGATTAACCTGCATTCTAACTATTCTTATCTACTATAGAAGACATCCTAAACTACCAGCATCCATTTCTTTTTTTGCTTCTCTCGGAGATCTTTTGTTATGGTTCTCATGTATTATGCAATGGAAATATCTTAGACTATTATGTTTCTTTTCTGCATTGTGTTAACGTTTAGCTCTGATAAAGGCTTTGAAGATTTATAAGAATTTGCGAATGTATTGTTCCTGAATTTTGCTCGTACATATAAGTAATTTTTTCATGGACACGTAATGCTTTCTTCAAATCATAATTTTAACGCTTTTTTAACTACTTAATATAAAATGTTTATTTTCATTATTTAGAAAAGAAAATGTAGGCATATTTTATTTGCATTTATTTATATATGGCTGGCAAAGCTATCAAAGTCGTAGATAACACTTATGAGTGAAGATAATAATTTGCTTTTTTTCAACATATTTTGCAAACTCTTAAATAAAAGTTCAAACCCTGAGTAGAAGTTAAGAAAACGCGTGCATATTTCTACTCTAAATTAAAATAAAGAAGCACGTGAAATTCATTTTTAGAAAATAAAGATTTTTATTCCACCCTTACTCATCGTAATATGAAATAAATTAATTTTCTCAGAAAATCTAAACTTAATTTGGAAAAAAAAATCTCGAAACCATTGATTATAGTTGCATATTCCAGTAAAAATGCGTATTTCACGTTATATTTGATTTTTATTTTCCTTGTTTACCAATCTGGATTAACAAATTGAAACGAACTAAGGATGTAAAACCTTTTATTAATAACACAAATTAGTTGAACAGAAGGCACTTCTGATGTTTACAAACTCTGCCAGCATTAATAATTTTCATATGCAGGCTAAAAGATGTCCTGTCGTAACTGATTTCATTAAAAAATTATTTTAAAAATAACGCTTTAAAATGATTTCTTTTTGAGCCGTTATTTAGGATTAAAATTTATATTTCTGCTAAACAGATGTATACATTTCTGCTAGTAGATTTATAGCACTATTTATATAAATAAAAATATCTGTGAAAAAAGTTACCTTTTTAAAGCATTTTGTTTTCGGAATAGATTATTCTTGAATTATCTTTGGGTATTTTTTTTTTGTATTATATTACAAAAGTAAAGTGTCATACAACCTACTAAATCGGTTTTCCTGAGTAAAAGAAAGTTCATGTGATGTTTCTTTGACAATAGTAGTAACAGGTGTACTTTTCTATAAAGCTGAAAAACATTCTAAATAGAAATTTAACCTGGAAATTTCTTTTTGAATTTAGATCCTGATGGTTCCCTTGCGGGCATTCAAAGCTGTGACGTCAGATGAAACTTTTTTATACAACTGCACATGCGTTTGTTCTTTTGGGAGAAATGATCCACAGTATTTTTCTAAAGTAGATCAGTTACTACCCTGTTGTTTACTTGAGTGACAATTTCAATTGTCTTTGAAAGATCAATATTTTTAAAATGGCAGGAACATTTCTAACAGCTCTATAGACTCTTGAATATAAAATTCTCTCTTTGATGAAGAAATTTGTGAACATAGATTGGTTATTACTCTCCCCGAACCTGATTCAGTTAATAATGAAAAACAGATATAGGATTTTCCCTCAAACAGTACCAGGTGGCAAATCTGAAACAGAAGATGCCGCAGGAACTACAGAAATTTTATCAAAACCTCTGAAGAACCTAATTTTGATGTAAAAGCCCCTAAGTGGAAAGTATACGAACCCCAATTCATGCTTTGACTAAGCTGTATTTCTTTTCAAGATCATCAAAATATTCTAAATGTGGTGTCAGGAAAAACTCCAGTTAAACCTTTTCAAATGATGGCTAAAGATATGATATCACATACAGTCTTAGAAACTAATCGGTATGCAAAACAAGCAAATAAACATTCTTTTAGTGCCACTGAGAGCAAAAATTCCCGAGGAACGCCAGAGACGCTGCCAGTTAAAAACATGCAACAGAAAAACCTACAATTATTTGTAAATTATCCAATATTAGACTTTGTATTGACTGTTTTCCCAATTTTCATTGCTAATTGCCTCTTGAGTAAGTAAGCAACATTTTTTTTAAAATTTAGTTGTGTATTGGACCGTTGTCCTATTAATAGGATAGCCTATAACTTAATAAAATCCAAACAATATCTGAAAATTTTTGTTTTGCATGTGTTACTATTTCATATTATTAATATCTCTAAAGTGTTATATTTTTCCGACGTAAATTCCTGAGAGTGGTCCAATATGGGTTAAATGATTAAATATATGAATAATTAATTTAAAAATCTGCATTTTTTAAGACTTAAGATTTTCCAAAATGTACATCCAGTATAAAATGTTAAAATTCATCAGAAAAAATGTACACGCTTTAAAACGAAAATATTAATGAAATATAAAATTCGGAATATTTTTTTAAAATAGAAAGTCTTTGAAGAATACACAGGATTCGTACTGGACAGTGATGATCATATGAAAAGGATCACATGTAACAAAAACGTTATGAAGCATTTTTGTAACATGTTGCCCAGAGTCATCCCGAAGAACCCACTCTGCCGAAGTTTTAGAGAATTAATATTAGAGAGATAAATCCTTCCCATATAGGTGAATTAAAGTAGAAAAGGTCAAAGAAATCGACCACTTGAAGTTATGGTTGGAGAATGAGACCAAAAATTATGAAGTTGTAAAGGTTTTATCCGCAACAAAATTAAATTAAAAAAATTATAATAAATTATACCTAGCTAATAATGATCATCGGATACTGAAAGAGTCACATTAAAGTATATGTAACTGTGGAAGGATAAGATTATGCTCCGTCAACAAGCATGCGTAGTCTTCAAGAAAGCATAAATAAATAAACAAATAAATAAATAAAAGAATTTTAGCAGCTAGAAGTTATTTATTGACGATATTTATAAATTAGAATATAACCCACGAGGCTATCTGCGTAAGGTGAAGCATGTCATCAGGGACAAATTTCGAAGCTAATTCAATCTGTATGCAGTTAAACATCTAAAACCCTCAAAGGCAGCTGAAGCCAACACAAAAGCTAGGAAAAGAATATGAGGCGATTTTCCGCTTTAGCCATTCAGTTACTGTTCCAACCAGTACAGAAAGTTACTATGTGGAATATCTTCACATTCAGCAATACATAACTTTATAGAGAAACTAATCATATTTAAACTAAAAATATCTAAAACAAAAGAAAACTTTTGATGCACATAGTATTAAATAGTATAATTTAACTTAAATTCGTATTACAAAATCAGGAAAAATGTTAAATGTGAGCTTACGTTCCTTGCAGTCATAAAAAAAGAATTAATTACCTAATTATAATTCGAAGAACTGTCAGAATCATCTGGAAAAATTCAGATGATGGCTGAAAAAAGTTGCTTTACAAACGAAAAAATATTGTAGAAGTTATTCTCTTTTACTGAATGGATTCGTTGATTAATAACACAGTTCTTTCTAATCGCAAAACTTTCAGCTCATTTTTGATACTGAATAAAATAACAATTATAAAAGAAAAAAGTCTTCAAACATCTTTTTTTATTTGTGAGAATATGTGATAGATACGAAATTTTCCTTATTCAAATTAAACAGCTTACTGCTTAAAGTAATTCTTTTAACAGAAGAAACTTTTATTTGAACAAATTGATTTACGCGTTTTTCAAGAAACGACAGCTTTGTCAAAAATGAAGTAAAAAGAAAGAATAAAATTAAAAGCGATAGAAAGAAAATACGGTATTTTATAAGGAATAAGAATCAAGGAATAAATTGCAAAACTACTTACAAAATTCTCTGCAGGCCTTTGGCTTTGAAATGAAACTTTTTCAAGAGTAGTTATTAGTTTTACTCCTTGTTCTGTAAGAAAAAGAGTGATATTTACTTGCGTGATATGCAAAACTTGTGTATCTTTAGCTTTACGAAGCAACGTTAGAAAAATTATGTATGGTATGGCTTAGTTGATTGCAAATGAACATCTGTGTTATATTTGTTGCAATATTATGCTAAGAAAGTATAAGGAAGTAGTGTGGCACTTTTTTGGATTAAAAGCGATGCAATAAGTTTTTAGCTTTAATTTAAAAATAAAAATTATTACTTCAAATTTAATTATAACACTTTTAAATTAAATTAGGAAGCTTCCAGGATATAAGTAAAATTATTACTTCCGGACAATGAGTGACGCATATAATATAATATATCCTAAAGCCTGATCCACATTCTTACTGGCAAGAATAATATGAATTATTACCAATCTAGAAATTTTTTCTGAGAACATCTGATCACAAACTCAAAATAATCTTCATTGTCAAAAAGGAACTATTTGGGACTTATTTTCTAAAATGTTTACACAACTCTTTATGTACATAAAATATACACTACTCAACAATTTCCTCAAAACTGCAAATATAATTGAGAATTTTCTTAACTCAAAAGGGACGTTCGTTCCGAATGGTATATTGGTCTCGAAATTATCTTTTGCATTAAATCACTATAACGGCTGATCACTTTTGAAATTGTTGCCACTAAATATTATCGCCCTGTATTATATATTAAGAAATTAAATAATAAAGAGTATGTATGAATGCATGTATGTTTCTTGCTTTGTGCAAAAAACAAGCGATTATTTTTCTTGAAACTTCAAATATTTAAGAAAATCTTGTGTCTCATAATCTGAGTATAGGCTGCTAATATATGCTTTAAGGGGATATTTATAATTTCTTCACGTGTAAAATGCAAAAGAATAAAACTTATTAATATTTTACAACTATTAATAAACACATTTATTATGTGCAGGAAATAAACTGCAGTTTTGGAAAAAAAGTATCGACGGTGGCTCAAAAATGATTAATGCTCAACGAGTAATTTTTGCATATAAAATGACGTAATACCTCATCAGATTTTATCCTTTATGTGTTTAATTCCTGATATTTAAAGTAAATTTATATTAATCTTATTACTTGCTTTCATTTTTATTTTCTTCTCTGTTTATTAGAAGATCTGTAGTATTCTATCTATCTTTTTAATTATTACTGAATAATTTCGCATTCGAAACCTTCTACGTGGGTAATATGAAAACTGCGTTGCAAGATTTTTTTTATTCTTAAAGTATACCGTCTGTAGAAGAAGTATATATATATCTATATGTGTGTATGTGTGAGTGGGATACGTCTACTCACAGACGAAAAGTAAGCGATCATGCGTAATGAAGAATATTATAAGAAATCGTGAATACTTTACTTTCTGTTTTCTAAATTCTTTTTCCGATTATAAATTTTGAATTATCTAACGTATCATTTATTTGAATTAAAGTGTTTCCAGGAGAATATTTAGATATTATACCTTTAAAAGTTTTCATTCGTCTGATAATGCATAATGCATATGCATGAGTAATGGCCTCTGTAATGAGAAAACAGCAATATTTTGAGAAAGAAAAAAGCAAAAACAAAGGGAAAAATTTAAATTACTTTATTCGTTTAAGACGTATTTCCGGAGAAAGAACTATATTCCTTATATTATAGTACCTTCTCCGTAATGTAGAGCAGGTACTATTCCGCATTTACGGTATTTGGTAATTGTAACAAAATATTATTCTATTGCCTATCGCTTTATTCTATCAAAATTGAACATAAAATATACATAGCATGTATAAAAATTGAGGATAAAAAAGCAATGTTTGCTTAATAATCTTCGGTAGGAAAATCATTCAAAAACATTGAAAAATATGTCAAATGTAAAAGCATATATTCCAATAGAAAATAAAATTTAGAATTTAGAAAAAATAAAACTTTCAGTTTTGAGGCTTCAAGAATAACATTTCAGCGCAGGAAATAAGAGAAAATATTCTAAAGAAAAGCCTTAGAAGCATAATTGAGATTTAAAGTTTGATCAGAAGCGACTGACAGTTACTGCAGTTCTTTTATTAAAGGCGATTTATATCTTATCTGTTAATCTTGAAGTTTACCATCCCCTTCCATGTTTTTCTTCAAAGCAAAATATAGCTTGTTGCAACTAGAAAATTTCATTTTTAATGAAACCTTTTAAGTTTTTATTTTAATATTATGCTCCCAATTATTGTTCGCGGATTTTTTCAAAAAATGTTAGGGCTGATTTTATCAAGAGTTAAAAAAATTGTTTCACCAGTTATTTGATATTCTACCTGTTTTACCTGAAGGTATATTAGAATATTTTAATTTATGACAGATTTAACTTTTGTGTACTTAACTAATTATGCTGAATAATCAAATGTAGTTTGTGCCATGTATGTATATTAAGTAGTCAGCTATTATTTTCAATAAGCATACCAGAAACAACGTAAAATTTTCAAAAGAATATAGTTACATATTTTGTTCTCTGCAAAGAATACTCATTTCGAATCTGGCTCATATTTTATCATTCAGCACTCAACAAACAGTATATAAACAAACAAAAGTTGAGAAATTTGAAGTTATGGTGATATATATTATTAAAATCACGCAGTATCTTGCAAAATTAATTGAATAATCCAGAAGTAAAAATTAAATCAAAATTATATAATGAAAGAGGCGTAGATTTCCTGTAGGAAATACTCAAATTAAAATTGAAATGTATTGGTCTTTTTCAAGATGCAGCCGAAAGAAGAATTTTTAAGAAAGCCATATTTCTAAATCATGATTGCGAATTTTTGGAACATTTCAAAAAGTTGAAAGAAAGTGCCAACTAAGTAAATGTATGTCAAAATTCTAACAAAGTAAAATTCTAAAATATATTTTAGTTCTAATTAATCATTAGCGAATAATCTGCTCCGACCTAACATTAAAAGAAATATTTGAAACAAATACATTTAAAATAAGAATAACAGATTAAAATTAAAATAAAAAATTCATTTAAATAATAATAAGAAAGAAAAGCATTGAAAGAAGAACAGATTTT
This sequence comes from Stegodyphus dumicola, assembly GCF_044657685.1. NCBI lineage: Eukaryota > Metazoa > Arthropoda > Arachnida > Araneae > Eresidae > Stegodyphus > Stegodyphus dumicola. Next base: position 90,450,678 of record NC_140772.1, on the reverse strand, counting down.
AAAAGAAGACTGCCTATATAAGAAACCAGAGAAAAAATCGAAATAAAAATCAATCTTTAAACAAATTTATAATTTAAGAAAAGGCAATGTTGCTAAATATTTCTGTAAGCGAAAGAAACATGCAAAATTAAAAGTATTTTTTACGTTAATATATTACGGAAATTAATTATAAGGCAATTAATTTATGAAAAGTGATTTTTTAATAAAAATGCAAAAAAAATTAAAATTGAGAAAATACGAAAGCAGTATGAATATAGAAGACTTATAACTTAAAATGGAAACATTAAAATGGAAATATAGCTAAATATTTGAGAAACTTCTCAAAAAAAGAATCAATTCTTTAAAATAAATTAATCTGGAAGGGAAATTTGAAAAGAAATCAAAACCTGAATGAAGGGAGAAGGCCCCATATTCATGCAAAGTTTTCTTAATAGAACTCATAGCCGATTCAAACTTTTCCATTTCGATAGATATGTGAATGATTCCCTTTAAATGGGTTTACGTGATACTTTTCATTTTATATTGTTTTTCTTTTGGCTAATAATTTTTTTTTTTTTTATCCATACTTCTTGTTCTTCAGTTAGAAATTTGCTTCCCACATTGCTCCTAGTTTCCTAATTAGTCTTCTTAAAGTTTATTTTTCATATATTCATTTCAAATATTTATTCTAGGGTCACTTCGGAAATGATTATATCATGTTTATTGAATTAAATTAAAAACATATTAAACAATTTTATTTTATTTCACTTTAAAAACACTTTAATTATTTTAATTAAAATATCTTAATTGGTATTTTCTTTTAATTTTATTAAATGCTTTGAGACTTCACAGCCGCCTAAAGACCTAGAAATTCCCATTAATTTTATATATTCAGTTTTATAGTTTCATTAGTTTTATTTTATTTTATTGAATTTTGTTTCAGCGTTGATTTGTTTTTGACTTAAGTTTGATTTGACTACTTCTTGTTGAAATTTTCCTCTTTTTCATTATATAAATTTGATTAAATTAAATTTGGTCTGTGTGGTATATATGTATATATAGATATATATATATATATATATACCACCCAGAAGATCCAGGAAGGTAGTCATGAAAAAAAATTATACGCATATCTGAAATTAATGCATTTATTGCACTGTAGTTTACATAGTTGTGCAGAACGAATTCATGTTTCTCCCAGGATGGCTGGTGTGGAGCAGAATCAACCAGTTTAGATTTTTTTATTTCTGAGATGATTAACTTCACCACTTTGTTTCTGTTTTGTTCACTGAAAAATGTCCGCTTTAGATTTCTTCTTGTAACAGTATGTGAGTGAGAGACTTTATAGAACGTCTGTGGATAATTTTGCACATTTGAGTTCCCGCATAGCGAAGAAGATAAGATTATGCTCACACTTGTGTTGCTCTAGAAAGTGGGGAATCAGATGTATTTCCTATAAGGTGGCCCAAGCCTCAAATGGATCTCACAGAGAAGTGTAATGAAAAACGTTTTGAGTATGTCTTTGTACCTGCGTAGCCCATAGTAATATACACGTATCGATTTCCTTTGTGTATATCTTTTTTTTTCAATTCTTCATTCTCGGACAGCGTATATATAATATATATATATCATGAAAAATAAATTTAAATAAATAATGTGTCTAAAATTCCCCCTCATTCAGTTAGGAATAAATACATGCAAAAAAATGAAATAAGTTTAAATTTTTGCTGAATCTTTATCGGGTGTTCGTGCAACGAAAAAAAAAAAAATAAAGGTTTTTCTGAACCAATAAAACACAAATTAGAGTTTATAATTTTAAATAATTTCAGAAGAATTATTAATATAATCTGTCTCTTTTTCAGTCTAAGCATTGTAAAAGATCGAAGTAGGCATTGTAAAGGATAATAAAATTATAAACATACAACACGCTAATTTAAGAAATCGAGTGGAAGAAAATATATGTAAGTTTTGAATCTGCACAAGTCTTGTTCTTAATTCACTTCAATTGAATGAAATTGAGAAAAAATATTCCCCTAAAATGAAATTATGATTATTAGATTTTTAAGCGTTTTTGCTTGTTTATTATTTCGTTTCTCTATTACTTTTAAAATTTTTAACCTGACCTGTATGGTATTTACATATATTTTTATTTGTATTGTACTGAATTGCTTATATTTGCATGTTTTGTTCTGTTTTCTAGACTCGGTTTACTCAAACTAATATTATTTTTAAGTTCCCTTACTTTTTTTTTTATGCTATAATTTTGCAATTTTTTTCACTTCTTATTTCAGCTGCTATGGGTTGGAGACCCGATATGGTAGTCGGTTTAACTAACCACTATACCGTTTGGGCGGCTGTTAGTTAAAATAATTGTTAAATATGATATTCAACGCGACCTTTTGTAAGGAAAACTTAATAAATTTTATAATTTATTAACTTTACTTCTATATCCATAAACTTATTTTATATATTTATGAAACATGTTAAATAAACTTTAAATTAAACATATACATATGTGTGAGTTTAAGTTATTTTTATATTTTTGACATAAGTTTTACTTTAAATAATTTTCTTTACATGTGTTAGCACAGACCCAGTTTTTTAAAAGAATTTCCTTATCTCACAGCATACTACTGAATTTCTAAACCAAATGTACTGTTGATATACGTATTTTGAAAAATTTCCTGGGAAGAATAATATTTAAATGCGATCAATTGCATATTCTCATCAAGGATTGTCCCAATTTCAGAGAGAAATGCTAACGATTCGTCAAACTTCAGATCCAACTTATCGAGCACATAAATGGTATGCTTCTGAGTTTGAAACTCCCGGGGCTTAATGCGGATAACAAATGATCCGCTTTGCACTTGGGTGACCGTAAACAAACATTCACATATCCGGATGTAGGAATCTATGAACAGCATCGCCTACAGTGCGGAACTCTCTTATGGCTGGAGGAACAATTATACGATAGCCAATAAACGGCGGGGAGATTTGCGAATTCGAAGTATATTTTCTGGCGTGGCAATTAGAGCGATGTAATTTAATAAATCCTATTTCTCAAGCTGCTGTGTGAGCAATAGAAGTTTTGATTAACGGGATTCAGGGAGTTAATTGCGCTCCACTGATCATAAACTCGCGGTTTCCTGCATTTAACTAAATAAACTAGTTGACATGAATCTCACAAATGTGCATTGTCTTGTACAATGCAGACATCAGCTTTAACATTCAAAATATGCTTGATGCAGACAATCGTGAAATCCCCAGAAATATAAGAAATATTCTATTCGACTCATGAAATTCAGTTCGCTGGATCAGAGATGCTGAATAATATTGAAATGGATTATAATCCGTGACAGATATGCAAATCATTTATGAATAATTTACGAGAATGCATCTGGATGCCAGGAATGCAAAGAATGTTTCGAATGCCACACAGTCTACAAAATATTTTCTGTTACCAGCAGAAAGAATGTACATTGTTTTAAAGCATTATAAGTATTACCTGCATTTATTTTATTCTACTTAGAAAAGTAGAAAGGAATGTAAAAAGGTATTTCTTTATAAAAAATTTAAATACATGTAAGATATAAAAGTTATATATGGTTTAAATATTATTAAATGAGTCATGTAAATTAAAAATTTAAAACGTTATATTTTATTATTTTATCTCACCTTTAAAAAGTAAGAAAAGCATTAGTTCAAAATTAAACAAATGCATTTATGCATTTTTCTATGAGACTGCATTACATATAATAGCCACAGCATTTACTGCATACGATGAGTTTAAGTCGTATGTATTATGTCAGCCCAAACTGAGAATTTGTCACACACTGGAATACTTTTCTTGTTTTATTAGGTTATTTATTTAGTATTTAAACTTTTTATAATTTTAATATGGATTTTTTCCATACCTTTCTTCATATACTACAATATTTTTATTTAAACGCGTAACATTCTGCTGCATTTAAAATAATTTTCCGCGATTCATTCCATACCAGTGACACGTTATGTTATGCAAAAGAATATCTACAGAAAGTATTAAAATACTGACGTTTTACGAACTCATATTCTGGATTGATAAACTAATATTTGCTCATTTGAAGAAATGTTGGTGAGACTTTTGGAGAAATGTAACTATGATTAAGTTTTGCATAGCATCTATGAGTGTACGTACAGATAAAAATTTACATTAAAAAAAAACTACGATTTCTCTCTAAAATTAGGCTTGAAAGAGTACTTATTCTTAAGGCTCAGTTCGTAAGCGCTTAAGAGAAAATATTAAATTGGATATGTTACTTCCTATTATAGCTTCAAAGAATATAAAATTTTCGTGTTTTGGTCTGATTTCAGTTCTTATCTTTACCTAAATAATTGTGAAATATAAATTGATAATTAAAACTTGCAATGTACTTCAAGATTATAAATATAGAAACAATTAACACATTAGTTAAAAATAATAAAATATTGTTATAAGCATGCATTGCTATTTTTTGAATAAATATGAATGCTAAAAGGCAAAAGGCAAAGAAAGTGAGAAGCTGTAAGAGTAATCGGTTTAGAAATATTTAGTAATTGCATTCTCAACTCCGCTCTGATTTTAAGTGTGATAACAAAGATACAAATTTATGCAATTTAGCATCGGCTGCAAGTTAATTATAAATATTATAGAAAAAATATGTTACTGATTACACTAACATTTCTTAATCTGCGGTCCGATGGCATTAAGTGAGTTATAAACCTTGTTCTTGTTGTCCTTCAAGATTTCAAGAGAAAAGATTTAAATTTCAAATGAAATGAATATACCACAATAACTGAAAATTTTAGTTATTAAATTTACACAGTAATCTTCCAGCTCTTTTTTGTACAAGACTGTCATTTTATGACATTTATTACCGGCAAACATAAGTACGGACTACTATTAAGTCTTAGTAACAAAAGAGGTTTTTAAAGGACTATGATGCGTTTCACGAGCATAAAACACAGAGCAGCTGTGCAAGAATCAGCAGAAACATTTCATTAAAGTGTGTTCCAATGTTTTTTAATAAATAAAATAAATACTATACAAATTCTAATAATCTTCAATTATTAAAAATGAATATAAATGTTGGTTGTGCATTAGCACTGAAGGCGTAATGAGTACGTTTCCTCAAGCACAGAATTAAAGAATCATAAGTCAAAAGATTTTAACTACGGAATCTTTAATAAAATAGGATAATTCTGCTTAACTTAAGCATAACAAAAAGTAATAATGTTCACGGACATTAAAACACTGAAGTATTGAAAAGTATAACTTACAGAGAATCATCATCAGTCCTAAATATCATCAGGCTTACCTATATTATGCAATAAGAAGAAATAAACAAGAACATACTTTGCCATCGTACCTTAAAGAGAAGAAAGTACTACTGGATTAGACCTTTGGCCAGTTACAAGTAGCTAGGGTGAAAATCAAATATACTGCATTGCACACGAGCTTTACTTTCTCTCGCCAATATATACCTTGGCGCACGTTCGTTTCGTATGCCTTTCGAGTTTCATTATGCAAAAGACCTAAATTTATGCTAACATTGTCCCTGTTTTGCTAATGAAACTCATACCAATTGTAATTCATTCCTGCAAAATTGAAATTTAGCTTTAGGAATTGGTTTAGTCGTAATATCAGCAACCATTTCCTCTGTTGAAAGATAAGCAAGTTTTACTATTCCTTTGTTATTCAAGTCGCGTATATGATGAACTTTTGTATCAATATGTTTAGTGCGTGAACTGAATTTTTCAGATTCTACAAGTCTTATAGTAGACTGATTATCTTCAAATACACTTATCGGTAGAGTTTGGGGTAGATTGAAATCTTCTGTTAATGTTAATAGCCATAATAGTTTTTGCGTAGCTTGCGATAGTGCAACATATTCAGCTTCTGCTGAGGATAAAGAAACACAAGTTTGTTTTCTTGAAAACCATGAAATACAGTTCCTTCCTAATAAAATAACACTTTCTGATGTAGATTTTCTATCTTCAATATCTTGTCCCCAATCAGCATCTGAATAAACTGTAATATTAGGTTCTTCACTCGACGAAATTTGTAAGGATAGGTTCTTTGTCGTGTTTAAGTATCTAATGATTCTCTTAACAGCATTCCAGTCTTTTTGACGTGGATTATTACACCTTCTGCTGAGTATGTGAGTTGAAGCTGTGATATCTGGTCTTGTGATAGACGATATATACAAAAGGCTTCCAATAGCTTGGCGAAATTTATCATTTGAAGTTAGGAGATTTTCTTCCTTGTTTAGGTTATAATAGTTCGTTTCCATTGGTGTGCTAGCGTGTTTCGCTTCTTCAAGTTGAAATTGCTTGAAAAGTTGATTTATTTTATTTTTCTGTGATAAGAGATAACTTCCATCTTCCTTGCGATTCCATGCCTAAGAACTATTTAGCTTCACCAAGATGCGTTATTTGGTAACGTTTCTTTAAATCATTAATTGTTTGAAGAATTAGTCCTTCTTCTGTAGAACTTATTAGGATGTCATCAACATACACTATTAAATTAATTCTTTTATCACGAACCACTTTTGTGAAAAGACACGGATCTGCTTTGCTTTGACTGAACCCCAGATTCTTCAGTGTATTTTCAATTTCTGCATTCCAGCACCTAGCTGCTTGTTTGAGACCATAAATCGACTTCTGTAATTTACAAAATTTATGTCTTTCTTCCGGAACCACGAATCCTTCTGGTTGTTCCATATATATTTCTTCATTTAAGTTGCCGTACAAAAAAGCTGTTTTAACATCTAGTTGATATACCTTGGCATTATTATACGCTGCCCATGCTAAGAAAACTCTTGTCGTAGTGTGTTTCACTACTGGTGAAAAAGTTTCATCATAATCACTGCCATATTTTTGAGTAAATCCTTTGGCTACTAAGCGTGCTTTGTATTTTATATTTTTACCAGTTTCATCATATTTTGTCTTAAACACCCATTTGCTGCCTACTGCATGTTTTCCTGGTGGTAATTCTGTAAGTTTATAGGTTTCATTTTCTTCTTGCATAGCCTTGATCCAAGCTTTTTGTTCACGTTTTGGTAAGTTTAGAATTTCTTCAAAGCTTTCTGGATCTTTAATTTTAAGTAAGATTGATTCTTCGTCTTCTGCTTTATAAGAGAATCTTTCCGGTGGGACCCCTTTGGTTGATCTGCTAGAAACCCTTCTTTCTACATTTTCTTCACATTTAATTAACTCTTCGGAACTTTTTGAATCTTCTGTAAAATCATCGCCAAGAGATGTTTCTTCATTATTTTCTTCATCTTCTTGCGAGTTATTGAAGTGAATTAATTCTAAATCTTCAGCATTATTTTCTGCAAGTTTGTCAGGTAAAGAAGCGTTTTCTGAAAATTTAACAATTTTACTTACTATTATTTTTCTTCCACCTACATAAATCCTGTATCCCTTACTTCGTAAATTGTATCCTACGAATATTCTTTCTTCGGCTCTGTTGTCGAATTTACGCCGTTTTTGTTTGTTCACATAATAAAATGCTGTACAGCCAAATACTCGTAAAGAGTGACTTAAGTTTGGTTTTCTACAATTCCACAATTCATATGGTGTTCTATCTGTGGCTTCAGTTGGTCACCTATTTTGAAGATGTGCAGCAGTAGCTGCTGCTTCAGCCCAGAATCCTTTCGGTAATTTAGAGTTTATTAGCATAGCTTTTGTCATTTCTATTAAAGAGCGATTTTTCCTTTCTGCGACGCTGTTCTGTGCCGGACAATAAGGAACCGAAGTTTGGTGAAAAATGCCGAGTTTCTTTAAATAATTTTCAGTACTTTCCGTTACAGTATTCAGTAGCGTTGTCGGATCTGACACAGTTCGTATTTGAACATGAAATATTATTAGCTAAGTATGCTTTCTCATCAATTGGGTTTACGATCAATTTATATAAACCTTGCTGAGCGTTGCCGTCGGCTACGAGTATATTGTTGCGCTTTATGTAACACTTATTACTATCAAATGTAACAATGCAACCTTTATTGGTAACAGATTGAACAGAAAGTAAATTACTATCTAAACCTGGTACATACAATACATTTTCCAATTTTATTTGTGTAACCTGACTCTTTAAGTTTTGAACTTTAAAATAACCTTCACCAATACCATAAGAATTTAATTTAGCACCATTGGCTACAGTTACTATTTGTTTATTAGAGTCATTTAACTGAGAGAAAAATTTCTTATCACTCGTCATATGAGTGGAGGCTCCTGAGTCGATAACCCATTCTTGCGTTTGCGTGTTTTCATGTTTATTTTCCACTTTTAGAACTTGATTAAACTGAATCTGCGAATTTTCAGTTTCAATACTTTTAAGATACTTTTTCTTTAAGTTTTGTTATGTTTTCTACACTTTGTGTATTTGCTATTTGGCATGCATTACTTTTATAATTTTTAGAATAATTTCTTACTTTACTATTATTTACATCTGTTTTCGGGGAAGTTCTAGCGTTGCGTTTTAAATGAAAACAGTCATTTATCGTATGGTTATTTCTCTTACAATAAGTACAAAATTGTGCAACATACTTTGGTTTATTTTCGCTTTTACTTTTTAAAGCAACTGAATCGTACTTTTGAACTTTCTTAGTTTCCACACGTCTACAATACTCATCTATTAGTTTGTTTTTAACATATTCTAGCGACAATTCAGCTTCCGATTTACTTTCTATTGCAGTTATTAAGGAGTTGTATGAATTTGGTAAAGGACATAGTATTATTGCTATTAAGTTATTTTCTTTAATTTCTTCACCTATACTACGCAGCTTTTCAGCCAACTCTAGTACTCCTTTGATATGTTCCTGCATTTTAGAACTTTCATTATATCTAAGGGAATATAGTTTTCTAAGAAGAAATAACTTATTTGTTAAATTTAGACGTTCATGGACACATTTTAACTTCTTCCAAACTTCTTTTGCAGATTTACTATGTAAAACATGGATAATTTGCGAATCCGAAATGTTTAGACATATTAAAGCTTTAGCTTTACGATCATTCTTTAACCAAATATCAGTATCAGTTTCCGGTTTTTCTTCGAATACAACATCATCTAAACCTTCTTTTATTAGAAGTTGTTTTATTTTAAATTTCCACCCTGAATAATTTTCATCTGTTAATTTTTCTATACAAATTGATTCTTTTAGAATAGACATTATTACTTATTACAATTATTCTTATAAACTTTGTAACTAGTTTTTTTTTTTTCAACAAAGAGTTTTAACACTCTATGCCCCTGGAATCTTACAACATTACAAAATTTCAATTTCTCAGTCTCATAATCTTTTGTTGGTTGTGCATTAGCACTGAAGGCGTAATGAGTACGTTTCCTCAAGCACAGAATTAAAGAATCATAAGTCAAAAGATTTTAACTACGAAATCTTTAATAAAATAGGATAATTCTGCTTAACTTAAGCATAACAAAAAGTAATAATGTTCACGGACATTAAAACACTGAAGTATTGAAAAGAATAACTTACAGAGAATCATCATCAGTCCTAAATATCATCAGGCTTACCTATATTATGCAATAAGAAAAAATAAACAGGAACATACTTTGCCATCGTACCTGAAAGAGAAGAAAGTACTACTGAATTAGACTTTTGGCCAGTGACAAGTAGCTAGGGTGAAAATCAAATATACTGCATTGCACACGAGCTTTACTTTCTCTCGCCAATATATACCTTGGCGCACGTTCGTTTCGTATGCCTTTCGAGTTTCATTATGCAAAATACCTAAATTTATGCTAACAATAAATTATGTGTTATGAAATTAATAATTAATACAAATATAATATTAAACTAGGCTCTAGTATAGATTTGGGTTCCACTTCGATCAGCGATAAATTTTGTTCAGTTTTAACGATGAAATCCTGTTTCAGGTTACCATGATAGTTTTAATTTTGTTTTATCTTCATGTTTTTATTTTAAATGAAAATAAATCGATGTGTATATGGATAAAGTTAAGACAGTGCGCAATGCATAGTTTGTGCAATCACCAAGTTTGTGCAATTCTTTGACTTCTTATTTTGGTTTTATGTAGCGACCATCTTGAAATTGTGCCTTTCTGGCACCAATCTTGGCATCAAAAAGGAATCGCCAAAATACCAAGGGGCACCCAAATGTAAATTTTTATCTTAAATGAATTTTAATTAAGTATATTTTAATATTATAAGTGTAGTGGTAGTAACATTATTTTTATAAGTAACTGGTCATAATACAAAAAAAGTGTTTTTAAAAGGCGACAGGAGTAAAGCATTCAGAAAAAACATTCTAATTACAAAAGTCGTCGCAACCTGAAAAAGGTTTGAGAAATTCTGTATTAAACTATACTTGAATGTAAATATATCACTTAAATTTTAATTATTAGTTAAGTAATATATTTTAATCGTTTTCCTCTTTCTTCTTAATTTCAGAATGTACAAATTACTGAACACAGTTCTGTTAAATTCAAAATGTACACATCTAATAGGAAATGATCAAACCAAAGTGCAAATTCAGCATGATAATCAGTTGGTGGATTAATTAATTTAATATGACAAATTGTGCAATATTATTAGGCTTGGGAGCCATATCTCTGGTAAAGACCTTTAAGGGAAAATAATATGCATTCCATTTACATACAGGAAAACCATGAAACGCGTTTTTGTTAGACACTTAGGTATTGCTGTAAACTAGCAATATAGAGGGGTCTTTCCCACTATGCACTGGTCGACCCAGTTTTCATTGTGAATCATATACATATTTATCAATGTAAATTAAATTCACTAAGCTACTAATTTATGCTAATTTATTTATTAGTGCAAAGCACTAATTTTGTCCATAAATTACTTCTATCTTTAAGTAATATTACATTCTGTAATTGTAATTCCTCTAGTAAATCCTGCAAACGTTTTTCATTTGAAAAATAAATTTCTTTGCAGATACGTGTTCCTAATTTAAAATCTGTAAGCGGAAAATAAAAGGATGGATGCAAATGTATTATTCCAGAAGCGTATGGATGGAAAAATTATCATACTTAGTTAGATTTTTAAATTCAAATTAATAATTTATTAAACATTAGAATTATAAATTAAATTCAAAAAGCGGATACCTCTTATTAATATTTATGAAAGAGAACATGGAATTCTGCGGATCGAGAAAAGACAAAATAACCTTTAAAAAACTTTGAAATACAACGTTAGTTAATTTTCTTATTTTTTAATCGGTTTTCATACAGATTCTGTGAGGGAATTGAAACCTTGAATCAATTAAAATTAATTCAAATGTTGGTCGCTCATTATAAAGTTGTATTATTTAAATACAAACGTACACTTTTGAGCAGACCTAAATTCTTTTATTTAGCTTTTCTAACATTTTTTTTTTCTTTCTCTTTTTTTCTTTTTTTTAAATGCGTATCATTATGATTTCAATTTTTTTACAAATATTCAGGTTTCTTAATTATTTTCTTACATTTCATTGCACGTTTAAGGAATTCTTAGTAGCAATGCTAACAAATAGCAATGCATTTCAAAGCGAAAATAACGCATAATTTCTTCAGGAATTTCAGCATATAAAGCCCTCATTTTAAGAAGCTTTCTTTCATTTCTGCATCCCTGTTTGTTAGAAAATAAAATAAAATTTATTTTTTGGCTTCTAATTTTCAATATATGTATATATATATATATGCTTGCTTATGAGGAAAGATTATAGTTATCAAAGAAAGTGATAGCTGTTGCTCTAAATTTAGGAATTTAAATAATTACCATATGCGACTGCAAAAGGCATGTAATTTCAAAACATTTGTTATTGTTAGTTATAATAGTTTGCTGTGGAATAACCTTTATTTATTTCTGTCAGTGAAATTAAGTCAGTGGCGTACCTAGAAGTTTTGCCGCTAGGAGCAGGCCATTAATTCTCCGCCTTTTTCGAAATACAAACAAATAACTAAAAAAGTGACATACAGGAAAATAAATTTACACTTATTTTTGAAAAAAAAAATTAATTCTAATATTCTAAAATTATAGTATTTTTTTTTTTTCCCTGTTTGTTTCTTTGTTGTCAAGACCGTCCACGACATCGTAGAAGTCTACTTGTTTGCTCCAGTTTCTCTAATGTCAGAAGAAAGAAGGATTTCTTAAGTGTGTAAACATTCAATGGCGTAGCTAGAGAGGGCAAGGGGGACATCTGCCCCCGGACGCAGTATCCAAGGGACGCCAAATTGATGTTACGAAATTTTTAACTTAAATATCTTCCATTCTTGGCAAGCAGTACGAGGCGTGAAACCTTCAGTTGGCCCTGGAGGCTGAAAAACCTAGCTACAAATGTGTAAACATTTATAGCATTTAAATATTACTTACATGCAAAATAAGCATTTTTTGTAATACTTTTAAAACGATTTTTATTTAGAAAATCCCTCTTACGACTAGCAGCACTTACAGTAATTCTCAGAAAAGTTCGATAGTATTGCAATATTTGGAACTTATAATGTAGACTTCAATTTAGAATAAAATGCAAACATTTAAAAGGACCGCACTTCTACGTAATATGAGAAATTTTTCTGCTGGCATTAGGCTGACTGATTGGCAAACAAAATTAATTTGCTATGGACTACTGATACGATCCACAAGCAATACCCATGAAGCACAAAGCACTTGAAATTATGACAGTTATGCATTATTTAATGAAATGGTATATAAAATCATCAGTTAGGATACATTAATCTAGGATACATTAGGCAGTTAAGATACATTAATCTGGCATTAAGGGATGTATTTATAACCGCATGGAATCTAAGAAGTCCAATGAATTTAAGATGATAAAACATGGAATTGGCATGTTATGTATAAGTTAGTTCGAAAAAAGGTTTGTACGACATCTGATCTTCTGTTCATCTGATCTTATGTATTAATAGTTTCAGAGAAATACTGCATCATTCTTTGCATGGTATGAGTAGTTATCGTGACTAGCTGACAAATGGGAGATCTGTGGTTTGATGAGCAATCCTTTTGGAATATGGAGAAGATTAGCATGGTAATTGACATTATTAAGTGCATGCGACACTGCTATTCACCACAAGGAGCCGAAAGCACTTTTTAAATCAACACAAATCAGCATATTATACTTGCTTTTTGATCGAAGTGTTATGCTTATTGAGATGGCGTTTGTGCTGGCTTTGATCATGAACTGGTTTTTAGTGATTAATTAATATTTGACGAAGTAAAGTCTAAACCGTCTTTCTAGAAATTTCTAAAACTCGTCTTTAGAGAACTCTTCTTTAGTGGATAGCAGGTTTATTGCTTAAAATGCAGAAGGATATTTGGGGTTTCTAGCTTTCTTCTCAGAAAGTATTATTTGTTCTTTCTTCATGTTATTTGGAAATGTCAAATATTCTAAATATTTATTGTATAAATTAAAAAGGGTTCATTGCGTGTATTTTTTTAAAATTTTGATATTTAGAGTACGTTCCCGGGACATTCTTATTGTTTTAGGTTCTTGATAATATTATTAATTCCTTTTAGGGTGAAGGGAATGTTTGAGCTAGTCTTTCGGATAATGTCATATCTAAACTTTCTATGCTTGGGCGTTTCATCTTCTAAACTGACATCCCTTAATATGGCGCCAATGATCTTGGCTGCTGCTTCTTGTGGTGAAACCAGGGAGTCAGGAATACTGTTGTCGGTGTTTGCGTTATTTTTTGTGAAAACGAAGGATTTTCTTAGTGCCAATTTATAGAGGATGCCACACGTATCTCTAATATGAGAACAAACCTTTTTACGCGATATTAATTTAGCTTCTATGATTTTCGTTTCGTTTAGCCTTCTTTATTAGTTTTACCTCTCATAAGCACCATTCTTCGACATGTCGTCCAATGCAAATTTTATTCTCCTGCTCAAGATTTTACTCCTTTCATGTTTCATATCTTTAATCCACTAATCTGTGGTGAATTTATTTCTTGATATTCTAGTTTTAATTGTTGAGAGACTCGTTTTATAACAGCATAAACGTTACTGGGAAATTCATTTAATTAGTCGCAATAGCTGTAGTAATTTATGTGTTTCATAACTGATGCTTGTTTTCTTTAAGTAGTAGAAATTTAAATGTCTTGATGCCAGACTCAGTTATATGAATACGTTTCGTACAAGTTCTGGAAATTGTGACATCAATCTCGAAATGAATGAATTTATGTTCGGAATTATTCTCGTCGTCCAGTGGTTACCACTTTTTAAGAAGTGTGCTGTCAATTGGACTTGAAAGGATAAGATCAGGCCAACTTTTACGTGATAAATCTTAGAAGGGTAGCATTTGCTCGGTATCGTTGGGAAAGACGAGAGAAAACTGGTTGCGATGGAGTCTTCTACTTGAACGCCTCTAGAATCTGAATTTCGATACTCCCATTGCAGACAATGAGCATTCATATCACCTACGATAAAATGATGTGCAATTGGGGAACTTTGCAGTATATTGTTTAGATGAATGAGATTTATGTTTCTTTAACGGTCGAGAAGTACCAGCAAAAATACATATCCGTCAGTTTTGCAAACGGCAGGGTTGGTTTTGTTGTGAACTGGAACGGCAGGGAAGTTGTTTCTGTGAATGTTTTTCCATTACAGTGGGAACCTTTTACTCTCCGTTCATGTTGCATGGTTCCTGGATTAGTATGATATCGTGTTTGAATTCCGAGAAGAATTGTACAAGTCTCAAGTACACCTTCTAAGATTGCACTGAAGGCAATTAAAGTTTTTGAGAAAATGTGATGGTTTGATTAACACTGAAGAATTTATGGTATATGAGACATTCATTAAAATACTTTAAAATTGAAAAAGTGAGAAAATTAGAAGAGTTACTGTGTCAAGGAAACGCTGACATGCGTATATGAATTAAAACGAATTATGATTTAGACTGTGTGGCTATTTGTGACGTCTTGCACTATGCCAGTCTAACGTTGTTTGGGCTCAGTGGATTAAAATTATTTAGGTTTAACAATTGGTCTTGTACGTGATACTGCTACGACTTATATTTTGTAAGTCGCTTAAAAGTCACTTAAAACCCCAAGCTTGAATGAACATAAAATCGCTTTTCTGCTGCTGAATAAAACTACCATTGACATATTGGAAATAATTTGGCTGGAATTTTTGTATCAGCGGGATATTATAAATGTAAGTAAATGCAGTCACATCGGTTCTACAGTTTATACGTATAATAAATGAACTTTCGTGCATTTGTAAATAACATTTAGTAATTGTTTTCATTTATGCGTTACTTCTGGTTACCTACTGTTAAAATTTTATAAATATGTAATCGTATAATTCTGTCTCAATTACCCTGTGTAATTTGTCATTACAATTACAAACTGGGTACAGATCATTCTTCGTACTTAACTTCGTTTGATTTAATGTGTGGTGCTCTGTATTAGTAATCGAAAACAAATTATATTTACTCGAAATTCCAAGAAAACACTTGAAGTAAACATTTGCAAACAAAAACGATTACGAATGTGATACTTTAAGCAATTTATTCAAAATTCTTTTAAATCTAATAAAATATGATGAAAATATGTAAGATATTTCGCTTAGTTTGGAAAATTTTGTTTTTACTTACATCACTTATCGCAGATTTGGAGCTTTAATACGTTTTTAATTACATTAGTAACTAAAAAAAAGCAACAATTCATTTAATTAATACAAGCAATAAATAGTAGTACTTGGTTAATATTTTAAAACTACAAATTCATTTTTAAAAGTTCTTCCACCGAAGTGCTATACTGCGATATGGTTCCAGCCGGATAGTAGAAATTGTGATCTAAGCATATGCTTCATGTTCAAGTGTGCTTAATTATTTATTTTTCAAACATTATTTCGAAGAAACTCTGGTAGGATTGAATGATTATCCTCTTTGCAATGGGTCATTACAATAATATTTGCATATTTTCCTCTGCAGTCATATAATATTTGAAGCTATTAATTGCATCAGAAAGTCTGCTACAAATAATTAATTATTAATTAAAGCACAGAACTCAGCAAAAGCAATTTTTTGGCACATTTATAATTGTTACTGTAGTCAATGGTTTGCTAGTGCAGTAAATTCAAACAATGCTTCCTTTAACTTATATATGGGCGAGCAAAATGAGAGAAAATGATGAGACCAATATTAATATTATTTCCTTCATGTTCACTGTCAGTCACCTCCAATGCTTCTCACTCCACTGCGCTGAATGGGGAAGAAAGAGATAGCGCTGCAGCTGTTGGAAGAATTCTGGACTAAAGTAAGCAGAGATTATTAATAACGTTACCTTCTGTAGATCGGATGCAATGAAACATGATCCGTATTAGTGCATCTAGAGAAGAATAACCAAAGAGGAAAAAAATCAAAATTTTATTTATACGTGAGAAAGCTATTTCAATATCCTGCTTTTTATTTTAGAAGTTTGTTTTAGTGCCAAAATTGGTAATGATTGCATTTACTAAGAAAAACTGAATTTTAAAATCTAAATAATATTTTTTCAAAGGTGGGCACTTGCCTATAACGGCATTGATCACTCCTAAGGCCAGAAGTGGTGGCAATATTATCGTTCAGGCACCTTAATAAGCGGCCACCGTTACCTCCTCTGAAGGGACAGAAAATTTTACATTCATGTCTTCTCCGGGATTCGAACCCGAGCCCTTCTTTATTGCAATCAGGCTTCCTTAACCACTAAAAACCGTCTGGGCGGCTAAAAACCGTTAATGTACCAATTTATTTTAGTGCGTTAATGTACCAATTTATTTTAGTGGTGCATAGTTACTCAGTTAACTAAGGCGTATAGTCAGCAGTCTAAACCACGAATTTATTTATTTTTCTCTTTTGTTTTCTTGGAAAACTCTGCATTTTCTAGGCATTGTTGAGATACTTTTAAGTAGTATAAAAGTAAAACATTTATAATATAGAAGCTGCTTATAAAAAATTATCATAAAACTATTACTGCGTGATATATATATATATATATATATATATATATATATATTGTAAACTAAACGCGTTTTAGTTTTTTTAAATGCTTTTTTTCTCGAAACAAGGACTTTTTACTCTCATGTTACGGTCACTGGTCGAAAGAAACAAAGCTATACTAAGATTAAAATTTAATCGCAGTATTTATAAAAAGATTGCTACCTTTAAAGATTTTTAATTAACCTAAATGTTTCTAAAGCATTTTTACTTTTAATATGTTTGCTAATAAGGGAATTAATTGGATTCATTGTAATTCATTCAATATTGGAATTCATGGCAATATAATTTAATAAAATGATGTAAGAGGACCGAAATCATTTTATTTGTTTCTGATTTTTATGTTTTGCTCTCGAAAATATATTGGTAATTTTATTATTTGTTTTAATTATATCAATACAAATTATTTTACATATTATGTTTAGAACGACATGATATAATCTAATTACGGAATATTATTTAAAAAAATTATCCATTGAGATACATTGCAGTATTTATAATAAATATTTTTATTCAAGAATTTCAACCAAACCAGTCAGATAGATATAAATGCTTCATTTACAGATTCCTGAAAAGACCGTGCTTTACGTTCAAAGGATTTATAATAGAATACATTTCAGAACTTTTCTAAAAACCTAATTAAGAGACTTCATCTTAAGTTTAAACTAGTAATTTGGTTTTGACTGTTACAGAGAGTTTAGATCGTATAGAACTTCATTAATTGCTTCCCGGAAAACACATTATTCTTTCTTTAATTGAATTCAAAAATTATAACTTTCACTCGACATGTATCTAAAGTTTCGTTTTCTTCTATGTAGTGAGACAATATCGAAATAAAAAATTAAAAAAAAAAAATAGTGACACATATCAGGTTTCTTTGACTTGGATCAAACATTTGCTTACTAAAAAATGTTTTAAATATTAAAGAAAAAAAGAAACAAAAAGTGCGTTCTAAGAATTTCTAGCAAAATTTTCATTATTGTCTGAACAAGTTTTTTTTTTTTTTTTTTATTTTTTTTTTTTTACTTTAAAATCATTTCAAATTTATCTAATGGTAATAATTTTTAGTAGTTCACTAACGACTTAACTACGCCATAGTTTAATTGAACTCCCCCTATGGGGCATCAGGGATAATACTAATGCATCTCTCTAGGTAATTTTAGTGTGACACTGGAATTGTTTCATTTTAATCAAATTAATTTACGAACTTTGATCAGTTGACGAACTCTCATTGTAAATATTAACACATTTTCTCATCTCATCATCTCATCCCGCTTATATGGGCGAGTAAAGTCTGTAAGTCATCTGTCAGTACGTGTTGTGAAATGAAAAGCAGCGCCTTCGCCAAGAGTACATTCTAATAAGGAATCAGCATCCATTCATAATATACATGTAAGAAATCGCGACACCTCTGTGCCACAGCCCATTTGTAAAACTCAAGACATAGGATGACACTTAAGCATTTCTTACCCACATGATCAATAATCAGCAGGCGTTAGTGAGAAACTCGAATTCTTCCGATTAATTGTGTCCGATTAACTTTGCAAATTAATTTTTGTTGAGCGGTTAGTGTGCTTATAGTTACTGACTAAAGTGTTAAAGTAAACATAGAAGTCATACAGATTCTTTTGACTTTATAAGTAATGTTATTTTTATGTAATATAACGTTATTTTTATATAATATAAATCATTATTTTCTCTCCGAATGCTATTTTATCATAATACTTTTTTCTTTTTGCGCAAATGTAAACATTTGAATGAGAAATAAAATTTATTAATGCTTAAATGAGTATAAGTTCGGTGAAACAACACTAAATTGAGCGGAACTAATATTTCACCGAACGAAATAGTGAAACATTACACAGTTTAGTAAGAGACTAATCTTAAAGTCAGATTTAAAATTTAATGCAAACTTAAATTTAAACATCTCACAAATTGAAACATAAATGAAAAAATTCTGAAAATTTCTTACTTCAGCATAAAAATTAAGCTTTTATTTCTTTCAAGATAGTGCGGATAACGTTAATAGCTGTTACAGAGAACTCCGTTCTAAAGCATTTAATGGGAACATATATCAAATCTTTCCCGGTACTAAATAAAAAAAAATTAGAAGCATGTGATAAATATAGCTTGAATATAATGCTGCGTTTTTGCTCATAACTTTAATCGGAATAGTATATAAGCCGAAATCGAATAAACACCTGGACTTAATTTATATAAAACAGCCAACTTTAGAATCCCCAACAAGTCAATCTGAATTAACTTGGCCTATTTACTGAGAAAACACATTTTGCTCTGTCAGCAATAACCATTTAGAGATTGAAAACCCAAAATAAATAATTATTAGCAAATTTTTCAACAGTTTCTTTAAAACAGAAGTAATTCTCAATCACTATTTTGCTTGATATATCTAATGTAAGTTATTATGTTTCATACTGAAGTTAACTACACTGGCCAACCAGCAAGCCTTACGCGTTAACACATTTTATTATACGTATGGCACAGCCAGCAGATCCGTTTTATCCTGTTAGCTACAGGATAAAACGGATCTGCTGGCTAATAAGCTATAGTTTAATAAGCTATAATTCTTCTATAATAAGCTATAGTTTTAATAAGCTATAGTTAAGCTGTAGTTTTAATAATTGAGGATCGGAAACTTGTCCGCCGATTGGAGAAAATATGAAATTGAAAAAGGGGAATATGGATGGTAATTAACACATTATTTTTTTAACAATTTATATGTTATTTTTTGTTAAAAATTAATAAAATGTTAAAACTTACATCAAAAATATATGCTCTAACCCTTAATATATCAGGTTCAGTGTTCCGCCTTACTTACCTTGGGAACATTCAAGAACCTGACTCGGAACAGGGAGCTTACTAAAGCTATGTTCAATAAATGTGGGAAGTAGACAAGATACACAGGAAGGGTATACGAAACCCTTTATTTTTCACTCTTTACAATGATTTCCGTACTTCGGAATACAGAGACCAACCACTTGTGGTCTGAACGTAAGAATATAAAAATATTAACTAAACTCTAACTTAACTTTGGAGTAACAAACAAGGGCCTACGTGGAAGATTGGCCGTATATTAACAGGAAGCCGTATGTAGTACAGAGAACTGTTAACACTACAATACGTTTAAAATTATTAAGAGGATTAAACCTCTGGCCTGGAAGGCAACCAGCAACCGAGTAAAACTGCTAAGGCAAGCGGCCTGCTTCTACTAACTCCTTCCTCTCTCTCGTTTGGCAAAAAGCCACAACTTAAGTACTTGGCGTTCGCCACACAAATTTGCATAAATAAGTTAAAGCTTTTAATTCTGGTCGGAAGTAGAAAATAAGAAGTGATAGTAAAGATTTAAAAAAAATAAACGTTAGTAAAACTTAAGATCCTTACAAATAAACATAATATACATAAATTCAAATTTAACACATTTAACCTATTCCATGAGAAGTTGAAAACTATGATTTAATTATGTGCTTATTGTTATGGATACTTAAACAAACATATATTATTTAAAATACATTTTGTTCTATGCAGTACATTAGATTATTTCACATTCAAGAACAAGCAAAATATCTTCTGAAGGTTGCTGCAGTAATTTGTTGCTATGCATATCCCCCTAGGTATATATATATATATATATATATAGATAGATAGATAGATAGATAGATAGATAGATAGATAGATATCTGTCTTCAGCTTTTATATGTTAGTCAGACTTCTCTTTTAGCGTTTTACTTCATTTTGCTTCTAATTATGGTTTTCTGGAAAGTGGTCTATGTACCTCGTGTAGGTAATAAATCTTTGATTTCATATTATAGTCAAGTGTACTGCAATTGACACGCATATCCTTCACTGATTGAGAGTAGTTTTGCTTGATTGGCATGTTTACCAAGGAAGCTTTAGGCAACTAGAGCAACAGAAGACCAGATACAACATTCAATCGCGTTGAGTCTATTTGTGAAATGGATTATGGTGGTTTAGCCGGAAATCGTTAAAATTCTGTCCTTTCTGATTGCTTTCATGCACATTTCATGAAATGAGCTATATTTTTAGCTTAGGCACAAACTTATATTTGCTAACACATTTAAAATGTGTTTTATCATCAGTAATGTTGCTTCTAATAGTGTTAAAGTGATTTTATCTATTTCAACCAACCATTTGATTATATAAATTATAATTTCCACCTAATGTGTCACATTTCGAAGACCACTTTTCTAATCTAGATTTCCTTTATAGATAAATTAAACTGTACTTTAATACAGCTTCGATATTTCATGTAAATAGCAAGACCAAAGAGAAAATTTCATGACTTTGTATGCACAAAATGATCAATTAAATTTCTGATTTTTCTATTTTTATCAAGATTAAATCAATTAATCATCAAGAGTCATTTTACATATTTGCCTCCAGGCTGTATGTAAAATAGCAAGAAAAGGTTCATTTCATAAACTCTGAAACTCTCTACATCAGTGATGCATTCATTGTATATCTACGAAAGGTATTTAATTGAGTTCAGCACTTTCATTATTAAACGTTCTTGTCTACTCAAATGGAAATTATAGAAATCGAATCCTTGAACGTAGAAGTCTTTTGAAAGTATTCTATAGCAACAGTCATTCAAATTTATTAATTCAGAGATTTAATACTGATACATCGTTCATTTAACACAGTTAAGGGGTTTAAGTACACCCTCCTCTATTTAGCAAAGTTGTATTAAAATCATAAATTAGAATAACTCTGAAATATTTATTTAACATGTTATAGAGTTTGCTTAGCTCAAATAGAACACAAATCAAAGTTAACAATCTTCACAAACATTTAAATTGAGGTGTCGGGAAAAAAAAGACTCATTTATAAGTTTTAAATATCTACAGGTTTACCTATTAGGTAATATCATCAGCAGTATATTTCAAAAAAGAATATAACGTGGTTGAAAAAAATGAAGCACAAGCACAACGCAGGTATAATTGTTTTAAAGATTTCTTGCATTAAACATAGGCACAATATTCTCTCGCTAAAAGTTCGTTTGACGCTTGTTTGGCATTGACGTCGCCGAGTTGCATTATGCAAAAGTGAAAATAATTTATTGTTACAGGATTCCCTTTTTTTAATAGGATATGATCTGATACATCCAGTGGAAGCTCGTTAATTCAAACTAATCGAAAGCCCCCTCCGAAAAAAACTTGGAATTGTAGTTAAAAATATATCATTAATTCGAGCTATTTATCACTTCGATTAATTCCAGCTAAAAATTTGACAAAATGTTTTCTTTCTCATTTAATAGATAAAATACAAGCTGCATGTATTTCTTTTAATCAAAATCATCTGTATTTCTTTTCTGAGCAAAAAAGCACATGCCTGCATTCCTAGAATATTGCATTTCCCTAAACATTAATGAATATTGTCTTACTGTCCATGTTTTCTCAGTGCTTAATGAACAAAGTTCCTTGGCGTAAGCTATTTTTTGGACTCATTCAGAACCCTTTATGGGGGTTAGGGGGAGAATCATTTGTTTATTTGTTACCAATTTTTTTGAATTTCAGAAAAATCAGTCTTTACTAGAGCTTCCAGAGAGCTGCGGCAGTTATTTCTGCTGTACAGGCAAGTTAATGTGCTATAGATTTTCTTCCTCAGTGTGTGGCATGAACTTAGAAAATTCAGGATGTCTCCACGTGGAAAGTACAAAACTCTAATTTTAGTCACAAAGGTAGAAATTTTTAAGAAAATAGAGAATGACAAATGCAAAATAATTTAGCAACTGCCCAAGGAATTAAAAAAAGTACTTTTCAACTTATTTGAAAAACAAGGAATAAATTTTTGCCTCATGGGAAAAAACCTAGAGTTGCTAGAGGACAAAAACGCATGAGAAATGCGCCTGAAGAATGTCTAGAAAAGGCTCTACTGCTATGGTTCCAGGAGGCTAGATCTCGAAATTTTCCTATAAATGGTACCTTATGGCAAACGAAGGCTGATGAATTGGCAAGTCGAATGGATACTGAAGATTTTAAATGCACTGATGGATGTCTTTCTCGATTCAAGTCAAGATCCAGTATTTCTGATCAAACTGTATATGACCAACACTCAGATATAAATGAAGACCTATGTACTAATCTCTGTAGGAAACTGCCAGGCCTGTTGTACACCTACTTGCCGAAAGATATTTTTAATGCGTACGAAACTGCATTTTTCTATAAACTCTTGCCAAACAAGACATTATATTTTAAAGGTATGCTTGCGTAGAAGGTAAATTCAGTAAACAGAGGATTACAGCTTCAGTTTATGCAAATATGGATGGAAGAGAAAAACTTACATGTGGATTAATGAGTTGGAAGTCCAAGAATCTTTCGCGTTTTAAAGGAGTTCGAACACTGCCAGTTGATTATGTATCCAATACAAAAGCATGTATGTCACGAGACATCTTCAACAACTGGTTAAAAGGAATAAACAAGCAGGTTAGGTTTCGATGAAAGAGCTTAGAATTCTCTTATTTTTGGATAACACAACCTTCCACAATACCCTTCCAGAACTGAGTTCCATAGAGGTTGAATATTTGTCGCCAAACACACTGCGAAGCTGCATTTATTGAATCAACGAATCATCCAGAATTTTAAAACAAATTATCGTAAGAGACTCTTACAACAAATCAATTTATCATTAGATTGTTGTGAAAATTACGCCATAACATTGCTGACAGCTATGAATGATATATACGCCGTAGGGGATACTGTTGATGCACGCCAAAGAGAATAAATCATATCGAAGAATCTGACGATACTGACACATCTTTTCCTGAATTAAAAAAATTAAAATGTGAAAACGTTACTTTTCTTATTATGTAAGGGTAGATGACTTGGAAGTCTGCGGAAAACTGAGCGACGATGGCATAATAAAAACGATCCAAGAAGATGAAAAAGAACGTACCTTATCGGATTCAGAAAAGAATGTTGTTAAGCCTCCTAATGATCAATCCATAATGGACTCTATAAAACATTGAAAGCATTCATTCAGCTTGAACCTTCCTCTAAAAATAATTGAAATATTTACTTAGCGAAGCCAAACATCTATTTTATATTTTTCCCAAAGTGTAGTTCATATTTTTAATTAAAATTTAATTTCTACTGCATATCTCCTGCTTCATTTTATGATTAAGGTGAGTCTTTATTGCTTTTTAATATGGGTAATTTTAGATAGCGCAGTATAACATAATTTCTGGGTTTATACATACTTCGCGCTTTTCTTCTTCATTGATTTTCTTCTTCATTGCTTACTTAATTCAGTTTTGTTCAGTAATTAAAGTTTTACTTTTTGCTTTAGTTGTTTGTAGTTAGTTGTAAATTTAAACTTTAACTTTTGTAAACTTTAAATTTACGTCTGGTTGCTTTAAAAGTCTTCTTATGCTGAAGTTGTTTAATTTTAATGTGAGTTTAGGGACTTAAGTTTACTTTGTTTTTGACCCTTAAGGTTGTTTAATTATTTTAAAGTTGTCATTTGGTGTGTTAAGTTTTTTAATTTAACTTAAGGTAACTTAATTTTTACCTGTCTTTCTATTAAAGTTAATCGAATTCATATTTTCTGACTGGTGGTAAGGTAAATCAATTGTATTTGAAACTCGATCTGGGTAATGAGTGTGTATACTTAATTTCTGCTGAAGAAACAATTTATTATTGTGCTGACATTGTAATGAATTTAATGGTTCTGTAATAGTTTAATTTTGGATGTTCTAAATTCGTTTATTGGGTTGAAAAACTATTCACTGCTTCTGGAAAATTTTCTCATCCAAAGTGTCGCCTGAGAACGTGTTTCTCAGAATTCCTTATCTGGGGATTACTGCACCCCTAAATTCTTTCGCCAAGCGTTTTAACACATGTTATGATGACTGCACTATCTGGGGGTTTTACTTAAACAGGACCCCGTTTGCTGTGACATCTCTATCGGGGAAATGTTCTACGAAGAGTTTGTTTATGAGAGTGAAAAGTCGTTGGATAGGAAGCTCGCAATGTTAGAGTTGCACCTCGAGACGAAGCTAGTTTCCCCCCTTTTCCATCAGCAGAGAGGAGGTTAACCCAGCGGAGTAACCTTGGAGGTCGAATGGTTGAACCGCGATAGTTGGCGTCTTCTGGTAGTCGGCGAACCCCTTTCCGTGAAGATTTCTCTGTTTGGATTGCTGTGCTTGGCGTTCTTCCGTTCATCTTACTTCGCTAATTTTTCAAAAGCGCGCCAGGTACAAAAGTGGCTGCGCAGTGGATGACGAGAGTGAAGGAGGAAAGAAATTTCATATAGAAGAAAAACTAACGATGAAACTTTTACGGTACAGCGTGGAGGCCAGCAGTTTCGTAGTCTAGGATGGGGAGAACGTTTAAATAACCTGCACCGAAAGAAAGGAGTACTGAATCTATAATTCTTGACCAATTCCTGAATTAAGAATGGCCTGTGGATTGGGGCAGAACGGTGTCCTGCCAGTTGGAAGAGGCAGAAAGGAGGGAAGTCTGGCCTCCGAAGCAGTTGCTCACTTGCTTTCTTTTCTTCTTACAGATGATTTTTCTGGTAGTAATTATTCCCTGCAAAGAGATTGATCTCCTGTCATTGTTTTCACCTGTATCAAGTAATCCAAATTGTGCATGATGGGGTCCATCCGAGAAATGTGAAATTTTATATATGTTAAAGAAGGTATTTTTTTAAAATTATTCTCCCCTTGATTTCTTCAGATATTTAGATGACCAGTCACCACAAATTTAAAATGTAACTTTTATTCTTAATCGTATCACCATGAATAAACGTTAGTTGATTTTACTTTCTTGTATTGTAATCAGTTTTAATTAATTCTTCTGCACTGGAACAATATTCTCTATTTAATGAGTTTACATTGCATTTTTTACACAACCCAAACTCATATATTGACTTGTTCCTTGAATGTGATTCACCATGTACCATTGATGTCATATAGCACTTATACTCTGAGAATATTACTGATGTGGAGAAGTTTCACAGCTTTACGAAATACATGCATTAATATGAATTTTCTATTACATAGTGATGATATTTAGTAGTAATTATTGCATATGACTATATGTTTATAGTGTTCTATAAATAATAACTTGACAGGAACAGATAATAAACTATCTTTGTGTTGAACAAACTTTTATTGGAAGTTTAGATCGAAATCCTAATGCAGTGTTCCATATACAGGGGTTGGACAAAAATATGGAAACACCTTTAAAAAAACATGTTTCTTTGCTTAATATGGTGTAGGAAACCCGTTGGCATCCGAAACAGCTTGCAGTCTTCTCGGAATGGATAAATACAGTTCCTGTATGTTTGCCAAGGGAATATTATACCATTCTTCCTGCAAAACGGTGGCAAGTTCAGATAACGATGTTGGCGGTGGATAACGAGAACGCACTTTTCGTTCCAATGTATACCACAAAGGTTCGATAATATTCAGTTCTGGTGACTGTGGTGGCCAGGCGAGACGGGACAACTCATCCTCGTGCTCAGAAAACCAGTCCTGGACAATGTGAGCTGTGTGAACAGGGGCTTTGTCGTCTTGGAAGACACCATCACCATCGGGGAACAAAGTTTGTACCATGGTATGAACTTGATCGGCCAAAATGTTCACATAAGTCTTGGCAGTCATGCGCCCTGAGACAGTTATCATGGGGCTAGCAGAGAACCACGATATGGCTGCCCAAACCATAACAGAACCCCCGCCACTCTTGGCAACAAGCAGTCTGTATTATAGACATGAGATGGCGTTCTCCAGACGTAAACTCGGCCAGAAGTGGGAAACAATGTGAAAGAAGACTCGTCAGACCATATTACTCGCTTCCACTGCTCTATAGTCCAGGCTTTATGACTTAAACACCACCTTTTCTTGTTACGGGCATTAGCATCACTGATGAGTGGCTTCTCAATTGCAGCACGGCCAGAAATTCCCTGTTTATGAAGCTCCGTTCTAATTGTTTTGGTCCTCACAGGGTTCGGTAACACAACATTCATTTCAGCACTAACTTTTGCAGCTGTTGTCTTCTTATTTTTCGTCACAATTGCCCTTAATGATCGTCTGTCATGATCACTCAGGACGCACTTTCGTCCTGAGTGATCTGTGATTTAGCAGATGATGTTTTTCCGCTTTTCAAATATGCGGAATAAATCTTCGAAACAGTACCTCTTGAAACACTAAACACCTCGGCTAATTTGCTCACGGAAGCACCTACCATACGTACTCCAACAATTTGCCCACGTTCGAAGTCTGTTAACTCTGACATAATGCAATTATGTCACCTCTGTTACCTCACATAACAGTACTCCGACAACAACTGAACTGTTTAGCACATTTACGAAGTTGTATAGGTGGCGTCAGTAGTCAAAAACGCCAGCGCCACCTACATATTTCATTAAAACCAATCTTTCTTTTCAAACATGCATTTCACAAGGTGTTTCCATATTTTTGTCCATCCACTGTAACTATCATACATATATCATTAATCATCAGTCCGTATATTGTGGATAAATATATATACCGATGAATGAGAGAGTATTTATAGTCTGACAAATAAAGTAATATTACATTTATATTTCCAAAATATAAAACAGGAGTACTATCAAAGTTACGTACTAAACTTCTATAAATTTAATGGTTTAATTCAAACTTCACTATTAATACTATTTTCTTTCCTTTTTAAATGTATTTTAATTCTGATACTACTTAAATTTAACAATGGATTGTTCACGTAAATTCCAATAGGTTCTTTTTAACACACAGTTTTAATTTAATATATCGCTTTCCACCTGATTAACGTGTGAATGAGACAGCACAATGCAGCCTCAAATATATTTCCGCCAATCTCCTGCTTCACTTTAACAGGGGCAAATGCAATAAGTCATCCACGAAGCGGCCATTATTTCGAATTAATCTATGTTCTGTCGACATAGGTGGTAATTTAAATACAAATGTAAAATTTCGCGGCAATAGAAACTTTGTTCTGTTTCCTACAACATCATTATAAAATTTGTATTTGCTAACATACAAAGAAATGTTCAACATTCTGGCAGAATATCCTCTTTCCAAACGTATGGAGTATGTAGCAAAAACAAAGTTCTTAAATTCAGTACGGACTAAACAAGTAATATTATTTTGAATGACCATATAACAGAAGATATAAGATGAGTACAGATATAAATAAATACTGTCATTTTTATCCTAAAATTACTGAGATAAAATGTGAGCAAATAATATTGAGTATAAATTTTGACTCCCGCATAAATTTTTGATATGTCAGTTTCTCAACTTGTTGAATTATTTAAGAAAAAAATGCATTTTTGCAATGCACAATCTATAGATAATATAAATAAAGGTCGATTAAAATTACTAAACTCCATTGGGGCTTAGTAAACAAATACTCTTAAATGAAATATGCTTTCCAGTATATTTATTTCACTGCTTGAATGCTCTCGAATAATTTAAAACGTATCACCGCTATGTTTTTATTCACATAGAGTAAAATGAGTTTATTTAAATAAACAGACGGAATTCTGGAATAATACATAGCTAAGTAAATTTTATGTATCATCCGATTTTACATCTTGTTATTTACTTTAATGTACTTACCAGCTTCTACATAGATTAACGTTCTTACTCAACTTTGCTAGCAGCGATGATAAACAAATTTCAACTCAGCAGGTACCCAAGAAGTACCGAAGCATTACTCCCTAAATTGATCCCTTAGTTGCTTATTTCATTATTATTTTTTGCGCGCAAAACATCTTTCAGATCATTGCATAGCATTAGGTTACGCAGTGGTGCTATTATCTGCTAACTTATGATTCAAGAAATCCTATAAGGTTTTTTTTTTTAAAGTTGTTCTAATCTAACTTTATTTTTTAAAATTTATTTTCCGATTTCAACTCATCTTCGAGTGAGTCCGTATTCTGCACAGTACACTGGCGAGATTCAAACGATGTAATCTTAAATCACAAATAACATAATTCAAAAGCTTTGTGACTAATGATCGACGGAACGCTGGACATTGTTAAAATTGTTTGAATTATGTTTCAAGTACTTAAACGTGAATTTATTGTGTTTTAAAAGATGAAGACTGTGAAGAGCACAAAATCATCTTCACAGAAATAGAGGACGGCCTCGAAAATGTTGATATAAGTCTTATACATTTTTAAAGAAATGAAAATTAAGCACAGTAGCAACAGTAGTATTTCTAATGGTAAAGAGGTAGCATAAAAAAACACAGTTAACTATGAGATATTTCTTTACTTAAATTAAGCGGAAATATTGAAAAAGTGAATAATTGACGAGAATAAGAATAAACTATTCTCAAAAGTGAAACACGTCTGCTCTTCTTGGCAAGGTAAAAGGGATTAAAACACAGATGATACTTATGAATCTCTATTGAAAACAGTTATAATCAGATTTTAAAATAAACGGTAAATAATCAATAATTATGTTACATTTTTATTATTTATGTATAAAATGCAATATGAATCGCAAAAAAAAATTATGCATTAATAACATAAGCCTCTACGCGCATTAAAATGTTAAAGAAATTTACCCGCATTACAGTGCTAAGGAAATAAAATAAAATTGGAGGTAAAGAGTCAAGATGTCTATTTGAAACGACTTTCACTTCTACAGATCTGCCTGACTGAAGATCTTTCATATATTACTTTGGAAAACGAAGCCAGAATATACACGAATGTCAGTTACCTTCTAACAAAACCGACGTTATGCCAAAAACACATTAAGAACCTTTATTTGTGACATCAAATTCACTTAGGTCTGTGCTTTGTAAAACCTTTCATCCATTGTACAAATGAATGAAAAGCTTAATGTTGTAAAGAAGGCTTAAATCGTGTTCAGACTCTAATACTTTTGCACATCATTTGAATTCTTATACTTCTAAATACACCTGTAGTTTTTGTAATGACAAACATAATTCACTTCGGCGTCGGAATCAGGACAGTTTCCGTTTGAACGAACCGCAGTCTCAGGCTCTGGAATATCCGCTTGCTAGTTATCATCAGGATCCAGAATTACATCTGGTGAAGAAATTCCGGTTTATTTAAAGGTAGTCACAAAATCGCAAATTTTTTCGACATAAAATGAGTACAAAAATAAAACTATTATTTGTTCTGGCAACTACCATATTGTGGCTACCACATGCATGAAGAAAACTTTAAAATGGCTGAGCGTAAAGCCACGTTCTTCAAAGATTCAATATTTGGATTCATTTCCAGTGGTCTTCTTGAAACAAGAGTTTCAAAGCGAAATAATCTCTCAGTCCGAAAACTTAAGAAGGATGCGTTAAAAAATTTTGAAAATGTGAAGCAGTGGCCAATGATTCCCTCCGAAGCCCTCCGAATAGAAATAAATAGAAAATATGATGTGCATAAACAGTAACACTTTTAAATGTTTATTTGTCGTTATCTTAAAGGAAATAATTTCCATTTCTGTTTCTTTCGTTTAATATACGAGTAATTTCTGTTAAATATAAATTTAAAAGTTTTTATAAGGAGATTTAAATTTGCTTCTGCAGTATTCTTTAATTTATTAATATTTTAAATCAACTAATTAGAGAATATAATATATGTGTTTTAAACCCTTTTTTCTTATTTCAGGTAAGAAATTTACATGATTATGCAATATATGAACTATCAGGTTTGGTGAGAAATATTTTTCATTGTTTTTTAAATATTAATTTATACTTTTAAAATATGCATTTTCAGACAAAATAACAAATTATTTTGCATACTAAAGCTACAAAATCATAAGCTAATAACAAGCATGATTGAATAGAATGGATGATTGGACACAAAGATATTAGTAGTAAAAATGCCTGGTTTTGCGTAACGAACCGTTTTTGCTATTGGAACGCAGACGTAATAAAGCTTTAGGCTTCGAAAATGAAACACATATTCCACTGTGATTTTAAAGATAAATTTCAGTTTTAAAATTGGAAAAATCAAGATAACTAGCTATGTATATGTGAGTTGGTATATGGTGACAAAAAGTAATTGACAAAACTGTTGCCAGCTTGCGAAATCTAGCCAGGTTACTGAGATACCAATTTATTCAATGTTAAATGTGCTTTTGCATTCTTACTTTTGCGGCATAGCTATCCTCTCTAGATGTTTTTCTGATAAATTACGCAAAAAAATATAACAATTTCACCCATAATTGCCCTAAAATCATCTATCTTTGTATAATGTTCATAACAATATAATTATATCAAATATTCGTTTCTTTGATTATTTTTTGTTAATAATTTCTTCTGTATTTGTGAAACATTAATACGTCCACAATGTTTGTATGTTTACTGAAACCCTTTTCCATTTTAAACAAATGATTTTACGAAGATGTCTGATAATTTTTTTTTTCTAATACACCCCACATATTACGAACGTACATTCACGGTAATTTAAGAAAACTTCAAAGTGGGAATAATACAAGCATAAGCATAATTACACTGCTGGCCATTAAAATTGCAACACCATGAACGCAAAGCAAATAAAGAAAATATATACTGTAGGTAAGGAATGGTCACTGCGAACCAGAGATGTACGTGTCGTGAACCCAATCGCTGTCAAAACCATCACACCAGGTGAAGGGCTCCTATGCCAACATCGAATACAAGCAGGTGACGTGCTGTATCCTCGGATCCTCTAGTTACGTATATAGCCATCCTCTAGTTACGTATATAGCGCGCAGAACGTGGACTTTTCTGAAAAGACATTACGCCTCTCCTGTATCCAGTTATGTCGTTCGATGCACCAGAGTCGCCGTCTCCTTCTATGCTGCATTGTCAAAGAAAGTCAAAGTAATGGTGGCCATGCTGATAGTCCACGCTGCTGCAAACGTCAACACTCTGTACGAATGGAGACTGGGGTTGTTGCAAACATGCCCGTTTCCTGACTAATGGTTCGTGATATGGTTATACGGTTTCTCAGGGCTGACCTCACAATAGGTCTCTCCTCTCGGGCATTAGTCATCGGAGGGTGTTGAGATCCCGCATCTCGTTCAATATAAAACTCAGCAACCCATTGATTCCATATTCGACTGTGTGTGTTTAAATATCGACCAGTGCGACGGGCGATATCACGGAATGATAACCCACAATCTCGATAGGCAACGATCCTGCCACTATCGAATTCCGACACTTACTGATAAGCATTTCTTCTTCTTATTCGAGGCATAACACGGTATTCTGATCAATCTCCGAATTTACAAAGCGCTTTCCGAATGAGAAATCCACTGCAAAATCCACGCTTTAATGCAGTGCGTCAGATATAGTTTTTCCCTCGTGCGCTGAAATACTGATATTTACATATCCCAAACTCTTCTCCCTTTCATGTAGTTTTGACGTTGTCAGATCATCCCTTTGTGTGTTACAATTTTAATGGCCAGCAGTGTATTAAATGAAAATGTCATCAAAAATTTGTGTTCAAAAGAATACCGGTGATAAGAATGTTAAAGAAAAACTTTGTAGATGATTTGCTTTTCATAGTTAAATTGGGATGTCGGGTCATTCAAACAGAAATGCATCGCTCACTGAAGATCTTGTCTAGCTAGTTTCCAAGTTAAAGTTGTGTCGCAATAGATTTCAGCAGTTTTAGAAGAAGATAATTTCTGAGATGCTTCTGTTGAAAGCTATAGTAAATTTATAATACAGAACTCACACTTCAGAACACTAAAGTCTTCACTCGGAAGAGAAACTGGAAGTTTTTTAATTTAATATTAGTTATTAGTTATTAAATCAGTTTATACAAATATACTTTCTTAATGAGTAATTTTCCCAATAAAATGTTAAACCATGATCAGAAAATAATGCATGAATTAACACTTGGTATGACTTAAGTTTAATTACATTTGCAAAAACATTAAGAAAATAAATTCAATGGTTTAAAAGAATGTATTACTTTTTTATGCGAACTAAGATGAAGAATTTTGATGGCGTTTCAAATGTATAAATCACCTGTTTATTGTATGTTTGTCTCTCATCCGATAAATGAAGCACAAATTCCGTTCCGAAAGCCAAAATATGATTATAAATCTTTTCACCTGCTGAAGCTGTCGTGATATGTCCATTGTCACCTTTCTAAACTCGCTAATTTGAACGAATTTAACTACAAATAAAATTTGTCTATTCGTTTTGTATTTTCTACTGCAACATTTTCCGTTAATGATAAAAATATATCTACTTCGAGATGACAGATTTGGATAAATTTATTTCCTGTTTTTTAGTATGTTTCTATACACTAGCGAATAAATTTGCATGCCACATGGATATATCTCGTCCTTAGAATGTCCGAGTGATGTTCGCAGCTCAAGTCACGATTTCTTTAATATAAAATATTTCAAAATTTTAATTTAAAGAAATAAGAAAGTGTAAGAAAAATGAAAAGTGTCCAAACATAGCTATGTCTATTATGTCATTGAAACAACTCATTTTATAAATTTTTCTCAAAATTAGTATTATTATGTAAAATTTAAAAAAAAAGTAATTTTTAAAAACACTCGAAAGTGAACAGTTGAGTTAAATAATTTAATAAAATTATACTGATTTTAAATCTAAGAATTAAATTCCATTGTGTATTTTGTGCTAAAGCTGGAATCAATTCATTTTAGTAAGAGCAATATGGACACAATAAGTGAAGGATTTCGCTTGACATTTCATACAGATGATAATTAATGAGATTTCGAGATTAAATTAAGCTGAAGTAATAATCGAGACAAGGGTATTACACACCGAAAGCCTATGCCCTAAATATTAATAACGTCTGAGCATCTGAATCTTTGCTATAAAGCCTATGGCTCACATCTTAGGTTCATTATAAAGCAAGATTAATTGGAAAAGCATCTGTCATGTTCTTCACTGTAATATTAAATTGAATTACATGCGGAGGCTTGCCTGCACATTCACCAATTAAAGACTCACTAAAATTTTAAAATTGCAAAAGATTATCTCATATCATATTTTCACTTCCTGAAACGAGGAAATCATGCACTATTTCCATAAAGTATTCTTTTATTTGGAAAATGTAAAACATGCAGACATATCTACTGAATGCCTTTAGCATTACTTCGATGTTATATAATACACATATATCTATATTTATATATATATTTTTTTGTTCGACATATATATATATATGTCGAACAAAACAGTTATGAGACTTACATTCACGTTTCTACATACAGATAGATCATGCACGCTTGTAGAACATATTCACATTATTTCACTAATAACGCGTTTAGGTTTCAATACATATGAATCAAAATAAATACTTTTTATCAAGAGATAAATGTTTCCAATTCAATTCAAAAGTTTAAGAGCAAAATTGCATTAAGTATTTTTTTTTTCCTTTTTTCGGCGTGATTTTGCGATAGCACATCCGGCTGGCAATCGGGAGGTGCGGTATTCCACTTCCCACGGGGTCATTAACATGTCTTGCGTCTGCTGCTTCGAAGAACCTAATAAGCCTGCAAGTGCCTCCCGAACTAAAACAGTATGGGTATTTATTAGTTTTACCTCTAGTAGCCTTCCAAAAAGAGGAGTATGTAAGGTATTTTATCCCTTTTTCTGGTGTGCCATGAGAATGTAGCTGAACAGTACTTCCGAATAGCAATCTGGAGGTCCGGTGTTTCAAAGACACAAATAAAAATTTGTGTCTTTGAAACTCAATAGAAATGGTAAATTTAGAATGAAATTAAAGAGCTCTTGCATATTTGCTCTCAACAAGTTATTTGATATTTTTCGTTCGCATAAACTATTTGAGTGTTTAGAAATATATATTTTAAATATGTTTTAGTAATTACCCTTAGTAGATGCACATGTAATATCCATTTAAATAATTTTATTTAAGATAGTTTAAGATAGTTACAACAGAGTAAGTTAACAGAAGTAAGGCAATGAGTACATGAGATTATGGAGAGAATGCTTTTGTGGAAGACTTTCTGAGTGAAACTCGCTAGTATTCACACAATCAGCAGAAAAAGTATAATATTTACTGTGTTCAGTAATTACAGCTCTTTGTTTTTAATTTCTTGTACGGTGTAAAGTAAGTATTGTAATCGTGACAAATTTCGAATGTGATATTTCAAGTGAAATATCTATTTTAGCCGTTCCTGAATCGATCTGGACGATTTTACTTGCCCGTCGTCTGTATGTACGGACAGAATAAAGTGTTCGTTCTTCCCAAACAGATTGTAAAATGGATTTAAAATATATTCAATAGGTATGTTTCGTGACGTCTGAACGTACATGTGTATATATCTTGCCTAACGCAAAAACGATTAGCCACAGACATTGAAATTTTATATAAGGGATTACTATAATATCGAATTATGTTCTATAGGAACAGCCCTAGTGATGACAAAGATAGTGGCATTTAGTAATTTAACGACAAAAACACGCGAAAATAATTAACACGAAGATAACACATAAAAAGAAATAGGAAGAAAAATTGCCCGTCCAATGGCATTATAAAAACGGAATAACATCATATTAAGAGGAATTACATGATAAGGAGAGTTTAG
Source organism: Stegodyphus dumicola (assembly GCF_044657685.1). Classification (NCBI taxonomy): domain Eukaryota; kingdom Metazoa; phylum Arthropoda; class Arachnida; order Araneae; family Eresidae; genus Stegodyphus; species Stegodyphus dumicola. The sequence continues at coordinate 90,415,143 of NC_140772.1, read as the reverse complement.
AGTCATGGCATGACAAAAATGGAATAACATTGTGAGAAGAAATTCCAGTCCTTCGGTTTCGAACTTCATCGTTGTTTCTGTTGTCATCTCTCGTCTGGCGTCTCTCTGCGAAGTGATTACGTGACCTTATTGTTGAGCGTGTTGGCATTCTTAGATGTAAAAAGTAGCTAGTAGAATAGTAATGTACATATAAAGTAATATAGAATATACAGGAAACTATCTTTTAGGAAGTTTGAAGTGAAATTTAGAAATCAAATGTCCAATACTGTGGTAATCATCAACTGGTTTTTGTAAATAAATGCACTCGAATTTTCAATTAAAATATTAAAGAAAAGTATAAAACAAGAGATGTATTGCTGATTTCATAGAAAGATCCCGATTTATCAAAGCGAAATGGAACCTCTCCATACAACCATCAATAATTCACGAAAAGCTCATTTTGTCATCTGGCATAGGTATAAATATCCCTTTTCAATTTTAGAATTCTATTAAATTTTTGAATATTGAAATTGCATTTTAACAATTCAGATATATCAATTAATCCCCCAGCGTGAGGATAGACTGTTAATTACATCTAAATTCCAAAATAAACTTCGCAGTCATACAGATAATACTTAAATCTAAAAGTGAGAGAAACTGAAATGAAAGTATGATGCAAATGAAGACAGAAAAATAAACTAATTTGTCAAAAAAAAAAAAAAAAAAAAAGACATTTTCTACAAATTAAGGCTAAATTTGATTTTAAACTCTAATGTAAACCCTACCCTAACAAAAGAAATTCCAAAATAGCCACATCTCGAAAACAAGTAGGAGACGCTGAGTGTTGCCAGGAGTAAAGCAGGAGAGAGAGTCCAATGTAGTAATATTATTTTATAATTGCTACAATTAGCTGGAATGGAAATTGGAAGTTGCCATTGGCACGAATTTTTGTACACCAGAAAGGACACAAATTAACAGATCAAAAGTTGAGTTGTAAGAAATGCAAAAATTAGGAAATGCAGAGAAACCTAAAGCTCCATTGTATGAGGTGCATTGTTACTATATGCAAATTAAAATTTATTTTTATAATTAAATATGGTTGAAAATCAATCCAAAGGAATGTTTTCTTAAATTCACTAATTTTAAAGTTCCCCTTCTTGTTTTTCTTCACTCTTTCTTTCTCTCTCTATATACATGCATCCTTAGCCGGCCTTTACTTTCGCAATCGTTGGGCGTAGTCCTATAGTTCCAATTACAGAAGAATTTCATAACAGTTTGTTTAAGAAAGCTGAGCAGTTAGTTCACAGATATTAGACTTCGTACTTTGAGCCAGATTAAATATATACGTAAAAATTAAAAGAAAGACAGGAAGTCTATTAAATACTCCCTTTTTTTGATACAAAGGATTCCCGTACTACACAAACACTAGAGGAACAGACTTCTAGGAGATGTACGGTGCATATGACTGAGATCAAGTTATTGTTACAGCTTACAAATGTCATTACAGGAACGATTTAATTCAAAAATTGATAAACAGATGTGAATCTCGGGCAATTGACAGAATACAAATATACAGAGGTAATTGAGTCAATATTTTTATACTGTTCATGTATAGTAGAATCAGTTCCTAGCCTCTCAAAATACAGTCAAATATCACTTTCATAAACATGGCTTTCGTTTAGAAAATGCCTCAGAGGACTTGCAGGCTATAGCCATAGAGTTTCAGACACCAGTGAGGGTAGTACAAAAATTCCTGTTTAGAGTATATTGCAATTGATGACGATATTGACAGAACTTGTTAAAAAACTGATTGTGATGCTATAGAAAATATAAAAGAACTGAAGTGAAAGGTATACCGTAAATGTTACGAACACTGCAAATTCTAAGAAAGATATTTAATTAAAGGTTTGGATCAGAAAAGCTACTAGCAGTTTTACAAACTTGAGAATACAAATAAAAAAACTAGTAATAAACAAAAGCGAAAACGGGCAGATAATATCTTTGTAAATAGTTTAAAATTCATTAGATGCTCTCTAATTATAAAAATATTTAAAAAATTTCAAAATAAATATTTAAATTATGAAAATACATTAATATTTAATTAATGTATTTATTTATTTTATATTTTGTGTATTAATTAATTGTATGAGTTGTTATTGATCTTATTAGGTGGGGTACCACAATCTGGGATACATAAATCAGTATAAATTAAAACAGCGTTTAATAAATTCAACTATATCTGGAATGAAAGTGCACCCTTACCCGGCTATTGGCTACTCAATGGAGGCTACTGTAAATCTAAGAAAAGTTTTAAATCCATTTGTCCATGATGATACGATATAGACTCAAGCTTCCCATAGCACTTAAGTATTTCTGGATAATTCATACAATAATAAAGATGACATTTCTTGACATAAAACAAGCAGATATGTTTGTTCTCCTTTTCTGTGATTCAGTGAACCTGAATTTATGCCGGCAATAGTTTTCTGAACATAGACAAATGGTTTTGTCTAAAAACTATCTAATCGCTATTCGCTTAGCGAATTATATCTCCAGATCAAAAGCCGAATTCATATTTTGTAATAGAAAGAGTGGTCGCATACAGAAAGTGATCTACAGAATTAGGATTAACAATGATAGCAAATAGTTTGAAACAAATAAATGAAGTTGTAATAGGATATGATAAATTATGATGATTTATTTAAATCAAGTTCTGTATTAAAAGTATATGGGTGTCTTTATATAGCTTTCGGGAAATTTGGCTGAAGAATCTTCACGTTTAAGCTGACACAGGTGACGACCTTAGTCTGCTGAACTTGAAAAATGTGGTTTCCCGGATATTCTCAAAATCAAAATAATTTTTTCGGAAAAATATTTTAATAAATTAGCACAGACTAAAAGATTTTGACCTAGCATAGAGCATAAAGCGCTTATTATATTTTTACGAACTTAATCTTTATGCCGTAGGACGTAAAAGGGAAATCAGCATGGTCATGATCTTTAATCTGTCCGTACCGTGCATGATTTTTAATCTTTCGATTTCGAGCAAAGCAGCACATATGTCACTCTAGATTATTTAATGAATAAATTAAGCTTTTGATCGTACGCTTTTGATTGATATGAGGCAATAATAGCCTGGTAAAAGCTATGTAAAGGCTAGTATTTAATTTAAAATATTTTAGAACATTCTTATATGTTTTATCATCCGTTGCTAAGTTTCGTCTTACTCACTACAGAAGTATTCATTTTTGAAGACAGTAGCAACTCTGATCCCCTCATTATAGGATAAAAGTATAGCGATCGGGAAAACATTTCTGTTATGCAACATTTCTAGACATTTCCATCAGAGATGTTTCCTTTCCATATACATAAGGAACCTTAGAGGGTATTGACCAGAAATGCTTCAAGGGGAAGAGAATAATCAACTTTTCTTCTTTGTAACTTGGTGTATAATCTTTGGCATCCGACTTCTTGATATCTTTTCAAATGTGTAATTTATATGGTTCTATCATGATAGATAATTAGCGAAAAAAGAGAAAAATTATGTAAAACCTTCAAATATAAATATAAGACGTATATGAAGGTATACCACTAATGGGCGAAGTATATATTTTAGGGTACACTGGAAAAATGGCCCAATGAAAAGTTTACCTTGTGAGTGCATTATAGTCACGAAAACGAAATATCATCTTCTGTTACTTTGTTGCCAACTTTCGCACACAAAAATAATTCATACGTCTATACTCCTATTTTTTTTATGATCAAACAATATCTGATGAGAACTATGTTATTGCTGCTAGACATAGTTTCTTCTCATATTCATTTCATGCCTAGCATGGCCACACAACAATATTTTAAAATGAAATGCTTTAGTTGTGATAATCTTGTTTTATATTCTATGTGTCATAAGTTTTTAAAGCCTCCCTAAAATTTATTTGCCAGACGCATTTCTATGCCATGGGTCTTGAACATTCACATTTTTTGACTGTCTAAAAAGCTCACAATCCAGATCTTCTCATTATAGCTTAACGAATTAAAAGCAGTAAAAATTTATCTTTTCTCTCTTTGAATGGATTGCTTATAAAACAACATAACATACATTCTTTTACGAGGTAATTACTTACCCGCTGGTGTATAGTATGTTAAGTACACTAATACTACAATTTCAAATTTTCAGAACTAAACAATGCACCAGTTCTATGTTGTCTTGAAATATAAATCAGCAGAAGATCCATCCCAATGATGGCTTTCATTTGAGCTAGTAAAACTGCTTGTCACATGGGACAGCAAAAGTCTGCAGTAGACTTGACTAGTACAACAAAATTCTCTCAGAAAAGTTGTTTTAATTGCTTCTGTTTTCCGCATTTCGCGGTCTTCTATCTCACATATCCACTGGGTGGAGGTCTAATTTAACCTATATTTTAGATTGCATTTTTGTGTCTATTTTATTCTACAATTATAAACAAAGTTTAACTATATCTTGTTGTCACTGCGTATAAACGGTTATTATTCCCAGCGAATAAAGAACGCATTTCTTTCAAGAAAAAATTTTGAAAATGAGCATAAGCGTCATTGTCTGTTAGATATATATCTACCTATAATTTGATATAAACACAATCACGCATTCTCATGCTCCTTAGATTATATTATCGTATTATGCGCAAATGTTTTCCGTAAAAATCTAAACACTTGTTAGCAAATAAAAGTGTGCTTCAATTATTAAACAATGACATTTGGTGTAAAATGCTATACATAATAACAATTTAGCGAACATATTCGCTAAAATAGTAATTACTGATATACATTCGAGGGTGGGAAGTTTGGTATTCTAATTTATATTTTTAAAAAAGATTGAGGAAGAAATACATTTTATATATAATTTCCGAAACTATGCGTTTCATGTAAGTCTTTTATACTACACTATACAAATTCAATTATAAGTCTTTAAAAAAATGAAAGCATTTGTTTTCCCTCGCGAATGCCGGTCTGTACCCCTCTTCCTCATACTCCTTTTGCGCAAATTTATATCTCCATTTGCACATTCGCCTCTTTCAGCTCATATGCAGCCTCGAGTAATACTTCGTGGAACACGAGAAGTTTTGCATCTGTTTTTTTTAATTAAAAAATCGTGCTGTTTATAAGTTTTTTTTTATTTATTAGTAACTGAATGGCAGGCATAACTCTTAAAGCATGATACATTATAAATTGGCAAAATTTCGGAATTCCAGATGAAGTTCATATATTAAGGGATGTTTGCATATAACATATGCAGAATTATTAACTCGTTATAAGTTTAGAATACATAGAGTTAAGAGAGAAATGTATGGTTTCCTAACTAGGTATTTTTTACTGCGATTTAGTTTATTAAAATTATTGTTATCAAAATAATAAGTAAAAGCGTCTTTTTGTTCTAAAATAAAATAATACTGTGGCTTGTGTTATATTTTTATACAAAATCTAGTTTCAGAATGTTAAATAATTTCAAAACATGAGTCTGCTGCATTATAAAATATTAAGGTCATAAAATGTTTGGATAGCAATTAGATTTATACATTTTATGCATGGAATTCGAATAAATCACTCGCCAATGTTTATATTTTTATTTTTTCGTTTAACAGTGTAAAATAATCGAAAGCCTTGTTTGGTAGACGCGAGCGTAATTTGAAATTTTCAGTTCGAAACCAATCATATTTCAGACTAAGTTTAAATTCTTCAACAATAAAATTTTCATTCGTTACTAGTATTTCTTCTTCTTTTCATTCTCATTAACTTCAATAAGTTGCAGTATATGTCCACGCTTTTCGAAGTGTAGATCACTTGTGGTTCAAGGTCGTTATGCACATTTGTAATTGATTTGCATTAAACTACACTTCACAAAAATTACATTCGTTCAATTTTTATTCGTTATGATGGATTTAGATTTGTTATAATAGTATATAAATTTTCATATTAGGGAAAGCAAAAATTAAATTATACATATAAATATAATTGATGCTTTATTAGATTTTATATAATTTTTTATTTTGTTTAACTTGCAACAGAATGGATTTTGTTCGCATTCATTATACTTTTCTCATAAAACTAAATGTATGTCTTGTGCATGTGCAATGACATATGAATAGTTGAAATTAATAAAATACATTTATGCAGTAGGTATACATAAAATGAAATACGTTTATTCGCACTGATGAAATTAAATTCAAAATTTGAATTTATTAGTTTCTTTTTTGCATAAAGTAGTAAAGTAGTATGAAAAAAAAATGTGTAGAAATGATAGTGTTAGAAAAAATAGTATTTAAAAAAAAAGTTTTCCTTTTTTTTCCTTTTTTTTTTTTTTTTTTTTTTTTTCAGAAATGTTTATTTACGAAGTAGTAAAATGTTAGTTTTCAGAAAATAAAATACTCTATGCCTTCTCAAATGTTTATGCAAATTAATTTACTATTATGATTGTTTTCTTGTAACTACTTCGAATATATTTTTCAACTTAATGGATCAATTCAATTTTTTTTAAAAAAACTAAATGTTTGACGAAAATAACTTGATTTTGAAACTACCTTTAACCTATTCGCTTCGGACGTTTGAGAGGAACTATCAAAGGAAACATTATTAAACATTTCTTTAGTGAGAAAAATTTCTGTTTTGTAAAGCAATATTCACGTTTCTGGTTGATGTAAACAATTACTTTTTAAAACATATTAATAACCATAGAGACGAGTTTTTTAATAACTTATCAAAATTTATTTAGTAATACAATTATCATTTTAAATATTCTTAATTGAGAAATATTCATGAAAATTTAGAGATGAAAGAATATTTTCAGTGCAGTACCATAAATATTTCCGCATTCGGTTTAATTTTCTGCTTGGCTGAAGCTGTTATTTAGTTACATTGTAGTTCCTCTCGTAGTAGTTTTTCTCGAAGTAGTTTTAAAAGACCAAGTTTTGTTACATTTACTCAGATAATGCGCAGTGTATGATACAGTGCGAGCTATTTTAGATAAGTAAATTTATACTTATTTTGAGTAAAATCCTTGAAAATTACATTTTACAGGATAGAATCAAGGTAGAAAATGCTATGTGGAGTTAGAATTCTTTTCCCCTTGCTAGCTTATTTAATTACATAAGATGTAAGCGACTATTGCATAAAATCACATGTATTTCATTTTCTTTAAAGTTCTAAGGCAGATCTCATTATCAGTTGGAGAATTTCAGAACCGATGGGATTTATTGAATTGTAAAGCAATTCGGAATTGGATTGCGTGAAACAAATGAGAATCAAATTTAATTATAAGTTTTTATTTTGCGTTTGCATTCTATCAGCAATTTGGATATGAGTATCCTCTTCCCAATTAAAGAATTATTTGACATTCATTATCAGTTTAAAAATATTAATTCCATTCAGTATGTAGTTCTAGAGTTTGCAGCAAGTGAGCTTTTATTTTACGAATAGGGAATTCTAAACGAACCATTAAAATTTAAATTTGGGAGTAATGAATTTCCTTAATTTGGAGCCCGAATTTTTACGATTCCTGATAAAAATTCTTGGCATTGCATTGTAGATAAATTTAACAAAAGCTCATTTTACAAAAATTAGAATCGGAATATATATTAAAATTCTTATGTAAGCTTCATTTAAGGAATTATTTTTGCTCTGACTGTTGACGCAAACATTAAAGTTTTGAGAATTTTAATTTCTTTATCAAACGAAAATATATGCAAAAGATATGTTTCAACATTAGTTTTTTAAATTCTGAACCACATTTTAAAAACATAGCTTTGCCATATTGCATTATTTTACTTCCCAATGAATGTTTCAAATATATTCCAGATATAGTTTTGGATGTTAGATTTTAATGTCAGGTAAATGATTAGAATGTTATATATTAAATAAAACTGAAAACGTCAGCTTAAAAACAAATGCTGAGAAGACGGATATAAATTTATGATATAAAAATAAGTAAAAATGACGCAACATATTTCATGGCAAAGAAATTTAACTCTAATAAATTCTAAAATCTTGAATTTTTTATATGAATAAATTGAAATTAAATGAGTTTTAAATCGAAAATATATATGAAAACAGAGGGTCAGAAAAATATTAAAAAAATGACTGAGGCTTATTAGAGTAAGCTTAATATCTTGGCAAGTAATATATTTGGGGCAAAAGGAGTGAGATTAATGAGTAAATAAATAAACTCAACTTAAATATAATGGAATATTAAAAGAAATATAATGGAAGAAAGAAAAATAGTACAATATTAATGGCATTTCGAAACGATTAGCACCGATGAAGAACCGACATTTTTCTACTACATACCGCATATATATATATTTTTTTTGTTTGTTTTGCTTGATGTCGAAAAGCATACGATTAGCTAGCAGTTTTGAAATCATGCAATGACTATCCAATTCGTTAATCTTTCATAATCATGCAATTAGTTTTTTATCACTTTTGTTTTAAATGGTGAACGTTTTGTAATCTGCGATAATTTTAAAACTTTCCAACTGATACATACTTAGGTATTGAAACTTTAACGTAATTGACGTCAAATAGTCGAAAAATCAAGCTCGTTTTGAAAAAAATCTTCCAAACACCGGAAAATATTTAAAAATTTGTCATACTAATTTCATTAAAATGACTTTTTCTCCCACTCTATTCGATGCTGCAACAGTGAAAACAATCTTTACCACATTTTATGGTCATCTGTAAATAAAATTTTAAGCTTGCCTGATTATCATAAAGTAATTTCAAATCGATTAGAAATTTTTTAACATAGCCATAAACACTATGAGTGAGCTAATAATATTAATAATAATATTTTATTAGAAAATAAATATAATTTGATAAACGAAAATTTCAATAATATGATTTTTCACTTAAATGGGACTAAACGACCTATAAAACTTTAAAAATTAAAATAAATGAAATTACTGAATAAAAATTATTAACTTAGTTTAATTTATGGTAGGAGAAATTTATAAATAAGGCAAAAGGGCAATCTTAGAATTTGAATAAAAGTCTATCGATTTTAAGGATGAATGCACATAAATGCTTCTTAAATTCTGAACGAGTTTAAGATTGGCATTTGCCAATTATTTTAAACTGGCGTCTTAAATTTCTAGCTTGAGCAATTTGTTCAGCAGTTTCGTTTTTCCTTGTGGGTTTTGTAACTTAAGAAAACTGTCGTCGATCATTCGAAAACCAGGCAAAAAGACAAATATTGCTTGTAATAGATTTTGTATAATATTCTATTCAATTCGGCTGTCATGGCATATTCCCTTTCCTTGCGGAAGATGACGATTCTAAATTAGAGGTTAAGCGTCCGATTGGAAAGGAAAACCTCCGTCTCTCTGTGACCCAGAAATCAAAAATACAAAATTAAAGCTTAGAGATCTGAACTTTAAAACGTTTAAGAAAAGCTGTATTAATATCAATACCATTAAGTAAAGTAGAGATATTTTATTCGTGAAGTTTCTGGAAAATATTATTTCTCATCTGAAAGCATGGATACAAATAATTTGGGATAAAGAAAAGTGAAGTGAAACTTTCACTAACTCTCGTGAGACCTAGAAATGATAAAAACAAAATTAGAACTCAAAGATCTGAACTTTAAAATGTTTTGAGAATACCATTAATTTAATGAAGTAGATGTTTTTTTATCATTTATTAAATCTTACTTCTCATCTAAAAGAGTATTTCCAATAAGCTTTGAAGATCTTTAATTTAAAATCGTACAGATACCAACCTGATCAGGCGAAGATGTGCCACAATTGCAGACGCCAGGCAGGAAACGCTGTTCCGGAAGTGACAAAGTAGCAGTAGAACGTATCTTAGTTTTACGAGTCTAGTTAACCCTTTCCGGCACGCTAACTTTTAAAGTCGAAGTTTTGATAAAAAAAAAAGGTAGTCAGTCTAATTAGGCCTAAAGGAGTACACAAGTAAAATTTTGAGAAGATAGCACTTATCGTTTTAATTCTGTGGGTGTGCCCGAAGTGGCACCGAAAAACGATTGAATAGAGCTTCGAAAAGAGTGCTGAAACGAGCATTGTTGTCAATGAACTGACCTATGAGATGCGGAGAAACAAAGAATACAGACTCTTAGTTGTCCTAGATTATCGGTGATCCCGGTCTGGGCACACCTTGTGTTCGCCATTTGAGACAAGATTTCAAGGTAAAAATTTAAAACTAATGTAGAATAAGGAGATTAGCATACAGCCAAAAAATAACATAGAAATTTCTTTTCAAACAATTCCTTTTATACCCTAAAAAAATTTGGAAGATTTCTTTGAAAAATGACGGTTTTAAAAAACTAAGCATGGATAAAATATATGGACTGGTTTGTGTTGAGCTGCCATCTACTATAAATAAAGAAGGTTCAGAGTAACCTATAAAACCTTTTTCATTCAATTTTTCTGCGTACAGAAGGAAGTTTTTAGGTGTGTCCAGACCGGACACACTGTGCCGCAAAGGGTTAACGCAGAATTCCACCGTAGCAGAAAATGATGATGCTTAAAATGCAATTATTCAGGAATTCGAACAACCATGATATACAGATGCTGATTGGTTGAACATCTTTCCACATCTGACTGCCATTCGTGTTGTAAAGAAGAAGCAGTGCATGTGGTTATGTGATTTGAGGGAGATAAATGATTGGACATAGTAAACAGAGCAAAATAATGTATTATCCGAAAATCTGGGGAAATGAGTAGGAGGAACCATATGAAACTAGAGTCAAGAAACTCATAAACGTAGATTATTATTTCTAGAACCTGGAATTTCTTCAGCTTCAGATCCTTTAAAAGTCAAAAAATGTGCTTAATTGTTTATCTGTTTTTAAATTCTATAAACTGTGTGCTCTAACAATATATAATATGTATATATATATATATAATAAAATATATATTATAAACTGTGTGCTCAAACTAAACATTATTATGGAAATCTTAAATTAGTAATATACACAAACGCCGCATTTAGAACATATTTTTAAATTAGAATTTTAATAATTCTATACTATATTTCTCTGCTGTTTGTTAGATGAAAAGTTTTATTTAAAGTAGGTATGTTCTGTTTTCTTTTTCTAAACTGAATTTTTTGTTGTTTTTTGTACGCATGCAATTTACATAGATTTTAAGGTCAAAGAGCATAAAAATGCAATTATAGCGCTTTTACCCAAAATAATATTGTTTTGTTTCTGTTTCCCACTGTAAAACTGAGCAAATTATTTACAAAAGACTATTATTTCAGAATTACTAAGCGAATTAAAGAATTGCATAGTACTAAAAATATTTTTTGCTTAATGATAAAAAACTAAAATTTATTAATCAATTTATAGCGAAAAATCTGACACTTACTTTCTAATATTCTTCCTAATTCGAACTCCATGGGCACAACTAATTCACCTCAAATTCCATAGTTTTTTCCAACGCAAAATTATTGAAAAACAGGAAAAAAAATATCTCTAAGAAAAGAGCTTTTTGAAATTTTCCACAATAAAAACCTCATTATCTACCAAGCAATGCATTTATTTATTTTGAACGACGTGAAAGAATATCTTCTTTTTATTTTTTTATCTTATCCTTTTTTGTGTGTGTCTCATAAAAACTTATAATCCGCTCTATTATCTTTTCGCATTCGGGCACAACATTTCTTTAAAAAGGCATTCATTAAGAACATCGCGGTTGAGGAAGCCAGACACATATTCTTAGTGAGTTTATACATTCTAATCCTGATATACCTTTAAAAAGTTATCAAGTAAACAAATTTATGTGAAATTCTGTTTTTAGCACTTTTTAATTACTATATTTAAACTTCAAACCACCTCCCTAGGGAAAAAATATTTTATAAAATTTGTATTGCAGAAGCTAACAAATAAATTACAAGAATATTAAATTTTGCATTAATGTATAAAGCCCGCTTTTAAATAACTAGTTTTTTTTTTTAAAAAACGAAATTTTCTTTTTTTTATAGTGAAATTCTTTATGTTTTATTTAGCAGCAACAAGAAAACAATACTAGCAGCACAATATTTTTCTTTTGTTCTGTGTTTATTAATCATGTATTCTTTTTGTGTCATACTTGCTCTATAATGATAGGAATTACTAAGCATATGAAAACAATATGTTGTTATTTTTGTGTAATAAATGAAAAAGATATAATAACACACCTCGAAATCTTAAACAAAATATATTGTGAAGCAAAACTTTCCAGAATATTATTAAAAGGAAATTACTTAACCACTTCACAAATTTAAAAATTATAAAAAATTAGAGAGAAAAATATTTTTTATAAGTCATCCTCTTTTTATTGCAGAAATTACGAGACATCTGTAGTTTTATACTTGCGTATCAGAAAATCCCTTTTAGTCGAAAAATTAAATATATGGGGAGAAAAATAAAAATTATTACTCCTCTAGATTATTATTGGCTTTCTCACATATTTCAGTATCAATAATAAACTCATTTTACACATTTTGATATTTCATATGCATTGCACTGCTTGAAATTTCAATATGCAATAATTTCAGCTCCGATTTAAATTATTCCCTTGCTATAAACAAACAGAGAAGCGGTTACTTCGAATCTTTTTTCAACTGAATGGATCAATTAAATTTAAAAAAAAAAAAAAAAACTGGTTATAAGATTTTTAGTTATAAGATCATTATCAGAATCATAGAATCCTCATAGTATCATCTTGTGAACGGATAAAATGCGAAGAAATAGAATTTTGATGAAGCACATGAAGAATTTTTATAAAAGTTTCACAAAATTTCAATCAAATCTTAAAGTTTGTAGAAGCTTGTTAGGATCTGATTTCTTTTAGTACATTTTAATAAATGTTACATTTATGATTAATTTTTTATGATTAATTAAGATTAGAAATTTTAAAATTAATTTTTATTGCTATTAGAATTATCCATTTTGGCTCGCAACTAGAAATTAAGTATAACCAGTTGTTAATAAAACTTAACGTCTTTACGGCCTTTACTATTCATAATAATAAATTTAAATGTAGGTATGTTGAAGAAACCATGTTATAAGGTATTTCTCCCGCTTTCCTAGCGTGTCTTCTTGGTGTAGTGGTTCTGCACGCTGGGCCGGTATTCCAGATGTCCGTGGTTCGATTCCCGGCGAATGCAGTTGCTAATTTTTCAATCTCTCTTGCTTCCAAATATCCTAATGTATCTACAATGTTAAAATGAAATTTGCAAGAAATGTAATCCACATTGTTCAAACAATATCGCGTGCTTTGTAAGAAATCATTCAAATATGAAGGGTAAGGGGAAGCGAAATATTACCCTATCATAAGATTGAATAAATCTAAGTAATCAGAATCACGCTAGCAAAGCTGAGAAGTGTTTATATGAATTTATACATTGCAAAATTTAATTATAAAGAATTACTGGAATTGTAATTTGAAAAGCCTGTTTATTTTTTTTATAAATATAAGCCTTTAAAATAAAGCATAAAAAATTAAGTTTTCTGTAGTTTGAATCCTATTATTTGTTCAGTAATAAATGAAAAGTTTATAGATTAATCTCTGCCAATTTTTTTAATCTTCTAAAAAGTGTACATTTATCGTTATCAACTTAATTAACCGTACATCCTTTTTTTTTTTTCCGAAAGCGTCCATTATTTGACTTACATTTGAAGAACGTGAAAAATAAGCTTTCTAACGTAAACATTCTCACATTGTAATCCTCACATTTTCTTAAGAAGGCATCCAATAAACTACCGCGGATTTATATGCAATATTACTTTTACCTACCACATCGCAAATTTGATTTGTAAGGTATTTCGTTCCTAAGAGAATTCCTTGGATTGTTTATTGGAAAGAATGTATTGCTTATGTCTCTTAAAGGGTAAGCCTTTAGTCTCACGTGAGGTTCAAGATTAATTAGGCTAATTAACACAGCTTCTTTGTTCAGAAGATTTGGTAACGATTTCTCTCGTTTTCTTTCTTGAAGTTTTCCTAGGAGACATAATTAATTAGTCTTATTTGTGAAATCAAATTTCAGACAAGCAGAAAGACAGCTAAGGAATTTCTTTATGATATGTAAATGTAAAAAATTCTGATTTGTATGGGAATGGAACTACGCATGATGATACAAAGTAAACTAAACGCAGAAGCATTAGGTTTATAATTTAATTATTTTCTTAATCATTAATTAATTAATCTTTTACATTGATATGAAATTCGAATTCAGCGCAAATCTGCAGTGTCTCAGATGGAATTTGTGAGAATTGATATTTTAAACAATTGTATTTTAAAATTAATTTAGCTTGTACCATTACCTGATGTTGGAATGTATGGATGCACAAAAATACATTTATATCTTTTAGTCAATGAAGACACTGAAGTAATGATATATTATTATCTTTTTGATTTCATTTTTTATCCTTACTAACTTATTGTAACTGCGCTAAGCTTTTCAGATTCAGCATTGAAAATTATGAGATTAAGTGTACAGTCTAAATATTAAATTTCAAGATTATACTTCAAATGTTAGGTTATTAAGAAAAACTAAGCATATGAAATAATTACAACACAAATATATGCATATTAACTCTTACCAAATATAATATAAAGGCATTTTAAAGTGAATGAATGCTACCTAAGAATTTAGAAAATGCATTTGTAGCATATTCTCTTTATATATATGGTAATATATTGATTGCACCGACCAATCGATCTATTTAACTATCTGAAATGTACTAATATGAAATTATTTAATATTATGTACTATTTAATAATTAATTTATTATTTTTAAAGGAGATAATATTTGCTTAGTATTTATCATTTCGTTTCTCCAAAGTTTATAATTAATAATAAGAAGAATGCTTTTTACTTCCTTTCTAGTAAATGTGTATGTGACCGTTAAAGTTACATCAGGCCTATCATTGGCCTACGGGTAAAATCACAGATCACTTGTAGTTCCGACTTGGTTTCGATCTAGGCGAACGGGCTGGCTACATGGTGGTTTTCCTCATGTGTAACGTGTATGCAAACCAGGTTCCCTTAGAAAGTCGTACACGAAAGGTAAAACCACTCCCTTAGGCATACAGCTCTGGTGTGCTTTGCTATAATCAACTAAACCAAACGAAACCTAAAGTTATTTCAGCTCCTCCAAAAATTCGAGAAATGTGGGAAAATATTAAATTAAAAGTAAATGATTTTATATTTTTCGTGATGTAATCAGGGTGTGTGCGTCTCGAGAAATGGAAAAGAAATATAGCCTGTTTCTAATCATCCAATACGCATTTCAGGTGTTAATTTATATTTTTATAAAAATATTCATTTAGAAAAAAGAAATTAAAATATACTTCAGTTGCCCAATTCCAACAGGCCGGAAATGGAAAAATAATATTTGGCTGCTATTTTAAAAAAGAGATACAGTAAAAACTGAAAGTGGCCGTTGCATGACTGACCTAAAATAAAAAAGAGAATATATTGGAACTTAAAGTTACCTGTTGAGTTTGTCATGTATAATTCTGGTCTAGAAGATTAAGGTGGAAATAGTGAAATGTTCAGTAAAACTTGCTTATTGTCTACTTCAAGGAACACCTAAATAATCAAATTTATTGGGAAATAAGTGCTTTTAAATGCTGCGAAAATAATGTCTCTAGCACTTATTAGTAAACTTAAAACTTAATTTAAAACAACACCCTCTTATATATGATATACGTTATAACTCGTACAGATAGATAATTCTTTTATTCAGGGAAATTATTTCTCTAGTTAAGGAATTTTCAAACATAATGTATGACATTAAAATTTGCTGTTTTCACATATTACTAATAAGTCGCACATAAAAACGGCAATATTCGAGGAAACGAGGGAAACAAAATATATTTATAAGGGTGTCACCCCTCCCAGTAAAGATATTTGTTCACTTCCGTACTTCTCCACTCTCCTGATATTTACTACAAGCTTTGCCCTTCCCGGACGTCATAGATTCCTATTCCTCTCAAATCAACTATACCTTTATGTTTTCAATGAATTCATTGAACTTGAGCGTTGGAAAAGGGCTCAGCTTGTTTGTCTACTAACCTTGTTGTTTAACAGAAAATTATTTTTACTTAGAGAGCCTAATTTTAGAATGAGCATTTTGACACAAGATAATTTACAGTAATTAAACGAAAAATTATACGTATAATTTTTGTGGTCTTTTATAGTATAATTTTTTGGTCTAACAGTAGTTGCAAGATCATTGCATTTAAATTAGAAATTTATTATGGCTTTGTGTTAAGACATAAATTAAACGAACAAGCCAGTCCGGCTGTCTTAGAAAGAAAAAAATAAAACAAAGAAATTACGACTGAAATTCTTCAGAGAATTTTCGCCAAAGTTCAAGCATCTAAATTTGTAATGGCGTCTATATCTCTCTTGTAATTAGAACGGCTAACAATAAAAATGCAAGATGTCATTAAATTTTACCCTCTGAGGCAATTTATTTGAATCATTTATAATTAAAATTCTGGGCTTCGGAATATTCTCTAAATTGCACATTCACTCGGTTTGTGCTCAGGAATCCCTTCCTGAGTTAATATCCTCGAAGTAGGGAAGAGAATTTAGACAGCATTTAAAACTTTTACATTTCACGCAGGCATTTAAACATTCATTTGCTACTTCCTGACTATGGAAATTGTGTCTTAATCAGATTTTAACGCTGTTCCATTATTTTTTGCTTTACAATTACAGGCTTCTACGTAAAGTGCGAAATAACATTCACGTTTTGCCATCCGAATGAAAAGTTCTCGAATAACGCTCATTAAGGGGATAATTACAGCCAGAGAGCTACTAAGAACCAGCACGCAATTCGACCTGCTTTTACTCTGCAACGTACGAGCTGCAGTTAAATAGCCATCTGAGTGTGTGCATCTCCGCTATTCTTAATATAAATAACGTGGAAACGGATGCATATCAAGACAAAAGAGTTAGTTTAATTTCAGCTTATCTTTTCAACTTTATTACCCTTGTCTTAATAATTTCTATAACTCGATGTAGTCATGATGAGAGTGGGAAAAGAGAAATGAGCTATGTTAGAAATAGAGGAGTTTGTTGGATGTTGAAGATAATTTTCCTTCCCAGTAACTTATTAGCTAATTCAAGTAGCTTAACATTCAGAAACTACAAATAATGTTTGAGCTTACAGCTCGGCTTCTTATAGTGTCCAGAAGGTTCAACCAATTTTTCAGAGTTGTTACAGAATGGCTTTCGAAGAAAAGCCTCCTTTACTTATTTTCAACATATTTTGGATATGTTAATTATTATTATTATTTGGTGAATTTTAGGAACTTTTATTACTATTTATCATGCTCAGAAATTTAATTCTGTTTTTAATTTATACAAAATATAAATTATTTCTAAGTAACTTTTAAATTCCATGAATAATATTGAAACCAAGTTGCTTGAATTCTGCGAATTACTAAGTCATTTCTGGTTTTAGTAATTATTCAAATGTGTAAATTGCTACTGCAAAATTGTTCTATTTCTGAGAGAGAAACTGTAAAGCTTCTTTGGCAATATGAAGAAACTCCAATGATAAAAGTTTTTTCTGTGTTCCAATGATGGAACACAGAAAAAACTTTTATTTAACATTAAAAAAATGGCGACATACAAACAAGAAGAGAAAACATATGCTATCATTTAAAATAAATTACATTCTTCCTGTGAGAGTCGCACGAGGCACTCGAGTCTGGTTTCAAATATTGCCATTCACAAATACCTTAATGTTCATATTCTATTTAATATTTCCAATTTTTGAAATAAGTTGAGAAGATTAGTTACTTTGTTTTGTACTCATGAGTGGGAATTTTCTGTTGATTACAAGTAGTTTATCTTGAATTTACTGGTAAATCGTAATAGATTTGATTTGAGATAATGAATTTTCTTTCTTGGTTGGACTTGTTGCTGAATTTGGGGTTAATTCTTGTTTTGGCTTAATTTTGTATTTGACTTCTTAGTGTCAAGTTTGTTGTATCAAGTTTTTGTTTTGTTTTTGGTGGTTTCTGCCAAGGTCCGTAAAATGTAAGTTCTCTGATGTTTAGGTTTTGTGGAAAAATTGAGATTTCTGTGGTTCTAGGAAAATGGTAGAATTTGAGTTGTAGATTTGATTTGTGAGATTTTTTAGGGATTTTTGAGTTATGAGTTATGAGTATTTTTTTTTTTTTTTTTAGTTTAGCACTTTTGAGAACTTTGCATTTGTTGCTTGCAGTTAGGTCTTGCGTGAAGTTGTAATGTCCTGAAAGCTCGTTTTCTTGTAAATACTTGCACTTCATGGTGGCACTTGACCTCTTACACGGGGAGAAACAGGAACTATCTGAGAAAACTATTGTTGTATCTTTTTCATTGTGTTGGTTCAGGATTGTAACGTTTCAGTCAGCGCACTTTTCTTTCCGAGATAAGAGATCTTATGTTCTCTTTCAACGTGCCTGGAGGTTTGCTTGATACGTAAAGTTTGAGCCTGTCATTTATAATACAGCGCTTTTCTCAGCTTACATGGACGCGGTAAAGAGTTACTTTGTTTCTTTTGTTTGGGGGAGGTGTTGCTGAAAGCTGCTGCTCAGGTTACTATACAACGTTTTGGAAGAGTCTGATGCAGAATAGATCTCAGTTTTTTTGCCTAAAAATGGGGGGTTTGTTTTGAACACTTTGTTGATTTGTGATATTTTATTTAGTGTTCTAGTAACGTGCTTCAGTCCAGCTTTGATTGAGTTATTTGACTAGTTTGAAAATTTTTTGGACTTAGTGGATTTTTAGAATTACTGAATTTTTTTTTTTTTTTTTTTTTTTTTTTTTTTTTTTTTTTTTTTGTTGTCTTATTAAGGGGACTTAAATATGGTGTTGTCACTCACTAGTGTTTACTTTGAGGTTTGAAATTTTTTTTAGCGACACTTCACTCTTACTGGTTGATTTTTTTTTGGCTTGATTATGGTTTAACATAATGATTATTTGTGTATTTGTTTAGGTATAGCAGTTTAACAAATTTTTGTTTAAGTATCACTGATCTCAATGCTCATGTGAATTATGTGCGAAATTTTTACAGTTTAAGTGTGTTTTCATTTTATGTGTATATGTGTATCTTGGTAGTTTCTGTTTGTAAATTTTGGCCAAACGGTATTTTGTATATGCATTAAGTTGTATTAGTTTTATTTTTGTGTGTCTTGGAAAAAATTCTAATTGGTATTTGCACAGCGTATTCTGTATGCTATTTTCGGAATTGATTTTGGTTGGATTGAATTTTTGGACAGTCACGTTATCCTTCTGATTTTTGTGTGGGGTATTTTAGGCTGGTTCCGAGGTCCCTTGTGTTGTAACGTTCTTTTCTTTCTAATGCTTGGCCCTGATCAGGCCGCTTCTGTTCTTAGACGTGATTGTTCGGGATTCGTTCTTGGAAGTTATTCAATTTCGTAGTACTTAGGGGGTCTTTACTCTTTGAATACGGTCATGTGACATATTCTATTTGGATTTGTTTGAATTATTAGTGTGTTTATTTTCTCAGGAATTTATTTTATGTATATGCGGCGCATTAATTATTTTATTATTATTATTTTTTTATTTATTTTTTTTTTGGTGTGAACAATTGGATTAGATTATTTCTTTCTTCGGGTGTGAGTATCCCAACAAATTCAGTGGCTTATCTATCGTCAGGGAAAAATTGACAGATAAAGTCTTCAAGTTTGAAGTTCTTCAAGTTCAAGTTTGACCAAGTTCTTCCTTGATCGAATGTGAGACGTAGGGGGGTGTAATCTGGTTTTTCTTTTTAGGTCAAGTTTCTTGGCTTGTATTGTACTAAACTGTCAGTCAGCTGTTTGTGTTTCGAGCACTGTGATCTTCTACTAAAGGGTATTGTAGTGCTGAGTTCTTGCATTACGGGGTTGTTGCTTTCACTTTCTCGCGTTGAAGGCTGCAGGGGGAAGTTGCTAACACAATGATTTCTAACTACAGGGTTTTCCCTCGCTTGCATTGACAACTCCGTACTCATTTAATGTACTCCATGATTGTGCTCAGCAGTAATGGTCACCATAGTAGAATGTTTTCGACCTCAGGTGAAATTGTTTACATTAATGGAAAGGAAAAAATGAATAGATAAATAAACATTCCACAAATGTGGCCACACAGAGACTGCAACACTAGTGTGATGTAATGAACTGAAATAAAAAAAAAAAAAGAAATTCTTTTTGTCATAAAATTCTTGAATTCTTGATCTTAGACATATTTTGTTTTTTATTAAGCCTTATTTTTTTATTTATATTTTTGTATGTGTTCTGAATATTTCTAGGTTTAATTAAGTGATTTAATTGATGATTTTGATTAATTATTTTTGATGATCTTCCTTGAGTATTTTAATTAGTAATTGCTTTGATTAATCTTGTTGTTGTGCTTGCACATGTTGGATTTGAGATTTAATGTGTCAGTAACGTCACTGTTACCAAGGAGTCGTGTGAAATATTGGTACATTATGTTATCCTTTAGCCTTATTGCACAGTATCAGTCATGGTATTTCAAGAAGTGTCGGTCTTCTAAATCTTGGTACACCAAAATTTAATTCCTTAGTGGAAAGGGATGTTATGTGGAGAATTTGTCTGATCGCGTTGTAAAAACAAGGAGAATGATTTTCTGATTTATGGAAATCTTAATTTTATTTGATTCTGAATTATTTATTTTAATGCTTTAATTTTGGGGAAAAACAGATGCTTCTGGGAATATTATTTAGTTTAAAAGAGTATTATTTATTTTTCTTTTATTTGCAATTTTTGCACAAGCTTTCATTCATTGTGAAAAGAAGCAGGGTAAGGGAGGCAATTTTGCTAAGTCATGATTTTGCGCGCTTTGCCCTTTAGAATGTTTTAGAAGAAATTTCATTGTGCAGTTGACCTTAGGACAGGAAGTACGTGACAGAAGGGTCAGAGGTTGCCACTTAACTTTCGATGTAAGTCATTCAGATTTTGGCGATTGAGGGTGCGGTTGTTTGCTAAGTAAAGAAGGGCGCACATGCGCGATCACCGTTATTTCCGCATTCAGGGGTGGAAAACGCAAATTTTGCCCAAATTAAGGGGGCGATAATTGAAGCCATAGTGGGAGCCCGCGTTTGTGAAGGAGACGAAGAAAATTCGAGTATGAATCACTGACTTGCTTGCAGAACTTACTTTTGGACGTTACTCTTGAAACATGCTTGAAAGCGAAAGAAAAGATGTAATTTACGAAGAGAGATGTTTCCCGGCGGGGAGCGGCAAATATGCTCCCCGGCCGCGTTTTGGCTAAGAGGCGAAATTGATAAGTGTACGAGTTCTGCTGATAGATTTAAAGACTTTTGGACGTTACTTTTTGCCCGACTTTGGACAAGTTTTGTTGAAGAATTTAAGACTTTCAGGATTAAGACTTTTTGTCGGACTTCCAAGGCTGAAGGATTTGTTAAGTTTCTGTGGATGAATAAGTGGTGAGTCAGGAGGATAACGGCGGACACTATCCGGCCGTCGCCTTGCTGTCGAAAAGAAAAAAAAAATGATCCAGCGAGTATTAATTTCCAAAATTATTGGCCAAGTGCCACCCCGGCAAACGTGAGATTTTGTACTCGACATCCTGACTGCGAGCTTGAAGATTCTGCTCGGGTGCTGGTTCGAGGGCTTGTTTTCTACAGGGCTGTGCGAGCGGATTCTGTTGCCGAAAAAGAATGGAGTCGGAGTTATCCGGAATTGTCCCCAGTGGCACCGAAAAGCGTGAGACTCCTTAGACGCCTGTGTTCCCCTTACGGAATGAAATTTTTTAGGAATTATGGTGGAATTATAACCCCTTGAATTTTCTCCCAGAATGCAAGGCCAGCCCAATACCTTTCCGTGTGCGTTTCAAGTCGTCAAAATCACAGATAAGTGCTTTATCAATTTTCCTTAGAAATTTTGGAAATTGGAACTTTACCTAAAATTGAATCTTAAATTCAGTCTAATGATACTGAATTGCTTCCTTTTCCCCCTTCTTAATTGACCGAGACAAACCTTAAGGTCTTTATATGAATTAAGATGTAATAATTTAAGTTGTTTGTGTAATCTTCCTTAGAACAGATGTGAATTGCAAATAATATGTTTTCTTTAAACTCTTAGAAATTATAGAACGGATACCCGTTAAATTAAAAGAGTTATGTAATAGATTTGCAAATCATGAATTTAAATGTAACAAAAGTAAACGACAATTTGAAGAATTCCCCTGTGTCTAAAATAAGTAAATTGTAACTGTAACCTGAATAAGAAATTTGACTCTCTGATTAGGATAAGATTTAATTTTAATTGTGAGGAATTTGAATAAACTGGTATTTAATCTGGAAACCTATTGCTTATGTTTTCTTTACATCTTTTATGTGTTTTTCTTATATATTTATTGATTTTACATGTTGTTTATTCAATCCTCGCACGGCGCGGTCCCGGATGCATTTTCACAATGCAATGCATTAAAAATTCACTTATACGATCACTAAAAGTGTGGTAATTAGCAAACTCTTAAGAGTTTAGTTTTTCAGTTGATATTTAGTTAGTTACGGTTTCACCTGTCTGTTTCTGCATTAGTTTGTCCCTAAGAGGAAGTAGTAACACTGCATTGGTGCCCATGATTTTTAAGGCAAAGTATAGAAACAAAACATAGGTTTCTCTCTCAGAAATAGAACATTGGTGCAGTAGCTATTTAACATTGGTGCCGTGACCTCTGCTTAGTGGGGGATCGGATCGAGAATTGAATTTGGATTTTGAATTTACCTATTTTGTGTAATTTACTGTTTTAATGAAGGAGTTAAGTCTATGTGCTAGGATTAATTCATTTTGATATGTGTTTGCTTATTTGTTAATACAAGAGGATAAATTTTGAGAATCTTTGTGAATTTCAGGAATTTTGGACTTTAACGTTAGGCAATCAGAATTGAAATTTAAAATTAGGAAAAATATATTTTTTTATGTAGCAGAATAGGTACTGTACATTTTTACTGTTGAAAATCCTTGAGTGTATCCTGGGTATATATTTTTTATTTTTAATGTACTGATTATGATACAAGATGGAAAATGAATTATTTCACGATAATCTTATGCTATTTGTGTATCCTTGTATCAAAGTTTCGGAGGCTTGTCGGTAAAAACTGGACTCATTTTATGAGCATTTCTAAGAGAAAGAGACTCTAATTATTTTACTGAATGAGACAAGCCATAGCTATGCGTAGCTAAAAATTATTTTGTGTTTTTGCTAATTATTTAAACTAGAATCTTGTGAAATGTGTATTTGAGAGGGGTAACGTTAGAGAAATTTTGATTTTTTTTTTAATTGATTGAATAATATTTTGTGAAATGTATGTAATGTTTTCATGATTATCTAGTTTACCAAGTATATTATTACTTTTTGATTTACAATGTTTTAATATGATTCCAGTGTATTGTGTAATGTGTTAGTAAATTTAATCTAGTATTGAGCAATGAATTTTATAAGTTCTTAAGGCATAATGATACAAAGGAATGAGTTAAAAATTGTAGATTGTTTTTTCAATTGAAAAATTCTGTTTTAAAGTTAACATGGGTGAGATTTGAATTTATGCCTGAGATCAGCAATAGTGATGTTTGTATATTTAATTTTTTTTTTTTTTTGGATTGAATTCTTCAGCTTGAGTGAAGTTCTGATTAGTTTAATGAGTCA
Organism: Stegodyphus dumicola; assembly: GCF_044657685.1. NCBI lineage: Eukaryota > Metazoa > Arthropoda > Arachnida > Araneae > Eresidae > Stegodyphus > Stegodyphus dumicola. The sequence goes on along the minus strand of NC_140772.1, from coordinate 90,391,497 downwards.
GAGTAATTAAGATTAGTTATCTTCTGAGTTTTAAGTTTGTGAATAGTTGTCACGTGAGAATTGTGTTAATAGTAGAAATTTGAGTTTAGTTTTGTGAATTGTACACTCACGTTTGTGAAAATTGCAACACCAAGAAGGAATCGTCATAATTGAATGCAATTTAACACACAGTTGAGTGGTAGTGGTACAAATAAATGATTAAATGTTCAAAGCAAACAAACAAGAACAAGAGATCAGAATCAGTATTTTGTGTGGCCACCACACGCCGCAATAAGTGCTGCTACACGACGTGGCATGGAGTCAAACAAAGTTTGAATGTCTGACTGAGGAAGAGCATTCCATATCGTTTGTACGCGTACCCAAAGTTCGTCTGTAGACGCAACAGGACGAGGATCACGAGCAAGACGCCGACCAATGACATCCCACACATGTTCAATTGGCGACATATCCGGGGAACACGCAGGCCAAGGAAGAAGCTGTACCTGCTGCGCTGCAAAGAAGGATTTAACAATCCGAACAGTATGAGGGCGGGCATTGTCCTGTTGAAATACAGCGCCTGGCAAGCTTTGAAGGAAGGGAACAGCTTCGGGCTGTAGAACTTCAAGGATATACCGGTTGCTGTTCAGACTGCCCACAATTCGTAGCAATTGAGATCGTCTATGATATGCTATGGCGCCCCAGACCATAACTCCGGTTGTTCGTCCACTGTGGCGTTCGATAATGCACTCCGGAAGGTGGCGTTCACCGGCATAGCGTCTGACACAAATGCGGCCATCATGGTACCACAAATTAAAGCGGAATTCGTCAGAAAACACGACATGCTGCCAATCAGCACGCCAGTCTCTATGCTGATTGGCCCATTGTAGCCGCAGGCGGCGATGGTCGTGCGTTAGGGGGATCCTGTATAAAGGAGTCCGTGCGCGCAGTCCACACTGCAGCAGACGTCTACGAATTGATGAAGCACACAATGAAACACCTGTAGCTATTGACCACAGTGCTGCCAATTGTCTAGAGGAAGTTGTACGGTCCGTCCGCGCCATGCGGACCAGGTGTCTATCATCGCGAGCTGACGTCACATTTCGGGGTCCACTCCCGGATTTCCGAGTTGTCCGACACTCGTCCGTTCACTGCTTCCAAACGCGCATCACTGTGCTGCTGTTACGCTGCACACGAGAGGCTACTCCACGATACGACAATCCAGCTTCACGAAGGCCGATGATTCTCCCTCGTTCAAACTCTGTAAGTTGTTCAAATCTCGCTCTCTTTCGTCGACGAGGCATAAGTACAGATTGAGTTAACGTTTACCACTAGCAGATAACCATCGATAACCATACACGCCTCGCTACAGCCGTCTATTTATTCGGATCCATCAGCCGTTCAGAGGGCACTGCTCAGCATACGCATGCGCTACGGATTTGCAATTCTAATCATTTGCATATCATGCGCTACTTTGCATTTCCTGAAAATTTCAGCTCACTCGCGTAAGTCCTTCATGGTGTTGCAATTTTCACAAACGTGAGTGTATATACCCAGAATACACTCAAGGATTTTCAACAGTAAAAATGTACAGTACCTATTCTGCTACATAAAAAAATATATTTTTCCTAATTTTAAATTTCAATTCTGATTGCCTAACGTTAAAGTCCAAAATTCCTGAAATTCACAAAGATTCTCAAAATTTATCCTCTTGTATTAACAAATAAGCAAACACATATCAAAATGAATTAATCCTAGCACATAGACTTAACTCCTTCATTAAAACAGTAAATTACACAAAATAGGTAAATTCAAAATCCAAATTCAATTCTCGATCCAATCCCCCACTAAGCAGAGGTCACGGCACCAATGTTAAATAGCTACTGCACCAATGTTCCATTTCTGAGAGAGAAACCTATGTTTTGTTTCTATACTTTGCCTTAAAAATCATTGGCACCAATGCAGTGTTACTACTTCCTCTTAGGGACAAACTAATGCAGAAACAGACAGGTGAAACCGTAACTAACTAAATATCAACTGAAAAACTAAACTCTTAAGAGTTTGCTAATTACCACACTTTTAGTGATCGTATAAGTGAATTTTTAATGCATTGCATTGTGAAAATGCATCCGGGACCGCGCCGTGCGAGGATTGAATAAACAACATGTAAAATCAATAAATATATAAGAAAAACACATAAAAGATGTAAAGAAAACATAAGCAATAGGTTTCCAGATTAAATACCAGTTTATTCAAATTCCTCACAATTAAAATTAAATCTTATCCTAATCAGAGAGTCAAATTTCTTATTCAGGTTACAGTTACAATTTACTTATTTTAGACACAGGGGAATTCTTCAAATTGTCGTTTACTTTTGTTACATTTAAATTCATGATTTGCAAATCTATTACATGACTCTTTTAATTTAACGGGTATCCGTTCTATAATTTCTAAGAGTTTAAAGAAAACATATTATTTGCAATTCACATCTGTTCTAAGGAAGATTACACAAACAACTTAAATTATTACATCTTAATTCATATAAAGACCTTAAGGTTTGTCTCGGTCAATTAAGAAGGGGAAAAAGGAAGCAATTCAGTATCATTAGACTGAATTTAAGATTCAATTTTAGGTAAAGTTCCAATTTCCAAAAGTTCTAAGGAAAATTGATAAAGCACTTACCTGTGATTTTGACGACTTGAAACGCACACGGAAAGGTATTGGGCTGGCCTTGCATTCTGGGAGAAAATTCAAGGGGTTATAATTCCACCATAATTCCTAAAAAATTTCATTCCGTAAGGGGAACACAGGCGTCTAAGGAGTCTCACGCTTTTCGGTGCCACTGGGGACAATTCCGGATAACCCCGACTCCTTTCTTTTTCGGCAACAGAATCCGCTCGCACAGCCCTGTAGAAAACAAGCCCTCGAACCAGCACCCGAGCAGAATCTTCAAGCTCGCAGTCAGGATGTCGAGTACAAAATCTCACGTTTGCCGGGGTGGCACTTGGCCAATAATTTTGGAAATTAATACTCGCTGGATCATTTTTTTTTCTTTTCGACAGCAAGGCGACGGCCGGATAGTGTCCGCCGTTATCCTCCTGACTCACCACTTATTCATCCACAGAAACTTAACAAATGCTTCAGTCTTGGAAGTCCGGCAAATATCTTAATCCTGAAAGTCTTTAATCCTTCAACAAAACTAGTCCAAAGTCGGGCAAAAAGTAACCCCCAAAAGTCTTTAATTCTCCCAGCAGAAGTCGTACACTTGTCAATTTCGCCTCTTAGCCAAATCGTGGTCGGGGAGCATATTTGCCGCTCCCCGCCGGGAAACATCTCTCTAGTAAATTACATCTTTTCTATGGCTTTCAAGCAAGTTTCAAGAGTAACGTCCAAAAGTAAGTTCAGCAAGCAAGTCAGTGATTCAAACTCGAATTTTCTTCGTCTCCTTCACAAACGCGGGCTCCCATTATGGCTTCAATTATCGCCCCCTTAATTTGGGCAAAATTTGCGTTTTCAACTCCTGAATGCGGAAATAAGGGTGATCGCGCATGCGCGCCCTTCTTCACTTAGCCAACAACCGGGCCCTCAATAGCCAAAACCTGAATGACTTACATCGATAGTTAAGTGACAACCTCTGACCCTTCTGTCACGTACTTCCTGTCCTAAGGTCAACTGCACAATGAAATTTCTTCTAGAATATTCTAAAGGACAAAGCGCGCGAAATCATGACTTAGCAAAATTGCCTCCCTTTCCCTGCTTCTTTTCACAATGAATCAAAGCTTGTACAAAAATTGCAAATAAAAGAAAAGTAAATAATATTCTTTTAAACTAAATAATATTCCCAGAAGCATCTGTTTTTTCCCAAAATTAAAGCATTAAAATAAATAATTCAGAATCAAATAAAATTAAGATTTCCATAAATCATAAAATCATTCTAATAGTTTTTATAACGCGATCAGACAAATTCTCTACACAACAAATGCTTACATTCTTATATGATTTCTGTCCACTCAATATTTGTTGTACGTTAATTCAAATGATGATTAATAATTTCCTTTCCAATAAAATTTCTTATAAAATTCTTGATACTTCAAGCATAGTAACGCATTCTATGCATACTATGCTTGACAGAGCAATAAGCTTACAATTTTGTAATCATAGTTTAACCCTTTTTGTACGTTACATGATGTTATCTACAGAGAACTTAGTAACACAGCTTGAATAAGTGTATAGTTTTAAAAATCATTTTAAATTAAAAAAAAAAAAGAATTGTATACCCGTAATCAGTACAAGGATCTTTTAATTGTACACAAAATGATACCTACAACAAAGTTATTCATCAACATTATAAAGAAAAACTCAGTAATGATAACATATTGTCGTTCCTTCTATAAAATAACACTGATACTAAGTCTGCCCCCCCAAAAAAAAAATACAATCTAACTGACTTTTATTGACAGAAAATGATAAATACAGATAAACAAATAAAATTAATTTTGCTTTAAAACCTAGGTCGATAGTGATCTTCGCAAAATCTACAAAACAAATGCTTAAATATATGCAAAAATTCCCTTAAAGGTCTTAAAAAAGAAGCAGTCCAATCAAGCGAATCTCGTGAGGTATGCCTCTTGTGTATATCACTTTGCATCATATTTTCACAAAAAATAGAAACTGTTGCCTGTCATGATGTTTGACTTGTAATTCATTTACCTATAGGGTTGTAAAGGTTATTCGGAAAAATGGCTACAACTCTTAATACGTCCTGATATAGGGCTACTAGAGATGTGATTCTACTTACAAAATTCTTTAAAATATAAAAGACACATTTATGGAAAAATTTTATACCTGAGAGTAGGGAAGATCCATAAATAAAAAAAATAATATTTTATTTAATTTTTGTTGAAGGAATATATATACTAGAGACATTCTTCATTCTTCACAGAGTTAAATTCATAGTTATTTTATTTGTAATTTACATATTCCATAAGATCATACAAGCATAAACTAGAGATATGTTATCCAATACCGGGCATATAGTTGATTAAAGGAGATGTTATATTTTGCATTGGATTGCCCAGTATTTTTTCGCAAAATCTTAAGGAATACATCACTTCAAGACGTGTACTGAAAAGTGGCATGAAATAGGATTTTTATTTGCTAAATAACTGGAATTTTGCGTGTGGAGTAATGGAACTTTCTGCATTTAACTCATTAAAGTGTAAAGCATCGGTTCCCGAAACGTGCGCCGCGGCCACTTCACAGAGAAGCTACGAAAAATTGTAAAAGCTTCATAATTAATTGAGGCAAGACATCAGTCCTAAATAAACAAAACAAGTGAGAAGCTTAAAATATGTAAATTTTCTATGTGACTTATTTTTACTTCACCCTTTATAAAAGTAAATTCGCCGGCGCAGAATATTATTGCAGACGGGAATCGGCAGCAATGTGCCATCACAATCGCGCCATATTGTCGCGCTTATACCTCAAGACTAGAACTACATTTTGACGGCTTTCTGTCGCTCATTCTGCAAATCTAAACCGTGAACCTGTCTTCGTATTGTCGCTAAAGTTAGCTCATCATGTCTTTTGATTTGGATTTGCGTGTACCGACTTTCAGAGGTCGTCTTTTCTCAGGAGTAGAAAATCCACCATTTTCTTTTTGGTCGGATTCATGCGATTTATGCTTGTCACAGAAACCCCAATCAAATCAGAAGCAATAGTAACAGTTTCGTTACAGGATGTATTAATAAAGGAAGTAAGAAAATGCTCCCATAATTTGACAGAGATATACTTTACGATAATGTAGCAGAATTGCATAGCAGTTTTTCAGTCTTTTGAGAATTTAAAATTATGCACATATGTCAAAGAGGAAGCAGACACCATAATAATGGCTTTCTTCTTCTCACTGGATGAATAAATACTTTAAATGCTTGTCTCGTCGACAGTGGGGCGAGGTCGGGATTGCTGGAATATACTGCTTCCCCAATAATTCTAAAAATGAGATGTCGTCCTATTGGTCATTTACTAATTGACATGATGATAGCAACTTCTTAAATGAAAATCTGTATGCAGCGTAATATATCGTTTCACACACATTTTTTTTTTCATTCGATTCAGTCATTCGGTTTATAATTTAAGTGTAGTGAAATCAATGTTGTCTTTGATAAATAGTTTTGTGAATTTGCTTCGTTTTTATCTTTGATGGTGGATTGTTTTTTGAACAGTAATAAACGTAACAGTGCACATAAACAAAGTATGTCTTCAACCAGTGGCACGACTGTGAAAAAAGGAAAATATTTTAAATATGATGAAGGTTATTTAGAGTCTCATTTTACTTCTAAAAAAACGAATGAGGAAAGGATACCACAGTGTATACTGTGTATGAAAGTTTCGGCAGCTGAGTGTATGCTTCCATATAAACTGAAGCTAATCACCGCAGCATGGCTGATAAACATGGTGATCCTTTTACCAAGAAGTTAAATGAGTTGAAACAACAAAAAAAAAATGCTTTTTTTAAGGCTGCATAAATACCAAACGACGCTTTGCTAGAATCTTACAAGATTGCTAACTGAATCGTGAAACGTAAGAAGACTTAAACTATCCCAGAACTTTTTCTACCGGCTGCTGTAGATATCATCATGGTTGATGGTTCTACTGCGAAACTGCTTTTAAAAGTGCATTTGTTCAATACGACAGTTAGTCGGAGAATGAAACATATGGCGGAGAATATCAACGAAAAGACAGTTGGGGGAGTAAGTTAAAGGAGTGGACTTTGGATTGCAGTTAATAAGGTTGCGAATAAAGATGCTGCTTTGATATGCTATTTACAGATGGTTTAAAGATGATATTAATATTAAGGAAGACCTTATGTTTTCTAAGGCTCAGAACCTGTTAGGGAGTTTTGATGCATTCATATCTCAAAAGAATTTGAATTGACCTAAGTGCGTTAGAGCCTAAGTGCTCTACTGATAGAGCTGAATCCATGACTGGCTGTTAATGAGAATTGCAAGCATTTATTTGAAATAAAGCACCAAATGCCCTGAGAATCCATTGCGTTTTTCATAGGAAAGCACTTCCGTCGAAGCTTCTAAGTCCTGCACTTAATCAGATGTTAGAATATGCCCTGAATGTGGTAAGTTTTATAAAATCCCATTCATTGAAAGCAAGATTCAGGGTCTTAAGAAAAAAAAAAAAACTCTTGAAGGATATGGGAACAAACACTCGTCTTTTTGTACTATAGCAATGCACAATGACTTTCTCTTGGTAATATTTTATCAAGTACCTTTGAATTAGGTCAAAAAGTATAAGTTTTTTCAAAAGAAAAGATACAAAGATGCAGAAGATTTTGTTCATGCGGAATTTTTAATAGAACTGCCATATTTTAAAGATATTTTTGTAAAGCTGAATTCACTTAAATATTTCTCTACAAGGAACAGCATGCGTCTCTTAAAGTTAAAGGACAAATATCAGCTTTTATAAAAACCTCATGTGATTAAGATTATAAAAATTATGTTGTCATTCCCTTCTTTCCATCAATTAGCTATAAAGTTGCACGTATTTTGCAGAAATTTCGGGTGCATGGGTTCAAGATCCATTTAACACTAGTGCTCAGTCTGATTATCTCTGCAGAAGAAGAGAATCTTATCGAGCTGCGACAACAACTTGAAAGCATAAAATTGAAAGAAATTTGGATTTTAATAAAAGATGAATAGCACGCTATAAGTGATATCGCTCAGCGGATTTTAATTCCATTTTCGATGTTGTATTTGTTTAAAGCTGAGATTTTGGCGGGCACTGTAGTAAAAAGCAAGCATAGAGTAGAAATCAGCGAAATAAAGGAAATGAGGGTGGCCGTGTCCAGTTTAATTCAACGATATGAGAAAATCTGCAGTGATTTGCAGGATCATTCATCGCATTAGTTTTTAATTTAATGATAATAAAATAAAATAGGTGTAAAATAATGAAGATACATGAGTTTTATTTATTTTTGTCTCTTACTTAGTCACATTTTTTTTTTTTTTTTTTCAGAAACAATGAAAAGTTTCTAGAATGCATAATATAGTTTAAATCTTCATTTACAACCCACTCATACAGAAATATTAATATTTCAAAAATCAACGAAGAATGCAAGTTCCATGCACAGAGTTACAAATTTAATTATGCTAAGCAGTCAACAAGACAGTGAAATATCCAAATCATATTATTGAGTGATGCATCTGGCCATGCCATGAATGGAAAATAAGAAAAGAATACAATAATACTAACATAGGAATGATATGAGACAAAATATGCAATAAATAATAGAATCAAGAATTGTACACTTATGGGTATTTATTAAACGCGATCTTCATTACATTATCTACAGATGCTTGGAGCAATATCTAGAGAGCTAAATGCTTCACTCGAATTTACTTTAAGCCAAAACGCAGAAAATATATCGACTGTGGTATAAAAACATTATAAATATGAGGCAGTAATCGGATTAGTATTACAGAACATCTAAGCATAAGCCTAATAAAAGAAAAAAAAATATGAGTAGGCTCAGAAACAATTTATATTAATTTCCCAAGACAGGATTAAGATCAAAAGTTATTTGATATACCTGGAATTCCTAATGTAAGTACGATACTTTCAGTATAAATTGAATTTTCAAAGTAAAGATTCAAAAGGAGAAAAGAAAACTGCATTTCTAACACAGCTAAACATTCAGAAAATAAACTGACATAGGTGTAGATAGCACAGACGTAAATATGCAGTACAAAGGCGGTGGTCGTATAGTAGAAGAGAGAAATAACAAATAAATGGAGCTTTTTCTTAATATTTAATAGCAGTTATTTCAATAAAAATAAGTATGCCAAAAAGGATAACTACCATTTCATTTCAGACGTCAGTATGTGTTTATGAATTTCAAGTATTAATATGAAATTTAATATTTTATATAAATAATATCCTGTCTCATTTCAATACTTTCGAGTCATTTCAGGCCTTAATATACTCCCGAATTCTAATACAGTTTAACTTTATAAAATTCTTTAAAACAAAACATATTTCTTCGGTTCTGTTAATTCAATAAAAAAAGTCATTATGAACATTAGTAGAATCAAGGCTGTCTCGGATTTTTAATAATCGAATAAACAAAAAACTTTGAAGTATCCATTCAATTTAATGCATTGTATTTACAATCTGTTGCAACTATGGGAAATAAAGGAAAGCAATAGTTTCATGCAACATATCCACTACTCTATAAATCCGTATCCTACCTTAAATATATTTTAAATATTATAAGCAAACTACTCTATTACAACATATGCCCTACTCTTTAAATTTGCATCCTACCTTAAATATATTTTAAAATAGTGTAAGCAAACTATGCATCATGCCTAAATTATGTATTTTACAATTTATTTCAGTATATAGGGTTAGAAAATCCGAATTAATAGATTAACAATAATAATAAAGTTTCTTTTAATAAGCTTTAAGACAGACAATAGATTCACTAACCAAGACAATGTAGCAGTATTTTGCAGCATAATTCAGAAGGAATTAAGTTTCATCATGCATAGTATTATATATGTTTCTAATCTGAATGATTTATTCAAACGATAATTAATTGACATTATTGATTAAATGTGGTGTGAGAATGTACGTTAACAATAACTATTGCCATATATGATGATCAACATGCTCTAGCGACTAGCTGCCATTGCTCTAAACTCAATGATGAAGTTTGAAAGCAATGAAATTCGCTCCTTTGACAGAATTGTGTATATTAAAGGAATTTATAGCCTGGAGTTCAAGCTACAGCTTCTGTAATCATATCAATGAACATGTGTACACTAGCAATACAAGTGTGGTGGTCTTAAAACAGAAGCAAACATATTTATTATACATGCAGGATACACGGTACGTATTTAATAATAATAATGGAAATATGCTTGTGATCAATATTTCTGATCACAATTTAGATACTATCATGTGTTATTTGCTTTTTTTAAAATTAATTAAAACGAGTTATAAATGATTCTAAGCAATACAAACAACATTTTAAATTTCTGCGATTGTTTAAGCTAGAATAAACTCCCATAACATGTTAAGAAGTATTATTTTCTTTAAAAATTAAAATCTGTATATTTAATGCTGTTATTTAGTGTCGAGATTTCAAGCTTCGGGCGGTAATATTAAGTAACAAACAACAAACTACTTGCTGTGCTCGAAATTGCTCCAAAATGTTAATGTTATGCAACATTGTTTTATTCTTATTTCTGTCCTAAATCGATCACAGATAATTTTCCTCGTTAATTTTCTTTAAACGTCATATGTAAGTACATTTTAAACTAAAAGTAAATAAAAAATTCTATGAATGTGCTAATTCTGCTTCAGCAGAAAATATTTCAAATTTTATTTTTTCAAACGAAGTTAGATGTAGCAAGCCAATAACGAAATAATTTAGAAAAAAAGCACATTAAAAAAAAAAAAAAAAAAAAAAAAAAAAGACTTGTAACATTTTAGAGCATTAAAAATTCTGGATTAGAAAGTAGTAATTTCTTCGTAGCATAAAAATTATAATTATGCATATATTACATTATTCCTTAAAAACTGTGTTTGTATATACTTAATGATGTAATAATATATTCTAGGACTTATGATAACATTATAACACGCAATAAATACATATTTTTTATGTCAGGCAATAGTTAGTTTACAAGATGCAGTATAAATTCAACATGTAAAAAATTAATTTCTATGTACACATATCAATCTGACGTGAGAAAACTTCAAAGTTAGATTCTAAAATAAACTCATACATTTATCTCCATCTGTAGAGTTTCAAGTTTCCGTTTTAGATACTTCAGACCTGTCATACACATTTTATGTTTGTCATTTGTTTCGCTGATATGACGTTTAAAGTTTTAATATTTTACTTTATATGGGGAGAAGTACGTATGCGGAGAAGGTAAATATTTATTGCAAGTAAAACTACAGAAAAAATATTTAAAAAAAATCTTTATTTTAATTTTTTACATATATGGACATACTAATTTTGGGACAGTTCTTTATATGACTTCATATAAGTTTAACTCCAAGTTTTACAGTTTAGTAATTTACAATTAGCAGTTACCATACATTAATTGAATATTTGTATTTATGGATGCATTTTATGTTACTGTATTTTCGATTGTTGTGATTTTTTGAATGTATAGTTGTAAATGTATAGTTGTAATGTGATTTTTTGAATGTACTTTTGTAGAAAAAGACTAAGGGTTATTAACAAATTAAAAACAAATAGGCAAAGCGGATTGTAGGAATCCGGAAATAGGTACATTTTAAAAATAATCCTATATCAGGTGGGTTTTTAATGTATAGGGAAGGGAATGATATGGTAGAGCATTCTCACTGAGAAAAGAAACAATGCGCTGGTTTTAGTGAAATTAGAATGTTCCCAAAATTTTCTTCATGTTGTATGTTTGTATAACACTTAATAATGCTTCTTATACATGTTTACATATGTCTGTCATTGACATGTTTCAGGTTCAGTCAAAAATATCTGAAATTAGGACAAAATGATTTTTAATTAATTAATAGAGGAAAGGAAAATATAACTGGCAACTTCGGGTTTTGGAAACATACTTAGTAGTCTAATTCCAGTTGTAATTATTTCCTTGTAAAGTGTATACAACACATTCTTCCATATACCTTTCCAAACTTTCTCAAAATTTTCCTTCTAGTATAATTTATGTACAAAATTGTCTATTCGTATAAGATTACCTATCTCTTAAGGTTTTGTAGAAAATAAAAATCAATTATAAAGAGCTACAGCTGTATAGCGTTCAAAATACTAATTTGGAGTTCCGTTATTGGTTAACAATCTCTCTGATAAATTTCAGTAAAAGGTTAAGATATAAAATGATTTTACGTTTATTTATCCAACGACGTCCATGGCCTAGACTTTAAAACTCTAACTCACTCTTAGAAGAGACGAAAGGTAAAGATACCGATTAATAAACTTGCCATTGAGTTTTGAGTCAATGTGTAATTGCTAAGTTTCAGTTTTGGTTCACGAAAAGGGGAAAAATTCTCTACGAACTTCTGTTTATAAGAAATACGTCGGAACGGTTATGAGAAGAAGATTCATTCTTTTCAGCTTTGAACGATGTGCTACCGATGCTTCGAAGAAGCATGAAATAATAATCCATGAAAAGTGTTGGTGGGCTATGCATTACCGTGGACAGTTATGCACCAAAATAACTGTACATTATAAATATGTTATTTATAATTATTAATAATCATATCTATCGATTGATTAATTTTACATATCAAAATGTCATGTTTTTTCTACATCATACGATTAATCCCTGACATTTAACTTCATTGTTTTAGCTCCTACTTTTCATTTTTTTATTTTTATTTTTCATGACTGGATAACATGCTGACGACAAATGGGTGACGTAGGAAAGTGTTGTCAACATCGTTTCGGCTCTCCGCGATAACATAGTTAGCTGATCGATTAACAGGAACTGAACAGCGTCCGATGCCTTTTTTTGGTCGTGCTTTGTGTCTTTTGTGAGTTATTTATGTTGCATTTAGAACCCTTTTTCTCGTGTTTCATGGTCCTTCTGTCTACTGCACTTAGTATGGCAACAGAGAAACTTGTTTTTCATTAACAAATAAGCACTAATGCGGAAGTTATCCCTTGTTCTTCCAAGCCAGTTATTTATATACTTTTCATTTTAAAGATCGAATACCCGCATTCCCTAGGAGACGCTCAGTCGTGTATAATACACACACACACGCATGCGCGAGCTCACACATATACATATTGAAATATGTGATTCATATGTGATATATATGTACGTGTGTATAATATCTTTGAATATATATAAACAAAGAGAGGGAGAGATACATATATTGATATATTGATAGATATTCGCATGTGAAGTTCTGATACTGTCAGCTGTGAAATTCTGAATCAAGTAGGCATTTTTATGTCTTATTTAAGTGGTGAAAAATATTATAAATGACTCTATCGCTACATCAGCAAACCCGTATTATGCAGTATACTACATCGCAAATAAGCGACACATAATTAATAATAAAGAAGTAGTTTGAGCAATAATACCTTTAAGACAAACAAAGATTTTTATTTATCAATGAGAGAATTTTTCTTGTAAAGTCAACGTTTCCCAGTAAAAAGGAAGACAGAAGAAAAATTAAACTCGGACAAGTGGAAGTCCTCTTATATGGCTTTGAACTCAACAATAAGGGTTTTAGTTAACAATAAACTCCTTGAATGCCTAGGTGAAGACCATGGAAGTTCACTAATATTAATTCGGAAAAAATTAAGTTGTTTTTTGAAACATGTAATTGAAGGATGTTGCAAAGCAGTTATACATATTGTTACAGAAAATGTATTTATGGGTAATTTACAAACTAGTTACAGTATCTTTTAGAGATTCAAGGCATTTGCAAACTAGCATTGCAGCATGGGGTATTTGGTGAAATTTGCGAGTTCCGTGCGCACTGCGCACGTTACAAGTTGCACATAAAGTAAACTAGAGGCATACTTTATGTACTTTATTACCGTGATATACGTTTGAAGAAATTTTTCAGAAATGACAAAAATCTCAAAAGTCTGTTTGTAAATCATTGAAACTTTTATTTTGCTTTCATTGAGCTAATGTAGTTAAGGTTTAAAACATGGCTCGCCAGCGGTAACTATTAACCGCTTCAGATTTACAGAAGCCAACCAGCGAACGAACTGTTACCACCGCTAAGCACTGGTAGCTTGATCCAAGTTTCTATTCAAATGAATTGACTGTCTGTATCGAAACTTAAAACTTTTATCATGCGTAACATAAATACAAGCCAGTTTCTCATCCAAAATTATCCATGAGTCAGATACATAAGTGTGCAGCTAATACTTGTATACACTAATACAATCTGATAAATTCAAATTTAGTATTGTCTACAATGTGCTCTTCGCAAAATGTCGCATTTTAATTTGGCGTATAGCTGTTTAGGATTTATCATAAATTAAACAGAAGGAAATCTGGAAAAATATAGAAATGTATGCCATTTTTACTGATCGCTCTTTTACTAGAATTATCAAATAATAATCAGAAACCCGTCACAATAATTATCATGGCGGATCATTATATTTTTGCTTATTTAAAATTTCAAAATAACATACGTACATACACTTGTCATTTATGAATTAGGATAATATTTTTTTGTGTAAATTGTAATGCAATACGATATGTAATATGCGTCCTCTGAAATCCATAGTAACAAAAAATTTGATGTAACTTTACGGCTCTGACTTTGTAAATTAGTAATTTAATTTAGAACTTATTTTCCTTCTTCAATAATAAAATACCAAATTAAAACAGAAGTAAAAGTTGCTTTGTTTACACATATTCACAATCATGAAAAGAAACAAAATTTAAATTATAGCATCTAACTGTGTTTAACTAAAAATAAATTACACATTTTTCTAAGTTCTGTATTTCTAGATCATTTTATATTACAAATTACTTTCTTTTCTTTTAAAAATTAGATTATCTCGAACTTTAAATCGAGATTGAATTTCGAAGAAATTCCGGAAGTTAGAAAATCTCTAAGGAATGACTTTAAACCTTAGGAGACCTTAAGGCACTTATTCTTTTTTCATGCAGAGTATGTTATGGGGAAGAAAAAAAGGACAAACGTAACAATGGCATTTTTATTTTTCCGCTCATGAAAAATGAGCTGCGTGAGATAAAAAAAAGAGATAAAACGAGAAACTGTGTCTAAAGAGAGAGTTCTAAGAGTTTATATTTAAGTTGCTCTTTATGGTAGGTTCTGTTTGAAAGGTATTTATTAAAAGACTTCATATTATAAAATGTAGGGAAATTTAAACTGTTATGAACAGATACCTTTCCATAATGGGGAATATTATTCCCTGGATTTTTCTTAATGACAAACAGTTTCTAACTATTTTTCCCTAAAATGATAGAGACTTAGTTTTGGGAATGAGGTTGTTTATAACGAAAGACTTTCTTGTAAGAAGTTTAGATGTGAATTTATAAGCAAAGCTTTTATATTCATTGATTAAATGAAGATAAATAATAGATTAAATGAATTTTTGAATTCTTACAGCAAAACTTCCATGGTCTTCATCTAGGTATTCAAGGATTTTATTATTAACTTAAAACGGAGTCTAGTACCCGAAGCTGTTACCAATACTTCCGTTTAAAACGTATTTAATTTATTAAGATGTCTGAGTGCAATAGGCGGTGATTTATATACCGTGATATCCGTTTTAAATTTTTGAAATAGAATAATATCTAGGAACTAATTCATTAAATAATTCAAAAAAATAGTAATTAAAAATTAATATTAAAATTAAGCTGAATAATTAACACTTGCTGCTGGAAAAATAAGAATACAAGGGCATGTCTATTTAACAATGAGTAAATGACTCTCTCGCTATATTCGCGAGATGTCACCAAGATGGCCATGATTTAAGCGAGTAATTTTTGTCGTAAAATTTGGTGCGAAATCGCCAAACGTCGACAAACTTGGAGACATTTTGGTCTCGTCCATGCATAACTGTAATGCGTATTGTAATTGAATAAGTATAATTCATCTATATATGCCACTGTAAACGTATACAGCTCTTAGAAGTGACTTTAACCGTACATGCCTTCCAGTAATTTCAAGAAATGGAATTTATGACAAATTTCTCCCGTTTAAAACTATATACGATTGAAGAAAGTATCTGTTCTCAGTTGCTGTTGTTATTTCAGAGTTGAATTCGGGGTATTGATATATCAGGGAGAACTTCGCCTTTAGAAGCGTTTTGCATTACGCTGTATTAAGCACATCATTCTAACAATAAGCTCTTCCAGGATGGAGGGGAGTGAGATAAAACTTTCAAAATAAAATTCCTTGCATTCAGTTCTTTTATAATTTACTTTGAAATTTACTCGAATCAAATTATTTTATAAAATGCAAGAACCAAAATTAATGGAATTGAAATTAACTGAAGTGAAAAAATGCAATAAAATCTGAAATTCATCATACTTATCTCTAAACTAGATAAATGTTATGACGATATAAATATAACCTATTACAGAAACGTGAATTCCAATACTTGAATTTATAATAAAAGACATGTTTATTTATTTACTACAAAAAATTTATGAATATTCAGGAAGCTAACACACCACTGAAAAATATTTGATCAAAGACATTTTAGTGTAAACCTTGAAACTGCTCTTATAAATTTAAAAATAGGCAAATTCTTAAACGAGAGTACTCCTTTAACAAGCATAAAAATGAAATTTTGGTACATAAATTTTGAAATTTCCTTCGTCTTCTGTAGATCAATCATACAGATAATGCGCAATGGACATTCAGACTTCACTGTTTAATAAAATCTACAATTACACTAGTAAGCACATTATATATATATATAATGTTTTTGAAATATGTTAAGAAAGAAATGCGGTTACGTAGAATTAACTAATTAAATTATCGTAACATCACAAACGGAAAATTTAAGATAATATTTAGTTAGGATTGGATACACTATGTTTGCCTTAAAAATCTATAAACATAAAAATAGATAAAACACAGTTATAAAGAGGCAACATTTTCGGTAATGCGTAAAATATTAAATCTAGAATAAATATAAAATATCACCTTTTTAAAAGCAATTGTGCAAAGAAAGATGTTTAAACCATAAGGGTCACATTATCCGATAACATTTTCGTAGCTCTACCACTCTGATGATCGATGGCAGTATCTTCTTTTAGAATTAAAAAAAAAATACTTAAAAGTGAGGCAAGCGTTATTTATTGGTATTACTATATTACTATCACTTCTCCGGGGTTCGAAGCAGGAAAATATGGGAAGCTACTGGCCATGATCTGTACTTAGGCAGTCTCGGCCACTGGGGTATAAAATCACAAACCGGCTGTTTCACTTGCCTATCAGAGAGATATTTGAGACGAAGCATTACTGACGCAGTTTGGGTGGGTTGGCGTAAGATCTGTTCCGTAGGTCAACGCAGCCTGCTTAGTATTGGAGAGAGCAATTTTTGATGATCAGTCAGATCTCCAGGCGTGCATATTCGCCGCAACTCTGCACTTTGTAGGAACCCGGTGTGGTAACTTCGCACGCCAGGGAAGTGGCAAGACTAGTGACACACTCCCTTCCTAATATGGAGGTCTCTGAGTTGCGAACTGCCCGTATAGTGCCGAAAAGCCAGAGCACGGCAGACATATCTATGCTTGGGAAGGGGATGGAATATATTTTAAGATATTCATCATTGGCAGTGTTTTCCCAACTCTATCATTCTTATGTAATCCTTGTGGCAATGTTCTAAATCTAGAAAACCTCAGCATCCATGCAACATTTTTTTCTTCATAATATTTTTGATAGCGATCATTAATGAAAACCAAAAATAATCTATAATTTTAAGTGTTAATTTGAAAACAAAAAAGAGGGGGAATTACATACAGTTGGTGTAATTTTAAGTAGCATTACGTATAGGTAAATAAACCGTTTCTTTAATTCAAAATTTATGACAAATATTAATGTGAAATCTGTGCCGGTTTATTGGAATATAAATGGTGAATCCGGGGTTTGATTTTCGACATCTTACTCGGAAAGGAGACGATTTCTAGCCTTATTCTCAATACTTGTTAAGCAAGAAAAAGCTTATTCTCCCATGTACGATGTTGAAAACTGCAGCAGTATTATTAACAGCATTCCTACGAATTGTTGGATGCTGACTTTCAACGGAAATCCACAATTTGTTCAAAGCCATATCATTGAATCATTTTCAGTGAACCATCCGATTGTAAGTCGGAAAGATTTTCTTTTAAAGTTAGGTTCTGTAGAAGTGCGAGAGAATAGGGGTCCTCACAAAACTGCGCCATTCTGTTGGCAGGGATTGAAAATAATAATCGGTATTCTTCTACAGTTCCTCTAGGTGGGTTATAATAAAACCTGAAATCCTTCATTACTTTTCAGTCTCGTCAGGGATTCAAATGTATCAAGATTACGTTTCACAGCATAATCTTTCCGTAAGTTTCATTTTCTGTTAAGTGGCTTATCATTTGGAGTTGATGTATTTTCTCTGTCATATAACAGAAACTTATTCAGGTGATTCAAGTGATGAAACATATTTGATAAATAAGCTAGCATCTGCATGCACATTTGATCCTCAAAGCATTTAGTAAAATCGTGTGTTTCGTTTTATTGGAAATGTGCATGCATTTTTTTCCTTTTGCTCGAACACCTTATTGAAAACCAAGCCTCTACTTAACCACTAGATTTGTATATAACAACATATTTGTGTGTTGTTTATCTACGCTTTCAGAGAGCTTTTTAAAAATTGTGGATGGAAGTGGCTTTCGTTTAATGACGTTCGCCCTTTTTATAACATGATCAAGTATCTTTGGTAGAGATTTTGGTAGCTGCATTTCTCTATGAATAAAACAGTGTAGAAATCAACACTGACATTTTTTTCTTTCACCAGATTACCAAAGTCTTTCATGGAGCCAATCATTGAAGCAGTATCATCCGTAGAAATGCCAATACAATTGTTCCAGAAAAGACTTTTTTCTGCATACATGCAGATACACTGTTTAGTAATATAGCTATTGTTCTGCTTATCTCAAGTAATTATTTACAGCAGCGGAAAATCTGTGGATTTTCTCCCTGATATCTTTCAAATGCTACAGCATAACATTTGTTGTTTAAATCTGTTATCTCGTCCACTTGAATTGAAAAATTGTCGTCTTTCAGTTTATCACACAAAATCTCTTCAATATTATATGGCATATCATTGACTCGTCGACTCAGTGTATTTTTCGAAAGTAGAATACTTTTAGTTTTCCTTCCTGTAACAACTCTCAACAATTTACCCATTATAATGTAACACGCGGACAGTAGCTGATCCTCACCGACTGTGTGACTTTTTTTAGCAACTGAATTGGTAACGCAAGTAACAAAGAAATTCATATAATGGTTGATTATGCCTGACAATTCTAATCGAGAATAGCGAACAGCCAAAGTCAGCTTTTCAATTATCAGCAGTTAGGCTCTTGTAAGAGTCACTCACGCTTTGCCAGCTAGAATAACCCGCGTACAAAAGTCAATGAGGAAATTAAATTATTTTCCCTTTTATGACGTACGTGTTACTTCCCTATTTATTCTATTCTCGAGTTAAAATGCAGTAGCGTGTATTTTCAGGCGTCTTAAAATGTTCGCAGGAGTACAGTTACATAATTATTTTGCAACAAGCAAAATATTGGTTTAGTTACCCTCCTTCTGTAGCTGCACCGTTTTCTAGCTAGAATATTCCTTAATCTGGAAATTAACACGACGCATATAGAAACCATCACAGAAGTCGTATTTAGTTGTTACTTCATTTTATTTAATATTAATTATATTCGAGTGGAACGGATGACGGAATTAGATAAAACCCAGAAAGTAACACTTAAGTAAAATAAAAAGGAAATTATGGAATTTTGTAAACGATTGGAATTGATGTAATTCTAGGATTCAAGCCGATAATATTCAAAAGTGTTAATTATTAATTATGTTAATGTGCAGCCGTTTGATTTTTATTATCAAATAGTTTAACATAGGAATAACACTGAACAGACATATTCTACCTACCATTAAGCCCAATGGGTACAGTTTAACCTTATTTTAAAATTTCATTATTTTGCATGAAGAATTTGTGATACTTAGAGTCATAAGTCTCAGGAATCAATTTTTTTCTGGGATTCAAAACTTTAAAAGATATATCAATGACTCAGATAGACATATTGCATTTTTAAGCCTCACATCATGGGTGAGCAAAATATGTGAAACATCCATCGTAGGTGTCTAAAAGAAAATGTGCACGAAAAAAATAGCAATTGCGCAAAAATTTTCTTTCATTTCCATGATGGAATACTGAACTAAGCCGAGATTTAAACATAGAAAACATAGCAGCAGAAATTCCGTGATTCGAAATGGAGTTAATGGCATACACGAAACGTGAGAAGAGGAATGTTGCCAGGGGAATTTTCTCCAAGTTTTCTTGCTGAAAGTTTTCTCTAATAAATGGAAATAGTAAGGAACACGAGCTCCCTTTATTACCAGGGCTGACTTCAACCCTTCAAGAAAGAAGAACTGGTCGCTTTGTCTTCTGTTCCGGAACACCGCCTCTAAAAGATGGCCGACATGAGCGAGATAATTTGAAATTTATTCTGGCGACAAATATTTCTGTCTTACACAGCTGTGGTACAACATAAATATTTAATTTTAGACATGAATTTTTAATATTAGATGTTTCTCATTAAAAGTGATAAGATGTATAAGTAAATTTCTCTTACTTTACTTACGAATATATACCTTATATCCCGCCTCAGAAAATCCCCTCCTCAATAAATATAGTATGTTTTCTGGCAGAAATAAATATATTTTTGTGGTATACTACCTTTATATAAATACCTTTCTGGCGATAATTAATATTTCTATTAATCTAAAATATTCATCTTTACTTTATAATTATCTTTATAAATATTTATCAGGAAATAAACCATGTAAATTTTAGACGACAAGAACAATTTTCTTTTAAAAATAGTTTTTTCCTAAACAGTTCTTCATACGATTGGGTTCGTAATTATCTCGAATTTTGTCTCCAAAATAGCTTGGCAGTAGCAAAGTTATGCTACCATATGACCGGTTTAGAAAATTTTGATTTCAATTTAACATAAATTTTTTACTAACGTTTATTTCACAATTCCACGTAATAGTAAAACTGGGGTAGTTTATTAAAGTGCGATTCTATGCATGTTAGGGTAAACCAAATTTGTCACTTAATTTCGTTTTCAGGAAAATGAAATTGATGCATTGACAATCTCTTTAGAATGGCTTTTATTTTTAGTAACATTCTTACCTAAAAACGTCTTATATAAAAAAAAATCGTGATGCATCTCACAGTTTTAAATACTCACTCTGGAGTCTAAAATTTAGATAAATACATTATATTTTTTTGTGTTTGAAATGTCTTTTATAACCGAGATTTATTGGTTTTCCTTTGCGTTAAGCTACCAAGTCATCCACCATTTGCTTTGCTTATTGCAGTAAACTTCCATTCAGACTGACAAATGTTTAATTATGAATATATATAGTCCGTTCTACCCACAAACTTTTGCTAATTTTTTAGCCTTGATTGTATGAGTATCAAAGCGATTCACTACATATATCATTTGTCTTGCGTGTTGAAACAATACCGAATGTACAAATGTAAATGTATAGCAAACCGAATGTAAATAAAAAAAACTTGTAACAAATTTAGAACTTGCCATTATCATAAAAAGAAAATTAACAACTAAACGTACATAGGATTATCATAGATTAAAGAGTGTAATTTAACATAATTTTCTTGAAACGTACACCAAGTCATCTAAATTGAAGCTTTTCCTAGAGTTAAAAGTGAGTCTTCCAAATTATGGAAAGAAAATAGTTTCGAATATTCAAATGAGTTAGGCATATTAATTTTTTTTCTGTTAAGGAAATATTTTCGAATATTTAAATCAATTAAGCATATTAAATTTTTGTCTGTTCAAGAAATAGTTTCGAGTATTCAAATGAATTAAGCATATTAAAATTTTGTCTGTTTACGGAATATACTATCACAATTTTAAAAATATCTAATATTGCCATTGATTTTCAGCTAATTCCCTGTTAAGACAAAATTAGAGGAATAACAACGAGATTTAAGTAAATCACCACTTCCAGTCAATCGTTGGCAGATAAAATGTAATTTGTTTAAAACCTCTATGGCCTGAATGCTAAATATAAGCACTGCTCATCTGTTATTGTTCTAATCTCTCTTACAATGGACAATGATGACACTCACGTACAATGGACAATGGACATGCTTGCTATGGACAATTACAATGGACAATGCTTGCTCACGTACATATTAAGCTTTAAAATATCGCATCTGTAGAAGTGTATTCTCTAGTCATATAGTGTTTTGAAAACACAAATCAAAGACTTAATAATCACAACATTTTTAAAGGAAGCATACGCTTAGAATTCACGATACAGTGCTTAGTGTTGCCAAACATTTGAGTTTTTTCTCAGTATCATGAACACATCTTGAAACTCTTTGACTCTAAAAAATTAAGTACAATTCGGACGATAAACGTCAGCTTTTGTTTCCAAATGTAATTTTCATTTAGTCCCGAAATTGTTGACTATGCAGATGGTGTCTTGTCACTGCAAGAATGTATTAAGGCATCTTTAAAATATTTAAACATAATTTTTCTCAAATTATTTTAAAACCTATATTTTTGAAAATAATAACCAGAGGTAAAATTATAAACAGCAGATTGTAGTACAAAGCATAATTTAGACGATCATCTTCTTAATCATGCAAATGAAATAGCTGTACACCTTTAATAAGCTTTCTCAAACATGCTTGAACTCTTTCACGACTAAAATGCCCAATACGGCCTTGCATTCGAACGACAAACTTTCTGCCGTACTGCGGAGATCGCCATGCTGTGTTTTTATCTTTCTCTTAAAAGTATTACCTAAGAAGAAATTTCCTCAAATGCATTATATCAGTTAATTTTTATTGTACGCAGTCTGTTGTAAATAAATACTTTTGTGTTTCCTTATCTTCAGGTACAGTTGACTTAATATACACGCAGGGGCCAAATTTTAGGAACTAAAAATGATAAAATTTGAAATCTTCACAGCTCTTTATTCGTTAATGGACTAGGGGGGGCAGAATTGTTTTGAATCTCAAAAGGCATTTCCAGCCTTTTTGTTTCATAAGCAAACAGGTTAGCGAAAGCTTTGGCCTTAAAAGGGTTAAAGATGAGAGGATAACTAATCTTTTTAATTTTTATTGATAATTTTGTTCTTGCATTTAACATACGAAAATATAAATTGTAAAGGTTTTTGACAAATCACTAAACTCCAACTTTCTTGGTAATTTTGGCGATTTTTTCTTATATATACTAAAATGAAGCACGCCAGTATGATTCAAACCCAAAATTGATATATAAATTTATTTTTAATGTTTAATATAATATCGTAAATTTATTATATTTTCAGTTTGAAACATGATTTATATTGTTTAGCTTTCCCAATTTAGGTTATGAATAAAATGAGTCGATTAAGGTGCTAATTATATGATAAAAAATGTCATAACACGTATTCGGAGAATTATACGCAATGCTTATATACACACATTGGTGTAACTAAGCGCTAGCGGCCAGTGATATCTAATTGTTGAAGGAGTTTCGTAATTATTGTAAATCATTCACTTTTAATAGATTCAAGAATTCTTTAGAGTTAATTGCCGCTGAGATTCCTTAAAGTAGCAGCTGCAGTTAATTTTCTCAGAATGGGAATAAATTATGTTCTAATTACTAAGCGAAGATTCACACCTCAGTATCATTAATTAGTAGGTACCAGAATGCAATTACTTCTCCTTTTATTTACTGAAAATGTTTCAGAGTTTCCAGTATTTAGTAGTGGTTTATTAGAACTCTAAGGAAAATAGAAAGGACGAACTATAGTCAGTCATATTGTATCAAATACATCGTGTGACGAGTAGCGAGATTTATCACTATCTAATAACTAATATATTTGCTGAGCAGTACTGTGGCGACCATATTTAATGATAATAATGATTTTTGCAAAGCAAGTAAATAAACTGCATTAATTGAGGTCAGCCTAGTGTTATTCTTCAGTTCAATAAAACGGGCAGTTAGACATAATATCTTACTACCGATGTTATCCTCTGAATGGCAAAAAGTTACCTTCCTTTCCCTAAATTTCCACCAATTGGAAATCCTCGGTGCATTGGCATTAGTTCTGCGAATGCCACTAAATGCGCGCTGAGGCGCGGTTTTGGCTTTCAAGTTAGATTGCACCCCTGATCCAGAATAAGGTTTAGCGTAGCAATTGCATATTTCAGGACCCGAGTTCAAATACTGAAGATACGACGGATATCTGTAGTTAATACCCCATTTTTAAAGATAAAATATTTGGCGTCCACTCTAGTGTATTTGGGTAATTCTGTCGATGAAGTTACGGTTACGTAATCAAGGCATTCAGCCATTAACAAAGAAAATTTAAATACCAAATTCCAGGCCGTTAGAAGAACACAATTATTAGCGTGAATTAATTAACATATATCATACTTTTTGCTTCATATCGCTTATTTGGCTTTAAAATCATACTGCTAAGTGGATTTTATTTCGATTTCTAAAATTTCGAACTATATATCTTTAAATATATATGTCAAGGATAAAACTTAAAATGTATCTAAAATTATCCATAAAATCTTACTTTTATTTCGGAAACATCCGTTTTCTCTTCTATATATAATATGCATTTAATATTGCTGATATTCACCATATTAAAATAATGTGTTTGTTAAACAATACTTACATAATGTTAATTATACACAATCTTGCATAATGGCAAAAAGTAAAATGCCGATCCTCTTGTCCAATGATGTTTCCTTGCATAGTTTGGAAATTAACCACATTAATTGTTATTTATAATTGCTATTGGAGCTCATATATTAACAATGCATTCCAATTAACCATATTTTACTACTCACTTTCATTTTATCGGCATCTTCTCTTACTATGTCATTTCTTAGCTTGTAGCGTTATTAGGTTTTTTAGAAGAAGGAGACATGAAAAATGTGCAGTACCGTTAACGAGCCATTTGTAGAGTCATTAGGGTTTTCTTTTAAATAGAAGACGTGAAAAATGTGCCACGCCCTCGTCAGGGCGAGAACCTTGGACCTCTCGAGTGCGCGGCGAGTATGCTTGAAATTACTCCACGAAGGCAAGCGGAAAAGATGTAGAAAACACCTTTTAATCTAGATATGCTTTCAATAGAACTTTTAAAATTTGCTGATTTATCTGAATTCGCTAAAGTGTCTATGATGGTAAATTAAATTAATGAATGCCGTGTACTGAATATCTTGTATAAATATGAAGGATGAAAAAACTTTTGTTCACCATATCTCTATTAAATTGTTTCCCTACTCTTTAGTATATATTAGCAACTAAGATATTACGCACATACCTTTTCCGATTTTCGTGTTTTAACAATATGTTTCTAATATATATATAAATATTGCTCGCAACACTCTTAAGCAGTTTCTTTTTGACGTGTTGGTCTATGATCTAGAAACAAATCTTGTTTGGAATACTAAATCTTTATTAAATTTCCGAATTTATTAAACTCAGCACAAGTTGTGAAGATAAGTAGCTCACGGTAATTTTGAATTTAATTTTGAAGGATCTGGCTTCAAAACATTTACTGAAACCATATAATCTTTATAGAAGTAAGTATACGTGTACTGTCACATTTTGAAATATCGTCATAAATACTCTAAAGAGACATCAAAATTGCCTGTATGACATTTTGTATGTCTTTTAGTAGGTTATTCATGAAAATAAACAAAATAAATTTATGTACTCAGAATCCTTAAAATTATTAAGCTTTAAAATGAAGGTTTGGGAACTATTAAATTTGGCGAAATTGGTAAAACAATTTTAACCAATTATTCAACAGCTGTGTGAATTTTGAGAAGAGATATTTTTATTGGTATGTAGGCTACTTGCAAATAGTGAATAGTTACATCAATAACGTTCTACATAATATAAAAATATAAAATAAGTGCGCGCACAAATACAGCATAAATATACGCAAATTAATCGGAATACAAAACAAAACAAAAGTTTTAATAAATTCACAATAGGACGAAATAAAGAAATGCATTTATACATATTTAATCTGCGCAGTATTTATCCATAATTAAAAATTAAGAATTACTGTTTACACACATTACAGTGATTATGAAATGAAAAAATAATTTTAAAGACATAGTAAGTAAATAGGAAATTAATGATTTCCGTTCTCTGTAACAGAGAAAAGTTTTGTAATTTGTGTCGTTTTCATGGACCTGAAAAAAAAAAAAAAAAAAAAAAAAAAAAAAACTGTTAAATTTGTTTCGAGAATTCATTTCAGTTCAATAAAGAAATTTGAAAAATAAAAGAATGGCTGCTTAAGAATACTTTTTTTTTATATGTGCACTTGCAAATCTTTTAAATAACATTATCTTATCTGTAGTGCTTTTTTTAGCTAATGTATTTATTTCTACTGTTAACGGTTGCCCGAAAAGAATAATTGGCGATTACGCAGTTTTTTAAAAAAGGGCTCATACACCTGAACAAAGCCCGGGTTATCACATTCCGTGTAATTTCATTTTTTACACAGAGGATAATGAAATCAATACTTCAGTAATACATTATTTTCTTTACTTTTATACAATTTTTGCCCCCTCACTAATGTGTTTATATGAAGTATTACGTGCAAATAACTAAAACAGATATGTGAAATATTATTACATAAGTATTCAAAATGTTGTCACCACGGGGGGATTCAAATGCTTGAAAATGTATTTGTATTTCGAAAACAATTTAAACATCATGTTATGGTTATGAGTAGAAAACGCTATCTTTTGAGAGGAAAGAACATTTTACCATCAACTCGTTGGCTCTGCTTCAGAATTATTTTGCTCAAAATCTATGGGGAAGTTTAAGCTAGATGTTTCTCAGAAACACATCTCAGGGTGTTTCTGAGAAACATCTAGCTTGGATTATGGTATCTTGGATTATTATGGTATCTTATATCTTTGAAACTATGGATTATGGTATCTTATATCTTTGAAACGGTAACGATCAGCGACCTTGATGTTAATGATACGTCAATGGCAGCTATTTCTTCAGGAGCTTCAGCATGGCCTTGATGCCACACAAATTATATTTACTGTAATGAGTTTTGATAGTGTAACGTCTTCAGTAATCTCTTGACAGCTACGCAGCCACTTATCGGGAACATCTTCAGCTATTTCTTCCATTTCTTCCATTTCTTTGGAAATCTGGATATGAGCTATACTTACGTATCGCTTTCGCTTCTGTGTTTTATTTTATACAAGTCCGATCGTAAGTACATTGTTAGCCCTTGCTGTCCGTCGCCGACCTCTCTTGTACATGGTAATGAATTGCGATCCAATTTGGAGCCTGGAAATACTCAGCGAACCTTTCTCAGACTTATCAACAATCAAACCAGAAGTAATCAGAGTGTACTCGCTAATCGAGAGACACCTTGAAATTTCGGGCGAATGAGAATTCAGAAAGTCTTTCCAACACGCCCCGATATTCTGAAAAAAGAAAACAATAAGCACATATAATCCAAGCTAGATTTAATTAGTCGTAAGAAAAGGTAGAGATTCTTTTCTGTCTTTTTACATTCTACCAAAAGTATCAGCTCTTTCATACATCTCTGTCAAAGATCCAGTGATCGGTATACGGCTATCTGAAATCGACTTATGATCAGCTTGTTCGGAGCGGGCAACTGCCGCGAGAAGGAGTTTAAAAGCTGCTAGCCTTACTCAAGAACTTGTTCTAACCTCCTCTGAAAAAAAAAAAAAACATTTATAAAGTTTACAGAATACTGGGAGAAAATACAACTTGTGATTACGGCTACTCGATACATATGTTACGATACGGTTCCGATAAATATATACTCGATACATATGTGTTAATTCTCGATACATATATTCGAGCAGCCTTAAAAATAGTTTTCCTCAAGATTTGGTTATCAGTGTATTACAGATAAAAGATGGCGTCCGTATGATTTTCAGAGTACAAACGCTAGGAAATGAAGCGTACATCATACAACTGCATTTTTAATAGATTTCTCGGTAATTTCATACAAATTCAGCATTTGAAAGAAAGTTTCTACTTATTGACGAAGTATTTTTCTCTTAATTTTTTTGTTTATCTGCTTTTGATTTTGTTAATGTTGAACGAATATAATGAAAATTTCGGGTGTGCTTCGAATCAGTCTTGAATGCATTCCGAGAACATTGTTTGTAACAACAAACCACACTATTGAGCTTCACCTGCCTCTGAGAACAATGATTTCAATTTGTTTCTGTACAGTAAATGGTTTACGGTATCACCAGGAATGGAATTATATTGACAGTATGGAAAGTTACAAAAACGCCATCTGTTTATACATTATAAATATATAATCAAATCTTGAAGAATGATTTCAATTTGTTTCTGTACAGTAAATGGCTTGCCGGATCACCAGGAATGAAACTAGTCAATTGACATATTATTTATATTAAATCCTTAAACCATTATTTTCTTTTACTGCAATGATACGATAGGAAAGTTAGAGATGAGGAAGTTGACAACACCTTCGTATTCTCGAGAGGTTTCTTGCTTAAATCAATCTATCACATATATGCTTTCTCATTTCAGAACTTTCCTTGCAAGCTTTAAGATGATGAGCATGATATTACGACTCAACGACAATTAACGTGTCTACTTAATTCTTAAAATAGCTTTAATTTGAGTCCTACTATGGCTTTGGAAATAGAAAGATTATTCTAGAGCTTTATATTTGGCTCAGAACTTCATAAGCGGGAATTCAACTATCACCCATCTAATGTCAGGGCAGAGAGCGGAAATATTATATCGAATAGCAAATTTATCAACGTGGCTTTCAAGAGCCAGAAGACGTTTTGTCATGACAATCTCAAAAACAACATATAAATACTAAACTCATTTTTTCATTTTGACAGGAAAACTGAAAGAGAGAAGTGACAATACAGAATGGAAAATATAAATACTTGAGAACTCAATTTTGCATTCTGACAGGTAAACTGAAAGAGAGAAGTGACAATACAGAGTGCAAATATAAAATAACTAGTTATTAGAATTATAGAAACCTCACATTTTTCCTCGCGATTGAGGTAATCGCATCGATGTGCTCTAAAGTTGGTAACGAATAACCAGTATTTTCCAAGCAGTAAAAACTTATAAAGTAAGTTTACAGCTAGGCACGTAGAGGTGGATCTCTGCAAAACATTTTCTTCATAATATATTTTACTATAATTAACAGCTGCTCTTCTTCCAGCCTTCTGGAAGGAAACGGTTTTAGCAACAAATATTATACATTTTACATCATTTTCCTTTTTAAACCACTTTATCCAAACGTTCCGTACATTTATCAGTTATTCTAACTCTGTCTTTCCTTCTCTCTCTAGTTAAATGTTCTGAAATGTACGAGCGTGTTTCATTTGTACAAGTATTTAAACACTATTATCTAACCGAAATCCTACATGTTAGAAACATAGATACAGTAGAGCTCAGATTCAATGCCACGGATGACAAAAATGGATCAATAAACCTTTGTGTTGGCTGGGGAGCCTAAGTGTAATCTCATGCATACCACTAGCGTTTGGTTTAACTTATTTCCTCTAACCTTTCTAGTTTACATTTCAAATTTTATTCACACATCAGAAATTCAACTCTTAACATAAACGTTGCAATACTAATACACAAAACGTTTTCAATGCTAATACGTAAAACATACTTCAGGAAACATTTACAAAATATTACATTAAGAAAAGTCTATTCAGTTTGCACTTTACATTACATAAGTTGCTGAAACTTATTTTACAATTTCGTCTAACTTATTCAAAAATCAATCTCTTGAGAACTAACATCAGAATTTCTATTCTAAGACTAAACTGAAAATTATTGCAAATAAATGCATTATTGAATTAAAAACTTCTTGAGACTTAGCAAAAATGAAATGGCCTCGCTTGAGGCTAAGATAAATAGCAACTGTTTCATTTTAGATACAAAAGAAAAACTGAATATGTGAAGAAAATTAATTGCATTAATCCTTTGCTTCTGCTTTGATAGCTCATCTTTTTGGAGATAAATTCAACCCATGATGGGAAAATTCTAGGCTGCTTCACTCAAGTTGTCTCTTGGGACGTCGCTAAATTCAGGACATTCTCTTCCGAGACCTCTTAAGACCTCCTTCCTGACACCTCTGTTGAAAAATTTTATTGCTGGGGAACTTGGCTTTAATGCTTCCTTTACTAGTCTCAGGAATCATCGTCAGTATTTTTGTTTTCGGCAAGACCGTCGTCCGTTGATTAGGAGGACTTGTCCTCTGGTTCTTATACGATTTCATCCACTTCGACGAATTCCCCTCCGCTTGGCGTTTCGGCCGTAGAGCTTACCAAGAAGAACATTCGTTGGCATTTGGTCTCAGAACTTGAAACTCTTTCCCATGATTCCTCAGGTGGTGCTGTTTCTCTTTTAGTTGCTTACTTGAGGAATTTGAAATATCGATGTAGATGAAACTTCTGCAAACTTCCTTGTTCGCAGTGCATTTCTGTCAAGGTATGATTCCTTCGAAGTTTGTTTTAAAATAGGCATATCAGTTCTCTCATAATAATAGGGAGACAGGAAAGTAATGTCGCTTTCTTACATTAAATTCAAACGAATATATTTTTAACAAGTTTTTATTTTTAATCAATAATATAATCACCCTCATTATCAACAACCTTTTGCCATCTAATGTGCAGATTTTCAATCCCGGGCCGATAAAAATCAATTGGTTTTTGAGTAAAATATCTCGAAAGGACATTTTGGACATCATCCAAATTTTTAAATTTTTTGCCACTAAGAAAATGTTGTAGGGATCCAAATAAATGGAAATCCAATGCTGCGATATCGGCCGAGTAATGAACCTCGCATCTAAATGCATTAATTTTTTTCAGTGTTCATCTTGTAGAGTGCGGTCTTGCATTATCGTGTTGCAGAATGACGCCTTTTCTGTTGACAATTGATTTTTTTTTCGATTTTAAAGATTGGTTCACTCCATCCAGTTGTTCACAATAAAGGTCTGCATTAACAGTTTGTCCAGGTTTCAGCAATTCAAAATGAACAATTCCGCGAATACTCCATCAAACACCCTATAATTGCCTTTTCGGGATGTAAACCCTTTATAACACCTATTAAAAATGCCTTTTGACTTTTGGATTATCATATAGGACTTATGTTTTTATCTCCACTAATCAAACGATCAAAAAACGGTTCTGTATGGTGCCGTTGAAGCAAAACATTGCATGTGATAGATAGGTTGTCTTTGTTCTTTTCGGACAGATTATGGGGGACTCAAACACCTGCTTTGCTTATTTTTCCATTCTGCTTTAAATGTTCTTGAATGGTCGACCAAGGTTGGTTAAGAGTGTTTGACATGGATTTGCTTCCACTTGCGCCCTTAGCATATTGTTGTCGACATGTGCAGAAACGACATTACTTTCCGGTCCACCTATTATCTTTTCATCTGGTCAGTATCTGCAACCAGCTCTTCCACGTTTTGCTTCTTTAGCTATATTACTGCTACCAGTATATTTTCAAGTGCATACGGGCTTTCATATGTAGAGAAAAAGTTTCCCACTTTATCGTGAGTTGCACATGATAAACAATGTTTGATTTTTAACCCAGAACTTCATAGGCGTGGATTTAATTATTGGCTGTTTTATAATCAGAAGACAACTTGTCTATAGTTACCGTTCAAAACACTTAAATAACTTAAACTAAAATGTATCAATTAAAACACTGCGTTCTAGAAAATAAAATTTTATATGTAGTAACAACCCTGGTTAGCAAGTGTGGCAGGAAAGCAAATAATAGTAGTTAATTTACATGAAATTTATTTATTTTGTTACAACCTTTTTTCAATTAAAAGTTTTAAAAATGTTAAACGTAGCTTCTTCTGGAGGTAGACATTCAGTAAGTATTAGCAATTACATATTTAGCATTTTTAAGAATTTAATAACAGGACATTTTCCTAGTGGATATAGTAATCTGAGGCAGTGGGTGGGAAAAAAAGACATTTTTCCAAAAGTGGGCTGTCGTGTGAATAGCAAGAAATTTGTTCGTTTCTCAGCAAAGAGGATTTCATCTCACTATATGGTAATGATACAATGGATGAGGTATTCTGACAGATCTCAGTGTAGGGATGGTGCAGAAGGGAAGACTCGCAGGAAGACGTTTTTAGGATACTCACGGCAAGGAAGCATAGGAATGATTGGACGGTAATTAAAAGTGGTGGTACTATGAATGAGATAGTCAGACAGGTTTCTGAGTTGGTATGGTCCTGAAACCTTCCTGGAAGGCATCTTTTACAGGTTGAAATTTTTCTGTAGCCAGAGAATAAAGGAGCAGGAAAGTAAGGAAGCTCTGCTCTGAAATCAATGGCGTATACCGCAATAGTTGACTCCGTGTAAGTGTTTCCATAGCAGGCGAAGAAATTGGTCGGTATTCAAAAATTCAAACGTTATTCTAAAGGGAAGACAGAAAACTGCTGATCCTAAAGCTCCTTACATTGTCAAGAACGTGAATTAATGCATAAGTATAATATAAGTATAACAAATAGTATAATTATGGAATGCATCACGAGAAATTGGCAAGAATAGCAATCCTGTCAAAGCTAAGCTGACCTTAAGCACTTAAGATCAGGCGCAGTGGAAAAAAAATGGAAACCTTACATGCAGTGAGAAGAAAATTAGCTGGGACTAGCCCTGAAAATACCAAAAATAAATATATATCCATTAATTGAATCCATGAGAGATAATTATGAAAATCTAAAACAATATGACATCAACCTCAAACGCTAAAGCAACGATCATCTAATGCCAGGCCAAAGAGATTAACTCTTATCCAGAATAGGAAAACCAGCTGCGTCGCATTGAAGAAACAGACCACGCTCTATCTTAAAAATCTGAAAACCTCTCTATAAATACTCGTGAATTCATTTGCATTATGTCGGGAGAACAGAGAGGCAAGTAGCAGTAGAGATTCCAAAAGTAAAATAACTGTTCTTCAAATTAAAAAAAAAAAAAAAAAAAAAAAAAACTCACAGCTTTGTTTTCTTGTAGCTTGAAGGTGCTTAATCAGTATCGATCACCTAACTAACTGTTAGATATGACCTAGTAGCTCCTTAGGAAATCTTAATGACTGTAAGGATATTCCTTAGATGCCAACGAGGAGTATAGTATGGCTTCCGAAACGCAGAATCCAAACATGGATTGCGAGTGTTATGTTATTGTTCACCCTATGTGTGTCTGATTTTCGAATTCAAGTCATTAATGATGGAACTCACTTCCCTTTTTGTGACCAAGGTCATTATCTGTCTCTTTATTACTTTTATCCTGTTATTTCTAGATCAGAAGTTTCAATGTTTTGACCGCGTCCATTTCATTGTTTTCAAAACTACTAAGAGTAATTTAAACTCTTTCACGCTCTCGAATTCACGTTTCACAAGCTTCAAACGAATTCATGATTCTCAAGCTTCAAATATGTAACGTACTTCCTTAAATATTATTGCTGAGAAAGTTTTCACTTCGACAGTTCTCCATTCTTTGCGTGATATCATCTTCCGATGATGATACGTAAATCTTAAAAAAATTTAAAAAAAAAATAAAAATAAAAATAAAAAAAAAAATCTGAAATGTTTCAGATTTTAAATTACGTCCAAAGGGGCGTTTTTTAACATTTTGTGTGTTACCTTTCTTTATTAAATATCATGTTCCTCGCACTTAAACCATAAGATCCAGTGCAACAGCAATATCGCAAAATAGTTTTAAAACGAGCATATCTTTAGAATTTCCGATACAGAGACTCACGCGCTGGAGATAAAAATGTTTTTTCTGCACAACGTTGCCATTGCTCGCTTTGAAATCCTTGAGTTTGTTAATCAAAAATTCGTCAAAGTTTTAAAAAATAGGAAATCGATCATAAAACAAATTTCAAATTTCAAATTTGGTCTTCCACATGCTCATATTCGTTGGAGGATTACGTTATTCAAAATTCGATGACTCTATGTACCGTTATTTTATGACAATGTGAGAAATATACATACATTTACGCAGATTTTCATTATTTAATTTCTTCAAATATAATGCAGGACTCTAACATTTTATGGCAACAGTTTGAAAAGTGAACCGACATTTATCCGTCCGACGCAAAATGCCAAAACGAAACTAATAGTCCTTCGGGATTCAAATCCCTTTGGACTAAAAAAAAAAGTTCTTAAACTATGACTTTTATTGCCATTTCTTAAAACTGGTTCCTTGAAACTAGCCTTTACTGTTGGGGAAAATCATTTTTCATTTATATTTTCCTTTATATTTGATTTATATTTCATTTTATTTTCCTTTACATCTCATTTTATTTTCATTAATATTTCATTTATATTTCTAATTGGTTAGAATTAATTGTTAAATGAATACTGGATATCTTATTAATGGTAAATTTTCAGCCAAAAGGATAAAAGGTTTGAAAAATTGCAATCGGAAAATTCTGAATTTTAATAACTGAAAGAGTTTTACCATAAAAAAAAAAAAAAAAAAAAAAAAAAATCATTTGAATCGGCATTTAGAAAATTAAATAAAAATGTATTAAATCACAAGAAATTGAAATCTGATCTCTTTATGCAGATTTCAATTTAATCCCTAAAATTATGTCAAGCAAAATAGTTAAACTACGTCTACTAGTTTAAAGACCCCAAAAATAAATATGCAGAACATAATATGTTTTATTTCCCATTTTTCCCATTGGCAGGCACTTGCGATAACGGCACTGGCCACTACTAAGGACAGACGTGGTGACCATTTTATTGTGGAGACACCCCACAGGCGGCCACCACTACCTCCTATGAAGGGACAGATAATTTTACATCCATGCCTTCTTTGGGATTCGATATCGCAGTCAAAGTCTCCTAACCACTATACCATCTGGGTGGCCGTTTTACTTAAAATAAGTTTTTCGAAAGGGCAAAACCAACTATTGGAGGGAAAGAAAAAGCTTCTCTAATATAATTAATCGTAAGTTAAAACCGCATGGGAGCATGTGTAATTATTTTTTAAAAATAATAACTGTTCAAGACATAACATTGCATTAATTTAACTGAATGGCTGGCTTGCGCATTATTCTTGCAGCAAGTACTGCCCTGATGTGGAAGTAATATATTTTGCTAGAACATGAAATACAAGAATTGAAAAATGATAAACGCCTAGAAAACGTTTTCCCCCCAGGGTCTCATCATTTCGATATCTCTGATGGTTTTAGCAAGGGCTATTTGTCTAAGGGAAGGGATGCCTTTATGGAGGAATTTTATGGGAAACAAGCTTGTATACGCGTTACACATGAGAACCACAAAACTTTCATGCAGCCAGCCCGTTTATCGGAATTCGAACACCGAACCCAACTAACAGTGTTCAGCGACTCGGCCACTGATGCATCTTTGATATCCCCAAAGCAGCTTCAGCATTACTCTTTCTACATATAGGATCACAAACTGCTAAAATAACATTAGGCATTGAGTTTAATAATCTTGTTTAACCAGCAACTATTTTTGGTCTCATTTTAAAATCAAATTTCGCCATACAATTTTAATAGTAATAATAATTAAAATATCTTTGATAATTCAAATGTATTTCAAATGTCAATAATTTTGCTTTCTTGAATTATAAGGCTTAGTGTATTATATGACAATCAATGAATAATTACAATTTTATTCTTTGTCTTAAATTGGACAGTAAGTAGTATTGAATTGATTGAATAATATTGAATTACATCCTAGATTTGCAAAATTTGAGAGAAATTCACATATAACAAGACTTAGAATATTTAAAGTGTTTCTAAAGAAACAAAAAGACATTGAGTATTAGAACCTTCTCATCATATGTGTATGATTATTTAAGAAATGCAAAAAAGTTCTGTAAAGACCCTGTACTTTCATGTGAAATTTATTAACTGTGTTTCCTTTAAAATAAAACTTCAGCGATAAGTTATTAATCTTTAACTGCTGTGAGCGGTCTCTCAGACCGCGCGACATTTACCATTAAATGCTTCCACCTCTTAGAATAATTAATGGGTATTGCCATTCTTAGTACCTTCCTAAAACAGCTGTCCAAGGTCACATACCAAGTTGCATTTGGCTAGCTCTATTTCTTCTTTTAATTTTTTAAAAATGTCCCCCTCCCTCAGCTGTCTGTGGGACCGATCACAGCAGATACGATTCAAATTTCGGCCCGATAAAGTTCACTTTTCGTTGTTGTTACATATTTCACTTTTTTATAAATATCCTTGAAATTGCTTCAAATGCGTGCAGGAAACGTTCTATATATCTTATCCAAGACCAAATTTAATAAATAGTTCGAAATTGGTCTAATTTAGAGTTCTTTGATGAAAGTTCCTATGATGAAATTATTGAAAGCGACCACGATACAAATTCAAAAATATCTGCCAATGAAAATGAAAATCCATGTTCTCCTTCTACAAGAGATTTTTTTATTGGAAAAAAAAAATAATTCAAATGGAATTCAAGAGCCCAACAAGGGTGTTCGAATTCGTAGTCACAATATTATTCTTCGTTCAATCTATACAACTGCTCGTAGAACCCGACGTTGGCCTATGGCAATATTCTTCAGAAACTTGGATTATCTGTGCATTAAATGCATTCGTATTATTTAAATCTTATCCCTTTGGCTCGGAAAATGAAACGAAAAGATTTCATTAGCAATTCAGTTGGTGTAGTCTCATATAAAACGGAGGATAACTTCATCATTTTTACCTAAAGAACTCAAACTTACAATAAGAGGAGTTTTCGGAATAAATGATGATGAAGGAAACATTGCGATCGAAGACGATAAATTAGATAAAAAATGAACGTGCTATATTTGTCGACCGAGCAAAAAAAGGAAAACAGCTTACAAATGTATAGAATGTAAAGAACCAGTGTGTCTACCATGCAGTAGAAAAGCTTGTATAAAATGCAGCTCGAATTATAATTTTTAAAATAAAAATTAATTTTCTATACTCTTATTAAAGCATTCTTATCGCAAATTTTAATATAAAATAAAAAGGCTGAATTTTAAAATTTACTTCTTCCATCCAGATACGTAAGCGAAGGAATTATTATCATAGTATATATTTTATTTTAATGAACTGATTTAAGTATAAAAATTGCTTTATATCTTCTTGGAAAAGTTAAATATATGAAATTAAATAACATTTATTCAAATAAGAAAAATAAAACAATATCGTCTTTTGTTTTTAGCAGAAGCGGTGTGAGAGACCGCTCACAGTAGTTATGCGACAATTTATGTCACAGCAGTTAAATGTTAAGGAAATGAGAAGAGAAACTGTAGTTAGCTCACCAAAAAAGTTACCAAAAGCTGTGGCTCCAGTATACAAGCAACAAATATTTTAACAAATTTGATGAATTGATATGGGTCAGATATTTTTAATGGCTCTGACCAGATTACGGGTGTTTCTTGAAA
Source organism: Stegodyphus dumicola (assembly GCF_044657685.1). Taxonomy (NCBI): domain Eukaryota; kingdom Metazoa; phylum Arthropoda; class Arachnida; order Araneae; family Eresidae; genus Stegodyphus; species Stegodyphus dumicola. The sequence goes on along the minus strand of NC_140772.1, from coordinate 90,354,260 downwards.
ACAATTTTTTTCCAACTTTGGTTGCCTTAAATCATTTTTATTCCAATATACTTGTTTCGCAAGGATGTCCAGAAAAATGTCTTTCTGAGAAATAAAATGCACTTGCTTTCTAATTTGAGTTCTCTTAAAAGAATTCAAAAATTAGATACCATCAAAAATGAATAACTTGCTTTAGAATATTTTACACGGAAACAGAATACTTTAAAACATTCTTATATATTTTACTTTGGTATTTATTGCAATTACATTACAGAAGAAATGTGCCATATATTAACGTCATTTATCAGATTTGGATAGTATTATATATGATTGACATTATTATCTTTGAAGTTTCAGTTATTTTGGAGCATATTATCTAATTTCAATATATCTGCTTTAATATTCAGTCTTCCAAGCTAAATGAATGAAATGCATTTTATTCGAACGGAATGCAAAGTTTTACAAGCGCATATGAGCCGAATTAACTTTTCTGTTTAGCGTCTAGAAAGAAGTTTGTTTGCATTAATGGTGTTGGTATGTTGGTGTATTTGGTGCCGATACGTTTAAAAGCGTAATTTGAAATTTATTTTGTGAATTTATTAAACAGCATTAGTTCATAATAAAGTAGCACTGATAGAAACCCATTTAAACCAATAACCACATTCAGAAAGTAATCTTCAAGCCGAAGAATAAAATAAATTTCTTCAGCTTACTTTCAAATTAATAAAAATATACTTATTTATAATCAAATTAGTATAAATATACATACGTTATTTATTTTATAGTAGTTTTTTTTTATCTTGAAACACGTTTTCTTCTCTCTTTTTTTTCTCTCTCTATTCCTGTTTCTGCGTATAAATAATTTACGTTATCTTTCAGTGTGCTTTCCTAAGATACGTAGTTTTTAATGTTTTGACTCTCTCTTAAATCTATTATTATTTCTTAAATCAAAAACATAAGCGAGAAACTGTGCATAAAACTATCTAACTTTTCAATATCTTTTACTAAGAATGGGAAGCATGTTACTGTTTATGACAGCCTTTATCACATATAGAGATATATTAGATATACAAAATATTATCTCTTATTCAGCAAAGTTAATTATTTATTTATTGAGAGATTTATTGGAAGTATTAGTGCATCATAAAATTTAAACGTTCCGCTTCCGAACTAGGGAGAACAGTAAACATTAGCATTTTAGACATATCTTATTTGAAAGACATATATCTCAAATATTTCATGGTATACTCTCCTTATGAAATGAAGTCACTCATGAAATATGTAAATCGAAGTACAGTTAGTTGCATATATCGTTGTTCGTTTTTGTCAGTTTCTTTCTTTTTTCTCTTGATTTCTAATTTTAAATTCAAATATGTTTCTTGCTTTTAGACTTTTATTCTCTCTTCTTCGTAAAATATAGATGAGAAAGCTTAAGTTTTCATGAAGAGAAAATTAAATATGTTGTATACATTTACATTTTTGTAAAGTTTATTTTTATTATATTCCCTATCTGTTTACCTGGATAAAACCGTGAAATTGAAACCTTTTTGAAAACTTAAAACGCAAATTTAGCAAGTAAATGAGGAAATACAATTTTTTATTAATTAAAGCACTTTTGTATGACTTTGGTATTCCCATGGTTATTAAATAACAGTTACATTAACAATAGAAAATTCAATTTCATTTGGTCACATTTCACTACGGCAATAGATGACAAGGATGACTTACACATTAGAAGTAAATAATATCTAATCTGTAAGTACATTATTACTACTTTAATCGAAAAAGCATTCACTGAAATCAATATTCGATAAATTTCTTTGCGTTTACTAAGCTTGATGCTAAAATATACAAGGAAAATTTAATGAATTTCTCATATATTAAAACAAAATGTTGTTAATATTTAGAAACAGATTTTTCAGCAGCAAAATGTTTATTTTTGAAATGTTAAAAATTACTTTATGTTTATACAACAGAACGTGTTTAGAGAAGTGAATAAACTGCTGAAATCAGTTTAGAAATATATATTTTGTCAGATGAATATTTTTTCTCTATATAATATTTTAATTTATTTTTCTAGAAGTTTCTTAATAAAATGAGAGAAGGTTAAGCTAAGCAAAATGTAGCTGGTCAAAATATTCTACATTTTAAGGACCAAACAATTCAGTAGCACACACATCTAAAATCCAGCTGACATTTTACTTTTCTTTTTCATCTTGCCGCAATTATGTTTTGCCTTAAACGCAAAACTACCGAGTGCTAGGCATTCCAAGAACCATTATGGAAATAAGTTAATCCACAGACATCACATTTTGAGACATTTTGGTATAAAAATTTGTTCCACCTGTGTCGCGTGTCTTCAATTAGTAGGCGAAAGCACGATGGACGATTTGGCGAAACTTGCCTAATGCATATTCCAAACAAACATCATCTTTATCGCTCAGAAAATGCCCTAGTCACTTAATCACGCAAGGCCCCGGAGTACATCGTGATTGGCGGAGCGTGACTTAGCTATCTTGTCTGCATTTTGCAGCAATTTGAATTCTGATAAGAGGCAAAAAGTAAAAAATGGCAATAATAATAAATAGAGAATCTCTTTTTCAAACACATGTTTACGTTTCGGTCAGAATAAATACTAAGTGAAAACTGAAATTCTTCCTCACATTTGACTATATTTTTCCGGCATACATTTCAAAAATTAAAGTAATGGAAAGAGAGTACTACCTATTAAGTTTGTATTCATTATTGCTAGTAAATAATGTGATATTTAAGTAAAAAATTAAAGTAGAAAGTGGGGATCCACACTTTCTTCACCAAGAAAGAAAACAAATCGATTTAATTCCCTTCTTTCTTGCAGGGTAAAGAAACAACAAAACCACAAAAATCCCAGCTTTGTTTACAGGAAGAAATAAAAAGAATATAAACAGAATACACAATCCTGTTCAATAAATCGTAAATTGTTTTAAGTATAAATGGAATTTTAAGTAGAAATCATGCATTTACACGTTTCATTATTAATTGCTAATTTAATTTCTTACAATATTTAATTTCTTATAATATTATGCATATAATAATTTAACCAGTTTCAAACTACCCTTCGCAGACTTATCATTAGAGTGGCAAATAAAATTGCAAGGTATTCCATTTCCAGCAATTGCCGTTCCGACCACGTTACGTTTTGAGGAGTGTTGGTCATCGGAATAGCACAGAATATAAAAATACAGAATTAATTTGAAAAGTAATGCTCTCTAGTATTTTTTTTTTTTTTTTGTCACAAGTTAATTTTATTTCAGGTTGTTTCTTCTTATATTTCTTCAGCATAATACCATTGTTCACAACAGTTGTGATTCACTTGGAAGATCAGCCATTCGTTATAGGGTAGTACATTTATTCACTCCTTGAATGGTTTGAGTAACAGCTGAAGAAACGTCTTTCGCTCTGCAGTCTATGCAGGGGCAACGCAGTTTGAGGAAGAATTTTTTAAATCCGAGGATTTTCTTTTCGGTGAAACTTCCTTCTCGTACTTGGTTAGGAGATAATGTCTCAATTTTTTTCGGATAACTTTCAAAATGAATTTCCCACCTCTAAGCATGTTAGGCACTTTTATCTAGTAATTTCACATTTTTCGCAGCCACTCACAGTAACATTATTGCCACACGAAACTCTATCTTTTCTAATAACTTCCTGGCAATCTCACGTAGAAATCCTAGTTTATTTCACGAATAATTGTGCATACTGAGATATCTGGAGTCACCAGGGAAATCACTGGATTGACAACGATTTCAATTTTAATCAAAATTTTTAATTCACATTTTATCAGTTGTAATTATTCGAGATAGAAGTCTTTCATGGTCACCCTGAAATCTTCATATCAACTAAGTTGCATCAAGAAATGAAGGATCAACTGAACAAAAACAGCTTTTCTGTAAATATACTGCATATTGATGCTGATGAAGTCGCTTAAGATATCTTCTAATACATTGTTTAGTGACCTTTTTCCTTTCTAGCTCGACGCAAATATAATGCTAAGTTGGAAACAGTTGCCTGGTATTTCTAAAATTTTTCACCAGTTAGTGCTGCCGGTCAGTTTAGTTGCACCTATTGCCTAGCAATGATGCCAGCATTACACTTACCTTTTTAATTCGTTGAAATTTTTATGTTTCTAACCTTCATTTATCATGCACGTCGGACATGACCTCTACGAAGAAAGCTTAGTTAAAGTGCGACTGGCAAACAATGCTTGACGAAGCGTTTATGTCAAGTGGTATGAAGTGCTAGATGTATTACCAATAGGTTATGAATGTTTAGAATAATAAGAATAATTCAAGATATTTCAATGATAAGCAGGACTCTGATTACATCAAAATTCTGCCAGATATCACTGGATGGTGCACTGAGATAATGTGTCAGGGTCGTCATAAATGATACTGATTATTCAGGTATCATTGGAATTGCAATCATGTTCTATTTTTAGTGAGAATTTATCTAGAATGAGCATCATCAGTAAAAGTAGTCATTCCAAAGTTTCAAGTTAAAATGTATAATGATTTTTTAGGATAGGACTCAGAGATTCGAAAGATCTCAGTATGTTGGTCCTTTTGTTAATTGTGTAGAAAAACAAAATTAATTTTTATGCAAAAGCCTAAAAAGGTTAGTATTTTATTCTTTAATAAAATTTCTTTCTCAACTAACAGTTTCTCAGCAGTATGCTTTGACCTCTGCCATTTAATTTATACTTTCTAAAAGACTGCGTATGAGTTAGAAAAAGAAACATAAACTTGATTATTTTAATAATGAAGTATAATTCACTCAAACAATTATTTTACATAATTACAGACAAATGCATATGCTTCCGATTTCAATTTGCTGCTACTAAAACCAAGCAACACTAGTTATAAACGAAGATGAATGAAGGATATCTGAAGAAAATGTTTAGTTTCTTTATGAAAAACACGAACTCTCAGTTGCACAGTACAACAGTTACAAATTTATATTATTGGGAGACATAACATTTCTCAACACAGAGCAGTTGATATAAGATGTATTTATTCATATTTATATGTAACCATGTTAATCACACACCAAGTGAGAAACTCTCAATAATTTGCTTTTATAATAAGTTTATTTATATTTAAAACCTGTCATATTATTTTGAAACGATATGCATTTCGAGTTTCGCCTCTCGTATTTTCTAGATTTATCATGCGTCTCCTATCGTCTTTAAGTTTAGCTATCCCTGGTACAGACCAAAAATATATTACTCGTTTTAACTAACTGCATCTTTGATAAAAGCATAAAGCAATCATTTTCTGTTATTTATCCGTATAATCATACGCCATATTATTCCATAATCGCTATTTTAATTTAATGACAAAAATATTTGATCCGACGACATTTTTGAAATCTCGATGTTGTATAATTGAGACAAGTGACGAAACATTCTGTCTTTTATATCTGTAACCAATCAAAATGTAATGGCTAAACCCTGAGAGTTATAAATAAATGAAGAAGTTGTTGTTACGCTTAAGAAAATTTTCAGAATAATTCTTAAATTTTCTTAGTCCAAAATAATTCTTAAAACAATAAATTGTAACAATAAGACTATATATTGCCAATGAATCATTCAAAGGGATCTGCTACAATTTTATTCGTATGCACATCAATCTAGTAATTCTTTAATTAACAAAATATATGTCAAATTTTTCTAGATTTACTAAGCCAGAAGTATTTACGTTAATTCTTAATGAGATGAGATTACGCAATGGACTCCTTATTTGGTTCCATAAGAATTAATTTTACAGTACTGTCATTTAATTAAATACTATTAATGTTCTCATTTTCGTGATATGAATAATTTACTGACGCTTAAAGCTGAGTACGCCGATACTGATGGTTTAATTACTAGGCTCCATCCCGTAAATTAATATAATTTTCTGAAATCTGTGGAATTTTAAGGAGATTCCTGAGATTCCTGATCCAAGCATGCATTTTTCCGTCCATGCTTTAATTTAAACATACCATCAATCTAAGTGTATATTTACAACTATAGAGGCAACAGCAAACATTATTTCCTGCCCAGGGAATGAAGTACCACTTTATCCCGGCAATAAAATCTTTTTAAAAGAGATACAAAAATGCATTAAATCAGAAGTTTAAGGAAGTTTAAAAAAGCGCAACAGTACAACTTTAATTTCCACTAAACGCGTTGCATCAAACATTAATCAAAGCATTGCAATCCAGGAACAACGTGGTCTCAGGGAAGTATTTCGAATTAAACAGACCCTGTTGGAAATTTAATTTAACGGAGAATAATTTAGGAACGGTGAAGAAAAAGAATAATCTTATTCGAATAGAGGAAGATTCTTTGAAGATAAAGATCGTCTGCAAAAGATTTAATTACTTAGATAGCTTGATTAAATGAGTCTGATACCGTGAATCACAAAAGAGTTTACAAAACATTGATAAGTAATTAATCATTTGGGGAAGCTTTTTATTGCAATTCGAATGATATAGTAAAAGAAATAAGAAAAGATTTCAGATAATGCTGCAAAAATCTAATTACGGGAACAAAACATTCCTGACGTCGGTTAGCAAAAAAGGCTTTAAGAAATTAATTCTTAATATAGTTGCAGGTGTAAGAGATTAATTTGGCGTTTTGCGGTTACGAACGTCTAGTAATGGAAAACAGGGAATTGTCTTCGATACAAGGTTCCTAAATGTAGGAGAATTTCTTTCCGTTGTATCTGAGTAGCCTTAGGTTTGCTTGAAATATTTTTTTGCAGGTATAAGGAATTGTCTAGTATTATGTTTTGAGACGAGGGGTATTATTCTTCTTCACAGGAAACTCAAGGCATATGCATATGCATGTTATACTAATGGATTTCTTTTATTTCTTTTACATTACATTAGTTCAAGAATACGAGTGCAAAATATTTTCAATTGCATGGATTTAGTTTCGTTCACTAAAAATGAAAAAAAGGAGTTTTGTTTATTATTATGATCTTACTCACATGTTACTAAAAGTAAAAGCTAAGGAATGCTAGCAGTGGTATATTTCAAGTCCAAATGGCTAAAGACGGGTGTAAGTGAACTGATTTTATTCATCTAATAAGTAACATTTCTTTCCTTAGTTCTATCGTACCTTAACATTATGTTTTATCCTAAAATGATTCGTATAAGAGCCTCTTAAAATTTATTTTTAGCCATGTACTACAGTGTGCAAATTAATTGGGATAAAGCGACTTTTTCGCAAAATTTCAAGTCACCAACTTGAAATTTTGCGAAAAAGTCGCTTGCGCCGACAGGTTCCTCAATGTAGTTTTATTTGCTTTAATGTCATCTCGATATCTTCCTTTGGACTACCTAGAATTGGTGTAGGCAATTAATTAGAAACAGTGCACCAATTTTAAGCTTGTTCCTGTGAGAAGGTGAAGTTATCTTTGTATGAATTAACCAACATTTTACATTTGTTCATTATAATAAACTAATAATGGATATATCACTTAGGAAAGAAGCAAAAATAATTTTATTCAACAATCATGCGTCCATGACTATAATAGTTACTGCTTCCGCGGTTGGTTTAAAAAATTCGAGCGTCTCCTCAAATTCTAAGGAGACACACAAGAGCTAGACACATTCTTCAAGTGTGTAGTCTAGATTTCTCACTGCTTGTCAAAGGCGAGAATGCCTGTTAAGAACAACTTTTGGCATGTTAAATGAAAAATGCGTGATTATTGTGGGCCAAAAGTACAAATCTTGGACCACAAATGACTGGAAATAGGACATTTCAGACATTTATTTTTCATGGTTACACATCTAACATTGTTCGACGACGCTGTTGAACCAGTAAGACCTGACATATCCGACAAACAGGAAACACAGTCAAAAACAAATTTTTTAGTTTTTCTTTTCTTTTTTTCCTACTTCAGAACGTACGGGAAATCTAGTTTCTATTAGCGGTTATTAACTATCTAGTTTGTATTATCTCATCAAAGTACATAGAAACGCGTAGGGACCGAAATTAAATCTTCTCTTTCTACTTTAAGTCTTGTGGTTACGACTCTTCACCTTAACTTAAATTACGCCGTATATCAAACAAATTTGCAAACATCTCTGGACTGAACGAGTACGTGACAGAACGAGACATGAAGGAAAGAAGCTACATAAACTTTAATTGCTGAGATCAAAACACGGCCACATGTCCTTCTATTACTAATCTTGCGGTTGCGATTCTTCTTCTCAAACTAAACTAGGCTGCTAGCCAACCATATCTGCATAAATCTCTGGATTGTACGATTACCAAATGAAACAAAACATAAAAGAAATGAATAGCATAAACTTTAGTTAAGCTGATATAAAATTTCACATATTTAGAGTTCAGAGAAACGGCTATGAAGCAGACTATTTTAAAAGTAGTTATTATTATCTCGAGCTTTAATTTTAATGTAGAAATGTTGCACAAAAATGTCTAAATGATCTATATTTTTATGTTTTGCTATAACGGATCAGCCTTCTTTACGGGAGTCAAAAATATTTCTTTTGAATATAACTAACCCTCTTGATTAGACTTTAGCGTCATCAGGTTATTTCGTATTAGGAGACGTGAAAGATGAGCAATACACTCGCCGGGACTTGAACCTGGACATCTCGAATGTGTGCCAAGTGTGCCACCCTTACATCACGAAGACATTCTGCATGGAGGGAGAAAATACCTTATAAAAATGTCTCGATGAGTGAATAGTATGAGTAGATAATGAAAACTCTCAGCGATTTATTCATTTTAAGAAAACTATCAGAAACGTGCTTTTGGAAGAACTATATAAATTTCATCGTGCTCAAAAAGGATTAGCTCTGTTTCAGTTTGTGACTAGGACTCGCGATAAATTCTGGAAAAATCAGTCAAAATCTTATCAACCGAGAAAGAATTAATTCGTACATTATTTAGTTTAATGCGAAATTATATTGCTCTCTTCTGGACGATGTGATGATTATAAAACTTGTTATTTCAGAATGTTAAAATTTTTTCTTAATAAATGCTGATAAAATGAAACAATTTCGATTATTATAGAAGACTAAAAACTTATTGTATATAAGTTATAAAATTATTTAAATTTAAAAATTAGAATTGAATTAAAAATTGAAATTATGAATTTGTCTAAATTGAAAGTTAAATAATGCTTATACTAATTTAATAATGATTTTGTTGCCAGTCTCAGGAATTTTTTTTGTTAACATTCTGCACTCATGTATTTTCTTTTAAAAATATCATGTTTTAACTCATGCCTTTTCTGCTTCCTCTCTTATGATATATGTCGCGTTATAAGGGAAACGTGCTGGCAGCGTTAGTATAGATATCAAGATTTTTATAACCGTTACAAATGGATTTGGAAAAATAACCTGCAGGCGACTGAAAACATGCGGACAAAGAATCCATTTTCTGGGACCGTAATATAGAACTTTGAACGGCTTCAAAACTTTTGGTGCAGAGCATGATATTTTCTGCCAACAGTGATTTTCGTCTCCGTTGAAACCTCTAGAAGGGAACATTTCAATATCAGACTTTTCTGTTTTCCTTAGGTCCTAGAAACCAGAGATCCTAGTTTGGGAAATAGAACATGATTTAATTATGTTTACACTTAGTATCGTCGAACAAAGATAACATACGTAAGTCTATCGAAGCAATCAAAAATTTGAAAATAATTTAAAACTTATATGTGATCCAATGGGATATGTGCATAAAATTGATTTTAACAATGGTTAAAATCAGTTTTATGCACCGTAGAGAAATGGCTAGATTAACGCCCGAGGATTTCCCTTCGTATCGATTTGCGGTAGTTTTCCCGGTTGTTACAGTATTAGTCTGATATGTTACTAATATAAGGGTGGGTCTAGCTTACGAACTATTCCCTAGTATTATGTTTGTTTAGATGAATAACAAGTCATTTTTCTATTCTCAGAAGCAATTCTTTTGAGACTGTTGTTTGACAAGTTGAAATTTAGGCAGCAACACTTGCAAGTAAGTAGTGAGAATAAAATTATAAACATTCTATTATCCAAATTTTAATTCTGACAACACTTATTTACACTTACTTTAATTCTCTGAGAAGTAACTTATAGGAATTATCCCCATTAGTTTCGAAAAACAGAATTTAATCCTGACAAATAACGTCATAATAAATAGATGAATTTAAATGCAATACAGGAACGAAACATAGCTATGTATGTCTGAAACACCTAATAATGTACACCACTCAAGAGAAACCTTTTTAACCTTTGTAGAGTCTTTTTTTTTTTTTTTTTTTTTTGATGGAAAGCTGAAAAACGTGCAGTACCCACGCCGGGTCTCGAACCCTACACCTCGTTAATACGCACTGAGTATGCTTCCAATTACACAACCACGAAGGTATGCGGAAATGAGGGAGAAAATAACTTATGTACTCCCCTTTTAAAGTGCGACTAGGTATTGGGGTCAATTGCCGAATCCTGGTGGTGACGAATTATCGTCCATAACCTTTAGTTCTGGTACCACCTGTAGAGTCATTATTATTTTTTTTTAAAGCTAAAGAGGTGAAAAACCTGCAGTGCCCCAGCTGGGACTCGAACGCTGGACTCTCGAAGACACGTCGAGTATGCTTCCAATCACACCACAATGGCTTGCGGAAAAGAAGGGGAAATTGTCTTATACCTTGACTGTTCTCACTCCTAGATTAAAGTAATCTATATAGTAATTTAAAACTATTCTGTACCTACTAATTGAATTCCATTAATTTATAATTTTGGGTGATTTGAATTTTAAATAATTTTAAGTTTCTTAGTTAATGTTTTTAATATTATCTCTTTGAAATATTATGGCAATGTTATAGAAATTACAGATATATTCTTGAGAGCTTAATCGGCAGATAAAGTCATTGAATCAAAGATCGCTATAATTAGTATAAGTCGTGATAGTTTTGTTAATACTAAACGAATTATATATGCCTAACTGCTGCAGTGTTGCATTAAAATTGCTTTAAAATATGTCAGAAAATAGGAAATGTTTTGCGTATTTTGCCAGATGCTTGTATTATCTTATAAAAAGTAATTAATTTATCTGATTAATGTGACGTGATATACACTCAAAGACACATAGCGTTTGCATTAAAGAACACACATTTTAAATAAAAATTAGAATGCTAATTTTGCATTTATTCGAAAGGCAAAGAATGCAAATCACTGTTTATAGATATTACTATAATCACATAAATTATTGCCAATAATAGGAAACAAATAATTTAAAGCTAGCATCGTTTTAATCTCAATGTTCTTTAATATTGAGCCTTTGTCTTCTATACATAGTTGGGATGTTATTGAAACATCTTTCAGCATCTACGCTATCAATTATGAATGAACTGTTGAAAGCTTTCATTAGCTCCATTTTCCAAATTTTTTGTCAGAGGATTGTTGTTTTAAGAATATGTATGATATCAGTATGAGTGTCTTGATTGAACCGCTATAAAAGAATTTTATGAAAAATTTGTGTATCCGTTAATGAGCTCGTCTGCTGAAATGTTTTTAAAAACTGATATTTGAGAGGTGGTTTTGAATAACAGATATGGCATCAAAGCCAATATAGCCGTGCTGAGGGCCGAAGATTAGCAAAATAATCTCCAAATGTTCATTTATTGAGTTTGACAGCATGTGTCAATAGTTTTAATTTATTTAACTTCTCTGCTACTGTCATCTATATTACTTTGTGCTTGAGATCAACTTCACCTTTTACGTTTGGCGAAATAAATTCTGCATTATCTTCCACGTAGCCATTGCTTTCTCACTCGAGGGAAAACACTAAATCATTTAAATGATTCTACGAGATTAGGAGCATGCATAACTCGATCCTTCTAAATTCTGGATGAGTTCCGTAATTTTTGGTCAGAATTCAGAAACGGAAACCATTATAACTCCTGTTTTAGAGACATAATTTCATTTTAAAAACATTATTTTAGGAAATGGAATCTTGAGTTCTTGTTCTCATGTGCATAGAGAAAAGTAACAGTATGTTCGATATATTTGCTCAAATAAACGACAGCTTTGTACTAAGAATTCCATCTTGTTATAAAAAGTTCAGGATAAAGTTCTGCTGCCAGTCAAAGCATCATTCCTTTTAAAGTACTTCCATTTCTTTCAAATGCAAAAAATAACTGAACGTTTTGTCTGAAATGGTGTAGAACTCCTTGAATTCTTTTATTACATATCACAAACAAATTTCACGTTTTGCTCCATGCAAATATTAACTTGAATTTATTAATAATAAGAACTTGACTAAAACATTTATTGTCAATTTATTTAAGCTTGAAATGAAACTTAAACTAAATTTAAACTTAAAATTTATTCATTTATTAGTCCAAAGGGACTTTGTCCCTGAAGCACTATTGTTTTCGTTTTGCGATTTTGCATTGAAACGCTATAAATGTCGGTTTCACTTTTCAAACTGTTGCTACCAAATAATAGAGTTCTGCATTATATTTGAAGAAATTAAATAATAAAAAATCTCTATAAATGTATGTATATTTGTAATAAAACAACGGTACATAGAGACATCGAATTTTGAATGACGTAATCCTCCTACGAATATGGGCATGTGGAAGACCAAATTTAAAATTTGGAATTTGTTTTATTGTAGATTTCATATTTTGTAACACTTTGAAGAATATTCGATTAACAAACTCAACGATAAAAGCGAGCAATGGTAACAGTCAATGGGGGGGAAAAAGACCTTTTTATCCCCAGCGCCCCGCCGCGGAACTGTGTATCAGAAATTCTAAAGATATTGTTCTATATTAGGTATAGAACACTAAAACATAAAACATAAGTCATTTACAATACGTACTACTAAACATCATCACTGTGTAATTGAAAACTCATGTTTATGCCAATATGTATTTGGAAAATGTGCATAAATGCTCCACATCAGTAACATTTCTCAACCAATACAGTGTATAACACATTCAATAACAATTCGCGTAATCAAGTAAAAATTTGTGCGTTGTGTTAACAATATAAACCCAGTAAAATTAGAATATATTGGTTCAATGTCAAAATTTCAATAAAATTAAAAACAATCTAATGAGTTAGAAAAACAAACTAACTTTTTTCTTGGGGGGGGGGTGACTTAATAGTATAAAGTTACAATTGGTAAGGTGGTGGCTGGTTATCAACATTAGCTGAAGAACAAATAAGAAAATGAAACATACCTTTAACATTACTAACACAACCCTGCTCTTTTAATGTTGCAATAAACACAATATGAACTTTTTAAGCAACTGTAAATGGCAAAAATAAAAATAAATAAATAAAATAAAATCACATCAAACTCATCTTTGTATAGTGAAAGGAGATATTACTGGAGGTAAACAATCAACACCGGTTTGCACCAGGAGGGAGAAATTTTTATAACACTTCAAATTATACACTTAACATTTTTAATAATGTGGTGTTGTACACCATTAGGTGGTGTTGTAATGTGCCAATCTCTCTAACTAGATGCCTAAAAGTACGAGTAATCAATCAATTTACACGTGCCCAATATTTGCTGGCCTGAATTCTAAGTGGTTAGTACATTGCTTATTAAACCCTAGTATAAAGAATAATCAAATATTTCAATTACCCAATAACACACATGCATGAGACTTGCGGAAACAAATTCTTTTTTTTAATCTCACATTTATTTTATCAAAAACATTCTCTGGAATAAATATATACACTGATCACATAGCACATAAAAATATCAGAGTACAATACTTTAGAACACAAAACGTGAGATGCTAGAAATGGAAAAGTAGACCGTTGCCATAAAGTGAAGAGTAGAAAACAAATCACAATCTGTTTGCATCGTTCATCTATGCAGTGGGAATATTTTTATATTAATTACGTACAGTACCCACATCACTTTATACACGTGCAAGATCTTTTTTTTTCTTTTACATTTTGTTTAGCACACGGAAATCACCACAGGGAGACACAACGCTGACAATGCACTTTCTTGATGGAGAACACACATTGATAGTTTACTTAAGGATGTTTTAGAGTTTTAGCATGGCATCAAGATAGATTAATTTTCAAGCTAAACATTTTTATCTAATGTTTGCAATCTTTTAGCTACGGCTTCTTTTCCATTCACAAGAACGATGATACTCCATGAGCGATATATGCAGGAATCGACGACACTCCATGAGCAAGATTATGCAGGGGAAAGCCCCGCACATCGTGCGACTTCGACGTCAGCCAAGCCAGTGAAGAAAGGGAAGGGAAAAATCCAGTTTGACCGGTGTTTATATACGCATGTGCAGTTCTGCGATTACGATTAATTTTAAGATGATGATGAACTGCGTGGTGTGAGAAATTACCTTTCTCACAAGTGAAAATTAGTCAAACATGACGTAAAAGTTACCGCTGCCAGTAGAACATAAACACTGGTTCACCCTATGGAAGGTTTCTTTTTTTTGGCCTAGGGAAAACAAAGATAAGGTTACATGGGACTTTAGTGGTTGTGAAACACCACTGTTACCCCTGGGTGGCTAACCGCCAAAATGCTGCTGAAGGGTGCATGTTCTCTCTATCTCTGCCAGCTGATCTCTCCTCCACGATTTACAGTAGATGTGACTTCTTTTTTTTCGCAGCTCTCCGTCTCCTGTCCTAACTGCGCAGCAACTTTTGTACCTGGCGAGATCTTGAAATAATTGGCGAAGTATGATGATCGGAAGAACGCCAAGCACGGCAACCCCAAACGATGGAACAGAGAAATCTTCACGGGAAGGGGCTTCCCCACTATCAGCATTTGGCAAACGACGCAGTTCAGCGGTAAGCCTCCAAGGCTACTCCGCTGGGTCACCTCCTTTCTGATGATGGTAGGGGGGAAGCACTAGCCTCGCCTCGGGGTGGCACTCCACTATGGCGAGCAGCCTAACCGACGAATCTTTACTCCACATAAACAATCTCCCAATAAAACATTTCTATGCTAGAGACCCGTTGCTCGGGCAAACTGACTGCAAAAATAAAATTCTCAAAGTTCACTTTAGAATATATAAATTATTCTAATAAAGACAGAAGAAGGTTTTTAGCAATTTATTTCAAAAAAGCTTTCTTGAATTATACAAGTACCGGGTGTGTCATTTCGTCTTTTGTGATTCATAATAGAATTAAATATGAAGCAGAAATCGTATTATGCCATGTACCATTTAATAGAGGAAAAAGCTAAAAACGTTATCTTCATGCAAGGGCGAAGGAATACTTCAGGGAATAAAGATTTCCTTTTCTCTCAAATTCCTTTTCTGCCCTAATTTGTGATTTTGAAATCCAAAAGCTGAAACCAGTTAGTTTTCATTTATGTTCTTCAAGAACTGAATTTATCCAATAAACATTTCAGTGGAATTTTCTTTGAGCCGAAAAGAACGATAGTTTGTAAATGTGTGGAAATATTACGTTACCGAAATATATCTTATAGTGATGTAAGGATTTTAAAAGGAAAGGTACTGTATATGCTAGTGTAATATTTGCAATTGAAATGTTTCAACGCAAGAGTTCAGGGTGCTTATTTTGCATGGAACATTTAATGCCTAGGTTCAATATATTATGCGTTTCCCAATGAAAATACTTCGTTGGGAACTTTTAGGAAACAAAACATTTGTAAAAACCAGCAAATAAATACACAGTTTGAAAGCTTATAAAGGAAATTTAAAACTACTACGTAGACACCGGTACCATTTGAGTTGCTTTCAAGGAAATAGGCAGAACATTCATTCATTCAAACAGAAATATTTTAAGTGTTTTTGAGCTAATTTTTCAAAACAAATTTCATTCTTTATATCATCATTAAACTGCAGTCTCACTGTGTTTAACATATGTACAACAGCAGGCGTATTTTTTCGATCCTTCATTTTCCTGATAAAAGATCGGTTTCAATGGTTTTTCTCGCTACGTTCCTGTTTCAACGGGAAATTGTTTATCATACTTCCCCACATTAAGGGGACTCATACACCTTAAAACCCATAAGATGTTCTAATAGGTAATATCTAATAGGTAATTGGAATAACTTATTTATTTTAAAAGCAATTACTACCAACTTTTTACAGCTGACTACATAATATAGCTGCTTTCTGAAATAGTGATCAGAAAGTTTGTGTTGCCACAAATATTTTTATAATTTAATTCGCTTTGTGACAACATTTTTCGTCATGTTTCCACCTTGCGCGCACAGTTTAAAATATTCTGTTTCATAATTTAATTCCATATTTAACATATAGCTTTTATAACATTTGAAAACTACTGTGAACCTAAAATTCTAAAAATTTCATGTTAAATTTTTATTTTATTTGGTGTTGAGTTTATAAAATGTATTTTATTAAAAAAAATTGTAATGTTTCCGTCCATAAAATTTTTCAATACTAAAATATTCATCAGATTGTTGGTTCAGTTAGAAAATAATGCCCATATAAAGAATTCCATCCAATTTTTAAGTATGTACCATTAGCCATTTTTAAAATATCATGCGCGCAAGATAGAAGCATGGCGAATTTTTTGTCACAAAGAGGATTAAATTACAAAATTATTTGTGGCAACACAAACTTTCTGGTTACTAGTTTCCAAAGCAGCTATATTATGTAATCAGCTGTAAAAAGTTGGAAGTAATTGCTTTTAAAATAAATAAAATATCTCAATTCATGCAACAGTCACATATTCGAAGATCATGAGGGGGTTTAAGGTGTATGAGTCCCCTTAATAAGGTCAAATGATTTTGCCCAATCAACAAATATGACAGCAGTCAATGTGTTTACCCGCATTCCTTCCACTCGCATTTAATGTTAGACCTAATTACTCTAACTAATTATTTAACTGTCTAATTATACCTAACTATATAATTACACCAAATTGCCAAAATTGTCTAATTACACCTAACCTTCCCTTGCTCTGACGAAGTGCTCTCTTGGCACTAAAAAGTAATCTAACTAGATTTCAATAATTAAGATATATGACAAAACTTTGTAGAGACATTAGGATTTTGGAAGCAGAAAAGGTGAAAAACTAGCAATCGCCTTCGCTGGGAATCAAACCACGGACCTCTGGAATACCGGCCCAGCGTACAGAACCACTACACCACGAAGGATGCT
Organism: Stegodyphus dumicola; assembly: GCF_044657685.1. Taxonomy (NCBI): domain Eukaryota; kingdom Metazoa; phylum Arthropoda; class Arachnida; order Araneae; family Eresidae; genus Stegodyphus; species Stegodyphus dumicola. Next base: position 90,337,140 of record NC_140772.1, on the reverse strand, counting down.
AGGAAAGTGGGAGAAATAACTTATAAGTTAACAAAAGGGAAAAAAATTTAAAGTAAAATTAAATGTTAACAGTTACTAAGTACTGCCTCTTGAAATATCAGAAGCTCTAATATTTAAACCAAGAAACTTCAAAAATCTTCAAAACATTCTAAAATTTAAAGCAGAAACCTACCAACTCTGCTCCAGAAATGCTGAATCCAACTATACGTGCTAACACAGGCAACATTTTCATTTAGAAAGCTATTGGTCAGGATATATATAGGCCAGGCTAAATGCCTATACTGACTGGTTACCAAAGCTGTCTACCAAATAACAATTAGTTATATAAGTCAAACAAATTTTGATTCAAGCATGTCTGATGGAAGTAACAGAAGACAGGGAAAAGAAAGAAAATATGAATAATTTTTTGTAATTAAAATCTTAAATGTTTCAGAATTTAAGTCCTTCCAAAAGGTTTTGTTCAGGTCTTTTACACTGTTGCTGAGCTTGCAGCCTACCAGTCTGCTTTTGCTAAAACTTGAAGTCAAATTAATTGAACTAATTTTAGATTCATGGGATACACATAGAATTTAAGATACTGCCAGCTTTTACTCCAGCAGCAAAGGCAGTTTTCTTGAAAGCTCCAGAGATTAGCTCATAATTAAATTATAAAGCATATAAAATTTTAGACAATGGTAAGAGATTTTCCTATGTGCTGTTAAGTTTTGCCATAAATATTTATATTTTATCGGTCTTTTCTCACTTCATCATATCACTATTCCGTTTTCCTGGTAACATTGCTAACAAAAGAATTTCTTATCTTTTCATTATTAACGTTTTTTTTTTTTTTTTTTTTTTTTTTTTGTTAACGTTAATGTATTAACTATCACTTTATTCGCATTTACGCCACGTAAAATTCAATTCAGTAACAAAATTACTAAATATTTTAAACCTGCATATGTTTAGAATTCTCGACAGCGTGTTAGAGATTGCCATATGCATATTTGTATTCGTTATACTCTTTCCTTAAAAACTAGCCATTTTAAATAGTTATCTTAAAAATTATATATATTAATTTTAAGGAATCCAGTTTGTGCAATTTCAAAAAAAATATTCAATATTTCTTGTTAGACATCTCTATATTTTATTTAAAGCTGTCACATTAGAAAGTAGAGAAGAATTATTCTTAAGAACTGTGTTTATTGCTTTTAATTCACTTAATTTATTACTCCTTCTCTAATAACGATTCATAGTCAAACATTTTTCAGTCAGGTGCGATATGGAACCCGCATAAAAAATTTCGATAGAAAAATAAACTAATTCTCTCGCATTATATCAACAACAATGGCATGCAGAAAACTCAAGTTCCATACAATATTTCACCTATATTCAATTTTAGTTGATTAAATGGGCAAAACATTGAACATAACTGATCAGAAATCAATAACACGAACAAACAAATATACAAACAGGCATTCTTCTTTATATATACAGATTTTGTAAAACTTACAAATTTTTTATTAACAAACTTTACGATTTCAAAGTGAGTAGTAGCAGCCCTTTTCGAAATTTTATCTTCAACTCGAGAGACTGTTGCCACTCGGACAAATAAGCACGGAAATTAGCGTTTTCATAGTTTTTAAATAAAATCTAGGCTGGTTAAAGTCGTACGAAAATGGGAATAGTCGAAATGGCTTTTCACGAATTTTTGGAATCGGGATTAGTGTATTTAATGTTTTGCAATGCTATTTTTATTTCATTGTAAAACTTTAAAATTTTTTTTATTAACAAGCTCTAAGATTTGAAAGCGAGCAATGGCAACACTTCTCGAAATAAAGCAGATTTTTCTCTCCCGCGTGCGAGCCCGTTGCCACTGTGTAAACGGAAGGCAAAAATTAGCGTTCTCAGAGTTTTCAATTAATATCTTTGATTTTAGCTAATTTGTTTTTGATAAAAATAAACGACTACCTTCCACAGGACCTAGAAAAGAATTGTAGAATGGTTGGTGACGATAGCTATAGTAGTGACTGAGTTAATCTCGAACAAACAAACACACAAACATTCTTCTTTATACTCATATATACAGACTAGCGGGAAGTACCCGATGCCAGTTGAGATAGATTGAGAGTAATGCATTTAACAGAAAGAATGAGACTGCTTTAATCCTTCTCTAATAACGATGCAAAATATACGATTCATAGTCATATATTTTTCAGTTTGATACGATATGGAACCACCATAAAAAAATTCGATAGAATAATAAGCTAATGCTCTCTCATTATATCAGTAACAACGATTTTCGTCTTTGTAATCAAATGGTCGTAAAAGCTCAAATTATATTCATTATTTCACTATATTCAATTTTAGTCGATTAAATGTGGAAAAAATTTAGCATAATTAACCAGAAATCAATAACGCGAACAAACAAACAAGCATACAAACAGACATTCTTCTTTATATGTATAGATTTTGTGAAACTTATATATGCTCATTTTGAAATTACTTTGCGATATTGCTCTTGAACTGAATTTTACGGATTAAGTGCGAAGAACATGATATTTAATAAATTAAGGTAATACATAAAAGTAAAAAAAAACGCGTCTTTGGACGTAGTTTAAAATCTGAAACCTTTCATATTATTTTATTACTTATTTATATAATAATTAAATATCTCTTCCTTTGCACATACACCTTATAAAATTCAACAATAAACTAATAAAATATTTAAAAAGAAGTACGTCTTTAGACTTCCCGATAAAATCATATTGACCCTCGATATTTTTGAAATAACGCAAGCATTAGCCTTTGAAGATTCTTGTATACTCCTCATTCCTCTGAATTATTCGATTCTTACTTGCATTTTTGTCAAAAATACATACTACTTATTTACTTATATTTATAAATTTAAGAAATAATTGTGCCTTTAAAAAGATGTATAAGATATTTCTTATTCATTTATTTATGTTATGTTAATTTATTTAATATAAATCTAAGTTTTCTTTCTTTGGGGTCAGAAATAATTTTGTATTAAACTGTAAAGGGAAAAGTAAGCAAGTGACATTTGATTTTATCATACTATTTTTACTGCTAAACAACTGGTTGGGTTTACTTGATTATTACAACAAGCTATCTTTCAATCTGCCTTTGAGGAGGAATGTCTTCGTGGGAGGGCGGGGGACTTTCTTTGGTAAACTGGCTCGTGTACACCTTACACACTGGGAAAACAACGGAAACGTTTATGCTCGTCTTCTGCAAGGCAGCGTTTTGACGTCGTGCCATCCAGTATAGCAGTACCCATCCCTCCTTTGTGCCTTCTTAGGATTTCTATCTTCAGAGTGTAGCAGGTGCGGAAATGATTAGCATTCCCTTCTTCTTAGTAACAAAGGGGGTATATGGAGCACGCCCAATATAGCCAGCCCGTTCGCCGAGGTTTCGAACCCCTGTTCGAACTTACGAGTGCTCAGTGACTCTACTGCCAGCCCATGGGTGTGCCTACTAAATAACCGCAAGGAACGGAAATCGATATTTTTCATTTCAGTTTAGATAACGAAAACTTCTTTTTCCATTTGTATTCTTACAAATACTGAATAGCTTTGTTTACTTTGCATTCGTCTACATGCTTGCTTTTAAATATTTAACTATTTAATTCTGCAGCGCATAATTTATTTAAAATCTTAAAGGTCGTGGTTTTAGGGCATTTGAGACAATAATCTGGTTTAAGTCCGAGATTCCTTTACATAAATTTTGTGTTTAGTTTCTAATATCCTCGATAATGCTTATATTGTATTAGGGAAATGAATCAATGAGTTTTAAAATATCTGTCCTGGTGTATAGGAAATATATTCCTATGCACGTTTTAATACCTTACTGAAATTCGAGAGATTAAAATTGAAGTAATTTCATTGACAAATGATGGTCACTAACGGATGAATCATACGAAATCACTGAAATTCGAAACGTAAACACATTTCGATAATCTACTTAATTGATTTTGAAGTTCAGGTACACATTGTCTGGAAGCTACAGACATCTCATATGCCTGTAGGAGATTTTAATGCGCTGCAACCGTATTCGGTAGCGTGTAATTTCTGAAAGTTTTGCATTTGCTCGCAGATGTTTTCCGTCTTTTAGAGATAAATTATGGAAACAGACAATGGAAATTGCAGCGTAAATTGCTCCCAAATTCCCATTACGGTAAGCAGATCTGTAAGCTTTAATACTATTTGAAGGACATTAACGAAATTCTACTGAGGGATGGATAATAATGGAGCATCTGTAGTATTATGATGGAATAATAATTAATTCTGGAGGTTATGGTTCATACACGCTACAGGAAGGAATTTAGATGATGTGTATAACAAATTCGCTGGTTAAAATCAGATAGGATCCAAGAATACGGATAAATAACTATTCAGTAAATATTTGTTATTATTCGACCGAGACATATATGTATGTAATTTTTTTAAACAGCTAAACTAACGACTTTTATAACCGATTTTTATATTTTTCAGAGTTTGTATAGAAATATGCGTTTCCTTTCAGATATACTCGTATGAAAGAATGTATTATCAGTTCACACTGCTGAAAGCCCCGAAAAGCGAATGAACAAGGTGAACATGCATCGGGAAATGTTATTATTAAATATGGAAGAAATTTTATGAGCAATAACTAGATATAGCTACATATTCAAAAGGCACTAAAATCAGTGAAACAAAAAGCGTGTTATTAAAATTAATTTTTCGATGTTAGAAGTTGATACTAAATTATATGTCGAATATATTTCGGATGTCTGAATACGGTAATAATAATCTGCAGGTATCTTTCTGAAACGTCTCATACGAATTTATGATATTTTAATTTAAGAAATATGTACAATATATCAGAATGTATATAAATTTCCTTTTTATTTTATTCATGCATTATTTCCTTTTATTCCATTTCTTTCGTTGCCATATCGTTGAGGGTTATTTTATATTAATACTAGCTGATAATTTTATTAACTCTGTCCTCCACTTTGCTGAGCACACTGTCTATTTGAATATGAACCTAGCCTTCTTATATGGACGAAATGTCTAATTTCGAATTGATAATTAATGTACATTTTTTTTTAATTTAAAGTCTGGAAATATTGTATCAGTCAGTGAATCTGTCATACACAGATTTCCACATCACTCATGAGGTACTGTGTATTGGGATGCGTTCCCATTATTTATTTTGATAATGGTTAAACATGATAACAGTTAAATATATATATAAACTAAAGTTTATATATATTTAACTGTTATCATAAGTTTCGTTAAAGTAAATGTTGTTATCTTTGTTATCAAATTTTGTAATCTATTATAACTATTTGTCCTTGATTTTTTATCTATGGCAATTTTTATAAATAACATAATTTTAATTTTTCATTACAATAATTTATTTCTCCTTATATTATTTATTTTCATAAAACTTACGATAACAGTTAAATATAAATGTTATTATTAAACTTATCATTTAAATGTTGTTTGTATTCATTGAATAGATGCAAGTTATTTACCAGTTCAATAATTTTAAAGGATAATACATTTATTGGCAACAATGCATTCCATATTTAGTTTTGGCAACAATAAAAGATAATTCTGAACTTGGATTTGGAATTCAAATGTATGAGAAATTTCTATTGTATAACAAAAATCCATTTTGGACAGTATTTACGTAAAATCCGTTTTTAGTGCGCGTCTACATCGTGGAATGTGTAACTATGCAAAATTTCAAGTCAATCGAATGTATAGTTTCGAAGATCTCGTGATGACTCAGTGGTATTTAACTTAGGGATTTATGTATTACCATTTGTTGTTTATCAAAATAATGAAGCATAAACTATCTGAAATTCATACACAAAAATTTTGCTACAAAAATATCTTTCATATATATCAATATATTAGTGTTTCGATGAAAAACGTAATTTAACTCTGATACTAAAACCCACTACAACACACAACTACTGTAATGTCCATAGATAAAAATGTTAATATTAGTATGTACATAAATTTTAATCGATTATTTCTTCCAGTAGTATAGAGATCAAATAGTATTCAATTGCATTTGTAATGTAATTTGTGCTTATTTAAACATAGGATGGGCTGCAATGTAATCCCAAAATAGTGGTCACCGTAACTTAAAATCATTAAAATTCTTAATGTGAGGTAACTTTTCAATAACATTTTAATTTTTCGTTTTAAATGACGCAGTTATCCCGTACGAATATAGTGCACTTTACCTCCACAATTTATAACTTAAGCGAAATCTAGATTTGAAATTTTTCAGACGAGAATTTTTATATTTTTTCCTGTTTACTTCGTTATACAAAGTAAAGAAAATAATGTAATTGCGTAAAATTTCGGGTACTATATTTCAAAGGAAATTAAAATATCCTTTCAGACTGTTTCCGAAACCATTTGGACGATTTTTTGCTTGACGTCGTCTGTACATAATGACATAATAAACGAATTTTTCTTCCAAAACAGTATAAAATGTATTTAAATGTATGTATGAAGGTTTTAATGAACCTCCATACATATCTTTTAAATACATTTACTTATGTACTTCGTTTATCAGTTTTTGTATACATCATATGTTAATACTGTGGGATGGCATCGTTCATTATAATCGGATGACGCAACAAGCTGTGAGAATAAAACTTTTACTTTTTCGATGACGAAGGCAGACGATTCTGCCATTAAGACGATGACGCGACTGAAAAATGTTTGCATCCAAAAAGACGATTCCTTCTCTTCATTTGTAAATAATCTCACCTATTTCCTTCTACCTATGTAATTACTTTGTAGTTTGTAGCAACTATTCATGTTTCATTAAATATTCAAGTTTTACATAAATCGGACTAGTTTATTAGCCCCTAGACAGCCCCATCGGAAGTAAGTTTACAAACATCATATTCCTAGACAGTAAGTACCGATTCTACAGATTTGGGCGCTCAGGCCGCGATGAGCCTAGGAAGAAGCATGATGAATATTACAAAAGAAGAGAAGTAAGTTTTGTTTCGATTATTTCCATATTGTTACTTCTAAGAATAGAGTTCTATGATACTGTGAATTAAGATGACTACCTTAAATTCTATTCCTAGAATTTCAAATTCTTTAAAGACTGGGCCTACTAAGTGAATTAAACTTTTACATCAAATTGTGTTTGGAACTTTGGGTGATCGAAAAAATAGAGCTAGATTGCGTAACTTTTGTGGTTTTCCATCTGATTTTAATATTGAAGAAACAAAACAAAAATTACTTAAAACTCTTACTGCAAATGATTTTATTTCTGTGTGTAATTTGTTACATCTTAATTATGATTCAAATCCTGATAAAAACTATGATTTAATATTGAATAGTCTTTGTGATTTTAAGCTTTTAAAATCCGAAAGTGATGACGATGATGAGTTATCTGAAAACGAAAGTGTTTATGATTCTGATAAAAATGATGATATTAATTCTGTTCGGTCAGAATCACCTCCCATAAATAACTCAGTGGATGAAAACATTATAATGCCTAGCAATATTTCCCTACATTTTCGTGATATCTTAGAAACTGTTTCTGAATTTAATGGCACTGATACATATCCAGTTGAGTCCTTCATTGGTGATTTAGAAGAATCTTTTAAATTATTTAAGTTATCGGAATTACAGAAAATTGTGTTTGCTAAAAAATTGCTTACTGGTTCTGCTAAAGTATTTATTAGGTCTTTGAAGGGTATAATATCATGGGACAAATTAAAAGAAAATCTTTTATCTGAATTTGGTTCTAAAATAAACAGTGCACAACTTCATAATTTGTTACAGAAACGACACTTAAAACCTGGGGAATCACTTTCCGAATATTTAATGGCCATGCGTGAAATAGCCAGTCGCGGTTCTGTTGATGATTCATCAATTCTTGATTACGTAATCAATGGGATACCAGATCAGAGTAGTAACAAAATTATTTTGTATGGGTGTAAAACTATTTCTGAATTCAAAGAGAAATTAAAAATTTATGAGAAAATTCGTGTTCCAGATACGAAGAATAAGGGATATTCAAGTAATAACACACAAAATAAAGCACGCGCTATACCTAGTAAGATTAAAGAGCCAAGGTGTTATAATTGTGAAAGTTTTGGCCATAAATCGAATTTTTTAACAATAAGAGTAAAGGATTTAATTGTTTTAAATGCGATTTGTTTGGACACAAAGCCGTAGATTGTTCGAAAACATCATCTAAAAATATCCAAGATGCCAAAGCTGTTACTCCAATAACTCAGACTTCTCAGAAAGAAATGCATAAAATTGTTAATTTGGGGAATTTGCAAATTGATGCTTTAATAGATACTGGTAGTCAAGTAACTCTAATCCGAGAAGATATACATAAGAAGATAGATTCTCCTGAACTTAAGTCGGCAGAGCTACAGTTAACGGAATTTGGCAACAAACCTATAGAGAGATTTGAAGGTGAATTTCAAATTGATGGTTCCTCATTTAGATCAAATATTTGTTTTATCGCAGAAAACAAGAAATCTGAGAATGATTCTGAAGAGCAAAAAAATGCTTATTACAATGGAAATGGTTCTAAAGAAGGATTTGAAAAAGTTATTAATTATGGTTTTTTGCTTCCAAAACCAGAAACTGATCCTGTTAGTATAGTTCCTGTTACAGTACAGAATGTGATCAAATTGGATACCTCATCCAAAATCAAAGCAAGTGGCAATGATTTCCTGATTGTGAATTCTGATGATGTCCCGAATGATGCAGATTCTGCTGTAAATGAAAATGATGCTATTAAAGATGAATTAGTGCATAAAGGAAACTCAAGCACAATACAATTAGCTCTGAAGGCAATGAGGAGAAACGCCACTGCAGAAGGAGATTCTGAAGAGAAGCATTTTCCCGAACAAGAGTCATTTGCTAAAGATGATGAATCAAATGTGAATTCTACTAGAACAATTTCAGTAAAATACCTTGCAATAGAGAAGCAAAAGAAGCCACTGGAGACGAAGAAACTACAGAGACCAACGAAGAGGAGAAGATTGAAAAGGAGAAGTCGATCAGAAAACCTGACGACAACGACGTTGATACAGAAAGCAAAGACGGAACAAAAGAAACTAAAGAAGGTGAGAAAGAAGAAGTGAAAAAGCAGATTTAGAAGATATAGGAAGAAACCCGAAAGGCTTTGACAATAAAATACCGATTTTGATGATTTCTGATTATAAACTTTTTCTCAAGTTGACAAATTTCTCCCGATTTTACTAATGCACTATTATTTTAAAGACGTGAACTAATTTAAGAAGACTGAAGACGATGTCTAAGGATGAAATGTATGAAGGAAGACGGCTTGAAGAAGACAATTTTGAGAAGACGCATTCGAATGACGGATCTTGAAGATATCTAACACGCATTCTGAAGACGTATCCAGACGGTATCTAAGAAGACGCATTCAGACGATATTAAGACGTATGTAAAGACGAATCCAGACGAATTGTACCAGACAACATCAAAGAAGACGTGTTTGTGAAATGTATGTATTCAGATAGACTGTTAAAGATGAACGAACACTGAAAGAGCATTGAAGAAGAGATGAAGCCGTTATTTCTGTAGATGTTAAGATGATGAGAAAAGATGGCTGAAATAAACTTTTTAAGACGACTTTTCCCTCAATAGTAACTAAAAATTTTTTTTTTTTTTTTATTTTATTTTTCAGATCCCTAGATGTAGATGGTGGTGCTACGAGAATGCGAGGCCGCATTCCATCAGGATGGACGAGCATTTGTGGGATGGCATCGTTCATTATAATCGGATGACGCAACAAGCTGTGAGAACAAAACTTTTACTTTTTCGATGACGAAGGCAGACGATTCCGCCATTAAGACGATGACGCGACTGAAAAATGTTTGCATCCAAAAAGACGATTCCTTCTCTTCATTTGTAAATAATCTCACCTATTTCCTTCTACCTATGTAATTAATTTGTAGTTTGTAGCAACTATTCATGTTTCATTAAATATTCAAGTTTTACATAAATCGGACTAGTTTATTAGCCCCTAGACAGCCCCATCGGAAGTAAGTTTACAAACATCATATTCCTAGACAGTAAGTACCGATTCTACAATACTTACTTTACTACAAGTTTACATTCTCAATGGGCAATATATTACTTTTCTTTTCTGGCCGCATTTAGAATTTAAAATGCGAGTAATGTATTAAATTCCTAATATCCATTTTAGTTTGAACATTTTAATGTTATTTTGTTTTGAAAAAAAAAAAAAAAAAAAAAAAAAAAGTTATTTAACATTTAACTTAAGAATACCGTTCCTGAATTAGAATAAAATTTCCTTAAAATTGCAAAGACATTACGGTTTTCGGAACAGGAATTGTAAACTTCAATTATGCACTAGTTGGAACTCTTCTAACTAATTGGATCTTCAATTATGCATTGGACGTTCTGCCACTTAAACACGACAGAAGCAGTTACAGCACGGAATGATGAATTAATCCCTTATAAAATCACTATCCACAGCTCTCAAATATAGTTTAGTCAGTTTGGTTCTATGAAGGTGGTCGAAATAAAGAGCATGTTTGCCAGGTATATTCAGGCTTATTACTTCATTATGTTCTAAGTGGTCATCTAAGAGGTGTTGCCACGTGAGAGATTTCATCACATTTAAATCCGTAAATATGCGCTAGTATCTTTAAATGTGATTAAATAGAAAGTGCTTGAAAAATCTAGAAAAAATAAGAAGAAATTCCTTCGCGTGCATCGAACATTAAGTTACTTTATAAAATATATTTCTTATCACTCAAGCACTCTTGGAGGAATCAGCAACGAATTAAATTAAAAAATTGGTATTTTTTTTTCTTTCCACTATTTTAGGCGTTTATAAAGTGTGCACAATAACATATCTTAATTGAATTTTATAACAGAAATTAACTTAAAAATTAAAATTTTATTTTTGACTTGTCACAAACAATTAGTTTTGCTCTTAAATGGCTATTCTTAATTTTATAAACTTTTCCATCCTGAACAATCAGAGCATGGCATGCCTATTTTATCACTTTAGTACAAAAGGTTTAGACTTGAAAGATTTGGGAGGTTAGCCAAAAGTTCAGCAGGGTATCCTTTACGTAAAAGTTATAAACATAAAAATGAGAAAGATGTTCTTAATAGCTGCTACGAAACAGGGAACAAAATAGTCGAAAACAATTGTAATAGGCTCTTATAAAAAGTGCGACGAAAAGTGACATACCGAGTCTATTATTTCCTTTTTAAAACTTTTCTGCTCCGAAAATATTCCGGTAGTAAAATTAAATTGCTTTGGCTCCAGTAAAATGAAAAAGACTTCAAAATGAGGTCACAGGCATCTTGAAACTGTAATTAATTGAAGTGTTTAAAAGTTAAATTCGTTTTAAATGGTTCATATAATTTCCCCCTTTTTCAAATGTTTTTATTTTAAAAACTGCCTTTATTTTATTGCACATGTATTCAACTGGAAAGCAACAGCTAAGATATTTGAATGTTTTCTTTTAATTTACCGACTGCGATATTGTTATATTTTTCGGTTACTTCTTATATATATATATATATATATATATATATATATATGTCATAATAAGAGCACAAAGAAAAAAGACGGAGCAGTGTCGATCTGTGCTTAGATTCATCTAGAAAATTAAGATCTTATGAACAAAATTATGCCATTACTGAGCTGGAATGTTTATCTATTATTGATGCAATTGATAAATTTTATTATTATTTACATGGTAACCATTTTACTGTACATACTGATCATGCTGCTTTAGTTTGGCTTAAAAATATAAAACACCCTACTGGTCGTCTATTTAGGTGGTCTTTAAAATTATCTATGTATAATTTTGATATAAAATATAAAAAAGGATCTACTAATGTTGAAGCTGACATGCTCTCTAGAAATCCTATGTGTCAACATTTAAGATTGCAAGTTAATTTATTATCATTAGAAGAAATAAAAGAATATCAAAATTTAGATAATGTTTGTAATAATAAGTATAGGAAAATGAATGATGTCTTAACTATTAAAAAACAGGGATTGTACAAAATTGTGATACCCATGTCTCTACGTACGAAATTACTTGAAAAGGCCCATATACAATTTGGTCATATTGGTGTATCATCTATGCTAAATTTGTTATCTCCACAATATTATTGGCCAGGAATTGTTCAAGATGTTAGAAATTATTGTAAACATTGTGAAGTATGTCAGTTTAATAAGAAAAGTAAAGTGTAAAGTAGGTAAAATAGAAAATAATGTGATATTTTATGTAGTAGATTCAAATTTGAATTATTTATTGCTTTCATCACCATGTGTTTCATTATTTAAATTACAATTGAATTTTCATAATTATGAAGTGTATCAGCTTGGAAAACAGGTAAGTAAAAATGTTAAAGTAGACAAGTTTTTCCAAAATAATTATGTATGTAAAAATTATATCAGTGCTGAACAATCTAGTAAATATTTTGATAATAGCGAAAATTTTGTATGTAAAAATGATCTTAGTTCTAAAAATTGTGGTAATTATTTTGAAGATAGTAAAAATTCTGATAGTAAATTACAGAAATTGTTGAATGATTATAACCATATATTTGCAAAAAGTAAATATGATGTTGGTTGTATAAGGGTTGAACCTCCCAGAGTTATATTAACTTCTGAATTACCAATAGCCTATAGACCATATAGAGCATCTCCTAAAGATAATAGTGAAATTAAAAAAACAAATAGATGAATTGTTAAAAGCTGAAGTGCGTAGTTATGAAAGATGGAAGCACGCGAAGAGAAAAGTTTTGGTTTACAAGGTCAGTTTCAGTTCTTAATTATTACGTCATCGGAGTTGCGCCGATCATAGAGTGATCTAGAAATGACGCAATGCAAAGAAGTTATTACGATTTTAGAATAAAGAGGAAGAATTAATGTTTTATAGTTTAATCTATAATTTTGATTCATATATTTTTATCTTACATATTCCCCCCTTCAAAAAGAAAAAGGCGTAGCGACAGAGAAGCCTTTTTAAAGAGAGAGTTAAAGCACTAGCAAATAAAAAAGAAAAACATAAATCATAAAATTTTGATTCTATAAAAGTATAACTTATAAATATCAATTTTTTTTAAAATAAATTTTTAATTTTTAGAGTCCTATTGCATTTTTCAGCATTTCAGTCCAAAAGTCTTTTTGTTTGAGAGTTCACATAATCATAATTATTCAGGGAATGTTCTTGTTATTACAGCATATCACAAAATAAACTTTTACATAATCATTACTTATAATTAAATGTAATGCACATAAATATTTATGATATTAATTTTCATATTGATAAATTATATTTTAATACTAGATAATAATAGAAGTAAGCTTCTGAAATTATGGTTTCACCGTTATCATCTTTCATTTACAATTCCTGATTTTACTAAACTGGAAGCCTCGCAATACTTCTAAACAAACATATCCATCAATAGGGCTGTCCTCTTGAGCTAACCAGTGTGTTCTCTGCACTAGTGGCCCAGGGTGCCTAGGCAGTTACTTGAAAAGACCTCCGTTCCTTGCATTAAGGTAACTGGCCTTTGAGAACTGCATTAATACATTCCATAATAATATAATAATAATATAAAAAATTTACATGCATTCATAAAATGAGAGCTTCCAACATTATCTTGCATGAAGAGGGTAAAAGGAACAACTGTACAGAAGTAATTACAGGCCTCTGTTGAAGGAACCAGTACACCCTCATCATACTATACTTAACACACAATAACCCATAAATTTTAACATGCATTTACCATAATTTCATATTACGTATCTGTAATAATTTCACTTATTTTTTACACCAACTTCATTTTTAGAATAATTATAAAATTCGTATTCAAAATTCTCAACAAAATTTCAAAAACATAAAAACTTATCTTAATATCCTTCCCTGTGAATAATTTAAATAGCTTAAAATTAATTACTTAATTTGCTCACACATAATTATGAAAAATTAGAAAAATTAATGAACAAGAATTTCAGATTTTCTCAAAACAAATTGCAGAAATTTTAACCAAAGTTGAAATATAAACTATAGAATCCGCAGCACATTAAATAATTTAGTTCCTGAGCTAGATTCACACTAATGTAATAATTTTTGAGCTGTTGAAAAAGCGGAAGTGCAAATAATTTTCTGTCGCACATACTTGCAAACACTAACTCGGATCGACCTTGAACCCGCTGTAATGCTTAATTCCTAAACGGTAATTCACTGATGATTTCTTTTTCACTAGGCATTCGAACTTCCCAATTTATCGAGAGATCACTTTCAATCTGTAAACACTACGCGTGATTATTATTATTTTTTTGAAGCACTTGCGCCACAGCAGAAGAATGATCTGTTATTTTTTAAACACTGAAAAAACAAATTTGATGATTCACTTCTTTCACATTATCTTGGATTTATCACAAAACGATGATTTGAAGAGCTGAATTAAATTTTCCATTGAGGTTTCAGGCTGCAGGAAACTATCCTGCCGGCTTAATTGTCATAATAAAAGCAAAGGAAAAACGGAGCAGTGTCGATCTGTGCTTAGATTCATATTGAAGAAGAATTTTGATTGCGTAGTATGCTAGTAATGCTAACTTGGTAACATCTAAAGAACTTGGCAGTCGAAGCAGTTTTAATTCCATTTTTATTTTACATACATATATATATATATATATATATATATATATGTTAGTTAAAGTTATACTTCACATTTCAGGCCTGGAAGAATGTCACAACTGTTGGAAAAGTAAAGCTGCCAGTGTTATCTTTTATACTATTATACGTAATTAACATCCATCAATCTGTGAATTTCTGTAGTATTATAATGCATCCTATTTGTTCTTTGAAGCTACTTCTTCTAATTATACAATTATCCTCTCAATACTTCTAATTTAACCGTTATCATATTTGCATCACGATCACTCATGCTAACTATCTGAGTATCGACTGTGAAGCATTTTCGGTTTTTTTGATTTTGAGTCCCTAAAATAAAGTATTTTCTCATCCTTTCTCTTTTTCTGAAAGCTAAAATTAATTCGAAATGTAAAGATCCTTTATTCAGTCAGTAGAAAGGTTTTTAATGCAAATACAAAATTAATGCATTTAAAATATACAAAATTGAATTTTACGGACACTTTTATTTAGTAAAATCTCCCCACAAGCAAGTAAAAAATATTATTTCCCTTGCGTTTTGGAATTTATTCAAAAGGAAAAACCAGTTAATACGTCGATAACGATAATGATGCCTCTATAGGGATGATGTTCTCATACTTCTTTATTTCAAGCAGGAATCGTAGCTAACACGTGTCTGTTAGCTTTAACATGCTGTTAATTTATTTAACAAACTACGAAACATAACTTGATTTTCCCATATTTAAAGAAATAATAACAAATACATTTATCAGTAGAATATGCAAATTATTTAATTTGCCTTTAAAAACGATGATTTTAAGATAAATGTAAAAGGTTAAGCTAATTCAAAGTACTGTTCTAACCCTTTGTTCTGACGGATGAATTTTTGTGCCAAGCTTAACTGACAACGCTAAATAAATAACACATTAATAAAAACAACTAAAAGTCTATTATTGACTTCAACTTGAACTAAAAAAGTGACTAATACAAATTTACTACGGTTTCTCCCAGAAATGACCGAAATTAATAAATCCATATTACGTAAGATCCAAAAATATAAGTTTAAATCGTAGAGCGAGTCTTAAGCTATTTTACAAACATATTCGAAACAAAAGGAAAATTGACGTACTAGTAGAAATATTGCTCAAGTGAGACATAATTTCCTTACGACATGCTAAAGTTGTCAGTCCTCTGTTTCAAACATAGATCCTTATCTGTACTTCAAGCCCTTTCCTTCTGCATATTATCTTAGAATTCATGAAACAGTAGGAGCACAGATTAGATTTGTCTAAGCAAATATATATTAATTAAAATAAACCTTACAAATGTATCTGGTTAAAATTTTCCCCCAAAGTATAATATTAACGCAATTTATTTAAACATTTCACTTTATTCAAAATTTAAAAAACGGTGCTTTCTTTGTGGTAAACATTTTAGTTTTTTATTAGGTTCTGCATGTACTTGTGCTTGCAATGTAATATTTGAACTCTGTTAGCTATGGCTATAATGAAAAATATCATAACATACCTAACCGTCATTAGATAGTTTTTTCATCTGAGACAAAGAAGCTAAAATAAAATATTTTAAACGGTGGTTTAAAGTTCAAAAGTTATTTCTAAAATAAAATTGAAATAAATTTCGAAATGTTCATCACTAATTTATCGTCCCATCCAATTATTCACCTGTGATAACTACCACTATTGTGTTACCCTTGCCCTGGCTCTCATTTCGAGTGGCATATTTCCATGAAGTCTTATCCAGAGTTCTTCATTATTTATTAAATGATAAATATTCAATTTTTATCATATTCATTAATCTTAATATCGTTTACAGTGGAGTGCTGAGAAAACAATCAAATGTAACAGAAAGGACGAAAATGAAATCTGTGAAGATGGATGGGAGTAAGAACACCTTTAGACCAGGGGTTCTCAACCTTTTGACTAACGCGTACCATCTAAACGAAAATTGAAAGCCTTTAGTACCACCACTACAAAGTACTACTACCACCACCACTCCTGAACAATGCTCAGATCTCATAAATTTACGAGTATCAGAGAAAAAATCAGGATGTGGGGATTTAAGTTTTGAATTTAATAATAAAAAATACTTTGCTTCTTTGCGTACCACCGGTTGAGAAACCTTCCCTTAGACTAAAACACCACTATCGAAATGTCTCGCCATTTTGCGAACCCCTATTGATACGTATATTGTTAATTACATAATGTATTTATAATAAAGCATGCGCAATAATTATATGCAGTAAATACAGTACCTAAGTAATTATAATATACCTAAATAATAAAAAAAAAATTATACACAATATGTGACTAGATGAATAAAATCTATATGATTGTAATAATAAGAAAAGGATTCGGAAGTCATTTTGTATTATCTGTGTATGTATGTGCTTGTGTGTGTGTTTATCGGCAAAATGAAAGATCACAAACTGAAAACATTAAATAAGTGAACCAGTAATTATTGTAATTTAGATTAAATTTTCCATGGGACTTATTTCCCTATTTACGTCAATTCCTGAAATCTTCAGAGAGATAAATTTCCTGACTTTCCATTCCTACACGTGATGCGAGAAATAACATCACATTTTAATCTGTTTAATTTTAATGAGTCGAATGGGTACCTTCTCCAGCTTGCGAGTTTGTTCCGTGATTAAATGATTAAATTTCACACATATTTGAGACAGGGTGAAATCCAGAGGTAATAATTGAGCTGTTTACACATTCCTATACAAATGAAATTCCCGCTAATAAGGAGCACAAATCACGTGACACGTGCTACTCTGGCTTCCATGAGGTACATTTAACCCGTTTTCAGTCAATAACATTACGCTTAATGAATCATCGTTCTTGTTTAATTGATACACTCAGCGAGGCGGAAGTTGAAATGTTTACATTCTTGTCCGTTAGGACCTCTATCATCACCAGCTGTTTTCAGTAAAGGATTTCAACCCTAATTAACACGAAACGTACACACTGATGTCATGAACGTTAAACCAATAAAATGACATCAAACTCCTTCCGTTTGCCCAAATTTCATTTCCAAATAATATTGAAAACGAGCATCCTTTCATTTTATTTCTTATTAGTAATTATCGAACTATTACCGCTGGAACTGAAGTGTGTGCTTTAGATATCTTGGAGCAAAACATATATAAAAGCAACACATTTTAAAGCAGTTGCATCCAATAATGGTTAAAGTTCGACTGAATATATTCATCGAAGGAAAATGTAATTACATCGTTTCGGAGCAATACAGAGTAACAACCTATTTCCAAGCACGTAATCTCGCTAAAACTTCATGCAAATATTGCAGAAGGTGGTTGTTAGCCGGAAAACACACTTTTCGATAAGTTAAAGCAAATGATGTTGTAGATATTTTGGAAGTAATTGGTGGTTCAAATATTTATGTTTAGTAATTTCTATTAAATTCGTACACACGGCGTTTATTCAATTTAATATTGCATGTGCAAAGAATGTTTTTAATGCAAATGTCCTTCCTTAAATGTTTACTTTTAATGTTTATTTCCTTCTTCCTCTCCCTCCCTCTAATATTATTAAGCATGGAGTTTCATATGTGATCCCTAAATAAGCAAATAAGCTGGTGCGTAATTTCTAAATAAATGTGTCAGGAAAATTAATGATAAAATGTGCTTTTATTGCAGTTTTAATGATAAATGTATAATAATGTTACAGATAAACCAAATAAAGAATGCCTTCTAATTTTGAATATAGAGATCATAAATTTCATTTTGTAATATGCAGAAACACTTAACTTTTCAAATTCATAAAATTCTGAGCCAAAAACATACAAAAGAATTACAAAAATTATTAAATGAATGCAAGCTAAAAATCACTGACAGTTTAATAGTTTTTGAACTAAATTATATTCATGCGGAAATGGGAAATGCTGCAAAGAAAAATGTATCAAGAGGCCAGAAATATCCAATTAAAAATAAGTTTAGGTTCGCAAAGGTCTGAGGTCAGTTACTAAATAAAAATTGCAAATATGCGTATTTTTTACAAATCATAATTATAGGGAACTGAATAAGGGCGCAAATTAATGTAAACACTGTAGATTTTTAGGTATTTTTATTGAATCATTGAAAATCATTATAATATATGTTACATTACAATACGAAATATGACAAGCTCTGGTTTGTATGACTTGTTTGACAAGTTTCGGAAAGACTTTTATGAGGTTTTGGGCATATTACCTTTACTTCATCATTCGTGAAACCTTACTTGGATTAAAAGAAAAATCATTCTCTCTTAACATGAACAGTTCATTTTCTGAATCCTTCCCTTATGGATTGCCTACAAGTTTTCGATTGGTCGGTCTAAGTTTCTGACCAAACTAAAAGCTTAACATCATTTTCTGCAATAAATGTTTTCACTATTTCGGCCGGCCTTTGGCACAGAGTGAGAGATCTTGTTAAAAAATGCAGTGCCCCGTTGGCTAGAGTTGAGCTTAGGAATGACCTTTCTTTTAATACCTTTGATACATTTGTCGAAATTCATTATTCTGTCATTTGGCAATAGTGATTCCGGCCCATGAACAGAAAACACCAACAAAAGATTTTCGTAAGGGAGTATTTTATAGACTTGTTGATGTATTTAGGAATCCGTTTTTTGCTGTGTGATTTTCTGACGTAGGGAAACTTTTGACGTTACGCAACGAAATGAGTTTCATCTGAAAATAAGTCATGAACATGAATGCCTCACTCTTCTATATTTATTACTAGAAGCTAAAAAATCGTCAACCTAGAAATTTGTTTGTATTTTCTTGTGGAAAGAGAGTCATTCCTGGAACTATTTTTTTCTTTTTGCCACACTTTCCTTTCCCTTGGTGTCATGAACTGCCTGCCCCTTTTAAACCGTCTAACAATTTTGGTTACAGCACAGAAACGTGCATTATACATTTTAGCAATGCCACTCTGTGCCATAGAAGAGTGTTCACTTAATGTCACTGCCTTACTTCTTTTCTTTGAAATGACGTCCATCATCGAAACTTGTAACATAACTTTTTTCAACATGTAATACGAATGAAATAGAGCATAAAAGACCAATTATCCCAAAATAACAACACCGAATCACCTAAAACATTAATACAGTACAAAACAATTAACAGATGAGAGTACTCGCAATTAAATATTAAATGCAAATTAGGCCTTTCAAACTCAGGAAATCAAATTGTGTGAAACTTTCCTCATGTTCACATTACGTTTGTATACAATCAAGCATTTTATTATAACTATATTTATTCATTGATTTTACAAGTGCCAGAAACATCTACATTACTTCCTGTTATTTTGGATCGCAGATACAGAAGCCGAAACTCTGTAAGTTAGGTTCTGAAGCGATAATTAAAGAATGTGTTTACGCACAAATAAGCATTTCTAAACATTGATTTTATTTTCCAAGTGAAACGGAGAAAAATGTGTTGTATTACGTTCTTGTTTGAGAGCCAGATCTTCGTGTTGCACCTTGGATAGTTGTCCTCCAAAACTAGCTTATAATCTATTTTCAAGCAATGTAGCGTTGATATTAGTTTTAACAAATGCAAAAGTTTTAATAAAAACTGCAGACAAAATTCTTCAACTATGTTTTAAAGCCCATGCAGGAAACTGAGCTCCAACACCAAGTTATTGCTCTCTTGATACGAAATGGACAGCCGATTCAGACGAAATTCCGCCAGAACCCGAGCTGTAAAAAAAAAAAAAAAGCTAAGCACTGGTTAGCTCGGCATAAGTTCGAGTCCTACTAACGGGCTGGCTGCATGGGCGTTTTTATGTCGTAGTTTTCCCCATATGTAACGTGTACACGATCCATTTTCCCTTAATAAGTCCTCCTCCAGGGCATCCCTCCCTTTCCACGTAGTGCCTAATGGCTGAACAAGTAATAATAAATAATAAAATTCAGCTCACGGACCACCATTTTTTAGTGTTCTGCACTAGGACGTTTTGAAAACATCAGAGCAAAGCTCTTGGAAACATTTCTTATATGAGATTCTTAGAATCAACGTGCAGCAAGAAATCACCAAACGTATTTGAGACGCCGCAGTTTAATTTTAACAAGTTGTAACTTTAATTTTGTTTCAATTAATTAGGCAAATTCAACAAATAATTTTGGATTTAACAAATTTCTGTGGACTAATATTGGTAGATTCCAAATTAGGGTTCTGTTATTAAGAAGGACTTAAAATATTACAAATTCTAAACTATACAAAATATGCTGAAATTATGCAGAACGTCACGGTAAAATGAGTTAAACAATAAGCATTAAATAATAAAAATAATCACTAAATAATGTAGAAGCCAACGTATAGGGAAAAACATGCAGATTCATTTCAGTAAATAACTATCATTGATCTCCGCTATAACGAGCCCCCAATATAGCGAACGAAATATTTGGTCCCGTAACATTTCCTACACACTTAATGCGATTTTATACTGCTATAGCGGACTTTCGATCGGATATAACAAATCGGATATAAAGAATTTAATGAAAATTTTCGATTGACCTTTTGTTTTGGTAATTTTGTATTCTTTTCAGAATTTCTGCAAGTTTTAACAAAAAAAAAAAAAAATTACTAACCTTTAAAATCCTGCGCGTTTAGGATGTTACGATCCATATTTTATCCATAAAAAATATCTTTACGTTGCTTTTCTCTTGTTCAACCCCACGTTTCTCTCTGTTCTAAATAAAGACTACGGAAAACAAATTGACTCGGAGTCTAGGTGAACTAGGGTACAATAAACAAATTTTTGAACAGCAAATGGTTTTTTCTTTACATAAAGTGTATATGGCCATCAAGCCAAACAACGTACGTTATTTTTTTTATTACATTCAAGTTTTTTGACTGACATGTCTGACCGAGCTCTATTCAAAGCTATTATATAAATTTTGAAATTTTCACTATGAAAAGAAGAAGGATGTACTGAATCTTAAGAGTCTGAGTAACACAGTCGATTCATCCTTTAGGGAATGAAAATTTTGTATCCTTTTTTTTGTTCTTGATTTTGTTTTTGAATTATTTATTTTTATATAAATGCTATCCAGTTCTGACCTTCGAATGGGGATTTTATACATTGTCAAAGAATTCTGAAAGTCATAGTATATTTTTTTCTTTCTATTAAATCTTTTCTTTGTAACAATATCTTAAATAAAAGTTAAAAGTAAATTCATCAATATTTTTATTATTTCTTTTCATACAAATGTAGAAATTTATTTTCATATTTTTTTCGATAATAATGAACAAAACATTTGTTCCCTTGAAATTCGTTATAGTGGGTTTCCATTGTATAAATCCTTGCATAAAATTATAATATTATATATTATATTTAACAGTTTATATATAATATAAATATGTTTTCCCTTCTCTAAATATTAAGCCTGTTGGATTAATTAAAACAAATGCTTCTTCCAGAACTCTAAAGCTGGAAATAAAATATGGATTTTAAGATTATTTAAAATCTTGTTGGATTACTTTTAATTACAAAACAATTGTCTAAGTTTCTTAAATTTAAAATCGTTTTTAATAATATATCGGCTAAAATGCATAATATACCCCACCTTTTCTCATTTTTTATATTATGATGGCATATGTTATGTAGATATGTAGATATCAGATTTATTGATGTTGATGCAATATTTCTTTGTTACGTAAATTATTTTAACATGATAGACACACAATCACATAAATTATATATGACATTTGCAGTTTTCTAAAACAACTGAGATCCTGAAACTTTAGAATTTTTTCCAGTCATTACTACCTCTAATAATGTATTCCTTAATATATATTTACAAAAATACCATTAATTGGCAGATGATAATTTAAATTTCTTACTATGCCGCTATAACTACAGGCTGATCATATAAAAGCATCCAGATATATGAACTCTTAGAGGTCTATCCGCTTATCCAATTGAAATGAAATGTCAGATATTGTTATTTGAAGGTATGCACTCGAGATTCTGATTATTTAAAAAAAAAAGATCTCACGGTTACAGTTAAAGCGAAAAAATTTCGAAACTTTCGAGAAGTCAACGCTTACGTTTACACTGCGTAAATTGATCAACGCACTGAAAAATCAAAAATAGCTTTGAAAAGATACACGTATGATACACATTACAGGGATAAAACATTTGTAAAAAAGACCATATTAAAGGGCGAATGACAACACAAGAAAGGACAGGGTAAAATCCTTTTATTCGAATTACAAATTATACAACGTTTCTTAGTTTGTACAACGTTTAAAGATAGAGTCTTCTCCAGTAACTTTGGGGTTATCAGAAATCTAATGTGTACACGTCACGAGATTTGTCAGAATTGGAAGATGCCATAAAACGAGAAGTTATACAACCTCCTCAAGTGATGTTACGTTCATCATTGTTGTTAACAGTTTCCAGCATACAGTGCATTATCCTGTGTGAAGGCAGCCACGTTGAAAACTTATAATTCCAATAAAGGTTTCCTTCCCTCTTCTCCCTTGTGTTGACACTCATATTTAAAAATTCTCTTCTTTCAAATGTTTTACGCCAGTAAGTTTCGTCCTACATGTATCGTTCCATAAAATTTATAGTTTTTCAGTGCGCCCATCAATTTGCGCAGGAAGAAAGTGGGTGTTGCCATTGCAAAATTTGAAAGCGTTTTCACCGTAACCGTAAGTCTTAGAGCTCTGTTATTTTCAGAACAATCGCAAGCGCGTATATTTAAATAAAAATATCTGAGACTTCATTTCGATTAGTTGAGGCGAAATTCACACATCGCGGAAGTAATTTTATAACCCCCTGTATATGTCTGCAAGAAGTTTTTTAAAATTTTAAAACCCTCTGAAAAAAACCAATAAATAAATCATAAAATAAATTTATACAACTTTAAAGAAAAGTTTAGTCCGTTAATTTTTCAAATATCGAAACCTTTTTATAGATAATTAAAATAAAATAAAATCAAAACAAATAATGAAATAGTAGTAAAGTAAAATTGGGATAACAAATATTAATTTAAACTCTCTCACATCCAGCCCGATAGACATGTTTAAAATAATGATACTTGATGTTACATAAATTAATTTTTATATCACAGTTTAAGAGAAAGCTTTATCATAAAATTAATGATAATATTCACATATTTTATTTAAATCTGAGTAAGGAATGAAATCCCATATGTTTCTATATAATTAAGAGCAATGAGTTCGCTAAGACACACATACATATGTGCTGTCCACTTAATAATTTAATGGTGTGGGATTTTATTTACACTTGAAATATTATCTTGGTTTTCTATCATTGCTTCTTCAGTTAACAAACACATGTAATACGTCTTGAACGGCAAAAAATAGCTGGCGACAAAATTGGCAAGCTTGAGTACACAGAAAAACTTTTAGGTCATATAATCTACATGCCTCTTGAGCGGTCCGGAAAACGCTCAAAGAAATATTACTAAAATATAATTTTAACACCTTTACATTTCTTTAGTTCTGAGTGGAAGGACCTAATATGGCTTTATTTTTGCCTGGCTGTTAAAAATCTGGCATCAGACTTATTGATAAAGGATTTTATCTTCTTTTACTTCCCATTCTTTTATAGATACTCAAACAACGTTATATACGTGTAAAATAACTACCATTAATTTAACCCGTGAGTGCACGGATGGGAAAAAAATGCCTCAAAAGCACGGGTGGGTTTGTGAAACCCATTACATGTTAAATCAGATATATCATGCTCGCATCATTTTTTTAATTAAAACAAGTTCATCTTCCTTTAGTTTAACATATTTATGAAATTAAAGTACTAAAATGGATCAGCAAAATAAATGTTTAAATTCTTGTGAGCTATTAAGACAAAGGTATCTTTTTAGATATTATAGTGAACTTCAATACAAACAAAATAGTTAAAATAAAGTAAGCATTTTATAAAGGTATTTTTTATTGTTCAAGAATGGCTGATTCATGTTTCACTTTTACGTTCATTACAAAAACGCAGCTTGCTCTAAACAATGATATTTTTTTTGCCCTGTTCACACATATATGGAGTTTTTTTTGTCCTTACAATAAGTACATCGGCTCCTTTTTCCTGTTTCATTTCGATGTTCTATCTCTACAACTATTCCTGACAATTTTTGTGAAGCAATGTGAAAGTTCCTTGAATGTTTTTTGAAATTTCTCTTTGTGTTGTATGGTATTCCTCCAAATCGAACATGAGTATTTAAAAAATGTTCTCCTGTTTTGGCTTCAGATTTATCAAGTGCATTTGATTTCAAAATTAAATACCAATTATAAGCTGCTACATCCAGTGCAACGTAAAAAACGGCCGTTAATCAAAGTTCCATGTTTCTACCAACATTATAAAAGACCACTCCCTCTTTGACACAGTTAAAAGCAGGTTTTGTTTCATTATAAAAGTTTCTATCCATACGTTCGTCAGTTTTGTCGTCATGATGAATAGATGACATGAGGAACATTTTTGCCCCACGTTGGGACATGTTATCTTGGAATTGGAGCAATCTCCTCAAACAAAGATAGCGTTGCGGTCAAATCGTCAGAATTATTGAGATTTAAATTTTCGTGAAGTCCTGCAAATACATAAAACAGACATTGAGTATCGAACAATTATCTAAATTCTAAAATTTAGAAAAATAAAATAAAATGAAATTTTGGAAAAACTTGCATATTTGGATGGTTTTGGTCTCACAGACCCAACACGATTAATACGGTGAAATAACTCCGCCTGAAAGATCCTGCATAGTTGGCAATTCACGTGTTAAATGATGTACTAAAGATAGGAAGGTAAATGGAACATCAGTAGTGCAGATGATGCTGTCTGTCTGTGTGTGTGTATTTAATTATGGCAAAGCACGCTAGGACTATCTGCCTAAGAGGAGGGATGCCTTCGTGGAGGACTTTCTAAGGGAAACTGGCTCGTATACACGTTACACATGGGGAAAACCACGAAAACACCCATGCAGCCAGCCCGTTCGCGGGATTCGAACCTCGGACCGAACTACCAGTGTTCAGCGACTTTACCGCTCGGCCGCTGGTGGGCCGCTGTCTGTCTGAAATAATAATAAACGCATTTGACTTATCTCGCAGACCCAACACGTATAGTGATGGTTTAAGAAACTTATCATTTCAAAAATAATAATTATTATCTTGAAATTAATTACATAACAGAAAAGGAATTTACCATATTAAAAGAAAGACATGCGAGAGTATTACAAATTAAAATTACAATTCTATTTTACATGTTTAAAATACACATATGCGGGAAATGTATATGCATATATGTGTAGGCTATAAGATAATTGATGACCATAACCTAAGGGATGGTATTTCATATTGCACAACATTTTTTGCGTAGAAATGTTCGCGTAGACTTAAGTTTGCGTAGACGTAAGTGACACGTTAAGGCGCCAACACAAAAAAGTGGTGCAAGAAACATAAATTATTTACTTGCAGCATCGTTGACATGTATTTCTTTGTAGAAATGTTCAAAATAATTGCAAAACTGTCCATCCACCACAGTAACCTATCACCATTTACTTGGCCATCCACTTACCCACCACCTGCCAACATGTTTGGTCCATTCATCTGCCAAACTGCTTGGTAGCTTAGACGAAATAATTGGCATACAGTTTCAAAAATATCATGGAAGCCATTTACTGTCTTTGCCAGGAAAAGTGCAAGCAAATAGCGAAACTATCATATACTGTTATTATTGACTGAAGAAATTTTGAGCAAGTTTTGTAAGTATTGTTGTAATGAAGCACTCAGCGGTTCTTGAAGTAAATACGTTGTTCTGTTCCTTGTGTTTTTGTCTTATCGAGTCTGTTGCGCTGATAAATTTCTAAACCATTCTTTTTTGTAATATGATCTACGATCCCTTAAAGTTGTGACTATCCGTTACGTTACAAACATTAAAGAGTGACAGAACACACCTAAATAAACACATTTAATCACAAAATGTTTGATCACAAGGGCAGTGGTGCCGCTGTAGAGCTCTCTTTATCCGAACAAAAACATAATTCGACCCAAAAGGGAGAAAACAGGGAAGGCACGATATACACCGAATCAAAGATTTAATGAATTAAATAAGGCATCAGTAACTGCCAGACATGAAAATGTAATGCAAAAAGAAATGCATAAATTTCAGAATGGTGCAATGAGCAAATGAAATATTATATACACACATCAGGAATTACGAAAATGTACAACATTATCCAAAGGTGTTAAAAATAGTGATCGGTATTCTTTATGCGGATCTCACAACAGTCAACGTAAGTGTTCTTTTAAGATCTGTAAAGTAGAGGTATATCACATTGAAAGCCGAGTAACAAATCCCTCATTGGATTCAAGGGTGTCTGATAAATAAGGGATTTAAGAGGCCTGCATAAAAACAAATCGTTAAAAGACAGATTTGGCTGAGAGTGGGTACCGCCAGTTCATTCGCATGAAGTGTGGCGTACGGAGAAATGCACCGACTAAAGAAAACCCCTTTCCATCGTACTAAACCCCTTTCTCTGGCGCAAAACTGGTGGAAGTACAAGTTAAAAGAGTTCGGGCAACATTAAAAATCTGATGTGTACACCACATGATTTGCTTGTACGGAATATTAAATTATACACATTTTTATTGCATTCCATTTAAGCTTATTTCCCCAAACTTCATCAGATATATATTTCTCGTTCAATTAGTTCAATTCTCACTTCGCGGCAAGGCAAATATACATAAAAACACAAAATATCTTCCTTAAATATTTAAAGATATCGAAAAACATAAAACACTAAATACAATTAAAATAATTAGAAATTATTTTTACAATTAAAATTACAGTTTCTACGCAAAAATAACTAATTCGTCCAGCAGGCAAAATGGAGATTTTTTCGTGCACAAAACTGAATATTTCGTTTAAATCCCACTCGGCAAAAAAATATTGAAGGTGCAGAAAGACTTAATTCACTATTCTGTTAAGATTCAAATGTAAACAAATATGGCTGCTATAGTAAAAGACATTAGACCTAGCCGCACTTAAACAACTCTTAAACTGTTGATGAAAGGCATGAAAACCTTAACGGGAGCATAAGAACTGCAACGGGAACGGGAGCAAAATTCAATTATTTGTAATACAAAAAAAGTTATATGTACTTTAATATAAATAAAAAACACAGTTATGAAGTGGTTTGTAATGTCTAGCTTTCCTGGCCAATCACTGTTCTTGTTCTGAGAACCAATCAAATGTTAGTAACTGCCAGTAGAAGCTGACATCATGTTTACACTTGAAACAATTCATTATTTTGCTTTGTTCTGTAGAAGGAGGACCTGTTTCTTATACACTGCAATTACAAGTAGAAATTTTTGTAAAAATTTTTAATATTTAGTCAAAAAGCAATGACATCAAATAAAATAGTAGATTGGACACCTAGAAAGAGTAATATTATTGTGTTACGAGAAAGTGGTCTTTCCTATGCTGAAATTGCAAGACAGGTGGGTAGTTCAATGAATACATGTGGAGTCCGAAAGTTTTGTTCACGATATCAGGAGACAAATTAAATAAAAAACAAAGAAGGAAAAGAAGTAGTTATCTGAATGATGCTGGTGTTTTTCTCAGTTCAAGAACAAGCAGGAGAATATTAACAGATGTTGGACTGAGAGGTAGAATTCCACAAAAAAAGCCTTAACTTAATTTTCAGCAACGAAAAAAAAAAGACTACAGTGGGCAAAGGAGCACATTAATTGGACAGATGTTCAGTGGTCACAAGTTATATGGAGTGATGAAACTAAGATATCGTTATTCGGTAGTGATGGGCGAAAATATGTAAGACGTAGAATAGGAGAAGAGCTACATCCTGACTGCATTCAAGCAACTGTGAAGAACCCAATTAGTGTTATGATTTGGTCATGCATGTCAGCAGATGGTATTGGTCGCCTTCATGTCATGGGACACTGAATGCCAGAACATACATTGACACTATTCTAGAACCAAAACTTCTACCTTCCATCAAAGATCTCTTTCCCAACAATGCTTCGTTTATTTTTCAGCAGAATTCTGCTCCTTGCCACACGACCAAAATATCGAAAGAGTGGTTTCGTACAAAGAGCATTAAATTATTGTCATGGCCAGGAAACGGTCCTGACCTCAATCCTATCGAAAATTTGTGGCACCGTTTGAAAACTCTTGAATGAGGCGCCCATCAAATAAAAGGGAACTAATTGAGGCTATAATTGTTTCCTGGCATCATGTAATAACGAAAGGAGAGCTTAAAACTCTTGTCAGTTCAATGAAACGTCGATGTGAAGCTGTAATCAAAAATAAAGGGTACCCTACTAAGTACTGATAACTCACTGCAATCATCACTATCTAATGTTTATCGATAACTATTATCGTTTAACTTTTTTTTGCATTGCAAATAATTGAATTTTGTGTTTTGTATTGAATTCAGTAATAAATTCTCTTTAAAATGATATATACAAGTTTGCATTTTGTGAAACGTAACGTTTTCTATAAGCATACAAAGTTCAAAAACTGTGCCTGTTCCAAAGGGCTTACATGTTTTATAACTTTGTAGCAAGAAAGCAGCAGCAGATAGACAGCAGTGTAGCTAGGCCAAAGCGTGGAAAGCACGTGCGCAATGTTCAGGTTGAAATCTTAAGTCAAACTGAGTTAGCTTTGGTTCTCAAAGAATTTGGTTGGATAGTTAATATTGCTCTAAAATTAATATTGACTGGTTGAGTTTTAGTTCCATTTACATCATCATAATTACGTAAGGATTATATGACACAGATTTTTCTCGAAATGACGCAGTGCAAATAGATGTTGCTATTTTTAGAATAGAGAAGGGAAATTAATTTACGCTGCTAAATTAATCGTTTACATATTCTTTATTTTTCTCACATATATGTATATTGTTGCGTTAATTTCTTCCTTTACTTCATGTTCGTAGAGGGTTCGTAGATTTGGAGTGAATAAAGACCACACTTCTTGATGAAGTATCGAAACACACTTTATTTAGCCAATATTAATCAGGACAGCTC
Source organism: Stegodyphus dumicola (assembly GCF_044657685.1). Lineage (NCBI taxonomy): Eukaryota > Metazoa > Arthropoda > Arachnida > Araneae > Eresidae > Stegodyphus > Stegodyphus dumicola. The sequence continues at coordinate 90,307,418 of NC_140772.1, read as the reverse complement.
CAAAACACTTTTACAGTCGTCGAAGATCTACTATAAACACGCTGGAACAATCAGCGACACAGCCTGTTAGGCAATAACGGTGGAGACAAAGCACCAGAGTACAGCTCCCGTCTCTGCTGTGTCGCTCTCGGAACTCAATCCACGTACTCTCGAGATTCTCCACGCTACAACTCGCAATGCACTCAACGACACACAGAGCACAGCTCCCAACTCTTCGATTCTGTCGTTCTCCAGAGCTTAACACACTCTCTCGACGATGTACTAACCGCGATAGACTAAGAGACTCTTCGATGCACTCGACGACCCACTCGGCATTCGCTGCCCGGCTACTCGATCGACTCCGCACGGACTGACTAACTATCTCGCACTCTATACGAGGCACTAACTGACTGCGGACCAGCAGGGTTTATATATAGCTTTTGGCTTGTGTTCGAGAACGTTCTAAGCTAAACCAGTAAGAATTCGTTTCAGAAGGTTTTCCATCGGTCTATGGTATGTCGCCAATTTTGTCGCTAAATGGGCGATTTCTCGCCAAATGGAGCAACTTTGCCGTCACCATTTATGGCAACCTTAAATTTGCTTTGAGGGAAAGCTATCTTACTGCGCCGTTCATTTCGTAAGAATATATATACATATATATATAATATGATAGCAAGGAAAAGACCGGGTAGTGTTGAGGCGTGCATAGATCCATATTGAAGAGGAGGAACTCCGATTACATTGCATGCTAATATGCTGACTTAGTAATATCTAAGAAACTTGGCAGTCAAGGCAGTTTTAATTCTATTTTTGTTTGCAATTGACATTTGTGGCCACAGTTCACCTGGCACTCGAGTTATGCCTATTCAAGAAAATTTACATTTTTGATACTGTTGCGATAGGAACAGAGCAGAGTAAAACAGCGTCTAAGCGGTACAAAGGCAAAAGCTAAAGTGCGTAGTTATCCAATATGAAAGAACACGAAGAAAATTGTTTTGGTTTGAGTTAAAAGTTTAAGTTCCCAATTATTACATCATCAGTGCTGCACAGGCCATGCAAAATGGAATGATCTAGAAATGACGCAATCATTACGATTTTCAGAACAGAAAGAAATAATTAAAGAGTTACCGTTAATTTAAATTATAATTTTGATTCATATGTTTTCTATCTTATATAAAATGTTACGGTTTTTGTAGTGTTTTATTTAATTTGCTATTTTTAATAGAATTGTTATTAAATTGTTTCATTTCTTCGTGGAGTGCTGCATGCGACTCACTTAAAGAGAGAGCTAAGCCGAAAAATTAAAAATACAGCAACACGCGCATTTAATAAATAGATATCTATTCTAATTATACTCTTTAATACCCAGAAAAATTGAGAAAATACCAGAATAATCTCGTGCTTTTTAAAAAGCTTATAATAGAGGGATAAAAACCTCTCAATTCAAATTTTAGAAAACTGTTGTTGTTTACTTTAGCGAATTCGCTGTTAAATCGGATTATCTGTCTCTATTTTGAATTAGTTCTGTTGAAAATTTTGGTAGTTTAAAAGATAACTACTGCGAGATATTGCAATATTGTACGAATATCTGAGGAGATTTAAGCATTTTGTTTTATTTGTTGTGATAACAATAAATTTTATTCACTTTTCATCGGACTTGTGCATTCAGTTTATTAAGAACCCGTACGCACGCAACAATATATGTATACTTTTGGTGCGGTCGTTTGCAACTAAAACGTGACGTGCACAAATACATGTTATACCAGTCCCACCTATACTACTAAGCACAAAATGCCAACGTTCTGAGGCTAATCGTTTTTGAGTTATGCGAGATACATACATAAATACCCTAGCACAATCCAAAAACAAAACTGACAGTTCTATATCTCCTGTTCTAGTGGGCCCATTGACGAAATTCAAATTTCGTTTTTCATGCCTCGAAAACGCGAATTAGAATATGTATTAGATTTCTATGTAGAATTGTTCTAATTTAGATATTTTGACATAAATCGGACTTTTTCTGAGATGACATGCCAATTTTATTTCCATATTTTGATTCTACGTATCAAATCATGCTGAAATATTAATTTTTTTTAAAGTTTGATGCGAAATTTACGAAGCTACTTAAAAATATGTCTTGGGGCAATTTTTTTTTGTTTGTTTGTTTGCTCCAAGAATAATTCACTTTGTGAAACTCTTAAATTATGGCAACCTACTTTCCTTTACTTTTTCCATTGTAAACGAGCGGAAGAAGAGTAATCTTTTATTATTAAAAAAAATAAAAAAAATAAAAAAAATGAAATAAAATAAAAAACTGAAACTTTCAGATTTTACATTACTTCAATTCAACAGCAATATCGCAAAATAATTTTAAAATGAGTATAACTTTAAAATTTCCGATACACAGTCTCGCGCGTTGGAGGTATTTTTCCCCGTACAGTTTTGCCATTGCTTGTTTTAAAAGCGTTGAGTTTGTTAATCAAATATTCGTTGAAGTGTTGCAAAATATGCAGTCGATAATGAAAGAAATTTCGGATTCCAAATTAGGGCTTCCAGATGTCCATATTCGGTGGAAGATTACGTTATTCAAAATTTAATGGTTCTAGGTACCGTTGTTTTATCACAATGCGAGAAACATGCATACATTTCTGCAGATTCTTCATTATTTAATGTAATAAAATATAACACAGGGTGATAATATTTGGTGGCAACAATTTGAAAAGTGAATCGACATTAAGGTTTTTCAACGCAAAATGCCAAAACGAAATTAATAGCCCTTCTGGGCTAACGTCCTTTGGGCTAACAATTTTAACAAAGTACGTAAATCACGTTTGCTGTTATTTTCGCTTGTAATTTATATGTCAAATTTCAGAACGTGCCAGTATGTAAATTCCCGTATATCTTAGAAAATTTTGAATAAAAACTCTATTTTTTTGCAGATATGCTTAGAAATACATCTACTTAAGATGATGGTGAAATTTTTATAGTATATAATTCTAAATTATTTTCGAAAAATTTATAAAGTTTATTCAAAAGTATAAACTTTAAAAATAAATCATTAAAATGGGCGAATTTTATTCGCAATGAATTTAAATTTCGAAATGTGAAAGAGGAATCAAGTAACCTTAATAAAAAAAGAGATATAAATAAATATATATCTCAAATTCAATTAACACTGAGAAGCTAAAACTTTGAGAGCAAGTTTTTTAAAAACTACTCGTGCGATTTTTACAAAACTTAGCAGTTTGGCATAAATGGAGTGGTAGAATCGAAATATGGAAAACAATCGTCATGCCATTTCAGAAAAAGTGAGATATGCGATTTTTTGTCAAAATACATGTATTAAAAGAATGCTACATGTATACAGATATGCTTAGAAATACATCTACTTAAGATGATGGTGAAATTTTTATAGTATATAATTCTAAATTATTTTCGAAAAATTTATAAAGTTTATTCAAAAGTATAAACTTTAAAAATAAATCATTAAAATGGGCGAATTTTATTCGCAATGAATTTAAATTTCGAAATGTGAAAGAGGAATCAAGTAACCTTAATAAAAAAAGAGATATAAATAAATATATATCTCAAATTCAATTAACACTGAGAAGCTAAAACTTTGAGAGCAAGTTTTTTAAAAACTACTCGTGCGATTTTTACAAAACTTAGCAGTTTGGCATAAATGGAGTGGTAGAATCGAAATATGGAAAACAATCGTCATGCCATTTCAGAAAAAGTGAGATGTGCGATTTTTTGTCAAAATACATGTATTAAAAGAATGCTACATGTAATTATCCTTATCCAGACTTTATGGTGAGAGGATATGGGCCAATGATGCAGTCTATTTGACATTTACCGTTCCTTGGTTAAGAATGTGAATGTATTATGAGCAGATTAGAGCTGGCCGAATCATACACACTACGTGCATTAATAACTTCAAGGATAAATGAAACTACATCTATAAATATATTTGCTCCTAAATGTTTCTGTGGAAAGCGGTTTTCGAATTCAAAGCGTGCAGGGGGATCAATAGGCACTCTTGTATGTGACGCTCATGGTATTGTAGTAAAAAGCCATCTTGTAAAACTTGCCATATCTTGCGAAAACCTACAACTCTACCTCTAATTTCAGGTTACTGCCCAACCTAAAATATTATATGTTCTATTATCAGTGTTAGTACATTTCTGCCACGTCGTGCGTGTCAGCATGGAAAATTCTCATTTCTGATATCTGTGTTTCTGACATCTGATATCTGTAGATTTCTGTTTCTGATATCTTTGAGTAGTGAAATTACTTGAGAAAGAGCTCTCTGTAAAATCGAACAAACCATACGATTATCATAGCTGTCAACTAGACCGTACGTAGAATACTAATCCGCTCGAATAGTGATCAACTCTGAGTAGCAAATGGGCTTGCCTACGAAACCCCCGCTTTTAAACACGCATCTGATGGAACCATCGTGTGCGTAGCCATTTACCAACCCTTAGTTTTTATTGCAGAAACACAATGTGTAAATTTATAAAATTAATTTATTGCCGACTTAACTAAGAATACCGTAGCTATAAGTAATTTGAGTTAATAATATTGATAAAGATTAAGAAGCATTATGAACTAAACTACCTAATATAATCTGCTTAATTGATTCTTATAATAATGTTATAATCTTAATTGATTCTCTGCTTAGATATGTTTCAGTAACATTCTGGCAACATATTAAACTAGTTTTAAATCAAATTTTGGCTAATATTGGATAGATTAAAACATGCAACTATGCTTATTGAAATAAAGTATATAAAATGTTATTTAAAATGCCGCAGGAAACTCGGCATTCTTTTTCAAAGAAAAAAGAATTCAACATTAAACGCTATATCATTGCTTTGGAAAAAGATATATACTTTAAGACATTTTTCAACTTCAATTCAAACACTCCAGTTTCCAAATAATTCAAAAAACCAAACATACTATAAACGGATATTTTTGTACAGTGAGAGAGAAAGAGACCCAAAAGACACTTTCTCTTTACAAAAACAAACGGTAGAAATGGGTTTAAAAAATGAAAAATATAGATATTTCAAAATAAGCACCAGATCAGAAAGTATTAAGGCTATTTATTGACGTTTCCATAAGAAAACTATCAATATCTTGTAGAACTCAAAGCAAAAAATTGAATTACGAATCACATTTTCCAGTTTTTTAGTTTTTCTGAACATTGCTACTTCCTAAACTACAAAGTTGATGCTCATTGCAGCCACGTTGCTGAATGCCCGGTATTTAAAAAAAAATACGTCTAATGATGTTAAATTGAATTAATATACTGTACTGGTTCTTCCATGATCTATCTAGTGCCCGAGAAAGTGTGTCAAGGTAATCGCCATGCAAGCATTCCAAAAAAATTCAACTTTTCATTACTTGAATTGAGATATATATGTTACCGTGAAAGACCGAAATTGGAGAATGTCGACTTTCACCGGAGAATGTTAACATTCACCAAATACGTTGGTGAAAGATCGAATATTGCACTACATTCTAGTATATTCGGACCCTCACCGTTGTATGTCGACAATCACAGATATGCTCTGGTGTAAGTCGAAAAGAGAGGTCATAAAGTGCCATAATAGTTTAAGTTGTTACAATAAATAAGATTTGAATCACATAATTTAGTATGTTTTTTATTACTGTTATTTTATTTTCTCATTTAGAACGCACTGTATAATTAAGTAAGTTTTTAACTTCTATCATTTTCCTTTCTCATTTTGAATGTATTGTATGTTTTAGGTTCTCATGTTCTTACGTTCTTATTTCAAGTTTCAAGTGCGTTTATTCGCGACTGAATTACGGAGAAGAAAATATAATATTGTCATATGTTCAACATTCACCATTAGTACATGGTGAATGTCGACATTGACCGGTGTAGGTCAGAAATAAGAGTATTTGGAAAATATTTCGGACATACACCAAGAGACTATGTGAATGTTGACATTCACCGGTGAAAGTCGACATTCTCCAGATTTCGGTCTTTCACCGTAACATATATATACATCCGCCATCTATTTTTAAGCATGTCTGGTATCACATGAATATTAAAGTATGAATGTTCTTAAAAACGTCTAAAATTCACTTTTGAAACACGTTCCGTCTCTACCTATATACATGTATAAAGTAAGTAATACAATACGTATTTCGTAAATACATTTAGAGAATATTATGCCATAAATCAGAAAAATAAATTAAAATTTAATGTCATTTTTTTAATTTAAACATCGTCAAAAAATAAACAAATGCATAAATAAAACTTTTAACTGAGAAAATTCATAAGCTGTCCTTCTGTCTATTTTTAAAACATTACAAATTTTACATATAATACAAAATAAAAAAATATATATATATATACAGAAAAAGAAAAGTATAACAGAATAAAAACATTACTTTAAACACGCTGTCATCAAAGGGAAGACATGCGTAAATAACCAAATTAGTATGATTAAAGCTAAAGCTGTATTTCTGAAATTCCCCAAGGGAAAGTAAAAACACTAAATGGAAAATAATAAAGTGAATTTTGGCTTTGTATGGTACAATTTTGCTCCTAATATAGCTTTAACCGTAAAAACGTAAAGAAATAAGGCCATTAGCAGAAAACAAAGTACAAAATTCAGTATAAATTAAAAAACCCAAACCAAGTACAGCTTAAAAGCAAATAGTGACTCATTGTTATCCATTATAGATAATTTGAATCCAAAACGAGCACTAAGCCAAAAAGTCTAAAACAATTCGAATGGATAACATTTATGAAATCAAATATATAATTAAAAGCTGAAAAAACATGGCAATGCCTAAAATATAATCAGAAATACAATTAAATAAATCGTTTTAATAAATGAGCCTCATAAATAAATAAAAGGATGAGATGAAATTAAAAAAAAAAAGTAAGAAAATGGCTACATGCCGAAAGTCTTAAACTGACAATATTTAGACATTCTAAACCAAACTAACCGCAAAATATACACGTTGTGCCTAAATTTATTTAATTAATAATGCAACGGTATAATAACAAATAGAAAGAAGATAGTAGTTAAAGAAGCAGGTTCGAATACAAATCCCATGTGGTCTTAAATCTGTGGTTCATCGTACAAAATCGAATGGTACACTAAAATGTCAAAATTAAATAATTAATCCGAATTATATCAATCATTATCTATCTATCTATCTATCTATCTATCTATCTATCTATCTATCTATCTATATATATATATATATATATATATTTATATATATATATATATATATATATATAAATATATATATATATATATATAAATATATATATATATATATTTATATATATATATTTATATATATATATATATATATATATATATATATATATATAAATATGCTATAATTTATATATTTATATAAAATTAATACACATGAAAAGCAAATCATTAGACATGTAAAACATAAATACAATAAAATTAAAAAACAGAAAAAGTTAAAAAGTAAGCGGAAAATGGTCAATTAGCCCAATTCGACATCCAAACAGGCTTTTCAAGGGAAATTTCATTTATTTGAACGTCGAATCAAGCTAACCCCATTACGCGTTTCGCCGAAACAGACAATTGAAACTTTTTCGCTAAAAAATTTTTTGACAAAGTGTCTTGGAAATTTTAATAGTCTCAATTCTCTGTTCCAATTTCCCGACGCGTCCGCTCAGAATGACACATTAAGGTGTTAAAATATGTTAATCAAAATCAAACTTTCTAAATCTAGTCTAAAATTAAAATCAAAACTAAAATAAATAGCGATGAGCTATTAGTCCTAAAAATACAAATACATTCGGGCTGGGCCTTTGGAGCAGCAGCTCTTGGTAACTTTTAGGCGAGCTTTCTACAATTTTTATTTTTTACTTATTTTGCAGCATATTGCGCAAGATGTTTTCTTGACCAAAATTGGTTTTTCAAAAATTGTTATTACTGCTTTGCTTGATAAATTATATATATATATATATATATATATATATATATATATATATAAGAATGTCTGTGTGTTTGTTCGCGATTAACTCAGTCACTACTATAGTTATCGTCACCAAGCTTTCTACAATTAATTTCTGGGTTCTGGAAAATGTCGATGTCCAGTTTTGTCCAAAAACAATTTCTCTAAAATCAGGGATAGTAACTGAAAACGCTAATTTTCACTCTCATTTTTCCGAGTGGCAACAGTCTCTCACGTTGGAGACAAAAATCTGCTTTATTTCGAGAACTGCTGCCATTGCTCGCTTTCAAATTGTATGGTCTGTTAATAAAAAATCTTTAAGCTTTAAATGAAATAAAAATAGCATTGCCAAACATTAAATACAGTATTCCCGATTCTAAAAACTCAACAAGCCATTTCGACTATTTCTAACTTCGCACAACTTCATTCAGTCGCTATATTAATGAAAAACTCTAAAAACACTAATTTTCGCAATCATTTTTCGGAGTGGCAGTCTCGAGTGTTGAAGATAAAAATATTTTATTTCGAAAAGTGTTGCTACTGTTCGCTTCCAAATCTTGGAGTTTGTTAATAAAAAATATGTAAGTTCTGCAACATATATATAATAAAGAGTGCCTGTTTGTGTGTTTGTTTACTTGTTCGCGTTATTGATAGCTGATCAATTATAACTTTTTTACGACATTTAATAGACTAAAATTGAATGTATGTGAAATATTGCATGGAACTTTAGCTTTTACGACCATTTGATTAGAAAGACAAAAATCATTATAAACTGTGTGGCATTGTGGCTGATGTAATAAGAGAGAATTAGTTTACTTTTTATCGAAATTTTTTACATGGATTCCATATCGCATCAGCCTGAAAAATGTATGAGTATGAATAATAATTTTTGCATATTTATTAAAGAAGGAATACAGCAGTATCGTTCTCTCTGTTGGTAGATACATTAGTCTCAATCTAACATAACTTGCATAGCGTACTTCCGCTAGAAAAATACAAATAAACAAATAAAACGTATGCATAAATTACAGCTTATAGAATTTTAGAGCGATGAATTCTGTAAATTTTGGTTACGTTTTTCCTCCATTATTATTGTCATTATTATAATTATTATTATTATTATTGCTAAAACGTCACATGTTTGAAAAATTCATGGAATGACTGTTTATTAATTTTATTATTTAAAGTTTTTATTAATATGTATAGCCCGAAACCGGCTATTAATTTCGAAATGGGTTTATTTTGCGTTGACTATTATTAGCTGCGTATCACGTTTCAAACTGCTACCATTAAATATTATCACTCTACATTATTTGTCCATGCATATTATAAACTGTATTTTTATTGAAATTAAATAATGAAGAATCTGCATGTATGCCTCTCGCACGTTGGAAAATCGACGGTACCTAGAGCCATCCAATTTTGTATAATTTAGTCCTCCACGGGAACCTGCTCATCCACAAATCCGGAATTTGACTTTAGAATTGGTTTTGGTATTTATTTCATATTTTGTAAACCTTTAAGAATTTTTAATTTAAAATCTCAACGATTTAACAGAGAGCAGTGTCAACAATGTTCGAAATAAAGCTTTTTTATCTCCAGCTCGCGAGTATGTTGCCATTCGGAACAACATAACGTATTTATGTTTCAGTTTTAAATAACAAACTTAGATTTATGAAAGCAATGTGTTGCAGCGGTCTGAAATAGAATAATTTTATCTTCCACGCCTCAGCTTGTTGCTATTCAAAAAAACCTAACATACATTCAAATTTAATCTAGAAGGTAGTTGAGAAATAAACTAAGCGATTTAAAAGCAATAAATAAAGTTTTTATGAATATGTTTTTTCTACTTTTTAATATAATTACTTTAAATAAACACATATTAAAATCATGAGATTTCCAATTAGAAATACTGAATATTTTCATGAAATTACACCAACTGGATCACTACGTACTACGTTTTCTTTCTTATGATAACAGTAAACATATAACCACTAGAGCGGCTACTTTAAAAAAAAATAATGTAGCCAAAATAAAATACATATGGCGACCTCTAACACTGTATAGAGTATTCTAAAGATATGCTATTTTTAAATATTTGTAATTTTGCTGTTGAAATGAAATTTACGTGGCATAAGTGCGAAGAGCATGCTACTTAATAAACGAAGTTTAACACACACATTAAAGTAATAATAAGAAGAAAACTTATTTTGCTAATTTCACTTTTTATCCAGATTACCTAGATAACTGAACATTTATATGATGACCTGAGAAAAAAATGAAAAAAAAAGAAATTTTATGCCAAAACTTTGCACTGCATCAGGATTACGATGCTTAATATCAGCCTGATATAAATATAAATATATATATATACGGTATCACAAAAAATTTTATCAACAATATTCCAGTATTATAATTTAAAATATCCCAAAAATATAATTATATAATTATAAATATAATTATAAATTAATAAATATAATTCATCAATTAATTTTGGATGAACAATTAAGGCACAGTGTTAGTTTTTAAGTTAATTATTAAGTTATAAGTTAATTATTAAGGCACAGTGGTTTTCTTAGCAGAAGGCATTCAACTGAATCTGATGTACCTCCTCTTGAAAACGTTGAATCAGATTTTAATTGCATTCCATTTACTTTTATACGTATTTTTATGTATTTCTGTTGTAATACATAAAAATACGTATAAAAATAAATATAACTCATCAGTTAATTTTGGATGAACAGAAGCACAGTGGTTTTCTTAGCAGAAAGGATTCAACTGAATCTGATCTACCTCCTCTTGATAACCTTGAATCAGATTTTAATTGCATTCCATTTACTTTTATACGTATTTTTATGTATTTCTGTTGTTTTTAGAATTTCTTATGGTTTTAAAAACTGAGTTAATGGATTATTTTTCATGTGCTATTGAGAGATTTTTGGGATTTTACTGGTTTTAAATTTCATTTCTTTGTTGTCTTGTTGTTTATGGTTCTGAATTTCTTACTATTTTATCAATATCTGATACATGTATATGAACCCATTTTGTAAATTCGATGATTTATTAGTTATTTAAATGAAAGGGTCAGATTTCTAAATATTAAGGTAAAACGTACGTCACATAGAGATATATACCTAACTAAATTAGATATTTATATGATAGATAATATCTCAAGTAAGATATTCGTTACTTCAGAATACCATCTAACAAAATTTTTCTCTTTCCACTTTTCGCTTACTTGGAGCATTTCACTCAAAATGAAAATGAGATAAAATATGCATCTTAAGTCAAATTAACAATTTCTAGAGCAAGCGCGAAATTATTTAAGATCAAGTGTCAATCAGCTTATACCATTTACCGGACATTGATTGTCGTTTTGGCTAACGACTTCCACAACGCAGTGAAATTAAATTTTGAGGTGAGCAGAAATCCCAGCTCAGAAATATCGTCATTAGCACCTAATGGTGCGATAACTGTTCGGTCCTAGTCATTATGCACAAATAAACCAAACCGTCCGCCCCTAGTCCTCGAAACCTAACGAATTGTTTATCGCACAAGACTATTCATTTTATCTTCAAAGAGATTTCTTGATTTTAACATTCTTCAAATTACGAAACTAGTAATGTACCTCATTATTATTAATAGTATTGTGACATATTCTCTCCGAAAATGATTAAGTAGGTGAAGGAGTTTTCTAACGCAATTAATTCTTCAGGCTTATAATTTTACAAAGCCTTTTCAAAATGAGGCTGAGGTTCTAAAACTGAACTGAAGTTATGATAAATACTAGGATATTTCGCCCATAGGCTAATTACTTGCTCGCTTTGAGCCGTCGTTGAGATTATCATTGTTGAGATATCAGAAATTTGAAATAAATGCAGTATGTCTTATCTTAGATTAAAACGGTTAATGGTACAATGAATTTGAAACTTCTGTTTTTCCTTTCAAAGCATGCTTGAGCTTGTATCTTTACACAAGATAAATGACCATTTAATAAGGAGTTACAATGAGCAATGATATATTAAAATGATCGTAATGCCATGAAACGGGTGGAACTTGATTTTAATGCAGAGCTGTTGCTTTCTACCATTAAAATGCGCAGAAAACAACGGCTTGCAATGGGAAACATCTTGAAAGGACACATAGTAACACCGATGAGAAAATACAGTAAGAATTATGAAAATGTTACAGAGGGCGAGAGGTCTGAGACCATGAAATGTCTCTGTTGTTGTAACTTATCTGACCTGCCTGACAGTAACATCAGAACAGGCCCGCGAAATTCATCGTGGTAAGGAGAGCGAGATTGTGCCTGTCGTTGGCAAGAGTCTTAGGCACCATACAGATAAAAGTACGACTTTCCTGAGTTCCGTCCCAATTTTGATGGAGAGCTCCCCGGAAGGACAGGAATCCTACTCCTCTTCTCCTGCCACTAACCTCTCGAAAGGACTTTCGGCTTGCCATATATTTAGAGTGCTCTCAAGCTGCAAAGACATTATATGCTTATAAACACCCATGCTTTCCCCGGGCTTCGAACTCAGACCCTTCGGTACGGGCGCAAGCTCCGCTAACCACTGTACCGTCTGGGCGACTGAAATGCATTTGGTTGATATTGCTACTAATTGCTTACAAGATGCAAACAAACGTTTACCCATGTTTCTGACTCCCCCTGCAAATTTCGGTAAATGATCTCACTAATCATACTACAGAAATGGTCCTATGGAGTCCTATCTTCTCACATAGTCACACATCTCTCACATCGCTGCATAATCAGTCTTTTCTAGTGGGGACCCTAAATGGTTAGATATAAAGATTTGTCTTGGGGGATAGGCTGCCCTTGTGAACGCTGTGAGAGAGACTAAGACCTGTACTTCTTTGCTGGTGGCCGGTTGGAGCCCGATTGCCACTGACTATTCTATATCTTGTCGCCCGGGTCTGTACGTGTGAGTTTTGCCTTGTTGGATCGTCTTTAGAGGAGAAGGCGGAATAACCGTGTGGAATAACCGGGCTTGAAAAAAGCTCACCTTTGGGAGTCTCCCTCTCTGGTGTACTGGCTCACTCTGCAGAGAGAATACTTTTTATTTCGTTTTTTTATTTGCCATGAAGAAACGTATAAACATCATAATATTAAATTAACTTGGTTTAGAATACAAATTTTACCAATTCAGTGCTTTCTAAAATACAAGCAACACCAGATGGTTTGAACTGACAGAATTAAAAAACGTTTTGAATTACCTAAGGTAAATATTTTTTTTTACATAAGGTAATAATTAGATAATAATACTGTAAATATTTTTAAGGTAAATATTTTTTTTTTCAAAAGTATGGCTTTCTCTTCATGTTTACAAACATACGTTATTACATTATACTTCTATACTTCCTTTGTACGAAGTAAAAAGGAAGCATTTTTTCTGAATATCTGACATATTATCATTCCCTATCGTTTCTAAATGGACGTCGATTAGATTTATCAAATCATGCATATGCATATTATGTTTGTATTAGCTAGAAATATCCAAATAAAAATTTCGACTAAAGATTAAAGTTTCTACTTTAAATGATGTCGAGTAACAAGATTATGCATATATTTACCTCAATTAATTGAAAAATCAAATGCGATTATAAACTTTAAGTACCTAAAATAAATGAAGATTAAACTCTTAATTTCTTATGGCAATGCTTATAACTTTTTTCTTTACTTTTTATAACAAAAATAAGAATGCACAGATTAATATCTTAGAATTCATTTAAAATATTTAATTTCATTAGCATTTATCAAATTACAAATTTGAGATTATTATATGTATTTAATTTCTAACTCCTCGAGTTCCGCAAACTATATCACGAGTCTTAAACAATAAATTAGATCACTAATAAAATAAATAAACAAATGTACAATAACACGCAAAAAAAGACACCCTAAACCTAAACCTAAAAAAATCTAAACTCATAAATCGTACCGCGAATACCGGCAAACCTGTAAAACTAAGAAACAATCAAAGAACCAAATAAACTAATTAACCAAATTAAAATACTAAGCAGCTCACCCTTAACTCGTCCTCCGAGAAAGATTTTATGGCCTCACCAGAGGGTCAACTCGACCTTTATTCTGAATAAATTCAACATAATAGTTAGAACAAAATATGGATAACTAAATATTTTGTTTTAACAATTTTGTGAATCGAGATTTTCCACCTTTCTAAAACACTGAATCACAAGTAAATTAATCGATTTTACATAATTTTTAACATAAATTCACAATTGTGAAGCACATTTTTCCTTATTACATAATCTTTCTAACTAAATTACATAAGTAATCATAAATATACAATCCAAATTAGTTACAATTTTATAAATTTGCTACATAATCAGTCTACTTCAAAATATTCTTATCGAATTAGATTATTTACAAGTTTTATAATTCTTTAAATGGATTTTTCTTTCGTAAATAAATACTTTATATTTTCTTTTGAAATATTTTTTTGAAATATTCTTTTCTAATAGGGATTGTCTGTATGCATTCATACGAATAATGCATAAATTCTGCCTTTTGTGCTTCAAAATCATATTTTACTTTCTTTCTGTGAAATTTCTTTAAATATTCTGGACAGAAAGACGATAAAGAAAATTTTTAAAAAATGAATACCAGAAAAAAAGATTAAAATTATTTAAAAATTCTTAACGCTTTCAGATTTTATATTACGCCCAACGGAACATTTTTTCAATTTATACACATAGGTTTCGAGAGCATTTGGACTAAAAACCCTTTGGGCTAAAAATGTTTGAAAGCAGCATAACTTCAGACTTTCTGATGAACAGTTTCACGCGCTGGAGATAACTGTACAGTGTTGCTACTGCTCGCTTTGAAATAGTTGAGTTTTTAATCAAAAATTCGTTACAGTTTTACAAAATATGAAATAGATAATAAAACAAATTTCAAATTTCAAATTTGGATTTCCAGTTGTCCATATTAGAGTTGAGGACTACGTTATTCAAAACTAATGGCTATAGGTGCCGTTGTCTTTTCACGATTCGAGAAACATACATACATTCATACAGATTATTCACTATTTAATTTCTTTAAATATAATGCAGAGCGATGATATTTAGCGGCGCCAATTTGTTTCTTCATTCCGTAAGAAATTCCGTCAGAAAAGAAATGTTGTACAAGATACAGATAGGTCCGCTTGAAGCAAGTACAAATCGCTCTAAATAGCTCTTAAAACTGACCTGTCCTGACACAAATTGAATATACTTAAAATATGCATCTCTTTAAATATGATAAACTTTTATTCTGTGAAAAATGTAGAAACAATTATTTTAGTCTATTGTGCAATATATCATCTGTTCCAAATACAGATAGATAGCATCATTTCTATAAAATCTCTTACTGTGAGACAATTGAACACATAAACTAATGTGAATTTTCATCGCTAGCATTATTAGAACGTCAGCCCTTTCATTCCCAAAATTTTCACAGTGTTCAGGAACATAAGCAGAATGAATGTCAATATCAAGATTTTGCAAGGTTTTAATAATAACCTGAATTTCTTCTTCTGTACTGTTTAAGTCTCTTTCTTATTTATCTTCACAAACAGCAAAAACATGACCGAACTTATCATTCCTTCTACTTCCGTCAGTAAGTTAAATTAATTGCTACTTTTCAAGAGTAGCCTCCAAATAGAATTAAAATGATAAAAATCCTCATTGTATTTTCATTTAAATTATATTTAGACAATGTCCTTGTTTAAACTGGAGCAAAATTTACAAACATTTACGATGTTAGTCTAAGTTAAATATTATCCTTTAAAATTCAAGATAGAAAGAAATAGAGCACAACTAACAATAAGAGTATTTGTAATCAATTTATTGTAAACGAAGAAATTCACAATTACTTTTAATTTAAAAATAAAGGAAAGAAAAACTATACATAGCAGCAAATTTTATTATTATCACGCAAAACCTTTCTTGGCTTGTTATTTTCACCTGCTTAATTTCACCATCTTTATAACGGAGTGTATTCGTATTGGTATTTAAAAATGTAAAAATTAATATTAACGTAAAATATTACCGAAAATTTTGAGAACTAGATTTAATAAGGATCTCTTTTGCTAAAATCTGAGTTATGTTATGTAATTTGAAATATGTTATGTTATGTAAAAATATCAACATTTAAAATTTATACCTTTTTTGAATTTATACCCTTTTGAAAAAAAGGGCCAATATTTATTGCCCTCTGAAATATTTATCAAATTTTTTCATCCAATTCATCCTACGCGTCGTTTCATACATAAGTTATCCTATTTTCTAAAAAAAAATTCTAAATTTTAGCAAAGTTTATTCTCCCTTTTTTTTATATGTAACTATCAAAAACGATGCTGTATTTTTTCATATTGCTTATTAAAACAAGATATATTTTTTGGTTCTTAAATAATCCCCAAACAGAAGCTTAACATTTTCTCTATAGAAAATTTACAAACCTGGAAGAATTGGACATGCATCAAATGACATGAAAACATTGCTTTATTGGATATATAATATCAAAATACTTGTGCATCCTGAGCATTTAAAATTCATGCAGCTGCGATATGTATTCTAGAACACTTTTTCTATACAAATACATAAATGAACTGAGAAATATGTTTCAAGCAAAGCCAAATTGCTCTTTTCATAAATCATTAAAAAATGCGAGAATAGGTAACCTGGATTGGGCATTCTTCTGCAAGTTAATGCAAGCTTGCATGTGCATTTTGGATACAAGAATACATCAGGACGCTGGTAAAATAATTGGAAGCTTGAGGAAGAGTGTAGTTTGGTGTTTGTGATTCAAGAATGCTTAAATATAAAAGTGCTGTTTCAGGAGCTTGTATGTTTTAGACATTCAGCCATTTTATAACTCCCCCGACGTTGCGTATTTATAAAAATTACGTCGCACAGGGGACAGGTGATGGAGGGAGAGGAGCACTTGGGCGACTACCAGAGCTAAGTAAGTGTACACTCCTCGTCCTCTATGCAGCGCTAAGAATTTAAGTAAGTTACATGGCCACACAAGACCTAGACGGTGAAACAATAGCTGTTTTTGGAGACAGATGTTGCAAGTCATATATCGGAGTGCCGCCAGATTATAAAACAAAGGGCATAAAATAAAAAATACAAATGTAACTATCTATAAAGATAACTAAAGAAGGTAGCATTATAAAAATATATAAAACACTTTTCTTGAGATACATAAATATTACTAGCACTTTTATATGGAAGACCAAAAATTGTTCATAGTTCAATACAACTTATGAATTAAATACAGTTTCTGAATTAAACTGCAGGTTACTCGCTGTTCATCACTTTTCCTTTTGTTAAGTCACATTTATATATATTCCGCGTAGATGAGATGATATAATATGAGACATGCAGGTTTTGCATAGAGGAATGTCTGGTTCAGTGCGCCTGACAAATGGCCTATTCTATGTTTAAATAAATCCAAGATCTTGCAAATTTTGGCGTTTTCTGTCCGATTTGTAACCAGGATAATTTTGTATGCCGCTGTATTGTCTGGGTTGCTTGCATGTGGTCGTAGATGTAAGCAGATGTTAAGAGGACAACTGTATATGTAATGGCGAAGGGTGCGCTCTTGGGCGCAATCCAGACATCAGTATTGGTAATTCTTTTGAAATAAGTCGAAAAAGGGTCATGGCCGGTGAAAAAACGTGTAAACTGAGGATGGAAATGTGGCGGTCAGTGGAGAACTTTAGAATTAAAGAATGAACTCTATGTCCCGGATCGCCGTTATTCCATTCTTGCTCGAAGAATATGTTTAAGATGAGATGAGGGTGCTGATATACGGCGCTGACTTGCCTAAATGTCCTACGTCGTCTCAATGGCTAGCCTTCGACTCCATCATTGCTTTAATTCATACAAGTTGGATGCTGGCATGTCTATTATTGTATAATTGTTCTTGAATAGCTGTTATGAGGAGAGAAGTATACCGAGGACTTAGAACGGGCAGAAGAGATGATTTGCTACCAGAGTACATAACTGCATGTGGATTAATTTCTTTTGTTGCTTTCCCAATATAGTGACTGGTAATTGCGTTGCACCATTTGGCGATATTTGGTGACAAAATTGGCGATATACCATATTCGGATGGAGAACCTTCTGGAACGAATTCTTACCGGTTTAGCCCAGAATGTTCTCGAACACAAGCCGAAAGCTATATAAACCCTGCTGGTCCGCAGTCAGTTAGTGTGTGTGTGTGCCTCGTCTAGCGAGCTGATAGTCAGTCATTGAGCGAGTTTCTCGAAATCTAACGCCGAGTTGGTCGTCGAGTGCATCGAGAGAGTCTTTTAGTGCATCATCGAGTTTTGTCTTAGACTGTACTGAGTCGAGAGCTATACTCTTGTGTATCATCGAGAGTCTTGAGAGTACGTTGAGTTCCGAGAACGACCAAGCAGAGTGGGAGCTGTACTCGGGTGCTTTGCGGTGAAGCTTGTCTCCACCATTATTGCCTGACAGCCTGAAGGTTGTGTTGCTGAACGTGTCAGCTTGTTTATAACAGTTCGGCGACTGTAAAAGTTTGGAGCTATCTGATTAATACTAGTAAATAAAAGTATGTTTCGATACTTCATCAAGTGTCGTTATTCACTCCAAATCTACGAACGCCGTACGAAAGTGAAGGAAGAAAATAACGTAACAACTGTTGTCAGAAGTGGGATTTGAGGGTGAATTCCAGTGATAAGACCAATGGAAGATCTATTAAGACAGCTCGTGACTGCCTTTGCTGAATTCCAAGAAAAGATGGAAGCCGGACAGGAGAAGTTGAAAGCCGGATATGCTAAGATAAAAGCCGAATATGATGAGATTATAAAGTGTAAGTTAAAATCTTTTTATGTATCCTAGTAGCTTAATTTGTTGCAGAGATAAGAAGATAAAAAATGACCAGATCATTGAGACTGAAGGATTTGAATTTAGAATTGAGCTTAAGTAAGCAAAACATCTTCCAGCTCTTAATTTGGGAGGGAAAAACTTGATAAGCGAATAAAAGAATGATAAATAAGTAACATGAATACACTGCAAAGTTCGCGTAGTAATAAAAAGCAAAACAAAAAGAATAAAGCGAATGGCTAATGTCAAAAATATAAAAAGCGAAAAGAATAGAAAAACCTTAGTTGCTGTAACGATCATGAAGTGAAAAGAAATGATATGCCCAATCTTTAATTATATTAATTCTCGGAATAATACTCCTCGCTACATACTTTTTTTTAAATTTAAAACGATAAAACAATTGTAAAACAATATAAAAATTAGAGCTTTGTTTCAATTTTATTTTGCCAAATTGCATTGAGTAATTTAATTTCAAGTTTCTAGATATTTAATTACATATTTCGAATCAAGAAATAAACTTCAATTATACTTACTTAATTAATACAAATTTAATAATACTATTTGCAAATAGTATTTTTAAATTTGTTTTTCATTAAAAACGATCTCAAATATCCTTTATATAAAAAGATTTAATATTAATTTGGTTTTCTTTTTATTATTATTAAAAATTCTTGCACGAAAGATTCCACAGATTCGAGAACGTTATTAGATTCGGTATCTGAAATAATGAATTGACCCACTCCTAAGTTTTCTAAGCCATTTCTTCTTCTTTGTTACTTAAATATATAGTTTTCTCAGAAAATGTTAAAAATAAATTACATTATGACCTCATCTCAGATCATTTATTTAGGATATTTTCGAAAGCACTTTTAAATTAAAAATTTATTGAACAAAATATTTTACTATGAAATTAATCCGTAACACGAAATACTTTCGAAAAATATTTTTTGCTTTAAAGTACTGTCATGGTTGTCAGAATCTGTTAAATTATCCATATTTCAATAAATACCTGATTTATTTGCATAATTTAATCTCCTAAGATTTTATTGCAGTAGGTGCCGCTTAATGTTATCGCGGTTAATGTTGTCATTCAAATATTGTTATCGAACTGCTGAAGTCCACCTTATTTATATACGGGACACATGAACAGGAAATCGCTTACTGAGATCTGTTCGGATAATAAATATGATCAGAATATTGTAAAATATTTTTAAACTAAAGTCAAGTCAGTAAATAAGTTAAAAATGGATTTTAAAAACTAACAAATGAATCACCAGAAAGAACCGAAAATCACCAACATATTAGGATACGTTCCTGTACAGATTGGTTCCAGTTATAATACACCATTTAAAATAGCAAAAAGTAAGTATCGAATAGATTTTCTTTCGCTGTATCGATTTGAAAGCGATCAGACACAGATGTTCTTTCAAAAAAGATATCTGTAGATTTTTTTTTTTTATTCTTAAAATATCCTTGTCAAACTAAAGAGTTTTTTTTTCCTCTAATTTAAAATTTTATATTGACATCTCTATTCTAAAGAGGGATACCTTTCGGTTATTAAGAATAAGAGAAGAGAATAAGTCAAATTCTTTCGAAATCTTTATGAACAGTTCTGAAAATTTCAATAAAGATGTTATGAACAGTTCCTTAAGAAAGCTTTTAAATTTTCCTGATTGAAATGCTAATGCTGTGAAATTACCTATTTATATGCTTCCGCTTATGTTTATACTAAATTAGTAAAATTCCATTGCTAATTTGAAGGATATGGTCTCTCATCTTTTAATATATGATTAGGTTAATACTATTAAAAGAGCCACAAATACATTTAACGAAGCCTTTTTATTCTCAGTTGTCCAGTAAAATTTACGTTAAATGTAAGTGTATTTGTTTATTTCCAATCTAAATAATACAACTGACGACTTTTATTCAACTTTCTTGCAAAAAACTTGATAAATAAAATTAATTCATATTTCATAGTATTATTACATCCAGTTTTCCTTACCTTGAAAAGGAAGTTAAAAATTAAGGATAATCTTAAATATGAGATCTCCTTAGACGCAGCTATAATGTGTATATTAAGCATTATATTAGATTCAATTCTGATTAAATTGAGTGCGAATTTCTGTAAAAGGTGCGTATTTGAAAGCTATTTTAGATACTGAATAAATCTAAATTTCAGTATCTAAAATAGCTTTAATCTCTAAATATTTCGAATACTGATGCTCAAAAAGTTGAAATTACAATATTCTGAAAAGAACAAAATTTAAATTACTTCTGTGCGCAAAATAGAAATGACGTGGATAGTGAAAATTTATTAATCCCGTGAAATCAGGGTCTCAATAGAAGTAAAATTCTAAGAAGAAGTAAAGGAAAGATTAAGACACATTTATTAAAAATTAGATTTATGTAATATACTTGTGTGTTACGAATTTTGTACTGATGATGTTGGGACAACTAAAGCAAGTGTGACCGATGATTGATATATGGACATGCAGGAGAAAATGTACCCAAACCAGACAGCGGGCAACATTGCTCATCAATTTGCGCACTGCAGCCGGAAGACAGATGTCACGGTTTATTGTGAACAGATGACTTCATACAGGTAGTCTATTCTCCCGCCGTCTTGAACGGTGATTAACATTGACAGCACTCCGCTAGCGAAGTCGTTTAGAGTAGTACACGCACACACAGAACACAAATACTTCTGAATGAAATCACGTTCTCTTTAACGGTAAGAATCGTTTCAGTCTAACAAATTATAGGGTATTTTCGCCCTTCTTAAAAAATGCTTTCGTGGTGTAACATTTAGAAAAGGCGGCTCGCGTTCAAGGGGTTTGGCTTCGAGTCATGGGAAGATCATTGCTCATTTTTTATGTCTTCTGCATAAAAATAACCCAATGTCTCTACAGTGGCTCCTGAACTAAAAAGGTGGTTGATGATGGTTCTTCACCACTAGTATTTGGGGACTGTGAGTGTCCTTTAATCCCTAGTCGCCCTTTAAAAGGGGGTATATAAGGTATTTTTTCCCGTCTAGCATGTTTTCTTGGTGCAACGATTAGCACACTCGCGCGTATTCTGGAGGTCCAGGTTCGCAGCCCGGAAAGAACATTGTTCATTTTTCCCGTCCCCTTCATAAAAATAACCTAATGACACTACAAAAAAAAAAATATTGGTGTCAGTTGATATGGATAGAGACAGGGACGTGCTTTCATTCCACTAACGTAAGGGTATGAGACCGATGAATGATTCTGGTAACTCACACACACATATATATACATATATATATGTGTATATATATATATATATATATATATATATATATGTGAGGAGGCGTTATGACGAATGGAAAGACGGAGCTCTACACATTCGACGGAGGCTCTCCTGCCTGAGATTGTTCCTCCGGAGGGCAACAGGGCCCGACATTGTCTTTATGGAAGACAATGCACGACCACATAGGACACATGCTATTGGGAAGCTCTTGGAAAGTGAAGATGTTCACAGAATGGATTCGCCACCGAGTACCCCTGATTTAAATCCAATTGAACATGTGAGGGATATTTTAGCGAAAAGCCGGCGGCGAGATCTGAACTTCCGGAGAACACAAGATCTGAAACAGATATTTATTGAAGAATGGAAACTTTTGTCCCAAGAGCTGTAGGATAATTTGGTCTAGGCAACCATATTGCAGTTAGCGGATGTCATTACTCGTTGCTAAGTGTCTTCGGTTTGTTGGTCTCCCTCTTGGCCAGTGGTTTTGTACCAACGCCATTATGCCAATAACACTTTTCTCGAATCGTTTTGTAAAGTACGTATTCTATTTATTCATTTCTGCTATTATATGAGCATTGCACATCTGCAGTCTGAATTTCATATCGCTCATGACTCTCAGTTTCATGTCTCTCGTGACATTTAATTTCTCTCATTCAGTTTGAATATCATGTCATTTATGTCTTACATTTACTTTTACATTTTGAGGAGTTACGACCAAAATCAGAATTGTTGCTAAGTTTTGCATACTAGTGCACATATGTAAAATGTAATTTTATCTTTCTGCAGTATTAAATATCTGCAGTGTTTTCCCGAAATATATTGTTATTTCGGATTTCCTGTTAAAACTTCATATATATATATGCATATATATATATATATATATATATATATATATATATATATATATATATATTTTAAATTTTGGATTTTTAATAAATGCTTACTTAAAATTAAGCGTACCGAGTGCGCTTCTTAAAATATTTAATATCTGTTTCTCTTCTTTAGAATGCAAAATCAAAATTAAAGCTTTTTAAAATTACAAAATAATGCATAATATTATTCTGAAATCATTGAAGATCTTCACGTTGCGAATGAAGAGACAATTTTTTTAAATATCTTCTTATGAGCTTTAAAATAAAATTTTCAGGATGAGCGGAAACGCGGATAATAATATAAAAGTTTAATTTTTTATAAATATTTTTTAGACAGGTACATATGTCACTTTTCAAAAACAGAAAGTGTGTAATTTTGCCGTTTACCATGTCAATGATACCAAGCAAAAAACCCGTTTATGAAACTAAGAGAAATGTTATAACGTTACAAATTTGATAAATTAATCTTTATCTCAAGCTCGCGTCAAAAACCCGTAAAAAAGTAGCCTTAAAACTACATTGTTGATCCCGAAGATTAGCCTCCATTTCTCTCATCTTTAGAATATATTTTTTATGAAATTTAATACGCATACTTTGCGAAAATAATTTTTATATCTAGGGCTTTATCGGGAATACATAACAACAAGAAAATGCATAATAATATTAAAATAATTTGTTCAAATTCTTTAAACATTTTTTTCAATCAGATTTATGTTGTTTATGTGATTATTCATTCAGCAGTTTTTTACTATATTTAAACCTGTTGAATTTTAACGCATATAGGTTTGATTATTTTAAAAATAAACTATTGTCTAAGAAATAAAATATGCGAGCAAACTTTATACGAGTATGATTATGCAAGAAGAACTGCAACCTTTCTGTATTTTGATTTTAAACTTTCTGAGTAAACTGTTCATACATTATTGCTTTTTAACATTTTTGAAATTAGGTATGGATACATCTACATCTATATGCATAAATTGTTCGCGGAATGGGGAATATATGGGCAGAAATAAGAATTAATAGTTATTTATTAAAAAAAATTGCTTGAAACAATTCGTACAAAAGCATATTTATCATAAATTTTCAAGTTCGCCAGTTACTGCGATTAGAAGATGTTTTTAAATTTTACTTGGACTTTATTTTGATTGGTGCTTCTAATTCGAAAGATTTTAATTGAAAGGGAGTAGTACAGTGAAAAAAAGAAGATTTTTAATGAGTGATCGATATATTCTGGCTCAGGGTTTCATCTGGCATGGAAATACGGTGCGTAGATTTGACTTTGACTCTGTAGAGTCATTAGTTTTTTTTTTTTTTTTTTTTTTTTTTTTTTTTAAGTCCAAAGGGGCTTTGTCCCTGAAGGACTATTGTTTTCGTTTTGCGATTTTGCGTCGGACTCATAAACGTCGGTTCACTTTTCAAACTGTTGCCACAAAATGTTAGAGTCCTGCATTATATTTGAAGAAATTAAATAATGAAAAATCTGCATAAATGATTGTCTATTTCTCGCATTGTGATAAAACAATGGTACATAGAGCCATCGAATTTTGAATGACGAAATCCTACTGCGAATATGGGCATCCGAAATCCCAAATTTGGAATTTGTTTTATTATAGATTTTATATTTTGTAAAACTTTAACGAATTTTTGATTTACAAACTCAATGCTTTAAAAGCGAGAAATGGCAACGTTATATAGAAAAAAAAATAGTTTTATCTCCAGCTCGCGAGACTGTGTATATCGGAAATTCTAAAGATATGCTTAATTTAACATTATTTTGCGATATTGCTCTTGAACTGAATTTTATGGTTTAAGTGCAAAGAACATGATATTTAATAAATAAAGGTAACACTCAAAACGTTAAAAACGTTAAAAACGCCCCTTTGGACGTAATTTAAAATCTGAAACATTTCAATTTTTTTTTATATTTCATATGTAAATTTTAATATATGTAATAATTTAATTTATTTAAATATAATGGAGGGCTCTAATATTGGTGGCAAAAATTTGACATGTGAACCGACATTTATCGTGAACCAACGCAAAATGCCAAAACGAAATAAATAGTCCCTTTGGACCAGTTGCTCCTTTGGATTAAAAAACCAAATCTGAAAGGTTTCAGATTTTAAATTACGTACAAAGGGGTGTTTTTTTTTTTTTTTTTTTTGAAAGCAGAAAGCGCGAAAAATGTACAATACCTTTGCCGGGTTTCGAACATGGACACCAGCACGGTATCCAGAAAGGAGGGAGAAAATATATATTCCTTCTTTTAAAGGGCGTCTGGAGATTAGGGGACCCAAACTCCAAATCCGGGTGGTGAAAAATCATCATCCACCACCTTTTAAGTTAGTGCGCCACTGTAGAGTCGTTAGTTGACTTTTATGCAAGACACCTGAAAAATGAGCAATGCCCTCGTCGGTACTCGAACCTGGACCTCTCAAATATCCGCAGAGTGTGCTAACCGTTACAACACGAAGGCATGCAGAAAGGAGTGAGTAAATACCTTATAACATCATCGAGTTTTGAGATTGATAAGGTAAAACTTGATAGCCTCAATGTGATTTCGCTTAGGAAACATAAATATATTTTAATAACTTTTAATTATTCTGGACAGGTTACAGTTTATTTAGAGGACATAGCTAAGGTGTTAAAAGGAATTCGAAATTTAGTAAAAGTTGAAACGTAATGTATGTAAGTTGACTGATCAATTGCATAATGCTCAGATCTTAATGGATAGTCATGCAGATGCTGATAAGCTAGAAAAAGCTGTAAGAGAAATGTTCAAGTCAATTTAAAGATTAAAGGGAAGAAAGATAAAGACATTTCATGATGAACCTCTAAACTGTATAGATACAGAAGAAAGATTAATGCCCTGAGGAAAAGCTTTTGAACAAAAGATATAAGTGAAGAACTGAGAATGTCCAGAAGAATATACGAGTATAAGAAAGATTAGCTTTTCGTAAAGCGTCAAATAACTTGATTAACTATTTTGTTACTTCTTTTTAAGTCTTAGCATATACAGATATGTCGTCTATATAGCATAAGACATCCTTATTACATAAACGGCCTAGTACAAGGTACATTAAGCGCTGAAATTCCGCTAAGGCATTAGTTAAAACAAATATCATACTGTCAAATTAACCTGTGTCATCAGGTGTGATAAAACGGTTTTCAATTTCGCTTCTTCTGTCAGCTCGATTTGTAGGTACCCATGGACTAGGTCTAAAGTACTAAATATGCTAAAATCATGTAGCTGTTCCAATTAGTCATCAATTTTGGGGGAAGGAAATTTATCTTTCATTGTTTGATTGTTGAATCTTCTATAATCAACAACTAGTCGATTCTCACCGGGCTTTTTACGCACCAGAAACACAGGGCTCCCATATGGAGAACGTGTTTCTGTAACTATAACGTGTTCCTTCCACTCGTCAACTACTTCTTTAATTGCCTTCCTTTCAACCGCATTCGTTTTATAAGGTTTCTTACATACAGGGTTTTAACCCTCGATTTCCTTAATATCCATTTTTGTTAATAGTGTGCATCCAAACTCTGATATGTTTCATGCAAAGCAATCTATGAAATCATTTACCAAATTAAGTAGATCTTGTTGTTGCTGTTTCATTAAACTTTCGTCAAACTTAATTTATTCTAAAGTTATAGGTTTTCGTTCTACATTTGCAGCATTAACATTCAAAACTTCTAATGAATGATTACCATTAAGTGAATTAACATCACTCGAATTCAATTCTGAATATACTTCGTCCACTGTTTCTGCTTTTGCGATGTTCTGTTTTTCCTTAAATGTTATTTCCTTATTTTCGATATTGACAATTGGTATAATAGTTTTACTTTCCTTTATTTCCAATAAGGAATTAAAATTTCCCTCATTTCCCTGAATCATAACTAGTCAATTACTGATTTGTTCAGTTTTTACCCTTACAAAATTTACGCTATTACTTATTATATTATTTTCGTTGTTTCATCTGATATTAATTTAACACATGAATTTTCTTCAATGAATTCTAATCCATTAAATGGGTAATCTTTTGTATAACCGATATGCAAAACATCCCGACTCTAACATATGCAATATGTGGCAAATCTAAGAACGTTCGTCCACCCAATAAGTAGCCGAATCTGGCACAATTAATACTGGAATATATTTTGCAACTACGTCATCAGTTTTTAAATCCACAAATGCCGCACCAAGACGTTTTATCGGACGGTTTTGATTTCCGAAACCAAACAGTTCCTTTCTGCAAGATGAAATATTTATTCTCAGGCCTTTCGCAGCCGATTCTTTAAGTAGACATGCCACGCTCCTGTGTCAATTATTGAAGACGCAATACAAGAATTGTTAATTAAAGCATTCCTCAAGTACATATCAGCTGCTACGGAAGAGTCATCAAGACCGTGAACGTTTAATGTAGCTTCCTTTTTATTCTTAGGGCAATATTTCCTTGAATGGCTTTTCAACCCGCAAATTTTGCAGGGATAGGCACAACCTTTTGAAATATGACCAAAGTGATCGCATGAAAAACATTTGGTATCACCTTGATCATTACGAGTAGAAGAGTTAAATAGTTTATGTTTTTCATTATATTGATGCATTATATTTATGCATATTTATAGCTTCTCGTCGTGTCTCTGTTTTGAAATCTATTAGGGTTACTAACATTCACTACTTTCCGAGTGTTTTTAGAATCATTCCAAGGCCATAACTTAGAATTGCTTTTACTTTAATTGTTTATTTTTAGTCCTGATGAAACGTTTTTGTAGTCATCTAATTTTCCAGCTAGTTCATTCGCGTTTACATAGTTAGGCCATGAATCAATAAAATGCTCCCTCACAGAATTCGGATCCCGTCTTTTCAATTGATCTGTTATAATTAATTCTTTTAAAGAATGGAAATCACTTATTTTTAATCCTGCTAATCATTCGTTAAAATAGTTACGAATTTCGAAAATGAAATCTGTCCATGTATTTTTTTAATCCCTAGTAGGATTAACGAATTTCTGGCGAAATTTTCCACGACTTAACTTTTAATAATAAATTATTAAAAATACGTATACATTAGCTTGCTCTCCAGATTCTCTGGCGATCAGTTGTGTGATCTCGAGCGGTAATAGTCCTAATAAAGGAGAAACATAATTATCTTCATTTAACCCCTTCCGTTTAGCTTGACTTTCAAATATTTCTAGGAATGAAGATATGTCTCCATCCTTTAAATCGAGTTTTTGCATAAGACTTTTCAAATCGATGCATTTTTTTTTTTTTTTTTTGTTTTCTCGTGTGGTTACATTTTCCGTTGACTTTTCGGACATTATTTTATTTTCGTTTAAAACTTTAGTTTTTGTAATTCAAAATTCCTTTGTTTTTCCAGATCTTCAACTTCTAACTGCATTCGCTTTTCGCGTTCTTGAAACTCTAATTGTGCTTATTTTTTTAATTTTTCATCTTCTTCTTTCTTAAGTTTGTCCTCGATAATCCTTTCAAAGACTTGTTTTACAAATAGTTCGTCATAATTTTTACTATTAGTGATGATGTTTTCAATCGTAATCACAATGGCGTCTGGGGAAACCGTTTCCCAAATTTCCATCGCAAGTTCAATTAGATCGCTTTTGAGTCCCTTGCCAAGAAAAGACATCTTCAAGGCGAACTTTTTATATAAGTTTAATACTTATTATTGATATGTTCAATAGTTTTCAAAAATGCGTTTAAAAACTTTCATATATACGTTTAATGGTCTCATTTATATGTTTAATAACTTTAGAAGGAAGTAAAAACAAAACGTTTACCTTTTTCGTTTTCGCATCAGACCTTCAATGGCGTTCAGTCACTATACATTGACATCGACATCGACATCGGCAATCCCGCTTCTGAAATTGTTGGCGTCAGGATTTTTCTCTTACATCCACTATGCGTATCTTTTTGATTTTGCGTTATTATTTAATAGGACAGAAATTCACAACCAACATTATCGAAATACTTTATTCTACTGCTCTTTTATGACTTAGTTTTTTCTGGTCCCTAACTACTAAAGAGTTTTCGCCAATAGATCGCGTTAAAGTGCGCCAATAGATCGCGTTAAAGATATTTCCAAATAAATGGTACTAGGGAAGTACCAACACCCGTGGGCGCAGAAAATTCAGCTGCGTGAGCAGGCATATCTTAATACTTACGAAAGTAGGCATTCATGATAAAAATGTTGCAGTGATAAGCAATGGCAATATATTAAAGCATGCAGGCAGGTAAGAAGTGCATGGATAATTAATATCGTCTGTCGCCGTGGTTGCATTCCTTATCTCTCTTTTTGTTTTTTAATTACAAATGTTTTGAATATTTTTTAATATCATGACGCCATCTGGCGGTAGACTGTGGAAATTGCTAACACATCTGTTGTGTTACTTTTCTAGAATAAGTTAAGACGTTTCGAAATATAAGAAATGAAGGTTATATGAAAATTTGGTTTTATAATTTTTACAACATTATCTTAATTAAATACAAAAATGATGTAATATGAACATTTTCCTTATTGAAAGCAATTTTAAATGGAATTATGGGACCAAACGCTGCAAAAATAACAGCCGAGATAGGAATTTTATTGGCACCAGATATATATATATATATCTATATTTTTAGATGCGTAGATAAATACATGAATAGATATAACAATAGATATAACAGAAAAAATTAAAAGAGGAAAGGGGAATTCTCATGTTCCCGCTCACGTATTAACTACATACCAGAAATATAATCAGACATATACAGATCATTATTTGATCCACATCGTTGACGGAAGATTTTAAAAAGGCGTGGTAGAGGATATCTACAGAGAATTATGCGCATTAAGCCTGAAAATGTTAAACTGAGTAACCGTTTTCCTGGTTCTATTGCACGAATAATCCGAATATTCCTGTTTGTATTGCACGAAAATCTGTTGTCACAGAATTCAGTTTTCAGCAAGCTGTTTCTAACGAAGGAAATCGTCACAGATCTTAGGAACACCTCTTATTCACTAGATTGGGCTATGCAGACTATTATTTCTTGCCTAAACTGAATTCCACCTCAGAGATCAGTAATTTAATAACACTGTTGACATTCAGAGAACCCTAACCAGAGACTTAAGCAGAATTAAGAAAAAAAAATATATACTACAACAAAATCGAGTCGCGTGTCATACGTTGTATAGACTAAAAAGGGCTGCATATTGAAAGGTAAATAGTAAATGTATTGTTTTCTCCAATTTTCGATTTTTTAAAATTTAGTTCTTAAATGATTTAGGTGCGTTGTGTATATACATATGCGCAAGCTTTGTTGGTCTGTAGAAGTAATTTAATCTTATAATCTTGACATAACAAATAAACTGCACAAAACAATCTTTAAACTCTATGTATATGATGAATTATGGTATTAATGTATGTTTTGATCCATGCACACATATTATGTGCATGAGAAAATTATTTTAAGACGTAGAGCAAGCAGTTATTAGAAAGAATTGGTTTTCAATAATTGATTTGTGAAATTAATTCGGACAAAAATTAAGTAAATTAATCTAGATTTATTCTTTTTACTTTTTTCTCTTCTTCTTTCTTTATTCTGATTAATATTTAAAACATGTTAAGGAAAAATAAAAAATAAATAAATGAATAATCTTCTGCTGGACTTTATACTTCATGGTTAAATTTAGAATTTTCTTGCATTAAAAATATTTCTAACTCATATATTATTCTCTGCAGAAAGAAAACAAAATTTTTTATGGGACAAATAATTTCAGCCTGATGAATTCTGTTTCTAAAGCGAAATTTTTGTTCGAGAATTTATTCGTGTCACATATATCCTAATACAAATAATCCTTCAGAGAATAAGATTCCAACACGTGGACAAAATATAGTATGCAAAATTGCTGTGCTTCCTTGGATTTGAAAAGACGTTTCCTGAAAATTTCCTTTCTGAAGTATGTCTTATGCTTTTAAATGTTGAAAAATTACAGTTCCACTTTGGGAAATGATATTCAAAGCTCAAGTCAGAGTACATTTTAAACGCTATCATCGTTATTTGTGAAAAGCAAACAAATTTGAATTTATAATATTCAAATTCCTTTTCTTATGCACTGCATTTTTGCTCTTTCATTTTTACTCAACAGTGCCAAATGCAATGCATAGGCATCTGAGATTACTGCACAAATCGCAGTCATAAAACGATAAAATCGTCTCTTTTTATAATAAAATACTTCAATAAATGTTAAATATGCTACTGTAACATAAGGTGACTTTAATTTGAGTAAAAATAACACTTTTCCTCTTTAGTATCTTTATATTAATATATTTTTGAAGAAGTATTTTTCCTTCTATTATTTAAGATACCATAATGTTTTCAATACAGAATTCAACAGATGCTATTATAAAATCCAAAGATTCAACTTCAAATGAGAAGTAGATTGGCAAATTCTTACATGTTGCGTATATTTAATCCCTAATGTCTTTTATATCAAAATACTATTAAATTAACATCGTTATTTATTTTGGCAGATAAAAGTATTACAAATTCTGAGTATATGTAAAAAAAAAGAAGATAAAGAAAAATAAAAGAAGAGAATTCTGCAAAAGAGTATTAGATTTACTGTATAATATATTTCAATAAAATGTTTATATCAAAAGCAATTTATTGATATTTATAATAAGTCACATATTTTACGCCTTGCAAATAAAGAACTTGGTTTATTGTAAAAAAAAAAAAATAAAAATAAATAAATTATCTAAATTTTTAAGCAAACAAAAGTCAGTACGAAACTACTTTACATTAAAAGAAATATAAAAAATCTGATGTGTACACCACATGACTTCCTTGTACGGAATATTAAATTATACGCATTTTTTCTTACTTTTCAATTATACTTATTGGATTTAATTAAATCTACTTCGTCAATAGCACATACATAATAGAATAAAAGAACTCTTTAAAATTCACTATGTTATTTTACCATAGCGAGACTCTGGCGCTAGGTTCATTTAACAGCGTTAGATTTCATTCATTTTACAACTCAGAATGCACAAAATTTATATCTTCTGAAGAATTACCTAATCGTTGCCACATGTTCTATTCAAATACTGTAATACATCTAAAAGGATGTATAAAAGAAATTAAAAAGCAAACAAAAAGTAAGAAAAATATTTTTACAGACAATTCAGTACTTCTCATTCAACTAATTTAGTTCTCGACAAGGCAAAAATGTATAAAAATTCAAAATATTTATATTAAAAATTACAAAGTAAATCTTAACACTTATTTCCTCGAATAAATTCCAGGATCGAATAGACATGATTTAATTCGCAATAAAAAAGAAGGTGTTATCTTTGTTGTAGCGAAGCTTAGTTTCTCTAGATTTTAACAAATCAACTATTCTACTAAGTTTCAAATGTAAACAAATATGGCCGCAATGGTAAAAATAATTAGGCTTAGCCGCAGTTAAATAACTTTAATTTTTTTTTTATAAATCTACAAAGATTGCTTGCAGATTTATTAAAGACATGAAAACCTTAACCAGAAGATAAGAACACCATAATTCAATCATTTTTAAACCAAAAAGTGCTCAATTTGCAAACATATGAGAACAAAGAAACTGAGATCCCTGAGCCGACTAACATAGTTGATATATATATATATATATATATATATATACTTTTGGTGCGGCTGATTGCAACTACAATAGGATTTGAACATCTAAATGTTATAGCAGTGTTATGAACAAAACTTCAACGTTCTGAGGCTACTCGTTTTTGAGTTATACAAGATGCATTCATACATACGTACGCACGCACAGACGCCACGAAAAATTCTCTTCATAATTCACTTTAAATCAGTTTTATAATTTTGGGGGGAGAAAAGAGTCCTTTATTCTGTGCTTATGTAGAGATGTCACGCAAAAACAGACAAATAATAGATATATGCATTCGATAGCTGTCGAAATGGGTAACACATTCTACTTAAATTAATTACTTAATTCTTCTTTAATTAGTTGCTTGTACTGCGCATATCGCTCGTTTAGTAAGATCTGGTCTACGCATCATAATTCTGAAAACATGAAACAGAAAAAAAGAACATGAAATGTTTGAACTATTAATAAAATAAAGTGAGTGATGAGTCATCAGAAAGATGCTATGATAAGAGAAACGGGACATCTGACGATTTAAAAATACTCAAATCGCTCTAAAAATACTTCTCCCACAGCGTTAAATCAGTACTCGAAAACTTTTCTAGATATGAGAGCTGTATGAATATCTGATGTTTCCTTAAGCAAAGGTGAAGCGAGCTATAAGAGCTCACTTTAAATATTAATGCACACTTGTGCGCATTAACTCTCTTTAGCACAGATTTTTTTCCTTAGAAAATTATTTCTTTTTCATATTATGTACAAAATCAGGGGAATGTTTGCTTATATTTTATTACAAATTTGTCACTTAAAGTGTAAATGCGCACAAGTGCAGCATCTGAAAAGCAGAGAATCTACACGCGATTGTGGAACTCCTTTACGCGACAACGCGGTGCGAGCTCACTATGTCGTTCATAATTTTGCTCATTTTCTTTGAGGATGTATAAGCATTAGATTTCGAACTATTTCCGTAAAAGGTGACATTTATATAAGTCTTCAAGGTAACAGAATTATTTTATATTTCCAAGAGAATTATATTCTCCATAGTGTAATATTCACGCAGAATGCAACCTTCCGGAAATCAAAAGTCCTGCTTGACACCTGTTGCGACCAAGCTGGCGATAATCATAAACTAAGTCGTACAAAGTTGCAAACTATTTTATTTGTAATTTAATTAAAACATCCATTAAAATCCTCCAAATGTCATAGATCTAAAATTCCGTATAGAAAGACAGCTTTCCCATTCTTTCCGCATGAAAATTTCTGCCAGATAACAGTCGATCCCATTTCATGTTAGACGTTTTATAATCAAGAAAATAATACTTATTTGTAAGATTTTGGGGAACACAGAAATTTCAGGGCCAAACCTGTAACGCTAGAAGTTTTAAGAAAAGAACGAAAGAACGAACTTTTTGCAATTTCCGTGAAACTGAATGAATCATCAGTATCATCTCATCGAAGCCCTAACCTCTATAATTTTAATTTTCTGCGGGTAATTCAGGTCACACTATTAGAATTCATCTCTATTAACTCTTGAAATAACCATCTCTTTTATATTTGCATTTGTTTAAGAAGATTCTGTATGCTGTTTTCTTGTCTCTATTGCATGGAACAATGGTTGCCAGAGTTTACTTCGAAGAGAGGTAGGACTTCTATAAGATTCTGTATGTATAAAGTAAGATAAAGTATAAACTTTGATTTCTCCTTCAAATATTTTAGATTCATAAATTTTAATTATATGCTTCTTTGGTAAATTTCATTCGCAGTGTCTTAATAAATATTGGTATACTGCCGTTTTTTTTTTTAAATAATCTCAGATTTCATAATTTGCTTTCATTAGTAACTGATAAGTAATACGTTTTCTCCTTAATTTTTTGTGTGAAGGTACGGATGATTTGAGGATGCTTTAGTATTCTGACTCAAGAAAGTTTAGAATTCACCTTATATCTGGTTTATATGTAATTAGCTATACAGAAATATCAAAATATTTAAGAACTTTGTACTGTGAGTTATCAAAAGAAATTAAACTATTTTGATATGTACTTTTACATATAAATATAATATTTCAAAGGTATGACAACCCTAATTTTCTGCATTTTCATCAATGCCTTTATTAGGCATAACTGTTTTTGTCAATTTTCTCAAAACTTTTTACCATTTACAGCGCATTTCTTTATTTTAACTGAAAATATTCCGCGAATGGATTATAGACTTTAATCCCCGAAAATAATGCATGCGAAAATAGTCTCTTCTTATTATAACTCCATAAAAGCGAGCTCTTTTTTCATGCTGTGTTATTTTTATATTATTGAAAGCAAAAGGAAAGATGAGAAAGATCGAAAAATATCCCATTAAATTTTGTTCCTCTGATAATTATTTCACTTCAGGCTATCTTTCTTCAAAACGTGAATATTTCTTCAGTCTAGTAAAGGAGTTAAAATATTTTATTCCTTGCAATATTCAATGCAATGATATTTTTTAACCATTTTCCGAGCATCTCAGTCCACTAATTAAAATTCAGCTATTGAAAATGTATACTACATGTGGTTTAATCCGAAAAAAAATATTCCCATGTTTACTCTGAAACTGAAAGTATCCGATTATTATTAGTTAACTAAACCAGCAAATATTTCTCTTCAAGTTTTTGCAGACTTGGAAGTTACCTGAAGGTCTCTGAATTATTAATGAAGTCTTTATAGTTAGATGCAGATCAACTGAATATTTCTTCGCAAAATAAATATACCTGCTTTTGAGCTCACTTAGCTCTGAAAAATTAAGCTGTAAATCAATGTAAAAAATTAGACACGTACATATGTTAAGTATTCTTTTGATTTTTCTTTTTAGAAAATTTAATGATCTAAATACATTTATTTTTAGAAATATACTATATTTTCCCTTTGATGTCTGCTTTGTTCGATGTTATTTTTGCGTCGGATAGATATTTACAAAAGTTGTAAAGTGATGTGATGTTAGTCATTCTATGCAAACGCAATTTTCGAAACATCATTAGTTATTTAACATTAATAAGCACAAAGCTAGACCAAGTTTGTAATTTGAGTAATTCACTTCCAAGATGAAATGAGGCATCTAATTACTCTTCAGTTAGACGCATGATAGCTGTTATAACTGTTTTTCATTTAAACTTGAAACCCAGTTAATCCGAGGATGAGCGATTCAATCTAATGGCATTTATGTGGAGGATGCGTTATGAAAAAATGCGTTTTAAACTAATTCAGTTTCTCAAAAAATGAAAAAAAAATCTGAAATATTTCAGATTTTAACGGTCCCGACAAACGGTTTATTAAGGATTTTACACTCTCCATGATTTCGATTTCTACTAGTTTGCTGTTGCACTCGCACCTGCTAATCCAATTCAGGGTTAATTGTTGATATGCATTTGTATATTTTTTCAGTCTTTCCTATGGTCATCATATACGAGTTCAGTTTTCATAGTAAGATGATGTACAAAACGATTTTTTGTTACTTTACTATTAACATTTTTGTATTAACTTTTTTATTAATCGCATTTACGTCACATAATATTATAATAATTGTGTCACACATAACATTGCAACAACAAATTCATAAAATATTTAAAAGCAACATATATCAACACATATCCATACAACATATCTTTAGAATTTCCGCCAGACTGTCTTGTGAACTGGAGATAGAAATGTTTTTATTCCGGAAAGTGTTGCCACTACTCGCCTTCAAATAGTTGCATTTGTTAATAAAAAAATTTTCAAAGTTTAACAATAACAGCATTCTATAAAAATACTTAATATTTTTAATCAGATAGATCTTGAATTAAATGAATTTTTATTATTTAAATCCTTCCAGTTCAAAATTAAGAAGTTAATATTTTAAGAACTGCATCTATTGCTTTCAAATAGCTTAGTTTGTTAATCCATAGGAATCAGATTCAATTTAAATGTAAATATCTTATGTTTTTCCGAATATTAAAGGCTCAAATCAAAAACGAAAAGACGCATTTATAGTGATTTGACGCAAAACCCCATTTCGAGACTAATAGCCGCTTCTGGACCCCAAATGTGCAAGCTAACGTGATTTTGCAGCAAATAATGTCATATTCCATATAGATGATTATGTGAATCGTAATAGTTGCCGTATTTGAGGCTCTGAAAATCCATATGTGACAAACGAACATGTTCACCCTACTCATGATCATACGCCCTGGCGTTCAGAGAGTAAGAAGATTTTAGACTTTTCCCTCCTTTCGTTGAAACTAACATAAAAACGCTTTCTGATAAAATTAATGTAAATTTTTTGCTGAAAATATCATAAAGCACATTATAGGTCTTTCTGCTTCCTGATATCGAGCGAATAAAAATGAAAGATACCAATCTTTTTTCAATAATACCGAACATCGCTCTACTTCGCAAATGCTGTCAAGAGATTAACTTAATCGTCCATTTCAATTTCGACTAGGGCGATGGATTTGCAGAAATGGGCCCACAAGGAGTCTTGATCGTACACAATTAACCTTTGTACTCAGGATATTTATTAAAAATGACGAGCACCAAAAAAATTTGAAAATCTTGACAAAATCAAACAGAAAAATCGCACGAATAAATACATTACACCGAAATTTCTTGCCAGAGTTTGGATCGAAACTGAGTACTGTTATTACCTATATCGCCTATATGCTAATGACGCAGATATTGAAATTTATATTTTGTGCAAGATGCTGGGATTACAAAAAGCATTTTCAAACCCTTTCACATAATGTATACTTCCTAGAAACAGCGTGAAATCCGATCATTTATTTTCGGAGACACTTTGTATGTTTAATTCGGTCTATTTAAAACATTAAATTTAAAAAAGATAAAAATTTTAATTTGATAGTATTTTAAGTGTTTTACACGTAAATAATCATTATTATGAGTTACTTTGCATGCATAGGTTTTCCTTTTCGGAGGGCTATCTTATTGTACTAGTACTGGCCGATAATTCTGGTAAACATGTTACATTTTAATGATGCAGCGACTAGACATCATAGATGGCAAGATAAAAACAATGTTTGTCTAAAACAGTTTTTTTAACAGGTAAATAATATGAAACACATATTTTTTATTCGTTTATTAATATATTTAAATGCAATATGAAAAAATTTCTTTTTTGATAAAAATGCTGTTCTTGAATTTTCTCTATGTTACGGCTTAAATGTTATTTTTGATGTATTTTGTAGGGAACATTTTCAGAATTCAACTATTTGCAAAAATAACATTACGACACATTAGTTTTTTTTTTCTTTTAAACTGATTTTGCAAAATTTGAACTTGAATTAAAAAAAAATAATATTATAATAATAATACAAAGTTTTCTATCCTAGAAGGATACACAAAAAATGTAACACTTAACAATTAGTATGATAAGAATATTTAACTTAATATCCTAAACGATCCTAAAATTATATTTTAGTGAACAGTAGAAATACAGACACTTTGTTTGCGCAAGTAAATAAATACAGTTTATTTCCTTTCTTATCACTCGTAAAATAAGTATTGTTACGTTTTTTTTTTTTTTTTTTTTTTTATTCTTCTGACACCAGTTGTTACGTTATTTTCTTCCTTCACGTTCGTACGGGATTCGCGTGGATTTGGAGTGAATAACGACGTCCTTTGATGAAGTATCGAAACACACTTTATTTAGCCAATATTAATCAGGACAGCTCCAATAACACTTTTTGCAGTCGTCGAAGATCTACTCTAAACACGCTGGAACAATCAGTGACACAGCCTTCACACTGTCAGGCAATAACGGTGCAAACAGCTTAACTGTAAAGCTCCCGACTCTGCTCGGTCATTCTCAGAACTTCACGTACTCTCGAGACTCTCCAACTCGAGACAACTTGCGATGCACTCGACGACACATGAGCACAGCTCCCGACTCTTCGGTTCTGTCGTTCCCGGAGCTCAACACGCTCTCTCGACGATGCACTAACCGCGATATACTACGAGACTCTTACGGTGCACTCGACGGCCCACTCGGCACTGGCTGCCCGGCTGTCAACTCGATCCACTCCGCAAGAACTGACTCGCTAGACGAGACACACACACACACGCGACTGCGGACCAGCAGGGTTTATATAGCTTTCGGCTCGTGTTCGAGAATATTCTGGGCTAAACCAGTAAGAATTTGTTCCAGAAGGTTCTCCACCCGTTCATGGCATATCGCCAATTTTGTCGCCAAATAAGTGAGTTCTCACCAAATGTGGCAACCCTGCCTTTCCTTGCCATTTTATGGTAACCCTCAAACTGCTTTGCGGGGAAGCCATCTTAACGCTCCTGTACATTTCGTAACAGTATATATAACAAGTACAGGCTCAGTATTTTATACCAATGTTCCATACATAATTAAATTTTCAATTCTGCTCTGTTACACACATTACGTTTTGTGTTGTCATTTTTATTTCCTAGGTCGAGAGATTGACATATAACAGTTCAGTAAAAGAAGACGATTTGTCTAAACTATCGAATAATGTACTCAATATTGCTATTGTTTGATAAATCCAGTTTTTTTCATAATCCAGTGACATAATCCCCTGCTGTTTTTCATTATTCCTAAAATCATCAGTCATATGTCCACTTCTTCAAATCAAAGATTATTGCTGTTTAAACGTTAATGATACAAGAAAAATTAGCCTGTCAAAAGGAGATCGATGCCGTGCAACCCATAGTTCCAACCCATAGTTACAATTGTTAGCGAATGAATTCGATTTAATTCCTTTTATGTATTGTTAAACAGATATAAAGTAATTGTCATTTAAACCTAGCCTATGCAATATAAAAAGGACTAAGCTATATAAAAATATTTAAATTTCATATGTAATTATTTACATTTCAAAATCATAAAGTTTATCATTGTTCGTTAAGAAAGTAAAATAATTTAATTATTTTCTTTACCTATATTACGTATTAATCATTCAGATTCTAAATGGTTTAGTGATAACATTTATTTTATCTAACACTTTTTGTTGTTACCAGCTGTTTCACCATATACAGCACAAATAGCTGTAGCACCGCATACGAGTGTAAAATATATAAAATCAAATGATATTTTGAAGTTTTGGAAAGTATGAATGTCTCTAGAAGATAAAAAATTATGTATTATTGGTCTTCTAAGTGCTGCTTCATATCCGTCAAACCCTCTTAACAAGAAAATCATATAATTTGTTTAAATGAATATTTTGCATTCAGTTGCCTAAATAATGTTATTATTTGAAAAATATTCCTATTGCTTATGTTTCGCATCAGCTTCTCGGCACAAACGAGTTCAGAAGTCCAGTAAAGAAAGATTTTCGCTTCGTTTGGAACTTTTACTTCATAGTTATCAAAATGTGACAAGCCGAACTCTCAAAGAGAGGCCGCCGACCGCCCTAGCTCATGAGCTTCGTAGGAGAAACCTCACTTTACTAAGTGACGTCTAGCTCGTTATAACTTGCTCTTGACCTTCGTAAAGGAGAAGGTCGTGACTCTGAAAAATATGGCTGTTTTTTCCGTCTGATGTTGTCATCGGAATGTCATTGGAATTGAATATTTTAGCTCCTGGAAGAGCGGATTTCGAATTTCGAATTAGTTTTATTATCTATTTCGTATTTTGTAAACTTTGAAGAATTTTTCAACGATTTCAAAGCGAACTGTATCAGCCCAATAAAACATTCTTATCTCCATCGCTCGAGACTGTCTATCGGAAATTCTAAAGATAATATGTTTAAAATAATTTTAGCTCAAAGGGGAGTTAGTTCCAATGCTCACGAAACGTGTATACGTGGGTAATGAATAAAACTCCCCTTTGGGTGTAATATAAAACTTTAAGCTTTCAGATTTTTTTACTTATTTTTTGGCTTGATTTTTAATTTTTTGGCTCTGTAATAAATATTTTTAAAATACACTATACCAAAATCGATGTCTATGGATTGGTTCTTATATAACACAGGCAACAAAAGTATTTACATAATTCTAAACGTGAAAGTGAAGAAAGAATAAAACCAAAATATTTTCAGTTATAAAGTTCGAACAGTTATACGAATATTTGCAGAATGAATATTTTTAAACCAATATTTTAGAGAAATTGTGCCCCGTTAATGAGAACTGAAGAACAGATGCCATTGATTTCATTGCATCGGTACTGTAATCTTTGCTCTACTCATGCTTGACTTCGCGCAGAAAACATATAATCGGCAACGTTTCCTTTTTCTAAGGCCATATATAATTTTGGAAATACATAAGACCTTCTATTAAAACAATTAAAAAGCGGATGCACCTGATTCATTTCTTGCAGTACTTAGATACGTTCCGTATTCTTGGAATTATATTTGAATATAAATGTCCCGTGTTTAATCTTCGACAAACAATTAAGGCATTAACCAGCATCATTTCCGCCGCCATTCTAAATTTTTACTACAATGAGAAAGTTTTTACAGTATACATTCAAGGTAAAATAAAGAAATAAAAAAACTGTTATGGTCAAGCCAATTAGGTATTATAAGTTCGGAATTAAATTTGTGATAACAAAAAAAAAGTAAATTGATTGCGTAAAGTGTTTATAAAAGTACATAAAATAATCAATAAAATGAGAAAAAAACTCAAAAAAAAAAAAAAAAAAGTAATACAGTAGATATGAAGTAAAATGTTTAAGTGATTATTTTTCTAAATTCCAAAATTAGCTTAATTAAATAGTTTTGTAAACTAAGATATTAGAAGCCTAGCCTTGTAAATACTCGTAACACTAGGCAGCAAATTAAAATATAATGAATATTTTGATGTCGAGTTAAAACAGAATCCCACTTAAATTATTAGATTGCAATTTGAAACAATTGTGAAAAGGTTAAGAGGAATTATCACTAATTAAATCAAACTTCCTTTTTCATAGCATATTAAAACTGCATTCATAAAATGTCATAAAATGTGAAATATATTACTTTTTAATATCCTTATCCACATAAATTTGCAAGTAATTAAACTTTCTATTTTTGTATTTTATTTTCTGTTCCGAGTAAAATATCCGAAAGCACTGTAATGATAATATAAAACTCTATTAACTTTCTAGTTCCTTTAGTAAAAAGTAACTAACACATTTTCTATGATCTCTCAAAGAAAAAGTGTTTAAAAAGAAGTTTTAAAGTTAGCAAAGCTCTTCATTAGAGCATACATATAGCTCATACACGAGAGAAGCAAACTTTTATGACTTAGAGGACATCGGTGAAACGATCGTTCTCTATAAAAAAGTTATTTCATTTTTACTCTTCAACGCATTCAAGCTCTCATTAGTGCCATCTCAAACTAAAGAAGTGTACCATATTTTATTGGCGTTCAATCATGCGTCGCTTAGCAACGAAAAGGAAAAGTACTTCCAATATCATAAAGTAGAAGCTAAAGCTGCCTTGATAG
This sequence comes from Stegodyphus dumicola, assembly GCF_044657685.1. NCBI lineage: Eukaryota > Metazoa > Arthropoda > Arachnida > Araneae > Eresidae > Stegodyphus > Stegodyphus dumicola. The sequence continues at coordinate 90,265,362 of NC_140772.1, read as the reverse complement.
CAAACTAATACATACTCTGTAATTTCCAAGCCTAGCTGACTTCAAGGTTTGGGAATTGAGATGGCAACAAAATTGGCTCACGTTTCAAACTGCGAAAATCTTCGTCAACGTGCTTGCACTGAGGATCACGTGGTGGTAGTAAAAAATGGCGGCAGGTCACGTCTGTTACAAGAACAATTTTTTACACCCCCTTTCTTCAATATTTGCCCCAGTACATGTATCTTTATGAGGGTTCTACTTATTGATAAGCGTGCTTTATTTATACTAGGTTGTAAAAAATGCCCAGTGCTTAGAGCTAACGGCTTTCCCTTCAGTAAATGTGTTTCTTACATCTTTCCCATTTCCGCTAAAGGGCCAAAGAATAAAAGGAATAAGTTGGTCTAATGTTCCTTAGGATTTTTTCTCCATCATTATTTTGCTCATTACTCCACTTACCGATAACGTCGATTGTGATGCCCGATTTTTGATGCCGGGAGAAGTTTGGTGTGCCCTTTCACCGCGAGTACGATGGCCTCATCGATCATCCATAAAATTGGAAGAATGCGTTACGCTTAATCAAGATCTAAAGTAAAGAATTTATTTTCCAAGTGTGGGACAAAATCTGCTGTTCTTTCCTTTAGGTCGAGATGAAAATTTATCTACGTAGACCACGAAATTCAATCTCTCTTATTAAAATCGCCTTATATAAAATAATAAAATTAAGCCTAAAGGAATATGTCTGTAACAAATTGGCGTGCATTAGTATTGCATTTACTAAATAAGCAATGGTTGTTCATTTAAATAGCACTTACATTTATTAACTTTTGTGCCACATACACGCAAATGAATAAATAACATATTAGTATTTAAATTATTATAGGACTAAGAAGTGAAGGACATAGCAAAATTTTATTTTATTACTAGCCAGCACATAGTATTCGAATTATCTCTATTTTCAAATAATTCTGAGACCATTCTAGAGAAACTAATAATATAAATGCAAGTAATATCAGTTTACTAAAAAATATTATACCAAGTAAAATAATAGTTGTGATAATAATAAACTGGACAATACAATTCATTCTCAATATGCGAAAATAAAAATTAAATGTGATTTGTTTCATTATATCCACAAACATTTGCATAAATATTCGAACATGTAAGTTATATACAAGTGTTTCTTGAAACAAGTTATGATTATTAGTGTTTAACTCTAATAATCATAACTTGTTTCAAGAAACACTTATTACATGTGTTACAGAATTACATGTGTCGTTCTTTTTTATTTTGTTCGCATATGTTATATTTCTTGAATGTAAAGCAAGTTAACTAAGTAAAATAAAAATTTAATTACAGTCATACTTTGTAGTAATTCATTTGTATTCAAAAACAATTTTAATACACACAAATAAATAAATTTTATCCAATAATTGGTCTCACAAGTTTTTCATAGAATTACAAAAAGGCAAACCCAATTATCGTTATTCAATTCAATTTCATAAATTAGTTTCTAAAACGCCAGAATTATATGATATCATTTAAAATTGTGACAAGAATTTCCTCAAATTCTACAATTCAAGATTTGATTTCTGTGATAGAATGTCAAGTGTAAGGAACGTATAAGTTAGTATTGTCGGTCTTTCAGAAGCAAGGCACCAATTATGAAAGTGGCAGGATAGTAGAATGTTTCAAGACAGTGTTTTCTGACTGAAGGCACTTTTAATTTTCTGAATATGTTGCTAGAAAACTGAGTAGTGGTAGCAGAAGTAGAAATGATTCTGCGGATTGTCTTTTATTGCGGATTGTCCGTTGAAATAGAATATTTTCCCCCGCTGTTTTTGGAAATAATGAATGTAGTGGTGTCAGCTGATTTCATAACTTTCGCATCATGATAAAATGTTTGTAGCATGCTGATTGAAAAGTACATTTTATGCCAGAAAGGCTAATTGTTAACATGTCAGTGATATAAGAGCAGCAGAAATCTCGTTATCTGTGAGATTGGTAACAGTTGGTCAGGGCCTCCAGCAGCAGACCTGCATTTCCATCAATCCTGAGCCCCTCTCGCGTTTAACATGTCATTATAATTAATATCTTCAAATACAGATGAAGCCAAGAGCACGAAGTATTTTCATTAATTTTAGGGAATAAGATAGTCACGAAGATTCAAATATTACTGTAGCAAAAACGTTATGATCCATAAAGATAAAATCCTTGCATACATTTATCAGTGACCCTCTGTTTATATATATTGACATGAACTCTTTCAGCTACACTGAAGGCTTTGAAAAGAGAAGTACGTGGACAAGTGGTAACTTACATCTACGTCGAGAAAACCCAAACCGATGTCATCAAGCATAAACATCCCAGTCAAAACTCGTGATTTCAATTTCACATATATCTTTTGAGATAGCATTGAGGAGCTCGTTGAACAACATTTTGCTTCGCTGTGCCTTGGAGGCATGCTTCTAAAGGAGAAGAACTATTATTTCCAAACTTTAAGTAACCATTTCAGTCTCAGACTGTAATGGTGCTGTGGTATATGTGTACAAGCCAGGCGAAATCGCATTCATATTTAATGACAGAAATCTATATTTTAAAAGTGTTCTCTTAATTTAAAATTTCATAGTCACATATTGCTTCAATTTTATTTGTTTTATAATAGTATTTTGAATAACACGTATTCATATTTAATGGTAAATTTATGATTTATGATACTGTGCGTCACAAAATAACTGTTTATTTTATTCAGGGGATTTTGAGTGTTCTTTACTCAAAAAATAATTTTGAGTGCAAATTTAAGTTTAGTTATCCATACGTTTGAATATTAAGATTGTTTTTTTATTATTTATATAAGATTAAATAGCTCAGTTAATTTGAAAATTAGTAATGACCCGTTGTACACGTACAGAGCAACAATAACAACAATATAATATTATTAATAATAGAAAGACAGTAATCATAAATAAAATAAACACGATTTTCGTGAAATGCAATGATCTTTAAGAAATGATAAACACATTGAATTAAACACTTTTCATTAAACAATAAATCAGAGAATTCGCCCTTAAGCTATTAAGATATAGAGGATGATTTACTTAAGCACACACGCCGAGTTTACACACAAAGACACGTGATAATGTCCGTCCACTCATTCTATAACGATGTACTACAAATCTCTAATGACTGTGCATGGACCATGAACATGCCGACTTAGCTGGAAATAGCATGCCGAAAACAAAGTGTCCTTCTGAATGAAAATAAGACTGTTGAAGAAGGAAAGGATGACTGGAGAAATGGAATTATTTTTTCTTAGTTAAAATTTTTTGAATGAAAATCGTGCAAAAAACTAAAAAAACGCTGTGATGCAAACAGAAAGCACAAGCAAAATACATGATAAATCCAAAATCCAAATACAAAAATAAAATGAACACAATAAAGAATAATGATGTTGCATGCGACAACTAAACTTTTATATCCAAGCATGAGACCCCCCCATATGTTTTTATGGCATAAAAGGGAACGTATATGACAAAAGAAATCTTATTCTTCAGTTCCGAAACGCTTAACCTGCGACCATGCATATTATCATGAAAATTTCGTTTCGTTATTTCTTTCACTCCTTATTTTATAATTATCTGCAGACAGATATTCGGTATTAGCAAATCATTGAAATAAAATTGAAGAGTCAAAAATCTGAAAACTGAAAAAGTATTTAATATGTACTTGCTTCATATTGAAATAGTTCACTTTTTTCCAAAGTTTATATGATAGATACGCAAAATATTTTCAATAATAACTTAACAAGCACTGTATAAAAATGCGAAACTCTAAAAAACTCTGTGAAGAGTTCGATAAGGGTTTTGATTCATAATTTCATACCACCTATTACTGGAACAAATGTTTTATGTTATATCATTCTGGGTTGTTCATGCAATAATGCTTTTTTACCAATGGCGGGTCCTCAGATGACTTCGGCTTGGCCACTACTAAAGCCAGAAGTTGTGGTCACTTTATGGAGGCATCCGACAGGTGGACCACCGTTGCCTACAATGAAGGGACGGTTAGTTACGACCACGCCTTCTCCGGGATTCGAACCCTGACCCTAGGTATTGCAGTCACTTCCCCTAACCACTATACCGTCTAGGCGCAATAATGAAATAAAATTTTAAATAATTCCAGTATAAGCAACCAGTGAGTAAAAGAAAAATATCAGAAAATTATACCATATAATGAAAAATTTTTATTTGTACAAATAAATGAATAACTGTAACCCAGCAAATAGTTCAGTGTAGGTAAATAGATTGTGTAAACGAAACTATTTAATGAACAGTGAATCACACTAAAAACTATAAAGAAATTATAAACACCGGTTAACACCGGGACCAAATAATATATTTCAGAATTTGGGTATAACATATTTGCAACAAAAATTTTTAATTTTTAACTATCCAATTGTGATACTAAGCTGTAAATAAATTAATAACGGATGCCACCGAAGGACTTACAACAAATCAATATGTTACCAGATATATTATTACACCAATAAAAAATTTATTATTGGCGTTTAAAAGTGATAGCCATCAGAAGCAGCATCAGAATTTTTACTAACAGTTGCCAATTCCTTATGCAATTTTGTGTCATAAATGTATTTTATTCCATTTCTTTACCAGATAACACCGGAAGATGATTAAGGAATTCATATTTCATTTAACATCCAGTATCTAACAAGTAATTACATTAAGGTCTTTATTTACTATTTGGCACTGATGTAAATTTTACCAGTTTAGATCTTCTTTCCGAAAGATCTTCGGACTGGGTGATTTTTCACCCCAATCTTTTCACAATGGCTGTTTCTGTCTTCTATCCCTACTTCCCTCACCGTTCAAAGAAACAACATCGTCTCTTGTTACTTCTAAGCTTCAACTCCATGTTGAAAACTTCTTTTTTCACCCAGAGACAAGTCTTCTCTCAGACGAGGAACTGACCGCATTCCAAAGAACTCCAAAATGCCGTCAACACGTTGCAGGATACAAGCATCTTAGCTAGGTCCCATTTTCATCAGACTATATGTCTTCAAATCCTTTTTGCAAGACAAAATTACAGTGAAGCGAAAGGAATCATCCATCGAAAAGGATTATAGAAACATTCCAAATAAATTTTGGAATTCAGATATGGCTTACAGCTGTAGATAAGAAAAAGCAGTTTTGAACATTTCTAAGTAGCGAATTCTTTACAATTACATAAAACTTTTAGCAAGTTGCTGAAAGTACCAGCTGAGCCAGAAACTAAAAATTAATTAATTTGACAGGAAGAAGAAGAAGAATTAAAACTAAGTAAAATTGACAAATCAATTAAGTTTAAATACCATTATGTATAACATGAAATTAAAATTTCAAAGTAATAAATGTTAAGGGTAATAATCCCTTTTACCAAACCAAACAAGAATCCAATAGTTTCAAAGTATAGAATTAAACAAGTTCATAAAATAACAATTCAGCTTTTAAACAGACATTAAAAATAATGTCTCTTTCCAAGTTAATAAAGATTAGGCATTACCAATTACCAATTTAAGTAAAACAGTTACAACTTAAGTCAGAAACTTTAGCTCTTAAAATGATGAAACAATCAATAAAGCCAAAGTAAGTAAATTAATAAAAAATTAAATTAAATCCCCCTTAAATAAAAAGCTAATCTGTTACAATATTAAATATCAAATAAATTAGCCACAATTAGTTACACAACGTAGATCAACACTGAATACTTTGTGTCAATAAGATATCTATAGTATCGAGTTAGATTAATTTTAGTAGCTCTCAACAAATTTCAAAATTTCCATTTAAAATAATAAAATAAATTATAATTAATATACATGCAAAGACACGTGTTCTGTACACTTTGGAACAAGAAACATATATGGATCTCGTTATACACAAGATATTTCTTGTGTATAACAAGAAAACAAGAAATAGAAAGAACAAATATAACAATATATAATAAAAGGAAAATTATAAATATTAAAACAAATCACAGCTGTCAAAGCATTCGCGTGCTATTAGGAAAATTAAATTATACTGCAAATGAGAAACAACAAAACCTGACACGTTACAAAATAAGATAATTGCGAATGATAGTAAGACATAACTGCAAAGAAATGATGTAAATAGGCCAAATTTACTTACACTTTACATAAAGGATACATATATTCAAAAGTTATATACTTTTCCGCTGGTGATGTAGTACTTGAATGTAAAAAGATTCTGATATATTTCAGTTTAAATAAAAACTAAATTTCAAATTTGTGTACTAACTGCAATTCAAATTATTCTATCTAGTTATTTAAGGAAAACAAAGAGAACAAAGATAAGCATAAATCTCAAGTCTTCACTATATGAAATATATGCATATTTGTGTCCTATGTATGAATTAATTATTTCCTTACTGGCATTACTTAGCTGGTAGCAAAATGACATAAAATATTTGTTGTAGTTAATTTGAATGTAAGTCTAAAGCAAATGGTTCCTCTAAATTATAATTTCTTGAAACTTTTAATTTCTATGATATTATCACACATACAATTTATATGAGATGAAATTTCTGCGGTTATCAAAATACATTGCGATCCGTTGTATTGCAATATGTTACTTATGTTACAATATCACATCTTTTTCATGTCTCTATTTCAGCAAAAGAATAGTCTAAATTTAGATGGATTTCCATTTTTTTACTCCCATATCCGAAGTAATTTAGGTATATTATCTTCAGCAATAAAAAAAGCAAAATAAAATGTTATACAATTTTCATAAACTACAAGCTTTCCTCTTTTGTCAGACAAAAATGTTTAAAGAATTTTTCGTTGAATATTGCATCACATTTTCGAAGAATTCAGAATATTCCTTTTTCTTTGAAAAGCAAATTTATTTTGTATCTAAAATATTACTACAGTATATTTGAAAGGAAAAGAAAGTCGAATTATGTTGGTGCATAGTACAAATGAATCATACAGAGTTTACACGATACTTTGAATGGTTATTGGGAAAAGAAATTTTGTAAAAAAAGCACCCTTTTTCGAACAACAGAAATAAACGCGTTTTATGTTTTTGAAATATTCAGTACTTCCTCATTGTGCATTCTCTTTCGCAAGAATTCTCTCTTCTTTACTGTCAGTTTTACTTTTCTTACTAAAGTTTGCTTTACTTTATAAAGCATTAAACGCCCTTAACATGTTTCCATTCTGTTCAGAATTTCTTTGTGCTTATTACTTTCTTAAATTCCGTTCTTTAAGCCCCGATCGCCATTAAAAAAGCTTTCATTAAACACGTGTAACTCTTTTTCATTCTGTAGTTTGGATATAATGTATATAATAGACTTAAAAATATCTGATTTTATCTATCATTATTTTGCCCCCATCCTTGTCACAGCTTATTTTAAATTATTTTGCTCCTATTTGTGATGTTCTCCCTAACGTGAATACGAAAATCTGAATTCTTGAAATAGTTTTAGCGTTCACAGTCTTAAATTTATTTAAAATCTGGAATAAACAACTTAAGCTAAACAAGGAAAATAAACAGAAAAACAGTATCGTGGAAAATAAAAAAAAATTATTTCCTAAATAATGTATCCGTTCTCATCTTAAACCTCTAGACCAGTGTATGTTCTAATTCATTTATACTTTAAATAAAAAAAGAAAGTTTTACAATATGTAAATTTTAAGACTAAGCCATTTCTGAAGTGATGAGTAAAATAAGAAAGTAAACAGATGCTACCTCTTAACTCGAGTCCATTTCGAAACAAATGCTGAAAGTCCCAAATATTTTGTTCGCTCACATCTAGTCACACACACTGCATAGAACTATAGAGTAATTTTAAATTTTAAGACTTTATAAGATATAAATCTTAAAATGCAGTTATTCCCATTACTAAAATAATTCAAATTCCGTGGGTTATATTCAGCATAATTTATATTATGAATTCTGCATAATTTATATCACTCATGTAATACTATATATTTGCATAAATGAAATATTTTCCTTTATTTGCCGGCCCACCAGAGGCCAAGCGGTAAAGTCGCTGAACACTTGTAGTTCGGTCAGAGGTTCGAATCCCGCGAACGGGCTAGCTGCACGGGCGTTTTCGTGTTTTTCTCCATGTGTAACGTGTATACGAGCCAGTTCCCTTAGAACGTCCTCCACGAAGACATCCCTTCCCTTAGGCAGATAACCTAGTGTGCTTTGCTGTAATCTCAATAAACCAATAAACCAATCCTTTATTTGCCTGCCGTATAATAATGTCGAAAACGCAGGAAAGAAAAATGTAGTTAGAAACACTACAGTATCAGAACTGAAACATATAATTTATATTTACAGTAATTATGGCTGCATAAATATCTCGAGAATGAAATGTATATTCTGTCTTAAAATGAATGTGAAACTTTAAGTGATTGATGTTCGACGACATCCAGAATGCAAAGGAATAAACACGCCAATCTGGATTAATCAAATCTGTTTTCTATGAAGCAGACGAAATAAACAAGCTTTTATCTGTGAATTATTTGCAGCATATTGAATGTGCATTAAGGCTGCGAAGTGTAATATGTCGCAATTCTAACCTCACAAAATATCCCTGTTTCAAGAGATAAAATTTGCCTGCACTTGCATTATAATCAAATTTGAGTTCTTTGTACAAAAAACACTGAACGTCTCTTGTCTGGGGCATAAATAGCCTTTGACAAGGACTAGTTCTGGTATTTATATGAAATTACGAGAACGAATGTGCAAAATTGTCCTGTATTGGAAACTAAAAATCTTCTATCTAATCAAAGTGGTCCGCTTTGATTCAGTTACAGTAATGAAGCGGAGAGAAAGCTTGCTAAAGCTTATGCTTAAAATATATAGCTGTTTAAAAATATATATTTAGAGTATATTATTTATTTCAAAACATTATTTTAAATTTCAAGTCATTTCACAGCTGTATAGAATTAAAAGTAGTACAATATTTCACACAAAGGAGATACTTAACAATTCTTTCTTTGTTTTTTAGTCCAAAGGGGCTTTGTCCCTAAAGGAATATTGTTTTCGTTTTGCGATTTTGGGTTGAATCAATAAAATGTCCGTTTCACTTTTCAAACTGTTGCCACCAAATTTTAGAGTCCTGCATTATATTTGAACAAATTAAATAATGAAGAATCTGCATAAATGTATGCACATTTCTCGCATTGTGGTAAAACAACGGTACTGAGCCATCGAATTTTGAATGACGTAATCCTTCTACGGATATGGCCATGTGGAAGACAAAATTTTAAATTTGGAATTTGTTTTATTATCAATTTCATATTTTGTAAAGCGTTAACGAATACTTACTCAACTAAAGTAGAGTGTTGCCGTTGCTCGCTTTTAATCGTTACAAAGTTAACGATTTAAAAGCGAGCAATGGCAACGCTCTACAAGGGAAAAATATTTTTATCTCCTACGTGCGGAATTGTGTATCGGAAATTATAAAAATATGCTCATTTAAAAAATATTTTGAGACATTTTTATTGAACTGAATTTTATGGTTTAAATGCAAAGAGCATGATATTTAATAAATAAAGGTAACACAGAAAACGTTAAAAAAACACCCGTTTGGACGTAATTTAAAATCTGGAACCTTTCAGATATTTATAGTTTTTAGATTTGTTTTTATATGTTAAATATTATTGTAATGTAGCACAATATTTCACACGGAAGTGATACTTAACAATTATTGATTAGTTTTTACTTTTAAATAATACCCTGCTCAATCATAAATACAAAGGTTATTGATTAACAGAATTTAAATAAATTAATGTAATAAAACATTATCTCAAGTTTTCTGCATAAAATTATATCTAACAGCAATAATTGTTTAGGTATTGAAAAATTATTATCTTTGGCTTTCGTTATCAACTTCAGCTTTTTAAAAGTGGTTATTTAGCTTCATTAAGAAAAATGTGAGGTGAAAATTTATAAACGCTTTCTATTACTTAAATACATTTTGTCACTCCAATTTAGTTCGCTAACTTTCTTCCTCTATTTATTTTATTAACATATTATTACTGCGGCTTCTTATAGATTAGATTGTATTCCTTATTTTAAGCAAATTCAAGAACTTAATTTAAATATTTAGTTAAACATGCAAAGTATTTATAAATTATTTACTTATAAAAGTGTAATAGGGAATGTAAAATTTGCCTTTTTGCCAAACTGATTTATATTTATATTAATAATATTTTACTGCATAAATGCATAACTTACAACGGATTTCTCTTTAATACGTTAATTCAGTTTTAATAAAATACCAGTTTTAGAACATGAATTTTGAAATCGTGAAATTTCTGAAAACTTATACAAACAAACTTTTCTATGTTATACTTTTCTTCAAACTCTAATTTAGCATGCAAAGTGCAGTTAATATTTGTTTTCACTTTTAAAAAAGATTCTGTTCCTATACTGACTCAAATAATGATATTAAATACTTAATATAATATTACTTAAACATTCTAAAAGTTTCCTTTGGGCCAAGAAAATAATGGATTTTTGGTCAGGTAAAATCACTGAATACCTTCAGCGTAAAATAAAACATGCATTTCACAGCTGTTAAACCAAAAATTAAATCGCGGAACTCTCCCTATACCATGTCTATATTTGCATAAAATATTTAAATGAATAATTTCTGCATTATACATCAAAGTGCAAGAATATAAATAGAAACATACAGTTTACATTATTTCATTATCTTCCAGCCTATTCAACAATTACTGTCTACAACATTTCCTTTAAAATGTAATTCGCGCAAAGAACCTATCTCTGAATATGTATGAGAAGAATTACCTTTCAATTCTTTTAATGGCAATGGAATAACTTTAAATTCCTAAGCAATTGCATATAGTAAAGATAAAGATAGCAATCAAAATTTTAACCTTACTGCTTATTCTCCTCGATATTTAATAACAACGATGCTTAGAAATAAGTTCTCAGTTTTCGTTCGCGTGGGATGGTTTTGAATTAGTATTCAGATATTCTGCAAATTTTCAAAATTGTCAAACTAAGAATTTATGATCAAAATCCTAAGCAAAATGTTATTAATTATGCATAAGAATGTAACTTGAGTTTAAAATCTGTTCCTATGGGATGAATCAACTGAAACTGCAAATTATGATGAGAAATGTGATACGATATGATGCTAAGAATTTTTGAAATTAATAAATAGATACGTATAATAAAGGTTTTTATATAAAAACAAATCCTTTGCTCTCTTTTGATAATAGAAAGGTATTTATAAAGAGTTTTTTTTTTTTTTTTGCGGGCTATATACAGTATATACAGAGATGACTTTGTACGAGAGTATTATATGTATTAATCAATTTGTGTGCTGTCTTTCAAAATAACAAGTGGATGAAAACGAAAAGTTAAATTCTTCTGGAAATTCCGATGCGGATATTCAAATTTGTTTTAGATTTTTAAGAAATCTATTTATTACAGCATGAAAAATCTAGATTTTATGCGAATTTTCCTCATTTGTTTAGTTTCTTTGACTGGAGCGGAGTGCTCAAAACAAACTTCTACACAAGAAAAGGAGTCCCTTATTATCAAATGTAAATATTTCATACTAAAAAAAGGAGGTTTCGAATACTTCTCCATTTCTAAAATATTATCTAGTTAATTATGTATTCCGTTTATAGAATATAATCTAATTAAATATGTATTCCGTTTATAGAATATAATCTAATTAAATATGTAAAGTATTAGTTTTGAGTATTTTAGAGAGAATTCCTCTATTTTTATATAATAATACAAAGTACTAAGGCTTAGTTTGCTTTCTCTTCTAAAGATTATATTCCTAATTAGCTAGATCGTTAATTAAATAATTTTTGAATAAATTTTTAAATGTGTAAATCTTTTAAACCATAAAACAAATTTAATTATTATTCGTTTCCTAAATGCGCAAAAAGGAAATATTTCGAGCATATCTATCGTTTCATCTAAATTACATTTATGCTAATTATTTTAAGTTAATAATATCAATCTCCTCAATTGGCTCTTGTCAATTTTAATATTTCTTTATCTTCCACAAATACAACCATAAATACCTGGAGGATTTAAAATTTTCAATAATTGTTAGTTTGGTCTATCAGTCTGTATGAAGGATTATATTCAAAGCTATATTAAATGAATTATAGAGGACAACTCTAATAATATTTTAAATATGCCTGAAAGGATAAAAAAACTATTTAAATGTTTTCGTAAAAGTTAAATATGCATGAATATTGTTTAAATATATACTAACGTATGAAGCTTCATAAATAATCAGGTTTGCATCCGCACTTTTAATTTGTAAGGCCTTAATATCATACATTGGATACTGAAGTAACTGCCAAATGAGTGGAGAGGAAGGTTCACCTCAAACGGTGACTCATATCTTGAGAAGTTAGCATTCGACATAGATTGCTAAGAATGTTTTGACGCCAGCACTAACTGTTCATGTGGTAACGCTGTATTTTAGAAGTGAAAAATCTCATGTAGGTACCACATGACTTTTTTGTATGTTCTATTAAATTACACATATTTTTTTCTTGCACTTCATTTAAACTTATTTTCTGGAAGTATTCTAACTTATTTAACCGATTCTTCAAGACAAGTTGAAAATGATATCAAATCTACAGATTTTGAGATTAAAAACTTCTGTCATTTCTCAACCTTTTTATAATTTTATGTTCCGTAACAGATATAAAACTTTCCCAAATATAAGTATAGGAACCGACAAACAGCTTTAAAAGTTAGATTTTATTATTTGTCGCAAACATTTTTTTGTAAATTTCATATTGCTAAAAATAAATATTTTTGTCATTTAGATACTTCTGTAACTGTAAGTAATAACTCCGACCAACGATTTGGAAAATAAAAGCCACACAATTACTACTAAACCTGGTAGCCGAGTGAAGAGTATATATATATATATATATATATTGCCAGTTGAAAATAACGGGACATGCTCAACTAAATAGTATAGCACATCGATATACAAATTTCAATATACAAATCGTTTTTTGAGTTAGCCGAGATATAATCATACAAACATAGCTACATAGAGACATCACGAAATTTCACGTCGCGACCCTTTTGATTCCATTTAAAATTGTTTTTAATAAAGTGAAGCCTTTATTCTGCCCGTACATACAAACGTCACGCAGAAACGTCTTCCATTTGTATTCGGGAATGGTGAAAACGAATATTTTCAATGCAATATGATACCCGAAATTTTTCACGATTCCAATGCTTCATTTACTTCATTCAAGAAATTAAAAATTGCTGGTAGATATGGACTCATCTCAGTACTTCGATTATGTGTTCAAATTTCCTTCGAAATAATGAGCAAGACGATTCATCCGAGTAATGGCCTCATTTTCCAAGAGCAGTCCAGTTCATTAGACAATGAATGGGGACATCTGGTCTTTACGAATGCTTAATAGGTACTGTGACATGTGAGGTTATCTTTTGAAAAATAATTATTTAGTGTCTAACATTAATTAGTGTCACACACAGATATTCTTCGATCCTCTTAATCTCTTCATCGTTTGAATTGCAAGAAGCAGGATTACCTCGATGCAAGATGTCATTTTGCGCTATTATTTCGCCAAATGACCTAATATCAAAAGACATCCATTTCGTCCAAGGACATCGAGGAATAAAATGTTGCAGAGAAAACAACGCAAGGCGAAAATTGCATCATACAAATCATTTTGGGAGAAAAGAAAGCAGGAAGGAAACGTTGCAGTTCTCAGCATTATAGTACAAAACACAGTCATCTTAAACAAAGCTTTCAGAATCCCCACAGTTTAAAATTATCGTCGTCGAAAATATCATAGTAAAAAATAAAACACCTGCAAATCATCTTTTGAACATAAAGTGGAAGGCATACGTTTTTCAGGATTTAAAGCATAATGATTTGTGAGTGCAAAACGGAATGAGGAATATTTTTTATTTTTCTCTTTTATATCTGAATTAGCAAATAAATATTTGCTGAAAAAGGTATGGAAACTTAAGCATTAAAAAACTGAAAATGTGTAGAAAATTAATACTAGTTATAGCAGTTAATACAATTTAAATCCATTAATGAAATTCTATGTGGCTGACATATTTCGTCCTAACTAACAAATCGACATGCAAAAAATTAACGGAACGCTGCGCATGAAAATGTTAATGATGCTTCAAGGAGAAACCGAAATAAAACAAAATGTAATTTTTATTAAAAGAATATTTATTTAACAAATATGAATGAAAATAGTTCTAAGCTTGATAATTAATTAAATAATCTTAATATAGGTACCTTCATGATGTCCCTCATCTTCCTTTTTCAAATATTTTCTAGATTATATTATTTATGAAAATTTACGAATAAAACCTTATAAAAATTATGAATTAATTGCTGACTTTTATTAGTCATTAATGAAAGTTTAAACTTCTATTAACTGCTGTAAGTAGCATTAATTTTCTACTTATTTTCTGCTTTTGAGTGCATAAATTCCCTTCTTACCTTTTCTACAAAATGTATTAGTTAAGTCAAAAAAATAAAATATAAAATTAAAATTATTTCTCATTCCATCTTGAGCTCACATACCATTATGCGAATACCTACTTTATGCTATTTAATACCTTATGCGAATACCTTTTCAAAATTCAAACCCTAAAAAACACATGTCTACGTGTCACTTTACTTTCTTGGGATGAATTTTAAGGTGCTTTAATGTTTACCACGATATTTTCTACTACAACGTTTTTGAGTTAAAAAGATTTTAGGTGCATTGTTTTGGACAACGATGTTTTCTGCAAAGATGTTTTTGAGCTGTCATGTTTTCTCCCACAATGTTTTGTACGAAGACATTTTCAAGGTTTTTTTTTTTTTTTTTCCCCCTCCGCGACTTTTCGCCCTCAATGCTTTCGTCTATAACCCTCAGGCTGAATATCTTCTATTTACTAAATTGTCTCTAACGCCATAGTAAACGCCGACTCCGATGAACGTTTTTTAAACACATATATTACCTGTCGGTTACACATTCCGCCTTTATGAAAACGTCTGATCGCAATAAACTATGTCTACCATTTATTACTTAAATATAATTCATGCGATGGATTCTGTTGTTGGAAGTTCATTTCTCTTGGCGTTTAAGGCTGTAAAGCGGACATTATTGATCACTGTTGCTCGTACGGGACCATTACCACATTCAAACAAATGCACAAATTCTTCTGAAAGGAACTGTATTCTAATACTAAAGGTATTCTAATACTGTATCGCACCTTAGCGATACAGTATTAGAATCAAAAGCGAAGTGATCTGTCAGTTAATTTCGAAACAATTAATGTTTCCTACTTGCCGTAGGGACATAGAAAATACGCAGTAAACCTCACTGAATGTCAGAAAATGTCGAGATAACTATTAAATTTGATTTTACAATTTATGCGCTATGAGGTTTTCTATGACAACGCGACTTCAAAATTTACAATTGCCATTAACATTTTGGCGAAATTCTACTACAATAAACATTTCTAAAGAATTTCCTTGTGAATTTTGAGGATGGACCCTTTATAATCAAACATATGTTTTAAATGTTACATGCTGCTTTATTTGAAATTAAAGAAAGGCAATACTTGAAAACAGTAAATGTTTTATGTTAAAAACTTTTTAAACGCTTTGCCTTGATAAGCAATCGAAGTTTTAAAATTTGACATCAGTTACATTGAAATTCCACTCAATCGTAATTTAAATGATGTATATTAATGGATCAATTTGTAAAATGCTATTCATTATTTTTTTTTGTTTGTTAAAGAATTACTAGCGTTCTGAATGTATAAAGTTTATAAAATGCGACTAATAATGTTTTTTTCTCTTTTTAAGGAAATGACAGTTTTTTGCCTTCTTTTGACTTTTAGGTACATTTTGTAATCGAAAATTAATGTGCGATAGGACATCAACCCACCGTTTTACAAGCTTGCTTTATTTTGGAAATGAACCTGAGGAAAAATATTCCCGTTTTAGAAAACGCTTCACAATAAGTAGAAGGAAGGGACTTAGAAATCCGTTTAAAAACTAGAAAAAATTCAAAATTTTGATATTAAAGAAGGCACTTGTGAGCGAGGAATAATCACAGATAAATAATGCTTTTGCCAAGAATCAGGCACAAAACTTCCAAATTAACGGCTTATACATTTGCAATAACTTTATAAGTGCATGCGAAATAAGTACTCAATATCTCAAATGTTCAGAAAATGACATTGCTTATATTTATTTCGCCAAAATTTGATTCAATTTAGAAACAGGTGTGATGTTTATTTTTATCAGTGAGAGAATTCCTTTTCCTAAGAAAAGAAACGTAATACCACTACAGTGAAAGGTCAGGCGAAAACGATCCAATAAAATTAAGACACATATAACATACTCGTATAATTAAGTATTTTTTTTATTAAATCAGTATTCAAATTTACGTTTAGAGTTAATTTAAAATGGCTTAACGCCTTATAAAATTTTCAGATCTTTCCTATTCTGAGTTTCTTACATTTTCTGTTCTGCCATTCTGAATAGCTAATTTTAACTACACGATTTTAATCAATTTTTTAATGTCTGGTTAAATTGTTAAGCTAATAGGCTTACCTTAACTACTTTGTGTTTCGTTAAATTAATGTACAAAGTATTTAACGGTTAATTCCATTTCATCCTAAGCTACATATATTGCTAACATTTCTCGTTTCCAAACGAATTACTTCTATCATATAAATGAACTGAGTAATTATCACCTCAGTAAATAAAATAATTCCAGGTCTAAATTAGCAGCTATTGTCTTCTCGTCGTTCGAGGCTGAATGATAATTAAAGTATTCTCAGATTGTAAGATAATCTATCACATAATAACTTGTCTACAAACTTAAAAGCAACTACTAATTACTTGTAATAGCAACCACAGCATTCCTAAACCTGAAAACAAATATTAATTAGCATTATTCTTACATTATGCTAAACTGTAAAGTATAAACTGCTAAGGGTAAATCTAATTAAGTGTAACTACACCATGTTAACTATTCTGTGTTTCCGACTAATTGTAGTCTTCGCGTTAAAATAAAAAAATGCATAATTTTGATTAAAATATTTATTAAACTTTAGTGCTTGAAGAATAGTTAAAACTGAATTAAGGTTAGCCACTGCTACTTGAGGAGACCTGAGAAGAAATAAAAATATTTAAATATGCAGCAAGGACTGCTACCTGAGGAGAAATAAAAATATTTAAATATGTAGCAAGCAACAAATAACATCACGACCGAATGATAATTTGATGGATCACAGAATTGTTAGGACAGCTAAATACGCGTAAATTAGATAGTTATTCTTTGTAGCACGAGGAATTATTTTGAATTTGTCTGCGGCAGAAAATAACATAAATGAAGGCAAAAGACACGTAAAGCATATATATGTGAGAGGTTATTTTTTTTCCTCATTTCTTCCTCCTAAATAATAAACGTAGTATGCGTGACTTGGTGAAAAAGGCCCTTAAATTTCTTAAACAATTATGCTGCCTTTAAAAACATTTCACTTCAGCAAAAATTAGTGAAAATGATGCCTTTTAACTAAACTTTAAATTGCCTTTAAGTGATCTTTCATAAAGTTTTTGTAACACTAAATATCGCATTAATTATCACAATTGTTCAGTGAATATCATAATTATTTCTCACTAAGTTTGAGGAAATTTCCTTTTCTTCAGTAGGCTTTTATTTCATCCATCTCTTTTATACTAGAGGCAAAGTCATAGGCAAAGATAGCAAAGGCAAAAGTAGGATATAATCACTGTTGTATTCCATGTCATATAAATTAAGAGAGATAAAAATTAAACTATTTGAAATATTTTTTTCACAATTTTACCTTTAAACTTTTCTTCCAATTAATAAAATAAATAACTATTTTTCAATTTTATTTTTGAAAACTTTACGTATATTTCGTTTTATAAAACATTTCTCTTTATTCAAAATTTCAAATGAAACAATGTACTATTTCAGAATTATCAGTTTTCAATTGTTTTATAAATGCCTGATGAGGATAAGTTATTAAGATGCGAAAAGTTAGAGTTGACGATTTCATAAAAATGTAAAATATTTAGAGCATATGGATATTTGCGCCACCAACTTATTAATAACTTTCGGTGAAGAGTATATTGTAAATTCTAAAAAAATATTTGAATAGTTTAAAATATATTCCTATTCTAAAAAGAATTCATCTAGTAGAAATGCTTTTTAAGGTTAAAAATGATATATAAAATTTTCCTCTCAATGTTAGCTTTATTATTTCATTTCCTTTTTTACAATAAGAGGCATCGGTAATTTATAAGAAACGTTTCTTCATAAATATTCGCAATCTTTTTTCCCGAATGAGATACAGGAGATTAATGTGTAAGGTATTTCTCCCGCTTTCCTAGCTTGCCTTCGCGGTGTAGTGGTTCTGTACGCAGGGCTGGTATTCCAGAGGTCGTGGTTCGATTCCCGGAGAAGGCGCTTGCTAATTTTTCATCTCTCCGGCCTCAAAAATACCTAATGTCTCTAGAAATGAAGAAGTAACTTTGACGAAAAAAATCTCTGCACACTTTTTTTTTTTTTTTTTTTTTAATTTTCTGAAGTTACTTATACATTGTATTTTGAAATTTTGTTCGTCATTTTTTAGATTTCAATCACGCACGTTTAATTTTTTCTTTTGTGCTAAACATTCTGCTCTTAAATTAGGTTAACTTACACAATCCTTTGACATCAAAAGTCATTACAAACAGTTTCATTGATTATATGCAAAGCTGAAGTTGTAATTCATTTGTTCCAAAAGCCTTTGCTTTTGGAACAGTTTTAACTGAAATCATAATATATTGTGTGATATATACATGTTTAGCAGTTTATTCTGATTATCTCAACCGTAATTTCCTATAAGTAATTACAACTGCTTTATATGCATGTCTGCAGACTTTAACATTATTTATAATTTCTCATTAGCCACTACTGCTGTTATGTAAGAACTTGCTTAAATAATCGAAAGAGGTCTTAAATATGCTATGTGGAAATATGACGCAAAATTTCCTTACCTATATTTTTTGAGTTTATCTTCCTGCAGATGAACGCAGGCCTATCTTAATGCAGATATATGGCTCGAATGGAAGTGTAAAATCTGAATGAAAGTACTTTTTTCTCCCTTCTTATTTAGCCGCTTTCTCTATGCGTCATTTCCATCTAATTACCCATATCTTTTAAGATTTCAGAAAAATTCCTCTGAACTTTCTCTTTGATCCTTTTTTTCACGTGTTTTCTTTGAATGACCGTGACATTCCGGCTATAATTAAGCGACTCTCTAAGATTCCATGTCTCATGCCCAGGGGGCGTAACGAGCAGGGTCCTAAGATATAGAATGTGAACTTCCACCCAACCTGCAGTTTATCTTCATTAGCGTTAAAGTTTCCCCGTGCCTTACTAAACAACCTGACGCCAAGCAGCATTTTAGAATGCTCTTGTATTCCACTCTGCCCTAAAGGTAGAATTGAAAATAAAAATCACATCCAAAGGAATGCTTTTTAAGGGATTCATGCAACAACTAAAAGCGTTTAAAAGCATTATGGACTGCCATTATCTCTAGGTTGCTGTTTGCTCTAAATCATTCCTGGAATTTGCATTACTGTTGAAAACAATTACAGGAATTAACATTTTACATTCGCATTTGTATTGGTATTTGCCTGAAAAATAATGAGATATTTTATGATTGCGTAAAGCTTTGTTATGAAATGTTAAAATAATTTTTAGAAATGGAGTGATGCCAGATGCATCGGAATGAATTGATATAAAATAAATGGAAAATTAAATGCTGTAAAATCTGTAATAATTATGCCTAAGCTCTTAAATAAATGACGCTTTTCTTTAAAACCATATATGACGCAACTAGTTATTAAGGTTAAAAACATGTTGTATGGATGAAAATAAAAATATGCTGCTGAAATAGCTACTTAATTAGTTAAAGATTAAATGCTCTTTAGTTTTTCCCCCTCAGCTTTCTATTGTTTTCTTTGGTGACAATGTGATCACTTTATTAATATGGAAATTTTAAAGATACAAAGACACTTCTTTAACCTGAAAGTATGAGATTTATTACTTCCAACAAATTTATTTTACTTACAGTTAAAAGTTCACTTTAGTTAAAACATACATAAACAGAGCATTCACAGATCAAGAATTAATTATGAATCATTCGTCTTGAGTGTGTACGTATACAGCGATATTTGCCTGCAGAAAAGTGAATTTATATTTTTTGTGTCTTTCATATATCTCTCTGTATATATTTTTCCTTTAAAAAACACAGAGGATTGTAACACTTCTCACGATATTTTTTCTGTGTCAAAATGCATTTAAAATATAGTTTTCAGCCAGCAGCTGAATATCATCATAAAAGCAATACGATTCTTGATACTCTGCGGACAGTTATCTTTTCAAGGCTTAAAATAGCACCCCTATAAAGATTATTGGAGGTGCTAATGCAACAAGAATCAACGCAATATTCATAATTCTACATAGACTAGTTTCGAAGGTTTAATACAGTGTCTTCTTTCGAATGAATAGTCCGTATACCATAAGCCTTGATCCTGTCACTACGCTTCAAATCATGCCAATCGATTAAACAGAAGTTAGCCTCATTTAATTCCTTTGTTTTCCGAACACTTCATGTTGAAGAGCTTGATCAGGAGCTAAATTACCTAAAAGCAGTTTCAACTGACAGACGCTTTTCATCTAACCTTATTGGCCTAACATTGTCGCAAAATTCTCCTCTTGACACAAAAAGCAGTTGTTTTAGGAGATTATAAGTCTTCTGTTGTCATTCCATTCTTTCCATACATTAGAAATAAATTTTCACGCATTTTACAGGAATCCAGTTTTCGAGTAGATTTTCTTCTATCAGTAAAATTCATAGCTCCATACTTAAAGACCCTTTCTGGATGGCAACTTCTGGGGTATGTGCAAAATTTCTTGCCAAAGCATTACATTTACCAACGGCGAGCTCTAAAATTTTACTCTGAGGAGACCGAGACATATGTTATAAAATGGGAGCGATAAATGATCCTATTTTTCAGAAAATCACATTTTCCAATTTTCTGCAGCCAGAATTATTCAAAAAACGTCTTTCGTTCACAAATTAGATTTTCTAGATGAGTTTCACATTCATAAAATATATTAATGATCCCAATTCCAATCCGTCTTTACCTTCAGCTTTCGACAAAATTTTTTCTCAGTTGGTTTCATATTTCATTACTAGACGGCGACTGTAGCTTGGATTTCTTCTTATCATTGTTATTCTTGAGAACAAGCTTCTCTTTGTTCTCTGAAGCTAAAGATTTTTTTTAGTTAAAGCTTTAACCATTCTCTAAATTTATGCATATTGCGCTAAATCTTGTTGACTTGGCACCTACAATAAAATTTTCTTTTGCTAATATCTTTTATAAAATTTCCTTGTCGCTATATAATCTAACTTTTCTCTCTTATTTCTCAGAAACGACATGAGTTCTTTAAATACTTTCAATTTAACCAGCGGTTTGTACAATTTTCATGTATTATTATACAAATATTACATCCTATTTTATTCTGTATCTGCTTGATCATAAAAGAACTGCGAAATATTTCAGTTATGTGCAGTAGCACCCTCTTTGTCTCGCGTAACCTTTCAAGGACATATCACGGCGCTAACATAACAGCGAAAGCTTTATAGAACAGGATATCCACGTAACACAATTCGGTTACATTCATATTAATTCGCTGAAGTTCCATTGATAAATTTGGCACAGTAAAATATTAAAAACATTAATAAATAAATAATAATAATATACACTGTGCAATATATCATGCCATATATTGTATTGTTAAATACAAATATATATATATATATATATATATATTTTCCTTTCTAAATGCCACTTTCTCTTTAAGCTGCTCTTAAATAAGGATCTATGGTAGTAACACTTTTCGTAGTCTTGGAAGCCATTGTAACATGAATAAAAATTATCTAAGTTCAAGAACTGCGATAAAATGTCGCTAATAAGAACAGCAAAAATATTTAAAAGCAAAGCTGAGTGACAAATTAAAAAAAAAAAAAAAAAATAGGAGGCCTGGAGTAAGGGGGGCAATCAGCTGTTTTCACCGCTTAACAGTCATGATCTTCGGCTATCATTTTTATTTCCAATTTCGCTCCTCTCCCATTGAGTTACATCTGTTAAGAAATTGTATGCACGTACCTATAACTGTGTGGGAATATATTGTTCAGCTTGTTTCAATGATTGTGTTTCGCATTTGGTCATATCAGGTTTATTACCTGGTGCACATTTTGAAATATAAAGGAATTTTTACCTTCCTTGTAAACCGTGCGAAACTGAAACGGTGGATGCCGACGAGGATATGAATATATATTTATTTTGAAATCGGAGTTTTCCAATTAAGCGTTCGATAAGAATTCGAAAACAGTAATAAGAAATAGATTATTAAATAAATTCATAAATGTTGAACACCATATGTGAATATTAACACCGCACACATGTGTTTATCAAATCCCATACTGGCATACTAGTATAAAACTGACTTTCGTCATAACGAACAAATCGGCATCCAAAAATTAACTGCATGCTATAAATGAAAATGTTAAAGACACTAATAATAAACAGAAACAAAATATAATTTTTACTGAAACAATATCTAATTAACAAATGTGAAAGAAAATAATTTTAAAATTAACTGAGTAAATTTTTAGAGGTGACCTCATGCAATTATTTGGTTTCCTTCTTTTAAGCATTTTTAGACTGCATTTCTCATAAACTTTATAATAAAACGTTAATTTATTAATGACTATTTAAAATTATATTAAGTTTCTTTCTTATTTATTCAGCTAAAATTTATTAGTTCATTCAAAAATATGAAGTATAGAAGTAAAAGAATCTCTCTTTCTTCTTGCACTCCAAAATCATTATGCGAAAATGCGTTTACAACTTTTAAAACCTGAAAACGCATGATGATGAGATGTTTTCGTCATGCAATGACTTGTAAGTACTTTATTTCTTACCACGATATTTTCGACGACGATGTTTTTAAACTGCTAAGATTTTTAAACCGTTTTAGTTTCGACCGCGATAATTTGCACCACGATGTTTTAGAACTGCGATGTTTTTGCCGCCATGTTTTCGACGGACACCGTTTGCACCGTATTTAAAAAAAAGTGTTTATTAAATGTTTAAAGCAGTCGGTTATATTTCATATACATATATTAATATTTAGCTTACATTATTTTTTATGCAGAGAAAAATACATGCACATACAGCTGTTAAAATTATTTCTAACAATTTTAGAGCTTAATTAATTATTAATGTAATGATATTGCTGCATACTGAACGTTTTTCTTAAGTGAACCTTATAAAAGTGATTTTATAATATTATAGTTATAAAAATGAAGGATAAGTGAGAGCGACTAAAGTGACCGTTATCGAGGCTTTAGGTATGAACCAAGGGTGGGAAACTTCAAGACGATAGGAGCCGCATGCTAGATTCATAAACATTCGAGAGCCGCAAGCTCAAATTTATATCGTTTCCAAAATAATAAAGCAAATTGTGAATATTAGAAATGCTTTTGAAGTAAATTCATGAAAATTTCTCAGTTTATATGTGGTTAACATAGTTGCATATAAATATGAATAAATAATTCTTATATCTCCTGCTCTGTGTTCAGAAATTTTAATTCCAAGGAAATATAAATCTGTAACTCTTGTACAGTGCAACTGAGAGTTCTTCCTTCAGGTATAAAAACCAAAGGTTTTCTTCTAATTTCCTTTATCGTCCTCTTTTTATAATTATTATTGTTTGATCTTAGTAAATGTAAACCGAAATCAGAAGCATATATACTGGTTTACAACTACGCGAATAATTTTTATTTGAGTGAATTATAAATGATTAATTAAAAATAATATCCAGTACTTTATCCTACTCTTTTTTAACTCATAACCAGGCTTTTCGAAAGAATATATTAAAAACCATAGGTCAACGTTCATTGCAGAGTAACTGTTATTGGAGAAAAAAAAATTACTTAAAAATACGTTATTCATTTTTTTGCATAAAAATTCATTTTGTTTTCCCACACAATGAACACGAGGATCAACATACTGAGATAAAATTTAACTTTAAGTAACTGAATTAATTCATTAGACGAGAAATAGAATACAAATTACGCTCAAATTGAGGCATTCGAATCATCAGATCTCGGAAATCTTCAGAAAGACTTTAAATTCCAAACATCGGATTTTAGAACTTCTTTTATCACTTGAATCCATTAAATCCGAACCTAAGGAATCGTTAAACATTTTATCTTCAAACTTGGCTATTTTACAAAATTAACAAAGTGGCTATTTTTACTAACGCCTAGTCTAGAAGAATCCATTAAAAAGAGGATGATTACTACTCGAACTTTTAGCCATAGTTGTTGAATTTTGAGCTATTTTTCAAATACAAAGTAATTCAAAAGTAATGGTTCAGAAAAGAAATATACCTGTGATACCTTGGATTGGATTATTCAATTATGGGAAAGCACACGAGAGTCTGCCTAAAGGGAGGGATGCCTTCGTATAGGACTTTCTAAGGGAAACTTATTCGTATACACGTTACACATGGGGAAAACCACGAACACGACCATGCAGCCAGCCCGTTTGCGGGATTCGAACCTTGGACCGAACTACCAGTTTTCAGGGTCTTTACCTCTCGGCCGCTGGTGGGTGCACTTGTGACTACTTACTGTAATGAATTCATTTCACAAATAGAGGATATTATGATCGTACAGTTCTCCGCATTTCTATGGACATGCACAGATGTTCGATGTGAAGGCCTTTTGTGACACGATAGACATCTACTCGACAGTTTTGTTCCGAAGTTCGTGCGAAATAGTTACATGGATTCGTTTTATTCTGTCACCTATTGGACCCGTAAAGGCGGTCTAATGCAGTTTAAGACTTGCTGCTACGTCTTGAATTTCGAAGTAAGATAACTCAGAAGAAAATTTTAAATAAGCATTTCCTTATTTTATTGTAAGTCTAATGTTTACACGACCTGTGCACAGAAAATAACTCTGAAATGAAGTTTGAAATGGAGTCTGTAGTCATATGAAGATAGTTCAGAAAAGTTTACTTAAAATGTGTAAACGTTTACGGGACAAACTTTCATAGACATTTTCCATTATTACATGAAATTTGTAGTGAATCTGTCAGTGGAACATAGTACAACTTTCCGTTAGCTACTAGACATTCATTAAATAGTATTAAGCATATGTGATAATCGGAAATTAGGTAGGCAAGAATTGTCAACAAATAAAAGAAGTGTAATGCTGGCATCAGAGCCGCAGCAGCCAGTGAAGCTGTATTGAGCGGCAGTACCAAGAGGTGAAAAAATTTGGAAATACGGAGCAGCAGAAAGCCTAGTATCGGCTCTAAGCTAGAGCGCTATTTATATCGAGCTAGAGGGAAATAAGGTGTGTGTGTGTGTGATTATGGCAAAGCCTCGAGGGCTATCTGCCTAAGAGGAGGGGTGCCTTCGTGGAGGACTTTCTAAGGGAAACTGGCTCGTATACACGTTACACATGGGGAAAACCACGAAAACACCCATGCAGCCAGCCCGTTCGCGGGATTCGAACCTCGGACCGAACTACCAGTGTTCAGCGACTTTACCGCTCGGCCGCTGGTGGGCCCGAGGGAAATAAGGTCATAACAATGTAAGATAAAATATCACAAGTTAAAACCATTTCACTCGCATCAGTGTGTCGTATTTTGACAGAAACTTTGGAGAATAGAGACGTTTGTGTTCAGTTGATTCCTCATTGCTTGATGCAATGTTATTCATATGAAGATTTGATGATGAAGGTAAAAGATTTCGGTCTTGAATGACATCAATTCCTAAAGGATGATTTGGAAATATTGAATAGAACTAAAATTTCTGTCAATCCAGTGGTTTTCTCCTCCACTCCAATTATTTCAGCACTCAATGGCATAATAAAATATGATCTTTACCTACGATTTTCAAGGAATTAATTTGAAAGATAGAGTTTAATGGGGAAAAAGTGTTCAATGAGCATTTTACTATACGTGCTTTGGAACACTAAGAAAAATTGCGTAAAAATGACCTCAATTGCTTTTAATTCTTAAGGACAGCCGTAAAAAATTGAAACAAGTCTTCGAACCAAGTACGCGAGATATTCACCTCACCAAAAATAAAATTCCCGGATTTAAATTTTTTTGATAAATTGAAACACTAAACTGCAGTGTGAAAGAGATTTCTTCAGCAGTTATTCAAGCCATTCAAGGATTGAACAAAAGTGTTACCCAACAATAAATAGTAAATCTTTCAAATGAATCACAACTGTTGTGAATAATGGGATCACAAGGCAGAAACAGCTTGAAATAAAATTAGCTTGAGAAAAATATTACACAGCATTACTTTTTAGATCAACTTCGTATTTGTATATTTTGTGATGTTTCAATGACCATTACGTCCTCAAAACGTAACGGACAGAAATGAAATTATTCGCAGTTTCATTTGGTACTGCGAAGAGATCGATCAAATTAGTACATACATAATATAAGAAATTAAATTAATGATCAATAAAGAAACGAGTCATTGCATAGTTTCAGTTTCAAATTCCATTTATATTCCAAAAAACTAAACTATTTATTGAAAACAAGTCGCATCTCAGAGGACAAAGGACCGGAAGTACCTCACGAGCCGCAGTTAATGTGAGGGAGAGCCACAATTTGTCCATGCCTGGTATATACTGATTTCCGTGGTTCTAGTAGCTCTTCGAGAAATTAATTAACTACAATAGCTTGTGCAGGGCGTAAACCTCATGTTTTGGATTTTGTCTATATCTTGCATTTGACTGTTGTTTTGCCCAATTTAAAGATTTTTTGGCATGTCTCTTTTCTCTCTTGATAATTTCAAGTGCTGTATTAATTATTTCCCTAAATTAAACTGAGTGTGTAATAGTTTTACAAAATTTTAATTTTTATATAAAATACAATATTCCATGTGATGTTTTCCTAAACTTTACCGACGTTTGAATTTAAAACTCTTGCTTAAATTAGCAGTTATTTTACTTATCGTAGAAATTTGTTTCGATTCAAATAGCTGCACCTTTCGTATATATGCACAATTTAAAAAATCGTTTTTATCGGTATAAACTTTTTATAGTTTGCTAGAATTCTTATCATTTATCTCACACGCATGAAGATGAGCATAGGTGTTTTTTTTTAAAACAGAATTAGAGAAAAACAGAAATAAATTATAATTATTAAATTATCATGCAAAAGGGCAAAAAGTTAAGAAAGAGAATTTCCAGCAAGGCTGAGTGATGTGATCAAATTACTAATCGAAAGATGAATATTTTTTAACATATTTGTCAATGCCGTTTGTAAAATATATTTAGGTTTTTCTTGAATTTTCTCTCATTTATTTGTTATATCCGTTACAGTGGTTAAGACTGAATATGTATATAAATCCCTGAAGTAGTGAACATTTTAAAATCTGCTGTTTGGTTTTTATGAACAACATTCTTAAATATTCTCTAATTGTAAATCTCTAAAATAATTGTTAGATATATTACGTAAGAATTTATACAGTATATTCTTTCATCATCTAAGTGATAATGTTAATTATCGGATGTACTTTACCCCTTGTAATGCGACCTCCAATCGGAGAAGGGTGTACTTATTCAAATCTTCAGAAACACTGAGCGAATTGCATAAACTGAACCTTTAATTGTCCTCAAAACTCGCTAATTTTCTTCTAGAATAATTGCTTAGAAATGTTTCAAAAGTTTAATTGATTATTAAAGGAGTATGGGAGCTCGGCGATGTATAATCGATTTAATTATTTAGTGCAATTTCAAGGTTCAGCACGTTTCGTGTCCTGTTATTAATAGTTTTCGCTCACAAGATGGATTACAGGTAAAGGAGGGTAACGAAAAAAGGACCGTTGCTGGTATGTTTGAGATTGAAATAATATTAAAATTTTCTACTTGTACTTTGGTGCTAATCGCATTTCCTTTAAATATTTTGTCCGCTCTAAGTAATTATTGGTAGAATGCAGAATGTTTCATGTTTAGCTGAACATACGTAATTCATTAAAGTAATCAAGCAAACATTTAATCAGTACATTATTTCTTCAATATTCTTTAGCAGTTTAAATTCCATTGATTTTTAACTAAAAACTATATGAATTTGTTTCATTCCTAATGGGAGAACTGGATAATCTGGCTTCAGCGAAAATTTATGGAGTTTCTTTTTTTATAAGAAAATGCGTAATATGATCTGAAATTCTAGAAGCATTTTGAAATATTTTAATCTTATGAAAAATTTATATGCTATCCAATTATAATTTTTCTGCTTCTTATTCAGGTGAAATAAATTATTTGCTATTTTAAATTTCTGATTTTATTCATTTTTTGTGTCCAAGACTCAACTGTTTTTAGCATTATCTCATGTGAAGAAAATATTCTGTACCTTGATTTTTAAACCAATAATCTGAATGGATATGAGTAAAAAATATCTCTCCTAATTTTTTGTAAATTTGAATGAAATATTGATAAATTGAACTGAAACTAATAAATTAGTTTTAAAAAAACAGTGAACATTTATTTAATCAGAGAGAGTTTAATCCGAGTTTCAAAGGCCTACTATA
Source organism: Stegodyphus dumicola (assembly GCF_044657685.1). Taxonomy (NCBI): domain Eukaryota; kingdom Metazoa; phylum Arthropoda; class Arachnida; order Araneae; family Eresidae; genus Stegodyphus; species Stegodyphus dumicola. The sequence continues at coordinate 90,236,621 of NC_140772.1, read as the reverse complement.
GACGAATTTTTCAAAAAACCATGCCAAATGAAATGAAATTATTAATATATATATATATATATATGTGTGTGTGTGTGTGTTTGTGTGTGTGTGTATTGAATATAAATTTTAATAGTAGTAATATCGATTCTAATTATTTATTATGTTATTCTTAATACAATAAATTTGTGCAATTCCATTTTTCGGTATAATACAAAATAAAAACAAGTTAGCAAAAACTGTTGTTGCATACAGCGTTTTCAGATTCCAGCAGCCAGTGTTTTGAGATATACAAATTAGGAACCCTCCAATAGCTGAATTGGGAAGGCCATTAAACACACGTAGTGCGCTTGGATTGGATACCTGCAATTTATGAAATTAATTAAAAATTTTATCATAATAGCAGGCTACAAGATCAGTAACCACAGAAAAAATAGAAAACATATTAAATAACAAAGTTAGAAACTCTTTAAAATACAAAGCATTGAACAGTAACTAATCATTTAATATAAAAAATAATTCATATTCCTTCTATATGTTTGAAATTTACTTTTCGTTAATAAAAACAGTTTGCGTTAAAGTATCTCTTTAAACTATATTTTATGTTATCTTGTATCTTCAAATTGTATTTCATGTAGTTTAACTAAAATGTGTTATGTTATACCAATCGTAAATCCTTGTAAGTAATTTACTAAAGGATAGTATATCAGTGTAAAACAAATACATTGAATTCAATAATTAATGCAATTCTGCATTAATTTGAATAAAACAGATTAATAGTTGATAAAATTCAAGCTTTTTTAAAGTGGAGCCTTTACATTTATAGAAATTAAGACCAAGCTGTAGCTGAATTTTTCATTTAGTTTAATACATATCTTTGCACTATTCATATTTCTTACTTTAAATATGCATAGGTAGGGAAATCTTGCCACAGACCAGATAAATAGAATGCTTAGTTGTAAATAGTTGTTGTTTTAGAATCATCATCTTTTAAAATTTTCCTAACATATTTTGAATAAAAGAGATTATTTGAAGTTTAGATTTTCTCTCGAAATTATTCTACCAAAATTTGCTTCATTTCCACACGTTGCCCTTCTCGTACGTACCTCTTCAAAATTTAACGCGCTCGATAAATTTCCTTAAAACATAACGCTTGGAGCAACTGAGATTTGTCCTACCAAAAGCTTCAGATTAGAGGTTTCGCTATAATATGCAACTTTTAATTTTTCAGCCAAAATTCCTATATTACGCACAGTTTCGCCTGTCTAGATTGAGACAGTATAAATAGTTATAAAAACGCTTCAATATCATGGTAACAACCAATAAGAAATGATAAATTAGTAGAATAGAGATTAGAAAAGCTGAAGGCATTAGTCAAAATGCAGCCTTTCATAATGAAGAATATAACGTACGATCCACAAGTAACAGAAAAAACAAAAATTAAATTATTTGAAAAGTATATAATAGACTGTAGCATAATGCGGGTTTTAGAGAAATGCACAGACAGGTATGGGACGTTTTTATGATGAAAGATATTTTTGCACAAATAGTTGCATTTCTTTTGATTAGTATTTCTACAATTGCGTCAGATGTCCGTACAATGGTGCAGCGCAATTCACAACGCAACTAGAATTACAAATGTTCAGTGAGATGACTATCATGCACAGGAATGACCGTCCAACACAGCAATATCCTCAACACTCTGAGAGTTTAGCTAAAGTACTTGTCATATACTAGCAATTAACTTATTTCTATATGACCAGTAAAGTCGACCACCTTCTGAACACCTGTGTAAAAAATTAACTGTTCATAAAATAAAAGATTTTGTTAAAATAACACATTCCATGTCTTTCTGTGCTTTTCTTGGAAAAAAAAACGAACTTTGATACGTTCTATATTATTCGAATTATTGAAGTTTTACTTTTTGTGCTATTTTTTAATCGCTGTACCTACAGACAGATGATGTGCTGTTAACCACATATATGTTTGACCAACAACTTGCGTTAAAATGGGAACACAGCTTATTGTTTCATACTAAAACACGTAACAAACTCCAGTTTAAATTTAAACTCTAGTTTGCTTATGCTATATTAATTTCCGCTAGATTATTTTACTAAGCTGTCATATAATGAATATAATAATAGTATAAAATTGAAACAACTAAAATATTTTGTAGTAAAATATAATATGAAATTCACGTTATAAATTTCAGCTGAGGAGTATCCAAAAGGGAAAAGCCTCAGTTCAGAGATTTTCTGTTTGCATAAGGTAAAAACAGAAGCGTTGCTTTTAGTCTACAAGAAATCTTCTTTCCTTAACTTAAATTCATTTATATATTCAAAACTCCTCTTATGTTCATATTCCGGAACAAGCAAACGGAATAGTAAGGATATGGAACAGATTTTTAACACGACCAAAATACATGTTTATTAAACTATACAAATTTACGTTCTGATGGCCTATGATACATTGATATTATAAGTGCTCTGGCTTTCAAACGCATGTTAAAAGATAGATAGTAGACACACATACATAGATAGGTGAATAAATACACACATAATATAAAATATGTACTGCTTAAATGCACAGTGAAAAATGCCAATGCTTAATTCTGCTTAGTTTACTTATAAACTAATACACTGAACAACGATTTTCATAAATCTATACCAATAGTGATATATAAATTACAAATCTGAAACCTCCAGATTAAAATGTAGTCATTCGAAGAGTTAGATAATACAATTTCAAAATGCAAAAATTAATTAAATGTTAGAATTATAAAAAGCGTAAGATTAAAAAGAAACTACAATTTGATATTGGTATGCATATTTCAATTTAACTCCTGAAATAATTTTAATTTAATCAGCTAAGCCAATTTTCAAATTTAAGAATGAACAAATCAGAAATTGAATATACAAGACATAACTTCTGGTATTGAAAATGAGTTGCTCAAAAATACAAGATTCAATGGCAGAAAATAATCCTTGCTTTAAATTGCATCAGAAATTATCAATACGGGTGAAATTGTATACTTATGTAATAAAGGGAAAATTTAATTATTCAAAACGAAGCTATGCGTTCATTTTACTAGACAGTGTACCCCCGAGGTTTACAATTTAAGTACTTCAATAAAATGGCAATTCTTCCTATTTTGCCAATTTCTGTAGTCATTAAAAGTATGTCTTATGTAACATGTATTCAGTACTGATACCATTTTATGTTTATAGTTTCATTATTATTATCAGTATTATTTAAATGATTTTAAGCTGCTATATATATTACAAGAAGATATCACTTTAATACGAAGTGTTCTGAGTTTAAAGGTGGCTTAAGCAACGAAGAAATTTAACATGATAGGCCGTTATAGATGCCTTCTCGGTAAAAGAGGTAGGTTTACCTATTAGTGATTGAAAACCCTTTTGGTGGGTGTTAATGATTTCTCGTGCAATGCTAAGAGAAAAAAAAAATTTAAAAATGAAATAAAAACATGTAAGTACTATGTAAGTATGAACGACTGTATGCTTTAGATGTTTTATTATTCAAGATTCCCAGATACAATCTTAATTTATTAATGATCTTCGAGTGTCGTGGCGTATGCATGAAAAATAGATTATTTTGTTTTCATATCAAATAGCATTGTATTTTTAGATTATTGTATACTTTGTTCTATTATTGATATTATCATTATTATGTGAGTGGTCAACCATAGTTTTAAAATAAATATATGTATTATATACAACAGAATAGCGCACATCAGAAATGAATAATTAAGAATTACAAGTTCTAACTTAATATCGGTAATAATAACTACATTAACTATATAATTGCATTAAATATATAAGCAAAAGAATACTGAAGATCAGACAGTTGTGTAGCAATTAAGGAGTTATGAATGGTACGTTAGACAATAACCATTGTTCTGCAAAATTTAAAACTTCAAGTTAAGAGCAACCTTTAATCACTATCATGTATTAATAATAAATTATGTTGTCTGTAAGATGAGATATTTATCTTGCTTATACCGCTTAACAAAATAGAGCATTTATGCTGTGAGTTTGAAATTGTATCCAGTGCTGAAGAGGAAGTTGCTATTTCGCGTTAATTATAAAAGATGGCTTTAAACTAATTAATTATATGAATTATGATATCAAGTTCGCCCACAAAATAAAAATTGATTGCTGTTATATGTCTAGTTTTAACTGCTGTGTTCTGAATTAGAGCTTTTGATTATGTAATATATCAACCATCATTGTAAATCTGAATCTTACATCCATCAGGAAATGCTCTACAAGAAATATTCTAGATATTGACTTAAATAGATTTTAGTGAGATTATAAGGTATTTCTCCCGCCTTCTTAGCATGCCTTCGTAGTGAAGTAGTCAGCACGCTAGGCGCGTATTCCCGAGGTTCGTGTTTCGATTTCAGGCGAGAGCGTTGCTAATTTTTTATTACTCTTGCTTTAAAAATAACCTAATGACTCTAAAAAATGAATAATTAGTGTATACAATCGTATAATTAGTGTATATGCTGAGAAATATTCGAGTCAATATGTCACATAAGAACTGAATTGAACATGCTCGTTTTTTGATGGTACGCTCATTCTTTGAAAGACTATATTCAGAAACTTTAATATTTTTATACGCAGTTATAAATGTAATGGAATCGTAATACATTTGATTTAATTTATTTTAAAATCTATTATTTATTTAAATTTTTATTTTTTTATTCATTTAATTTACTTTTAATTATTTTAAAAAGCACTGGAACTAGAGTCTCTCCTGTTAAATTGTATATCATTGATTCGTCTCAGTTAAATTCACATGCAGACCTGCATTATCCTAAGGCATACGTAGAAGATTGTTTAAAGGTATCAGGATAAAATGAATTAATTTCTCTCTCACAAATATATATATATATATAAAAGAGTTGTTAAAGTTTTTGAGATTTTTAGAGTTAAGTTAAATATTGATCAGTGTATTGTCGAATCATTATACTTATTTTTAAAATTACATAGCACTTTATATATATTATAACATATTTAAATATTGTGTACACAGCTGGACATAGTCTAATCACTTACACTATGAGAGCAGACAAAGTATCTGAGATAATTCTTATCGTTTTCAACTTAAATGGCTGTTGTGGAGAAACATGGAACCCATCCCATCAAATGCATTTAGTGACAAATTATCGTGCGACACGTTTTAGTTTCTTGCGTCTTTGCGAAGACATTAGATATTTTTCAGAACAATAAAGACAAATCAACTATGCTCTTGCAGGAAATAAATTATTGATTTTCCAGTTGCTAGCCAGACATGCAAACTACTTATATCACGAAAGCATACACAGGAGGAATGAGAAAATTCCTCATAATTATAAATATACAAAACGTTTCATGACGATTACCTCTCAAAGTTTGACTTACTTGAGTGAAAACCGAATCTTAGGGACGTGGGAGGGACTCTTTTAGCAAAATTTCATTGCATGCATTTTGAACCCTCTCTAAGATGTCCACTCGCGATACCCTATGCCTTTTGTTATGTATGCATATAGTCATTCGCCTAAAATAGATATTTTTTATAGCAATGACATTTTTATATTCATCTAAATACTCGTCTTCTTCAGAGGTGGTTGGTAGGAAGATGATCGTAATGAAAGAGTCCATTGTACTGTTTTATACATAATAAAAAAGAAAGCTTAATTATTTACGTCTATAGATATCAGGTAACTTTTTTTTTCAGTCCTGTATGCAGGCTGACACGTGTGAATATTATAATCTCTTATTTCCTATTCTCTACAGATTATAACTGTTTTACTCTACTTTCATTAAACTATTCATATGTAGAGAGCATGAACGCATTAGCACAGCGGAGACAGGATAAATGCAACTTATCTGTAGTGCTTGGAGATGAAGAATAATTGAAGTAGTACCTTCCCCATGTCAATGAGTCGAACTCTTGATTTCGATTAAGCTGTTGTACAGCCGTTGTTCTATTAAGCTGTATTACAAAACAAGACCATATAGGAGGCAAGACTTTAATTCTTAAGACAAATAAGATAATTATGAGGGAAAAATTGTTTTAGGTTTTTACATTTTCAACAATATGCAAATTTGGTGTATGCTTAATATTTCATGTAAAAGAAGAAAGTGACCGTTTGCTATCAGATTTTCTATACAAGTGCTATTGTAAAACTACTGCAAGCGAGCCAGCTGGGAAGAGCTTCAACAGGAGTTTTCATGGCAGCTGAATATTAGAACTAATATACAGCAGCTGTTAATTAGCCGTCCAAGCATCACCAACCACTATACTGGTTGGGAGGTCTTGGGTTTCTGGTTCTGGAGAAGACAAGACTCCTGGGTTCGGAAACCGAAGAAGGCATGGATATTTGTTAAAGTAAATTGTATATGCTGAAAGGAGACACTTAAACCGAGCCGAAAATCTTCTCGAGAGGCTGAGATAATGGAAGAGAAGTCGGAGACTCCCGAACTGCTTCCTGGGGGTGTCCTCTCTCAGAACTGATCGAAAATGCCCAGTTAGTGCAGAGGGAATATACCTGTGCTACCAATGGTTAATTTCTGATATGCTGCTCATTTCTACCCGTACCTGTGCATGCTGACATTAATTTATGATTCTATTATGACGACAGACAAAGAGCCGGATTCACCGTTAAGTACAATAAGCATGTGATTAGCGCAGCAAAGAAAGGCGGCACCACAAAATGGCTGTTAGGAACTCAGAAAAAGGGGGAATTACAGAATTTACCATGGATGTATAGACCAGCTAATGAAAACTGAGAGGAAAAGAATGAAGAAAAAATATTTCACGAAAATGTATTTGAGCGAGCTAAAAATTTTGAAGTGCGTAGAAGCTCTGCGAACCATCATCAGCCTCCAGCCATACAAATGCGGTTTCAACTTGCGGCAAAGGGATTTCACAGCAAGCAATCCTCCTAATCCTCAAATCGTGCCCTTTTTACGTTTCGAGTTTGTTAAACACGTATCTGTTATGAAAGCTAATTTACGTATTCTGCTTACTATCCTGTTAGTTGCACACTGAAATAATAACACTTTTATTGTATTTTTTCTTTTGGTTTTGTGAAATAATCTTGATGAAGGAATTTAATTAGAAATAAAATGGACATTTTTAGAAATTCGCAGTAGTTTTTAAAATTATGTTTAACAATCGGTGAAAGAACCATTTGTAGCTATAAATAACCATAGCCATTTGAATGAATCAGAGATTGCGAGAAAACACGCTCAATAAATTGAAAGGTTTAAATCTGTTTCATTTTTCAACGTTAAAACTAGAGAAAGGTCTAGCAAAATTTTCCGAGACATAATTTCGTTATTTAGAATAATTTTCAGCCCCATTTAGAATGTAATGTACATTCAAGTTCAAATTTGAATTTGCCATTGCATACGCAAAAATAACGGTATTCCATGAAATATGCAATCGATATAAATCAGTTTTGGCGGGAATGTATAAAGCTCAATCCTAATTAGCATAATCCCATCAAAAGTAGTCAAATGATTTTCAAATTAAGACATATTGTATCACGCTCTGCACAAAGTTAGTATCTGATTGTAAGTATGTATTGCAGAGTTTGATTTCAATGTAAAAGGACTCAAATACTTTCTTATGGTGTGAAAGTTCTCACTTTTTCACTCAATTGCATTTTCACTGTGGCAACGGACATTGGCTAAAAATAAATTGACCGGTTTTGAAATTCTTTCTCTCTTCTCTCTTTAATGTTACGCTCGCACGCGTGAATGGAGGCTACAAGACACGTTTGGTAACTTTTTTTGTTCAGGGATATAACTATCGTCAGCAAACCCTCGTGAATCTTCGTATAATAGCTTATTTTTATACCTGTAAACGAAATCGACTAAGCAGCGCATTTTGTCAAAAAATAGCTGGACTGTTATCACTCCTACCTATATCTACAGCTTTCTGCAAGCATGACTTCGAAATTTAAGGAGCGACTTTGGCAATATTTGCAGGTTTTACTTACTTCGATGTTCTCTTCTACATCGACCAACTCACGAATGTCATTAAGTGATTGGTGTTCTTAGGTTTCTTGTAACCAAACATGTATCTAAATTTATACTACAGCGTTAAAATTATGAATAAATACGTGCTTTACAGGTGAAGATACAAAGCGCTACTTTTTGTACTATACATGGGTAAGTCAGCATTTAACCTTTATATAATTTTAGGTTATTAAGACACAGTAAACGGAAATCTAATATTCCGGTCTATTCGAGTTAGTGTCGGTCCCAACGCAAACATAGTAAAATAATATTTTATTAATCTCTTCTTTTTGTATTATTGCCTGTAAAATTTTAACGTATATGCATCCGAAATATCAATTGGAATAATCTGTGAAATGGCGAATTAACGGCCGTTTCGAAGCAGGGCAGAATAATTACAGAATCACTGACGTATGTGAATATTTCACTTCAGGTAGTCTCTTTGCTATGAACACAAATTTAGAACTTTTAGACTGTTGTAAAGATGTCTGAAGAAGGTCGTAAATGAATAAGAATAACTTCTTAAAACTCATATCTGGTAATAACCGTCGAAACAGGAAATCTAGGAAATCTACTGCTCGGCAGTTAAGTTTAGATCTTCCAGCCGCTTCTGGAACTGTTGTATCAATACGGCAAACTGCACATAGACAGCTTACTAAAGAAGGCTTAATAGGAATCGATGGCAGAAAGTCATGTTATGCGTTTCACGTTCTTCACAATTAAAGACGGATCGCTTTAATTGGTACAAAAAGCAACAGAACTGGGGTGAACAGCAGTGTTATCTTTATTGATCAGTCGAGGCTTAGTTTAACATTTGATTCTAAGTGTCTTTACAGCCGAAGAGAGTCAGGAACACGAAATCTTCTTTGAAACGTCGTGACGTTTTCATTAATATAGCTGTGATGGTATGGAGAGAAACAATGATCGACGGACGTACGCCTCTATACGTTTTCAATAGCTGATAGGTGCTTAAGCAGATATATCCGGATGATTTCTTTGAACCTTATGCAAGAATTTCCAGAGGTGTATATTGATCCTATGTTTCATTTGTGGATGATAATACGTATGCACATCAAGCAAATATTGTGGTTGAATTCCTTAAAATTAAAGACATTGAGTGAATATCGTGGCCAACAAACTATCCCAACAAGAAAACCCATAGAGAACTTAAAGCACTACCTTGGAAAAGCAGATGACGGAGAAAACCTTTTTCTAGAGAGGGTAAATGCCCTCAACACCGCATTGTCGGTGGAGTGGACTTTAATTCTCCAAAGTGTGGCTTACATGTTTATTGGTAGCCTGATAATAAGCTGTTATATGTGTGTACAAGACAGAAGAGACTACACCCATATGAAATTCATAAGATTCAATTTTATTTGGCGTTATTCTTTCTTTTTAATTCTCCGTGTAATTTCTGAACAATCCTTGTAGCATGGAAAATTGTTATTCTTCCGTGGTACAGTTTAATGTAATATGCAGCGCTCTTACATTTTTCAGCATTCCATGCAAATTCACAAAATTATAGTTCATAGTTTCTCAGAAATTCGTTTATTCATGCATATAAAGCTAATTTTGGACATGAGTCTACATCCTGCTTTAAAGCTGAAAATGCAAACAGCTGTAAATTTTTCACAATGGCAATGCGGCGTATTAGTGACAAGTTGGATAAAAAATAACACTGACATTTTGATAAGCATTCTTATTTCGGTATAATGCCAAACTGCGAGCATGTTCAGAGTTTTCCTTGTTGTTTAACGCAAACATCAACTTATTTCAAAACATCCCACACGAACAGGAACACATGCCCTTTGGCAGTTAACCCACAAAAATAGAGTACTGTTTCGATAGTACAGCACAGGGCACACTTATCTCTTATAATGGATTAAATAACAATAACACTTAAAGTACAACAAACCAGTAAGTTATTAATTTCGCAGATCTTTTCTAACTCCTTTGATTACTTTTCACAAGTACGCATTTACTAATAATAGTAAATTTAAATGCATGCTAGTGAAACATGAACTCATCTTCTATATTGTGAATTTCAATGTAATTGTCAAATACATTAATTACATTAGCACAGCTAATTACTTATACAGACGCCAGGAAAAATTGACACGAAACAATGCAACTTTAATCATGAATTATAAATTATAAAACTAGTTCGAAAGCCTAAGTTTCAAAATCTGCATCATGATAAACCAGACAAAAGTCTTTAAATGCAATTTTTTTCCTGTTACAAATTCGTTGCTAAGCAACTTCCTTTATTAATTGACATGAATAGAGATTATCAATCTTGAAATTTAAAAGTTCATAAACTTTAGTAAAGTATGAATTATCGAGAAACTTTTATTTGCTTGTGTCAAATCCTTTCAGAAGGATATTTACACATCATCAAATGCTCTGAATCAGATTCTCTTTAAAAATTCAAAGATGAAGTTTTTTATTTCTGTGATGGAGGTGAAAGAATAATGAGCCTTTTCATTATTGTTCGTTTGTTGATCACAATAGCCAGTTAATTGTCTGAGAGTATTTATACGTTCATGAAACTCTTTCAGCAACATTCTGAATTTTAAAATATTTTGATGGTGATTTATATATATATCTATACATATGTCTGACGAAATTAAAATATAAAATAAAATTACAGATAAAAGCTTTCAAAAAATTATGCAGCGCCATGTGGATAATTAGAAGTTAGTTAAACAGTTTTAACTTTTTGTTTATTCATTTTGAAAGCTTTTCTTAGTTAAAATAAAACATCCCGATAAACTTCTCAAATGCAAATAAGCGGATGTTAATTTAACTTAATTTGCCGCAAGGAATGGCGAACCATTTCGACTGACTGAATATCATTTTATTTTTAATTCTTTCATATCATATAAGGGATATTTTAATATATAAGAGAGAAAATTTAACTTTGGATATCGAAAATTAATTTCAGCGAACGGGCTGGCTGAAAGGTTGTTTTCGTAGTTTATGCCTTGTGTAGTGTGGATACGAGACAGTCTCCTTTAAAACATTCTCCACTAAGGCACTCATTCCCTCATGCAGATAGCTCTAGTGTTCTTTGCCGTAATCAACTAAAGCAAACTAAAATATACTAGTTCTGAATTCTTCCGTATATACTATTTAAGCATTAGTTTGTATAACGTAATTGTGCGATAATTGTGGGAAATATCAAAATTAATTTGCCTTATTATCAATGAAATTACGTTAAATGGGTTTTCGGCAAAGCTATATTCAAAGGGTTCAGTAGAACTATGTTCAGTGTGTTTTCTTCCAACTGAGTTCAATGAGTTTATGTTTAAAGGGTTCGATGGAACTGTCTTCAATGGATTTTAATCAAGCTATGTTCAATGGGTTTATATTCAGTGAGCCTTCGCCAATATTTTGTCACTGCTGCTTGCAAGCAAATGGTAAAATGGAATTTAAGATCAGAAAATTTAAAATGTTATGAATATTGTTGTCTGAAGAAGAAAAAAATCAAAATCAAAATTTCTAACTCTAGAAATTGGCTTTCGAACTGTTGTGAGATACAAATATTTTGGAAATTTTTAATCCCGATTGCATAGAGGTAATACATCACATTGTCATAACCTGACGTGTAAACACTTAAAATATGCTAGTTTCAGAATCACATCTTGACGCTGAAGATCTCTGTATTTATATGAGTGTCAAAAATTATATTAAAGTAAATGTAGTAAAAGATTACTTCCAAGTCTTTCGAAAAAACATTTTGTAGTGCGCTTTATCAAATGAACTGCACTTGGCCTTTCTTGAAATAAAAGAGGGTACTTTAATTTTGGGGAAACGGAGAATTTTTTCCCTCCTTTAAAATGTAATTAAATGATTTTTATTTAAATTCTCGAGAAAACTAAGAGTTACGTTAATGTTAGAAAATCAAGATTTCATTTAACATTTAAAAATTCCTTTCCAAGTACGGCATGATTTAGCATTTTTAAACACTTCAGAAAGAATCGAAGCTGAAGGTGAAATTTTTTCGCGAATCACGAAGAAATCGAATGAACTATCTATTTCCTTTGTTCTAAAAAAAAACAACATTCGACTCTTCGAAGTCGTTTTTCTCCCTTTGATAAACTTAAACCAGCTTCTCTCATCTAAGTGAAAAAAAGTTGACACAGAAGAGAAAAAAAATCCAAGCAATTCAGAAGAAACTGGGACAAACATCGATTTAAACCTTTAATCTCTTTTTTTCCAATAACCTGTCTTTTTTCCGGTTTTTCTATACAGGATATTCTTCAAAAGAAAATACATACAGACTTAACATTAGTTGAAGGAAATTGATGAAACCCGGAGGGAAGAGAGATCTCATATTGTGTTTCTAAGACTACTTCTCGGACACAAACTCTTATTTTGTTTCCCTTGTGTCAGAAACACGTTGCAAAATGATCTAAATGATTTTTCAATCCCCAAGGTCCACACGTCAAAGTACAAAGTTGTGAGCTTGGAATTACTACAGAAAAGAAAAATCTGTCCTTTCCCATCTTGTGCCTGAGGTGACTATACATCGTGATTCAGTTTCGAAATATATCCTTGAGATCAGTAACGTATTTCGAATTTAATTTTCGAGGATGCAATCACCATGATAATGACAAAACTACCGTTGCAACAATTTTTCCATATAAAAATTGAATTTAAAAAATTATATATCTGCAATTAGATCAGTCTTAAGTATTGCACTATTATCTATTATTTTATTAATGACGGATATTTAAAAATGCATCATTCAAAGTGCATAAACGTTTGCATTATTTTTATTAGTTCAAAATTATTCCTAAATGTATTTTTTTTTTTTCATTTGCAACAAATCATAAAGTGATATTCATTGTACGTTTACTTCAGCCTGAAAAAGCTATACGAGTTTTCGTTGATTTACTATAATGCGTTGTTTTCCTTTTTCACTCAAGTCTGCTGCCATTCGGCGAAATGGGCGATAATTATTTTTTAAATTGCATCATCCTTTTATTGACTAACAAACTAAGCTATTTAAAGCAATAAATGCAGTTCTTAAGAATATTATGTTTTACGATTAAACCTGACTGATTTAAATTAAAATGCATTTAATATGATATATATGATTATAAACATTGAATATTTTTGATAAATGACGTTCACATATTTTTAACTTTTCAAACATTTAAAAGATATATATTATTAGTCTAAATATATATTCATCTTAGTATGCTATAAAATATTTCCGTCTTCCGCATGAGCCATTTCAATTGATAATCTCTACTAATAAATTATAACAAACTTTAAAAGAACCCCTTTGGGCTATCATTAAGATATAGTTTGTTAAACGTAATTTTTTGTTGCTTTATTTATATATTTTTTAATGTTTAAAAGTTCTTTTGCAGGCACATTTATAAATATACCACAAAAACAATCAATTTAAATGCGTTTGACATGTACTATTTCGTAAAAACTACTTTAGATATTTTAGTATAGAAAACGGTACTTTATTAGAACTCGCGGTAATGTTACTTAGATCTTCGAAAGTTTTGTAAATATTAAGAAACATATCTGCATCGTAGACCTTCTATTGCTGGTAAACTATTTTGCCCTTGAATTTTCTTTGTCAAAGCTGATATTCAGCATTCAAAATGCCAATACCTTAACATCTCTATGAATAAAAAGATTATTTTGACTATTTAAAATTATTTCAAGTTTTCCAGTTTCATGTAGGATAAGAGACGTATTTCTTGAGGGGAATAAAAATATTAAAAAAAATTAATATTCCTTTATTTTTAATAAAATTTTCTTTTACGTGAAAAATCACACTATCCAAGAATTGACTAAAAAGTGATATTCGATATTAGGAATTATGGGTTGATTCATCATATTAAACTAATGCAGCATTCCTTGCCTACCAGTTATAGAAGAGCAGTTTCATATTCTTCATTTATTTTCTTCAGAACTCTGGTAGACTATGAATAGTGTGTAACCGAGGAAACGCTTTTTGATTGTGCCAAAGTTCTTGTAGTTGTCTTACAATATGGCCAATTAAATGAAATGCTGCAGTGAGATACATCGGTTTAGACTCTAAATTCATGCTTAATGGTTACATATATGAAGATATTTTTCAGTTAAAAATAATGGAATCGCAAAGTTTAATGAAAAGTGGGTGTAGGTCTCAGAAGATAAATCTTTACCATGCAAGTGTTGTACTATACCTAACTTACACAACGAAGAACCGAATATTTTAGTAATTCCAGTATAAATATAATATATTCCTGTCACTTTATCAAACGAGTGAGACAATGTGTTATCTTCCTGAAGATAGGTATAAATTTGAAATAATTTCTTGAAAAACAGAAATTTTTGATATGTTCATAAAAAACAACATTTTTCTTACATTTTCATTCAATTGCAAATATCTTTAATGTAACGTGCGTCAGAAATTTCCATATTAAGAAAATTGAAAGCATAAATCTCTGAGAGTAGTGGAAAGAAACCTTTTTCTCACTTTGTATGTTTTTGACTATCTCAGGCATGGCTGCGACAGCAGTGTACTCCCAAACGTCATCAGAACTAGCGCAATCAAACCTGAAGTCATTCGCTCTAAACCTTCTCCGCATGTCGATATTATAAGTGTTAGGTAGAAAAACAATTTCTATGAAATTTTTTTTTTCAGGTTCTTCCACATACTTCAAACAAATAAATTGTTCTTGCGAAGTAGTATCTGTAGTTTCATCAATTATAATTTAAAAGCATGTGTTTTTATTCGTGTTTTCAACGATCTTTTCAAAAATAAATCTATTGCAAAGATTTATGATTTCATTTTATAATTTATGTAAAATATATCTTGATGTAGGATTCTGGATGATTCATTAAAATTCATCCTCTATACCTATTCGAAACGTAAGGAATTGGCGAAAGTTTCCTTCATTCTGATGAGATACAACACTATCATAATTTATATTCATTGGCCAGGAATCACCATGACTTCTTAGTGGATATATACTTCTCCTACCAAAGATCTCTAGTTTTGTTACAGGAATAAGCTTTTTCCCATTTTCTTTAACCTACAGTGCGCTGGCGATACCAGTTGTATGCAATTTTCATTATTTGTGGTCAATAACGATATTTTATAAAACATCACTCAGTTGCGAAAATACTCGTTCACTAATTGTCACAATGTCTGATTGTTTGATTGAGCTGCAAAGCCTTTGCCGAATATTACGTAACGTTTACCACACATTCCATCTTTAATTTTAAATTAAGTCAGAGAATAATATTCAAATAATAATTTATATTTAAATTTTCTGTTTACAATTTCGTTAAAATAGGGAAGAATTTGGAAACATATACTTCGCTTTTCATTTCAAGCGTTTTAAAAAGAATCAAGTTTTTTACGTGAGTTAGTTTACGATTTCAAAATTTAGTACATCATATTTCTAATATATCATCCTCAAGAGCGATTTTAATTTCAACTAAAAAATTCGCAGAAGTATAAACAATAGAAACAAAAGTACTTGTAGGAGTAGAACTTTGTGGACAAGATTCACTTGCAGCTTGCTGTTGTATCTTAGCATTTTCAAGTTATAGCTTATCATCACTCAGTATGCAATACTTCTTTGCTTGCATTTCGTTTTTCACGTCAGCTTCGTAAAAGTTTTTAAATAATTTAAGAAAGATTCTTTTCTTACTCATTCCTAAATAGTTCGATCGACCCGGATTTCTTCACTATGTCACTCTGTCTTTAAGCTCCTCATTAGTAAAATTTATAATAATTAATATCATTATGACCTGTTACTCTTTGCTAATACTACAAGCTAATAATACTTCGAGTCTGGAGTCTAAAGAAAAGATAAAATAAATATGCTCAATTTAATCAGGCTACCTGATATTCAGAGCTGTTTTAAAACTAATGGCAGAAACGTAATAAGAAAATAGTCAATGCCGTTTAACTACGGTTAGTACAGCGACGTTTCCTCTTCGGGATTACGTGGGACGACAAAAGTGAAGGCTTGTTGAAACAACGGGTCCTGTGTTCCTTAAGGAAGTTAAATGTCTATTTTAGTATCTAAATAGAGAGGAAAATGCTATCCAAATAGACAGAATACGTTTTGTAACGTTTATTCTGTTTTCGCCTATTTCAAAGCATAACTATCACGAATTGCTACCGTTGTAAGCTACATTATTCTACACTATTTTGAATTATCTTCAAGACCTAATAAGCAGAAAAGTATTTGATTTATAACTCTCATTAACAGAAAATTCACTTTTGGTGATTTTAATGAAAAGCTTAAAATAATAAACATCTGCAAGATTTATAACTTTTTAAATAAATACAAATGATCATCTTTATTTAAGCCGCATTCAATCAATTTGAATTATACTCAGAAAATGATAACCACAATAATCGTACGATTGATGATAATAATCGTAAATGAATAGCATATCAAATTTTATTGTATTCAAAAAGCGATCCGAGAGTGGAAATCTGTAGATAATTACACTTGTATCTAATGCTCATTACTCAACAAATTTCTGCAAATAGAGCATTTTAAAAAGAAGTGCCTCACTCAATGCGCATTTATCTTCGAGAAACTGAAACGTGCTTGAATTTTTAAGGTAGAGGAAAAAGATCATTGTCCCTCCTTCGTTAAGCACTGTAATTAACACAGCTATTTGGGACTTGTTTTATCACGAGTTAATTCTCCTAATGTATTTACTTGCAAAGCGTTTAATTAAGAGATCAGTTTAAAAGATTTATTCAAGCGTAAATTCGTGGCACGATATGTAATTACACGCCCGACTCTTAATGATATATCTGAATGCGAGACCATAGAGGAGCTAATAAAGAATTTAAACTGGAGGCTAATTAACGCCTTTTTTCAGAGTTTTTCCTATAAATGATTGTTCATATTTTAGTATTATAAATAAGGATATATTCTCCAATGTTTGAGGACTTTCAAAAGTAATATTTTAAATTTTATTAGTAATTAAATAAAAATAGCAAATGCCTGGCAATCTTACATTTTCCCTTGCTTCCTATGAACATAAAATTAATAAACTTCAGAATTGTGCATTAAGTTTCATTATGAATGCACATTAAAATTAAATATGTATCGAAAATCGAAAAAAATCGAAGTTAAGAATTTTTACTTTGCCCAAGTATTAACAGAAGCAGATTATAGTTTGTACTTATTTTAAAAAATTACTAATTATTCTACTAGACGTATTTTATAATGCCATAGGTAATTAACTCCTAATAATCTCAAAAACAATGAATGCTTTTAATACTTTGTTCATTGTGTTTCGCAGATGCATTAAAAGCGCAATTATTCGGACATCTGATACCGAAAACTTCAATTATATAGTTTACTTCTTCCTCTCGGGTCAGGTAATTTAAACAAATACTCTTCAAACAAGCTTCTTATTAATTTTCTATGTCTTTTGTGAATTTTCATTACTTTGAATAATATGAAAAGATAGTATTAAACAATACATATTTTATGAAGCTATCTCTGGTAACTAAGATTTTTCTTTATATATCCTGTTTAAATCGCAGTGTTGAAAAACACACTAAAGAGTAAAAGATCCTGGGAATCTTTACTTCTTTATCGTTAATACTAATGATTCTGATTCTCCGGATAGCCTAAAGATTTTGTTATTTAACGTTCTGATAATGTTAATGTGCTAAGTTCACAGGATCTTCTATAAATCACTACGTCCTGAGGTATGTGAAGATATCCTAAAAATGTTGTTTATCATATGATCTTGAGGGTTCTATCTCAGAATATTCTTGCTATATTTTCCTGTGCATATTTTTCAGGCATTCTGAGGAAGCTTAATTCTTCTGCTGTGTTTCGTCTTGTAAAAAGAAAATCTTTAATTTCCATATACATTTTGCATATAAATCTTATTGAAAAATTTATAAAAGGGAAACGTATTATTTATGACGTTAAGGTCTTAACAATATCCGGTAACACTATCGTGGGTACCTAACGAAGATGTCTTAAAGATATAACAGGATATGTTTGGTGAAAAAGCAGTAAAGTGTTTTAAGCAAATAAAATTATAATAATAGTTTTACTTTATTATTTTGATAAATACTGCTTCAGTATTTTGTTTTAAGGAGAAAATTACGCAAATCCTTTGACTTGATTACTGTAAATATACACTTGGCACGCAGGAAAATATCGATCAAATTATCCAAACGGACTACCGTCCTAGTTAATGTGGATATTTAGCGTTCTATTGTATTGCACATTTTGCAAATTACAAGTTATGGTAAATCTGCGTTGCGGTCAGCTCCATTTTTGAGTTTTCTTACTTTATTCGACTCTTTCGACAAAATTTTGATAACTCTGGATTTTATTCAAACATTTCGTTATTTACTATATTGTTTCTGATTAAAGCTGCCTTTTTTACGCTAGTTTTAAGACGTAAAATTCGGGTGCAGCTTAAATTTTAAGCAATTAATTTAACAGTTTACTTCTAAATGAATTAAGCAGATTATCATATTTATATTTGTACGAATTTTAAAATATCTACATATTTCTCATCTTTCCGCATTCGTTAAAAATATTTTTTTAATTACTTCTCCAGTTTCTTAAGTTTTAAATTCTACTTTGCTTATATTTGAAGTCTGATATTTTTTATTACTCCAGTTTTCCAATTTTAAAATTTTACTGTGACTGATATTCAAAGATAGCATCAATTGGAAATAATCCGGTAGACTGAGGACTGTCGAATAACGCATGATGTCACATTAATTGCCAAATAATCATTGCTTAATTCTGTCATATTTCAAAGTATCTTTCTTGTGATTTCTGCTTTTTTCCTTCATTCTTTTTTAATTCAGTATGTATAAATTTCATGCATTTGATGACTAGACATTTATGAATATTTAAACGATTTTCTTTTATCTCGCTCTAAACATATTTTAATAGTTATCGTCTTATATTTAATAGTCATCGTGCTTTGGAAGAAACAATAGCAAGCTTCTTAGTTTAAATCCCAAATTATAAACTATTAACCTTAAGCAAAACGATGTATCACACACCAGGCTAAGTCTCTTATTCATAAACACTAGTCAGATTAAAAAGGGAATAAAACATTTGTTTAGGAGAAAGTCGATTATGGAAAAATTGCTATAAAGCAGCTACATGGTATTCAGACTTCAATCGATATAGAAAATTCACGCCGTCGATTTCAAGAAATTTTTATATCTACCCTAAACTTAAACAATCAGCATCCAATGAATTATTATACTCATCAAAAAACATATTACATCTGACTAGAAACTAAGATAGCAATTAATATTTTCAAATTATAAGATAATTTCAACTTAATTACATAATTGCTCTTATAGATTTAATGCGACTGCTGATTTAATGGACTGAAGTATGCATCATGTAAACATGCAAGTAAATGAAATTTCTTTTAAAAATATTTTCAGATGTAAAATACTAAAAATATTCAAAAATTATGTTGAAGTTTTCAATGTACATTCAACCAGCTTCCTTCAGTTCTATCAGAATGTTCATTTTTTAATAAATGAAACTCTCAAGCAGGAGTTCTTACTGAATTCCTTGGATATATTTAGCGCTCTTTGCCTGAGTGCAGCACTTAACGTTATCCACTTTAACATTTTGGTATTCATAGCACTAATGTTACTCATCAGATGATTGGACACTTCTTATGACCATGAAAAATTTTACCTTGTAAATGGAAGCAGCGTCTTTGTTTTCATGATAGATATCTACAAGATTTTATATTGAAGAAGAAAGACTTGTTTTGAAAATCCAAGGCGCTTACTTACGGAAGGTTGTTCAGTTGTTCATACCGATGTAACGAATAAACATGTTACTTGAAACTAGATAATGTTAAATGCACCATCTTTGAGCTGGTCGAGATTCAGTCGATGTCAATGGACAACTGCGATTTCCCAAGAGCTAGATAACTATGTGTATTTAATTAGTGTGTGTTTAATTTCCCAAGAGCTAGATAAATGTGTTAGTTAAATTTTTAACCCAATTACCAGCTTCATTAATTTTGGTGCAGTATTTCATAATATATGACGCACTTTTCCCATCAATTGCAAGTAATTACTTTTTGACAACTTTTAACAGAAAAGTAACTACCTCTGTTTAGTTCTGTAATATTTTTATTTGCATAAAAAATTGGAACTTCCATTTCCAATAAACATTTTCAATTATCTTTTCCGATCTTAAAGCGATTTTCGTTGCCTTGTCTCATTGTATGAGCTATGCATAGAAGTAAAGTATTAATAATTTTGTTTCATCGGACAGCCAGCATTTGCACATGCACTAAGAAGCCAAAAATTTCGTCTGTCTCTATTTAGTAGGATGTTGCGGCACGGTGGCGCTCCAGAAGTTAAAAAATATATCAGATTTCTAATTTAAGTTTTTGACAAAAACTGGGGGATATAAATCAAAACAGCAAAATGTTCATAAATAATTAGAAGGAAATCATTTTAATAATCGAAAGAACGTCTTTAATTAATTGAATTAATATGCATAATACTTTGCTTTAAACTTTAAAAAGTAGCAGGGGGTATATATGTGAAAGACGAAAGCTGTACTAATTAATTTTCCAAAACCAAACGTAAAGAAAACGAAGAATTTAATTTGTTTAAGCCTGATATTATGAATTAAATTATTATTAGACGAATACATATGTTATACAAGGGTATAATGTGTGATAAGATATAATATTTTTAGCTCTTTTCAGGCGTTTTAAATTTTAACTACCAATTGATCATGAAAAACGTTATCACAACATAAGAAGCGTTTACCACATATTATTCTTTCCATTAGAAATATATCAAAAAGTATAAAATCCGCTCCACCTTATTTTCCCCAGAAGAAAACTCTGATAGGAACTATAATATTCATAGATTTCAAGAATTCAAGCCTAAGGGCTCAGGTTTAGAATTCAGATGGCCTGGAAGCATGAAAGGATTTCAAGTATTCTCAGTATATTTTGTGAAAAAAGCTCAGTATAGTTTCTTTTTTTAATTTTTAAGAAATAATATGTGGACATAAAAGAATAATTCAAAAGCACAGCCTTTTAAAGTGCTTCGAGCAAAAATCTTTAATTCACTGTCACCTGAAATTCTGAAATCTCAAACAGATTCATTATGAATCAAAGAAACATTTAATCTTTCTGTGCCAAATTTAATTAACAATCATTAAAAGAAAACAGAAAAATGGAAAGTAAAATGTATTTAAAAAACTTTTCTTCAAAACAGTTCAAACTCAATTTCGGAAGAAAGGAATACTTTTTTAATAGTTTGACAATCCTTTTCAACACTTTTCATTATTTCTTCTGTGCTCCAATTTTATTCTTGTAATGTTATGAATTTCGTGTACTCTTTTAATATTTTATGCTTTAATTTAGTATTCTCAATAAAGTAACCCGTGGCCAGAAAACAGTCATTCATCATGTTACGATAAAATATGTCATTCCTTAATGTTTGTAATGACTTATAAAATTGGAGCTAAAGAAGCATAACAGTTGGAAACGCTGTTATTTCTCAAAATTGTTATTTTTGTGGCTTAAATTTATTCTTTGTAAGGAAAATAAATAGAGCGGCTATAAATTTTCGAAATTCTTTAAGCGTTAGAATCTTTTACTAGGCTTCAAGAAATAAATTCAGTGGGGAAAAATGTGAGAAAGACAAGAAATTTTTCTCAGTTAAGTTGAAATTACTATATAACACATATATTTTTCTTTAAACGGAATAATATACGACCACATTTTATGCATATACAGAATCTTGATTAATAACATCCAAGCAATGCACGTAATGCATGGTTGTGTAAAAAATAAATCTGTAAAGCTATCAAGTGCTCTCTCGGATTCATTTTTCTTAGAATAAAACAAAGAAGATATGCATGTTCGTATTTCAAAATATGTTTAAAATGACAGTATTTTTAAAAGTATTTATTATTTTCTAATATAAAGGCTATAAAATCTGGATTACCGTAGATTATCAAATAGTTTAATGAAGATTATCAAATCGGGCATTTGAAACTTGTTTTAGTATCCGTTATGATCAGAAAGGAGGGGTGCAGGTTCTTCTTGATGCTGAAGACGTGAAACATGTGCAGTGCCCTGGCCGGAACTCGAACCTGGACATCTCGAATACACGCTGAGTGAACTACCGTTAGACCAGGAGGCATACTAAAAGGAGGGAGAAAATATCTTATATACTCCCCTTTCTAAAGACCGGATGGGGATTAGGGTACCCTGTCGCGAAATCTTGGTGGTGACGAATTGATGTTACGATAAACCAGGAGCATGATCAATCATGATCACCAGGATCATGATTGGTCCACCATCTTTTAATTCCGGTACCACTGTGGAGTCATCAGCTTTTTTGTTAAGCATGAGACGTGAGAAATGAGCAGAGCCCTAACCGGGTCTCGAACCTGGATATCTCGAATACGAGCCAAGAGTGCTAACTTACACCACGAAGGCATGCTGGAAGAAAGAATAAATTATTTATAAACCCCCCTTTTTTGGGCAGGGGGGACTCTAAATTGTAATTCTTTATGTTCCACAAAGTATACGACGAGCCGACTTAGTTATACCACTAACAAAATAAACAAATGTACAACAGTACTGAAATTGGGTGAAAATTACTAATAACAATAAATAAAAAATAAGTAAAAGGAAAATAAAAATGAAACAAAATATAATAAAATAATGGTAACTCAATAACCTAAATTGAGAATGAAATTTCGAAAAGCAGAAATTATTTCTTTAGTCCGAAAACGTTCAGAGAACATTGGTGACCAAGATACAGACGCGTGCTTCAGTCTTCCCAGAATTATCTTCCTCTTCTGGATATAATGAATGCATTTAAAAAGAATATACTTAACATACTCGTCACCGATTCCGCAGCTGCACAAAGCACTTCAGGCAAGTCCAAATCGCTTTAACCAGCTTTGAAAATTGCGATTTCCAGTCTGTTCAATTTAAAATATGTTGAAACCTGATCAACCGTGATCCTGTGAAATGTTGTAAGAAAAATTCCTTTGCTCTATTGTGCTTTTGGTAAGCCCAGATATTCTCTGCTCCAAATACAGAAAGTACCATTTCTATAAAAGCGCATCAAATGCGAAAGAGGAACACGGAGAGTTTTTAAAAGGCGAATGGGCATTAGGGGACCCAGTCTCCAAATCCTGGTGGTGACGAATTATTGTCCACCACATACAGAGTCACTAGAGTATTTTGAAGCAGGACATGTTAAACAAAGGGCAATGCTCTCGCCGGGACTCGAACCTGAAACTCTCGAGTACTCTTAGAGTGTGCTACTGTTATAGAATCTAACTCTCTTTGCCCACATAAACTAATCTAGATCCTATTAATGAATCTGGAGACTTTTCGCACAGGCGTGAAATAATACCAGCACTGAAGAAGCGTTAAAATAACCCTTTATCATTTTCAACTATGATCAGAAGGGAATGTATAGTAACGTGCTTTACAGTAACACCGACAACTTGCGGTGAAACTTAAGTGTTGTTATATAAATCAGTTCAAGCCTTAAAATAATAGTGCTGGATTAACTTTTTAAGTTACAGCTAACCTAGGTTGACTCGACAGCCTAACAGGCTCATAATTATTCAAATGGCCAAAAGGCTATCTGAATAAATCCAAATACTCACTTCACTTAACTTTAAATTTACGTCCTGTCGAGGAAATGCGAGCAGAAGTTGAAGAGTTCAGGAAAGATAACAAAAATTTGATAATAAGTTCAATGAACTAAGGTAAACTCTACACCGTCACACTAGAAAGTCATGCTGGAAAAAGAGAAAAAGTATCTTACATGGGCTTTAAGATGCATATCTATAATAGCATCTTCATTTAGCTCTTATTACTTCAATTTAATTTTATCTGATTTATTAACGTAATTATCATAAAGGTAGTTTTAAAAAAATAACATTTTCGGCACATATGTATATGACTTAGTTCCCATACCTCATACTCAATTTAAGAATTCCTTTCTGCATACGTTAAGTATCACGAGGCTCACTAATTCTCTATATTTAACTCACTGGAATTTGCTGTCATTTGTAGTTTCACCCTGCCCAAGTAATAATTAACTGCAAGTAATAATTTCACCGCAAAGCAGTTTCAGGTTTGCCTTAAAATAGCAAGGTAAAACAGGATTGTCACAATTGGCGAGAAATCGTCCATTTGGCGACAAAAATGGCGATATACCATGGACGGATGGAAAACCTCCTGGAACGAATCCTTACCGGTTTAGTCCAGAATGTTCTCGAACACAAGTGGAAAGCTATATAAACCCTGCTGGACTCGTCGTGAATGCGAGTGAGTGCGCCTCGTCTGAGAGTGCGAGATAGTGTGTGTCTCATCTAGTTAGTCCGTGCGGAGACGATCGAGTTGACAACCGGCCAGCGAGTGCCGAGTGGGTCGTCGAGTGCATCGAAGAGTCTCTTAGTGTATTACGGTTAGTGCATCGTCGAGAGAGTGTGTTAAGCTCCAGGAACGACTGAACCGAAAAGTCGGGAGCTGTGCTTTGGGTGTCGTCAAGTGCATCCCGAGTTGTAGCTTGAAAAGTCTCGAAAGTACGTGGAGTTCCGAGAACGACCGAGCAGAGTCGGGAGCTCTACTACAGTGCTTTGCAGTGAAGCTGTCTCCACCGTTATTGCCTGACAGTGTGAAAACTGTGTCGCTGATTGTTCCAGCGTGTCTATAGTAGATCTTCGACGACTTTAAAAAGTGACTTTGGAGCTGTCCTGATTAATATTGGCTAAATAAAGTGTGTTTTGATACTTCATCAAGTGTCGTCGTTATTCACTGCAAATCCACACGAACCCTGTACGAACGTGAAGATAGAAAATAACGAAACAACTAGTGTCAGAAAAATACGTAACAATATATATAAATTTATCCCAACACTTAACTTTACATCAAGAATTCTAAATATATGCTCCTTTTCAGCTATTAAACATTTTGTGATTTTGTTGTGGAATTATATATGGCGTATTTGTAACGAAAACGATACTTAATAATAATAAAGCTAAAGAGAGGAAAAAATGCAGCTAAAGAGAGGAAAGAAGTGCGTGCAAGAGCAGATTGATAGCATGCGAGCTCAGAGAATTTAAATAGTTATACTGAGTTCATGATTTTTTTAGAAAAATTATATATCATTTGTAATATGTTTCTTATGCATCTAACTCCACGTTTACGCACAATACAAGCTGAACAATTTCTTGATCAACACTAAAGATAAGTTATTTGCTTGCTTGCGCATTATTTGCTTTCTACTAGCATTTTTGTTGAAACAAATTATATTTAGCCACCACTAAGCTAAGTTTGATTGCAAATACCACCAAAATTGGGATCAAAACATATTCTTCTTATCTTTCCATAAATAATGCCACAATAGGCCTGCGCACCAATTCAGCACAGAAACCAGACGCCACAAGTCTTTCCTAACGTACTACCTCACCGGTTATGGCCATATATCCAGATCATTTCTTTTCTAATAGCAAAAATTTCGTCTCTGGAATCCAAGGATATTACACCTGTTCTTCTGTCCTCTTACAAGTGACCTGCACACTCGGAAAAACATCAGTCTAGATCTTAATGTCAAACGACTGGTGATATCTCAATACCAGCTATATTCAAAAAGCATGAAAATACACCAAAATATTAGTGCTCTAGAACAGGACCTGTAATAAGTCCCACTTTAGGACAGAAAACGGAAAAGCGGAAAGAGTAATGACTAGACTGCACCTCAATGAAAGGGTATTAAAATAGATAGAATCTAACGGATCATGGCCTAGTTGCATGATAAACTGAAGTGTGCTCCCCATGTGTAACGTGAATGTGAACCAGTTTCCGTCAAAAGGTTGTCCACGAAGGCATTTCGCCTTTACGTCCTTAGAGCTTTGTCTACTGTGCCATAATAAAAATAGTCAACTCCTATCCATTTTCAACGACAGCTAGCTCAGTTAAACCCCATACGGACTGGATTGACAACCATAATATAAAATAGTTTCGTCATTTTATATTATGGTTGTCAATTTGTAAGGGCATAATAGTAATCACATCCGCAGGATATATTTAGTGGGAAAAAATCATACAATTTTAATAATAATCTGCTTTAATTATACGTGGGCCTCTTAAATCTCTAGGCTTCTTTTAGATGAGACTTTGACGACTACTTAAATCTATCTCTGTTTAAAGAGATATATAATAAGAATAATTTAATATTCTTTTGAAAACTAGTTTTATTAAAATGTTATATTATTATTTTGAAGCCTTAACAAGAAATTACTCATTAGTATCCCAAACTGCATATTTGAAATGTAGAGTTTAAACTGTAGATTTGAAAGGTGGATTTTGAGACTGGCACTGCTAGCTGAATTCAAGCGAAAATGTTAGCTTTTAAAATGGAAAAAATAATTATTACATAATATTTATAGTGTTACAGACTAAACGATTATTGCTAAAATTTTACCTAGCCCCAGGCATCATTTTACAGACAACTTTAGTCTGATATTTAAGCATCTAATGTGTAAAAAATGCAAGATTCTTAGGTCTTGAAAGTTCTTGCGCTGAAAGAAATTGCCCGATATTTGCCAAATAAATTCAGGGAAAGTGATACATGATTTTCGAAATGTACTATGCAAAAATCAGAGAAAATGTCTTTATTAAAAATATATATTTAAGAAATCTGATTAAAGGTGTTTAAAAATTCAGTTAAATTTCACTATAATATTTTTAATAAAAATGTAAAACAAACGAAATATTAAAAAATTATTTGATTTACATAATAAGCTTGTTCTGATACCCGTTTCATCGACTTGCAACCGATTGCACATATGAATATTTATTCCCAACACATATGTGCCAGTTTGGGTTAATATTGTGACTGGATAACAGTGATATTTTTTGGCAGATCAGCAATAATTTTTGTTTCCAAATTATCGTGTTAACAAAATATATTGATTTCATGATATGATACATTTCTTATATTTTACATAAAATTGCAGGATTTATTTCCTACATGCGAACTTATATGGAATCAATTAAATTTTACTCATATCAATTAGCATTTTTGAGCAAGTAAAAAGTATTACAGTACCATATTCGATGTTAAAATGTACACCTAAGAGAAATTAATTTTTCATATTCGTAATGCTGCACAACCCGAAATAGAAGAAAAACTGAATAAACTATATCATTTGCAGAATATTAAAGAATTGCTTAAAAGATAGATTCAATTACTGAAGAAATTGTCATATTTGATATCCATATTTTATATGTCTGGTACAGTTCTGAAAACATATTTTGAATTTATTCAGAATCTCTCTAACAAAAAGTAGTAAAAGACAATTTTATGTAACTAAATTATTATCTGGTAATGATTTTATCAAAGGCATAAGTTCAACTCTTATATGATAATAAACATGATATTGCACTGCATACCTATTATAGTGCAAGTGTGCCGCTTGCACAGAAAGTTCAATGCACTACGCACCTTCAAACATTCTATCTTAGGCAGAAATAAACTAAAAACTACAAGATTCTTAGTACTTTTCAGTAGCTCTTGTTTCTCCAAAGTAATTAACAATTCAAGTGAAGATAAGGAATTTTAGTGAATCACTTCCATAAAACATTCGTTCCTTGAAAACTTAATTTATATGAATACTGTAACAACATTGAAAAAAATATGTATAAGTAAATACATTTATTGATTTTTTTTTCCTTTCTGTTCAGAGCAATTATTCTAGTTCAGCACATAATTCTAATTTAAATTTTCAAATATAAGGAAGATGAAAGTAATATTCATGAAGGTTTTATTTACAAAGAAATTTCAGATTAAGTTTCCTGGAACACAGAATAATATAAAGAAAGAAGAGTTGAAAATACTAGGAAATATATATATATATACATGCGAGTGTGCGTAAAAAAAAAAAAAAAAAAAAAAAAAAAAAAAAAAAAAAAAACAGAATTAAAGTTCAATGAGTACTAAAGGGCATCATTCTCTTTAAAATGAATAAAATCAGATAAATGACGTAAAAAAGAAGAGATGAAACAGGAAAGAAGCATAAATTACATGTTCCTCTTTGGCTGAGAATTCGGACGCAATTACTTTTGCCATTATTTTAAGTTCCTCTTACAGTAATACATCCTTTAATTGTAACCATACATTATTATGCATCGTGCTACAGGCAGTACAAAAACTCACATTTAACAAAACAAGACCCAAAGAAGAAAAACTGGAAAAAAGAGGAATAAACTCAAATAAAACAGAACTCGCCGCTTTCGGAATAATTAGAAAAGTCTGCTTAGGCATTTTTTTTTCTTTGCAATCTTTGTTCTTGAAAGCTATTTTACTTCTGGATTAAGGGTTAAAAAAAAGATGTAAAATTACACTTTTTGAGTTCCATTTTTCACTATTTTACAACTTTTTCTTTCTCATGACAAGTCATTACGCGAGACAATTAGGCGTAGGAAGTCAGAGGTTTTGTCTAAATTACTGCAAATATTTGCCCATTTTGTGCTTGTTTCTTAGCGTGTCATTTTTGCCTGAAATGTAATTACAATGGTAATTAAAATCCTAGTGTTTGGGAAATCTGTTGAGGAAAACCGTAATTTCTCTCCACAAAAATTCCACACTTCTGTGTGAATAAGCAGGAGTTAGTTAAGAGTTTTTTTTTTTCTTTTCACCAGAATTTGTGTATATTACTTAGTTTTCAACGTAAAATTAACCAAGAGGAATTCTAATTCCAAGTTAAAAGAAATCTGAATAATTTTTACGAGCGATTGCTTAGAATAATTTTCACAACTAAATTTTACAAGTACGAAAACATGTTACAGAAAAATATTATGGAAGAATTTCTTTAACTCTGTATAAAAAAAATAAACATTAAATATATTTTATTGGGGATAGTTTTATAAGCAAATGTTTACCTTAATGTTACACTGAAAAATGCTTAAAATTTGTTCACGATACATAACCTAACTGTTCTTATTAATCTAACGTCTTGTAATTACCTGAATGTACACCAAAGCATCATAAAGGCTATTGAATTCGACATTTTGATGAAGGAAAAATGAAGAAATACGTATTGCTGTCATTTAATTCTCTATTATATTAGAGAGAAAAAATATACACTTATTATTGTTGAACACTTTATTAGTTGGATAGTTATTATAAGCGCATACTCATTTCACATACAAGTTATATATGGATCAGAATGTTTAGGCCAAACACATGATGGTATCTGCTTTATTTGAGATTCCGTCGAGAACATCCCTACGTCAGGAGTCTAGCGGTCTCGAAAGCCTATTCCTCAAAGACAGGTACGTGATTACCTCCATTTATGACTGCAGTCCAAATCTGCATGCTTTGTGCTGGATTTGAATAGGGATCTAAAAAGCATGTAACCAGAGCCTTTGCTAATCACTACGCCAGCCAATACGAACAAGCTGCATGCGCATAAAGCATCCAATTTTATTCTATATTTGAGTCAACGCATTGTATTACGGAGGTAAATTACAGTTTCTTTGTAAGTAAAACACAAATTATTATGAATCATATGACCCTACCTGGCCATCTTCATAGAAAATGTAAATTCTCAAATTTTCCCAACAAAACGAGCAAAATAGCGTAAAGATTGATACAAAATCATTGGGAGGTGAACTAATGTAAATCTCCTAGCGCTTGTTAGTTTTTCTTGTTTCTTTAGGCCTTCAAAATTCAGAGACGGTATAAAATGGCTTAGTAAAATATAACTATCAAACTTTGTAAACTAAGGTAATTTTCTTATTTCATTTCCAGCATTCTAAAATAAAATTTGCAAATGAATTTTTAATATTTTAGAATAGTAATTTATATTATATCAATATATTAATTTACTGCTTCGGTATATCGACCGTTCTCTGCCGTTAAGACAAGGTACAGCCTATTATGTATGTTAGCTAAATCAGCTTTGTTTTGCAGTTTAGGTTAAATTGCAACTTTAACAATAAATTTCACTAAATTTTATATAATATATTTGCTCGATGAAATATATTCTTAATATACGACTGGTTTATGATATATGCTCACTTACTTCAAGGCAAAATGCATTCATGGAAGATATCACACTTGAGAGATTTCTAATTTCTCTGTTTTTAACATCTTAAAGTTTAAATTTGTGATTTAGTCTAAATTAAAGCTGTAACAGTAAACTACACTTAATTATATACACAGCAATTCCTACATTAATCGTTTTCTTCTTGGAAACTGACGACATTCTATGCACAGTTAGTTAAAGAATATGTGTATTGAGTTACATTAACGTTCTGCTGTGAGTGTGCTTCTTCTAGCCGATTTTTACGCACAACTTTAGTCATAAAAACTAATTTCTCATACTCTTAATTCACTTCTTTTAATTATAACACCGGAAAACTAAATGTAAATATTACTACACAAAATGAATCGCAATGATAAAAACTTTCCTCTTTTTGGAAAAATAGCTCTATAATAGTCTGAGGTAATAGTTAATCGACAGTTTAATAATGTTGCAAAGAAATGATTTTGTCGGTTTAGACTCAAATGTAAGTGTGAGCGTTCCGCCGAAATTTTGTCAAAAGTTTTGTCATGTTTCCATAATCTACAATCCATCGATGTAAACTGTGGCACTGTTGACTGTAGCGGTACCATAGATAGACATCTAATAATCTTAAAGGATATTTTTAAAACTATCCGTATAGAAAGTCCAGTTCGCCAGTTGTCTTTAGGTTGATAAAATGTATATTGTGTGCTCGAGACACTTAATGAAGAAGTTAGTTTACTTTATTTAGTGCACTTATTCAACTGGAAAGTTTACTGTAAAGTTGGAATTTTGTGAGGGTGACTTAATGAGATAATGTAGTTTAGTAGATAGCTTTTGAAAATCTTGATGAAGTGATGGTAGTTCCAAATTTAATTTAGATTTTGCATACTGCTGAGTCAGGTGCTTTAATGTAATAATTAGAGAAGCTCTTATTTCGTAATCCTAAGTTATGAGAAACGACATCTGCAATTTCATAAACAGTTTATGTATTGGATGCGAAATTAATGTTAGAAGTCAGTCAGATGCTTTTGCCTAACTTCTAAGCGAGTATTATAATTGCTTGAAAGTTCTGTTAAGTCTGACAGGAAGCTCTGCGAATAATTTCGATGCAAATACCTGGAATAATCTTCAGTATTTGTTAGCATAAGCTAAAGGTTAAGGAGAAATTCAGCTGGAATGTCTGAGGCTATTTAAATGCATCATATTAATGACTCTGAAATCTTAACTCTCCATACTACATCTTGCACAGCTCTGTTTAGCTTTTATTTTCCATTTCTATTAAAAACTTTAAGATATGTGAGGATATCTGATAACATCTAGTCAGAGGTTGTTTCAGAAACTGAAACTAAAATACCAAAATAAATATTTAATATATTTTGACTAATTTATGGTTTCATTAAATAAATATTTTCAGTCTCCTGTTTTTATTGCACAGCTTCTTTCCATAAAAATGATAAACCCATGGAATATAATTTTGCAATATGAAGTTAAAAATACACTCAAATATTAATTAAATTTTAATCATGAAATCTATTTACATTTAGATACACATGAAGGGTATTAACATTTTCTGTTTAGGAATAAATACATTAATTGAGATAGATGAAATTATATACCAAGTTAAAAATTTATATTAATTTATGTTATATGTACATAGACTTACTGTCTTTCGCATTGCAAACATCAAAGGCAAAGGTTTAAATTTGACTGCATATTTCTGGGTGTATTACAAAACTATACGGAATTTTTATTTATTTATATTTTATTTAAGAATAATTAAAAATTGTTTTTAATTTATATCAGTAATTAAAAAAAATCTCACGTATAGATAAATAGTAATAATTTTCGAGTTCCCTCAAACGGGCTGGCTGCATGGGCGTTTCGTGGTTTTTCCCATGTGTTCACGGGGCATCCCTCCCTTTCCGTGTAGTGCCCAAGGGCAAAGCACGTAATAAGCAAAAAAAAAAAAAAAATATGTACGTATGGGAATATTCAAGATGTTAGTTTAAAAGAATAGTTGAAATACTGGAGTTTAAATAAGGCATGAACCTTAAGTTACGACGGTCAGATTGCTTCTGTTTATAGTTTTCATCTAAGAGGAACCTTAGTACTTAACACTTCATCTACTCAGTAAATTGAATGTTAATGAAAAAAAGTTTGCATTTTTTACGCAATATATTTATCCTCTTGAAAAAGAAAAAGAATTATGTTTAAAGAAACATTTAACAGAATTTTCGGTTTAAACTGAAATGAAGTTACTTTTAATTTATTAATGAAACATATGAGTTTATATTTCACATAGCTCTTGAAATATTTTCCAAACATACATATAAATTTAATTAAGCATACTTTGATTTAGATGAAAGCTTAACATGTGTTTGAATTTACAAAAATAAATATGTAAAATTAATTATGGAATTCATCTAGATTAGATGTTACTCTGAAGCTTTTGTACTAAGAAAAGTCAAAAGCACAAGTCTTCAGAACTCAATTGATATTTCTTTTCCTTAGGCATAGCCATCTGTCATTGGAAAACTCTTCACAACTTCTCTACACTTCCCCATCCAATCAATTCTGTCTCACGCAGCATACGTCGAAGCAACTGCAGCTAGACTTAATCAAGAAAATTCATGTTTCGAGAAATAAGGTTGCCTGCAATCTCAAAGGCGTATTGGTTTTTGAGAGAAAATCGGTTGCATTATCGCTTAAATTGGGATCAAATAGAAGGGAGAAATAAAATGTGTGCGCAAAATAAATGGCCATTTTGTACATATAACATTTTGAAACATGCAGGCTGTTCTGAAACATGCATGCAGAGATTCTAAAAGTTTTGCTCTTTCATACCACATATTTCAGTTCTGAAAAAGAGTTAAATATTGAGATCGAAATGTTTCAATCCAGTTTAAATAAAATAGCATATTAGCATACAATATATGACTGTATTTTTAGCAGCTTTCTACACTGACGAGAATCAGCCTACAACAATTTAGCAAAATAAATAAGTAAAAAAATTAAAGAAGAAAGAAAGAGCGTCCGAGAGAAAGGAAAAATAATGTAAATAAAAAATAAAGAAATAATCTAAAATGGTTCAGATTTTAAAGGTAGTGTCGTGAACATTGTGAGTTTAAGAGAAAATAATGAGCGGTTTGTTAAAATTTAGATCAGATGAAAGATCTTTTAATATATAGCATTTTAATACTATTTAGCACAGTGTAATATGTTAATTTTACAGTACGCAACATCCTCAAAAATGATCGTTACAACGCAGTTCGATCATCCATCTTTTTGAACAACAATCTCTCTCGTTGCCATTCCGTAACAGAGAAACTTAGCTCTCATGGAGTTCGATAGTGGCGCGACATTCTCCCCACCTTGAGTTTGGGGATACAAACTCAAAACAGTAAAATAATAATAATACATACATACAATTTTGAGATAACAATAACGTGCATAATAATAATAGAAATATTTCAAAATATTAGAATGCAAATTGAAATCAATATTTTAGAGTTCAAACACAGAAAGTTCAAAAGTTTGTTTAGAAGTTTATAAATCCAGTCTTTTAACTGGTTTTATTTTTCGTCCTGAGCGAGACACGCGAACAGTTTCATTAGAGTTAGTATTAAGCTCAGGATTTTCAGCTACCACTTCCGGAACCTTCTGAGGTTCCGATACGACTTGCTCGTAATTTGGGGTCAATTCC
The DNA here is from genome assembly GCF_044657685.1 of Stegodyphus dumicola. Classification (NCBI taxonomy): domain Eukaryota; kingdom Metazoa; phylum Arthropoda; class Arachnida; order Araneae; family Eresidae; genus Stegodyphus; species Stegodyphus dumicola. The sequence goes on along the minus strand of NC_140772.1, from coordinate 90,202,821 downwards.
AAAGGGTACAGTCGTTGGATTGGTCTTAATATGTTTCCCTTTTCAGTTCGCAGTTTCACAAGTCTGATGATTCCATCTTTTCCTTGAAAGAGTTCCAGTACTCTCCCTAGCAGCCAATGAAGCCTTTTTTTATCATCTGTACCAATTAACACTATGTTACCTACATTTATTTTATCTTCTCTTTTGTTAACTGAAGAACGAAGGAAACCCAGATACTCCCTTTTAAACCTTCGTTTTAGATTTTCACGAACCTTTTGAATATGTCTCCATCTCAAAACAATATTAGTCTTTTCAATTTGATCCAAATCAGGAACATCATTTAATGGAATGTCCTGAAGAAACATTGAGGGGGTCAAGGTCTTCAGATCTTGTTCCTCGGATATGTAAGTTAACGGTCTGCTGTTCATGATAGATTCGCTTTCACAGACGAGAGTCCGCAATTCCTCGTAAGACAAACAGGAGCGTCCAAGATTTTTTCTCAAAAGATCTTTCAAAATCCCAATCAAGCGTTCCCAGAAGCCTCCTTACCATGGAGAGGAGGGTGGGTTAAACTTCCAACGAATTTCGTTGACTCTAAATTCACTTTCAATTGTAGTCCAATCTAGTTGTTTCAGAGCATTATTTAGTCCTGTAAAATTAGTACCATTGTCTGAATACATCACAGAAATTCGTCCTCTTCTGGCTATAAACCTATGCATAGCTTGGATGAAGTCATTGGTACTCAGTGATAATATTAGCTCAAGATGGACAGCTCTAGATACGGCGCAAGTAAAAAATACTATCCACACCTTTTGTTTAGATTTAGTCAACAGAGGTCCAGCTATATCTACACCTGATACTTGAAAAACTGCTTCTACTTCTGTTCGGTCGTTTGGAAGAGGCGGAAAAGGTACCTCAAGATGTTTTACCTTTTGCCTTGTACATGTTAAGCATTCTTTGATAACACTCCGGGCAGTTCTTTTCCCTTTCACTATCCAAAATCTTTCTCGTAAAATAGTCAGTAGAGTTAATGTTCCAGCATGCTTGTTAGCAATATGATCTTGGGCTATAAATCTTCTCACTGCTAGGTGTTTCGATGGTAGAATTATTGGAGAAATAAAATCTTTCGATTCTTCCTCATTTATCAATCTGGACTTCAATTGTAAAATTCCTTCTTCATCTTCAAATATTAGAAGACCTTTCAAATTTTTTCGTGTTTCTTCATTAGAGTAACATTCCTTCTGTATTACACGGAAAATAGTCCTTTGTGCATTTAACAATTCTTCATTTTGAAGTTCCTTACATTTTCTTAAGTCCTTGGCCTTGTTGTGTAGCGAATTTAATTTAATTAAGTGATTCATAAAAATCAAAATTTTAATTTGTAATTATTCAAAATTTGAGCTACACAAGTTTGGTTATATTCTTTTTGGGCCTATTAATTCTAGTGTAATATATTTTGGCTTTCCGAGTTTACGCGAACTGCGTCTTCAATCTTGTACACGCAAACAATGGATAAGTATTTCTTTCTACGTAATAAACTCAGTTTTTCATGTCAAAAATTAATTTGATTTCTTAGTACTTAATATCATTAGTTGCAGAAAAATTAGCTCTTTAATTTGGCATAACTTTCGTTTTTCTAACTTTAATTGCATTTCAGTTATGAGCTTTAATTAGTAGTTTTTTCCTCGTTTGCTTGTGATTTAGTTAAAGGGGGATGAAATGCCTTCTTTCCGGTTGAAAAGTCACTTTCTGCGAGTTTTCAGCGTTCTTTCGTTGGGACCCTTGCAGGGTTGTTGAAATTCCTAATTTCCCCTGTCACAGGTGGTTTTCTTTTTGGCGAGGGTTTGGCGACATAGATTTTCCTTTGAGGTTTCAAAGTAGAGGATTTGGCGAGTTTGATAACATGAGGGTATGCTGTTGTTGCAACTATTTTAACTTTCGGCGAAGAGTGGGTTTTGCCAACTAGGCAGTCCGGCGTCTTCCCTTTTAACGGGGTGTTTTGAGGGACAAGGTCACTTTTTTGCACTTTTGACTTACCATCGGACGCTCTACTAGCTGGCAGCTGAATTTTATTTTGGAAAATGCATTTTTCCGCCTTTGGATCTACGGGCTTCTTGCCCTGGAGTTTTGAACGAGGGACTTAGTTATACGCATCATGACCTCGACTAAATTATAGTTTCATCATTTTTGTGCTTGAATATGTAAGTTACTCAAAGATAATTAAAATAGAAAAATGCAACGAAGGGTGATGCTTAGTACTGGTGCCGTTAAGAAGAAATTTTAGTCTCTCCTCCATGAATAGAGTTTTCATCTGCCTCGATGTTTCACATCTTTAAGAATTATTTTCCGCCCTGCAAGAGTCTTCTGCATCGCTAGCTCCGGGGTCGCTACTACATAATGCTTCACTTAACTGAAACCACGGCTAACTTCAATATTGGATTGGAAATCAAATAACGAGAACCTCCTTAGTGCATCCTACATCATAAGTAACTTCTGGACTCTAGTGAGAATTCTTCTACCTATGAACTCTTCTCATTTTCTACTACGCTCAGCAGCCGTCCTCCTTGGCATCTTGATAATTGTTTAAATATGAGGGCATTTCTCCTCCTCCTGTTCACTTGCAGCCTGTATTTCCGCAGATAAGTTTTTTTTTATTTGTTTTCTTTTTTTTGTTGGTCTGATGTAAAAAAAAATTATAATAGTAAATTCTAATAGTAAATTATAATAGTAATTTCTAATAGAAATTCTAACAACTAAAATAGTTAATAGTGATTGAAATAACTTAATTAGTTGAATTAAAATATTGTAGTTGAGTAAATTAACCTAATTCTAATGAAATCATTTTGTTTGTCCATAAAGTAAATTATTAGATTGGCTAAGGAAATATTTCCTTATTTAAATTATTTAATTGAAACAGTGAATGTAACTTAGTTAGATTGGTTAAGGAAATATATTCTTCATTAAATTATTTAATTGAACTTGTGAATTTCTTTCATGGTGAAGATTGATTGGCAAAGGTGTCATTATTTGAGCTTCTTTGCTCCTCTTAGGGACTAAATTGCTTGTAGGATGTAATAGCCTGATTTTAATTAACATATTACCCGGTTAAATCATTCTTTTGAAAATAGAAAGTTACTATGTGCAATAACCTGAATTACATTGGTATTGATTACTCTGTGTGAAATGTTTTTTTTTAAAAAAGTATAACTTGTTAATTATTTTTTTTTTCTCCCCGGGGAGGGTATTGTTAATTTATCCAAAGTTTTATCTGATCATGTTTACCTGAATGTAATAGAAATAATAGTTTGATATTATTGAGTCTAAGATAAAAGTAATATTACTCTGTAGGGGTATGCATTTGTAGAAAGCAATATTTTACAGTTCAGCTTGAATATTAAAACAGTTCTGATTGAATATTAATTGCCTGCAAATTAATGGATTAAGTAACTCTTGAAAAACTTAATAAATAGGCTCACTTTTCTAGATCAGTCAATGCTCATTTATTTCTTTTTTGTGTGTGTGCTCATGATTTTCACCCGTCTCATTCTCAAATTGATTTCAGGGTTAATCCGAAAACACAACGCAAATGTACAGGGCTTATTGATATTAGTATATTACTGTTGTTAGAAAATTTTAAGTGTTTTGTCAACAGAGTAGGAAACCTTTTAGGTACCAGACCTTTAGGAAGCCATAACATTTTTTAGGAGACCTTACCCTAGTACAGAACAGCCTTTGGTTGAAAACGCAGTATCCAAGCCATAACCCTAATCATCTTTGAAAAACTAGAGAATCTTCTGGCTAACTGTAATGGAATTGACTCTAGCTCTGTGTTACTAGCAGAGATGACTGACTTTCGTTTCTCTATCTCTACTTCTTTTTCGTTAATATTTACAGCTGACTTTGGCCACTGCTCCTTCGGATTCTTCAACCAGGCTGGCCCTTGCCACCACTTGCGTTTCTGAAGTTGCCTAGGTCCACAACCTCTTGACAAAATGTCTGCTGGATTCTGGTCAGTTGAAATATGGAACCAATCTTCCGAAATTGTCAATTTTCTAATTTCACTTATTCTGTTTGTAACGAATACCGACCACTGTTCTCGACGAGTTATCCACACAAGAACTGTGGAAGAATCTGTCCAAAAGTAAGTCTTGATGTTGGGAAGTTTTAGAGCTTGCTTCACAGAACTAAACAGCCTAGCACCTATGGTAGCAGCCATTAGTTCAAGTCGTGGTATAGTAATAGTCTTCGTTGGAGTTATTCGTGATTTGGCTTGAAGTAATTGAACAGTCACTGAACCCATACTGGATTCACTTCTTAAGAAAATGCATGCCGCATAAGCTGTCTTGCTGGCATCGACAAAAGTATGGATACTTAAATTGGATTCCTTCATCACACCTAACCATCTTGGAATTTTTATATTTTTGAGGTATTTCAGTTGTTTTCCCCATTTGAAAAAATTCTTCTTTATTTCATCATTCAATTCATCATCCCATGATTCTTTGCTCTTCCAAGCGGCCTGCAGCAAAATCTTAGGCTGAATCATAACAGGTGCAAGGAAACCTATGGGATCAAATTACTCGACTAACTAGTGAAAGCATTTTCCTTTTAGTTACTTTTTCTCTTTCATCAAATTTAAAAAATTCGGTGTCTATTTCTAAGGTATCTAAATCTTTGTCCCAAACCAGTCCTAATACCGGTGATGTTTTACTTTCTGAAAATGCAGGAATGCCAGAACTTTCCCATCTTCTGAGATCAAACATTCCTTCTTTCATTACATTAGTTGCAGATTCGATGAATATTTCTAGTTCGTCATTATTTTGTACACTAGTTACGCAATTATCGACATAAAAGCTATCTTGTAATTTTTTAAGAAATTCTTCAGAATATTTTTCTTTCCACGTTTCTTTGGATAAATGATGGTCAATAACCGCCATCAGCAAAAATGGACTACAAGTAATGCCAAATACCACACGGGTGTGACGAAATGTCTTCACTCTACCATCATCACCATACCAAAGAAATCGTAAAAAATCTCGATCTCTTTCATTTAGAGATATCTGTAAAAAAGCTCTTCTGATGTCTGAAATCACACCAATTTCATGTAAGCGAAATCTTGCTAGAATAGACGGAATAGTTTCAATCAAATTAATTCCAGTCTCTAAGCAATCATTTAGAGATGGCTGATTAGAAAGCTTTGCCGAAGCATCAAAAACGGGTCTAATTTTCATGGAAGATAGTGAGGACGTTTCCTTAATGACTGGACGATGTGGGAGGTAATGAACAACGGGTAAAGACAACTCCTTTTGGGGAACTTCTTCAATCACTCTTTCCTGCAGCCATTCATTAAAGACTTTATGATAACTTTCACGATATCCGATTTTTTCCAACTTCTTCGTAGTAGATTCGAGTCTTTTCAAAGATAGGTCATAATTGTCAGGTAAGACTGCATGCTCAATCTTCCAAGGCATATCAACCTCGTATCTACCATTTTCTAATTGACGAACTGTTTCTTGGAAATGAACCATAATAGCTCTTCTTGACTCTTCTTTAGTTTTTTGTTCAACAGGATCTCGGATACCCAATAATTCTAAGTCCCACAACGATGAAATAGGCAGGTCTTCTTGAGATAACATAGAAACTATAGTCATATTTACATTGTGCTGATGTTCGGATTGAGGTACTTTACCCATCAAAGTCCAACCCAATTTTGTTTCTATAGCCACTAAACCTGTTCTTAGTTCTTCTCGTTTGCCAGTAAATAACTTCCCTGCAACGTCTGCCCCTAACAGTACTTCAATAGGGCCTGGATTCCCTTGGGTATCGGTTAAGCGTATTCCCTTATTTCCTAATTCGCGAATCGAAGAACCGTATCTTATGCTTGAAATATCATTACAAATAACATCATGGTCTACAGCATCTAATTTACACGAATATTTACCATCAAGGCTACTCAAATAAATCTTGTAACATTGATGTTTATAAATTTCAGTTTTATTTCCACCAAATAAAGAGTGACTAAATTATTCCTCCCATTGCAAGTCAAAACCCATTTCTTCTGCAGTAGACTTTAAAACATAACTTTTTGAGCTACCCGTATCAATCATTAATCTAACTTTACGCCTTTTATTCTTACCCTCTATGTTCACAACTAGGGTCTGAAGGAAAACTTCATTCGTAGCACGCGAATGCAAAGAATCGATTGTTTTCTCTTTTTTCTCATCATTTTCCTGGTTATGCATTTCACTAGACTTATTACATTCAAGACTAGGACAAAAAAATTTCAAATGCCTTTTTGAACAAATCTGACACTTAACACTTGATCGACACTGGTTACTGAGGTGACCTTTAACCAAGCATATTCTGCATAAACCTTTCTTTTTTACCGCAGACATTTTTTCATCTAACCGAATATAAAACGCCTTTTTACAATTACGCGTTTCATGATCTTTTAAACAAAACGAACAAGAAGGTATTGCTTCATGATTCATCAAATCCGACGCGGAAGAAATATTTTGGCTAGTTGCCAAGTGCTTACGATCAGACTTAGAAAAAATATCCGCTCTGCTTAATTTTATTTTTTCTTCTGACTGAACTTCGCTTTTCAGAAATTCAATTATTGCATCAAAACTCGAAATGTTTCGTTCAGATTCAGTAGTTTTTCGTTGTCTTTCAAACGATCGCTTTACGTGAATAGGAATAGCACTTTCCACAAGAGGATATAAAATTGTTCCACACTGATCAGTCGTTACACCAAGACTGCTCAGGGCTCTAAGTTGTGTTGAAAGTTTGTTATACAAACTACTCAAAGAATCCTGCTTCCTTTTCGCTGCGTTATCCAAAACAAGTTTTATTAACTCTCGAACATAAAAATCAATTAAAAGTTCTTTACGCCCATATCTCTCAGTAAGGCTTTCTATAGCCAAAGGATAATTGTCGTTCGTCACCGGAAAAGATTCTACAATATCTCTAGCTTCTGATTTAATTTTTGTTGACTGTATCAAATAATGGAATTTGTCTGCATTCGTTAAGTTATTATTTTCATGTATGTTTTTAAACTGATTCCAAAATGTAAGCCAATTTTTTAAATCACCTGCGAACCTATAAAGTTCTACTTTCGGTAGGCGTTGGCACAAAGTTTTACATGTATTTTCATCAGTAACTAATTTCTGACTACTCTCTGACGATGTATTTTGGATTTCGTTTAATTTACTCTTAATATTATCGAGAAATCGTTCCGATTTTAACTGTATCCTAACAGCCTTCTCTCGATAGTCCTCTGTTATTTCAAATTCTGTTTCGAATTCTTTATCATCAGTTATAGTATCTAAATAAGCACCGTGCGTCAATTCTAATGTTTCTGCCTTTTTCTTGAACAAATAAAAGCACATTTCTGCTTCTTCATAATCAACATTATCATCATTTAAAAGATCATCTAGTCTTTTATATGCTTTAGTAAAAGCTGAACGTTGCGCAGTTTTGTTTCTTTTCATCACTTCCATTTTGTCTTAAGTTTAAAATATTCAGATAAAAATTAGGCAAGAAAAGTATTTTAAACTTCAGTAAAACAATAATCAATAACTTCAAAACCGAAGTATAAGGTAATCAACTTACCCTATCTATTCTTTCATCCGACATGTTTCCAACAAACACGCCCACCCGGGGGCGCAAGAAATGTCGTGAACATTGTGAGTTTAAGAGAAAATAATGAGCGGTTTGTTAAAATTTAGATCAGATGAAAGATCTTTTAATATATAGCATTTTAATACTATTTAGCACTGTGTAATAAGTTCATTTTACAGTACGCAACATCCTCAAAAATGATCGTTACAACTCAGGTCGATCATCCATCTTTTTGAACAACAATCTCTCTCGTTGCCATTCCGTAACAGAGAAACTTACCTCTCATGGAGTTCGATAGTTGCGCGACAGGTAGTCTAAAAATACATTGTTAAAGTTTAATATGGTTTATCAGTAGAACCATTTTAATCATATCCATAAAAGGAAATATCAGGTTTACTTTTTTCTCCCTTCAATTCACTCCAAAATATACAATAGATGTTGTTATGTCCAATAGATGTTGTAATGTCCAATATTGTTGTGAGGTAGTTCATTTAATACAAAAAATACTACAACATAAAAGGATGCCTACTAAATATCTAAAACTTTAGAGTATTTCGATTATTATGTGAGTTACTGATTAGCACTTTCTGTGCAAATATTTTTTTGTAAAATATATTTTGATAATATTTATTTTACAACAAGCTAGTCTTAAAATAGAGAAAAAATAATATAATGAAAAAAAAAATAAAGTCCATGTTTCAGTGTTTTGTATAAGATCTACGCAAATAAGTTTTCAAAATACAAGTGCCCGATACAAAGGTGAGCTACCGTATTTCACATTTTGCCGAATCCCAACAGATTCGAAAGAAACTGAAACAATGCATTTAGGAACGACATTTAAAGTGAATCAACACAAAATCGCGTTTCGAGACAAATAGACATCTTGTGTTAAAGAAGAAAAGATGAGAAAAACAATATGAGAACATTCAATGTAATGCATCACAAGAAAACGTTAAATTTTTCATGCACATCATGTTTACTAAATTTTAGGTTTATGTTTGTACAAAATAGAGAATTGAAGAAAACAGCACTATCAAACTATATTAAATTCAAATCAAAATCAAAATAAATTCACGAAACTATGTTTAATAATATTCTTTAATACCTCGGTGACGGTTTTCGGAATCTTCTAAACGCTCTAAAATAGTGAGTCTTGATGTGATGCTTCTCTTTCGGGAAGAGAAAGTGGTCATCAGGTGCCAAATCCGATAAATAAGAAAGGTATGTTAGAATTGCGACGCTTACTTTTGCTAAAAGCTGCCTGCCGAATTAGGAAATGTACGATGGCGCATTGTGTACTTTTTGGTCTGTTCTAAAGGAATAAAATTTTTGTGATTTATCTATCCTATTCTATATGAAGAATTCTCTAATATCGTCTTCATTTGAAATATTTGTATCCAAAATTTCTTTTGCAGCATTTTCCGCTCAAGCAGCTAATTCCCTTTAGTCACAGACAGCACAGGGTTATCAACCAAGTTCAAAGTACCACGTTTCAAGTACCAAGTTTCCTCTTCAGTCACAATTTTGTTTTTAGAAAAGAAATATTATTTTACAGCAAAACATTACTGTTTTTCTTTGCTCAACATTCGAATCCCTGGCCGCAAATGTTCATTGCAGAGTAAACAATAAAAAGCATAGAAATTCCGTCCGTAAAAAAAGATTTTAGGTAAAGCAAATTTAGATCTCACAGTAATAAATGTTATCAAATGCCATTTAGAAAGTTTGTTGGCATAAAAAAACTACCTAAAACTATCTAGATGGATTGTGTAAGTAATAATCATAACTGATATATGTTTCTCAATTGCTGATAAATTAATGTTAGCATTTGAAATTATGTCCTGAAATTACTTAAATATACTACGTTTTATATTTTTACATAATATTTAATGTATTTCACTTATTATTTTATCCTAAATAACCTTTAAAATATTTTTTCGGCGAAAGAATAATAAAGTTTTACATGTACTTTATTGTTAATAATTATTTCCTAAAATTTTCTTAGTAGTATCATTTGTAAATAGTTGATGTTATTTTAGAAATAAGTTAATGATTTAACAAAACGTTCTGGTATTATTCCGTGAAGTTTTATAAATTAAATAGATTTGCTTAGTATAACAGATTAGAAGTTATTTAATGTCACCTTGCGCTAAGGAAGTTTGAACAATATTTAACCTGAACGAATTTCCAAAAGAAGCATGGGGAAAAAAATCAACATTTCTTGTGCGGAGAAGTGTTTGGGGTTAGAGTTGACTTTAGGGTACCCCTTGTACTATCGCGAAGTTGCTGTTTCATTTATCGCCAAGTTGTTGTTTCATTTATGGTAGCCTGAGTAGTTGATATTATGGAAACCTTATTACTGAAGTAAATTCGTAAGGGCTTGTGGTTGTGTGTTAGTTAGGAAGTATATTGCTTGTTTCGTGGTTTAGACGGTAAAATGGCCGAATGTGGTAAGCTTAATTTGAAGATTATGTACTATTTGGAAAGAAAGGGGAAAAGAACGGTAAAATGGCTGAATGTGGTAAGCTTAATTTGAAGATTATGTACTATTTGGAAAGAAAGGGGAAAAGAGCAGTACTTGACCTGGTGTGTAAATGAAGGTTTACTTAGTAGTCATTATTAGTCCTGTTTAGTCCTAGTTACTTAGTCCTGTTTGAAGGAAGGAAATGCGTATGGTCGAACGTCATTACGAAGAATATTTTTTACTCTTATTTTGTTAATTTATGTGGCGACACCAGTATACAGATTCTAGTTCAGATAATTTTAGGAAGTTTTTGGATGCTATTAAGGAAGTTGCTTTGACTGAAGAGGCGTGAATTCGTAAATAAGGTAAGTGGATATTTCCTTTGTGTAGTGCAAAGATGAATTTCCTTTTTCATGTTATTTCAGTGTTTGATTTAAAATGTAGTTTATTGAGATTATATATTTTTTGGCTGTTCCTGTGACTTTTGAAGTGCATATAGTTCGATGTGTACATGAACAAACTCAAGGGAGTGCGCAATGCCATTTCTGTGCGATTCTGGGTTTTTTTTAAGTGAAAATAGGTCGATGTGTACATGGAGTTTGTGCAATTATCTGTCTTTTCATTTTGGCTTTGTGTAGCGGCGATTTAGCCTAGTTTGTGCAATTCTCTGATGTTTCTTAAGTGAAAATAGGTCGATGTGTACATGGGTAAAGTCAAGGGAGTGCGATATGCATTTTGTGGGCAATTGTGGGATGTTTTTTAAGTGATAATAGGTCGATGTGTACATGAATACCGAGTTTGTGCAATTCTTTGTCTTGCTATTTTGGCTTGCGTAGCGGCGATTTTGCGCCAAAAATAGCAAGCCAAAATAACAAGAATTGCACAAACTCGGTATCCATGTATCGCCAAGTTTCGCCAAGGGGCACCCTTAAATATACTTTTACCGAATTTGGAATATAAATGTTCGGAAATGAAACGGTCCAAATACTCAAACTACTAGTTAAACTTGAGGTAGAAGCTATTCAATAGACCATACCGCAGTGTAATTCATAAATATATTTTTGGTCGTTTTCATAAAAAATGAACTTATCAATTTTTATTTGTATTATTTTGGTTTTATAGGAAAATAAATTAAATAGCCTTTATTTTTGCTTTAGTTATTTTTATGTACCATGGTTGAAGAGCTTAACGAAATAAGCACTAAAATAAGCAAGTTAAGCAGGTCTTAAAAAATTCTGAAAAAACATTTTAAAAGGAAAAAGAAGTTAATCTCGTTTCGCGAGAATAAAATTTATTATTAATATCTCATACGACAGACCATCAAAAAGCCATGTCTTACGTTTAGAGAGAAATGTTGTTTCCTCAAAAAGGCGGAGGAGACTAATTGACAGTTTGCCGCAAAACAGAAAAGGCTTAAGATTCATCACTCAAGACTTATAACATGAATTTTTTATGAAGTAAGAAAAAAAGAAATGGAATTTCATAAAATATCTTATCAAGATAAAAATAAAGACATAAAGACATACTATGGTTATTTAAAAAAAAATTGATTGACCTGAATAAAAATATATTTATTGCAGTGTATTTTGCATGTTATATTTATCTTCGTTTTAGAACTTTAATTTGAAGCCCACATAAATCGTTTCCATTTTGTTCGTATTTGTTCAGTCGCTTTTATTTCGTCATTGAATACTATTTACTTAGTTGTTAACACTGATTATCTTTTAATGCAAATAATTTTGTAGAAGTTTTCTATTTCATTATTTCGATCTTCAACTATGAGCGGAAAAGTTAAACATTCAATATGATTTCATTAATAATGGGTTTTGAACTTGATAGATAAAGCCAGTAAATCAAATTGCAATGGAATATTGTTCTTTCCAACTTTTGTGGATCTTAAAAATTAAAAGATAATAAATAAATAAATGAAAATAAAGTAATAATACTAATAATAGTAGAAACCGCTCAGTTTCGTTCTGTATTCGGTGCATTTGATTCCCAGAGTAACTTTCAAACGTTCTATACTTTCGCTTTGTTTCTTGAATATCACATTACTACATAAACGCATTTTCCTTACAAAAATAATACCTTGTATCAGGTTTTCGGATCTTTTTATACAGTTTAAGGAAGACATAATTCTGAAAGCCAGTCTACTCAATAAAGATACAGCCATAATGTGACTAAGAATGATGTAGAACAATTATCCCAAAGGAACGTTAGAACAGAAGGCTATTAATCTCGAAACGGGATTTTGCGTTGAATCACTAGAAAGGTCTTAATCCCTTTTCAAATTGTTCCCACCAAATACTACCGTATTATATTTTAAAAAAATCAAATAATGAAGGAATTGCATGATTGTATGCATGTTTTTTGCATTGTGAAAAGACAACTATACTTAGAGCCATCGGATTTTGATTAACGAAGTCGTCCACCAGAATATGGACACTGGGAAGCCCGAATTTTGAATTTGTTTTATTGCGCATTTCATAACGACATATTGATTAAGAAGCCCAATAATTTCAAAGCGAACAGTGGCAACACTGTATGGTAAAAAACACTTTTATCTCAATCACGCCGAGACTATCTATCCGAAATTCTAAAGATATGTTTTTAAATATTTTATTGTGTATGCCAAATTTTGTAAAACTTTAACGAATTCCTTTAACAAACTCAACGGTGAATCTTCGGATTATGGTAACTTCGCGATTTTTTGGCAAAACTTTGGCGACCAACCTTGCAACAGCAACCTGCTAGTTTTTTTTTTTTGGGGGGGGGGGGAACGACATTTGTTTACACATTTTTTTTTTTTTTCCTCAAAATTTTTTCCCACGATCTGCTAGCCGAATTACGCTTATGCTAGAAATTTTATGGAACAAAAGTGCTTAATCATGATGAAGATTAGGTGAGAAATTGTTTCTAAGTGCTTATTAACTAAAATCACGATTGCAATTTTCCGGAAAGTAGTGGAACAAACGAGGACAGAAATTTGCTTTTACAGGGCAAATTTATATATGAAATATGTAAATAATTTTTCTCATAAATTACAAAAATTTGCACGAAAATGCAGGAAAATTTTGTGAATCTTTGAAGTCGGTGTAAAGGACATATATGAAATTACCTGATCGCTAAAAATATGTATACTATGCAAGCTTTTATATATTCAGCTTGTATATACCCTTTCCAAGGATCAACATTTGCCCGTATAAAATAAATAAAATATGCAAGAAATTACATTAATTTTCTTTTCTCTCTAAGTTATCTATTATAAAAGTCATCTGCGAATTTATAAGGCAAGCAAACATTAAACATAGTTGCAAATACTTAGTGTCAAATATTTAACTTATTTCCATGCAGGTTTACTTGTACTGAAATGGATTCCAAAATGCTACAAACGCATAATACACAAAATCACTATCATTTAATTAAAATATAAATAAATTAAAAAAACGCTAATTAAAATATAAATAAACATATACATTAAATTAATAAAAAACACTCATACACCATTCAAGCAACTCTTGGATGATCACATAAATGCAATAAAAATTTGGAATTTACTTTAGAGAGGGCCATGGGATCCAAATATTAAGCAACACTGTTTCACACAAGATACAAGATGGAATGAAGCTGAACATACAAAATGGTACGAAGTACTGCAGATATTTTTGCAATTTTCCCCCTGTTTTGGATTAAAGAACTCTGATTCGTCCATAAATGTCACATGATATGTCTCATCTCTCATTCCTCTGAGACAAAATAATCTGTGATTAGAACTGTGTACTTCTCAGATTATTGCTAGCTAGTAACTTTTAAGTCCTAGCTAGTAACTTTTATCGCCTTACCAAAATGTCGCCAAACTACCTGTTACCATATTCCAAAGATTAGCCAACTCAGAGATTCCAAAGCGACACATAGCAACACTGTACGAAAAAAAATATCTTCAGCACGCGAGATTGTCTATTGGAAATTCTAAAAATAGGTTGTTTTTAAATATTTTTATGCAAAAAGAACCTAAATTCAAATGCTTTCGAAACATGTATATGTATGTAAACAAACAAACGCCCTTTTAGACGTAATATAAAATCTGAAAGCTTTCAGATTTTTTTTATATTTTATTTATATCAAGCATAATTTATAATAATTTAGCAAATTAAAATACTTCAGCATACAAATTGAACACAGTAAAATCCAAAAAATAATTGTCACATACATCTCATCTATCCTGCATATCCAGAAACATAATATAGTCTGAAATTTAACAAAAATAAGAAATCATCGATTATTTATATACCTGAACAAAAAAATTATCTGCTATTATTTGCCTATTTAGTATTTTTAATATCTGTAAAGTCTAATCTCTGTGATTTCTTATGATGCTTAAATAATACAACAAAATAATATGGCATTTTCAAAATGTTCTCTCAAACTGATCAACTTAAGCTATGAGTCAGGCTAATATTTTAAATAATGAAAATAAAAATGAAGTTGTATGTTTCAAAGGCGGATAAATAACTTCAATAAAATTGATAGAAATTCGGGATGACAAATATCGTATAAAGTTACTACCAAATTTATTGTTTGCCTACACATCCTGAATACACCCCTTCGGGTTCAGGATAAATGATAACATGAATCATCTTCGAATTCATTAATGAAATTCTAAATCGAAAATAATAATAATAATAATAATAATGAAGAAGAAAGAAAACTAATTGCAAGCTAAACACTCCAATTTTTAAGTAAAATTAAGAAAAAGACAATATTAATTTGCCATTGATTTTGATTAAAATTCTATCGCAGGATTTCTCAACCAGGAACAATTTCATAGGTTCAAGGGAAGAGCAATGCGCATGGGGCAAAAAAGGTGAGAATTCCTGTTCAAACAATCAATTCGAGAATTCCTGTTCAATGGTTATCAGACATATTTCTCTATTATTCAGGAAGCAAAGAAATTTCGCTTGAATTTCTTAAAGAAAATTTATACGAAAATATATTTGCAATGAAGAATGTAACATTAACATGTATCTCAATTTATGTTCAGAATGTGAAAGTACTAGGTTAAAAATGCCAAATATGATCATCAATGTACCTTCAGTTGGAGCAAAGAAAACTGTAAATACAATTCACATAAAATTTAATTTTTGCATATTATTAATATGCATAGCTAATATAACCAGACTGCGGTTGATTAGATGAAGTTAACATGCTGGAAAAAAATGGACTAATAAAAGACACAAATAGCTTATATAAAGAAAGTAAAATTAAAGTAAATAACATATACCCATTGAAATAGAAGTAAAATATGATAAAATTATACTTCTTTCCGAAACGCAATTTAAGTGAAAGAGTCGAGTGCTTTCCTTATGACCTCCCTTTATTATTCAGCAAATTTAAAGTGCTCTAATAACAGTCAAGTGTGCAGCTAAATATTTTTCTACCAGTTATTTCCTTTCACTGGGCTAAAGGATGAAAGCGACAGAAGCTAAATGAAAAACATAAATCACTAAGCCTTTTTTTCTGTTCCCTTTCTATCGCCTAGTATGTATGTCTCTAATAATTTAACCGTAATTTAAATGCTGGTTTGTTTCAATATGAATAGCCACTTGTGCCGAGAGCCGGCAAAAATACTTATTATAAAAACAAAAATCTATATATCTATAATAATTCATGGTAACAAAATTCAAGGATTGTTTTTATTATTTTTAAAATGGCTTAATTTGTTAATTAGTAACAGGCTGATAAAATTTAAAAGGCAAAATTAAATATCTTATGCTTTGCTGAGCGGCAATAAATTAGTCATAAAACACTGAGTTTTGAATCAAAATTTAATTAAGTTCACATAAAACATTAAAAAATGGAACGGTTCAGATTTTAACGGTCTCCCAAAGGGGTTGTTTTAAACTTTAATGTATATAAGAAAAATAAGATGTCTGTAACAGATTTCTTATTTTCCAAGTGCTTTCCTAAATGAGGTTTCTTCAGAAAGAAGAGGTACCTGGTAAGCTTCGCCTCCAATTAACTAAATAATACCTGATTTATAAGGTACAGAGTTCTGATAATTTTTTTTTCAATACTTAAAGAAATTTCAATTTTTTCCCTCCGTGTTCATTTTCATTAATATGACGACTATAGTTATTCCCCAAAAAAAGAACACCCTTAATTGCAATACCGGTGCTTTTCCATAACAATAATCATAAATTCCTTATTTCCACTTAAGTAAATTTGAATTCGTTTTTCTTTTTCGTTGTTTTGTACAGTACTTAAGACAGATATGCTAATTACGAGAGATATGACTAAAACAATTACTGTGAAGAAATAATAACACTGATTCTTTCAAAGAAAGACTGTGTCAAATTTTTAATGCCTTTTCTTTTCCTCGGAGGAATATTTTACAGATTCCTTGTTTTTGGAGGTACATATTGACTGTCGATATATATTCACGCCTCACATTTGAAGTGGGTAGTTAATAGGTACCTCAAATTCCATATCGTTCGATTACTCAAAAATTGCTCATATTGTTGCTTGCGTGCGGGTTCGTAATAGACTGAATGCAAAAAGAACCGATGATAATCTTGATAAAATTTATTTTATCCAAAGGAAGACATCACAGATCTGGAACTTGCCACAAAGGCAGTCGTACAGCTTTTCTCATTAGGACAGTGCATAGTCAGAAGTTACATTTCAAATTACTAGGAACGTTAAACACAACAGAATGCAAAGCTCTCACAGATATTCAATACTTCGAACTAGCAACTAACAACTGAGAAACTAATGCTCTCTCTGGTGTTATATAGCTTTCCTCCTGCGGCGGGAAAATTTCTAGTAATTTCTGTTTACCGAAATTACTGGAAGACATATAAGAGCGCGATACGGTTACAGTTAATAAATAAATAAATTCAGGTACAGTTTCCATTATAGTTGTACAGGAACCGAACAAAACGGTCGCCAGTCTTCAAAACCGCTGCCAGCCTTGTGATATCTCGCCACATTAGCCAGATAACCATTTACCTAGCAAAGCATCTTTTCTCTCAAGTTCTTTATGTTACACAATACAGAAAAATAAAACAATTTCAAATATAATCTTATTAAAATCATCTATTTATGTACATTATCTATCTATGTAATTCATAATAATGTTGTTCGATGGTTCTTCGTAAGCTGCAAATCTTTCTACTGACAGAGGGAGCTGTTCTAAATTTAAGAACTTATTTGCATCTGCTAGTTGCTTTATTTAAAAATGGAAACTTGCTTTAGCAACCCGCCAATTAAATAATTAGTTACATGTTAATTTAAGTTATTTTACTTTGAACGCTCGTGTATGTGTCATTATGCCAGTTATAAACTGTTATTTCAGGTTTCTCCTTGTGAACTTCTAAAATGTCTAGAGGAAAACCGTGCTACATTTTTCACCTTGCATATCTGATAGTATTTAATTCAATCATACACGTATTATGACTTTAAATTAAAATTCTTTTGCTCAAAAAGAAGTTGTAGGTATTTAATACATTAATTTCAAATGTCAGAGTACAGTAATATTTTCTTCTCCTTTTTTATTATGTACTAAATAAATTATGGCAAAGCACAGATGCTGTGTTTGTCTAAAGAAAAATATGTCTTTGTGGAGAGCATTTTATCGAAAACTTTTTGGCATTCGCTTTATGTATAAAGAAAGTAGTGGCAATTTCTCTCTTGTAGCCCATTTACTAAAGTAGCAGTGTCTAGCGGCGTTATTCACTCGATACTAGCAAATCACGTTTCCACACGTTCTTCCAATCATTTAGATATTTAACTTAAACGCAGCTGAAATTAAACAAGAATCATATGTGAAGTACAATAATAATAGAAGAAATTATTAATTATAATGTTATTTTAACTGCAGTTACATTTAAAATTTAGTTTTAATGTAAAAATAAGATATTTGTTTAAAAACACAACTTTCAAGTCTACAAAGATCACACAAAATATATCATTTTTATTTACATCTAGTACATGTACATTAAGTAACACGAAATAATTTTACACCACACATTGAAACGCAGATATTTTGTTCACAATTAGCATCTATTTAAGATGCAAGCACACTACTTAAACATTTCTTCGTTGCATTCTTGATGATAAAAATAACATCCAGCTGCGTAATTAGAGCAATAATCCGGCAAATGCAGAAAAAAATATGAATAAGGAAATGATAATTAAAGAGAAATACCGCTTCTGAATGCAAGGCTCTTTATTTCCTCTGTAAAAAGATAGCTTAAGTAATTAGTTTTTGATATGGTATTATGCTTATTCGAGCAAAGTAAACCCGTTCAACGAAAGGTGAGAGAATGGGCGTTATCGTACGGAAAATCAAGTTTCTTTTTTCAAATAGCAACAAAATTCCTGTGTATAACTATCTGTCTCAACGAATGAGAAAGAATTGCCTCTGGTATAATTAATTAAAGAATGTTTACAGATAAAATTATTAAGTTGTTTGAGAAAAATCGCATGATGTTACACAGATTCAAAGTGCCATAAAATTCTTTCTTGTCGATTAAGCAGTCTACATTTCTTTTTGAGCTCATTTTTTTTTTTTTTTATCAGGAGGAGCAATATACTGAATTGAGCATCTTGAATTTATTAATTACATTGAGAACTGCGATTTAACAGGGATCAATGATAAATTGCATGTGTGACTTTTTGCGTTATAATTAGGTGTTGGTGTTATAATTCTTCAATTTAAATACGCCATTATTTAATCATAATTAATTCATGCAATTTTTAATTTGATAATATCAAAATATAACATTTCTGTCTCCACCTTTCTGCACATTATTCCTATTTGGCTTATGAACTAAGTCAAATTAACATATATCATATTCGTTAAGAACACTGAAACTTAAGGTACGATCTTTTAAATTTTTCTACCCAGCCTAAGTATGTTAAAAAGCCGATTTCTGTATTCTTATTGTACAATAGCAATAAGACTTAATCGAAGGTCTCGACTTAGGGAAAGATGTTTGACGCTTAAATAGGTCGTGTTAGTAATCTCTCTGTTTATTATTCCACTTCCAAGCACAAAATCTAACTCTGTAAGTAATCTACTTTCAAAGGAAAAAAATGTTTAAAGCTCTCGCTTACCATAGCAGGTGAAGTATAATCAACGTTCTAATAATATTCTGAGAATACGAATACTAACAGGAAAACATTTTTAATTTATTACTGGAATAAATGGTCACAAACTGGCGGTCCACATGTGTTTGAATAAATACACATCTGAGAATTTAAAAAATTTGCAGTGAATGCGTTTGAATTACGATTTGTGACCAGCAAAATGTTTTTGCAGATACCAACTTTTAGATTTAAGACAGAAAATAAGTATAATTTTTTTTTCTTTCCGTTATTTTTATATGTATGTTTTAACAAATCTGTAGTAAAAATATTTTAAACTCTTGTTTTGTTAAAATGTAATATATTTTCTTTTATTTCCTTTTTTAGTTCCGGCACGGGAGCTAATTACAGATCGTGGTTTTGCTCGCGTGCAATTTGAATTTGAGACTATTTACTAAAATTAGACAGAACATAGCTTATTAGTAGAAATTCTGAGCCGGTTAAAAGCGATACACTGAAAAAAAAAAACATATTATTTTACTTTTTGATGGTTGGAAAAGAATATTTGCTATTCTAAGTGCAGCTCCCGGGATAGTGAATATTGTAAATGATTCTATTAAAATTAATAAATTGTTTATATTATGCCTTGACGTTTCGAAATAGTAGCAATTGTAGTAGAGAGGTAATAGTAGTAGTAGAAGTAGTAGTTGTTAGGAGATTGATGAAATGAACATATTGTTAGCAAATAATCAGTCTTTACATTTAGTGAATTATCTCTGCATATAATAAATGAACAGTATGTCTGGCTGCGTGTGTTTCTTTCGTTCGTGCTGCGCGGAAGCTAATACACCCAGGGCAACGAAATTTGGTACATAGGTGCATCTAGACAAGAGCCAGTGCACCTCGAAGCGATTTTTTCAAAATTTGAGTGAGTATTTTTATTTTATGTCTTTTAATGAAATCGCATCAAATCGACAATTCTCTCATTATATCAGCAACAATAGCATGCAGCTGTTGTTGCTGTTATGTCACTTTTGCCATTGCTGTTGATATCAGCACTGTTGAGACTCGGAAAAATGAGGGCGATAATTCTGTGCAGTTTTTAAATTTAATGTTTCACTTGGATATTGGATGTTTCTTGAGAGAAGGCAACGGAAAGTTGGTTAATTTATTTATTAGGATAATTAATATTTATATTAAGGGATATTGCTTATTTCAATGTAATTTTTTCTTTTACGTAATACATTTTTATTGACTTTTTTGATAAAGTTGTTCTGCAGAGTAAAATTCTGTGCAGTTTTAAATTTAACCGTTATATAAATGCATACATAAAAACGATTTTGTAAAAGGCTTTTACGAAATATTTGATACGTTTTATTTTACCATTGTTTTATGTTGTAGCTGTATAAAAAGGCATCTACGATGCCTTTTTTTACTTTTCCAGCGCTGCCAAAAGAGATTTCAGAAAATGTATCTGAAATCTATGTTTTCGCTTAAAGTCAGTGCAATGTATGAAACAAAAGATATAATAGACTTTTATTTTAGGTATTTTAATTATACAGAATCAAAGAATTCAAAGAATGAATATGAAATACAAACAATTTAAAAATGCCATATCAGTGCTTATAAGAAAATACGAAATGGCAGAAAATAACACGCACGTATTTCAAATTTAGTTAATATTTGACGACCCACTGCATAGAAATAAATATTCTTACATAGCTTACGATTCTTGCATAGCTAAAGTTCCACAATTCTTAGATAGCAGGTATTGCTGAGCTTCCTCTATAAGGAGAAAAAAAAAAAAAACGTAATTTTAAAAATTGCTCATGCATTGGAACAAATGAAAATTTAATAAACGATTTGATTTTTTAAATTATTTGATTATTTGAAATTTAATAAATTGAAGAAAACGCAGATTTCAAGTATTTTAGAATTTATTACATTTACTTAATTTAAACAAGGTAATCTTTTACATCATATAGCAGAGTTTTTTCTAAATTAAACGTGTTAAAAGTTATTTAACATAAATAGGTATGGTTCAGTTGTGAATAAAATATACCTCGTGTTAACTTCTCATTTTAGAATTGAAGATATTTTTAAATAATCTTTCCATGACATGATATCGTGGTGTTTCATTTACTTAATGATATGGATATTTGCAAAGAATTACTAATTTGCATTCGCAAACTTATAAAATTATTAAAGAAACTGCTCAGAAAATCATTATCTCAGAGTTCTCAATTAACATCTGAGTGCATATGCTTGGTCTTTAAAACCAGCTCGTTTCTAATTATTTCGTTCTTAAGGTAACAAATCATGATCAAACAAAGAAGTTTGAAAAGGCATTGTTTGAAATTTCCATTTTAGCTTTGCAATACACAATGGAGTAGCATCAGATTCCAGAGAAATCTTCAAAGGAATCAGAAGTAACCTGCTATAGATTACTCTTACAAGATAATTTAAAACTTCATTCTGCTAGAAACTGAAATAAGAAGCATTATTTTGAAAGCATTTGCTGTAAATGTTATTTCACTGCAAGGCTTCGAAAGTAATTGCTTCGGTTTTGAAGTACGAAAGCTGCTGGCCTCATGGGCAAATGTAGCAAAGTATAGAAAAAATTAAGCTTATTTCCTCTAATAAATATGCTGAAAGATTCATATGCTGAAAGAAATATTAGTACTACACAATAACGGCAGAAGCAGTTTCCTACTAGATATTTTCGACACATCATTTATCTTCCTTCGTACTTAGAGACATGGATAAAATGAGAGTAGAAATTTAATTTAATTTAACGCAATTTAGTAATTTAATTCTATACATGAAAAATATTCAGCTAAGAGCTATGTGTGTTTAAGGTATGCAAATATTTGCATGAAAATGCAGGGAGTGAATTTTCCGACTTCAAAGAAAACTATGGTGTAAAGGCATACAGATGAAATGAGAAATATTTCTATAGTATTTGATTGATAAAAGTTATAAAAAATAGCCTAAAATACTGAATACAGTGCCAAAATTTATTTTAGAATGCTTTAAAATGTGTAAATTTCAATATAGTTTATGCGCATTTTGGAAATTATTCTTTTAGCTATTAATTAGCCCAATCGCCGTCTTTTGAACTATTTCCTTCTAAGCTATCAAGTTCAGATTTTGCACACTGTTTCTGGATAACAATAAAATGTGGTGAAGATTTTTTTTTTTTAAATTCGATTTATTATTTTTTTTATTTAATGTTAAAACGATTTTCTCACATATCTTCGTTTAACTATAAGGTTTCCTAGCTAAAAGGATGTTGGATGATGATTCTCCTCACCCAGGATTTGGCGATTGGGTCCCCTAAAAACTCCAGTCGATCTTTAAAAGGTGAAGTATGTAAGGTATTTTTCCCGCCTTCTTAGTGTGCCTTCGTGGTGTAGTGGTTCTGCACGCTGGGCTGGTATTTCAGATGTCCGTGGTTCGATTCTCGTCGAAGGTGATTGCTCATTTTTCATCTTGCTTGCTTATAAAAAATACCTAATGTCTCTGCATAACAAACAAATTAAAAACCTCGAAACTCTGCTATTTGCACCACGAGATGCAGCGGAAAAAAACGTTTGCATGAGAGTTGTATGTTTGAATGAAAGTTGTTGTTTTTACCTTAGTTTCGGATTTTTTGCTGAATATTTGAGAATTGCTCGATCTCTTTTTTTTATTATTTAAAATTTATTATTTTAAAAATTGAGTAGCTAAAAATGTTCATATTAAAAATAATTTAAGTTTCGCAAATGATAAAGCAAATTCTGTCCTCTCATTTGACAGAAGAATGATAAAACAATAATAAACTGACGATGCTCTAGACTGGAAAAGTGTGCAGTAGTATGAAACAGAAGGGGAGGCATCAGTTTTTCCCCCGGGGCATTGCTTCGAACCATACTTTCAAGGTCATAATATCATTATATCATGCGATTTTCCTTGCGATTTTCATAGATGTCTTTAAAATATTTTGTCTAAATAATGCAATAATTCCTAAATAATATATTTTCCAAATAATGTAATATTTCCTAATCTCTAAAATTGATTTTATTTATTTATTTATTAACCTGTTCCACTCACCGTATCATCTGTGATACGGCTCTGATTTCCTCCGTGGGCCCAACGTATCAAATTTACGGGAGGTAAGCGTCGCAGACTGCACAACGTATGATATCTGATACGCTGAAACGGAAAGTTTTATTTCAGATTTTAAATGAGCATAAATTATGTCAGAATGCTGCGAAAATTTACTGAATAGGATCTCTGTAGTGTTAGATTGTCGTGATGAAAATTATTAGCCAAACAAGGGGGTAGCACTGGAGAGCTATTAGTCCCAATATGGCGTTTTGTGACGTTTCACTATAAACGGCGAATCACTTTTTAAACTCTTGCCATCGCATATTATAGCCCTATCTTATATTTAAAGAAGTTAAATAGTGAAAATTCTGTATGAATATACATATGTATGTTTCTCGCACTGTGAAAAAACGACGGTACCTAGAGTCATCAAATTTTGAATACGATAATGCTCCAACCGAACATGAACACCCGACGCCTGATTTTGGAATGTAGAATTCTTTATTATCTATTTCATATTTTGTAGAACTTTAACGATTTTTTTATTAGTAAGCGAGAAATGGAAAAACTTAAACAATACAAAACATTTTTATCTCGAGCTCGAGAAACTGTCTATCGGAAATTCGAAAGATATGCTCTGTTTAAACTTTCATTAAAATCGTACTATTAGTTCACACTCTTCCTATATCTTGTTCAAATTTCTAGCCGTTAATAAAATACTTTTTATTCATCCACTCAGGTTCAAATATATTTTTTAAACTTGTAGTGGATGACACTTGATGTTAAATTTTAAACCACTTTTTTATTATTGTTTTAATTATTTTTAACTCTAGTCTTTAAAGTAGGAATTGACTTTATTTTTTTTTATATTACTTGTTTGTGAAATTTTTGTTGAATTGAATTTTATGCGGTTTAAGCGCGAAGAATACGTAATTAATAAATATAGGTAACACTCAAAAGGAATCCCTTTGGACATAATATAAAATCTGAAAGCTCTCGAAATTTTATATATATATATATATTGTATTTTATCTAACGAAAGTAAAATGCGCTCTCATAATTTAGAAACTTTTCACGCATTTCAAGCGGCTTTACATTTTTGTAGGTATGTATGGCAGTTAGATGTAATAATCACTGATGCTTAAATTCGTAAGTTTTTTGCTTCATTGTTGTGTAGAATTATTTAAATTTGGCAATATTATCAATATTCCAAATAATTGCACTTTACCTTATTCTGAATTTTTATTTGAAATTTATATAATAAAATTTTCTGTTTATATGATATGATAAGAAGTAACATGTAATTAACCTACGCAAGATTCCAAATATTTAGAGAAAAAAGCAGGTTTTATAGGAATTATTTTTGCATGTTAGGCTTAATTACAAAATGCGCACACAGTGACGTTTAATGGTTGCAAATAACTACTTCCAAAAAATACTTAGTATTGAAGTCTAGCTTTAAATGGAAATCTTATAACATTTTTTAAATGCTATTTAATTCCTCCCTTATTAACAGATGTACTTTCCATACGTAACTGATTTAATTTTATTTTATTAATCTCAAAAATATAAGAGGAATAGTTTTTAAAGATGATAGCGTTTAAACTTATTTTCAATGATATATACTGCGTTATTTTTCATTTCTTACATTTCACAAAATTATATGGATTTTTCAAAATTGATTTTCTTAATTTTATTGTATTACATAATCTTAAATTCATTTATAGATCTTTGGAATTCTAGCATCTGTGTTAAAAATATTTGAAATTTTCGAATGTTATGAAACAAACTTTTCACCCTCTTTTGAAAGAAGATTAATTAGGAAAAAATACTTATAACGCGATTTTTCTAGAATTTTTTAAAACTGTGTGCGTTTTTATAAGCTTTTATGTAATTCTCTCATGGTGTTTTTACTATGGTCAAAACTTTGCTATTTTTTAAACTAATTGCTGAGAAGCTACGCTCAAAGCTATGACAAAATTTGCTCACACTTATACATATTGTAGATGGCAATGCAATGTACTGGAGCGAGTTTTTGCAAAATTTTACTTAATAAAATTTAGTATATAAATAGCATTTTGTACATATTTTAATTTAATGAGCAAACTGAAACACTTAGAATTTTTCTGTTTGCTCTATCGGTTAGAATGAGGTTGAGAAAAATTAAGTGAACTTTGTGTAAGGGTTTTAATATAATATCTGACTTTTTCGAACAGCTGCTGGAATTTTTCAACCGTTTGACATAACAGAATTGTCGGAAATAAAAATGCGATTATTTATTGTTGGAAAATAATGTTTCAATCGAAGCATTTTATTCACAAGCTTTTATCTCGTTTATAAAGATTAAAAGAATAAATAAATGCATGAAGTTTTTTTTTCTACTTTTTAAAGAAATAAACCTTTATTTAAAACAAAAAAAAAAAAAAATTAACCTACTAGAGTCAGAAAAACAATTTACCGTATAATTTAGAGGGAACAACAGTTTAAATAATTATCTTTGCAAAATGCATGTACAGTTTATAACAAGAATAATAAAAACATAAACGCCTAAATACCGAAAGCTGTTAATTGAATTGCGCTATCAAAAGTGTGAGCCATTAACTCTATGAATTTATCAGAGGAACTGTATGCTTTTATTGTCTGAGACATAAAATTGAAGGCTGATTCTGCGCCAAATTTCGCCTGCGTAAAGCCAATTACGTGCAGGAGAATTTGTTTGCAGTACTACCAGAAGTTGCAGTAGAGTATAAAAGTAATTAACTGAAATAAATTTTATTACTTCTTTGAACAGTTAATCAGAGTTGTACAAAGTTACCTTAACTTTGTCCATTATATGAATTCAAATGCAGGATCCAGCAGTCTTGCTTATGAATTTATTTAGTCTATGGATTCCATTATAACATAATTCATCTTTAGACTCATTTCTGAATGTCTGACGCTTGTCTCGAGTCAGTAAAAGAAATTCGAATACAGCTTGTTTCCCAAATGATTTCTTCATATTTCTACCGGAAAAAAAAGAATTTCAAAATTTCTATGCGCGTTTATAATTGAAATAGACAACAAGCTCAGAGGCCCATGCTCTATGTCATTGATTAAGTGATGCAGCTCATAGCATTTGCATTAGAAAGCATTTGCTCATAGCATTTGCATACTACAATATTACTTAATAGGTATCATAAAAATGTTTTGAACATATCACTATTTTTAGATGGCAAATGAGACATTTTCATAACTAATGCAAATTGTTATATATAAATATTTTAACATTTATGGAAGTAAACATCATACACATCAGTCTGAAAATAAATTATGGAGTTTCATGAAGTCTTTAAATGATGTTGAATGTATTGAAAATGCGTTTATTTAATTAATTTCCTCGAAAAAGAGCCAATGGACTACTAATATCTGCCAACTCAAACTGTTCATAGCTTCAAACAAGCTTTTATACTGCAGTCAGTAGTCAGATATTTTCAAAACTAACTTTGGTGACGCCCTGCAGTTCGTCTGATCGCGACAGATATATTCCATACAAGATATTACCTTAAAATCTCAACCAAGGCATCATTTATTTTTGGTTTATAAATATATAAATGTTAACTATATAAATAATAAAACATAGCAAAAGATAATGTTTTAAAGATTTAATAATAATATTTTGAGTAACAATAAATAATCTATAAAAATCGCAATAACAACCTTGTATTTAGCGTACATATATTAAAACACTCAATCGATTTCGAGGACAACTAAAGGTTCCTCCTCACCAGGAGAATGAAATTACTACAAAGGAAAGAAAAAGAAGAAAAATAAAGCATTGGCAAAGGAGTCTCAGAAACACGTGGTCGTAACCGGATTTTGAATCAGAGTTACACTGGCAGCGTACTTTTATTGAGCCAGGCTATCTGATCAAGCATATAGCACATAGACTAAAACGCAAAAAATCAGCAAAGTAAAAAAAATAGGGAGCGAGGGGCAACTGCACCTTCACGCACCAAGTCTGAACCTCGAATAAAGGGAAAGTACCTTTCCTTTTCCCACTATTGCAGTGTGTAGCTTGCAGATAGCAAGTTGTATACCGGCTGTCATAAATTAATAAGTACACTGCAGGTATAGCAAATGCATGAGTGTATCCGGAGGACAGGATGCAAAGTGAAAGAAGGCGTGTCTACTTTGTCTTTACTAATTTTTGCAGATCGAAAGTCAAAATTATGATTAAATTTCCAACTATGATACGCTATTGAAGACTTGTTAATTTCGCCTTTTCGGACATAACATTCATGTTCCTTGATACGAAACTTTAAAGCTCTTTTTGTTCCCCCAATATATCTCAAGCCACACTGACACGATATATTATAAATTCCCCAAGAATTAAAGTCAGAAAAGCAATCTTTTTTTTTAGAACCGAACCGTGAATTTTATTGATAGGGGAGAAATTGACTTGAAAATTGAATTTCTGGAGAATCCGTGTAACTTTATAACTAACGGAAGGATAAAATGGAAGCACGACAAGATCATAAATATTATTTCTAACAGTGATATGTCTTCTTTGATGGGAATCTGATTTTTTTTATCATTGATAAAGCCGTTAAAAATTTTCAAATAAAAAGCCGTTACAGAGGTTACTTTCCCTTTATTCGAGGTTCAGACTTGGTGCGTGATGGTGCAGTTGCCCAACGTCCTGAATAAAGGAACCCTCGGCCGTGCTGTCAGGACGTGTATTTGTCGCTCCGCCGTTTTGCCTAATATCAGCGGAAGTTCTCAACGTACCGCTGTAAAAGTAGTTGCTACGTGTAGCTAACATCATCAGGAGTACACTTATATAAAAATTGTGTCATTACGACATTTAGTCGTTTTTTATGGAACTTCAAAGTTTTTAACACTATCATTCACGACTTGGAGCCATTTTCGCCTTGTTCCTCAACTTCGCAGTCCGTGGATACACCGACGGACGTCGTAGCAGCCGGATTTTTACACAGCCGGATAGAGGATCATCTCAGCAGTATTTTGATATAAGTTTTATCAAGATTGGATAATTGGTTGAATAATTATGCAGAAATTACTCATTTAATTTAGCGCTTTTTTCGCTCACGCTGCATTTTCGACCGTTAGGTGCCACCATCCCCCCCTCGGGGTAGCGCGTTTTCGTCAAGGACATTCGCAACGGCTTTCCTTTTATGAAGTGGACACTTTATTAGCTGCCTGCTAATTAATTTCCTAATTGCTGTATCATGCTGGAATAAACGGCAATCTTCATCATCTATCTTCAGAAGCAGAAGTTTCAAATTTTGGTCGTGATCGGCCCACTGGTTCCAAAGATATAATTTTTTCGACATTTATTAACTTAGAATTTTCAAGCTGCAAAATTGCGTAGTTTGACTTCCTATTACAGTGCAGTGTTGTGTTTCAGTGTCTATGTGCCTTTGGATTACTATGGAATACCTTTATACAGATGAAGGACAGATGAAATACTGCTGCCAAGGTAAGAAAATTTGACTTTTTCCTATATTCCAGATAGAAATATAAAAATTCAGCACCAAACGCAGTACTGTACAGAAAAACTTAGATCCTTTCCCATACGATGAGTGACATAGATTCCTCCACTTACTCGAGAGAATTTGCTTTGCAAACATTCATTACCTCGGACATAAGCTATACTGAGAAGATTGATAAACTCACTGACGAAATTAAAAAGATCGCAACTTCCTTTCGAGGTGGCAAAAATATTCTACCCCTAGGCTTGCGAAAGCAACTGATAGACACGGTTGAAGCCTTCCGAATTCTGGCTTTGGGAGTATCTGAGTATATCCCACCTCCGGATACCGTCGATAAAGCAGTCAACACATCCAGTATTTTCGCGTGTGAACTAGCAAGTCAACAGCAACACATCACAGCTGCACCTAATCTAGCGCAAAAGGCAACAGACAATCGAAAGTCCTACGCAAGTGTAACGGCGCAAAAGCCTAAACACACCTTGCTGATCTACCCTAAAGACCCGTCCACAACATCCAGGAAAGTGTTAAAAGAAAAATTGACTGCTGAATTTCCGTTACCCACATTGGGAGTTCAAGTAGCAGCATTAAGATACATCCCGCAGGAAGGACTTGCAGTGGATTGCCATACAAAGGAGGACATTCACGCACTCTCGGAAAAACTGCAGACTGAAAAGGCTAAAGAATTCTTGCAAACCAAGATCCCAAGCACAAGGCTTCCCAGGGTTGCTATACACAATATCCCATTAAGCGTTACACAGGAGGAACTTGGACGAGTCATCAGTTTAGAACTCCATATTAACAAGAATAATGCCAAAATCCTGTACAGGCTCAAAGAAAGGAGTAACACAGTCAAGTGGATTGTCGAATGTAATCCCGATGCCTTCCAACAACTCATGCGCTCCAGAAAACTACTCATCGGCTGGCGGGCACATCGAATCTCAGAGTACTTCAACACTAAGAGGTGCTACCGCTGTCAAGCATTTGGCCATACCCAGCAGGGATGCCAAAATAAAATCTATTGTGCATACTGCTCGGGGAATCATGCAATCAAAGACTGTCAAGCCAGACGAGCCACATGCATCAACTGTGCAGACAGTAACTACCGCAACCGAGACAATAAAGCTTGCGACCATCCAGCATATGATGTTGCCTGTCCAACATACACGAGATACGTCGAACGGATCAAACGCAGCACTATCTATGAATAGTCTATCTGCTACTAATGCTAACAACAACACGCCTGTAATCCAATCTAATAATAACAATAATCATATGCAGATTCTCTCTCCACATACTATACCTCCATCAAGCAGGAACATAGGTACACTAAGCACAAGTATCATCAAATGCCTGCAAATCAATCTTCAAAGGGCTGAGGCAGCAACATCTCATGTCCTCACGCAAGTTATTTCCAACGACATAGACCTCGTAATCATGCAGGAACCATACTGTAGAGAAGGTCACGTCGCTAGCTTACCTATTGCATGGAAAATATACCAAAAGGAATCCCCGACGGCAGATCTTGCTCCTAGAGTAGCAATTGCCTGCTGCAACCCCGCATGGACACCACAAGTCATCAAGCTGCATAGGGATTATGTCGCCATTCTAATCATTTTTGAAAATATGCAATTTATCCTTACTTCGGTGTATTCACCACCAACAGATGCAATTGGCAGCACTGTCGCCCACATAAGCGAAACAAGTAGAAAGTTTCCAAACACAGCTCAAGTCATAGGAGGCGACTTTAATGCCCATCATATTATATGGGGGTATAGTACCACAAATCCAAAAGGGCAGGAGCTTGAAGATTATATTGCGGCAAACAATTTACAATTGCACAATACAACGAATGCACCACCTACATTCGATAATTCGTACAATCAAGGATGGCCAGACTTAACGATCTCAACTTATGATATTGCTAACAACATACATTCATGGCATGTCTCAGACTCTGAAAGTTCTTCAGATCATAAATACGTAGAATTTACTATACAAACAGATACCACCATTTCTATAATTAAACGCTATAGGCTGCCAGGTAACAAGGTTAGACAATTGACACAGGCCTTTACTCGTCTCCTGCAAGCAAATGAATTGCAGCTAGAATCTTGCAACAACTCAGAACACCTTGATTCCCTTGCACAAGGACTTCTAGAGGAACTTAATGAAATATGTCAACAAATTTTACCCCTCCGTACAACCAAGAAATTACAAGGAATCTCTTGGTGGACCGGCGAACTAAGGCAACAAAGACAAAAATGCAGAGCTTTGCGCCGCAGACTAAGAGGCAACGTGGACGGAGAGACCAAAGCACAGATTCTGACTACATACCGGCAAGAGCAGGCTAAATATAAGAAGAATATTCTCGCTGCAAAAGTGACAAGCTGGCGTACCTTCTGTAACAACAATACGAATCCCTACGGGATCTTACATAAGATTGCAACACAGAAGGTATTCAAACCAGCACAAATTCATGCACAGGTTCCAACAGCTAGTCTTTCAACAAACCCAGCGGGGTTTACAGCTGCCACCCTTCTTGACGAAATTTTTGCAAAGGACAATCCGCATGAAGATACACTGGAACAACGTGCAGTGCGAAACAATACAACTATCCCAGATACGCCAGATGATTATGCTTTCTCAGCGAAAGAAATCGCTCATGTATTTCGCTACCTACCCCTGAAAAAAGCCCCAGGACCGGATGGCCTGGACTATTCAATAATTAAAGTTGCATATAAAGCCAATCCAGATTTCTTCACTAAATTTTTCAATAAATTACTTCAGGCAAAGCTCTTCCCAACCGTATTTAAGAAGGGACAGGTAGTCTTGTTCTTGAAAAAATTCAAAAATCCAGCTGAACCGCGGTCTTACAGGCCAATCTGCTTGTTGTCTGCACTGGGCAAAGTGTATGAAAAGCTGGTTGTCAATCGACTTCGTCATCATCTGCACAAGACCAAATATCTAAGTGTCGGACAATTCGGTTTCCGCATAGGATCTTCCACCGTTCAAGCCCTTTCAACAATCAAGGATTGCATCCAGAAGAATAGAAATGATAATATGCATACGGCTTTCATTTCGATTGACCTGGCCAGCGCATTTGATACTCAGTGGTGGCCAGCAATCAAACAAGCTTTACGCAATGCAAAATGCCCGACCAACCTTTATCTAACAATCATAAGCTACTTACAAGATCGTATGTTAATAATGTCCCACGATGCAGGTGTTTCATCCAAAGCCCAAGTGAGAGGTTGCCCGCAAGGCTCTTGCGCGGGGCCCCTCCTATGGAACATCACATTTAACGAAGTGCTCGCTGCAGACTGGCCCGCACACACGCGAGTTGTCGCCTACGCAGATGATGCTGCACTCCTGGTGCGAGGACGCACACGCAACGAACTGGAGAAAAACGGCACAGAAGTCTGCACACTTTTTGCTGACTACTGCACTCGACTTAAGCTTCAAATATCAACAGAAAAGTCAACAGCGTTGATCATTCCAAGGCCAGGAACAAATCCAACACGACGGCCCTGTATTAAATTAAACGGGAGAAATATTAAGTTCGTTAAAAATCTTAAATACCTAGGAGTAACATGGGACTCCGGTCTAACCTTTATTCCTCATATACAAGACCTTCGTGTTAAAACATCTCGAATAGCGAGAACAGCGCGCCAATTTCAGGGCAAGAATTGGGGTCAGAGCCCCCATTTTCAGAAACTGTTATATCTCACAGTTGCAGAGAAAATCGCATTATATGCAGCCCCAATCTGGGCAAACCCAATGGGAGCCAGGAAAATCCGTCAACTATCAGCCTTGCAAAGACCTTTTGCGATAAACCTATGCAAAGCATATCGAACTACAGCCACAAATGCAGCACAGGTACTAGCTGGTATCATACCACTGCATATCAAAGCCTTAATGGAATCTGCATATGCCCAACTGATCCACTTGCGCCGAGATGCGACATTTGGAAACACTACCTATAGCCCAGTCCAATATGAGCATCGGGGCGACGTATTGCGTACACATCCCTCAATAAAAGGGACAGGCATACGCACAGTTAAATCCAACTGCCTTCATCGAGACACCCTCACGAAGATATACACGGATGGCTCGAAGCATGAACATGGAGTAGGTAGTGCCTTTATACACTATGATGGTTCCAACACCGAATACACATGGAAAGGACATCTGAAACCGGAAAACAGCGTCTTTCAGGCGGAAGTTACTGCTGTCACAGCAGCGGTACAGCATATACTCAACAACAATATACAGGCATCTACCATATACACGGACAGCCTTTCAGCAATAAATGCAATAGAAAATCAACACCATGTATCGCCGAGCATCATTAACTTGCAAGACATCCTGCAGCATAATCGTCACACTAAAATTACCATGGTCTGGGTCAAAGCCCACGATGGCAACCAGGGAAATGAAGCAGCTGACCGTTTGGCTAAGGATGCTGCAAGCAATCTCGAAGCACAAGAAATAAATATTCCTGCCCCACCATCCTATCTAAAACGTCATTTGCAGGGACAAGCAATACGACAATGGCAAGAAGAATGGACTAATGCGGAAACAGGGAGGCGCACCTATGAGCGTATTTCAAAGGTATCAACTGACCTCCTTATCGCCATTGCTCCTTTGGTAAACTACATAACAGGTCACGGGCCGTTCCCGTCTTATTTTCATCGACATGGGATATCAAATACAGACATCTGTGCCTGTGGAGAAGACGGAACGCCAGACCACTACCTATTCAGGTGCCCTCTGACAAATACCATGCATCTTTTCATGCCCACGAGCAACATAACTGCCTACCACCGACTGATAATAAAGCACAAGGGAAGCATTAATGCAATATGTAAAATTATAAAATTTATCGCGGCACTAGGTCAGGATATCTGCCAGCCCATTTAATCAACATAAGGTTTTCCACTGCATTTATCCAGGAAACTACAATTTGCACACGCATACCTTATATCTTATACCTAAACAGAACTTAAACTGGTTTGAGAACTCTTGCACAATAGCAAATATTTAATGAACTTTAACGCTGTCATGTGTCCTTATTAGTTCTATACAAGCACAGTATTATGTGCTTTTGTCAGTATTATAACGACTCTGTAGCATGCCTTCCTATAAGCATCATATCAGCTCTCCGTATCATATGTTTCTATTAGCACTTATTACTCATATACTATCATATGTATCTGTGTCTACCTTAATATTTATTTGCACAATGTGTTTTATTCGTATTATATCTGCTTTGCTATTAGTATCATATCAGCTCTGCACCATGTATATTTATTGGCATCATATTTACTTTGTACCAAGTGTATTTACTCGTTCTTCACCTGTACTGCATCTACTCAGCACCATGTCATTTAATTAGCTCTATATTTGTTCTGCATCATGTATATACATTAATATCATATTTGCACTGCATTATGTGTTTCAATCGTATGACAGCCTAAGTTCGTGCACTATGAGTTGTCTAATCATAAGTTTTTTTTTTTTTTTTTTTTTTTTTTTTTTTTTACACATATACTATCATATGCATTATATGAAACACCAACTGTTTACCCCAAATATTTATCTGCATTAAATATTTTCATTTGTATTACATCTACTTTACATCATGCGTTCCTATTAGTACAACATATGCTCTGTACCATATGAGCCTATAAGCTATTTATCTGTTCTGCATCATGTATATTCATTAGTATCATATCTGTCCTGCATCAAATGATTTTAATCGTACTATACCTGCTCAGCGGCATGTGGCCCTTTTTTTTTTCTCATATCTGATTTGCATCATACGTGTTCATTAGAACATAAACTGCACTGCATAATGTATTTTCATGTATTTCTATTAGTATCATATCTGCCCTATGTCACGTTTTTAATTAGCTCTAGATTTGCTCTGCATCATGTGTATATACCAGCATCATACCTGCTCTGCATAAAGTACCCTAATATTTATTTGTATCATATGCTCCTATTTGTATTATATCTGCTTTGCATCATGAGTTTCTATTAGTATAACATATGCCCTGTACCATGTGTATCATATTTATGCTTGCATCATGTGTTTCTCATTACTATTATCTCTGTCCTGCATCATGTGCTTTTAAATAGCATCATCTCTGCCCAAAGTCATGTGTTTTTAACAGTATTATAGTTGTCCTGAATCATGTCTTTTATTTAGCTCTATATTTGCTCTGTATAATGTGTATATACTATTAACATATTTGCTCTGCATCATGTACTCCTATCATGTGTTAGCCTATGTTCATGCACTATGAATTGTCTCCCCATAAGTATTATTACTCATATACCACCATCTGTTTCATATGTAAACCAAAAGTTCATTGCTAATAATTATTTGCAACTTATGTTATTATCTGTCTTAAAACTGCCCTGCATCATGTGTTTTAATTAGTATACGCGCGTGCTTTATATCTGGCAATGTTACACGCGTGCTTTATATCTGGCATGCACCATGTGTTTTCACTAGTATCGCAGCTTTATCTCTGCTCTGCATCCTGTGATCTTACCAGTTTTATTACACGTTTTTATATGTCACATAGTATTACATCTGCCCAGCATTATATGTTCTAACAGCATCACATGAATGCATTATTATTACTCTACTTAGCAGTCTGTGAGTATGTTCTGTGTATTTTAAGTGTGTTGTTATGTGTATTATGTCTTACATTTTTATGCCACCTCCACCCCCCCTTTTTTTTTTTTTTTTTTTTTTTTTTTAGATTTCCTGTAACAACCACTGTAATCCTAAAACTTTCAAATGTCATACACATCACTTGTAATGTAGACTATGTCAACCGCCCTTGTATGGCCATGTAACTTTCTCATTAAGATTCAAATATACTCCCGAGGCAGCCTGATGAGGCTCCAGGGAGTTGTTGCCACTAGATAGTGGAGGACGCGGGGCATATGCCTGTTTACCTATGTTAAACATCAGGCGCCCTCGTCCTCCGTCACCTGTCACCTGCCCAACGTCCTGTGTCAAATCTACTTGACATCTAGACCCTGTATGGCCATGTAAACTCACGGTGCAGCCTCACGGGGCTCCAGCGAGTTGTTTCTTCGAGATGGTGGAGGATGTGGGACTATTGCCTGTTTACCAATGTTATACCCGGCGTCCCCGTCCTCCATCACCTGTCACCTGCCCCTCGCTCCCTATTTTTTGACTTCGCTGATTTTTTTTTCTTCGTTTTAGTCTATGTGTTATATGTTTGATCAGACAGCCTGGCTCAGTAAAAGTAGGCAGTCAGTGTAACTCTGATTCAAAATCCGCTTACGACTACGTGCAGTGCTGATAACGACCACGTGTTTCTGAGACTCCTTTGTCAATGCTTTACTTTTCTTATTTTTTCCCCTTTCTAGTAATTTTGTTCTTCTGATGAGGAGGGACCTTTAACTGCCCTCGAAATCGATTGAGTGTTTTAATCTAGGTACGCTAAATGCAAGGTCGTTATTGCGATTTTGATTGTTCCATTAGCGTGTTTCTCTTCTATTCTAATAAATAATCTTTTGAGAACGATTAAGAATATGAATTGGCAAACATCCACAGTCAATTAGTGTCTTGTGTTACTACAAAAACCCATGCACATAAACCGTTTAACAGGCAGAATTAAATATAAGCACTTTCAATGCATTTTATGCAATATATAATTTGCACAGACCTGACAAATGCATATCTTCAATCGTTGAACCTCTGTATTTATTCAGAGTCATCATTAGATTTTTTGTAGAACGTCTCATAGCATATTTATTGACATACTGGAAATACTTGCAAATTGAGTTTATATCCCCCTTTAAATGTAATCATGTTTATGTATATATAGTATATTTATGTGTAAATTAATTACTTGTGCTTATGCTTCACTCTTTGATAGGTAAATGTGATCCAAACAGGAAGGACACTAGGGGTCCTGTGTTTCGCATGGAACCTCCATCGAGAGTAGAGTTTTCGAATAACAGCGGTACAGAGTTGCGTTGCAGTGCAGACGGATCACCGCAACCCAAATTAACTTGGCTGATCAGAGAAGGTGGTGCAGCCCGTGATATACAAGGACTCCGTCACATGAGGTCTGATGGAACCTTGGTATTTTCTCCTTTTACAAGGTCTGAGTATAGACAAGATGTACATGATGCAGTATACCAATGTTCTGCCACAAACAGTGTCGGTACAATTCTCAGCAGAGAAGTTCATGTTAGAGGAGGTAAGTGATATTATTTGGAAATATAGTTTAAAGCATAACTGAAATGAATTTTGCTGTATAATATGACCAAAACACAAAATTACATTAAGAGGTTTGCAGATGTAGGAAGCCTTTAAATGTTCTATGTAAATGAAAAGTAATAATATGATTACATTTTTATTATTTTACGATAGTGTAAATAACTCATTTGATATCTGCTATGTAATATTTTTACAGCAGAAGCAAAATACCTTCTGATAGCACAATTAAGTATAAAAAATAACGCATGGTAACTGGATTTAAAATTTTGAAATTTTAGAGCGAATCCTTTTACAAGGATAATTTCCTTATAACATTATATAAATATATTAATTACTAACAATCTGATAATTCGAATCACGTAAATTATAATAATTTAGATATATGTTACTTTGAAAAAAAGGGCAAAAAAGAAAAGATATGAATATAATTGATAAGCCAAAACATTATGGCCATCAACTCAATAACGCGTTGCGCGACTTTTGTTCTGCAAAACAACTGAAACTTGCTTTGGCATGGATGCCATAAATTCGTAATAGATGGCTGGAGATAGGTTGTACCAAATGTCTAAGCAGCGGTCACGCAGAGTTAAGATATTACGATATGGTGGTGTTCTGAGCTGCAGCTCTATGATAACCCAAATGTGCTCTATCCGGTTAAGATGCGGCGAGTTGAATGGTTAGGATATTAACCGGAATTCATATGTGTGCTGCTCGAACCCCTCTATCACAATTCGAGCTTTGTGACATGGAGCGTTGTCCTGCTGGAAGACTCCATTTCCAGTTGGAAAGACAGACTCCATGTAATGGTGGAACTGATTCGCAGTTTCGTTCGGATAGTCCGCAGCTTTCAAGGTCTGTTTTGCCACAATTGATGGTCTCGTTGTCGCCCATTAAAAAGTCCCCCAAAGCATAATACCGTCACCACCAACCTGTCTATAACCTCCTGTACAAAAGGGGGAGTAGCTGTTCTCCTGAAGACGGCTTAACTTGACACGACCATCGACGTGATGAATCCAACCAGGCACCTGTCTTTCACTTAGAGTGGACGTCTGTTGCACAGTCCCGTATCCAACAGTGTCCGCTGAAGAGTTTATCACGAAACATTTGTACTTGCAATGTATTGAGGTGCCAGCTGAGACCCAGTCTGGCGCCGGTTTTACTGTGGCAAGCGAGACAGTCTCCGACGGCCTTTTTCTTTTATGACGCGCTTTACGTAAATATTAACAACAGCAAATCTTGTGCAACCTAACAGACGTGCAGTTTCAGAAATATTCTTTCCGAATCTTCGGGCCATTACAATCTGTACTGTATAAAATTCGCTTAGACCAGAAGCTTTTCGCATAACTTACAAAAGTAAGAGCAAGAATAAATCTTTATCTTCTCCAGCAGCAGTTAAAAATCATTCACACTTACCCATGTGATGTCCACGTCATTGAAAAATGTGCGGATGTCATAATGTATTGGCTCTTCAGTGTATATGTGTTAAGTTCTGATTATTATTTCTGTAAACAGATTCATGCTGTCTGATCAAGGAACGCCAATGGATAACACAATGATGTGAATAGTCACTTTCCAGCCTCACCTAGTGAATCAATAATTGTTTTACGCATAGACATTATCTACGTGTATATGCTAATATAGTGAAGGAATATTATAATTCATCGACCTTGAAATTAACAAAACTTTCACGTGCCGGTGTATACATATACGTATGTATACAAGTATTATATAGAGAAAACATTTAAAATACATTAAAGTACAATATACCTGTACAGGAAAAACGATTAAGAGTTCTCATCACATTTTATTTCAATTTGTTTTAATATAATATACACCGTTTCCACAAAAGTCGCTATCCAGCCTTTATTTTCAGAACTACTGGTCATAGACATACACTTCTAATTATAAAAATCTTTTAAGGGGTCTCACGACATTTAAATCTTCAAAAATATCGATTTTTTGAAAAACATATATGTTTTAGTTTGAACATTTCTGCGCACTTCTAAAAAACCGTGTTAAAATATTCCGTGTAGTTTAGGAGATATCATTAAAAACGTAAAGGTCACTGACACGAGAATCCTTCATCACGTATGTAAATAAACATTTAAAGGGACACGTCA
The DNA here is from genome assembly GCF_044657685.1 of Stegodyphus dumicola. NCBI lineage: Eukaryota > Metazoa > Arthropoda > Arachnida > Araneae > Eresidae > Stegodyphus > Stegodyphus dumicola. Next base: position 90,163,701 of record NC_140772.1, on the reverse strand, counting down.
TTTGCTCACAGCTGTCATAGCCGTTATATAACTGAGTGTTGCTACATTCTAGCCTACAAGTCTTATTTTTATTTCGTCAGCAATCAGTAGCAATGATTCTACTCAACTTAATACTTATTCTGAATGTTTACATCGTGTTTCCGTAAGCTATTACTACGTTGTTTGATTCTGCAAAGTTGTATTGACGTTTGCAGCATTTATTTGGTGTATATTGAATTTTTGATGCGTTAGTCTTTTTGCTGCAATAATAAGTATATTTATATATTATATTTGTGATGGCAAATAATAAAAGAGCTTCTGGGAAGCGAGCTAAAAAACGTCGCTTCCACGGCAACCGCTACACGAATATCAGATCTGAACTTTCTGATAAAAGCTTGGTTTCATCAGGTGATGACCATAATACTCAAATTGAACATGTAAAAAGTGCATCCGAGAAAAAGCTTAACAATGCATTATTTAATGAAAGTGATACTGACATTATGAATCGTTTTCATGGCTATATAATTATGGATAAAGACATATTGTTTACATTTTTGAAAGAGAATGTACTGTGCAAATTGTGCTGTAATTCTGTGAATATTTCTGAGAGAAAACCCTTTGGATTATTTTCAACAATTTCTGTGAAATGTGAAAAGTGTAGTTTTAAAACAGAATTCAATAATTCAGAGTTGATTGGTGAACACAAAAATGTTCCTGAATTAAACAGACGAATTGTTTATGCTATGCGATGCATTGGTCAAGGTGTGGAACCTCTGGAAACATTTTGTGGTGTAATGGATCTAGTTAAACCTGTGACACAGAATGCTTATGACAAAATCTGCAAACATATAAATGCAGCTTCAAAAACTGTCGCCATTCAAAGTATGAAAATTGCTGCAGATGAAGAGGCATGCAAAACTGCATCAAATTCTGTCACCGTAAGTGGTGATGGAACATGGAAAACGAGAGGACATACTTCACATATTGGAGTATGTTCTGTAATAGGTGTTGAAACAGGGAAGGTTTTAGATGTTGAAGTTCTCTCGTCCACTTGTAAAGGATGTGATCTATGGAAAGCAAAAAAATCTGGGAAAGCTTTCGAAGAGTGGCAAATGAAACATTTGCCAAATTGTCAAAAAAATCATATCGGTTCTTCAGGAAAAATGGAAGTCGATGGTATGATAAAAATTTTTCACAGATCAGAAGCTGAAAGAGGTCTCAAATATATTAATTATATTGGTGATGGTGATTCTAGAACATTCCCTGCTATATGTGACAGCAAACCATATGATGATAAAACTGTTTCAAAACTTGAATGTGTTGGTCACGTACAAAAAAGAATGGGAACTCGACTGAGAAAGCTAAAACAAGACTATAGATGTAAAAAGTTGGAGGACGGTAAACCTTTATCAGGCAAAGGACGACTGACAGACACCATGATAAATAGGCTGACTCAGTATTATGGAAATGCAATTCGCTCAAATGCTTTGTCAGTTGATGAAATGCGTAAGGGTATTTGGGCAGTTTATTTTCATACGAGATAAACTGATGCTGAACCGTTACATACATTTTGTCCTGCTGGTGCAGACTCATGGTGTAAATATCAACAAGCAGTTTCAAATGGCTCAGTGGGTAAATTTCATCATAAAGTGACTTTGCCATCTTCAGTCATGGATGTTATAAAACCTGTTTTTAAAGCTTTTTCAAGTCCAGATCTTTTGAAACGATGCCTTGATAGCTTCACTCAGAATCCGAATGAATCTTTTAATTCCCTCATATGGCAGATGTGTCCGAAAACTTCTGGATCTGGGAAACGAATTGCAGAAATTGCAGTATATGAAGCAGCAATTTTATTTAACATGGGCAAAAAGGGTAGGCTATCTGTCATGAGGCAAATGGGTATCCATCCAGGTATAAATGCAATAAAATCTCAACTTCGCAGTGATATGAAACGTGTAAATACTGATAAGAAGAGAGCAATGCTAAACACTATAGAAGCACGAAAAGCAAGGAAAAGATCCAAAACAAGTTTAGAACATCATAAAATTGATCAAGAAGGAATAATGTATGAACCTGGAGGTTTTTAATTTGTGTATATAAATATTATAAATAGTAACAGTATTTTGTGATAAGTTATGTGTGTTGACAAAAATTTAAACATCTTGTTCAAGAAACTGATTATTAATATATTTTTATTCTCAGAAATATTTATAGGTTTATAACACAGTTTGCACATTGCATTCTCTTTCATGTATATGAAAAATATATCTTTATCTGCAATAATGTATCCTTGATAACGGTTGACTGTGTCATCACTTTCATTAAACAATGCATTGTTAATTGTTTTTCAGATGCAGTTTCCTTATTATAAATATACATTCTGTCATTAACTTTATTCAAAACACAAACAAAAAGCATAAAATACAAATTAGATACCAAATAGTACGAGTTAAGACTCATTAAGTCACAATGTTACTCATTTTTATAGCGATGCAAACTTTACAGGTCTTTATCTCAAAACGTATTTTTTTAATGCGTCGCGCATGATATTTCAAAAACTTTTTAATGTATCTTTCTGAAATTTGTACCATAGTATTATCATGTTACACTAAATTAATTAAACTAAAATTTTGGTATTTTAATGAAATGTTTCAATTTTATAAGGTATGTAAAAATCAAAATATAGCAAAAAAATTATATTTAATATATATATCATAAAAAAATTAAAAATGCATGAATTGTGTAATATTTTTAGTTCAGTTATATTCTCAAACATTCTTCTGCATAAAAAAAGAAAAATTAAACATTTTGGTACAAAACATTTCTTGTACATGTGCGCGCAGTGTGCGTACAGATTAATTAGATGTGAAAAATGTCTTATAATTTTACATTTGTTTTTACAATTTTTATTATAATTTTCAAATTTCAAGTACATTTAATTAAAGAATAGACATTAAATTAATAATGAACAAAATATTGAGTATTTTTGATAAGAATTCAAAATGTTGCACAAGATTGAAAAAAGGTAAAAAAATTCATCTTTCGACTCATTCAAGGGTCGTGTGACCCCTTAAATGGTTCACGTTTTGACATGATGGCAAACATTCACGTTATGGCATATTTACGTTTAGAGAAGTCAGTTTTGTGATAATGATGAATCCTAATTTTTTATATTTTCCTCCTGTCCTCATACATAGGAAAACAATATAATCCTTATGAAAATTAAAACACAAAATGTTTATTCCCTTTCAACCAAAACTGATTGAGATATTTAATTCAGAAATTCGCCATTTCCGTCATCCTTTATAATTTGCATTGAGGCGTCAATTAGTAAATACACTAGGATAATGTGAGGTTCATTCCCCCTTAAGTGCTATTACATAATAATCTTTTGTGGTATACTAATATCTTTATTTATAGTTTGGTTAAATTTGTTATTGTAAAGAATTTTCGCATAAGTAATTTATAAGTTTTTAAAGTTATAAATATCATGAGCCAGTAATCATAAAAATCCATTAAATTTCAAACACTTTTCGTTTTTAATGAATTCTAACTGTATTACGAGTTGGCTACGTGCCAGTAGTGAAGTCTACCAGTGTTTTTTGAGGCCTTTTTAAAAAAATTATATTGATGAATATTATGTACAATAATCTACATAGAAGTAAATGCTCGTCGAGTATTCTCTTAAAATCGGAAACCTTTTTTCTATCAGCATTTTAAATTGTCTACAAATGCGAACATTTCCCTCTCAAAATTTTGCACGTCCTCTGAATATAATTATCTATTTCTGTGTCATTTGTTTCTGCAAATTTTTGTTGCGCGGTAGTGAAATTGTTTGCCTTTTATTTTTTATATCGAGTACAAAATTTTTCTAAATAAATATATAGGGACCCAGAGAATACGTAAAATGTTAGATTTTGTAATTATTTACAAAACAGTTTTCTTTAAATGTTATACCATGAATATTTGCATCATTTAACGCAGTTTTTGAATTGGAAGTGTATGTCTACGAACAAGTGCTGGGGAAATATAGGATAGGTAAAGACTTTAGTGGTCACGATTGTGGCATATGTATGATGGCCGAAAAATGAGAACATTTTATTAAAAATAAATTACGAACGTATTTTCTGCACAACCGTTGGATTTCTTTGCCAAAACCAACCCACACAAAGTTTTGCATTACTTATTATTTGTTTTTTCTGCGATGATTTATGCATTGCTGTTGGTATAATCACATACCCTGTACTTAATTCCTTAGCTTTATTTTAATTCATAAAATAAATGTAAAATATGTGCAGCCCACTTGTTGATTTGCAACCGTTATCAAGTCTGTGAGGAGTATATTCGTCAATCTCAATATAGATATAAATATAAGGGCGCTAATTTTTTTAGTTATAGCTTGTTTTGTTAGTCCTTATGTACTATTTACTCTTAAATAATTTTTATTGATATAACGAAGTATCTCTTATTTATTTTTCACTTCATCTTTTATCTTGATTCATCTTGATTTTTAGAATAAAAATTCTAGCTTTAGAAGAAAGCTAAAATATTTTTAGAAATTTAAAACTTCTTTCTTCTAAAAATTTCTTAGTAAAATTTCTTTCTTTTTTTTTCATTGACATTAATGAGTTGAATGATATGCTTGGTAATAAACTTTCGCATCATAATATTAGCTGAGACTGTTTTGTATGAAAACACAAATTACATCTTGCTAGGAAATTTCTGACACAAATTCACAGAATTCTATCTTAAGACTTATATCGGATAAAAGTCATCAGAATTGTAATTAAATGATTTTTGAAATAGGTTCAATATAACGCCATTCTTAAACATTACTTTAACCTGACAGCGCGATATTCAACTGGGGAGTTTGCTAATTCATTTCCTATTTATTGCGTTGAAGTACTTACAGCTGATTTAATACGATGTGCTTGCTTCAATGAATGACTTCGTATTTATTGGGAGGCATTGCTCACTGATAAATGTCGTTTCAAATCTGAGGCAACTGCAAATATGAATAGCTATTTAAATAAAAGCATACGGTTTGGTCGTTTGCTTTGAAAGCTTAGCTGAAATCAGATACCGCTCTGCATGGACCAGTTGAAATAAGTTCTTTATTTATGCTATCACGTCCGGAATTTTAATCCGTTACATTTTGTACTCGACAGAAATTTAATTATTCTTGAAAGCCATCTGCGAATGGTGGTGTCTGCATATTCTAATTTTATTCAATTAATCCAGAGTCCAAATTATTCATCAAAATTAAGATCTGACTTTGTAAAATCGAGAAAAGAGGAGTATGGAGATCTGCATAAAATGCAAAATATAAATTATGCTTACGTAAAATATTAAAGAAGGTATTTTAAAGCATACGAAGAGAATGCGTAGATTTTCCTTCTCAAACTAAAGTTAATGTTCTGTAGATATTTTATTTGAAGATAATGCTTAGCATTATACACCAAGGTCTAACTGGTCAATCTCCTGTGCAGTTAAAATTCTCTAAATTCGTAATTTGAATTTAGAAACGTTTATAGTCCAGTCTTATCATTTTTTAATCGCATTATTTCATTTGGTGCTCGTCGAAAACATCGAGGCAAAAACATAGGTAATGTCTCGAAGGAAAACGTCGCGAACAAAACAAACAAAAACGGAATACGTCGTGGTCCAAAACATCGTGAAGGAAATAAAACAAAGAACACCGCAGTTTTTTTTTTTAAAAAGTGGTATAAAAAATTAAGGAGTGCGAAAATTTCTCAGTTTCAAAACGTTGTCATACAGGATATCGTGGTAAATTATAATTTTTTCTTTATCACATTTATTTATTTTGTGAGTGTAAAAAATTTAAGTGAAAGGGAATGAAGGGGTAACTTAGCTTACTGTCAATAAACTACCAGATTATGTTTAAAAATATGACTACGAAATTATGTAGCCCTTTTTGTACGCACTGAGGTACAGACATAAATTTTACTATCGTTTAAAAGTCGCTTCAGGAAAATTTTATAAATTTCATAATTTTTTTTAAAGATTTTTGCTGGGTTTTATTAATATATACAAAAAAACTTACCTAAGGCGGCAGGTCATCGTTATCACATTATTCATATCATGTAAGATTTAAACAACAATAGAATATTTTATGATTAGCACACTACGATTCGAAAAGTAATTACTAGTGGCGTCATTTGATAGTAACAAAATAAAAAGTACTGTACATAGAGTAAATAACTACATTATTCATTTGCATTTAGCTACATGTGGCGTGCTTGCTAGTAACATCATACATAATGCTTTTCCTAAATTCCTGAATCATTTTAACCCATCAATCAAAAGGCATGTAAATCCTGCGTCGCAACAATAGTATAATCCCTGTTTCGACCTAGTATATGATATTAACCTGGCTTCAATTACACGCACAGTAATATTCTCTGTAATTTGAAGTACCAGGATTAGATATGGGATAACAGGTTTGCATAGTATGTTCCTAGAGACATTTACATATGCATATGCATTGGCAGTGGTGACTATTGTCTCGATAACAGGTAACAGCTTAAGGACAATAAGCACAAGCTCATATGCTTTCTACAAATCGGTAACTTACTGAAACACATGTAATAGTTTATAGAACGCACAATAATTTACCATTCCATTATACAATTTATGCTTCTATTCATCGCTTCGAGTGTAAGTTACTGAAAATGACACTTTCTGATTTTGAAAAAAAATCAAGAAATTGCTTCGGGCAATAAAAGTGTAAATTTCCATAAAATTACGAATTATAATTTAATAAAAGCACAACCATGATATTATTTGGTTTTTTTCTAAAATTAGTTAATTAAAATGTCGGCCATGGCCATAATGTTAAATAATTCACTTTTGACATATTTACTGCTACTAACTTCAGATATTGCGATTGTATTGGAAATACGCATTTGTTTTTGCATCTTCACCATTAGCATCAATGATAGAATTATCATCCGTTACAGAAAAGGAAATACGAAGTGCAAACTAAGTTTTATTCGTGATCATTTGTAATACATGCTTAAACCACAAACTTTTATTCTAGAGTCTCGGAAATATATATGGAAATATAAGAGATTCTTAATTAAAATATTGCTGATGAAAATATTGATCTGTTCCATTCAGGCTACAGTACAGACTTACCAGGATATACGTCTGCTGTGAAATATGTTTAACTTAACATACGTTCTGTTTAGACATGAAAACTTTTATTTGGCATATGATATTTGAAATATGGCGATTGGTTTCCATAAATATTTTGTAAATTCATTAAAAAAGAGTGTTAAGAAGAATCAACAACGAAGAAAATTGTTAGCATCACCGTGGAGGTGATAAAAGAGATTCCTGTTAGGTATGAAGATGGCATGTTTATGCGGGATTTGGCTATTGCGTATCGCGTGCCAAGTACGGTGGTATTTACGGCTGTAAAAAACAAAGACGCTATTAAAGCCGCTAACGTTGCGAAGGAAGTGAAAACTATCACCAAACAAAGGTCACAGACATTGCAGCATGTCGAGAAATTGCATTAAATCTGGATAGCAGAAAAATATTTAAGTACATTAACATGTGGAAATTAGACTAAAATTGGAAAAATTACTAATTCAGAAGTCAAACAACACAAATCAGCGTAATATTTTCAATTTTTTTTTTTTTTTTTAGGACTAGTTTCGATGGTTTCACCAAAACGCAAAGACGTTTTTTCTTGACCGCGTCATTCGTATTCGGATGACAGCTCTTTCAGTACTTGAGTAAAGTTCATTCCGTTCACTAAATTGAATTGTGCTGTCTTCGGTATCAACTTTTCCTTTTTCCTAAACAACTAATTCTTGTAAAATATGATTACTACAAAACATTTGAAACACTGCATTCATCAGTATTCGAATCAGAATTCGAAGATGTAATTTTGTTTATAATTACGTTTCTGGAAAATGTCGACTATTCCTCGTCGCTACTATTCCAATTTTTATAAGCTCCGCAACAAGTTCTTCTTCACTACTATATGATTCACTGAAAAATTCTTTCAGTTTTCTAAAACGTTGGGACAAAATTTCAACACACAAAAAGATTTCAACCATTTGTCACTACAGAAAAAGTATTTGGAAAAGAAAAAGTAATTTTCGAATCTCACGCCGTTTGTTAGATACTTCGTTCTTGAGGAAAAATTTTTAAACTGAATGCATGTCCCAAAAATATTTCATTCTAGACGCTCAAAACTCCTACGTTCGGAAACAACTGATGGTATACAACGCTCGTTGCCTAAAAGAGATTTTCTTACAAAATTGCGCAGCAATCAACATGTTAACCAATTATTTGTGCATAAAATATCTGGTTTAGTCATGTAAGCTAGATATGATAACGAGCCACCATATTCTCGATAGGATTTTACCTCGGATCTGGTTTCGAAATCTTGTTATTGTTGTGGTTAGCAATGCTCACTTCTCTAACATATAATCAGCCCAAGCCCATGAAATTTCTCCTGGCAAGGAGCGCAAGATTACGCCTGTCGTTGACAACAGCCTTGACCATCCTTACAGGTGCGATATAGCTCATTCCCTTCCTCAATTTTGATGCAGAAGACTCCGGAGGGAGACCGATTCAATGTTACGTATCTTCTTGCTTTGAAAAAAAAAAAAAAAAAAAAAAAAAAAAACATGATTTGAAAGCTTGCATCTTTCTCTTCTCAGTGTCGTTCATTTTATCTATCTGTGGTGTCAGAAACTGCCGTCGATTGAATTTTGCCAACTTTAGCTAGAAATCACCCATAATATGACAGTAAATTGGAATAACTACTTGAGGATGGTGTGCGCAAATAGTTTAATGACTCGTAAAAGGAACAAACTTGGTGGAGCCAACAAAATCGTAGAAATAGACGAACGTCTTTTCACGAAAAGAAAAAACAACACTGGATATGTTCGTTTGGAACAATGGGTATTCGGGTGTTTATGCCGGGAAAGCAAATAATGTTTCTGGTCTCCGTCCCCGATCGTTGTACTACAGCATTGATGATTGCCATCCAGGAAAACATCGCGGATGGCAGTATAATATTTTCAGACTGCTAGAAAGGATATAAGAAAGAGGAATTAAGAAATGCTGAACTTTTCACTGTGAATCACAGTTATAATTTTGTAGACCTCAAAACCGAAAATCGTACCCAAACTGTGGAGCGATTGTGGGGCAGTTCTAAATGGAGAACTAAATTTCAGTGGGGTACTGCTCCCCACCATTTAAAGTCATATTTGATAGAATTTATGTGGTGTCAGTTATATTCAAAATCTGAAATTTGTTGTATAATAATGAATGATATTTGTAATTTTATGCTACCTGTTTAGATTGAATCTCGCTTTGTTCCGTTATTTTTTATTTATGTGTAGGATGCTCTAGATTAAAAAATTAAAAAGAAAAATTTACTTTTTATGCTAATTATGAAATTTAAGTCTTTTGACCTCTATTATTATTTCATAATTTTATACTTCGCAACAACTGGTGGTCCAAAAAATAGAGGGGAATTTTTAACTGACGCCGTTATAACGGAGTAGTACCTACCAGTTTTTAATAATAATTAATATTTATTGCATCAGTTCTTTTTATAAATAGTAAAGAAACTATGTATGTGTAATTTTTAAGATAAATAGTTAAACTAGTATGCAGCTGGATATACTTAAAACGCTTTCGCCTTTTTTGCAATAGTTTAAATTAAAAAGAAAAGTATTTTTATTACAATTTTTGTCTAATAATGATTTCCGATTTGAGTTTGTAATAAGATAATTTTTAAAACGCCGAACCAGTTAAATTCAGTTTTGTAAATATGAGAAACGTTATACGTTATATCAGATTAAGTTGTAGAGATACTATGTTATTTCGAAGCAGAATAGATGAAAAATAAACAATGGCCTCGCCGGGCCTCGAAGAACGGACCTCTCGAATAAGCGCCTAGTGTGATGACCAGTACACCACGAAGGCATGCTAAGAAGGAGGGAGAAATACCTTATGTACTCCCCCTTTTAGAGGGCGACTGGGGATTAGGAGACACAGTCGCCAAATCCTGGTGGTGAAGAATCATCTTCAACCAACTTTTTTTAGTTCGAGCGCCACTGTAGAGAGATTAGGTTATTTTTTAAAGCAGGATAGATAAAAAATGAGCAATGCCGTCGCTGGGACTCGAACGACGGAGCTCCCGAGTACGCGCCGTTTGTGCTGACAACTACACCACGAAGGCAAGCTAAAAGGCGGGAGAAATACCTTATAAACTTATGCAATGTTCAGTATAACCATTGCATCTCGAATAATTTCAGGAAACGTTCGCATTTAGAACTCATTTCATTTGGTTTTTCTATAAATGCATAATTTGCCAAGCATTTCTGTTGCTAATATGAAGCCTCTTCGAAAGTATCTACATACATACACCAAGAGGAAAAAATTCTAGTCTGTTCTAATTCTGTTAGCAAGTAAATACGGATAGTTTCACTGCATGTGCTTTAAGTGCACTGATTTTTTCAATAGCAAGTAAAATTTATTAATCTTGATTAAATTCCTGGACAATTAATCACTCTATCATATAAAACTATTTTAAATACAACAATTTCGCAGTGACTTTCAACATCATTCTTTGGTTATTTTTTAAAAATGTTTATTTAAAGCTCTTACAAATTTTTATAAATGTTTATTTAAAGCTTTAAAATTAATTTCAAGGAAATTAAATTTCTCAGAATGGGTGAATGTGAAGTATTTAATACAATATGTAAAATTTGAAGTATTTAAAAAAATAATTTTATTTACCTGGAATTGAGTTCAGATAGGATTTGATTGAAATTCAGTTTAATTCTTCATCAACTGTACTTATTCTGAATTAATTTATCCAACGTATTTGCTAACACGGCCAAAATGTGAAAAAGATTTTCTCATATTGCTTTGAACATGTACTCCAATCAATGTTATATTATCCATTCAGAAATCCTTTAGTGATCAAAATGCATTCTGTAAGAATCACCGATATCTTTCGAAGCTAAAATTTGTTTAGCTGATACTGAATTTGGTTAAAATATTAAATTCCGCCTTAAAAGATGCCGCTGCAGACATTTGCATCACGGGATTCAAATAAAGTCAGGAAACTCATTTAATTTTGAAGCGAAAATTTCCTCAACTTATGTAGCATTGATATTGTGGATGTATTGAGCTTTTGAGTAAAGATTTATGATATTTTTACTAAAATGCCTTGAAGTGGATGTAGCAATATCTTTGAAGATATTTTGAATTGAGAATGTTGAATCCTCTAATGTTAACTTTGATGTATGCCTCGTACAGAAACAATTTGCTTTTTATAGATAAACGCTAACACGCAGTTAAAGTTTCTGAATTTAAATTTCCCATAACTTTTGATGCCACATGAATGTTAAAAGAAAACTGCGTGGCAAATCCGTACGCTTTATTGGTCATAAATTCTCGCTGGACACTTGAGAAAGAAAATCCCTATACTTATAAATCTTGATGAAAGGTTGGACGTAGTTGAAAAGCAAGAAATAATGGAACGAAAATATGTCATGTGATTCAAGTCGACAAAAATGCTCAGAAATAAGTTAATCTATTTCTTTGAATATTTAATGAATAGTAGCGCAGGTGCACAATAAAGGTAATTTGTTAATGTAGATGAGATCGTGAATCTTAAATCGTTAGAAGTTTCAACATACGTTAGGTAACATGCATTTCAAGATTTGAACTCTCTGCCATTCAATAAGACACAGATAAAGAACAATTAATTTTTGAAGAAGGAAAAAGCAAGTGACTTGAATGCAGGCAAAGAATCACAAACATAAAAAGAATGAAATTTCCACTTTAAATAACTTTTAATAATTTTAAATAATTGTATAAGATATACCCTTTAGTTCACAAATACCCAAATCGTTATCTTAATTAACAAAACAACAGGGCTTCGAAAGGCTTTTTTAATAAACATCTGAACAGCAAAATCTGAAGCGAAGGAGGCAAATGTACATTGCAATACATTAGCTGTAGCTGTAAGAGCTGTAGATAATATTAAGTAAACAATTACAAATACTAAAAAATGAATAATACATTTCGAATTTTAAATACAATACATTCATTATAGATAAAAAAATTATAAGTAAGTAAAGAATAATTTTACTAATAGTATACGCTTTGGATTGATATCTTTAAGGCATGTGGATGGAACCAGGATAAGGCTAGTAGATCTTTCAATGGGTGGAGACAGTCCAGTTCTGACTCGCCTTCTAAAGATTTATTGACAAATAAAATGTACCCTTGTTTTTGAATGAGACTATTTCTCATTTGGTATATTAGATGAGACAGGAAATTTGATTTCTGAAGTGTCTTTCTGAATACCGCAAATGTCTAAACTTATTTGAACAGATGTTCTGAATACCTCTATAAAAGAGACAAAAGAATTCCATTTGGAAGCATTGAAACTCGAAATTTATAGATTGCTTAAAACGAATCATACGTTTCGGAATGGGTTAAGAAAATATGCAAGATTGTTGAAAATTTTTTGCCACGCAATTTTCTGTACAAAATAATCGCCGATTTCTTATGAAATCATCGCCGATTTCTTATGAAAAGTTTCATTGCGAAATTAGATCATATATAAGCAATTGTGAGGATTTCACTACCTGATTGAGAGAATTTGAAATCAATACAAACACATGTTGGATACTCCTCAAAAATTTCCATGTGATATATTACTTAATAAGAGGTAAATAAAATGAAATATAGGAAGAAAGAAACATGTGATAAACATCTGAGCCAAATGCTATCTTTAGATAAAACTATGCATATGAGAAAAATATTTACACCAATTATATACGTAAATAAAAGTCAGCACATTTTATTTCAGTCTGCATGAAAAAGATGTTCTATAATACGCTGACAATCAATAAGTATTTGGACACCTATGCAAACGACGATATCTGCGGTCCTAAGGTACGTCACGGACTCCGCCGGTATATATCGTGTAGGAACCAGCATCGGCTTTAGTCGCATGCAAGATGCCTCGCAGTTCGGAGCTCTCTGATTTCGAGAAAGGTATAATTATCGGGTATCACAAATGTGGCCTTAAAAAACATATCCTTAAGGGACATATCTAGCGATCTGAAGTACCCAAAATCGACAGTGGCCTATGTGATTAAGAAGTGGAAGGTGAGCGGTGATTGTCGGAATATGTCCCGAGTCGGAAGACCAACGAAACTGGGAGATAGAGACCGACGAGTGCTGTCCAAAGAAATTCGGAAGAACCACACCCAACCGATCGCCTTCATCCGCGAGGAGTTTCAACAGGCATCCGGGAGCATTGTTTCAATGAATACCATCCGTAAGGAAGCACATCTGCTTGGATTTCATGGTCGTGCTGCTGCCCATAAGCCTTTGGTGACAAAGTCCAACCGCGCTGCTCGGTTAATGTGGTGCAAAGCACATCGAAATTGGACCGTAGATCAGTGGGAACGAGTTCTTTGGAGTGACGAATCAAGGTTCACCCTTTACCGTTCGGATGGCAGGGTCTGGGTCTGGCGTCTACCTGGAGGACGTCTCCTGCCAGAATGCATTGTGCCAACAGTCAAGTTCGACGGAGGTGGTCTGGGGGTGTTTCTCCTGGAATGGGATGGAACCCTTGGTCCCCATTCATGGTAAGCTCAACTCCGATGCCTACTGCACTATTTTGGATGACAATGTGCTTTCTACGTTGTGGAAGTTTTACGGGTTGGACCCTGTTACTTTCAGGACGACAATGCCAGTTGTCATGTTTCGACGTTAACCAAGGCTTGGTATGGTGTCAATGGAGTTCATCGAATGGACTTGCCTGCCCAGAGTCCAGACCTGAACCCTATCGAGAACCTCTGGGACGAGTTGCATCCCTGAATTCAAGGGCGCACTACCCGTGCAAAATCGGTGAAGGAACTTCTGTGTCTTCTCCAAGCCGAGTGGAAGAAAATACCACTAGCTGTCATACAAAGACTTGTGGAAAGTATGCCACGGAGGGTCCACGCTGTAATTACTTCTTGTGGAGGCTCTACCAACTATTGATTTTGAATAAAGTTAGTTTTTCTTTTCTATCACAGGTGTCCAAATACTTATTGGTAGTCAGTGTAATAGCCAATGCATAATTTTATTCAAAGTGACCATTACTAATTTGCATTCGTATATATTTATTGCATTAAATTTCACATTTAATAATTGTTACTCTTAAATGAACTGTCTAAACAAGAAATACTCATCAAACAGAATGAATTTATCTTATCCACAGCGAATATATTCAGTTTATTCACATATAATTTTTAGTGTTAATAATGGATATAATCAGATCATACACAATATGTATTCTGAATCTTACATTTAAAATTCAAAAGAATGCAAGCACTGAAATAAGAAAACACTAGATTCATTGTAACACTTCCAGTCCTTTTCAGCTCAATTAATACTCAGCTCAATAATAAATACATACATTTGAATTCTCTTAATCCCCAGGTGTTAGTAAATCTGTCATACTCGAGACTAGTTGTAGCTTGAGTCATTTTCTCGATGTAAAGAGCGATAATATGCCGTAAAATTCAATCCAAATATTAATGCCTGATAAAAAATCTCAGCGAAATGTCAGAAATAAAGTGAAATCTCAGCAATTCATTAAACCCAGAAAATGAAAGCACTACGATATTTTCTACTATTATGCATTATAATTATAACTGCGAAACAAATGCAAATCAAAATATAAGCAACATATACGCTCAAATGCACGAAGATTTAGTGTCACAAATTAGCTCAATAGAATCTCATTGGTCCAATTTCGAAACCCCTCCCTCAGTGGCCACGCTGATGTGCACTTGTGAAATATGCAAACAGATCTGAGGGTCTCCCACACTTCTTCCCCTACCCTCAATCTCTCGAGATGACTTTCGGCTCACTAAATGTTTAGAGTGCTCCCTGCAGCACATACACTATACATTTTGCTGACGTCCATGCCTTCTCCAGTATTTGAACGAGGGATCTTCCGTAAGGTAGTCAGAGCCATTAACCACTATATCGATTGGGTAGCTTCATTTTTAGTTACCCCGATATATTGGGAAAAAATAGAAAACGCATATAAAGCTATATTTTTTATTCATAAAAATTCTCCGGAAGAGTAATCAGTAGAAATTATGTCCTTTCCCATAGTTAAGATTCTGCAAATAGGGATACGCATTGAAAGCTCTAAATTTTAAAAGCAAATTTCCTTTCCTTTCATTGGGTTTGAATTTGCCAAATTCTTTTAAATTGGGTTACAAAATAAATTTAATGGCTTAACTGTATGTCTAACTGACACTTTAATTTTACCTTATCACTGCCAGTTGATTCTTTGTTATTTAATTGGTGATACTAAGAGATTCAAAAATTTGCATCTAGTACATAAACAATAATTAATGAATCTTAGCAGAACTCTGTAATTACATCAGTTATTTATCGCTAGCAAGAGATCTGCCTAATCACATATTTAGCTTTCTTAATATTTCGAAGATATTTGAATCCCAAACATTTTAACAAGCATGTTTTGTACGGAGCCTAAAATTCAGCCATAATGCAATGTATGTAATTTCAGTTTTTCGTCATTCTTAATGGCGAATGCAATATTTGGTATAAATGCAGAATAAATGCACTTCTGTAATTATGATGCAAATTAGATCTCTTTAATGTATTAAAAATCTGGATAATAAACTACCGCTACGAAGCATAATGCCGTCAAATCAGAAAATATTTGTTAATAAGTGGTATTTTCTAATTGAACACGTATTTCAAGTACCCGCCGCCTATTAAATTAATTGGTTAATAAAATCAGCCACTTATTGCATTCAGATTTCTACTAATCAAGATAAATGTATAGTATAATGAATAGAAAAATCACCGTTTATTAAATTAATTTCCACAGTCTATAAAACTCCTATTGGCAAAAGACGTGTTCTTCAGCTCCAGAATTTTCTACTGGTAGTTATCAAAGCTGTTTGTATTTCATCCATTTAACTTATTATGCATCTTGCCTTTGTATTGTTCAGGTATTTGTTTCTTTGATAAAACGATATTCCCCGGTAGTAACAATAGGCTAATGGAAAAAGAAAGAAAACAGTTGTCGTTCCTGCAATCATAAAGTGGCAGATTCAATTAACAGACAAAGAGCAAACTTTCTGCTGGGTAGAAACAGGAGTTTTGAAATTAAATAAATCATTGGAAGAAACACTTTTTATATTTTGTTATCTACTTAATTTGTAACATTTTGAACATCTTTAAGGAAAGCGATTTAAGCTTGAAATAGAGGATAAACTGTTAAAAATTTCTGATTTTTTGAGGTCACTTACCAAGAACATATAATTGATGAAGAACTAATAAAGAACTGCAGATAATGAAAAACCACTAAAATTTTCAAATATCTCAAAGAAATGTAAAAAAAGACGTAAAACTTAAAACTGTTAAAACTCATTAAAATGGTAGGAAACGGACAAATATCATTGTTTGCAATTGGATGGAGAATTGGAAATGGCATGGTGAGAAGCAAGCAGCATATCATCATGCGGCTGAAAACCGGATAAATGACGTTTTTCTTGGCTTTCTAAATGATTATAAGCCACAGAAAGTTTATCAGACAGACGAAACTGGACTGATTTAAAGAACATTAACAGAACATGCATTAATCTTTAAAAGTGAAACAGTTGGTGTTTTTAGAAACTGAAGAGAAAAATGATTGTATTATTAACGTGCAATATGGATCCAATAGATAACATTGATAATTGATAGAGGCAGAAAATCTCAATGTTTAGATTAAATCAAAAATTTAACTTTAGCTTACCATAGCGACAGGAACTCATAGATTATAAGTAGCATTTTTCTCATCTTTAAATATTACAGCGATATAATAAATAAAAAAATTAGCTTTACTAATCAGATAACTGTGCCACACACGAAAGCAATGACATGACAACATCAATCAAACTAAAAAAGTACTGAAGGTTCTAAAAAACTCTTTTTAACAGAAGACTGATGATCAAAACAACTACCAGCAGGGTTTACAGAGTTGAGAATAGAATTCAAAAACTGTTGTTGAACAATGCAAAATGAGCAGCCATAAAAAAATTCTTTCTAAAAGTTAAAATTTCATCAAGTACACAATTATAAAAATAGGTTTGTAAAAATTAAAACTGTGTAAATAGATTAATTTTAGCATGCATTTTAATTATATTTTAGAATTGACTGTTGGATTCATTGTTATTTATTAATTTTCTGGTGAAGATGATATCAAAATTTGCAGTACCTTAGCTGCTTAATAAACTCAAACATACTTCGAATGGAAGTCATTTTAATGACAGGCGATGTTTAAATTTTATTGGGAATAAATTTAAACACTTTTTAGGGATACCAGAATTAATATATAATACTACGTAATCTTTCTTGTTATCTTTAATTATCCCTCACAACTACGTTTAAATGAAACTTATACGAGACTATAAAATGTGTGGCACGATATAGTGAAATAAAGAAAAGCATTTTAAGACACATGTGTTATACTACTTTCCAGAATTAAATATTCCTAAATTAACAAGCTTAATGTCATAGAAGTAGAAATGGCTGACTGCTCATAAGGGTTACAGCCGAAATCATCGCGGCAGAAACATCGCGGACGAAATCGTCGCGGAGAAAACAGCGCAAGGCGAAAACGTCGTGATACAAAACATCGTGGGAGAAAATAGAGCAAAGAGAAAACATCGCAGTTCTAAAACATCGTGATACAAAATATCGTCGTCGAAAAGAAAGCGGTTCAAAAACTTCGCAGTTTCAAAACATCGTCGTCGAAAATATCGTGGTAAAAAATAAAGTACCTACAAATTACCGCATGCCGATAACATCGCAGACATGATTTTTAAGGCTTTAATAATTGCAAATGGATATTCGCATAATGATTTGAGTGCGCAAGATGGAAAAAAAGATAATTTTCAAATTCATATTTTTATTAATTCATACATTTTTTAAAAAGCAAAACAATAAGTTTAAATAAAACAAGAAGTAATTTTCATTATAAGAGTATCAGATTAACAAAAGTGAAGGAAATTATCTCATAACTAACTTAGCAATTTTTTACTTATCTTTCTTTTTCTATTTTTTTAGATAATACTTTTCATGAAAAATTACCAGTAAAACTTATAAAAAATAGTTTAATAATGACCTTTGTTAGTTAAATATGTCAGTTTGAAATTCTATTAAGTGCCATTAAATTGCATTACTTTTCTATACTTAAGTTTCCATTTTACATTTTCAACAAATATTTATTAGTTAATAAAAATATGAAAGTAAAAATTATCCTTCTTTACATCTTGCACTCACAAACCATTATGTGAGTTTTTACAATTATTAAACATTTATTAAATTTTACTTTTATTAAAGCGTGAAAAACGCATGTCTGCGATGTTATTGTCATGCGATGATTTGTAGGTACTTTATTTTTTACCACGATATTTTCGTCAGCGATGTTTTTAAATTGCGAAGTTTTTGAACCGCTTTGTTTTCGACGACGATGTTTTGTGCCACGATGTTTTAGAACTGCTACGTTTTCTCTTTGCTTTATTTTCTCCCACGATGTTTTGCACCACGACGTTTTCGCCTTGCGTTCTTTTCTTCGCAAAGTTTTTGTTCGCGATTTTTTTCCGCGATGTTTTCGGCGGACACCCTCATAAGTGAATGGCATTTTATCTCAAAATTCAAATTATTGTTCAAAAGTAAATCTTTAAAATTATTAAATAAAGTCATTAAATGCTGCCAAAAATCGAATTTTACGTTACATTTCTCTTCCAATATTTCTCTCAGAAAATATATGTTTTTCTTTGGTACATGCTAATGCAATCAATCTACAAAATGCGTTTAGGTGAGAAGAGCAAAAAACTGCTACTTAAGCATTATGGCGTGGTGGCGATTAAATTAGCCATACGTGTGACGTTTATTTATCAATAATAATAAAAATCATAAAAATGAATATTCATTTCATGTTTCCAAGAGGAAAACATGTTTTAAGATGGGCTACAGCATTCAGAAAAATCAAAATGATTACAAATCTGCGTAATTTTATGAGCAGTATCTCAAAATCTAGTAAATTTGCAGTAATTCCTAGAGCTTCAATAAAATGTAATATATTTCTAGACTTATACGCAAAAAGCTATTTTCTAGAAATTTTAAATTTAATAAATAATTTTCTGTTGTTAATAAACAGAAAGTTCAAATGAAAAATATTTCCATTACACTATGTCCCCTTTACTTTGTGCTCCAGTAAAAGAAATGCTGGCCTGCTGCACAATATTATTGTATAAGTATTATGAAATATTTAATTACAAATGCTAACCTAGTAGAACTAAATTTTAATTTTGTAACAATATATGTTACGAATTACTTTCGCAAGCAAGAAAATTCTAAGTTTAACTTCTCCATTACCGCTTCACGCTCTAAGTGATAGTTTCTTGTTTTTTGACATTGTGCTCCCAAGATCAATCGACCAATCAAATACCGCAAATTGGTTTCCTTTCCTAAGGGACGTCACGGAAAGTGAACAGCGTTATCTAGAAAATACCGAAATAAAACCACGATTTGAACTCAAACCAACGATATTTCTGCTCAGTTAAGGGCTTGATCAAAGAATTTAAATCAGTAGAAAATGTCAGTTTAAATCATAGATGCTTAGACATTTAATAAAATGAAGCACGTATTCAAAGCAGGTTATAATCTCTGATTCTTCATTCGAGTTTGTTTCTTTACATTATTATGGGGAATATTATTAATAAATGATTATTGCGATGATTTTACGCAAATGCCTTAAGTGTAACGTAACTGAAAAAACTCTGGTGCTTTGTAATAGTTGACGTATGTGCACATCCATTTCAATGAGTTTATTTTAATTAACATTTTATTTTTATTTTAATTTTCTGTTGTACTTTCCGTTTCTTCCATTAGCCTAACCTTAACACAAATCAAGGTGAATTCTAGTATTGAGCACATTTGTAATTTAAAGACAATCTTGTGACAACAAGCTATCAAACTAGATAAGCTTGAGATTACCATCTCGATTACCATGTATATTTGGTGCATGAATGCTGTTATTATTTGTTAATATGGAGGTTTTGAATCATGATCTAGAGCTTTACGAGCTCCGCGCTTAGTCACAACACGGAAAGGGAGGGTTGCCCCATAGAAGACTTTTTAAGAGAAACTAACTCTTATCCACGTTACGCATGGCGGAAACCCACGAAGACGCCAATGCAGCTAGCCCGTCCTTCGAAACTTGAACACCAGACCGAACTACCAGTATTCAGCTGCTTTTACCGCTCGGCCGGTTATTAATAGTTGAATGAGTGCTTGTGTATTACATTTGATTAGATAATATTTTTAGATTTTGCTTTTGATCTTGAAGTTTAGATTTGTATTTAAATTAAAGATGAAAATTTGTCAGATAAAGAGAAGACTAAAGAATTTAGTTAGATATCTAATTACATGTAACTTTGCACGATGAATTAAATCTAAAGTTATGGTAATTTTACCCCGATTTCTGTTACTGCTCTATTAGAATATTTGTGTGTATTATCTCCACATGACACTATAGAAATATTAATTCCGAAGAACATATGTGCATGTAATCAAAGGTCATGCAATAAACGCATTTACTTACAGTAATATGGGCGCCTACGAGTGGTGGATAATTAAAATCCCTTAACGCAGTCTGAGGTTCGAATCCTGGCTATAGGCTGGCTGTATGGGCATTTTCGTGTTTTTCCAGTATACAGGAGCCAGTTTTCCTCAGAAAGTCCTCCCTCCCTTAGACAGATAGCCATTTAGTGCTTTGACATAATCGAATAAATCAAACCAACATCAGCTGTTGCACTCCAATTTAAAGATGATGATATGGCCTAAATTTATGCTCGAAAAAAATGACAAGTTAATAAATCAATAGCGATTTCTTTAAGGATTAAAATCAGTATTTAAACTTTCGGCAGTTCTGTTATGTATTAATTGTTATTAATTTCAAGCTTTAATTTAATGTGCTTCTTATTCAGTTTTGATCAGCAATTGAAATTTATACTTTTGTACATATTTGTTGGGTTAGGGAGATTATTATTCCTCACCACAAGTTTTATGTTTTGCAAAAGATTTACTGGATCCAGTTTGTTTGTTTATTGTGTGTGCTGCGCGATTTAGTTGATTTGGGCTGTTTTGGCCTTATCCACCTCATGTTTTGTCAAGAATGTCAACCTTTTTCGTGTCTCAATATTGGTTAAGATTTTCTTTAAAATCTTGGTGCATGGACTATTTGGTTTCTTCTTCAAGTTAAGTGTTATTGAAATTTGTTTTGTTTTCCTAAGTTGCAACTTAGGGCTTCTCGGCTTAGTTTTGACTTGTTAGTTGTTGTTTCTTATTTACATGCCGTTTGCTGAGTTTTGGGTCTATTTCACTTTTGCCTACACCTTAATATTTATGTTGGTGGGATAGTTTGAACAACTTAGGATCAACTTTGTGTTTCACATTGTAGTTACTGATTTTATTTTTGAAAGACGACTGTATTTCGTCTTTAGTGTTTGATTCAATAATCTTTGATATTTGGTTGTGTTCACCGTTTTGGTTTCGGTGCAATTAGTTGTGTACTCAAGTATAGAGCTTGAATTCTTATGTGTTGATGTCTTGCTTATGTCGGCATGGTTTGCCGTTTGTTTGAATAGTGCTTACATACTGTGTTTTCTTTTGTTTTGAAATTGTGGGTTTATTTTGTTATCCATGGTTTTTAGTTAGTTTTTTTCCTTGTGGGAGATTATGGGTGTGTTTAGTTAGTTTACTCAGGCTAGTGCTTAGAGGTTTGCTTATTTTTTATTTGAGGGATTTGTTTTGTTGTGAGTTAGACTGGGTGATTCTGATTCTCAGTAGAATTAGTAGGTAATTGTGTTTTAACTTGAATGATTTGCTAAAGCTTTGTAATTTTTTGCCCAATTTAAGAGTTGGTTTTTCTTCCAAGTAATTCAGGGCCCACCAGCGGCCGAGCGCTGAACACTGGTAGTTCGGTCCGAGGTTCGAATCCCGCGAACGGGTTGGCTGCATGGGTGTTTTCGTGGTTTTCCCCATGTGTAACGTGTATACGAGCCAGTTTCCCTTAGAAAGTCCTCCACGAAAGGCATCCCTCCTCTTAGGCAGATAGCCCTTGTGTGCTTTGCCATAATTAAATACACCACATCTTCCAAGTAATTCTTAAAGTTTTGCCATTACTTAGCGTGTAGCTTGCAATATGTGTGTTTGTAAAGTCAAAGACTCTTGATTCTTTCAAAAAATTTTGGTAAACCATTTTTTTTTTTTTTTTTCTTTTCGGGACGGGGGAGGATTTGTTATGAATTAATTGTTATTAATTTCAAGCTTTAAGTTAATGTGCTTCTTATTCAGTTTTGATCAGTAATTAAAGTTATTAATTTTTGCTTTAGTTTATTTAAATTTGGTTGTAAGTTTTAAGCTGTAAACTTTTGGTAAACTTTAAATTTCAGTTGAAAGCTTCATAAGTTTTCTTTAAGTGAAGTTGTTTAATTTTAATTTTTGTTTAGGAACTTAAAGTTTTACTTTGGTTCTGTAAAGTTTATTTTTATCCTTAAGGTTATGTAACTTTTAACTTTAATTATTTTGAAGTTTTGTTACTGCACTTTTGGTGTGTTAATTTTAATTTTATTAAGGTAGCTTAATTTTACCCCTCTTTCTATTAAAATTTCTTGAATTCATATTTTATGACTGGTGGTAAGGTCAAGCAATTGTAAAAGGAACTCAATCCTGAAAATAATTACGTATACTGATTTCTTCTGAAGAAACAACTTTATTATCTGTGTATTACATTTAACCCAGCGGAAGTCGCACCAAGAAAAGTTACTAGAGTGGGCGCGTGGGATATCACATACCCCAATATTTAAAATACAATAAAAATAGTATTATTTAGTTTTAAAACTGATTTTTGGTTCTCGTATATTATAAATAAGTGAATAATAATTGGGTTTCAAAAAATTAATTTCCGAAATAATCTTAGAGTTAAAATTAAGATAAATGAAAATAATAAACATCATGCCTCTAAGTTTCATTGCATCTCTAATACACCATGCTTATTTTATTTCTTCACACTTTGAACGAAATACATTCATCTGTTCTTGGCACAGAAAGTTTTCGCATTTTAAACATTGCATTCACGTTCTTCTGTCCTTGGCGCGAGGGCAAAAAAAAATTAACACATCTTTCATACTTAGTTGTTTCGAATTTCATGTATTAGTTTTAATTCTTCATCGAAACTTCTGCTTTTGTTTTGCATGCAGTACGTCAATTTCTTGGAAAAGTATTAATCTCTGATCTTTGTTCAATACTTTTTTCATTAATTGTAATGCTAAGTCCTTCAAAAACAGACTTCTGTTTCTTGTTGGGGGATTAGCAGTTGAATGTAATATAATTCAAGCATTTATTACAGCAACATTCAGTGCAGGAAAGAAAATTACCATTGGCCACCTTCTTGTTATTCTGGCAGTTGAATAATTGGCTGACATTTCATCCCCCATATCCACTGCTCCTTTAGTCATATTATTAAAACATATAATTTCTGACGTTTTATTTTCTCCGATAGTATCATCTATAGTATGATCGTTATATAATGTTGAAAGCATAAGAACAGTTTTTCCTTTCTTAGGAACATCAGGAATTAATGCTTTATCTTTTTCGAAACCAAAACATTGTAGAAAATATTCTTAGTTTCATCTTCAGTTTCCGAAATGCAATCTTCATCGCTTTCAAATATTTCTAATAAATCTCACATGTGTTGTATCTCCAGTTCATAGGGACTCATTCTTTTTACCATAATGTAGTTAGAAATTTTTAAGAATTTAATGTCAAGTACTTTAAAATCACTTGCGAGTAGAAATACTTACTGTTACACTCTAGAAATAAATTTCTGAACTAAATATTCAGTCAGAAAAACACTTACACGGACAGGCGCGTGGGGTGTTTCATACCCCAGTTCCACCAAAATACCGATAAATCTTTTTCTGAAACACACAGGCAAAGAAAAATCGGTTAAAGTCAACCACAACTGGAAACTCAGCTACTGAAAGCAGCACAGAATTGCAGCTTCACAAGTTAGGAATATTCCACTTTTATGTAGGGTTGGGGTATGATACACCCCACGCGCCTTCCCGCGGGTTAAGTAAACTGCAAATAGTAGTTAAATTTATAGTGCTAAATTTATGAATTGTGTTGAATATTCTATTCACTAGTTCTGTAATTTTTCCCGTCCCAACATTACCGGCTTGAAACTCGCTTCTCAGAATTCCTTATCTGGGCATTGCTGCCCCCCGAATTCCTTTGCTAAGTAGTCCACTATGTGTAAAATTTGCATATTCTACACCCTGTTGTTCAGGCATCTCTAGCAGAGAAATCTTCTGCTGGGGAATAGCTTACGGGGGTGAAGGCTCGTCCGTTAGGTTGCTTGCTATAGTAGACGGAGACCCCGAGAGAGGCTAGTTCACCGCATCCCTTCTGAGAAGGGGTATTTGACTTCGTGCATTGGCCTTGGAAGGCTGCACTGTTGCATAGCGAGCTGTGCCAACATTTGGTAGTCGGGGAAGTCCTTCCCTTGAAGATTTCTCTGTATTTCTTTTGGGGTTGCCGGGCTCGGCAATTTTTACTGGTCGTTGCTTCGCCAATTATTCAAGATCTCGCCAGTGAACAAAATGAGTTGCTGCGTAGTTGGGAGGGCAGACAGAGAGAGAACGGAGGGCTGTGACGATCTGAACTTCAACATCGAGACAGAGCGAGTCCGAGGCAACTTCAGAACCTGCAAGCAAGTAGAACTGCTGAAAAAATCATGCCGGACAAAACTACGTATTTTCCCAGAGCGGTAGGAAGGACCCCTCATAACTGAAATAACTTAAAGAGATAGAGCTACTTCTGGTAGACGGGGACCAGTGCTGAATCAACTTCTGACTCTTCCTGAATAATAAGAATGGCGAGTAGAGACAAGAAATACGGTAACCTGACAGAAGAAAGCTGCGAAAAATGTAATAGACCAGCCTCCACCACTTTAAAATGTAACCTTAAACATTTTTTGTCACAAAATAAACTTTAGATTGTTTTCTTACATATTTGTGTTTGTTTTAATATTAATTAATTTAAAGCCACTGGACCATAACATTAACTTACTGGGTTTCGCCTTGCTTACAACGCAATATTGTTCTGTTTAATTATTAGCAGTATTATGAATTTTTATATTGGTTGTGCACACATCTTTTCTTGCATGTTATTCACACATGAATTACTCTCTGAAAAATTGTTTACAGATATTGAACATCTGTTACACATTTACCTTATTCAATGGTGACATAATTACACTCAGTGTGATGAATATTATTTTCTCAGGATTGTTGACTGGTTGCACAAAATGTTAAATGAATTGTTATATTGTTCTATACTAAATATACAACCTTTTTACTTATAAAGCTTCCAACGTAAATTTAAAATTTACCAAACGTTTACAGCTTAAAACTTACAACTAACTTTAAACAAACTAAAGGAAAAAATTAGTAACTTCAATTACTGATCAAAACTGAATAAAAAAACACATTAACTTAAAGCTTGAAATTAATAACAATTAATACATAACAGTTCTGGTGACTAAATAGTTTACATAAAAATTTTAGTTGCTGGCTGAAACATTTTGCATGCATGAACAATATAAAAAACATGCTTATTCATAGGCTCTGAACAATTCTAGACACGTTCTTCGTAAGTAAGAAGAAAGGCATCAATATTTCCTGACAAAAATCAGTTGATAGGCTGTAATTCACCAGCTCATTATATGCTAACTATAGCTGGAGGAACATTTATTTCAGGTAAGCAGCTTGTAATTAATGATATAATTGAAAAAAAAAGTAGCTTTGACGCACAACTGAAAAGTGTTTACCTTTTGCTATTCTTTACTTGTTCTAAGGCGAATTACCATCTAGTATGCTTGTTATAAATAACTGAAAAAACTGCAGCTGAAAAAAGAATTATTTTTTTCTTTTCGTCCAACGATTATTGAGTTACAGTCGACGAGAGATGATAAATGAAAGCGAAAGAAAATGAAGTAAGAGGTTATTTTTGCGCTTTAGAGGGACTTTAATGAAAAAGTGAAGAAATTTAAAGTGTTCGAAAACCATTATTTTTTATTAACTTATAATAATGCATATCACGTGATATAGTTAAAAAAAGTCTACTTTTAAAATCGCATGTAAAAAAAATCGAATCATAACTTTTTGCATCTTCTGAAGAACAATATTCGTATTCTGTAATTTAAAAAGTCATAATAACCCTTAGTATTCCCACATGCAACTAATTTAATATTATGCATAATAAACGCAAATGACAGTCCTATGATTTTACACTGAAAAATTCGGCCAAGTTTATATTCGAATAAGTTAAAATATACTTTTAAAAACGATTCAGTAGTTACGTTTTTAGTCTCAGGCGAAAATCTAAAGACGCAAACAAACATTTGTAAACAATTATTTAAAAATGATTTAACAGTAAACAATATATTAATATATGTATAAATATGGAAAAAGAACTTGAACGTTTACTGTGCTCCATCGTGCGATTAAACATGGGATTGAATGCGAGAAGTTTTACGGAATGCTTAGTAAAAGTAATTTAATCGGAGATAAATGGAAATGCGTAACGAAAGGTGCAATCTTACAAATGGATTACTAGGAAAACATATATATATACAAACTTAGTTTTAAGAATTCATAAAACGTTGCTTAAAAGGATTTATGATTAATGCTAGTTAGCATTCAGCAACAATAAAACAGGAAAGACACAGAAGATGATTTAAAATCACGTTTTTGTGTTAGTAAAGTAATACTGAATTATATACTACCCACAGAGTTTATAATTAAAGGAATCAGTTAAAAATTATCCAGGCATTATCCAGGTCCTACAGGATAGAGCTGTATCCTTTATATATAATCCTAAACATCCTTAAAAGAAAAAGGGTTATAAAAATTAACAAGAATTAAGTACACAAAATTTTTCAAAATCCTTAAAATTGTGTAAAGTCCTTAATTGTTCTATCGTTGGACTACTTCATTTTTAACGCATAGAAAGTACTAAACGCAGACTTCAAACACTGAATCGATTGTGGGAAGCTGTGGAAGAGTTATGAAGAAAATGCCTCTGCTAACTGCGAGAAATACTTATATTAAATCAAGACATCCGTGTCTCACCCGCCTCCATCCCCAAAAAGAAAAAAAGTAATTTGCATAAAAAATTTTAAAATTCTATCTTTTAAAAAACTGTGAACTATAAATACACGTAATGTGCAGATATATAAAAAAAGTATCATCGGCTAGTTAACAACTTTGGTAAATAGCTTACATGCTGTATTGATAATTAAAATTACATTCATATTTTAACATATGTTGAATACATACAGTAGTCTAAAAATAATGCTAGCGTAAAATTAAATTTGAATAACATTTTAAAGGTGTTGTTTTAACTTTAATTTTATTCAAAAATACAATATTTCTGTCTAAATTGTTAATTCACTTACTAACTAACCATGATGAATTTTAATTACTTTCTACTTCTCACAACAATGGCAATAGACATGAGAAATTTATATGATATTTAATCAATACGGCAGCTAAGCTAGTGAGAAATAAAGATTAGTAATACATAGTATAATAAAGATTAGTTTTACAGTTTCCTCAGCATCGAGAATTTCCCTATTTGCTAGCAGTATCATAGATATATATATACATATAGTAGGTATTCAAGATTGCTAGGCAGGCATTCTCTCCGCAAACTGAGTAAAATGTAAATAGAAATTACGAGAATATGCCATTTTAAACTGGAATATTTCGTAAATACATCGATAAAATTAAAGAATCACATATTCAAGTATGTTGAGACTTTCATTGTTTTTTCATGTTCAGTTTATTGTACGAAAATTCAAACTATCAATATATAAAACATATCCAGACAGGGGGACGCTGGCGTATGCATACGCAAGCAACTTTTGATCTATTTTTCTTTGTCGTTTATCTTTCCAGAATTGAAAGCGAATTAAATTTCACGTTCGTCTCCGATCATTTGGGGGCATCGGAATTATGGTATAGGTAACAAGCCAGCTAACATAATAATTTTTTCTCACGAGTCGAAAACTGTTAATTGACATTGTAATGAATTGTAATTATGAATAATTTTTACGATGTAATTTAATCTCTATACCTGGTATTTGAACGACGGTTCTTGGGCGTGCTTTTGAAATGTAGGAGGTAAAAGTATTAGACAAGTTTAGTAGCAGTTATGACTCTTAGAATTTTGGGTGAGGGTACAAAAATTCAACACTTGTGTTCAACACTGAAGTCCACCCCTCCTGGTTTCTTTTCTGAGTTGTCAGAGGCTGTATTGCATTGATATCATATTCTTCAAATTAAAACATGCAACGAAGATAGTTATTATTCTTTTAAATGATGTATTTAAGAATTTGTTAAACTTAAAAGAAATAATAATCTTGTTACTTTAGAATAAAATACTTTCACTTTATTTTTTCCTATGTTCCTGAAATGATTTCCTTAAGTAAACCTAAAACTAGTGTTATTACATATTTTAAATGAGGAACACTAGAAATTTTTCCTCCTTTTTATACATCATACTCAATGTAAATAATTTTTTGTCAGTATAAAGTTAGCATGAAATAAGGTACGAGCTTTTGCTCTTAGAATCAAAGTGAGTTTGTGTTCCTTCAGAATATCTAAGAATTTTCAGTAGAATAAAAGCAAATGAAACACTGATAGTTGCTAGTCTTATGTTTGTTACTAACATATGCCTGTTTCATATATTAAAATATTTCTCTCGATTTCTGTGTTCACAGTTTTTTAGACTAAATTAAAGAACAAGTCGTAAGGTATTTATCTGTTCTTCGTTACATATTATTTAAAAGTTACCCATAGCTCCAAAGGAATTTTGCAGTATCAAAGTTAAACTGAAGTTATAATATTTTGTTTACGCATATAAGATGCTCTCGCAATTTATAAATTATACAAATTTCTAAGCGAAACAGAAATTCACCTCGCCCCTATCAAAACTGTGTATTTTCTGAAATGATTTGTTCAATAAGAGTCGCAGTATTAAATAGGGTACTGAAGTATATTAGATTTAATAATCTATGCATATTTCACTAGAAATGTGGAATAGCTTCTGAATTTATCATTTTGAAATCTTTATACAGATACTGAAACTCAACTAGTATTCAATCTGTTTAAGAATTTCATTCTGAAATTCAATGACTATTGGATTAACACTATTGCGTAAATGCCATGACATTAAAAAAAAATGCTTCAAAATGAGGTAACAGATGGACCTTTTCCTTCATTATTCCTTATAATATAACATCTAATTTTCTAATAGGTTATCACGAAAATACTGATATACATTTAGATAAAACTAAAATGAATTGGCCTTTTATCTTTCTGTTGTTATTCTCCGAGAGATAAAAAGCTATTTAAATAAAATTACATCTAGTATGTCTGCTTTAATATAATATAAATGCTTTGATAAATAACTGGAAATAGATTAAAAAATATTCTTTTAACAACTTCTCTCCTGTAAAATAAATATTGACTCTCTTATATTTGTCTTCTTGGATTTATGTGTCATCTTACATCCTTAAAATTAAAAAAAAAAAAAAAGTTAATGATTATTAAAAAAACTGGTTAAACACTGTTGGATTGGTAAAATTAAAATAATCATAAAACAAATTTCAGAAAATTAAAAAAGAGATAAGTATTTGAAATAAAAATGCTTTAAGATGAAATGAGATTTTCTTATTTGTTATTAAATTCATCCGAAAATAATTCGATTATTTGCGTCGCAAAATTGTTTTTAAACAACAAGAAAACTAAGGTGGAATTACGTTTCTCGCACAAATATACAAGTACTAGGTTATATGCTTATTTTAATACGATTAAAAATATTTTTTTTAATTATAACGTAAACCGGTTTCATGTTCTAGTCCAATAAAACGTCAAACAATTAATAGTTAAGTATTCACATATTTTAAAACTGCGATTTCTAAAATCATCTCTCTAATCTGAATATTATGATAGTCATTTGATTGATAAATTAGTTTTACAGCGGATTTAAGAATATTATTGATTTTAAGCTCAGAGTGTTGCGATAAAGTACCTCTTTAATAATAATTTCAAGAATATGTAGAGTCAATTAGATTATTTCGAAGCAGGAGATGTGAAAAATGCGCATTGCCTTCGTCGGGATTCGAATACGCGTCGAGTGTGCTACCCTTACACCACGAAGGCATGCTGGAAGGAGGGGAATAATGCCTTATAAACTCCCCCCTTTTAACAAACATAATTTTGCGACTGGGAATTAGCGGATCCAGTCACCAAATCCTGGTGGTGACAAAGTACTGTCTATCGCCTCTTAGTTCACGTGCCACTTATATAGTCACTAGGTTATTCTGAAGCAGGAGATGTGAAAAATGTGCAATGCTCCCTCCGGAACTCGAAACAGGACTTCTCGAATACGCGCCGAGTGTGCTACTGTTACACCATGAAAGCATGCTGGAAGGAGGGAGAAAATATGTTATAAGGATGTCAGGATACATTCTTTCTTAATGTGTTTTCCATCATCAGCAGAGGAAGATATTTCAGGCCACTTTAAAGGACTTACCTGAACTGCGTCTTGGCCACCCATTGTACTGAAGATTTTGTCTATCATGAAAGATTTTCTCCATCGCGGACTAAAGAGATTATTTCT
Organism: Stegodyphus dumicola; assembly: GCF_044657685.1. Lineage (NCBI taxonomy): Eukaryota > Metazoa > Arthropoda > Arachnida > Araneae > Eresidae > Stegodyphus > Stegodyphus dumicola. Next base: position 90,132,867 of record NC_140772.1, on the reverse strand, counting down.
ACTTTTCACAAATGTTTTCTGAATTCAGAAGATGTTTAAATATTTAAAATTTTTGTTTAATAATTGTTTTTTTCTTCTTTTCCGTTTTGTTATTGTGCTTCATTTATATAGTAATTTTTTCTTTAATGCTTCAGTTTACTTCTATAAACCTTGTAACTGATCCTGTGGAACACGAGGGAAGAGAATTAGGAGTAATCTCTTCCTCACCAAAGAAACATTTTTTCTAAAAAAATTAATATGGGAAGCCTAACAATTTCAGAGAATCATAAACATCTCTTAAATTTAGGAAAGCATGCAAAAATTTTACTTTAGAGGCTCAAATATAAATTTCGTCAAATAATGCAACACATATAAACTCTTTTTAAATGCTGATTTTAAGCAAACTGAAATTTTTTATCAGAAGAAACACGAATGGAGACAAAAAGCTTAGTCTAAATTAACAAAAAATATTTAAGCTCCCACACGAGCCCCTAAATTTATAAAATAAGAAAAAGACAAGTCCTAAGGGATGTTTCTGCAGCAACGCAACCCAAGAGGGTATATTTAGAGAAACATAACTATTTTTTACGTCATGCGCGCTCAAGCATGAAGACTATACGGTAAAAAGATTTGTTCTAAAATCTAAATGTTAATACAGGTTTAAAAAGAAACTCTTTTTGAGACAGAACCTTTGAAAACAAGAGCAGAAAAAAATAGTTTTTAGAAAACTTTAGAACGATTACAGATTTCTTGCTTGAGAAAATGCTAGAAAGAAAAATAAAGGAAACACCTCCATCCTGACTTACATAGTGCTTTATTTCTTTAGCCTTAACGAATACTCTATTAACATGAAAGAAGCAGAAAAAAATAATGTTATACCGCCCCTGCCAAGTTTAATTTATAAGCACGATGTAAATAAAAAACAAAATTTAATCAGCTTTTCCTCTAAAACATTTTTTTTTCATCTTATCATTTGTCCTTAACTTTGAAGCTTTATATCAACGATGTCTGAATAAAAACTAAGAGAGTTTTTCATACAAAGCCTAAAAGTCTCTCTTTCATTGAAGTCCGAATAATTACGAATCCTGATGTTTAATTTTCTATCCAAGAAGTTTCATACTTCGATGTTTTTAGAAGTTAAATAAAAACATAAGCCAACATTAAATTTTATTTCTTCACTTCTTTTTTTTATACTCCAGGAAAGACACAGCTCGACATTTATGTAAAACAATCTTTAAAGAAGTGTTTACCAAAAATAGCCTGCACGATAAATTAAATAATTAAATTGCAAATTAAGGCAACGATTCAAATTATGACTTTTATTACTGTAAGATAAACGGAATGTTACTTGTGTGCAGAAATATATTTTCCTTCATAAATGAGGTACAATTATATCACCTATATTCAGTTAAAGAATATTTTTCTTTCTCTATATTTGCATTAAAATACACGAGTTTATTTGGAAAGAATATTCAGTATGGAAATCCTGTTTGCATGATTAATTATCGAAGGTTTCTCTTTAAGCTGCGATTCTGAAACACAAGACAAGTTTGAATTTTTTTATTATTATTATTTCTATTAAGATATGCTTAAAGCAATTGCTACGAAACAGAACGCATGGCCTTCACAACTAAAACTCGCGTTCGTCGCACTACAAAAATATTATTCAGTATTATCTTGGTCATATACATATAACCAGATCTTAATTTCTAAAATTAGAAATACTAGAGCTCTGTGGTAGTAGAGGTACACAAAAATTCGGTAAATAAAATAATAATAAAAGAAACAACAAATAATTATTATTCAAAACAAATAAAGAAAAGAGCAAAGATACATATAAACTAAATAAAACTAATAACATATAGCTAAAAAGTAAATTTAAAGTATCACAAAAACTGAATGATATATTAAAACAAATAAATAGCAAGTACGTTAATAATATATTTGAATAAATATAATATAATCAAATTCAAATGAAATACGAAAGAGTAAAATTTGATTAAGTAACTGTAGCAAGACCTGGCACTGAGGATAAATGAAACTTTAGTATTTTGAACAGCATTCTTCGCTATCAAATAAATTTTCATTTTTATTTGACAACAGGCGTCTTCCCAAAAGTAAACACCTCATTCTTTATTGATAAGATGGATAATACATAATTTTCTACTATTTCTAATAATTTTTAACAGATTAAATTTACTATTTATGTACTATAATTTTATATTAACGACAAAAATACCATTATTAGGCTTTTCTTTATATACACATGAAATTTCGTTTTCCACTTTTCATGCATTTCAATATATCTTTTTAGAATTCTAATTATCAGCAATGTAAGCTACATTTCATGCTATATATGAAGATTGTTTTATTTTTCTTTTCTGTGTAAACAAATGCCCGAATAAACAGCACACTTGGCTGCTGTGGCAGAATAAATATTAATATTTATTCCAATTGATATTCTCGGCCACATATAACTTAACACCCTAATCATGCCTGTTTCAAAACAATTATATTTTTGACAGCTTTGTTTTAAGAATAGAAGCAGGAAGCAACAACCCGACTAGGGCGAGGTGCAGAAGTAAAGTGCGTAGTTATACATCATGGAAGCCTTTAAGAGAAAAGTTTCAGTTGTGAAAATTTTAAGTTCCGAATTAGCTACGTTTTCATCATTATGTAAAAGTGGTGTGATGTAGATTAATCTAGGAATGACAGCGCTAAAAAAGTTATCAAGCAATTACTACCTATACAGCAGAAAGGGGAAATACCCAAATTAAAGGCCTAATTAATTTTCACACACTCATATATATGCATGTATGACTTTTCTAAATTAATTGATTTCATTTCCCGATTTATTATTATTATTATTTTTATTTTCAATTTATCTTTTTTTTTTTTTTTTATTTAGATTTTTATTGTTGACTTTAATCACTATTACTTTCTATCTGCGATTAGGTCCCTAGTTTATTATTATTATTATTATTATTATTATTATTATTATTATTATTATTAAGTTTATTTTCATAATCGAGCTCTGAAATTTAAAAGCATTGAAGACTGCAAATTTGTTGGGAGAATGATTGGAGATCTTACTGAATACAATTCACATAACCAACTTTGACTTCTCTGATTGGCTTAGTAGCTCAGAACAGCTTATAAACAATATCACCATATGGAGACAAAGAATCAGGCGACAAGTCTGCGAAGACGATTTTACTGTTCTCTGAGCAAATTTGTCTCCTCGTGTAGATGCGTCTTAATATTCTTGATCATAGATGACCGAAATTAAAAACGTCAGACGTATTTTATATATGAATGGTATTACGATATTACAAAATTTTAGAGAACAGTTGAAGTTCTTAGAGGATAGTTCAGAAATAATATGAATAAAAATTATTACATTCGATTTTTTTAAATGTCTTTCTGAAACTTTTGTTTAAATATCCGCCATTGATTGCACATCTTTTATCATATATTTAGGCGTAAAAATACTGTGTTATCCAAAGAAAATGTTTTAGGATTTTTAACGCATTTAACTGAAAAAAGTGTAAATTTATTTAAACATGTAACCATGTAACTCAATTTTTGTGTGTACTTGGAACTTATTTAGTCCAAAGGGATTTCAGTCCCGAAGGACTATTGCTTTCGTTTTGGCATTTTGCGTCGGACTCATAAACGTCGGTTCACTTTTCAAACTGTTGCCACAAAATGTTAGAGTCCTGCATTATATTTGAAGAAATTAAATAATGAAAAATCTGCATAAATGATTGTCTATTTCTCGCATTGTGATAAAACAATGGGACATAGAGCCATCGAATTTTCAATGACGAAATCCTACTGCGAATATGGGCATCTGAAATCCCAAATTTGGAATTTGTTTTATTATAGATTTTATATTTTGTAAAACTTTAACGAATTTTTGATTTACAAACTCAATGCTTTAAAAGCGAGAAATGGCAACGTTATATAGAAAAAAAATACTTTTATCTCCAGCTCGCGAGACTGTGTATATCGGAAATTCTAAAGATATGCTTAATTTAACATTATTTTGCGATATTGCTCTTGAACTGAATTTTATGGTTTAAGTGCAAAGAACATGATATTTAATAAATAAAGGTAACACTCAAAACGTTAAAAAAACGCCCCTTTGGACGTAATTTAAAATCTGAAAAATTTCAGATTTTTTTTTTTTTTTTAAATTTTTATTTATTTATGGATTTTGTAGTTTGGCTTTAATTACTTTAGCTGGCATATTTTGTGTAAATATTCTCTTCGCTGTATTTTTTTCATTAAATTCCTTAACATTTCCAGATTTCCTAATATTTCAAGCACCCATGTGGAGCGAGTATATTTATGCACGAGCAAAAAACTCGTGCTTTCGCCAGGATGTAGATAAAAATTATTAATGCCGATAACTAAGCATTACATCAAATTCTCATTTGAAAATTTGGCGATTTTTTTCCTAATTAAAGATATTAAATAAAGAAAAAGAAATGTTTTTAAGAGTGAAAATTATTTTCTTATGGATCATCTTTAAAATTATCCCATCATAATTTTCAGTTTGCTCGAGTAGGTGCATATTCATTTATTCATATTTTAAGAGTTTTTTGGAGAATCGGGAATGCTAATTTATGCTACCCCCACGTGGTGGCTAACGGGGATCATCAGCATACGATTCATTATGACGAACAGCTTGCTATATCAAAAATGATAAAATTCGTGTTACACCTGTTACCTCAAGGATATTAAAGTAAATTCCTTTTCGCAGAGTTTCTTTTCCTTACAAGTTTTAGCTAGTAGTTTTCTTTAAGAAATTTTTTTCCTTTGTTTTTCTTTTTTCGGATTTTTCCAAAATTTCAAACTTAAATCAAGTTTGTTTAACTTAATAAAGAAGTTATATAGGATGTATAAGACTATGACTTCCATCAAAGGTCATGAAATGACTCCTCAGTGATTGGCTTTGATAAGAAATTTGATCTTGTCTCTATGTTGCTTTTGTTATAAGGATTTGGAAATCACGTCTATTACTCGTATGAGGCGTTCAAACAAAATTTCGTTTGGGCCTCTGTATTATGCCAAAATAGATATAACGTTTAATTACTTATACTAGTAAAATGAGTGTATAACTATTAATATGGGTTAATGTTTAACTAGAATATGATGTTCAGAATTTTATGGCAAATGTAATCGATGCTCATTTGTAATGGCACCTTGTGTCATACAAAAAAGTCGTTATGCCAAGTGATTATTGCAATGAAAATTTGATTTTATGCATTGTCATCAGATTTGTAGAAAATTTTAATTACAAATAGTTAAAGAATTTTCTTTTAACGAAATGTATTTATATAAAGGTTTTGCACAAGAATTCCATAGAAAAATATTCAAAAATTGTATTTCATTTCATTTACTTTTAAACATTTTAATAGCCCAAAAGGGCTATTAGTCTCAAAACACGTTTGCGTTGTTTCACTTTTGTTCGAATCTGTTGCTGTTTAAAAAAACGTAGGATATTGTTATTTCGTATTTAATCTTCCTGTTATTAATTAACAAACTAAACTATTTAAAAGCAATTGACATTGTTCTTAAGAATATATATATATATATTTTACTTTTTAATCTGATTGATTTAAAACAATATGCGCTTATGGTGTACCTAATTTAAAAAGTTAATGTCTTTATATAAACATATTGCAAATTTTTTTAAATATGCAGAATATATATAAAATCCCCATGTTAATTTAAATGTACATTCGTCTAATATCCTATAAAATATTTCGGTGTGCCACCTGAGTCATCTCTATCGATAATCTCTACTGATAAACCATGAAGCCTGAACCATTTTAGTTTTTCTTTTTTTTTTTTTTGGGGGGGGTGTATTCATTACTTTTTGTATTTAGTAACTGGCCCCCCCTGACGTTTTGGAACGACCAGTATGTTCCTATGTTCATTCTCGGAAATGCTTCTACACAGTAAACTCCAAGGTAATAACCCACTGAATATATGCACTTCTCCTCGTTCTTGACTTAATATTGGAAATAATGACTTAATATTGGAAATAATTGGAAATAATGAGAAAATGGATCATTTCTGATATATCACATATTAGCGAACTTGTTTTGAGTAGCTTGAATTGCCTGGAACTCGGCCTCTTACAGACATGTTGAGAACAGAGAATAGTAGAGAAAGAAGATGAGGGACCCAGCAAGTAAGGTGGTTGTGATATGATAAAGAGTATTTGGTGAAAGAAAGCTAAGCTTTTTCACACAAAATGCAGCATTGCGTCGAAAAATCAAAAGATGCTCTAAAGCAAACAAACTACGCTGTATCGAATGGTGTCACTTCAGCTATTTTTACCTACGGCCAATTTATATACACAGATAAGGGAGGTATATATTTTGGGTTCGGAAATTCGACAGCGAGTTTTCAGTGAATAAGCATGAGTAAGGGCCACAAGACGTCTTTACGGTTGTTACAATGGCTATCTGTCTGTCTGCGTGTGTGTATGGGTATGTGGATTTTTTTCCACAATAAATCTTACATCAAATTTCGAAAAAAATTGATTTTCCGTATTTAAGTTTCTGCATTCATTTAAGAGTAATTAGGTTTTGGGTAAAACTCGACAACCGGAAGTCGTATTTTACTTGAAACATGTGACAGTTTTGCAGCAGTCACCATAGCATTTATTCTCCATATATAACCACTGCATATTCTTGCAGTTAAAGAAGCATTCTTTACTGACGTGCGGATTAAAATGAATTTAGATTTTTATACTATAGAAGTAAATTGTCGTTTCAATGTATTTATTTAAAAGATATTAGACTTTTCGATATAAGGCTTGAGAGACTTCGTAAGCATGTGACGCAATTTTTTCTCGAATCTTTTGGTGCGGAAAGGTATTGACTTCAAGCGTTTTATTCAAATATTTTTCAAACATACTATATTTTGTGAAGAATGGATTTTTCTCAAAAACATTATCTGTAATTATGTTAAATCAAACATAGCGTCTGATGTTTCACAGTTTGGAATTTCAAGCCACTGATTTTGCAGAAGGCATCACAGTTTTTTATTACAAGAAAGACTTATACATTTATTTCTCTTTTGTTTATAGAGCCAACGCAGTTGTTTCTCAAATGCTGTTTGGTATCATCAGTTTTTTTTTTTGAAATCTTTATAAATATTACACTATTACTTTATAAATATTACTCTCCCTTACTTTACCGAATTTGAATACTCAAGTTTCTGAACTTAAGCACAAGAATTTTCGAATATTTGCAATAATCCTAAGATTTTTTATTGAAAAGACCATTGTTTTTTTATGCGTAAAATTATAAATAATGTGAACTTCACTTTCGGCATTACATAATAGATCTATTTTGCTGAAATAGACAATTTTAAATAAAATGTTAATTGAACCTGAGGGACAAAGTAGGTGCAGATGCGGACTGTTGGACAGAACTCTATTTGAATTCTGCGTCAGGCTTGATTATCTGTGTGTATCTTCCCCTAATTATCACGAATATAATATCGGTCTCCCTTCTGCAGTAAATCCTGTGTAAAGCTCTACATGATGAGGCGAAAAAAATGAACAATCGGTTAAACAAATTTCTCAGCAATTGTCCTGCAGTTTGAAATAATACGTAAATAAACGTTGAAATAAGTATAATTTAATACATAAGTTCGTTTGAAATATTTTCAGTGCTTCTATCTGAATTTGATAGTATCATTTGATTTGCATTCGTTTTAAATATTTTGCAATATTAAAATTATTATAAATTATTATTATTAAAATTAATATTTTGTAATATTAGTTTGTACTACAACTACTCGTGAATTCAGATTATTTTGTTCCAATGTCACGCTCTAGCCGTTTATACGCGTTGGCCACTACTATGCCCGGAACCGGTGGTCCGTTAATTAGGATAACACCGAATAGGTTGACCACCGTTGCCTCCTATGAGGGGACAGACAAATTACATCCATGTTTTCTCCGGGATTCGAACCCCGGCCTTACGCAACGGCAGTCAGAATAACTAACCACTTTCCCGCCTGCGGCTAAACTCAGATTATAAAACACACTAGCGGGCTGCGGACAAACAAAATTTATAAGTTCTATGTACATCTGAAAAGAATATGCTTAAAGACATTTCAATATGAATGAAATCAGTTCAAGCAACAACAAATTCGTAAATATTTTTTTTGTCGCCAAACCAGGAAACACAAACTGTTGACACTTCAGGTATGGGAGTGACGTCATGATTTAAATTTTATGTAATATAACAAGTTTCTCCCAATATCAATAAAAGAATTAACGTGGCAATATTATATCGGGTCGATTATCCTAATCTGAAACGAAAATGATGACAACAATGGCTATTTATTTAAAATGCTGACATTAAAGAAACAATTTCGACATACAGTGACGTCATATGCAGTTGCTTACATTCTTCAGTGTCGGAATATGACCTTGGGCTGGGGTCCCACAAGGGAGCCTCCTTGGGCCCATCTACTATAATATATACACGAACGACTTCCCACAAACACCACACACCACCCTGGCTATGTACGCTGACGACACGGCAATACTCTCAAAAAATGCATCTCCTGGTCCAGTTATACAAGCACTCTAATCTCACATCCACACACTCGAGCCCTGGCTTACTGCCTGGAAATTCAAAATCAATGTGGACAAGTCGGAGGCGATCTGGTTTACGAAAAGAGTCAACATCGACTTGAAAGACCCCCATCCTCATGTATAACACCCCTGTACAGTGGACTAGGCAAGCCCGATACCTAGGCATCACTTTAGATAGGCGGCTCACATGGACCCCACACATCACACAACTTATTGCCAAGTTCCGTGCTCGTAAACGAACACTTACCCCCTTAATTAGCCGGAACTCCGTTCCCTCTATTGATAATAAGTTGCTCATTTACAAGACTCTTTTGCGTCCCATACTTTCTTATGCCTGCCCTGTTTGGGGATATACCAGCAATACTAATATTAACAAACTGCAAGTCTTGCAGAATGTTACTCTTAGACAACTTTCTAGAAGCCGTTGGTTTATAAGAAATACGGCAATTCACGAGGAGTTGGAAATACCAACTATCTCAAATTATTTTGAACTTCTCGCAGAAAAATTTTACCAAAATATTCCTAATGTTAATAATAACTCAATTACTGTACCACACTATGACTACTCACTTGATATTAATAGCAAGCGGCCGCTTGAGATTCTAAGACATCTAAATTAATTCATTTTTTATAACCAAATTATGTAAACACCCTCCCTTACTTGAGCTTTGTTTTGTTTTGATTTATGATTTCTCTTGATATGACTTGATTTGTACTGCTGCCTGACTTATATATCTGTATATAGTGTACATATTTCCTACTTTATCTCTTATGCATGTTTCCTTATTCTGTATTATTTAATTATCTCTGGAATATTATGTATTTATGTGTACCCAACTGTGCTATTATGAGTGGCCACACGGACGCTATTTCTTTTTTACTACGCCATTGCACACTTACCTCCGTCTAAAGGCATATCAGTTCACTGGTGTTTCTTCTGGACTCTTACCATCGGTTCTTGTACGAACTCTTATAGTGCTCGAATTTTCTAATCAACTACTCGATGTTCAACGAATCGAAAATCGCACACATCTTATCCCGGGATAGCGTTGTCACGCGGGCACCCACTTTGCGAAAACTCATCGAGTTTGCCTGAGCCGAATATGACCTTACGTAATAATAATAATAATAATTAAAAAAAAAATGAAAGGTTTTAGATTTTAAATTACGTCTAAAAGAGCGTTTTTTTAACGTTTTGTGTGTTACCTTTATTTATTAAATATCGTTTCTTTGCACTTAAACCATAAAATTCAGTTCAATAGCAGTGTCGTAAAATAATTTTAAAATGAGCATATCTTTAGAATTTTCAATGCACAGTTCCGCGCGCTAGAGATAAAAAGATTTCCCCCCCCCCTGTAGAGTGTTGCCATTGCTCGCTTTGAAATCCTTGAGTTTGTTAATCAAAAATTCGTTAAAGTTTTACAAAATATGAAATCGATCATAAAACAAATTCCAAATTTCAAATTTGGTCTTCCACATGCCCATATTCATAGGAGGATTACGTCATTCAAAATTCAATGGCTCTATGTGCCGTTGTTTTATCACAATGCGAGAAATATACATACATTTATGCAGATTTTTCATTATTTAATTTCTTCAAATATAATTAAGGACTCTAACATTTAGTGGCAACAGTTTCAAAAGTGAAACGGACATTTATAGTGATTCAACGCAAAATTAAAAACGAAAACAATAGTCCTTCAGGACAAAGCCCCTTTGGACGAATAATAATTTTAATGTTTGGCAATACTAATTTTATTTCAGATTTTGTAAAAGTCACTCTTTTATATTACCAAACTCTGCGATATGAAAGCTAGCTGTGGTAACACTTTTCGACACAAAGCAGATCTTTTATCTCCAGTTGGCGGGACTGTTGCCTCGCGGAAATTGAGTATAAAAGTTAGCGTTTTCAAAGTTTTGAATTAATATCTCGGTTGATTGAAGTCGTACGAATTGGAATAGCTACCCTGGAATTTTTGGAATGCGGGAGTACCTCTCTGGAAACTCTCTCGATTCTCCGTCGTTCCGGAATAGATGATGTCACAATCAGAGAGACGCGCACAGATTTTATACTGTAGATTTTATTTTCTGAATGATTTTCTGATGATTTAGCAAAATCATTTTTTTCAACATGTAACTAATAATAATAAAGAAGAATATGATGAATAATTTCAGATTTATAAGGACATTTTTAAGTAAAATATCTTTTCATGATTAAATTCATTTCCATGCAATATATTGCCTCTTATTTTGATGGTACCTCGTCTGGCTCAATATGCTGCAGAAACTAATCCATAATATTTCATCAGAACGTCTTTGCCGTTACTACAGGAAAACACATCATCCGCTTTCTTACAAAACTGAAGTTCCATGTCTAGCATTGCTGATATTTCTAAAAAATGAGTTCTAGCGCTCCTACCGCTTTTTAACGAAGTGCTGGTCCTGCAAAAATATTTCACAGATATTCGTACTTCGAGGTTCTTTTGTTTGATTTTTGAAGAACTTCAATCACTGAACAAGTGCCTCATCATTCATCAAATATTCCTTCTAGAGGAAAAAATTCTGCTTCATGCACTTTTCACTAAGAGAAACTCGTGCGTGCTTCTTACTCAACGCATCTTTGCAGAAATAGTATTCTCCATTTCTTTTCTTTTGCTTCTTTTGATATGCGAATTACATTCTATTCGCGTATCAGTATACCAATCAGTTTTCAAGAGGCAGTTCATTGAAAACATTGATTAAGAAACTGCTTACGAAACGATGTCTTGTATGATTATTTGGTATTCATATTAACGTTTGGTATTACGTACAAGGATCGCTTTTTCAATTTAAGAAAACATTGTTTTCTTTCAAAGCAAAAACTACCTAAAATGAAAGTGAAAGTAATGTATAATTACACATGCATGTGTTTCTAAGAGAATGGCGAAACAGTGGATATTTTCCACGTAACTGAAGTCTTTAAAATTCCATTTACTATGACAGCATTTTAGACTGAAATGCAATAAAATCATATTTTGCAGCTCAAGTTACCGGTTACTGAGGTTTTCATTTCTTTGTATCTCTAGCTTATGATAATCATCATCATAATAGCATCGTATCCCTCTTATTTCTAACTTTTGAAATCATGGAAAACGTTTTTTATAATAATAAAATGAGGGAATAATGCTTATTTTCATACAGATAATTGTCTTGAAAAAGCATGCAGCGATATTTAATGATTCAAGTTTCATTCTAAGTGGTCTTTTTTCGTATTTAGCTTTTCTCGTAAATTTCATTTTTAGGTTCAATGACATATTAGTGCAAATGTAATCGTTTTATTGTATCTTGAAATTCAGATTTTATGAGGATGAGTATAATAAACTTTTTTTCTGTGTCTCTTGTCACCTTTAACGTTCTAAATTTTTAAGATTTATTTTTCTTTCGTTTCCAATACTTGATCAGCATTAGAGAAACATGGTAGAATAATGCATAATTCGAAAAAGTATGATAGGCTAATGGCAATTTTCTTAGAAATTTTCATTCAGTCACGTATTATAAATTAATAGCATATCAAGTGTTAAAAAAATTAACAAATTAATTAATTTTTTTTAAATATAATTAGCCTGCACGAAAGGTATTTTTAACCTATGAGTTTATTTTTGAAATATTTAAGACTAATTTATACACCGTGTCTAATAGATCTTTTCTTATTAATGAATGCATTTCAGTCTATTCACTTCTATGTAGAATTTATTTCTTCATCTAGCATTTAAAATGAACGCGTTTAGGAAATATCTGTAACTCCGTTATCGTTCAGGTTTAGTTTTTAAACAAGTTAAAAATATTTTAATTTTTTTTAATATTACTAAACCTTTTCAATGCGATTTCATTTTATTAAGCACAGATTTATGATATAGCTATCGTAATGTTTTTGGATATAATTTCTTTCCAGTAACATAAAAATGAAGAAAAAACTCCTTTATTTATAAACATTTTTCTTCAGAGAAATTTGTTATATCATTAATGTTCAGATTTCTTTATACATTTTAAATTATGCTGAAATATTAGTAAAAAATACCTTTAAATAAGATTCAACTTTCAAAAATATAAAATTATAATATAACCATGCTATTTTATTTAGATATTAATTTTCTCTTTTACTGCAATGTAAGGGCAAAGAAAAAGGAAAAAAAAAAAAATCTCTGATCTTAATGCTTCTTTTCTATTTCGCCAGCGAAATAGAAAAGAAGCATTAAGATCAGAGTTCATAATTCAGTGAAATAAATGAATCGGTTACTTTATTTACGACAAAGAAATTGAGATACTGCAGTTGACAGCACTCTGTGACTGAAACGGAAAAGACTCGGGCTAATCTTTCATATGCAGGTGCTACTGAGTCTTGAGATAATGGAGATCCACCAGCTCATTGCGTTCAATAAGAGAATTTTGCCATTTATTTTTTTTAAACTTGAGCATTCCTTTTTATGGGTTTAAATGACAAATGAATTTGGATGCAGCTTTATGATTACGATAGCAAATGTATTATATATAATTGTTTCATTTTCCAGTACATGTTAAGTATAAGAAATCACAGTATATGCTTTGCTAAAACTTCTGCAATCTCACGAAACACTTCGTTCCAAGTAGACATTAATACAAGTACATATATGAAGAAAATGTTTATATACTTCTTTATTTTTCAAGACAATTTCTCGTCTCTGAATTATTTTTTTAATGCTTCATACTGTAGAAAACATAACTGGTACAAAATTACTGACAATCTTTCGTTTACTTTTAACAGGAATTTTTTCTTTCAAAGCTTCATGATGTTAACTCAATTGTACACCATATACTTCATTCCCTGAATGAGAAAATGCCACTGTATAAAGATGCGGACATGTTGCAAAGCACAATTGAAGATGGTATGCTCATGTGCACATTGCGTAAATGTATAAAATACTCTACTAATCACAGAAAATGTACGTTGGTTTTAAGTAGACAATCGCTACGTCAAGCCGTCAATTGAGACATCATCACGGCTGCGAAACGTGTGTGTTTGCATTCTTTACTCCTGCGTCTAAGGACGAATGAAGTCACGTCGAATTTTTTTAGTTGTAGAGATTTTGGTGTGTTTCCTCGTACTGCCGCTTGACCAAAGAATATGAAAGAAAGCTTCCATAGGCGAAATGTAAACCAGTTTGACTACTTCGCCTCTGGGCAGATTCTTGTAACCAAATCGCCAGTTGTATAGGAAATTGAGGAGTACGGTACAAATTCAAAGAAATTATAGGATTCGTACTTTGACAAAGTTTTTTACGATAATTTAAACTCGGCTTTTCGTAGACTTTGTTACTCAAAATAAATAATCCAGTAATTAATCTACTTCCGCAGGTGACTTGTTAGATGTACGTTGATACGGCGGAAAAAAAAATGTGTGCCGCAGAACTTCGGAATCTTGATAAACGTGACATTTGACCTTCGACACCGGTTTGACAGCTATTTCGAGCATGCGCAAAATGATATTAAGGTTCGACGGGTAGTCTTTTGTCCTGTGCGGTCTAAGTGAGCCACTCCTGCTCCTGGTGATGCTTTCGTTCGTTAACATACATATTCTTTGTCTTAATCCTTGCGTCGTGTGTTACAGCCATCGGTCATATTTGAAAACAAAGAAGTCTGGAAAGAAATGTGAAGACGCAAATCGAATCATTGTATCAGACTGCATATTATAGCTGTTTACTTATCTATGCATGTGCAATGTTAGTGTAATCCAAGTTATAGGAGATTTTATATATTTAAGACAAATCACTATGATCATAACATTTTGCGACGAGTCCTGTATTCTCAACTATGTGCTAGTGTATCCTGAACCGCATAATGTTATGTATTTATCCTGTATTATATTAAGGAGTCATACTTCCCTTAAACCATCAAAATTTTTGATTTTTTGAAAAAAATATATGTTATAGCCTGATTCTTTCTGCGCAGTTTAAAAGAAACCCCAAGCAAAAATCCGTACAATTTCATGAGTTATGAAGGAAAATGTACCAGCTGAACTAATGTAAGCAAGGTTTAAAGGTCCAAGCGAAAAGCGTCAGCAGTTTCTACTCGAAGTGTTATGTGGAAAGCCTAATGATTTATTTTTTAATGATCTTTTTATGGAGTAGCAATGTTATTTCTCAACTCTTCGGTAGTTTGTTTACATTCTTAACCGTTCTTGCGTTTTATTTTTATTGCTCTTTTTTCCTTTCATTTCATTATATTTTAGTAGTGTTTCATATCACTCCACTTGTTATTTCCGTCACTTATGATCATTCAGTTATGATATTAGAACAGTTTGTGGGTGAATTTAAAGATAATTGTAAGTTTTTAAAGCATTTTATTATCTTACTGTGCATTTCTCCGTAAAATGGCTGATAATGCTTATAAACGAGCTTCTGGAAAGCGTTCAAAAAAGCGCCGATTTCATGGAAACCAGTTCACCAGAACTGGTAAATCGACAGTTTCGAATGAAATAAATAATGGATTTTCTATTTCTTCCCCAAACCAAGCTGTTATTTGTGAAATTACAGCTGCACATAGTTTCCCTGGAAATTCAGATGAACTAAATAAAGTGCTTCTTGTAAAAAGTTAAATGTAACAGACATTGATTTTTCAAGTGAAAGCAATCGATTTGATTACCACATGGGTTTAATCCTAGTATTCGGTGCACACTGGATTTGGCGACTTTTATGATGAGCAGTAAAAACGGGACATATACGATGAGTAGTAAACGGGTATTCAAAGAATATATATAGTTATACATAGTATATACAATGTATATAGTGTGTAGTATACTATCACTATATATACATAGAACGTTCTTTTGGTAATTTTAGGTGTTGGCGATAATTTTAAAAATCGCGCCAAGGCTGCACCGTATACTAGGATTTTACCGCAACATGATTGTCGATAAAAATGTTCTGTGTTCTTTTTTGGAAGAAAACACTGTGTGTAAGGTATGCCATGGTAAATTAAAATTTACTGCGAAAAGATCTGCAGGTCTGTGTTCCAGAATGATCTTGACATGTCAAGGATGCAAAAATGTTATGACGACAAGCAACACTAAACTTGTTGGGGAGAAAAGGAACATTGCAGAAATTGATCGTCATTGCGATGAGCGTTGTATTGGTCAAGGTCTTGAACCATTGAAAACATTTTGTGGAATAATGGATTTAGATCCTCCTGTGATGCAAAAAACTTATGACAGAATCTGTATCTTAATCAATAATGCAACAAAAATGTCTGCAATTGAAAGCATGAAAAATGGAGCAGCACTCAGTAATTCTACAGACATAAGTGTAAGTGGTGATGGCACCTGGAAAACAAGAGGCCATACATCTCAGATTGGTGTATGTACGGTTATTGGTGCTGAAAGTGGAAAAGTTATCGACGTAGAGGTTTTATTCGTAGCCATGTAAAGGATGCGAATTGTGGAAGGGTCCTCGATCTGGTGAAGCCTTTGATGAGTGGCAGAAAACCCATTCTCGCACTTTCAGGAGAAATCATTTCGGTTCATCTGCCAAAATGGAAGCTGATGAAATGGTTAAAATTTTTCAGAGGTCTCAAAGTGCAAGGGGTGTGAGATACATCAATTATATTGGTGATGGTGATTCAAAAACATTTCTTTCCATAACAGAAAGCAAACCATATGAAGGTGTGACTGTGTCAAAACTAGAGTGTGTAGGGCACACCCAGAAGATGATGGGCACTCGCTTACGTAAACTGAAAGCTGATTATAAGGGACGAAAGCTTTCAGATGGCAAAAGTCTATCTGGAAAAGGTCGACTTACAGATATTGCAATCAGCCGACTGTCATTGTATTATGGAAATGCAATTCGCCAACATGCAGATTCACTGAAAGATATGCGAAATGCTATCTGGGCTTTGTATTTTCATACTCGATCTACAGACAGTGACCCATTACACACTTTTTGTCCAACTGGTGAGTCCTCATGGTGCAGGTACCAAATTGCTTCGAAAGGGGTTGTGAATGATTTTCTCCATAAAGAAACCTTACCACTGGCAGTCATGGATGTGATCAAACCAGTTTTCAACTCACTGTCGCATCCAGACCTCCTAAAACGCTGTCTTGGAGCTCATACTCAAAATCCAAATGAGTCACTGAACTCCTTGATTTGGCAAATATGTCCAAAGACATCTGGTAGTGGCAGAATCATCTCAGAAATAGCAGTTCATGAAGCAGTTACTCTTTTTAATGATGGTAGAAAGGGTAGATTATCTACTCTGAGGTACCTGAATATACACCTTGGAATTAATTGCATTACTGCACAATTCAGGAGTGTCTATAAACGTGTAACAAAGAGTAGATTATCTACTCTGAAATACCTGAATATACACCCTGGAATTAATTGCATTACTGCACAATTCAGGAGTGACTATAAACGTGTAACTTCTTCGAAAAAACGAGTAATAGCTCGTACGATTGATGCTCGTCGCGCCAAGCGTCATGCAAAACTGCATGAAATTAAAAAGACTCATAAAGCTGAAGGAGTAACATACCTTTCTGGAGCATTTTAATGCTAATAGTGTGTGTATAATTATTATATGATGCATCTGTATCTATATTTTGTGCCTTTTTGCTATTCGGTGTAATTTCATATCACGACATGAATTGTCGTGTTAGTGTGAATGTTGTGTAAACAGTTGAAATTTCTATAAAATACAAAATAAGTAAAGAAAAGAATATCAGGTGATAAGGTTTTCATTTTATATAAAATTAAGGTGCAATAATAATGGTTATTAGGTAATATGTGGTGAAAAAAACTTTAAAGTCATTTTTCTCAAAACATGATTTTTCATTATTGCGCGCATCATAATAATTGAAAGATTCAATATATTCTAATGAAAGTTGTATCACAGATACAATATGTAATTTGCTACAACCTGAACCTAAAATTTGCAATTTCTATTTATATTTTGTTATTTTTCTGTGATCTCAAAGTAATAAAAAGTATGCTATTTTCAGTAACATAAAACCACTGTTTTTAAAAAATATAAAATTTATATATATTTAAAATTTTAAAGGTTCAAAATTATAATAAGACTATAATAAATATATAATAGGTGAAAATATTTTAAAAAAGCATATAATTTAAGAGTAATCTTGTGCGCAAGGTGATATTACATTTTCAGATTACATAAAGTGCCATATAGTTTTCAGCATTATTAAATATTTTTTTTTTTCTATTTTATAAGCTTAGTCACATTTTCAGATAGAGCAGTATTTTAAGTGTCTTCTGTAAAAAATTTATTTGTTTCTTGTTTATATATTATGAGATACAGTAGTTTGAAATAGTCCAATTTACTCGACGTTTTAGCATTTTAAGGGAGGTATGACCCCTTAAGTAACTACTGCATATATATGTAATGTATATAATAAGTGTTATCATGCGTATCAGTGTTCATATTTTTATGCATATTTAAAACGTACTTCAAGGTATATTTTAAGCAAGTCATATATTGTCAAAGTATTATTCAATATAACAATATGTGTAACTATAATTTGTGCGGGTAAATATAATTGGTATCAAGGTCACCGTAGGAAATCTTGTAATATGTATCTTGAACGACGTATAAGACCCTGTATTTATAAATATACTCAATGCATACTTAATCGGCGAGGTGCCAGTGTGTCCCCTTCTTGACATCTGGGGCTGTTCTAGTTAATGGTGGACGTGGTGCTGTATTGATTAACCAGTATGGTAGAGGCACAGTGCCCATGTCCCCCGTCACTTGTACTTGCATATTATAGCTTCACCTACAATCGATAAATAGTCTTATTTTACTGCAGAAAGAGTTTATTTTTTCAAAGTCTATCTCGAATGCTGCACTAAAAAGCATGACATCATGGTCACAGAAAGTCTTTCATATTTCAATTCACAATTTTTTTCTGAAAATTACCCCTTCAGTTCTCACTGCTTTCTATTCCCTGCTGTCTGTTTTGTGATTTCTCTTAGTGATCGCTACTCGGAGTTGAAACTTTCTTTCTCAAAACATGTACCGCCGTCCGAGCGGAGCTTCCTTGACTGACGAATATATCCGTTCGACCACTTCTCACATCCTGATTTACTCAAACTCTTTTCTCAACTAAAAAAAAAAAATTGCGGCAATAATTTTGGCAACATAATCTGGATGATTTCCGCGTGGAACTCGTTTTCGCATACAATAAATTTATCATTTGTGTTTTTCTTGGTATAAATTCCGTCAGTTCTTCAGCCTTAATCTGATATCTGCTAAACAATTCATCTTCCAGTTTCGTTCTGCCTTTCACTGAGGGAAAAGCTTTTACCAGGACGATTTTGAAGGCCGCTATGCTGAGTTTTTGTATTTTCTCAAGAGGGTAAAACAATAAATGCGAATCTAGATGTTAAAAAAATGTGATTACAAACCTTCTGCTTTCAAAAAGACGTGCGCGTTTCATCAAGGCTCGCAAGTAGCATGAAAATGACAGTTCTGCATCAGGTGGATCAGTGGATCAGGGGGCGTGGTCAATGACATCACAGAGGGCGGGGCCAAAGGCAACGTCATCACACTAGGAGGCGTGGTTTCGAGTGGAGTTGAGTTGTTGGTAGACTGCTGATTGAGTTGTAGACCTCCTGCTTTTCATTTAAAGTTAGTTTTTTTATATTGGCAACGGGAAATATTTTCTGCATCTTAATTTTGATGATATAGCGATGCTGCCCTCTATTAATGAAAAAGTGAATTATATGTTTTAGATATATATTTTTTAAGTCTGGTGTTAAAATTATTCAATGCGCGACTCTGAAAACAATGTAAAAGAAACAAATATAAAAAAGACTTTCCTTTAATGATAGTTCATCATGTCATGAAAATGAAACTACAAGATAATTTGTTTTTGTTACTCAATTTTATTCTGATACTTTTATCCTTTCTAGTTTTCCATGAAACTTTAACTTATTTCTTAGGTTTTCTGTTCATAATAACATATTCATTTACTGTCATATTTTTTTAATGCTTAACGTTTCTAATTTGTAATATTTTATTTAATTTCCACATACTATTTTTTTCCCACCTTTCATAAATTTCAGCATACCCTGATTTTTAACTTATATGTTATATTTCACAAACGTTCCCGCACGTGCTGTTTATTTGTTACATTACTTAATTTTAGATGCAATTTCACACTTTTTTTAACGTTATAATGTTCAATATATTCTGAATTTTAACTTCATTTACTTTTTTTAAACCATTCTAGTATTCTATACACACTTTAACTTAGTGGTATGAAATTGTATTTAGAAAGAAACGTTTATTTTTCATGATCTTAGTTCTTTGACTAAATTTCCTACAGAATTTCTAATTTCTTTCACATGTTCAACAATATTTTCCTTATATTACCGAATATTTTTTTTAAAAACTTAAGTCTATAACTGTTAATTGCTTTTTTTACGTTCACGATTTCCCTTCTGTGTTTATATTTCTTAATTCTAGTTTAACTTATTTATTATAATGTTTTTATTTCTGTCTCATCACTCGTAATTCCAACATTTTATCCCTTTTTATTCATTTTAACGATATGGATTGTTTTCATTTACTCCATATTCAAATATTTCCTTACAATTTTTATAATACTTGTTTTATTCCTCGATCATAATAGATCATCTACAGGTTTTACTCCGAAATTTCCATTCACAACTTTACAGTTTAATACCATTTATATCTAAATGTATTTCTTTCTCATATAGTTTTATGGTCTTAAAAGTTTCTAACATCATATTTAGTTTTAAATCCCGATTACCTTTATCTTACTTTTCATTTTTAATATCATTCTTAAATAGCAAAAATTATTTAAAACATACATTAACGAAATGATTTCATCAACACTTATCGTAATACATTCTTGTCATGTCTTGTTTGTGAAGCCAGTCTTTCCGGCGTCATATGTGTAAAAATAATCATGATAGGATAGTGGGAAAGAGTTATAGTGTCCTAATGTTGTTATTCTGAACCTCGATATTACATATATGCATAAGGAGAATCTTAAAAGCATCATCCACTTATCATGATAGAGTAATGGAAAATTTCTAAAACTCTGATAATCATACGCGAAAGAATGTATTATCTTAAGGTTGTTGTTGCTATTCCAAGTTTGACAATACATACAGAAGTGAAGGAAGACCCTTGATAAGTGCTGCACGTTATCATGATAACGTGAAGTCTACAGCGCTTATCAAGGATCTTCCTTCACTTCTGTATGTACTGTCAAATTTGGAATAGCAACAATAACCTTAAGATAATACATTCTTTCGCGGATGATTATCAGAGTTTTAGAAATTTTCCATTACTCTATCATGATAAGTGGATGATGCTTTTAAGATTCTCCTTATGCATATATGTAATATCGAGGTTCAGAATAACAACATTAGGACACTATAACTCTTTCCCACTATCCTATCATGATTATTTTTACACATATGACGCCGGAAAGACTGGCTTCACAAACAAGACATGACAAGAATGTATTACGATAAGTGTTGATGAAATCATTTCGTTAATGTATGTTTTAAATAATTTTTGCTATTTAAGAATGCCACGTATTTCTATATCATTCAGAAATGTCGTTAGATTCAGAAGCGAATATGAGGAATATATGTGATACAGAGTTAAATGTGAAATTATACGAAGAATTTTATTCACGAAATGAAGCTGATATTTTGCTAGATGAACTATCAAATTATGATTTTAAAAATATTAATTTTGAAATTAATGGGACTCAGTATGTTCCACGAAGAAAAGTACTCGGTTTTGGTGATGAAGGACTTAGTTACGAATTCTCTGGAACAAGCATTTGTGCAGAACCATGGACTCAAACTCTTCTAAATGTAAAAGATTATGTTGAAACGATAACTGGCAAAAAATATAATTTTGCTTTATTGAACTATTATCCTGACGGAGTGGCGAAAATTTCAACGCATAAAGACAATGAAACTTGTCTCGAACCTGAAAGTGATATACCTATCATCAGTTTAGGTGCAAAACGTCAAATGGTATTTACCAGGCGAAATTTCACACCTCGAAGCGTGGACTTAACTCATGGAACTCTCCTTGTAATGAAACCCCCAACGAATCAATTTTGGATGCATGGAATACCCTCTCAACCTGACGTTAAAGATCCTAGAATTAGTATCACATTCCGAAACATAAAAATTTCGAAAATTAAAAAACGACGCTTGGAAGATAATGAGGATGAACTTCCAGAGGATGACTGGTTTGCCCACTATATGAAGTCTGTTCCTGAAAATATCTTCATGCCGAATAATCGAGAACAGAAAAAAGAAAATTCGAAGTTGATTGCACAGTGGACTCTTGGTTGGGGATATTTTGTGTCCATAAATCAGTTTGAAAACAGAATGAACATTCATCTACGTGAATGTGTGGAACAAAATAAAATATTATACCCTACTACACGCGGTGTTGTTATAACTCCTGCAACATGGCAAGAATTTTCCTCAAAAATATATGAATTTAATCTTGTCTATACGACTGCCAGCATCATTTGCAATAATGAGTTGGTAGTTTTCAACAAAGAAGGTGAGTGTATTTTTCAACAAGTTTTTAAACAAGATGAAAATTCTTTTAAACTAAAACATACATACCAAAAGTAAACTGTGATATTTTAAAAAAATTGAAAGAAATTATTCCTGATGTATCTAATACTTTATATAAAAGTATTTTTGAAATTATTTTACCGTTGCAAATCAAATGTAAAAACAATTGTTCGGATATGGTAAGTGATGATGATGAACTTTTTAAGGAACTCATAAACTCTATCAAAACTGAATTAAATTCAGTGATTAAAAAACTATTTAAATGCGAAGGTTGTATTGTAAATCATCCTTCACAAACAAGACATGATTGCATTATAATAAGTGTTGAGGATAGAATTAAATATATTGGGGAAGATATATTTTTATGTATTAATTTTAAAAATATAAGAGATTCTTTAATGCAGAAAAAAATGTTTCATTTATTTTGTAATAGGTTTTTTGAATCGAAATGTTATGAAGATTATAAAAATGCACTAATATAAGTACAGCTATTCTATTTAAATTTCTGTCTTTGGTTGATGTTATGAGTATTTTTTCCCTTATGTTTTTTTTAATAGAAATATATTGAAATTTTAGTTTTAATTTTAAAGCAAACATGTATATCAAATATCAGTAAATGGATATTGTTGTTAATTTGATATTAACTAATGAAAGAAAATCCTAAGTATATTTTATGTATAATACAGAAACTTGTACTTTGGAAATAAATAAATGTATTTAAATAGAAAAGCTTCTTGGTGAAATGAATGTATTTTTATTTTTTATAACAATTTTTTTAAGTATTGTATGTTTACAGTGCAGTATATGCTTCAAGTGATTCACTCGTGTTGAAAATTTAAGAGTTTATGAAGCGATTATTCGCTGAACTTATTTCATATATTTGTAAGGTTTCTTGAATACGAGTAATCTGAAGAGATATTTGAAATCTCATGAAAGAAACATCAGATGTAGTGTATGTCCTAAGAAATTTAAGTTTGTAGTTTGAAAAGTCGCGAAGCTTCTCGTCTTAGAATTTTGTAGTGAATAATCACAAGTTCTTTTCATGTAAAAAGGATATGAAAACTTATAAAGTTACTTTTAAGAGTAAATCGTGATAAAAAATATTTAGTGAGCATAAGAATTTAAAACAATATGAATCTTTACATCGTATTGAATGTTCGGACATTTTTTCAAGTAAAACAGAATTTGAAGAAAATCTCACGAACCTTTTTTTTTTTTTTTTTTTAAATTTTGCCGGTGTCAAAAGAAACAGAAGTATGCTGATGATGATTTTTTGAAACAGCAGGATACTTCTCTTCTTATAAATTGCATCCATTGTTTACAAGTGTTTAGAAGAAAAAGTGATCTCTTACACCACATTCGAATGCGACATGATTTGATGTGAATCTTATAAAAACGAAGAAACGTTGACATCGTTAATACATGCAAGTCTTCTAAAATCGCAAGTCTTAATAGTATGTTCGCAATTGAATCGATTTGCTAAAACATAGAAAATGATCATGTCTTAGATGTGCTTCTTGAATATATAAAATTGTAGTTAGTAGGGAAAAAATGAGTTATGATGTAGTTACACTGAGTTAACACTGAGTTATGATATCGGTGTTTGAAATGGTAATCAACAGTTACATTTAAAATGTGTCGTGAGTGTGAAAATGCAGAAATAAAAGAGCTTTGGCGAATTTAATAAACTTGGTTCAATGTGGTTGATGGAAAAATTTGTTCCATGTGAATTAAATAGTGTAAGATATGAACCTCTTTCTCTCAATAGTTAATTATTCAATTGTAAGACAATTAAACTTTAAATATATATGCATATAGTACATGTAATGATTAATATTACATTGATTAATGTAAATAACTGATGATATGTGTATTAACATAGTGAATGTTCGCTTTTATGAAGTTCTAAGCATTACTTTAAATACCATTCATAAAACTTTTATCTCATATATACAAACATGACAATATCTATTGAGTTTTCGTTTATTCTTTGGAATGTATGAAAGTTTAAATATTTTTTTTTTTTTAATTTAGTGTAGATTGGAGTAAAATATCTGTATCTTTCTTCATTTCAATCGGTAATATCTGTATGCTGGTAAAGGTACATATGTTCGTAAGAATTATACTGTGTCACATTTTTGACAATCTTCTTTCATTCATATTAGCTAATAAGAGAATTATTGAAGCTAGTAAAGTAATGAAAATCAACGTTATTGAAAGAAAACTCTAAAAGCATTTACATTTCCAGAAATATATCAAAGTTCCTTTTCTTAAAAACAGCAGGTGTATCGTAGTTTTTATTTCTATTTCATTAAAAGCTGAACTTGTAAAATAAAAATTTTCTATTAGTGTAAGGTAAACAAAAAGAAAATCAAGAGACAATCCGTATCATGAATGAAATTCAAGTCTTACATCGTATTAAAAAGAAATATTCTGAATCTAAATGT
This sequence comes from Stegodyphus dumicola, assembly GCF_044657685.1. Classification (NCBI taxonomy): domain Eukaryota; kingdom Metazoa; phylum Arthropoda; class Arachnida; order Araneae; family Eresidae; genus Stegodyphus; species Stegodyphus dumicola. The sequence goes on along the minus strand of NC_140772.1, from coordinate 90,108,202 downwards.
TTATGCCTATTTAGCTCAAAATGCGTTTATTTGTGTTATAAATTTAACTAAAACCATTCTTATAACAGTATGTTGCCTTTAAACTGGGTAAAAGTGTTAAGTATATTTTCTGATGGTATTGATATACCTGTCAAAGAAGTTCTAGAAACCTCAAATGTCGAAAGAGCATATGATAAGAATCTCCTTTCCTATCGCTACGTCAGTTACAGGTTAAGGGGTGGCTTGAATGGATAAAGGAAATGTTTGTGCAAAAATATAGTAGTTCTATTTTGAAATGAGAAATAATTCGCTTTTTGTCAATTAAGGAAACTTGTGGTATTATTAAACAGAATGTCAGTGAAAGACATTGCGTTTGCATAGTGAATTATGAAGGTACTGAAATGTAGTAAAGAAGGTGAATGAAAGAATTAATTTGAACAAATAAGGTAAGGCTATCATTAAAAGAAAAAACTGTTTAAAAGATGTATGTTAGAATTAAAAGTAAGATGTTAAAATTTAAAAAGATGTAACAGAGTAAAACCAAAGAATACTGGTAATTCCTATCTGGAAAACAGTAATTTGAGTACGATATTGAAAAAGTTGGTTTTAAGAATTTCTTTATGCATGTGATGCAAAACAATTGCTAGTTTATCATGAGTGCTGACATAGATGCAATTAGTGCTGGAAAAATAGTAAAATTAGTATAGTTAGTGTCTCTAAAATATGAAAAAATAATAGTGTGAGCAGTGTAAATTCATTTGAAGTACTGAAATATGACATAGACTAAATATCAGAAAATGTAAGAAATATTTTGGTATATGTGGATGAAACACTGAACGTGGTTGTAAAATTAGAAATGAAAATTATCAACACACTTAAAGGTAATCGGGATTTAAAACTAAATATGATGTTAGAAACTTTTAAGACCATAAAACTATATGAGAAAGAAATACATTTAGATATAAATGGTATTAAACTGTAAAGTTGTGAATGGAAATTTCTGAGTAAAACCTGTAGATGATCTATTATGATCAAGGAATAAAACAAGTATTATAAAAATTGTAAGGAAATATTTGAATATGGAGTAAATGAAAACAATCCATATCGTTAAAATGAATAAAAAGGGATAAAATGTTGGAATTACGAGTGATGAGACAGAAATAAAAACATTAAAATAAATAAGTTAAACTAGAATTAAGAAATATAAACACAGAAGGGAAATCGTGAACGTAAAAAAAGCAATTAACAGTTATAGACTTAAGTTTTTTAAAAAAAATATTCGGTAATATAAGGAAAATATTGTTGAACATGTGAAAGAAATTAGAAATTCTGTAGGAAATTTAGTCAAAGAACTAAGATCATGAAAAATAAACGTTTCTTTTTAAATACAATTTCATACCACTAAGTTAAAGTGTGTATAGAATACTAGAATGGTTTAAAAAAAGTAAATGAAGTTAAAATTCAGAATATATTGAACATTATAACGTTAAAAAAAGTGTGAAATTGCATCTAAAATTAAGTAATGTAACAAATAAACAGCACGTGCGGGAACGTTTGTGAAATATAACATATAAGTTAAAAATCAGGGTATGCTGAAATTTATGAAAGGTGGGAAAAAAAATAGTATGTGGAAATTAAATAAAATATTACAAATTAGAAACGTTAAGCATTAAAAAAATATGACAGTAAATGAATATGTTATTATGAACAGAAAACCTAAGAAATAAGTTAAAGTTTCATGGAAAACTAGAAAGGATAAAAGTATCAGAATAAAATTGAGTAATAAAAACAAATTATCTTGTAGTTTCATTTTCATTACATGATGAACTATCATTAGAGGAAAGTCTTTTTTATATTTGTTTCTTTTACATTGTTTTCAGAGTCGCGCATTGAATAATTTTAACACCAGACTTAAAAAATATATATCTAAAACATATAATTCACTTTTTCATTAATAGAGGGCAGCATCGCTATATCATCAAAATTAAGATGCAGAAAATATTTCCCGTTGCCAATATAAAAAAACTAACTTTAAATGAAAAGCAGGAGGTCTACAACTCAATCAGCAGTCTACCAACAACTCAACTCCACTCGAAACCACGCCTCCTAGTGTGATGACGTTGCCTTTGGCCCCGCCCTCTGTGATGTCATTGACCACGCCCCCTGATCCACTGATCCACCTGATGCAGAACTGTCATTTTCATGCTACTCTCGCATCGTAGGCATGATGCATCCAAATCTGTCCATGAGATTTACTGGTGCTGAGGGGGGTCAGACTAAACGTTAAATTTCTTGAAACATAACCTGAGGTTTTGTTTAGGTGCCACTATAAAATTTGGTTTGTTTGTTTTGCAGTCATCCCTTACTGTTTAAACTCTTGGTAGAAGTTAAGCGAATTATCACTAAGTCCAAAATAAAAACTGACCCTTGAAAAAGCTGCAAAAACGATTTATTTAATACTAAGGGAGAACAGAAGGCAAATCTTGTGACTACAAGCTAAGCCAACACTTATGGCGAGATAAGAAAGAGTGAAATGTAAAAATTTTAACTTAGGTAAACTGGAAATTGAAGGTTACACAAATCAGTTTAACATGAAGTTGGCTCACAAGTCTAACCTGCGTGGAAATTGAATATCATCAATTAGAATGCAAGGCTGAAGACTACAAATTTCTCTAAGCTAACGTGGTTTAGGGAAACAGAATTCGCTCTGTCTCACAGTCTAAAATCCTCTTTCTAAATACTCGCGAACTAATTTGTATTCTAGGGTGGAAAGGAAAGAAGTGATAGTTAAGGTCTTAAGCATAAAAAAATAATTAATTAACATAAGGGAACTCTATGAGGTAATTAATATACATGTAAATACTGTTTATTGCTTTGGTGAAAGAAATTGCTGGATTGTTAGGTTATTTTGTTCCAGACTTCTATCAGCTTGCAGAATGAATAAAAGATTTTCACCAGTACAAAGAAATAAATTCGTATGACAAAATTGAAACTGAAATACTGCGTAATACTTTGAGCATGTTTAAGAAGAGATTATGATAAGTGAAAATGACAGATCCTTTCTATTATCCATTACTGACACAATAATATTCTAGAAACACGAGAATTTAAATTTCTTTTTTTCAGGTTAATATTTTTAATTTTATTCTTCTAGATCGAAATGCAGCGTATGTTGCATTAAAACTCTGTAAAATTGCGATATATATTTTAATCATATTTCTCATTATCTGGTGCGGTATTTTTTAACATACAGAAATATTGCTTTTATGTTGCTTTCTTTTGAAGTAATGAAATATTAAATTTCAGAAATTTCTCGAGAGCCTGGCCATATATTTTTTTTTGAAGTGCATAATATCTTCTATATTCATAACGGGGTATAGAAGATATAAAGTAAAATGGGGGACCAAAGCTGCTTCAACGGCATCTAGCTGCAAAACAACTGAAAAAATAAAAAATAAAACTGAAATTTTTATTTAACATGACGTGTTTATCCCTTATACTCTTCGAAGCACAATGAAAGCCTCAAAATGAATGTTCGATAGACATCCATTTTTGACATTTCGTTGCAGCACAAAAGGTTCTAGATTGATTTTTCAAGGTATTTTTCGCGACTCAGATTTATTTTACACTGGAGTTAATATTTTGAATAAAATTTTAGATCAAGTGACAAGCTTCATTCTCTCGCATTTTTCTCTTTTAAAAAGTATTCACTGAGTTATTTTTAAAGGAAAAAATGCATAACGTACCGTATACACTGAATATTTTTATTATAACTATAAAATAAATTCTTCAGGAAAGATTGTCTCATAAACAAGACAAATTTATCTGTTTCTGTAAAGTCTTCAGCAGACATGCCAATTAATAAGCCGTGAAGCGACATGAAGACTGTCGTAACCTCACCTGACTAATGTTTGATTATTTCATCACTAAATCCTATGTCGGGATTCAAAAACTGTTTATTCTTTCGAATCGGATTGGGTTGTTTAGATCAGAGGTCTCAAATTGGCTATGTCTCCCGAACCAATTTTCTGCTACTAGCGAATGTATTTTAATTATGCATCTGTTGCAAATACGGTGCTTAGAGATTTAAAGTCATGAAGATATGGAATGAGCTTGCACGAACGACTGTTAGTAAAGTGGAAAAGATAGAATGATTAGATTATGGTCTTTGTATGCTTTACGTTATGTTACGCTATGTAACTGGGATATAGTAGGAGAATTTCTCACATTGCTGCAGTCAGTAAATTTAGTTAGACAGCGAACAACAGGTTCCGTTTGAGCGTTCTGAAATTTTCGGTTTTCGTGATAAGGTTAAAACTGTGTCATTTAGTGCTAATTCAACATGTTGTTATTACCTGAAATAATGTCAATTTGTTTGAATTAGAAAGTATAAGAAATTTCTTGCATGTAACAATCATTAAGTTTCAGAAAGAAAGAAACTTAATGTTAATTGAATTTTTTCCTTTCAGTTATTATTATTATCATTATTGTTGTTGTTTGTACGTATATGTTTTGATAAATATTTAGTAAGTAAAACTTAATATATTTTAATTAATTAGCCCAAATGGGCTTTTGCTCTCAAAGCCAAACTTTGGTTTGCTTCACTATAAATAGCTTATCACTTTTCAAATTCTTGCCACAAAATGTTATCACCTTGTATTATTATTTTTAAAGAAATTAAATAATAAAGAACCTGCATGTATGTATTTGTGAAAAAACGATGGTACCTAGAGCCATCCAATTTTGAAAACTTAGTTTTTCATTGAACATGTGCACCTGGAAACCCGAATTTTAAATTTCGAATTTGCTTTATTATATTTTTGCATATTTTGTAAAACATTAATGAATTTTGATTAAGACACTCAGCGATCTGAAATTGAGCAGTGGCAACACTATGAGAAATAAAACATTTTTTATCTCCAGCGCGCGAGACTTGTCATAGGGAAAATGCAAAATATTTAACTTTCAATTTTAATTTACAAAGTAATGTGTTGCCCGAGCCAAAATAAAATACTTTTATCTTCCACCCACCAGCGTGCTGTGCTGTCATTCAATAAAGCCTACGATACTTTAAAGTTTAATTTGGAAGGTTACTGAGTAATAAACTGAGAGATTTAAAAGCAGTGACCTCAAGAACCATTCATAGACGGCAAGAATCATTTCAGTGACCGCAAGAACCATTCATAGACGGCTCACAGAAAGGGGGCTGAGGTCACGGCGCCCCTTGCGCCGACTACTATTGACCTCTGTACAACGTCAAGCCCGTCTGCAGTGGTGTCGGCCCCGTTCGTACTGGAATGTCAATGATTAGAGTAGAATAGTCTTCAGTGATGAGTCCCGCTTTGAACTGAGTACCGATGACCAGCGAAGGCGAGTCTGGAGGCGCCCTGGACAGCGGTGTGATACCAACCTTACTGTCTTCAAGCTGACAGGCCGACAACGAGGAGTGATGATCTGGGGTACCATTTCATTTCATAGTATGACCCCTTTGGTTGTCATCCGTCGCAACCTTACAGCATAGCGGTACATCGACGAAGTTCTAAGTCCCGTTGTGTTGTCCTTCATGTCACGCCATCCTGGGCTTACATTTAAGCAAAATAATGCCCTCCCCCACACTGCACATATTTCTACTGCTTGCCTTGGTGCTTGCCGAACATTACCTTGGCCAGCAAGGTCGCCGGATCTCTCTCCTATTGAGCACGTTTGGAGCATTATGGGCAGGGCGCTCCAAATAGCTAGGGATGTCGACGATCTAACGCGCCAGTTAGACAGAATTTGGCACGATATCCCTCAGGAGGACATCCGCAACCTCTATCAATCGATGCCAAGCCGACTAACTGTTTGCAGAAGGCATAGAGGTGGACAAACGCGTTGCTGACTTTTTTACTTTGTGAAACTGTATCACTTCAATAAATCATCCAGATTTTCTCAAACTGTAATCATTTATCTTTCTGTACATCTACATCACTTCTACCGATTTTTGTTCCATTCGGATAACTCCTTCTTGGTGCGTCTTTTTTTTTTTTTTTTTTTTTTTTTTTTTTTTTTTTTTTTTGTCTAGGAGTGTATTAAAAAGACAAAAGAAAATTGTTAGCCATCTTACTTAGAAAATAAATATTGGTATGATGAACTGATAAAAGACTGAAAAATATATTAAAGCATATAACAAAACACAGTATCGGAAATTCTAAACATATTTTGTTATGCATCTTTGAAAAAAATCTGTGATTTTGCTCTTGATTGAATAATGAAAATTGTCACTTTTAAATTACAGTGGTTTTTCATCACAAATATTTATCATGCTTACTATTTTCAACCTATAGTCAACTGAAAAGAAGGACTTAGTTTTTTTACAAGACATTTTACCAAAAGAAAGATTCTGTGAAAAAAAATTATCATAATATGCAATTATATGTCGGCAGTTACAAGGAGAATAAAATCTTTGTGTTGGAAATAGTTGATTTAGTAGATCTCAGAGGTAAAGGTGCAAAGGTACGGCTAGTCATCATGGAATCCTGTTAGCAGCGTTTGCGTTCAACACCAAGTCGGCTGTGATACTGTATTTGGGGCATAATTAACAGCAATAGCTGAAGTATGGTCACCAGAAAGAGTTTGCTCTGTACCTGTAATGAATTTATTTTATCTTAAGTTAGATTTTTCTGTCTTTTCCCTGCATTTATACTTATCTCCTTGAACAGTAAACTTTGAACTATGAACCCTGAATTTGCCTTATTTTATGTATTATTTCCACTGTTTTGCCTTATTTATTTATGCATTATTTTGCTGTTTAGTATTTTGCCTTATTTAGATATTTTTTTACTGTTTTCTCAGTCAGTCTGTTAATTGCTCACTGTACTCAATAATTGTTCACGTTGTGGATGTCTTTTGTAACCAGCTATCCATAACTCTGTAAATATGTAACCGGAAATTATTCTCCTCACCCGCAACGCACGCTTTCCCCATCAGTGCATAATTGTTGCGCCCAGCATTTGTTTACACCGCCCCTAGCACTCGTCTTGAGCACAATATGTACCAAAGTGTTTTATGTGGACCAAGTTAATTCCGTCAGCGGGGCTATCTGGCCGACATGCCAAATGCCCCAGTGGATCGGCTGCCTCGCTGTCGGTGGAAAGAAAGAGAGATTCATCAATGATATTAAAAGTTACGGAGTTTCAAAATTTAAAGATTTATATCCGCAATTGTGAAATGAATTGAAATGAATGTTTAGTCACTCACCTTAGTATAGGCGAATTATTACATTTCTTATATTTTATTTTTCTAAGACATAACCTGAGCAGACAACGCTGACTATTAGAAACACTATGAAAAAAGCTTTGTGTTCACATTTATGCATCAATTTAACTACGTTTAACAAATTTAAAATTTATTTTTAGTTTACTTTATAGTAACAAATTTTTGCTTCTGTTTAACTTTTTCTTGACTTATATAAGACATAAATTTTTACATTTATAATTCCTTTTTCCGAAAAGTAAATAAAGACTTACACAGGTTTCTTTCCTGAAAGATCTATGGATATTAAATCAGAACATATAATTTAGGAATGGTAACTTTTCGCGGAGCAAAGTCTATGCATGGGCATGTGCATGCGCATAGACTTTGCTTCGGGAAAAGAGTCCCCAGTCCCCAATGCATGTGCATTCTGCTCAGTTTATATATCAGGAGAATGCAAATCTTAAACCTTTTTTTTTTTTTTAAATTATTCTACATGTTAGTGTATCAGAACTTTCTAATTTATGCAGCAGAAGCATTAATTTATATTAAGAATAAACATTTTGTTAACGTTTTGAAACACTTAAAAATATTTCGGATTTTATAACATATCCTACCTTTAACCACCAAACATATGCTAAAGCTGTATTGTTGATATGCGAAAACATTACTTGAATCCTAAATATGATACTGCCTTTTACGCAAAACCACATAGCAACAAGTATGTTTGAGTTTACCAAAGGCTTGGTTTTTAATGGGACGCATCAAACTCGAATTGATTACGGAGGAGAAATATCAACATTATAATATATTATTTGTTTTTATATTATAGTCATATATGTGGCGGAGAGTTCAGAAAGAAGACTAAATTATACACTTGTAATTAATACTGAGGCATGGAAAAAAATATTTGCATGGAAACAGCAAAAATTAAACTATATAGGCTTCGAAATTTTCCTGTGTAGAATTTTTTTAATCTACAACTGCCATTTATTGATGAATCTGTAAAATATATAATAAAATTATCTGAAACTAAAAAATGCCCTTTTAAATGGACTTGACTTTATCTAATGCCGAGCATTTACAGCTCTTAGATCATATGTTACATTTAATTTATCTTGAAAATCACTCTTAACTGATAAAACTACGAGCATAGGTGAAATCAACATGAAATTCATATATGGGTTCAATGTAGAATGTTTTAATACATTTCTGTAAAGACTCTCAAGCTGGTAAACTCTTCGAGTATATTTAATATTTAATTTATCACGACCATTAGATATAGTAAATAAATAAAATCGTAAATGAGTAAATGAGATTCCAGTTAAGGATGCAGAAGAGATGGAGGAACCACTCTGTGCTGGTATGCTTTATTTTGCATGTATTGATCAAAATACACATGCACACCGTGTTCAGATGCTTTAAAGACAGCTAAATAAATTAAAACAAGGATTCAAACAATATTTTATAAATAAATCTGAAAAACAATTTGAAAGCTATGAACTTAATGGATGTAATTACGGCAAAGCACGTAAAGCACGCAAAAGTATAGAAAGACTTGCTTCAATAAAATACTTTACTGGTAAACTCCTTGATATTATGGAAGCATACGGCTCTCTCTTAACGAAAAAACTTTGTTAAATACCAAAATCTACTTAAAAAAGAAGATAAATTTCGTTTAGACTTTCAAAAGATTGTTGGCATATAATCTCCACTAAAATAACTCTTTTTAAAGAATATATATGCACTCAGTTTGGAATGTCGCTACCCAGATTTTGCAAAATACTTACCAACTTTTTCACGGCCTCTAAATGCCCGATTTATTCTGCACTTACTCGACTCGTCGTCTAATCACTGATAAGAAACATAACAGTTAAGTGAAAGTGCAGCTAAGTGAAAATTCAATCAAAATACAGCAAGAGTGGACACAAAACTTCCTCGATATATGAATCCCAAGCTGCCTATTTGCTCAACAAATCGAAATGCAATTTCAGATATTGTTATTTGAAGATATGCACTCGTGACTGTGATGATTTAAGACAACAGACCTGTCATGGTTAAGGTTATACTGAAAACATTTCGAAATTTTCGAATGTCAACACTTTGTTCTTGCCCAAACTAACTAGAGCATTGAGAAACCACAAATGGAGATAGAGCCACACACGTATCATGAAAATTGCTAGGGTACAAAAATTGCAAAGACGAGCATTATAAATACCAGTGACAACATACGAGAGGAGATGGAAAATATATGATTGGAATTACAAGTTTCAAAGTTTCCACCTTCGCAGGTGATATAGCATTGCATGAGGTTCATTGTTGACATCAATAACGAGTGTAACATAGCAGGAGTGATCTGTATAATTGTACGTTTTACGGTATCTTTCAATTCTGGCAAATATCACGGGTCGGATGTGTGCACTTTAGATTTTCATATATTGCCAGAACAAGAAATTCATCGAAGTGAGGTAGGAGGATCGCGGTGGCCATGAAACTGCAAAGTTACGAGAGGTAACTCGCTTCGCTTGAATTGCCATTGATTCTTTCCAGTGCACTTCTTTGCAAATGTTTTGTACCTGCAAATTTCATCATACATGTATCTATCCAACGCCACTTATGGGTTTTCAATGCGCTGATCAATTGCGCATAAAAAACGTGGGTGTCGGCATTCGAAAATTTATAATGCTTTCCCCATAACCGTAACCGTGAGAGCTCTATTGTTTTAAATCATTGCAATCATGAGGACACACCTTCAAACAACAATAGCTGAAGTTTTGTGTCAGTTGGTTGACAGGATGGGCTGCTAGGGTTTCATATAGCAGGGAAGTGTTTATGACCACTTGTTTATAAACTATCTTGGTAATAAGTTATGAAAGTTATTTTTAAATAGCCTTATGATATATAATGAAGTAAGTTAAAAATGCAAACTTGGTATTACAATACAATAGAGATATACCTTTAACTCTTTACTTCAAATATGAAAAACGAGTAATGTTTGAGTCTATGAGAAAAGCTTTCTAAAATAATGATTTTTTTTAATAATAGCAGATTAAATCAAGACAATGTTGATATTTCTTTTGAAGTTGGGATAGTGATATTCTCTTATACATGTTTCTTATGAAATACGTATAAAATATGTTCTTAAAATCTATGATAATGCAAAACAGTGATCGTCATAAAGGAAGGTATTCAAAGTCCGTGCAAAGTGGGTCAAAGCTTCTTTATCTACCTGGGAATACAGCAAGAGTGGACACAAAACTTCCTCGATATATGAATCCCAAGCTGCCTATTTGCTCAACAAATCGAAATGCAATTTCAGATATTGAATATTTTCAATTTTATATAAAGAAAAATTCACTTTATATAAAGAAAATTGATCTATCACAGTTGTAAGATAAATTCCATTTTCTTTCAAACTTTCTCTTGTAAAGTCGAAATGTTGTTGAAGCTGGAACTAGTAGATGCGTAACAAATATATCAAATAAACAATATCGTCTTAGAAGGCATTATGAAAAAGAAAAAAGAGTTACATGAATGTATCTGATAGTTTGATGATTTCCAACCGTAGCAATATAAAAAGAAGTAACATATAATTGTTCAAAAGATTATCAATAAAGAATTTACCAGAAACACCTTTCTTGAAATCATGATGACTTTGCACTTATTCGCATATAAACTCCGTGGAAACTGAAATTTTTAAATTCATGTTCGATAATTTAGTTTAATGCTGGAAAGGTAGGATTAAAATATTAAAATGGATTACTCATGTAAAGGTTTAGAAATAATAAGTACAGAATTTCAGAAATTTGCACTTGCTTTCTAATTTATTTGTTATATTGCTAAATTTATGTAATGAGTACACGCGAGATATAAAATACATTCAGAAAATAAATTAACCGATACGTTACGAAGTACCGCTATAGGATATTTTTTATTTATCTATGCTTGTTTGCGTAAGTAGTCTACGAGAAAAGGAATTTTGATATGCAGGGCATTATCCCGTCAGAATGTAGGCTGCCATCGAACTATTGAAGTTGCGGGAATTTCTACCAAATTTATGCCAATCGTTCCTGCGAATTTTGAAAGAATGGATCTATCTTTATTTAATGAACATTTGGCATTTGATCTGCTTTTTTTTTAGATTGTAAAAAGGGCTTTCGTCGGTGTTTACAATTTTGTTAGGCGATCCGATTTTATTGGAAGCTCCGTTTAAAAGGCTGTGAGTACTAACTTCTCGCAGGTCTATTACTGCTTTGTCAACCATATATAGCTGATATATAGTGGCCACTATTACTCACTTCTTTTTAAGATAGGCTTTTATAACTTTAAAATTAATGCATTCCTTATAATTCTGCAGATGACAGGCACTTTTTAATATTTTTTTTTTCAATGGAAGAAAATGTACAGCAACAAGAGTTAATTTATATCCTTGTTTATAAAAACAAAACATGGCTTATCGAGTGTCAATCAGGAAAGGAGTCAAAGGAAGTATCGAGTGTCAAAGGAAAAAGTAGAAGTTATGAGCGTGTTGTTAGGTCACTCTTATCCATAACTGGCTCTGAATCACGCTGCTTGCCAATAGTGTCACGGTAGACGGGATAATATGTAAGTACTGGCATTCTTTTAACCTAAAACTAATAACAAATTATTTGAGATGAACAGAATCAAAAAATGTATTTTGCAAAATTGTCAATGATATCAGTAGAAAATCACATTGTAGATATGTCAGATAAAGACATTATTAAAAACATTGTAATGACTAAAATTAGGTGAACAAAAATTTTAAAGAATGGTAGGTATTTAAACCAGTCCAAAATATATTTTAAATATTTTGAGATGATTAAAATCTTTTGTAGGTTAGATGATTTATTTTTAAATATACACATGCATAACATTTATTTATACATAGCAATATGCATAACGTTTCATGTGCATATAGGTAGATATTTATTTTGCTGAATGAATAGAAATATCTCGAAATTTATTTCATTTTAATTTACAAATTTTTATGTTTTATGGAGGTGTTAAAATACAGTCTTGCTATTTTTAAGTATGCATACGTATAAATGTTATGTATACACAGCAATATGCATACTTTTCAAGTGTATATACGTAGATATTTATTATGCTAAATGAACAGAAATTTCTCGAAATTTATTTCATTTTAATTTGAAAATTATTATAGTTTATGGACGCGCTAAAATACAGTTTTGCACAAACGCATCTCATACCCGTGCCGCAGCGCTGCATATATATTATATCTTCATTACAATTTTTTAATACCTTTGCTTGGAACATAAATGTTTAGAAGTTCTAAATTAACAATAAAACAATAAATTCGTCAGAATTTATTGAAAACAAAATAAAGAAGTATCTTTACTGGTAAACTATTACTTAACTTCTCAACCGAAAATGAAGTATGGCTTCTCTCAGATATTAACATGATGTGTAATAAAAATCAAGAATAAGACCAGAGACTATTAGCTTAATATAATTCAACTAACTGTTTTAAATGGTTTCTTCAAAGATACTAAAGAAGTAATGCTTAAATCGAAATAGGTAATACTTGACTCAATCAAATATATGAAATATTTCAAGCATATTGCATATTTCTTAATTTTCTAAAAACGTTCAAAAGCAAACTATGTTAAAACGAAGTAAACAAATGGATTTTCTTATAAATACATGAATTAACACATAATGATTCTATGTAATGGAAAACGGTGATGGTAATAAATTTGAAAATATCATCGTTTGTATGAAGTACATTAAAATATTGCCTTTTTATGATTTCATAAAAATTAACTTAAAAGTAATTTTAAAGTTTACTTGCTATGAGATATTCCGTTGCCGTTTAAACTGCACTATCCATGAACATGAATCTTAACAAAAGAGAATCACTTTGATTTATCAGCCTATGTCCAAATGCAGAAGACAAGCTTTGAAAATGAATATTTGTGATTTTAGTATAAATAACATTCTGTACAAAAAAAGCAAGATTAAAAATACTTAGATATTTTTATGCACAGTTCGGGAAACTACTAAGAAATTTGATTTGTCTCATTGAAAACAAATGCTGAAAAAAAAATTATATATCTTCATGTTGATAAATGCGTGGGAATTGAGGCGTATCATCTACAAGGGGCTGCAAGCATTAAAAGTGTAACTCTTCTTAATTAGAATATCGTTTAGTCTTAATTATAATCTCATTTATTTGTTTATTTGTTATGTTTGAAGACTTTGTTTTCTATTTATTGTGATGAATGTAATATTTACTTGAACAATTCTGTAGCTGAATTATTTAATTAGTACAATACTAATTTGGAAGTCTTATCTTTTAGATTAAGTCGTCCAAAAATGTGCTAAACAGGTTTGCTACTATATTGTATCAATCCATATAATTCATCTTATAATTAATTAACTGTATTCCTGACTTTACCTCTCATGCATGATTTTCAATAAAAATTAAATATGAAATATGGTAAAAGAGGGTAAAAAGTTTAGTGAAATAAAGTCAGTTTGAAATGCGTATATCTTAGTTTCAGTTAAAATTAATTTATTATGCATTTTACAGATTCATAAAAAATGGCAGGGATAATTCAGAAAGTATGCTAAATGGGAAAAGATTCAAGTCTATAAAGTTTCATTTTTCCTATTTTAAAATCCAAACGTTTTACTTCCTTGTCTTATTTTAATATTTATTGCCGCTGGTGGGCCTAAATAATCCATTACTGCACGGATAGTCTTTCTTCATAATTAAAATCTGTTAGAGCTTGACGTGTCTTTTAACGTGTAAGCTTGTTCTAACGTTCAAAATTGACGCGTCTGCTTTGACGTGACTCCTCTGTTGAGTTCGAATGTAATTGTTGCTCTTTGGCTTTTTGGTAAAAGCTGACATCATACTGAAGCTCTTAGTCATTAAATATGAAAGAAAATCCGAAGTATTCGTAAAATATTTCAGATCATTAATAAAATCTGTGCTCGTAGTACAAATCAATCCAGCATATACATTTAAAAAGAATGTTCTGAGTATATTCGCTTAAATGTCAGTAGCCTATAAAAATAAATAAATAAAATAATGTTTTAAGATTTGCAATTTTTTTCGGTATGTAAACTAAGTAAAATGCACACCTGCTGGTAAAGCCTTTTATATTTTTTGGAAAAAAGGAATTAGAAAAGTAATATGAATTTATTTTAAAGCAAGAAAAGTAAACATAAGCAACAATACCTGACCGGAAATTAAAGTAAAAATAAAATTTACATTTATTAAACGTAGTTTGATGAACACTTTGAATAAAAGAAGAATGAGTGAAAAAGATTCCGGATGTTTTGCATTCGTTTGATGTGTTTCAAACTGCTAGCATAATATTATAACAGTAAAAGAGAAGTTCTGAACAATTCCGATTAAGTGCCAGTGTCAAAAATTTTGTATGTAATAGACCCCAATAAGACTGTGAAGGATGTAAATGAATTGGTTTTAATACAGGAATATTATCCGTGAATTCCAGGACTGACCTTATGTTGATATCCATGTAAATTCTATCTTACATTTTGTAGAAATGTAGAAAAACACTAAATTTGATAAAAAGAATTAAAACAATTTTAAAAAAGTTAGCTATAAAATAAAAAATAAAAAAAAATATGAAAGATTTCAGATTTTATATTATCAGATTTTATATTACGCCCAAAGGGGCGTTTTTTAACGTTTTGTGTGTTGCATTTATTTATCAAATATCATGTTCTTAGATAATAAAGCAAACAGCTCAAATCGTCAGCAATATTACACAACATTTAAAAGAGAATATCTTTAGAATTTTCGATTCAAAATCTCGCTTGCTGGAGATAAAAGTGCTTTTTCTTCGTACAGTGTTGCCATTGATCGCTTTGAAATCGTTGAGTTACTTGATCAAAAACTCATCAATGCTTTACAAAATATGAAATAGATAATAAAACAAGTTTTAAATTAGGGCTTCCAGATGCCTATATATTCTTGTGGATTTCACAGTCTCGCGCGCTGGAGATATCCCCTTCCGTACAGTGTGGCCATTCCTCGCTTTGATATCGTTCAGTTTGTTAATAAAAATTCTTTAATGTATGACAAAGTATGAAATAGATAATAAAACAAATTCCAAATTAGGACATCGAGATGCCTATATTCGGTGGTGGATTACGTTATTCAAAATTGGATGGCTCTATATACCGTTGTTTAATCACAATGCAAGAAACATAAACACATTTATGCAGATTCTTCATTATTTAATTTCTTTAAATATAAGACAGGGAGATAATATTTGGTGGCAAAAATTTAAAAAGTGATTATCCGTTTATAATGAATCGATGCAAAATGCCAGAACGAAATTAATAGCCGCTCTGGGCTAACGCCGTTTGGACTAATAAGAATATGACAAGGAAAAAAAAAAAGATAAATAAAACGCATTTCAATTAAATTTCTCATGTATAGAAACATGAAAAGAAAAAAGTTAAAATAAAATATATCTTTAAAGTTAAAAAGTTTTAAAATAAATTCTTGAGAAGTAAAAAAAATAAAAACATAAATTGTACTTATGAAAATAAATATTATTCTTATAACGTAAAAACGTCAAACTGAAAAAAAAATGAAAAATTAAAAACGTAAACTGAAAGTTATCAGATTTAAAGCCGCCCAAAAGGGTTTGTTAAAGTTTTTCACCCTCTCTGTAATCACACAGTCTACCAGTCTTCTCTTACACTCACTCCTCCTATAACTGTTTAGTTTTTCTATTTTTTTTTTAAATTTATTATTAACTATCGTTTTCTTCGGATTTAAGGAACGCATACGATTCAACAACAAATTCACAAAATTTTTAAAAGCTGCACTGCAGCATGTTTAGAATTCCCTATGCAGTGTTAAAATTCCGGCATACATTTTATATTTTTCCAGTCTTCTCAGTTCAACATATTAATATTCGCTTTTTTAGTATAACGACACAAAAAGACTCTTTTGCCTTTCTGTTATTAACATTTTGTGTGCTCAATTTAGTGATTAAATATCACATCCTTCACATAATATAAGAAAATACAATTAGCTTTCTATAATAAAGAAGTAAAAAAAAAAATTTTCAAGAAACAATGAAATTAAAAAAAAGCAAGAAAAAGAATAATATTGTGAAAATAAAATTTACTTTTAGAGAATATTAAAACAAAATACTGAATTATTGAACTTAAGAATGAATAAAGAAAAAAGTGAGAAAATGAATTTAAAGAGAAGATTTATATAAAAGCCTTCGAATGCCAATATAAAAGCTTACGTAACCTTTATTTTTCGATTTCTTCTTTTCGAAGTATTGCCAAAACACAAGGCCACGGACGTCATTTCGTTTCCTACTTGGGGAATCTAGACTGTATGTATTCCTTTTGGCCTAATCACATACAGCTATCCGCGACACCAGAAGAAATGTATTTCTCCCAGTACTAGTTTTAGAGGTAAGTTTCTAGTCGAAACTGTTGCTCTTATAGTGATCCATGCTCTTGTAGTGATCCAGGCCAATGATAGTCTTTGCGTGGGCCAGTTAATCCGATTTCTTGGAAATGAATTCTCGAAATTGTTTCTTTCGAAATGCAGTTGAGTATGGCTAACAGGTCTGACAGCGGTTTTAGTTGTCGTGCGTTTAGAGGTCTGACAGCCGTGCTTGCACCTACGTGGTACGTTGTGAAATCAAACCCTGTTGAACGTACTTTTTAAAACTCGTGCCATTACACAAAATTCACTATTGTATCGTTACAATTAATAAAAAATGTATGTAAATAATTATCCAAATTTAAAAACTATATGCAGTTCAAATAAACAGATATTTAGTTAACAGCTGTGTCAAATAAAATTAATTACAAATTAAATAATTAGATTATCCGATTAAATTTATAAAACAAATATTAAGAAATTTCATCATGTCTTTTGATAGGTGGTTCAAGATAAATGTCATTATTGTCAGAATTTTTAAAAAAGGCAAATGCCAAAATAAAATATAATTTCTTAAAAAACTTTATGGCTCAATTTTAATTACAAGCACTGCTCATCCTGAGCTATTAAGTAAGTGACTTAATAAAAGTCTGAAAACTTTGTACTATTTGGGGAAGAAACTATTGTAAGAAGAAAGAAATAAGTAGTAGTACAGAAAAACAGTAGAAGAAAACTTCTACTACTTTGAGAAGAAAGGTACCGACAATTATATTTTTTTTTTTTTTTTGCTACTTCTGTTTTTCTCTCTTTAAACCCCTTTCTCTGGATGGCAACCTCATTAAAATTGCCAGAAATATTTTATGATCCGCTGCCGTTTTGCAAAAGGCACAAAATTCCTCCCAAATTCCTACATTTCTTTGAAGCTCAGGCAAAGAGAAGAGACTTAGTTCCCTGGAGGTGGTGCAAAGAAGAAAAGCCTCTTGACGTTCTAAAAACCTTGCATAATAAGGGTGAAAATGCAAAAGATATAGTTATTGTTTAAGAAACTAGCATAGGAAAGTAACTTACAGCATAGTTTCCCTTCGTTCAAATTTTTTCTTTAAGATTTCATAATCTCTTCATAAATTAGCATATGGCCTTCTGTGTAATCACGCTTACATATGCGCAACTGCATACATGCACAAAAAGAAGGAATATAAATCAGAGTTTTGATTAAAAAAAAAAAAGGTTTAGGTTTAGTATCAAGAGCTAGAATAATTTTTTGTTGATATTTCGTTGCTATAATATGACTGGATTAGCAATATAATATCATGCTCGTAAAAAGTGTAAACATTGCTTACTATGAGTATTTAAATACGTAGGCGTAGCTTTATATGATTGCATTGGATCTAAATATACAAAGATAAGACTTAGTTTCCCTTATTAAATCACAAATACATGAAACGGAATTATAGCAAACGTGATATCACAAGAATGTGATATAGACACAAGACCGCCTTTCTGAAATGTATACTGAAGTTAATCTGCATACGAAAGGCACCGATGTGTAACGCAGGTATATTGCTAAATTATTGAAAATGGTTTCATTCAAAATTTGAAGCAGGAGTAGTATCGAGCCCTGTGAATAGTGTTGTCAGTGACTTGCATTGTCCCTGTATGCAAATTTTAAAACTTGAAATACACTTGTTTAAAATTAAAAATGCATGATTAGTTAAGAACTGACTCTTTTGTTTTTTGCTTATTATTTTAGAATCCGTTATAGGTTAAATCACTGAATATAATGTAAAAATAAAAAAGTTGTGGTATGGAACTTTTTGTTAGGAAAATAACTGTGAAATTAATTTCAGTTTTCACAGAGCGAGTTCCACAAAACCAAGTTTTAGATTTTCAGGAATTCTTTTTTTCTTCTAACAAAGAACATGCATAAAAATCACAAAAAAGAGCATAACCTCGTACGTAATCATATTCACATATAGATATTCCCATAGTACATGGAGTGATTATGAGTAGAACTTTTAATTTTATGTATTCATTCAATCAACTGTTGCTTGATACTTGAACAACATTTATTGAACTGGAAGAAAGTCGTACTGGTCCATCGATGATATTTGCCATCTGTAATGGAAAATACTGCCATTATAATTTCATACTGAAACTTGATGTTCATCAGAGAGCTACAGGTTTGTTTTAAATTCTCGTGGGACTGTTTCAGGAATAGAAAGAAATATAAGTAAAAAACAACGTTTTTCATTTATCCATAATTCATTTATCCATTACCTAATTCATAAAAGAAAAATAATAATGTGAATATCTAACACTGCAGTAAACATCTTTAATCTAGAATATTTATTCCGTTGTGCGTATTAGTAGCTTTCACAATTGTTTAAGATCTTTTCATATTTTAGAGCAATTAGATATCCTTGCTTTAGCTGAGCTTGAAATTGTAACTCTGGATATGAAATAAAGTTCCAGCTTTAAATTTTTTTCATGATTCATGAATTTTTAAACGTACTATGAGAGAAAATATTAAGTTTCGCTTAACTCCTTAAGATCTTTAAAGTGACTTTTATAATGCATCTTACTGGAATCATCTTGTAGTCAAGCAAATAAATTTCTACAATATGGAAATGGATGGAAAAAGACCATAAGTAACTGAATAAAGGAAAGTCTCCTCTTCGTATTACATGCAAGAAAACAAATGCTGAAACTCTACGGGTGAAACTCAATGGCGCGAATCCATTCAGTAATAAATTTTGTGAAAAATGATCTGGTTCATGCGTTTTAATTATTTTCTGGTTGTAATATTAATACTTTATTATAAACTTAGCAGGTGTTTGAATTTCGGGAAAAAAAAACTTATCTGCTGGAAAGCTGTTCCTTTGGCACTTGATTTTTTGCACGAAAATGTATGTCTTATTTGTGTCGAAAATTTGCATCTTATTTTCTTTAAAAATGTATAAGTTTTCAACTAATCAAATTTTCCTTTAAATGAAATAAAGTTTAGATTAAATAAAAGATTAAATAAAAATGTTATTTAAAAAAGCAAATTTTAGCAAAATAATGCTAACACAAGAAATTATTTGACCGCAAACAAAATTAAATGTTTCGTATTTTCAAGTATTTTGATGTTTCTGATTTTTCCTAAATATGTGCCAAGTTGAAAAAATAATTTATCTGTCCTGTTTCAAAATGAAATTTCCTTATGTAACAGTGCGCACATAGAATTATGGCTAGAAGTATTTTCACTGTTCGTTATTTGATAAAACGCTAAGGCGTCTTTGTGTAGCAACAGTTTTATACCATTTGTTTAGGCTTTATTTTTATTTACATGCTAGATGTTATTTGACAGCTGGTAGATATACTTTCATTGTAAATTGTTATTTTGTCAGGAACCCGATGAAAATATTATAATTGATGAAAATTGTTACTTACAAAGACAAGATGTCGCTTTACTCAGCGTATCCCAGTAAAGCCTGATAAATTCGGCATAAAATTGTGTAAATACCTATATACGGGAGAAATACCTTATATACTCCCCCTTTTAAAGGGCAACTGGAGTTTTAGGGGACCCAGTCGTCAAATCCCGGGTGTGAAGAATCATCATCCACCATCCCTTCAGATCAGTAGCGCCACTGTAGAGACATTATTTATTTTTTGGAAGCAGGAGAACTGAAAAATGACCCCGCTTTCGCCGGGAATCGAACCACGGACCTCTGGAATACGCGTCCAGCGTGCTGACCTCTACGCTACGAAGGCATATTAAGAAGGCGAGACAAATACCTTGTATATTAAAACAATAAAAATAAAACTATAGTAAAGAAATAAAAGTTTTCCTTTTAGCAGAATGTATAAATAATTTTAACATAATAGTTTAAGTAACAGTTGACGCAGTTAACCATACAAATGTGAATTAATATTGCACGGTATCAAATACCATGTTTCTTTAGATTTATTTTCATGTTTTAAAATATTAATTCAGTTTCATATTTTAAAATCTACATAAGATGTATGAGGTTTACAAATCTAAACGGCGCGTTAAGAGCAAAATTACAAGGCTGAAAGTTCAAAGGAAAAATGTAACATAAATCAGAATTATCTCTAAATAATATGATAAAAGAATAAAATAAACAGAAAACTGCATATGAATTTTGAAATAAATGACGCTTGAATTTTTACGTATAGTAGTGTAAATTTATAACACAAATCATATTTCAAATCATATAATGCAAGGTGATATGTATATTCAAAACATCGTCTTTTTCTAATTAGTGAGTTCTTTTTGGTAGTTCAGGATGCCTTTGTGTTTAGATAAATACATTTGACATTCGAAAAGAATTCTCAGTCGCGCTGGTTACAGATTACAGAACCTTGATTATCCTATTCTTCGCAACGTAAATTAATGAAAACAAATGTAGTTCTATTTGTTTTGACATGAACAAAGGGACTGCCATGCGGTGATATCTACTCTCAGAATTCCTGAAATATGCATTCAGCTTTATCTGTGTGAAAAGAACTCAACAAATAAATCCCCAAATGCGTGATCAAATGTATGAGAGCGAATCTTATTCAGCGCTGGGAGGAAAAAGATTTAGGAAAGACTTGTTCCCCGCTGATGGAGAAGGTTGTGCTCTTGATGGATGAAGGGGAATGAGGAAACAACGTATCTGCGAGATCGATGATGAAGACAGCTGGACACTGCGATGTACTTGCAAGACCGACGGCGTCACCAACACAATTAACACCTCGGTCCAAGATTGATAATGCCTCCTCGTTGTGAACGGTAATCGCGTGATCGTAAATATTTACATAGCAAATAAGCGGTGGATTATGACAAGCAGAAAATTGTATTTGCAATACTTTCAAGAATATTTGTTATTTTTAAGATGACCATACCATTTTTTTTTATTCTGTACTCTCCATAAATTATAAACATCTGCAATCTGACACAATTTCTACTTAGAAATTTTTTATCTTTGAAAAATAATATTTATTTCTTTTAAATGTTTAAATTTTAATTAAATTGTTTAAATTCAGTAATTAATACAAATGTTTTTACAATAGCTTGAGTCTAACAGAACCAAGAGACACTCGTCATTTAGTAATTTAATAATTTTGAACTTCATAATTTGTGTCTTAGTCATGTTAAATAAAAAATACGAGTATTATAAGAAACAAACTAAAGTCTCCTAACGCAAAGCTACTGTAAACGGGAGAGCATGCTTTTTATCTGCCGAAATATAATGATAATTTTGTTTAGTTTGCTTAAACGGTAATTTAGCAAGCATTGAGGTATAGTTCATGAGTATTCTG
This sequence comes from Stegodyphus dumicola, assembly GCF_044657685.1. NCBI lineage: Eukaryota > Metazoa > Arthropoda > Arachnida > Araneae > Eresidae > Stegodyphus > Stegodyphus dumicola. The sequence goes on along the minus strand of NC_140772.1, from coordinate 90,086,247 downwards.
TTAAAAAACGTAAGGTGACTGTTCCTTACTTACCTCCTCACAAACGTTTATTAATCACATAGTTTGTCATCAATCACAAAGGAAAGTGATTGATTTAGAATAGAAAAAAAATAGAGAAAATTAACAAATTTACTACAAATGTTTGCAACTATATAAAGACTAGTGTCTTGCATTTATTTAACAAATCTTCGCTTTTAAAATACAAAGAGATAAATTATTTAAAATTCATGAACATTTCGATTCGCTTTTAATTCCTCTAAAGGCATCAAACCTAGACTTTTTTCCTTATGGAAAGTAATGAGACACACGCAAGAACGGAGAAACCAGAATGAAACCGTTAAATTAAAAATACTCCATTATAATAAATCAACTACGCAAAATACAGCCGTGAAAATTTCGATATATCTGTCGAAATATGAAGTTAGATAATTGGAAAACTGATAAAGCATTTTTGAGTAGTAAACATATAAAATTGTTTATCCTCTAAAGAAAATAATTTTTTAATATTTATTATATCTGAGTCTTAAAGAGCACATATGCGTGGAAGACAATAACAGTTAAGTGTTAAATTATGTAAATGTAATGATGAAAATAAGCACAGAAAAATGCTACTGCTGCTGAAAACACGTTTTATAACTATATTATATTACGAATTATAAATATATATATATATATATATATATATATATTATAATTATATATATAGTTACATATTACGAAATAAATATTACGAGAAGAGGTATTTTATCAAAAATGGATTTTTAGTGAAAAAGGGTGACAATTGAAAGAAATATATTCACAGCAAACTATAATTTAGCTCTTTATGTATTATCAAAGGAAGTGAAATTTTAAGAACAGAAATAAAACTAGAGAATATTTTTAAAGTAACAATTATAATTCAATGAAAACATCAAATCATTAACTTCAATGCAAAGTTTTAATACAAAAACAAAATATTTCTTAGAATTAGTTTATATTTTCTAACTAATATATATAGAACGTAAAATGTATAAATTAGAAGAAACATATTATATCATCCTGGAAAACTCCTATAAATTGTATTTTAAGTACCCTTCCATTTATAGCAAATAATAAAGTAAAATGCAAACTGGTAAGACATTTTTCCAAAATATATTTGAAAAAGTTTTAATAAATTATCACTTGAAGCTTTAAAGAGAAAATTCAAATAATCCTTAAAAGATAATTATTTCTTTAAAGAGAAATTTCAAATATTCGACTTTAAAAGGGTTTGTAACTTGGTACTATACAAATACATATGTAATGATTATGTATAAAATGAATAAAAATGTGTGCAGTTATCCAGTACATCAGAGAACGCCAGTGGAAAAGTATTTAATCCGGGTACTACTTAATGAAAAGCCTGAGACTGAAATTCATTCTGAATTTTAGTGTATAAAATTTTAAATTGTTATGTCGTTAATTTGTATATATGATTTGTAAATAATGTAAATATTGTTTTTTTTATTTATCATATTTGTTTGTTTTAATACCTTTTCTTTGCATCAAATTTGGCTTCTGACCAAGGATTGAACTGCCCGGCACGTGCAGTCCTTGGGAGGAGGCAGTGACACGAAGTGTCCAGCTGCGGTAAGCTAGGCTTCCCCGCAAAGCGGGTTTAGTATTGTGAGAAAAAAGCAAGGAAAAACAGGGTTGCCAGATTTTGAGCGAAATTGCCCATTCGGCGATAAAATTGGCGATATGCCATAGACGAAGCGAGAGCATTCTATAAATGAATTCTTATAATGTACTCGAACGCAGGTATATAAACCCTGCCTGTATGCGGAGTAGCAGTCCATCTTGAATGCATCGTCGAGTTTTATAGCGAGCAGTATTTAGAGTAAGTTGAGTTCAGTAGTATTGTCTTGAGTTCCGAGAGCCACCGAATCTAGTTAGGAGCTGTATTTTAGTGTTTTACCGTGAAGCTGCCTTCATCATTATAGCCTGAGAGACTGGAGGGTGTGTTGCTGGTTGTTTCAGTGTGTTTATCGTAGTTTTTCGACGACGGTAACATATCATTGGAATTTGTCCTGTGAAATACTGACGAATAATATGTGTTTTGATTCTTTATCAAATGTTGTCATCAATCACTCCAAATCCACAAACCCGTACAACGCAGCAATATAATAAATTTATTTTGCGCATTTTTGGGCTTAGCTGCACAGGTCGAATATATTTCTTCTCAACTTTTGTTGCTATAATAGTTCTTCGTTTCGAAACTTTTGCTACTCTAATCTTACAGCTTTTCAGAAATAACTCATGATTTATTTTTCATTTTTTCATTTTTGTGTTGTGTTTTTGGATCAAATTCTCATTTATTATTTTTCATGTGCTGGATTGGTTCTGTTTTACATGTTTTATGGACTTACTCCATTTACTCTGAAAATTATTATTAGTATTAAATTAAGTTGCTTGCTTGTTTATGATTTTGATGATATAATTTTTAAAAAAATGCTTTACGCAGCCTGTGGGGTTTCAAAATTTACATAAGTGTTTGCAAATATTGAATTGTTTGTACTTGCAGGTTCGTTTATTGCACTCGGTCTTCTCAAAATAGTAATTTTAAACATTTTAAAATACTTTCATAATTTTGAATTATTTTATACTATTTTCTCCGTCCCGTGTTCATGAGACTGATAAAATTACTTTCTTATTTTAGAAAGATTATTTTAAATTTTAAATTTTAATTTATGTGTTTATTGGTTCAAAAACAAGCCTTTTTCGTAGTGCCAAACCTCTGGTTACGATTTAGCGAAAGATGTATATTTCTTATTTTACTTTTGATTTTAACATATTATTCCCTTTTACTTGCAATTTGCGACTGTGTTTCTGGTGTTTTGTTTTTTCATATGTTTATTCCAAACTGAATATTTTCATTTTGCATTGATTATTTTTTTTAATTTTGTGTTGTATATATATACATATGCGTCATTTCTAGATCAATCCATCTTGAATCTTGCTCTTGCATGGCTTGCGTAATGCTAATGACGTAGCTAGTTCGGAATATGTACTCAAATTACGAGAACTGAAAACTTTCTAATCTAAACATACACCTTCTCTTGGTGAGCCACCATACTGGATAACTGCGCACTTTAGCTTCAGCTCTCCTGCACCCAAGATGCTAGTTCTATCCCTCTGCTTTGTCGCTAACTAGGCTTTGTTTGCTAACTAGGCCGTTATCTAAAAATGTGATACTCTAGATAAAATTTGGGATGCGTATTGCGCCTATGATCCTGTGTGATGAAGAATATACTTCGATAATTAGTTCGTGTCCAGCAATGAAAATAACGTTCGATTCGTCTGCGTAAAAATCTCTATTTCGAGTGTTATCTTTCCAACTAGACAATAAAGTCTCTCCAAGTTATAACACAAAGAACCACCGACAGTTCGTTGCAGCTTTCTCCGAGTTATCTTATTACATATATATATTTACATTTATATATGTAATTGAATTATATATAACCTGAATTTTTGTATTTAGTTTCGTTCGAAATCTGAATTTGCATTGGAGACATATTATTAGCTATTTAAGGATGGGGAGTAATTTTTTACAAAATATTTGTATTTTTATTATAATTTGTTCACCCAAATGGTCAGAAAGGAAGAAACGTGTGCTCAGAACTCCTTAATCATTCCTGTTTAATTAATTAACCCTGACGAATACAACTGGAACTTTAAACTATGAATATTTAATTTATAGTTTATCATTCATATTTAACAAAATTCAAAAATAGTATTCTTTATTTTTAATTTTTTTTTTAAATTTAAGATTGCCTAGCACACGTGTTTAATTGCTAAAAATATTTTGCTTTTTCTCCACAATCAGTATTAACTCTTACAGTAGATTTTTCACTTTTCAGGATAGTATAATCTTTCTCTAATAAAACATTCAATTTGAGCTAGTTAAGCGCATGAGTTTATTATTTTATGTCCTAATTACTTTTTAAAAATTGTTGTATATATATATATATGCCTGTGTGTATGTATATTTAAAGAAGAGAGAGTTAGAAATTCTATATATTGTCATTCAGAAAAGTGCAAATTCGAAACTGTAATTCATGATACAAAGCAAAATTCGAATAGCTCTTTCGGAGATTTTAATATCTACGTGCAGAAGCACAGTGAGACCTCATTTCAAGCTTGCGGTTCAATTTTGGAGTCTGTATTCGAAGAGGTGTATTGATTCAGTAGGAAATGTAAAACGGAGGCCACCGAAATTGGTTTTGGGTGTTAACTGCTGAGAATATGATGATAGGATTTAGCCCTAAAGATCGCTTTAGCTTGAAAAGAAACACAAACGTTGGAAATGAATTTCAGTACTCAAAATGTTTCATGGAGAATCAAAGTGAAATGTGGCTGGGACAAACATTGTTTTTATGTGTCATCAAAGTATTCTTTCGTTTTATGTATTTGAATTTAGAGCGTAAAGGATCACGTTTATAACAACCGGAGCGGAAATATCATTTAGGTACCTTAAAGTCACAGAGTACGTAAGTATTAAACTAACTATCATAATATAATTTTAATGTACTTTTCAGTACAAAAGAAGCTAATTTGTAGTAGATATTATTTAGCATTGAGCAAAGAAATGTTAATTATTTTTAAAAGCCTCAGTAGAATAAATTTAAAAAAACTGTTATAATAAAAAAATAACTTTTTTTTCGAACTCAGAGAATTTTAATTAAAGTCGATTAAGAGTCTAAGGCTCTAAGAAAAGCGTTACTTCAGGGTTTAGTGATCACCTAGCTTTTGCAAAAGAAAAGCGGTTGCTTTGATCGTTTTTCTTTTAGTACGCTATCAATCTTCTGCCAATAATCTGTTGACCCGCTTTGGTGATCATAAGTATTTTCGCTGTAAATAGACTGATTAAACAGGTTTTTAAATTCCTGAGTAAGGCATCATTGAGCAATGATATTCAGATTCAGATCAAAATGATTGTTAATCTCCGTAATTAATTTATGCATCTACATGAAGTTTTCTAACACGGCAAGTTACTTCCATCGACCCAGTTCTTATTCTAACACTAGCTTAGTAACTCTTCCTAACGTAGTAAGCAATTCTTAACATTATATGTCCATCGTACATCTTCTAGGCTGCGTAATTCCATTGTATGAGAATTTCAGCATTTGCTATATTTGTGAAAAATACTACTTCTTTGGAAATAATTAATTACTTCTGCATCATTTCTCTGCAAATCTAGCGAACGCAAGAAACGCAAAATGCAGTAATTATTAACAAGAGATGAGTAACCATTGTCTTGAGAACCTTTCATTTAAAAGACTTAAAAAGGAAGATGGAATGAGCATATGCGCTTGTTGACTTTCATATAAAAAACTGGCATGACTTCATTATACGGCCTGCCAAATTACACACATTATTTTGCTGCACTTCATGTAAATTTTGTATTTCCTTGAAATATTTTAACTTGATTAACGGATCTATCAATGCAAGTTAAAAATGACATAAAAAATCGCAGTTTTGAAATTAAATATCGCGGTCAGATTTTGTCGCGCGGAAGTGAAGTTTCTTCTAATCTTATTTTCTCTTAGTATTAAACTTCCCAGGTAAATATAGGACCTGGGAGACCGCATTAATTGTTAGATTTCATTATTTGTCGAAAATAAATTCTTTCTAATTTGGCATTGTCAAAATATAGATATTTTCGTTATTTCAAACAATTGTGCAGTTGAAGGTAAATGCGTATGCCCAACGGTTGCGAGAATAAAGGCCGGTTAAGTTAAAGGTACATATATATATATATATATATGTAAGTTATAAGTTTGGTTCTACGGAGGAAGGTGCACAACTTCATGCTATAACTGTCTCATATACCACATTTTCAGATTCCACGGCGAATCATGTTTGAGTTAAGGGAGAAAAAAAATCCTTTTTGATTCCATTTTGCAATTCATTTCAGAAATATCAATCCTTTAGTTTGTCCGTACCTACTAATGTCACGCAAAAGTATCGTCCAAATGTATGCGGGAACGGTCAATTTGTATATTTCTCTTGAAATATGATAACTGAATGTTTTCGTGGCTATAACACTTCTTTTACTTTATACAAAGAAGTAAAAGGAGCCGTTTTTCATCTTATATTCACACCACCCTTTCAAACAAGTCCCCATTAGCAACTACAAGAAAAACAAAATAGGACAAGAAAAGAAAGACGATAAAAAAAATCGCGTTTTACTGGAAGAAATTAAACTTTTTTCTTTGCGCAATGCTGTCTGTAAAACAGACTCGTAGTTCTTGCGAGGTATTTTTGGCTATGTATCTGCAGTTATCGGTTAATAGACAAGTGCCGAAAAACCTGATAATGAGGAATTATGAAATGATTACAATTCCTAATATCTAAAGTTATGTGCACACATTAATAATAGGAATATATTTTAGCGTTTATACTCAGAAAATATTTTAGCGTGACAAAATTAGTACATGGCATTTTATCACCGAAACATCTATTATTCTGAAGTAGTTCTAACGTTTCCTACCTGCTGTCGACTAAAGCGTGTCTTAATCAACAAATTTAAGCAACACCAATTAAATATAATATAATTTAAGATTTATTATACCTGTAACAAACTGCGTTCAAAAATTGACGAAAATAGTAATATTTAAAAATCATGTTTATTTGTATTACTTAACACTTAAATTTAAATTGCTTTAATGTCGTTATACGATTTGCTAATTATTGAATAGCTTATTAATGACAATCACCTGTCTTCACTTTCATTTTTCACTGCAAGAAATTCTAGAAACATTTTCTGTTTAGTTGCGTCGCATATACGCACTGGAGTATTAAACGTTTAGTTACTTTATTTTATAATCACAGATATCTAAACATCAATACAGAGCACCTAAAGATATTCACTCAATAACATAAAAGGAAATTTTAATGAAATATTTGCAAAACGAAGAGTCTATGAAAGAATACTTTATCATCCTCAATATAAACTATCAAAACCTTTGATCTTTCAAAATCATTTTATGTCTTAAAGGTACACACTCTAAGCTAATTTTCCTTTATTAGATGATAAAAATAATCCCAAACTCCAATTATATATAACTTTTCCTCCGTGGGAATAAAAATAGGAAAAAAAAAACATTTTGCAGGAGAATAAAAAAGATTGCGGAGAACAAAAGCAATATTTATCATGCATAAAATTTTGTATATTAAACCACAGTAATCAACTTTTCAAGATAAAAAGTTGCGCGAAGTGCATCGATCAGACAGTGGAAAAAAAATCAGGGAGAAAAATATGAAAAAAGAGCAATAGAACAAACAATCTCTATCTACTTGCAACTTTTGGTAATCACGTGTAGAAAAATAAACACTGGGATGCAAAGAATATATCGATATAATGGAAATCAATAGAGCTAGGAAGGAAAGATTGCATTTTTTATAAACTCTCTCCTACATGCCGATAGTAGCTGCAGCGCGTTTTGAGTTTCCTTTTGTACAAATGCATCAGCGATGTTTTCAATGAAAGGAAAAGTTAAAAAAGAATAATAACAATAAATAAATACAAAGAGCTCTTTTAAAAAGACTGAATTTGACGTGTTGATGAAATTAATGTTCGCTTCCTATCGAAAATATTTTGTAATAGAAATCAGCAAAATTCAGATTTTATTTTCACTTATATGTACCGAAAAAAAAACCTCGCAGGAAGTGCATTTTGCAGTGCGTACGAAATATTAAACATCACATTAAACTGAACTATTGATTATTACAGTTTAATTTGGAAAATGCAAAGCCAGATATTTTTACAGTTTTCAAATTTATGTAGAGATTGCAAAGAATATTTATGCGTAATCTGCCGAAGTGACGCCGAAATTGATAATATATAATATTACTTAACAAAAGAGTACAGTTTTTGTAGGCCAATATTTGCTATATTTGTTTCAGTTGTATATGGTAAAAGAATGTAAAAAGTAAATAAAGTACAATTGAAAACATAAATAATATCTGAAATGTTTCAGATCTTAAAGGTCGCCCAACAGGGTTTATTAAGATGTCCTACTTTCTCGCTGAGGTCTCAGTCTAACAGACTGCTCTTGCACTCGCTCCTGCTAACCCATTTTTTTTTTTTTTTTTTTTTTTTTTTTTTTTTTTTTTGCCGTTGTATAATGTATTATGTAATTATATTGATATATCGAATGCACCTTTCATGTTATGTAGTATGTAATGTAATGGACATGTGTATGTGTTATTAATGTATAATGTATATTGCTATAAGTTGCGCATTGGTATTGCTCTCCAAAATGTCTGTAGAGTTTAGGTACTATTTTTTATTGTATGGTTTAAATCGAGTGCACTTTTAATGTATAGTGTATCAATATATCGAATGCACCTTTTATGTTATCTGTGTATTAATGTATTGTAGGCATGCAATATTAATGCATAATATATATAGCTATAGGTATTGTGTAATATATTTAGCAATGCACATTGATACAGCTCTGCAATGTCTGTAGAGTTCAGAAAATTTCATTATCATACGTATTAATTTATCGTCCATGCATCGACTATTATAATAGTGCACTATATAATGTAATACGATGTACTACTATTGTGGTAATTCAACATACTAACAGCACTTTTTGATGTAAGTATCTTTATTTTGTATAATAAGCACTGTTATAGTAGAAATTCGCAATACCCCTGTTTGCAATATTCTTTTTCTGGACAGTTGCGGGATTCGGACGATTACCGAATAGTCAGTGAAAGCCGCCCGGGTGTCCGGACCCTGCTCTCACCTGTCACCTGTTTTTTTGCCGTTTTAGCTTATTATTAAGCACCGTTTTCTTTGCATTTACGCCACATGCAGTTCAACAACAAAATTGAAAAATTTTGAGAAGTTGCATACCAGCATACATTTAGAATTCCCAATGCCAAAGTTAAGTGTCGGCATACATTTTTATATTTTCTTCAGACTTTTTTCATTTCATCCTGCCGATATTCAACTTTAGTGAGATGGCTAACAAAACTTTTCCCTTTATCATTATTTTTTAATGTGTTAGGTTTGTTTATTAAATATCACATTCTTATCATTTCGCCACATAAAATCTAATCCAAGAACAAAATTCCAAAGTATTTTAAAACAGGATATCTTTAGAATTCGGGATGGAGTTTGCTATACATATTTTTACAGTCGCTGTATTATTTCTTTGAAAATTAGCCGCTCGTTCAGCCAACCGCCAAAAATAGTTACCATAGCAAATAAAAATTACTTAATGACTTTAATAGGTTTAACTAGTGTAATTTAATAAAAATGTTGAATATTTCTAATTATGCATTCCATGATTTTAATTCATGTTTATTTAAATTTTTAAATCTATGATATTAAAAAGTTAAAAAATATTAAGACCCGTGTTTATTACTTTTAAATCCCTTAGTTTATTACTCAATAAGATTCCAGATTAAATTTGATAGTGTCTTAATCTTTACTGAATGCCAGAAACACACCGATACGTGGGAGAGGAAAGTATTTGATCTCCGGCCTTGGTAAAACACTGTTTCCATAGAGCGGAGTTTGTTCAATAAAACTGTAAGATAAATAACTTACATTTTTCTGAGTAGCAACAATCTTCAAGCTGAAAAAAAACATGTGTTATTTCGAAATAATGACACTGCTCGCTTTGAAATCATTAAGATTTAAAAAAAAAAAAAAAAAAGAAAAAAAAAGAAAAATTAAAATTTTGCATAATATAATATAAACTAAATAGTAAACCAAATCTGAAATTCAAAATTCAGGCTTCGAGGCGCACATGTTCGAGTGGAGGATTACATTATTCACAATTTGATGGTTCTAGGTACCGTCGTATTTTTACAGTGCGAAGAACATGCATACATATGTGCATATTCTGCATTATTTAGAAATATTTACAGGGCAATACTATTAGTGGCAACAATTTGGAAAGTGATACGCCGAGTATACTGAACAATTGCAATGTCACATTTCGAGACTTATAGCCACTTTCAGGTTAATAATGTATTATTGCCTTAGTTCCAAAACATATTTGATTAAATAATATCAATTCCACGCAATAATAATAATTTTATGCTGTAGTAGCATTGATATAATGACGTAGAATTGTAATATAAATTGAAACAACTTAAATAAGAAATTGCTGTTGTAATATATCCATTGGGCAAAAGTATAATATATATTCGATTGTAGTAAATGTATAGTTACAATCTCTTTAGAAATCGAGAAACCTCTTTAGCCTTTTCGTAACTGTCTTTGATGTCTGGCACTATTTCGGAGGGGCAATAGATTATATACAGGGATTTTCCTGCATGTAAGTATGCAAATAAAAAAATAAAAAAGTCCGTTGGTATCAAAATAAATTTATAAATTTAAAATTTCATTCTTTCTCTGTTTGACAACAATACCCAATGAGATATTTTTGAATTTCTTATGTCTACAGGTGCATAATTAATTATTATAATCTTAATGTGTCCATAAATGCAAATAAATAGGAAAATAATTCGGATACAGTTAGTGGAATATGAGTTTTAACCTGCATTATTATCATGCTAATTACATTGCAGCAGAATTAAAAGAAAGTCTGAAGAATAAACACAACGATTCTAGAACTTTAAAAATTTAATAAATAGATAAACGTCATTTTTTGCCAGTTTCACTGTCTTCAGCTTTCTTTCTGCAAATAAGTATTTAATACTCGTTGCACCCTTTGCTTTTAAATTAAAACTGCGGCACAGTACCATTTGGTAAACAGCATGGATGTCTGCATATAATTTAGCAGTGATATTCACAAATAATATGCTATTGTCTCTGTTACAAATATAAAATATCAGTTTAAAATGTTAGGCTTTTAACACTTGAAATAATAGATATTAGCCAGCTAATACTTTTTGACTTGAATTATATTAGTTTAATACCGTTGTCAAAGGGATTAATTTACTAAACATAACTGTGAAAAGGTGTCAGTTAATTGTTTATTTAATCTCAACTGATTTCGTGTCGTCAAATATATCAGAAATAGTAAAAATTTCAAATAAATTTATTTATGTAATAAAAACAATTTAATTTTTTTCTGTCCATTTAAATTATACAAGTGGTTTAATGTGTGCGGTATCGCGAATAATGTTTCAAATAACAATGGATTGCTGAATGTGAAAGGGATTTCAAGATTAGTCCACATAGCATTAAATATTTATTTAAACATCTGAAGTGAGAAATCAATACTTAGCTTTGTTTAAACCTCAGTAGTTTTGTCACGATACCAGTCGCATGTGGCCAGAAGCCCACTCGTAGTGTTTATTTTATTACGCTACCCAAAGCGTTTGTTTTGTTAAAATGTTCCAGCAAATGGATGTTTGCATTAAATAAAAGGTTTTTAAAAGTAAGATAAGTAAAATAATATCATTTTAATAGCGCAGATTATTTATGGATTGCTTTTAAAAAGCTAATGAACTTAATAAACGCTTTGTTTAAATAAAATACTTCTAAAACTTTAATTTAATTGATTCATGCTTTTTGGCTAAATTAATATTTTATAGTAAAACTGCAATTACATTTTATGACACTATTTTGTTCTGAAAATGGATTTTCAAGCAGAATTTTATGGTGAATACTGATCTCATTTATTGCAAAATGGATCAAACCTTTTATTATTCGAGCATCGGCATTCGGTTAGGTTAGGTTAATTGATTAAGGCAAAGCAACTGGAGGGCTATCTGCCTATAAGGAATGATACCTTCGTGGAGGAATTTTAAGCGAAATTGTATCGGATCCACATTACACATGGCGAAAACCACGAAGACCAAACATGCAGCACATGGGATACGATGGCAGATCGAACTTCCAGTGTACAGCGACTTTACCGTTCGGTCGATGGTGGCCATCGAGCAATGCCATATTGAGCACGGACGGTTTTGGACCTGTTTCTGAGCATTTTGAATTTAATACACATTATGTTACATGTAGTTAACAAACTAGCGAAACAAGATTTTTCAGATATAGTTTTTCTTTCATTTACAAATTTTTGGAATTTTATATGAATTTTATCCTTTCTGTCATATTATCTTTAATTCAAGATAATTTTTTTTAAAAAAAACGATCTATTTTTGTATTTCATTCCATTATACATTTAAATATTCCATATGAAATAAGACTTCTGTTTTCCTAAGCAGATAATGTTCGTACGCTTTCCCATAATTTAATAATTCAATTCATACGATGCGATTGATAACAAGTGCGTTAGAAACTTTAGATAACTATTATACATTGGTTTAAACTTTAGTAAAAAATAGATGAATGTTAATAAACTTGGCAGTCGGAGCTTTTATAAGAGTGTCAGAAGTGCATTATCAGCAGTCATTTTTCAAATCAAAATCGGTAGAATCATTATTCGGAGAAAAATTTGTTGAAAGTTCATTATAGGAAACATCATTCGATTATAAGAAATATCGAATTATAAATTTTGTACATAATAAATTTCTTTATCTTAAAATAGACTGTGAGCATTGAAGAGTAGCCTAAGCAGACTGTGAGAAACTGAGGAGTAGCCGAGAAATTTCATGCATGTTCACATTTGTTATCATTTTGTGATTTTCCTCTATTGTACTAAATTTGTCATAAAATGGCGCCTTCCCTTTTGTTTTAATTTCACTTATCTACTTCAGTTCTTAGACGTGACAGAAGGGAAATTGCTTTACGAAAAATTGCTTTAATATAGGAATTGAAGGTAAATGCCAATCCTTAATTTAAAATTCAGTTTAAAAAAAGAAGAAAAAAATGAGTAGGATTTACTAAACTGCTCTGCTGTAGTTTCGGTATACTATCCAGACACTCACTATCAACACTCTTATTGCAAATGAAAATAATAATAATAAAACCCTTTTTTATAGAGAAGCAAAATAAATAAAACCCCATTATAGTATAAACATACATTTAACCTTACGAGCAACATACATACAGTTCCAAATCATTCCTAACCATATATGCATAGTTGTGATTTATCAAGCCTCACATGTATATAATTGTTCTTAAAGAAGAGAAAGAAAAATATCTAGAGAAGAAGATCTAAATCCTAGAAGAAGGAACTATAAAAATGTAATAATGGTAATAAAATATTGTAACTGCTAAACTAAACTCAGTGGCGCAAGAGCGCTAGTGGGCCACGGCCTGCAGTGCCCCGAAATCTGCTTTCTTGACCTTGAGCTCCGGGGTCCATCAGCATATGTCCTGGGCAAGTGGTCAGCTTGTCGCAGGACCCTCGATGTTTAGTACCCAAGCGAACTCGGTACTCATTTTATCGACCCATTCAAGGGATGAAAGCCCGAGTGAACCTTGCCTAGCCCGAGGATCGAACCCCGTACCCGTGGTGCAGCTGCTCGACGGGCTAGCCACTTCGCCAGTTAAATATTTCAATAACGGTATTAAATGATAAAGGGCACTTCACAATTTTTGTTACACTCTGAGTTTTCTGCCGACCCATTAGTAGGTCGCGACTCTGACTTTGAGAGCCTCTAGCTAAGAAAATTCATCCAGGCTGGAAAAACAATAAGCGCTGATTCATGATTCTGACGTAGTACTTACATATACTGATAAAATAATACAATAGAAAAAATAAAAAGTAATTTTTGTGGTATATAGTATAAGTTATTTGTTAAGGCAGCAAAGATATACAAATTATTACCAATAGTATAAATATATTTTGTTTGGCCGTATGATGTTTCTTTGCACAGTCACACATAAAACAATTTGCAAAGAAGAAATCATGTTTTCACAAAATGTAAGGAGGTGGAAGATATACAACACTCCCTCAGCATTGGCAAATAATAAAGCATCCAGCCATCAAACGTAGATATGTAGCTTCGTTACATCTGCTGCTGAAAACTACGCAACATTTGAGAAGTATACGTGATTGCTCCTATTCTTCTTACGATGAGACACCGGAAGTAGGAAATGAAATAAAAGTATTTCGGTCAGGTAAAAAAGAGCGCAAGGGTTCGTTTCTTTCCATCCTAATAACATAAAAGTTTTTTTTTCCCTTTTCTTTCTAAAAATCAGGATCACTGATTCCGTTGCGATGGATGAGATGTACTGTCTGCTCAACGTCCAATCAGATTTATTCTTCTTTATGTCTTAAGGCATTTTTTATGTAACACGATATTTCAGAGAAGTAGTTTTACGTTCGCTTTTTGTTGGAAGAATTCCGACACCTTAAAAGTTCTTCGTTGTGTTCGAATTTGTTCTGAAAGCTAAAGATAGAAAGGCTGTGAGAACAATTCAGACATCTTAAAGAGCCTGCGTTTTGTCGGAGTTTTGTCTAAGCTCAGGGAGAACTGTGAATGTGACATGATTATTTGATAAAGAATTCCTTCGAGGTACGAAAATGTCGAAGTGCTGTAAACATGTTAGGTGTTTTGTAATGCAGTGAAACATTCTGTTTGTAGTATAAGAAGATATGACGTCTTTATTGTTTTCAAATAAGAGCGGATTCTTTGAGTATATTAGTATTTTAAGGTGCATAAATTACATTTTAAAATTCAGTATTCACCATAATATAATGACATGTTTCCAAAAACACATTATTAATTTTTCCTAAATGATAAACAACATTATTAAGGTTTATTGAAAATTTCCTAACATTATTTAAAGGAACTTTAATACAGTTTCCTACGTATGTGATATGAGTTAGGTCTAGCCATGAAATCCAAATGTGCCTTTTCGTCAAAAGAACTCATAAAAATGTAGCATGATCTTTTCTGCAATATTCTTTTTGTTACACTTTCTGCAGCTTCCTTTTTTAATTTATTAGTTCTATACAAGCGTTTAGTTAACAGTTGAGGAGGCGGATAATCAATACATATTGTGCAATAAAATTAAAAGAACTAATAATTTATTCTACCTTAAGTATCAGCAAAATATGAGATAATTAAAAATATTTATGTGCCTATATTATGTGCCACATTTTAATGTTTAAATATTTAAACAATCACAAAAATACAAAATTCAAAGAATTTTTTTAGGAAGCAGTTTTAATCAAAAATTTAATAAAATTTTAAGTATAAATTTAGATCAAATACATAGCAATTGATGTCCAAAATACATTGATGTGAATATATGAATCTACGCAGCATACATAAAAGTTCATAGTAGAAAATGATATAAAAAGGATGAGGGACAATTAATTTTATTTTTCTAGTGGGATATATGTAAGAGTGAAAAAAAATCAGCCAAGCGACAGAAATACAAATCTCTCTGTCACGAAAACATGGGTAGCCAAATAGTAATGATTGTAATTAATTAATTAATAATAATACTAAGAATTCGACTAATGAGCAAAAACAGGATGTGGTAAAATCAACATTTCCATATTCCTGTTAAAAATTTGAAATGTTATTATACGCTTTGTTTTGTTGCTTATATGCTTATATATTCATAAGCTCTTTATAGAAAATCCATTACATACACATCACACACGCTATTATAGATACATAAGAAATTATCGCTTCCCTCGTAACCCTTAAGTGACAGCATATGCTGTTAGCAATGCTAGTTCCGTTTTTCCGATCTTTGCGATAGCACGGTCAAGATTCTGAGGTTCTTCAAGCCTAATGATTTAAAACTTAATGCCTAACATTGACACCTCTTACTAAAAATGAGGTCGATGACTTAAATGTAATTGATGGGCCTCATGCCCCTTTCCACACGCTCTTTAAATGCCGGATAACATAAGGCATTATTGCGTCCCGCCGCACGTTTACTCTCTCTCTATAAGTGGTTAACATGTCCAACTACCCACTGGAATATCCATGGTTCGAATCCTTATGAGAGTCCAACTGATTTCTTATGACTACTAGCTCCGATATGCGTAAGACGACGGTATTAAAAATGTCTACAGTGAAGTCGGTATTAAAATGTGATAGATAATAAATGTAAGAAATTTTCTTCATGCGTCTTTTCGTGGTGCAAAAAATAAGACAGCTCTCTAGCACTAGAGTGTTCGATCTGAATGCCTGCTCTGATGTTTCATGTTTCTAACTCAAAAAGAAAACATAATGTCTTTTCTACGAAGCCATGTCACCTGAATTTGTTTCCTTTCTTTAAAGTTACAAGATATTTCGTAATATCTTTAAATCACGACTTATTTCATAAGAGCAATAATTTAAAGCACTTCTGTAAAAATCATCCTTCTGTGATTGCTAAACTACCTTCTTTCATATCCTGAAAATACAGATCTGAAGGCAGAAAATGTGTTTGATCTCTGTAACGCAGCTTCTTGTGAATACCTGTCATTTGATATGCCCCTACATGGCCTGTACATGCATAATATCCAGCTTATATAACACTTTAAACCTTATCGAAATGGAATTTGTGATCTACCAAATATATGCATATTCCAAATGGCACAGCCCAGTAATCATGAGCATACTTGGCATATTGATGGCTTGGTAAGCGGATGCAATAATGGCAGATTCAGGACCTATAATATACACCCAATGCACCAGGATCTATAATATACACCCAATACGCCAATTGCATAAAACATGATTTTTAAATCTCATTTACAACTCATCCAATATATTATATTCTATCTTTTCATGTAATAAATGTCGCAAATGAAAACACTAGAAACGCCTTTTTTAATTTCATTTGAGGTAATTCATAGGTAAGAAATTATATTTAATTTTCAGTTGTGATAATGAGGACATTATAATGATACTGCACTTATATTCATAGAAGATTGATAGCATCAGATACTGTAGAATACAAAGTGATAAATGCTGAAATATTTAAAAAAAGGAAAAAATAAGTTGTATCTGAACGAGGTGTTTCTAAGTTGTCGGTTTACATTTGATTTAATAATGATAAATAGTCTAATACCACTACAGACATCACGCGTATTATCGCTGTGTCTGATACAACGACAAGATCGTGAGAAGGTTAAAAATAACCTTTTTATTAAAACAGAATTTAGAACAAAAATGCCCTCTCTTGTATTAAAATGTAACCGTAGCTCATGGTGATGCCAATAAATAGAACAGTGTCGCAAGAAACAAATTTTAGTTAAACGGGAATTTAACTTCAAAGACCATATAATTAATTACTATATTAGGCGCTGGCTCTACCTGAGCGTCAGATCAAAATATCGGCGGCGAGAAAACGTGAAGCCGAATAACTGCTACTATGAAAGTTGGGCAGGAAAATTAACACGTATCTCCCACTCGATGTCAAAAACACAATTTCTCTTAAAATCCAAACCGCCAGTTTAGATATTGGATACTCATTTGCATTCTGGTGAGAAATATGGAAAGGAGATTTTATAGTAAAGGATAAATTTAATAATAACTGGTTAATTAAAATAAAATTCCTTAATAATTTAATAGGCTTAGATTTTCCTCTCTGCCAGTATAACAGATAGCTATTATTGACTAAACCCACTGATATAATTTACAAGTCTAATAGTTAAACAGCCGATGACACTTTCATTTGATTTTCTGAAACTATTGTTTTCGTAAATTAAGAATTATTGAAAAACGCATAATAATTGCAGTCATTTTTAATAAAATATTAGCTGGTGTAATTTGAATTGTCTGAAAGGCATATTTGTTTGACTATTGGAAGGGATATTTATGCACTTTTGCTTCTAATGCTGCTGCTGAAGTCTAGTGAAATCATATACATCGCTTTATGCATCAGGTCTGATCATCCATTACGTTTTATTCATGTCACGTTCTTTGTTTCTGTTTTAGTAATTGCACTGGATTCAATATTTGCGTCATTTCTCATAAAAAGATTCATTATAATTCCAATTTAGCACTATAATTATTACTATCACAACTGCGGCTCTTACTATATACCTATATCATGCTAAACAAAGGCCCACCAGCGGCCGAGCGGTAAAGTCGCTGAACACTGGTAGTTCGGTCCGAGGTTCGAATCCCGCGAACGGGCTGGCTGCATGGGTGTTTTCGTGGTTTTCCCCATGTGTAACGTGTATACGAGCCAGTTTCCCTTAGAAAATCCCCACGAAGGCATCCCTCCGCTTAGGCAGATAGCCCTAGTGTGCTTTGCCATAATTAATTACACACACATGCTAAACAAAACTTTGCTCCCGTGGAAACGCCATTAGACATCAGGTTGTCTGGGTTCAGGACCCTACCCCTAATCGAATACAGTTATACTTTCGAGTAATTTTCAAATTTAATAAGCGATTTAATATTTTGTTTGAAAAATATAATTATATTTAGGTAGTAAGAGAAGGTGGTTAAATAGTTAACGGACTTAACTAGAGCTGGTGTGTAACACGTACATAAGTGTCAATAAAAGAGCTTAATGCATGTAATATAATTCAATGAATAAAATTACAGATTCAGGTTCAGGCTGTAGTGCAGCGGACACCCACAAAAATAAATACACTAAATAAATACACTAAAAATAATGAAATAGTAAGCAATATAAATAATACAAGTATTTACGTTTGGGCCACTATGCTGGGATTTAATATTGCAACTGGCCTTTCATTGTTATCTGCGCTACAATAATTATAATTATAAAACCTAATTTCAGAGTTAGGAATGCTCCTCATCTTAATGTGAAAATGTATAAGAATGCTTTAATTTGATTTGGTGTGGTGTGGTGTATTTAATTATGGCAAAGCACACTAGGGTTATCTGCCTAAGAGGAGGGATGCCTTTCGTGGAGGACTTTCTAAGGGAAACTGGCTCGTATACACGTTACACATGTTACACATGGGGAAAACCACGAAAACACCCATGCAGCCAGCCCGTTCGCGGGATTCGAACCTTTAATTTGATTTGGACATAACCGAAAAAAAATTAAACCTTATAATAATAAGGGTAATCCTTATAATAAGTATCTATTAACTATTAAAATTAATAAATAACTTAATAATATAATTATAAGTATTATAACTTAATAAAAATCCTTATAATAAAATAATTATAATGCACGTTTTTTAATACTTAATTAATACATAAATTAAATTGCATTTATCGGGATTATTTAACCAGTTAAATTTATCAGAAAATTTTCATTAATTATGCAGAGAATTATCATTTAACAGAATATATTTAACATACAATTTTCATTTGGCACTGCAATTCTCAATATCTTATATATACAACTACCTTTTCTTTAATTAATAAATAGTATTTTTACTTAGAAATCATCCTTTAAATATTAAAGCTTTTGATCTGGTTTAAAGCCAAACATTCAAATGTTGTATGCAAGCACGCTTTTATTAATTATATATAAAATGTAAATTAATGTGATCTAGAACGTTATTTGAGGATTTTTATCTATGCTAACCGTGAATAAACAGTAAATAAATATTGACAAATATTGAGTTTCACACTGCTCAAGTGATGAATATTTGCGGATGTTCCATATATGCGTGCATATTATTAATTTTTATGATAATGGTAATACTTTTGTAATCTTGTTAACATGTCTATTATATATATATGTCTATTATATAACATGTCTATTATAGTTATTGATACAGCTGTTAGAGAATCTTAATTGATACGTCATGACATAATTTCACTCACCGAGAAACTATGTTACTAACCGAGAGCCCGAAAATAGTTGTTCCATTTCTCCCGAAGGGTATGGTTTGCTCATTTACTTCATATTTTTGCCATATGAATACAAGGGAAAACTTTTAATTAATTCGTATATCATAACAACATCGTACGGGTAATTTTGCATTCTTAACATTCTTCCAGATATGCTTTAAGCTTGGTATTACCTATAATCAGTTTACGAGGTTAGTTTTGTTATAGGAAATGAGAGCTTAGATTATTAGTTTAAACTTGTCCTTTTCTATTGCCTATAGTATTCAGTGTCATAAAAAAGAAATGTTTCATGGAATAATAAGAAAACAACTATAATGATTGTGTGTGGCCAATTAAAATAGTCAATTTCTAATCTCTTCATTTGCCATATTTTGTCGTTCATAAGTTCAGAGCCTAAAAGAAGTATAAGTTTGATATAATCGGAGAGATTAAGTGATGTACTTTGTGGTCGAAGATTGTCTTGAACACTATTATTCATTGATAATGCACTATTTGGAATAAAATGTGTCGTGCAGAGAAATAGATAAGCCTAGCTATAGAGAGTGATTGCACATTTTTAGACGATGTCGATAAAGAATTTAAATAGTGTCATTGTCTGAAATAAGCATTTCTGGTAAAAGTTTGTTGTTTGAAATGAGAAATATTGTCTGCTACTTTTCAATTTATTCTTTTTTCAAAATTTCGCTTGTAGGCAAGGAAAAATTCGTCAGTCATTACTTGTACATAGGAAGAAGACTCTAAACGAATTCCCGAAAAAGATACGTATTGTTTCTAATATTTCGAAAGTTAATCGTCAATAGTACGAAAAAATTCCGCCGACGCAACAATAAATAAAATAATAAATAAAGATTTACAACTTAAAAAAGCTTAAACATATAATATTCACCAGCTTTTGACGAGGGATGTCGTTCAACTCAGAAAGCAATTTGAAGAACTCTGTATGAAAACTACTAATTTGAATATAAATAGATATACTTTGTGACCTTTGGTGGAACACGGGTTTACCTAAACTTCTGCAACAAATCGGGGTCAGTTTATTCTCCAAACCGAAGAGAAAAAATGCACGATTCAAAAAAGCATTTGTGATTGTCACAGGATCCTCTTACAATGGAAATTTTAAAATAAGGAGCGTTGAACAAAATGTTAAACTTCACATAAAATCAAGAGAAAGTTTTACGTCCGACATGTACAGAAGGAATTACATTTCTTTTTCCCAATGACTTTTAAAGAAAGAAACTTCATCAAGACAAAGCAACAGATCATACTTCGAAAAGTACCATTCCATTCCTTGAAAAAATGGAACCTAATACAGGTATTGCATATATAGCTTTCCAATGCATTTATGCAAAGTCTCTTGACGTTTCACATATGGGCTATGCTTTTTGTTAAGCACAAACAGCTAAATTTAAGCGCAGACCCACCAAGACTGATGGACTCTGAAAAGTATTGGAAGAGGAATCGAAATCATAACCCATGAAAATTTTAAGAAAGACCCTTCTGTCATGGAAAATCCCGATCTGGACATCCCGATATAGATGACTCTCCGCATTTTTTTTAAATAGAATTTTGGTGGACCTGCCAATTAATTATTGCTGAAGAAATAATAATTTTAGATAGAATGATGCTCGAATGAATATATTTAGACTATTATTCGTTTTATGCTTATTTTACTTTTTAACAAAATTACAGAGAAAAAACGTACGTTACATTGTAGTACAAGATACAGTTAAAGTTACTATTACAATAGTATATTTAAAAAAAAAGTGAAATCATTTCACAAGTACTACTGCTGAAGAATCATTAAGTTATTTTGAAGTACGAGATATGAAAATTGTGCAGTGTCCTCGCCTGGACTCGAACTCCGGACCTTCCGAATATGTGTTTACTGTGCTTCCAGTTACACCACGAAGACGTGTAGAAGGGTAGGAGAAAATATCTTATATACTCACCGTTTTAAAGTGCGACTGTCGATGAAAGGATCCAATCTCCAAATCCTTGGGGTGACAAATTGTCGTCCACTACATTTTAGTACGGTGCCATTGTAGAATCATTAGTTTGTTTGTTTTTTTCTTGGTGGTGACAAGTTGTTGTCCAGCTCATTTTTTTTAGTTCGTGTGCCACTGCAGAGTCATGAAGTTTTCTTTGATGTAGAAGACATAAAAAATGTGCAGTGCTCTCGGCGGGACTTGAATCTGGAACTCTCGAATACGCACCCAGTACGAAGGCATGCTGGAATGCCACTACGAAGGCATGCTGGAAGGAGAGAAAAAAAGCATTATATGTTTCCATATGTTTGTGTAGTTCCATCATAAAGATGATGACATTCGGCGATAGCGTGAATTAATTTACGTACATGTTTCCCAAGATACATCAACTTCAAAAGTCCTACACGAAGGCATCCCACTACTTACGGAGGTAGACATCGAGTGCTTTGCTATGATAAAAATAAATAACTATGTGTCTAAATGCGTATTTGTATAAAATTGTTCACCAAACTGCCCTACGTTGAATGCATTTTTCAGGTCTCATGTTTAAAAAAAATAATGAGAGCCAGTTCATGTTCAATAAAATGCAAGTTGAATTCTATAATTTATACAATATTTTTTCACCTAAAACATTTTCAGATTTTTTCCGAAAGTTCTAATTAGTTTTTCTTTCGTATTTGCTATTTCTCTCCTTCTACGTATTACGTTGGGCAAAATTACAGTTATTCTGATTCGCCTTACACGATATTAACTCATCGAAACATCATAAAAAAAGATGAGCACTTTTAAATAGTTATCTTCTTACAAAAGAAGTAGTAGCTAAAAATTACAATTGCCTGTATTTTCAATTTGCCTCTTTTTGCATGTTATTTATATATTATTTCATGTTCCGCTATTTATTTTGTTCGAGACAATATGTTTCTTTCTTGAAGCAAAGAGCACTGTAAATGAAACGCTATCTTCCCGAAGTTACTGCATTTCTCTTATGTCATGTATTTCTTTCATTGATTCTCTCACTCTGTAATTTACGTCGTATCTTTCGATTCTGCGGCGGTTTAATGTTAATAATTAAATATGCAGTTATGTGCATTGTTCCTTTTTTGCGTATATAATTTCGCAAGAAGCGATTGCATTCGCGTGTAGTACCAGAAGTTAAACTTTGTTTTCTCATAAGCAAAGTCGGAATTGGTATATTCTGTTTTTTTCTTCGAAGTAATCTATGGATCTGTTTACAACTAAAAGAAGATTAAGGACATCTTTTCTATTGCATATAATTGCATTTGCCGGAGATATGAATAGTGAAAGGTATTTGAAATTTGCAAAGGTTTTTCCTTGATGTCAATATGCCTTTAATAGCTTCTTTTTTAGAAAACGGTTGGTAAAGTTTACATAATGTATGCTAAATGAAATATTAAAAAACCTAGTTTGTTGTACAGCAATATGTGTGTTTTGCTGAAAAAAAACAACCACAAACAATCCTCTTTATGTGAAAAAATTACATTTGTTCTTTTGCACGAAAAATTACTGATGTTGAAACGACAGATTTTGACAGGTTTCGTAAGTTCAGATTTTGTTTACGCGTGTGGTGTTTAAAAACCGTCTGTACTTCGAAAGTGGGAAAAACATATTTATGAAATAAAGTATAGTAAATTCTCTCCTAAACGGCGCCTACTTGATTGGTGATGTTAAATTAACTTCACCTTTGAAGTTAGATTAGATTAAAATTAAATTTAGAATTAGAAATTTTGATTTATGAGATAAAAATACATGTAATGAGTTAAAAATATGAAGATTTAAACTCGGAAATTATTTGTATCGTGTTTCTGCCCCCAACATAACAATCCTTATCTAACCAATGTACCAATGAATTATATAGATAGAGTATGGAAGTTAAACTACCGATCTTTTTTTTTTAATGCGTTTGATGTGTGAGCTTTACAGGTAGTACCCGTAATTTATTTTCAGAAAACAATGCATATTGAAGATGATAGATTTACTTTGTCTTGAAAAGCTGATACTTTCCTTCGTTATTAACGTAAATTCGGACCTATGACCATGTTAATACACTGGTGTGCAAAAATTAAGGACGAGACTGTTTTTTCAATATAACTTTGTACAAAAGCTTTCCAAATCAACACATTCAATACCGTAAGATCCCCAATACGTAAGGACATGAGTAATGTAAGCAACACTTACTAAAAGAGAAATCAGAGGGATAAAAAGAAGCTTTATTGAAAACGTAGCATCGAGCGCAATGCGACTGAAGGCCGAAACATCCCTGTGATGGGAGTCCAGCAAGAAACATCCGGTCTTTAATAGGGGATATGATCTCCCCTGACTGCTAGGCAGGTTTCACAGCGTCTGCCCATGCTGAGAATGAGGGTGTCAATGAGTTGTTGAGGCATTGCGGCCCATTCGTCTTGCAGCGCCAATTGAAGCTCCGAATCGTTACTGGTGGTAAGGTACGAGCTGCGAAGCGTCTGCCTAGAAAATCCCATACATGTTCGATGGGATTGAGATCCGGAGATCGTGCCGGCCAATCCATACGTTCAATATCCTCACTCTCTAACAGCTGTTCGGCGGCTACTGTGCGATGACATGGTGCATTGTCCTTCATGAAAAGGAACTGCGGATCCATAGCGCCTCTAAAAAGACGCACATTTGGAAGAAGAATCTCGTTACAATAACGGATCCCGTTGACCGAACCTGCGTCGAAGATGTGAAGGTCTGTACGACTATCAAGCACGATACCTCCCCAAACGAGAACACCGCCACCTCCATACCTGTCCCTTTCAATGATGTTCGAGGGATGATTGCGGCTTCCCCGCTCTCTCCAGATGAGTATGCGATGAGAATCGCTACTCAGACTGAATCTGCTCTCATCTGCAAGAAGTACTCGTCCCCATTCATTGTCTCTCCAATTTCGGTGTTCCCGGCACCACAGAGAACGCCTTCTCCGATGGGCAGGCGTTAGAGGTACACACCCTACAGGGCGTCGTGCAAACAGACCACCACCGTGCAGTCTTCTGGCCACGGTAAAACGCGATATCGGTCGTCCAGTCGCCTGTGTCGTGTGTCTAGCGATTTCTCCTGCTGTCTGCCGCCTGTTTCTTCTGGCCTGAAAGGCAATATACCGGTCATCTGCGGGTGTGTTTTCTCCTGAACGACCACTACTAAACTCCCGGATAGCTGTTCATGTAGTTTGAAATTGTCTCCAAAGTCGTGAAACGATGCTGTGAGCAATTCCGAACTCTGCAACCACACTTCACACTGCGGCCTTCCTCCAACTTCCCAATGATTTGACCTCCGGTAAAAGCATCCTGATGTTGTCTAACAGATTGATTATTCGCCATTTCTCGCTGAGGTAGCAATTCGGTGTGATTTTAATTGCTATACTGCGTGCAATCTCTTTGCCAGAAATACTGATCTTACACCGACAACATGCTTTATACTACTCAGACACTTCCCCATTACGTCTACCTGCATATCTGCGCATGTGCTACCGTACATCACCTTACTTAATCTCCTGATTGGTCTTTCTGTCCGCTCTGAGTCTTCGTTCAGCTGATATGCTAATTTTCGACTTAATTTTTGCACACCAGTGTAGATAACGAGTCGAGTGCTGGAACATTTTCGGTCATAAAATAGGTCCGGAGAAAGGGGCTTACAGCTTGGATTTACTTTATATTTTCCGAATAGATTATTATCAGTAAAGAGGTGGTGCAGGCTTCGGGGGATTCCGTCTGTTTTTCTTCACTCTCTCAAGATGTCAATTAAATACTCGAACATGTACTAGGAAGGGAGAAACAGGAGATAGGGAATATGATGATGAAGACGATAAGCAGAGTAAGAAAGTCACGTGGAGATAAGCTGACGAAAGATTGCAGATTTTCATAAAATTTGCCGAGAAATGTTCATCTATGTCTGCACATGAGGTTATGAAACTTTAGTAAATTTGCATACTTTTAATAACTTACTTTTTAAAAATACAGCAAAAATCTTGTATGTAGGCAGACATTTTAAGCTTTATGCCACGAGACTAAAAACTTGCAGCCTCTATGTGTAGGGTAATATAAAGTATTGCTTAATTTTGTATTCTAAAGTATAAAATCATGGGTATATGTTTTTAATAATCTGTACGATTTTCGAATTTATTTATTTAATTGTGTCCGATAAAGATGGACGGGCAACGGACTTCTCATGTTGGAATTTCTACATATCGCATCACAAAACATGAAAAAATAAGTTCTAAAAATACATATTCAAATGTCCGGAAAACTCTGGGATCATTAATGTCTCGTTGCTGCCTATTAAAAGAGATCCTTCGGTAAATGAGGCAAATGCTTTTAAAATTATTTTATTTGAATAATTCAACATTCATGAAAAGTTGTTAATTTTCATGCATATCTCTCAAAATCTATAAATTTAAACGCATTTTAATTTTTTCATGAATTCAATTTTTCAAGACATTTTACTTGAAT
This sequence comes from Stegodyphus dumicola, assembly GCF_044657685.1. NCBI lineage: Eukaryota > Metazoa > Arthropoda > Arachnida > Araneae > Eresidae > Stegodyphus > Stegodyphus dumicola. Next base: position 90,060,182 of record NC_140772.1, on the reverse strand, counting down.
AAATTTATAATTCTAAATATTTATGGCTTATGTTATAGAAATCGAAACATTGCGAATCATCCAAATTAGCCTGTTATCCGTAAACGGAGTCTTAAATTTTTCCAGATGAAATTTTACACATTTCCTTTATTTCAAAATTAACGGTATTGTGACATCCGATACTACTGTATTTCAGCAACAAATTCAGTTTAAAATTAACTTCAACCGTTAAGAAATTACAATAGAATAAGAACAGGTAATTTCTTTTTTTTTAAATTACCTGGATATAATTTATCTGCGCTTCCCTCGAATGTAGTAATAAGCATTATGTTCGTGGTAGCTATGCTATCACATTTAAAATTTAAACAAGAAAATACCTTGTTGAGGAGAATTACATTAGATTATATGTATTTGACATTTATAGCCTTTCGTACATTTTATATGTACCACTATATAATATATATGGTAAAGACCACCTATATTTCTGCAGGGTAATATTAATTGAATAGAGGTTTCTATAAATGGTGAATATACTTCTAGGTAGGTATAAACACTTTCTTACTAATAATCTTAAGTTGGAAGCATCTTAAGCTCAGTGTAAATAGAAAAAAAAATATATAACTTAACACGTGTGGCTTCTCAATAGATTTTTTGCGTCTTAGTTTACTCATTTAAGCATTTTTTATATATTAGGAATAAGCACGAAACCATCCGGATTAATATGAAATTATTAAAGATTGAAATATTATTCTGAGATTTAAAGTTATAGACATTGGTAACAGCTGATCGTTAAAGGCTTTGGAATGAGCCCAAGAGGTTCCAAGCATTAATTTATTTAACATATTAGCTGCAAGCGTATAATGTCTCGTGAGCTTTACTATCCTAATCTATGCTCGACGTTAATAGACCGTTTAGGGAATTATCCCTATGTACGACAAAGTTAAGAGAAGGTTCTAAAGAACTCTTGATTAACTCAAATAAAGTTCCCAAATAGCACCAACTCGTACTTATAAAAGCCAATTCTTTTCGCTTAATTAAAAAGGTAAGGAATAATTTTAAATTAAATAAAGTTCAGTTAGCCTAAGGGCTTCATAGGTTAATTATTGCGCAGGTTTTTTCCGACTCGAAAAATCGGCGTAAACAAGCTTTATGGCAAGAAGCGCTCAACGTCACATTAAGAAATCAAGATAGTAGCGTGTACTTCAAGCAGGCAGAACACGCTTTAGATTCACCTTCCTAAACCTTCTCTTAAATACTAACTTCTTTCCTTCTCATTTGAATATAAGCGCCCTATATCATTTACAATCTGGCAAGAAAGTATCATTTGAAAGCAAGAGCGATAAGAAAGCTACTTCCATATGAGATATCTGGTAAGTGAATTAAATAAATTCCCACAATCGTTTAATTTACTCACAAGTAAATTAACTGAGTTGATCTGAATCAGTAAACAAGAAATCTAAATTTATTTGTTTAAGAAATCTAAAATGTTATGTTTAGCGATTCTTTTTTCCCTATTTCACAAAAGACAGTTTAATTTACACTGATTTTAATATGAGTTTAAGGAATTAGAAGAACATTGTCAATAAAGGCTTGAAATGTGAATATTACCTCTGCAACTTTATTGAAAGTTTGTACTACATCATGTCCCATCTTTTAGTCAACGTCTGACAAATGCTGTTTCTTTAAACACAGTAGTTGAATGAAATTTTGACATGGCATGCTATTGCCATTTATAACAGTAATGTCTACATCATTTAATTATCTGTGCTAGTCATAATGTTACCAAAAGTTTCAATAAAATAAAATCGTGTCGTGAAATACATGGATAAATATCGCGAAGGTCCGTCAGCCAAACAATAACCTATTGATTCATAAAATAAAGATTTTTATTCCAAAGGGACAATTTGCCCAGAAGGACTATTAATTTCTTTATGGCATTTTTCGACGATTCACTACAAGCGTTGTTTCACTTTTCAAATTGTTGGAACCAAATATTATCGTCCTGTATTATATTTAAAAAATTATTACATTTAAGATATATTATTTAAGATTATTACATTATTATATTTAAGAAAGTAAATAATGAAAAATCTGCATAAATGCACGTATGTTTCTCACATTATGATAAAACAACGGTAATTATTAGAGCCATCAAATTTTGAATAATATAATCCTCTTGCGAATATGGGCATCTAGAAGCCCAAATTTGAAATTTGGAATTTGTTTTATCATCGATTTCATATTTCGTAAAATTTTAACGAATTTTTGATTAACAAACTCAAGGATTTCAAAGCGAGAAATGGCAACGTTGTACAGAAAAAACATTTTTATCTCCAACGCGTGAGACTGTGTATCGGAAATTCTAAATATAGTTAGATTCTAAAGATAAACTTCTCATTTCAAAACTATTTTATGATATTGCTCATTAACTAAATTTTATGGTTTAAGTGCGAAGAACACGTTATTTAATAAATGAGTGTAGCACACAAAATGATAAAAGAATTTAAAATTTAAAATCTGATACCTCATTTTTTCTTCGAATGAAATTCTATTTCGAAACAAATATAAGTTAAAAAATTAACTTTTGATGTACACATTTTTAATAGATTTCTTGTTAAATGCCAAATATTCATTTATTAATAATGATACCATAAGAACAGCCTTCTAAACAGAAAAATAAAATAAGCAAAGCCTGCAAATCCAGGAAAATTATTACATGCCGTCTGAATTTTACTTCGGAATTTTAAAAATCCGACTTAGACCTTTCGGTTAGAAAATTACTTTTGCCTATACTTCTCTTTCGAGTTATCATCTCAATAACAAAATTTTTTACACAAATAAAGCCCTTCTTTGGACGGGTTATCCACTTGGAAAAATCTCGACAAAAAACGTAATAACAGAAACATTTTCGTGGTCATTCTACACGTAACATGAATACGAGCCAGTCCCATTTGAAAGTCTTCCACGGAAGCATCTCTTCTTTTAGCAAATCACCCTAGGACACTAGTTTTGGTAAAAAATTCAACTAATATGCTATTTCACACAGCCGGATGTTTTATGTCGCATTGTAACTTTAACATGATTACTTAATATTTTTGGCTAGCTTATATATACATGATTCTGCCTTTTTTGGGCTGAGTTGGCACTTAAGTTCTGTTTTCTTGTCTTGCTCTGGTTATAATAAATGCACGACTAAAATGCAGACTAATATAATTAATAATCCATAAACTATCTTTAGACAAGCTCTCTTAAGTGTAAAACATAAAAGATACTTTAACATAAAAGCATATCACATTCACTCTTATAAAAATTTACCAATGTAAACAAAAAGGTAAGATACATAAAACGACCGAAAAAGTATGCAACTTACTTCTCATTTAAACAGCTTTACCATTTTTGGACAAAAATACAGCTTGCACGTTCCGAATTCCATATAATCTTCGGTCCAAGATCTTCCCGAGTGAATCCAGCCAGTGCCAACCTCTGAACCGAGAACTTCCCAAGTGCATCGAACTAAAAAGTGACTTCGGAAGCATGACTATTTTTCTCGGCTGCGGTACTCCATTTTTATGACCCCTTCTGAGATCAGAAGCTATCAGAGATGGAAAAGACTCCAGTTTTGAAAACAAACTACAAAAAGGTTTAAGGCAGAGACATTTTCTTTGTGTGTAGACAGGAACCCAATTGAGATTTACAGCATAGGAAATAACTCCATATTTTTACTGTCTAAAAGTACTCTAGCAAAATATGATTTTTTGATAAATGTTCCAAAGCAAACAGAGCCTGCTCTTTTTATGGCTGAACAATATTACGAGACGATTTTAAATTTGTATTACATTTTTCGAAACATTTCAAATAATATGCTTCGTTGTTTAAGAATGAAAACACTGAAATTACTGGCATTTTCATTTTTACAAAAAAAAAAAAAAAGTCACATGAAGTAATAATTGATACGACATACATTTGGAATGAACTTTAATGAAAGCATTTACTAAAAATGCAAAATATTACACAAACTATGTTAAGTGATCTAGGAAAGAATATAGCTTCTATGGAAGACTTCTATAAATATAAAAGATAAAAATGGTTTTTCGCTTATTTCTCCCATAAATTCGACAGCGGATTGCCTATTTTTCGGGATAGACTATTTGCCTTATCGACAACTATCTGACTGCATGGTAGACTATCTGCCTTCATGCGGGAAACGCGTCTGAATACATGGGAAAAATAACTGAGAAGTCAATAGTGTAGCCAATCTTTTTAGACGGTGAGTCATTGTGAAAATACTAGTGTCAGAGTATTTATCAAAATTAGAAGTCTTTAAAAGGAATAAATCGCATTTTTGTGGATATGCCAGAATGGGAAAAGAAATAAATCAATCCATTTGTTTCAGTAAAGGTCATTACAAAAAAAAATGTCATTTTATTTCGTTGTCTTATTTAAAAATTAAAATACGATGTCTATTAAAAATGGACGATTCAGCATTATTCAATTCACATTATTAATATCAAGGAAAACAGTAATTTGCTTTAAGCAGAAAAAACAAAAAGCAAACCAAAAAATTAAAAGATATGAAGGATTAGGATTGAATTATTTGTGTTTCAACAAAATGCTCGAGATCTGTCTAAATGAGGGAAACGATGCCTTCCTAGAGAACTACTTAAAATTAACTGGTTTGTTTCATGTTAGTTATGGAAAAAATACGAAAAATCCAATATAATTGGCATTTTTGTTAGAGTTTGAAAACAGGCGCAAACAATAGTCCTTGGAATTCCTCCCGCTCGCAGCTGCTGGGCTATTAATGGTAGAGGAACCTGCTTTCATTTGGGCGTCCCTAAACTCCAGACTCATTTCTTTACGAAAAATATGTGATGTAGACACCACATGAATTCTTTGCACAGCCCCTTAAATTATATAAATTTCTTTCTTCAATTAATTTAAACTTGTTTCCTCGAATTATTCTAACTTAATTAATCCATCCAAGTTGGCAAGTTGAAAATGGCATGTAAATTTGCAAATTATAAAATTAAATATCCCGCTTAATTTTCTCATTGGGAGTCAATGTTTTCATATTTTAAATTTTTCATAAAGTGTACTAAATCTTTCCCAAATTTAAAAGAACCGGAAGACCACATTAAAAATTAGATTTCGTTATTTGAGCATTTTTTTTGTAATTGGACGCTACTGGAACATGAATACTTTCCTCATTTAAAATACTTCTGTAGCTGGAAATGTATGACTACGAACACTATTGCAAAATAAAGGCCGGATAGAAAGACTTTTTAAGCCGGGGTATATATATATTTTGTACTGCCGACTGCAATAAAAAAGGTGGGTACACAGTTAGATGGTACAGCAGTTCCAAACCCAAATTTCAAACTTTACGGCTAGACGTCTTTGAGTTATGTGAAATGCATACTTACTTATGCGTGCAGACGTTAGGAAAATATCCATTTTTAATGCATTTTACAATCCATTTTGGAATAAAGAGTTCTTTATTCAGTCACTAAGTACAGACATCACGCAAACAAACTCAAAATGAATTTGAGACGGTTAAAATAAATATTTCCTTTGAAACATGAAAACCTGAATTTTTGTTAATTACAATGCTTCGTTAACTTCTTTCAACGAAGCAAAAAAAAAAAAAAAAAAAAAAAAAAAAAAAAAAAAAAAGATGTGATTATAAAGGAAGACGCTTAGAGCTTTTTGATATTGGAGGTTAATGTCTGGTTTCCTAAACCAAGCAAGTAGTCATGTCGTACTGCTTTCTGAGTAGGGCACAGGTATGCTATTTAAACGAATATTTTACTCTGGTGACAAAATCAGTGAATTAAACTGTAAATTTATTCTTTGCGCTTAATTTATCGTTTAAATTACCGTAATTACTTGAAGAATATGTCATTTGTATCTATTTTTATATAGAGTATTTTTTATATAGAACAGATATACAATGTACAGAGTTTTAAGTTCTTTGGTAACATAAATTAGATACAAAACTCTGAAGGACAAACTGTGAATTATCAGTATGTCTTGCAAGTACCACAGAGACAGGGAAAGGGTGAAAAGGATCCCTTTATTAACTCAAATACAGATTAACAGTCAGCACCAACACTTGCTTACGGAAGCCAACAATTACTGTTTAAATAAAAAATAACTGATGAATGAATAAATTAAATAATAAAAATAAGTTAGCCTACTGGCTTTAAAATTAAAATAGCACGCAAGCTATCTCTGACCTAAGGTCGGTATAAACAGGTCTAATTGCAAGAGTAACTCAACGCTGTAGAATATTAATCTCAAGAGAATCAGTTCAACAACGTGGCCTTCAAGCAGTCGGAACACGCTCTGAATCTACCCTCTAAAATCTTCCTTTAAATAGTCTACTCTTTCTACCTCATTTGAATATCGTGCCAACTAGAAATTTACATTATGGCATGAAAATATAAATTAGGGCGATACAATAGAAAATTAACATAAAATAACTGATTAGAAACTTAAATTGCATTAAATGCTTATTCTTTTAATAATTTGAAATAGATTACAGAAGTCTTGAAAGTTCGTGTTTGAAATTCCTGAAAATGATACTCAATCCTGAATATATACATATGTAACAAATGCAAATTAATTTTGACTGCATGTATCTTTTGTTCGTCTAAAGTAATTCCTGCAGAAAATGGAATACATAGTAGCACCTGGAAGTCCCAAACCGTAAACAACTCGTAGCCTGAAATAATTACTTCCGCTTTGTTAGGATTAAGCTTCTAATAAATACACATTTTAAGGCTGAATATCATATAATACCAGCCCCCTGCTGGGTAGAATATTTCGGAAAAGTGCATCTTGAAACAAGTGGGAAGTTCATTCCATCCTAATCAACTATTAAGACGCAAAGGCGGAGTTGGCTCGTACCCAAATGGAAAGCAATGCTCCTAAGCTCGACCTAATGAGCTAGGTGCTATCTAATGAATTATCACATAATATAGATAAGGGATGTCATTACAACTAAATAAATTTTATTAACGTCTCAAGATAAGATACACAGTAATATAACGGAATAAATAATGCTATGATGAAGACTGAAAACGCTCTGAGACATAGTTCGGAATTTGGAAACATATGTTATTTTTCCGGAACTCTCGTACTTAACGTAGACAATGCTAGACAGGAAAATAAAGAATGTAGCAGATAGATACTACTAAGCGGGGAGGGGGGAATGCTTTAGAAAATAGCGTCAGTACACTGTGGCCGCGCTTCCTGAATGGAGATGGAACAGAGGGTCACGCAAAACTCCAATCACAAGTGAGATACTTTCGGCACTATAGTGATAGATGCGGTTAATTAATGATGATTTCGCGTTTTTTCTGTTACTGTTTGTTGCTTTCACCTTTTTCAACATCTTTTTTTTTTTTTTTTTTTTTCTTTCCCTTTCTCCTACTCTGCCACAAACGAAACAATTCATGCAAAAGTGTTCTACAGAATTAAAAGAAAAACTAAAATTCCCAAACAAAGCGTTCTGTGAAAAACAGAATTGTGTAATTCCAACCACAAATATACTTTATGGGTTTATGCTTATTCATAGATACTTCCTTATCATTTAATATGACGCGTGCACTTTCACAATATGCGTGACGTTATGAATGAAAGGTATATTTCTATGCTGAAAGAAAATTGGCACCAGAATGAATATTTCTTTTCACTGGATGCGTTTTTAAGGGATGAAGAAATAAAACCGATGATTATTTGCACGGCATGTTGTTCAATAATTGAGGGTTTAGGTCCTCTGGGTAATTGCACGTTTCGAAGGTGTTGTATTGGGCTTTGCTAATAATTAAGTTTCGTACGCACATAGTTTCCTGGATGCTTCTTTTATAGGGTGCTTAACATGCGACGAATAGATTGTTAATGCTGCTTTATATGCGATTTTCGCTTTGTATCGAGAAACGATATCGAATCTGAAATCGTTTAATTGTTACTGTTAATGGAATATTTTTTCATGCTTTTCGAAGAAGGTGGTGAATCACAAGTTTCCATGCTTTCAAGAATTGCCCATTATCTCGTTTTAATAAAGTGACATTGATTTAGTTTTTCCGCTTAGAAAACTATAAAAATTTTCTCGATAAAACTGTACTTCGCAAAACAAATAGTTTGCCTGGAAGGAAGGGAAAATTATGCGTTTATTCAAATAAAATAATAATTTAATTTCTTGGCATTCATAGGAAAGGATGTTAAACTAAGTACGAAGTTTCGAAGGAAGCGCAATTCAAGTATGGTAATTTTGTTACACATGTGTTAATTGTATTAGTTGCGTGTATTTTTAAGTGTTATTAAACATGTGATACAAATCAATGCATCGATAATTGTCGTATTTTAATCGTTGTAGAATGATCCTTATTACTAGTATATATATATATATATATATACATATACATCCAATATACATCCTTGTGTCTTCAGTACATACGGCATTTTCTATTGTACTATTTAAATAAAATAGTTCATTTGTCAGGTAAATTCAAACGTGAATTCTAAGATCTTTTATGTATGTAAAAACAGAGAAAGCCGACAAGCGAAGAATACCTAATGATGTTACTTTTTACACAAATTAATTACTTTAAGATTTAATTATTCTTAAATCCAATATTCTTCATTTACGAAAAGTATGCAAGAAAAACGGAAGGGTTTCAGATTTTAACGGTTGCCCAAAAGGATTTGTTAAGGTTGTTCTGCGCTCTCGCTGGCTCGCAATCTACCAGTCTGCTCTTCATTCGCTTCTGCTAACCAAATATATTATTATTATTTTATTATTTTTTGCCTTATTATTAAGCAAAATTTTCTTCGCACTTACGCCATATACAACTCAACGGTAAAATCATAAAATTTGTAAGAGCAGCATAGCAGCATATGTTTAGATTTTCCGATGCTGTGTTAAGTGCTGGTTTATATTTTCGATTTTTTAAGTTCTTTCAAAGTTCATTCATATTAATGTTCAGTTTCAATAGTACCTCACAAAACACGTTTTTCTCTTTTTATTATTAATTTTTTGTACTTTTTATTTATTAAATATCACTTATGCCAGATAGAATTAAATCCAACAACAAAATCAAAAAATATTTAAAAATAGTACATCTTTGAATTCCCGACAGAACGTTGAGGATACAATATGTATTTTATATTCGCTAAATTATTTCTTTATTACATTTTTCCGAAAGGCAACAATCTCGTGCGATGTTGATAAAAGTGTTTTATTTCGAACTGTATTGCCACTGCTCGTTTTCAAGTCGTTGAGTTTGCTAATCAAAAATTCATTAAAGTTTTACAAAATAAGAAAGAAATATTTAAAAAAATCGAATTTTAAAATTCGGGCTTCCAGGTGCACATTTTCGGGTTGAGAACCACGCTATTTATATTTTAATGGCTCTAAGTACTGTCGATTTTTCATAATGCGAGGTAAAAATTCATGCAGTTTGTTCATTATTTAATTTCTTTAAAAATATACCACGCGATAACATTCAGTATCAATAATTTTAACAATGAATCAGACATCTAAAGTGAACCAATATTTATAGTGGTACGCATAAAATTTCCGTTTTAAATCCCTTTTGAACTAGAAAATATTCACAAATATTTAACACACAAGCAGCTACGCGGCCAGCCTTCGTCTGGCTTTTAAATGTACCGGGAAAATGTCTGAAGTGAACAACAAACGTTAAATTTAAAAACTGCGCAGAATTTTATCCTGACGAACAACTTTATCAAAAAACGTATTTCATGTAACAAAATTACAATGAAATAAGCAATATCCCTTAATACAAATACTAATTATTCTAATAAATATATTAACGAACTTCCCGTTGCAAAATCTTACGAGTTCAAATGGTATAAAGATAGTTAAGAACTCTGTTTCCTAAAACAATCATGCAATTTTTATATAATTAAAATAATAAATAACTAAAATATAATATTAACAAATTACACTGAAATAAGCAATTAATCTCATATTTTCAAGGGAAAAGAGTCAGCAGTCCAGTATCCAAAGCAATGAATGAAAAACGGTTTCAAAGGCCATATTTCTAAAAGAATGAATATATCATCAGAAAGTAATAACCAGTCAAAATTGTGCTTAGTGAATGACACAATTCAAAACATACAAATCTCTTTGCTATTAGCTAATCAAAAGAGAAGGGGGAAAGGAAATTCTTTCTGTTAAAAATGCCTCGCGAGACACATGCACGTCAGAATAAGAAATTGCGATGTACGTGTTGCGTTTCCGAAAATCAAAAGAAAAAAAGCAGCATTTTATTTCATATTTTTACAGTCAGCAGTCCAGTATACAAAGTGTTGAATTAAAAACTGTTGCAAAAACAACATTTCTAAAAGAATAAAACTATTCAAATTGATGCGATTCACATACACTTTCTTTTATTATATATAGAGATTATATCCTGCTTTTTTTTTCATTTTAATCGTTGAATTTTCAAAAATGTTGCTTCATTTTCAATTTTTATTCTGTTGATATCCTTTAAACTAAAACATCTATAATGTTAAAACATTTTCTATTTTTTTACTATTTGATAAAACTATTAAGTAACTCACATGTAGCTTAAATTTTTTATACACTTCACCTACAAATTGATTCCTTATAATGTCAAAATATTGAGATTTTTTTAACAGAAACACCTTAACTTAGAAATCCTTTCTGCAATTTCACATCAAGTAATTTAGACATAATCAAGCTTCGCTGTTAGTCGAGTATAAAGTTACGTCCGAGTTTACAACGTCTGGTGAATGGATTAAATTTAATGGTTCTTTCACTTTTTTTCCCATGTGCAAAGTAATATATCAGACAGTTTCTCTTAAACGAACCTTCGCAAAGACATCTCTTTTGTTATCCACATGTCCCTTCTGTAATTGCTGTAATCGGTTGAATTAAAAAAAAGGCAACCAAACAAAAAAATCAGGATGTATTAACATAATAAAACAAAACACAAAAGGTTTTAAATTTTTTCTTTAGAAAGCTAAGTTTTCGTAAAGTTAAAATTGTTGTCAAATAACAGAACTTCAATTAAATCGCAAATGATATTACGTATTTCGTTGTAATTGATCAATTTTTTCCTCCCTCTCGTATTAGCTTTGACAATTTGGAACTTTTAAACCATCTCTATTACACCATATTCGATTCGCTGTAAGGTTACATTATATAGCAACAGAGTTCTGCGTATGTAATTTCTGGTAATTAACCATGATTCCCAGTTAGCTAGTTGGAGAATTATATCAGTTACTGAACATACTGTACTAATTTATAATATAGAGGATTTCAGGACGGGCAATTACTTTTATTGCTATATGTTTTATCTTTAATTCCGACTTAAGTCTATCATTATAGTTTCCATTTTAATGCATTTTTAGCGCGCCCCGCATCATATTAAATTTATCACTTTACAGTGCATTTTTAGCTTGGTACATAAATATATATACCCAAAACTCAAAAATTCCACCGTAATGTATACACAGGAATTGAAATACATTGAATACATTGAATTGAACATCGCAAATGAAAATGTAAAGTATGAGCAAGTCTTAAGACGCAAGGAAGCTAAACGACACTGAATAGGAATCAATTTGCATTTGTCAGCCATTTATTTCGATTCCAATTAAGCTTACAATTCGTTTCTTTGCGTCATTAAAACATTTAACTTCGCTAAAAAGATCGCCCATTCTTTTTATATATTTTTATTTATTTTTTAAGGATCATAAATTTCAGAAAAATGTCAAAGCTGTTTGAGGTAGATTATGACATTTTACTCTCTGTGTCATTCTTTAATGAGACATCATATATTAAAACGCTTTGAATAACTGCATCTTAAGAAAAACATTGACAGCAAAATGTTATAGGAAAGAATCACATTCAGGGAGTTAACGACGCGTGATGTTCTATCTTCTTTAAACTCGGAAACAGTTTACAAATTAGCGCTTAAGGTTTGTAATACATATTTCGCATTTAAATGGAAAGAAATCGCAAGTTCAAATTCTTATGCCTAATTACCGATGCATTTCATTTTTACTATCATTTCAAATGCGATTTTTTAAGAGATGTAATGTATGTTATAATTATCACAGCAGGAAAGTGAAACGGAAAGAGTTTCGTTAAATAATGTTATCTAGATTTGTAAGAAACCAAAAGTAGAAATGTAATATCTAAGAAATAATATGCAATACATAAACATAAGTTTGGTATTCAGAATTACATGTCTTTAACCGAGTTATACATTACATAAATTGCAAAAAAACGTATCAATATTTTTACGCTGAAAACGAATGATTTTGTTCTTTTAAGAAGGCCTTTAATTGGGCGACTAACTAAATGCATCAGTGAATGGCAAAAATATAAGAAAGAATTAATTATTGAAATGATTTGGAGTTGTTCCAAATAATTAATAATTACTTTGTTTCAAAATAATGTTAATTAAAAAAGCCCTACACTATTCAGATTAAATATAGAAAGTTTCCTATATTACACACTATTAATAAGAAAACTAACGGTAAGTAACATGATATGCTGATAAAAATTCATTCGAATATTTCAAATTCGAGTAGCACTGCTGTCTATTTTGAAAGTTACAAGTTTGAAAGTTACAAGACTATTTTCAAAGTTACGTCTTTACAAGAACCCAAATTAGGATTTTTTGTTTATGTTTTTATTTATCACATTTTGCTTCAACAAGGATTACATAGCTAAAAAATAACGTATTTATTTTTTTTTAAATAAGAATAAAAAGTATGGTTTTCTTCAAAATTAAATTAGACAAAACTGGGAAACAAAACAACTTTATTTGCATTTAATTTTTAGTGTTCTCTGAGTTAAACATACATACACATTTTATACGTTTAGTCTTTACGTTATATGCCACACAACCGACAATAAAGGCTTTTGGATAGTTGGGGAATGTGTTTCTACACCTTTCTTCAAACAGCCGAAAAGTGCTCTGTAGCATTTAGGTCAGGGCTTCTAGGTAGCCAATTCATCACAGAGAAGTCAGAGGCATGCACATCCAACCAGGTAGTAGTAAACCGGGACCTGTGAGAGGTTCAGTTGTCTTTCTGGAATACTCCATTTAAGTGTGAATGATAGGAGAACATAAATGGAGGAAGATGATCGCCCGGTAACTTTACGTACCGAATCATATTGACGGAGATTGGTACAAGTAACCAAAGGTCCCCACACTGCCAAGAGAAAACATCCGAGACCATGATTGAGCTGCCATGGCCTTGTACAATTCCAGCATAGCGCGCAGAACCCATAGCTTCATGAGTCTGAAGCATTATTCTGAGCTCCCCGTTGGTGTTATGTAGTCGGAAGCGAGGCTCATTATTTCGTGCTGCTCGTTTCCACTCCTCTAGAGTCCATTATCTCTGTTCCCTTGCCCAGGCAAGACTTGCAGCTCGATGGCATGCATTAAGCAATGGCACTCGCTCGTGAGTCTACGGCTCCCGAAGCCTATATGGTGAAACGAGCGTTGCACTATCCGTTTACTGACTATACGACTGGCGCCCCGAGTCAGCCGTATAGTCAGTAAACGGATAGTGCAACGCGCCCTGAGTCAGCTAGGCGATAATTTGAGCTAATGTTCGGCTTCGTGGGTTATGTAGCAAAATACGGCTGAGCCGTCTCGCACCACTCTCATTCAAGGCTAATTATACTTTACAAATTGTCTATCGCTACTTTTTCTCTCACATCCATATATTTTTAGTATACTCTCAACATTGTCAACCTTAAAAATCCTATTCCTCTGGCGATTTCGGAAACTGAATGCCCATGAGCCGAGCGCCTATTATTTGCCCGCGATGGTAGATGTCTAAATCAGATGCTTTACCCATATTGGCATTTGAAACGACTGATTAACAATAACCATGGTACTAGCTATTTATGCAGTTGCGACAACGCCCTCACGTGAGCATAAATGCGGTGCAGACCTAAAACAATTTGCACGATATGTCTATCCCTAATTCAGTGGCACTTCAGTGTAATTAATATTGCTTAGTGAGCAGCATTTTTATTTGTAAACTAAAACGTTTTATTTACAAAACATTTATTATCTTGAATATACAAGCTTTTGTCTTGAATAGAATAAAGTTGAAATCACTTTAAAATTAGACAAAATTAAACTTAGATTGTCAGTAGTCTTTCTTACTTACTGCTAATATACTGAGGGAACTACTAGAGTAACAGAGATTCTCTACCTCATTAAGCCATTTCAAGCTTAAACATAGAGAGTTAAAGTAATTCTGATGTAAAAAAATAATAAGATTGTGAATTCACTTGCTTCCTATCCTGTCCGCAATAAAGAGTCAGCTCGAAGTTTAATGCAAACATGTTAAATGATTATTCGAATGGTTGAGGAAATATTATACGCCATGGAGGTACCTTAAGTGGATATGCCACAATGCACTGGTTCCACACACTGCTAATTTTAAGATAGCCTTATAATTAATGTAGTAAGGAATCCCGTTTATTCTTAACAAGGAGGCGTCTATACTGACTTGCAGAATAACTCTGGGAGAAATTTATATTATATCCGCGGATTAACAACATGTCATACGTGTGATAAGGAAAGCACTGTTATCCTTACGTGGCTTAATACTTGACGAAATAAATTCCTAAATAGTACCTATATTTTTACTTTCTAACGCAAGTTGCTCTGTCTATAAATCACTCAGTTACAATACGTTAAAAATTCATGAAATATATGCAGATGTGGGAATCGCCTGAGATGACATTCTTTTATATGAACATCCCAAATGCTTTGCAATAATTACTTCATGATGTAGGATTTTGCTGACATAGGAATCAAAAGATTATAAAATTTCTTTCAAGCAAGACGTGATCAGCTAGTTAGAAGTGCATTGGCATGCTTATAGAGTGTATTATAATGACCAAATAGGACCTTAAAGAGAGACTACGTATTTACTGCGTACGTTATTCATTTAAAAACATACACATGAGCATTTTGAATATATTAAAGAATCTCTAGTTCGTGGAAATTTTATTCAAGTTACGTTACATAAAGGCAGTTATAGTCGTGTCAATTTATGTTAGGAACTAAGAGCATTATCACACATAGCTATCCTGAAAGACAACTTGAGCATATTTCTTTCATTTCCAGCTAAGAACCCAATTTAAAGGCTGAAAATAGCATTCCTTTTTACTATTTGCATCTTCTCTCTCTGATGTACGCATCTAATGGTTTCATGATCCTACCACAGATATTACCATCAATATGCTTTTTTTTTTTTTTTTTTTTTTTTTTTTTTTTTTGGTATCATAGTATTTAATTTAGAAGTCAAACAACAAAAACCAACGTTACATTTGCAAATTTCGCAGGACGAGCTTGGATGGTTTCTACGATTACTATCGTTGACTTTTTTAATTATTAATTAAGTTCTATTTTAATGAAGATGTTAACTTATATGCATGGTCAGCTCTTTTCGAAGCTTGTTTACGAAATGAACATTTATTCACAAATTTATAAGTCTAAAAAAAAAAAAAAAAAAAAAAAAAAAAAACATTCACTAGCTGCAAACAACCCTAATGGGCCAAGGAATGCAGTGTCCCGAAATCTGCTTTCTTGAACGTGGGCTCCGGGGTGCCTAAGCATATGCCCTGAACAAGTGGCCAGCTTGTCGCAAGACCCCCAGTGTTTAGTCCCCAAACGAAATTGGTACTCATTTTATCGACCCAAGGGATGTAAATCAAGGGATGAAAGGCTGCGTCGACCTTTCCCAGCCCGGGGTTCGAACCCCGAATCTGTGATGCTGCTGCCCGATGCGCTAGCCGCTGCGCCTCCTTACTTGAAGCCATGGAAGCTTAATTAAATTCATTTTTGTGTAGCATATAAAACTTAAACTCCTGAAGTCAATTCGCTAACGTTTTGCGTATTCATATTTTTGATGCAGTTAAATTTATGGAAACAATTATGAAAGCCAATTACAATATTTTGGACATTTTATTAGTATTCATCATTTATGGAAATGATGGAAAGTTATTGAACATGGCGCGAAAGTTTCTAAAAATAAATTCATATTGAGCTATTTAAAATTAAATATTTCTAAGGATAACGAAAATTTTCAAAAAATAATTAGACGACGAAACCTATAGCTACTTAAGTGTTATTAGATAACTACAGTCAAAATTTAGAAAAATGAAGATACAATGCAGAACCATTTTTCGCGTAAAATATCAATCTCGTTATATCATCTTAAATGAGCTTTTCGATGGAACTGAAGAAGTTATCAACGCGTTAAGCATTTAACTATATCTCTAGATTTGACACCCCAAGTTCTGCTAAAGAAAAAGGAAGATATTCTCTAAAGGAATAACAAATTGCTTCAGTTGATTAAGTACAGAAGGAATCTTATTTTGCTTCGGTTAATGGTCAAACAGGTGCATTTATCTTTACTGGAAGGGGTTGAATGACCCGAAAGCTCTCAGATTAGAAGATCATACCTAAATTCGTAATCGAAGATAATTATTGCTTCTATTTAAAATTTCTTCCCATTGAACTTACACTCTAGGAAACTAATAATAATAATATTTATCATCGGCGTTCCCATTTAGTTCGGTCAGCGTCATCGAAAACACTTCTTAAAACTGGAACAATTGATTAAATGTTTGCGAAAATTTCCATAAACATACAATTTTTTTTCTCACTTTGAATTCCAATCTCCGTTTTCTTTAAGTCTTTAGGATTCTTGATGTATCTTCCTTGTTTTTGCATCAACACAGATGAATAAATATTTGCGTTTCTGTTTTGTTCTAAAGGTCATAATTACGGCACCTTGTCATAATGACTTTCTGCGATTTTGGAAATAAGGAAACGTTTCACCAGAGTTCTGAAGAGATTCAGATGGCCTCTTGACAAAATATTACTTGTCAGCAAGCAGTTTTAAATGGTGCCCAAATAAAGTGATCTGTCTGAGATCGAGCAAGGTTGCATATGTTGTTCTTAGGCTTTTAAACATACATATATCGACCGTACTACTATAAGACTTTGTCGTGTAGCTGATTATAAAGCATTTCCCTGGACACTTTAAGAAATCTTTAGCTCGAACATTTGCAACAACTTTTGATACGCTGAATAGTTTTGGTCCATTATACCTAAGCTTCTGTGTTCTACTTAACCTTGCTGAACCAAATTATCTAGCCTAAACTCGAATTAATTTGGTAAATAAGACATGAGCCTTATGTACCACATGAATTCGAGTTTATTTACTTACTAGCAATTGAAGAAAACGCAGTTTTCGAGCTTACGCAGTTTTCATTTCTTTTGTAATCTTAGGTTCAAATAGTTCACTTTCCTTTTACATTTCTTGCTTTTTACTTCATTTTATATTTAAAATTAAACATATACTTTATTTATTAAAAAATGCAATTAAATAAAATAAAACACTGCCTGAAATTAACCTTTCGGTAATGTCCAAAAAATTGTAGATTCTTTAAAAATAAGTATGCTTCTCTTTGAGAAAGGTGCCACGTATTATTTAGCCAGTTGAATACAATCTTTTAAGACTCATGCAGACTGCTTTCCTTAAAAGACCATGTCTAAAAGTGACCAGTATTTATGAAAACATCATTAGATAACGGCATTCAACATTAATGATAGTCGTGCTTTTAGAAGTTGAAACGAATTGTTTAAAATTATGTATGGTGGCTATACGAAGGTTTCATAATAATGACACACCTTCTATCACATATATTCAATTTACTCCTACCATTCTTATGTAAATGTGCTTTTTCTATCAATGTTTTAAAAGGCGTGACATTTATGGATGTAAATATTCAAATCAATTTTATTACAAATGTCTAAAAAACTTAATTTATAACTATTTTGGCAAAGTATTGTTTACAGGGGAATAATAAAGACGTGTACATTATGCATATTACACATCACTGTGATGACTCATAATAATAGTAATAGATAAGACATAGTATTAGATAAGAAACATAGTGACATAATAATAGATAAGAAAGGGTGTTTTATAGGTCTTCAGCAAAATTCTGTGGTACGTAATATACGTATTGTAAAGCCACAGACGAAAAAATTCCGACTGTTATTCAAAGCTAAAAAAAGAAAAGTACAGAGAACTTTAACAACATTTCTAGACTCAGAGAACACTGGCGCAAAAGATCATATCTAAGGCTATTTCTAGTTATGCTCTGCTAGTTCGGTCTTACAACGCATCACTAAAACTTGCATTTTCAAAATAACAAACTTCTATTTTCTAGCCTTCTAACTGCTAAACAAAATGTTCGGTGCAGATGCAAAAGTTCCAAAACATAAAGGTGAATTCACGTAGGCAGTAAAAGTTTAGGTTTCATTTTGCTTTATCATTATTTTCTAAAGTATAAAAGATTGGAAGTTTAACGTTTGTTGCTTTCCTAAAATGTTTAAAAGAAATGCTACGAAACCTATAAATATTCGTTTTGCGTTTTACGTAATGCATTGTAAAATATTTTTTATGTACTTAAAGGATTCTAGTGAGATCTGTTTACATAAGCATATAGGACTACGTTATTTTCCTAGAAATTGCAAATTTCTCCGTCGTGGTTTAACGCATTCATTGACTTTTTTATTTTTTTTTATTTCATCGTCATTATAGTTTTATCCCATGATTTCGAAATAACATACATCATACGTTTATTAAAAACATAATGTCTTGAGACGTTTTTTGAAGATCTTCTTCAGTATATCCATTGGTAGGAATTTATTTTTGAGATGACATGCATGATTCTGAAACAAATATTTTGATTGCTTTCAATCCATATTCTTCAGATAGACGGTTTACATTATAGGTAATTTCAGAACATAAAAATGCACATACTTCCGTCGCAACATTCTTATACTTATATTGTTATTTAAAGTGCAAATTAAAATCCTGCGCTTTTCCACACTTTTGTTATCTTCCGTATTTCGCCGCGCGGCGATATATGTTTATAGCAGCTGCTTATGCCACTTTGTAAAAGGTATAGAACAGTGGCGTTATCAGTCAACGAAAGGTGGAATTGTATTAATGTCTAAACTTTTTGTCCAAAATTGCGGACATTGCTGTTTGGAAGGGAGAGATAGCTTTAGCGATCGGAATAAAAGCACTGTCCAAATTTAAGCACTAAATTTACCATGTATTTTCTCCAATTAAAAGGGATAGCTACACATTCATATAGAATGACTCTAATGACTTGAAAACCAAATTTCTACAACTGAATAAATACATATGTAAAATACGATTAACAGTTTGGAATTAAACAGTTGTTATTGTTACTTCTTATATTATAATATTATAACTACCGACGGATGGTTAGAATAAGAACTCAGGTGCGATTCAAGAAGAGTTCCTTGCCTTCTTATTTACTAACTTATATGCAGATAGAGACACACTACAGATAATTGCTCTTTATTTGATACGCAGCGATCGGTGTTGTTATTTACCCCCGTAGGTTGCCTTATTGGGCTTTACTGGCTTTATTGAGCTCAGGTGGGAATCACAGAGAAGGCATGAATATCGTGCAGTGCATGTATTTCGTATACTAGCAAATCAAAAGTCTTTATAAGTGTCTTAATGTTAGGGTAAGAGGGTTAAATGACCCTCGGATCAAACCTCCAAATTATCTCCATCAAAAATTTGGATGGAACTTCCAGCTTTCGCGAGTGTAAAATTTCGGTTATTCACTGTGGTGCACTTTGCGCAATGTTCGTGCCCATGAGATGACTAAATGACCTATTGATATTGGTATTTCCAAGCATTAAAATTGCGTGCAATCGACTAGTTAAAGGAGAAGAAAAGAGGAGAAGAAAATTTTTTGGTACGATTTAAATGCAGTTGATAAAATGAAAAACACTTGTGAAAAATCTCGCACGAAAACCTATTTCGTCGCCAAAATATGCGACTTTATGGAATTCAGCTTTTAATACTCAAGTATCAATCTGTATCTCTAGAAATTAAAGCCAAGCTATGGTTCAGTTCTTCAAGCTTTCAAAATTCGATCAGCAGGCAAGAAGGCAGAGTTTTCGTTGCACAAATCCAAATGTTTCCTTTTGGCCCATTCAGCAAAAAGGCAGAAAGAGTTAATTCACTATTCTGCTAAGTTTAAAATGTAAACAAACATGGGTGCTATGGTAAAAAAATAGGCTTAGCCGTACTTAAAGATCGTTTAAATTGTTTATAATTCTACAAATATTGCATCCAGATTAACTACACACATAAAAACCTTAATTGAAAGATAAGAAAAACAATAATTCTTTCATTTTTACAAACATAATTCACTTATATGTAAAGCAAAAAAATGCACAATTTACCAACATATAGGGATAAAAAACTGATTTCACGGAGCCGAGTAACAGAGTGAGTATATACACATATTTTTGGTGCGGCCGATTGCAACCAAAATGGGAGGTGCAGAACTACATGTTATAAGAGTCCTATATACAAAATTTAAACGTTCTGAGGCTACTTTTTTTTAGCTATGCAAGATACATACGTACGTACATACACAGATGCCACGGAGAAATCTCTTTTGAATCCATTTTAAGTTTTATAATTCGTTTTTGGATTGAGAGTCCTTAATTCTGTCCTTACGTACAGATGTCACGCAAAAACATAGTTAATTTGTATTCGAGAGCGGTCAAAATGGATATTTTTGTTGAAATATGGTACCCGGATTTTTTTTAATTACCATACTTTCTTTACTTTGTACAAGGAAATAAAAAGAATTAATATCGATATTTTAACTAAAATTTCTTTTTCTTCATGAGATTGGTAAAAAGTGCAAAAGTACATTTAGATGCATGAAATCCTATCAATATCAAAAAGTTAACCTTTTTTGAAAGAATTATTTTGCAACACCTTGTGGCAACAAATAAATTCATCGCATAGTAACGAGTTACTAATAAGAACGAGAAGCTCGGAACAACAATTTTGTATATTTGCTCTTGATGAATAATGAACTAATGAAAAAGACATGAAATAAATAATAATATAATTACACATTATATTACTATTTATTATGTTATATAATTGTATAATAACTCAAATTCTTCGCAATATAATGCATATATATTAAAGTTAAACCCAGCAGATAAATATATTTTACAATCAACAACTAAATAAAATGACTTATTTAAATTAATTAATAAAAAAAAGTATGTTATTAAATGCATAAGCAAAGAAAACGCAAGCATAAGAAAATTTTGAAATGTAATAACTAAAAAAAAGATATAAAAAATTTCTAGCTTTCCCAAACTGCAACTTAAATTTTTCAAAAGTAAATGCTTTACCACAATTTATCTTTTGTAAACTAATGATTGAATGATTTTATTTTCTTCTTATATAGGTGACACACCACTTAATGTAAAATGAAATTATGTTAACAGCGTGAGCTCTTAAATTTGAGTTACAACATATAAGCAGCTGATAAAGGTTTTTTATTCTGATTTTAGTCGTTACACGGAGCTTAAAATTTTATTTAGTGCATTTTTAAATGCTTTAAAGAATTACAACTTGTAAAAATGTGATTTTTTGCCTTAAGTTTTTTAAAATAAGAATATTTTTAAGAACTTAAAGAGTTTACTTATATTCTCGTTACGTATTGACTGTCATTCTCATGTCACTATATTTAAGAAGTTGCATCCACTTTTTTTTTTTTTTTACTTTTTCCCCAAACAGTCAGTGCCAGATGGAAACCATGAATGTTTTTCTGTTAACAATCTCCACTAAGCGATTCTTGGAAAAGCCGCCCAGTCGGTATATCGGTTAAAGAAATCTGACTGCGATACCGAAGGTCCTGGGTTCGAATCCCGGAGAAGGCCTGGTTGTAACTGTCCGTCTCCTTCATAGGAGGCGCTGGTAGCCCACCTATTAGGTACTTCCATAATAAAGCGACCACCAAATCTGACTTTGTATAGATTAATGGAGTGTGTTACACTGTAACTGCTCACAATCTGCAATTGGAAAAAAAAAAAAAAAAAAAAAAAAAAAAAAACTGGGAAATAACATTAACTACATTTTACAACATAAAAAATAGGTATATAAACGAGATATGATCATAAAACTAAATGTTCCTCAACGAAAGCTTTAGCAATAAGGAAGCAAATAATTTTAATATATTTATTTGTACATGTATAATAAGAATTATCGCTGAAAGTGATATCAAGAATTACAGAATTGCATAGTTTTATCAAATTCTAATATCAATATATTAAATGAGATTTTAATAATTTAATCCTTGGATTTAGAAGTTCACTATGTTTAGTATGTATGCTTAGAGGCTGAAAATTTTGCATTTAATAGCATTGCAATAAAGATTAAAGCAAAACTGTGCCTTTGAATGTGACGGAAAATCTTTTTCATATTATCTCGTAAATTATACATAATATTTTTCCATTCCAAAGATAAAAAGGAAATCTGGAAATTGAAGATCAGCTTTCTGGAAATTCAATTTCCGATGAATGGCATATTTACGGAACCGGTTTTCTGTATAAACACTTTAGTTATTAATATTTTATTTGAAGTACTACCAAATAGGATCCTCGTTTTCACATTATCTCTTATGAATCAAAATTTTGCATTAAAATTAAAAAGGTATTTTCTTTTTTTCTGAAATTACACAAAATTATTTTTATTCTTTAAGAAAGTTAGCAACAGTTTCATGATTTAAATACTGCATAATATATGTACACAATGTACTTACATGAACAGCAGCATAAATACTACCAAGTAGCATAATATTGTTTGAGAGATTTTACTTATTTTACTTTTAAAACGTATTCTTCCGAGCTTAATCTATTTAAGAACAAAACAGTGTAATTGCAGTCTTTGCCCTTTACTGCCAATTTCTGCTTAATGGCCAATCCCAGCCAGTGGCTCCACAGGTTTGCATCTGCAACAATGCAATTTTTGTAACTATCTCCATGTATCAAAAATCCTTTTCTCTGTTCCATTGCTTGTTTGTTGTGTGTTCTATTTTATTTAAATTCTAGCTATAACAGATATTTAGCTTACGACTTTAAAAATTCCTTTTCATTATGCATATAATTTTGCTGCCCTGTTAGCATACTGTGCTGCAACAGCCTTAGAGAAGGAATGCTAGAGAAGACGGGAATGTTTCTTAACATACAGTGTTTTGCGGCATGGGGCACTTAAACTGCCCAGTTAAAAGTCCTATCGAGAGTTTGGTGGAAGGAGAAGACGGTTGGAAAATTCCTGGATCCGTCTCTATACGGGGTAATTTCCTTAAAATTAGAAGAATCTTTCAAATTCGTGCTGCCAGCTATACGGTGCTCAAGATCAAAGCCAACGACTGATGCACCCCTTGTCTACTGGCTGCGATAAAATTCATGGGCTTGAAATGTTGTTACTGCCAAATGAGGGACAGTTCCAAGTTACACTTATGCCGAGATTATCAAGCATTCTGCTTGATATGTTATATAAGGAATATTAGTCACAGAAACTGTATATTTAACTTTTTAATGTCCTATAATACATTGCGGCCATCCAATAGCTGAGGCTTTAGATACTTTATATCAATAAAGCTAAGGTGTCAAAACTGCAGACGTCACTGAAAATCAAGCCAATCCCTTTTGAGTCTTTTAAAATAAATGTGTTAGAAGAATTGCTTCAGTATAATAGGTTACTGAAACATGTGATCAAATAGTAAAGAAAATAAAACCTTTTTATAAGTTTAAAAGCATTCAATAAAATTTTAATATTTATATTAGAAATAGATACATGGAAGAGCATAAACCTCAGTTAAGGTGGAAGAGGAAAAGCAGAAAATATTTCTTTAATAGAAATTGGAGAGACGTAGTTTAAAATATATTTTAATAAAGTTTAATCAACTAAAAGCACTTATTCTAGGTTTAAGTTTTCGTTCTTTGTCGCCTTTATGCACATATCCTAAGACTGTAGAAATAAAATGATACTGTTTGCTCTTAAACTATCGTTTGATATCGTTTGCTCTTAAACTGCAGAGATTCTGTATATTGTGCTTGACGAGCAGTAGTTGAATTTGCTTTAGATTATATTACTGATATTTTCTGAGTAAATAAAAAGTAAGAGTTGAGAGCGTATTTTTTGAAACATTACCATATATTAATGGGAAAATATAATATTTTTTGATGATCTAAGTTAAGATAGATAGTTAAGATGATAAGTTAAGATAGATTTGCACAGACTTATTGCATTCGGTAGCGAATTATTTTGTGGTATAAATTCTTAGCATGTCCAGCTACGATTTAGATCATCTGTGGTTCGAATTCCAGAGACAGCAACAAAGTGGATTTATTTTATTTTCTGATCCAAAATATGGAGCTCTATGAGGACAGTCGAATTAAAATGTGGTAGGTGATAATTGATTACTACCCGAATACGGTGGACTCTGTCTCATATCCATCATACGTGCCTTTAAGTGGGAGAGAACGAAGTGATTATATCCTCTCTCCGGGTATGTAAAACGTTCAAACATTTAACTACAAGGTAAGTAGTTAGAATATAGGTAGGAACATAAAATTCTTTTAGAGTTCACGATTCTTAAGGTCTAATAGAATTTCAGAGGAGCTA
Source organism: Stegodyphus dumicola (assembly GCF_044657685.1). Taxonomy (NCBI): domain Eukaryota; kingdom Metazoa; phylum Arthropoda; class Arachnida; order Araneae; family Eresidae; genus Stegodyphus; species Stegodyphus dumicola. The sequence goes on along the minus strand of NC_140772.1, from coordinate 90,035,597 downwards.
TGTATTTTCTTTCTCCTTTCTGCATGCCTTCGTGGTGTAACGGTAGCATACTCGGTGCGTTTTCGAGAGGTCCAGGTTCGAGTCCCAGAGAAAAAATTGCTCATTTTTCACGTCTCCTGCGTAAAAATAACCTAATGACTGTACAGTGGCACCCGAACTAAAAAGGTGGTGGATGATGATTCTTTACCACCAGGATTTGGCAATTGGATTCCCTAAAGGAGAAGTATATAAGGTATTTTCTCCATCATCAGTTAATAATAAAATCTTAACTGAACTAATCAGAAAATAATTCAATACATTCAGTTTATCAATACATCAGAATGAAATTAGTTATGAATTAATTTCCTAAATTAAAACAGTTTATAACAGAAAACTGATTAGGATTATTATTGAACTTGAATATTAGCATATACAAATTAGCAAGAAAATAATTTTTTTAGCATAAAAATTAAGTTTTTTTTTTTTTTTTTTCCTTTTGAAGGCAATTGAATAGTTGATAGATGAAGCGAAAAAAATAACGTTCTTAAAGCTTTAACGAAGTTTTGTCATTAATGTTTGATTTTAGAAAATTTTAACCAGTGCACACTTTTTCCCTTGCAAATTAAGTAAATACATCTCCTCAATTTCAGTCTTCAATATCCTGCTTAGTGGTTTCATGTATGGAAAACTTTCTTTTTTCGCTGCTTAAGGCGATAGAAAATGTTCCTCCTGTAGTAAAAGAATCTATTTCATTTTAGATAAACATCTGAGCGTGAATTTGAATTACTGGGTACTTGGAATAAGAAATCTTGGGCGCATTTGCTTAAAATACCGTTCTACATTCAAACAGTCTCTACAAATCGTAGTAGCTTTTGAGATTTTTCTTTAGCAAAAGCAAATTCTTTTAGTAAAACTGTCTAAAAGGCCATGGATAAAGTACATTCATTTTATTTATTTTTCTTTTAAAATGAGTTAGATTTTAAAGAAGCGAGTTTGCTGAAAAGCATACTTTAAATGAAAATTCGCAGACCTTTTTGTGTAACATAAAGCTTGATACCCTAGTAAGAGCAAGAAAACCTAGGAGATTGAAAGAGCTAAGCATTTATTCCAACATCCTTTTTCACTTGCCAGGCGCAGATCCCCAAATCTGTTTAGCGTTTGATTTATTTCTTATTTGAACTTACTCATTGAAAAGCATGCCTTTATATTTATCTGTATTTATCATAAAACTTTAAAACTTTTGAGATTTTCAGAATATCCTTTACGCTCATGCTCAACTACGCTGGATAATACCTAACGAAATTGTATTAAATGAAACTTACAGATGCCACCTCCATTACCATGCTATTACCAGAAACACAGCATGCATGCAGAAATTGCCTCGAGCTGTTTGATTCTTTTTGTGGAATGTCAACGAATAGCAAAAAGGCACTAGAAAATGCTTTAAAAGACTAAAATTGCTTGTAGTAAGAGAGGATATCGATTTTTTTAATGAACTGGATTCATCAATTCACTGCCAGGAGAGACATTCTGATTAAAGACATATTTTTTTAAACTTCTAAGAATTGATAGCACTAGAAATGCTCTAAACGAATGTTCAAACAGGCGGGTTACTTTGGAATAGCAAGGTATAGGAAATTAAGCCTAGTACATGTCACATCAGCTAAACTTTTGTCAATATCAGCATTTCCATGCGAATTAAAATCATGTATTAATAATGTTTCTAAAACATATTTAAAGCTATTGTTTTATTCCGCTAAACAGGCTTACTTGCGATTTTAATAAAAGTGGCTCAATATTTCAGATGTAGTAAATCTTTCATAAACAGTAAATGTGATCTAATAGCTCGTATTGAAATAAAAGCATTTAATTCAGACTCTAAGCAATGTAGAACACAAAAGTTCGTGTTTTACATTTTCGGTATGAGATTTTCTGCCAAACTCATCAAAATGTGAGTTTATTATTGGTATTAGTATATGTGTGAATAATAAGTTTACTATTGGTGTTATTTTCACTTTCCATTTAGAACATACTGTTCGTTTTAATTAAAAAAAAAATATTTGCATGTTACTCGAGCTTCCTGTTTTAACCTATATCATAACACGTTTTAATAATAAAGTTTGATTCAAAAACATAGCATATATATTTTTTTAAACATTCATCCTTGCCTGAGTGAGTGAGAAATTAGGATATTTAGCAAATATTTCAGATATAACCAAGTGTCTGTGTGAAACCTGTCGTTCACAGGAGAATGTCGTCATTCTTCAGATTTCGGTCTTTCACGGTAACGTATAATAATTCTAACATATTTGCACAACACGCTTTTTATTTGATGGTAGTGTTTTTAAATACTGTATGCACTTTGATTTGAATTTTGTTTACAGTTATATTCCCTTTGAACTCCTTTAGAATAATTTTTCTCGGATAAAATTTAGTATGTAATAAATCCGCACTTGATGAAATGAAAGCTTGCATGCTCTTTCAACGAGACCCCATCACGTGTTTGGCGCACTATAATCATCTTTGGTTTTGCGCCATAATCTCTCACTCACTCAGCTCACCAGCGGCCGAGCGGTAAAGTCGCTGAACACTGGTAGTTCGGTCCGAGGTTCGAATCCCGCGAACGGGCTGGCTGCATGGGTGTTTTCGTGGTTTTCCCCATGTGTAACGTGTATACGAGCCAGTTTCCCTAAGAAAGTCCTCCACGAAGGCATCCCTCCCCTTAGGCAGATAGCCCTAGTGTGCTTTGCCATAATTAAATAAACCAAACCAAACCAAACCAAACCAAACCAAACCAAACCAACTCTCACTCACTCACTCACTCACTCACTCTTTCAACGAGATATTCGTGAAGAAATTCAAATGTAAAGGGCGTTCTGGTTTGAAACTTAATGTAACTGCTTTACTTTGCTGCAAACGTATTTTTATACACTGTAAATTTAGTTATTAAATAATGTACGCCTTTCTGACTTAGATGCAACATCAATGCGCCCTTTTCTTAAAAATCCTCAGATTCTCATAAATATACCGATGGTACTTCCAAAAGCACTACAGAAATATATCATAAAAATGTATTTACAATATGTAAAAATGCATAAGCTTGATAGCATGTTTTAGAAGCACAGTAAATGCGCTCAATTATTAGCGTAAGATAAATTTCTGAAAGCTTTGTAGGGAATTTTCGTATGTCGATGTGTTTCTCAAATAGCAAAATGAAATGATAAATTTCAAATGATTTGCAAACATGAAATTCCTATTGAGGTACTGTGAATATAAAAGGTGGAAACGGCTGTTTACAGCCATAATAAATATATGAATAACAAATGCTTGTGTAATCTGCAAATGACGTAGAACTTTGAAGAAGATAAAGAAAAAAGGGATAGAAATATCAAACATGATCAATACAGATTTATCTAGAAAATGGCTTTCTTCCAAATAATAAAAACAACCATAATTTTTTTTTGAAGTATTCAGTTCAGGAAATATCACAATATATCTTTGTATGCGTAAAGAGAGGTGGGAATTTATTTTTCAAAAATTCAGGTATTTTTATGAACATGCTGTTTTCCTCTAAGTTTCTTTTTTATGCATTATTTATACTTCACTACAGGTAACAATTTGTGGCAGTATATGCAGTTACGTACGTATCACTATGATAAAGGCCTGAGATGAAGTTTCTTAAATGTTTACAATACATAAAGTACTTAACAGAGAGTTCTGTATATAGTAAACATTCTGAACCATATCGTTGCGTGCGTACGGGTTCGTAATGAATTAAATGCACAGGTCCAATGAAAATTTAATCAAATTTATTATTATCACAGCAAATAAAACAAAATTCTTAATTTTCCTCAAATATTCGTATAATATTGCAATATTTCACAGTAGTTATCTTTTAAACTACTCAAAAGTTCAACAGAACTTAATTCAAAACAAAGAAAGCTAATCCGAATTCTCTACAGTAAGCAACAACAGTTTTCCAAACAAAACAACTACTGAACAAGACCGATGATTAAAAGTTACGGAGTGCCTATGATTCAAAACATTACCTCCTCATCAGAATTAAATAAAAGCGAGCAGAAATAGGAAAATTGCATAAGTATTTAACTTGGTGCTCACTAGAGGAAGCCATATGGCTTGAGAAAGGTTAGGGATAGCAAGAATTTATAAAACTTAAGAATACATAATTTTTTTAAAGTTTTTAGATTTTTAATAATTTTTTTGTATTTTTAATTTTTAAAATTTTTTTGGTATTTTATATTTTTTATACACAATACAGCACTTAAATAGCGGAGAGGAAAGATTTTACAATTAATAGGCTCACTGGCATGTGGCATAAAATGGGAGTGCAAATAATAAAGTTATCGCGAGAAAATATTCAAGGCAGAATTATTTTCTGTAGGAGATGTGATTCTACAGTGAACAGAATGATAACCTTGCAAAATGACCACTTCTCAGGTTGCAGGAAAAGATGTTGGCATATGTAAATGAAAGCAATGGCAACTCGTTGAGGAAACGCCCTTCCTTCACGACACGGCGTCAGGAACTGTTGCTGGAGGGGCGTGTCTACACTGTTTAGGTGGTGGGTAGATGCCGTAGTCGCGACCAATGATGGCTCTTGGTCTCTTCTGTAAGCTGCGAATCTTTGGATCGTACGCTGGTAGTTGTTATAATGCTTGGTCATCAGTCTGCTTAACTTTGATGAATAAATTTTGACTAAGTGTTTCAGTGACAGAATCTACAGGTTTAACGTTTAAGTCCGAATGAATCACATCCGTACGGACGTACCAGGCTGCGTTCAGGGCCATACGTAGTGTTTTACTCTGAAAGAATTGAAGTTTTTTCACATGAGGTTTTGCAGCCGTACCCCAAATAGTTCAAGCATACAAAAATATGCGTCTTATAACAGAGATATAGAGAAGGATTTTGATTTTCTTTTTGACTGACAAAAGACTCTTTCGAGCTAAAAGGGGATAAAGTTGGGATCTGACAGCCTTCGCTTTATTCAAAGTATGATCAATATTAAGGTGCCAGGGTAATGTTGAATCAAGTAACACTCCTAGGTACTTGTAAGAGTTTGACCAGAGAATATAGTCGTTGAAAAACCTTAAATTAATGGTTGGGTACGGGAGGGGGCCTCGTTTAAAGATCATAGCAGCACATTTCGGAGCATTAATTTTGATTTTCCAAGTAATGAGCCACAGCTCAAGGCTTGAGAGATATCTCTGAATGTTGTGAACCAAGTTTTCAAGGTGTTTGTTTGCTACGAAACCCTTCGTGAATGAACTCCACTGTCCTCAGCGGCTGGTGCGTGGTGCAGTGTTTTGCTCGAAATCCAAATTGTTCATAAATCAGAGCGTTGTGATTTCGGACAAAATCATTCAGGCGTTTAAGTAACATAAATTCTTATATTTTAGATAACGAAGATAGGAGGCTCATAGGTCTGTAATTTTGAGGATTAGAATGGCTCTGGCCAGGTTTTGCAATATGCACGCTCTTTTCCAGCTTTGAGGAAAATAGCAATGCATAATCATATAATTTAAAAGCATTACTATGAAAAATAGAGAATTGGAGGATAGGTATTTAATCATACGATTCGAGATAGAGTCCAATCCAGGTGCTTTTTTAAGTTTGAGGTTGGTAATATATTCACTTACTTTGCTCATGTTTGTGCACTGTATTTCTCTCGTAAAAGGAGGGGAGAAGAAACGTTCAACATCTTGTTGGAAAGAATTAGCGTTGTTCGCAAAAGTTCTTTATTATGTGGTGTGAATTGGGTTTGGAGGCAGTCAGCAATTAATTCTGCCTTTTCGGTGTCTGTATGAGCCACCATTGCGTCCGTAGCTAAGGACGGAATGTGTAATTTGTGTTTGCGTAGTCTGGCTGATGCACGCCAAGGACTGTTGTCATTTGTCGTTAAAGACTGAATGTAGTTCGAGTATTGTGATTGGTAGAATTGCTCACATGATGCCTTGATCTCATTTTGGAAAATACGAAGTTGTAATTTTAAATTAGGATTCCTACATCTTTGCCAAAGTATTCGCACTTTATTCTTTTCTTTAACTTTGGATTTAATTTCAGGAGGAAGTTTACGAAAATTGGGTCTAAGGGCGGGTTTTCATACTTCTTTATAAGTACCAGTTAAAGTGGACGTTAATTGATCGACTGCCGTTTCTATGTCATAGCTAGATTTAATTTCTAGGAAGAGTAGAATTTTATTTTTTTTAAGTTTAAATCTTATAAATATTTTTTTTTTTTTTTATGTTTTTAAGTTTTGAAGAGAGAATTTTATTTTTTAAGTTTAAATCTGAAATTGTCCCAATTTGTAGAGACAAATGCAGGAGAATTTGGATTATCAAGATTACAGCTAAAGTCGATGATCACGGGGTTGTGATCTGAGGATAAACAGTTTTCCACAGTCACGCTGTATTCAAAAGAAATGTTTCGAAATAGTGCCAAATCAATAAATGAAGGGCTCCCCGTGTATCATATCTAGTGGGGGATTCTGGCGAAATAATTTTAATCTGAGTGCACTGAGCCCATTTTAGGAGGCCATAGCCAGCAGGGCTTGGTCTACGGCAACGCCAATGCTGATGGTGACAATTTAGATTACCAGCAATAATCAAATTATTTGAGAAAGTGAGCAGTTTGTTAAAATCTTTCACAGGTAGTTTACCTCCTGGGGAAAGACAGGCAGAGACCAGTACAAGGGAAGGCGAATTTTGAATAAAATTTTCAGTAATGGTTGCCTCGAGTTTGCTCAAGTTCAGGGTGTCTATTCTGTGTGGTATATTATTTTTGCTATAGACACATGTGCTACCATAAAATCTATCTCGAGTATCAGAAGCTTGTCTGTCATTTTTATATAAAGCATAGTTTGCAAGCTTAGGAGCTCTTCCTGGCTGAAGTTTGGTCTCTTGGACAAAAATTATGTCAAAACCCTTCTCTTCAACATAATCTCTAAACTCATGGAATTTATTTGAGATGCCATTTGCATTCCAGGTGCATAATTGTACAACTACTGAATTGAGAGGTTTTACTTCTTTTATAAGCTGCTTTTTAAATCACGCACGAGCACATTCTGGCATTTTCTCGATTTTTTCCTCGTAAATTGATTGAATGACAAATATGTCTTTAATGAAATCCGAGGGAATACATATAAATGAATATGAAGAATAAAGTCTGATTTTTTAGTTACAGCTTAGTTAATAAAGATCATAATAAACGTTATACAGTTGCAAATTATTTAACTGTTTGTCCATAGACAATAATTTAGAATTTAGCAAGCCTGCTTTATTAGTGTGTGTGCATTTGAAATTTATATCGGTTCCAAATTTTTATAGTTTATTTTTATAGTTGCATGGGTACATTTTCTGAATATCTGATGTTACAAATGTATTTTTAAAACAAAACGATAATGTCTTTCTTTTTCTTATAGTTTAATCAATGCACTGAAAGTATTCATTCAACACACATACAATAAATATCAGAAGCAACACAACACAGAAAACTGAAAAAGTATGATTTTCACAAAGGAAATGAATAGCTCAATATTCAGTGGAAATCCTTAGTTCTCAGAAAGATTAATTATTAAATATTTATTCACTTAATATTTATTTCTTAAAACTTTAATATTTATTTTACTTTTGCTATTTTTGGCATAATTATTTCAGTTATCATTAGAATACTTATTATACAGTTAACATTAGTATACTTATTGAAAGTCATTAGTTGGAACAGCCAATCTATGCCATTGATTGAAAGTAACATATACGTAAGAATATAAAATTTAAGTGTATATTTAAACAGATACGTGGATGTTTTTTAATTTGTAAACAAACCAAAAAAAAAACAAAAAAAAAAATCTGATGTATACACCGCACGACTTCCTTGTACGGAATATTAAATTTTACGCAATTTTCCTGCATTTCATTTAAAAATATTGAATTAACAGTTAACGAATTTTGAATTAAATCTACTTCGTCGATAGCGCATAAACTACAATAGAATAAATGCAAGGTTGTCGATTTGTCTCCTTCTTATTTATCTTGTATGGTGTTGTTTCCGTTTAAATAAGTATGAATAATTTCTAAATTATAGAACAGTATTTTTATACCAGAAGTACCTTTTAGTGAAACAAATATGTAAAGTATTAAGAACAAAACATTGTTAATTTTTAACAAATGGACTATGTTTTAAAACATATACAGAATAGTCCAGAAAATGTTCAAAGTGTTTAAAATGTTCTTTCCCCCAAAAAACAAATTACGCATACACTTTCAGGTAACGAAAAAGAAATTATTATTTAAATTAACTAAATATAAATTGCACTAAGACTATGTAAGCTTTTGCTTACGAGGGAACTTTAAAATAGTTGTTTTGAGAGGTGAAAATAAGACTCATTTTGCCAGAATCGTAGTTGCATGGTTTCCTTGAAACACATATTTTATTCGTGCTAAAAGTGCAATTTAATTTTAGGAAACATCTTGCGTTTCTAGGTAAGATCCTAAAGTAGCATCCAGAACCCTGACAAAAGTCTCTTAAGTTTGTGCATCAAGACTTACATACGGTAAAAACAAAGTGTTGAAAACAAAACCCAAAATATAAACTCTTTTTACTCAGAGCATAATATTTCCATTCCTTCCACTTGAAGAATAAAAATACATCCGGCATAAAAATGGAATTCGAAAATACACTGTTTCGTTTCCAAGTCTGTCCCGACTATACGCGTAAAGTCGTATCAAAATGCAATATCGCTCAACTTCGTATGAGATAAAAAAAACTGCGAAGCAAGTACCAAGGAATCCTGTTTAAAATATATAAAACTGCATAAAAAATTGAAATAAACAAATAAAAATCCTAGATCTTCAAAGCAACCGAAAAGTGTTTACAAAGCCACTTTTTGGCTCTAGGCATAAAAAATCCCGTGAAACGAAAAGTCAATATCACATCTCTTCTATTTTACCCATTTTTTCATCCCGAATTTTTCCAGGTGCGTTGAGTGCAGCGTTTAGGAAGAGATCTGACAACTCCCTATCCTCTCTTCTCCTCTTCTCATTCCCCATGGCAAAGAAAAAGGCAGCACCGCAATCAATATGTTCGAAGATTGCGCTTAAAATATGAAACAGCAACAAGTTTGGCTGAAGGCCCAAAACACAATACCATTTCGTGTTGCCATCGAGTGTGAAGAAATATATGAAAAATATTCCCCCCTCGTTTTCATTTTATTCGTCGAGCAGATTTCCGCGTGACGCAAATATGGAAGCATATATATTTGAATGCGTATTTGCGCATGACGCAAATATGTTTGACCGAGTGTTTGCGTATGGCGCAACAGCATAGAAATATTCGACTTCTGCTGAATCCTTAAAAATTTAAAGACAGCGTAAGACCTAGAATTCTCTTACCATATCTAATATTATTCTTTTGAAATTCTTAGACATGACAAAAATCAGAACTGTGTTTAGCCTGAAGTAAAGATACAAGGCATCATACATATGAATAAGCGGATAAAGTTTGAAATATGCATTTGGCAGGTGATATTTGCGATATATATGCGAAAATATTATTTGGTTGGGAGAGCAACAAAAACGTTTTTACATTTTTTTCAGTTTCTTTTATGAATTTTTTATTATGACTTCTAGTATATTTAAAATGCTCAGGAGAAGGGAAATTGAATTTGAAATCGGAAATGTAGCTGAATCAATGATTACTGAAGATTGTACAATTTCTACTTGAATAAGTAAAATTATTATTAAATTCTTCGATAACATAATTCATAAATTTCTTAGTTCTAAAGTAAAGCACTTGATTTGCTTGTGTGCATGTCCACCGATGACAATTAGGAAAGCATCAAGTTTAGCGATTAAATAAATTAATTTGTAGTTATTTCGAAACAATTTACATCTATTTTTTCAGAAATTAATAAATTAAGTACAGTTTTTATATAAATCTGTCAAGTTACGATAAGAATATTTTGCATCGGAATTGATAAATGCAATTATTTTATTTAAAGATTTCATGTACATGAAACGCTATTATTATACTGTCAAAATTTTTTATTGGCTTAGAAATTTTACCTTCCATGAATTGCTCATTTCTCACATAAGGTATTTTTGTTTATCAAATGTTTTGAACAGCGATATATAAAACTGCATAAAAAATATATAAAACTGCATAAAAATATATATAAAACTGCGTAAAATTATTGCGTTTAAAAACTTGATGAAGTTTGAGGTATTGCTTTTAAACACCTGATGCGGTTTGCGGTATCGTGCTTAAAAACTTTATGCATAATTATTTCAGAAACAATTTATCAAAAAATATTTTTAAATACTTTTTCCCAGAAATTGAAAACGTAAGAATATCTTTTTTTCTTTTACATGCAAATCCCGAACAGTTTTGTTTAAGTCATAATAGTATGCATAGACACTGATAAATGCATTTCTTATATTGAAAGTTTAAATGCACTTCAAAAACAAAATCAAAAACCGGTGTAAAAACATAAAATGGGAGTTAGGATTACTAGTATAACATTGCCACATGATTAGGATTTAAAAACATAGAGCAATCATTTAATATTATTAGAGTTTTAACTGAGTCCTTTATATCAAAGCTATTTCATTCCCGCAGACTAATCTGTATTTCAGAGCCACAATTTCCGAAGGCTATTCTATCCATTTTTTCGTTACCTATGCCTATCGTGTGGTCTCTGGAGTTGCTCAAATTGAATGATGATTAATTTTGTGTGTTTGAGTGTTTTTGATTAATTTTAAAAATTAACACACTACGCAGTATATAAAATGTTTGCTGATATTTATCTGGAAATTTGAAAACCGCCAAGTGAAATACGAACAATTAAAGTAAAATATTAAAATAACTACAATTCTTTTATTTTTCTCCTAATAGCATGTGTCATAATAATTTCCAGATGTTATGCATCAAGAACTGCTTTGTAATCATATGGATCTTTCAATGTGAAATTGACTCATGATTTAGGAAAAATCGCGAGAGCGTGCGTTCGGGAAAATTTGCTGCAAATGGAAGAAATTTGGTAATTGTTGAAGCTTTTAATGGTGATTTGCATTCTATTGGACGAACACAATGTAAATACAGAAGCAACTATCTGTGTAATGTAATGAACTAAATTATAATTTACGTATGCGAGTAAAAATATTTCAAACTTTTATGCTTTATTCTTTTTCAAAGCACATAAGTGATACTGTTAACATAAACATTAATAATTAATCTTAATTCCTAATAGTTTATTCGTGTAATTCAACAAACAATAAACAAACTGGTATTTATGAATGAATTTCATGCACAACACAATTAGCACAATGTGAAAATAAAACAAAATCAAACAAGTAAGAGGTTTTATTCAAACGTCCTTTCGTCGCTAAGCACTGCAGTAGCAAATCAGAAATCACAACTCACTTACTTGACCTCAAATGTCATTTAAGTCCGGAGTATTTCACAAAATAAACATTGTGCAGTACATACTAGTAACTGAAAATTACAAGATTTAAATGTAAAGGATAATAAAAACTTCTAAAAGTATTTAAATAACATTTTAGAGAATAATCTGTATAAAACAAAAAATAGCAGATTTAATATACCCATTTTTCTGTAGCTTCAAAAATGTATGAAAATTAACTATTTTAAACAATTTAAAAAACTTTATTAACGAACCTATCTGCATCTTCGCCACTAATTCCTTGTGACAATCTCTGCTTTTCAGAGCGTTGTTCTCAATTTAGATTTTTAAAATTTTTATGGGTATTAAGTTTTTCCACGTTTACAATGTTATATTGCATCGTTTCTTTATCTTTATTATGCTAGTGCCATAATTTGCTAACGCATGTCTCACGGCACGCTTTGTGGGACTTGAGAAGAGACTCTGAAGAATCATTTAGTTTGCTGAAGCAGGAAACACGAAAAATGTGCAGTGCCCTCGCCGGGATTTCCGACTGCTAGGCGAAAGACTCCTGACTTCCCGACTGCTAGCCGAACACGCTTTCCAATTACACGATAAAAACACGCCTAAAGGGAAAATCTTACAAATTACGCATAAAAATAAACAAATAATATATTTTATGATTAAATATTTTTGGAAGTCATTTCTTTACTTAATTTTAAAGAGTTTATTTATTTCCGAAATATAAATTAGTTCATGTTCAGTTAAACCATTTCTATTAGGAATGTTAAGACTCTTTGTATAATTAATTCTTTTGAAGTTATTACATATTTCAGTTACATAAGTAAATTTTGTATTCAATTCTAGCTTCAGGAGGCATCGGTAACGTTGTTGAATATTATCTATGTTAATCTATGTTACGGAACCAATTCATCAATGTCTGAAGCGAGATAATTTCTACTCCCACCATTCCGTTTCAGCAGTATATTCTTAAACCTGTTAATATTTATGAGATATAGGATACACGTTAGACATAATAATGTTTAATTCCTTTTTTAATCTCGATATTTTATGAATCTGAATGAAGTATATTTTCGGATCATATAGTCAGAATTATACGAGGTTTCCGAAAGATGTATGTGCAGATAAAGGTTTAATAAGAATTAACTGTAAACATTAGCTCTGTATGCAATTACTTTGCCAGGCAGGTGCACATTTTCTCGAATTTTAAATAAATAATTTAATAAATTTGTTCGTATTTATCCTACTGGTGTGATAACTCCTAAAATATATATCTGTTTTCGCATCTGTGAAGTAAAACCTATATTATAAAACTGATGCAATCTAAATGTTATTTTCACCCATGTACTTTGCCAGTACTATTAAGAAGTATCATTTTGACAGTATGTTAACTAGATTTTTAACTTCAAATCAATTGTTTATTAATTTTCCTCATAATCCATAAGTATATAGAACTCACATTATATCACTTCAGTTTTATTTATAGTTATTTTCTCTGGATGATTCAGATGCTTCCAACTCGAAACTAAAAATTTCTCCTTAATTAAATGTTGATATTTCGTATTTTCTCGATAAAGAAAATTTCCTGTTGTAACTGTTATAAGTTAATTTAATTTCAGTTATAATAATCAACTACACATGATCGAGATCGAATAAAAGTCTGTTTCGTTAAATATTATTTTTAAATTACTACGCAGATGTTATAAATCTTAGGTTAATGCACATCAAAACGTTGTATTTAACGTTTTTTTTTTTTTTTTTTTTTTTTTTCAAAAATATTTCCTAAATTGCTCTTTAGAAATTCACAGACGTCGATTAGAATCGCTAAGAGTACAGAAAGATCCTTAATATAAACCGACGTAAATCTAGTAATTGGACTGCACTTATTTCAAAACGATATTGAGCAATACAAACTTATATATTTCGAAAGAGTTTTGACTATCGTTTAATCTAAACTTTAACAACTTGCCCTTACTCAAAACTTAATTTTATTCATAAAATATAACTGAGAATTTGCAAAAACATTAGAAACACCCCCTTTTTTCTTTTGCTTCTGTCATTTTGCACATGAAAACGCATTTAAATTTAGCTTACTCCAGAATGTAAATGAGCTCCATGTTATCGTCTATTAGTGTGATTAGTGCAAACTTCTCATTCAGTTCATTATCTTTTTCCGTCTGTTGATGCATAAGGTGTTTCATGTACCTCGCCAAAGAAAAGTTACGAGAAAGCGAGCAGAGGAAATAAAATGGACACTAACCTTTGATTCCTCAGAATTCCATATTAAATATTTTGGAATACAACAACGACGAATTAGAAGTGTGGCATGTTGACTGAGAAATGAAGCTTTTCTCAGGCTTATAGATTTGTAATTTAACTAGTGAAAGTGTGAAATTTGTTTTAATTAACTCGCTATAGTAATGTTAAGTTTTCCCTACTACCTCCGATTCTTCCATCAGACTCACCATAATGTAAAATATCTGGTATATAAACAGCGAACAAAGGTTTTCAGGATTAGAAGTCTCGTGCAATTTACAGTTCGTTTAATAGATATTAAAACAAATTATTGTGCTCTTCATAATTATGTTTTGTATCCCAAGCTATAAAGAGCGGTTAATAAGTGTTTCACTTTATTAAAACCAGTTCGCCGTTAGGAAAATCGTAAACATTTCGTGCCATTTTTCGCATCCAAAGGTAAACTTTTTGTGTCTAAAACTGGGTTCAGAATATTTCTTTCCCCCTTTCACCACCTGTGAAAGCCTATTTAGAAGTTCTGTTCAAATCAGATTGAACAGCGTACCTGTCACACTGAAGGATGGTGAATAACGACCCCCTAAGGAGCAACATAAAACACAAAGACTGGTGTAATCCTTAGAGCAGTTATTTTTCCCTTTGCACCCACCCCACTTCCATTTCCTGCACCTAACCCCAAATCTATTGCAATGTAAATGTAATTTTTAATTGTCAAGAAAAAGCTTTATATAACGTAAAAATAAGGGCATTAGCTAGTATTTGAAATATCCTTGAATTTTGTTTTATTATTTTGTTGATGGTCTGTAACAAAAGAGAAGAATTGAATCGTTAAGAATTGAATGGATAGCATTCAAATCCCTTTGTTTGTTAATAGAAAAGGAGAAAGCTGTTTTGGATCCCATAAGATATGTTGAGGGGGTAGCTAGTCGAAGAAAGTGTCTCCATCCTTTACTTTCCTGAAACAGCCCCGCTGTGATCCTAATGCAACACCGCTGAGAAGATAAGTAACCCATCAATCACCCCTTTTGATTTTCGACTCATTCTGTGGGGGTTGGAAAAACGTCGCTGCGTCGTATGTGTCTCGGGGGTTACGGTTCAGACCAAATTTCACCCCGACGAGAGTCTGCCGACGCTAACGGATGACGATGCCTTTTCTGTGAACGTATTTCTCTCGGGGCAAACGGTGAACTGGTTAATCAAGAACAATTAAAATTTTAGTTTTATTCTTGCTTGCATTTAATAATAATTAAGTAATAATAATTAAGTAATAAGTTTCATATTAAAATGCTATAACGATAAGGAATCTGTAGCATATCAATGCTATTAAGCAATAAATTAATAATGTTTACCCTTACAAAAAAGTGTGTTTTGAATGGGAGATCGCTGATTAAAAGATGCTAATTCTTGAGTACAAGGTTACTTTACTCAAGGTGCATGCATTGTACAGGATGCAGGGTAGTTACCTATTTGGAAATAAATAAGAGAAAAGGACTTTCTAAGAAAACTGTTGAAATTGTTTTCCTTCTGTGATACACTTCTAAAAGAAAGGGATGAGTTGAAACCCGAAGAAAGTAGATTCCAAAATTCTTCGATTTTATTGTTTTCTAACATTTTGTTCGGTCGTAAACTGCCGTTGAAATAAAGGGAATTAATTATATGACCAAATCATGATGATCAATCAGATAACTTCGAATATTTATTATAAAACATGGAGAGAAAAAAGCATGGCTGGGGTCTGTTTTTGTTTCATATTATCGATTTCCTAAATTCAATAAATGCTTTTTCGAAAATTTAAAATATTTTGTTACTTAAATTTCTTCGTATAATTCGATAAGTAACGATGTACCTTGAAAAAAATAAATGTAAATTAAATTATGAAAAACGGTACAAAATATTCGAAACTTCAATATTAAATTATTTTATCTAGATATAACGGTCTGACGATCACAAAAATGCTTTATTCTATTTTGCTTTCAATGCTCCAGTTTTCCGACGCATCGAAAAGCAGAAGAATTAAAGATAACTAGAATTGTTTCTCTTATTTTATGCTGATAGATGAATTATATTTCTTTTTGCACATGAAACTCAATATGTTAACTTTAATTTTATAATTATATACAAATAAAAAAAAACGAAATTGCATTTAGTACTAGTTTGTTGACATTTCTTAAGCAGAACATAATTTATTACTAAAGCAATATACTTTATGAGCCTATTTGCACTTCAAACTTAATACCAGTTACAATTTTTGAATTAGTCATTTTTAACTTCAGTTATACATATCTGGTTTTTCATGTACTTCTACCTAAAACTACAAATTGAAATTAACAATTTAATTACTAAATACTTCAGCGAATAAAATGCATATAATATGTTATGATAAAAAGTAAATGTTTGTAAACACTAGTTTTTACCAGGCATTTAAAGAGTATGATGCAAATTTGCGTCATATTATTATATTCGCATCATATCAAGTATCATTTGCTAATATAGTACATGTTTGTTGAAAGAAATTAAGCAAAAAATCTCTATTTTTTTTTTTTTTTTTTTTTTTTTTAAATACAACGCTTTTAAGTTGGTTATTAAATTACTAAGATCACAAGATGAAATAAAACATTTAACTTCCTTAACATAGTTACCGTTTCGCTATGTGCCAGTGATTTCTAACAAAAAGTAGCCGATTTCAAAGTTGGCGAAAAGTAAGAGCCTTCTTTGAGAACAGCATGAAAACCAGTATACAAATCAGGATGACTGCTAGCGAAAATAATATCAATTAAAATAACTTAAGGCGGTTTTAAATTTTTACAATTACCTTTTACATAGTAAGAAAATATCTTGTTTTAAAATTTCCAGAATTGCTTCCAAAGTTAAATATTAGTTTATGTGGTAGTAATATTGTGCTGAATCTATAAGGTATTTCTCCCAACTTCTTAGCGTACCTTCGTGGTGTAGTTGTCCGCGTATACCGTGGTTCGAATTTAGGACTTGTTATAATAGGAATCTTTTGAATTTTTATAAGTTTCTGAATCTTTTAATTATAAACAATTTTCGAGTTGATCACAGAACAAATGTCTGTTGAATTAAGGATTCTGATCAAAGAACATTAGGTGCATTTATTTAATCTACGATTTTGAACAGTGAGCGATTAACATATATAACCCAATTATCCAATTGTCACTATCTTATATAATATTAAATCCGAGTGAACGTTGACACTGGATTCTTCCATTCTCCAAATTCTTTAGAAAAACAAAAATATTTCAGCATCTCTGGCAGTATTCTACCATAATAAAAATATAACGAAATCTAGCATTAATTTCTGGAAATGCTGTATTGGACATTCTTATCAAATTACAGTTCTTATATGACAAAAGCTCAATACAGCACATTGATTTAAAAAGCAAACTTAAAAATATACTATTTACATTTTACTTGCCTCAATAGCAAAGTCTTTGAAAAAGATACACATTTCAAGTGCTTTAATAGCGAAGTCTATAAAAAAGATATATATTTAATTGATTCAATAGCGAAGTATTTAAAAAAGATATTCATTTTAATTGATTCAATAGCGAAGTCTATAGAAAGGTATACATTTTAATTGATTCAATAGCGAAGTATTTAAAAAAGATATGCATTTTTATTAAACAGTAAAATTCGCAGAACTGATATGTGTTCGTTAATGTGATGAAAACTGTATAAACAAAGGCTTGGTTACGCTTTTTACACTTAAATGTTTAAGCGAATTTTAAAACCTAAAAACCAGCACGTTTACTATTCTTCTTAGGTTTGGAATAAAGCCGTTATTCCCGCCAGAATCACGAATTAAATGGGACTCATCGTTTAATTGATTATTTAACACACTGTCATGAAATTTATTCTTTTTTTTTTTTTTTTTTTTGTTTTGTTTATGTTTACCTTTGCTGATGATTTTCTATAAGCGCTTTTAATTTTAGGAAACTGAACCTTGTTAAAAAATCTCTACACATCTAAAAATTAATTAAGAATTTGATTTCAAATATTCACCTAAAGATAATATGGGAAAAGGTAAATATTATTTAATAATGTTGAAGTAAAATTTGCTTAAATCTACAAAGTAAATAACTATAGAAATGAAAATGTAAATACCGTAATTTTCCCGTATAGTTACTTTTTAAAGGGTTCAGATTTTTGAGACATATATTTATTAGATTTCGGTTTTATACACATATTCTACATATAAAAATATTTTGCTTATCCAGTTTGCTAAATATGTCAATTGAATAGAAAATGTCATTAATCATACACATTAAGAGTACTTCCCTGTCGAAATATTCGTCTCAATTATTATTTTCTGTACTTCCACATTCCCGCTGTCAATTCATAGCTCATAATCGCGCCAGTATATACATATCAGCCAAGTTCTTATTTTATTTTTCAGTATAAATTCCCGAAATGATGGACGTTATCGTACTTTAATGCTTATTTAAATTCCTTCGTACAATCTTAAATTCCGGCTCTCCAATTTTGCTGGCAGTTAGGATATGAAATACCACTCCAGATCATTTATGAAAGCATTAAATTCTGTTTTTAGTTTATTGATATATGTGCATATATTGACTATAAAATATGTGTTAATAAGAACCTTTGCATCTGTTCTTAGTTGCAGGATTTGTTTTTACCGTAAAGATGTGTGGGCATGTGGAGCAAAAACTCCGAAAATGATGAAAATGTGATGTATTAAAATAATGGAAAATGTTGTTCCCTTTAAAATCGTATAATGCAATGAGAATTTACTGAAATTTGGAGTTCAAAAATGTATCTTTTCACACTATAGATTCATATATCAAAAGAAACAGCCAAGTAATTCCTTATCTGTGACCGTTTTCTATCTAAAAAAAAAAAAACATTATATAAAGACTATACAGAAAAGGAAATTGAAAAATAATTATGAAATGCTTCCTTTCAATAGAAATTCCAATCTAATTTCTTGCATTGTAAACTGCATCATTCACAGAGATTAAAATGTTCTGTTTATACTTTTAACTCAGATATTAAATATCAGACACCCTCGAGTTTTTATTAGTGTTTTTTATCCGCTGAAAAAGGGAAGTTTAGTCAATTTATTAAATATTTTATAATCATAAATTATATTTAATAGCATAGACTTTTTTATTATTTATTTTAGTGCAATAGGTGGCACTTAAATGTGCTCACTTTTGTCCACGGCTACTTTGATAACATTAATCCAATGATAGCATTAAACAATACGAAAAAGTATAAAATCCTTAAAACCAGCAATGGAATTTAATTACTTTAATATAAATATATATGGAAACCATTAAATAGGCATTTTCCCGGTATTTAATTAAGAAAATGAAACGTTTGTTTGTGAATTATAGATAACGTTTCTAAAAATTATGTTACTCGGAGGGCATCCCAAACTAAAGAAGAACCTTTGAACTTAAAAATTTTAAATTCGGCACAAAGGCAAATTCAAACCACAAATAATGATTAATACTGTATATAACAGGTTGTTAGTAACATACATAATGTTGGCTAGATTTAATCGATAAATTAGGCAAATGTGACATGATGCTTCTAAAGTAATAACAGAGTATTCTATGCACTGCAATACATTATATTGTATATTACTAAATAAAATAACGCAAAATATATTTCACATTAAAAATATATTCTATCTCGTACCTATAAAACTTCCTGAGCTTTGAATTTAATGTGCAAAAGACAAATGAGAATTGAAGGAATTTAGGTGTTGCTCTATCTCAGAGGCTGATAGAAATAAAAATCATACAGTTTCCCATAAAATTTATCTCTTCATTAGTTCTCAAATTTTCGTAGTAGGTTCGGGGGACCCACACTGTGGTAAATTAAACAATTAACATAATTATTATATATATTATTAATGGGAAAAGTGTGAATGCAGAAGCGAGAATGGAAGGCAGATTGAAAAGAAATATAGGTACCGAGGAAGTTAAATACTGCTTGATAACTGACAACGGATATTGCGTACGAACATATCTACGACCATAACTTTGGGGAGAGAGCTTAGAAATTGAAGATTATCCTGTAAGCTAAGAGTATGCAGAAGGTTCTTCAAATACCGGTTTTTATAATTTCGATATCATACGTCAGTCTGAAACACGATCGCATTTGGATGCGAAAACGATATTTTTTGTATGTGAGTACAGTAAACCCTTAGCGCACGCGGATTTGCAGAACGCGATTTTGCGTATGCGTATTATCTTAATTATGCTCATTTAATTTCACAATGCGATAATCGCAATTAAGCGCGGTACGCTACAGAGCGTCAGCCAGGCTGCGACAGTCTTCTTTTTTGACTGGTTTAACAATCCATTCATTAAGGAAGTCAAACATTATTTAGCACAGTAAGACCTGTATTTTAAAGTTATCCTAATCCTAAATAATGCTCCAGGAAACGGTGCTGCATCACAGTACTGCACCAAAATGGAGAGGTTTTATTTCTTCCATCGATACCACTTGCATAATGCAACCATGGAACAAGGAATCATAAAAAAAAAAAAAAAAATTAAATAAATAAATAAATAAATAAATAATAATAATAATAAAAAAAAACATTCAGTTTATTCTGTCAGGTTTGTTTACATTTCTGTGAATAAAGCACTAGACGAAGGAAAGTACAACACACTAAGGGCATTTTGGAGGCAATTCAATGTAAGACATTGAAAAGAAATGATTACACTAGCATGAGAACAAATGAATTCATCAACAATGAATGCTTACTAGCATCAGCTCTGCCTAGAAGTGGATGACGATTTTAAAGTATTTCTATTGATTCAGAATAAAGTCAAGGAAATCATACAAAACGCCAAAGCAATAGGCGTCAAAGAATTTTCAGATATATAGATAGGAGAAATTGAATATGATAAAGGGCAACAATAGTGAAGAAGATTAAAAGCCTTTAACGTACAAGAAGTTATACAAATTTTTAACAGAGGCACAAGATCTGTCTGATTTTGTAATGGACATCGACCCAAATGAGGAAAAAAGAGGGTACTTTATGAGACGTATTGAAAAACTTTGCACTTCTTACCGCGAAACGTTTAATGAGTTTCATCAGACGTTGTCCCAAGCAAAATATCGCCAGCTATGTAAAACAATAACTGCATCGTGTAACCATTTTTAACAGAATGTTATCTTTGCAAAATGCGGTTTTGTAATGTGCATAATTGTTAATGATGTAACCCTCCACACTCGGTAAAGGTTCATTGTACTATATTTTAGCTGTTTACCGAGTGTTGTCTTTTTGTTTGCATTTGAGAACTTATGACATTTTAGGCATTTTACTTTTTCTTCGCCGCCTTGAACCATGGCGGATACTGAATCATTAGTCATTAGCTACGGGGCTACGACTAGAGTTCTATATGAATAATCAGGATAGCCGGTTGATTATCTAGAAGTCATTTTTCGTGTTCTTCATTTTAAATGCTTCTGCATTCTGTTAAATTTTGCCGTTCATATTTTTTATGCTACGTATGAGGAATTTAAAACCGCAACTTTATCTCAAAAATGAGATTTAATATTCTTTATTTCAGGAAGTTTTTTTAGCTTAATAGAATTTTAAATTTACATAGTTAATTAACAAATGTCATTAATAAATTAACCTTTTTTATAAAGTTTTACTAGTAATTTTTTTATGAAAAATACAGTCTAAAAATGCTTAGAAAAAGGAATCTAAATAACTGCATGATGTTACCTCTATAAAAATTGCTTAGTTAATTATCATATTATTTTCTTTCACATTTTTTAATCTCATATTGTTTTAGTGAAAACTATATTTGGTTTTGTTTCCATTTATTCTGTGTCAATAAAGTGTCATCAATATTTTCATGTGTAGCGTGCAATGAATTTTTTGGATGTCGATTTGTTAGTTATGACGAAAATCAGTTACATAATATGTCAGTATGGGATTTGAAAAACGCGTCATGCGATGATTTGTAGGTACTTTATTTTTCACCTCGACATTTTCGACGACGATATTTTTAAACTGCGAAGTTTTTGATCCAGTTTATTTTCGATCACGATATTTTGTTTCACGGTGTATTATTTTTGCTTTTTTTTCACCCACGATGTTTTGTAACACGTTGTTTTCGCTCTCCTTTGTTTTCTCAACGACATTTTCGTCCGCGATGTTTTTGCTGCAATGTTTTCGGCTGTAACCATTTCTATATGCTGCAAGATTGTCCAGTTTCGGTAAAAAGCTGAAGATCTTGGCAAAAAATAAAATCAGCATCCTTCAGATATAAACTACTGCTCTCTCTATCGCGCTAAGCAATGTTTTTAGTAACAGTATAAATTTAGTAAGTTCTTCTATATAAAATTCTTATACATTCATTACTATTCTTCACCTGAAGCAAGACATAATTCAAAACAAAAAATAAACTTTTTTTTATAAAAAAAGGAATTAAGTTTTTTTCATCGCATTTATTTAAAATAGCCAAACATACCTACGTTCGTGAACCGAATATTACCTAACATTAAGTAAATTAAGAACAATTCTTCTAGTAGTATTTGGGAGTTTTCATGCTACTTAAGACAGAATAATTACTTACTAAAAACTATTTGTAGCAGGCCCACCAGCGGCCGAGCGGTAAAGTCGCTGAACACTGGTAGTTCGGTCCGAGGTTCGAAGCCCGCGAACGGGCTGGCTGCATGGGTGTTTTTGTGGTTTTCCCATGTGTAACGTGTATAGGAGCCAGTTTACCTTAGAAAGTCCTCCACGAAGGCATCCCTCCCCTTAGACAGATAGCTCTCGAGGCTTTACCGTAATTGAATAACTTAATCTAACCTAACCTATTTGTAGCATATCTTAAAAATGAATTAGATTAATTCACAAGAAAAGGTGCTTATCATAAATCCATCCTAAATTACTTTTAATAGCTATATGGGAATTTTCGCCACTATTCAACTTTGAATAGGCCCCCAATTTTCTACAAAACTCTCGCCGCTAAGTTCTGTCTTCACTTACGTCTTTATCCCTCGAGTACTTTTGCCATAATACAAGCTTTCCAATCCGGGCCCATCAGCGGTCGATCGGTAAACTCGCTGAACACTGGTAGTTCGGTCCGAGGTTCAAACCCAGCGAACGGGCTGGCTGTATGGACGTTTTCGTGATTTTTCTTCATCTGTAAAATGCATATGAGCCCGTTTTCCTTAGAAAGTCCTCCATGAAAGCAGACAGCGGTCGAACGCTTTGTCATAATCAAATAAACCAAACTAACTTTTCAATCCGATTTTTAGACCAACAGCAGAAGCTAAATATAAAAAAGATAAAACAATTTTTGGAATAAAGTGAAAACTTACTAATTTCACAATTTCTAATTAAATTTATGTTTTTAAGAACTATAATATTTACATCAATGCAACAATTGGTCTTCAAGTTATAATGACCCACCAGCGGCCGAGCGGTAAAGACGCTGAACACTGGTAGTTCAGTCCGAGGTTCGAATTCCGCGAACGGGCTGGCTGCATGGGCGTTTTCGTGGTTTTCCCCATGTGTAACTTGTATACGAGCCAGTTCCCTTAGAAACTCCTCCACGAAGGCATCCCTTTCTTTAGGCAGATAGCCCTCGTGTGCTTTGCTTAATCCTAACCCTCAAGTTATAATAATATAATCGGTAGACATTTTAAAAATGTTTTCCGCTTCATCAGGTCATGTTATAGAATTATTAGCTTAAATGCAAAACTACGTTATTCTCTCTGTATATATATATATATATATATATATAAATTTTACTTCGGATACCAAATTCTCTTTTTCATTTCAAACCTCAAAATATGCATTTTATTGCACTTCTTTTTAAAGTAATTCTCGCACCACTTATTGATTTTGTAGCAGTTATGATATCACAGCGGGAGGCGAGAACTTTAAAGCATAAAATTCTGTTTGCTTTTCGTTGAATTCATAAATTCACCAAACTTTCATTTCTTCCTTCATCCGTTTGCTTGAAATTCATTCAATTTCTACCAGTGTTACCAAATAAAAGTCCCAGAGGGTTATTTGCTATGTAAACCGAGATTTTTATTCCCGTTCGACGCTAAGAAATTTAAATTTGTCAAACTCATTTTATCTCTAAGTTATAACCGAGAATATTCACGCTATTAAATTCTTAAATTGTGTCAAGTAAAAAACAGTTAAAGTTTGCTAACATGCAGATGAGCTTTAATTTCCGATATTGTGCTGTCTTAAGGCGTCAGAAATAAGAGACACTCACACTGTTAAACTTTTGTGTAAAATCCACACATTCGTTAAAACATTTTTTATATTATGTTTGCATTCTGTGGAATATGAAAATTAAAGTTACTCAATTTTTCTGAATAAACGTAAATTTTTCGTTTCTCTTCACTTGACTATATCTGAATGAATACTTAACTTATTAGAAAAATAAAATGCCGTGTAATTGCTGTGCGAAATAATAATACAGATTGGATTTCTTCCATCTTTCTTTATATCTTTTTCCTTTTATTCGCAAAATTCTGCCATTTTTAATTAACTGCGGACAGGAAAAAAAGAAATAATTCAAGTACGATTTACTGTTTTTCAAATTCCGGATTCGATGCAGCATCATTGCTAATCGTTGGTCATAAAGTGGCAAGAATGATAATGCATTTGATGTTCTTATTTTTTTTTTTTTTTTTTTTTTTTAAATCGACAAAAGCTTCTTGACTCTAACGAGGGTAAGAAACACTTCCAGGAATACATCCTGGATCAGTGGTCGTAATCACAAATTGCATGCGGGCTGAATACGCAATCTGAAAGCGCAGCTGAACGGCCAAAATTTATTTATAACATAGTGTCAATGAATAAAGTAAGCAATTTCGAACTAGTTTTTCACAAAGACCAAAAATTGAAATTCATAATTAATAAATTCCAAATAATCGATTAAATGTTTCGCTTTAAAAATGTTAAAGCGAAAAATTTAAACAAGCAATATCCCAATTAAAATTTATGAATTATGAATTTCGGTTTTTAGCCACTGGAATGCTAATGAGATAATTAGTGGGCAATTACGCCGTATTTTAAAGAGAAGAGAAATGAATTTCCAAGTCACTTTCTGAGATCTGGAAATTCATAAAACAGAGAGAGGAATAGCTATATCCAATTACAAATTGAGCATATTACTCAGCTTAATATGTGAGCTTATTTTTAATTCTTAAATCAACGATAGTTGTTTAGTTGAAAGGTAGTGGTAAAGATTAATTTTAAAATACAGTTTTTTTATGTATTTATCTGAATATACAATGAACTCTCGATTAGCTAGGGTAGGGATTATCCGGTTTGAGAATTAACCGTGGAACCAACACAGTGCGCAAGAATGTATAAAGTCCCACATGCGCAAATTTGAGAGAGGTGAAAGGTTTTAACGTAGATTGTGAAAAAATTGAGGTAATAATTGAAGCTATTACTAAAACATATTTTTTTTTATAAATTTTTAACGATATTGACATTCAACTTCAGTTGTATGCCAAGACATTTTAAATGTAAATTTCTTCGAAATTGTCGATCGCGAAAAAATCGGGGAATGGTTTGATAGTTGCTTGAGTGAGACTGATATCGTTTCAAATAGCACAAGAATAGAAGAGGTAGATAGTGATGCTGAAAATGCGAGCAAAAATGATCCTGAAAATTCATTACATTTGTTCCGAGATAGCAATGACTTCTATTAAAAAAACTATTGGAGTTCTTCGAATAAAATAATAGTATTTCGAAAAATGCGCGTGATTTAAACGTACTTATAAACAAAGTAATTACTGATTTTTTTAAGAAATAAATGCCTTAAATATCTATCAAAGTTGACAAGTTGGATTATTGATAATTTTTACTCATTTATTTTTACTGCATTTACAAAATATAACTACTTATGTTACGATGCAATTTTTTAAAACATTTTAAACAAAGTGCCGGCTTATCCGGACAACTACTACAAAAGGTCATTACTTTTTGTTTTGTTTGTGGCGTACTGTGTATTTTTAAGTTTGTTAAGCATTTGTATCACTCTTTTCCTGATCTTCCTCGCGGATCATTGGTGTGAAGTTAAAAAATGTTTTTTCCGTCTACTTACTATTAATTTTTCACTAGGGGGATTCTCAACACTCTTCAATAGATAATCAATAATTTTTTCTCTAAATTTTTAAATTTGGTAACGTTTGGTTCCCCACTTTTTGTGGATGTACCACGCATTTACTAGAAAGGTCCCGCATATTAGCTCCATGACAAATTTCCGATACCATTTTACGTTTTCCGTAAACTTTTATAAAAGGAACACATTTGGTCAGATATATCAACTCCCTTTTTCGCACTATTGTAAGAAAAAAACGGTATCTGGTTTTAATTTATCATCTTTTCCACGAATAATGGCGCAATTCTAAGATCTCGAAGCGGTTAACATGCACAGAGGTCTTTTGTCGGTCCACTTTAAAAATTTCACGCCGCTCCGATTTTCAAGAGATATAATGCCCCCGTTTCTGTTTTTGCTTTGCCTGCGGCGGTAGAAATTTTCTGTTCATTTTGACTGTACCACAAATATATGTTCTTTTATTGAGAAGATCTTCGGCTGAAGGAATACTTGCATAAAAACTGTCGGTAAATAAAATCCGGCCCTTGAATAATAGATCTCCTATCAATTTCATGACTACATCATGAGAATGTGTTTTTACAATTTTCGTTTCCTTTTTTTCTGAATAAATATGCACATTGTACGTATATCCGCCCGGAAGGCAGAGCTTGTGCAGTTTTATTCCGTACTTGTGCTGCTCACCTGGTATATATTGACGAAAATTAAGGCGTCATTTCGACGGAACCATGCTTTCGTCAATTACTGTATTTTTACCGGGTTTTACTGCATCTTTGAATGTATGAAGAATTTTATCAACCACATGTAGGAGTTTATGTAACCGATCCTCGGTTCTAGCCGTTTCGTTATCGGAAAAGTGCAAGTATTTCAGTATTGCTAAGAATCGATCGCGTTTCATTTCTTTCTGTATACGCGCATTCGCATATATCCCCTTTTGGGACCAATATAGTCGAATTTCGGGTACCTGCACTACACCCATAATAAGCAAGATACCAATAAAGGTATTCAATTCACTTTTTGTAACGGAGTTCCATGCTTTTTGATGTTGTCTCCTGCCATATGCCGCATTCACTATGCACTGTTCAACGTACTTATTCTTTCTTAACGATGATCTCCAATATCTCGTCCGTGAAGAATAATTCATATAATGCAACAGGATCGTCTCAGTTCGTCTCTTCTATCAGTAGCTCTTCTTCCTCCAAATACTTCTCCTCTGATGCAGATTTTTCTGCTATTTTCCACCATTCCGAGTCATCATTTTGGTCAAACACATCAGACTCCCAAACTTCTTCCTCCGTGGTATTTCTATCAGTTGCCGTGTCCGATGATGATGAAAGTATTCTATTTCTTCGTCTCTTTCGCATGATTCCAGATACGGATTCCTCAGACGAATCACTGACTTCCATATCCACTGTATCTAATATTTAGATTGGCAAAAATGAAAAATGATAACCGCCTCTTTAGAAGGAAATAAACATTTTACTATCGTTACGTTTACTGGAAGAAATGTGTGCTCAGATATTTCGTTATGTCAGAACTCTGCTGACCTCGCACCTCACAGGCACTTCACACAGAATACTTGCACACTAACAGTACTCTTTCTCTATTGCCGTCAACTCTAAACTTAGTAAAACTCACGTCGTCGTCTAAATGTTCGATAGTGGTCCCTCATTATTAGGCCACGCATTAAATATTCAAAATATTATTCATTTTCCAAAAAGTCACAGATTTTCTCCACTATGCGTGGGCGGTTTTGTACTTCTACTTGGGCCGCCGAAGATCCAGAGGCGGGTCAACGTTCGCCTAACTAAAGCCCACTCCGAGGTCCGCGATTCTCCAAAGGGAAAACAACTGATCTCTGGAAAACCATGCGACAGTCCTCGGCCACTTAGCACGGCAATATATATATATCTTGTCAGCGGCCCAGGAAACCAAATACTATTGGGGCTTCGAAGTGAAATCGTCCGTCGTAGATTTGACGAAATCGCCGCTCGCACACAACATAATTTACGACAAACACTATTTGCCAAGGCAATAACTCCTGATTACAACATAATTTACGACTATTTCTTTTTCCTAGTACGACATTGATCATATGCATCGTTTGCCCGTCGACCGGACTTATGGCCATAAAAAGCGAATTAGGGTTTTTCCCAATTCACGCGACTAGCCACTGTGGGTCCTATCGGCAGGCCAGACTAAGCGGGGCCCACGTGAGAATTTTGGAAATTCGGTCTATTCGAATCAGCTTATGGGTATTAGGGCGCAAGCATTAAACAGTATAATTTGGTGCTCCGCCGCCCCATGGGGCAGACCGCTAGTTGAAGCGCAGCCACACGGAAGGGACCACGAGTATCCTAGCCGGCGTCAACATGTTAAATAAGAAATTCAAAAGATTTATGATATATAAAATAATAATGGTATGGTAAACATTATGCACAAGAAAAATGGATAAAAACTGTAGAACTAATTTAAAGCTTTTTCTCGTGTTACTCTGATAAACTAAAAATAATTTTCAGACTCAAAAGAATATAGTAAACAAAATATGCAAGTATCAGATATTTTATATTAATCAACAAACTTTAAACATGTTTCAAGTTATATCGATTACAAATATTAAATCGGATGGTCATGATTTTAATTTAACCCATAATTTATTAATTGATTTAATACGCATCTCTTTGGATTACAGCTCATAATCAGGGCTATTCGTTGACAGGGTTATTCATTGGAGTAAGATTATACCAACGCAAAATTATATTTGCATTTTACTCGATCTTATTGCTTAGATTCCTTGAATTCACATTCTCGTTCAATATTATCGAAATAAACCGGTAATTATTAATTAAGGAAAAATCGCAAAACTGACGATTTCTCAAAATGTTACATGTAGAAATTAATGAACTGCTACACAGTATACAACAATATTAACGTATAAAAACATGAAAAGAAATTACCAGACAATTACTGTATTATAGAAATTAGCATATCTTTAAAATAAAGAAATTGGGTGTGGCAGAAGAAATTAGATGATCTACCCTAGGTAGGGTAGATCATCTAATTTCTTCTTATCATCTAATTTCAGTTATGCGGCGCAAACAGAGATGTGTGCCATTTTCAGTTATGCGGTCTATTAGTTCCGTAGGGAAGTGAGAGCTCTTCTTCCTGCAACACAGTCGCAAGCGTGGCAAGGTTCCGTAAAGGAGGATCGAGAGTAGCATCCCAAACATGCTCGATAGGATTCAGGTCCTCTAATCGAGCTGGTCACTCCACGGGTTGAATTGCTTGCTGATGAAGATGCGAGATGAAGATGCTGATGAAGACGCGAGACTCACGATGCGAGCTCTGTGCTGTTCTCATTTTTGTCGTCCTAGATTATTCGTCCTGTAGCAGAAAATCAGGAGTTATTGCCTTGGCATAAGGAAACATATAAGCTTCAAGAATGTCATGTCTTTAGGCCTGAGCAGTCATGGTTCCACGTGGAAAGACACGGAGGTCTGCGCGTTCCATGTTCTCTCTATATTAAATAACGGCCACAATCGCTTTGCAGGCTAAACCTCGATTCATCCGTGAAGAGAACAGTCATCCACTGATCAGCCGTCCAGTGGACATGTTGATGTGCTCACATCAAAAATTCCCTTCTATGATGTGACGCGAGTGGCAATGCAAATGGCTCTTTGCCTCGTGTACATACTTCCTTCGTGAAGCTTTCTACGTACTACTGACGTTGACATCAACCTTCCAATGTCTGCTACAAGGTAGGATCTGAGTTTAGTCGGAATTGCGGTTCTTTGTCTTTGTTCTTATCAATATAGGTCAGAGACCCTGTTTGTAGCGGTTGGCTGTCTATGGCTTGACATCCTGGATGCCGAATATCTGGTAAGAAATTGTTGCCAAAGTCTATGAACCACAGAAGGACTAACATTTAGCCATCTGGTTACTTCTGCCTGAGTTTGACCTGCATCTAGTCTTCCAATAGCTCTCCTTGGTCGGTCGTCCTTCTTCGAGCAAATGATGCTTGGAAGTCATTGTTATGAAATGGCTATCCTAGATTTCTTATCTAAGTAACACACCGAGTTTTACAGGCATGATCACAAACATGCAATTTTATGCTCCTTGCAGATGACGTATTATGATTGCAGCGACAGTAATTTGCATAATGTAGTTTTATTCAGGAACTATTATTAAATAACATTTTCAAATTTTATACGGATTGGCTTATTTTTGAACGAGTTATCGCTAGTTTTGTGATTTTTCCATAATTTTTGGAAATCAGTTTCAAATAGACTGAGATCTGTGGATTGGGTAAACAGATGCAATTTTTGAACTAATTTAGAAACAATTTACCTACATTACGTTGACGATTTACTGGAGTGGTATCATTTTAAAAGTTTGAATATTGTTTAGAAGCAAATTAAAGCTGCAGAAAGTACTTTATTTAGAGTACGTAAATATTACATTTCGCAAAGTTCGTTTTTATCTTCTGCTATTTGAATGGACCTGTCCCATGTGCTGAGATTCAACTTCATAGCATAACTGCATTAGGACGCTTTATTGATTCAGTAGTGCAAAATATGATTTAAGTCTTTCATGACGCCATCGTAAAATGTGGCTCTTTATAGCGTCTGAAAGGAAGTATTGTTTCGTTACTGCTCATAACTTTACGCTACTGATCGTCATTGCCATCAAACATCTTGTCAGGTTTCTGCGCTGATTTTAGGAATCTCGAAACATTTTCATTGTCTCTGGGTTGCAATTAACTTGAAAACATTAGTCGAACAATTTATAATCGCATTACGCCCCAAAATTTCACAACGCAACCAACAACATATAATTCTTTGGTCACTTTATACTGCACTATGTACAGTCCAGTGAAAAGTTTCCCATTTTGAAAACAATTTCCGAATGTTGATTTAGCAAATTGGGGTATTTCTTAGATTATCTAGTTCACTGCCGTTATACTATCACCAGTGGCCTAGCAGTAATACTGGTAGTTTGACCCTGATTCGAATCCCGATAAATAGGCTAGCTGCATGGAAAGTTAAGTGGTTTCCTTCGCGTGTAACACGAGTCCAATTTTTTTCTTAGAAAAGACCCCACCACTGGCCGAATGATTAAGACTGTTGAAGTTCGACCAGTGTTCCAGCTCGGGCAAAAGAGCTGGCTGCATTGTTTTTATGTTTTTCTTATGTGTAACATAAATATGAGCCAGTTTCCAGTAGCAATTTCTCCACAAAGGCACACCTGGATGCATCACCAACCTCGGCGGCTACCACTGGATGCATCACCATAAAACCAGTTAAAAAATATGTTTATATCTAATGCTTCCTTCTTTTGGTACTTTTTGTTATAGAGCCGCCCCCCCCCCCCGAGATTTAATCGCGAATTAACTGAAGTATCCCTCCAAAATCTGGCTGCATGTTGTTACACATACTTCGCCACGTAATGGTATATTAGCAATGTGCTGCAGTTTTGTTCTCAGCGCGTGTTCTTATAGTATTCATATGGAATTTCTGGATTAGCACTGTTTGTTTAAAAACATATTGCTTTTTTTTTTCTGAATATATCATTAACAAATCTTAATTTACCAAGTAATAATTTGAGTGCCATATTATATTTTCAAGAAAGAGGTATTTTCCTGATAAACGAGTATGTGAAAATGTCCACGACATGAAGTTTTATCTTAACGACGAAACCATTTAGAGATGCAATAATAAAAATTGCAAAATGAAGAAGGATCGCCATGTTGGAAACTGGTTCATTGGTTCCAGAATATCATTCATCACAAGTATTAGGTTTATGTATTTTTAGGCAGAGGAGTTGACGTCCATGAAACGGTGTAACAAGCAGCTTAATATAGGTAAAAGTGCTGCAGCTGATTGGAATAATTACATGTGATAAAATGATAATACTAAGGATAAGGATTCTTAGAAATAATATTAGGGAAAAACATGTGCGCATAATTATTATTATTTATTGCGTTGTTCATTTTTACATTCGCGCTTCACAAGCTTGGGGAAGTTATAGCTGAGATCTTGGAGTTATAGCTTGGATCTTGATCCTTCTTTTTTTAACTTAGAACTGTTCACTAACATAGCAAGATTAATTATCATGTTTCGAAATGTTTTCTTCTGATTTTTTCATTAACCATAATTCATACAGAAGAAACAAACTTCGAAAAGACTATCTGCATTATTGGAAACTGATCTTGAATAAAACGAGCAGCTACTACATTCATTTACAATGACAACGTTGTCGTTATATGTTGAAAGCGCTTCCAAATATCGAACTTCAAAGCTATAACGTTACCAAAACATTTTCATTTTAAAAATCAAATATTTTAATTAAAAGCATTAAAGAATCTGAGCTCTTAGCATGAAAGTATTTCTAGTGGGGAATTACAAGAGGTGTTTATACGTTAAGAATTGCTCAACCGAAAGAAAAACAGATTAATCCTTAAATGCAGATATAGTTAAGGAATTGCCTTCTGAAAGATTTACTGAAAACATTTGAAAAAGAGAAGACCAAAAATTTGTTTCCCGAACGCAGAAAGGGCGTGAGACTTTTTAACATAACATTTCATTCAAGTAAGAATCTTTTAAATTTTTTAAAAGAGTTAACATACATGTTCCTAGTTGCATAAGTTAAACCGATCAATTTGAAATGTTAGCAGTGTTATTCAGTGAATTATTTAAGCAATAAAAGGAAAGAGTATTGAGCTGTGTAATTGAATATCTAATTAGATGGATTTTCCTGAGATAGGAAATACTTCGTCTCTAAATTTAAATTAGATGTAAATCCTTTCTTCTAAATCTGAAATAAAGGAAAAATTATAATTTAAATGAAAGTACTTTAAATAATTTAAATACTTTAGTACTCATAAAATATTAGTTTCAAATGTAAGGCGTATTTACAAAAAAGCATGAATGTAATTAAAATTAATTTTTAAAATAGCGTTTTTCAGTCAATATAAATTAATTAACATTAATATTGTAATGAAATTCATCGAATATTTATCGTGGTATTGTGGAAATTGGTTTTTAGAGTTCAAAATGTCTCTTTTATGAGAAAATATCTAAGGCAAACGAAAAAATGTATTTTTACTATGAATTATAAATTTGCTGATTTAATGCTGATATGAAGTGCTTTAAAATATTACTATCAAAACCATTATTTTGAAATTAATGGAACAACACTTTATTTCAGATTATGTAAAATAGTTCTTCTACATAATTAATTATTGATTATATATATGCATGAGTAAAATACGTAAAAATATAATCATGTTCAAATCTAACGTAGTTTCTCCAAATTCATAATTGAAGTACCCTCAGAAAAATGTAATATTTAACCTCTTATCTGTTATTTCAGTGTTTGCCCAACAGCGATCCAGCAAAATGTTAATTCGGTCTGAGGTTCGAGTCCTGGCAAAGGGGCTGGCTGCATGGATGTTTTCGTGGTTTTTTCCATCTCTAATGTCTAAACGAGCCAGTACCCCTTAAAATGTCCTTGAGGAGGCATCCCTTCCCTTAGGCAGATAGCTCTCGACAGCTTTGCCATAATCAAGCCAACTAATTTCAAATATTATTTATTGTGAGAGTGCGTGGACAAGGGCCTTTCTTCTAAAATGTAAGAACTCACCAGCGGCCGAGCGGTAAAGTCGTTGAACACTGGTAGTTCGGTATAAAGTTCGAATCCCGCAAACGGGCTTACTGTATGAGCGTTTTAGTGGCTTTTTCGATGTGCAACGTATATACGAGGCGGCCCACCAGGGTCGAGCGCTGAACACTGGTAGTTCGGTCTGGGGTTCGAGTCCCGGCGAACGGGCTGGCTGCATGTGTATTTTCATGGTTTTCCGCATGTGTAACGTGGATACGAGCCAGTTTCCCTCAAAACGACCTCCACGGGACATCCCTCCCTTTCCGTGTAGTGCCTAAGGCTACAGCACGTAGTAAGCAAAAAAACATATATACAAGCCAGTTTCCCTTAGAAAGTCCTCCATGTTAGACAGATAGCCCTCGAGGCTTTGCTGTAATCACTTACACTAAGCTAAACCTAAAATATAAGGCATGGTCTCAGGATAAGGACACGTACGGCGTTTTGTTTGCTGACTAAACCCAACAGCTTTTCAATTTGAATATAAATTACATTAGTTGGCGAAATGACGTTGAAAGCTTGCTAAAATGAAGAAAGCCAGTATCTGATTTCCAGAAAAATTTGAGAATACTCTTGATAAACAGATTTAGCATGATAGCCTAATCCCCTGTCTAGCAAGTTTATCTGACATAAGCTCATTAAAATTTTAATCTGGGTCTTTGTGAAGTCATTCCTAGATCCAAACTGTAATTTCCTTAATAATTTCATCCATGTTTGCTTAGTAATCCCAACCATGCAGCTTGGCGTGAAATTTCATAAATTGGTTAATTTCGTAAATAATTCAAATAAACGTTTAAATTATGACATTAATCTTCTTTCCATACTGAATTACAATGGAGTGTTTTTTCTTCGGCGCTTAAATGCATTTTAATTTTGGTGGTGCTTAAGGTAGTAGCTGATACTCGCCGATACATTGCCAATAAATGAATATGACTCTACTTTTCTCTTGCGGGAACCCGACTAATTCATTTTAGAAATGCGTATTTTTATTCTTTTTTATTTTCTTTCCTTTCATTTTTATTCCGCTAATTGGATATTGTTTCTTTCTTCATATCCACATCACTATCAGACCGATGAGAATTAGAAAATATCTGGTATGTTGCTTTAATTTTTAGTGAGCTACTTTCCGCACAAAGTTCTTAAGAACTTTTTTTGTATGATGTTAATTTTTCTTGCATTTTGCATCATGCGTTTAAAGGAATTTACGACAATAAACATGGAACAGAAGCCCTTCCTTCTATCTAAGCATGTGATATTTTGCAAAGAAATTTACAAGTGTTTCCATACAAAGAATGTGTACACGACTGAATATGAGCGAAGAAAATATGAGTTATGCTTTACAGGCCGCAGACTCTGATTAGAGTTTACGAAAATACAAACTGTGAAACCAGGAGACTAGGCCCGGCATCCCCCCCTTTCCGTGTAGTGCCTAAGAGCGGAGCACGTAATAAGTAAAAAAGTAAAAAAGAGACTAATTTCTGGCACATACAGCAGTAGAACACCACGTTCTGTGTTTTTACAATGAGCTTTTTTTAAATTTTTAATCCCTTTGGAAATGGCTTGCAAGAGTTATGGAAGGGAAAATTCTGCTGATTAAGTGATCAAATTGTTCTTGAAGAAATCGAGAACTTTCAGATAGTTACAGTCCTTACTAAGAGATATATGATATTTTTCAAATGAAAAACGTCACCTACATATTTGTCTAGCGGTGATACAGAAGCAAAGGAAAACGATTCAGACATTGAAGATAAATTGTACTACACTGAAACTGACGAAAAATAAAATTTCGACACGATTTTAATTATAGGGAGTGTAAAATTACTACCATTTGATCGCACAGATATTCTCGCTTTGGTTAATATTCCTTTTTCGAATTTCTTCGCCTCATCCGCAAATTATCAAGTTGATTAATATAGGTAATAAGCAGATATGGTTGAACTTTGCTGTACAGTTCCGCTTGTTCTGTCTGAAAAATCGTCAAGTGGTACTGATTGTTCGTGAAATCTGGAACCCGCTGCGTGAAGTAGGTTTTTTTCGTAACAATAATGTTGGCGAAACTAGTCTTGCGGGGAAAATTGCGAATATTGCCAAATGTGTGATAAATTGAAATTTTGCCTGTTTTTTGTAATAGTAACCCCTTTCTTATATACCGGAGATTTGGAATTGCTGTGTTTGGTTGCACGTGCGTAATATTTAATGAATGTGGTGCCTGAAAGTTAGCTTATGTTGTTAACTGCTTGAAAGTTAGCCTTAGTGTTATAAATAAGTATATTATTTCGGATACGACTGTAATTTCTGAAGGAATACATAAAATAGAAGGAAGGAATTTAAGGGTTTCCTGGACTCTATTATGCATCTTTATCCATTATTAACAGCTGGTCAGCCGATTAAATATATTAAATATTAATTGAATTGCTTACGTTGAAATATTTAATTGAATTGCTTACGTTGACGAAATGATGTTAGGAAGCTTTAAGGTATACATGTGAAGAAAAGTATGTTAAAGAATTGACGTTTTATTTCTTTATTGGTGTTTGTGTGTTAATTTTGTTGTTTAATGTTTTTATGTTACGAAATATGTATTTTTGATTATTTATTACTCTGTGTTTGTGTATTTTTGGTTATTTCTTCGAGTCTGTGCGTTAAGTTTTTTCTGGTTAACGTGATAGTTTTAACTTGGTTTCAGCTTTCTGATTTTAAGTAGATCGATGTGTACATGGAGTAAGTGAAATTAGTGCGCAATGCTTAGTTTGTGCAGTTCTCTGATTTTTTTAATTTAAAATAGGTCTATATGTACATGGATAAAGTTAAATTAGTGAGAAGTGTCTAGTTTGTGCAATTCTCTGAAGTTTTTTAAGCTAAAATAGGCCGATGTGTACATGGACATCGAGTTTGCGTAAATGTTTGATTTCTTGTTTTGATTTTATGTAGGGGGTGGAAGGATCGGCACTATCTTGAAATTGGTGTAAATCCCTTCGTGGTGCCCATGTTGGCGTAAAAAAATCAACGATTCGCCAAGCGGAACCGCAGACTTTCCCACTGCACACTAAAGTGGTCGAAAATCATGCTCACATGTTTCCTTATTTAGCATGTTCATACGGAAGCAGAAACAGACTGCTGAGAATTGCAGTATGTTTGATAATGTTCTAAACGGAATTGCCAGACAAAACCCACCATAAAAGAAATGGCGTAGTTAATTGATTTGTTGCAGTCGAATGTACATTACATTTCCAGTTGCTGCTAGTAGATTGTTAGCTGTGTATTAGTGGATGCCAGTTAATACCAAAGTATAATTTTATGCTAAAACTCAAAGGATATGCTCTGAATAGAAGCACAGTTGTATCCTTTTAGAAAGATTTAACATGTCAATTTGTCAATTTTGTCAATTTTAATGTCGCCGAGTATGGTTTCCGGTTAGATAAAAGAAATTATAATCCCATTTTAAAGTCATCATTTACAGTTTTAACAATGGTGTATGAAATCCAACGAGTTAGCAAATGTCAGGATTCACTTAAAGAATTAAAGCATTGCTTTAAAGATTTCAAAAGAAATATGTCGCAATATTAAGCATTTTAAAAACCCTAACGATTAATGGGCTTCTCTTACTACCTCTGTGTGTTTTTATTGGGTATTTTATGGTATTAGTTCTCAGTGTGCATCCGATTGGGGAAATTCTATTGCTTCCCGTTCAGACCCTGAATTAAGATTACGATTATAATACTCTTATTGAAAAGGTGTAATTTACTTTAGGACAATTAGATTCTGGTGGCGATTAGATTAACAAAAATGGACTTTGTTACTGTCAGTTAATCAGCAGACTGTTCCAAAATGAACTACACTAATTCAAACATTATTCACTCATGTGTTTCCTAGGACTGACTGTAAAACATTAATGTGCACTTAAATGAGTAAGTTATGATTCAAACTTTTTCTTTTGATTGAAATTGCATTAGGCAATATTCTTTCATTCTAGTGAAGAC
The DNA here is from genome assembly GCF_044657685.1 of Stegodyphus dumicola. NCBI lineage: Eukaryota > Metazoa > Arthropoda > Arachnida > Araneae > Eresidae > Stegodyphus > Stegodyphus dumicola. Next base: position 89,998,179 of record NC_140772.1, on the reverse strand, counting down.
AAGCTAATACAATTCAATTTCTTTTTTAAATGCAGCAACCACTCTTGACAGAAAAATGGAACATTTGTCAGGCATAAATACTACCTTTTCGATGGATATTTAATGGGATTTGCTTTTTATAGGGATATTAATCAGTAACAATACGAATTTTTAACTAAAATGATTCCTATAAATAGGATAAAAAGTTTATAATTTTCTAAATACATTACTATGAAGAAATTAGAAGTAATGTAAAAAATGACAATCATTTAAATTATTTTTTTTTATTTACTTCTCTAACTTTCATCAAATGAAACACGTAAAAATTTGGAACCCACGTGCTAAAGATAACTACAACAAAAATCCTATGCATACTCTACCTTAAACGGCCGTATGAATGTCTGGTGTATAAAGGGTGTCATTTATGAGACAGTTGTTTTTATTTTTTTTAATCGAATGCTGTTAAAATCTGCTACAGCTGATCATAAACGTATTTATTTTTACATTTTTCATCGAATATTTATTCATCGTTACAGGTAACACATTAACACATGCTGAAAGATTTTTTAAGTGGAATAGTCTCAAAAACGGATGCGGTGACTAGACAAGGATTAAATAATTAACTTATATATATATACTGAGATTTATTTGAATTTCATGTGGTTATTAAATGGAGCAAAATAAGAAAAAATTTAATTTTAAAACTATCTTCATTTCAGATTTATTAGCTTAAAAATATACTAACATGGCTTTAAAAGAATTCTGTTTCCCTGGTGAAAATTTCAAACACCACACTTCAGTATTCTGATAACCTATATTCAGCTCCGTTTTCTATAAATATTTAAAATTTTTGAAATCGATAAACAAGGGAAACATTTAGATGGAACCCGTGAACTCAGAACACCGCATTTCTTTTAAGAGTAACTGAACACTGTAATTCATTCGATTGAAAATGGAGGATAGTCTCTTAAATTTAAAGTACCATGGTTTATTTTGGATGAGTTCTTTTACTGGAAAAGCAGTCCATCTCTCATTCGACGGAGGAAAATTTCTTACCCCGGAATCCTTTTTTAAACTCCTTAGAAATCCATTTTCCTCTCCTTCTTTTCTCATCTGTCTCGTAGGACATCCCATGATCGAAAGGCAAATCCTATTTTCTTTGAATTGAGCTTCTCAGTTCAGCTGGAAAGATTGCGAACTCGGAACCGATAGTCTTTTCAGGTAATTATTTTGTCGAACTATTTATCCTTGTTTTTTCCTTTCCCTTGAAGGTGAATGAATTCTCTTGAACTTTAGGTTTGTCTGCTGTGAAAGGTAAAACAGATTCTGTTTTTAACTCCAATCTGGTATGTAATTTATTGCTTGAAAACGAAAGTGGAGGAGGATTCAGCAGAATACTGCTAACATGTTTCTTCTAACTGTCTTAAAATATTCGAAGACGTACTAAATTAAGATCATTTGAAACTAAATTCTGCAAGGGAATAAGAAATATGTAAGTTTCTAAAATAAAAATGTCTATGTAGATTTTAACTATCTAATAACTCAAATTTGTTTTAGCTTACGATCGAGAAATTAAACAAGGGAAGAGCTTCATTATTTTGCATTTATTTAGAAAAATGCTTCCAATTCTCTAAGATATCATTTACTAATCCTTTCAGAATGATAATGTAGAGAAGCTTAACTATAGACATATGTTTTTACACTGAGCAACATTTTTTCGATAAGGAGTTTTCCTCTAGTATTCCTTAATTATATGCATAATTAATCAAACGTTAATTATGGTGATTTTTTTAAATATGCTGCAAACAAAAATAAGCTATATGAAATTTAGTAAATTTAACCTGAAGAACGTTTTAATAAATGAAATAATTAAATGGAAATTTTGATATAATAAAACATTCAACGATTGTAGAATTTCTGCGTCATCCTGAAACTAGTAGCTTTAATATTAATCACAAAAAATCTGATGTGGACACTACATGACTTCCTGGTGCAGCCTGTAAAATTATGCACATTTTTGGTGCATTTCAATTAAACGTATTTCTCCGAAGTTCATTAGAGATACATTTCCTATGCATTCAATTTAGTTCTCACTTCGCGAAAAAATAAAATCTCAAAATATTTTTAAGTTAAAAAGCGATGAAGAAACGATTTTTACAATTCAAGTTTGAATTTAAATTAATTAAAATTAGGCAGAAAAAGGGATTTTTCGGTTCACAAAATTTTGGTTCCACTCGGTAAAAATGACACTGAAGTTGGTGCAGAAACTGGCTTAATTCAATACGTTATTAAGTATCAAATGTAAACAAATAGCGGCGTCGTTAGGCTTAATAGAACCTAAACAACTTTTAAACTGTTGATAATTCTGCAATTATTGTATGCTGCTTAACTAAAGGCCTAAAAACACTAACCAAAATTTAGGAACACTATACTAATTCACTCACATTTATAGCAAAAAATGCAGAATTTACCAACATATAAGAATGAAAAACCTTAGCTCAACGAGACGGGTAACAAAGTGGATATATATACATGCATTTATATACTTTTTTGGTGAGGCCGATTGCAACCAAAAAGGGAAATTCACATCTACATGTTATAGCAGTCCCATATACAAAATGTCAACGCTCTGAGGATACTCATTTTTTAGTTATACCATATAAGATACGTACGTACAGATATCAGGTAAAAATCTTTTCTGAATCCATTTAAATCCATTTCACAATCCGTTTTCTGAAAAATAGCCCTTTATTTTTTTGTGTACGTACAGATGTAACGTGAAAGCATTGTTCCAAAGGAATCGAGAGGGGTCAAAATGGGTGTTTTCGTTGAAATACGATACCCGAAATTTTGTGAGATAATAATATACTTCCTTTACTTCGTACAAGCAAGCAAAAAAGGGAGACGTTTAGCAAGTTGTCCCTTTTCATGTGTAGTCTTTGAGTGAAGGTTTTGTAAATTTAAGGGAATAGTGATATTTTGCCAAAAATTTGTTATTTATTCAGTTTTTGAGTGCGTTATTTTCAAAGCTTAAATACTAAAAATATTAAAAACTAAACATTTTACTCTAATTTGGGCTCAAATACAGTTTAATAGCAAGTAAATTCCCTGAGAAAACGCATACCCGAAATCTAAAACAGAATGAAGACTAAATATTCATTAATACAACCTCTTTTAAAATATTAAACTCTGTGATCATTAGTGAGCTTCACAATGTTGATGTGCCACACAATAAGAAACCTGCGAAAGCAAATCTTAAACATACTTTTTAAGAAAATTGCAGTCTTAATCTAGCGACAAATATGTAAAAATGTAAATACGCAAAATTATGTGCATAGAAAAATGGAATTTTTCCCGTTGTAGAACAACATTCATCAAACAATTTTCTCTAGAAAAGTAGGTTTCAGCATGCTATTTCCATCCAAAACGCTACTTCATTATCATTTCATTTCAATTTTCGTAAAACGTTTCTAACTCCAGTAAATATATATCTTATTTCAAATATTTCAATAAATAAAGAACGAAATAGAATGATACATTTTATTAATTTTTTATGCTTGCATGTTAGCTGAAACCGATGATCTGTCACTTTAAATTCCTCTTTCATTCCTGAATCTTGTAAATACATTTCATCACCCAAAATGATTGATTGCTGGCAGCATATCACTATACGTCGGTTAATATATGAGACGAGATTTTTTTAATGACCACTTAATTTAAAAAGGACATTATTATAATTTTATAACACTTAATAATACCTCCTTTAATTAAACGGTAGCCATATCTGTCTGCAGAAAGTTATTTTTCGCATGTTGCTTTATAATCCAAAATATTTAAAAATTAAAATACGTTTAATAAACTACCTGAAAAAGAAGATGAAAACTGTGTTATTATCAGCAACCAAACTTATATCATCAGGCAAAGACCAGAAATATTAAATTATTCTTCAAAATTTTCTATGCTGCACCAAGATCATTACAAGTTAATAAAAATATGATGTGGGCATACCATGACTTAATTGTACCGTCTTCATGTAACATTGTTTTCCTGTGGGTCATTTAAATTTACTTCTTCGAATTCCTCTAACTTAATTAACCGATTCCTCAAGGCAAGTTGAAAATTATGTATATTGTATATATTTTTGTATTATTAGGTACTTTCTTCCTTCTTTCCGCATGCCTTCGTTGCGTAATTGGAAATATACTCAATTGCGTATTCGGGAGTTCTGGCATTTGATTCCCGGCGAAGGCACTGCGAATTTTTTCAGTTTCCTAACTTCAAAAAACACATAAAGACTCCTGTTGCCCAAACTAGAAGGAGGTGGACGATAATTCGTCACCACCAGAATCTGGTGATTGGGTACCCCAGTCACCTTTTAAAAGGAAGCGTATAAAAGGTTTTTTCTCCCTCTTTTCCTCAAGCCATTGGGGTGTAATTGGAAACATCCTGGATGCGTATTCGGGAGGTCAGGCGCTCGAATCCCGACTAGGGCAATGCACATTTTTCACATATCGAGCATCAGTAAAAGCTTATGATACTGCAGACGCGCTCGAACTAAAAGGTGGTGGACGATAATTCGTTACTTCCAGGATTTGGCGATTGGAACCCCTCATCACCAGTTATCTCTTAGAGGGGGTCAGTATATAAAGTATTTTCTCCCTCCTTTCTGCATGCCTTCATGATGTAACTGCAAGCACACTTGACGCGTATTCGAGAAGTCCGATCGTCAATGACAGCTATGAAAGTTTAAAATAATTTTCTTGAAATATTGCAATATTATATTTTCTTTCGATCAAGTTACCGACATTCCCCATTTCAGACACAAAATAGCACTTAGATTTTGGGAATAATGAAAGCGTTCTCCTTCATTAGACCTTTTTCCATGGTGAGAAATATCTTCAATTTCGGACATTATTATTTTCATCAGACATCAATTCATTTTCGCTTTCGGTTTTAATACATTGGTAGGTATTTTATTTAAGTGAGTATGGTTGATTTACACTGAAAATTTCATTTTGTTTGATGCTTCGATCGTATTCCTCAGACAGTATATCCAGATATTTCCAAGACTCTATCAAACATTTTTATTATATAATAAAAATACTGGAACGCAAATTCCCAAACCATTTTGTTAAGTACATTCTTGAAACCTACTAAGGTTATTATGCTAAAACGTACTTCTACTATTTACACTTAAGAGTACATTATTTACTTTGAATATAGTATATATGAAGCTATATTAAACATAAATGCCTTCTTGAAACTGATTGAATCAATAAAAATGTCCTTTTATATATATAAATACATAAAATATTCAACAAAAAAAGTTAAAAGTTTCACAAATGGCACTTAAAGAAACATTTTAAAACTTAATAAATTAAATGATGCATACATAATTTTTGCAAAAGTTATGTACTTCTTAATCCTATGAAATAAAATATTTAGCATGTGGAAGAAGCATAATATTTTGAGCCTGAGTATTCGTGAGAATACACCGTAAAACACGGCAGTAAAGAGATTTAATGCTTATTTGGTAATAAATTTTTCTTGTACTATGGTAGTTTCTTCTCTGTTATAGTTGTCATTCCCTTGGTGATAGTTAAACTGAAGCATCTATTTTAACAACGGCTAACGATACCCCATGTGGTACCGAAAACATCTAATCTGTCACCATAAAGTATTGTAGCCAAGTCACCGTGGAACTTGTTATCTTACTCTTCAATTCTCACTTCGCCTTGAAACTATATCAAGAAAATAGTAACATAAATTTAGAAATGTATCTATCTCATAGAAATTCACTGAAGACCACTTAAATTCCTCATACATCACAAACTTCTCTTTTGTTAGCCTTTGTATTCCCTAAACTACTCTGCAATTTCATCGTGTTTATGTATTCAACAGAGACACGATAAAATTCCCTCAAATTTTCTAGTAGATTTGATGGGATTAACATAAAATTTTTATTTACATGGGATTTTTTAAGTATCACCTAGATAATTTTACATTATGCATAGCTTAATGCCTGTGTTTTACTAAAAGGAGTTAGTAAACAAGTAAGCATGCCATAGGTCATTTGTTTTTAAGTTATCGGTAATTGTAGCTCTTATATATAGATTCATTCGACGTTATTTTGGTTTTGTGTTGCACGTGTTCCTATATTCGATACATTAATAGACATCATCTGTTCTTAGGACCTCATATTTTTGTACCTTAACTATTTTCCAAGTATTTTCAACTCATTGGTTTATACTTAGTAATTAGATGCCCAATGACGCATATAGAGACATAGCTGGTTTGTTTGTATCACTGTATAAAATTATGCCGAAAAGTATAAAATTATGCTAAGGTATCATTAAGAAATGGCTAAATAAAATTTCTAGTTTGACTCAATACCGCTGCTTTCAAATTGAATTGCTGACCTGTTATTTTCATGCAAACAATCAAAGATAATAGATAACGTAGAATGTGCATGCCATATGGTTCAGTCTTTAGCATCCACAACTGCTTGAAATCTTTTCGGAATGGAGGCAATTAATTCCTGAATGGTGGTATTAATTTTATTATATTCTTCTATCACAGCTGCTCCTATTCGTTAAGAGACTTTAGGAGAGAAAAATAGGTTATTTCTTAATTTTCCAGCACATACTATGATGATTAACTAATATATGAGTTTGTTGATTTTCTTTACACAGGCGCAAGAAATTGTGCAACACTATTTCCACGTTCTTCAAAATTGTCTGAAAGATCTGATTTTAGTGAATAAAGCGGTAACACACTGAACGATGCAGTAAGCCGTAGGAAAATATTACTGCGCCACTGAATGGATCTGGCCTCTTAAATGGCTATACACCATGTTCAACAGTATTTATGCACATAAGCAAATATTTCACTCTTCAATTCTTATACAGTTCTTGGATATGATCCTCAATTTTTCTTATCAGAAATTTCGGTAAATTGTTGTATTTTTTTGGCTCCTTTTTTTTTTTTTTTTTTTTTTTACAACGTGTGCAAAATTAATGTAGGAACCAGAAGAACATGTAAAAGGTTAGATCTCATATTTTATATAAAATAATACATTTACTTCCTTGTACGAAGAAAAGGAAGTATCGTAACATAGAAAAATTTCCAGTATCATATTTCTATGGAAGTATCCATCCTGACCGTTCCAGGATAAATTGTGACTTTTTTTGCATGACGTCTGTACGCCCAGGCAGAATAAAGGACTCTTTTTTTTTTTCCAAAACGAAAAAAAAATTTATTAAAATGGATTCTAAGTGTATATTTTGGAGACATCCGTACTTACGAATGTATTTCAAATTACTCAAAAACGATCAGCCTCAGAACGTTGAAATTTTGTGCATGAGATTGCTGTAACATCTAGTAGTGCATCTCCCCTTTTTATTGGAATCGGCAATACAAATGTTTATATACACACGCAACGGGTATACAGGGTATAGAGGGTGGGTATATATATATATATATATATATATATAGAGAGAGAGAGAGAGAGATAAATAGATAGATAGATAGATAGATAGATAGATAGATCAAATGTTGAATGATCTAAAATTTACTTAGTTCGAAAACATGTTTTTCGAATACTTGCGCAACAGCTGCAAAGAAGATAATAAAGAAACATTCATTATATTATCTCCTAATATAAATTTAGTAGAAGTATCAAAAAAGAGGGAACCCATTTGTAGGAAGTTTAATTCCGAAAATTTTGTTTTTTTTTATTTCTTTTTCAAAGTTTGAAATTTTGTTATTCATGATTTAAATTCAAGTCCCAGTAAAACGTTTTTTCACAATTTACATTCCAGTTACATTAAAACACAATTTTCGGAATTAAACTTCCTACAAATGTGTTCCCTCTCTTTTGATACTTCTACTAAATTTATATTAGGAAATAATATAATCAGTGTTTCTTTAGTAAATAAATTATTATAGATAGATATATATCCATCCTCTATATGCGGCTTATATTTTCACATTCGTTCATCATAGTTATACACTTCTAATTGCAGAAGTATTTTAAATGACGAAAATATTGATGTTTTGGCAATGCTAAATTAAAAAAAAAAAAAAAAAAAAAAAAATTAAAAAATTTGGACAGATGACGAATCTAACTTTTTGTGCCGTCTTTCGTTCCCTACGCTTATATTTTTTAAAGTTTTATACTCGGTATGAAAAAATAAATAAAAGTACAAGAAGATTTACATCTTTGTGACATAAATTTCCCGGAATGCCGGAATTCAAAATTTCCATTTTTGATATCATTTCCAAATTGTCTTCAGGGATAGGTTAATTAAATTAGAATAATGTAGGAATATAAGTTTAATGAAATGCAGCAAAAATTTATTTAATTCAGTAGGCTGTACGACGAGGTTCTGCAGTGTTCACTTGACTCTTTTTTTTTTTTTTTTTTTTTTGTTTTGTTGTTGTTGTTGTTGTTAATTTTGAAAAATTATGTAAAACAGTTTTGTAATTAGATGTATAATTTGTCTTAGAGAAAGATTGCGGAAAGAAAGGTCGGCTAAGGACTTTAGGGGATACAGTGTATAATTAATGATATTTATTCCTCTTAGAAGGTGATAATTATAACTGCTGCAAACAAGGAGTTGCCTACTCAACCATAACAGACCCACCATCTCGTTTGACGGTAGTACGCAGGCGGTTTGTTTCATAAACTTCTGCTGACATGCTCCGTGCATAAACTACTTTTGTAGAGGAGGGAATAGTGGGAAGGTTGACTAATTGAAAGCAGTATTTAGATGTTAAATGTGTGCCATCGCATTGTACAAGCATGTACGTGTACATTGCTCTGTGAAAAATAACCAAATTCTTAACCCAGTATACATGATGTGGCTAACAGCCATGCGGACTAAATGTCTGTCGCCTCGAGCATCGGTGAGTAAGAACGAGTGACTATGGTATACCGTATTACTTCGTGTGGCTTCCATTGACGGGAACAGCACTTGAGCTGTATGATAATACGGTATTTCGCCGTCCGTCAGGCTACTATACTGATTTGATACGTCTTTACTATTGCCTGTAATATGCATATACCATGAAAAGATAATCATCTGCATATTTCAGCATTTTTACCTTTCATACAAATTTTAGATTTATTCTGTACTTTCTTCATAGTGTAACAATTTTAAAGGTCAGTAAAGTTGATTTTCTTGGAGAGCTTACTGATGTAACGAATGAAGCAAGAGGGGAGTGCAATATATTTAGTTTTGTGTACTATGTTCCTTAATTTTCATTTACATTGCTATAGTTTACATTTTATTGGAATTAAGTTTTAAGAGCCATATTAGTTATTGAGCATGAAGTAAAATATTTCTTAGATAATGTAGCAGAAAGAACGTGGGAAGAGATTAGGAAAGAATGGCATTCCGCTTAAAATTAACGTCTCTTTTCAATATGTTTTACATTTCGTTTAGGCTTAAGGAACAGCAGATTAATTTTTTTTCGATCATTTTGAAATGATATTCTGAAATGTTTTCTCCTTCGTCTACCGCGCGCTTTCGTGGTGTATTTTAAAGCATGTCCAGCTAGTCTCAAGGGTTCCAGAGCTTGAATCCCGGCAAAGTCATACCAGAATTTTCATATTTCCTGTTTAATAAACCCTAATAGATTCTAAATTATTGCTTGAAAATGTAACGTTTACAGTAATTATTACTGGTATGGATATATGAATTTTGGTTAACATTCTCCCAACTCTCTCACGTCAGTTCGGCAGAAATGTCAGAGTACGAAAACGCACATCTTAGGCAATACCTGGTATTGCATAGAATATCATAAAATGTTTTCACAGCTTTCGTCTCTGCGCTTTAAATGATGCTAAGCGCGCCTTGATCGCCCTGCCGTATTGAATTGCTTGAATATATTTTAAAATGTTATATCTATAAAACGTGCCCTTCCACTAGGGAAACATGTACACTTATTTCATATACAAAACGGTTAACACGTACGGCTCTTTCATATACAAAACGCTTTCGGTCATACTTTATAAGGTATTTCTCCCGCCTTCCTAGCGGGTTTTCGTGGTGTAGTGGTCAGCACACTGAGCCGGTATTCCGGATGTCCATGGTTCTATTCCAGGCGAAGGAGTTTTCTATTTTTCATCTTTACTGCTTCCAAAAATATACCTAATTCCTCTGCTACCGTGAAAGACTGAAACTGGAGAATGTCGACTTTCACCGGAGAATGTTAACATTCACCAAATACGTTGGTGAAGGATCGACTATTGCACTACATTCTTGTATATTCGGACCCTCACCGGTGTATATCGACAATAACAGATATGCTCTGGTGTAAGTCGAAAGGAGAGGTTATAAAGTGCCATAATAGTTTAAGTTGTTGCAATAAATAAGATTTGAATCATATAATTTAGTAAGTTTTTTATTACTGTTATTTTATTTTCTCATTTAGAACGTACTGTATAATTAAGTAAGTTTTTAACTTCTATTATTTCCCTTTCTCATTTTGAATGTATTTTGTGTTTTAGGTTCTCATGTTCTTAAGTTCTTATTTCAAGTTTCAAGTGCGTTTATTCGCGAAGAAAATATAATATTGTTACATGGTCAACATTCACCATTAGTACATGGTGAATGTCGACATTGACCGGCGTAAGTCAGAAATAAGAGTATTTGGAAAATATTTCGGACATACACCAAGAGACCATGTGAATGTTGACATTCACCGGTGAAAGTCGACATTGTCCAGATTTCGGTGTTTCACCGTAATACCTCTATAACTTGTGTTTCTGTGTTCATGATCACGCTATTTTTGCTCGGACAGTGTTCAACAGTAACTAGAAAACTCTGCATGTCTACTGTAAGTATTAAAACATTTTGTAAATCCTTCAGAAGATATACTGTTTAATTTGTCAAAATCTCAGTCAATTCAGAAGATAAGCAAATGCTTCTGTAAATTGTTATTTGTACGGTTGTTTACGTATAGAATGAGTATCAGCAACACAAATAAACTATTCATATGAGTTTATAAATTAAGTCTCCACATTCTATATTGTAGGGAATTTCAAAGTACCTGGCTGACATTTTCTAAATAATTGAGAGCTTGCGTAAATATTCGGGCCTAATCCCTTCTTGACTCTTAGTGACGTTCCATTATAGTGTAGTTATGAATTGCACTTCATGCATAGAACTTCATTTAGGACTGGTCATTAATATTCGATCAGAGAGTTTAGGAAATTCGTTGGCTGCTCCACTGACCATCAAAGCTTTGTCATATCAATTATACAACTTCGAGAATTGAATAACAAATGAAAGTGCCGACGTTCGACTCCTGAACTTCAGATAAATATGGTTCACGCTTTTCTGAGATTAATATATTAGTTTTCTCTCTCACTGTGTGCGATTATATTTATATTATAAGTTTCTAAACGAATATTTAAAACTGAAATTAAAATATTATAATGAATTAGATGCTTATATTATTGATATATTTAATATCCTAAATTTTTACTAAATACTCTTTACTGATTAAAACTGAAAAAAAAAAAAAAGGTTTTCTTATTTGATTTAAAGTTCAATTGTTGAACAATTGCATATTGTAGCATAATAATTTATCTTTACACTCACCTTTCCCTAAAATTCAATTTACACTTACCTTCCTCTAAAATTCAATAATATTTTGAGACTAACATAGTAAATTTCCTCCTCATTGCCTGCTTATATAAGTTTCTAAACTAATACTGAAAGTTCAAACTAATATTCTGTAATGAATAAAATATTTATATTACAAAACGACAAAGGTTCAGTAACTGAAAATTTGGAAATATTTGTAGTTCATTCTGTGCTTATACAGGCTGTTACTTCACTGACCTTTAGATAAAGTTATGTTACGGTATTGAATTTATCCCAGTTAATGAAATCTCGGATTATTCAACATACTTGCTCGTTTTAGCTAATTTAACCACTGTAAATTAATCACTATAAAAGCATTAACTGAACAGTTTGTTATTAATAGGTCACGTAAGATAAAAATTGACAACAATCAGAATACAAGATTATTATCTATGAACGAAACGGTATACATAAAAATTGTAAATGAAATACAATTAACATTTTGTTCAATCATTTTAATGTAATACCATAATATTAAATGAAGTAATATTAATATCATTGTGTTCTGTTTGTTATGAAAGAATTGTTTTCGCTAAAATTCACTTTTTATTTTATGGAATAGTTCACGTTTTCTTTTATGGAAAAATACTTAAAATCAAGACAAGACTCGTAAATTTGAGAAAACTAGTTCTGTAAAATACAGCCATTGAATAATTTTCGATCTCTTCCATAATTATTAAAAAAAACACATGTGCGTGAATAGAACTGTTTAATGCATATTGGGTGAACACAAATGTTTAATGATTAGTATGAACTGTTCCTACGTAAAACTATGTCTATGCTTGTCTTGCAAGTTTGTTATTATGTAAATTAAATCGAAAGGAGAGTAACACAAACTCTTTACGATCAACTACACTTTCTTGGTAAAAATTCTCCATCCAACTGATTGTGACAGTATTAGATAAGCCTATAAGGCTCCTCATATTATGGAATTGCCCCAAGCGTACATTTTGCTTTTATCGATCTTATTGATTTTCATTATTGAACTACAAAAGAAACAGTATTATCGGCAATTCCTTACACAGTATTCGTCAAAGTTAAGAAAGGTGTTCTCAAAGAAGTCATCGATTAGGAGCAAATATCTTAGACATCTATAATGATAGCTCTCTTATAAATAATGCTCTTTTCGAAAAGAATTTGATAATTTTTATTATCAGAAAAAGAATTGTTTTAGAAGGGTTTTTATCTAACTTTGTTTTCTATTTCTTCACTTTAAACCGAATTTACATTTCTTCAAATTTTGATCTCGTTTTCTTCGTATTTTTATTTAAAAAAATTCTACTTTCATTTATTCCACTTGAGTAACATTCAACATTATTTTAGGAATATATGCTATTTCTAATAAATACACTGCCTGAAAGAAAATGCAGTACCACGAAAACGTTAGTAGAATGAGATGAAAATAGGCAGACAGAGAATTAATACATAAATAAATTATTTTAATTTAAAAATGTTAATGTAATACAGCCATCGAATTTAAAGGATGATCAGTTGGAAGTGAGACTACCTTTCGCAGCTATACAAGAAGCGGAGGACACTGCAGATAAAATCAACGTCATATCCTAAATGACTGCTTGATACGTGTGTGGAACCATCTTGCACACTTCATCAACCGACTAAGCGTTGCGGAGGTTGAGCACACGACAATCAATCACGTTAGAAAAATTTGGGCTCCTTTCAGGTCATGTTTCGGTTGTAAAACAACATTTTGGAGTTGCTGAAGACAGGGGAATGCAAACGGGTACAAAATTTCACCTCCGTTATTTTGAGTCTGATGCCAACTATTCGTAACGATAGCATACAAACCATGATGCCGCTTTGTCTCTCTTTATGGTACTTAACAATGACACCATCATTGGACTCTCCTACGACTCGTCTCGAAACTTAACGATAATCATTCGTGAAACAGAAAAGAGACTCGTCCCTGTACTCTACCCTCTGTCATTCAGTCATCTAAAAGTGCCTGCTCTTAAACCAATGCAATAGTTGGGGCCGCTGGCTTTACGTCAATGGATGTCTTCTCACTGAATGACATGGCTGTAATTTGCTTACAATAACAAAATAATATAATAAAAAAACATATAGAAATTACTCTTACTGATATTGCAGCATCAAAACCTGCCTGCACATTCTGCATGAGAGTTATCATAGTGCTTTATGAGGCTGCTATCGCGTGTCCTCGGATGCGGCAACTGAAACATGCTGCGTATTACTCGCAGTCTGCATAATGGGGCAACAAAATCTTTATAATGTTGTATTTTCTTCGCTAGGAAGTACATCATTTAATTGAACTGATTAATATGATATTTTAGTAACCCAACGATATCTGAATTCAATCATAATATTGTTATCATTTTAAAATACATAATTAATTATTAACAGATATTGAATGTCATCATTGAACAAGAAAAATAACAGGAACAACAACAAGAAGAGAAATAACAATAATATCAAGAGAAGCACTAAGAATAACTGCAATAATAACAAGAATAATAAAAAAATAGTTAATGTATGCATGCAAGTAACTCTCATGGAACACGGCTGCTGTAGAAAAATTCTTCCGAAATTCGCTCTAAAAGTAATATAGTGGAGTAAATCCTTCTAACATATTACGTATTATTAAAGATATTATTTAGAAATTCTACTTGCGAGTAGTAACACTTAAACTGTGTAAATGGAAATGACAGTTTCAGGTACTTATAAGTTAAAAAAATTAGGAATAAAAAAACAGGACAAAGCATAGTAACTTGCTCTAAGTCAGAGTTATTATAAGCCTCTTGTTTATATCGGAAACATTCTTTACTAAATGACAGATAAGAATCCCTCTTTGTTTTCCTAAAAGGTTTCGCCAGGCAGCGGATCAATATGCTCTGTTTTCTGTCAAATCTTGTGAAAATGTTTTACGTTTCAGAAATCTGCAAAATTGTTTTCTGGGTTCCGGTCTTGCTCATCAAATATTCACTTTTCATTTACTTGATTTGCTTTATTCCACATTACTCAAATTTATGAGCATCTCCTCCAGAGAAATTTCTGACTGCGCAGTTGATCTCAAGAAGGAAAAATAGCTCTCATAGTCCTCTTTTAATCTCATTCCGTCGAGTTGTAACTTTGGAGCCGAGCTTCACCTTCATAGTTTACATAACGTGATGGGAATAAGCTCAAAGGTTTACCTCGCATTTCAGCTAGCAACGTTTTCCATCATTCGCGCATATGTGGTTTCCTAATTTCCTAAGTTGTCCTTTCCCTATGACATACTTTGAAATCTTGAATTCCAAAACAATTAAAAGTCCAAACATGGATTACACTCTTCATCCAAAATGCATATTCAAAACTAGGTTCGCAAAAGATTATACGCAAAATGATCAAAATTCTCAGCTAATGGATACAATCACAAAACTTTGCATTTTATATTATTTTTCATATATCTCGCCTACCAAATGAATTTTATTTTGGCATCTCATAATGATCAGTGTGATTCAAAAGGCTGATCAAATTTAAATATGTAAATGCAGCACATTTGATAAACGATGCTTTGTATTATATTTGACGATTAAGGAACTAAACTCGAATTTGCTTTTACAGTTGAAATGTATTCATAACGACTCAACTATTTCTAATCTCAACTGCAGTTTACAGAAAACTGACGTTTTTAAGGAACTTCTCGAATTTTAAATTTCAACAAAACTTTATTTTGGCGAGAGGAAACTTTCCAGGTATTTTCTTTAGACACGTTAGTTTTATATGCATCACGTGTTTAGTACAACGAAGAGCCATTATGACTACGCTGTTAATAATATGTGGGACCATGCTTAGCCCTGAAAGCTGCCTTCACTCGTCGTGGCACTGACTCCATAAGGTGCTGATACGTAATCTGAGGTATCTGGTACCAAACGCTCACCAACTCGCCCTGCAAATCCTGCACATTGCGAGGGGTAGCGTGTCAGCACGAATTTGTTTTACAGGTGGGACCACAAATGCGAATATGGAGACTAAGACATGACTTGAAAGTCACTGGAATGTTCCTCGAACCACTCTCTGACGATTCGACCCTTATGACATGATGAATTATCCTGTTGGCAAACACCATCTTCCGCCGGAAATTCTGTTGTCATTGAATGGCTGAACCTTGTCTGCAACGATGTTCACGTTGAACACAGACGTCAGGGATTGTTCTATGGAGATTATGGGTGAGTCCTAATGTGCTCCATGGAAATTGCCCACATCCATTGTACCAATTCAATGGGTACTGAAAATACCCCAACCATTGAAAATTGCCCATTGCCCACACCATAATACCCCGTCACCGGCTTGGCTCCGTCCAACTGTGCATCCGGTAGCCAGGGTTCCGTTTGGAAATCGGCTTATTAGCACACGCCCGTCGATGTGATAGACCAAACAACGTGATTCGTCGAACCATGCAACTTTCTTCCATTCTTCTAATGTCCAATTCCGATGTTTCTTGGACCATTGCAGACGCAGCTAGCGATGACGTGCCGTCAGCACAGGGATATGCTTCGGCTTCGGGCTGTGTAGGCCCATACGCAACAATGTACGCTGAAACGTTTGTTGAAAAACACTGTCTGGGTTTCCACTGCTGTAGTCGGGTGGTGCTTTCGGTTGTTGTAGCTGTTCGGGTCACGGCCAACAATGCGTAGTAATCTCCGGTCTCCTGTATAATCAATGCGACGCCGACGACACATTGCTGGCCGGCTACTTGTCGTTTCACCATCCATACACCATTTTCGAGATGTGCTCACAACAACTGCATGTGAGCAGCCCACTAAGCCCGCTGTTTCTAATATTGATGTTCCCAGTCGCCGAACCATAACGATTTGACCTTTATTGAAGTCTGATAAATCAGCTGGTTTTCCTTTTATGTCGCTAATCGCGATGTGTTTGGAAAGATTCGAATCGAATCGAACCTTAATATTCCGCGAATATCGCGTGGAGCACGACGTGTCCAGACCAATGACACATATTTCCATAAAGACAATGCATATCCGCTTTATATACTCCGACATAAGCCGCGCACAGATAGTGCTTTTATTCCTGGGTGAGCCAATTGGTATAGATCTAGGGTGGTCATAATGTAATGATTCTTCGGTGTATAAATAATGTTGTTGTTGTGACTTATCTCATTTGTCTGACATTAACATCAGAACAAACCCACAAACTTCATGGTCGCAAGGAATCCAAGACTGCGCCATCGCCTGCCTTGAACACCATACAGGTGACAGTACGAATTTGCTCAATTCCCCACACCCCCAATTTTGATGAAGAACAGCCCAGGGTGACGGTTTTGAGGATCTCCAAATTCTCTTCGACTACCATCAACCTCTCTAGAGGACTTTCGGCTCGCCACATATTTAGAGTGACCCCATGCCGCACAGACATTATACATTTACAAACATTTGTGTCTTCTCCGGAATTCAAACCCGTGTCTTTGGGTACGGCAATCTGCATCTCTAACTACTATCCTGGTTGAGCTTCATGACACTGATAAAAATTCTTTGATTTGTTCCTCGTTATTTACAAAAGGTCGCAAATTAGTAAGCTCAGAACTGATGCTTTTATTGTTTGTGTATTTAGCATCTATATGTTTTAAAAACTACTAGTTAGCATGATTCTTATACGTAAGAAGCATAGGGAAACGCCTTTTTTTGAAAATTATGCAGAGTAATTCATAATGTTTTGCTTTGCAGGTTGCCAAAAATATTGCATTTGCCTTAAGAGAAATGAGTTCAGACTGATCGTACAACAAGATTTAGGAACTGATCAAGATTACGAACTATATGTAGGCATATAGTGTGTATGTTAAATAATTTGAAGTAGTGCCTGAATAAGCCCGCCTTATCGAGGCCTTGAATTATAATAATTCTTGTGGTAAACATTTCAGAGTGAAAGAAGTATCAGATATGAATTTGACGCGACAGTAGTTTGCAATAAAACTGTTTTCTGCAACAGTTTTAAATTGTGTTTTATATAAATTTTCGAATTGTTGTTTGGTTATAATCAGAGAATCTAGAACACGATTACAAATTTTGGGACCAGCTGTTGAAGATAATAACTTCATGGATAAACTTATGCGTGTGTTAGTAGGGGACAAGGCATGAAGTTGCATGCTCTAGTTAGCCGCAAAACCATTTTAAACCACTTTAGATGGGCTTTGTTGAAAATTTCTTCTGCTTTGATAAACTTTCTTTGAATGACTTTTCTGAAGTTTCCTTTATTTCATTAATTTTGCGCCTTCATGGATACTCAATCATTTCACTGAAATTCTTCGCTTGTTGCTTTAGTTCAGATTTTTCAGCCGATGTACTTCGAAGACTTTTATATGACCTACTTTTATTTTATATTGTAAGATATCAACATTGAACACATTTGAAATCAAAGATACTTGTAGAGATTTTTTGTACACGTACTGCATTTTATTGATATTATAGTTATAAATCATCATTAAATATTCAATACAAACTCAAACACAACGATCAGAAGAACTGTTAGCTTAGTCGACTATAGTTTCTGCTGCGTTTTGAATTTTTAACCATGGTGATAAATTAAAATATTACATAATGAGGCTTTTATCAATTTAGGTGAATCTTAGATTGTCAGCGCATAAGTAATATGAAATAATTGAAATGAAACTGCATGGAAGATGACAAAGATTCCTTTAACCTGGTAATTTCAATTGAATTTTCTTGAAAGAGAAATTAAAACTCGTTTCAGTATAAGAAAGTCCTTCTTTCTCTGCGAACATTTGCATTCTTTCCCATTGTGTTACACTATAGACAATGAATTAAAATTAAGCGAAATTTATAAAGGGCATAGAAGCTAAGAAAACTGAATTAAGAAATAAGAGACAAGCCAGTCTGTTTCAACATATGTAGCATCTCAATTCATTTAGAGCAATCAACAGAGATTAAAGGGGGGATAGAAATGACTTTCATGTCCCAAAATTCCGCTTGAAACTAATCTTTTTCATAAACAGTTCTTTTTCTTTAATTTCAGTTTCCGTTAATTAGCTTAAAGTGTTTTATTAATTTTTTATTTTTATTTTTTCTTAAGCAATAAATCGGAAACAAGAAAAATATAAATTTCAGCAACAATTAAATGTAACAGCTGCTTGTATAAATTTACATGCAGTGATAATTAACAAATCTGCAGAATATTAATTATCAATCGTATTTGAATACTGGGCTGTGATAATGAAATGAAGCTTTCGGTTATTTTTAGTAATACACTTATTTACATGTCAGAAGACTTAAGTGTGCAGAGTTACCTATATCTTTATTCAATGCAATTCTACCATGTATTGCCGAGTTAAAGTTCATTAATAGCATGACATCAAAAAAAATTTTTTCCTTTTGTTTGAAAACTTATTACAAGCAATTTGGCGATCAATTTTCAGTAAAAAAATCACCTTTTTGGTAAACACTATACGATCACTTAACATCAAAGTGCATTTCGCGAAGAACAAAAAAATAAAATAAACATACAAGTAAAAGATATAAATAAAAGAGAACATCAAAGGAGAAGAAATAAAAGCACAGGTTGAGCTGAGCATTAGGCAATAAAAGGAAAAGGGATCTGACCACAGATAAAATTAATGCATAGCGCAAGAATTATCAGTTCCCTAAGGATAAACAATTCTTCGATACTTAAACCTTCTTTGTTGGGGAAGGTCTCAGATCGACACCAAAGAAATGCTGAAAGATTTTGAATCAGGTATAAGGTAATGAAAAATAAAAAAAAGCATATATATATATATTTAACTAAACTCCAAGACAGACAGGACGTTTTAGAAATAAATAACAAGCAAAGTAAAAATTCCATTATCGTGTTTTTATTTTAATTTCTTGAAGTGTGTATTAATATCAATCAATGCATAACACGAATTTTAATTACAATAGTTAAAAATGATTGTTAACTTTATGTTCCAGAGAAGTTTTTTTTTAAATTAAAAAAGCCGTATCGATATAATAAATACAGTTTGATAGAGCTTTGTTTAATTAAAACACGATCGAAATAATTGAGAAAAAACATTAAAGAATTAAATTAAAGAAGATACATGCTTTTTATCTGCTTCCCGTCAACTTATATCATTAGGTAAAGGAGGTAATGCGCTCTGTAAAAAAATTCGATAGTCTGTTTTCAGTGAATAAATACGAATTAGAGTTCGCACAATAAATTTTTACTATTTTTACGATGATGTGTGTCTGTATGTGTGTGATGAGGTTTCGTTCATGGTAATTTGTATATCAGATTTCTGAAAGGTTTTCCATATTTAAGCTTTCTGTATTTATATAATAAATTGATTAGGTTTGAGGTAAAATTGGAAAGTAATACTTCACATGACGCCCATAACAGGCTTTGATGGACAAGAGGGAAACGCAACAGATTTTAACGAAAACTATATTAAAATATCCAAAACTCCTCTATTTCAGTATTTAAGACTTTTATAATAATGGAAACAACAAATTAGGTTTGGGCTAATATTAAAAAAATAAAGTAACATTTTACTAGAAGCTTTGAATAGATTTTCATAGAAAACATACACTCGTATGCAAATTTTCTGATTTTAGGCGTAATTCTGCAAAATTGAAATGAGAAACGTGAAAATTATATTACAGAAACACAGTTGTAGTACTTAAAAGAATGAGGAACAGCATAGTAGAAAAACAATGATTAGGATGCATGCGGTACGGAACGTATACTATTATTAAGTGAATGGCGGTTGTACAAAAACTGTCTGAACAAGAGTGTGAACAACAAACCAAAGAGCATTAGTATTGGATATAACATTCCCCTGACTGCGCTGGTTGCGTTGCACCCTCTAAAATACTCAGCACTAGATTATCTAACAGCTCATGAGATAAGAAATCCCATTCTTCAAGGAGCCTCTCTTTCATTCGTCTGGTGTTTCCCGGAAGGTAAGATTGTGCCGCCTGCATTTCTGTAAATATCCCACAGATGTTCAATGGAATTTAAATCAGGAGAACGCGCTGGCTAAAATTGGAACCAATGGCACCACAGAAAAGACCCACGTGGGGAGCATAACTTTATCACAGAAACAATCTCCGGTAAGTGAAGCATTGTTGAAAATGTCTACTTCTGTCCGTCCATTCATCATAATACCTTCCCATGCAAGTGCGCCAGGACAACCCAAGCGGTCTCTTTCCCTGATGTTAGTTGCCTGAAAGTGTATGCTTGTCTTTCGGACTACTACCATCAGGGAAAGAGACCGACAGCTAATCGGCGCATCAGAAAATTCATCAAAGAAAGAGACCGTATTAACTGCCGCTGAGAATCGTTTGTCAGACTGAAACGACTCTCATCGGTAAAGAGGACTGACTCCATTGATGAGGAGTTCAAGTTTTATATTCTATCCACCACAGTAAACGCTACCGCTGATGGCCTTTTGTTAATAGTACTCATCGCTCAGAAAGGCGAGCGAAAACGCCACCTTTATCAAAGTCTTCTGACAGCAGTAAACCGGTGCACCTGTCGTTCGGTTGTTATACACAGTTGCTTATCAATGTTCCCAATTGTCACTTCGATCTCCTTTCTCCTGCAGGGCGATATATCGGTTATGAGTCATCAGTATATCGATATTGTTTTCCTTGGTCAACCACCACCAACCTTTCTTAGAGTTTACCTTATTTTACTTCCTTCCCCGGGGGCGGGGGTCGACGTACAGAACTCTGCGATGCTACTGGCTAGAATCTGTACCCAGGCAGTCGCGGTCTCGGGGGTATACAAATCATGAACCTAGTGATTCTGGAGGCTCCGGAAAGGTTACTTATTGACCGCCCAGAGTCTGGCAATTTCTAGGGCAGATAGCTCTGGTATCCTGGACTAGAATTCCTGGTTCTTCCCGGGGTGGCATCCCACGGACGAGGGCGGTGGTTGAAACTCTGTGCCTGGTTCTAAGGGGGGCTCACAGTGCGGTTATGTCTCGCGGAGTGAGTAATATCCAGATTTTTATTATTATTACCTTACCTTTACCTTTTTTACCCTACCTGTCACTTGGTAGGACTCCCAACCTTGCGAAACAACAGTCTTATTAGCTCCAAATTCTTGGGTGATAGTCGTCACCTACGTCCTTCTGTTTTCCTGAGATGGCGTATCATTATAGTTATCACAAAAAGGACTTTCCAGCAATTTCATCGTAATATGTTGAAAAATGATTTTGTTGCTTAAGGTTTCCTCATTTAGTGTATTATAAATAATAATCCAAAACTTCTCAAATTCGTATGTAAAATAGGTACGTGATTAAGAACATATATTTTAAGCACTGAATAGTAATTGATATTAATATTGAAATTGATGATATTAATAGTAATATTGAAATTGATGATATAAATAGTAATATTGAAATTGATGATATTAATAGTAATATTGAAATTATGCTAAATGCAATGAGATTAAGCTCATTGCAATGACCAGCTGCCATTATGAAACAATTAAATGTATTAGTCTTGGGTCCCAATTTTGTTTTCGCTTCAATTTTGTGTCGAATAACTTTTCAGATAAAAAGATACTGTCCCCAAATCTTATAGCTGTGTATTCATTTCTTTAAAGAAAACAATATAACAAATAAAAATGATGCAACATTTAACACCCTTTGGAAATTTTAAGATATGCCGTTTTTATAGAATTTGTAATTTTCCTGTTCAATTTTAAGTTGCATAATTGCGAAGAAAGTAATATTCAATTAAGAAAGCTAAGTTTCGAAATAAAAAAAAAATTGGTTACCTTATTAAGAAAACTGAACACTGCTGACATAAACTGAGAAAATGCTGAAAATGTAATAGATGTTAACACTTAACACTGTATTGGAAATCCTAAAGATATGCTGGTTTTAAAAGTTTTATGATTGCTAAGAGAATCCGAAACATTATTTGAGCAAAGGATACGCTACGGTCGATGCGATATTTTCGAACGAAGGCATGAGAACGGATGTGTACATGGATGAACGGATGGCACGTCAAATAGTTTTCATTGCCCATTACACGGGAGAACAGAATAATCAAAAAGGAGTAGTGTTTATTCTTAGCACTAAGCCATAAAAAATTATATTTATTTACAAATGTTTACTTAAAAATTAGTTTACTTAAAGCTCATTGCTATTTCGCCAATTTCATGTCTTAATATAGAACTCGTGTGATGTCATGTTCTGGCCAAATTAGATTTCTTTTAAACGTCACAGAATATTTTTTTTTTCACAATACAAAATTGGATCGCAGCATATTGCACTCGAAAACAGCAGATTTTGAAATCTATGTTCTTTGATATTCGATGATGTACTAAGTCAATTAAGCTTTATAGTGTGTTAAAAGTTGTCTCTGGAAGCGAGTAAACAATCGAAAGCAGAATCATCAAAGAATTTAATAAATTATTTTTAAAAAATTTAACGCTGAAAGAATTTTTGAAGTTGAAAACTTTCACTTAATTATTAAGTAATATGAATCTTCTCCTTAATTAAAAAAAAATAAGTTGTACATTCTTTTAAGTATTTAATAAAATTCCTTGTATTATATAAACTTTTGGTCACGCCTTTTAGCAATGCCTACATGGAACAATGATTTAAAAATTTAAAATTTATGTGCATATATGATTTAAGTGAATTTAGTTTACACTACAGTTTATTATGTGATTTCTTTTGAGAAAAAATTAAGTAATTTTATAATGTGTAAATTAGTTTTTTTTCCCTGAAAATGATCCTGACGTTGTATTTTCTGAAAAAACAAGTTATCCTAAATTTTTGCCTCCGTTACTTTGAAGAAGTTGTGTTCTACATTTTTTTTGGAAAATACTTTTTGCAGTATAATTATTTGTTTCATTGTCAAAGGTTATTACTGTTTCTCTTACCTACGTATTTTAACATTTTACTTCAGTTTGTTTCCTGCTCCACATAAGTTTATAATTCAAGACTGTTTGTTTAACGTCTACATTTGTTGTATAACGTTTGTTTAATGTCTACATCATTCGTTTCACTGTTACTTGCATTTAACTTGAATAAAAAAAAAAAAAAAAAAAAAAAAAAAACTTGCATAGGAAAGAAATAACGCAAAACTTATTTTACTTATTTTTTACATGTTTAAAGTTGGAAAAAATACCGAGACACTACAACGTGCATTTCAAGTACAGAATTATATTTACTGAATACTTAAAAAATGCACTTTTAGAACATGGCTTTCATCCACATAACCAGATCAGTTAATAAAGAAATAATGAAAAAACAAAAACATTAAGTTAATTTGTTTATTTATGGCAATTCCCTAGATGTCTAAAAAATAGCAAAGAAATCTAATTATCTTAGATTAAATAAAAAGGAAAAGAAACTAAATGACATTTTGAAAATTAACATATTAATTACATTTAACATTTTGCTTGCCCGCTGATGTAAAACGTATTTAAAAACCCATAAATGTAATGAAAACAAAATTATTTTCTCATAATCAAATCATGGAACTTTACAAAAAGTGTACTTTAAAGCCAATGAAAATATAAGCACACTTTTAGTAAGCACGATTAACTTTAATGATAGTAGTTATTTATATTTTTATTAAGTTCCCCGTGGAGTCTAGCTCTAATGGGTGAACTTTTTATAATGTACTAGAATAAATTACCCTAATTTGCAATAATGAATGGCTTTCTTCAGAAACAATTTTTGTCATTTCAAATTAAATTAGTTCGTCTATTTTGTAACTCTTATATGTAATCAAAGCATCGATGTAAATTACGTTTCTTCAAAATTGTACTTTGGAAATGTTTAAAACGAAACATCAATAAACGTGTCTAAATTTTTAAATTAAAATTAAATTAATGTATTATTGATTTTGTCCAAATATCTAAAGCAAGTAAATAAATGTGAAGAATTCTATATTAACCATCTGATGAATTAAGCAGATGGAAAGAATGACATACCACGTAAAACTTAATGCAAGAATAGCAAGGTCAGTTGGCGCAGATAATTATTTTAATGGAAGCGGTTCTACAGATCATTTTCCTCAGCTGCATTTAAAAGAAGGACAAGTATCACAAAAAAGAAAGATAATCAACGAATTTGGGCGATCTTACTTAATACCAAATAATGAATATCGATATAATAAGAGTAAAAAGAAAAATAGATAAATGTGTTCCTCTGTGATATCAGTTGTATAATTATATTTCCCCGTTTATTTTAAAAGGCATCATTTTTAACTAACTTGTCATTAGTAAGCTCATTTTTAATTCCTCAAAAATTAATCAAGCTGAAAGAGACGACACTGGTCATATGTTCAATCACTGAAAATCTTTTACCGAAATAAAATTTATGTTAATTAGAATTATTTCTTTTTACTTAGAGTTCGGCAAATGTCTTAGAGCGTTCATAATCTAGTTTGTAAATTTGCGATGATTTTTATTTCAGTTTTATTTAATTCAGTGACTTGCACTGCAGATTTCTAATTTCTCATCTGTGATAAATAAGAAATTATCAAACTAAAAATGTGACTAAGATTATTGCGGCAGCATTAAGATCAGTTTAACATAATTTGTTAGTAGCACAAATATGTTATCGATGCATAAAAATGCACGGATTATCTTTGTGAAGAGTTAGCATTTCACATATATTCATATTCAAAAGTACTTCACATACATTTTACGTAAATTTTGTTCGTACCTTGGTTATATGAATGGAATTTTCTCTGCATGGTTAAAAATATTTGCAATATTTAATAAATTAATTGTTTCTTCTAATATCAAGAATTGCAGTTTCAGGTTTTTCAAATAATATTTCAGGAGCTTTAATGGGAAGGAAAATGTTATACAAATATCAACACTCGATAGACTACCTTTCTCGGAACAGTAGTCAAAAGAATTGTATTTCTTATTTGTTACAACAATCTCATACATTCATACCAACATATACCACACATGCTCTATAGGACTGAGCTTCGGTGACTTATCAGGATACGGAAGATGTGGAATGGTTTCACTCTGGAAATAAATCTGCATCATTCGAGCACTATGCAGGTGGGCGTTATCGCCCATAAATATGACGCTGATATCCATTGCAACTCTAAAAGTACGCACGAGAATATGTGGAATTCTGTCGCGATATCGGACGGCTGTAATGAAATCACCAGATACAGAGGTCAGTGCAGCGAATCGTTGCAATCCCAGCCCATACAAGTAAGCCTTTTCCTCTGTAACTGTCCCTTTTGACGATGCTTGGGTTCCGATAGTTTGTCCCTGGCTCTCACCATATCATTTCACTTAGAGAATTCTTCTGGATGTTAAATTGACTCTTTAACGCGATTCAACCACGCTCTGACATACGATGGCGACTAAGAGACACAAACCGCATGTCGTCGGGTGCACAGTCTACCTCAAGGAGGTAAAGGTAAAAGTATGAGGGACACCAACGATGTACCATAGGTCAACTGGTAATGCCTTCCCATACTAACTCTTTGAGAGAAAAAAAAGGGGGGGGTAATTGCAAGTTTTATAAGAATTTGCATAGACTGAAGCTTTTCAAAAGGTCTAAAGTTTGCCTATTATGGTACATCGTGCAATTCCACAGTTCACCCCGCATCCAATATTTATTAAAAATAATGGTGTAGGGCATAAGTAGATTACAAAATAGTAGGAATACAATTTGAGAATTACAAGATAAATTGAACATCTGATTTGGTGCAACAAAAATAGGAGATAAACATAATTAATAAACAAATAAACATAATGAGATAATTATAATTAGTACTGGCAACACAATGTTAAATGAATTGTTATAATAATGCTAAGAGGTAGGTGTCCATGGGTTATTTCAGATGTATTGGTTTATTGCAGTTTATAAAGTTCACGAGCGGATTCATTTTGTCCATAATCACAGCATGTAAAAGTTCACTAAGTTTAAACTGTATGTGGACTTACACTTGACAGAGATCTAGGCCGTAGGAAGAGAGTCGTTGCATAATTTTCTGAAACTTTGGATATTGATGTTTATCTTTAATTAAAAATCTTTGGAATGCCAGGAGGTCAATTCTTGGAGATTTTACGTGAATATCCTCAGTTAAGGGGCATGAGAAAACGTAGTGATCAGGAGTTCCCTGTTCTCCACATATGCAGATATCAGAATTTGCCAAATTTCTTGCGTAGAAATATGTTAGGAAGTGTCCATGTCCTGTTATAAAGTAATTTAGGGAAGGATTCGAGTTCAGAGATTCTAAGCTTACATTGGGCATCAAGTTATATGTGCGTCTTCCCTGTGGAGCATTGTTCCACAAATCTTGCCAAGCTTTTGAAGCAAGTTGTTTTAGTTGGTACTTGAAATTTGAGCGAGACCACGGAATGATGATTTCAGTACCATCTTGATTAATAGCTGCTTCTTTGGCTAGTTCATCTGCCTGATCATTACCAAAATGGCCACTATGTCCTTTGATCCATGAAATTTGAATTTTGTAGTTTGGGATTTTTCCAAGAAGAGAATTTATGTCGGATATCAATGGAGAGGAAAGTAAGGGATTTTTAATAGCTAGAATAGCTGCTTGGGAGTCAGATTTTATGCTAAATTCGTTGAGATTTTTGAGAATGGCTATTTCAATCGCTGCTTTTATAGCTGACAATTCCGCTGGGAAAACACTATTATTATTATGGAGATGGCCTTTCCATTTGATGATATTTGAGGGGGTAATTTGAAAAAAGACTGCAGAATCAACTTTTCCTTCAATTTTTGATCCATCAGTATAAGCAATTGGAGATGAACTTGAATTTTCTTCAGACGTGGGGAATATTATTTTGAAGCGAAGCGCTGGATGGATAAGATTGGGGTTAATTTTCTTTTCATAGTTGGATGACCAAAAGGTTTGGTTGTTGAATTCTGCGGCTTGGTTAAGTTGAAGAACTTTCATATAGGTGCATTCCATTTCTGCACTGATTGATAACGGAAGAGTACCAGCTAGAGTATCAAGTGCTATATTTCAAGTTGTGCGATACGCCCGAGTAATGCAAAGAGTAAAAGACCTTTGAATTGAATTTAAACATTTCATCTTTCTTACTGTCATTGTTTGTGCCCAAATTCGGGCTCCGTATTTTACCATTTTTGAGATGACTGTTTTCAGAAGAATACGTGTTATATGGGGATTTAAGCCCCAGTTATATTCATGCATACGTCGTAGGCAGTTAGCTATTGATGTTGTACGAAGTTTAATATTTTGTAGATGAGGAATCCAGGAGAATTTCTTGTAGATTGTTAAACCGAGGTATTTGATTGTGTTCACAGATATGATCTTTTGATTGTCAATTTTTAGAGCTAAAGCTTTAGTTATATTTTGTCCTGGTTTATGGATCACTAAAACTTGGGATTAATATGTGAAATTTGTAGTTTTTGAATTTTGCAAAGTTGGTTAAATAACTGGAGTGTTTCGTTGCAATTATTCTGTAAAATGTCTCTGTTACGGCCACTTGTGATAAAAGCTACATCATCTGCAAAAGCTACAATTTTTGAGTGATCTGGCCATGAATAGGCAATGATGTTGTTGAAGCTGATATTCCAGAGATCTGCACTCATGCAAGACCCCTGAGGACATCCTCGAACTTGATTACGCACAATTTCAGTGTTGTTGTAAAGAATCATACTTTTCCTGTTTCTGAAGTAATCTGTAATAATTAGAAATAAATTTTAGGGAACTTAAAGGAACGCAGCGCTTGTAAAACTGCTGGCCACCATAAAGAATCAAAAGCTGATTTTAAGTCGAGACATATTATTGCAGAATGAAGTTGGTTGATTTTATTGTTTCTGACTTGTTCAAGAGCTGAATTAATTGCATGACTTGTTGAAAGTAGGCTTCGAAATCCAAACTGGTTATTGCTTATTAAGTTTTTGCTGTAAACATGAAATTTTAGCCGACCAATAAGACATCTTTCCAAAACTTTTCGCAGGGCTGGGAGAAGATTTATCGGACGATAAGATTTAGGTTCATCGGAGCTTTTATTCTTCTTATTGAAAAGTATTATATTACCAATTTTCAGGCAATCAGGAAAGGTAGAGAGTTCTATACATCGATTGCAAAAAATACAGATTATGTCAGGATGGGCTTGATTGATTAATTTTATAATGTGGTTATCGATGCCATCTGGGCCTGGTGCCTTTTTTAAAGCTAGGTTTTTAATTATTTGCTTTATTTCTTGTTTTGAGAACGGAATATCGTTATCTGTTTGTGGAATGTGGTCGCAGTTATGGATTCTGGTTTGAGTAGGCGAATCTTCAGCTGGATCATCTTTTAGAAAGACAGAGTCAAGAATCTCCTTTAGGGTTGAGAGAGTGGCATCCTGAATTTCAGCAGAACTTGAAAGCAAATTTGAGGGAAGTTGGATTTGTGATGGTTTAAATATTTTACTACTGGCGATCTTGTATAAGTTGCCATAAGGTGACACAATTTGGCGGGATATGGGCATTCTTGCAGCAGCAAAGAGATGTGACGCCAACAGAGATGTGATGTTGATCTAAACAATAACAGGAAGCAATCGTTTGCTGGTGTGTTAATCCTCCTGCGGCTAGACTCACGTCTTCTACCAAGGGTTTTGACCCCTTTTGTAACAATTTCACAGCCTATTGATGATACTATGATGTACATTCAGTTCTCTCGCAACAGATGATTGTCTTTCTTCAGCTTGCAATATCCCGTCGGCTTCCAATTTCGTCGTGCAAATGGTGTCTTCGGCTCATGCGTTCCGCTTTGGCAATCTCAAATTATACAGAACTATTGTTTTTGCGATCTGACGCATAATTGCAGCATACCGCTATATAAGGCATTGTGGTGTGACTGCGGGATTGCGTTTTATGCTTATTTTGATTATCTATTTGCATTTTCCGATGCAGCCTCTATCTTATTTGTAAATTGTATGTTTTAATTCTCTCTTTTACATTCGTACCCTTTCTTTTAGAGTTTGTTGCTTCTTTTTTTAGCACGAGTGTATTTTACTATATAGGTTAGGTTCTGTTGTAATCTGTAGCTAGACTTAACGTGCTGTAAACACTACTAGACTCAAAATGAGTTATAGTTATATCTTAAACAGCTCACAAATAACGAAGAATACTAAAATAACCTTTTTATTTGGTCTTTAATTGAACAGAGTAGGCACAATTTGTTATGTTATTAACTTCCGTTACTTGTGGACTGATAAATTAATATAACAGACAGTTAAATTGAAATGCAAGTAACTTTATCTAAGACTACATTTAAAATAGATTACTTAAGTTGTTTTAGAATTGTACCGGCGTGTATTTTAAAGCGTTGGCTAGAAAGATGCTGAAGCCAAAATATAGCTGAAAGACGTCTGACAATAGTAAATAACAGGAATACGCGGCTGTCTTCTACTTAACACAAAAACATAATGTGCCTTCTGGAAAGGAATCCAGAAAGAAGAAATTAGAGGCATAAATAAAATAAATGGTTAATTGAAATAAAACACCTTACAAATTTTTTTTAAACGAAATTGTATGTTCACATATTGTACAATAAAAGCTTTCAAAGTTGACATTTGCACTTTTAAGCATGATGTAAATAGTGTTAGCAAACGACAATTGAATAAGCCGCGTTTTAATTAGTCACACTGATTAGAGCTTGTGAATAAAGCAGGACTAAAAATATATATCTTCTGTTATAAAATTTATAAATGTATTCCCTTTCAAACATCAGTTTTCTTAATCGTTTTTCACTAAGAATTATTTGTTTCGCAAACCAAACTCGCAACAATTATTTCACCTCAGTTCTCGTGTTCTACGATCTGAATAAATATACCAAAAAAAAGATCCGATAAGAAAACATAACATCGATATAAATATTTCTATGGAAATGGGTTGTAGTCAGACACACATTTTTCGGAATTGATACTTAAAGAAATTCCAGTAGCTTTCTTCCTCTGTGATTGGGGAAAGTGCCTACTCATGTGAAAGTACGCTGCATAAGAAATATTGCATCCTAGCAGATTTCTGCGACATTCATATCGATTCTCGAGAGAATGGAGCTATTTATCGTTAAGGGATTTTTGCCAGCTATATTACCTTATTATCACACTCAATGCATATTCTTCTTCATCCATTTATCGGTGAACGTATTCAGCACAGCAGCAGTTTTTATAAAACCTTCAAATGAGTATGTTATTTTAGACAAAATTTAAATATACATGATACTTTTTAGCTTGTTTGACTTTAAAAAATGCATTCAATTTTTATATAATTTATATAGTTTTTCTGAAATATAGATAAGCATTTTAAACTAATATTCGTATTTTAATACCACACATTTAATTTTACTAAGATGGTTTAAAGTATACGGTCTAAGTTTATGAACTTCGGCCCTTTCCTATATCTGATTTAAAAAATAAATAAATAAATAATTTGTAAGGTTTCAGATTTTAACGGTCTGAAAAAAGGGAATGTTAAGGTTTTTCACGCTCTCGCTAACTCGCAGTCTACCTTTGTCCTGTTATATTCACTCCTAAACTTTTTTTTTTCTGATCCAGTTCTATGTGTTCCCATAAACATTTCTGTTTTTTTTTTTTTTTTTTTTTTTTTTTTTTTCAGTCTTCTCTCAGTTTATCATACCAATGTTCAGTTTTTTTTAAGCTAAGATGACTTTAGAAAGTATTTTTGTCTTTTTATTATTAAGGTTTTCGTGTGCTCCCATTATTTATTAAATATAAAGTTCTTGGTTCTCACGCCACATAAAATTCGATTCAAAAGAAATATTTGAGAACAGCATACCTTTAGAATTTCCGATAGAAAGTCTCGCGCGTTGGAGATAAAATTGTTTTATTATGCACTGTGTTGCCACTGATATCTTTGATATCGTTGAGTTTTTCATCAAGAATTCATTAAACGTTTACCAAATAGGAAGCAAATAATAATAATAATAATAATAATAATAATAATAATAAACTCAAAACTCAAAATTCGCACTTCTAGAGCAATGTTCGGGTGGAGCACTATGTTAGTCAAAATTTAGTGGCTCTAGGTACAGTTATTTCTTCACAATGCGAGAAATATATATATATATATATATATATATTCATGTATATTCTTCATAATTTAGATTCTTTAAATAAAATACAGGGTGATAATATTTGGCTACAACAGTTTGAAAGGTGATACGCCGTTTATTGCAGTTCAACGCAAAATGCCACTTCGAGGCTAATTTTTCCTTCGGGAGTAACGTCAGTTTTGGACTAATAAAAAAAGAAAAAAATTGGCATTTATCAAAGGTATGATCTTGATGAGTTAGGCAAAGCGCAATGTCTTTTGCAGCCACATGTATATTTACAAGTAGTCTAATAATTGAATATTTTATAATTCATAACTTAAAATAAATGTTTTTTATGTGCTGTGACGACGGTAGCTTGAGTCATTAAATTTCCAATAACGTAGTCCTCCACTCGAACATGTGCACCTGGAAGACCAAATTTTTCATTTCATATTTGTTTTGTAGCTTATTTCTTATTTTGTAGAAAGTGTCATGAAAGGAACGCAGAAAAATAGCGCAAAAACTTTAAACATACAGCCTAGTTCGAATGGCAAACATTCCTTTTTATATTTAGGCTAATTTTTTGTTCTAGGCTTCATTTTATGCTAGTGTCTCTAAATACGTAGTGTTTTATTAGACAAAAAGCAACTGTTAGTCTCGAAATGATGTTTTATGTCGGTTCATAATAAACGCGTATCACGTTTCAAATTGTTACCACCAAACATTACCGCCTGCATTAATTTTAAAGAAATTAAACAATGAAGAATCTGCATGTATGTTCCTTTTGTTGTGAAAGAACGACGGTAGCTTGAGCCATTAAATTTCCAATAACGTAGTCCTCCACTTGAACATCTGCACCTGGAAGACCAAATTTTTCATTTCATATTTGTTTTGTAGCTTATTTCTTATTTTGTAGAAAGTGTCATGAAAGGAACGCAGAAAAATAGCGCAAAAACTTTAAACATACAGCCTAGTTCGAATGGCAAACATTCCTTTTTATATTTAGGCTAATTTTTTGTTCTAGGCTTCATTTTATGCTAGTGTCTCTAAATACGTAGTGTTTTATTAGACAAAAAGCAACTGTTAGTCTCGAAATGATGTTTTATGTCGGTTCATAATAAACGCGTATCACGTTTCAAATTGTTACCACCAAACATTACCGCCTGCATTAATTTTAAAGAAATTAAACAATGAAGAATCTGCATGTATGTTCCTTTTGTTGTGAAAGAACGACGGTAGCTTGAGCCATTAAGTTTCCAATAACGTAGTCCTCCACTCGAACATGTGCACCTGGAAGACCAAATTTTTCATTTCATATTTGTTTTGTAGCTTATTTCTTATTTTGTAAAGCTTTAATTTATTTTTAATTAACAAAGCGATTTGAAAGCGAGCAGTGGCAACGCTGTTCGAAATAAAACATTTTTATCTCCAGCGATGAAGACTTGCAGTTCCGATAAATGTAAGATATTTATTTATCTTTCAGTTTTAATAAACAAACTCAGCTGTATGAAACAATATGTTACAGCGGCCAGAAGATACTTTTTAATTTCAAAGTCTGGTTTCAAATATTGCCATTCACAAATAACTTAATGTTCATCTATTTAAATTATTTAAACTACAAGATTTTAATACTATTTAAAGCTGTTACAACCTCTCCCCCAACGGAGAGACTTTTTCCGAAGGGAAAAGTTCTGTAAAATTTGACAGTTTAATAAGCTCGGCTTGCTCATTTGCTTAAAGAGCAAAGGTTATTTCTCTTATAAATTTCTAAATTTCAGGCCAAAAAATTTTAAGTTTTAAACAATACTTTTACACTACATTTAAAAAGAAAGAAATGGAGAACGTTCAAATACATTAGTTGAGCATACATTAAACAATAAAATTAATTCTAAACGTGGTTACATACACTAAGAGTTACATTACTTAATTCTACTCAGAACATCTACGTTCTTGTGCAAAGATCCTTTGCGATGAATGACCTTAAAATTATAAGGTTGTAATGAGAGTGCCCAGCGCATCAATCTAGAGTTACATTTGGCGTTGGATTGTAGCCAGACCAAAGGATTATGATCAGTTTGAATCAAGAATTCTTGCTGACCATCCAGATAAAAATGCAGTTTCTTGATAGCGTAGATGATAGCAGCGCACTCCTTTTCAGTAGTACAATAATTCTTTTCAAACTTAGTAAATTTTTTGCTTATATACAAGATAGGATGTTCACGTTGTTCATCATCTAATTGGCATAGTACTATACCCATGCCATTGTCTGAGGCATCGGTTTGTATAATAAACCTTTTATCAAAATCGGGAGCATACAGAATTGGTTTCTTGCATAGCAACTCTTTTAAATTTTTAAAAGCTCTGTCACATATTTCAGACCATTGTATATTTCCTTTTTTTGTTACCCCCTTCAAAGCGTCCGTGAGGGGTGAAGCAATTTCTGAAAATCTCGGTATGTACTGGCGATAATACCCTACCAGTCCTAAGAAAGCACGTACTTCTGTTTTGGTTTTAGGTGTAGGATACTCCTTTACAGCCAGGATCTTTACTTCATCCGGGGTTCGTTGTCCTTGTCCCACAACATGGCCTAGGTATCTCACTTGATCTTGTGCAAATTTACATTTTGATGGTTTTAGTCGTAAATTTGCTTTCTGTATTCTATCTAGAACAGAAGTTAAGTTTTTAAGGTGCTCTTCCCAGTTTTCTGAGTAAATGGCAATGTCATCCAGGTATGGTACAGCGAAACCTTCGCATCCAGCCAGGACTTTAGTCATAACTTTGCTAAAAAAATATGGGGCATTTTTTAATCCAAAGGGTAAACGTAGAGGCCTGAAACTTCCAAAACTAGTTACAAACGTTGCATATCTTTGGGCTCTTTCTGTTAATGGAATTTGCCAGTAGCCTCTAGATAAATCTAATAGGGTAATATATTTTGCTTTTGCTGCAGTTTCGATACGTTCTTCAATATTAGGCAAAGGATAGTATTCAGTTTTAGTAACAGCATTGAGTTTACGATAATCAATACAAGGCCGAGGATCCTTTGATGAAGATTCTATCAAAATCATGGGAGATGTATAGTCCGATTCTCCCGGCTCTATAATTTTAAGATCGAGCATTTTCTGTATTTCCTTTTTGAGAATTTCAGTCTGTCGGGGTGACAGTCTGTATGTCTTTATTTGTATTGGTTCGTTATTTAATAGCTCAATATCGTGACAAACTAAGTTTGTTAGTCCAGGATTATTTGAAAAACAACCAGAATATTTCCATAAAATCTTTCGTAAATCTTCTATTTGCTCGGATTTCAACCTTTTCTCGAGTTCATTCTCCTCTATGATGTCCGAGAAATTTAATATACTTGGATTGGAAGGTAAACGAGGAATGTCCATTTCTAAGTCTCCTTCCACTTCAGTTATCATATTAATCATTTCTGGTCTTTTGTAATATGGTTTAAGCATGTTAATGTGATATACTTGATTTGGCTCATTTTGTTCCTCGAAACTTACAATATAATTGGTTTCTGAAATTTTTTGCTCTATTTTTCCAGGTCCTTTCCACAGTACTTCTAGTTTATTTTGACGATTCGTTGATAAAACAAGAACTAAATCTCCTCTAGCAAATTCTCTTTTCACTGCGTTTCGATCGTACCATGTTTTCCTCCGTTGTTGAGCTTCTTTCATGTTTTCCACGGCAAGTTCTTGGCATTTCTTCATTCGATTAATAAGTTCGAAAACGTAACTGACAACATTATTACTTTCTTCAATCGGTTCTAGCCACTGCTCATAAAGTAAAGTGACTGGCGTTCGTAGGTTTTTGCCATGAACTAATTCTGCTGGTGTAAAACCAGTGCTTTCGTGTGTGACTGTTCTGAGAGCAAAAAGAACTGATGATAGATAATTCTCCCAACCCGAAGTCGCTCCTATACATACGACTCTTAACACCCTTTTTAGCGTTCTATGGAATCGCTCAACGGGATTACTCTGCGGATGATACACAGAGCTTGTTACATGTTTAATGCCGAAACGCTCCAAAAATTCCTCTGTCAAAGCACTGACGAAAGAGGTCCCCTGATCTGTTTGGATCACTTTTGGGAAACCCATACGACTGAAAATCTGTAAGAAAGCATCAATCACAGATGGCGAAGAAATGTCTGTCACCGCTACAGCATCTGGATATTTGGACGACATACACAGAGCTGTAATAATATATTTTTTTCCAGTCTTCGAAATAGGTAGCGGACCAACGGCATCGGCATTTATTTTAGTGAATATTTCGGAAATTACTGGTACTAATGTCATTGGAGCCTTCTTTTTGTCATTTCCTTTTCCAGCGCGCTGACAAGCATCACAGGTTCTTACAAAATCTTCAGTTTCTTTGTAACACCTCGTCCAGTAAAAATATCTAGCAAGTCTGTCTTTGGTCTTTTTGACACCCAAATGACCAGAAGTTCCTTCGTGGCACATCTTTATAATTGACGGCTTGAGTTTTTCAGGTATAACGACAAGCTGTCTTTGAAAGCCCATTTTATCCGTCGTTTTTTTAACTAAAAGTTCTTTTCCTGTCAGACTATAGTTCTCATTTTTGCATGTACCTTCTTTAACTTCTTGGATGATTTTAGACAGTTCCTTATCAGCAAGCTGAAGTTGTGCAATTTCTTCTGAGTCAATTTTTACCAGTTTCATGAGAGCTTCATCTTCCGTATTTAGTTCCGGTAAATTATCTTCTTCTTCAAAAACATCTCTGGATGCTTTATTTTCTTCCTTCATCGGTTCCAAGAGCTTCTCTTCAGCTATTTCTCTTTTCCTTTGAGTTCTAGTAGAGACAGCATTAACCTGGTGAGGACAACTATCAGGCTCCTTTCCTTGTTTATTCAACAGTGCAAAAGTTCGATTACCTAATAAATACCTTCCTTTGTGAGTTCATTTCTAATAATGGCAGCCTTAGTTATTACTCGCCCAAGATCGCAATTTAGTTCGATCTCAGCCAATGGTAAACAGGTTGGATTCAAGTCTAATGGCTGTTGCACCCACACATTTTCACCTGTCAGCATTTCCGGCGTGATGTATTTGCGACAAACTATATCAATACTAGCACCTGAATCCCTTAATATAGGAATTTTATGACCATTTACGTAACCCATAAGGTAATAGAAATTTATCCTCTGGTTTTGCACTAATTCTGTTAAGATTAGCAGGAGATTCAGTACTATTCTTAAGTTTTGGACATTGGGGCCTTAAATGTTGATAGGACCCACACTGATAGCATTGTGGCGTCTTTCGTTTTTCATATTTATCATCTGGACGTGGACTTCTAGGTCTAGGAAACAAGCTTTGCGTATTAAATCCTGATGACATTTTGTTTTCAGTTTTATTTTTATTATCTGAACTCAATTTACCTTGAGTTAGTGCATTGTATCTTTCTTTCTGCCTAATACAAGCTTTTTTTTAAAGTTTCCGCAAACGTTTTCATAGGCATCAAGTTTTTCAGCTAATTGTTTAGATGAAATCATCTCTACCCACTCATCAAGAAAATGATCTCGAATTTCAGGAGGAACTCGACGCTTAAGTTGGTCAATCACCATCAAATCTAGCAACTGATCAAAAGTCTTAACTCCTAGACCAGTCACCCATTCCTTGCAATAATTTTCTATTTCATAATTGAAATCCACCCATGTGGATTCGGTACTCTTTTTTTTTTATATAATACGTAACAATTTCTGAATCTCAGAAAAGATCATAAGTATTTCAAGGCAAAATTCTTCTTCAGGACATAAATCTTATTAAAGAAGCAATTTTATTCTACTGTTTTACTCCTCTAATAAAACTGTTTACTTCAAGCTTCACTGCAGTCGCATAAAAGTTTATTGGATCAAGACGCCATTGCTTTTATTAAATGTTTTGTTCTACAACTGCTTTACAATTTGGGAATTGCCCATGACGAAAGCTCGGCAATAGAATTTTGGGTAAAGTGCAGAATCACCCACTGCTTGACGCGTTTTTAAGAATTGCACATACTCGGTCTCCATGTGCACATCGAACTATTTTCACTTTAAAAAAAATCCTAGAATTGCACAAAGATGGCACTGCGCACACCCTTTACTTTATCTATGTACACATCGACTTATTTTCACTTAAAAAGTAAAAGAAAATTGACAAAAATCCAATTGTTTTTACCCTTGTAAAAAGCGGCAAACGAATAAGTGAGCGATTCTGCACTTTACCGAGAATATTTTCAAAGAAAAGGCATCATTCATTATAGAAAATTACGTTTGAACAACCAACTAGATGAAATTATGCTTTAGCGATAAGTCGGTAGCGAAATAACGATGCAGGCATCCCATTCAGTTATGTTTAGCAATTTTTATATAAATTATAATAAGGATCTGAAATAGTTATTTACTCTTACGCTTCCATTCAGTCATGTTTAGCCTTTTCATATAAATTATAATAATAAAAAAGTATTATATGAAATTGACCTTTCATCTAAATTAAAACATCAATCTTAAATACTTATTTACTATTATACTTCCTTTTTTGCTGCAATTATTAGGGTTGCCGCAATTATTTTTGGCAGCATTGGCATCAACAGTAGCTTGGCGATTTTTTACGACCCTCGAAACCGAAGAGTACCTAATTTTCTATTTCATAATTGAAATCCACCCATGTAGATTCGGTACTCTTTTGATGCTTCATAAATTTCTGCCTAAACTTTATTGGTACTTTTCCGTTTCGCCGGCGCAAATCTCGCCAAGCAGACTTTATTGGCGACAACATACAATATACACATAAAAAATATTAAAAAAAATGTTTGTTCTAAGAATTTTTTATTTTGAAGGCATAAACATTTTAATATCGCTTAAAATTTTATAAAAAGCCAATAAATGAAGACAATAAATTAGTAAAAAGACATTAATTTAAGAATTACAAGTTTATATGCAAGAAATATTTCAATTCGTACGAATAGCTTACTCAGAAATTATGTAAAACTGCAGTGCTTTACTTCGCTAATGCATTCTCATTAGAATTGATGAATTTAACCCTTGACTTTACCTTTTCTATATTTTCGGCTTCGGGTAAGCGCTGTGATTGCATCCTAATTGACTTAATTATTGAAAATAGCCTTAGACATAAAACTGTACTATCTGATAAATATCCTATGTAATTATATGCCAGTATTGAAAGAAACAATCAATCTGATAAGAAAAAGCTGCGACTTGTTTCGAAAATGAGGCGTAAAAGGTTACCAGCGAGAATATTCCGTTTGGCATCGGTTGTACCATTATTGGCGACTTTATCGCTTGCGCCGGCACAACGGAAAAGTACCTCATAAATTTCTGCCTAAACTTTTCCGGGCTTAGTTTAAACCGTCTTAACAATAAATTCTTCACGTGCTCATAGTCTTTAGCCTTATCGGAGGGTTCTCTAGCTATTAACTGGGTTACTTCGTAAGGAAGTAGTCCTAGTAAATGAGATACAAATTCTTCTTTATCAATTTTAGCCCATTCTGCTTGCCTTTCAAACAATAGCAAATATTGACTGATATCTCCTTTCTTGTCATCGAATTTCTGCATAAGGTGACGCAGCTCCGTTTTCGGCCGGATCTGTCCGGTATTTTGAGACTTTGTCTCTGCTTCAAGTCTTAATCTCTCTAATTCATACTGTTCTTTCCTTCTCCGCTCTTCCGCTTCTTCTTGTCTCCTACGTTCTTCTCTTTCCCTTTCTTCCCTCTCTTTCCGTTCTTCTCTTTCCCTTTCCTCCCTCTCTTTCCGTTCTTCTCTTTCCTCCCTCTCTTTCCGTTCTTCCCTTTCCTCCCTCAATTTCCGTTCTTCTATTATTGTGTCTAAGACTCCTTTGACGAATACTTCATCATAATCTCTACTTTCAACAATTTTCTGTTTTAAATCGACTATTTTCAAATCTGCAGTCACATGAACTACCAGTTCAGCCGCGAGATTTTGCAAATCTTCCTTACGAGCTCTTCCTAAGTAAGCCATTGTTTCTATGTTTAAAATTAACGAACACTGTTTTCTTTATATTTCCTCAAAATAGCTCAATTCAATTACTTTAATTAATTAATGCAGTCAGGAATCACGAAATTAAATGCACTTTGTTAAGTACGTATACCTCAAAAATGAAATATTTAAATTATATGAAGTTCATTCTCTCTACCACATTAATTGTGATTAAAATAAGAATAATAACATAGAGCAATATATATATCTACCGTCTGCACAACTAAAATGAATATTAAATATAATATCAAATACGGTAATAAAATAAGACAATTTAATATTAACAGGAAATAATAATCTGGTATCGCTAATATTGCGTTCAGTGATGAACTAATAAAATAAAGCAATTCTATATGAACAGGAAGTAATAATCTGGTATCACTAATATTATGTTCAGTGATGAACTAATAAAATAAAAATACGCACGATTATTCGATCTCGTCGGTCCCTCCAAAATGATTAAGACTGTGATGCTTCTTTGGCGATAATAAGCAACTCCAATGATGGAACACAGCAATAACTTTTATTTAACACT
This sequence comes from Stegodyphus dumicola, assembly GCF_044657685.1. NCBI lineage: Eukaryota > Metazoa > Arthropoda > Arachnida > Araneae > Eresidae > Stegodyphus > Stegodyphus dumicola. The sequence goes on along the minus strand of NC_140772.1, from coordinate 89,957,994 downwards.
CAAAAATGGCGACATATAAACAAGAAGAGAAAACATATTCTAACATTTAAAAATAAATTACATTCTTCGTGCGAGAGTTGCACGTGGCACTCGAGTCTGGTTTCAAATATTGCCATTCACAAATAACTTAATGTTCATCTATTTAAATTATTTAAACTACAAGATTTTAATACTATTTAAAGCTGTTACAGTATGTATTAACTATAATAACTTTCTAACTCATTTTCGTAGACTTTTGACTATCAGTAATTAAATTTAATATAGCTTATTTCAGTGCTTTTACTATCAAAGTTCCACATGCTTTTAAATAAAATAAATACGCAAATTTAATTGGACAGATATTGAAATTTTGTTTCGAAACATAAAACTCTATTCAAAGAGAAATTAATAAATTTATCTTTTTTGAATAATTAATGGAAAATAATCCAGCTGTAAGTAATAACTTCTTAAAAGTTAAAAGTAGGGTGTCAACTGTCATTAGTTTGCAAATCGCTACTCAATGTTTAACGCTTAGAAACTTAAAAGTAGCCTCTCATAACTTCACAAATTTTTCAACCATGAAAGCATCGTTACGGTTGAGGACTAGGAAACTTCGTTTTTAAACTCTTTCTCTCTAACACACCACTTCATTAAACTTAATCGCAAACTCAGTTAACAACATAATGACACTTCTACGCCAGTAATTACACTACATAATTTCGTAACCTTCAAATTTTTAACAAGAATCTTCAGTTACACAAATAGTTAGTTGTTCAATACATTTAACTTTCCCAAACGTTTCGACAATATTTTAAAACAAAATCATTTTGTTATTATTACTTATTAAATGCATCTTATAGAATTGTGAATGAAGATATATAGGTAATTAGCTCTCGAGCGCTTTGCCATATTCAAATAAACCAAACCGAATGAAGATGCGTATTGTTGTTTCATCAACATTTGCACGATTAAGTGATTTTGCGGAATAAGATTTGTTAAGCGTTTGACAGAGAGCATTTGTTCTACTTTGAGAAATGTCTCGAATAAGATACACTTCCAGATTATGCTGATTTTAGTAAATCGATACATTTTTGTAGCTGTAAATTAACGATAAATCGCTGCCGAGATCGAATTCAGAGACATATTGATAGGAATTACTTATTACGTGAGGCATAACACGATCTTTACAGAAACCTAGCATGTAAAACAATGCAAACAACATGACGTTTGCTGCATGCTGACTTCATCTGGTAGCAATTTTAATGACTAGCTAGCTAATATTCTAGTTCCTTTTATGATTTAGCTCTTTTTAACTTCCATTATATTTCCTTTAAGCTATTGCATGTTTATTTTCAAAAGATGTACAAGGTACATCACACGTTTCATGCATGCGTGCTTAAGTTTAGAAAATTAAAAAATTTTACGCTATGTGATCAGTTTAATTTTTAGGAATAGAGCGATAATATTATGAAAACAAGAAGACTTCATCAAAAAATAGCAAAATTCAGATTAGAATTCAGATTATAAATTCATAGCAAAATTCAGATTATAAATTCATAGCAAAATTCAGATTTTAAACTCTCTTTTATTTCAAAATATGTGATGTTATCCTTTTTATTGGGAGAAAATCTGAACAAAACCTGCTTTTAAAAATTTTACGATTTTGCTGTTGAATTTTATGTGGCGGAGGTGTGAAGAAGGTGGTGTTTAATAATACAGTTAAATGGACTAAAAAAAAAAGTTGAAGTTGAAAAGAAATTAAGCAGCACATTGATACGATAAATTAAAAAGACTTTTTAAATGTTTGAGCAATCTTTAAGAAGTTATAAATATATAATGCTTTTAAAAACGTTGAGATTTTAAGGATGAATTTTATTTGGTGTACGTGCAAAAGAATCAGTACTTAATAACCCCCCCCCAGAAAAAAAGAAAGAATAAAACAAGAAGAAGCTGTGGTATAAAAAGAAGTGACCAGATTACTAAACTGTGAATTCAGCGAGAATACAGAAAGCCGTAATCTAAATTCAAAAACCTCTAGCGCGACGCTAAATCTTTGGAGATTTTATTTTTAGCCCTGGAAATAAGCGAGAAAATACACGGCAGCGCACATAACAGGATGTTGCCACAAAATGTTATCGACATGTATTATTGTTAGCCCGAAAGAGACATTAGTCCCGAATGGGATATTAGTCTCGAAACAGCATTTTGCGTCGAAACACTTGAATGCATAGCACTTTTCAAAAATTGTTGTCATCAAATATTATCGCCCTGTATTATTCTTAAAGAAATTAAATAATGAAAAATCTGCATGAATGTGTGCATGTTTCTCACATTGTGAAAAAATAACTGCACCTACAGCTATCAGATTTTGAATAACGTAAACCTCCACCCGAACATAAGCACCTGGAAGCTCGAATTTTGAATTTAGAATAAGTTTTATTATCTGTTTCATATTTTTAAAACTTAAACTCATTTCTGATTAACAATCACAACAATCTCAAAATCAGCAGTGGCAACACTATACAGAATAAAACATTTGTTGTTGACAAATAAATATTTGTATAGACAGTCTCGCATGCTATCTTTCGCATGCGAGACTGTCTATCGACAATTCTTAAGGTGTTTTGTTTTTAAATTTTTGTGATTTTGCTGTTGAATCGAAATTTACATGGTTTAGGCACCTAGAACGTGATATTTAATAAATAAATAAACACAAAAAACGTTAATAATAAAAAGACGAAAGTTTTGTACAGCCAATCTCAGTAAGAGAACTGCACATTGATATGATGAAATGAGAAAAGACTGGAAAAGAAATCAGAAAAATGTATGGCAACACTTTATATACAGAGAGAGAAAGGGGAGAGAGATCATTATTATTTTTTTGTAGTAATTATTTTAGGCAGCTTGTCGTGCCAGCGGCTAGTCATTTGAACGTTGAAACGGACAGCAAAAGTGGTTAGACCCAAAATAATGTCTCATCTGAGTTAAAAAGTATGCAACACTTAACTCGTATGGGAATCCTTAAGTTATACTATTAAATTTTATGGGCTGTAGGCGCGAAAAAAGCGATGTTTGATAATAAAGTTAAAAAAACAAAAAAGTTATGTCAAGAGCATTGATTCCAAGAACATATAAATAAACTGAATGCTCAACAAGAGCCTAAACATCCTCAACAAACACTCTGGTCCGACGTTAAAATCTGAATCCTTCGTGTTATTTTTTATATTTTGTTTCTAAAACTTGCAACGTATTCGAGCATCGTGTTACGTGAATGTCACGTGATATCGAATAAAGAGCGGAAATGTTAGATGTAAAAGAAAATATTCAAATCACAGTTTTCTGATTAAATCGTATTAGTCCAGTAAAGCTTTTCCTGCTTAATTCGATTGTCATTTTTGAAAGTAAATATATTTTAGACAGTTTTGCAAAGTTCGTAACACGAATACTAGCGCATAATTGTGCAATTTTTTAAGTCTGGTGTTTTATTTTGATATAAAAGCATATTTGATTACTCACTGCTAACGATTCGTAAAGATGGAATTCACCAGATCATTATTTATTAATGCCTTTTATTCAGTTTTTGCAATCAAATTTCCATTTTTTAAAGTAAATTGTTTAATACTGCTTAATGCTAATATACTTCAAACCTGATAGCTTCAAATAATTATACTGAAGTAGTAACCTTTACCTGAAAAATGCAACTAAATTACGCACACAAAATATCAACAGCGTTTCAGTTTTTTATTGAAAATTATTCCATTAACCTAATATAATCGCTAAATCTTATGCATTCCGTACATTTAAAATCAGTTTCATAAATTACATGTAGGAAAACAAATGCTAACATCTTTCAGTAACTTAAAGAAATTAATATCCCTTGTTTTAAAACATTTCATTCTTGTATTTTGTTCTAAAATGCTTTTTCACTAAACAATTTTCCTTGTATAGAAACCCATTAGCAGTATGTCTTTTGTGGAAGTGAACAAATCGCGATTTTAGTACTGCGAATAAATATGTGATACTGCTACGTAAAAATGACTTATACGAAGAAATGATCAATAATTGGCGCCTGTTCATATCTTTAGCTGTACCATATTGAACAATTGGCATTATCTGAAAGCAAGATCAAGAAACGTCCTTTCTTTCATGAATGGAGGGGGGGGGAGACTTCTGAAAAAACATTTAGAAAACCTTTTTAGTGAATTAAGCTAAATACAATGCTTTGGAGTATGAAATTATTTTAAGCGTTCAATAAAATATTTGAAACATGATAATCTTGGAAGGGAGAATGAAGCGAAAATGTAAAATGTATTGACCTGAAGTATTTTACCAATTTTTTCGACTGAATATGTTCTCTATTTATAACTATAAGAAGATAAGTTTCCAAACATGCAATGTTTCACGAAACCATTAATAAATGCTTGCTAAGACCAAGATTTCGTTAAAAACTACATAAAAATATGGAAGATATTTGTTTTATTTTCATCTATAGTTGCTTACATTCTGTAAGGTTTTTTTTTTTTTTTTTTTTTTTTTTTTCCTTACTGCGTGCCTTCGGTGTGTGACTGGAAAGCATGCCCGGCAAGCAAACGGATGTTCTGGAGTTCGAGTCTCAGCGAAATAATTGCACATTCTTTATGCACCTTGGCTTCAAAAAGTCTAAATGATTGTTATGTTAATAATTGTTTGAATTTTCTCTTGAGAAAATTTCAAGTTAATTTCTTCTATCTATGAAAAATCAGAATTTTTATTTAATTCCGTGGATTGTTAATTTAATGTATTAATATTTTTTACCTAAATTCTTATATTTTGGGAAAAACCAATCATTCAATGATATTTTTCCTTTATTTAAATTAACTTAGTTTCCTTAGTTTCTTTGGGTAAAAAGATTCAGAAAAAGGGCGAATTTTGCTGTGTCATTCTCTCCCAGGGTTTGAGTCATTCCTTAGAACATTCTAGAAAGAAATTTATTTTGTCTTGGTTGTTATGTTTAAAGTGTGTACTTGACAAAATTTAAGGGTTAATGTTTTTTCTTACGATGGAAGTTCACGCGTTCTGGCAAAAAAAGGTGTCCAGTTTTGCTCCGGGTCTGGTTGCGCGTTCCATTGGAAGTTCGGGGAACAAAATTTGTATGGAAATCATCGGAATTAATGAACGAATCTTAAAATATCTACAGATATTTTGTTATACTGTCTTTGGTGAGGTTGCTTGTTCTTTCAGCTGATAAAGCGAGGAACCTTCAATTGGACGTTTGACCTTTAGTTTCTCTAAATACTAGTTGATGCGGCAGGTAAAAAAAATGGCTCACCGATAGGTGTATTTTTATACGATACTTTCTCAATTGCACCTTACTTGAGGTAATAATCTCATATTTCACTATTTGTAGAAAATAGTGTTTTACTATAATTAATTCGCTTTACAAGGTTTTTTAACATGTTTTCTGCTACTGTGTAATTATCAGCTAATGCTCCGCAATTCCTTTTCCAAGGTAAACTAAACTCCTAACTCCCAGCTTTAAAAAAAATTGTCTAATTAAATATTTCCAAATCCATGTCTTCCTCGTGGCAATAAAGATGATCTTTAATTTCTAAGGATTCTAGCTTGAAGATATTTTTAATTCACTCTCTGAATTATCATTAATTAATTCGCAATATTAATTATTTCGATATAAATCACTTTAGTTCCACTAATTATGTACCCAAATACATTTTCTGTTATATCAGACCTGTGTTAGGAACATATATTTTGCGTATCGTAGAAAACGTCCTCGCTGAGTAACAGATTTACTTTCTCCGGTTTGTAAAATTCCAGATCCGCTAAATTTATCATATCTAGACATAAGAGTGGTTAGTAACATAGATAAACTTTGAGGAAGTTAAACCTACTATTTTCGGAATTGCCAAAACATCTCATTACCTTTTATACGTTTGTTCCTGATTACAAATAAGAGCAAATATTTTAGCATAGTCTAAATGCTTGATATACTGCAAACCGAAATGTTAGTCTTCTCACATTTTAAATTACATATGTCTGCTAATTCACTGGTGCAAAAGCAAGCAAGAAACACGTCCAGCCTCACATAATGGCTTCACTCTAATTAAATTTTCTTCATTAATTTCAATAAATAAAAAAGCGGTAGACAAAATTACGTTTTTCCCTCTATTAGTACCCGTAGCTGCTGTAAAAATTTCGTTTTGAGTTTTAGCTTGTAATACAGTCGCATAAACATTTAATGCATTTCTGTTTTGATAATTTGACACCTTCTGATTTCGACTATTGGCTTTTTCTGCTGTGGCACCAATGGAATTACTTTCGGTTTGATAACATAAAAGAAAGCTATGTTTTTCTTTATACATTTTGTGCAAGTAACTGGAAAGGCAATTTCTCATACTTGTGTGAATAAAAAAAAATCGGTACTTCATCAAATTCTGCTCCTTCGTTTACACCTAATTTCTGAAATTTGGGGCACTTAAAAAGCTTGTGATTTCTCTAATTACATAATCTACACAAATTCTGTGTGTGTTTTACGTTTGCACTGGAAAAGACAGTGGTAACTCCATCTGCAATTTCTTTTGTATTAATCACACTCTCTAAAGCAATAACAGTTACCTTTCAGAAATTTTATGAAATCTGTTAAAACAGTAGGCAGATTTATTTTTTCTAATTTTTTCTGCTACAAGATTTTGGTGTGAAGACTTTAATTTTTGCCGTAAACTGTATGCAAATACATTGGACGTATGAGCAAACACTTGTTAGCGGGGATTTGAAACATTTCTTCTAGTAAATAAATGACTATCTTATAATAAGAATTAAGTATCGATATTGACTGCAAAATATGATAAGGATCTCGTTTTAGGGCAGAATTGAAGTACTGTAATTTTACCTCATCTGTTAAATTAGAACGTGAATCAACACTGACTTAAAAACATCTTTAACAGAAAGCCACTCATGTAAGTTACCGGAAAATGTTGGCAAGTAATTTTGGATACTTTAATATTGTTCTCAGTATTCGGAAAACCAACTGGAACTACTTAGATTTATTTTCCTTAGTATATCTGGCTAGTTTACGATTTGGTTCGGCTTCTAACATTTATAACATTTAACAGTATATCGTAAATCTCTTCTTTCCCTTTTATGTAAGTATCAATACTTTCATCAGTACAGACTGCGAACAAAGAGTGGAAATTAGAATTTATTCCTGTCTCAAACAGTTTAAAATTACTCTTTAGTATTTCTAAATCACTTTTGTTGGACATTTTCGTTCGCTGTTTTTAGCCTTAATTTAGTTAACTGTGTTTTTTATCTACGTTTCTTCACCAAAATCTCTCTAAGTGACATTTTGAGTAAGCAAGTCATTAAACAAATAAAATCCTCAAATAAGGGTACTTACCCTTTATTGTTTTTGTATAACTTCAATCTGAAAGTACCCTAAATAATCCTCCTCTTCAGTACGCAAGTAGGAGGTCAAAATCGTATCCCCTTCTTTAAAATTTATATTCATTCCGACTCGGGTAGACAATTTCGAATGATTCATCTCCGTCGATAAATGCATGCTTAAAGACATTACAAAAATAATATCAAAACTCTTGAACTTTACTGTTTATTTTATTATAGCGACACTCAAGCGCTACTCTCGAAACGTATGCAACTTCTCAATTACATTGCATAAAAGGAATGCACAAGAAAATATATCACATGATGAGTTATAATCGTTGCCACATGTTCAATGCAAATACCATAATAACACTAAGACAGTATATAACAGAGATTAAACAAATTTTAAGAAACAGTTTTCATAGATGATTCAGCGGCGCTTACAATTAACTTTATGCGTCGCTCTTAAGCGTTCTCCTCTTTCAAACTCTTAAATTTTTGAGGAGATACACTCGTGAAAAGTGAAATTGCAGCACCAAGAAAGAATGCTCGTAGCATTATGCAAATTGCAGGATCGAGAGTTGTGAGATGGATATGCAAATTATTAAAAATAGACATAAAATCATTATAAACTAATTTATTCAGTATCTAATGCGCCCACCTCGGACAGCTATACAGGCCGCAATCCGGTGAGGCATGCTGTCAATGAGTTCATTGATGGTTGCCTGAGGCATCTTTTGTCAAGTCACATATACTGATGCACGCAGATTATCCAGGATTTGCGACCGTGGTCCTCGGTTAATGTCACGTCCAATGACATCACACAGGTGTTCGATGGGATTTAGATCTCCAGAGGATGCCGGAAAGGGTAGGATGTCAAATATGGCCAGGCTCTTAAAGAGTACGCCGTGCGACATGCAGCTTGGCATTGTCTTGCTGGAATACTGCGTTGGTTGCACCCTGCAGCTAAGGCTGAACAACAGGCTCCACAACTTGCGTGACGTAGCGGACCGCTGTCAAACTGTCGTTAATGTGTACCAGGGGCGTCTTGTGAGCAAACATTATGCCACCACAAACCATAATGTCCGGTGCAGCACCGGTGTGACCCTATGCGAAATGGGCTGTTTCGTAGCGTTTTCCGGGTTGCCGCCATATCCGTCGACAGCCTTCATACCTCCACAGACAGAAACGAGATTCATCCGTGAACAAAACCCTATGTCATTCGATAGTCCACGCACTATGACGCTGACAACACACCAAGCGTCTAGTCGTTTGTTCAGCAGTCAATGGTATCCCTATGGCTGGTACCCGTGAACGTAACTATACTTCATGCAATCTATTGCGTATAGTTTGGGTCCACCTGGTTCTGGATGCACACGGCTCCGGATGTAACGTGACATAGATAAAAGAGCTCGAATAGTTGACCGCCGAATACGCCGATCTATGCGCTCTGACGTGCACCTGTGCGCACCACTTCCCCTTCGACGAGCACTTACAGCTTCCTCGAATCCATCGTGTGACACAACGTTGGATGATATTCACATTGTGCACAACACGAGTGACTATTGTGCGCAGCGACAAACCAAGTTCATGGAGTTCGATTGTACAGTCACGTTCCCCGGTCGTTAACTGATGGTATTGAGCCGATTGATCTCGCCGACGTCTCAGAGGTATTTTCTAAGCTTCTTCTAAAGTCTTCAATGCTCCCTAAACCCTCAGATGCTGTTTATGAGAAGGGGAAGTGCCTGACCTATATAGCCCACATATGAGTACCACATGATCCAATGCTTGCGCAGCTTTTATCATTTGCATATACGCCTCACAACTCTCGCTCCTGAAATTTGCATGACCCTACGCGGATTCTTTATTGGTGTTGCAATTTCGCTTTTGAGGAGTACAGTTTGGCGATCGTATTCTTCTAGATTTCGTAACAATTCTTATTAAAATCTGTAAATATATTACAGAGCAACAAGAAAACTGCCATTTCAATGGAGTTGTTTAAATATTGCAAGTAGAGACGACTGCCGCAAATGTAACAAAATTAAAAATTTGCGAATATCATTCTCTAGCCCCCAATTCTCTCTCACTTCCTGATGTTTCCAATCACAACTCAAAATATTTTTTTTTACTCTGAACACTCTTCCATTTGGGATAAGTATTATTATAATGCATATAAACATATATATATGCATATGTAAGATAATAATGGGTAAAATCAGCTTTCTAATTTAATTTAGTAGTAGTCTCTTATTTCCTCTTTGTTAATTTGATTATTTCCTAGTTATTGCAAAAAATTAATAACTTTTCTGGATTGAGTCATTCCTAGATCAGTCTATGTCACATTGCTTGCGTAACGCCGATGACATTGCTAATTCGAAACCTTATCTCAAAAATTCGAGAAATGAAACTTTCTACTCTGAATCAAAACTTTCTCGTGGTGAGCCTTCAAGCTGGATAAATACGCACTTTCATCCACTGTGCTGCTTGGACTCTAGTTTGCTGTACTCTCTTCCAAACGCAACAGTATCAAAAATACAAAATGAATTGCCTACGACATCTGTATTTTATTCTCAATTCAATAGCATTTTACTAATCAAATTACATATACAAAAATCTATATATATATATTATATTTACATAGAATGATTTGCCAGAGGAGACAGATGGTTTCGTGAAAGATTTACAAATACACTTGATAAAAATCACGAAAGCGCTCATGTAGCCAACCCGTTATGGGAATTGAATCCGGTTTGAATTAAAATTGTTTTACAGTCTTAACCGTTCGGAAATTAGTGGGCTCCATGAACGACAGAGAATCAACGCATTTAATATAGGTACCAAAGACGAAATTCTTAAGTTTATGTAGAATATGTTATCATAAGAAAATTAAATAACTTAATTTCTTTTAGAATCAAATTAATTGTAGTTTTACATGGACTCTAAAATTAAGGAAGATTTAGGAAATAATTATGGCTTCGATAACTGAAATGGTAAAACTTTCAGATGATATTAAACCAAATTAAATGTGCGTATTCGAACCTCCAACAGCAAAGAATTTAGTGTTGATTCAGCAAATGTGTACATTTCAAAATACGAGAAATAAGGAACTGTTATAATAAAAGTTGTGAACGATTTGTTTTAGTTTAGTTTATTAGGGTTGGTTGAAAGGTGATCTTGTGTCTATCGTTTTACAAATAAAATAAGTACTATTCATTTATTCTGAAAATAGTTGTTTCCAAACTTTACTAATATTTTACAAATAATATACAAAATAGCATCTGGCGTAATTAAGACAACATTGTCCGACATAAATCGTCTTTGGCAGTCCTCCTCCTATGTTTCAGAAATCAACCCCAAGTCGATGGTCTGCGCTCAATTTCCCTTTCACTATAAGTAACATGTTAGCGTGACTGACACTCTCTTCAGGGCAGAAATCAATCAACGCTTCATGTTAACCCGCCTCCCGAAGAACAGTACCACGAATTAACGTTTTCATTCACAAAAATGCGACACAATTCGGGTCATCAGAGTAGCATCACTCGCATGAGGAATTAAGTCTATGTTTAATGCATGAGACCCCTAGATAATGAGGGGCAGGTTCCGAAAAGGAGCGATTTTATCTCGGGCAACTTTTCCGACCTACTATGCTCACGCACTAATGAGTTTCAAGTGGAACTGTGCGAACTTTTTTCGAATATAGGAAGCCTGTGGATGTGTTTGAGTTGCATTTGCATATGCATAAGCTTCAGTGAAAGTGACAGTTGGGAAAAGTGTAAGATAGAAGACATTTTAATTTTTTCCCTTCGTTTTCCAGAGACGTTTGGCTACAAAGTTTGTTTTAATTTCATATGCAGCAGAACAGAAAAGAGAGAATGACATATCGCTGGAATATTTCGGTATACCTTAGTAATATGTATTTTCGGTTAAATTTTAATATGTATGCAGCAAGGAATCGTTAGAAAATAAAATTTTTGTTAAACTGTTGTAACTGTTAGAAGTTTCTCTCTGAAATTTAAGGTATCAAAAGCAGAACTTTCTAAAATATCATGGATACTTTAAAATTGAATTACGGCATTCTTCCGTTTGTGTTCTTGTGACGTAAATAGTTAGCATGTCCAGCCTATAAACAAAAGATCCGTAGGTTGAATCCTGGCGATTGTCGAGTTGATTTTAGACGTTCCTCTCTCCGAAAATTATAGTAGTAACCGTACATAACATTATATGTTAATACATATATATATATATATATATATGAATTTGTAAAAGTGTTATAGACAAAAAATAAGAAATTTAGAACCGAATTCACAAATACCTGAAAGTTAAACTTTTAAATTCTAAAACCAGCATCTCTAAAAATGTTACAGCAAATGCAATTTTTAATCAAATTACCAGAATTAAAATGTATTCGCAGAAACTGAACAACAACAATTTAATGAACTGACGCTCTTAAAAAATGTATTAATGGTATGCAATGCATTCCTGTTTCTAAAGCAATACACATGTATAGTTTAGGATTAGGTCTGTGGATATTACAGCGAACACTACCCCGGGAACAAAATCAGGAAAAGCATTTTACAGCTCGTAGAACTCGCTAGACAGAGTCTGCCTAAATAGTTTGGTATTTTGTTTTATATTTCATAGAGTTAGACTAAATATATGTATGTAAAATATAAAAAAAGAATTTAAGAAGTCTTTTTTTTCCTTAATGAGCATTTGATAATAATGTACAAATGCAACCGCAGTTACACATACCCAGGTTCTATTTACATAATAATAATTTTAAATTTCGTTACTTTACTATAGTGGGCAGAAAAATATTAGTAAAGTTCACATATTCTTAACCACTCAGTTTCATTGTTTTAAAACACTAAGAATTCCAATAACATATAAAACTTACAATCAACTTATACTTAAGGTATACTTAAGATAGGTAAAAAAACTTATGCCTAAATTTAAAATAAACTTCACACTATCATTTGCGATTTACACATAATTTACATAATCATTAATGCATGCATGAAAACTGTGAAGGATACGTATGACTTTTTTGGCTTCGAAGTAAATTTCTATAGTCCGATTTTCTTCATAGACGCTTTGACGTCTACACTGTTAGGTATAGTTCATACGAGCACTAACTTCTCACACAGTTCGTTATAGCTCATAAGAGGAACCGTTTTCGGTGTCTGTGCTCTTCTTCTTTGAGGAACAGAAACTCTTTGCTCTCAGTTTTTCACTTGATGGTCTCTACCCGCATCATTTAACCATCACAAACGCAAACATACCATGTATTATTAAATTAAAATACTATCTCTTATTGTCATTTAAACACTTCCCCTGAAAGCGCAGTTCCAACCCGCCGGAAACAGCTTCGAAGTCTAGCCTCTCATTTTCAGGCAAGGTCTCAAGAATATCCGTAGCGTGTATTCTTAGAGAAGCGGCGAGGTGACAGGCTTAGCTTGAGAATCCCATCCATATGCCGCCACCACTATAGAAAAACTGAGCACAGTTGCCATTTGATCCTACTATCAATACGTGGATAGCTTTAGGGGGGATCGAGGAGATCTGTTTAGGAAAGTAAAGGCGTCAGAATTGTAGCCAACTGTCGCAATGGATTTCTTTAAACTGTAAACTTACTTGTTTACAGCAGCAGAAAATCTGTTATCAATTTGTTGTACAATAGTTGAAATTCTTTCTTCAATTTCTTGTTCGACAATAAAAATGTTTTCTTTTATTTCTACACTTTTATCTTCAGACGTGTCTATTCTGCCTTCAGTAGATTCGAATTTGTTTTCCATTATGCCAATAATATCTCTTTTATTTCCTGTTGACTTTCTTTAATCTTTTCATGGTCTCCATCTTTTCTTGAACTGCTTTCAAGGCTTCTTCAGTCATTTCTTTACCTGCTTCCAATCACCTCTTGGGCAGCTTCCATCTTTTCTTACACTATTTGCATCACTTCTTAAACCGAGTTGATGGTTTAAAAAGAGTTTTCTATCTTTTTCATGGAATAAAGCAATGCCTGTCACTAGCTGTCTTAGTTATTCTGACATTGCTGCTGTCATCAGTATTCAGCCCTACTTCTGACACCAAAAATTATTGCGTGCGTGCATACGGGTTCGTATAGGAAATAATGCGCATAAAACCGATGATAGCTTCATAAAATGTATTCTTCCGAAACAAGTACGTTACATATCTGGAATTTTTCACAAAAGTACTGATATAGATCTTCTTAATATGACAGAGCACAATCAGGAATTACCCCTTCAAATTATTAATAATGTTAAACACAACTCAGTGCAAAGCGCATCCAAACAGCGAAGCTCGCTTGATTTCTCAATATTCCGAAGTTTGCTCTGGAATAAAAACAAATGAGAACTGTTGCTCCTTTGCTTTCTCCAGGTTTATACTGTTTTTCTCTGGCAGCAGAAAAATATCTAGTATTTTCCATTTCTCGAAAATACTGGAAGGCATATACAGTTACAAGTTACGTATATGGATCAGTTACAATTATATAGCGACTGGACTAAATGTCCCCAAATGGTCGCTAATTTTGCAGACTTTTGACGATTTCTCGCCAAATTTGGCAGCAAAAATTACTTGCTCAAAACCAGCTTATCGATTTCTGGCTAATTTAGGGAGATAGACATTTACCTCAATGTTAAATAGACATGCTTCTATAATCCTATTTTTCCGCAAGAGCTTCGCTCTCTTCAGACATTTCATGTTGCATTATACAAAAAATCTATAACTTCACTATAATTTCACTAAAATTTTTAGATCAATACAAAATTCGTAACAATACCTTAATTACATATTTTATAACCTTAATTACAATATAAATATATTTTCTGTATATTAATTTATTTTTATTTATGGCGTAAATCTGGAAGGCAGTGAGAACTTCGGTAAAGCATGATTAATGCAAGAGGAAATTTAATTTTTTAATATTATTGCAATCGATATAGATTATTATTTTTTTCATCTGTAGTATGTATATATTGCACATTAGATACTTCCACACTTTGCATGTTATGCATTGCAGTTTTGTATCGTATGCTTTTTAGAAATATTTGAAACCGGTTTGTTTGAAACGCAGTAATATAAATAGGATAAACAGAGCTACACTACTCTCTTAATACAAAATTTTTAATGCGTTTTTTGCAGTAACGAATGCGTTATGTGGCATTCATATCTAATTTCCTTTGCATATGCTATTCTTTCGTGCAAAAATTACGGTCATAAATATTGCCGTTATGGCATCTGGTAAAAGGAATATCGTGTTATTATTCAGAGTATATGTATACATCCATTAATAAATGAAGAAAAATATGCAAGATATTCATTTCGATTTAAATCATCAGAAAAAACTCTGACTTCGTCGCTAGCACAGAAGCTACTACGAAATGTTAAAAATAGAAGTCACGATCCATATCGAAGAATGGAATTAATTGAAGTACCTAATTAAGGCAAACCAAACGGCGATCTAACTACAACGCAATTTTAATATTCTATTATAAACTAATATTATTATAATTAATTTTAATATTATTTTTTACATATATAAATATATATTAGTTATTTCAAATTTTATTTTGAATTTAAGCAAACATTTTATTTTAAATGACTCAAAAATCAATTAGCGTGAAACTGCTATTATAATGATTACATTGGTATAAAACTCCGATATTTGATAATTCACCCATTTAAATTTCATATTTAACAGAGTAAATATTTTTCAATGATATTAAAATACCTTTTTTGAAGTCTTGAGCAACACACTTCATTTGTTATAAACATAATAATTAATTCGCTAGCTAAATTTAATATCGAATCTAAACAATATTTGCTTTAAAAACTTATTACCTTCCCCAAAACAAAAACAACAACAACAACAAAAAAAAAAAAAAAAAAAAAAAATATTCTACTTACCTCTTAAACAGAATTGGTAAAGATCAGCAAGCTTTAAAAATTTCCTAAAGCTGTTAAATTGTTATTTAGTTGAAGGCTAAGACATAATATCTAAACATTAATCGTTAGTTTTATCGTTTTGCTGCGGGTTCTAGAAGAGAATCTCGAAAGAACTTGATATGCATTGTTAAAGTTATCACGATATGAACACAGTACCTCCAGATCGTAATTAATAATATCTGGAGAAATTTTTATACTATAAAGTTGATTTTGTTAAAACTTTCCTAAGGATTACTTTCGTTAAGAAAAATATAAAAGTATGATGTTCTTGTATTTTTACAGTTACAAAAGCCAAATATATTCCTTCAGTTTCAGGGATAAAATGGCTGTAAACTAAAGAGTGAATTGTCTTTAACACAGATTAAAACATTTCCCTCTCAATATACAAATCGACTCAAAAATTCTTCATATTGAAGGAATTTAAATACTTGTAGTTTATGTTAATTATTTCAAGCTGGAATTTTTTTGTAATCAAGTGTCTTAAAGTCATATACTAAGTGAGAAGAATTTGGTTGCCTTAGATATGCATTAGAAAATCCTCCCATTATTAAGAGAAATGTTGCTCTAATAGCTCTTTGCTTATTAAGAATGGATGCATGTTACTGAAGAGACAGACTACTATGGCTACGATTTGTGGGAAGTAAACTCCTTACTGCAGAGTTCCGTGGCCAGAGTTTTAAGTTTGCTTATGATGTACTTTACTGTTTTAAGCAGTGCTGGTTGTTTAACTTTTTTGCGCAACCACGTTTGCTGAAAATCTAATACGTCAGGTTTGTGTGAGTGGGCAAATTGTCAGGTAGTGGTCGTGCTGTCCGACATCACCGCACACACAGGTATTGGTGCCCGCAAATACTTCTTTCAAAAAAGAAGCTTGGAAATGGTCTATGTCCGTTACGTATCTCGTGAGGTGTGGGTCTGAGATCGGTCTTCCTGTATGTTTTTATGAATGAATCCATGGCTTGTAGCATTTTGCTCTGTTTTCTTGCCATTGATCGAGAGCTGCCTTCAATGTTTCACGCTTAATGTGACTCTTAATATGAGGATGTTAACGGAGTGTGCCTCAATACTGAAGGCTGCCTCTTTGGCAAGAGTATCTGCCGGCTTCATTCATCTGGAATCCAGCATGAACCTTGATCCTAAAAATCTGGAGGGGGTGTCTTGGTGCTTCGTTGGTGCAGTAACTTTTGCGTTTCCTCGATGAGCTTGGAACAAATGGTTCAGATTTCTCAAGGGAAAATTTTCTGATAGATTTTTAGTGAAGAGGTTGATGCAACATCGTCCAAGAGTAGCTGAGTCTATTATTGCCTGCCTGAAAGCCGCCATTTCTGCTTGGAAGACTAAGCTGTTTGGCATTAGGTGACCCTTCTACGTAGATATGATTAAACAATGGTGCTTAATAAGATAGCTGCCCCCCTTGGCCTTCCGTTTTTGACCCGTTTAACTGATGACTGCTTTTGTAGTATCTTCACGCACGTGGACATATTTGTGTACGCAAGGACTGCCTTAGCGCGATGGGCTGAGTGCGTTGCTAGGGGTTCTTTCTTACGTTCCTACTCTGTAAGATAGTAAAATTTTTCCTTGTAGGAGACAAATTGTTTCAGAAGCATGACCTTACGTATCACTGCTTTCTGTTGTGCCTTGATGTACAGTGGAATGGTTCCTAACAGTGTGGCTGCAACCGTAGTTCTGTATGCTTTTGTCATAGCAAGGATGAAAGACCGTTGGATGGTAATGAGCAGATTCACCTTACATACTGTTGTTGGATTTGGCCAGACCGCTGAGGCATATGTATAATTTTTTTTTTCTATTCGCATTTCGCATTTCTTATGATCGTTTGCCTCGGCTTGTGGAAAGCAGTTTTTATACTTTATATGAAATCGTGAGCTTATTTTGGCTACAGAGGCTATGGAATAAAAGTATGTTATTCCATAGCCAATATAAGTATGTTATTCCATAGTTGCAGTTAGCCATTATTTTGGCACGCGTTCGTGCATGCGCAAAGTTATGTCATCAGCAGAGTCCACTGACATGAGGGCCACGGTGTTTCCAGGATGGATAATCCCCTAGTTTGCTACCCAGCATCCCCTAGTTTGCTTCCCAGCATCCCCTAGTTTGCTTCTTACTGACAATCTTCTATTTTGCTTCTTACTGACAATCTTCTATTTTTCTTCTTATTGACAGGTGACAGGTGACGGAGGACGGGGACGCCTGATGTTTAACAGAGGTAAACAGGCATATGTCTATGTCCCGCGCCCTCCCCTATCTAGTGGCAGCAACTCCCAGGAGCCTCATGAGGCCACCTTGGGAGTTTATTGAAGAATTTTACGTAATTGTACATGGCCATACAGAGGCGTCTTAGGAATACATTAGTTTTGATCGATAGGCGGATGATTTGTTACATCTTGGTTTTTAGACACTGTTAGACACTAATTACAGCATATACATACACATACAAGTGCATACAATTGCACATATAAAAATACATACAAAACACTTGTAAAACACATATAAAAGCACATATATAACACATATAAAACATGTAAGCACATTATATAAAAATAGAAATTAGATACTAGTTTGCACACACTTATACAAGTAAAACACATACTTATAATGAAACATATTTAAGCTAATATATAGTATACACTTACACTAAAGACACATTCAGATCATTTAGACACATTTAGATCACATATCACATGTAAAATGCGCAAATAAACATACATAAAGCATGCAGGCACACTGTAGAATATTAAATTTTGTTATTAGATGATATAGTAATTACAGATGAAACTTTACTCTGGAGAATACATTATGCAATACATTATATCAGGTACACAATACTTATTTAATTTGAATAGATATGCAGCGCTTTTATATACATAATGCTTACAGAATTGATACACAATGTAAAAACAGATACACTATGCTTGTAAAGCATTAGATATTAGAATTTATACTGCGCACAATTGTACAAACGAAATAAGACACTATACTACTATATACAACACAGTTATGGTGTACAATTATGCAAACACAATTATACTAACGTATTAAAACGCAGAATAAAACACTATACTACGGTATATAACACAATTGTGCACAATTATATAAACAACCGTCTGTTGTGTGCAGCTATGAAGGTATGGTTCGATATATAGCTCCCAAACACTTGCAGCAGGCTGTTGGAGACATGTGTACTGCGGAGAGCTTCAGGTATGGCTGGCTGCCACAAGGAATCGAAAGCGCTTTTCAGGTCTAGGATGAGAATTACTGTGTGAAGTTTACTACTTTCGGATGCTTGGACATTTAATGCACCCTCCTATAATTATATTTAAGAACGTTTTGTATTTGTTATGAATAAATAAAATTAGAAATTTGACTCGTAAGACAAAAACTGACCGGGATTTTTAATTTTAAGAATTCAAAATTTCGATGTCATTTTCAACTTTATTACATGAAGTACGGCACAAAATGTGTATAATACACGTAACAAGGAAGTCATGTGGTGTCCACATCAGATTTTTTAAGAAAATTATGTTAGGATATTGGCCGGGGAAGCGGCTAGTGTTATAAAATAATTATTAGAATTGTGCAAAATCTTCAGAAAACTAAGTAGGAAGTCCAGGTGTCTGACAAAAAGAACGGTATGAATAATTATGAGACAACCTGGGATATTTTTATAAAAGCTGTTTCGGTTGATATACACAGGTTATCATAAATTAAGGGAAAATCTAAAAAATAGCGGTAACTCCCTCAAAAATAAGCCAAACCGTGTAAAATTTGAATATGTTGCCAAGTAAGAGTAGCTGAGTAAAACTGAGATATGCAAATTAGTGGCGCTGCTTTAGAAATACCTCATCTGTGAGGAGCATAAAAGTCCATGTTTGAGACCAAGCCCACATATTTCACTGTGACAGTGACATCAGAAATCTGAGATAGCTAATTCGTAACAATGACGTCCAGGCATCATTTGCCTGCAGAACTGCGATGGAGAGCCATTGGGAGACTAGAGGCAGGACAAAGTCTAACAGAAGTGGCCAGATGGCTAAGTGTGAGTCCTTCTGTGTTCAAACCACAGATTCGGCATCTAGGAGGTTCAGCTAAGGACGGCCAACTGCAACGACAAGCGCCTATGACCGATATTGGACATTATGTGCACGCAGGAATAGAACCGCTACTCCAACTCTTCTTAGATCCTATAGCAAACTATATTGAAGGTACGTTTCCTATAGCAAACTGTCACCTTCGATTTGTTCATTTTATACATGTGCTAATTTCTATACTACCATATTTGTTTGGTAATTTCTTTTTTTATGTTACGTGATACCTTACTATGTGTTGTATATTGTGGGTAAGTTTCATTAAATTCTACATGTAACGTTTTCAGTAATCGTGATTTTTATGATTTTTCCTTAATTTATGATAACCAGTGTAGTAATAAATGGACGTTAAAAGCCTGCAAAATACTTCGGATTGAATTCTAAAGTAAAAGGTGTGCGCATGTGGTGTCTCATTTCCGTTTTATGGGCAAAATATTTCTAATTTCCATTTTCTTAACGCGAGACAGTGAAAAAAGCCGAAGTTTTATAAAAAAATAAAGAAGCTTGACATATTTCATACGGCGATCGATTAACGAAATCTGTTAAGTTCTAAAGCCCACTAGATTCACTTGCGTGAAAACTGTAAGAGTAGTAACTTCACAGAAGAAGGGTTAAAAGTACTCTTTATTAACTTTTTAAAATTTACAATGCGCCAACTCGACACTAACAAACTATGCATCTTCTTGGGAGGCAACTGAAATTAAGATAACGAAACTAAAAACTTAAAGATATGTACAAGTAATGGAACTACGCTATAGGGCTCAGCTAAATATCGTTTTTAAAGCCCCGTCGAAAACTAGTGGCAGCAAGTAAATGCAATTAAGCCACGCGAACCAGCAATAACTCTGGGAGCAAACGCTTAAGCAGCAGAGGTGACGGCAAATAGCCTAACTCTCTCTTTCCTACTGAAACTCGGTTTTTAAACTCTTTCTTCAACGAATTTACATTCCTTCGCGCGCCCTACTAAATGTAAATATTCTGACTAACAATTAGAGGAATGAAAGGTTATAGGAAAGAATAACAAATTAAATAAAATTGGTTATTTATAATAAATATAAAGCCCTACAAAGTCTATTCAAACTTCTGAATCTGCTAGATGCTTACTATTTCATGCGTATGCGTAATGTATACATATAAAAAGTATTATTTTATAACATATATATATATATATATATTTCTGTTATTTTTGAGTACCTAAAATTTATTAAGTACAGCTCGATTAGATTGTTGAAAGTCCTTATCATTCAATTAACGAATTACAATTCAATAATATTTAATTACACATAAAATATTGAGTTGCATGTATCTCATAAAAACAGATCTGTTATTCCCCATTTCAAGGTTCAGTTCCTACTCTTCTGCTAAATCATAAAAAACCTTGAAAAATTATATAAATTGTAATTATGAAATATTTTCGAAAATTCCCTAACTAAGTATATTAGTTTGAAATGAGGTATAATACCATCGGCGTACTTAATTAACACCTGCTTAGAACAGTTTGGTCTTAAGTTTAAGCAAAACTAAAAATTAATTATTTTGTAGAAATCTACTAAACATTTTATGGTATGAACTCATCACTATTTTTTTTTAATTGAAACTGTTGAATGTTGATGCAATTGACATAGTAGCTACGATTTTTCTATAGACTTTAAATTGTAATAAATGTCAATATTAGTTTACGCATTCATAAATAATTTAAAAACAACTTTTTGTTAGTAATCAGTATATTTTTATGCATTCAGTCAAAGCAAATTTAAGTTGTTTCACTTTAAATTCACAAGAAAACTTTCGCATCGATTCCTATAGATTTATTATTGTACAGACGCATAAATGTTAGCAAAGTTAACAAGAATAAGCCTTTCGCATATCTACCTCTTTGTAATGATACCTGTAAAGAAAACATATCTTCCATGCAACTATTCAGCATAAATACAAAAGTTTGTAGTTTCACAATGCGGTATGAAGCTATATTTTTTAAACAATAGAAGAATAGAGTGTTTCCCTTCAGCCCTGAAAGAAAATAAGAGTTTGCGGTGAAAAGTGTTCCTCTTGTTTGATGCAAAACAAGAAAAGCTTCCCCGCCTTCAGAAACTTGTCATTATAATCTCCCTTCGGTGAAAATGAAAATCCTTCATATTTTGGAAAAATATATTTACATGAGGAAGTACAAATCATGCTAGTTCTAAAAATGAAGGAGACAGAGCAATCACTTTCCAACTTTGCAAAAGAGCAGCAATATTAGTCAAATTGTTTATGAGCGTACATGGCATTTGTGAAATAACAATACATCGCACTGAGTCCGTTTGGCTATTGTAAGATTTTATTCTTATAATAGACTAATATATCATAAAGATTTTAACAAAATTAACTTAGGATAATTTAACTAAGTATCCTACATAGAATAACGAAACTGGTCGTCTAACTTTTCTTATTTTAGATACACAATTTCCGTGCTTAAGGGAAAAGTAGCGATTGAATGGATTTTTATTTCAAACAATTTTTCTTGGTGAAATACTAGTTGGAATCTAATCGAGAATAATGTTGAAAACTCAACATTTGTTACGATGTACTAATTATCTAGCATAATTTGGCACAGCGTCTTCTGTTGCTCTCAATACTTTGATTAAGACTTCACGGAATTGTTGTTAGCCAGTTCGGTGTTTTAGCTACAGATAAACGCGCAAGTAATCTCCCATTGGTCCTAGATTCCGTTGTTTATTTTCTATAGGATTTGAGTCATGGTACCACTTTAATAATTTAGTTCAGTTTGTATAACAGCACTCTCACAATATGGCTTTATAATCCACGTATGCTTATCACTGGTATTTTTAAAAATGCATTATTATCATCAATGGGCATCATATGATAGAGTACGTGGACCTTATCCTTTAAGATGTCCAAAAAACTGAGAATTTCATGACAAACTGAAATAAAACTTAGTAAAGCCTTACCGTCTCTATTCGAGGTTGTTCGGAACAGAGTTACTAGTAGACTACGTGTTGAGTAGTAGAGGCTATTCACCATGATATGGGCTCAAGGAGGTGTCTAATCTGAAAATAAAGCATGCTCATGGATGCTTTTTCTGTTACTCGAGATTAAGTGCTTGATCTCTGGGGGCTTCTAAAAAAACGTTTCCTATGGTATTAGATTTTATTCGACATTCCGGGTTGCTGGATGCCCTCGTTTGGGATTGAGTTCGGGACAACAACATGAGGCCTACTAATAAACATCATAAGGCCTACTAATCCTGCTAGAAAAAAGCTGTCTCCCCTTTTGGCACCGCCAATTGATGATAATAATGCATTTTTGAGAATGTCAGTACTTAAATATAAATATATGTTATAATTAATCCTCGTAAAGCTCTCAATGGCTATTTGCCTAAGGCGAGAGATACCTTTGTGAAGGACTTATCGAGAGAAACTAACTTGTATACATGGTATACATGGGGAAAACCGTAAAACCGCCCATGCGGCCAGTCCGTCCGGGGAACCTGATCCTCGAATCGAACTACCATTGTTCAGTGACTTTACCGTTCTGCTGCTGGTAGGCCACTTAGCTATACGGATCATAAAACCTTTTCGTGTGGTTGCTGATAAATTCATATGGACAGGATACCTTTATCTTGCTTGTTCTAGAAAGGTGTTCTTGATTAAAAAAAAAAATGGTGCAAAAATGAGAATGCATTGTGGTCACTGTCGCTTAAGATCTCTCTATATCGAGCGACAAGAACAATCCTAAATTCATTCACAATTACGTTACTTGAAAACAGGACATAGATCAAAATCATTAACAGTACCATCGTCTTATATATATATATATACAGGGGTTGGACAAAAATATGGAAACACCTTTAAAAAAACATGTTTCTTTGCTTAATATGGTGTAGGAAACCCGTTGGCATCCAAAACAGCTTGCAGTCTTCTCGGAATGGATAAATACAGTTCCTGTATGTTTGCCAAGGGAATATTATACCATTCTTCCTGCAAAACGGTGGCAAGTTCAGATAACGATGTTGGCGGAGGATAACGAGAACGCACTTTCCGTTCCAATGTAGATCACAAAGGTTCGATAATATTCAGGTCTGGTGACTGTGGTGGCCAGGGGAAATGAGACAACTCATCCTCGTGCTCAGAAAACGAGTCCTGGACAATGTGAGCTGTGTAAACAGGGCTTTGTCGTCTTGGAAGACACCATCAACATCAGGGAACAAAGTTTGCACCATGGGATGAACTTGATCGGCCAAAATGTTCACATAAGTCTTGGCAGTCATGTGCCCTGACACAGTTATCGTGGGGCTAGCAGAGAACCACGATATGGCCTCCCAAACCATAACAGAACCCCCGCCATGTTTCACTCTTGGCAACAAGCAGTCTGTATTATAGGCTTGAGATGGCGTTCTCCAGACGTAAACTCGGCCAGAAGTGGGAAACAATGTGAAAGAAGACTCGTGAGACCATATTATTCGCTTCCACTGCTCTATAGTCCAGGCTTTATGACTTAAACACCACCTTTTCCTGTTAAGGGCATTAGCATCACTGACGAGTGGCTTCTCAATTGCAGCACGGCCAGCAGTTCCCTGTTTATGAAGCTCCCTTCTAATTGTTTTGGTACTCACAGGGTTCGGTAACACAACATTCATTTCATCAGCAACTTTTGCAGCTGTGGTCTTCTTATTTTTCGTCACAATTGCCCTTAATGATCGTCTGTCACGATCACCCAGGACACACTTTCGTCCGCGCTGTGATTTAGCAGATGATGTTTTTTCGCTTTTCAAATATGCGGAATAAATCTTCGATACAGTACCTCTTGAAACACTAAACACCTCGGCTACCTTGCTTACGGAAGCACCTACCATACGTGCTCCAACAATTTGCCCACGTTCGAAGTCTGTTAACTCTGACATAATGCAATGACAACCTCACATAACAGTACTCCGACAACAACTGAACTGTTTAGCACATTTACGAAGTTGTATAGGTGGCGTCAGTAGTCAAAAAACGCCAGCGCCACCTACATATTTCATTAAAATCAATCTTTCTTTTCAAACATGCATTTCACAAGGTGTTTCCATATTTTTGTCCATCCACTGTATATATATAATCTTCTTTATCAAGAGAAGTGTTAATTTCAACTAACACTTTTAAATTTGTTTCCTGATCTTACGTCATTAGTTTCCTATCCTGGTCTCATTACGTAGTTTTGCATCATATTCTCCGCAGTTTTATTTTGTTCACAGTGATTTCTTTTTTAAATTTAAATGTATGCACTTTTATTTGGTTACTTCATTATAGAATATTCACAGAAATTTTCATTTCATCTTTTTCTAAAGATTAGTGTACTTCTAATGGAAAATTTTCTTAGATAAACCATTTTTTGAAATAAAAAGTACAAACGATTATTAAATCATCAATCTAGCTGAGTCAGAGATTTAGGTTTTTTCTAGTTAAGATCAAATCCTCTGGGAAATCTATGTCTTAGAAAAAAGAAATACCTCTTTCTAACCAACCTGCTTTATCCCTTAGTTAAAAACTACGAGATCAAAATTCTGATCCACTTCAAAGAACCGGCAAAGTGTTTTAAAAAAAAAAAAAGAAAGATCCCCTTCCCCCATACGTACTACATTTAATTTATTTCTCGTCCGGTTACATTTCTTTTCCGTCTTTTCTGTTTTTTTTTTTTTTTTATTTTGTTTAACTCTACTATTTTTGATATTAGCACAAAACTACGCTTCGTAAAAAAGCGATAGGATGTGAAAATAAAATACCGATGCTCAGTGAAATTTTTCCCTACGGGAAGAAAGAAAAAGGGGAAAAAAATTCCGGATAAAGTGCGAGAAGAAAAAACTGTAAAGTCGCCAAAGCGGAACAAATTTTTGTTCAGCGGTGCATAACAATGAAGAAAATCTCAAGTGCCAACAGACAAATAGCGAAAACTAAATAATGAATACCAACATCCATACATGCACGCTCTAAATGAAGGTTGCCCTAGCATGTACAATAATACAGCATATTTGATTGAAATTCTGAAATATATATGCAGCGCATTTTCGAGTTCATATGCTTCATTTCTCACTTTATTTATTAAAGAAAAATATAGGGGTGGTTCTCTTTTTGTTAAGATTGTGAGATATTTTCTCCTTTCAATCAATTTCCACTCAATTTTTGGCGCTGAGGTACTCTGCTGTGTAGTGAGGTGTATCTGATTATAAATACGCTTATGTTTGAAAATGTGAAAAGCGTTATCGGGAAAATAAATCGTATTCGAAGAATTCTTTTGTGTTCTTTATTCGCTGGATGACATGTTAAAGAAGGATGAAAGTGTCCTTTGTAGGATCCCGAACTCTCAATTTGAATGTTATTTGTGTTATTAAATTTTACTGTCAAATCCTGTATCCTTAACATAAAAACGAGAGTAGAAACTTGTATTTTTTCATAAATTAACAAAGTCAAACTGCACTTAAAGTGCCATAAAATGGTTTCCCCTTCCTCGATCTAGAATGGAATTATGATAGGTATTGGTAAATAACTGCTATATTTCTTATTCTATGACAGTTGAAATTTATTTATTAAGTTTTATATTATCTTATGCATGCCCTTTCATAGAATTACCTCCCTAACGTGAACATTTCTAAAAGTAAAGACTTTGTTTGCAAATATAAACAAGCATCCGTATTGATCATCACTCTGTTGGAGCCGACAACTTTCAGAAGTTACAGACGAAAACGTCACGGCAAGATCTTTGCAGTTTAACAACATCGTCATCGAAAATATCCTAAATATCGTCATCGAAAATAAAAGCACTTACAAATCTTCTCATGGCTGTAACATCATAAATATGTGATTTTCAGGCTTTAAAAGTTGTAAACGTATGTATATACGCATAATTATTTGTAAATGCCAGATAGAATGAGGAATACTTTTGCTTTTATATTTCCTATTTTTAAATTAAATAAATTTTTTGCTGAAAATTTAAGAAGGAAATTTAGGTATTCACAAGCTCAAAATGAGTAGAAAAATTAACTTAAAAGTTACGAATAAAACATAAAATCTTATTGGAAAATTTTAAGAATTTTTTTAGTCTTTTACTAAAATAATTTATTGGGAAAACAACCAAGACATTAATTAACCAATGTCATTTATTAGTTAACTGTATATAATTAAAATTTTCTTAACTGCTATAAGTAGCATTAATTTTCTGCTCATTTTCAGTTTTTTAATGCTTAAGTTTGCTTCTTACTTTCTCAGCAAAAAAATTATTAATTAATTCAAAAATAAGAAAGAAATATAAAATTTAAAAAATTCCTCATTCCTTCTTGCGCTCCTAAACCATAATGCTAATAGGCATTTACCACTTTTGAACACTGAAAAACGTACGCCTGCAATGTTATCGGCAGACGATGATTTGTATGTGCTTTATTTTTTTTACCGCAAAATTATAGACGAAGATGTTTTTAAACTGCTAAATTTTTGAACCGCTTTATTTTCGACGACGATGTTTCGTACCACAATGTTTTAGGATTGAAATACTATTTTCTCCTTGCTTATTATTCTCCCACGATGTTTAGAGGTGAGATATTTTCTCTTTATTTTTCAATTTCCCACGATGTTTTGTACGAGATATCTTCACCATATGTTTTTCTGCGCAGTAATTTTGCCCACGAAATTTGTACCGCGATGATTTCCTCTGACATCTCCAGAGATGACCAAAATAAAGAAAATCCAGAAAAGTAGTTAAACGTTTTGAAGATGGTTCATTACATAATACATCATTTAAAAAAGTTTTCTTTACTAATTATAACTTATTTATTAAAATAGCTTTTACAAGTTTAATATAATAAACAATGTTAAAGT
This sequence comes from Stegodyphus dumicola, assembly GCF_044657685.1. NCBI lineage: Eukaryota > Metazoa > Arthropoda > Arachnida > Araneae > Eresidae > Stegodyphus > Stegodyphus dumicola. The sequence continues at coordinate 89,930,720 of NC_140772.1, read as the reverse complement.
GCGATTATAAAGAGAAAAGGTTTCTTAAATTTGATGTTAAAATTGCTTCTATTATGGTGCAAGATGTGGAGTTCAAGCAGCACGCTTTCTTTAATGACTTTTTACCTTTAGACTATCACATTTGTGTTTACAGGTTATTACTTTCAGTGAAAGTACTCAAAGTATTTTATTTTATCTTAAAATTTAATTAATAGTCATTTTTATCAATGATAATCTATCTAGATAGTTACTGTAGAAAGTGTATTTTTATTTAAAGAAAATTAAAATATGGATTTAACCGCAAACATTTAATCATACCATTCAATGATTAACTAATCATCCTGTCAGTTGTTCAAGGAATTTGATGAATGCAGCTTCTTTGATAACAGAAAGCAAGTAAGTAAAGGTGTTTAAATCATTTAAAAAAAGAATTGATCAATTAAGTAAAATTTTGGTTTATATGTAAAAAATATTTTTTCAGCAATTGTTTTACTTTTAGGGATCATTGTGAAGATCCCGATTTAAATTAATTCATTTTTATTTGAATTTGAAGCTAGAAAAGCTTCAGATAAAATTGAAAGAAGAGAAATTATTTAATTTTTTAAATGGAATTGTGTATGTTTCCTTCCTCATTCTGAGAAAGAGCACTTATAGCATACTTCAGTTGAAAAATTTAAAACTTACTATTCTGCTGATTAACAATTTTAATAAAAACAAATGCTACTTATAATTCAATTTGCTTTAAGACGCTTTACGGAGAATGAATTATAAGCTATTATATATACACTGCTCGACATTGAAAATGTAACACCAAGAAGGAGTGGTCAGAAAGTGATGAAATTTCGAAAAAAGACAGAGACAGCAAGCAGCAATAAGTGATCTTTATTTCAAAATGTTAGTCAGAATACAGAGCGAGAACGGCGTCGGCTCAGTAGGATTAGGATTAGGACATCCCACACATGTTCAATTGGTGACAGGTCAGGAGAGTACGGTGGCCAGGGAAGCATATGTATACCTTGCAGAGCATGTTGGCAGATGCGAGCACTGTGTGGTCGGGCGTTATCCTGCTGAAAATTTGCATTAGGAATCCCCTGAAGGTAGGGGATTGCCACCGGCCGCAGTACATTATCCAAGTAATGTTGGGCCGTCATAGTGCCCTGAATACGAACTAGAGAGGACCTGGAATCGTAGGCAATAGCGCCACGTTGTCGCGCGGTGGAGCGTTCCACAGTTACTGCCGGATTAGATCTGTCTCCACGTCGACGCCACACACATATGCGGTGACAGCCACTGGATAAACAGAAGCGTGACTCATCTGAGAGCACGCCGTTTCGCCATTCTGTCATCCACATCGCTCCAGTCCGGCACCATTCTAAACGTCTGTTGGCGTCTATGCTGTGGGTTCAATGGCAGTCTTCTTAACGGACGCCGTGAGTGCAGACCACGTTCAACCAATCGATGGAAAAATGGTTCTGTTCGACACGGGATCATCCAGGGTATCTTGCACATGCTGGAGAATCGCAGTACAAGTGACTTGAGGGACCGCCACAGCTTGTCGGCGGATGCGTCAATCAACGCGTGCTGACGTCACTCTGGCTGCACCATGGACCTTATAAGAAACAGACTAAGCCAAACGGGTTTTCTCCCTCGGCTGAGGCGTTCCCGGCTGTCACCTTGATCACATCCGGAGGAGTGGGGATGAATTCCAGAAACTTAACATTGGTTGCCTATTGCAGGGTGTATAATTGTCAAGAAAATGCTGGTTATAGCGTTTAATTTCACAAATTAGAATTTCTACATATTTTTATTTTTGAAATTGAGATTGATATTTAAAAATTTAGCATATTTATCAAGCATAATTAACGTTCCAAATAATTATAAAGCTATTGCATGCTTTCAGGGCTGGATATTTTTTTAGCTTTTCCTATGCTGTAAGGAAATTTGTACCTACTTCTTTTAGAAAATAATATTTTAAATCTGAACTAACAGAAAATTTCGAACAAACAATTTTCTCTTGCAATTTTTATGCTTTTTTTGGTGTAAATAAGTAAAAAATACTAAAATATTTAAAAACGAATTTTTGAAAGTTTTGTTTAAAATTCTAAATTTTGCTGCTTTATAAAAATTATAGATGAGTATTATAGCACAATTTTTATAAAGGAATTTTATTTCAATTATATTTCATTATACATCATAGTGATAAGCACGTTTGACATCTTGATTTTTATACATTTAATTCTAATATTAAAATCGTATTTAACCGTAATAATTAATTTAGCTTGTATTTTATAGTGATTATTTTTTTAATTTATTTTTTAACTCTGCATAAGATTTTCTTACTTACTGTTAATATAATTTATTAACTCAAAGAGGCGGTAGCCTAGAAAAGCTGTTAGTTTCGACGCGGCATTTTGCGCTGTTTTACTATAAGTGTCCTTGTCTCCTTGCAAATTGTTGTTACCAAATATTATCGCCCTGTATTATATGTAAAGAAATTAAATAATGTAGAATCTGCATGAATACATGTATGTTTCTTGCACTGTGACAAAAATGACGGTATCTAGACCCATCAAATTTTGAATAATGCAATCCTCCACCCGAACATTGGCATCTGAACGGCCGAATTTCGAATTTATTTTAATCTATTTCATATTTTGAGAAACTTTAACGAATTTTTGATTAACAAACTCAACGAGCTCAAAGCGAGCGAGCACTGTACGGAAAATAACAGTTTTATCTCCAGTGCGGAAATTCTAAAGATATGCGGTTTTCAAATGTATGTGGTTTACGGGCGAAGAACATGATATTCAATAAATATAGGTAACACACAAAACTTTAAAAAAAAGGTTTCTTTTGGGCGTAATATAAAATCTGAGTGCTTTAGATTTTATCTTTTTTTTCCCCCCGTCATTACGCTCAGAAAATTTTATGGTCCGAATTTTATAAATTATTAAAATAACTAATCCACTTTAATGTTAATAATTTAATGATCATATAATCAGATAAATATGATCGTTTTGTAATGTTGTTATAATTTGGAAATTCATTGCCTGAAAATGTTCATTAAATTAATTTTTTTTATCAGATCTTGTTTAATTTTACCTTATTTATTTCAAAACATCACATACTATCAATCTTATTTAATTTTACTCTATTTTTACGCAAAATTAAGTTCATAAATTTTGTGCTTAGAGTTTGTACCGTTTTACCAAAGTAAAGATGTCTGTACAAGAATTACGCGTGAAAAAAATGCGCGAAATGCAGTAAAAAGTGCTTTAATGAGCTATATTAAATCCTATTTGGAAAAAACTGTGGCTTTCATAATCTCATCATTATACAACGTATCACATTTTATAATTAAAAAGAGTTATGTCATACAAACGCCATAGGTTTCAGTGTTAAAGTAAATCAGATCGTCCCTACTCTTTCTTGCCGACAGGTCGGTGACGCGCGCCCCGCCCACTGGGCTAGTCTATCTCTTGTAAGGTCCATGGGCTGCACCTGCACTTTCGTTCTTCCGACATTTCCTTGTTCCAACCATGTTCGCCATAGCCGATGCACCGTGCTCGCATCCATGTGGGTATCAGCTGCGATTTGACGTAAGGACCAACCCGCTCTTCTCAGTCCGATCACCATAGCCCTCGTAAAATCGTTTATCTGCTGGAAGTGCCTTCGTTGACGGCGGCCTGGCATTCTCTCTTATTACACGTATCCTCCGGAACAAAAACTAACTTTCTTCGATAATTCGTCTGGCAGAAATAACGACACGAATATAGCCCATTCTGCACGTTCCTTCCCTTATATCTTACTTCACGTGCGTCGGAGAGCTGCGCATTTCACATCATTCCCATAACTCAGTGACGTGCGTCTACTCTAAAATTTGCAAAAATTTCTGACCACTCCTTCTTGGTGTTGCATTTTCAATTTCGAGCAGTGTATATATATCATATAACCTTACAGTTAACTAGTGCAGTAGGAAATGATACTTTGGATATACTATTTTAAGTGCGTAGTGTAACTGAAATCTCGAATATCTAGTAAGGCAGACAATGATAATAATGATAATTATGTATATATTTCACTTTAGATCTGCATAGCTAAAACATTGAAATTTAATTTATATAGCTTCAGTATTATTTCAGGTGGAGACCATAATTAAATTTAAAATGCACTGCGAATTTTAAATGATCTGTGCTTATCTAAGTAATAGTCTATTAATTAGAGTTTTTATATCTAAATTCCTATTTCAGTTTATTCATATTATAGTTACTCTAATACTTAGAATATAAAAACATAGGAATTCACTTATGGAAAATGCATTTGCCAGGTAAAATATAAAATTCGACAAAGTTTTATCCTTCGCCAAATTTTATACATGTGAATTCCGCTGGGATTTACCGGATAATCTATAAGGAGACAGACAGTCTTCTGTAAAATTTGTCTACATAATGCGTTTTTGTATAATATTGTATATAATATCCTTGCTGTTAAATGATCTGAAAACCTCCCTTTGTTCAGCATTTCAAAATCTGTTTAACTTAAATGCAATGGTAAAAAGATTTAATCCACCAAAAGTATTAGCAACAACTGAATTAATGCAATTTCTGATAACTTCTTACTAGATACGTATTAAGATAGGTGTACTAAAATGACGACAATAATGCTTCAGAATTGTGACTCAGCATTTGACTGCATTCAAAATAATTTCGTCAATTTTAGATTACGCATATTAATTAAAGTCTTCTTAATTAGTTAAAAATTAGGATTGCTCTTTACAAGAATTCGGTAGTAGCTCTATTTTATGGAACTTTCGAAACTGTTTGATATTAAGAGTGCATTGCAAGACCAGATCAAAGAATTGATATAACTCTCATTTTAAGAAGGCCTACAGTATTATTCTTTGTTATAACGTGAAAAGAAGAAAACCTGTATGTCTAGACGGAGGATTTCAACACTTTTGAGGTGAAAGAGTTAATCGATTTCCACTGATATTTTGATAAAATAAATGGAAATATTGTCTCTTATTTTTTGCATAATCGATAAATATATTGATGTTTATTTCACGTATATTTTCAGTACAATCTATTTCAGATAACTGTCATTTCGAAATTCTTGCATAAGACTTCAACATATATATTCCTCAGACAAACCAAACAATTCCCGATGAAACGTAAGAAGGAAAACTAATCTGTCCACAATATATATGAACATAAAATACTTTTTGCAGTTGGAGTTTATTAGATTTTTATGAAAGAAAAATAACACACACTCATATATGCACACATATAAATAATATATTGCGTTATAGGAACATGTATTGCAGGAAACATAAATTATGAAGTTTAGTTAAAAGTTTCATTATATCCAAATGAAATAAATACGAGTATGACAAAAATTTGACAATTTGTCAATTTATGCGAAAGCTTGGTAAGATTTTTTAATAAATGGTTTAAATGTCAGATAATATAAATAAATGTCAGATACAGAACTTTATTTATCCTGCGTAAAGATAAAAAATTCGCGTCGCATTCGTAGCAGTTGAAATGGACTATTTAAAATTATTTAGCATACTCTCTGTAGAAGAAATGCATGAAGTGACATCGTCCGAGAAAATGCATTTACTGTTTCAGTGCAAACTAAACAAATACATGTTTCTACCATTTCGCACGATTTCCCATTTTCAGGAAAGAATCTTGGGTTTCTTTGATCATAAGCAACTATCTGTTATGCCACCTGTCTTTTTGTTTATTTGTAATATATTTATCGGCTCACTCCATTGTTCCTTCAATATGGTTCTATGGTATGAACGTTTTTAGACAATATAAATTATCCAAAACTAAACGAAGCCCAATCTGTGACAAGTCAGATATTCTCTTAATACTTTCAGGAATTCCAAGAGAGCTAGAACAAATGTGTTTTTCCTGGTGAACGAGAAATGGAATGACAAAAATCTCCCAGCATTATATTATCATCAAAATGTTTTTATAAAATTCCTTAAGTAAATGCTCTCACAAAGATAGATCATTTTAAATAAACACCACGACTAAGTTCTCAGCAACATCACCAGATCTTCGGTGGTGCAATCTGTTCTCTTTTTGCATTCTATTTTCACCAGCAAGAATAAATTACTTCAAAAAACATATTGTTCTTGCTTAGATACATTAACAAAAGATATCACGGATTACGAATTGCAAAACTTTTAATTTGTTTCCATTGTTAAAGAATGTTAAACGGAAAACTTGTATGCAAAAAGCGGACATCTTTCTTTTCATGTATTACATACCAATCCATCTTCATAAATTCTGGAAATGATGCTTTTTGAAGTATTAAAAAACTTAAAAGTATTTTAGAAGAATCTTACCAAAGCTTTTAACTATATTTTTTTTAACGAATGAATGTTTTAAACGATATCGATTTCCTTATAAAAATATCATTAAATTGATGGCAAGCGCCTAACAAAAAACGTTAAACGGAGTATATATATATATATATATATATATATACCATCATTCACGATAAATTCCAGATGGTAGACTGTATCTCATTAAACCTGGAATACCCTTTCCTACTGGGTACACATATATATTTAGGAATTATAAGAATGTTCCATAAGCATTTTTATTCTGAAAAATGTCACATTTGAAGTAATCTTAAGGAAGTATGGAAAAAGAGTAAAACATATACCGCATAGCTGCAAATGTACTCAGAACTTTGTTAGAAATTTTAACATTTAGGGAAAATTTCTTTTGTAAACTCACTTCCTAAAAAAAGCTAATGGAGATTTCCACGCGCGCTGGAAGGAATATATAAACGTTTTCAGAATAATTAAATAAAATGCTGATTTAGTTAACTTACAACATTATTTATTAAACATTATTTATAAGTTGTGATTTGAAATCATTCGATGTTTTTAAACATAGGAATAACTTTTCAATTTACTTATAGGCAGAGGTTCAAATTTATAAAACAACGAAAACTTTTGAAGGCGAAAAAAATAAAAATTAAAAACAGCAAGAAAATATATTTACTCAAGTATGCGGAGTTTCTTCTTCCAACAATGCTCACTGACTACAGTATGTTTCATAAATCTATGTGAGCGAAACTGGTTTTATAATGGTAAATTGCAAAAGTGTTAATTATATAATTTATCGTAACAAAAGAATAGTTTTAATGTTAATTCAATTCGGAAACACGATCAATAAACTTTCGTCAAAATATTTATCACATTATTGAACGCTGATATTTTGAATTCTTCACAATCCATGTTTAATGATACTCGAAAACGAGACGCATGCAAATAAAGTTTCTATTTACGATATTTATTTATTGAAAAATGACAAGAATGACAAGAAAGTCTCATAAACTTTCTTATAAAAAATAAAGAATTATTTCTCGTTCCAGTTTTTACTCTTTTTATTACAATTGTCTATATTAATATAGTTTGCATTCAAATTATGTGGATAAAATTTTAACGAAATGTTACTTTCATTACTAAGATAAGAAAATTAAATCATATATGCACTTACTTAGGATTACAGAATATTAATCACTAGTAATGCTTGATTCTCTAACATAGGGAATAATGCTTTAAATTAAAATGACTAATCAACGCATCTCTCTGGGGTTCAGGTCTTGTTTACAGTCCCCAATAATCTGTCTCGAAAAATTTTTGATGTGTTTATATTGACTATAACTCGGTGAGCACACAGAGGTAACTAAACTTACTGACTGCATAATGTTGGTGTTAACTCAGCAAATACTCGGAGAAAACATTTTTTTGCCTTCCCCAATGATCTCGCTCAGCTTGTTTTTGATTACAATTTCAAAAATACTCGTTAAATTAAATAGAGCTGACTGCGTCCAAGCCGCACACATTTTTTTCCTTCACCCTTATTTTTTCTCTTCACCTTTTTGAATCATATTAAACAAGATGCTGATGCTATTTCTAACACTGAAGATAACTAAAATAACAATAAATATGAACTAAACAATAACTAAAATAGACAATTTATGCCCTAAAGCTCATTTATCTCATAATATCTTAAAGCTAACATAAAAAAATTTGCAGACTGCAAATCATAATAATAACGTTTATGACATCATAGCGACTATATTTTTGGATAAGATTTGATTTTATATGAAAGCAGTACAAGCAGTGACAACACTATATGGAATCAAACATTTTTATCTCTAGCTCTCTAGACTACCTATCGAAAATTCTAAATATATGTTCATTTTAAAAAATCTAGTGATGATGATGTTGAATTGGAAGCGCGAAAACCATCATATTTAATAATTAAAGATAACACATAAAGACGTTACTAATGAAAAGACAAAATATATTTTTGCTAGCCACCTTACTAAGAAAACTGAACACTGATATGACGAACTCAGAAAAATGTGAAAAAACATAGAAATATATGTCACCATTTAACACTGCATCGGGAATTTTAAAGTTTGCTAACGTTTAAAATTGTAATGTTATATTTCATAAAAATAAACGTTTTTGATAATTTGCAGCTGAATTATATACGGCGTAAATGTGAAGAAAATGATGCTTAATAATGAAGCTAATAATGCAAAGCAAATGGGTAAAATGCAACAGCAGTCTAAGTGGACTGAGATCTCAATGAGAGCGTAAAAAATTTAACAAACCCTTTTGGGCGACCATTAAAGTCTGAAACCTTTCAGATTTTTTTTAAAGTTTTTCTTTACAAATTATATATATATAAGGTAAAATATACATAAATCAGCTTTAAAATTCAATTTCGCAATAGGCTTTTAATTTGAGCATTTTCTTTCTCTGTTCTAAGAATTTAATAACATTAGGAGAGACATTAGGTTATTTCAAAGCCGGAGAGATAAAAAATTAGCAACGCCTTCTCCGGGACTCGAATCACGGACTTCTCAAATTTACGCGTCGAGCGTGCTGACCACTAAATTACGAAGGCAAGCTATGAAGGCGGGAGAAATACCTTATATACTCTCCCTTTCAAAGGGCGACTGGGGTTTTAGTGGACCCAGTTGCCAAATTTTGGTGACAGAGAATCGTCCACCACCTTTTCTAGTTCGAGCGTCACTTGTCGAGACATTACGTTATTTCGAACCCGGAGAGATGAAAAATGAGCAACGCCTTCGCCGAGACTCGAAACACAGACCTCTCGAATACGCGTCGAGCGTGCTCGAATACGCGTCTGAGCACTACACTACGAAGGTATACTAAGAAGGCGGGAGAAATACCTTATACATTTCTGGACTACAACACTTCCAGGTAAATCTATGGCTTAAGTAGAACTGATGACGTAGTTAAATTGGGACATTTCTAACCTAAACTAAAATTTTATTTTAATAGACTGCCATATTGGATAAAAGCACACTTCAGCTTCTATCTGTGTGCTACTTGGACGCAATTGTGTTATGCCCTCTTCCTGCCGCAACAGTATCAATAATGCAAATGCTCTGGCAGTAGGCGTAATTATAGTGCCAAGTAAATTGTGACCAAAAATATCAATTTAAATAAAAATAGAATTTAATCCGCCTCGATTACCAAGTTTCCCATTCATTGCGAATTAACATTCTACTCAATCAGAATTCTTCCTTTTAATTGTGCATCTACTACATTCTGTGATTTGTACGTGCTACGCCATCAACATCTTTTTCTATTATTTTCATTATATATACATATACTTGTATGTATACATACACACAGAGAGAAAATTTAACCCTTTAAATGATTTAATATACAATATGTACCAGAACATCCCTGCACTTATTACGTAACTTAGTAATATGAAAAATCTGCTGTTGATCTCATGTATATTAAGCTACAGAATTTTATAGAATAGTTTAAGTGTTAGGCTAAGTATTTATTAATCTTTTTCCTACTCACGCGGTGTTATTAATAGTATCTGGATTAGCAGTTGCTAACAGATAAGCAGTTTTTTATATATCTAATTCATTTTTTAAAATTTACGAGACACAATATTTAAGTAGTATTTTAGATATTTATTTCCAACGCATATCTTATTTACGAACTCTCTCAGTATGTACACCTCGTTTAAATAACATATTTTCACAATCATATTTAAATAACGGAAGATTAATATCGTGATGTTTTAACATTTCGTAATGTCAATGCATTTAAATGTTGAAACTACTTAAAGAAAAAATTAGAGATATTCAAATACTACGGCTAAATCGGTGCATAAAATATTTTTTTCTAAAGTTGTATATCTTGATCATAACTGATATCCATAGACTTTTCTATTAGCTGCTTACCTAACCTGAAATTGAATTCCTTTGTAGACAGTGGAAGCAAAAGGATTTCTAGAATTCTTCGTGGTGGGAAAAATCTTCCTCAAATGCACTTTTTTGAGTTGCTGTCAATCCGTTTTCCTTTCCAGAACTTGGATTTCAAAGTACTTTTCGGATGCCCGCAAGTTTTCGATTTTTTAAAAGATTAAAATTTATTTTTATCAGTTGGTAAACGTTTTCAGGTTTTTTTCTTCGTAGTATGATAAAAAGTTTCTTCCTTGCCAGTTTAGGGTTTGTTTTGGGAGTAATTTTTCATAACCATGCACGTAAAGTACTCGAAAGCTTACATCTTCAAGTTGAAATTATTTGAAGAATTACGCAAAGAAACTCTCTTACGTTTCTTTTAAGTAAAATGGTTTGCATTTCATATGACTAATTTTACTAATTCTTCGTTTATTACCTTAAAACAAATTTTTCTTTGCAAAATTTCATAAAAGAGGCACAAATCGTTTCAAGATTGAGCTTCTTTTATCATGAAAAGTTTATTTTTCTGAAAGAGTCTTTTTTATATGAATGCAAAGCCATCTTCTTCCTTCAAAATGTTAAATTATTATGTTAAAATATTATGCTAAATTGTACAAGATTTCTACAGTAATTTCCAATTCCTATTTTACAGCATGTAGTTATGCATCATATTTTATCATATATTGCGTAAACTTCCACGCTGCGTTAATACACAGTGCGTCTGCAAACATTCAGAAATATTTTTAACCAACTCCTGCAACTATACAAAGGGATATTTTACAACATCTGCTATAGTGGCATCTCAACTTATTATTCCTAAAATATTGTTGCGTTCGTATGGGTTCGTTTGAATTGAATGCACAAGTCCGATGAAAAATGAACAAAATTTATTGTTATCACATCAAATAAAACAAAATGCTTCAATTTCCTCAGATATTAGTACAGTTTTACAATATCTTACAGTAGTTATCTTTTAACTACTCAAACGTTCAACACAACTTAATTCAAAACAGCTAGAGAAAGCTAATCCTCGAAATCCCCACAGTCATCAAGAGCTGTTTTCTAAACAAACAACTAAATTAAGAGGTTTTCTTCTTTTTTATAAGCTTTTTAAATCACGCGCGATTGTTCTAGCAATTTTCTCGAGATCAAAAATAGAGATTTATTTATTAAATGTTAAATGCACGCGCTCTTGTATTTTTAATTTCCCGCCTTAGCTTTATTTTAATATTCGTCACGCGCTGCACTGCACAGACAATAAATCAATTTTATTTATAATTCTACTAACATTAACTATTTAAATACAAAATCAGTAACACTGCCCCCTTTCCAAGGACTTCACGTCTCTGGCAGTAGAATCCCTGGACAGGAAGCCAAACTTACAATTAAGGCATAAATGCAATAATAAACATTACAGTAACAAACAATGAGCTAACCTGTCGTAATTAACGACTTTAGGTTTAGAGTTCCATGACTTACGGATCCGAACCATGACGTCATTCAGCCTGTTTAGGACTGTGTGTGGCGAAATGGCCCTGATAAAATAAAAATCCACTTCGCCGGGTTTAAAATACTACGGTGTTTATTTTTATGCAATGAATATGAAAACGTAGTTAAAACAGACTCACATCTTTATTACCATTTTTAAACTCAACTGCCAGATAGAATATTCTAAGTAAACAATATAATTTTTATTGCCATTCCAAAAAGGTAAATATAAAACCATGTAACTGTATTCATTTCCAACATTCTCCCCACCTTGCAAAATTAGGATTTTGCAACATCAATGTAACTTAAAGTTCTAAACTAAAATTTAAGAAAATTTAAAAAATCAATAAAGTTCACATAGTTCCAAATTCTCAATAAATTCATAAGTGTAGTTTTTGTGGAGGATGTACTTCTCTGCCAAGACGATTTTTTCTAAAACATCTTGGATGACTTATTTCCTGTTCTTTGATAGGTGTATATTGAAACTTTTGATCGTTTTGTTTTATTTTATAAATTTGCTTGTCTCCTACATTATTCCTCATGAAAGGGAGTTTATCAGAACTATTGTTTAGTTCGAAAGAGAAGAGTCGTTCAACAAGCCTAAGTACAACTCCAGAGGATGTTTTTAGCTTCACGTGATATTATTTACCCTTTGCAATATTTCGGAGAAAGTCTAGATATCCCTTCTTAAAACGATTTCTAAGTCCTTCTCTAACTCGTTGTAAATAGTTTCATTTTCTATAATGCTCATAGAATTAATTTCATCTAAATCATACACATTACTGCCAATTAAGTTTTGTAGGATTATAGAAGGTTTTAACAGTGACAAAGCATCACCTTCCTCCGACAGGTAAGACAAAGGTCTGTTGTTCATTAGGCTTTCACATTTGCACTGGAGGGTTAGAAATTTTTCATATCCTAAACAAGCGTGTCTCAATTTTTTTTCGGAGGAGATCTTTTAAAATTCTTATTAACCTCTTCCAAAATCCTCCCCACCATGACGCTGTGGGAGGATTGAATTTCCATTTTATTTTCATTAATGCACACTTCCTTTCGGTATCACCCCAATCTAATTGATTCATAGCTTTATTTAAACCTACGAAATTCGAACCATTGTCCGAGTGTATGACTTCAACTCGACCTCTTCGTGAAATAAAACGTCTAAATGCATCTATAAAGGCGTTTGTGCTCCAAGAAGTAATTAATTCAAGATGAACAGCTCTGAAAACTGCACACGTGAAAATCACTATCGAAGCCTTTAAATTCCCTTTCAAGAAAACTGGACCAGCGAGATCGACTCCTGTCACTTGAAACGTTTTGAGCATTTTTGTCCAGTCTTCAGGTACTTCTAAAGCCTTAACAGCTTATCTCTGACATATGCAAATCCTTTTACCACAGAACGTACAGCTTTTCTACCTCTGATAATCCAAACTCTTTCTCTCAAAATCGTTAGAAGTGTTTGTGTTCCAGCATGTTTATGTTCTAAGCGTAGTTGCTCGATCATTCTTTAAACAATTACATTTTTGGAAGGTAGCAATACGGGGAATGTATATTCCAGCAAATCTGAAGAATCTAAAACTCGAGATTTCATTCTTAAAATTCCATTTTCATCAATGAAAATCTGAAGATTTTTCAGATCAGACTTTTTTCGTTCTTCTTCAAAAGCATCCTTTTGTATAAGAAAAAATAAAGTTTTTCGGCTTTCTCGAATTTTCAGCATATTCAGATATTTCAGATATATTAACCAAACGATTTTCATTTTTCATATAAGTGGGTCGAAATGTTAACATCCAAGCAATAGTTCGTATAATCATAGAATATTTCGAAAATCTTTAGACAAGTTTATCTAGAATAGTTTCAACCGTTGGATTCTTCGCCGAAATGACAGTTCGACGTCATCTTTTTACCGATTTCTTTCATATCAAAGTCAGGATCATTTGAAGGCCAAGTTTCTGGAGGTATCTTCAGAAATTCAGGTCCTGTTCACCATTGGGATTTTAGGCGTTGCAATGGATATCCTCCTCTTGACAATAAATCAGCAGGGATTAAGATCCGTGGTATATGTTTCCAACATCCTTCTTTCCTGTAATCTTGAATCTCTTTAACTCGGTTTTCTAGAAAAAACAGACCAGTTATTTCGCTTCTTTAGCCATGTTAAAACCACTGAAGAGTATGACCAAAAATAAGTATTCGTGTTTATACAATTAAAGCTTTTAATAACAAATTGATATAATCTTACACCCAGAAGTGCGACCATTAATTCTAACCGCGGTAAAGGGATGTCTTTCAATGGGGTAAGTCGGGACTTTGCTAGGATAAGACTCGAGTAAACTTCTTCATGTTCTTCCGTTCTTAAAAATATACAGGCACCATAAGCTAGTTTACTTGCTTCGCAGAAGACGTGTAAGGAGCTTGTTGAATTAATGAAAATTCTTCTTGGTATTCGACAGTCATTAAAAAATGTATTTCTGTGGACCATTTACTCAATTCTTTCTGAATGTCTTCTGGTAGTTCCTCGTCCCAGTCAGACTTTAATTTCCAAATCTTCTGCAAAATAAACTTTGGAATAAGAAGATCTCGTGAAGAAACTCCTACAGGATCAAAAACTTTCTGAATGCATGAAAGGAGGATTCGTCTTGTGGGAGCTTGAGACCAAGATACTACTCGGCATCTCAATTCATCTGATGGGCGGTACCACTGAAGACCGAGCACATTTTCTGGACTCTCATTCAAATCTAAACTATTTTTCCAACCTCTAAGGTTGAACCCAGCTGTAGACGTGAGTTCTGTGGCTTCATTAATGTGCGATTCGATTTTTTTTCTTTAAAAACACCAGTAAGACAATTATCCATATAGAATGTGCCTTTTAACCGTTTAGCGACCTTGCTTAAATGTTCAAGTGGATTTTCTAACAAATTATTTAGGCGTGCTGAAAGAAGAAATGGAGAACAGCAAACACCAAAAACTACGCTGCAGTGCCTAACTTCTACAATATTTCCTTTTTCCCACCACAAGAAGCGTAGGAAATCTCCATCTGCTGGATCCATTTCAATTTGTCGAAATGCCTTTCCAATATCAGAAGATTAAGTTACCTTACCTTGTGGTATCAAACCACAAAAAATATTTTGCAATCAAATTCTTAATATAACTTTTTTGAGAGCCTGAATCACATAATACTCTCATTGGATATGTTTTATTATCAACAATATGTGCAATTAGAGTTTGTAAATATGAAACAGAATACTTAGATGAAATAGATAAAGTTTTAACTACTTCTGATTCATTTTCAATTTCGCAACTCTATGACAAACTAGAAACACAGTTACGTGCTTTAGAATCCTTAGGCGTAAACGTTTCATCATTTTCATAGTTTCTAATTTTGGAACACATTATAGAATAATGCTGACCTTTACATAATGCACATCTTACAAAAACTGGACATTTTGAATTTATATTGCCCTTTCTTAAACATTTAAAACAAACACCTTTCTTCTTTAGTATTTTATTACGTTCATCAATTGAAGAATCAGCAGCTGTAGCACAGTCTTGAGAATTATGACTTTTTCTATCACAAAAAATGCAAACTCTTTACTTAATTCGAGAATTCTCTGTTGAAACTAAGGCAGCAGTCGTAGGAATATCTTTATTTCTGCTGTTAATTCTCGAATTACTTTTTTTTCGCCATTAAAGGGAAATTTTCTTTCATCATTAAAAGAAACATTTCTAAGATGTAATCTTTCCTCACCTTCTAGTTCTATTTTTAAAAATTCCAATAACTCGCATAAACAATCATCAGAATTTTTTGTCGAAGCTTTTTTAGTTACCCGGTGTCTTTCCCAGATCTTAAATATGTTTTCTGGAATAGCTGACTCAACTAACGGGAAAAGCATCGCTGCATATCTTTCTTTAGTTACCTTTCGAGTAAACTTAGCTTCTTTAGTTAGTCTTTAGTTTGTGTTTCTAGTTTGTCATAGAGCTTCGAAATTGGAATATATTTCCCGTTTAGTAGAACTAGAGGCAATAATTCACAAACATAGAATTCTATTAAAAACTCTTCTTTCCCATATCTGGATTTTAAAAGCTCTCTAGCTTTCTCATAATTTTCTTTCGACGGTGGGAAACCTTCAATTAATTTCTGCACTGGTGACCCAGGTTTCATACTAAGTCTCAAATATTCAAATTTATCTTCATCTGATAAAGAGTGATCATTATGAATTTTAGTAAACTGCTCCCAGTAACAAATCCAGGTTCTTAAATCTCCATCAAATTTTGTTAATTCTATCTTAGGTAATTTTATCTGAGTTTTGAACCCAGTCTGAGATATAGCTTCAACATCTGAGAGTACTGTTTCAGTAAAAATTGTTTCTTTAATTGTAAGAAATCTTAATTCGTACTCACCGAATTTCGCCATTTCTTCTTCCACCTTATCTTCTGTAACATTTTTATCTTTCACAAGTTCTTCTAAATAAGTGGAATTTAGAGCATTAATCCTTTCATATTTTATTTTTAATGCTTCAAATTTTGCTTTCAGTTCTATTTTATCCCCTATACTGGAGATAAGTTTTTCTAAACTATTTGTTTCAACTGTGAACAACCGCCGAAAAACCCGTCGTTCTGTCCTATCCTCTTAATGCGCAGTTTTGAATGAGAAATGAAACTTAACACCGTAGTTCAAACTCAACTGCCATATAGAATATTCTAAGTAAACAATGTAATTTTTGTTGCCATTCCAAAAAGGTAAATATAAAACTATTCATTTCCAACACTGTGTATGGATCATCCCATGGGACTGACATACCATATCCTTAACAATGTTTGTTTCTGGTCAGAATTTTTTATTTACTTAATCGTCTGCTTTGATGTTATATTATATATATTTGGTCCTGAATTTTTCAATCGAATTGTGATTGAAGGTAAACTTTGTAATTGCCTTACAACTAAGTAAAAACGACACTTATCTGCTTGGACTAGAGAAAGTTCATCACATCAAGGGAAATACTGGTTTCAGAAATCTTAAGGAAAAACAATATTGAGAATACTTTTCGATTGGAAAGTAATAATTTGTGATGAATATTTTTCCTGAGAGACAAAATGAATCCACATTTTTTAAGATGTACTGGACATTTTTCTGGGAAATATTCAGCGCATTAGGCCTTAAAACCTCAATGCCATAATTGGTTACTACTTACTACTGCACGTCAGTGCGCCGCACAGACTCGCATTCTCGTCAAATTACTATTTGACAGGAAAAAGTGTAAAATTATCAACAATAATGCTTACTCATGAAGTTTGCTACCTGCAGATGACTTTCTCTTCCCTAAAATGAAATATTCTCAAAAGTCCTTTTTTAATAACAATGAAGAGATTTAGAAAACCATAAACAGGAATTGAACAACATCCAAAGGATGAGTGCTTCCAAAGGATTAAACAGCTGAATGAATATGCCAAGAGTTGTATAAATCTGCAAGGATTATGTATCGACAGAGAGTTCTTCTCTCTGACTTCTCTGACTTGACTCTGTTAATTTTCTATCAACTTAGTTCTGAAACTTTTTAGATACATTATTTAGTTCTCAAAACTTATGATATGATTCAATGGACTGTTTTTAATGGAAGTTTTAAATTCAGCTGCGTTCCACCGGAGCGTGACAATTCTTTTCGTGAAATCGTTGCTCTAACTGAAGCTCTAAAAAAGATGAACTCCAGTATTTTAAATTATTATTCAACTATTTATTAATCTCGTAATACTAATTCAGTATAATTTATTAATTTTTACTTTTTTTTGTATTTTAAATTATTTATTATTTTATTTATATATTACTTTTCCTGACGACTTTCCATAAGGTTTCGGTCCTTCTAATTTTAGACAAGAGGTCCTGCCTCAAGATGTACGCATTTTAGGTATTAGCACTGATCTTCATATTTATTAAGCTTTAAAACTGACCCATCACCTTGATTTCAGTTATGATTTATTGGGAAACTTTTCAGATTGAAAACATGCATTAATATTCATTCGAAGTTCAGATTTTGAGCGTGAAGGTGCAGTTGCCCCTCGCTCCCTATTTTTAACTTCGCTAATTTTTCTTGTCCTTTGTGTTACATGCTTGATCAGATAGCCTGGCTCATTAAAAGTAGGCGGACAGTGTAACTCTGATTAAAAATCCGGTTATAACCACGTGCAGTGCTGATAAGGACCACGTGTTTCTGAGATTTCCCTTTATTTTATTTTTCTTCATTCTAGGTATTTCTTTCTCCTGATGAGGAGAGACCTTTAGCCTCGAAAATAATTGACCTCGAAATTAATTGAGTGTTTCAATATACTTACGCTAAATACAAGGTTGCTTTTACGGTTTTGATGCATTAATATATTTTGCTGAAGCTGCCTGATTAAATCATTCATCATCCTTTCATCTGTGTATGTTATTATGATATTTTGCTTAAGTAGTTCCATACTTAATTTTGTAATTAATCAATAAAGCCTTCTTCAATTTAATTTAAAACATATTCCTTATCCACACTGCTGAAGTCTTTCTTTAATGCTCATAGCATTTTATTGAACTCTATACTGCTTCTCATTAACTAATATAAATTTACTGAACCCTATACTTAAGTAAAAGAAAAAGATTTTGCTGTGTAACTTCACAGATCAATATATTGGAACAACACTAGTCCCGCATCCTTTCCAAACTCTTAAAGGGAAGGACAAACTGCAATAAAATAAACGGCGCTTTTGTAAACTTCACTGCTTTCATATTATTCATTGCTCATTGCGGCACATATAAGTTAATTTCTAGAAGTATCTTACGTGACTAGTGATGAGATGCTCTCGCTTCCTTGGAGATTAAAAGGTGGCCTAGAATGCATACAGAGAAAATAGTAAGGTTCTTTTGCCGCCATTCCCTTCCCAAATTCCCACGGGAAACTGCGTGTGTGGAAAGCAAATCCGTCGATACAAAGAATCCAACCGAGAATGAAGCCAAATAATTGAATTTAGGAGAAGTTAGTCCATTCTGATACATACATCTCTATTCGTTGTGCCTGTCGCTGAGGGCATTGCACCATACATCTAGTGAAAGACGAAGTTAAGGCGTGCATATTCGTTTTATATTATTGGTGCGTTTAACAGTGTTTTTAAAATAGTATAAAACATAATTTTATTTATTCTTTGAAGAAAGATACGCAACTGCGTTCTGCCAAAATACGACATGATGCTCCCGAAATTGAGTTTTAAGCCTTTTGTAGTTCTATTGGCTTAAAAATTTTCTAAACGCTTTAAAACCTATCTATCTGGTTTCTTCTATTTTAAATAAAACACATTTAAATTAAATTACCAGAAGGCCTTTGTTTTAAAAAATTATTGTTGAATCATGTTTGCGTTCATGAATAAATCTTTTGAGCTTAGTGACGAAACAATTTGAACTCAAGACTTAGCATACTACATAATAAGCGATTATTTTAGAAGGAAAATCCCTTTCTACTCGGGTTTTTTTCAGCCCCAACTAGAATATTCTTGCTAGATATAAAATTAAGTAATCTGATGTGGACTCGAATATGAAACGAATGAGGAAAATGGTGAACTGCAAAATCCAAATGCAAAAATAAACGTTTTGAGGACGCAAATTTTCCAGTCATGAATATAAAATAAAATTAAAACTTGGAAAATAAAGTTTCAGATATATAAAGCAGTTAATAATCATTATACTGTATAAGTAAATTTAAATCTACATGTATTTATGTACACACATACATATATATATAAAATCAAGAGGTATATTATATATATATATATATATATAATATTGATTTTTTTATTATATATGTAAATATATTATCAAATCAAGAAGTAACAATTAATTAAAATTAGATCATTAAAAGGACAACGCTTCAACACTCAGAATTAAATAGCTCAGAACTGAAACAAAAACAAGTAATTAAAATTAATAAAGCATAATAAAATTGCTGTAAAATATATAAAACTGTTGAAATTTCCTTGGTATTTTTCAAGACCCATCACCTTGATTTCAGTTATGATTTAGAATTTAGAGCTGCCGAAGAATTTTCAACGGAGCTACGTTCCTGAAGTACACTTTGATTGATGATAAGCATTCTTGAAACATTTAATAACATTTAAAACAAATTGCCAATTAATTATAATTTAATTAAAGTAATAAAAAAGCTTTAAAACTGAAACAAAGTTAAAATTGTAATTAAGGTTATAATTTAATTAATTAATCATGATAAAATCTGCTCCGACATAATCCTAAAATATGCATTTGAAAATAAACATTAAAGCAAAACCTGGAGCAAGAAAACAAAGAAAATGTTCGTTAATTAAAAGCGATATGCTATATATGTTTCTAACCAAAGAATCTAATTTTTTTAAAGCTAAAAGAAATGTGTTAAACAAAAAGTAACATATCAAATTCAAAAGTCAAAATTTTAAAGTAAAAAAATATAAGAACATTAATTAATTACAAAGAAATTATTAAATGTAAAAGTTAATTCAAAAAAAGAAGACAAATATTTTTAAATGAGGAAATACGAAAAACCGTGTAAAAGTTGAAGGCTTTTAGCCTAAACGAAAAAAAATAAATAAAAGGGAAATTAAAATCGCAATATACCTAAAAATTGAGAAATTGTATAATAAAACCGAAGCTAATTCAAGTAAAGCAATTTGAAAGAAAAATTATAAAGAAATCTGAACCTGAATGAAAGTTAACATTCACATGCTCATCCACATGTTAATATGAGCAATTGCTGAGAATTATTTTAAGTGAAAGATCGAAATGAGTGGATTGTGGATGCTGATAATTTTGTAAAAAAAAATGTGAAGTTGAGTGTTTTGTGAATATAAACTTGAAAGGGAATGAAAGTATTAAATCTCCTTTTATTAAATTGAGCCCTAAAATTTAATAGGAAAACCTGCGTTAAAATTAATAAATTCGCTACTTAAATATTAATAAAAGAAAACATAATTTAAAATTGTTTACTGTTTAAAAGTGCTTAAAATAATCTTTTGCATGTAAGTTATGTGTGAGAATATTAAAAAAAAATATATCTGG
Organism: Stegodyphus dumicola; assembly: GCF_044657685.1. Lineage (NCBI taxonomy): Eukaryota > Metazoa > Arthropoda > Arachnida > Araneae > Eresidae > Stegodyphus > Stegodyphus dumicola. The sequence continues at coordinate 89,909,914 of NC_140772.1, read as the reverse complement.
GTGTTAGAGGAGGCGTGTAGAAAATATTGTAAAAAGTAAAAATGTGAATTAACGTAAAATATCTAATTGGCTGTAATATAATAGAAACGGCCATTGTTTAGCAACATAGAAATAGAAACTATTTACAATTATATTTACAATAGTTAGGCATCCAGAAAAAAAATTTCAATTTGTTTTTAATATCTCTAGTTCTGTTTCTCGCTAGTGAAACTAATTCATTTATTTATAAACCCCCGATATTGATGATACACATAATGTTGCATTTTGTGCAAATTGGGTACTTTCTGGAAATTTATTTGATGTTTCAATTTCTTAATTTATTTGGCACAGGTTTTTGATAATCTTTGAAGGTTATATCATTATAACTTATATAGTTAGATATGCAAATTTTTATATTAACGAAACATTTTTCAAATAATGTATGAAAATATAATATTGTAAAATAAAGGGAATAATTAACATTGTTTTTTTACTAATAGTAGAAACAGTGCTAACATGTAGATGAAAATCGAAAATATTTCTATACCCATCAGATCTATACCATCATGAGTATTTTGAAACACTCACCTTGAACTGAAGAAAAAATGGAAATGTAAGAATCAAAATTAGGCAAAGAAAATCAACTTCAGTTTGGCATAGATCTTGAATAAAACTCAAATGAAAGTTTTATTCAAAATCTATACCAAACTAAGTTTATTGATTTGCCTAATTTTAATTTATGTTTTAATTTCTGAATGATTTAAATTCTATTGTGACAAAGTCATCAGTTTGTCTGTCGCTTGATGGGTTTCGGAAGTAGCTAATATATGAAACCTTGCATAAATACAGGGCTTGACTTTAAGCTATTGACGGTTAAGTGGCACTGTGTGTATAATGAAGATATCAAATCTTAAGTATTTCAAGCAAACGTATGCTGTTTCTGATTGTCACTATTATGAGTACATACTGGATATCTATCATTCCATGTATTACCAGGTTGAAAAAGAACAATATATTAAAAATCCAAAACACGGTTACCACTAAATGTACAGTGCTTTCTAAGAAAGTCTAGAAATCGTAAGATAATCCACAGTAGTTTCATTATGTTAGACATCACGAAAAGAGAAAAAATATGTAGTTCTAAAATTTTAAGTGTTAAATGTTACACATTGATTCCAAAGAATGAGGACTGCTTTCTACCATCATAAATCAAAAAACATTATAATCATAAATCGAGAACTGTTTATATAGCAGTCATGTTGTAAACACACACACACACACATACACACACACACACATATAAAAAAAAACAGAAATATATAGTTCTGTGTATTTAAATGTTACTTATTAAAGAAACGTAGATTTTAATTCGAAATATTTTAATGCAAATATGACAACTTTTGTGTTGTAGAGTTCGGCTTGCTTTGAGATCATAAAGCAGTTTCAAATTCCAAACATACATCAAGCGATTTCTTCCTGCTTCTTAAGTAACAACAGATGCTTGAAAAGTTAAAACAACCTTTTAATTAAAATAGAGCAAAAATGCACTTCTTGCGCTAACAGAATAAACCCCCACTTGTGTCTATGTAATTAAAATACTAGTCAAATTCAAACTTAAAATGTAGACCACTAGTCAAAGACTACACAGTTAAATTTAAGTAAATCTAAGCTGGCTCAAAAAGTTTCACTGGTGTAACAATTCAAATGCCGGTTTCAACAACGCAAAGCAAAATAATCACAAACTTACCAAGCTGTCAAGAACTATGTAACGTGGCTACAAGGGACAAAACCATGTTGTGTCTTATAATTCAAAAACCTCAGTTTAAATATTATCTAACTCAATTTACATTCGGTTAAGGAAACGGAAAGAAGAAGTTATAGTAAAGGCTGAAATGCAGTAACTGATTTATTCAAATAGTAATTCTTGCAATGTAAATAAAAGACAAAGACATAGAACACAAGACCTCAGTTTTTCCAGAAAGCATGTAAAACTGTTGCTTTACTGAAACTCCAGGGCAGTCATACATGATAATTTCTTGAATATTACTCGATCAATTGCAAAATTAAGGAAATATAATTCTAATTCACTATTAATTAAATATTTGCTCTAAATTATTATTTTATAAGGCCTAATGCGAATTCATATTTCACCTTAATAATGCCTAATTTCTTTCAAAAGTCCGGTGTACTGTTTATTCTTCACGTAAAGATTATTTTCCAGGAACGTGAATTTCAAACCCATCCTTCAAGTACAAATCCAGATAACGGGCATTAAGTAAAAAATGAAGCGATCATAATGACTACAAAGTGAGGGATCTAAGATTATCTCTTGGATACGTTCCATAACGTTTGAGATATGAGGGGAAATGTCTAGAGCTATTCGTAGTTGATCTATTAATCACAAGCATGGTAAGTATCCGGGGAATAAGAAATCATTTATCATAACCTTTCCTGCCCGTCGCAATATTTGAAATATTATTGCCAACTCCAATTATTTCGTCAGATCAAAAGGAATTTTTGCATTCAAGCTCAAATATATTGAGTCAACAAGAGACGGCTAAAAGATGACAGGAATGAATGGTTTTTGAAGTATCTGGAAGTACTTTTGTAGTTTGGTTGGTTTTGCAGGTTTGGTGCTTTGCAGTTTGCATTTGCGGCAGGGTAGATTGCGTCTGACAACCATGGTTAAAGAAATGTACCAAAGTATGCAAACAAATTTAAGATTTTTTATAACATTTTCCCTCCTTAAAATGGGTTCAAAAATGCTTTCCCCTTTTATAAATGCATACACTAACAGCTAAAAATGTCCTCAAGTAATTATTTGCTTATACTTTAAATTTACATGAAAATGAAACGCAGTAACTTTGTTTTCCTTCAGAGCTCCCCAGAAGTTATTGTGGTTAGCGAAGCCGACTGCAATACCGTACATGCATGCCTTCTCCGGGTTTACATGCATGCCTTCGCCGGGTTTACATGCATGCCTTCTCCGGGTTCGAATCCCGGAGAAGGCATGCATGTAAATTGTCTGTCCCCTCCTAGGAGGTAATGGTAGCTGCCTATTAGGTGCCTTCACAATAAAATGGCCACCACTTCTGGCCTTATTAGTGGCCAATGCCGTTATAGGCAAGTGCCTGCCATTGCGGGAAAAAATGTTCCTTCAAGGCACGATATTTGAAATTTAAGTTTGTAGTTTAAATTATACGATTTGTATTTACGTTATAATTTCTCTTTCTTATCTCTCACCAGGATGCACTTGAGTAACTTAAGCTGGAGTTCTTATTAGACACAGAGCTTTGGCAGCGATGCACGCCATTTTGACATTTTGACTCACTTAACTCTGAGGAGCTAGTATTCCGAATCAGCCATTATGCCAGACGAAATTATGTAGCTCAGTTAAAATTACGAGTCGATGCTTAGTTAGAGAAGTTACATATTAGTCTCCAGCTACGAACCCATTTTAATTTGTAAATTCAAGTTCTTGTTATCTACAACGCGAAAATGGCGGAGTTTAATTTGTAAGCACAAGCTCTGCATTCTATTAAGATCAAACTTTAAATAAAAAGCTTTCTTAGGACTTTGTTTCTTAGTTCTTTCACAGATTAAGTGATAACTCTGTTTAAAGGAGTTTATGTTAGATTTGCTCAGGGTTGAACCCTATAAGTTATCTTCCTTGCAGAGCACTTTCAATATACCAGACTAAACTTATGTTGAGCCATTTTATTACCATACGCTTTTTTTGTGTATTATAATAATGCCCTGTATCGTTTTGTTTATTTATTTAAATAATTTTTAACTTTAGTTATTTTGTATATGGTGTTTATTCCTTGTATACAATTATAAATCTTGCGTTCTGAACCAATAGCCTTTAGAAATTTTTGACACGCAGTTGGTGCCATGTGGTGATTAATCGCCAACTGCGAGTTTCTAATAATTTCGAGAAAGAACATTTTTGAAGGTCTAGGGGCGATTCTTTCCGAAGCCTGCAGTAACTCGTAATATAGCGAAGCACAGCAATCATTCATGTGCTAATTAATTCTGAGTGATTGCAGAGAGACTACAGTTGAAAGAGAGTTGGTTGAATTGTGTTTTACAACGTAGTCTGTGACTAACATCAGTAATCTATGACAAGTCTCGAATGTTAAAGAAATTTTTCCTAATTTCTACTTTCCCTTGAGTTACTTACACGTGCTATTTTCGCTGTGTTTGATTTTAATTGCAATAAATTGTCAATTTTATTAAGCTCATCAGAGGTAATTATTTGAATAAATTTCAGTCAACCCCTAGCTGGCAACAAATAAGATTAGAAGTGGAGTCGCCTCTTTGATTGTTGTTAAACAAAAAGATGGAAATCATTATGGAAGTGATTCTACAAGCTCTATTAAATTGAAGAACAGAATCAAAGTAAATGTCTCGGGGATGAGAAAAGAAGGAGCAGCGAACGTCTTTGAAGTGAAGATGAAAACAAAAAACTCCATAGAAACAACTACAGCAAAATGTAGTTCTTCGGCCATTTATGAGATGGCATCAGATGCGAGTAATACGAAAACAAGTATCACCCCTAGACAAAATTGTGAACCGTGTGAGTAAGATAAGATACATCACAAGTAACATCCCGACTCAAAATTCCGTGACTCTGACTCATCTTTCTCTGAATATCATCTCGGATTAACCATCTCCTGTCATAGTCATGTTCTCACCATATATATAATTTAAAATCTTCTAGAAGGTAATCAAACTCATTTTGAAATGATTTCGCAGGGAAATCAAATAGGCACTGTCATCAAAGCTTCAGAACTGAAACTGCTGTACCAAATGAAGCAGCACACATTGTGTAAGCACTTCTGGCCGAAAAATGATCAAATTTTAATGCCTTAGTTAATGCTTTAGAACTTTAATTTGGGCAAAAGCCTCATCCCTAACTCAACTAAAGCTTAATACCCGTCAGCAAAACTCAGATAGACCTGTATCAGCTGATAAATGGCATTGTAGAAAAGCCGCCGATAGGGGGCGCACGATGGCAATCGAGAATCGGAAAGCGAGAAAATGTGATTAAAGTTAAGAATGTTCCGCAATAATATGTATATATTTATGTGGGTATAAATCTCAAGAGTTATCCCGATTGAATGAAAAGTGAAAGCCAAACTTACCCCTAGCAGTCCTGAGATTAATAACGGAGATTAAAGTTAACAGACCCATCATGAATATGTAGCATCAAAAATTAGTTCAGCCGGCATTTCCAGATTGAAGCCATGAAATTAAGTACCATTAAATCTCTAATGTTTAGCGGATTGTCTTATGCTCCTTAAAGTACGACAGGTACTTCGAAAAGAGAATAAAAAAGATGTGATGAATATACTCGTATGTGCCATCAAAATAGTTGTTCCACAGAAAAAAAAATGTCCTATAAATACTATCAACAGCGCAGAAAGCTCGATGCTCAAAACGTTAACGGAATTGAGAAAAACTCTGGAAGAAGTCTGTAATGACCTTACGGATCCTTACGGATTAATAAGGCACCATAAGGAAAACGACACCAACATTTATTAAAAATTAACTTTCAAAGAATAATGAAAAAAAAATTAACATTTAAAGAATAAAGGCAAACTCGGAGCACTACCTCGCTCCTACAACATAATTAACCTACAACCTGCCTCCTCTGAGGCTAACATGCAACTCTCTTCTCTCTCACTTGCTGGGCTCTGCCAGGCAGCTGATTGGCTCACCGCTGCCAGATACATGACACCCCCCCCGGTAAGATTGTGCTACGCCAAAGCGAAGCAGAATCTGAAAACTGAACCAGCAAATACAAACTTAAATTGTATACTCCACATACCAAATTAATTCAAAATATATGAACATGTATACATGATGTAATAACATACTTTGAAATAAATGCAATAAACATTCATCTCATAACAGATGAACAGATGGCTTGATACAATACCGGAGTTCTGTAATAAAACATATATGCAATACTATTTCAAAACACACTATTATAATGCAATATTAAATGGAAACCAGTAATTTGATTTTCAAAACAGATGGAAAGTAGCTCTCGTACAATTCCGGAATAGCTGAAGTAAGTAACTAACGCAAAGTTTTAAAACATATTAGTTCATACTTAGTTCACACCTATTTCATTCACCCACTAGTCTTGAAAGACCATCTGCATTTTTTAATTGTTCACCAGGGCAATGAGAAATATGAATATTATAGCGCTGAAGTGCCATTGCCCACCTCTGTAATTTGGCTGAATGCGGTGCCGACTTATACAAATATAACAATGGATTATGGTCTGTGATCAGCTCGATATTCGATCCAAACACCCAACACTCGAACTTTTTTAATGACCACACAACGGCATAAGCCTCGCGTTCAATAGTTGACCAGTTCTGCTGAGTTTTCGAAAGTTTTTGACTGGCAAAGCTGATAGGATGCAAACTGCCTTTGCTGTCTCGTTGTGACAAGCAAGCACCAACACCATATGAACTAGCATCACACTGTATGGTGTAAGGTTTTTGTGGTTCTGGAGTGTACAGTTTTGGTGCTTCACACAGTCGACGTTTCAGTTCTTTAAATGCTGATTCCTCAACATCAGTCCATGGAATTATCTCAGGAATTTTCTTTTTCGTAAGCTCCGTCAATGGGCGAGCTATTTCTGCATAATTCTTTATGTAATCACGATAATAGTTGAATAAGCCTAATGCACTCTTTAGAGTAGTCTTTGTTTTAGGACTTTTTATAATTTCAATGGCTTGTAATTTTTCAGGATCAGGTTGATGTCTTCCAGCTCCTATTATATGTCCTAAATACTTTATCTCCGAACGTGCAAAAACACATTTCTTCACGTTCACCGTAAACCTGAGATCACTTAATGTAGTTAGCACAGCATCTAAATGTTTGAGATGCGAATTCCAATCTGGTGAAAAGATAGCAATATCATCAATATATACTTTGCAAAAATCACTATGTTTTCTTAAGGCATCATTCATCACTCGCTGAAAAGTAGAAGCTGCATTTTTTAATCCAAAAGGCATCACTTTCCAACGATACTGGGAACGATGTGTCTTGAATGATGTTAAATCACGACTTTCTTCTTCTAAAGGTATTTCCCAGTAACCTTTCAAGACATCTAAACAGGTGATAACATTCGCGTGTCCAATTTTATTGATTAGATCAGTCACATTCTCCATTGGAAAATCAACAGGCTTGGTTACTTGATTCAACAACCTGAAATCAATACATAAACGCATACTTCCGTCTTTCTTGGCAACACATACGACTGGGTATGCTATTTCAGCTTCACTTGGCTCAATAAGACCCAAGCTCTCCAATTCCTTGATCTGTTTATCTACTTCAGGTTTCAAAGATTCTGGGATCTTATAGATATATGGCTTTTTTCTTTCAGCTCCAGGTAACAACCGAATTCTATGTTCACCAACGCTGGCTATTTGGATCTCCCCAGAAAATAACGCGATGTGCTTGAGTAACAGCTCATGTAATTCCTTTTGTTTGCTTTCCTCTAAATGACTAATATCCACCTCGATGTTCCTTCTAGTTACTGCGCAATCTCCTTTATTTGGAGTGGTATGAATTTCCCCAAACTCAGAATCATCTTCAAATATCACTCCCACAGTTTGTGCTCGAACATAAAATTTTCTTATTTTGTTCACATGAACATGCCTCACACTCCCATCGGGTAATTTAACTTTGTAAGAATGAGGATTTACTCTTTCAACAATTTCACCTGGACCTGTCCACCTAGCATATAGCTTGTTGCTAGAGTCTGGTATAAGTAAATATACTAGATCACCATTTTTAAATTCTTTCAAACTTTTGCGACGGTTAAAATAATATGCATAAGCTTCTTGTTTTTCCGCGGCAGATAAAGAAGCGAGCTCAGATGCTTTCTCTAAATTTATCTTTAATTCTTGTAGATAATCAACTGCTGAATTACTCAGATTAAGAGGTAATGGTATTTCACCGGACCATGATGATTTTAACACAGCTAAGGGACCTCTAGCTTCACGACCGTACATAAGCATAAATGGAGATACACCGGTAGTGCAATTTGGAACTTTACGATACGCAAAAAGTAAATAAGGTATGTGCTTGTCCCAATTAACAGGATCTGTGCGAATTACATGATGTAACATTTGTTTAAATACCCGATTCCATTTTTCCACTGAGCCGTTTGATGCTGGGTAACCAGGTGTCGAAAAACGAGGATGAGTTCCTAACCTTTTTTCGAATTCTTGAGTTAATTGTGAGGTAAAATTAGTGCCTTGATCGCTACAAATTATTTCTGGAATACCGGTTCTCATAAAAATATCTAAAAGAGCCTCACAAGTAGCTTTAGCAGAAAGACTTTTTAAAGGTATGACTTCTGGCCATTTTGAATGATTATCTATCAAACACAAACAATATTTATGTTTCCTTCCTGAAGGAGGTGAAATTTCACCAATAATATCTATATTTACTGTATGAAAGGGATATGGCGCGCGAACAATAGGAGTAATCGGAATTTTATCCGATTGTCTTTCCGGACTTTTTAATTGACATCTTTCGCATGTTCTACAATAATTTTCTACATCTTTGGATATGTTCGGCCAATAAAATGAAAGCTTAATTCTTTCTTTAGTTTTCCTCATACCTAAATGATTTCCGAATATGGAATCATGAGCTAATTGAAGGACTTTATTTCGATAATTCTCGGGCAAAACTAACTGTTGTATGTTTTCCCCACAAATGTTTTCTTTATGAAATAATAATTCGTCCTGTAAAAAGAAATTATTCTTTCCTACTTCTGCATCCTTAAAAGAATTTATTAACGTTTGGCAGTTTCTCTGATCGACCTTAAATTTATTCGATTCCGAATAACTGTTTAGTCTTTCATCATTCTGATTCGCAACTGAGCTATAAAAAAGATTTACATTTGACAGTTCAACGGCGCCAACCTTAGGGTGTTTTTGTTTATGAGTTTCCGGTTTCGTCTCGGGTTAGACCATTGATTCATTCTCGTCTTCAAATATGCGATCCCATACATCTGGTGTAATTAAACATTGAACATTTAGCTTATCTGTCAACGCAAAAAGAGCTTCTACGCGCGAATATAGACAACTGTTTGGTTTTTTGTAATAAATGGGAATAGTTGCTAACGTTGCCTCTATGACGTCGCCAAATGCGGAACTTAAAATGATTTTATCCTTACTTTCTATTTTTAAATCAGGAATTAATGTAGTGTTCAAAATTGGTATTTCCGTACCTGAATCTTTTATAGCTTCTACTTGCTTCCCTGCAATGTAAATAGTAATCTTTTCCAAGGAATAAAAATTAAGTTTTCCGTCGGAACACTCGGGTTTTTGTAAATGTTTAGAACTTACATTTGTAACAACCGCATTGTCCTTCGACTTACTTGAAGTGTTAACTTTCGGTTTGACCGGGAAATTATCGTTCTGTTTATTGGACCTCTCAAATTTATTTCGCCTGTTCGGGCAATCCTTAGCCAAATGTAAACTGCTACTACACACGTAATATTCTCGCGGTTTAAACGAATGTTTCTGTTCATTTACCACTAAATCTTTTCTTAGCGCTGGTGGAATATATTTAGAGTTTTTGTTGTATGAATCACGAAAATTAGCGCGTTTTTCACCTCTTATGTCATCAAAAGATTTACCTTTTGCGATGAAATAAGTGTCACATTCCTTCGCTAGTTCTTCTGGACGTAGCCAACTTTCACCTTGTCGAACTGCAACATGGCACGCTAAATCACTATCCAATGTTTGAAAAAGTTTGTCAGAAATTATTAAGTTAATTAAAGACTCAAAATCATTGATGTTTCTACTTTTAAAATAATGGATCCAACATGATCTTAAACGAGAGGCGAACTGCAAATGAGTTTCCCCCGTCAACCTTTGAGCTTGGCGAAAATTTTCTAAACATATAATTGGCGATGGTTCATATTCCTTAAGAATTAAAGATTTAATTTTTTCATAATCTTTCAAATCATCATCTTTAATATATACTAGAATGTTAGAAGATTTATCACCTATCAGTTTAAGTAAAATTTCAGACTTAAACTCATTTGGTACGTTCTTATGCTTAAAAGCCCTTTCTATGGAATCAAAAAATAAGTTCCATGCTTTACCCTTTTTAGGTACAGAAATCGATAATGCCTGTACAGCTTTCAAAAGCTTATCTAATGAAAGTGTATTTTCTACGTTATTACTAGATTCGTTGCTACTTTCGATTTGCATTAAACGCAATTTCACAATTTCTTCTGACTTTTTCCTTTCTTCAACCGTAGTATTAAGAAATTCAATAACAAAATCTTTATCTTTCAAATATTCTTTAGAACTTAAAAGCTTATCTTTTAATTCTACAACTTTTAAACTAGAATCGGCTTCTTCACCTAGTTCCTTCAACACCGAAATCAAATCACTTTTAACTACTCCTTTAAACATATTTAGAAGAAATTTTCCTTAAAGTTACAACAAAAATTTCTCACCTTTTCTCCAAAATCCAGTCGGCTTCGTTAGCTCTGGTTCTCGAAAGAGAGCGTGCTGTAATGACCTTACGGATTAATAAGGCACCATAAGGAAAACGACACCAACATTTATTAAAAATTAACTTTCAAAGAATAATGAAAAAAATTAACATTTAAAGAATAAAGGCAAACTCGGAGCACTACCTCGCTCCTACAACATAATTAACCTACAACCTGCCTCCTCTGAGGATAACATGCAACTCTCTTCTCTCTCACTTGCTGGGCTCTGCCAGGCAGCTGATTGGCTCACCGCTGCCAGATACATGACAAAGTCCATGATATCAAAACTCAGAGGAACCCTAAAGGATAAAATGCTAGAGCTTCGGCAGTGAAAAGCATATGTGGAAGTAATATTCAGTGCATATCAGGTTAAGATGTAAAATTCTTACTAAAAAGCAGAAGCTAAAGAAAGCAGAATACTAAGCTGCAGCTATTCTGCAAATATCGTCACCTTAAGGAGGAAATTTCAGAATGCTTGTTGAAGACGTAATAACTGAATCTCCTTGTTTATAGAAACCGGTAGAACTGTTCTTTCGCCAGGAGTGGGCGGCAGGGAGAATGTCGCTGCCTATTTTAGGAAACGCCACTCAAAGCCAGAGAGAAATCAATGTATTACGACAAAATAATTCTAGCCACCATAAAAACAGAAGAACATTGGAATTATTATCGGTACAGCCGAAATTGCCTCCTGCGCACAGGTTATGCCTTTTGTATTTCCAAATTTTGGCAAAGTAACGCAAACCCCATATCATCTGAGACGTATATCCGGAGCAGCAAAAGAATATAAGAGGCCCAAATGAAAGATTCTGAAGCAAGACCAATTAAGGAATTAACGAAAATAGTGAGTGACTAGTTTCTTGTCCAGCTGGAAAAAATGACCTCCTTTTTTCCGGCTACAAAAAATAAATTGGGCTTTATGAGATTCACTTCGCCTTTTTTTTTTTTATTTTTTTTTTATTATTATTATTAAAAGAAACACAACAAGTTCCCCATGTACCACATAGTATCACATGGGGCTTACAGAAGTAAGTAAGAAACACAATACAAACTAAACAGAAGAGAAAATTGAAATAAAATTAAGGATGATTACACAGTTTTACAATGAATTGACAAAAAGTGTTAAAAGCACTTCTCTCGGAAATAAATTGGTAAAACTCTGGAGGCCAGTTAATATTAAAATTTTTCAGTCCCAGTTTCAAGACTTTTCTTTCGCTCTCATATTTAGGACATAGAAGAAGCACATGTTCTACATTCTCCTCACCGCCGAGGACACAGTCACAGACAGACTCAGGACTCAACTTAAATCTGTTCAAATAACTTTTAAAATCCCCATGTCCAGTAAGAAACTGGGTTAATTTATAATTTGTGAAGGAATGATGACACGACAATCTCATTTTAATAGAAGGGGAAAATCTTCTAGTTAAACTCCCTTTATTTGAATTAATGAATTCGTGATTCCACGACTCCACAATGCTTTCATACATGACCTTCTTATAGAAGGAATTAGGGATATTGACAAAAGTGTCAATTTCCCGCTTAGTCGCAGTCTTAGCAAGGAAATCGGCTCGTTCGTTCCCAACAACACCTGTATGACCACGAACAAATGAAAATGAAACCGAAATATTTTTATCCTTTAGATTTTTCAGTTCTTTTTGAATCTCGATAATGATATTATTAGAAGAAGAAATACATTTTAAGATCTCCAAGGATGAAAGGGAATCAGTACAAATGAGATAGTCTGAAACAGCACTATTTTGTTTAGAAACCCATTTGACGGCGAAGTTTAAGCACAAAAGTTCAGCTATGAAAACGGTACATTCACCTCTGATTCTAAATTGAAAGTGCTCAAATTCAAGACCATTTTTGAAGACAACAAATGCGAGACCAACCTTGCCATCAATTTTGCTGCCATCAGTATAGCAAGTTACAGGCGAATCATCTACGATTTTATTGCTAAACTGAATAAAATTAACAGCATTTCTTTCTGAAGGATGAGGGAGATCAGATAGAGGTAATATACAATCATACTGAGAGACAGTAGAAGCAGAAATATTTTCTTTATAAGCAATAGAATGAAGAATGGCAATGTCAATTGGAGGAAAGCCAGAAATTGCATAAACAGACTCATAGCTTACGGTACGATATCCACATATGACCCGCAGAAGTATCCGCCTTTGAACACGTCGTAAATATCTATAATTTATTTTCTTCTTGAGCGATATACCCCAGACTCTAGAGCCATACATAATGAAGGGGACAATTCCTTGTTTATAGATGAGCGAATGAACGTTTTAATTTATACCGTATGTGTTGCGTGCAATACGACTTAATCCACGCTGTAATTTATCACATTTCTCTGATACATAAGTTAAGTGTTGTTTCCATGAAAATTTACAGTCAAGAAAAACCCCAAGATATTTCATTTGCTTTACCACAGTCAAAGGGGTGCCATCGAGAAGTAACTGAAATGCATCATAACAGATGTTTCGCTTTTCAATAATCATAACCCTGGTTTTATCAGGATTAAAATCTAATTTAAAACCTTTTGACCAGTTGGAAGCGAAATTTAAAGTCTCTTGTGCCTGTAAAAAAGTAGCAGAAAGGTCCCTACTCTGGAAGCAAAACAAAACATCATCCGCAAAGGCTATAGTATCACAACAAGCAAGATTTTCCAGTTTTAATAGGAGATCATTAATAATAATATTCCAAAACGTAGGTCCTGAAACAAAACCTTGAGGGCAACCCCTTTCAAGGTGACGAATTGCAGAAGCCGAGCCCAATTGCAATTTGGCCGCCCGATCATTTAAAAAATCAGCAGCAAGTGAAAAATTATTCATTGGAAGTTCCACTTTTTTGAGAAGATTGAGAATACAAGGCCACCACGCATAGTCGAAGGCGCCCTTAATATCCAAAAAGACCAAAATAGTGTGCAAGTTTTTCTTTTTTCCTCTCTGAATAATTTCATTCAAGCGTAAAAGAGCGTCTTCAGAATTTTTTTGAGGTGTAAAACCATACTGATTACCAGAAAGAAGGTCTCTATGGCGGAGATACCAGCAAATTCTGTTAATAAAAAGTGTTTTCAAGCACTTACCCAAAACAGGAAGTAAGCTTTTACACCTAAGGTTATCTAGGCGAGGAATCCTAGACTCATTTCCTTTAGGAATAAGAATTACTTGAGCATGTTTCCAAACACGTGGGAAAATGCCAACATTTAGGCAAACGTTAAAAAGTTTATGGAGAAATTGAGGAAACATTAAATGAAACTGTTTAATAATCTCATTCGAAATAGAGTCAGGACCAGGTGATTTATTTGGTTCCAGCATAGAAATAACTGTATTAACTTCATCACAAGAAAACATAGGATCTACAAAAGAAGAATAAGCAGTACGCGCAGCTTAACGGTATTCCTTATGCAAATCATCATCATTTTCCTCTAGATCCGAGGGGAAAGATTTCTGAAGCACAGCAGTAATTGTCTCTTCTAAAGAGTTGGTTGTCTCTCCAGTGGAAAGACAAATACCAGTTATTTCAATTTTTTTCATGAAATCTCTTTTAACTCCATACGTGTAAATCTTTTTCCGTACATTGTGAACATCAATGGTCGAAAGAAATGTTTTCCAAGACTGAGATTTAGCATCGGCAAGCTTTAGATTGTAAACTTTTCTATATTCAAGATATTTACTTTTACAAAGTTCTCTAAGAGGCGGATTTTTACAACGCTGAAATCTACGCCTAGAGGCATTGAGCCTTTTTCTCATACAAAAAATTTCGGCAGACCACCAAGGAACATTGTGCTTACCATGATTCCTAACAGGTATGGAAATTTGAGATGCCTGGAGAAGAACAGAACTAAAATTCTCAATAAGAGTATTTAATCGAGAACCGTCAGTACAGTCGTTAAGAATATCAATGAAACGGGTGATGCGAGAACAAAATTTTCGAAAACGATCCCAATTTTCTTTTCCTGTATTGAAGATTTTAAAAGGAACATTTGAGGTGTCTCGTAAGAACGTAGAAAGACAAAATTAAAATTCAATCATCATATGATCAGAAAGGGATTCTTTTTCAGACAGTCGCCAACTCGAAATATCCTGGAGAAGATCTGAACCAATAACAGTAACATCAATATAACTAGAACCCTGAGTTGCCTGAAACGTAGGTCCATACCCTTCATTAATAACAAATAGGTTGTTGGCAGAAATAAATTCACTCAGTTTATCTCCACGACAGTCAGAATAGGGACTAAACCATAATTTAGATTTGCCATTAGAGTCCATACACCAAACCAGTCGATTAAGATTTTTGGACATAAAGACTTGACTAATTTTATGAAGATCTAAGTCAATGTTTCTTGAGGGTTCAAAATAGTATGAAAAAAGAGTGAGCACAGTTGAACCAACAGTAATATCCAAGGTAACCATATTATAATCCGTATTTTTATAATCAAGAAATGTTGATAGATCACGTGATCGAATAATGATTGCCGCCATTACATTATCAGAATTAGGATCACAATAAAGTCTATAAGTGCCAGGATATCCTGGAAGAAAATTCTTGTAATAATGAGGTTCCTGAACCAAAGCACAGTCAATATCATCAGCTTCCATATTTAAAATTAGCTGTTGTGTCGCAGATTTGGATTTATGAAGATTTAACTGCACACACTTTAGAACGCGTCTAGCCATAATCAATTCGAGATTGAATGTTCTTTCTCATAAATTCATGACTAGGACAGCATTCTGAAAAAGGTTTGTGATTAACATTCACTTTTTTATAGCTGTTATTTGTTTTATGATTGAAGCGGATGCAATTTATACAAGCTACAGCATTCCTATTCGAACAATACCTTGCCTTATGTTCTCCAGAACAGTTAAAACAGGCTGTTCGCTCACGACATTCATCAGCACGATGGTTGTACCCAAGACACTTAAAACATCTATTGATAATAATAAAATCGTCAGTTTCACATATACTCCAATTAATTTTCAACCTGGCTTGATTCAGAATACGTTTACGAACCATGGGGTGCGTTTCAATCACAACGTGCCTCGTGAAGTGGAAGGTTTTTAAAGTAAAACGAACTCTACATATACTTCTGTTTTCATCAGATTCAACAACTTCGGGATTTTGTTCAAAAATCACTTTCAGAAGATCTTTATTAGGTATTTCATTTGGCACATTTTTTACAAGTAAAACAGGATTCCTCTTTTTTGGCAAGGACGTGTTTAATTCCGGAGACTTTTCATTAATCTCGGCTTGAAGTCGATTCCGATCATTTTCTGTCAAACACTTAACCAAGACTTTATCTTTTCCAATATTTTTCAAAGTATATACACCTAAATTAGCTTTTAATGGATTAATTTTTAGTTTAATAACTTTCTTAACATCGTCAGAAGAGCAGTTTTCAGAGTCTACAATTAAACAACAATCCGAAGAAATCAAGGATTTTTCATTAATCCTTGTAACATCAGATGGCGCCACCACACTAGGATAACTAGGTCTTGAAAAGGCGTCTTTCAAACTTTCCTTACATACATCCATAAATTTAACAGCTTTGATACGTTCAAAATTCTTATAAATAGAAGATTTCAACTCACCCAAAGCCTGCATGGCCTCCTGGCGAACCTGTTGATTCATATTGCATTTAGATTGAAGTGCTGATTCAATAATTTTACAGTGTTTTTCAAGAGCATCATAAATTACGTCATCCTCCGTAGCAGCCATTGCCGTGCATGCAAATAGGGCGTTCCGGGTCGATGAAATTCTCAATCATTCATTTCTTCAAAAATAATCATTATCTTGATACAAAAGGCACATTTTTCAAAACCGGAGCACAAAACAAATTACAAAAAAGCACTTCCAATAACACAGAACCAATATGCACAGAATAATAGACTTTTCATCACAGCGCAAAACTGCCAACCAACACGGCTGCTGACATGCGCCGAGCTTCCAATTAGTGGATTCACTTCGCCTTCAATAAAGTGGATTCACTTCGCCTGAGAGACAATTCTCTATCGCACACGGAAATCCATGACCCAAAAACCGAGAACCAATCTTCACTTGCGCAGTATTTAAATAACCGTACAGAATTATGAAAAAGACTCAAATCATTCTCTTCATATGCCATCGGCCGGCATACTAAAGAGATTTAATCAAACAATGCTGGACTATGTCTATCTGCTCGTATCCGAAGTCAATGGGCTTAAGACTACACACTGACTCTAGCGTATCTTAGAGCAGTCAGTGAGGAGCTGTAACATTGCCATTGGAAAATGTTTCAAGCCATCTTCGTCCGAGAAATGCCTGGATTATTTGGAAGTGTCTTTAGAAGACATTTAACAGTTGTCCGGGAACGTATCAACTCACGACCAAGAGGATGATGACAAGGCATAATGTCAAATCCCCGATGGAAAATATCTAACGATAGAGCTTGGTTATGAAATCATAAGTGTCGTAGATAAATCATACCCAAGATACAGACTTCTTGGAAGGAAGGCTTTCGTGTGATCAAGAAACTAATTGTGAGCAGTAGTGGTGCGTACATAAAAAAACTCCTAAACCTAAAGAGACTGGCCCGCAGCTTACTATAGTAATGAAAGTTGAATGTCCCTAATTATCATTACCACAATAAGACTTGGGGATTGCATTGCACCGAACATACTGTCCTTCAGGAGAAGGCGATATTGTAAAATTTATGCAAATTTTTTTTTCACTTGATCGAAAAATTTATTGATGTGTGTATGTGTGTTAACAGTTGTTGTAAATGATATATGGCTTAAGTTATTTATTTGTTTAATTGTGCGATAATTTTAGGATGTATTTTCGTTTATTTAAATTTCTGACAATGTCTTTCTTTGCTATTTATCTCTTGTATGTGATTGTAGATCTTGTGATTCTGCTGCTAGGAATATTTAAATTGTGATTGTCGCTTACGTAACATCCATGATATAATAAAATGTCTCCTGACGGACGTACGCGATAAATTTTGTATTTAAGCTAGTAAAATGTCCTGACCTGTTGACAACTTCGCAACTTTCTGAAAATTTCAAGAAAATCCGGTTTTGAAGCCCTAGAAACGATTTTCTAGAAGTATTCAGAACCCATAGCAACAATTATAGTAATAAATCTTTTAGAGCCATCAATCAGTCACATTCTAGCTAAATTTTCTAGATTTTTAAAGAGACTTTAGCTGAGCTTCATTCTAGAGCGTATTTTGTGAGTCACATCGGTAATCTACGAATTTCATGAGCTGTTAAGTTTCATGTGAAGGAGGATCTGATATTTTAAACTTTCTTCTTAAGTTACTACTGTTATTTTACTATGTTTTGTCTTAATAGCAACAATTTGTTAATTTCCCTTTCCTCTAACAATTTGTAGAGATATCATCGACCTTCAGCTCGCAATATAATGTTATAATATAGAAGTCAAAATTTCATAGACATAAAAATATGCATAGATTTATTTCGTATTTTTAAGTAATCCCTTTTCATTTAAGGTATTTGAAAAATGGAGCAAAGTTCTCACTTGCAAAACTTTAGTAGAATTCTAGTTTATTGGATAGAAATATTCTTAGCAAATTTTCCATATATAATCAAAAGTGGATTTGGGTTGTATTGTATAGAGTATCTTAGTGAAGGGATACGTATATGAAACACTGTTAAGGAAAATGGCTCACATTAGCATTATATCCGTTCGCTAATATTTGAATTCGTATCGAATGATAAAAGTATCCAAAGATTTTACTGCTCTGCAGCGAACATTAATGATGAAACTTTGCTTTTGGTAGTTACGGTCATCATTGGCTATGTTGCCAGTTATTGGTTCGTATGGTGGTTCACGCAGTTTGAGTTCGTTTTGTACTTCCGTGCCCTTAATAAACGATATGAATTATCACGCGGATTTTATATTTCTAGCTCACGATATCAATGTTTATTTAACTAAAAGTAGATAATGTTGAAACACTACAAAGTTTCATCATGTTTCCTTTTGTTTGACTTTAACCAAACTTCGAGAGCTTAATAGCAAAGAAACTAGGTTAGGCATCATTTGCTATTAGAGTGGTTTCCCGCTTTCGCATTGACAGAGAGCAAATAAGCTTGCACCTACATGAGCATATTAAATCGATTTTCCCATTTAAATGCATTTACAACATTTCCCATTTAAATACATTTACATTTATTAAGATTGTACTTTTCCCGGGCAGCGCATCTGTAAAAAGATAAGTATTTTGTGGAGTATAAATGTATGATGTATGAAGTAGAAAGTTATAATGGGTTCATATCTCCAAAATGTATGCATATTTTCGAAACCAAAAGTTCTTAGCTTGAATGTCTAATCCCAGTCATGTACAACTTGATTAAATACTTGACCTAAATTTTATATTTTGTAATAAAATATTTTGTTATAAGTAGATGCGTTCAAAAGGCTTGGCATTTTTTAAAATCTGACATATCAGTGAAACATTACATTTTAGGAGCATTTAGAAAATAATCGAAGTTTATGAATTGAGTAGTTTTGTTATTCTTTATGCATTACTTTTAACAGTAAATGTTTTTGCTTGCCCATGTGAGCAATGTGATCGTCTGTAAGAAAACATGCTATGCCCCTTTCAATTGTAAAAGTTAAGAATAATGATGCTTAAGCTTTTACGGTTATCTTCTTGACAGTTTTAATTTGATACAGACAAATACACTCATGTCCATAAATTAAGGATAATTCGGAGTCACGTGGAAATCGAACTCTAAAATAAATATATCACCTGTAAAATCACTACACACATTTTCGAGAATCATATGCAAATTTCATGAAGTAACCAGATCACACCGATGGTACGTTACAATGACGAGAGTGTAAGAGAGTGATATATAAGGAATACAGGCAAAGAAGTAAAATTGTTCGCAGGCGCTGTATAAGCATTTCAGTGCAATAACCGAATAGTTATGACACAAAGGACGCATTTGGATAATTTTTTACATGGTAGACTTATTGGCCGTCTGGAATGTGGGCGTACCCAACTGGAAATATCAGACGAACTTGGAATTACCAGAGGGATCTCCAGGCTTTGGCAACGATTCCAAGATGACGGTAATGGGAGTAGACATTACAGCACAGGTCGCCTCACATTTACAACGCCGAATGAGGACCGGTATTTTGGCAGTTACTGCCAAACGAAACAGGCGGGACACAGTCTCAGACCTGTCTCCTCAGCTCTCTTCAGTCACTGGTACGACAATTTCAAGGCAGACCGTGTACAGACGCTTAGGGCAGATTGGTCTATATGCTCGTAGACCTGTCAGATGCGTTCCACTTACAGCAACCCACTTTCGCCTGCGGTTAGCCTGGAGTAGAGAGTCTGCATTGTGGACACCGCAACAGTTTGCTTGTGTGATGTTTTCCAACGAGTCCAGGTTTAGCTTGCAGTCTGATTCTCGCCGGACTTTCCTTTGGAGTACTCCAGGTACCCGTTACCACCAAGAAAACATCATTGAACGACACCGTTACGGTGGTGCAAGAGTGCTCGTTTGGGGGGGGGAATTATTCTGAGTTCCAGAACTGACCTGCATGTTGAAATAGGAACCATGACGAGCCAAATCTATCGGGACTTCATTCTGGAGCAACATGTACGTTTGTTTTGGAGCGCCATGGACGCACAATTTGTGTTTATGGATGACAACGCCCGTCCTCACCGTGCAAACATCGTAAGCGAATGCCTTCAATCGGAGGATATCCCCCGTATGGACTGGCCAGCATTCTCACCGGACCTGAATCCAGTAGAGCACGTATGGGACATGCTTGGCCGACGAGTTGCAGCCCGTCAACCTCCTCCTACATGTCTACCGGAACTTCGGAGAGCATTGCTTTTAGAGTAGTGTAATATCCCTCAAGATCAGATCGATAATTTGATACTCAGCATGCCTAGGCGTTGTACGGGCTGTATTGCATCGTCTGGGAGACATACAATGTAGTAACAATCATACCAACCATGTAATATTGTTTTTTTGTAAATATTTTTTTTTTTTAATTTGCTCCAGGGAGAAAAAATCACTAATTTTTTTAATATCAAACATATAGCATCTTTTATGCTCTTTACATTTTGTTTAATAAATAAGCTTTACATATAAGTAAAATTTTTTTGCTTCTAACTCTTTCTTTGTCTGATTTTGTATTATCCTTAATTTATTGATATGAATGTAGTTCGGTTTGCTAGAAATATAAATATTAAATCTTTCAAATAAATATAATATCGGAAATAATTTTATTGCAAAAAACTCAAATGTGCTTTTGAACACATTGCTCTTTCATCTTCATATTAAAGTGAATTTCGGGAAAACAAACAAAAACAATGATTTTTTTTTTTTGTTTATCGAGAAAATTATGCAACTGTGTTTCTTTCCATTTCACTGAATGAAATTATTATGAAAACACTTCCATTATTAACGATAAATATTTTCATCGGAAAGGAAAAAAGATCTATATTTTGAGAGACTTTCACATATCAAGAAACACCAAGGACCGAATGGTAAAATCGCTGTTCTTAAATGGTAAAATCGAACACTTACAGTTTTACCCAATGCTCTAGAAGTTCAAATAGGCTTCCATGGGGATTTCCTTCTGTTTAACTGTGTATAGTGTGGATACTAGATAGTTACCTTTGAAAGTTGTGTACGCAGGCATTTCTTCTGTTAGGCTGTACCCACTGAGTGTTTGGTCGAACACTATAGTATTATCTTTTCACTTATCAGTTAGGTACGAAGTTTTGCAAATTCGCAGCATTTTCCGTCTGAAAATGTATTTGTATATGCGTGTGGATAATAATTATATATGACTAATAATACCATAAAATTATTTTAAACTCTTTCTGAAATATAGAAGAGAATAAAAAGAAGTACGCTTCTTACACTGCTTACACTCAAACACTAATTATAATTGGGCTGGGTGAGTGTAGATACATGATGGTAAGTTCTATAAATAACTTTTAGTAAGGAATTCTCACTTAATTAATATATCCGCTAAAACAAAAACAAATCAATAAAACTCTGCTAAATTTTTGAAACGCTAATTTAATTAACCCACTTACCTAATCTGTTTATTGGAAAAGTACTCCTTGAAAGAGTTTATTACCGAATCTAATCCTTGAGAGATATAAAACAATAAATAATTAATTTTGTTATTGAATTAAAATATGCATAGTGCTTATAAATGTTTTAAAAATCTTTTTTAAAAACCGAACACTGTAAATAGTTATAGGTAGGAGAAAGCGCTGAAATTATTTGAACGATATAACTTGATTATCTAAGGGAAATAAATAAGTTAGTCATAAAATGTCCAAGACTTTATTTCTGGTCCACGTTCCATAGATGCAAGAGGATGCTCTCCTTTTAAGCAATTCTCGCATAATACCAACAGTGCATGCCATACATACGCTAATCCGGAAAATGGAAAGGCAATAAAGTCCACTCAGAAGAGAGGGCAAGACTCGAGAGAGCTTCCAGAGCTGGTTTAAGGGAAGCGATACGTCTCCCCTGGGTGAGGCAGTATATCCTCATTGATGTTTTTCTGGTACTTCGAGTGATTGCTGTTCATGTCGTTTGTTAGATCCCTATTTTAGGATATTTGCGTAGATTTCTGTGCACTTTTAGAGCTGTTCATGACATGTAATATGCAACGACTTCCAAAATAAATGGGAAATATTTTTTGTAAGGTTTAGTATGTGAATATATTCTAAGATTAAGTTGTTTGTATTTTTTGAGGAAAATCGAGATCACTCTGTTATTGAAAATATAAATTTGTTTAGTTATTATTCTAATGTCATATCCGAATAAGTGTTTTGTCAGCCCTAACTTAGAAAAAGAAAATATTTTTAAGCAATATTTTAAATAAATACAGTGTGTCTGAAAATTGCCTGGGCAAGATAATCTTTAAAAATAACAGTTATGAAGGTAGAAGTAATTCGAACATTATTTGATCAGAATTTTGCGGCAAACATATCGCAGTACAATAATATCGGTTTTTGAGTAACAATGAAATTATAATATAAATTTAAACGAATAGTGAAAGGGTAACACATAACATAAAATGGTACCACAGAATGCTACTCAACCCCTGATGAACACAAAAAATGTGCATAAGAAGTAAAATACCGGAGAAAAAAGACTATGATTTTTATTTAATGTAATTATCACAAACTGTAATGGCTTGCACAGCTAAAAGATAGTATTTTGTTAAAAAAAAAAAAAAAAAAAAAAAAAAAAAGAGAGAGAAAGAAAAGAAAAAGAAAGAAAAGTCAGCTTTTAATAAAATAATACAGCACAGAAATATTTTGCAACCATGTTCGAAGTCGGCGCATAAGCACTCTAAAAACAGATGTTTGAGAACTGTGTTAAAACTATATGCTAAATTTGCTTATTGATTGCAACCAAAAGCGAAGAAGAAGCAATATACACCTCTTTTACTTGATGTGAAATGATTCTTGGTGATCCACGCAGTTTAACTTTATGCCATTAATCGTGATATGTATTTAATTATAAATCCTTCTCATTCATAAATATGAATGTTTAAATAAGGCAACCCATGTAATGCCCAAATTTAGTATGGCTTTTGTGATTATCATATTTATGCTTTGTAGAAGTATATAAATTTCTTCGTTCCGAAAGTAATCATGATAGATTTGTAGGGTTTATATTTATTTTAACTAACATTTATTTTAAGTTTAAACTATCTTTCCTGTTAAGCCTTACTTTGCCCTGGAACTGCCAATGCCAGAGTATGTAAATTTTAGTAGAACGCGCAAGGATTCAAATTGTCAGCGGAAGTTTCTGAGTTAAATGGAAGGGAAACGAGTTCGAAAGGGGGCTTTCTTACTTCACGAGCGTGGGGGTGGCTAGTTAGAAATTGAAGAACCACGCGTTTCGGCCTGTGTGTTTGCCTCGGCAGTTTGCTAATCTTTCAACGTAATATTCAGAAGTTTGCTGAACTATCAGCGGTATTTTAGAACGCGGTGAGGTTAGTTACGTTTAGAGAGCCTCGTAGTTAGTGACTTGTTACTATTCTTTTCTTAGTTTCTTATTTATATTTTACCGCCGGGTCGGCGTAATTTGTGAGCGTCAAGAGCACGCATTTGTAACTTCTAAAGTTGAATAAAAAGGGATTTAAACCCTTCTCAAGACTTTGGTCTCCTTTCCAGTTCTCAGAAGTCACCACTATTGTTGCGTGCAGGTTGGAAGCGCGCAACGTTACAGATTGAAGAATAGAAAATATCCGTTATAAAAAGAACTTCGAATACCGCTTCTGCGATGCTTTTATCTGACCTGGGATAGTGCTGGACCGACTTCACCCGTTGTAGCCAAAGTGTTTCACAGCTAACAAGCTGCACCTGCTCTTCCAACCATAACTATTCATAGTGTCTGAATTATCACTATCAGCAACACTACAAATACGAATTTCAAAAGATTACTTAATATGTTGTTAGATAAAAACTACACTGCGTAACTATTCTTCTCAACAGCATTATTCTTGCAACTTCGGTCATTAATATAAACCTTTTATCATATACCGAAAACTGAGGTTACACTTTGCTCATTCCTCATTTGAAATAAATACATTTCGCTTTTCCCTTTTTTTTAAAATTTATATTCTTGTAACCTAAATGGGAATTACTGCAGTATAAAATTTGAATATGAAGTTGGAGTTTTTATTTTCTGAAACTCCCAACTATTTAAATTTTCCTTCTGAGTCACCCCACTTGCGTGATCATTGAGAAACTCACTTCCCGGCGTTAATTACTCAGTACTGAATTTTTTTTAACAAACGTTTAAACAACTTTCCAACGTCCGCACGAATTTAATAAGCTAGAAGGTAATTATCACTGGAAAGTTGCATTTCGTACATGCAAGGGAATGTAAAGCAAAAGGAAATGAGGAATTTCATAGTTCGCCAGTAAAAATCCTCAGATTAAAAAAAAATAAAGAATGATATTACTAACAAATGTTTAAGTTCAAGTTGTTTCAAGTATTTGCATCCCTTATTCCAGACTTTAAAAGTGTTTTATGCGTTATATATTTAATTGCTGCAACATCTCATGCATTTCTGTGAAATGCAAAAAAAAATTTGAAAAATTTATGGCAGAATGAAAACTGGAACTATTGCAAACCCGCTGTTTTACGAATTCACGAATGTAAATGAATTCGCAAAGTAAGAATCCTGAAATAATGTTGTACTTTGGAATCTGGCGGTTATTATTCATATGGGGAAATTAATCTATGTGCTGTTTCAAGTAACTTCTTAATTTCATTAATAAATTACAACTAGCAATAAAATAAATATATATTTAAAAAAATAAATAGATAAACAATAACTTTACTTAATAAATGCTAATTTAATTATTTCAAGTACATATAGGTACATCTGTCGACAGTGTAGCTTTTTAGACATATCTTAGTTCTTCAGTCCTAGGGAAGTGTGCTAGGGGAGTGCATGGCATTGCTTTCTTGAATGTTCTTCACCACTGCAGTTCCTGAACTTCAAACCGTTACACTCCTTTGCATTTTAGAAGATGCCAATGCTTCTAGTCTTTTTATTGCTAGTGTTGCCACTTTAAGCAACCGTAAGCACTAGGTGCTCCTCACTACTGGTTGCCCTTGAAAAGCCCATAATCTCTTATGTGTGCATTCTGTGAAGTTTCACATTTGTTCTTCTGTGGGCATTCTGTGCAGTTTCACATTTGTTCTTCTGTGTGCATTCTGTGAAGTTTCCACATTTGTTAATGTATCTCAAAAAAAAACTTCACATGTAAATTGTTCGCTATTCGAAGTGTCTGCCATGTCTCTGCATTCCTAATATCGTCTCCAAAACATGGAGAATTAAATGCGCTTCGAATTTCAAAGTGCAGTTCCGAGGTGTTAACTTGATGATTTAGTCTATAGCTTAAAAGTAGCTTCTATAGTTAAATAGAAATATATAGCTGTCTTAAATAGCTTAAAATTAGCTTCTATAGTTAAATAGAAATATATAGCTGTCTTAAATAGCTTCTATAATTAAATAGAAATAAATAGCTGTCTTAAATAGCTTCTACAGTTAAATAGAAATAAATAGCTGTCTTAAATAGCTTCTATGGTTCTTAAACGATCTGTCCGGAATCTTGTTGTCGAGTCGTCTTAAGCAGTAAATTGCGGATACCACATAGAATTTTTTGCTGGAACCATAACTACAAAGCTTTCCATCAGGGGTCAGCATCTATTTATTTTAAATTCGGAAGCGTCTGTAAAACGAACGTCTGCGGCGTCTTCTCGTAACACTGCAGCCAAATTTAGCGTCTGCTTCTTTACGGTTCTAACAATTTTGCCCATAACGTTTTCAACTCCGCATCCATCTGCCCTATATTAGACGTTCATACAGATTTTCATATCTAACTCCAGTTACTACGTACTAAGGTTTCGTAGATATCTTTAAAAAAAAATAAGCTAAATGAAAAGGAGCTTTTAAAATTTCATTGAATAACAGTTCTCACAAATGCCATAAGACGCAAAAATAGTTCATGTAGAAAAGCAGATAAAAGACGCATTTCCCCTTAACAAGCGATGAATATCAAGGCTCACCAGAATCACTCGCTGAATAAAGTATAAATCAATATTCAATGAACGAGAAACAAAGCTGTCACAGGGCTTATAACAGATCTTACAGCATCGAACTAACTAGATATTTCCAGGTCTGAACGCAGCCGTATTCATGCATACAGCTTTGTTCAAAGACTGTAAGCATTTATAAGACTCAAGTAAAATTGCTCCTAAAATTTCAAAAACTCTTATTCTAGAAAACTTCGAAATGCACGGGTGTGGACGTTATTAATGTGTGCGCTATGTATTTTTTGTAATAATTTGGAAATGAGCATATGTATGATATTACAGAATTATTATATTTTAACAGTTCAATCTATTCTTATAAATTGAAAGTGAATGTGGCCCAGTACTGCAACTGCCAATATTTTTAACATTCATCTTCTCAATGCAAACTTGCTCCTATGATGTCAAATGATCACTGCCTCACGAAGTTCAAATTGAGATGTAATATGGATCACTAAATTAACTTCCTGGAACTGTGGACGAGCTCATGTTGCGAATTATCTCAAATTTCCTCAAAATCCGCTAAATATAAGAAAAAAATTTCCGAAAGGACGGATGACTCTTAAGCAGTTAAAGTAGAAATACGCAACAAGCCGCAAACAAAAGCTTCAGCCACTTCGCAAAACACTCTTAACGAGCCAAGCAAGACTGCATTGAAAGGTGGGAACACGAAAACCACTGAAAACCTATCAGGCATTTAAAATTCAGTCAGAAATGCTCTACCACAGAATAATTATCTAAGAAGTTCTAGATACAATTATGCAAAATCCAGAATGAAATGGCCTACAGAGAATAGTATATAAAGCGTGTTAGACGCATTCAAAGACTTTTTCAAAATAATTAAATATGTTGCCGCCATATTTTCTGAATTTTCTATATTCAATGTACTAAGAACCTTATCAAGGCACACGCAAGAAATTCGTAGGGCAAATTTGTTCTACTTAATGTTTTCGAGGATCTTTTTCAATGGGAATGCTTTCAGCAGTAGACGAGACTAATTCCATTCACACTAACCAATTATTTCTATTCTTTCCCACTTTCTGAAAAATTTTGCAAAGTATAGGTAAATGCATGTTTCAGCTTTGTGTTTTCTATTTTATGCATTGTGTTCGAATTGTATTATATATGTTTTCTTCTTAATGTGCCTTTAAAGTTTATGTTACTTCCTCGATACGTTGTAATCACATGTCTTCTTCATCAGCTTGCGTTTAGTTTATACAGTTTAGTTGACAGATAACAAATATTTATGTATTGTTTAAAATTTTCTGAGCTTTCAACATGTATTTCCCTGAAACTTCTGATTCTATTTTGTTGAGATAACTTCGAAGTATTCAATTTTTCGATGGCGATTGTCTTCGAACCAGGTACTCCGGTCTTTGCGCCACTCTTAACTTGAGCTTTAAGTAAAGCCGATCGAAAATCAAAGGTCTACAATATAATACTAGAAATAAACACATAAGAATATAATGACCACAAATATTAAGTAAGATGCAGATTTAATAATGATAAAATCAATATACAAAAGCGTTTAATAAATAATTAGGAAAATAAAAGAAATACGCTATGCTAGAAAACACATAAAAACAAATTATAAGCAAATAAATACAAATCATCTATTATAACATATAAATAAGCATGTTTATTTATATATGCATGTGTACATATTTATGTATTTCTTAAAATAATGAGAAAAAATTGTAGTCAAAATACTTTAAAAATAAATATACTACATAGATCAATGTATACAGGTTTAACCTTAATAAATTGGCATCTGAGGTTTCAATTATAAATTAACATAGTATTTCCAAATTTTGTTCTCCATAACTTGTATCACACAAAAAACCAAAAGTTGTTATTGGCTTCCATTATCGCTACATACCGAGATTAAGAAAGCTTTCATAAGATGGCTCATTTCTTTTCATTAAATGAGAGCTCAAATACCCAAGAAATCTATGAGGTTCTTATACTCACAGTTTACTTGTTATTTTATTTTTATCGGAAAGAAATTCTATGCTTTCGTAGGGAGTAGCATTAGTTTCTTCTAGTGAGGAATTCAACGTCCCGTATGGAGTTTCCAATTGCTTTCTATTGTGTTTTCTTTCAGAAAATCGAAGATTATCATTCGTCTCTTTCTTTTCTAGTTTTGTTAGCAATAATACTTTATCTTGCTTTGCAACACTAAGAAATTTCATATTACTCTAATATTTGTTTTCATTTTTTCACACTTTCTTTTGGTGGCAATATTAATGAACTGGCTTGTTTATCAGTGTTCCTTATTTTGGTCTATTTTCGGGAAAAAAGGGCAGTCATAAATCTCAAATATCTGCATTCAAAGCTCGAATTCATAAGAAGTGTAGAATAGCAGTCGGTTTCAAATTATTTTAAAAAGAATCTGAAGTTTGAACTTGTGTACAAGTTTCGACTAATAAACAAAAAGAACCAGCCATTAATCATATTGATTGAATTTAAGGAATGTAAGCCTTTTATAACGTGTTTTACTTCGAATTTAACGCTAACTCCTACTGTCTGCTTTCCTATTGAATTCAAAACGTTAACTTGACAAATAACTAAAGAATTTATCAGATCAATTAATTACATTTAATCAAAACACTGATATAATCTCTTTAGACTGCCGGCCGAGTTTTCATAGCATCTTAACTTATTATATTACAATACAAATAAATAACAATAACCGTATAGAAGCAACTAAAATTGTTCTTGGTACGTCAGCTGAAGTAACAACTACTGATAATAAGAAAAACCACTGCTGTCGTCCTGATAATAAATACAATAGTAGCTCAGTATTTACAGTGCGTTAGTGCTATCGACAGTATTTAACATGGTGTATGAAGTCTCAACCTCCCTCTACAGGTGATCCATGGAGGTAAGAAAGGTCCATGGAGGTCTTACTTCCTACCTCCATGAGGTGATCCATGGGGGCGCAAGCCCCCCCCCGTCGTCAACCTTGGGCGTCAAAGAACAAGGTCAAATGGCCCCCGTGGTCAACTTCGGGGACAAAGAACAAGGTCAAGTTTATATTTATACAAGGCAGGGCGACCAGGCTAAAGAATATGTATGGTTAAAAAGGAAAGCAGCAAGAGTGGCTCCCTCCGAACTAAAAGGGACACAACTGCGCATGCGTGAAATATCTGTCGCCAAAAAGCGCCAAAGCTCGAAGCTGATGTCAAAGTTTGAAGAGGTTCGACGGTCGCGTTTATCAAGAGTTTAAAGCTGTGTGACTCCATATTTTTAGGCAACGCTGTCCGCCAAGAACCAAAGAGAGCGCATAACACAGTCAGTCCTTCTGAGTTGACCTACGGAGGCGAATCCCCGAGGACAACATTTATATTATCTAAATGAGATGTTAAAGATTAAGAACTTGTTGTGCTAACGTGTTTACTTGGGTAATTACAGGTGAAAAGCTAAGTCAACAACGATAAGAATAACACTACAGAAACTGAATAATGATTGTCCCGTTCTGCTTCCCAATTGCCAAAGCTCTCCATTTTCTCTAAATTCAAATTCTCGCTTGATATAAACACTAATTTAATTCCCATTTTCTTGAGGCGAAAGTATAAGCTCGAAAAGAAGCAACATAAAAATAAATTTTAATTAAAATACACATTGCACTTAAAATTCATTCTAAAAATTTTATCACATATTGGTTTTTCAGCTGTAGGCTGATGCTTTTGATACAAGCCGTAAGTTTTTATACTTGCCGAGCAAAGATAACTTTTTGGCATTGTTTTCCAGTCATTATGTCGTTTTTGGAAAACGCTTCTTTTTCAAATCCATTGCCACATTTTGCTGCAATCTCAAAAACACACGAATACTCGATACGTTAAGTATCTGCTTTGCTGATTTTATTGTCCAAGTAGAAAGATGATAGTTTTGGGGAATATACTTAAATCACCAACTGATAGTGTTGATACCTCATTTTATCAGTCATAAATTAGATATCTGCTAATTTGCTATGGTGACAATATAATACCGATTGGAATGAACTTAATTAAACCTATTTTAAATTTTATATGGAACGCATCTCCAAATTCCAAATTCATATCAGCATGTAAAATGCACTCATTTCTAAATCTAAGCTAATAAAGACAGCATGATTTTGCTTTTGAAATCATGATTGATTTTGATTAAATTTTCAAACTATATAAAAGAATTTAAATTGCTGAATGCTTTTTAGACCTACTTAATATTTAATGATTGTGTGGCGCATGAATCCTAAAAAAATGTGACTATAACACGAAACCTAAGAAATGTCTGATGCTTCCATGACACTGCGATGTAAACTTGTTTGTCTCACAAACCTCGCTTTACTATCTGCTGATCGCGAAAATTCTCCTAAGCAGTTCGTATGCTCTAACGCTACCAAGAAAGATTTCAGCATCCATATAATTTCATTGACATTTCTCATTATTTATGGTCTGGTTATCTCATATTTTACATGCCATCTTTCTAAGAAACAGTCAGTTTGATTCTACTTTTTAATGCTACTTTTTTTTCAATCTGCAGGATTACTATTTTTTACATACTTAAATTAGTATCATATTTTTAAACACACACATGAAATTATGCTTTACTCCTTTACACTAAATCGGAATTCTCATTTCCTTATTTGCTATTTCTTTTTTGAGCAATAATGTACAGAGGAGGAGGAATAAAATCTATGTGGTTTTATTAAATCCAATTAAAATATAATTTTTTTCAACCACATATTAAAACAAAATCTGCCATTTAACGAAAAAAACTCACTAAATGATTCATTAAACGATATTAAAATAAGTTCAATACATACCAATAAAATGAATCTCGTTCCTCATTAAATTTGTTCCCAGATTTCATTACCGTCTGTCCCCTATTGGAATTACGAGTTTTAATCTGGATTGCTTTCAGAAAGGTTAACTTCGAGAACAAGATTATTATCTAACATAAAATATACTGAGCGCTAGAGAGATATATCTCGAGTTCTACGATTGGTGGATCTTCATCTTCCTCTCCCCCTTTTGGGGAAAAAAAAGAGTTGGTGCACCGGAAAAGTTAGAGCAAAAAGTACCGCAGTAATGTAGCGAGAGGGAAAAAACGATTAACTAGTCATGGCGCTTGAAGGGGGAAAAGAAATAAAAAATTACGCAGCCAAAAGCAATTAAACGTTTCAATAATTACAGGCCTTGGCCATTATCCTGAAATGTATATCTTGTTTTTTCGCTAATCGCCATCATGGAGCAGCACCGTAGCATTAATTAAATAAATTGATTGCTTTTAAGATGCGAGCTCGCAGGTTTTGCGCAAAGAACGCAGCTCTGAAAAAAAAATCCCATAGCAATTTAAAGAGTAATAAAAGCTAAAGTTAGGTGCAATTTCATTCAAGTTAAGTTTAGGAGAAAAATTTAATATGTTAGATGCAGAAGTAGCAATGACTAGGAAAAAAAAAAACTGAAGCATATAAAATAAAGCTTTTTAAATCCTTGTTGGGTTAGATGATTAGCATTTGAATATCACAACTAATTTGTTTTAACGAATGCTATGATATTTTGTAGCTGGTTTGGTGTATTTCTTTTTAATTTCTTTTGATCTGTATCCTTGTTTTAATTCTTCCACCGAAACTTTTATTTAATTTGAAGTAAATTACAAAAAGAAGTAGATTCTGATTTTATTTTACTGCGCTTTCGGAACATAATTGCTTCTCTCGACGCTAATAGAATTTGAGATTTTAAATTTAAGGACAAAATTTTTCGGTCTTTGTAATAAAATTTAAAGGTAGTTTCATTCTCCTCTCTCTTAGTTCTCATTGAAATAAATTCATTCTTGTGAGGTTTTTGTATTTAAGGCAATTAGGGAAGAAAGGTGTTCATTTAACAGAGAAACATTTGCAAATTCCCTCCTTTGAATAGAAATGTAAGAAGAGAATCGAGAAAATAATTGTATATTTACTTAAAAGAGAAATTCTAATTAGCTCCCAAGGATTACGTATATAATATTTTCCTTAAAGTTACCTTAAGTATAAAAATGTTTAAATAATACCTGCATACTTCCAAAATTACAACGCTAATTTGTAAAATAATAAGACTTTCCCCAGGAAAAACTTGCCAATTTTAAATACAAAAAGTTAAATATTAAACTAATTACAAACAGTATAATATGTTGAACTTGTCCTTTTAAGCTTTTGCCAGTACTGCACGTTTCTCTGTACTGTATAGCAGTGGAATTGGCTTAATTTCTTCCGAAATTTCCCAAAATAAATAAATACACGACATTTAATTGAAAGAGACACAATAAAATTCAAAATTAAGCAAACTTTTGTTGGCGCAGAAATGCAGAATTTAATTTTCAAATTATTTCTACATTAGGGAGACCGCATTAAATGCGTATCACCATGTGAATGATTTCTAAAAAGCAAGTCTAATAATAGAAACTGGTAATCAAGCATTACCTGTTGACGAGAAGGGCAGGAGAAAGCATTAAAGAATCAAAGTCGCTGAGAGTAAATAACAGTTAGAATAATTAAACGAAATTGGACAACTGTTTCGGACGCTTTCAAGAAATATAATTTGCCAAATGAAAGGATTTCGAATAATTTGGGCAGACAGAAACATTGGAACCATAATTTTGTAATAACAATTGTTGCCCAGTTCACAAATTATTAGTTTCTTTTCATCAAATATAATTTCTTGTTCGTAGATGCAAAGTTCTAAAGTTCGCCATTTGCCAATTTATCGTAAATGTATCACTATAAGAAATGCTACAGTTGCCGCCAGAGTTTATATATATATATATATATATGACCTGTAGTGCTAATGACGAAGCAAGCCATTGATATGTGTGTGTGTATATGTATATATATACACACACACACATGTGTATGTGTGATGTTTTACTTGAGGAGAGAAAGCACCGATTATTTTGCAGTCCGAGGTGTTTAGAAATGTTGCTGGCATACAGATAGGATGCGCAATAGATGTTTGGGGCTTTGGAAAACCACAAATAGCTGGATATTTACTGCTGGATTTCTTAGGACACATATTCTTCTTCTGCACATTGATATAAGTGCGATAAGCGCCCCACATTCTATATACAACTTATTACATGTTGTTATAATAGACTATACAGCAAAGCAGTAAGACACGCACTAGCTGGCAAGATCAAATAAACAGATGATTGCTCATTTCATCAAAGGGATGAGAGTCGAATCCTTTGTTTAAGCTCTGAATGATTGGTCGAGAGCTTAGGGTAATGCAGATGACATAATGCGAGTTAAGGTTTTCAGTCACAGGGCTTAGATTCCAAGAAAGAGACGAATTAAATTCAAATTAAAATTAGTAATTTGGAACTGTAACTGTTAATTTGGATTAGCATATATGTATATATAGATAGATACATTATACAGTATATATATATAGAGAGAGAGAGAGAGAGAAAAAGATAGAGAAGTTTTTAACGATTGAACTGTTTTTTCAGTAGGGAAAAGAAAAGGCGAGGAAATTAAATCTTTGATGTTTGTATTTCCATTACTTTTTCAATACTATATGCGTAGTTTATAACTCTATTAAATGCTTAGATATGCACCTAAATTAATGTATTTGACAAAAGGATGATGACTGGAAGATGGACAATCTTAATTTCTAACGTTCTTGAAAAACTTCCGGAATTACGCAAAATGTGGATTTAGTCAAAATTGCAAAAGGACCTTGAGATAATAACTATATCATTTTAACAAGAAATTTTCACAATTCTTCGTATTTTCCAGCTAACTATCAGTAAAGTAAACTCAATGCCAAAATAATGGACTTTTGTGTGATCTTTCTAGTGTATCTTACTTCTCAAAAGTCTTTCTGGATGCAAAAATGCAAAGAGAAACTTCCAAGTTAAACATTCAGTATCTAGAATTACGACATTTCTAGGCTAATATTTGCCCAGGTAATGTAATTAAGTTTGTAGCTGGTTATTTTACTCATATTATCTGGATATCAAACACCAACTGCTGAAACAGGTGATTCTCAGGCTATGTGAAGGTCTCAGGCTATATTCTTTAAAGGCAAAGAATTGTGACCGAAGGGAATAACATGAATGCAAAATACAGTACATTATATTGCACCTGTGGTCGTATTTAAAAATTTATATGGTGTTCTGGTCTTATTTTGCTTCAAATGATCCACCTAGCAGTATTTCTTCTTAAAGATAATATTGAAGTCTCGGGAAATTGTACGGAAATCATCTCTCCACTACCTTGCCAGAAAGATTTATATATATATATATATATATATATATATATATATATATATATAACTTTCTTTTTTTAATTATTACAGTTTGGTCTGTCTACTAAATGCTTGTAACATTTCATTTTACCCAATTTGTACTTTATGGAATTAATTAAATATTACGTTCATGACGTAATTATTATATTTATCCCTTGTGGTTCCATCAACATTTCATGCACGTAAGGAGGTTATTATTATTATTACTAATTATTAGCTATTTATTTTACTTAATGCCATTTTGTTACACATAAATAAAATGTAAAATTACTTTCATTGAAAATTATTCAATGTAAGAGAAAAACAAAACTCATGGAAACTTTGCTCTCACGCAAAGGCAAACGGAGAATTATTTATCTCTTCAAGTGAGTAACTCTTTATCAGACATTTTATACTTTGAGTTAATACTCATATTATCCATTTAGTCATTAGATGCAGATTTAATAAATATTGATACAAAACAATCTAAAATCATATAAAAAGTGCTACATTCAGTATGATTAAAGAATTCCTATGATGCGTATTAGAACTCCAGTAATGAATAAAAGACGAAGAATTGCCATTGAAAATGATTGAGAAGTACTTGCAAAGGTCTTAATACGTAATATTAAACACAAATTCGTGAGAGAAGATAAATAAAAGAAGTATAATGCAAGAGTAGGAAAGAGTAAAAAAGAGAAGAAATAAGCATACCTGATGAATAAAAATTTTCAGGGCTGGAGGGTATCTAAAGAAAAATCACTTTTAAAAAATTTTAGTATGTATGCATCAGTTACGGATTCACACAGTACATTAATAAGTTTCGGAACCTAAAAAGCGAAAAATTATTAAAACATTTATTCAAATGTATCCAACTTTGTGTGAACTTACTTTTTTTCTATTTGGAATACATTAATTTCATGTAGACTTTAACGTAGCATGGCTTTGAGTAAGCTAAAAATTTTAAACTTTGTGGAAAAGTTCTGAAGATATATTAGCTCCAGCACACTTTAATCGATTCTCGACCTTACCCTTCTATTTCAATGCGCTTTCTATCATCTGGCTTTAAGTCAAAATTCTAAGAAATTCTGTAAATTCTATCTGGCCTTTCATCAACCTTCGTAAACTTGATGAAAGGGCAAATGAAATTTAAATTTGTTGAATTTATTCCTAGATTTTCTGTTTCATTTGTTCATTAATATTCTCTGTTTCTGCTTTGAAGCTTCAGTTTTAAATTTCCGTTTTAGGGAGGACTTTCGTTAAGTTTTCTGAGTGATTTAATTTCCAATTAAGCAATAAAAGAAATGCATGCTATTATTAAGTATGTCTTTTTAAAGTTGCTCTTTTTTTATATTCCGTCAAAATCTTAAGGACCATCTAAAGATGCTCCTTCATATCATACTGCCTTGATACAATGACTGAAAATGCGCTAAGGGAAACTGATTGATAGATTAAATTCGAGGGGGTTCCTGCGTAATGGTGTAAGAAAAATGCAATTTTTTATTTAATTTTTCCTTTCCAGATCAAAGATCTTCAAAAATTCAGAATTCATACTTTGTATGTATAGTAGATAAATATACTGTAGTAAGAAATGTAATGATTATAAATAAAAATAAGGACATAACTCCCGTTTCTTTTCAAATAGAAACAGAACCCAGCAGCGGATGAGACTGCTGAGAAATATTAATTCGATCCGGGTTCAGTCCTGATTAACCTGTTGCTATATATGTATTTTTATTGCTTTTTCCGCTTGTAAAATGACTCTGAGACAGATTCTCCTTGAAATTTCTCCACGAAGGTATTCGGTTCCTTCGGAAATAAGGACATAACTCCCGTTTCTTTCCAAATAGAAACAGAACCCAGCAGCGGATGAGACTGCTGAGAAATATTAATTCGATCCGGGTTCAGTCCTGATTAACCTGTTGCTATATATGTATTTTTATTGCTTTTTCCGCTTGTAAAATGACTCTGAGACAGATTCTCCTTGAAATTTCTCCACGAAGGTATTCGGTTCCTTAGGTAGGTAAGTCTAACGTGTTTTATCCTAATCCATTAAATCTTATTCAGTCCATTCTAGGTAGAAGACTGTATTCACACAATTTTTGCGTTTACATAATTCGTGAAATACGAAAATGTGCAATATGTTGTTTTGATGCCAATTAAACTTTTGGTCACCACAATAAAAAATAACAAAAATATAAAGTAACTATAACAAATCAAATACATACAGACATACAAAACAAACGTCTAGTGATTATTTATGACAGAACGCGAAATAAAAAATGATTGGCTCTGATATTCATAGAATTTTTTAAACGGTCTTGCGTGAGAAGGATGCAGTACTTCAACAGGAAATATAGCCACTAAAGTGTCTTAAAATTGTTAAGTTTTGAAACTTTTATACTTATTTCTAGTTTTTGCAGAAGAATGTATTTTGGTATTTTGGTGCTTTGTATAATATAGCATACAATAAAATGCGGAATAAAACAATGATTCATTGTTTCAGCCATACTGCCACGACATTTTGCTTATAATTCATACCGTGTAGGCTTGTATCTGTCAGTAATTGAAAATTTAAAATCAAATTTATGTATTATCGGAAGAGATAACATCAATACTTCTGAGTCATCATTTAAAACACTAAAAAAAGAACACGGTAATGACACAGTCCAAAATACCCAAGTCTAGAAAAAAATTCTGAGAAAATAGAAAAAATTATACAGTGTGCAAAAATTAAGGACGAGACGGTTTTTTCAATATAACTTTGTACAAAAGCTTTCCAAATCAACACATTTAATACCGTAAGATCCCCAATACGTAAGGACATGAGTAATGTAAGCAACACTTACTAAAAGAGAAATCAGAGGGATAAAAAGAAGCTTTATTGAAAAAGTAGCATGGAGCGCAATGCGACTGAAGGCCGAAACATCCCTGTTATGGGTGTCCAGCAAGAAACATCCGCTCTTTAATAGGGGATATGATCTCCCCTGACTGCTAGGCAAGTTTCACAGCGTCTGCCCATGCTGAGAATGAGGGTGTCAATGAGTTGTTAGGCATTGCTGCCCATTCGTATTGCAGCACCAATCGAAGCTCCGTAATCGTTACTGGTGGTAAGGTACGAGCTGCCAAGCGTCTGCCTAGAAAATCCCATACATGCTCGATGGGATTGAGATCCGGAGATCGTGCCGGCCAATCCATACGTTCAATATCCTCACTCTCTAACAGCTGTTCGGCGGCTACTGTGTGATGACATGGTGCATTGTCGTCCTTGAAAAGGAACTGCGGACCCATAGCGCCTCTAAAAAGACGCACATATGGAAGAAGAATCTCGTTACAATAACGGGTCCCGTTGACTGAACCTGCGTCGAAGATGTGAAGGTCTGTACGACTACCAAGCATGATGCCTCCCCAAACGAGAACACCGCCACCTCCATCCTGTCCCTTTCAATGATGTTCGAGGGATGATTGCGGCTTCCCCGCTCTCTCCAGATGAGTATGCGATGAGAATCGCTGCTCAGACTGAATCTGCTGCTCTCATCTGTAAAGAGTACTCGTCCCCATTCATTGTCTCTCCAATTCCTGTGTTCCCGGCACCACAGAGAACGCCTTCTCCGATGGGCAGGCGTTAGAGGTACACATCGTACAGGGCGTCGTGCAAACAGACCACCATCTTGCAGTCTTCTGGCCACGTTAAAACGCGATATAGGTCGTCCAGTCGCCTGTGTCGTGTGTTCAGCGATTTCTCCCGCTGTTTGCCGCCTGTTTCTTCTGGCCTGTAAGGCAATATACCGGTCATCTGCGGGTGTGGTTCCTCGTGAACGACCACTACTAAACCCCCGGATAGCTGTTCCTGTAATTGAAATTGTCTCCAAAGTCGTGAAACGATGCTGTGAGCAATTCCGAACTCTGCAACCACACTTGTCACACTGCGGCCTTCCTCCAACTTCCCAAAGATTTGACCTCAGGTAGAAGCATCCTGATGTTGTCTAACAGATTGATTATTCGCCACTTCTCGCTGAGGTAGCAATTCCGTGTGATTTTAACTGCTATACGGCGTGCAATCTCTTTGCCAGAAATACTGATCTTACACCGACAACATGCTTTATACTACTCAGACACTCCCCCATTACGTCTACCTGCATATTTGCGCATGTGCTACCGTACATCACCTTACTTAATTTCCTGATTGGTCTTTCTGTTCGCTCTGCCTCTTCTTTCAGCTGATATGCTAATTTTTCTACTTCGTCCTTAATTTTTGCACACCAATGTATTTCATAGGGTATTTTTCCCTCCTTTCCGCATGCCTTCGTGGTGTAGTTGGAAGCATACTCGACGCGTATTCGAGAAACCGAGGGTTCATGGCCTGACGAGGGCATTGCACACTTTTTCATGTCTCCTGCTTAAAAAAAATCCTGATGACTCTACAATCTAAATGGACACTCTAAGTGGGAACGAAAAATCTTTCCACTGTACATTTTCCATCTGTAACGCAATAAACTGAAAGGATTAGGATTTTTCAATTATGGCAAAACACACGAGAGCTATCTGCCTAAAGGGAGGGAGCCTTCGTGGAGGACTTTATAAGGGAAACTGGCTCGTATGCACGTTACACATGGGGAAAACCACGAAAACGCCCATGCAGCCAGCGCGTTCGCGGGATTCGAACCTCGGACCGAACTACCAGTGTTCAGCGTCTTGTGTGCCAAGACCGACCCTTTTTATACCATTTGTTTACAATGCCACCTAGCGGCTTGCCGTTTGCGTTCCGACCACACATTTTGCAACGAATATTGCTCATCTAGCTGCCTTCTATCACACGTTAAACTTTTGCCTGCTTGTTCAGATTCACCCTGTATTTACAAGATATAGTATCTTATATTTACAAGAATGCCTTTGAATGAATGTAATATACGTATTACAATGACAATGGATCTTGTTTGCGCAAAGTGACTTTTTTTAAGGCCTAGTCGCTAGAAATAACGTTGCTACGGCAGAAGTACCTGATATGCGGAACATCTTCCAAAGTGTTTGCCAACCATTTCGTCGCTGCTGTGAAGAATGTATTACAATTGCTAATTGTTTATTTGAATAATTCTTGCAAATATCAAACATCAGTTATTGTAAATGTCGGTAATTAGAACGGTTTTTCTTGTTCCTTGTTCTTCTTAATTATTTTGTTTCCGTTCTCAATTCATAATTTTGCAAACAATTATGATTTTTTACGTGCTCTGTCGCACCGTTAAGTTGCAGCCTCAATTCTGTTAATCCTGAAGACTCATAAGCCAGAATAAATAAATACACGAGGCTGATATACTCAAACATACGCTCGAAGCTAATGTATCGCTTAGCTTTTCGATAAGTATGTAGTTTATACTACTCATATACTTTATTTCTATGTGATTTTCTAAGCACACTTAAAACTACCCAAAATAAACATATTGGCAAGCATGTTAATATTCTATTATTATTATTAATATTCTATTAACAAAGTACTTGAAAAATTAATGAAGTACGTTTCGAGAGACGTTAAACAAATACAGACTACGCAAAAATCTTTTTGTTAGAAGGTGTTCCAAATGATGAACTGTAGCAAGCGGAATAACTATTGACATATAGTAACATGAAATTTCTTAACATAGCTGCATATATGTATATTTAGACATAAATTTACATTTTTTTAACAGGTACTGTAGAGGTATCCATCTTATACATAAATGCATTATTCTCTGATACGAATGACAGCTAACTGTCAAATTTAAGTTATAAACAGGATTTTTTTTTTCATTTAGATTGCTTAAAAATACTGGCAAACATACTTTTTTGAAATTTTACTTTATTTTTACCTCGCTGGAGCATATAGATAGTTAAAATCAAACTTTTTTTTTTTTTTTTCCAGATTGAAGAATCAAATTTAATTATAAGTATATTTACTCTGAAAAACATTTGCCTGTTAACCTTTAGACGGCGAAACGATGCCTATACGCTAATGGAGGCGATCAGCGCCTGAAGGCAATCATAGATAATAGCTTACTGATTGCAAATAACACATTTAGACATAAGTCGTTTGTTTTTATAGATCACAGAAATGGCTAGTATTCTTGATACGATGAATTCAACATGATTGAGAAAGTGCATTATTTTCACGAATTATAAAAAAATCTGTTGTGGACACTATGAATTTCTTGTGAAGACTATGAAATTATACACATTTTCTACAGCACTTAATTTAAACATATATCTTTAAATTTCATTAGAGATATATTTCTCATTCAATCAATTCAATTCTCACTTCGCGGCAAGCCGAAAATATATATACTGGCCATTAAAATTGCAACATCGTGAAGGAAAGCAAATATAAAAAAAAGATATACATTGTACGTAAACAGCGTGGCATGAAGACAAAATGTTTAAATTTGTAAGCAGTTTGGAGGTTTACAAGGGTGCGAAAGTAGTATAAACAGCTGCCATCCCTGGCAGCTAAAACGGCCCTTACCTAGTTAGGCAGCAGTCGAATTGGGCTTAGATGATAGAAACGGGCAACTCACTGGATGCTGCTTCAAGTCTATGCCAGACTTCATCAACCATATTAGCTGGAGAGGGGTGGCGGGCCAGTCTCTCAGCAACCCATGACCAGCAACCATGTTTTCAGTGGGTGGCAGCTCTGGAGACCGTGCAGGCCAGCGCAGCAATCGAATACCCTGTGTATGGAGGAAGGTCAGAACACTACGTGCAGCATGTGGTCTTGCAATATCTTGTTGGAAGATGGTGTTTGGCAGGCGTCGAAGATAGGGCACAACCCACTGGACGTAAGATGCCAGAAATGTACCGAGCTGCGTTCAAATTACAGTCGATCCGAACCGAGATGTGTGTGTCGTGTACTTTATGTAAGATGTGTTAATCGTGTACTTTAACTGCCCAAACCATCATACCAGGTGCCGATATCGAATGCAAGCAGGCGACATGCGGTCTCCTAGGAGCCTCCAGATACGTATACGACAGTAAAATGTATTAGTATGTATTTTGCAAAATCGTTACGACCCATACGTGTAGAAAAGAACTAATAAAATGACAGTTTCAGAGGCACTAGCATATTCTTGTTTTATTTTACTTTTTCCCAAAATAAAATTTCGAATTTAATATTTTTTTTTTTTCACTGGATGCTGCTTCAAGTCTATGCCAGCCTTCATCAACCATATTAGCTGGAGATAAAAGTTTATTTATCTACAGAATATGTATTTTAATACATATTCTGTAGATGAATAAACTTTTTATCTGTTGACTGTATAAAACGTGTTTCCGGCATGATTTTTTTTTGTCTTCCGTTTTATTCTTGATAAGTTTTATCCCACGATTACAATCGCGTTGGGCATTTTACAAAACCAACAGAGCCTCCCGTATTAAAAATGTATTACTTAATAATTTCATGCTTTTTTAATTCAGAACTTTTTAGGGGGTTGATGCATATATTTACATAACTTATTTATTAATTTAACTTATTTTCTACTTACAGGAAATACAAAATTATGGATTTACTACGAAAAAATAAAATGCTATTTTAAATCTCAGAGTTTCTAATTACTTTCAATACGGTCATTTCAGTATTCAATACTTCAGAGTAACTACTGTATTATTCGATTGCACATTTTCATCACTCAAGTCTTTATAGCTTTCGAAATTATAGTTATTTTTCTTTCTCCTCATTGCATGTCTAAGCAATGTTGCGTTCAAGCAAACATCAACTTTGCTTTTGCGTAGATTATTGCAGTTGAGGTGGTGAAGATGTTATTTATAAATTACTGAGTTTGACTTTTTAAGATATGAGGATGTATTTCTAATATATTTTCATTGACTTAACTCCAAGAGAAATACAAGTTATAGCTACATGAAACGATTCGGTTGTCATTTGTTGTCCCTGCAACCCAATACCAGTAAACCTTAAGGTAACCTCGGAACGATAGCCATAGAAATCATAACTATGTTGGCAGTTCAATCATCCTGCTGAAAACGCCACTTGCGGTAATGAGGAATTGTAACATTCTGAAGAAATGTGTCAAACATAAACCATATACCTTTGAGCATTCATAATATCTATCCACCCTGACTCATTTTAAAAGTTTTGTAGTGTGCAGTTTGATCAAATGGTTTCTGAACTAAATGTTTGTATGATTGAGTAATGCGTATGCAAAATGTTAGCAGACTGTTTTGAAATTAATTGAATTTATCAAATTATGAAATTCTGTATTAAATGCAGACTGTTTTGAAAGTACAGGAATTTCATCATATTTTTAACAGTATTAAAGACAGACCCAAAATGAGAAATGTGTTATAATATTAAACATGATATGCCCATAGAGAAATCATTAGTATTGGACTAGTTAAATTGGTGTTGCAATCAAATGATATCTGTAAAGCTCCTTTTTAATATCATCAAACTCTTATAAGTTACGAAACAAATCTGAACGAGCAAACAAGAAAAAGTAATTCATTTATTGAACTGATTAAAGTAAACCTTACAAATGTCTCCTTAACAATAAA
The DNA here is from genome assembly GCF_044657685.1 of Stegodyphus dumicola. NCBI lineage: Eukaryota > Metazoa > Arthropoda > Arachnida > Araneae > Eresidae > Stegodyphus > Stegodyphus dumicola. Next base: position 89,866,988 of record NC_140772.1, on the reverse strand, counting down.
TAATGATTGCTAGAGAATGCTTAAATGGAAAGTTAAAAACTTCCAATATATGACTGATTTTCCTACATCTGAAAATGGCCTTTCATTTAAAATTTCAATATTGGATCATATATAGCTTTTCCTTACATAATAGCATAAGAGAGAGAATGACTTCACGATTCGTATTCCAAATAATCTGGGCCCACCAGCGGCCGAGCGGTAAAGTTGCTGAACACTGGAAGTTTGGTCCGAGGTTCGAATCCCATGTATATCGTATATACGAGCCAGTTTCCCTTAGAAAGTCTTCCACGAAGGCATCCCTCCCCGTAGGCAGATAGCCCTAGTGTGCTTTGCCATAGTTAAATTTACCACCTAAACCTATCCAAATAATATAATAATTCCATAATTCTTTTGAAGAAAAATTTTAAATTATATGCACCATATAACACAACAAATTATTATGTGTCCTACACATAATTTCATAAACTTTCTTCAAGCATTGATTTTATAATAATTATTTTTCAATTTCCAAAATTGTGTATGTCATTCAGAACTCGAGTATCAGCAACAGTGAATCCATTTTCCTCTGTCTGGGAGAAGAGCAAATAAACTTCTTATAAAACTTACAGTAAGAAAAGGATAGAAGGTTGTAGATTCTGCTTAATATCCTTCGCCACACATATAACTGGTGGATCGAAATTTTTCCTTTCGATGTGATTTTGATCGCAGTGCATTGAGAATCGCTTCAACTGTATTTTATCATCGCTATACAAAAACATGTTTAAACCCACTATCTGTAAAGGAAATGACAGGTCTTCTCGGTATCGCTTAAAGTAAAGGTATCATGGGATTTGATTTATCTCGGCATTTCCTTTCGTATTGGGTACAAAAAAGCAGCCGTGAGCAGCAATACTGAAGACGATGAACTCGGCTGTTGTTTGTTTTGTCTATATTATATATTTCAAGCAGACATCTTTTTCCGGATGTTTTTGATCATATCATTTTTATAAGGGTTTCTTCCCCAGATATAATCAGTGTACTAATGAATGCTTTTTATCCTAGACTATATCATTTCTCGTAGTCATTTTTGTTTTTTTTGATATAATCTATCTGAAATATAATCAAATATTTATAAGAAATAAAGATACATAGATATCAATTATACATAGATATCAATATAGACAAAAGTATCGCTCGCTAAATACTTGTTGCAGTTCCTTCTTAGCCTCATAGCATTATTTCCAAAATTGCGGAACATTAAAAAAAACGACTGTAAGATGTCGCATGACAGATTGCAAAATGTTGTACAAAGAATTTTTTTTTTAATTATAAAACACAAAAAATTAACTCTGTCCTCTCCGAAATTCAATACATAGCTTTTGCTACCTGAAGGTGCTAAACACCTATATCACAACGCACGTCCTTTTTTTTTTTTCTAGAGGGCAGGCTATAATTCCTTAGAGGGTGCTCACATGAAGGCCTAATCTTCAATATCGTCACAGTCTTAAGGTATAAATGGCGGTAACTCGGTGAAAACCTGTGAAACAGGAGCTAAGTCGTAGCCAGTAAGGGAAGGTAATCTTGCACATGCGTGAATGTACAACTAATTAAGCGAAATAATGGACCGAATGTCAGTTCGTGTTTCCTTTGTGTAATTGTTCAATTTTTATCTTAAAAGGTGTGCGATTAGAGAATTTGCGAAATCTACACAGATTTTCTCTTTTGTATCAATGTTTGATTGCCTAACAAAGAAATTCGGTTTATACCACTCGTGACAGCTAGCTAGATTACATTCTTCACCATTTAAAGGAGAAGTAAAGAGAGGAATGAAACATAGTCCACTGAATACAGGAGGTGATGAATTACAGTCAACTTCATTTTCAGTTCTTGTCCTACTGTAGAAAGCTTTTCATCGGTGCGAGAAACAAGAGAAATGAACTGTGTTTTTACCAGGATTTGAAATGAGGATTCTTCGAATGTTAGTTGAAAAAGTTCACCAATTGCACTCCGAAAGTATGCACGGGAGAATAAGATAATTCCTAAAAACCTCCACCAGTTAATGGATGATTGGGGGGAGGAAATGAGCACACACATAACATAACAACATAACACCGGAGTCAGAGACCCTGCCCTAGAGGTCCCTCTTAAAAAGATTTCATTGACTAACTCAAGAGACGATCCGAAACGGCGCCATCCCCCGGTCGATACAGAGGGCCTTTTAAAAAAAATCCCTAGATTATTTCACCGAAGGAAGAAGGCCGAATGGCGACCACCACGAAGAGATCCACAGGGTCGACCCTCAATCCCGGTTATTACTACGACACGTCTTTCCCGTGATAGGGGCACCACTCCCTTTCACAGTACTAAATTAAATTCTGAAGTTACAAAAGTCAGACATCGCCGTCCCTCTGCACCGACCGAGGGGAGCCAATCCTCCTCTGATGTTCTTCAATATCTGACCATGTAACGTCCCCACAGACAAGCTTGCAGACAAGATAGTTCCAGTACAGTCCATGCCAAGCCTGAACCACCACCGAATAAACCATTGCTCTAGTTAATACTGTAAAGACTGTTTATTTACCCAGAGAATCGAAGCTGTCTGAACACAAGTCCAGCCAGTTGTCTGAAAGAACTCTGGATCTGCTCCCACAAGTGGTCGGTTCCGGAAATTCCGCTCAGTCGATCCCAAGGGTTGTTTGTCCAGCACCGTTAGCCTATGTCAGACGAAGCCAACGCAGTTACCAACAAGCGCCACCAGGAGGCCGATGCTGAACTGAGGAAGACGAGGCAAGCCTCCATCCCTCGGCACCCGCACCCTTAGATCAAACCCCGGGTCTCCATGTGTTGAACAAGCTTTAAGTTCTGCTAGCAATAAATTCATCAGTAATCATTCTTTTCTTCCTCTTCCGAATAACATCAGACAAAATATTAAATATTAAAATCGCATCAGGAAATTATGGCAATCTACTAGAGACCCAAGAATTAAAGCTCACTTAAACGCTCTTCAAAGGACAATTAAAAAAGATATCAGGGAATTTAAATCTCAACGATGAAACAACTTCTTAAGCACTCTTGCTAGTGAAGACAATTCCCTATATGACATTGCTCGTAAATTCAAAAAGCCTTTCAAGCAGATTCCTCCACTTCATGGTTGCAATGGACTTGTTTATTCTGATGAAGATAAAGCCAATACTTTCGCTGACATTCTTGAAGATACCTTTACTTTCAATGCTTCCTCATATGATAATGATCATATCAGCAAAATCAATAGCACAGTATATTCTTTCCTTAATAGCCCTGGACCACCTAATTTCACCTTTCTTGCTTCTCCGAGAATTGTTGCGGATTTTATTAGCTCTTTAAAAACTAAAAAAGCTGCTGGATGTGATGGCATTTCTTCCAAAGCACTCAAGCATCTTCCAGTTAATGCAATTACGTGCTTAACTTAAATAATTAACTCAGTTATCAAGCCCTCTTACTTCCCAGAAGTATGGAAACATTCAGTTGTTGTTGTTTTCCCTAAGCCTCATCAAGGTTCTACTTTTCCTCAAAATTATCGGCCTATCAGTTTACTTAGTCAAATTTCTAAAATTGCTGAAAAAAGTATTCTGTTTTATATTAATCGAATCATGCCTCCTAGCTCTTATTCTCCTGACGAACAATTTGGATTTAGACATCTGCACAGCACCAATTATCAGCTTCTCTATGTTATCAATTACATTACTGATGGATTCAATTGCAAATTTCCTACCGGCGCAATTTTCTTAGATATTGCCAAAGCCCTTGACAGAGTGTGGCACCAAGGATTTATATTCAAACTAATTCAGCTCAATTTTCCGAACCACTTTATTCGACTTATTGTCTCTTACCTCAGAAATCGCACTTTTACTGTCAAAGTTGGAAACACCCTCTCAACTACTAGAAATATTACTGCAGGTGTCCCTCAAGGCTCCGTTCTCTCTCCTTTTCTTTACGATATTTATACTCAAGACATTCCAAAAGAATCTCATATTACTATCGCCTTATTTGCGGACGATACCGCTATCCTATCTCAAGCTTTAACAATCAATACTGTGCAAATTTTTCTAAAAAGCTATTTCTAGCTTCTTGAAAACTGGATGACGCTGTGGAGAATTGCCGTTAACACTGTCAAAAACAAAGCCATTATTTTCAGAAAAGGACAAACAAACTTCCTTCCGCCTAATCCCATCATCTTTAACGACGAAATTCAGTGGACGGATCAAGTGAAGTATCTCGGAGTCACACTTGACAAAAAACTCACTTTTCGGCAACAATTACACGACACTGTCAGGAAATTCAATATCTCAATAGCTACTATGCGTCCTCTCCTCGGCAGATATAGCAATCTGACTATCAACAAAAAGCTTATTTTATACAAGTCCATCCTTAGACCTTCTTTACATAACGAAAGGCAGGTATGGGGACACGCCGCTAAAACCCACATAAAAAAGATCCAAGTTATTCAAAATAAAACCCTTCGTGAAATTATTAATGCACCCTGGTTCATCCCAAATTCATATATTGACATAGATCTTCAAATTGATACTATAAAAAATTATATCAAAAAACTTGCAACATTTTTTTTTTTTTTTTTTTTTTTTTTTTTTCCTTTCTGTACTCTTACATCCAAACACCTGTATCAGCTCTTTGCGATGCTCACCTTTTCCTAGAGCAAAACACAAATATCCTTCGGATATTCTAACCTAACATTTTGTTAATTATTTGAAGTACCTACTACCTTACTGATACAACTTTTTTTTCACATTGCTGGTCTATTTTCATTCATTTCATCTTTCTTCGCCGACTGATGGCGGCTAAGTGAAATATCCCATTCTACCATCTTGATTCTTCATATTTTCCTTTTGTTGTTCCAGACATTCTTTTATCTGATGCAGAGTAAAAGCGCGCTGTCGCATGCTGTCACTCTCTTTCCATTCGACACAACTCAAGACTGCCAGCGGTCGGTTCCTGGAAATTTGTCCTCAGATACGGGCCCACACACAGGGAACGGGATTATTCCTTGTAATTTTATTTTTAGAGTCTTTTAAAACCTTACACATGGCATTAATTCACAATTTATATTCCTCGCAGATTGTTAAACTATTTTCCATATCGAAAAATCTGGCAAATACATGTTTAATTTCTGAAAAGAATTATTTAGAAATCGCTACATTCTTAGATGGCAGAAAAAATATTTTTTTTAAATTATTTAATTACTATTCCCTTAAATTAATTGCTCGAAAATATAAGCTTAATATGCGAAAGAATAAATTACTTGATGAACTGTATCTTAATTGAAGATTAGAATATTATATTAACATTTAATTTATTAACATACTACCGTTATTCGGTAAGAATACACTTTATGTCATTTGCTTTTTCTGATTGAAAAATTCGAGATACATAAATTAATTGCCAAAATTTATTTGTTTTCTGATATTAATGAACAGAAATTTATGTATATCAAGCTAAATCCTTTCAGAAATAAGTGTGCTTAAACATGTATTTAATATTCATTAAATATGTTATTTATTAATTCAGTAATGATGCATTTTTTATCATTTAATAATTTCATCTAATAAAAATCATTTTTGTTATAACATATTTGTAAGCCAAATTACATTAACTATTTGTTTTTTGTTAAATTCCGAATTCATTAGTGTACTGACTACGCAACAGATTTTTTTTTTTCTTTTTTTTTTTTTTTTTTTTTTTTTTTCTTGTTTATGTGAAAGTTTGTACTTGATAATCAAAGAATATTTTGGAGCTTGCCGACTTATTCATTCTTTAATTATTAAATTTTTTTCTATACAGACTATGTATCGATTAGGATTTTGACTGGCTAAAAATGTTTGTCTCAAATTTCACGATAAAAGGAACTGTTTTATATAGAGGTAATTAAAAATAAAAATTTTAAAAAATACATAAACTTTAGTGCATTTCATCCTGTCTAAAAAGATTCAGTTACTGAATTCTTTCAGTTTCATTTTCAAGACAAAAGGAATAAATTAGGAATAAATAGTGAAGCCATGCAGTTTGAAAAATATATTTTCTAAAAAAATTTCCATTGCATATTTTACAACTAAAGATTAAACTTCATGAACTAAAAATTTCAAAGACCTGATACGTCTTGAATTTATCTCTTATCTGTTTCTCACTTGATAGACGTAAAAGTAATATAAGGAGTCACGCTGGACATTACCGCCCTGAATATAGAGTAACCTATACAGTGCTAACCCCTGGTAAAACTTACATATTGTTAGTCCACCCTCCGCATTCGTTTGGAGGAAATCGAGATGTGTTCGTTTCTTGCCTAAGGTTTTCCTGTTTGTATGTGTCCTTGTCTTGCCTCTTCTTCCTTGGGTCTATGGTACATCCTGGACAAAGTTATCGCTTTTGAGACGCTGAAATAACCGATGGTTTCATCCATTTAAGGAGGAAGACTTCGAGAAAGTGCCCAGCCAGACAGATAAAAAAGTAATTACATCTAGCAAATTTTTAGCATTCAGTCTTTGACTATTCTTCACCTGTGAAAGCCTCCTCTCTTGTGAAATAATTTCAGCAACTTTATAAGAATTTTCTGCCATAAGCTTATTTTTATTTTTGACAATTGTTAAGACTTTGATTCTTCAGAATATGTATGTATACGAAACAGATATTCAAAATATGTATATATACATGTAAGATATAACAAAATATGATAGCTGTTTAAAAAAAAATAATTGACGAACTTAAAATTAACATTCTAAATTTGGTGATCTGCCCCTAAATTCATCTCTTTTTCACAGGTTCCAGATTTTTCTGTTTTACGTAATGTTTTAATGCAGATGCCTCTTGTCCAATCAAATTGATTTTAAACCTAAACTCTGAACTGAAACTTTCTCACTCCCAACCTTCTTCCTCTGAAAGTACTATAACTTTTCCCCTTTTCCGCATGAGCTCTCCTGTCGGCAAGACGCTTTTAATGTATGCTGCTGCCGCTTACTTGCTTAAAAAGATGTCGTACTTCAAAATGCAACTTACTGTATTCAAATATAATTCGGAAACATCTTGTCTGAAAAAGGATGATTTGATATGCGTAAAAAAATAAAGATTGTGATTTTTCAAGATACGTTGTGCTAAATTGCGTCATCATGCTCTGCCACCTTCAACCCACTACAGTATTCTCGGTCATCGACGCAGTATCTAAGATGTTAAAAGCTCCACTGTTTTCATCTACGCATTTTAAAATCCTTACATACATAACTTTTTAAAAACGAGATTAGACAGCAGATGGTATATATCTTTAAGATTATGGCAAATTAAGGTTTTCTGTACTCAGAATAAATAGACATTTCAAGAACATTTTAAGAAAAGAATTTAATTTGGCATCAGGCGAAATTTACCTTCAAGATTATGATTAATAAAGGTTTTCCATGTTCACCACACCTACGCAGAGCATTTGAAGAACTGAATTTTCATTTAATACTGTGACATCTGTTATCAGGTGATATTTATCTTCAAGATTTAGTAAATTTAAAAAATGGGGCATTTTCATTTAAAAAGTTTTATTTATTATTGTTTTGCTACGCAATATATTACTATCGCTGTCCGATAATCTACTAAAGGGAAATAAATATAATAAAAACAATGTTCATCTATATAATTGTATATTATGTTAAATTGCGAAGCTTAATGTGATAGAAATACTTTCAGAAATGAGCTGAACAATGTTTGCTAAATTGTTTATTTAATGGTGTTATATTACACATACCTATCGATTTATTTATAATTTTGTACTGCACATATACGCATAAATGAAAACCACGTTAGCTTAAGTATTTAAATTTTTGTTATATTGTGAAGAATAAGTCGATTAAAATAATCTTCATTTTAAAGTTAACAATGAAAAATAAGTCTATGATTTTTATTATTAGAAAACGAAGAATCTGTATATAATTTTGTTGCACAACGCACAGATGGATGAAAACACAGCTACAAAATTTGAAATATCTGTTATTTGGACATTGGAGGTCTGTATCTTGAATAAATTGTCTTTTTAACAATTCTATTTAGATTTCGTTTTATTTAATGTTGAAAGGATTTTTCATGTATATTTATCCTTATCGAAAAAATTAATATCTCCGAAAAGTACTATTTCTACCGTCAAAGGAAAAAAATTAAAATACGTTTATACTGAATTTTTTACTTCATTTACCAGTTTGTGATGATTTTTCTCGACCATTTCAAAATACTTATTTTAAAGTTTCAATAAAATTATCACTTAAGTTTAAAAATTTCTACAGATAGCATAAAACTTTTCGGCTTCTTTCAAAATAAAAATTTATATATTTTAGTAAACTCTAGAGGATTTCTTAAAAATATCTTTTAATATAAAAAGTTGATGGGAAGTTTCAATTTTTCCTTGAGCATTAGATGATAGCAAATTTGAAAAATGTTTACGGTTACAGGACGTCATTATGCACCCCACCATTTTTTACTATGTGTAGTTCTCTACTAATTTAATTATTTTTTTATTTACATTTTTTTCCTTTTGCTAGAAAGAATTATTTGCGTAGAAATTATATTTACTATCCAAGCCTTCTGCCAATTTACAAGAGTTAGTTCTTTTCCATTTCTCTTTAAAATGAATTTTGCATTTAATATTCACTTAATTTCTTTTAATCTCATTTCTAATTTTCGATTTAGTTTATAAAAAACCAGACTTTAAGGACTGCATTCTAAGAGATGACTTCACAAAATTTTATTGGGAATTCGTCTTTTATTTATTCAATATTCTGATTGGAGGTGCTTGGTGCTGGTAGGACACGTTAGTGTTGAGCTCCAGTTACGCGCCACGTGCTTTTGTTATTCGGTGGACTGCGGTGTGATTATTTTTGTGGATTGCCAGTTGGTTCGAAAGTGTATGCTTAGTGTTTGAATTCATCGTGATTTAGTTACTCTGATTTTCACGTGCCATGGAGGGAAATGAAGTCTTCCGTGCTGCTATTGCTAAAATAGTTCTTCAAAAGGCTTCAGTTATATCGGACGAAGTTCGCGCTTTTGGTGATGAAATTCTGGTATAAAATTTGTCAACTTTACTGGGCATGGACTGTGTTATAAAGCATAATTATCTCGTTATGTTAGAGCAAATTAAGCTGCTACAAGGTTCTCGGAAATCGCTACATATTCAGCAGAATTGAATGCAGTTGAATGCAGAATTAGATCAGGCTCGTTCGAAACAGGACAAGGAAACTATAGTCGCCAAATTTTTTGCAGTTTCATAAATAGACAAATCAGCCGTAGACCAAATATGGCGCCATTTATTTTGTTAACAAAGGCTCCGTATTCGGCAGTTTATTACAGTATTTTTTTCTAAACGTCTCGAAACTTTTTTCCTTGTAATTAAAAGACCAGTAACTTAATTTAAATACTTCAGAAAATTTTCCACGAATTTTATAAAACAAGCTAAATGTTAAAACTCTATCAGTAATGGTACATATTGTTGGGTACTCAAGACTTGTTCATAATATTCTCAAAAGTACGTATACTAAAACTATATAATTTACTGAAGGTTTTAATTAATTAGCACTATATAATTAACGTGCATAATGGACGACTAGTTTCATTTTTATCACAATAATTTAAAGGTCAAAATACCAAACAAATTATGTTCTTAAATGTAAAATAAATATGTACCATTACTTAGATAAATTTAAATAAATATATATTGGTATTAAGTTAAAATTAGCAATAGTAATATGTGAGAGAAATACGGAACGTGTGTGTGTGTGAAATAACACAAAAGGCTACTTATTAAAACACATGCAAAAATAAATTAAATATTTTTAGACATACAGAAACACTAAACTCAATGAACTTAATTAAGTAAATATTTGCTTACCTCAAGAATAATCAACATAAAAGGCGAAAATATATTCTTTTTCAGTAAAATATAGTGACATGTTCTATGAATGTCCCCAAATACCAGAATTGAACACTCTGTAGTATTAAATCTCATAAATGCAACGTTTATTTACATTATGGAAGACACACACTCATTATCATGAAAAGGTAAGCTAGTATTGATCAATGTCCATAGAAATATTTACTCTTGCATAAATAACACTATAAAAACTTCCAAATTAGCAAAAATGGATATTCTAGATTTACTGCGGAATTAGTAAATGAATATTTCAATTCACGTTATTTACGAAACAAATGTTTGCCCAACTACAAATGGATTGAATTTATTGATCACAACTTCAGTTCATTCCGCATTCGTACAGTTTAAGAGATAAAATTTGGGCAAAGCAAAGCATATTAATGAAAATCAAATTTGCCTGCAATATTACAGAATCCTTTTCTTTACATATGAAAAGACAAGGAAGAACTAATCATAAAGAATAAAAAAACTTAACTTCCTTTAATTAAGAAGTCAGAGCTGGATAGTCAGAAAATACCGAGTAAAGGTAATTAGTCACAAGCTAAATAAAATGAATGTTTTATTCAAATGAAATGCTTGCGTAATCGTAAAGAGAAGGCGATACTTAATGTAACCAGAAAAAGAACTAGACACTTGTAAGAGAGATTTCCAATAAAGTAACTTGCTTAAAAACAGCTCTGCAACCAGCAAGCACGAACATAAAATCTTTTATAATATTAAATAAAAATAATTTAGGATATATTACGGATAAAGTAATACTGTACAAACATTCGTGCAAATTTCGTTGTATTACTGCATAAATTAGCATTATTATATATCTATATAGCAATGTACGAACGCGTATGCAAACATACATAACATAAAATACCTTCCCTGTATGAGCAAATTTTTGCTTATCTCATTCGTGGCTATTTCATTTGCTACGAAATGCGAATTCTTTCGCATTTATAAGACGATTTCTTTAACGAACGAAGTAGCTCACTTAAGTTACATATGTGTCTCATTTAAAACACAATTTACAACACAAGTGATTTAAATACTATAAAAAGACATCATAATAAGCCTGGAGACGTTATAATTCTCCGGTATATTGCGTAATGAACATAAGCACACAATTTCACGTCATCCGTATGTAGAAAAGATTGCTTATTTTTCTCTAACGAAATCTTGAACGGAATCATAAGATGGATTTTTATCTGCGTTGTCAACAGCTTCAGAAAGGCAAAGCGAACATCAGAACTGCATATATGCCAGAGCGCATTCCCAAAATATTAAAGTGGAACACCTGACAGGCTGTTCGGTATTTGCATTTAAATTAGTCTGCTGTCGACACGTTTTTGAGGGATAAATACTAGAGCTAATGTAAATGTGATTTCCCAAAATTTAAGCAGACTACCTATTAACCACGGGAACACCGAGGGCTACATTCATGATTAACCCAAAACCATGGTAATCCGGAAAGAAATTTAAAAAAGCAAAGGAAGAGGAAAAAGCCCTATTAATAATTAACACAAAAATACTATTAACGTTTTATCTTTTTAAGGCATTTTATATGTAACTAAATCAGCATTCAACAGAAGAACACATTCCAAAACAAGAAGAATAATGATTTTTCAACTTTTGATTTTAGAAGTTAATAGGAAACAAAAAGTTTACGGTGCGCTTAATTTATAATTGCGATTCAGTAGTTTATTTTTAACGGATGATTTAACAGTGTTTATTTTAACGGATAATTTAACAATGTTTACGGACTCCAGATTATGTACAACTAAAAACGAATAAGTTACGTAACGTGTGGATAAAACCAGTTTCTAAATATTATGATATCATCAGTTATCATTGCTATCCTACTTGTAGTCGGTGTTATAAATTGATTGCTGGCGCCGTTAGGTGGCGCTTTGAAGGTCTTGTCTCTGTTGATATTCTGTAACTTGCTTTAGTTTGATGGAAGATCGCAGGCGTTAAGCCTAATAACGATGAAGTCGTGTGCCTAATAATAATGCTTGTAAACCAGTGTATTATATTATAAATAAAATATGTGTGTATTAATAACGAAGCAGATTATCACTTACCTCTGGAATCAATGCTTTCTGATGGTAATGGAATAAGTTATTACAGTCGGTAAAGTCTTCATGTTTTTGTATTTCCCGCAAAACTTTTACTTTATCCTGACTGTTTTTGACAATAAATTTTCCGCCTTATTCTGCAACAAATAAACATAAAGATTTTAGATAATTCTCGTTAATCTTTTCCCGGTTATCGACAGTTGACTGTACTTCCCCAAACGGGGTCTTTTGCGCCTGAAGTAGTAGTGGTAGACTAGGCATCTAACTAAAATTTGCAGGAGCAATCGAATTTTACATTAACTAAGTATCTGAGAGAAAAATCAGGAATGCACTGAAGCTAACTGGAAAAGAGAGATTTGGTTTTATGTATCGGCTTTCCCAGCTCCGTATCTGACATAAAGACATTCGTTGAACGAATTAAGATTAATATTAAGATACACTGAAGGAAAAAGTTAAATTCCCAGCCACTGTATAAGCAAGGAAGTACTTGAGCTATTTGGTTATGCGATTTGGCTGAGGGAATTACTTTTCACAAAGTTTTGCAACAGTATTTGTTGCTTTATTATCTTTATTTCGTCCACAAAGACATCTATAATTTTCCAGCAAGATCTTGTTAGGCCACAAACTACATGCTCCACCACGTATCTACAGTGGACCTATTCTTAGACTAGGTCCCAAATCCTTGAATATCTGTGGCGGAACTCAGATCACGGTAAAAACATGAATATTCTTATACCAGAAGCTTGCATCAGTATTCAGGAGAAATTTCGATTTCTCAATATTCAAGGACACCGCTGACGCATATGTTGCAATTTAAAATCTATGAAGTCATGAGTGAGAGCTAAATATTGACACTTAAAATTATTCCTTTCTAACTTGAGAAAAGTGAAGTTTTCAAATATGTAGTTGGATAATAACTGGACTGTATAGGAATATTTTTTAGTGTTCTGTTTGTTAAATAAATCTTTTACAATCTTGGACGAGTATGTAAACGTTAAATAAAATAAAATAAAAGTGTACATTTATTTACATGCCAGGTTTCGTACATTTACTTCCAAAGTAAACATTTAGCTTGCCGGTGTGCGTAATTCTTATCTAAATAATCTTGTAATGCAAGTTTCTTCACATAAAAACTATATCCTTTCTCTTGATTTCTCAATTTTAGAAAAATGCATTCTAAAATGCCACTAATTGTATTACAGGGTTAAAAAATTTAATTTTTGTTTGCGTCTCAGGGTACATATTCTCTGTAATCCGTCAGAGCACACCGACATGTTTCTTTAAGATAACCTCATTCGTCTTAGTCATGGCAATTATCGTTAACTATTGTTGAACAAACAGGCATTGTCTGTCTTTTCTCATTGTCATTCGCATGGTCATAATTGTAGTTGATTACAACGTGCGAATTTCAGTTAATTTTATGTCACATCGTATTTCAAGCAAAAATGCGAAAGCTGATGAAAATGGCATTCCCGAAAGCGAGCAGTGTGTTATCAGGGAAACATAATGGGTTTGAGAATAATTAAATTATTTAAGAAGTTCCACAGAAGGTATTAAAACGAAATGGAGAAAGATTTAAAACAGCATGTTTTAAAAAAAGCATACTGATATATATCCTCTATAGATATTGTATATATAGATTGTAATTCTTAGTTTATTTATATATAGATTGTAATTCTTAGTTTATTTATATATAGATTGTAATTCTTAGTTTATTTATATATAGATTGTAATTCTTAGTTTATTTATATATAGATTGTAATTCTTAGTTTATTTATATATAGATTGTAATTGTCAGTTTATTTATATATAGATTGTTATTTTTAGTTTTCTATACTGGTATTCTTAATTTTTACTTTATTGGATTTTTAGAAAGAGTATTTAATGTTTTCATTTGATCATATTATATTATATATATATATATATATGTAATAGAAGCAAACTTAGAAGTAATGAACAGCTGGAATTTTGATGTCGTAGAATGCTGAAATGCCGGTCCACAGTAAATAGGAAACTGGCAGCCGAGAAAGATAAAATCTCTTATTTTATTTCAGTAAACATGTTGCGGACATAAACAAATTGGCACATTATTTCTGCCTATTTCAAGACGTTTACATGATTTTAAACTTTGCAGTATGAAGGAAGCAATAGACAGCACTCCAGCTATGCCGAAGACAGCAGCGAGCAACTGCGTTGTTTAGTGTGAAATCTTAATTCAGAAAAGTTAGTTTGAGTTCTCAATGCATTTTGATTTCATAATTAATACTGCAGTAAAATTATTATTGATTGTTTAAGTTCTAGTTCCATTTACTTCATCAGAATTACGGAAGAATCATATGACATGGATTAATCTCGAAATGACGCAGTGCAGACAAGGATTACTATTTTTAGACTAGAGAAGGGAAATTAATTTGCACTGCTAATTTAAATTCCATACATATATTCTTAGCTAGGAGTATTTCTGTTTCATTTATATGAATATATACATATATAATCAAATTAATGAAATATATGTATATATATATATATATATATATAATCAAATGAATGAAATTTGAAAAACTTCTATCTAAAAATTAAATAAAATAAAAATTAAGAGTGCCAGTAAAGAAAATTAAGAATTACAATACGAACATTACATAAATTCCAGTCTACAAAGCTGTAATAGGTAACTAACGACGAACGGGTTAAATAAAAATTAATTTAAAATTTGATTTTATAAAGACCAAAAGATAAAATAAAAATAACTTTGAAATTTTGTAAAAGAAAAAGTAACAGATGGAAGAAATTGTCTTACAAGCTGTAGCGAATAGTTTATCCAACAGATGGCAGTATCTGCCAAGCTCCTTTGGTAATTGTCATTGCGCATGCGCAAGCGGAGTGTAAAAAGAAGTATGTTATTAGGAGAATGAGCTTTCGTTAATAATGTTGCTGCGCGTTTTTGCTGTGTAAATAAAAGTATATTTTTATATCATAGATGTTCTTTACTCTCTAATGCGAAGCACTAGGTTAGTGCACGAATCTCTTCTGATTCAGAAACCATTTTTAAACCGTGGATCACCACAATAAAAAGTGGCGTCCGCGACAGGACGCATTAGTTGGGTAAAGGACACTTTTGATGGTTTAACAGCAGAAATGGAAGCCTTGAAAGTAAGAAGAATACCACTGCGTGCAGCCTTCACGAAAGCATATAATAGCTTACATGGACATTTGAATGAGTCAGAATTGAACAGTGATGTTCTATTATCGTCCCTGGAAATCCTGGAAGATAAAGGAATTCGACTACAACAGTTGGATGAAGAAATATTGGATCTCCTATCAAAATCGAAAGAAGTCTCGCAAGAAGAATATACTAAAGAATTTGAGTCATGTGAGACTTACAAGGAGAAATTAATAGCAGCCAGGATGAAAGTGAAGCAAATCACTGTGAAACTAGAGAAAAATTTGCTGACTCATGCATCGGTAAATGAAACCAGAACTGTTGATTCAAGAACAACGGCAACGAATTTGAAGCTTCCGAAAATAAATTTGATTGAATTTACAGGTGATCCACGACAATGGTTGAATTTCTGGAATACCTTTAGTAAGATACACGAAGATCCAGTGCTAGATGATCATTTGAAATTCGTATATCTGATCCAGGCTACTGCTGCCAAATCGAAAGCACGGGAAATAGTGCAGAGTTTCCCGACAACTAAAGAAAATTATCCGAAAGTCATCGAACATTTAAAGAATCGTTTTGGACGTGAAGATATTCTTATACAAGTGTACGTTCGGGATTTATTGAATCTTGTGTTGATAAATAATAATACAACCAAAAAGGACTTTGCGCTATCATCGTTGTACGACAGTTTAGAAACAAAACTGCGTGCTCTGGAATCTCTCGGTGTGACTGAAGATAAATACGCTAGTGTTATTTTTCCGTTAGTTGAATCTTGCCTGCCCCCTGACATCTTACGCGTGTGGGAGAGGGAACGGGAGAGCTCGTCACAACAAGGTAAGAGCGATCTTGAATCTATTCTTCTGTTTTTGAAAAATGAAGTGATATCTGAAGAGAGAATTAAATTAGCGCGTTTTTCTTTTGATAAAAGTAGAAAATCTAAAAGTTACATTAATGATGAGTCTAATATTCCTACTTGTAATGATTTGTATACAGGAGACAAATTTAAAGAAAATGCTCCTATTAAGAAAGTTGAGGAATCGTGTTTATTTTGTGATAAGCCACATTTAACAGAAAAATGTTTTAAAGCTAGTACGCTTACATATCAGGATAAAAAAGATTTAATATTTAAGAAGGGTTTATGTCTATTATGCTTGAAGAAAAACCATATTTCTCGTAACTGTAAGTCCAAGGTTAAGTGTTTAATTTGCCAGAAAAGGCATTTGGCAGTAATGTGTCAACAAGTTCCTTCTCAATTGAAAGAGACTAAACAAGTAGAGCCTGTGGCGAAAAACGAGGTCAATGTTTTGGCTAGCAGATCCGCGAGCTCCGATGTGTTACTACAAACATTAATCGTAAGGGTAAAAAATGGCAACAGGGAAAGGATAGTCAGAGGGATTATAGATACGGGTTGCGAGAGAAGTTATTTAACGAAAGATATTACAGATTCTTTGAAATGTAACAGTGTTGGTGAAGTGAAATTAGTTCATAAATTATTCGGAGGTGTAGAAACAAAAGAAAAATTGCATTCTAAATATATAGTTAATTTGAGTAGCCTTGATAATAAATATGTATGTAGTGTGCATTGTTTAAGTGAATCTGTTATCTGTTCTGATGTTAAGAAAATACCTAAAGGTCCTTGGTTGAAAGAACTTCGTAAATTAAATATTCAAGTGTCAGATGTAGAGGGTAATGCTCTCGAAAACGAAAGTGACATTAAATTGTTGATAGGTTCTGATATTGCTGGAAAATTATTCACCGGAAATATTAAATGTTTACAAAATGGTCCGGTCGCGATGGAAACAAGTTTGGGATGGATTTTAATGGGTAAAATTCCAGCGAAGGAATCTTCGGGTATAAATGATTCTCTTGCATGTGTTTCTTTATTGCTAAACGAAAGATCAGCAGAAAACTTGTGGAAGTTAGACGTTATTGGTATAAATGACCCAGTTGAGTCTAAAACGAAAGCTGAAATTCATGAGGAGACCATGCAATATTTTGAGGAAAATTTGAATTTGGATTCAGACGGGAGATATGAAACTGCATTACCTTGGGTACTGGACCCCTCTCGCTTGTCTAATAATAAAACGTTGGCAGAAAAACGCCTGACTAATACGCGAAGGAAATTATTAGATTCGAATCAAATTAAAGTTTATCAGGAAGTATTTAAAACTTGGTTGAAGGAACGAATTATTGAAGAGGTAAATGAAGGCGAAGTAGATAGAGAGCACTATTTGCCTCATAGGCCGGTTTTTAAAGAATCTAGTGAAACTACGCGAGTAAGGCCAGTTTTTGATGCTTCGGCACACGCCAAAGGAGAACTTTCCTTAAATGATTGTCTTGAGAAAGGTCCCAACCTAATAGAAATAATTCCAACATTGTTGAATCGTTTTCGGAAATATCCTCTTGCAGTAATTTCAGACATTGAGAAAGCTTTCTTGCAGATTGGTATAAGAGAGAAGGATAGAGATTATTTGCGTTTCTTTTGGAAAGGTGCAGAAGAAGAGAATACTAAAATTTACAGACATTGTCGCGTGGTTTTTGGGCTTAACTGTAGTCCATTTTTGTTAGCCGCTACGTTGAACTATCATTTAAATCGTGCCCCTGATCAGTTTGCAGTTACAGCCAACATTTTGAAGGAGTCCTTCTATGTTGATAATTGCCTGACTAGTTTTAAGAATGTTGAAGAATTGAATAGATTTGTATTAGAATCGAGAATGTTATTGTCACTGGGAAAGTTTAATCTTAGAGGATGGCAGTCGAATTGTGAAACCGAAATAATTCCCAACTCTAAATTAGATACATTCGTTTGCGTTCTAGGGTTAAATTGGGATTTGAAGGATGATACTCTTTCTTGTAAAATTGAGTCACTAAAGAAAGAGGAGATTGTCGCGAGTAAACGAACACTCCTTTCTTGCGCGCATAAGTTATTTGACCCAGTAGGCTTCCTTTCTCCCGTTACCCTGTTCCCAAAGGTGATATTGCAAGAGTGTTGGAAATTACGATTAAATTGGGATCAAAAATTGCCAGAACATTTAGAAAAGAAGTCCATACAATGGGTAAAGGAAATGAAACTGCTGTCTGATGTCAAAATTCCTAGATGGCTTAATATTGACAGATCGGTTAACGAAGATGTAAGTCTTCATGTTTTCAGCGATGCCAGCAAGCATGCCTATGCTACCTGCATTTTCTTAAGAGTGAAGACCGAAAATAAGGTTTATTTAAATTTTGTGCAAGCACGCACTAGAGTTAAGCCTTTAAAGAGTATATCCATTCCTCGTTTGGAATTATTATCCTGCTTAATCGGAGCACGCTTGGGACGTATGGTCTTTTCAGATTTGAACATGCCAAATTTAAGAACATTCTTCTGGACTGACTCAACAACCGCTTTGTGCTGGATCCAGCGAGACGTACGGTTGGGAACTTTCGTTTGGAATCGTGTCCAAGAAATCAGAACACTTACAAAAATAGAAGATTGGCATTACATCCCTTCGGAGCTGAATGCCGCCGATCTCCCTTCTAGAGGCTGTTCAGTTAAACAGTTTTTGCTGTCGAAATGGTGGGAGGGCCCATCATGGCTATTAGAACCAGAATCGTCATGGTCAAGAGGCACCGATTTGCCGGACGAAGAGATCATAAATTCAGAAAGGCGTAAATCAGTATTGACAACTCTTAACAAAGATTCTAAACCTGACAATTGGTATTACAGGTACTTTTCATCCATAAAGAAAATTGTACGCATGTTAGGTTGGATTCTTAGGTTTTACTTTAAATTACGAAGAATTACAAACGAAACCTCCAAAATTTTGTCAGTTTCGGAAATTGAAAGAGCTGAGATAACTCTTATGTTATTGGTTCAAAGAGAATCATTTAAGAGTGTGAACGATGATAAAATTAAAGACCTCAGACCTATAGTTGATCGTGATGGTTTGATCAGAGCTAAAACCAATATTTCTTATCGCGACGATACTGATGACTTTAAGTTTCCTGTCATTTTGCCATCTGATCATGCAGTAGTAAACTTACTAATAATGAATGCACATAATGAGCTGCTGCATGCTGGTACTTCTATGGTGATGTCTCATTTGCGGGAAAAGTATTGGATCCTCAAAACTCGTAAGACAGTACGAAACTGCATTAGAAAATGTGTTAAATGTCAAAGATTTAAATCCAAAAGCTGTGATGTAACTCCAGGAATTTTGCCGAAAGATAGAGTACGTGATGCAAATGTTTTTGAGATAGTGGGTGTCGATCTGGCAGGACCCCTCTACCTTAAGGATGGTCGAAAAGCTTATATTGTTCTTTACACATGTGCGGTCTATAGGGCCATTCATCTGGAGTCAGTAACATCCTTGACAACTGAAGCTTTTTTCCAGTCATTGAGACGTTTCATTTCTCGTCGCGGAAGACCATCTTATAATATACTCAGACAATGGCAGTAATTTTAAAGGAGCGGAGAGCCTTCTGCATACAATTGATTGGGAGAGTCTGCGATCAAAAGCCGCTGAGCAAAGAATTCAGTGGAAATTTATTCCTCCTTCCGCACCTTGGTGGGGCGGTTGGTGGGAACGTTTAGTTCAAATGGTGAAACAGATTCTGAGAAAAGTTCTAGGTCGTGCTGCCCTGGATTACGAGGAGTTGGTTACAGTACTATGCGACTGTGAGAGAGTAATCAATACTAGGCCACTTACCTACGTGTCGGAAGACGTTGAAGATTCATCCCCATTAACTCCAGAAATGTTCTTGCGGGAGATTTCCAAATCAGGAGTACCTGATATCGATACAGTGGATAAGGAAAAACTGAGTAAACGAGCTAAGTATCTACAAAAGGTGAGAGAACAACTTAGAGCAAGATTCCGTGTGGAATATCTAGGATAGTTACGTCAGCAGTCCATTAAAAACTCTATAGCTAAACCTCTCCAGGTGGGTGAAATTGTTCTACTTGAAGATAACAACAAAAAACGTGGTTTTTGGAACCTGGCGCGTGTCATAAAGCTGCTACCTGGTCGTGATGGACAAATAAGACTTGCTGTCATAAAAACAGAGACTTCTGAGTTTCTGAGACCAGTGCAAAGACTGTACAGACTTGAGCTGGATAACCCAGTCCAAAAGGATATGACTGAAAATATTCCTATGACTACCAGCAGTGGTAGAACTGTGAAACCAGTGATACGTCTGTGAAATGTTTTGTACTTGTTTGAATACTTTTTAATAATTTGATTTATTTTTATTTTTCTAGGTTTAGTATTATCTGTTAATATGTCTAGAAAATTATGGAATGCTGCAATGGTATTTCAATTTATTTACCTGGAATGCAGGTAAATTTGTATTTCAATTTAATTAGAACATCTTGGTAGGCATAATTTTATACTTCAGTATTGTATACTGTACTATTATGCATATATTATACTTAACAGATGTGTGAATTTACCTCCCAGTAAATTCAGGTGGGAGGAATATGTAGCGAATAGTTTATCCAACAGATGGCAGTATCTGCCAAGCTCCTTTGGTAATTGTCATTGCGCATGCGCAAGCGGAGTGTAAAAAGAAGTATGTTATTAGGAGAATGAGCTTTCGTTAATAATGTTGCTGCGCGTTTTCGCTGTGTAAATAAAAGTATATTTTTATATCATAGATGTTCTTTACTCTCTAATGCGAAGCACTACGTTAGTGCACGAATCTCTTCTGATTCAGAAACCATTTTCAAACCGTGGATCACCACACAAGCACTAGCTAACAGTTGTGGAATAGCAAAATAAATTGAGATGCATAAAATACATAAATGCGAACACAAATTATAGTAATATAACAGATAATTTACCGAAAAATGAACAATTAAAAAAGTAGCGAAGAAACGTGGACTCATCAGGGGGAGTTAGCTTATTTCACCCTCTTCCCAAATGCTCAGACATCGCGTATCGTCCTTGCCGTTCATATCTAATTTAAAAATTTTCATAATTAAATATTCAATTCCCCAAATTTAGTTAACTCATATGTATGTCACGAATTCGCTTAAATGGTGTAAATCAATTAAAAATAATTTGGAACAATCTTATAAAATGAAAAAAGTCATTTAAAAATGTAAAAAAAACATTAGAACAATATGCAAGCATCAAATCAATAATGTGATAAAAAATGTAAAAATGTGTAAATAAAACATGAAAATGCCAATGTTAACAAAAAAGAGAATACACTGTATTTACAAAAATATTCAATTAAATGAAATTGTCGTATTTAAAAAATAATAAATTAGGCCAGAATAACTCTTAAAAGCTATGATAAACTTACTTCAGTACATCGTACGTTGTAAACTAACAACGAACGAGGTTTTTTCTTACTTTGAAGGGCAGACGACATACCCAGGGTGATGAGGGTCTCCCGTCCCTTTTCCCCAACCACCATTCACTCGAGAGGACCTTCCACTCGTATTATTGTTTAGGGCGTTTCTATCTAGGGCTTTTAGTATTTATTATATTAAATACTAGATGAATTTTGGTAAAAGTATTAACTAAATACGTGTTCCATTTAACTACATGATAAATTGATTTTTAATCCAATAATTATTTTAAGTAACACAATTTTTAAGTAAAAAGTATATTTTTAATAGAAACCTCTTTCATAAATATTTGTTCTTAATTTGTTATTGAACACTGAAATTTATTTGAAGCCAATTGCATAAGTTTTATTATTTCCCCAGATTCATAAGCAGTGAAAGTACTCTTTTTGGCCTTACAAACGTCCATTTCTAATTTTCTAAACGTCCATTTCAAAAATGCATATAATTAGATGTGCATTCATTACGAATTAGCTTGCATATTCTCTGATGTTAGAGTAATAGGAAAAGAGAGAATTTCGATAAAAATATGTTCTCATACTTCAAGCAATCTTTCTCAGCTTATGCTTCAAGAGAACATTTCCTTCACAGGAAATCTCTTCAGTTTTGCATTTTTCGAAGACGTCATGCATGTTACTAGAAACTACATTTATTTTGTCGATGTAGAAAATATGGTGAAATGACGAACTCTTCACGAATGCAACAAAAGTTCAGAATTTGAGTTCTTCGAGTACAAACTCAAATGTTTCATTTTGTAAGTCAAGAAATCGTTTATGCAAAGAGAAACCACGAAGTGTAAACAAATGTGTTTTGATTCATGCCTGAGATGTTGTCTAAGAATATGTTTTAGGGAATGAAAAGAGGAATACATAAACAAGAATAGGAAAAATATTAAAGTCAAGATCAGTAACATTACAATAGGAGTGTTAGTTACACTCCATGCTTCTCAGTACCATGGAATATCTATACTCTTCGATCGAATAACAGTTTAAAAATGCACTGCATATTCTATGAAATGTACAGGATTAAATATATAAATAAGAATATATATGACTCCATTATATCAAACTTTTTTTTTAAATTAAATGTATTTACACTTTTTAAGTAAATGTTTTGTTAGGGTTTATAAAAAGTTCAGTTTATCTTCTTACTAAAAACTACTTTTATTCTCAAGTGGAATAATACTATTATTAAAAACACATATTTTCTTTTTCGGCATCAGATTGCTGTTTAAAACAGCTGTTTATAAAGGCACAGAGCTTTGCAGATAGAGATATTACAATTTTTCTGTTCACTAATGGAAGGAGAAAACACTTTTTTATAATATAAATATTTTGTTAGTTCACTTTTATTGAAATTAAAATTTTAAATAAATAAGAATGGAGAATATTTTATTTTTAATTATCTAAAATTGAATTTTTTAAGTAATTGCTAGTTGCGTTTATGAATTGTTTCTAACGATAAAGCTTTTGTAAATGGCATGACTAAGGGTATTAATGACTGCTTTTCATATACTTGGAAAACTATTTCAGAAATTATAAAAAACGAATGCAATTATGCTCTAAATTTGGTGCTGTGAGTTTAAGTTCCGAAAACAAGCATGCCAGTTTTACTTCATTATCCGTCACTTGTATCGACGATTCAATCTGTTAAATATTTTGGCTCTCCTAGATAGGGACTGTACTTTTATAATACCCTCATTTTTCGATTTCAATATTATTCGGTGCCTCGCAATGGTAGTCTTCACTCAGTTTGCGGTGTGTGTTCATTCGCCACCACTAATTGGCATGTAGTATATGGTCATATGCCATTTCACAGTCACTTCATTTGATCGGGATGCATACCGAATGACGTACAAGTGACGCAATTTATGTTTCAGTCTGTGTTCGGTGATTAATGGCAACATGGCGAACTTTTATTATTTATATTATATACATGCTAAAATATATATTGTTACGAATTATGTACATATGCATATAATTTAAGTGAAATTATAGTTGAAATTTTAGTGTTTTTTTTTTTTTTTATTATTATTTGTGTGTGTGTGTGTAACGTAACATCAAAATATAAGACGATGATCTACCGGAAAAATAAGAATGAAGGAGCAAGTCTATTTAACATTGAGGAAATGGCTATCTCGCTAAATTGGCGAGATATCGCTAAGCTGGCGACTAATTTTGTAAGGTATTTCTCCTACCTTCTTGGCGTGCCTTCGTCGTGTGGTGGTCTGCACACTGAGCCGGTATTCCAGAGGTCCGCAGCTCGATTCCTGGCGAAGACATTGTTGATTTTTCATCTCTCCTGCTTCGAAGTAACCTAATGTCTCTACAATTTCGCCAAAAGCAGCCAAACTTGGAGTACGTTTGGCAGTATTTTTGTCCGGTAGGAAACATTTCATAGTTCTGGAACTTTCTACAAAAATTTCGTACAGCTGTTACAAGTATCACAAAGTATAGTCAGTAATTACTTCAAAGACAACGTTTAAGACAACATCATTAAAGCGAACGTTCGCTAACGTTAAAGGGCATTTAAAAGACGAAGCTGCCTCGGATATCTCATACTTTGAATTAAGCTCTGAACTAATAAGAACTGACAGCAGATGCTGTCTTCGGTCTTACAAAGTTTTCACCCGGCGCTGAGAAATCCCCAGGGTTCAAGTGCAGAATCACCCACTTATTTGTTTGGCGCTTTTTACAAGAGTAAGAAGAATTGAATTTTTGTCAATTTTCTTTGACTTTTTAAGTGAAAATATGTCGATGTGTACATGAATAAAATCAAGGGAGTGTACAATGCTATTTTTGTGCAATTTTTTGTGCAATTTTTTTGTGGGATTTTTTAAAGTGAAAATGGGTCGATGTGTACATGGATACCGAATATATGCAATTCTTAAAAACGCCCCAAGCTGTGGTGATTCTGCTCTTTCCCCATTCCTAGTAAATTCTGTATCTAGAAACTACTGGAAAGCATATACGGTTGTAATTACATCTCAAGTACGGATACGGTTACAGTTGCATATGTAGATGAATTACAGTTATTCAATTGTGATACCCGACACTGTTAAACAGGAAACGGACCCAAATGTCGTCAAATGGTCACCAAGTTTTGCGATAGAATTAGTCGCCAAAACCGTCGCCACCTTGGAGATATCTTGCTAATTTAATGAGATAACCATTTATTCAGTGTTAATTAGCTTGTCCCTGTATTCTTATTTTTCTGGCACAGCATGGTCTCTTTAGATTTTGATGCTACATTATACACACACACACGCACACACATCAAATAAAAACTACAATTTTATATATAATTTCCCTAAAACTAGCTACATATTTACAAAATTCGTAACAGTATGAACATTTACTTTCTTTTTCACATTTGGATTATTATTTTGCAGTTTTTTTAACAGTCGCAAAATGATTTAGAAATACAAAAATTTAAATTTATGCATTGATTTTTTAAAAATAAATCATAATGCTAAAATTATTACTAATTAATGTTCGCTTCTGTTACGATTATAATAGAAGTGAGAACTGTAACGTTAGCAAACAAAATTAATTTTGCCATTAAAATAACAAGAATAAATATTATTTACACATTTCGGAAAACAAGAATCTTTATTATAAATTCTTAAGTAATTTTGTTTCTCTAATAAGTTCCAAAAATTTCTTAAATATTTTTAATAAGGCATTTAAAAAGTATACTTTCCTTTTTACCTTAAAAAACCAAAAATGAATATGTTTTAGATTTTTCTTAGTAAAAGATTTGTAGAGTTCTACTGTAACTAGAAGCTTGTATTGAAGTTCTGCAAATCCTATTAAACTGATAGCTATCACCGCTAAGTCCAACTTTTGCAACTCTCCAACAGGATATATTAAAAAACGGTTATCGAAGCTTTCTAACAGTGATAGCATCGAACTGTTACTGTCGAAATTGCTCAATTGTTTCACTGATGTACACATAGTGTCTTGATGCCGTAGTAGTCTTGGAGAGGGGGCAGGCTAAAAGTGGTGTTGTCTTGGGACATAGTTCGTGACAAAGTTGCGCTTCAAATTAAGGTTCTACTGTAACTAAACGCTTGTAAAAATGTCCAGTGTACTCTACAAGACAGCGAGTTGGAAATTACTGAAGAAGGATACAAATTACTGAAGAAGATTAAAATAACCTTTTAATTTAACTTAAATTGAACAGAACAAGGACAGTTTGTTCATTAGAAGTTCGGTGCTACAGAAGAAACTTTCACTATTTATAGGTATTTTAATCTACATACCCAGAAAGTTAAATTCAAATCTAAATAAGATAGACTTACTTACATTCAAATGTAAGTAAGCCACATAAAATAGATTACTTGAGCTGGCTCGGAATTTTGCAGGAGCGTATTTCAAAACATTGTATAGCAAAACAGTAAATCCGGAATATAACTTTAAGCAGAACTGGCGAGGGAAAATAAGAGTAAGATGCGGTTGACACCCTCTGCTTAAAAAACTTAATGAAACATGCTTTTCGTTTTTTTTTTTTTTTTTTTTTTTTTTTTTTTAATATGAATCAGAAACGTCTTACTACATTTCCAAAAGTGTTGCTTTAAATAGATTATTTCTGATGTAGCTGCATAATGTCCTAATATTTATGACGTCTTTATTAAGGTATATTTCGGGAAAAATTCTGGAGTACATGATGTAACGAATCATCCAAATGTTTAGGAGTTATCTAGAAAATGATGTTTTCCAATAGTATGTTGTTTCTGAATTAATGTTAACAATTATTTATTATATAAATATTTTCTTTTTCTTCTTTTAGTCATCAAACAAAGGTTCGAACCTCAAGTATACGACAACTTTGTTGTTCGAGGTAACACGGCAGTACTTCAGTGTCAGTTGCCAAGTTTCGTGCGCGAGTACGTTACTGTCGATTCGTGGATAAGAGATGACAAACAAGTTCTGAAAAGGAATGACATGAGGGGTAAGTAGTTTTAATATAATTTTGATGTAATAAGGAATATATGAGTAAATATATTCCTTTTATGCTCTAAACTATTGCAATACATTTCCTCAAACAATGTAAGAAAACGCAAAAGCCTAAATTATAAATACTGTTAATTTTGTGTAAAACTGTAATCCAAAAATTATAGATAAATACAAAATATTTCAGAAAAAATAAAGGTTTTAGTTAAAATACAATTTTTTCCCTCGTTAGTGATCATAGGAGATATCACTTATAAAAATGTAAATGACTGTTTTTAACTTATCCACAAAGTTAAACTTTTGAGCTTGCATTTAATAAATTTAGTTTTCAAAATTGAAAAATCATTTAAAAATATTTATCATGTAAAATAAAATCAGTTTTGGAAGTCAAATTATCATATTAATAAATTTTCTGAATTATGATTATTCTTCGCATATTTTCAATGAAGTTTTAGTAAAAAGGGGCAATTTGAGCAGGAGGACTATTAAATTCGTTTTGACATTTTGCATTGATTCACTATTAACGGGGAATCACTTTTTAAATTGTTGCCACCAAATATTAGAGCCCTCTATTATTATTAAAGAAATTAAACAATGAACAATCTGCATAAATGTATGTATGTTTCTCGCATTGTGGTGAAACAACGGTACCTAGAACCCATCAAAGTTTGAGTAAGGTACGTCTTCACCCGAATCTGGAAGATCTAATTTGGAATTTGTTTTATTATCAATTTCGTGTTTTGTAACACTTTAACAAAAACAAAAAAGAAAAAACTACACGATTTCAAAGCCAGCATTTGCAACATTGTGCGGAATTGTCGTCGGAATACTGTGTGTCGGAAATTATAAAGATATGCTCATTTAAAAATTATTTGGCGATATTACTGTTGAATGGAATTTTATGGTTTAAGTGCGAAGAACATGATATTTAATAAATAAAAGTAACACACAAAACGTTAAAAAACGCCCCTTTGGGCGTAATGTAAAATTTGAAAGTTCCAGATTTATATTTTATTATTTTATTTTATATGTGATTTAAAAAAGAATCGTTATAACTTATTCCATAATTTTGTGTGATTAAATTTATATGTTAGCCACAAAGATAATTGTATTGCGTTATGTTTTCATTCCAAAGCATTGAGATTATTACGTGACTTCTTAATCTCTGTAATAAAACTAAAGTTATAGTTATTACTAGTGAAACTATTGTTTCAGGTTATATTTAAAGTAAGGTTTGATTAAATTTTCTTTGTAATGCGTATTTAAGTTTTAAATCTAAGCTGATAACCACACTGCCCTCCAAAAGTTAAGGAACAGCATGTTTTTCACAGATCACCATTAAATACACAGTTCATATGCATGACGGTAACGATGTATAAAAAATATGTACAAAAACAATAGCTACTACTTTTGATGAATACTTATATAGAAGTTGTTGAAAAAATGCAAAAATTGTAATTTTTTTTCACGAGTGTTGATCTTCAGTTGTTGTTACAGTTTCGTGGACAATATTCAGGAAAGTTTAATATGTCCAGGACAAGTCGTTTGCCCGATTCGCTGAGGTGGCGGGCGATCGAATGGAAATGGGGATGTAACAAGATGATGCCGCTAGACGTCTCAATGTCTCTCGTAGTGTGGTCCACCGACTATGGAATCAGTTTGAATCCAAGGATTTTGTGTCTAGAAGACATACTCCAGGCAGACCTAAAGTTACAATACCTGCGGGAGACTTTTACTTAGCTCTTTCGGCCGAAGGAGGTGTAACATTACCTCGCTTCTACTGCCATGAGCTGAGGCACATTACTGTGACTCAGCTCATGGCAGATCATTTATTGGCAACATTAACAGCAATCTCAGCTATTATATTGCGAACAGGCTTACACAATGTCTGCATGCAAGACGACCAGTTGTTTGTGTCCACTTGGACGAGGACACAACTCTCGGAGCGAGACAGCTTCCATCCTACGGTGCAAGTTCCCGATCGGAATTAGTGCCGAACCGTCCACTGACGACATCGACCGTCTGGCGACCCCACAGAACAAGGGTAGACAAGGCAGTAGCAGTACGGTCCCTGCCGAGCCATACTCTGTCTCGAGAGTTTTAATATTACCCTCTAAATTACCAATACGCCATGATTAAGCAATTAGGCACGCAATATTCAAGTTAAATACGCAAAGCAAGTTACAGAAAATTTTCTAAAAGTACGTACCGTTTATTACAATATCCACACATTGTTTTAGTTTGCGCTACCGCTATGAATGTTAGGCATGTTGTTTGAAGAAATTTTAAGGATTAGTTGAAAAGAATAAGTTTTTAAAGAATCTGAATTCAAATGTAACCAAGTAGATCTAGCCAAAGAAATCAAAGCTGTCTTGGCTCGAAAACATTAGGTAAAAATTTTTTGTAAAAAAAAAAAGTCTCCTTAAATTTACTTCAGAATCACATTGGCCAGTTGACCTGAATGATGAATTGCCTTGATTAAAAATGAGCTTTGTTGACCCGGTCGTTGCATTCAGCGATGTGATCTTGCTTTTACAAACTTTTATATTACCTCGAAAAATCCTTAATTACGTGACTGATTATGGTAACAACACGGAGTTAAATGAATTTTTAGTATAATAAGATAATTATATTTTTTTTAAAAATGCTTCATTCAGATAGATGGGGCACACAATTATATAGAACAATGGATTGAGATTAATTCACGCTGGAACAGTTAAAAGACTTAAAGCCCTCACTTAAAGCTTGTGTTATATTTGGCATAATGTCTTTTGTATCGAGAACGTATGCCCTTTGTTTATATACCACAACGATGGTATGTGTTTCCTATGAGTTAAATACTGCATTACTTCCATTCCTAGGGAAAATAACATAATGCAATGCAGCCTATCCATTACAGAAAGGATCGCTTACAGTGCAAATGGCATATTCGTTTAGCAGTCATAATGGTCATAGATCATATTATATCTTTGTTATGTCATTATCGATGTGTTTTTTTGCTTTGTTCGCCTAGCGAATAACAGTAACTTAGAAAGATAGAAAAAGTTGCTATTGTAACTATGCATACAAAGGATGCTTACACATTTTTAGAAGGATTTCGATAAAGAATTAAATAAAGCAAATGTGTTGGAATAAACATTTCTGACAACAGATTGCTATTTGAAACAAGAAATATCATCTGAAGCTTTAAAAAATGTATTCTTCTTTCAAAATGTCGTATAAAGAAGCCATGGATGGAAGGATATGTTTTTGCCCTTTCCAAAGAGAAATATTCTCATTGCACAACAAAAGAACATCTGAAAACGCATGGCATTAAAATTTCTATGTGCGAACTAAGCATAATTGCTAATCGGAAAGAGAAAAACAATCAATAATTCATTCCAAACGCATTAATAACTCATTCCATGGAAAAGAAAACTCCAAACGAATTCTCGGAAATGGTATATACTGTTTATAGTATTTCTAAAGTTAAATATTTGGTAACAAAAGAACGTCCGCCAGTGAAGAAATCAGTTGCTTAGCCTTATAGTTGCGAATGTATTTATAGTTGCTAGAGATTATTTAAAAAAATGTCTGAGCGCTTTATTTAATAGCTACTAAAAGGCCGTTCCCACTGGGGTTTATCTGAGCTAACGAACACAACTAACGTACTCGACCCATCTGCAAAACCAGTTTTTCCCCATAGGGCAGCAAGTTGAAAAATCTGAACTGCAGGCACAGCGGAGCTAGTCGACACATGGAGCCGACTACGTTAGCTCAGATAAACCCCAGTGGGAACGGCGCTTTAGCCTTGCTCCGCTACAAATGGCGGAAACTGTTATGGAAGCACCTAATAGGTGGCCACCGTTGCCTCCTATGAACGGACAAACTATTAAAACCATGCTTTCTCTGGTATTCGAACCCCAACGCTACGGCAGTCAGGGTCAGTAACCAATATGCCGGCTGGGAGGCGTTACAGATCTATTTCGCAACTCTAAATAAGGTAATAAACCAAAATTTATAACATAAAAATACTAATAAACGTAATGTTCGCCATCTTTTGCCCAGCCATGTGGCTAAACATAGGACAATTTGTAAAACTCTGTATGAAAACTATTTAGCTGGAGAAATGGAAATATATTCTGACCCTTGATGAAGCATGAGCTAACCTAAATGACTGAAACAAGAAAGGCTCTGTTTGTTATCGAAAAAAAAAATTTCAAATCCGGTTCTGTGAAAGCAAAAGGATTTATGGCTGTCTTGGAATTCTCTTACACTGGGAAATTAAAAATGAAATCTTCTGGGAAATTAAAAATAAGAACTGAAAAAAAAAAAATTAAAACAACTCAACGTACTATCAAGGGAAAGTTTTACGTCCTATTTTTGCATAAGAAATTCATTTCTTTATCCAATAACTTTCAAAGTTTGAAACTTCATCTGGACAGAGCAATAAGTCATACTTCAAACTGTACCACTGCTTTCGTTGAAAAATGAAAAACTGCTGCAAACAACTGCACTGCTGCTGCATATGTACTTTTCCAACATATTCCTGCAAAGTCCTTTGAGGTTTCACCTGTGGAATATTGTGCCTTTGGTTTCTGGAAAAGATCTGTTTCTAAGCGCAAACCCACCACGACTGATTGACTTTGGATGTTATGGAAGAGAAATGGAAACCAATACCGCTGGAAATTTTCCGAAAAGCCTATCTATCATAGAAATCCCGATGCAGCCTTATAGTCCAGAAAAACTATCAGAACGAACATTTAAAACGAAGCTTTTTAAATTTTAAACATTAATTAAAGGCCGCCTAAATAGTTCTAAAGATGAATAAAATCCCCCTAAACCTGTTTTAAAATGTTTTATAAATATTTCCATGTAAGTGATTTCATATCATAAATGTTTCACTTACAGAGATATGTGGATAAACTTATACTAGCTGCAAAGTTTCCTGATACGTATGATATTATCTAAACATATCGAATTCAAATTGCCAAAGTCAGATTTTCAAATAAATAAATTTAACTGCATTGATACAGTTGGATAATATCACGTTTCACTATGAACACGGCTATCATTCTTTGCATATCGTACTTTTTGAAGTTTCCACCCATTAGTTATTACTATATTAAATACTATTAAAATAAGCATGTTTTACTCAAAACTAAGCAAAAGCGAAATATTATTTGATGTAGTTAAAAAAAAATATCGATTTCCAAGGCCATGAGACACACATCCTCTTGAACAAGAGGCACATGTGTCTGAACTGAATCGATAGAGTTTCTGTTCACAATCTACGACAGAATAAGGTTGCTGTTTAGCTTAATTTTGAATTTTACATTAGCGTCTTTCTCTTCCAATTTGAATCCCGATTTATTTCAATGAAAGATATCTACGTTGTAAACTATTATCCATTTTCTTAGTTTTACTAGTCAATGCATACAGTATGGTACATTCCTTTCTTTTGTCACTACTTAACATATTTATTTCACAAAGGACAAAAGAATAACTCTAAAATTGAACTCAAAGGAAACAACATAATAATTATACCAACAAGATTTCAACTGCTTTAGTAAGAGCTATCACAAAATTAATATATTAATAACAAATAACGTAAAATAATAATTAATTTTCATTTTCAGTCTATGCTACGTTTAGTTTTACAAAGCACAGAATAGTGACAAACAAATCTTCTTCAATAAGACAGTCACACGATAACTTATAGCAGAGCAAAATAACAGCTTAAATTGTATTTGTAATAATTACAAAAGCTAAGATTTCTCTTCTGGAGAATTAATTTCTAACAGAGAACTCTCAGTTTGCACAGAATTACGTCAAATCTTTTATTTGTGATGAAGGCTCAGCAAAGCCTTCAAATGAATCGCCCCAAAACTAAAGCTAGCACAGAAATTCTGGGAATGTTTTCGTAGTAATAGCATTAATGATAGATGCAGGAGTAATACGTCAGCTATAATTTGTTGAATATAACTGCACTACATACATTCCTTTCATAACATCTGAATTATCAGAAATCTCGGATGAGCAGTGACAGTCAGCTTAATGCAGGACTCGAACCTTCACAATTTTCACATAACTAAAAGTCTGTGGTAAATTTAGGCTTATCAAGAAGGTAGAATGATTACATTAGTAAAATTAAACTGTCTGAACTCAGTTAAGAGTTACTGAAACTTTGAAGACAAAATAAAAGCCAAAACATATCATTATGAAAACTCAGTGCTTGGAATCAGCAGAACACTTGAGGGTGCACATGCGGATGTATATACAGTTCCTCTTTCTTCAAACCTGAAACTTGCCGTTTACCCTCAAGTAGTCTTCTCCTAAATAATTAAAAATTATCCAGTCAAAATTTAATATTAAAATTTAAGACATTTAAACATTTTTTTAATTCAAAACACTTTTAGTTATAGGTACGAGTTAAATACAGTCATTATTCACCGCTCTTTGGGAGAAATAAACTCAAAGAAAATCATATTTGACAAGAGTTTCTTAAATAGGAAAATTCAGCCAAAACTAAGGTATCCGACTGCGCTCTAATCGTCAATTTTAATGAAATTTTTCAAAATAATTTATTACTTTATTTTAAAGCTTGTACATAAGATTTCCCAAACTACTTTTAAATTGTCATCCCGATTGTTAGACCCAGAATTGTGGTTGCTCCTGTAGTACGCCGTTAACCGGAAGTTTCTGTTTAAGAATCTGTTATGCTGATGTTTAAAGATACACAGACTACTCTAAATAACTCTAAAATAATAATTTATGGTATTGGACCTTTCTGTTTATTATTAAGTGCTCGGATACGAGATTAGGTTTGCAATTTAATTTTCATACTTGGCAACATTTTCTTTTCCTTCTGTTTATATTCGCTTCATATTAAACCAATCTTTGGAAAAACTTAATTTTTTTCAACTTGTGGTTACATAAAAGCATAAAATATTACTGTAGTAATTTTATGAAATTTTCTGAAGATTTTCTATGAAATATTGTGAATTAAATGGACTTGAAGTTAAGGTTTATGTAAATATCTATAGTTAGTTTAGACAATTCTGTAAATAAAAAGAGAAATTACTGGAAAAATATCTTGTGCATGTACCAGTTATCGGTTACATTCCTTTCTTTTTCCTTTGGGAAAAGAACGGAAACGGAAGTACGGAAAATATCATTATACAAGCATTATTTATATACCATTATGTATTATCATATGTGTTATATTTCCATAAGTGCTTTCTATCTTAAGCATGCTATATTTATTACTTTACTTACGTTTTTCTGTATGCATCAAAATTTCTTCTGTATTTTTTTATATATATAAATTGAGGTAAACTGATTACGATTATGAAAATATCAGCAGTCTTCCCACTCCTTTCTTAATGTGCTAGAACTGTTAGTTACTTTTCCTGTGTTTCTAATATTCTAGTTGGAAGTGCATGAAATTTCAGAAAATTTGCATTATCCATAATATTTAAACTTACAGCAATAAAGTTAATAAAATAAAAATATAAGGAATCAGTTCCTATTAAAATGCAAAAGTCTTTGCAATTAAGTTACTATTTTCCCTCTATACCATAAATTCAAACGAAATACGGAAAACCACTACTGCACTTCTACCTCTGTAATAGAATTAATTGTTTTCTGAAATCAAGCGAAAAGTTATTCTGATATTAATTACATACTCTACACCTAACTATTTTACAAGTTTTTCTTAGTTATATATAATTGCTCAGGTATTCTATGAAATGTTGGAATGCATACAGTACATTTACAAAACATGTGTAGCACTTTCCATTGCATTAAAGATGTTATTTTTCGTACGAAATTAAATTATTTCTAGCTAAAGTGTATTATTTATCAATCTAGTAAACGTCAAAAAAATGACATAACCCTATCAAATATAGAAAGTATCTGCAGCATCTAGACATAAATATATTCACTAATAAATAAAATATCTGGATATATTTGCAATAATCAGAAAAATGAAAAAAAAAATATAAGCTTTCTTTAGAAATAGGAACTCTTGTGTCAAAGGGTATGACTGGCGAAATAATATTTTCGGCGAAGTCATTTCTTTCTAGAGGATACTTGATACTTTCAACCATGCTATCTTATTTATTGACTGATGTTGGATAATACTAACTTCCTGCATTTCTCTTCCATTTTCAGAACTTCTGTAAACTTGATCTAAAAATTACTGTTTCAACGTATCAAGACATGACAATGAAATATGAATTTCATCTCATTTTGGGCGTAAGCGTATGCTTGAAATCTATAATCTGAAAGAAGGGGAAAAATTCTAGTGCAAATTAGAATTTTCGAAATATAATATTTTGCATTTCATTTCTTTTCCATTCATTTTATATTTCTATTGATATTCAAGCATTATCACGATGAATATAGTTGTGATAATATAAAAATGTTCTTGAATTAAAGATTTTATTCTTCATCATCTTTTGATATGCTATCTCTTTGTAATTATGCCATTAAATATGAAAATAAAGCGAATTCTTATACACAGCAGACCATTAGCTTTAGTCGAAGATTTTTTGTACAACGAGATAATTGACTGTATAACTTTTTCGTTATTTTTCCATTTAAATAATATATGAAATACACTGCCAGAAATTTGGTTATTTAAATTCCCACGTTACTTAGGCGAAACTGGAAGCACGCTAGTGGTATCGGTTCTGAATCCCAGAAAAATCGATCCATGTATATATCTGAGGTAGGTTTGCAAAATAAATTTATAAAAAATCTGTTCGTCCATAAATCCTTTCAAGACGCTTGTGGCAATCATAAGAGGAGAGGTTTCCTCCATCTCCCAAGTTATTTGCCTTGTGCACTTTGGTTTAACTAAACAATCTAACCCAGTCCTTTCTAAACCACCCACGAAAGTAACATCTGTGAATGTTGGAAACATTAGTGGGATTAATGGGATAAATTAATGGGATAATTTCTGAAATTTCGTAAATACACGATATGAAATTAATAAATGGAATATTATTTTGTGAATATTTATTTTGTGAAATTAGCCGAAGAAGCCAAAAATCATATTTAACTAGCACGCTTTCGGGTAAACCATCTTAAGGGAAAATTTTCTTTTTTTGATATACAATTCAGTAAGCTGAATGATGTTATATTTTATAACATATTTGACATTAAAAAATGGCACGTATATTATTGCAAATATTTCAGATATTTTTCAAAGCACTTATTCAGATTCTAATAATGGCAACATGTTAGGAAGCACTTTTTTATATGCCCTTCTGTGACAATCTAAAGCATTGTATAAGGGTAGTTCAAATGAAACTGGCATTGTTGTAATAACTCCACCATTTGAAGAAAAAAGTCACTGCGCACGCAGCTATAGAGGGCGCTGAATGCTGTGGTTGCATGGAATATTCTGAGATCCCGCCAGATGCATGTGTGATAGCTTTAGGCACTTTCAGAGACATCGATTGCATTATGGATGCCTCCAAATGGTGTCAACACGCTGTCGTGCAATTTTTAACAGCGAGAAATTCGAGTGCTTCTGAAATTTATCGCTGAATGCAAACTGCGTATGGCATGGAGTGTATGAAATGCAGATCGATATTCCGATGGTGTAGGGATTTTCGTAGTGGAAGATGTAGTACTGATGACAGACCACAATCTGGTCAAGCGCATATGGTGACCCCTCAGGAAGCAATTGCAGATGTAGGCCGTCTCGTGAAAAATAATTCGCGAATCACCACTCGAGAAATAACAAAAGAAAAGTCTATGAGCGTAGGAAGTGTGCACACAATACTGCTTCCTTGGTGATAACCTCATGCGCTTGACCTGTCGTCAGTACTGCTTCTTCCACTACGAAAATCACAACAGTATCGAATATCGATCTGCGTTTCATACACTCCATACCATACACAGTTTGCATTCGACGATAGATTTCAGAAGCACTCGCATTTCTCGCTGTTAAAAATTTTACGACCGCGCGTTGACACCGTTTGGAGGCATCCATGATGCGGACGATGCCTCTTAATGTGCTCGGACGCGATCACACATGCATCTGGCGGGATCTATATCTGACGATATCACATGCAATACCAGCACTTAGCGCCCTCTGCAGATGCATGCGTAGTCATCTGTCTCTTCAAATGGCTGAGTTATTACAGCAATGCTACTTTCATTTGAACGACCCTTATAATTATTAAAATAATTTGCTGGTGTGCATTTTGTTAATCTGAAATGTTCATACATACAAAGTAATAAACTTTTACCTCAACTGAAAGATACTGTTTAAATACTTTAAAGAACATCAGCATTTTCATAAAAATCATTGTTTTATAAAGTTATAATTTATTTATGTGTCGTTGGCTACTAGAACTTTATATACAACTTTAGTGAAGTATGTAACCACTATTCGCTGAGCTTCTTACAACTATAAAATATAAGCCCAAAGAAGGGTTAAAGTGCCCTTTTATTCACTCAAATAAATACTACAGACGGCTCCTCTCGGGCTTAATAGAATGTCTGCATTTTGACTTTTCCTTAAGATAGAAAATAAGAAACTAAAATAATTCTAACTAGGTAAACTTGAGTTGAAGTTATACAAAAATAACTAACCGAGTTGGTCCGTAATAAAGTCTCAACGGCGAATAGTAACAGGCACGTAAGACTACGGCCGAACGTAGTAAGGCAGGCATAAAACAACGACGGGTCCCGAACGATAGAACACGCTTTATTGATGATTTCTGACCTCTTCTAAGGAAGTGACTGAACGCCCCATTAAATACATACTTGTTCTACTCCATATACATAAAACGCGATACTTGAAATCTCTTTTTGGCAGGGAGCTGTAGGTAGAAAACAAGAGTTTGAGGGAAAAGGTTTCAAAATTTAAAAGAAACTATTAGGAAACTATAAGAATCCCTATAATTTTATGTAATTCGTATCGAAGTCAACATGCAATGAAACTTATTTCATTGTTTATAGAGATAGTGATGATCTAAATAAGTAATCCATACTTAATTAATTACTTAAGTAATCTTTTTGGCTTTACGAATAAATTTATTACTTTCCTCTTACTTATTACCATTATACCTACTGAAGTTTCTATTCAATTTAATAATTCCATCTGTGTCAAAATCCATGAACATTTCGCTCCAATGCTCATGGACAGTCGAAATGAGAACTAGAACCATTTTTTATGTAAGTGCCAGGTATAACATTATTCCGGAAATGTCTTTAATGAGACTATTAGAATAATTACTGAGGTAACATGAATCATTTTGTCTACCGATTTAAATGATTTTTTTTTTCAAATTTATTTGATGAAGTCATGTTTTCAGTTGTCATTAATATTAAATTCAGAAAATTAATTGTTGCGAAGATTAGTACCTTTTTCAGTCATCTTCTCAATATGAATTATTCAAAACATAAGAAATTAAAGAAGAGTATATTGTGTATAATAAGTAATAAAAATAGCGGTACAAAATTATCCTCAGTTCAAACAATTTTTGTCATTATGATATTATAATTATTTAATTAATTACATAATGAATTAAGTGTAGGTCTTACTGCGTAATACATCTTTCCAGTACGCTGTAGGAGCATGAAGCCTACACCAGAGCTAATGACATTAAGATCTAATTTTGGCATGAATATTATGTATACGTAGTTTTAGCAGTAAAGAGTAATAATAAATAGTTAATTATTGAACTATTATTTTGCGGGGTAATATCATGAAATATATTGGATCACATTTAACTGATTAGCATTTTTATAAAATTTTAATAAACTTTTATTTTTATTAAATATTATTTTAATTACAATTCTTCTAACTGGCATGTCAGTTACTATTTTTAATTCTAGTGTCAATTACTATTTTTAATTCTAGTGGTTGAAAAATATTACATTTTGTTGATAATAATATAACGACAAAAGATTTTCATTAAAGAAATATATTTTTATATCCTCGAAATTTCCTAAATTTCGTAAATTATATGAATATTATCAATTTAAATTATGACATTATAAATAACTCTTATTTATTTTCTCTACTAATGTTTCCAATGTTTTCAAATATTCTGTTTCATAAATACTTTCATATGGAACTGAAAGACTTGTTTAACTTTTAATAAATGCAGCCATTAGCTTTAAAATTTTATCTTATTTATGGCATCGTTCATTCTTGTTTTTGGAATTATGATATAACATAATTTATATCACTTTAAATCAAAAGTTATCCGTTAAGGAATTTATAAATGTGTCAACTCTGTTTAAAATGACTGTCAGCCATGCAGCTGATACCGACAGAAATACTGTCTTTAATCTCCTTAAAAGATATGCTATTGGCAATTTTAATTACGGATGTTAAATGTGGCAGTAAAAAATCAATTTCAAAGCCTTTATGACACAACATTAATTAAATCAAATGAGCAATGCTGTCTAATCAATCTTAAATTTGATGTATAATAATTATAAATGGCAAGTTCCAGCTTTCGTGTGGAATGCTTATGGATTAACAACAGTATGCAAGCGTTTACTCGCGAAAGAACGGCGACTTTTCTCAATTAGACCTTTTCGAATTAATCTGAAACGTAAAGCCGGGAAATATTTCATCTGAAGTGTCCTCAACGCCAAATAATTTGTACAGCATCCCTGCATATTTTTTTTTTCTTTATTACCCATCCCAAAGCGCTTCCTAGGTTATATTTCTCTCATTTAAAAATTTATAACTCGTGTCGCGAGAAGATCTGATTAATTATTCAAGAGTTTCCTCGCCATCACGATTCTAAAATGTATTCCATTAACGCACGGGCCTACAAAATATTTAAATAGTTACTCGCTCATTTTCCAAAGCCTTTCTAATGATAATAAATTCACCTTCTTCTCCTGCTTCTGGGTATGCATGTTGCCTATAACACTATCCAAAACTTTGTGGTTTCTTTAAAAACTAAAGGAGCTTACTAAATAAATTAAAGTCTTCCGAACATTAAGATTTTTTTCTTCGTCATCTTTTAACTGCCCTAACCTCGGTTAGTTTAACTGGGCGGCGAGTCAGTAAGTTTTTTATTTATTTCTTCATCATAGAGAAATATTGAATTATCGACGCTACATGCCGAAGTAAGGTAATTTATTTGATTTATTAAGTTCCTCAAGTACTTGCTTCAACGAAATTTAGCGAGACGACAGCAGAATATCTAACAGGGGGATACAAAAGGAATAAAAAACAGTAATAACTCACTGTTGCGAGAAAGTTGGAGAAAAGTTTTTCGCTATTCTTAGAGGAATCTATAGACGCCTTCTTGAATCTTAATTTATTGCCCTAAAAGAAACAAGGTTCTCTAATACTATTTATTGAAGTTTTTTTGAAACGTTTAAATGCAGTTTGGCTGTTAGTTGAATGCAGACTGCTCATTGATGCCTGAACGAAGCTTTGCAAAGTATTTTGAAATACAAATTCGCTTGGCAATTTCGTTCTCAATTGAATAGTATGATGCAAAGAATAATCACAATACAGTATTTATAGATACGTAATACAATAAAAAATCAAAAGTAAGTACTCCAGCATTAGAGTGAGTAGACTTGTATTTTGTCTTTGAAAATGTATTGGGTAATTGATTTTTTTAATACATAATAAATGTCAACAGTCAGTATTTCAGTATTTATTAACGTAGGTCTTTTTTTTTTAATCTTTCAAAATATATTGAATAATTCAGTTTTTAATACATATATACATAAACAAAATATACTGATTTTGATTGCATTCTTCTCCCTACATATTTTTTATATTTTCTTTAATTTTTGTATTTCCCATATATATAATTCTTCTGGTAATATAACTACTAGTTGATTTTCTATTTACATAATTATAGCGAATTTTGGTTTTTGCTGGTTTTGATCTCATTTCTCTTATGTCTTTGTGGATTTGGTTCTAAATTTCTTATTTCTTATCTCTCTCTAAATATATATACACTGAAGTGACAAAAGTCATGGGATACCTCCTAATATTTTGTCAGTCCTCCTTTTGTCCGGCGAAGTGCAGCAACGCGACATGGCATGGACTCAACAAGTCGTTGGAAGTCCCCTGCAGGAATATTGAGCCATGCTGCCTCTATAGACGTCCATAATTGTGAAAGTTTTGATGGTGCAGGGTTTTGGGCACGAACTGACCTCTCGATGATGTCCCATAAATGTTCGATGGGATTCATGTCGGGCGATCTAGGTGGCCAGATCATTCGCTGAAATTGTCCAGAATGTTCTTCTAACCAATCGCGAACAATTGTGGCCCGGTGACATGGCGCATTGTCATCCATAAAAATCCCATCGTTGTTTGAGTACGTGAAGTCCATGAATGGCTGTAAGTGATCTCCAAGTAGCTGAAAGTATCCATTTCGAGTCAATGATCGGTTCAGTTGCACCAGAGGACCGAGTCCATGCCATGTAAAAATAGTCCAGACCATTATGGAAACACCACCAGCTTGAATAGTGCCTTGTTGACAACTTGGGTCCATGGCTTCGTGGGGTCTGCGCCTCACTCGAACCCTACCATCAGCTCTTACCAACTGAAATCTTGACTCATCTGACCAAGCCACGGTTTTCCATTCGTTTAGGGACCAGCCGATATGCTCACGAGCCCACGAGAGTCGCTGCAGGCGATGTCGTGCTGTCAGTAAAGGCACTCGAGTCGGTCTTCTGCTGGCATAGCCCAAGGAAGACAAAATTCGCCGCACTGTCCTGTCGGACACGTTCCTCGTACGTCCCACATTATTATTTGACGCAGTGGTGCTTGTCTGTGAACATTGACAACTCTACGCAGACGTCTCTGGTCTCGGTCGTTAAATGCAGGTGGTCGGCCACTGCTCTGTCCACTGTCCATGGTGGGATGTTATGCCTGAAATTAGATACTCTCGGCACACTCTTGACACTGTAGATCTCGGAATGTTGAATTTCCCTAACGATATCCGAAATAAAATGACCCATGCGTCTAGCTCCAACTACCATTCCGCGTTCAAAGTTTAATTCTCGTCTTGCGGCCATAATCACGTCAAAGCCTCTTCACATGAATAACTTGAACACAAATGAAAGCTCTGCCAAAGTACTTCGCATTTATACATTTTCAACGCGATACTACTGCCATCTGTATATTTGCATATTGCTATCTCATGACTTCTGTCACTTCA
The DNA here is from genome assembly GCF_044657685.1 of Stegodyphus dumicola. Lineage (NCBI taxonomy): Eukaryota > Metazoa > Arthropoda > Arachnida > Araneae > Eresidae > Stegodyphus > Stegodyphus dumicola. The sequence continues at coordinate 89,825,396 of NC_140772.1, read as the reverse complement.
GTATATATATATATATACATTAGAAACCCTCTCTCTATATATATTAGAAACTCTCTCTCTATATATATTAGAAACTCTCTCTCTCTCTCTATATATATATATATGTAACATATATATTGTTGTGTGCGTACGGGTTCGTAATAGATTGAATGCAGAAGTCTGATGAAAAGTTAATAAAATTTATTCTTATCACAAGAAATAAAACAAAATGCTGAAATTTTTCTTCGCAGATATTCATACAGTATCGCAATATCACGCAGTAGTTATATTTTAAACTACTAAAATTTTAAACAGCACACAATTCAAAGTGCAGAGAAAGCTAATCCAATCTTTCCGCAAATTCGATACAGTCAACAACAGCAAATAAGTAAACGACTCAACTGAGATGTTTTTTTCTCCGGCCTTTTAAAGCTTTTTAATCACTCACGAGAAAATTCTGATAATTTTTATTTTCTCGAGGTTTCTGGAAAGCAAAACAGAAGAATTATAGTTAGAGCTAACACATGCATTATTTCAAATTAAATATCAATTACGAAGAGACACTTTTATTAAATGCTTTTTCCACGTGCTCTTGTATTTTTACTTTTCTGGCGTAGCTTTCTCTTAAAATTCGCCACGTGCTTGATTACACTGGAGAATAAAACAATTTTAATTACAATTCTACTAAAAATAGCCAACTTAATACAAACTATGTAACAATATATTATACATTAAAACATATACATAAAATAAATAATAAAACATACATAAAATAAATACTTAAACACACCTAAAATAATAATATACTATATATATATATACATAAAAACTATATATTTATATACATCTACCTCTCTCTCTCTCACTATAGTATACGATAGTAAGCTAAGTACGTTAAATAGCACGCGATGAAAATTTTTGTTTCTATTTATTATGAATTTCTTTGTTATCACAAGCACATAAAAGGTAAGCGAAGAAATAGAATATACTTAAATTTAATTAAAAAAAACCTAATTTCCAACACTCATTTATTGAGATAAGTAAAACCCAATTTCCAACATTCATTTATTGAGATAAACTAATAAACATACATAAATACTTAAATTTAATAAAAAATAGAAAAAAATAAATCTAAGCAAAAGAAAATACTTAAATTTAATAAAAAATAGAACCTAATTTCCAACATTCATTTATTACACAGTGTTACACAGTGAATTACACAGTGTTTGGAAGAACAAAAAGTAATAAAACTGCAATTTGCAATCAATAAAAAATATTTAGTGTTTTTTTAATATTACACAATTAAATATCACATAATTATAAATGACAATATTTATAGAAATGGTAATGTTTCTTTAACACTATTTTTTCGATTATAAATATCATACACTGTTTAAAATCATTAACCTTTTCTGCATACTATACAAAGGCAACATAGTATAGAATGTGCGTTATTATTAATTTTAATGTACTGCTTCTTGCTGTTACATATATATAATTCATCTTCAGCAGTCATATTAAGTACTGGTGGCAGTCCAATAATTTCTTTGTATTTTGAAAATAATGAACATACCATTGAATTGTTGTTGCTTCTGCACTGATTGCATTTGCAGCAAAACCAGAAAGTGCCCTGCCGTTGTATGTTATTTTTGGTTTCATATGAATTAATTCTGAGAACAAACCTTTCAATATGAAGACAATAATCCATTAATATGCATGACATACGATATAGCACTTAGGACGTTATAACCGAGGCACAAACCACTATATAACTTTTTAATCACCTGCAACACATAAAACACCAAAACAGAACACAATTTCACGAACACTATATTCACCATTAGCATTGTAACTCATTGCATTCAATATTTTTTAAATGATGTATCCAAAATGAAATTACACTCCAAATTACTCGCTTTTCGTAGGCCCCACCTGTTGCATAATTTCGGGATATGACTGCATTTTATTAACTTCCTCACTGAGATAACTTTAAAATTAGCCATATTTTATATAATGAAATTCAGTTTCCGATATTCCTGGCATTTTTGAAAAAAAAAATCACTGTTATTGTCTTTATGTAAAGCATTTGCAAATAAAGAAAAATATTCAATTGGAAATCACTACTTGTCCCTACTTGAGTATGTATCATAGTTACAACGTACCAGGAAAAGGCATCGTTCGATAGGGCTTCATTCGATGTTCAAACATGATTATAAAATATATAAATTTTCTTTGTTAAGTTTCATTTACTTACTACTCAGCTCAATTGCATTTTATATAATCTTCTGAGAAATTGTATATGAACCTTTGCGAAGCTTAATAATGAGAAACGAGTTTTGAAAGAGATACTGATTCTTTTCACGTTGCAATTAAATGTTCTTCATATTTATTTTGGTTCTTCCATTACTAATACTACAGAATTTCATTTGCTTCAGAAGCAAATATTTCACTAGATACGTGCCAAATTGCCTCCCTAAGGCGTCCCATCAGATAACACATTTCGTATTTCGCGAAAATTTATAACCTTCTTTCATGAAAATACTGTTTATACTTTTCGTTAATTGCAGCCCGTTGCTGCTCCAATCGCTCAGAGGACAGATTTGTTACTTGAAATATCTCGCGCCTGGCATTTGAATCTCCGTCGTCAAATACATTCCCTTTTTAATTAATAATGTCCCTTTCCTTAATTCCTTCCGTTTTGTAATTTTCTTTTGTGGGGTGTCTCTGTTTATACCTCTCTTTAATTGCACTTTTGATAGCAAATTCCTCTTCAGCCACATCCTTCTGTCTGAATGACTTAAGATTGTAGCAGAAATAAATTAAAGAGCTCAGGTTTCGCTCTGCGAAGGATTATTTACACAATACACACGCACAAAAATGAGTAAATAAGTAAATATTTTTAAAAATATGTCAAATAATATATGCGCTTAATTTTCTAGATTATCAAATGATTATAATGTATGATCCTTATATTAAAATAAAAACGAATAAGACGCAGCTGACCATTATAAGGCAAGCGTGTTCATAATGTCAACTCCAAGTATTTACATGCTGTTGCTTTAAAATATAGTATTAAAGGAGTCACGTGCATAATCTGAGCCGGCTTCAGACACTTGCGATATAGTAGTAGCTTAAGGCGCAGATTCTCGGAGGCTGTAGGTAAACTGTTTAAAAAAATTGCAAAGAAATGAAGGTACGTTTCACTTTTAATTATTACTACATTTAATTTAGTGGCGCTGATTACATAGGAAAATATTGAAGCCGGGTTATGTATCATAAATCTGAAGTCATGATTTTCAGAGTTATCTTTTGATATATCCTTTCCTATCAGTATCTGCATTTAATTAATGTTGCAGTAATACGTTACGCTGAATCTGTCCTTAGAAATACTTAAGACGGTTAATTTTCAAAGACAGTATATTTTACTTCCTTAGTAATTGTGCCTTTTGTCATCTGCTGAAAATAATGAGAAACAAATAATAGTTAATTGCTTTGTGTGAAATGAGCTTGCTAACCAAAAGATTTTGAAAAAAAAAATCTATCATTCATCTGTCGTACATATATACTAAATTCATAGTTCTTTATAATATGTTTATACTAAATTCATAATTCTTTGATTACTTTTAAATATTAGAGCTACTACTGAAAGCATATTTGATGTACTTTCCTTTATTTCGATTAAATTACAACCTCAGATATATTTATTTTTTAAAGAACAAAGGAAATTAATAGAAAATCAAACAAGCCTAAAAACACACGCTAGTCATCTTCCAAACAAACAGATGCAAATAATAAAACAACTTTCTGCTAACTGAAAGTATTTTAAAGCAAAATTAGAGTGTAATTACTCTTCGGGATATCTTTAGTCAACAGAATGTAATAAATAATTTATTCTAAAGATATAATAAGTGTGTCTGCAAAGATTCAATAATGTTACGTGTTCAAGATATGTGCTTTGTTCTTAAACTGTTGTAATTACTGATTTTCTTAAAGCGCTTTGTTTCTATTAATATTAGGTTGTAAACGTTTTCAGTCTTCCTAATACAGATATTTGAAATTTGAAACATGTGTTTAAAGGTTTTTCTGAACATGTACAACATAAATTTTATTCTTAAAATCGCTTAGGACTTCTTCAGTTACAATATTATCCATTTTTGCGATCATAAATATTTCTGTGCGCTCCAAGTTTAGATTACTTACTTCTATCTTAAGACATAATAACACGCCGAATAAATACTAATTCAGAAGTCAAACAACAAAATTTTGTAAATTAACGCTGAATTTTGTTGTTTGACTTCTGAATTACTTCTATCTGTTTGATTTTCAGAGCTTGCATTACAACTCTTGGTGATCCTCATTGATTACACAAGATTTGTAAGAGTAAAATAGTACAAGATGAAACCTTATCCCATAATATTAAAGCTATTTTTTAGAAACATTAGAAAAAACTTTTCTTTAAATAAATTGTTTGTTTTTTTCGTTGTAGAGTGATTTTTTCGGGAGCATAAAATGTAGATCCTACTGAAGACGAGATAGCGAATTCTCGCTGCGTCTTGAAACACAGATAACTGCCGACGAAGGTTAATACAACTTTTTTATTTTAAATAAACTGAACAGAACATGCTTACAACTTACCACCACTTGTGGCTAAAAAGTAACTTAAAATAGTATGTACAGTCAGAATGAATTAAATTTTAACTACACGACTGGTTTCTACTCCAATCTAAATCCGCTTTATCGGGTGCACACAACGAAGCCGAGGTTAAAATATCAATATAATCTTCATTAAGTGGCTAGTACAAATATTTAGCTACAAAGCTCTTTGTAAACATGTGGCCTAAACCTAAACTCGTTCTCGACATAACTTGTTCTACTTGTAATTATTTCCTCTACTGCGAACTGTTCAAGTTTGCTGCGTAAATACTACACTGCTCTCCAAAAGTTAAGGAACGGGGCGTTTTTCAAAGCTCGTCATTACAAAAATGTCAGCATAGTTTAACTTCACTGTTCATATGCATGACAGTAACGAAGTTTAAGAAAATATATGCAAAAACAATAGCTACAACTTTTATTTTATAGAAATGAATACTTATATAGGAGTTAAGGAAAAATGCAAAAATTGTAAATTTTGTTTATTGCAATTTAATTGTTAATCTTCATTTGCTATTATAGTTTCGTGGATAACATCCAGGACAGTCTATTAAGGTCCAGGAGAAGTCGTTTGCGCGATTCATTGAGGTGGCGGGAATCGGATGGATGAAAATGGGAATGTCACAAGCTGATGCTCCTGAACGGCTCAATGGGTCTTATAGTGTGGTGCACCAACTATCCGAGGATTATTTGTCTAGAAGACGTGTTCCAGGCAGACCTAGAGTTAGAACACCTGCAGGAGACCGTTATTTAGTTCTTTCGGCCTGAAAGAGGAGTCACATTACTGTGCCTCAGCTCATGGCATATCATTTAGCGGCAACAGGAACAAGAATCTCAGGTACTGCAGTGCGTAGACGCCTGCACAATACAGGTCTGTATGCAAGACGACCAGTTGTTTCTGGTCCTTTGACCCGAGGACACAAAGGTGCTTTTTTATGTTGGGTAAGAGAACACGTCTCCTGGGCTGTTCTCTACACATGCGAGTCCAGGTTTACATTGGAGGGGGATTCAGGTCGTCAGCTGATCTGGAAGGAACAACGCACCAGATACAACCAATCCCACATTGTGGAAAGACACAGTTACAGAGGTAGTGTAATAATGGTGTGGCTGGGATCTCACTCGGTGGTCACACTGACCTGCATGTGTTCCATGGAAGAACTTTGACCGGTGCGAGATATCGGTACGGGATCCTTTATCAGTATGTCCGCCCATATGCCGCTGCTATTGGTCCTGGATTTCTTCTGATGGACGATATTCTGGGACCGCACCAAGATCGGGTTACTGAAGAATAGCTTGAGGGTTACGGTATGGAGCGGATGAATGGCCAGCTCAATGCCCTGACCTTAATCTGATACAGCATCTTTCGGAATGCCTTGGGAGACAGGTTGCTGCTTTACGTCCTCCTCCAAGGTCGTTAGATGAGCTTGGACAAGGATTACTCCGTGTGTAGTCGTGGCTTGCTATTTCACTGACCGACAACTTAATTGACAGCATGAAACGTTGCTGCCGCCAATGTATTTCAGCTAGTGATGTATACATTCTTTATTAGAACCCATTTTTCTAATGGTACTACCGCATGTTTCCTCAAAAAACTGTGATGTACTGTTTCTCCAAGACTGGATTTCTCAGCCAAGAGTGCAATGCTTTGTTGTAATTTATGTTTGTTTTGAACTTTAGAAACATTCTATGTCGTTTTCATTTAAGAACTGTTTAGTGAACATGTCCTGTAAATTTTTTGTTTCTATGCTGCCTCATTCTCAAATTAGACACAAAATACATGTCGTTCTTTAACGTTTGGAGGGCAGTGCATTTCCGAACTCATTAAGAATTTGCATTTGAAATCAAAAGGGAAAGGAATGTGTCTTAAAATAAAAATAATTTATTAGTATAATATAAGGTCGTTACCTTCAACTAAGGGGCGAGGGAGATTATCTTTTATTGATACACATTTTAGCACGAGCCTTCAGCCCCTTAGTGAAAAGCTTTTACACATTTTAATGAAAACGATTATATGTTTTTTCCTTCTACGTAAAATAATAATGAGGATGCCTCATTGTAGAATCAAATATTCTCGTAATCGAAAGAGTATATATACCAATAATTATACAAAAATATTAGAAGATTCTTGACAACATATAAATAGTTTTTTTTTTCTCTTCTCTAAACAATATTTAGTAGTATTTTATTGAGTATAAAGTTCCTTGTGAAAGCCCATAATTTTTTTTCCACGATTTTAACTAAAATATGCCTCAGAATCAAATTTACCATAAACAGCGAAACGCCTTTACTAGATTCATGTCTGAATTTGGAATAATTTATGTGCAATCAGCCATTAAAAATATATAACCTATACATTAGTCCCATTTATCCGAACTAACTGGAGTAGATTTATTTTAGACAATCCATAGTCACTACTTTTGGCAAATAAAGTTACATTTATAAAACAATGTTAAACAAAAACAGGTATTAAATTTCCTAATGGTTTCTGATTTTGTTCAAGTAACACCTGCTAGCAACTATGCAGCCTAACCATTTCATAAACAATATCTGAATTGGTGTGGATTATCTTCTGGAAAAGCTCGTTATGGTAAACTGAAGCAAAAAATGCATTTTCCTCCCTGTACTTTGTGAATGTATCAATAGTACAGTCGCAAAATATTTCCTATTTAGTGCAAGACATATTAACTCAATTTCCAGCTGTAGGTATACCCGTTTGGATTACAGTTAGTACCAGCCACTTGTATCTTTGCGTAAATTACAAAGTTTCTTTTAAAATATTCTAAAAAAACATTTTATTGTTTAATCGAATCTTCAGTATTTGCATTTTTACAATTTCATTATTAATTCCAATTGATACTTTTCATAAAACATTAATATTAACGTAAATTCATCAGTAGGAATATTTTCTAAATGAAGATTTACTATGTCCAATTTTTGTATCAAAGTATTCTAAGATTACTTGTTTTCAGTGCACGCAGTTACCCCCTTTTTAAAACAAATGTCCATAAACTTACCACTCCCTGGAATTTGTCAAAACCATCGGATGTTTAACCGCCTTATCATCGAGGTAACACAAGGGAGTGACATATGTTAAACTCGCAGAAGCAGATATACAGAAACAAACATATATGCCTTCTCCGGGATTCGAACAGGGTTTGTAAAATTTGGCTTGAATTTTTTAATTTACTACTATAACGCAGTAAATGTGTCTTTTCTATTTAGTTATTTTACCGAGGTCTGAATTTGTGTTGAGGCATATTCTTAACTCTTTGAGAATATGCCAAAAGTAGTGACTATGGATTGTCTAAAATAAATCTACTCCAGTTAGCTCGGATAAATGGGACTAATGTATAGGTTATATATTCTTAAATGTATAGGTTATAATTCTTAACTCTTTGAGAATGGGCTACTTGAATAAAGATTTTTCATTAAAATTTTGCATTTACATTCATTTCTTACCTTTGAGAATGGGAATTTTTGTATATAATTTTGCATTCAAATTTTCTTTGTAGAAATTCAGTTCCTTCACATTGTCAAGAAAGGCGAAATGCATTTTCAGAACTCCTTAATTCGAGATTAATTTTAGAGATAATTACCCCCAGATGAGTTTGTCTCAAACATTAAACAATGATGAATAAAATTATGCTTTGTTAGAAATATTATAAAAAATTTTGTTTAGTTGCTTTTTAGTTAAAAACAAATATTGGAAAATTGAGTTTATTTTGTATTGCTTAGTCACAATTTTTACCTTCTTCCTTAGGTTTTTTACTATTTATATTGGTTCTTTACACTCGTTTATTTTCACTTTTCTGGACAGAAGAATCATTATATTTTGAAAAACTGTTTTTCGTTAATCTCAGCTGCACAAGCGCTAGATTTGAATCACAATGAAAGTCCTTAATTTTACTCACTTTATTAAATTGTTTAACTTAATATATATACAGAGAGAGAGAGAGATTAAAATAAAAAATATTTAATCGGCTGCTATTAATGACATTTAATAATATTTAATCGATTGTTATTAATGTCGGGGAAATGATGCGAGTCTAATTTGAAAAATTAAGAAAAAATATAATAGAATATAAATCTACTAAAAGTGGCAAATTACTTAAAGTAAATTAAAGCAATTAAAATGTGGGAAAAGCTGATAATGTTTTGGTCTTTCTCAAGGACAACCAAGAGAATTATCAATCGAAGCCATGTTTCTGAATTATAATATCTTCATTTCATTGCAAAGAAATAAAATAACTAAATTCAAAATAAAATTTTCTTTTAAAATTAAACTGTAGAAAATAAAGATACTTTAAAGAAACTTTCATCAGGATATAGACAGCTGCGATACGACTCGAAAGAAAATATGCACTTACAGATTATAAAAATTACAATTTAAATATACAATAAAAATAAAAAAAAAGACGAGTCTTAATTTTTAATCAAAGTAAAGATTTATTTTTGGAAATTTTAATAAAAAATATTTTATGTAATACAAAATGTCAACGAGCAGTAACTTGCAATATGAAAGAGGTAAGAATTAAGAGTTGAAAATTATTTTACTAAAGAGCAAAATTAAAACTTTTTTATCAAATAGGTAAAAGCAACTTGAGGAATTTTACCTCTCTTGTATTCCATGTTTATGCTTATTAATTTAAATTTTGTTTTAAATAATTCTCCTTTAAACTTTGTTTAAATCTTTTAGATTAAAAAAAAAAGTAAAAAAAAAAAAAAAATCTGAATTTTCAGATTTTACAGAGTTTTCTTAACCACTTGCGCTACACGCCGCTCCGCGTCTGAGAGTGCAATCCAGCAGAGCTGTAACTCGAGAAATAAACAATCTCGTTGTTAGGCGACGTGTGCACCACGTTATTTTAATTTTTGCGATAAATTCCTATCGACGTGGTACTCACGTCGCTCGCGGTTTGAGACAAAAACATCTCGACGTGCGTGGCACGTCTTTTTAGCGCAAGTGGTTAATGTTCTGTGCGTTTACTTTATTTATTAAATATCATGTTCTTCGCACTTAAACCATAAAATCAACAGCAATATTGCAAAATTTTTTTTTTTTTTTTTTTCCCCGTACGTTGTTGCCATTCCTCGTTTTGAAATCGCTGAGTTTCTTAATGAAAAATTCTTTAATGTCTGACAAAATATGAAACAGATAATAAAACAAATTCCTGATTCCAAATTAGGGCTTCCAGATGCCCATATTCGCCGGAGAATTACGTTATTCAAAATTTTATGGCTCTAGGTACCGTTGTTTCATCACAATGCGAGAAACACACATACATTTATGTAGATTCTTCATTACTTAATTTCTTTAAATACAATACAGGGCTGTAATAGTTAGTGCCAACAGTTTGAAAAGTGAATCGACACAAAATGCCAAAGCCAAATTAATAGCCACTCTGGGCTGATGCCCTTTGGGCTAAACATTAAAGCTTAAAAAAAAAAAAAAAAAAATATCTCATTAAGCTTTAAAATACCTGTCTTAAAAATAGCAACTGTTTACAAGAAATCTGCCTAAATCCCGTCATTTCAAAGTAAACCTATTTTATATGTTTCTTACATAAAGGTATAAATAATAGGCAATTATATAATGCTCCAGCGGACAGTAATATTCAAAGCTGCAAACAAAAATTTATATTAGCCTGTCAAAATGAAGCTGGAACAAAAGACCCTAATGCCACTAGTAGTAGATCTCTACTATCTATAAATTTTTCTATTGTTACTTGTCTTAATATCGAAAATTGCAATTTGTTCATCATTATGCTTGAGGCAGAAATCTTGAAATATGATAATATACTTAATTGTTTACCACTTTTCTTTGAGATACCATATTTATACCATATTTATTCGCGTATTAGCATTTTACCATTCTTGTTTACTGCGTATTACCGTTCCATATTCACTGTATAAAATTCAGAAACTTTTGAGTTAGAATAGCAAATTGCAAGGTATGAATAAAAAGCAAACTATATTGGGAGCCAAAGCAACAGAATAATATAAACAATAATAATATTTTCTAAATTTTACAACAAACTTAAATTAGCATATGTATTCATATATATTTTCTGATTTGATAAAATCTTCTTTTAACTATGCCATTCACAGTTTACTCGAATACGTCAAAGGAGAAGAGGCTGTCTGCCTTTAGGAATATCTTCCTTGGAGACAAACCTCTGGCTTGTATTCCGTCTTACCCACTAGTTTCATTCAGAAATTGTTAAGTCATTAGGTATTTTTTGAAGGAGAAGAAATGAAAAATGAGCGACACCCTCGCCGGGAATCGAACCACGGACCTCTGAAATACGCGACCAGCCTGCAGACCACTACATCACGAAGGCACGCTAAGAAGGCGGGAGAAATACCTTATAAAATGATGCATATCATGTAATTTTCTTCCCTCAGTTTTTCTAGTGTGATTAATTAAATTAATGGGGCGTGGGATTAATGGGGCGATTTAAATGAAGTACTTCCTTAAGGCATAAAACATTTTCATAATATTAGTAAAATTAATTTAGCATTTATAAATTAGGCCTTCTTCGTATCCAATACTTAAAGTAATCGCATTCTTCCATTTAATGGAAAATAATCGTTGAACGCTTATTTATTGATTGATTTAAGCAAAAATCTTCTTCAGATCTCTTTTGTCAAACGAACATAGGGATTAAAAGCAATCTTTCTATAAAGCGAACTTTCGTAAAGCTAGGAAGACTTATATTATGGTGTACTATAAACTATATAATAACTATTTTGTTAGTATTTTATTGAGATATTGAAATCAAGTATTGTACTTAAAATGAGAAAAAGTATCATTTTATTTTCAGTGTAATGCTTAAACAAATATAAATAAATAAATAAATAAATAAAGTTCTTATAATCAGTTGTATTATCAGTTTACAGTGTTGATTCCAAATAAAGACATACACTGTCCGCAATGATAATGGATGCACTTTTCCCTTCTAAGAAATCTTGGAGGCGATGTTGCTTAAGAGCGTCTTTTCCGTCATTGTTCAGTCCGACGCCTTCAATATATCAACTATGCTTCTTGAGCGGAAAACCCTTTAAGTCGATACCGCCAAATAACCACATGGAGAGACTGCCGGTTCACCCCCTACCGAGGGCCATGATTCTCCGACTGTCGGTCAGTTATCGTCCCCACCACTTCGGCAGGAAGTGAAGTGAATCTAATGGTTAATGGAATTGCAGTGTCTTCGCTCCTTCCCGAACGCTGAATGTATGAATGAATGCTTCGCAATGTCCTTATCCTGAGATCTGCAGTGACTAAAGAGTACTTGGACAAAACTTGTGGGAGATGTGTCATATTGAGCTTTTGTTAGCATGTTATCAGAGAACATAATAGAAAGAATAAAAGTGAGGTTTTCTTGACATCAGCTAACTACTGGGGTAAACTGCCTTCATTAACAGTTGTTTCTTCAATCAGTTGCTGCAACACATTTCAATTGTTTTTTTTATAAATTTACTAAAATATTAAAATAGTGTTTATATTCCACACAATATGACTTTTTTGAGGAAAAGCACACCTTTTTCGGAACTGTAAGAAAATATTTGTTATGCTTGCAGTATTTATTTTTTAGTAATTTGATAATATTCAACGCGCAGCGAAAACTCTTCAAACCGTAGCACCCTTGTTTTAAACCTTTACTCCATTTATCATAATTTCTTCAAAATTTTAAAATATCTCAATAACATCATCAATATAACTTAATCTGTTTATCTGGATTTTATTCAGGGGCAAAATACTACTGTTTGCTACGTAACTCCGTAGTTAAACAATTATAATATTTTCCTGCGTGTGCTCTGAAGTTGTAAAGCGAAAATTAAGCTGGATTTTCCAGTTGTTAGTATTGCACGCCGAGCTAACACCTGGAAGAATTATAGTTCGAATTCCGGCCAGGGTGGGCACAACTGACTTCTCAGAAAGGATTTCCTGGAAATCTTATGATTTTTACAAGCTTTCATTTGTTTTCCCGTGTACGACTTAAAAATAAAGAACTTTATATTAGCGGATAAGTATGTATTTCTGTTGCAATACCTGAGATGTAAGTCAAATTCCAGAAATATAAGATTAGTCCTTTTATGAATCGGATAGTAGTACTAAAATTGGAGATCCAATGCTAATGCTAATGAAATGAAATGCGAATGACAAGTTGAAAAGAATTTCAAAAAGAACTAATTTTTTCATTATACTTTCATACATTGTATTACTGATTATTTTTAGAGTACAATTTGATGATAATAAAAAATGTTGTCCCGCTGGCTTTTCCAGTAAGGAGCAAATATGAAATAGCATGTTAAGGGACATTCTGTCTCAGGTCAATATACTTTTGAAGGTATTTCCTACCATAGTTTAAAATAAAAGTTTTTAATGCTAAAAAACTGAGAATATTTAGAGTGCAATATTGTTAAAATAAAATGCTCTTGTCTATTTTTATATTTATTTCATTGCACCTTTTTACTTCCTTGTACGAAGTAAAAAGGAAGTATTGTAATCGCGAAAAGTTTCAGGCAGCATACTTCAACGAAAATATCCATTTTGACCGCTATTCAATGCAATTTAACGATGTTTTTGCGTGATATCTGTACGTAAGGACAGAATAAAAGCTTCTTTTCCTCCAAAAAATTATAAAACTGCTTTAAAATTAATTCTGAAGAGAATTTTTCGTGGCGTCTGTACGAACGTACGTATCTCGCATAACTCAAAAACGAGTAGCCTCAGAACGTTGAAATTTTGTATATAGGACTGCTATAACATGTAGATGTGCACCTCATATTTTGGTAGCAATCGGCCGCACCAAAAGTATATAAATATATATATATATATATATATATATATATATCCACTCTGTTACCCGGCTCTGTGATCTCAGTTTCTTTACTCTTATATGTTTGTAAATTGTATATTTTTTGCTTTAAAAATGATTTAATTCTGTTGTTTTTAACTTTCAGTTAAGGTTTTTATGCCTTTAGTAAATCTGTGTGCAATATTTTTAGAATTCTGAAAAATTTTAAAGTAGTTAAAGTGCCGCTAAGCCCTTTTTTTTTTTTTTTTTTTTTTTTTTTTTTTTTTTTTTACGGCGGCCATTGGTTGTTTACATTTGAAACAGCAGACTAGTGGATTTGTTGCGCCAATCTAGAGAAACTTAGCTTCGCAACAACAAAGATAACGCTTTCATTTATTATTGCGAATTAAATCATGCTTAATCTTTTCTGGAATTTTTCGAGCAAGTAATTGTTTAAGATTTACTTCGTAATTTTTAATATAGATATTTTGAGTTTTTATGTATTTTTGCCTTCTCGTGAAGTGAGAACTTAATTAATTGAATGAGAAATACTCAATCATCTGTGAAAAACTGTTGCTTTTTTGTTTTGTTTGCTTAATTTCTTTTATACATCATTCTAGCTTTATTAATGTATTTGAATAGAACATGTGGCAGCAATTAGATAATTCTGCTCTTAAAATGATATAAATTTTGTGCATTATGAGTTATAATATGAACGAAATATATTACTGTTAAGTGAATCTAGCACCGGAGTGTCGCTATGGTAAACAAATACTAGAGTGAATTTTAAAGAGTGCATTTATTCTATTGTGGTTTATGCGCTGCTGGCGAAGTAGATTTAATTCAATCCAATATGTTTAAATGAAATGCAAGAAAAAATGCGTATAATTTAATATTCCGTACAAGGAAGTCATGTGGTGTACACATCAGATTTTTATTTATTTATTTATTTATTTTTTGCTGGCTACTGAGGAATCCTGATTACTTTTATCCTCATCACAATATATGTCTTATTCATTTATATTAAAGAAATTTTAATATTGAGATCAATGCTAAATTTTCAGACTTCGACTTCATGGCGTACTTATAAGTCGCTTTTAGTGCCTTCAGATTTAACGAATGCTCTCGGTATAATGAATTTTATCGCCTGTCTCGAGCGATTCGTTAATTCTGGATTTAACTGTATTTCCTTTCCAATATGAATTTTCCTTTATTTAGTGGAGCACCACCCAATTACCAAATAAATCTTTCAGAGGAATCTTGCGGTCTCCAGTTTACCGACGCTGTTTTATCTTTAGTTTCTATGGGAGTGGCATAAAAATGTCCTTCATTATTCATTTTTGAAATGCAATACCATGTATCTTCAGTGGTAATCCTCATATTATTGAATAATAAACTAACATTTAGAAACCAAGCGTTGTTTTTCCCCACCTTTATCTATGTAGCTTAATGCGAGTCATTATTTAATTTATCGCAGTCTGCAAACAAGAATAAGTAACGGTAATTCATGATTATGCGTAATTTATTAAAACTGGGCTAATTTCAAATTAAAAATATTCAAAATCTCTTAGGATGATAGATGCGGTGATTGCTTAATTCAAGCTGCAGTTAAGAGAACTAAAAGTTAGTGTGCTATTTGTGACAAATTTATAATAAGTAAATGAATAGTGTTCATTTTCTTTCAATTTATCCCTTTATCGAATTTTTATATTGCTTAAGCCCCAAGAACGTGATATTTAATGCATAAATAGAATCACTCTTTCCATTCTTCTGCAGCCAAAATTATTCAAAAAACATCTTCCATTGCTGAAGTAGATTTCCTCGACTCTTTAAAGCATTAAAAAAAAATAATGTCACTTCAATTTCAGTTTTGCTTTTATTTATATACACAATTTTTTCCTCGAAAGGGCAAAACTATTTGGAAACCTTGTTCAAATTTAGCTATGCTAAATTTGAAAATGGTTAGGTCACATTTAACTATTCCGCAGTTGATTTGAATTTTAACCAAAGATTGATAAAATATAGTGTACTATTTGAGAAGAATGAGAAATAACATATTTCCAGACAGAATTTTGTTCAAGGAAAGTTCTAGTTAAAAGGCTTCGGATCGGAATTTTAACATTCTTTTAATTCAAGACTTTTATGAGCAATTGGAATAAAGCTGCAATATTATAATTTGTATAGTAAATCAGTTTAAATTTGTGGGGATTTGTATAAATTATTTGTGGGGATTTGTTAAGCTAAACTGCAATTGCGTTAGCGCGCATGTATTCAAATGAGATAGAAAGAAGTTAGTATTTAAGGGAAGGTTTTTGTAAGATAAATTTAGAGAGAGAGAGAGAGCGTGTTTTACTTGTATGAAGGTCACGTTGTTAACTTTGATTTACTGGCGATTAGATTTTTGTAACGTTGAATACTTAAAGTTGAGCGTACACAAGCCATTAAGCTTGTATACGCCGACACTTTTACGAGTTCAGGCCTGTTTGCTCATTAAATAATTTGTTAAAGCTGTTTAACTAACTTTATTCTGTAAAAAGCTGTTAAATTAACTATATTCTGCTCTATTTTAAGTTATACTTGTTACCTTTTGCATTAAGCCAAACGTGTTGGCTTTTGTAAGCACGAATCAGTGCCATCTGGGAACCTACTGAGTTAAATGATGGACTTTGTCGTGCTTAAGGATAAATTCCTTAAGCCCTTTCTATGGACTTTGTCGTGCTTAAGGATAAATTCCTTACACAATCTGCTAATGTCTGGTTAGTTTGTGCTTGTGAAGAAAATTAGAAGTTATAAACTGCAAAATGTAAATTAAAAATAAAGCCGATATTTCCCTTTTTTCAATGAAAGCGATCTGTCTACGACTACTTTCTTCAAATATCTGAAGCTTTGTAACCATTGTATTTGCTTTTAAGTTCACACAAATTATAAAATAAAGTAAATAATGATTAGTATGATAAATTAATTTATCAAATATAACTATGGTTGATAGAGCTACATTAAATTTTATATTCCTCAAATTTTATCCTCAACCCCTTCCCTAATCCTTTAAGTATATTTTAACATCAGTACTAATGTCTTTTAAGATTATTGATGGAAAGTAAAGGTATGCTTTATATATATGCCTATACATCCTTTAAAATTCGCAAATTTATTATCGTTTATAATTGTTGCCAGTTCTAAGACTTTCGTATCTGATATTTGGTTTTGATTTCAGTTGCTAATATATTTATCTTACAGAAAAGAAATTTAATTTTAGATATTCGAGTCATATCTGCTGCAGTTTAATGCGGCACTTGTAAAAATAACAATAGATAATTTAAAATTAAGAATGGTTTAATTATGGTAATTTTGGGACACTCTACGCAGCTTGAATGGCTCGGAGGATATAAACTAATCAACCAAAATTCAATGGACAAAGTTCAGTCATTAATTTATCATATGTGTAATTAATGGGTATCGTCATACGTTAAGGTTATTTTCTTCCTAATTTTCATATCGCTTAATGAGTCTGCGTTTAGAACTTATTTTCTCGTTTATTATCGTTATCGTATCGTAACAAAAGATTTTGAAATATTGCAACTCATAAATAATGAGATGTTTCGTGTTTTCAATGTCAGGAAGTAAGGGATGTTCTATAATGTGGAACAAACGATAAATTATCCGTCAATTTCAAATTTAATTACTGTTATTGACATTAGAAAACGCCTACCCCAGCGTTTTTCCAATTTTGTAGTCTTTCCTCTTATTACGCAATCAAAGCATTTATCATCGCAGCCATCTGCAAACATATAACAGTCATATTATTGCAATTCGACGTATGATAAAAGCTTTGTTTTATCTTTATTGTTTATATTTTTTTTATCTATAAGCATTATTTTTTCAACAAACTGAGCAGTCTGAAATTAATGCCTTGATGCTCAAAATTAAGGAACAATTGTAAAAGAGATTATTGCTATAGAGAAACTGATGCTAAGAAAAGAATGATTAAAATCTCTCCAAGGGAAATTATTTATTTTAATTATCTACTTTTAACCCTTTCGGGGCTACTGCCGCCCAATAATGGCGGCCACGAAACATTGTCTAGGTAATACGGCCCTCCACTGGTGACACCCACGAAACGTTGTCTGGGTACTACCGCTGCTCACGTAACATTTTTTGGGTACGAACACTACGCCACCTAAAATCGGAATTCACGGAAAGTTATCTGGATATGATATGTTTTGATAAGCTAGGGAAAACAAATTCGTATGTTTTCTTATATCGTAAATTTTTTGAATATTTTACTTAGAATTTGAATTTAGCTCCCTTCAGGATGACTGCGAAATTTTTTAAAGGAGAACAATGGCTAAAGGGAATATTTAATTCAGGAAGGGATTCTGATGAAGAAAGTGAGTATAATTTAGCATTTCGCAAAAGGTGGGAAAACAATCCAGCGCTTATATATTATCACCTCGGAATCTGAAGAAACAGAGGAACCTGAAATATAAATTGATACTCCTGATATCAAATGGACTTCTAAGAAATTTAGAAAAAAATCCATTGTTTTACTCTACAACATTAGTAGTAAACAATTTAAACCGCTCGTCCAAAATTTTATATTATTTCCGATTGCCTCTTTCTTAAGATTGTGTAAAAAAATTCATTGCGTAAAAAAAAAATAACTACTGGTATCAACAAATTAAAAGAGATTATTTTTAGGTTTCAGAAAAGATGGAACTAAAAGAACTAGATTGTTTTCTTGCTGCGTCGTTGTTAATGACGAGAAGCAAAAAGCTGTCCTTAAAAGGAATATTGGTGTAAAGATAAGCTTCTCCGAAGCGATATTTTCAGTGACATTATGAGCAGAGTTAGCAAATTTCCATATCTGAAAATGCTGCATGTCTAAAATGAATGAATATGGATGTCGCAAGATACGTTTTCGCGGCTTACGGTGCCGTACAGTGTAATCAATCTCGTGGAAAACTTTCTTATACCACAAATGTACAAGTATAATCGCGGCCAGCTTTTCTGTACTGAAAGGGTTAAAGGCAAATCCTACTGTTGTGAATGTTGGTGAACAACATTCACAGCATGATGAACAAATAAAAGCCATACCAGCAAATCAGAAAAGAAAATACATTCGCCTTTCCGAACATTTTTGGTGTTATTTTTTACCGTGGTCAGGTGTAGTGTTAACCATATTCGAAAGATACGTTTTAGATGAAGATCAGAAATGGCGGATCTTAGTAGACTCGAGCGATGTCAAATGCAGTTGGACATCTTTTCAGAGCTGCGCCGTGGAGAAAAATGATTAAGATGCACATATTAAAAGTTGAATATAAATCTATGTTACAATACCAGATTCAAGATTTTGAATTCTTAAAACTGTATCTCCTGTAGAGGTACGATGACAGATTTTGCCGTGCATTTCGAGATGGCTAAGAGATTTAATTCCACAGAAATCTAATTTTAGCATACTTATTGCCTATAAACACGACATTATGTACATAAATATTTATGGAAGCTAATAAAATACAGTTTAAGGAAAAATCACTAGTTTAAACGTTTCTAACTCAGGTGTTATCCCACACCCTACAAAAATGTAACAGCCACAACAGCTAAAAACAAAACTTAGGTCAGTCTTCAACTCAAGTCAGGTCAGGTCATTTCTTTAAGAAGAGGAGTATAGGCCCTAATGCCGCAATTTCGTTCAGCATATGTTGCAGTGAGCGTTTGAGTGAGAAAAATAAAAATATTTGGAGTAATTTCTCTCGAATGTGGATATAGTTAAGAAAAAGTATTTTAACTTCATTTCAACCAGTGCTTCACAGGTGGGGTGAACCCTCGACGGATCCGTAAAAGAAGAGACAACAGCGTAATACCGCTCAGCCAACATTTGCTTTGCATCTTCTGCCAGTTTCATAATAATTTCAATGGCGTGAAAACCGATTATCATTTTTTCAGCATGAGTTTTTGACTGCTTTATATCCTTGAAAATTTGGCTCGGTTTTGAAACATTTTGAGTATTTCTTTTAAATCATCTTAATAGGGATTTGGACTATTTTTTTAAACAGAACTGTAAGAAACTTTATCTGATTTTCTTCAGTGGAATGTGGTTTAAGGGCAAGAAATTCATTTAAATCTGGATTTTGATGTAATTTGTCAGTTGGAATCATAGTTTTTTCATATTTCTTTTTATTCTCCCCACAGCCACGATATGACGTTACGTGATTCCTTCCGCAGGAGAAAACATGCAAGTTTATCTTTTTTTTTTTTTTTTTTTTTTTTTTTTTTAGTGTTAATTCTTTATTATTGGCTCCATTTTCAGCGATGTTCCAAGTTAAAAAATAGGTTCCAGGTTTAATTTCTTTATATGTTAATAAACATTAAACATTTCTGTATGAAAATATTAAAAACTAAAGATGTTGAGCTGAAAGGTGTTTTGGTCCATCTGAATTTTTTTGAAAGTAAATGAGTAGAAATTGAAAATTCCATTACCATTTCTTTTTCTAAATTGCCGAAATTTAATTGTCGGTAAGCTTCGTTTTTGGAGATCTTCATATATATAATTTTCATGAATGGGAACTGGAAGATTTTTAAGTTTATCTTTAATAGATACTTAAGAGTTTAACAGGTAGGTGTGAAATATATATATATATTTATTTTCATTTTAGGAGCGTTTTGTGACTTTTCTGAAATCTTGAATAGATTACATTGTAAAGGAAGTTGGATCCTGATTTAATTAGGACTTCGTAACTTCTCTTACAGTTGTTACATAAAACTTTGTCATGTTTGAGGCAGTCAGTTTTAATAACAATAGGCGGGAATTTTCCTTCGGATGAATATTGGGAAATATCTTAATTTGGAATATTTTCATTATCATCTAGCGGCTCAAACCGATTTTCTTATTTTAAATTTCTCGAAAATTTTAGCGTCTGGTTTACAAGTTTTCTTCTGGGCAGTCCATTTATCTTCTATTATTACTGGGAGTGCGAGTGATTGTTCTCTTGAAGGAGCTTTTCTGTTTAAATATCCTGGATTAGATTGGAGAAATTTAATTATAAGTTCCCTGTCAATAATAGTTCTTTCTTCAGGAGAGGCTTTATCATATTTGGCAATCAGTTCTGGGGAATTAATTTCTTCTACAAAGTGAATTTTAAAATCTTTAGCTATCGCTTTTGGGAACTTTATTTCTACTTTTTTGACTTTCTTCCGTAGCTTTAACATTCCTTTTAAAGTCAGCTGGATTTTCTTTATCTGATGAATTCAGAGGTCTGGTTTCTAAAGCACAGTTGAGAAATATTAGAATAATCAAAGTTGGAACAGTTTGAGTAAGGTTCAAAATTTTCCCACATATGGGATTTTTTGATTTTTTTTTTTTTTTCTTTCTTTCTTTCTTTCTTTCTTTTTTTTTTTTTTTTTTCTTTTTTTCATTAGACGGAGGAAACAGAAAGAGCAAAAGAAATACAACCTGATCATTAAAAGGAATCTTCAACTGACTTTCTCCGTTTCCCTTGCTAGTTCTTCGCTGACGATAAGAAGGCAGCTGATTGGCTGACCTCGAAGAGATACATAACACCGCACGGTAAGAAATAGAAGAGAGGTCCTAATATAATTTTCTCATACACTCGCTTGAATCATTGACTCACTCCTCTTGTTGATCAAAACATTCAGTGACTTGCCATTAAGATCGATAGGTTTCGATAACCATAGATCGATAGGTTTCGATCTATAGGTTTCGATAAGAAGGTATCGAATGATCGAAGGTAAACATGATCGAAGGTAAACATTTTGTAATTATATTCTTAAATATAAATGTAAATGTCTTAAGTATGTGAAAAAAATATATTTTAAAACAACATTCTGAACTTTATTAAATGCTATACTTTTCCCAAAGCAGTTTACTCAGTACAGTTTTTATATGAATGCAATGTTTTCACAAGTTTTCGCCAGTTACATTAGAAAGAAATTTTAAGATAACTCGATTTTATTCAGTTAATGATTGCAAAATTAAAAATCAAAGTTTATTTTATTAGTCATATTAAAATTATGCATTATTTCTTTTTTATCTACAGAGCTTCTTTCTGGAAACTTTCTTAAATATGTGATGATTTCCAGTCTCTGAGGCATATCTTTTATATCAAAAATCCTAATCACTCTATAATCAATGCACTGTTTGGTTCATTTCAAATTAGAGCACTTTTTATTTTAATAGTAAAAATAGGTTAAATATTGCTGCTAATTTTTCTTTTTCCCTCTGTGGGTAAGATGGTGCTACGCAAAAGCGAAGCAGAATCTGACAAATGAACAAGCAAGTGAGTTCAGAAACATAAATGATAATACATCATAAAAATAATACTCAGTAATCAATGTACTCATAAAATTCTGATATTTCCACACTGAAATAAACAAATTATGTACTTAAATTATATACGAATACTCATTCAATAATATTTGCCAGTATCTTATTATTTTTTTAGGTAAACAAAATCAGAATTTAGGAGATGTATATAATGTTTTAAATAATTTTAAAATGTTTTAAAATAAATAATAAAATGTTTTAAAATAACCACAATAAAATGTTTTAAAATAAGCTCAATAAACATTCATTTCACAACAGATGAATAGACACATTGGTATACCGGATTCCTTCTAAAAAATACACATATGCAACAATATTCAAAAACATTAAATTTTTCAAAATAGATAGAAAGTAGTTCTCGTACAATTTCTAAACGAAAAAAAAAAATCAATGCAAAGTTTTAAGCATATCAGTTCATACTTAATTCACACAGAGTTCATTCACCAACTAGTTTTTAAAAACTACCGGAATTTCTTAACTGTGTTCCAGAACAATGGGATATACGAATATTATAACGTTGAAGTGCCACTGCCCATCTCTATAATTAAGCAGAATGAGGTGGGAACTTTTGCACATACAGTAGTGAGTTATCGTCTGTGATGAGCTTGATATTTAATCCAAACACCCAACATTCGAACTTTTTTTTCATATCGTTTAATGACCACACAACGGCATAAGTCCAATAGTGGATCGGTTCTGCTGAGCTTCTGAAAAATGTTTGATTCCCAAAGCTGAAGGGATGCAAATTGCCTTTGCAGTCTCAGTGATAAACGCGCACCACAAACTCTATAGCGTCACACTGGATGATGTACGGTTTCTTTGGATCTAGCATGTACAATTTCGCTGCTTCACACAGTCGAAGTTTGAGATATTGAAATGTTGTTTCCTCAATACCATCCCACGGAATTATCTTCCGAATCATGCTGTTGGTAAACTCTGTCAACGGTCGAGCTAATAGATTATATTATAGACAATTGTTTATGTAATCACGATAATAGTTAAACAAGCCTAATGCACTTTTTAGTGCAGGTTTACTTTCAGGTCATTCTATAATTTCGATAGCTCATATCTTTTCAGTATCAGGATGATGTCTTACAACTTCTAATATAAGTCATAAATATTTGACCTTGGAATTTAGAAAAACCCATTTCCTTACAGTCACAGTAAATATGAAATCACTTAATGTAGTTAGGACAGCGTCAAATGTTTGAGATGTGAATTTCAGTCTTTTGAACAGATAGTTATATCATCAATGTAGGCTTTTCAAAATTCCAATGCTCCTCATTCCATCGTAGTAGCTGCATTTTTTAGTCCAAAAGCCATCCCCTTCCAAGAATGGGATACATACAACTCTCTTTTACGTGTGTATAATGTGTCTTGAATAATGTTAAATCACGACTTTTTCCGTTTAAAAGCATGTGGCAATCTAATGTTCGACTGCGTGCGCAGCCAATCCACGTCATGTGGTTTATGTAAAAACTGCTAGCGCGGCAGTGAACTCACTCACTTCGCCCTTAGCTGCAGTATAGGATGTTTTGAATTTTAGTTTAGTGGTTTTTGTTATTCGTTCTGTTATTTCAGTTGTGTTTAAAGTTATGGTGTGTGTGAATAAAGGTTATGTTTAAGTAAATGGAGTCATGTCAATTCAAGTATATACACCAAGCACATAACCACCATGACACCATAAGCATCTCCCAGTTGCCTTCCAAAACATCTTCGCAGATGGTGTCCAATCTGATTGATTAGATCAATCATAATCCCCATTAGAAAATCAACTAGCTCGTTATTGCATTCAGTAATCTGAAGTCGATGCATAAGCGTGTACTTCTACCTTTCTTAGCCACACATACAAATGGGTATGCTATTTCAGCTTCACTTGGCTAAATAAGTCTTAAGCTTTCTAATTCTTCCATTTATTTAGCTACTTCAGATTTCAAAGATTCAATATATGGCTCTTTTTTTCTTTTCAGCTCTAAGTAACAAAAATAAATTTTTATGTTCGCCAACACTGGCTGTTTGGATTTTGCCAAAGAACAACGCAATGTTCTTAAGCTTGCTTAACTCCCTTTGTTTACTATTCTCTAAATCAGTTTCTCAACCCGATTTACTGATAGGTCCGGTAAAATGTTTTAGCGTAAGGTTAGTTAATTTGACTGCTAGTATAATCTTTACATATACAAAACTGTGGCACTTAAGCAACTGGGAGCACGGCAGTTGAGAAATATTGCTCTAAATGACTAATATTCACGTCGATGTCACTTTTAGTTGCTGCAGAATACACTTTATTTAGAGCTGGATGAATTTCTACAAATGCAGAATCATTCTCATAAATTACTGCTATAGTCTGTACTCGAACGTGAAATTTTCTTATTTTGTTTACTCGAACATACCGCGTACTATCATCTAGTAATTTAAATTATGAGGATTTACTCGTTAAATAGTTTCATCTGGACCTAACCAGCTACCATAAAGCTTGCTGCTATATTCTGGAGTAAGTAAATATACTAAATCACGATTTTAAAATTTTCCGTCATACTTTTGTTACGAGGGAAAAATTATACACAAGATTTTTGTTTTCGCGCAGGAGATAAGTAAGCAAGATCAGCTGCTTTCTTTATTTTTAATTCTTGTAGATAGTCAACGTCTGAATTACATAAATTAACAGCTAATGGTATTTCACCCGCCCATGATGATTTTAACATGGCTAAATGACTTCTAGCTTTCCAACTGAAGTTGAGCTTAAATGGAGATAACATCCCTAGAGCAATTTGTCACCTAACAGTATGCAAAAAAGGAACTAAGGAGTTTGTTTGTCTCAGTTAAAATTTATTTAAATATACGATTGCATTTTTCTACTGAACCGTTTGATGCAGGTTAACCGGCTGTCGAAAAATGAAGATAAGTTCTTGACCCTTTTTTAAAAAAAAATTTGAATCAACTGCTAGGTGAAATTAGTACCTTGATTACTACAAATTATTTCTGGAGTATATGTTCTCATAAAAATTTTACAAAGAGCTTCAACAGCCATTTTAAAGATACCCTGCCATTTTGAAGGATTCTCTTTTAAACATAAACAATATTTATTGTTTCTTCCTGAAGGTGATGAAATTGTTGGTATGCAAATGGTGATGAACAGTCGCCAATAGCGCTGTAAACAGTATAATCTAGGCACCTTTTGCAGGAGTTACTAAGTTATGACGACGCTGCGCTGAATTTTTGGCAAGAGAAATTATTCTACTCTCTACCTTGGTAATTTGTTGTGAAAATGTTTGCTACAAAAAATGTTTACAATAGAAATTTCACCAATAATATTTGTATTTACTATATGAAAAGGATACGGGGCGCGAACAACAGCTGTAACTGAAATTTTGTCGGACTGCTTTTCCGGACACTTTAATTGACATTTTTCACATGTTCTACAATAATTTTCTATATCTTCTGATACGCTCGGTCAATAAAATAAAAAGTTGATCTTTTCCTTGATTTTTTGCATGTCTAAATAATTTCCCTATATGGAATCATGAGCTACTTGAAGAAATTTTATTTAATTTTTTTCTGCAAAACTAAATGTTGTTATGTTTCCGCATTTTTTTTTTTTTTTTTTTTTTTATAAAATAATTATGTCCCTTAAAACGAAATATCTTTCTTTCTGATTCCGCGTCCTCAAAGAATTTATTAGTTGAATAATCCTCTATTTCAGCGATTTTCAACCGTTGGTACTCGTACCACTGATGGTACGCAAGAGAAAAGTAGGTGGTACGCAAAGAAACAAATTATTTTTAACTATTAAATTCAAAATTTAAATACCCCTACATTCTATTTAAGTTTTTTCACTATCATTAGTTAATTTACGTTATCTCAGCTTGGTTCAAGGTCCATAGCCACTCACAGACTTTAGCAAAATAATCCGTTTTCATTTTCATAATTATTCTTCTAGCCATAGACATAAAATTTGTCATAAATCATGTTTTTAAAAGGAGTAATAGAAATGAATGTTGTATTTGATAGAAAATTTAAATAAGTTGCTGTAAAAAGATAATAGTATTTCATTAATTCTTTTAGAGTTGATCGAATTATTAACATGTCTACACTTTACATCGCCACCATTTCCGGGCTCATATTAGAATTATTTTTGTACCTCGATTTGCTGTCTCTAACAGCAGGTAATTTGCCTTGTTGTTGCGTCGTATTCTTTACTTTTCTACGCAATTTAAGAATATCATCGTTTGTTTTTGAAGAACTTTTAATGTATTTAGTGCATTTAAATATTTGTGAAAAAATAATAAAATAAACCTAGATTTTCAAAATAGAAAAAAAAAAAAAAAAAAAAAAAAAAAAAAAATGGCTAGGATTGACTAAGCGAAAAAGTGATGATTCTCAGGTGATGGATCTAGGACTATTAAAACTAAGAACCTTATATTACCAGCAGCTAAAATATATCGTTTTAAAATTATTCAACGAAAAATGCGGCTCATGAACTTGATAATATTCCGTTATCAAATGATACAATAATTTGACGAATTTATCAATGGGAAATTCCATAAAAGAGACATTTATTCAAAAAATAAAACATTGTGTTCCGTATTTCGCATTGCAATTGGATGAAAGTACTGACATAACGAACTTTGTTCAATTATTAGTATACATACGTTTCGAAGTAGATAAACGAATTACCGAAGAATATTTATTTGTGAATCTCTTCACGATAGTGCTACTGCAAATGAAATTTTCAAAGTAACTGACAATTTTATACTCGAGAATGATATTCCTTGGAATAAGTGCATTGCCGTATGCAGTGATAGAGCTCGGGCTTAAACAGGAAAACATTGCGGTGTTATTTCTCAAATAAAGTCGAACCTGAAACTAAATTTACTTGGTGTTTCATTCATCGTGAAGGTTTAGAAGCTGAAACAATCCCCAAAAACCCGAAAATCGTTTTGAATCAAGCTGTGAAATTTTCTACTTTCACTAAAAGCCCAAATTTAAATTAAAAATTATTTACGATTTTATGCCAAGAAATGGGCAGTGAACATGAAACGCTTTTGTTATAGTCCGAAGTAAGGTGGTTATTCAGAGCAAAGTTTTAAACCGTCTTTATGAACTTCGATCAGAAACTCAAATTTTCCTCTGTGATTCAAAAATGTTTATTTTGTGAATTATGGTTAACGCTTTTAGCATATATAGCTGATATTTTTGGAAAGTTAAATGAATTAAATTTATGATTACAAAGACAAACTGTTAATTTGTTTACTATTAGAGATAAAATGAATGTAATGATAAAAGTAACTCGAGCTAGTAATCAAAGAATTGGATAATAACATTTTAAGCTTTTTATCGTTTTCAGAAACTTTTCTAACCGAAAATAATTTGAAAATAAAAGAAGAATGAGAATCTTATATTAAATACTTTCCTAAGGATTGTGAAGAAAATTTGATTAGAAATCCATTTTGTTCAAATGCAACTGAAATTTTATCCCGTGAAGTTTTAGAACATTTGATAGAAATTTCCTGTAATCGAACTGTAACCGAAGATTTCAAAAATAAAAACTTGTTAACTTTTGGCTGAACAACGAGAAACAAAGAAAATATTAAAGGCATTTAAAATATAGCTATTACATTTTTATTGAATTTCTGCACAAGGTACTTATGTGAGCAAGGATTTTCTTCCATGTTATATTTGAAAAATAAATAGATTACAAAATTAAAACTAGATCTTAACTTACGGTAAAAATTAAGTGAAATAAGGCCAGACATAAAGAAATTGATCTCTATGAAACAGGCTCAAATTTCGCACTATATATTAGAATTAAAAGTAATATTGTAATTTAGATTTTCATAAATAAAATGGTAATCAGTTTTTAATCTAATATTTTTTATGTTTGCGTGTTTAATACCAATAGCCAGTAGGTTGTGTTAATGGCAATATATATACAATATATATATATATATATATTAATATTTATATATATATATATATATATATATATTAATATTTCTATTGAGAAAAATAATCATTGTAAAATGTAGTGGTGGTACTAAAGTTTTTCAATTTTTGTTTAAATGGTACGCGTTAGTCAAAAGGTTGAGAACCGCTGCTCTGTTCTGTAGAGTCTTTCTCATCAGGCGGTTTCGAAATTGAGCAATAGAATAAAAGATTCACATTCGACAGTTGACGGCGTCAGCTATTTCAATTTGGAGCTCTTTTTGTTTTTACGTTTCTGGTTTCGTGTCACTAAAGATTGCTGATTGATATACGTTCTCCTCTTCGAATATGCGACCCCACACATCTAGCGTAATTAAGCATTGAACATTCAGTTGATCTGTCAAAGCGAAAAGAGATTCTATCCGCGAATACAAACCCATGTACTCATGTTTTTTTTTTTTTTTTTTTTTTTAATATAAATGGGAATAATTGCTAATGTTACCCCGATGGCATATAAGCATTCTGTTACGCTTCACGGACATAGGAAAAAATCCCTCCTCATGACTCAGTATGGCTTACGATGCTATCATTTCCTCTACGCTTAGGAACGCCTTCACTTTGCTTGGGCTCGAGCGTACACCTCCATTCCATTTGATTACATTTTGATAGCATTTACGAAAAGATTATTACATGCGTTATATTTTTGCTATGAGTTGGGATTACACTTCTTATAACACTGCAGTATGATGAATTTAATATAAAAATGTGATTTTTTTTCCTAGAGAGAAAATGTATTATTTTTTCTTGTGTTAACTCGGTTAATGTGTATTAATATTAAGCTCAGAGATTTTTAATAAATGTATTCTTAATTTGAAACCCTTCACATTAAAGGTGGGATCATTACTTCATTATTTCCTGTTCTTTACATATGCATTCTCTGCTGATGCACTCTGCGAATGCATGAGACAAGTCAGTTTTCGGAAATATCAAAAATGACGTTGGGAGCTAACATAGTACACAATAAATTCACAATATTTATAATCAGTCTGAAAAAGTAAAATATATTTGAAGTTAGCTTAATGTAAATTTGGAACAGGGAACTAGAGATGCGTATTTTAAATTGGATAATATTACTTTGAATGTTCCGCTTTTTTTAATGTGTAACATGTTTTGAACCTTCGCAAAAGAATAATAGTGTTTGTAAGAGAAGGAAATTTATTTTATTATACGCGTGTATTGAATCCGGCCACATTACTGAATGCATTCCTTTTAATTCATTTAAGGAAACAGTATATTAGAATTACATGGCCGTTAATATGGAAATAACATAATATTTGAAAAGGAAATAGTTTCTGCAATGTGAAAGCAATAGATTGCCACAAAACTGAAATAATAATAATATACTTACTGGCATGCAATGCCTTTATACTTGGATCGATATCGTCGTGCTTTGGTTTTTGCACTAAATTCATGAATTCAACTATTTATATGATCTAAGCGCTTAAGATTGCTTCTGGTATTATCAGCATCTGATATTAAGAGAAAGATTTTATAATTTTACCCTTGCATGAAACAGGAAGCCATATGCAGAACCTGCAACTAATTTTTTTCGTTTAAAAGAAAATAAAGGATAATTTTCAGTCATGAGTAACTGCAGTGTCACTCATGCGCGTTATTCAACAAAAGTAAAACCGTAAGAACCCAGGCAAAATGTCATTACGCCAAGAGAAAATGATATCATCTCAAAGTATATCCAATCACATGTACGGATTTTTCCTTATGCGCGTGGCGCGGTACAGAATGTTTGTAATCGCCCCGATGATGCTAGCACATGCAGAACTTAAAATAATTTTATCCTTACTTTGTATTTCTAAGTCATGTGTTAACGCTATGTTCAAATTGGCATTTCCGCACCTGAATCTTTTATTGCTTCTACTTGCTTGTCTGCAGTATAAATAATAATCATTCGCAAGAAAGTTAAACTTTTAATCATAATACTTGCATTTTTGTAAATGCTTAGAATTTACGTCAGTAACACCCGCATTGTCTTTGGGTTTACTTGAAGGGTTAATCTTTGATTTGACTTGAACACTTATCGTTTTGTTTATTTGACCTATCAAATTTATTTGTTAAATGAATATTTAACAATAATTAAATTGAATGATTTAAATGAATATTTAACAATGATTAAATTGAATGATTTAAATGAATATTTAACAATGATTTAATTGAATGATTTAAATGAATATTTAACAATGATTAAATTGTTTTTGTTCATTTACAGCTGAAGCTATTCTCAGATCTGGTGGAAAATATTTAAAACACATTCAGTACTGTGGCTGAATTTAATACATTCTTGTTGAAAGAATCGCGATAATTGGCGCTGTTTTCACCTCTTATGTTAGCGAAAGATCCATCTTTGAACACTGGAAGTTCTGCCTTGGGTTCGATCCCAGGCTAAGGGGCTGGCTGCATGGCCCTTTTCGTGATTTTCGCAAAGCATAAAGTGTAACGAGGCAGTTTCCCATAGAAAATTGTACACGAAGGCATCCCTTTCCTTAGGCAGATGACCCTCGCGTCCTTTGCTATACACAATCAAGCCATCGAAAGATCTACCTTTCGTAGTGAAATAAATATCACACTCCTTCGCCAGTTCTACTGGGTGTAGCCAACTTTCACCTTCTCAAACTGCAACATGAGTTGCCAAAGCATTATTCAATGTTTGAAAAAGTTTATCTGAAGTAGTAAATCAAAGTAGTAAAATTAAGTAAATGAAATCTTAAAATCATTGATATTTTTGCTTTTACAATGATGTATCCAACAAGACATTAAGTGAGAAGCAAACTACAAATGAGTTTCCCCTAATCAACCTTTTCGCTTGCGAAAATTTTCTAAATATATAATTGATGATAGTTCATAGCCCTTAATGGTCAAATATTCTATTTTCTCATAGTCTTTCAAATCATCATGTTTAATATACTTTAGAAGACTTATCACCTATCACGTGAAGTAAAATTTCAGACTTAATTTCGTTTGTTACGTTCTTCTGTTCAAAAGCTTCTTCTTTTGAATAAAAAAATAAGTGCTATAACCTAACGGTAAATGGCAACAGTAAAAAAATTGAAACATCTAACATCTGAACCTTTAGTTAAAGAGATTCGACAGATTTTTGCATGGACATAACTTTTCCTCTTATCCAAGAGTAATTGCTTTATGTTACCTTTATTACTTTTGACATGTAACTCTTCCATGCAGTGTTTTTCTTATAATTATAATTCTTTCTTATTTGCTTGGTTAAATGTAAAGTTTACATGGCCCTCTGGTTATAGTTCCATTTTTTTCAGTTTTACAACATTTAAACTGGAATCGGTTTCTTTATCAAGTTCTTTTAAACTCGAAATCAAATCACTCTACTTACTCCCTTAAGCGTATCTGTAAACAATCTTCTAAAAAATAACAGCAAAATTCTTATTTTCTGTGCCATCCATTTAATTTTAATTTCCTGTAGAGTGAAGTAAGAGAGAGTAATTGTCGCGATGGCTAAGATATTATACTGCACATAAATCTAATTTTAACAAATTTATTATCTATAAACATGGTATTATGCACACGAACATTTACAAAATATAATAAAATAAGTTCAAGGAAGAAAAACCAATGTTTAATCAATTTTAACTCAGATGTTACCTGAACATCCTACAAAACTGTATCAGCCATACCAGCTAAAAACCAAACTCAAACTCGGATGCGAACACCCTACAGAAAATTTTGGCAGACAACTTCATTCTTCAACTGACTGTCTATCTCTCTTTGCTATACTTTCGATAGGCAATAAACAACAGACTGACTGACCACGCAAAGATATATGACAGGTTTGGTACCTTAAATGGATCTTAAACAATAACAGAAAGATACAAAGAATGAGTGTGCTTAACACTCATTCTTTGTATCTTTCTGTATTTTATCCTAGCAAATAAAAAAAAAAATGAATAAAACTTACACGGATTTGAATTAGAGTTAATTGATTCTGCTAGTTATTGAAAATGCAATTGTTTCATGTCGATAGATATATTTAGCAAAAAATTATGGACCCAGTTTCCCTGACGATAACAGTTTTTGACACTCATTATATAAGTTCAGCTAATCACCATTCAAGTGGGCGACACATAATCAGAAAATCTTCATCATTCTTGAAAAATAAAATGAGTCCATCTACCATGCTCTCCGTATACACTGAGGATTAGGTTGAACAGTATTTCGTTGATCATCGGTCAAAGTTAAATATATTCTGTACTTCGTCGTGCCCATGTTAGCATTCTGGAACCTTAGCTAATACATCGTCAGTTACCTTCCTTCATGTCTCACAAAAAACTCATTTTATTCTCTGCACATACCATATCTCTAAATCATTCGAAACCTTTTTTCCATCTTTTCTTCTTCCTTATCTCAAAATACTCAGTCAATTCATCCTACCTTCCGCTTCTCTATTTCTCTCTCTCTCTCTCTTCTTATTTCCGACAACCTTTTCACTGCCCATTCGTTTTTCATAATTAACAGTTAAAACTGACTTTTGAGGTGTTACGTCAGTTTTAACTGGCATGGCTCACGTCATTTTACATTGGTTGAGGGGTGTGACACACAAGAATATGCTGATTTGAAGAAATGTTATCTTACAATTTATATCTTATTAAACATGCTTCGCATTTATTCAAATACTTTTAAAATATTCATAACTACTTTACGTTTGCTAAGTTAATTATCCAGGCAAAAAGAATTCAGTGGGTACATCTCCTTGCGTTGAAAATTGCATGTATATCACACAAAAAATTCCTGAATATAGTAATACTCATGGAAGTTTTAATTGTAAAACGATTCACATGATTGAAAGTAGCATGAAAAAGAAAACTATAGTTTATTAGCTTATATAACTGTGATGAAAATGCTTATTAAAAAAAAAGCTTCTTTGTTCCTTTATTGCTAAGCATTGTAAAATAAAATTAAAAAAAATAAAATCCTTTATCTCTTGATTTGCTTTTAAAACTTAATTAATTTATTCTGGCTTTTTTCCCGTTTACAATTAAAGTATGCAAATAGTTTTGGAAAGTAACAGCAAAGTACACTAGGGCTAAGTGGAGGGAGGCCTTCGTGGAGGCCCTTTGTAGTTGAAACTGTCTCGAATGCACGTTACACATACAGAGAACCACGGAAACGCTCACGCAGCCAGCTCGCTCGTCGGGATTCAACCCTCGGACCGAAATACCAGTGCTTAGCGACTTTACCACTCGGCCGCTGTTCAGCCGTAGTTTCTGAAAAATTAATTTGTCAAAATAAGAGGATATATAACAATATGCCTATGCAGTTTGCATAATATTTATTAACAGTGCATTAATTTTACCTATGTTTATTAAACATCTGGCACATATGTATTATTAACAAATTCAGTTCTTATTAACAGAAAATTAGAATTGCATTTTATTCATATTTAGAAAACATGATGTTTTAAAATATCTAAAATACGTAAATTAATAACTTACTATACAGTTTATTTTAATTTTTAATTATTTTGCATAAATAAAATATCAATTTTTTAACAAAATTTTGAACAATAATTTAGCTCGGGTTTCTTGGTATAGATTAAATTTAATATTTTAAAAGCAATTAAATTTATGCTTTATTAGGTATATTTACTTTAGATTAATATGTTAAGATAAAATAATGAAAAATTGCAGAATGGATCTTGTGCAGACTTCAAACTCTTGAAAAGGCAGATTTAGTAGTTCTTGTCATTCTAAAAGTAAAATTGATAAACTATAAGTAAAGGTTAGAGCGTGCATATCTATAAGCAGTCATATCAAGATGTTTCATCAATGTCAATAAAATGTCAACATTGCGACGGCAAATACTTTGCTTCTTTCTTATGTTTTAAAGATGTCATAAAATTTACCACTACCGCCTCAGTTTCCAACACTTTGCTACGTCATGTCTTAACTTGGGTCTATAAAAACAACGCGACATTGCATACGGCATTCGTTAGCTGACAAACCTTATAGCATGTCCTATTGTTATCTTGGCCTGCGGTGTGCCCTAATTTTTCGTTGACGAGCATATCTGTGATGTGATTGATCGTGGTTTCTCTGCACTAATCAGTATTTTGACACTGGAAAAAGGAACTGCTGCAGAAATCCATCAACCTGAAATAGCAAGAGGAATGGGACTTAGGTGACACGATATCTTCCCGAAAGTCAACCTTCAAAGGCACTTGTCCGTCCCACAAATCATCAACTTTGTCGCACGCTACGGATCGGTTCCTCTTTATTTTGTTCTCTTTTTTTACCTTCAACGTACTGAAACGGAATCTCCATCTTGCATCTGGGAAGCAGAAGGCTTCTCAGACCACTGCGTCTGACAATGACCTCTCATCAATGACATTCACCTATGTCAGTGCTTCAGTAATGTGGACACTCCCGCACACTTTATTATACGAAATCGTGTGATTGTGGCCGAGACATGCCAGAGTATCGACACGATTACAGCCCTGGAAGAGGACAACTGCCAGGTTATGACTTTCACTGAGCTGCACCCACTTAAGTCAACAAAACAGCATACATGCTGCAACACATTTATTGCATAGTCTGAACACTTGGTGCAATATATTGTAATAATACGAATGACAATGAACGTCGAACTTCGAAATTAAGCAAATTCATTGTGTTTGTATTCGTCTAAACTCTCGAAGGTTGCACCCGTGGAGCTCATGGGAGTTTTTGCTTCTAGCCAGAGGATGATGTGGGACGTATACCTGCTTACTTCTGTTAGTTACCAAGTGTTCTCGCTCTCTTGTTACCTGCTCTGCCCCAGCCGTTATCTGAGGACGAACTTTGGAAGAGGGTTCAGAGCATATGGGCTTCCACAGCCAGGGCACTATCCGCATATCCGCATAGTAATTGAATCTGTACGTCGTAGGCTTGCAGCTTGCAACTTTAACAACATTAACAACAGCTTAGAACTTAAACAACTTATGATACTGCGTAGATGGCTGAGAAGACCGTACTGGCGTGAAGGTGGTTGAGTGAAAAAGCAGAAAGACGCATTTAGCAAAACGGATCTTGAAGAACCACTTCTTTATTTTTTCACGTATGTCAAACCATCCTTTTGCAGACACGATGTTTCCTACTCATATTTGAATGGAATTAAGTTACATTTCGAAGAACGACGTCATCTTAAGCAAATAAGCGGAAGCAGCATGGATGAAAAGAATCTTGCCAGCAGGAGAGAAAAAGGGAACAGCGTCATATTACTTCAGAGGAAGAAAGTTGGGAGACGGAAAAGGTTCAGTTCCGAGTTTTGGTTTACAATTAATTTGCTTGGACAAGAGGTATCTGCGTTAAAACGTTATATAACATAGAAAAATCTGGAACGTGGGAGAAAAAATTATCTTAGGGTAGATCACCAAATTTGGAATGTTAATTTTGAGGTCACCAATTATTTTTTAAAGCAGCTGTCATATTTTGTTATATTTTATATATATAGTTTAGGAAAAAAATAAAAAGATATTCTTATACTAATTGTTCTATCTCTCTCTCTCTCTCTCTCTCTATATATATATATATATATATATGCATATACAAAGAAAACAAAAGAAATAATAGATTCAGGGCAAATAAGTACTGACATCGAATCTTCAGAAAAGTTTCCATTACTGGAACTAACAATTGCTCTTCGTGTAAAAGTTATAATAGAAGCACTAGTAATAATATATTGCTTGCGATTATTTCTCTTAGATCTGAATAAATAAATATATATGTGTTTTAATGACCTTTTAAAGCTAAATAAATACATTAGTGTTTCACTATTTTTAGCATTATTACTTATCAATGTATGAAAGAAAATCAAATAAATCATGTTCGCAAATGGAAGTCAGTTGAAAAAATTCATACTCAGTTATTACTAAAAATTAACTCTGATTTTTATTATGCAGTTTGCTTTTATTCTTATAAACACTATTTGCATTGGTTTCTGTTTTTCAAAATTAAAAATGTGTCTTTCATTTGCGTGCAAAAGGTTTCTCTTTTTTTATTCCACTGAGAATATTAATTTAATGAGAATTAACCATTTTCTAGTTTTTAAGGTTATTTTCAGTTTCTCTTTCATTCATCTATAGTTTATAATAGAATTTTAATTACAGCTATTAATTTGAAATTGTTTCATTGAAATAATATTACAAAATTTCAATGGAATGTATTTTGCTTTCTTTTATCCACTTTATAAATGTTCTTCCTCCCCCTTATTTAACGTGTTCTTACATTCTCCTAAGCTGTGTTGCATCGTTGAAATGCAAAGATGAGGAATTTTTTTAAACGTTATCCTCATTTAATGTCAGCGCATTAAACCAGTTTCAATTTTTTTAATAAAAGTTCGTCATTTATTCATGGTGACAGAATATTTAATTTAACGCGAATTGTTCATTTTTTGAAATTCTTTTAAATTTTATTCTATACTTCAGTCTTTTATCTATGCCGATTCTTAAAGAAAATTTTAGTTATGGTCATTAGTTTGAAATTATTCCGCTAGAATAAAATTTAAGCATGTAATGGAATGTTTTTCTTCTTTCAACTACTTGATAATGTTCTGGTTTTGCTTTTTTTCTCCCTGCAGGTAGTTCATACACTGTTCTTAATTCCGGAGAGCTCTTGATTCATGGAGTTTTAGAAAAAGATTCCCTTCGGACATTTCTCTGCCAGACGCGGCACAAACTAACAGGCGAGATGGTTATGAGCGTCAGTGCCGGAAAAATTGTCGTCACAGGTGAAGATTTATTTTGTTACTTTTCTTCCTCTTTTTTTTCTTTCCCTTCCACAGTATGATATTTGAAGTGTCTCCTCGGAAAGAAACTATAAAGGAACACTTTGGGTGCGTTTATTATTTCTTCTTCCATTGTTGCCAAAGAATTTCTTTAAAAAAGAAGTTTGTGTTCGGTAGTTTTTCTCAGTTAGGTAAGAAAAGAAATGGAGTTCTTTTCCGCCTTTGCTTTACCGAAGTTGTGTTTATCAGAATTTTGCAATCTCTTCCTCGATGTTCAGTTCGAGATAAGAAACACACGTTACAAGTTACTTTTTTTTTCCTTTTTTCTAAGAACATTTTCTGATTATTTTATGAAGAATATGCATGTAAACGACGCTCGGGGTTGTAAAGATATAAAAACTGATGATAAAATAACGATCCTCAAAGAAAAAAAAATAAATAATAAATAATAAAAAAATAAAAATAATAATAAAAAAACCTTATAAATCTGCAACAGCTCTTTAAAAAAATGCATATATATCTATTAGTGAGTAGACTCTGTTAATTTTAGAAAATCATTTTTAAGCAGGTAAAGATAATGTACTGATAACAGATTTATTGATTTATTTATAATGTTACTATTTTATAACACATCATGATCATATACTTATCCAATTTACTTTTGTGGAAGAACTGTGGGCACAGCGGCTGAGCAATGAAATCGCTGAATATTGATGGTTTTCATCTGGATTCGATTCCGAGCTAACGGGCTGGCTACATGGGTGTTTTGAGGGGTTTTCTCATATGTAACATGTATACCAGCCATTTTCCCTTAGAATGTTCTCCACGAAAGCATCCATTTTAGGTAGACAACTCTAGTGTTCTTTGCTTAATCTACTAAAGCCAAATGTAGAACTTTGAAACTAGTTGTGTAACTTCCTTATTTATTGCAATCAGAAGTATCAAACTTATAACCCCTTCCTCATTAATTTTATCGCGTTTAAGTATTTAAGATTTGATATAGCATAAACACCATAGACATTGATGCTTCAGTATCATGTTAAGTACTTTACTTTATTAGTTGCTGTATTAAGTACTTTACGTTATTAGTTAGTTATGTAAATTTACTTTATTAGTTACAAAATATTTCCATAATATAAAGAATTACGAAATGACTACGAGTTGTATTTAAAAATTTTACACGCAAAATTATAACTGGCTAACCAAAGTATTATCTTTTATTTCATGTAGAAAACTTAACATTAAAATTCAATGTGCATAATATGTTTCTAACCGGCAAGGCCGTACTACTACTTTTTGATTTATATATATATATACAAACAGTAGCTATATAAGTAATTAGTTTAGAAAAACAGATTTTTCGGGGCAGAAAACTGAAAGTTCACTTTTGGTTGCACTCAGCAAAAAGATACTGAAGTTGATTCACAAACTGATTCAATTCACTGTTCTACTAAGACTTTCAGATATAAACAAACAGCCAAACGACGGATTCGTTAGCCTTTGCACCACTTAAACAACTGAGAGTGAGTATATATATATATATATATATATATATATATGAAAAACATAATAATAGGCTAAAAATGAAAAAAAAAAATTAAACCCGTTCTGCAGGTTTGAAGTAACATAAACTTAAGGCATCTAAAGTTAATATTAAATTCAAATCAAAGCAATTCAATTCCTCAAGAGTATTAAAAATTATAACCGTGATTAGA
This sequence comes from Stegodyphus dumicola, assembly GCF_044657685.1. NCBI lineage: Eukaryota > Metazoa > Arthropoda > Arachnida > Araneae > Eresidae > Stegodyphus > Stegodyphus dumicola. The sequence continues at coordinate 89,787,186 of NC_140772.1, read as the reverse complement.
GGTTTAACACCATATCTAAACAAATCAAAATTAAAATAAGAATTCACAGTAGAAAAAAACTCGAAAAATAAAAAATGTAAAAGGGAAAATATACAAAATTATAAATTAATATCCTTTTTTCTGAAACTCCAATTCTGAGCTCATCAGCGAAAAATGGATTAAAGCTTCATAAAGGTCGATTAATATGTTTCGATGAACTGGAGTTTCAGCAAAAGGATATTAATTTTTATAATTTTGTATATTTTCCCTTTCGCATTTTTATTTTTCGAGTTTGTTCTACTAAGAATTTTTATTTTAAGTTTGATTTGTTTAGATATTGTGTTATACCTCTGATACACGGTTGCAATTATTAATATTGTTGAGGAATTGCCTTGATTTGATTCCAATTTAATATTAACTTTAGATGCTTTAAGTTTATGTATATATAGGGTAATTCTAAATTGTTTTTACAAATTAAGAGAGGTGATAGTTTCATACAGATGATCAATAATTACCAAAGAACATAGGGTCGCATTCCACTCTGAGAGACAGAAAAGAGCAATATTAGAATTCTAACTTGAACTTACAACAGTGTTAGGAGAATGAATGAACGAGAATACAAGTTGCACAATCAGTTTAGTGAAAAACTTACAGAGAGTGCACAAAATGGATAAAATCTCAAATTTGGCGTTCGAGTGTTAATTCGAGCTCAGACGTTGATGGCAAACACTCAAATGCACATCTTTGGTTGGCAAGATCTCAACTTCGCTAACGATTGCAGCAAGTTAATTATCTAATCAAGGGCTGAATACTATTAACGAACTCGAAGTTCCGTTGTATGCCGAGATTTGCATGAAAAATTCATGCTGCGTTCCGACTGTCAGAACTTCGTGTCCCACAGAAGAGCGCTTCAAGTAGAATGAGCGCAGCCCAGTAAGTCCAAGAGGACAGGATAGAAGATGGCGAAGGTAAATAAAAACTAGGTAGAAGTTTTTTTCCCATAGTAGATAATTTCTCCCATATAATTTAAATAATTAATTTGTTGCAATCGTTTGCGAGGCTGAGACCTTGCCAACCAAAGATGTGCATTAGAGAGTTTGCCATCAAAGTCTGAGCTCGAATTAACTTTCGAAAGCCAAGTTTTCCATTTTATCCCTTTTGTGTAGAGTTTTTCGCTAAACTGTTTGTGCAACTTTTGGTCTCGTTCATTCGCTCTTCCAACACTGTTGTAAGCTCAGACTGGAATTCTAATATTCCTCTTCCTCATTTCTGCCTTGCAGAGTGGAATGCGATCTTATGTTCTATGGTAGTTATTGCTCATCTGAATCAGTACTATTACCCCTCTTAATTTGTAAAAACAATTTAGAATCACCATGTATATATATATATATATAGAGAGAGAGAGAGAGAGTATAAATTCACTCTGTTACCCGGCTACTTAATGTTTACACTATACGTTTTTTTAAAAAGTTAAAATTTCACATTTCGGAATGAAATCTGATCTGGGTCGATCATTTATTTTCAGACTTTAGGTCATTCTTCGCTGGACTGAAATGAAAGATATTTAGCCAAAATGTTGCCGAAGAAGCCGTTGTGGAGAAAACAACGGAACGAGAAAACACCGTAGTAAAAAGAAATCCGAGAAAAAAAGAGAAGAAAGAAAATACATGGCAGTTCTTAAAACATCGTGGGCAAAACTTTGCATCGCAGACATATGTTTTCAGTTTTTAAAATCTTTACATGCATGTTCGCACCACTAATCCAACATTATAAAGAAATTATTATTAATCCAGGTTTATAAAAAGAATTAATTAAATTATCAATCTAAGCAGTTTACTACATAAATATAACATTCTGTTAACTGTTGTCTGCTATACAAGTATTAAAAAGCCTACTCAATTTCAGTTTTTGACTGGTTAGGAGTTTTTCTTGCCTTTCCAGGAAAAATTTATTAGTTAATTCAAAAATATGAAATACAGAGGTAAAAATATTCATCATTCCTTCTTGTGCTCACTAATCATTAATTGAACCTGCATTTAAAACTTTTAAAATCTGAAACCAAATGTCTGAGATCATGTAATGATTAATAGTTGCTATATTTTTAACCTCAAGACAACAGTGTTTTAAAACTGAGATGTTTTTAAACTACTTTATTTTCTAAGACGACATTTTTTCCCCTGCGTTACCTTCTCAGCAAGGTTTCTGTCCTCTATATTTTCGCCTAAATTGTATTACAAAGGTACTCCGTAAACGAAACGCTTTGGTCCTTACTCCGAATAAAATAAATAAGTATTAGCAGTACAAACCTTCTCCTTTAGGGATTATAACATTTTTGCCAGCGCAAATAGTGCGATTTTCAATACTGACACAGCCTTTTTTTTCACCCATCCTCTATAACTCGCTTACTCCAACCGAATAAAAGCGTATATGACTAGTCTTACTTGATATCTAAAAAGGAAACCACACACTTTCAGTAAGCAAGTAATTTAATTACAGCTACAAAATTTGTATATTCGCCTATAACTTCTACAACTATGTATTACGCACTGACTCTGTTGCTGATAGCTATTTTCTGTTGGAGATACAAAAATAGACAGCCTATTAGCTGTACTTCCGAATTCTCAAAATCCCCTTTTTCACGCTTATTGATTTCATAAGTCAGAAATATATATGCACAGAAGTACTGCCTTCTTATATCATTTATTTTCGTTTCGAAGAATTTTGCTGTAGATGGAGTTCATATAAATCCTTTTCTCAATAAAGAGTAGCTGAAACTTTCCTAAATTGAATGAATGAAATCAAAATTTCAGCAATGCGAAATTCATAGTAACTCAATAACCATCTTCTGTACTTTCGCGCCATTAGCCGGTTCGAGGAAAAATATAAATCATATCGGGAAGGGTATTTTTTTTAAAGTTGTATTTCACTGCAATGAGAAGTCATTCAGATGTCCAATAAAATTAAGTTCTTTGTTCGAACTTAGCTCGAAATTTTGATTCGATTCGACGTAAATTTAATATTTCACAATGCAATTTCCTATGGAAATGTCATATCAAATTTATATTTCATCATTTTATTCTCTTTCGAGAGATTTCTTACTAAATATATAAACGCAAAAGTAATAAATGGTCAATGAAAACTCATTTCTCATTCATTTCATTTAATTGAACTGTCAAAATGAGATACAAGTATATTGTTAATTAATCAAGAATACAATTATTTCGGCAAGGATTTATGTCAGAAACAAAGTGTCTTTAAAAAAAAAAAAAAAGCGTCGTTGTAAATTATTGCGATGTAATATGTGTTATTTGAAAATATGCGTGGTAAAAGGTACAATGCAATTATAATGACTAGTCTAAATCAATGACAAATATAATTCTGTAGTAAATAAGGATTTCGGATATATAGTTTTATTTTTCTAAGGGGATAGGGACATTTTTTATATTTCATAGGGACAAACAACCTTTATTGTTGAATGCTTAAATTTTCTGACTGTGAAACTTAGCACCTGTATCTGGAATTTTATGAAGCAGTTAGTTTTTTATTGCTAGATTTTGTTGTTTTTATATAAGTATGAAAGTGAACTTTAAAATTAAAGAATAAAAAGCCTACCCTTAACAGGAAAGATTAGGTAATAGGTTGGAAACATGTAAAAAGCTGCAAAATTTAGTTGCGATAACAAACTCACCAGCAGCTGCCAGATGAAAATTACTCAGTTTCGGATCTTTAATGTGGATTTGAATCCCGTACGAAATAAAGTAAAAGTACTGGCTGTACGGAATAATGATTTTCGCCATGCGTAGCTTGAATGTAAGCCATCCTTTCATCCACTAGAGCGTCTGCTATCTCAGATGGGTAGCCATTTTGCACTTCAATTATTTAATTAAATTAATTATTAAATTCAATTAAATTTATTTCAGTCAAACGAAACATAACTAGATCTTCATACATGCTATTAAATGTAAACGAAAATATAAATAAGTCACATGTCAGTGCAACTACACATAGAAACCATTATCTTCTTCTTTTAATTGATACATATGTATACGATGACTCGTTATTTTGATATTAGGAATTTTAAAGAAATATTATTTTTTAACCGTGAACATCAGATTTTTTAAAATTTAAATATGTAAACAGACGATAGATCTTGGAGTGAAATGGTCACACACTTATTTTAACAATTTCGACAAAGTCTAGTTGAAATATTGTAGCTATAATCTTTAATTTCATTTTAGCAGCGTTCAAAATATATGATATAATTAAATTTTAGATTAATGGTTATTAAAACTTTGAAATTAAAAATTTTAAGTTGTTTTCTGGCATGGCTTCAAAAAATTTTAATTAATCAAAATGTACATTTATCTTCCTTCTATGTTGTTTAATTTTCATTTCATCAAAAATAATAGATATGACTTGATTTTAATACATTTAATATTTGAGGGACGCATGCTGCAGATCTAAAATTCTAGAAAAATAAACTACTTGCTAGAATGCACGAATATATATTTCTACGCTTAGATAGATAAAGAACTAATCTCCAAAATGATGGAATTTATCTTGATTTTTGAATTCCATCATAGAGAAAAGGGCAAAAAAACTCCTGATGATTTCAGAATTTAAAACTGCATGTAAAGTTTGGATCTTAACATGTAATACGCAAATTACAAAAATTCGAAAAGCGACTAAATTACGAAAGGCTCATTAATCATGATGAAACAACAAGCACAGTTTATATGTACGAGTTTAACATATATACACTAATTTTTCTTTTCATGCAAATTGTTTTGTTTAAATCTTTAACAGAGAAATATCTTTCAGTTTAGAAATCAAAACCGTCGGAGAGAAATTTAAAATTAGAATTACGTAATCGTTTCATATCATGATGCGATGTGTTTAACGTATCAGTGCTTGAGCTGAGAAAACTTATATTTTAACTGAAAAAATATTATTCAATAGTTTTAGAAATGCGACTAATAATTTTCGAACAACTTTAAATATACAATTGGAATTTAGTTTTTGAAGAGTGGTATTGATTATCAGTTCATACAATTCAAACAATGAGAATAATAAACTTGATGGCAAATACCAAGGAATATGAATTACTTAAAGTTAAAATTGATTAATATTTGTTTGAAGAAATAAAATTTCATTAAATTATAAGGTATTTCTCCCGCCTTCTTAGCATGCATTCGTGGTATAATGTCCAGCACAGTGGGCGCGTATACGAAAGGTCCGTGGTTCGAGTCCAGGTGAGGGCATTGCGCACTTTTCACGTCTTCCTGCATAACAAAACCTAATGTATCTACAAACTAATCACTCCATCATTTAAAGCCATTCCTGACATGATTTAGTTAGATAATACCTTGCCATTCAGACATATTGGACGCACAATTGGTTGATCACTTCATGTCATACTACAAGGTATCAACCATATTACTAAAAGTAGCAAATTTTCCTTTTATAGGTATAATCTGCATAAGTATTTATCTGCACTTTCCTTTTATAGACAGGTGTACTTATAAGATCCACACTTGATTTTAGTAAATTTTTTACTTAATCTCTATAAATATCTTCTTTGGATAGCATCTCGATTTCTGATTTAAAAATGATGCATTTTTTTCGGAAATTATATGCCTGAGTTTAAGAAGGGTTGCTGATCTGAGCTAATTTATACAACACATATTAATACACACTTTATATTAAACTCAGTTCATGCAGATAATTGCGAGAAAAGGAATTCCTCTTCTGAATTTAGAAATTATCCAGACCTTTATGCAAAATTTACTTGAGCAATGAAGAATTATTATTGTCTTCCTTAGGGAAAGAAATATCAACTTAATTTAATAAATATTCTTATATACCTTTCGTCGGAGAAAAAATCTTAAATGAACGAAATTGTTTAAAATGAAATGACAAAAATAACCCCAAAAAATTCCATCATCAAAGCTCACTAGCTGGAGTCTAATTGCCAAGAAGTAATTAATATGAATTTAATTAAAGGAAACTCCATTAAGAGAAGAGAAGTAGTATTATTTGATCAGTGTACTGAATGATAAGTGCCGCGGTTTAATTATTCGAGGGTAATTAATCTCACCACAATAAATTTACACTTCGCAATTTCATTATTTAATTTCATATAATTTATTTTGTAGCTGAAATAAACATTCAGAATTTTGGAAATCATCATAAAAATGCATTATCCAGTGTATGCCCAACATGCAGAATTATTTCTTTTATATCTAATTGGTGACGGCTTTTCTCCTATAATTAGGATGTGTATAAAGAATTAGTTTATCCACGAAATGCAATTAACGTTTTTAACGCAATTTTCTTTTGGAAAAGGAACTTCCCATGATTAATTAAACTTCAGTTTGTAAGTTTTAAAGGTGGATGTTTGGAGGATAGATTAGAATACAAGTTGTTCAGTTTTTCAGCGTTACTTACACTCGGCATAGGTTTTACACCTGTAGATGTTGCCGCAATCAGCTCACAATTTTCGTAAACTAAAGATATTAATATGTTGTTAAATTGGCAGCACTCGTTTTCGAAGCCAACAAGTGAGTTGCGATTACTTAGAAAAGGAAAGTAATTTAATACATACAGGGCAGTCGTAATTAAGCTTCGCTTATATACAGTATTCTGTAGTTGCAAATAAAATGCGGATTGATTCGAAAATTTGTAGAGAGACAAGTGAAACAATGTGCTGAAAGATTATTGAAAAAAGTAAAAGTAACAAAATTTCCACTATGGGAGACATTGCAGAAAAACTGCTTGAAGGGACATGCAGTAAACAACTGTGGGCTATTATATCATTTTCTAGATCGAATGAGTTAGTCGCTTTCTTTTAGTACGATGACAGTTAGTTTTCCAGAATATGCGTTAATCGTGAAATTGATTTACAAAACGCAGGGATATGATGTAGCAGCTATTCGTGAATTTCGAATTCGGTAGAAGTTTCTCCGAGAACAAATGTCTCAGTGGTGTGACAGACATAACATCTCGATTCAGAAATACTGCACTCTTGTGCGTTCAATGTCGCAGAGGGCAAAAACCTATTAATGAAGAAGTCGTTTCTAAAGGTAACAACTGCTGTTGTCGAGCAGCCACTTACAAATGATCATGACGTCAGTAGTGCCCGTGCAGTGTTACGACAATTGCACGCACCGTATGGAACAGTGTGGAACAATCAACCTCTGCTCATTACCGACATAGACAGTTGCGTATCTTTTGAATTGACTTTTCTTACCCGAATGAAAAATGAAGACTCCTGCCCTTGAATGTGAAGCCTGGTATAAGTCTCGCATTTATGATATTAAAGACAATATCAGCTATTATTTCATAAATTTATTACTTGTTTCCTATTTTTTATTTTGTCAAGTTTTGGAAAGTGCCCATGAAATTAGGACACCTTTTTTATATATTTAATATGTATTAAATCTCTGATACATATATATTTTAATTGATAACAGCGGAGAACCTGAGTGTTCCTTTCCTTGTGAAATATGAATTCGGACGTTTTTTTCTAGACTCCTCCATTTGAAATTAAATTGCACAAAATGTTAGCAAAGGCAATTGGTGCTTAAATACTCAATATCTCGAATAAGGGTATTTCATTATTCAGTCCATTCATGACTGCATTTTGTAACTGAGGCACACCAATGTCTAAGAGGCAGAAATGTCATTAAATTTCGTAACACGCTTCGGGTTTGTTTCGGCGGTTAAGCACATTATTGCAAAATATCTGCTGGTTGGCTCCCATGTGTATTATGAAAACGACTCAATTTCTTTTCTAAACTTTGCCATTTTACAATTATTGTAAAATACTGCGGTTAAAATCCTGTTGTAGAAATTATATCAGGATACACACGTTTCTAGGAAAAGTTGAATATCACATTATGGAGAAAACTCTGAAAGCATCCATGCCGTCAGCCGCTTTGCTGAGATTTGTATCTGGATTGAAAAGCCAGTTTCAACGGTCTCGTTCCATTGGCTACTTGAAGACAACTTTGAGGATAGTTTCTGAAATGAAAGTTGTAGACTTCTAAACTAATGTTTATTTATTGTTTAGACAGCCAAGTAGCTGTTCAAGAAGAAAGGGTGACAAAGAAAAAGAGAAAATTATGTTGCTTAATATGATTTCTTAAGTTGAAACAAAAACTTTGTTTATCAAACTACTGTTATCTTTCACTTGATTAATGCTTTTGATGTCCCTTTGATGTGGAAATACATAAGGAGATTGAGAAAAGAAGGTCCAAAATAGGATAGTAAATAATATTATGAAAGGTTAAGTAACAAAGGCGATGAGTACCCGTCTACAAATACTCTCAGGTTTTTCTGCGAGTGTTATAAACAAAAAAGTGATACATACAAATACTATGCTTTTTTAAATAATATATTATTCGTAATTTCAGTTAACTACTTATTTTAGTATCTTGAAATTAATTAATATTTTCGTTAAAATATTTTGTTTAAATATTCGTTAAAATAAACGTATATCCTTTTTATCATTTGGAATTTAAGAATAATTTATTCATTTAATATATATATATATATATATTATACTTCAGATCACATATTAATATAAAAACCATAACTAGAATATCATTGTCACATTTTATTTAACCAATATTTTATTCTTTCAGGAACCAATAACAGAATTTGAAAGAATGAGTTCTCAGGTAGAATTAATTATTACAATAATGCGGCAACTTTAAAAACTTTTAATAAACTAACAACACTCCGCAGCAGTGATAATCAACAAATCTATGATAAAGGTCAGTGAGATTCACTCGTGTTTCACAATTCTGTAGTTACAAAGGTACATTGCAAAGAAATAATATAGTATAAGTAAAGGATAAATATATACTATTTCCATTTTACAACTCATTTATTTATAAATATTCCTTATTTAATCTCAGAACATTAATGTTAGAAAATTATATATTAAGTGCTTAAATATTTATATTTAAGCCCTTACAGAAAATGCTATATTTTACATCAGTATATTTATTCTACCGTATCGTCGCTGCGATTATTTCTCTTTAAGGCATTTAATTCATTTCCCCTTTAAGGAGTTTAAGGTGATTTTCCGGTTGATGCATTTGGAAATCGTCACAGATGTTTGAATTTCCGGATGAGTTAACAAAAATTTAGGAAAATATTTGCATTTAAAATGTTTCTGACGCTGCCTGTGGATTCTCAGAAATCTTCCTACCACATACGAGATCTGCTAGGGAAAGATAAAGTGGAAGCTCAAAGTGAATTTTCTAGACTAACTAAATCGTAAGAATATTTATGTATGATCTAAAACCCTACATAAAAAGAGTAAAATGAACCTATATTTAAATATCTTCATGTGAATTCACTGTATTTAAATACCACCCAGTGTTGTGTCATTGTGTTTAATTGTGTTCATGTTCTAAACGCTCCATGTAATAGAAAGAGAAAGAAGCGCTTAAATTTAAATATCTCCATAAGGAAAAGGTGCCTGGACGCAAAATGTTTATCATTCTTTTCATCTAAATTTTTAAGTTATTACATAATATATTATTGTAAAAGTGTCCAATTTTAAATTTTCTTAGGTATGTTTTAAAACGTTTAAAATTGAGTATTGTTCATTGATTCAAAATTTTAATTAGAAATAAAACAAAGACCCCCCCCAAAAAAATATGAAGTTTGGATCATGTGCATAATGATTCAGATCCTTCCAGCTCTGCAGTTGTAGAATAATTAAAACAATTTCGGATGGGTAAGGAATTTATAAAAGATGACTTTTGCAAAGTCATTGCATTGGTAGCAGTGACTAGAAAGAAATATTAGTCATAGGAGATTAAATGTTGGTGAAACATCAGCAGTATTTAATATATCTGAAACTGTTCTGCGTATTCCACATGAACACTTTATATGAGCAAAATCACTGCAAGATGAGCAAAATCACTGCTATTCGGGCCATTTTGTCACCTATTTTAAAGGCAAGGAACAAAAATCGACAGGGTATTATACTTCATATTAAGAAGTAAATTTTAAATCTCCATAGTGTACTTAAATTTCTTGAGACACATTTATAGTGAACGTGCAGGACATATACGTTCCAGCTCCCAGGAAAAGTTTAATTAACCAGTTATTATGATTTTGATCTTTAACTTCTTTTTCCGTATTACCCATGAGAATGCAAATTAGTTTTAAGTGTATTTGAGCTGAGGGTTTGAATCTTAGACAGAGAGAGAAAGTTTATTTGGCATTCGCGCCACACTCTAAGACTTTTGTCAGTACTATCTAAAATATATTATCTCAGCTTTGCATTATCTCGCAGCCGGTTGCGCCCCAGTGAAGTTAGTTGAAAAGTTGGTTGAACAAGCTTATGGCTTAGTTTACTGCCTGTGTAGTCTAAGACTACTTTTATCAGTGTTAACGTTTAAGTACCTATTACTGAATAATTTACATCACCAGAAATAGTGATTTATTACTAGCACAAGTCGTGCTTTATATATTAAAGTCCAGTTTAAGAAAAAGTTTGTTTAAGCTTTCAAGTCTCTGTCGTATTATTTTCAGACGTAGCGATAACTCGCTATTTGTCTAGTAGAATTGGAGAATTCAAATTCAAGTAACAGTTCATGTAAAACCCTACAGTTTACATGAATTCTTTTGGAACACATTTATTATTAGAATTGCGTACGTAAGGACATAAATACTTTTTCGGTGTGGAATAATTTGAAAAATTACTGTGATTAATCTTATTGTACTTCATACTGAAAAATATAGGGTGTGTAATAAACATGATGTCAAGCAGGTAAAGCAGGTAATGACAGATAAAAATGATCCTAAAATCCTTTTTATTTACATCACGTGATAAATGATTTTGAAAGGTGCGAAAAGTCTTGAAAGAAATTAGAATCATCTGATAATGTGTTCACTTAATTATTCGAAGCTCTTCCTGGTTGAGACATCTTTATCCTAAAGCGCGGGCTTGTGAGTTAGAGTTAACAAGGAAACGTAACGAAAAACATTTTCAAAAAATTACCCAAAATGATAGTTTAAATTTATTAACTCGAAATAAGGTAAAAATTAATTTTAAAGCTTTAGAATGTACTGACTTCATGACGTTTTCATGCATTCCGAAATTTAAATTAATAGACTTTATGGAAATTATACAATGATTTCGTATTTTGAGAATAACATGATTTTTACATAAGAATATTGCTTGCTTTATTAAGACTTAGCAATCATAAACTTAGTTTGTAAGAAACCATCTTTGAATCAATACGTGAAAAAAATTTAATGCTTCTCATTTCAAAATTATGTCAGAACCAATCTAAATGATTGAAGACTTATTTGACTGAATAATATTCGTTACTTAAATGTACGTTAATTTAGTATAGATATATGAAGCACAGAAATATTTTCCTGCATTACAAATCTCCACAATATTACGAAGAATTGCATATTTTTTATTTTTCACAGTGTAGGCATCAGAAAGGATTTTGAGCTGTTGTGATTAAAGCTGACAGAACATCGCCGTAAAACAAAGATTGCATTTCGAAATTACCAGATTTTTCAGGAACGCTAAATTAGATACACCTGGGAAAGCTAAACGAACCGAATCGAAATTCTTTTCTGAAGTAATGACTACTAGCCGAAGTCGTTCGGAGGCACTTTAAAAAATCAGTTCCTTTTTTTGGCGCCGGTACAGAAAAAAAAAATCGACTAACGAAATAATGTAGAAAATTAAACCTGGCTTGAAGAGAGAGCTCCTTTGATGTTTCATGCGCGGAATTTTTACCTGGCCCAAGTTTCCGCTTTTATGGTAAATTGGCATGAATCGAGGGAGAAAACTGGTTTCATAAAACTTCGGCCGAATACTTCTTTTTTTTTTTCATCATTCTTTTTTTCCCCTTTTTTGTTTACTTTTAGGCCTCTGGTTTTTTTTTTCTTTACCTTGAGCTAAGATATAGGTGTCTTTCTTTGTAAGAATGGACGACCTAAGTAACGTTCCTTCACAATTTTCCTAGAAAACAAATAGAAACATGGAAAAAATTATGCTTTTCAACTAAAAGTGCATCTGGTTTGGAGTACAAGATCTTCTTTTCAAGTATAACAAAGGATAAATTACAGCACAATCTGTACTTTTCTGAAACTTCAAGCTTTATATTTTTTTCCTTACAAATTCTTACGAAAGACTTACATATCTTAAAAAAATGTAAGAGAAATTAAACGAAAATAAGAAAACAAGAGGAAGAAAAATATCATGGAGAAGCAGATTAAAGTTTCTGGAAAATTCCAACACATTTGTAATTAAAATGTAAAAAAAAAAATGTAGCAAAATATATAAGCTGATTATGATCAGATTCTTTGTTGACTCTGTTAATTTAAACTCCAGAAATACAACCTGATTAAACCCGGAATAAGAATCTATACTGCATAATAATGAAATTGAATATACACAATAAGAATTAAAAAACCACCAAAAACCTTTGTTTTTTCATAATAATTGGTTTGGATAAAGTTTAACTGAAATACAATATAACTAATCAAGTTTACATCTTTTGTGTTATTTATAAAAGGCATTAGGATATCACTTAAGTATCAGCACTAGCAATGAGAATAGTATTAAATTTGCTATGTAGCTTTTGATGCAGTATTTTATTCAAGCACAAATTATATTTGGAGTTTCTATGATAAAATATAAGAATGTAATGCCCTTGAGAAATAACTTCTTCATGCTCTGCCTTGATGTAGCATATTTTATCCACTTTTATTTCAAGTAGAAATTTTCTCTACTTCAGTTTGAAGTTATGATAAATATTTCGTACTAAATAACTGAAACTCATATGATTGAGTCGCATTTTAATTCGCGCAGCACAATAATTTTCGACTTACATTGCTAAATGTTTCTCGTGACAAAATGTCATTTACCACCCAAATTGCTTTTTTTTTCTTTTTAGATTCATTAATTGATTTGAGTAGAAACATAATGATAATTGCAAATGAATGCTAAAAGGCATTAATAAATTTAAACTTTAATAAAGTTATTGACAACTTATTATTTAGGTCTTTCCTAATAGGTTAATGGTGATTATGGTTAATAAATATAAATATAAATATGGTAACTTTTCTGTTGGTTTAGTTAGATTCACATAATATCGAAATTTACATTATACCCTTTTTTTTCCCGTAATTTCAACCACTATGTAACTGTACATTTGCATTCAGCTTTTTGTTGTACATTCAATATCTTGAGTGCAATTATTACTTGAGAATCTAAAATCCTCCTCACTGGGGTAATTTCATGCCAGCTGTAACAACTAAATTAGACAGATTTAAAAATTTGCAGTGAGGGAAACTCTATCTCCATTTCTGCTTTGCCTCCAAAATACTTAGGTAGTTCACTCATCAGTTCATAATGTTGCTGACATTCTTGTCACTAATTATAATTATTGCTTACCATACGTCTTAGTCAAATTAAATTTAATATGTAAGCCCAAATAATGGAGTAAATTCTGATCCAGAATATGCAGTGTAGTCTAAATGGTGTATTAAATTGCAAAACTAGCACGTTAGATTTAAGCTCTAGCTGCCGAAATCCTTCTAAAACCTTCACTATTTTACGAACTTTTCCAAAGATGACATTTTAGTATTCTACATCTCGACTGCACAAAATATCAAGCTTTTTTATTTAAGAGCTATAAGAAACTATAGAAACCTTTTGGTGGGGAGGGGCTCTTAAAGGGTATTTGCTTGACGGGGAAGATTGTTTTGAGCAAACGAGACGCCAGGGAATTTATTATTATTGTATTTCATTTATTTTTCTGTGCAAGTCTGTCGGAATTCCTGCATTTAATAACTATGTTTAAAATCGCATTACAGTTTAAATTATCTTAATTTGGAACTTACATAAAATATTACAAAAAGTGAAAAAGATTAGAAAATGCGAAATTACTTTGAAAAATTAGATAGCAGGCTGTAGCCTTAACTAAAAAGAAATGTCGCGTTTAGAGAATCAGCTGAGAGAAATGTTTTGGTATTTTGTTTTGTAACTGCAAAATGTTTTTAAGATGAAGTTCCTGTATTCTGTAGGTGTTTATAAGATAAAGTGCCTGTAGTGGGACGAGAGATTTTAACAGATCAAAGAACATTAAAAAAATGGCCATTGGAATAAGCAACCGGAAAAGCAAGTTGAGGTCAAGACGGAAGAAAGGACTGGAGTCAGTTTAAGACTGGAAAACGAATATCGGGAAAGACGGCAACTGAACAACTTGATGTGTTAGTTTAGAAGTAGGATCTTTATTTTTTAACGTTGTCGCTATAAAATCGTACAGTTCTCAAAGTATGAAAACAACTAGCCTAACTTTTTTTATTGATTAACGTCGATTTTTCCTGTTTGCTGTTTTTCCAGATGGAGCAGAAATTAAAACTAATTCTGAAACTGGAATCATATGTCAACTAGAAGGTTCTATGGGATTTTCTCTTCAATGACGTTTTTGCACTTTGCATTGTATGAAACTACCGTTACCGTTAAGTCTTTGGATGGAATAATTATTGAACCAAAGAGATATTTTCAGAAAACTGATAAAATTGCTACTAGCGTCTAAAAAATATCCTGTGAAATGGAAACAATCCTTCAAGAAATCTCATTTCGTGAACTTACCACCGATCAAAAATTCTTATATGAAACGTGGTATAAAATTTCTAAATGTTCCTTTTATAGTTTATCCAGAAGCCATCCCTGCAAAATTAGCCTTGAAATTATCAGTCTCAACAAGGCAACTTTCACAATATCTAATAGTTTTAGCATATTACGTACTCAATAAAATCTTTATTGTCTTGCACACATGGTAGTCATCAGTTGTTTGGAATAATTAAAAATTCTTGCTTCCTTTCTGTAGAAATAAAATGAAGCGTAAAAGGTTCTGTTCTAGAAAGAAACCTTGCTATTTTAACCCCTAAAACAAATTGCTGTAATGTTATCGGGCAGCTGAAGGCATATGACAGTGTTAGGATTAGGACGTAAATTAAAATATTGGCAAATATGTAATTAGAAAATTCGTGAATTTGAAGGTACTTAATCTAAATTTTGAAGCAGGTGCTACATAAATCTGATCAGCTGACGATAGGCAACATCTGCGGAACCATCACTAACTGCATCCATTTCACATGATGATCTTAAATCAATGACATATTAGATGCTCCTTATGATGTAAATACTTTTAAATTTACTTGCTGCTCAAACCGTAGAACTCTATGTAAAACTGATGATGAAGTATTCTCTGCAGCGTGTGGTCACGATGCAAGAAAGCGGAATTTGACATGTTATCAACATTTTGTACTTAGTTTTGTTACACTTTATTCAAAAAAATGGAAATTAATTAAAAAATCTATTGCATAATAGATAATTTATGTTAGTATTAAAAAAATGGATAATTTAAATATATATGAAATTTTAAAGCCATGGAAAAGCAGAAGTCATACGAAACTCCAAAATTTTATAAAATTATATACATTGACGAAAAGTAACTTTTCCACATAAAAGCTGATACATTAGAGGCAAAAGAGAACAACATCTTTTACTCAGCACTTGTAAGCAACTTAATGTAAGTCTTCTAACTAAAAATGGCTTGAGTAGATACGCTTATAGATATGTAGATGCACATATAAGTATGTCTGATAATATGGCATATAGATTTGCTCTGTTATCACTCTATTATCAGTCAGCGTATCCTAACATCTTTTAGAATTAAGATATTTAACTCTCATAGGTGAAATTTCTTAATTACATAAATGAAAATTTTTTCTGTAAAATACATGTTATGATTTAAGCGAGACTCTTTTTCTGCATAGAGACTACTTTCCTTTCAGTGAGAGAACAATTCTTTCTGTCTTTATTTTTCCTATATCTAACGTAAATAGATGAGTGGTTTCCATTTTTTTTCTCTTTCTCCCCAAACACCCGCATTTTCTTCCTCGTCAATTGTTGGTTGTTTCTTTTCTCTTCCATTTTAGCTCAGGATTGTCTTTATGATGTTCGATGAACAGAATAAAAGCGCTTTACCAAATATTGCCCAGGCGTTGCTTGAAAATATGCAATTTGGTGTTCATGATACGATAAAAAAGAAAGGGTACTATTTTAATGGAATTCCCTCGTGTATTTTGAGTACATAAACTTCAAAATATTCTTTGTCTCATTCATCAATTCATTGCATTTTAAATGTTAATATATAATGCATGTAAATGTGATTTAAAAATTGAGTTTGAACGTAAAAGATTTTTTTCAAAGTGCTAAATCAAATTTTATACAGCGAATTTAAAATGTATGAAACTATGAGGATGGAAAATGTCATTACATTCTTCGACCGACATATAAAACAGTAAAAATGTTGGTTACAAAACTACTTTGGTTTTAAAAATGCTCACCTAGGTTCATAAAATATTTGTTAGAATTCAGGAAATATGTCTTAGGAACACATTTGTATATTTTTTTTTCTACCATTGAGAAAATGTTAAAACAAATATATTTGCTACCATAATATTCCAACAAGTACGAATGCAGTTTTAAGTATTGCTGAACACTTCTGCGAGAGTGAAGTAGTAATGGAAAACCATACTTTTCCACAACTCAAACTTTAAAAAAATGCTACGATCCATAAGGCAGGAAACCGAAATTTAACTAGTTCCGTAAAATAGTATACAAAATAAATAATAACGTAAATAAAGTAACAAAAATGTGATACTGTTATGAAACACATGTTTTATACGGTGGAAAAGGTTTTAGTTATTAGGAATCTGAAAACAACAAAGAACTACCTGTGTTTCGCTTTTATCATTCTATAGAACAATTTTCCAGAGGATTAACAATCATTGCCTTTTGCAGAAAACAATCCTATGAAATCCTGTTTTATTTTTCCTCTGACTTGGCTTATTATGTTCATTTTGAATTTATTTTCTAGTCCTTATTCATTTTTATGTGCCTGCTTTTCTTTGCGAGCCTTATTTTTCTTTTCTTGAGCCTTGTTTACGACCATCCTAATCTTTCTACAGATCATTGCCGCAGTTGCCTATTACTATTCACAGGTATAAGCCATAAACTATATGATATATTGGCAGAGCAGGCGAATCGTGTAGACTGCATCAGGACTCGTATAATGGTTCATATGATGTTTTTCAGGATTTTCTCCTTATTGATTTTATTTTCAATAAATAAATTGGTATTTCTTATTTCAAGAAGTTTTCACATGGAAGCACGTATTATTTTAAATGAGTATTATTATTTCAAGAGTTTCAATGCATAATCATCTTACTTATCGTATTTCTTGGAATATATGCCTACCTGCAATTTATAACAATTAAGACGTGTTTTACTATTGACAAACATTATTCATAGTCTTTATAACTCGGTTTTATAATGCAGTATAACAAATAAAATCACAATCGCAAATAAATAAAATTTTGGTTGGTACTGTGTTTTGATTAATTTGGCATCGTAGTCTTATCAGATCACAATGAAAAATAACTATGATATTATTTGATGTTTTATTTAAATGAATTAGATAGACTCGATTGAGTTTGCGAACTTTTATAACTGACTTGTATTCAATGCCAATTTCATCAAAAAAATTGAAGAAACGTTGTCATCTTTTGTTTAAAATACCGCCGTGGATTTCGATTAAATATATTCTGTGAAAGAATGGTTTCATAGCCATATAAAATTTTAAAGGCATAAATGTAGTGCTGGAAAATGAATATTGCTTATATTGAGTTTCGTAAAGGGTTTTATTGGTGATAGATTTGCTCAATTAAGAGAAGACACGCAATAGGTCAGAACTAGCTCGGTGAAATAAATGCGTTATAGCAAGTAATGCATGAACGAACTTTCGAATTAATTGACTAGATGATAAGATATATTTTACTTGTTTTAAAATCTCTAGTATCAGTTCCTTATGTAAATTAATCTCTTATTTAGAATTGTTTATTTAAGTTATAAATTACACATTAATTTAGTCTGGAAGATGGATATATTTGCGGTAAAAATCATAATAAGGAGTTATAAAATGTTCCATTTATGATTTTCAAGAAGATTCCAATGTAAATTATCTGTATTTTAGAGCAATTAAATGCTAGTTTTACTTCTCCTTAATAATTATTCTAAGGTAAGATACAGTTTATAAGCGGATAGTTGGTTAAAACGAAGAAGGAAATAGTTAAGAAATTTGATCTGAGAAGCAATAACTCAGTCGTTTGTTAATAATTAAATTTAGTTACATAGTTTTATATTTAAGCGTTTAGTGGTAAAAATATTTTCTCGTACATTAAAAAAAACCTTCAAAAACCATCTATTCTGAATAATAAAATGTTGCTTAATATTTATTCCGAAGAAACGATATTTCTTCAGCAAAAATTTTGCTATCAAGGAATACTGCATTTTTAGGATATTTTTAAGACCATGGCGAACTGCGAAATAAACTGAAGAAAGCTTTATGCATTCTAGTTCAAAATGAGCATATAAGATCGGAATTTCAGGCTGGAAGAAGGAAATTTTCATCCCTCCTCAAAGTGATTGAAAGAGACTTAAGTCGTAAGACACAAAAGCTTCATTCAGAAATGCAGAAAATCTCTTCCGAAGAATTTGTACCAAAATACATTTTCAGTTGGTATGTTCCTTTCAACAATGCGTTCTGCAATAACAATATCTGCACGCCTCCCCTTCATCTTTCAACCTCTAAATTCATGGCTAGCGGATTTGGTTCCTCCAATCGCACATTACAGTCCCAAAATAGCGCAAACACATTAAGGTAATACTTTCCTCCTGAAACATTACCATGAGAAAGGGTAGTTTAAAAACCCGAAACGTGGGTATTTGCATGAATTTATATCATGTGTTTCACTCCCTTTCGTCCAAAGAATTTAGTGCTTTGAGGTTTTGTCATAATATTTGTATTTCATTTAGAGTAACAATAGATTGAATACCTGTGAAGTGATCCTCGGCGAGAAGTAGGATTGCTGCTTTTTTGCCTCTTTTCAAGTTCTTCGTTCTCATTTCGCATATAGTAATATTAAATTGAAGGCAAGTACTGTTTCATGTCATAGAGAGAAATTTTAAGTTAAAAGACCCGGTGCACTCTTTTTTTCACGTTTAATACTTCTCAGTTTATTCGTAAATACTTTTCAAAATCATTATTTGCACAGTTGTTTTTGAATCTTATAATATTTTTTTTTTCCTTTTGTCCTTCTACATATTCATTCATAAATTACTTGAACTTAACATTTAGTAGATATGAAAATTAAAGTATTTTATTAGATTAAAAAGAAACACATAAATTCTCGACTGAAATTTAGAAATTCAATCATGAACTTTTCTAATTCAAA
Organism: Stegodyphus dumicola; assembly: GCF_044657685.1. Classification (NCBI taxonomy): domain Eukaryota; kingdom Metazoa; phylum Arthropoda; class Arachnida; order Araneae; family Eresidae; genus Stegodyphus; species Stegodyphus dumicola. Next base: position 89,767,848 of record NC_140772.1, on the reverse strand, counting down.
ATTTTAATGGCAACACTTTATTGGGGAGAAATGCGAACAAGATGACTTTTATATTTCTTTTCTCTAACAGAATTTGACTTCTTCCCGTAAAAATTTAGAATTTTAATTCTAGTGCATGCTTGCTATTTCTATCTGGGATTGTTTTACATGACTTTCTGCACGTCAGTTAGAAGTTTCTCTTTTTTCTAAAATCATATCGAAAACTTCACACTTTTAATAAAAATTTTAATGTTCGGTTTCAGGTTAATTTTTTGATTGTGTAATATGCATATTTATTCAGTTGGGCTATAAGGCTCGCCAGCGGCCAAGCGGCAAAGTCCCTGGATACTGGTAGTTCGGTCCGAGATTCGAATCTCGAGAACGCTCTGGCTGCATGGACGTTTTTGTGGTCTTTCCCATGTGTAACGGGCTCTCATTTGCTTTTTTTTTTGTGCTATTAAATTTCGATGAATAGTCGTATGCAGAATGAATTTCTCAGAAACATAGTTAATTTTGGCTAATCTTTGGAATATGGTAACAGGTAGTTTGGCGACATTTTGGTAAGGCGATAAAGGTTACTAGGTAGGACCTTTAGCAATAATCTGAGAAGTACACAGTTCGAGTCACAGATTATTTTGTCTCAGAGAAATGAGAAATCATGAGACATGTCATGTGACATTTTCCGGAAAATTCCGATCGTGATTTTAGCTAATAAGCCCTTAGATACAATTTCGCTGCTCAAGTGCAGAATCTCCCACTTATTTGTTTGGCGCTTTTTACAAGAGTAAGAAGAATTGGATTTTTGTCAATTTTCTTTGACTTTTTAAGTGAAAATAGGCCAATGTGTACATGGATAAAGTCAAGAGTGTGCACAATGCTATTTTGTGCAATTCTGCAATGTTTTTTAAGTGAAAATAGGTCGACGTGTACATGGATACCGCGTATGTGCAATTCTTAAAAACGCGCGAAGCAGTGGCGATTCTGCACTTCTCCCAATTTCGTACCTAAGTTCTAGCATAAGCGTAATTCGGCTAGCAGATTGTTGGAAAAAATGAAAAAAAAAATGCCTTTACTTTGTAAAAACAAAAATGGCGTCCAAAAAAAAAAAAAAAAAAAAAAAAAACTAGCAGGTTTCTGTAGCAGGGTTGGTGTTGCCAAATTTTCGCCAAAAATAGCCAAGTTACCATAATTTGAAGATTTACTTTAATTTTATTTAAAATCACTTTCACAAAGCTGGAAATTTAGTTTAGGTTCATTATAATAATATGTTTAAGGGCATTTATAATGTTGCTACAAAGCTGTCAAAAGTCGTTGTCCATTTTAAATATGATGTTAGATTCACAGGATTTTAACTACATGATAGTAATCCCTTAATATTTAGAAGCCTAAACTTATATAAATGATTGCGTCTCTTCACGCACAGAAGTTCATTAAAATAATTACATTTTAGTATTTAAAAATAATTAAATAAAAAATAAGCTATTTATTCCTTCCTTTCAGCATGCCTTCGTGGTTTAACGGTAGCACACTTGGCATGAATTAGAGAGGTTCGGATTTGAATCCCGTCGAGGGCATCGTATATTTTTCACATTTCTTGCTTCAAAATAGCCTAACGTCTGTACAAGACAGTATAATTAGTTCGTTCGTAACCATTAATAACATCATTTTGGTTTGTTGTCATTTTAAAAATCTTAATTTGGATTGATATGTTTTTAAGTTTGTTCGAAATACTAGTTTTATTCAGATAATTTACTTTTTACTTCCTTGTCCAAAGTGTATCTCAAAGGAAATGTCTACTTTTTGTCCGTTTTCGAATGCATTTGGACGACATTTTTGAGACACATCTGTACATACGCGCAGGATAAAGGACTCTCTGTTTTCAAAACAAAATTTGTAAAATGAATTTAAAATGTATTCAAAAGAGAATTTTGTTTGTAACGTCTGCTCATACGTACATATGTGTGCATCTTGAATAATTCAAAAACACTTAGTCGTAGAGCATATGAAATTTTGCATATGAGGCTGCTGTAACTATATATATATATATAAAACATGAAAGACACTTAATTGGCAATAGATCTTTAAATTTATGATTTGAATTAAAAAAGAACCACCTTCGCTTCTCTATTGACGTAAGTCTTTTTTTCTGCAGTATTCCGTTTTGCTTGATATAGACTTTTACTAGTCGCTGCGCAAAATTTACACAAAAAGTTTTGAGATTGTATCTACTTCGGCTACAATATATGCACTATCTTTTACTGCTTGCTTATGCCTAAAGAGAACCACGTTTCTCGCTCAGCATTATTTTTCTGCCACCTAAAATGTAACTGCGTAGAGTAATCACGAAGTAATAAAGATATGTTTGGATTATCAAAGTACGAGTCAAGTTTACTTCGAAACCTCAAGTGATTTTCTAGTTCTTCATCTTCAGCTATGATATCTTCTATCGTTATGTATACCCACGTCCTTACCGGCCTTTATTTTCGTAATTGTTAGTCGTAGTCATATATTTCCATACATTCCAAATATATATATAACAAAAATACATTTGCATTCATATATTTCTATTCATGTTTTGGTAATGTCAAGTTTGAAAAAAAAAACTTATTTGCAGTAAAACAAAATTGTAAGAATTTTGATTTCGGTACGACAAAAAATGACGGGACATTTAATTTAAAAATTTGCAATTTTTGTTGCCCTTTTCAATTTTCTTTGAGGAATCGATTAATTAAGTTATCGAAGAAATAATTTTAAATGAAGTGCAACTAAAATTGTGCATACTTTAATAGGAAAGTCATGTCTTGTCCACATCAGATATTTATTTTAACAATGACATTTAGAATGTAAATTTACACTCAAATGTATTCATTGATTTCACAAGTTAATCCTTTGTTTGGCTCAATATTTTACAGTCCACATTCTTTCGAGACTTATCTTAAAAGCACAAAGAAAAAAAATTGCTTCGAATGACTGAATACATCTTAATTTGAGTGCACAAATTTAATAAAATTGAAACTGATATGAAAATTATGAGTTTCTTACCTGATATATATTGGAAGATTTTTTTATTATAAAAGACTTGCAAACACTTGTATTACTTTACTGAACGATATTTCATACATAATAAAGTGCTCACGAGGGCCTTATGTATAAAGCAGATGAATACTAGCATTTGAGCCATGGGTTGACTTTGTGCAAGTAAGAAGAACTGGTTGTCGCTTCCCATGCAGCAAGTACGAGTCAAGTTTCCTTCGAAATCACTAACCTTTTAGCAGACTGGTATGATGTCATTTTTGTCAGAATAACCAACTAATTAATTAACATATAATGAAACCTATTTCAGCCGTTCTAAAAAAAGAAACCTAACACGCTACTCAGAATTAAATTGCTTCATTAAATTTTCTGAAATAACACTCCCATAGGTTTGGTTAGATATATAAAAAACCTGCATAAATTAGATTTCCTTTACAGAATTACAAAATGGTTGCATAGAGAGTTATAATTCTAAGCACTAATTCTAAATGAACTACATTTTTTATTTTGTACGAATATATGTTTCTGTAAATAGTAAAGTAACTCTAAAGTATGTTTCTTTATTCCTAAAGATTATAATTTAAATACATGAAAAATATTTAAGCTCGTGAATTCGAAAAAATTTACACATGTTCGCGTTTTCCCGCTGTAAAGAAAGCTATTACTTAATCTTTGTCCCATAGCTTTAAAATTTTAAACATAAAAACAATTACTCGATTGAAGTCGAGAATATTATATAAATTAATCTCTACAAGTAAAAAAAGATATTCTAAGTTTATACATTTTAAATTAAGTAATTCCCTTTGCGCATTGCATAAATTTACATCTCTACCAGTGTTACTCTACACATTGAAAAAAACTACTAAAATTTTGCAAAGGAAACACATGAACTTATATAATACTCGAGATACTAGAAGTGATAATTAATTTCGGCGAAATAAGCGAAGACCAGTGTTCTTTTCTTTATATTGAAATTTTTAGAAGATGGTAATATATTTAGTCTTTTACATATCGAAAATGCTGTGATTATTTAGTAATACGTATTTTAACATATTTAATTTTCAATCTTATATACGTTTAGATTTTATTATCTTTATAAAGGATATTAAACATTTATAGATATAATTTATAATGAAATATTATTTAATAAGTTATTATCTTTATTTAATAATTTATAATTATCATCTATTTAACAAATCTTAGTTACCGGTTATTTAATAAATTAAAATAATTGACCATATTTCATTTTTAACCCTAGTTACATGTTCTGTAAAACGTTCTCCGGGAAAAATAATTATTGCAATTTATATTTACAGTTATTGTTAAATTAATTGGGCAACATTGCAAATATTATTATATAAAAATAACTTTGTGGCATAAAATTTGTGGTTGTTTAACAATTACCGTTTGTTTTATTTGATATTTTTTAAATAGGCAGTTTTAGGTAACCGTGCTTCACTTTCCCTTGTCAGTGCTTCATTTTAAAATATCATAGGCCCACCAGTGACAAATTCATGAAGCCGATGAACACAATTTGACCATCGTTCGTATCCCTCCAATACGATCAAGTTATTTTTGTGTTTTTTCCAAACTATAACATAAATGCGAGAAATTATTTCTTAGCTCGTCATCAATGAAAGCATCATTTCCCTTATTCAGATATTTATCCTTCTTTAACAAATTCGAAAAAACAAGCTTTGAATTATTTTAATTTGTAGGTATATTAACTCGAAGGCACTAATTGAAAGAGCTTTCAGCTCTTATAGATAATATCAAGTTAAATTATAAATCATAACTGAAAAAATACGTCAAAATAAAATATTTTTGTCATGGTAAAAAAGGGTCAAAGATAAATTTTTGCCTATATTTCGAGCTGCAGTTTGAAGAATTCTAAAACAATTAAGCTCTTGTACCATCAGAAGTCAATGTTTCACCAAAGCAAGTTGAATAGTCCTTTTATCAAACCTAAGTTGTTTGTTGAATTTAATTTCATTGGATATTGAGTTTAAATAACGAAATCTTATTATCCGTATTACAACTAGTATGTCCTGTATTCTAACAAATATTTAATGTCGAACTGACTAGTCGAATAGCTCTACTATGTTTGGCCATACAGGATTAAAAATATAATAATGAGGTTTCCAGCAAAAGGATATAAAACCAAAATTTTCCAAATATATTTTTAAATAACTAAATGCAATTATTTTATGTATGTAATTTCAATTTTATGGATTGCAATATGATATTCTGTAAAACTGCAGAAAGGTAAGAAAATAATACATGAAAAAATGTACGTGACCAAGAATATTATGATTGCCAAAACATTTTTATCTTTCAGTATATTTAGCCAAAACCATGCGCATTAGAAGGCTTTGTGCATTTTATTGTATCCTATTTAATTATATGATGTGAAACAGTAATTAAAAAAGAAAATCACCGTTTTTTAAGCGAAGAAATTATTCTTTTTAGTAATAGTATTTCTTCTACCTTAGCAATTGAAAGTGGCGTCATATTTTTAAACTCTTCCGATTTATCTCGCATCTTATATTTGCATTCACTCCGTTTACATTTATTTATTTCTGATTTGGAGACAGATTCTATCGTCTTTTAATATTAAGGGAATGACAACATTAAAGGAATGAAACTTTTCGTTAACAGCTTATCATTGTCTACAAATTGCACAAAGATTAAAAACAAAATCAAACTTTTTTTTAACCCCCTTTTCCCCATATCAAGGAAATTACGGTAGAAATCCTGATAATTTGGTACATTGCGTTTTTATTTAATATTAAGATGTTTGATATAATTGTTAAAATAATAATGATAGTCCTGCATTTATTAATTTGATCGCTAAACATGTATATGGGAGAAAAATTAATTGGTTACTTAAAAATCAGTATGCAGTTTTTTTGGATAAAGTATCTTGTGGAGCACTAAACTGTCATGTGCAACACGTATAGCAATTTTAATATTTTCTCGCCCCCAAAACAAATAAAAAAAACAAGCTACAAAAACTGAGTAAATATATAAGTAAATTAGTACCAAACATGGTTACTTTCTGCCAATTTATATATAATCAATATCTCACGTAAAATATATTTTGTTTTGCGAAATCAAAGCTATTCAAATAGCTATCAATAATTATTACCCTTTACTTATTAAACCTAGCACCAACCGATTAGGCATCCGCAAGAACATTTTGCCATAAACCAGTTCCTCAGCGCTTCATCTCCGCAAGCAGTAATCCGAACCATAGAACCACATCGAATAAACCTCCTGGGCTGATGAGCAACGACAGAGAACACCATTCTGACGTCACCAATGACGATTAATAGCCGCGTTTAATTCAATTCCCTTGTTTGAGGAAGCTGTGGTATTCTCCAGGAGAGGAACTTAGGCGAACGCTTCCGCAGTATCAGCATTCACGTCCGTTCACCACGCGAGACTGATGAGGAAGAGTTACGGGCACATTATGTAAAGGAATTTTCCAATGATTCTGTACGGTTCCTTAGGTCTATTCTTAGAGCCTTGCGTGGGTCTATACCTCAAACATTGTACCATACGGGGGTAGTTCAATTCAGTGGGGGTCTCAGTTTCCGGAGATACTGAAGCGAATGCAAAGCTTTGGTAGAAATGCAAGATACCTTTATAATATATCCTTCATGCGTGTAAACGGTATTATAGACAGCACGCATTCGATTGCTGGAAGGAGCAATTTCCGTTTTGTGAATTCGTAGGAATCTGTAATATTGTTAATGTACTATAAATGCTTATATCGGTGCCAGAATAAACTATAGCAAATTTTGGGCAAATTAAAGTTTGTACTATTTATCTTTATAAATATCTTATCCTATAACTTCCTAATTTCTAACGCAGAAATGAATAAATTGAATTCTGTAAACTAAATGCTATACAATATTACCATTGTTTAATCAAACTCCATATCTTATCCCCTATCGCCTTTGATAATATTGCATATAATTTTAACTAGAGGTGAAAGAGAACAAAAATTCAGATTTTTAAGAGTGACTGGTATCTTATACAAGAGACTTTTTCTCCGTAAGGTGTAACCAAGTAAATACTTTTTGAATGCTTATTTTTTTCAAATATTAAGGATTTGCCTTTACTGTATGAAATCTAATTAACCGAGAAATATATATCTTAGGGATTTCAAATTTAAAACTATTTATTTCACTTAAAACATTTATTCTGCAGAACAAGCTTAAATCCTAATATTTTACTCATAATATATATATAAAAAAATATGGACTGTATATTTTGTTTTGTTTATATTTTGTTTTTCCAGAAAATTTTATTAAGTATTATGTGTAGTTTTTTAAACATGACATCAGTTCTTTTGTAAAAGTTAACTTGGCAGTCTCTGTAAATAAATCCAATAAACTGCAGAAAGAAAATAGAAATCGTTTAAAGGAAAATTAGTATCATTATAGGGACAGTGGTGGTACGCTGCGCTGATGGGGCGATTATTTGTAAGGATTGGTAACTGGCTAGTTTGCGATTTGATTAGGTTGCCTATTACTTACTGCATGTAGAACTCAAACACATTTATTATGAATCTGTGAGAAATTTGATTAACAATACAATTACTGCAAATTATGTTATTCCTCACATTATGTGAGGAATAACAAAATTGTAAGATGTTATTCCTCACATAATGTGAGGATCTTGCTAGCGGCGTGAGCTTTTCTAGTCGAGAGTTTAACACGTTGACTGCGAGAACAAAATCGGGTAAAATATTCTGTCGGAGATTTTTTAATTTTAATGTTTATTTGCTACATTTATTCTGAAAATGTGGCAAACAGTCCTAGTTTTAATTATAAATAATAATTATTTAAATGTTACTCCAAGAAAATATTTTGTTGCATACTTACGGGTCCGTAATAGATATAATTCCCACAGATCCCACGATAGGTTAATAAAATTTATATTATCAAAAGTAACACTTCGGAGTTCTGGAAATTTTCGCAGATATACTCGTACAAGTGTTCACAATATCACAGAGTACACCCAGTAGTTACACATCAAATTATTAAAAACTCAACAACAACTCAGAGCAGATACTGTCTCCGGTTTCGTAGAGTTTCAACTCCCGCCGAGATATTTCTAGTACTTTCTGCTTCTCAAAGTTACTGTATTCTTATTTTCCCGGTAAAGCATCATTCCTCTCAGCTTTTCATGTCATATTATACATAAAAATTTTCACATATAATTGCACTAAAACAATCTATCTATGTACAAAATTCTTAACAGTATATTAAAATCATAAACTATTTATGAAAAGAAGCTTCCAGAAGCCGTAAACAGAGACTGCAGAACAACATTCTGAGGCCGTAAAATAGTTTTAATCCTATAAATCTGCGTGTCTGTGAAGCACCGGTGATACTCACAGCTTCAAACAATACAATACAATACTTGTGAATCACATGCGATGCACACAGCTCCGAAAAGTAAAACCTCTATGTAATCGGTAATGCACATGAAAGTCAACGTGCTAAGACCCTTCTGACCTCTTTGTCTTGCTTTGTCTGAAGCAATCTGCAAACTGAATTGGTCACGCCCTCTTAATTTCGGTTGTATTTTACATTCGCTGATTCGTTATAGCTGAAAAGATATCAGAGGAGCAACAGAATTATTGGTCCATCAGCCTTCTTGAAATCGAAAAGCTTTGATGACAGACACAGTGCAGATCACTAAAATATCTTGAATCTGGTCGTGAAGTTATGATTCATAAAATGTCAAGTGGACGCGTTACTGAACGAATTATTGTTTCTGTAGTGTTACAGCATGTCGTCTCACACTTTGTAACAGCTCGAAGACTGAGACTTGTATGCGACCACACACATGAATTTCTTCCCTTTGTGTGACCCACCGTATCATTTAATTTATGGTCTCAAATGTTCTGTATTTAAAGGAAAATAATAAATTTTGAATAAATAAGTACATTTTTCAAAAAAGGTCTCTACACAATAGAAAAAATCTGATGCGTACACCACATGACTTCCTTGTACGGAATATTAAATTATACGCATATTTTCTTGCATTTTATTTAAACTTATTAGATTGAATTAAACCTACTTCGCCGACAGCGCATAAACCACAATAGAATAAATGCATTCTTTAAAATTCACTTTGTTTACCATAGCGACACTCTGGCGCTAGGTTTACTTAACAGTATTATATTTCATTCATATTATAACTCAGAATGAACTAAATGTATACCATTTAAAGAATTATCTAATCGTTGCCACATGTTCTATTCAAATACTATAATAAAGCTAGAACGATGTATAAAAGAAATTAAGCAAACAAAACAAAAAAGAAACAGTTTTTCACAGACGATTGAGTATTTCTCATTCAATTAATTCAGTTGTCACTTTGCGAGAAGGCAAAAATACATAAAAACTCAAAATATCTATATTAAAAATTACGAAGTAAATCTCAAACGCTTATTTCCTCGAAAAAAATTCAGAAAGAATTAAGCATGATTTAATTGGCAATAATAAATGAATGCGTTATCTTTGTTGTTGCAAAGCTAAGTTTCTTTAGATTGGCAACAAATCCACCAGTCTCCTGTTTCAAATGTAAACATCAATGGTCGCCATTAAAAACAGGCTTAGCGGCAATTAAACAACTTTAAAATTGCTGATAATTCTAAAAATATTGCACACAGATTTACTAAAGGCATAAAATCCTTAACCGGAAGATAAAAACAACATAATTCAATCATTTTTTAAAGGAAAAAATGTACAATTTACAAACATATAAGAGTAAAGAAACTGAGATCACTGAGCCGGGTAATAGAGTGGATATATATATAAATATATTTATATACGTTTGGTGCGACCGATTGTAACCAAAATACGAAGTGCACATCTACATGTTATAGCAGTCCTATATACAAAATTTCAACGTTCTGAGGCTACTCGTTTTTGAGTTATGCGAGATACGTACGTACATACGGTCGTACAGACGCTACGAAAAATTCTCTTCAGAATTAATTTTAAAGCAGTTTTATAACTTTTTGAAGGAAAAGAGTATTTTATTCTGTCCTTACGTACAGATATCACGCAAAAACATCGTTAAATTGCATTCGATAGAGGTCAAAATGGATATTTTCTTTGAAATATGCTGCCTGAAACTTTTCGCGATTACAGTACTTCCTTTTTACTTCGTACAAGGAAGTAAAAAGGCCTGAAGACAAATACATATTTGATATTTGTTAGAAATTCATAATAAATTAATTATTGTTGTGCTCATGCCTTTTTAATAATACTGTAATCACAGTAAATGGTAGATTATCTTTAAAATATCGAGTTAGAATTGTTTAAATAATAGACACTTTAAATTTTAATTTGTTACTTTCAATATTACCTTTTTCTCTCAGTTTAGTTTAAAATGCTCCCTACATTCTATATAATGCATTTTCCCGTATGATTTGAAAGGAAAATATATGCAGTTTTAAATTAAGCATTATCATGTTTCTGCTTAATCTAATTAATCTTAATGAATGACATGAATATTTTTTTAAATTTTTTATCTGCACAAAATTGCTCGCAACAAAAAAAAAATTCACTGTCCCTTGAGTAAAAACAACAGAATGTCCCTCAGTTAATTTTCGCTTTGGTACATTTACTTATACACTTAAAACATTGTGTTCAATATCTTCAATTAAAGAGGTGATTACCTTTCTCACTAAGGGTTAGTGCTCATGTATACCATTACATTCGTCTAATTCCTGCGAAACAGAATAGTTGAATTCAAAAATATAAAGGAAAAATAGGTCCAGAAGAAAAACAGCAAGCACCTAAGAAATTTTGCGTACTGAAGACTAAACAAAATGAAATAACTGATATTTTTATTCTTCAATAAGCTTATTAGGAAATTATAATTTAATATTTTAAAAATATTAGATTAATTTATAATTAGATAAAATTTATTTCATTATTTTAAAATGGATTCGAAACGTATTTATAATAACAAATTAAAATTAAGATAAAAGACTCAGCTAGCATTGGTCAGAGGCAATGGAGCTAAAAATAATTTCGGTTTTGTAAACATTTGTTTCACGAAAATTTGTACTAATGATATTTTTCGAAAATGAATGTGTTTCGATTGGCAAGAAATTTTCCATCAATAATAGGAAAATTTATTTCTCATTACAGATACTTTTATAGTCAATCTATCTATGATTTTGTCGTAAATGCAAATTAAAATCACTAGTTTTGTTTCATTTATTCATTTTGTTTTCGTTTCGTTAAATCTATTTTTTATTAATATTTTTTATCTTTTATTACTAGACTGATAATTACAATTCTCTATATATAAAGTTTTATTATTTATTACTATTTTTGTGTTTGTTCTCTTGATTTTTAATTTTTGTGTTTGTTCTTTTGTTTTTTTAATTTTTGTTGATTTTTATAGAATTACGTGATTGTTCAGTGAACAAGACTGACAAAACAAGTTTTTTTTTTTTTTTTCATTTAACAAGATTATTCAGCCATGATATATGGTGTGGATGCTAAGTGCCGGTAAGTATAATGAATATGGAATTGGCTGCAACCTTGTAACTTTAATGTAAATTTATCCGTCTATGAAGTATATATTTCAGACATCAACTTTGTAAGATTGAATTACATACATAAACTAATAAAAACTATCTTCTGTAAAACAAGGGCAATTAAATGGCATAAATCTGATCTTCTGTCTGCAGCTCATATAATAAAATAATTTTTCAGTTTTATTGTACATTGTTTTTCTGTGTTATGATCAGCAAAACGTATACTTCCTTGCATTCACAAAATGTATTATGTAAATAACTATGTAAATACGCAAATAATTTTTCCTCGTTCTATAAAGTATACTCAATAAACTTATAAAATATAGTCATCTGCGAATACCAAGAAGAAAACGCAGTTTGTAGTACTCGTATTTCTACAGTATGATTCAGTTTTTGAAAGACAGAACTTATTTTATATGATGCATCGGATGCCAAGGTATTCTATTTTGAAAAGTGTTACCCCACAGCAACTGATCCAGGAAAAAACTTAAAACTGTTTAAATTTTTCTAACATAAAAAACTTCAAATGTTATTTCAGTGTCCCCCGTTGATCTCACTTCCATTTTTCAGTCGAATTCGGTCTGTACTCGCAAAAATTTTGTATATCTGAGAGAATGAATGTGTTCATTTTACTTTTCTCTTAAATATACGTTATCTTCTTTCTAGCAGAAATCTTTGCTTTCGCATACGTAAGTAAGCAGTATATATGTAGCTCGTTATTTATGATATTTAGCAGTCAAGATACTAAACTAAAATTATTGCTGTCGTGTTTTGACAATATTCAGTTTTCGCCAAGAACTGGTCTTTAATCAATATAATAAATGATAGGCTATTACAATTTGTTTCATTTGCTCAAGATAATTCCTCTTTTTTAATTTCGTCATTTTATATTCGTTAAGAATTACCATCAAAACCTTATCAAGTGTCTACATTAATATAGTAGAAGATAAGTATTTACAAACGTTTTCGATTTGCCGATTGTGGAATATTTTTTGTGGATGCGCAGACTCTATGCATTTCTTTCGTTTTAATATCACTAGTAACAGAGTACATACTAAAATGATACTGAAAATTCTTGAACTGTAAGGAAACAATTAGGACCAAGTATTTCTGTTTAACATAAATATAAAATCTATATATATCAAGCCGAAATTTGGTAGTAAACAAATTGTTATTGCAGCGTTATTTTCACCATTATTATAGCATATATAATCGAACTGAGATATAATGAATACGATTCTAGTGCTTTAAAAACATAAGAAGATATTTTTTTTTTATGGAACACTGCCTTCCTGACGTCAAAATACGTAATTATGAGAATTCAAGAATATATTCTCTTATAATGCTGTTTGCGATGCAAAGTATTAAGTTTGATGGCATTCTTTTTTGTAGAATTATTCTTAGTAATGCTTAAAGGACATTATTTACAAGAATAAATTTTTGGCGATTAAGTGGCCAACCGGATGGAAGTAAATTATTATGAAAGCAAGTAGCGAATTTCCTTGACATTTCTGGAAGTGTAATTTTTCGTCTTTAGAGCCAATTCAAACTACTGGAGATGTTCGTAGGAAATCAAGTCATTCACTTACAACTATAGAATCCTACAATCATGCTCCGTCCAAATCAACTTGTAGAACTAAATAAGAAATAATGCTTAATAGTAAAATGAAGATTTTTCGAGTTACAGTTTGAAATTTATGACACAAACTGTAGAAAATTGTCTTAATCAGTGCAGGATACATGCCTCTGTACCTTCGATTTTATTTTATTGTGCACTAAGACACCGGAAAATGCAAAGGAATTGGATGGATAAGTATTGTAGATAACATTATACAGAACATAGTCAAATTCTTCATAGGCGAATCAGAGCTCCTTTTGGAGCCAAACGATCCACACATCTTCATATAAAGAAAGTGTAACACAAGAAATAATTTCAGTTTTGCTTGAAAAAAGTCACAGAATCGATGCAGATATCTAATGGCTTTAAGAAATAAGTATAAGTGCTTCATCCAGAATACGGACTCATCCAAAATACTTCATCCAGAATCACGGTCTCGTGTTAAACGCAGAGGGATGAAATTCCTAGCCATTTGGCTCATGCCTTATGCTAGAGTAATCAATGATAATTTCCTTTTAATGAACGATTATACATAACGTACGGAAACTGTTTTTGTGAAAGATTTACTTTTGGAGCTGGCACTAGAGGACGTGAAATGATAAACATATTCACTCGATTTGAATCCATTACATTATGAATGAGACCTTGTACATTGCTACTCAGCTAAGGATTTCTCTAACTCTTCAAGACTTAGAGACTGCCACTTGGGCGGAATGGAAAAGACTGATTCAGAATCCGATAAATAATCTTGTAAATTCTCCGCCATTTAGATATTCAGTCGATTTTTAATAGTTCGGCGAAATACATGCCTAATAATGTCCCACAAAAACTTCAGAAAAAGCATTTTTTTTATATACAAAAGCAGAATTTTAAAATAACTGAATGAATTTGAATTAAAATAACTGAATGAATATGAATTAAAATAACTGAATGAATATGAATTAAAATAACTGAATGAATATGAATTAAAATAACTGAATGAATATGAATGACATATGAATTGTTTAAAAAAAATGGCAGACCCTTAATTATTCATTGTGTATTTTGCGTTTTGAAATGAAATTAAAGGCTGTTCGAACAGTTTTAATCTGCATTATTGGTATAAAAAAGACGAAATCGAGATATAAATTTTGACAGAATAAAACAGCTCAAGCAGAATAGCGAAAAGATAATACTTTCCTTCGAAAGTTTAATATGAAAAACAGCTGAATGAAAATAAACATTGTCTGAATTCTACGGCCCATTTCCCGGCAATTGGCTGGATATCAAAAGATACCAAAAAGCAAAATTCATTACACAGACAAGCAAGCAAAAGAAGTAAAGAAGGCCTCCAGGATTTCGAACATCATGAACGCAGTGAGCTTCTAATATACTTTAAGATAAGAAAACTAAAGAAAGAACTATAGCTGGAAAAAAAAAAAAAAGTATAAAATTTGACAAGCACTTATCCCTTCCAAACACTCTCCCATTTTTAGAACTTCTACTGCCACAAAAGGATTGCATAGTTCATTGATAGCCCTTCGTTTGGATTTCATTAATGCCCTTAAAAAGCAAGAAAATGAGGTGGAAAAAAGACGACAGTAAAAAAACATGTCTGAAAAAGAACTGTTGTTCAGTGTCTAGGATTTGGGATCAAGATGGAATGTAACTTACCAGGGTTCCGATCTTCAAGCATGATAGCAAGTTCAGCTAAAAAGAAATGCAGAGTGATTAATCTATCCGCAAATTAGATAGCATTAGTTGCCCAAAGGTATTTAAATTTATTCTGATTGCACGAAGGGAAATGTATGCAAAATGTAGTGGAAAAACTTCAAAAATATGTATGTGTGAAGAAATATATGTGTTTCAGTAGCTAGAAAGTCAATATGACAAACAAATATTATTTAATTATTCATCAAATTTATTTTATCTATTTCAATAATTATTCATTCAAAAACTAAAATATATATAGTTGAAAGTTCCTTTGGCAAATTGAGCTTTAAATTTCAGCTTTTTTCAAAGTGTAACACTTCTAATTGACTATGTCTGTGCCTTTAATTTTGATTAAAAGTGCATGTTTATATATAAAGGTATTACAATCACTGAATGAAACGTGCACTAGTTTATTTTGAGCTACTTAGATTAAAAATTTATTAAGTTATTAAAGTATTTATTGAAGTTAGAGGGATATCATACAGCACCAAAAACTTGCAAAGCCTATAACATTTTATTAATATTATTTCACCTTTAAGCAAGATTTTTGAGTTGAAAAACGTAATGTGCAGTCGGCTGACACATGATGAATAGATAAAATTGTATTAACCACTAACCATTGGGGATAAACTTAATAATACCCATAGAAAATATACAGTACAAAGCCTGAGAAGCAGAATGATTTAAAATATGCTTCTCTTGATCACCAGCACCATTTTTTTTTAAATTTGTTTATGCTTTATTCATATAAATTTGATATTTTCTCATAAAAAGCATTTAAAGTAATCCTGTTTCTTAACTTTATTTCAGCACTGATGCCAACTTGCCAAACAATTATTTAATACTTTTTGTTATTATCACCGCGTGACTATAACCATATTGCAACTTGAGGAATGACTCGCCCATCAATGTCTTTTAACATCAGTAATTGAACTTTTTGTAATATTAGTAATTGAATAGCATGGTTACCTTTTATGATTACATTATGCTTTGCAACGATTACAGACTGCAGCTAACTCAGCTGCAAATTGTTGAGGGTATTGATGAGGAGAAGTGTGACAGCACGTTTTTTTTATATGCACAAAAAATACATTTTTTTAATGATACTCATAGGCCAGAAGCTTGCATTTAGTGTTGTTATTCATGTAAACTCAAGATCGGTTCCTCAGAGCTGATGCAGAAACACTGGGCGACAGAATTCAGAGCAGGAACATTTTTTAGAACTTAGTGAAGCACCGGGCAGCAATATTAAGGGATAGCAAAAGTTTTAAAATTTGAGGAGGCGCTTGGCAGCAGAATGTACCTAAAGAGATTGCACCGGAATACAAAATGTCTATCCCCGCCGTTGTTATAGTATACGTAGGTATTTTTTATTCGGGACTCAGATAAGCTTTAATAATATGGAAGAAATAGGTGTAAATATTATAAAACTAATATAATTCAAGCTTAACTTCACCAGTGTGCAATAAATACTAAATAATGTGTAATAAAATAAATATCCATAAAATAATGTGATAAATAAAAATCCATAAAATATAGCGATGTTAATCCTCCTTTTTATATCATCTTTGTTATTATTTTGTCATAGTTTCAAATTCCTTATTCATGCAATTGAGATCTCTATTGCTATTTTATTACTTTCTCCTCAATGCTTGCCAATACTAATTTTACGTCTTTGGTTTTTCAATAAGTACTTATACCTGAAATCATGTGCTACAAAATAGTTAACTTTCACTTTGGTTCCAAAATTTGACATCTGAATATTTTGTTTTCATAAGGCATTGATGTTAATATAAACCCATTTTATTATAACAAAATACTTTCATCGAAGCAATGTTTCATGAACATAACAACTTGTTACATTAATCGTCAGTTATAAATAATTTTAAGTATATTTTATTTATCAATCAAATCTTGGATATAAGTTTCATTTTTGCGTCAGGTCTTACAATTATAACAAATTTATTAAAATGTAGACAATCAGTTTAGGTAAACCTTGATTTGAATAAACAAATTCGAGTCTATCAGATAAATCTTATGGGAGCTTTTTGGTTTAAAACAAAAAATAACTCTAAGCATACATTCATTGAAATAAAGTATATAATCTTTAAATCCCATGCTATATTTTTGCGTACGTTTTTCTTAAATGATACACAGTCACAATAGAATTGAAAAGAAAATTCTCGTTCTTATCTTTTAAATCCGTGAAGTAAGTTGAACCGAAAACTTTAATTAAATATATGTAAATATCTAAATCTTTCTAATTAAAGTTTTACTTTCTTTAGAATTAATAAATTCAGATACATTCAAAGAATTGTTTTGCCTGCCGTTTCGTTAAATAAAATTTGAAGAATCTTCTTTTTTTAAATAAATAAATAGTAACCAAATAGGGACGAAAGGAAAGCTACGCATTTCAACATTAAAAAGTAAAGTTGATTGAATTTTATTACAATTCTGCAAAATCTAGAAATATTCTTTTATAGTAATCTTGTTTTCGAGAAATCCTGAGATAGTAAATATACTTCAAAGTTTTGTTATCGTAAGTATTACATACTGAGAGATTTACTTGTATACAACTAAAAAGTGTCCAGATGTGTTAGAATAAAAGTTGTAAATGTCTTTAACTAGAGAATCAGCAAGGTTTTGAATACGTAACACATGAAGAGCCATACGTTTTAAAGTTGTGTTCAGGAGTACTGGCTATAATTTAAAGATATTGTAGAGACATTAGGTTAATCTGAATAGCAGAGAATCATCATCCACAACCCTTTTAGTTCGGGCGCCACTTGTAGAGACAATAGGTTAGTTGGAAAAGCCGGAGAGATGAAAAATGAGCAATCGCCTTCGCCGGGAATCGAACCGCGGACCTCTGGAATACACCACGAAGACACGCTAGCGAAGCGGGAGAAATACCTTATAATATAATACTATTTATTAAAAAAAATATTTATTATTACAGTCTCAAAAATGCCATGCTTTGATATTATGATTGAAAATAAATTTTCCCTTTATGGTGTCTTATGATAATGCTTGTTATCTTCAGACATTCCTGCTGAAAAATATTTATTATTTATTATTATTTTCAGGAAGGGGCACAGTCTGATTTATACTTCATTAAATTTACGAACAGTTTGAGAATTACAAGTGGAGCTTTATAATTGCAAATATATATCGCAGCTGTGTTCAGTGTCACAAAATCGAAATTTGAGATTCACTACTAGGTCTTTGAAATACCCGACATTTTTATTTTCAAACAAAAGTTACAATTTAACATAACATGATTATGTTGATGACATAGTAACAAAGATTATTTAAGACTATTTGGATGAGAATTAAATGATACAGTATGTGTTCATCTGGTACGAAGAAGCGAGGTCCAACATTTGTTTCCTGGTCTGCCTCTGGAGGCCAAGTAGCCAAACCGCTAAATGCTAGTAACTAGATCCGTATTCTAATTTCGGCTAAGGTGCTGGCTGCACGGATAGTTTTCTGGTTTTTCCATGTGCAGCGTGAATACTAGCCAATTTTCTGCATGTCATTTATGATTAAGTTTTACTAATAGGTTTAGCTAAAACATTATTCTTCCTTTTCTACTTCCTTGTAGGAAGTAAAAAGGAAGTATTGTAATCGCGAACAGTTTCAGGCAGCATATTTCAACGAAAATATCCATACTGACCGCTATCGAATGCAATTTAACGAAGTTTTTGCGTGATAACTGTATGTAAGAAAAGAATAAAATACTCTTTTCCTCCAAAAAAGTTATAAAACTTGCTTTAAAATGAATTCTGAAGAGATTTTTTCGTGGCATCTGTGCGAACGTATGTACGTACGTAAGTACGTATCTCGCATAACTCAAAAAGGAGTAGCCTCAGAATGTTGAAATTTTGTATATAGGACTGCTATAACATGTAGATGTGCACCTCGTATTTTGGTTGCAATCGGCCGCACCAAACGTATATAAATATATTTATATTTATATATCCACTCTGTTACCTGGCTCAGTGATCTCAGTTTCTTTACTCTTATATGTTTGTAAATTGTGCATTTTTTGCTTTAAAAATGATTGGATTATGTTGTTCGTATCTTGCAGTTAAGGTTTTTATGCCTTTAGTAAATCTGTATGCAATATTTTTAGAATTATCAACAATTTTAAAGTTGCTTAAGTGCGCTAAGCCTAATTTTTTTTTTTTTTCTAATGGCGGCCATTGGTTGTTTACATTTGAAACAACAGGATAGTGGATTTGTTCCAATCTAGAGAAACTTAGCTTCGCAACAATAAAGATAACGCCTTCATTTATTATTGCGAATTAAATCATACTTAATCCTTTCTGGAATTTTTTCGAGGAAATAAGTGTTTGAGATTTACTTCGTAATTTTTAAAACAGATATTTTGAGTTTTTATGTATTTTTGTCTTGTCGCAAAGTGAGAACTGAATTAATTAAATGAGAAATACACAATCGTCTGTGAAAAACTGTTTCTTTTTTGTTTTGTTTGCTTAATTTCTTTTATACATCGTTCTAGCTTTATTATAGTATTTGAATAGAACATGTGGCAACGATTAGATAATTCTGTTCTTTAAATGATATTAATTTTGTGCATTATGAGTTATAATATGAACGAAATATAATACTGTTAAGTGAACCTAGCGCCAGTGTGTCGCAATGGTAAACAAATAGAGTGAATTTTAAAGAACGCATTTATTCTATCGTAGCTTATGCGCTGTCGGCGAAGTAGATTTAATTCAATCCAATAAGTTTAAATGAAATGCAAGAAAAAATGCGTATAATTTAATATTCTGTACAAGGAAGTCATGTGGTGTACACATCAGATTTTTATTCATGTCTTAAACATTCACCCAGATCAGAAGTTATACAAATCAAGAGCATTCGAAATAAAGTTTAAAAACTAAATAAATTAACTGCGAATCATGTCTAATGGAACAAATGTCTTCCTTCTATGTAGAAGAAAGTTACAGCCCGTTTGAATTTGTCGCTTGTCATAGTACATCTAGATGATATTACGAGTGGTAATTGACATTAAGTGCTGAGCTGTTACAAAATAACAAGTTGTGATGCATGCGATTTGCATGTTCTTTAGAACGTCTAATATTAAAAGGCATGTTTCCTTAGTTTTGTTAAAGTATCGTGGGTAGATCGACTAGCTTCTCTTGTTCACTTTAGTTGTAATCCACTTAAACGTGGATAAATAAATGTTATTATCTAACAAAACAAATAATAGTTATTAATGTTATTTAGTTTTTATCTCTTTGTGCAAGAAAGCTGGCTAGAAGACCGAAGGACAATTCACTAGTTTTTGAAAAATAGCTCTGTGTGAAGTACCGTTAGGTAGGCAGTCGAAGCCCGCTCGAAAACTAACGAACATTTTAGACGTGACAGTTCCCTATAAACCTAATATTATTTTATATTGCTATAATATACATCCAAAGCTAAGAAAATCGACTATAACGAACTGTAAGGATAGCTTTTATTGACATTTTTTTTGTGTGTGTGTTTTTCGTATTTTTCCAGAATTTTTTCAAATTTTAACAAAACATTTGCTAATTTTTGCAAACATCCACAACTAAACTCTTGGGATTCACACTCCATGCTGTAAGGGAATCACGTTTACGTTACTTTTCTTTTATCATCACCTCCCATTTTTGCGTTTGTTATAAATAATGGCTCTACAAGACAGCAGTGAACCAGATTCTAGAAGAACGAGAATACAGTAATCACATTTTAGAACACCATATAGTGCAAGATGTGGTTTATGTCACCACATTACATTTCATGGTTACATTTTCATGGATAAAATAATGATTCATTGTAATAACTAAATAACTATAATTCGAGAAAACAGTACTTTGATATTGATGCTAAGGATTTATCATGTAAAATTATTACCAAGTAGTGAAATTGGAAAAAAAAAATGCTAACAAATTTAAGAGAGCAAAATAATAATTTTAATTAAATCTTAATATGCCGCCCAACCGGGATAATGGTTAGTGACTCTGACTACCGTACGGAAGGGCCCTGGCTTGAATCCTGGAGAAGTCATAGATGTTTGTTATTGTATATTGTCTGTGCGGCATGGGGCTCTCTGTGCGGCGAGCCAAAAGTCCTCTTGAGCGGTTGGCGGTAAGGAAATAGTGGTGGAAAACCCTCAGACCCGTCCTTCCGGGGTGATCTCTCTCAAAACTGGGAGTGAAACTAAGCTAAAATCCGGCCGTCACCTATATGGTGCACAAGGCTGTTACCAATGACAGGCGCGTCTGACTCCTTCCACGATGAATATCATGGTTTTGTGCTGACCGTTTTCAAACAAGTCAGACTGGTAACAGCAACAAATTTTAACAATCTTTTTGAAAATTATATGTATTTTATTCTTCTTGTGCTAGACGTGACAATGCTAATCATTTTTTTTTTAAAATTCATTATTCAGTTTTTACTTTGTTTTTGTGACATAATGAACCTTATTGAAAGGAGGGCGGCTCTTTCTTCTGATCATTATCATCAAAATGTTGGAAAATCTCTATATTTTAAATACTAAATATCCAGGTGCTTGAGCACTATGAATACGTAAATTTTAAAAATAGTTAAATGAGTCAATAGAATGGTATGAGTCAATGTAATAGAAATCTCAAAACATATAAAAAAAATTATAGATTTATAAGAAATAAAGGGAAAACAAGTATCACAGGGAACATAAACTCTTTCATTTAATTCAAAAAGTATTACAGATAACGTATTCCATTCCTCTCAAGTTGCAGAATGAGGAACAGAATACTATAAAAGATGTAATTTTAATAAGCATGACTGCCATTCCTGAAAGAATTGAATTTAATGTTTCTCAAAAGAATACACAGTTAGAATTTCAATAGCAGGAAAATATAAAATGAAATTTACTCTTTTTGGCGTTTGAAACCTAATATAAATACCTCATAGCACTGCAGAACTATGCAAAGACTTTCTTTAAGCGTATAAAATAACATACATGAAAATTGTGACGTGCACCATAACATCAAGTTAAATAAAATCGCAGAAAAGCCCGACAAATCTATTTTAAACCTCATTTTTCTCCAGCTCTCGTACGTGTGCGTGTTTGTAGAAGGGAAAAGGGCGATTCTGAAAATTTTCTTTTCAGTCACTCTCTCAGGCATCTTTCTCCACGATACATGAATGTGATCAGCGGGTGTTTTATTGCGAATTTAAATGGAAACTCCAGACTGGGGGCTTATCGGGTAACTCTTTACTATTGACTATCTATTGGGTCAAGGGAGGCGGAGTTTTTATTGGTCTTTGGCTAAGGGAAAGGTTTGCTCAGCTCGACATGGACTAAGCATACATCAAATATGCCGTACTTCTTCGAGCAAGAAACAATTTTTTGTGAGGGATCGGGTACAAATGAAAAAGATAAATGTGCTTGCAATACATAATAATTATTCTGGCTGATTCAAAAATCCAAATGATTCAAAATGATGATCTGATAATAGATTTCCACATCCTATTTTAAAGTAAATCGTGTATGCAGTAAATACTGTATACTTTTCTGCACGAATTAAAGAGAAAATTAAAATTAGGTTTATTGAGAAAATTAAAATTACGGTTGCGTTAGAAGAGTGAAACTGACGAAATCAAAAACGATATAATATGGCAACACATATCAGATCGCATATTATATCACAACACATATTGTATATAAGTGTGAGCTATGTATTTACTTAGCTCATGTGTTAAGTTCTTACACATAATTAGGGTAAATCTATTGCAGAGACTTTCTTCACATTTTTAATGTAATAGATAAATTACTACTATAAGTACAAATAGAATATAAACTATAATTAACTATAAATACTATAGAAGGCTCTAGGTGCACCTTGAAAGTGAAGTTGCACTTTCAAGCAGCCCGATACATGTTTATTCGAAAATTAGTCTCTGTCTGTATTATGTACAACTATACACGAAACTCAAATCTTAGATGCATAATTCAATTATCATCAGTGTAGAACGAACGGAACTAACCATCTAATCGAATAAACCATCGAAACTGGCCCTGCAAAATTTACAAATATAATGCTGATTCTTGTTGTTTAACTTTTCCAATAATCATTATTCGGCGTGTTATTTTAATCTAAATCAATTGTCTGTTAGGGCAAAAGAATTAATCAAAACTTGTCAGCAATAAATTAGAAAATAAAGGCTGAAAATTTAAACACTGGAACCATACCTGATCTCATTAAGACTAAAAGACATTTCATTTACCTTCGGAATTGAAAGGTATTGAAATACGTTAAATTATCAAAATTTGAGATATAGTTTAGTAATTTTAGAGTATTTAAGAAAAACAAATATTTGAATATATGAACCGAATTAAAAAAAAATTCAAAAATACAACAATATAATTTTATATTCATTGATTTTGGTATAAATACTCAGACCTCTAAGCATCATATATAATGGGTTTTGAAATATGTCAATTGCATTGCATTTACTTTATGTTGAAATGAAATTTTATGATTTTAGGAAAAAATGCTTGTGAAGCAATGAATTTTAACTGCAAATGAAATTATCTTATAACATGAAATAACTTCCTTTCACTAAAAATGAATAAATAAATCCACCGTAAAACCGATGTCAAGTTCTGACGATTATACATTTTGAAAAGTAAATTAAAAAATTCTCTTACGCTTGCAAGTTCATCAGACTTAAAATGATTCACATTATTTATCAGAGTAATGAAAGTTACAAAGTTACGTATTACATGTAAAAATATGCTCATATTATTTCATACAATATTTAATTTCGTTCGTTATTCTGATACTGGATATTCATTGCTCAGTGTTCAGTATTGTCAGTAGCATGAAAATGACAGTTCTGCGACAGGAGGAGCTGAGGAGCTGAGGGCGTGGTCAATGACGTCACACAGAGGGCGGGGCCAAAGGCAACGTCATCACACTAGGAGGCGTGGTTTCGAGTGGAGTTGAGTTGTTGGTAGACTACTGATTGAGTTGTAGACCTCCTGCTTTTCATTTAAAGTTAGTTTTTTTAATTTGGCAACGGAGTCATGGCGTCCTCTAGGGACGAAAAAAGAAAATAATTTATTTCGGAATTGCTTATGGCGTCCTCTAGGGACGAAAAAAGAAAATAATCTATTTTAGAAGTTTCTTTTTTTTTTAAATGTTCTATTATTCAAAATATAGGATCGAACCCTGAAACAAAATATCTCACCAGCTGAGTAGTTTGAAGATTTTAACCACTAAGCTGACGGGATACATTCAGATTTAGGTAAAAAAGCCTATATAAGAAAATGGAATTTGAATCAGCTCATCAATTTATTCTGATACTTTTATCCTTTCTAGTTTTCCATGAAACTTTAACTTATTTCTCAGGTTTTCTGTTTTCATAATAACATATTCATTTACTGTCATATTGTTTTAATACTTAACGTTTCTAATTTGTAATATTTTATTTAATTTCCACATACAATTTTTTTATCATACCTTTCATAAATTTCAGCATACCCTGATTTTTAACTTATATGTTATATTTCACAAACGTTCAGGCACATGCTGTTTATTTGTTACATTACTTAATTTTAGATGCAATTTCACACTTTTTTTTAACGTTATAATGTTCAATATATTCTGAATTTTAACTTCATTTACTTTTTTAAAACATTCTAGTATTCTATACACACTTTAACTTAGTGGTTTGAAATTCTATTTAAAAAGAAACGTTTATTTTTCGTAATCTTAGTTCTTTTACTAAATTTTCTACAAAATTTTTAATTTCTTTCACATGTTCAACAATATCTTCCTTACATTACCGAATTTTTTTTTTTAAACTTAAGTCTATAACTGTTAATTGCTTCTCTTACGTTCATGATTTCCCTTCTGTGTTTATATTTCTTAATTCAAGTTTAACTTATTTATTATAACGTTTTTATTTCTGTCTCATCACTCGTAATTCCAACATTTTATCCCTTTTTATTCATTTTAACGATATGGATTGTTTTATTTACTCCATATTCAAATATTTCCTTGCAATTTTTAAAATACTTGTTTAATTCTCCGATCATAATAGATCATCTACAGGTTTTACTCAGAAATTTCCATTCACAACTTTACAGTTTAATACCATTTATATCTAAATGTATTCCTTTCTGATATAGTTTTATGGTCTTCAAAGTGTCTAACATCATGTTCAGTTTTAAATCCCGATTACCTTTAAGTGTGTTGATAATTTTCATTTCTAATTTTACAACCACGTTCAGTGTTTCATCCACATATACCAAAATATTTCTTACATTTTCTGATATTTAGTCTATGTCATATTTCAGTACTTCAAATGAATTTACACTGCTCACACTATTATTTTTTCATGTTTTAGAGACACTGACTATACAAATTTTACTATTTTCCCTACACTAATTACATCTATGTCAGCACTCATGATAAACTAGCAATTGTTTTGCCTCACTTGCATAAAGAAATTCTTAAAACCAACTTTTTCAATATCGTACTCAAATTACTGTTTTCCAGATGGGAATTACCAGTATTCTTTAGTTTTACTCTGTTACATCTTTTTAAATTTTAACATCTTACTTTTAATTCTAACATACATCTTTTGAACAGTTTTTTCTTTTAATGATAGCCTTACCTTATCTGTTCAAATTAATTCTTTAAGTCACCTTCTTTACTACCTTTCAGTACCTTCATAATTCACTATGCAAACGCAATGTCTTTCACTGACATTCTGTTTGATAATACTACAAGTTTCCTTAATTGACAAAAAGCGAATTATTTCTCATTTCAAAATAGAACTACTATATTTTTGCACAAACATTACCTTTATCCATTCAAGACGCCCCTTAACCTGTAACTGACGTAGCGATAGGAAAGGAGACACTTATCATATGCTGTTTCGACATTTGAGGTTTTTAGAACTTCTTTGGCAAGTATATCAGTACCATCAGAAAATATACTTGACATTTTTACTCAGTTTAAAGGCAACATACTGTTATAAGAATGGTTTTAGTTAAATTTATAACACAAATAAACACATTTTGTGCTAAATAGGCATAAACATTTAGATTCAGAATATTTCTTTTTAATCCGATGTAAGACTTGAATTTCATTCATGATACGGATTGTCTCTTGATTTTTTTGTTTACCTTACACTAATAGAAAATTTTTATTTTACAAGTTCAGCTTTTAACGAAATAGAAATAAAAACTACGATACACCTGGTGTTTTTAAGAAAAGGAACTTTGATATATTTCTGGAAATGTAAATGCTTTTAGAGTTTTTTTTCTTTCAATAATGTTGATTTTCATTACTTTACTAATTTCAATAATTCTCTTATTAGCTAATATGAATGAAAGAAGATTGTCAAAAATGTGACACAGTATAATTCTTACGAACATACATACCTTTACCAGCATACAGATATTACCGATTGAAATGAAGAAAGATACAGATATTTTACTCCAATCTACATTAAATTTAAAAAAAAATATTTAAACTTTCTTCATTTCAATCGGTAATATCTGTATGCTGGTAAAGGTACGTATGTTCGTAAGAATTATACTGTGTCACATTTTTGACAATCTTCTTTCATTCATATTAGCTAATAAGAGAATTATTGAAATTAGTAAAGTAATGAAAATCAACATTATTGAAAGAAAAAAAAACTCTAAAAGCATTTACATTTCCAGAAATATATCAAAGTTCCTTTTCTTAAAAACACCAGGTGTATCGTAGTTTTTATTTCTATTTTGTTAAAAGCTGAACTTGTAAAATAAAAATTTTCTATTAGTGTAAGGTAAAGAAAAAAATTAAGAGACAATCCGTATCATGAATGAAATTTAAGTCTTACATCGGATTAAAAAGAAATATTCTGAATCTAAATGTTTATGCCTATTTAGCACAAAATGTGTTTATTTGTGTTATAAATTTAACTAAAACCATTCTTATAACAGTATGTTGCCTTTAAACTGAGTAAAAATGTCAAGTATATTTTCTGATGGTACTGATATACTTGCCAAAGAAGTTCTAAAAACCTCAAATGTCGAAACAGCATATGATAAGAGTCTCCTTTCCTATCGCTACGTCAGTTACAGGTTAAGGGGCGTCTTGAATGGATAAAGGTAATGTTTGTGCAAAAATATAGTAGTTCTATTTTGAAATGAGAAATAATTCGCTTTTTGTCAATTAAGGAAACTTGTAGTATTATCAAACAGAATGTCAGTGAAAGACATTGTGTTTGCATAGTGAATTATGAAGGTACTGAAAGGTAGTAAAGAAGGTGACTTAAAGAATTAATTTGAACAGATAAGGTAAGGCTATCATTAAAAGAAAAAACTGTTCAAAAGATGTATGTTAGAATTAAAAGTAAGATGTTAAAATTTAAAAAGATGTAACAGAGTAAAACTAAAGAATACTGGTAATTCCCATCTGGAAAACAGTAATTTGAGTACGATATTGAAAAAGTTGGTTTTAAGAATTTCTTTATGCAAGTGAGGCAAAACAATTGCTAGTTTATCATGAGTGCTGACATAGATGTAATTAGTGTAGGGAAAATAGTAAAATTTGTATAGTCAGTGTCTCTAAAACATGAAAAAATAATAGTGTGAGCAGTGTAAATTCATTTGAAGTACTGAAATATGACATAGACTAAATATCAGAAAATGTAAGAAATATTTTGGTATATGTGGATGAAACACTGAACGTGGTTGTAAAATTAGAAATGAAAATTATCAACACACTTAAAGGTAATCGGGATTTAAAACTGAACATGATGTTAGACACTTTGAAGACCATAAAACTATATCAGAAAGGAATACATTTAGATATAAATGGTATTAAACTGTAAAGTTGTGAATGGAAATTTCTGAGTAAAACCTGTAGATGATCTATTATGATCGGAGAATTAAACAAGTATTTTAAAAATTGCAAGGAAATATTTGAATATGGAGTAAATAAAACAATCCATATCGTTAAAATGAATAAAAAGGGATAAAATGTTGGAATTACGAGTGATGAGACAGAAATAAAAACGTTATAATAAATAAGTTAAACTTGAATTAAGAAATATAAACACAGAAGGGAAATCATGAACGTAAGAGAAGCAATTAACAGTTATAGACTTAAGTTTAAAAAAAAAAAAAAATTCGGTAATGTAAGGAAGATATTGTTGAACATGTGAAAGAAATTAGAAATTTTGTAGAAAATTTAGTAAAAGAACTAAAATTACGAAAAATAAACGTTTCTTTTTAAATAGTTAAAGTGTGTATAGAATACTAGAATGTTTCAAAAAAGTAAATGAAGTTAAAATTCAGAATATATTGAACATTATAACGTTAAAAAAAAGTGTGAAATTGCATCTAAAATTAAGTAATGTAACAAATAAACAGCATGTGCCTGAACGTTTGTGAAATATAACATATAAGTTAAAAATCAGGGTATGCTGAAATTTATGAAAGGTATGATAAAAAAATAGTATGTGGAAATTAAATAAAATATTACAAATTAGAAACGTTAAGTATTAAAAATATATGACAGTAAATGAATATGTTATTATGAAAACAGAAAACCTGAGAAATAAGTTAAAGTTTCATGGAAAACTAGAAAGGATAAAAGTATCAGAATAAATTGATGAGCTGATTCAAATTCCATTTTCTTATATAGGCTTTTTTACCTAAATCTGAATGTGTCCGGTCAGCTTAGTGGTTAAAATCTTCAAACTACTCAGCTGGTGAGATATTTTGTTTCAGGGTTCGATCCTATATTTTGAATAATAGAACATTTAAAAAAAAAAAGAAACTTCTAAAATAGATTATTTTCTTTTTTCGTCCCTAGAGGACGCCATAAGCAATTCCGAAATAAATTATTTTCTTTTTTCGTCCCTAGAGGACGCCATGACTCCGTTGCCAAATTAAAAAAAACTAACTTTAAATGAAAAGCAGGAGGTCTACAACTCAATCGGTAGTCTACCAACAACTCAACTCCACTCGAAACCACGCCTCCTAGTGTGATGACGTTGCCTTTGGCCCCGCCCTCTGTGTGACGTCATTGACCACGCCCTCAGCTCCTCAGCTCCTCCTGTCGCAGAACTGTCATTTTCATGCTACTATTGTCTATGAAAACTGATTGACTCAATATTGGTTTAAGAAATTTTATACCGACGTTTTTGCCCTTTTACCATTCAACGAAGTAAGTTTATCGTTAATGAATACCGAAGTATCTTTTAAAAAATAAGTGTCATGGTTCTTTAAGCAACAGTTCTCTTTTCAAATGATAATGGCTGATATTTACTTGAGATTCAGCACAAATACGACGAAGTGTCTCTTTTATAATTAAATTAATATGTCACTTTCTGTAAAGCCAACACACTAATACAATGTCTTTCTCACAAGAAAGACCTAATAAAGCGCAACGGGCGATAATAATAGAACTTCTAGAATTTTCGAAGTGCAGGAATTTCTAGTTTTAATTAAAATGGAGCGAATTATGAAATGTTATTCCTGACGCCACTTGAATATCTGAATGAAAGCCTTCAGAGGATCTGAAAGTAGAATCCTTTGGGTTTTGCGTAGATGTATGTATTTTATTGATGACACATTCTGCCAAGAAATATTTGGTATTTAGTGTGTTTGCTTCCTTGAACGAAGTAAAGGAAGCACGATAAATTCCGGGTATCATATTTTAACGAAAATCTCCATCCCATAAATGAAGATATTTTGAGTTTTTATGTATTTTTGCCTTGCCACAAAGTGTGAACTGAATTAATTGAATGAGAAATATCTCTAATGAAATTCGAGGAAATAAGCTGAAATGAAATGCAGCAAAAATGAGTATAATTTAATAAGCCGAACAAGGAAGTCATGTGGTATCTACATGTTATTTTTAATATTAATAAGAGCTCTACGAAACCTTAAAATTTTATGCTTTCACATTTATTCTATTCTGTCCAAATCACTGCCAATTTTAAGACAAATTTTCTTGATTTTGTCAAAAATTATAAAATATTTTGCCTATCAAGAAATCCGCATTCATTTTTACATGACGCTTGTAGAAGTGGGATAGTGTGCACAACTTTACAAAGAAAATTTATATTCACATTCGTTGTCTTTTAACGGATTTCCGAACATCTTTCTCACAAAGCAATAGACAATAGGAATCCACAAATACAGCTTTTATCTACCAAAAGTTATTTAGGTAATTATTGTCTATAATAATATATTTACCTCGTAATCTTGCTTGCTTCAAACTGATAAATTTGTTGAATTAAGCCAAATATGTGGTGTAGTTGGCTCATCATTTGATATTTGTTCTTCTTCTATATTTAAATATCTAGTACGGTATTTCCTATGTACAAGTCATGTCATGCTGCTTTCTCTTATTAAATTTCTTTACTATGTAACCTAACCATATAGATTTTACAATGACATTTTAAAATTACATTAATGTTTAAAGTTCTAAATGGTCCAGTTTCTCTCTTTTTCATTAGTTTATATACATTTTCATTGTTGTTATGCTGCGTTACCATGGCAATAAACTTTAACGAGGCTTAGCAAAATGCAATATCATTGTTCCAGATGAATAACACACACGTATACCCACACGCGAATCACTGGGAGGGATACATGTTTTAACAATATCGTATATTTGAAGCTCAGAGGGATTTTCTTCTCTCAGGGAAGACTGTACTCTCTATATATCAATACCCCTGACTAGTTCAAAGGCTTGCTATGTTCCTCTAGTTTCCTCTCTTGCGATTTACTTTGGTGATCTCTATTAGCGGATAAAAGTATTTTCTGGCTATGAACATGTTTGCTGTTATCAAAATTTGGATTTCCTTCCGTTACAGATCCATGAAAATACCTGCTTGACCTCTGTCCATATCCCGCTGTGCTTGTATCCATTGCCACTCGCTTACTTTCGAACTTCACCGATAGCTCGAATAACCGCACTAGCCTACATTCAACAAAATCCTAAATTTGAGACAATATTCTAAGAAATATTAGTTGGATAACCTCCCCATCGAGTTTTTTTCCATACAATACATTTGTAACTTATATTTTCCTCAACAATAGCTTAGTAAACTCTTCAACCTTAGTTTGATATCTACCTAACAATTCCGCTTCTAAACTTGCCCTGTCTTTCACCACAGAGAATGCTTTTACAAAGGAGATTTTAAGCACTCCAGGCTTGTAACTCATACTGCTTAATTCACCCAATAATAATTTACAGATTCGTAAAAACTCAGACGCGGTTGGAGTAGTGAACTTCTGTAACTCTGCAAACGAGTAAAGTAAAAAGTACGTCTCTGACTGTTCCAAAATAGTCCTCTTGTGCTACTATAAACCCCCCTGACTCCGTAGTGATGCAAATAAATAATGCAATCAGACTTAAATTAAGCAATCAACAATAGTCAGGGACTATACAAGCAAATACACAACTAAAAGCTGGGTAACTTTACTGGCGCATCAGCTTTAAGCTGGGAGCTGGGAGAGACCTCAAAAGCGAATTGTTAAAACTTTTAGAGCTAAGCAAAATTAACCACATACTGCGCAGGCGATGCTAGAAACACTCTTTGTTTCAAAATCCAAAAATCTCAGCTTAAATACACACTACTAATTTAAATTCTGCTGAGGAATACAGAAAGGGAAAGTTATAGTAATGCCTGAAATCATAATAAATTGTTAATCAACACAAGATTCCCTATATACCGATGACACAAATATGTACCGTTAGTTGACAACCACGCTTTCCCACTAATTATTTCAAATAATGTTTAAAAATATTAAATGCGTATTTTGTAATGCAAATTGTAAATAATAAAATAAATTGTGAGATAAATGATGTTTTTTTTTAAATATTTAAATCCGTTGTTAATTTTCTTCTAAATTGTAAGAAAAAAATACATAGAACTCCCGATTTACAGAAGGAAAATTAATTGAGCCTCGTTTAAAGAAAAACTGAAATTGTTTATTCTGGAAGAACAATGGGAAAATGTCTGTTGCAAAACTTTAAAATAAAGTAAAATTTCTTGTAAAAAAAGACAAGAAAATGGGTAAAAAAAGAGCAGATGATGACATCCAATAAAAAATAGCCACAACGGTATGTTATTTAATCGTATATGATCTGGAATACATAAATGCTGTTAAATAATACATTAAAAATAAAATGTGTACTGTCTTTAATCATTTGTTCGCACTGACTCCAACCGAGAAAACAAGAATAATATAAGTAAATTTTTTTTCTCCAGTTTTGAAGTATGCTTTTGTTTCAAACGCTGATTTAATTTACATAACAAAATGAATTTATTCTCGAAATGAAACTGCTATAAATACATCTAAACTTCTAATTAAGTAGCTCACATTTGTTTTCAGACACTTGTGTTTTACAGTTTTATTTGCAAAAGTCTGAAAATGAACTATCGTTAAGTATTCGGACACTTTTGAATAAACAGTTTATATTCAATAAAAACATGAAATAAAGGAGCATTCAGTATTTCGTTGGATATCTTTTAACTAAAATTACTTTTCATGATCTTTGGCTTGGATTCAACTAACTTTTTCGTGTCAGAATGTTCCATTACTACGTAAGAATTGCTTTTAGAAGAGATTTTGAAGAAGTATCATGTTTCCTTGTTCTTTTTTTCAACTCATTTTATGCATATTCGATAGGATTTGCGTCTCTTGAATATGGAAGCATTTTGATTACTTTAGGGCAGTCACATAATAATCGCGAGCGAACGTTTAGGGCTCCATGTTTATGATCGTTATTCTGATAGAACTTGAATGCATTTTAGATTTCATGATTTCTTGCAGTTGTTTTCCGATTATCTTACAGAATATTTAGAAATTTGTGCTGATCTATATTAGTTTCTATAAAAGCAAAATATCCCAACCCACAAGAAGAAAATTTCTCCATACCATTAAATCTCTAGATCTGTGCTTAAAAACTGGCAGAAGAATCTTCGTATTTAAGCACTCTTTCGGGTGTTGCTCAAAATAATTCGTCCGTCGGTGCCAAAATATATTAAATTTTGAATAGCTTCCAAAGATAATATTGTCCTAATATGATAAATATTTGCTTACAGTGAAGACTGAGATTGCTAGGCATAATTTCCTTCTTCTCTTGATGATGAAGACTTTCTTTCATGCTGATTGCTTATTGCATCCTTTTGCTATTTTAGAAATTTCAGGGTTAAATTTTATTGCAAACTGCTTTTTTTTAAATACTCTGCAATTTTTACAGCATTAATGCTGCATTTAGCTTGACTGTTCGTTGATAAATCTCCCAATTTTTGGTGTTATCTTGGAACTTGGAATTTTGGTGTTAACTCAGAATGCTAAAAAATTATATCATCTAAAGAATAATCTCTAATCTTTGCCACGTGATCAATTCAATTCTTATACTATAATAAATCTAAAACGATGTATAAAAGAAATTAGACAAATGAAGAAGAAACAATTTTTCACAGACGATTCAGCGCCGCTTGC
The DNA here is from genome assembly GCF_044657685.1 of Stegodyphus dumicola. Lineage (NCBI taxonomy): Eukaryota > Metazoa > Arthropoda > Arachnida > Araneae > Eresidae > Stegodyphus > Stegodyphus dumicola. The sequence continues at coordinate 89,734,437 of NC_140772.1, read as the reverse complement.
CTAATGAGCATGCGCTATTCGTAAACATTCTCCTCTGTCCTAGTCAAACTGGCGACAATATTTGCTGCTAATAAGAAACACTTATTCCCTCGAATTTTGTGAACGATATATTTATCATTCAATTACTTCAGTTCTCACTCGGCGGCAAGGAAAAATTACATACAAATCTGAAAATATCTTCATTAAATATTGAAAGATATAGAAAAATATAAATTACCAAAAATACAGTTAAAACAATTTAAAAAAAATTACAATTAAAAATTATTGGTCCCACTCGGCAAAAAACACCGAAGGCGTTGAAACTGACTTAATTTGTTGTGGACGCTATGTTGAGTCAATATATGGGATAATTTAATAAATTAAATGAGTCGCTATGTTGAGTCAATATATGGGATAATTTAATAAATTAAATGAGTCGCTATGTTGAGTCAATATATGGGATTAGTTAATAAATTAAATGATAATTCCAGAATGGATTAAGCATGATTTAATTCGCAGTAATAAAAGAAGACGTTATCTTTGTTGCTGCGAAGCTTAGTTTTTCTAGATTGGCCACAAATCCACTATTCTGCTAAGTTTCAAATTTAAGCAAGTATGGCTGCTATGGTAAAAATTAGGCCTAGCCGCACTTAAACAACTCTTAAATTGTTGATAACACTACAACTATAACATATAGGTTAATTAAAGGCATAAAAACCTTAACCGAAAGATAAGAAGCACATAATTCAATCATTTTTAAAGCAAAAAATGCATAATTTACCAGAATATACAAATTAAAAAAACTGAGCTCACTGAGCAGGGTAACAGAGTACGCATATATATATATATATGTATAGTTATATTAATCTACGTTTCGTGCGGCCGATTGCAACCAAAACAGGAGGTGCACAACTTCATATTATAGCAGTCCTATATACAACTTTTGAACGTTCTCATGCTACTCGTTTTTGAGTTATGCGAGAAGCATACATACGTGCGTACAGACGCTACGAAGAAATCTCTTCTGAATACATATTAAATTAATTCTATTATTCGTTCTTGCAAAAGTGTCCTTTATTCTGCTCTTACTTACAGATGTCATACAAAAACATCGTTAAATTGCATTCGATAGCGGTCAAAATGGATATTTTCGTTGAAATCTGATACCCGGAATTTTTCGTGTTTACAAAACTTCATTTACATCGTACAAGGTAGTAAAGACGGCAGCAGTGGTTTCAAAAAGAGCTATGAATTACACTAGAATGATGTAGCACCAGGGTATCCCTGTGTAACGCACGTAACCTAACAGAAATTTCTTATTTGAGAAATAAATTCTGGTAATTTGTAAAAACAGGCAAATTTTCAAAAGTTTACCTGTGTTTACAAACAGTTTGTAAATCATTACAGACATTTTGCAGAAACATTTTCTGAGTTATTCGACCTGATATTATGAAAATCTTTGGGTTATTTTATGAATGCAAATAAGTCGAACTGAGAAACGACAGAATACATCGAGGAAATGCAAACCAAGTTATAGCCAGCTCTTAAAATTAGAACTTAAATAAATTAAATATGTTAAAGCAACTCACTGTAAACTTTCTTCTTTAGTGACCTCTTGTTATCATCGAGACTGTTCCGTGACCACGGATATTAAATATAGAATAAAGATATAAAAATAAATATTTTCCCATAAGCAACTTTGATAAACCGTATACATGTAATAAGAAGTAACACCAGAATTTGTTTCAAGTATTCAAAAAGTAATGAAAGAAAATCATGTTTTTTTAAAAGAAGTAGACTTACTTTTTGCTGTGTAACGAATTAAATCTTGGTGCAATATTTGACACATTCAACGTTTATCAGCACTGGAACGATACTTGAATTTAATAAGCGTAGATACTGGAAAGTTTTTCACATAAGTATGTGATGCTTGAATCCTTAAAGAGCATTTAATGTCATTTCAGAAATCGTGAGAAATTCATTTCCAGCTCCGATCCCATATTTCAGTCAAGAATTTTTGCAAAAAAAATTTTCACATCTGTTTGTTGTTCTAGCTTATCTCACCCGATCAACAGTAACATCAGATCAGTTCTTTGATATCAGAGCAAGCCGACGAAATTCATCGTGGCAAGCAGGTAAGTGTGCTCCTGTCGTTGACAGGAACTTAAGGCAGCATACAGGTACCAATACGACTTTGTTCATTTCTGCCCCCAATTCTGAACTAGAGCATTCCGGGAGGCCGGATCCCCATGCTGCACAGGCACTCTACATTTACAATCATCCATGTCTTCACCGGGATCCGCATCCGGACGCTACGGTACCGCTAACCTTTTGTTATAAAGATTGATAATTTTTTTTTGGTATTTTGAATATTAACATTTAAATTTTATTAAATATAAGGTACTTCGTGAAAAAGTAAAATATGTAATTATTTTTTAGTCTAATTTCACAAAAGTATTGAATTTCTAATTACACATCTCATGATTTAAATACGGTTTTATTTAAAGTAATCGTACTAAAAAAAATAGAAAAAAAATATTAAGTACTATGTTTAGTGTCCTTAAGTCGCTTAGTTTATTTCTCCATAAACTTCCAGATTAAATCTGAAAGTATCTTAGACTTACTGAACGGCAACACGCTGGCGCGGAGAAGATAAAAGTATTTTTTTCCGGCAGCGGAAAGACATTGCCATCATAGAGGTTGTTAATCAAAACTGAAAGATTGCATTGCATTTTTCAAAATGACAAAAGTCTTATGCCCTAGAGATAAAATTGTTTTAACAGTTTTGATATTGCTCACTTTCAAATCGAGCAATTTGTGAATAAAAAGGTCATTAAAGTTTTTAGAAACATGAAATGATAATAAAACAATTCGAAATTCAAAATTCTGATTTGCAGCTGTCCATGTTTATGTGGAGGACTACGTTATTCGGAATTTGGTTGCACCATCGTTATCTCACAGTGGAAGGATCATACATACATACATGCAATTTGTGGCTACAATTTGAAAAGTGATACACCAGTTATAGTGAACCGATGCAAAATCCCCTTAGATTAATAGATTATTTTATGCTGTAAAATGTAAATTAATAATGTTATACGAGCATAACATTTCGTTCAATATATTTTATAAAGCAGTATAAATTAAAATGAAGTGTATAGGCGGAAAATTTATAACACGTGAGTTATAAAGTTACCGAAACAAACGTTTCTCATGAAAGTGGCCAATGTGATATTTTCTTTTTTATTAATTGCCAAACACCACAGTCCCATTCTGATTCATTATAATTAATTGAATTCAAAGGGAGAATTAATACTCAACAAAATGACAGTTAAACGTAAAAATTATAAAACTATCTACACACGCTTAAGTGTAGCTTTTGCACATAAGTACGCGAAAATGTGAGTTTGCACATAGTCGTCATGTGAGCAGTCATTCTGCACATATGTACGCGAAAATTTGCGCATTTCGCTTAATTATGCTGAGTGCTTAAATAATAGAATTGATAAGTGTGATAAATGCATAATCATCTGCGTTATTTCAGTAGAAAAGCTTTTGATCAAAAATTAAATAAAATCTCCTGTTAATTGGAGGAAATTCAAGTATATCTATTGGATATCCATATAATCTATTGGAAATAAATGCATATTTTTGCAATACGGAATGACGTAATGGAATCATTTGACCGTAATGAAGTGCATTGCATGGGTTACCTTAAGCTTTAAGGTAAGTTAAGGAATAAGGCAAGAAGATTTATGAACATGAAAAGGAGAAGTACTTGGAATTAACAAGGGAATTTTGTTCTATTAAAGGCATAAAAGGAGCTTATAGCCGTATAAAAGCAGCGAGGTCGAGAGGAGATAAAAGTAATGGGTAAGCAGCAAATATTATTAGTCCATGCAGAGGGATAGTTATTAAGCTTTACTGTCGTGGAAACTGTTGGGTAACTCTTCGACATCATACCATGCTATCACTCCTCATATCTGTGAGCAAGGGGTAACTGAAGCTGGATAAAACAAACCTGAAATTTAATTAAGATACTCCAAAGTTACATTCTTTAGTAATGGATTTAGATTTGTTTAGTCATTTAATAGTTTAAACCTAGTGGTAACTCGCTGCTGTTAATGTTATATCTTTTAAAACTGTTTTAAGGGGGCTCATACACGTTAAACTCCTCATGATCTTCGAATGTGTGACTGTTGCAAGAATTGGGATATTTTATTGATTTTAAAAACAATTACTTCCAACTTTTTACAGCTGTTTACATAATATACCTGCTTTGGAAACTAGTAACCAGAAAGTTTGTGTTGCCACAAATATTTTTGAAATTTAATCCTCTTTGTGACAAAATATTTCGCCATGTTTCCACCTTGCGCGCATGATATTTTAAAAATGGCTAATGGTACATACTTGAAATTGGATGGAATTCTTTATATAGGCACTATTTTCTAACTGAACCAACAATCTGATGAATATTTTAATATTGAAAAATTTTATGGACGAAAACATTACAAATTTTTTTAATAAAATACATTTTATAAACTCAACTCAAAATAAAATAAAAATTTAACATGAAATTTTTAGAATTTTAGGTTCACAGTAGTTTTCAAATGTTATAAAAGCTATATATTAAATAGGGAATTAAATTATGAAACATAATGTTTTAAACCTTTCGCGCAAGTTGGAAACATGACGAAAAATGTTGTCACAAAGCGGATTAAATTATAAAAATATTTGTGGCAACACAAACTTTCTGATGACTATTTCAGAAAGCAGCTATATTATGTAGTTAGCTGTAGAAAGTTGGTAGTAATTGCTTTTAAAATAAATAAGTTATCCCAATTCTTGCAACAGTCACCTATTCGAACATCTTATGGGTTTTAAGGTGTATGAGTCCCCTTAAAAGTACCGAGTTTTATACTTTGTCCATAGTTTTAATGTGCAGTAATAATTAATTAGACGATGTTAATATGAATATTTATTCACATTTCTTGCTGCAAAACTAATTGCTTTAGTTTTGTGGTCAGAAAATTATTTGTACAAAATGAGAAATTATGCTTGTTAAAAAAAAAGGGAAAAGAAATAAGTATTAATTACGTTCATACATAAGCTTATCTTAAACAACATGTTAATGAATGTATTAAATTCCATGTTTTGATTGAGAAATGAAGTCGGTAAACATTTTATCAACTGGTACATAAAAGACATTAGATAAAGATACACCATCATTGCTTTAAATTTCTCAGTGTTTGTGAAACGTTAAGTACTCATTCATTATTGCATGTAGTTATGAATTATATTTGTAAATGTTCAAATTATTAGTGCCTTAATCATACCCATACTTCTTAAAGCTTGTACCTTTTACTGTTTTTTTAATCACATACTGAATTTTACCTGAATGGGCAATGAAAGCTGATAACATTCTTAGATGATCCAATGCTGTATCGGTACATGAAAAATAACATTATAACTAGAAAATTAACTCACATTCAAAAGAATCTGAATACTTTTGTGGATAAAATATCTTAAATAAGCAAATATTTGCATTATCATAGAATATTTAACTAAATTTACACATTGCATCCATTAGCGCTTGTTCAGCTATATATATATATATATATATATATATATATATATGCATATACAAGGTAACCAAAATTGTTCTTTTCGTTTTGGACAGTCGGAAAGAAAAAGTCATAAAACAAATAATAATCACCGCTGATCCTCAAAGTAATTACCATCGGCATCCATGCCTTTTGCCAATGAGTGGCTAGCTGTGCAATGCCGTCGCGGTAAAACTCAGGAGTCTTGGACGCAAAGAAGTCCGTGAGGGCAATTTTCGAGGTTTGACCGGTTGTTGAAGAATTTCCCATGAAAATGGTTGTCCAGGGAATGAAAAGGTGGTAGTCTGTTGGCGCCATGTCTGGGGAGTATGGTGGATGGGGTAGTGTCTCCCAGCCCCATCGCTGGATGGTATCCCTGACTTCCAGAGCCACATGAGGACTCGCATTGTCATGGAGGATGAGTACACCCTTACGATGGACCTATGCTAGCTCTTTATGCATCAGTTCCTGATGCACACGTTCAAATGCGAATACAGGCCTTCCGTGATGGTTTGACCCACTGGCAGGAGCTCATAGTGCACCACTTGACGACTAGTCCACTGGATACAGAGCATAATCTTGAGTGGCTGGAGATAAGGTATTGCAGTGTGAGGCTGAGGGTCCATGATGAACTGATGAATACCAATGTCTGGGAGCCCTGGGTGTGTAATACTGGACCCACGTTTCATCTCTGGTAAATGCTTGATTAAATATGGATGCATTGCGGTGCCGAATAAGCAATGACAAACGGGCAGCGACACGCTGTTATTTGTCTGCATAAGACAGTGAGTGGGGTACCCACTTGCTCAGCTTGTATGCCGTTCCTATGCGGTGAAAATGGAGTCTGATCATTTCATCAGATAACTGGAAGTGTGCAGCAAGCTCACCTCATGTTTGGCTACTGTCACTCTCTATGGCTACTCTAGAACCTCATCGTCCAGCTGCGTGGCCGACCGCTGCGTGGTACGTCACTAAATGACATGTCCCCTGACCTGAACTTCTGGAACCATTGCCTAACAGTTTGTTCGTTAAGGGGACTCATACACCTTAAAACCCATAAGATGTTCGAATAGGTGACTGTTGCAAGAATAGGGATAACTTATTTATTTTAAAAGCAATTACTACCAAATTTTTACAGCTGATTACATAATATAGCTGCTTTCTGAAATAGTAATCAGGAAGTTTGTGTTGCCACAAATATTTTTATAATTTAATCCTCTTTGTAACAACATTTTTCGTCATGTTTCCAACTTGCGCGCACAGTTTAAAACATTCTGTTTCATAATTTAATTCCATAATTAATATATAGCTTTTATAACATTTGGAAACTACTGTGAACCTAAAATTCTAAAAATTTCATGTTAAATTTTTATTTTATTTTGAGTTAAGTTTATAAAATGTATTTTATTAACAAAATTTTTATTGTTTTCGTCCATAAAATTTTTCAACATTAAAATATTCATCAGATTGTTGGTTCAGTTAGAAAGTAGTGCCCATGTAAAGAATTCCATCCATTTCAAGTATGTACCATTAGCCATTTTTAAAATATCATGCGCGCAAGGTGGAAACATGGCGAAATATTTTGTCACAAAGAGGATTAAATTACAAAAATATTTGTGGCAACACAAACTTTCTGGTTACTATTTTCCAAAGCAGCTATATTATGTAGTCAGCTGTAAAAAGTTGGAAGTAATTGCTTCTAAAATAAATAAAATATCCCAATTCTTGCAACAGTCACATATTCGAAGATCATAAGGGGTTTAAGATGTATGAGTCCCCTTAACGGCATTATCCACAAAGGCCTGGCAAATTCGGCGACTTGATTCTGCTGCTGACATGCCCACTTTAAAATCATACAGCAAACAACTCTGAACAAGCGCTTTTGACGCATCCATTTCAATCAGTCACTGTGTAAGTTAAGTTTGAAGTTACGATGCAAGGCGTTTTTATACTCTTGGCCAATGTCCAGACTTGCATACTAACCATTTCGCCGCCAGGTTTGGCGTCTGTTTTTATGTCGGGGTTCACTTTTTCAATGTTATATCAGAAATTGCAAGAACTTTTTGGTTACATTATATATATGTATATATGTGTGTATTTCATATCATCTGTAGCATAAACATTTTCATGCATTATTTTGGGTGCTTATTGCGCCCTCTAAACTTTTACGTAACAGATCACACTTTTAGAATAATGGACAAAGCAGAGCCAGGATAACTCATATGGTGTAGGAAGCGAAGCAGGGGGAAGTAGTGCAGCGGAATTTATAGTATAAATTCCTTCAGTCCTGATTTTGAACAAGAACTGTGGCCTGCAGTATGATTGCACAAATAAGAAACGGATGAATTTTCAGATAACGCGCTGTAAGTACCTAAAGTGCCAGACAGCACTTAGGCACTTTAGGTACCAGACTTTGGTACGTATATAAATAATTTCACTGAAATTGTACGTGAAATTGTTGCATTTTTCAGCATAATGTAATGTGAAAAATCTAGAGGCGACGCTTTCCCGGAAAGTAAGAATACATAGCAAGTCTATTTAACATTGAGTAAATGGGAAACTCAATCGTTGCCGCCAAGCTGTCAATGGTGAGAAAACTGCAAATTCCGCCAAACGTAGCGACCATTTGGCGATATTTTGGTCCGATCTCTGCATAACTGTCATGGGTATAGCAACTGAATAAATATAATTGATTACTATATGCAACTGTAACTGTATCTGGCCTCTAGATGTAACTTAAACCTTATATACCTGCCAGTAATTTCCAGAAGTACTAGAGATTTATGTGCGGCCGGGTGAAAACTTTTATAAGATCCAGAGAGAGCATTTTCTCCCAGTTGTAGTTGTTAGTTCACTGCTGAATGCGGAGTATTGAGATATCTGTCCTATATGTCTTGTTTATAGTATTAGGATATCTGTCTTCACGCTTAAGATGCGTTTTGAGTTTCACTGTATTCAACGTTCTAACAGTTTCATGTGTAACTACTGACTGTACTCCGTTATTCTTTGAACAACTGTACGAAATTTTTTAAAGAATGTTCTTGATCTGCGAAGTGTTTCTTTTGGTAAAATAAATTTTACCAAGATACCGTCGATTCTGTGTGAATTCATTCCATTACGAACCTACACGCACGCACACAAGAATTTTTGATGTCAGAAGTAGGCAGCAATATATTTGTATATGTGTACTATATATATTTAGGTCGTACAAAAAATGAATGCCACAAATGCTGCCACAGAGCGGAATACAATTTATTAGCAAAACACCGAGAGTACATCAGTTAGAAATAATCACCGCCTAAATCAATACACTTCTGACTGGAAGGTCCAGAAAGGCTTTAGTAAACCAGTCCGTGGGAGTGTTAGTGCAACACCTATGGACAATTGCATGCAATTCGGCAGAAGATTCAACATGCTCTCAAGCAAGGTGTAGTCCGAGGTCTTGGTTCGAGGTCCGAGGTTCACCCACTTTGCACTGTCATTTGTCATTTCCACATCACCATGCACAATCGCCTGCAATGTTCCTTGCGCAAGCTCTGTCTCTTCCTGCATCTTGTTGAACGTTATGCACCTGTTCGCTATGATCAAATTCGACACGGCCAACCAACGGGAAACGGTACGCCTTGATGGTGCTTTGTTTCCCCACGTAGACACCATGCCACGATGGATCTCATTTCCCTGTATCCCTTCCTACCATAGAAATTAGGTTGTCCAAAGCTGACCGTGATAATCATCTTCCATTATTGCTATCCAGTCTCTCAATGACGACGGCGAAAGGAACTGTTGCTGACATATACCGTTCGCTTGCGGCCATTTCCATCTATGCATTCTGAGTAGCTTATGCCCCCTTGTGCCTGTTTTACTCGTTTCCCATTTGTATAGTATGATATTTTCATTATGTTTGCTGTTGTGTCAATAATTTTTGTACAATTCAAGTATATATATATATATATATACATATATATATATATATATCTACATATAAGGTCTGTCCCAAAAGTAATGCGCCCATATTTTTTTAAAAATTTATTGAACCGATTCGTACAATTACTCAATAATCTTCGAAATACAACCCTCCTGCTTTAACACACATTTTCCAATGAGATTTATATGCTTTATGTGCGCCCTGAAAGTCCATCACAGAAATGTCCATTAGTTACCTCGTCGTAGCCGCCTTCATCTTCTCCAGGGTTCCCAAATGCTGTCGTTTGAAGGATTTTTAATCTTCGGGAACAAAAAGAAATCGGGCGGGAACAAATCCGGTCTGAAGCAAGGCAAAAGTCTTCGGCGGCGTTTTCTCGAGTTTGAAACAAAACTTCGCGTATCGCTGAGCGAGAGATTTTTCTACCTTGATTTCGACCGAGCACTCACACAAGGGCTTTTTTTAAACAGGCACTGTAATTCTCCAGGAGCTCGGAGACGGCTGACGCTGGTCGCGCGCTCTGTTCACAAGACTCCACCGACCCTTCGTGCCAGCGGCAACGCTCTGCGACAGGTAGTCACGGCAGAAGAAAATGGGGCGCATTACTTTCGGAACAGATCTTGTGTGTATGTATATAAATACATACAAGGTACATATATATCATAATATATTTATACTATACATATATAATGAAAGCTATGATCGAACGCTATTTAAATAATCAGCTCAGATTAGAAAAAAAAAATCTAACAATTTATTATAATTAATAAATATAAATAAGAAATTCAAGGCAAACACAGATATTAGACAAATCCTCTTTAATGCACGAGAAAAAAAAAAGAATTACCGTTATTATTCACAGAGAGTAAACTGTAAAATGAAAATTAAATGAAATGTAAAATGAGTCGGAATCTTTCTGAAATCGTTTAAAACTGACTAACAATCCACTCAATGCTCTCTTCAATGCATCCGTGCCATTCTGGTATTCAATACCTTAATTATTTATCTAGATATGATACCTAAAATAATCCATAGAGGGCCTGGCAGGTGCAATTTAGAGCAAGGCCGTCACCTGTACTTTTTCCCTAGGCATATTACGTATGCCGGGTTTTCCTAAATGTTAAGTTTCCGCCTCAGTTTTTGAGAAAGAACGTACGCAGGGGCGATCGTTAGATGAATTGAGTTTCTCTGCTGAAAAGACCCTAGTGTGCTTTGCCATAATTAAATACACCACACCACACCACCTCTGCTGAAAAGAAGCTATGGCTGTTGAAGACATATTTATAGACTGCTGGCAAAGTTTCTGGCAAGATCAAGTTGGCGAAAGATCACCAAATATCGTCACGTATTCGATTATGTTTGGTGCCAAATGTTGCTAGGAGATTTTTAGTCCATATCTATTGTTCTACAGATTCACAATATTTACTAATCTATCAATACAAGAAATAAACACGAATATAAAAAAGGTAGATACATATTTATATTACGCGAAAATAAATTCTAAAAGCTAATATGCAACAATTGAGCATAAATAAAAATTAAACAAAATTACTACATTACATAAAACAACTGTGCTATAAAATGGATTTAAATACTTACAGAAATTTAGAACAATATGTTTACAAAATAATGTTTGATTCAGAATGGAAAGCACAAATGCGTTCCATTATTACTAATATGACCCTTTATGACTGTCTATCAGTGACGCTCTTCTAAAAGAATTAATTATAAATTGAAAAATACAATTAAAAATAGTGCCAAGACTACAATTAGGCAGATGTTAGTTAGCTACAAGTGAAATCGTTTGTAGGACGACAAAAAATTTTAAATTCATATCGAATATAAGATGGCAGTTTCAGATTATTTCAAACCTGCTAATGGAACATAACCATTAAACCCATCTGTATATCTTAAATCCTATTTCAGACTCTCTCTTATTTGTTAAATCAGTTAAATCCACTTGTGTACAGTATAAATTAAATGAAAACGTTTAAAAGATAGAAATTTAAATGGAGAAAGACTATTAATCTATTAGTCAATAAGTATGAGAAAAGTTCTAACTTTATGATTCTGTTTTGAATTAATGAACTCTTAGAGATGATACACTGGATTAAAAGGAAGATGTTTATATTGATCCCACACTTTTATACTGCGTTATAAATAGCATATAACATAGGAATAAAATAATGTATCACAATATTAAATCCCATAACCATTAGCATTACTAAAACTGAAACGATTAGAGATAAGAATATAATATACTACTTACTTTACTAAGTATGAAAGCTTGCAAGGAATTTATTTCGAATATGCAGATATGCATCAGTGAATCCTATCACGTATTGCTCCGAGGTTTATACAAAGCAGACAATCCTGGAATAAATGCTGAGGGTCTTACAGTGCCTCCCGTAAGTGGACATTGAAACACATTTTCTCTTTACTTCATCCTCTGTTTCACGCATCTTTTAGTCCAAATTAATCCTATCGTTGTCTTTACGCTGATCCCGGAAAGAAAGGAATAGTGAGAGAGGACGACTTAATTCATTACCGGAAACTTCAAGCTAAATTAATTTGTAATTGAATAGAAGGCGTGATTTAAGCTTTGAATATGAGAGACTGCGGAGCTGAGCGAGAAAAGGCTTAAGTTTACTTTCCTATAATTGCACACATGTCTCTATAGTATAATCGAATACAACAGTATGCGGGAGCTAGATGGTACTATAGAAGTGTGAATTTAATCTTGTTCCTGAACGGGTGGAAAAATGCATTGATAGTCTTTTCATTTAAAATTGCATTGTTTCCAATGGACCAAAGTTGAGATCGATTTAAAATAAATCTAGTAAGGAATTTGAAATAACTCGAGCTTACATAATTTATTATCAGATTTTTAAATATATAATCCTTTAAGCCATTTTAATCGCAATTTATTTTTGGAGATTTTTTTGCCTGTGAAAAGGAATATTAGGCTTATATTTTCATCGCAACAATTATAAAATAGTTTCATATCAATTGAGAAAGAAAACATCATGCTAAAACAGGGTGTCAAATATTTCTTTTCTTAACATTTCAGTGAGTATGTTTTCTAAATATTTCAAAGAAAAAGTCCGATGTAGACACACCGTGACATTCTTCCTATTAAATTATATCATATTTTGCTGCAATTCATTTAAAATTATTTACTCGAATTATTCTAACTTAATTAAAATCTTAAAAAGGCAAATTGAAAATGTCATCCAAAACTGCACATTTTGAAATTAATAGTCCGGAAAACTTTCTTCGTACTAAAGCCAAATTCCTTAATTATTAATTTTTTGTTTTGTTTTGTTCTTTTTCATAAGGACTATAAAATTCCAATATATAAAAATCCCCGAATATAAGTACAGGAGCTGAGAGACAGCATTAAAAGATTGACTTTGTTATTTGTTCAAAGTTAATTATTTATAAAATTTGACATTTCCAAAACACCAATATTGAAATCATTTAAAACATTTATGTAACTTGAAGTATAAGACTACTACAAACGATTTCGAAATTAAAATAAAAATCTGATGCGTACAACATGACTTTCTTGTACGTAATATTAAATTATACGCATTTTTCCTGCGTTTCATTTAAACTTATTGAATTAAATTTACTTCGTCGATAGCGCATAAAACACAATAGAATAAATGCACTCTTTAAAATTCACTACATTTATTTCCCATACCGAAACTCTGGCGCTGGGTTCACTTAACATCGTTACATTTCATTCATTTTATAAACCAGAATGCAGAAAAGAATATATCATCTGAAGAATAATCTAATCGTTGCCATGTGATCTATTCAAATACTATAATAAATCTAAAACGATGTATAAAAGAAATTAGACAAATGAAAAAGAAACAATTTTTCACAGACGATTCAGCGCCGCTTGCCTAATGCGCATGATCTACTCGTAAACATTCTCCTCCGTCCGAATTAGACTGGCGACAATATTTGCTGCTAATACGAAACACGTATTTCCTGAAATTTCGTTAATGATATATTTATTTCTCATTGAATTAATTCTGTTCTCACTTCGCGGCAAGGCAAAAACACATAAAAACTCAAAATATCTTCATTAGACATTGAAAGATATAAAAAAACATAAAACACCAAATACAATTAAAACAATTTTAAAAAAATCTGACGTGTACACCACATGACTTCCTTGTACCGAATATTAAATTACACACATTTTTTCTTGTATTTAATTTCAACTTATCGGATTGAATTAAATCTACTTCGTCGATAGCGCATAAACCAATATAGAATAAATGCATTCATTAAAACTCATTACATTTCTATACCATAGCGATAATCTGGCGCTAGGTTCACTTAACAGCGTTACATTTCATTGATTTTATAACTCAGAATGCGCAAAATTTATATCATCTGAAGAATTATCTAATCGTAGCTACATGTTCTATTCAAATACTATAATAAATCTAAAGCGATGTGTAAAAGAAATTAAACAAATAAACAAACAAAAAAGAAACAGTTTTTCACTGACGATTTAGTATTTCTCATTCAATTAATTCAGTTATCACTTCGCGACAAGGCAAAAATACATAAAAAATCTAAATAGCTATATTAAAAATTACGAAATAAGTCTGAAACATGTATTTCCTCGAATAAATTCCAGAAAGAATTAAACATGATTTAATTCGCAGTAATAAATGAAGGCGTAATCTGTGTTGTTGTGAAGCTTAGTTTCTCTAGATTCGCAACAAATCCACTATTCTGCTAAGTTTCAAATTGTTTTTTATTTTTCAAATTTTAGTTTTGATTTAATTTAAGTGAGGCTTAGCCTCACTTAATCAACTTTTAAATTGTCGATAATTCTATAAATATTGCATGCAGATTTGCTAAGGGCATCAAAAATTTAACCGGAGGATAAGAACAACACAATTCAATTATTTTTAAAGCGAAAATTCTCAATTTACAAACATATAAGAATAAAGAAACTTTCTCACTGAGCCGAGTAAACAGAGTGGATATATATATACATATATTTATATAATTTTGTTGCTGTCGATTACGACGAAAATACGAAGTGTACATATGAATGTTCTGGCAGTCCTACATACAAAATGTACGTATCTCGTATAATTCAATAACTAGTTCTGAGGCTACTCTTTATTGAATTATACGAGATACGTACGTACCCACAGACGCTACGAAATATTCTCTTCTGAACTGTTTTTACATCAGTTTTACATTTTTTTAGGAGAAAGAGTCCTTTATTTTATCCTTACGTGCAGATGTCATGCAAAAACATCGTTAAATTGCATTCGATATCCATCAAAATAGGTAATTTCGTTGAAATATGAAACCCGAAAATTTTTGCTATTACAATTCTTCAGTTTTACTCCGTACAAGGAAGTAAACATTACAATTCCAATTAGAGTTTCTGCACAAAAACAAGCAATTCGGCCATCAGGCAAAAAAGCAGACTTTTTGGTGCACAAAAATAACAGTTTCCCTTTTGGCCCCACTCGGCAAAAAACACTGAATGCGACTTAATTTGATAGAAACTGACTTAATTTGTTATTACGAAGCTTAGTTTCCCTAGATTGGAAACAAATCCACTATTCTGCTAAGTGTCATATGTAACCTTTTGAGGCCGGGGCTTTGGTAGCAGTAAAAGCTACCAAAAGACGGGAAATCTTGAACCGAATGCTTTCGCCCTGTTAAGAAATTACCTCCTATTTGCAACAAAGATTCTTGTGTAGTTTAATGGATTCTCAGAGGGGTGCATCTATGTCGCAAAAGGGAGATCTTTGAAAGAGATAAGTGGTTGAAAACCCAGGGACGTCAAATTTGACATTTCACCCCACTTTTCAGCCTGTAAAATGGGGAAAAAGACATGGCCAATAAAGTGGACAACCCCGTCCATTCAAACAGGGAATACAACTGCCAATGTATTTGCCATCCGTCTACAAAAGGGTAAACAAATATGGATTCTAAGGTAAAAAAAAATTAGGCTTAACCGCACTTAAACAACTTTTAAATTGTTGATAATTCTGAAACTACAACATGCAAGTTAACTTAAGTCATAAAAACCTTAACCAGAAAACAAGAACAGCATAAACAATCATTTTTAAAGAAAAAGGTGCACGATTTACCAGCATATAAGAATATCAAATTTACTTCCTTTACTTCGTATGAGGAAGTAAAAATAAAAGACGGGTGAGGACATTTAAACTGGAGAAACTTATGGATATTACTTATGGATTTTCGTATTTTGAATCAGTTGTTAATCCATTTTAAATTCATTTTAGAAACCGTTTTAGAAACAAAAAAAGTCCTTTATTATGTCGTACGTACTGAGCGTCACGCAAAAAAAAAAAAAAAAAAAAAAAAAAAAAAAAAAAAAAAAAATGATGAAAATGGATGTTTCCGTTAAAGTATGATACCCGAAATATTTCGCGAGCACTTTGCTTCCTTTTCTTTGTGCAAGGAAGTAAAATGAATATAGATATTCAATAGTATGTTAGATTAAATGTATTTAATTCAAACTGGATCATTTAAATTAATCATTCTTTAAATTGCAAAAGTTTGCGTAAATTTTTAACTTTTATATCAAAGTTTAGACTAGTAATCAAAAATTATAAATTGCAGAATAAAGATTTTATGATAAGCTATTCTTTGATAGCGTTGCGTGATTACAGACGACATTTCCATCCGACAGTAAGCCCCTATATTGTCTATTTCTGAAATTCTAGTCCATGCAAATGCTGAGTAGTTCAAAAGTTTTCACAAGCGCAGCTCTTCCTTGGCATATAATTGTTCTTAGAAAAAGGAAAATATTCTTAGAAGAAGAATACTAGATTTTTTTTTCATATTTGTGTCATGACATTTATATTTTTTGCTTGAATTAAAATACAAATTAATTAAATTATTAGCAATAAAATTGTCTACATTTTAGAAATCACATAATTTATTTCACTTATGAATATTTCAGTATATGTTACATTGTATGAGATTTTCATTTCTCTTTAAATAAAATCCATAAAAAACATCATCGTTTTTCATAATATGAAAAATAAGGAAAACGGATTGCCTGAAATTTGCCTTTTGTTTTTTGGTCTTTTCATTTTCCAGTTTCGCGGCATTTGTCTTTTGAATTTTTTGGGGGTGGGATGGAGTTTTTTTATTAAAAAAGGAAGACAAAGACGCCCAATTTAAGGAATTTTTTCTGAATATTTTAAAAATTTCCTGCATATTTTTCTAAGAAGTGAATAAATTTATGAAATGTTATCCTTTGAGGACATGCTGATTTTTTTTTATTTCAATTGTTCACTTAATTTCTCACTTTTTAATTATTAATCTTAATAACAATGTTAAAAAATATTATCAAGTGCACAGTTTAATTTTTGCGACACTGACATGGAGACGTCTTATATAAAATAATATATTTACATAGCGAATTTTAAGCTTTTAGAATATTTTAAAATAAATAGCAACTGGTACACCAATTCTCAGATGGTATTAAATTTAATGCGAAGAATAAAATTGTTAGGTTTATTTTATATAAATATTTCGTGAGCTATTATATTTACTTAAAAATTATATATTTTTTACTTAGATAATTGAAAGCAATTATTGAAATATTGCGTATTCATTTTTACTCTTGCAAGTAATACAGTTATGGAGAGATGTTGGCTTCATAGTAATTTTTAAGTGTTGTGGATTCTTTCACAAAAAATATCGAGAAATAAGTGTTGAACAGTAAAATGCAAGCACTAGTAAAAGATAAACAATTAGATAGGGAATAAGGGATCCTTTTCTTTATCTGTGTCGGTTGCAGAAAGATATTATGCTTTCTATTCCATTAATAAGAAGCGAGCCACAGAGAGCTTGAAGCGGACGTTTTGAAACACCCCGCCTTATGGGTGAAGGTCTGAAAGCTTCGAGAAAGTTGATGCGGCAGCTTTATAAAAGAAATGGCTTGACTTAAAGCATAGCGTCATCCATTGTTTAAATTGTCCTCAGGCTATATAGGAGAAATATCCTACTAATTATTTTCTTTATGTCTCTCAAGAAAATAATTAGTAGAACATTATGTCTCTACCTGAATATTGTCGAAGACCTCCCGTGATGAATGAATTGGAAAAAATACCCTACCCGTCTTTTTTTAATGCCATATGGAAAACACGTGCGGTGCCTTATTTAATTCCTACATGGTTATAACTGATTCAGAAAAGGTTGCAGCAGACTGTGATAGACCAATTAAGTGAGTCATAGTTGCATTAGAAGATGTCTTTTAATTCATAACTAGGTCTGCAGATAAATACGAAAGATTTTGACGAATCAAGGGCTTTTTGGGGAGGTTTTTTTAGCTTTTGCTTTCAGTTTAACAATATGCAGGGGGAAAAAAATGGGTGAACTTTTTTTCCGATGATAACTAGTAGACAAGTCTGTAATTATGAGATGGAAAAAGAACATTTAATTGGAGATGACTAAAGACAGAGCGATATCGACCCCACACTATGAAGATATATGAAGTGTTCCAATTTATTGTTCCAGTTTTAAGGACGAAATTTTGCACTTCTCAGAGATTGTGTTCCAGTTTCACAGATGTTTAAAGAATGACTTGGCGAGAAAGGCTCCTGCCCTATACTGATGAAATGTTACAGTTTTATCAATGAAGAGTTCCGTTTTACAGAGTTTAAGAGAAGACAAAGCAATAAATGTCCCTGTCCTATACTGACGAAGAATTTCAATTTTAACGATGTTTAAGAGTTTGTTAAGCGATAACGTTTTCGATAAAATGTTTCATTTTTACCGACGATTAAGAAATGGCTGAGTGATAAAGGTTCGTGTTTTGCTTTGATGAAGTGTCCAAGTTCTGCGGACTCTACGAACAAAAACATGCGGTACTAAGCACTGTAAGAGAGTTTGTTAAGGAATAGGTTATATTAACTTTTTTGCATTCTGACCCTCCGTGTTTTAACCTTCAGCATCATAAGAGTTTATTTTAGAATCCGTACTCTCGACGTCTGCTAAGATTATGTAAATCTGAATTAAATATTCATTTCAGGAGTGTGGCCCACCAGCGGCCGAGCGGTAAAGAAGCTGAACACTGGTAGGTTCGAATCCCGCGAACAGGCTGGTTGCACGGGCGTTTTCGGGTGTGTAACGTGTATACGATCCAGTTTCCCTTAGAAAGACCTTAACGAAGGCATCCTCCCTTTAGGCAGATAGCCCTCGTGTACTTTGCCATAATTGAATAATCCAATCCAATCCATTTCAGGAGTGTAATTCCGAAATTAGGATAAAGTCTTTATTTGAATGTTTATTGTGACTTAAAATGCTAGATTATATTAAAAAATTAATATTTTTGTAACTATGATATGTGTTTCTGTTCACGATAATGCATTTAAAATTTTTTAACTGGTGTTATCTTATGGAACTTGGCTTGTAATTGTTGATGACAATACTATTGCTTTTATAGATACTTTTTTTGAAGTGGTACCTTAAGGCTTTTATTTTTATCTTTTATTAATAAGCTTCTTTAAAGATTATTAAGAAAAAGAGGTATAATGATTAGCATATTTTTATCCTCTTTGTTTACTAATTTTATTGTACGAAACTAGAGGGAAAAAATTCTGCGAATAGTTTAATGTCCAAAGGAAGCAGTTACGGGAAGAATATAACCAATGAAAGGTGTTCATGGATAAACTACAGACAACTATCCCAGAATTATTTACTTAAAAAACTGTACTTTAAAAAAGAATTTAGTATCAGTATTTAGTAAGATAACTTTGTTTTTGCTTTGTTTATTATGAATCTCGCCCCCGTTTTGTTGTGCACTGCAATTTCTTAGTCTTGAAATCATTTAATATTTCTCAAACTTCTATACATGCGGTCTGCTGCAGCTTGCATGTTATCGCCATCGTCACTGTTACGTAGAAAAAAAAAAAAAAAAAAAAAAAAAAACTTTATATTTAACTTTTTTAACTTTTCAAACTGACTGCTTAGTGCCGCGACAGAAAAAAAAAAAAAAAAAAAAAAAAAAAAAACTAACTACTAAACTTTGTACTACTAAAGTTGTACATACAATAATCAAAACCTTTAAAATCTAAGAGACATCAAAGAAAGATATCCTCCCTGGTGTTTTAGTAGAATCACGATTAATTGACAAAAACAAAATTCGAAAATGCACTTCCACAACAAAATCCTTACCAGGCTATCTCTCACTAAATGAAAACTAATTTAGATCTCCAACCTGAAAACACATAAATTTCAGTACAAAATCTAGAGATAGCCTTAAACCTTTAACATTTCAAATACCAAACAGAACTCTTCAAAACACCGGGGAAAGATACAATCTCCCAATTAAGAAGTCTACTCTTCAAATCAAAATAAATTCAGCAAACCGATCGTATAGTCACCAACACTAAAATTAATTTTTTTTCTACTACCGCAATATAATTACCCAGGTTCGGTTGAAAAACCATGTTTCCGTAAGGATCACATGGGTGACCTACAGTAGACCACAATTAATACACACACAAAAAAAACATACAATATTAAAGATAATAAACACATTTATTGAAAATTCCCACACATTATAACTTAAGATAGCTGGCCAGACTACCCCTACAAAATCTTTTAAAGTTACTCATAGTTTTTTTTTTTTCATATCAATCTCATATTTAACATTAATCCATTAATACAAAAATCATCGTGAAACACTTCACAGTTCTTAATCATTTTAAGCAGGAACTCAAGAATATTAAACTCATTTAAAAAAACTAATTTAGAATAAAACATATTGAACATAGCACTTAAACATTAAAACAAAGATTCACTTCCTCCAATTAGTTCAATTAACTTCTGACTATTAAACATTAAAAAAAAAATTTACTTTCTCAGCTAGAAATTTGGCAAAATATTCGATTTTTATCTACTTAACATGACAACTCTTGCTTTAGTATTAAACATTTCGAAATTTAAAAAGATTATGTATCCAAATAAAAAGTCACTCATGAAATCGGCGTACCACCTTTGAGAGACTCAGGGAGCTGCCCAAATCCATTGATCCAATTTCAAATCACCGAAACAATAACTACTAAATCTTCATCGTTGTTTTCCGGAACCGGAGCCTTTTCATAGTTCATAGTTTTCAATTTCCTCCGTTAAGCAGCACATTAACTCAATCAACTTCCCGTTTTCGAAGTTCCACTGGAGATATGAGAAGGGGGTCGAAACTGGATACAAAAGACCAAAGCAGACCTCAGGCGATGACGACTTTCCATATTTCCATCTTTTCGAAAGCAAAATAGATACTCCAGCACGAACGAGCAGTTCAGACTGTTCCACAAAAGGGAAAAGAAATCTCAGCGACGTAATTGAAAATAATAGGCCGCAAGAATCGCCGCCGTCAAACATGTCGAGCACCCACACTGTCTCGGACCCTCCGTACCCAGAAATCTCGGAGATAAAACTTAACTGTATACCGCGGTCGACCACCGAAGAACCGCCGCGTTTTTCCTCCGCACCATCTCAGCCCCTCACGACCGCGGCCGGCCCCGTAGGGGCCGCCGTCCAGGTAGCAAAACCTAAGGCTCCAAAAACCTCTTAAAAGTCTTCTCTAAAAATCGCTTTTTTTTTTTTTTAAGTCCAAAAAGCTCCCCCTGCCTTCCGTGCAACGGCTTAAGAAACCTCGGTTTACACACCCTAGAAACGCCTCAAAATTACTATTCGTTCAAACAAAACTAAAATTAAAAAATTTAGCCAATCTTAAGGAAAATGGACTCCCTTTCGCCAATTAGAAAAAAGGAAATAAATCGCCACTGAAATTCTCAGAAATTCAGATTTTTCTACAAGATGACAGACCCTTTCTTTCCCACGCAACAGAAGAATGTTTCCAACCTATAACTCTGTCAAAAAAATCGCTGCCCCTTAGAACTATTCGCCTCTGAACGAGAAAAACACGTGTTTTCAACCCCCGCGAAAAAAGGAGAAAATGCAGCTGGACAGTGACCTCTAACCTCCAAGGAAGCCGAATCGTGAGAAAACGGAAATACACCCGCGCCCTTTTAACTGTAACACAATTCTGCCAAACTTAAAGGGAGCTTTGCCGTAAAGTTTAACAATATTAAATATTATACATTAATTTAAAAATAAGGATAATACAATTTCACAGTAAAATAATACGCAAAAATTATACACAACAAAAATACATAAGAATTTTCCATAACATCACCGTTGTCATTGCCTTCGTCACTGTTCAGTCTCTTCCAGCTTGGAATGAACTTCGGAACCCTCAAGAGCATTAGATATCCCTGTTTACTTGAAGCTCTTTATTATTGCTGCTTCAAGCCATGAATTCAACAAAAGCTACAAGACATTTAATTAGTAAAATAATCACTACGTGGACGATTCCATTTTAAAATTTAGGAAAGTTTACTTTAAGAACGCCTTTAGGAAGGGGAAAATTACATGAATACTTCAAAAATGTTCAGAACATTATGCTAAACAGCTAAGACGAAATATACACGAGTAAATACGGAACGTATGATTTCTTTTTAAACAAACACAAGCATATATATAATTAATCTACGGAGTTTTAATGCGCGCTGTAACGTCCAAAATCTCTTCACGTCAAGATCTAATTAATAAAAGTAGTAGCAATACAGTACAGCTCCAATTATCCGAACTGCGACAATTCGAATCGCTGATTATCCAAATAGTTTTCAGAACTTTTCAGAATCAATTGAAGAAGAGAAGGAACGAGACTCTCAAGAGAAGAAAAGGGAAGAGGCAGGAGAAGGTGAGGATAGCGTATCATTTGAGGAATTAAGAAACATTCTTTTAAAAATTCCTGGATATTCAGAATTTAGTGCTGAGGATACAGCAGAATGGATGGTGTGTGAATCCTCAGATTCTGATTTCAAATTCTAAATGCTGATGAACTTATTGAAAGTGTGAGGTAAAAGAAGTGTTGAGGAAGAAGATAACCTTTATGTCGAAGTTGGAACAAACACGGGACCATCAGCTAGTGAAGCGTTTGCCGGCCTAGAAATTGCGTTGAATTGGATGGAGCGTTAGCCCCAGTGTGACCACATGCAACTCCTTATTGTCAAGCGGATACGCGACTTGGCTGCTGGAAAACAAATAAGACAGTCAAATAGCATACTTTGACCGAGATGTTCAACAAGCAATGACTTTTAGCATTTGTAAGTACTGTACAGTACGCTAAACAACATGAACATAAAAGCGTTGCCTTATTTTAATTAATTAAAACCTCTTTAAAAATAGTTTATTTCTTTCATTTTCAACATACAGTACATACAGTAATTAATTAAAGTGTACGTAGAACATTTATTCGGAAAAGTCCAGTTATCCAAATTTTTGATTATTCGAATGAGGTCCGGTTCCAAATAATTCAGATAATTGGATTTCTATTGTGCATCTTTCTCCAACGGCCAAGCACTAGCTAATTGACAATTCTTCGTGAAGTATATTGATTCCATCAGTCATTTAGACGTCTCATCACCGAGCACATGGCCGAGCTTGCATTCGATATTACACCGCAAGTAGGAAACAATACAACATAGAGGACAGGACCTAAAGTAGGTGGGACACCAGAACTTCACCAATTGTTTCACAAGGATAATCTTACTGTGCACTCCCATCCCAGTTTAATGGAGAACACCAAGCAGAACTAATTCAAGGGTCTCTTACAATTTTTTGCCTTCAATTCACTCGAAAAGATTTTAGGCTTGTCATTATTTTAAGTGCCCCTATGCCTCATAGACACCATAGTCTTATATATAACCCAGAACCAACCTTATAGGGGAATCGAACCTATGCTTTTGTTTCCAGATTAAAGCTCAGCCTCCTTTAATTACCATACTACAAAAAGAACAAGTTATAAAAACGCATTTCATTGAAAATGCTGAAAAGAATGATGGCAGATGTCTTTAAATTACTTTTTTCCTTTTTAAGTTTACTTCATATGAGGTTACTTAGTTACGAAAACTTGCCTGATAATAGTAATATTCCTATAAGTAATTTAAAAAGCATATTTTTTTTCTAAAATGTTTCACGCGATAAGAAAAAAATTATTTTCCCAGTGTACTGAATATTATACTCTATCCCTCTCTTTCTTAGGAGCATTTGGATACAGCAGATTTCATTTTATTTCTTTTCCAATCATGAAATGTATTGACACTTTAAGTATTTCAGAAAACTTTCTCAGTTTTATTCTCCCTATTGTCACACATCATGAAAGTGTCATTGACATAACATCTGAAGATTTCAGTCTTCACATTTCCAATAGTTTCTTTTCCCAAAGGCATCCATGAATAAATTCTGTCCGAGCTTTGATGAAATTGAATTTATACATGTATTAGAAAAAGTGTAAGAAAGCATGTTTTATGCTTTTGCTTGCGTTATGAACATTAGCAATTTTATTAAGTGTTTTATTTTCATGGATACTTAAGGAATGAGCAAACGTATGCATGAGCATGTATGTGCGAACTCCGACTTCAGCAAATCCATGTTTGTTACTTAAGTTAAACGAAAGATTTATTTTTTTAATAATAGTGAATTTTGCAATACAAATATTGTTGAGAAACAGTATTTCACAATGTAGCAGGAATGTGTACAAACTAATTTGCAGACTGAAATCTGTTTTCTCAACTGATTTCAGCTGATAGCGCAAATTATATTGTTGAGTAATTCAGTGCAATCTTATAATGCTTATATCACACGAATCCTTCATATACCTAGCACAAATAAATTCTTCATCTAATAAATGAATTTAGAAAATACCTAGAAAGACGATGAGTATAATAAGGTAAGATTAGTGTATAAGTAACCTGAATAAGTATTTTATTAAGACGATGACTCACAATTTTTATGCTCATATGAGCAATTCGTTTCTCGCACAATGTATTATACGATACGTATATAATTATAATGATAAAAAAGGTAAAATAAAATTAATTTGAACGATACTTGAAAACAACTCCGTAATGTTAAATTAGAAGTCAAACAAAAAATACCACAGTTATATTTGCAAACTTTAAAGGATTAATTTGCAAATTGGAAGCTGAGGAAGATGGTTCGGTAGTAAAACCATCAAAACTAGTCTTTGAAAATTTGCAAATATGATGCTGGTTTTTGTTCTTTGCCTTCTAAATTAATCGTTGTTCGGCGTATTATTTTAACCTAAACTCCATAATATCTTTGAAATTTGGAATAAATGAATGCATGTAACACGCCCTTCATGTAGTAGATTTGGACCTTTTAATCTGACTGAAGTAAAAAATTTTGATTCAGCCACTAACAGGCTTTACAGTTTTATCTGTTAAATTCATGCACAAATCATACACCTTAAAATTAAAGCATTGGTGAAACTGATGACAATTAAAACATTATGTAATTAACTAAGTATTAGTAAACTAAAAATGTATTGAATAGTTATGATAAAATACACAAAAAACTATTTTATATACATTGTTGTTATATATTTTAGGTATTAATACATTAATATAATATTGCTAATGATAAATTAATTAAATTAAGCACTATATATATATAAGTTGAATATGTAATGTTACTTAAACCAGACAATTAATTGAACACATTTCTACATGCTTTGTAAGGAAGACAGCTAGCTAATAGAACAATTAGAAATGGGTTAACGGGAAATAAAACCTTAATAAATGAATATTCTTTAGTAAGTTTGAGATATTTTTTCCCGTTCTAACTGTAACATTGCAATAAGGTTATTTTAAAATCTACAATGCGTTATGAGTGCATCAATGAAATCTTTGAAGATAAAGGATGTTAATTAAATTATTTCGATTGATTGATGTAAATATTACACTATTTTACTCCAGAAAAACTGCTTTTAAAATTTGTATTTTATTATTGTTATTCTCAGGCTTTTAAAATGATTTTTCTTTCATGGTATGCAATATTGGGTATAAAAACTGTAAAAGAATCATATACGCATCAAAAGAATTAATGCGACGATTCAAACTGGCAGGTCATATTAATGAATAACAGTGATTTCACTTTTGCATGAGTTAATACATTTCTGGTTACTATTTTTAAATAATATGGGTTAAGAATGCTTACTAACACAATTAGCATAATCAGAAAAGCTAACGCTGCCTGAAAGCTGTGAAAGTATACTTCTCATTCACATTTTAAAAAATTAACTAATACATTCTCTCTAAATATGTGAATTTTGGTGATTAACGAATATTTTTAAATTTGAAAATGTTCATCAAAAATTGAACAACAAATTAAATTCGAATGGGCATCGAAAGTTGAATGGGATCATGTACAGTCGTGTTAAAAAGGGTATTTGTGTATTCTGAAAGAATCTCAAAATTTCACTTGATCCTTGAGCATAGCATATATTCCACCACTCCCTGTCGAAAAAAAATTACGACAAAGAAAATTCTGATGAGAATACTAAATTTATTGGAAATGGGTCAACGATGGATGCATACTAAATCTATAGGTTTTATTCGCATCCTCCCCCCCAAATAATTAAAAACTACTTTAACAAAAAGATACGTAGGAGCAAGTAAAAGGAACGCGTATTCTGTAATTGAACAATCTCAATACCTTATCGTTAACAGTTTTGAACAAAAAATTTCCCTTTTTTTCTTAGACTCATAGGATATGCTTTTTTTTCCCTAAATTTCAAACTCTGGAAAAAATGTTCCTCGACTCCCAAGCAAAATTTAATTATGATTAATTATTGAACAGAAGCTTATAGAATTTAATACAGACTAAAAAAAAATAAAATAAAAGTGTGTACAGTAGGCGCCGCTTAATATGATACTTTTGTTCGAGACTATTTTGACAAAATTAACCGAATGATAGCATTAAAAAATGGGAAAGGAGATTTTTTTTTTTTTTTTTTTTTTTCAAATTGCAAAGGAACTAAACTGATTTAATATACATTTTTGAAGCATTTCAACTAAGAAAAGCCAAAACCAATTTTGTGAATGTTTCTTAATGCCTTCAATGTAAAAGTTTGGTTATGAACTGTTCATAATGCCTTTAATGCAAAAGTTCATTTATAAACTGGGCATAAGGTTTCTGGAAATTATCTTACTATTGCTGGACCTTTTATCTTTAGCACACTCGTCGCGTATTCAAGAATTCCCGGCCAGGACATTTCGCAATTTTCCCGTCTTCTACCTCCCCCCCCTAAAAAAATCTAATGACTGTACGAAACAAAGAACATGCTAATCTAAAATTGATATTAAGCAAAAATCTTAGTTTTGGATAGATATTTTCAGGAAATTGCTTCATCCAGAAACAAGGAAAAGAAAAAATTCGGCATATATATGCGTATTGCTCTTGAACTAAAGGGATGTCTGATTGCCCTTAAAATCAATAGATGTATTTAAAATCTGCGCAAACAAAAGTTGGCTTTTTGCTTAGTTTTAAGCCTTTGATTAAATTCGAAACCGAGCTAAGATTCTCTAAGATTTGAACCCAGCCCTGTTTTACGACAAGCTCGTATAGTGCTAACTACTATGCGATCAAAATAGATTATTAGACATAAAACAATAAATTATACATCTTCATTTTTCACAAAAATCTTGTTACATTAATTATTAAAACAAGACCAATTTTTTGCAAGATTTACACGAGAAATTTATTATAAGATTAATTTAATTTATTATAAGATTAATTTAATTTATTATAAGATTAAATAATTTAATTTGATTGCACGATTTCCTTACTGAAAAATTTATTTATATGACATACTGAATTTTATTAAGACTTTGATGCAACTAATTTCTGCTAAAACACTTTCTAATAAAGCCAGCTAAATGTAACATGTATCATTAACATAAAACTCTTAATTGTGTTGGTAGTGATGATCAGATTTACATTTTTTGGACTTTTAGATCTCCAAAAATTTACATTTCTCAGTTAGTAATGTGATTATTCAAAAGCGGATCATTCGCTCTCAGTTAAATTTACTTATTAAATCCGTTTAAGTAAATAGTGCTTGTAATTTCTACAATATCAAAGTAAAATTATGATCCCTAAAAATCTGCTTCATGAGAAATTAAAATTTCAGAATTATAACTGTTTGTATTTTTTACCAAATTTATCAAACCCTTGGTATGATCCCGTGGATATGTCTATGTTTTAATATTTATATGCCATTGTACAGCTGACTTTCTATCAGAAACATAGGAAACTCCATTTTAATCCAGATATGTTACGGCATTATGAATGAGAGATAGCGGCATATCGATCACTCAAAAGCGTAAGCCAAAATATTGCAGGATGATTTTGTTGACCTCAAAAGCAAACAGATGCATTATTTCTTAAAATTCATTAATCTCTTTTCGGAACACTTAATTTTGGCAACAATTCAACATGTAACTAACTTTTTCTCCACGCCATTTTCGAAGATATGGAACAGTATCCATTTTGAATTTCTCCGTTTTTGAATCCGTTTCAATAGAAATTATTTAAAAAATAAATTGCACATTTTTATCTTTTTGAGCAGATGAAAATTTGACACAAAATGATTGTTCGGCACACATGCATTCAGAAAATATTCTTGAATTTTCTAACAAGAATGTTAAATGCATTATTTTAAACGGAGACAAGGGAATTACGCTTAATTGCAAGAGTATTATTAGTAATTCAAAGTTGACTGAAGCCTCAATAATTTAGAAAATTTTTTGAGTCGTCTTCGTTGTTAAGAGGAAAAATCACAGTGAATTTTGACACGCAACATTATATGTTTTTAAGAAAGAATTAAACCATTGGTTCTCAAAATGGTTTGAATCATGTTTATTGAAGCTAACAATTTTGGGGAACAATTAATTTTAACAAAACTTAATAACAGGCACACTTGGGACAGACATGTAATGTATGTTTTGAACTTAAGAAATTTGACATGCCGTGGCTTCAAGGAGCCTACTGAAGTGAGGATTAAAACGAATCAAAAACGAGCAAATTTCTGACATGCATTTAAAAGAACGGTGTTTTGGCCTCCTCGGTGATTGCGGTGATTTGTGCCCAGAGGGCGCACCGCACAAAAAGTTAGTTGCGTTACAGAACGTAAGGGAAGCGGACACGCCAAAATGTCGGGCGTATTACCGCTAATTGAGGTAATTGCATCGTATCTGTCAGGTGGCAGAAAACTAATATGATGTATCAATTCACATGCCAGGTGGCAGAATATGTCTATCATGTACATGCCAGGAGGCATAACGCTTGTAAACATGCCAGGTGGCATACGACTTGTAAATAAATTGTAAATAAATGTACAGTAAAATATCTTGGTGCAATAGATCAAGGAACAAGCATCAACAACCTTCTGATCATTTGGATACGTACATTTTTTTCTGGTGACACCGGACTTGATTTGTGGAGATGAAGAATGGACGAAGAAAATTAGTGAGTTCATGACTGAAAAGCCAGGATTTAACGCGAAGAAATTCGAGGTAGGCCCTTTTTGATTTTTCCAGTTTTGAATAGAATTGTTGAATAAAAATCTTGGTGATTATTATAGTTGATAGAATCTAATGGTAAAATGGAGGCTATGAATAAGGCAAAGAAGTTGCGTACGGTGACGCGTAACTTAACTACTAAGTTGATGAGTAAAATAGATTCTGCATTGTTAGAAGAGGGTGAAACCGCGGATGAGAAATTAAAAGAATTACTCGAAATGTTACTTGAAAAATCGCAATTGTTGAAACAATACGATTCTGAGATTGAAAAACTTATAATTACGGAACAGGAGTTGGAAGCAGAAGTAATTTCCGCGCAGGAATATCAGGAAAGAATTATAAGTTTTAAATGTAATATTCAGGAAAAATTAAGAAAAAACGCGTGTAAAGTTGAATCTAGAAATTCTAGTGAGGAAACTATATCCCCGAAGTTGAAAACTTGTGAAGTTAATACTTTAAAATTGCCAAAATTAACGATTACAAAATATTACGGTGATCCTTGTTCTTGGCTTGAATTCTGGAATCAGTTTAGTAATTCCATTCACCAAAACGAAAGTCTCAGTTCGGTTGACAAGTTTTGTTATTTAAAATCGCTTTTGGGAGGTTTAGCTTTAAATGCTATTAGTGGATTAACATTTACTAGTGAAAACTATACGGTGGCTGTTGATATACTAAAAAACCGTTTCGGCAGAGATGACCTGCTAATTAATGCGCATATGAATAAATTGTTGAGTTTAGAACCTGTAAAATATTCCGGAAATACGGCTTCTTTGAGGAAGCTTTATGACGATATAGAAATACAAATAAGGAATTTAAATTCTTTAAATGTTACTAGTGGTTCTTATGGACATTTATTATCCCCTATTTTGTTAAAGTTAATACCCGAGAATTTAACTCTAGAATTCACTAGGAAAAGAAGTGATAAACAAAATTTCGATGTTAATGAACTACTAACGTTCTTGAAAACGGAAGTGGAATGTAGGGAAACATCAATGATGTTAGCGCGTTCTAAGAATTTTGATGTAAATGAAACATCAATACGAAACAAAAGTTCCCATCAAGGTTATCAAAATAAATCTATCATGCATTCTAAAAGAAATGATTACAGTACGAATAAGCAAGGTGCTTCAGTATTAACTAGTCGAAGCGAAACTCCCTCTAAACACTTTCAAAAATCACATTTTAATCCAAATCGAAAGTTCTCTAACCCACCTAAGAAAGAGAATCAAAATGTCTGCATATTTTGTTTATCTGCTTGTCATATGAATCATGATTGCGCACTTGATTTAAAGGCTCGCCGAAAGGCATTAATGGATCGAGGTTTATGTTTTATTTGCTTTTCGAAAGGGCATCCAAGGCGTTTCTGTGCTCATAAAGATGAAAACTGCAGACTGTGCAATGTCCAAGGTTTACATAATTCGTTAATATGTGACGCCGCATCGAAAGGTTTAGAGACGGATACTTCCAATCAGACAAAACAAACGCCAATCCCTGAAACTTCTCTTTCGCTCTTATGTAATGAAAATAATAACAAAATTAAACCACCGACTTCCGTTCTTTTACAGACGTTTTCGGCAACAGTTAGGTGTAAAAGGGGGAACGAAAAGGTATTACGTTGTATGCTAGATTCAGGGTCAACAAAGTCATTCATCTTACGAGAAGTGGTTGATTCACTGGGGTTGAAAATTATTAATAAAGAAGCGCTTATTATTTTCACATTTGGATGCAAAGATGCAAAAGAGCGCTTGTATGATATCGTAGAAATCGTATTGCAAAATGTAAGCCATCCCAGTAAAAAGATAAAAATTAACGCAATAGTCATTGATTCTATAACACTAGGGCAAGTAAAAGTTCCTTCTCGGTGGATACGAAAGATGGCGTTTGAGAAGGGAATAGAATTAGCAGATGCTGGTACGAGTGACGAAATTCAAGTATTAATAGGTTCGGATTATATTTGGGAAATTTTAGGAGAACGAAACGTGAAGATTTGTAAAAAATTAGTCGCAACAGAAAGCACTTTCGGTTTTGTGATTCAAGGCAAGGACGAAGGATCAAAGTGTAAGGACGCAAGAGTTAATCATATAACTGTTGTAAATGAGGACTTAGATTATGAAAGAGTTAAAAAATTATGTGAATTAGAAGCAATTGGGATAAGTTCGGATAAAGAAATATCTCTATCAGATAAAGAATTTTTAGAGTCATTTGAACGAAATACAACTTACAAGAATAAAAGGCATAAAACTCGATTATTGTGGAAAGAGGGTGTTGAAGGTTTAAATAACAATTATGAAATCGCGAAACAGCGTTTACAATTTTTAAATAATAAGTTTCAGAAAAATAGCGAGCTATATTTAAAATATAATGAGATAATTAATGAACACTTGAGAGATGGTATAGTGGAACGGGTAGATACGTATTTAAATAGTAGTTTGAAAACGGGGTATTACATGCCTCATCACGCGGTAGTGCGCGAGCAGAAGGATTCTACAAAGGTTCGAATAGTTTTTGACGCTTCTTCTAAAAGTAAGGGAAATTTATCACTTAATGATTGTTTGGAAAGCGGACCTAATTTAAATCCTGATTTGCTATAGATTATCATTAAATTCAGGGTACATTCAATTGCGTTTTGTGCCGACATTCAGCGTGCATTTTTAGAGGTAGGCTTAGCTAAAGAAGATAGGGATTTTTTAAAGTTTTTTGTGGATAAATGAAGAAGGGTCAAATCTCGATCACAGTAATCCCAACTTACAAGTTCTCCAACACAATCGAGTTCCTTTCGGGGTCAAGTGCTCACCTTATTTATTAACAGCTACAGTAAGACTGCATCTAAAAAAGTATGAAGATGCCTACGAAGAGGCATGCAGTATGTTAAAAGAGCTTTACGTATATGATTTAATTTCTGGGACAGTTAATGTAGCAAAGGCCTTACATTTAAGCAAGGACATGATTTTCATTCTTAGCGAGGCCAATAGGAATTTACGTAGATGGGTTTCAAAGTCACCTGAGCTGAATGAACTATGGAAACTTAATGGAATTGACTCTCGTGAAACATCTGAAGACTCTTTGGTACCGTTGAAAGTTTTAGGTCTTATCTGGGATAATGTCAATGATAATTTGAAAATAGATGTATCTCAGTTTGAGAAGTTACAAAATCTCAAAGTAACTAAACGCATCATTTTAGCAGCATGTGGTATGCTGTTTGATCCCTTAGGAATTATGAATCCATTTACTGTTCGAATTAAACTCTTAATGCAAACTATGTGGGAAAAGGGTATTCAATGGGACGAAAGTGTTCCCCTCGATACAGAATTCATATTTCAGGAATGGTTAAAAGAAGTTGAAAAAATAAAGTTTTTCGAAATTCCCAGACAGTACTTCAGTGATATATGTCGGAAATTTATAGAAGTTCACATATTTTCTGATGCCAGTCCCAAGTGTTATGGTGCTGTAGCATATTTTAGATTTAAGAAGAAAAATATATGTAAAACAAGTTTCATAATGTCGAAATCCCGTTTGGCTCCATTAAAAAGGGTAACACTCCCTAGGCTTGAACTTTTGGGAACATTAATTTCTGCAAGATTAGGTTCGTATTTGCAATCGATATTTCCGCAGTTGGGTAACGGAAATATATTTTACTGGACTGATTCCCAAATTTGCATTCATTGGATCAAGGGATCTGCCAACGAGTGGAAACAATTTGTTAGAAATCGTGTGGTAGAAATCAAGGAGAAAACAATTTTAAACAACTGGTACTTTTGCAGTGGGAAGACAAACCCTGCTGATAAACTTACGAGGGGGATGGATGCTGAAGCTCTAATTAATGATAGTGATTGGTTTTCTGGGCCACCCTGGCTTTCAGAAGTAGATAGTCGACATCAAATAAACGAAATGAATACCGAAGCTGACTTGCAAAACGTTAGTGAAGAACGTAAATGTGTTACTTTGAAAACACTTGTGGAATCTACAGAACCGTTACTAAATCTTGAACTGTACGGAAATTTAACCAAAGTACTGGGAATAATGGCTTATGTTCTGCGCTAAGTGAACAACTGTAAATCCGCTCGTGAAAAGCAATCTGGTGTGCTTACCGCCTATGAGTTACGGAAGGCTTCAGAATTTATTATAAGAAATGTTCAACTTAATGAATTTTCAGAAGAAATTAAGGCTTTAAAGACAGAACAACCGATTAAAACTAAAAGCAAAATCATTTCACTTAATCCATTTCTAGATGAAAACGAAATTTTAAGAGTAGGAGGTAGATTAAGAAACGCAGAAATTACCAGAGAAAGTAAACATCGCATTATATTGCCAAATAATAATCACTTCACAAAATTAATGATACAGCATTATCACGAAAAACATTTACACGGAGGGTTGCATTTAATGTTATCCGCAATAAGACAGAAATACTGGATAATAAGTGCAAAGAATGAAATTAAAAAATGCATTTGGAAATGCATAAAATGTTGCAGAGTACGAGCAGTAACATCTATTCAATTAATGGGAGAACTACCTGCAAGTAGAGTGATTCCAAGTAGAACCTTTTCAAAGATTGGCGTTGATTATGCCGGCCCATTTTCTGTGAAAATGAAAAGGGGAAGAGGTATAAGACCAATTAAATGTTATATCTGTATTTTCGTTTGTTTAGCTACAAAGGCTATCCATTTAGAGATTGCTAGCGACTTATCAAGTGAAGCATTCCTAGCTGCTCTAAAACGATTTGCTTCGAGGAGAGGAAAACCTCAAGATATAAGAAGTGATTGTGGAACTAATTTTATAGGTTCAAATAAAATCCTCAAGGAAGCAGTTTCATCTGTCCAGTCAACCTCAGAATTTCAAAGGTGGTTAGCAAATGAAAACATAATGTGGATATTCAACCCGCCAGCTGCTCCACATCATGGTGGTATATGGGAGGCAGCTGTTAGATCTATGAAGCTGCATCTAAAGAAATGTGTTGGAACTCAAATTTTGACTTATGAAGAGTTTCTAACTCTAATTGCACAAATTGAAGCATGCTTAAATTCGAGGCCAATAACACCGGTCTCCAGTGATCCCAATGATTTGACAGCTTTGACTCCTGGACACTTTATTATAGGGACTGCTTTAACAGCTGTTCCGGAACATAACCGAAGTACGAGTGTCTCCATTGCAAAGATGGCAACTAACACAGCAGATGTTCCAAGGGTTTTGGAAGCGGTGGTCTAAAGAGTACCTGTGCCAACTACAGCAGCGTAGCAAATGGAGACAGCCTAGCAGAAATATTCGCCTAAATGACTTGGTTCTCATTAAAGAAGATAATATGCCTTCATTACGTTGGAAACTCGGGCGAGTAATAGAAGTGTTTCCTGGAAGAGACAATAATGTCCGAGTGGTTAGACTAAAAACTGTGCACGGGGACATTAAACGTCCTATTACCAAACTGTGTCTTTTACCAGTTGAAGAGCATTAACTTAAGTGTTTGTTTCATATTGAATATGTTTTATTATTATTTTCATTTCTTATTGTACTAATAATTTTATTTGTTTGTTCTAGTTTAACCCTCATAGTTAACGTTTCAATATAGTAAGATATAAGATGTTTTGCTAGAAGATTGGTAAGTGTAATATGTAATTTTATACATTTTGAAGGTTTTTGTATGTTTTCAGTTTCTATATTTTTCATTTACTTGTTTGCATATATTGAAGATTGTATTAAGATGAATGTAATTCATCGGGGGGGGAGGATGTTTTGGCCTCCTCGGTGATTGCGGTGATTTGTGCCCAGAGGGCGCACCGCACAAAAAGTTAGTTGCGTTACAGAACGTAAGGGAAGCGGACACGCCAAAATGTCGGGCGTATTACCGCTAATTGAGGTAATTGCATCGTATCTGTCAGGTGGCAGAAAACTAATATGATGTATCAATTCACATGCCAGGTGGCAGAATATGTCTATCATGTACATGCCAGGAGGCATAACGCTTGTAAACATGCCAGGTGGCATACGACTTGTAAATAAATTGTAAATAAATGTACAGTAAAATATCTTGGTGCAATAGATCAAGGAACAAGCATCAACAACCTTCTGATCATTTGGATACGTACAAACGGAATATCTATTTTGAAGCTGTATAGCAAAATTTGACGTTTCTACAGAGCTTCCAAGCTCAGGTCTATTATACAGTCAAACATGGATTAACAACTTGCTCTGAACAAGGCTACAAATTTTTAAAACATTTGACTTGTTCGTAAATAGAAGTCCGAGAGGTTTTCCTGTATTATTTTACAGAAGTTCAAATTGTAACTACTCTCATTTGACTAACATTTCTTAGAGAAAATCTATTTTTCAATTAGAATTAACTCCATAAGAATTAAAACCAATAATATCTAATAAAGCGCAGTTAAAATAATAATGTGGTCAACATTTCCTGCGAGATTTTAACTATTTTCTTTCCCCTAAGGATAAATCGAATAAAAATTTCTGATGCTTTCAAATAACAGCATTTCTGGTATTCTCTTGGAAGAATTCTGTCAAAAACATGCTGTACTATCTATAGGTTAGATAAGCAAGCGGAAGTTCAACTCTTAGGGAAACTATGACCAGGTACTCTTTCCAGATTTGCATTCTTCAGAAGGATGGTATAATACAAGCTGTGACGATTAATAATTACAGTTAGGTACGACTAGCCGCTGGAGTCTTTAGACCACGAACAGGGGGGAATCTCCAGTGCATGAAGCCTTTGCGAAGGGAAAGTGATTGACAACTATCAGTATTCCTCAAAGGTACAAAGATGCGGAACGATTATGAACTTTGATTATGAATGATTTGAAAGCAATTTTCGAAATAAAACAGATACTTTTCGGAACCAATAACGAGTTAAATATTGCAAACAACAACAAATGTTAATTCTGTTCTTGTTATTGCTCTAATGGACAATTTCGATTTTTCCTGGAATTATATGGCAATTTAATTATAATTTCAATTTATGGAACGGTTACAATGCCGGTATTCCTTTAAATCTAACATATTTAACAGCACAGGTTTTGTAATATTTGGATACATTAAATATATTAAAATGTTAATCAAATTTCTTCAAGATCTAAAGGGCCCATTTATGCACCTTTAGTACCCTTTCCTGTAAAAGAATCCTCAAATCAATTAGCAAAATTCTTGCGAAGCTCATAATAATATTACAAATTCAGAAAAAAAAACCCACCTAAAACAGAGAAAATATGTTAAATTAATATTACTATTTTCAGACTTTGATTAAGATTAATCTCCAATCCTCATTCCTACAGAGTTTTAAAGTTTCAAATCGGATAAAAATATAAACGATAACTTTCATTTTGAAATAATCCATTATCACGTATTCTATTAGACAATGCTTTCAATAAATAAAATCATTCTATATTTAATCCATTATGGTTATTGTAGATTATTTTTTAATTCGATTTGGGCAAATATCAAGCGCTTAACTTAACTTAAGGCAAATGCTGAACATAATCTTTGCTTCTGACATTTGTATTTGGAATTTGTGTATACTTGCAAATATGTGCTGGTTTCATGTTTTACTTTCTGCATAAAAAGAGCTTAATCAAGACATGGGTCTCCTTTTCTAAAGATACATTATATTTTAAATATTAGTTGCATCTATTAATTTCAAAGTCAGCTTGATTTTGTTTGCGGTCTAGAAACATAACATATCTACCTGTCATTATAAAGCAATGCTTATCAGAAAACGCTTAT
Source organism: Stegodyphus dumicola (assembly GCF_044657685.1). Taxonomy (NCBI): domain Eukaryota; kingdom Metazoa; phylum Arthropoda; class Arachnida; order Araneae; family Eresidae; genus Stegodyphus; species Stegodyphus dumicola. Next base: position 89,697,724 of record NC_140772.1, on the reverse strand, counting down.
TAAAGGAGTACACGTAACGTAGAATAAACATTGATCTTCTTCAGAACAGAAGCTGGAAAAAAGTAAGTGTTATAAAAAATAGGCAGCGAAATTCCTGTGTCTGTGGCTTTAATGCTGACATTATTTTCAAAACTATTTCGAATAAACATTTTCTATCTGTCCTATAGTATTCATCTTTTTATTCAGTTTTATTGTAGTTCAAAGTGTTTGGATCATCCCTTAACATGTAATTTTAATAGAAATATTTTATCTTTCATGTTTTTTAATATATATTTATAAGCTTCTTGATTCAGTAACTAGTATCCATCCAAGAAGGTATGAGACGTATCTATATAGAAAATAAATTTTACAAAAACATATAACGAATTTTAAAATACTATTATTTTTCGCTTCATTTACAATAATGAGAAGTAACACACAATCTGATTTGCTTATATCCATTTAGGTTTTTCCATTTAAGATGCGTATTAAAACCTTACCTTGGCACACAAATCTTCTGAAAATTAAAAAAAAAAATATATTTAATACATAAATTCTTTAGAAAAACTCGCTTATCCAATGCGTGTGGAAAGGATGGGTGAAGAATTTCCCAGATAAGAGCGTGATATTGGAAGTTTGAGCTCGTCTTGAGATTTCAGCTTCTCACTATCCGTGACTAAAGTATTTTTTTAATTCCTGAAGTGGGAGAAGCTTTTTTAAAATAATTTTAGCGTAAAATTATCTGGAATAGATTTTGAATAAATCTAACTGCTGGTTTCTTTATAACAATTTTCTTTTAACAAGTTTAACAAATTTCTTTTTAACAATGAACCAGGCACAATTTGTTGGTAGACCAGAGCTTATTAAAATATTAAATAAAGACGCTTTACATTTTGATTTAGTTGTCAAAAGAAAGAGAGATATTCCCTGTATCTGAATAAGGAATGTTATTACAGAGTCCTTGGTAATGTTTAGGCATTTTAAAAATTTTGATAGCTATATGTCTGTGTATTTTGTACATTCCCTTAAATATGCTTCCTTGTACTAGTTCATTTTTACATTAATTTCTCATTCAAATTTCGCTTTCAATTACTTTTACATTTTTCCCAAATTCATTAAAGAAAACTCTAATTTGTTCAACTGATGACTACCGTTTTGTATGATTAAATTTAACTTCCTAGCACAAAATCTGAATTATGCTAGAAAACGTTATTTAATGTTGCAACCTATCATACGTTACTAAGAAACGAGATCGCTTACGTGCGTGTTTCACGTAAAATTTGCTTAATTATCGTTTAGATAATTGTGAGTAGAAGAAATGAGAAAGTGCAAAATTTGTTTTATTTAAAAAGATAAATTAAATTAAATTGTCCTATGTCCAAATCGAAAAAGATCATTTAGAAACAAATTGTGATATTTCTGTTCAAAGCTACATTTTCAATACTACTTAGGACAATTGTCATAATTTGTAAAGAATTGTCACCCCGTACCGAATTTTTGTGATGTAAGAAGTAAGAGCACTAAGCTACAAATGGGGAATCGATTGTTTAAATCCTAGTAAGAATAGTTGATTTATTGTGTTTCCTGTTTCGAAATAAAAATAAAAATTTAACACTATCCAAAATAAAATATCATGTACGACACCTCTTTTTCATTTAGACTGTGTTCCGTATTTCTCCAAACTAGCCCTCCACAGTAAGCTTTTAAGTCGTAAAGAATGCAAGGAATAATAGCAATTTCTCATGACTGTTCTTGTGGTGTACGTAGTAAGTACTTCGAACTAGTACATGAAAAGTCCGTGGTTCGTACATCGGTGAGTGGGTAATCTATTTTCCGTGTTTTCTGGTTTGGAAAAATATAATTATTACATCTGGAAGCTTTTAAGTGCATGGATATGATGTTGTCTCAAAGGAATTCGCTGGTTTTCAAAATATTCACATATTAAAACTAAAAACCAATAGGTTGAGCAGCCAATAAATCTCAAAATGTTGGCCAACATTTATATTAATTATCCATAATTTCTATGCATGAATTTGAGCAATGGTATTCAGTTTTGAATTATCCTTCATTTTTTCCCAGGGTATGAACGTGCTGTAGCCCACGGCTAAGCAACAATTTATTTTTGTTATTCATGAAAATTTATTTACGGGCTGAAAGTGAGTAGTAGGTGAAATATCGTGAAATCTACTTGAGTTTCAAATTCTGATTAGTACTTCCCGAATTTTAAGCCTAACCTAATGATCAAAGGTGAATTAAAGCATCTTCGAAGCTTAGGAAACTGTATAAATCTCTCATCAATTACCTAAATATATTCCCACTCGACTTATCATAACGATTATTTCTGTGTAGATGAATTAAAGCATTAAGCAATGACAGAGGCGGTCATATTGATTCAGTATCTGAAGATGAAATGAAATGCCTTCACCATCTTGCGATCTACATCTACCTTGAGACTACAATAAAGATTTAGGAAACGGTTTTGCATTTAGGATCTCTACTTAACTATAATTACTGATATCAACTTGCAGAGGCGTATTCAAGAATTTACATTATAACAAATGTTTTTTTCTAAATAATCTATGATTTTTGTTTAAAATATAATAATTTTGTATATTTTAATTGCTTCTACGTTAATGAAATGCTGCTGATACACCAGATTTCGATGTAAAATCCAAATCTTTCATAATCACGCAAATTTTCGAACTTACTGTCGGAATGTTTGAAACAATTTAAAGAACTTTTATTAATCATTTAATATCAGAAAATGTTTAATTTGATAGTATTTTGAAATTTCACTTTGTTTTCAATTGATAGCTATATTTACATTTTAGTGAGAATTAAACTGTATGTTAATAAGCTAATTGTAATTGCTTCAATTTGAATAAATTTTATGTACATTTTATTAAACACTTTGTAGAGGCGTTTATTGTTAAATTAGCGTATATCATGTCGAGAAAAAATACAAAGTATTGAAACTTGAGAGACATATTTGTTACAAGCTTCGTACGGAAACAATTCAGTAAAATAAATGGCTTGTCTTGAAATATTAGGACTTCCGTTCATGATATAAGCACACATATATCCATGTATTGTACATATGTATATGCATTTCATTGTACATATGTATATGCATTTCATTGTACATATGTAGTAATGTACAATGAAAGAATACCATGATATTTTTCCTACCATTTGGCTTCGTCATTTTCAACAGCTCATTTTATGCTATATTCTATATATTTAAATTATCACATCCTAGCAGCTGAGTTGATAAAACCAATGAACATCAGTAATTTAATTTAGAAGTTAAAAAACAAAAATCAGAGTTATATTTTTAATTTTCGCAGGACAAGTTTCGATGGTTTTACCAAACATCTCCCTCATCTGCAAAAGCGCAAATGAACGATATAAGATATAGTGATTAGATATGATAAGAGAAGAAGGACTGGTAGTTAAGCTACTGGCGCCATCTGTTGATGAAACTAGAACTAAAACATAATTTCCTTAAAGTCTAAAGGCAAAATTGGTTGGAATTAGAGTCGTTAACTAGAAGAGAAATATATATATATATATATATATTTTTTAAATTAAAATATAACGCTGATTTTTGTTGTCCAGAAAATTACTCATGATAGCAGCTTGTCTTTAGACATAGCACTAGTGTACTTTAACATAATATAATTAACCCAGTTTAATTTTTAATTTCTGGAATACTAATTCTAAAGCTAACATACTCCTCAGCTTAAAACTAATGAAATCAGCTTAAAACTAAGAAATTAATAAAAAGCAAGTAGTGGCAGTAGGAAGATCGTTCTAAAAAGACTTTATTGCACAAATCCAAACATTCCGAATCTCTCTGTACAATTCTAAACTGCTATGTTTATCACCTTCTGCCAAACAACTGGAAGACATCGTTTACCATCAACATGTCCACTTCTGTTGATATTACATGACAACTGTCCAATGAAATGAAAAACCTTCTCTCTACTGCGGAACCATCCGTCTCCAAGATGATAAAAAGTCTCATAATCCAAGAACTGTTACTTATCTCTTGCGTCATTGACAGTGAGACATGCACCATACTCATTCGATATGAATCTATGCTATTATGATATTTTCACTAAACTGAAAGAACCACTGCCAGAGATGCATTACAACAACAGAGATGAGATAAAAAAGAGGTTAGCTGTGCTCAGAGTAATCGACAACAACAAAAGTGAACTTGCTAATTGAATATGGCACCTTGAAATAACATCTCTTATAGACGAATATATTAAGGGATTTTATGTTTCTGTGTCTATGGTAATAGACACAGAAACACGTGTAGTCTTTTTGAAAGGCTACACGTGTTTCTGAGATTAAAAACAAAAGCCGCGTGTAGCCTTTTTGAAACTATCGACAAGTTGCCATTTCTTTTTATCCAACCTTCGTACTAGATTGCAGTTTGTAGTTCTCTTTTCAAATACGTATTTTCTTTTTTAAGTTGAATAAACAAAAACCCGTGATGATTATCTGGCTAAGATAAGGAGTATATTATTGTTGGAGGTTTCAAAAAAATACGTTCGTGTTCACGGCAAACATGAGGAAAAAGTTGTAAACACCCATGCAGCCAGTTTATTTGTTGAGATGCAGCTCATTTCTGAACCCAGTTGGCATAAAACTTTATATAATGCTTCATACATTATTTATTTCATAGAAAATTTAAAATATCTGCATGAGTAAAATATGGCTTAATAGGCTATATTTTCTTGGAATTTTGAACTATATACATATATTACCCAATATAGAAATAAATATCCTTTTACAATTAAGCGGTAATTGATAAATGAAAAGAACTGTCGTAAGTTAGTATATTTAACATTGCAAACGAACTTCGCATGAAGAAGAAAGAACATTATTTCATAAAAGGCCCGTAGTATTAATTATAACACTCATTTATTCAGAAACTTCTTAACTGCAGTATAAATGAAAATAGACAAAGCCGTTTTACTGGAAGACGTCAGCATCAGTGGTATAATAAATCTTGGTGATGACTAAGAGAAGAAGGTCACTGCGTGATCAGGGTAGGGTCCCGTACTTGTGGCAGATCCATGAAATTGATTTTTTCTTCCCATTTGCGTTCTTTCGAGGCTGTTATCGTGTTCAGAAGCAATGTATACAATGATATCGATTGAGGATTTGCCATTCAGCTCCTTGCGGCGTTGGTCGTTTAGGTGTTCTTTTGTGATATTTTATTGCGCAACGTCCTTTCTTTTTCAATTTTCAAAGACTGGCATCGTTATATATGCGTGTACACTATTTCGCTGTAGATAATGTGTATGCAGCGAATTTGGAGAGGGCAGTTAACATAAAGTATTAAAGGAAATAAACTGTAACTGGTATGGAATATTTTTCATTATTAAATACTGAAATGATGAATATTGATGAATCACTGATGATGATACTGATAGATACTAATGAATCATTTCTATCTGCAAGAATTGATTAGTGTATGTAAAATCAAATATATTGAAAAGTCTCTAAGCTATTAAAATAAAATTGATCAAAAGTAGCCCATAGAATACTTTAATTTCCGATTAACTGGTGGACAACGTATAGCTTCTTGCCATGAATTTAAAAATCTGATGTGGACACCGTATGACTTCCTCATATGGCCTATTAAACGTACACCTTTTTTGCTACTCTTCATTTAAACTTATTTCCTCGAATTATTCTAAACTAATAAACCAACTTCTCAAGGAAGTTCAAAATGATATCAAAAATTGCAAATTTTTTAAATTAAATATCACGGTCAATTTTTGTCACACAGAAATAATTTTTTTTTCTAGTTTTAGTTTTTCATAACAAGTAAAACCTTCACCAAGTATAGTATAGCAATTATTTGATATTGCTAATAAATGAATATCATCGTCAGTTAAAACACTTCTGTAATTGAAAATGTACAACCAACGATTGCTAAAATAAAGGCCGGATAATTTTTTAAGCTGGTTTAAAGGAAGTGTAATACACACACACACACACACACATATATATCATTGGGAAATAAAGCAAACTTAGCCATACTGATAGAGTAGAATGTTGATCCATATTGAAAAGCGAGCTTGGCAACAGAGGCAGGTTAAATTTTCATCAAGAGAAAGTTTCAGTTTGAGTTTCGAAATATCTATGTCATCAGCGTTATGCAAGTCATGTATTTACTGGTCGAGAAATGACGCAGTCCAGAAACAGTTGTTACCTTTTCAGGATATAGAAGGGCTATTGTTAATTTAAATTATAATTTTGATTTACATATTTTTATCTTATACACATATACACATATCTTATACATATGTTTCGTTCCTCCGATAGCAATAAAAAAGGAAGGTGTATAAATAGATGTTATAGAGTCCCATATACTCGATTTCAACATTCTACGGCTAATCGTTTTCCAGTTATACGAGATACATACATACATATATATAAACGTACGTACAGATATCGCGAAAAAAGTCCTTTTAAATCCACTTCAAATCCATTTTACAATCCGTTTCGGAAAAAGTAAAAAATAGTCCTTTCTTCTGTCTGTACGTACGGATGTCACGCAAACAAATTATCCAACGAGATTCGAGAATGGTCAAAATTCCTATTCTATTGACATAGGATATCCGAAATTTTTCGCGATTACAGTACGTCTTTTTCTTCATACACGGAAGTAAAAATATAATTTAACGATTTAATAAATTTAAATATGAATATTAAATGTGAAATTTTATGATATTTAAATTTTTTCCAAGTCAATTTTAGCTTTCATACATGCACACAAATTACAAAATGTTTTACTTATTCTTCCAAAAATACATCGAATCAGTAAACTTTATTTTCAGTAAGATAAAAGTAACTTCTTGATGAATGTTTAAAAGGATATTTCTATTGAAAACCTGGCTTCTTCTGAATCGCACAAGAGACTGTATTTCTCGTTTGAAATATTTGTATCTTATTCGTTTCAATTTTTCAACCCTATTAAGTTATGTTACGCTTCCACAGTATTTATTAATCACTCAACTTGACAAACGTTATCATTCTATCAGAATAACAGAATCTTTAATTTATTTCCTCACGGCTTGAAGAACTGACTTGTCCCAACGAGATTGCTGCTCGTGACATGTTGCTACTTTCACTAGTTTCTGACTATTGTGACAGAGATAATATTCATAGAATCCGTCAGAGGAAATAAAATTTATGGAACACGAATTAATAAATTATTTCATTACATTTTAACAAATTTTACATGCTATGCAATATTTTCTCAAGTGAAGCTTGTTCTTAAGCTCATGTTTCCTATTCATTAAATAACTTATTCAAACAGGAGTTTATTAACGTTTATTAAAATTTATTCTGCTTGGAAAAATGCATCGAGTCTGATTTTACAGTTTATTGGTGTTTTTATTTTAATTTTCATTAATCATTTACCTCCGTCCGTATATAGAAACAATCCTTTACTTATTTAGTATGTTGGTAAAAGCAGTGTTTTATGACATAAATTCTTAAAGTTTATGTTCAGCTTCTGAACTGAAGTTATTTTGTACTGGAATTAACTACAATGACTTGTCTTGAAATGTAAAGCGATACATATTATCTTCTATTGCACAGTTCTATCCAATTTTACTTTGGACGCTAAACGCAGATCACAAGAATACATAGAAAACAGTCTCCTCAAAATTTCAAATAGCAAACAAAGGATGTAAGAGCAGAAACACAGTTTACTACCTCTCCTTTGTATTCCACAACACATAATTTTAATGTATAAATACTTTAGGAAACTAAAATAGAAAAAAAAAAAAATGCATTCGTCAACACTTTTTTTTTCGGGGGGGGCAAATAATTAGCTTCATTTCTAGTTTTTTTAACTTTTTAAAATGTTCAATATCGTTATATGTATATAATAATTAACGCTTATGTTTCACAAACGTATTACTTTGACGTGAAATTCAGCATGAATAGAATGTAAATACTAATATCTTCCGGGTGAAATTATGATTGTCTTTTCTTAGTGAATAGTTGCTATTGGTTGATAAAATCCATGGAGTGAAAATGGGTTTACAGTACATTGTTGTAAAGATTGTACAACTGTAAAGGGTACGTTAGTAAAAGACACGTTCACACTTTGAGTAGGTATCTGACGTTAGTAAAAGAAACATTCGCACTTTGAGGAAGTATCCCAAGTGACACAAGCAGAACAATGTTGTGAGATGGCACCTCGTTAAGTCTGCAGATGTAGTGTCAGGCTTAATTTTTTTCCCAAATATCCAATTTTAAATTGGATAAAGCGGAATTATCCAGAATGAAGTGCGTGATGTCATTTTCTACTCACATTTAAATTTGGAAAACATGTTATGCTAAATGGAAATGTCGCTGTTTCAAAAAAAAAAAAAAAAATATGATTTCTATTTTGATTGCATTAAAAAATCTGATGTGGACACCACATGAATTCCTTCAAAGGACTATTAAATTATACACAGTTATTGCTCCACTTCATTTAAACGTATTTCCTCGAATTATTCTCCTTGGCATGGATCTCACATGTTATTGGTTACATGACTGGAAATAAGTTGTACGAAATACCTGAGCGGTGGTTACACAAAGTTGAGATATTCCGACTTGGTGGTGTTTGAGCTCTAAGCTCTCGCTCCATGACATCCTAAATGTGCTTTATCGGGTTAAGATGCGGCGAGCTGGACGCCTAGAACATTAATTGGAATTCATCTCGTTATGTTCCTCGAACCACTCCAACACAATTCGAGCTTTGTTACATGGGATGTTACCCTGCTAGAATAATTCATTTACAGCTGGGAAGACGGACGTTATGTAAGGATGCAAATGATTCGTATGGTCCAGTCTCAATGTTTCTAGGCCTCCTGTAAGCGTAGTTGGCAGTGACGCTTTGTCAATATAGAATATCTCTGTCGGATTTTGTACTCTTACTACAGCTCTGTAACAAAAAATATCTTTACCTGTAACAATCTGTCTGTAACCTGCCAGTATCTTTGCTTGTTACTATGTTACGAAAGATATCTTTGTCGGATATTCTCAATTTCTGAGAGTAGACTTCGGTAAATTCACTCGTAAAGTGGTTTTTATTGGGTGTATGCAACTGACTACCTGCAAGGTAACTGTTTATGTAATTACAATCGTCTTTATCATCTCTGTGGCACCTTAGCCAAAGCTGTGCAGTGCATAACCTACATGGACTTTAATTAATAAAGATATAAAATTTTGAGTTAGTTCTATTGAGAGAAAATTGATCCAGAGATATGCACGGCCTATTGTATCACCAGAAACGATTTAAATGGTAGTTACAGGATGCAGTGGGTGAAAGAAAAAAGTAGCGACACGAATAAAAATAGGAAAAGCAGTTTTGGATAGGAAGCATACTGTGATTGCCTTTGGAGGTATGAGGCGAATGATACAGATGGAGAACAAAACAATTACTTCTTGCTTCTAATCGACGTAAAAACAGAACTAATCTTGAGATTTGAAATGGTATTTTTGCTTCCTCTTCGTGAAAATTCGGTGTTTTTAAGACCACTTACCAGTCTATGTATATATCACATAATTTTCAAAAAGCAATCCAGAACGAAATTTCCATGATGCATTTGAGGCCTGTTCTAGAACCAACAAAACGCAGGACTGGAATTACAAAATTTAGAAAGCTAAAAATACAGTTTTAGATTTTGCTTTAATGACTTCGAAAGTGAGACTTAAAGAGCCCGAAAAGAATGATGTGCCTTAATCTTGAGAATCTCTCAGTGTGCTCACTTCAGTATACTAAAGGCGTTTTTTGAAATGGTATTAAATACGCTTCAGTCATTCAACACTACATACTTTCCTTAAATGAAGTTTTCTGATTTAATGCTTATTAAATCGAAATATCGTTCAACACTAAAACAAAGAAGGTGCTTTACATCCAACAGTATTAAATATTGCTCAAAACTTTATTTTGTTATGCACCAAAAAACAAGTATATACGTCTCATTAAAATGTGATTTTCTTCCACTAATTTTTTGTATACTTGAAATAAAGTTAAAAATACTTCTTTAAATATGAAGACCAGGAAGAAACAACTATTTACGTCCATTGACAGCAGTTATGAGAAAAAAGGAATTTTTAGTTTTTAACTTTAGTAATAAAGAAAATATTGTTATAAAAATCATACAGAAATCCATAATAAACGTCCAACTTTTATTTAACGAAATCTGTATTATCAACAAAAAAGTAAACATATACAAATTAAGAGAGAAACGAATTTTCAAATTTTCTCAAAGGAACTAAAATTCTTTTGCCTCAGTTCCTTCTGTTAATCTTCGGGACACAAAACTTCATCTCTATCATAATTGGCTCTTCCTCAAATTAATTCTTTTCTCCCTGATTTTATATTTCAAGTCTTGAATCATTCCTTTTTCTTGTTCTAGAGCAAATTTTTCGGATTTTTTTACAAGCATTTTTATCAAATTTTGTTTTTAATGTATCACAAAGACTGAAAGTGTGCTTTGTTAGGTATCGATTTCGACGTTAAACATAGAATTAGAAATATCTTTGAATTTATAACATGACTGTGGATTTTTCACATTGTTTGTCTTGTATATGTGGCGTAATATTGTGATGAATAATGTTTCCGGCAGGTATATTTCCCTTCGTTTCTTGAGTAATAATGAGCTATTTTATCCTTGAGGAAACTGGTAAACTCGATGGTTTTTAAAATATTTTCCACGGGAATTGCATGTTTTTGGATTGTATGTTTTTTCTTTGCGGTATGTTTCAATCAAATGCTTTCTTTTATTTATTAAACTAAATTTTATGTAATGTCGCGAACTGAAGCAAAGGCGTTTCTAAAAACTTGCAGATCATTAACTTCTCACTTCAGAAGCAGAATGCTCTTGATAAGATTAAGATACACTGTGTGTCATTCCTTATTTCCTAAATGAGAACATCTGTGCATCACAGGCAAAAGCGTAATGAGACAGAGGCGAGATAATGGTTTTGGGTATTTGAATTCCAAAATTCGTTGAAAGCTTTGAGAATTCGTTTTCTTTCACTGTCAAAAATCAGAGAAAAACATTGGAATCGTTTGCAGTTTTAGTCAAGTCCTAATTCATGTGTGGTTGTTCTTGAAACATCGCGAATTCTTTCTGTTTACTTCCTCTTCTTTGCAGAAGACTCGGCCACAGAACTAGAGCCTGAACTCGAATCTTCAATATTCATGTTTTCCAAGCATCACTGAAGAATAAGCCAGTAAGCCTTCGTTACAATAGGCAAGAACGAACATGAGTTAAGCTTGATAACGGAATGTATACATAAATTCCTCTTAAATCTTGGCAGCGCCTGGCTAAAAATTGTTTTTTCCCAGTATGCAAAATATTTCCACAGTTACAGTGACGGTTATGAATACGGTTTATCTTGAAACGATTCGTAATATAAAATGCATTCCTATTGAGCGCTAGTTGGCATTATTACTTCAGTTTTAACAAAAAATGGACATAAATGATTATCTGATCCCGGATCTTCGTACGTGTATTGTTTACGAAAGAAATGAACGTTTTATGGGAAAATATTTCATTTGTGCATCTTTATTCTATATTTACGTTATGGGGTGGCAAAAATATATCTCGATAATAAAAGGGGGTCTTAAATGAAAAAAAAAATAAGAAGTGCTGACTTACATCATAGCTTTTCGTCATCTCACTATTCGCTCAGTCTGTTTTTGTATAACGCTTCAGTTAGCAAGTAGCTAGACAAAGAAAAATTAATTAAATATCCTAAGAGTCATTGTACGCAAATGGCAACACCCAGAAAATCAGTCATTTACTTACTGGAAAATAAATTAAAGACTTTATAATACCGTTACAAATATATGTTTGATTATTATGGTTAAATAACTAAAAATAATTTACTATGCATTATTTTGCTGAAAAAGTGAGACAATTAAAAATCCAATATTGTTTGTAGCTTTGTATAATATAATAATAGCTCCGGAAAATTTTTTTTTATATTTTACCCTCTGCAGGTTCTTCATAAACTATGCCAGATGATCAGGAAAGAAATTGATATTTACTTCAAAGAAATAACAGATAATATAGCATAGTAAATATTCATATTTATTCAAGATAAACAATAAGCATAAGCTAAATTTCCTTAGCCATGCTCACTAAACCACTCGCATATAGTAAATGTATAAAAAATTCGGACGGCTCTGAAACTAAATTATTAAGTTAATAGATGCCACTCTCGATTGAAACGCTGGCATACTTATAGATTTTTCCTGCACTTATGGAAGCTTCGAAGAAAATCTCTTTGAGGGCTTTTAAATTACGTCCAAAGAGGCGTTGTTTTCACATTTTGTGCGTTATATTTATTTATTAAATATCACTTCTTCGCACTTAAACCATAGAATTCAGTTCAACAGCAATATCGCAAAGTAGTTTTAAAATGCGCATATCTTTAGAATTTCCGATACAGAGACTCATGCGCTGGAGATAAAAATGTTTTTCTGTACAACGTTGCCATTGCCCGATTTGAAATCCTTCAGTTTGTTAATCAAAAATTTATTAAAGGTTCATAAAATAGGAAATCGAGAATAAAACAAATTCCAAATTTCAAATATAGTCTTCCACATGCCCATATTCGTAGGAGGATTACGTCATTCAAACTTCGATGGCTCTATGTACCGTTGTTTTATCACAATGCGAGAAATATATATACATTTATGCAGATTTTTCATTATTTAATTTCTTTATGCATAACACAGACCGTTAATACTATGTGGCAACAGTTTGAAATGTGATTCGCCGTTTGTAGTGAATTGACAATCGCAAAACGAGAACAATAGTCCTTCAGGGACAAAGCCATTAGTCCAAGACTAATAAACCATAAGGCACTTCATGAGAGTTTCCGCCAGCATCTCAGATGCTAACTGGGCTACCTTCGTAAACTAAACACTTATGGATTCAGAATTACAAAGTCTGAAATATGATGAATAAAATAAATACTTCCTAAAAAGGGGAAAAATTCGATTAAGCAGAAATACCAGATAAATTTATGGAACAAATAAAACTGCATAAAACTAGAAATAGAAAAGAATAAAAATCAAAGTATAATGGAATAAATATAAATATTTAGTTACTTTTACTACAGAAATATCTGCCTAATATAAAGCCTTCTTACTTTTCTACATTTATAAAAATTATGGAGTAGGTTTGTCAGATCAATGATACTGATAAAACTAATGTATGAAACACTGGATGAAAAATTTGAATTGCTGTCGAAACAGATGCACATAATGCGATAGCAGTTTCAACCTTTAGAACAAATTTTTGATGACAGTTCATGACTTATGTCTTCTAAAATGTAGGCTAAAGTTTAATTTATGTTCAAAATTCAAAATTTAGCAAACACAAAAATCAGAGATATCAATCATGGAAAAATTCATTCAGTTATAGAAAGACACATTCAATATTACAGTTTTAAATCTTACGAAATTCGAAAAACATATCCATTATTCAAAATTTCTTCGTGTCAAAACTGAAGTATATATGCAATTATTTGGCGAAAATGGAAATTTATTTCACCAGTAATCTAAGTTTATTTTCTCGCATTACCATAGCCAATAACCATCAAAGCGTGTTCAGCTTAAATCAATCAAACAAGGAAAAATCAGTAAATTCCAAGAAGCTTATTTTAAAACGTACTGTCAAGGAAAAATGTTAGAACATCTCAGATAGTAAAGGATTTGCGAGGTAAAGTGCTTTTCAAGGACGGAATCTCATGCTTTGTAGACAATGTCTGCCAAAGCAGTCTGATTTTGTGCAGTTAACTATTCCTTATTTATAACATTTTGGGAAGATTTCATTAGTTACTTCCGATGGCTATAGCAAAACTTTCCTAAACTATTACTCTTGCATTCATACGAGGAACTATGCAAATATTCAGGGTTTTAAATCATTTTAGTTACAGATAGAAAATCAGACAAAAAAAAAATAGTACGATTAAAAATAAAATATTTCAAAGTTCTGTAAAAATTTTAAGATTTGCTTTTGATTATTAAATGATAGGAATTAAAATATTTCAGATATCTAAATTAAGTCTTAAATGTTTCGATTACGCATTACTTCAAGAAGTTTACAAATATGAGAAATTGCATTTTGAATCATAAATCATTAATGTTGGATACTATCAATTCTAAAGCCATTTTTCACATCAGTTCCGATTACCATAAAATCAAATGAAATAAATTGCTTCAAAATGCATTTAAATTCCCACGTAAAAACATAAAAATTAGTTTCTGAAAATATGCATTGATATGCAAGTTTACAATGATGTGACCTAACATTATTTTTATTTTCTCCAAGCCGTTTTTATTTAAGAAGGTACAAGGAAGTGCATGTTCAAAGACTCCATCTTAGAAAAATAACAAATCGTCCTCTAGTATTTATATGTATAGAAATGTAGTTATATAGTTTTTGCAGGTAAAAATATCGTATTAGAAACGCGAACATAATTTTAAACTTTGTATTTTGTTTAAAAACGTTTTTCAAAACAAAATACTAAGCTCTTGCCTCGCATTCTTGTTAGCGGGCGATATAATGCAGCGATGGAAAGGAAACGAATTTTTAATTTTCTCATCTTGTTTATATACTTGATACTTAAGTTGCTAAAACTTTTAATTGCATTAATGTGATCTTATCTATGTAACTTAATTAATAAAGTTCTTAAAAAGATTTAACAAGTATTTATATTCTTCTTTCTTTTCCAGTTTCTTCCAGCAAGAAAAAAAGAATTCTAGTTTGAAACGTGTAGGCTTATGTATAATACAACAAACAATAAAATGAAACCATAAAAACCGAAGGAACAAAAATGTTTAATGTAATTTTATATTAACTTAATTTGAAAGAACATATATTAAATTATTAGGGTATTTTGTTACACATTTTATGCAACTCTTAGTGATAACTCTACGTTAGAAACATAGAGTAGGTCAGTTAATATTCTTTTCTGTTTTAGTCCATCTGCATTTTAAAGAGGTCTCTGGCTCTTTGATTAATCTAAATTATATTTGTAAAAATCTTTCTTAAGGGTGAAGTCAAAATTAATTTATTCATTATCCTCTAATAATACATTATAGTTTCGCATCTCTAGTATTTAAATAGAAGATTGAGATCAACAGTTAAAACTGATCATTTAATATAATGATTAAGAAATTTGAACAAAGGAAATTAAACTACCTTATACCTTATAATATTCATGCGAATTTCATGACGATCAGTGAATTACCTTACGAGCTCTAATTGGATTTTCACTAGCTTTATGCAATAGAGGTTTTGAAGTGCTTTTAGTCTTGTTTCATCTAATATTTTACTGAAGTAAAATAAACGGATGTAGTTTAAGGTCATGTTTCACAAAGTGATATATTCATTCTTTACTGTATTTCAGTCAGTAAAGAACATGTAAAATTCCAAATTTAAAATTAAAATTCCTTTTACCAGAAAATAAGCATATTTTTCCCTGGCCTTTACCCATATTCTTGTAAATTCTCTTGTAGATTCTAATAGTCTTTTGTGTTCCACACAGAGAAAATTAACTCTTTTTTAAAAGTTACTATAGTATTACTCTTTTATGAAAGAAAAAAATTAATGGTTGGGCGCTTTATTTAATAAATACTAGCTTCGTTCCACTACAGGGGCCAGAAGTGATGGCCATCGTTGCTTTCTCTGAAGATATGGACGGTTACGACGATGTCTCCCCCGGGATTCGAGCCCAGGCACATCGCTACAGTAGTCAGGGTCGCTAACCACTATACTGGCTGTTCTGCCAGTGTATGAAAATTGTCGTGATAAAAGAGTTGATTTGATTATATGCATTACATCTTTATGTACATTAAATCTCACTTTCGGAACGCTTCAGTACTTTCAAAAATTAGGTGGTAATCATGGAAAAAGAGACCTGAATTTCGTAAATTTACAGTACTTTAGAAAATTATAAAAATAAAAACAAATTCTTTGAGAAATAACAGAAAATAGACGAGAATGTGTGGGGTAATATCAATGAAAGCATGATGTCATAAAGAATCACAGATATTTTCCCAATCTTGATAAAAACCAAGCTAAGAACATAAGGAATAAACTCAAAAACTAAAAACCCACTTAAAAGCTTACTTAAATAAAAAGCTTATGCTGTGGTTCTTTCGAGTCAGATAAAATAGATATTGAGGAGGCGTTTGTTTTTACTCAGAACTGTACGCAATTTAACTACATATAATCTGTAATATATAAACATTGTTATAGCACTTGAAAAAATAAATTTCAAAATCGTCAAAATAAATTTAGTGCGAAGACATTAATTTTCCTTTTTCCATTGGAATAAAATGTTATTTGTGTTCTGAAATGTGTTCCTGTTTTCAAAGTTGATTTGATTTATATAACCATATATAAATTGACAAAATAAAAAATAAAATTCTATTGTTTATTTTAGTTGAAAGAGAAATGTGCTGTGTGGTTACAGGCAAGCTTTACATTGTCCAAAAAAATCTTCATTTTGTTTTAAAGAAGTAAAACTATTTTTTTAATCCGAAATCAGGTCTGAAATAAAATATTTTAAGCAAAAAAATAAAAACTCCTTCTGTAAACACGTATTTTATTACAGATAATAAGCATGCTAGTTGTCCGTATTTCCATTTAACCGGATGGACTGCTGTCTTAGAGAATTCAGTTAATCTTTTCTATTTGTTTTATACTTCTACTGGTCACTGCAATTATTTCATTCTAAAACGGCCGCAAGGAATAATATCTGGAAGGGTTTTTTTGTTTCAATATTTTTTAAAAACGGAACTTTTATAAACTGAGAAAGCCGAAGTGTTTGCAGTCTTTATGTCTTGGTCGCGAGAAGGTCTGATCTACACTTTTGGTAAAAAATGCTCTGGTAGCTTCCGTTAAATCTTAGATATGTTTTGTTACATCTGAATTCACATAGAAGAATAAACAACATAAACTCATTGCACAACATCATAGAACATTTACAGTGCTCCATATGGAAAAGTAAAGAATGCAAAAATGATGGATTCACGTTAACATAAAGAAAAACGGGAAATAATCAAGAAAATAAAAGAATAAAACTTTCCGATTTCCATACTCGAATGGTGTGATTTAGGTCCGAAAGATATGAAATGTGTGTTTTCTTTGTCTTAACATTGAAATGAGTTACATTAATAAGAATGTGAGGGGTAGTTATGTAAAATTTGAAATTTTATATTTAAAAAAAATATTGATTTTGTAGTACCACCTTGTTGAAATTAGGAACTGTAATGCAAAAGTTTAATGACATAAAAAAGACATCTTAAAATACACTTGTGATACATAAGTGTAAAAATTCATTTTCAACAATTTTATAAAAATCTTATGATGTTAATTAAAAAAATATAAATATTATTTTATTCTGATAAATAAAAGGAAAGAATGCTGTACTTGAGATAGGTAAATATAGCATATGATCACCTACTTTCATGTGTAAATAGTTCAACTTTAGATAGAATACTTAAATACAATAGACCAACCCTTGAATGAAAAGCAGAGCAGAATATGATATTAATGAGAAGAGCAGCTCTTAAATTTACGCATGAAAAAGAATAAGCTAAAAGACTGTCTAATTTGACATTAGTAAAACTTGCTGAAAACGCTTATATTGTACTTTCATTATCTGCGCGTTATTTTTTATCAGTCTAATACATTTTTCATATATTTCATTAATTTATATTGCGTTATATTATTATATGTTGTCAAATATATATTAATTTATTTTTATGCTGTTAATTATTTTATTAATTTATACTTGAAAAAAGAGAAAAGAAAGAAATGAGTGAAAAGAAAGAAGCGAGTATATATGAATTTAACGAAAAAATATTATAATGCTTATTTAATGTAAGTAATGCGTATGATAAAGATTCTTTTACTTTTAAGCATCTTCACTTTCATGTTGCCATTAAGCATTCGCATAATTTTATTATTCACACAGTCCTATGTCTAATTAGTCGCAAGGGTTGATGGCAGTTAGACTAAGACGAATGTACGACATTCCAGTTAAATGAACCTATCCGTTGTTAATCTGTGGTAACAGTGATGGAAGTTCCTGTCAGTACAGGATTAATATGGAAAGAACTATGTTAGATAAAATAATTAAGATAATATAGGTACGGAGACTTTAGAATTTTAGCATAATTATTAAATTGAGTAAAACTGATTAATTTATCTTTGCTGTCTATATTATTTTTGCCATAAAATATATTAATATTGTTAACTATGAGTGACGTTCAAAAACAAGCAGGAATTTATCAGATAAACTTAATTTATTAAGTATAATGAAATGATTTATACGCTGCGTTTCTGTATAGCTACATTCCACTACAATGCACGTGTTCTATAAAGTCTCTAAATTTCAGAAAAATGAAAGAAATGTTCTTTCATGTATGACAAGGATCTTCAACCCTTTTCTTGCATCGGCACTTTTTTAAAAAAGGGATTTCCTCCATTGATCCTCTAACACTTTCTCTTATAATGTGAAGCATACAACATAATCATAATACAAATAATTGCACATAAATAACTTATGTGCTAAATTATACTAAAAATATGAAAAAAGTTTGGAAAAAATGGTTTATTAACTTATTTTTTTTTTATTTTCTGTATTGTTATTAATTTAAATTTTACAAACATAAACATGTTTTCAGACACAAATTCTAATTGCACAAAAGTTCTATTTTAAATAATTTAATGGCTGCTCTTGACGTATTGATGAATTAAGGAATATATTTGCCATAAAATCTCTTAATTATTATTTAAATCGCCACATCTAATTTGTTTCTTAATTTCTTCGTAAATTGGGGAGTCACTTGGGTTGTTGGAACAAGAAACATGAAAAAAAATTGCAATACTCTCGCCGGGATTCCAAATTCCCGCACATGCCGTTTGCTAGCTGGGTGTGCTTCCGATTAGACCACGAAGGTACTGGGTAAAGAGGGATAAAATACCTTTAAGATTATTGATTTAAGTAAAACCTGCTTCCAGCAGGTAAGGAGAGGAAAAAATCGATGATGCTGTTTGGGTAACAACTTTCACGACATATTTCTTGGGTGACTTTTAAATTCAAAAATTTAGTTTACCCATGCGTTTTGAATAAGACTTTGTATTATTTAGTTGTACATCAATAAAAAATTAATTATGAGTTTTATTAACATAGTTTTTATAATAAATGGGATCTCTGTGATGCCTATTATGCCCATGATTTCTGTTACATTGAATATGCCAGTGCATATTCGGCTGTTTACCCGCACCTGATCTTTTTTATCATTCTTTTTACCCTTTAAAATTTCATTGACCCCTAGAGGATTCATATCGATTCCGTTGGGAGCAGCTGATGTAGTTCCACACCTGGCAGCTTCAATAATTTGTTCATTAGTTTGAATTTCTTTCATCATAAAAATTCTTTAAGTGGGCCGTAATGATGAAAATTCGATGTAAGAGATACTCACTTTCAAATGATTTTTCAGTCTCGATTAAATCTGAGACGAAATGACACCTTCGTTAGTCAGAGATATAACTGTGATTTGTTGCGCAGCATGTTTATAAATGTATTACCGTGATACTTTGATCACAGATGACAGTTGTAACAGAAAGGGAAACTAGCTTTTGACAAGTTCAGATACTGAATGTAGAAAACTTTTGACGTTTTCACAAGTATGTAATATAGAGGACATTTGACAAATTCAAATATGTATCCATTTGTCAACTAATAACTTTGAGCATTTTACATGACAGGGAGCATAAAAATATTTTTAATATTCGAAAATTCCTGTTAACCAATAAAAATAACACAGTTTTATCCTAAATTTATAGATTAAAATGTCATCCAAACAAAGCACATAAGATATATTACCTTTAAATTAATTACTTAGAAAAGCACCATGTCAGCTTTTATTCGTGCAAAGATATTAACTTATTATTGTAATACGCCAAGTAAAGAAATTGCAGAAGATAACTCAATGATTCAACGACGATGATAAAAATAGTTATGAGAAATATTATCTTTTATTTTCGTAATCTTACCAGAATGTAAAAAAGACCTAGGATTTAAAATATTTCCGTTTCGATTCTTTTCTTTCAAGAACTGTCTGAAGTAGATCGATTGAGGAAACAGAGTAGTGAACAGACTGAAGTGAAAAATTTGGAACATTAGATAAAGTATGCATTGTTTAATTACATTTTTAAACTGAGATTGAAAATGAAAGATGATTTTATTCCACGCACGAAAGCAAATATTTCATTCTTTCCAATAATGCCCATTCTTTTCGTTCTCAAACATAATATTTCGCATGTCACCAGGAAACAAAAGCGGACGCATATTGTTAATAATTCGGTTATCGTGAATCGAAAATTAATAATTGGATATCCAATATTATTGTTCTCAAATAAGAGTATATAACACTTGCTCAACAAGACCATTTATTTCAGGAGTTGGGAAAGAGTGTCATTTTTTAGAATTTTCACAATACTTTTCCTCTTTCTCTCTGCCTTTCGTCATTTTTTTTCTAGGATATGAAACACTTTTCAAAATTTCTTCAGCAAATTTTTCTTCAAAAATTGCGAATATTTTAAAGTAGGCCAATAATGTATGCCTGTTACCGTAAGAATTTCGTTTTAATATTTCGCACATGAAATTTTAACCTGAAAATGAAAAAGCTAATTAAAATCTGTACTTATTGTTTGCATTCTTTTTTCCTTGATATTCATGAAATTATTCAGAATTTCAATTGAAATAACTTATATCTTTTTATTAAATATTTTCAGAAGATAACTACCCTATGGAAAGAAAATTCAGGTCGCCTCGTTGACACAATGCTATGGGAGCCTACGGTCTAAGTTTAATATCTGATGAAATCATGAATATTTGTAAATGTATCATATCTTTGCGGCATAGCGACACATAGAATATTGTCGAAACGAAATTCTCTCGAGGTATGGATGTTATAGGGAAAAGGGTTTGAACTGGACAAAGTCGTGCTGTCATATGTAAGTTGTGAAGGCTGGACAAAGACTGGCGCTCACTACTTCTTAGCCGCAAGGGAATGTATAGAACTCATCGAGATTCTCTCAGATAAGAATTAACAAGAAGCCTTTTTAGGTAGATTTAAATCCAGAGAAATTTTAGTGTATATTTTTCATTATCTTATGATCATAGAACATTAAGAACCGTAAATATTGCAAGGGTAATATTTTCATGTCCTGAAAGTCTGGAGGGGATAAACATTAAGTTTTAACTGTGATATTTTTATTTGTGTTTTATAAATTGGGCTGTATATTATTAGGAATGGTCTATTAAATTTGGTCTACTTAAATTTGGTTCAACAGTGGCATAGGGGATAAGATCCTTGAATACTGGTATTATATAACGAGTTCAAATCAGATGAGATTGATTTGCGCATGGATGTTTAAGCAATTTCGTCCATTTGTAATGTTCCTGCGAGTTCATGCCAATTGTTTTGCCGTATACACAAAAAGAAAGAAAGCAAATACTTTAATTAATAATTCTAAATAAAAACCAAGGAAGCTGCTAAATAGATGATGATTCGAATATTATTCAAATTCTTACAACCACAGAAGCCCTTAATCCTCCTGAGGATAAAACTGCCTTGGCTAGGGCACAAGAAGTCTTTTATAGAATGTAGCTAATACATTCGGAACCATCAAATACAGTATCATTTATAAAAATATTTGTTTTCCTTCCATGGAATATTTTTTTGATTTCCTATACAAATTTCACATTACTAAATCCAATCATGTCATTTATTTTTCTCTAATTGGGACATATGTTTTAGAGAATCAGGAAAATAATTTCACTTTTGCCAAGAAAATTTCTTAATATGACTTATAAGTTTACCTTGTTCACTCAGGGTATTCTATAATGAACAGAAGTTTGTCATCGATTTTTAACCTATTTTCTGATAAACTATTAAGTTCAAGTTTTGTACACACACTTTATTTGGCGATGACAATGTAAAGTCGTAGAGCAAGTTTTCGAAAATTCGATTTAGATTTTTGTTATTTACTAATAAACGATTTTTCGCAAATATCATAGTTTAACTCACAAACTAAATATGTTAGAATTATACTTTTACACCATAGAATAGAGCGGAACAAAATCTTTTCAATGAAATTTGTATAAAGTTTACAGCTAAATTTCGTAATTTTTGGCGAATATTTAAAATTGCTGGTTTTCCTAGGCTCTTAGTTTATGTGATATTAAAATTTCAACATAACAAATTATCGGATATAAGGTTTTGAAACTTTCACAGATAATAAAACGAACTTTTCACCTTCTTTGAAAGAGAGATTGATTAAAAAAATACACTGCTGGGCATTAAAATTGCAACACCAGGAAGGAATGACCTAACGAATGTCAAAGACACATGAAAGGAAGAAGTTGGGATATGAAAATGATTAGTATTTCAGCCAATTTACATGACACAGGAGGGAGAAACGACATCTGAAGTACTGCATAAAAGAAAAGTTGTGTAGTGGATTTCTCATTCGGAAAGCGCTTTGTAAGGTCGGAGTTTGCTCGGAATATCGTGTTACGTCTCGAATAATTATAAGAAATGCTTGCAAGCAAGTGTCGGAATGGCGATAGAAGCAGGATCGTTGGAGAGTGTGGATTATGGTTCTGGGATATCACCCATCGCACTGGTCGATATCTAAAAACATGCATGCTAATATGGAATCAATGGGTTGCTGACGCTCATATTGAACGAGATGCAGGATCTCAACATCTTCCCATGAATAAGGCCAGAGAGGACAGACATACTGTAAGGTCAGCTCTGAAAAACAGTATAACCATATCATGGATCATTAATCAGGAAACGCGCATGTTTGCAACAACCCCAGTCTCCAATCGTACAGAGTATCAATATTTGCAGCAGCATGGACCATCAGCACGGCCACTATTACTTCGATTTCCTTTGACAATGCAGTATAGAGAGGACGGCGACTCTAGTGCATCAAACGACAAAGCAGGACAGGAGTGACATAATGTCGTCGTTTCAAACGAGTCCTGGTTCTGCGTGCAGTATTCTGATGGCCGTATACATGTCTGGAGGCTCCGAGGAGACTTTAGTGGGGCGAAGCCGGGAAATTTGAAAATTAGTTCTTTATGAGTTTGAAATGTTTTAAAACCTGTTGCTTCTTTGTGCAGAAATTTAAACAGATTCTGTGCAATAGCAATCAGAATGTTTTTTTTTTTTTTTTTTCACTAGTGAGTCTTTCTAATTTACTTTTTCATTTGTCTTAACACATCTCTACAAAATTTTTCATTAGATGTCTAAATTAATAATATGATTAAAAGGCATATTCACTTCAATCTCTGTCCTGGATCTTCTGGAGCATTTTGGTCTTCGAGAATTTCAGTTATTTCATTGAATACCCTGTTGTTGTTTCTTACGAGAGAGATCGTCCAACTTGGAATATTAAATTGATTCAAGAAAAACTGTGTTTGTTTATACCCATTCCTAAAGTACTGTATCTGCTAAAATTAACTAAGTGTGCATTTAAATTATAGTGAAAAACGTAATTAAATAATGCTGTTGCCTTTAATCTATTTCATTATTAAATTCTGGGTAACAGCTACTTTTTATAGCACTGTTAAAAATATATTTTGATATCTTGAATTTCTCAATTAATCTATTGGTCAGATCAATCGTAATAACTTCTAATAATTTAAAAGGGAATCATTAGATGACTTGCATTTTATTAGTTCGTAGCGTTGAGTAGTAAGTAATTATATTCAAAAACAAGTCTCATTAGTGGCCGAATATTAATATTACTGAACACTGGTAATTCAATCCAGATTCAAATATGAGGGAACGGCCTGCGTCCGTTGCTGGTTTCGTGGTTTCGACGAGCCTATATATATATATATGAACATGATTTCCTTACCAGAGTTCTTCATGAAGAAAAATCCCTTACCTATAGCAAACTTCTCTAGTGTGCTTTGCAGTAATCCAGATTTTCGAAATTCAGTCTAAAATAATTAAGTTACTGAAATTCAGTATAAAAATTTCATAGCTTTATGAACATTTTTGACGAACGCGTCTTATACAGCTTGTGATAATGAAGAAAACATGTGTAACCAAGTACTGATAGACCACTGTTTTAGAAACGGCCGAAATGCACTAGGATTCGTTTATCGCTTTATCATCATATATTTTTTTCACTTGAATGTTATATAAACGTAACATGATGATTTTTTGGAGCAAGCTGACTAATGAATTTTTGAGGCAAGTTTACTTTACCATTTCCTTACTCTAAATTGCTGGGAAAACAATTTTATAGGATTTTTTTAAAAACTTTTTTATACTTCCTGTCCTTGTCCAGTATTCTATGGTAATCGAATCAACTTTTCTGACGATAATCCTTTCAGCACACAAGAGAAACTTATTTCTTAACCCCTTCTTTCGCAAACTTTATGTCCACTGACCGTTCTGAGTCTCTTCAATAGCCAAATGAAGAATTGCTCTGTGAAATTATGTCTTTCTTGATAAAAATTGTTATATGAGAGCAGCTATTAAGCTGTTTCGGAAGGAAATACATTGCATATTACTTTTATTCATGTTTTAACATGAAATTTTAGGACAATCAGAATTCGATATTGAGGATTTACTGTGCATACAGTCATACGTGTAATGAAAGATTTTTCATTCCAAAATCATATTTTATTATTAACAAGTGGTTTTTTATAAGGTTTTGATGAAAGGCGTTGAATGTTTCAATAAAATTTAAGATATCATGTGTTCAACTACAGACTAGTTGCGGTCACGTTTCACGTCTCCCGAAAACAATTAATATCGCCTTTTTCAGTACGCTAGGGTTCTAATTTGGTAGAAGTTCTGTATCTAACAAACTCTTCTAGACTAATAAAAGAGCTATCTCTCCATCCTAAATTAAGATTACCATTCCTACGAAAGTTTAAATGACTTATTAAACCTTAAATTTAACAGAAGGCACCACAAACAAAACTACACCGCTTATGGGTTCTTAAGGTAGCGCAAGCTGAAATTCAAATTCATGGAATGTAGTCGGAGACTACACAAAATGGTTTACTTAAGATGGATGAAATATTTTAACGGCGCGTCCTTACGTCGGCGAGCGAAAATGGCTAAAGCCGGAATTAACTGTTGTAAAGTTGGCGATGGGGTATAAATTGCAGGTAAGTCTGCCAAAAGCTCTGATACTAAAATATACAAAACTGTGGAATTCAATACTTAGGGATCTAATTTGTAATCTAGTGAGGACTACAGAATGAAGAACTTATAAAAGCTTAAATCATAATGATAATTAGTGGATTAACACAAAATACCTGCAAATGCAATTGATGGTGTTGAATTTATACTTGTAAAATAGAATTACCTTCTTCTTGGTCGCATAAAAGTGCTAACCATTGGCCACTTTGATTGACAGTGTTGCTTACTGGTAAGTATTAGTGAGCCGAATTGTTCGTTGTTATGACTTAATTTAATTTCATATCATTTATTTTGATAAGAATAATAAATTTGATTATGTTCTGCATAACTTCATTGAAGCGACTTGCTATTTCTCATACAAGGTGCATATCGTAAATTATTTGAAATGAATAACCAGTTATTCCCAGAATGTGTTTAGCATTTAAATTTACATGTTTGACCCCAAGGAAGTTATATTAGTAATGTGTTGAATGCGCATAAAATAAATTTTTAAAGATCAAGCACACTATTTTACTATTTTACATAAAATAAGTGTTCTTATAAGTAATATTATGTTCTTATAGTACGCCGTTTTTCATTTTACCTTCTTATATAGTGAAACTAATTTACTAGAAATTTAATAAATTTGACTAAAACTTTTTTTCCAATAATATATTCAATTTCGAGAGACATTTGTTTGCGAATATTTGACAACAATGTACATTTTCATTTTCATAGTGTTTTCCATTTCCTTTTTAGTTCTAAATTTTTCGTTCAAATTCAATAAGATGGCACTGATATTTTCTTCCTCTAATTCCGTTTCCACCTTAGTTTCTAAATCCTATGCCAGATGGTGTTATCTCATGTCATGTTTCCTTCATGGAATCATTTAGAACTTTGTTCGAAAGATTTCCGATGTCTTTTAAATCTCCGGTTTGGCTAAAATGGAAAATAAGACTACTCAATGAAAGAAAAAAAAAAGCGCGAAACGAGGCATTATTCTCTCATTTTTCATTTTTATCAATCCAAGTGTAAAAGTGCATCTTCTAAAAGCGAGCTTTCTGAAGTACTTACATCTCTATTTTTGGATATTTCACCGTCTTTAACTAAAGCAAAGCCAATAAGTTAAATTCTTCCTACGAATACTTCAGATCGAACTATTCCTCTATGCGATGTTTATTTAATTTTTCTCTGCAATGCTTAATTTTAAATCCATAGTATTGTAAAAATTTTCTTTGTTGAATTTAGGTATAGACTACAAATCCTTAGAGCTAAACATGCAGAAAATCGGGTTCCCCTTATCAGAAATAAAACCACAGATCTTCTTTTAGTTAATTACGTTTGTGAACCCTTATATCACAAAAGCACAATGGGAAGGATTACCAAAAATGTAAACATTCTCCCTCTTCATATAAAAGGCGACCAGGAAAAGCCACAGACAGACAGAAAGAAGTACAGGAGGCACCAAAACATCGCCATGGGCAAAACTGGTATCGCGCTACTTCACTAACCATCTATAGAAGTGTACCCTGACCGGGCACGCTAACACCATGCTCGGAGATTAGTTTATATTGCAGTATTCATAATACACAGTTATGTATTAATGGTGCATAATTTGCATTGCAGACAATATTGTCTCAGATATACTTTACACGGGTACTTTGCAGTTGGATGGATAGATACAATAATTACAATGGATAAGTACAATAAGTTATTTCTAGATGTATATACATATTTCTTTTGTATTTTGGTTTGGAGCTTTGTTGACGGGGGGGGAGTGTTTTTGGGCATATGGTTCGTTTTTTTTTTTTTTTTTTTTTTTTTTTTTTTTTTTTTGTTAAACGATTCACAGTTTAAAGGTTCTCATTACAGCATACAGTTTATGAATTCATTTCATGGTACATAGTGTTGAGTACGTAGTACTGGTGCATCTGTCACACATTGCACAGTATGAAGTAGTTCATAAAAATACTTGGGGAAGGGACCGTGACCCGATATGTACTGGCTGAGGAAGTAGGTTAAAATTGTGGTATTTTTATCAGCCTTGGATAGTAGTTCGAATGTACGTCGTCCTTGTGGTCCTTGTTCCCATTGACGTTGTCACTTTTCATTCGCCATTTGTTTTAGTTTGTACTTTAATGCTGCTTTAGGCCATGGGATATGAATTTGAGATCCTGTTTGTTCTAGAGCTATCTGTTTTGCTAGATAATCGGCCCTTTCATTGCCTTCACAGGCGTTGTGCCCTCTGGTCCATGAAAGGATAAATTTCTTCTTACTTGTGCTTATGATGTCTTAAATTTGCCGGGCTATAGGAGAATTTG
Source organism: Stegodyphus dumicola (assembly GCF_044657685.1). NCBI lineage: Eukaryota > Metazoa > Arthropoda > Arachnida > Araneae > Eresidae > Stegodyphus > Stegodyphus dumicola. Next base: position 89,670,136 of record NC_140772.1, on the reverse strand, counting down.
TGTGCTGTTGTTTGATGGCATGCATGGAAGACTGGCTGTCTGTGATTACGTGGTGATATCTATATTTAAGTCATTAAGTTACATAATGCTGTTTTTTATGACTATGAGTTCTGCTTGATATACGCTGTTTTGCGGCCGAAGGTAACCTTGCTATTCTGTGATTGTTTCCTTTAAACCTGTGCGAGAAGTCGCAAGGTTTTTTTAGTAGGTTATCGTAGAGTTTACGCCGCCGAAGAGAGTACGATCTTGCACTAGAAAGGTGTAAACATTTTAGATAGAAAAATACCACAGTGAATTAAACGTACGAAATGCCTGAGATGTATTGGTATAATGTCGCATCAGAAACATCTAAGAATTAGGAAAGAATTGAAAGTCAGCTAATACTGCTGTTAGGTTACATTAGGTTACTTTAAGCAGGGGACGCGAAAAATGTGCAATGTCCTCGTCGGCACTCGAACTTGGACCTCAAGCATACGCGTTGACTGTGCTAACCATTACACTACGAAGGCATGGAGAAAGGAGGGAGAAAATAGGTATAAAAGGATTTGATTTGCCCATCAAAATTGCAGAGCTGTTCGAAGAGATTACCAATTAAACTGAATCCTTTGATCTCGTGAAGAAGCATTACAGCAAGAGCGAAGGACCCGAATCATGGTGATTCAATGATCGTGAGTTCCCGCTATTCAATGAAGTTACTCTCATTGTAATTTGTAGAGCTTAACTAGTTTATTTTCCTCCATAACCAGCGGTGACGTTTTTTCAGAAAATTTTAATTTACGCCAACGAATGAAGCACGCAGTTGAAAATTGTGTAAAAAAATTAAATGTTTTAATTTATTAATGCTCACTGTAAGTCTGAGATCCAGGTTTTAAGTTTTAAAGATTAATATGCTTTTTAAAGCTGGGGACAGGAAAATCGTCGATAACTGTCACAGGAAATCAAATAGCTGCTAATCCATTTGCCAGATAACCAGACACTGTTAAGAGCATGTGAGAAATCATGTAATTCCTGAATCTCCCCAAAATGAATGACGGTTTTTAAAGATCCACACTTTTAGGGTTATTCAAAAAACAATTGTTTAATTAATTAATCTGATGTAAGATAATTGAATTCAGTAAAACTAGTATCTCAGGGGATTCATGTTAAAAAAAAGACATGAAATTATTTTAAGATTTAAAATTAAATAATAAAGAAATGTAATAGAAATTGTGCTGTGTGTTTATTCTCAAATTTTAAATTCAGTAATGAAGAAATGTAAAACAAATAGTGCTCTGTGTTTCTGTCGTTGTGTCATTTGTATAAAAAATTAAAGAATCTACTGATAAGATTTAGTAAGCTTTAGTTATTGAAAAATAACTTTCCTTTGCAGAAACTTTAAAACTTGGTTTTACATACTTTGTTTTTTCAACATCAGTTATGCATGCGCATTTGAAGATACCAAGATTTATATACACCCGCTTATCAAAATAAAAATAAGATGATCTTATCCAGGCATAATGAAAAAAGGAACAAAAAAAAAAGGCATGGAAATTTTTGCAGTGTGACTTTGAACAAGAAAAAAGGCAGATGGTTTATAGTTTCAGTTCTAAGCCTGATATTTCACGTGATTGGTTTTCTGCATAATATCAGCTGATCATCTGTCTTCAAGTATCTCTTGATTCACTCAAACACATTTTTCGTCCATGCCTGAAAATCAACATCTGAATTGGCTAGAATCTTCGATCCACTCGCGGGCATTTTCTTTTACTTCGCAATACAAGCGACCGATGGCAGCTGCGTCACAGGATACCAATAATGCATTTCAGATATTTATCGTACTGCTCAAAACGGTTATTTTTCAGTGTCTATGCTGTGTACATTTTCCCCTCTAATCGTTTTTGTCGTATAAAATCAGTGTCTTCAAGAACACAGTATTTCTTACTAGCAACTGAAATTTGGAAATGCACAGAAATTTCTATATTATCAAACTGCTACAGAAATTAAAGAACTGGTTACTTTGTCTACTTTTTATAAAGTATATTTTTGTATATGAATACATTAAAAAAGCATAGTATTTTGTATTAATTTCATATATTTATTCCTGGAAATATTCCATTAATTGTTCGTTTGTTACTATAAAGCCATTGTTAGAGCAGTGACTTTATTCTATAGACTTCACGAAAAAGTCATAATCGCATACTAGAATTCTAAAATATTTGAATTTGGCTATTAAAGTCGTTAGCATATTTTCTATAGAATATATGCCCTCCCCGACATTATTCGGGAAAATGCAATCCATATTGTAAATGCACCCTGAGTATTTTGAGCAAATGAGCTTGGACATTCTTGAATTTCAGGTTCCATAGTCAACTTGTTTGCCAGATTCATATGCCATGACCTCTCTGTTCCCCCTGATGAACACGGTCCTACAGGGTCAACGTTTTAAGACAATTCAAGTTATCTTAAACAACGAGACGGCGAGTCTATCTATGAGAATCACGAACAGAGATAGTTTCTCAATCCTTCCAGTAATGTCAATAACATTGAACCGAGCTTATAATTCCGATGGATGCTAATTAGAAGGTGACTAGGTGATACCTTTCACATTTTAGACAGAACTGCCCAAAATTCTGTGAGCTCCTGAAACATGATAATAAGAAGTGTCTTCTACTGCTTACCTCTTATTTGACTTAAATTTAGGTTCTCCCTTATGAAGCCCATAGACTGATCTGTAAGATGCGATCAAGCACAGTTTCTTAACTACTTTGATGTAGATAGATTAAACGTTACTTCTTACTTATCAAACCTAAATACGTTCACGAATTTTACTGTATCAAGAAACGCAAGTTTGTGTCTGTCGTTCGTTAGGTGACAATATGACGTTGCTTAGCTCTTGCAACAAACCACTTGAGTAGGCTTTCCAGCTTGCTCTATATTTTACCCAACACACTCTTTACGTTTACAAACATCCATGACTTTCGAATGAATCGAATGAACGATACAACAGCTGAAAACAGTAACCAGTATACCGATGTGGTCTGCGCTTTGCTTTTGTAATCGAATTCACTGAAAAAGTAACATGATTCAAGAGATTTCACTCCTTCAGAAATATCATTATTATTATTATTTCTGAAACGATATTTTTTAATTCTTTTTTTACACTGCGTCTATATTTATTTTTATTCTGTGTCTATATTTATTTTTGATTCTTTTGATAAATCTAGGCATACATTCGATGCAAAAGAAACTGCAGTTGCATTTCTCATTGAAAAAAAATTAACTCTATCTGTTAGCACTATGAATTATAATTCAACAATTATAATTATTACGCAAAGCTCAGGTGAAGACACCGTGGACTTCATCTGAGTTTTCTTCTGTTTTAATGTGCAAATCAATTACTTTAAATGATTCTATAGATGTTTGGTTTTTTTTCAAAAGTATAGTTGGTATTTTTGCTTTTTTTTTTTTTTTTTTTCATTTTTAGTTATTTGCTTTTTCAAGTTTAATTTCCTAAATTCTTCACGCTGAACATTTGCTTACTTCCGTGGCAACAGTATTTATACTCGTCAAACACAAAGTTTCAGTTCAAACAGCAAAATTTTCTTAAAACTCTCTATAAAACATTAACCTGTTATTAAATATTTTGTTTTTAACGTTTAATTTTATTACATCGATGACAATTCTTTTCATATAATACGGGTAAGAGAAGATAAAAAATGATTCATATTTCAAACAAAACTCTTACTTCCTTTTCATTTATTTTAAGTAATAAGAATTTAATATTTCATTTCTAGTTTTCCATCTTTGAACCAACATTTTTTAATGAAAGGAACAGTTATTTTGACTTCGTTGATAAAAAATTAGATAAAATGGCAAATAGTGAATGGGAATTTTAAGGTCATTTCAGTGATATTCATATAGCTCCCTTTCCTTTTTTCACTGGTAAGTGGCAACTTCTTTCGAGTTGTCTTATATATACAACTATTAAAATTACAAAAAGCAGTAATAAACCTCAAATCCTTCTAAATCCATGAAATATTTCTAAATAGCATACATACATATATAAATTTTAAATTTTGAAAGTTTGAAAACTATCTAAGCTCTTATTTCCAAAATAAATATGTTCTAAGGTACTTTTACCCTCCTTCCAGCATGTCTTTGTAGTGTAACGGTAGCACACTTGGCGCATATTTGAGACGTCCAGGCGATTTTCAAGTCTCCTGTTTAAGAAAAAAAAACTAATTACTCTACAATGCACTTTTGAACAGTACTTTTATTTTTACTAACATGAGTATTAATTCCACTAACTCAGGATGTGCTAGCTGAGCTAGGAAAGAAATATGTTTTCACTTTTGCGGTCTATGCTCTGATATGAAAGCAATAAACGCTGATATCGTAAGTTGCGTAAAAAGAGATTTTCATTCATAAATATATGATAATCGAGAGTTCATTGGAACAATGTATTAAAAGGTATTGTTATCTAAACTTGAACATTTATGAATAAATTAATATTCAAACAAAAAGTCTGTTTATTTTTCGGATGTAAAAATATTCATTGATTACTATTATTCATCTGTTGCAAATTATATGATGAATATATTTTTGCATTAATCATATAATATCATTACAAGTAAAATTTATAATTATTATTTCCTAAGAACAAAGAGTTTAATATGCTCCGCAAGCGTCATAGGCTAAATGATGACATACTTTTAACAACTTGTTCTCCGTATTTCAAGCTCAGCAACGAATGCACATGTACAGGGTAGGTCTGGGAATCATTTGAAGTAGGTCCCAGATAGCATCATACAATTTTAATGTAAACAATTAACCAAAATTTCATCTCTAATGACAATGTACGCTCTATGACCGACTTTTATTGGCTAACTACTATAAAATTTCAACACTGGAATTTATTTATATTTCATTGAATTTTCTAGAATTTAAGTGTGTGATTAACTAAGAAATGTATTGTATCATTAGTTAGCAAGTTGTTTAAATATATACAAGGTGTGTGAAATAGAACATCAAATACATTAAAAATAATGATTGCCGCTATTGATTAAACAAAGGAAAGATTTAAATCTCATGATGAAGTTGAAGATTTTTTTTTAAATTTTGCTTGAAGCTTAGGAATTAATTACTTGTTTTATGGTAATTAACATCTAAATGGCTCCGTCATCCTTTCTGCCACACGCAGAATCCGCTTTCCTTGAAAGCTTTGGGGTAATAAACAACCTAATCTAACCTAACACAACCCGTTTCCGTCTGAACTATCTTTCTACATGAGGTACATCTCTTATTACTCAAGTCGTTCTGCCAACTCACACAACATTTCATACGCATAAATTCATTTTTCTTAAGTTTCATTACATGTATTATTTGACTGCGCACTTTGTTATCGTTTGCATTATTTGGTTCAACACTTTTGTTATCCCTTGCTTTCCTGTTCGGAGATGTACGCAAGCAGGTTTATTACTAATTCTGTAAAAGGAATAATCATAATGTTTGCCTCCGTAAAAATGAAATAGAATACTTGCATTGATCAAATTGCTTTGCTGCTTGAATATTTCCATGATTTTACATTATATTTAATTTACTACAAAATTTGTCTTTGAGCTTTTGATTATGCCCTATTGAAGCACAGAAATACAGAAGACTGCAAAAACTAAAGCTGACGAATGTACTATTTCATTTTAAGCATCGAATATAATTCAAACTTGATTAAACAATGTGGTCCAAAATTAGCGCGCACCTTTCACGTTTGAACTTTGTGCTACAAGTAGAGCTCCTGTGGAAGCTACTTAATGTTTAGAAATTTGTTGTGTTAAACTATTTTAAGTCGTCTTTCCAAGGAAAAAAATAAAATTATACGTACCTCATTCTGTTCTTTTCTTTTTTAAACATAAAATGCGCTTAATATTTTCGGATCAACCTTTATTTCATAAAAGTTCAAATTCGTAATTTATCTTAATAGTTAAGATCGTGATGTGTCTTAATTTATCTTAATATGTTATCTTAATGTAATAAAAATTTGCTTTTTATCTCATTAATCATGTAATTTTATTTCCATTCATATTTTTTATTGTTTATCCGATTTAAAATAAGCCAAGGATGGGCTCCCTTTTCAGTCTTTTTAATTTAATTAAACAAATTTTAAAAAATATGTTTTCGATCGCAGTATTCCCTTTATTTATTTAAAGATACATTAGTTGAAGCAAAACAGGAACCTTTCATGTATTGTAACAATTACAATGATTACAAGAATTACTTTTTTGACAAAGCAAAACATATTTTCCATTTGAAGGAAACGAGTGAAGTGAAATTAACATCTATAAAATTATACATGTCTTGTGGAAACTTTTTTAAAGCGGCGTCATATCGCTAATCTTTCCACTATACGTCTTGCTGTATTTTGGTATTAAATATGACATCTCGATAAAATCCGAATTTGAATTTAAACATAATATTCATGCGCATGGTAATTTTTTTTATGCTTTAAAATTTGTCCAGACTTTTACCATTCATCTGAAAACGTATTATTAGTGAAATGCAATTTTTTTGATAACATATAAGCTTAATTAATAGTAAGTTATAATTTCTGTCACATCTGAAATATCAGAAATAAATAAATAAAATTATACGGATTCTTTACCGTCGACAAAATACTTGGAGCTTAATTCATTAAAATACATATGATATAGCGTAGATATTCGAAATTAAAAAAAAAAAAAAAAGCAATATCAGATAATTTTAGTAATTTGTAATTCTGACTTTTTGTTAGTTATGAAAAAGGTTAATGAATAAATAACTGTTATGTAAAGCTTCTAATACTCCGCCGTATTTAGTGCCGTATATTTTTAGATAAAATGTTTAAGTTTTGTTACAGAAACGTTACCAAACTACGACAAATAAATTTTCAGATCTAAATTACCATTTGTGAAGATGAAAATAATATTGCAATCTTCGCCACGTAGGCGATATAATGGCTAGTAGAGATTGATAGTTAATCCCACACCAACGGTATGGCTTTGTCTCCTGCCTTAAGGTGTGGCTGTAATTATGTTGTCCACCTCTTCTCCTGGGTGTAATATCGGTTGCCCATGGTGGAGGGAATATTATAGTTGATGAAACATAATCAATGGTTTCAACCACTAATGACGATGGATTCCCCAAATGCATGCTTAACAAGAAAATGTTCAACTGTTTGGAAGGTATTACAGTCTTTTTCTCTACTTACGAAATCAATTTAATCACATTTCAATATGATCGTTTTTCCCTCCATAACAAAAATTCATGAGAGGTTACAGAGATTTCAAATTTATAAATTATTTCATAAATTACCATGGTTGCAGCCATAAATATCTAGTTTGTTCCTCAAACATTTATTTAATCAATTACCAACTTCTTGATAGCTGATTTCTATCTCGTTTAAGTTTTTATGAGCGTTTCTGTATGCCCCCTTATTCACACCCCATCTCCTCCCTCATATATAAAATCACTGCAGTGAACATCCTTAACATGAATAGGCGATTCATCTTCCAGAAGAGATATCTTTAAGCTCCACTAAAGCAGGATACTTATTACATTTTTTACGGTTGAGTAGACAACAAAAAATAAATATTTTCTGGTACATTACTGAGAGAGTAACCGATCAATAAATTCCTACACCCCTTCCCAGTACTAAGAAGAATCTGTTTCATCATTATATAAACAAATACAGTAAATGAATCTTGACAATCCGTGTTAGTCCTAGTTAGCTTTGGAATTTTCCCTACATCAGCAAAATAGTGACGGGAGTATCTAAGCAGAAAAATCTTATTGAACATTCGTAGTCCTCGTAACAATGCTTATACCTCTGAGATTTGCTTGATAATAAAATACAACCTCGCTACTTTTTCTTTGGATAAAAGGGGTTTTGTTATGTGCGTCGTAATTCCTGGTACTACGATGTTGTATTGTGTGTTGGTATGACTACGTTTCCTTTTTCACTACTTTCCTTAGCTACCATTCAGTACAAGGACATTGTTATTTACGACTCGGCATGTTGCCGTATTAATCCGATAAAACATAATATCCGGAGTAAGCCCACATATCATACTGTTGCGGCGAACAGCTCCACCTAACGGCTTTGTCCACTTTTCTTTTTTGTGGTACATAAACTTCCTTATAGCTACCTTATCTTTATATTAAAAATGGTAGGAGAGCGTAATAAAAAAATGTTAACAAATACTTGTGTGATAGCTACGGTCAGGAGAAGCTTACAGATAATTATCCATATAAGGATGAATTAAAGTGTATTCCGAGTTCATATATTTAAAACCACATATTGCACAAAATGATAATAACTACTAAAGAGAATCGTATTATCCCATACTATCTCTAAAAGTGTTTAAGTTTTCTAAAATAGTAACAGTTGAAAAATCAAAAAATAGATTAAGATTTAAAATAGTATTTGAAAGGGATTTAACATGTTAATTCTTGATTGCTTTCTAATTGTAATATAAACATATTGAATAATCAGTGAAGATACAGAATTACACATTTCATGGGTTTGAAACTCTCTGCTTTTCTCTAAATCAGCTTGAAGGATGACTGCAAAGCAATCTTCAAGCTTTCCTTTAGGCACAACTTAATTATAAATTTCTTACATAGTTGTGAATTGCCATAGCGTTAGTTTGTAAAAGATACAACATATCGGTAACGGTTACTAAGAAATTTCATATATATGTACTTACTAAAGCCTTAAAATATATTTGCAAATTGTACATTTTTCAACTGAAAAATAAATGTTATCATTTTAGCAAATTTTTCGTAAGATAGCCAAAATATTTCTTAAGAACGGATAATATCTATTAATTCTCAAATAATTGTACATTATTACAATAATTTCGTTAATTTTGAAATTACTTTTAGAATTCTTATTGATTGGAGCATTCAATACAATCTACAATTCAATAGGTACAATGTTTAATACATAATATATAAGTTGTATCTTATAATTCATCGACAATCCTTCGCCTTTTGAGTTTTTTTTTTTTTTTTTTTTTTTTTTTTAATATTTATAGATCTCTGTGCTGGGCGTCTATAAAAATACGTTCTAAGTTTTATTTACATTGCTAAAGGGAGTGTTTAGCTCAGCAAACTACAGAATCCGAGTTCTAATGTGGAGTGTACATACATCAGGTCATCGCATAAATTAAAATTGTTTCTCAGACAGGACTTGTTTTCACGAAATTAACGATCACAGAACACACACCCATCAGACACATCATGTGTTACGACTGTAAAAAAAGAAATAATGCAGAAAATCCTATAAAATATGTTCAGAAAGTGTAACGTAAACATATTTCGAGAATTCTGAGGTACCGACGATGGTTTAGTAAACTTCTATGAGGTGACTTTAGCTTGATTTATGCCAATTCTTGATGGCGCTTTCTCGGCTTTCGCATTAAACCTCCCGGAAATTGCAATTCAAAGAAATTCATATACCAAGTGTGTCATTTATTATCATAAACTGACTATAGTGCCATTTGAAGAATCTGTATTGATTGAAAGAATCTGGATTAATAGGTCTACGCTTGCCAGGTGAGTTCTACATAAGTTTATTAATGCTAATCAGAGAAAATATGGAACATTTTCAGTGAATTTTTTTTGTGCCTTTGCTTCTTCAGATTATTCTTCATCATTTCGAGGCCTTGTGAAATTTCGTTGATAGGAAAGAATACAATTCCGAGGAAGCACTTTTTTTCTGATATTTTTAGGAACGACGTAAAAACGTACTGGTGTTTTAAGAGAATGTTATCGATTCGGATTGGATATACATCGCTGACTAATCAGTGTGTAGTAATCAGTGTTAATGTAGTGTGTAATGCAGCATCGCTGATTAATATTGTAATGCTATTATTTCTTCATAGTTTACTAATAGAATGACCTGTTATTTCGCCAAAAATGACATAGATCTATCGTATTCAATGTCAAGTATCTTAAGATCGTTCTGTTATTTTTACTTTAGAACACTATTTTTCTTATCATTGCAGCAAAATTAGCCACTGAAATTTAGTATGTACAATTTAACATTTGTTATGCATTTCCCTTTTAATTGGATTTGGTACTTATTTCTTTAATATTTTATGCATTTTGATTTGTGCCATTTTACATTTTAAAAAGAAATGCTGCAAAACTAAGGAACTTTTGTAATTAAAATATCTTTTATTCTTGATTTCTGAGCTTAATTATAAATTGTTTTCGGCAATAAATTGGCATATTCGTGTTACTATTTAATGCCAATAAAATGAGAAATATCTGCATTTTTAATATACACTCTGTGATCCCAAACACTAAATTTGATCTAAATTAGCTTCCATTTTGAATAACTAGGAGAAAATTTCATTTAAAATTAAATTTTTGAGCTGTCTTAGAAAGTAAAAATTTGCACCAAATTTTTAATTTTAAATAACTTTTAATCTAAATCACTTTCAGATAATAGATTTAAATGTAGAAGAATTTAGGCTAGCTTTGCATTTTTCATATTTGCTTTTGTTAACATTTTAATTTAAATAACGGATTTATCAGCTTAAAATATAAGTTAAAAAGTTTCAAAGTGGAACCAAAATTTATCCATTAAATAAATCTTTATATCTAAATTTAAAAAAAAAAAAAAAAAAAAAAAAAAAAAAAACAGCGCTTAAACTCATCATTTTTATAGAAAGAATTTTAAAAGAAGAACTTTTTAATGGATGTGTTCATAAAAGTGAAGCTTTTGATAACTGAGAACAACAACAAAATGACAAATTTGAAATTAGAAAAAGCACTGCTTTGTATCTACTCTGAAAATGAGTGTCAATTGCACCTTCATGAAGGATGGCAGAAGAAGTGCTTTTCATAATTTTCAAACTCTTTTCAAAACTACGTTGTAAAAGAACAAGTTAGAACTATGCAGCAAAAATTGTTAAATGCTGCGGAAAATGTTAAGTTCTGTTTTCTCTTAATGAAAAGATATGAAAGACACCCGAGTAATAAAGACGCGTATTGTACTCCATAGAAATTGAAAATATTTGCGAAAAAATGAAGCTGTTGAAAAAGGAAGCTGCAGAAGTTTATATCAAAAAGAACTTACCGAAGATAAACGTAGAAAAAAATTCCTTATGCGTGAAACAAATTTTTTCCTTTGTTGAATTATTTCATTAATCTCTTTATGACAGGAATTAATTGAGCAGAGTAAAATCCATTATACTGAAACCCTAGTATTCAGACTAGAAAGAAATTCTCTAAGGGGTACTGAAGATTATAGGAACTATTATTGGTTTTGATGCAGCAATTTTATACTATGATTACACATGGAATTTTACGACCGAAATCTTTTGAAAGGGAATTTAGTCAAAATAAAAATACACTAATAAATTTCGGATTAAAAGGGAATTATTAAATAAAAATAGAAATGCTTTTAAGTAAAATATGCACATAATATTCATTTTTATTTTCCGAAAGAAGAGTTATTTTTTATTTCTAAAACATTTTCCATTAAAATTCTGAATTACCTACAGCAGGGACATAAGGGAATTTTCAACATTGTGGCTTTTGTTTTCATAAAGATCATAGTATATTATATCATTGAGAACTATTAAAATAGCTCATTCTTTAAAAATACTTAAAAAAATTCCAAAAGAGAAAATATTGAAACATCTGTTCTAAAATTCACGATAAATATAAATGCAATCTGAGCAAAGATAACAAAAGGTTAACGTGAGATTGTTGCTTGGTATGGATGAATTTCCTCAGAAGGACCAAATGCATTATCGTTAAAATTTTAAGGACTCTTTTATTTAAATTTTAAGGACCAAATTATTAATCATCACTTGGAAATAGCACTTATTGTGGAGATCGGAAGTCTTTATTATCGTGAGAGTACGATTTCGGAACCATTGTGGCTGTATTGAAGTTTTATACATCAATACAGTCTGAATGTGACTGTCTAATGCTTTATGTAATCACCCTTAAAAATTCAATTGCGTGTCTTGCAGCGTAAGTAGTATATTTCTTTGCAGAAACTTCGAAGTTTTATACGGAACTGATGGGAGTAAATATCGTTAGAATACCAAGATGTCTAACAATATCTGCCAATTACAAGCCGACACTTTGACTGGTTGTTACTTGTTATAACTCACTCGTTATGACATCTATATCAGGTGGTTACAGATAAAGATATCGTAACTGAAAGGGTATCATTTTGAAAATAAGTGAAGAAAGTATTTCATGTGAATTGATAACAACATTTATGTGTTCCAATCATACATGACAAAAATAGCTTTATGTGTTTCCAACGCAATAATTGGTAATTCGGCTTTCAAGTTGAGGCTTGCTTGTAGATGATAAGTGATATGCTTTCTTGCATGCATTTATGAATTAAGCTGGAATGCTGTTAAATTCACAAGCGATATCCTTAAGTTCGAGTTTGAAACATCGTGGATAAAATCTTTACCATTAAAGTTGACCTCGTCATCCAAAGAAGAAATACGCTGTTATCAAGTTAGGCAAGAGGCCTGGCCTGCGTTTATCGATCCATTTGTGTGAAAAATCCTGTTCTGCATACTGCTGTTGGATACATCCACTTATTCAAAACTCACCCATATCGTTTCTCACCGTTTTTAATGCTTACGGATTCATTCTGAAACATGAGTGTTGAAGAAGTAAAGCAACTTAAGAAAGAGTTCTGTGCGCATGAAGTTGCATTTGAAGTGAAATAGTTTTGACTCCACAAGCAACCTCGATGTCTTGGTCTGCCTTCAACTATTAACTACCAGCCTAACTAAAGTCGTTTTCTTCACTTTATTTCGCAGTCATATCTTTTTAATAATTACTTGAAGGATACTTTATTTTGACTTTTTTTATAGGACTCAAGAATAACGAAACTTATACCTTATATTTTTACTTAAACCTTACTTTCAAAAAAAAAAAAAAAAAAAAAGAAAAGAAAAAGAAAAAGAAAAGAAAAAGAAAAATGAATAAAAAAATAAAAAATAAAATAAAATAAAATAACAAAAATTATTAATCATCACTTGGAAATAGCACGTATTGTGGAGATCGGAAGTCTTTATTATCGTGAGAATACGATTTCGGAACCATTCCATACAAAACTGTTCCTTATTTATCTCAACCGTACGGTACACGAGTATACGCAATATATTGCGAGCAGTTTATTGCTATTCTACTCAAAATATGTCCGGCCAATCTTTAAAAAAAATATGCAACCATCAAGAAGCCTGTTAAAATACGACCTCTGAATAGTAGTATTTCGACCCTCTTCAAATTCTGGACTGCATAGTTGCATGAGTGGTCCAAGAATTTATCCTTCCCTCCACCAGGTAGTCTATGCGCGCTTTGTCGTATTCAATGTAACAAATAATTTAAAGTAATTACATACGAACATAACTTAAATTTCTTACCTCTTAGTTGGAATAATTAAATATTGCGTGAGTAGCCACTGCAGCAATAAAAGTACGCACAACAGAGTGCAAAACTACATCGCGATATTCATTGACGCAACCACCAGGAATCACAGATCGGTGGGGCCATTATTTGCTATCCCAGCCCATGTAAGTGCCCCCTCTCCTCAGTAATGGTCTCCTTCGACGATATTTGAAGCAGCATATCTCTGGCTCTCGCCATATAATTTCTCTTTGAGAATAGTTCTGGATGATAAATTGAGACTCATTCGTAAAGATTAAGTGGCCCTAATGGCTTCTTTCGATGTTCGTGGCGCCAATTTAACCGCGCTCTGACATGCGATGGTGACAAAAGAACAGAAGCCACAGGTCATCAGGCGTACACTCCGCATTCATGCAATCGACGCGACACAGTTGGGCGGAATATGGTTCGTGTTGCAGCAGCATAGCGATGCGATGCCAGCTATCGTGCTGTTAGCTATCTACGGCGCTTTACGCATAGCAGCAGAAAGCGATCATCTGGCTTTGTGATAATCCTCCATCATCCAGACCCCTGTTTTCTACAGTGATTTTGATCGCTTTGGTAACAATTCCACCGCGTATTAATGACACTGCATTGAGCATTCAGCTCTCTCACAACAGCGTATTCTCTTGTCCCAGTCTGCAACAAGCCAACAGCCTTCCCTCGCATTTCACCATGCAAATGGTGTCTTTGGTTCATGCTTTCTGCTTTGGCTGTCTCAGATTACAATGCACAATCGCTGCTTGTCAACTGACTCATAGGTCTGGCATGCCCATTTTAAGGCGCTGTGGGGTATTGCGGGATTGCGTTTTATGCGGATTTTGGTTACTTATTTGCATTCTTCGATGCCACCACTACCTCATACGTAAAGTATAGTCACCCTTTTACATTCGTATTTTATTTTTAACGTTTGTTTCTTATTTTTTATAGTACGAGTTATAAGGTATTTCTCCCGCTTTTTTAGCATGCCTTCGTGGTGTAATGGCCAACAAACTCACAGCGTATTCGAGATGTCCGAGGTTCGAGTCACGGCGAGGGCTTTGCTCCTTTTTCATGTATCCTGCTTCGAAATAGCCTAATATCTGTGCAGTGGCACTCGAACTAAAAAAGGTGGTGGATGATGATTCTCCACTAGGCGACTAGGTAACCTAATCCTCAGTCGTCCTTTAAAAAAGGGGGAGTATATAAGGTATTTCTCTGGCCTTCTAATCAAAGCTTTCGTAGTGTAATGGCCAGCACAATCAGCGCGTATTCCAGAGGTCCGAGGTTCGAGTCCCGGCATGGGCATTGCTCATTTTTCATGTATCCTGCTTCGTAATAACCTAATGTCACTACAGAATATAATTTAATCTCGCAGTTGAATAGAAGTGCAATTTGTAAATATTTATTAATTGTGATTATAGATAAATAAAGAATAAGTTTTATGATTAAAAATGCATAATTTGCAATGTTTTAGACAGTATGCTTGTTAGTGGAGACTGACTGCAATTCTGAAAGCAAAGATTTGGTTTCTGTTATGTCGAAGACTTTGCGATGTGTCTTGTCGTTTTCCTTTCTTACGGATGCAGTATGGGTCATCTTTTGCTGTGTGCCCTGATAAACATTCTCTGTGAAGAAATGGTTAAATGATCAGAGGGTTTGACCAGCTTCCTACCGATTGTTTGAACATCAGATAATCAGATGTTAAATAATGTTGCCAAATCTTTTAGTAGAGCTGTAATCAAACATTTTGTAAATAACTGAAACTCCGGCACAATTCAATTCAATACCATTTCAGTATCACAAGTTATTTCAACCTACACAAAATCATGAAGTAATATCTGAAATAATTTATCTAAACGTATATCTGTCTCTACGATTAGCATTATTATGTAAATACTTATATTTACAACAATATTAAACTCATTTGCAACAATATCAAAATTTAACACATTTAAGTAGTGTCTTTGGTCATCCTTCCGATTCGCACTGATGAAAGGATGTTTAATGAGTATATTCTTAAACGTAGGTAACAGATTACTTTTTAGTGTTAATGAAGCTTTAGATTATTTCGGTGTATTTATTTCCACAATGTTTTTTCTTAACGCGATATAAATCTTTAAATATTAATCAAACAATGCCATAATACAAATTTTGCATCTATACGATTTTGTGTTCTCTATAGCTCTGCAGCCTTAGATAATATTCCAAACAGCTTAAAATTTGATAAGTTTATAAAATGCATGTGATGCATTTAGAGCGCGTTCCGAGCTACTACATTAAAAAACTCTAATAAAATTCCTGCAATGCGTAGTATTTCACATATTTCTTTATTTTACAGACGTGACGATGATAGACGTGAAACTATCCAGGCGCTTGAATCAGATGGAAGCTTTTTCAGTAGCACATCTCTCTTTTATTCTTGGTCTTTCACCCTCTTTACACAAAGTAAACATCTGAACTGGCTTCCTACCCTTCTGTGCCTTTTAGAATTTGAAATAAGCTTCCGACTTTACATATTCCATCAAATTTTCTTGTGTATTTCTGAAACATTTTCTTTGACTTAGTATGCTTATTCACCGCACTTTCCGCCCATTTCGACTAGTATCAAATCTCAGAAGAGAATGTTTTACAATACATATAGAACCTTTTGTCAGAAGGTATAAAAAAATATGACGTTTTCTGAAATATAATGTTACGAAGGATGGCTGAGAATATTTCAAGTTTTTAATATTTCATTCCTGTCATGAAATGCTAAACATATTTCATTCATGTGCTATAAGTATGACGTAATATATATATATGAAGAGAGTTTTAATCTGCCGTTATAGAAGTAAGAATATAACATACTTATTTGAATCTGAGATGTAACTCTTTTCCTATATAAATGTCTGTAAAAACAGTTCACCATAGATTCGGCATGCTAAGAATATTTGCTAATTTCATTGTAGATTTTGATTTCTTTCCTTTTATTCCTTTACAATTTAAAGTCCCCCCCCCCTGGGAACTGAAATTAAGGTACGAAACTTATGGCCGATGGCATCCTGGAATTGTAGAAGTATTGTATATCTCTGCATGTTCACTTTTTCTCTTTGTGTATGACATTAATAGAAGAAGCAAATTCCGTAGAACCCAGAACTGAAAATATAAATGATAAGTATTAGGAATAGGCGTAACACAAGGTAACTGGCAAGACAGCACTTTTGTACGTTCAGTAGAACATTCTCAATTTGCGAAATATTAATATATACATTATGCGACATAGATAATATATATATACATCTATATAAATAAAGAGGAGTATGCGTGCGTTTATCGTTTTACACAAATCTATACTTTTTCCCCGATCTTGATGAAATTCGACACACTTGACTTTCGAAATAAGAGGAATATCACTGTCAATATAGGGTTTCTCAAAAACCAACCCACTGGCTAAATATTCTTTATATACATATATTTTACGATAATTTAGCGAACTTTTGATTAACTAAGCTAGTTATTAACAACTAAATCTTTGATTTAAAAATTTTGTGTTGCTGCTCTACGAAGCATAATGTTTCAACTAACATTAAAAATTTAACTGGAAATTCATCGATACAGAAGTTGCCACTTACCAAAAAGCAGTATATTTGTCTTCCGAATTTAATAAACGAACTCAGCGAAAAAAAGTGTTGTGAACGTCCAAGTTAAAATATTTTTAAGAGTGTTAGCATTCAGCAAAGAGTAAGATACTTATTTTTTTTTAATTGATTCAAGTAATTAACAAACTAAGCAATTTAAAATCGATAAACTTAGATTCATTTCAGTTATTATTGAGTACTTCTTGGAAGCGTATGTAGTATACCGTTGGATATATATATATATAAAATGAAAATTGTCCGTTCGTTATTTTTGTTTGTGTATGTGCAATTCATGTAAATGTACAGCTTTATATTTATCTTGATGAAATTCTACACAATACCGTCAAAGTAAGAGGAAGGCGTCTGCATAAGATTTCGAAAAACCAAGCTACGGTGTCAGAATTTCGGGTATTTATATATTAGAACGGTACATTCACAACACATCTTACGTACACATTACCCATCTCAGGTTCACCAACATTGCGTTCACGTTGTCAATGGAAGTCATACATGCTGCTGAAGAAGGAATTCATAATTGTTTTTTACAAAAAATAAGTATTGGTATTTTTGCATAATTTCAATTTTTAAATCGTGTAATCTAATTTAAAATGACTTCGCCACTATTGCATATACACTATGAATTCTTACGAAAACCATTAGGTGGCGTCGTGTTTGTTTAATCTTGAGAAAACGTAATTAAATTTTAAAAACTTAAATTTTTATCACCCGTTGCAGACTTAAAACTGATAACTCGACAAGAACAAAAAATATGTCAGTGTACACATTCTAATTTTTTATCTGAGAAGCAGCTGAGAGTTAACGGGAGACGGAGACACTATTATTCTATCAAGAGGTTAGGTAGTATAGTCTCGCGTGCTAGCATATCTGACATTAAGAAGTAATGCATTAAATAAACATTGTAAGATATTGTTGCTGTTAATTTTGAGGGCATAATTACATAATTAACATAATTATTACATTATTTCAGATAGTCAAATTACTTTACAGCAGAACATACACTTAAAATAGTACACATTGTAAATATGCTTTACAAAAACACCCCTTTACGAACTTTACAGAAATTTACAAACGTATATTGCGAGATATCCAAAGACAGTAGTAGTACAGAAAGATAATCTAGACATATCTGAGATGCAACGAAGCTAATGTTTTGATCGTTTTTGCAACGAGTCCTACATATATTTGTAAATAATTTTCTTCTATTTACAGAATTAAGAATTGCGTCTTTAAGCCTAACCTAACGTGCAGCAACGGCATGAGCGTTTTCTATTTATTCAATGAAAACTCCCCCTTTGTGATCCTTTGGAAAACAATGAGTGAATTGTTAGAATTCAGTTCGCTGCTGCCGATTCTTTCTACGGTAGATTTTCTGACGTTAATTAAAAAAAGAAATAAAGAAAAAGAAAAAAAAAAGAAAGAAATTTTGATAAACAATATCTATAATCCATCACGAAAGTTACCAATGTGAAGTATATAGCAATCTCTCAATCATATTCATCTTATTTCCTGACATATGGTTTTGACTCCAAAAAGTGGTCCGAAGTGGAGATTGTATAAATAGAAACACATCTTATAAACTACTTTCAAAATGTATTTTACTTTCATTTATTTTATTTGTTCTTAACTTGATAAATTTAACACATACATTGGGAAATAATTCTTCAGTGTGTTTTCTCATATATATATATGTGCTACAGCCACTGCTTGCAAAACTTCAACTAATAAGAAGGCAGTGAGAAATTAAGACATCCCCGTGTAAAATATTTTCTCGTGTAAAAATTTTCGGTTAGGTTCTTTCCTGAGAAACGTTTTCCATTCCTGGGAAAATATTTTTTTACGTTTTCCACTGCGAACGCAAGTTGCCTCTCTAGTGTGGTAAATAATGCAAGAGCAGCACAAATTCCTTGCTGATTTAAAAAAAAAAAAAAAGATATGAAGCAGAGAATGAATTTCAGAAAGTCCTTTTTGCCCGATGACAAAATTGACTAACCGCAAAATTTTGAAGGGAAAATAAATTTTTTGTGCATGCATTTTATCTTTTTCATGAATCAATTAAACCTGATTTAAGAAAGTGAGAAAAATTAGTCTATCGTATGAAAAATAAGCTTTATATAAACGCTGAAACTTACACTACATGCATTTAAACTAGATTTAAATTTAAACTAGATTCACTTAAACTAGAATTCAACTTAAACAAGATTCGCCTCACGAAAATGAGAGGTGAAAAAGCTAAATTCAAGTGTCGCATAAAAGTAAAATTAATTAGAAAAAAAATTTGAATTTTAGCAGTTTTGGAAAATGTAAACTGAAACCAATGCTTAACGTTACATCAGAGCAGTCAGAGTTGATGTTTTGACGAATAAAATAGATTTTTCAGAAATCTGTATTCGATCTATTCGTGTTTAAAAAGATATTACGCATCGCTTCCAAAAAATATCTAATTTTTATCCCATGATGATGGATTTTCTGCATTGATATATGATTAACTTGGCAGTGAAAAACAACTTTAAATCATGATGGATTTCCTGCAATGATATATGATTAACTTAACTGTGAAAAATTACTTTCAATCAGACCTAATATTTTCACGAGTACGTAAAGGTTAATGTCTTGTATATCTATTAAAAAGCAACTGATAAAATTTTATAGCTTGAATTTCAACTTAATTTGAAATCTAACTTTCTTAAAATAACTCCATATATTTGCAACCAACCAAATGATAATGTGGTTGCATAAAAATGCCCTATATAATCTCAAGAGATTTCTGCTTTTATAAAGCTTTTATAAAACAGGACGCTCTTCTCATGAAACAGACTGCTCTAGATATTAGGAGAATAACCTCCTATTTATTCTAGGAAGAATGGATTATATTTTGAGGGAAAATAATAATAATTAAAATTAATTTTGAATATGATTAGTAAATAAACACGTAAATCTTCCGTTTTAAATTGGAATTTTCTCCGGAGATTTTTATTATTATTTTCTCAGCTAATTTAAATACCTCTCGTTAAGAAAATTTGAATAAGCATTCAATGAATTGAATTTGTTATAAAAATCTTACTCCCTTTAAAACTGATTCTGTAAATAAATTAAAACTCTAACTATCGGGATCAATTCCGGCCATGCCCCGTCTGGGTCTAGACAATCCCAGCTAACTGAGTTACTATTTTTCTGCTTTACTCTAAAACATGTGATGGCACACGCCATAAAACATGTGATGTGAAGTATTTATTTCAGAAAAGAACTATTTTAGTCCCGTTAAACAAGATGCAAAACATACTTATTCCAACGAAACTGAGTGAATTTTTTAGAAAAGTTTTCTGCATTTCATGCATTCGAGAACAGATGAAATAAAAATGAAATGCGCGCAACGAAAGAAACAATCGCTCCTTACATAAAAAAGTTCACAGGGAGCAACTGAGCACTTAAGACATTTACTATTAATTTATATTTAGAACTCACTGGTGGGTGCCAGTTCACCAAGAACTTTCCCCTTGGGTGCATCAGACTGAGCAACCAATATTACTCCCAAGAAGAGAGAGAAAGACAATACGTAACACAAGTATAGTCAAGAGTATACACAAGCTTTAAAAGAAAACTGAATACACATATTTACTTTCTATTTTACAGTTTCCCTCCTGTGCTTTTCTGTCTTATAGCCTCCAAGACACAAACGTTTTGCGGGAAGAGATTTTCAGATTTAAATTTCTTATGTGAAGAGAGAATGAACATAAGGTCATCATAGTATTTACTTTGTTTCCTGATTATTTAGACTACGGCAAATGTCAGAGCAACTAGCTGGTTTCCCGAGATTTCAACATGGTTCGAACTAACCGCTCTGCATTTAGTGGGCTTTTTTTTAGAAAAGAAGCGCTTGTATAGATACGTTTATGATTCCAAAGGCAAATTTAAGTATACTTTCCTTTTATTAGCCTTCATAAAGTATAATTTGCCAAATATTTAAGGGTGCTATGTTATTGATATGTAACGATATATTATTGAATTAAACGAGTAACAGGCGCTTGATACACTTGTTGACCTGACGTAATTCATTTTATATTGGAAACTAATACATTTGTCAGTATTCTTCTAAATTTAATTTTTGCGTCTGAAAACTATGCACCCTATATTTTAAGACTTTCATAATTTAAATAAAAAATTACTATTGTCTAAATTAATCAATAACGAGTTTAATTTAAATTGGTTTTGAAAAAAACAAGATATCTGAGTTCTATTAAAATAGAGTTTCGTATAAATGTTGTCCTTGTAATAGATATTTGTGAAATTATGAAAGAGTAAATTTTACTTACTATGAATATACAACAACTTTTTAATGTTTCTAGCGAATGCAAGCACTAAATAAAATAATACCATAACTAAGGGAAATTATATTTTACTTATATTTGTCAAAAATAACCGTGACGTATTTTCCATAAAAATAGCTTAGTTTTTGAGTTGTTTGCATCCGCATGCATATAGCCGCCGTGGAATTATTTGTAATGCTCAAAGAAAGCATCATTACAAATAAAACGAGGAGAAATATGAAATGATTTTATTAGTACATTTTAAAGCCTACTCTTAATTTTTTTAATTTATTGTAAACTTCAATTATTTTTAAAAACAATCGCTTAATCTTGATTTTCTTACTCACGAGAACTGCTATTATATATAACACAAACAGTAACATTTGCAAGTATCCAAGATAGGCATCACTAGAAACTACAAAAGGAATAACTTCAAATGATTTTAGTTAGCAGAATTTTTGGATTTACCTGGTAGTTTACCTTGTGTGTGGAATAAATATTTATTGTGATATTAGTGACTAGTATTGCGCGATAAGGGAATCTGCCATTTAATACTGCATATTGCAAAGATACTTACTTAATACTGCATGCTTTAAAAATTAAAATGCTGTCAATAAGAATATTCTAAAGAACAATATTTATTAGAAATTACAGAAAATTAATATATTTTTACTTTTCTGCCATATTAAAGAGTCCAGTTTCTCACTTCTTAGAAAACTGCTAGTTCTGCCGTAGATGAATTCCAGGCGATTAGAAAAATCTAGTTGGCTGAATGAGATTTCCTTGAGTACAAAGAATATTACTTGGCACATTACAAAAAATTACGGAAAATTTTGTTAGAAAATCAGCCACGAAAGTATTCATTGTCTAAAGCAGTATGTTTAATTTTATAATCTTATACATAGCATAACGCCGGAAATTAAAGTCAAATTTTTCAGAATATTTGGATGTGCTCGTCTGTTTGACCTTATTTCATCATTTTGAAGAAATCAGCGTTAGATCCGACAATAAATTTCTTTTCTGCTTTTAAAATAATGTATTCTAGTCACATACGTTATATTTCAGCAACTGAAGTACTTTTATTTTGGGGCCTACTATCTTTATATTTCTAACTGTAACAATTGAACGGACGCCTAAATGATCTCAAAGATTCAATAGCTTAAGGATACTTGAGATTTCAAAAGTTGTCTTTCAAGTATACTTATTGAAATGACAAGTAAAGGTTCTTTGAAGGGCAAGGACTGATATAATGGCATCCATTAATGTGCAGATCGATAAGCGTATTTCCTCAGGAATCCATTTCACTTTATGCAAACGCAAGCCTCCTAAATAGACGAAGACAACACGTCCTCCTCTGATTTCTGATGCATAAAAGGCCTCAGGGATAGTTAATAGTAAACGCATTCTGAATGATTCTCAAAGAGAGCTATAAAATGTAAATCATTCTCAATATTTGAATGTCCGGTCAATGTACATTATACATTACACTGAAACCAAAGCTGAAATTATTAGCAAATTGACCTTTTCTCTCAATTTGTTTATACTTTCTTGAACCAGTTAAAAGCTTATATCTAATGAAGAATGCCAATATCCTTTTCATTTTCAGACAAAATATTATTACAAAGAATATTTTAAAATAAAGGTTAGAAAACACATATTAACTTCCTTTAAATATAGCATTATAAATTTTAATCAGAATTCCATAACAGGGAGCTTAATTTATATAGATAATTCGACGCCAAAAATTTAAACAAAATGTGCAGTATAATCTGAAATCATATACCGAAATAAAACCGCTATCCATAAAACATCCGTTATTTAATACGTAAGTTTAGACCAATTTAAACTGAGAATCTTTCGCTTCCATGAAAAAATATCATTTTTAATGGACAGTGTGTTGAATAAAGGTTTAAATGTTTATTTTCGTTTATGGAAATATTTATTTTCAAAAATTTCATAAGTAAGATATAATACCAATATATGTAAGAAAGCCCTTTTATTTTAAAACTTATTGTTATATTAAAAAAAGTATGTGAACTTTGATTTATCAAATGCTAATCAATATTTTCTAAATTATATTATACATTCTTGAAACATTTGTTATAGGAGATGCATAGAAGGAATAACGGAAGATCAGTCTATGCATGTAAACACCTAAGTATATAAAACTTCGTTTAACTGCTTCAAAAGCTTTTGATTAAATGCTTTATTGAATAATGCCTTATTTTACATGTATATTATATAATGCTACATAACTATTTTTCTAAATCAATAATACATTTGCCGTTCTTCAGAGTTACGTGTTCAAAACTGATTTTAATTTGTAATTTTAGTCAGGTTTATAGTATTAAAAGGGGGTAAGTAATGAAATGGCTACATTCCTATTACAAATTGTTTGATGAAAGTTAAATGAGATTTAATCTTAACACAGCAATATTTTCTACATTTGAACCAATGTCACTTATTTTATGACAGATATGAATCCCGGACTTCATATCTTTAGAACAAAAAGCCAATTTTATGAAATCGAAGAATATCATCCATTTTATCGTCAGTTCAATAATATACCAATAAATTTTCTATATATCTAACTATATCACATGAAATCTCCAGATTTAAATCTCTTTATAATGAACTGAGATGAGAATCCTTCAGTCAGTCCATATAAAATTTATATTGTATATTAAAATTTAAATTAAGCATGTTTTGACTGAAATGCATTAGATGTTTCACGTTTCAGTGATACAAGGATGTTTATTATTTTACTCTCAGATAAAGAGTCGATTTATACGGATAGTATCAAAGCAAGTGAAGTTCTTACACTGTTACTTATCTTCTTTTCAGAGTAATCGGATGCCATAAAAATTGTTAAAGATTTTTTTTTATTCTGAATAATGTAATCTGAGCATCTTATATAACCAAGAACTCCTTCCTTCACTTTTAAATTATAAAACATTAACTTGTCTGTCATGTTTAAATTATTCTGTTGTTAAGTCAAAAAATGAAGTAATGTCGCATAGCGAGGATAAATTTAATGACTCAATTACGAAATGATATGCAGATTTTTACCAAGATAATAACAAGAACTCCAGCCCAGGACGATAACAGATTTATTAACTTTTGCTTTTAAAGATGAAAAAAATAATTTTACCTAAAATTTAAAAAGAGTCCAAAAGGATTAGATAACATCAGTAGCAGCTTATTAATGAAGACAAGAAAAATTGAGAAAATTCCTTAATTTGAAAATATTTGCTTCACATTTCTGAAACACGATGACTTGAACAAAATCTCATAAAAAACCTAAAATTGTGAAAGATGATATAATGCTAGACAGTAATCAATTAAATCTGCACTTACACAGCAATGCATTATTTTTCTAATACATATACTTAAAAATATCAAAACTCATAGAATTATTTATTCACAAAATATAAATGACTTGCCAAAAAAATGGAAACTATCAGAAATATGCTTTTAAAATTTCACTTATGAATTTCAAAAGATTTAATTTGGTCTATTGCGAATTTAAGCATAATATATCTTCCTTAAACAGGCGTTAAACACGTTTTTCATTTATTCAATGCCTACTTGATTTGTAAGTAAGAATCAGGAGTATTTACTTTAATATACTTTAATCAATATCTTTATTCATTTATTTATTATATAAATGTATGCAATAAAAATTGAAAAAGACGTAGCATTGGAGAAATGTTGATGGCGTAGAACTTAGTAGATAGCTTAGAACGTGTATCCATATTGAAGAGGAAGAGAAGAAAATTTAATATTCATTATTATTTCATTGACATTTTTGGACACAATTCACTTGGCACTCTAATCGTGTCTATTTCCAGAAAATTTACATTATAACAGTTGCGATAGAAAGAGAGCACAACGAAATAGCGTCATTACAGTTTCACTGCAGAAACCTAAAACCCAAAGTAAGATGTGTAATCCAAACGTTACAGGTATTCTAAAAGAAATATATAAAAATGAGTTGGCTTAATATAAAAGTTATTCTAAAGAAATATATAAAATATTTTATTCTAAAAGAAATATATAAAAATGAGTTGGCTTAATATTTCAGTTTAGTTGTTTCCTTTGTATGTCGACATAATTTTCGTATCTTTTAATTCGAACTTAAAGATTTAATCAGTAGATTACTTAGTAAGAATTCCGTTACTGATAACTTCACGTTCTTATACACAATAAAACGTTTCCTACTAAGCTCACATTTAAGTTAAGAGAGCAGATAATATTCACTTGGAGCTATGTCTGAACTGCAAGTGGCATGGACAATTTTCTGAAACCTGTATTTCTGTACTCTATCTCAGTCAACGACAGCTGTATGAAATGAAAAATTATCATGAAGAAAATGAACGTCTTAGACCAAAGTTATAAGTCTTTTGTCTTTCATTTCATTTTGTAATTGATATTAAGGACTTGCGCAATATTCCTGTTTCATGGAATATTTCTTTCTTTAAAATTTGAAGGTCGATGATTGATTCGATGAAGAACTCTTGTCCCATACAAATTGTAGCAGTAATCACTTTTGTTAAATTGCTGCACGTTTATTTTCCCGGTGTCACCTCTGTTTTTTTTTTAAGTCCAAATCGACGTTGGCCTGAAAGGGCTTAAGTCTCGAAATGGAATTTTGTGCTGAATCATTACAAACGTCTGAATCGCTTTTAATATTATTTTCACCAAATATTATCGATCTGTATTATATTTAAAGAAACTAAATAATGAAGAATTTGCATGAATGTATTTATGTTTCTAGCATTATGAAAAAACAACGGTACCTAAAGTCATCAAATTTTGAATAACATAGATTTCTACCCGAATATGGCTACCTGGAAGCTCGAATCGGGAATATGGAATTTGTTTTATTGTCTATTCATAATTTGTAAAACAGTAACGAAATTTGATTAGAAAAACTCATTAGTTTCATAGCCAGGAGGGGCAACACTGTGCGGGATACAACTGCCTAATGAATGAATAGTTCGAGCTCCAGGGCATCGGAACTGCGCATCCAGCAGATATATATATAAGGAGCTGTTCTTGAACTGATGTTAAAATTTTCTGTTGCGTTGCTATTTAGGATACCTTTCAACGATTGAAAAAATGCCTCGCCACAGGATTCGAACTCATTACGAGCAACTGTCAGAGTTTGAAAGAGGTCGTATCATTGGATTGAAAGAGGCTAGTTGGGCAAATCGGAATATCGCTCGTCAGCGACGAATCCCGCTTCCAATTGCATCGTAACGATCATCGAAGATGTGTCTGGAGACACCCAGAGGAACTTGCCGATCCCACTTTCACCACTGCACGCCACACAGGCCTTCAACCAGAGTTATTGTCTTGGGTGCCATTTTCCTTGATAGCCGGACCTCTTTGGTCGTCAATAGAGGTACACTTACAGCACAGAGGTATGTCAATGACATTCTGAGAGCTGTTTTGCTACCTTTCCTTTTGCAGTATCCTGGCCTTATTTTTCAGCAAGATAATGCCAGACCACGTACGGTATATGTTGTTTGAAATGTCTTACAGCTTGTCAAATGCTTCTTTGACCAACCAGATCAGATGACATAGCCTGATAATTGGAGCACATTTGGCAAGAAATACCGCAGGAAATAATCTGGGAGCTTTATCAGTCTATGCCACGCCGTGCGGCAGCTTGCATCCAGGCTACAGGTGGGTCAACACCTTATTGAGCTCGTTACTTTGTAACTCTGAAATATATCATTCAGTTGTTCTGAAATTTTAAGAATTTTCTATTCTGTACATAATCTTCCTCTCCACCAATTTCTGTCTCCGTCGGACAACTCAATCTTGGTGGATCGACTTTTTGTTATACATATTTTTATCTTCAGCGCGCGAGATTGTCTAACGGAAATTCTAAAGGTATGTTGTTTTTTTAATGTTTTTAGCTCCGAATGGCGTTAACCCAATGCTGTCGAAATGTGTATGTATCTGTAAATGAAAACAGCGCCCAATTGGGCGTAATATAAAATCTGAAAGTTTTCAGATTTCTTTTAAATTTATATATTCCTCCAAATCATGGACTTTCTCTTCAATAGATAAAAAAGAGCTTTAGTTTCATCATCTGTTACGCCCGAGTGCAAAAACTGTTCTAGCATTTACACTGTAAAGGACGCTCCTGAATTACTGGCAGAAAACCCTCGCCATCTTATAGAGATAGTTTTTCTGTGAAAGTGGTTATGTTTTGCGGAATGTAGCTGTTTTTTAGCTATAAAGTAGTGCTATTATATCCTTCGTTTTAACCTTTTATCACTCATTATTTTGTACTTGATGATAGTAAAATATTCTGAAATCAATCACTCCAATGACAATCCTAAAAGTGAAATACGTGTTTCTATCCCTATATGCTGTTCATGAAAGAGAAGTACCATGAAAATAAGCATCCAAACTTTGGTTTATTTTAATAGTGTTTAGACATTTTTTAACCAAAACTTTAACGGCTGTAGGGTATTAAACCTTTCAGAAAAAATCTATTTTATTCAAAAAGTTGTCGCAAAAAATTAAAATGATTACGCTGAGAAAAGTTTTCAAGCTTACGCATTCAAAATTTTCCGCTCTATGCCTACTAAAGAAATTTATTGTCTAACAATTTTTAAAATGGAAGACCGAGAGCTTCTTTATCTTACTATTTAATTTACGATTCTATGTCTTTCCATGCCGTTCATTTATTCCTACAAGCAACTGCAACCTTACTGATATGCTTGTCTAAATGTGTACGTATTAGAAGTTAGTAATTTATTTTAGAAAATTTATGTATATAAAAAACTCGGAAGCAAAGAAAATAAACAAATAAAATGAAGCTACTAATTTTACATCACACTATTTGGGAAAGACTGTAATTAGGAACTTATGTATATTAAACAACTTAAATACCTTTCAAGCTAATGGAATACTCACATAAATTACGCATTATAATTCATGAAATAATAATTCCTACGCAAATTTACTTCTTGAAAACATATAAT
Source organism: Stegodyphus dumicola (assembly GCF_044657685.1). Taxonomy (NCBI): domain Eukaryota; kingdom Metazoa; phylum Arthropoda; class Arachnida; order Araneae; family Eresidae; genus Stegodyphus; species Stegodyphus dumicola. The sequence continues at coordinate 89,641,762 of NC_140772.1, read as the reverse complement.
TCGAAACCAATATCCTTCCCCAAAATGATTTATGTGATGGAATAGTTTTTCATTTAAATTGTATTCTGCAAAATTCAATGCATCGAAATAAATCTTGTTTTGTTAAAAAGATCATACAGCGGAAGAAGCTGAACTTCTCTTCCTTCATTCGATTCAGATGGCGATATTAAATATTCTTCTGAGTATCGAAGCAAGGAACAAGAGGAAATTTCATCTGAGGACAACCTTCATTAAACTCGAATATAGGCACAGAACTCGAAGATGAGTTCTGAGCTCCATGGAAAGGGCTCTGCTTGATTGTGAGATTAAGTTTTGTATCATCGAAACAGAAGAAAATAACTTCAAGCTGACGACAGAAATCTTCAGGAAAAGTTATCAAATTCGTGACTTTCATTCTGGAATGCGGAGCTGCCTATTTTCGAGGAGAAAGCTCTAACGATTATTGCTTTTCGAACGGGATACTCAATCAGTTTTGTGCCTGCGTATGAAGGGATATTAGCTCAATTTTGTAATTAACTGCTTATGTAAAGACACTAGGCAATAAACATGGTTTAATAGGGATAAAAAGGGCATGACGTAAATACATTCTTAAAAATTACTAAGAGAAATTGATTAAACATTATTTATTGCATTCTAGAGCCATTAGGTTAATTTGAAGCAGGGGATATGAAAAATATGCAACGCTCTCGCCGGGACTCGAACCTGGACTGCTTGAATTCACGCCGAGTGCGCTACCATTACACCTCGAATGCATGCTAGAAAAAGAGGGAGAAAATACCTTACATACTCCCCTTGGGAAACTGGGAATTAGGAGACCCAATTGCCAAATCTTTGTGGTGACAAAGCATTGTCCACCATCTTTTATTTCAGGTTTCTCTGTAGATGGGGCTCAAACGTGGACATCTCGAATACGCGCTGCGTATGCTACCGTTACACCACGAAGCCATGCTAGAAGAAGGGAGAAAATACCTTATGAACATTATCTCTACTTATTACAAAAAGTAAAATACTACTACATTAAGCACAAACACTAAACTACGTACAACGATAAACACAAACAATATAGGTTACAACAAGAACACACAAAGCTACGGTTTATGTATTAATTAAACAGCAATACGAATGGTCTTATGTGTCTTATGTTGCGAATCAATTGGTATAGTATGCAACATTTTTAGATACATTTTCGGAATAATAAATTATGTTCAAAGACATCCGGATGCTATGATATATGTTTGGTAGATACAGATACTCGTAAATTAGTGCTATAACAATATACTGAGGGGACTGAAAGAATTTTAAAAGGACATATTTATGAAAGAAAATTAATGTCAAATTGGTGATATTATTAGTCTGGAGATGACATAAAAATTAATTGCATTGGTGAAATATAAGAATATTTATCAGGAGTAAAATTATAGAAAAAAGTCTAAACCTAAGACCAAACAAATAAAGATAGATAATAATAGGCAAATAAAGTATTATTAACGTGTGAAGAAAGAAACGTCTTATTTTTATTTCAAGCGGAACTTCCATTTATTTTAAACAAAGCATATTAAATGTGAAATTTCACTAGACATTCATATATATAGATATGCCTACATTTTTTATTTCCCTTTCTTATAACATTTTTTAACGAAGTTTTCGACTATTATTTTCCTCTTACGTGTGTTTCAATTAAGAGAAAACTTTAGAACAAGTTAGCAATAATTTTTTGTTGTAATAATGTAGTTTAGTATTGTTTAGTTGTAATATATTTTGTTTATAATGAATTTATCTTACTATTTAAAAACCGACAGTTCATAGTTGACTAAAAATCTAAAATTCTTCAAGTCTTGAACTTTTCGCTGTACCTATCTCTTATTGTTAATCCAGGGTTTAAATACTAAACTAGTTGTTGAATGAATACAAATGTAACAAAAGAGAAATATGATGCCACAATTTTTATTTGCTTCGAACGTTTAATGAAATGATCGAATGCAATGAAATTTATTAAATTAGTATTAGAGGGCAACATTCTTCATATCAGTGTTACGTTTTCAGGCTGTCCCTCATCAATGATGTTGTCATTCATTACCGTTACCACAAATTTATACATTATAATTATTCCTTCACTTTAGTGTTCAACGCTTAGTTTATATTAACTCACCTCATTACCAAGTGCCACTATTCAATTCAAGTTTCCTTACAAATATTAGAACAACATATTTTGACATTATTCTCGGCAAACACTCATTTCCCAATATTAATTTACTGCAATAACTGTAATTTCGTGAATCATATTCTATAATCAAATTTTTCTGTAAACATGAAGGCAAAATATTGAATTTATAGTCAAGTGTACATTTAAAGATGAACTCATCCTATAAATTTCTATTTGCTTGCCTGTTAGAGCTGCTACAAATTGTAAAACTGGTGCATTCTAGAATTATGTATCAGCAATAATTATCAGACAATAAAAGACACCATGTTTTATCAAGGTATTCAGTTTGATTAATTCGTATAAATATTTCCTTCTCTTGTTCATCTCTGATCGATACACAAACAATTCCGTATTATGACTGTTGCTAAACTTTTAGGGCTGCTATCATAAAATTATTATTTAATTCATTCCCATAAATAGCGTTATAATTCGTTAATCCTAATTTAACTGCCAAATCACGAATCATAAAAATTTAGTTGTTAATTACCGAAATTCAATATTTCAAGGTTTTCCCGTTGAGTACTTTTATCTTCCAGCATTGTGCTCAAATTAAATTATACATGGAACCTTTACGTTTTTATCGGGAGCGAAAATTCATTAAAAAATATGTTATGTCCTCTTCGAGGTTCAAAACATGGATCTTCCAATTACATGCTAGACGTACTACTAGTTACACTATCAGAGCAGGCTAGGAGGATGGAGGTAATTTCTTATATTCTCCTCCATTTGAATGACGATTGAGAAGAGAGGAATGATATAAAGTCAGCAAAATACAGATAGAAGCCAATTATCACTATATTTTAGTCAGGGACCACTGCAAAGCCATTTATTATCTTCGAGCAGGAATATATGAAGAATGGCTTAGCCTCATTTCAACACTGTATTTTGCGACTGCCACTAGGATGTGCTACTAATTGCACTCCCAAGAGTAAGCATAAGAGGATACAAAATTTTCTTTTACATATCAAATAAGCACAAGAGTGCAATTATAGTAATGTCGAACAGAAAAAAAAATTCTGAAACAGAAAACTAGGTCAGTGCTTTCGAATTATTAACCCCAAATAAAAATTAATATACTGATGAAGAATTAAGACTGAAGGAAGCCAAAGTGGTAAAAATGAGGCAGTGTGTGGTAATGATATTACAATTATATGTGTGTGGCAATGATATTACAAATATATGTGTGTGGCAATGATATTACAAATATATGTGTGTGGTAATGATATTACAAATATATGTGTGTGGTAATGATATTACAATATGTTATAGTAATGATATTACAAAGTTAGTTTCATCTCCGACTAAGGACATTAAAGGAAGATCCTGGATGCTGAAATGTGTATTAAATAAATTTGATGAGATTTTAATGTAATATTTTATTTCATAAAAGTAAAATAATTAAATTTAGAACTCGATGGTGTGAAATTATCTCAAATGAACACTCAACGTAATAGTTTACATTCATAGTTATATTAATCCGTTGATGAGTTATTACTGTTCACATCTGTTTTAGTGAAGTCACAAACATGTCAATGAAAATCCAATGGACTGTTTAATAAGCCTGTTTATAGCGATTTACAGAAGTACTAAACGTCTTATAATGACTATTTTCAGTATTAAATTTCAAATATTTACTAAAACAACGTTATAATTCGAACGGTTGAGTATGTTAAACTCGTAAATCATTTACCATTAGCGCAAGTACTGTCCAAATTTAGCCTTCAATGGATTCAGCAGGAACCAGTTCTCAGCAAGATAACGATGATCTAGTAGATGCTCTAGACTCTCTAGTAGTGACACATCAAACACTCTAGTAAGTCTCAGTTTAGGTCAAAGTTCTATAGGATTTTGCCGAGCCAAGTTTGATAAGGTAGAGTTTAATTTAAAATACAACTGTTCATAAAATTTAAGAATATTATCACACATAGTCTAAAAATTTAAGCAACGTACTAAAATATAACTAAAAATGAAAGAAATATTGCAGCAATGTTCTTCGTTAAACTGAATATTCATCGTCTAATTTTGTCTGAATATATTATTCAGCAGGAATCAGATCCCAGGCAGACAATGACAAATCAACCACTCTAATAGGTCTCAATTTAGGTTAAACTTCTATATTTCTCTATAAGGAGAAGGATGTCATCTTGAAGGACATTTCAAGAGAAATTGGATCAAATTCATATTAGGAAAATCTATGAAAGCGTTCATGCAGCCGATTCACTTTCTGGGATTTTGGTCCGGCAGGAAAGATATAATTGCGAACTTAATGAGGTATATCTTATATGCTGAAATTCAATATTTACTATTTGGGTTTTGAACAAAGTCATGATTATTTTTGGTTTACAATTCTTCTAACTCTTTCTTAATTCCCTTTATGAAAGTTTATAGGTTGTCTTTGTGCAGACTTGAGAATTTAGTACCATTTTTCACTTATACATATTTTACAGTTTTGCCATTTAATAACAAAAACATTCTTCATTAAGCAGACTTTAACAAGCATTCTAATAAGGTACACGCTGTGCAAGAAAGTAGGAGAGAGTTTTATGTCTCTCGTTCTACTGCGCCGAATGAAAACATTTAACTTAAGTTTTCCATGTTTCGAAAGCTCGACTTAGGATATATATTAGATTTATATATATCTTTGTCCAAACATAGATATTTTGACATAAAATTGAGCGAACGTTTTTTCCATATTTCAGTTCTACCACTCGAATGATGCCATAGTGCCAAATTCGTAAAAATCGTGCAAATAATTTTTTAAAATGTTAGCTCCTCAGTGTTTATTGAATTTGATATATATTTATTAATATTTCTTTTTAATTAAACTTATTTGATTCCGTCTTTCACAGTTCTAAATTTAGGTTCGATTCAAATAAAATTCGAAAATATTTTTTGATTTACTTTTTTAATTATTATATTTTAGTTATTTTTATAATTTTTTTGAAAAAACATTTTGGATGATAACATATAAAATTGATACCGTTATCTTAAGACAAGTGTATTTCTAGGCACACCTGCAAAAAATTAGAAAATTTAGAGTTTTTCATTCAAAATTCTCCATGAATACGTGAATTTATATTTCAGGTAATTTGGCATATTTGTTAGAAACGATAATAACGCCAAATATGGTTTATGATGTTCGTTAATATTATTTGAAAGAATGAATATTGCATCTTTTTTCCGTTCGCACACAATGAAAGGGAAATAGTTTACAATAAAACAAGAATTTCGCCAAGTGAATTATTCTAGGCGCAGAGTGAAAAACGTGCATAAATTTTTTAATTTCTCGATAAATAAAAAGTCGGTATGTTATTTCAGAAAAAGGTCCGTTTTTGAGTCATACCTATGTTAGAGCAATGCTATATATAAAGCTAATATGTATCATAAACCGCGCTTTCGAGACACGATAAACGCAAATTAGATTTCGTGAATCGACCAGTAGAGGAGGAAATTCAAAAAAACTCCCTTTTTTACAGCAGAACGTACTTACTATATTAATAAAACATCACAAATCCATTCATAAGTTTATTATGTTGATTTCTATCATATATACTCTTTTAAGTAAAAGGAAACCGCTATATATCGAAATTAATTAAATTAGTTAAAAATTACTCATACTTAATTCATTAGCATTGTTTATGACAGAGCGATGCTGAATGATTAAACATCCATTTCGAGGACCATTGCAGTGACCTGCTTCCTCGGACGTTACTCCCCTCGGTTTTTTATGTGAGTTTCTTTTAGATATTTTGTATACAAGAGCGAGTCCCGCAACGCTTAGCAATTGAAAAAGAGATTTTTAGGAAAGCTTGCTGTCGAATTTTGTTGTAAACCTTACTAAAAACGTACTTGGCAAAGAACGTTACTGGCTCGCAAAAGGTGGATAAAACTTCGAAATTAATAGTTTAGGAACTGCTTCATTATTACAAATTAATAATTTTCCGTACAGTTCTGATCCTGTAATAAAAGATATCATGTATATTAACTGTGAGGAATCCTATATATTTAATACTATGTAATGGTTACAGCCGAAAACATCGCGACAAAAACATCGAGGACGAAAACATCTGGGAGAAAACATCGCAGTTCTAAAACATCGTGGTTCAAAATATCGTAATCGAAAATAAAGCGGTTGAAAAACTTCGCAGTTTAAAATCATCAGTTTAAAAATATCGTGGTGAAAAATCAAGTACCTACAAATTATCGCATGATTATAACATCGCAGACATGAATTTTAAGGCTTTAATAATTGCAAATGGATATTCGCATAATGATTTATGTGCGCAAAATGGAAAGAAGGATAGTTTTCACATTCATATGTTTTATTAATTAATACACTTAAAAAAAGTAAAACACGAAATTTAAATAAAACAAGAAGTAATTTTTCTTATAAGAGTTTCAGATTAATATAAGTGAAGAAAATTATCTCATAATTAACTCAGCAAATATTTTTAGTTAATAAAAATATGAAAGTAAAAATTATCCTTCTTTACATCTTGCGCTCACAAACTATTATGCGAGTTTTTACAATTATCAAACAATTATTAAATTTTACAGTTATTAAAGCCTGAAAAACATATGTCTGCAATGTTATTGTCATGCGATGATTTGTAGGTACTTTATATTTTACCACGATATTTTCGTCGACGATGTTTTTAAATTGCGAAGTTTTTGAACCGCTTTATTTTCAACGACGATGTATTGTGACACGATTTTTTAGGAACTGGACGTTTCCTCTTTGCTTTACTTTCTCCAACGATGTTTTGTACCATGACGTTCTCCCCTTGCATTGTTTTCTCCGCGATGTTTTTGGTGGACACCCTATGTAATATAACTTTTAAATTTCTTTAGATACTCAGCGGAAATTTTAAGAAAATGCAACTTAATCCAAATGCATCAACAGCAAAATTACATATTTAATATTTATATTTCGTTACATTAAATCTTTTTTCATACAATAATTTTCATATTTAACCTGCAATTAATACACACACACACACTTTAAATAAATCCGCTCAACTAGGAAATGCAGTAAACTAGTTAAGCATCTCTAGCCAAGAATTAAATAATTGTATCATTTAAGTTTGTAACAAACGCGTTTGATGCTCCATAACTCAAGATTCCAACTTACGCAGCAAATTTATAATGCCGTTATGCACTATAAATTTACAGAATAAGAATACTAATACCGTTTTTTTACATATATGTCCTTATATTTTAAGCAAGATGTCATGCAATAGAACTTATCCTTCTGGAATCTCAGCGGGGTATAATAATTCAAGATTTTTATCTGTTAGTTTCAACATTTTTCTCTCTGGATAAAATGATAATGAGGCCAAGTTTTCGGTGTTTATTGCATTTTTCAAGTGTGATTCTCATAAAGGATAAAATGTAAGGCATTATTTTCAACATTCCCTTCCCTTTAATATTGTAAAAAGAGAGGGTTTTAATAATTTCATAATGTTTCTCTCAATGAAAGTTTCTGTTTTTATTTATTTTTCATTTGTTTATTTAATAATTTTTTATTTGTTTATTTATTTATTTATTGCTTTAAGCGTGTATCATGATTTTCAAGTAACTGAATACACCATATTTTTTCGAATCATAAGAATTAAGTTTTTATCTGTGGTTTCAGAGTAGTAGTTAAAGGAAATTTGATGAAACTCGTAAATCTAAAATCATCATCTTATGCATAAGATATTTTGCATATTAGATGCATTTTTCACCTAAAATAGGCAGAAAAATATGCTGGACCAAAGGAAATCTATATACTCCGTTTAATTTTTACATTTAACGAAAACCGTATCATTCTGGCATAGTCTGTTTCTAATGAACTGGACATATCATATCAAAGTTATAAAAATACACTGAGTTATAAAATTTATCTTTGCAAAACAACACAACTGAAGAAATAAGCCAGCTATAAAGTTGTACATTATATAAACACTATTTATGAAAACTGAGAATTGCAAGATGACCTATCGTTTTTACATTATACATAACTTGTAGAATAAAGTTTAGCAAGTCGTTCGACCGCTTAAGTCGTACCTTGTAAATATTAGCATAATATCACGCAAACTGCTCCTCTACGTTCAAAGCAAGTTACCCCCTAATCAACCATATTGCTTCGCATGATATTCGTCTCTTTGTAATATTACTGACGAATACTGCGAAGCAAATAAGATTTAGTGCCTACCCTCTCAGCGTTAAGGCCGGAAAATTCCGTACGGAAGTTTGCCTTCCACATTCATTATACATGAAAATTTTTGCTAGCTTTTAATGTATCTGATTTCAGTTTGGATGTATATTGGAAGAACGGGAATCGAGGTACAAAATGAAAGAGTCGTTTTTTCATTAAAATCAAGAAAATATCACTTATTCATGACATTTTTAGGAACTTTGAAATTTCAAGGCTAAACCCGTAACGCTCAGAGGGCTAAAATGGAAAGGATGGGTATACGACTTGTGCTGGATTTGACAAGGAAATGATAAAATATCTTTGTGATCAATATTGTAATTAATTGTATAAATAAATTAACTAAGATAAAGAAAGTTTTATTATTAATGGTTAAACATAGTAGGAATGAAACTGTAGATAGTATGGCTTCGAATACTAGTTTTCTAAGTCGTATTAAGTTCGTGCTCATAAACTGTGTTCGTGTCATAAGTTCGTGTTCATTCAATTTTATCAAAAGACCAGACGGTACGTAATTTTATTTTAATAAATGTCAGCAACACCAACAAAAGATATCATTACCATATATAATGTTTATTTGTTTTCATAGATCCTACGATTTATACCTATTTCTTGTTAAGGGGTATGACTTGCGCATCTTTACCCTAATACATGCTAGTTACACATCAAGGTATATAAATCAACTGCAGAATGTATTGGTTTCGCCAAATGTGGTTATAGAGACATTTTGAAATCGTGGATGTTGTAGCTGTGAAATGTGACGAATATGGTGTTTGTTAAAATATACATTCTTACCGAAATACTTGCTAACCCACTTGCGTCTCTTAGTGTCTATGCACTTAGGTTTAGAAATAGAGACATAACTAGAGAACAAAATTTCTTGAATCACGTAAACTCTAGGACTCACTAATTGTAGATGCGATGCTATGCCATCTTCTTTTCAAGGCGTTAAACTGTGTTGGAGACATTTCACCAAACAGAATTAGATCGGGCAGGAAGCATAGCATAGATCATAGAATCAACTCTGGTATTAAAATTACGATCGTCATAAAGGAAATGTCACTGTCTTAAACTGACGAATACAACGCCATCAGATTTGCGATGATTTGTGTGTCTCGTATTGTAAGTTCTCCGCTTTGTATCACAGACAATTAATAACGCGTTTGATTTGATACGCCTAGGCATTTGGTTATTTGCAGGTCTTAGTTTCTTATATTTTTTTTTCAGTTTCGAGCACAAAAGCGATGAGAAAAACTGCGTAGATTAACATCTCATCCAAGAAGCAGTTTTGGCCTGCTCTGTATTCACCACATCAATACACGTCGTAGTATATCCATTTTTTCATAACTGTTTATTACTAAGCCACAGCTCCTTTTTGATGCTGATAGTAATTCGAGAATGATACGCAACATTGTAACTTCCTACATACTTGTACATTGCGTCATTTTAAAATTTGATTAATAACTAATTTTCTTTAGAGAACGCCAATATCACTTTTATAAAATCCTATGCGCACATTTTGTTAGAGGCAGTTCTACGAGTGAGTTAAGAAATTAATTATTTCCAAATGGGTATAGAATTGGAGTCTTATATAATTAAGATAGGAAAAAAGCCGAGCTGTATGCCATAAAACAAATCTTTTGGAGAGAGAGAGAGAGAGACCATAATTTGAAAAATGACAAGAAATTATTTTCTAATTTGAAAGCATTGGCCACATGCCAACCTACTTACCTTATATATATTGAAAAACGTATAATAATACTTTGTTCTTCCAGATTTAGTATTTATGAATCCTAATCCTCGTAAATTAAAAATTTATAAAAGTAGTGCCTTTCAGGATTAAGGCAAAACCTGGTCAAAAACTCAAAAAAAAAAAAAAAAAAAAAAAAAAAAAAAAAATTATAATCTCTAAAAATGAATAATTTATTCTGCGTTAGCCTTTTTGAATAGGAAATCCAAATATTATACATGTATACCTAAAATTTATAAGCTTACAACAGTTAAAATTGTGTAAGACATGGTGAATATTATATTTTTATTACTGATCACACAATATAGATTTCAGTATGATTTGGTTAAAATTGGGCAAAAAATCTATATTAGTTTTGAATTTCAATAAAATTTATCCGTTTCGAGGGAGATCAGACACAGATCCCTCTTCTTCAGAAGTAATTTCTTTGGCAAAGAATGGGAGACGTACGGCTTCATTATATATCGTAAGCGATCAGCTTAGCAAAACGGAAATAAACCATATTCTGATGATAGCTGATTGGATAGCGTTAAAAAAGATGATAATATGAAGGTTTAGATCAAGATTATATAATGAATGATATAATTATAAGATCATATAATTCAAAATGGATATTTACTTTGAAATATGATACACGGGATTTTTCGCGATTACAATGCTTCCTCAACTTCGTACACGGAAAGTAATGAAAAACTAAATACTCACCCAGACCGGGTAAGAGGGTGTGTATAAGTCTGGTGCTGCCGATGTCAACAAAAACGTTAGGTGCATAACTAGATGTCATAGCAGCCCCATGTAGAAAATTTCAACGTCCTTCGACTAATTGTTTTTGAGTTGTGGGAGATTCATACGTACATACATAGGGACATTCAGACGGTACAAAGCAATCTTTTCTCAAGGTACTTTAAATCCATTTTACCATCAGTTTTGTAAACAAAAGTGTCTCCTGTTATGTCCGTACGTCAGACAAAAAATCGTTCAAATGGATTCGAGAATGGTGTAAATGCATATTTTCCTTTGAACATGATACCTGAAATTTTTCTCGATTAAAATACTTCCTTTACTTCGTGCAAGGAGGTAAAAAGGAATACATATTGCTATACTTTTTTTTTCTTATATCAGGGAAACCCTTAACAAATAACATGATCTATTTGAAATAAGAAATAAAATAAATGTAAATAATAGTTTATAGTTTTCTCAGTTAATGCGACTAAGGTAGATTTGATTTTAAAGTGAGGATTTACAAGAATTATTAAATGAGCGTCTGTGAAGCAGATGACGCTTTGCTATAATTTGAAATTTTTGCTTTTTGTATAAATAATTAACTGTTGAGTACGAATCGTTCAGCTAGCTTAACAGAACTGTTAGATCAGCTTATAAATACCGATAGTTGTATGCATAAATATTTAATATAACCTGAACTCACTGAAGTAACTCTTATTTATATTGGTGTAATTCTACTGCATGCAGTAATAGGCCAAATATTGATTCATGGAGATCAGGAACAATATAATATTTGCAATAAAAGATGACTGTATCAAAATATAAATTCTAAAAGTATTAATTAATAAATCTACATAATCAATGCGTTGTCTGTTATATTAATACAATGACAGGACCATTACTTTTCCCTGATGTAATTTCAGGCAAGCTCATTTTAATAGGCTTACCGTAAAAGAGGATTTGCGACGAATTTCAGATTTTGCAAGATATTTTCTAATACCCTCCATACCGAAGCATTTCTATCTCTTCATTGATGTTCGCGATTACAGGAACTTCCACAAATGAATTTATGTGAAATATTTAGTAAGTGAAATTATGCAGACTTAAGTTAATAACTCAGTTTAGTTGACAAAGAAGTAATTGCTCTTCTCATACATTGTTCTGTACAGGGAATAAGGTCTTTAAAATCTAGAATCATCGTTTTCTCTGAGAAGCTCTATTATCTGTAGACACATTAAGATTTTTTGTAAGGAGAGATGAAAAATTAGCAAACGCCTTCGCCGGGAATCGAACCACGGACCGCTGGAATACCGTCCCCAGCGTGCAGAATCACTACACCACGAAGGTACTCTAAGAAGACGGGAGAAATAGCTTATATATCAATAATTCAAATAATAAAAACTCGATGGCATGTAGATTAATTCTGATTGATTTAAATTTCAATTTTTAAATATTATAATTATTATTTTAAAAAATTACGAATTAATTTACAATTGATTACGAAGGCAATAAAGTATTTGTTTCTGTTCTTTTAAAATTCTGAAATCAAGCAATTGCTATATGTTAAAGTTTATTTTCTATATGGTTCAGAGTTTTAATCCTTTTACACAGACAATTTTATAGTGTACAGTTTCATTAAATTAAACATTTCGAAGTTACAGGTGAATTTCAGTAAATTCAAACTTTCTATATTTCGAAATTTTATTCTGCTGTCTTCAAGTGCAGTTGTCGATGCTTAGCTGTATTAAAGCAAAAATGTGTATATCGCTTCACGTATGTTGTTACAGTTGAAACTCCTTTTAATTTATATTATCTCGTTTGCTGAGTTCAAAATAACGGATAACAGTGCTTTAATATTTCCCAACTATTCCGCTTTATTTCTTGAAAATTACTCATTAAATAAAAAGTCAGTTTTGTAAGAATCGTTTGTAAAAATTTTAATTGATTTTTTTATATACCAAACTCTGAATAATTCCAAAAACATCGCTATTATAAATTCTATTTATTTTATGTTCGAAATGTTTCTTTTAAATATATATCTATTTGACGTGAAGAAGCATCTGAAAATATTTTACATTTGTTAGCATGTGGATGTAGAAGAACACTTTAGGAAAGTAAATTCATGTATTTCAGATAATTTAAAGTTTCCTAGCTCTCATACTTATAAGATTTCATTAACTAATTTTGCAACGATATGCATATGATATTCCCCAAAATACAAAAAAAAGAAAAAAAAAGAAAATATCTAACTTTTTATGAGTTCTTCCGGTGCCTATAATTATATTTAATGAAAGTTTATGCTCATTTTAAGCAATAATACACAAACTCAAGATAGAAATGAAACACCCCAAAGTAAAGCATAAAAATAAGCAAAGCAACAACCTTGTGCTTGTCGTAAATTTTGGTCAAGATTCTATGGATTATATGATATTCCCCAAAATTATATGATATTCCCCAAATATTATATGATATTCCAATATATTATATGATATTCCCCAAAATACAAAAAAAAAAAAAAAAAAGAAAATATCTAACTTTTTATGAGTTCTTCCGGTGCCTATAATTATATTTAATGAAAGTTTATGCTCATTTTAAGCAATAATACACAAACTCAAGATAGAAATGAAACACCCCAAAGTAAAGCATAAAAATAAGCAAAGCAACAACCTTGTGCTTGTCGTAAATTTTGGTCAAGATTCTATGGATTATATGATATTCCCCAAAATTATATGATATTCCCCAAATATTATATGATATTCCAATATATTATATGATATTCCCCAAAATACAAAAAAAAAAAAAAAGAAAATATCTAACTTTTTATGAGTTCTTCCGGTGCCTATAATTATATTTAATGAAAGTTTATGCTCATTTTAAGCAATAATACACAAACTCAAGATAGAAATGAAACACCCCAAAGTAAAGCATAAAAATAAGCAAAGCAACAACCTTGTGCTTGTCGTAAATTTTGGTCAAGATTCTATGGATTATATGATATTCCCCAAAATTATATGATATTCCCCAAATATTATATGATATTCCAATATATTATATGATATTCCCCAAAATACAAAAAAAAAAAAAAGAAAATATCTAACTTTTTATGAGTTCTTCCGGTGCCTATAATTATATTTAATGAAAGTTTATGCTCATTTTAAGCAATAATACACAAACTCAAGATAGAAATGAAACACCCCAAAGTAAAGCATAAAAATAAGCAAAGCAACAACCTTGTGCTTGTCGTAAATTTTGGTCAAGATTCTATGGATTATATGATATTCCCCAAAATTATATGATATTCCCCAAATATTATATGATATTCCAATATATTATATGATATTCCCCAAAATACAAAAAAAAAAAAAAAAAAAGAAAATATCTAACTTTTTATGAGTTCTTCCGGTGCCTATAATTATATTTAATGAAAGTTTATGCTCATTTTAAGCAATAATACACAAACTCAAGATAGAAATGAAACACCCCAAAGTAAAGCATAAAAATAAGCAAAGCAACAACCTTGTGCTTGTCGTAAATTTTGGTCAAGATTCTATGGATTATATGATATTCCCCAAAATTATATGATATTCCCCAAATATTATATGATATTCCAATATATTATATGATATTCCCCAAAATACAAAAAAAAAAAAAAGAAAATATCTAACTTTTTATGAGTTCTTCCGGTGCCTATAATTATATTTAATGAAAGTTTATGCTCATTTTAAGCAATAATACACAAACTCAAGATAGAAATGAAACACCCCAAAGTAAAGCATAAAAATAAGCAAAGCAACAACCTTGTGCTTGTCGTAAATTTTGGTCAAGATTCTATGGATTATATGATATTCCCCAAAATTATATGATATTCCCCAAATATTATATGATATTCCAATATATTATATGATATTCCCCAAAATACAAAAAAAAAAAAAAGAAAATATCTAACTTTTTATGAGTTCTTCCGGTGCCTATAATTATATTTAATGAAAGTTTATGCTCATTTTAAGCAATAATACACAAACTCAAGATAGAAATGAAACACCCCAAAGTAAAGCATAAAAATAAGCAAAGCAACAACCTTGTGCTTGTCGTAAATTTTGGTCAAGATTCTATGGATTATATGATATTCCCCAAAATTATATGATATTCCCCAAATATTATATGATATTCCAATATATTATATGATATTCCCCAAAATACAAAAAAAAAAAAAAAAAAAGAAAATATCTAACTTTTTATGAGTTCTTCCGGTGCCTATAATTATATTTAATGAAAGTTTATGCTCATTTTAAGCAATAATACACAAACTCAAGATAGAAATGAAACACCCCAAAGTAAAGCATAAAAATAAGCAAAGCAACAACCTTGTGCTTGTCGTAAATTTTGGTCAAGATTCTATGGATTATATGATATTCCCCAAAATTATATGATATTCCCCAAATATTATATGATATTCCAATATATTATATGATATTCCCCAAAATACAAAAAAAAAAAAAAAGAAAATATCTAACTTTTTATGAGTTCTTCCGGTGCCTATAATTATATTTAATGAAAGTTTATGCTCATTTTAAGCAATAATACACAAACTCAAGATAGAAATGAAACACCCCAAAGTAAAGCATAAAAATAAGCAAAGCAACAACCTTGTGCTTGTCGTAAATTTTGGTCAAGATTCTATGGATTTCGAAAGCAAACAAGTGCAAGTTCCTCTTCATCGGGAACAAAGACGTTTCCCTAAGGAAATCTGCAGATTCTGCAAAAAGATCTATAGAAATCTGCAGAGTTCTTTGCTCTTGATGAATAAGAACCTGTACCTGTTTGCTTTGGAAATAGACTCCTGATTAAAATCTACGACAAAAAAAGTTACTACTTTGCCTAATATTCATACACAAAATATTTGAATTCTGTGCAACAAAATTTGATCGAAGGCCGACCAGAGGCCAAGCGGTTAAAGCTGCTGAAAACTACTAGTTCCGTCCGGAGTGGTAATCTCGGCGAACGGGCTTATTGCATGGACATTTTCGTTGTTTTCCTCATGTATAATGTGGATACGAGCCAGTTTGCCTTAAAACGTCCTCCATGGGGCATTCTTCCCCTGCCTTGTAGTGCCTAACGGCGGGGAACGTATTAAATAAATAAAACACAAATTGACCTAAATATTTAATTTCAGAATTCCAGATTTTTTATCGCCGTTTTCGAAATTGCCTTTAAGTGGTCAGTTTAAAATAAATTATAATAATTTGATGTTTCCAGCCTCCTACCTTAAAGATTTCCTTCAGTGATATTCTTTAGGGTTATTACTGCAGTCGAACATTCTTATATATATATATATATATTTTGCTACATATGGCATGCCGAAGGAGAATTTATCTAAAGTAATGATTTGAAATATTCTCATGCAGTTTATTATTTTAGAATGATAATAGCCATGCAAAACAATCACTCAATTATTATTAGTTATCCATTTTTAAATTTTGCAGATGTTGTTACGATTTGGCAATATGCCAATGCCTGCGAATATTTTTTGAGGCACAAAATCTCTAAGATATTGTAAATAAGATACCTTTTGGGGAAAACAAAAATTTTAGAGATCAGTTCGTTTCTCTATAATCCACATAGTAATCCTCGTTTTTCATCTAGTACCACGATAAATCTTTTTGTAAACTGGTGTACCATTTTTAGTTGCGTACAAATGCAAATATTTCACTCTTCAATTTGTGTACGATCCCTGAATATAATCTGAAATTTTAAAATTAAATATCACGCTTGTTTTTTGCCATCCGAGCCATTGTTTTGTAATAAAATAGTTATGTCTCACCGCGGCAGACCGATAGAACTCACTGAACACTGGTAATTCGGTCCGGGATTCGAATTCCTGGGAATGGGCTAGCGTTTTCGTAGTTTTCCCCATGTGTAATATGGATATCTTTTGATGGATACCAAAGTGTGCGTTTCCTAATCAAACAATAATTAAGCTAATAGAATGGCTATTAACTTTTACGGATATACAAAGTGTCAGATTTCGTAATTATGACATAACTAATTTTTTTGGAAACTCCAAAACGTGTTAATAACTGTCTTTTAAAATATTTTTGTATTTGGTTAGAAGAATAAAAACTGTATTGAAAGTAAAGGGATTCAAATAAACCGAAAGGATTTAAAACATTTAATAAAATGAAATTAATTTAAATTATGAAGTGAGGTATGCGTAAATGTCAATCGAGAGTTTCCTGTAGTTAAATAATACCCTTAATTTTTTGTCTGTAGGGGGCTTTGTAATACATAGCGAATACTGACCATAGTTGCGACCTAAGAGTATCAAAAGTGAAGTCTTTGAATAGAAGAGCTTTAATTTGGATAGTATATTAAATTTTTCACCTAGCAATTTTCTCATTTTGTCATTAAGGAAATTTAGGTAAAAATTTGAGATTTATAAATACCTTTTGGAAAATAATGAATTGCAATGACAGAAAGTTCTTTTAAAAAGAGTGCATGTAGATTTTTACTCCTCAATCGAGATGCTCCTTTTTACCTCGCAGCTTTATAAAACTTTCGTAGTAATCGAATACATAATGTTATTAATAGTCATTAGTGTAGTGTTCTTGATGTTCCAGTCCCTGGGAAATTATAAATTGGGTATAATATAATTAGCTGTATATTTTAGATTTATCTGTTTTCATTCCCAGTATGGTGGTATAAAATTATGGAGATATTTAAACTAGTTCGATTACACCATGATGGGCAGATGATTGATAAATTTTTTTAACAAATAACCTAAATTTTTTTAAACGTAAACCAGTAGAATCATTGTTTTCTATTGAATTAACAAATCTCAGAGGGATTTAAATATGTGATGTTTTAGCTGTTTCAGGTTTTACTTTGTACAATGACCCCAATAGTCTAGCCACATGCATTGCTATTCGAGGAAAGTCATGGATAGGTCTCACTATGGTAAAAATCTCTCGGGATTTATGTATTAGTAACTGGAAGGTGGAAGATAATATTAGTTTAAGTGACTATCGGACCATTTCATTCGAAGTAGACAATGTCTTAATTTTGCAAAATAATAGGCAGAGAATGAAACTATATCGGACCGAATGGATAGCTCCGGAAAGTCTATTTACTGACTTCCAATATTCTGGAAATTTACATACAGAAAATCAAATAGACAAATTAATTACACAGGTAACTGAGGAACCTGTAGAATAATACAAAAATTACAAATAAAATTTCCAAAACCTAAGTCAAATCTTTGCTGTACAAATGAATTAATTATTCAAAGGAAAACGATAAGGGCGTTTAGGCGAAGATATCAGTGTAAGACTTAGAATGAGTCGGAGAGAAACAGACTACTCATCATTTACAGAAAAGAAGAAGTCATTTATAAGCGTAATATCAATAAAGCCAAAGTTTATGCTTAGAACAATTTTTTTAGTAGAAAATCTTTCTCCCAAAACGCTATTTGGCACATACTGAAACTTGGCAAAATAAAAAAGCATCTCTTCTTTGCAACTTTACGAAATAAAGAAACAAGATGTTTCATTTACGATGAACCTGATTACCAATGTCTTGTCTACATTTGTAAAGAACAAACGAACAAAAGAAAATTACATCAAGTCTTCTTTCCATCTTTATATATTGTATATGTTGTATGTGTGTACACGTTTCTATTACTTTATATGTTTAACAAACGACCAGTGGGTCCATTTGACAAGTTGTCTAGTTGAGCAGTTGACGAGGTTAATCAAATTTCCAGTCGAGCACGGTTAATCAATGTTTAAGCTCTCAACCTTCACAATGCTGAGTGGGTATCTGGTCAACTCTCTTGGATATTTCGGCAAAGGATGTAAAATTTTCTCCCCGCAGTGTTCTTCACTGATCTGAGTGCAAGTTCAAAATATAGATATAAATTTGCTATTGCATTAAAATTTTTATGTAAATTTTTATATTAAAGTATTGTTCCTACCGAAAATTCAAAAATTACTCGAGAATCTTACAAAACGTTCTTTTGAAAAGAATAATAGCATACTAAAGAGGCTGCGTACATACATCCAAATATTTTAATGATTCAAAGCTAGAAGCTAATTTAAGTAAAAGTATGCGATCTGCTGGAATCATCAGTAAAAAGTATTTAACTAAGTTACTGTTCTAGACGCTTAAGAAAGGACAGTTGAGGGAATAATGTTAAACTGAGACATGTTACAAATATATAAAAATCATTTCTCGCCAACGACATTCCGAACATTCTTCTAATATCTGACCTCTGAGAAAGCTGCCAAGAGGCACATTCGTAGTTCCAAGCCCCTCCGAAACAAAAACGAATTTAAGCCCATTCCAAAGGCCACTGAGACACATTTCCAGCTTTCAGCTGAGAAAAAAACATCTGATGTGGACACCACACGACTTCCTTGTAAGGTCCATTAAGTTATATAAATTTTTCGTTGCATTTGATTTAAATTTATTCTCTCGAATTTCATTGGAGATCCATTTCTCATTCAATTAGTTCAGTTCTCACTTCGTGGCGAAACAAACAAAAATTCAAATAATCTCCAATAAAAATTATAAAATACTGAAAAACATAAGCAATTCGGCCTGCTGGTGAAGAAGGAGACAGATTTTTCGGTGCACAAAACTGAAAGTTTACTTTTAGTTCCACTCCGCAAAAAGACACTGTAGTTGGTGAAGTAACTGATTCAATTTATATTCTCTAAGTTTCGAATGTAAACAAATGGCGACGTCGTTAAACTTAGCACCATTTAAACTTGTAAATTTATAATATATATAAGTTTGGTGCGTCCGATTGCAACTGTAAAAAAGGTACACAGCTTAGGAATTCAATCACTAAGTTTTAGGTTTCCTTCCCAAGAAATTAAGATCTCTTATTACTCATCTCTTATTTTTTTAGATCTTAAAAAAATTTTTTCTTGGCTTTTCTTTACAATTATTAACAAGTATGTTTATATTTTAATTACGTAGCAGAAAAATGCGTTGTTTTATATACGCACTCAAATGTATAAATGCGACCATTTCTACGGAATTAAAAAACGTTACGTGAAAATAGTAACTGTAATAAACCTTTTAAAATATTTTCTGTTGCATCATTTGTGTGTGCTTTGTTCTCTTGTTGCATTATTTGTGTGTGTCTTCATCTCTTCATGTTTCTTTTTTTTATTTTTTATTATTATTTTGTAAGTTCTTCCTTTAAATCATTATCTGAAAAATGGAGTAGATCGCGTATTTTCATCTTCCAATTCTCAAGTTATAAGAGCAACCATAGAGGGGAAGAAGAATTTAATTTGTTGTATACGAGAGAATAAGATCGTGCGTTACCCAAATTTCTATAGTAAGTGAGATAATAAACTAATATAACGAAAATCGAAAAACATCTCCGAGTTAATAAACACAGTCAAAGACACAAACTACTGATATTTAATTTTATCAATTATTGCAGGATATCTTCTGCGGAACAATATGGGTTAATGTTAAATATTTTATTATTTTGGAAGATCTTCTAGGAGCGGTATGGAATATTCAGTGTCAACTATTTTAATTCTTTTAAATTTCTGCCAGCCACAGAAATACTTGGATAATTCCAATGTTTCAT
Organism: Stegodyphus dumicola; assembly: GCF_044657685.1. Lineage (NCBI taxonomy): Eukaryota > Metazoa > Arthropoda > Arachnida > Araneae > Eresidae > Stegodyphus > Stegodyphus dumicola. Next base: position 89,621,283 of record NC_140772.1, on the reverse strand, counting down.
TTAAAGAACCAAATGCTCATTTTAATTCTTCACTTTAAGAAGAATAATGAAACTGAAAATGCCGATAATTCAGAATATTTGCTACCTTGCAATTAAGCCGCAAATGGTAGTCCTAATTCTAGCAATCAGTTTTCGATATTTTGATGTTCAAGAAACACGCCCTGTACATCTCATAAAACCAAAAGGTGTCTATACAAGACTCGCTTACAATAAACCGTAGTCTAATTATATTCTTTTCGTGCATTCTCTTAATAATGCGCTAGAAATAGAGATAATTCCCATGTAATTTGGTCTTGCCATCCGTGTAAATGGCAATGGGAAGCGTGATGCCATCAAAACAAATAACTCCATTTCTGTTTCCAAAATTTATCGGAACCACATCATGCACACAAGTACATAACAGCATGCAAACACGCATATATAGATTCTCTCTAATCAAAGATTAAATAAATGATTGAAGTGGAGATATGCGTTCCGTGTATTTATATCTCCCATTGCTATATCCAGAAGCAGAGTCAAGATTATATTTTCTAATTTACTCTACTTGCGTTATCGAAAGGTAGGAGTATTTCTCTAATATTAGGTTCACCTCAAATAGTTATAGATTCAAGATAAACACAGAGCATCAGATTGAAGACAGAAGAGAGAAAAAGTGCACTCGTTTGATGTGTGCAACATATTTGCATATTGATTGGAATTGTTAAGGCAATAGCACTTAATTGCAGTTCTCAAAATGATGTTTCGCTCCAGAAAATGACAGGTATGGGTAGCATGTGATTAAACCCGGTCATTTGTAGATAGTACTCAGCAGCTTACTTTTCCTTCTGGTCATTAACGAAAAAGAGGTTGGACAGGTGCCTTCCAGTACTTTTTTCCCATTAGTTATTTTAGCTGTTCATCTCCAAAATGGAGCTAGATTAAGAAATTTTCTTTTTCATCCCTATTTTAATCTCGCTCTTACGGGCGTAATTTACAAGAGTAGCAGTTTATTTTCAAAAGTAGAAAATCAATTGCAGTTTTTGTCTTACGTTCTGGCTAATTGAAAAGCATAACGTGAAGCGTGGACTCGTGGGCGTGGTTTCGCGTCGACGCTCGTATGGATGATTTCCCTTGAGATAAACTAAGATGTTAAAAACCTGCTTTGTGTGAGAGAGGTTTACGGCGCGTTGTAAGATTTAAGATTCTGGTAATGGAAAAGGTTCGTTCGACTTTGTTTTGATGAACGAACGCCTTGAACTAAGCTTTAACCATTTGTCACGCATCGCGGCTGTCGTGAGTTTGCAACCATAATTTTTCCATTTTTCAAAATTAATGTGTTCGCGGAGCATGTTTAAACTTATTCTTTTTAGTACCTAAGAATATACTGATGCAAAGTTCTCTGCTTTTAATTTGGAAGTAGGACATCAATTCTGAGACAGATGAAATGAAAACATTTTTTTCTAAAATCATTGCTACTCTGTGCTGCATATTTTATTAATTATTACAATAAATTAAAGTGTGCTGTAACTGTGGACCATATGAGTATTTTAAACCTCTAAATATATCAGAGGTCAGTCGGTATGTGCAAAACACCAATCGATTTGTAAACGAAATATATCTTAGAATATCAATATAAATGCATGAAAATATGGTATTTAGTACACTTACATGAAGATTTATCGCCTCCCTTCCCCACGTGCTGTCGTGGTGTAGCTGGTGGCCCTCCCGGTTAGTATCGGGAGATCGGTGGCTTGAATCCCGGCAAAGGTATAGTTGATTTAACATGTCCTTGGGTTTTAAAAAAAAGCTTAGTAGACTCTACAGTACTGAAATTTGGTGGACGATAATTCACCATCAACTTCGTTTAACATAACAGGTTTACTTTATCTATTCTGTCACCGTTTAAGTCGGAAGAATGTAAAGATTTACTGCCTTTATCCATGCGTACTCTTGGGTAAAACGTACAACACTTTTGACTTAATGACAAAGACCTATAGTTCGAATATCCGGTCAAGAAATACTTGATTTTTTTTTTATGATTCACGCACCGAATAGCTAATAGCAGCTCTACAGTGGTGCTCGATTAAAATGTGATTGACGATTATCTATTATCACCTGGATTTAGTTTACTTAATCTCGTTCCTTTCTCTCCAATCATCCTGTTAGTAGGGAAAGGTATTGCCACCCTCCGTGAGCGCTCTCCTAAAGCAATTGGTAGTACATACGGCTAGCAGTCGGAAGATCCGCGGTTTTGATCCCAGACAGCGCATAGTCAATATTTCATGTCACCTTCTGTTGAAAAAAAATTCTGCATGTGTCATAAGCCAATAATAATAATTATCTGAAAGGTTTCAGATTTTAACTTTCGGCAAAAAGAGTTTGTTAATGTTTTTTACTCTTTCACCGAGTTCGCAGTTTACCAGTCTGCTCTTGTATTCACGCCCTGCTAACCCATTTCCGTTATGAATGTTTTATGACTTTACGTATTTATTAAATACCCCGCTCTTTGCACTTATGCAGCATAACATTCACTTCGACAGCAAATTTATAAAACCTTTAAAAACAGCATAGCTTTAGACTTCCCTATCGAGTGTTAGAGCTTGTCATACAAAATTTTATATTTGCTATATTAGTTCTTTAAACTTAGCCGATTGAGTGGCGAGACGCCTTAAGTAGTTAACATAAAAAGGAAAAGTGTATAATGATTTTAATGTGTCCAGCTCCAGAACATCGCGTTAGACAAGCAGCAGATGAGCATATCCGTGCATGAGCTGAAGTTACTTAGGAAAATCGCTATGTTTTGAAACGAAGCGGGATTGCGTCATAACACCTAAAACAGGCTGCAGTAACTTTCAGCTGCCACCCTCGTCGAACACACAACCCCTTTATTTTCTGTACTTTCTTTTTATGTATTTAAGTTAACGTTTTTTGTTCATTTTATTTCCTTTTGTGTCATTTCTTTTTTTTTCTCATGATTAATTTTTTTTTTACTTATTATGTATATATATATATATATATCTGTTAAATGTTTACGTTGTTGTTGTTTATGCTCACCTGTCTGATGCCCAAAGAATAATTCTTTGGTCAGCCTAAGCCCACGAAATTCCTCGTGGCAAGGAGCGCAAGATTACGCATCCCGTTTGCAACAACCTTGAGAACCTAACAAGAGACAGTGCGATTTGGCTCAGTTCAGCCCCACTTTTGATGGAGAGCGCCCCGGGGGGACGGGTCCGAGGCCGCCATGCCTCACCGACACTGTACATTTAAAAACATCCATGCCTTCTCCAGGATTCGAACCCGAGCTCTTCAGACGGCAGTCAACGAAGATAACCTCTATACCGGTTGAGCGGATTTATTGTTACACTTAATGCAATACATAGCAAATTGGGCTAAGTACATTAATATAACTCAGTTATACTTTTACTTGTATTATAACTATCTACACAACTCTTTAATTGTTCACATTGTGGAAGCCGATTAACAGTATTTTCGTTATATTCATCTATTTCTAGCTTCGTACATATGGAAAGTGAAATTGTTCTCCTCACCCACATTGCCCCGTCTTCAATCGCTGAACCATTGACTCGTCCAGCGCTTATTTTGCACTCTCAGACCTTGTCCAGCACTCATCTTGCACAAAAGAATCGACTTTTGAAAAGAATTAAAACATATTAGTTTACTTGCTCCTTCACGAAACATAGGACTGGGGCGTCTGCAATCCAGGAACTTTTGTAGAAAAGTTAATTCAGCCAACGGGGCTATCTGGCCAATATGCTAACTTCCTCAATGGATCGGCTGCCCTGCCGTTGCTTTAAAGAAAGAAAGATATTTTTAATTAGACATTTCATGATTTTAATACATGTTTTTTAACTCAATAACATTAAAAAAGTAGCGAAAAGTATTATTCTTAAGAACTGCGTTTATCATTTTTAAATTCCTTAGCTTATTACTCTATAAATTTCCAGATTAAATCTGAAAATACCTTGGCGTTACTGAATGGCAACACGCTGGCACATGGAACATGTACATATTTTATTTTTGACAGTGGCAACGCGTTGCTGTCATAGATCCAAGTTTATTAATTAAACTAAAAGATAAATATCCGAAATTTTTCCGAAAGGAAACAGTCTGGCGCTCCTGCAATAAAAATGTTTCATTTCGAATAGTGTTAGCACTGCTCGCTTTCAAATCGTTGAGTTCATTAATAAAAAAATTATTAAAGTTTTACAAAATATGAAACAAATAATTAAACAATTTCGAAATTCCCAATTCGGGTTCCAGGGGCGCATGTTCGGGTGGAGGACTACGTTATTCATAATTTGATGACACTAGGTACCGTCATTTGTTTACAGAGCTAGGGACACACATACATGCAGATTCCTCATTATTTAATGTCTTTAAAAATAATACAGCTCGATAATATTAGGTGATAACAATAAAAATAATGCGCCGTTTATAATGAATGAACGCTAAATCCCATTTCGATACTAATAGCACATTTTCGGCTAATAAATAAGGCAAATGCAAGCATCATAGAATTATTATGTATGCTTGCATCACAAATATACGTCTTTCAGACTTTTGTATTATATTTCGCTGTCAAAAAATTTATATTTTCCCTTTATTCTTTCAGTGGCATGTTATGCATATACTTGCATATCCTTTATTTAAATATTCCTCAAGTTTTAACTTTGGTGATCAAAATTTAGAATCTAATTATATATATCGGAAAAATAAACACTAGACTATAAGATAGCTTTTTTTTTTTATTTGATGCTATATTGCAATGCACAAAATAATTTCATTATTAATTTTTACAGATAGTAAATGAATGTAAGACATTGTGCCTAAGGAATTTTATAAGCAACATTACATGCAGGACGTTTCGCTATTAAGAGGATCCCAAATAATTGATTATTAAAAAGAAAAGAAAAAGCATTTTACAGGTGGAGTATTTACTATCGAGCCCACCACTCATTGTTTCAATCAAGCTTTATTTCCCAAATTTAAGTATTTCATTTCAACTTTAAATTTTTAATAACACAAGCAAGAAAAAATCATATAACAGATGTATTTCATAATTCATTTCTCGCAATATAATCAAATGTAAAGTCTTTGCTTTCACTTTTTAAGCAACAGATAGTTGGTATTTTGTCTTAATTTAAATCACAGTTAATTTGCATGTGGATGGACTAATTAGAAACAATACGCTCACAAAGAAGATTATCACGATTTAAAATGAGATAAATTAACACAAATGAATATAAAATATAAATAATCCTTAAACACGTTCGAATAACCGAATAAAATAATCATAATTTTGAAAACTCTTATGAAAGAGTCAAGAACTAAATTACATTGAGCATCTTAATTCGGGTTCGAAGAATGAATGTATGATGTTTCTTTTGATTTTCCTCATATGTTTTGTCAGTACTAGCTTATTTTCTTAAAGACCCCTTCTTATAAGAAAACTTTACCGTAAGAAAGCTAAAACCCCTTAGGCAGGTAATATTCACATATTTTACCATAATCGATAAATTTAAACACAAACTCTGAGCACTGTATAGGAAAAAATTGGAAAACTTTTTGAAAAACATACCATTCATTACACTCGTGTCGCTGGCATCTGTCAAACACATTTTGAGATTTTTTGTGGAATAATTGCTTGAATAATTTGAAACAAAGCACAGCATAATCAAAATCATGTAAATATTTTAATGAGTGTGTAACCAACCAATTCGCCTAATAAATAAATTTGTATTGCATTACCTAATACATCAAAATTCACGCACTATAACTAGAAAAAAACATAAAGAATAAGTTACGTCTTTCAAACCAAAAATAACCGAAATGTGTAAACTTAATAGAAGATCTAAATTTCTGCAGTATACTGTTTTCAAATCCATTCAGCATTGTAAGGATTTTAAATCGAAGACTAGGAAAAATAACCAGATCCTGTGCAAGTGTGCATGAAAATCAGATTGGTTTGATTTATTTAATTACGATTGATTATGCACACTAGGGCTATCTGCATAAGAGGAGGGATGCCTTAGTAGAGGACTTTCCACGGGAAGCTCGCTCGTATACACGTTACATATGGGGAAAACCACGAAATCGCCCATGCAGCCAGCCCGTTCGCGGGATTCGAACCTCGGACCGAACTACCAGTGTTCAGCGACTTACCGCTCGACCGTTGGTGGGCCATGAAAATCAGAAAATAAAATTTCAACCATATATTTTCTTTTGTTATTTTTAAAAGTCAGAAATTACTGGGGAAGTAATGATACTGAATACATACTTAAATATATCGGATCCATTCTAAGCTACAAATTGGATTCGAAAATGGGAAGCCGAAACACCAATTTAATAAATGTATTGTGAAAATAGTAAAAGGTATTTAAACTTACATCGAAGACCTGTTTATGTCAAAAGCACATAAATTTCTGAATTCTGATTGCAGAAAAGCTTCTATCCTCGTACAGTATTATGAATAGAAAATTATTTCTTTCCGAAGTCACACATGATACAAGATTTCGGTAAAGTTTGACTTCGTTTTTGAGCATACTTTTGTTGTTATTTCATACTTTCCCTTTTTTTCTCCCCAAACTATCCTAGTTTTCCAAGATGGCATTTGAATTTCAAAGGTAAAAAGTTATTGAATTTGAAGTTATACTCTTCTTTGCAACAAGTTTAATTTGACATTGTTTGTTTTCTTCCGCAAATTTAGTATAATTTTTCAATGTTCTTTGTAATCGTCAGTTTCAATCTGAACATCTTTATTTAAGGCATATTCTTACAATCAGCATAGAACATTTTACTTCCAAAATACCGTCTTTATTATTCACGGAGTTTCCATATTTCACTTAAAAAGCTTCTGATTAACGTAAAAATGTAAGTGAATTTAATATTCATTTGCATTTTTACATTAATCAAGACGTTATTTTGACAGATATTTTAACACTGCCTAAACTTTATTTAATATCTGGAAATCAAGACATAAATAAAATAACTAGATAACACTGTTACTATTCCTTTGAATTAATAAGAGACATAAAATATATTCAATTCTGTATTTTTTTTAAGCAGAATAAAAATACGCATCATTCTTAAACAAAGTAATTACATAAAAGAATTTCTAGCATACCATTTCAACTCAAATTCAAGGTTTGGTCCTCTTTTCCCCAAAAAAGGGAGAAACAAGTCTTGAACATTTATCTTAGTAATGTCATAACATCGGTTTCGCTACTAAGCATTTGGTTTGAACAAAATATACAAATTATGGATTAATAAATAACAGACATTTTATGTATGACAATTTAATGTAATCAATTAATAACTGTAAGATCAAATTAAAAAAAGAATTCTTTTGATTAAAATCGATGGATAATTTCATCAATTTAATTTTTAATACGTTTCCTATTTTTTTACTCTGCATAAAGATGGCAATAACAGAAGCTCTAATAAAAGATTAAAGTAAAAAATCGTTTTGATTAAAAACTGCAAAAAATTTAATTTAACTGAATAGTTTGAAAATGTACGGAATTTTCACTTAAAAGATCTCCAGAAACTTGTTTTTCCTGGTTGAAGTCTTAATCAATAATATGTTAAGATGCTTTTGAGTCTACTATTTATTAAAATTTGCCATGATCTTGAAGACAGCAATTTGAGTTCTTAAGCTTTAATTTTTTTTTTCTTGTATAGGGAAAACATTATTTTGCTTTCTGTATGCTTTAGATTAAGAAAAGCAAACATTTATTTATTTTTCTCTCATTGGTGACAATATAACAGCCTCACTATGTCGAAACCAAGCAAAATTACATCGACGAAACATATTTTTCCTTTCTTATTGTTTATGCTACGAAAAATGTAAACGAGAAAATGCTCTGCTATTTAGCTGCATTGCCGAAAGCAAAGGCTTTTTCTATATTTTGTTTAATACTGAAAAACATTCAATACCACAATATGGAACTCTTAAAAAAGAAACACTTTTCCGCAAAAGTATTCAAGGAACGTTCCTGTATATTTGCATAATTTAAGAGTCTTCTGTTTAACATTTCTTAAATAAACGATTCACAAAAGATTTATTGACTCCATAATTAAATATACACAAATACGCACGTAAGTCGTGAAGTTTGCAGACATCATACAGGAAAGTAATATAGAAATAGTAGATATAAGTAAGACAGCTGAAAAAAAATCAAACAGGCTTTATTTGTGACCACACTACGGATCAATGAATACAATAAATGCTAACCTAGTAATGTAATAATGCAAATAATCTAAATATATGGTATGACCATAAAAGATATATGTGTAAGTAATTAAAAAAGCAATGTCAGATAAAATACCATTATAAATTTTCTTTTATAACATCTGCTAATTCTTGCAACTTTTACATTAGCAATCCTAAAGGAATGTAAATTGCGTTATATAGCAAGCCGTTTAACCATTGTCAGAGTTAATCTGATAAGTATTATATATTAAGACGAACTGAAATTGATCAACTCATATATAAAATATGCTAAATTTCTAAAATTTGAGGTGTTGTCAACATTCTGCCAAATTTATGAAAATCAGAACGATTGTTGAAGAATTATTTCAAATTAGTTTATTTAAATGCAAATAAGCTGAAAATGGAAAAAAAAATGAAAGCTCTCATATTTTATATTACGCCCAGAGGGGCGTTTTCTTAACGTTTTGTGTGTCACCTTTATTTATTAAGTATCATGTACTTACATATAAAATTCAATTGAAGCGGTGTCACAAAATATTTATAAACATCATATCTTTAGAATTTCCGATAGACAGTTCCGCGCACTGGAGATTATTTTTTCCCGTACAGTGTTGTCATTGCTCGCTTTGAAATCATTGAGTTTGTTAATTAGAAATTCGTTACGGTTTTACCAAACATGAAATAGATAATAAAAAAAAATCGAAATTTGGGTTTCCGGGTGCCTATGTTCGGATCTAGGATTGTGTTATTCTTAATTTGATGGCTGTAGGTACCGTCGTTTTTTCACAATGCGAGAAACATCCCTATATTCATGAAGATTCTTCATTGTTTAATTCCTTTAAATATAATACAAAACGATAATATTTGGTGGTAACAATTTAAAATGATATGCAGTTTATAGCGAACGACGCGAAACGCCATTTTCAGACTGATAGCCCTTTTGGGCTAATATTCCTTTGGATTAAACATAACAGTCTGAAAGACGACTAGTTAAATATAACAAAACACTGACATTTTTGTAGCTTCTATTTATAGGAATACACTGCTGGCCACCGTAAATGCAACATCCTGAAGAAAACATGCAAATAACATGAAATTTACAACATTAGCGGATGTGAGATATGCAAATGATTAGAATTTCAGCACAGAAGCACATCACGCGCGCCTGTGGCGCCACTTCAAAGCGCTAATTAAGGCTTGGAGTTTTCGACGATTTCAAGTTCGGCAATTGTGTTTTTCTTGTAGGTTTTTCAATAAAACGATCAATTATGCCGCCTCGTAGTAAACAACGATCACCATTTGATCAAGTATTCGAGTTCGACAGAGGAAGGATAGTGGCCTACCGAGAGTGTGGATTACTTTCAGGGAAATCGGTAGTCGTGTTGGACGAAACCAAACAAATGTAATGTGGATATGGGACCGCTGGATGCAGGAGGGTACGACGAACCGACGTGTTCGATCGCATTCACCTCAGTGCACCACTTCACGTGATGACAGGAACATTGTGCGCATGGCAGTGACGGATGGCTCAGCCACATCACGAACCATAGCACAGTACATTCAGTTTGTAACGCATCATCCAGTGTCTGCGCGTATCATTCGATGCCGTTTACAGCAGAGTGGTCTGTCCGCAAGATGTTCATTGCTTCGTCTATCCTTGACGCAGAGTCACAGACGTCTCCGCCGCCAATGGTGCGATGAACGAAGAATGTTGATAGCAGAATAGAAGGAAATTGTCTTGACTGACGAGTCACGCTTCTGTCTGCAACACCATGATGGTCGGATTCAAGTCTGGAGACACCGTGGAGAGAGGACGCTGAACAGATGCGTTATGCACCGCCACACTGGTCCTGCAGAGGGTATTATGGTATGGGGCGGTATTGGATATCACTCGCACAGTCCTCTAATACACATCACCGGTACTTTAAACAGCCAGCGCTACATATCCGAGGTATTGGAGCGAGGTGTCCTCCCTTACCTTCAGGGCTTGCCCACAGCCATATTTCAACAGGATAATGCGCGACCACATGTGGCACGCATTGTCCAAGGGTTATTCGTCAATCGCCAGATTGAATTGCTTCTCTGGCCCGCTCGCTCTCCGGATCTTTCGCCGATAGAAAGCATGTGGTCCATGGTTGCTGAACGATTGACACAGATTACATCCCAAGCTGCCACACAGGATCGACTTTGGCAACGTGTGGAAGCTGCTTTGTCTGCTGTACCCCAAGAACACACCCAAAATCTCTTTGAATCAATGCCGAGGCGTGTGGCAGCGGTGATCTCCAACAATGGTGGCTACTCTGGCTACTGATTCTGGAAGGAACCACACTTCACAGAAGTCTATAAATTTAATCATTTGATACTTGGTCAACATGTTATCTACTAAATTTTGTTGTGATATCGTTTGTCTTTCTTGGTGTTGCAATTTGGATGGCCAGCAGTGTACTTAATATACTATATCCTTAATATCAAATGCAAAAAGTATTTAGAAAGAAAGGATTTATTCAATAGTTATGATGTATGGACAAGCAAATTCGTTTATCCTCATCAGCACCGACCGAAGTTCACTTTTGGTCTTTACTTAATTTCGCTATGTTAATAAAATATAAAAAGGTCTGCAGAAATTTTGAAAATAATAAGTAATTTGAGTTCTTCTTTTAAAATAATAATGCAGTTTTTATATTATTTACTATTTTAGCTTGATTTTTTTTTCCTACCATTCTTTCCTTTTCAGGATTTTTTTTCCTTTTTTGCGACTAGTATTTTATTTTATTTTTATTTTTTTTTTTGCTTACTGTCAAAGAGGATACTGCGATTAACTATGTCGAGCATATTTAGCTTAATAATTCAACCATTATTTATTATTTGTTGCCTGCAAAAGGGAGATTTCCTTTCCTGAGAGTAATTTTTTCTGTATAATTAACGGTTTGATTCGACTGCGGGTGTGTTAAAAAATATATGCCAAAATATTCAAACTAAGTTATTTATTTGTTAATTTCATTCTAAACTAGGTTTTTTCTACTGTACTTTATTCAAAGCAATTATTCAGTATTAATATGAATATTTTGGTTATATTGACATTATTTTTCTTTTCAGAGCAGCATTCTTCAACTTTACCCAGAGTCACTTTCAGCCAGCCGCAAGTTCGAACAGAAGAAGGCTCCTTTGCGCAATTGCCTTGCGTGGCGCAAGGAAATCCTCCGCCAACATACAGGTACTTTTTTATGTTGTTTTTAATTTTAAATTATATGAAGCGTAGCATTAAGTAGGCAAATAAGAAAAATTAATATTTGCAGAAAAATTTAAAAACGTGATAATACTGATTGTAATGAATTATAAAAATGGGATATTAAAGCTTTCTCATCTTTCTTACTTAAAAAATTGCTATTTATGTTTTTAATTTAGGAAAAAATATAAATGTTTGAAAGTAAAATTACCAGAAATACTAAGAAGCTTATTATTTTTATTTATCTGTTCTGAGGTTTGCATTCTTGGAGCGCATTTCGAACAGATCTTTAAGTAAAGATTGTAAAACCTGACAGTAGTATAAACATCAGAAAGCTGCCCAAAATTCATCAAGACTTCATCGTCTAAAACTGAATCTCTACAACAGTTGTTTATCATTCTAAGAGGAAAAATGAAGACGATAACTTAGTTTACTATCGGACTAAATGATATCGCATCTCGTCATCACCACTTCCCATCTATTATGCTGGTAATAGTCTACTATGTTGTTAATAACATATCATAAGGATGAACAATTTTGAGTTTAAAACTGGATTTCGAATAATTTTGCATTCCAAAATTCGTCTCAGCTGTGTTTTTATTTTTAATCGGTGATGTCGTCATTACATAATTTTACGGAAATAACTTACATAACGTATTATCTATGTCAGCAGGTTTATTGGAAATCTAGAAATGTTATCGATCTCCGGACAGCTTTAATCGACCCAATGATCTTCAACAAATCTTTACACTAAGATGTTTAATTAAGATGATTACGTAATTTCTAATTTTAAGAAGATCCTGATATATTATATACTTTACGTTTGTACAGAACAGGTGTCAGCCTCACCCCATCTGGGAACATGCGAAATCTGGTTATTGAATAATCGAACTAGTTTCTTGACCATTTAATTACTTTTATTCCTAATAAAAGAGTTGTCTTCGGAATGGCGTATTGTCATTCTTTATGTTAAGCATTTTATTAATTATTACACTGTGCTTTCCTTTAACAGGAAAATAATACCATTTTCATTACCAGCTGAAGTATTTCTCCGTTTCTGCATATATAAAATAAAATGAATGGATTTGAAACATTTTATTAAATCAATGAATTCGTTTAAGTATGTTCTATAAAGTAATTCGTTTTTTCCTTCATCACGTCTTAGTGATTAAAAGAATAAAAAGTTAACCAATATAATGCATTTTTGAAATTTAAGTTCATTGATTTAAAATTTATTTTTGCTTTTTAACTGTTTCAACCTTATGTACATCACTCTAGTCCTATTATTATTCTGAATTAATTCATAGTCCCATCTGTTGAAATGGCTAACTTACTTTCCAAAAACATTTCCGTACATTATCTGCTTTACATATTATTTGGTTTCAGTTCACTAATTTAATTTTGTTTATACCCTCCTCGCACAATTGCCTAAATTGTTAATGAAGTTCTTCTGGCGGATTAAATTACGTTCAGGTCATGTGAATTTTTAATCTTTTAGAGCACTTAAAAGAAATCCATTGCCAGTGTCTAAAGGCAATTAACTGGGAGTGCAATTTTGAATACCTTGTTTCTAAGACAAGCGGATTAAATACGGATTTCAAATGATTATAAAACGAACTGTTCGCAGTAGGATAGAAGAAGAAGGAAAGAAAGGAAAATAACAAAATGAGAATGAAAAATGTGTCTTCGATTAAAAAAAAAAATTGGAAATGTCTTTGTTTAAGAAAACATGATATTCTTAGCAGATGGTTAAATAACAGAATAATTAAGAACAATTTACAAAAGTTCGTTAGACACAGAATTTTGTTATCAAAGGAGCTAACTTTATGAGTTTGAGCAAAATGTGCGCTATACATTTTATTTGCATTTTGAAACTTATTTGGAACTCTAAAGTGTTAAATACAATTTATATTTACTGTAAGCAATGAAACCGACAGAGAATGCAAATCTGCTTTATTCTCGGACATATTAATGTTTAAATACATTTGACTTTTTCCAATTTGTTTCTTTGAAATCTACATTAAAATATCGCGATATGTTAAATTTCCTCACGCTGGAAAATGGCTGTTTGTTGGATTGTATAAAATAGGAATTTCCAAATATTTTCTTGGTTCTTCCCCTTTTAAAATAATAGTTTTCGATATTGACCACCTTGCATTTTTTCTTTAATTTCTAGCATATAACATAATCATAATATAAGTAACTGGGCATAAATAACTTAAAGATAACAATTGGAGAAACAATATCAACGTTTAATCAAACGTATAGAAAAAAAAAGGGTTTATTAGATATATGCCTTATTATTTTTTTGTATTATCATTATTTTTAATTAAAGAAATATAAACAAGTTTTCAAACAAACAAAAAAAAAACAGATTCTAAAAATACAAAAGCTAGATTTTAATTAATGTGAGGGCTGTGATTGATATACTGATGCAATTTTTTGAATATTTGACATAACATAATTCGTGTAATACCTCCTTCAGAAATATCTAGCGTTGTTTTAACCATCCGTTTTAAGCTATTTGCTTAAGACTGCTTCTACTAGGTAAGAAGTAGGGAATTCAATAATTTTCGTCTGGTAAGAACTTTGAGTCATTTTTATGGGATGACTTTTAAATACCCAAAGAGAGATTACCCAGGTGCCTTGAATAAGACTTGATATATTTGAGCGAAAATCTTTATGTCACTAAACAATATTTATTAATTATATTAATGCATTTTTTATTATCAATGAAATCTTGATTGTGACGATCAGTTGCCGGTGCATCTTCGGCCATCGACCCCCGTCGATACCTTGTTTATCATAGACCTCCTTTTAAATTACATCGACCCCCAAATGCTTCCATACCGACCCCTTCCGGAACCACTGATGTAGAAGATCTTAATTTTCGTACAATACAATAGTAGCACTTACCAAGTCATCAATATAATAAATTAGATGGAAAGTAAAGTAACTTGACATGACGTTGCTTTCTCACTAATGAACCAGAAATTTGGAACAACCTTATGTACAGACGCATTTAACGTTAAAGCTATAAAACTATTCAATAGTTTAATTTTAGAAAAAGTATTTTACTAAGTAGATAGAGTTCGTATCAGATATGTAAATAACTTCAACGCATTAGGTTTAGAAAATCTTAAATGAAATTTTCAAGAATAGTGACGTGATCGTGCAGTAAAGACTTGACGATGAAGAAGATTTTCATGATTAAAACTTTGAAAAACGTGTTAGGTTTTTTTCCCTTCCAAATCAAATCTGGAATTTGTTTGCAGATAAATGTTAGAGATGTAGAAACTACAATAGGCGTTTTTATGCAATATTTAGTCATTCTTCTTATTCCTTCTTGATAGATATCTACGTCATGTCGTTCCGCCTTCACAAAAGACCTCTATGACTTTTTGAATTTTATCAACTAAAGGAAATTGGAAAATAATTTCCGTTCTTATGTTGATAGAAAAAGCAAACATACCTTTTAGCGTTTAAATTTCAGGTTAAGGATAGGAAGCTAAGAAAGATCTGTAAGTTGTTTAAAGCGGCTGAGAATGATCATTCGATTGTTTTGGTTGCAAATTGCTTTTGATAGAAAAAGAAAATTCCTGAGACTTAACAATGAATCATACTGCTCTTATTTCATTTCCGCATTCCATAATAACTATGACACATAACCTCAAATTCGACTTTATGAAGGGCAAACTTAGAAATTCTCGCAATTAGTAATCTTCCTTCTGATTACTAATCTTCTTTAGAAAAACTGAAATGTTCACATGTAACCAGTTCCTTTCCTTTAGGATGCCAATTTCAGTTTTCATTTTTTATAGTTTTTAGTTTTTATCACATGTTTTCTTGATTTTACTATGTAAGAAGTGGGAAATATATTTTATCACAGCTTTTTTTAATTTTATGTGTTGTTTAATGAGCATGAAGTAGCCTGTATGGACAACTGACGTTCAGGGATAATTCTACCTTCAAGGGATATTTCTACCTTTCTACTATTCGAGACGTTCAGGTTCGTGTCTCGACATATTGCAAAATTATCGTCTTCACAAAATATAAACGATATGGCCAGCGAATTTCGTATATGGCTTGTGTCTCATGTAGTTGTGTACTAAACTTGAAAAAAATTACTGAACAATAAAAAAAATAAATAATACAGACACAGAAATGTCAGAACTGCAGTTCTGACAGACTCAGAAATGTTATTACGCCCTTAAAACTCGCCAAATTTCAAGTGAGCATTCAATTACAAAGGTAAAGTATTCAAAAGTGTATTCAATCTATTCCATTGCAGTCTTTTGTTTCTCAAATCTGTTTAATTTTCATGAACCACTTTCTTAATGTTTTGTTTTTGAAAGCAATAGCCATATAATTTACCTCCGCAATTACCTCAATGATAATATTTATTTTTTTATTGTTCAGTATTTTTTTCAAGTTTTTTTAGAGACTGATGTAAGAATACCATATCCTTTGAGAATTTCGCCTTTCAGCGTCCTTTAACAAATGCGTTGAAATTTAGGTAATAATTTATAAGATTTATTATAGGGCTACTTGTGTCTAAATCCAAGCATTATATTATTAATCATAACATGAAGTTTATGCATGCATCTGTTACCGTATTAATGCCAATAAATTTTGCAAATATACTAATAAACTTTAATTTACTTCATCTTCGAACTTATTGTTATTTCATCTTTCAAAATTAATGTTGGCTTAGAGGACAGCTAGTTTGTTTTTATATGCAAGTTCTACTTTGAAGTACCTTCATCAGCAAACTTGGATTTATAACTCTTACAATAATTCCCAATGCTTTCAAATTGAATCTTGGTATAAGCTTGGAATTGATGAAACCCAATGGATAAAGGGTCTTAAACGCCATCCTAATTACTAGTTCGATCGAGTAGGTTCGCACGCAGTCCATTGAGTATTGAATCATCCGAAGTATCGATGAAGTATATAATCCATATTAAATGCTGAACGTGTAATCCCAACTGATTAGTTTTGAGGACACATGTGTTTAATGCTTTTATTTGACATCTATTCCAATTAACTATGCAAAGATGATAAATTAGTTGCCAGTACACAACTAAGGAAACATAAATTACGATAAGTTGTACGTATAAAGGTTATGATTCAACTGAACTCTAGATGTAGTATTTACCTACGAAATTGCCAACTAATTTGTTCGAATAACTCATTGATTTTTAAGACATTTGATTGATTTTAAGATTGTATTGCATGTTCTAATACAAAGACTGCAAATACTGGATGAGAAGAATCAGAATTTCAAATTTCAAATCTGATAAAATTAGATTCGAAAGAAAATTCTATATGTATTTCCATGCCACTAACTGATACCATGACTGACTCATGAAATTTTTCTGCGAAAATCAGCGCCACTCTACAGTTTAATTTTTTTTTCTCATCGCAAATTTACTGTGCAAAGTTCTCAAAGCCTTAAATGTATAAATTTTTAACATGCATTAGTTTATCCAAGTTGAGGCAATGCACAATGAAGTCATTTGCCTAAGAGGAACGGTGCCTTCGGAAAGACTTTCTTAGCAAAACTGCTTCGTATTTATATTACAGCAGGGAGAAATTGAGAAACGTTCTCTGTGGCTATCCTGTTTGTCAGGATTTGAACTCGGGTCGAATTATCAGAGAACTGCGGTCTTACGAATGAACCATTTTTGAACCACGTTTAACACGGATTTTAGAAATAAAGCATTTTGACAAGAACTGTAATTTTTACATAATTTTATGTTGCCGTTACCGTTTTTTTTAATATTCTGATATACAAATGTCAAAATAAATTTTAAAATATCAGTTAGTTACTAATTAAAAATTCGCATATAATTTTGACTTCAAGAAAATTGACTGAATACACTTAACTGTATTTGCATTAAAATCCTGACTACCATTCTTCTGCTTGTTCATTCGTGAAGCATAAAGTTTTCTTATACGTATTGTTAAAAATTCTATACACTGCAGTTTAACTTAAATTTTTCGGAAGCATTCTGAAATTAATTTTACAAGACTAAATTTATGTGATATGAAGGAAAGAAAAAAAACCGAGAGAAAAAAAAAGCAGTCACGCAAATTCTAAAATACTTTAGAGTAGCATACCTTTATAATTTATGATTACAATTTTGTCTTACTAGCATGCACTCGGTTTTACTTCCGTTTTTAAAGAAGCATATCATGAATAATACCACAAGAAGGAAAACTGAATGAATGTAAAATGGTCGTTAATTAGTTAGCGTATTATGCGTGGCCATACTATGAACTACGTGGCCTTCAAGCAATCAGTGAAGCCAACGATCACAATTTATGTTTAAGATATGAGAATAATATTTTTGGTTATATATTGCATAGGAATTCAGCACTTAAAGTTATTCTTGAACGTTGTCTCTCTAAGCTAAAATGGACACCGTATATTCCCAGTCAATCAATCATTGTTGCGGGTTCGAGCCATAGTGAACTGACTACTATATACATGGTTGGTTTTTCCTGGTTTCCCTATGAATAATATGAATACAAATAAGTTTTCCTTAAAATATCCTCCACAAGGACCTAATTCCCATTAGGGACTAAGCTTCATTTGCTTAGCCATACTCAAGTAACCTAACCAATCAAACATTGAATTTGTTAAAAGTATAAGGATGTTATCATTCATTATAAATTTTACACCATAAATTAATGCACCTAATATAAAATATAATAGAAAGATAGAATTACTAACGTCTCGTATTATAGAACAGGTATTATAAGGCTATTGGAAAATATAAGAAGGTTCTTTCGTCGGTTAAATTTAATCCTTATGCATAACTGCGCCCTCAATAAGCATTTCGTTATATGAAAATAATGTATGTTATATTAGGCTATGCTATCGATGGATCGTCTCCTTCGTTGAGCCGACTTCATTATTTTCTACTTATTGACAATAGGACCTACCTTTTGACTGTTTAGCATATTGCATGAAGATTGAAAATCGCTATTGTGATTGGGAGAAGATCCACTCTCAAACAAGATTCCTTTACAAGAAAGTCAGATTTTAGTACTTTTCCTTCAAATTCATCAATGTAAAGAAAATATAGTTATCAGTAAGACGTTAATTGTGTTTTAGTTGCTTCTGATAACACTTAAAACTGTGTGAAATCAGCATTATTTGGCTATATTAACACTGGTTGTTTACTTTGTTACAACCGAAATCACGGACGTATCACATACCGATTGCTAGTTCCTTCAATGAGCTAGTCTGCGTTGCTATGAATGGGCTGGTGGAAACCATATTGAGGCTAATATTTTGTAACCTTTTCAAGTTGAATAAAAATGTTACTGCATCTGATTTATTCAAAAGCTATCAGTAGTAATTAAATCTATAATTAGATAATGATATCATTTGCTTTGTTATAAAAGTAATCATAAACTATTAACATAATTTTAATATAAACCGGAGTTTCCGTTTGTGTGTAAAATATACATTTTATTGAAATTATCGTAGTGATTTTCTTTACTTCTTGCTTAATTTATACCTATTTGTAGTTTTACAATTGTATATGTACAATAAATAGGATGAGAAACATTGCAGAACAAATTTCTACGACAGAGACAAAGAGAAGGAAAAGTTGAAATTGTCACCCAGTTCTATGCAGCAAGGTTGTTTGGGAAAGCATGTGGATAAGCAGCAACACTAGGGATGACAATGAATGGTTTTGCTAAAAGTGGAGTTTGACTAGTCAACAGAGATGTAGTATTTCAAGACTTTAGTTTTTGTTGCAGCAGTGCAGTTTGAGACAAATGATATTACTGTTGTAGAAGTAACAACATAAGTCTAACTGCTACTAGAAGACTGTCACGTCACATGCAGCCTCCAGGGAGAAAATCTGTTGCAACCGCCAGTGGAACAGAATCAGAACCGCTTCTGAGATGTGTGCTGGTGTCATAAAAAGAAACAACATGTACCATTGCAAAAAATGGAACTGCACTCATCAAGAACGAATGATTGATGCAGTAATTTGTGCAAGATTTATAGCCTAATATTAATAGTAAGCTTAACAATTAGTTTCTACTATTATTTGAAAATTTTTAAGCTATGGTAATTGTTCTCTTTATACAAGACTAATTACAAATTACCATCAAATTCTCATTTTTATTAAATTGTTTGTAATAAACGAAATTCAATGTTATTTCGTAGATTCTCTATTTAGGCCTATTTTATGATTATAAAGACTAAACTAAAATCCAACTCCTGATTCCTTGTAAATAAGGCGAAACTATCAATGCGTTTCAATGTATTTTCAGTGGTCTGTGTTGGTTTCTAACGAGCATTTTATATTTACGAATCATGTTCAAAATAATGATAAACATTTAATTGACTTGTATTATGATAATGCTATATTAAAACGAAAATGGCTAGAATTATTCTTAATTTAAAATTATTCTACATTTATAGAAACTCCCCGGTTCAACGAAGGCGACAGTTTCTTTCATTGGGCCAGTGGCACCTATTTAATTTTTTTTAAATATTTATTGAACATTTCATTATTATAACGTCTATTCCTAGATATGTGTAGTATGGAATGCAATAGTCATCTTAACATGTAAAAATCTGTAAAATTGACAAATTTGACGATACTAATTCAGAAGTCAAACAACAAAAATCAGCGCTATATTTACAAAATTTTCACAGGATGAACAAGATAGGAAATAATGATTAGATAAGATAAGAAAGCCTTAAAGGTTTCGATGGTTTTACCGAACCACCATCTTCAGCTGCAAAACCGCAAATGAACAATATAGGAAATAATGATTAGATAAGATAAGAAAGGCTTTCTTGTCTTGTCTAATCATTATTTCCTATCTTGTTCATTTGCGGTTTTGCAGCTGAAGATGGTGGTTCGGTAAAACCATCGAAACTAGTCCTGTGAAAATTTTGTAAATATAACGCTGATTTTTGTTGTTTGACTTCTAAATTAGTATTTAATCGGCGTGTTATTGTGTCTTAAATTTGACGATTTTAAGGATCATTTTGTAAAAGTGGCCCATCGATAGCAACTTTCTTCTGCCTTCATGTGACTCAGTTATGTTTAGAACTTGTTTATGAAGTTAAGCATGCCTCTTTAGTGAAAAGAGTAATAAAGCGCCTAATTTCAATTGGGCATGCATTCAACATAAGAGTTTAATTCTCGTTGGAAAATATTTGCTTCACTTTGACTCATCAAACATTGTCAGTTATTTATCTCTATCACATATGGTTTAAATTTTCATAAATTTATAGTAAAGCAAAAGAAATATTGGTTGGTAGTTTTATTGGAAAAATTATCCTAAGCAACAATTTATCCTCATTGATAAACAAAGTTTGAGCACTGATAGCAATATTTAAAAAATATAACTTTCTAGTTGTGTGTTAAACAGAAAAGTACTAAAATCGTTCTTATGTAGGATTAAGTCACTTGAAATTTATACAATTTCTCGTGTACTGGGAGATCAGATCAATTTGGCGAGGACAGGCAATGTCTCATGTTTTGTCTTTGAAGAAATTATTAAAGCTCGAATGGTTTCCAACAACTTCATGTTAAGAAACAGGAAATGTAATCGATATTTCGCGGCACAGAAAATAATATTAATAAAATTAAATGCAGTCGTTTTGATGACCCGTGACTGGTTTGCTTATCGATTTTGTAATGTTTCAGTCGAATTTATTTAGTTATTGGCAAATCTTAGCCCTGTATTATTTCTCCGACTAATTAAATTATTCGTATGTACTGCAAAATGTAATTTGAAGAAAAGCAGAGAAAAAAATAGCGTTTGTTACACTTAAAATAAACTAAACTAGTAGAATGAAAACTCTATTTTTTATTGCATCTAGAACAATAAATTTAAAATTATAGTTTTACCTGTACATGGAAATGATGCATCTAATGCACTCACGATTATAGCTAAACGACTGCAGAACACTGAATATGCCCCATCTTGTGGAAATAGATATAGCAGTGGTACAGCTATATAATTCCTTTTTATGCCTATAACCTCATTTTGTATTTCAGGTATTTGAAACAGACGTAAATATCAATTTTCCGTCTTTCTTTTGATACCGCACCTTGTCTTTTATTTTTTTAATGTGTTTCCTATCTTTCAAGCTCTAGGTATATTTGAACAAAAGTCTTGTATTTATATTATAGACAAAATAGTAAAAAATTTAGAACCAAAACCTCAAAGAAATGAAATTTAAAACTAGTAAAATCCCTAAACCTCCCAATATATATATATATATATATAAAATAATAGTAAGAAATATTGTAGTGAACTTGCTAAAAAGTTACCAGGAGCTGTGGCTCCAAGAAATTGTTCAACGCAGTATTTTTAAAATATTAATAGAAGTAATTTTTAAAAATTTTTAACATGGAAAAGTGAAAAAACAGCGTACATGCGTAATAAAACTGTTAAAATCAATGTTGGAAAACATGTGAATGCACAAAGAAACTAATCTGATCGTTGTGATATGTGAAAATTTAATACAGATCGACAGAACAAGTTAAAACAAAATTTAAATATAATAATTAAAACATAAATTGCAAAAATTATAATTAAAACATAAATTGCAAAAGTTATAATTAAAACATAAATTGCAAAAATTACAAAAATTATAAATATTACAAAGCGGAAAATGATAAATTAGCCCAATTGGACTTCCAACCAGGCTTTTCGAGGGAAAAATAGTTGAATGTCGAACTAAGCTAACACCATCAAGCGTTTCGCCAAAACAGACAATTGAAGCTAATTCATTTAGTGCGAAAACAAGTTACTACTGGTTGCGCAATTGCTGCAAAGTAAGTTAATAATAATTTATTTCCTAAATTTTTTATTTTTTTTTATTTCTATATTATTTTTATATTAGTTTTTATTTGTTTTTACAAAGTTTGCATTATGTATCTTATTTTGTAATCTTCTATGTTTATTTCAACTTTATACTTTGAATTCTATTTCATAATGACAATTTACAATGTTTAATTTTTACAAATAATATAGAACTCAAATGCATAAATACGAGGGTGTCGGGGACGGTTACTCGAGTTTTTTCGGATTTCTCTACAGAAATTGCTTTTCACTCAAAATTGAATTAGCTAAAATGCTTCATAAGAATAAGTTCTTTTAGTATCAGCATTGGTTCATAATCCCTTCTATTCACGGAAATATTTGGCCTGACTAGAACTGCCGATTGTAGCTTGACGTTATTACTCGAGTAAAGAAGAAACGCCTTCGTATTTACGTATTTATTTATTAATTATTATTCATTGAACGGGAGTTGGTTTGTTCCCCTTGAAGAGTCAACTAATTTCCGATCAGTGACAATGATTACATGCTTTTAATTTAATTTTTCCTTTTACAATTGAAATTTTGTTCTTCATGATAATTTAATTCCAGTCCCCGTTAAAACATCATTAACATTTACTTTCAAGTTACTTCAAAACATCTTTCAAAATATAACTTACCAGTATGGATTCACTCTTTTAAAATAATTCTACTTTAATTAAACTTAGGAGATAATATAAGATAATATAATAAATTAATCAATATTGTTTAGGAAATAAATTATATATATATATATATATATATTTTCCGTCAATCTATTTTTATGTGTATTAGCTTTTCACATCTCACAACGGTCAGATATTTTTTCGTGCATTCGCATGTCTTCCAACATTAATTTTAACGGATTTTTTCGCGTGTTTACAGTTTTATACAGTATATATATATATATATATATATATTGTAATAATAAAACTCCATAGTCAAAAACACACTTAAAATTCTAACTGTATGTTCTTTTCATTTTTAATGGCGACAGTCTCTTATTTGAAAGTACGTGGAATTAAATCCACAGCCCCGTAGTCAAGTTGTTTTTCCCGTCTTTTTTACACGTACAGTTATAGAATGTTCTGGAGATATTTAAAGCGAACTGGAAAGGCTGACGTCATTTCTTGGAAGCTCCGCCTTTCCAGAGGCTATTAAAGGACTCGCAAAGGAATATCGGGGTGTTTTCTTTAATGTAATGATACAGTAAACTCCATGCAAAAAGTTATTAGTAGTTCTTTTTATTTACTCTGGAGATCTGGTTTTTTGTAACTGCTATTTTTCCTGAATAATAATAAATGGATCCTGTTTCTAAAACTTATCGTCTGATACTTTGAGCTACAACTACGACTATGATTGTTCACCAATCTATTTATTCCGGACAAAAGCTGGTACATCACACACACACACACACATATATATATAATATATATATATGTGCATGTATATAATTAACTGCCCATGGAGGAGAAGCCAGAAAGTTTCGTTAGCTTTGAATATTTGTATATTTTGTATTTAATTGTAAATTCCTTTAATGTAATTAGTTCTGGTGACTTTCCTTTTATCAGTATAAAGCCATTGGAGGAAGACTTTTGACTACTTACTATTTTCTATTTCATTGATTTTCATCCAGAGATTACTATAATGTGTAATTATCTGTTTAAAACAAACGAAATTTATTTTGCGAATAATAGCCGTAAGAGAGATAAAAGCGCTCTCCTAACACCTTCAAACTTATTATTTATATTTTCTATTTCTACACGCAATCAGTGGGCTTCCTTCGAATTAAAATCTCATTATTCATAAGTACGTATACAGTTTTAACACTCTCACCCAGATCATTTATTGTAAACCTAAACGTCACGCAAGGGTCGGTTCCAGTGAACTTCCTTTTCAATTAAAAGATTTACAACTACATCCATGCAATTTAAGCTGTAAGTTAGGAATAAAATTATACTCGTACTTTTGGCCTCTGTATTTTTGTTTAGGTATGCAATTAGGACATTATTATTTTTAAACGTATCATATTCTTACAGTTGTTTCATATGCATTCCCAACTTTTAATTAATGCTTCTAAATTCCCCATCAGTTTTTATAAGTCTTATTGTTATACAATAAGACGTCTTTTTTAATCGCGTCAGAAATGTTCGAATTACATAAATCTGCTTACAAATTTCATATATTAATTTTTTGCTATTAAAAGAATTAATTCAAATATATGAAAGAGGCCAAACGCGATCATGCCAAAGTTATTGTGATCTTATAAGGTATTTGTCCGGCTTTCTTAGCATGCATTCGTGGTGTAATGGTCAGCACACTCGGGGTTTTCGAGAGGTCCGTGGTTCGGTTCCCGACGAGGGCTTTTCTCATTTTTCATGTCTCCTGCTTCCAAAAAATCGTAATGACTCTACAGCGACTCCCGGACCAAAAAATGTGGTTTATGAGGATTCTTAAACATCAGGATTTGGCGATTGAGTTCCCGTATCCCCAGTCGCCCTTTAAAAAGGGGCGTATATAAAGTATTTCTCTTGGCATTAATTGTTAAATCTAAGCGTTTCCATATCCATTTCTGTTTAATAAAAGCTAAATTAAAGAAATTATTTGTTAAGTTAGAGACTGTAACCTTCCGTCATTTTAAGATTTTCTCGTGTCTTGTAAATAGTGAAGTGGATTTTTAAAATTTAACATCCTGTAATAAACGAAGTTAGAATTTTACATTCTTGAGGTAAAATACTATAATCGCGAAACATTTCGCGTATCCATTTTGACATCCGCAGATATCCATTTTGACAGTTCCCGAATCGATTTGGATGATTTTTTTTTGCGTGTTATCTGTATGTATGGACAGAACAAAGACCTCGTTTTGCCCAAAACGGATTGTAAAATAGATTTAAAATGCACTCACATGTGATTTTTTTCCTGACGTGTGTACATACACTCTTAGACAAAAAAAAAAGACGCACCAAGAAGGAGTTATCCGAATGGGACGAAAATAGGTAGAAGTGATGTAAATGTACAGAAAAAAACAAGTGATTATAGTTTGAGAAAAATTGGATGATTTATTAAAGTGATAGAGCTTTACAAAGTGAAAAAGCCAGTAACGCGTTTGTCCACCTCTGCCTTTTATGCAAGCAGTCATTCGGCTTGGCATCAATTGATAGAGGTTGCGGATGTCCTCGTGAGGGATATTTTGCTAAATTCTGTCCAACTAGCGGGTTAGATCGTATACATCCCGTGCTGTTTGGAAGGCCCTGCCCATAATGCTCCAAACGTGCTCAATAGGAGAGAGATCTGGCGGTCTTGCTGGCCAAGGTAATGTTCGGCAAGCAATAGAAACATGTGCAGTGTGGGGGCGGGCATTATCTTGCTGAAATGTAAGCCCAGGGTGGCGTGACATGAAGGGCAACACAACGGGCCTTAGAACTTCGTCAACGTAACGCTGTGATGTAAGGTTGCGACGGATGACAACCAAAGAGATCCTACTATGAAATGAAATGGCACCCCAGACCATCACTCCTAGTTGTCGGCCTGTCTGTCTGAAGACAGTCAGGTTGGTATCACACCGCTGTCCGGGGCGTCTCCAGACTCGCCTTCGCTGGTCATCGGGGCTCAGTTCAAAGCGGGACTCATCACCAAAGACTATTCTTCTCCAGTCAGTGGCATTCCAGTGCGAATGAGTCCGACACCACTGTAAACGGGCTTGACGTTGTACAGTGGTCAATGGTAGTGGGCTGAAGGGGCGCCGTGTCCTCAGCTCCCTTTCTGTAAGCCGTCTATGAATGGCCCTTGCGGTCACTGAAGCACTAGTTGCACGTACAATCGATGATAATGATGCATGTAGGGCTGTGAGTGCCGCTCTTACGATTCCTCGTTTTTCACGTTCTGTCGTTTCTCTAGGCGTACCCTTTCCTTCTTGACGCTGTGTGCGGCCATGGTTTACCCATTCCTGCCAGCATCGTCTAATAGTGGCATCGCTGCTGCTCAAATGTCGAGTTATTCGCCGATAAGAGCAAGCAACTTCTTTGAGTCCAACTACATGACCTCTCTCAAATTCTGACATTTGCGCATATCGTTCGCGCGCACCTGTATGCGAGGCATAGTTACTGCCTATCAGAGCGCACGGAATGAAACTCGTGAAGAATTTATGACTTGGAATCGTAATTTCTCGCCATAAATATCCTGCCAGTTGCGCATATCAGATGCGCTGTAGCGACAACCGTTCATTCATTGGCAGCCAAAATGTAAAATTTTGTATTTTTCGTCGAAACCTGTATGCATATCAATTTGTGTCCAATTTGCTTTATATCTGCTCAGTGCGTCGTGGTGCACCCCGGTTTTTTTTTTTTTTTTTTTTTTGTCTAAGAGTGTATATATGTATGTATTTACCTTGTATAACTCTAAAAAGAAATCCACAGTACTATATGTATTGAAATCGACAGGAAACAGTCTAGGATAAAAAATATTAACTTGGAATTGTGCTTTAAATTTCCATTAGCCCTTCAATTCTTTTTAGTTTCAGCGCTTCCCCCCTTCTGTTCTAAAAATTGTAATAAGTTTTTCGAAACTACGTCATATTGGATAACTAATACTGCGTCATATTATTTTGACTTTCTACACTGCATATACTAGCTTAGCCCAGGGGTTCTCAACCGGTTTTACGCAAGAGAAAAATAGGTGGTACGCAAAGAAGCAAGGTATTTTTAACAATTAAATTCAAAAATTAAAACCACAACATCCTGATTGAGTTTCTTCTCTAAACTCATAAATCTTTGCGATTTGAGCTTTGTTCAAGTTCAATAGCCGCTTACAGACTTTAACAAGAGGCGAACGATCTGTCTGCATGGCAGCTTTTGTGATTCTTCCATGTTGTAACGCTTCGTAAATATTTTCTTAGTCGTAAACATAATAAAATTTGCCGTAAATGATGTTTTTAAGAGGAGTGATAGAAATAGATGCTCTATTTAATAGGAAATAAAAATAATTTGCTAAAATATAATAGTATCTCATTAATTCTCTTAGCGTTTATCGATTTATTAGCATGTCAGCACTTGATGTCGCCATTTCCGGGCTTATATTGCTCCATTTTCAATAAGAATAATATATTTTTTTTTTTTTTTTGCGTAGGTTCTTTGAGTCTGTTGAATTGAATTTTATGTTAGGGCGAAGAACATTATATTTAATAAATAAAGGCGACACACAAAACGTTAAAAAACGCCCCTTCAGGCGTAATATGAAATCTGAAAGCTTTCAGAATTTTTTTAAAATATTTCTATTCAGAAATTGAAAAATAATCTTTGTAAAATGTAGTCGTGGTTCTAAAGATTTTCAATTTGTGTTTATATGGTACGCTTTAATCAAAAGGTTGAGAACCGGGGGCTTAGCCAATCAAACTAACGAAACATTCTACTATAAATGCCGTTGCAATCAACTACACACTCTCTAGCATACCGTGACAATAAGTCGCGCTTTGCTCGAAATATCTTCAAGCTTCCATTTTTACGGATTTACTTTCACGGACTTAATAAAGTTATGCGCCGGAGGGCCTGAATCATACTGAGCTGGTAAAACTGCGCTTCGCGCAATAGGCCAACAATATTGTACCATATTCGTATTCGTTTCTACGCACTCTTTTACGCCGTTCTTTTACCGCCTAAACTTGCTTGGTAAATGACCTCTCTTCGCTGAACCCCATTCTTCGATTGTTCTAAAAAGGAACGGTGTATACAACATTGCGCGGGCCTTTTGCACCCGTAGTCATGTTTGTATCTTCAGAATTTATTTATCGAATAATAAAATTACGTCGAATGCGGCCTTGTTTGTCTGCAAGTCCATCAATTCATCTGCATAGTAAGCATGGACAGATAACATCTACACAACCATTGCCAGTCCATTATAACTGTCACTTACAAAGTCATCTCAGCTATGACTAAAAGTGTATAAGTTTAAACTTCCATTAAAATTACAGAGTGTGACTTCGATAAAGTATGCAGGAGATTCGAATACATACGCCTGTTTATCTGTATGTTTCAAAGTTCCAGCGTCTAGTGGCATGCAATGTGGAATTGCTACGACGGTTCATAGCTGGATCGGATCCGAAATTCATTTGGCTATCCATTTAATATTTAGAAGTGAAAACGGAAAAAAAAAAAAGTATATTTTATCGTTCTGCTTTAGTGTTTAATCAGTGCTTAAAAAATGAATCACTCGTAGTGTTTACAGAATGAAAGTAATGTACTGATATGCTCAGGTGTGCTTTCAAGGTCACCGAACTGCATATTTGCTCTCTTCGACTCTTAGAAGAATAAATTAAATAGAATGTTCTTCACCGATATAGGATTGAAAATTATCCTTTAAATGGGTGCTAGAAAATAATTTTCCTTCTTTTCTTCCCCCAGTCGCAATGATATTACAAATAACTTGTTCATCCAACATTTTCTATTCTGAAATTTTAACATATAATGTTGTTTTATCACTATATATATATATGTATATATATATATGTTAAAGGATGTAGTACTGGTTGATGGAAAAAAATAATGGTATCTAAAGATTTAAATTTTCTATAACAGATTTAAAAATTTGTAAAGATTTTATTTAGGAAAGGTTATTAGTATGATTAATATATTTTTGTATTATTGTTTAAGCACATTTGAATAAATATTTTGATTTTTACATCTTTGTACGAAGTAAAAGAAGTATTGTAATCACGAAAATTTCCGGGTACCACATTTCAACGAAAATATCCAAGTGACCGCTGTATCTCGCATAACTCAAAAGAGTAGTCTCAGAACGTAGAAATTTCGTATATAGAACTGCTATAACATGCAGTTGTGCCCCTCTCTTTTTAGTTGCAATCGACCATACCAAAATTATATAAATGCATTTGTTTGCTTTAAAAATTATTGAGTTATATTGTCCCTACGTTCCGGTTAAGTTTTTTATGTCTTTAGTTATTTTGCTGCAATAGTTGTAGAATTATCAACAATTTAAAAGTTAGACTAAAAGAGAAACACGCTAATGTGACAATCAAAATCGTAAAAACAACCTTGTATTTAGCGTAAGTATATTGAAACATTCAATCGATTTCGAGGGCAGCTAAAGGTCCCTCCTCATCAGAAGAAAGAAGAAAACTAAAGGGGAAAGGAGTCACAGAAACAAGTGGTCCTTTTCAGCACTGCAAGTGGTTATAACCGGATTTTTAATCAGAGTTACACTGGATAGTAGAATTTTAAAGGCATTAGGAAGGACTGGATTGGACTTAAAATCATTAACTAAACATGCTAAATCTTTGTGAATATGAAAAACCTCAAGAAAATCCAATTAACCTATGGAAGAAGCCTTTTGGATAATTTTTGCAGACCCAAAGTCAAAATTAATCAAAATCAAAATTATTCTACTATCTTAATTCAGTTACTATTTTGCCGATAGATGGCGTTACCTCCTCGCGTTTGGTACTACCAGAGGGTATAAAAATCAGTTCAGTGCTTGCTTTCCATTATTCGAAGTTCAGATTTTGAGCGTGAAGGTGCAGTTGCCCCTCGCTCCCTATTTTTAACTTCGCTAATTCTTTGTCCTTTGTGTTATATGTTTGATCAGATAGCCTGGCTCAGTAAAAGTAGGCGGCCAGTGTAAATCCGGTTATAACCACGTGCAGTGCTGATAAGGACCACGTGTTCTGAGTCCCCTTTAGTTTTCTTCTTTCTCCTGATGAGAAGGGACCTTTACCTGCCCTCGAAATTGATTGTTTCAATATACTTACGCTAAATACAAGGTTGTTTTTACGATTTTAATTAAAAAGTTTTTTAAGTAGGGCTCAACCTAATTTTTTTTTGCCATAGCAGCCATCTTTGTTTACATTTGAAACGTGGCAAAATCGTGAATTAATTCTTTCTGCACCTTCAGTGACTTTTTGCCGAATGGGATCAAAAGGAAGCTTTTAGTTTTGTGCACCGGAAAATCTACCTTCTTGCCTGCTGGCCGAATTACGTTTTCATGCATAGAAACTGTAATTTTAACTGTAAAAAAAATATTTAATTGGTTTAACTGTACTTGGCGTTTTATATTTTTCTGTATCTTTCCATTCTTAATGAAAATATTTTGAGTTTTTATGTATTTTTGCCTGCCCGCGAAGTGAGAACTGAAATTGATTGAATGAGAAATACATCTCTTATGAAATTCATGGAAATAAGTGTTTCGTATTTGCAGCAAATATTTTCACCATTCTGTCTCAGACAGAGAAGAATGTTTAGAGTCGCGCATGCGCATTAGGTAAGCGCCGCTGCATTGTCTGCGATAAACTTTCTTTTTTATTTGTTTAATTTATTTTAGATTTCATTTTAGACTTATTATAGTATTTAATTCTGGCAACGATTAGGTAATTCTTCAGTTGATATCATTTTTCTTGCATTCTGAGTTATTAAATGAATAACATGTAACGCTGTTAAGTGAACCGAGCGCCAAATTGTCGCTATGGTAAATAAATATAGTGAATTTTAAAGTGCATTTATTCTATTTTGGTTTATGCTCTATCGGCAAAGTAGATTTAATTCAATTCAATAAGTTAAAATGAAATGTAGGGAGAAATGCGTATAACTTAATATTCCTTACAAGGAAGCGTGTGGTATACAGATTAGCTTTTTTTAGTTATTTTAACAATGAAATTATTGTTTAAAAATTTGAATTCTAAGAATTTTCCATCTACTTTGAGAATGATTTGAATAGACCCCTTATAGAAAAAAAAAAAAAAAAAAAAAAAAAAAAAAATTACATAAAATTAAGCAGAGTGTGTTGCGGAGTTAAAAATGCTAGTTGGCTTTAAATAAAGAACGGAGGCCTTTCAAAAATAACTGTCTAAAATCCCTTGGTCACTGGTGCAGAGCAACAGTTTGTTCAAGAGGATTTGCCTATAAAATGGATGTGTTAGTATTTAGAGAAAGATGTGGGGTCTTCCAGTTGTATATAAAAAAATTAGTATAGAAATCTCACGAAAATATTAAAAAGCATAATGACAATAAAACTATTTCAAATGATATGAAATAAAATTAAAACTAATTGTAAACTTTTGAAATTTGTTGTGATTTAGTATAATAATTAATGGATGTAATTAAAATTTTTATTAGGCCTTCCTTAAACAAGTATCAGTACGAAGTTTCTAAATTTAATTATGACAATTTTGCTTCCGAATTCGATTTGTTCTCTCAGGCTGGTTTCTTTTTATCTGCAATATTTTTTTTTTAATTATTATTGTTGGGTAATGTGAAAATTCTGTTTACTAAATTTCTATGATGTAACTTGAGGATACAAGTTATCCGCTTTAACTATAATTTTAATTTTTGTACATTTATTAGTTTCACCATTGCGTAATGTAAAATTATCTTTATGGCCATAAAAGCACACTGAAACTTTGATTTTATCACACAATACTAAAATTCATTTTCTTTTATAAGAAACGGTGGTTTTTATGTGTATTTGCAATTAAGTATCCTTCAGCCATCAGCAAGCTGTTACGCTGATTCGCTTGTAGAGGACCTGCCATTTTTCGCAGAGGTATTTCCTTAGCTCTGTGTATGAGTTATTACATTGCTGTATTATAATAACATGTGATTTTGCTTCATAATGAGTACATAAGTTTACTACAATTTCATGGATGAGTAATTGGAATATTTTGATTTTCTATTGATTATAAAATTTAAGCTTTTGCTAAAACTTTTTTTGTGATCTTCGAGCTACATTCCCTCTAGGACTTCCAAACTGGACTCTAAATTTATTATAAAGAATGATACTAATTTGTTACAGTTCTAAATTTTATCTTGAGTCCATTTATTTATTTTCTCACTGAAACTATAAGTATAATATAAAATTCCCTTCCTTTCTTAACACTCTAATGCGTTTTCCTCAAAACGCTTTTCTGCCGCCAAACTTTTTTTCCTTGAAGGTTGGGAATATGTAAGATAAAAAATACATACCTCTGAATAGTTAGCCGCTGAATACAGCAATTCACCTGAAGCAATAGCTTCTTAATTCCACTTTATAATTTGAGAACATCCTCTTCCTGTTCTAAAACCAGTTTTCCGAACCAACATCTATTTAATTCTGACAATTTTGCTTCCAAATTTGTTTGTTCTCTCAGGCTGGTTTCTTTTTATCTGCAATAAGTTTTCCAATGACTGAAGACTAATACTGCGTCATGTTATTTCAATCTTTTTCATTGTGTACAGTTAGTGATAAGTCGGTACTACCGAACCGGGTATTTTTTAACGGGTACTTAGTTGTAACGGGTACTGAAAATCGGTACATCCAAGTACCCGTTACTTCAGTACCGAAATCGGTACTTTTCGGTATTCGTTACTTCTGTACCGGAAACGGGTACTTTTCGGTATTCGTTACTTCTGTACCGAAACGGGCACTTTTCTGTATTCGTTACTTCTGTACCGAAACGGGTACTTTTCGGTATTCGTTACTTCTGTACCGAAACGGGTGCTTTTTCGGTATTCGTTATTTTGTAACGAAAATATGTGTCTCTTCTCGGTATTTCGGTATTCGTTATTGGAGGATCGATGAGGGTTCAGCTCACTTCGGTTTTGGTACGAGGACAGTAGTATTTGGTTGCATTTGCGAAATGGTGATATGCGCTTCTTGTGTCCATGAATGGTCTGCTCCTCAGACACTTCCGTAGTTGACATGTTTTCTGATATTCAAAATCTTACTCTACAGATAAAATCAAACACGTGGTGACGTGGCAGAGTTCGTTCAGTGCGCAAAATCGTTAGCTGCATATTTCGGTACTCAAAATAGTTACTAGGGCACTTCGGTACTCCAAATCGTTACTAGGGTACTTTGGTACTCCAAATCGTTACTAGGGTACTCCAGTACAGTAAACCGTTACTAGTGTACTCCGGTACAGCAAACCGTTACTCCGGTATTTTGTTACTTCGGTACTCCAAATCGTTACTTGGGTACTCGTTACTTGAAATCGGTTTTCGGTACTTTTCAAAGTAACGGTTACTTCAGTAACGGGTATTTTGTACCGGGTACTTGTCTGTACCCGTTACTCTCGTACCGAATACAAGAATGTACCGAAGTTGCCCATCACTATGTATAGTTCTTATTCAACCACGAAAAATTAACGAAAGAATTTGCTACAAATACCGCTGCAGTCCAAATACACACGCTTGTTTTCGACTCATTTGCCGCCCAAACTTCATGTTAAAGGGCATCTCTTTGTTTAACGTTATTCTTCCATTATTCTAAATGTAACGGCATGTAAAAAATTGTGTGGCGCATTTAGAACCCCTAGTGTTTTATCAGTTGAGAATAAATGAGTTTCTGTAATTTTATACCTCTTCAAAAATAAAAAATTATATTGACCATTAAGCTAAGTTGTGATTTTTTCTCTAGTCGTTGCTTATGCAGCTGCCTTCTCAGCCATCATCAAAAACTGAATTGGTGCATTCCCTAATTATGCTGTCATAATATTAAGCTATCTAAAACGAAATAAATAACACACACACCGCATACCCACCTCTTTATCTCTCTTAAAAGTCCTAACCGGCTTTTAGTTTCGCAATCGTTCGTCTTAGACATGCAGAAGTGTTTCAAATGACGAAAATATACACGTTTGGGCCATGAGGAACTTTAAAAAAATTTAATTTTCGACCAAAAGCGAAATCTAACTTTTAATGCGGTCTCCTCATTCCTATGCTTATATTCGGAAAAATTTAATCCTTGCTGTGAAAAAATAACATTAGAAGTAGTTTGACTCCCACACGATAAAAGTTGAGCGGAATATTTAATTTCAAAATTTGCAGTTTTTGATATCATATTCAACTTGACTTGATGGATCGGTAAATTCAGACTACTTCTAAGGAATAATTTTAAATGAAGTGCAGCAAAAATGTGTGTAATTTTATAAACCGTTCCAAGAAGTCATGTGGTGTTTACGTCAGATTTTTCTGTTAAGATTTTAAACCGGAGAATTATTTAAAATAAACACTTTATTTAATTTCAATAACATTTTCTATTATGAGTTTCTCTCTAAAATCAATTTTTTGAACAGAAGAATTGAAAAATGAGCAATGCCCTCGTCCGGACTCGAGCCACGGACTCGAATACGCGCCGAGCGTGCTGACCACTACACCACGAAGGCGGGAGAAATACCTGATATACCCCCTATCAAAGGGCGACTGTGGATTAGGGGAGCCAATCGCCAAATTCTGGTGGTGGAGAATCGTCATCCATCACAGTTTTTAATTCGAGCGCCAATGTAAAGACATGGGGATTTTTTTGAACAGAAGAAATGAAAAATGAGCAATGGCTTCGCCATAACTCAAACCACGGACCTCACGAATACGCAGCGAGCGTGCTGATCACTACACCACGAAGACATGCTAAGAAGGCGAAAGAAATCCTTATAAGGTTACCGAATTAGAGTGAATGTATGGTATTGTTTATGGATTCAGTTATTCCTTTCTAAAACGCATTTAAAGGAGGACATTTAATTGTATGTTTATAGATTTCTTTTGCTGTTATTATAGGGTCATCATTAAGATTATGCGTGGAATTCAAAATGATGCATTTACTAAAACAATGCAATTTTGAACCTGTTGAAACTTGTCATCGTTTGACTAACATATTATTCAGTTCATCACCAACTTTCGTAAATATCGAATGCATTTTAGTAGCCATGGAAGATGAATATAGATAATCAGTACAAACGTGCTGTGCTACATTTTTTATATTCGTGTGATAAATCTGTCAGATTTGCAGCGATAAAAATTAATAGTGTACATGGTGAACACACTATTAGTGAAAGGACTGCCCAGAAATGGTTTTAAAAATTTAAAGTCGGAAAAAGCAGCACTGATGATGATCCCCGTTTCAGGACGTTTTGAACTGTTAGAACCAAATCAAGCAATTAATTCAGAAGTTTATAGTGAACAACTTTGACGTCTAAACTCAGAATTTATCAAAATACGCCCACGATTGGTGAATACCAAGAAAGTGTTGTTTCATCATAATAACATTAGACCGCATACGGCTCGAACAACGCTTTTTTACTGGGAGAAAATTAAATTCTAAACAGGATGTACACAATGACATTTCAATTTTTTTTTTTTTTTTTTTTTTTTTTTTTTTTTTTTTTTTTTCATCAAAACCAGAGTCTTTCTATAGCAATGGCATAAAAAAGCTGCCTGTAAGATGGTGAGACATTGTATATAATGGCGGAAAATATATATAATTGATTTAAAAGTTAAATTGTGTTTTTTTGAATTATTTAAAAAATTACCAAAAAAAGCGCACGAATTTATAGACTTACCCAATATTTATTAATACCAAAGTTCTAATAATCATGATTAAGCCTTTACAGACTATAGACCAAACTGGATGATTCAAAATCAATCTATTTTATTAAACAAAACATCAAGAAGACTTACATTGCAAGAGGAAACCTTCAATCTACTTAAAAAGAAAAACTACTCCTTTTAAGTTTTATTTTCTTTCGAAAGTACATTCCAAGTACTTACCAATTTTTATGTCAGTCGTCATTAGCAGAACACGCGCAATATAACACTTGCTGGAAAATCTTCAACAATGTTCTATCAGACTGAAATAGCTTTTTCCTTTTTCGCTGGTACTTTGTTTCTTTGTCAAAGAAATAACTTTCTCCGCTTTTAAAATACTCAGTGGACGAAAATAAAGTACTAACGGTTAGTGCAATTATGTAGAAAAAATAAATAGAAAAGTTACAAAACTGTTTCATTACAGAAATTTGTATTCATTGTAGACTTATAAAAAAACTGGGAAACTTAAGTTGCATGAAAGTGCATTTGAGTTATCCTTGTCTGCTAATATGTTACATTTGTTTATACTGAAAATGCTTATAGTTTATTTAAACATTCACTAAAAACAACTTTTTTTTATTTTGAGGAAAAGTTGGTTATTATTGCATTTGAGGAATAACTAAAAATTCTGATGTGGACACTACATGACTTCCTTGCACGACCTATTAAATTATACATATTTTTTGCTCCACTTCATTAAAACTTATTTTCTCGAATTTCATTAGAAATATATTTGTAATTCAATCAATTAAGTTCTCACTTCGCGGAAAGGCAAAAATACATATAATCTCAAAACATCTTCCCTAAAAATGTGATACAGATAGCTTGACAGGAAACATAGCTTAAAATAAATGTTAGTTAAAATAAATATAAACCCTACATTTGCCGCTGCCAGAATTTGGTAAACTTGGAAGCAGGTCCTAGAAAAACCTTTTGAAAACGTTTCCACATTCTAAACTAAAACTGAAGAGCCTCGTTTACATAAAACAAACTGTTTTCTCAAAAATTAGAATAAATTTCTGTAGGTACATAGTTTTACCATCTCTTCTTACAGGAACCTTTCCTGGTCTTCAGCAATCAATCTTTTCTCTTCCTTCCAGCATCTGGAAGAAATAAGTATCAGTATCTTCTAAATACATTATGATTTATACTTTCTTAACACTGGTTAAAGTTTTCGTTTTCGATCCTTTATTTTCCTTAATTAACTGCTTAATTCACATTCAGTCAAGTATTCAAACATGAATTTAACTTTACCCTGAAATCTCCACCGTGTGTGGTGTCAAACGGGAATTTTCGTGTTTTTGTATTACAACACTTCACCTATCCACAATGATTTGTTAGAATTCAACGACCAAATAGACACACCTTAATCGACATACTGAATATCGAGCGATAATCGATGAGCTATGTTTAATATTCTTAAAATTCAAGTGTAGGTGGAGAACCCTACAAAACACATTCATTCTAATTCCCCCTCATTCATCTTTAGACATGCAGGCTTTCGCTCTAAAGAATGATTTTATCTGCTGTTTAATACTTAAATTAGAATTCGTTTCTTTTGAGTATTTACTTTTAGCATCTAAAATTTTATGCTTCTAGACTAAATTCTACTTTTACATAACTTTCAAGTATTTACCTATATTTACAAAATTCTAATACATATGATTTTTGCAATTTACCATAAAATGAATAAGATAAAAATAAAGTTTTACTTCACGCTTTCTTCGCCAAGCTGGCGGCACTGAAACTAAATTTTTCATTAATACAAGAATACGAAGTTATTTTACTTTCGGCCAAATTCTGGCTTAACATAACAGAATCAGTCTTTCGACCAACAGGAACTGATTGCTGCTAGATTTTACACTTGAAATAATAAGAAAATAATAAGAAAATAATGCTTTTGCCTTAGCTAAATAAAGTAAAACAAAACTAAGTTTCAACCGAGACAAATTGACTTCCGTCAAAACATAGAACTTCGTTTTTACGCATAACATTTCGGAACAAAAGAAAAAAAATTATAGGAGATTTTAACTTATCTTTGACTTTTCGATGCTTGGAACTCCGACATCCTCTTCTCGTAAAATTGATCCTAAGTTATGGAATTCATGGACGTTAATCTCCGCTTTTGAGTTCTTCTAGTTTCCTCCATGGTGACTTTAACTTTTTCTTTGACTTTAACTTTGACTTTTTCTTCTTCGCCCTCTGTACGCCGGTCTCTTGGGGTGGTAGTCTTCGGGTTCCTGTCTTTTCCGTTTTGCCCCTGGACGGCTAGTCTTGGCTGCCTCCGGTCTGGAATATTGCTTGAATTTCTTCTGTTGGTGGCAATCTTTTCGTTCCTCTTTCTGTCTTTTTTTTCTCGTGAACGGCGGCCTTGTTTGCTCCTGACTATATGGCCCTGGAAGTGGTTTCCTCGACTCAGATTTTCTACTGCTGGACGTTGTAACTGGTCTTTTCCTATTTATCAAAGATTCTTTACGCGGCGGCGTTGATTTCCTGCACTTCTTGAATGCTGGAGTCTGACCATTTTCCTTCCTTCTTTTCGGGACCCTAGAATGACTTGTAGAAGGGCTAGGGTCCTCTTCTGTTCTCTGCTTCTTGGGTGGTGGAGCGGGGGCGTTACTTCTGGACCTTCCACTTCTTTTGCGCTTGAGTCCTGCAAGAAACTTTTAAGGATTTCAAAATCATTTTGATTATAATATTTTTTTCACCTGGTCGGGACTTGCTTTACAGATTTCCCCTCTCTCGTTCTTAAGCTACAATACGACTCCCTTGATTTCCTGAATTACATAGGGGACTTCAAATTTTGGAGCCAACTTTCCAGTAAAATTGCCTGGGCCACTTGATAAAGAAAATTTCCGCTTTAACACTTTATCCCCAACTTTAAAATCTGCTTCACGGCGTTTTCGATCATAGTACAGTTTCTGTCTATTTCTTGCCGTATCCGAACTTTTAACCGCGTGATCAATGAGTTTCTGTATATCGTTTTGTTTGAATTCTTCCTCTCTTCGTTGAACAAAGAATAATTTATCTAGTGGCGTAATTAACTTCCCCCCTAAAAATAATTCTGCTGGAGTTTTTCCCCTCGTATCATGATTTGCTGTTCTTAAAGTATAAGCTAACTCATTTATATAGCCATCCCAGCGCTTGTGATGTATGCTAACATAACTTCGAATTATTTTTACAATATTTTTATTAACTCTTTCTGCGATGTTTGCCTGTGGTCTATACGGAACCATTTTGATATGGCGTATGCCAGTGCAAGTCCAGTGCAAATGTTTTCAAAAATTTGGCTAGCGAATTGTTTACCGTTATCGCTAATTACTTTTATCGGTGCGCCGTATTTTAAAATGTATCTGTGTAAGAATGCATCTGTGACTGTTTTGGCTGACGCGCGTTTAAGTAGAAAAATTTCTGTCCATTTTGAAAAATGATCTACAATTACTAAAAGAAGACGATTTTTATTTAACTCACTCTGGGGATAAGGACCATGCCTAAAATTTCATTCGGAAATGTAGCGCGAATGCTATTTAAGTACCCGGCCGGGCTGTAATTAATATCATTTATTAACTGACATTGATTGCAGGACCTGACATACGCAGTTACTTTTTTGTATAATTGCGTGAAATATAACGCCTTGCGTACGCTTTTTAAAGTCTTTCTGACCCCTAAATGACCCGCTGTTTTCGCGTCGTGTAATTCCTTCAAAATGCTTAATCGAAACGACGCTGGGATAACTGGTTTATATTCGAAATTTTCGTTTGTTGCTTTCGTATAAAACAATAAATTATCTATTATTTCATAATTTTCTGCTCTACTTCTTATTGCATCGATATCTGTGTGTTCAAAGCTTTCGGGATCTTTCAAATACGCATAGATGCTTCCAAATTCAGGATCAGCTTTCAATTCAGCAATAATTGTTTCTCTAGAATCTAAATTTTTTGAAGTTAACACAGCGCATTTGAGTTTATTGCCTTCCTCATCCAGTTTTATTCGAGATAGTGCATCAGCAACATTGTTTTCCTTACTCGGTTTATATTTAATTATTAGGTTATATTCTTGAAGTTTTAAAGCCCATCTTATTAACCTGGGCGTTAGGTTTTTCCCCGAGTAAAGTCTACCAACAGCCGCATGATCCGAAAAGACTGTTACTGGCGCTTTGCCGAAATAAACTGGAAATTTGTGTACAGCCATTAATACGGCTAATGTTTCTCTCTCTGTAGCTGTATAATTCCTTTGCTTAGAGTTTAAAGTTTTACTAAAAAATGCCAAAGGATGGCCATTTTGCATGAGAACTGCACCTACGCCATAGTCCGACGCATCTGCTGCAAATTCCATGTTTTCGTCTCCTTCCGGGAATTTCAAAACAGGGTCATTGATGAGTGCTTCTTTTAACCTTTCAAATGCAGTATTTGCCTCTGCTGTCCACGTAAACTTACTTTTCTTTCTTTTAATTACTAACAACGGTTCAACAATGTTCGCAAAATCTTTTATGAACGACCGATAATAAGAACATTGCCCAAGGAAAGAAGAAAGTTTCTTGGCGGTGTTGGGAGGTGGGAAATTCTTTATGGCTCTTATTTTTTAATCCTGAGTTTCTATACCCTTTTGCGAAATTTTATAACCCAGATATTTAAGTTCTTTAGTCGCGAACTTGCATCTTGATGCGTTAATTGTAAGACCGAGCTCTTTTAATAATTTAAAAACCCCTTCCAAGTCTTTAATGTGTTGTTCCAACGTACTACTCTTT
The DNA here is from genome assembly GCF_044657685.1 of Stegodyphus dumicola. Lineage (NCBI taxonomy): Eukaryota > Metazoa > Arthropoda > Arachnida > Araneae > Eresidae > Stegodyphus > Stegodyphus dumicola. Next base: position 89,580,904 of record NC_140772.1, on the reverse strand, counting down.
ATAATTATATCATCTAGATAGATTAAAGTCGATTTTCCTAGGACAGGCTTTAGAATAATGTCCATAGCTCTCTGGAATGTTGACGGGGCCCCACATAACCCAAAGGGCATGCTTAAAAATGCATAAGTGCCCGATTTTGTGATAAACGCGGTTTTATGTATGTCTTCGGGTCTCATAGCTATTTGATAGTAGCCAGACGTTAATTCCAACGTAGTCATGTATCTCGTAGACTTAATCTTTCTAATAATTTCCTCTATAACCGGCAAAGGGTAAACTGGGAACTTAGTAACACTGTTAAGCTTTCTGTAATCGATAGCAAACCTCCAAGCCCTTTTATCCGAAGGCGGGAACTCATTCTTTTTCCTACATAGTACGACTGGACTCGCGTACTCACTATTATGGGCGTTATTATCTGGTTCTTCAACATTTCCTGAATGTGTTCTTCAATTATTTCTTCTTTCTGTTTATCATTCCGGTAAGGTTTAGTCCTACAGGGTTTGTCGGCAGTTAATTGTATATCATGCGTAACAATTTGACAATTACCAGGCCGTTCTGAAAACAAGTTCGAAAAAGTACTCACCACTTGCTAGATGGCTTGGCTTTCATGGTCATTCAAATGGCTAAGGTCTACTTGCGGTTGTTTCACTGGCTCCACCACCCTCCGATCCATTTCCAGCATAATCGAATTTTCCTGAAAATTCAGTTTGGCCTTCGCGGCCTTTAAATCCTCTATGCCTAAAATGACTGGACTCTGCAAATTTTTGACCACAAAAATTAATACTTTGAGGCTTTCATCTTTTACCTGTATTTGTAATGATAATTTCCCAATGCATTGACAGGTTTTTGCCTGCGCCGCTATAATTTCTGTTTTTTTTTATTTTTAAATAATCGTAACCTATTAAAATTGTTCTTAAAAAATGTATCACTCATAAAATTACCTTCTGCCCCTGTATCGATGAGGGCTTCTACTGGTACATCGCCAACCCGGACTTGTATAATCGGTAATTGTGAGTTATTTACCACAACCGTATTTAGGTATCTTCTTGAGGGTTTTTTCGAAAGTTCCGGGGTCTGGACCCTCGCTTTTACAGGCCCTTCTACTCGTTTAAAGCTTTCCTTTCAACTTCAGTCTTCTGGGTACGCGGACGGTTCTTTTCAAATTTCCTTTTTGGGCCTTGACCTTCGATCTTCGATGAGTTGGCTTGATAGCTCTTTCCCCATAAGAGCGATTTGTGTTTCCGATCTGTTGATTTGAGGATTGCCCTCGGAGACCTTTAGAATACGATGCCCCTCTAGCTTTCTCCTCTATTCTGCGATTTTGGAACTTGACCGCCAACTCGAAGAGTTCCTGGAAGGTGCTTGGGTTTCGGATTTCGACGTAATCTTGGATAGCAGGTAGCAATCTTGGTAAGATTATTTTAATAATCTCTGAATCGGGTTTCTTCCCATACAGCATGTTTATCAGCTTAACGTTTCGCAGAATGAAGTCCGTCAAATCTATATTACGTTGAAAAAAGCTATACAGTTCGGCTTCGAGCTTCGCTCGGTCTTTCACTATGGGGAAGGCCTTTAATAATGATATTTTGAAATTTTCAAAGGTATATGTTTAGCCTCCGAATTCCCCTAATAAAAATTTCCCTATATTCTTCCACCATAGTGAGGCCTGTCCTCTTAGTGCAGACATGGCAATGGCAACTTTTTGTCTTTCAGGCACAAGGTATAACTGGAAATGATTTTCTAGGCCTTCTAAAAGTATCGCCACCGAATTTTTTCCGTCGAAATTGACGTTTGGCTTGATCGATGCACTCATCGTCTGGACCAGGTATCGAAATCCTTCTAATTGGTTGGCCATTTCTTGTTGTTGGAGTTGTACAGGAGCTTCCATCCAGTTTTCGGCTATTTCAGTTCGTAAATTGTTCGGGCGCCAATATGATGTTGGGAGGCCCCAACGTTTCAGCAACAGTAGTAGTGACTGATATGAACTGGAAATTACATAGACGTTTAAGAAGGGTTTAACTCCCTTTTTATTTCACTTTAGAACTCACAGTTGCGTTCACTTGACGCTCACAAACTACGCCGACTCGGCGGTGTAACAAAAATAGAAATGTACAACTAAAAATAAATAACAGGATGAATAAATAATGAGGTCACTACCTACGAGGCTCTATAATCGTGACTAAATTAACCGCGTTCTAAGGTACAGCTCAGATTCAGCAAACTTTCTGATTGAGAAATTGAAAGATTCAACTAACTGCCGAAGTAGGCACACAGGCCGAAACGCGCGGTTCTTAAACTTTCTACCAAGCAACCTTCACGCTCGTGATTCAAGAAGCACACTTAAAATCTCGCTTCCCTTCTATTTAAACTCAATTGCTTCTGCTAAAAATTTGAATACTCTGCGCGTTCTACTAAAATTTACATACTTTGGCATTGACAATTCCAGGGTAAAGTAAAGGCTTGACAGGAAAGATAGCTTAATCTTAAAATAAATGTTAGTTAAAATAAATATAAACCCTACACAGAAAAACCTAAAACACTAAATACAGTTAAAAAAGCAATTTTTCAATTTTTGCAATTAAAATTAAAAGTTTCTACACCGAAAAAAAAAAGCAATTCATCAGATAAGACGGGCAGAAAGACACAGTTTTTGATGCAAAATAATTCATAATTAATAAGTCAACATTTGGTCTCACTGGGCGAAAAGACGCTGAAGGTGATGCTCCAGCTGTCTTAATTCACTATACCATTAATCGTTGAGTTATGTGAAATACATACATTGAGTGGCTGCATGCTACGAGATACTTACATAAGTGCGGCTACATGCTGATCTGGAATGTTCTCACCGATAGCTTTCAGTCTTTCGACTAAGTCCATCATTTAAGTAACGTGTGTGATCATATCATCGTGTGCAAATTGGAGCGCTCATGAACTGACTTTAAGTTTTGCCATGTACCAGCGGTAGTCGTTTTATCTCTAATGTGGATAATCTGGGAGTCGTCAGTGCATAGATTCATTATAGCTTATCCCTCTGTAAAAATTTATGGTCAAGTTTAGAAGGTGGTGGAGAATAATGAATATCATCCAACCCATCGCGCATTAGAAGCATTTGAATCTTGAATTTCCAAGTAGCATAGTTTTCAGAATCCAGTTTCGTTGTTTGCACTGAAACTTTAAGACCTGACTGCGCCATTACTAATTCTTATTTCGCAGTTTTAGAAAGCTTATATATTATATGCGCAGTTTTAAATTTTAGTTTCGGAATTTACAACATCCGCCTTGTAATTAATGAAGATAAAGACAGCAAATTTTGCTTGCCTTGTATGTGTCCAGCAGCACCGGTTAAATCTTCGAAATAACTTATTGTAAGGGGTGTAGTAACATGAACCGATTATCAATATTAGAAGAGCATATTCATGCACAATTTTCATTTACTCAGTTGTATCTCATATAATAAAAAGGATAGATACATTAGAGATACATATTCAAGCACCCAAGAGAGTGTAATAAAAATAAAGTAAGGAATAGAGCAACAATATTATGCGACATCGTTTTTTGCCGTGGTTGGCGTTCGCCTTGGCGTTGCTAGGGTTACTAGAAGAAGTGAGTTGTAAAAGATATTTTTGAAATGCTTGATTAATTAACAAGTCGAAATTGTACTCAAGGATTACAATTACAGTGCACTGAAATCAAATGAATTCTTTTAGAAGCTCCGTACATTTAACTACTACTTGAAATATGATTACATTAAAAATATACGCATATATAAAGTGAATCGTAATTAATTCAATTTCAGAAAAACTCAAAAGGAAAAATTTTACCGCTAGTTTCATTGACTCACATTCATCAGAGAATTATTTCATTTATATTTGTAGCGAAACTTTTATTTTCCTTCCTGTTGGTTTTCTGAATAAAATTTTAGGTTCAAATTTATCGGTCTGAAATATAAAAAGGATATGTACTTGTAAATAATGAGCAGTGCAAAGCAAAACCTTTCAAGATTATTATTAAATTACTAAAGAGTGGTAACTAAATGCAGAAAAATATAGTTATCATTTTCTCAATTTTAGCGATAGAATTCTTCATATGACACAAAAGTATATAGAATGTGTTTTACATTCTTATAAAAAATTTTTAATTTTTTTTTTTTTTTTTTTTTTTTCAGGTGGATGAAAGATACATCTGGCGTCTTACAAGCCATTGAAGAAGATGCTAGAATATGGGAAAATCAAGGAACTCTGAATATAAAAAAAGTACAAGCATCTGATGGTGGAAAATATCAATGCATTGTACGTAATAGCATAGGCGAAAGACGAATAGAGAGCGTACTGCTTGTCACAGGTAAGAGTTTTCAGTATTATTTCTTCTACACAGAACAATAACGTTTTTAAACACATTTGCTGTTTGTATTTTTTCTCCAAATTTTGGAGTTATTATGCTGTATTACACTATGATACTTCATCCACTTGATGTGAAAAATGTTGTCATTGCGAGAAGCATAAACATCATCAATTTATCTTCCATGTACAGTAGTGAAAAATGTGTTTTTAAAGTATTGTTATCCAAAGACAAGGCTTTTAATTTATCTTTAAATTAAAACATCATACTTAACAAAATGAGCAGTTTAAATCAATCAAATCTCTTCTTAAAAATTTTATTTGTTATTTCATATTTAATAGTATATTTAAATGCTATATTTTAAAATACTTCTTATGGATATTTCTTTATTAATAATATCATTATATAAATTCGGAAAAGATTGTTCTTACGTTTAAAAAAAGTATATCTAATACAGAAATTTTTGGTTTGGATATTAGAGAATTTTTAACAGTGTAATTCCAATTGTTTCTTTGAATTAAAAATTTTAAATCAATTTTTCTTCTTAAAAACATCTAGATAAAATTATTTTAATTATACATTACACATTTAGGGCTATTAATTAAATTACATATTTATTAGTTGATAATCAGTGAATTTTATTAGTGAACATTTATTGGTACGCCGTTTATTTTGTCAAGTATAAAAGATTATATCTCTGTTCAGTGGTGCACACAAGGGGGGGGGACGGATCTCCTTACGTGCGCCACCCGGACCTCATCCTCCTATCGCCCTCGATTTTTTTAATTGATAATAATCCTATGCATATAGTACGTAATATACAAAGGTAACAATCCTTTCAGTTCTAATAGAGAAAAATAAATATTTTTCTCCTTTTCTTCCCTTTCAAAGCCGAACTTCATACGAACATAAAACATCCTCTTATTCTCAGAACTGAACTCTTTTCATTTGCTTCCTGTTATACGCTATAGTGTATTTTTGAAGGAATTGGATATCTTCGCCTCCCTATTTTACTAACGAGACAAGGTCAAATGGTGAGTCATCTCACCACGTGCGCTGGTAAGCCCACGTGACAATAAAGTTAAAAATTCTTTCATCACTTGTATTGCATGATTCTAAATGATTATGTAACAACCATATTCTTTCAGTGCAACGAAAGTCCATTTTAAAGTTGTATTCTTCCTATATCGAATTGCACACAAAAATATACTTAAGTACCATACACAATGAACGTTCAAGCAGAGCAAGACCATTGCCTTGCTCTGCTGAATTCAAGCAGCGTCACCATGACTCCCGAGGAAGTTATAAATGAAATAAATAAATAAAAATAAAAAAAAATAATAAAAATTAAAAAACTAAAAAATAAAAAAAAATAAAAAACAAGAAAACTAGATTTTATTCTGTGACTATTTGTAAGTGTATGGAAGCAGACTGACGACTCTAAATGAAAACACTGTAATCATCATGTTTTTAGTTTTGTAATTAAATATTAAAGTGATATTGTTCTTCTTCTATGACTTGGCACTTCTATAATAATGAATTGGCTTTGTGTTTTTATTTTTGAATTATGAGAAAAGTAAATACATAAATTCTTGTGCTTTCTGATATATTCTGAAATATTTGTTGTTAATAATTTATTTGATTAATTAATGATATTTATTTATTCAATAATTTATTTTTTACTGTTTTTTTGTTCCCGACAATCGAGAAAATCAGAAGAATATATTTGACGTTTTTGGGTATGGTACGAGAATAGTGGACTTTCGACCCTCGATGCCCCTTCTTGAAAAATTCATATGTGCGTCACAGCTGTGAGTGATTTCTTCGTTCCATTCCAGACCGCTCATTCACGTTAATGCAATGCAACAGGAAATTTTCGTTTACGTCTAACATTTATTTTATGGAAATTGGTATTTAACGTGCAATTAGAAAGTTCAGGTTATATTTATTCTTTATTCGTTTATTTTCAAGATATGTAAACACAGGTCTTGTACATTTATTGAAAAGAAATGTGCCATATCTACAAGAATCTTAAAATACTGTCAAATGTCTTATTATTTCATCTATCTTCTAACTACACAAATCGCAAGCAGAAAGGAAAAGTTTTAAATATATTTTTTTTTTCTATTAGCGCATAAATCCGATACTTGCACAATAGTTGGAAAAAAAACACACAAAACTAGCTGCTTGGAAAAATTTTGGAACAAGCGGTTGAAGGGCAAATGCAAATTAATTTGTTCTAAAGCTCTGGCGCCTTGGTTTTAAATATTCGAGAAACAAAGCGTCTTTGCCGAAACTAAAGTCAGTGCGTTCCATTTAAAAAAGCATGTAATTGCCAAAAATTCACAGTCTGCAAATGCTTCCAAAAACTGTGTTTCTCTCTCTCTAAACACAAGAATTCTGAGCATGTATAATTTAACTAAACTGCATTCTGATCGGAACTGACGGAAGTAGAAGCGAAAATGCGAGAAAAATCTAACTACTTAACTGAGTAACCTTATAACCAGAGAAGCTTCATTTAAAACTTCTCTTACAGTTCTTAAAATAAGATTTTATTTTGAGGAAAATTGTTTTAATATGCAAATAAAAATAAACCTATCCATCCATTCACACGGAAGCTAGGTTCAGCACAAAACCGTGTAACTCGAAATCTTGGATTTTGCTTTGTAAAAGCGTGTAAAACGAAAAACTCATTAAATGTGCGTAATTTAGTTATTTATTTACATAAAACAAAATTAAGACAGCTTAAAATAAATAAAGTTATACTTCGTTCATAAAATAACAAATGTATGTAGGTAATAGAAGTACATATTTAATTTATTTCACATTAGAAAAACATAAGATCATTCAAAAATTATTTTAAGTTTAATCACTATCATCACTTTCATTAACTATTAGTCTTTTCTTCTTGATTGGTATTTTGATGATGTCACTTTCATCACTTGAGCGTGCTTGATAAGAATCTGCTTCAATGGTTGACGAATCAGGGAAGACCTCAAATCGACAAGACTTTGCAATGAAATCCATAATTAACAATTGCCTAGATTTTTTTTCTTAAATCTTTATAAATCTCCACATATTGATTTAAGCACTTACTAAGCCCCCGTTGGAATCGAAGTGCTCGTTCAACATTCGTGTCATATTGTAAAAACGGATTACCTAATTTTATTTCCAATTCAGGTCCTACGATGATGACTCCTGCTGTGAACGCAACTGGTTCAGATTGCTCTGAATCAGAATCATTGTCTTCATCATGTTTATTTGTTTCATGAATCATGTTAACTAACTCATCCTCATTTAGTTCTTCATCAGCCATTATTTCTTCAATATCTGCCTGAGCTAAATCCTCAAAAACCTTATCCTCCTATAGTTTGGGCCAATTTAGTGATCTGAGAATATGCATGCTCTAATGCTTTAATAGCTACCGGCCATATTGCTTTCCAGCATGCGTTGAGCGTTGATTGTTTTATCTGAGTATATGACAGGCCAATATGCTTAATACAGTATAAAATTATAAATGTCTTCCAAGCATCGATAAGAGTAAGAGATTCATCGTTTTTAATTTGTTCTGAAATGTACCTGAAGGTTTGTTTGATATACAGTGCCTTAAAAGTCGAACTTATTCCTTGATCTAAAGTTGTAATAAGGTCTTTTGTATTCTTTGGTAAAAAGATAACTTCTACATTTTCGTGTTGTAAATCTTGAGGTTGATCAGGTGCATTATCATTTAATAGAAAAGCCTTAAAAGGCAACCTCTTTTTACTTAAATAATTTTTTACATCTGTAACAAACATGTTACGAAACTATTCATTGAAAGTTATAGCAGTGACCCATGCTTATTAACCATCCAATAAACGGGAAGGTTACTTATGTTTACTCCTTTAAACGAGCGTAGTGTTTTTGATTTGTTAACAGCCAATGGTTTCATTATATAATCGCCTGAAGCAACAGAAAATAATTGTTATACGACTTTTCGCTACCTTATGACCACTAGCTGTTTGGCAAGCTTTAGCTAAATAGGTCCTTTCAGGCATTTTTTTCAGAACCACCCGGACTCGTCAGCATTGAAGATCTGATAGTGTAGGAGTTGGCGGCAGAGATTTCAGCAGATTTTGCTGGATATTGTTCTGCTGCATCTAAATCATCAGATGCACTTTCTCCTTTCAATCTTAGATTATGTAAAGAATGTCTTTGTTTTAATCTCAAACCAACCATGACTTGCGGAAAAAGATACCTTTTTCTCATCTGACGAAATCGAAGGTGACTAATTCTTAAGCGCTTTATAAATCTTTGAGGCTTTATTTGTAATAGCATTAGTATCAATTGGAATCCGTTTTTGATTTTGGTCTTCTATCCATATCACTAATGTCTTTTCCATACTGTCCATTGTATCACATCTTATATATAAATTGTGCTCTTACTGCTGCAACTTCCATCTGCTACATTTTTTCTAATTGGCTTCCTTTTTACTTCCTTGTACGGAGTACAAAGGAAGTACTGTAATCGCGAAAAGTTTCAGGCAGCATATTTCAACGAAAATATCCATTTTGACCGCTATCAAATGCAATTTAACGATGTTTTTGCGTGATATATGTACGTTAGGACAGAAGAAAATACTCTTTTCCTTCAAAAAATTATAAAACTGCTTTAAAATTAATTCTGAAGAGAATTTTTCGTGGCGTCTGTCCAAAGTATGTACGTACGTATCTCGCATAACTCAAAAACGAGTAGCCTCAGAACGTTGAAATTTTGTATATATTACTGCTATAACATGTAGATGTGCACCTCGTATTTTGGTTGCAATCGGCTGCACCAAACGTATAAATATATTTATATATATATCCACTCTGTTACCCGGCTCAGTGATCTTAGTTTCTTTACTCTTATATGTTGGTAAATTGTACATTTTTTGCTTTAAAAATTATTGAATTATGTTGTTTTTATCTTCTGGTTAAGGAAGTAAGTTTAGTAAATATGTGTGCAATATTTTTATAATTATCAGCAATTTTAAAGTTGTTTAATTGCCTCTAAGACTTTTTTTAATGGCGGCCATTGATGTTTACATTTGAAACAGAAGACTAGTGGATTTGTTGCCAATCTAGAGAAACTTAGCTTCGCAACAACAAAGATAACGCCTTCATTAATTATTTAAATCATGCTTAATCCTTTCTGGAATTTTTTCGAAGAAATAAGCGTTTAAGATTTACTTCGCAATTTTTAATATAGATATTTTGAGTTTTTATGTATTTTTGCCTTCTCGCGAAGTGAGAAGTGAATTAATTAAATGAGAAATACTCAATCGTTTGTGAAAAACTGTTTCTTTTTTGTTTTGTTTGCTTAATTTTTTTATACATCATTCTAGCTTTATTATAGTATTTGAATAGAACATGTGGCAACGATTAGATAATTCTATTCTTTAAATGATATAAATTTTGTGCATTATGTTATAATGTGATCGAAATATATAAGTTAACTGTTAACTTAGTTTCGGTTATAAAATTAATATATAAATTAACCGTTATATAATTATTAATACTGTTAAGTGAATCTAGCACCAGAGTGTCGCTATGGTAAACAAATACTAGAGTGAATTTTAAAGAATGCATTTATTCTATTGTGGTTTATGCGCTGTCGGCGAAGTAGATTTAATTCAATCCAATAAGTTTAAATGAAATGCAAGAAAAAATGCGTATAATTTAATATTCCAATACAAGGAAGTCATGTGGTGTACACATCAGATTTTTTAGTCATTATTATTGTGGCTTCATTCATGGAGCAAAATTTAACAACGTCTGTTACTATTTCTCTATTACGTAGACAATCCTATATTTTAATTTTTGTTTCTAAAGAAAAAAACTTTTCTTTTTATTTGATTTTTTTTTCAAATCTTTTGGCATTATAAAACTTTAAAACATTTACGTAAATTATAAAATGCCACAAAAATATAAATGTTGAAAACTTACCAGTAAACATTCAAATATGTAGATAAAAATAATGTAAGCCTTGCTGCTTAAAATATTGATATTGCACTAGTTCACATGAACCAAATAGTTTTACTTTTGTGAAACACATATACATACTACAGGGATTCGCCTTTTACAACATGAGGAATCCCATCCTTATTGTTATCAGTGTTACCAAAGGAATTAAATTCAAAAATGTCTTCAAATATATGTATTTACGTATATGCAGCCGAATATACATTTTTACGAAGTTTTTGAAATTTGTTAATTTTTAGAACATGTAAAACCGAAATCGTATAAAAGACTACCGTGTAAATCGAGGGATAGGTGTTTAATAAAAAATATATCTAAAATAAGAAAGTGTTCAGATTTTAATGGTCTTCCGAAAAAGCCTTTTTAAAGTTTAATACTGTTTGTATGTAGAGATTATCAATAGAGATGGCCCGAGTGAAATAGAGAAACATTTTATACGGTGCTAGGTAAATGTTAAGTGTCTTCTGTATGTTTCAAAAGTGAAAAAATACGTAACGCCGTTGTATAAGAATGTTAAACACTTTCACTTGTATATATCATGAAATAAATGCATTTTAAATTAAATAAATCAGATTAAAGGACTAAAAAAAAGAATATTCTTCAAAATTATATCTATTTCTTTCTGTTCTCCCAAATTCGAGAGCTTTCCGTGTTACATTGCGCAGCTAGAAAAAGGTAACTAAAACTAAATTTGATCAGTCATAGTTTAGAATACTTTCTGCACCTAATCTATTATAAATAGCTACTAACTGCGTAGTCTTCTTCTTTCGCCTCTTCTCCTGCCTGCTGACAGCGTGTCGTCAGCCTCTGCTAGCTATTCGCCATTACATAAAATGCAATTGCATATCTAAAATTATGGGTCGCGTTTAGCACTCCTGATCTTCTACCAGTTATGAAGATATGTGCTACGAAATTCGTCATCCAAAAATAAAGATTTTTTTTATTTACGATGATAGGTCGCGCTTCTTTCAAAATTCTAGCGGGTCATTCCACTACGTCGCAATTTCCATTCATCTATGCAGCAGTATTTTCGGCCATGATTAGAACATGATTGTTTTTATCTTCCGCTAAATGTACAACATGACAATATATATATAACTACCTACTGATTCGGCTAAGAAGTCTTTACCCGGCCTTTATTTTCATAATCGTTGGTCGTAGTCATGTACTTCAGATTACAGAAGTGTTTAAATTATTATTTTCAACTTCCCTTGAAGGATCGGTTAATTTAGTTAATATAATTCGAGGTATTTAGTTTAAACGTAGTATATCAAAAAATGCGTGTAATTTAATAAGCCTTAAATGGAAATTCTGTAGTGTCCAAATCAGATTTTTTAAACTGATGATAATATAAATGTAGCATTAAATGACAGATGTGCAGGGTACCATAGATGCTATCAAGCAAATAAATAATGGGGTTTACTTTATATATATAAAACTAAAAATTATTGCTTAAAATTTTGCATACAACTAAAATAAAAATAATCATTGAAGTTTTGTCAGATATCAAAAAATTAAAATTTCGTTTATTCTAAATTATTCATTATCGTTATTCATGTTACCTTAGAAATCGCTATCATTCTTAATTGCAGGAGTTCCAGCTGTCACTGTATTTGAATGACTTCATTTCCTATTCAACGGATGCAATTCAGCCTCTCGTCGCCTGTTTCGGATGGAAATATCAGAAATGACAAGCTTGACATATTTTGCATATTGCAGTTGTTGATGCTTTTATCATTCTTATACTCAGCGCAAAGAGAAAAAATTGAAATACTTTTTGTATGAATATCTTTTCGAAACTTATGAAAGTAATATAGATCTAGCTGTCAAAAGTATTCTTCTTCCTTATATTTATTCCTCAAAAGCACTAGTTCTCAATTTATTCAGTTTTATACAGAAACATTTCAAGAGTCAAACAAAAACTAAATGATTCTGAATTGAAATTTATTTCTTAAAATATTATTAGTCCTTTCCTTAAACGCGTATTACATATCCTGAAAGCATATAATTGAATTCTATATATAGAGAGAGAGATGTAGGGAAAAATAAAACCGCTGAGTGGAAAATTGGATAATGATATTTTTTATATTTTGTAAGATAGTTAATGTAAAACAAATAGTTTTTATGTTATTAATAACACTCTAAATAGCCGCTCGATACACAAAAATATTTCCGTCACTCAAATAAATAAATTTATTCAGAATTTATGTCTTAAAGCTTTACTTTAAATTTACGTTCATTAAACATTTTCTCTAGATATTGTATCTTAAAGAAATTAAAATTTTTATGTGATAAAACGGACAACGAATAATTCGATTGATCGGAGCCGTATCATAAATTATTTGAAACTCCAGAAGTTGACAAATGTAACATTTTGATTGTCCCAGCATTTTTGTCTTTCTGTAAATCATTTATTTCGCAAATCCTAAAGCATGGCAATAGCATTTGAAAGCATTTGTTAGTAAGTAAGACAATACAATTTGAAAGCATTTGCTACCTTGATATTTGCGCTGGGTAATTCAGAATATCTTGAACTATTTCTATTTCTCATGTAGAAATAAATGCGAACCGATAAGTTTAATATAAATGACATTAATTTAATCATTTGCTCTTAAATTTTCGCAAGGGAAAAAAATCTGATGTGTACACCTCATGACTTCCTTGTACGGAATATTAAATTATACGCATTTTTGCTGCCTTTCATTTAAATTTATTTCCTCGAATTTCACTAGAGATATATTTCTCATTCAATTAATTCAATTCTCACTTCGCGGCAAGACAAAAATACACAATGTTTCAAAATATCTTCATTAAAAATTGAAAATTATAGAAAAATACAAAACATATAAACAGTTAAAACAACTTAAAGAACAATTTTTACAATTAAAATTAGCGTTTCTAAGCAAAAACAAGCAATTCAGCTAGTGGGCAAGAAGGCAGACTTTACGGAGCGCAAAACTGAAAGTTTATGTTTCGTCTCATTAGGCAAAAAGACACTGAAGGCATAGAAACTAACATAATTTGTTATGGACAATATATCGTCAATATATCGGATAATTTAATAACTTAAATAATAATTCCAGAATAGATTAAGCATGATTAAATTCTCAATAATAAAAGAAGACATTATCTTTGTTGACGCGAAGCATAGTTTCAACAAATCCACTATTCTACTAAGCTTCAAATGTAAACAAATATAGCCGCTATGGTAAAAACATTATGTTTAACCGCATCTAAACAACTTTTAAATTATTGATAATGCTACAACTATAACATGCAGGGTAACTAAAGCCATAAAAACCTTAATCGGAAGATAAAAACAGCATAATTCAAACATTTTCAAAACAAAAAAGACAAAATTTACCAACATATAGGAATGAAAAAAAAAAAAAAAAAAAAAACTGAGCTTACGAAGCCGACTAACAGATTGGGTATATATATGTATATTTATTACATGTACTTTTGTTGCGAGATACATATACATATGCGAGATACATATATACATACGCACATACGATGTGCGTATGGACGAACAGACGCCACGAAAAAATATCTTCTGAAGGCATTTTGAATTAGTTTTATAATTCGTTTTGGGAAAAGGAGTCCTTTATTCTGTCCTTACCTACAGATGTCCAGAAAAACATCGTTGAATTAAATTCTGTAGCAGTCAAAATGGATATTTTCGTTTAAGTATGGTACTCGGAATTTTTTTGTGATTACAATACTTCCTTTACTTCGTACAAGGAAGTAAAAACGGTTTCTGTTGCTCATATCCTTTTACTAGCAGTCTGAGCTGATGGCTTTCTCCGTCAACATAAAACATTATTTGTTATAACTTTTCGTGGTTATATAGGTACGAATTAGACTGGCATTTTACTCCTTCTGGACTTGAACAAAAGTTTATGTTAAATGTAGTTATAATTCATAATTAATTAATAACCAGTGATGGTTTAACTAAAGTATAGGATAATAACGCCCATGCATATTTCGATGATGGCTGCTAATTTTGAAATGCAATATATAGATAAAAATAATGCTTTATTTCATTTCTGAAACACATTTTTTCTTCTCTATATATAGTTGAATTTTTTTAGTAGGAAAGAGAGTGTAGCTCTTATGATACATTTAATCATTCCTTAATTCAGATTTTAGTAATGTGACGAGATTATTATTTTAAATGTATTTCTATGAAATTGGTAACTAAGTAGAAAGGATGTGCATATATGCCTAAGAATTCTAAAACATTCTACGTATATCTTAACTTCACTGTTTTTAAATTTCTGAATCTCTACGTACATTTCAGCAAAGCATTTAATTATTTTAAACGTATTAAAAATGTATTTAAATATTTAAATTAATTAAACTTATTTAAACAAATTTGATATTTAAGAAATGCAGAAAAGAACTTTATACAGGCATTATGTTTCTAAAGCATTCTGAGTCGATCTGAACATCACGGTTTTTTAAGTTAAATTTCTGAATCTCTACATATATTGCAGCAACACATTTCATTACTTTAAACATACGGAAATGCATTTAATTATGTAAATTAGTTTATAAGGTATTTTCTCCCTCTTTTCTGCATGCCTTTTTGGTCTAACGGTAGCACACTTGGCGCGTATTCGAGAGGTCCAAGATTCGAGTCCCGGTGAGGGCATTGCACAATTTGCGCATATCCTGCTCCCAAAAAAATTCCCAATGGCTCTAGATTGGCACCAGAACTAAAACGTAGTGGATATTGATTCTTCACCGTCCTTTTTTAAAAGGAAGGCTATGTAAGGTATTTTCGCCCTCCTTTCTGCAAGACTTTGTGGGGTAACGATAGCCCTTTCGGCGCATATACGAAAGGTCCAGGTTCGAGTTCCGGCAACGGCATTGGTCATTTTTTGCATCTTCTGAATTAAAAGTAATCTAATGACTCTACAAGTTAAACTTATTTAAATATATTTTAAAGGAATTTGATATTTAAGAAATGTATGTATACATGCTTAAGATTTCTAAAGCACTGTAAGTAGATCTTAATAACTGCCAATTAAAATCATTGTTTTTAAGTTAAACTTCTAAATCTCAACACATATTTCAGCAACACACTTAATCCGTCATCTTATCGGAAGGTAATGAGAAAGGTTAACAAGCTCCTTTACAGTATTTCTTAACCGATAGAAGCTGCTAAAATCCAGGGAGAATTCATGATTTTAATTATTCTTATGTGACTAAGATTCTTAATTAACTTTTTTCACTTTTCCACGATATCTCATTTGATTTCAAATTCAAGTTGAAATAAAACCAGACATGCATGTGCAGTTTTTTTATTCGTATTCTAATTTTTCCGAAAATAGTGATTGTTATTACGGTAATTGCAACGAAGGAGTCCATTGTAATTTTAACGTTAGAGAAACATTATTAAACAAGAGTATTTTATGAATAATTCGCTATTAAACTTTTATTCTTAGCGCTGTAAAAAATAGAGCAAAATCAGTCATATCTCGCTTTTAAATTCAGAAATTTAAAAGAGAGCTGAAAAATGATGTAATTAAAGTTAATTGTGTAAGTGGGAACTACCATATGCAAAACGTTTCAATTTTTCGGTGGCTTGGGACTCTCGTTTCGGTTCTTCAACGTTTTTTCGATTCCTGGTGGAGGGGGTGTTCAATTTTTATCAGCCAACGTTGCTGCGGAATCGTTGTTGCCATCATTGTTGATTCAGATCTTAAGTAAAAAATTACGAATTCTGAGAGAATTTTCCTTCTGTTTGATATTTTCATTGGCAGCAAGCACTTTTTCCTTATTACCACAATATTGCTATTGTATTGCTGTGATTAGCCCTTCTGATCGGGGCAGTTAACCTAGGCATTAGGCTTCTCATAAGATGAAATTAAAATTTTCAAGAAGACTTTTGGCTTGATGGAACTTAAAGTGTTCCCACATTGTACATTAATAAGCATCCATCCTTTCTACGCTAACGAACTCACATTCAGTGCTTTTAAAGTATTTGTTTTACCACCATGCCCACAGGAGGCATTAATACTGAGTGAAGACACTAAAAAATTCTTTTGCTGTGTTATAGCCTCTTTTTATTTCTTAAATATGTGAAAGGAATAATAATGGTTTGCGAATTTTTTAAGAAGAATATAAATTAACTAAAGCGTACATAGTCATAAAATTTCCAATTGCTTTCGGAAGTACACTTGCATATCGAAAAGTTCCAAACATGTCTTTCTTTATTTTAACGAATTAATTCAAACAAATGCAGCGTCTTCTTGAAACTCTCCTGTTTTCTCTCTTCCTTTCCTTTTGCAGTTAAAACCAAGCTCAAGTGTTTCGGTCCTCGGATTTTCCATTGATCGTGACAAACCTGAATGCACACTGTGTAGAAAAACATCACATCTTCATTTTTTCGAAAACAAACACTTCCGGGAGCTTCGGAATAAATCGGAAAATGCTTTTATTTCTTTAAACTCAACCAGCAGAAAAATAACATTTTCTCTGCAATCCAAACTGAATATTTTTCGGGATAGAAATGTTTCTGTTTCCGTAAACATTTCGAGAACTCACTCGTTTGAAATTTGCAATTGAAATAGTAAATCATGTAGGCGAAAGTATGTTGGAGACGGATATGATTATTAGTTTTCTCTTGAAATGCGAAAATTTAGCTGTCATTGCCACGTCATCTTTCCCGCATAGTCTAGTACATGCATGCAACATATTCATTTCTACATGCATATCCTAGTTTAAAGCTTAGTCATATCGCACACATAACGCATAGCATTTTCTTTTTTAAAATTGCTTCCTTCGCAGATTCGAACTTCAACTCTAGGATTAAAGAGATGAATTTTTTCACGCAGGAGTCTTTTATATGCATAGTTTGGGGCTCGCCTTTTCAAATATTAGTGCAGTATTCTAGAATTTCCTGTAGGAAAAATCAGAAGGTTAAGACAGCATGCCCACAGGTCCTTTACATCATTTTTATCCTCTATATAAATCAGCAGATTTCTTTTTTTTATTACCACTAGCATATCGCAAGCACACATATAAAGTAAAAACATATTTTGCTTTCGCACCGTTAAAAAAATAAAATAAAAAATAAACTTACACATATATACATGTGTGGTGTATGAAAACCATAAAAGACTATTCATTTATTATCTCAGAAATGCTTTTAATTTTATGTTGTCATACCAAGTTCTTAAATGCTGCAACCCAGAATTTTCTGTGTAAAATGCAGATAAGTTTGGAAGTGTTAAGTTCACAAGCGAAACTATTGTACCCTCTTTAAAAATGTACTCTCAAATGTGTGAATCCTGGGAGTATAAGTAAAACATTAGCTAAAATTCATACACTTGTTAATTTTCTGCCAGGTGTTGCTTGTGGATTCATATTTAAGTGGTATACTGTGACTTAGCTCTATTATATGTATTAGTATTTCAGTCAGCTCTTCACAGACTATTTACATAGTACGTAGAGTCTATTAAGTGTTTAGTGTTTCAAAACCAGGAAAAGTCAGTTGTGCTGTCGCTATGATTTGAGCCAATCAACTTACATATATTATCTCGGTATGTGACGTTAAATGCTGAAATTTGAATAAAGTATTTCGACAGAACTCTACCACCTGATAGCTTCTTTGCTGATTGCCGAAACTACACTTTTTGTTTCAGCCGTGTAACAGGCTTCGTTAACTAACATTTTGTCCGGGAAAGCAGATGCTGAGGTAAAAATATCCATCATATTTTAAATCAGATGCCACTGTAGGGTATTAATTATTTTACAGTATGAAATATGATAAATCGACTGTGTCCTTATTTGTGGAATTTGAACGACTGATCTTCCATTTTCATCTGGATGGGATAACTATATATCGCAATAGCATGCACGGGATAGGGAGATAAATAAATACCTTATAAGATGAATTGGACGTGGCCTGTTATGATCATGGGTCCAACTTGTTTGGTAAGGTGAGTCAGGCTGGGCCCCCTTCTGGTACCTTATACGATGACGAACCTTATTTCATTGTTTTGATGAAAATAAGGACGAAAGAGCTGACATGAGCATATCTTCACTTTAAAATAAAAACAAACCAATAAAGTTTTATTTCTCAATTTCCCTCTTATTTAATTTTCTTTTATTATAGGAGCAACGTAATGCCTCGTAAATGTTATTTTACTTGTTTGCATGAGGTCAGATGTTCTGTATCGATTTAGGGTACTTAAATGGTAAAGTGTGAGGCCAAAAAAGACTGCTTGTCTATATTGTACAATAAAATGCTTGTGAATTCTGTTCGCCTCGTAATTCCTTTAAACCATCTTAACAGAAAAGCTGAATTAGCCATATTATTTTATTTAGTAGCAGCAGTTAAAACTCTGCTGTACAAGTCAAAGAGTTACAAAAGCTTTTATGAGACAAAGAACTTTCTGAAAACAAAATGAAGTAAGAAATAGCACTTTTATAGGATAATAAACTCTATATTTTGTGCACGCATAAAATTTTTGATTTCCACTGAGTGTATATTGTACCCAATGTAAGAAAGCAGATGTTTCGAGTTTACTTCACTAGCTTACAAATTATCAAATGGATTAAAGTTTTGAGAATATTTTGCTTTTTGATCATTCGTAAAGTCTTAAATTAATAACACATTTATGTTCTTGCCATTTGTCTAGAAATTATTAGTCAGACATATCGATTCATTTTTAGTGAGCCCTGTATCATATAAGTGATCTCAGGATTACATTGCTTAATATTTCTTTGCAAAAAGAAATTAAAAAGCACGCGGTTAGTCTTTTTACTTCCTTGTACGACGTAAAGAAAATACTGTAGGCCCGAAAAATTTCAGCTATCATATTTCAACAGAAATACCCATTTTGTACCACTCTTGAATCCACTCTTGAATCCAACTTGAAAATACCACTCTTGAATCCAGCTGAACAATGTTTTTGCATGATATCTGTACGTAAGACAAAATGATAAACTATTTTTTTCCAAAATCTATTGTAAAATTGATTTATAACGGATTCAGAGTAGATTTTTTTCGTGACGTCCGTGCGTCCGCCGTATATATCTCGCATAAATCAAAAACGAGTAGTCTCACAACGTTGAAATTTTGTATATGGGGCTGTTATAACATGCAGTTGTGCACCTCACGTTTTTGGTTACAATCGGTTGCACCAAACGTATATATACTCAATCATTACCCGACTCGGTTAGCTCAGGTTTTTTTCAATCTTTTATACTGGTAAATTGGGAAATTTCACTTTGAAAGTGATGGAATTGTTGTTTGTTATTCTCTTGTCCATAAATTTCATGGAATAATGGTTTCCAGAGCCTGAAGGAGGTTAAATTTCTATTTGCATCTTAATTTTTGAGAGAGAGAATGCCGGAGGTCCGAGGGTCTCCCCCTCCGCTCCCCTACCACCAATCCACACGAGAGGGCTTTCGGCTCGTCATATATTTAGAGTGCCACCGCGGGGAGTGGACCGAGGGTCTCTCATTCCGCTCCCTACCACCAATCCAAACAAGGGAGCTTTCGGCTCGTCATATATTTAGAGTGCCACCCCGGGAAGTGATCCGAGGGTCTCCCACTCCACTCCCCTGCCACCAATCCACACGACAGAACTATCGGCTCGCCATTTATTTAGAGTGCCCCCATGCCGCAAAGACACTATTCATTTACAAGCATCCATGCCTTATCCGAAATTCGAACACGGGCCCTTCGTCACCACAGTAAGCTCCCCTAACTACTACACCGTCTGGACGGCAGTGATGGAATTATGTTCTTCTTATGTTCCGGTCAAGGTTTTGTTCCTTTAGTTAATCTGTAGGCTATAGTTGTAGAGTTATAAAAATTTAAAAGTTGTTTACGTCTTGCTAAGCCTAACGACGCTGCCATTTGATAACATTTGAAACTGTTAGTAGAATACTGAATTAAGTCAAGTTGTTTTCCGACTTCAATTTCTTTTTGCCGACTGGGATCACAAGTAAATTTTAAATTTTGTGCACCTCAAAATCTGTCTTCCTCCCCGCTGACCGATTTGCTTGTTTTCGAGTAGAAACTCTAATTTTAACTGTAAAAATGCTTTTTTTTTTAACTGTTATTAACTGTATTTAGGGTTTTATGTTTTTCTGTATTTTACAATTCTTATGCCGCGAAGTGAGAACTAAATTAATTGAATGAGAAATATATCTGAATCTTAGCAGCTTAATAATTGTTATAATACATATTATTTAATTTATATTTAATTTGTTTATAAATAATTTGAATTTTTTATTAAATACAGTTTGAAAATCTAAGTTATTTAATAATACGTTTATTATATTTGTATTATAAGTATATTAATTTATTTGAAAAAAAAAAAGCATTATATTTGCTATACAAACTGAATTTGGGCATTCTAAATGGTTTACGCGATGAGTTATCAAATTCGAGTATTTACAAAGCTAAAGTGCATATTTTCCATGTAATTAATAAAATAAAGGTATTCTATTATTTTCTAAAGCAATATCCATTTAAATTCCATTCCACTGAGCAGAAAGTGGAAAGGTTTTTGGGTAGACAAAGAAAACCCTTAGGTTACTCTAAAAATTGTGAAAAAGGTATGTAGTACTTTCCATGGGATATTTTTAATAGTTGCTTATTAGTACCTTATTGAATTGCATTTTTTCCTTCAGAAACCAAGTTCGGAAAATCAAAGTATTTTTGTTTAATTTCTTCACCTTTCAAGCTGATGTAAACACGATAAAAGCTGAAACATTTTTATAACTTATTAATTTAATTAATATTTAATATTTGCAATATTCATATTATTTTTTAATTTAATTTTTAAATAATTTCAATAGTTTTAATTTTAATATTAAACTGTATATATGTAAAATTGTTATTTAAGTGGACAGTAAAGGAATTTCATAAATAGATAAAAATTACAGGTAATAAAGAAATGATTTTAACAGCACATTTGTTCTATTTTAAATTATCTGCAATCATTAAATACGGTATAAAGTAACATTATTCTGATAACTGAATGTTTTTGCTTGTAATTAAAATGTTAAATGAAACCAGAAATGTGTTCAAACAATCATCAGCTTAGACATTTCGTAGATATTTCTTACAGCAAATATTTATTTAGCGGATAAGCCCTCCAGATGAGCAGGCTGCAGCTAAAGCAAAATTCGTATATGCCCCTGAAAAGCAAATGCATAAAACCATTTCAATATGAATGTAATCAGTTCCTTCTTTCCAAGCAACAACCAATTAATAAATAATTTTTATTGCCTTACCAGGAAACAATTTTTGACGCTTCAGGTTATTACGTACGATGTCTTGATTTAAATTCAATGTAATATAACAACACTTTCTCATTAACAATAAAAGAATTAACGTGGTAATAACATATCGTGTGAGTTACGTTAATCTGACAAAAAAGTTGCCAACAGCAGCTATTTATTTAAAATGCTGACATTTACGAAACATTGTCAACATACAATGATGTCACATGAAATCGCGTGTTTTCTTCAAAGTCAGGATATGACATTTTAAAATAATAATACATTTAGTATTTGGAAATGCTATTTTTATTTTATATATTGTATAACTTAAAAAAATTTTTATTAACAAACTCTTTGATTTGAAATCAAACAATAACAACTCTTCGAAACAAAGCATTTTTATCTCCAACGCGCGAGACTGTTGCCACTCAAAATGAGTGCGAAAATTATCTTTTTCAGAGTTTTTAATTTATATCTCGGCTGATTAAAATTGTACGATGATGAGAATCTGCGAAATGGCTTCCCACTAATTTTAGAATCCCAAAGTACCTCTCTCGAAACTCAACTCCCCTCTGTGATGGAGGAGAAAATGCTACAAGCAAGCAAACAGACAGACGGACACAGAAGAGATTTAATTTCTTGTAGTCATACATTATCGTCTGTAGTTAAATGAAATTATTAAAAAAAATATTAAATGCAAAAAAGGATTTCAGTCCAGTAGTTTTCTGTTCATTTATGATGAGTTGCTTTTCTGTTTATTTAATGAAGCTAAAAGCGATTTATAAATAGTCTTTTAATAAAAATACTAAAAAAAAAAATACACACTTTTAGAAAAAGCTATTGCAGAAAATTCAAGTCTTTAGTTTTACTTATTGTTCTTTTTTAGTAGAAAAAGGTTTTTCTTTTTACTTCAGTACTTACTTTTCTTCATTTGGCTTTCTTTCTTTGAGTTCGATCTTTAGAATCTTTCCTTTCTGTTTCGTTTGCCGATTTTTGTGCTTCGTCATCGATGAGTGTTTAATATTTACTTTCATTTCTATTTTAAGAAAAACTCAAGCAAACGTGAAATACTTTTCTTCCAGGGTTTTGATAGAGGTACACGTTTTTATCATTATTAATTTCTTTCTGTCTATTTTGGGGGTTATATATGTGTTGCTCGTATTCTGACTTGGCTTACGTGTAAAAGTGGAGTAATACCTTTTCTCTGGAGATGGTGGTACTAAAAAAATAAAAGTCATCACTTATCTTCATTATCTCCTTTTATTTATTCAAACTTATTTATATAAACATTAATACTTCCGACAGACAGTAAAATGCTCTTTAAAAAATGAGAATGAATCATAATTTATTTTTGTGCAGTTTATCACGCTATTAATGCACATTCTTGCGAAATTCCGAAAAAAAAGCATGCTTGTCATAAACTATTACATGCACTTCCCGCAGATGCTTTGGAGCTCCTATTGTATGTACCTCATAATGCAGTACATCATAGAATTTTTCTCTTGAGTCAAACTGCTGTTTTCAGATCTTTCTTCTTTTGCGCAAATAGAATGTGAACCTGACCGTTTTGATCACCAGCTAGTTGCCTTTTCATCAGTTTAATTCAGTCTAAGCATTTTGTTTCCCTAAGTGTATTTTAGCGTTCTTTTGCTAAGTTATTTAACATTATTTTTTAATGTCTGGGAAATTTTAGTCCTTTAGAATGAAATTTTAAGAAGGACAGCAATAACAGCTGTGGTAAATCAAAGTTGTTTCCTGCGTGTTGTTAAAAAAGAAGAGTTTAGTTCCAGAACTTCATCTTTGTTGCCTACTGTGAAGTAGTGAAAGACAGTCCATGCAGAAAAATTTATATAGATCTGCCCACTGTTGATTAAAAGGCTAAAATTCTGATATGATAGATTTAAAATGAAGTACGGTAAGTGAAGCTCGGTAATTATTTCCCGCGTTATCTAGAAATCTGAAGTAGGCAATAACCAGTTTGCATTAGGCAGTAATAATAATCTATTAAATCTCCTTTAACCGTGTCATCTAAGTCCGGGCTTGCTGCGGAAATCGATGGTTATTTCATTTAAAGTGCATACGCATTAAATCGTCCATAGCATTCTTTGCTTTCTCTTCAAACACTGGGGTAAAAAGTATGATTTTTGAACTGAATTTTTTGTTATATGTACGGTCATATGTACTATAAAAACAGACACATGTGTTGGTAGGATCATTTTTAGTAAGTCAATGCGACACTATAAAATAGCAAAATAAAACTCCTTTTGGTGGCTAAAACCTATAAAGTTAAATATAAGAGAATCTGCTATCTGTTGAAGTTCAAAGTATGCAGTTAATTCTAATGAGTTAAACGTAAAGCGCGATTTAGTTAAGTGGAATCTCTTTTTAAACATGCACTTAAACATGCACTTTTTTACAGTTATTCACTTTCTTAAATTACCTTGATGGTTGGATTTTAGTTGATTCATGTGTGATTCAAAAATAAATACATTTTCATTAGACACAAAATTGTGATGTTATTACAAATGAACGTAAGAACCCAAATTAAATTTAATTAAAACCAAATTAAATAAAATAATTTCATTTCTAGTGATTAAATAGAAATGAAAATATCTAGGAAACAAGTTATTCAATTTGCATTATTCCAGTTCCATTATTTGATAATGGATATTATATCACATTATCAAAAGAAAACAACATAGTTCATTTCTTTCAACAAATCTCTGCCGCGTTAAATAAAATATAGATTTATGGTTTATAAATATTAATCTTAATTTACATATTCATCTGATTAAAAAATTGAAGTTTCACATCTGCTATTTTGCAAATGAGCAACTGGTTAAAAAGAAAAACCCTCGCAAATTACTTGCGGGAGTCATGCCAAATCATTTCCCTATAATTGCTGAAATACAGACCGCCTGATGCAAAGACCAATCACAGCGAAGCAAGAACGACCTGACATAATTCTCGATTTCACGGAGTCAACTGCATATAAATCTTCTCTATCTATTTATGGATGATTCGAGGCTTAAGGATTCACAGAGACAACAATAAGAACAGGCGAGATTCAAGTTACAGGAAAGTAGAAAGGACAATAACTTGTTAGGTGTTGTAATGTTAATATTAATATGTACTCTTACTGGAATGTAGGTTTCTTTTAAAAAATAACATTATGATGGTTACCTGTTTTTTATCCATGACTATATTTCATTTTTTACCCTCTTACTGTAATCGCATCTATCAAAAATTAAATATTCGCATAATTTTCCAATTTCGATTTTCAGACGATACAATTAATACGAAAGGAGGAGAAAAATGATCTCCGAAGTACGGTATGAAAATCAAATTCGTAGTAACTAATTAAAATTGAATTTGTAATACAAATAAAAAAAGCATCAACTCATGTTTTATGACTTGGTAATAATATGTCTTAAACAGAAGATTTCCTTGTTTTATTTTCTAATGATCAATAATAATTATTAATGAAGTAGTAACGAACGTAGATAAATATCAGAGAAAACAAATAAAAGTATTGTAAAGAGACATATCTAAAACCAGTGTAATATAATATAACTATACACATTTAAAAATGAAGGCAACAGGTACGATTTAAAAGGCAAAATATGTGATTACTTAATGTCATTTACAGCTTCCGAAGATGTAAATCAAGCGAATAAGTTAAATTGGAAAATAAAATTTAAGATTGCAAAATCCCCCCTTATAGTGCATATCTTAAACCACATAATTATCATAGCAAAACATGCGGGATGATTTTATCCATTACAGCTGGAAGCTTAAAGACTTGAATTTCCGAGCTAGTAGTATTCAAAGAAATTTCTAAAGTTTCCAAGTTCTTGTTGCTTTGACGTAACTCGTCGTAGAAAGTATCACATAAATTTTCATTGTTGCATGCAAAATGAAGCAAATTAGAATGTTGCCGTAGCGAACAAAAGAAAAAATACAGAATTAAGATTCGAATAAGATTAAATTTTCTTCCATGGTTTCACATATTACTTATTTTAATGACCTGAAAATTCGATAAGCAATTTTGGAAAGAGTAAAATACATTACAGTTGCAAAAGTTCCAGTCACAGCACTTTTTATATGGATTACTTTTTTATTTCGATTAATTATTTAGCTAAATGTTACAGAATAATGATATTTGGATAAAATTATCCTTCAAACAGGAACGTATAAGTTTCTTGCGTAAAGGTTACAACATTTCTTTGAAATTAACTACACTTTGAGGTTTAAATTTTCTTAACTTCAGAATGTTTAATTGCTTGAGTTTACTAAAATAAAATTTTAGATTTTTCATCAGTATTGTTCCGCTTAAAATTGCTAGTCTTCTATTATTAATTTATTCGAAAAAAAAACATTTACGTGCTTTATATCAGTAATATATATATATATATATATAATATCCAGTAGAAAAAGTTTAGAATTTTAATATCATACTTTCTATTTACAGCTCCACTCATGGTGAATATGCGGCCTCCTCGTCAGGTTTTAAACATTGGACAGGAAGCGACATTCAACTGCAATGTTACTGGATATCCTGTACACACAATAACGTGGAAGAAAGACCAGCGACAACTGACATCTTCCAGTCGTGTGAGATTGCTGTCCCGAGATGTCCTTCATATTACATCTGTACGTAGAGAAGATAGAGGCATGTATCAGTGCTTTGTATACAATGATCTCGATGGTGCCCAAGGGACAGCGGAACTTAGGATATCGGGTAAGGAGATTTTGTAATATGAAATTATTATCTATATATATAACCTTATATTGCATGAAATTTGATTTTAGCAAAAGAAAATATAATGTTAGAAAGACTTGAAAGAGACAGGGGGAATATATTTAAAAAAATAGATTTCTAGTTTTACGGTGTTTAATAAGCCATTTATTGCTTCCTGCTATATTTGACAACAACTTAAATTCAATGACATTTCTCTTCTCACTACCAATTGTACAGTAGGAACTACAAGCAAGAATGAATTATAAATCCATTTTTTGCACTTAAAATTTCATTAATAATTTATAACAAATACATGTAAGATGTAAATTGCTAAGAAGATTTTAAAAATATTTGAAAAAAATTAATAAATCATTAGCAACTTTAATTAAATGTTTGTCAGTGAAAATTCATATTTATATTAAAACTATTCATAATTTAATTATTTACATTTTAATTCTCCAAATCGGCTTATCAAGGTAATAATTTGAAACATTAAAACATCTACAATTAATGAGCACTGAATTCGTGATTCATTCCACTTGATCATTTGACCTTTTGAGAAAAATTGTTAAAAAGAAAGTGATAAAAGAATGAAAACTATTTCTATACGCTATTTACTCAGTCTCAAAATGTCAAGCTATTAACCCGACGGTAAATTCAGTCTCAATAACCAAAACAAAACTTTGCAGTAGATAATAAAAATTAAAATTACGAAATGGAAAAGGGCAAATAAAATCTAGTTTAAAACCTAACTGCAAACACGTCTACACACTTTAGAAATATAATGATCAATTTAACTAAAAAGTTTTAACTTACATAAATTTTAAATGTAAAACGTTTGCTGAAGTCTAAAAGCCGAAAAATAAATTTGTCGAAAAATATGTAGAAAGTACCTAAAACTATCGAATTCCACTCATATGTATATACTAAACACTTAAATTAATAATTTAGTGGAAGTAAATTAAACCATCTCATGAAGATGTTACAGTTGTATAAAGTAACATATAGCATTTAAAATTATGAATTAAATTAATGTCGATTCCTTATCATTTTTTTAACATTTTTATATTTCCTTAAAGTAGATACATCAATGAATTTAAAACTGGTAATACATTATAAAGTATTCATATTTTTATGTTCAAGATGGAATGGAAACTGAAAAAGAAAAATTAAAAATACGTATATTATTTACACTGCATTCTAAAAAAATATGCAATTACAAAAATTCGCACAAATAAATTTTTAGTACATAATTTAAAAATAAAAATTCTCCAAAAATGTATTCATAAAATATAAAATGTAAGTGAATATAAAACTTCAGAGAAAACACATCAATTTGCATTGAAAATAGAACTACCAATTTAAATGTAGTTTTGAACTTATTAAATATTTGACTCATAACTTTGCCAATTATAATGTTGTAAAAACATTATTGTAGGGGATTAAACTTCTTTAAATTCATTTCAAACTAAATAGTAAAAATTAATGCTAAATTTTCTTGTACTAATGAAAATATAAAAGAAATTAAGAGAACTTGTTAAAATTCTGTGATCAACATCCAAACAACCTGTAAAAATGAAAATGTAGTTAATCCTCTTTTTTGGTTAACAACGCGGAGAGTGTTAAGTACCAAGGTTGCCATTTCTTGCAAACTTCATTCAAACGTAGTAATGGTCAAACACATTATGCATTTTATATACATATGCATTTTACATTAAAAAAACACACGAATGTGTCCTGAAAAGGCTCAGCCAAGAAATTTGGCATTACAAAGGTGAAAAGTGGTGTGATTATGAAAGATTTTTTTAAAAAATGAAAAATCTTTTTTATGCAACAAAAGTGAATTTTGAGATTGCCAAAACCTGAGTAATGTGACGATGGGGAGAACCTCATATTATATGTATGTATTGGCAACATCGACTATCATGCCATTACAAAAAATAAAACGTCTGGTTACATCTGTGAATGTAACTAAACACTATAGTCTAAGAATAGTTATGAACGTGCACTAAAACCTGATGTTTCCAATCAAAAATGTTATTAAAATACTGTAAGCATAATCTAAGTTTATGTTGACAAATAGGAAAAATAGGAACACCATGCTTTGTAAGCATAATTTCGGTCAAAGCCAATCTTACAAACGAAAATATTTGACTAGTGTTGCCAAAATAAGAGTTGATCTGAACACTACAGTGTATATATATAAAATGGATATTATATCACATTATCAAAAGAAAACAACATAGTTCATTTCTTGCAACAAATCTCTGCCTCGTTAAATTAGTCATTAATAGGAAACACATCATTCGGAATACCTGATTTTTGATACCTTTATGCAGCATTATTTATAAAAGGTGATGATTTTGGAAGTTAAATAAACGTTTGAAGTGTATAATGTGGATTCTATTATAAAGTTTTAAGTATAAGTTTTAAATTATTTCAGTCTAGTGATTTCAAAGGTGCCTTATTTTCTACTTATTATTATTCTAGGGAATTCTTATTTTTATTCTAGGGAATGTTTGTTAACTTTTGTCCACCATAAGAGAAATTGCTTAGTTTTATTACTTTACTGCAATCAAAGATATATTCATTCCTTTACAAAACAATGATATGGCCTACAGCTTAAACCTCTAACAGCTAAAACAGCTCTAACAGCTCTAAACAGCTTAAACCTCTAACAACTGCTGCATTGATAGTAATTAATCGGTCACCTACTTCAAGGAGTAGTTGTCTATGAAATATTATGTTTCACATTTCAATTAAGATTGAAGAGGAAAGATTAAGATTGAAACTTGTTATACTGATTACTTTAACAGAAGATAATTTTAATTTATTTTAAGGCATTTAATTTACTTATAGTACTCAGTTTTACTACAGGTATTTATATACTTAGTATTATGTATTAATATAGGATCATGAAATCTCCAAATCTAAAATACTTTCTTAGAATTCTAAAGAAGTAATTTGATTTAAGAAATGCAGTCATCATTCTCTTAACATCTGAAAATTTGCAATGTGTAACCTCAGGGAGTCTTCTACTTTATTACAACTTAAACCTGTACTCATGTTCCCTGCAGAAAAGATAACTGCAGGAGGAGCCTCATATGAGATAGGAAAGCTGTAGCATAGGGTTGGAAAAACGTCTCTCATTATTACATATTATCTCATTTACGTGCTTCAGAATAATAGCATAATGTAATGTAACCTTCGATTTCTTGACAGGAACATTTCTGAAAGCTATTATTATTTTTGAGAAGGTAATTAAATTCGAGCAGTTTTAGCAGTCAACGATATTCTCCAAATATTCAATGTCACAGAAAAATCATGATTTAGGCTTGAACAATGTAAGGCTATTCTAAGGAACTGAATTTAAAATTATTTTATTTAATTTATATATTATAAAAATAGTTGAATTAATAATTTAAGACCAGATTTATTACACGACATTATTGCATTAGAGTTATTAGAAAACTTTTAACTGTTATATCCTTCCATTGAAAGAAAATTATTATGATGATTCCCTTGCATGTCATTTCGAGGTTAAAATACTCTTGGGATGTAGCTCTTTTGAATTCGTCTGCATTATGTATCATTTTAGGATAGGGAATAATTGATTTTCCTGATATCAGCTTTCGTAATCTTTCTTTGTACAAATGACATGGCGTGATTTGAATTGTCATCATTTTAATAATTTATTCCTGCTTTTTTTATTTTATTTTTTAGCGTCATGTTAAAGTGTCATTTTCAGAACTGACGATAGAAGAAGTTGAAGGTTATGTGAGCTTATTAAATATTAAACAGCGATATGTAGCGACATAGATTCATACTTAAAAAAATGTCTGATAAAGACATTCAAACAGTTTAGTCCAGGGATGGGCCAACTACGGCCCGCCGTAAGGATCTATCCGGCCAGCGGATAAACTTTTAATTTCCGGTCCGAGGCAAATTAACCATCTCCTTTTCTACTTTGATTAAATGTAATTTTTTTCTTTATTTTTAAAGTACTTATGATCTTTTTACTTTCTTTAATTTTGTTCTACAAAACATAAATCGATGGAAATAGCAAGCACAGACAGCTTTCAATCGGTAACATGTTCAAAGCGAAAGTTATTTTTTAGTTATAGCTGTAGACTAGCGCCAACAAGCTTTATCTCTTTCTCGGTGAGCAGACATATGGGAATCCAATACAGGTGAATTAGACCTCACATGTGGCAGACTGCGCATTTTTTTAAGCTCCATCCAGCAGCTTTTTCTTTTGACGCGAGTTCTAGTATTATTGGTTGAGTATGGAAAGAATGCGGATATATAGCAGCATTGTGAATAGTGGTGAAATTATTAAAAGTATAGCGTAGCTACTGCCCGTTTGGATTATTTGTAAAATATTTCAACCCCAAAATGGCTACGTAAAACGTAAAGGTGATTCAGATTGCCGTGATTTTAATGATGAACGGGCCTTCAAATATTTTTTACAGTTGTAAAAGATAAACCAGTGTGTCTCATCCGCAATGAAGCTGTAGCATTCTTCAAAGAATATATCATTTCCCGTCATTTCACATCTAAGCATAAGAATTCCAATTACGAAGCAGTGTCCGAATATGAAAGAAAACAATATGCACACACTCTTGGTAAAAAAATTATAAGGCCGACAATTTTTTTTTTCAAGAAGGTAAACAGTATTCAAGAAGCAGCTACACACGCATTGTAGCATACAATATTGCTAACGATAATGAAGCTCTCAATGATGGGGAGTTCGTTAAACAATGCATGCTGCAAGTTTGTGATGTGTTATGTCCAGACAAGAAAAATAATTTTGAGGTTGTAAGCTTATCTCGAAAAACGGTGACTTCTCGATTCGAAGACATCGATACAAATTTGACATCACAATTAGATTCAAAGATTGGCCAGTTTAAATTTTGCTCCATAGATATGGATAACTAATAAAGCACTATAAATGATACTGCTCAATTAGTATTATTTACAAGAGGGTGTTGATGAGAACTTTGAAATTACCGAGGAACTGGCGTGCATGCATTCTTTTTAAAGGGAACTACAATGGGATGGGATATTTTTTGTGAATTTCAGGAAGAGCTTTTAAGTGCCTATAACAAATACATGTAATATTACAACTGATGGAGCACCAAATATGACAGGAAACAAATCTGGATTTCTTGGACTCTTTAATTAAATCTCTTCCGGGAACAATGTTGCTTTTCTACATTGAGTTATACATAAAGATGCTTTGTGTAAATCTACATTGAATATGACACCCGTGCTTGATGCAGTCATGAAGCATATAAATGCTATTTGATCTCGTTGGTTTACTCACATGCAATTTAGAGATTTTCTTCAGTCTGTGCAATCTGAATACTCTGATGTACTGTATTACGCGAAAGTAAGGTGGCTTAGCGCAGGATGTGTTTTCGAGCGAGTTTGGCATCTGAAAGACGACATTGTGTCGTTCTTCCATGAGAAACAATGTTCTGCGGAATGCGAAATGTTAGAAGATACAGAACGGATTTCTTACTTTGAATTTTTCACAGATCTTTGCCAGATGAGCAACTTAAATGTCAAGATGCAAGGGCAAAATCAATTTATCGACGATATCTGGGCCCATCTCAAAGCTTTTCAACTAAAACTTAATATGCTTGCAGGGCAGCTAGCTAAGAACGACTTGTCTCATTTCGAGGTTAAATTCAATACCTTCAGTAAATGAAGAGAAGCTTAAGAATTATGAAGATGACTTGAAAAATCTGCATTTTGAGTCAGTGCTATTCAAACAAAATTGGATATGTTTACCATGTCTTTCAAAGTAAATTGTGAAGCAGTGAGGTGAGATTCGCAGCTTGAATTAATTGAGTTGCAATTTAACAATTATCTGAAGCAGTTGTTTCTAAGTTAGAGTTTTACAAATTATTATCGACAGTAAGTTTCTCAAATTTACTATCTCACGCTCAGAAAATTAGTGATATGTTTGCTTCATCTTATATATGTGAACATGTGTTTTCAATTATGAACCTTAAAGAATTATTTCAGAAGTAGACATGAGGATTTAGCCTCGTTTCTTAGAATCACTACGTCTCAGTTCGAACCTCAACGTAAGGAACTTTTAAAAATGAAATCGCAGTTTCATTAATCTCATTAACATAATTAAATTTTAATACTTATATATTTTTTTTAAATTTAGTAAAATTTAGCTTGGCCCGCCAGTTTTTTTTTTTTTTTTTTTTTTTTTTTCCCCTCGATTTTTGGCCCGCGACAGAAAAATTTGCCCATCTCTGGTTTAGTCGATGTGTATCAGAATTACTTTTATATACCCCAAAACTCTGAATTTTAGATAAATGCCAATTAAAATTAACGAAACTGAATTGCGATAATATTAAGGCTCATAACATTAAAATACAAACCTGTAACAAAACTTTATTTGAATGTATGTGAAATGTAATTGCCAGGCATTGTTATGAAACAAAGTTGTGAAAATTGAATGATTATAAGTGTGATGTTGTACTATGAGGCAAAGAAAACTAAAATAAAATTTGGAAACGAAATTTTAGGTAAATGAACAACACGGGAAAAGTGCAGATTGTGGACATTAAAAAGAAAACTGATCCCTATAGCTCGTATGCATATATCATTTCGAAACTTAACGCTACCGGTTAGAGAGTTAATTCAAATCTGGGCAATAAATGCCAGCTGTATCACTAAAATGGTTTCCTAGACATCAAAATCACATTAAGATGAATTTCATTCTGCAACAGCCTTTCCAGAAATATGCTGACTCCGAACTACAGATTGTACTGGCTTTCCATTTGTTTAATATCTTCATTTTGAGGATATTACTCAGACTATCACTTAATATAAAAATTTTTTGGAATATGTATAAGAAAAGACATATAAGATGTTACCTTAATATTTCTGGGTAGACATAGATACGCATTTGAGAAGTAAATCCACTGGGAGTTGAGCCCAGTGATCAATTTTGCTCCTTACACCATGACACCTTCACCACCGTAACAATTGTATTTCGTAATGTTGTGGGAATATTCAGGTTTCTTATTCTCTGTAGAACCAAATATGTTTATATCTTAACCGGCTTTGTTTGACAAACGGCTTTGTTTAAAGAAAGAACCACGCTACCTATCTTGATAAGCTAAAACACTCTTGTGAGGTAAAACACAAGTCACTGGCTATTTGAAATAAAAACATTTATGATTAAGTTGTGTGCCTACTATTTGCTATTATACGAAAAATTTTCATAGCAGTTTCAGACTTTGAACTCCTTTAATAAAATGTTTAGTTACTGTTGTTAGAAAGAGGGTTTCAGGTAAAATATTCGAAATCATTTTTCCGGACACCTTGTCCTTCATATTTCAGAATTTTTAAACTGCTTATAGATATCAACGATTTTCTATTTTGGAATATTCAGAAATCTTGGAGTCCTCAGAAGTACCTACGTTAGTTCTGACCGATTTTCTTCTAGAAAATACTTCTAAATGTTTTTTCACTATCATAAACTCCTGTTTGGGCTCGACAAAAACTGAAATCAAACTCTAGATTGCAGAAGTGAATACCTTTTTGCGCAGAGCGCTTACCACGGATCTATATGACGTCATGTCACTTCCTTAACTAAAGTTAAAGATCAGTTAATTTAGTTAAGGATCGAAGGAATGTTTGTCGTTTTAGACTTGTTCCTCCGTTACTAGAAGACCGTATATCAAGAAACATTTGCAACATTTAGAGCTGTGCCAAAGTTGAGGCTAATAAACATTTGTGTTAGAGAAAAAATATAGTTTCGCTGAATAGATGTAAATTGTCAAAGCGCAACATTTTTACAACATTCATATGATATAATTCATCGTCACACTTTTGGTAAAAATATCGATTAACAGATTCTGAAGATTTCTTTTCTTCTAGCTCAGCTAAATTTCTAAAACTTGGGATTGAAAAAATTATTCTGAAAAGATGTCACTAAAATTTTAAAACATCATAGTTCTAATTAATATAAAAGGTATAAAAGCATACATACCAGATTTGTAAAATGATTTAAGCTGAAACTATGCAAAAATTATTATACAATGCCATTGTCTCTTTATATATTGTGTTGTAAAATTAGAAAGACATAATTAAATAACCCGGAAACAAGTGTCGCTGAATTTCTTAAGTTTTTTAGAATTAGTAGGATTTAATTGAAGCTAATGCAAACCATTAGCGAGATTAAAAACATGTTTGAAAGCCATCAAAATTAGTTTTTATTCATCTGTTCTTTAAGAAATGCTTATCTTGATTGTTTTGTTAAGTTAATACTATTTACAACCTAAATTTTACTTAAAAAAAAAAAAAAAAAAAAAAAGAAACACCGAAGAAATGGGTTTGCATTATTAACAAACGGTTTACGGAATAAAATAAAAGTAGAGTCATTCTTTGAAAAGTAAAAACAACAATTCGTAGCGGGTCGATTCTAATGATCATTTTCTCATCTTTAATAAAAATACATTCACAAAGCAAATGATAAGCGATAAAGTAGTTTCTTTGAATATATATTTATAAGTGCATTTAAAATAAATAGTTTAAAATCACTTTAGTAACTTACATAATGGCTGGATTTTAAATTATGTGAGGACATGTAGCAATTAATATATGTCTTATGAACATTAGACCAGTCTAAAATTTAATTTAATAATTTATCTGTTCATAAGATTTTAATAGCTAAACTTTGAAAATGTATCTATTATAGTATAGCTCATTGAGCTACGTATTAAGACGTTGCAGAGATAAGTAGATCTACATATATATATAAGCATGAAACATAAACGAACTTTTAAAAGTATTTCTACAGGTTTCATTATTACAATAGCTTTGGTCTCAATTTCCTGGGGGATAATCAAAAATAAAAAAAAATGTACCTTATATATATATATGTGGCTTATATCGTATATTTATTTCTATATACACCGAAGAGCCATTACATTATGAGCATCCTATTAATAACATGTAGGACCACCTTTAGCCCTCAAAACCGCCAGCACCCAGCGTGGCATTGACTCCACAAGGTGCTGATACGTATTCTGAGATATTTGGCACCAAGCACTCACCAACTGGTCCTGCATTTCCGGTACACTGCGACTAGGTAACGTGGTAGTATGAATTTGATTTTCTAGGTGGGACCACAAATGCTGCATTGGATTCATGTCAGGTGAGTTTGGAGGACAAGACTTGACTTGAAAGTCACTGGAATGCTTCTCGAACGACTTCCTGACGATTCGACCCTTGTGACATGCTACATTACTCTGTTGGAAAACACCATTCCCCGCCGAAAATACTGTTGTCATGAACGGGTGAACCTGGCCTGCAAAGATGTTCACGTAGATTGTTCTATGGGATGACGTAGTTTGGATAAAACGTAAATCCCGAAGATTGTTGAATGGGATTGTTCTATGGAGATTATGGGTCCTAATGTGCTTCATGAAAATATTGCTTCCCACCATAATACCCCGCTACCGGATTGTATTCGTCCAAATCTGCATCCGGAAGCCAAGTTTATGTTTGGAAATCGGCGTATTAGCACACCCCGGTCGATGTGATGTACCAGAAATCGTGATTCGTCAGACCATGCAACTATCTTCCATTCTTCTAATGCCTAATTCTGATGTTTTCTGGCCCATTGCAGACGCAGCTGGTGATGACGTGCCGTCCGTGCAGGGACATGCTTCGGCCTCCGGCTACGTAGGCCCATACGCAGCAATGTGTGCTGTACAGTGTGCTGAGAAACACTCTTCGGGGCGCCACTGTTGTAGCTGGTGGTGATTTCGGCTGCTGTAGCTCTTCGATCACAACGAACAATGTAACTCCAGATGAGGTGTAATCTTCTCTCTCCTCAGGAATCAATGCACCATCGACTTGCCGTTTCACCATTTGTACACAACTTTCGGTATGTGCTCTCAACAACTCCAAGTGAACAAACAGCACATTAAACGCGCTGTTTCTGATATTGATGTTCCCAGTCGCCGAGACATAACAATTGTTAATATTCTGGCATGCAGCAGGGAATTCCTATCCGTGCTCTTTCCAGATTCCTGAGTGAATCGCGAATTGGGCCTGACTTCTGAGGAAGTCCAAAAATAGTATTCTTCAGATGAGGTGTAAGCTGAGGTGGGAAAAAGTTTGAAGCCCATTGCGTCTTGCGAGAAAATGCCAAGACTGGATGGAGCTGTAGAAGGGGTTGTGGTAGGCACTGTTTAGCTGGTCATTGTGGCCTAAAGCAGCGAATCTAATGCCATAAAGGAGCGTGGCTTGCCAACTACTGCACTAATTGTAAATATGTATGCATATAATTCAAAATAAATGCCTGAAATATTCAGAAACTGCTATGTACATTATTTACATGATGAAGAAATGTTCGTTTAAGAACAGCAATGAAATGGCCGTTATTTTTCAGGCTGCTGGTTGCCGGAGTTGCCTGGCTGAGTAGTGGCATGTAAAGTCCGGTATGAGGACTTTATTTTTTTCACTGAATTTTATTTTCATTGAAAATACTTTTGTCTTTCAAAACGAAAACAATGCTTTTGTTTACATATGTCTTATACTTCAAACGAAGTCAGTGAGAAGCATAAGATTAATAGCTGTACATTTTACTTATATTTGCGAGTTAGCAGTTTATTTTTTACAGAATGTCCCATAGAAATGCTGCTTTATCCTGATAGTTTATGATAGAAATTTTTCCGTTATTTCGCAATAAACAAATTTAACTTTCTATAGCGAAAAATTGCATTATCCGCAACCCGGGTACTGTAATCCCGATTACTCAGGTATTGACGGTATTATAGTTTCAAAGTTTTCACGTGTATCTGATCCATTTAGATTTAATACTAGATTTAGGGACCTGTCGTTTTGGCGGATTTAGAACGTTTTGAGCCAAATTACAAAAATCTTTAAACCTTTACTTACTACCGTTATCTTTCTATGTTATGCCGAGAAATATCTAATACAAATCGAAATTTGTTCTTCTTCGGCAATTTAATTTCACAGTTCTGTATGATGTATACCTGTCTCTACAGATACCAGTAAGACTGGCTGGTAAGCTAGTTTTATCGTAATAAACCAGTTTTTTATGAAATTATTTTTCTGGTAACAAACGTAAAAGTAATTAGAATGTAGATAATAAATATAAATATAATTCAAGGCAAATATATTCCGATAACCTTGAACCCAATATCAAAGCATCGCGGTTCACCAGAGCAAGGGATATGTCACGTTTGATTATCTATCAGTCGTACGTGCTTTTAAAGAATAAACCTAAAGCGTTCGGCTCAAATCTAAGGAAAGAAATGAAGACCTTGAGTTTCGGTCAGTGTGTCAAGACATTTTAGAAAAAGTTTCGATTAGCGGGATTAGAGATGATTGGGAAGAAAATATTAGATTACTATGAATATTAGTAGCATCATTACAGAGATACTGGAAATTACTAGTTTATTCTGACGAAATACTCTTCTTTAGTCATCATGTGTAATTAAACTTAAAGATATACTAAATTTCTAGAAAGAATAGTTAGTATCAACGAAGATTGCTCTGGTAAGTCTGTTAACACTAAAACTAGAGTAACTTTTTTGATACAAAACAACTACAAATAGACGGTTAGCATTTGTTCTAGTGTTAAGATGGTAAGTGATTTTAAATTAAATTAACAGTGTTACGAAATGTGTACATAGATAGATGATTTTAGTGATATGTAAAATTGTTATATTTTTCTGTGCAATGTAACATAAGAAAAATCTAAATGATACAAGCTACGTCAGAAAAGTAAGAATAAAGGGGCAAGTATACAATTTACTACTGAGTAAATGAATATTTCGGTAATTTGGCAAGATATCACCAAGCTGACAATGGTTTCGACGAATTATTTTTGTCGACAGATTTTGCGGGAAATCACCAAAAGTCGTTACACTTAGTGACCATTTGGCGATATTTTGGTCCGGTTCCTGTATCGCCGTAATAGGTATTGTAATTGATTACTCAATTACATTTATCCGTTTATTACAACCGTCATTCGAAACTCATATTGCTTTCCAGTATTTTCGAAAAGCAGAAAGTACTAGAAATGTGTCAGCGGCCGGTTGAAAACTATATAAGGCCGGAGAGAGCATCTGCTTCCAATTATTGTTGTTGCGAGTTGTTATTTCAGCGTGAACTGAGATATCTTCGGGTTAGCTTTCTCCTTAGGTACGTTTTACATTGCGTTGTGTTTAACGTTTTTAGTAGTTTGAAGTGTAACTACTGATTGTACTCTGTGATACTGTGAACACCTATACGAGAATTTATGTGGAAAATTCCAGAACTTTGTGTGTTCTGTGAAATGTTTCTTTTGATAAAAATAAATTTTACTAATCTGTCATTGGACCTCTCTGCATTCAATCTATAACGAACCTGTATGCCCGCAACAATAGCTTTTTTTCCTAAGAAAATACGTGGTTTTCTATAACAGTAACTATGACTGGTTCCGTAAATATAGGCATACAAAAATGTCTGTAAACCCAGTATTAATAAAACACTGTAGGTATTTCTGTATAGAATAATTACTGCAGTAGGAGGTATAAGTTTTGTGCTTGATTATAAATACAAATGTTTTGCATCATTTGTATACACGAAAAGAGGTTGTGCTTAATAATTTTGCATCATTTGTATACACGAAAACTAATAGAAAAGAACACGGTTAATAGTTGGGCAGAAATTAAATTTATTGTTGAGGATTTTAATGTAAAAAAAGTAACACAGATGCCAGATTCAGTTTCAAAATTAAACTAACTGCATCAATCGAATTCATCCTGATAATATCTATCTGAAACCGTTTTTAGAAACAGAAATATAATCTTTCTTACAAGAGCTTTGAAAATAAGCTCTAAACTCGATACATTTTATCGTTAATCACTAATTCGTATTTTGTGAAAATTGTGTTTAGCAAAATAGTGCCTTTGAGCCTAAATTAATAAACTATTTTATAATATGTTTATTTATAAAAAATATTGAATTAAAATTATTTTTAAATTAACCCCATTCCTTTACGAATAACAAAATAATTTCATAAAATTATTATTTGTCATATTTATTGTGTTATAAACATTACTTGATCTTCTTGTGAACTTTTAGATGTTCACGTAAAACAGAGACTTAACTCCTCAAAGTTATGAAACTGGCAATGTTAGTAAGTTTTTCGGAAGAAATCGTCTTTAAAGTTTGCAGGAAAATCTTTTTATGAAGAAAAACTTAAAAACGGATTGCCAAACGTTTCATGAGGAAAGAAATAAAACTTGCATTTTAATAATTGTAAATAAACAAACAGTCATTACAAACAGCAATCATATCTTTTACTTCTTGCTTTTTAAATTAATTGCAGTTTCAAAGTAATCTAAATTTCAAGATTCAGCAAGCATAGAAATCATTATAAAAGGGATTTCTTCCTGATGTAACACAATTGCTAAAGACTGCCCCTTTCAGTTCACTTGTTGAGATGAAAATATACACAAAATGCAAATTTTCAGAAACTCTTGCTTAAATATAAGTTGTTATCAAAGCGATCTTCTAGCGCAATCTGGTTCTGAAATTTAAATGTTCTTATCTTGATTTTATCTTGGTAATGTAACAGTAAACAATTTAAGCAGCTTGAGTTTTGCTTAAGAAAGTGTTTAGTTATCAGATAGCAAGTTCATGTTTGGGAAAAGATCCTTTTGCAAAATAAAAGCTATCTCTAAAGTTTCCAATTTCCCTTTCTCAAAGAACGTTTTTCTCATTATATTACGTGGGCATTTAGTATGACAATTATTTTACTACTACTACTACAAATATGTTTAATGAAAATGTGTGCTGCCCTCTTCCTACTGTGATATTATTATTTTAATACAAAACATACTGCTGGGTTTTCTTCCTTCTCCGAAAAGTATTATTTTTTAATGAATCTTAATAGGTTTGTAGCAAATCATCCATGAGGAATTTAGTGGCCGTAATATGGCTTTGGAGAATATCTCAAATTTATACTCAAGAGGAAACAAGAACCCCCAAAAAACATAAATTAGGTTTTCTGGATTTTTATATGTAATTTGCAAAATAGTGCCCAGCTGTTATTAGAAATGGAATTTTTTCTCTTTCATTTAATAAGTAATTTGATTATAAATCTATATAAACTCAGTATATATAACCTGTACGGTTTTTATATTAACCTAATTAATTATTATAATTTTGAACTTTACTTTAACTTCTTCCTTCCGCATTGTTCAACAGAATGCAAACTATTTTACAATTTTTGGTCTTAGAGAGAGAGATTTTCTGGCACTCGCGCTGCGCTGTTAGATTCTGCCAGCGCTATCTAACTCTGATTTTCTCAGCTTTGCAATTTCTCGCAGCCAATACTTTAAACTTACGTGCCACTAAGTTATTTGAGCAAGTCTGTAGCTTAGTATTTGACAGTGTAACAAATGTATCAACGTTAAAATTTAAGTATCTGTCATTGGTTATTTTGCATCGCCACAAGTAGCGGTTTCTCTGTAGTACGAGTTTATTTCTTTGTTAAAAACTCAGTATAATGTAAAGGCTGTTTAAAACCCTCACAATTATTTTCTTTTCCTTCTTCTTTATTACATGCCCGCCAATAGATACTACAGAACGACTCCGAAGGTCATTTTAAAGGAAACTAGATCGTATTCACGTCGCACATGGGGTAGAACATGGAAATGCAGATGCAGAGAACCCATTGGCTGGGACTCGAAACTCGGACCGAACTACCATTTCTCAACTGCTTTTAATGCTCAGACACTGGTGGGCTTCGCAAGTATTTGACGGACTATTTCAGACAGAGCGATAACTTGCCACTTCTCTAGTAGGGTTGTAAGACTAAAATTCAAGTATCAAACCAAATATTACTTATTAATTCTTCCGAAAACAAACTTATTTTAGAAGTCGAGGAAAAGCAGTTAATTTGTATATATAATTTGATTGGGGAATAGGAAATATAATTAAACGG
Organism: Stegodyphus dumicola; assembly: GCF_044657685.1. Taxonomy (NCBI): domain Eukaryota; kingdom Metazoa; phylum Arthropoda; class Arachnida; order Araneae; family Eresidae; genus Stegodyphus; species Stegodyphus dumicola. The sequence goes on along the minus strand of NC_140772.1, from coordinate 89,539,575 downwards.
TAACTCATATTGAATGGCTATGGGATACATAAATTGAAGGAGTTGGAAATAAGAGCGACCCAAAAGGCCGTTAACATTTGAAAATTCAATAATTCACGGAATAATGTAGGTAGAGAGGTAAAAATTGGCACACATGATTAAAATGACATTGAGGTTTTATTAAAACCATAAAAAAATTAAAAATTTAAAAAATATATAAAAAGGCCAGCCTATGACGCTGGGCAGTAAAATGGCAGTGGCGGCGCATGAGAATCGAGTATGAAAAGGAGCTTTTGTGATAGAGAGAATTAGTCCGTTCATGACATTTTCACTTTTATACCCTAGCTTCCGGGTGTTAGTCACCGTGTGATCTGGATTCATCTCATCATTCGCGATCGGGCCCTCTTTCTTCGAGGAAAAGCGTGGTTCTGTTATTCAAACTGTCAGTGTGACGGGGGCGAGGTACGCTGGTATGTCACAGAATAGCATCATTTCTAGTGTGGGGGATAAACACCTGTTGGAAGGTATGAATTTATGCAAGATGGCCTTCCACCCCATATTGCGACACGTGTGAAAGATCTCTTGCCCATATCGTATGATGAGGATCGTGTTCTGAGCCGCCACTTCCGTCATGCTTGGCCTCTCATGTCCCCAGATCTCAATCTGTGTGATTAGTGGTTGTGGGTTACCTGAAATAGCAAGTCTACTGCAATCGTCCGACGTCATTAGGGATACTAAAAGACAACATCCGACTGCAATTTTTCATCATATCTACATATATGCTGTACAGTACTGTTCACAACATTATCCTCAACTTTAGGTACTGTTGATGAATGACGACCGGCATGTTGAAAATGTGTTATGAAAGAACATAGTCTCTGCTAAAAATCAATTGTTATGTTAAGTATTGTTTTTGTTTTGAAGCGTCATCCGTTGGCGTTTTAAGCACTTTTTTTCCTTTCGATAAAACCCCATGACATTTCAAGCATGTGCCAGTTTTTATCTCTCTACCTACACTTTTCAGTGAATTATTGAATTTTCAAATATTAAAACGGACTTCTGGGCCACCCTCTATACTGTATCTTTATTTATAAAAGCCGGAAATTGTTGTTTTAACCAAAATAATGGGAAGAAGCAGCTGAAAATTGAGTAATTTGTTTGAAATTTTGCGTAAAAAAATACAACTTTCGTGAAATAAACTTATGAACTAGGTCAGAAGATTTACGCTAATATCACTAAACCAGAATTTTTTTACCTTAAACATGACCGTCAAATTTAGCATTCGGTAAAACTTCTGTTACCATTGAAGTTAATAGTTTATTTTTAATGGTTGCGCAATTTCATTGAGAGAACAGTAGTCACTTTAAATCGCATCAGTCAATAAAAGGAGTTAAACAAATAAACATATTTTTACGACATTTGCACTTGAGAGTTAAAATTATTATCATCTCCAGATAAGAAGTAGTTTGTTTACGCTCTTTTCGCAAATGAAAGTTTTCACCTTGCCATTATACTATAAAATGGTAACATACACTAAAAATCTTTTACTAATACTAAATACGTTTAATAAATAATTAGCGATGAAGCTTTAAGAACTTGCAAAGAGAAACACGTTCTTATTTTCGCGATAAGTGGAAATATTTAGGCTAAACTTTGTTTTGAATGTATTACACTGAATACATGAATGTGAGATACAAAATATAACTTTAAATTATTAACAATTCCAGTGCGATTCATTTTTAAAGATTAAAAGTAATTTAATTATGAATAATTTGCATAAGGAAATGGGAATGTAGTCCAACTAGTTTTAACGTTAGCTGTGTGTCGGAAAACGGCACTGAACGAAGAAGAATTTTCATAAGAAGAATAGTCGTGAAAGTTCAGTGAGCACAAATTTTTTCTTTCAACAAACCGATCTTCTTCGAAAAATCACATCCTAATGATAATTACTTTTTTATTTTACCTTTAGACATTTGTTGGGCACTTCTCGTTTTTTATTAATGGGAGGATTCTTACTATCCCATCATCTCCATTTCTGGGGAAAATCGCTTCAATTCACTTGAGCGTTTTTCTTCTTCGAGGGTCATTTGCGAGATTTCGAAATTGTGATTATTAAGACATTTTTCTCAGATCTAATCATTTTTTATGTCTTTTTCTGCTTACAAGAGCATCTTCTGAAAGATAACCGATGCGTTCTTATTTTTTGAATCTCAGACTGATTTTGAAAACGAACATTTGAAAATCTTTATAACAACAATATCTATACTTTTTATCAAGACAATTTTGTACAAGGGTTAAGCTATTTCGAGTGTGAATGATAGAATATTTCACTATTTCTTTAAGCATATATAAAATGTATCCATTTATTGATTATATTCACATGAATGAATAATGGAATGCTTACTGGATTTTTTAAAAAAGTGCGAATGGTAGAATATTTCGCGATTTCCATAAGCGTGTCCATTTATTGGTCATATTCACTTGAATGAATAGTGGAATTTGAGTCATAAGAAAATAATCTAAGAGTTATGAAAGTTTCATACAAGAATGATGCAACTGAGTTCAGCGAATGAACGACGATTGCGAGCGATTGAGTTTCGTTGCTACATTGGAAATGACTGTTCTAAATATAATTCTATAAATTGCATCTTATCTAAACAGAAACACTATACACTTCAAAATATGAATTGCGCATATAATACAGTAGTGATTTAGCATACATTAATATCTATCTGAAAACTATTCTGCATCCAAACAATGAGATTATGAACACGCCTGAGAGATATTCTGTTGTTTTATTTTGTCATATCCTTTCTTAAGAGCTGATCCAATCTTTTATTTCTTATTTTCTCTAATAATGGTAATTCGTGCTAAGCATTTTCATTTGAATTAAGCAGAGCCGGTTTTAGACTTGATAAGTCCATGAGCTATTTGAGATATGGGCTTTTTATAAGTCTGTTATAATATATTGTATTACTATTTAAACTATATTTGAAATTTTAGAGGGCCCCAAGAAAGTGGTGACCCTACACTATAGGCCATATGGCTTCTACGTAAATCCTGCACCGGAATTACGCAGTAAATGCTTTCAAATAATTACACACTGCAGCATATTTTTGTACTTATGCTTTAATCTGTTATTACATAAGAAATGATATAATCTACTTTCGTTGTAAATTGAAACCCGCCTAATTAAAATATTAGTAAAACTAGTTAATGACTCTTTATTACAACTCTTTATTACTTTACAGTACATTGTGCTTCAAAAGAAGCTACATAACCAGTTTGCAGTACATAAAATAACGGTCTTTAGATCTAAGAAGTAATTCCTGTTTACCATTCCATGGTAAAATTCGAGCTTTGTTGCTGCATTCAATATAGAAAGATTATAAATCTACATGAAAACGCACACTTTGCTCTATAATATAGTCTTCATTGTGGCAGGAAAATTCTTCTCATTTGCGATATTGAATCATAACTTTATCACTAACTGTAGGAATCTGAAATTTGAATCTGATGTGATCCTCACATTTTTCTACGGTACTATGTTTTTTTGTGAGTTTAAATCTATTAATTCTCATCTTTGATGACATAATTTTTTTTTGCGCTTAACTCCCTCCACGTACAGACAAGGACTATTTCTTTAAGCTGGGAAACCAGGCATTAATTTCTGCTTATAATTTTTCAACCTTATGAAGAGAAATGATTCCAAATATAAAAGTATCATAAATGAGTCTTCAAGTATAAGATACTAAAAAGAATAGACAACTGACAATTATAATTATCCTGCTCTCAGTTAAATACCATCCATTTCAAACTGTTTTTGGAGGAGCGAAAACTTCAAAATTGTGTATGTTGAAATAAAATTTTTAATTTCACAATTTTCATTTCCAAGGTAACAAAAATGTCGAAAATGAAATAATAGTTTACTTTAAACTAAAACTGTTAAAAACTGCTCATTTAACTCATGTAATCAAAATCACCCATGTTCTAGACTGTATTATATACTTTCGTAAAGGAAATTAAGCAAGCAAAATAAATTGACAAATAAAGCTTCTAAATTTGAGGCGTTGGGTTAGTACATCATAAGAATGAACAGTCGATTTCCAAAGTGTTCAGACACGATTTAAAATTACATACATTGAAAATCATTTTAAATAAAATTCATATTGACAAATGGTATATATCGAACATCAATTTGTACTTGAAATAGTAATACAAAAGTATATTAATTACAAAATATGTATATCTAGCTTATTCTGAGAATTTCCAATCGATGTATTTGTTAACCGTAATGTACGAAAGCAGTTACTGTTTAGAATGCCTAGGTAATGTATAAAAGGCCAGAAATTAGGGGTCTATGAAGCTTAGCTGACAATCATTTAGCCAACGAGAAACTTGGTCTATGGGATATTTAGCTGACAATATATTTAACCGACAGATATATTTGGTCAGCATAACATTTAACTGACAGAGACATCAAAACTAAAAAGGTATTTAGCCGCCAGCATCATTTAGCCGACAAAGCATTTAACTGACACTGTCATTTATCCGACAGGACATTTAGCTGACACAGACGTTTAGTCAACAACCTGTATTTCATTGTTTAATTTCTAAATGAAATTAACGTGTTTAATTGAATGATAGAAATTTATTCTTAGGTGGATGCCCAAACATTGTAGCATATCTAGCGTTTCCAATTTAGGTTGACAGCTAGTTTAGTCATGCGCATACACACTGTAATAATAGATGCTCACTCGTTTTGCTGATTTGGGTAATTCGCGTACAAAATCAGATATGAAAGAGATGAAAATGTTGTTGTAGAAGATTTAATAATGAACTAGATTAAACAATTAAGACGGCTGCGTTCAGCCGCAGCACGGCTTTTTCCCGTCCTGCTCTGCGTTTTTTAACGTAATAGAAATGGTGTAATGAATGCAGTATGTAGTGACTACTAAAAAAAATCACGACTATTAATAACAAAATGCTGCAAAATTATGAAGAAGAGCTAAACTATATAAAATTAATATCAACCATGAGTAGCAAACTATCTAAAAATAAGGCATAAATTAAAAACAATTTGAAGTAAAACCTTATAAAACAAAAATAAAAAATAATCATTTAGTTGATAATTTCTTGATCTTTGTTAAGAAACATACGAAATAATTATCAGCACAGCCATATTTATGCGTTACAGTCATGTTTAAAATTACCTTTGCATGCATTAAATCGTGGATTTCTTAGACATTGGGAACTAGTTTTCTGAATTTGTATTTTGTATTTGTACATAACATCATAACTAATAAATAAAATGTCAAAAATTTAGTAACGCTATATATGATATAAATCTGTACCATGAAACGACACAAATGGTATTAATACAAGTAGACTTAAGTGGGGGGAAGAGAAAGAATAGTTAAAAAATGTTAAGGCTTATGAATTTTTGGAATGTGATATTCAATGGCTTATGATTGGATATCACATTTCATAAATTATGTGGAATCCTTACACACATATCACATTGTGTTTCCATGCTAGCAATAATGTTATTGCTAACCACAGTTTGGGGAACTAAGTTCCAGTCCTCTAGCAATAAATTAGGCCATTTTCAACTCCAGAACGAAGGTGTCTCCTTGCAACTGCTTTTCCAAAGTAATCCCGTAAGAGATTTTGCTCGCTTTGTTATTCACTCAACTTCTTTATTTTCAAGGAATTGTCAGCAAGGTTTGATTGATGCGAACGAGCATTATAATTAATAAATAAAACGTAAGATCCATATGCACCTTTTAAAAATCTTACAGATGGTTCTAAGACTTTATTACGATATGTCTGGCTGGTCACTATTCCGCTGTTGAAAAAAACTTGTAGGGTAGCACATCCATCAGTTATTTTTCCTCCTCATGCTATCAAACCTGCATAACCTAAATGGTCGCTTTCCATAACCTTCGGAAAAAGAATTCGTGGTCCTGAGTACCTTCAAATGTAAACATGTTCAGAATTAGTTGTTAAACTAAAACCTAATTTATCAATAAAGAGAATTTTGGACCACTAGTACTCACTCTAGGTTTGATGGTTTTTTTGCATCAGTTAAAGCGATGCTCGTTTTTGCTGTGAAGACAGTGAAGTACATAACATTGGCTTCTGGATAGAAGGTTTTGTTTTATTAAACCTTAAATGTATACAGTACCATTAAATCTATACAGTTTGCTCTGATGTACTAGTTCCAGCGGCAGTTGCAAGCTCTGTACTTAACTACTGAGCCGTAGACTTCCTGTAACCACAGGCAGTTATTTACAGATATTGACAGTGTGAAGCAGTTGCTATTCATTTATGACTTATCCAGGCCTTCTTACATTCGTTCAGAGTTTTGAACACGTTCCCATAGCGTAGACACTGTCTCGAAATATTCGCACATATCACTGCTTTGAAATTAGTCTGTCCTCCTTCTAAACATTCGATGATTCCTCACTTCAGAGACTTTTCCATTTGCTACTTCGGAGCCATAAAAAACCGTTTTAAGTCCTGAACACTGAAACTAAATGTTATATTACAGAAATTCTATCAGATATTCCGTTTGCGCAAAGCGTTTGATTACGTAACATGATGTAATCAAGCGCTTTAACTTAACAGTCTGATGACGTAACGATTTGACTAACACATTAGAAACGCATGATCACTTTTGATCGGATCATTAAACTTCACTTTCACATATTTCCTGCATACATGCATTAAACCGCTTGTATATTTCAAATAATAATACTAGGTATGTAAATATAAAATTGAACATTAGCGAATATCTGGCTGAATAAGGAAAGAAAATGATCAAAGAAGCTTTAATTTTGTGGTATTTTGTGGGTTAATTAAGGTTCAGAAGTCAAACAACAAAAATCAACGTTATATTTACAAAATTTTCACAGGACTAGTTTCGATGGTTTTACCGAACCACCATCCTCAGCTGCAAAACCGCAAATGAACAAGATAAGAAATAATGATTAGATAAGATAAGAAAGCCTGGACAAGAATAAGCAAGTGGCGCCATCTGTTGGTGAAACCAGAACTAAAACATTATTTCTTTAAAGGCCGAAAGCAGATTTGGATTGGAATTAGGATCGTTAACTAGAACAGAAAGATTTTTATGAATGTGAAATGCCTCTAGAAAATCCAGTTCTCCAATGGACGATGCTTTTTCAATAATTTTGCCAGCAGAAAAATTGAAAGTGTGATTTTCGGACCAACAATGTTAAGCAACAAAAGACTTCTGTGTTTCCTTTCTTCTAACATATCCCTCATGTACCTTGACGCGAAATTTTAAGGCTCTCTTAGTTTGGCCAATGTAAATTAAACCACACTGGCAAGGAATCCTATAAATACCCCAGGAATTCATATCCGGAATGGGGTCCTTGAGTATGGAACTCGGAATTTTATTGATGGGAGAATAAACAACCCGAAAGTTAAATTTCTGCAAAATATGTGCAACTTTATAGCTAATTGATGGAAAGAAGGGGATGACAACAGAATTTTTATAATTTCCTAAAACAAGAGTGTGCCTTTTAGTGTGTGGAGATGAGAATTTTTTAACTGCTTGATTAATAATGTTGGGTGAAAGCCCCTATCAATAGCTATTGCTTTTAAATAATTTAGTTCTTCATCAAGGGCTAGTTTTGTGATATTTTGCAGAAATTTAACTTTCGGGTTGTTTATTCTCCCATCAATAAAATTCCGAGTTCCAAACTCAAGGATCCCATTCCGGATATGAATTCCTGGGGTATTTATAGGATTCCTTGCTATTGTGGTTTAATTTACATTGGCCAAACTAAGAGAGCCTTAATATTTCGCGTCAAAGAACATGAGGCATATGTTAGAAAAAAGGAGACACAGAAGTCTTCTGTTGCTCAACATTGTTGGTCCGAAAATCACACTTTCAATTTTTCTACTGCCAAAATTATTCAAAAAACATCTTCCATTGGAGAACTGGATTTTGTAGAGGCATTTCACATTCATAAAAATCTTTCTGTTCTAGTTAACGATCCTAATTCCAATCCAAATCTGGCTTCGGCCTTTAAAGAAATTATGTTTTAATTTTGGTTTCCCCAACAGATGGCGCCACTTGCTTATTCTTGTCCAGGCTTTCTTATCTTATATAATCATTATTTCCTATCTTGTTCATTTGCCGTTTTGCAGCTGAGGATGGTGGTTCGGTAAAACCACCGAAACTAGTCCTGTGAAAATTTTGTAAGTATAACGTTGTTTTCTGTTGTTTGACTTCTGAATTAGTATTTATTCGGCATGTTATTGTGTCTTAATTAATTAAGGTTATGAGTTCAAAAACTTATTGAACGTCTGTTAACTAAGGCATTTGGGTACGAATTATTGTATTCTGGTATGAAATACAGAGTCCCCCTATGCTTCCAGTTGCAGCTGAAGGAAGAAAATAATACAGAATCCTCCAAAATTGGTCTTTCTAATGAAACTTCAATAATTATTTTATATACGTCATTTTAAAGAGACAGCTGACTATTATTTATGTAAAATCCACAGTTCACACATAATAGGGATATGGCAGCTAAGAATATTAATATTCAACATTAATGAGAAATGATTGGTTTGATAATGGGATATAATAAATTAACAGTTCATACGTTGACCGCACACACTATTATATGCATTTCCGCGTTCTGACTAAATTGATTTATTACTGTGCAATTACAGTATTAAATAATGTCTGTCATACGAGACTTGAAATTAGGAAATGTTTGTAATTTGAAATAATATATTGAGTTTCATGATGTTGAAGGCATTATTATGAATATATTTTAATATTTCACATTTTAATATGTAACTTATTTTAATATTTCAAAATTTTATTATTTAATTTCCCATATATAAAATATATCCTAGGTTTAGTAGATCTAATGATAATATTTAACAATCTTAATAGGCACTGAATGAACTTGATCGCGTTAAAGAGATGTTGTTTGATACCGGTGTTTATTTGTAATATCAGAAATGTAAGTGCTTTTGTATGTGTATTCAGAAAACCAACTCGTAGCAAAAACCACCTCCCTAAGACGACTGCCTCTCAAATAAACCAGTATTTCTGAAAACATAAGTATATTTTGGTATTGAATATTCCCTCTGTTAGGCGACCATTCACAAAGAAAATTCTGCAAGTGTAGCTGGTCACCTTAGACAGATTCATTTCGTCGATGCAACCTCCCTAAGACGACCACCTCTAAAAATGAACTTATTTCTGAGAACGTGACTATATATTAATATTGAGCATCACCATATTAATCATCACCTAATATTGAGCATCACAACTTGAAAAGATGAATTTTTATTTGCGGCTGGTCGCCTTAGAGAGACCTCCTTATGTGTGGTGTATATGATGACTGCTATTGTTTCCGAAAAAAAAAATTAAATAAAGTAAATAAGCATATATAGTAAAAACCCTCTCTAAAACGACCACCTGCGTTTCCAGGTTACTCTGATGATCTTAAAGCGATCATATTTTCATTCTATTAATTTTATTGTTTACAAGAAGTCTATTAACGTCAGATAGAAAAATAGCATAAATCCATATAAACCAACAGAAGATTTATTATTATATTGATACCAGTAAGAAAACCAGTAAAAGTCAATATAAACCAATACAAACCAGTAGAAAGTTCTGACATTAATGTTGGTTGCATGGGTGTCAATTGATACCAGTAAGAAAAACCCACAAAGATCAATAGAAACCAGTAAAAGTCAGTAGAGACCAACAAAAATTCTATAGGTACCAGTAGAACGTTTTACTGGTTTCTATGGGTCATTTTGAAACCAGTAAGAAAAACCCACAGAAACCAACAGAAACCAGTAAAAGTCAATAGAAACCCTAATTCAGAAGTCAAACAACAAAAATCAGCGTTATATTTACAAAATTTTCACAGGACTAGTTTCGATTTTCACAGGACTAGTTTCGAGGGTTTACCGAACCACCATCCTCAGCTGCAAAACCGCAAATGAATAAGATAAGAAATAATGAATAGATAAGATAAGAAAGCCTGGACAAGAATAAGCAAGTGGCCCCATTTGTTGCTGAAACCAGAACTAAAACATAATTTTTTTAAAGCCCGAAGGCAAAGTTGGATTGGAATTAGGATCGTTAACTAGAACAGAAAGATTTTTATGAATGTGAAATGCCTCTAGAAAATCCAGTTCTCCAATGGAAGATGTTTATTGAATAATTTTGGCTGCAGAAAAATTGAAAGTGTGATTTTCGGACCAACAATGTTGAGCAACAGAAGACATCTGTGTTTCCTTTTTTCTAACATATGCCTCATGTTCTTTGACGCGAAATTTTAAGGCTCTCTTAGTTTGGCTAATGTAAATTAAACCACACTGGCAAAGAATCCTATAAATACCCCAGGAATTCATATCCGGAATGGGGTCCTTGAGTATGGAACTCGGAATTTTATTGATGGGAGAATAAACAACCCGAAAGTTAAATTTCTGCAAAATATGTGCAACTTTATAGCTAATTGATGGAAAGAAGGGAATGACAACAGAATTTTTATAATCTCCTAAAACAAGTGTGTGCCTTTTAGTGTGTTGAGATGAGAATTTTTTAACTGCTTGATTAATAATGTTGGGTAAAAAGCCCCTGTCAATAGCTATTTTTTTTAAATAATTTAGTTCTTCATCAAGGGCTAGTTTGGAGGAGCAAACTTGAAGAGCACGGAAAACATAGGAATAAAATGAAGCTACTTTTGTTTAGTCGGATGAGATGATTTAAAGTGTAGTGGAAGGCAAACCGATGAAGGTTTACGGTAAACCGTAGTACTGAAGTTGGATGTATTATGTGTGACCAGAATGTCGAGAAACGGAAGAGAATTGCAATTCTCAAGTTCAAAAGTGAACTGAATAGGAGGATCCTGTGAAAATTTTGTAAATATAACGCTGATTTTGTTATTTGACTTCTGAATTAGTGTTTATTCGGCGTGTTATTGTGTCTTAATCAATAGAAACCCATAAAAAGTTTTACTGGTTTCTATGAGGCATTTTTAGCAGGGTGATAATTTACGTCGGTTAGGTTTGTGAGCTAACCTCACGTTAAACTGAATTGTGTAACCTTTGGCTAATAGCTTACTTAAATTTTACGTTTATCTGTTACTTTAAGTTACATCGCCACAAGTGCTTGGCTGAATTGTTAACGCCAGTCATGCATTTATATTCAAAGTTCTGAATAAAGAGGTTGTTTAAAACGTTCTTAAATATCTTTCGTAAACTTTTAGACATATCGATAATCCGCTGTCAATCTATCTATGCTGGCTCCAACTAAAACTATCACCAAACTTTATAACCTAATCTGCAAATTGTGAAATGGAACTGCCCACAACAGCTTAGTTTAGGCGAAACTATATAAGCATTAGGCTTATATTTTGAGCAGAAGCCTTAAATATTCACCCACGGTAGGGCTTGAATCCTTTATCTTCTAATTATTTGCTAGATGCGCCGACCAGTGCGTTAAAGGTAAAAATAACAGAACTGCTTTTAATTTCTTTTTTCCCTCACCCTCTCAAAAAAAAAAAGTGTTTTGAATTTGCGATAGAGTTCAAGCAGACTGATATTCGTGTTTTGCTAAAATGGTATAATCTAATCCCATTCCTTAAATCATCATTACATTTGTGATAGTAACATCATTAGAGACACTGTGTAAGGCCAGCAGGTTAGCATTCATTCGATCTCAGTTATTTATTATGTAGCACATCAGTTACCGGCACCTGTCGTTCAGAAGCTTCTAATTAGTTTGGCTTCAGAATTAACTGAGGGGCAGCAAAAAGTATGGCGAAAATTGTGGCTGACCATGAAAACTATTATTAAATTACTGTAAATGGAGTACGTTTTATCAGCTAAGGGATCCGTTTCAGTTCTGTGAGTCTGCGGCATTATCTGATAAGGTGTCGAAGGACATTAAATTGGTTGACAGGGAGCAAGAAGTGTTTTGTGTGAAGGCGGAACGTAGACAGTAAGTAGTGTTTGATAATCGATTTGTAATAAAATAAAATTAAATGCTTTAATTAAAAGCTAGGTGAATTCTGTGAGCAATATCTACAGCAAGTTAGCATGGTCTACGATCTCATTACACGATCTTCTTACATAATTAATACGAACCACTGGTCCTAGATTACGTTCTCAGCTGTTGAGATATGCAATAACATATAATTAACCATAATTAATTTTCATGCTATGAAAACGGAAATCAGGGCAAAAAGAGGAAGCCATTTTCATAGTCGAATGAATAAATTAAAGACTGAAGACGTTGACATAACACAACATAACAAATTGCTGCAGAATTAAGGATGTGTGCAAGTGGTTCATTCTGACAGTAGTGTCACTTGTATATTTGCACCTTTTAGATATTCCTAGCTATAACATTATATTCGTAATTCTGTGAACATTATTTTGTCGACAACAAAATCAAATTGATTGAACACTATCGTGTAATCAGCCATCCGCTGGGATTCAAAACTAAATAAAACTACTAGCTTGTTTTATTTCCTCCAGCCCCCAAGCCTACATTTGTTGAAAAATGCCATTTAGTATGGCGTGCAAAATTTACTGTTAACATCCTACATTAAAAATATATAGTTGAAGAAATTTCCAGTTTAAGAATTGAATGGAAATATCTTTGCCTTGTTTTATCTACAAAGAGGGATCTCCATTGGAGAAAGAAATTGCATCTGTTCTATTTACTGGGAATATTAATGATTCTAAAGAGTCATATTCTATTTCAAGAATCCATTTTCTCAGATATACACATTTCATGCCTCCGGTTTAATTTAGATTTTTGATTTTTGTTTTATGCCTAAATGCGATTTAATTATAAAAATAGATTAAAAATTAGAAAAACCAAAAATCATTTTCTAAAAAAAGAAAAACCATCTTCTAAATTTTTAAATCCTTAAGTATATATAATAATACAACACAGATATCTCAGAATTCTCATCTGTCAATATCATTCTTAGTATTCACTTATATATATATGACTACTAACATAAAATGTGATATAATGTGAGTATTGGATATACATTTCATACCGAACTGCTATTTTACTTCCTAGCGCATAATCGTCATACTGAGACAAGAATCAGATTGTACAAATAATTAATATTTCCAACCTATTTCATCCTGGATTTCCAGTTCTTTAATAATAATCAAAATTTATGCTGGTAAGTATGTTACTCTCCTTGCTTCACTTTTATTAAGTATAACAAACATCCCATGAAATACAGTCTTCATAAATGAACATTTCTGTATTCGAGGAAGAAATACGCTCAGATATGAAAATAAAAGAAAAATTTAAAACGAAAAATAACTTTCTTTGTTTTAAGAATTTCAAATCTTTTAAAGGACGAGGTTTCTGATGTATCGCTCCAAGGCGAGTATAAACAAACCAAAGAAATATTTAAAGAACTGGTTAAAATTCCCTTGGCAATAGTAAAAAACCCAAAGCAAACATTCAGTTTAAAATACACTTCAAGAAAAAGAAAATAAAGGGTGAAATATATTTTTAAATTCACACTTTCTACTTACCATTCTACACCATTTCTACACCATTTAGAATTTCCCAAGGTAAATTTGAAGATGACACAGCAACATGGTAAGAGACTCGACGAAGAATTATTTAGTATACATAAATATTACCAAGAGAAAATGAGTTTAGCACTTTTCACAAAATACTATCATTATCTTTATGTAAAGTACAAGCTTTACGAAAATATAGTGTTGCTGTAAAACGTTTCGTAAGACAAAAAACGACGTAAAGCGAAGAAGCAGTAGTTATGTTTATGCAGAGATAAAGATTTCGAGAACTCCCAATATTTAAAAAATAAAATAAGAATAGCGTATAAACATATTATAAAAATGATAAAAATTTATAACTACAAATCCGAAATAAACAAAAAATAGTGTATGTTAATCAATTTTCTATTTCTAATTCCAAATATTGGTCGATATCGAATGTACTGAAACACTTGCAGACATTGCAGACATTGAAAATTGCAGACATTGATGATAACGTCTTAAATAATTCGGGGGGATTCAGTAGGGGTGTATGATAGAGAGAATAGTTATTTTAATATTTATGTCAACTATTGCCTCACTTTCTGTCAGTTTTGCTAAATGTCGAAAGTCAAAATCCGAAATTTATCGTCTTATTTGGCTAATGTTAAAGTATAGAAATACGATAATATGTTTAACTAATTAATGCTTAGAATGGGCAATGCTTTCTATCGTACATTTTCTCTCAAGCAATAAAAATGCTTCAAAAATCTTTCACAAATCTTTATAAACTTTTTATAATTAAGACAACATTTTCCCTCTCTTATTGCATAAGACAAATGCTTAGTATTTTGAATTTTGTCCTTTTTTTCCGTCGTAAACGAAAATCCTCTTCGAACAGCTTTCGTAAATCCAAAAAGGCTTTTGTATTTATCCCATATTAAAGTGAAATAACTAATGCAATTGATTAGTGAACCCAAACTCTTGCTTTTAAATAGAAGTCAACTTTTCTTGTCTCATTTGTTTCATTTAGTAAGCAAAATGTTAGGGTGGAAAAGTGTATGTTTTGTTAAAATGTAAACATAACTGTGTCTAATCAAGTGTTTCACAGGAAAACGTATCACTTGCCTTCTATCTTAAAAATAAGTTTACTAAATACAGTTACATTAATCACAATTCGAATTCAAATTATGTAGAATCCAGAACACATAACTTCATTTATTTCGACTCAGGATTTGCGAAATTCCAGTTACTCATTTCGAATGCTCCACTTTCTACATATGAAAAATAAAATTATGTTTTGTTGTTAGTTTATCTGCGTGGTTTTCATTCACTGATTTAAGATAAAATAAAATCAGAGTTTCCATTGAGCTCAAAGTTTAATGGAAGTTAATTATTCACAGTTAATTACAAACAAGAAATATAAAAATTTAATCATATATTACAATTATCATGCATTTGTTAATAAGCATATATTAATTACAGCGCAGTATTAATTTTATGAACGAAAAAATCAGTTATATATAATTAATTTGTTACGAAATGTCCAGCTGCGGTCTGACACCAGTTGTCGCGTTCTGTACGGGTTCATGGATTTGGAGTGATTGACGACAACACTTGATGAAGAATCAAAACACGATTTATTTAGCCAGTATTACTCAGGGCAGCTCCAAAAACACGTTTACAGTAGTAAAAAAAACTACGACAAACGCGGTGAAACAATCAGCAACACAGCCTTCAGGCTATACCTGTGAAGACAGCTTCAGGGAAAAGCACACTATAGTACAGCTCCCGACTCGATTCGGACGTTCTTAGAACTCAATCTGCTCTCGAGACACTTCACGCTACAACTCGCGATGCATTCGAAGATCAACTCGACACTAGATTGACGATCACTCACTAGCCGAAGAGACACTCTCTACTCCGCGTACAAGCAAGGTGTATATAGCTTTCGGCCTGTCTTCGAGAACATTCTGAGCCAAACCGGTAAGAATTCGTTCTAAAAGGTTTTCCATCCGTCTATGACATATCAAATGGGTGATTTCGAGCCAAATCTGGCAACCCTAAGCCCGCTTTGCACTATCTTACCGCTGCTGGACATTTCGTAACAACATTTTTTGAATTCTTTACTTTACCTCAACCCTAAAAAAATAGCAGCGTTTAATTTATTTGATAGAAATAGATTATAAGTTATGCATTTTATTTCAAACAGTCTAAATTCGTGTTTATTTTACAGTAAAAGTAAAAACAGTCTACATCTGTATTTAGATCTTATATAAAACAAAATTAATCGCTCGGTTTTATTAAAATATAAGGTTGTTGTATGCTTACGCTTACAGTAATTTTACTGACCAAAATAGGATTTTGTTTACAATTATAGAAATATTTTTAATGTATATTCATTATTTAATAAATGATAATAAATGAAAAAAAAGAAATTTAATATACTTATTACAGTAATTATGTATTTGAGTTTTTTTTCGCGGACGGGGAAGAATCCAAATTCATAGGATTTTCAAATGCTATGTTGTCCTCTTCGATCTAGATAGTCCTACTGCTCTCATAGCAAAAGTAAAAAATATGTGAGTGGAAAAAAAGAGGAAACCGACTGCTTGAGAGAAAATACTTCAGGAAATATGGGAAAATGTTGAAAAAAGTGGTAAATTCTAGAGCTGGGGGAAATTAAAGAGTATGAAATGAAAATATATGTTGCATAACTCGTAGATGGATATAAATAATAATAAAAGTTGCTTAAGCTGCATTCTGTAGGGAACTGCAGAAAGCAGTGTATGCATTTAATGCTTTTTCCTTACGAATACAGTCCCCAGGGTTCGTAGAACTTACAGTTGTTGAACATGTAAGATTTTGATAGAATAATTTAGAGTTGTTATAGCTGGAATGTTATTCAACACAGAAACGTGAACCGCTAAATTTAAGTTAAGTCTTACGTATTTTTTCTTGAGTTGCCCATTATCCTACATTCAGATAAAGAACATAAAGTTTCCCCAATGTAAATATTGCACTAAGTTTTATAAACTATGTTTCTCAGATATATATTTGGCAATTAAATTTTCGAAATTCTATAAAAACGAATTGCAGTTCGATGATAAAATTTCGCAGCTATGAATTCATATATATTATACACTCTATTCTGAAATTTATCGAATAGAAAAGGATTCGTCTTTGATAAATATTAAGTTGAACAGTGTAGATTTAAAGAAGTAGTGTTTGAACTTATATAGTAAATTCAACTATTTAGTAAACGTAGATGAAAAGCCGTTACAAATTAATATGATGTATACCTCTCATTATCGCCAATGCATGATGATATTTTATCTAGTTTACCAGCATCTAACTTCTAGAATTTGTTGTTAGATAATCTAGAACTGCTCGTAAGCTTTACTTCGTGATTTTTCACCGAATGGATATCCAAATAACAAGATTCCATTATTTACTCTGAACATAGAAAAGAAAAAGAAAAATTAATTAATTTAAAATAAAATAAACAAGTTGATGAGACCTGTCAATCCAAGCACGAAATAATAAGAACTTTAATATAAAATCGCTTCAGTATTCATTTATCACCAAACAAAACATTCAGCTTCATTTGCAGTGAAAATGCAAATTCTTAACAAACAAAAAGCTTTAGAAATATTGCTTCGATAAAGCATTCGAATATTTGCAAGATGGAAACATAAAACATAATTGTTATCATTATTCGTTCAGCTCATTCAGTTCCATTTTAAACGAGATAAAGGTTTTTACTTTTCACCTGGTATGACATCACAACAATACATTTTAGCATTCACTTCTCGAATGTAATCATTCGAGTTACTTCTGACTGTAATGTTAGCTTTTATTTTCTCTTACTGGCAAAACAATTAAAGATGTTAATTTTTAATATCTGGGAAATGTAACATTATTGTAACCTTCCCAAAAGTAAATGAAATATCTTATATGGCACTCTTTCAACAATTAACTAGAGATTACTCGTACCAGTAGCCAGTAATTTGAAATATTTATTTCAGTATTTCAGTAATTTGAAATATTTATATGTCAGATTACTTAATAAATAACATTAATAAAGGCAAAACATAAAACATGTAAATGCGAACAAAAATTGGCATTTGACTTAAATTATGAAACAAAATTTTTATAAAGAAGAATTATTACTTGTCATTACGAATATTTTATGCACATTTTTTTCCTATCACAGACTTTTTAACACCCTAAATTACCTTGAAGCACGCATTAAAATTTACAGCTTTAGCAGTAGCCTTGAGTCCCAGTGTAATTTATGTCTTGCATTCCGTTAAGTAACATTAGTTGTTGCAACTTAAAAGTAACACGCAAACTAATTAAATGACTCCAAGTCTTAAAAAACGCTTTAATGTTTATGTAAAATATTTGCAAAGAATTGTATCCATGAGAATTCTCATATGATTTTAAAATTTATGGCACTAAAATGCTCATGCTAAATTTAACTTTTTAAAATGAAAGCAGATAATATATAGTGTTCTTAATTTATTGCATGTTATTTGCTCTTTAATATGTTTTCAGCATTCGTTCTTGATTTTGAACAAACTTAAGTAATGTGAATTATTTCTCATGACATCTATATAGTTTTGTAAATGAAAGAGATCTTTATTCTTTCACTAATGTCCTCATAAACATTTAGTCCAGTTATTCACACTTTATGGTATATTAAAAAAGTACTTTAATACCTAACACGCTTAACAACTATTGTAGTTAAATTAGTGAAGGTTCAAAAGAAGTAAAGTTCTATTCAAATATTATTATATTTTCTACAAATTTTATGAAACAGATGGAAGTAAATAGTATTCCTAGCACATAGTATTCGTAATCAGGATACCATACATGTGAATCTGGTTAACGTTTCGAGGGCTGAAGCTCTGATGAAATTTCGATTTCGTGACGACACTTGATTTTGCTACTTTTTTCGACTACCTTTACAATTTCGACTCGTCCGGTCTGCTGTATTCTATCATCTCGCCTAATATCACAGCGTAAAAAAATATCTTCTGTGCCCTCGTAGATGTCAAAGTGAGTTTAAAACGGATCTTATAGTAGCCATTTCCTACTTTTCCAACTATCTGTGTATACTTTAGTATTCCTGCATAAGAAACCTCATTGATGCACAGACTTTCGCAATATTATACTTTCCTCGTCACTGCATATTCTCGTAGTGATTGAAGAAAAAATTTGTTTGGTGTAAAGCAGTTATGGTATCAATCTGACATGCGATATTAGTGGGCAAGAAATATTTTTTATGTCATAATTATATGCAGAGAGATGGAGAGAGAGAAAAGAACTATAAAATAAAAATTTCTTAGATTAATATTCTTCTCAAAACAGAGATAATAAATATTGCAGAGTAATACATGAGCAAAAAATAAATAAAAATTCTCATATGAACACCACATGACTCCTTTGTACCTGCTACTAAACTATACGCATTTTTTGCTGCGCTTCATTTAAATTTATTTCCTCGACTTATTCTAACTTAATTTACCTATCGCTCAAGGCACGTTGAAAATGGCATCAAAAGTCGTAAATTTTGAAATTAAATATCCTAGTAAATTTTTGCCTAACGGAAGTCAAATTTCTTATAATTTTATTTTTTCATAACGAATATAAAGTTTCCTAATTATAAGCATAGGAATCGGCAGAACGCATTAAATGTTAGACTTCGTTCTTTGCCTAAAATTATTTTTTTAAACTTGACATTGCAGAAACATGAATATTTTCGTCATTTAAAATATTCTGTGACTGAAAGTATATGATTACGACCAACGATTGCGAAATTAAAAGCCGGGTAAAGAATTTTTTGCCGGATGAATGGGGTCGGTATGCATATATATATATATATACATTTTTGTTACAGCCCATCGCAACAAAAAAGAGGTGTAGAGTTAGATGTTATAGCAGTCCCATATACAAAATATTCTTCAAGTTATAAGAGAACATATATAAGTGCATACAGACTTCACGAAAAAAATCCATTTTTAGTCCATATTAAATCCATTTTACAATTTGTTTTGCAAAAGAGAGCCTTTTATTCTGTCCGTATGTACAGACGTCACTAAAAACAAATAGTCAAAATTGATTCGGGAAGGACAAAATGATATTTTCTTTAAAATACGATGCTGGGCTTTTTAAATCTGCCTTTAATTTCTATAAGGGAATAAAAGTAAAGTCAAAGTAATGATGGTAACAAATTGGCTAAAATTGTAATATTCTTATGCAAAATTAATTTACTTTCTTTCTACCAGTTGTCTTAACTGTTGAATATAAGGAGAAATATTAAATCTAGATTTTCTCATTTTCAGCATTGGGTCAGAGAACTTTCTGAAAATGTATTGGGCATTTCTATTTTATTTCAATTTTTAATGTTCTGGATGGATTATAGTTAAGCTTCTGCGTCTGAGAAATTTTCGACATACGCCTACAAAATTATAAGACTTCTACCCTTACAAAGAACCCTTACAAGGGTTCGGCAACTAATAGACATGTTAATTTAATTTATGTTAATTTAATTAAATAAATTAAATTTTGCTCTTGCTAAATTGTTCATTGTTAAGGTCCGAAACGAAACTATGATTATATTTTCTCGTGCCACCAATCTCCTGAGGAAAGTGACAGTGCTTTGTCCTTAATAAAAGCTGTCATTTGTTATAAACGCTCTTCCCTGCTCCTGAACGTATGCTTCAATATCGCCTTAAAATAAATAAATAATGAACATATATTTCATGCACATTCCTCATAGTTTCATCTAGATGCTGTTAAATTCTTTAAAAATATATTTAGCAAGAATACTCCTTTGCGTTTTAATTGTCTTGAATTTTAAATTATACTCGTAAGCCGAAGACATTCAGGATGACATTAAAATGTAAAACATGAAATTGGAAAATTGGAAAAAAAATAAAATCTATTTCATAAATTGTTCATAAATTTTTACAAATTAACTGCACAGTATTTTAGAAGCATAAGGGAAATTTTAAACCTTTGCTTAAAATAAGCATTCTTAAAGATATAATTAAAAAATTATTATTAGGTTAAATATTTCCAGTTGAATTGCTGCAAACATTTTAATACATGTTCTATATTAATAGTGTTTTTACGTTCTTTTTCAAAAATTTTGTTCACATAAGTCTAGTTCTCTAACATTAATTGTTAAAATATAACATTAATCTGCTTTGTACTTCTGTGGAATAAAGTATTTAATACAAAACTTGACAGCGAGTTTTTTATGTGCTGTATAATTAATACAATTAATTAGTAAATCTAAATTGGTTAATTGTTGAGTTTGCTTAAACGAGAAGTACGCAAGTTTGATTAGTAGTTACGTTGTATACTCAGATGCACGAATAAATTTAATATTCAGAACTAAAATACAAATACGTAGTCTTCTGGAAGGAAATCTAAAGTAATAGGGCAGGCCAATTTATATAATATATTATGTAACAGAAGATAGTAATACAATTGTGTAAATTAAGAAATGCGTGGATATCTAATTGTTCATTTTCCGAAGCTCTTAATTAAATCATAAGTTACTCGGATATTTCTCAAGTGTTCTTAATTACGCTGAGAAAAACAAAAATATTATAACAATTAAACACTTCATAAATTCTTCTGTAACTGATTAAAAGAAAATGAAGCGTACATTATCGATGGAACATATTTTATGTAATCGATGGAACATATTTTATGTAATCGATGGAACATATTTTATGTAATCGATGGAACATTTTCATTCGTGTGTATATATGCATTATATCAAAATGGATGCTTAATAACTTAAAAGTAGTACTAATAAAGTTTTTATTCGGCTTTGATGCTGCCGATGTTTGACTTCGCTAGTAAATCAAGTATGTATAGTAAATTAGTCGAAATTTCTTAGATTATACGTAACATAAAAAATATAGAATCTGTAAAAATGAATAACTTATGAAATTCTTTTTAGAGTGTAATAATTAAGTAATTAGTGAAAGTCTATTCAAAAATTTTCGAAACATGCATAAAAGATATTATTAAATGTACAAAAACATAGTTATTGATAATTGCAACATTATAGTAAAATGCTAGTTATATAAAAAGGAAGCAAATGGCAAAGCAAAATCTAGTAAGAGAACAGATTTCCTATATATAAATATGTGTATAAGGATTAACGTCCATATGTTACACACCGCATATATTCGCTCACACCGGAAGGTTGGGCAAAGAAAGAGATAGTTAAATGTACAGAACGTTAATTTAAACTCATGCCTGTTTGCTAATAGTGTTTGTTAGAGCTGTTTAGCTGTTTGCGTGCAAATTTGTTATAAATTATTGTAGATAAGTAATTGACCGATATTTAAGCGACATTTTCGGCTATGATAGACAAGGCTAAGTATTCCGACTTTTGAGTGCCTTTAGAACTGAAATTAACTCTCTGGAATACATGATGCCACATCAATATGATAACTCAACACGGAAGCTATCACCTTCAAATATTTATAATGATTTAAACTGTGTACTTTTTTACCGGTAACTCACAGTGAGCCTCTCTTGCCACTGTGAATCATAATGAGTGAGTAACTAAAGCTCGGCCAGTCCGATATAACACAGATCGCAGTAGGCTTCAGCCCACTTCAGCCAATGAACTCTTCCCCAAAGTCGGTTATCGGTTGTGTCATATTTAAAAAAGTTTCCTAATACCCAATCTCATTCAGAAACAACAAAGATGCATTACGGTCGTACCCAGAATATGTGATAGAAATTCAGATCCTCCCAGGTAGTTTAATAAGTATTAAATTTAATTTTAAATCCACATCTATACGTTTCCTGGATAGGTAGAATGTTAAAAGGCAGCAATGTTAGATTTTCAGTTTAAAACAAACATAACACTTATTATTCAAATATCTTATTAATACTATTATTATTTATAAGGAATCCTCTACATTAGGATTTTAGAGTGGTTCGATTTACAACAAATTAACTCATAATTTGAAACAGGCAACCATATACATAATACAGCTTGGAACATTTTCTGCATTCATTTTACAATGACATTCTGATACAAAATTGTGCGTTTAAAATGATTTACAGATTTTTTTGGAAGATTAAAGGAAAGGACGTTTGAAAGTTTTACGTTAATTAATATATTTTATGCAATCACTGTGTACTTGGAGAAAGATACACTTAAAACAGCATATTTGCTAAAGGTCACAAAAATAACTCTCTGAATTTATTCGACAATTTATTTGTGCAAGTTTATTCATTTTATCAAATTCACCTTTGCGATATTCGAAATTGTTTTTTTTTTAGGTTTTTGAGACTCAAGAACATAATTTTATTTTTCCTTTCCAGCATAATGTGATGCAGTGAGCATTTTAATTTCAGAAAAGGTTTTAACAGTGTTAACACTGTTCTCTTGGGGATGTTGATTGTTTTTAGTAAACATAACTGGTACAATGATAAAAGCAAATGTATTTCATGCCAAAATTTGTTGTAAATTTCATTCACAGGAAATCTCAAAAAATAATGCAGAGCTGGACATTAACAAATGCATTATTCTCCATGTTAATTTATGAAAAAAATTTTTCATAGCGTTTATTATCCTACAAACTGACAGTTTCAGTTTGACAGCGCGTTTTAAATTTCAGATGTTATCAGCTTTCCATATCAATATAGTTAATTATGATAATTTTAATATGAGATATTTCATGAAATGTCATAGAAAAATGAACACATCGTAGAATGTAAGACGATTTTAAACGTAAACTTAGATTAGGGTATATTTTGAACAGAAATCCACTTTTTTCAAGGTTATCCTGTTAAAGCTTCGTCTTCTATAAAAGCAAAACATTTTAGCAAAACGTTAAAACAAATAACCAAAGATATGCACACATTATTGGTTTTGAAACTTATAGAGATTACTCAAAATATAATCCATTCCATATTCTGACCGAATTTTAAATTAGAATATTTTTCTTCCAATTAAATATGATCTTAAGTTTTTTTATCTGCTATCTTGGCATGTTAATTCTTGAAGCTTAAAAATTCTTCTAGGCATTAAAATCTGTCCATTAAGTTTTGAATGCACGTTTCAAACTTTCAGTAATAAATATAATAACTGTAGTTTTTAAAAGATGTAAAAAAGATTTAAGAATTTTATTATGTTTTTAAATTTATGAAATTTTCATCGTAAACTGTACGAGATATTAGGTTTAATATGAAATTATAATATGGTAGCGTATTTATATATTTATTTAATTACGTATTTAAATTGGAGTTAATTTTGTACTGTAATCAACTGCAGAGCCTTGATAATTCCTCATTACTCCATTTCTTTAGTGTTACAGTTAGACTGAGATCTAAGCTCAGCCGCCTGTAAGAAAGGAGTATCATACTTTCTCACCATTCTATTTCGTCATGGTTGCAGATGTTTTGAGAATAGAAGTATTTGAATTCTGAATATTAATTCTAGGAGTTAAAATAAAGAAGATAACATACGTATTAGATGTTCGTTTTATTTATGATATTTAAATATAATAAATACATTCAAAAGTATATTCATAATTTTATGATTTCGAAAAAGGATAGAGAAAATTTCCTGTAAAGAAGTTTTTTGCTTCAGAAAATACTGTTTTAAAAGCATTCTATTGGTAGTCCAGGGAAAAGATATGTTCTCGTTTCATCTTCAGCTTTATAGCTCAAGCTGCGAAAAGAATGAGGTCTTCAAAAAATGCAATAAATCATATGTTATTTTTCTTTTCATTTCCTATGAAACCGTGTACTTCAGAGGAAATATACACTATCTACGTTTACCTTCAACTGCAACTTGGTATCCTTTTGAACCTAGAATCAATCAAATACAGACAGCAACTTCTTTGCCCAACTTCAGCTCAAAACATTTTATACTATTTCCGTTTTTTGAGTAAATTCATCGATATACTAAACTTTCCCACCTCCAAAAGTTTTTTTTTTCTTTCCTCCTCTTAGGACAAACTTTTTTTTTTTTTTTAAATTGTTTACTGTGTATGGGGATCTTCTATTTTTTCCCATTTTCTATCTTACTGTATATGCATATATAATTATTATGGGTGCCGTTTACATGAAGAATGGGATGGATATTATGATTTATTTCTTCGTTCATATGCAGCTGGAAGTTCATTGGTCATTTATCATTTAAAGTGTACTTAATAGAATAATTCTAATGAATCAATTCAAGGCTGAGACAAGCCTGTTCAATAATTGCAAACGTTACGTTTAAGGCATTAATAGCGTTACAACAGATAATGAAAACATGTTAGCTGGACAAAGACAGGGATGGTAAGAACAAATTCTGTTACTGATATTAGTTAAAGACAAGAGAAGGTGCTTTGTTTCTCAATAACGGGATATATTCCCTTTCTATCACTAGGAATTTAGTAAAACCTCTTGTTTGAACTTTCTTATATAAAATATTATAGTTTCGCTTTTGCAATTACATACCTTCTTCCTTCGATAGCAATATACTGCACAATTCAAAATTTATCGATCTCTAACGGAAAAAGGCTGCATCATTATTTAAAAAATGGTTTACTTTGCTTTACGTGTTTTGTATTACTCCAAAGTTACGCGATAGATGAGATCCACGAACATACCTAGATTGATTTATATACCTAAGCAGGAGGGTGTTACACTGCCTATGTTTGTATTTGAATTAAATACGATCAGGACTAAGAAACACTTTTTTAGAAGAAAAGTATGTGAAAAGGAATGTTGTATTCATGCATAACAATACAAAATAGTATTAAAAAGGAAAGAAAAAAGATGTGAAAGGTTTCATATTTTAACGGTGAACCCTAAAGACCAAAGACATTTTTTAATGCTGTCGGTGACTCTCAGTTTACAAATTTGCTGTTGCATTTTCTTCTGCTAACCCCCCTTTTTCAGTATTTTTACATTTATTTTTAAGCATCGTTTACTTCGCACATACGCCATAAACAATACTACAGCAGTATCACAATTTTTTTTAAGGTCATCATAGCAGTATATATTTAGAATTCTCGATGCAGTGTTAAGTGTTGGCCTATATGTTTCTATTTTTTTTTCAGTCATTTATTCGATTCATCACGTCAATATTCTTGGTTAGATGGCTTACAGACTTTCTTTGTATTTTTACATGAACGTTTTGTGTGTTAACTTTATTTATTCAATATCACGTTATTCGCACTTACTCCACATAAAATTCAATTCAAAAGCAAAATATTTAAAAATAGCATATCTTTAGAATTTCCGATTGACACTGTCACTCCCTGCAAATAAAACTATTTTATACTGTCTTCGATTAGATTTTCAGTAAATTAATTAGAATTATTATGACAATAATTTGACGAAAAATATTAAGATCTGAATGTTTGTAATCCAATTTTACGTTATTTTCATTACCACAGATGGACGGGAGTTATTTTGAAAAGCCAGAATTGGATCTAATTAATTTACATTGTGATACATACTTTATTCAAAGATTTGAAGCTACCCATTAGATTAACTTATATTCGTACTTGTCAAAAGATATACTCAGTTAGTATTCTCTGTCACGATATCGGCTTTGTTTGGGAGTGCATTTATATGTGAACAGGATTTCTTCATAGTTGAAAATTTAATAAGTCTACCAAAAGAACCAGACTTTCGATGAGTATTTAGAATTGGTGATGAAGATACTTCGTAAATTTTCTCTAACATTACGAACTTTCTAAAAACTGAATACAATGAAACCTTGTATTTACATACAAACATTACTTTTTTTATGCGTCATTGAAAAATCTAATAAATAAAAGAGAGATAGTAAGTTGCATTATTTAAAGCTTGGAAAGAATTCATTTCTTTTTAGTTTATATTGTAAGTAAGTCATTTAGTGGTGACTACAATATAAATATATTGAAATTTTGCCAACGCTAGTCTAAAAATTTTAATATTTAGCTCTCAATTACAAATTCTAACCAACAGAAATTTTTTTGTAAATGACAACGTTTAGATAAGGTAAAAAATAATTATAATATGAATTTTCTTGCGTTATTTTTATACACATGTTTTAACAAATATGTAGTAATTTTGCTTTCATTTAGTGAACAATTTTTCTTTCCTTAGCGAAAAAAAGAGATTTGATTTTTTTTAAGTTTGCGACCCGTCAACTACTTTTAGATCGTGCATTTGACCTGTATGCAATAGGAGACAACTGTATTAATCCACTAAATTATTAAATCAGAATAAAATTGCAGGCCTAATTCCAAAGAAGTGCACACATGCATTAGCCACATATTTTATCATCATTTTATTAAAAATAATGACTGGCTTATCATGTATAGCAATGCAATGGGCTTATGATGCCGTTTCGCGGATATTTCAGTTTCTAATATGCACCTAGCAGAATAAACCTTTATTTTTGTGTGCAATATTTTCTCCTTTCTGGTAACTGTGTTGGTTATTTTGTCCTGTAATCAATTTTGTCTCGTAAATCTAACGTGCATACAGTTCGTAATGGATTGAATTCTCACAGAAGTGATAGATTGATAAATTTTATTTTCATAAAAGAAACGCTTTACAGTTTATGAACGTTTCACAAAAACATTCGTACAGTTCTCATTATCACACCACAGAATCAGTAGTTACATTTCAAATTACTAAAAATGTTAAACATAACGCAATGCAATGGGCATAAATTCCATAAGGCGAAGCTCGCGCGAATATCTCGCAGCACTCCAAACTCTGAACTTAAAATTAAGAAATGCTGCTCTCGGTCTTCCATAGTTTTGATGGCAGTCAAGAAATTTCGAGTATCTTCGATTTCTCGAAATTGCTGGAAGGCATATACAGTTATAACTTCATGTAGGGTGGATACAGTTACTTAGGAATTAGACAAATACACTTACACATGTATAGGACCGAAATGTCTTAAAATTATCACCGAGTTTCGAGACTTTTGGAAATTTTTCGTAAAATTTGGAGACAAAAATTAGTCGCCAAAATTATCACCAGGCTGGCGCGATATCCATTTACCGCAATGTTAAATGCCTCTGTAGCCTTATTTTTCCGGCTAAGCTTCGTCGTCTCAGCCACTTTTTTATGTTGCATCATACAAAAGATACTATGACTTTACAGTGACTTTAATGAATATAATTTTGATAAAATTCTTTACATATATGCAAAATTCATTACAATAGGAACGTTACACCTAAAATCAAACACGTTTACGCCAAACAATAACACGCGTAAATGTTTTCCATTTGATAAGTAAATAATATTTACACTGTGGTTTCGAGGACTTCTGAACCTCATTACATAACAATCGTTTAATGAATATTAATTTTGGAATCACATATTTCACAAATATATATTATAACTATTTACTATTTTTAAAATAGAAAGCAGAATAAACAAAATAAAAAATTAGGTGACTTGGCTGTTTAATACACATAGAAACAAAATAATAAAATTCATTCATTAATTTCATTCTTGATAAAATTCATTTAAAGGTTGCTAAAATATCAAAATCAAAGTAATATTAACATGGCTGCAGTTGAAAGAATAAGAGTGTCGGAAACTGTTATTCTTCCAACACAGACGTTATAACACGGACGTTAACCCAAAAACATACCTTTAGGCATCTAATTTTTTCTTACTCGGAGAAAAAAGCTGTTAGATAAATTTAATGTATTCGTATCAATAGATGATATTGATAAAGCATTTTCAAAATAACTAATGAAAAATCAGAAGAGTTATTACATTAATTTAAAAGTTTTTAGAAATAGATAATTTCATAAATTAAACTCAAAGAATGTTAACAGAATTAAAACATTCATTTACATTACTTAAGTCATATTTCTATTAATTATGAAGATCATTTTTAAAAATGCGGTGTTACGTTAAGCTTTAAATTAACAAAATTGTCCTCTTCAAAAATTTAAAACGAACTTAAATTGTGATAATTACCTCTGTGCTCTAAGACATAAGGTAGAATAAAAAACGAACATACATTTTTCTCTCAGCAATGAAACATTTCCCGAATTTTGCATTGCATTTCAAAAGAGCAGCAGAGAAAGGCAATTATCTCTGTGCATTTTTAAAGCTACCGCTTTACATTTCTCAGAATATAATTTTTTTTTTTACATCAGAAATATGTTTAAAGGATAACGATTGTAGTTCGGACATTTGGATTTAGCATGGCTTCTGGTTTCTGGTGAAAGTAGGCCGAGATTCTCTAGAGACATATTTTTTTATCTTAGAGCGGTTTTCGGATTGCGAATATAGCCGTTAGGGGCAGAAACACCGCTCACAGCTTAAGCAAGAGAGATGGTGTTGGATTTTCAGTGTTCTAGTACAAATCTAAGTAAGTATGGCCAGTCCATTTTTGTTAAGTCGCAATTTATATGTCCATAGAGAAATATAAAATTTGAATTTTTAAGAAACGTTTTTGCATATTTAAACATAATTTGCACTGATGCAATGAAATTATTTATTTGATTACACACATGAATGTGATCCTCACATTTCTAAGAGTACGCTTATGTACTAAATTCTTGAATGCCAGTCTAACTTTCTCCATTTGCAAGTTTGATTTTGACAGAAGTATACACAGATTTAATAAGTAAAAAATAGTAACTATTTTAAATAATTAATACCTGATGTAAGTTCTTCTATTCTAAAAATCTTCAAGAAATCACTCAAAGTAAAAAAAAAATATCAATCAAAACATTATCCTCGTTAGAATATCGGTGATAATATTCTAAATGCGCGAATATTTATTATCGATTAGAATAATGAACCAAATCATTCTATAACAGCAAATAATTGAAATTTGTGGCATGTTGTGATTTAATAACATCTACAATTTTATGAAACTGGATTGCACCATATGAGAACAAAAATAATCACTTGTGATGGAAAGAATATCAACTGCGAGATATAGGAATTATAATAAAATAAATATTGTCAAAAACATTTTTTATAGATAACAGGATAAATTTCCCATCTCTACGTGGAATTTCGACAAAATGCCATATGTTTAGATGACTTTATAACAAAAAACAGTGAATCATGTATTATGAGTTGTAAAGTATCAAAAAGTAGTTTTTGAAATGAACACGCATGGACTGATACTTCGAAATCTCATGCATCCAATCCGTTCAACCGCAAGAGTTAAACAGAGTTATATGCCAGCTTTAAATAGCTGAGCCAAATGGAAAGATCTATAATATACCATCGGTATACTGCACAAAATTCAGATTCTGCTCTCTCGGTGTCCTTTTAAATTTTTTCTGAGTTTAAAAAAAAAGTCTTCTTGGAAAATTTATCCCTCATACAGTGGTAGAATTAAATTAATAACAAAATGGTTATGAAAATTAAAAATAATGGTGAGTGAAATATCATTCTTGTTGAGTTTTTTGTAAGTCATTTAGTTTAGCACCTTTAATTCATTTACAAAACATTAGAAAAATATCCCCAATAAAAATAAATATTAATTAAATACAATATTAATTTTTTAAGTTATTTTAAAATATATTATATCTAATTCAGCATAAATGAAAATAAATCTCACATGAAAGTTTGAAGAAGGATCCTAAAATTCGTTAACTAACCTCTTTCATTTAAAAATGATTTGGAAAAGGTAAAATGCGGTAATGGTTTGGAACAAATTTAATGATAAACTTTCAACGAAAAAGAGAAAAAAATGCGACAACAACTACGTAAATGCCAGTTGTCCCGGTGCTGTGACATTAGGCATGCAGGTACCATTAATCAAGCTTTTGTTTCAAATTTGGCATGTCTAGTCGAAAGCACTGGAACATTTTACGACGATCGAAAACAAATGGTGAAAACTCTTTTCCGATAATTGATTGGAGCGAAAACGCATTGTTCTTGAAACCAGATTAGTTATGACTGTACCTATGCATTATTATGAATCTAAATCATTACTGTGTACCAGAATCATTACGAACGAGAAGAGCTCATTAGTAATTAATGTCTCTTGGCATCGGGTAGGATGGAAAAGTATTTGTAATTCGATTAATTTCCAGGAGTTTCCGCCCTCCTTTTCATATTCTGAATCTGTTAGGTATTGTTGGCTCTTATCTCTCTGCATGGGATGTTAATAAACTTTACTAAAAGTCAAAATCGTTCGCTAAATATTACTCCAACATTAAATTAGGGAAAGTGATTGCTTCATTTCATCGAAAAACACAGTGTTTCTCAAACTTATTTTAGAAACTTTATGCCTGAGTGAAAAATGCCTGTGCATTGTCTTAGACTTCATGCATTTATAATTTTATGCTTAAACATCGGTGTTATTTTATGTCTTTTGTGTATTAATGTAAAAATGCAATCATGTGTAAAAAGCTTTCGTGTAATAATTTACATTTTGTGGATCAAGTAATCTATATGTAATTAGTGTACAAATTATAAGGCGTACAATAAATGTATTATACTTTATATATTTATAATACTGAGCTCAATTTTAGTTCCTTAAATTTAGTAGATTAGTTCTTTTCAGTAAAATACAGACAAAAAATGTTTCTTTTTCTTCGTTTATTTCTTTCAAGTAAGGTACAGACAAAACATTTTTCTTTTTCTTCGTTTAGTCCTTTCAAGTATGGTACAGACAAAAAATGTTACATTTCCTTCGTTAACTATCTTCGTTATTTATATTTAAGTAATGTAAAACTTTTCTAATCTACATATTAATTACAGGTTCCTTACACGTGATCCCCATCTTCAAAAACGCACATATTGTAATAAAAATAAGCTTTGTAAAGTGCTGAAATCTTATTCAGAAAAGTCAAAGCTAATTATCAGCAGCTAATTCCTATCAATGCGTAAATTACTATGTAATTCTTTATTTACATTGAAAAGAATAAAGCAAAGTTGAATGCTGACACAATTTTCGACTGAAAAAAGACTTTGAAAAGAATTTAATTATAAAAAGAACTATACTGTTTTTGTAACATTTTTTCCAATTTTATTTTTTCGCAATTCAAAGATTTGAGAATTTTAGCAAAAATCCTTTTTTACTTGAATGAAGTGCATTCATTTTTTTTAATTATTTCATCTTTTAGAAAACACTTAAAATTTTTAATCGAGTTGCTATTTTGACAAATATAGTTTCGATGTTATGTTCTTATATGACTATTGCATGTAACTCTTTCTCGAAATCTCTTTCTTGGAAAAAGAAATTCTTTGTATATTCTAATACGTTGATATTAAAAGAATTATTAAAATGTAAAGCCAACTGAAGTAACTAATGAGCGGTTTATAAGATTTAGGAGAACTCACTATTTCTAATCTGCATTATACAGGGTGCGCCCAAGAAACAATCGAACAACTTCTTATGAATAAGAAAAATATTACTAACCTTCAAAGAAATTAATCTTTTACAAAAAATAATCTTCAGAGGAGTATATATAATTATTGAAACGTATCTTCAGGTCATCGGAACACTGTGTATAGGCATTGGAACTAACCGTTAGCAAAATACAGGTAAAATTTGAAGTATGCAATATCTTTGGTTCATTTTTAATGAGACGAGATTTTAGCAGTTTTTCTACTCATACATATACTATTTACTACTTTATCAAGCATATGATGAAACAGCTGCTGCAAAACGGGGCATTTCATAATTGCAAGCAAATCATGACATGCATGTTGCCCCGCTTTTCTGCAATATTTCCTGTCATAGATTTGCAAATGTAATGTATCTGTGTAGTTTAAGACTTTCTGTTTTAAATGTCATCTTACCCACCTTCTTGAATTTAATGCATATATATGACGGTTCATTCATATCACTTTCTATTCCATTGTTCTAGCTGGTTTAAGAACTGTGAAAATTTGCTGCATTTTTATCTCAGACTGTCTCTTATTTTCGAGCAGTTGCTGTTAAAAGCTTCTGGTACCCCGACAAAGTGAATAGCTTTCGTATAAAGCACTTCTGGGTGTACATTGGAACAGTCTCGTCTGTTGGGTACTTCTACGTCACTTCTGTCACTAATATTTGCAATAGAACATGAGTGTTATAGGCCATTTTTACATACTTATCACTCCATCGAAGGCATTTATTACTCTGAAACATTATTGCCTCTCAGCTGCGCAAGAAGAAAATTGCTTCCCAGCTGGGTTCGAAACCCGGGAAAAAGCTGGTTCTTCTATGTGCAACCTGAATACCAGTTTCCTTTCGAACGCCCTCGATGAAAGCATGTTTCCTTTTAGACAGATCGTCCTCGATTTTTCGTAATTTAAGTAATCTAACCTAACTGCAACATTACTTAGTAAGTTGAAGATCTCAGAGAATATTACTATGCTAGTCAAGTTCATTATTACATTAGTCATTCCTCTGCGAAATTCATGCAATCTGCTAAAAATCTCTCTGAATTATGACATTGTAACTCATAGGTATATTACATTTGCCAATCTATGGATTTCAGTGCTGCAAGAATGCACGTAACTTTCTACACCTTTTTCTTAGAGTATCTGACAACTGAGAAGTGAAAGATTTGCACCTGTTTTCTTGTTTACAAGTTTTGACCAGTCTTTAAAATTACTTGATGATTGTCACTGGGAAGTACGATGGCATTCATTGTCAGACATTCAAAATGAAACGATTTCCGATGAGTCCTTATTTTCCGATAAAATGAGTCATTCACTGCTGTAGTTTCCCTTGTATGAGAAGTCCCCATGTATAAGACGCACCGTAGCCTTAAAACCCTGAAAATTGAAAAAGGTAAAGCATTATTTGGTTGGCAGACTCGTATTTAATTAGCCTGCAAGATTACAATTTAACAGGCGAAAAGTATTACATGCTGTTGAAATCAAAGTATGTTCAGTATACAAATCGTCATTACTGTCAGGACCCTCATCTATTGACTGGACCTGATCTGTGTGCCCCCGAAAGTACTGCCTAAGGTGCAGTTTCCGCAAATACAATATCAATTCATATTATTGTCTAAAAGGATTTTATGGTTACTTTTTGTTTCGATTGAAAGCAACTTCGTATACACTCAGGGGGGAGCTCCTTTGTTAGGAACTAGAAACAATATCATTTGAAATCTTCAAACAACTTTGTTCGTTAAGGAACGGAAAAAGTAGAAATTGTTGTGAATCTGAAATGGAATTTTAGAAGTTATTCTTTTTTAAGGAAACAGGTGAGCAAAAGCCTTGACACTTTAAAGGTTAACAGGCACGCCTTGTATGAGTCTTCAGCAGGAATACCTCATGGAAGTGTTTTTAAGGGAAACTGACTCGTATCCACGTTACACATGGGGAAAACCATGAAAACGCCCGTGCAGCCAGGCCCTTCGCTCGGACTCGAACTCCGTACCGAACTACCAGTGTTCAGCAGCTTGTTCGGCCGTTGGTGAGCCTCGGCGGCACCTTTGCACGCAGTTTTTAGATACAAAATTCTTAAGGCGTATACAGCGGGAAATACCGTAATTTTTAATTTCTTCCTTTATTAACGCAAAATTCAATTCTAAATGTGTTCGCTTTGCGGTCAAAAAATGAAAACGTATTGTATTATTAAGTGTCATACCTGATAACAATCATGTTTATAATTCTATATATGTTTATAATTCTTTATATGTTTCTATTCTTTTAATCTTTATATGTTTATAATTCTATATTGTGATTAATCGTAGAAAGAGATAAACACTATATTTAAAAATGCTTATGCAGATTTAAAGAAAACGTTAGAAGAATCATTATTTTTGCCGGCAATTATAGTTATCCTGGAAATAAGATTGAAAAAACGTTTTCGATACCCACCTCTTATAATTTTTAATTTGGCTTTGTTTCTTTCTTTTAGTCATGAATTAAAACCAAACACAGTCATATTTGCATTTTTTTCGCGTCAATACATGCGATATGTACTGCTTTGTAATTTTCTCGCACTTTAAATTTGCTTTTGTTTTTAGTTTGTCATAAAAACGTATTTGCAGACAATTTTAACTCATTTTTTTTCCTCTTAGAAAAGTAAAATAAATAAAAACTGGAAGGCTACTGAAAATCCATAATATGCCTCTTTTTAAATGCGTAGAACATAAATCTTTTACATGAACTGAGCTCTCAATTCAAGTGATTGATCATTATTACAAAAGCAGCACATCGATTTTCTAATCTGTGTAAACTAATATAACAATCCAAAACAGGCAATGTAAACACGCAGTTCGTTAATGATCTTTTCATCAGAAATTTATTAATTACATCAAAATCATTCAACTGTCATGAAATCGATAGAGATTTAGAAAATTCAGAATTATGGTATATTAGTTAAATCCATTATCAGTGACAACCGATTTTAAAGCATCTAAGGTAAACTTGCTAGGAAATAATTCCCAAAAGTCGAACAAGACGCAATCTGCAGTAATTACATGAACATAAATTTGTTATAATCATTATGAAATCTATGTTCAATATTATATTTTCTCTATAAAACAGGAAAGATAGTACATTCATTAACTCTTTATAGAATATATGTAAGAAGTTTTAAAAGAATTCCAGTGGTAAGAAATATGTATTTATAGAAATGCATAAGGTACCGTTATATCTTATAATATTAACATCAGTTTATAAAATAATTGTTCTTTTGCTGTTAAAATCCAGTATAATTAAGCTATTGTTTGGAATAAGAGTGAGTCGCGTCTCAGCTGATAAGAGTAAATCATTTTTTGGAGGATCTTTTTCTTAAATCCGAAACCATTGAGGCAGCGTCTCCCATGGATAACAAAACACTTCAGCTATAAGAAATATTCTATAGTTAATTTAATATTTCTCTAAACTCGAACGGGAATTTATCTTTCACCCGTTATATTTGCTGTAGCGAATTACTATTCCAATGTCAAGAATTCTGATGAATTGGATTCGCGAAAATGGAATAAAAACAATGAAATACAGAAAAAAAAAGTTTTAACCGTTTGAGAGAGCGTATAACAAAATATCTTGGTGAAAGTATAAAGTAAGAAAAAAGAAAACCATCGGATGGACCAGGGAATTCGTTAAGGACTTTTAATTGATGATGATAGTAAAAAACATTTATTTTGGTCTGTAGCAAATATTATTGAACTGATTTCTGGATGAAATGAGAAGGTTCCCACCATTAGGCATCATGGAACAGTTTTACTACTGACACTGTTTAAGTCTTCCTCTTGGAAATGCAGGTTAATGCAACAGACGTGACTGAAATAAGAAAGCAGGCTAGGGGTAATTTAATTAAGAAAAGTCCTGGATTTAAGAATATATTGTTTTCTGATGCTGTAGTAAAAAAAAAAACTTATACGTCTGTTCGTAGGAGAGTAAAGGCACAAAAAAGGTTAGATCTACTTAATTATAATTATTATAACTTAGAGACTTTTCTCAATGCTAAAGAGAGATGATGTTGTGGTCTGAACTGAAATAAGACTTCTGTAAATTGTCACTATTTCTACATAAGTGGCTTCCCAATCAAAGTTATTTAAAATGTTATGAGAAGCATAGAATTCATTTTTGCTGTATGAGTACGAGTCGTTTCTTTTTCTTGTCGTCTAGGAAATAAATGTTTTTCATTTTTTAAGAAAATGTCTGATTTAAAAAACGGTGCAATACTACCTAGTACTGCCTAGATGCAGACCGTGAAGAAATTGTTTTGAGATATATTTAGATTTGATTATGATACCAACAGTTTATAACATTGAGCTTACTAAGTTGCATAAAATATTTGAAATAATGAATGTGAAATTATTTTTCCAATCTTTTTTGTGAAATAGTACAAAGCAGTTTAATGTTGCATTTCCCAATAAATGGGTTCTGACCGAAGCCGGACCCTCGGAAACACAATGTCAGTTCGCTTAAAAAGCGCTCGAAAATCTGCATTCTGTTTTTCCGTCTTTTCGTTCTCAGTTACGTAACTATAAAATACGACCAAACAAGGTTAAATCGAAATTATGGAAAAATAATTTAACTAATAGTGAGGGAAAACTCACTTCGTCTTTCTTTGCGGCCCACCAGCGGCCTAGCGGTAAAGTCGCTGAACACTGGTAGTTCGGTCCGAGGTTCGAATCCCGCGAACGGGCTGGCTGCATGGGCGTTTTCGTGGTTTTCCCCATGTGTAACGTGTATACGAGCCAGTTTCCCTTAGAAAGTCCTCCACGAAAGGCACCCCTCCTCTTAGGCAGATAGCCCTAGTGTGCTTTGCCATAATTAAATACACCACACCACCGTCTTTCTTTGCGCCACTATGTGCCATAGTCACTGTATTCACAATCTCGTTGTTCATTGCAAAGTACCTCAACCTGCGTCAAGGCAGTAAAGTATTCGCCTATATTCGTATTTACTGCTGGTAGCAATTGAACAAGCAAATGTTCAGTTTCAAAGATTTAAGCAAATGCATGTAAAATATGAAATTGCATAATTATTTGTTAACCGTTAGTTTTTTTTTTTTTTTTCTCTTTTTTTCCTTTCTTCCCATTTTTGTTTTTTTGGAAAGGAAATATAAACTACAGATCTATGGGAAAATGAGAAAGAATTCTAATATAAAAGGGTATTTTAACCAGTTCAATTAGTATAAAGCTACGTTTTAGAAAAAAAATTAACATAATCAAAAGTGCCGTCTGACAGTTTGTAATACAAATTGCTCGCCACATAAAGTAGGATGTTAGTTCTTCAGAAACTAAACCAGAATTTTTTTTCTAGTATGTCATACAACAAGAAAGTCAAGTAGTATTTCGTTTAAAAAATGCAAACACACACACACAAAAAAAAAAAAAAAAAAAAAAAAATCGTGTGATACACAAGGAGGATATCCCGTTTTTTACAGTGAAAAATTTTATTCCTGAGTAGTTAGTGCCGTTTTGATCTGCATAGGATCAGATGTCATTCTTTACCTACCATATTCGACTTTTCAAATGTAAGCCTGCAAACAGAACATTCGGATTCTTTACTTAACTTGTGCATCTAATTATAAGATTTAATTAACTTTTGTTCAAACTAAATTTCATCTTTCCACTTAAAAAAATTAAATTTCCGTCCCATCGTTAAAGGCGTGAAGAGTTACCACGAAAATAACATCGACTAAAATGTATCGTGCCTTCAGTTTGAACTAAAACTAACGAACACAAATTTATCTCCGCCTCGGAGAGTACAACAATGAATACGCGAAATCAGATTAGTTGTAGTTCAAAATTTAAATTCCATTTTAGAGGCATTCATTTCTGTCGACTGGCATTGCGAAATCACCTTTCTTTTTAACTATTTTTTCTTTTATTTTAATATCCTTTCTTCATTATATATTCTAATGGAGCAGTCAAAACAGTAGAAATATTGGGCTGATTTTAACATAGCAAAATATGCTAAAAACATCTTATAAGTATTTTTCATTTAAATGTTGAAATAAAAAATAAGTAAATAATCTATTCAATTAAATGCCATTTAAATCTAATTAATTCTGTTAAAAAATTCAAAATCCATCCAAGTGAATAAGCTACCGAATTTTGAAAAATTGTAGGATTGAGAAATCTCATCAAATATACAGTGAAGTACGCAACGGTTAAAATAAAAAGCATCGTCAAGTCATGTTAAAGTTTGTCTTATCTATGTATACCACACAGAAATCAACATTTTCCGTAGTTCTTAAATCATCTTTGCATGTATACATAAATGCATAAATAAAATAACACTGTTGTATGTAAATTTACCATTACTGTCAAAAATCTTTGCTCAAAATAAAGTAATATTTTCGAATATTTTGAAACAGGATATTTCTTTTGCTCTTTCTTCTTTTTCATACCCTTGTTAATTCATTCTATTTTTTCCCTTTTCATAATTTATTCATCTGATTTTTGTTTCAAATGTTTCCTGAAATAAATTATCTAAGAATTAAAAGAAAACTAAAGATATGCTCGATATGAATTTTTTTCCTTGCATTTCTGGTACTGAAAGATGAAATCAATTGTGTGTTGGAAATTGCCAAAATATTATAACGGAAGGAAATGATAAAAGAAGAAGGGGAAGCATTAACTGCTTGTCATGAGTGAATAATGTGAAACAAAGTAAGGGAATTATGGGTAAATTTTTTTGAATTCATAAAGGCAACAGCTGGAACCGACTTATTTTACCTGACTACATATTAAAGTTTACAATGCTGATTGCAGTTATAACGAAGATCATCAGTATCTTCCTGAAATTTCAGTATCGCAACATCTATAATTTCTTCAGAAGTATTTCCTAAAATATAACTAAAATTACAACAACTGCAACGATAGTATCAATAATAGTAAAAATAATAAAAATATTCTTATGAGTATCGCCTTCCTTATATGGCCTATTAATATTCCTTATATGGCCATTTGTTGCATTTCATTTAAACTTATTTCCTCGAATTTCATTACCGATATATTTCTCATTCAATTAATTCAGTTCTCACCTCGCGGTAGAACAAAATCACATAAGAACTCAAAATATCTTCATTAAAAATTGTAAAATACAGAAAAACATGAACCACAAAGGCAGAACTGCAAAAAACTGAAAACATACTTTTGGTTCCACTCGGTAAAAAGGCATTGCAGATGCAGAAACTGACTTAATTCACTATTTTCCTGAGTTTCAACCGTAAACAAATGTCGGTCCGTTAGCTTAACTCGCCACTTAGCATTTAAATTGTTGATAATGTTACAACTATTGCATGAAGATTAACTAAAGACGTAGAAACCTTACCTGAAACATAAAAACAATATAATTCAATCACTTTTAAAGCAAATATTGCACAATTTACCAACATATTAAGAAAAAAAAAACTAAGCTCACCAAGCCAGGAAACAGAGTGAGAATATATATATATATTATATGACTGGTGCAGACGATTGACTCGAAAAGGGAGACGCACAACTACATGTTATATCAGCCCCATATACAAAGTTTCAACGTTACTCTTTCTTGACTCTTTCTTGAGTTATGCGAGATACATACATATGTATGTACGTACAAACGTCAAGGGAAAAAATATCTTCTAAATCCATTTTAAAAGCCATTTCACAATCCGTTTTTGGCAAAAACAGTTCTTTATTCTGTCCAAACGTAGAGATCTAACTCAAAATTATTACTCAAATTGTTTCGCGAGCGTTTGAAATGGATATTTTGGTTAAAAAATTATACCCTAAAATTTTGACGATTACAAAACTTCCTTTACATTGTACAAGGAAATAAAAATCAAACTTTGCATAGAGATTTTAAAAATTAAGTTTTAGCTCAATCGGCAACTTAGAAAAATCAGTGGTAAAAATTAAAGTGATTAACAAGCAAACATAAGAGTTACAAATGATACACATGCAAAAATAAATATACTTCCGAGAAAAAATGCTTTTCAAGAAATAGAATACGAAAAGATATTTTTTTTCTTCAAAATGCAGCTAAAAACACATGTATTTTAAAGTTTTTATTTTTGTGCAGTAGCAAATTGTTGATTTTAGGAATAATTTAAAATAAATGCATGCTGTTTATTGTATCGCAAGGGAATATATGAGTAGCTTTGTTATTATTATTATTATTACTCCAAAGGGGCAATTTGGTTTGAAGCACTATTGTTTTCATTTTGCGATTTTGCGTTGAAACCTTTAAAATGCTGTATCACTTTTCAAATCGTTGCCACCAAATATTATGGCCCTGTATTATATCTGAAGAAAGTAAATAATGAAGAATCTGCATAAATGTATATGTTTCCCGCATTGTGATAAAACAACGGGACCTAAATCCATCAAAATTCGACTAACGTAATCTTCCATAGAATATGGGCATGTGGAAGCCCTAATTTGAATTTGAAATTTGTTTTATTATCGATTTCATATTTTGCAAGACTTCAACGAATTTTTGATTAAAAAACTAAACGATTTCAAAGCGAGAAATGGCAACGTTGTACAGAAGAACATTTTTATTTCCAGCGCGTGTGAGACTGCGTATCGGAAATTCTAAAGATATGATCATTTTAAAATTATTTTGCGATATTGTTCTTGAACTAAATTTTATGATTTAAGTGCGAAGGAAACGATATTTAATAAATAACGGTAGCATACAAAATGTTAAACAAACGCCCCTTTGGATGTAATTTAAAATCTGAAACTTTTCATATTTATTATTATTATTATTATTATAGCAAAAAATGTTTTTCCCGCAACGTTCTAACAACAAGATATGGCGTTCTGTTTTTTTTTTTTTTTTTGGTTTGTTTAAAAAATTCTCAAATTGTCAAAACAATATTTAAAATATAGTCACTTGAAGTTTAACTTATTTCTAATTTTTAACTACTGTGTACTATGTTAATTGCGTTTCTTAATCCAGTACTGCTATTTGCTATTTGTAAAACAAATTAACCTGGTATTACAGTAACTAATGTGAGATTGTATTTATATTTTCACAATAAAACATTATGAAGCTTCTGATTTTATTAATGATAGTTTTCTATATTCTTTCAGTTTTTTAATTCTATGCATCAATTTTCTTAATTCAGATTCATACGATTTTAAATAATGCTGCTGAAAATTTCAAAAACAACCAAATTTTCTCTGGACATGAAAATTTCTATGTATTAAAGTTTCAATAAATCCTTCGTAATCTTCTTTTATCTTTGCAAATTCAAATTTATTCAAAACAGCCAAATTTTCAGGTAATAACGCGAGAGATTCTTTAAGCACTGCAATTTTGAACTTGGTGATGGATATCTAAATACAATGTTCCCAAAGCGTACACGAATTCCAAAAAGGTACAAAATGAGTTTTTTAATTTCGAGTCACGTCGGCAGAGCTGTCAAGTCGGTATTTGTTACCTCGATAATCTCATAAGCTTTTGTACAGCATGTGCCTTGAAACAGCTATGATTAAAAACATAGTACATCCTCCATGACAGAGTTGTTTCAAAAAAAGGGATTTTTCTTCCGAACACCCACGAATAAAATGATCCGAGCTTGGAGGTTTGCATTATCGGGATACAAGAAAAGAAAACAACATTTTGTTACTCAAGACAGGAATTTGCGGAATTCCGTTTGGCTATGCAGTATTAGATAAGCAGTATAGATCTCGGAAATGATATTTCGCAGAAGAAATCATAATAGCATCACTAATCATTCTGCATAACAGAAATGGGGAATGTCTAACTAGAATTCCCAGGCAAGCATTTTGTGGAGATATAGGCCAAATATAATATTGGATGCTGGAAGAATAATATACCATCCTGAGCAGTTTATGCCTTTCCCATGAAAGGCATAAATGGAATGGTGTACGTATTTTATCAGATAAAGCAAATTAATCGTAGTTTTGCGAAATATGTATTTTATTATATTGTATATATAGATACAGAAAGGGGAGAAAAAGGAAAATGTAATTTCAAAAATATACAACGAAAAAATTGGAACATTTTTGTTTCAGAAGAGATACACATTTTAAATAATATTCAATGCTTATATCGCTTCAAATCAAATTTATATCGCTTCAAATGGAAACGTTTCACTTACGGGAAAGCTCATACACCTGTATAAGATATAAAAGTCAAAGAAACATTAAATAGTAAGCAGCTT
Source organism: Stegodyphus dumicola (assembly GCF_044657685.1). Taxonomy (NCBI): domain Eukaryota; kingdom Metazoa; phylum Arthropoda; class Arachnida; order Araneae; family Eresidae; genus Stegodyphus; species Stegodyphus dumicola. The sequence goes on along the minus strand of NC_140772.1, from coordinate 89,497,487 downwards.
AAGTTAAAATTTACTTATAGAAAGTAACAAAAGTTGCATTTCCTCACGATCTTTTTCTTACAAAACTGCTTTTTTTAACTAAACGCTTAGTAAGGTTCAGAAAAAAAATGTACGTTAATTAATAAAACAGCTACAGTCAACATATTTCCGCAACCGATCGGCCAACATCGAATCCAGTTATCAAACTGCAGTTATGTTTTACTGTTTTATAGTTATTAATATTATTATCATAATAATGATCATCATCATTCTATTACCTTTTATTTAAAGAGCGAAAACATTATTATGTGTTACTATTTCGTAAAGATGTCCTAAATAGATGAAACTGGAGACTTAGAAAACTTTATTGGGAAAAAAGAACACACATGGGAATAAAATTAACAACAACAATAATTATTATTAGAACAAAAACTCAAAACTCCCCAGATATTCCTTTTTTTGTTTAATGCAAGAATAATACACAGTCCAGTCACATTAATGTGACCATCTGTCAAAAGCCAGAATAACCACCTTTCGCAGAGCGGACTGCTGCGAGACATGCAGGAAGAGAGTCACATAGGTCCCTGAAGGTGTTCTCTGGGATGTTGAGCCATGTCGACTCTAATGCCGTGGCCAGCTGCGCTAGATTACGCGGTTGAGGATCCATGGCGCGAACAACTCGATCGAGATGGTCCCACAGATGCTCGATTGGGTTTAAGTCAGGTGAGTTTGCTGGCCAGGGGAGGACGGTAAACTCATCCTGGTGCTCTTCGAACCACGCACGTACACTGGCAGCTGTATGGCACCTCGCATTGTCCTGCTGGAAGATGCCATCATCCTGAGGAAAAACAATGCGCATGTAGGGAGGGGTGAACATGGTCCGCAAGGACAGATGCGTACTTGTATTGATCCATTGTGCCTTCCACAATGATCAGTGAACCTAGAGAATGCCAGGAAAACATTCCCCAGACCATAATGCTCCCGCCTCCAGCTTGGACCGTTCCGGCAATGGTTGCAGGGTGGTTCCTTTCAGAGGTTTCACGCCTTATACGCCAACGTCCATCTGTCCGATGGAGCATAAAACGCGATTCATCCGAAAACGCAACCTGTCGCCACTCGGTGGACGTCCAGCTGCTGTACTGGCGTGCAAATTCTAGCCTTCGCCGTCGATGAACAGCAGTCAGCATAGGTGCACGAACCAGGCGTCTGCTTCGGAGGCCCAGACGCAGCAATGTTCGCTGAATAGTACTTTGGGAGACACTTTTGGTAGCCCCTTGGTTCATTTTGGTGGTCAGTTGCTCAACGGTAGCCCGGCTATCTGCCCGAACGCATCTCCGCAACCGTCGTTCGCCTCTGTCATCTATGGTCCGTGGTGCACCACATTTGCCACGTCGCTGATTTTGGACAGTCCCATTTTGCCATGCACGGTACACTTTTACCACGGCGGCACGCGAACAGTTCACAAACTCAGCCGTTTCGGAAATGCTTCCACCCTTGGCCCGAAAGCCAATGATCATGCCCTTTTGGAAGTCGGATAAATCGCCTCGTTTCTGCATTACGCCAACGATTGAAATGTTTTCCGAAGCCCTCACACACCCTTTATATACGCTCAACTGCACTGTGCTGCCACCTGCCTTCTGTGATTGGTTATTTAACTCTGACATGGAAAGTACGTGGTGGTCACATTAATGTGACTGGACTGTGTATATGCTTCAATATAATACGCTTTCATTTGTTCAGTAAACGATGTCATACTCAACATGGCGAAGCTTGAAATCGCTCACAGAATCAAAGGCTATGTTGTTTTTAATTGTTTTGATCTGATCTTCAACTAGATCATGTTCATTATTATTCTGGCCAACAGGCAAGAATTGCAGCTTGTCTTTGAGCACCTTGTAGATGATAGTACGAATTAACTCATACTTGCCGTAATTTTGAATGGTAATCATACAAGAGAGTTTCCTATCCCTCTTTCTTCTACTACCAGCCTCTGGAAAGGATTTAGGGTCGACAGTATTTTAATTGCTCTTACGAAACTACACATTTACAAGCATCCTTACATTAGTTCTCTGGGATTAGAAAGTTCGCCTAAAGCTATGGTAGCCGCTACGCTACCACCATAAAATCTGCTCAGAGCAAAAGTTAAAATTCATGGAATAATTATATTCATCAGTTCTTTAGTCTAAGAACTAATGAGATCTGGAAATAAAAATGGCAGTACATTAATATCACATCAATACCAAAGACAATTACAATACCATAATATCCCAGATACCAGAGGAGCACAATCTGTACGTCTTTTAAATATTAATACGAATTTCATATTTTAAAAACCCTAAGAATGCAAATTTCTATACGCAGTTACATAAAATTGAAAAAGAAAGTCATACTTTTGTTTAAATTGCCATCTTGAATAAGTAACATACTCATAAAATGCTTCCTCGCTTCCATTATATGAAGAAATTTCTGAGGGTGTCAATGCAGTAGACGACCTTCTGAAAAGAAGGTGGGATTATTTCTTCATCTGTACATATTCTTCATCTTCTGCTCTACATGTTTTGTGCAATATACAAACACATATGTAAACCAGCAATACAAAAAATACTTATAAACCAGAAAAAAACTAGAAGAACAATTAATATATGTTACAGCAGTATGAGTAACATGATGGGAATGCTGCTTTTCTCGAGTTATGCTGCCATTTAGAAACTTTCATGTTTAATTCAAAAAATATAATATCTCATTCATTTGCCTTCAACATGCTGAAAATTATATTTCTAAAGAAGAGTTCAGTAATTACTCGATAATTAGTTTTCTTTTTTAAATTCACGTTGTACCATCTTAGGTAATTTTTAAAAATCACAAGTGTTCGAAAAGTTGCATTTGCATCTATTACGATGTAAATAATAAAATATTATTTTTGTGCAGCAAAACAAAGTGTTTTTAAAAATTTGTTTTACTCAATAATTAATTGCAATAAATTAATTTTACGCAAAATGCCAATCACAATTAGTTCAAATTGTCTTATGAATGTTCCCAATTAGGAATACTGGCTAATAAACTGTTTACTAAATATTCCAACGGGAAAAAGAAAAACTACAAACAAGACGACTTGCAACAAACTATCCGTTCTGGGGGGGGGGGAAAGAAAATAAAGTTTCTTACACTTTTTTCAGCTAATGTGCATTTATCTTTTAAATGTTCTCGTTTCGGCTCGTCACGGGAAGGATTTTATGAGATTAAAGTTTTCACATCTGAAGCAAAGCGTATGAAATAATTTTTAAACAAATTATTATTCACAACTCCTTCGGAAGAAATAGCACATTTATCTTCTAGGCAGCTTAAAGTTTTTCATTATTTTGATGATATTTCAGCGTTACATATTAGGGTATTCAAATTTTACTACTTTCGTTTGAATTCAAAAACTACGAAAAATCTTAGAAAGAACCTATTCATTATACTGCTTAGTTAATATTAAACTCTTGCTTTAGTTAGTAAGCACGATAAAAATATTTATGATGCCATAAAATTCCTAATGGGAACGTTTTTATAGTCATATCTTGTGGTAACTATAGCAAACAAAATTAGCATGGAAGGGTAATTTTAGGTACTATTGAAGTAACTAATATAATTTTTAAAATTACTGTGACATTACTGCTATCAACTAGTAAGATTTGTTTACAAACTCACATGTGTATGATTCCACAATTAGCAAGGCATAAAAGTGGGCGCTTTTAAATCAGTTACTCTTAAGGTTTATTAACAGTTAAATTTAAGTTAAATCATATTCTATCTTTCTTAGCTTATATCACAATATTCACTCAGACCTATCAAGCAAATTTAATCGCATTGTGGCATAGCTCAAAAGTAAGCGCTTAATCCTAATTGTGAACTACAGAAGTGTGTTATGACCGTGTTTCTTACAAAGTCTTGGTTTGTGCTGTTTTTGTATGCATTTTTGTATGTGCGTTAGTCCTTTACAAGTTTAGAGATAGTGTAAGCGACCACTTTAGTTTCGAATTTAGTATTTTGTTGAAAGTGTGTGTATTTAATTATGGCAAAGCACACGAGGGCTATCTGCCTAAAGGGAGGGATGCCTTTCGTGGAGGACTTTCTAAGGGAAACTAGCTCGTATACGCGTTACACATGGGGAAAACCACGAAAACGCCCATGCAGCCAGCCCGTTCGCGGGATTCGAACCTCAGACCGAACTACCAGTGTTCAGCGTCTTTACCGCTCGGCCGCTGGTGGGCCTAGTATTTTGTTGAAAGTAATTTAGTCTTAGCGACCAAGATAAGAAGCGTTATCTTGAAATATTGTATATAAGATAAATCAACTGTTTTAGTTATCATTTTCATTTAGTTATCATTGTCATTTAAGTTACAATCCACCAGATGTGGCAAAAGTATTCATTTTAATGTGACTGGTGTTTTATGCTAAGAGTGAAATAATTATTCAGAGCAAAATCTTACCAACACTTTAAGATAACTCTGCGGTTAGCGGTTAGAATTTTAACACTAGATTAATTTTTTACTCTGAACATTTTACAATAAGCAAACTGTTTATAGAATGAAATTAAAAAAACCTTCCTTACGCCTTTAGTAAAGCGGACCCAAACTCTTTATTTGAAATGCGTGTGAGTTTTATTATTTAAATGTGCAGTTCTATATTTTCGTTCAGAGGCAGTGATTTTGAATTTCAAAGAAAGTAAGATAAATTTCTTTACAAAAAATTTTATTTCCTTTATAAAATGTGTATTTTATGAGTTGTGTGACTTTCGATCATCAATGTACTTCTGCAGATACCTACAGCAGAGATAAATCTTCGATGAAAATTCACTTCACAGCTTCTCACGAATCATAAATCTTGACATTACACCAACACCTGTTAATGGATTTTCTCTCCTTGAATCGCTAAATTTATCGTATAATCAGATTCATTGATATTCCATAAGTCTTCTCTCTACTATAAGAACTTTAAGGTTCGAAAATGACGAAACAATTTGCAGATATGTTTACCAGTCTAAGCTAGTGTATGCTGCGATACTTTATCTCGTGTGAGGTCCATAATAATAGGTATTACTTTGAATTTTTTTAAAAATTTGCTTAGGTTGAGAATCAAAGCAGTGCCATGATAGGGATTCGTGATATTCAAATTTAGATTTCCTGCCATATTAAGAGTTTCAAACTTTCTGTTATTTTTCAGTATTTAGTAGTTTTCATTCTTAGTCTTCACTTTCATATTAATAAATGGCAACAACATATAAAATCAACTAATAATAATAAAAAATAAAGTGTAACTTTTTTTTAAATCTTAAATATAGGAAGATTAAAAAATGAAGTTTGATCAGCTACACTTGAAAGCTTTTTTAGACATGTGTTCGGAGATAACTAAATCCATGCTAAAGATATGCTAGACAGTTTCCAAATATTTTGAGTGTCTTTGAAATTGCTCGATTTATGCATCCTATTTAATAGCAATTTTTCGCCTTCAAATTTGTCTCGGTTTTGTTTCCTGAAAAATATCTGAATGGCAGGTGATTTTATTCAGATGTTCAGTTTGAAATGTTTGTGATAAATGTTCAAATATCAAGAATATTTGCTCATATTTTTATTATTATTTCATCAATAGCAAAATATTTTATTGCCAAATATATAGTCTGAAAAAATGGAAAGGATGGGGAACAGACGTGCTATTACTATTATTGCATGAGTTTTCTGATCAACAACAGATGCACTTCATAATGTCTCCTTGATATTTTCTGGATTTCTTGTATTTTACAGGTCAGGAGAAGAATTAATAGTAATAATATATTTTTCAGTCTTTTAATTTCAGGTATCTAAAAACGTAAACTATTTATAAATAATATATTTTTTTAAAAATATTTCTTAAGATATTATAAATATTATTTTAAGATATATAAAAAAATTAAAGATGAATATGCTTGAGTTAATTGGAGAATTTCTTTACATTTTTATATCAATGTGAGAATGTGCCAGATTTATCTTTTCCCATAAAATAGGAAAAATATGGTTAATTTCATTTGGAAATTGATTTCCATATCCAGTGTATGAATTGGGCAAAGAAAAGTGCATATACATACGAGCTTGATAAATATATTTATGTACATATCACACACATTACATTTCTTTGCTAAGCATTGGGAATTCAAGCATTCAAGCACTGGGAATATATATATATATATATATATATATATATATATGCGTATATAAAACGAAAAAATGCAATTTAAAATAACTTCTATACCTAACCCGATTTTGCGCTCAAAGCTGTAACATCTGTAAGCACTGTTTGGCAGTGTTTGGTAACAATTGTATATACGTAAGTAAAAGAACTTTATATGTATATCTGCAATTAAAGGATAATTTACCCTAATTTAGCAAAATAAATCAATTTTTAATATAAAAATATTTAAAAAAAAGTTTTAGAACCTTCTAAAGAGACCAATAAAAATCAATTATAATTTTGTAAGTGATAAAATAAATAAATAGTTAGGGCGTTTTTTTCAAACCCTGAAATAGTTTGTTAATAATACATATTAAAAAAGCTGAACTAAAATATCGAAATACTGTTTAAAAATAATAGACTAATAAAGACTACTTTATACAGGCTCTAATCAGGGGGAATGTGTTTATAGTGTTCTTAATTAATCCAATTAAATTTAAAAGCTATATTTCGGAAACTATACAAGGTAAAAATTTTAAAACAGCAAATAATGAAAATAATATAAAATTAAATATGGCCTTGTGTCATGCGGTTCAACCCCATTAAAGTTAACCTAAAACAGTGTGAGAGTTTGTAGATATATGACCATTAACACATTAAAAGTACAACGTAATCATAAATTTAACATAAATTAAAAATTAAAAACAAATAAGTGGTGTCTGAGTTTTATTTAATATATAGGGTAAGAATTCAATATGGCTACTAATCCAAAAAGAAAATCCGAAAATTTACCTTAATAAGCATTTATAAAAATAATAATTAAAAAAATTAAGAATTTTAAGACAGTGCGTAAAATATAATCAAATAATAAAAAACTAGGCAAAAGTTTTCATCTAAAAATCATGGTAAATTAATTTAATAAAAGGATGAACAAAGGTAAGAAATTGGCTACATGATGAAATTCAAGATAATGTGCATATGTGTGAGTGTTCATGTGCATATGTAGAAATGACTTTTGCAATCAAATTTATTTGCTTAAAAGTGTTAATAAATTTTAAACTGTTTAGGTTCCTAAAAAAATCTTAATTAAGTGAAAAAAAAAACATGGAAAGACCTAGCAGACATCTTATGATCTCCTTGAAATAACAACATACATTAAGAGAGCGAAATCTACTGGCGAAATCAGAGAAATCCATGCTTCACGAGAAAAATAAATTTAAACTCCCCGAGTTGTATAAGGACCTTTTAATATTTAAACTCCTTATTTTATGTTTACTCTTAAATATTTCTAGTTTCTGGTTCGGTTTTGCTTTCTGATATTAACTTAAGCTATGAAGTTTGTTCCTAGGAAGTAAGTACATCGTACAAGACTGGAATATTAAATCTTGTTTAAATTTGTAGCAAGTTGCATAATAGTTTAAAGCAGCAATTCTCAAAAAGGCTTCTGACTTTCAAAAATGAAAAGTTATGCGTCTTATATATTTAATAACTATAATAAATTTTCTAGCTTCTGCCTAATATTTGCACTTAAAATGATTACCTATATTTAATAAGATACGAAATAATATTAAATATTTTTTTTATAAAATAAAGTTTAAGAAATTGTTAAATATTAATTTAGCGGAGGAAGATTAAAAATTTTTAACTTTACTCTTTTCTAGCATCAGCTATTATCAATCAATTAAAATGTAGATGTGAGAAAAAGATTAGAAAATAAATGTCATAACCTGTGATAAATATAAATAATATAACAAAACTAAAACAAATCACTAAAAGTAATTATGTAGATTAATAAATGCGGTCCTTAGATCATGAATAAATTAACACTTTATATGGAGAGCTAAAAACAAAAAGAAAGAAAAATTATTCCTTCCTTTTCATTTTATTTTTACGTACACTGAGTCATTTTTACTCTTTTTAAATACAGAAATCACTAAATAAATGCACTATTACAGCAAAAAAGTAAACATTTTTATTATTTTCTGTCTTAATAAAAAATTCTGATATGAACACCACATGACTTCCTTGTACTATTAAATTATACGCATTTTTCTTGCATTTCATTTAAACTTATTGGATTGAATTAAATGTACTTCGCCGACAGCAAATAAACCACAATGAATAAATGCATTCTTTAAAATTCACTCTATCTCTTTACCATAGCGACACTCTGGCGCTAGGTTCACTTAACAGTATTATATTTCGTTCATATCATAACTCAGAATGCACAAAATTTAAATCATTTAAAGAATTATCTAATCGTTGGCACATGCTCTATTCAAATACTATAATAAAGTTAGAACGATGTCTAAAAGAAATTAAGCAAACAAAGCAAATAAGAAACAGTTTTTCACAGACGATTGAGTATTTCTCATTCAATTAATTCAGTTCTCACTTCGCGACAAGGCAAAAATACATAAAAACTCAAAATTTCTGTATTAAAAATTACGAAATAATTCTTAAACACTTTTTTCCTCGAAAAAATTCCAGAAAGGATTAAGCATGATTTAATTCGCGATAATAAATGAATGTGTTATCTTTGTTGTTGCGAAGCTAAGTTTCTCTAGATTGGCAACAAATCCACTATCCTGCTGTTTCAAATGTAAACAAGCAATGGCCGCCATCAAAAAAATTATTAGACTTAGCGGCACTTAAACAACTTTAAAATTGTTGATAATTCTAAAAATATTGCATACAGATTTACTAAAGGCATAAAAACCTTAACCGGAAGATAAGAAGAACATAATTCAATCATTTTTTAAAGCAAAAAATGTACAATTTACAAACATATAAGAGTAAAGAAACTGAGATCACTAATCCGGGTAACAGAGTGGATTATATATATATATATATAAATATATATATAAATATAAATGTGGGAGTCAACAACGTCCAATGCTGAATTAGAATACCAGGATTATGACGTCATCATTATAGCATCACCCAGCGCAGTAAGAATCATCCGAGACAGCGCTGAGACCTGGTCGAGAGTGGAGGGCAGACGTGAGGAGACGGCTCACACGTCTTCAAGAGTTTATGAACTTTAATTGCGCTTTCGATGTTATGCCTTAACATCATTATGTTAATCCTGCATACCATTAACTTCATCTTTATATACTTTATATCTATATTTACTTTTATTTCTTTCTATTAAATAAACCATTTAAATATTACTTCGTGATCTCATGCTGTGAATCAAGTCAAATTCTACAAAAAAATATGGCGACCAACCGTGCGGCCTCGAATTCCAAAATGTTCGAGTAGTAGAACTGTCCTTTGAACTACTGAGTGAAAGTTATTCGATTTATTGGATTACTCGTATAAAGTGTGGATTACCCAATTGACGACGATCATCTGTCGGGTGAGTACAAAACTTTCTTTCCAATATGAAGTTAGTAGAAATTCCAGAATTGGAAGCAGCTTTAAAGAACAACTGAAATCAAAAGTTTGCATAAGCTTATTTTTAATACTGATGGAGATCGAAATAACCGGAAACGATTACGTGAATTTTCTGGCTTTGTATTTAAACCAGATTCTGAAGAATATAATAAGAAAATAGATGCAGTGCAGAATAGTTTTACTTTGAATGAGTTAATTAAAATTTGCAATGTACTGTGCATAAATTCAGAAGGTTCAAAAACGGAAGTCGTAACCCGAATTGTCTCTTTCCTATGTGATCTATCTGTATTATTTGAAAATGTTTTGCATGAAGAAAATAGTGATATTGAAGATGAAACTATTAATAAATTTTCTGAAGTAATGCTTGATGATAATCAAAGAGACAATCCTGGTTTTAACGAATCTCAAGTAAATAACAGTATGCAGCTTCCAATTCAAGATCATTTTAAACCTCATCTTAGTTTTTCTGATATTGAAAGTATTGTTAATCCTTTTTCTGGTAATGCATATGAAAATGTTGATAAATGGATTGATGAATTTGAAGATGTTATAAATTCTTTAAAATTGAGTGATTTGCATAAATTAGTTTTTGCTAAAAGATCATTAAAAGGTAAAGCGAAACTATTTATTCAGAGTGAACCTAAAGTTAATGACTGGTGTAAGTTAAAAAAGCTTTTGAAATCTGAATATGGTAAAGCTTTTAATTCTGCTGAGTTGCATGAAATGTTATGTAAACGTAAATTAATGCCTAATGAATCTTTAGATGAGTATTTTTTGAAAATGAAAGAAATGTGTTCGCGAGGTAACATTGAAGATGCTTCATTAATTAAATATGTTATTGATGGTATTCCCGATTCTGTGGTTAGGAAAACTATACTATATGGTTGCGAAACAATATCTGAATTTAAACAAAGGCTTAAAATTTATGATAAAATGAGATCGGACAATGATAAGTTTAAAAATCCGAAACCGAAAGTAGACACTCAAGTTAAAGATAGAAGTAAGCTTTCGTCATCAAACCGAAATCAATCTAACGTTAATAAGGTCAAATGTTTTAATTGCCAGGAATTAGGGCATTATTCTAAGCATTGTGTAAACAAATCAAAGGGTGTAAAATGTATAAAATGTAAGAAGTTCGGGCATTATTCAACGAACTGTCCAGAGCAGACCCCCGAGACACATCAAGCAGCTTTATTACAACGAATTTGTGACAAGAATAGAATTATGAAGACTGTAGAAATAAATAATCATTTAGTTAATAGTTTAGTTGACACTGGTTCAGATGTAACGATATGCAGCGTAGAGTTACACAAGCAGATTGGTTCTCCTAATTTAAATTGTAGCGATATCACGTTAAACGGAATTGAATCAAAGCAAACGTACCCCATCGGCTTTTTCATTTCTGATATTTCAATTGATAGTTTTTTACTTCGTACGAAAATTTATGTTGTTAAGTCATTATGTAATCAAATTGTATTAGGTTTGGATGTATTGAGTCAGTTTAACTTCTCTTATACCGAGAATGGCCTTCAAATAATTTCTCATCGGAATAAAAGTAATGTAAACTTGATAACTACTGAGTCATCTCGAAATTCTAACGTTCGTTGCGTTATGGGAAATTTGAATATTGCTGTCTCATTGAAGAATGCTTATGATCCTTCGCGATCGTCTGGCGTCTCTGTTAATGTAAACAAAAGTCCCGAAAGCGGAAGTAGCGCGACGTTTAATTACCTTTCACATCTGGTGAATGCTATTTCTGTCAACGAGATTGATTTATCGCATATTTCGAATGCAGAACATAAAGAAAGACTGTGTAATTTAATTAATTCTTACCAGCCTCGGAAAAATAGACAATCTGACTTCAAGATGCAAATAAATTTATGCGATGATATTATTGTCTGTCAAAATAGAAGATACATGTCTTTCGCGGAACAAAAAATTGTTGACGATCAAATTAAGGAATGGTTGAAAGAGGGCATAATAAAGCCTAGCAATTCTAATTATTCGGCGCCTATTGTGTTATGTAACAAGCGTAATAACTCGAAACGTTTATGTATAGATTATCGGAAATTAAATAAGAAGATTATTAAAGACAAATTTCCACTTCCTTTAATTCCGGAAGTACTTGATCGCTTAGAACAGTCAAAAGTCTTCACGACCCTAGATTTGAAAAATGGCTTTTTCCATGTAGACATAGACGAAAATTGCACCAAATATACCGCGTTTGTAACACATAATGGTATCTACGAATTTCTTAAAGCTCCTTTTGGTTTATGTATTTGTCCAAATGTTTTTCAAAGGTATATTTATTCAGTATTTCGTGACTTGCTAAATGAAGGTGTACTAATTATTTATATGGATGATATAGTCATACCGGCTAATGATGAAGCTGAATGTTTAGACAAATTAGAAAGAGTATTCAAAACTGCTTCGGAGTATGGATTACAAATAAATTTCAAAAAGTGCCAATTCTTAAAACGTAAAATTGAATTTTTGGGACATGTAATTGAAAACGGAACTATTCGACCATCACCTTCCAAAACTGTTGCTGTTCGAAACTTTCCACAACCGCGTAACTGTAAACAACTACAAAGCTTTTTAGGACTAACGGGATATTTTCGTAAATTCATTCCTCAGTATGCTAAAATAGCTAAACCTCTTAGTGACTTACTTAGAAAAGGTATTGGTTTTAAGTTCGATTCCGAACAACAGGAAGCTTTTTGCAGATTAAAAGAAATTCTCTCTCAGGCACCTGTTCTACTCATATTTAGGCAAGGATATCCATTAGAACTTCATACTGATGCTAGTAGTCAAGGCTTTGGTGCGGTATTACTCCAATTGTCTGATGATGGTAATTATCACCCAATCCAGTATATGAGTAAGAAGACTTCACCGCAGCAAGAGAAACTCTGTAGTTACGAATTAGAAGCCCTTGCAGTAATAGAAGCTCTGAAGAAATTTCGAAACTATTTGTTAGGGACTAAATTCAAAATTGTAACTGATTGTAGTGCTTTTCAGAAAACTTTAGATAAGAAAGATTTAACTCCTAAAATTGCGAGATGGGCAATGTTTATTGAAGAATTCGATTACGAAATTGTACATCGTTCAGGAAGCCAAATGAAACATGCTGATGCTTTAAGTAGAAATGCTTTAATTTTAACATCATACACATCCGATGTAACTGAGAAGATTCGGTTAGCACAACAACAGAATGAAGATGGACATGTGAAATTGATAAAGAATTTAGTTGAGAAGGGAGAAGAAAATGGATTCTTCGTGAGAAATGATATTTTGTACAAATTTGAAAATGGTAAAGATCTTCTAGTAGTGCCAGAATCCCTACAGAACGAAATCATACAGAAGGTACATAAAAAAGGTCACTTTGCTGTAGATAAAACTGTGAATGCTATAGAGCAAGAATTCTATATTCCCAGACTGAAATGCAAAGTTGAAAAAGTAATTGCTAACTGTATAGAATGTATACTGTACAACAAGAAGCAAGGAAAATCAGAAGGATTTCTTCATCCTGTACCGAAAGAAAACGTTCCCTTGAGTACGTATCATATCGACTTTATTGGACCTCTTCCATCGACGAACAAGAGATACCAACACATTCTAACTGTTGTCGACGCTTTTACGAAATTTACTTGGTTCTATCCAGTGAAATCACCAACTACACAAGAAGTTATTTCAAAATTGAAGCAACAACAGACTGTATTTGGAAATCCAGTCAGAATCATTTCAGATCGAGGTAGTGCCTTTACATCGAAAGAATTTTCAGCTTATTGTACTGAAGAAGGAATAGAACATGTCAAAATTACTACCGGTATTCCAAGAGGTAACGGACAAATTGAGCGATTCATAGAATTTTGATTCCTGTTTTGTCAAAATTATCACATAAAGATTCAACGAAATGGTTTAAATACGTTCCAGATGTTCAGAGAATAATCAACAATACAACTACGAGAAGTACGAAATATTCACCGTTTGAGCTTCTCATAGGCACGAAAAGGAAGAATAAAGAAGATTTGAGAATTAGTGAGATATTGAATGAAGAATATCTAAAACAATTGATGCAAGAACGTGATGAAATGAGAGAAGATGCGAAAAACAACATTTTGAAGATACAAGAAGAGAATCGTAAACAATTCAACAAGAAACGTAAGAAACCGAAACTGTACAAGATTGGCGACTTGGTAGCCATTCAGAGAACTCAATATGGGACTGGTTTGAAACTACGACCTAAATTTCATGGACCGTATAAAATCATAGCTGTAAGATTAAATGACAGATATGAAGTCGAGAAAGTAGGATGCCATGAAGGACCAAATTTGACATCTACTGCGGCTGATCATATGAAGCCATGGTCAAATTGATTTAATGCTTGTATCAGCTCAAAACCTAAGGACCTAATACTCTCTTTTTCTTTTCTTTTTTCTTTTTTTTTTTTTTTTTTATTATCTTTGCAGGTACATGATAGTGATGTCCATTCAACAGACATCGAGGACGATGCCTCTTCAGGCTGGCCGAAGCTGTGGGAGTCATCAACGTCCAATGCTGAATTAGAATACCAGGATTATGACGTCATCATTATAGCATCACCCAGCGCAGTAAGAATCATCCGAGACAGCGCTGAGACCTGGTCGAGAGTGGAGGGCAGACGTGAGCAGACGGCTCACACGTCTTCAAGAGTTTATGAACTTTAATTGCGCTTTCGATGTTATGCCTTTACATCATTATGTTAATCCTGCATACCGTTAACTTCATCTTTATATACTTTTTTTTTATTTACTTTTATTTCTTTCTATTAAATAAACCATTTAAATATTACTTCGTGATCTCATGCTGTGAATCAAGTCAAATTCTACATAAATATATATAAATATATATATATATAAATATATATATATATATATATATATATATATATATATATAATATTAACAAGCAAGGTAGTAAGTACAATACTGTATGACCAATTTGGTGTAGATAATTTTTTGCGCAATATGCTGCAAAATTAAGTAAATTAGAGATTGTAGTAAGCTCGCCTAAAAGTTACCAGGAGCTGTGGCTCCAAAAATGTTCAATCCCTTTTAAATAAATTTCAGTGACATTGTTTTTTTAAATTCGTTTTAAAAAAACAATGTCATTGAAGGGTGAGAAATTATGCTACACGAGAAAATAAACACAGTAAAATACTAAGCGTTGGAAATTAGTAATGGCAAAAAATACAGTAAAATACCTATCGATGTGACACTTGAAAAATTAAAACATATGAAAATCAAACCAAGGAACAAGTTAAAACATAAAACAAACAAAATCAGATAAAAATAGAAAGCGAAAATGGTAAATTAGCTGAATTCGAGGTCCAATCTGGCTTTTCAAGGGAAATATCTAATTGAACAGCTGTATTCGAGGTCGAATCTGGCTTTTCAAGGGAAATATCTAATTGAACGTCGAAGCAAGCTAACTCCATCACGCGTTTCGCCGAAATAGACAATTGAAACTTTTTCGCTACAAAATTTTTTAATTAGACAAAGTGATCTTTTTCGCTACAAAATTGTTTAATTAGTCAAAGTGTCTTGGAAAATTTATTAGTCTCAATTCTCTGTTCCAATTTCCCGACGCGTCCGCACAAAATGACACATTAAGGTGTTAAAATATGTAAAAACTATTCCGATTACATCAAAAATCAAGACAAAAATAAAAATAAAAATAAAAATAAATAGCGGTCTGCTAATAGTCCTAAATATACAATAACATACGGGCTGGACCTGCAAGCTTAAAGATTTATACCTTTATAAAATTTAGAGATCTGTAATTAAATTTAAATGAAAATTTAAATGAAAACAAACACAGTGGTTCTTGCTGAAACCAAGAAAAAAGTTGTAGTAAAAGAAAGAGAAAAAAACTGACCTGTGGCGATGCAGAGCTCTCCCTCTTAAAACTAAGTTGAAAAGGGGTTGTAATTCCCTTCTGTGTACTTCAGCGTCATATATATATATATATATATATATACGTTTGATGCTGCCGATTGCAACCAAAATACGAGGTGCACATCTACATGCTATAGCAGTCTTATGTACAAAATTTCAACGTTCTGAGGCTACTCGTTTTTGAGTTATGCGAGATACGTACGTACGCCACGAAAAATTCTCTTCAGAATTAATTTTAAAGCAGTTATATATTTTTTGGAGGAAAAGAGTACTTTATTCTGTCCTCATTTACGTATATCACACAAAAGCATCGTTAAATTGCAATCGATAGCGGTCAAAATGGATATTTTCGTTGAAATATGCTGCCTGAAACTTTTCGCGATTACAATTCTTCCTTTTTACTTCGTACAAGGAAGTAAAAATGGCGTACGTCATCTGAATAATTATTAAATGTGTTAACTAAATCCTTAAAATTCATGAAATCAAAAATCTTAATTTAAAATTTTTAAGTTACTTATTATTATAAGAGTAAAATATTTAACAAGCACATGCATAGTATATATATAGTATACATAGTTTATTTACTAAAGGAAGTAATCCAGAAGCATTGAAATTTTATCCCGAAAATATATTTTTAAAGGAACTTAAATTTAAATTATGAATAAGAAGTGGAAATGGAAACTTTAAAAAGGAAAATTAATAAGCGTAGTAATTATCGTCATTGTTCGGAAATTTTTGACTTTTCAAGGGGAACAAATCAACCCCTGTTCAATTAACAGTAATTAATAAATGCGAAGGTATTTCGTCTTTTACTCAAGTAAGAGGTATGATGCCAAACTGGCAATCTGAGTTAAAGCCAAACTTGTAAGTCGAGTTTTAACCCAATTGGTGAGATTAAAGTGAGATGAATTAAAGTTTGAATGAAACTCACTGAAATGAATTAAAGCCATTTTAATCTCACTAACGTCAGAAGTGAGAACGCTATCCAAATGATTGCACAGATGTGCAAGAGAAGGTGTAAGTATCCACAACGTACAAAAGCGTATATCCACAATTCCTAGACACACAAACAAACACACGCACACATATATATATATATATATATATATATATAGTGTACCCACTCATTAGAAATTTTTTTGAATCGGAAGAGATAAAAAATGAGATAAAAATACGTCGAGTCTGCTTCCAATTATACTACGAAGGCATGTGGAAAGGAGGAAGAAAATACCTCATATATTCTCCCTTTTAAAGGACGACTGGGGATGAGGGGACCCAATCGCCAAATCCTGGTGGTAACGAATTATCGTCCACCACCTTTTATTTAGGACGCTACTTGTAGAGTCATTATTATTATTATTTAAAGCAGGAAAGGTAAAAAAGGTGCAATGCCCTCGCAAAGACTCGAACCCTGGACCTCTCGAATACACGTCGAGTATACTTTCAATTACACCCCGAAGGCATGCAGAAAGGAGGGAGAAAATACCTTACATATTCATTGGGAATACCCCAATTATATATTTTGGAGATTATTTCCGGGAATTCAGTTTTTACATCACGTTTATTATTGTTATCTAAACACGTTTTCTTTTAAGAAAAAGTAATGGATTAAACGGTTAAATGGTTAAACATGAAGTTAAAAAATACTACAAAAATCAGCGTTAGTGATTTATTTGCTTCAAAGAAGTAATGAATATATGATGTTCGCAGTGCGGAATACTAACAGTCATAGCAAAAGCATTTTCTGTCATCATTTCCATGTCCTGCATATATTTGCAAATTTCTGCTTTGTTTCGCTTAAAATCCTAAGCATTGATAAAAATACCTAGGATCATTTTTCACGAAATGTCATTTAAAATGACAAAACAGCTTCACTTCCTCTTTAAACTGATAAATGTATCAAACTGTTTTTATAATCGGTAGCCTAATTATTTTTCCGATTACCGTTACCTGAAAATAATTACAGTGATCGTTCTTAGTTATTGATTCGGAATATGTTATACGTAAACAAGTATAATAGAAGCGATAGCAAATTTATAGTTTTCGAACACCTTGGATTTAACTTATCATTGTTATTGATCCTCATTTATGCAGGATTTACCGCAAAACATTTAAGTTACGAACACCTTTTCGACGAAGTCAGTGTTCTTAAAGTAGAGGATATCAAAGCATTTGTAATTAACCTTCGTCATTTTTTAACATAAAAATATTCTTTCGAAGTTAAAATTCAT
The DNA here is from genome assembly GCF_044657685.1 of Stegodyphus dumicola. NCBI lineage: Eukaryota > Metazoa > Arthropoda > Arachnida > Araneae > Eresidae > Stegodyphus > Stegodyphus dumicola. The sequence continues at coordinate 89,479,756 of NC_140772.1, read as the reverse complement.
TAAAATCACTAGTTTCATTATTTTACAAAATTATTAATTAATATGCGTAATAAATTTTTGCATTTTAGTTTATTTTAAAACAATCAGTAGTTTTCTGGTGACATTAAAGGGCAACATCTAATTCAGAAATGAATTTAGCTTTTACCATCATTGTTATAAATTCGAAATGGTTTTAAAATTTTTAGTGCATTGCATTTTTCATAAAAACCAGGTATTTGAAGATCTGAATTAAAGCATTATTCCTAATTTTCTTCACCTGATTCTTCGTTTTCACAGTCAATGAGGCTTTTTAATATTTATGTTATTTTTCATTGGTCACTTTTTAGCGCCGCTACCTCATCAGCTTAAATGACCTTAGAAACCTAAGTAGAATTTGGGCCAAGTGTGTTTATCCATTCTTCTAAACTTCATTATCAACTACATTAGAAAATTCTATACGGCATTCATTAAAATCAGCTTCAATGAAGCAATTAAAAATTATTTTTCCGTGTGAAATTAATTACATTGGATTCCATCTAAAATAGTGTTTGTTTTTGTTAAATCTGTTGCAGATTATGAAGATCTCATTTTCGCACTTAATCACTTTAAAAGTAGCGTTATATAGCTTGTTTTAAAAGAAAGATTGAGAGCTTGATCTATGGAGTATGTTACTGATAGGGAGATAAATATATATTTCACATATTCGAGTCGCAAATGAGGATGAGATGTTGCATTGTGAATAAACCAACAAACTCATAATTTTGAAATTCGAAATTCGTGGTCTTTTTTTGTCACGCACAAACTGTTTCATGTCTTTACCAGCTATACTAATGCAATATAGCATAATTACTGTTTAGAAAATTTAGGACATAAGCATTTTTCTTCTCTTGAAAAAATTTGTTTTTTCCTTGGAGATACGCTAATGAATATAGTTGTTTCATCAGGATTATAAATACATTTTCCAGAATGTATTTATATAAATAAGTCGATTTTTTACTTCCAGTTCCCAAGTGCTTTAACATTGACAGTTGCTGATTTACTGGAAGGCACTTTAAAATTAATTCGCATATTTTTTCAAGCAAAGTATCAGATACTTTAGAATTTTTGTACCCAACAGTTTCACTAGCTTTTTTTTTTAAATTGTGCCCAGAAATCGGAATATATTTCTGTCTTTTTATGAGGAAACCGTTCGTACAGTTTGATCAACAGCTAAACTTCTGCTTTAGGAGAAAAAATTTTTCTGCTTTTATTCCCACTTTAACACTACTTTTAAATTTTTGCTGTAAGAGGCTTCTGATTTTAGTTTTGTTAACATGAAATTTTATTTTATGTGTCCTTACGCTGTGATGTTCGTAGATGTACATTTACTTTTTTCGAAGATATATAGCGTTTTTTCTATATCTATTTTTTATGGGAAAGCATTTTTTTATGTAAAACCTACAAAATTAATTAAAGGAAAACAACAGAAGACGTATAAAATTTGTAATGGCCTTTCTTGGACTCAACCTGGACATCTTGAATACGGGCCGAGTGTACTACCGTTACACCACGAAGGCAAGGCATGCTGGAAGGAGGGATAAAATACTTTGAAAAATCCCAAGATTTGGTGGTGACAAATTATTCTCCATCACCTTTTAGTTCGAACGCAACTATAGAATGATTATTTTACTCTGAAGCAAGAGACGTGAAAAATGTGTAATGCTCTCTCCGGGACTCGAACCTGGACCTCTCGAATAAATGCCAAGTGTGCTAATGTTACACAAGGAAGGCATGCTCTAAAGGAGGGAGAAAGTAAAGTAACTCATTCAGGTTCATTGTGATGAAGTAAAAGAAAAGAAAGCGTAGTGTTCTTTTATTTAAAAATATTATCTCAGCTGAGGGGGATGAAAATTAAATAAATATAATCAGGCTAATGTACTAAATGAGTTTAACTATCCAAAATATGCTAGTACAACTCAGCAAACCTAAAATATCAGAACTCAGAAACATCAGGTGCGTCCTCAAAAAGCAGTCCCAAAAATTCCCCCATCCCCAAAATTCTTATAATTCAAGTTCTTTTTTGAGTACGTGCTGAAAGGATAAGTAAACATGTTAAAGTGTTATGTTTTGAAATGACCAAGAAATCTATTCCTAATTTATTTAATAATTTATCCGTGTGTAAGTTGTATGCCTCAGAAGATATTTTACTGTACATATATTTTAAGGAATTCTAAAAATATTTAACAGTTTTTGTTAATTTTTGTTTTAGCATTAAAATGTGATTTATTATAAGGTGCAATAGCTTATGCTTGGTGACAAGAAATATTTCCTTTACTCAAGAGCAACTATTTTCCCTACTTTTTTTAGTATTTTTATGTAAAAGCTATGTAAGCAAAAATTAGTGAACCATAATTTTTTTAAAATCTAATTACAAAATGTTTCTTCTTAAAATGTATCCATTAGTTAGTATTTAAGATATTAATTTATTATTTTAGAGCGAATTTAGATTCGAATTCAATTCACGAATGAATGAAATATCTAAAGAATGATAACACTGTTCCGTCTCGTTATCAGATGAAATACTCCTGCGAATAAGCATTTTTGTAACATTAAACTGTTAAAATTTGTTATAATATGCACTTTTAAATTCCTGCTTTTACTTCCTTGTACGGAGTAAAAAGTAATTATTGAATTCGCGAAAAATTTCGGGTCTCATATTTCAACGAAAATATCCGTTTTGACCGCTATCGAATGCAATTTAACGATGTTTTTGCCTGACATCTGAATGTACGTAGAGAAAAAAGGATCTTTTTCCCCCAAAAATATTATAAAATTATTTAAAATGAATTCTGAAAAGATGTTTTTCGTGGCGTCGGTAGGTACGAACGTATTTTCCATAACACAAAAACGTGTGGCCTTAGAACGTTGGAATTTTGTGTATAGGACTGCTATAACATGTAGATATGCACCTCCCATTTTGGCTTTAAATCAGCCGCACCAAAAGTATATAAATATATACATATATACATATATCCACTTTGTTACTCGCTCAGTTAGCTCAGTTTCTTTATTCTTATATGTTTGTAAATTGTGCATTTTTTTTTTTTTTTTCTTTAAAAATGTTTGAATTATGTTGTCCTTACCTTCCGGTTATTATCTTGTTTTTGCATATTATCTTATACGTATTATCTTATACGCATACGATTTTGCGTATTGTATTATACGTATAAGTTATTATATTGTTTTTGCGTAGAAACTGTAATTTTAATTGTTTTAACTGCACTAGGTATTTTATATTTTTATATATCTTTCAAATTGTAATGAATATTTTGAATTTTTATGTATTTTTGCCTTGCCGCGAAGTGAGAAGTGGTAGCGCAAATAGCGCAGTCAGTAGCGCGTTCGCATTAGGTAAGCGACGCTGAATCCTCTGTGAAAAACTATTTCTTTTTTAGATGTTTAATTTCTTTTATACATCGTTTTATATTTATTATAGTATTTGAATAGAACATGCGATAATTCTTCATATGATATCATTTTTGTGCACTCTGCATTATAAAGTGAATGAGATGTAATGCTGTTAAGTGAATCTAGCGCTGAAGTAAATAGAATCTAGCTATGGTAAATAAATATGGTAAACTTTAAAGAGTGCATTTATTGTATCGCGGTTTATACGCTATCCACGAAGTAGATTTATTTCAAACTTCAACTGTTATTTCAATATATTTAAATGAAATGCAGGAAAATTGCGAATAATTTAATATTCCGTACAAGGAAGTCATGTGGTGTACACGTCAGATTTTGTTTAACTAATAGGGATGTTTTATCACTTCAAAATTTGTGTTTAAATTTTTACTCTGTATAAAAAGATTTTTTTTTTTGTTGTTGCTTTTTTGTTAGAACTGCTTTCCATACAATGATACGCTTATGGTCAAATTAATTAGTCCATGTCTTTACTTGACCAAAATTGTCTACGCTGTCTCTTACACCATTCAAGTGAGATTCAGTAATGATTTATTGCGTGTATAAAGCGCATATATGCTCAAATAATATGCAGGTAAACAAGTGGAACATGTCATCGACGAAATCCATTGCTGTATTTCCCCGCAAACAGGATAAATAAATTTAAATAAGGATTTTGGGCATGCCAAGTTAATATCTATGAAACATGTGAAGCCGCCCAAGATGGTATAGGGGTTAGGGGAGCCGACTGCGATACCGAAGGGCCCGGGTTTGAATCCCAGAGAAGGCGTGAATGTAAATTGTCTGTCTTCTTATAGGAGCTAACTGTGGCCGCATATTTGGTGCATTCACAATAAAATGGCTACCACTTCCGACCTTAGGAGTGGCCAAAGCTGATAAGGCAAGTGCCACCCGTTCGAAAAAAAATAATAATAAATAAAGAAAAAAGAATAAAATAAAACTTGTAAATTTTAATCTGACTGTCTTGATCAAGATAGTTAACCTGATTGTCTTCCTGTTCAAAGAAACAGGAAGAAGACCATTTCAGTTTTTACCTACCCCCTCCCAGAAATCTCATCACTACAAATCGTTCAATCACCTACATTTTAACCATTCACTGCATATCTCTTCCGCTTCGGTCTCCATCATAGTAATATTTGTATTTGTGACTCACCTGGCACCATTGATCACTAATGCCAAATTGCTAAGGATCTTCACTTTCTTCAATACACATAACAATGCTATACTTTGGTTTTCTAAATTACTGAAAAATAAAATTCTTTGTTATAAACTAGATAATCTCATAAAATATTTCTCGACAATTTGTGATTATCTCAAAGACATTTAATCATCAATCTGGATAACTACAAGACATTCTGAGTGTATAGAATTCTTGCAAACATTTATATATTTCTAAATTAATGATACCTATGCTAATATAAAACATTTTGATGTAAAACATTTTCTGAATTTTTGTATGCGTATGTAATATGTTTACGTAAATTTTCCAAATTGTAACCTGTTTATGTAAAATTCCTAAATTGTAAAAGTTGAATTTTTGAACTAAATGGCAGCTTGGAGTCGGTCCCTCTTGGGATAGCCGGTTGTGGGTAGCCACACATCATGGACAATCAACCGATATGCCTGAATGGTGGTCTATGTTGTGATTCCCTACCCTATCTTGATTGTTGCTTATTTCTTTAAGTTCATATTCCTGTATCAAGGTTGTATAGTTTATCGGCTTGTGTGATTGAATACGGTCTAGTGACTATCCACCTATGTAAAAGAATATGTTCTTTGAGGGAAATTTGTTCATATGTACCATAGCGAACACTTTTTCACAAAACGCATATCATGATCCTTACCGATAAATGTTATTGTTAATTTATGTCCCAAGTAAATTTACAAGGAAATGTTGTAAAATGTAAAAAATGTAAACGAAAAAAAGATGTAAATAAATTATTTATATTACACTTAAGCTGATTACAACACACAATAGTAATAATAATGATAACCAATCGCGCTGTCATTTATGCTGAACCACATTCAGTCATTTTTACTTGTGCTGTAATTTATATTTACTGAAACTTTATTCCCAGCCGCCTTCTATAGTGTGGCTTTCTATTTTATAAATCGTAATGCCTCAAATTACGTAAATTTATATTTACTCAACTGAAGAAACTTCACGAATCTTATGGCAACAATTACATCATAAATGGATGAAGTAACTTATAAATTTTTGCCGTAAAGAAGAACTCAATTTTTTTAAAATTTTATCTCTGCTCACATCTTCCATCAGATAAAAGTTTTTCTTTCGGATAAACCTCTATCTTCTCTCTTTTATCTCTTCTCAGGAGGCATTTAAAATAGCAGCACGTCCACTAAGAAGAAAGACAAGCTGTTCGACGATTCAGAACGGACGTTTAAGCGTTTTCACCGGAATAAAATCTAACGCCTCTCAGGAATGTTTCAAAATACCGACAAAGAGATAATCAAAAAAAATTTTTCAGGATTCAATTTAGAAGATTTTACTTCGACACGAGAAAGGAAAAAAAAAAAAACTGGAGGAGCACTGTACTACGAAATTGGTTTTCTAAGCAGTATGTGTCAAAACTCTCAGAAATCTCCGTTTCGAGTACTATTCGAGTTAAAGATTTTTCGAAAGTTTTTACTTTTATATTTTTATTAGAGAAGGTAGTAAAATTAAAAGGACAAAATGTATACTTTTAGGCTATTGATTTGCTTTTGTTTTTATTTGTATATAACTTTACATCCAATTGATTTTAATAACTAACGTATGTATACTGAAAGTAAGAATAATTTATATGGCAAGGAATATGGTGCAAAATCAATGTCAAAAAATTAGTACAATACATTTTATCTAAAATGGAGATATGACCTTATACTATATGTAAAAGTCTATTTTCCAAAAGGCGTAAAATAATATTAAACCAAATTTTTGATTACATATTTGATTACATTTTGTTTTCTAAAAGCAAAAGGGTGTATCATAAGCAGTATGTGAGATTCATTTTCAGGGAAACAATTTAAAATTTTATTTTACGTATAAACTACTTCTACAGGAGGCATACAATAGTTTAAAAACTGAAATTCCTGCTCAATAGTGATTTGTAAATGTGATTATATCTGAGTATAAAGCAATGTATTTCATTATCAGAAATGTTTCACTTGTATTAACATTTATAGCCTTAAAAATTCCACGTTTTTTTTTTTTTCTTAATATGTATTATATTATTAAAATATGAAACATTGTTTCTAAAATGATTTTACTCTTTTAATAAAATTAATTTATTAAAGTTATACACTGAAGTGGCAAAAGTCATGGAATAGTAATATGCAAATATACAGATGGCAGTAGTATCGCGTAGAAAATGTATAAATGCGAAGTCCTTTGGCTGGGCTTTCATTTGTGTTCAAGTTATTCATGTGAAGAGGCTTTAACGTGATTATGGACGCACGACGAGAATTAACAGACTTTGAACGCGGAATGGTAGTTGGAGCTAGACGCATGGGTCATTCCATGTCGGATATCGTTAGGGAATTCAACATTCCGAACTCCACAGTGTGAAGAGTGTGCCGAGAGTATCTAATTCCAGGCATAACATCCCACCATGGACAGCGCAGTGGCCGACCACCTGCACTTAAAGACCGAGACCAGCGACTTCTGCGTAGAGTTGTCAATGTTCACAGACAAGCAACACTGCGTCAAATAACCGCAGAAATCAATGTGGGATGTACGAGGTACGTGTCCGATAGGACAGTGCTGCGCAATTTGTCTTCCTTGGTCTATGCCAGCAGAAGACCGACCCGAATGCCTTTACTGACAGCACGACATCGCCTGCAGCGACTCTCGTGCGCTCGTGAGCATATCGGTTGGTCCCTAAACGAATGTAAAACCGTGGCTTGCTCAGATGACTTACGATTTCAGTTGGTAAGAGCTGATGGTAGGGTTCGAGTGTGGAGCAGACCCCACGAAGCCATGGACCCAAGTTGTCAACAAGGCACTGTTCAAGCTGGTGGTGGTTCCATAATGGTCTGGGCTGTTTTTACATGGCATGGACTCGGTCCTCTGGTGCAACTGGACCGATCATTGACTGGAAATGGATACCTTCAGCTACTTAGAGATCACTTACAGCCATTCATGGACTTCACGTACTCAAACAACGATGGGATTTTTATGGATGACAATGCGCCATGTCACCGGGCCACAATTGTTCGCGATTGGTTAGAATAACATTCTGGACAAATCCAGCGAATGATCTGGCCACCTAGATCGCCCGACATGAATCCCATCGAACATTTATGGGACATCATCGAGAGGTCCGTTCGTGCCCAAAACTCTTCACCGTCAACACTTTCACAATTATGGACGTCTATAGAGACAACATGGCTCAATATTTATGCAGGGGATTTCCAACGACTTATTGAGTCCATGCCATGGACAATCATCCTACACCGCTCTTTTAGTTCTTGCGCCACTGTAGAGACATTGCGTATTTTTTGGAAGCATGGAATTTGAAAAATTAGCAACGCTTTTACCGGGAATAGAACCTCGAGCTTCTGGAATACGGGCCCAGCTTGCAGACAACTACACCACGAACGTACGCTAAGAAGGCGGGAGAAATACCTTATAAATGTAGTCCATTATACCTTATGAATGCTTCATTCGTTAATAATACTCAAGCACAGCACAGTAAATAACCCGAATGCAGCAAATTAATTAGGAAAGCGTCAATAATTTAAATATACAAACTCTCAATGCGTATCTGTCGCAAGACGAATCTGCCGTTACGAATTTCAAGTGGAAAACAGTTTCATATTTAGATCACACGTGAAACACTGGAAAAGAAACATCTAATTATTCTTTTCCGCACAGCATTATAACACTGACTAAACTGCCGGAGTTCAGTGGTTTTAACTGGATGACTAACACTGGAATTCAAAGGATAAAATATTAAATTAAAATCGTTTCTTTATCTCCAGTGACAGACTAGAAGACAACTGCAATCAAAAATACAAACAGAAGGAACATGTAATAAAACTAAAACTACAGCAAGTCCATAAATCGTTCAATCTTCTGCCGAGCTCTCCAGTGTTAAATGAAAGTCGTTGTTCGAGACATTTTCTATTCACTCCATGGAATATATCCCTTAATGTTAGCAAACTAGATATTAGATTTAGATATAGATATTAGATCTCAGTTTCTCAGAATATCCAGGTTATAAATAGGCAAAATATTCCATTAAGAATTATGCAAAGAATTCTTTCTTTCTCAGTGAGTGTTCTCATTGACTGAAAAATTAGAAAATACAGCTCTTAACGTAAGATTTGTGATTCGAATCCCGGCAATAGAGCATTTTTTCATGTTTCTTGGTCCAAGATGTCTGTTTCTACAGCGGGATCTCGGGTTTCAAAAATTGAGTGGACGATAATTTGCTCTCGACTTGAATTTGGGCATTATTCCTCTTATTTCCGCTCTTTAACCGAGCGAGAATGCAAGGAATTACCACATTTTTCCATGTTTGCCTTCGTGGTATGAAAAGTTAACAAGTCCAGCTGACAGATGGTTCGAATCCCAACGATAGTTTAGTTGATTTTTCACGCTTTCCAATAGCCCTAACAGTCTCTGCAATTAAAGAGAAAAATCTTTTTTGTGTGTAAGAGAGAATTTGAAAAGTGGATTGTCACGCAAATATCATCAGCAGTACATCCAGCGTTATTTTCAGCATTTAAAATGCCGTACCAAAAAGTAATAACAAAGAGATTGAATGTATTATTACGGCTTTTCTATATATGTAAATAATCTTAGTGAAGTTATACGTGAAAATATAGATTTTTTTTTTAATAATGTATCATGAAATACTTGAAGTCTTGCTGTGCTGGTAAAATAAGATTACAGGGACACGTCTATTTAACATCGAAGTAAATTGCTATTCCATTAAACCGGTAAGATATCGCCAAGCTGGTGACGGATTTGGCGACTAATTTTTATCATCAAATTTGACGAGAAATCACCAAAACTGGCGACCATTTAGCGACATTTGGTTCCGGTCCCTGTATATAACTGTAATTAGTATTGTGATTGAAAAAATGTAATGGATCCCTTTATGTAACTGTTACGGTATCGGCCCTCATATGCCTTCCAGTAATTTCGAGAAGTGAAAGGTACTAGAGATTTCACGGTAGCAGGAAAACCTATATAAGATCGGAGACTATATAAGGCAAAACTATATAAAGTATTAGTTTCTCAGATGTTTAGTTCAGCGTGAGTTCGGAGTATTGAGAGATTTCCGTAAGAACGTAGCCTTTTTAGATGCGCTTTTGCATTTTCCTGTGTTTAACGTTCTTAATGGTTTGAAGCGTAAGTTCTGGTTTTAGTCTGTGACACTGAGAAGAGCTTCAGGAGTATTTTTGTGGAAATTTCCAGAATCGTAAAGTGTTTCTTTTGGTACAATAAATTTTATCAAGCTATCATCGTTTCTGTGTACATTCAATCCATTGCGAAGCCGTACGCACGCAACAGTATTGTTAAAACATTATACATATATCTTCTTAAAAGTGTTAAATAGCTTAAGTTCACGCCAGGAAATAATGTTATGAATCTTACTTCACGGCACCAATGTTATATCTTAAATTCATATAAAATTTTAAATATGAAACTACTTGCCGTTAAAGGGAGTGATCGTATAGTGAAACGTGTACAGCATTTTTTGCGTTGTGAAAAAAAAATGCATTCCGGGACCGCGCCGTGAGAGGATCGAAAACATAAAACATATACAAGATATAAAGGAAAAGTTCATATTAAATATATAAAGAAAACATACTGTAAGAGGTTCCAGATTAAATATCAGTTTATTCAATTACGACACAATTCGTACAACACAATAAGAAAAATCTTAACCTCATCTGAGAGTCTGTTCATTTAAATTCATAAAAAACTTAAGGTTTGTCTGGTGATTTAAAAGAAAGGAAAGGGAAACAATTTATGGCCTGAGAGTTAAATTTTAGATTCGACGTTGTTTTTACTGCTAAGGACGTTTTTGGAAAAACTTGCCTAAAGTTCCAACACACCAAAAAAAATAATACTTATCTTGAGTGGACATCTTGAAGTGGAGGAGAGCTCATATCTTAGCTCTATCCTCACGTCACTTGGCAAATCCGCAAGACAGAGACTCGAACGGCACGACAATAAATTACATCAGCTATACCGTCAAATCTTACGCCTGCTACTGTTTTCCATAGAAGAAAATTATTCCCACTGGAAGCAAGAGAACAGCTTACACCGCACGGCTGTCTGCCCAGACTCTAAGCTCCACCAAGGAAAACGTAGACAATTAAGCTCGGCATTTTGGAGAACGGCTAACGCAGGCTTCCAGTTGACTAAGGTGACATAATTCCTTCTGTTTTCAAGTCGGAGTTCAGAGGACATCGTCCTGACTTTTGCCGATACAGATAGAGACCCAAGTCTCTGTTAATTTTTTTGTTATTCGCTCAACAGTTTTTTTTTTCTTCGCATTTTTGAGAAAACCCGCGACCGGGGAGCATAATTGCCGTTCCCCGCCGGAAGCACTGCTCGATGCCGACTAAATCTTTTCCTTTCTCCTTCGCAACACCCACAAGTTTTTTTCTCAGTCTCCGTCAACAAGTCCGTCAAGCCCGAAAGTCAGCGAATCCAAGCAGTGAGTGCCTAAGCGAGTCCAGAGTAAGTGTGTAAGAGAGTCTCGCCTCTTGCCGCTCCCCGCCGGAAAACACCTCTCGGAGTCACTTACATTTTGTCCAGCAAGCCCAAAAATCAGCGAGTCAGTCCGAGAGTCAGCCAAAAGTAAGTGTGTCCAACTCAAATTTCCTTCTTGTCCTTCACCAAACGGGCTCCCACTATGGCTTCACTTATCGCCCCCTTAATTATGGCAAAATCTTCGTTTTCAACTCCAGAATGCGGAAAAAAGGGTGATCGCGCATGCGCGCCCTTCTTCACTTAGCCAACAACCGGACCCTCAATCGCCAAAAACCTGAATGACTTCCATTGAAAGACAAGTAGCAACCTTTGACCTTTCCGTCACGTACTTTCCTCTCTTAAGGTCAACTAACAATGAAAATTCTTTCTCGAACATTCTAAAGCGCGCGAAATCATGACTTGGCGAAAATTGCCTCCTTTTCCCTGCTTCTTTCACAATGAATAAAAGTTTGTACAAGATTTGCAAATAAAAGAAAATAAATAATATTCATTTATACTAAATAATATTTCCCGAAGCATCTGTTTCTCCCCAAAATTAAAGCCTTAAATTAAATAATTCAGAATCAAAATAAAATTTAAATTTCCATAAATCATAAAATCATTCACCTAATTTTTATAACGCTATCCGGTAATTTCTCTACATAACATTCCTTTCCCCTAAGGAATTAAATTTTGGTTTACCAAAATTTAGCAGACAGACACTTCTTGAAATACCATGACTCATACTGTGCAATAAGGCTAAAGGATAACATGATGTAACAATATTTCATACGACTCCTTGGTACAGTGACGTTACTGACACATTAAATGTAAAGTCCAAAATGTGCAAGTAAAACAACAAGATTAATCAAAGCAATTACTAATTAAAATACTCAAGGAAGATCATCAAAAATAATTAATCAAAAACATCAATTAAATCACTTAATTAAACCTAGAAATATTCAGAACACATACAAAAATAAAAATAAAAATAAGGCGCTAATCACAAACAAAATATGTCTAAGATCAATCAATAAGATAATTAACGCGCCGCAGATACATAAAATACATTCCTGAGAAAATAAATACACTAATAATTCAAACAATTCCAAATAAAATATGTCACATGAACGTATTCAAACAAAGCGTAAAGATCCCCCTAAGTACTACGAAATTGAATAACTTCCCGGAATGAATCCCAAACAATCACGTCTAAGAACAGAAGCAGCCTGATCAGGGCCAAGCATTAGAAAAGAAAAGAACGTTACAACACAAGGAACCTCGGAACCAGCCGAAAATACCCCACACAAAAAAATCAGAAAGAAAGAAAACGTGATTGTCTAAAAATTCAATCCAACCAAAATCAATTCCGAAAATAGCATCCAGAATACGCTGTGCAAATACCAATTAGAATTTTATCCAAGACACACAAAAATAATAGTAATAATACAACCTAATGCATATACAAAATAACGTTTGGCCAAAAATTTACAAATACTACCAAGATACACATATACACATAAAATGAAAATACAATTAAACTGTAAAAATTTCGTACATAATTCAAATGAGCAATGAGATCAGTGATACTTAAAAAAAAATTTTAAACTGCAATACCTAAACCAATACACACCTAATCATTACGTTAAACCATATCAAGTCAAAAATATTTCACTGTAATTCAAATCAAGCCAAAAAAAATCAACCAGCAAGAGTGAAGTGCCGCTAAAAATTTCAAACCTCACGGTAAACACTAGTGAGTAACAACACCAAACTTAAGTCCCCTTAGTAAGACCACACCAAAAAAAAAAATCCAGTAATTCTAAAAATCCCTTAAGTCCACGAGAAAAAAAATTCAACCTAGTCAAAGAAATCAATCAAAGCTGGACTGAAGCACGTTACTAGAACACTAAATAAAATATCACAAATCAAAAAAAAAAAGTGTTCAAAAGAAACCCCCCAATTTTAGGCAAAAACTGAGATCTATTCTGCATCAGACTTCCAAAACGTTGTATGTAACCTAAGTAGCAGCCTTCAGCAACACCTCCACCCAAACAAAAGAAACAAAGTAACTCTTTACCGCGTCCATGTAAGCTGAGAAAAGCGCTGTATTATGAATGACAGACTCAAACTTTACGTATCAAGCAAACCTCCAGACACGTTGAAAGAGAACATAAGATCTCTTATCTCGGAAAGAAAAGTGCGCTGACTGAAACGTTTCAATCCTGAACCAACACAATGAAAAGATACAACAATAGATTTCTCAGATAACAAGTTCCTGTTTGCCCCCGGTGTAAGAGGTCAAGTGCCACCATGAAGTGCAAGTATTTATAAGAAAACGAGCTTTCAGGACATTACAACTTCACGCAAGACCTAACTGCAAGCAACAAATGCAAAGTTCTCAAAAGTGCTAAACTAAAAAAAAAATACTCATAACTCGTAACTCAAAAATCCCTAAAAATCACACAAATGAAATCCATAACTCAAATTCTACTATTTTCCTATGACCACAGAAATCTCAATTCTTCCACAGAAACTAAACATCAGAGAACTTACATTTTACGGACCTTGGCAGAAACCACCAAAACAAAACAAAAACCTGATACAACTATCTTGATACTACCAATTCAAATACAAAACTTAAGCCAAAAGAAGAATTAACCCCAAATTCAGCAACCAGTCCAACCAAGAAAGAAAATTCAATAACTCAGATCAAATCTATTACGATTCACTAGCAAATTCAAGACAAACTACTTGTAATCAACAGAAAATTCCCACACATGAGTACAGAGCATAGGTAACTAATCTTCTCAAACTTATTTCAAACATTTTCACAAAACAAATTCCCGTTGTCACAGAATTCTCATTAAAATTCACTTTCTACAATTCACAAGACTAACTCTATTTCTACTGTTTAAACAATTCTCACATGACAACTCTTCACAAACTTAAACTCAGAAGATAACTAATCTCAATTACTCTGACTCATTAACTAATTAGAACTTCACTCAAGCTGAAGAATTCAATCCAAAAAAAAAATTAAATATGCAAACATCACTATTGCTGATCTCAGGCAAAAATTCAAATCTAACCCATGTTAACCTTAAAACAGAATTTGGCAATTGAAAAACAATCTACAATTTTTACTCATTCATTTGTATCATTATGCCTTCAGAACTTATAAAATTCATTGCTCAATACTAAATTAAATTTTCTAACACATTACACAATATACTGGAATCATATCAAAACATTGTAAATCAAAAAGCAATAATATACTACGCTAGAGAATCATGAAAACATTACATACATTTCACAAAATATTATTCAATTAAGTCAAAAAAATCAAAATTTCTCTAACGTTACCCCTCACAATTATACATTTCACAAGATTCTAGGTTAAATAATTAGCAAAAACACACACAAAAAAAATTTCTAGCTACGCATAGCTATGGCTTGTCTCATTCAGTAAAATAATTAGAGTCTTTAATCTCTTTCTCTTAGAAGTGCTCAAAAAAATGAGTCCAGTTTTTACCGACAAGCACTCGAAACTTTATACAAGGATACACAAATAGCATAGGATTATCGTGAAATAATTCATTTTCCATCTTGTATCAGAAATCAGAAATCAAAAGTATACATCCAGAAAACACTCAAGGATTTTCAACAGTAAGAATGTACAGTACCTATTCTCCTACATTAAAAATATATATTTTTCCTAACTTTAAAGTTCAATTCTGATTGCCTAACGTTAAAGTCCTAAATTCCTGAAATTCACAAAGATTCTCAAAATTTATCCTCTTGTATTAACAACTTCATTAAAACAGTAAATTACTAAAAATAGGTAAATTCAAAATCAATTACTGATTCGATCCTTCACTAAGCAGAGGTCACGGCACCAGTGTTAAATAGCTTAAGTTCACGCCGGGAAATAATGTTATGAATCTTACTTCACGGCACCAATTTTATATCTTAAATTCATATAAAATGTTAAATATGAAACTACTTGCCGTTAAAGGGAGTGATCGTATAGTGAAACGTGTACAGCATTTTTTGCGTTGTGAAAAAAAATGCATTCCGGGACCGCGCCGTGAGAGGATCGAAAACATAAAACATATACAAGATATAAAGGAAAAGTTTATATTAAATATATAAAGAAAACATACTGTAAGAGGTTCCAGATTAAATATCAGTTTATTCAATTACGACACAATTCGTACAACACAATAAGAAAAATCTTAACCTCATCTGTAAGTCTGTTCATTTAAATTCATAAAAAACTTAAGGTTTGTCTGGTGATTTAAAAGAAAGGAAAGGGAAACAATTTATGGCCTGAGAGTTAAATTTTAGATTCAACGTTGTTTTTACTGCTAAGGACGTTTTTGGAAAAACTTGCCTAAAGTTCCAACACACCAAAAAAAATAATACTTATCTTGAGTGGACATCTTGAAGTGGAGGAGAGCTCATATCTTAGCTCTATCCTTACGTCACTTGGCAAATCCGCAAGACAGAGACTCGAACGGCACGACAATAAATTACATCAGCTATACCGTCAAATCTTACGCCTGCTACTGTTTTCCATAGAAGAAAATTATTCCCACTGGAAGCAAGAGAACAGCTTACACCGCACGGCTGTCTGCCCAGACTCTAAGCTCCACCAAGGAAAACGTAGACAATTAAGCTCGGCATTTTAGAGAACGGCTAACGCAGGCTTCCAGTTGACTAAGGTGACATAATTCCTTCTGTTTTCAAGTCGGAGTTCAGAGGACATCGTCCTGACTTTTGCCGATACAGATAGAGACCCAAGTCTCTGTTAATTTTTTTGTTATTCGCTCAACAGTTTTTTTTCTTCGCATTTTTGAGAAAACCCGCGGCCGGGGAGCATAATTGCCGCTCCCCGCCGGAAGCACTGCTCGATGCCGACTAAATCTTTTCCTTTCTCCTTCGCAACACCCACAAGTTTTTTTCTCATTTTCCGTCAACAAGTCCGTCAAGCCCGAAAGTCAGCGAATCCAAGCAGTGAGTGCCTAAGCGAGTCCAGAGTAAGTGTGTAAGAGAGTCTCGCCTCTTAACCAAAACGCGGCCGGGGAGCATATTTGCCGCTCCCCGCCGGAAAACACCTCTCGGAGTCACTTACATTTTGTCCAGCAAGCCCAAAAATCAGCGAGTCAGTCCGAGAGTCAGCCAAAAGTAAGTGTGTCCAACTCAAATTTCCTTCTTGTCCTTCACCAAACGGGCTCCCACTATGGCTTCACTTATCGCCCCCTTAATTATGGCAAAATCTTCGTTTTTAACTCCAGAATGCGGAAAAAGGGTGATCGCGCATGCGCGCCCTTCTTCACTTAGCCAACAACCGGACCCTCAATCGCCAAAAACCTGAATGACTTCCATTGAATGACAAGTAGCAACCTTTGACCTTTCCGTCACGTACTTTCCTCTCTTAAGGTCAACTAACAATGAAAATTCTTTCTCGAACATTCTAAAGCGCGCGAAATCATGACTTGGCGAAAATTGCCTCCTTTTCCCTGCTTCTTTCACAATGAATAAAAGTTTGTACAAGATTTGCAAATAAAAGAAAATAAATAATATTCATTTATACTAAATAATATTTCCCGAAGCATCTGTTTCTCCCCAAAATTAAAGCCTTAAATTAAATAATTCAGAATCAAAATAAAATTTAAATTTCCATAAATCATAAAATCATTCACCTAATTTTTATAACGCTATCCGGTAATTTCTCTACATAACAAAAGTACACCAAAATTAAACATTTAGCCTTTGTATATTAAGAAAGGAATTTTAAGATTTTCATCGATTTCCAATAGTCGAACTTATTCCCTTAATCTACATATGCACCAAAATTTGAATTCCCTGCTATTCCTGATTTCGGTAATCATCGTCTGAATATTTGAACAGAGAAAATAACTTTTGAACGTTCCTGTGTTTTTTCAGCTCATTAATTATTTAAAAACAAAGCTGCATTAGCAGACTACAAGTACAATAATTGATTCTGCTACTAATGGTGCAATTCTGTCCGTTTTCTTTCGTTTCTCTATTCATAATGAAATAGTTCTCTTATCAATTATTCATAAATTTTCTAATTCCTCGTTTAAGCTGAAATGTATATTTGATTGACTCATAATGAGCTGCTATTTACTGAGGCATTTGCCGAAAACAAATTTTAAGAGATTTATTTGAAATAAATCGTCTGATTTCTAAGATACCTAATTGCCTTACAAGATACTTTATATTGAAGGAAGCTTCAAATAAAAGAAATTCATTTTTAATTTTATTTTTATTCTATTTTTTTTTAATTTTTGCAATAATGAATTAATTTTCATACATTTAGTACTGCATTTGAAATTTAAATAAATTTACTACTTAATAAAAATTTCGCATGGATACGATATAAAATTTTAATTAAAGGGATATTATTGAAAAATTGCATTTATTTTACAGTGAACTTTGTAAGGCTTCTTTACTTTGAGTGACCAGTTAGCTTATGTTTTGAATCAGTACTATCACTTAGCACTTTCTATTTTCCCACCAGAATGCAAATTTAAGGATGGTTTAAAGATTGTTAAGACAGAGAGTGTGCTGCTACTCATTACCAAGTTTCTAATGTTGTTAGATAAGAGTTACCATGTTATTAGATAAGAGTTACCATGTTATTAGATAAGAGTTACCATGTTATTAGATAAGAGTTGTTAGTTATTATTTTTCTGCTTTGCAATACTTTTGCGGATAGCTAAAATTCACTCCAGTGAAGCCCTGAGCCAATTTCGCGTTAAAGTGCTCTATGTCGCATTTGGTTTTGAGTTTATTTAAATTTAGCTTTACACTCAACTTACTATTTTATGTTTCTAGCCATAAATGCTCACCTTTCTCAGTTTCTATTGTACTTTAGTGATAAGTCGTTTAATGTCTACTTAGAGTTTAACACTGGATGATAAGCCAAGTGAATTATACTTTAGAAATTATAATGTAAAAATGCAGTTATTACTAGTTTATGATTTTTAAAAAGAGCTATCAAGAAATGCTGTCTTGATTTCAAATACATTTTTATAAAATTTATTCTTTCATAATCATAATAATTTTTTGTTCCAATTAAATATCTTATTTTATTTTATTTGCTTACTAGCCGCTACGCAGGCTTTTAAATGTACAGGGAAAATGCCTAAAGGGAACACCAAACACTAAATTTAAAAACTGCAGAGAATTTTACGCTGCAGAACAACATTATCAACTACT
This sequence comes from Stegodyphus dumicola, assembly GCF_044657685.1. Classification (NCBI taxonomy): domain Eukaryota; kingdom Metazoa; phylum Arthropoda; class Arachnida; order Araneae; family Eresidae; genus Stegodyphus; species Stegodyphus dumicola. The sequence goes on along the minus strand of NC_140772.1, from coordinate 89,461,350 downwards.
ACTACTACTACTACTACTACTACTACTACTACTACTACTACTACTACTACTACTACTACTACTAGTACTACTACTACTACTACTACTACTACTACTACTACTACTACTACTAGTACTACTACTACTACTACTACTACTACTACTACTAATAATAATAATAATAATAATAATAATAACAAAATAATAATAACGATAACGATAATAACGATAATAATAATAATAATAATAATAATAATAATAATAATAATAATAATAATAATAATAATAATAATAATAATAATAATAATAATAATAATAATGACGATAATAATAACGATAATAATAATAACGATAATAATAACGACAACAACGACAATAATAATAACAATAACAGTAACAATAATAATAATAACGATAATAATAACGACAACAACGACAATAATAATAACAATAACAATAATAATAATAATCTGATGTGTACACCACATGACTTCCTTGTACGGAATATTAAATTATACGCATTTTTTCTTGCATTTCGTTTAAACGTATTGGATTTAATTAAATCTACTTCGCCGACAGCGCTTAAACAACAATAGAATAAATGCATTCTTTAAAATTTACTCTATTTGTCTACCATAGCGACACTCTGGCGCTAGGTTCACTTAACAGTATTATATTTCGTTCATATTATAACTCAGAATGCACAAAATTTATATCATTTAAAGAATTATCTAATCGTTTCCATATGTTCATTTCAAATAGTATAATAAAGCTAGAACGATGTATAAAAGAAATTAAGCAAACAAAAAAAAAAAAGTTTTTCACAGACGATTGAGTATTTCTCCTTCAATTAACAAGGAAAAATACATAAAAACTCAAAATATCTGTATTAAAAATTACTAATTATTAAAAATTAAATTACTAATTATTAAAAATTAAGCAAATTTTAAACACTTATTTCCTCGAAAAAATTCCAGAAAGGATTAAGCATGATTTAATTCGCAATAATAAATGAAGGCGTTATCTTTATTGTTGCGAAGCTACGAGCTACGTTTCTCTAGATTGGCAACAAATCCACTACTCTTCTGTTTCAAATGTAAACATGCAATGGCCGCAATCAAAAATATTATTAGGCTTACAGGCACTTAAACAACTTTAAAATTGTTGATAATTCTAAAAATATTGCATACAGATTTACTAAAGGCATATAAACCTTAACCGGAAGATAAGAACAACCTAATTCAATCATTTTAAAAGAAAAAAATGTTCAATTTACAAACATACAAGAGTAAAGAAACTGAAATCACTGAGCCGGGTAACAGACTGGATATATATATAAATATATTTATATACGTTTGGTGCGACCGATTGCAACCAAAATACGAGATGCACATCTACATGTTATATCAGTCTTAGATACAAAATTTCAGCGTTCTGAGGCTACTCGTTTTTGAGTTATGCAAGATACGTACATACATACGTTCGTACAGACGCCACGAAAAATTATCTTCAGAATCCATTTTAAAGCAGTATATAATTTTTTTTGAAGGAAAAGAGTCTTTCATTCTCTCCTTACGTACAGATATCACGCAAAAACGTCTTTAAATTGCATTCGATAGCGGTCAAAATGGATATTTTCGTTGAAATATGCTGCCTGAAACTTTTTGCGATTACAATACTTCCTTTTTACTTCGTACAAGGAAGTAAAAACGTATTGTATTGTATATAAAAAAATTACAATGAAATACGCAATATCTCTTAATACAAATATTAATTATCCTAATAAATAAATTAACCAACTTCCCATTGCAAAATCTTAAGAATTCAAATGATATAAATGAAGTTAAGAACTTTGTTTCCTAAAAGGCAACAAATCTCATATTTTCGAGAGAAAACTGTCAGCAGTCCAGTATCCAAAGCAATGAATGAAAAAATGTTGCCAAAACTACATTTCTAAAGAATGGAGCTATCATCAGAAAGCAATAACCAATCAAAATTGTGCTTTCTGGATGACATAATTCAAAATATACAAACCTGTTTATCACTAGCTAAGAAAGAGAGAGAGAGACAGAGAGGGTAAAAAAAGGAAATTCTTTCTGTTGTGCCTCGCGAGAAACACGTGTGTCAGAATAAGAAAATTTCGATGTGCGTGCTGTGTGTCCAAAAATCAAAGAAAATTAGCAGCATTTTATCTCATATTTTCAACAGTCAGCAGTCCAGTATACAAAGCATTCAATGAAAAACTGTTGACAAAACCACATTTCTAAACGAATGAACCTTTTCAAAATGATGCGATTTAATCAAAAAAGATAAAATATAAAAAAAAAATCTTATTCGAATTTTAAAAACATCGCTTCCAGGTACACTGGCTCTTGTCTAGATGCACGTATGTACCAAATTTGGAACCCTGGGTAGACTAGCTTACGCCACGGAAGACACACAGACAGACTCTTTCTTTTATTATATGTAGAAATTAGTCCAAAGGGACTCAGTCCCTGTTTTGCGATTTTCCGACTCTGAATTTCATTTTCACTTTTCAAACTGTTGTAAACAAATATTATCGCCCATGTATTATATTTGAAGAAATTAGATAAAGGAGAATCTGCATAAATATATGTATATTTCTCGCATTGTGATAAAATAACGGTACCTAGAACCATCAAATTTTGAATGATGTGATCATGCTGCGAATATGGGCATCTGGAAGACCAAATTTGAAATTTGGAATTTGTTTTATTATCGATTTTCTATTTTATAAAACTTTTAGGGCTAAAAGGAATTTTTGATTAACAAACTTAAGGACTTCAAAGTGAGCAACGTTGTACTGAAAAAACATTTTTATCTCCAGCGCGTGAGACTGTGTATCGGCAATTCTAAAGATTTGCTCAATTTAAAACTATTTTGCGATATTGCTTTTGAATTGAGTTTTATGGTTTAAGTGCGAAGAACATGATATTTAATAAATAAAGGTAACACACAAAATTTTAAAAAAACGCCCCTTTGAACGTAATTTAAAATCAGGTTTTCGTTTTTACTAATTTTATTTATTTACTTATTTTTGAATTTGGCAGTATCTGAATTGATACTGTTTGCAATTTGTTTCCATTGCTAATGTAGGATATGAATTTGCATCTTACATACAGTCTTCAGTTTACCCAATCAATCATAAAATGTGCAAGAAAGTTAAACTATGAGCTCGAATTCGGTTTACTTGTATATTAAATCGAGAACTATAAATTATACTATTAGGTAATATTAAAATTTTCCTTTTGAAAGGTGCTCTGTTCCTAAGCACATTTTACTAAACTTAAAAACTTTCATCTTTTTAGCTTTATATGAACATTTATACCTTTGTTTTAGTAATTTCTCAAAACCCCGGAAAGGAAAAGAAATATGCCATTTACTTTTAAATTAGGATTTTGTCTTAACGTCTTATTTATGATTTAACATGCTTCAAGAAATGTAAAATAAAAGTGAAAGGCATGCTGATAGCTAAATACAAAGGGATTTCCTACATTTAGATTTAGGATGAAATATTCCAATTACCTTATTTTATTTTTGTTTTATTTTTGCCTCTTTGTTGTAACTATACAAATGCTTTTAATGTACATATTCTTGCATTTAAAATAACAACCAGAGATACCATGCATGATAATAATCATGCATAAAACCTAGGGACATAACTCCAATTATGTGTTAAATTCAACAGGAAAGTATGTGTATTAACCTTTAAAGTTAATTTTGATCTTGTCTAGGACACTTACAAGAATATAATTAATTGCTTTTGCCTTAAAATCAATATCATCTTTATCTGTTCTTTTTCAGCCATCGTTTTGTTGCTGTTGTTTCGTTTTTTTTCCCTATTTTTTAAAACAATACGCAAACATGCATACATTAATTTTTATTTTGCCTACTGAAATGTTCCCATTACAATCCAACGAAGCACATTTTAGAAGGTCCGTTATTTTATTCGGGCTTATAAAATTTAAATAAGGAAGCATGCATTATGCAATTAACTAAGCAAAAATCTTTCTACGTGTTATTAATAAATTAAACATATTTCTATCCTGTGTATGAAAATGCAAGCTTAATTTGAAATTCAGGTGTAGATATGCATGTTTTAAAGAAATTTTCTTTCATTAAGAATCTACAGATTTAAATTTTTCTTATGCTAAATAGATACTTGTGGTTCGGTCTATGTTAAGAGCGTAGCATTACTCTAATGCTATGCTTTCAGCAAAATATTATCACATAAGTGACGTTGTTGTTTTATGATGCTTGTTATTTCATTTAATACTCAAATATCTGTTAGCATGGTTGGGAAGTTCAAATACAATTTCTTGATGCCACTGGCATACGAATTTATACAATGGAATTGAAGCTTAAAGAAAGACACAATATTAAAAAAATTCGAAACGGAAAGAAAGATTGCATTTCCAATGTCTTTGTAATTTAATGAGAACGTCTGAAAACGACGATTTTAAGTATATTTGAATAAATCGAAAACATAAAAACAAGACAAAACGAAATTTTACCATATACTAAACATTCTACGTATTTATTTCACAAGCTAAACTAATTTATAAGTGATAAGATAATAATTGATATTTGAAAGATTTTTCTTCTTCGTTTTCTTACATGTCAAGTACGTCTAATTGCGCGTACGATGCGGAAAGAGCTTCAGTTTCAAGTTTATCTGGTTTCACAAGATATTTTACAGGCTTTTCAAAATATTAAAAACCTAACCCGACTTTGCGTCGGATGAAACATCTCAAGTAGTATAAAGAAGCGCTATATTTTTAGCAATATATGAATAAATTTGGAAAACAGCAATTATATAAAGAACTGTTACATTTTCTTACGATAAAGTAAGCTCTATAAAAATAATTTGTTGCAGGACTTGTAAAACCAAATTATTTGTAAAATTCTCAAATATTTCTCAAAAGTAATGTTGACCAAATTTTGTAGAAATGCACGCCACTCTGTTGAAAGTAAACTTTTCAGATACTGAAGAGAATAGGAAGGAAAAGAATGTGCGGAAATTCGGTGGCCTAACTTCATACACTTATTTATTTTCCTTTTTCTAAGCATTTTTAGACTAGTTTTCATGAAAAATTATCCGTTAAACTTTACAAATAAAGGCTTAATTTATTAATGACCTTTGTTAATTAACTATATAATTTAAAAAATCTACTAAGCTTTTTAAGTTGCATAATTTTCTACTCATTTTCAATTTTTAATTGCTTAAGTTTCCTTCTTATATTTTTAGCAAAAATTTATTAGTTCGTTCATATATTAAATATAAAAGCAAAAGAATCCCTCTCTCCTTCTTGCGCTCTGTGATCTTTATACGAACATGCATTTACAACTTTCAAAATCCTGAAAACGCATGTTTGCGATGTTATCGTCATGCGATGATTTGTAGGTATTTTATTTTTTACCACGTTATTTTTGACGACGATTTCTTTAAGCTGGAAAGTTTTTCAACTGCTTTATTTTCGACCACGATGTTTCGTACAACGACGTTTTCTCCTTGCGTTGTTTTCTCCGTTGTTTTCGTCCGCGATGTTTCTGCCGCGACGTTTTCGATAGACACCCGTTCGAAGGCCTTGTGAGTATCTAGAAAACCTCCACCATACAGCTCAGTGAGGCCGTTTTTGATAATTCCATCCAAACCATATCAAGGCAAGCCACGTTGCATGTTTCTGTCTCCACACAGATCGAAAGACGTCTAGAGTCTCAGTGGGGTCTATATCTGAATTTAGTAAACAGTGCATTGTCACTTTCCTTTTGACTCCTAGATAACATCACCAGCTTAAACGAGCTTTTTTCGATGATGAAATTGAGCAAAAATAAAGTCCAATCTTCCGAAGCCTTTATGGTCCAGTAGAAGTTTCAGTGGCAACCTGAGGGACTAAAAGCAACTCCCTTTTAATCTCTTTACAATTTCTCAAATGGTCAATGAGAGAAAGCGATCTTGGGATATATTTTTTTGCTCCTAGCTACGTTTGACAAGACTGCCTTTTAAGTGATGAACATTTTAAAAAGGGTCTCGAAGTTCTTGATATGACAATTCGAGGGGATATTCGCATCTTGAGAAACTTTCATTTGTGTTTCTCGAGCCTACCAATTAAACGTTATATTTTGGCCTACAATAAGATGATGCATTTGAGTCATAAATAGTGAAATCTAAGCACCCTCAGAGTCCATGTCAACTTTAAACAACTCTACATACTCGAATTTCGGCATACGTCTCTTACGCAACACGTTGTCAACTCGTGTAATTTACATGTCTCGTACCCTAAATCTTCGCGCAGAAATTTAATTTTACGTTCAGTAAATAATATAAATAGTTAAGTTAAGTATTTACACCATTGGATACTGGCTGAAAACTTTAATCATTGAGAATTCCAAATTATTTCTTAATTTTGACGTGAAGCGTAAATAAATAAATAGTAAATAGAAAGAAAAATGTGTCTGCTAATAGATCTAGAGAAAAAGCAATAGTATACTACCCTCAATAATACAAAACAGGGTTTGTACGATTTTATTTCTCTACCTTTTTGAATTGATTTAAACTAAAATGCGCTTTTGTTTCTAACCCCGTTGCTAAATTGCGAATATGGCATAATCTTTATTGCAGCCAGATCTAAATGTTTGCTGAAGTTTTCGCAATCTACACTGTAAAATAATGTATTCTACTAAATATTTACATAGCTGTGCAATAAGAAGTGCATATTCTTTTGTAGTCCTGTTATCAATTAATTCGGTGGATAATTCTTGTTAAAATATGTAAAACGTAGCGGATCTAAAATACGATTGAACTAAATCTCAATTTTATTTTTTATACAAAATGGTGCCTCTAGCAACAAGCAGGTCGACCACCTCTGACGTATTTTATTCGTAACTCACTTTTTTCTGACTAATTTAAAAGTCCTATATTGAATTCTTTCTTACTACTGATACGGAACAAAAACAGATTTAGGCATCTTATGAAATTGTTATCACTATCAAACATTTTGAAATAGACTGCTTTCTAGATCTTGCAGGGATTCACTAATGGATCGTGCTTCTTAGAATAAAATATCACGCATCTTCAAACTGCTGCTAAGTGTCCCAATTTAACTGTATCAGCAATTTCAAGCTGTCTGGGGGAACGCAAAAGCTATTACTATTCTTCTCGTTGAAATGAAATGTGAAAACGAAAACTGCGTTTCTCAGTTCATGCTTCAGAAGACATTTTATGTCTTGGAAACCGCAATCATAGCAAACAATTTCCGAGAATGCTTTTTATGCTGTTAAATTTTGAGGACATTCTATAAAACAACGAACAATTTTATACGTATAATGTTTTTCTTTAGTTCGATAAGGGTACGCTTTATGCTGCAGTTCTGACTTTAGAAGATAAAGATTCAAATCGCTGAAGATACTATTTACTATTTTAGACTGCAAAATGGATTTTATATGCGAATAAAATCCATTTTGCCGTTAAATATGAATAAAATGAAAAAGGCAGAATCATTTGACAAAGCTACTGATGAGTACTTTAGATAAAGTGTTCCATTTTAAGATAAGGTAAAGCTGTAAAGGTTTTATAACTGTTTGTGTTTTTTCATCATTTTAAGGATTTAAAAAACTCGTTAATGATGCACATTTTCTAAATATGCAGAAAATATTTCTGTTTCCTATTAATTAAAAGTTCAGGAAAATTCGCATTAATTAAAAATTTATAATTGCGATTTCGAATGCTTTATATAAATAACATGAAGTAAAAATAAATTTTGCGAAGAAAATTTTTCAAATAATTTTACCACTATTTACCTAAGCGAAACCTGAAGGAAACTGAAATATTCTCAGCATCCGCATGCAAAACCCAATTAATGAAACTTTATATCATTCAAATCATTATATATATATATATATTATCACAATGTATACATATATATTATAAAAATTATGCATTACATACATGTTATACAAATACGTATATATACAGGGTGACGTGCAATATAGCGATAAACTTCTGGGGAAGGTAGGGCACATTATAAGGATTAAGAATTGCATAGGAACCCATGCCTAGAAACGTCTCTGTGCTGAACAGGGGTTGCTGTACAGAATAGTGCTAGTAGTAAGTGAGGATTGCTTCATTCAAGCGGTAGGTACCTTACAAAGAGCATGGAACGCTATATGAACCGGGAGCTTTCAGACATGCACTTAATGTATGGAATAGCTGAGAGTAATGGACGAACCGCTGCATGCATTTATCGAGAGAGCTTCTCCGACAGACATCTATCATACCACAGTTTGTTTGCACGTCTGCATCAAAATTTGTGCGACTACGGGTCATTAAGAAGTGGACTCATTTTGGACTGGATGTTCGCAGCCATTTGATCAGATCATTCCCGCATCGGTGGATTGGGCGTGGTGGACCAGTTTCCTAGCCCCGCTCCTCGGATTTATCAAGCTTTGATTTTTTTTTTGGAAGCCATCAAAAGTGTCGTGTTTCCCGATCCTATTGTGTCTGAAATGGATCCCGTGCAAGAATCGCTTGCGCAGCTGCCACAATAAAAGAAACTCCCGGTGTGTTTGAACATGTCCGGCAATAAATGGTCCGTCCGTATCAGGTATGTTTGGTGTTCGATGGTGCAAACTTCGAGCATCTGTTGTAACATTCAAGCTGACGTACACTATCTGTATTCATGTCCAATAAAGGTTTCAAATTAACCACTCTTTTTTCTTTTCCCATCTTCTAGCTCTGCTACCACTTACCCCTGACATTTCCGGGCATGGGTTCCTATGCAGTTCTTAATCCTTATGATGTGCCCTACCTCCCCCATAAGTTTGTCACAACATTTACGGGACACTCTGTATATATGTATGCAATTGTATATTTCCTACTTTTGAATCTTTAATAAAGTGGAATAATTTTTTTCTTTAATAATATCACCATGTTTAATTTGCAAGTTAACTAAATAAAAATATGTAAGGTAATATTTGAATTTTTAATAGCTGTTATATACTTTTTATTTTGCTTATGTCACATTTTCTAAAACCAGAATTTTGATTATAACTTGTGCGAATGCGCCTTTCAGAATAAGCAATTTTGCAAAAAATTTTATGAGGTTGCTGAAGAAACTCTTTGAGTGAAAATCGAAAATAAATGGGGAGTCGTTTATCCAATAGTATTCATGCCAAAACTTTTAATAATCAGGGTATTAAAACGACAATATGATTCTATATGAAGAAATAAAGGTTAGTTCGACTGCTTCATCCGCCACCATGAACGCAAACACACATGCGCCATTCGAACCGAATTATTCTCAAAATAGAGTGGAAAGATGGGGACTTTCTTTCCCTCCAGCATAGCTCTTTCCGAAAAAGAGAAGACCCTTCACGTCGCAGCAAGTAATACCGCCCCTTTTGGAGGAGTCTATGTGTTTTGGCAGAATGCCAACTAGGGTTGCGCTTCAGACAGTTGAACTATACTTTGCCACATTAAATTTTATCCACTTGAGTAGTTCTTGCTTTTTCATTCTTCAGGTGGTTTAAACAAGCATTTAGGTTTATTACCATTATCGTTATTATTATTATTATTAGTGTTATTGCTGTTGTTGAGGTTGTTTTTTAAATGTCGATATTCTTGCTTCTGGCGTCTACCGTCTTTTTTTCCTACATAAATTAAGCAAAATACAAAGAATTTGGTTTTTTACGTTTTACTATCTTGGCATTTTATTATTTTGTATTTTCTGTTGTATTGTGGATATCTTTACTCATTTTTGAAAGTCGATTCCCAAAATATTATTAGGGGATTAAAAAATTATTGAAGCAAAATTTTTGATTTCAGTATTTTTGAATGAAGATATTACAACTACGTTTCCTATCAGGAATTAATCCAAACTAGGGGAAATTTTAGGAAACTTTTATTTCTGACATCAGGCTTGGTAACCAAGCATAAATATGACTTTTTCTGAAATTTTCCAAGAAATGAAAACTAATTATAAAACAAATACCAATTCAATTGAAAATGGTGAATTAAAATTTTTCAATAATGAAATTCAACTGAATATAAACTCAGCATACCATAAATAGAACCTTACGGTTAAGGCGTGAATAAGGAAATCCAGAAAAAGAATTGTTTTTTTTTTCTAAAAGAATGTAAAAAACTTTGAGCTGTATGATTAGCAAGTATATGCAAATTATTAATTACCTATTAAAAAGAGTTCTTTTTTTTTGGGGGGTGGGTGGGTGGGAGGGCAAGCAAAATTGCATAAGATGTAATGTAATAACATTTTTTAGTTTAATACTTTAGTCTTCACAATCTTACATTTCAATAAATATTTTTTTTGTTTGTTTTTGTTTATATGGTTATAAAATAAACTAAATAATAGACTCTAAGATTTATAACGTATATTTTTGTTCTCTTAAGGTAGTTATTTTATAATTAGCTTTAATTTCTTGGAAAATCACGACATTGTAATCTTAACTTAAAATTTTTATAATTTTGCATTTCTATTCGCTGATGTTGTAAAATTTATTTATTTATACGAACACGAATTTGGTTGGTTTATGACACATTTTGAAGGATGAATGAAACTCCACATGTTGTTCTTGGTTACCTGTATAAAGCGCTTGCAGTAACTGAATCATGTATGGTTTGAAAAACAAACGTTTCTCAAAACACCGCAGGCAGATGCTGCAGGAACATTAAGTTTCCTACCGGCACGGCAAGTGGATTTCTGTCGATTATTGGTGAAATTCTGTAGAATGCATTCCACATATCGATCTGGCATGTGGATTCTGTCCAGGTGATTTCCATTTACACAGACAACTCATGTCTTTTAATTGTTTATACCATCGCCTCATGTTCTGAGCGGCAGGTTGTTGAACACCTGGGTATCGTTCGACGAAAATCTCTCTAGTTCGGACTCACTCCTCGCCAAACTAGAACATAAAACTATTTCTTTTGCACAGTCACCGTATAGAAAAACAATGAAGTGGCGGTTGAAGGAAAAGATCTTGTCACCAACTGCATGGAAAATCCCGAGTGCAAGTGCATGAAACTGAAACTCGAGATATCTGCTTTTCTGCCTATACAGTATTCTATCAAAACGGAATAAAAGCTGAATAGTTATGATTATTGTAATTCGGGTAGCTCATTTTGAAACACCATGTGTAATAGTTAACCATTATAAAGCAAATCCATGTCATGTTAGCTTGAATTCAGTTTTCACAGTGATGAGAGATATGACTTTAAAATTTTACATTAAAATCAACTAATTTAATAATATTTATTTTCCTTAGTATTTTTTTCGACGGGTAATGAAAGTTTAACCTGATTGTCTGTTGTTATGCTGTTTGATTTGGGCAGGAGCTGTATAAAATAATATTTTTAGTTTCTTATGGCTCTAAACAATTACAATAATTGGAACTGTTGCAATTTTGAAAAATCATTTAGCTGCCGTTTATATGTATAATGACAACGAGACTGATAACACCAAGTAATATAATTGAATGATGCGTATATTATTTCTTCCTTAAAAGTCATTTTATTCTGTAACATTGTCCCCCCTTGCCATCTTTTCCTCTCTGTGTCTGTCTGTATTTACAGGTAGACCTTGTTTAGTAATTCCATATTCTAATAAACTCAAAAACTTTGAAACAAAATTTTGGGCTCAAGGATTTAATGGCATTATTATTTATTTATTACGAATACCTCCTTTTGGCACTACACGAAAGGAGGACGGATGCTCCGTGAAGGACGTTTTAAGTAAAACTGGCTTGTAGACATGTTTGACATGGAGGAAAACTACTAAAATACCCATGCGGCTGGCCCGTTTAATTGGGACTCGAACCTCTAATCGAACTACCCGTGTTCGGTGGCTTTTATGCTCGGCCGCTGGTGGGCCTTTTAATGGCATTGCTATAAGAACTTGTAAGTTTACACATAATTTAATTTTATGAAAAATTTCCAAATCATTAAATTTCAAACTCTTATTGCTATAGTAATTACGTTAGTAACATTAGTAACTTTGATCAAACAGCAAATCAAAATATTAATCTAGAAGGTGGATAAAAACGCATAAATACAATAAGAACATTGGTTATTTAACTTTCAAAATTAAAAATTGAAAAATTATTACACTTCTTCTTTTAGTGCTATTGCAAATATACCCCTTCTTTATGGTGTTTTTAGTAGAGTGTCTGATAACGTTATTAATCTAGCAATGTAATAAATCTAATAATATGAAGCATAACATTGCCATAAAAATTAACACGTTGGTTAATAAATTAAATCACAATATACCCACGGAATTCATTAGTAAATAACTGGCAAAATTTAACTTTATTTTCATCTAAACCCCTTCCGTTTACGAGAATATTAGCCATAACCTTTATAAGAGGAACATTTTGGATGGGTATTTGAAGCAAAAGCTTAGTATAAATATGTTTTCTTTTTCCTTCAAAACTTTCAGTTCCTTAGCCCATCCATGAACCCTAATTTATTTTATTTCTGAAAATTTTATGATATAACATCAAGAAAAGAAATGCCTACAACTCAACTTTTATGCTCCATATAAAACGTGTCGAGTTAAAATTAATGATGCAAAGTTATTTCTTTCCTTTTTCAGTTTTTTTACTTTTATACGAGAACATTACAAGCCTTTATTTCGATTACCTACTGAAATTTTATAGGCACTAATATTTTGCTGCATCACAAATCTTTTACGCAATTTTACTCCAGTTCGATATGTGTATTTTGTTTCCTTACTGCAAAGTTTGGTTCTTGAATCATTGCCAATTCTGGATGTAAAGAACCTCAATGGGTGTATAATTGCAATAATCAGTGCAAATAAATATTTGCCTATTTTTTTTTACTTACATTTTCTTAAAATTATTTTAATCATTCTACTTAATATGTTCTACTTAATATGTTAGTCACTGAACGTCCTAATCGTACAAAAGTAGTAGCAATCGAATTTGGTATAATAATCCATTTTTATCTTTTTAGCATTTTTACCTTTTTTAAACAATTCTAGCTATCAGTTTTTTATATCATCCTCGTAATCAGACTCATTGAAGTGACTACCTGTCCTTGAATTATTTTTATTGATAATATCCCTTCTTTGACTCTTATGGAGACATTCCTTTGTTAACTGAAAGTTTCTCTACGGAAATCGAGGAAATACCACGTTTCTTCCTCTGTCGTATTTTGATTCCTATTACTGCAGGTAGCAAAGATACAGACGATTTTTAAATAATTTCCTTTTATAAGTATTTTCGAAGTAAAAATTAAATTTAAAAGGATCCTAAGCTACAATTTTAAAATAAAGCAAACTTCTTTCTTTGAAGCTAAGAGTTAAAATTCTAAGCGTTTAAACTGGAACTTTCAGTCCTGAAGCTTTACGAACCAGTGACATCGCATAACATCCGCTGTATTCCCCAAGAGGGCTCGTGCACAACCGATTGGAGATATTCACGAAGGTTGCTTCTGCTTGCGTGATGTCTTCAACTTATTTCTTTTGTGTAACATCTTGTAAGTTTAAAGCTATATTGAATTTGTAATTGGGTTCTTATTCTGAATTTTTCTGAGGGAAGAAATATTTAGAGTCATCGTTGTCTTTTCATTTGACCAAGCTTAACATTTTACAACATTAATAACAACTCTATTAATACATTTATACGAGAACTTGTTTCTACTTCTCACATTTTGACTAGTGTAATATTTTTCATTATTATTTTGTGTCTTGTACACATACGTACATACAGATTTATTCGAAAGTAAGTTTCCTTTCCTTTATAAGCTTATTATTTTTGCTTATGGAAATTTATTTGTACAAAAAACTGCTTTTTTTTTCTTTTGCTCCATTGAGAGATATTTGCTTCAATTTCTGTTATCTATCTTTGAAACTGCCAAGGTCACAGAAGTCAAGAGAATCGTCTAAGGGAAAAGCAAAATTGCATAAGATGTAATGTAATAACATTTTTTAGTTTAATACTTTAGTCTTCACAATCTTACATTTCAATAAATAGTTTTTTTTGTTTGTTTTTGTTTATATGGTTATAAAATAAACTAAATAATAGACTCTAAGATTTATAACGTATATTTTTGTTCTCTTAAGGTAGTTATTTTATAATTAGCTTTAATTTCTTGGAGAATCACGACATTGTAATCTTAACTTAAAATTTTTATAATTTTGCATTTCTATTCGCTGATGTTGTAAAATTTATTTATTTACACGAACACGAATTTGGTTGGTTTATGACACATTTTGAAGGATGAATGAAACTCCACATGTTGTTCTTGGTTACCTGTATAAAGCGCTTGCAGTAACTGAATCATGTATGGTTTGAAAAACAAACGTTTCTCAAAACACCGCAGGCAGATGCTGCAGGAACATTAAGTTTCCTACCGGCACGGCAAGTGGATTTCTGTCGATTATTGGTGAAATTCTGTAGAATGCATTCCACATATCGATCTGGCATGTGGATTCTGTCCAGGTGATTTCCATTTACACAGACAACTCATGTCTTTTAATTGTTTATACCATCGCCTCATGTTCTGAGCGGCAGGTTGTTGAACACCTGGGTATCGTTCGACGAAAATCTCTCTAGTTCGGACTCACTCCTCGCCAAACTAGAACATAAAACTATTTCTTTTGCACAGTCACCGTATAGAAAAACAATGAAGTGGCGGTTGAAGGAAAAGATCTTGTCACCAACTGCATGGAAAATCCCGAGTGCAAGTGCATGAAACTGAAACTCGAGATATCTGCTTTTCTGCCTATACAGTATTCTATCAAAACGGAATAAAAGCTGAATAGTTATGATTATTGTAATTCGGGTAACTCATTTTGAAACACCATGTGTAATAGTTAACCATTATAAAGCAAATCCATGTCATGTTAGCTTGAATTCAGTTTTCACAGTGATGAGAGATATGACTTTAAAATTTTACATTAAAATCAACTAATTTAATAATATTTATTTTCCTTAGTATTTTTTTCGACGGGTAATGAAAGTTTAACCTGATTGTCTGTTGTTATGCTGTTTGATTTGGGCAGGAGCTGTATAAAATAATATTTTTAGTTTCTTATGGCTCTAAACAATTACAATAATTGGAACTGTTGCAATTTTGAAAAATCATTTAGCTGCCGTTTATATGTATAATGACAACGAGACTGATAACACCAAGTAATATAATTGAATGATGCGTATATTATTTCTTCCTTAAAAGTCATTTTATTCTGTAACATTGTCCCCCCTTGCCATCTTTTCCTCTCTGTGTCTGTCTGTATTTACAGGTAGACCTTGTTTAGTAATTCCATATTCTAATAAACTCAAAAACTTTGAAACAAAATTTTGGGCTCAAGGATTTAATGGCATTATTATTTATTTATTACGAATACCTCCTTTTGGCACTACACGAAAGGAGGACGGATGCTCCATGAAGGACGTTTTAAGTAAAACTGGGACTCGAACCTCTAATCGAACTACCCGTGTTCGGTGGCTTTTATGCTCGGCCGCTGGTGGGCCTTTTAATGGCATTGCTATAAGAACTTGTAAGTTTACACATAATTTAATTTTATGAAAAATTTCCAAATCATTAAATTTCAAACTCTTATTGCTATAGTAATTACGTTAGTAACATTAGTAACTTTGATCAAACAGCAAATCAAAATATTAATCTAGAAGGTGGATAAAAACGCATAAATACAATAAGAACATTGGTTATCTAACTTTCAAAATTAAAAATTGAAAAATTATTACACTTCTTCTTTTAGTGCTATTGCAAATATACCCCTTCTTTATGGTGTTTTTAGTAGAGTGTCTGATAACGTTATTAATCTAGCAATGTAATAAATCTAATAATATGAAGCATAACATTGCCATAAAATTTAACACGTTGGTTAATAAATTAAATCACAATATACCCACGGAATTCATTAGTAAATAACTGGCAAAATTTAACTTTATTTTCATCTAAACCCCTTCCGTTTACGAGAATATTAGCCATAACCTTTATAAGAGGAACATTTTGGATGGGTATTTGAAGCAAAAGATTAGTATAAATATGTTTTCTTTTTCCTTCAAAACTTTCAGTTCCTTAGCCCATCCATGAACCCTAATTTATTTTATTTCTGAAAATTTTATGATATAACATCAAGAAATAAATGCCTACAACTCAACTTTTATGCTCCATATAAAACGTGTCGAGTTAAAATTAATGATGCAAAGTTATTTCTTTCCTTTTTTCAGTTTTTTTACTTTTATACGAGAACATTACAAGCCTTTATTTCGATTACCTACTGAAATTTTATGGGCACTAATATTTTGCTGCATCACAAATCTTTTACGCAATTTTACTCCAGTTCGATATGTGTATTTTGTTTCCTTACTGCAAAGTTTGGTTCTTGAATCATTGCCAATTCTGGATGTAAAGAACCTCAATGGGTGTATAATTGCAATAATCAGTGCAAATAAATATTTGCCTATTTTTTTTTACTTACATTTTCTTAAAATTATTTTAATCATTCTACTTAATATGTTAGTCACTGAACGTCCTAATCGTACAAACGTAGTAGCAATCGAATTTGGTATAATAATCCATTTTTATCTTTTTAGCATTTTTACCTTTTTTAAACAATTCTAGCTATCAGTTTTTTATATCATCCTCGTAATCAGACTCATTGAAGTGACTACCTGTCCTTGAATTATTTTTATTGATAATATCCCTTCTTTGACTCTTATGGAGACATTCCTTTGTTAACTGAATGTTTCTCTACGGAAATCGAGGAAATACCACGTTTCTTCCTCTGTCGTATTTTGATTCCTATTACTGCAGGTAGCAAAGATACAGACGATTTTTAAATAATTTCCTTTTATAAGTATTTTCGAAGTAAAAATTAAATTTAAAAGGATCCTAAGCTACAATTTTAAAATAAAGCAAACTTCTTTCTTTGAAGCTAAGAGTTAAAATTCTAAGCGTTTAAACTGGAACTTTCAGTCCTGAAGCTTTACGAACCAGTGACATCGCATAACATCCGCTGTATTCCCCAAGAGGGCTCGTGCACAACCGATTGGAGATATTCACGAAGGTTGCTTCTGCTTGCGTGATGTCTTCAACTTATTTCTTTTGTGTAACATCTTGTAAGTTTAAAGCTATATTGAATTTGTAATTGGTTTCTTATTCTGAATTTTTCTGAGGGAAGAAATATTTAGAGTCATCGTTGTCTTTTCATTTGACCAAGCTTAACATTTTACAACATTAATAACAACTCTATTAATACATTTATACGAGAACTTGTTTCTACTTCTCACATTTTGACTAGTGTAATATTTTTCATTATTATTTTGTGTCTTGTACACATACGTACATACAGATTTATTCGAAAGTAAGTTTCCTTTCCTTTATAAGCTTATTATTTTTGCTTATGGAAATTTATTTGTACAAAAAACTGCTTTTTTTTTCTTTTGCTCCATTGAGAGATATTTGCTTCAATTTCTGTTATCTATCTTTGAAACTGCCAAGGTCACAGAAGTCAAGAGAATCGTCTAAGGGAAAAGCAAAATTGCATAAGATGTAATGTAATAACATTTTTTAGTTTAATACTTTAGTCTTCACAATCTTACATTTCAATAAATAGTTTTTTTTGTTTGTTTTTGTTTATATGGTTAT
Source organism: Stegodyphus dumicola (assembly GCF_044657685.1). NCBI lineage: Eukaryota > Metazoa > Arthropoda > Arachnida > Araneae > Eresidae > Stegodyphus > Stegodyphus dumicola. The sequence goes on along the minus strand of NC_140772.1, from coordinate 89,443,694 downwards.
AAAATAAACTAAATAATAGACTCTAAGATTTATAACGTATATTTTTGTTCTCTTAAGGTAGTTATTTTATAATTAGCTTTAATTTCTTGGAAAATCACGACATTGTAATCTTAACTTAAAATTTTTATAATTTTGCATTTCTATTCGCTGATGTTGTAAAATTTATTTATTTACACGAACACGAATTTGGTTGGTTTATGACACATTTTGAAGGATGAATGAAACTCCACATGTTGTTCTTGGTTACCTGTATAAAGCGCTTGCAGTAACTGAATCATGTATGGTTTGAAAAACAAACGTTTCTCAAAACACCGCAGGCAGATGCTGCAGGAACATTAAGTTTCCTACCGGCACGGCAAGTGGATTTCTGTCGATTATTGGTGAAATTCTGTAGAATGCATTCCACATATCGATCTGGCATGTGGATTCTGTCCAGGTGATTTCCATTTACACAGACAACTCATGTCTTTTAATTGTTTATACCATCGCCTCATGTTCTGAGCGGCAGGTTGTTGAACACCTGGGTATCGTTCGACGAAAATCTCTCTAGTTCGGACTCACTCCTCGCCAAACTAGAACATAAAACTATTTCTTTTGCACAGTCACCGTATAGAAAAACAATGAAGTGGCGGTTGAAGGAAAAGATCTTGTCACCAACTGCATGGAAAATCCCGAGTGCAAGTGCATGAAACTGAAACTCGAGATATCTGCTTTTCTGCCTATACAGTATTCTATCAAAACGGAATAAAAGCTGAATAGTTATGATTATTGTAATTCGGGTAACTCATTTTGAAACACCATGTGTAATAGTTAACCATTATAAAGCAAATCCATGTCATGTTAGCTTGAATTCAGTTTTCACAGTGATGAGAGATATGACTTTAAAATTTTACATTAAAATCAACTAATTTAATAATATTTATTTTCCTTAGTATTTTTTTCGACGGGTAATGAAAGTTTAACCTGATTGTCTGTTGTTATGCTGTTTGATTTGGGCAGGAGCTGTATAAAATAATATTTTTAGTTTCTTATGGCTCTAAACAATTACAATAATTGGAACTGTTGCAATTTTGAAAAATCATTTAGCTGCCGTTTATATGTATAATGACAACGAGACTGATAACACCAAGTAATATAATTGAATGATGCGTATATTATTTCTTCCTTAAAAGTCATTTTATTCTGTAACATTGTCCCCCCTTGCCATCTTTTCCTCTCTGTGTCTGTCTGTATTTACAGGTAGACCTTGTTTAGTAATTCCATATTCTAATAAACTCAAAAACTTTGAAACAAAATTTTGGGCTCAAGGATTTAATGGCATTATTATTTATTTATTACGAATACCTCCTTTTGGCACTACACGAAAGGAGGACGGATGCTCCGTGAAGGACGTTTTAAGTAAAACTGGGACTCGAACCTCTAATCGAACTACCCGTGTTCGGTGGCTTTTATGCTCGGCCGCTGGTGGGCCTTTTAATGGCATTGCTATAAGAACTTGTAAGTTTACACATAATTTAATTTTATGAAAAATTTCCAAATCATTAAATTTCAAACTCTTATTGCTATAGTAATTACGTTAGTAACATTAGTAACTTTGATCAAACAGCAAATCAAAATATTAATCTAGAAGGTGGATAAAAACGCATAAATACAATAAGAACATTGGTTATTTAACTTTCAAAATTAAAAATTGAAAAATTATTACACTTCTTCTTTTAGTGCTATTGCAAATATACCCCTTCTTTATGGTGTTTTTAGTAGAGTGTCTGATAACGTTATTAATCTAGCAATGTAATAAATCTAATAATATGAAGCATAACATTGCCATAAAATTTAACACGTTGGTTAATAAATTAAATCACAATATACCCACGGAATTCATTAGTAAATAACTGGCAAAATTTAACTTTATTTTCATCTAAACCCCTTCCGTTTACGAGAATATTAGCCATAACCTTTATAAGAGGAACATTTTGGATGGGTATTTGAAGCAAAAGCTTAGTATAAATATGTTTTCTTTTTCCTTCAAAACTTTCAGTTCCTTAGCCCATCCATGAACCCTAATTTATTTTATTTCTGAAAATTTTATGATATAACATCAAGAAAAGAAATGCCTACAACTCAACTTTTATGCTCCATATAAAACGTGTCGTGTTAAAATTAATGATGCAAAGTTATTTCTTTCCTTTTTCAGTTTTTTTACATTTATACGAGAACATTACAAGCCTTTATTTCGATTACCTACTGAAATTTTATAGGCACTAATATTTTGCTGCATCACAAATCTTTTACGCAATTTTACTCCAGTTCGATATGTGTATTTTGTTTCCTTACTGCAAAGTTTGGTTCTTGAATCATTGCCAATTCTGGATGTAAAGAACCTCAATGGGTGTATAATTGCAATAATCAGTGCAAATAAATATTTGCCTATTTTTTTTTACTTACATTTTCTTAAAATTATTTTAATCATTCTACTTAATATGTTAGTCACTGAACGTCCTAATCGTACAAAAGTAGTAGCAATCGAATTTGGTATAATAATCCATTTTTATCTTTTTAGCATTTTTACCTTTTTTAAACAATTCTAGCTATCAGTTTTTTATATCATCCTCGTAATCAGACTCATTGAAGTGACTACCTGTCCTTGAATTATTTTTATTGATAATATCCCTTCTTTGACTCTTATGGAGACATTCCTTTGTTAACTGAATGTTTCTCTACGGAAATCGAGGAAATACCACGTTTCTTCCTCTGTCGTATTTTGATTCCTATTACTGCAGGTAGCAAAGATACAGACGATTTTTAAATAATTTCCTTTTATAAGTATTTTCGAAGTAAAAATTAAATTTAAAAGGATCCTAAGCTACAATTTTAAAATAAAGCAAACTTCTTTCTTTGAAGCTAAGAGTTAAAATTCTAAGCGTTTAAACTGGAACTTTCAGTCCTGAAGCTTTACGAACCAGTGACATCGCATAACATCCGCTGTATTCCCCAAGAGGGCTCGTGCACAACCGATTGGAGATATTCACGAAGGTTGCTTCTGCTTGCGTGATGTCTTCAACTCATTTCTTTTGTGTAACATCTTGTAAGTTTAAAGCTATATTGAATTTGTAATTGGTTTCTTATTCTGAATTTTTCTGAGGGAAGAAATATTTAGAGTCATCGTTGTCTTTTCATTTGACCAAGCTTAACATTTTACAACATTAATAACAACTCTATTAATACATTTATACGAGAACTTGTTTCTACTTCTCACATTTTGACTAGTGTAATATTTTTCATTATTATTTTGTGTCTTGTACACATACGTACATACAGATTTATTCGAAAGTAAGTTTCCTTTCCTTTATAAGCTTATTATTTTTGCTTATGGAAATTTATTTGTACAAAAAACTGCTTTTTTTTTCTTTTGCTCCATTGAGAGATATTTGCTTCAATTTCTGTTATCTATCTTTGAAACTGCCAAGGTCACAGAAATCAAGAGAATCGTCTAAGGGAAAAGCAAAATTGCATAAGATGTAATGTAATAACATTTTTTAGTTTAATACTTTAGTCTTCACAATCTTACATTTCAATAAATAGTTTTTTTTTGTTTGTTTTTGTTTATATGGTTATAAAATAAACTAAATAATAGACTCTAAGATTTATAACGTATATTTTTGTTCTCTTAAGGTAGTTATTTTATAATTAGCTTTAATTTCTTGGAAAATCACGACATTGTAATCTTAACTTAAAATTTTTATAATTTTGCATTTCTATTCGCTGATGTTGTAAAATTTATTTATTTACACGAACACGAATTTGGTTGGTTTATGACACATTTTGAAGGATGAATGAAACTCCACATGTTGTTCTTGGTTACCTGTATAAAGCGCTTGCAGTAACTGAATCATGTATGGTTTGAAAAACAAACGTTTCTCAAAACACCGCAGGCAGATGCTGCAGGAACATTAAGTTTCCTACCGGCACGGCAAGTGGATTTCTGTCGATTATTGGTGAAATTCTGTAGAATGCATTCCACATATCGATCTGGCATGTGGATTCTGTCCAGGTGATTTCCATTTACACAGACAACTCATGTCTTTTAATTGTTTATACCATCGCCTCATGTTCTGAGCGGCAGGTTGTTGAACACCTGGGTATCGTTCGACGAAAATCTCTCTAGTTCGGACTCACTCCTCGCCAAACTAGAACATAAAACTATTTCTTTTGCACAGTCACCGTATAGAAAAACAATGAAGTGGCGGTTGAAGGAAAAGATCTTGTCACCAACTGCATGGAAAATCCCGAGTGCAAGTGCATGAAACTGAAACTCGAGATATCTGCTTTTCTGCCTATACAGTATTCTATCAAAACGGAATAAAAGCTGAATAGTTATGATTATTGTAATTCGGGTAACTCATTTTGAAACACCATGTGTAATAGTTAACCATTATAAAGCAAATCCATGTCATGTTAGCTTGAATTCAGTTTTCACAGTGATGAGAGATATGACTTTAAAATTTTACATTAAAATCAACTAATTTAATAATATTTATTTTCCTTAGTATTTTTTTCGACGGGTAATGAAAGTTTAACCTGATTGTCTGTTGTTATGCTGTTTGATTTGGGCAGGAGCTGTATAAAATAATATTTTTAGTTTCTTATGGCTCTAAACAATTACAATAATTGGAACTGTTGCAATTTTGAAAAATCATTTAGCTGCCGTTTATATGTATAATGACAACGAGACTGATAACACCAAGTAATATAATTGAATGATGCGTATATTATTTCTTCCTTAAAAGTCATTTTATTCTGTAACATTGTCCCCCCTTGCCATCTTTTCCTCTCTGTGTCTGTCTGTATTTACAGGTAGACCTTGTTTAGTAATTCCATATTCTAATAAACTCAAAAACTTTGAAACAAAATTTTGGGCTCAAGGATTTAATGGCATTATTATTTATTTATTACGAATACCTCCTTTTGGCACTACACGAAAGGAGGACGGATGCTCCGTGAAGGACGTTTTAAGTAAAACTGGGACTCGAACCTCTAATCGAACTACCCGTGTTCGGTGGCTTTTATGCTCGGCCGCTGGTGGGCCTTTTAATGGCATTGCTATAAGAACTTGTAAGTTTACACATAATTTAATTTTATGAAAAATTTCCAAATCATTAAATTTCAAACTCTTATTGCTATAGTAATTACGTTAGTAACATTAGTAACTTTGATCAAACAGCAAATCAAAATATTAATCTAGAAGGTGGATAAAAACGCATAAATACAATAAGAACATTGGTTATTTAACTTTCAAAATTAAAAATTGAAAAATTATTACACTTCTTCTTTTAGTGCTATTGCAAATATACCCCTTCTTTATGGTGTTTTTAGTAGAGTGTCTGATAACGTTATTAATCTAGCAATGTAAAAAATCTAATAATATGAAGCATAACATTGCCATAAAAATTAACACGTTGGTTAATAAATTAAATCACAATATACCCACGGAATTCATTAGTAAATAACTGGCAAAATTTAACTTTATTTTCATCTAAACCCCTTCCGTTTACGAGAATATTAGCCATAACCTTTATAAGAGGAACATTTTGGATGGGTATTTGAAGCAAAAGCTTAGTATAAATATGTTTTCTTTTTCCTTCAAAACTTTCAGTTCCTTAGCCCATCCATGAACCCTAATTTATTTTATTTCTGAAAATTTTATGATATAACATCAAGAAAAGAAATGCCTACAACTCAACTTTTATGCTCCATATAAAACGTGTCGAGTTAAAATTAATGATGCAAAGTTATTTCTTTCCTTTTTCAGTTTTTTTACTTTTATACGAGAACATTACAAGCCTTTATTTCGATTACCTACTGAAATTTTATAGGCACTAATATTTTGCTGCATCACAAATCTTTTACGCAATTTTACTCCAGTTCGATATGTGTATTTTGTTTCCTTACTGCAAAGTTTGGTTCTTGAATCATTGCCAATTCTGGATGTAAAGAACCTCAATGGGTGTATAATTGCAATAATCAGTGCAAATAAATATTTGCCTATTTTTTTTTACTTACATTTTCTTAAAATTATTTTAATCATTCTACTTAATATGTTAGTCACTGAACGTCCTAATCGTACAAAAGTAGTAGCAATCGAATTTGGTATAATAATCCATTTTTATCTTTTTAGCATTTTTACCTTTTTTAAACAATTCTAGCTATCAGTTTTTTATATCATCCTCGTAATCAGACTCATTGAAGTGACTACCTGTCCTTGAATTATTTTTATTGATAATATCCCTTCTTTGACTCTTATGGAGACATTCCTTTGTTAACTGAATGTTTCTCTACGGAAATCGAGGAAATACCACGTTTCTTCCTCTGTCGTATTTTGATTCCTATTACTGCAGGTAGCAAAGATACAGACGATTTTTAAATAATTTCCTTTTATAAGTATTTTCGAAGTAAAAATTAAATTTAAAAGGATCCTAAGCTACAATTTTAAAATAAAGCAAACTTCTTTCTTTGAAGCTAAGAGTTAAAATTCTAAGCGTTTAAACTGGAACTTTCAGTCCTGAAGCTTTACGAACCAGTGACATCGCATAACATCCGCTGTATTCCCCAAGAGGGCTCGTGCACAACCGATTGGAGATATTCACGAAGGTTGCTTCTGCTTGCGTGATGTCTTCAACTTATTTCTTTTGTGTAACATCTTGTAAGTTTAAAGCTATATTGAATTTGTAATTGGTTTCTTATTCTGAATTTTTCTGAGGGAAGATATATTTAGAGTCATCGTTGTCTTTTCATTTGACCAAGCTTAACATTTTACAACATTAATAACAACTCTATTAATACATTTATACGAGAACTTGTTTCTACTTCTCACATTTTGAATAGTGTAATATTTTTCATTATTATTTTGTGTCTTGTACACATACGTACATACAGATTTATTCGAAAGTAAGTTTCCTTTCCTTTATAAGCTTATTATTTTTGCTTATGGAAATTTATTTGTACAAAAAACTGCTTTTTTTTTCTTTTGCTCCATTGAGAGATATTTGCTTCAATTTCTGTTATCTATCTTTGAAACTGCCAAGGTCACAGAAGTCAAGAGAATCGTCTAAGGGAAAAGCAAAATTGCATAAGATGTAATGTAATAACATTTTTTAGTTTAATACTTTAGTCTTCACAATCTTACATTTCAATAAATAGTTTTTTTTGTTTGTTTTTGTTTATATGGTTATAAAATAAACTAAATAATAGACTCTAAGATTTATAACGTATATTTATGTTCTCTTAAGGTAGTTATTTTATAATTAGCTTTAATTTCTTGGAAAATCACGACATTGTAATCTTAACTTAAAATTTTTATAATTTTGCATTTCTATTCGCTGATGTTGTAAAATTTATTTATTTACACGAACACGAATTTGGTTGGTTTATGACACATTTTGAAGGATGAATGAAACTCCACATGTTGTTCTTGGTTACCTGTATAAAGCGCTTGCAGTAACTGAATCATGTATGGTTTGAAAAACAAACGTTTCTCAAAACACCGCAGGCAGATGCTGCAGGAACATTAAGTTTCCTACCGGCACGGCAAGTGGATTTCTGTCGATTATTGGTGAAATTCTGTAGAATGCATTCCACATATCGATCTGGCATGTGGATTCTGTCCAGGTGATTTCCATTTACACAGACAACTCATGTCTTTTAATTGTTTATACCATCGCCTCATGTTCTGAGCGGCAGGTTGTTGAACACCTGGGTATCGTTCGACGAAAATCTCTCTAGTTCGGACTCACTCCTCGCCAAACTAGAACATAAAACTATTTCTTTTGCACAGTCACCGTATAGAAAAACAATGAAGTGGCGGTTGAAGGAAAAGATCTTGTCACCAACTGCATGGAAAATCCCGAGTGCAAGTGCATGAAACTGAAACTCGAGATATCTGCTTTTCTGCCTATACAGTATTCTATCAAAACGGAATAAAAGCTGAATAGTTATGATTATTGTAATTCGGGTAACTCATTTTGAAACACCATGTGTAATAGTTAACCATTATAAAGCAAATCCATGTCATGTTAGCTTGAATTCAGTTTTCACAGTGATGAGAGATATGACTTTAAAATTTTACATTAAAATCAACTAATTTAATAATATTTATTTTCCTTAGTATTTTTTTCGACGGGTAATGAAAGTTTAACCTGATTGTCTGTTGTTATGCTGTTTGATTTGGGCAGGAGCTGTATAAAATAATATTTTTAGTTTCTTATGGCTCTAAACAATTACAATAATTGGAACTGTTGCAATTTTGAAAAATCATTTAGCTGCCGTTTATATGTATAATGACAACGAGACTGATAACACCAAGTAATATAATTGAATGATGCGTATATTATTTCTTCCTTAAAAGTCATTTTATTCTGTAACATTGTCCCCCCTTGCCATCTTTTCCTCTCTGTGTCTGTCTGTATTTACAGGTAGACCTTGTTTAGTAATTCCATATTCTAATAAACTCAAAAACTTTGAAACAAAATTTTGGGCTCAAGGATTTAATGGCATTATTATTTATTTATTACGAATACCTCCTTTTGGCACTACACGAAAGGAGGACGGATGCTCCGTGAAGGACGTTTTAAGTAAAACTGGGACTCGAACCTCTAATCGAACTACCCGTGTTCGGTGGCTTTTATGCTCGGCCGCTGGTGGGCCTTTTAATGGCATTGCTATAAGAACTTGTAAGTTTACACATAATTTAATTTTATGAAAAATTTCCAAATCATTAAATTTCAAACTCTTATTGCTATAGTAATTACGTTAGTAACATTAGTAACTTTGATCAAACAGCAAATCAAAATATTAATCTAGAAGGTGGATAAAAACGCATAAATACAATAAGAACATTGGTTATTTAACTTTCAAAATTAAAAATTGAAAAATTATTACACTTCTTCTTTTAGTGCTATTGCAAATATACCCCTTCTTTATGGTGTTTTTAGTAGAGTGTCTGATAACGTTATTAATCTAGCAATGTAATAAATCTAATAATATGAAGCATAACATTGCCATAAAAATTAACACGTTGGTTAATAAATTAAATCACAATATACCCACGGAATTCATTAGTAAATAACTGGCAAAATTTAACTTTATTTTCATCTAAACCCCTTCCGTTTACGAGAATATTAGCCATAACCTTTATAAGAGGAACATTTTGGATGGGTATTTGAAGCAAAAGCTTAGTATAAATATGTTTTCTTTTTCCTTCAAAACTTTCAGTTCCTTAGCCCATCCATGAACCCTAATTTATTTTATTTCTGAAAATTTTATGATATAACATCAAGAAAAGAAATGCCTACAACTCAACTTTTATGCTCCATATAAAACGTGTCGAGTTAAAATTAATGATGCAAAGTTATTTCTTTCCTTTTTCAGTTTTTTTACTTTTATACGAGAACATTACAAGCCTTTATTTCGATTACCTACTGAAATTTTATAGGCACTAATATTTTGCTGCATCACAAATCTTTTACGCAATTTTACTCCAGTTCGATATGTGTATTTTGTTTCCTTACTGCAAAGTTTGGTTCTTGAATCATTGCCAATTCTGGATGTAAAGAACCTCAATGGGTGTATAATTGCAATAATCAGTGCAAATAAATATTTGCCTAATTTTTTTTACTTACATTTTCTTAAAATTATTTTAATCATTCTACTTAATATGTTAGTCACTGAACGTCCTAATCGTACAAAAGTAGTAGCAATCGAATTTGGTATAATAATCCATTTTTATCTTTTTAGCATTTTTACCTTTTTTAAACAATTCTAGCTATCAGTTTTTTATATCATCCTCGTAATCAGACTCATTGAAGTGACTACCTGTCCTTGAATTATTTTTATTGATAATATCCCTTCTTTGACTCTTATGGAGACATTCCTTTGTTAACTGAATGTTTCTCTACGGAAATCGAGGAAATACCACGTTTCTTCCTCTGTCGTATTTTGATTCCTATTACTGCAGGTAGCAAAGATACAGACGATTTTTAAATAATTTCCTTTTATAAGTATTTTCGAAGTAAAAATTAAATTTAAAAGGATCCTAAGCTACAATTTTAAAATAAAGCAAACTTCTTTCTTTGAAGCTAAGAGTTAAAATTCTAAGCGTTTAAACTGGAACTTTCAGTCCTGAAGCTTTACGAACCAGTGACATCGCATAACATCCGCTGTATTCCCCAAGAGGGCTCGTGCACAACCGATTGGAGATATTCACGAAGGTTGCTTCTGCTTGCGTGATGTCTTCAACTTATTTCTTTTGTGTAACATCTTGTAAGTTTAAAGCTATATTGAATTTGTAATTGGTTTCTTATTCTGAATTTTTCTGAGGGAAGAAATATTTAGAGTCATCGTTGTCTTTTCATTTGACCAAGCTTAACATTTTACAACATTAATAACAACTCTATTAATACATTTATACGAGAACTTGTTTCTACTTCTCACATTTTGAATAGTGTAATATTTTTCATTATTATTTTGTGTCTTGTACACATACGTACATACAGATTTATTCGAAAGTAAGTTTCCTTTCCTTTATAAGCTTATTATTTTTGCTTATGGAAATTTATTTGTACAAAAAACTGCTTTTTTTTTCTTTTGCTCCATTGAGAGATATTTGCTTCAATTTCTGTTATCTATCTTTGAAACTGCCAAGGTCACAGAAGTCAAGAGAATCGTCTAAGGGAAAAGCAAAATTGCATAAGATGTAATGTAATAACATTTTTTAGTTTAATACTTTAGTCTTCACAATCTTACATTTCAATAAATAGTTTTTTTTGTTTGTTTTTGTTTATATGGTTATAAAATAAACTAAATAATAGACTCTAAGATTTATAACGTATATTTTTGTTCTCTTAAGGTAGTTATTTTATAATTAGCTTTAATTTCTTGGAAAATCACGACATTGTAATCTTAACTTAAAATTTTTATAATTTTGCATTTCTATTCGCTGATGTTGTAAAATTTATTTATTTACACGAACACGAATTTGGTTGATTTATGACACATTTTGAAGGATGAATGAAACTCCACATGTTGTTCTTGGTTACCTGTATAAAGCGCTTGCAGTAACTGAATCATGTATGGTTTGAAAAACAAACGTTTCTCAAAACACCGCAGGCAGATGCTGCAGGAACATTAAGTTTCCTACCGGCACGGCAAGTGGATTTCTGTCGATTATTGGTGAAATTCTGTAGAATGCATTCCACATATCGATCTGGCATGTGGATTCTGTCCAGGTGATTTCCATTTACACAGACAACTCATGTCTTTTAATTGTTTATACCATCGCCTCATGTTCTGAGCGGCAGGTTGTTGAACACCTGGGTATCGTTCGACGAAAATCTCTCTAGTTCGGACTCACTCCTCGCCAAACTAGAACATAAAACTATTTCTTTTGCACAGTCACCGTATAGAAAAACAATGAAGTGGCGGTTGAAGGAAAAGATCTTGTCACCAACTGCATGGAAAATCCCGAGTGCAAGTGCATGAAACTGAAACTCGAGATATCTGCTTTTCTGCCTATACAGTATTCTATCAAAACGGAATAAAAGCTGAATAGTTATGATTATTGTAATTCGGGTAACTCATTTTGAAACACCATGTGTAATAGTTAACCATTATAAAGCAAATCCATGTCATGTTAGCTTGAATTCAGTTTTCACAGTGATGAGAGATATGACTTTAAAATTTTACATTAAAATCAACTAATTTAATAATATTTATTTTCCTTAGTATTTTTTTCGACGGGTAATGAAAGTTTAACCTGATTGTCTGTTGTTATGCTGTTTGATTTGGGCAGGAGCTGTATAAAATAATATTTTTAGTTTCTTATGGCTCTAAACAATTACAATAATTGGAACTGTTGCAATTTTGAAAAATCATTTAGCTGCCGTTTATATGTATAATGACAACGAGACTGATAACACCAAGTAATATAATTGAATGATGCGTATATTATTTCTTCCTTAAAAGTCATTTTATTCTGTAACATTGTCCCCCCTTGCCATCTTTTCCTCTCTGTGTCTGTCTGTATTTACAGGTAGACCTTGTTTAGTAATTCCATATTCTAATAAACTCAAAAACTTTGAAACAAAATTTTGGGCTCAAGGATTTAATGGCATTATTATTTATTTATTACGAATACCTCCTTTTGGCACTACACGAAAGGAGGACGGATGCTCCGTGAAGGACGTTTTAAGTAAAACTGGGACTCGAACCTCTAATCGAACTACCCGTGTTCGGTGGCTTTTATGCTCGGCCGCTGGTGGGCCTTTTAATGGCATTGCTATAAGAACTTGTAAGTTTACACATAATTTAATTTTATGAAAAATTTCCAAATCATTAAATTTCAAACTCTTATTGCTATAGTAATTACGTTAGTAACATTAGTAACTTTGATCAAACAGCAAATCAAAATATTAATCTAGAAGGTGGATAAAAACGCATAAATACAATAAGAACATTGGTTATTTAACTTTCAAAATTAAAAATTGAAAAATTATTACACTTCTTCTTTTAGTGCTATTGCAAATATACCCCTTCTTTATGGTGTTTTTAGTAGAGTGTCTGATAACGTTATTAATCTAGCAATGTAATAAATCTAATAATATGAAGCATAACATTGCCATAAAAATTAACACGTTGGTTAATAAATTAAATCACAATATACCCACGGAATTCATTAGTAAATAACTGGCAAAATTTAACTTTATTTTCATCTAAACCCCTTCCGTTTACGAGAATATTAGCCATAACCTTTATAAGAGGAACATTTTGGATGGGTATTTGAAGCAAAAGCTTAGTATAAATATGTTTTCTTTTTCCTTCAAAACTTTCAGTTCCTTAGCCCATCCATGAACCCTAATTTATTTTATTTCTGAAAATTTTATGATATAACATCAAGAAAAGAAATGCCTACAACTCAACTTTTATGCTCCATATAAAACGTGTCGAGTTAAAATTAATGATGCAAAGTTATTTCTTTCCTTTTTCAGTTTTTTTACTTTTATACGAGAACATTACAAGCCTTTATTTCGATTACCTACTGAAATTTTATAGGCACTAATATTTTGCTGCATCACAAATCTTTTACGCAATTTTACTCCAGTTCGATATGTGTATTTTGTTTCCTTACTGCAAAGTTTGGTTCTTGAATCATTGCCAATTCTGGATGTAAAGAACCTCAATGGGTGTATAATTGCAATAATCAGTGCAAATAAATATTTGCCTATTTTTTTTTACTTACATTTTCTTAAAATTATTTTAATCATTCTACTTAATATGTTAGTCACTGAACGTCCTAATCGTACAAAAGTAGTAGCAATCGAATTTGGTATAATAATCCATTTTTATCTTTTTAGCATTTTTACCTTTTTTAAACAATTCTAGCTATCAGTTTTTTATATCATCCTCGTAATCAGACTCATTGAAGTGACTACCTGTCCTTGAATTATTTTTATTGATAATATCCCTTCTTTGACTCTTATGGAGACATTCCTTTGTTAACTGAATGTTTCTCTACGGAAATCGAGGAAATACCACGTTTCTTCCTCTGTCGTATTTTGATTCCTATTACTGCAGGTAGCAAAGATACAGACGATTTTTAAATAATTTCCTTTTATAAGTATTTTCGAAGTAAAAATTAAATTTAAAAGGATCCTAAGCTACAATTTTAAAATAAAGCAAACTTCTTTCTTTGAAGCTAAGAGTTAAAATTCTAAGCGTTTAAACTGGAACTTTCAGTCCTGAAGCTTTACGAACCAGTGACATCGCATAACATCCGCTGTATTCCCCAAGAGGGCTCGTGCACAACCGATTGGAGATATTCACGAAGGTTGCTTCTGCTTGCGTGATGTCTTCAACTCATTTCTTTTGTGTAACATCTTGTAAGTTTAAAGCTATATTGAATTTGTAATTGGTTTCTTATTCTGAATTTTTCTGAGGGAAGAAATATTTAGAGTCATCGTTGTCTTTTCATTTGACCAAGCTTAACATTTTACAACATTAATAACAACTCTATTAATACATTTATACGAGAACTTGTTTCTACTTCTCACATTTTGACTAGTGTAATATTTTTCATTATTATTTTGTGTCTTGTACACATACGTACATACAGATTTATTCGAAAATAAGTTTCCTTTCCTTTATAAGCTTATTATTTTTGCTTATGGAAATTTATTTGTACAAAAAACTGCTTTTTTTTTCTTTTGCTCCATTGAGAGATATTTGCTTCAATTTCTGTTATCTATCTTTGAAACTGCCAAGGTCACAGAAGTCAAGAGAATCGTCTAAGGGAAAAGCAAAATTGCATAAGATGTAATGTAATAACATTTTTTAGTTTAATACTTTAGTCTTCACAATCTTACATTTCAATAAATAGTTTTTTTTGTTTGTTTTTGTTTATATGGTTATAAAATAAACTAAATAATAGTCTCTAAAATTTATAACGTATATTTTTGTTCTCTTAAGGTAGTTATTTTATAATTAGCTTTAATTTCTTGGAAAATCACGACATTGTAATCTTAACTTAAAATTTTTATAATTTTGCATTTCTATTCGCTGATGTTGTAAAATTTATTTATTTACACGAACACGAATTTGGTTGGTTTATGACACATTTTGAAGGATGAATGAAACTCCACATGTTGTTCTTGGTTACCTGTATAAAGCGCTTGCAGTAACTGAATCATGTATGGTTTGAAAAACAAACGTTTCTCAAAACACCGCAGGCAGATGCTGCAGGAACATTAAGTTTCCTACCGGCACGGCAAGTGGATTTCTGTCGATTATTGGTGAAATTCTGTAGAATGCATTCCACATATCGATCTGGCATGTGGATTCTGTCCAGGTGATTTCCATTTACACAGACAACTCATGTCTTTTAATTGTTTATACCATCGCCTCATGTTCTGAGCGGCAGGTTGTTGAACACCTGGGTATCGTTCGACGAAAATCTCTCTAGTTCGGACTCACTCCTCGCCAAACTAGAACATAAAACTATTTCTTTTGCACAGTCACCGTATAGAAAAACAATGAAGTGGCGGTTGAAGGAAAAGATCTTGTCACCAACTGCATGGAAAATCCCGAGTGCAAGTGCATGAAACTGAAACTCGAGATATCTGCTTTTCTGCCTATACAGTATTCTATCAAAACGGAATAAAAGCTGAATAGTTATGATTATTGTAATTCGGGTAACTCATTTTGAAACACCATGTGTAATAGTTAACCATTATAAAGCAAATCCATGTCATGTTAGCTTGAATTCAGTTTTCACAGTGATGAGAGATATGACTTTAAAATTTTACATTAAAATCAACTAATTTAATAATATTTATTTTCCTTAGTATTTTTTTCGACGGGTAATGAAAGTTTAACCTGATTGTCTGTTGTTATGCTGTTTGATTTGGGCAGGAGCTGTATAAAATAATATTTTTAGTTTCTTATGGCTCTAAACAATTACAATAATTGGAACTGTTGCAATTTTGAAAAATCATTTAGCTGCCGTTTATATGTATAATGACAACGAGACTGATAACACCAAGTAATATAATTGAATGATGCGTATATTATTTCTTCCTTAAAAGTCATTTTATTCTGTAACATTGTCCCCCCTTGCCATCTTTTCCTCTCTGTGTCTGTCTGTATTTACAGGTAGACCTTGTTTAGTAATTCCATATTCTAATAAACTCAAAAACTTTGAAACAAAATTTTGGGCTCAAGGATTTAATGGCATCATTATTTATTTATTACGAATACCTCCTTTTGGCACTACACGAAAGGAGGACGGATGCTCCGTGAAGGACGTTTTAAGTAAAACTGGGACTCGAACCTCTAATCGAACTACCCGTGTTCGGTGGCTTTTATGCTCGGCCGCTGGTGGGCCTTTTAATGGCATTGCTATAAGAACTTGTAAGTTTACACATAATTTAATTTTATGAAAAATTTCCAAATCATTAAATTTCAAACTCTTATTGCTATAGTAATTACGTTAGTAACATTAGTAACTTTGATCAAACAGCAAATCAAAATATTAATCTAGAAGGCGGATAAAAACGCATAAATACAATAAGAACATTGGTTATTTAACTTTCAAAATTAAAAATTGAAAAATTATTACACTTCTTCTTTTAGTGCTATTGCAAATATACCCCTTCTTTATGGTGTTTTTAGTAGAGTGTCTGATAACGTTATTAATCTAGCAATGTAATAAATCTAATAATATGAAGCATAACATTGCCATAAAAATTAACACGTTGGTTAATAAATTAAATCACAATATACCCACGGAATTTATTAGTAAATAACTGGCAAAATTTAACTTTATTTTCATCTAAACCCCTTCCGTTTACGAGAATATTAGCCATAACCTTTATAAGAGGAACATTTTGGATGGGTATTTGAAGCAAAAGCTTAGTATAAATATGTTTTCTTTTTCCTTCAAAACTTTCAGTTCCTTAGCCCATCCATGAACCATAATTTATTTTATTTCTGAAAATTTTATGATATAACATCAAGAAAAGAAATGCCTACAACTCAACTTTTATGCTCCATATAAAACGTGTCGAGTTAAAATTAATGATGCAAAGTTATTTCTTTCCTTTTTCAGTTTTTTTACTTTTATACGAGAACATTACAAGCCTTTATTTCGATTACCTACTGAAATTTTATAGGCACTAATATTTTGCTGCATCACAAATCTTTTACGCAATTTTACTCCAGTTCGATATGTGTATTTTGTTTCCTTACTGCAAAGTTTGGTTTTTGAATCATTGCCAATTCTGGATGTAAAGAACCTCAATGGGTGTATAATTGCAATAATCAGTGCAAATAAATATTTGCCTAATTTTTTTTACTTACATTTTCTTAAAATTATTTTAATCATTCTACTTAATATGTTAGTCACTGAACGTCCTAATCGTACAAAAGTAGTAGCAATCGAATTTGGTATAATAATCCATTTTTATCTTTTTAGCATTTTTACCTTTTTTAAACAATTCTAGCTATCAGTTTTTTATATCATCCTCGTAATCAGACTCATTGAAGTGACTACCTGTCCTTGAATTATTTTTATTGATAATATCCCTTCTTTGACTCTTATGGAGACATTCCTTTGTTAACTGAATGTTTCTCTACGGAAATCGAGGAAATACCACGTTTCTTCCTCTGTCGTATTTTGATTCCTATTACTGCAGGTAGCAAAGATACAGACGATTTTTAAATAATTTCCTTTTATAAGTATTTTCGAAGTAAAAATTAAATTTAAAAGGATCCTAAGCTACAATTTTAAAATAAAGCAAACTTCTTTCTTTGAAGCTAAGAGTTAAAATTCTAAGCGTTTAAACTGGAACTTTCAGTCCTGAAGCTTTACGAACCAGTGACATCGCATAACATCCGCTGTATTCCCCAAGAGGGCTCGTGCACAACCGATTGGAGATATTCACGAAGGTTGCTTCTGCTTGCGTGATGTCTTCAACTTATTTCTTTTGTGTAACATCTTGTAAGTTTAAAGCTATATTGAATTTGTAATTGGTTTCTTATTCTGAATTTTTCTGAGGGAAGAAATATTTAGAGTCATCGTTGTCTTTTCATTTGACCAAGCTTAACATTTTACAACATTAATAACAACTCTATTAATACATTTATACGAGAACTTGTTTCTACTTCTCACATTTTGACTAGTGTAATATTTTTCATTATTATTTTGTGTCTTGTACACATACGTACATACAGATTTATTCGAAAGTAAGTTTCCTTTCCTTTATAAGCTTATTATTTTTGCTTATGGAAATTTATTTGTACAAAAAACTGCTTTTTTTTTCTTTTGCTCCATTGAGAGATATTTGCTTCAATTTCTGTTATCTATCTTTGAAACTGCCAAGGTCACAGAAGTCAAGAGAATCGTCTAAGGGAAAAGCAAAATTGCATAAGATGTAATGTAATAACATTTTTTAGTTTAATACTTTAGTCTTCACAATCTTACATTTCAATAAATAGTTTTTTTTGTTTGTTTTTGTTTATATGGTTATAAAATAAACTAAATAATAGACTCTAAGATTTATAACGTATATTTTTGTTCTCTTAAGGTAGTTATTTTATAATTAGCTTTAATTTCTTGGAAAATCACGACATTGTAATCTTAACTTAAAATTTTTATAATTTTGCATTTCTATTCGCTGATGTTGTAAAATTTATTTATTTACACGAACACGAATTTGGTTGGTTTATGACACATTTTGAAGGATGAATGAAACTCCACATGTTGTTCTTGGTTACCTGTATAAAGCGCTTGCAGTAACTGAATCATGTATGGTTTGAAAAACAAACGTTTCTCAAAACACCGCAGGCAGATGCTGCAGGAACATTAAGTTTCCTACCGGCACGGCAAGTGGATTTCTGTCGATTATTGGTGAAATTCTGTAGAATGCATTCCACATATCGATCTGGCATGTGGATTCTGTCCAGGTGATTTCCATTTACACAGACAACTCATGTCTTTTAATTGTTTATACCATCGCCTCATGTTCTGAGCGGCAGGTTGTTGAACACCTGGGTATCGTTCGACGAAAATCTCTCTAGTTCGGACTCACTCCTCGCCAAACTAGAACATAAAACTATTTCTTTTGCACAGTCACCGTATAGAAAAACAATGAAGTGGCGGTTGAAGGAAAAGATCTTGTCACCAACTGCATGGAAAATCCCGAGTGCAAGTGCATGAAACTGAAACTCGAGATATCTGCTTTTCTGCCTATACAGTATTCTATCAAAACGGAATAAAAGCTGAATAGTTATGATTATTGTAATTCGGGTAACTCATTTTGAAACACCATGTGTAATAGTTAACCATTATAAAGCAAATCCATGTCATGTTAGCTTGAATTCAGTTTTCACAGTGATGAGAGATATGACTTTAAAATTTTACATTAAAATCAACTAATTTAATAATATTTATTTTCCTTAGTATTTTTTTCGACGGGTAATGAAAGTTTAACCTGATTGTCTGTTGTTATGCTGTTTGATTTGGGCAGGAGCTGTATAAAATAATATTTTTAGTTTCTTATGGCTCTAAACAATTACAATAATTGGAACTGTTGCAATTTTGAAAAATCATTTAGCTGCCGTTTATATGTATAATGACAACGAGACTGATAACACCAAGTAATATAATTGAATGATGCGTATATTATTTCTTCCTTAAAAGTCATTTTATTCTGTAACATTGTCCCCCCTTGCCATCTTTTCCTCTCTGTGTCTGTCTGTATTTACAGGTAGACCTTGTTTAGTAATTCCATATTCTAATAAACTCAAAAACTTTGAAACAAAATTTTGGGCTCAAGGATTTAATGGCATTATTATTTATTTATTACGAATACCTCCTTTTGGCACTACACGAAAGGAGGACGGATGCTCCGTGAAGGACGTTTTAAGTAAAACTGGGACTCGAACCTCTAATCGAACTACCCGTGTTCGGTGGCTTTTATGCTCGGCCGCTGGTGGGCCTTTTAATGGCATTGCTATAAGAACTTGTAAGTTTACACATAATTTAATTTTATGAAAAATTTCCAAATCATTAAATTTCAAACTCTTATTGCTATAGTAATTACGTTAGTAACATTAGTAACTTTGATCAAACAGCAAATCAAAATATTAATCTAGAAGGTGGATAAAAACGCATAAATACAATAAGAACATTGGTTATTTAACTTTCAAAATTAAAAATTGAAAAATTATTACACTTCTTCTTTTAGTGCTATTGCAAATATACCCCTTCTTTATGGTGTTTTTAGTAGAGTGTCTGATAACGTTATTAATCTAGCAATGTAATAAATCTAATAATATGAAGCATAACATTGCCATAAAAATTAACACGTTGGTTAATAAATTAAATCACAATATACCCACGGAATTCATTAGTAAATAACTGGCAAAATTTAACTTTATTTTCATCTAAACCCCTTCCGTTTACGAGAATATTAGCCATAACCTTTATAAGAGGAACATTTTGGATGGGTATTTGAAGCAAAAGCTTAGTATAAATATGTTTTCTTTTTCCTTCAAAACTTTCAGTTCCTTAGCCCATCCATGAACCCTAATTTATTTTATTTCTGAAAATTTTATGATATAACATCAAGAAAAGAAATGCCTACAACTCAACTTTTATGCTCCATATAAAACGTGTCGAGTTAAAATTAATGATGCAAAGTTATTTCTTTCCTTTTTCAGTTTTTTTACTTTTATACGAGAACATTACAAGCCTTTATTTCGATTACCTACTGAAATTTTATAGGCACTAATATTTTGCTGCATCACAAATCTTTTACGCAATTTTACTCCAGTTCGATATGTGTATTTTGTTTCCTTACTGCAAAGTTTGATTCTTGAATCATTGCCAATTCTGGATGTAAAGAACCTCAATGGGTGTATAATTGCAATAATCAGTGCAAATAAATATTTGCCTATTTTTTTTTACTTACATTTTCTTAAAATTATTTTAATCATTCTACTTAATATGTTAGTCACTGAACGTCCTAATCGTACAAAAGTAGTAGCAATCGAATTTGGTATAATAATCCATTTTTATCTTTTTAGCATTTTTACCTTTTTTAAACAATTCTAGCTATCAGTTTTTTATATCATCCTCGTAATCAGACTCATTGAAGTGACTACCTGTCCTTGAATTATTTTTATTGATAATATCCCTTCTTTGACTCTTATGGAGACATTCCTTTGTTAACTGAATGTTTCTCTACGGAAATCGAGGAAATACCACGTTTCTTCCTCTGTCGTATTTTGATTCCTATTACTGCAGGTAGCAAAGATACAGACGATTTTTAAATAATTTCCTTTTATAAGTATTTTCGAAGTAAAAATTAAATTTAAAAGGATCCTAAGCTACAATTTTAAAATAAAGCAAACTTCTTTCTTTGAAGCTAAGAGTTAAAATTCTAAGCGTTTAAACTGGAACTTTCAGTCCTGAAGCTTTACGAACCAGTGACATCGCATAACATCCGCTGTATTCCCCAAGAGGGCTCGTGCACAACCGATTGGAGATATTCACGAAGGTTGCTTCTGCTTGCGTGATGTCTTCAACTCATTTCTTTTGTGTAACATCTTGTAAGTTTAAAGCTATATTGAATTTGTAATTGGTTTCTTATTCTGAATTTTTCTGAGGGAAGAAATATTTAGAGTCATCGTTGTCTTTTCATTTGACCAAGCTTAACATTTTACAACATTAATAACAACTCTATTAATACATTTATACGAGAACTTGTTTCTACTTCTCACATTTTGACTAGTGTAATATTTTTCATTATTATTTTGTGTCTTGTACACATACGTACATACAGATTTATTCGAAAGTAAGTTTCCTTTCCTTTATAAGCTTATTATTTTTGCTTATGGAAATTTATTTGTACAAAAAACTGCTTTTTTTTTCTTTTGCTCCATTGAGAGATATTTGCTTCAATTTCTGTTATCTATCTTTGAAACTGCCAAGGTCACAGAAGTCAAGAGAATCGTCTAAGGGAAAAGCAAAATTGCATAAGATGTAATGTAATAACATTTTTTAGTTTAATACTTTAGTCTTCACAATCTTACATTTCAATAAATAGTTTTTTTTGTTTGTTTTTGTTTATATGGTTATAAAATAAACTAAATAATAGACTCTAAGATTTATAACGTATATTTTTGTTCTCTTAAGGTAGTTATTTTATAATTAGCTTTAATTTCTTGGAAAATCACGACATTGTAATCTTAACTTAAAATTTTTATAATTTTGCATTTCTATTCGCTGATGTTGTAAAATTTATTTATTTACACGAACACGAATTTGGTTGGTTTATGACACATTTTGAAGGATGAATGAAACTCCACATGTTGTTCTTGGTTACCTGTATAAAGCGCTTGCAGTAACTGAATCATGTATGGTTTGAAAAACAAACGTTTCTCAAAACACCGCAGGCAGATGCTGCAGGAACATTAAGTTTCCTACCGGCACGGCAAGTGGATTTCTGTCGATTATTGGTGAAATTCTGTAGAATGCATTCCACATATCGATCTGGCATGTGGATTCTGTCCAGGTGATTTCCATTTACACAGACAACTCATGTCTTTTAATTGTTTATACCATCGCCTCATGTTCTGAGCGGCAGGTTGTTGAACACCTGGGTATCGTTCGACGAAAATCTCTCTAGTTCGGACTCACTCCTCGCCAAACTAGAACATAAAACTATTTCTTTTGCACAGTCACCGTATAGAAAAACAATGAAGTGGCGGTTGAAGGAAAAGATCTTGTCACCAACTGCATGGAAAATCCCGAGTGCAAGTGCATGAAACTGAAACTCGAGATATCTGCTTTTCTGCCTATACAGTATTCTATCAAAACGGAATAAAAGCTGAATAGTTATGATTATTGTAATTCGGGTAACTCATTTTGAAACACCATGTGTAATAGTTAACCATTATAAAGCAAATCCATGTCATGTTAGCTTGAATTCAGTTTTCACAGTGATGAGAGATATGACTTTAAAATTTTACATTAAAATCAACTAATTTAATAATATTTATTTTCCTTAGTATTTTTTTCGACGGGTAATGAAAGTTTAACCTGATTGTCTGTTGTTATGCTGTTTGATTTGGGCAGGAGCTGTATAAAATAATATTTTTAGTTTCTTATGGCTCTAAACAATTACAATAATTGGAACTGTTGCAATTTTGAAAAATCATTTAGCTGCCGTTTATATGTATAATGACAACGAGACTGATAACACCAAGTAATATAATTGAATGATGCGTATATTATTTCTTCCTTAAAAGTCATTTTATTCTGTAACATTGTCCCCCCTTGCCATCTTTTCCTCTCTGTGTCTGTCTGTATTTACAGGTAGACCTTGTTTAGTAATTCCATATTCTAATAAACTCAAAAACTTTGAAACAAAATTTTGGGCTCAAGGATTTAATGGCATTATTATTTATTTATTACGAATACCTCCTTTTGGCACTACACGAAAGGAGGACGGATGCTCCGTGAAGGACGTTTTAAGTAAAACTGGGACTCGAACCTCTAATCGAACTACCCGTGTTCGGTGGCTTTTATGCTCGGCCGCTGGTGGGCCTTTTAATGGCATTGCTATAAGAACTTGTAAGTTTACACATAATTTAATTTTATGAAAAATTTCCAAATCATTAAATTTCAAACTCTTATTGCTATAGTAATTACGTTAGTAACATTAGTAACTTTGATCAAACAGCAAATCAAAATATTAATCTAGAAGGTGGATAAAAACGCATAAATACAATAAGAACATTGGTTATTTAACTTTCAAAATTAAAAATTGAAAAATTATTACACTTCTTCTTTTAGTGCTATTGCAAATATACCCCTTCTTTATGGTGTTTTTAGTAGAGTGTCTGATAACGTTATTAATCTAGCAATGTAATAAATCTAATAATATGAAGCATAACATTGCCATAAAAATTAACACGTTGGTTAATAAATTAAATCACAATATACCCACGGAATTCATTAGTAAATAACTGGCAAAATTTAACTTTATTTTCATCTAAACCCCTTCCGTTTACGAGAATATTAGCCATAACCTTTATAAGAGGAACATTTTGGATGGGTATTTGAAGCAAAAGCTTAGTATAAATATGTTTTCTTTTTCCTTCAAAACTTTCAGTTCCTTAGCCCATCCATGAACCCTAATTTATTTTATTTCTGAAAATTTTATGATATAACATCAAGAAAAGAAATGCCTACAACTCAACTTTTATGCTCCATATAAAACGTGTCGAGTTAAAATTAATGATGCAAAGTTATTTCTTTCCTTTTTCAGTTTTTTTACTTTTATACGAGAACATTACAAGCCTTTATTTCGATTACCTACTGAAATTTTATAGGCACTAATATTTTGCTGCATCACAAATCTTTTACGCAATTTTACTCCAGTTCGATATGTGTATTTTGTTTCCTTACTGCAAAGTTTGGTTCTTGAATCATTGCCAATTCTGGATGTAAAGAACCTCAATGGGTGTATAATTGCAATAATCAGTGCAAATAAATATTTGCCTAATTTTTTTTACTTACATTTTCTTAAAATTATTTTAATCATTCTACTTAATATGTTAGTCACTGAACGTCCTAATCGTACAAAAGTAGTAGCAATCGAATTTGGTATAATAATCCATTTTTATCTTTTTAGCATTTTTACCTTTTTTAAACAATTCTAGCTATCAGTTTTTTATATCATCCTCGTAATCAGACTCATTGAAGTGACTACCTGTCCTTGAATTATTTTTATTGATAATATCCCTTCTTTGACTCTTATGGAGACATTCCTTTGTTAACTGAATGTTTCTCTACGGAAATCGAGGAAATACCACGTTTCTTCCTCTGTCGTATTTTGATTCCTATTACTGCAGGTAGCAAAGATACAGACGATTTTTAAATAATTTCCTTTTATAAGTATTTTCGAAGTAAAAATTAAATTTAAAAGGATCCTAAGCTACAATTTTAAAATAAAGCAAACTTCTTTCTTTGAAGCTAAGAGTTAAAATTCTAAGCGTTTAAACTGGAACTTTCAGTCCTGAAGCTTTACGAACCAGTGACATCGCATAACATCCGCTGTATTCCCCAAGAGGGCTCGTGCACAACCGATTGGAGATATTCACGAAGGTTGCTTCTGCTTGCGTGATGTCTTCAACTCATTTCTTTTGTGTAACATCTTGTAAGTTTAAAGCTATATTGAATTTGTAATTGGTTTCTTATTCTGAATTTTTCTGAGGGAAGAAATATTTAGAGTCATCGTTGTCTTTTCATTTGACCAAGCTTAACATTTTACAACATTAATAACAACTCTATTAATACATTTATACGAGAACTTGTTTCTACTTCTCACATTTTGACTAGTGTAATATTTTTCATTATTATTTTGTGTCTTGTACACATACGTACATACAGATTTATTCGAAAGTAAGTTTCCTTTCCTTTATAAGCTTATTATTTTTGCTTATGGAAATTTATTTGTACAAAAAACTGCTTTTTTTTTCTTTTGCTCCATTGAGAGATATTTGCTTCAATTTCTGTTATCTATCTTTGAAACTGCCAAGGTCACAGAAGTCAAGAGAATCGTCTAAGGGAAAAGCAAAATTGCATAAGATGTAATGTAATAACATTTTTTAGTTTAATACTTTAGTCTTCACAATCTTACATTTCAATAAATATTTTTTTTTGTTTGTTTTTGTTTATATGGTTATAAAATAAACTAAATAATAGACTCTAAGATTTATAACGTATATTTTTGTTCTCTTAAGGTAGTTATTTTATAATTAGCTTTAATTTCTTGGAAAATCACGACATTGTAATCTTAACTTAAAATTTTTATAATTTTGCATTTCTATTCGCTGATGTTGTAAAATTTATTTATTTACACGAACACGAATTTGGTTGGTTTATGACACATTTTGAAGGATGAATGAAACTCCACATGTTGTTCTTGGTTACCTGTATAAAGCGCTTGCAGTAACTGAATCATGTATGGTTTGAAAAACAAACGTTTCTCAAAACACCGCAGGCAGATGCTGCAGGAACATTAAGTTTCCTACCGGCACGGCAAGTGGATTTCTGTCGATTATTGGTGAAATTCTGTAGAATGCATTCCACATATCGATCTGGCATGTGGATTCTGTACAGGTGATTTCCATTTACACAGACAACTCATGTCTTTTAATTGTTTATACCATCGCCTCATGTTCTGAGCGGCAGGTTGTTGAACACCTGGGTATCGTTCGACGAAAATCTCTCTAGTTCGGACTCACTCCTCGCCAAACTAGAACATAAAACTATTTCTTTTGCACAGTCACCGTATAGAAAAACAATGAAGTGGCGGTTGAAGGAAAAGATCTTGTCACCAACTGCATGGAAAATCCCGAGTGCAAGTGCATGAAACTGAAACTCGAGATATCTGCTTTTCTGCCTATACAGTATTCTATCAAAACGGAATAAAAGCTGAATAGTTATGATTATTGTAATTCGGGTAACTCATTTTGAAACACCATGTGTAATAGTTAACCATTATAAAGCAAATCCATGTCATGTTAGCTTGAATTCAGTTTTCACAGTGATGAGAGATATGACTTTAAAATTTTACATTAAAATCAACTAATTTAATAATATTTATTTTCCTTAGTATTTTTTTCGACGGGTAATGAAAGTTTAACCTGATTGTCTGTTGTTATGCTGTTTGATTTGGGCAGGAGCTGTATAAAATAATATTTTTAGTTTCTTATGGCTCTAAACAATTACAATAATTGGAACTGTTGCAATTTTGAAAAATCATTTAGCTGCCGTTTATATGTATAATGACAACGAGACTGATAACACCAAGTAATATAATTGAATGATGCGTATATTATTTCTTCCTTAAAAGTCATTTTATTCTGTAACATTGTCCCCCCTTGCCATCTTTTCCTCTCTGTGTCTGTCTGTATTTACAGGTAGACCTTGTTTAGTAATTCCATATTCTAATAAACTCAAAAACTTTGAAACAAAATTTTGGGCTCAAGGATTTAATGGCATTATTATTTATTTATTACGAATACCTCCTTTTGGCACTACACGAAAGGAGGACGGATGCTCCGTGAAGGACGTTTTAAGTAAAACTGGGACTCGAACCTCTAATCGAACTACCCGTGTTCGGTGGCTTTTATGCTCGGCCGCTGGTGGGCCTTTTAATGGCATTGCTATAAGAACTTGTAAGTTTACACATAATTTAATTTTATGAAAAATTTCCAAATCATTAAATTTCAAACTCTTATTGCTATAGTAATTACGTTAGTAACATTAGTAACTTTGATCAAACAGCAAATCAAAATATTAATCTAGAAGGTGGATAAAAACGCATAAATACAATAAGAACATTGGTTATTTAACTTTCAAAATTAAAAATTGAAAAATTATTACACTTCTTCTTTTAGTGCTATTGCAAATATACCCCTTCTTTATGGTGTTTTTAGTAGAGTGTCTGATAACGTTATTAATCTAGCAATGTAATAAATCTAATAATATGAAGCATAACATTGCCATAAAAATTAACACGTTGGTTAATAAATTAAATCACAATATACCCACGGAATTCATTAGTAAATAACTGGCAAAATTTAACTTTATTTTCATCTAAACCCCTTCCGTTTACGAGAATATTAGCCATAACCTTTATAAGAGGAACATTTTGGATGGGTATTTGAAGCAAAAGCTTAGTATAAATATGTTTTCTTTTTCCTTCAAAATTTTCAGTTCCTTAGCCCATCCATGAACCCTAATTTATTTTATTTCTGAAAATTTTATGATATAACATCAAGAAAAGAAATGCCTACAACTCAACTTTTATGCTCCATATAAAACGTGTCGAGTTAAAATTAATGATGCAAAGTTATTTCTTTCCTTTTTCAGTTTTTTTACTTTTATACGAGAACATTACAAGCCTTTATTTCGATTACCTACTGAAATTTTATAGGCACTAATATTTTGCTGCATCACAAATCTTTTACGCAATTTTACTCCAGTTCGATATGTGTATTTTGTTTCCTTACTGCAAAGTTTGGTTCTTGAATCATTGCCAATTCTGGATGTAAAGAACCTCAATGGGTGTATAATTGCAATAATCAGTGCAAATAAATATTTGCCTAATTTTTTTTACTTACATTTTCTTAAAATTATTTTAATCATTCTACTTAATATGTTAGTCACTGAACGTCCTAATCGTACAAAAGTAGTAGCAATCGAATTTGGTATAATAATCCATTTTTATCTTTTTAGCATTTTTACCTTTTTTAAACAATTCTAGCTATCAGTTTTTTATATCATCCTCGTAATCAGACTCATTGAAGTGACTACCTGTCCTTGAATTATTTTTATTGATAATATCCCTTCTTTGACTCTTATGGAGACATTCCTTTGTTAACTGAATGTTTCTCTACGGAAATCGAGGAAATACCACGTTTCTTCCTCTGTCGTATTTTGATTCCTATTACTGCAGGTAGCAAAGATACAGACGATTTTTAAATAATTTCCTTTTATAAGTATTTTCGAAGTAAAAATTAAATTTAAAAGGATCCTAAGCTACAATTTTAAAATAAAGCAAACTTCTTTCTTTGAAGCTAAGAGTTAAAATTCTAAGCGTTTAAACTGGAACTTTCAGTCCTGAAGCTTTACGAACCAGTGACATCGCATAACATCCGCTGTATTCCCCAAGAGGGCTCGTGCACAACCGATTGGAGATTGCTTCTGCTTGCGTGATGTCTTCAACTCATTTCTTTTGTGTAACATCTTGTAAGTTTAAAGCTATATTGAATTTGTAATTGGTTTCTTATTCTGAATTTTTCTGAGGGAAGAAATATTTAGAGTCATCGTTGTCTTTTCATTTGACCAAGCTTAACATTTTACAACATTAATAACAACTCTATTAATACATTTATACGAGAACTTGTTTCTACTTCTCACATTTTGACTAGTGTAATATTTTTCATTATTATTTTGTGTCTTGTACACATACGTACATACAGATTTATTCGAAAGTAAGTTTCCTTTCCTTTATAAGCTTATTATTTTTGCTTATGGAAATTTATTTGTACAAAAAACTGCTTTTTTTTTCTTTTGCTCCATTGAGAGATATTTGCTTCAATTTCTGTTATCTATCTTTGAAACTGCCAAGGTCACAGAAGTCAAGAGAATCGTCTAAGGGAAAAGCAAAATTGCATAAGATGTAATGTAATAACATTTTTTAGTTTAATACTTTAGTCTTCACAATCTTACATTTCAATAAATAGTTTTTTTTGTTTGTTTTTGTTTATATGGTTATAAAATAAACTAAATAATAGACTCTAAGATTTATAACGTATATTTTTGTTCTCTTAAGGTAGTTATTTTATAATTAGCTTTAATTTCTTGGAAAATCACGACATTGTAATCTTAACTTAAAATTTTTATAATTTTGCATTTCTATTCGCTGATGTTGTAAAATTTATTTATTTACACGAACACGAATTTGGTTGGTTTATGACACATTTTGAAGGATGAATGAAACTCCACATGTTGTTCTTGGTTACCTGTATAAAGCGCTTGCAGTAACTGAATCATGTATGGTTTGAAAAACAAACGTTTCTCAAAACACCGCAGGCAGATGCTGCAGGAACATTAAGTTTCCTACCGGTACGGCAAGTGGATTTCTGTCGATTATTGGTGAAATTCTGTAGAATGCATTCCACATATCGATCTGGCATGTGGATTCTGTCCAGGTGATTTCCATTTACACAGACAACTCATGTCTTTTAATTGTTTATACCATCGCCTCATGTTCTGAGCGGCAGGTTGTTGAACACCTGGGTATCGTTCGACGAAAATCTCTCTAGTTCGGACTCACTCCTCGCCAAACTAGAACATAAAACTATTTCTTTTGCACAGTCACCGTATAGAAAAACAATGAAGTGGCGGTTGAAGGAAAAGATCTTGTCACCAACTGCATGGAAAATCCCGAGTGCAAGTGCATGAAACTGAAACTCGAGATATCTGCTTTTCTGCCTATACAGTATTCTATCAAAACGGAATAAAAGCTGAATAGTTATGATTATTGTAATTCGGGTAACTCATTTTGAAACACCATGTGTAATAGTTAACCATTATAAAGCAAATCCATGTCATGTTAGCTTGAATTCAGTTTTCACAGTGATGAGAGATATGACTTTAAAATTTTACATTAAAATCAACTAATTTAATAATATTTATTTTCCTTAGTATTTTTTTCGACGGGTAATGAAAGTTTAACCTGATTGTCTGTTGTTATGCTGTTTGATTTGGGCAGGAGCTGTATAAAATAATATTTTTAGTTTCTTATGGCTCTAAACAATTACAATAATTGGAACTGTTGCAATTTTGAAAAATCATTTAGCTGCCGTTTATATGTATAATGACAACGAGACTGATAACACCAAGTAATATAATTGAATGATGCGTATATTATTTCTTCCTTAAAAGTCATTTTATTCTGTAACATTGTCCCCCCTTGCCATCTTTTCCTCTCTGTGTCTGTCTGTATTTACAGGTAGACCTTGTTTAGTAATTCCATATTCTAATAAACTCAAAAACTTTGAAACAAAATTTTGGGCTCAAGGATTTAATGGCATTATTATTTATTTATTACGAATACCTCCTTTTGGCACTACACGAAAGGAGGACGGATGCTCCGTGAAGGACGTTTTAAGTAAAACTGGGACTCGAACCTCTAATCGAACTACCCGTGTTCGGTGGCTTTTATGCTCGGCCGCTGGTGGGCCTTTTAATGGCATTGCTATAAGAACTTGTAAGTTTACACATAATTTAATTTTATGAAAAATTTCCAAATCATTAAATTTCAAACTCTTATTGCTATAGTAATTACGTTAGTAACATTAGTAACTTTGATCAAACAGCAAATCAAAATATTAATCTAGAAGGTGGATAAAAACGCATAAATACAATAAGAACATTGGTTATTTAACTTTCAAAATTAAAAATTGAAAAATTATTACACTTCTTCTTTTAGTGCTATTGCAAATATACCCCTTCTTTATGGTGTTTTTAGTAGAGTGTCTGATAACGTTATTAATCTAGCAATGTAATAAATCTAATAATATGAAGCATAACATTGCCATAAAAATTAACACGTTGGTTAATAAATTAAATCACAATATACCCACGGAATTCATTAGTAAATAACTGGCAAAATTTAACTTTATTTTCATCTAAACCCCTTCCGTTTACGAGAATATTAGCCATAACCTTTATAAGAGGAACATTTTGGATGGGTATTTGAAGCAAAAGCTTAGTATAAATATGTTTTCTTTTTCCTTCAAAACTTTCAGTTCCTTAGCCCATCCATGAACCCTAATTTATTTTATTTCTGAAAATTTTATGATATAACATCAAGAAAAGAAATGCCTACAACTCAACTTTTATGCTCCATATAAAACGTGTCGAGTTAAAATTAATGATGCAAAGTTATTTCTTTCCTTTTTCAGTTTTTTTACTTTTATACGAGAACATTACAAGCCTTTATTTCGATTACCTACTGAAATTTTATAGGCACTAATATTTTGCTGCATCACAAATCTTTTACGCAATTTTACTCCAGTTCGATATGTGTATTTTGTTTCCTTACTGCAAAGTTTGGTTCTTGAATCATTGCCAATTCTGGATGTAAAGAACCTCAATGGGTGTATAATTGCAATAATCAGTGCAAATAAATATTTGCCTAATTTTTTTTACTTACATTTTCTTAAAATTATTTTAATCATTCTACTTAATATGTTAGTCACTGAACGTCCTAATCGTACAAAAGTAGTAGCAATCGAATTTGGTATAATAATCCATTTTTATCTTTTTAGCATTTTTACCTTTTTTAAACAATTCTAGCTATCAGTTTTTTATATCATCCTCGTAATCAGACTCATTGAAGTGACTACCTGTCCTTGAATTATTTTTATTGATAATATCCCTTCTTTGACTCTTATGGAGACATTCCTTTGTTAACTGAATGTTTCTCTACGGAAATCGAGGAAATACCACGTTTCTTCCTCTGTCGTATTTTGATTCCTATTACTGCAGGTAGCAAAGATACAGACGATTTTTAAATAATTTCCTTTTATAAGTATTTTCGAAGTAAAAATTAAATTTAAAAGGATCCTAAGCTACAATTTTAAAATAAAGCAAACTTCTTTCTTTGAAGCTAAGAGTTAAAATTCTAAGCGTTTAAACTGGAACTTTCAGTCCTGAAGCTTTACGAACCAGTGACATCGCATAACATCCGCTGTATTCCCCAAGAGGGCTCGTGCACAACCGATTGGAGATATTCACGAAGGTTGCTTCTGCTTGCGTGATGTCTTCAACTCATTTCTTTTGTGTAACATCTTGTAAGTTTAAAGCTATATTGAATTTGTAATTGGTTTCTTATTCTGAATTTTTCTGAGGGAAGAAATATTTAGAGTCATCGTTGTCTTTTCATTTGACCAAGCTTAACATTTTACAACATTAATAACAACTCTATTAATACATTTATACGAGAACTTGTTTCTACTTCTTACATTTTGACTAGTGTAATATTTTTCATTATTATTTTGTGTCTTGTACACATATGTACATACAGATTTATTCGAAAGTAAGTTTCCTTTCCTTTATAAGCTTATTATTTTTGCTTATGGAAATTTATTTGTACAAAAAACTGCTTTTTTTTTTCTTTTGCTCCATTGAGAGATATTTGCTTCAATTTCTGTTATCTATCTTTGAAACTGCCAAGGTCACAGAAGTCAAGAGAATCGTCTAAGGGAAAAGCAAAATTGCATAAGATGTAATGTAATAACATTTTTTAGTTTAATACTTTAGTCTTCACAATCTTACATTTCAATAAATAGTTTTTTTTGTTTGTTTTTGTTTATATGGTTATAAAATAAACTAAATAATAGACTCTAAGATTTATAACGTATATTTTTGTTCTCTTAAGGTAGTTATTTTATAATTAGCTTTAATTTCTTGGAAAATCACGACATTGTAATCTTAACTTAAAATTTTTATAATTTTGCATTTCTATTCGCTGATGTTGTAAAATTTATTTATTTACACGAACACGAATTTGGTTGGTTTATGACACATTTTGAAGGATGAATGAAACTCCACATGTTGTTCTTGGTTACCTGTATAAAGCGCTTGCAGTAACTGAATCATGTATGGTTTGAAAAACAAACGTTTCTCAAAACACCGCAGGCAGATGCTGCAGGAACATTAAGTTTCCTACCGGCACGGCAAGTGGATTTCTGTCGATTATTGGTGAAATTCTGTAGAATGCATTCCACATATCGATCTGGCATGTGGATTCTGTCCAGGTGATTTCCATTTACACAGACAACTCATGTCTTTTAATTGTTTATACCATCGCCTCATGTTCTGAGCGGCAGGTTGTTGAACACCTGGGTATCGTTCGACGAAAATCTCTCTAGTTCGGACTCACTCCTCGCCAAACTAGAACATAAAACTATTTCTTTTGCACAGTCACCGTATAGAAAAACAATGAAGTGGCGGTTGAAGGAAAAGATCTTGTCACCAACTGCATGGAAAATCCCGAGTGCAAGTGCATGAAACTGAAACTCGAGATATCTGCTTTTCTGCCTATACAGTATTCTATCAAAACGGAATAAAAGCTGAATAGTTATGATTATTGTAATTCGGGTAACTCATTTTGAAACACCATGTGTAATAGTTAACCATTATAAAGCAAATCCATGTCATGTTAGCTTGAATTCAGTTTTCACAGTGATGAGAGATATGACTTTAAAATTTTACATTAAAATCAACTAATTTAATAATATTTATTTTCCTTAGTATTTTTTTCGACGGGTAATGAAAGTTTAACCTGATTGTCTGTTGTTATGCTGTTTGATTTGGGCAGGAGCTGTATAAAATAATATTTTTAGTTTCTTATGGCTCTAAACAATTACAATAATTGGAACTGTTGCAATTTTGAAAAATCATTTAGCTGCCGTTTATATGTATAATGACAACGAGACTGATAACACCAAGTAATATAATTGAATGATGCGTATATTATTTCTTCCTTAAAAGTCATTTTATTCTGTAACATTGTCCCCCCTTGCCATCTTTTCCTCTCTGTGTCTGTCTGTATTTACAGGTAGACCTTGTTTAGTAATTCCATATTCTAATAAACTCAAAAACTTTGAAACAAAATTTTGGGCTCAAGGATTTAATGGCATTATTATTTATTTATTACGAATACCTCCTTTTGGCACTACACGAAAGGAGGACGGATGCTCCGTGAAGGACGTTTTAAGTAAAACTGGGACTCGAACCTCTAATCGAACTACCCGTGTTCGGTGGCTTTTATGCTCGGCCGCTGGTGGGCCTTTTAATGGCATTGCTATAAGAACTTGTAAGTTTACACATAATTTAATTTTATGAAAAATTTCCAAATCATTAAATTTCAAACTCTTATTGCTATAGTAATTACGTTAGTAACATTAGTAACTTTGATCAAACAGCAAATCAAAATATTAATCTAGAAGGTGGATAAAAACGCATAAATACAATAAGAACATTGGTTATTTAACTTTCAAAATTAAAAATTGAAAAATTATTACACTTCTTCTTTTAGTGCTATTGCAAATATACCCCTTCTTTATGGTGTTTTTAGTAGAGTGTCTGATAACGTTATTAATCTAGCAATGTAATAAATCTAATAATATGAAGCATAACATTGCCATAAAATTTAACACGTTGGTTAATAAATTAAATCACAATATACCCACGGAATTCATTAGTAAATAACTGGCAAAATTTAACTTTATTTTCATCTAAACCCCTTCCGTTTACGAGAATATTAGACATAACCTTTATAAGAGGAACATTTTGGATGGGTATTTGAAGCAAAAGCTTAGTATAAATATGTTTTCTTTTTCCTTCAAAACTTTCAGTTCCTTAGCTCATCCATGAACCCTAATTTATTTTATTTCTGAAAATTTTATGATATAACATCAAGAAAAGAAATGCCTACAACTCAACTTTTATGCTCCATATAAAACGTGTCGAGTTAAAATTAATGATGCAAAGTTATTTCTTTCCTTTTTCAGTTTTTTTACTTTTATACGAGAACATTACAAGCCTTTATTTCGATTACCTACTGAAATTTTATAGGCACTAATATTTTGCTGCATCACAAATCTTTTACGCAATTTTACTCCAGTTCGATATGTGTATTTTGTTTCCTTACTGCAAAGTTTGGTTCTTGAATCATTGCCAATTCTGGATGTAAAGAACCTCAATGGGTGTATAATTGCAATAATCAGTGCAAATAAATATTTGCCTATTTTTTTTTACTTACATTTTCTTAAAATTATTTTAATCATTCTACTTAATATGTTAGTCACTGAACGTCCTAATCGTACAAAAGTAGTAGCAATCGAATTTGGTATAATAATCCATTTTTATCTTTTTAGCATTTTTACCTTTTTTAAACAATTCTAGCTATCAGTTTTTTATATCATCCTCGTAATCAGACTCATTGAAGTGACTACCTGTCCTTGAATTATTTTTATTGATAATATCCCTTCTTTGACTCTTATGGAGACATTCCTTTGTTAACTGAATGTTTCTCTACGGAAATCGAGGAAATACCACGTTTCTTCCTC
This sequence comes from Stegodyphus dumicola, assembly GCF_044657685.1. NCBI lineage: Eukaryota > Metazoa > Arthropoda > Arachnida > Araneae > Eresidae > Stegodyphus > Stegodyphus dumicola. The sequence continues at coordinate 89,408,426 of NC_140772.1, read as the reverse complement.
TGTCGTATTTTGATTCCTATTACTGCAGGTAGCAAAGATACAGACGATTTTTAAATAATTTCCTTTTATAAGTATTTTCGAAGTAAAAATTAAATTTAAAAGGATCCTAAGCTACAATTTTAAAATAAAGCAAACTTCTTTCTTTGAAGCTAAGAGTTAAAATTCTAAGCGTTTAAACTGGAACTTTCAGTCCTGAAGCTTTACGAACCAGTGACATCGCATAACATCCGCTGTATTCCCCAAGAGGGCTCGTGCACAACCGATTGGAGATATTCACGAAGGTTGCTTCTGCTTGCGTGATGTCTTCAACTCATTTCTTTTGTGTAACATCTTGTAAGTTTAAAGCTATATTGAATTTGTAATTGGTTTCTTATTCTGAATTTTTCTGAGGGAAGAAATATTTAGAGTCATCGTTGTCTTTTCATTTGACCAAGCTTAACATTTTACAACATTAATAACAACTCTATTAATACATTTATACGAGAACTTGTTTCTACTTCTCACATTTTGACTAGTGTAATATTTTTCATTATTATTTTGTGTCTTGTACACATACGTACATACAGATTTATTCGAAAGTAAGTTTCCTTTCCTTTATAAGCTTATTATTTTTGCTTATGGAAATTTATTTGTACAAAAAACTGCTTTTTTTTTCTTTTGCTCCATTGAGAGATATTTGCTTCAATTTCTGTTATCTATCTTTGAAACTGCCAAGGTCACAGAAGTCAAGAGAATCGTCTAAGGGAAAAGCAAAATTGCATAAGATGTAATGTAATAACATTTTTTAGTTTAATACTTTAGTCTTCACAATCTTACATTTCAATAAATAGTTTTTTTTGTTTGTTTTTGTTTATATGGTTATAAAATAAACTAAATAATAGACTCTAAGATTTATAACGTATATTTTTGTTCTCTTAAGGTAGTTATTTTATAATTAGCTTTAATTTCTTGGAAAATCACGACATTGTAATCTTAACTTAAAATTTTTATAATTTTGCATTTCTATTCGCTGATGTTGTAAAATTTATTTATTTACACGAACACGAATTTGGTTGGTTTATGACACATTTTGAAGGATGAATGAAACTCCACATGTTGTTCTTGGTTACCTGTATAAAGCGCTTGCAGTAACTGAATCATGTATGGTTTGAAAAACAAACGTTTCTCAAAACACCGCAGGCAGATGCTGCAGGAACATTAAGTTTCCTACCGGCACGGCAAGTGGATTTCTGTCGATTATTGGTGAAATTCTGTAGAATGCATTCCACATATCGATCTGGCATGTGGATTCTGTCCAGGTGATTTCCATTTACACAGACAACTCATGTCTTTTAATTGTTTATACCATCGCCTCATGTTCTGAGCGGCAGGTTGTTGAACACCTGGGTATCGTTCGACGAAAATCTCTCTAGTTCGGACTCACTCCTCGCCAAACTAGAACATAAAACTATTTCTTTTGCACAGTCACCGTATAGAAAAACAATGAAGTGGCGGTTGAAGGAAAAGATCTTGTCACCAACTGCATGGAAAATCCCGAGTGCAAGTGCATGAAACTGAAACTCGAGATATCTGCTTTTCTGCCTATACAGTATTCTATCAAAACGGAATAAAAGCTGAATAGTTATGATTATTGTAATTCGGGTAACTCATTTTGAAACACCATGTGTAATAGTTAACCATTATAAAGCAAATCCATGTCATGTTAGCTTGAATTCAGTTTTCACAGTGATGAGAGATATGACTTTAAAATTTTACATTAAAATCAACTAATTTAATAATATTTATTTTCCTTAGTATTTTTTTCGACGGGTAATGAAAGTTTAACCTGATTGTCTGTTGTTATGCTGTTTGATTTGGGCAGGAGCTGTATAAAATAATATTTTTAGTTTCTTATGGCTCTAAACAATTACAATAATTGGAACTGTTGCAATTTTGAAAAATCATTTAGCTGCCGTTTATATGTATAATGACAACGAGACTGATAACACCAAGTAATATAATTGAATGATGCGTATATTATTTCTTCCTTAAAAGTCATTTTATTCTGTAACATTGTCCCCCCTTGCCATCTTTTCCTCTCTGTGTCTGTCTGTATTTACAGGTAGACCTTGTTTAGTAATTCCATATTCTAATAAACTCAAAAACTTTGAAACAAAATTTTGGGCTCAAGGATTTAATGGCATTATTATTTATTTATTACGAATACCTCCTTTTGGCACTACACGAAAGGAGGACGGATGCTCCGTGAAGGACGTTTTAAGTAAAACTGGGACTCGAACCTCTAATCGAACTACCCGTGTTCGGTGGCTTTTATGCTCGGCCGCTGGTGGGCCTTTTAATGGCATTGCTATAAGAACTTGTAAGTTTACACATAATTTAATTTTATGAAAAATTTCCAAATCATTAAATTTCAAACTCTTATTGCTATAGTAATTACGTTAGTAACATTAGTAACTTTGATCAAACAGCAAATCAAAATATTAATCTAGAAGGTGGATAAAAACGCATAAATACAATAAGAACATTGGTTATTTAACTTTCAAAATTAAAAATTGAAAAATTATTACACTTCTTCTTTTAGTGCTATTGCAAATATACCCCTTCTTTATGGTGTTTTTAGTAGAGTGTCTGATAACGTTATTAATCTAGCAATGTAATAAATCTAATAATATGAAGCATAACATTGCCATAAAAATTAACACGTTGGTTAATAAATTAAATCACAATATACCCACGGAATTCATTAGTAAATAACTGGCAAAATTTAACTTTATTTTCATCTAAACCCCTTCCGTTTACGAGAATATTAGCCATAACCTTTATAAGAGGAACATTTTGGATGGGTATTTGAAGCAAAAGCTTAGTATAAATATGTTTTCTTTTTCCTTCAAAACTTTCAGTTCCTTAGCCCATCCATGAACCCTAATTTATTTTATTTCTGAAAATTTTATGATATAACATCAAGAAAAGAAATGCCTACAACTCAACTTTTATGCTCCATATAAAACGTGTCGAGTTAAAATTAATGATGCAAAGTTATTTCTTTCCTTTTTCAGTTTTTTTACTTTTATACGAGAACATTACAAGCCTTTATTTCGATTACCTACTGAAATTTTATAGGCACTAATATTTTGCTGCATCACAAATCTTTTACGCAATTTTACTCCAGTTCGATATGTGTATTTTGTTTCCTTACTGCAAAGTTTGGTTCTTGAATCATTGCCAATTCTGGATGTAAAGAACCTCAATGGGTGTATAATTGCAATAATCAGTGCAAATAAATATTTGCCTAATTTTTTTTACTTACATTTTCTTAAAATTATTTTAATCATTCTACTTAATATGTTAGTCACTGAACGTCCTAATCGTACAAAAGTAGTAGCAATCGAATTTGGTATAATAATCCATTTTTATCTTTTTAGCATTTTTACCTTTTTTAAACAATTCTAGCTATCAGTTTTTTATATCATCCTCGTAATCAGACTCATTGAAGTGACTACCTGTCCTTGAATTATTTTTATTGATAATATCCCTTCTTTGACTCTTATGGAGACATTCCTTTGTTAACTGAATGTTTCTCTACGGAAATCGAGGAAATACCACGTTTCTTCCTCTGTCGTATTTTGATTCCTATTACTGCAGGTAGCAAAGATACAGACGATTTTTAAATAATTTCCTTTTATAAGTATTTTCGAAGTAAAAATTAAATTTAAAAGGATCCTAAGCTACAATTTTAAAATAAAGCAAACTTCTTTCTTTGAAGCTAAGAGTTAAAATTCTAAGCGTTTAAACTGGAACTTTCAGTCCTGAAGCTTTACGAACCAGTGACATCGCATAACATCCGCTGTATTCCCCAAGAGGGCTCGTGCACAACCGATTGGAGATATTCACGAAGGTTGCTTCTGCTTGCGTGATGTCTTCAACTCATTTCTTTTGTGTAACATCTTGTAAGTTTAAAGCTATATTGAATTTGTAATTGGTTTCTTATTCTGAATTTTTCTGAGGGAAGAAATATTTAGAGTCATCGTTGTCTTTTCATTTGACCAAGCTTAACATTTTACAACATTAATAACAACTCTATTAATACATTTATACGAGAACTTGTTTCTACTTCTCACATTTTGACTAGTGTAATATTTTTCATTATTATTTTGTGTCTTGTACACATACGTACATACAGATTTATTCGATTTATTTTATTTGTTAGATTTATTTTATTTGTTATTTTATAAAGTAAGTTTCCTTTCCTTTATAAGCTTATTATTTTTGCTTATGGAAATTTATTTGTACAAAAAACTGCTTTTTTTTTCTTTTGCTCCATTGAGAGATATTTGCTTCAATTTCTGTTATCTATCTTTGAAACTGCCAAGGTCACAGAAGTCAAGAGAATCGTCTAAGGGAAAAGCAAAATTGCATAAGATGTAATGTAATAACATTTTTTAGTTTAATACTTTAGTCTTCACAATCTTACATTTCAATAAATAGTTTTTTTTGTTTGTTTTTGTTTATATGGTTATAAAATAAACTAAATAATAGACTCTAAGATTTATAACGTATATTTTTGTTCTCTTAAGGTAGTTATTTTATAATTAGCTTTAATTTCTTGGAAAATCACGACATTGTAATCTTAACTTAAAATTTTTATAATTTTGCATTTCTATTCGCTGATGTTGTAAAATTTATTTATTTACACGAACACGAATTTGGTTGGTTTATGACACATTTTGAAGGATGAATGAAACTCCACATGTTGTTCTTGGTTACCTGTATAAAGCGCTTGCAGTAACTGAATCATGTATGGTTTGAAAAACAAACGTTTCTCAAAACACCGCAGGCAGATGCTGCAGGAACATTAAGTTTCCTACCGGCACGGCAAGTGGATTTCTGTCGATTATTGGTGAAATTCTGTAGAATGCATTCCACATATCGATCTGGCATGTGGATTCTGTCCAGGTGATTTCCATTTACACAGACAACTCATGTCTTTTAATTGTTTATACCATCGCCTCATGTTCTGAGCGGCAGGTTGTTGAACACCTGGGTATCGTTCGACGAAAATCTCTCTAGTTCGGACTCACTCCTCGCCAAACTAGAACATAAAACTATTTCTTTTGCACAGTCACCGTATAGAAAAACAATGAAGTGGCGGTTGAAGGAAAAGATCTTGTCACCAACTGCATGGAAAATCCCGAGTGCAAGTGCATGAAACTGAAACTCGAGATATCTGCTTTTCTGCCTATACAGTATTCTATCAAAACGGAATAAAAGCTGAATAGTTATGATTATTGTAATTCGGGTAACTCATTTTGAAACACCATGTGTAATAGTTAACCATTATAAAGCAAATCCATGTCATGTTAGCTTGAATTCAGTTTTCACAGTGATGAGAGATATGACTTTAAAATTTTACATTAAAATCAACTAATTTAATAATATTTATTTTCCTTAGTATTTTTTTCGACGGGTAATGAAAGTTTAACCTGATTGTCTGTTGTTATGCTGTTTGATTTGGGCAGGAGCTGTATAAAATAATATTTTTAGTTTCTTATGGCTCTAAACAATTACAATAATTGGAACTGTTGCAATTTTGAAAAATCATTTAGCTGCCGTTTATATGTATAATGACAACGAGACTGATAACACCAAGTAATATAATTGAATGATGCGTATATTATTTCTTCCTTAAAAGTCATTTTATTCTGTAACATTGTCCCCCCTTGCCATCTTTTCCTCTCTGTGTCTGTCTGTATTTACAGGTAGACCTTGTTTAGTAATTCCATATTCTAATAAACTCAAAAACTTTGAAACAAAATTTTGGGCTCAAGGATTTAATGGCATTATTATTTATTTATTACGAATACCTCCTTTTGGCACTACACGAAAGGAGGACGGATGCTCCGTGAAGGACGTTTTAAGTAAAACTGGGACTCGAACCTCTAATCGAACTACCCGTGTTCGGTGGCTTTTATGCTCGGCCGCTGGTGGGCCTTTTAATGGCATTGCTATAAGAACTTGTAAGTTTACACATAATTTAATTTTATGAAAAATTTCCAAATCATTAAATTTCAAACTCTTATTGCTATAGTAATTACGTTAGTAACATTAGTAACTTTGATCAAACAGCAAATCAAAATATTAATCTAGAAGGTGGATAAAAACGCATAAATACAATAAGAACATTGGTTATTTAACTTTCAAAATTAAAAATTGAAAAATTATTACACTTCTTCTTTTAGTGCTATTGCAAATATACCCCTTCTTTATGGTGTTTTTAGTAGAGTGTCTGATAACGTTATTAATCTAGCAATGTAATAAATCTAATAATATGAAGCATAACATTGCCATAAAAATTAACACGTTGGTTAATAAATTAAATCACAATATACCCACGGAATTCATTAGTAAATAACTGGCAAAATTTAACTTTATTTTCATCTAAACCCCTTCCGTTTACGAGAATATTAGCCATAACCTTTATAAGAGGAACATTTTGGATGGGTATTTGAAGCAAAAGCTTAGTATAAATATGTTTTCTTTTTCCTTCAAAACTTTCAGTTCCTTAGCCCATCCATGAACCCTAATTTATTTTATTTCTGAAAATTTTATGATATAACATCAAGAAAAGAAATGCCTACAACTCAACTTTTATGCTCCATATAAAACGTGTCGAGTTAAAATTAATGATGCAAAGTTATTTCTTTCCTTTTTCAGTTTTTTTACTTTTATACGAGAACATTACAAGCCTTTATTTCGATTACCTACTGAAATTTTATAGGCACTAATATTTTGCTGCATCACAAATCTTTTACGCAATTTTACTCCAGTTCGATATGTGTATTTTGTTTCCTTACTGCAAAGTTTGGTTCTTGAATCATTGCCAATTCTGGATGTAAAGAACCTCAATGGGTGTATAATTGCAATAATCAGTGCAAATAAATATTTGCCTAATTTTTTTTACTTACATTTTCTTAAAATTATTTTAATCATTCTACTTAATATGTTAGTCACTGAACGTCCTAATCGTACAAAAGTAGTAGCAATCGAATTTGGTATAATAATCCATTTTTATCTTTTTAGCATTTTTACCTTTTTTAAACAATTCTAGCTATCAGTTTTTTATATCATCCTCGTAATCAGACTCATTGAAGTGACTACCTGTCCTTGAATTATTTTTATTGATAATATCCCTTCTTTGACTCTTATGGAGACATTCCTTTGTTAACTGAATGTTTCTCTACGGAAATCGAGGAAATACCACGTTTCTTCCTCTGTCGTATTTTGATTCCTATTACTGCAGGTAGCAAAGATACAGACGATTTTTAAATAATTTCCTTTTATAAGTATTTTCGAAGTAAAAATTAAATTTAAAAGGATCCTAAGCTACAATTTTAAAATAAAGCAAACTTCTTTCTTTGAAGCTAAGAGTTAAAATTCTAAGCGTTTAAACTGGAACTTTCAGTCCTGAAGCTTTACGAACCAGTGACATCGCATAACATCCGCTGTATTCCCCAAGAGGGCTCGTGCACAACCGATTGGAGATATTCACGAAGGTTGCTTCTGCTTGCGTGATGTCTTCAACTCATTTCTTTTGTGTAACATCTTGTAAGTTTAAAGCTATATTGAATTTGTAATTGGTTTCTTATTCTGAATTTTTCTGAGGGAAGAAATATTTAGAGTCATCGTTGTCTTTTCATTTGACCAAGCTTAACATTTTACAACATTAATAACAACTCTATTAATACATTTATACGAGAACTTGTTTCTACTTCTCACATTTTGAATAGTGTAATATTTTTCATTATTATTTTGTGTCTTGTACACATACGTACATACAGATTTATTCGAAAGTAAGTTTCCTTTCCTTTATAAGCTTATTATTTTTGCTTATGGAAATTTATTTGTACAAAAAACTGCTTTTTTTTCTTTTGCTCCATTGAGAGATATTTGCTTCAATTTCTGTTATCTATCTTTGAAACTGCCAAGGTCACAGAAGTCAAGAGAATCGTCTAAGGGAAAAGAAACAGTTTGTTTTAAATGTAACTTAGAATAACGAACATTTTTGTATTGACTTCGATTTGTAAAACGGGGTAGTGGATAAGAAGTTAATAAAAGGATACGCTCAGGATATGAAACTCTTATATATTAAGTGTAAGATAAAAAAAAGAAACTCCATTACTAACTTTAATTTGGCTGCGTATTCTTCCTGGATCTAAACTGCGTTACTTGAAAGCTAATCCACGTTATGTGATCTTGCATTTTTAAAGGTAGCGTTAAAAGTAAAGCAGTGGCAACAATCTAGCTACAGGGAGAAGCAGAGAGCAAATGCAAAATCTTTAGTGTTGGTTGAGCTTTATCCCTATGGGGGAGGGGCTTGATTCTGAAACCACACAGGTTATTGAGGTTTATTATAAGCAATTGCTATTTTAGGATGGAAAGGGAAAATAAACAAATTAAAATAGGAGAGTTTGGGATTATAGCAAACTAAAGTTAATATTTAATTTATTTATTCTTTTTTCTTACATTTATATTTTTAATGTTATTATGAGCCTTTGTACAATAAGTAACAGAATCTATTTAAAATTAAATTATCTAAAATTCCCCTCCTTTGGGCAGCCCTTTGCGGAAGAGACATACGATACTGTTTTCTTTGAAAGGGTGAGGGATGTTCGTTTTTTAACCAATCAGCTATCAACATCCAATGATCATTCCTGCAACTATGTGAAGAACTTGTTTGCTGTTTACCTGGTAAACCTTAGATGTGAGATTGAGTGTTATTAATCATGTAATAACGCAAAGAAATGTTCACTTCGAACATTTGTGTTTACGATTGCAACTTCAGGAGCCAATATTATCCACTCCAAGATTTGGTAAAAAAATCTCACCGCGAAAGTACAATTTTTGGTCCGATACATATGTATTTTATAATAATTTCCAAGAAGATTATCTATCTACATAATTTACGTTTTTTTAAGCTAATTAAAATTTTAGTTTGAAAGCATGTTATTGAAATTAATTTCTTTTAAAGAAAAGCAAAAATATTAACGTAGAACATAAGTATGAGGTTTTCATTCATCAGAATTATTTTGCAACATCAAACAGGCACAGTTGTTTCATTAATTAATGACCATCGCGTGAATTTATCTAAGCATAATACGACTGAGAATTCAGTCAATTTATTAAGGATGAAATTTCTGATGAATTTAGAATGTGCTTGCACATGAATATTAATGCTTCCCTATTATTTTCCTCGTGATAAAAGGAAGAATAAATACAGAGAACTGCTTTCCCCAGAGAAATTCGTGGAAGATGAAAAGATCGTGTAACCCATCTAAACGCGGATAAAGTTAAAATAAAGCACGTAAGCAAAGAAATGTTTCTATTCCTTCCATTTTATTTCTATTAGTAGTATAATCACTAATTTTTTACGGTGTTAAGTATACATATGAAATTTAATTTTTATTAATTTGTAGGTGGAAATCCAGCATATATGAAATTAAAATAATTATTTTAGTCCTCCCAGTCGGTGTAGTGGTCAGGGAAGCTGACTGCAATGCCGAAGGCCCTGGGTTCGAATCCCGGAGAAGGCATGGTTGTAACTGTCCGTCCCTTCAAAGGAACGGCGACGGTGGCCCACCTATTAGGTTCCATAATAAAGAGACCACCACATTCGGCCTTGTATAGATTAATGGACTGGGTTACATTTGTAATTGTTCACAATCTGCCATTGGGAAAAAATAATATTTTTTAAAGGTATTAAATCTATTAGCTTAAATTATCAAAAAAAAAATAATCGAAACCTATTAGCTTAAAATTTAGAATGAAAGATTGAATAATCCTTTAACTAAATAGGTTTGTCAAATGGCAATAAATGAAACTAAAGCTCTAAGGAAATGTTAATATTTTAATTTGTAGCTAATATTCCATATTAAAACAGTGTAAAGAATACACTTAGCTGTGTTTCTATTCATAATTTAATAGCAACTAAATCAGATAGGAAATACAAACTGGCTCGTTAACGTCTAAATAGATTTATATCTAATTAAAATGGGGTTAAAATTTCAATTCAACGAAAATAAATTCTACGTTTGAAAAAGAAAATAAATAAATCTTCGGTAGCTAATATGTAATCAATTAACCAAGTGTTTCATTCTTCAAAATTTATACACAAAGTTTCTTCAATGAAAGCTGTTCATAAAATTTACTAACCATGGTTATTGAAATTAATTCAAATCTAATTCTTCCCAGTGCTTTAAAAATTTTAACATTTTCAGCTTTTTTCTCAAATTACATTTTTGCTGTTTCAGACTGTTGGCACTACGCTCCTATTTTCTTTTCTGCAACCATCAGTTTCATTACAAATATAAATTAAATAATAATTAATAGTAAAAATGCATTTTGTCACCTTTTTATTTTTCATCTCATAGCAACATTTTATAAGCATTCTTATGGAATGCAGTGTTGTTTGTATACATATAATTTAAAGCAGAAGAATGATCATGAAATGCAAGTTTACTTAATTATGGTAAGGCACACTACGGTTATCTGGCTGAGGGGAGGGATGACTTCGGGGAGGACTTTCTAAGGGAAACTGGCTCGTATGCACTTTACACATGGGGAAAACCACGAAAACGCCCATGTAGCCAGCCCGTTCACGGTATTCGAACCTCGGACCGAATTACCAGTGTTCAGCGACTTTACCGCTCAGCCGCTGGTGGACTACGAAATGCAAGTAAATAAATTAAAGATGCATGAAGTTTGCTCACACTTAAACGATTATACGATTATATATATATATCACTTATACGAATTTTTATCATTTTATAGCATACTCTTTACACGACTCACCCGTGGTGGAACAGTAAAAGCCACTGAACGCTGGTAGCTTGGTCTGTGGTTTGAGTCCCAGCGAACGGGCTGGCTGCATGAGCGTTTCCGTGATTTTACTCATGTGTGACGTGGATACGAGCCAGTTTTCCCTAAAATATTCTCCACGAGACACACTCCCTTTCCACATAGTACAAAATAGGAGAGTTCGTAATAAATAAAATAACTTTGCATGCGCCTCTTAGTCTGTTATTTATCGATCAAAAAATTTCTCAGTTTCTGATAAAGTAATTTTAAACCTGACTTCTTTCAGCTAACATATAAATCAATTTCCGAGACAATGTTATATTTTCTAAACCGTCTTTCAAGTTTTCCCAAAAAATAGTTCATGAAATTAAAATCTCGTAATTGCAACAGTACAAGTAGTAGTTGGGAGTTCTGAACGAGGAGTATTTTTTTTTTTTTTCATTTATCGAACTGCATACACTTGATCATTATCCATTAGGAAACGAAATCGCTTTATAGTCTTTTACAAGACTTACTCTAACTTTCTTTAGTATATCTAAATATGCTATATACAAATCACTATAAAATTGAATAATGCTACAGTGTATAATGAAATGCTCTTAAGTATTTAAACTCATATTATATATATTTTTTTTATTTATGTAATTATAAAACCTTACATCAATATGTAGAGACATTAGGTATTTTTTTGAAAGCAGGAGAGATGAAAAATGAGCAATGCATTCGCCGTGTCTCGAAACACGAACCCCTCGAATACGCGTCCAGCGTGCTGCCCGCTACACCACGAAGGCATGCTAAGAAGGCGGGATAAATATCTTATATGCTCCCCCCTTTTAAAGGGCGACTGAGGTTTAGGGGACCCAATTGCCAAATCTTGGTGGAAGAGAATCCTCATCCATAACATGTTTTAGTTCGATCGCCACTGTAGAGACATTAGGTATTTATCTGGAAGCACGGACGAACCACGGACCTCTCTAATAAGCGTTGAGCGTGCTGACCACTACACCACGAAGGCATGCTAAGAAGGCAGGAGAAATACGTTATAAATAACAAAGTAGAAGATGTTAATTTGGTGTTCATTTTAATACCAGAAACTTTTCATGACGCCAAATGTCAGTATTATTGTACGTATATAATAATAAAATGCAGTTAATTAGTACTTTTCTTTGCAATCCTCTCCTCCTAAATTATTCTACTACCCTTGCGTAGCGAAAACTTCGCATTTAATTGAATTCAACTGCAGCAGAGTATATAAAAGAAAAACGCGGCTAGGACTGCGTACATGCTCCGGTTATTTTATTTTTACCGCATTCCGAAGAAGTATGTTTTCAAAATTAAATTAATTTTGAACTCTTCAGACATATTTTTATTTACGTACTTGTTTATGCAAAAAAAAAGGAATTTTAAATATGTTAAAATTTCTGAGCAAATTCACCGCAAGGATTATAACAAAGGAAATTCAGATGTAACATTTAAGTTTGGCGACACAAGTGCTAAATTAATGCGCCGTGAATTTCGATTCAAATTAATTAAATTTTCAAAAGTTAGGTCTTGAAAACCTTAGATTTCCCTCCCCACCAGAAGACGTTAAGCTTTTTTAACTGAAAATAAAACGTTAGTTGTAGGCTAGCAAAGCGAGATCTCGACTATAGAATGAAACACCATGGAGAAGAAAAGGAAATAACATAAAAAATAAATCAATACCAGTAAATATTTGCATGGCAAATAACATTTACGACATCATAATGCTGACTAGTCGGCTCTTTTTTACAATCCATTGCGATTTTTATGCCAAACGACAAGTTTCTTTCATAAAAGTAAATGGCTTAGCGAGAATTTAAAGGGCAAAACGTGCTACACTTAGGAGAACAGAAAAGACTGGGCCAAGGACAAATACTGCTTTATCTGGATGTATTTAATTATGCTTTTTAAAGTTGAAATTTTAACAAAATTTCTGAAGTATTTCCTGAGCAGTGCAGCATACAGACTTCAGTCAGCAAAATTTTTTACAGCCATTATAAAATTTAATTTCAAGAAGTATACCAGATTGAAAGAATGTGACAAAATTCTATAATAACTTCTCTGAAGCACTAAGGTCCATTTTTTAAATTTATATTTTAATTCCTTCTATCTACATCTTTCTTTTAAATCTGAGACGTTATTTTTGATTAAATTCCTACTATTAGCTCACGCTCTCTATATGTCTTGTTCAAATTTTCAATCGTTAATAAAATGCTCATTTTTCATCCACTCAAGTTCAAATACATTTTTTAAACTTGTAGTGGGTGACACTTGATGTTAATACAGTTTTTTCACATATTAAAGATAATTAGCATTTAAAATTTCACATATTAAGACACAAATAATGACAGTTTATTAGGACGTTCACGTGCTGAAAAAAGTAATTTTATAACAATTTATATATTATAGTACATGAGTATGGTAAATGGGATTGTAATATTTAACAAAAATAAGTGGCAACATTAAGACAGATTTCTAAACATTTTTAAAGTGCATGGAATTGAAGAATTGTAGTTTTTTAGAGTTTGATGAAGCGTCTGCAATGTCCTACTATGTAGCAAATATTCTCATAAGTAGGAATTGAATTTAAAAAAAATTATATTGTTTTTTAGCTCAAAGGGCATTACTCTAGAAGGGCTATTAAATTCGTTTTGGCATTTTGCGTCGAATCACTGTAAACGGCGTATCATTTTTTAAATTATTGCCACCAAATGTTAGAGCCTTCCATTATATTTCAAGAAATTAAATAATGAATAATCTGCATAAATGTATGCATGGTTCTCGCATTGTGATAAAACAACGGTACCTAGAGCCGTCAAAATTTGAAAAACGTAGTCCTCCACCCGAATAAGTGCATCTGGAATTTCTGATTTGAAATTTGTTTTATTATCTGTTTTATATTTTGTAAAACTTTAAACAATTTTTGATTAATGAACCTCAACAATTTCAAAGCGAGTAATAACAACAAAAACGAAAAGAAAAACGTTTTTATCTCCAGCGCTCCTGACTGTGTATCGGAAATTCTAATGATATAGCCTTTTAAAATTATTTTGGGATATTGCTGTTGATTTAATTTTATATGGTTTAAGTGCGAAGAATATCATATTTAATAAATAAATGTAATACACAAAACGTTAAAAAAACGCACATTTGGGCGTAATATAAAATATGAAAATTAAGTTTTTTGTTTCTTTTTTTAGACGAAGGCGCGTTAGCCCAGAAGGTCTATTAGTCTCGAAACGCATTTTGCGTTCCTTCATTATAAATGTCCTTTTCACTTTTCAAATTCTTGCTCCAAAATATTATCTTCCCGTATTTTATTTAAAAAATATAAATAATGATGAATCTGCAATGCTTCTCGTGTTGTGAGAAAACAGCGGAACATAGAGCCATCAATTTTTGAATAACGTAGTCCTCTACCCGAATATGGGAACCTGGAAGCCTGACACTTAGGAATTCGTTTTATTGCGTAAATTTTTCACAAATTATTGATTAACAAATTAAAAGATTTCAAATCGAGCAACTGCAACACTGCACAGAAGAAAACATTTTTTAACTCCAGCGTGAGGGACTGTCTATAGGAAATTCTAAATATATTTTCTTTTTAAATATTCTGTGATTTTTCTGTTGAATCGAATTTTATGTGACGCAAATGTCAAGGTGATATTTAATGAATAAAGTAAACACGCAAACGATAATAATAAAGAGACAAAAGTTTTGTGAAGGCATCTTAGTAATAGTGATATGATGAATTGAAGAAAGACTGAAAAAAGAACAGAAAATGTATGGCAACATTTAATACTGCATCGGAAATTATAAACATATACAATGCTGTTTTCAAAAGTTTTGTAATTTTGTTGATGAATTATACATGGCGTAAGTGCGAAGAAAATTGTGCTTAATCATAAAGCTTAAATGGCAAAAAATGGATTAGTACGAGTGAGTAGCCTATGGGTTAGTACCAGTAACAGCAGACTAGTAGACTGAGATCTCAGCGAGAACGTAAAATCCTTATCAAACTCTTTGGACGACTGTTACAATCTGAAATCTTGCAGATTTTTAAATTTTAAATACACAGCATAATGTTAATATAATACAGTATATTTTCACTGGAAAACTACGCATGTGAACCTCAGTTCCATTTATCAGAATACTGAACGACACAAAAGGTGATAAAGGCAAGTGAATTATTTTTCTAAATCAGAGATGATCAGCAATGACCCGCGTGTCCATACGCCCCTTCAAGTTTTTTTTTTTTTTTTTTTTTTCGGAATGCCAGGGACGAATTTGTAAAATTTATTACTATTACCATTATTATTACTAATACTGCTGGTACCTACTGGAAATTCATGAATAATGTGTATTTCGTGTTCTGATTACTAACAACATAGTGCACATTTTAAAAGTGCGGGAGACGAAAAGAGAGAGGAAAGAAATAAGTGTTAACTTTTGGAAATTAGTGCTAAAATTTTCAAAGTTGAAAAATTTTACTGGAAAAATTACAGATATATGTATACAAGCACATGCATGTTTAAATGCATTTTTCACTTGTCGGAGGCCATAGTGAAAAATTTAACACTATATTTCAAACTTTTTCAAAAAGCATCAATACTAAAAATAGCCTTAGGCTATATTGTCCGATCACATTTCGACACGAACACCCATAAAATTAATTTATCTTGTATATTAATGCTAAAACTTTAAAGAATAAAAACTATAGAATGGAATTTTCAATTTCATATCAGCGTAACAGTTTATTTGCTCTAGATGTTAATAATCAAATCAAGTTTCAAAATAAATTGGCAAACCTAACTTGAAATAAATGTAGCTTTTGTCTTGAAATAACACATATTTGCTACCCAAAACTTAATTCTAAATCATATCTTAACACTTTATGCTGCGTATTGTGGAATAAATAAAATTTTTATTCTGACACTTATGCGTTCAGAAGTTATTCGCTTTTCTCTTACATCATACGAATGAAATGACACTTAAATATACAGATAGTGACAGTAAGTATTATGCTGTCATAAGTTGGGAACTTTTTGTATTCTTCTCTGCAGTGAGCTATTGTTGTAACGAATGTTGATTTATATAATTAATAGGCCTCAAGAAATGGCTGCAGAAAAGGGAAATAAAATGGCACATCCAAAGAAAACTCTTTATTCTCACATTTTGTTAGACTAATTTAGAAGATATTTCAACACACTTTTTTACCGTATTACTAAACCTATATGCACGCAAACTCAAAATCTTTGCAAAAGGAAAAAATAAAGCTAAATATGTCCCAGGGATGACAATTTTCAAAATAACTGCATAAAGTTCCATGATTCTGTGTGTGCAGTAGCAGGAAAGAGGAAAAAGAAGTTTCTGCATTTAAAATCGTTTGGAAAACGTAATGTCTCATAAAATATTCTTTCACTATTAAACTCTTTCTTTGTTTTTTTATTATTGCTAAAAATAAAAGAAATGTCATATATTCAGAGATAATTATTTCCAACGGTAACACGAACTTATTAAACTACATTCAGTAGAAATGTCTATTAATGCAAAAGCTATTTTACACGACCTGGCGGCAGTTGATTTTTCTTCGCATAATGAACAAAAGAGAAGTCGAAGTTTACCATATGAAACATATTTAAAAAGCTGCGTGTCACACTGCATACAGAAGTCTACAAGTGCAAATAAGCGAAAGGTTTCCTACCTTTATAGTAATGCATTTGGCATAATATGCTAAGAGTAAGAACGATCATTCAAAGAAGATGTTGAAATGTTTTTATTTATGATATGAAACAAAGAACAGATAGATTTCACGGAATTCTGTTTTGTGTCTACTGAATTCCTTTGTAGCATTTTATTTTTTTATAAATCAAGACTTCTTTGAATTGTGAGTCAGTAAGCTTATATATGTATATACTGCGTGTGTGTATATATATACATATATATGTGTGTATATATATATATATATATATATTCCAAAGCGCTTTAGATGACATTGATGGATGGCCCAGAGTTTTCATTCTCAAAGCGTCTTTCTTTGAAAGGACAGCCAGAAAAGTCATTTGTCAATCACTTGTCCTCAACCGTACGAGTCAGGATAGGTTCAGCTTTCCTACTTTTTGTTCAACGGACACACATTATTTCAAATGGTCTGAAAACATTAAGAATGAATAAATAAGCGCGAGGTGAATTCTAGCTTATCATTCATGTAATTTGACTCACTTTGAAAAGGCATCTAGAAATAGAATATCGTCTTCATTTTTTATAAGTTTCTAGTTTTACACCTTCGGCATGTAAGGACACCGATATAACGGCTTCATCACTTTTACATTAATGTAATTATAAAGGCAGGCTTATGCATTTTGCTTATCATTAAGTAGTATTAAATATTTTCTTCCTCATAAAATTTAGCCATTTATTAAGACATTGTAATCAGAAATACATTTGCTTCAGCGCATTAGGAAATGAAAATTTAATCAGCTGTTATTCTTAAACTATGACACATTTAACCTTAAAATTTGCACTGAATTCATAATAACAGGAAATTATGAGACAGGATGTTCGAAAAAGATTTTTAATTTAACGATAAAATAATCGAAGTTCATATGTAACTACATGTTTCACAACAAGGCAAGAGAGGTGGGAGACCTTGATTTTCTGCCCGCCCATCGGGATGTTCTCCCTCAAATCTGGGGCGGAAGCTTAACAATTAGTAATGCCCAACGACTACTAATATATCTACTGAAATGCATAGGTTTCGGCACGCTTCAACCTATACCTGTTCTTTTTTCAGTACTGTTGTGTACTTTAAGCGAGTCAACTGTTTAGTCTGTAATGCAATGGAAACGTATTATAATTCAAGCGTCAAGCAGAAATATTTTTCGTCTCTATCTGTCTGTAAATACTCTTGTATTGTTACGAACACATTTTAATAACATTAGTTTATATGAACATTTGATGCTGAAATCTCGCCGTTGACTTTCAGTAGTATTAACAACTATTAAACTTTACCAGCAACTACGATGAGAATTCCTCCACCGCTTTCAATTGTGGCCTAATACTATTTTTAGCCAATTGTGATGTAATCACATAATTTCCCGCTGTTGTTGTCATTTTGAATTTAGATAATCGTAGCACTTTACCATCTATTTAATATTATTATACATATATGTGTTCTTACTAAGTTATTTTCCTTTCACTACAAAGCGTATTTTAATAGACACTCATCTGTATAATGTGATATTTTTGAACGACTAGAAGCGTTGCTATGGTTGATTCTTTTTATATTATTTATTCTATGGTAAAACATTACATTAAATATACAGAGTTTTCCGTAAAACGCTTCACAATGAAAATTTATATTATTTTTATCTTTTAAATTAATCAAAAAGTAACAAATAAAAAAGCAACAAAGATACTTTTCCTCGTGAAAAAATGTTTTAGACAGTTGTTTAATTCCGTCGTTATATATTAAAATATTTTCTTTGCTGCTTTATTAACATGATGTTACAAGTTCTTGCGGGCAAGCTATTTTTGAAAAACTGTGTGCATATCAAAAAGGAAAATTTTCTTCTGCTATTGACGCAATTAAAAAATTCGTTCTAAATTTCTAACCCTAGCCTTTTTATTAGTAGTTTTTTTTATTAGTATTTATTTTTTAGTCAATTTTTTTTTTATTATTATTATTTTTTCTTGAAATATTCCCTGGATTATCCGGTTTTGTTTGAGAACAGCTATTCAATTAAACACAATTAAAACGCAATTAAAAGTGTTTTCTGTTTCAATAACAGTTGAGTTAGCGCATTTCAAGCATTTGATAATTTCGTAGAAATGTTTCACAATAATCACATTAACGCATTTCATATAATTTAACTTACTTATCATATCATTACTTACTTCATATAATTTTACATATAATTAAAGAGCAAATTACTCTTCGTGGATTTCTTTCATTTGTTCGTAAAAGAACTAAAGATAAACAAAAAAAAATATATATATATTTATTAATTTAATTTGACAGTTCTGAATTCATTATCAGTTTTCCAATTCTTGTTATTTGGTTTAGTTTTTTAAACCTTAGCTTTGTCTTTAATTAAGATCTTAGAAAAGAAAAAGGCGTGAAACTTCGACAGCTTAGAAAAACATGATTGCTTTTACAGAAATCCTCATTTTTGTTCAAGAAACAGAAACTTCATTTTTATTCTCCCACTGATAACAAAACCATTTTTATTTAAATTTGTTATTTTTGCAGATGTGGCTCCGACTCTCATATCGGCGTTTCCAGAGCAAACCGCTCATTCCGGAGATACAATATCCCTGAAATGTGTCACTACAGGCAATCCATTTCCCCGCATCACATGGTTCCTCGATGACAATCCCTTGGACCAAGGTCCACGGGTGGCTGCCATTGACCGAATAGGAGATCTAGGACACGTGACTGGAATCTTGAATATTACTGAAGCACGTGTAGAAGACAGTGGTGAATACCGATGTCAAGGAGAAAATGACGTAGGAACTACGTTCCATGCTGCTCGACTTAATATTTACGGCTCTCCCTTTGTGAGAACCATGAAGAATCTCACAGCCATTTCCGGAGAAGATCTTACTATCCGTTGTCCATACGGTGGCTATCCCATAAAAGGAATTCGTTGGTTTAAAAGTAAGTATTAATTTTAGTAATACACTGTTTATTAGGAAATCATTGAAACTATTGGAAATTATTACATCTTATCATTTTAATGTTATTGCCAATCCAAATTTTTGTTTTGCCAATCCAAAAGACGCACTTCGGTTTGGCACATGTATTTAATTTTCGATGTTTTAGGCAGAATGGAAATAATAAATACGCACAAAATGATAACAAATTGATTTTGTCATTCTTATTTACTCGAATCCTCTTTGCTTTAGACAAATATAATTATTATTATAAAATCTGTTTTTTTTTTTTTTTTTTTTCCTCTTGCAAGGGGAAAAAATCAGACTTTAATGATACTTTAGCAAGTTCTATAAATATCCAAACAATAATATATTTCTTTTTAATTAACAAAACTATACAAAACTATATATGGTACATGTTTGCAAACTGAATTAAATAGTCGCTCGAATGAGAGTTGAAATTCCAAAACCAGAAGAAATACTTATTCTTAATATCGAAGTTGAGTACGTTAACACTACATTAGGCTAAACAAAGACCTAAAATAATAATGAATAATGCACTAATAACTCATTTCTTCTTGTAATTAGTTTTTTGGTATTCGTAGGAATATATTGTAGCAAGCAGCTATTATTTTTTAATAACATAGCCTTTAAATCAAAGATATAATTTTTAATCTGTAATTAGAATTACAATCTCCTTTTTTTCCCAGTCATTAAAATCATCTTATTTAAGTGTTTGAATAACATTTTGGAAATAAAATCTTAGATATTAAAATACTTCTTTCATAGTGAGATATGAATGGCAGAAATAAGAGATTACACTAGAGATTTTCAGTTTGAGCCGTTTTATTCTTGTATTTTCTACTCATTTGAAAACACCAATTTCCCAAATAGGCTGTACAATGTACAATTCAAGGCATGCAAAACCAAACAAAGCTCTTGCGTAAAATATATGAAGGCATTTCTATCAAAAGCATAAATTCTAATAAACGAGAAAAAATTTGCTTTTCAAAATCCTCATATTATATAGAATCCTCAGACAAACTGTACTTGTTATGAGCTGTAAGAATAAATCAGAGTTAAATTTGAGAAAATATTACTTTTAGTAAAATTCTTGAAAAATATATTTAATAAACATTATCGTAGACTATTTTTATTGGAATATATATATTTTTTTTATTTTAAGTAAAGCAGATAATAAAAATCAGATTAAATAAATCGTAAAACATAATCCTCTGTTTAAAAGGCTCTGGAAAAGTTATGTCACGTGCATGAAACTTATATTGCCACTTTTTTAGAAAAAGAATGAAAGTTCAATTTTTTTCTTCTATGAAGATATAGATCTAGATCTCAGTTATTACACAGGTACGTTATTTGACAGGTATCGCATTTACTGATACCCCTGTTCTATTTTTTTAAATGATTTTACAGACTCAACATTTTTTGACAATTCAATCTTACAAAATTACAAAATGATTCAAAATTACAAAATGATTGAAATCTTACAAAATGATTGTGACGTCCAGAAAGCACTTGAGCAGTTAAGGATAACTTGCACAAGCGTATGTATTTGAATGTATATTCATCGAAGGTGACCAGTTAACAGATTCGTTTCCTAAAAGAAACTGATCTGCAAGAATTTCTGAAAAGGTTTCAAAGCTAAAATCATAATTTAAAGTCTCACAACATGATTACTTTCTTAAATCTTCAATGGTAAAGAATACGCTGCATAATCTTATTCATTAATCCATTAGATAATATGCTTTAGACAAAATTCTATTAGGTGAGTACAGCATACAGTACGAAAAATCAATAATACATCCATTCATTGATTATTTAGTTCAGCAGTTCTCAACATTTTGACTAACGTATACCATCTAAACAAAAATTGAAAAAATTTAGGACCACCACAAATGTAATACTACCACCACAAAAGAACTATTATCACCACCGCTCTTGAACAAAGCTCAGATCGCATAAATTTACAAGTGTTAGATAATACCCTCAACTAGGATGTTGGGGGTTTAATTTTTGAATTTAATAATTAAAAATATTTTGCTTCTTTGCGTACCAACTATTTTTCTTTTGCGTACCACTGGTTGAGAAGCCCTGACTTATCTTTTTATTACAGCTAATTTGCTGCATGATAAGAATACAATTTCCTCAAAACCCCTTTTGAGGAAACTTAATTAGGCAGACTATCACAGTTTTATGTAGTTTATATATACAAGCTACTATTTTATTGTAATTATTTCTGAAGCTCAGGTTTAACTCAGTTTAATATATATATATATATATATATATAAACGCAAAAAAACAGTAAAATTTCTAGCAGTCAATCAATTTTCATCACTTCGAAAATAAAACAGGCGTTGTCAGAAACAATTATATATATTTCAGACATTGGCGTTGGATAAAGGTGGGGGTGGCGTTGAAACGAATACTTACGTAATTAGAATCAAATGTAGCCCCGAGTTTGTTTTTGAACAAGACATTTCTTTAAAAGCATATTCTAATTCACATATTACTAGCAAAGGTATCTGCATCCATTCTTCATCACATCTGTTCTGTTTTATATATTTTTACGGGCGCACGGACTCGTAGCAGATTGAATGAACAAGTCTGATGAAAAGTTAATAAGATTTATTCTTATCACAAGAAATAAAACAAAATGTTAAAATTTTTCCGCACAGATATTCGTACAATATCACACAGTAGTTATATATTAAATTACAAGAGCGTTAAATAGAACATAATTCAAGCGCAGAGAAAGTTAATCCGTTCTCAATCGCGAATTCGCTACAGTCAACAACAATAAATCAGTAAACAACTGAACTGTTTTCTCCGGCTTTTATAAGATTTTTAATCATGCACGAGAGCATTCTGGTATTTTCTCGAGATTTCCGGAAAGCATAAGAGATTACGAGATATATAAATAACGTCTCGTCGAGCACGAGAAAAATACTGCAATTTACGAATGGCCCTTCGTATAAAAAACGTTCAAGTTGAACGTAAAAATATTATAAAAAGTGTCCAGTAACAAATATTAGATATTTACGTATATTTTTATGTTATAATATACGTAAGTTTTACTTAAAATGTAGGTATATTTACGCGAGAGATTACTGTTCATTCATAACTTTTACGTATAATATATGTAAATTTCAGGGATTTACGTATATTTTTAGTAAAAGGTTACGTATACTTATCGCATATACATAAATTTCTCCAATTTTTTGCTTCACGTATGCGTATATATTTAGTAAAAATTTAGGTAAATCTCCCTTGTTTTTTACTGTATATAAAAGTATATATTAAACAGATATTAACGTAGATATTACCCGTATTTTATGGTACAAAATCGTATATATTTGATAGTAATTGATCTAAATCTTCCCTGTGTTTTCTTTGCATATGCGAATGTGGTAAAAATTTAGTCCGATGTCTTCTCCACTTATCCTATTAAAATGGATTATAAAAATTATTCCACATATTCCATGTATTCCGGATCTAACTTCATGATGAGAAGGTAAAAACGGTTTACATATCTGCCGTATATTTGTATATTGATAAGCGATATCGCCATACGCATCCGCTTTTAGATTAAATCTTCTTTCGGTCTCTAAATGTTTAAAAAATATCTTTAAATGGAATTAACTCAAATGAAAGTTCAAATAAACTGCAAACATCAGATAAATGATTCTAACACATCTTCAAAAAATGTTAACTGAGATTTGACAGGGGTTTTTCTTAAGAACGAATTGAATTTGCTGAAAAACTTTCAACGTTTTTCAGTATCATATCCTTGCCTCAGTTTCTCAAACAACCGCTCAGATTTCTTGAGCAACCTGGAAAGACCTATGCTTTCAAATCCTTTGTGGATAAAATAGTAGTTTACATTTAAACTTTGTTCATTTTAATTTCATTTCCGATTGCCATAAATATCATAATTTCCAGATGGCATTTTAAAAGTATTTATTCCTACCGAATTATTCATAAAATAAATAAAATTACGTATCGTTTAATTTGCATTGCATGAAGTTGCAAAAAATATATCAAAAAGAGATAAAATGAGTCATGATGACGCATATCGATTTTTATGTCATCTCAAACTTTCCAAGTTCTTATTTGTTACTTTAACGGAGGACGATGAAAATTGCAGTTTGAAAACAGGCTGACATAATCTTTAAGTAACATGTCACAAACACTCACCGTATTCGCTAACGTATGCTATCTACTATCAATTTTCCTTTGTTCTGATAATGAAACATCGTAGCAAAGAAAAGATATTGCAAACTGTTTGATTCTGAGTACAGCGAAGAGTAAGAAAAATTGGGGAAAAATTTAGATGATACCAAACTAATTTATGTTTTTAATAAGTTTAAAGGAAATAGAAGCTTATTAATTAAGTAGGTGCATTTCCTAATTGATAGGTTTATTTATAAAGCAATAAAGATTTACAAATGAGCATTTTTATGCCTCTGAGCTGAGTGATTTTAATAAATGATAAGCATTTATTAGATTAAAGAAGGGTCTTCTGATTGTTCTTCCGATTGTGATTTGCCATTTAAAATAAGGCTAGAAATTTTAATTCAAAGTATTTGCTTTGATTATATATAAAATTCTGAAAAATATTAACTTCTTCATTTCTAAGATCTTGTTAATTTTCTGCTAAATTTATATACAGTGTACTCGGGATTATCCGGGCTAATGCCGGGAAAGAAGGTCACGGTTACTGAAAAACATGGAAAATCCAAGTTATCAATTTTCATGCATATTGTATGCATTTGCTTTGTTTTCGAGAACTTTTAAATATCTGTCAGATTCAACTGCGTATTTTTCCAAATACTATTATTTTATTCGAATCCCTTTTCGTCGACGAACTCCTCCAATAATGTTTCAGTAGAGGACATTGCTATTTTAGAACTGCTGTATTTAATTTTTGGAATCTTTTTCACTTGTATTTTCAAGTATCACTCTCTGCCTCTTCTATTCTTGTAATGTTTGAAACGATATCCGAATCACTAGAGCAACTATTGAACCATTCCTCAATTTTTCGCGATCGACATTTTCGAAGCATTTTACATTATAATTTTTTGGCATACAATTTCAGTTTCATGTCAGAACCTCTTTTTTAAAAATTAAAAAGTATATATATATATGCTATAGTTACAACTTTGGTTATTGCCTCAACATTTCACAATTAGATTAATCTCAGATTTCTACATTTCACAATTAGATTAATCTCAGATTTCTACATTTCACAATTAGATTAATCTCAGATTTCTACATTTCACAATTAGATTAATCTCAGATTTCTACATTTCACAATTAGATAAATCTTTCGATTTTGTACATTTGTACATTATGAAAAAACTTTTTGGGCACTCAGATTTGAGCATGAGTGTTTTTTACACACTCTAGCGTAGAGCGAGTGTAGAGGCGTGGCAACCGCCACGCACGGGTTATCCGTAAGCCGAATAATCCGCACCCGGATAATCAAGAGTGAACTGTATTTGAAGTTTTAATTTTAGGCTGAAATAAATCTGAACTTGACGTTGAGATTTGGTAAAATTTCTTTTTAATCTCCTTAAAAGGAAGAGATAGTATAGAATAAAGTAATCTATACAAGCTCTTGTCTCTATTTTGAGGTAATTTCTACGCTTACTAGGTTTATTGAACAACAAAGCTGGCACCATTATTGTATAATCACCCATTTTAGCAATTATATTAAAACTAGTGACAACTTATAATTGCAAATTAATTATATAGCTGTGAGCATCAAATGCCCTAGAGCGACTATAACCTTAAGGGTTTGTAATTAAACAAAATTAATACCTGTAACAATACTGTCGATTATTTCGATGTAACAAATGCCAACTTCCCATTTACTGGTATAATGCTGGGGACGACACACACGGTTAAGTCAGTATATTATTTTATTTTCCAACCTTATGCAATAAACAAATCATATTTTTTCTAGATCGGTTAATTCATAGCCCAGTTAATTGGCACCCGAGATAATCAAAAATTGGCTGTATTAGAAATTTTGTTACCTTTATATTTTATGATAAAGAAAGATTATTTACATTTAAAACCATTTAACTTAATCTATTAACTGAAACGCAGATATCTAAAAAATTCTTTTGCAAATATCGTAATTAGTCATGTTATCAGAGTGCAGAAAGTTTTCAATATTAACCAAAATTACCATAGCGAACTACGCAAAGTGACTCTCCGCCGCTATTCCATTTCGCCTTTGGGCCAGCTCTTCTGCGAGCCAAATTCCTATCAAGACATATTTTTCTTTATATCTCTCTATTATATGTTGCCATATTACATTAATACTTTTTTGAATGATGATTTTGTTTACTTATTGTAAACCTATGGCTGTCTTAAATTTTAAAAGAAAAATGCTTTTTTGGCTAAAGACTTCTACTAGAATTACTAAATTATTACCTAGAACTAATGATTTATTTTCCAGGTAAAGATTTGGTTTGGAAGGTTTTTCTCAATGTCATTGTTAGTTGTATTGTATTCATATGGTAAATTATAGTACACCTATTAGGGCGTTCGCTCTTAAAGGACGGTAGCATTTCATGCATGTCTCAAAACGTATGCATGCATGTACTTTAAAAAGCATTAACAATGCAAAACAAAAATCTGAAAGGTTTCAGATTTTAAATTACGTCTAAATTGGCGTTTTTTTAATATTTTGTCCGTTACATCTATTTATTAAATATCACGTTCTTCGCATTTAAACCATTAAAATTCAGTTTAACAGCAATTAACTCAGACGAGCTCTCGCCATTCTGACGCTAGCACGCAGCATCTGCATTTACACCGCCGGACATCTATAGAACTAGCTCAACGCCAGCTGTATCTGAAGACTCTAAAATTGCACCTTCACGAGATTTTTTATCTCAATTACGAACTTTGTCACGTTAGGTTAGAAAAAGATATGCATTTTTCGTACGAGTTCTACACAGGATGTGGTTTTTATAACCTGGGTGCCTGCTGACAAGTGTTTCTAACACCTGTGTCATCAAGAGCAATATCGCAAAATAATTTTAAACTGAGCATATCTTTATAATTTCCGATACAGAGTCTCGCGAGCTGAAGATAATTTTTTTTTCTGTACAACATTGGCATTGGTCGTTTTGAAATCCTTGAGTTTGTTAATCAAAAATTCGTTAAAGTTTTACAAAATATGAAATCGATAATAAAACAAATTCCTAATTTCAAATTTGGGCTTCCACATGCCATGCCCATATTCGCAGTAGGATTCCGTCATTCGAAATTCGATGGCTTTATGTACCGTTGCTTTATCACAATGCGAGAAATATACATACATTTGTGTAGATTTTTCATTATTTAATTTCTTCAAATATAATGCAAGTCTCTAACATTTAGTGGCAACAGTTTGAAGAGTGAAACGGACATTTATAGTGAACCAGGGCAACATCGCATATCGAAAACAATAGTCCTTCAGGTACAAAGGCCCTTTGGACCTAAAAAAAAATATGCATGCTTTCATGCACGTCTCATAAAAGTGAAAAAATAGGATAGCTGATGAAAGAATTTTGTTATTGATAAAAATTTCAGAAACAATAATATAATAGAATATCTCAAAGGTTAAGCCCATTATTATAAAATGTGATCATTTTGTCTTTGACATAATTTTCTAACTAACTTTGCGTAATTTCTTTAGATCCCATATTTATAAACAATTAATTGTATATAATATAAGCAACATTAATTACCATTTTATTTCAACCTGGCGGTGTGATGATCCATGGCGAATCAGCTGTCGATGGATTGTCCTGTCGATGAAAGGGCGACGGCAGAAAGGCCAGACCCGCAAACTAAACCCATTAATTGAATCTGGAATTAAAGAATTTACAAGTAAATTTTAGTGTAAAACAAATATAAAAATGTAAAAATGTCAATTCTTTCTGATCCATTTAATTGTTATTGCGAAAAATTCTTTGCCGGAACATACATATATATATTAGAGATAAAATTATCATAAACCATACTACTGGATAATTTTACTGTTTTAGTGTATAAAAAATATATTTTTGTTTTATTAAACAAAAGGTTATATTTTGCATCTATGCTATTCTTCATGCAAACCTAAATCCTACAGAAAGTAGGATTTTAATTAGATCTCATTATTTTATTCTATGGTATACATACAAATATATTGCTTTTTTATCAGCACATTTTGAAATCAAACGCAGCAAGCAATTATTCAGGCAATAACTCGGCATTACCTTCTGAGTTAAATCTTCGCTATTACCCATCAACATATAAGATGCATCTTAAAGGTTTCTATCACAATGACATTCATTTTGTTTCCGCCTACACAACTGCTTACTACTAATATTAATTTGCTGGCCGCCTACATGTTGAGTATCTTTTTAGCTTTCCTTTCGCAAATTCTCGCTGGCATTATTTATAAAACGTTTTTATAATACTGCATTATTGCAAATCCTCATTTTTACTTTGTGTTCATTCAGTTAATACAATAATTGCACCTTATATTTGGACTAGGTATTGTTACCAATTTTGTATTTAGTTTGCTATTTTTAGTAAAATTGCAATTAAAATTATTTTATTTAATCGTGCAATGCAGCGCGTGATGAGTGTTAAGAGCCGAAAAATTAAAAATACAAGAGCAAGTGCATTTAACAGTTAATAAAAGTTTATCTCCGTAACTGATATTTAATTTAAATAAATGTAATTAACTACAATGTTAATTGTAATCTTAATTCTACGCTTTTTGGTTTCCAGAAATTGCTAGAACTCTCTCGTGCGGCCGATTTAAAAAGCTATAAATGTCAGAGAGAGAACATCTCAGCTCAGTTGTTGTTTAGAAAACTGTTGTTTGTTGATTGTAGCGAGTTCGAGGTGAGATCGGATTAGCGTTCCCTGCGCTTCGGGCGTTCTACTTAATGTTTTAGTAGTTTAAAATATAGCTACTGATTATATTACGTAATATTGAAATACTGTACGAATATTTTTGAGGAAACATTAAGCGTTGTTATATTTCTTGCGATAATAATACATTTTATTAACTTTTTATCGGACTTGTTGATTCAATCTACTAATACAAACCCGTACGTACGCAATATTATAAAGAAAGAATGGATTACATTTTCCTTAAACTTTATTCCAGTTTTTATGGTACTACATTAGAGGCATGCTATCAATATATTTAATATTTTTTTTATTTATTACATTAAACATTTTAGTACGTGAATTTAACCTTTTAACTGTCATGCCCGAGATTGGTGTTCGAAAATGTCACGCCCGAGTATTTCTCGGGGTAGTTTTTTTTTTTTTTTTTTTTTTTTTTTTTTTTTGAGTGCATCGTATTGTCATACCCGAATATATATCGGGAGATGTTGATTTCGGCTACATTTGGTTTTTCCAATAAAAAAATTTGACAATTTGTGTACCCAAATCATCAAAATAACTTGACAGTTAAAGGGTTAAACATATGTTCTTCCCCACCTACCCGATGACGAGATATATTCAGTTTTATCTGTGTTCCATCATTTCTTTTATCTTTTCCGAAAACTTAAATTATAAGGGAAATATGGCTTATATATTTTGGCATTGTTTTATCAGCCCAAAACATTATTAGCCTATAAGTAGGATTTTGTCTTCGTTCAATATAAATGACATATCACTTTTCAAATTGTTGCCGCGAAATACTATGCTCCCGTATTATTTTTAAAGAAATTAGATGACTAAGAATCTTTATATATGTTCCTCGCATTGTGGAAGAAAAAGGTCAGTCATCAAATTTTAAATAACGCAGTGGCCCTTCCAATATATGCAACTGGAAATCCGAATTTTGAATTTGTTTTATTATTTATTTTGACAGTTTTTTAAACTTTAATGATTTTTGTTTAGCAAACTCAACGATTTGAAAGAGAGTAGGAAGAACACTGATAGAAATAAAACACCTTTATCTCCAGAGAAGCGAGTCTGTTGACATTCGGTAAAATGTAAGATAGTTATCTTCCAATTTTAATTAATAATCTCGGCTCTATCAAAGAAATGTGTTGCCGTGGTTGGAAACAAAATGCTTTTATCTTCCATGCTTCAATGTTTTGCCATTCAATGAAAAGAATATTGTTTATACTATAATAATGATTTAATTTTATTTATTTAAGTAAATATGTTTTTAAATCACTAAATGTCTAATTAGAAATATTTATGAAATTACAGTAGCTGGACTCAATAAAATTGTTATATTTTCTTTTTTAAATCTTCTGACAGAACGAACGGCTAGTTTTTTTTTTTTTTTTTTTTTTTTTTTTTTTTTTTTTAAGAAAATAATATAAAAAATATAAGTTCTAGGTTCAACTGTTCTACTAGATCTAATTGTACGCTCGGAATCGTATGAAACAATTCTTGCTCTAACTGTGTGGATTCATGATCCATACAGTTCTGGATCAATTCTAGCTTAATTTGGTATCATAACGGCACTATTTGAATTAAGCTACAGTTGTTTAGACAAACATAAGTCTGGTCGTATTACTTCAACTTGTTAAACATTTCTTTTGATTGACATTAAAGAAAATGCTAACTTCCCTGTACAAACTTACCGGTTTAATTCATTATTTAAAGTTAGGAATTCAAATAATCTTACTTACGCACCACCTCGTAAAAATCAGCCCAAATATTGCACTGTGTAATCTATAGTCTCACGGCCAAGAGAAGAAAATTCGCCAAGCTTACATCACGATACCAGCACCTTACTTTTAGTAAGCCGGAGCTTAAACTATTATGTATAATAGTAGAATTCGGATTCAATGTTTTTTTTTAAGTTTGAGTGGCTTCTGTTTGTCTCTCCCCGCAGTGAAATGAACTCATTTTCCTAACATACTAGGTCAACTTTCATTTCGTCGTAAACGCATAGCAGACTGTACTTGTACTTATGCATTACTTCGCGCTCACCAGCCGTCAACCGATAAAGTCGCTAAACACTGCAATTTAATTCCGACCAACGGGTTGGCTCCATTGGTGTTATGTGGTTTACCGCATGTGTGACGTGTATACAAGCCAGAAGAATAGTCCTCCACAATGGCATTCCTTCCCTTAGGGCTGCTATCGCACATCCATTTGTTTTGAAAGAACACAGTTTGGAATAATTTTTCTGCTTTGTCACAACAGCCAGTCATCACTGATCACCTTGGGGTTAACACAGGTTAAACTGGTTCTCCATTACAAACAAGCTAATAGCATTCGAAGCCGATAGCTGATTGGTTGAAAACTAACAACTTACAATTTTTTTTCGAAAGAAAGGAAAAAAAATCGCGCGTATTTCTTTCAATAGTAAACCAGGAAAAAAAATTGTCCGTAATAGTTGTTCGTGTGAAACAAATGCGTGTGTGATATCGGCCTTAGGCGGATAGCCCTAGAGCAGCGGTTTTCCAACTAACTTATACCATCTAAACAAAAATTGAAAACTTTCGTACTCCCACTACATTTTACAATGATTATTTTTCAATTTCTCAAGTATTAAAAGAAGTATATTTTACCATTTGCACAATCTGTTGATTATTCGTATTAAATATGCACACATAAAGAGAATTCGATTAAAAATTGGTTACCATTTTAATAATCAAAATATAAGTTATAATACTTATGAAAAGTGAAGGAATTTAAGTGTGAAATTTGGGTCTTTGTTTTAAGAGATATATGTTTCTTTATGTCTGGTCTTATTTCAATTCGTTTTAACCGTAAATTAGGATCCTCTTTTAATTTCGTTTTGTATTTATTTTTCAAATACAACACGGAAGAAAATCCTTGTTCACACAAATAGTTTTTGCAAAAAGCCAATAAAAATTTAATACCTTTATTTGAAATGCCTTAAATTGTTTTTCGCTTCAGCCACAGTAAGTTAAATACATGAATAAATAAAAGTATTGCATATCATGTATATTCTCTGAATAAATTTGGAAACTGTGCATTTAGAGCAACGGCATATGTATAAAGCCTTATTTTTAAAAAAGACAAAAACATCTGTGAGAAAAGCAGCATCTAGAAAGAATTAATTGATGTTTCTTATTTCAATAAATGATCATACAACAAAAATGGTATAACGCTATAAAAATTAATAGCAAATATAAAGTTCCGGGTTAGGCTATAAGGCTATAAACATATGTTTCTGTAAAAAAAGAACTAATCTGAAAATCGAAACATTTTGTCAATGCATTAGTCAATAGATGAGTTTAGAAGATTATACTTCAGGATATAAACTATAATGAAATAAAATTTTATTTTCTAAGCAAAATACAAACACTATCTGCGGAAATAATAAATAATTTTCATATTGGTGTTTCTAGACAGAAAAAAGCATCTTTCAGTTTTAAAAACATATTATCAAGAACAACAGCAGAAATTAGCTCTGGGCTTATGTATATGCAGAGGTAAAATGTATAACGCGTTATTATGCTGTTAAGAGTAAAATAATTGTAATAATGAAGTTTTACGTTGTTAAGAAACGTAATATTAAAACTGGTCAACTATTGGTCAGAAAAGTTTCTTAATAACTATTTAGACAGTCTCTAAAATGGTATCACAGGAATCAAAAGTTCTTGTCTTTAATGGACTTTCTTTTGGTTGATGACTTCGCTAAGCCTTTCTGGCATGATTCCAAAAGTGCTTTTTTCCCTTGATTTTTTTTTTCTTTCTTAAGTAATTTTACTCCAAACGTCCGTTTTTGCAATTCTGAGCTTTCTTTTTGCTCCAGATGTCGTGTTTTCTTAAATTTACAGTCGACTTTTTCCGTACACACTTTATGCGTTTCAAACCTGAAGTTTATGTGAAATGTAAATGTAGTGACTTCTACACTTAGTATGCTACACCTTTCTTGCCATTTCTTGCTGTATATTGATCATAACCTTACTGAAAGGTAAATAATCCGCTGAGCCTTAGCTTCGTAACTCTGTCATGCATAGCAGCTTTAAGAGTAATTTAAACGCTTGTGGTGATGTAGTTTACACCAAATAAACTTCCCAGTTTTCTGCCTTACGTTTGTTAGAAAAATTCTGCATGCAGCAGTCAAAAGAATATATTTATGCAGAGAAAGATTTTGAAAAATGCGTAAGATTCTTGCTATAATTTAAAGTGTTAACATCTAGAACGAACAAGGCAGTCATACTACTTATCATCCCTTTGCCTTTCAACCACAGATATCACAAACACCAAGGTTTAAAATAAACTTGTTTATGACGCCTCTCAATTTCATTTTATACGAAATCAGAAATGTAGCAAAAACAGTATCTGCAGTAAAACCACAGAAAAAATATTCATGTCAAATTAAATGTGAAAACGAAATAAGCATGTGCCTAAATAAAGCTTTTCTTGGAGCTCTTAAATATTTGCGCAGCAAGCGCGGCTTGCCGAAGCTAGAGCCGACTACTTAATTTCACTAGCAAGGAAAGGTAGCAGAGTCATTATCAGAGAATCAAGAGCTCTGGGCTTATGTACATTCTAACTGGTTTTTTGGCTTAAATTGTCAAAGGTAGAAGTCAAAATAAATGCAAATAAATAAGATTATCTAATTGATTAACATAACACCTTACTAATAGTTTTGTGATATAACTGCAATTTTTATTTCCTTATTTAAAAAACGTATGCTGAAACATTGCACTTTTCTCAGATTTGACCCTGTTACCTCATATACTTTGGTTTTATAGTTTTTGCATATGATTATTCGAATTAAATAATAGACGAATTTCAAACGTATTATTTGTTTTAATTTATTTTCCACTGCTGCCTCTACTTGTTGCTGTTTTAAGCGCACAACTGGATTAGAATCTGAACTGTTTCTTACATTGTATCTGTTTGTTGTATATATATATATATATATATATATATATTCTCGCCTTTTCGTAATTACTCACAGTGGTTTATTGCTTTTGTAAAATGGAAAATCTATTCCAAGTTTGATATGCATTGATTTTAAATTTTCTATATAATTTAACACAAACACTCGCGCATACAAATATATATGTATAAATGTGATGAAAAAGAGCCCCGTAATGTTGATAGCTTAGAACGCAGATCCATATTGAAGAAGAAGAATTCTGATTCCGTAGAATACTAAAATATTAAATCCCTAATGACTAGAAAATTTGGCAGATTTAATTTTTATTTTAGTTGGCATTTCAGGACGCACTTCACGTGGCACTCTAATCGTGCCTATCTGAGAACATTTACATTTTTGATACTGCTTCGATGTGAAGAGATCAGAGAGAAATAACGTCTTAATTTTGTGCATGTACTGAAACTTTTAACCAAATTTTAGGTGAAACTGCCGTATTTTTCCACTGTGTAATGTCATATGAATAATGTAGAGAAACGAAGCTCGCCTGAAAATAAGAATACGGGGCAAGTCTATTTAACATTGAGCAAATGGCTATCTCGTTAGTTTGACCCTAAAGATAACAGTGAAATTAAGACATGAATAGATGAATTATTAAATGAGGGTATAATAAAACTGTCCTTCAGTCCTTTTGCTGCACCTGTAACTTTAGTTTATAAGAGAGATGAACAGGCAAAAACTAGATTGTGTATTGACTATTGGAAACTTAATCAAATTACTAAAACAGATTCTGAACCTATTCCTAGAATTGATGCTATCTTAGATCAATTAAGGAATGAAAAAATATTTTCTACGTTAAACCTAGCATCTGGTTATTGGCATATAAAATTAAATGAAAATGATAGCTGAAAAATTTGCATTTACTACAGATTTTGGTCTTTATGAATTCAATAGCTTACCTTTTGGTTGGAAAAATTCCTCAGCTGTTTTCCAAAGAGCTCTTAGATAAATTTTAAACAAATATCAGATTCAATTTGCCTTAAATTATTTTGATGACATTAGTAATTTCCCCAAATTTTGATGAACATCTTAAAACATTTTAATATAACGTTTGGCATATGTGAGAAAGATAATATAAAACTAAATCAATCTAAATGTAATTTTGCTAAAGAAAAAATAAATTTTCTAGGCTTCGTAGTTCAAACAGCAAAATACCATTCCAGTAGTGCAAATATTAAAGTTATTATAAAATTACAGCCTTCTAAAAATGTTGAAGAACTAAAACGAGTTTTTAAACGTGTACCATAAATTTATTCAAAATTATGCAAAAATTAGAGCTCCTTTAACAAATCTACTTGAAAAATGATATTCACTATTAGTAGAATAATGAATGTCAAATAGCTTTTCAAAATTTGAAAATTGCATTGATTTCAAGACCCATTATTTTAATCCAAAAATATTCTTGCCACGTATTTGTGGATGCATCTAAAGAAGCTGTCAGTGCAGTTTTAAAACAAGAACACCCAGATGGCAACCTACATCCAATTGCTTTTCATGCTAGAAAATTAAGGTCTTATGAGAAAAACTAAGTCATTACTGAATTAGAGTGTTTAGCCATTATTGATGCCATAGATAAATTTTATTATTATTTACATAGTAATCATGTTACTGTTCATACTGATCATGCTGTATTAGTTTGGCTTAAGAATATTAAACATCCTACAGGTAGGTTATTTAGATGGTCTTTGAAATTATCTATGCATGACTTTGATAATAAATATGAAAAAGGTTCTACTAATGTTGAAGCTGATATGTTAACTAGAAATCCTATTTGTCAGCATTTAAGATTGCAAGTTAATTTATTATCATTAGAAGAAATAAAAGAATATCAAAATATAGATAATGTTTGCAATCCTAAATATCAGAAAGTGAATGATGTGTTAACGATTAAAAAACAAGGACTGTATAAAATTGTAATTCCAATGTCTCTTCGTACTAAGTTACTTGAAAAAGCACATCAACAATTTGGTCATATTGGCGTGTCTTCAATGCTAAATTTTTTATTTCCTCAATATTATTGGCCAGGAATTGTCCAAGATGTTAGAAGTTATTGCAAATATTATAAAGTACGTCAAAGTAACGAAAAGAATAAACAAGAAATATTTGGGTTAATGTAAGCTTTACCTTTAGTGAAATTTTAGTGAACCTTTTGATGTATTGTCTATTGATCATGTTAGTTTTTTAAATTACTGTAATTCTACTAATAAATATATTCACATTATTATTGATCATGCTACTCGTTGCATTTTGACTTTTGCTTCTAAAAATGTAATTACTAATACTTATATAAATTTTTTAAGACAGATTTTTCAAATTCGAGTACCAAAGAAATTTTAAGTGATAGAAATGCTCCTTTTACCTCTTCAAAATGTAAGCACTTTTTGAGAAAGCTTAATGTAAAACAATTATTAACTACTGCTAATAGGTCCTAAACTAATGGTAAAGTTAAACGAGTTAACCAAACAATTATATAACTAAGTTAAATATAAATTAAATTCTTATCAGGGTCATATAGCATGGACAAAATTATTACCTCAGGTTACTGAAGAATATAATCATACACCTCATAACAAAGTTCCCACCATAGTATTTAATGTAAGGAATATTACCTTATGATTCTCTGCTTGAAAAATCAAGAAGTATATCAACCAATTGAAGAATCTAGAACAATTGCGAAAAAAAAGTTCAAACGATTATCATGGTGTAAATAAAGAAAGATATGATACCCATTTATAAACTTAGTAACTTTAAAATAGGTGATTTAGTGAAGTCACTAATTCTCTAACTAAAACGTAATCAGAAATTGTTCATTCAACCAGACTCAGACCTTTTAATCCAGCTCGAAATTTAAATTAACTGTTATAAATAGTAGAATCAACTTTTTCTGTGCAAAACTAATTTATTTTAAATTTCTAAATTCTGCATTAAAATTTTACTTTCTCGATTATGACATTTTAAAACCTGATCAATACTTTAAAGTCTAATTAGGACGATTTATTTTTCATGATTTTGATTTTTCCCCGTCTGGCTCCTTTCCTATCCTGCCTTTCCTTCTTCCCAGAGTTTTTTCTTTCAAAATCTGTTGTAAATGTCCCCCATAGCCCAGGAGATGAGGAGAGGAAAAAATCTTAACCCCACATTTTGAAAATCTGGATTTAATACCAGATTCTCATTCAAAGACGATATATTTTTATTCTTTTTTCCGACATGAGTTTTGAAATTATGTGTATTACTTCTTGCATCCTCTCTTTAGGGAGGATGCAATAGGTGATAGCACACGCCCGCTGTCCTAACACCCCCTAAAATTTTATTGCTTTGTTTGTTAGGAGATTCAGCTATGATTATGCTTTTATTTTTTAATATTTTCTTTACCAGTCACGATCCTCTGACCATAGTTTAGAACACAACTGCAACCACACACACACACGTACATTTTGCATAATTTTAAAACAAAATGCTTAATTTCTTTGTTCTTATTGTAGAATAATATTCAATCATATTTTTGAAAAAATAAAAAGACTTTTTTAAAAGAAAAAAAATTTAAATTATACGAGTTATTTGTCTTAAATTTCAGTTTGAATTTTGTATAATGCTGTATTTTATTAATTAATATGAAAGATTTTGGGGGGGGGAACTTTGAGAACAATGCAATGCCAAAACCAGTTACTTTTTTTTGAACAACGGAAGTTTCTTGATATATTGTATTAAGCGTCTTCCAACCATCAGCAGGCTGATACGCCGATTCTAGTGGAGAAGACATGCCAAGCAATCGTCAAAGTATTATTGTGTTATTCAGTATTGTATTATATTATTATGTTTTTATATTGAACTTTTTATTGTATTAAATATATGTTTTCATAATAAGAACTTATTCAAGCAATCATGAATTGAGTTTGTCCATATGAAAGTTGGCAGCTCAATCTGTATTACAATGGAAATATTTTCATCAACAAAAATCTGAAAGACTTTTATTAAATATTTACTTTGTGAAAACATTTGTACATTTACCTTGCGGAACTATTTTCGTCAAGAGACTTTACAGCTTTTATGTTGGACAGTTTTTCAAAGGACTTGAAAGACTTCACAAATTATATTTTGTGTTAATTTATTGTTTAGAGAGTTAATTAATTTATTATTTAGTTAATTTGTTATTTAGTTTATTTATTTCTAAATTAGTTGTTTAAGTATTTCATAATCTGTGTATGAGAAAGGTCATGAACAATGACATGGCATAGGAAAACCTGCGGGCTATGTCCTCGTGTCTTTCCTCATATGATAAACTTTCTCTTGCTTCGCTAATGCTTTTTATTAGCTCTCTCAACCTTTCTTTTGAAGAAGGGATATGTAAGATATGACAAATAACGATGGCTGCTTTAAGAAATGATTGGCGACTACAAAATAACTATTCCAGGTTTTATGTTCTCCCCCTCAATTCATCTATTATCCCTAATTCGAGAACTTTCCATGTTACATAAAGCTGCTTGAAAAATCTAACTAAAACTGAAAAAAACTAATCACAGCTTCTAGTACTTTCTGCATCTACCAGGTATAAATACTGCTTGCAAAACAACAACGTCATTCCTTTTCCTCGCTTCCTACCATGCAACCAACTCTGCGCCACCGCTTATGCTGTCCTATCCAAAATGCTTACGTCGTACTTTTAAAACACGTGTACACTACATACGTTAATAAGATATGTTAAGAAAATTCAGAGTTATATTTTATTACGGGTTAATTAACGAATTCTGACTCTTCTAATAACCACTATAAGGGCTTACTTATGATTTCATCCTCTTTAAGATTAACATTTCTTTAATCTAATTCGTGTTTTACAATGACAACTTATTTAAAAACATTTGTTGCAAAAATATCTTTTAATTTTTAATTATGGACTTTAATAATATTCGAACGTTTTTTAAAGGCTTGCAAGTAAATAATTTTATGACTAACTTACTTGTGATTCTTTAGAGCACGGTTTCTTAAACTGTCGAAACGAAAACGTTTCGACGCGTTCTTTTCATAATATAAACCTTCATTTTCTTTGCTTTGCACGCGATGTTGTCATTTCCTCTCTTACGTATTTAAAACATTTACATTGTTCTATGTCTTAAAATTAGAAATTAAAGTTAATGACCTAAAACTGCAATAGTATATTACAGTACAAGAACAAATATTGACAGTTTCACTCATGCGTGTGTCGGATTTGCGCAATACATATGGGGGTCCCACAAAATTTTTGTAAATGCTATGGGGTCATGGGGGTCGCGGAAAAATCTCAGTGATGAAAAGGAGTCGCGACTGAAAAATGTTTAAGAAACCCTGCTTTGAAGTATATATCATGTAATTAATTACAACACACACTGAAGTTTACAATATACTTGTTTGCTTATTATAAAAAGATCGTATAACACCTTTGTTTTTACTAATCTTTTTGTGATTGGTATGGATCTTTAAAGAAAACGCAATAATAATTCTCGGTTAATTTTAGATCTCCATATTTAGAAATGCTTTGAAATATTTGCAATGAAGTTTTAAAAAATTTAACAAAATTTTTGCTATAGTGTAAAGGTTTAATGTTTTCTTAAATAAATGTAAATTAAAATCGCTGGCTGCCTAAATTGCAATATTTCGAAAATCTCTTTAAACTATCAAAACTTTTTTTTAAATTTACTTTTTGTAGTTTAATTCAGTTCTCTTAGTAGGAGTTTCAAGTACGATCGAACTTTTATAGTCAAATATCCCCACCCTCAATTGTAGGCCAACAGACGATTTCGGCTTGGCCACTACTAAGGCTAGATGTGGTGGTCACTTTATTAAGGTGGCACCTAATGGGAAAGCCACTTTTGCTTCTTATGAAGGGACGGACAGTTATGACCATGCCTTCTCCGGAATTTGAACACGGGCCCTTTGGTATCGCAGTCGGCTCCCCTAACCACTCTACCGTCTGCCTGCTAATTAGGTTCCACCCAGATTTAAACTCGGATCGCTGGATCCGGAGTGCTAACCATTTTTAGCAAACCGACAATGAATTAGGTAATCTACAGTTTTACAGTTTTTTTTTTAATAAAAATAGATTATTATCGTATTGGTCAATTAATTATAACTGCAGATTTTTTGGCTGTGTGATTTTTTGCAATCTTATAAAAAAATTTCCTCAGAGCATTTTCTTTTGGTTAGCAGAACAAGCTGACACTTGTATGATCCTTTATTTGACTGTCAGGGAGAATGTAACTGATTTTTCTTGTTTCTCTCTCCAAAACCCTAACAACTGTACTGTGATTTCTGAAATTCTTGTAATTGTATCTAATAATATTTGACAGCTCCAAAATATATTTTAAATAAACTTCTAAATAATTCAGAATTGAATTCAATTACCTGAAGTACCTAATAATTTAATTTAGAAAGCGCCACTATGTCGCTAATAAAATACGTGTATTTCAAGCATCTTCATAATTAAATTAGTAAAATATTTCAGTAAATATTATTGTTGGTTTTACGTGTCCCTTTATTATGATTAATGTTTTCAATTATCTTAGAAAGGCATGTTATATTGCTTAACTTTGCCAAGTTTGCGTACCATTTTTTATCATGTTATTCACAATAATGCCTAGATGAAGCTTTTGCACATAACTCTACATTAAGTTTACCGAAAAAACGTTGTTGTAATGTTTTACAGTTCCTTGAGAAATTATGCCCAAAAGGTAAAACTCTTTAATATGTAAGGAAAAACAACTTTAATATCTCGTCTACAGCTCCCTCTCCTGACAACTTATTAATCACGGATAGTGCTGTATATATTTTTAAGTGAACCAAAGAAATTGCTTTGCTTTCATTTCCTTTGCGATCCCCCAAAGCCATCCAAAAACAGCATTTTGCATCTTTGATGTCTAAACTTGAGTAAATAATATCCCCCGACTCAGAGTTTGTCTAATGCATTAAAATACGAGGTATTTTCGTTCAAAAGCTGAGGGGAAATTTTTTCATTTTCGCATTAAGGGCAACGCGCAAAATTGTTAAAAAGTTTTAAGATTCGGGGGAATATGATTTATGGCGCATGTCTTCTCAATGCAGGCACCTGACTCTTCGATGCTGTTCCTCATTACATGCCTAAACGAATTATATGAAATATGGTGCCAAAATATGCAATTCTGTAAGCTGCGGGTGCTAAGTGATCTCTAAGTCTTAAAAAATGTGCACAAGAAAATAAAGCAATTTCTCCTGCCTAATATGTTTAAGAATGCCATTACAAGTTATACATGAAAGCATAAAATACATAAACTAAAATCCTAGAACCATATCATAAATACGAATTACGGTATGTTTTTAATACCAAACTTTGAAGCATTTTTATGGAACAAGGAGAGAGCAATAATTAAAATGAATGAAAATTATTTTGAAGTTTTTAAACTTGACTTCTATGACTTTAAATATAAATTCATTTTTATTAATTATATTTAATAACACAATAATTTAATTATTAATATGATAATCTATTTCCTTATGTAATAATTTATTTAATGCTATAGTAATTTATTTAATAATCTAAAAATTATTTAATAACATAATAATTATTTCATAGTATAAGAATTTATGTAATAATATAATTTTTATTATTGATGTTATAATAAAACTCTACATCAAGTAAGATAAAAATGCATTCAATTAATTTCTCTATATATAGCTTTATCAATATGTAATCTTTTCACATTAATTCCCATAATGTGATTGTAATTATCAAAAATTGTAATTTGCGCCAGAAATGATTCATGGTATTAAGCTTAAAACTAATAAACTAATATAGATATATTTAGTGATTTAATATAATCTTATCAAATAATAAGCCAGCAACTAAAAGGAAAAAAAAAAAAAAAAAACACGCCAATTCATAATTCATTTTTGTTCCATAAATTAATTCTTAAAAGAATGAACTTTTGCAAAACTGGTCATACCTTTTCTTGCTCTCAAGTTTATCAAAACACTATTTTCATGCTTTGTTTTTTCGCGTGTTGAAAGTTTAATTTTATATAAAATGAGATTTAATCATATTTTGTGGGGCTAAATATGATTAATAACATGCTGATTAAACTTTACATGTAAAATTTAACTCCGAATTTATGAATATAAAAGTTCACACATTTTTAAATTCAAAGTGTTTTATGTGTGTTACTTCACTGGATTTGAGTCGATATGTGATAATCGACTCAAATCCAGTGAAGTAAGAAATACTTATTAGAAGTAAGAGACTGTATTCAGGTGATTAAAATACCGCCACTTGAAAACTTAGTTTCTTAGAAACAAAATCAATTTCAGAAAATACAGAAATACCAACTCTTCAAGAAGTTCGCACATATAAACTATTAAAATATAATTTGCTTTTTCTTACATATTAAATTATCGAAAGCCAAAGGATTAGCATTGAACTTCGTAAAAAATCCAAATTTGCAGCAGAAACATTCAGCTCAAATATTTTCTGAAAATTGCACTCAATTGAAGAACAGTTTTTGAGTTTGTAAAGAATAATTTAAGATATTTTCAGTGCATTTTAACTTTCCATTTTAATCAGTTACAGTAAACGTCATTTACTTTCACATGAAACTGTTTTAAAATGATTACTTCAAACCGTCCCTGTTACCATAATACAACTTTGTAACTTCTATCAATTTCAATATCTCACTGTAAGTATCAAAATCTTTCCCGAATTATTGTCCCTACATATATGAAATGCGTTTGAATTTTCCAATATAAATAATTTGAAACGGAAAAGGGGGATAAAAGTATACTAGAACCATATCATAAATACGAATTTTGGTTTGTTTTTAATACCAAACTTTGAAGCATTTTTATGGAACAAGGAGAGAACAAGATTTTCTTTTAAAGCTTGGTGTTAAATTATTTTTAATATTTATATATAAATGACATCAGTCTTATAGATATGTATTCAAAAATACCTAGAGGATCGCCTTTAGGATTTAATAATGATTAGCAAAATCGGAATCACCTCAAATAGCAAAGTGATTATTTTTTGTATGCATTTTAATGATTAATTGAAGATTTAAGCTCATAAAACATTTTTTTTCTTTTTCTTGATAATTCTTCTAAGATTAAAAAAAAGAAAAAGGAGATCACTTTAATTTCATAAATTAAATCTGGAAAAGCATACTCTTCGAAAATAATGTAATCCTACGTAGATATAATTAATTTTCTTTCTAAGATCTGAAACTGATGAAAAATAAAATTTAAATCATTAATTCAATTACAAGTGTCGTTAATGTTTATGGAGGAAAAAAGAGGAAAATTTGGTATCATGCTACAACAAATTGTTTCATTAAACGTTTTTATTAATATGCCTAATTAGCAGAAAACTAATTTAAAATTCTTCTGATTTTCGCGTTTAAGAATTATAATTGATGGCACCTTTGTATGATTTTAATAATTTTGTTTAACATTCTTTCTTACATATCAAAGCAAAAGCCGGGAGGTAACGTTGAAAAAAGGCAAGAATGAAACTGAATAAAAAAATATTTTCGAAAGCCTACAAAGTTGAATTAATTTGCACATCCTTTCTTCATTTACAGATGGAGTATTACTGCCACTAAACCACCGTCAGAAAATAAATCATGGTGGAACGTTAACCATACAAGGGGTTCAACGATCTGCTGACAGAGGAGAATATAGTTGCTCCATAAAGAATCCTGATGGACAGACCGCATCTGGATCGACCTACGTGTCAGTTGTAGGTGAGTAAATATGCCTTACATGTCGTAAAAAAGTAATGATGCTTTCGGTTTTAGCATGGATCTGCGATTAATAGATGGGTGTACGTTTTTCATGAAGGAATTTTGTAAAGGCTTCTAGCATTTGTAAGGATTTAGTGCTAGGGAATGTGAAAAGAAATCCTGTTGTTTTTGAGTTCCTAAAACCAAAAAATATTAAAAAAAAAAGGGGGGGAGGGGAGAAAGAAAAAAAAAGGACACAAGCACTTATTTTATTCTTTAAATTAATGTTATGTAAGTAGATAATTAAAGGAAATGTGACCGGTTTAGACTGGTATGCGTAAACATTGAAAATGAGTAACAAAGTAAATAAAATAGCATTTGTTTAAATTGCTATTATTATTATATAAACCAAAATATTGTTAATATTATACAAGCCAAAAATTTTATAAAGCAACTTTGTCAAAATAGGCATTTGTGAAATTTCAGAATATTCGTACCTGAAATAAATGGGCAATCTTCACGGAAATAGCAAATGGTGTATGTCAGGAACCTGTCTGATTACCCAAAGCTGAAAGTATGTAATAAATGTAAACAGCTCAAATGCAGGAAAATTCTATCTAAGGAAAAAAAATGCTCACATATTACTTCCTTCTACAAAGTAAAGGAAATATTGTGATCATGAAAAATTTCTGGTATCATATTTCAACGGAAATATCCATTTTGACATATCCCGAATAAACTTTTACTAGTTTTTGCGAGACATTTTTACTTACAAACAGAATAAAGGACATCTTTTTCCAAAACGAATTGTAAAGTGGATCTAAAATGGATTCAAAAGGGACTCTTTCGGGATGTCTGTACGTATGTACCTACACATATATGAATTTCGCATAACTCAAAAAGGATTTGTCTTTGAAATTTTGAATATGGGACTGCTGTAATATGTAGCTGTGCAACTTCCATTTTATTGGCTATCAATCGTCTAATAGTTATATTAAATATATATAAACTCGTATATATATAT
This sequence comes from Stegodyphus dumicola, assembly GCF_044657685.1. Classification (NCBI taxonomy): domain Eukaryota; kingdom Metazoa; phylum Arthropoda; class Arachnida; order Araneae; family Eresidae; genus Stegodyphus; species Stegodyphus dumicola. Next base: position 89,364,250 of record NC_140772.1, on the reverse strand, counting down.
ATTTAATATAACTATTTAATATAACCAAAAACTAGTATTTAATATAACTATTTTATTTTAAGAAAGTAAGTTTCGCTTATATTTCCAAACTATAAACTTAAGTGGTGCACATTACCATTTAAAATGATGTAATATTACAAAACCACATGATGAACGTTATATCCTTTTCTGTATTGTGTTAAAAGTAAGAAACATATCTACTACATTAGTGTGTTATCATCTGTTCTTAGAAAACTATGGAATGACATCAGTCATAAATTTTACGTTAAATATTTCTTGTGTGAAATATATAATAACATAAGATTAGTATGAAGGTAAGAAAAATAGGTTTGTAATGGCGTGAATGTTACTGAAAAAAAATCTACAATACGATGTGTCATTAAAAAATATAATAAATAATAATTGTGAATACACTTGATGCCTTGAGATTTGTTTTCATTTCGAAATATTTATTAGAAGAAGGAATATAAATTAAAATTTTAATTTACGATTAAAAATATGCAATTATTGCAATATATGGCAATACATCAATCCTAAAAGTTGCTAAAAATTGGAGTTATTCTAGAACAGATAAATACAGCACAAAAGAAAGGATTTGCTCATCGCATCAGTTGGTAAATATAAATGCGCAAAATCAGTATCTAGGTAATTATAATTCAAAATGAGTGTACAAATTTAAAATATATCACTAGTATATAAATTCGTAGCTCATCGTTATGTTGGGTGGTAAATGATACGGCACCAAATGTTACGTGCCTTCACTGAGAAGTCACAAAACAAGTTAAATTGGCAAGTATCTATCATGTGATGAATTTAGATTTGCGTTGTATAACTTTTATCTCCACATAAAATACCAAAACAATCCAAAAGATAACTGGTGAAAATCATGCATAAAAGGACAAGGCAATATCAATAACAACATACAAAATTTAATCCAAATAAAGATCTAAAATAGTTATTCTTCCTTAATATTAAGTAAACAATTTAGATTATGCTATTCCTACTCTCGAGAGTAATAAAAATTACTATTATACATTTTCAAAGATATAAACCATAACCTATTTCTTTCATTCATAACATAATACTTTCAGATAAACCGGACATAATAATATTTGTGATAACCAGAAGCCATAGGTAATTCTTTCTTTAGTATTTTAACAAATTAGAGATATATATTTTAACACGCTAATATAAATATTATATAGGATTGCACTTTAAACAATTAAAAACGCTCTTTACTTATACCATTTTTCATTGAAAAGTTAGCAGATTTATAATTACCTTACTTAGATTTTCAATTAATCAGAGTAAATTTCAGATAATACGTATTGCACACAATTTTCAATTTAACAATTACTGCTATTTTTCACACGAATAACAACAAGAAGAACCTTTAACTAATACGTTAAATTTTGAATTCTTTCATTAATGCATCTGACCGGGATCCACCAAGAATTAATAAAGAAACTACGGCTTTAATATTGTTAAATTACTACTGATGAAATAAATTTCTAAGCGCAACCATTTAACTCACTAATCCGAAATTAGGAAAAAAAGGAAGGAATTAAGAATTACTCTTAGGAAGAAATTAATTTACTTTACATTTTTCTAGTGTAATACAAATAAACTTAGTGTAATACAAAATAAAAGTCTTATCTGTGACTCTTAGCAGGAATGCTAGTCTCACCAACAGGAAAGTCAGGTCAAAAACGAACACATCGCCGCCGTCCCCGCCGAAGAATCTAAGACTGGGAAAGATGTAGTGTTCCTACGAACTTCGACAATGGAAAAGAAGTTCTAGCTATGCAGGAGGCATCATCTCTGTTAACGCGACGTCCTTACCGGTCCGGGTTATTCCAGCTAAACAAGACCCCGATGATAATGGCAATCGTTCTCTCGACTAAGAAAAGCTATTTAAAGAGAAAGCAGAATTACAAAAACAAATTTCATTTGAATTTCAAATACGCTGCTGTAGAAGAAGGTTGAAGGTGTAATGAAAATTTTCTGCCGGACGCAATCTACCCGCCATTGGGCAAAGCTACCCGTATAAATTCGGTGCTAAACATTACAGCACTCCAAGGCGGATCTAAGCAAAAGAAGACAGCAGTGCAGAAAGAGATCGAAAAACGCGGGCTCCTGCATTTTGTTGCGAAAGGGCACCAAATGCGCCAAAACTCACCCAAAATGGGGACAAACTTCGACAAACAACGCCCCACAGAAAACAGTAGAAAAAATCTTACTTTTCATCCTGACAGTTTAACTCATTTCACCCTAGAACACCAAAAACCTCCAACAAGCACCCCGCAAAAAGCAGTAACCATAACACCCCACCGGATATATGTGTGACTTTGGCCTTATCTCGTTCTCAAAACAGCTTAAACGTGACAAGAAGCGCAGTTCTTCCCCCTTTCTAAAATTCTGCTATTTTTTAAAGTGGTATTTTTATTATATTAAAGTAGCCACTTCTAAATGGAATATACTTGTAGTAAACTCTTAGTTATTGGGGTGTGCTACCAGCCACATGATTCACAAACAGTGGGAATTGGGGACTGATATTGGGCTCTACCAGAAACCTTATGTCGTGTCCAGTTATCATTTAATAGGCACTACTTCGCATAATAAGACGTACCTGTCGAATAACAGACTAGCAGCCATTGTGTACAATGGTTCACTGACACCAATGCCCTGGCAAAGCACCGAGCGTACGGTATCTATAGTCCTAGACACAACTGAAGGTAGACTCCTAATTATCTCGGCTTACTTCCCACCTAGCCGAGATTTCGACTCTGCTCTTCGAACTAGATTACTTGAGTACCTTTAATTACTATCTGTTGGTTGGTGATTTTAACGCCTCTAGTGAACTCTGGGACGCACCAAGAGAAGATGTCCGATCTGCACCGGTAATTGACTTTATCGAGTCACATTGATCCTTAGTACCTCGGACTCACCACCAACTTATGACATTATTAGAGCCAAGGAATGGCCCTCGCTAACCCTCGCTTCTAACCCTCGCTTCGAGTAACAATCATCTGAAATAAATGATTGCGCCGTGCAGGACTTCATAGCACTCAATAACCACAATGCCATAGCGTTTAGTTTTGGTATGACATAGAGTGTATTCGTGAAGCGACGTTTTAAAAGAGCGTATGGAGAACTCGAAAACTTCAATATTAGTTTTTACCCATATATCGGTGCCCTGATCGTTGACTTCCAAGGATATGTAATTCTATAACAGATTTGGACAAAGCCTATGAACAATTGATAGATAGTTACACCATGGCTTTCATTCAAATGTTCCGCGTGAAGAATTATAGATCCCGCACCAGTGCCTCATGGTGAAAAGAAAGTCTATCAAAAGACAGAAGCAATCTGCGATGCGTGCGCAGACTAGCACTGGCCGAAAGAGACCCGGATGCACGTCATAGCTTCTTTGCACGATGCAAGCACACACAATCCAGATATAAAAGGGCCATAGCAACAGCTAAACCGGACTCTTGGCGCAACTACTGCTCCATCAACCTGGATGCATATGGAAGGTCTTCCAAATAGCAGTGAACAGGGTCCTTAGGAATACAATTTTGCCAGCAGGCATCCGGCCATCAGCACGAACTCCAAGGGCACTCTAAGATTTGTACTACCAACACTGTTCCAAGAGCAACACACTCTAAGCAATGACACAGCAGAGCAAGCACACCTAAGACATAACTTCAACAACTACGTTTCTTCCAATAGGTCATCCGAATATGAAATTGAACGAATCATTCAAAAGCTCAATCCAAAAAAGACCCCGGGCCCAACAGCATGGATAATAAAATAATACAAATGATCTCTCAAATAGCTTCTAACCTTTTAGTCATTCTAATCCATAACTGTTGTAGACTCCGCCATTTTCCGCTGACAACCAATTGGGCAGAAGTATGGCTATTCATCAGAAAGGAGAAGACCCCATGTACCCTGGTTCCTTTCGGCCCATCTGCCTCCTTCCTGCTTTCGGGAAATTGCTGGAAAGGATAATGCAGTGCCGTCTCCAGTACTTCATGAACGCCAAAAATGTGATCTACTTAGTACAGGTTGGGTTCCAGAAAGGCAAGTCGACCGAGCATGCAATTTTAGAACTGATGAAGATCTTGAACACCAACAAGGACAATGGTCTCCATTCCTTGATCATCACTCTGGGCATACAAAATGCCTTTGACTCCCTGTGGTGGCCAGATATCATAGATGCTCTGGTCACTATGGGGTGCCGGGCTACCTTTAGATCCAATAATAAGTTATCTGCAAGTTTGCACAGAGCAAGCAACTTTGGACTCTGAAATCGTCGAACATAAGATCTAGCGGGAATGCCCACAAGAATCCTGCTTGAATCCTATTTTCTGGACAATCTTGGCAGAAAGTATCCTAAAAAACTGAACAATTTTCAAAATTGCAACATTATCAGATACGCGAACAATTTCCTGTTAGTCGTAAATGGCAGATCAAAACTACCGCGCAATTAGCGTCTACACGTTTTCAGCAACTGGGCAAGATCTCCCAAAATTACAATATCGACGACAAAAACCATTGTAATGTGCATAGGGATAAACTCCCACTTCGACAAAACCTACAATGAAACTATTAGGAAGCTCCATCAAAGTAGTAGACCAACTTAAATACCTGGGTCTGGCTCTAGACACGAGATTGTCTTGGATTCGCCAACTGAAAAATGTTTAAAATCAGACGGGAATACTAAATAATCACATGAAGAGAGTCACGGGAAAGAATTAAGTTGTTTCCTGTGCAATGTTGAAAAAGTGGTATCTAACAGTCACGGAACAGATTATCCTTTACGGCTGAGGCATATGGGTCAAGAGACTTAATACCCATCAGCGTAGAATTCTATCATCTATCCAAAGGCAACATCTCACGCAGATAAACAGAGGGTACTGCACTACATCAACAGCGGCCTTACAAGTTCTGACCGGCATCCCGCCACTCGACTTCACTGCAGAGAGGGGAGCTACCCTCATTGGGTTCTACGACTCAGACAAGATAGTTAATTGTGGAATGCCAACCTCTGGTACTCGGATTTGGAGGCTAAAACCTTCGAGATCCCGTGCCATCCCTCCAGACACGATGTACAACGCAACGTCAGCGTCTCGCCATTGTCAGTACCAACAAACAGCATCACAATTTTTACAATTGGCTCGCGCACGGAAGCACGTATACAAGCTGCGGCTTTTGTATTATGGAAAGAAACGAATGTAAACACATATGGCGAAAACGACGGCAAAAATAACTCCGTCTTCCAAGTGGAGCTCACGGCAATAAAGAAGTCAGTTAATCTAACTCGCCGTTTCAACACACAGACTTAAATCTGTAGCGACTCCTTATCTAGCCTAAAGGTAATTGCTGGTGCTAACAGCAGGAGCCTCATTGTCCTCGAAGTACAAAAACTGATTCTGAGCATGCCGCTTGATCATCGACCGGTACTGAGCTGGATTCCAGCGCATACTGGCATTGCCGGTAATGAGCTAGCCGGTCAATTGGCTAAAGAGGCGGCAATGGGTGCATACTTACCGCAGCATGCAACTACCTCTCCCAGGCTCTTACCTCAAAAATGTAACATATGGATATTTAATAACACAATGGCAAACGAAATGGGATACTTCCAGCACTGAACGACGGACGCATGGCTTCATCCTTAAGGTATCAGGTACAACCTTTCCGTTTTCATCTGCCATCGTGACGTTTCCTACAGGGTATGGTCCATTCCAGATCTACTTATATATATTTGGATTTGTGGACAGCGAATTATGTGAATGTGGGGCGGTGGGTTCACCGGACCACTATGCCTTCGACTTCCCGTTAACTAGATGCCGCCACCTAAAAAGAACGTTGCTGAAAGGAATGGACACTTCATCATGTGACGCACCCAGCAACACACGCAAAACTTATCAAAAATTCTACAAATTTGCATTGAAATAAAAATAGAATGTCATCAACTTAGCATATAATTTGAATAAAGTATGTGTAAAATTCTATTCTATTTTTGTCCGTCTTTTTAATCTGCAAATGTATCCAGTATCCTACTGTTTTCTAATTTGAACAGTATGTATTCTGTCTGTATATACCCATGTAGTAAATGTACGCTGCCTCGATATTTCATGAATATACTCATGTCATTTCTAAATACTGCATCCTAAGTAATCTCAGACAGTGCATGTTAAATCTATACTCACTGATATTAATGTATCGTATAAAGTACGGTATACTCAAGCAATGTAACCGTACGGTATACTTAAGCAATGTAATTTATTTTTTACTGTATTGCTTCTCATTGGCATATTTTAAATGTAATGCAAACCGCACACTAGTCAATGTATTTTATACCGCCCTGTATCCTCTTTGTAATGCAATGTATCGTAATCTGTGTTGTTTTATGATCTGCATAATTTAAATGTAATGTAAGTGCAGTTTTATTTGCCTTCTAGGCAACGCATTTTAATTGAAAGCAGCATACATCAGTAAATTGTACGCAGCGTCACCATGCAAGACGACTACGGTATTTAAGAAATAACAGTTATCTCAGTCTAAGCTACAAACATCCGGTCGGTCAGGTTCTCTCGAATTTTCCTCTGAGCCGGCATTACTCCGCTTGGTTTGTCCTTAGGACGGAGGCCTTCTCAGATTTGTTTACCCTTTACCCTATTTTCTGAAAGTCCAAAGAAAATTACAAATTTTTGTTAATTAATTGAGCATAAGTCAAAAACTATTTCAGCTATCATAATGGAAGTACTTTTAAATTAAAGAAACAATTTTTCGGCTTCTGACAGTATAAGTTTGAAATAGGTAGAATCAAATTAAGTGTTTTTAAATCATGATTATAACGTGAAAAATCACCCCATTCCCACTGTCTTCTGCCAAGCGAGTTTAGAAAAATGTGTGATACAACGTTGAATCTTAAGTTACAAAAATCCCAATTAATAGTAAAACAAATTAACGCATAGATTAAATAAAATACAATACAGGTTGTGTAGCATAATTTGGAATACGAATACATTTGTTTCTGAATAATGCGTAAATTACTTAACTTAATTTCTCTACACAACAGTTAAGAATTAAGAAATAATTAGGAATTCAACATTTTGGAGCAAAATCTCTAGTTCGCTGCCGTCTGTTAGACTAAATTCAGATCTTCCTATATGTGTAATATGCTGATTGTTTAGTAAAAATAAAAATAGTATAGATTTCATATGAGAATGAAACATTTTGGAAAGTGATAATTATAACTGTTAGAATTCAATTTCAATTGTTAATTACAGTTGTTACTAGTTAATCCTTTTCTAATTATCGGTGTGTTTATTCAAACAGAACAATTCTTAAGATAGTTTTCATTATTGTTCAGGTGCGTATAACAATTGAAACAAAACATGTGTGCTATTTATTGGAAACGGCATACAAATGTAAAAAGGCTTAGTAATTTTCAATGGAGAAAATTTAAATGCATTCAAGAATATGAGCCCTTAGTAATTATGTAAATTAGAAACCCAGAAAGGGCTAAGTCTCAAAATGGCATTTTGCGTCGAATCACTATAAATGCGTCGTTTCACTTTTCATCCGATTCTGTTATCATTCGGCAAAATGTAAGATATTTATTTATCTTTCAAATTGAATCCCTATACTGCGGATTAACAAACTAAGCTATTTGAAAGCAATAGATGTTGTTCATTAGAATATTTGCTTCTTCTTTTTGAATCGGATTGATTTAAATAATAAAAGTGCATTTAATCGATGATCTATCTAATTAAAAATATTCAGCATTTTCATAGAATGAAGTTGTATAGTTTTTTATTATTTATTTATTTATTTGTAAAACTGTATTGAATTCTTGATTAATAAACGCAACGATTTGAAAGCGAGCAGTGTGAACACTGTACGAAATAAACATTTTAATATTCAATGTGTGAGACTCTATATCGGAAATTCTAAACATGAGTTGTTTTTATATATTTCGTGATTTTGCTGTTGAACCCAATTTTTTGTACGAACTCAATAGATAATTGGAAAAAAAAATAAACACTTAGCACTGTACTCAATGCAGTGCTAACTGTTTATTTTAAATTAAGTGTTATTAAAAAGTTAAATTTAAGTGTTATTCTAATGCAGATGTTCTAATGTTATTCTAATGTTATTCTAAGTGTTACTCTAAAATTCTAAATGCAGGCTGATATGCTGCTTTTAAAAATTTTGCAATTTTGTTGTTGAACTGTATATGGCATTAAGTACGAAGCAAACGGTTATTAATAATAAAGCTAAACACACACACAAGAAAAGGGGTTAGCAGGAGTGAGTGCAACAGCAAACGATCTCAGCGAGAGCGTATCAAATCATAAGAAACCCTTTTGGACGATCTTAAAATCTGAATCTTTCAATTTTTTCCTTTTTTATTTTATACTTGTTTAAAATCTTTACATCCTGTTCAGAATAAGATAATGTAAATTAACTGTAGTTTAAAGAGGAAAAAAGTATTGTTTTGAACTGCGTTATTAAGTCCCAAATACACAAAGGACCTCGGCTAATTAAAAGTAAAAAGAAACAGAGATTATAAAAATTTAAGTGAATTAAAAAGCAGAGTTTACAAAAATATAAATGAACTATGCAACAGCGTATATAAAACATAAAAAAATTAATAAGCATAGTTCATAAAAATATAAATGAATTAAGAAATCGATTAAACAAAATAAAAATGAATTTATAAGTTTTTAAAATATCAATACATACTTTTGCGTTCTCCTGCACCCTAGGAAATACTGATTTTATAAAGTGCCATAAATTTAATTTACTTCTATAACTCGCTGTGTGATTAAAATTTAAAATCTACCTTGTCTTTCCAAGATTTTTTGAAGCAGTCGTGCTTCACGAAACAGTGAATACCTTAAGCTAAATATCTGCTGTAAACCGTCAGATAAACAGGGCTTGACTACAACAGAAAATACTAATTCAGAAGTCAAACAACAAAACAAAGTTTTTAACTTTTTGACACAGTTCTGTAAGAAAATGAATAAGCTAAAACAATCATTTAATCACATCAGACAGTCACAAATAATACCGTTGATACATTTAATCACATCAGACAAACACAAATAATATCGTTGACAATTCAAACTGCTTTGTAAAATGCTTTTAAAAATCTCATGCCTTAGGTATATTGATAATTTTAATTTTGACAATAAATCTAATATAATTTTCTAATTTTTAATATTTAACAAAAAAAATTAAATTTTACAGTTTGTGATATTTGAAACTACATTTGTGAAAACAAAGAAAAAACTTTTCTTATTGTTTTTTTAATATTGTTATTTACCTCATACTTTTTTCTATGAAGATTTAAGTGAGCCCGAACGAAATTTTACAGCACATACTAAGTACGGATTACATTTCTTGTTTAAAATGATACTTTTATGGATATATATCGTTCAATCAATCTATCTGATAATTTTTCCGAAAAACAATCTGTATATGTATAAACTTCTTAATCTGATGTGACGGTAGATCGTTTAAAACATGCAAATTCATTTAAAATTAATTTAAGCAAACTATTGTCAAAATTTCGTAATAATAATATGTCTTCTAATGTTTAATAATAATATGTCTAAACCCATCTGGAGTATGAATTTATAACAATAAAGATGGTATTATTCGTCGAAAAGACACAGAAAGTGTTCTCCAGAACTAGAATTTCTTTTTGTAAGTCTTATTCAAAATGTATGTTCTTGAAACATAAATCTTTTAATATAATTCTTTTAAATATAATTCTTTTAATATAATTACTTGAAACATAATTCCTTTAAATTAATATAATTCAGTTAAGATAATTCTTTTAGCGTAAACCTTTAATTAAAAATAAATAATTTAAGACAGCTCTTTTAACTTATCCTTTTAAGGTTTTCTCGCTCGCTAGCCAACTGGCAACAAGGTTATCAAAGCACAATGCTCGTGCTAAGACTAATAAATGCGTTTTTTAACTGAAATTTCTAGAATATTATTATAATGACACTGTATATTTTCCTTCCGGTGAAACAGAACTTGAATTAGAAATTAAAGTTTTCTTAAGTGTCTAAACGTAATCAAAATGATGTTTTGAAAAATTTTAATAAATAATTCAAAGAATTTCTTTAATTTGTAAACAGCAATACGTGGACAAACGTATGGTCTCAAAAAATAAGAGTTTTTAGAAACCTCGAATGAATTAAAAAAAAAAATGTCTTACATTATATGTCATGAAAAAATTATTTATTCATAGGGATAGGTGTAGTTTTATTAATAAGTTTATTCATTAACTTTCAATAAATGCTTATAATGAAAATCTGGGATATTTATAAAACTTGTTTGTTTATATGTAATCAGGGAACTGCGGTATATTACGGGCATTACTTTTCATAGATGTTACTAGAAATCCAGTAATTCCCTGTGATTTAAATCAAAGCGGGATTGAATATTAATTTTTTTTATTTATTTCTTGATATTTTACCGTCACATTATTTCATTATTTAGTAAAGCTAAAAGCAAATTCTGAAATTTATGACGCTGAAATTCATTATTAATGAATGAAAAGAACTTTTTTTTAGCATTCGTGCATGTCTAATTAATCTTATTTTTTCACACTGCTTCCTAAAGAATTTATTAAATTTACACGAAAAATGACCTTTCTGTTTAATAATTTCTGTTTTTTGTTAAAAGCAAATGGCTCATTTTTATTAAGACATATTTAGCGAAATTTTAACTGAAACACCTCATTTGTTGTCTTTTTTCAATTGTGTACACGTTAAAAAGCAACATTTGATATAAAACTATAAGAAATTCTTTTGAATCTGAACTTTGGCATTGAATTAGTATCATTTTCACTCACTTTATTAAATAAACACGTTTTGTTTAAAATAAAGCTAGAATAACCGCAATGTTTATTTTAATTTCCCAACTAGATGCTTTTTTTAAAATTCAACATTGATCTACCTTTTCCAACTGCATAGCCCCTTTTGTTATTCTCTTGGTTTATAAAAAAGTAAAAATTCAATAATTCTTCATACAGTATTGCACATAAAGTCACGAAACTACTTTTTTTTTTTTTTTTTTTTTTTTTTTTTTTTTTTTTTTTTTTACAATTGCAGAGACGTTAGGTATATATTTTTGGAAGCAGGAAAGTTGAAAAATTAACAACGCTTTCGCCGAGAACCGGACCTCTGGAATACCGGCCCAGTGTGCAGAACCACTACACCACGAAGGCACGCCAAAAAGGCGGGAGAAATACCTTATATACATACCCTTTTAAAAGGCGACTGGGGTTTTTAGGGGACCCAATCGCGAAATCCTGGGTGAGGAGAATCATCATCACCACCCTTTTTAGTGAGGTGCGAGAAATACCGTATACAATGAAAGATTTCATTGCCAAATTACTTACATTTTTCAGCGACATTTGTTTGAGGCTTTTTCGTAACAGTTATTGCTCGCAAATATCTTGTCCTTGTTTCCGAAAGGTATTTTACAATACTGTTGATTTTTGATGACATGCTTAATTATTTATTATATATAGCTTCAAAACTTGAATTGATGTAAAGCTGTGAAGTGCTTGTGTCAGTGGGCATGAGAAAAGGTAGTGTTCTGGAGATCCTCTTTCGCTGAAAACACAATTTTGTGAGGAAGAGATATTGTCTCATAGCAATAAATTCTTATTAAGAACTGCAGCGCTGTTCTCAACGCAGCTAGAAATATAAAAGTTCATTACGATGGCTGTCTTCCATGAGCATGACCGCCAGACGTGGAACGATAATCTGCACAACATCGAAAATTACCTTGTCGCGTCAAATAACTTCCTTCAGCATGTCAAGTGACATAGGACGATATTAGTTCACACATGATTCCAAGTAGCCAAAATTCACAAGAATTAAGATTTGGCGAACATATAGTAGTAATACGTGTGTGGTTAAAAGGACTGAAGACGAGATCGTCATCAAATGCCGATTTCAGAAGATGCTGAAAAGGACATACGAATGCGTTCCCTCTTGAATAACTGTAAAACGTTGGAACATTTTCTATCTTTTCGCCTTTGACAGAACAGTTGGCCCACTGGATTAGGTGCTCATCAGCCTGTTGGATCCCGTCGTTGGAATTTTAAACAAAATATTGTTTAATACTCTGCCATCCGGGATTTGACTATGCAAAGTAGGTAATACTAAAAGAAGGACATGAGTATGAAGGGAAATGCATGGTGGAATGCTGATGACAGCTTATTTGGAACACTGTAAAGTAGCATGTTTTTTGCAAGGGGTACTATGAAGGAAAATGCATGGTGGAATGCTGATGACAGCTTATTTGGAACACTGTAAAGTACCATGTTTTTTGCAAGGGGTACTATGAAGGAAAATGCATGGTGGAATGCTGATGACAGCTTATTTGGAACACTGTAAAGTACCATGCTTTTTGCAAGGAGTACTATGATGTTGTGGAGTACAATTTTCGCACAGTTATAACACATGTTTTCTTTCAATTAGAAAATTATTTTTTATTTTGTAAGCGCTCCCTAACTCTGATCTATGAAAAAAACACTTCAAAATACACCGCCGTAGATTTTCTGAAAGGAAAGGTGACCTATGAATAATGCAATAAACCTGAACCATGCTGTCCTCTTTGATTGATGCGAAGGGATTTCTGAAATCGCGTATGGGTTCTCTCTCACGCTGATGAGGAGGTTGTGTTAACACTTCCAAAGAAAAAGTGCGTCTTATAGTGCGCAACGTTTAATAACCAGTCCCATAATTTTACATGTATTAAAAAGCCCAATTAACAGACTCATACGAAATCGGTTGGGTTGATTTCTGTTCTCATGCGTAATAAATTTTGTTATGATATACAAAGATCATCATGAGAAATCGCCACATAGTCCCATACGAAGTTCCAAGCCTACGCTGCCGCTACAGTTTTACCAGACAGTGAAGAATGCAGCTAATCTGGCTATAAAATATTTTAGAAATACAAAACAAAAAGTTTTTCTTTGCATTTCTCTGCAAACCGCATCGTTCTACGTTCCATATTTTTCATATTACAGATTTTTTATTTATTGTTGTTTTGATCACGTGGTGCATATAAAAAGTTCATAATAAAATTTATAGCTATAATCTCGCTGGGATTATAGTTGTAATCTAATATGGATATAGGCAACTATAGTGTAGTAATGTAGTATCAGAATCAACGACAGTAAACTGGAATGAATGTACATTAATGCCGATAGCAGATTATATCCACTACAGTATGTTTGTTGAAGAATTAATGAATTTACCAGGTTATATCCACTACAGTATGTTTGTTGAAGAATTAATGAATTTACTCAACCATTTTGTACTGAAGTTTTAGTAAGAGAACTGAGGGATGTATTTTTATATTCTTCTAGTAATTAGTATTTGCTAATGCAGAATTCTAGCAAATAATGTTATGAAAATAATGTGATTTTAGTAAGTAGTGTCAGGAAAAGTTAACTCATTAAATTTAGTTTAGCACTAAAACAAAAACTCATCACTTAAATTGTTAGTTCCGAGAAATCTTTGACAGTTTAGGTTTTAATTTAATCAAGATATTACTTTAGAACTGAAGGTAATAATTAAGTAACTGTTAATTGAAAAAGAAACATATTAATGTAGAATTTTTAATTAAAGAATTCTGTTCCTTTCCCACAATTGACTTTATTTTTAGTTTTATTCAAAGCCTACGCGAACCTACGATTACATTCTTGCCCAGATTTAAAATGTTTATAAATCTTAAATATTTATGTGTATTAGGTGTGCTTCTTCCTAATTAATTAGGTATTTCTAATTTATTAAATATATCGTGTGTTTTCAATTTTTTTAAGTAAGGAGCGAACTGATCAAAATCGCTAAAGGCTATAGTCAGTTAATATTTTAAGATATTTCTTGGTTAGGTGTTACGAACTAGTTTAGGTTGTGATATAAAACCGATTTTATTTTGCATTTGCTAGGAACAGAACTAGTGGTTCTTTATAAATAAAGATAGCAAAAAATCCCAAAATAGCATTTTATTTCTGGGATAGACTAAAAACCTGAATTTTCTTATTTTGATGCATCAAAAGTGCCTATTTATCTTCATTTCGCCATTAATATGTGCTAGCTTTAGCCGTAACTTGCCCTAGTTTATTGGCAAATCATGGCCAATTCATTTACATCAGATATTTTTTTTTATTATTTATTTATTTGAACAAAATTTAAGGCATCAGTCAGTGACGCATCTGTTTACATTCCGATAAAAAAATGCTTTTTGATGTGTACTATTAAAAGGAGTTCTATCTTAGTAAAACCGCCCTTGGGAATAACGCAATTGGTCCTCATCAAATACTTTTTAAGAAATCCTCCCCTTTAAATATTTTCTATTTGAAAGTTATCATCTTAATGTCACGTGCTGAATGAATGATTGCATGCACAAAATTATTCCGAGCCGTAATTCATCGTCATTTGTTGGGAATCGATTTGCAAATTGAAGGTAAAGGGAGAAAAACTTTTTCCTTTCAGTTGTTTTTCTTTTTCATCAAGTAATAAATTTTCTCTCTTTCTTTCAGATACCTAAAACTTTTCAAGGATCTAAAATCACTTTAATGCAGTTTCCATACTTAAATCTGTCACCGGAAACAAATTGGTTCCATTAACATGCTTGTACAAACAAAGGGATATAGCTGAATAAAAATTAACCTGCACATTGTGTCCCCTAGTTTTTGTTAAAAATAGAACGAGGGAAAAAAAGTCGCGTGTCATTTCGTTACATAAAAACTTTTTTTTTTTTTTTTTTTTTTTTTTTTTTTAGTCGGGGATTTTTGCATATTCCGCTTTAACAACACTGAAAAAGAAAATATTTTTTTTTAAGAATCTGGGATACCGGCTGGGCGTGTGACAGCGTAAAACGATCTACAAATCGGTTTCCCCGAATAAAAAAAAAAAGTAAAAATAATATATAAAATGGGGGGCGGAAGAAAATGTTGCCCCAGAGCTAAAAAAACCAAAGTCATTCTTCCAGATCAATAAGCAGCTTTTTTTTATACAGTGATTATCCTTTTTTTACTGTCAACATTTTTTGACAGCCCATATCGTTCAAATATGGAATCTACGCTTACAATTCTTTGAAAAACGGGTAACCGTCAGTAAAAGCTATAATTTTTTTTCTTTCGTTATTATCGGAAGCCTTAGTACAGAGAAAAGTCTATCTCGCGTAAGTTTCCGTCGCGCGGATATTTTTTAGATCGAAATGGGACATGTATAGCTGACAGTAAGTGGAAGTCAAAGTTGTTTTATATTTTTTATAACTGTAAGGCATGGGAAATGGTGTTTCAGTCGATGACTCATGTCATGACTGCCACTTTTTCATCAGAAGATGTCCCATATGACTTGGGTCCGGAATTGACGGCTGGGAATATATTTCAGATGCTTCTTAAATTATATACTATATACACATATATCCACTTTAGTTGCTATCACTTCTTAGGAAAACTTGACGTTCTTATGGAGATCAGACATTCTTGACATGCAACAAGAAACGCTTTCATGCTAACGACGTATATATACTAGAAAATTCTGAAAATTTCTTAAATGGAATTTCTACTGTATATTAATTTACGAAAGTTTTCTGATCCATGTCTTAGCACTATAAAATCCAGAATCTGCATTTCTTTACGCTTTTACCGCTATGCATTTTCTATGCATATTCAAACGTTTACATTATACTGAAAGGATGGTAATCATACTGAACACAAAATAATTATTGCGGGAAAACCAAGCTGCCCTTCTCTCAAAACCATATATATGTAGAGCAGTATTTTTGGTTTATTAGCGACAATACACATATACGCGTAATTGGACATATTATTTTTGAGTATCTATGAAACGACAACTCAGATAGCGACAATAATTGAATTCGATTTAATTAAAAGCAGCAAATGATTTAATTAAAATGAACTAACAACTGCGAACACTCTCAAAAATATTCCAAACTATGTAACTATGTTAAAGCAGAACGCGCAGCATCCTCTGTTATAGTATTGGAATAAATAAAAATCACCAATTTCTTGAAGCGTAATCATAGAATTTGAATGAATTACAATCACCAGTATTCTGAAAATATAAACCTCAAATCAGAATGAATAACAGTCAAGTAGTATTTTCGAAACGTAAATGTGAATTCGAATAAATTATAATCAGTAACATTCTTAAATTATAAATGTGGAATTAGACTGAAGCATAATTTCAGTATTTTTGAAATATAAACGTAGGACTTGAATTAATAATAATCATCAATTTCTTGAAATGAAAATCTGGCACTAGAATGAAAAACACTTATTAATATTCTCAAAAATATTTCAGAGAATCTTCCAACACGGCTAAACATTTCTTGCCTTATTACCAAAACACGTTGTCAGAACGAGATATTTCGATACTAAAAATAAACTCAGATACTCATAAAAATTAAGGCAACAATGGCGGTAACGGTCAGTTGAAGTTTAAAACTGTCTACGAAAACTTCGATACTAACAGATATTCCTCGCATTATTTAGTGCCACTGCAAATGAAATCTAGTTTTGTTTTCTCCAGTGTCTAACCCAGATACTGCACAGTCCATAAAGTGATACGCTTGAATGAAATGGCATGTCGCAATTTTGTCGTCCTTGTAATATTTTGTAAAGATCTGTGTATGCATTCACTCCAGTAAAGAAGCAACATGGTTTATCAAGAACATAAAATGCTAAATATAAAAAATACTGTTTTTACACCGTTTTGAAATTTTAGTTTAACAGCTGAAAGATTTTCAAGCTGAACATTTATGACAGACATTTTAGTTTTAAAACTAATTCCAGAAACTTAAGCTAAGGAAAAACTAAACCTAGTACATTTAATTTAAAATAACAGTACCAAACAAACTAAATAATCCCAAGCTCTTCCTATGATGTTACTCAAACATAAACTAATGTGACGTGTGCAGATCTGTGCGCTTCTTTGACAAATTAAAGACATTATAATTATCCAAGATAGAGCTGTGGATGGTTTTCGCTAAGATCTCTTTCAAAGTAATTCCGCGTAGTAAAGACACGACACGTGACTTCAGGCGTTAAGGAATAAAATAGTTTTGTTATGTCTATAGTATCTGTTCAAAAAGAGTTTTGTTACGTGTTTTATGCCATTTCATTATATTATAGTAGTGCTGATTGTATATTAGTTTAAATAAATGTCTTACAGTTGTATGTACTTTGTCATATTTCAGTGCCTCCAGTAATTGATCCACACTACTTTAGAGAGAGTATCACTGTAGACGAAGAAGCCAGAACCAAACTTATGTGCGTTGTGATCAAGGGCGATCCTCCTATGCGCTTTCACTGGTTGAAAAACGGGCAGACATTTCTAGCGCATGGTGATACCACAGTACAGACATTTGAGGATACATCTATCGTGACTTTCAAAAAAGTTGTGTCCACTGATAGAGGACAATATACCTGTGTTGCAACGAATGTAGCTGCATCCACTAATAGAACTAGTCAACTTATTGTAAATGGTAAGAGAAAAAATCATTTCTTTTCCTTATTACGTAGTATCGTATTTGCTGAATGTAATTTATTTTAAAATGCATCATATTATTCATCATTAAACATTTTTATAATTTTTCCAGTGACTTTCATTAATTTCTTTAACTGGTTATGATGTTTATGGAACAAGATAATGGATATGCGTTCTATGCTTAATTTGAAAAAGAGATGTATTATTAAATAAAACAAGGAATAGAAATGTTATCATAAAAATATGCGAATAAAAAGTAAGAAATAAGTTCAAACTAAATCTCGAAAGTTAAACAATTACTTGAAAAAATTAATATTAATCTTACGTGCATAAACTCCCTCTTTAGGTATCTTAGCAAAGAGAAATGAGATTTTACTTATAATTTCTACATAGATAAAATCTACGAAAGATACTTCCAATAACCTCTTGTCCTAAACATTTACTATATACAGCGTGTATCACTACAACGTTGACAAACTTTCAAGAGAGACAGGGTACACCTAGACGATGGGAAATCGCATAGCAATACATGGTCGGAAACGCTTTCCTGACGCGGAAGTAACGACACAAAAGGCAAAAAAGGAAGGTCACAAAAGGTGAGACGAAACATGTTTTATTATGTTTAGTACAGCAGAAATCTAGGAATAAGAACAGAAACAAACAACGATCGTCATTAAAGAAGGTGTTCGAAATTACGCCCCCGAGCCGTGATGCAGGCCTCAATTCTCTGGCGCATGGAAGATCTGCATCACGAACGGAAGATCGCATGGAAGATGCATGACGTACGGTTCGGGTCGTATTTTGAAAACCTTTGATGATGATCGTTGTCTCATTATGTGTTTTTCCTTTTTTTTTAATTTATTTATTTTTTTTTTTTAGTCCAAAGGGATTTGAATCCCGAAGGACTATTAGTTTCGTTTTGGCATTTTGCGTCGGACTCATAAATGTCGGTTCACTTTTCAAACTGTTGCCACAAAATGTTAGAGTTCTGCATTATATTTCAAGAAATTAAATAATGAAAAATCTGGTATGTATATTTCTCGTATTGTGATAAAACAACGGTACATAGAGTCATCGAAGTTTGAATAACGTAATCCTCCAACGAATATGAGCATGTGGAAGACCAAATTTGAAATTTGAAATTTGTTTTATGATCGATTTCCTGTTTTTTAAAACTTTGACGAATTTTTGATTAACAAACTCAAGGATTTCAAAGCGAGCAATGGCAACATTGTGCAGAAAAATATTTTTATCTCCAGCGCGTGAGTCTCTGTATCGTAAATTCTAAAGATATGCTCGTTTTAAAACTATTTTGCGATATTGCTGTTGCACTGGATCTTATGGTTTAAGTGCGAGGAACATGATATTTAATAAAGAAAGGTAACACACTGTTAAAAAAAGCCCCTTTGGACGTAATTTAAAATCTGAAACATTTCAGATTTTTTTTTTTTTTTTTTTTTTTTTTTTTGTACTCCGAATAATGAAAATGTTTTCTCACCCTGTTCGTGTCCTTTCTTTCTCGATTTTTGTATCGTGACTACGCGCCAGGAAAGCGTTTCCTGACTTGCATTGCTACGCGATTTCCCATTGTCTAGAGTTTGTCACCCCTGTACTAATTAGCTCTGTATATCAATGTCGTAGGAAAATAGCAATCCAAAAATATTTGTACGTTAATTGCTCTTTTCTGACTCGTATGTTGGAAGGCATGCAATAGGAAAGGATATGGGGATTCAGTAAGCCACCAACAAGTCCAAGAGCATTTAGTTAGCCAATCAAGATTGCATTTAGCCATTTTATTGCTGTGAAACATTTGGTACACACGGCTATATTTGTGGGGGGAGACATACCTAATCATAATCGCTCATCTTACGTAGGATATTTTTTCTACTAGTACTATAAAGATGCTATTTTTCAGATTCATAAATGTCATTTCACAGCAAATATAATAAAGCTGAACCATTAACATAGTTTACGAGCCATCACTACTACTGAATTTGCGCTACACATATTACACCTGTAAGTAAATGTAACCCATAGCTATACAGAATAAAAACTCATGAAAATTTCAGAAACAAATCACTCATCCTGTGAAAACTTGGAACTCTATGCTAGTTGATTGCATTATATGTCTTACAGTGATAACTGTGCCTCCGTTTTATTGCCTTACACAATAATGCAACAGATTTGTGTATAATCTGTTTGGTGTGGTAAGGGTAATGTATTATTTCGGTATATTTCAAAGGATTTCCCTTGTAATAGAGGTATCACTTAAATTTCATTAAGAATCAAAATATAGATCTTGATATACGTATATGTGATATTTCGGCATCAAAGTTCAAGCATGGTTTTTGCAGAGTGGTAAGGCTAATCCAAAAGAAGAGGCAAGTTGATTTAGTTTTTAATGGTACATCTTTATTCCATAGCTTTTATTCAATTATCACTATAGATCATTTATTCGTTACTAAATAAGAGTATTTAAACTTAAAGCGCCATAACTTATTCTAGTGAGCAGTGTCCTGGCGAGGACACTGCTCACTTTTCACGTCTTCTACTTTTAAATAGCCTAATGACTCTACATTTTCCACGAAATCATGGGATATAAGATAGTGTCATATTTATTATGAGTATTTTTTCTATGTTATACTTATTAGCCTTAGTATTTTGTGTCGTATTTGTTATTCTTCGTATTTTTTCTGTAACAATGTGTTACCAGAATATTTCAGAGCTATTTTACGCTTACCAGCTAGCTGTATTTTAACTTTCATTAAAATAGAATTCAATTAAAAAAAAAATATTACATACGTGGAACCGAAGGATTTAATAACATTTGCTCTAAAAGATATTAAAAAAAGCTTCACAAGATAAAAAAAAATTCTTCAAGGATAGAAAAAATCAATCAAAAACCTTTGAAACATGTGAGTTATGTTCTTGGAACTATAAATGGGAGAGAATTCACTATATCTTTTCGATCGACACCTAGAACTCAAGATGAAAGGGAGAAGATTAATTAGGAGATGGATGGAGAAAATTATGAAAAAGCTAAGAGAAATCACTAAAACCCGTGTAAAATATGTGAGAATATTTGAATAAAATCTTCTGAAGACCTTACTGTGAAGATGAAAAAATAATTCTAAAAATAAAACTTTCTTCTTGAAAAGGATTGTGCAATTCAGTGAAAGTGACACATTTAGAAGATTAATTCATGATGATCGTTTTTACCAGAATACAGTGAAAATTCTTTTAATTTGCTTTGTATTAGCAACAAGAAGTTTTTGCAAAATAATTCTTTGTGAACAGCAATGTTAATTTACAAGTAAGTAAATCATTTCTTAATAGTGGAAATACGTAAGATGTTTCTTTAAGCTTGCACGTTGCAAATTTTTAACCTATTGACTACGTTTAGTTTAATAATCACTAGGATTATTTACAAATGCAAATGATCTTTAAACCTTAAATTCATATTCTTTTCTTCTAGAACCCCTTTTAGGAAGTAATTAGAATTACACTTTTTGTTTATTATTACACTTATTGCTTCCAAGTAGAAGAATTAATTTTGTAAATGTTATATTTCATGGTAAAATGGTAAAATAATTTTTAAAAAGTTGAAACTTAAAATAAAAAAATAAATAGTAATTAAGGTCCGATTTTCAATCAGATGCCAGCTCAAGCCTTGAAATGGATGCAAACTCATATCTTTGCGATGACAAACTTGAAAGATCAGAGTATATATCTGTTGCAATTAAAAGCAAATATTTATGTGTTATTTTCTAATAAGTCAAAACCTGACCTTATCAACAAGAAGAAATATGTACTCCTAAATTCGCTTCCCGCATTTAAAAAGGCAGATCAAAGCTTGCTAGGAAGCTAAGCATATTTTTTCGAAAGTGTTTAGCTGAGAAATTTATTTGTGCTTATTTAAAAAAAGCGATAACGATCCTCATCACTTAAGTCGAAAAGCAACACTACTGAGAACAAACAATGTTTTATGTCATGTGATGGATATGTGACAGATTTTTGTCTTTCCTGGACTAACAATTTTTGACAGACCACTTGACCACTTGGGATATAAAGATTTGCTTTATTTAATTATAGCAAAGTACTCGAGGGCTATCTGCCAGAAGGTAAGCATGCCTTCATGGAGGATTCTCTAAGGGAAACTGGCTCTTATACGCGTCACACATGGTAGCTGATGAAGGATTGTTAGTGTAATTTGACGTAACACGTAGCATAACGGTAATGTTACAGAAGGAAGACCTAATTCAAAAAACTTCGTTTTATATACGTATATATATATTTCTAATATCGTAAAATATATAATTATTAACACGTGCTTACTTGAGAAATGTAAATTAATGAACAATTGTAGTTGTTATGAATTCTACGAATAGAAATTTGCTGAAATACTGGCTAATAGGTAATCATACAAACGTTTAATTTTCTTTTTTTTTAATTAAATGCTATCATTCGATAAAATCAAAGTCTTTACCATTGAATGAAGTAATTGCTAAGGAAAAAATTTACTTTTAAAAGCTGGAAACTTGAGGGATTGCATTCCGTTTTTAACATAGAAAGTTATAAATATAATAGATTGAGTTATTATCAAAATGGATATTTCAATAAGAATTCAATAAATATTTTGATAATTTGAAACTATAGAAAAATGCATAAATATATAAATAATAACTTAATTTATCAATACCTCCTTAATTCTTCTTCTTAATTTGCGTATTTCTAGTCATTATTATCTAGTCATTATATGTAAATAATAACTTAATTTATCAATACCTCCTTAATTCTTCTTCTTAATTTGCGTATTTCTAGTCATTATTCTAAAATAGTAGCTGCTTATAATAAATTTTTCTGAACAGCTTCATTTCTATATTAATTTAATCTATAGCATTCGACTTTTACATATCGTTGTGATAAAAAATTGCGTAAGCCGTAAGCCTTAATATTCTCAGGGATTTATTGATTATCCAGTCAAGTGGTATTGGAACCGAATGCAATTTTTTCTAATTTAAGACTTGAAAACTTCGCCATTGATTCTCGGCCTAACTAGACTTCTGCTGTCTACTTGCATCAAAGTTCTCAAGCATCTTAGTGTTCTGGAACAGGCACAATTAGTATTAAGTTATTTGTAGCTGCAAATGTGAATTGAAATGAAAGTGAATATTAAATTTTTCATGAGTGCTTCCTATTAAATCTGCCTTGACTGCAAGTCTGCTCTCTTTTATGAGTCTTCGTGTACTTCAACATCTATTTAAGCAATAGACATTCCTGAATTATTAATAGTAGTTATAACAATTAGACGCTGTATATAGTCTATAAGCTACAGCAATTTCGTTTGAATATTGAACTTTTAATTTTAAAGTTAATATTGAACTTTAAAAGTAATATCTTATAGTATAAATGCTCCAAAAAAGTATAATTTCTTAGGGTGCAATGTCCTAGTCCTTTATACCCTTCCGACGCTCTTCCTCCTATGTCATGTCTCATATACGTATATGCCTAAGTCGCATACCAAGTCTATCACTTGGTATAGACAAGGTGCATAGTTTCATCACAGAACATAAGTCTATCATGTGGTTAGTCTTTCGGTGTCTTCTGTTGTCTTGATCCGCTTTTATGCTAATTTATCTTCCTCTTTCTTAAAATTTAGACACAAGTGTAGTTGGGTAATTTATTTCACAAGTGCACATCTGTGTAAGAATAGTTCATCCTAAAAGTCCTTGTGTAAGAAAAGTCCATCCTAGAAGCCCCTACCTCGGTGGGCTTCTAGGATGGACCAATGAGCATCCAGTAAAATTTCTGTCATGTCACATGACCTTTCGCATACTTTAAGCAAGATAGTTGAAAATATTCTGCCACGCAATTTTCTGTACAAAATAATTAAAGCATCGTCGATTGCTCCTAAAACTTTTCATTGCGAAGTTAAATCAATTATAGAAAATTATGAAGATTTCACTACCTGGTTGAAATAAATATAAACACATTTTGGATACTTCACAAAAATATCGATGTGAAATATTACTTCATAAGTGGTGAATAAGATGAAGAAATAAATATGTGATAAACATCTGAGCCCAAATGTAATCTTTACATATAACTATGGGTATGAGAAACATATTTACACCAATTATATATGTATATAGAAGTCAGCACTTTTTATTGCAGTCTATATGAAAAAGATGTTCTATAATAATAACCAATGCACAATTTATTCAAAGTGAACTTTACTAATTGCATTCGTAATCATTTAGTGTGTTAAATTTCGCATTTAATAACTGCTCACTATTAAATGTACTGTCTACAAAAGAAATACTCATCATGAATTTATCGTATTCACAACGAATATATTCAATTTATTCACATATAATTTTTAATCTTAACAATGGATATAATCAGATCATATGTATTCTGAATCTTACACTTTAAAATCAAAAGAATGCAAGCACTGAAATAAGAAAACACTAGATTCATTGTAACACTTTCAGTCATTCTCAGCTGAATTAAATAAAAAATATATATACACTTGAATTCTCTTAATCTCTTAATGCCGTGAACATCATTCCTAATATTAATGCGTGATAAAAATCGCGAAAGTGAAATGTCAGCAATTAACCAAACTAAGAAAACGAAAGCGCTGCGAGATTTTCTACGATTACGCCATATATTTATAACTGCGAAACAAATGCAAATTAAAACGTAAACAACATACGCTCACATGCACGGAGATTTAGCATCACAAGAGCAACAGCAGCTCATTGGTTCATTTTCGAAACCCCTCCTCAGTGGCTACGCTGATGTGCACTTGTGAAATATGCGTCCGGGTTTTCGCAGCGAATGGGCTGGATGATTGATTCTCAACTTGGCAATAGATAGCATAAGTTCTTATTTATATGCTAAAATCTGTGAGGTTTGTGTCTGCTGATGTGTAGTGCAGTTTGATTTTGGTGTTCGTGAATAAGCATTTCATTAAAAGTAATCTATCTTTAATTTTATTTGCGATCCAGTCTGATTTAGCAGAAAATTAAATTTTATATTTTCTTCGTCTTAAAGAGTCCCCATAAAACATCCTTCCCATTAGACAGATAGACCTAGTGTGATTTGCTGTAATCTATTAAATCCAATCCTATTCCTTCAGATTCTTAGTACTAGAAATGAGCAAAACTACTTTTCATGGGATCAAATCTGAACTGAATCGATTCCTTTTTACGACTCAACGCTGGTTAACATTAACCTCGATAAAATAGATCGTAAACGGGGACTGAATCAAGAACCTGTATGAGTGTGTACCCAAGAGCAAAGAGAATCGAATGATTAGTGGGCCGACCAGCGGCCGAGCGGTAAAGTCGCTGAACACTGGTACTTCGGTCCAAGGTTCGAATCCCGCGAGCGGGCTGGCTGCATGGGCGTTTTTGTTGTTTTCCTTGTGTGTAACGTGTATACGAGCCAGTTTCCCTTACAAAGTCCTCCACTAAGGCACCCCTAACCTTAGGCAGATAGCCCTCGTGTGCTTTGCCATAATTAAATACACCAACACCGAATGATTAGTGGGATCGAGATAATCGACTCAATCGAACCTCTAACTCCCTGGACTGATTTCTTTCAACTCTAATTTTGATCATCTCTGAAACTCCTCTCTAAAGAAAACTGATAATAAACTTCTAGAATAAAAAACAAAAATTAAAAAGTTGTGAAATCATAAAAATGAAGTCTCTGAGGAAAAATAAACATTCTTCCTGCCCTAAAATAGAATCAAACATTTTTGGTAAGCTACCAATAGAAGCTCTCAGTGAAAGCTACTGTTGTATTTTTAGAATGGTAGCAGTTTTAGAAACGGTAGCAGTTTTAAAAGCGGTAACAATTTCAGAAAATTATCTCAGTGATAGAACTTTACAATACTGCTACCGTTTTTATATGACGAATCACCGTTCGCTACATCAGAAAAATGAATCTGTTTTTTGATCAGTTCGAGAGCAGAGAGCATATTTCTAGTGAGTACATTACGAAATAGAGTTAGAAATTGCTTTAATCAAGACATATTGCTTTAAAAATGTCTTTTATTAATTGCACTCATGGTTAATAACACTTGTTGCAACATGCTTTTTAAGAACTGCATATTGTTTGTGGAAGATAATTTTATTACGCTGATGAGTA
Source organism: Stegodyphus dumicola (assembly GCF_044657685.1). NCBI lineage: Eukaryota > Metazoa > Arthropoda > Arachnida > Araneae > Eresidae > Stegodyphus > Stegodyphus dumicola. Next base: position 89,338,514 of record NC_140772.1, on the reverse strand, counting down.
ACACAAATATTTAGTATAGAAGCTTAAAAGTACTATGTTTCGTCAAATAAAATATACCTGTTTTGCCAGGATGTGAAATTTTACCATTCACATTATTTAAACAGCTGCACCTGATTCTGATATTAAAAATACATTCATACTACCTCCTCACTATTCAATAATATTGTTAACGTTAATCATTCTGTTGAGATAAATAAAAATAGCGCAAATTAAGAGAATACAATAAAGAAGAGGGAATATTCCATTTAATATAACTAACTAAATGGCAACAATCTGATAAAAAATATCTAGACTTAAGTAGAATGATTTGTTTACAAATAATTTAAACATTCTGAATTGTTTAATAATAGCAATGTGTGATTAATACACAATAAACAATTATATATTGCTTTTTAAAGTGCCTATTGTTTGAAGGTTCTTAAGAATTTTTCACACTTCTTGAACTAAAACTGGAAAGAACTTTTAAGTTAGAAGGTATTCCCATCGAATTATGAGAAGGTTTTATACTTCGTCATAATAATTCAATCACTGCTAATCTATTTACTGTTTTAACTTCAGTCTGGTGCTTTTATGGCGTGGAACAACGTAACACTGTAGGATGAGACAGCAGGGAGTAATTACTCCAAATGACTTTTACAACTAAAAGGGGAAATAAGCACCATCTTTAATGGGAAAATACATTGTATAGCCATGAGTGGATGTAGATACTACTTACCTGCATTGCATTTCCCTTCATTTAGCTTTGCCCTAATCTGCGCTAACTACATATTAAAGTGCGCATAGAGGTGTAAACGTATAATATTTATGGCTTCCTTTTCCTTCACTAGGAAGGAATTTATTATATGACAGATTTGCTACATAAGTTGATCTGCGGAATAGTATTTTTTTTGCTTAAACACATTGATACAGTTTCGTAAGATTTTATATCTCCTTGTCACGGATTATTACAAGATTTATTACAAGTATTATTTATGTTAGTAACAGATGTAAGATTAGAAATACGAGTACTATTAAAACGCTCAATACTATACGAAATAGAATAAAATCCTGTAAACAAATAGAATAATATAAAACAAATAATGTATAAAGAGAATAAAATTCTCTGTACAAAAATATTAGTATCTAACTTTAGTTATCAGCACATATTAATTGAAAAACCGTCATTTTTAGTCCAATGGGACTCTGCCCTTAAAGGACTATTGTTTTCGTTTTGCGATTTTGCGTTGAATCACTATGTCATTTTCACTTTTCAAACTGTTGCCACCAAATGTTAGAGTATTGCATTATAGTTGAAGAAATTAAATAATGAAACATCTGCATAAATGTATGTATATTTCTCGCATTATGATACAACAACGGTACATAGAGCCATGGAATTTTGAATGACGTAATCCTCCTACGAATATGGGCATGTGGAGAACCAAATTTGAAATTTGGAATTTGTTTAATTATCGATTTCACATTTTGTAAAACGTTAACGAATTTTTGATTAACAAACTCAAGGATTTCAAAGCGAGCAATGGCAACACTCTAGAGGAAAAAAAAAAACTTTTTATCTCCAGCGCGCGCGGAACTGTGTATCGGAAATTCTAAAGATATGCTCATTTAAAAATTATTTTGCGCCATTACTAATGAACTGAATTTTATGGTTTAAGTGCTAAGAACATGATATTTAATAAATAAAGGTAACACACAAAACGTTAATAAACGCCCCTTTGGACGTAATTTAAAATCTGCAACCTTCAGATTTTTTTTTTATTCGAAATTAGTTTCACTTTAATAACAACTTTCAGTTTATCTCTTTCATATATTTTTTTAATCGGTTCGAAGCCTCATTGCATTTATTTTCAAAATGTTTCATCTGAGGTAGCTTAATCAGGGTCAATAAACTTAGTCTAGGAATTTTCACAGGATTTCGGTATAGTCTTTGAAAAGTATAGTATTTAGAGATGCTGCTGATGTACCACTGGGCCAGGGTTCGATCCCGGGAGAAGGCATAGATAGAGAGTAAAATTGTCTGGTGTATGTGCGGTGTCGAGCCCTTATATTTGGTAGTAGGTGAAGAGGGGATCAAGAAAGCTTTAAATTCGCCTCATGGGGTGTTGTAATGTAATTCTGGTATCAGGTTTCTTTTAACTGTGGATTCTTTGACAGGAAATTGGTCTGCAAAATATGGGGTTGGGCTACGAAGCTAGCATGGGGAATACAAGATAAGGGATAAGGAATAGGACCCTTTCGCTATCTGTGTGTGCTCTAGTGACCGTGCAACATTTTTTTTTCTTTCTTTTCCTGAATGAGAACCTGTACACTGTGCGGTCTGCAGGAAACGGATACAGACTTCTTTGGGCGGTTTGTATTGCTTAAGATAAAGATTGATTTTGTTCGCAGCAGCTTTGTAAAATAAGTATTGACTGAGGTTAGGCGCCATTTATTGTTATGCGTTCCTTGATCTGCGATGCAAATAGAAAATATTATCGTAGGAAACGTTTCTCGGGGAGTGATATTTTTCGACTTTTTTCCCAGGAACAGGAAAGTACTCTGATGTTTTGCTCTCTGTTGATAACGAAGGATGTGCGGCACCTACTCTAAATTTTACGAGTTATAATTGGCTGGGATAAGGTCATGGCGTGTTGCGATACACCAATTAATTTGAAATGAGGCGTCGTTGCGTCTGTCGTTGCTGTATAATTAATAATTAGGCGAGGAGTTAAAAGGGAGGAGATTTGATTGAAAGCAAGGGCTCGGAGAGTTTTTCTTCAGCTACTGATTTTTGAGTTGGATTTGGAGTTAGTGAAAATAAAGAAGAAAAAAAAAGAAAGATAGTTTGTTGAGCTAAAGCCTAGAGGTGTTTCGTCAGCGATATGTTTGATTTGAATACGGAGGGTTTTTTTTTCTTTTTTAGACTTTTCGAGTTTGGGTAGATTTGGTTTATCTTGGGTACTGGCTTGATGTTGATGAAAAATTTAAAGGAAAACTTGTAGAAAAGGCTGACGTAGCCTGAGACTGATAAAGAACTGTCTGTTATACTTATTGGTCAGTATGCTCCAGGTTTTATTTGAATGGTAAATAATTATTCAGGAGATTATGATAAAACTGGTATTTATATTTTTACTGTGACTTTAATATGTTATTGGAGAAAGTAGGAAAATGTATTTAACAAAATGGATATTTCTATAGCTAGGATCTGTGTTTACTTAGGAATATGCTTTTGTCCACGACAGATCCAGTTAATGAATTATAAAGAGAAATGTGTAACACGAACCTGGGTCAGTAAATTCATTGTTGTTGTATTGTACTTAATTTTCCAAATGCTCATTAGGAGATGAGATTAAAAATTTTTGGTTTATCAAATTTTGTATGTGATTATTTCGCACCAAAACCCTCTACCTAACAGTGTTCTCCATCGAAACTGAGCGGATCTGTAAAGTTAGTGTTGCGGTATTGTACCTTAACAATCACAGGTAAAATTATGCTGTAGTGCAAAATTTGCTGGTTATATTCATTGTAAATGCTTCTTTTTATGTTCATTCTTTGTAAAAATTTTCCCTAAATATCTGAATAAATTTCGACCGTCTACAGAACAGCTGGATCAACTGCGTTAGGTGCTCATCCACTTGTTGGATACCGTGAATGAATTGGGGAGTGGGAATTAGAACATAGTGCTATGTCCTCCGGGATTTGACTATCTAGAATAAGGAATACTGAAAGAAGGAGCGGAATATGGAGGGAAAGTCTACTGTTGTTGAGACTAAGTGAAAAATGTTGATGACCGTTTATCTTGAGTACTGCAGAGTTTCTGTTACTTGGAAGGGCATATGACATTGTCGAGTACAATTTGCTCACAGGTGTAATGAGTATAAGCTGTTATACAATAATTTTAAAAAATGCTGTAGATCCTGCCTTACCAAGAGCTTTACAAATTTTCAATATGTTGTGTAGTTCTGTTAATTCAATACATATTTTAGATACTTTTTACTATTATGGTATATTTTGGGTATATAAATATAATAAAGGCAGATTTCAGATAAAAGTACGGATGTAAAAGGAAGTTAGTACAAATATTTACCTTAGAAATGGTGAAGCAAATCAGTTTACGAATTAAGTTAATAAAAGTATATATAGATAAATATTACGATTGCATTATGCAAACGAATTAGGTTAATAAAAATGCGAAGGTACATGCTATGATTATAATATGCTAAAACTAGTGGCAAGTTACACTGGCAAAATTGCAGATACATATATCCGTATTATACACTAACGGTAATTACAAATATATTAAATGAATGATGAAGCTAATAAGCTCAGAATTGAAATGAGATGAAATTGAGGAATACATGTTTTATAACTCAAAAAATTACATTAATATAGATAATATTACATTAATATAGATAATATAGATAATATTAATGTAATTCTATTTTAGGTGCTAAATGAATTAAATAAATACAATAAAATATACGTGAAAATTGGTTTCCGGAACATACATTACAGATAATATCTGTTTGTACATATTTATGATACAATGCTCCTTGGTAAGTTTAAAATAATAAAAATTTATATGCATATGAGCGCTCAGTGCAAATTTTATTACAAATAAATCTATGTAAGGTTTATCCTTAGTACAAAGTTAAATAATTAGACATAGAAAATAAAAACTAATTGCGAGTAAAATATTCAGAAAAAAGCAAGCTGTATTAATAATAAAAATTAATATTATTAAAACAGATAATTATTGTACAGCAACAGGATACAAAACAAGACTATAAATAAATTAATATGAATATAGGCCGAGCTTCCGACATTACGGTGTTGGAGGAAATTATTAGGGAAGTTATTCCAGGCTGTCAGCAATGCTCTTAGGAATGTTAGCAGAATCTCTAATACGGTGAGCGTATATTTATTCTTATTTGTATTCCTGATCCATACCGGCATACTAGTAACAGCGGGTCTTTTTAAATGAGAATTCACTGTTTGCGGGCAGTGCTGCAGATAGTGATCTGTATCACAGTAATACTAGAAATGCATTTGTCACTATCTCTGAAGCAAAATCTATGAAGAGAGAATATATTTTGGGCGTGTTCTGCTAAGTGCTATGTGAGTTGGAAACATCCTCTGTTTAAATTCTCATCTACTTTTGTATAAAAATTATCAGTCTTCTGCCCGTGGCGTTGTACTCCTAGGAATTTTGCCATTGTTTCATTAAGTTCATATGAGTTCTGAAAGGTCACAATGATGCTACTCACCTTAGATTTTCGCAGTCACATCTGCTGCTTCATTTCCTTTATTCCTTCGTATGAGCTGGATCCCACAGACTTGCAAGAAATGAAATTAATTGTTTCAGTATAACTTGGTCAAATGTAATGTCTATTGCGCCCGCCTTGTACGGAATGAAAGCTTGGCACTGAATCTGTATATATTACTTTGCCATTTCCATTGCCAAGACTAAAATCCAGAGCCGCTTTTAAGGTTGTAGGTTCTGCCTGGAACACTGATTTGTTGGGATGAAGCTTCTTAGCCCAAAAATGGTTGAATTATTACTGAAAACCAAGTTTCAGTCATATTTCGTAAATAACTGAAATTAACCTCAAATGAATTTGATATCTGTGTAACGCGCTGCTTAATGAGATTAAAGATTCTATTCTTTTCCGTTTTATGTTACCTAATAGTGATATTATATCAGTTTACTTACATTAACCGAATATTAAGCTAAAAGGCATACTGACAATGTGAAACGTTCTATTTAGCTTTAGAATTAAAGTAGTAATGCTACTTATTAAATAACTGTTATCCTATTTCAAAGAGTAATACAACCATAGTAATAACACTAATTTGCTTTTTGTAGACCTTGCAGAGTAGAAGAAGTTTCAGTACTCTTTCTTGGATATTTCTTGGCCTATTTAAAATTCTCTTTCTGACAGTATATCAGGATGGAAATCGACTTTTCACTGTTATTCGAAGCCTAATCAACTTAAATATTAGTAATTCCAAGTATGTACGTCACTGAATTTTAGGAAAAAATTCAGATCAACGTTTGAAAATTCCATTATATCCTCTAATTTAGTTATGATAATACACGCACAAGAAAGTAAAAATATTATTGCTACTTCCAGATCAAAGTTTAAGTTTGAATATCGCGATAGAAATAGAATTACAGATTATTGCATATCTTAATTTCAGATTTTTAGTAGCAATACAGGTTTATTAAGTTGCGAATTCTTAAATCCGTATGTGATACAAAAGGCTATCCAAAATTATTTATCTCAAACAGCTTATCGAAAGATAAGTCTAATTGTGATTAATAGTTTTCGAGTTGCATATTCTGAAGCATTTTGCTTCTCTGTGATATCGTCCATCACACTATTTTACCAAACACTACATCACATCTTTAAATTCCCTGCAGTGCATTGCAAGAATGAATAACATTTTAAATGAACCATGTTAAAATAGTTGAGAGCAATCTCGATATGAGAGACGCATGCAGTATTTCTATTTATGAATTGAAGCTATTCACGATGCCTCAGAATTCCTCATAATTATGAATTTGTTACAATACATATTAAATGCTATACTACACTCATTAAGGACGTATACTGGGTGAAGCATAATTATGAAGCAGTAAATAGGGAAATACATTGTTTATGGACGTTAAAAGTATTGCCTAAAATATACTTATTTCATTTCGCAAAATATATGTGTTTGCTAAACTGTTGCTTTCACCATTTAGATTATTTATAAGGCACATATAATTGGCCGCATTTACTTTCCAAAAGGGCAGAAATTTTTGTGTGACACAAATTTTCAAATTCCTGTTTGCTTGCCGTTACTTTTATTACTATTAATTAATATTGAATTAGATTTGAGATTTTATAATAATCAAAATTTCTATTTAATTTTATTTTTGTTATTATCAAAAATTCATATATTTCGATTCTGCGATTTCGTAGCGATTTTCGTTAATACTTTGGCCACACGAGTCCGAAGTTTTGAAATTTTATTGAGAAGAATAGCAACTCATACAAGCTAGATAAACAGGTATAAGTAATTCAACAAGACAGTAGCAATTCTCTTTCTAATGATTCTCCCAGCGATATATAAATATGACATTTACATTGATGGTTCCGGGTTGGGAGAGAGCATAGGTGACATTTTGTTATATACTTTTACGGTGTAGAACTAACCAATACAAGGAACAAATTGAAAGTATATAATGCAGTATTTCAAGTTGAGCCACAGGCCACTTTTTCGCCCTTAGATGGATAGACAGAAATGTGAAGTGAGGGCGTACAGTTTTTATAGGCTGTGATAATCTTTCTGCTTTTCAGGGTCTCACCTGCAAGGATAACTGTGATAAAGCCTTCGGTAAAAGAGCATCATGGTATTATTTTTCATGTAGCAAAGTGCATAGATTATCCATGATTTGCAGTTCTTGGCGGGAGACTTATTGACATAAGAAGATTATGAACTGACATTCGAAAATATAACATTCCAAGTCCAATATGCTATGTCCGCCCACATCATACTTGCCTGTGTCACCGAATTCAAATTCCGGTAATAGGCAGTATTTCGTCAGATATTGGGTCAGAGAAATCACTATCACTTTGTAAAGTGGGGTTCACCACTCTTAGCATGTACACTTCCCTATACGCTTATGTAGCCTCGCAATGTTCTTGTCATTTGGTGAGATGTTGGACTTTGAACTCACTTGCTGTGAGAGATTGGGACGGGCAGTAATCGTTCAATACTATGTACAGCGTTGGCAGTATCCTTTGCTGTCTCATCTGATTTCTTATTGCCGGTTATTCTTGCGTGCTCAGAATCCCATCTGAGATAAGGTTATTAAAGCAGTGGCTTTTGTAACAGTATTTATAAAAGCTTAGTGAGAATCGAGCTGCTGCTGTATTGTGCAGTGAGTGTTCTGAATTAGAAGTAGATTAAGTGTAAATTTCAGTAGGGTTATTTTGTGGCTGCGACTGGAGCCCAAAATTCTACTTGACTAAATTGCGTTATTTTTGGCAGGTCTTCGCCTACACCTCATAAATGGAACCTTCAACTAACAGATGTTACACTCTATTCCCTTCCCAATTCCATTTTAGATTTATCCGTGTAGACGCCAGAACATTACATACTCGTATTTTAGTCATTAGTATGAATCTTTTCATGCACTGAATGACAGTGCATGGCTACAGCATACATCTCTTAAATGAAGTCATGAAATATCTGTCCTCATAATGATGCTGTTTGATATGGTCTAACTACTTTGGCAATTATAGCATCACATTCTACCACTACGGTCTAGTGGGAATTTTCCCGTTAGTACCTGTAGTGCTGCATTGGATAACGTTCTATAGGCACGACAAACTTTGAAACGTTGCAGCATTTGCATGGAGACAAAATTATGTCTCATGCGGCTTGTTAACTTGCTGCCTCATACGGCTTCTTATCTTCCCATACAGAACCACACGCTCTGTGACAATATGGTACCATATTTTGAAAGCAGCAGCGGCTGTATTCCTGTTAATTAATGCTGTACAATGTATTGTGTTGGAAACATTTATAACATGACGCTCCAGCTGTCTGATGAGGGACAACAATAAAAGCTTCTTTGGGGGTTTGTATTTTTTTTGGGGGGTATGTACCGATGTATTTAAGCTTCTGTATAAATTTCATGGTAGTCTACTTTTACAATTTAGTTCACGTTTGTTGTATTTCGGGAGGGCTCGTGTTGGTTCCACAGAAATGATTATCTTATATTCCCTTTCTCAGGCCACAAAGGATCTGATACTTCCGTGTAATGTTTCCCAAAATGCTGTTTTCTGCCGCAGCAAGGAGAAAGTCGTAAACATAACCAGTGAGCTTTGATATTTTTAAGTTCGCAAACTGTTGGAAGTCGGATTTAGTGACAAGCTAGTACAGGATGTGTCCTAAACATGAGCCCTTGCGGACATCGCCTGTGTACCCACTAGAATACTGTCTAATTTAAACTGTATTCTGTGACATTGTGAATACTTGTGAATTATTTAAGTTATGGTGCCAGGATGTTTGAGAGTCACAAAGCTTTTTATCACATCAGGCCACCACAGTGAGTCATGCGTACCGTATATATACCTAGGGTCTGTTGTTGTGTGTGGAATGATATTTAGTTATGCACAATCGTTTGCATTTACTCATTTCAAACATGCTCTGTGGACCATCGCTCCGAGATCTAATCGCTAGGAAACATCCAGTTACGACTGAATTTTCTAAGTAATAGCGAAGCCGCTTATGTTTCGAAGTAGTCCATAGATGTAGATAGCAAGATTGCTACCTTGGCTTCTACCTTTTTGCTTTATTTATTTTATCTTTTAAATTTTATACCAAGGCGTTTGTTTCATGGAAGTAAATATATCTGCGCTGACAGCGGCATGTTATGGCATTATTTGTAGGGAAAACATACTCACGCATATGCGAGGTTTTAATAATGATTTTTAATATTAATTTAAGTTAAAGAAATATTTGAAATATTTATTAACAGCTGTTACTTTTGTTTAAATTAGTCACTGTCTGTTAACTATAAACATATGTGGATCACAGGCAGATTCCTACAAGTATTTTCATACATGAAAGCCAGTAACGAAATATCAAGTATTGATAAAAAACCTAAAAATATATTTTAAGCTGGGATATATGTTTTATAAAATAACTAAGCAAGCATATCGAGGCGTTTATAAACGTTAAATTAAAATTTATGATTTTTTGTCTCTTATACAAATTATACACAGTATGTCTGAACATCATGAAGTTATTTATTCTGCGGTGAAAAATTTCACGAAGAAAAGTAATAAACAGAATATATTATTTTTTTTTACCTGAACTAATTATCCTTATTTTTTTTTTCTTTCAAGATCACTCTAAGGATTTTCCGCCCATAGCTACCAAGAAAGTGCTCGAAAATTTATTGAAGCAGTGGAAGTAAAGATAGTCTTCGAAATTTTAATTAGTCTTTCGGAAATATTAATTTTTTTCAAGTGCCACTTAAGGGGGACTAACTTGAAGGTGAAAAAGAAAAATCTATATGTAGAATATCATTCTTTTTATCAATCATCGTTACAGAAATCTTGGATGCGTTCTGTGCTGGTAGTCGCGTTTACAAATTTCGTCATGTAAATGCATACGTATATGTTGTCTTTTCATAAATCCATTACTCCAGTAAGGCAAAATTAAGAGTTTTCTGATTCAAAATAGTAATCAGAATACGCAGTTTTTGTGAGGCAGTCTAAAATTAAATATCATGTAAAAAGCCTATCTTTGTATCTTATTAAAATCAATAAATACATAATAATACATTAACTCATTTCACTAAGCATAGAAAAAAATCTATCTCTGCCATAGTTTTATAAATGTTTATTTTAGTGAAAGATTAGTTGTAATAGTACGCTTAAAAATTTTGGAAGAATGCAAATGTAAAGCTTTTCCATAAAACGTAGCGCTAAAGGAGAAATACTTAGTTAATTTTGCGCTAAATTTTTATTAATTTAAAAACTTCTTTTTCCTTTACTCAAACATAATATTAATTCCCTTCTCCTAATGCTACGAAAGTATATTTAAATCTTATTTGTTATTATTCTGTTGAACTAGTTCATGTCAATTAGGAGCCGAATGCAGCATTATAATGCATCATAATTATTGAAATGAATCATAATGTATAATTTATTGTAAAGTATCATCATTATTGTAATAAACAAATTTCGTAATATGTCATAATTTTTTCCGTAAAATATGCCAGCTACTTGATTTAAAAAAAAAATGTTATATACGTAAGAGATTCAATTGAATTTTCTTGTTGTCTTTGACATCATAATAGAATTTATTACTTGTTATTTTAGGTCAAATTATTGCTTTTCATCTTGCATTCTATTTTGGTAGAGATAAAAATCAGCATTTTGCTTGTAAATAACTTTATACGAAACCTTTTATATTTATTATATCTTATTGATTGAATGGGAGGCAACACATTTTCCCTAAAAATATCCTTTTAAAAGCTATTTGCATTTTATATGCGCAACCTAACATATAAGAAATATTAATTACGTTAAATTTATCACCTATCCTTCTGAAGCTGGAAGAATATGTTTACTTAATTTTACATTTTGATAGTAAATTTAAACTATTTAAATTTTTCCATCTAAAAATTCTTATCATATCAAGATTATTCAGGTAAAATTGATTCATGTATAAGTTCTTTATTTCGCCTTTAAAAACAACCCTTTAAATGCAAGGTTGTCTGTTAAGTTTGATGTACAAAATTTGAGGTCCGGGTCAAAAACCTTTATGTTTTTATGTTAAAGCCCTTTAAATTCTTTTAGCTCGGTAGATGTCGCTAATACAAAATATGTTTCATGTAAAATATGTTTGGTATAAAGTATTTCGTTAAATGACATTATAATTCAGTATTTTTCATTCCAGTTAAAAAATGTATGTTTTCTCTCTTTTGTAAGTTTGGTTTTCGTGTTTTCAGCATAATATATATACCGCGTAAAATACGATCTTGCATATTTCATTCGTTTTATTTCCATAAGAGAAACTAAAACATTTTCTAAAGCATTTTTATTAATTTTATTCTAAACTTTACTTATTTTAACTATTAAGATATTGGCAAGTTAATGCAAGCAAATTGCATATTCAGTAATAGAATTATGTTTCATTATTCATTTATATATGAATCAAATGCAGATTTAAGAATTGTTTCTTTAAAATTCAGAAGAAATTAGTTCGTTTACGCAATGATCGTCTTAAAAATTAATTTTAGAAAATCGCTAGCTTGAAAAAGGATTTCATCTCACTTGTTTTAAATGATAATTTAATAATCTATAATTTTGGCTGAAACATTAATTAAAAATAAAGTATAAAAAGACTAACTGAAAAGGATTACAGTTAGTCTTTTTATACTTTATTTTTAATAATTTAATAATCCTTAATTTTAAAGTTTTGAAATCTAAAACTGAAATGAATTTATGATATTCGATGTATTTTAAATACTTCGCTTAGAGGTCTTCTACAAAATTTTACTGGAGGAAATATGATGCTATGTAAAATGAAGCTATGTTCAATAACTCTATGTAAGTAGTCTACAGGAAGTAGACAGGATACACAAGAAGGGTATACAAAACCCTTTATTTTTCTCTATTTACAATAACTTCCGTACTTCGGAATACAAAGACGCACTACTTGTGGTCTAAACGTAAAAATATAAAAATAAAACTAAACTCTAATTTAACTTTAAAATAATAAACGTGGAAGATTGGCCTTATATTAACAGGAAGCCGTATGTAGTACAGAGAACTGTGAACACTACAATACGTTTAAAGTTATCAAGAGGATTAAACCTCTGGCCTGGAAGGCAACCAGCAACTGAGTAAAACTTCTAAGGTAAGCGGCCTGCTTCGACTAACTCCTTCCTCTCCTTTGCTTGGCAAAAAGCCACAACTTAAGCACTTGGCGTTAGCAAGACAAATTTGCATAAAAAAGTTAAAGCTTCTAATTCTGGCCGGAAGTAGAAAATATGAAGTGATAGTAAAGATTTAAAATAAAATAAACGTTAGTAAAACTTAAGATCCTTACATACTTCCCGCCAGAGTTAATTAGTTTGAAACTGAGGTCTAAAACGACCTTGTTGAAAACTTTTAGCTCTAGAATCTTTTACAAACCAGGCCAATCTTTTACAAACATTTTTTGCTAGAAACTAGAAATTTAACAGAAAGAAATTTGTTTTTACAATAGCAGCTTCCAGGACACGCAATTTTTTCATCTGTACTGCATCTAAACAGGAGCTTTTATTCAAATCTGGTTCTTTCCAGAGATCTGGAAGGAAAACTAGTTTAATGAAATGTTACACAATGAAATGACAAGTAACATGTATAATTATATTTCTCTTAACATTCTTATTTCATTCATGACTATTTTAATTATCTCTCCCCGTGCTCTCTGACATGTGTTGTAAAAGAACACCAAACACGAATGTGATTATGTCTATGTGTTCAACACTTCCTCCTACAATCAAAGCACTAACGTGTTAAAAATTCAACATACCAAGACCTCGTAACACACCCTAACTTCAACTCTAAACCCTGAGGTACTATTCTGAAAGTGGCTAACTCTGAAGTGTAGCGTCAGAGAGCCTAACTACATTCATTCAACCTTTAACACATATTCACCATGATTTAGTCTTTTTACAGTCACACGAATAAAAAAAAATAAAAAAATTAACATTACTTTCACTTTTGCCATATCACGGTATTTCTTAACATTTGAAATAACAGTTCACATTGTATATAAGAACATATTAACATGCCGTTAATTTTACGCATTTGACAACATACATTAGTAGTGCATTGTTAACTTCTATTCTTTTCAAAGCAAGTGCCAATTTTTCTACATTGAAATACTACATTTCAAAAAGTCTTCCAGACTAAAACTTCTTTCTTGCCAGAATGTTTTAAATAAAATTTATACAATAACTTTTACAATATTTAAGTCTTTACACATCGCTATTATACATCAACTTTAGTTTTACACGCGAGTAATTGAAAAACATAATACCAAAATCGGTAACAACTCATTTCTCGCCCTTTTGGCGATAAAGGTAGACCTCGCATGAGGTAAAACTTCTTGAAATCTGCCACTTGCAGTAAGAATGAAAGATTAATTTAAGTTTGCAAAGTAACATAAAATTTTACTTATCTTTGTGATATTCGGACATTCTTTTCTGAGCCCAGTCCTGGAAAGTAGCGTAGATTGTTGTTTGATTTATCCTCCTTCGTGTGCGGGCTCGCCCTTCAGTGCCTTCCTCTAGAAGCTTTCTTTTTTTTTCCAGTTCGGTCACCCTTGAATACCTTCTTTTTAGCCTCTGCCTGTGGTCTTGGCCGTTTGATGGCAGCTGGTCTTGGCGGAACCGGGAAACTTCTTTCGTGCTGGACCTCGTTAAACCTCGTTGCTGGCCGTTCAAATTTTCCTTGTAACTTTTCCTCCGCCGCTGGTGGCCCTTCCGCAGTTCGGCGACATTTGCTGCGGAGAGTCCTGTCCGATGAGTAGATCTTCCGTTTTAGAGCCGGGTTATAGTTGCCGTCATTTCTTCTGGCTCTCTTTGCATTCGTCGTCCTTCTCCCTTCTTCATTCTGGGGGTGTTCGTGAGCTCTCTTTTCTGGACGGTGGAACGGCTTCTTTTTCTTGTTACCTTCAATTTTCCCGCGGGGAAACTTTCTATTCACTTGCTCCTGCCTCTTAATGGCTTGCCCTTGTACTTGTCGTTGTTCCACCTCTGGAGCTTGTGCCTGCGGTGTCTGCCGTGCCGGATCCTGCAAAAGATCTTTGAAAATTTGCATTTTATTACGATCATAGTAGGGTTTCATTTGATCAATGTTTGCGGAGCAGGTTTCACCATTTCTGGCTTTTAACACTACTACAGCGTGAGTTATTTTTTCTATGACATATGGTCCTTCAAATCGTGGAAAAAAATTTGGCGGTTTTATCTTCTGGTGCTGATGAAAGTGAATGCTTAATTTTTAATACATCATCTCCTACTTTATAAGTTACTCCCCGTCGTTTCAAGTCGTAATACAGCTTTTGTTTTCTCTGTGCTACTTCCGTATTCTTTTTTGCTTCTTTAATTAGTTTTTGTATATCACCCATTTTAAATTCTGGGGCTCTTTGTTGCACATAAAATAATTTATCTAACGGCGTTATAATCTTTCTGCCTAAAAATAACTCAGCAGGAGTTTTGCCCGTTGTATCATGCTTTGCGGCCCTAAGGGGGAAAGCAAATTCATTGACATAGTTACCCCAGCTTTTATGAAAATTTTTAACATAACTACGGATAATTTTCACTATATTTCTATTGACCCGTTCCGCTATATTTGATTGCGGCCGATACGGGACCATTTTTAAATGACGTATGCCCAGTTTTTGGCACATGTCTTCAAATACATTACTTACAAATTGAGGACCATTATCCGATATAACTTTTAAGGGCGCCCCGTATTTTAAAATATATTTATTTAAAATAGAATCAGTAACTAATTTCGCGGAGGCTCGTTTTAAGGGAACAATTTCGGTCCACTTACTAAAATGATCAACCATAACAAGGAGATAGCGACTTTTATTTAACTGACTTTTTGGGAAAGGGCCCAATAAATCGATGCCAATTATTTCATTTGGAAATTCGGATTTAATACTATTTAGAAACCCGGCCGGGCGGAAATTAATATAATTAACTGCTTGACATGTTGGGCAGGACTGGACATACGCCCTTGTTAACTTTTGCAGTTCAGGAAAATAGACTGCCTCGCGTACGCGTTGGATAGTTTTTCGAATACCAGCATGAGAAGCTAAAGGGCTGTCATGGAGCTCCTGCAGGATATTTAATCTATGACCAGCTGGGATAACAGGTCGAAATTCGTTGTTGGAATTCGTAGTTTTTGTATAAAATAATAGACCATCTATTAGTTCGTAATGGGCCGCCCTATTTCTTATCGCCACAATATCTTGGTGGCTAAAATTTTCAGGATCCTTTAAATACTCATAAATGCTTCCAAACTCAGGATCCTTACCCAGTTCGGTTATTACAGTTTCTCGGGAATTTATTGTACATGCTGTGAGCATTGCCACCTTTACGGTATTACCTTCTTCATCTATTTTAATTCTGGATAGGGCATCTGCTACGATATTTTCCTTCCCGGAGGTATGCTTGATTACCAGATTATATTCTTGTAGCTTGAGTGCCCATCTTATTAACCTTGGGGATAAGTTTTTCCCTGAGTACAATCTAGTTACCGCCGCATGATCAGAGTACACTATTATTGGCGCCTTTCCAAAATAGACTCGGAACTTTTGCACTGCTAACAGAACTGCAAGTGCCTCTCTCTCGGTCGCGGAATAGTTTCTTTGTGTTTGATTTAAAGTTCGGCTAAAAAATGCCACGGGCTGCTGATTTTGCGAAAGTACCGCTCCTACCGCATAATCCGAAGCATCCGCTGAAATTTCTATATTCTCATCCTTTTCAGGAAATTTCAACACGGGGGCTTGCGTTAATGCTTGTTTTAATTTTTCGAAAGCATTATTGGCTTCGGCCGTCCACGAGAATCTTGCCTTTTTCCTTTTTAATTTTAACAATTGTTCAGCAATAGCTGCAAAATTTTTTATAAAGGACCTATAATATCAACAAAGTCCTAGAAAAGAAGAGAGCTTCTTCGCCGTGTTTGGAGTCGGATACTTTTGTACAGCGATTATTTTTGATTCGTCTGTCTCGATTCTTTTCTGAGATATTTTGTAACCTAAATATTTTAATTCAGGGGCTGCAAATTTGCACTTTTCGACATTAACTTTTAGACCGGCCTCATTTAATAAAGAAAACACCTGTCTTAAATCCTGTACATGTTGGTCGAGATTATCACTAGTAATAATGATATCGTCTAAATAGATAAATGTGGACTTTCCAAGAACAGGCCTTAACACAATGTTCATACATCTCTGAAATGTTGCCGGTGCCCCTGAAAGGCCAAACGGCATACGCAGAAATGCATAAGTGCCAGACTTGGTTATAAAAGCAGTCTTAGGCACGTCCTCAGGCCTAACCCCTATTTGAAAATAACCAGTCGTTAAGTCTAAAGTCGTCATATATTTGGTCGATGTTATGTTCCTTAGAATTTCTTCAATAATAGGTAACGGATATACCGGATATTTAGTTATGGAGTTTAATTTACGGTAGTCAATTGCGAATCTCCACCTTTTTGGATTTGTCAAAGGATAGTCATTATTTTTCTTACATAAAAACCACCGGGCTAGCATAACTACTTGAGATGGGCGTTATGATCTTTTTACGTAGCATATCGGTGATATGCCATTCTATAATTTTTTCCTTATTCTTATCATACCGGTATGCTTTGTGGCGAACTGGCATTGAATCTCCGGTGTCAATACTATGGTTAATAACCTGAGTAAATCCTGGAATATCACTAAATAACGAAGCAAATTCACTTACCACTTGTCGGATTCTTCCTTGCTCGTCATTAGGCAGGTGGTCAAGATTTAACATCGGCGGTTCAGCCTTTTCTCCACGAACTGGTTTCATTGTCAGCTTAAGGGACGCTTCATTAAAATCTAGCGTTGCTTGTGCCTCTGAAAGAAAATCTATTCCTAAAATAATATGTGCTTGCAGATTCTTTACTATAAAAAACATAACCTTTACTTGTTCGTCCTTGATACGGACATACAGCGGTAATTTACCTATACACTTACATTTTTCTCCTTGCGCCGCTAACACTGTCGTTTTATCCGAATTATATATGCGGTATTTCCGAAAATACTTCCTACAAAAATCTTCTGCCACACAGGAACACTGCGCGCCTGTATCCAGGAGTGCGGTGGCTGGGATATTATTTATTCACCAACACTTCAATCTTCGGAAGTGTCAAATTTTTCACCATTACTGTATTTAACTTGAAGGAAGAGGGGTTTCGTGGCCTTCGGATTTCCGCACCCTCTCGTCAGCAGAAATCTGTTTTAGTTTAAATTATTTTTCATTTCCGTGCTTTCCTTCTTTCTCCACTGGCCTTGAGACATTTTTCCTGGATTGCTATTGAACTGTCGACGTTCGCCGGCTGTTTTTGAATGCTCGGGTTTCCTTGCCCACTGATTCGCTTTGCTTCCGTAGCCGTGTGCTTGAGTTTGCTGTAGTCTTGGCGCACCAAATTGTCACCTCTCGTCAGCAGAAATCTGTTTTAGTTTAAATTATTTTTCATTTCCGTGCTTTCCTTCTTTCTCCACTGGCCTTGAGACATTTTTCCTGGATTGCTATTGAACTGTCGACGTTCGCCGGCTGTTTTTGAATGCTCGGGTTTCCTTGCCCACTGATTCGCTTTGCTTCCGTAGCCGTGTGCTTGAGTTTGCTGTAGTCTTGGCGCACCAAATTGGTTTCGCTGTTGATATTGGCGTCTTCTTTCAATTTCCGTCGTTCTTCTACTTTCAAACTGGATTGCTAGCTCAAATAACTTTTCCAGTGTAGTCGGATTTCTTAATTCAATAAAGTCTTGCACTTGGGGCAGTAACCTCGGCAAAATCACTTGAATTATCTCAGGATCCGGACGGTTTCCATACAAGAGTTTGAAGATGTGAATTTTTCTTAAAAAAAAGCTTGAGAGATTTTCGATTCTTTGCTGATATATACTAAAAAGTTCCGTTTCTAATTTCGCACGATCCCTTACAACAGGGAAGGCTTTTACTAGGGCAGTCTTGAAATTCTCGTAAGTATAGGTGGGACTTCCTGCTTGACCCAAGAGACTTCTGCCTATACATTTGAACCAGTTAAGCGCTTGGCCCCTCAAAGCGCTGGTAGCTAAGGTAACTTTTTGAAATTCGTGCACGGGGTAGAGCATGAAGTGGTCATCCAAATTTTCCAAAAAACTGGTTACCGGTGAGTTTCCATTAAATGTTGCTTCTGGTTTCATCGAAGCGCGCATGGTCTGAACGATGTAACCAAATCCTTCCAGGGCGGCAGCTGGCATTTCTGGATTCTGAGCCGCTTCTGCAGGCAGCACAGGTTCTTCTTGAAACTCGGCCATGGTTATTCTTCTTCGTTGGGCGCCACTATCAGGTTCAATGTTCCGTCTTACTTTCTTCGGGAACATGCAAGGACCTGACTCGGAACAGAGAGCTTACTAAAGCTATGTTCAATAACTGTGGGAAGTAGACAGGATACACAAGAAGGGTATACAAAACCCTTTATTTTTCTCTATTTACAATAACTTCCGTACTTCGGAATACAAAGACCCACTACTTGTGGTCTAAACGTAAAAATATAAATATAAAACTAAACTCTAATTTAACTTTAAAATAATAAACGTGGAAGATTGGCCTTATATTAACAGGAAGCCGTATGTAGTACAGAGAACTGTGAACACTACAATACGTTTAAAGTTATCAAGAGGATTAAACCTCTGGCCTGGAACGCAACCAGCAACTGAGTAAAACTTCTAAGGTAAGCGACCTGCTTCGACTAACTCCTTCCTCTCCTTTGCTTGGCAAAAAGCCACAACTTAAGTACTTGGCGTTCGCCAGACAAACTTTGCATAAATACGTTAACGCTTATAATTCTGGCCGGAAGTAGAAAATAAGAAGTGATAGTAAAGATTTAAAATAAAATAAACGTTAGTAAAACTTAAGATCCTTACAAGGTAAGAAGCGATTTGAGAAGGTAGGCACGCCTATAACAGATGGAAATTTGAACTGCATAGGAAGTCTAATATAGAAGGAAGAAGGCGTTCGAATTAATAATATTTATACTGGATTTAGATTAAAAGGGAAAACTGCACAACATCATTCATGAGCCTAGTTATCAGCGTTGCTCATAAGCTATTGAGAATCACCTATGATACCGAGAACAATAAACAAAGCCAAAAACTCGGAATTTCAGGCGATGTCATGAGGAAAATGGGCTACTTATAGTCATAGAGAATGAAGCGTGGATGCATCATGCGACAGTAGAGAGAAGAAAGCATTCATAAGAAAGAAAGACACATTTTCCAGGCGTTTCAAGAAATTCACATAACTCAGGCAATAGACAAAACTTTATTTTTCATAATTAAAAAAAAACGCATGCCCAAAGTCTTTCAGGATACCGAATATATTTCCTTTTGCTCATTACCTTGCGAAGAAAGATAAAGTAATTTTTTTAATATTATTCAGATACGTTGAAGACATCACACAAGAGTTCGCCGAATACGATCTTGGCTGCTAACATAAGCCGCCTTACTTTGTAAGATTCTCCCTAGTGTATTTCTCAGTTACTGTAGAAAGTGACGAATCTTAAGAACTAGTTAGCGAATAATCGCTTAAGTTCGTGTAACAAGAAACAAAAAGATGGAAGGGTAACTAACCCTTTTTTATTCCAATAAGATTTAACAAAATTCCGTCTTGGAGTGTACAATAAAAGCCGACACTTGGGCTTGAACTCAAGAGACTAAAAATTAAACTAAAACTAAGATTAACTAAAGAGATATAGCCGAAGCTATCAAGATTCTAATCGAGTTGGCCCCTTAACTCTATTTGACTACGAAGCTTTATCAAGGGCCTGAGTACGGCCGAGCATAATAACAGCTTTGAGAGAAAGAGTAGCCAAAAGACAGACGCGCGCAAATCAGAAACTCTGATTCTCTCTAACTCTGCAAGTAGACTTCGCGATTTAAATACCGCTCCACCTCACTGAGTATTCAGAGTGATTCCAAAACTACATTCTGGCCGGTTGAAGTTAAGAATTTGACAGGAAAGGAACTTAACTGTTAATAAAGTTAACATAATCCTTACAACTTGTTTACCATAACTCTAGCCTGTACTCAAACAACAGCACGCGCAATTTATTGCATTCTTATTAGTGCTAAAAGTAAGTATATTGTTAAATTAACTACCTTTCTAGTTCCACGGCAAAGTGTACCATCACATTACTAATTTAAGCCTATCAAAATACTCAAGTTAAAAATTTACAGAGGTTTTCATATACGCTCAGTTTCTTTCATTTCAATCTGTTGCTATTTTTAAAACTTTTGCATGAATTTACTCATTGTTACTATGCATATTCTAGTGCCACCTCAGTGGACTGTAGAACCAAAGAATACTACGGTGATTCTAGGACATCGAGTATGGATAGACTGCGCAGCCATTGGATTTCCTGCTCCAAGTATTCTGTGGAAGAAACTTATACATACAGGTTAGTTCTTTGGCTTTTCATGTTGTATTCAAATATCTGAGACATAATAAAATTCTCTATTTTAGTGAAGAGCAAATGAAACTTCATAATACGTAATCAGTAAATATTTTTTTAAAAGACTTATTATTTTTGCTTATATATTATTTTTGAATTTGTGTTTTTTTTTCTCGCTGCATACTCTTTACCAGGACCGGAATAGATTTACTCAAGGTTACTACAAAGGCGAGTCAATTGAAAGTGAACCAATGCGAATATATGACAAACAGAGTACTTTATTTAAAGGTAGTCTCCATGAACATTGAGACATTTATCCCATTGACAAATGAGCCGCGTGATCCCCGTCTCATAAAACTCCTTGGGCTGTCGATTCAAAAAGTCTGTAACCAACTCCTTCACGGCGTCGTCCGACACGAATCTGGTACCCTTGAGATGTTTTTTTTTCAGTTTCCCGAAAATCTGAAAGTCGCATGGCGACAAATCTGGGCTGTATGGAGGATGTTGCAGCATGTCCCACTTGAACTTCGCCAGTTGTGTCTTAACCACATCAGCGACGTGGGGACGAGCATTGTCGTGTAGCAAGATCACACCATTCGTCAATCTTCCAGGTCGTTTGTTCTTGATTGCGACACGCAGCTGATCCAGCGTTGCACAATAACGCGAACTATTGATAGTCTCTCCACGTTTAGCAAATTCAATCAGTAATGGCCCCTGACGATCGAAAAAAAAAGTCAATAGCACCTTTCCCGAGGAAATGACAGCCTTTGCTTTCTTCGGGGGTGGTGAATTCAAATGTTTCCACTGTAAGCTTTGCCGGCGTGTTTCAGGTTCGTAGTGGTGGCACCATGATTCGTCTCCGGTCACAATTGCAGACAAGAAGTCGTCACCCTCATTATGATACCGGATGAGATGAGTCAAAGCAGCGCCGAACCTCTCCGTCTTCTGGCGGTCGCTCAAAATCTTGGGCATCCATTGAGCACACAAAAGCCGATAACCGAGATGATCATAAATTATCGTGTGAACCGAACTGTGACTGATGTTCACACGCTCTGCTAGTTCATCGATACTTATCCTCCGTTCTTGTATAATCAGCTCATCAACCTGTGCAATTGTGTAGGGGGTGATTGCAAGGTGGCTCTGGCCCGGTCTTGGATCGTCTTTGCAACTTTCACGTCCTTCTCTGAACCGTTTGCTCCAACGCTTCACAGTGGCCAATGCGATGCAATGTTCACCGTACACAGCAGTCATACGGCGACTAATTTCATGTTGGGAACTTCAGTTGTCAAAAACCTGACCACACCACGCTGTTCCTCTTTTGGAGCGTCCATTATGTCACGCTACTGTCTTCAATCCAGTGTAAGAGCGCCTTAAAGAACTTTAACCTCACACTTTCGTAAATGAAGGCTGTCTCTGTGCTACGCGCATGCGCCGCAGATGATGGACCGAACCATTCTTGCTGAGGAGGGGTTGTCTCACTTTCATTTGACTCGCCCTTATATAAGAAATATTATATCAAAATTTCTGTTATACATAATATCGATATGTCTATGCAACTTATTAATTTCAATATTCTTGTTAAATATATAGTAGTTATGAAAGAAAATTAATAATGGCTGCATGTTTTTATTATTAACCCTAAAAGCTAACAGATGAAGTTTACATATTAATGTAATTGAGAATCATTTGTCTCATCTTTTAAATCGATTTTTATATTCCTGTTGAGATTTTTAAAATTCAAAAGTTTTTCTTCACAGAAATGCATTTTTTGAAGTAAAGTTAAATCATAGTAATAATTTTGCGGGTTATATCATTTCATATGTAAAACTAAAGTCTACAATCACTAACCACTAAACTCAGAAATGTTAAGTGTAAAGCAAATTTACAATTCTGACATTTCCTAAATTTTTTTTCAGTGAAACTAACGATTAATTCTCTTCATATATTGCATGACAAAATTACTTTTCGTTTAAATAAATAATGCCGACCGTTGTTAAAAATTATACTTCTAATATGTCCTAAATCTTTTATTGTAACTGATGTTTGACTTAATCGTTTCCTTACCGTTTAGTAATAGACATACTTCGGCAGTACGTATACTGAAATTGGAACAATACAGAGAAGATTAGCATGGCCCCTATGCAAGAATGACACATTTGAGAAATTTGCCAGTTAAACATAGAAATATTAAAACCAACATGTCTAAGAATGCACATCGACAGAAACTTCAAAACAGTTGTATCTAACAATTTGTTTTATATAATTATACAGACATTACTAATTTATAAGGAAATCAATAAAATTATTGCTCACGTTGACTATTTAAAATAACTTATGAGTTTGTCCCATGATTAAATGCATTTTTCTGCCTGTTAACTATATATATAGTTTTTCTGCCTGTTAACTATACATTTTTTTTTTGAAAAATCTGTTCTTATTATACCTTGATTGCTCGCTTGCATAAACATTAGAAAAACTGCCAATTCCGCTTAAAGTAGAATATTCAAAATTTGCAGAAGAAAGAGAGGGCGCTTTTATGAAAGAGCTTTGCTATTTTTAGCGCTGTTTCTTTTTTATGAATTGATGTAATTCCTTTTGAGCTTCCTTTGCCACTGACAGATATTTCTTTAGTAATAAGTTTTATAACTTACATTTAATAATTTCAGAAATATTTTTTAAATCTAAATCTTGTAATAGTTACCTTACAATTTCAATATACTGCCAAATATATAGTAAATTCGACTTGTTCAGTGCTTTCTAAACGGTTCTTAGTGTTTTCTAAGGAAAACATATCGATTAACCCAAGGCAGGAAAATTGATGTTTCCTATAATTTCCCTTTAGGGAGATTAGAATGAGCTGCCATGTAATCTCCCTAAAGGGAAATTATAGGAAGCATCAATTTCTACTACGCTACAGTATTGGAATGCGTAGGAAAAGACGAACTCCTGGCTATGGCTTTTCGGATATAAATTATACTTTTCCTTTCAATCTGACAACTTGGCAGATATTTCAGGTCAGGATAAAAAACATTCGCGTATGGAACTCATTTCGAAACAAGACCTTCAATCAGTTATCCTGAAAGTCTCAGAAAATGATTTTTCTAAATGCCAACTAAATTCTATAAATTGCAAATCTCCTTGCATATTTTTTCTTGATTTTATGCGACTTCTTTGAATATACTAAGTTTTGAATTTAAATGAAGAAAATATGGCTGTTCAAATCACTTTTAGGTGCACAAAACCACTGCATGCAACATGGATCTGAAAAGTCAGTTCTTTAATACTAGAATTAAACTAAAGCTAAAAAATCTGATGTGTACACCACATGACTTCCTTGTACGGAATATTAAATTATACGCATTTTTCTTGCATTTTATTCAAACTTATTAGATTGAATTAAACCTACTTCGCCGAAAGCGCATAAACCACAATAGAACAAAGGCATTCTTTAAAATTCACTTTGTTTACCACAGCTACACTCTGGCTCTAGGTTTACTTAACAGTATTATATTTCATTCATATTATAACTCAGAATGCACAAAATGTATATCATTTAAAGAATTATCTAATCGTTGCCACATGTCCTATTCAAATACTATAATAAAGCTAGAACTATGTATAAAAGAATTTAAGCAAACAAAACAAAAAAGAAACAGTTTTCACAGACGATTGAGTATTTCTAATTTAATTAATTCAGTTCTCACTTCGAGAGAAGGCAAAAATACATAAAAACTCAAAATATCTATATTAAAAATTATCTCAAATCGAAGTAAATTTAATTAAAGAAGCATGATTTAATTGGCAATAATAAATGAATGCGTTATTTTTGTTTTTGCGAAGCTAAGTTTCTCTAGATTGGCAACAAATCCACTAGTCTCCTGTTTCAAATATAAACATCAATGGCCGCCATTAAAAACAGGCTTAGCGGCAATTAAACAACTTTAAAATTCCTGATAATTCTAAAAATATTGCACACAGATTTACTAAAGGCATAAAATCCTTAACCGGAAGATAAAAACAACATAATTCAATCATTTTTAAAGCAAAAAATGTACAATTTATAAACATATAAGAGTAAAGAAACTGAGATCACTGAGCCGGGTAATAGAGCGGATATATATATAAATATATTTATATACGTTTGGTGCGGCCGATTGCAACCAAAATACGAGGTGCACATCTACATGTTATAGCAGTCCTATATACAAAATTTCAAAGTGCTGAGGCTATTCGTTTTTGAGTTATGCGAGATACGTACGTAAGCACGTACGTACATACGTTCGTACAGACGCCACGAAAAATTCTCTTCAGAATTAATTTCAAAGCAGGTTTTAATTTTTTTAAAGGAAAAGAGTATTTTATTCTGTCCTTACGTACAGATATCACGCATTGCATATTAAATTGCATTCGATAGCGGTCAAAATGGATATTTTCGTTGAAATATGCTGCCTGAAACTTTTCGCGATTACAATACTTGCTTTTTACTTCGTACAAGGAAGTGAAAGGGGCACTGTTTGAAATGAATATTTTAACAAATTACAGTAAATTTCAGCAAGGTTTTTGTTCGTAGCATATGTTTTATAATATCATTTATATATAAATATATATAAAATATATGTAACATATATAATTTTTTAATATCATAATTCATAGCAAAAAACAGCTCTTTAAAAATAATAGTCATGTTTACATACTTTAAACTGGAATTTTAATTAGCCTTTCATATCCGTCATTTTAAATCAACTGTTTCATACCTCATCATCACCTGTCGTTCTCTTTTTAAACGTATTCTGTTTTTCCGAAAAAAAATATTACGTACCAAAATTCAGATGTGCCTAAAATTTTGCATTATAAGAAGTTTTTAGGCTTTTGTAAAATACACGAAAATGCGAGAGAGAATATTTCACGTAGAAAATATCACTCTTCAAGTTTTAAAAAAAAGTTTTTTCTTTTGTATTATTTATTATCTCACTCCTTCTCTGTTAATTAATACATATGATGGATTCAAACCAGGGCGCAGATATTTATAAATTTTAATACTTCATTCTAGAAAATACCAGCATTTTAAATGAGTAAAGTGGTAAATTTTGGATTTTAGTTAGCTCACTTAATTAACAGTCCAGTTTATTTCTAATTAAAATTAATAATTTAATTTAAATTATTTAAATAATAGTTTAATTTGAGTCTTAATAAGCGTACATAAAATCATGCGTGCATAAAATGGAATAGCTCTTTCCGTGTTATAATTGTATATTCATATCATATTTCATTAAAATCTCTTCATTAGCTTTTTCAGAAATTCGACATAATGTGCAAATTCTTTTAATTTTGTACACGAGTGTATTTATAATTAGCTTTAAAATTATCAATACCAAGTGAAAGAGAAAACAGAACTTGCTACAATACTACTTCATTGTTGCCAAGTGAAGTTTGCACACTTGTTTAATGGAGAAAAACTTAAATATTCAAAACGGAGATCTGCGTTTATTTCATTTGATCATTTGTAAACGTGGCTTGCAAAAAAAAAAAAAAAAAAAAAAAAAAAAAAAAAAAAAAAATTAGTTGGCAAAATCTTCTATTTTTTCTATTTTGCCCCGCGAATAGAAAATAATAATAAATATTAATATCTGAAAGCCTTCAGATTTTTTTTATTACGCCCAAAGGAGAGTCTTTTTAACGTTTTGTATGTTACTTTTATTCCTTTATTTATTAAATATCATGCTCTTCGCACTTACAATTCAATTCAACAACAATATCGCAAAATAATTTTAAAAAGCATATCTTTAGAATTTTCGATACACAGTCTCGCGCGCTAGAGATAAAAAGGATATTTGTTTCTTATAGTGTTGCCATTGCTCGTTTTGAAATCGTTGCGTTAGTTAGTCAAAGATTCGTTAAAGTTTTACAAAATATGAGATAGATAATAAAACAAATTCCAAATTTGGGCTTCCAGATGCTTGTATTTGAGTGTAGGATAACGCTATTCAAAATCAGATGTCTCTAGATACCATTGTTTTTTCACAGCTCGAGAAACATAGATACATTCATGCAGATTCTTCATTATTAAATTTTTTAAATATAATGAAAAGGTTCTAATATTTGGTGGCAACAATTTTAGAAGTGAAACGGCGTTTATAGTGAATAAACGCAAAATGGCAGAAAGAAACTAATAGCCCTTCTGGGGAAATTGCCCCTTTGGTCTAAAATTTTAGGCTATAAGTTTCTTTTGAGGTATTAAAAAGTAAGTAATCTGTAATAAGCGTTACGCTATACCTCATGTATTTGGTTATGATTTTGTGTTCATTATACAGTCTTTTAGTATTCAAGTAAATTACATTAAATATTTTTGAACATAATGCTTGTCAATGTAATTATATTGCGTTAATTATATCTAAAACAACTGCAAAACTTTTTAACTGCAAAACTTGAATATATTGAGCCCATGCCCTGTTTTTTATGCTTAACTAGATTAAAATCGGTTACTTGCTAAAAATCAATAATATCCGGAATGTTTATGCGAAATTGGGAAATCAGTATAAAATTACTGGATTGCTTAAAAAAGTCTTATGATTTCACCTTTCATTTATCATTTCATTTTTTCAATAAATGGAGTCAAATATCGCCTGTATAGAGCAAGTTTGCTTTCAAAGAGAAAGCGTGTTTTCTCTTCATATTTAACAAGTCTGGTTTTTATAGAAGTGTGCCTAATTGTGAATCCTCAATTTTCAAAATTTAATATGGTTCATATCTTTTACATTTATTGATATTACAGCTTATAAAAGGCGGTTCATTATAATTCGGAATCAATAGACCTCATTATCACTATTCAGTAGCTGATTGCACATATTTTTCTCCTCTCACGTACAAATAATACCTCATATATATATATATATATACGGACTTCTTTTACCCATAACATTAGAAATTTATATTGATAGGTGCAATTGTAAAGTCGAAAGTAATCATTGAGAAAATAAATAATAATCAATGCTAATGAAAACTAAGAAAAGTAGAAAACCACGCTCGAGTGAATAGACATAGCTTTGAGTACATTTTAAGAATCCTTCAATAACTACATAAAACAAGATATCTGTGGCTGTATTCAATTTAATTCACTTCAGTGCTTAAAATGTTTTTTATATTTTCTTCCTGAAAGATACTTGATTTTGCTTTTGGAAAGCTTTATTTAGTGTTATTCGAAGCTTTATAAGCATTCGGTGTTTTTAATCTTTTAATTTGATTTTCTGGGAAACTACTCTTCAATATAATTAGATCTATTGTGGAACAAAAAAGCCTCTATTGATTTCCACTAATGATAAGAAAGAATTAAATTTAATTTGATTTTCTAGACGCATGAAACGACTTTAATGAACATTTCCCCATCCCTTTTTGATTCAGGAATGTAGGTGGAATTCTTTAGAAATGTTGAATCTCTCCAGAAATTGAATATACGTTTACCAAAATAAAAAAGAATGTTTATATAATCAAAGTATGCGTTATCTGAGTTATTCATTAGATTTATTGCATGAATCTTGTACTTAATGTGATAGGATTTAGGAATAGGGAGCAAGTTGCCGTGTTTGAGTGTTTACTCTTCACTTGAAAATGCATAGCTTGTTATTAATTAAGGGATCATTATATAAAATAATTGATGAAAGAGAAATGATAGGATTTTATGTGAATGAATTGCATCCCAGAATAGGAAACTGTGACTGTCAAACTGTATTGCGTTAAGAGTTAATGACATGGTCATTCTCTATAAAATTCACTGAAGTTATATATTATGACTATAACGATACATTGGAGCTCACCTGATTGTATTAAAGTTTGGCTCTATTTGCGTTAATTTAGGCTATAAATGTTATTAGGAAAACGATTAGTTGTTTCCGTATTTAAGACACCAAATCGTGGAGTATTTTATTTTCATTCAAATAAAAATTCTAATTATTATCAATTAGTTTTATTCATACTTAAATTTGCACTTACATTTGAATTGCCCTGTGACACAAGACAGCCCGTGTATTGTTAATGGATGTCAATTTCACTACACATTGGCTATGTATTCATATGTTGAGGAAGGTAACTAAGTAAGAGTAAATAATCAGCATACTCATCAAGCATGTACATCGATTTCTTGAACCAAAATATACTCTGTTTTTAAACGAGTGGGAAGGGAATGGAAACAGAAATCAATGAAATAGGAAACCGTGTAAAAAACGTAAAAGTGAAAAAGGATTCTGGAAAATTTTAACACTTTCACCACCTAAACAGAAAAAAAATATATCTTAGAATTTAGGTAAAGACAATTTATTTTGCCACATTAATTAATTTCTAAGACTGTTGGTGTTAGGAAAGTTTCTCATTTCCGCAATTTAAATAATGATTGATTGTGTAGCTGTGTATAAAACCAGCAAATATGCATGCATATTGACACTTCATAAGTAACCAAGAGTGTGGCAGCTGCTGAGGCGAATGCGAAATGATTTTGTTTTCAATGCAGCAGATGCTGTCTTTTATCAGCAAGAATTTAATTGAGCAGCAACTGCTTGTAAGTGACCATCAACAACAGCACGTGCAGATCTCTATGCAAGATGTCTCATTAAAACGCAGACATTATTCAGATGAATAAGAGCTTTGCCACGATATCACTTTCATATGCAAAAGAGGGAACAATTTAATGTAGACATATAGGAAATAGACTGTGTTCCAGTGGATGAATAAATAGATTTCTATACCGCATCATTCGTGGTCATATTCGCTGAAGCCGCTAAGGATAATAAATAAGTAAATGAAAGTGTCAAATAATTTTCCATTTCTCTTGACTGAAACGTAGGAAGGTTAAGTTGTTTTAATTTTTACGTTAACTAATAAATTCAATTATGTGATTATACCTCAAACTGCATTAGCTACGTAGAACAAATGTAACTTTAAACGTACCATGGAATTTTTTCTTGCATTATAATTTCAAATGTTGATCATTTTCGGATAAATCATCTTTGAAATATTCAAATGCATATGAGACGCTAACTGTATCTTTACAATTCAGTAAGCAAACTAAATTTAGTCTGATTTGCCAGTTTTTATTTATTTTATTATGTTAAATACCGCAAAATCTTCTTAATTAAAATAATTTTTAGCTTAATGTTAATACTTCAGTGTCTTTCATTGAAATAAATAATTCGTTATTACGTCAAATTATTCAGATAGATCTCAAACTTCTGTACATCTTTCGTTACTAAATAGTTAAATCTAACTGAAAAAATAAAGGAAAGAAGTTTTGTTGTAAGATCATCATTCAGATATGCAAAACAGTTCGAAATTACTGTGGTAACTCGGCATACGTCCGCTTTAGAACAAGTCCAGCCTCGTATATGTCCTATTTAGACGCAAAAATCTTTGATTTAGTACACGACATTTGTTTGGAATACACTTTGGTTCAGGTGAAATACATTTCGAAGTTGATGAGTATCTGCGTAGGGTCTCTAGCTCGGTGTAACATAAACAGTCGATTTTTGAATATGTACAGCTTGCGAATAAATAGCTGGAGGTGGTGAAAGATGATAGAGAAGGATAAGCAATCAATATTGATGAGAGAAGCATTTCGGCAGCAGAATAGAGTGGTAAACCATCAAAACGTCTTCTCTTTCGTCATCCACGAAGATAAACAGAGAGCGAGGGGCTATGCCTTGCTGCCAGTAGTCAAGATAGTTTAGGAGAAACTGCAAGCATCAGGGTAAGAGTGTGGTGGGCAGTAGGAGAAAACCAAGCAGAGTTGGAAAAGAAATGCCAGCAATTACAAAATCATGTTACAGGAATACAGTTAATAAGCTATAGCAGGTACTGCTCCTGACAAATTACTGAATACTAGTACAACAAGTAAGCAAGTATATACAAAAAATTGCATAAGGCTATAGTAATATAATGAAGGAGTCAGTACCGTGTTCAATAAATAGAAGGAGGAGTTAAACGATATGTCTCAAGACCGCCAATGGCCTTTTGTGGTTAGCATAATTATTATAATCATAGCTAAGAATAGGAATTGTATCATCATGAATTTGCGGGATTTTCCGGAAGAAAGACTCGGCCAGTTTGGCCATATACTGATTGATTTCAGGGATTTTGAATTCGCGGTGAATCTCCGAGTTCCTAATAAACACTCGGTCGGCAAGGATTCACGACTGCGCACTCTACCCTTACCTACAACCTGTTTCAAAATATTTATAAGACCGATTTTGCAGAAAAATGTGATAATAAATGTAGAGCAATCTCTGATACCAATTTATTGCCATATAAATGACCATCAAAAAGTTTGCAGAGAAGTACCATCAGAGCAAAGCCGTAAAAGCATTATCTGGAATGTCACATTTCCGAAACATCCTCAGGAGAAGGCAGAAGCAAATTTCTTTGGACAGAATTTTCGTAATGGTCAGACCTGATGATTTCAATCATGTCCAATTTGGACTTGACCAAAGAAGAGAGATAGTATAAGATCAATAATTTGTAAATTTTCATTTATGTACAGTATATATTTCACTGATTATGTGTTTTAGTATTAAACGGTGTTATAATAACAGTAACAGGATTTTTTAAAAAACGTATTATTTTCTCCTTTATTTCTTACTCGAAAAGTTCGTTTAGAGTAGGTTCACTCTGATGTAAGTCCAAAGATGTGGAACGGTTTAAGGAAGTATATGCAGGTTTCACTGTAAAAGGTTTTCCAAGTTATAGGTTTCGATGTAATGCATGATAGTGTCATTTTTAAGCATCCATAAAAATTACTTTAAGATTTTGACTACGTCTGATGCACAGAGATTAAGAAATGATGTTTCCCAAATCTAAATTACATATGATTTAAATAAACTGAGGTATGAATGTGCTTGATCAATAGCTATTTTATACTTATTAAAATTTTCATACACAGAAACAGATATATATTATGTAATAATAAAATTTCACAGTCAAAAATACACTTAAAATTCTAACTATATGTTCTTTTCTTTTTTAATGGCGACGGTCTCTTATTTGAAAGTACGTGGAATTAAATCCACAGCCCCGTAGTCAAGTTGTTTTTCCCGCCTTTTCCACAGTTATAGAATGTTCTGGAGATATTTAAAGCGAACTGGAATGGCTGACGAGGCTGAGGTCATTTCCTGGAAGCTCCGCCTTTCCAGAGGCTACAAAAAGACTCACAAAGGAATATAGGGGTCTTTTCTTTAATGTAACGATGCAGTAAACTTCATATAAAAAGTTATTAGTAGTTCTTTTTTATTTACTCCGGAGATATGATTTTTGTAACTGCTATTTCTCCTGACTAATAATAAATGGATCCTGTTTTTTAAACTTATCGTCTGATAATTTAAGCCACGACTACATCTATGATTCTTCTCTAATCTATTTACTCCGGACAAAAGCTGGTACATCATATATATATATATATATATATATATATATATATATGTATGTATATGTTTGTGTCAAGGAATATTTGTGTATGTAGAAATATATATATATATATCAAGCAAGGTAGTAATTATAATTTTGAAAAACTAATTTTGGTCTAGAAAACATCTTGCGCAATATGCTGCAAAATAAGTAAAATATAAAAAACATGTTTTACATGTTTAATGGTTTGATTTTCATATGTATTAATTTTTTAAAACGTGTTGAACTTTTTGGAGCAGCAGCTCTTGGTAACTTTTAGGCGAGCTTACTACATTTATATATTTATATGTATAGATTTTCGTTAAATGCATGCCATTTACAAGTCTTTTAAACTAATATTATAATATTTATCAAAGGCGCAAGCAGGTATGTTTATTAAAATATACTGATATTTTTCAGTACCAACGTATTAACGAAATGGCTATTTGATAAACAAATTAAGTGTCTTTATAAATACACTAGAACCTCGAGATACGAGTTTAATTCGTTCCAGCATTGAGCTCGTATAGCGAATTTCTCGTATCTAGAAACAAACTTCCCCATTAAAAGTAATGGAAATTCAGTTAGTCCTTTCCGCTACCCCAAAAATATCAACATAAAAGCCAATTTTTCTGATAAATAAATCTGGTAAATAATATAAACATAGTTTTCCTTTATGATAGCTTTCGACATCGACCTTAACTGCTTCTCGTTCATTCACTCCAACAAGAGCTTCTCAACAGTTTTGGACAGTGGTTGGAAAAACGGTAACTCCTTTGCGTATATCAAGTTTGTAATTTTTTCCTTCTTCTTCAGAATAGTACAGATAGTCGATGTAGAAAGGCCTAAGTCTTCGCCGAATCCGTCACTCTTACACCATGCTTATGTTTATCTATGATTTCTTTCGTTGTTAATTTCAACGGCCATGGCTTCCTTATTTTTCTCTGTAGCACTATCTGAGGCAACAGTCTTCTTTGGAGGCATCGTGAAATAATTATTTTCACGTTAAATGTAATAAACAATTAACTCACAAGCTCACAAACACGTAGATCAAAGAATACTGAGTAATCTGAAGAGTGGATTCCCCTAGTCGAGCCTGATCGGGAAATTGCGCCACGCATACCAATAGCCTGGCTCATTGCTCGTTATTCGAGTCAATGCTCGTATTTAGAGACAAATGTCTCGCTCATACTTTCCTCGTATCTGGAATTTCTCGTATATAGAGGTGCTCGTATGTCGAGGTTCCACTGTATTTGTATCTTATTTCCTTTTCTTTCAGAAATGATTGTTCGCACAAAAATAAGTAATAAAAGCGCTAATAATATAAGGTACTTCTTAAAATAAAGGCGCTGATTTACTGCGTAATGCGCCTTAATACATTTTTAACCTTCCTGATTTGTAGTAGTAGTAATTTGTAACTGTAAAAAGCCGTTGATTTATACTTATTGTTACGTTTTCTATGTTCTTTAACGTATATTAAATTCAGTACAGAAACTTACTTCGCTGAAGGATCAATGTGAGGGAAAAAAGATTCAATAACGGATTGGATATGCAAAATCATATAAGCTTATAGTTTCAACGAATTAAAGCAATAGCTATCTTTAGGGCAAGAACTTATTTAAAGTATTTTCAAAGAGTTTCCTTGAATGCATCAGACAAGCGCTTAAACTGCATTTTTAAAAATAATTTAGTACTTCAGAGAACGTAACAGATTGTATGCTAGTGGTAGTATTAATTTTACCATCAGAATTTTACGTGAAAAAAATTGCATCAGTTTTCAAAACTCAGTTTAAAAATGTGTGTATAAGTTCCTTAACGTTATTTTAAATATATTAACAAAGCGAAATTAACCTTATTAAATTCCTCTATAGTATACCTAGAATGTCGTTGTCGTTAACTAGATTTCATTACTAACTAAATACTAACTAGTTTCGCATTAAACGGGTAAATTAATCTCCTGCAAAGGAGTTTTTAAAAACCATCTAGTTAAAATTATTGCACACTTTTAGCTTCTCTAGTCGTAAGTTGAAAAACGGGAAGAGAGTCATAACAGAGCTAATGATGGCTGAAAGATTAGTTTCCTAAGCACAGTTTATAAAACAGAAAATTATTTGCGTTCCTAATCTATATAGAAACCGGCAATTTTTCATGAAAGCCGAGTTCATTTTCTATTTATGTAAACTAAGCAAATAAAAAAAATATTCTTTAAGGAAACTCTTGGAAAAGATCGTTTCATAGAGCATTTTAACTTGAAATGTTTTCTTCTGGAGGAAATACAATAACAGGTAACAGGGCGGTGTTTTATTTTTCTATTCTTTGGACTGCCAGGCAGAATGTTTTTTTACAACTACTTTTCTTAAAGGAATTACAGCCGAAAACATTGCGGCAAAATCATCGCGGACGAAAACGTCGCTGAGAAAACAATGCAAGGCGGAAACGTCGTCGTGGTAAAACATCGTGAGAGAAAATAAAGCAAAGAGAAAACATAGCAGTTCTAAAACATCGTGGTACAAAATATGTACGTCGACAATAAAGCGGTTCAAAAACTTCGCAGTTTAAAAACATCGTCTTCGAAAATATCGTGGTAAAAATAAAGTACCTACAAATCAATCAAAATAAAGTACGCATGGTGATAACATCGCAAACATGCGTTTTACAGTTCTTTAATAGCTGTAAATGGATATTCGCATAATGATTTGTGAGCGCAAGATGGAAAGAAGGATAAATTTTACTTTCATATTTTTTATTAACTAATTAATTTTTTAAAATAACAAAACAAAACAAAAATAAACAAAACAAGAAATAATTTTCGCTATAAGAGTATCGGATTAGAAAAAGTGAAGAAAATTATCGCATATTTGGCAATTTTTATAGATAAGGACATGCAATTACTTAAATTCCTTTTCTAATCTTTTTTAGATTTTACGTTTCATAAAAAATTACCAGCACAACTTAAAAGAAAAATATTCATTAATCAGTTTTATTAGTTAATTATGTCAGTTTAAAATTCTATTAAATGCTATAAGTTGCATTAATTTTTTATGCTTAAGCTTTACCAAACTTTACATTTTCAGCAAATATTTATTAGTTAAAGAAACTATATGAAAGTAAAAATTATTCTTCTTTACTTAAATTCCTTACTTAAATTCCTTTTCTAATCTTTTTTAGATTTTACGTTTCATAAAAAATTACCAGCACAACTTAAAAAAAATATTCATTAATCAGTTTTATTAGTTAATTATGTCAGTTTAAAATTCTATTAAATGCTATAAGTTGCATTAATTTTTTATGCTTAAGCTTTACCAAACTTTACATTTTCAGCAAATATTTATTAGTTAAAGAAACTATATGAAAGTAAAAATTATCCTTCTTTCCATCTTGTGTTCCCAAATCATTGTGCGAGTACTCTTCTATAATTATTAAAGCCTGAAAAACGCATGTCTGCGATGTTATCGTCATGCGATGGTTTGTAGGTACTTTATTTTTTACCACGATATTTTTGACGACGATTTTAAACTGCGAAGTTTTTTAACCGCTTTATTTCTGAAGACGGTATTTTGTACCACGATGTTTTAGAACTGCGATAGTTTCTCTTTACCTTATTTTCTCCGACGATGTTTTGTAACCACGACGTTTTAGCCTTGCGTTGCTTTCTCTGCGACGTTTAAGTCCGCGATATTTTTGCCGCGATGTTTTCGGCGCTCACCCCTTAAAGCACTGTAGTTCGTGTGAGATAAATTGTGTGCATAAGGAAATGCTTATATTGAAGTTTAGAGAATTTCTGAACTATCAATTTTCTAGTAATTCCATAGCAAAATTCTACTGTTTCGAATATTCTAAACTAACACCTAATCTCAGAAACAAAACTCTGAAAACAGGAACTAGGCTCAATGAAATGCTTATTTTTGGATATTAATGATGCATCACGATTCTTTCAATAATCGTTATATGTCTCTGCAGAAGCTATCAAAAGCATGAAATCATATCATGCAAGGTTTTGAAAAAGGGTTTGAATTTGGTCTGCTCCAGAACAAGTGTTGGTGGTCTGTTTGGACAAAATACGTTTAAATTCGACGAATTAACTAAGAAGACAGCTCTTAGTAAAGCTTATAGATAAATTCGCACATAATGACTCCTGGGCAGAATGAATAGAAGTTGAATTTAATGATACTAATGAATTTAATAATACTGTGCTCAAAAGATATTAGGTCTTAAAATGTACAAAATTTGAAGATAAAGTGGAGGATAAATTCAAAATGTCATTTCAATGAAGAGTTAGAGTAAATTTTCCTTTAGCAAGTAGAATAAAAGATCTCAAATTAAATGAAAAAGTAAGAAATTTTTTGAAAAGTATGCTTTAGAGCATAGTTTTTCAAGCAAATGGAAATTCCCTGATCCCTAGAGGAAATCGTACAGCATCAGCGAGAAATGCGGTCAGGCTTTTATTTGTCTGTTAAGTATTTAGTTTTAGTTTATGAACATGAACAATAAGTTTCATTCAAAATTTCCTATACTTTTATGGTTTAGTTTTTAAAATACGTTAAATAATCTATATCTGAATAAATGTACAAATGTCTTTTTTGAATTTTGGAAAGGAGAGTGGTATCTTCTGGGGATAACGAAAGGGATACATGGGCAAAAAAGGCGAGAACCACTGTCTTATAGGAAAGACACAAAATATGGCTTTGATATACTTAAATTGTAGGTAACTAGATAACTTTTAGGTCGTTACGTTAATAAACCACTTACATTATTGTTTTGTCTTTATTATCAGTTCTACTTTTGTCAGCTCTTACTAGGAGGCAAATTAGTGAATGTATAAAAGCATTTAATTCTTAAGTTTGAGAAGAAGAGCTGGCCTTTTTACAACACATTCCTCAGCAGATGTAAAGAGAAAAATAAAAATGAAAGAAATGCAGACCTTTATGCGGCTTTCATTTCAATAGAATTTAAAAGTTCCTTTGCATCCTTTGGCGTCGAGCTATCAGGTGAGTAGTAGGAAAGTGACAGCTCAGCGACAGGGTCTCAAACTCCCAGGCGGTGTGCGGTGCAAGCGCGCAGGCGGATTGCGGATGAGCCAGCATGCGTAGGCGCAGCAGATAAGGAGTGTTTCAGGATTCTTCATTTAACTGATAAGAAGACGTCAAATTTTGATAAGAGATTATCTTTTTTTGATTTTCGGAAGTTTCTGTTAATGAATTTACAGCCTTTGTATTTTTTCTTCCTGTTCCAGCTATTTTAGGACGTATACAATGCTTATTTACTTAATAGCCCTTATTTTCGAATTTAATGATTAATTCAGAAGGCATTAATTTTAGATGTACATTAAAAATTTGTCCCTATATTTTAAGCCTTACTATTTCCTATATACTCAAAATTTTACCTCATTTCCTAAATCTTGTTTTCATAATAACAGATTTACTTTCCGTAATCTTAATTACATTACTCATTTTTAGTATTAAATTCATTTTACCCGGAATTATTTTCATGCCTTTTAAACAATACTCTTAACTTACTTGTTATATTTTAAGAGCATAATTATTCAGATTTTCGTTTCTATTTATTATATTATTCAATGTTAGATGCAATTTTTAACTTTTTCGCTCTTTTTAACGTTATTGATCTTCAACATATTCTGTATTTTAACTTATTTCATTTATTTTCAGATCATATATATATGGCCTTTACTTATGATTAGATGTAACATTTTTAGCTTGTTTTGTACATTTTAACCTTCATAACATTTAATATACTCTAATTGTTAACCAATTTATATTTTCACACTATATACATGACTTTAATTTCTTTCGCACATTTTAACCTTCATAATTTCATTATTCATTTTTCATTCATTCATTTTAACACAATTCGTATATTTTCCTACCATATACCTAACTTTTATTTAACTTTAGATGTAAATTTTAACTTCTTTTCTATTTTTTAACGTTTTTAGTTTCAAAAATACTCTGAATTTTTTACTAATTTGCTAGATTTTCACACTACGTACATGACTTTCATTTAATTTTTAGTTACTTTCTTACGTTTTAACCTTCGTAATTTCAAACATATCCTTAATTCCTCTATTTTCTGACCCTATATATGAACTTTATTTAATTTTAGATGAATGTTTCGTACATTCGTTAACATGTTTCGTACATTTTAAACCTGCATAATTTTTAAAGTACTCTAATTTTAAACTTATTTGTTACATTTTTCTATTCTTACCTAATTTTTATTTAATTTTAGATGTAAATTTTAACTTCTTTTATATTGTTTAATGTTTTTAGTTTCCAACAAACTCTGAATTTAACTAATTTGCTATATGCTCACACTATGTACTCGACTTTCATTTAATTTTTGACTACTTTCGTACGTTTTGACATTCGTAATTTCAAACAGGCTCTTAAGTTTAGCATAATTTTCTTACCATATAATGAACTTTATTTAATTTTAGATGCTATTTTTAACTTTTTTCGTATATTTCAAACCTTCGTCATTTTTAAAGTACTCTAATTTAGAACTTGTTTTTACATTTTCCTACCATATACATGAACCATATTCACAGTTTCATGTACTCATACAGAACTCTTTCTTATTGTTTTGAAAGTTTCGTACTTTTTAATTCGGTATATTTTGCTAATTCACTGCATTCTACATCACTTTAAATGTCCCAAATATGCAGACTTTTAATTTTATCATCTTTTTTTTTCTGCACCATGTACGGGCATATCTGCCTTCATGAGCAACTTTGAAGTGAAATTAGCGATTATTTGAGTTACATGTATAGAAGAAAATCCTAAGATAAACATTTCCAGTATCGAATTAGATGTGAATGACCATCGATTTTACCCATTGGTTATCATTTCACTTTTTGAAATTATGTTTAATCGATATAATTTTATTTCTAGTGCATAACGTTAACACATTTCTTCGAACCTAGTTTAGTTCCAACTAAATTTCCTTAGATAATTGCATATATAGTCTATTTTTAATTTTTTATAATATGATTTTCTTTCGTGAGTGTCAGTTTTCATTAATTTATTTACCAATTTATTCTCTTAAGAACGAAATCTTGTGAAACACTACCATACCTTTACACAACATATATCATTACCAATATGCATATTATGAGTAGTTATGCAACAATATGAGTAGTTACAGAAAGAACCAAAGAAAGAAACAGTAAGAGACATTTTACCCAAATCTGAGCTATATTTTAGAATGTTTTAATGTTCATCCATCTGGAATACAGAAATTTCTTCATAAAATTTTAATTATATCAGTTAAATATTCTTTACTAATATTTATTTAATGAGGAATAACCCCTTTTCAATAAAAAATTACACCCAAATAATTATTCCATTTTCCTATAATTGTACATATATGTTTACATTATAGGAACTTTCTATGCACTTTCGAGAACTGAAAGTTAACTACTGTTGCTACACATTACCTTTTATCAAGAAAAAAACTCTAAAAGTTATCAAAATCATTCACCTTTTCCTGCAGTATTTCGTCAATGCAGAATAACTATCTTAGAACTATTTTTCTTAATTTTAAGAACTAAATACGAAGTAAGCATTTTCCACTATAGAATATTTACAATTTTATCCAAAATGAGGATAGAGCCTAATAATATTAGATAATTTAATAATATACCAGCACTTAGATAATTTAATACTGATTTAGATAACTTAATACTGATTGAAATAATTTTAATTAACTTCCCATTAGGATTTTTAAACGATAAACATATTTATGCTACATAGTATTAGATTAGTCACAAACATTATTGGGGGAAAATTCAATTAAATATCAAAGACCCACATACTCACTAAGAAAGTCCCACTCATTAGGAATAGTAAAACTTTATGCAGATTTTCATGAAATGTGAAATCTTGTAAAGGATTAGCATAAAACCTGAGTAACAAATTATTTCCTATAAGCAATGTACGGTTAAAAAGTGTATTCCTACGATAACTTATCAACCCTTAAGAAGTAAGAGTAAGGTAATGAAAAAATGTTTTTAGGAATTTTCCTTCATTTTGTAAATCTATCCATTTGTATGAAAGAGGAAATTCAATGAAACTCCCACTTTTTTCCTATGAAGACACATCCATATCCCCTAATAGACGAAAACCGGATCATAACACTTTTCCACAGATTCAGCTTTACACTTACTTTCATTGGAAAAAGAAAATTATTTTATTTAAAAAAATAGGATATTTTCTTTTATTAGACTCTGTAACAATCACGATTAGATCTATATTTATCACTCGGTGGTTCAGTTTGAAACCAAATTTTGTTATTTTTAACAGTATATGCAACTATTTTCATCTCCAAGTTAAAATTTATACGTCTGCAACAAATGTTTTAGTGGTTTTTCATACTCATATTGTGTAAACGATTACTAAATTTAACTATTTTAATTTATATTACTGGGACATACAGTGATTATTTTCAGAAAACTTCATTTCAGAACCATATTTTAGCACTCTGAAACTTTTGAATAAAACACTTTCTACTATATTGACAACCAGCTATTACATTATTTTTTACAAAAACATGAATTTTTTTTCTAATTCCTCTTCTAGAGATACTAATATATTCTGCTATAAAAAGAAGATTCAATTCCTATTATTACTCTATACACTATTTGCAAAGGGAACAGACACTCTAGATGATAGCATAGCATCATATTACCCATATAGGTTTAAAAATTTAGAACAATTTCAGTAGGGCAAATTATCTACAGAGTTTTCAAGTACGGTTATATTTCTGAAAGAAACTGCCTAACATACCGCTCTTTTACTTCTAAATCATTTAAATAAAACCAACCAATTAACAAAATATTTGAATTTTCAATATAGTACAGTTATTTAATTGATCAGATACCAAATTTTGAAAATAATAAGAGTAAAAACATGACTATTTTAGAATTTAGGAAGAGATCTTCAATAATGAGAGTGAACATATCCTGTGTGTGTGTGTGATTATGGCAAAGACTCGAGGGCTATCTGCCTAAGGGTAGGTATGCCTTCGTGGAGGACTTTCTAAGGGAAACTGGCTCGTATACACGTTACACATGGGGAAAACCACGAAAACGCCCATGCAGCCAGCCCGTTCGCGGGATTCGAACCTCGGACCGAACTACCAGTGTTCAGCGACTTTACCACTCGGCCGCTGGTGGGCTCTGTGAACATATCCTGAATTTCATGCAAGATTTTTATCTTGTTACACTAAACATTTCACTATTTCGTAGATTCTTAGAACATATCACAAAATTTTTCAAAGAATGTATATCATTTCGGATTGATTAGGGAGTGTCATGCGAGTTTAACTGCAGGTATTTAATGAATGATACTAAAACTTTCAAGAAAAAGTCAAATATTGTTTCATCTTTCATAAAAATTTATGAATAATAACGATATCTCATAAAAGTTTAAAGTCTTCCCATGTTATGAATAGCTTCAAAAATATAGAAATATTTTCAAAATCTCAATTCCCATAGAAAATGTTAGATATTCTCATATAAAATTATATTACTTCAGTCAAACATGAAAACATATTAATCAACCAGATTTATCACATGATTTGATACATTTCTACTATTTTTCCGAAAATAGAAGTTTATATTCTTCATATGGAAACTATTACAACGAGTCGATTACATTTTATACCCATATTACTTAACATTTTCTACTGTATAAAAATAATTTATGTGTCGTATTCGAAGCTCATATATACTCTCAATATCCAAAAATTTGACAAAATAGTACAGTTATACAATGCGAACTAGAAGAAAATCTGGTTAATCTATACTATATGCAGAACATAAACTAGAATGCTTAAGAACTACTTAAAAAATATGTTGAACTATTCAAAAAATTAATATAATTTTATATAATTTTATGTATATTTCTTATATTCAACACACTTCACGTTTTCAGAAATGTAACATCATGTTTTCCAGGACGACGCCAATATAGCCATCCTTATCAGAATGAATCATCTGAGATGATGGGGATAGTTATATTATATTATCTTAAGTTAGTAAACAAGGGATTAGGGAACTGAGGGCCTGTTGACTATGGTTACTAGGATATGCACGTATCCTAGTAATCGTAATTTCCGTAAATCCTACAATTCCAAAAGGAGAATCTGTTTAGAATTCCCGATGAAATGTTAAATGTTTGCATTTTTCTATTGTTTTCAGTCTTGCAAAATGTTTTTGTCTTTTTATTATTAATGTTTTGTGAGTAAAATTTATTAATTAGGTATCATAATCTTCTTACTTACGCCTCCTAAATGAATATCAAAATAACAAAATATTTAAAAACACCATATCATCAGAATTTCCGACGGACAATCTCGCGCGCTGGAGATGAAATATTTTATTCCGTACATTGTTACCACTGCTCGCTTTCAAATTCTTGAATTTGTAAATTAAAATATATTGAAGTTTTGCAAAATATAAAATTCGAATTCAAAATTCGTACTTCCAGGTGCATTATTTCGGGTGGAGGACTACGTTATTCAAAGTTTGGTGGCCCTAGGTACCGTGTTTTTTCACAGAGCGACAAACATACATTCATTATGTAATTTCTTTAAAAGTTAATATTTCGTGGCCACAACTGGAAAAATTATTCAAAGATTTAATGTGATACGCCGCCAAATCCCGTTTCGAGACTAATTCGGGCTAACGCCCTTTTAGTCTAAAACAATACTATGAGTGTTAATTAATTAATTTTAAAATCAAGGGATTGAGTTAGGATCGCGTGATTAATTGTTTTTAAGGATTCTCATTGTCTTACGTAAAATAATTTTGAAAAGGATGTTCCAGAAGCTAATCAATCAGAGTACATTCGTTTAAAATGCTAGAAATTCATTCTAAGTGCGGTTCTCTAGATTAATTTGCTGTTACAAACGCTAATGTATTAATTATGTGAAAACATTTATGAAGATACTTTCTTATACATTTGAAATCATGTAGCGCTAATTTCAAAGGATATATTTGCTCCGTTAAAATAAATATAATTTTAAAATTCGTATTTCTGACGCTCTTTTATCCTTCGCCACCTTATGCCTTATATTAAGATAACAATGATGACAAATATTTTAACAGTCTTTGTTAGTCTGTATGATATCATTCCATTCTGTCAAAACATTTACTTTAGTTTGAAAAACTGACAAAGCTTTATCGTAAGTTACATTATCTCAATTATCTTAGTTTACTATATTCATAAATTTGTTTAAATGTAAGTTTTCTATGCGCCTTACAGGAGAAGGCTAATATCACATGTATCGAATATATTTATTAAGCAAACAATTTTAAAATGTATTCAAAGTATAGGAAGCAAAAACTATACCACAGTTGCTTTCACATTTTGCATAGAAGATGTATGGCAAAGTTTACTTAAGCTCTATGTTTCGTTAAACGAATTCCGCCAGGGGCTGCACTGTTCAGAGTTTGTTTGTGTAAGTCCATTCTCTGAAGCTATGAGGTATTTCATGATAAACATAAAAATTCCTCAGATCAATAACTTATGTAATTTACTTCAAATGTTGCCTAAGGAAATGAAGTAAAATTTAATTAGTGTGAGCTTGGTCAAACAAACCTACGCTTGAGTTCTTCTAAGATAAATAAAATAGCAGCTATGAATGGAGCGTTTTTTCTCTTCTTTTTCAGATAATGCATGCTTGAAAGTTCAAAATATACGTGAGTTTGTCAACGTTAAAGTTGCATAACATCTTAAGTCTATATATCAAATTTCACCACGTATACTTTTTTGGGAAATTCTTTGTCAGGTTAAGAATCTTTTTGCTTTGGGTAGACAGAGAGAATAAATATGCTGTTTAACTATTTTAATTAATTCAGACCGTGTACATCACTGA
Source organism: Stegodyphus dumicola (assembly GCF_044657685.1). Classification (NCBI taxonomy): domain Eukaryota; kingdom Metazoa; phylum Arthropoda; class Arachnida; order Araneae; family Eresidae; genus Stegodyphus; species Stegodyphus dumicola. The sequence continues at coordinate 89,294,470 of NC_140772.1, read as the reverse complement.
ATGCAAGACGTATAAATTTGTAAGCTTGAAATTTTGTTGCGTATTTTTCAGGTTGAGGAGAAATGTACGATTATGTTTAAAAACATTTGTTGATCGAAAAGTTGCGTTCCAAAAGATGATTACAGGCTTTAATTACTTAAATATTGAATCAGAACTGATGATTTAAATTATAAAGTTTTTCAAAACAAGTTAGAGAATTTTACCTAAACGATTTCAGAACTGTCGCCGCCGAGATGGTATAGTGGTTAGGAGAGCCGACTGCGATACCAAAGGGCCCGGGTTCGAAATTTGGAGAAGGTATGGATGTAAATTGTATGTCCTCTCATAAGAGGTAACGCTGGCCGAGTTAGGTACCCCATAATAAAATGACCGCCTCGTCTGCCCTTAGTAGTGGCGAAAGCCTAAGAATGGTTGTTACCCGCAATTAAAAAAATTCAGAACTGATGGCATAAAAGAGTTATAAACCTGCAATTTTCCCTTTTATATGGTCCTCGTAAAGGAACGAAATATTAAAATGCTGATTATTCTTTAAAATGTTAAAAATGAGAAATATATATTTCTTTGTATATCACATATATATATTAGATGGATTACCTACAAGGTTCATAACGCACTAGACGAGCAACTTTTATTTTGCAAATTCTCCAAAAATTACTTAAATAATAAAAGCTTTGAAAACTGATTTTTGTTAATAAATTCGTTCTTTTATATGTCTTCAAATTTTGAACGCAATTATATGACATTTTTGCATTCAGTTTGATAAAGCGTAATCAAATTTGCTTCCACAGTTCTTTTACTTGAAATATTTCATAAATGAAATGAGAAATTTTTGAATGTTGAAAATATTTTCGTAAATTTCCTGTAACGTTTTTCCAAACTTAGAGAAACTTTGCATTTGAAAGCACAGTATTAATTATTATTGAAACATAATTACTTATACAATGCGTAACGTCAGTGTTTAAGGAAATAAGGCTTATACCAAAGTTTTTGGAAAAATTTGCATTCGAAACAAGTATTACATTGTTGCATATAAACGAACTTCACTCTATTCTTTATTCATCAAATACGGGTCATACAGTAACCTGTATTTAAGAACTAACCCTTTTTATGAGTTAATTGTAAAGTGGTACTATAAAATATAATTATTAATTTGAATTTGTTTTCGAGATAAGAATTCCAGGCAGCACGCCTGTAAGCAATCATTTTTGGTAACGGGTAGAAATTTCGTGAAGAAATCTTTTTCCGAGGAATTTACATTTTTTTGTAAGCATCAACCGAGGAAATTATTTGTTGGAAGCTCTATGCATAAGTGATCCACAGAAATAAATGCAATACTTCGTCTTGAATAATTGTTTTCTTTGATAAATAACAGCACACAAGTCTCCACGTGGTAGTAATTCATGATGCAATTATATTAAAGCAAGTTTCGTCCTTCCTAACAACATATAGTTCTGTGTTTTACATCTTAAATTTCTGGCTATCAGTTTTTAAACTAATAGACTAGTTGTAATTACTTAGCTTAAATTTGTTTCTGGCATTAAAGTGGAATCAGTATATCAAGACTTGTTTTCAATATTTAGATGCTCGTGATTTTCATACTTTTGAATTATTTTTTAACTTTAATTTTACACTCCATTAGGTATTGCATTATGACCTCAAATTTTAAGATTGCTTTTTAAATTATTTTAAATTTTGCTTAATTTTTAGTTTTAAAATGCTATTCAGAAAATCCGACTTTTGCAAAGCGAAATTGAGTAAAATGAGTTTGGTCTGCAAACCGTTATATATTAAGTAAATCTTTTGCTATGGCTACATAACAAGAAAAGCTGTAGTTATCTTTCTTTAAAAATTTAAAACTGTACCTTAACTAGTAACATTAACCTTTCCAGCTTGTATGAATTTCTTAGAGTGATCGACTTTCTCAAATCGCCATATGGGTCACAATTTTCTTACAAATCCCACAGCCCGAGTATCATTAATTTGTTAATCAATACTGTAATTCAGCAGAGGTGAATTGATCATCTATTGATAGTTAAAATTTATTCTTGTGTTAAATTATTTGACTCAATAAACAATATATCAGACTATACTCTTTCTTTAAAGATAATAAATACTTAGTACTTTCTAATATCATACATTCATTTTTTATTGCTTGAATTGCAGAAATACGTGTCACTGAATTCTGCCTAGGAATGTGCAATTTTTAAATATTATTTCCTGTCTTACAAGACTGATGAATAATTCTAAATCTCTAAACTTTGAGCAACATAATGGAATAACTTAGTCTGATATACCATTTTGTAACAAACGTTTGAGTTAAACGCAGCTGATTAATAGAAAGAATTGGCTTGGAATATATAGAGCTGAAGGGACACTTAACTTTTAAGTATGCTAAATAGAAAAAATTTAGAAATAAAATTGAAGTAATATTTGCTTCTAAAACAATGCAAAATCAAAACTTTCTATTATCTCATCGAATTTCCTGGATATTTTCTCCATGCACGAAATCATGTCCACTATGATTAAAGATTATACAATCTGCATTCATTTATCCGTAGCTCTTAAAAGCCCGTAACTCTTGAACTGTTGGAATCTACTAACCTATTTGAAACTGATTTACATACTGATTGCTAGTCAATATTCATCTAGTCCTTTCTTAATAAATTATTCGACCGCGTCCTTTATTTACCTTCTTAATAAATTTATGATGAGGAAATCAGACAATATTTATCTTTTTTATAAAAGAACCCATCTCTTCTAAAAATTTATTTAGAATGTGTTTCGATAACCTTATTCTACATGCAGCAATGAACTAAAGACAAAATAAAGTTCACATAATTCATGATCTTGGTGAAATCCCGTCACTGTTGGATAACATCGGCTTCATCATTTCGTGATATTGACATCTTTTTCTCAATATTTACATGTTTTACTCTTTATACATGATTTTCTCTTGAAAGACTGCAATGATAGAGTTTCCTCCACTTGGGTTTGATATACTTTAAAGCTGCGAATAGTCAGCTAACTGATTAGGCTAACTGATTAGGATAGCTAACTGATTAGGAGAATACAATTTGCTAAACTACCATTTATCTGACTAGAATTATTGATTTAAGCGCAAATTCGGAAAAAAGAACTTTTCTGTTTTCTTCGTAAACTGCAGATTTCCGAGGTTTCACATCAAATAGATAAACCGAGACAAAAACGATTGGTATAATTCTATACAGGGTGAATCTGAACAAGTGGGCAAAACTTTAGGGGATGACAGAGAGAAGCAATAAGAGAAATATTTGTCACAAAATGTATGGCCGGAACGCAAGTGGTGAGAACTTAAAGCCTAGTTTTCCATGTCACGTTTAAAGAATGAACACAAGAACTAGAGGATATGCTTCAGAAAGCATTTTATTAACAGAATATGCTCATAAAAATTGCTCAAAAGATCTTCCGCTAGCTGTAATGCAGGCTTGATACCTGCGGAATAGGAATTGACGTACATTTGCGAAGCGAAGACACCAGGTATTTCCCGAATATCGTTGGCAACAAAGGCGATCCTGACGACTAGATCCATATTGATTTCAATGCGGCACTCGTAGATTATGCTTTTCATATGACCCCACAAGAAAAAGTCCAAACACTAGAGGTCCGGTGATCTTGGTGGCCAAGATCGCCCCTAAAGTTTTGCCCTCTTGTTCAAATTTAACCTCCATCTTTCGTTCCAATCAGCCGATTGACAAAATTCATTTTGGTTTTTCATATCACGAAAGCGCAACTTATATTAGTTATGTTACATATATATTAGATTTATATATAGCGGTGATCTAACATATCTTCATTTAACATAAAAATCTCATTTTTTTTAAATGACATGCGTAGTTTTTTTCGATCACGCCTGAAATTATGCCAAAATACCAGGTTTTGTAAAAATCGCAGCATCATTTTTTTAATTGTGTGCATGCATACCATTGTAATTTAAAACGTTGATTATATATTTTCCTTACTTAAATTGCTTTTTTGGAATGGAATATTGAAAAATATATTAACCGCGGTTTATTGTATTTTCCCGTTTAATATATGCAGTTTTAAAATCCATTTTATGGTAAACAATATCGCATAGTATTCTTTTGAAAGAAATGAAATTCAAATAAACAAGATCAAACTAAAAGAAAACGTTTATATGAATAAATATACTTAAAGTCCACTATAGAAATGAATAAATAAAAATTTTAAATAATTATTTAAAGAAATGTAATTCAGCTACGCAGCTCAAATATCTAAAATAAAAATCTAGAATAAAACATCGAAATTCCTAACTCTGATTAAAAATATAATATAAAGTAAAAATATCTGCAGGAAATGAAAAACAATGCAACATTTTATTTATAGTATCTTTCATATATGAATGTTTGCTTGAGACTAATGTTGTTCATTCTAACTGATATACAGTTGTGTACTGTGCCAGGTGTAAACGGTGGCAACAAAATAAGAATAGTGATAATACCCACCACCAATGAATAATGTTTGCAATAGAAGCTAGGACCGCATTCCACTCAGAGGGTCCGGACACAATATTTACAGTGGAACCTAGGTCTGCATTTCACTCAGAGTATCAGAAAATAGTTTCTTACCCTCTAAGTAGATCTTTAAGTAATTAGTAAAAAAAAAAAAAAAAAAGTCCTAATTTTTGTTCTGCCGGTGAAGTAACGTCTCCAGATCATCACTGTAAAGCATTTATTGAATGTAAACGGACAGTGAAAATAGCATGATGACAACTGCAGCTGTCAAATTTTGATAGAAAATCAGCCGAACCCATCATTTTTTGAAACTGTAACACTCTAAGTGATTGTCATGAAACTATGAGACAAATTTGAAAATGTGTAATATTTTGTGAATTAAATAACTCTGTTCTGCAAGACCGGAATTCAAATTCCCAGGGATATCTTAAATAATCTGGACTGGAATCCAGTCCAGTAACTAATTTCTGTCACACCGTATTCCATACCACTTTACTTTCACTAGTATTGATTTAAGACTGCATATAACAGGCTTCTTTCGTGAACTCAAAGAGAACGTGAGCAAAGCGTGTGGATGCTGGAAATGGAAGAGACTGTCTTAAATATCCTCGCAGCGTCTTCTGCTACAAGCACGCAAGCGATGGCGTCCGACATTGATATTTATCACAATAATACTATAAGACATGAGGTATGTAGGAATCCCTTTCAAATTAAGAATTCCCAATCGTTAAATGCAGTTCCCAATCATTAAATCATTGCCTGGAGCTTGCGAAGTGGATGTTTCAGATGAAAGCTAACAATTCGCAGTCTTCTGTCTTAGTGTTATTCGGTGATGAAGCCTATTTACATGGAAAACTGTTTTCAACAATCACAATGAACACGGCTGAGATACAAACATTCACCATATTACAGCCTTTGCACATGCCGGCAGAGATCGGCTGTGAATTTCTGGGCAAATATCCTTGGTGGATCCTTGGCTATATCAAGTGTCACAACGTCTGATGTGTGCAACGTACCGGGGATTCCTGGAACAAGCGCTTCGCTGCTTCTTGCACGCTACTCCGTTCAACACACATGGATATGTGATTTATGCGTGTTGAAGCCCCGACACACTTTGTCACCTCAGTCCGGAACACTTCTGGAATGCCAAATATTCCGGACGATGGATTGAATGCGGCTAATCAATGTTCTGGTGTCTAAATCTCTTGGACTTGTCTGGGGGAACATGAAATCATTGGACTCCAAGAAAGATCTCATTTTGAGAATCGTTGTTACAGCAGACGTTATAAACATAATACCAAAAGATACTAAACATAAGAGAAGATGCGCCAGTCTTTGATTCGCCAGTGTAATCTGTACAAAACCACCCATAGACGCCACTCTGAACATTTAACTTGAATATTTCTCTAATAGGAATGAGATTGTATAACTTACTTTTTCGTTAATGTTCTTTTTCTCACCGTAGAAATTTCAAGCCGGACATTTAACTTCAGGTTTTCTGACACTCAAAATCCAATGTTGCCCTACTTTTTATTGTAAATATTGTTTATTTTAATGGGTACTGTCAGTCCTCTTATGTTTATAAACTAACTGTTTAAGCACCCTGTATATATGCACATTTATTGCCTACTATAGGAAGTCCTCTAGTTTGTTTAAACTTTTATGTGTGGAAAAATGGTATTTATTAGTCTTTATTTTTAAATGCGTTTTAATCTCTGTAGCTGATTTTTCTATTTATGAATTAAATCTTCGCTAAGCATTTTCTTTTAAAAGCTCCAGATTATATGTAAAGAATTGTTATCTTCCCCTCGTGTGCTTATCTTATGCTAGAAAAAGAAGAAAACATTCCGAAGCAGAAAAGTAATTAGAAATTCGATTTAGTGCTTTTATATCTCAGTTTATTAATTAGTCAATTAATTGCTTAATTCTTCGCCTTTTAACTTCTTTTCGACATGGCTATTTATGAGAAAGCCGTTTTTTTAAAAACCATTTACTGATAACGAAAGAGAAAAAATACTGAGTCGAATATAAAACTGATTAGCTGTCCACCGACATGAAATAAAACTTTTCTTAATGAATGTGATTGAATCAGCTAAATCCCAGTCAAATGTTGTTATTACATTCAAAGGAAATAAATGAAACATTAATTCTCGTTGTTTTTATGAAGCTAAATGTTAAATACATTAAATGTTTATTACTTTTTTATTAGATACTGATTCAACATAAGTGTTTTGATTGTGTAATGTGTAATAGAACATTATATACCTTATATATTGCTAATAAATATATTCACAGTTATGAATCACATTTTATAAATTGATCTAAATATTTAAAATATAGTTATATGTTTTTGGTAAAATAATTTTTGTTGCTTTCAAATTGGATGACTTTCCTTAAAATTAATCTTTTCTATTTTTTAATTAGAAAGTAGTACTGGAGACTTCACATATGTACACTCAAATCCTCGGGCTCACAGGTATAACAATGGAACCCTAGTATTATCTGACGTTGAAGAAAATGATGCTGGTGCTTATTTATGTCAAGCAACTAACGGTATTGCTGCCGGCCTGAGTAAAATTATTTCTCTTCAAGTTTTAGGTAAGTAAAATTGCTGCTTTATTAACCCTCCGTCAAATGTCTCTTGAAAGCAATTTTTTATTTTTTCCTGAATGCTAAGTCGATTCTGTTTAGAAAATTAACGCATAAAAAAACCCACTCGTACTTAGATTTATCACAGGCAATTGTGCCATAAATGTTAATGACACTTTAATGATATTTTTTGTGATGCTCTTTCAATATATCAGGTTAATAGGTATGAGCCACTCTTAAGACTGAAGAGAAACACGCTGAAGTAAAACATAAACTTAACACTGCATTGGCGTATATTTTAGTCAAGACACTACCAATTTCGAGGAAAACAAGTACAAGTTGCTCTTAGTCAGGAGCAATGAAATCTGTAATGAAGGGAACGTCACGGTTGTATTTATACACAAAAGGAGTAATGAGAAACAGAAAATAGCGCCATCTGTCCCCTGAAATAGTAAGGAAAATTTTTTAGTTATTTTGACAGAAATATGAAGGCATTAGAAAGGATTGGATAGGTTATCAAATTCATTAACTAAACAAGATAATTTTTTTACGAATGGGAAAAAGCTTCAAGAAAATCCAATTCACCATATAGAAGAAGCTGTTTGGAAAATTTGTGCAGACCCATAGTCTAAATTATGATTAAATTTCCAACTTTAATTAGCTGTCGAAGATTTGTTAGTTTCGCCTTTTCGGACATAAGGTCGTATTTCTTGATGAGAAATTTTAATGCTCTAATAATATTTTGGCCGACCTATCTCAAACCAAACTGAAGATATATGCTATAAATTCCTCAAGTAATTGAAGTCTGAAGAATTTAATTCAATAATTGAAACATGGAATGTATTATTGGGCAAGAAAATCAATAAAATCCATCGTCGCCTATCAGTAAAAGGTCTACTATTAAGGTTTTCTCATAAAATCACAAAAAAGAATAAATATTGATAGAAATGTGTTGTAACATATTAATATTTTAATGATCAAATAAATAAATCAATGAATAAAAATATGACACTTCAGTGATGCGGAAGCTTTCAATATTCAGAAGAGAAATAAAAGGGATACAATTTGTTCAGATTTTGCTTCGCCAAGAATTAATTGTGACCTTCATTGCAACATGTGATAGAACGCACAGGAGTTACAGCAAACTTCACAGCTGAAAATAACGTCGGAAGAGAGTTAACGAGCTGCTGATGAATAGTATTTATTTCTCAGTTTCTGTAACAAGGAAGACCTAACTGGTACTCTCGCGCAATTGGATAGAGTCGTAAATAAAACTGACACTGAAGTCATATCTAACCACTCAGATCTTTTATTGTGAGCTTCATGTGCGTAAATCCGCCAAGGAAATTTTGTGAATGCCACCTGTTCGTGAATTGCACTTAAATTTTACTTTTCTTGTTGTCGTTTACACCAAAAGAAAATAACAAAAAAGCTAAGTCCCTTGTTTTAGACAATTATGTTTCTACAAACCATTACCACTCGTTTATGCATTTTCAGTTGACATGCTTTCGAACTAGATTTTGTCTTTTGGTAGGCATTTTATTTTGATGATTTTTAATTCATTATTTAATTTAAACTTCAGTTTAATCGAATGCTGTAGAAAGATAAGTTGTAGAGACATTAGGATTTTTGGAAGCAGGCAACATGAAAAATGAGCAATCGCCTTCGCCGGGAATCGAACCACGGACCTCTGGAATACCGGCCCAGCGTGTTACCATTACACCACGAGGGAACGCTAGGGAAGTGGGAGAAATACCTTATATACTCCCCTTTTTAAAGGGCGACTAGGGTTTTAGGGGACCTAGTCGCCAAATCCTGGTTGCGGTGAATCGTCATCCACAACTCTTTTAGTTCGGGCGCCACTTGTAGAGTCATTAGGTTAAACTAAAAGCAGAAAAGATGAAAAATATGCAACCGCCTTCGCCGGGAATCGAACCACGGACCTCTGGAATACCGGCCCAGCGTGCTACCGTTTGATGGCAGGCTACGGAAGTGGGAGAAATACCTTATACAGTAAACTCATAGTAATAATTATTTTGCTTTTGCTTGTTTTTGTCATTTTTAAACTTTTACTTTGTTAGGAAACTCGGTCATGTTCAAAGCGAAATCAAATTTAGTTGACTAAAATTTTCTGCTCTGACAAACGTTCAATACGTAGCACATTCTCCCATGTAAGTGATGCAAGTGATTTGAAGGCTCAGAAAACATATAGAATATCAATAGTTAAAATCCCGGTAAAGGCAACGAGTCAATTGTGCCCTGGTTTCCTCAACTCTAAAACGTCTCTGCAATTCTGCAACCTAACTCTCATTTGTTTAATTTAGAAGTCAAACAACAAAAAACAAATCAGCGTTATATTTTAAAATTCCACAGGACTAGTTTCGATGGTTTTACCGATCCTCAGCTGCAAAAGCGCAAATGAACAAGATAAGATATAATGATAAGCTCAGAAAGCCTGGACAGGAGATCAGCTACTGGCGCCACCTGTTGATAAAACCAGAACTAAAACATAATTTCTTTAAAGCCTGAAGGCAAAGATGGTTTGGAATTAGGGTCGTTAACTAGAACAGAAAGAATATTTTTGAATGTGAAATGCCTCTAGAAAATCCAGTTCAACAATGGAAGATGATTTTTGAATAATTTTGGCAGCAGAAAAATTGAAAGTGTGATTTTCGGACCAACAATGTTGGGCAACAGAAGACTCCTGTGTTTCCTTTTTTCTAACATGTTCCTCATATTCCTTAATGCAAAATTTTAATGCTCTCTTAGTTTGGCCAATGTAAGTTAAACCACACTGTCAAGAAATCCTATAAATGCCAGAAATTCATATCCGGAATAAGGTACTTGAGTATGGAACTCGGAACTTTATTGATAGGAGAATAAACGACCCGAAAGTTAAATTTCTGAAAAATATGTGTTAATAATAATATATTTATAAATTTTTGAAAAATATTTCTGAAAAATATATTTATAGGTAATTGATGGAAAGAAGGGAATAACAACATAATTTTTATAATCTCCTAAAACAAGAGTGTGTCTTTTGGTATGTTGAGATGAGAATTTTTTAACTGCTTGATTAATAATTTTGGGTGAAAAGCCCCTGTCAATACCTACTGCTTTTAAATAATTTAGTTCTTCAACAAGGGATAGGTTGGAGGAGCAAACTTGAAGAGCACGGAAAACATAGGAATAAAATGAAGCTAACTTTTGATCAGTCGGATGACAGGATTTAAAGTGTGGTGGAAGGCAAACCGATGAAGGTTTACGGAAATCCGTAGTACTGAAGCTGGATGTGTTACGTGTGGCCAGAACGTCGAGAAACGGTACAGAATTGCAAGTTCAAAAGTGACTGAATAGCAAGATCAATAGAATTCATTGTTGAAAGTTTCAAACAATTTTGATTCATAATAATGCAAGTAGATATCAGCCAGGATGGGACTGAGGGGGCTTCCCATAACTAATCTCTCAGTTTGCTTGTAATATTTATTTTGGAAAACAAAATGCGTTTGCTTCAAACGGAGCTGAGTGAGAGAAATTAGCTCATCAATTTCGATGCAGGAGGAATGAAATTCGCGAAGTCTGGTTTCTAGACATGTTAATGCACCCTCCACTAGAACATCGGTGAATAATGATTTTACATCAAGAGTAATTTCTAGGAATGATTTGAGTAAATTTCTAGGAGAAACGTTTTTAACCTTTTTTACAAACTGTATTTAATTTTTTATGCTGTAAATGTTATTGTCTAATAGAGTTCAAAATCTTTAGCTAACGGATACGTAGCAGTACCTAAATTTGATACAATAGGCGGAAAGGAATACCACTTTTATGAATTTTGGGTAGAGCATATAATCTGGCACAATTCGCAACAGATGGGATAAGCGAATGTTTTAAGTTACTTGAAATGATTTTTGAAGATTTGATCGCAGTTATTTTTGACAGGTACGAAGGTGAAGGATCTTTAGAGATCGGATTATATGGTCCTTCTTTTAAAAGTTTAGTGACGCCATCGATGTATGTGTTCTTATCCATGACGACTATCTGGCCACCTTTCTCGGCCTTTGAAATGATAATGTCCGGGGTTAGAATGAATTACGCGCATTGTAGCTCTTTTTCTCGCGTTTAGATTTGGTTTCAAAGGTTTAATATTGAATTTCACATTATCAGCGATAAGATGCCTAATCATTTCTTTCTGTGAATCTGAAACTTTACTGATATTTTAGAATTCTCTCTTGTTCTTCTGATAAACTAACATTAGAAATATCAACTATTGGCTTAATGTTTACAATGGGAAGATTTTTTTTTTAACTACTTGAACTGGAAGACTGTAAAAGAAAATTTTCGAATTTAACTGCACTCACCGTTCTGGACAAAGACTTTTGTTCAAGGGCAGTGAATTTTAGGTATGAATTAGAGAGTTCCAGATGAAGCTTATAGAGCTCATGTTTAATTTTGGACAACTGTTGACGTGTATCCCTTATGATGCACCGAAGTAAGGCTAGCTTGCAGTTTAACAGAATTCATGAAACGCGACTGGAATGTTTTTGATTAGATTTGATGTTAGAAAAAAGGAAACACAGAAGCCTTCTACTGCCCAACATTGTTGGTCCGAAAATTCCACTTTCTGTTTTTTGCTGCCACAATTATTCAAACAACATCTTCCATTGGTGAACTGGATTTTCTAGAGGCATTTCACATTCAAAAAAATTCTTTCTGTTCTAGTTAACGATCCTAATTCCAATCCGTCTTTGCCTTCAGCCTTTAAAGAAATTGTGTTTTAGTTCTAGTTTCATCAACAGATGGCGCCAGTATTTTATTTCCTGTACAGGCTTTCTTAGATTATCATTATATCTTATCTCGTTCATTTGCGCTTTTGCAGCTGAGAATGATGGTTCGGTAAAACTGTCGAAACTAGTCCTGAGAAATTTGAAAATATAACTCTGATTTCTTTTTGTTTGACTTCTAAATTAATATTTGTTTGGCGTGTTATTGTATCTCTCGTTTATTTATTCTTTCATTTTGACGTATATATTTTAGCGGGTTATCTTTCTCTATTTAGCTGTCTTTTCTATGATTACGAATCAACCTTTTTGAACTCTTTTTTGAATTCTTGCTTTTGCACTGAAATTGTTATCTATTTGTTCAATTATATCGCATATTTTTTCTCAGGTTATAAGCCACATGTACATAAGCTCACCAGGGCATATGGGCTATTGCGACTGTGATTTCTCTTTAATGTTCATGTTAGATTTTCTTCTGTTATATATATATTTCTCAATATCTTTCATAATAAATGCTACCATTTTCATATTGTATTGCAATGTCAACATCTGAGAGTCTCACTGTGTTCTGAAGAGCGACTGTTCTTATTCTAAAACAGTGTCCTTCTTTCGGTACAGAGTAACATATAATATTAATTCAATTCTTCCTTTTTCTATCATTTATTCATTTTCCCCCCGAAATATTTCCGAGTATTTATATGTTCGTATGCTCTTTACTATTTCGCTTTAAACTGCATTTTTCATCTATGGGATTATAAAATTCTTTTTTTACGTTTATCTTGATAATGCGTTTAATACTTTATATTTCTTAAGCTTACTGTATGTATTTATGCTTTAGTTCTACCTCCATCTACTGCATTTAAGTCCGTTTATTTTTCTGCTATTCTGATGTTTTGCTTTGTTATATTTTATTCATCTTCCCTATGGTACAGAACATTAATGTCAAACAAGTAACATTTTATTTGAAAATAATAAAACATTGTCTTTAAATAAAGTCTCATTGAATGTATCATGAGTTAGGCATTCATGGAAAACAAAGCTGTATTTACTCTGCATTCACTGCATGCTAACTAGTCTAAATTATGAAACAATTTGTCCATGTTTCTTAAACAAAGTAAATTATTTGATTTATTTTATTTACTAAGCTTCTAAACTATGAAAGTACACTCATATGATTACTTGAAAAAACAACTGCAGATAAAAGTAACTTGAAACAAGTGCAGATAAAATATGGATCATCAAAACACAAAATATTATAAACTGGAGGAAAATAATTTTTAAAGAAAGTTTCAAAAATTATTTCCAATAAAAATTTTCTAAATTAATTAAACATGTTAGATTTTTTTACGACACATGTAAGGTTACTTTGCATAATACATACTAACGGTGATGAATAAATGCATGCAACAGTTACCAGCTGTAAAAACAAAATGCAGTATTCAGAAGGATTTTAATTAAAGCAAATTGATTAATTTATTAGCTCCTATACGAAATTATTGATAAGTAAGACTCTATGAATAGATATTTTAAACACCATGTTTACTCCCCTTTTCCTCTTTATTATTTTAGCTCAAGTTTCTGTAACTGTTTCTGTAACATTCACGTCATTTTCTCCTTTCTGAAGACATTCAAAAAGCCAGCTCCTAAATTAGTTTCTGCTGGTGATTGTTTTCATCTTACTAATTAATTTTCGCTAGGATTTTGGGTACATAGGTTCTGATTGATGAATTAATAACAGTGAAGAGCTGCAAGAAAATGGAGATATTTGGTGCTCATGTGGTTCTGAAAATTATCGTACGTGGGAAGAAGACGATAACAAGGATGACGACGGCTGCGACTTGCCATGCTATAACAGACGACACAGCAGTTCCAGCAGCATTAAAGATTTGAGGCTAAGGGAGTAGCAATGGATAGCAATAAGAGCGGTTGAGAATCAAGACACAGGAAATAAAGATGAAGATATCTGATTAGATATTAGTAATACTAATATTAGTACGTAATCTTATTGCAGTGTAGGTTCCTCTTAAATAAATAATATTGTGATAGTTACATTGACAGTTTATCCATGATTACTTTTAAGTGCTATGTTCGTACCGTAATCATGCCTTTCGGAAATCAAAATATTCGCATAATTTTCTCTTCCCTGTATTTGCACGATAAAGTTAGAAAATGAAAGCGACTGGTACGCGAGTACATACTATAATTCTTAGAAGTATATATCATAAAAATGATACTAATGCCTGAAATAAAATTAACTCACAATTAACCGTAGGCGGATCATTGTGCCCTGTCTATTAAAAAGAAAGGAAAATTGCTTGTTTTTGCAAAATGATTGAAGAATTACTTTCCCAAATGAACAGTCTAAAACAAAACTGTCTGTGGAAAAATTCGTCACTAAACGGCAATGATAGGAGGTATATTATAGAACATTGGAGGTTTTTCAATTCACAATAATACCGATTTAATTGTACATAATCTAAAATGCATAAATTTTGTACACACATGTACCAAAAAAAGTCAACACACAATGACGTTCTTACACGTATTTAAACTGCATGGCGTTTAAAAAAATTTCCTGTAAATATAATTGTTTACTCCCCTTTTCTCTTCATTTCTAATGATGTTTATTTTTCAGTTATTTGCAACGTTTTGTTTTTCATACTTAATTTGCAAATCCAAATGAAATTGTTTTCTACATTAAACTGAAATTCCAGTTAAATCTTTAGGAGTATATTTCCTTTAAACATAATATGTGCTATTCTTCTACGTGCTTTTAACTGTTTTTAAATTAATGTGATTTTTATTTAATAATGGACGACGAGCCTGGTATTTATCTTGGTTAGTCACTCAAATGATTGTGTCTTTAAGAAAAAGCAATAATGATTAAACTATTTGTGTTGTAGAGAATTTTTGTTTTCATGCTTACTTTTCTTTTGGATTTTATTTTACACGTGATCTACTATATGTAATACAATATATTCCATTCCGGATTTTATTTAGATCATGCAATGCAAACAAATTTCATTTTGTTAATGGTATATCCCTTGAAAGCCGCTGCCTTTTGAGAACTTGTACGCGAATAGAAGTTTAAGTGACATAAAGCCTCCAAAAGATGCTGCAGTGAAATGAAACTAAGATGCTCTCAAAGTCAGGAAACTGCCACATTCTACCATATTTAAACTCTGCTAGATCCAGAAAACTGTCATCCGCATTTGCCGACGAGGATTAATTCACTGAGAAGTTTGAGCGAAATCAAAACTTAGTTCTCAGTTATGAGATTTTGGAAGACCTAGAAAACTACTTTCAGAGTGGATCCGTCATAATGATGCCTAAAGGCAATGCACTGTAAACTCAGCTTTACTCTTGTTATATTGAAAGAAAATGATATGAAACATCACAAAAATGAGGTCAATTTTGCGTTTAATGGAGAATGCTTTAAACTGCATTTCAAACTGAGTCAGCGAGATTTTTATAATGATGCCATGGTGCAGCACCATGTATCAGAAAAAAAAAATGAATACAGGCCGCATGCAGAATATTCAATTATTATTTTTAACATTATATGATACAGTAACGTTAAAATAAATCTAAATGAAAGTAAAGATTTTTTTAATAAGAAACATAAGCAGTCCACTGTCGGCCGAGTGGAAAAGTCGCTGAACACTGGTAGTTTGACCTGGGTTCGATTCCAGGCAAACCGGCTGGCTACATGGGCGTTTTATTGATTTTCCTCATGTGTAACGTGTATAAGCCAGTTTCCCTTAGAAAGTCCTCCACGAAGGAATCCTGTCCCTTAAACAGTTAGCTCTAGTGTGCTTTTCCGTTATCTTAGTAAACCAAACCAAACCACAAATCAGTGCTCTAAACACGAAGCTCACTTTGGAAATAGGAATGCTTATTTCGGAACTTAGCAAATTCTGTCTGTGTATTTATTAAGCTAATCAAGGAGATTAATCCCTACTAAATTCTTGAACTACAAATCTTAGAGCAATTAGCCTAAATAATAATAGTTATTTTAAAGTAAAAATGCTTAATTTTTTTTACTTGTTCAGAGAAAATATATAAGACGAATAAATCACTTTAAAAATTGAAAAACACTTTTACACCTGACTTTGTATATGACAATATATTGCGAAGAATTTCTGCTATTAAAACTCAGGTAGATTTACTTAAGCATCCTACGAATTAACCGTGCTATCTGTAAATTACTAAACGCGATTTGATATATTGATAGGTTATATGGCGAATAGTTTTAATCGGAAATTACCTGCAACGTCCCATAAATAACGCAGTTTTTTTTTTCTTACACTGACTGTGAGAACAAATTAACAGTTTTAGGGTTTAAATATCTATGGAAACGAACCTAAACTGTGTCCGTACTCTAAGCAACACATGTCGGGCAACGAATGGAAATTTGTATTTTTCACCTCTCAAAGTTAGAAAAAATCCGTTTCTCAATCTATTAGTCACCAGTGATGAAAAGCTAATCTAAACTTGCAAGAACGTTAAACGTAAATTACTATGAGATGACGAAAGTAAGACTCTATCTGTTACCGAAAGAAAGCAATAATCTAAAGAAGAAAATCACAAATATTTTGGTGAAATATGGAAGAAATTTCCTATTATTTAAGCACTTACCTGAAAACTAAACCATCAATAAAAAATTGTATTATAAAGATATAAGGTATGTCTCGCCTTACTAGCGTGCCTTCGTGGTGTAGTGGTTCTGCAAGCTGGGCCGGTATTCCATAGGTCCATGGTTCGATTCCCGGCGAAGGCGTTTGCTCATTTTTCATCTTGCCTGCTTCAAAAAATACGTAATGTCTCTACAAAAATCTGATGATTCGTCATAATATTCGTCGACCTCCTACGGCACACGAAATGGTGCAAAATATATAAGACAATTCGAATAGAAAATGGTGATTTACATACTATATTTTTCTGATAAGGCCTCATAAGTATATCTTCATGTTTTCAGGCCTTTAAAATCTCGATGGAATTCTTTTAATTCGAAAAATTATGCGAATTCACTCTTCAAATTATGCGAATCAATGTACATGCGTTTCTAATCCAGAGCGTAAAAAATTTAGATTTATGATGAAAATAAAGATATCATAAATATATCTTACATTAAACATGAACGCATTTCTTTCCTCGCAGAGTTTTTCTAAAACACGAGCATCAATCTAAGACATAATTTTGCCTGATTTTGAATATTCAACATTTCTGTTTTAATTAGCAATGGAAACGATCTCTCAAAACTACGTAACAAATGTTAAAAATATGATTTCTTATAATAAGAGGTTTGTAACCGGCGTAGAAAGAGAGGAAAAGTTAACGATGAAAAAATATTCCTAATGTTATAGAATTATTATGATATTGAAGTATTTAAAATATTTTATGTCGAAAATATTCATATATATTGTGTATTGTACTAAATAATATTTGAAATTTCGTCAGATATTACACATCTAAAAAATAGTATCATAAAATAGATTAAACTGTTACTGAATCCACATAAATCCAATCGTGAGAGCGTTGTGTATTTTCTAACCATAGCAACAAGTAAATGTATTACGTATACGTTTCCAAGCACAGACATTAGCACTGTGTAGTCATAAATCTGTAAAGGTCCAATTTCTGTAAAGGTTGAAAATTACAAGTAAAAACAAAACTGATTTTCATGAAGACATAATCAATGATTTACTGTGAAGCTATTGATTAATGATGGTGCATCATCATCTGCTTTGAAAAAATACTGCTTAATTCTACGCATTCAGTGCTTTCAATTTTCAGAGTAACTGTGAAATATATACTACACCGACGTCCAAGGATTGTACCCTTACAATAAGATACTGCTTTGATCTATTTAACCTAGAATCTTTTCAACCTATGAAAGTCAAAATTTGAAGTTCCTTACTCAGTCTTAAATCTTAATTTAATGGATATATAATTTCAATAAGAATTTCGAAAAGAGAAAATTTTTAAAAGCTTTTAAACTATTGAGCGTAAAATTAATCCGTCAAGAATATAGATTTTTACGAAGCAAAACTCATTTGAATACATAACACATTTGAAATGAACATTTAAACTATTATTCTTTTCGATGCTGATGAAAATAAATGCTTTTCGTCTCTGTAATACAAAAGTTTCATTCTGTCGCTCTTCTATCAACTGTGCTGCTAATATTTGATTTACAAATAGTTCACTGTTTGACTCTAAATTTATCTTTCACTCTACCTCTCCAGCTAGCTACGCATACACGAGAAGACTGAAAAATTCCCTGCACATGTTTTAAAGATACACAAGAACTAATTATGCAAATAGTATAAAACCATATTTCTGCGAATGTAATCCGAACTTGTAAAAGGTAAACGGTAAAGGAGAAATAAAGAACAAAAAAGAACATGTTACATCTTCTTTATTGACCATATACTAAAAGTGTGACGGTAGTTTTATAAAAAGGTGTCGGAAGCTCCTTCTATTAGTAAGAATGCATATTTCATCAACGTCGAGCATGGATCATGTGTAACATGTGTGAGCATGCCCAAAAATGCCAGGCTATTTCAAATACATTAATGGTCTTTCGTCTCTATCAGTGTCAAACTCAAGTGGAGTCTTTTAAACAATGACTCAACGTTTACCTCAGGCGCAAAATTCATTAGTTGTCATGGCTTACCATAAAAGAAGATCCTAAACCTAGAGCAATATCGGCTGATCAAAGTAGACAAGGAATACCACCAGCCAAATTATGACGCCGAATGTGTTTAGATGTTCTAGCATTTTGATTTAATTTGAAATAGCATGAGGGAAAGAGACGTATTTCCTATAAATATTTCATCCCGATTCCTTGCAATTCATCCATCGTTTCCAAAAATATTAGAAATGTACTATTTTCTTACTTACCTTGCACTTAACTTTGTTAGTAAAGAAATCTTAAGAGCGAACTTCAAGCATTTTTAGCTCAAAAATATAATCTGTTCTTCTCAGTTAATAGTTATTCCACAAAATGGTTACTTAAAATTGGGTGTTTATTTTATATGTTTAGATTATTTTTAAATCTGCGAGTACGTATCTTACATAAATCCTGAGATATTAATTTTTTTCCTGATAAATTGAAAAAAAAGGCCTTAATTAAGATCGTTTTTCATTCTAGATTATATTACCGCCAAAATGCTATACGTGAATGCAGAATGTATTGTTTTAATCTGGAAAAAATATTTATTTTGCTTTACCTCTCTTATATATAGGATTAAATACATTCATCTGATGGAATATCTACATTAAATGGCAAGTTCAAGCTCATTTTGTTACACAGTGTATAGACTCATTTCAAAATATTCTTATATTTAAAAGAATTAAGAAAGCTTAGTTTATAATTTTAACACCATTGAAGAAAACATAGAAAATTTTTAAAATGTGTTCTATTTTGCTACTGTAAGCATCTTTATTTTAGGAATGAAAATAATTTTCTGTAATGATAAACTATTATCATTACAATACATACATCATACAATGATATACTATTATCAATAGTATATATGTAATGATATACTATTGATATACTATTATCATTACAATTCTATACTGATATATATAAATGCATTTATATATATGTATGTATATTTATATAGATGTTATGAATTTATATAAATGGACTTTTCCACTAAACATCAGAAAGAACTATATGTTTTATATTGGCAGCATTTTAAAGAAATATATGAGAAATAAGTTCCACTACTAATTAAAAAGGGATGCCGGTTCACGTGTACAGAAATCATATAAACTCAATTTTTGTAGCATGAAAATAAAAGTCTTTTAATTAGAAACAAATAAATGATTTTTATGCAAATTAAGAATCTAATTATATAATTTATGTATAGTACGTGCAAGGTATATATAGTCATTGTAAATACTCATAAAATAATACTTTTTCAGCTCCTCCAAAATTTAAAGAACCATATCAAACCAAGACAGTGACAGAAGAATCAAATACGACTTTAAGATGCATTGCAACTGGGCATGGTCCAATAGTTATCACTTGGCAAAAGGATAAATCTTTAATTGACATAAACAAACGTGGAAGGTAAGGAATTCCTGAAATATAACTTAAAAAATATGCAAGTATTTTGCTCTGTTCTTCGGAGAATTTGCTGAGCGAATATATTTAATTATGGCGTAAACGTTGAAGAAAATTTGTGTAATGGGAAATGTTATATGTAAATACGATTTCACCATTTATTAATTTTGCGATCTTTTTTTTCAGCCTTCACTATATTATAAGTTGAACACGTCAAAAACGTGTAAGTTGAGAAACGCATAATTATTAAAAATTCAATAATATAATTATCAGTGCGTGTTGAATAAAAAAATAAAACAGTGGTTGTAAAAATTCATCTTCAGAAGTACATGGCAATTATTTTAGAAGGATGTTATCAGAGAAAAATATTCAACACGCATGTAAATTTATTTCCGGATTTCATTCGCTTTATAAAAAGCGCAATCTTTTATGTGTTACTTGTGTCTCTTTCAACGTTATTTTTAAGTTTATCAAACGATAATGTGTTATAAAAGTGAAGAATGTAAAAACATCTCAAATCATTGAATTAAAAATGCTTTCTTTAGATCACAATACTTGTTCACATTTTTCAGTCCTTCTGCTTCTTAATCTCATTATTCGTTGGTAGAGAAACAGGTTTTTTGTTGTTAGCATAAGATTAACTCGCCGCTCTGGGCTAAAAATAATATGTGCTAATAAATTAAAAATATTCACTGTGATAGTAAATCAAGCAATAAGATTATTTTCATGTTCATAACCATATTTTAACAAGATTTTGAAAAACATATCTGAATAGTTGAAAAACAAATCTACCTCAAAGAATGTCATATTTTTTAATTAAGTTGATTAGTCTTCAAAAGAATTATTTAACGACTTATACATAAATTTTACCTATGCCTAAAGTCGAAAAAAGATTTGTCCAGTTATATATGTAAAATTTTAAATATCGTATAAAAACCTGCAAAAACAAGCTCACTGCAAATGAATAAAATTTAACTCTATCACACTGCAATTCACAATATATGCATAATAGGAAATAATATATTATCTCTATTCCGCTCCACCAAATTGGGACGGAGGAAATGAAATCGGCCAGCACGTACATGAGAAGGTGGATGAATTTTCAAAACAAATAGCTCAAATGCAAATAGGCTCATTTGCCACCAAATCTTGGCCGCACTCTTATCTAAAGAACAAATTGAAGAAAATAGCACTGGAGAGCTGGCAACAAGAATAGAACACTGCACAGAAGGGAGAAGAACACAAAATATCTTCTTAAACGTTTCAGTTTACAAGTTTCAACTTGTTTCTTACCCAGTATGTAGCAGGTCATGACCTCTGCCTTACATATTTCTTCGATTAGTTCATCGTCTAATATATGCATATGTAGGGAACGAGGAGACCCAGACCACTAGGTCTTCCAATGTTTAATGACTAAGGAACTGCATCTGGAATATCCTCAAAATACTGATTATAATTTTAAAAGACAACAGTCTTAATCAATAAATTCAGCAGCATTAAAACTCCAGCTTCAGCTGAAAAAAATCAGCACTATCATGACCAAACTAGCGAGTGAAGGTACGGACTTGCGTCAAGTAACACAAAAGCACATTAAACTGCTATTACTAATAGCATTGTTGACCTGCTACAGTAGTTCTAAAATTAAATATGGTTTTAGTACTGTATTTTATTTTGGTTCTTATTATTTACGGTAATTTTATATTATGATTTAGACAGTATTATATCGTATATTAAAAATATTTGTATTAGGGCAATATTTATAACTGCATTTAAAACTATGTTGTTTCAGAATTAAACATTGTGTACTGCCGTACAAGTAAGAACGAATTAGCTTGATCAGTGTACCAAGTAATATTGTAGTAAGGTGTATAGCTGAAGGTTCATTGTGGATAATTACTACCGCTGGGTGCTCAGAACTGTTAGCAGATAGAGGCATTGCCTGGCGGTGAATTAGAGATGCACTGATGCATCTTCCACATTTGCCTCTACCTTTAACGATCACGCAGCGGCCCAGGCGGTATAATCATACTGTTTGCCATACCGATGGGCCCGAGATCATATCCCGAAGAAAATAAGGATGTTTGTTTAATGTCTACGCCGCAAGGTGTCTCTCAAACTACACGGAGAACAGTATTCCTCCCGAAAAGTTGGCGGTGGAAACTGAGAGAGATGGGAGACCTTCAAATCGTCCATGGTGTGGTCCCCTTCAAAAATTGGGGCATATATGCGTAGTGTGGTGGGACTATACGACCAATAATAAAATTCGGGTGTCCCGCCTTAATTCTACCTGTACTTGCCGATCACATGCTGGCGAATGATGAGGTGGGAGCAATCCCTCAATATCACGTCTGTGAATATAGAATTTTAGAATTTGGGAACAATGTCTTGTCTCAATGGAAAAAGGTATAGAGACATAATTCTGTTCAAATATTATAAATTAATTAAAGGGTTCTAAATATTTAAACAGAAGCTGCTTCTGTCAAGTTATGTTATGGATTTTCAAAGTTTTGATTTTAATACTATTGGATAGAACGTTTAGCGTTATGTAAGTGACTGCTGAAAGCCATTTTTAGGAATGATGCTCATCAGAAAGGCATATTGCCATGGCATAATTTTATATTCTATTATGCTTCCTTTATGAACATTTTTAACACTCAATCTAAATTTTCAGAAAACAGACGGAATTTAAATTTCTTTTATAAATACCAAATTATTTTTTGTTTTAGCTTTTATAAATAAGGTACGCCTTTCATATTTAATTTCGTAGATTCTTTTGATCCAACTTATTATTTTCTTTCTAAAAGTTTCTTTCGTAAGGAGGTGCTTTTTAAATGAAATTTTTAGCAACATTCTGTCAGAAATCTTCCATAAATTAATGGGTTCCTCCACTTCTTTTTTCCAGACATTAGTTTGGTTTTCATATCCTAATAATCAGTTCGATGCATAAATATAATTGTGAGTATAAATAATTATGCAGAACAGTTTCCTATCCTGTTATTGAATTTTTTTCTAAAAGTAAAAAAGGGGGAGGGGGAATAGATTTTTTTCAAGGTTTGAAATACCCTTTTTTATTTTAGCCAGAAAAAAAGAAATAACACTAACAAGAGCTGTCATGCATTTTATTTTAGGTGCGTTTGCAGGGATATGAAAAACGAAATAAATAAAAAATGTCCTGCCTTTACTAAATCAAATTCAGCGTGGAAATTAAAACTATGATATAAATAAACAAAAAAAAAGACATATGTAAATTCATTTACTTAATTGGATGCAAATCCATACGGAGAAGACTATTCTCAATGAAAGCAAACAGACTGCAATGCATGGTGGAAATGATCTGAAACCGTATTTTCTCTGTCGAAGTGCTAATCATTTGCATTCCGATTGAAGATAATGATACAGAAATATTTTGACGAGCCACGCTTTTACTCCGATCAGCTGTATATCTTTTAGTTAATGATGCGTAGGTGGAAGGCAAATGATTACACTTTGCATGATTGGGAAACCTAAGAAAAAATAAACAGATAAAGAATGTATTCTTTCTTATTCCCAGGAAAGAAAATGAAATTAAAATATATATTTTTTAATCAATTGTGTTCTTTTTTTCAAAAAATTTTTAATCCTCATATCTTATTATACATTATTTATAATTAAAAACCAAAAAATCATGTGAAATCCAAAAATTTTCCAGTGGAATTAGCCTAGCAGTTTTAGCTAGTCAGCATCTGCTTAGTTTAAGTTGCATGATAAGAATAAACTATTTTAAATTTCATATTTCTTCTTGTGTGACCGTCAGATTTAAAAAATATGCGTCATATTCATTATTATAATGAAGCTGAAACGATTTTTCATTTTGTGTTCTTAAACTGTATTTGATTAACTATAACATTCAACTAATTATAAATATGATAATCTTGAGTGGGAGACAGGATAAATAGAAGATTGCAGCACAGATCTAGAAAACAGCCGTTAAACGATGAGCTGCTTACCTGCGTCATAGTCACATATGGAGATTCTAATGCGTAGATTCACAAAAAAGAAATGAAGGAGACAACTATGAAGAAAAGTACACATTAATTTATTTATGAACATATTTGCAGTTCACATCATTCTCGGACGCCTGATGCAAACCACAATTTTACTATAATGGGAATTTTCATCCATCGTCACAAGGAAACGAAGTGGAGCCCGTTTGCCACCATCAATGAAAGAGAGAAAAAAAACTGCGCAGTTAGTAGTTGTGGTGTTTAAAGTAAAAATTTTCTTTAAACTTGTAAAGTTGCTCGCTTCCAGCCTGCACGCAACAAAGTGGTGACTGCTGAGAACTGGAAATAGACCAAAGTCTTGAGAAGGGTTTAAATCCCTTTTTATTCAACTTTAGAAATTACAAATGCGTGCTCTTGACGCTCACAAACTACGCCGACCCGGCGGTAAAATAAAAATAAGAAACTAAGAAAAGAATAGTAACAAGTGACTAACTACGAGGCTTTCTAAACGTAACTAACCTCACCGCGTTCTAAAATACCGCTGATAATTCAGCAAACTCTGAATATTACGTTGAAAGATTAACAATTTGCCGAGGCAAGCACACAGGCCGAAACGCGTGGTTCTTCAATTTCTAACTAGCCACCTCCACACTCGTGAAGCAAGAAAAGCACCCTTTCGAACTCGTTTCCTTTCTATTTAACTCAGAATACTTCCGCTGATAATTTGAATCCTTGCGCGTTCTACTAAAATTTACATACTCTGGCATTGGCAATTCCAGGGGAAAGTAAGGCTTGACAGGAAAGATAGTTTAAACTTAAAATAAATGTTAGTTAAAATAAATATAAACCCTACAGACTGATAACTGAGATTTTATCGCATTGCAGGCATGAATACATTACTAATTTAAAGTATAATTTACAGTTACATCTATTTTATCTTACATAGATAACAAGGAAGATTGTGGAAGAAAATCATTTTTAAGAATTTTTATATATTATGCAGTGCTGATATCGATTATGAAATCAGAATTTCTCCATTAGGCTGCACAGTTTCGAAATACCGTATACGCTCTTGTAATATCCGCAACCCAACTTTACAGATAAAATTTATGTAAAAAAAGGACCCGGTCAATGTCCGCACCCCAAAAACTAAAGAATGTCTTACTTTATATATTTTTTAGCATCGCCTTTTTCCCTTTAGTCAATACGCATCTTTAAAGAAAGAATATGGATTCGTTTTGTCTTTGGTTGGTACCAGGATGGAAAGCAGATACTTTTCTTGGATTCTGGTGCAGCTGTTATTCACTCATAACATTGGCGCCAGCAATCTACTCGGCAGACGCGGTAATAAATGAAGACAGTCCAAAGAGGTTGTCACCACACTAGCTTCCAGAAAATACTGTTTTGTAATGAAATTACTTTCCCCTCCTTCCTCCTTGGAGCATTCGGATATTTGAAACTTTCTCTTTTCATTCACAGTATCATTTGGAATTTGTGGTAGTTAGCAAGTAGCGTGCTTGAAATGGGAAAATACAGCAGCTATACGGCGGCTTTTAAACTGAAAGTCGTAGAATTTGCGCAGGAAAATGGAAAAGGAGCAGCAGCAAGAGTATATAAGGTGGACGAAAAAGTGTGTGCCTAAATGGAGCAAACAGCGTAATCAGCTGGCTGCAACGATCAAAACAGGACGTACGTTTCGTAGTTCGAAATGTAAACTTCCGAACTTTGAAAAATGTCGTTGCGTATGTTCATGATATCTGTGCTCAAGAGTAAGCAGTAACACGGGAAATGTGCCAAATAAGAGCACTTGCTGCAGCACGAGAAGCAGACATTCCTGCATTGCAATTAAAGGCGAGTGAAGGATCGTTGCGTCGAATGATGAAACAAAATGGATTTTCATACATTTGATTTCATTTTCAAGTGAGTCAGAACAGATTTTTTTAAACGAATGTGTGCAAGGTAGTAAAAGAACCAACGTTTATTTAATTTCTGTAAAAGTAAATATTAAAATTTAAAGTGTTTGTTAATTTGTGCCTCTATATATTGTGCTCCTGTGCGAACTAATACGCACCGAGTGCTGATAACGTAAATGGGTAATTTGTGCTATATATGTGGAGTGAGTATAACGTGAGTTTATAAATTTTAGGTAGCTATTAGACAACTTTAAATTTGATACTTTTATTACTTATGCCATTTTTTTCCACTTAGAACTTAACTAGACTGTTTGAAATGAAATGTATACCCAAAACTACTCACGAGAAAAAGCGCTACATTTGAACGACTCATGTAATGTCCTCACCTTCATTTTAATGATAAAATTTTAGTAAAAAAAGGGCGGACATTAGTTGAGCGTTTATACGATAAATCGTTTTACGGATATTATGGCCTTTTTTGTCTTTTCTCAATACAAGCGTAAGCAACATTTATTCAGTTTGCTTTACACTTTCTTGTTTGTGATATTAATTTTCAAAACATTTAAACACAGGTATTAATATCAAAGTTAACGATTGAGAATTTTTTTAAAAAAGGCACTTTCTGGGCACATTTCGTCCGAAGCAGTACGAGTTTGAAATCTCAGTTTTCAAAGAAGATATAATGCATCTTGTAACGAGAGACTCATTGCTTGAACATTAGTTAAGGAAGATCCTAGGTTAAGGAAAACCTTTTTTTTTTTTTTTCCCACAAATTAAAACTGTTAGAAACTGGTCATGCAGTTTAAATTGCATTGATATCTAAACAATGTAATTCCTTTTCTAATTCTGCCAATTGGAATTCCTTTAAAAATATGTTGATGTTCTTACGTAGTTAAACTGCAGACAGTTACCGAGAACTAATTAATATAGTTTTGAAAAACGACGTAGCACTTAATTTTCTCCTACAGAAAATGAAAATTATAGGGAGCAAGCACTTTGCTTTTTGTGTATTTTTCTTCCGGCTCTTTACACAAGGAAGTTCATTATAAAACACAGTTATACATATGATCTAACTTGTAGTTTGACTTCGCGAGCTGGTCAACAAAGTAAAAATAAAATATTGAATAAACCGTATTTTGGAAGCATCCGAATTTAGAAACACATTTTGTGAAATCATTTTAATTTCTCTCTTCATTTTTATTTCGCACCGATCCACTTACAAAGTGAAAACGTTATGTTAACGTATATGATAATGTACCTATGCTGCCAATGAATGCCAGTTCGCTCTCTTGATGTTGAATTAATGTATAATACACTGATACAAATACATTTCTTTACATCTGGAATTACTACTGATTCATTACATCAAAGTTTCGTTTCAACAATCATGAAGAATATTAACCTATTTACATGCTATTAACATTTAATCATATGTATTCAGATATCGTTTATTTAACGTAGGATTGTTTCTTGTTGTGTAACACTTAGAGCAAACTAAAAATATACGTTTAGATTCACATCTGAAGAACAAATTTATCAAACTACTCTGATAACCAAAAGCATTTCCAAATACATGCCACATGTAGGTAAAACATACCCAAACTAAATCAGCTATTATATAAATCTAAGTCGGGAAAATATCGCATTGAAAATTACACTCTTGAAAAGTTCTTCAGCGGTAGTAAGTCATAAAAGTAATATATCCCTTTGTTCAGCCAAAATAAAAGTACAGCCATTACAAAAAATTCTTTAGAACGACAACTCTAACCATCACTTTTCGGGCGGCTGCAAAAGCTACCGATTTATGAGGCAGAAAACTTGCTGCTTTTTTAAAGAATCGCAGAGCAGTGATATGACGTAATATAACAAGTAGCCAATCCTATATGGAACATGCCATTTTTCTCTCCCCTACTTTGAAAGCGCAATGTAGCAAATCCCATTTCTCGACATCATCCGAAATGCTGATGAAAAGAAATCTATAGTTCCTCAAGTATCGTTTCTCAGATAGGGGATACTTGAAACATAAGGGATCTCTCAAATCCTCCGCTTTGAATGTCTGTGCATTTAGGAAATTTTAAAACACTATTCTCGTTCTTCCTAAATTAAAATTTCTAGAAACTTATTCGAACTGATAAAGGCAACTAGCAGTAGCATATTTTTAAGTACTTTTAATAACTGTTACGTTAATGTAACTTTTATTTAAGAAGATTTAAATCGTCCTTACTTTTACTTCTCGCTAATTACTTAAAATATTAATTTCTCCGTATTTATTTATTTCTCAACTTCTGATAATAACCGATTAATAGAAGTAAATGAAATCAGGAACATTTTAATGTTACTTTTCACAAATTAGTGGAATAATTTCTGGAACGAAGGAATGTGCTACTTATATAGTTTATAATAATAATATTAAATTAATTAATAAATATTTTTTACACAATTTGTTATTTTCTTGCTATTAATGTAAATAATATGGACTATTTTAATTGCATAATACTTTATAAAATGTAATGAAATATTTACACGCAATTTTACAAGCCCATTTGGTTTTAAATTACAAACCTGAATCTATCTATTAGCGCGCTGTAGAAAATTCCTTATTATTTGCAAAACAAATTGCATTTCATGGAGCGCTTGATAAAACCATTTAGAATAGTTTCTGATGTAACAAGTTACTTTTCTCATTATTATTCACTAAGACCATACTTACTTCTTAGGCACGTTATCTTCAATCATCAAGTCCATATTTTCGTTTCAAACACTTTATCCTAAAACCGCAGAATTGCCATTTTACATTAAAAGCACGAAAGAACTTGATTAAATAACTCGCGTTCAGTGTCGAACTGTTGCAGCACGAGAAAACAAATGCGCATGTTCAAGGTACTAAGAAAATGATATTTGCCATTATGTATTTAAACAAAGTTTATTTCGATATATCGAAACAAACTCTGTATCTTGTTATCTTTTTTGTAACTTTGTTTCTTAGAAGTATCCTTCTAAGAAAAACAAAGTATCTGGATATTAGCATTTAAAGCATATTCAATAACAAAATTCTAAGTTTAGTTTCTATTCAAAGAATTTGCTAAAATTGCAGTATAGTGTATTATGAATTCTTTATTCTAACAGAAATCTTAATAACTATTAACTTCTAGCATTGAAAATGACAGTATATAGCATTTAATCTTTTTACATGTAATTTTATTTTCTGCTTTTTTCGGACCATTTGGTAATTTTAATTATTAAAATATTAATTAATTGAAATATTTTAATATACTCTCTCTACAAATTTATATTAATCCCGTGCTTCCCTAGAAAGAGTTGAATGTAAAAAAATTCTGATGCTTTGGAAAATAGCGTTGAGTATATCGTTGGAAGTTGATTTTAAAATAATGTTGGTTCGTAAAAATCAGCTTTAGAAATGCGGCATAAACACCTCAGATACTAATATATATACTATATATAGATAGATAGAGAGAGAGATATTTATCTAGATAACACTAAGAAGTATCTCCAAATAGAATGCAAAATGTGTTTTTTATACAAATGCAGGAAATTCGATTGCATTCCGATTAATTCGGTTATTTGATGTAATAACGTGCGAGATTTAGGCTTGAAGTATATAAAATGTAGCTAAAAAAGGACAAAAGGAACATGTTTCTAGGCATCCTTTTTACAAGTTTTAAACCAAGAATACCAACAATTTCTATTGACTTAAAAGTAATTAAAGTAAAGATATTTTTATATTACTATACATCATTAACTAATTGGATGTTAACTGCAAATTTATGAATCAAAATTTTAGCTTCTCAATGTTAACTGAATTTGTTATATATTTATTAATATCTCTTTTTCTATTAAACTTACTTGATTTTTCCTTTGATATTTCGAAATTTAGGTTCATTCCAAATAAAATTCGTTCTTTTTTTATAAATTATTTTTAAACTTTGTATTTTTAAATAATTTTTATAAATTTTTCGAAACAATTTTCAATAATAAGCTATGCAACTT
This sequence comes from Stegodyphus dumicola, assembly GCF_044657685.1. Taxonomy (NCBI): domain Eukaryota; kingdom Metazoa; phylum Arthropoda; class Arachnida; order Araneae; family Eresidae; genus Stegodyphus; species Stegodyphus dumicola. Next base: position 89,264,608 of record NC_140772.1, on the reverse strand, counting down.
TTACCATCATCTTAAAGCAGATGTATTTCTAAACATACCTACAAAAATTATAGTTTTTTATTCAAAATTTCAGAAGATATCCGTGAATTTATATACGTTGGCTCGTTTTGAAATTTGGCATATTTGTTGAAAGTGATAAAACATCAAATGTGGTTTAAGCACTTTGTTAAAATTGTTTGAAAGTAGAAACGGTGTAACTTTTTTTGCTCTCATGCACAATGAAAAAAGTTATAACACCGTGATTTTTTTTCGCTAATGCAGAATGGAAGAGAAAAGAAATTAGGTAGCCATATATTAAGAAGTTCGCCAAGTAAATTATTCTTGGCGCAAACTGAAAAAATTGCGCCAAGTTATATTTTTAAATTTCTCTATAAATTTCGAACAAAATTTAATAGTTAGGCATAATTTGATTCGTGGAATGGAAATATGAAAAAAATTAGTATGTTATTTAAAAAAAAAGATCTCATTTTGTGTCAAAATAACAATGTTAGAACAATGCTATATATAAATCCAATATATATCCTAAGTCGCGCTTTCGAGACATGAAAAAGCAATTTGAATTTCGTCGATCGGCCCAGTAGAACGGGAGATATAGAACTGGCCCATATTTTTTTTTTCGCAGTGTACAACATATAATATATATATATATATATATGACTATTGGATTTGCTTTCGGGAAAAGATGTAGTTGTTGGAGAGTAAAATGCTAGTAAGCGCCTTTCGACAATCTTTGGTTGACAAAGGCAAAATTATCTTGTCGTCGATAGGAGCGCTGGAACAATTTACGATAAATTTGGACTTAGACTGTTAGTGCTTTAGTGATTATCAAGTAAACTGCCTGACCTGCGCAACGAAAACTGGCAGTTGAATTTTTTTGTGATCCCGCATAAAGTCTTATAAGGCTGTTTCTAAAAGATTCGCATTTCATAAATTCAGAAACAGGATTAAATTTCATGTATGGCTGTTGCTCATCAAATCTTGAAAAACACAATTCAGACAACTTGCAATAATTACAGAACATGCTGTCCGATTTCTTTAAACTTGTCTGAAACACGAGTATAAACGCACATTACATGCCACTATTACAGAATTTGGTCAGCTCTTTCCTACCCCCCCCCACACCACAAAAAACTAAACGTTAAGAATTGAAGTGAAAATCAAGGAGAACAATTTCAAAAGGTCATTAAATCTATCAAAGATACATGTCAAAATATCTCAGATGCCCATTTCATGTCACATTACTGCTCATGCCTTTCCTGATGCCTCAGCGATTCTAATTGCTAATATTCAGGTCAATTAGAAATGCTCTAAATTTCACTCTGCGAAAAGATAGATCAATCTGTGAAGACATATAAAAGATTCTTAGGATATGTAGAGACAATAGTTTAATTGGATAGCCGAAGAGATGAAAAATTAGCAACCGCGTTCGCCGGGAATCGAACCACGAATCTCTGGAATACCGGCCCAGCGTGCAGAGCGACTACACCACGAAGGCACACTAGGATTTTGGTTTTGGTTTATTAGATTACGGCAAAGCACTCGAGGGCTATCTGCCTTAACCCATTAACCGCCAAAACTACAAGGAATGTTTCTTTTCTCATGAAAACAATAACAAATATTAAATTGAGCATTTATAACATAAATTTAGATTGAAAATTAAAAAATTACATTGAAAATTAAAAAAAGGCTCTTACCTGTGGGAAAAGCGAGTGTTGCGTTCGCGCAACGTCAGCGGAATAAGACTACGGATGTTTAGTGAGTAGGATTGTACTCGTGTAATGTTTCGAGTGGAGCGCAGGATTACTTTTTAGCTGTATAACGTTTTATAAATCTACAAATAATTTTACTTGTAATTAATTTAATATTAAAATATACATTGTATTTCTTTTACAAATACAGATTATTTCATTTGAAAAATTCAAGCATGAAGAGCTTCATTACAATCATGATGTAAAGTTACATTACATACTTTGCATCTATAAACAGTCTGCTTATGGCACCTTTACAACGAAATCTTTTGTTATCAACGGACTTTACGATAAAATGTCTACTATCTCCATGCAATGGTTTCTGAATGCTGAATTTACTAGGTTTTCCTGTTGCTGATCTATTTCTGGCTAATTCTACACTCTCAATCGGAGTTTGCAAAAGGAATAATGCATTCTCGCGTCTGAAATCTAAAAGAGACTTTATATTTCCAGTAGTAAAAAGTGGTGATATTTAGTAAGTTTAGATACGGTCTCACCTCATATAATTTATCAGTATTGTCAAATGCAAATTCTGCTTCATATTCCTGTACTGCAAAGGTGATATCAATTCTCGTACAACAGGAACAGAAATGTCCTTATCAAAAGACCAATACATTTTTTCTTGAGGTAAAGAATGTTATTCTGTAAGCAATAATTAATATTCCAATAAATCTTCTCATATAAGCTTTAGATGCAATAAATTCTGGGCAATTTTTTTTTCTTTTGAGCGTATATATTTGTCTGTTCAACGAGAAGAGAGTAAATGTCTAAACCAAAAAAAAAAAAAAAAAATCGAAAAATCTGTGCACTAATTTTACCTTGTGTTTTGTCTTTTATAATTTCGCTTTTATCTCTTTCTTCATGTTTTTCCTGAGACATAACTAACAGTTTCTTTTTTATCCACTTCAAGATTTCAGTCTTCTGCTTTTTAAACGTTTTAGTATGACTATAACTGCTTTTAGAAGGCTGAAACTTACTTCTTACGTGAATTTCAACTTCCCCAGCAGTATCCTTTGGTAAAATATCATTATCATTATTTAAAGCATTGCCATTCCTTTCTTCTTCATCACTAGCCTCTGCAATTTCTTGAGGATCAACAACAATATCAGTTTCATTCTGGTCATTATTAACATTATCATCATCTGTTTCTTCATCAAAAAATCTTTGAAGGGCTTCTTCTAATGTAAGATACCTCGTTCTAGGCATTTTTAAACAACCAGAACATCGAAAGGAATGAGAGAAAAAGGAGATTGACTACCCGTTTCCTGCTGAAGTTGCGTCAACGCAACACCTGTTTCCCCTTCCTTCCCAACACAAATATAAACATCTGACTGATGTAATGTTCTGATAAACGGTGACCTTGACTACAAATAGATCACTCATAAAGACGGCGATTCTTTCGTTAAATATTTTCAGCAAAAATACCAGGTCGAAAATTTTGCTTAAAGTATGAGATTAATTATTATAAACAAAATGATTGTTGAAGGCAAATATTTTTTACAAAAATAATCTTCATAATATTCCCTACACAAAATCATCTGCTGGTATAAAATATCTTAGGTAGTTAGATTTATATACGCATTTATTTTGACCGTTGCGTCAACGCAACACCAGCGGCTAATGGGTTAAGGAAGGGATGCCTTCGTGGAGGACTTTTTAAGGGAACTGGCTTGTATGCACGTTACACATGGGGAAAACCACGAAAACACAAATGCAGATAGCCCGTTCGCGGGATTCGAACCTCGGACCGAACTACCAGGTTTCAGCGACGTTACCGCTCGGCCGCTGGCGGGCCGGCACACTAGGGAGACGGGAGAAATACCATATAGATAAATAGCATTTTTATATGTCTTCACAGAAATAGTTTCATACATTTTTTTTAATTTGTAAATGTTTTATAATGTAAAATAGTTTTATATTTATTTAAATTTAAATGTACTAACATTTTTATCTCAACAATGATACTATTATTTTATTCTAAGTAATATGTGATATGAAATTAAATTTTTAATTTAACTCATGTTTGATATAATTACAGTGCAAAATTCTTAATTACTTAAGTCTTGTTATTCACGGAGCTCTAATATTGTGTGCAGTTTAGTAAATACTAATACACACATGCTTTAATATAATTAATATATACCAGTAATATCAGTGTTCATAATTTGTTGGATGTATATTCAAGTCAGTGTTTCGAAAGATTCCTGTACTACCTGACAGAACAACATTCATAAGAGTCCTGAGATCAGCACAACAAATACATTAAAATTATTTGTGACCTTTAAGTCTTCAATATGTATGTTCATCAGCATCAGTCGTTTTCGGCGGTTTGTGAAATAATTGCGTAACTATATGGCATTGTTTAAAAAAAAAACATTTCTGAAAATACAAGACTTGTGGCATTTCATTTTCTCATGATGTAAATTTAATCTTTAAGCTTTTTGAGTAAATTTAAATTTTAGAAATTTCTGAAATTTACATTAATTGAATATTATATATAGAGGGGAAAGAGAGTTAAGTAGGTGGATACATATATAAATGGAAATTACTGATCCTTGTTAAATATCTGTGCTGGCAGAAAAGTTGCATTTATAAGTTTGGTGATATTTTGTAAATTATAATAATGATTTGATATTTACTCTGATGTTTATTCTAATATTCCAATACTATTGCAGATTTTCCATACGGGATATAGCAGATTCACGACAAACAATGTCAGAATTTTACATTCTGAAAACACATCGTAATGATTCTGGAATATACAGTTGTTCTGCTGTAAGTGACATCGGAACAGATGAAGCTACCATACAATATATCGTCCAAGGTGAAGTACTGCTTAAAATATTTCACGTTCCCAGTGCCTTATAAAAGACTGTCTTTCGATTATTTTAAATGTAATAATTTTTCCATTATACATAATTCATCTTCCAGTTAGAAGATAAACACATTGATATAGAATTTAAAACTAGAGGGAAACAAAAACAAAACTTAAGATTAGTACAAATTTTGAATAAAAACTGTATAGATTGTGAGAGCATTTAGATAAAGGTTCCTTTTCTTGAGCAGCAAAATACATTTGCAGTGCAAAACGAGTAACAACATATTTATAATGAAATCGTACGCAGAGAAATGCAAAACAAAAATCGAATCGAGGACTATAATCGTGAAACATTAATATCTCAGCCGCTCAACCGGACAGTGGTTAGAGACGCTGATTGTCGTACCGAAGCTTCCCAGTTCGAATCACAGAGAAAGCATGGATGTTTGCAAATGAATAGTTTATGTGTAGCATGGGAGACACACTAAATATGCGGTGAGCTGAAAGTCATCTCGCGAAGTTGCTGGTAGGGGAAGAGGATTGTGAGACTCTCAAACCCGTCCTCAGAACTGAGTAAAGTCGTACTGTCACCTGTATGGTGCTCAAGGCTGTTGCCAACGACTGTCGTAATCTTGCACTCCTTGTCACGACGAATTTCGCGGGCTTGTTCTGATGTTACTTTCAGACAAGTGAGATAAGTCATAACAACAATACCTCAACCTCCTTTTAAAGCTTTCAGTATTTTAACAGCTTTATTCCTTCATAGTTAGTTCATGACTGTTTTTCTCGACAGATCAATTTCAAGTGAGTTCGCTGTTTGATTTCTATAGAGATGTGGTTATCGCTTCTCCTTTTTTTTTTTCAATTATTTTGTTCCTAAAACTATATCAAACTCTGCATCGATCATATTAGAAATCAACAGAGCTTTGTTTAAGAATAGCGCTACGTTTTACCTGATTTTTCATTTCTCTTCCAGTCTGTAAGGCCTTTATCTTTCTAACAATTTTCATAAAAACTCTTTCACTGGAATTATCGTAATTAATTTCTGTGAAACTGTTGAGCCATTAGGTTTTTTGATGCTGGAGACGTGAAAAGTGAACAATTCTCTAGCCGGGATTCCAACCTGGACCTCTCAAATACTCGCCGAGTGTGCTACCATTACACCACGAAGGCATGCTGGGATGAGGGAGAAAGTACGTTATGAAACTATATAAGATGTACTGCTGTAGGAAGAACCAAGCCTGTAGAAGGCTTTGAAAAGGAATCAATCAAGTCACTCATATGCCTGATACATGGACATAATATACGTTACCCTCCTAAATTCTTCTAATAATTAATTGTGTATATAGCGTTCTTTATTTAATATACCCGAATGATTACTAAATAAAATTAGTGAAATTCTAAATTACGAAATTAGTGAAAAATTGATCTTTCATATCATTTTTACGGAACATAATATTTTACATTTTAATATACCGTTATGGTAAAGGGATAGTGCCCCCTTTCTCCGTTCCTTACCTTTATATTTTAATACAGTTTTTTTATTGCTATAATGTTTGATCTTCATGTTTTTCTTTACAAATCCTATGAAGATAACATAAACTTTACATTTATTTTAAACCAGGAAGTTGATATTAAATCTTGGTTGTATTAACAACAGTCAAACTTTTATTATGTATGTTAAACTTAACATTGTGCTATTTTAAGTTTGATGAATATGACATACATGTTGGTTGCGGTTAGTATATTACGTATATTAAACTTAGCGCTCTGCTATTGTTAATGAATATATTATTAAGCTTTAGTTTTAATCATGGAAATAAAAGATGAAATGAAGCATGAAAACATTTTAGCTTTTCTTGTTATTTCGAGTACTCCTTTTTATATTAAATTACTCAATTTCATTTGGTTATTTCATATTAGAAATAATCTTTACTGTAAAATATAATTATATATAAAAATAACGTAATGAAATGCAAAATTAAAATGCTTATTAATTTTATATTGATGAAGCAAAACATAAATCTTGGGCTTCACAAATTAAGAATAGAAGACATAATTAGGAACAGAACCATGAAGCAAGGGACTGCCAGGGCATATATACGGTAAAAATTAAAATTTAAAAGCAGTGGAAAACGTTCTGCGTATCCCAAGAAGTAAGGGACCCAATTTGTCTAAAATAATTCTATCAAATATGTTCTTTCTTTCTATTTTCATGTTCCACTGACTTTATTTTTGTTGTGTTTTTAAACTTTGCAGTATAGTACGTAAGTTGTACGTAACTATAGTACGTGAGTTGTAACATAATGGTACATATACTATTATAGACATTCTGATGAAAATTTAAAAAAAAATTCATATTGTATGCTTATATGTCTTAAAGAATCCTTAGTAAATAAAGCTAAGCAAATCTATACCGAATAACGTAATGTATCTTTAATATAAATTTTCTGTAGGAACATGTATTCTAAGAGACAGTAGATGATATGATTTAATGAGACTTTATTATTAATAAGTGATGTTAATTTTTCTGTAAAGAAAAATACTAATTATAAGTTTTTTCTCAAAGCTATGCATTAGAATTTGCCTTTTTATTCTAAATATGTGTAGGTACTGCGTATATTGATTAGCATTAGAATAAAAAAATTATGGACTTTTTAATAATATGGTTTCTTATATTATTATTGCTATAATTATTCCTTTGCAGGTCGACCTGATCCTCCGTCGAATATTAGCGTCGTCAATGTTACTAGCCGTTCTGTCACTCTACAATGGGAGGTCACACATGATGGTAATAGCCACGTAACTGGAAGCGTTGTGCAATACCAAACAATATCTGGTAAATCAATTAAATAATCAGAATTTTAAAATCATTAAGCGATGTAACGTAGTATTGCTTAACATGAGTGATAAATTAGACTTAAGAAAAATAAAGAATAATTTCATTAGCAATAAAAAAAGATATACAGCTTTGATTTAATGTATTATGTATGTTGAGTAAAAAAGAGGTTTATACTTAACTAATAATAAATGACATTACAACACTTAAACCGCAAAGTAAATTTTTTTAATCAAATTGATTAATGCAAATACAAATTAAAACCTTAAAAAAGTAAAGCAAAATCTGAAAGCTTTCATATTTTACATTACGCCCAAAGGGACTTTTTCAATTCATATACATTTCAAAACTCATAAGTTTCAAAAACGTTCGGGGTAATGTCTCTTTGCGCTCTAAATATTTAAAAACCACATATCTTTAGAATTTCCAATAGACCCGCTGGATATATATTTTTTTTATATTTTTCGCACGGTGCTGCCATTGCTGGTTTCGAAATCGTTGAGTTTGTTAATCAAAAATTATACTAGGTGCCCATATTCGAGTTTGATTTTTTGTTATTTAATTTCTTTAAATATAATACAAGGCGATAATATTTGGTAAACAACAGTACGAAAAAGGAAACGGACTTTTATAATGAACCGTCGCAAAATACCATTTCGAGATTTATAGCCTGAGTAACGCCCCTTTGGGCTAATTAAATAAATAAAATATACAATTATAATAATGCATATTTTACTATGTAAGTAATAACAACCACTGTTAATGAATGACAGATTTTATTATTGTTTTTGAGTTCAGATAATTCCAATGACACTTAGAGCTTAGAGTTTCAGTGAGGCTTAGAGCTGTATCCGAACATGATACAGAGACTTAGCCTGATAAAACCAAAATCATTACCTTAAATCACATTTTTTGCATATATTATTAAAGAATAAACGTTTTTTACATGACACTTACGGACTCAGCCCTGGACTTAAAGTTGCAAGGATTGAACACATGCAGGATTTGCACACATATTTAATCATCAGTGTTCAGCGGTCCTAGGCACTTATACAGTTGCGGAGCCCTCAACAGTGTTTATCTAAACAATTCCTATATTTTCTGACCTTGAACGACTTATAAATTGATGTAATTCAATGCAGCTTCTAATGCTATGCAAATTCTATGCAGAAATGTCACAAATAGTAGAATATAAAGAAAAATATGAGCAAAATTTTATAACACATATGTATTCGTGTGTGAAAAAGCCGTTACAGAAATAAAAAAAAGCAAAATGCGGAATGCTGAATATCAACAACTTTACTTCTTAAACCAATAACTGAATGATTTGCTATTGATGTGTTGGCAAGAGATTACAATGCATCTAAACCTCTACTAAATGTTTCTAGACTTAGAGGTACATTTATAGCAGCGTCATATTTGTATCCTTTGCTTGTATAACATAAACAATACAGTGTGGCAGCTTGGGGCAATTCGATTTAAGTATTCCAAACCAAACGTACTGAATACACCATTATTATGAATTAATTTAAAATTTAAGAACCTCAGCCAAGTAAAAATATCTCTGACAATGATTTATAGAACAAAGTTGTTTTACTTTTAACAACATGGAACAATATACGTTGCTAACTCTGAAATTTTTTAGATAGCCGTAGACAATATGCGTTAAAAGAAACTTCGGCGGACGTTAATTCTGTGGCAACAATCTCAATTTATGAATCGCAGAATAAATTTTGAAAGAAAGGATAATGAAGCTCTTGCAAGAACATTATTTCTTTGCGATTTTATGATTTTAAAGAAGGGTTAAATTAAGAAGACTGCCTTTAACGTCTACAATTTAGTACGTCTAAATGACGCTTCATCTCGTGCTAATGTATTTAGGTGGTTTACAGAATTCCATATTGATTGAAATTCTTTCTTGTGTGACGAATATGCCGAAAGACCTTCAGCCATATGAAAAATGCTAATCAATGATAATGGCTGTACTAATCAAATTAGTAGAAGGAACGTAACATTTGATCCGCAGCTATACAGAAAATTATTCACGAAAAACTGCATAAGAGACAATTAGTATATCCTTGGATCCACCTTAAATTATCAAAACACCCAAACTTTGATAGTGTGATCAGTAGAGAAGTTCTGAAATTACTTAAGAATGGTGGACAAGAAGGTATTATTTCTAAAAGCATAACTGGAAATGAAACATATAATGTTTCTTCACTTTCCAACACGTTAAGAAAAGGTCTTTGAAGATGATCTCAAATTAACAAAGGTGAAAAGACAATGAGCAATGTTAAAAATAATGTATCTCCATACCGACAGAAGTACAGGTCTAGTCAAAGTCATCAAGTTTAGTAGCTTAGAAAACAGTTACCATAAACATGTTTACCGCCAAGTGTTTTCCAGAAATTCTTAAAGAATCCAACATTAGGGAAATCGAGCTCCCCCGTGATAAGGCATCTTCTCATTCGACTAGATTCACAGTTGAATTTCTCGGACAAAAACTCATCCACCCTATTATCCTGATTTTGCAATGTGTGACATTTGGCTATTTTTTAATTTAAAACAAAATAGACATTGTCGTAGTTTTGATTCCGAAGATGAGATATGTTATAAAAGCATATTTAAATATATATATATATATATATATATATATATATATATATATATATATATATATATATATATATATATATTATTAAGTTATAAAAGCATAATTTTCATTCCTTCTAAGAAATGGAGGGCTTCAAGTATTTATTATTTGAAAAATTCGCCTACAAAAGTGAATTGATGTTGAAGAAGATTTGTTTGAACACTTTTTAAGATTTGGTAAGCTTAATTTATACCATTTAGCAATGTCTCAATCTTTTCAGCATGCTACTAGTATAGTCGACAACGTACCTGTGAAAATAACTTAAGATGCGCCACAATCAGAATTCATATTATAGTGGGAAAAAATTAAAATACGAATAATATTTATTCCATTTGTATGCAATTCTAATTAAAGGATGATTAATTAGATTAATTCGAAAATTACTCTGACGTAAATTTATCAATAGCGAACAAATAATTTCCGTTAATTCGGGCAGTACCTGAATTATTGGGTGAAAGACTGAAAATCCTTTCATGGAAGCGTAATCTTCGAATAGACTTCCTAAAAACTAATCTTCATTAATAAAACATAACTCGCTTAAGTTCTGTATGTCAATCAATCATCTAATACATTGTAATAAAACATTTGCAGTCCGCACTATCATTAATAATACTTGACACCACGGTTGAACTGAATTGTTCTTTAGCTACTTAGTTTTTCTGAAGTTTCTGTGTGACATCTGTGCCAATCCTTTCCAGGATTTTCTTCTTTCAGTACTGACAGTTCAACAATCCATAGTCAATGAATATTTCAACATGTTGCTGTTTATCTTGCTGATGGATTTCTGCAATTCAGTTTTTTTCTTTCGTGGAGCATCAACCTACCTAGCTGATGTACTTCATTTCTGTAAGAAATTCTGCATTCGAAATAAGATCTATGTTCGGAATAGAAATGTCTAAGCAATATTTATAATGCTTTTATTCATCTCCTTTATTAAAAATTGGAAAGCTTTTAAATATTGCAAAAACTTATCTTGTCTGTAAAAATTAAAATAAAAATGTTAGATAATCTTTATTCAAATATTAAAGTCGATTTCTAAACAGGACTTTAGCATCATCAGCATTAAATATAGTCAAAAAATATTATATTTCTTTAATACGTTAGACAAATAAATAAAGGCGGGAAAGTAGATGAAAAAGGATAACACGTATATATGTTATACTCAGATCTCTAAAACTATTTGTAGTCTCGAATAAAAAACTTCTAATGGAATGCATACCGTTTCGAATAAAATTTATCAGAGAACTAAAGATCAAGGAATATAAAGACCAAGCTATTTCGAATTACGAAGGCACTCCATTGTTATCTGCCTTATCACTCTATGGATCTCAACCTAAATTGATGGTATACCACAAAGGAGGACTTTATAAGGAAAACTTGCTTTCATTCAAGTAATAGAGAAAAAGACCGAGAAACCTCCCATAGACCTAGCCCGTTTATAGGGATTTGAAAACATACCACAACAATACGTGCTAAAAAATATAACATACACATTTTTAACTTCTATTTTTAAATTCAGTGAAAGATATATGTACGTATTTATACACACAATCTAAAATACTGCAGTTATATTCACAGATGTAGAAGAACGTAGCAACGTTCACATTACAGCTAAAGGTTATATATGACAACATTTCAGTTTTGATGAATTCACTTTTATAAGACACAGTTATATTTCAGTATGTGCTTATAAAAGAAAGTATACATGATTTCATATATAAATAGGAAGAGAATTATTAAAAGAAATAAGTTACAAAATAAAAACTTATAGCTACTTTTAAAATAATTAAAAATTAAAATTATTTACAATATAAGCTAGTATACAGATACAATACAATGCCAAACAGTTTGGAATACATAGCAGTTTTATGTAGTCAAATCTATTTTGTGAGGTAATGTTTCAGGATATCCAAATTTATCTAAACTCACCAAGGGCTTAACGATCTTGCATCAATATAATACTTCCAATTTAAATTAATAAAATAAAAGGCTAAATCTATAAATGTAGTTTCTAAGAATATATATTATTTTTTATTCATATGTTCTGTATTATGGTAACCTATCAAACGTTACCTGATGCTAATCTTTCTTATTCGATGCAGTATGTGAACAATTTTCCTACCAGTTTTCCTATATAAAGAGGTTTCAAAGAAAATATACCATGAAAAACCTTAATACACATTTTTGAATTACAGGTAAAAAATGTCAAATGTCTGTAAAAGGAAACGCAAGACAAATGAAAAGGTATTCCAGTTGAGATACTTATTTTAGCACAGCATTTTTAATCAAGACGTTTTTAAGATTATCAACATTCTGTCTTACGGATGAAAGAGAAGCATACCAATGTCAAGTATAATCCCATTATTGTGAAAACTATTTACGTTTGACATCAGTACTAAGTCACCAATAGCGTAAGGCATGTGAAATATATTTCAAATCGTTGTTACCCACAAATAAATTGGGCGCATTGGTCAGAATTACAAAAAATGGTAATTATTGACTTTCAAGCCGAGGGTTGGCAGCATTTCAGAAAATGAGCATTTTATAAAATGTTCGCGTGATGCTGTGGTGAATTTGCACGTGTATGATCAGTTGCAGAATGGATTATATAGTAAAAAAAGCGGCATGGAAATTGTGAAGCACCACGAGCCATACATGACAGGAGGATTGCAACTGCGACAGTGCCTCTGGACTAAACGACATAGTACTATAGTGGAGCAATTTGCTGCCCAGGTGACATGAGTCTATACAATTGCCTCAAAAATTTGTAATGTATCAGAAACGAAAACGGCAGTTCAGCGAACGTTACTGCGTATGGGGGTTTCACATCAGAATGTGATGACAGTACTTATATTAGCGGACTGCTTATAAGCGAAAGCGATTGGAATTTCCTAGTAATATCAAACGTGCACTTCTGTTGATTGATAAAAGGTTGCCTTTTCTGATGACATTGGAGAACAAACACCTGTCAACCATTTCTGGACCGAATATGAGCTGGCGGATACAACTTTAGGGGAATATTTTTTGGCATTTCCTGGATACACTTATCATTGAGATTATCACTGTGGTAGCATTATGTAAGCTATAACCTCTTCTCTCCCAACACAGGGCGAAAGAAGATCCACCGTTTACTGGTGACTTTGAAGCACTGAACGTTTCCTGTATGCCGGGGACGTATATTTGGGATTATGCCTAACATACAAAATAATCCCTAAAAAAACCTGCTTTCAATCTAAATATTTTAATTCTCGTATATGTTGCTTAATATAATGTTTCTAAGAATAAACAGAAAATCCTAATACTTAAAATAAAAATTCAGAATAAAATAAATTTGCAGTATTAATTATAATGATTTTTGTTCCCTATTTAATTGATTTCTGTATAATAAAAACTAAAATATTAAGAATTAAATATCACTGCTTATATATCTTTACTGCCATATTTATCCATAAAACTTTTAAGCCGCTGGCACTGCGCGAAATGTTATTAAATTATGCATGATATTATGTGCCATCAGTGACATATTAGCCCCATATCGCATTTGATGCGGTGAACCTGCGGAGGGAAGCTGAGCTGTACCATATACTACAATACACTAGGAGCTTTGAAGTTAATTCCTGCAGACCATACACATACCCCTTACGAATACTGACATATTCTTTGACGCTTATGCAAAGAATCATTCATCTAGGAATGTACGTGAAGTGTGTTCAAAATGCACAAGAAGGCATTGTTGTACCTCCTTGGTCGCCAAATTCCTCAGACTTAAATCCGATCGAAAATCTACAAACAATTCGACTGGGTGATTTTGATCTATGGATCTTTCACACGTACCCTTCTAGCAATTATCAACTGCACTACAGTCAGCATGGTTCCATGTCGCTGCAAATTTTTCGCACTGGTTTTAAACAAAATAGTGATTTCAAATTATTGAGAAATTCTATTGAAATAATATACTTTTTCTATTCGCAGACTTTTTTATTTATTGAAGAAGAAGACTTTGTGTTTCTTTTTCTCTTTAAATCTCGCACAGTTACTCAGAAAAAGCAAAGTAATTTGTGTTTGGACTAACAATATATATTAAATTTAACAATTATATTTGAGTTATGTATTTCTTGTTAAGCTTATCAGGACTTGTGTTCCTCTTGACTTGCTTTGGAAACATGAATTGTTCTGACTCGGAACAGGGAGCTTACTCAAGCTATGTTCAATAAATTGTGAAGTAGACAATACAAACAGGAAGGGTATACGAAACCCTTTATTTTTCTATCTTTACAGGTATTTCCGGAACTTCGGAATACAGAGATCAACCACTTGTGGTCTGAACGTAAGAATATAAAACTACTAACTAAAACTCCAACTAAAACTAACTTTGAATTAATATACAAGTGCCTAGCATTAGGATTGGCCGTTATTTAACAAAGTCCGTATGTAGTACGCCGAGCTTCTAAAACTACGATACGTTTTGCAATTATCAAGAGGACTAAACCTCTGGCCTTGAAGGCAACCAGCAACCGAGTGAAAACTCGTAACACTATAATGGCAAGCGGCTTGCTTCCAATGACTCCTTCCTCTCCTTTGCTTGGCAAAAAGCCACAACTTAAGCACTTGGCGTTAGCAAGACAAATTTGCATAAAAAAGTTAAAGCTTCTAATTCTGGCCGGAAGTAGAAAATATGAAGTGATAGTAAAGATTTAAAATAAAATAAACGTTAGTAAAACTTAGGATCCTTACATACTTCCCGCCAGAGTTAATTAGTTTGAAACTGAGATCTAAAACGACCTTGTTGTAAACTTTTAGCTCAAGAATCTAACGCGAGGCCAATCATTTCTCACTAGAAATTATCTAAACTAGAAATTAAAAAGTCGTTTTTACATTATCAACTCCATGGACAAATAATTTTCATCTGTACTGCATCTGTAAACAGGAGTTTCTTAGTTGAATCTGGTTTCTTCCAGAGATCTGGAAGGAAAACTAGTTTAATGAAATGTTACAAGCTTAGTAATTATATTACAATATTATATTTAGCAATTTATATTGATACGAACGCTTTCCAGTTTCTAAATGTACCAACATAATGTTTAGCAATTTATAAAAATTGTTGATAAATTTGAATGCTATTAAGAGTTCAATAATTGAATTTTTTAATCCGCTTATAATTATTTTAGGCCAAATTACTTTTTTTAATCTCTTTCGTCAGAACCATCCTCCTCAGTTTGCAGAATCCGAATATTTTTAACTCTCTTAATGATTCACTGTTTAGATTCAAATTGCAGTATAAATAAACATGATCCTTTAATCATTTTAACATTTAATCCCTAATATATACTGCCTGAAAAGATAGGCGTATAATTCACAGACGCTTAAAACACCAATTTACTAAATAATATTTTATAGTACAATATATTTTTGACAAGTTATATGTGTTGCTCTATTACGCAAGAGTTAACCTTTACCGACTGCTGCAAACGCTTTGCTTTTAATAAGCAATATAATTTAGAAACATTGAGATCAACAAGTAAATATACGAAGTAAAACTGAAATCTGATGCTTTTGAATATTTTCAGTGAATGAAAACATTTCCTGCGTTTGAATTTCCTCAGTGTTGCTGAAGGACCATTTAGCAATCTATAATTTTGAAAGTTTACTCCAAAATATTTGCCTTTGTTCTCTGTTTACTTAATCTAATTTACCAGTAATGATCTGTCATTATTGTTGTCTGCTTTTTGTTTCCAGTGCGAAAAAATAACATCGCACATATTCAATGCGTAATGTGTCAGGAACAAAGAGACTTCGTAAACACTAATTAAGGTTCACGAAATTACGAAAGAAAGGGCAATTTAGCAGAAGTAATTCATACTCCACAAAGAATCAGAAAACAATAAAGCAAGCTAATTCCCAGAAAATTCAATCATGATTTAGCCAACTATAAAAAAAAAATACAAAGAAATTCTTTTGTCAGTCATAAACTCCCTACGGAGCTTTTGAGGAGGAAGAATCAATGTGCGTCCTTTGTTCTGCTTGCTGACACAAACGCTACTTTCTTTTTTTTTACTTTTTGAAACATTTCAAAATTTCTTACCCTTTATTTTAAACATTCAATGGATACCTTATATATAATTTATTGGCAGCTTGTTTATTGTCAGCAGTTGTTTGACTGTTTCAAAATTTAGGGAAGGAAAATCAAAACTTTTAACAACAACAAGATTTAAAGTCAAATAAATTTTATATTATAACTAATATCCTTAAATTATTCTAACATAATATTCAACCATGTAAACATTAACAGTTTGGAAGAGAATGGGTTATAAAATGTTAACATTATTTATAGAGCAACATAAATATCGCTATTCTTCATTTTTTAAATTTCGGAATGAAAATGTATTTATCCTGCTTCTGTTGATATTTGACGAAGCACATCTGCAACCTAGAGATATTTTTTCTAATCCAAAATTGAATAATTAACTCGTTTTATATTTGTATTTGAATTATTTCTAGAATTTCATTACATCAAAAGTAAAATTTAAAAAAATAAAAAGGTCAAATTAAATATCTTTTTTCTGCATTTCCTATATTGCAGACAGTAGCTGGAACGGACAAACATCACAACTGATTGTTTCTGGATCGGAAAAAATGGCAACTCTAAGGGCTCTGTCACCAGTCACTCTATATTTCATTCGAATTGTTGCTGAAAATGCTCTTGGTCACAGTGCGCCTAGTGAAGTGATTAATGTTACGACTTCTGAAGAAGGTAAGCAATTTTTCATTCGCTATTAGACTTTTTGTAAGTATCTAAAAGTATCTAGTAGAGAAAAATTTATTCCGTTTATTTTTAGCAATTATCCAGTAGACAGTTTTTTTAAACATTTCAGTTTCTGATTGGGAAAAGTATATGCAATTCACGTCGGCTACCATCGTTAAGACAGCCACCCAAAAGCGTATGTTTCTGAATGGTACACAATCACAATATTAGTTAAATAAGCAAACACTTTGGCTTACTTAAGAAGGAAACCTAGATCACTAAAAAGCGAAATTTTTCGTGAATGGGGACAGTTGACTTACAGAAGAATTTAAAAACTTGAATTTAAAAGAATAAGTTCTGAATAAAGCAAATTGTAGTTAAACATTGATTAACTTTTAACTAATGGAAGAATTTTTTGCAATATCTAAAATCTAATTTTAATTATGGTGATATGTTACAGAATTTGAATAGGGTTTGAGATAAATAATTCCACAGTGTTAAATAGTTTTGATATATAAATGACTGTAAAAAAGTGTAACATGACTGAATGATACTATTACATTAGTCACTAAATCATAACAGCAAATCATAACCAAATCGCCATATTTAAATCCTCCTTATAACGTGTAAGCACAAGAATATGGCCGAAAATTTGGGAACGAGAAAGACAAGGATATAAGTGAGTTTTAAATTTTTCCGAAAGTCATAACAGAAGCAAGCAAATTTATGACAAGATCATTAAATTCAAGCAGAAGCTATGCGGAATGAATGAGGTGGAAATGTGTCTTCCGTAAAACCTAGTGTCAGTACAATTATTTCATAACGTATATCCTGTATAGTTTAGAATACTCAATATAAGTAGCTGGATTTGAATTATTTGTAATGTAGCAAAGCACATACGAGCCATTTGCCTGTCACTTTCGTGGAGGATATTTTTAAGGAAACTGATTCGTATTCACGTTACACATGAACAAATCACGAAAATGTCATATCATATCCCAATGAGATAACCAAAATAATATAATAATAACAATAAGATAATAATAATAATAATAATAATAATAACAATAATAATATCAATTGTCTATCATATCACCGTTTTAATTTATTTATCCAACCATTGGTTTTAGATATGTTCATGTTACCAAATAGGCTTTAAATCAGCGATCGCCAAAGTTTAGAACTTCATGGACTACTAAAAGTATAATTTCGTATTTGGATGGTAACTAATATGAATTTAGGAAAAACAAAGTAAATGCATTTATATAATAATAATCAGAAAACGTTTATTTTATTAATATGAAACGTTTATTTTATTAATGCAGTCAGAAAGAAAAAAATCATGAAACATATAATAATCACGGGTAATTCTGAAAGTAACGCCATCGGCATCCAGTGCATTTTGCCAAGGAGTGGCTAGCTGTGCGAAGCCATCGCTGTAAATCTCAGGCCCTGGACCTGGCCTTCCAAACCACATGCGGCCTCGCATTGTCCTAGAGGTGGAGTACACCCTCACGATTGACCAATGCTGGTTCTATATGCATCAGTACCTGATGTACACGTTCCAACTACGTAATTGAACTGGTGGCTCTCAGTTATTATCAAATATCGGTTCAGTATATGTTAGATATTTTAATGTTAATATTAGTTCGAGTTGATTCAACTGTTGCGAGTACAGTCCTGCCGTGTTCGTTTGGGCCACTTTCAGGAACTCATAGGGCAGTACTTGGCGACTATACAGAACATGATCATGCGTGGGTGGAGAGAAGGTCTCGCAGTTTGAGGCACAGGGGCCCGTGGTGACAATCAATGTCTGGAACGCTTGGGTGAGTCATTTTGGACCAACGTTTCATCGCTGGTGAGTACTCAATCAAATATGGATGTATTGTAGTGCCGAGTAAGCAATGACGAAGAGGCAGCGACACGCTGTTGGTTTGCATCGGATAGTGAGCAGGATACACACTTGCTCAACTTGTATGCCTTTCATATGCGGTGCAAATGGAGTCTGATCGTTTCACCTGGAAGTGTGCAGCAAGCTTACCACATGTTTCATGTTTGGCTACTATCACTCTCTATGGCTGCTCTCAGGGCATCATCGTAAAATGCTTGTAGCTGACCGCTGCGCGATGCATCACTAAGAGACATATTCCCAGACCTGAACTTCTGGAACCATTGCCTAGCGGTTCGTTCGTTAACGGCATCATCCCAAAAGGCCGGTTAAATTCGGCGACTTGATTCTAATGCTAACAAGTCCACTTTAAAATCATATAGCAAACAACTCCGAACGAGCGCCTCTGACATGTACATTTCAATCAGTGGCTGTGAGCGTTATGTTTGAAGTTCCATGTTCATCTTTTGCCGTGATTATCAAGCAAACTGCATAATTTGTTCCGGCTGTCATGAGGGGATTGCACAAAGAACGCAGAAAGTGGAAGTCCAAGCCCTCGGTCCAAGAGGGCAGGAGCTGATGTTGAAAGGTGACCGCTTGTCACGTGAGCAGTAAGCAACATAGCATTGGTAGCGGGGTTCCCAGGAAAATTCTGCTAAAACAGCATATTTACAATTCATGTTTGAAGTACCGATGCAATGTGCTTTTATATTCTTGGACTTCCATCCTAATCATCCTAATAAGTTTAGTTCGTACGGCAGTATTTTAGAACTATACCGGCATAATCACCAGTAAAGTCCTGGTGTGTTGGCTACTTAACGCTCTCCTTTACCTTATTACTGGCCCTTCTTTCTCTTAGTTTACATTGTTAAATTTATTATTTCCTCACTCGAAGGTCCGCCAACGGCAGAGCGGTCGCTGAACACTGGTAGTTCGGTCTGAGGTTCGAATTTTGCGAATGGACTGGCTGCATGGGAGTTTTCGTGATTTTCCCATGTGTAACGTGTATATGAGCCAGTTTCTCTCTTAGAACGTCCTCCACGAAGGCATTCATCTCCTTAGGCAAATAGCCTTCGGGGCTTGCCGTAATCACATAAACCAAAGTAAACCTTATTCCTCCTTTTCTCCGAAGATCTTTCGCAGTTAGCAATTCTGATGGAAAATATGAAATGTCTATTCCTTTAACCGTTTTTCTTCATCTTATGCTATAACTGAATTTTTGGATTAAAAACATTTTAGTTGCATAAAATTAACTACGTATTGGAGGAAGTATAGTATGATTTCATTTGCAAGAGGACTCATTTCTCAGGGTAATTTACAAGAAAAAATATTTGCATATGAGATGATTCCACATGTCTGACACATATAAGACGATAATTAAATAATGCATATAATGTTGAATGATATATGTTCTGTTATATTAAAAAAATTATAAATTATATGCCTTCGATCTAGAGGGGTTTACCCTCGAAATCGATAGTTTTGACTAAACTCTGTGCCAAGCACAAGGTTATGGCTTTGCTAATGCTATGAATAGGTGTGTTTTCTTTTAATGTATAAATCTAGAAGTAAGTGGATATTTCTTGTACCACAAAAACTCTTCGAAGCATTAATGTATTCAAATCGATAGCAATTTCTGATATGAGCAGATGTTATTGCTAGTCGACAATGCATTTTTGTACAAAAAAATTAATTCATTTATAAAAAAAAATCTTTCGTATGGATTGTTTAACAAAACTCTTCAACACTTATTACTTGAACCGTCACAAATGAAAAAGGATTTTTTAAAAAGCTATTAAACATTTATTGCAAAATTTCTAATTCGACCATCTGCTTTCAAAATAAATTCCAGTAGTCACTTTATTTACAGTGCATGCATCACGATATGCAATTGGAATTCAAATTCTTAATAGAAAAATATCCTGTTATTTAAAATAAATTTGCTTTGTTTTCATCTCCTAAAAAATGTTTGCGTCTCAGTTTATCGACATTCTTGGAATTCTACTTCTTGGTGTTTATTCTTGGATCAAATTGCTATTGTGTGTTTCCCATGGGATTTAACCAAGGTTCTCAAAACTATCTGCCCTAAGTTTGAATCATGTTCTTCACTTCAGTAAATGACAGACCCGTCAAATTGTTATAAAATGAATCTAATGAATTTCTGAACTTTCCCTGTAAATAAGGTGACTCATCCTAGTTTTTTTGTGGTGACACATACCTTTTAAGTTTATAGTATATATAATATGTGTTTCTTTTTATTTTATTTAAATGATAATGTTGCATGCTTTTAATATTCCGATAGTTATACATTAATGCCATCTTACCTTTAGAAACGAAATGCATACGAAGACGCAAATATCAGAGCTTTTAGAAGAAAAATTGCTTTTCACCTCATTCTTATCTTTGTGCAATAAAGAAGTTTCAGCTTTATATGATTATTAATTAGATATTATTATTAATTATTAACAACGAAATTTAAATATATGACGATACAAATGTATGTTTAAGAGATGGCAAATGTATATATTTTTCTTAATTACGAAGGCATTAAAACCATGGGAGTATTTGTATGATTTTTCATATTTAAAAAAAACTACAATGTGAAACTCGCCTTTGAAATGCCAAATGCAGTGTGCAGTTTACAGATCCCCTTAACCAGTGCATATAAATCAGAACGATTTATATGCACAGGTTAAGGGGATAATTTATAAATGGGGAAACTCCCATTTATATATCAAAATGATTTATAAATGGTAGTTTTAGAAAATTTAGTTTTAGAAAAGCCATTGCCATAGGTTTAGGTTAACATAAGTAGCGAAATTGATAAGCAAATAACTTTTTTCAGAGTAAATATTTTCTCTTCGATAAAATTGAAAACATTGACTTTTCACAAAATATGGTCGGACATAAAATAAGAAAACTGAAAGGAATAGCTTTTAGTCTTTTATCTTCTCACTTCTTTTCAGTTTTATTGTAAACACTCCTTGTAAAATAGATGTAATGCACGAATACAACTAGGCTACACCAGTTTTCTGTTATACTCACTTTTACTAACCAATTTCGTTTCACT
The DNA here is from genome assembly GCF_044657685.1 of Stegodyphus dumicola. Lineage (NCBI taxonomy): Eukaryota > Metazoa > Arthropoda > Arachnida > Araneae > Eresidae > Stegodyphus > Stegodyphus dumicola. Next base: position 89,242,850 of record NC_140772.1, on the reverse strand, counting down.
TTCTAGCCTTACAAAAACCTTTTCCTTGTTTTTTTATTACCAATGCTTTGTGCATTTACTTTATGTATTAAATATTACGTTTTAGACTCTTACGCCACAGAAATTCGATTCAACAGCAACCACTTTTTAAAAAATCTGATGTGTACACTACATGACTTCCTTGTACTGAATATTAAATTAATCGCATTATTTCTTGCATTTCCTTTACACTTATTGGATTAAATTAAATCTACTTCGCTGACAGCGCATAAACCACAATAGAATAAATGCATTCTTTAAAATTCACTCTATTTGTTTACCATAGCGACACTCTGGCGCTAGGTATTATATTTCGTATTAACAATATTATATTTCGTTCATATTATAACTCAAAATGCACAAAATTTATATCATTTAAAGAATTATCTAATCGTTGCCGCATGTTCTAGTCAAATACTATAATAAAGCTAGAATGATGTATAAAAGAAATTAAGCAAACAAAACAAAAAACAAACAGTTTTTCACAGACGACTGAGTGTCCCTCATTTAATGAATTCAGTTCTCACTTCGCGACAAGGCAAAAATTCATAAAAACTCAAAATATATGTATTAAAAATTACGAAATAAATCTTAAACACTTATTTCCTCGAAAAAATTCCAGAAACGATTAAGCTTGATTTAATTGGCAATAATAAATGAAGGCGTTATCTTTGTTGTTGCGAAGCTACGTTTCTCTAGATTGGCAACAAATCCACTAGTCTGCTGTTTCAAATGTAAAAAAGCAATGGCCGCCATCAAAAAAATTATTAGGCTTAGCGGCACTTAAACAGCTTTAAAATTGTTGATAATTCTAACAATATTGCATACAGATTTACTAAAGGCATAAAATCCTTAACCGGAAGACAAAAACAACATAATTCAATCATTTTTAAAGCACAAAATGTACAATTTATAATTATATAAAAGTAAAGAAACTGAGATCACTGAGCCGGGTAACAGACTGGATATATATAAAAATATATTTATATACATTTGGTGCAGCCGATTGCAACCAAAATACGAGGTGCACATCTACATGTTATAGCAGTCCTATATACAAAATTTCAACGTTCTGAGGCTACTCGTTTTTGAGTTATGCGAGATACGTACATATGTTCGTACAGACACCACGAAAAGTTTCTTCAGAATTTATTTTAAAGCAGTTTTATAATTTTTTAGGAGTAAATGAGTCTTTTATTCTGTCCTTACGTACAGGTATCACGCAAAAACATCATTAAATTGCATTCGATAGAGGTCAAAATGGATATTTTCGTTGAAATATGCTGCCTGAAACTTTTCGCGATTACAATACTTCCTTTTTACTTCGTACAAGGAAGTAAAAAGCAGTATATCTTAAAATTTGCGATAGACAATCTCGCGCGCTAGATACAAAAATATTTTAATCCATATTTAGTTAGTGCTTCTTGCTTTGAAATTTTTGAGATTGTTAATCAATCAAAAAATCCTTAAAGATTTAGGTAATATGAAATTGAAAATAAAGCAAATTCAAAATTCAGGCTTCCAGGCGCCGGTGTTCGTGTGTCGGACTACGTTATTCAAAATTTGATGGCTCTAGATGCCATTGTTTTCTGACAATGCAAGAAGCATACATGCAAATTCTTCATCATGTAATTCTTTAAAAATTACGGGCCGATACTATTTAATAGCAACAATTTGAAACGTGATACGCCATTTATAGTGATTCAAAGCAAAATCCAGTTTCGAGACTAATAGCCCATTTGGGCTAACGTTCATTTTGGGCTATAAATATTATTCTTGGATGACATGATGCCATTATCTTTTTTTCTTTGTTAAATAAACTAATATCCCACATCTGAAAGCAAAAAAAAATGTAAATGAGACTACATATGTGCCGGAACCACTGTTCAATGATCATCCCCTATAACCCCTGTAAATATTCTACATTGAGGCTGAAAACTGAAAATCTATTGTTGAAAAAACAAATATACAGGTAATTTTATTATAGCCGATAGAGAAATGTGTTGAGCCTTGATTGCTGTATCACGCTTATTTTTAGAATGAATTCTTTCGACAAAATTAGGATAAAAATTTCGTTAAAATTTTGTTAGAATAGTCAAAAACTTTTAGCAGATCTACCAAGATGAATAATATACGGAAAGTTACCTTCGCCGAAACTTTTTAATACAATTTGCAACTGTTTGAAATAATCCCACTCAATACGACGCTTGTCCTAAACTAGAGCTTTCCTGACCTCGTTATATGCTTCTACTATGAAGCGAAAGCGTAGACATTTAAACGAGTTTGGAATGTAAATTGAGTAAGGGAACCTGTCCACTTTCATGCCTTCTGTGGGGGTTAATTACCCGTCCCGCAATTTTGCTGTCACTCAAGTGCTCACCGCTGTCAAATAAATGTCAGCAATAAATCATTCAAACGTTGCATCCTTATAGGAATTATTCCTACCACCTGGAAAATAATTATTGCATTTGGGTAATGATTTCACAAAACTGTCTTCGACCTCGACGTACATTACTCATTTGTAATGCATTTTAACGACATTTACTTTTTGTATATTATTCTTTTCAGTCACCGTTAAACAGCGTTGTTGCAACATTACATTATTAAAACAATTACATTGAACACTAACAGAAGAATTTTGAATTCCTTCAAATGATAAATATTATGATTTGCTTCTTAAAGGATTAAAGGCTTACAAGGTATTTCTCCCTCCTTCTTAGCGTGCCTTCGTGGTGTAGTAGTTCTGCACGCTGGGTCGATATTCCAGTGGTCCGTGGTTCGATTCCCGAAGAAGGCGATTGCTAATTTTTCGTCTTGTCTGTTCCCAAAAATACCTAATGTCTCTACAGGCTTAAGATTAAAATCTAGTGTTTATGATTAAAATGCAAACAGAATATGTTGCCAAATGTGCATTATGTCATTGTCTGTTACTTAATTATTAACTAATGCATCGTTTGAAGAAACAGTTTTTTTTAAGTCTCATTTACAGCTAATCCAGGTACTGGCGTTGTATTTCCGTGCTGTAATGTAAATTATGAATTGCATAATGTAATTTCTGCGATGTGTAAATTGACTATGAACACAAATACCCTTTCATATATTTTCCAAAATGTCATCATTCACTTAGGGAAACCGAACCTGCTCGCCCTGCTTTAATTAAAGCAATCAATTTTAAAATTTAAAAGTTGTTCGTCTGGAAAATATCCTCTTAGGTCTATACATCCAATTAAATTTCTTTAATATTTTTAACGATATTTAAATATTTCCTCTTGTACAGCAAATCCGTTTTTCGAAACTGAATTAAAAAACATCAGTATTCTTACAAACAGAAGAGTTTCTTTTATTATTTCGAAATTATATTAGGCACTTCCCAATATTTAAACTGGAGATTTAGATATTGATTGTGCTACGAAAAATTTATAAAAATTGAATTTTGTTACATCTCGAATTTTCTTGAAATTTTTCTCGCTGTGTCAAATTTCCCAAGAGTTTGGCTGCGTCAGAGTCGGATTTACAAAACTCGATTCAACCGAGTCAAAATTTTATACATGACACTAATGCAGGGTGTCTCAGAAGGTCATTGCTAAATTTAACATACAGGTCTGTCATAACGAACCAGATTTAAATAGGAACGTGTGTCCGAAAATGCGAACGGCGATAGTTAGAGGGTAAAATTCGCAGGCTTATGGGAGAATGAGAAGTGGGATCATTTTAGGTGAGGAAGTTAGAGGTATTTAAAAAAATGGGTAATGCAATTAATTTTCATGCTCTCAGTTTAATTTCTGTTTAAAAAATATTAATTTAATCATTTTGAAACAAGATCTCGTTTTTTTTCCTGAAAAAAGGAGACTAACGAACTTTTAATTATTTTACTACAAACCTTAAAAAATGTACAGGAATGACTAAATTAAAACAGTTAAATTGTTTATAAATTCAATAATTAAATATTTTTATTTAAATTATTTCTTCCAAACTTGGAAACATTACTTTTGACGGGTTATTTTGTGTCATTTATGTTCTGAATACCTTAAAAATTAATTTCGCAGTTTTTTAAAAATTCCTGTTGTTTCCCTTATTATTAATCCTAACTTAATAATCTATAATTTTAAATGAAAAATATATAGTTCTATTTTGTATAGTATTTCTCAACAATTCAAAAAATTCAGTGCTTGTTTTTCAAATAAAGGTATGCTTAGGCTGCTAGAAAAACTTCTTTAGGCAATTTGGCAATGGAATTAAATGCTAATTTTTGTATCATAACAGCATGCATTTCGTGAAGAAATGAATTCACTCTCTTCCTTTTGCCTCCTTTCTGCGTAAATATACTTTTGCTTTGACTACCAAAGTCACGGAAATCATTGAATTCGCAAATGAAGATTTACGAGCCAAAGAACCCTAGCACTACATACGCATTTGCGGAATTTCGCGAACTCTGCACAAACCTCACCGTCCTATTAACCTTTGCGAAAGGAGTTTACTTCAGCGAAAGGAAGAAAATTTATTCTCTTTTATTCTCTAATTTGTTAGGGAAAGTTCCACAGCTATAAAATGATCCCCGTTGCTGTTTTATTTCCAGTTATACTACCAGACTCGTAGAAATCTTTATGCGCGAGACCGCTTTGATAAGAAGAGATGGACTTGACTTGCAGGTAGCGTTCTTATTTATTTCTCTGGGATTGGAGCAGTGCAGGTCATAGCGTTCGCCGTAAACCGAAATAAACGGTCTTCAGACTCGCATGCTAATCCTTTTTCTTACGTGAAAGAAATGTGTTGGTGAGCAAATTAAGCCAATATTAGATACAAAAATAATTTTGCTACATTGGAAAGAGAAACAAGGTTTAAAGGAGAAAAGAATATTTCTTCGTTAATGTGGAGTCAGTATTTATTAATGTCTCTGAAGATTATTGAAGCTCTCTCTCAACCAAAATGACAATTTTATATATTAATAAAATAACAAAATATTCTTTAATTTCCACTAAGTTTATGTGAATTTATTTGGCAAAAGTAACTCGTGGAAACAGTTTCGGAGAATATGTGTTAGAAATAAATATGTGTCTTAATTTTAAGCAAAGTACGTATTACAGTACATTTACATATCCAAGTGCATGCTAGCATATCACCCATTAAAATGTCAAAAGTGTTTGAGCAGCAAAACTTTTTATCACGCGTAAAAGACCATATTTGAACAGAACTTCTATAGAAAAAAAGCTGTTTTGTAACTTAAAAATAGAATGATACATTAAAAAGTAAAAGAAATAAAATCTTCATGTCAAAGTTCATAGAATTAATTGCTTTAAAAGAAGCATGTTTAGATTCAAATTTCATTAGTGCGGTTATTTTACAGAAAAGCATATATTTACAGTTTAGACAGACACGTAAATTTACAAATTCTTACGCATTGCGGTTTAATTTTTTTTATTTGGAACTCCCATCCTAGAGGAGTGCAGATGAATTTTAATTCGCCAAGTTATTCCTGCACTCAGTGCATCACATATTACTCGTCTGGTAAGTTCCAAATACTTAAGTGGGCTTCTGATAATTTATTTTTTGACAAAATATTGAACAACATAATTGATATCTATATGTATATTTATTTAAATTACGGAGCAATATTTTGAGTTGTGTTCTTACAACGCTTATGAGCAACGTTGCAAAACGAGAAATTTTATCCCACTTGATGAGAAGCTTTAATGAAAGTATTCCCCTCTGCGCAAGAGATTTCCTGCTTCTCTGTTTTTCCATACAATATACTGAGGGCATTTATTTTCACCATAAAATACAAGTTTGCTCTAAATATTTCAAAAACGTGACATTTAAAAAATTGTAAATAACAATTTCGAAATCCATTGTCTTAAAGATCCGTTTGTAAAAAATGAGAGAATCTATTATTTAGAGAAAATTATTTGGAACATCATTTTATCAGCAAAAACGTTTAAAATTCTTATTCTGTTATTTGGAAAATGCACTAATTATTCTTTCCAAATAGCTCGAAGAAAACTCTTCCAAGTGTTTATTACATTCACTTAGTGGACTTCGCTTTCCGGTAAAAGAAAAATTATTGTCACTATAGCGAAATATGTTTTTCAAGTCAAATACTTATTTCAAATGCGAGAGATCGATGAAATAAATTTAAAATTTTATACTGAATAATTAAATCTTTTCTTTGTTAAATAATTGCACAAATTTCACAGTTTAATGTTTTGAATACTAATTGCTTGAAAAGTTCTATCTGAATCATTAAACAAAGGGTGATTAACAGTTCATTAGTATTCTTTCTATTTTTTATAGCTTTTTAATTCAAAATATTTACACCACTTCTTGCATTTCGTTTTCATAACAAATGTTAGGTTTACGTCTTAGGTTTAAAAACAATCACTTCTAGTTTACGGACACAATTGATTGACCCTTCACATTTATGCTCAGATAAGATAATCTATTAAGAAATAATTTCTTTTTTTACTTGTATATTTATATAAACACAATTTTTTTAAGTTTTGGAGCTTTAATTGCAAAGTTTTCGAGGTATTTACTGTAACTTCAAATTTTCCAATCATAATTCTTTTGCTTACTTTTTCAATTATTAAATCTAATTTTGACATTATGTATTCACTGTAAAATTCAAAACTGTAATATTATAATAATGCATCAAACCCAGAAATACTTCGTTTGTAGGCAATTTCCTGTGAAATAACCCTCATAATTATTTTAAATTGAGCGTTTATATCTGTAATATCTATGACGGTTTGTCTCTTTACCTAAGACTGAAGCATTCAAAATAAAATAAAATAATAAAGGCAGGAATACCGATATAAATAGAATATATAGATAATTTACACAGGCTCTATTTCGTTGAGCGACATAAACTTTAATCGAGTTGATGCTAGCTCCTACAGTAAGGAAGCAATGCAAACTTTACACGGATCCACTGGTGCTCAAAGATTGAAATCGTGGAGTATTTGTAATTCTTTCTAAATTTTATTCCCAACAAAGAAATTACTCTTTTCATGGATTTTTCGTCACTTGTATGTAAATTCGGATGGACCATTAGGTTTTTCGAAAGCAAAATGTGAAAAATCATCTGTGCTTTTGCTAGAATTTAAAATATGGATCTTGTAATCTTCTAATTTCGTAGCCATGTATGGTAACGGCACAGAAGAATGCGATTATATCCCCTTAAAATGCAGCAGAGAAGAGGCACGAGTCCCAGTCGAACCAACTCAAATATTGGTGAAATACCATCCACTACATGTTAGTTCGGGCACTGTACATATTAGTTCTACATATCAGCCCACTACATATTAGTATATTGTTGTGACTAATATCGCTTGTTTGAATTAATCAGAATAAGCTTACGAATTCTATCATTGCAAGAGGTGAACGATTGCATCTCTTTTTGGTATGAATCTTAAGCACCATATAGACGACTGTACAACTTTATCCAATTACGCCTCAATTCTGAGTGCAAGCACCCTGGGGAATGAGTTCGAGGTTCTCCCACTCCTCTTTTCCTCCCACCAAAACATCATAGAAGACTTTGGCTTGCCGTGTATTCTGAATGCTCTCATGCTTTACATATGTCTTCTGCGGATATTATATGTCTTCGGATATTATATACTATATTATATGTCCTCTCCGGGATTCGAACCAGGGCTCTTCGGTACGACATTGACCACTATACCGTCTGGACAGCGGGCATAATTATAGAGACTCTGAGGCTTTACGGAGCAGGGGACAAAGAAAATCGATTATGCCAGCCAAGGATTCAAACCACGGATCTTTCAAGTTCCATGTGAATGTGCTAATCATTTATTTCTCAAGAGCATGGATACGGAAGTGAAATAATTCTATATAAAGTTCGCACGAGTCTCAGATATGTTTGCAAATTCTGTATAAAATATAAAGGTACTTTCTCCCTCCTTTCTGCATGCCTTCATGTTGCAATAGCACACTCGGCGTGTATTCGAGAGGTCCAGGTCCAGGTTCGGCGAGGGAATTGCACATTTTCCATGTCTCCTGCTTCAAAAATAACCTAATGTCACTACAGTGGCGCCAATTGAATTGTAAACTTTATATGTAACTTGCTAAAATTACTTCCTGGGGTATTGAATTGTAATCTTATGCGTCACTTGCTAAAGTTTTGTTCATAACTCATAAGTACTGTGTTCACACAGATGTAACCATTTTAATATCGATGTTTTGTAACACTAATCAATGTGCCCTATGCGTGGATCTCGTGTGGCCCTAGCATGAGTCACCTTTTTAGATAAGGGTGGATGTGGCGCTAAACCAATTAACCATAATGGTAAAGGGGTGGTGCCCACGTCCTCCGTCACTAAACTAAACTACAGAGGCGCCAGAACTAAAATGTGGTGGATGATGATTCTTCACTACCGGCAATTGGCGATTGAGTGCCCTAATCCCCAGTCGCCTTTTAAAAGGCGACTGGAACTCTCTTATATAAGGTTAAGTTACTCCCTTATATAAGATATTCTCTCCCTGCTTTCTCTTTTATTCCCTTCTTTTCTTTTACTCGAGAGGTCCAGGTTCGAGTCCTGCCGAAGGCATTGCCCATTTTTCACATCTCCTGCTTCAAAAATAACCTAATGTGTCTACAAATAGTGCTTGTCAAAAGAAAAGCGGTAAGAACGTTATCACTGATAGTTCGACCGGTTTTGTGTTCCTGGCAAACGGGATAAATGTATAGAGGTTTTATTAGTTTTCTTAGAAATATGTGTCAGATTCTCCTAAATATTCCTTCATAATGATATTCATCCCTTTGGTCAGGCACTCCTTGAGTGTTTTGCCATAATTCAAATAATTTAATATAATCAGTAATAAAACATCGTAGAGTAAATGAGATAAAGCTAGAGTTTGACATAATAAACTAATCAGTAAACATAAGTTTTTAGCTTGCTTTATTCAGATATATTATTTTTAACTGTGAAGTTATTTTTCACCTTATCGTGGGATATGACATTAAAAAATGCATTCTAATGATAGCTACACCAGTTATAAAAAATCATCGTTTTTAGGAGATACATTTTACAATTATACTGTATGTAGTATCATAAGTACACACAGTATTATATATCATATTCAGTAAGCTTCCTTGCAATAACAGCCATTAAGTTTAGCTATTTTAATGGGTAATTATATTCTGTCTTGCAAAATGGGCTCGGTGATCTAGCAATTAAGTTACTCCCTGATATTTTTTTTTCGTCTCTTTAACTTTATCATGTTAAAAGGGAGCATCGGATTACTTTAAGAGAAAAAATATGCTTGAAAAGCAGACAAAATGAAAATGAATAACTCTAAGTATATGGTATCAGATAATTAGCAATATCGGCGTTAAAAAGCAACGTTGCTTCCATTTTGAAATTTTGTTTCTGTTTAGGATAGCTAAGATGAATATTTAACAAGAAAATTAATAAAAGATTCCAAGAACAGAAAAGTCGATAATGATTTATACTTTATTGCTTTTCGCTGAAAGCAGTTTTACCTTTCTTAAAAGTTTAAAGTTGCACTTGAAATTAATTTCACTTGCATAATGAAGATATATACTTTTTATATGATACGTTTCCTGTAAGAAATAAATAAAAATGCGATCAGAAAAGCTGCTCATTATCATCCCGTTTTCATATTATCTAACTTATATCAGGATGAATGGGGCGTAATAAATTTATGTAATGCATCAAACTTAAATCCACTTATTAATTTATTTATCAGCTGAAGTTTTTTTGTGTTTCTTCAACGTTCTGGAATTGAAAAAGAAATATTTTGAGTACATTTCACTGATATTGTTTTGTTTCAAGTATGGCATATAATTACTTTAAGTTTTTACAGAATTTTTTATTTCCTTATTTTGTGTTGTAAATAACGCTTTTCCCCTAAAACCTTTCTCTTCCTTTGAAAATTGGTTTATTTCTATTATGATGTTAGCAAATGTTTTTAAAACGTGAGTGCTTTTATATCAATACACTGAATACCAATAAGTATTTGGACACCTGTGATAGAAAAGGAAAACTAACTTTATTCAAAATCAATAGTTGGTAGAGCCTCCCCGAGAGGTAATTACAGCGTGGACCCTCCGGGGCATACTTTCCACAAGTTTTTGTATGACAGCTAGTGGTATTTTCTTCCACTCGGCTTGAAGAAGACATAGAAGTTCCTTCACCGATTTTGCACGGGTAGTGCACCCTTGAATTCGGCGATGCAACTCGTCCCAGAGGTTCTCGATACGGTTCAGGTCTGGACTCTGGGCAGGCCATTCCATTCGATGAACTCCATTGGCACCATTATGACTTATTTCAAAGTAAGTCTATCACAGACAAGTCATTCTAATTCACTTATATCCGTCCCAATTCTTATAAGAGCAGTTTGATTCCTATTGGCGAGTTCTTGTAGTCAGAATCTAATTAAAAGAGGAAGAGATGGAAGAGCTCACTCACAGTTTCATCATTCTTCAAGTCAAATAAATTTAGAAGAGATAACTTTTTGATAAAGTTCAGTTGGTTTATTACAATTTTCGGTTGCTGTTTCTTAAAAGCAGGTTGCAAAATAAATTATCTCTGTGGTCTATTTGACATATTTTGACTGCTCACTAGAGCAATTTTCCCTTCTTTGTTTTGGGGAGGGGCTTGTTGTTGTTCTTGGCTTTGCTTCAAAGTGAACTATAGATGTGTCAAGGATGTTGTTGGTATTCATATGCCAATATCTCCTTAGTTGTTTCTCAATAAAGGACAGGTAGAAATAATTTTATGATTTTCTGCTATTAATGCTGAAAATATTCTTTAAATTCCTGATCCATATTTACAATTATTAGCTTAATAATTGCTTGAATTTTAAGTTAACAGTTTAGTCATCTAGTAGTTAAGAAAATGATTTAGTACGTTTATACATTTTTGATAACCAAGATTGATTGTATGTCTTTTTAAATGTCATTACCCTCTTTAGAAAATTTTGTTCTTTCAGATTTGTTTTCAAAATGTTTTTAATGGCAGAAAGTGAATTGTCTCCCAAGAATAAATACCTTTTAATATAGAAGTTTCTATCTTATGAAAAGACATGAATATAGTGGTAATCTAAACCAGTGTTCTCTAACTCAAGTTGCATGCCGCCCAGAATGTTTTTAACAAAATGAGAGAGAATGTATATACATATATCAAGTATCAAAAAGGAAATCAACATCAAAGATTTATATCAAAGAGGACGAAATTTCTGTTTGAAAAGAACGTTGGGTGAACTTAAAGCGGTTTAAAGTCTCAAAGAGTATAGTGGAACGAAATATGTTTTAGTCTTTCATTAATCAACGAGGTTTAAGGCTTCAAAACATCTTTCCCTTGACAAGTTCTGTTAAAGCATTAAACACTTTTTTTTGGGGGGTGGGGGTTTATTATATACCAAATTTCTCGTTTTTTATATTTTTGCTCTTTGAAGTGAGCATTTTTTATTAGAATGTTGTAATTTTCTTTAATTTGCGTTTTACCAGTTTATGTTGTAACACGGAGTAAATAGGCTGAACCTTCAAATATTTAATATGGCATTTTATTCTTTTTCGTCCAATTTTTGAGAATTTGATGTATTATACATACACACAGATATACACTGACTACCAATAAGTATTTGGACACCTGTGATAGAAAAGAAAAACTAACTTTATTCAAAATCAATAGTTGGTAGAGCCTTCACGAGAGGTAATTACTGCGTGGACCCTCTGGGGCATACTTTTCACAAGTCTTTGTATGACAGCTAGTGGTATTTTCTTCCACTCAGCTTGGAGAAGACATAGAAGTTCCTTCACCGATTTTGCACGGGTAGTGCACCCCTGAATTCGGCGATGCAACTCGTCCCAGAGGTTTTCGATAGGGTTCAGGTCTAGACTCTGGGCAGGTCAGTCCATTCGATGAACTCCATTGGCACTATACCAAGCCTTGGTTAACTTCGAAACATGACAACTGGCATTGTCGTTCTGAAAGTAACAGGGGTCCAACCCGTAAAATTGCCACAACGTAGGAAGCACATTGTCATCCAAAATAGTGCTGTAGGCATCGGAGTTGAGCTTACCATGAATGGGGACCAAGGGTCCCAGCCCATACTAGGAGAAACACCCCCAGACCATAATTCCACCTCCGCCGAACTTGACTGTTGGCACAATGCATTCTGGAAAGAGACGTTCTCCAGGTAGACGCCAAACCCAGACGCTGCCATCCGAACGGTAAAGGGTGAACCTTGACTCGTCACTCCAAAGAACCCGTTTCCACTGATCTTCGGCCCAATTTCGATGTGCTTTGCACCACATTAACCGAGCAGCGTGGTTGGACTTTGTGATCAAAGGCTTATGAGCAGCAGGCACGACCATGAAAACCAAGCAGATGTGCTTCCTTATGGATGGTATTCATTGACACAATACTCCCGGATGCCTGTTGAAACTCCTCGCGGATGAGGGCCATCACTTGGGTGGGGTTCTTCCGAATTTCTCTGGACAGCACTCGTCGGTCTCTATTTCCCAGTTTCGTTGGTCTGCCGACTCGGGGCACATTCTGACAATCACCGCTCACCTTCCACTTCTTAATCACATAGACCACGGTTGATTTTGGGTACTTCAGATCGCTAGCTATGTCCCTTAAGGATCGGCCACATTTGTGATACCCGATAATTATAACTTTCTCGAAATCAGAGAGCTCCGAACTGCGAGGCATCTTGCATGCGACTAAAGCCGATGCTGTTTCCTACGCGATATATACCGGCGGAATCCGTGAAGTACCTTAGGACCGCAGATATCCTCATTTGCATAGGTATCCAAATACTTATTGGTAGTCAGTATATTTTAGACTGTGTTTAAACAAAAGAAAGTACTATTAATTTTGACTGAAATTTTGAAGGCATCTGATGGAGAAATTAAAGTAAGTTGCAATTCCGTATTTTTATTTATCATTCTTGCCCTGTACAAGAAGAGATAACCTTAAAATAAGCATGCATTCCATATCGTGATATTACTCTGGGACTGTTTGAATTACACTGACTAATAAAATAACGTATTTTGGGTTTTACAGATTTTATATGAGAAATATTTTAGTATTTTTAGAATTAATTCCACATAGCAAATTATACCTTTGCGCCAGTCACTCCCCCCCCCCGATGAAGTGACATTGTGGTTGATTGAATTCCTCTTCAATTTTTTGTTTACTTTTCGTTAAATTTCAAAAATTTTTTGAAGTTTGATTTTGCTTGTTTGAAATGATTTGGTTTTAACATTTTAAAATTCTTTGTTGCATTTTTTGTTATTTTTAAGTCTGACATATCCCATTGAGTTCAATAGTTGTCAACTAGCATGTTAATGTTGCATTTATCTTCAAAACATATATTTATCTTACACTATTTTTAATGTAAATTTCGTTATCAGCATCGATTACGGCTTTTACGTTCTCTGACAAAAAAGCCATGGTTGGACTACAGAAAATGAATCGTAAGTGACGAAATGCACCCTGAAGGTTTATTATTGTCCAAACACTCACAAATTACTCTGTGCAGTTTTCTGCTTTTAAATTACGAATGAAATCAAATGACTTCAAAACATGAAACAGATATATTTAAACTACTTACAAAATAAGGATCGCTATAAGGAAAAGTAAAACGCCTCCTTTTTTACTTCGTATATATTAACGAAGTTTACCATTAAAATTTAGTTCAACTAGCATGTTAATGTTGCATTTATCTTCAAAACATATATTTATCTTACACTATTTTTAATGTAAATTTCGTTATCAGCATCGATTACGGCTTTTACGTTCTCTGACAAAAAGGCCATGGTTGGACTACAGAAAATGAATCGTAAGTGACGAAATGCACCCTGAAGGTTTATTATTGTCCAAACACTCACAAATTACTCTGTGCAGTTTTCTGCTTTTAAATTACGAATGAAATCAAATGACTTCAAAACATGAAACAGATATATTTAAACTACTTACAAAATAAGGATCGCTATAAGGAAAAGTAAAACGCCTCCTTTTTTACTTCGTATATATTAACGAAGTTTACCATTAAAATTTAGTTCGATGTCAAGATGTGGCTAATGCAATTTCTAAAGATGTACTCGTAAATCAGAAATAATATTTTTTTTTTCACTTCTGAATGACGAATATAGTGTCTCCATTTCAGGAAAGACATTTTAACGTAATATTTCTCCTTGTTATGTTAACCACAAGAATTTTAAAAAAGCCGCATAATTCTGATTGTCCTACTGCTGGTCTAAGAAATAATGATAAATAAAAGATAAATACGCCAAAGTAAAATTACAATGCTATGCAGTCTATGTGTTCTTTTCGGAAGCACGCACAGTAGACCCTACGTGGAGAGACTGCCTAGCGAATTCTATTCTATGTCTTGAAGAACAGATACTACTGAAAAAGGTTTAAATAACCTTTAACTCCGCTGCTACTTCTCACGAACTCTTGAAACGCAACTTAAATACTGCTTCTGAACACATATTTTGCATACTATGTCATTAAAATGTGTATTCCCGCCAAAATCTGAAATCAGGAGGAAAAGGAAAGCCAAACTAAAAATAATTTATTTGAATAAAATAAGGCATTCACAATGCAATTTAAGATAAATAGGACCAAGTAAAATTCTAAACTACACTCCAATGAATTTACAATAAAATTTAAATACACTAATGTAAAATTAAAAATTGTGCAAAAAATAGCCGCAATTTTGAGTTTTATTCAACATTTATGCATATACAATATTTCTCTTCTCTTATTTTAAGCAAGCTTTTATTTTCAGTTGTCTGCCATGAGTGATTTTCGTAATTTATACTGTTGAATAATATTTTCAAAGTTTTTATGATTATTTCATGTGATGGTGTATACAAATATTCTAGCTGGATAATCATTTCCGTTTTGAAGCAAGGACGTCTTTTAAGCTTGTTTTCCAGAAGTTTATCTATGAGGCTTCAAGATTGTGCTTGATCCCTAAGACTTTCAGTAATGAGCTTACGTCATTTACTATGAAAATTCATTTTGTTTGAAAAAATATTAACTTTTAAATTCGTCATTTGTTATCTGGCTAAAGCAATACACGTTCGTACCATTTTTTACATAATTGTATTAATCTAGTCCTATAGCTAATATAACAGGCTGAGTTTATGACAAACTAAGGTTATGAGCAAGAATATTTAATCTTGGTAGAGTGGATGCTGGCAAATGCATATATGCAGTAGTTGTTGAAACGTTATCCAACCTTACCAACATAAAACAATACTGCAAATAGGAAATTTTTCCACAAAAATATAAGAAGCTCTATATTCCCATTTTTAATTGAAATCAGGATTGAGAATTTTGCAAGTATCACTGAAGCTTTTGCCTCATTTTATTGAAAAACTGTAATTGTTCTTAAACTGTTCGAAAGGCTTTTGCAAGTCCTTTAATCTACACTGAAGACTATTTTCATTCAAAGGTTACAGGTGGCCAATCCCATAGAAAGAGTTACATCTCCATACAATTGATCATGATGTATTTTATGTTTGAGGAGAGATATTGCAGCTTCCCCTTCGTTTTTTGATTTTCGTTTCGTTCGATATTGCAACTCCTCCTTTGTTTGAAAGTAAGAAGAAATAAAAACATTGTAATTCAATGTGCGCATCCAGCGGTGGACATTTAATGATTCGCATGGCATCTCTTGTGTGATATCAGCATTATGCCAATAATGTGAATCCTTTCGCGTGTGATATCAGCATCATGCCAATAACTACTTACTTTTATTTTATGCTATCAACAAAAGCTTATTGATCGCATGTTGTGAAATCAGATACAATGAAAGCTTTTGCAATATATGATCGCAAGTATTAATTTCCTCTTGTTCTGCCAGTGGTGTCTTTAACACTGCAGATGGAGAAAAATAATTTATATAACATAGATCCAAAAGCCTGGTTTATAAGGGCTTTTCTGTTGCAAGAAATTTTCTACTAAGAGCTCATTCTGCTGTTTCGGTTACTTTCCTACAAGCGCGATTTACTTTGAAATGATGATTATGTATACAACTTATTCTTTCTCTAGTCATTTAAATCTTCATTTTTAAAGGAAAATGGAACACAATCTCAAAATGCTCTTAATTGCGTAGTCTATCGTGTTTGCTTCCTACAAACTAAGAACTGGCGGTATAGATTTGAATAGAATGATTCAGATACCTTTACTGCACATTATTATTTATTTCATTTCCTTTGATTCATTAGCAAGGATCACTTTTTTATCAACTAATTTTAGGGTATATAATACGTTTGCTTAATTCTTAATGGTACTTTAATTCCTAATCGATACCGAAGAAAGATGTATGTTAATTCGTTTTTTATGTCCCAAAGGACACATCTCTTTGTCCTCTTTTTATGCGCTTTAGACGCGCAGATTTGAATGAAAAAAAAATTAATTTAATATCTAAGTGAGATAATAAGAGGTATTCTTGGTATTTTTATCTTTTATTTAAAGAAATACATGATAGTGAAAAATGTCTTGTATGACCTTCATACAGAGACAGGTTTCAGAGTCTTATATCTGAATACTTTAGAATCAAATAGTGTAAAATAGTAGGTGCTACTTAAGGTAAGAATAAGAATTATAAGGGTGTGGGGGGGCATAGTTTAGTATTTTAATGCAGTTCGACGAGCATAAATATAAATTGTATTTTCTAGATACTACGTTGCGTGTTATTTAAAATAATTAAGAATTTAGTTGAATTTTAAATGTTAGCCCATTTCAATAGCTAATTCTTCATTTGCAATCCAAATTCTGGAAACCTAATTGAAAAACAATATTTTTATATAAGTATATCATTATATAATATCTTTCATCCTGTGTTGATATTCCTAAATATCTCTACTATTTTCCTTTCTAAAAATACCTTTCATAACTATGTTTATTGCAAATTAATTTTTGGCCACTCTGTGCTTTATTTTGCATATGTTTGGAATTGTTACATATTCCTAAATATAATTCTTGCACTATTTTTCTAAAAACTTCGGTTCAGAACCTCTGAACACTGTACGTTATCATGCTGAATTATTGTAAAATATATAAATGTTCGCTTATTTTATTTCAGCTCCATCTGGTTCGCCAAGAGACGTCCAAGTTCAGTCTACAGGAGCACAGTCCATGAAAGTAACATGGAAGGTACGTGTAATGTGTTTAAAACAATATCAAAGTAACAAACAAAATTTTAATACGTTGGCAAAATTTGTTGTTAACAATTTCTGATGAAGCGTTTCAGAGTAACATATAATTGAAAAGTTATTTTCCGTTAATTTTTCTAGTAAAATGACTTTACGTACTTTACATATGTAAGTTAACAGTCGCTTAATTATACATAATTTCAGATACAGAGACTTTTATGAAGATGCAAAACTGAAGTTCGCTTTTCGCCATTTAACCTTTCTATAACATTACAAATTTTTATGTATAGAAAATTGCAAATCTTATTTGTGAAGTAAATGAAATTATGAAATTTCCACTTAAATCTTATACTTCTAACTGACATTTTCTGAAACATTATACAAGATTTGAACAGAATACAAATATCCTTTTTCATAGCAAAGGTGAAAAAGTATTCTAATATCTTATTTTTAATAAACAGAGCTGCACAAAGTATTTCTCGGACTAGACTTGTAGCGCGCCAATAAAAGGTCGCACAAGCCGCATTCATAACTGCAATTTTCAATATTTAGATACAAAAGATACAACTCTCTGTCTATTTGAAAATTTTCAGACACATGTCCCTCTTGTTCAGGAGCAAAACTATGATTGCTAGCATATTTTAAGGATAAACATGTTTTTCTCGTAATTGTGTCTAATAGCTCTCGAAATAGATCGAAATTTATACAAAAATCTACTATTTTACTGCATTTGCCTAATTTTAAATTTTTTATTAACGTGTTTCTCATCCATTTCATATATTCTTTCCGTTGCTGCTTTATTTTATCATTCCATAGTTCAATTTTATTTTATTTTATAAGAAAATGAAAGTGACATAAAAAATCTGAGAGTTCAGTAATCTGTAATACATTCTAAGATTAAAGTCGGGGATAAAATGCTCAAGAATGATACAGGAATAAAAGTTCACAGCTGTGGAAAATGCATTAAACGAAGTAGAAATCTGATACTTTAATGGTTAACTGTCTCACACACTTTTCAAGATAAAAGCAGTGAAAATGAGCAATGTGAGCCAATAGCAAAAAAGAAATCAAAAATGCTTTTAAGATACGAATAAGCAGTAATTGCAGTGGAAAGCAGCAGCAAACGGAAGCAAAGAATCATACATTCGCAACTAATAAGCGAAAAATTCTTACAACTGCAGAGAGTAGTAAGCATTTACATTCTTTTTCTGAAAGTAACAAATAATCGGATAGAATATGTAATCGCTTTATATTTTATACAATTGATTTTGAACCGTAAGTTAAATTTCTACTGATCTAATATAGTTACAAATATCAGCAATAAATTTTGAGCTTTATGAATGCATATATGATATAAAACTAATAAAATCTTAAAGTATTAAAGTAGATACATTACCTACGTAATCTAAAGTAGATACGTTAATATTTGTTATTTTTACACAGTAGACAGATTTGGCAGAGGTCCAATTATATGCTAATTTACTAAGTTTATTATATCTTGTAAATGATAATTAATCTCAGTTATTTCGATATCTTTTATCAGAAAATACTCTTATAAATTAAATGATTTACTACCATAATTTCAGTTTATCGTTTTAGACAAATCTACAGCAAGTGCTCAAATAATTAAGTATGAATTTATTTTAAAAAAATCACTTTATAGTTAATAGCTTAAGTAGCACTTCTTACATTTCTGCGTAGAAATATTCCAGTGGCTTGTCATTTCTTGATATTTCTGTAGGTCCTCTGTAAACATTCACAGAAATTATTTATTTGGACAATTTTTAATTTCTTTAACACAGCTGTTTAAATTTCTAAAACAGCAACCCATCCAAAAGATTTCAAAGATCTACAGAAAAGTAGTTATTTGGATTATCTGGTTAATAGCAAAACATATGAGGGCTATATGACTAAGGAAACGGATGCTTTTATAAGGATATTTTAATTTCAGAATTATATACTCATTTTATTCTGTTTTTAAATCTGCACCAAACAGTGTGTTTCTTAAATAGAAAGATTTTCTTTCTTAAAACAAATGCATTAACACAGGTTATTCTTCTTTATGCCCGTATGCGACCCATCAATGCAAAGATCTATTCGCAGTTTGGAAATATACTAGATCTGTTATTATTTTATACCCCTGAATATCCAGAGATGCCATGATTAATGTGATTTCTTTCATTAACTAGCTAACTATCTTTTTTGTTCACCTATCAGGGCATTATATAACGTGGTGTGTTAAAGCAGTAGTTCCAAAAATTTTAGGATCCGGATCCCATTTCAGGTGCTTGAGGGACACTATTGTGATACCAAATTCTCAGGATTATGTATAACTTGTCTGGACTCCTGTTATGCAGTTTTTAAGTAACCTTGCGACCCAAAACGTTTTTCTCCACCCGCATTTGAAGACTAAAGTGCTTTCTGGCAGTGTGCCAAGATTACCCCTGAATTGTTTAAGTTAAAATGTTTATTGATTCAGTGTGAATGCTTACTGTCCCATTCTCTTAATAGATGCTTTTATTAATATATTGTGCGTATAATTAATTAAATGAAGTTATGGGCGCAGTAGTTAGAAGAATTCTTTTATAACAATTTACAGTAATTTACAATCAGCATTTTGGATTAAAAACAATGAATATTGGTTACTTTCGCTTTCTTGTTCTTTTCTAACGATTGCATAGTAGTGGTGGCTACGGATCTAAATCGAAAACTGAATGGCCGACATTTTTATACTTGGAAATTCAGACTTAATATTTTGCTGATAAGGAGAATTTATGGAACATTCTTATTACCGAATCTCCGTCTCCAGTAATCAATAAGTATAGGTAAGACGGATAAGCTAGAGCAACTATACGGCTTTTATTGAAAAATAAACAATTAATAAGCGTATGAATGCGAAGAAGATACGGAATATTATGAAACTTCAACGCTGTATCTCGAAACGTAGGACAGCAGTAAAGCAGCAGTACAATCATCTAATGAAAATGGAAGCTATTGTATATCAGCTATTAGTCCTGTGGGAGAAAATTTAGGCTATTAGCTATTAGCCCTGTGGGAGCTATTAGCCCTGTAGCTAATAGCTCCCACAGGGCTAATCCACAGGGCCACAGGGCTATCGCTATTAGCTCTGTGGGAGAACCTTTATTCTTTTCGAAAGTAGCTTACCTAAAAATTATGCTACGTTAATAACTATTTTTTACTAATCAATTATTTTTTATTTTAAGAAATCTACATTTCCTTTCTGATTTCAATTTCCTGTCAGAATGCAAATTTAAATCACGTATAAGCAAATCTCAACGAGTTCGGAAATAGTATTTAAGTAGCAGAATTTAAGTGTTCGATCGACAACTAAAAACATACAGTAGTTGAAGCTAGTAGCAAAGTGAGTATCCATGAGGGAGAAGAGTTAGTCCCGAGTTTATGCCGAGGGACTACATGTTCTATTCAATTAGTTAAAATAAAAAGGTTATTATAACCTTTTTATTTTAACTCATTTATCATCTGTTTTTCGGACATAGTGAGAATTAGCTATCTCGTCTTCAGTAGGGTATACATTTTATGCTCGCGAAACGACTAAGATTCTAGAATAACAGCTTTAGAAATAATTTAACTAGAAGCAATTGGAAACATTTAACTGTTGAATCAGTTAAGAGTAAACTGCTGGAAAAGTGCTTTATTCAAAACGAAGCTAAATCTGGTATACATATAGCGAAGCTTAGAGTCATATTTTCCTACCATTTCAACCGAAAAAAAAACTGCAGCAGCAATTTACTTCTCTTACAACAAATTAGGACACATAAAAGATGGTTGTATACAAAATATAAATTTAAGTATAATCAAAAGCAACGAGTTATTACAGCTATGAATTCATGTGGCATTAACACTAAAATTCTAACACTCTCCTGCACAATTCAAGCAAGTGTTTGAGCGCTTTATTTTAGAATAACATTAAAAACTGCTCTAGAGAAGAAATAAAATAATTAATTGAATGGAAGAGAAGCACTTCAGTTTATACCTAAAAATAAAGCAACATTCAACCTTAGATTGGAATTTATTCTAAAGAGAAATCTATGAGTTTTAAGAGTATCTTGCAAATATCTATCTTTTGACTAAAATTATTCTGCAGAAGAAGGTCTTAATTTTGCATAAATAAAAAACGTATATGAAAATAAACGTGAATTTTCTTTGAAAATAAATGCGAAATCTAATAGCTGACGGCGTTTTACATGGTTTTCTTTCAAGCAGTATATGCTATTTTGCGAAAGTATATTTCTGATTTTTTTAAAATTTCATCTAAGTCAAACACCACAAGTGCATTTCCATACTATTTAATTCTTAATTTATAATCGGCTCGTAGCAACAGAGCCACAATCCCTTGTATTTCAGCATTAAACCAGCTTCTTGCTTTCAGGCATCTGTACCTTATCATCCTTCAAGGGGTTTAAGGAAAAAACGAGAAAACTCGAGCCATGTTTCTCTGGAAAGTCACAAAACTGCAACTTCAAATTTTCATTATTTGCCTCTACTTGACAATCATCCCAGAAAAATATTTCAGAACATAATGAAAGCAAAACCTTTCAATGGAGCTGCTACAAAGTTATTTGAAACCATTCAATAGTAGTGATTCAATAGTAGTGAAAAAATTCTAAAGGAAAAAATCGTGTCTGAAATTCACAATGGATGAAGTATGGCGAAATATAATAGCATTAAACGGAACTCTTCATTGAGAACTGAGTGAAGAAGACACAATAGCCACTATGTTTACAATCAAAGAATCTCCAGACGTCCTTTGTTGCAAACGTCTGTCTCTTAAGAGGAAATTAATTGATTCCTTGAAGCTTCTTCCATTTGCTATTGGCTGAGGGAAATCGGGTTGGGAAGAAAAGCGAGTTGTAAAAGAAGTTTACTTTTTTTTTCAATCTGTTGCTCAAGCGCTCAGAGGTATTCCCTTTTTTCTTTAACGTTAGATGTTTTTATGTGAACAACCACTTATTCTTTCGTAAGTTGAGAGTTTTGTGTAACTTTATTTTGCGTAAACACTGTGTATGTTTATTTATTATTTTATTTTCCTATTTTACAAGCTATCAAACGAATCTTTAGCTTTTGTATTTGCAAATTCTGCCACGTACAACTTCATATGCCCGTTTCACAATGATTTGTTCACAAAGCAAGTCATATTTAAGACATTCTAGGATCCTATTATGACATTTCTTTGGAAATGCCTGGCGCGTTATCCTTGTAAAATCACCACTGGAATCGGAAACGAGGAAGCTGGCCATCTGATGTGACCTGAACCCCTTAACATGAAATACAGACTTCATCCTGTAGAAGTTTTACATAACGCATTACGCTCTGCTGATAGAGAATTGATAGCTTTTGTATCACCACGTGATATATATTTTTTTCTTCCAGCTAATAATAAGTATCCTTCTATATTTTAATTGTACCTCTCTTGTTCGCAGTTTGGATTGT
This sequence comes from Stegodyphus dumicola, assembly GCF_044657685.1. Classification (NCBI taxonomy): domain Eukaryota; kingdom Metazoa; phylum Arthropoda; class Arachnida; order Araneae; family Eresidae; genus Stegodyphus; species Stegodyphus dumicola. The sequence continues at coordinate 89,220,199 of NC_140772.1, read as the reverse complement.
TCCTTGATGACGGAAAAAACTTTGTTTCTACTGTAATATTTGCTTATTGCCAGTTAACTGAATTTAGATGACAAATAAATGAACTGCACTCTCGTTCAACATTTGATTACGAGACTGAATGCATGTGTACTTCACTGAATGTACAAAACATATCGAGATAAGCTATTACGAATAAAATTAAAAGCAGAAAAGAAACTCTGTCATCAATTACTACTGGATAATCGGGAAAAGCCAAGCCAGTCTTCAAAAAGCGAAAGAAAACTAATATACCTTTGTTCTTTGCGTTCAAAAGAATGGCTACCAACAGCGAAAATAAGTACTCTTTTGTGAAATTAAACAGCAGCAACTATCTTCTATAAGAATAGAAACTAAAAATGATTCTGGAAACAGAAATTTATGGGATTTGCCCGCAAATGCTACATCGAAAGAAATCACCGCTGAGTGGATAAAACGAAATGAACAAGCACTCATAAAGTCTACGCGCAATATAACAACCAAATCGTAAATATAAGAAACAAAACGATAGCTAAAGTAATATGGAACGAATAAGAAAATCTACAAAAGAGAAAAAGCTCTCCAGCAAACTTTACGTCTTCAGAAAATTGCATATTTCAAAAGCAGAAAACGAATACACATATCAACAAAACTCTCGAGATCGTAGGCAAACTTCGAGGAATCGGTCACAACTTTTACTAAGCGGCTTACCATAAGTTAGGAAAATCTTATTACGGCTTTAGAAGCACACACTGAAGAAAACCTGACGCTGGAATATGTAAAAACGAAACTGAACGACGAATGCTCGAGTAAAGAAGGCATGCGAACAGAACAGAGCAGCTTTCAGAACAAATTTCAACACAAAACTCAGACATTTCGGTCAACGATTCAACGCAATTATATCAACAAATTAGGCATATAGAAAAAGAATTAAGATTCTTAAAAAACTACAAAGAAAGAGACAAAAACAAAAGTAATCCTTTTTCAAGAATAAAATGTAAGTGAATAAATTAAATTATGGGCATTAAAAAACGAAAGTCTTTCTAAACAAGGATACAAATGGCGATGAAAATAAAAATAAGGAGCTCAAGAAGATTGAGGATTACACATTCGAAGTTACTCAAGAAAGAATTTTCGGAATTGAAATTGATTGGTTGATTCATGAGCCACATGTCATATGACCGATAATAAAATATTTTAGATAGAAGCAAAGCGGAGCAAATAAAATAGCTAATTATACTCAAATAAAGTTCGAAAACGTTGGAGATGAGTAATTATACAGTACAGACGACGAAGGTAACTAAATAGAAATAAAACTCAGAGATGTTTCTAATGCTCCAGGCGTCGAAGGAAAACTAAGATTTGTACGAAAAATCACAAAAAAGAATAAAGAAGATACTTGCAGAATAAAAAAGAAAACTATATCAATTGCTAAAAAAGAAGGAAATTTATATAAGATAATCGAATCACAAAGAGTGCGAATGTTGCAAATTGTCTAAACTGCCGTATCCCAAGTTAAACAAAGGCAGAGCAAAATCATTTCTGCACTTGAAATATTTGTACCTTTATAAATCAATTAGTAAGGCATCACTGGGAATGAAAAATACTTCATAACATTCGTCGACGATAAACAACGGCCTACTTGCCAGCTACAAAAGATGAAGCTATCTCCAATTTAAAACAACTTGCAACCATGAAACGAAAAATTTGTAAAGAAGCCAAAAGTCTTAAGAGCAGGCAATGGAGGAGAATACACAAACAAAGAAATTGAAGTTTATCTAAAAGAAGAAGTAATAGAAACTTCTGGAGCATATTCACCACAACAGAACGATCGAGCCAAACAAAAAAAAAATCGATACATAATGCAAGTCACAAGATATTTACTACTCGATTCAAGATTCAAAGAAGAATTTTGGGGCGAATTTGTTATGATAGCTACCAAAACAGACTGCCATCAACATCAATCGAAAAAACGCCCTATGAGTTCTGGAATAATATAAACCGAAATTAAGCCATATCATAGGTTTCGGCAGCGCAGCTTATTGCCTAGTTCCAAAGCAGAAAATGAAGTAAACTTGATGAAAGAGCAGAAAAATACATTACCCGACATTTAAAATGCAACACCAAGAAGAGGAGGCCAGAAAGTGATGAAACTCGACAAACAGAGAAAGACAGCAAAGAATATGCCACTCACCAGGCTTCCGACCTAAGCTAAAACCAAACGGAAAGATGCCTGATCAGTGTAAAAAATAAGAAGCAGCCACCACAATAGGGTATTAGCTAAACTCCATTAATTGTTCTTAATTTAGGAAAGCTACAGAAAAGTAGTTTAAGAAAATTATTACAAAGACATTTAGAATAAATTACTACATAGGATACATAAAATTTTGCTTCATGTAAAGCTAGATTACAATAATCTTCAGTTGACTGCCACGTAATGCAAAATATATACATTAAGTTGGTAAAAGTTGTGCCAATTTCTATATGCGTTAAAAATACATAAATGAGAACAAACATATATATATTTCAAAATTATTACAGTTGAAGAAGTGATGATAGATGCATTTCCATATGTAATGTGTTACATCTAATAATAGGATAATATAATACGTTGGTGCTCATTAATCAAGTATACATGCTGTTGGTAATTACATTATGTGAACCATCACAGTAGCATATTAATTAGTACTTTAATGCATTTTTTATATTCTCAGAATTGCATATTGTGAACCAACATCATATTTTAGACCTGGTTTAATTGGAATCATATAATACAGTGATTAAATATGACATCGCAATCAAACGTCAATGTGTGATAAAATAACACAATATTATAGTACATTTAGTGATAAGATACATGAATACGTTAGTCAATGCATATTATATTAACATTATTAAATAGAGCAATGATATAGTAGTACTGTAAGTTAAATATAACTAGTGATATATTTTTTAAATGGAGCTTTAATATATTACTACAAGTTACACATTACATTTTATATTGTTTTGTATAATGACTGTAAGTAATGCAAAGCATTTTATAATACATAAACAGTTAAAGAATGATGTTAATAGCCGATATATGAGAGAAACAAAAATACGGTAATACAATGTATTAGGTAATTGCATTAGGTGCTTTAAACAGTGCGCTACTTACTCTACACGTACGTTACATTACTCATAAATCAAATTTTCTTAATGGGAATCATCACAAAAGGGAAAACCTATTTCTTATAAAACCTGTTAAGTAACGTTATGCAAAACACTGCAGCATATAAAACCTTATATGAAATGATTTTTCAGTGATACAGTAATATAGTAATGGTACAGTAATACTGTACGGTAGTGAAAGTCTTGTTGAATATAATAATCGTATCAAAGGATGTAAAATTTGTATGCCACATACAAACAACGTTGTCATCAAAGACGTCTAATATCGATGAAACCAAAGAGGAAGCAATACTTTATCAAGTAAATGATCCAAATGAAGAAATACAATGGCATTTTAAAGAACCTGAATAGAGAAAACATACTAAGTTTTATGTAAAACGAAGCTAACATTGTATTCAAGGACAACATATCCAGCACAAAATTCTTCCAGAAAAGAGAAAGGGTACAATAACACAACACATCAATCAAAAAAAAAACACTACATGTATGATTTACCAAACCATATTATTGTTAAATTACAATGATGCAACAGCAAAATGTTGTATGCAGACATGTTCACAAAGCCTTTGCTTAGATCACAACTGAAATGCTGTTGAAAAGGAATAGTCTTACAGGTCAAGAATGTAGAATCAGCAGGAAACGAAGCGAGGAAGCTGCTCATCCGACGTTAGCTCCATCCCAGTACCTGAAATATAGACTGGATCTTACAGAAACTCTGTCTTACATAACGTATTACATTTCAAGGATGGAGAGCTGATAGTGCTTGTATCACCGCACAATAACGTTTTCCTTACAGATAATAATAAGTATGTTTCTAGATTCTAATTGCGTTTCTTGTATTCGCAGTGCGGATTATCACTTAACGAGGTAAGAAACTTTGATTCTACTTTAATATTTGTTTATCTTGAGTTAACTGAGTTTAGATGACAAACCAACGAACAGCACGTTCCTTCAAGAATTCTTCCCTAGGTTTATGAGAATGCAACTAGCATATTGCCTTTTTTTTTCAATTTTAACATTTCTATTGATTAAGAAATAAGTTTTTTATGTCTTTTATATACTCTTTATTGTTAAATGAATATTAACAATAAGGATTTATGGTTACATATTAAAGTTCTGTTACTTCTTATATGTAATTATTGTAACGTATCCATAATATTCTTTTAAGTACTGGAATCAGATGATTTAGTTATAGATATATACGATAATTTTAGGAAGCCCTAAAATCCGAGGTTCTATGTTTGGACTTTAGAGATTATCATCATTTATCAGCGATAATCATGCTTCTAAGTTTTCTAAGTTTTCTAAATAACATTTCGTTCTAATGTTTGACAATAGAAAATTCATTTAAAAAATGGATTATTTAAATTTTGTGTCTTTCTCTTTTCGGGCTGTACGTACCATTTTATAATATAATTAGCTAAGTTACATTTTATACAATTAGTTCCACTTTTTAGGAGTTAAATATGTCAAGTGTGTACTTTCAGAAACAAATCTTCCAATCGAATACACAATACTCATATGCTTAGAATGTACAACACTATTTAAATATTATCTAAATTCTATTCAACAAAATGCTGCGCTCCAGCAACAGGTAGGGGATGACTATCAAAGATTCTTTTATGACTACTGCCATGGCCCTCGAAGCTAGAGCCTAGGACCGGAAATATTCATACTATAATTTTTCATACGCATAATTTTCTGCTATAAAAATAAAATAAAAAAAAATAAGTATATTGATTCCTGAAAGAAAACTGTTCCTGGAACCTCATACTATTATAGCTCCGCGGTAATGCAGATTAGCGCTCCCTTTCAGCATTACAGTTATTCATATTATTGAACTATAATTTTCCTATTTCAAACGAAAAAGAATAAAGCTTTAAATGCATAATTTGTGTGTACGTTTCAGACTGAAATGGCAGTGGTTTTCTTGCGATTGCACAGTTCTTCAGAAACTGAAATTGCATAATTTGAAGAAATTTGCAATTCCTATGTTTGAGCAGCAGCACCGGAATGTGAAAAAAAAAATTAGGAGAAGAAGCCCTTAAGCAAGATGAGTCATCAGATTTTTATCTCAAGAGATGAAGCTGTTTTCCTTTACGAGTTTTGCTAATTTTGCTTTTATTCCTATTCATTCTGTAAAACTTCAAATACCGGTTTATTCACTGTTATATTCCATTAAACTTATAACTGAAATTCGTAAAGACAGAAATGCATTTCGTTCGACGGATCATTACACCACTCAATGAAGATTTCTCCTCGAGTAATTAATAATACTTAAACCTTCTGATTCTTGGATTTACGGTTGATCATTAAAAAGACGAATAAATTTGTAATTCGGTATATTCTGGCAATTTTTACACTTCAAAGATCGCCTAAGCACGCATTATGTACCATTTTAAAATAAAGGAAGGAAGCAAAAAAGGGGCGGCAACATTCAATACTTTAGTTCCTTAGATTCGTCTTATATTACAAGATAGAAATTTCTTCACTGAGTCCAATACTTTCAGACATAATTTCTTTCACTATGTCACGCAGGTTGTATGAAGCTTTAATCATGTAACGCTGATAACAAAGGAACGAAAACGAAGCGATATAAATTATTCATTTGATTTGCGAACCGTTAATGATGTAGAGCTTCCCCTGCGAAATTCCGTCCACCATTTCCTGCTGATCTATTATTATTCATGGAATATCGCGATGTAAAATGTGTAGGAATTAACCTCATGGGATTATTCAAAGAAATATTATAACAACTTTGGGTAATGAATTCCCTAAGATTTTGAATACTGATCAATGAAATTAAAATATTTAGAACGTAAGTTTATTACAACTCATTTGCTTTTAAAACTAGCTTGAATGAAGTACTGAAGAAATGGGAATATATGCAATGAAGATGTTTACAAGAAACAGTTATATGCATTTTAACTTAAAATTGCAAATGAAATAATCCTTCTGAACAAGAGAAATTATGATTATTCAAGACTGAATTTTAAATGTTAATCTATAACTACTACTTCAAAATGTAAATTGAAATATTTAAATCGTGTCACAGTTTCTGAATTAATATTTTCTTACTAAAATTACATTGCACAATATTTTTAGAAAAGTAGCATTTATAAGAATTTCCTAACGTTTTCTTTTATCGTTTTCATAATACATGTTGTGATTTTTAACTTTATTATTTCCTTATTCAAGTTATATCCGTTATCATGTACCGTAGGAGTACATGATAACGGATATATACATTTATTATCATGGAGATCATATATTAAATTCTATGGAAACTGACCGTATCATAATATTGTTATCAGATACTAAAATAGAACGAAGAAATAACTGATACCTAAGCAAAGACAACAAACTTTCGTTTTGATGCATCGATACATGATTGTCGGCTGTTTTGCTAGCAATGACACTATTTCTTTGCTTTACACCAGTAACAATAATTCAATTTAAAAAAAAAATCCTCTATCTTCTGATATATTTTCGATACTGAATCAAAGGCATGTATATGTTGTTGTTATTTCGTTTTCCTTACATTTAGTATGCTGTGTTTTGATGTTTTACATAATGTTAAAAGAGAGAAATGCGTATTCTATGAACGAAACGAGTTATTGATAATTGTGAAACGCATTAATTGCAACTATAATCGCAGTTTGGTTTTTCCTTCAAAATCAGACTCGTGCCAAATTTTCAAGCATTTTTTTCCTTGAAACTTTGGTTGCGTTTATTCATTGTTTGAGAAAATGTGATGCTAAAGATATATATATATATTACAGATCAGAACTTTAAAAAATATTAATAATTAATAACAATTATTAATGTCTTGCAAAATTTATTAAATAATCAATGAAGTGATAAATTACACAGAATAATATCCTTCTGGCGTGATACATTTATTTACTGTAAAGCACAAAATAATATAGATTCCAAAACCATTTAAACCAAAACTGAAATAAAAGTAAATTAATTCAAAACAAAGCAAAAATCATACAATATGACAAATGCTCCTTAAAAAGATAAAAGAACTTTCAAATGTTGTTTAATATTGTGTGAGTTTTGTTTTGTTTCATATTGATTCACTTTCATTTCAGATTTGGATTTAAATCCTTTGTAATATACTACATTGTTTTATGCTTTTCCTGTTCTTGAGTTAACCTCTGTGATTATGTGTTGCTTTTATATATATATATATATATGCAATGATTTTAAAATATGTAGATGAAAAGTGTGGAACTTTTAACTGCTTAGATGCTACGTAGATGACCGATAAGACCATAGTGGCTTGAAGGTGGCAGAGTGGAAAGCATGATGACGCAATTTAGCACCGGTCGCCCCCCCCAGACACTTAGCCGACAACCACTTAGCTGACACTTAACCTTAACCGACAACAGTTAGCCGACAGGCCATTTAACCGACACGGGCACTTAGCCAACATGGACACTTAGCCAACAGTACATTTAGCCGACACGGACACTTAGCCGACAATACATTTAGCCGACACGGACACTTGGCCGACAACACATTTAGCCGACAGAGCATTTAGCCGACAAGGGCACTTAGACGACAATGCATTTAGCCGGCACGGACAGTTAGTCGACAGGACATTTAGCCGACGATGAGTCTTGCTGTTCCCAATGCTTTCAGGTTTCTAATACTTTCATATTTCATTCCTACTTTACTGAACAGATCACGCTATATTCATTACCGTATAAAGTCGTTTCGCTTCTCCCACTAATGAAATTTCCTTTCCCTGTCAGGAAGTAGCGTGATTAGCCCTACTCCTCGTCGCACTGGAACTACTTTTTATTTTTCTGATATGCTATATAAAGCCTCAGAATGCTGTTGCACATTAGCACATCGTATATTTATTAATCTGAGATAGGGCTGCGCCCCAGAAATTCGTGCCTCATGGCCTGCGACCACCTAACAGAAGTAGGTTGGGTTTTGTTTAGTTTATGTAATTACGGCAAAGCCAGAAGGCTATCTGCTTAAGGGAAGGGATACCTTCTTGGAGGACTTTCGAAGGAAAACTGGCTCGTATACACGTTACACATGGGGAAAACCATGAAAACACTCAAGCATCCAGTCCTTTCTCTCGATTCGAAATTGGGACCGAACTACCAGAGCTCGGCGACTTTACCACTCGGCCTCTGCTGGGCCTAACAAAAAGAGAGTGACCGTTTTACTTAATCTATAACCAGCCTCTTCCAATGAAAATTGCTTTTTTAGGCTAGTCCTTTATAAATGCGTTACTAGGAAATGAGAAGAATGTTCCAAATTTGAATACCGAAGTATTGTTCAGAATTGTTCACCTGTTTCAGAATGGCGAAAAGTGTTAAGAAAATTGTTTAAATGACGGGTCCAGTACCGATCGTAATTGATGTACCGCACTCATGGACCTTATAAGAAATAGACTAACCCAAATGGCTTTTCTCCCTCTTCTGACTCATTCCCGGCTGTCACCTTGATCACATCCGGAGGAGTAGGGACGACTTGCAGAAACTTACAATGGTTGGCTATTGCAGTCGGTATAATTGTCAAGAAAAAGTTGGCTGTAGCACCTCATTTCACAAATTAGAATTTTTAGATATTTTTGTTTTTAAAACTGAGATTGATTTTTAAAAATTTAGCATATTTATCAAGCATTTATGCTTTTTATTGGTGTAAATAATAAAAAATACTAAAATACCTAAAAATGAATTTTTTAAAGTTTTTGCTTAAAATTCTAAGTTGTGCTGCTATTTAAGATTATAGGTGAATATTATAGCATAATTTTTATAAAGGAGTTTTTTCAATTATATTTCACAGTACATCATAGTGATCAACACTTTTAACACCTTAATAACTTTTATACATTTATTCTAGTGTCAAAATTGTAAACTGTAATAATTGATTGTGCTAACATTTTATAGTGATATTTTTTTTAATTTAATTCTAATTCTGCATAAGATTTTTTTATTTACTGTGAATTTAATTTATTAGCCCAAAGAGGTGGTAGTCGAGAAAGGCTATTAGTTTTGAAACGGCATTTTGCTCTTTTATTATAAACTTCGTTTCACTTTGCAAATTGTTGCCACCAAATATTATCGCCTTGTATTATATTTAAAGAAATTTAATAATAAATAATCTGCATGAATACATGTATGTTTCTCGTATTGTGAAAAAACGACGATATTTAGAGCCATCAAATTTTGAACAACGTAATCCTCCATCCGAACAGCGGAATTTGTTTTAATCCATTTCATATTTTGTAAAACTTTAATGAATTGTTGATTAAGAAACTCAACGAGTTCAAAGCGAGCAATGGCAACACTGTGCGGAAAATAACATTTTTATCTCCAGCGCGGAAATTCTAAAAATATGCTGTTTTCAATTATTTTGTGATACTACTGTTGAATTGAATCTTGTGTTGTTTACGTGCGAAGAACATGATATTCAATAAATAGAGGTAACACACAAAGCGTTAAAAAACGTCCCTTTGAGCGTAACATAAAATCTGAGTGCTTCCAGATTTTATTTATTTATTTATTTTCATTACACTGAGAAAAGTTTATGCTCCGAATTTTATGAATTATTAAAATAAATAATCATCATATGATGTTAATAATTTATAATCATATGATCAAATAAATGATCGTCTTGTAATGTTATTATAGTTTTGAAAATCACTGCCTGAAAATGGTCATTAAATTAAAAAATATATATATCAGATCTTGTTTGATTTTACCTTATTTATTTCAAAGCATAACATATTATCAATCTTATTTAATTTTACGTTATTTGTACGCAAAATTAAGTTCATAAATTCTGTGCTTAAAGTTTTTTTCGTTTTACCAAAGTAAAGATGTTTGTACACGAATTACGAGTGAAAAAAAATGCGCGAAATGCAGTAAAATGTGCTTTAATGAGATATATTAAATCCTATTTGGAAAAAACTGTAACTTTCATAATCTCATCACTATACAACTTATCATATTTAATAATTAAAAACAGTTATGTTATGCAAATGCCATAGGCTTTATTGTTAAAGTAAACCAGATAGTCCCTACTCTTTCTTGCCGACATGTCGGTGACGCGCGCCAAGCCCACTGGGTTAGTCTATCTCTTATAAGGTCCATGATCGCACTAGCGTGACGTTATCAGTTTTGTTGAAATACAGTCGTAACCGTCACATGATTATATGGCATATCGGTAAAAGCTGGATTCCGAAAAACGGAAGCGATACAGAGGTGACCAGAAACAGGTCAGTTGCCGTGATATTATATGAGATGTTTATTTTTATCTAAAGAATGGTGGCGTGAACTGCCGGTTATAGAGGTCAAAAATAATTTAAAGCTTTGCTTGTCTTAAAAATTATCATTTTTAATTGCTTTTAATAACAAAGTAAAATACATTTTCTAAACTAACCCTTCACCGCGAATGTTTCTCTAAAAAGTATAATTCAAAAATAACAATACTTTTTATTGCATTATTTGAGTTTTTCATGACAGAGAAAGGAAATTTGAGTAGTGGGAGGAGCGAAACGATCTTATAAAGGAGGGAGTGTAGCCCGATGTGTTAAGTAAAATAGCAATTAAACGTAAAGGTATTAGAAATTTGAAGGCATTAGGAAGGGTGAGATTGAAAAATTATCAGTACGTACACAAGAAAAATTATTAATGATGTGAGAGTGTTCAAAGAAACCCAGTTGATTAAATGAAGAAGCTTTACGGACAATGTTTGCTTAGGAACACGGCAATTCACCGCGAACTTAATATTCCTGAAATTCAGCTGTGCATTGCTGAAAATTTCAGAAAATTCTTTATCAAATCCCAAAAGTGCAAAACAGCACAATTCCGGTATTGAATTATGACTATGAAAGTAAAGAAAATCGCGAAAGGCAGCTTGCGGTAATACGTCACCTGAATTAATGTTTGTTTTGTTTAATCTCACTATTGCAGTTATGTATTTATTTCTGTTCATGATCTTGTTTTCTTTTTGCTGCGCATTACAATTTTTTATGCATTTTAATTGTTATGTATCAGTAGTGTACAATCACATGCCCATCCAGAAACTGTTTTTGGCAAATAAGGCATTTCTTTTACTGTCAATAATTGCTATTCTGTGATTAATTGCTATGTAATTACTGCTATGGCTTTTACGCACTTACTCTTCAACTTCAACGTCTGACAACTTCAGGTGTTACTTTCGATCGGATTCTTTATGTATTTTCGTTGTTTATCAAACTTTGCTAAACACACTGTGCATTTTGTTATGAACTGTGACTTTGTGTTCATTCTTCTAAAGAATTATTCGGAACTCACACAGAATCGAAAATCGACACCGCATTACTCCGGGTTAGCGATCACAAGCGAGAACCCGTCATAGAGAAGCTCTCATGTTTGCCTGAGCCGACAATTTTTGTTGTTCCCATATTATGTAAAATGCAACTAAGTGACCGTCGTACTTAGAGAAAAAAATTATTTTTTTCCTTTCGATAATTAATTCATATTTCCTGATACGAAATTTCAATGCTTTCAAATTTGGCCAATATATACCAAACAGAACGATATATATCAAACTATGCTAAATTACGTAAGATCTAAAAGCACATATGGGATCTTTAAGAATCGAAAAATTAATTTTACTGATAGGTGAAAAAATGACTTAAATATTGAACTTATGTAGAAGTCAAGAAATTTTGTAATTGATAGTAAGTTTAAATAATTATTGGGTACGTGTCAGCTAAACATCAGTGTCGGCTTAATGCCCTGCTGACTTGACCTGCCTTGACAGTTAAATGTCTCATACCTAAATGTCCTGAAGGCTAACTCTCTGTGCCGGCTAAATGTCCTGTCGGCTAAATGACCTGTCGGCTAAATGTTCTTTCGGTTAAGTGTCCGTATCGGCTAAATGTCCTGTCGGCTAAATATCCTCTCGGCTAAGTGTCCGTGTCGGCTGAATGTCCTGTTGGCTAACTGGTGTCGGTTAAGTGTCTTGTTGACTAAGTGGTTGTCGGCTAAGTGTCACGGACCCATTTAGCGCAACGTATCTTGCAAAATCACAATCTTTATTATTTTACGTATATCAAACCATCCTTTTTCAGATAAGATCTTTCCTAATTATATTTGAATACAATAAGTTCCAATTTGAAGTATGACGTCATATCTTAAGAAAGTAAGTAGCAACATTGATGAAAAGCGTCTTACCAGCAGGTGAGCTTATGCTAAAAAAGGGAGAGTGTCATAGCACTTTAGATGAAGAAGATTGGGAAGCGGAAAGGTTTAGTTCAGAGTTTTGGTTTGCAATTATTTTGATTGGACTAGAGGTAACTGCATTAAAACGTTACGTAAGATAGAAAAGTCTGGAACCCTTCAGAAGAGATGAATTTAGGGGCAGATCACCGAATTTAGAATGTTAATTTTGAGGTCGCCAATTATTCTTTCTAATATGTTTATTCATAGACATAAATTTGTAATAGCGCTATAGCAATAAATCAAGTCTATCAATTATCTTAGTTTACTTCATATCATATCTATCATCCTATATTTATCTTACAAAATAATGCAACAAGCGTGTCGACTATCACGTGTGTTCATTTTACAAAATTAATTTAATTTCATACAAATTTTATCTTTGTTAATATAGGATTTGCTTTATTTTCATATGCCAAATATTCACACTTAATATATTTACATTGACATGAATAGGCATCAAGATTTATACAACAAACAAAGAGCGAAGAATAATGCATCATGAGGACCTTGATATTCATTTACGTATAATACCTCAGAAATATTCCCAAAAGGATACCATATACATTACCCACCTGTCATCAAAAGAAACCTTTCGCAGAGAGAAATTCGTCAAGATGTTTATTCAACAAAGATACAGAGAATATTTGTGAAGAAATACTCTGCATAAGTGATCTGCTTATCATAAACTGTACATTAGAACGATCTTTGATAATTGAACTAATAATTAATGAGAAAAATTGCACTTAGGATATAAAATACCGTGATAATCTAAATTAAGTGTCCCGCGTAATGTTCTGAATTTCGATACGTTTATATGCTTGTAGAAAATGTAACGCTTCATCAAATGGTAATGTTCATTATACTGGCTAGAGAAACTGAATGCTGATTTTAGTATTAAAAAGTCGTATTCAGTAAAATGCGGAAAACTGAAACGTTTATTTAATTTAAACATAATATTTTTGATGGTAATACAGGTGTAATGGAATTTCTCTCTGTAATTGAAAAACCTTACTAGCATTGCAGCTGTTTTGCCAGGGATAAGTGTCTGAAGAATTCTGATCGGGAAAAATCAGTTATTCTATTTCGTGTCTGGCAAGACAACTTGTGAATGTATTTGTGTCTATTCAAAATTCTTCCTAAAATTTTATTAAGATGTCTGAAATTTGCAATAACTAAATTTGATTTTTAAGGAACATTGGAAGCGTCATTCATGACAGCGTAACTGGCGTTTTAAAGCAAAAACAGTAAAACCCGTTTCCCCACTATTCGACTCAGTGTCTCCTTTTTAAACAAAAGGCATTTGAGCAAACGAGCTTAAGTTCCTTGATGTATACAGATCTCTGTCATGATTTAAAATACGTACTTTGCCAATTTTTTCATTTCTGAGCCAGCTATTCTCTCTTATTAGAGTTGTACAATAAGGCCAATATTTGCAGACATTTGAAATTATCCAAAACCACACAAAGGCGAGTTTGTGACATATCAAATGAGGCGTCAAAATGTAACAACAATATACTTTCATTCCAATAATATTTTCAAGGTGACACCTATTATTTTTAACATTTTAACTATCATTTAAGCTTTTTACGAGAACTTGTAAAAAATCATGGGAATATTTTTGTATTTCTTTATTTGCATTGTAAAGTCAACAAATGGCAGCTATCTTCTTTAGGAAAACGAATTTCTCTATTGCCACCCACGAAAATTTATGGTTAACAATATTGTTGACAAAAATTTATGGTTAGCACTATTGTTGACAAAAAGTAGTTGAATATGGAACGAATATGAAGGCAGGAAAAGAACCTTTGTTATTCTAGCTTTAAACAATGCATTCCATGCTTCCCTGTTGGAATGATAGTAGGTTAGTCAGCTGCTTTAGCCGTAGGATTCAAATTTCGGAGAAGACATGGGTATGCTTACGTGCTTACCCGAGACGTCGTCTGAATACAAATATTATGGTGGATTTTTACTAGCAAACAAAAGAGATGGCCAACGTCTAACATAGAAGTTCTGCAAAGACTCAATATTAACTTCATGCGTTGAATTTGCAAATGCATACAAAATTTTTTACCTTTTCATGTTAATAAACATCTCTTTTAAGTCACAATGGACTCACTTATTACATAACTGACCGGTTTAGCCATATTTTGGAATATTTTTCTGTGTACAAAAGTAGTATTTTTTTGTAAATTCTATACATTTACTTAGTCCTAATGATGTCATTTAAATAAACAAATAAAATTCTCTAAAGCTTATTTCTTTTTCAGCCACCACCTGATGACGTTAGTAATGGATATATTCGTGGTTACTACGTAGGATATCGAGCATCTTCATCGGCCGAGCCTTACACTTATAAACAAGTTGAGAGATCAGTAGAGAGCGACCAACAATCGACATACATAACAGGCTTACAGCCATTTACTAAGTACGACATTGTTATTAAAGCATTCAACTCCGCAGGGGCTGGACCAAAATCTACAAAAATCACTGGCAAGACGTTGGAAACAGGTAAAAATGGTGTACAGTGAAAACGGAAACGAAACCTACAGCACTAACGTTACCAGATATATCATGTACATATCTTGACATTTGTATTTATATTTATATTTCAAATATCATTTTTCAGCTCCACCAACTTCACCTGTTGTTCAAGTGATATCAACAACGAAGCAATCAATAGAAATCAAATGGGAAAAGGATGCTAAAGATAAATCCGCAATTACAGGTAAATTATTTGCATTTAAAAACTTTAAACTATGTTGTTCATTTCTCCAGAATAACCGTCGGAAATGAGAAATTTGAAAACAGTATTGCTTATGGAGGAAAAAATGTGCATCAACTTGATTTTGTATGTGAAACGTCTTAAAAAATTAATTCACCAGTGGCGAGAGGCGTTCCACATTAAAAAAAATCTTTCTGTTCTAGTTAACGAACCTAATTCTAATTCATCTTTACCTTCAGCCTTTAAGGGAGTTATGTTTTAGTTTTCTTGTTTCATTAATAGATGGCGCCAGTAGTTTAACTTATTTCCAGCCATTCTTATATCTTATCTCGTTCATTTGCACTTAAACAGCTGAGGAAAATGGTTCTGTTGTTAAACTATCGAAACTAGTCCTGCAAAATTTGCAAATATTATGTTGATTCTTCTTATTTGACTTCTCCAATAATCGTTATTCAGCGTGTTATTTTAACCTACTAAATTAACTACTAAATATTTACAAAAACATAAGTCTGTTAAAATTGATTTCCGATTGTTCTCCGTTTATAGTGAATTATTTATTCTGCTCCACCATTTTAAGTTAAACAGTAGTATTTAATATACATCGTGACATTTATACCTAAATCATGAATTTGCGACAAGTGAATGAAAAACGTTCAGTTTGGAAACTTCGGACACATTTTGGAACAATGTTTCTGCAACATTTTTTCTTTTAAATGAAACTTGTGAAATATACATCCTTGTAATTTTCGCACAGAGTAAAATATCGAGAAACAAAATCAAAACAACAAAAATGCAGATTCACGATTTGGGTATAGTACTGAATGATATCAAGGAGTTTCGAATAAATGCAGTAAGCCTCTCACATATGTCCCGTGAAATGAAATGAAGCCATGAACCGTCACGGTATGACGTCACGACTCACCGTGGCCGCTGCTATAAACGGATTTCTGATTGTATACATTCTAACCGGCGTTGTCTACATGTTAGCTATTCATCATTGAACGTGTCTCCTGTTCTTATTTTAATACTTAAAAGATTTTCTACTTAGTGTATAGAAAAATCGTAATTATTGCAAATAACTCTTTCAAATTTAATAAAATCTGGGTACACAGAAGTGTGTAAATGGTAGCTGTAAGGCAAATGTATAGATGGTAAAATATAGAAAATTAGTGGAAGTTTCAATGGCATTTTATACAAATTGCCTAATGATACTTTTCTGAGTCTGTGAACGTTGATATTTGCTTTCAAATTAATTCAGTGTAATTTTATTTAACAATATGCTTCGTAGTCTTACCCGTACGCTGTATGGCGGCTATGATAAGTTTTGACTTAACGTTGCTTGGATTTCCTTGGCTTCACTTTTGTGACGTAAGTCTTACTCCATCTATTCTAACCTGCATGGATCATAATCATTGCCAAAGCTTAAATCTCACAAAATCCAAGCAAAACAAAAAGATAACTGGGCACCGAAACACGTGCAATAATCCTTGAAATAAGTATTACGAGTAGCAATGCCGATAGTTAGACAGCAGCAACATGTTCACAATAAATCATTTTCTTTGTTTGCCTTTGCTCTTTGCTCTTTTATTTATTTGTTTGCTCTTTTTTTTTATTTGTTTATTTAGGCATAATTATTTGAAAAATTGAATGAAATGCCCACAAGTTAAATTTCTGCGGACATAGAATGAACAGAGTCTGTTAGAGAGCATAAGACATTTAAATTCATTTATTATTTTATATTTTGTTATTGATTGTTGATAAGCAATTTCAGATCAACCGGATCAAGTGCTAGAAACAAACATCCGGTTTAAATTTAATTTAACAAAATGGAATTAATTTGCAGATCACAATTATTGCATTCTTAAGAAGTCGACAAAAGAATAAGCGACAGCAAATATCGATATAAAATAAAATATAATACAAAGACAGAGATATCCGGTTCCTAGTACAGCAGCTTATTTCACATAAAATCCCGGAACAATAAGAGAATTATATTAAATGGATAGGCCATTTGCCAACGCGAATTCTCTTGAAAAAATATCACCAGTGACCCACCCACATTCGTGAAACATACGCAGGGTTTCTAAATTAGATATAAAACATTTCCAAGGCAACACTGATATCAATAGCTTAAAATGTCATTGTCTCTCTAGCCATTTCTTTTAGATAAAAGCTTTCGTTTGTTCTTTTTCTTATACAAGTGATTTTGCAAATAGAACGCTGCTCGCAATGTCTGCCTACCGGGAGTCGAAGGGATTAAGTGGTTAAACTGTTGTTTCTGATGTAAAATTTATTGTAATGAAAGGATAGTCGAGCAGTTGTTTGTTTCAATTTTTTCAGAGGTAACTGATAGCAGTCACCGTGTGATCTAATATAAAATTGCATTTGTTTTTGTATATTATATTGATAGCTATTTTAAGGAGAAGTTTTCATTAAAATACGGTGAAGGAGACTCCAAATAAAGTGAGATATAGCAATATTTGAAATTTACTTAAGAGCACGTAAATTTGTAACCGCTGTTAATCTTTCGTCGAAGCTACTGTCGGGTATCTTACATCGGGCTGTAGCTACATAATTTTTAGTCCAAAGGGGCTTTGTCCCTGAAGGACTATTTATTTCGTTTTGCGATTTTGTGTTGAATCACTATAAATGTTCGTTTTACTTTTCAAATTGTTGCCACCAAACGTTAGAGTCCTGCATTATATTTGAAGAAATTAAATAATGAAACATCTGCATAAATGTGTGTATATTTCTCGCATTGTGATAGAATACAGTAAATAGAGCCATTGAATTTTAAATGGCGTAATCCTTCTACGAAAATGGGCATGTGAAGACCAAATTTGAAATTTGGAATTTGTTCTATTATCGATTTCATATTTTGTAAAACTTTAAAGAATTTTTGATTAACAAACTGAAGGATTTCAAAGCGAGCAACGGCAGCACTCTACGGGGACAAAAAAACCTTTTTATCTCCAGCGCACGGAACTGTGTATCGGAAATTCTAAAGATAGGCTCATTTTAAAATTATTTTGCGGCATTACTATTGAACTGAATTTTATGGTTTATGTGCAAAGAACATGATATTTGATAAATAATGGTAACATACAAAATGTTAAAAAAACGCCCCTTTATACGTAATTTAAATAATAGATTTTAAACGCTATTATTACGCTCGGCCATCCTTTAGGCCCTTGATAGCTTCGCCGTTTACGTTAAGGGGCCAACTCTGTTAGAATCATGATAGCTTCGGCTATATCTTTTTAGTTAAATTCAGTTCAGTTTTTCTTCTCAGTATTCCTGAGTTCAAGCCCAAGTAGAGGCTTTATTGTAAACTCCAAGAACGTGTCGTCTGTTAGATTTATTTTGAATAATAAAGTGTAATTAACCCTTAGTACGTTTACTTTTCTATCTGTCTGAACTAAGCGATTATTGACTTGCCAGTTCTTAAGGTATCAAGGGCCTTAAAAACTAACTTAACTAAAAAGACTAAAAAGCTAATATAAAAGACTAATATAACTAAAAAACTAAATATAGCCTTCGGCTATATCTTTTTAGTTGAGTTAGTTCACACATTCACATTACATTTTCAGCTGTAACTCAAAGGAAAGGAGTCTTACAATTATTTAATTAATATCAAGACACTTTTATGCTTCCTTTAACTAAGTTTTAAAATTAAGATTACTAACGTATAAGAAGATGTTATTGTGCATTTAGGTTTCTCCAGAGTAAAATACAAAAACAAGAACTAAGTTATTTATCATTTCTTTTAATCTACAAAAATGTTTTTTTACATTTCTCTATGCTCTTAATATGTTATTTAAGCAAATATTCTGAGACCTGCTTTAATAATGGTAGGATTTTGGCTATTTTATTGAAAATAAGACCCATCTGCAAACTTTGCATACGTCTTCAGACGTAGAGTATTTTATTCTACAAAATGTTTAGCCATCATTATAAAAGTGTACTTGAAACAAATAACTTAGAGCATTTAATACATATACATCTTTTCCTTTCCATAAAATTGCTTGAACATTCTTTTTTTATACTCATCGTATGAAGAAAAGGTCAATATTATTATGGTTAATTTAATATTTTTCAGTTTTCTGCTTCATTTTCGGCTATTTTTTCTTTTGGAGTTTTGCTCTTTGTTTTTTCATTTTAGCACAAAAGTTACTCTTTGAAATGTTTGTCTTATTCTAATGATCTGTGTTGCGAATTTTTAATTTGATTCCTTAAAGTGAGACTTCTATCTTAGCTTCTGTTGCTGATTCGAATTCTTTGATTTTTTTGCCGATTGCTTTAATTTTTCTTTTTATAGATCTGATTTACATTTCATATTACTTACTTCTATAGGTCCCCCCTAATTTATCTTTTTAAGCGAACGTTAAAGTTGAATTTGGTAAAGGAAAAAGGAAGAAAATTATAAACGGAGGCGTTTTAATCAAATTATAAACTTCGCGCTTCTTAAGTTGCAGGTGCTATATTAGAAACTGGCGTATCGGTAGTATTAATGGCCATCTGTGTGATTATTCGCAACATAAAAGGAAAATTAAGAGCTCTGCGATTATGAAAACATTTTTCATTTTATTTGTAATCAATAGCGGATATGCAATATTGTAATGATAAATATTATATTTGGACATTAATCGAAAATGAACAATCTCTGTAAATTATCGTTTTTCGATTTTCCTCGTGCATGCTTTTTATTACATGCAACTAAATTTCTCCATTTAATTATATGTGTAGAGCGAATGAAAATTCTGAATGCTTTGTAATTCAAAATTGCTTTCCAGACTGAAATATTACATTAATGTGAAACAAAATAATGTTTATGAATGAAAACTAAAAGCTTCTTTTATATTATTTTAGTTAATGTTTGAGGATAAATCTCAATTAGATATTTTCTGGAATTAAAATGGCGTATTTTGAGTTAAATGTAGATCAGTTAGAAATTTATTGTTTACACAATACTAATAATTTATTTAAAAATCGGCATAATAAAGAGAAAAACAATGTTATGTTTTATTTTTCGAAAAAAATCTTTGTGGTAATCTATTTTTTATCTATGACCTCCTGTAATTGTCCAAAATAACGATACATGTTTTATATTTTTAATATAGCTAAACAATATTGCAAGAAGCATATGAAACGGTAAATAGACATAATGACAGATATATCGACCATAAAGGTTGTTTTCCATTATTCAGAACAATAGTTACACCTAAGAGAAAGTACTGAGTGATATCTCCTTTTCGAAACACAGTCCCAGTTAATTTTCTTGGATGTCCATTTAAAAATCTTGGTTCACAGTAAGAAGACTACTTATTAGTTAAAGGTGATGAATAAAAGTCATTATGAAGGCTGTCTAGATTTGAGTGTAACTAACAAATAAAATCCTTTTAAAAAGCTATTTAAATTTCCGTGTGGTACAGGGTTTCCAAAATAGCTTAAAAACCATAAATTCATAAATTGAATTACTAGCAAGTTAATTAATTACGACAAACATTCTTACCATCCTAGTATCCTAGGAAGAGATGTATTTGTATAAAATAATACTTCGTGTGAGTAGAAAGATAAATAAATGTACATATCTGTATTCAACCCATGGAGTATAACAACCCAGTAGATGACATTATACTTTGAAATTTTGAGTCCCTCTTATGGTATTTGCTTAACCGAGTGCCTTATATGCCTCAACTATTCCCAGAGCTTGATTAGTCTTTCAAATAAGAAGATCAAGAAATCCGCCCATTGCCTAAGGAGAGAAGCTCAAGCAGTGTTCACACAGCTAATAATGTATAGCTTATATCCATTTAACATACCGTGGGCGTAGGATATATCTATATAACAATGATTACTGTCAAACTCTCTAGAAGTTTCAATGAAAGATTTGTGTATGTTTTAATGCTTCTAATAGCATAAAAACAATCACTTCTGGCCCTAACAATCTCTGTAATGAAATTGAGGCTTATTTCTGGGAAAATATGCTAGATGGTTAAGCTCTTCTCAAGCCCAAATAAGAAACAAATCTACCAAAGCTTACGCTAGTTCACACAAACGTTGCATTGAAAAAAATGGGAGGATTCTGCAGAAAATGCGGTTGCTTCTTGATAATGCTGATTACAGATAGAGTTCCAGAAGTGAACAATAATGCAGCGTATAGACGACCTGACCTTAACTTGCGTTATGTGTTCAGATAACGCATCATAGTCCTACATAAGAATTATCATAATCTTTATACTAATGGGTTTTGATAAACTTCTGATTTTCGCGGTTACCAGAGGTGATGTCACTTATTCGATTGGCGTTTAAGTTTTGGCTTGTATGAACTGGCCCTTGTCTCATCCCGCCCAAAAATGTGGCGTAAGAAAGCCTTTCCTAATTCATTAGTGGCTAGCCAGAGACGTGAAGTAGGGGCATTTAGCTAAAGCCAGCATATTTTTAGGGAAGATATTTTTCATGTAAAATGTAATTTTATTCTTGGACGGTTCTTTTATTTTGTCTATTTAGAAATCTCAAATAATTAATTAATAATCAGTTTGTGTCATTTAAAACTGAAAATACGAGTAATAAAAATGTAAATCTAACAAAAAATTATTTCATGAATTTGATAGATGTAATTGACAGTGATCTTAATATTTTGGAAAATGTGAAGTGTGTGTTGACATTTCCTTTTTTCCACTCCAGAAATTGTATAATTTTCTCATATAATTTCTATTATTGCTCTCAAATTATTAACAGAAAAATATTGGAGAATGCTGGTAAATAAGCTGAATATTGTAAAAGAAATTACTCGAAGAACTGATTGTTATGAAACATTTATGAAAAGTAGCTCTCGTGCTGCTTGTTTGGTTTCCCATTTTATGATTTCTTGGCCTGTAGAAGTTCGCTTTTTTTAGAAATTAACAATGCGTAGGAATAATTGTCCTTAAAAGTTTTGTCATCCAGGGTAAAAACGTATCTCTTTGCACCTTTGCTAATTAATATATGTTAATCGGGTAGTTTAATCCAAATTTATAATCCCCAAACTTGTCTTCTTGTATAAGGGCATAAATACATTGTCAATGCAACCGGCAGTTACGCAGCTCTATCTCCAAATCAAAGAACAAAGCAAAGAAGAATATAATATAAATTTATAGGCCTTAAAAGAATTTTCGTTGAAAATAAGGAGCAGTATGTTACGATCTCAGTAACTTACTTGAATAAAATTTGTGGTGATCGAGGGATAGCCAGGAGATGTGGATCTTTCATACGAAAGTGAAATGAAGAGAGAAATGCTCTTTGCACTGACAGAGTGGTCCATAAAATTCCGGTGAGATATCAGTAGTGACAAGCTCTTAATATTCTTTCCTTGCACACAGATATTTTGAATCAATAATACGAATGCCAACCTAAATCAGGATTATGGTGCATTAATAAAGAAGATTTCTTCCTTGAAAGAAAAAAATTCAATTTTATTTCTATTGTGGCTACCTAAGACGACGCAGAGACGTTGAAAAATAGTTATTTTAAACTTTTCAGTTTATTCTAAAATACAGCGTTTATAACTAGGTTCCAAATATTGCAATATAACTTCGAATTTTTCTCGCAACTGATGTTATTTAATTACATAGCATAAAATTTGAGAAAGAATTGTCTGCGATTTACAAATACAGCTAATGAGAAATGAAATTGATTTCGACAATACCAGCAGTTTACAAATCATAAGCAAAGCAAGAACATTTTGAATATTGGAATAAAAGTATATTTAAAAAATAAGCATAATGTTTTTAATTATTTCTTTAATATTTTTATTATGTTTTTTTGGTGTTTCATAGAATTCTTGTTGGGCACTGAAAAGGGCACCACTCTTGTAGAAAAAATTCTGGCTACGCCACTGGGTATACAGCAGTCCAAGTGGGTTTGAACAGAATCTTGTTATAACATTTCAACATTTCCTGCAAATCTGATAATCCTGTTTCAAGAACATCGTAGCCACACAAATTTAGATAGGTAATTCACTCGGGACTCTGTTTTCCACTTCATGGTACACGCACGTTCCCTTAGAAGAGAGAATCCATTTATTGTAAGATATGTTAGATTCTGAACTAAAGAGTGGTTGGTATTACAAAGAAGCACTGATTTCTTTTCAGGTCGTATACACAGCAGTGTTACCATGATTAAAATTTACAATCAGTTGCCTTGAATCTTACTAATAGATACTATGAATATGTATGGTTGTTTTTTCCACTGGTGTAAACCAAAATAATGCGATCACTCAGTTCGTATCCGATAAATTAATTAAATGATTTAATCCTAGGTATTATGCATTTGTCCTCACGTCAGGTGCACGCAAAATCTAAGCTACTGTTTTATGCAAAAGTAGTTTTTTTAGACATTTTTTATATTTTATCTTCCAGTTCTCTAAAGTGCATTTCCTACATTTTTTGCCATTATTTCTATTCTTAAGTATACGCACGAATAAGGAAAACTATCTATTACCTCCCCTATTACTGCTTTGTTATTCTTCAGTCAAAAAAAAAAAAAAAAAAAAAACTTTTCGCATTACCATAAAGACTACTAAGCTTTCTTTTTCCAATTCATTCCTATTTGAATCAGCTAAAAATAATACCCATAAAATAATTGGAGACTATAAGTAAGTTTTCTATCTGAATATAATATGTTTAACATACCATGAAAAAGTTTAAATTGTGTACGAACCGAGCATAATTTACTGAACGCGTAATAAGTGTAACAAAAGTATTTAAATACAATATTTATTTAAAATGAAGTTATAAATTAATTAGTTAGAAATATTCGTTTTTATCCAAAACCTGTTTTACTAATTTTTAAATGCTATATATAACAATTTAAGTCACTTAATGCTAATTGTTTTAAGTATCTCTGAACTCCTAGCACGCTTCTACTTACATAGAGTTTCCACACCTTTAGTGCATGATCCTCTGAAAGTATAATTCAGATGACAGTGAAATCGTATCCTTTAAAGATATAACGAGACTGAAGTTATAAATATCTGCACAAACCACACGGAATCACATTATTCACTATTGCAAAAATAGTGAATAAGTCCTAGCTACATTAAGTATAACTATCACTAAAGAAACCGTCGAAAATTTCTCCGAAAACATGAAAAGTTGTTCAGCTGAGTAAGACAGCCGACGTACATACACTATATAAGCACGCTGAAGAATCATCTGAAAAAGCTGAGGAATCATTTCGTCAGCCCAACCATCAAGCAAAAGGTGTCCTTTGGCATTCTTGAACGAGAGAATCCACATCATACTGAGACTAAACATCAGTGACGAGCGAGTCCAAAAATACTCTAAAAACATTAGAATAGAAGAAATATTTGTTGAAAGTTCTGACTGTAAGACATTATTAAACTGCACAAGCTGCTGAGTTATGATTAACTGAACTCCTGACTCATTAAATTATAACCTAAAGATAACAGATCTATATTTTCACCATATGAAAAAATTATGAAAGGCTGTTTAACCTTTACCACTGAGCCTCGAACACTTGTGTTTAAAATAATGGCGAAATAGAGAAGAAAATAAACAATTGAAAATATGACATAGACCAGTTTCCAATATCCTAGGTTTCCGAATTTTTAAAGCTATTTATAATAGAAAACAAAGGTATACCTGCAGTTTTTCACCACGATTTGACGTATCAGTCCACCATCATAAAAATAAAAAATGGCACAGGATTAACTGCTGATTCACATACCAATAAAATATTTTTAATTTCATAGTTCTTAATGATTTAATTTAATAAAGTAGCTTTTCTATACGGAATCGATAAGCTAAACTTAGTTCTTTTTATTTAATAAACATAGTTCCTTTTCTTTACATTTTGATAAAAACAGAGAGCAAACGTCCCAGCTTTTAAGCTACACAAAATGTGTCGAATTCTGAATCATTTCAACATTCTGTTGAAAAAGGAATCAATGATGTTTAATTGGATTTTCGTACTTGTGTGTAAAGATGGTTTTACTATTGTGGTATTTTAAGTCTTAACTCATCAAATGAAAAGTAATTTTTGCACCATTTTATCCTGATTCTTGACTTATTATAATGGATGGGCTTCACTGGCGTCACTGAAAATTCATAAAGTATAATAGAGTTAACCAAGTAAATTAATTATTTCACCTGAAGAGAACGAATCTGAATAAATGACTATAGGTAAAACGCTGCATTTGAGATACAAGTCACGACTTTCATTCATTATTTAATCAAATCCAAGTCACGCATTATATACTATACCATTAATAATGTTTGAGACAAAGTTTAGTATTCGTATATCATATTTCAGAGCCGCAATTGCGAATAGTTAATACAATTTTTAGTTACTAACTTTGTTAATAACATTGTTCAGTAAATAAAATTAGAATTTAACGAAAGCGAGGTAGGTAGAATATACTTTTAATACATTTAAATATTTTACTGCTTATCTCGGCTACCATTTTGAGAAACCGAAGTTTATATTGAGGAATAAGAGCTTCAGAAAAAATTTTAAGACAAGTGTTACTACGATTTCTTTGGCGCAGACGGACTAAGGCTTAGTGGGATATGCAGATTTATATGCTTTCATTTCCTAGGTGACAGTAATACAGCTGTTACAATTTTATTGTATTATTGTGGATTTGTATTTTGAGAAGCAGAACATTTCGAATTTCAAAGGGAAAACATGAGAAGTGCAAGTACTATGTGAAGATCTGTAAAGGACAGGGCAGTTTTACCTTTTAATTAATAGTTCTTGCGTCTTTTCTGTTTCAATAAAATATTTTTAATCAATATTAAATTTAAACTATGCTTTCAAATCAAGTTTCTTATTATTTTATATGGCTGTACGTTTAGATACCTAATATCAGAATCATGTGGAAATGGCATAAACAAATGAGGCATTTGTCAAGAACTGAAATAATATATAATAAATAAAATATTAATATAAAAATGTAGAGACCATTAAATATTCAGGCCAGGAAACATAAAAATCTATGAACTCGTCGGTATTCTAAAACGTGGATTTTTCCAACTGCCAGCATTCTAGTATTTACATCTGGATAATATGCAAAGGTAATTCGTTAATTCCTTACATTCCCCTCTCCCACTTAAATTCAACTTATTGGAGAAGCATGAAACTCAGTCAGTCAAATCCATGTGGTATTTACGATCCACCACATTATAGTTTAACAGATTCTTCAGAAAAGGAAACGTGAAAAATCGGCCGGAATTAAACAATGGTTCTTCCAACATTCAGCTGAACGTGCTAACCATAATACTACGAGAACAAGCAAGGGAATTTTCTTAAAAATTTCTTATACGCATGGGATTTTAGCTTATAAAAGTAATAAAATCAGTTAATGAAATATAACATAAAAATGTGCATTTATAAGCTGTAATTTTCAAAATTGTTCTAAATGTCTTAAATTATATCGGCACGAACTTGCTTGTAAATCAGATAATTTCTTTTAATGAAATGCATAAATGACGACAACGTATTTCTTAAAATATAGGCTAAGCACTTATAAATGATGATTTAAGTTAAAAATTAAAATTCTGGTAACGATATTTTCTATGTAATGTTTTGCAGAGTACACGCTTCATTACAAAACGGATGATGGTAATTGGCAGCAAGAGCAGCTGAGCAGAGACGCAGATCATTACACCCTCAGAAACCTTCGCTGTGGTACTCGATATCATCTCTATATGACAGCTTCGAACAGTTTGGGTACAGGAGAACCAAGTGAACCAGTTTCAGCTCGAACAAAAGGAGCGGGTAACTAAATATATAAAATTCTATATACTTTCTTCTTTGTAATGAACGAAAGTAATTCAAATAGGTAATTTTTATGTGTTATTGAAATCCAACTACATGGAAAGCTCATACGAAACAATAACAACTGCGATATAACTTTAATTAATGACTGACAAGTGTGAATATGTAAAATACATATATGTAAATTTTAACCATAAAAGTTTCATGAAGAAATATTTATAGCTTAAGAAAAATAGTAAAGAATAACTTTCTACATTTGAAGTGGAAAAGGTAATATTTAATTTTTAAGTTTATGAAAAATATGATTTTTGTTTCCAATATTTTTTTTTAATTGCAGGCATGGAAGTCAAAAATATTTTTCAAGGTTTCATTTCTTTTCTTATATTAGAAACAAAATTGAAGCATATCACATTAATCTCCTGGAAAAACGTCCAGCTTACAATGAAACTGTAGATGGATCTTGATTTTTTTATCTGCCTTGATATTCACGATTTTGACGTGATTGGGAAAACGAAATCTAATATTTTTAGCCCCATAGCCCTTTCCTGTAATAAGGTATAAAGTCATTACTGCACTGTCTTGTACGTAAATATGGTTAAAATGCTTGCTTATCCTCATACAAAATGCAGGCTTATCCTGATGCAAAATTTATTGTAGTTTTAAGCACGCAGAATAACGCTAATTTTACTATTGTAGTTTTAAGCACGCAGAATAACGCTAATAAACATTATAAAACAATGTTTTAAACGCGTATCATATTTGTTAATAATCTGACGAAATGTTTCGAACTTCTCTACAGCATAACATTTCTATGTTTTATGTTAAAAACTGATATTTTTATCATCATGATAATTAAAATATCATTTGAAATTGTCTTATAATTTAATTAATTTCTATTATCTATGTACTTATTTTTTCAACTATTTCTTTTCAATAATAAGCACAAATATGGAGAATTATTTGAGGCAATAATAGATTGAATTATTTGCTCGCTCACCCTCAAAGACTTTCAATTTAATCGAATTTGATACCAGTAGTGAGTTTTATCTCAATAATCTAAATAACATTTTAATTAAAAGGGATGTAAAAAATGACGTGGGTCTGAAATTTGCGAATGAATATACATTAGCTACCACTTTAGCCTAATGCATCAATATTATTCGAATAATATTCTAGAATGAAAAATAAGTTTAAAAACTATTCCTTTTACATGAATTATTTATAAGAGACGTTAAATTTGACATAACGGATACAAGAAACTATTCAGATTTATTATAGACGTTATTCTTATGTATTAAGAATCCTAATAATTATCCGCGTGTTTTTCAAGAATACTGTTGTCTATGTTGTTTACCTTTTCACACAGACATGTTTGTAAATAATTAAATATATTATTAGATTATATTTTTAAATATTATAAATATTTAAAACATACTTAGTTCTTATAGATATCCGGCAAGCAATATACAATTAATTAAAAATATCATGAAAAAATTCTGCACCGTCGTATTAAGTAGTTACAATAAATTTATTGTAATTTTCGTCCCCTTTTTTTGTTCATGCATATAAGGAATCATTCACAATTTTATTTTATTGCATTTCATTTCGTAATATAAGCAGCAGAAAGCGTATATTTCAATCGTATTTGAAGATGAACTCCTCTCCTATCCAAACTCAGTTTGTTTTTCCTTAAAACTTTACCTGTTAATTAGAAGCACAGGAAATACAATTCGTTTCCGAAAAGCTATTTTTTTAATGTTTCCCATATGTTATGACTACCTACCACTAAAATGTTTAAATATGCCGGATAATACATTTATTTCCTACCTTAAGTTATTTTGTTTTAAAAGGTACCTCTATTTTTGCTTATAATATTAGAAATAATGTTATATTTGGAAAGCTTTTCACACAAAATTTCGCTTCAAATTTCTTGTGAGAATAATTAATTATAACTGAAAATATTTCCAACTTCTGTTAAATAGAAAATTTTATTTTTCTTTAAAAAATACAAAAGAAAATCCGGAAAGGCAAAAAGATGTTATGAAGTATTCAACGAGAGAGAAAAGCTGAAAGAAAAATATTCTTTGGGAAGTTTCAAAAAAAGTCCTTCAAAATAAACCCAGAGCTTTCAGCTTCAAAATACTTTACATTTCAAACAAAATCCATGTATTTTGTTCGCAAAATTCCTTCCTGGATATAGTCTTTCTTTTGGATTTGAAAATAAAAATAAGAATAAGGAACAAATCTCATCTCTGCTGACGTCATATATACTAAACATAGAATGAAAAAAAAAAAGAAGATTAGAGTAGTATTTTAGAAATATGTTTCTAAGAATTTCAGCATCCGGGAATTTGCTATTGTTTTTATTTTTTAGCTATGTTGTATAAAACCGTATCCTTTCTTTTTTTTACCTATATTATAAGGAGTGTTCCCGGGGCATGCGATGTTACATATAAACGAGAAAAACCCATAGTAGAGTACAACAATCTTTAAAAGTCAGAAACGGTGAAATAAACTACAATGAAAATTCGAAAATTTTGCATGATCAGTAAAATAAGTCATGAGAGCTATCTATTCTGATACAAAGTTTATTTTCAATCAATAAATGCACGAAGCCTTTCTAGAAATTAGGCAAGTTGCGTATTAGTACATAGCTGCTGCTTAAAGGAGAAATTTTAAAATAAAGGTAATTTATACTTCAGACCAGTTTTCATCGATATATACAGAAGAAAGGGAAATTTGCTATATGTAACTCATTTGTTTGCTAAATACATCAATAAA
Source organism: Stegodyphus dumicola (assembly GCF_044657685.1). NCBI lineage: Eukaryota > Metazoa > Arthropoda > Arachnida > Araneae > Eresidae > Stegodyphus > Stegodyphus dumicola. The sequence goes on along the minus strand of NC_140772.1, from coordinate 89,190,508 downwards.
CCGAAAATCATATCCGATTTCAGGACTTCAATAGCAAATCTTCCAACAAAAACGGCTGTGTATTTTAGAAAGCTGCTAACTTTCAACTTATTTTTAGTAATTTTTCAAAACTAATTTTTTCATTTTTTAAGAGCAAATTTATAAAAAATGGAAATTCTTTTCTGGCTTCATGTGTTTAAAATATCTTAAGAAGAGATTTTGAAATCTTTATACTTTCATGAGATTGATTGTTTTACCTTTTGAATTTGTTATTGAAACTAACATTGGAAGCCTTTAGGTTAGGTACTTTAGTGAGCCGTAGATATTTTATTACACATCAAATAAGATTACTTTTCTCTTTATTTTGCTTCTTTTTCAATTTTTCTAGTAAACTGAAGTTGTAATATTTATCTCAACTCTCCGAATGCTCCTTACAAAGAGCGCTCGTTAGAATGACCTTTCCGTTATAACGACAGGTACCAAAACGTTCACAACTAATGAGCGTATAATAAATGCATTTTAGTTTACTTATCGTTCGTTATAGGGTTCAGTTTCTGTGCAACTCAATGTAGCAACTAATGAGTTTCTGTGCAACTAATGAGCGTATAATAAATGCATTTTAGTTTACTTATCGTTGCTTATAGGTTTCAGTTTCTGTGCAACTCAATGTTCCGTTAAAATGATATAATTTTAATAGAAAGGGAGATATTTGGTATAATCCTCCTTTGGAATTATTTTCAACAGTATAAAGCAGAATAAAATATACTTAATATTATTTGGCGAAGTATGTATTACAGAGCATCTCTATGATAACAATGTACTTATTGCATCATTTTTATAGTTTTGACTCATAGCACTATGAGCAACCATACACCGCCGCCGTTTTTATTAGAAATATACATGAACGTTATCTCTTAGAAATTTTACAGTTCATACTTTTTGCGTACGTGATATACTACTCTCTTTTTTTCCTATGTAACGTAGATGCTAACTTCAAACAAAGAAAACAATTAAAAAAATGTGAATATTAGAAACCGAAGGTGCCTGGATTACAGTTTCAGAACCGAACGTTAAATTTCTGTACAGAATATCATTAAACGAAATTTCATAAGAGATATGTTTCATTGTACATTGCCTTTGTCTTCAGTTTCCGTAAACTGTAGTTTATTTATGTATCTTCTTATAAAAAGAATTAATTTGGTTTTGATGACTGAAAGAAACTTTAATTTCTATTAAAAAAAATTACTTTGGGAAACAAATATGTAATTTTCATCAGAAAAAGTTTCCTTTTTTTGTAATTAAATGTTTTCGAAGAGTAAAAATGCACATAAAATGTTTCATTTTGCAATATCGTTATCTTCAGACTCGATATGTGCATATTATTTATGCATCTTTTATAAGAAGAATGCATTTGGATTTGATGAAAGCGACTGCAGATTCCATCCGAAAAATCCTATTTTATTTGTTATAATTAAATGCTGTCGAAGTGTAAAAGCTCACATCAAAGTACATTTTCGAGATTACAACAAATGCAAATATTCTCGTTTTTCCATAAAATGCTGCATTGTTCTTTTATAACATTAGCTTTACTTGTTTACAATAATTTGCGGCTGCTGCTTCTCACTGTTTTCATTAGTGTAGCTGTCACCAAAAGCATGTGACATGAATTAATTAACGACTTCTTTTCTCACGACTAAATGTCATCTACACATGCCACCCCAGGACTATCATTTTCTTGAGGATTAAAGTTTAAACGTTCCATAACATTCACCATACTAACAAGTTAATGGAAATATTTGTTTCTCGAGTCTGATGTGACATAGCACTACATTATTCATAATGTTCTTACTAAACGCTTCAACGATGTCTACTTTTTCCTTGACATTTCAGCTATTTAAATTAAAAAGAAAAAGGGTAATGTGGCAAACGAAGGAATATATTTTATATGCAAGCAATAAATGCGTCACAAATGGAGAATACGTTAATAGTATAAAATTAGAAAACATGAATCACTAAGGTTTACTCACGTGATTAAATTTTGGAAGATTTTTAATCGAAAGCTTTACAAAAATTTAAAAGTGATCAAATTATATCAGAAGTAGTAACAATATCTCTTTAAATCTTTAGTTTCATGAGCTTGACGGTCATAATAATACTTCTATATTTGATACAATAAGCTAATATTTTCGAAGAAAACTATACAGGTGTGGTGTATTTAATTATGACAAAGCACACGAGGGCTATCTGCCTAAAGGGAGGGATGCCTTCGTGGAGGACTTTCTAAGGGAAACTGGCTCGTATACACGTTGCACATGGGGAAAACCACGAAAACGCCCATGCAGCCAGCCCGTTCGCGGGATTCGAACCTCGGACCGAACTACCAGTGTTAAGCGACTTTACCGCTCGGCCGCTGGTGGGCCGAAAACTATACAGGAAAGCATCGCTTAATGCGATTCGTTAAGTCGTTAGATAAAGAATACTCATAATTAAAAGTCTATCATCATTTAGTGGGAATTTAAAAGAAAAAAATTCTAAATGTTTAACAGGATAAAATCATGAAAGTTACAGAAAATCAGCTGCTTTGGGCCTAGATTATAAAATCTAGGCAATCTTAATTTATTGTTTTTAAAGTGAAAAGACATTGCTTTTCTTAATGTTGATTCCCTGTTTCAGTGAAATTTCGACAAAATAAACAATATTACCATTTAGTAAAATCTGATGTGATGATTAACTAATCCTTTTACTAAAATTAATTTATCTCTAAAAATTAAATTAAAATGTCTTTCGAAACAAGTAATGTTTTCTCACGTTTCCCTTTTCTCTTGATCCCCAGCACTTCTTTTTTTGAAAAATCTCTGTTCTATATATCGTGAGTAGGACTATTTATTACATGTGTTTTTTAAAGGACATAATGGCATATTTGGGAGGGCTGTTTTAGCGATAATTTAAAATTGTCATTTCTTTTAAATGTCTGCTAATTTTGCTTTATACAAAACTTTCACAAGAAGAGATTAATGTCATCCTTCCATTCAATTGCATTAATTATCAAGCACACCAAATTCTCGCTGGTTAATATTTTCCTATATTGCATTAATTAAATGTATCAGATTAATCTCAGTTTGCTCTATCTGTTTGTACTTGTTTAATACTCCATTGCTCTGAAGAATTCCTGTGCTCATACCAAGTAAACTTTAGGGAACATGTCGTCAAATTAAATTAACTAAACAATAACAAGAGATTAAACTTAACTATGTCCAGTAGCATAACTAAAATTTAATAATTACCAGTTACTGTCACTTGCGAGATTTCAGGAACTCTAATATTCAGAGATAGAAAATTTTGTCATCTGATTAGGTCCCATTGTCTTGCGGCGGACCACACAGGGATGGAAATTCTTCTGTGGGCTCCCTTCACAAGCGGCAGTCTTCGAAATGTTAGGTAGTGGGAGGAGACATGCTCTAAAATTGCAGGAGTAACAATTATTCAGTTATTCCTCCACTTGACATTACAAGAGTCACAATTTCACGACCAGAGTTAGGGGATTTTAACGATCTGCACTGTGTCTGTCATCAAGTCCTCTCGAATTCAGGGAATGAAGAACCAATGACCCTTTAGCTCCTCTGATGTCGCCTTCAATTACATTCTTAGACAAAAAAAAGCGACTCATTAAGAAGGAGTTGTCCGAATGGGCCGAAAATCGGTAGAAGTGATGTACATGTATAGAAAAACAAATGATTACAGTTTGAGAAAATTTGGATGATTTATTGAAGTGATAGAGCTTCACAAAGTGAAAAAGTCAGTAACACTTTCTCCACCTCTGGCAATTATACAAGCGATTATTCGGCTTGGCATCGATTGATAGATGTTGCGTATGTTCTCCTGAGGGACATCGGGCCAAATTCTGTCCAACTGGCGCGTTAGATCGTCAACATCTCGAGCTGGTTGGAGGGCCCTGCCCATAATGCTCCAAGTGTGCTCAATAGGAGATGAATATCCGGCGACCTTGCTTGCCAAGGTAATGTTCGGCAAGCACTAAGGCAAGCAGTAGAAACATGTGCAGTGGGGGGCAGGCATTATCTTGCTGAAATGTAAGCCCAGGGTGGCGGGACATGAAGGGCAACACAACGGGCCTTAGAACTTCGTCGACGTGCCGCTGTTCTGTAAGGTTGCGACGGATGACAACCAAAGAGGTCCTACTATGAAATGAAATGGCTCCCCAGACCATCACTCCTGGTTGTCGGCCTGTCTGCCGGAAAACAGGTTGGTAACACACCGCTGTCCGGGGCGTCTCCAGACTCGCCTTCGCTGGTCATCGAGGCTCAGTTCAAAGCGGGACTCATGACTGAAGACTATTCTACTCCAGTCAGTGACATTCCAGTGCGAATGAGCCCGACACCACTGCAAACGGGCTTGACGTTGTACAGAGGTTAATGGTAGTCGGCGCAAGGGGCGCCGTGACCTCAGCCCCCTTTCTGTGAGCCGTCTATGAATGGTCATTGCGGTCACTGAAGCACTAGTTGCACGTACAATTGATAATGATGATGCATCTGTGGCTGTGAGTGCCGCTCTGATGATTGCTCGGTCTTCACGTCCTGTTGTTTCTCTAGGCCTACCGCTTCCTTCTTGACGCTGTGTGCAGCCATGGTTCACCCATTCCTGCCAAAATCGTCTAATACTGGCATCGCTCTCGCTCAAATGTCGAGCTATTCGCCGAGAAGGCCAACCGGCTTCTTCACGGCCTCTCTCAAATTCTGACATCTGCGCATATCATTCGCGCACCTGTATTCGAGGGATAGTTACTGTCTACCAGAGTATACGGAATGAAATTCGTGAAGAATTTATGACCTGGAATCGTAATTTCTCCTCTTAAATATCCTGCCAGTTGCGAAGATTAGATGTGCTGTAGCGACAACCGTTCATTCATTGGCAGCCAAAATGTAAAATTTTGCATTTTCTGTCGAAACCTGTATGCATATCAATTTGTGTCCAATTTGCTTTATAGCTTCTCGGTTCGTCCTGGTTCGTTATTAAGAGGGCTTAAAATTAAAAGAGCTTAGCTAATTCACTTTTCAAACTGTGACAAACTCAAAACTCTGACACAGCAAGATCGTAGAACGATCTAAGACTCAACTGGAGAAACTCTTGCAGCAAGATAGCTTTTTATGCATTTAATATTAATTGTCGGTTGTAGTTATTTTATTATTTATAGAGCTTCTTGTAGATTTCTAATAAATATCACTTTAGTTCTATATGCAGTCAGTAATTCACAACCTAAACAAAAGACGAATCAGCCATTTACAATTATTGCATGGAGTTGCCCCAGTAACGCAACAGAGTCAATCCCATTCTAATGCATTATGCTGAGTGATTGTTAAATCACAATGTTTTTCGCTTTACATTCCAATCAAGTTCGATTAAAGAAACAGAAAGTTTTGAAAGAATTAGCATAAAAATAACATATAACCAAATTAAATCTTATAAATGGAAAAAAAAATAATCTTAGCATCGAAGATGTACATTTTTTAAAAGTTTAATTTATTTCTCACTTTAATTTATTTCTCAAAAAGGAACTTTTTAATTATTAAGGAAAATGTAAGGTATTTCTCCCACCTTCCTAGCGTGCCTTCGTGGTGTAGTGGTTCTGCACGCTGGGCCGGTATTCCAGAGGTCCGTGGTTCGATTCCCTGCGAAGGCGTTTGCTCAATTTTCATCTTGCCTGCTTCCAAAAATCCTAATGTCTCTACAAATTGAATATTCATAAATATGTTATTTTGTGAACAAAGTGAAGTTTTTCTAATTTAGTACAAAATTAACTTTCTAATAATCTCTTTCATTAATATTTATAATCAACAAGCTGCAGTTCAGATTTTTGATGCCTTCTTTATGCCAGCGTCTTGTATTGATAATGTTCTACCAATAAGAAATTTAAAAGCGTTTTTAAAGTAATAATATGTTAAAAATAATTTTTCAGCTCCAATGTCACCACAGGAATCGAACTTCTTGCAACCCAATACGACCTCAGTGACACTAAACTTGGGAGCCTGGCAAAGTGGGGGTTGTCCAATCCGTCATTTTGTTGTCCAGCACAGACCTAAATACCAAAATCAGTGGACTAAAGTACCTGATAAACTAGAAATGCCGAGAGATACTTATGTGGTTCGAAATCTGTCTCCAGATAGGGAATATGTGGTCATGGTTACTGCCCACAGCGAAGCTGGTCTTACGCAAGGGGAATACAATTTCAGGACACTTCGCTCACTACAAGGAGGTGAGTGATCATTTAATTTGTGCATAGAAGTTAAGATCTTCTCAAGAGTTAGAACATATCTCGTGCAATAAAAATGATCTGAATAACATTTTTCGGATGAGTTTTAACTTTTTCCATTTTATTAATTTTCTATTTAATAAATAAAGGTAGCATACAAAAAGTTAAAAAACACACCTTTGGGCGTTTTTATTTATTTATTTATTTATTTATATTCTAAACATATCCTATTGCATCGAAGATAATATTCTTAAGAGAGGAAACTAAATGCATAAAATAAGCATGAAAAACTACTTTTTCAGGCAAATTAAATAATTATAGTTTTTACTAAACACGCAGTCGAAAGAAATAATTTTTTTAATTTTCTTAATGTAAAATGCATATATTATTTAATTTGATTAAAATTAAACTTAAACTCTTTTCTCCCTAACATTAAATAAATAATGAAGTCTTGAATAAAATATTTGAATTTGCAACTAATAAATTTTATAAATTTAGTAAGAAAATGTCTAAAGAATTGCCATTTTACTGCGGCGACTGCAGTTGCAGGTAGAAAGGCAGAAATTCCGTGCACCGAATCAGAGTACAGAAACCTTGCTTATTTTCTGAAGAGAAGCGCTTACTGTGGCTAAGCAATTACTCCTGTAGAGTAATATTTAAAAATAGGTCTTTATAAAGCATGCTTTAGGCAAATGTGCATCACATATATTATGGAAATTAATTTAATACCTCCATGAAACGCGTACAGTTTTGGATAATATTTTTAATTCTTTTAAATTATTGAAGAAATCAAAAATACCTAAATAAATCAACAACAGACTCGAATTTGTTCAGCGTTCAGTACTTTTTCTTTATGTATTTTTAATGGTCTATAAGGTAGAATAAGCAATTTTGTATGGCAGCAAGAGCACTTTCGTGGTTCACGCACCCTGACTGCAAATTTATACGTCAATCTAGGTATTCAGCCTGTTTTCTTGCCATACATTAATATTATTCAAGAAAGTTTTTTCCGACAATGTAACGCTCTCCCTCATACCACTGTTGCAATACAGCATGCTCTACAGAGTGGCCACATGTGCCTTTGCCTGCTAGATCACCAAATCTTTCTCCAATAGACCGACCACATGTGGGACATCATAGAACGACAACTGAAGCGTCATCCACAACCACCACTATAGCTCAATGTATTGACCGACCAAATGAAACAGGCATGGAACTCCATCCCACAAACTGACATCCGGCACCTGTACGACACAATGCATGTATGTATGCATGCTTGCATTCAAAATTCTGTCAATTACATCGGTTATTAATGCACCAGCATTTCACATTTGAAATGGCCCTTATCGCGCTGGCATTAATCTGCGATCTTGAAAATTTAATTTATTAAATATATTATCTAGCTAAATGTATTGCCGAAATTTTATTACTCTACATCAAGTTTTCCCAGTGTTGAGATATATTTTTTCCCGTCAGTGTATAATACAAAATCTTAATGTTAGGTTTTTTTCGAAATGTATGTATCACCAAGATTCATTTTGTATAATATTATAATAATTTTTATTAAATGCAAATGTTTGTAAAATGCTAAATGTTTATGAAAATTTTAAATACTCATGAAAATTATCAGTTAGGCATACTGCAAATCACACGAATTATATGTATTGCAAATTGAATCAGATAAAAATAGAGTTGTAAAATGCAAAAATATAAAATATTAAGAAGTGTATTTATTGCTTTTTTAATCTCTCAGCTAAGTATGCAGTGTACAGCTTCTATTTGATAGAAAAGGAATCATATGGAATTTTGAATGGCAGCGCCTCTGAGGATAACACTACGATACTTTGCGTGAAAGATTAATAAAAATATTATGCTTTCTAGCATGGCAACACGTACTATGCTGCCTGGAGAGCCTATGCTGCCTGCCTGGTTTCATGGTAGCGTAACCTAAACGAACGATAATATAACATGAAAAGACTAAGCTAATTAATGCGCACTTTTTACGTCAACAGAATAATTCGCATTTTTTATTAACAGGCAAACACCTGTTAAGAGGCAGCAAAAGCTGACTTCATTGCATGTGATGATGAATTCATTTTTTAAATTTTTTGTGTTTTTATTTATTTATTTTTACTCCTGTGAACAGGTAAGAATGTTTTTAAACTTATACCTTTCATTCCGTCGAATCTTCCGTTACTTCTCCGTGGCGCCATCTAGTAAGAATGTCACGCAAAGTTTCAGGTCGTTTCATTTTATTCCAGTTTTTATCGTTTAGAGCAGCTATAAAATTAAATTGCTTAATTTCCTGCTTTACTATTCGACTGATGTTATCGTTTCGCGATATTTTCTATCGCCTTTCCCTTTTTATTATTGCATATGGTCGTAGAATAATTTAATTTCCTCTCTTTTATTGACCATATGTTCTTTTTTTTCCTTAAAACCATTCATAATATCGCTGTCCGTAATGCCCGTTTTACGTTCTTGATCGGGAAGTATGCTGTATATAATGCTGAAATGTTTTATTTAACCTATAAACTTGAGCACACAAAAACTAAACATTTTAGGAGTTGTTCAGTTTGCACGTTGTTTATATACTTACAACAAACTACTTTTCATCTTCATTAGCATTTTAGTTTATGTTTTTTTTAATTACTTATACGTATTTTTATGAAGAAATTGATTATGTTACGTTAAATTAGCATTGATGAGCTTGCATACTTAAAGTATAGTAAATACTTTCCTAATAAATGCTGCAGTGGTAGTTTCAGTCAACTTCACGCTTAAATGAGGACAGATTAACTGGCTACGATTTAGTCATCTTCCATCTAGAAAGGTTAAATTCGCTTATTGAGGAACAGTAGAAAAATTATCACAAATCGTCAGCGCAAAATAAAACTGTATCGACGAAGAAAAGCAAAGGAGAGGAAAAAGGGAAAAAAGAAAAGTGCAGTGGCTAGTAATAAGAATGGCAGATTTTGTCAGAACTGTTTTTAACTTAGTTTCTTGAATTCTATTTCTATTTATTCTTCCTTTATTTATAATGTGTCGTTTTATTTTGAATACTAATTTAATTTGCCCAACCAAATAATTTGGGTTCTTTCCTGTGTTTTCTGACTTCCTTTGGATTACCCATGATTTTCTTGTGTTCTTCCCTTTCTGCTTTTTCTGATTTCCTTTGGAATTACTCATGACTTTCTAGCAATCTCTCTTTCCTGTGTTTTCTGATTTCCTTTGGATTACCCATGACTTTCTCGTGTTTTCTCATCCCTGTGCTTGCTGACTTCCTTTAGATTATTCATGACTTTGGATTAAACGGGGACTTTGTCCCTAGTGTGATTCTGGTAAACTAGGAGAAGAATATTGATCCCAAGCATTTCTTTGTATTTAATTCATGTCAGGAGAAAGAACGCAACTTTCGTTTGATAGTACTTTTAAAAATATCGCAATATCATATTATTTATGTGAAACATTTTCGTTTCCAAACTGATGAAACTTTTCCACCGCTTCGCCATTAAAAACAAGGAATAATATTATTTACTATGTATAAATATTTACTGACTACTAATTGTTTGATGGTTGTTGGCGTTGTGTCTATGATAAAGCCTATTCAAATAGTGCGAGGAGCAAAGATGACAGCCCTGGCAATGTGCAAAATGTTATCATTACAGAGGTTTGCTCTCTTAAACAAGACCACAGTTTTTGACAATTCAGCAAGGATGACTGGACAATCAAAAATGTGGTCAGTTTTGTGTCCGGGCAGTTATCAAAGTTCTTGTAGGTTTTCCTACTCTCTCTATCAGTTTTCAATCCTCTGTGATGGCCAGATTTTTTTTAGAATGTCACGACCAGATACGGTCACAGATTGAAGAAGCTTTCTATTCTAATATATCACCAACTTTATAACATGAATGGAGATCGACTTATAACTAAAACTATATTCAGACTGTTTAAAGCTGAAATGCCCGATAGAGAAGGAAGGATTTTCTGAAATAAAACTGTATCAAGAACACAGTCAGTAAACTCTGACTGATTCCCCTCAAAGAGCATTTTTTTTTTCATATGAGGACATCAGATAATTTCCATTTTCCCAACCCCATAATTTTCCAGTTTCGCTTAAGAAAATATGTGTGATACATTGCCGTCATTACTGAGTTGTTTATGAGTACTTAATTCTAATAATACGAATTAAGTACGTATTATTATGAATTAAGTACTAATTCTAATAGTTCGTATTCTAAAAATACGAATTATAATTTTTCTATGAATTTTGGTTTCTCTTTTTAAATCAATCCTTGTCTTTTCCCAAGCAACTCTGTTGTGAATTCATGTGAAACCCCAACAGCAAAACGAAAATACTTCTGTATTCATTTCAAATGACTTATTGGCATTGACTTTACTCAACTAAGTCTCTTCGCGATTTCTTTATTATTGATACTTGTAACTGGTACAGGGTGATCAGCGAATAAGCCCTGATTTCAAAATTAAATATCTCTACAACAAAGATCGATAGAATTATGCGGTAAACTGCATGTTTATTAGCAAAACGTTAAAAATGGTGTAAAAAAGCTTAGAAAATTTAGTTACAAAAATCGTTAACAGATGGCGCTCTAATCGCAATGACCTATCAATAGCCTTTAAAAATGTGCTTTGAATTCAAAAGTGATAAGTACGACTGTTGGCTAGTGAAAAAAGGCTCAATGTTCCAATTGGCCCCGATGCCATTCGCATGCTCTTTGCGAAATTTGAACGGACTGGCAGCGTGGCTGATGATCGAAAGGAAAATGGTGGGTCTAGGCAAACTGTAGTCACTCTTGAAAATTCAGCCAAAGTTTCTGGAATTGTTCAGCAGAAACCTAGGAAAAGCATCTGACGGATGGCATCAGAGACAGGTTTTGAAGTACACGAGCACGCAGAAAATATTAAAAAATAGCCTACAGCTGTTTCCATACAAAATCCAATGTCATCAGGCCATATCCATGAAAGCTTTGCAACAAAGGGTTGGCTTTGCGAATCAGATTCTAACAATGGTCGACAACCACAGATTTGATGTGAGCTGCATCTGGTTCACAGAGGAGGCACATTTTCATTTGAATGGAATCGTTAATAAACAAAACTGGAGATTTTGGGGTACCGAAAATCCTCATTTGTGTGAAGAAAAAACACTGCATTCGCCTAAAGTTAATGGCATGGGCTGCGGTATGCGCCAGAGACATTATCGGACCCTTTTTCGTACGAGAAACGATAACCACTGAACGTTATGTTACAATTTTGGAACAATTTGTCAGCATTCAACTAGCGTTGGAGGATCGACTAGGCATCGACTGGTTTATGCAAGATGGGGCTCGACCACATTGAACAGATAAAGTTTTTCGCTTTCTTTATGAATACTTTGGAAATAGAGTAATTGCATTAGATTATCCGCAATTTATTGACACAGAAGTAGCTTGGCCTCCATATTCTCCCGATCTGAGTCCTTGTGACTTCTTTCTGTGGGGCGCATTGAAAGACACTGTCTATCGAAAAAATCCCGCTACTCTAGATGAGCTTGAATCGTTGATTGGTGTTGCATGTGATTCCATTTCCCTTGAGACATTGCAAGACGTGATGTCAGATTTCATTGTTCGTGTTTACGTCACCTCATTGTTTCGAACGGTGAACATTTTGAAAAAATTGTATTTTGATTGCAAAGGCTGCTTCACTTTTTTTTTTTTTTTACTCCTTTCAGAGAGTTTTCAGCGCAGAGCGCCATCTGTTAACGATTTTCGTAACTAAATTTTCTAAACTTTTGCACACCATTTTTACAGTTTTGCTAATGAACGTACAGTTTACCGCATAATTATATCGATCTTTGTTGTCGAGATATTTAATTTTGAAATCAGGGCTTATTCGCTGATCACCCTGTATAACCAGAATCTTCGAGTCACCAGGTTTCACCTTGTTTGCTCACTTTTCAGCTGGTGAATAAGATTAAAAATTTTCATCCGCCCCATTCCCATAACGCGTGAAGATGCATGACATGAAGAATACAACATGATTTACCTGTGAATTAAAAAAAAAGTAATAATTATGTTAAGTTTAATTTTATTGACAAGTAAATGGTATCAATGAAATTTAGAAAAAACATGGACATGGAACTAAGATTATAAAATATTATAAAACATTGTAAAAAATTCAATTGCTGAACCATTTTAGCATAATCATCCGTACTTGACTTTTAATAAGCCAGAATCTTGCAGTTCTATCATGCTGATGATAAGTTAAAATGTAAAATTAAGTAAGCATTTTGAAATGCAAAAGGTAGAATAACTTGTTCTTAGATGTTGAATGATTTTAACTCTATTTTATATTGCAGAAATATTTACCATTGTGATTGGGCGTAATAAAGAAAACTAACTTGCTTAAGCACTTGCTAATCTGGTAGGAAGGCCGTCTAACATCAGAAAATGGTGGTATTAATGTTGGCATCCGACTCGCGTGTTTTTCTTATGCGATTAGCTGGAAATAAATAAATAAATTTAACCTGAAAAGGTATCCCGTTCACTCCCATTCACATTCTGTGCCTAAGAGGTAAATGAGAGGTTCTTGAAAAACATTTTTATCGAAAATGTTTTTCACATTATAAGGTATTTCTCCCGTCTTCTTAGCATGTATTCGTAGTGTAGTGGTCTGCAAGCTGACCAGAGGACCGCGATTCGATTTCCGGCGAAGGCGTTGCTCATTTTTCATCTCTCCTGCTTCCAAAAAATACCTAATGTCTCTGTAACAGTGTCACTTTTGCGACATCATTTCTAAATTCATATCAACGTTTCAGTGCAACTTTTTCGCCTAACTTCAAACAGTTCGTAAGTGAAATGTGAGGAAAATGGGAGTGATGTCGCTGCAGATACATAGCATCTTAGGTACTGTATATATGGTCCCACTAGCAGCAGGAAAATATTTCTACGTAATTATTCTAAAAATGCACAATTACATTTTTTCCAAATGACGTTACTTTCTAGTTGTATATAAAAAAAATTATAATAAAAAATTAACTTTTAACCGAATTTCGCAACTTTCACTTGCCATCTGAAAGCAAGAAATATTAATTTTCATAAATATGATCAGGGTTGAAGCACTGGAGAACAGATTGTATTCCAGATTTCGTGCATTACTATTTATATAATTTATAAACATTTCTTTTCAACTGCCACCTGAAAGGAAAATACATTGTTTTAATTTTGATAAATATGCATACTCTGTCGACAGTTTAGAACAAACTGTATCACATCATGTGAATATCTTACTCATAATTTATAAAAATTTGTTTACTCAAGTACTCTTCTTTATTTCAAAATATTCAGTTTTGAAAGCAACTTTTCTAGCAGTGTTTTAAATAGTAGAATAAGCTATTATTGTTGAATAAGCATCGTTGATTTAAACTTTTGCACATGAAAAAATAAAATATTTATAAATTAGGTATTTTCTCTAACATTTTACTAATAAACCTATGTTTTATCTTTTTAGGATCTCCCTCCTCGCCTGCTTTCGGAAAAAGAGAAACTGATTTGCCATTTTACAAAAATGTAGCCCTTGTAATTCCTGTTGTGGTTTCTTCTCTGGTTCTCCTTATGGTAATTTTTATTGTAGTGGTTTGTCTCAGAAAGCATTCTCAAGATAGAAGAGGTAATTACTTGTTTATGTAATAAATATGCATATTCTTCATTTTTTATTTATCAGCATTAATCATTCAAACCCATATTTTTAAGATATAATTTTGTCTCAGTTATTATAAATAAATAACTACAGACGTTTTATAGCAGAAATACTGATATAAACTTCATTTAAGAGGGAAATACAGTTATGGGTAAAAGCATCGGTAACAATTGTTGAACAACACAAGCTAAATTTTTCAATTAGTTTATAATTATTGATTTTAGTAATCAATAATTATAAACTAATTGAAATATAATCAGTAGCTATAATATAATCAGTAGCTACATTTTAAACTACTAAAACATTAAAATAGAACGCAATCTAGAGCGCAAAGAAAGCTAATCCGGTCTCACCGCGAATTCGCTACAATAAAACAACAACAGTTATCTAAACAACTGAGCTGAGATATTCTCTCTCTGGCTTTTATAGCTTTTTAAATCGGCTGCACGAGAGAGATCTAGCAATTTCTGGAAAGCAAAAAGCTTAGAATTACGGTTACAGTTAACATTGTAGTTAGTTACATTTATTCAAATTAAGTATCAACTACGGAGTTAAACTTGTATTAAATATTAAATGATGCACGTGCTCTTGTATTTTTACTTTTCCGCCGTAGATTTCTCGTAAAATTCGTCATACACTGCATTGCACGGGGAAATAAAACAATTTTATTTACAATTCTACTAAAAAAATAGCTAACAAAATACAAAATCCGTAGCAATATAATAAAGTGAGGAAAGACTGAATATAATGTATAACAACACTTAGCACTGTATCAGGAATTTCAGATATGCTGCTTTTAAACGTTTTGGAATAGTTGAATTTTATGTGGCTTTGAACTTTATGTGTGTTTTATGTTGATTTTTGGGGCGTTAAGTCGAAGAATATCATATTTAATAATAAAGTTAAAAAACGAGAACCGTTGTGCCCTCAGAAGTATGTCTAATAGCAGACTGATAAACTGCGAGCTCAGCGAGAGCATCAAAACACATGTCAAACCTTTGAGTCCTACGTTAATGTCTGAATCCTTTTAGATTTTCTTTTTGTTTCTTTTCTTTTCCTTTTTTAATCAGGTAGGAGTTTCCTATTTTAAATGTATTTTTATTTTTAAATTATTAAATTTTCAGCTCCCTTCGAATAACTACATTCCATGCATTGCGAAATCAGGAAGGAAAAAATAAGAAAGATTAAAAGGAAACATATAAATTAGTAGAAACTTAATCTTCTGTTCCAAATAGACTTAACAAGTTTCTAAAACGTCTTAAAGTCTCTTTGATAATATATGCATATGCTATTACAATAACATGGCAAAGATAATTGCATGGGAAAATATCCTTCGTAAGCTCATTAGAAAAGGCCATACACTGGGAACAAAATAAAGTAGCTTTGTAATAAGATCAGAAATGATCTTTCTAAAGCAAAACATAAACAAATCTTTAATCGATTTTTTAACACTTTTTGTCTCTAAAAGGAAATTCTTAATAACAGTATTTCAATGAATAATTTATAAGTGGCAAATATCGATACGAATTAACTTTTACGGGTTTTGGAATATGTTTTTTAATTGGCTTCCAGAATTTTGAATGTAAAATCTTTTCTTGAGAATTGATGTCTGAGCTAAAAAATATTAGAAGACTTTTCCGCTAAAAATATAATGTTATTGATCTGATAAGAAGCATTAGACACTAACTGTGGTTCATCATTAATGCTAAGTTATTATTAATAAGCACATACATTTAGCTATATCAATTGGATTATTTGTTTTGTATGAAATGTTGGTATTTTTCACATTTAAAAGACTTGGCTGTAATAAACTGCTAAATGCTGTCTTTAATTAATTTACCATAAACTTTATTTGAAAACAGTAGTTTTATTTTCAGCCAGCAAGCTTATTTGGCGAAAAACGTTTTCAAACTTCAGTTATTTTTGTGTTACGTTCCATGGATTTTCTCCACCAGAATGTTAGATCTGTATTTCTAACATTTATGGTTTAGAAAGCTTTTCTGGCCATAATTTAGCAAATAAGGAACTAATGGAATGGCTACAAGTATTAGAGACAGTTAAGGTTCTGGGTATTTCAAGATATACTTTTTAATTCCTACAAGAAATGTGAGGGTTATATATTTTTAATATATAACAGTAAATACGCGTCTAACAGCAATATGTTTTGCAATCAAAATTATAGAAGATTGCCCTGATGAGAAAGTGGTTAAGTGATCCTGACTGCGGTACGGAATGCCCCAGGTTCGAATCTCTGAGAAGGCATAGATGTAATTTGTCCGTCCCTTCATTGGAAGCAACAGTGTCCCACCTATTATGTGCTTTCAGCCTTAGTAGTAAACAACGTCTATAAATGGCTAGGGTCTGTTATTGGAAATAGAAATAATGATAGAATGTCAATAATTTAATTAAAATATTTTTATTCTGTAAGTGATATACAATCCAATCTCACCTATCCAATTTCGTAAATTAAAAGTTTCTGATGAAATTTTGTTTAATCTTTATTATGCTAGTGTAAGAGAATTTTGTGGTTAATGTTTTTTCATCCAATTTGGAATTATTGTAAAAATGTTTATAATTTTCCACAATTAACGTTTATATTAAATTATAGATGGAGTGTGTCTAGTATTCGTTTAAAACCAGCAATAAGTTTTACTTAAGACTCTTCTGATAAACAAAACAGGGTCTAATCGATTTAATCCAAATTTCGTATAAATATTTAGTATTAAAAGGAGTATACTTGTGAAAGCTCAATGCTCATCTCTCAAAAATCAGCAAGAAATCCAGGTTAATTATTGATTAACCTTATTGATAACAATTCTTTTTTTATAATTTTCTTAGTCTGTCGATTACCTCAAGAGAAAAGTGCCATTAACTAACTAGTGTTGTATAGATGAAAAGTCTTTAGCTCGAATGTCGATACCGACAAAGCTGTTTCTAGCCAATTCTCTTAAACGTAATAACAAAGAAGTTTGTTCCCAAAAATATTTTAAGGTCATAATGTTTAAAAATATGAAAATAATATTTTATGCGTTCACATCGTTCACACCTTTTGCACAAAATTTTCAAAATCATATAATTAGAAACATGAAATATTTCCCAAAGATGGTGAAGACAGTTTTTTTTTCAAATCGCCAGTTTTTACAAACAGTGATTAAATGTGCTTAGTTCCTAAAACGAGTGGCACTTTTTTTCAGAGGAGAGAGGGAGAATTTTTTTTCAAGGCTGATTAATCTGTCCTCCCGGAAAAACCTTACTACAAAATTCTTTCCAAACATAGAGCTTGTGATAAACGACATTTTTATCTGGCAATTACAGTGCAGAAGTATTTTATGCTCTTAGTGATTTTATAACAAATTTTGACTTATCAGTTGAAAAGAAATTTGTAAAAAGTGAAAAAAATTAGAAAAAAATATTAAAATTGTTTTTTCTCCATTTTCATTGGCTTTTCTTTTTCTCTTTATTCCTTCAAAATATGTTTTAGGATTAATCTTTTGAAATAAAATAGCATTAGAAGACTTAATGATTCCAGTAGAAAAGACTACTATAGTTGTTGGGTTTTGACATGTGAAAATTATTCTTTTGGTACTATGGCATATTAAGACACATTGTCATCGATAATTCCCTAAAATTGTGGAACGTACGCAAGATATTTCCTACTTCAACATTGACTGTTAACTTTTTTACGAGAAATGCATGCTGGCCTTTCGTAAAGCATGTAGTCCTGTTTGGATAGTTCTTTACAATTATACGAAAAATGGGAGACGTTGGTGGAATCGAGGTTTTGTACTCCGTTTCAGAAGCTCTCTGTGCATTTTATTATAGACACATATCCAGATTTATCTTTCAATACCCATAAAAAATACGTTTCATGAAACAATCGACGCAATCCATTTTTTAAAGGAATATGTGAAATACAAGCCTAATTAGCATTAGAGATTAGAAATAATCGAATCAAAAGTGGTCAAACGCTTTCTGATATAGAAATCAAGGAGTTACTTTATCTGATGGCGAATCAAGCGCTTTGCGCAAAGGGAATTTTCTGCAATACAGAGTTTGATTTCAGAGTGTAAAGACTCAAAACCATTTGTTATAACTCTGAAGTACTATTTAAAAGAAACTGCGAAGTAGCGAATCATTGGCAGTTTAGAAACAGGAAACATAATCGTGATAGCGGTGGTATATGTGAAAATTTCAAGACAGGTACTCTCTAGATTATGGAAACAATTTCAGAACACGAAACTATTGTAAAGAGGCCTGGATAAGGTCGTTAACGAACAGCAACTGCTTCTCAAGATCGGTATATGTCAATAATTACCCGTTGTAACAGGAAGTCTACTGCTGGGCAATTACGTTTAGAGCTTGCGCCCGCAAATGGAACCGTTGTATCACAGCAAAAAGTATATAGAAGGCTTAATGCAAAAGTCTTTAAACCAGAAAACCAAGGGTATGTGTTTTACTGTATTCACAAAAGACATATCACTTTAATTGATGCGAAGAACATGAGAACTGGAATGAACACCAGTGGTGTCCCATATTCTCTTTACTGATAAGCCGAGGTTTAGTTTAGCATTTTATTCTAAAAATGCTCACATCTGAAAAGAGTTAGGAACGCGAAATCTTTCTTCGAATGTTAAGGAACGTGAGAGTTTTGGTAAGGTAGATAGGATGGCATAGAAAGGAATACTAATCGATCTGCATACGTCCCTACATATTTTCAACAGCGGATCAGTGACTGGCCAGAGATATCGAGATGAGCTGTTAGAACCTCAGGTAAAACTTTCCAGATGTGCATGTAAATCTGACATTTTATTTATGGGCCGCCCACATCGAGAAAACGTCATTGACGTACTCCTTGAAAACGAAGTCACTGAGTGAATATTATAGCCAGCAAAATCTCCTGATCTTAAGCCGATAGAAAACAGATGGGACTACTTTGGCAAAACAGTTGCAGGGAGACGTCTTTCATCTATAAATGTAAATGCCCTGAAGATCGCTTTGCTGAAGGAATGGAACTTAATACCCCAAACTATGGTTAACATTTTTGTTGAGAGCGCGAAAACAGGCTGTGCTATGCGTGTACAATTCTCCTATAATAAGTACATAACATTTCAGATTAAATTCTTAAGCTTAATTTTTCCCTAGTTATTCTTCTTTTTCTGAACTCTGCCAGCAATTTTTGTTCTTTCGTGTTTATTGTTTTATATCATGTCCAATGTTATTAATTTTCGTTTGCATTTATGTGTTATGATGTTATGCATCATTCTGCACAAATTCATAAAATTATAATTCATAATTTCTGAGAAATCCGTGATTACATTCATGTAAAGAGAATTTTAAGCACACAACAATTTTAAGAATTTAAAGATCGCCCACAGTACTGTTAAAAATAATCGAAATCTGAAAGCAAATGGTTTTCTTGGATCTGTTCTTAACATATTTTAATTCATTATAAAATTATTGTATAGTTCTGAAATCATGCACAAGCACCAATGTTAAAATTGAGCGTCAAGTGCTATTTGTTATATTTAAGAAATTTAAAATAATATTCTGTTACACAAATCTAATTCACTACTATTATTTGATTGTCAAAAACCACAAAAGTTTTCATTTCAGCAGAAAAGTGCATTTATTTCAAAGTCTTCCTTGCAAGAATTAAATTCGGATGATTTATCTAATAAATATAATTTTATAAATTCAAAAGCAGTAATCAGTTTTTCTCTTTTGAAATTAGAACACTGAAATATAGGAGCAATTCTGCTCAGTCATTTTAATTTAGTCCCTCCCTTCTGTTGTTTACGATAATAATTACTTATTTAATTTCTCTCAAACGGTAGTTTTTATCAGTGAATTTAATTTGAAGTAAAGAACCTTTCTTCTGCGGCTTTCTTGCGATATTTATCAAAGTACCTTCTATCGGAAACGTTTATTTGCAATCATATTTATTAATGCTGGAATTTAATTATTCAACGCAATAAAGATCCATGTCGTGCAATTAAAGAATATTAAATGAGGCTTTTCTTCGGTTTCTTTTATTTTATTCTTTGTTATGCATAATATTTAAGACTACGCAAACGTAATTTTTCCGCAAATGCAATTACTTTCTTCGGAAAATTTACTTTCAATTAATTTTAAATAAGGAACAGTTGAGAATTCATACATAGGAATCATTATAAATAATTACGTATTCACCGATGGGGTATTTAACTCTGATTTTAGAATGTTGGAGAATTGAATTTATCTGTTTATTAAAATCAATTACTTTAAATTGCTAAATCAATTATATGTGATTATAAGTCCTTTCCAAAAATAAATTGCTTGGCATAATCAATAATACCGCTTTTCTTTAGAATATATGAACTCATTATTATTATTATTAAATAGTAGCAATTAGTAGTAGTAGTAGTAGTAGTAGTAGTAGTAGTAGTAGTAGTAGTAGTAGTAGTAGTAGCAGCAGCAGCACTAATAGTAGTAAGAGCTGAAGTAATTGTAATACTCTCAGTTAATGGTAGGGGCAATAACAATAACACATTAAATAAATAAATTTAACATTTGAATTCAAACAATTCTGTATTTACCTAGTGAAATTAATCAGAGGTTAAAGTGAAATATAATGTAACCAGTATTAATTTCAGCATTTTAGATAAACAAAACTGCCTTCTTTCCTTAAGAGTTACTGCTATGTTTATGCAAGTAAGTTACGTTTGAATGCATAATTTAAATTATGGTTTTAAAAACATATTTCAAAAATAGAAACATGCTTCACGCATTTACTTCTCGTCAAAATACAAATATATCTTATAACTTTTAAAAAGATGCTAGAAATACTTTAGTAACTTGACTGAACCAATGCTAAAATTAGGAAGTTGTAATATAATTTTTTAGTGCAAGTTATTTTAACTATCATTTGCTTTGTGCAGTATTTTAATTAATTGTAAAATAATAGCCATTTTTTTTCCAGCCCACCAGCGGCCGAGCGGTAAAGTCGCTGAACCTTGGTAGTTCGGTCCGAGGTTCGAATCCCGCGAATGGGCTGGCTGCATATGCGTTTTCGTGGTTTTCTAAATTTGTAACGTGTATACGAGCCAGTTTCTCTTAGAAAGTCCTCCACGAAGGCATCCCACCTTAGGCAAGATAGTTTATACAGATGGCTCAAAGACGGAAAAAGGCACAGGCTGCGCCTACTGTGTACTCCAAGAAGGAGAAATGGTTAAAACTTGGGAAAGACGACTGGCAGACAAAAATACCGTCTTTCAGGCAGAGCTTCTTGCATTAAAAGCAGCCATCAATTTGGCAAAATATCAATTAGGATTAAAGGTCAGCATATATAGCGACTCTGCCTCAAGTTTGGAGTCCATCCGAGGGCACAAGACAAGGAGTCCTTTGGTGCAAGATATTCAGAAAATTCTTCTAAGTATCCCACCAGATGACAGACCTATCCTGATCTGGGTTCCAGCTCATGTGGGTATTACTGGCAATGAAGCGGCAGACCTGCTTGCGAAATCGGCTGCCAATGACTCCAGTAGATTGGAAAGCGCAGTAAGTGTTCCGCAGTCCTATTTAAAAAAAACCACGCTCAATAGCCTTTTTCAAGAATGGCAGAAAAGATGGGAAAGGGAAAGCACAGGGAGGAGAACCTACAAGTTCTTTCCAAAAGTCACGTGCTCAGTTAATACATACAGCGGAGCACAAACTCAATTCTACACTGGCCATGGTCCCTTCCCACATTACCTTAAGAGATTCAGCATACGAGCATCAGATTTGTGTGAATGTGGTGCGGTAGGTGATGCAGATCACTTCCTCTTCAACTGCCCACAAACCAATAAACTGCATTTAAAAATGCCAAGCAGCGAATACTGGCCGCAATGGGCAGAGAATACCCGCGGCAACAAGCAGACGAAAACTAAAATAGATGAGGTAATCAGGCTTTGCTCAGCAAGATTCTAAGAAATTCTCCCCCTCTCTTGAGAATTGTATCTTCGCAGCATAATTTTAATAGCAATTCAAAATACTACAACAACTGAACATCAACACTAGGAAAATAACTCACCCCGTAGAATAATAACAGGACTGTAAGAGCAAAACTA
The DNA here is from genome assembly GCF_044657685.1 of Stegodyphus dumicola. Lineage (NCBI taxonomy): Eukaryota > Metazoa > Arthropoda > Arachnida > Araneae > Eresidae > Stegodyphus > Stegodyphus dumicola. The sequence continues at coordinate 89,168,488 of NC_140772.1, read as the reverse complement.
TTGTAATGTAAGCATATTACTATCCAGTTTATATGTACTTGATAAAAATAATATTGTAAAGCAGTTTAAATGATATTGAAAATCCAGTCAATGTGTAAATGAATTACAAGTTTAATTTTGATTATCTCAGTAAAAGTATTGTAAATATGAATTCATATAATGTCTAAATGTACACATAGCTGTCATGACTTTATGTATCTGTCATATGTAACTTGTACAAGACAATGATTGTAATCAACATATCTATGCTTATTCACAGGCCTTGTATGCCCATGTAATATTTATATGTATATTCTTACACGGAGGAAATTTTCCCTTCTGCCAGGATGACTACTAACACTGTAAGACTTTTACAACAAAGTTAGGTCAGTGGTTATCTCAGGCGGCGCTCAGTGTGCTTTGCCATAATTAATAAACCAAACCAACCTTTTTTCCATATCATATTTAAAATGCAGAAACGGTATTTTCTGAGCTTCCGTGGATGTCGAAAGGTGGTAAATAATGTAATTCTATTAAAAGGCAGCAAAATTTGCCATCTTTAATTTATTAAATTAAGAAAAATCAGAAAATATTTACAAAAGTTATCTTATTTTTGAGTGTTCTATGAGATGCGTTTTAATGCTGAAAATTAAAGACTGTTAACAATGTATAGTTTTAAAAATGAAAAACGTTGTTCGTAATTGAAATCTCCTGTTTGTCTTAAAATGTCATCAGAAACAAACAAATATGTAGTTACGTAGGTGTTAAAATTAAAGCTGCTTTCACTCATATTTAAATATTTTGCTCAATATTACTTACTTTGCATGAGAATACTTTCGATCACATTTGAAATAAAATCTTCTTTTTAAAATATTTCCCAAGAATATGAACGTTTTGCAATTAGAAGTCTGCGAGTTCCAGACAGTAGGAGTTTCGTGAAAATGCTTAATTAATTATATTCTCAATACGTAAAAGTGCAGAGTTATTAATACACATATTTATTTCTTTGTTTCAGTTCTTATATTAAAGCATTAAATTTTAAGTTATTATTTGTTTGCTTCAAACATTTAAATAAATAATGTTCAATATTTTATAAAATATTCATTCATATGACTAGGACCAAACCTAGGTCAGACTCCCAACAGCTCTTGCCTAAGTGGCTATTTGACTAAGGGTGGGCATGTCTTCCTGAAGGACTTTCTAAGGAAATTTGGCTTGCATTCAGGTAACTCATGGAGTAAATACTAAAACCTATCATGCAGCCAGCCTGTGCGCCTAGGTTCAAACCTGGGTCAATTTCTCAGTGTTTAGCTGCCGTGTTAACCCTTTGTGGCACAGTGTGTCTGGTCTGGACACACATAAAAATTTCCTTCTGTACGCACAGAAAAACTGAATGAAAAAGGATTTATAAGTTACTATAGGTTACTCCGAACCATCTTTATTTATAGTAGATGGCAGCTCAACACAAACCAGTCCATATATTTTAGCCATGTTTAATCTCTTTATTCTATATTAGTTTTAAATTTTTTACTTTGAAATCTTGCCTAAAATCAAGCGGCGAACCCTAAGTGTGCCCAAACACCGATAATCTAGAACAACTGGAGAGTCTGTGGTCTTTGTTTCTCCACATCTCATCGGTCAATTCATTGATAACAATGCTCATTTCGGCACTCTTTTTGAAGCTCTATTCACCCCTCAATCAGTGTGCCCACCTTGGGCACACCCACAGAATTAAAACGATAAGTACTATCTTCATAAATTTTTACTTGTGTACTCCTCTAGGCCTAATTAGACTGTCTAACTTTTTTTTATCAAAACTCCAACTTTAAGGGCGGGACACGTAAATAAAAATAATAAAATGTTTAGCTGTCTCACTGGGCATAAGGACTTTCCACTCACCAGCGTTAACCCCGCGCTAAGACTGACCAGGGGCCGTGCTTTATACAGACGGGTCAAAAATTGATAACGCTGTAGGCAGTGCCTATATAGCCTATATAAATGGAAACATAGCAAAGGAATGGAAGGGCCGTCTGGGCGCACAGAACTCAGTGTTCCAAGCGGAAGTAGTTGCCCTCACAGGGCAGTGAAATGGGCAATTGACACACGGCAGAGTCGAGCTACGATATTTACTGACAGCCTGTCAAGCATTTTTGCTATCAACAACCCTCTTCAGCGCTCCGCACTAATCTCGCACCTGCAAGAAGTCCTCCGTCTACAAGAAAAGTCAATGAGAATCCAAATTTCCTGGGTGAAGGCGCACGCCGGAATCCAGGGAAATGAAGCAGCAGACGCTCTTGCCAAGGAGGCTGCCCAAAATGAGGAAACGGAGCAGATTCAGGTGCCCCTGCCCCGGTCATGCCTAAAGAGGCAAATAGAGGAGACCGCCATTGGAAACTGGCAGAATGAATGGGACCAAATCCCGCAAGGCCGCAGAGCATATGAGTCCCTGCCCAAGGTAGAGGTGGACCGGCTCATCTCAGCGCCCTACCTCACGGGATATATAACAGGCCACGGCCCCTTTCCGACGTACTTTGCAGAAAGGGGTCTAGCAACAACTGATATGTGTGTTTGTGACAACTTGGGCTCACCAGACCATTATGTCACGGAGTGCCCCTTAACAGCAGAATGGCACATCAAATTCCCAACCACCAATGTTCTGCCTTTCAAACGCCTTCCCATAAAACATCGAGGCATGCGGCAAAAGCTTAAAATCATAATGGATAAGCTAGAAAAAATGGGCATAGACATCTGCAGGCCGGAATAGGGCACATGCAATAAACACAATTGGCATAACGATTTTCAAAGCTTACTAAAGTAGCTAGGACAGCAATGGTATGTGTATCCGTAGTATGGAAATGTTACTGTTTTTAGTTATCCACAAGCCGACGTGTCGTTAAAGGCTATTAGCACAGTAATGGACAGTGCACATATAATACTGTAGATGTAACGTGGCATGTATTGAGCACACATCTGTTAAGCGTCTTACAACTGTGAAGTCTCTAGATGGTTGCAGGGCCAGGGGAATACCCGAGTCATAGAAAGTCAAGTAATACCCGAGTCATAGTAGTCATAGAAAGCCGTCCGGGTGCCCTGTCCTGCTGTCACCTGTCACCTGTCTAACTCGGTCACTGGTGAGGAGGTACCAAATTTTAGAATAACTTAACTTCTAAAAGGTATGTGACAATACCTTTTAGAAACCAAATGAGGTGAGAAACCAATATGAGAGTTTTTTAAAAACATTACATAGCTTCATAAATTTAATATACTTGTTATATTTTTTCTACGCTTGGCTCCTCTAAACTGGTTAGACAGTAAATAATGAAATAAGTAACTTTGTATATTCTTTTTTAGAATACGAAATGCGCAAACCTTGCGGAGATTCACTTGTAATGAGCGACCTTAATAAGCAGATTTCAAGTAAATACTCGAAAACATCACACTATTCTTGTCCAAACGGTAAGTACACTTGGATTTTATATGCATGATACATTAAAAACATCAGTATTCGGTTTGCACGTTTGGAAATAGATATTTAAGGACTTTTCCTCTTTTGAATATTGCAATTTACGATCTAAATTGTAATAGTATTACTCCATATAAAACTTCTGCACACAAGGTAAGAAAAAATAAGTTAGGAACTTATACATTGCAATATGATTGGATATAGCAATACGCATTTCATTTGCCTTTGCAATGAAGTAAAGAGGGCATTCGCATATACGTATTTTTGAATATGCATATGTATTAAAGAAACGATTTATATTGCACAAAAATTTGACATTTCTGTTTAATTAAATTTCTTCCGAATTTCTACGAATAGGAAAAGAAAAATCCTGTTAGTATACAGCAATTTGAAACAACGAATTACTAAGCAGGTGTTAAAAATGAAACTTTATTTGGGACTACTTTTCAAAGGAAAAATTTTTAAAAAAAGATACTTAAAGCTACGATATCGGATCTCGTTTTCAGAAGGAAAAGAAATATATTCTACTCCTGAAATCGAGGGTCCCAATTATCTGTAGGTATCAATTATCCAGAGTGAATGTAGTGTAGCAGAGTTATTGGTTATTAATTAATAACAACGAAATAATTTTGCGAAAACTTGCAAACTTATACCAACTATTAACTAATGCCTCACAATACAATCGCTCATTCGCACGCATTTTTAGATAAGTCTGAATAATCTCATTCGAATTTAAAACTGTTATTTTTTATTTTTTATTATGATTACTATTATTAAAGTTAATAAACGGAAATACTGTCTGAGGATTTAATAATCTTAAAGTATTACATAGTAGTAGCATCAAAAACAAAGCAAAAATATTTAAGAATTTCCTTTCCTCTGACTAGATATGGTTTGGCCTGATTTATAGCAGGAAGACTACCTAAGAAAATCTGGCTCGTGTCCAAGTTACACAAAAGGAAAACCTCATAATGCCACCTCTTCTTTTTCTTTGATTTTGTACAAAATACCCTGTATGCAGAAAATAATGAATAGAAAACAAGTTGGCATATCACATACAACAAACTCGGCATTATATTTATTCAAGAAACATTTTTACTTTGGAATGAATGTCACATTAATATTAGCGGTTTAATGGAATTTTCAAAATTTGAAAGTATTATGATGACAAAATATTTACTTTTCTCCATTACAATCTTCTTAAAAGGCATATTACTAAAAATGTTGATGTTTGTTACACATAATAAATTTTAAAACATGAAGAAAATCCCAAAACGGATTATATAGCTACACTCAAATTCCAGTGTAAAAACATAAATTTGTTTTAAATGCAAAAAGAGATACCTACCTTTTAATAAAACAAACAATTCTGCATCTTCAAAAAATATTACTGAATGTTATTCGTAAAAGATAGCAAGAGTTCGAGAAAGGCGTTCGTTATTTTCTTAAATATTAATGCAAGACATGCGCGTACTTACTTCCAGTTACGGAATTTTTAAAGAAAGCACACAATTTTATGAAAACGATATCAACATCGCTGGTTAAAATTTCAGCAAATATTTTTTTTTTAATTTTAGTAAATTAATTACTAAAATTAGTATTATACTAACTGCTAAAATTAGTATTTTATAATTTTATTGGTAATCATTTTAGTTTTAATTTTAAAATAGTAGTAATTAATTTTATGCAAATATTTCTTTTTATCTGTTGTTGCAGCGTTATCAATTTTCAATTCTTTATTTACCATTACTCATCATTGGCAGTGGCAGACTCATTCATGAAGCCAGCCCGTTCACCTGGAATTGAATCCAGGTCGAATTACCAGTGTTTAGTAACTTTACTATTTGGCCGCTGGTTCCTCCATGTTTGAGGTTTGCTTAAGCTAAAGGATATTTAATTGCCATAAGCCATTCTATTTAAAATTGTACTTACATATTAGGCGCCATTTTCGCATGCATTCTTTTTTGTTGTATTCCAAGTTCCACGGTTCTTATAAACAAGTCGTGATACTTTTGCCCTAAACTTAGTTTTATAACATGAGCTTATGGAATTTGCCAGCAATGTAAGAAACTGTAAAATTTATGCAAGAATACAAAATTCTGCTGAACATTTTCTAGAGGGAACAATGAAGAAATGCGTGTCCTAGATATAGTTGCTAAGCCGAGTCTTCGTAATTCTTTGAATTCTTAAACGAAAACTGATCGCTGTGTGTAGAAGAGATAGAAAAATGGAGGCAAAAAAAAAAAAAATATACAGAAAGTAATAAAGAAGTGTATAAGTTTTATTTTTTTAAGGTATCACATAACCCTTATGTAATAATTCAAATTTGTACTTTAAATTGCTAAAATTTCTTTTCTCTGCATATGTTGGTAATGTTAATCGATTTCCTATTAATATCGATAGTTTGGGAAGCATTCTAAAATACAAAAGGTGCAAAAACCTTTTACTTGTTCCTGATAAGTAACTTTGGCCTTTTTTTATCTTAAAAAAATCCCCATATTGCGCCAATGTGATTGTGCCAATACGTAAATACCTTCAAAAATGAGAGACAGGCTGTAACATCGAATGAGTACACTTTGTGATAAACAATGACAATCCTCTCTCTGAGATAGCCAGCGGAACAAAGTGAATTCATCCAGAGTGTCATATTTAAAAATCACTGCTATTTTAATCACCACGATTTTAATATGAAATATGACTGTTACTAAGCTTGAGATGTTTGCTTGCTGTCTATTGATTTACATTTTAATTAAATAATTCGCGCGGCAGTGAGAATTCTTTGAATCAGCTTATGCTTGCAATGTAAAGGCCACCATACGCTTGCTGGAGGCAAATATTTAGCAGTTATTTGCCAGGTTATAATTATTATAGCAGTTATTTGTAAGATCAAACATAAAACTGAATTGTAATATTTTCGAATGCACAGCTTGAAACTTACTGAACTTGAACTGAAAGTATGCTTAAATTTTACTTTATAATCTTAAATCAATGAATTCATTACTTTTGGTCTGGCAGCTATGCCTAATATTTTGCAATAAAAACTTTAGAAACCTTTCTAATGTTCTTCTTTCTGTACATTTGTAACTTGGATAGTAAAATATGAGATTAATTCCGTAAAGGAAATTTAAAATTTCATGACAAAACCAGCTTCAGCAAAGCAGCTTTAGCAGAAATGCATACACATAAAGTTGATATATATTCACATTTTAAAATGCATTCCCATGATGTTCCAACTAGTCGGGAATACTGTAGTCCTTTCCCACTGTATTATTTAAATATTTTTATTGGATTATGAGCTTGTTACTTAAGTTACATTTGAAATCCTGGTAAAAGTTTCATATGACGTTGCTGAGTCATGTAAGATCCCGTTTGTGGCGTAAACTTCTGAGAGAAATTTCCGAGATTTATTAAATATTTAAATACATTTACGAATTCCTTTTCGGTTAAAGTTAATTTTGCATCGGATTTGCACAAAAGAAGACTTACTTTTTAATACATTTTTTTTCTTTTGTGATGAAGTCATTTATTTTGCAATTAAAAAATACAAGTAAATTTAAAACTGCGGTTATAGAATCTACCACTATTTATAAAAGTATCTATATTTAGAAATAAATTTTATCCTATGTTTATAAACAAGATTTTCTGTTTCTATAACTAGTAAATCTCATTCTATATTCGCATCATAATTTTAGGCAACCATTAGTTATTAAATGAATAAACAGCAGCAAATTAAATTTTATGAAAAATATATTATTACTTTTGTAATGTAATAATCAATGAAAGTTTAAAGTTCTCTCTCCTTAAAAAAATATTGCAGTTGCAAAACAGAGCTGTTTGATTAATATATGGGAAATTTGAAAGAAATTGTGCAGACATTTTAAGAAACAACAATAAAAGATATTAGTTTAAAATAAATGGCAAAATCTAGTTTCAAACTGATATCGCATCTGCGATTTTTCAAACTGATTCTGGTGTCTGAAATATAAACAAAATAATAGTCTAATTCAATCTCTATCGCATTTTCACAATCTCTACTGTTCTGGTAGAAATGATAGTACGAAACCTTTGTAGACTGCAGTTTGATCATCCGCTGTGCATGTGATCTATAGAACAATTCCTCGATATCTGGAAGATTACCATGAAGAAGAATATAATGCAAATCTTCAAATCAAAGAAAGTGATACATGTACTTCTGCGGCTTTCATTTCCTAACATAGGAGAGAAACGTTTTTATTTATTTAAAAAATATGAAAGGCAAACACAGAAATTGTATCCTTTCAGACGAAGAATAAATTTATGTACTTTAAGTTCTGCTCCATATTAGTACTAAACAATAAATACAGATTCCACGCAATAAAATTCACTTTTACTAATCAAAAGTAAATTATCTTCAAATATTACATTTTCTTGAAATATATAATATTTTTACGATAAAATACGTTGATTTATCTTTTTTCATTGCTGTCTATAAAAGATGAAGTTATTGTAACAGTTACTATCTCTTTTCATTTCGTTTTTATACTTTATTATGATTATTTATGTTTATAAAGAGAAATCGCAGTTTTTATAATATTGGTTTTAAAACTTTTATGCGGAAGTTCCCTGAGACTACAATAAGGTCAAAACGGTAGGGAAAATATATCATTAAAAATTTAATATTTTCTCATTTTTAAGCTGTTCTCTACCCAGACGTTCTGACCTAGTTTATTGTCGTGTACTTCTTACATACACTTGCCGCTGGTAGAGTTGTAAACTTATAGTTAATGTTTGGACTTAACTGGTAATTCTGAAAATAACACATAAAAATGCGACGTGTTCGGCTCGATAAAGACGATGCCGATTTGATATTTCGGGTATAAATCTAGCTGAATATGATGCCGAAAAGTGTCAAGCAGTAGCAGGAAAGAAAATGCAGCCGTGAGAGCAGCGTATTCGAATCCTGAAATAATGGAGGGATATAAATCTGACTGTAGTGTGGCGTCACCTACCGTACTCCAAGGTTCTTGCAAGATACTCATCTCTACTTCCTCCTCCCAAAAAATATTGGAATCCTGTTTTGATCATCATGTCCATAATTTTGAAAGCAAGCAGATTTCTTTCCTGCTGAGAACTTTACCTTTGGCATTTCTCAGCAAATTCAATGAATTGAATGAAATTATGTAGCTTTTCATTCATCTGGAAACTAAATTTTGGTTGCTCATTTTTTTTTTTTTGGTCATCGCATCCTAGAAGGAATTCTGCACTTGTACCCCAGGTTTGTCTTCAGAAACCGTGTTGCTTCTATTCGAAGTAACTCTTGCGGTAGATCCAGTCAGCTCTGGAGCTGGTTTTTATCTGTTTGCGTTTTGTGAATTTTCAGGTGAAAGTCACAGAAACTTGGAGAAAATAGAGAACTTAGAGAAAGCCACGTAATCCACTGAAATGAACAAAAGCCGGTTTACATATTTCCCTAGGGTACACGAAGTGATTCTTGCTTCTCCGAGACATCTCAATTCTTGCTTCTCCGAGACATCTCGGAGAGTCAAGAAGATCTGGCTGTGATCAAGAAGTAGTCTTGGAGCGCAAGAAGCTATTTGGCCGTGATCAAACTTCTGCCAACAGTTCCCACTTCTATATCATCTGATACGAATCAGAAGGCCAAGGAGTACTTTGCATGCAATTTTTTCTACATTCAACATTTCTTTTAAACTGAGGCAAAAAATACTAAACGTTTTATTTCGCCGTTTTGGGAACTTCGTCTTGAATTGCGTTGTTTTCTTACTTGAAAGTCATTGGTCCGCAGATAACAACCAATCCATGGATAACAAACTTAATATGTGTTTTCCTTTTATTTCTAAATGAACTGCTTTAAAAACAGACCAAAAGCAGCGTTGCGGTTCCGGCTGGAGTCGGAGAAAAGAGAAATTTTATCTCGATTCAGCGTTCCGGTGGGCCTTGTACGCCTTGCTGAGAAAGAAAGCTTCTTACTTTTTTCCATGTTACCTCCAGCTTTAGACAAATTAGCGATAATCTTTCTTTTTCTGTAGTAAATTACCATGATTTCATCTTCTGGGTTTTGAACATCAGCTTGCCCATTTTTTGTATCATCGGAAGTAAAAGCAGCTACAGAATCAAATTGATTTATTTTAGTCGCAGATGTAGAAATCTGAGCTGGAATTTGCCTAGAAACTTAACTAGAAGTAATCCAGTCATTTTCCGCTTTTGTCAATAATGGGCAGGTTTTTGGAATCATCTTTACTATTAGTGGCAGAGGCTTTCCTGGGCTTCATTTTTTTCTCTCGAGAATTCTACTCAACAACTGCATGAGACGTTTTCTTGAACTGGCCCAAATAATGAGTTTCTCTGAACTATATGTGTTGAAGCCATTCTGCATTTATCAAAATTTCCTTCTCCGCTTTGCGTAGACATGCTTCAACTGGTTTCCCAGCTTTTAACTTCTGATGTAAATTCTCAATCTTATTAATAGTACGGAAAATCTTTATTCCTTCAGCTTTGTCTTCTCCATAATCCAAATTACCCCAAAATGCCTTTGCTTTATCAACTTGAATGGGATAATGAGCAGCTCTAATTTAATTGAGCACGAGGCAGAAACGTCTCAGTAGAAGGCACGTAGTGAACACGAACAGGGGCATCTGTAAAACTCAGCCTTCACACATGAGGGTTCCCCTCCGATTATGTTTAACTTTTGGATATTCACTACGTGTACTTGCATAGGTTACATGTGCATTAATTAGCAGACTTACTTTCGAAATTACCATGAAACTGGTGAATCATACTGACATTCGTTACATGTGATCGTAAATATACAATATAGCTCTTTTTGCAATAATATGATGTACATATGTTGTAATTTTTTTTTAATTTCTAGGCATTTGCGTTTAAATTATATAACTGAGTAGTATATTATATATAAAGGAAATTTTTGAAACAAAAATACAGAGTAAAAAAAATCCTGTTTTAGAAAATTTCCACTGTTTTCAATTTTAAAATCGAAACTTGTTTACTTTGTTAGAACGTACCATTATCACAAGATTGCGCTAATAGGAAATGGATTTTTTTCATAAAATATGCGTTAGCATGGGCAATAATCTATATGGCAGAGTATTAAGTTTGATACCCTTGAAATGTACTCTTGAATTTCTAATGAAAACTTTAAAATTTTCAATGCATTTTGTTATCCTCATTTTATCATTTTTTGTAGCAAACAAAGGTGATTATGCTGACCCAGCTGTTGGAACAAGACAGGTAAACACTTTTTTAAACCTTTGAATTCAGTGTAGAATCTTATTAGTTCCTTATAATCTTACTAAGAACTAATGCTGTGATGTACATAATTTATGGTTTAAATCATTTTCTACGATTGATTAATTCTGTTCAGCAGATTCTAGTTGTTCTTAATGATACAGCTATTTAATTGAATAGGAGAATTGAAGAAAATGTAATTATTTTGAAATCTTTGCCTTATATGAAGTCATTGTACTACTTATTTCTTTTTACCATTTCATAAATTATTTCGTTACGTTGGTAATTTTTTTTCATAATTTAAACATATTAGCAATACTGATTAGAATACATATGTAGAGGGTGTTTATGCGTTTTTAGAACGGTTTCGATGCCATTTGACTAATGCTTTAAAAGTAAAGAGGTTAAAAGCTTAAAAGGATTTGAAATGCTTGATCTGTTAGCCTTTTTTCTGGACTATATTCTGCATCATGATTTCCATGACAGAAGGGCATTTCACAAAAGTTTCAGTAGTATTGAGTTTCATGTGCCTCTTCCGCTACTTTCCACAGTCCAGCAATCGTGCTGGGTTTGCGCTTAGCCAGAGCTTTTTTCAAGAGACTAAAGGCACAATCGTCTGTACATTAAACGTCAGGGAACTTCGCATGAATACATTGGAAAGATATATATATATGCAATGCCTAGATCAGTTTTCATTTGATTAAAGAAAGATGCGGTGGCAAAAGTGGTACTTTTAGAAGTTTGACTTTCTGCTTTGCTATGATGAAGTTTCACTCTTTGAAAGTCATTGGGTTAATGTAGAGGAATTTTGGAATTTCTTATGTAAATATCAGATGTAAACCTTTCTCTTGATAGTACGTTGAGTTGATTTTAGCACGTTTTTTCACCCTTCATATTTTTTATACCCTATTATAAAAGAATCCTGCAACAATTATAAACTACGTATGGAAACTTTCTTTGCATTGACAGAACTAGGCTTGTACACTTTTTCTTCGTTTTCCATAATAAATATACTTTGTCCTATGTCTATTTACCTCCTGCTAAATAGTTTTCATATAGAATTCTATAAATAGTTCGGCGTTGAGCCACACGCCTCGAGAAAAACTAGTAAATGTTACGTTTTTTTTTTTTTTTAGTTGTAAATCCTGATTTATCATTTTATTTATTTTTACTACAGATGTATTTAAAGACTTTCGAATTTGTTACTGCATCGACAGATTTTCGTTTGAACAACGATTAAGGGGTATCAGCAACTCCTAGACCGACAGTGTTAAATTGGCCAGTTTGGATGTACCTTTTCTCAAAATCTGCTGTAGATACAAGCTTGAAATTTTTTGTGTAATTAAAGTGTACCTATCTGATTATACTGAAATGAGATTTTGACACATTTTGAATTTTAGAGTAATTTACAGACTATTTTGTTAGGCATAGTAAAATTTAGCACTCTTCTCACATAAAAAAAATTCTTTAATTTTTTTTTCTTAGTTTAAGACAAAAAGCTCATTTCAGTAAATATTAGGAAATCTAATAAATAAGCCATAAAAAATTTTAGATACCTGTGAGCAGTAGTTCCCGAGAAAAGGTACATCAAGTATAAGAAAATCACTTTTGGAGAAAAACGCGTTTTTATGTAAAAATCCTCATTCATCAAAGCATTCGATGACAAATTAAAACTAGATTTTTTACAGTTCTAATTTTCAGAGATATTAAAGAATGGTATTTTTAGAAAGATGAAAAAAAAAGTATATAAAATTTAGAAATGCAAAAATCCGAAATCACCATTTTTTGAAGATTTTGGGGTTCCAACACCCCTTAAACTTTACAAACATTAGAAACAATACTTACCTTTATGCGTATTCGTTTGTAGCCTTCTTCCGATGTAAAAGTAATGATTAAGAGTGTTTCCCTTTCCGATTAATTATATTGTTTATTTTGAACTTAGAAATTTTAATACATTGCATTTCACAATATTTTTGAATTATGAAATAGGAATGTTTCCTCTTCAGAAAGTGCAAATTTATAGTATCCTTTCAACCGCAACATGTTTACATGCGAAATTTTGAAAGAAGAAAAAAAATGAATTAACAGACGATATTTCTCATTTCAAATAATAAGCTATTGCCAGAACGTTTTATTTCAAGACATTTGCTTTTTTTAATTCTTTATCGAAATCATTTTAAAATCGTATTCTAATTGAAATCGTTCATTAATACCCTCTTTATATGATCGAACATGCATGTTGTATATATCCGCATATTTGCAGTGCATATAGATTTGTATACAATTAAGCATAAAAATGTGTGCATAATGAAAGTGCAAAGAAGGTCAGTAAAATTTAAAATAAACTATAACGGTTATATATATATAAGATTTTCTTAAATGCATATAATTGGTTCCGTTTGTTGTAAAGCTGTTTCAAAGTTGTGGAACACAAGCATGTATCTTCGTCGAAAAAGCCTTTTGAAGTAACAAACGACTCAAATCAATCGAGTATAAGCATTAAATTGTAAAATCAAAAGACTTCATTGTTTCCTCCGTGATCTTTTTTCTCAGCAACTTGCACGCAATACAAGCCTCTTGGAAGCTTGCAATACAGCCTTTTGGAAACAATGTAGGCTTTTGTGCTGAATGCTTACGTTTCTTTTAAAAAAATAAGCATACCGGAATAGAAGGAGAAATGTATATAATAAAAAAATTAAATCCAGATCATAAGAATAAAAATATATAATGATAAAAGCCAAAACGTAAAGAAATAATGAATGTAAGAATAAAAGAAATTAAATCATCGAATCTATTCGTATTTCCTTAGAACGAAGATGTGGTAATGAACCAACACCAACTTTAAATTCAATTTCAGAGTCTGGAAAGGCGAATAGAAAATTTGAGTCGCAGAAAATGAGCGAAATCCAAAATCACATTAAAAGTTGCTTTTGAGGTCCACTGTGAACGTGCAAGGGAAATGATATTAGTCCAAGATCAAACCTATAAAAAAGCAGAAAAAAGTGTTGAAGTCCTAATAAATACTATACGAAGATTTAAAAAAGAAAGAAAGAAAATCTGATCGAATTCAGATTTTAACGTCACATAAGAGGTTTTGTTAAAAAGTTTTGTGCTGTCGCTGAACATCTCAGCTTACCAATCTGCTCTTGGACTCACTTCTGCTAACACACTCTTTTTAGCTTTATTATTAAGCACCATTTTCTTAGCACCTACGATGTATAACATTCAAGAGCAAAATAAAAATAAATAAATAAATAAAAAATTTGAAAGTTTTCAGATTTTAAATTACGTTCAGAGGGGCGTTTTTTTAACGTTTTGTGTTTTACCTTTATTTATTAAATACTATGTTCTTCGCACTTAAACCATAAAATTCATTTAACAGAAATTTCGCTAAATAATTTTTAAATGAGCATATCTTTAGACTTTCCGATACACAGTTCCGAGCGCTGGAGATAAAAGGTAGTAGAGTATGTAGTAGAGTGTTGCCCCCCGTAGAGTGTTGCCATTGCTCGCTTTTAAATCATCGAGTTTGTTAATCAAAAATTCTTTAAAGTTTTACAAAATATGAAATAGATAATAAAAACAAATTCCAAATGTGGGCTTCCAGATGCCCATATTTGGATGGAAACGTACGTTATTCAAAACTGGATGGCTCTAGTTCTTTTATCAGCGTTGTTTTATCACAATGCGAGAAACATGCATCCATTTATGCATGTTATTTATTATATTTATCTTCATTATTTAATTTTTTAAATATAACAAAAAGCGGTAATATTTGGTGGCAACATTTTGAAAAGTAAATCGGACATTTATAGTGAACCAACGCAATATGCCAAAACGAAAATAATATTCCTTCAGGGCAAACTGTCCCTTTGGACTAAATATTTTTAAAAAGCAGCGCATCTTTAGAATTCTCCATGAGCGGTCAGTCGTTAAAATTCGTTACCGAAAAAAGTAAAACGTATGTCATGATTTTAGTGAGTCTATGTAATGTCATTTCATAAAAACATTTAGTTTTTTAATTATACATCTCATGATTTAAATCAATCAAATTAAAAAGTAGAAACATATATTTAAGAATTGCGTTTAGTGCTTTTTAAACAGTTGGTTTATGAAAATTTTGTATTTGGGAACTAAACATTTTAGGTTTTGCTGAATGGCAGCACGCTGACGTATGAATGTAATAAGTATTCTGTATGAGGCGGTGACAACACGTTGCTTTCAAATAGCCGAATATGTGGATTAAGATTGAAAGATAAATATTTTACGTTCTGCTGAATGGCGCAGCCTGGAGCGCTGGAGGTAAAAATGTTTATTTCGTATGGTATTGTGACTTTTCTCTTTCAAATTGCTGAGTTTGTCAATTTTTTGATTTTTTCGAAATAGAAAACAAAACTATAAAAAGGAAAACAGAATCAAATTCAAAATTCAAAATTCGTTTTTCGAGGTATTTGCGATCGGGTGGGGGTCTTCATGTATAAAAAAATCAATTGCTCTGGTTATTGTCGTTTTTCTTCCGTTCAAGGAACATTCGTGTGTACAGTCATTCCGATTTTTCATTATTTATTCTTTTTTAAATAATACATTGCGATAACATTTGTTTCAAATTTTGTTTGGTCTCTTTATTATAGAGGCATCTAATAGGTGGACCACCATTGACTCCTATGAAGAGACGGACAAATTACATTCTTGCCTTCTCCGCGATATGAGATTTCCAGAAATTAATTCTATAAATGTAAATTCATGTATTTTAAACAAGTTACTTAAAATAGCAACATAGCGAAGCAGTAATAAGAAGGGGCACTTCCTATGATACTGTTTTGCCATAAATTAATACACACAGAGTGTTTAGTATCTAATTAATAAAGAAAGGACTTATTCAAGGAATAGCTGTGGAACATTTTAACTGGATCGCTTGCTCACGATCTTTTCATCAAATATTTCCATAAGTTTTTATTTTTCAAATGCACGAAATTAGTGTAATAGAAACAGTAGCACCAGGTTTCAGGCTTTAAAAAGTAATTAAGAAAATATGGTGAATAAGTATAATGCAATGAACTCGAAGTTGCTTCTTTCCAAATTTATTACAAAATATTTTTTTTTAATCGTTTCTCATCGTCAGATTTTGTTCTTGATTACATCCCTTCTCGCTTCAGTTTTAAAATATATATTTTTCCGATATTTAATTCCGATTTATTTTTTCCTCTCCTTGATATTAAATTAACTTTCAATTTTTTATTCTACGTAATGGTCATAAAATTTAATGGCATTTGAAATTGCATGAGATTATTTTAGCTTAAGTTTCATCTTATAAAAGTTGTGGAAAACTATTCTAGCATTAAAATTTGAAAGATGAAGATGAAAAAAATGTCATTAGCTGTATATTTCTGGAATTCTCTCAAATTAATGAATATTTCTCATTTTCAAAAGAAATATATTTTTTATTACTGTATGAAATTAAACTGTTCAAATTAATGCAACTTTATTTTTAAATTCTGGAACTTGTTTTCACTGCTTTAAAACATCCCTGAAGTATTAAAATATATTGCATGTATGTCTTTATAATGAGTTGTCTGAATCATTAAAACGAGTGCTTAGACTTCTGAACTTGGAGAGATTTTCTTTGGTTCTTTATTCAATTTAAGAAAAAAACTGCGTGCCAAATCTTGGCTTAAATGGAAAAATTTTCATGTTTTCTCATCCCATTTTTCTCATTAAGTGTATCATATAAATAAATCTACTTTTTCTCTAGAAGTATTTTAATCAGTTATATAATTTTAAAACAATACTTATGATAAAATGCAAGATAGTTAAGGCATAATAAGTGCAGAAACCATTATCTTTCTCTTTTAAGAGTATAAATAAATATAATTATAATAATGTATCAAATTTCTGCGAATTAATTAATAACACATATACGTTTGCAATATTTTATGGTATGTAAATTAAATTTAAATCGTTTTAATTACAAAGATAAATTGGAAGAAAATAAGTTATAAAATTTACAAACATTAAAAGAAAGAATGTCAAGTTGCAAAGACAGCCTTATTCGAAAAAAGAATATCTCAGTCTTTCCGTCATGCTAACTAATTTAGAGCTAAAATCACTTAGATGGAACTCTAATCTATGTATTTATATTGTACGGTCAAGGTAATATTTTCTTGCATAACAAAACCTTACTCGCATATTTCTCTCCCTCGTATTCTAGAAACTTTCTAATTATGCTAGTAGAGTAGAAGATATGGCTAGGCAATAATGTACTTTGTTTAAATGAGAATAATAATAATGAAAATGATATTAGGCTCTGACTTCAAAAAATAGAGAAGCAAGCTCACATTACTTTGAGCCCGAATGCGAATCCTGGAGAATGCACGGATGTTTATAAGTGTGTAGGGTCTTTACGGTACAAAAGTACTTTAAATACCCTTGAGCTGAAAATCCCTTCGGGAGGGGGTGAAATGGTAAGAGAGGAGGGAGATCCTTAGATGCGTCTCTCACGAGAGTCACTTAATTTACCCAAGGCTGCAGCTAACGACAGAAGCAAACGTTTCCTGACTGCTAGAATATAATATGCAAACTGATATAGGATGCGATATGCCAACGTATATAGGAAACAAGACGTTAAAGTTCTATTTCATTATAATATCCTATATATCCGCATCGCCCTCTAGTTATTTTTACTTCATCTTTTTCGACACACCTTTTAGAAATGTCTAATTTAACATATGAAGGTCTAGGAATGTACAGACAACAAAATACTTAGTTTTAATGAAAAAAAAAATCTTATATGGACACCACATGACTTTATTGTACGGCTGATTACGTTACACACATCTTATGTTGCACTTAATTTAAATTTATTTCCTAAAATTATTCTAGCCTAATTTAACCTATCCCTCAAGGTAAGTTGAAAATGACATCAAATATTGCAAATTTTTAAAGTAAATATCCCAGTCAATTTTTGTCTTGCGGGAGTCAAACTTCTTATAATTTCATTTTTTCATAATAACAAAACTTCCCCAAATACAAGTATAGGAAACAGGAGACTAATCTAACTTTAGAAGTTAGATTTCGTTATTTGACCAAATATTATTTTTTATTTGACATTCTCAAAATATTAATATTTTAGTCATTTAAAACACTTGTGGAACTGGAAATGTGTATATAAATTTAGTGCTGTCAATTGCAGGAAAATAAAAGATGCAAAACTAGATGTTATACCAGCTCTCTATATAAAATTTGAACGATCTACGTTTGATTGCTTTTGAGTTACGCGAGATATATACGTACGTACGTACAAACGTCAAGAAAAAAGTCTCTTTTGAATCCATTTTAAATCCACTTTGCAAACCGGTTTGGAAAACAAAAGTCATTTATTCTGTCCTTAAGTACAGACAAAACTCAAAACACTTGCCTAAATGGATTAGGAAAAGGTCAAACTGGATATTTCTGTTGAAATATGATACCCGTAATTTTTAATAATAATTATTAAACGGTTGAGTTTAATAGACCATGATTTGTATATTACAGATTGTGATATCAGTTTTAAACTTCTCAAGTAAAAAAATAATTAACCACTAATTCATTAATGATATCCTAAAATAATAATTTAAAATTAATGCTAAAATGTAGCTATTTAAGGAATTTTAAATTTCATTTTAAATTTTTTTATAAAAGTATCTTAGAATTACGTTTTTTATGAAATTTTATGTCTTACAAACAACTATTCAAGCTGTGTTTGTTTAATATTCTTCAAAAGCAGTTTTCAATTGTATTTTCCATTTCATAAAACTGCTGATAGTTTTTTTTTATTAGCAGCTTTTAGTTCAAGAACTTTTCTTAGAGTTTTCAATGCTTTTCTATATTCAATAGTTGATGACATGCCATCACTTTTTTCTGCGTTACTTAGTTGTCAGTTCCTCCAATTCTCTTAAGACTTAAGTCAGCCAGTTTTCATACACATTGTCTCAATATTGTTGTGAAATATTCTAAAGATAAATCTTCGTAACTTCTCTCACTGATGTCTGAAACATTAGCTATAGTTAGCAGTTCCTCTGAGATTTCTTCTACATAAAAGTCGTTACGTAAATTCCCCGTTTTGCATAAAGATGCCGAAGATTTGTTTCATTCGTAGCTTAATTAAGTAATCCGTAAATGAAACGAAAATCGACTATCTATAAGGTTACTCGCATCTTTATAAAAAATGAAATGGGATAAGATAAGGACGTCAACGATAATTTTCAAGCCAGCACTCTTCCTCATACCATGGCATCGTTATAAAGATTTCTGTCTTTTCGTACAGCAGTCGTCTTGAGGAAAAGTGCAGCATCTTTATGCAGAGGCACTTGTATTAAGGCTTCCCCGATAAAGCCACGTCCACGGTACGTTAAATGGATGAATTACGAAAATCTTTGATACATACAAAGTAGAATATTCTTCTTCTAAAGAATCTTTATTTTCCGATTTTGAGTACAATAAGCAGCGTGGATGAGTTTAATAAACAGCGATTTTTCAATTAATCAGAACGTATCTGTTTTGGTTACTGGAAATTTTAATGTAATAAGCGTCAGAGTTTATTATCCAGTGAGTTTAATAAGTGTATGTTACTGTGTATGAAACTTACTGTGTTTAAGCAGCTGTTACTGTGTATAAAACTGCTACTGTGTATAAAACTATAAGCGGCTGTTACTGTGTATAAAAAGCAAAGAATAGAGTTGAAACTTAAATCAAATTACTAAAAATGCTAATCAAAACAAAAGATGTAAATTCCGTGTACGTTAAGTTTGTACGTTAAGTACGTTTGGCTCAGTTGGAAAAGTATAATTAATTAAATATAAAAATGCATTTGTATGACTACAGTTTTGATAAAGCTGTTTTATCACTGTAGGACTCAACTTTTTTCAAGCGGTGGTAGAATCTAACAGCGATACTGTTACTTTATCTGGCACACTCAAGATATTTCTGTTCGTCTAATACTATCTGAGGCATCGAATTCAATTGTTTAAAATTATTTGAACATCTAAAAATGGAAACGCCTCCTTTACATGTTCATTCAAACAAAACAAAAGTAAAATAAATAAAATAATTCAAACAGAAAATCAGTGATTCACAAATTTCGGTAAGTATGCAAGAAAAAAATCACTAAATACCCGAAAAGAAAGTTTAAACGTGATAAACCATCAAAAGTGGCAAAAAATAGTATTTTATACAATCTTGAGTAAATTAAATTAAACTATCATAAAAGTTTAATCTATACTCGCATCAGTTTTGAAAAAGGCGCAAATAAATAAGCCAGGAAAATTATTACTTACTCTTAAGCAGTAATCTGAAAGAAATGTGTATAGAAAATGGAGCCAGTAAGAATGGAAAGCAGTTTTACAACTGGAGATTTTTAATCTCCCCATATATATATATATATAATATTATAAGCTAGGTTGTAAGTACAATACTAAAAAGACAATTTTGGTCAAAATCTTTTGCGCAATATGCTGCAAAATTAAGGAAATGAGAAGAGAAATAGTAGTTAGCTCGCCAAAAAGTTACCAGGAGCTGTGGCTCCAAGAAAAGTTTCAACACAGTTAAAAAAAAAAAATGACATTGAATGAGGTGAAACATTAGGCTACATGTGTAATAAAATGTAAATTATAAAACACAGTAAAATGCTAATAGTTGGAAACAAGTTAAAGGCAAAAAATAAAACATAGTAAAAAACCAATCGATGGAACAAGTTAAAACATATAAAAAATTTAAAACATATAAAAAAGCGGAAAATGGTAAATTAGCTCAATTCGAGGTCCAACCTGGCTTTTCAAGGGAAATTTCTGGTTGAACGTTGAACCAAGCTAACTCCATTACGCGTTTCGTCGAAACAGACAATTGAAACTATGCGTTACGAATTTTTTTTTAATTAATTAGATAAACTGTCCTAAAAATTTTTTTTTAGTCTCAATTCTCTGTTCGAATTTTCCGACGCGTCCGCACATATTGACACATTAAGGTGTAAAAAATGTAAATGCAACTCCGATGTACAGCAAAAATAAAAATAAAAATAAAAATAAATAGCGGTCTGCTATTAGTCAAAATATACAATAACTTACGGGCTGGACCTGCAAGCTTAAAGAATTAAAACTTTATAAACTTTATAAATGAATCTGAAATAAATTTAAAGGAAAACTACCAGCGTGGGTCTTGCTAAGACCAAGAAAAAATTTTGTAAAAGAAACATAAAAAACAGACCTCTGGCTATTCTGCCTTCTCTATTGTGGAGTAAAAACAAAAAAGGGGTTGTAATTCCCTTCCGTGCTTTTCAACGCTCTTCAACTTGTCGTGTGACGTAAGAAGGGGGAAACAAAGTCACTGGGCAACAGCCAATGTCAAAAGACTGTCCGTTGGCGCTAACCCGCTCAAAAGCTAAAGGGAGTCGAAAGACGTGGAAAAAGTTCAAAATGGCGTCAGTCAAGTTGTTTTAAGAAGAACTGCTGCAAAAAGTGAAAATGGCTAATTCAGGTAAAATTACTTAACATGGCCACAAAAGTAAGAGAAAAATGGAAAAAACAGTCATTTGTTAATAAAAGTCGTAATTCTTCAAGCTAGAGGGCGATCAAGCTTCACGAAACTAAAAGGCCCGTTTGTTAATAACATGATTAGAATTGGCCATCAAAGTAATTTAAAACTATTTAAACAATAGTATTAAAAGTATTGTGCCAAAATTTTTTGGAGGAAAGAAAACGTAGTGACAAGAATTATCTGTACATTTATACATTAGATTCTCAGAATCAGCCATCCATTGTATATCGTCCCATTGGGCTTTAAGTATAAAATATCACTATCTAACTCAAAAAATCTAAAAATTGGTAAGGCTAATGCCAGATTTTTTAAGGTATTTTTAATTATTTTCTGAGGAATTAGGTTATTTTTCAAGATTGTCACGAAGTACAGTATTTCTTCTTGAAAGTGTTTTGCTGTATTGCAGATTCTTTTTATTCTAAGTAGCTCTGAATAAATTGTGTTTAGGATGACTCTTTTGGAAATATTTGAATTCGAGTTGGTTAATTTTAGTGTTGAAAAAATGAATTTTCTTCTTTTGTCGTAAACTTTTAATAAATTGTAGTCAATAATACGTAAATCAAGGTAGACTACATTATGTTGCACCGTATTTGTATCGTTTAGTTTTAAGCATGTAGGGTAGATATTAGCAACTTCTATTTTGTTGTAGTTGTTAAAGGCAATGACATCATCAATATATCAATAGATGTGTTGGTAAAATTTATGTTCTTCTTTACTATAAACGGATAAAGGTCAATTCTTTTGTAAAAAGGAATAATTCACAGACAGAACTTAAAAAATTACCTCCCATTGGAATTCCCTGTATTTGTTTAAAGAATTACCTCCCATTGGAATTCCCTGTATTTGTTTAAAGATGCTATTGTTAAATTGAATAAAATTATTGAAAAGCACGCTTGAGAGAAAAAGTTGCCATTTTTCGGTATTTATTATTGTAGAAATTTGTGGAAATAAATCAGGAAGAGCAAGTAAACTTATATAAATTTCTTCAAGTGGTAAAGTAGCATAGAGGGTTTTCAAAGTCGTAGCATTGGATATGTTCTATTTTAAGTGTATTTACAGCTTTTAGAACTTGTTCGTTACTTGAAATCATCCAGTTGCAATGCAGATCCTTAAAATCATAGTTATTAATGAGATCACGTATTAGGCGAAGTTTTTGTGCAAAAAGACAATCTATTTCTTTAAGATAACTTTTGGTACTATTGGCAATGAACCTGAATTTGATCGCAGACTTATGAAATTTTGGTAGTGCATAGGAGATTTGCAAATCTGTTATTGTATTTCCGGGGATGTATTTTAAGTCTTTTATGTAGTGCATTAAATTTATTGAGAAGAATCTTAGTGCTGGTAGTAATCTTTGGTAGGTGCAAGTGTTATTCAATTCATTATGCAGAAGGTCGAAGTAAAACTTTTTTCAAATAACACTAAAATTGTTGCTAGCTTTGTCAGTCTTCGTGATGTTAAAGTGATCTTGCAGTTTTTGAATAAGATTTTCTTGTTGCTTTTTACTGTGCAAAGAATTGAAATAAGGTGTCTTGAAAAGCAAAAGTTGAAATTCTTTAATTAGTGCAACTTTCCATTCAAGAAAAGTAGTACTAGGTAAAGTGGATCTATAACTAGCTAAAATGATAAATTTATCAAGATCATTATTGAATTGTTTGAGGCAAAAGTGCTTATTAATACTGAAAGTAGGACGAAATTTGGTGCCAAGTTGCATAAGGGCTCGCAATTCTAGGTCTTCAATAATATTGAGATCTCCAGTAATAACATGTTGGTGGAAAGGATCGACATATTTATTGTAAATAGGAAGTTGGCGATTACATATGCTATCTTCTTGAATAACGTGGTGGTTGATAACAAGTTGACCTAAGGTCTTTTCAAATTTAAAACAGGGCTTAATTTGAAGTAGTTGGTAAGAAAGCAAGTGTTGATATTTTTTAAAAATGCTTGGAATTTTTAACTGATCGTAAGAAGGGTGCTTGAACTGTATAGTACAATTTTTTTTTTGTGTGTGAAAAAAATTACTATTCTTTAGTTTAAAATTGCAAAAGTCAATTATCAGATCTTTAACTATTTGGAAACATTGAGATTGTTGATCAATTATTTTAATTAGATTCCATAAGGTAGTATTCTTAAAAGTATGAAAACGTTTTATGGCATTTTTAGCGAATTCTTTATGTTCAAGGTAGAAATTAAGATTTTTAACAATTAATTTCAGATCTTGTGTTGAAAAAAAAATTTTGTTATTGGAATCACCTCCTCTTGATCCTCTGGTAGTAATATTACTAAAAAATCTAAATTGTCCATATATAGTGACTTCTGACTGTCTATTGGTGGTATTACTTAGATAGGCATTTAGTCCGTAAGGATACAGTGACTTTTTTTTAAGTATGTAAATGGACTCCTTAAACAGTCTTAGTTTGGTGTTCGGTACAATAGCTAACACATTAATTTCTATGCTATCAAAATTATGTATATGATAATGCTCAAGAATTGCAGTATGCTGGCTATCTTTTGTGAGATTATTGTTGTTATTTTTAAATTTTTTAATATGAGATCTATTAATTCTGAGGTTTAGAAGGTTTTTTGTTTGACTTATATGCGTGAGGGAACATTCTTTACATGTTATTTGGTAGATACAATTCTAAGTCTTTCATAGTGATTGTATTTTACTAGAATTAGAAGGAGGAGGAGTAGCATTAGCCTTACATGTTTTTCAAAGCATGTTGCTTCATTTAATTATTTCTATGTTATTGATCTGAGCCAGTAATTGAAAGTAAAGAGGGAGCTAGCCTGCTTTACAGTGTTTTTTTGAAAGGAAGACTAACCTATCGTAAAAGTGGAACTGTAAACAGTATTCGGTAACTCATTAGCTAAAGCTTAAAAAACTTAAAAAAACTAAAAGCCATCTAAAACATTCTGAAACTTTTTGCGCTTATAGCTGCGAAAAAGAAATAATATTATAAGCTAGGTTGTAAGTACAATACTAAAAAGACCAATTTTGGTCAAAATCTTTTGCGCAATGTGCTTCAAAATTAAGGAAATGAGATGAGAAATAGTAGTTAGCTCACCAATATATTTATATATATATATATATATACAGGTTGTTTCAGCAATTCGATTACAAACTTCCAGGAAAGGCAGAGTACACCTAGAGGATGGAAAATCACATAACAATGCAGGTCCCAAAACGCTTTCCTGGCGCAGTAGTGCCAACAGAATAAACAAGAAAAGATGGATATAAATAGGGTGAGAAAACATGTTTATTATGCTCAGTGCAGCTAAAATACTGAGAATGTTAAATTTTTGCATACATTAATAGTCTTGATGTGCATCTCCACCTGAATGCAACGTATCCTTAACATTGGATCACGAAGGGTGGTCCGGTGTATTGACAAGCAAGATCTCTCAACCTCACTTGCATCGACTACTTTCTGTTGGAGCATGTGAAGACAATGGTGTACGAAACCCCCGTTAACAGTGCTCAGGAACTTGTTGCACGCATCGTGGCAGCTGCTGGGGAAGCTCGGGACACGCTAGGTATTTTCCTGAACATCAGATCTTCTATGCGCCAGAGATGCGAGGCCGGCCTCATGGTCCGGAGTCGTAATTTCGATGTCGTATAATTTAATTATTTCTTTGATGACAATTGTTGTCGAATTTTATTTTCATTTCTTGGTTTCTGCTGCACTGAGCTTTATAAATGTTCTCTCAACTTGTTCGTGCCCATCCTTTCTTGCGTTTTGTACCGTCACTACTGCGTTAGGTAGCGTTTCTGATCATACAACGTAATTTTCCATTGTCCAGG
The DNA here is from genome assembly GCF_044657685.1 of Stegodyphus dumicola. NCBI lineage: Eukaryota > Metazoa > Arthropoda > Arachnida > Araneae > Eresidae > Stegodyphus > Stegodyphus dumicola. Next base: position 89,143,433 of record NC_140772.1, on the reverse strand, counting down.
TCTACTCTGTCTCTCCAGAAAGTTTGTAAACGAATTTCTGAAACACCCTGTATGTATGTATTTATATACGAAATACAAAGAGAAACATAGTAATATGCCAAAAACAAAAATTAAATCAATCCTGAGCTAGAGCTGCAAGATTGAAGTAAATTTAACTTAAAGCATCCAAAATTAAAATTAAATTGGAATCAGAACAAGGCAATTCCAATATTAAAAATGCAACAATGGAAAAATGGTCTAACATTGTAGCTAAACAAAATCAAAATTAATAAAAGAATTCATCAGCAGAATAAACCGAAAAATAAAAATGCAAATTGGTAATAGAAATAAAAATAAAAATTAATCTTTTTTTTTTTTTTTTTTTTTTTTTTATGAAACACCAATTCAGAACTCCTCAGGGGAAAATGAATTACAGTTTCGTAATTCATTAATTACAGTTTCGTCGATTAATATGCTTCGAAAACATGTTTCATTCTTCTGAATCATTTGAGATCAAAACCGATAAAAGATTCAATTAAATTTTCTATAAAAATATTAAAATTCAATTAAAACCGAAAGATCGAATATCAATTACAATCAAAATTTTCCCTACACTCCTGTAGGGAAAATTCTTCCAAGTGTTCGAATACGTGTAGGGAAAATTTTGAATATATTTGAGTTTCGATCTTTAGGTTTTAAATGAATTTTGAAGTTTTCATGAAAACTTTAAATGAATCTTTTATCGATTTTTGATCTCAAATGATTCAGAAGACCGAAACATGTATTCGAAACACATTAATCGACTTTTATGAAACTTTAATTCATTTTCCCATGTTGAGTTCAGAATTGGGGTTTCATACAAAGGAGATTAATTTTTATTTTTATTTTTATTACCAATTTGCAATTTTATTTTTCAGGTTTATTCTACTGACGAATTCTTATATTAATTTTTATTATGTTTAACTACAATGTTAGACCTTTTTTACACGGTTGCATTATTAATATTGTTAGAGAATTGCCTTGTTTTGATTCCAATTTAATTTTACACTTGGATGCTTTAAGCTTACATATATGCGAAAAATGTATTCAGAACTCATTAATCAACTTGGTTTAAGGATTCAAAACCCTCTTTCCTCGACAAGTTCTGTTTGAAGCGGTACACAGAGAAGATTAATATTTTTTTTTTTTTTTTTTTTTGTATAAATTTCTGTAATTTTTTTTAAATGTTTCTCTTTTCTCATATTAATTTTCCGTTAAAGATTACGTTTTTGAAAGATTCATTAATTTGCGTTTGCCCATTGTGGTAAATTTTTACCCGGAGACGAAGAATTAAATCTTCATATGAAAGAACAAAATTTTATTCACTTTCGTTTCGACATTTACTTTTTGATTTATATATATATATACACACACACACACACACACACACACACTGGTCATTAAAATTTAAGGATAATTACAGAAATAAAGCATAACAGGTACTTAAGAAAAAAATTATTAATACAAATTTGTACAAAATCGTCAATTAACATTAATTTCCATACTTGGCAGTTGATTATTCACAAAAATTAAGTCGCCTCTTGTGGATTTTTTTTCTTTAATATGGCGTACGGTGACCTGGAAAATATATGCGAACTTCACATCTTGATTTCATAGACTTTACAAAAGTGTTGATCAAGTCTTGTGGAATTGCACGCCACTCTTCTAAAAGTGCACGTTTTAGCCCCTGGAGTGTCCGGGGAGTGTGTCTGACACTACATATGATCGATGAGGCCGAACATTGTGAGCCATTAGCAAAAGGTCTGGGCCAACAGCAAGCTTAAACAGTCTAGCTGTGGGTTCCAGGGCCTCTTTCACGTATTTCTGAGCGATTACAGAAACTCTTTGAAAGATATATGGCTCAGTGCGCCCATTTGTCATGATTCCTCTCCAATCCGTTACACGGCAGTCACGGAAATGGGGCATTTCGCGGATAAGGGAAGGGAAGTTGCGTGTTCCTTCCTCTCTCCAGATCGAAAGACGTCTAGGATCACTGTTCATATCTGGACTGGTCAGTAACAATACACAGGCCCAGTGATCTTGGCTGCATTGAACAGGGTTAACTCCAGTTTAAATGGCCCCTCTGGAAGCTGGATTGAGTGGGACACAAACCATTGGCTTTCCCTCATACAGTGCGACCTCGTTAAGCCTTCGTGCAGCAGTAGAATGGCTAATTCGAGTTCCTGTGGCAGCCTGAAAGTCTAAAACCAAATAACTTGTAGACGCTTCGGGGTTTCTTCAAGCCGTCAGCGAAAGAAAGCAGTCATCTGATGTACCTTTTGCTCTTGGTCGAACTTGATCAGGGTGTCTATCAACTGAACCTATACTTTAAAAGCCGCTCCAAACTGTCGATATGACGCTTCGAGGGATATTCAAACCTTGGGTAGCCTGCATTTGTGTTTGCCTCCCTCGATTCTACCAATTATTCTTCACTTTTGACCTTCACTTAATTGATGCCTTTGAGCCATAACTAGTAAATACTGATCACGTTCAGGAACCACATTCACTTTAAATAACACTACAGACAGGAATTCCAAAATGCGTCCATTGCGCACCATATTGTGAAGCACCGAATTTGCATATTTTCGGCGCTAACGTATGCGCGGAAGTGCAGTTTTGTGTTCAATTGTATTTAATTTACATAAATAATTACAGTATTGGGCACTGATTGAACATAAACTTAGTGAGCATATTTTTTCTCATTATTCTTTAATTTTGATGATCAGTGTGTATATATTTATTGCTTTTTCGTTTACGAAATGTTAAAAAGTACTATTGCTTTTAAAATTATAGCTTTCAGTTTGCTATTATTTCTTCTCTGGGACTTTAATGATATAAATTTAGTACATTTATTGGAATTCATCATTGCTTAATTAAATTTTTCGGAAGAAGAAAATGATCAGGGATAAAACATTTTTAACATAAAAATTTAACTTTCTGTAACAAAAAAGAACGACATTGCGCGACATATAATATAATGAAAAAGATAAAGGTTTATCTAAATTTAGAGCCGCTTTTATTAGTATTAATGCTCTGGAGTTATTTATTCAATGTCCTGTTTTGTTGTAGCTTTATTGATTCTATGTATCACCACCAAAGTTAGCTGGTAAAGATCACGTTTGACAATTAATTACTCTGCTATGTGCTTCGAAAAACTAAAAGTTACACCGGTTGCTTTAACGAGCGAATTTTTTCATCTCACATTTGTTTCTGTTTCGTATCATAAGCTTGAATTTTATGAACACGGCTTCATAAATACATTAGGAAAATGTATATAAAGTTCTAGAGTTTTAACTTGGATAGCTATTGAGAATTTATTCGAAATCACATAATCTTTAAAATAAATATCTAATTTACAACTAAATGATAATAAACTTGAAAATACACCTATATGAAATATATAAATATAACTTTATACAGTATAAAAATGTAGCTATATATAAATTAATCATACGTTTAAAACTGCACAGTTTTCATGTAAGATTCAATGTCAGCAAGAGTGCTTCAAAATCTTTATTAAGCTCTCTGTCAACAACGAACAATTAATACGCATACACATTAAACGAATTTCCGTGTGTATATTAAAATAAATAATTTTAGTATTTTTAGCCCAGGGCTATTAATTTCGTTTTGCCATTTAGCGTCGGAAACTTTAATGTTCGTTTCACATTTCAAATTGTTGCCACCAAATATTATCGCCCTGTGTTATATTTATTTCGGCTTTTGGAAGTCCAAATTTGGAATATGGAATTTGTTTTATTATTTGTTTCATATTTTGCAAAGCATTTATGAGTTTTTGGTTAAAAAACTCAGCGATTTCAAAGAGAGCAAAAGCAACACTATACCGAAAAAAAAAAAAAAACATTTTTATCTCCAGCGCGCGAGACTATGTATCGAAAATTCTGAAGAAATGCTCTTTTAAATGTTTTGTGACATTGATGTTGAAGATTCAAGTGCTAGGCACACATGGAAGCAGGAACCTGGTCTGAAAGCCGCATCCTGTATAGAACAGGTAGGGAAATAGCATGACTTTCCTGATATAACGTAAGGTGATATTGAGAATTTGAAGAACAATTCTCGTTGACGCATAGATAAGTCTTTGCATAAACAAACGAAGCTATTCTGATAAGGCTGCCAAGGTGTTAAAAATATCGCTGTTGAACTGAATTTTATCATTTAAGTGCAAAGAATATGATATTTAATAAATAAAGGTAACACACAAAGCGTTAAAAATACGCCTCTTTGGGCGCAATCTAAAATCTGAAAGATTTCAGTTCTTTTCTTTTCGTTTTTGTTTTACGCTTTTATATTATGACTAATGAATTCAAATAATTCCTTAAGTTTTAATTAATGTTTTAATTATTTCTAATCTAAAGAAAGCCTTTTATTTCTTTCAGTCAATATGACATTTTATAGAAAGTTATAATGAAGGAATTTATGTTAAATTTAATATGAGTGAAGAACAGTAGTAACAAAAGAAAAATTTATTGTCCCGATAATTATTCAAATTAAACTCAAATCCAAAAATAAAGCTTTGATGTTTTTATTTTTGAAATTTCTAACATTTCAGTATTCGAGTATAAAATCTTGTTAGTTTGTGAGTAAAGTAATCTTAATTATAGATATTTTCCTTAACTCTCTAGAAAACAACTAATTAAAACACTTCTTTATTGGCTTTATCAATTTTCTTCTTCTTTTTACTTTATTTTATTTTTTTTAATTACTTTTGAGGAATTATGATGCAACAGAACTTTAATTGAGCTACTACTAAAGTTCAAGTAACTTACCAGTTAGTTTGTCAAAACAATATTCAACTTTATGTTGCGCTTTAAATCAAATCTATAATTACTTAGGTACTAAAATTCGTGAGAACTTTTAGTTTATTTTCTTGACATTGAAAATCTTGATTTTCATCTTTCATTCTCATCTATTCAATTTGGCGTCTTTTGTGTCCTCGAGAATTCAACAAATTTTCCAAATCACCACCTTGTCACCTGATATCGTTTGTTTAAAAGCAGATTAAACGCAATAATAGTAGTAGATTTCCTACTGCAATAAACAATAAACTCTCTAAAATTAAAAATTTAACGACACACGGGGAAAAAAATGGTCATTACCAGTTGGCCCATGGTACATCGCTGGTGTCCCCCATAGTTTTACCTGTATCTGTATCTGATGGCAAACGTACTAAATTTATCCTCTTAATCCTGTCTCATTTGTTCGTCTCTTTCATAGTTGTCGGATTTGATTACTCACTCCGTAGCATAAAGACGGGCTGTTGTAATGTCCCGCGACACCGGCGATTTTGTAACGATGCTTCCTCATAAAGGCCCACCAGCGGCCGAGCGGTAAAGTCGCTGAACACTGGTAGTTTGGTCCGAGGTTCGAATCCCGCGAACGGGCTGGCTGCATGGGCGTTTTCGTGGTTTTCCCCATGTGTAACGTGTATACGAGCCAGTTTCCCTTAGAAAGTCCTCCACGAAGGCATCCCTTCCCTTAGGCAGATAGCCCTCGAGGCTTTGCCATAATCACACACACACGCTTCCTCATAAAGATCCTGGCACCTTCATGGAAGTCAACGACTGTTCGCCTATACAAAAACCTTCACATATACATTCGACTATCTTGCATCTTGATGAAAGTTGTACCTTGTATAATATAAACTATACTTCATAAGAGTGCTTTGCACTGTTGTGATTTTATACTGGGGAACCTCTGTATTCTGGATAAAACTGGCCGATTTGCTAAAAGATACCAGCAATTTTTATTCAACTTGGCCACGTCAGTCAGACTAGTTTTATTCGTCCAGTACCAATCTATGCCAGTCTTGCATATATGCGTTTCATTTTATTCTGTAATTTTTTTAATTATAAAATTATTTTGTTTATGCGAGCCTTTTAAATCTTTATACATATCAGAAATTAATTTTGATAATTAATTAATTAAGTCAAAGGATAATAACCATAGTTTTAAGAACTTTTTAAAATCTAACCCAGTTGGTAGGATCTAGCCTTTTAAAGGGCTTTACTTTGGAGGCACCTCATAGGTGAGCGACCGTTGCTTCCTATTAAACTGACGAATAAATTGCACCTATGTCTTCTTCGGTATGGCAATGAGACTCACTAACTATTTTCCCGTCTGGGCGGCAAATTTTTAGAACTTTAGTCATTGAAATTAAATTGCAGCTTCCTTTACTAATCTGCCGCATTTTTCTTCATAAATTGTCAAATTCTAAAGTAACTGTAAGTAGCATTTACGTGCAAGTTCTTTGCAGTCGTCACGCAGCAGCAAAGTGATTATTCTAACTGATGAATTGCTTAATGTAATCACGAATACAAAGCTGGTGATTACTAAACTTTCGATTTACATATAGACAAAGGTTTCTGATAAGTTAGCCTGGACTTAGGAAAACTCACCTCAGCAATAGCTATTTTTTAAGGATATGATATGTATTATCATTTCTTTTTCAGTTTAGTCTATCATCATTTGCATTGAAATTTCTGCATTATTAATATGTATTTTGAAGTAATATTTGGGACTCTTAAAATAGATATATTTTTTCACTATGAAATTTATTTTTCTCATTAGAGAATACATCAACTTTAATAGAGTAAACTGCATTATTCAATTATTTCTTTCGATCGAATAGTTAATCCGTTCTTTTACATTTTTTATTTATTTTAAATAGTTGTTGACATTTCATAAAGTATTAAAATATTGAGAATATTTAATAAATCTTTTATGTTATCTTAATATCACCAACAAATACATCTATTTAAACTATAACGGTTCAAATCAATTTTTCACCAATGTGATCAATCGATATTATTTTCAGAATACTGAAGGTCTGTTTGCTACTATCAAGAGATGTCCACAGAGGCCAGTATATATGCCTGCCTCTTACAAACAAGGTATAGTAGTTACTTATATGTGTATTTTCAGAGGGCTCCTTATTCTTATTATTAAGAATTATTTACCTCTACTTTTTTTAGTAAATAGTTATATATCCGGAAAGTAAACTATTAATATATCTCTAAATTGTATTTAGTAATCTGTGAAGTTTGTAAGATTTATCTTAATTTTTAGTTGAAAGTTACTTTCCTATCTTCCTGAATTTCAGCTTACAACTTCCGGCCAGAACGTATTTTCAGAATCGCGCTTGAATGCAAATAAGGGGAAGAAGCATTTAACTCTGAAGTTCTACTGACCTCGTTAGAGAGCCAGAGATTCTGACTAGCGCGCGTTCGCCTTTTAGGCTACTCTCTCTCTCTTAAGCTATTTTTACGGCCGTACTTTAGACCCTTGATAGCTTCGCCGTTAGTTAACGTTAAGGGGCCAACTCTGTGAGAATCTCGATAGCTTCGGCTATATCTTTTTAGTTAAGATTAGTCAAGTCTTACTTCTTAGTTTCCTGAGTTCAAGCCCGAGTGGAGGCTTTATTCTAACTCCAAGCAGGAGTAGTCTGTTAAACTTTATTTGGAATAATAAAGGGTAATTAACTCTTTTCGAGTTTCTGTTCTCTGTCTATTGAACTAAATAATAGTTGTGCAATGTTTAAGACAGGTAGTCTAATTGAATACATCTTAAAGCCTGGATTGACTGGTCTTAAACTCACTGATCCTATTTAACAAACGAACCAAATAAAGTATGTTTTTATTACTACAAATATGATTCTGTAAAACCTTTTAGTAAAATATGTAAAATTAAATATTTTATATGGACCAAAGAAAATTTTAATTACTAAGTGTTCGTCATACCAGGGGTCTCAAACTCAAATTTTGTGGGGTAGGCCTGCATAATCTGTAAACAACTAAAGGGCCAGAACTTTTGTTCTCCCCCCCCCCTTTTTTTTTTTTTTTTTTTTTTTTTTTCGTTTTTACAAAATAAGGGGAAAATTATCAACAGAATAAAAAATATTTAAATTTAATTTTAAATTTCGCTCACTTAACATTTATTAAAACATATCATCATATCATAAACACTAAAAATAATATCATAAAGGAAAAGTTCAAATTTATATTTATTTTCTCTCTGAAATCTGCAAATCACTTTTTATTCAAGCATATTGACATCTACGTATTATAATAGTAAAATATCATTCCTTTAAAATAATTCTAACACGTTTAATTAATCATTGAATAAGTTTAACTAATTAAACTAATTCGAGGACAAAACATGAGAATAATAAATGACAATCCAGTTTCATTCTCTTAATTTGGAAAAATTTCTTTTCTCATAAATAAAAATACATATGTTTGAATGTAAATAATTATAAACGTCTTTGTTTCTTAATAGCGTTTCGATTCCGATAAGGTTTATAGCCTTGGAGAGAAATATCTTCGAGACGGATTGTAGATGCTTATCTGTGAATTTTTTTTAAGGATATGATATGTATTATCATTTCTTTTTCAGTTTAGTCTATCATCATTTGCATTGAAATTTCTGCATTATTAATATGTATTTTGAAGTAATATTTGGGACTCATTAAATAATATTTAGTAATATTTGGGACTCATTAAATTTCTTACTCATTTTTATCTGTGAAAATAAATTGTTTACATAAAAATGTATTTCTAAACAATGCGATTATTCTTAGCGGAAAAATTCGTAGCAGAACTTACATATTTTTTGGAGAGTTCAAATAAAATTTAATCCAATCTGTATCTTCACATTTTTAATAAGATTTGTATCATACGTAAATTGATTATCTCCATTTATAGTTTTATGGTGAGTTATTTATATTCGTTTATAATGGAAATGAAAATAATATTCTCGAACTTCAAAGCACTAAAATTAACTTTTAATTAACTTTTGATTCCCTATTCCTTTATACAGCAGAACAACACTCAGTCTATTAAAATGGGATTCGACCTGTTCGTAAAACTGAAATGATGCATTGCAGTCCCCCCCCCCTTTTGTTTTTCAGATACATCATCATATAAAGTAAATTTATTGAATAATTATAACATGTCTATTATTAAAGGAAAATAAAACGCCGAATAACCATTAATTTAGAGTTCAAACAACATCATAAAAAAAGAGAGAGAGACTTAAACACAGCTACTGGCGCAATCTATTGATGAAAAATTAAAACAGCTGTAATATCATTTCTTTAAAAGCTGAGGTTAAATTCGCCCTTAGCTGTTAATGAAATTACTTTTTTTGTTGTTTTCATGTTTTGTCAATAGATGGCGGCGGTAGCTCTGTTTCCTTTTTTCTTATGAAATTTTCTCGGATTTTGTAGTCTATGACTTTCACTGATATCGAGTAAGTACACCCTTGTTTTACATCATTCTTACTCATGCAGCTGAAGAAATAGATTCTGTAGTTAAACTTCCCAAATTAGTTCCTCAAATTTATTAAAATTACCACTTATTCCTATATTTTGAACAACATATTAATTATACACCTTATCAGTAAATGGATTACTTTTTGCACAATTAAAATGTAACTATGGGAAATAGAGAATTATCTTTTGATTTTTTTACTTCTTAAATTCCTAATTTATTTTTCCTTTAAAAAACCTCGAATAGATTATAACGAGAAAACACTTTTAAAGCATATTTGAGCAGCTGCTGTAAGAAACCCTCTCTTTCCACTCCACAAAAACAACGTTTAAATTAAATTTCCTATGATCTAAAATAGTCTGATTCTCGTTATATTTGAAATCAACACTGTTCATGCTACCTGGAAATATGTTACTTTACTTTATTACCTTATTATATGTTACTTTATTATGTTACATATTTTCATATTTAGTTATGCATTTGAACTTTTATTACTCTATGATCAGAAATTTAATGTTTTAGAAGCATTTATCTTTTTGGGCAAAGTTTTGCTACTGAATCTAACTGTAATTTCTGTTAACAGAATATTTACCATTGAAAGTTGGTAATGTGTTTAACAGTGTTTAAGAGGTAAATAATTCTTTTATGTATATGAAAGTTATTTGAATGCCAATTGGCAAAAACGTTTCCGGAAATTTAAATTTTTTAATTCACTAATTCTTCTCAATAAATTATATAAGGAGTTTCGCTGTGGAAATAACTACAAAAATATTATTTTTTAGGTTCTGATGGTAATGCGCAGATGGCAGCACCTGATAACACCGGACACATCGATTCTAATAACTCTGACAGATGGCGACACCAAGCAACTAGCGGACACAAACCATTACGATGACAATGTGTAACATCTCATAAGGAAACTTCACTCTGTACATTGCCATTACGAGAAACTTTCATCTAAATGTTCAAAATGTTTGCTCACGTTACGCCCTGCCAAAGTTGATTTCTACGCTAGGAAATGTTATTTATCATGTATATCTGTTGACATAAATTTATTTCAAATCGGACGTTCTTCCACTTTCTTTTCGGAAACATAGCACCACCAGATATTACAGTAGTCTGAGAAAAACTTATTTAGGCTAACGTTTATGCTAATTATTATTTAAAATATTTAAGAAAGCTTAAGTACTTTTTCCTCAAATATTAAATTACTTTTCTGTTTGGGGGGAGAACACTGTTTTTGGATCACTTGATTTAAAATATTAAACGTGTGCTCATCAAAAATGTTAAATGCATTTACTCATCCTCATTTCCTGGTAGCTTTTCAGCAGCTATTTGTATTTATTGCTAAGACAAAGAAATTCAAATTTCAAAACAAGAAATGTTGCAAATTTGATAATATTAAGTGGAGGAGGATTCTTTAATATTGAGGTAACCAAACACAAAATGTTGTTAAACAAAGACAGAGAAGGAATATCACATAAAGTGTATTTTATGCCAAGGTTCATCAATATATGGCTAGAGAAATATATCTTATTAATAAGATGATGGTACAGAGCTTCAAAAATAAATATGTTACATCGAATGGCAACATTCGCGGTTTCAATTATCCGCGATTTGCGACACGTGGAAAAAGGTCCTTAGAAGTTTCAAAATATTGCGACAGTTGATAAACAGCGTATGGCTAGATGTAAAATACAGGTAGATTCAAGCTAAGTACTAACTTCCTATGGTAATAACGACAATATGCAAGGTTCATCATGGAAGTAGAAATAAGAGCTAAAGTGCTCGTTCTTCAAATTCTCGTAGTTGAAATTGAAAAAAAAAAGGCTGATAATCGAATTCGGTTAACGTTACTCATCTTTTAGCTTTGAGAGTGTCTAAATCCGGTTTCAGTTCCTTAAGTATTTGCTTGAAAATTAAAACTCTCTGAAAAATAGTACAGTACACAATATGCGGAGAAATCTTAGCTCATGGAATACGTGCATTTATATAGCTGAAATAGTAATGTATCTACGGCAAACCATATTAAACTGTGGTATACCTAAGTCATAAGCTAATTTGAAGGTCGAATATACACAAAATATAATTGATCTTTTACCTGAATAAGTTATTTTAGATTTATGCAAATAGTTACTCATCGATAATATACTTACGCAAAACTCATATTTACAAAGAATTGTTTTTGTGCTAAAATAGCACAAATAATGCGTCTGATGACGGTCATAAAATAATTCTTTAAAAATATCTGATGTGGACATCACATGACTTCTTTGTACGGCCTATTAAATATGCAAATTTGTTCGCTGCATTTCATTTAAACTTATTTCTTCGAATTATTCTAAATTAACCGAACTCAAGGCAAGATAAAAATGATATCAAAAATCCCGGTAATTTTTTTGTCGAAAGGGAATCAAACTTCATATAATTTTATTTTTTCACAACGAGTGTAAAACTTTTCCAAAGACCGTAATTAAAAGTTAGATTTCGTTATTTGTTCCATTTTTTTTTTAATTTGACATTACCAAAAACGAATTATTTTCGTTATTTAAAACATTTCTGTAGCTGGAAGTGTATGACTACGACTAACGATTGCGAAAATAAAGACCGGGTAAGATCCTTGGCTATACCTATCTATACCTTTGGTACTGCCGATATAGCAATTCAAAATATAAAATTTTAACGTTCTACGACTAAACACTTTTTAGTTATACGAGATACATACGTACGTGCGTATGTTAAGGCATCACGAAAAAAATCCCTTTTAAATCTATTTTAAACTCATTTTGCATATCGTTTTCAAAAAAGCTGTCTTTTATTCAGCCCAAAAATACAGACGACACACAAAAAAATTCATCCAAATGGGGATTCGTAAAGGGGGTCAAAATGGATGTTTCCATTGAAATAGGTTACTCGAATTTTTTCACGGTTACAGTACCTCCTTTACTTAGTACAATGAAGTAAATATGAAACTTCATGTTTTCTATAGTACGTACCTTATGTATCTATTCTGAATAAAAATTAATTCATGCAAATAATAGGTTTCATCATATGTTAAATCGAAACAAGTTCCATTGTTTTATGTTTGTTTCTCAGTTAACAATGGGAAAGAGTAAATCAGATTTTTGTAAACTTTTGCAATGAATATTATGAAAGCATTACTATGGCTCATTAGCATTATTATGAAGCATCAGCTGTTCAATATAATAATAAAAATATTTTAAGCTGATATTTATTTGCATTTGTATAAGAGCATGTACGCTTTCTTTTAAAATAGTTAAATTTGTCAAACAAAATAAATAATTTCCAGCATTCATTATGCTAGAAACTAGAATAAAAAGGAGCAGTTAAATGTACTCAATGCTGTTTAATCTTATATTTTGCTGCCTTTCATTTAGACTTATTTCCTCGAACAATTCTAACTTACTTAACCAATCCCTCGTGTTGAAAATGACATCACATTTTACAAATTTTAAAAATACATTTTTGGCAACGTTAGTCAAACGAGAGTAGAACTTCTTTTTTATTTTTACATAGCGAGTATAAAATTTTGCCAAATATAAATATGGGAACCAGAAGACCGCATTGAAAGTTTTCCTTATTGGCCCAATTTTTTTTTCAAAATTTGTTATTGTCAAAACATGAATATTTGCGTCATTTAAATCATTTCTGCAATTGGAAGTTCTGCACTACGATCAACGATTACGAAAATAAGGGAGGGTAAGGGAAAGGGGTGTACATACACTTTTGTTACTGCCGATCGCAATAAAAAAGGTGAGTTGCTCAACAAGATGTTACAGCAGTCCCATACACAAAACTTTAACGCTCTCCGGCTAATCATCTTTGAAGTATGGGAGGTATGTAAGTACATATAGAAATCATCAAAAGTCCATTTAAAATTTAGTTTACAATTCCATTTTAGAAAAACGAGTTCCTTATTCTCTCCGCAACTCAAAACGTCAAGCAAAAACAAAGTCAAAATGGCTTCGGAAACGGTCAAAATAGGTATTTCGCTTACAGTACTTTCTTTACTTTGTACAAGGAAGTAATTATTATAGAATTTAAATTCTGTAATTATGAAAGTAATTACTTAAATTAGAGAAATTATATTCAGTAATAATTTATGCAATTATCTTTATTATTAAAGAAAGTATATAAGTCTTTGTTATTATTATTATGACCATTATCCATTAGAGAATTTTGTAGTTGTAAATATAAGGAAGCCTTCGAGACCGAGAAAGATCTAAGAATACATCTCACATTGCCTTATTTGTCACTGATATAAACTAGTCTTCGAAATTGTTTTATTACTTTTTTAAAAACTGCGTAATAAATAAACTGATACTCAGAGTTCGCATTACAGAAAACATTAATTATGTTAAAAATATTAAAAGGACATGCATGAATGTAAAATGATGAACCATCTTTCTTTAATGGACAGTATTGTTGCGTTCTACGGGTTCGTGGATTTGGAGTAATCGATGATAACACTTGATGAAGTATCAAAAGACAATTTATTGGCCAGTAAGCACTGTTACAAAGGACAGTTCGAAAGATGCATTTACACTCGTCGAAAAACTACGATAAACACGCTGAAACAATCAGCAATACAGCTTTCAGGTTATAACGGTGAGTACAGCTTCACGGCAAAACACTAAAATGCAGCTCCCGACTTAGTCGATTGCTCTCAAGCTAATCTCTGAACTCAAGTCACTACAACACTCTCCGTGTAGAGGCAGGGTATATATAGCTTTAATCTACCTTACAGAATATTCCCGTGAAATCCTCTAAGAATACATGCTTGAATGTTCTCGCTCCGTCTATAGCATATCGCCAAATAGGCGATTCCTGGCAATTCAGCCAAATCTGGTAAATATGCCTTTCCCTGCCACTTTCTGGCAAGCCTAACCTGGCTTTGTAGGAGAAAGTTCTCACCGCAGCCAGGCTTTTTGCAACAGTATCTATGGACAAGGCAGAGAGCACGCTGCTGTTTACCAGAATCATGTGGCTATAAATGATATTTACAATGTCTAAATTAATCTGCTTGTTTGTTAAAGTTTGAATAAGTTTATATTGTTGCTGGCAACCATTTTGTTGATATCACTCCGGATAATCAGGAAGTAATAAACAAATTTTGTGACTATTACAGAATATTATTTTTTGAGTATTACAAAATTTAGCTATTCTGAGCATAATAAATAACAGCAAGTGACCTTGATCAAAATACTGATATTAAGCAATTCTCCTTAACGCACGAGAAATGTTGTCAATTGCCAAAATCATTTTCAGTGTAATCTCACTGTTCAGCTAACGCTAAATCTCAAAGTTGAATAAAAGAAGGACAACGCATCATTTGCTAGATTTGATCAAAATATTAATGGAGGAAGAGATGTACAAGCCTCTGTTATTCAGTTCATAGTAATATAGATTTAATGTATATAGTACATTAAAATTTACTATATGTACATAGTACTAACTGATTATACTGATTACGTACTTAGTACATACTAAACGTTAAAATTACTAAATGTATGCAGAAAATACGCTGTAATATACTTTTAATATGCGTAGTGTATATTTTAATGTAGTGTATTTAATGTACGTAGTGTAATTGTACTTTTAATATGTATAGAAGCGACGACGCTTGTGTGTTAGTGCTAAAGATTTGGTGGCAGAATCCTGGAAAGGTGCAGGAGAAAATATCAAGATCTATGGTAACTGAAATACAAAGAAATGTACATAGTAGTGTATGATAGAGTGAGTATGGGATCTGAGATAGTAATAAGAGAAAAACTAAGACTTACTGGAAGAACATGTGTGACAATGATTGAATGTGTCTATGGCAAAAGAGTGGTGCTAGATGGGTATACATATTGTTCCTATGGGAAAGAATTGTGTTTAAGTAGTGAGTTTTAGTGACATTTGACACGAAGATAACATTTGATTTCACTGACAACATATCTAAGCTCTGTAAGCTGTATCTATAATGAAACATGAAATAATGTCTGGTACAGCATATGAGTTTTTAGAAGTTTCGGGAAAAGTGTTAATCGCCCTAATCTGCAAAAATATACTTATCGCTGAAGCTTCTCCCCCTTTTTTCACAGTTTTGAATGTTGCCACATTTAGAGAAAAAAGCAAGCAGAAGGGGGAAGAATATGAAAAATCCGAAATCATAAAAGAAAAAAAAAAATCTGAAAAGTTTCAGGTCTTAACGGTTTACCCAAAAAGGTTTGTTAAAATAATATATGCTACTGCTGCGCTCTTCCATAGTTTCCTCTTGCACTGACTTCTGCTAACCCTTTTTTTTTTCTGCTTTGTTATTAAGCAGCGTTTTTTTCGCACTTACGCCGCATACAACAAAAACACACAAACAAATACACATGAACAACAAAATCACAAAATTTTTAAAAACTGCAAAGTAGCATGTGTTTAAAATTCCTGATGCAGCATTAAAGGTTGGCATACATTTTTACACTTTTTTCAGTCTTTTTTCAGATTATCATATCAATATTCAACAGAAAGATAGTAAACATAACTTTTTTTTTTCTTTTTATTATTCATTTTTATAAGAGAACTTTATTTATTACATATAATGTTTTTCGCACTTACGCCACATAAAATTCCATTCAACAACAAAATCACAAAATATTTAAAACTAGAATACCTTTAGAATTTCCAATAGAATGTTAGCTGTTGCCATACATATTTTTATATCCGTTGTGTTATTTCTTTAAAAATAGCCGCTGGGCGTTCGGTTGGCCTGCATCAGAAGCCAGCCCAACAAGACATTTACAGAGATACTTTACATTAATTCTAGACTTGAGTAACATATTGAATATACGATTACAATAACACGATATACAATTATTACAATGAACTTAATCGATTAACAAAAATTGGATTATGACAGATTAATATAACGTAATCACATAAAACATACATTAGTACATTCTATAAACAATACATTTACATTAGTATATCTAATTACATTAAATATCTTTAAGGAACTAATTATTTTAGAATATTTTGTGCATCTCCTAGTACATTGTCGTATTCCTATGGCAATTATCTTGTTAATACATCTCCTTTCATTTTTATCAGGTTACAGACAATTACAACATTTCTGAAATCTTAAATTGTATTTGTAAATAATATACACAATATTGTAACAATACACAGTATTATAACAATGAAATAAAAACAATACAATTGGTTATAGGTATGTACAACAGTATGATTGTAATAATATAATTCTAGTACTCCTCCATTACTTTTTTTTTAATTTAAAGAAAAACAAATCCTCGTGCAGCACAAAGTATCCCACGAGACTTACAAATCGTAAGTGAGAAAAGGCAAAATTGTAAGTAATAACGTCAATTTTCAATAATACGCAAAGGAAAAAAAAACACAAAAAAGTAAATACAAAAATATAAAAATGTATAAAAAATCATTTACAATGTTTAAAATAATAGTTAACAAAATCGTTAAAAGCTCGGTAGACCGAAGCTGAAGATACAAATCCATAACATTTCGGCGGCCAATGAATTCCAATTAATTTTAATCTGCATTTCAATAGATTTCTTGCTTTATCAAGCAATGGACAGTCAAAAAGCAGGTGGAAAACACTGCAATAACACAAATTGGAAGACGCCAGCTTAAGCGGTTCAAGATAAACATTAAACTTATCATGTCCAGACAAAAAGTGAGTAACTTTAAAATTGAGCAACAAGTCCTTACTTTTCAGTCTTTCAAAAATAGTTGGGAAGAATGTTTTTGTAACAGATCCCTTATCAGAAGAGATATAATCACAGTTTCACTGTTCAATCATTTTAGTTTTGAATGTTTTTTTGAAATAAGATTTTCGAATATTTACATCAACATTAATATCATTTTAGTTGCATTCTTAGCAATCTCGTTTCCATTATTACCCGAATGACTATGGACAAATGTAAAAATCACTGAAATACCCTTCTTCTCCAGATCTCCATCTCCAAGAGACTGCTGTATATTAACAATAATGTCATTACATGAAGAAGTATTTTTAAGGGACTCCAGGAAAGAGAGTGAATCTGTACAGATTAAATAGCTGGAACCACGTTCATCCTGGCTAATTGTCCACTTAATTGCAAAATTAATAAACAGAAGCTCAGAAATATATACAGTACATTCATTTCTAATGCGCAATTGGTGGTACTCCATTATCATCTTCAAAAATAACTTAAGAAAAACCAACTTTATCATCAATCCTACTGCCATCCGTATAGAACACAAGTGAGAATGAATTTGCATCAGTGTCCATACTATCAAGAATCTGTACTGGTTGTCTTACAGAAGGATGTGGAAGAACAGACAAGGGCAATAAACGATCAAAATTAGAACTGGATCACTTTGCAAGACTATTCTTGTAATCTATAAAAGTCAGAATAAACAAATCCAGCGGTGGAAATCCGGCAAGAGAGAAAACAGCATTGTAACTAATAGTTTAGTAACCCGTCGCAGCAAAATTCGTCTTTGAACTCGAAGCAGGCGTTTATAGTTAATTTTCGTTTTTGGAGACAATCCCCAAGCTCTACATCCGTATGAAATAAAGAGTACAATGCCTTGTTTATAAATAATTGCGCTAACATTCGATTTAACACCAAAACTATTACATGCAATTCGATTCAGCCCACGCTGAAGTCTCACATTTATTAGAAATGTAGGGAATATGCTTTTTCCAGTTTAATTTGCTGTCTAACAAAACAACTAAATATTTAATTTCATTCACCCTCTCAAAGGGATTATCATTTAAAAGCAATTGATATCCTTCATAAGTAGTATTTTTTCTATCAATAAAGAAAGAGAGAAAACAGCAAATCAGAAACAATATTAAACACATTATGAGGTATTTTCATTTTTTTAGTAAATTAAGAATAGAAGGCCAGCGATGCATTATCGAAAGCTCCTTCAATATCAAGAAAAATTAAATTACTCCTCAGTACTTGAAAGTTTTTTTTTTAAACAGCTTTCCTGTGCCTGCAGCGATTTTTACTCCTGTGATTTGCAGAATCCTGTGAGGATTTTGAACTAAGAGACAGGTTGATATCAATGTTTTTTTTTCTAATTACTATTTAAATTTTCACTTAATTTCATCGGGTAAAGTATAAAAGAACTATCGTGGAAGTTAATAGTTAAACATTCAACAAGGTTCGCTTAAATGAAAGAGACCCTTTAAATGCTTATTGTTAAATTTTTATTTTTCATGTTAGGTAATGTCAATGACAGTAACATTTGTTTTGAAATGAAAAACTAGGAGACTTAGCCTGATCTTTATATTACATAAATAATATTACAGTTTCTCGACTGTTCATTTTCAAAATATAGCTCGCGACAGTATTTCACCAAGAAAAGGAATTAGAAATCTCCAGGACGTAGCGCCATCTGTTACAAGAAATATGAAATAATAACACCTGAGTAAAATACTATATATCTCCCGCATTACCGAAACAATAATGGAAACATAAATAATTGAATAAAAAAGGAATTCATGAAATATAAATTTATGAAGGAAAAATTTCAAGACGATTTTTAAATAAATTTTTAAAACAAAAAGTGGTATTTTATGATTTTGTACTCTCTTTTGGAATATTAAAATGATGTTGAATTCTACAAATTTACTATAACTTGGCAAGACTTGTGTATATATAAATAGACAAAATACTAAGCACTTCATGACCAAATCTACAAAGACATGAAAGAAATGAAATTTAAAACCAGTAGAAAGCCCAAAATTCCCAATAAAAATGTAACAAAAATAAATAAATGAACACCTTCAACTCAGTGTTTTTACAACAGAAACAGAACAGAAATATATAAAAAAGGAAAAGTTGATTTCCTTCAAATTTGTATTGGGAAATTTTGCGATTTTACTGCTTTTAAATTTAATTTCTTTCATGTCTTAGGGAATCAGATTCTAAATTTCTTTTTATTTTTGTCTATAATGGATTCATTTTTCAGCAGCTTATTACACGGAGATAATATTTGGATATTTTTGCCTAAAAGTGTTTGTAATACTGTTATAAATATATATAGTAAAAGTAATAATTATATATGAACAGATGTAAATTGAGGAAACCCTGAAAAATCAACAAAAAAAGGCTTTTGCAAAATATCTTTTTGCATTTTTGCATCACCTGCAATGCATTAATATACAGCGTGTTTAAAAAAAGAATTTACGTATTTCGAATGCATATACTCATTAAACTGTATGACATACGAACATGAAACTTTACACACATATGTACGAACCTCTCAAGTTCAGATTACAGATGTTCAATATGTCCTCCATCAGCGACACGAACAGTATTACTTCGATACTCAAATTCCTCCCATACTCGGGCAAGCATGTCCGTCGTTACTGTTGTTACTACAGTACGGATCCGGTTCTTCACCTCTTCCAGGTTCTGTGGAGGTGGGGGTGCATAAACGTTATCTTTAATGAAACCACACAGGAAGAAGTCACAGGGTGTTAAGTCCGGTGACCGTGGAGGCCAGCTGAGACATACCAAGTCGCCAGCTCCTTGATGATCAATCCAACGGTTCGGTAGATTTTCATTCAGATAATCGCGCATTTGGCGACAGTGAGGGGGTTCCATCTTGTTGAAAAATGAAGTTGTCTTCGTGCAGCCTCGGAAACAACCCGTTTTGTAACATAGCGAGATACTGCTGACCGTCAACAGTGTTTCCATCAAAAAAGATCCGTAAACAGATGACCAGGATATCAAACACACTGAGTTTGGGCGAATCTCGTATTTGTTCAATGGCTGAATGTGAGTTCTGTAAGCCCCAAATTCGAACATTGTGTTTGTTTACATGACCACTAAAATGAAAAGTCGCTTCATCACTGAATACGATGCGTTGTGCGAAAATGTTATCATACTCAATAGCATCAATAATCTCGTTACAATATGCCACACGTTAACGTTTGTTATCAGGACGCAGAGCCTGTAACAAATGTTAACTTGTACAGTTAATTTGCTCTAGTAACGAATACCGAAGGAACTCATAGTAAAACATTTAGCTTCAATCTAAGAACAGTTTCATGAATTTCAAGAAATATCAATCAATAAGCCATCTAAGTAGCGAGTGTTGGGATTTGAATTAATCCAGAAAATGTGATGACAAGACAAATTATTTTAAGTTATTTTGAGTTAAACATTTAAATTTAATAAAAGTAAAATTTTCAAATTTTTATCAATACAAACGATTGCATAATAAAATTTTAAGTAATTTTAGCACTTTATTTACCATTATAAGGTGCTTTCGCCTTCCTTCCAGCATGCCTTCACGATGTAACGGTTGCACACTCGGTGCGTATTCAAGAGGTCCACGTTCGAATCTCGGAGAGGGCATTGCACATTTTTCATTTCTCCTGCTTCAAAATAGCCTCAATACAACATATTGGATATATTTAAACTATGCTTGCCCTGAATATACTTTGATTGTAGTATAAGAAGACTTTGAAGAAGTTATGTGTCAGCACTTAGAAGAAGTGTTGATTCGAAAATTATATATTTTACGCATTGCGAAGAGGGGAAAGAGCGATCTCAAGCAAATGTTTTAGCGTTTAATATCTATATCCTCTAAATGTCCAAAAGCTTTATTTTAAGACTGTTTTATCCCTGCTCTGATTAACTTGAAATCCACGCGTCCTGTAAATCAGTTACAAGTAGTAATGTCGTACATTATTTATTATTATTTGCATAGAATAATCGCAATATATGTAACTACATAATAACATGTATACACATAATCACAATAATCGCAATAATATGTATGTATAACTTCATGGTATTAAATGGCTGCTACTAAATATGGAAGAACGACGAAATAATTAATTTATTAAAAAATTCAAATTAAATTATTAGTAAGAATAATGGACTGCGCTATACTAATATGCCATACAGTAAACTCTTGACGAACATATCCTTACGTAACGTGATTTTGCGTACACACGTTTACTTAATTTATAAAGTATTTCTCCAACCTTCTTAGCATGCCTTCGTAGCGTAGTGGTAAGCATCCTAGGCGCGTATTCCAGAGGTCCGTGGTTCGATTCCCGGCGAGGACGTTGCTCATTTTTCATCTCTCCTGCTTCCAATTAACCTAATGTTTCTACAAATTGTCTCCATTTAAAATGTACAACTCGAGAATCATACGTGGTACATTATCAAGCGTCGACTGAGTTACGATTACAACATACTCCTTGAAAAACTTCATGCGTACAAGAATTTTCTCTCCCGAACAGAAATCTTTCAGCATGTGGATCCACTGAGACTCATATGAAAAAAGCAAAAAAAAAAAAAAAAAAAAACATATGAAAAGCTGAAAAGCAACTATTCCTTTTGTATCTTCTTTCGGATATTTCTATAAATGACGCCCTAGGACAAGATCATTGAAAAGAGCAAAACCTTATTTGTCTACTGACCTTGTTCTTTAAAGCAGAACATCCACGCGCGCGTATGCGGCAACCTGGCTTGGCACTGCTCGCTAGCTGAATGACCCAGGCCGAGTTGCAATCATTTCACTTACGTTATCGAAGCTTTAATCACATACTTATAAGGGTTTATCCTCTTCTTCTTTTATCTTTTTCTGTATGTTTTTTTTAATCTAAACATTCAATATAACATCTAAAATAAGAATAAAAATGATAAAGCAGCATAAAAAACGCAAAGATTTGACATTATCTCAGAAAATGAAATTTCAATTAAATTGTAAAATGGCACACGTGTTTCACTGTTTGCAAAGAACTAATTATAAACGAATGAAGTGTAAGAACTAAAGGGAAAGTGAAGAATGTATCCTATTTAGTGTCTAAGCTTCAGATGATAAGACGGCAAAGGTTTCTCGAGCTTCAAGAATTTCTTAAGTGGAAAAGATGGAATAAATGATAATAGCTTTGACTGATAATTAAATAAATATGAAAAGGTTCAGTTGCAGACACTGCTAAAACATAACTTTAGATTTTTTTTTTTTTTTTCCATTCTAAAGTAAGATGGCCAATCTTTACAGAAAATTGGCTTTCAAGTGAGCAAAGTTGTCAAGTTGGCTTGAGAACTTAAAATGCCGTTTTAATTTTCATTATGTAAAGCTTCAAGAAAAAGCTGGCTCTGCAGATAAAGGAGAGTAAAGAAATTCAGACCTAAAGTTTTAAAATTAATTTAACACTTTACCGACCAATTGCCTATTAATCGGCCTTTTATCGCCAACGCCTACCGACCGATCGCCCATTAATCGGCCTTTTTTCGCCAACGCTTACCGACCGATAGCCTATTAATCGCTTTTTTCTCAGGTCTACCTAAAAATAGTCTATCAATCGATAGCCATGGCGATAAACAATTGCCGTTTGCTATATCATCTGCATTTTATTATTAGTATTGAGGTTTGCTCACTTGCGTTAAGTGCGCTGCTTCGTGAACTCCAACATTTTCAGACCGTTTTTAAAAAATTTACCATTCACAATGGGCGACAAAAATGGTACTGGAGAGTTTTATTTAGACAATTTATCAGATTGTTCTGACAGTTATTCAGAACAGGGAGAATCTGCGGCTGAGCGGCCGGCCGAACGTGCGTATGCTGTTGAACCGCTAGCGGTCAGTACAGAGTAAAGATAAAGTTACACTGGTGTGCAAAAATTAAGGACGAAGTCGAAAAATTAGCATATCAGCTGAACGAAGATGCAGAGCGAACAGAAAGACCAATCAGGAGATTAAGTAAGGTGATGTACGGTAGCACATTCGCAGATATGCAGGTAGACGTAATGGGTATAAAGCATGTTGTCTGAGTAGTCTAGTCTGAGTAGTATAAAGCATGTTGTCGGTGTAAGATCAGTATTTCTGGCAAAGAGATTGCACGCCGTATAGCAGTTAAAATCACACCGAGTTGCTGCCTCAGAGAGAAATGGCGAATAATCAATCTGTTAGACGACATCTGGATGCTTTTACCCGAGGTCGAAGGTGGAGGAAGGCCGCAGTGCGACAAGTGTGGCTGCAGAGTTCGGAATTGCTCACAGCATCGTTTTACGACTTTGGAGACAATTTCAAACTACAGGAACAGCTATCCGGGGGTTTAGTAGTGGTCGTCCACGAGGAACCACACCCGCAGATGACCGGTATATTGCCTTACAGGCCAGAAGAAACAGGCGGCAGGCAGCGGGAGAAATCGCTAGACACATGACACAGGCGACTGGACGACCGATATCGCGTTTTACCGTGGCCAGAAGACTGCACGGTGGTGGTCTGTTTGCACGACGCCCTGTACGGTGTGTACCTCTAACGCCTGCCCATCGGAGAAGGCGTTCTCTGTGGTGCCGGGAACACCGGAATTGGAGAGACAATGAATGGGGACGAGTACTCTTTACAGATGAGAGCAGATTCAGTCTGAGTAGCGATTCTTATCGCATACTCATCTGGAGAGAGCGGGGAAGCCGTAATCATCCCTCGAACATCATTGAAAGGGACAGGTATGGAGGTGGCGGTGTTCTCGTTTGGGGAGGCATCATGCTTGGTAGTCGTACAGACCTTCACATCTTCGACGCAGGTTCAGTCAACGGGACCCGTTATTGTAACGAGATTCTTCTTCCATATGTGCGTCTTTTTAGAGGCACTATGGGTCCGCAGTTCCTTTTTATGGACGACAATGCACCATGTCATCGCACAGTAGCTGCCGAACAGCTCTTAGAGAGTGAGGATATTGAATGTATGGATTGGCCGGCACGATCTCCGGATCTCAATCCCATCGAGCGTGTATGGGATTTTCTAGGCAGACGCTTGGCAGCTCGTACCTTACCACCAGTAACGATTCCGGAGCTTCGATTGGCGCTGCAAGACGAATGGCAGCAATGCCTCAACAACTCATTGACACCCTCATTCTCAGCAAGGGCAGACGCTGTGAAACCTGCCTAGCAGTCAGAGGAGATCATATCCCCTATTAAAGACCGGATGTTTCTTGCTGGACACCCATCACAGGGATGTTTCGGCCTTCAGTGGCATTGCGCTCCATGCTACTTTTTCAATAAAGCTTCTTTTTATGCCTCTGCTCTTTTAGTAAGTGTTGTTTACATTACTCATGTCCTTACGTATTGGGGATCTTACGGTATTAAATGTGTTGATTTGGAAATGTACAAAGTTATATTGAAAAAAAAACCGTCTCGTCCTTAATTTTTGCACACCAGTGTAGATTGCTCTGCTGTGATGTTTTCCGTTTGGTTCACCTCCGTGGTCGGAAGGCATCTTCGCGGTGCACATACTCACTCAGAACAGCAAAATCTGCGCTTTAAAGTTCTCTTAATTCTCGATAATCCTTCAAGACACAGGGATGAAGCACTTACAATATTGCATTCAAATGTAAAGGTTTTATTCCTTCTACAGAACACTATTTCACTGATTCAATTATCTAACCAATGGCTCAAGGAATAATAAAATCCTACAAATCCTATTGCGTGAGGCAGGTTACATATCTGCAAATAAACACAATGTGAAAGAAAGCACGATACACTAATGGCGTTTTGGAAGTAGTTCAACATAAGACTTTACACAGAAATGCTAGACTCGCATGGGAAACAAGAGAATTATCAACAATGCTTAATGACAGAAAGCTTAATGACATGAGCTCCGGCTCTGAAGTTGTCAACAATTTTATAGGATTTCCATCTACTGAAAATGAAGCCAAGGAAATTGCACAAATTTCAAAAGCAATAGATGGCGAAAGATTTTGAGATGCGGAAGAACAGGAAATGAAATAATTAATAGAAAATAACGATCATGAAATGAGAAATGAAGAATTGGGTGATCTTATTACACCAGCAGATGGTGAAGAAGATAAAGAGGCTTTAAAGTAGAAGAATTTAAATGAATTGTTAAAAATGGCACAAGAATTATCTGATTTTGTAATGGATTTTGACGTGAATGAAGAAAACATTTTATAAGAAAGGACATTTTATAAGAAGAAAAGAAAAACTTTGCGTTTTTGCCGCGAAACCTATTGCGTCAGACACTCTCCAAAGAAAAAAAATCACCAGCTAATGAAAAAGATAATTTTATCATGCATCTGCTTAATAAGCAATAATAGAAATTCTTTCCATTGATAATTGTTTCATTTTCCCCCTTTTAATTACAATGCTATTTAGGTTAATTATACATAATTGTGTAAATTATACATATTTTCCTAATCAGATCTGCATCTCACCTTTTTTCTGTCATAGAAAATTAACTTTGCAGAAGTTGATTCTGCCGTACGCGCAATGTGCTAATGATATAACAGTCATGTTTCCCTAAGGGTTTACTGTATTTACACAGTAACTAGAGGAAACAACATGGGCATCTGCGGATGAAAATTTGATATATGAAAATTTCACTGCGAAAACACTCGTGGTACGACTGATGGCTCATTAAACTTAGGATTTTCGACAGAATCTTTCGAAGGGTTGTTTCCCATTTATGTAAAATACTGCCATTTAAAGATGTGCAAAATCCCAATGAGAATTTTGAGATTTTCATAAGCTATAAAAGCTGAATCTGTGTATATTGTCGAGGTTTCCAGGCCAGTTATTGGTCATATTATAAAATGTACAAAACCTTAGGTTATTGTAATCAATCCCTCACCCAAATGCCAATACTATTGATGGCGGCTTCATTAAAAGTAGCGCTTACGTTTTTAAGGCAGCTTAGATACTGCAAATTTCCCGTACGTACGAGTGAATTCAAAAGATGAAAAGATAATGGGAAGCTAAGACAATTCCTACAATTTTAAAATTGAGTAAAGACAGCGGCAGCTACATTTTAGGTGAGGATACATTAAATACTTTGGAATGTCTGAATAAGACTCTGAATACTTCAAACTACCAGATTAGTCTAGTTTATCGCCTACACCCATTCATGCTCATTTTACATCTTGCAGAGAAAACTGTGTTTTCGGGAAGACAATGGGACGCTCCATCACACTGCAATAAACAAGGTGTGACTCGGGAGCCGAAAATTAACTTACGAGGTCTTATAGTATCTTTCTAGATCGTAAAATTTAAATCCAAAAGATGCTCTCTATTACGTTGGGAAACATGCTTTTAAGTCTTTGGTTAAAGGCTACAGCAGCCATAATGCCGAACTGTGGTTGATAATACAAGCTTGCTTGGCAATATCTGGCAGTTATCCAGGCCTGGACATCTATTTTGGCTGTTTTTCGATCTAATATTTAGTGACAAAATTATATGACATTTAGAAGATTTACCTAATGCACTTTTCACGTAAGCGAATGTAATTAGAACTCCTTCTTTTAAGTAATTAGCTATTAGCTATGTATTACATTTTATTCAAAAGTATTCGAATATCAGTCATACAAGAGGCATATATTTAAAAAAAATCAAAGCCGCGTGTATAACTTTTAATGACAAAAGCGGTATTTAGAAATGATAGGCAAACTGCATATTCTACAATATGCAATGTGTTAATATAAGGCGATAATACTAAACAGCAAATCAGTATAATTTAAGATAGTAAGAAAAAATATACTATAAAGTTTTTAGAATTAGACAATACTATAAAAAAGTACCACTTTATTTTTTTGAAAAAAACATTTATTTACACCAAGATCAACATTTGCAAAAAACATACAGATAACTTTTACACACATATTTAACAGAAACCGAATGACAGAATTAATGTAATTCGTCACAGAATTATATGATATTGTCGTTGCAAACAGCGTTTGTAGGTCTTCTCCTGAGATAACGGATCTTCTCTCCGCGATATGAAAGTTATTCTGTTTTTTCAAATGGAAAAAATATTCTCAGGATCTCTTCACAAAACAGAAAAAATTACTTTAAAAAAACTGCCCGAAGCTTAGCGTTTGGGAAGTCTACTATAAACTTCCCAGGATATCAGGAAAACACACATGCATCTAAACTTTCTTTTTTGAAACATGCTTAGATAAAAGCTAACAGCAAAGTAAACAGCAGACAGCATACAATAAGAATATTTTTAATTCTTTTAAATTCTGTAATACGAATTAACACGCATAGCATTTTAGAGGGAAAAAATTATTTTAAAAAATCTTTTCTTCCTTAGAAACGATTCCTTCTGGTACATAGAGAAAAAGGCCCAAAATGATTTTGGCACATTATATTCGGAACACCAGGAAATAACGACACAATACAAAATTCTTTTTATGTTTTATCATATTTATATCACCGGTCATATTCAAATACTTAGCAAGTATAAACAACTGACTACATTTAAACTGTCCTTTATTTTGGTGCGTAGTATTTCAGGAATATCACATTCATCTTAAACGCAGAGCATAATGATATCAACTTCCGACAACAGAAAATTAGCTCCTTGGGTAACGTGCATGCTAAAAACTTATTTTAAGGAAATGCAATCACAGTAACCAGCAATTACAGCGATCCGTAACACCGTGATGGTATGCAAAATGTAAGAGATGTCATAAATATGGATTTGTACGACAGAATGATGAATAAATTATATTGACATCCGTTATAATAAAATGAACAGTCTTCCAAACTAGGGTAACGTAGCTCAAATGCTAACTCTCAGGTATGTAGCAGATAAGTCGTTTGTATCATATTTTTTCTTTCTCCACTATTCAGTAAGATGTGGAGATGAAAGTTCTGGTTGGTATAATCACAATATAAAACAGCAAAAGAGATCCATTCAAAGCCAGCTTTGGCCACTCTGCTGATGGTGAGGGTTAGAGGACGGTGAAGGTGAAGGTGACAGTGTACCAGAAAGTGCTTATCACCGTACTGGCTTTTCACTGTTTCGGGGATTGCTCCACTTTTCATTGGAGCTTGGATCGGAACGAGGAGTGTTATCGTGGCCGGCACTATGCTGACTGCAGAAAGATTCAGATCCTGAAAGAAAAGAATGAGTCGAATATTTATTTTAAATTAAAAAAAAAAAAAATCATTCTTAGAAGATTAAAGTGAGAATGACTCTCTATGAGTACTTATAACACGAAACATAAATATTTTTTCTTTATCAAATCCTTCCCTAACTTACGAATAAGATCAGCATAATTACGATTAAAATCATATTATTTATGATTATTTTTTATTATTTAAATTTTAAAATATGCCTTAACACTAAATTCTTCAATAATTTATCAGTGCGTTTTAGAGCATGTCTCGCTGCCCTGCCATTGGCTCCTAATCAGCTACAAGGAAGAGCTGGCGAAAGGCTGCTGACACACAACAATAAAGGTTTCAATAGCGCGGGTTTTTGGATCTGTCATGAAAACCTGTATTTAAAAAGCCTTTATTCGCTAAGTTTGTGTGATTATTTATTTTAGTTTCTATTTTTATAACCTCACATTCATTAAGATGACATTTACATTTTTAAAAAAGTAAGAAAGCAAAATATCTTAAATTATAAGCTAATTTGTTCCAAGTGACAAAAAATATCATGACCGGATGGACACGGTCAAATGACGTTCAGAGGGTTACTATGTAGGAATAGCCTTGGACAGTGAATTCTCATATCCACTAGAATTTCCTACCTTCCAAGCCCTTTTCTGACCACAATGGTATGAAAGCGAAGAGTAGAGTACCAGGACACAGAGAAAGGCCAACGGTACGTAATATGCGTACTCATAAAAATGCACGCGCACACATAAGTTGAATAATTTATATATTACTCAATTATGGCAAAGTACACGAGGGCTATCTGCCTAAAGGGAGAGATGCTTTCGTGGAGGACTTTCTGAGGGAAACTGGCTCGTATACACATTACACATGGGGAAAACGCATATGCAGCCAACCCGTTTGCAGGATTCGCACCTCGGACTAAACTACCAGTGTTCAGCGTCTTTACCGCTCGGCCGCTAGTGGGCCCATAATTTATATATATGAGATGATATGCTTTTTGGTGAAAGATGAAAACCAATTTGCACCTGAGTCACGGCTGAGAAGACTGTTGTTTATCACAACCGGCTGGTTAAAACATCACTTTTATTTTTTACAGGAACATAATTTATAAATATAATTCTGATTAAAACTGATACAACGCTATGGGTACTAAACACGCCCCACAATTTCGATATACATAGTTTACATTTTATCCAATGAAGAAGAAGGCGAAGATGTGGTTTAATCAGGTAACAGCAAGCGAGAAAATGCAATGCGGTACTATTTATAGCCAGAAAGGCATGCTTAATCCTTAGCAGCAACTTGGCTTAAAGATGCAGCGCAGTGCAGAGAGATTGCGGAAAAAAGTGATGTATCAAAATGTAATATGTGGGGAAAAAATGGCGCAAAATGGTGCAAATCGAATCTTTGATATAAGGGCTATCTTTAACCAAAATTTATGCCAATTTATTGCAATTAAGTTTATTTGCATATTCAATATACAGGGTGTCCATAATTAAACTTGAAATTTGCGAGCAGTCTGTAGCAAGAGCTATGCAGCAGAATTGCATGAAAATTTGGTAAAGGCAGAATGAAATGACAGGAATTTTATCGAAGGGGGAAAAAATAAGTATCTAAAACCACCACTAGATGGCGTTGTGCAATGTAAACTAGTGGCACATGCAAAAGTTGTAACCATACTAATCCTGGGCGCACACAGCAACCCTATAAAATGCAAGAGGCGAACCCCAGTCATACTCGTTTCTAAGTCAAGGAAGATGACGTTGACTCTCCAGTAACGTGCTTCACTGGTGAAATTGTTTTATTGGTGATTGCCAAAACGGAGACTGCTACCGAAGCTTTGCAGAAATTGCGGTTTGTGGAAGAGGTAACGAAAAGGTCCACTTACTAGTCAAGGACTAACAAACACAGTTAGAAAATTTGAAGCAACGGTAACATTGGGGATTCAGCCAGGAAGGGGACGAAAGTGTGATGCAGCACAGGTAGTGGATGATGTAGTGACGCAAGTGGATGAAGACAGATTGCAAACCATCGGCAGCACAAGTGTTCGGCGAGTTGCAGCATCTGCTGACCATCCTCGTTCCACGGTTCGTAACATTCTTCAAAAGGTCGTACGCTACTATCCCTATAAACTGTTGCTAGTGCAGCAGCTCTTACCAGCTGATCTGGATAGTCGACAAACTTTTGCGTTGCGGTTTCTTGCGCGAAGTGAACTCCAGAATGAATGGCCATGGAACATTTTGTGGACCGACGAAACCCAATTTCATATTGAAGGTGCAGTTAACACGCATAGTTGCCGTATTTGGGCTGCTACAAACCCACACCAATTCCTACAAATTCCATTACACTCTTCGCATGTAACGGTTTAGTGCGGCTTTACTGCAACCTTCATTGTGGGTCCCTTTTTTTTGGGGGGGGAAGAGGACAACGTCGCAGGGTCTGTGACATGCACCGTCACCTACCAACGACACAATTATTGGAGCAATCCATTATTCCAGATCTTCAGGCAAGGTGATGTGATACAACCACATTATTTATCAAGATAGTTGCTCCTCCACACATCGCCCGTTGTGTGAAACAAGCGCTCCACAGCCATTTGGGTGACGACAGAATCATCAGCCGGCAATTTCCTACAGCTTGGCCTCTTAGATCCCCGACTTGAATTCTTCCAACTTTTGGCTGTGGGGATACCTTAAGGCTATGATCTACCGTGATCTCATCACATCTTTATCCGACTTTAAAGAAAGAATAAAACGCCATGTGCGTAACATTCCCCAGTTCATGCTGCTTTCAACAGTCGTACATGCGATTTTACGCTTCCAAATTTCAGCAGATAATGGTGGACATGATATCGAGCATGTTTTGTAAAATTTTGTATATTATTTTATACGTTCTCAATAAAGCTATGATACGCCACCTAGGGGTGGTTTTTGAAACTCATTAATTTTTTTTCTTCGATAAAATTCCCACAATTTAATTCTATCATTACCCAATTTGCATGCATTTCACTGCTCGCAAATTTCAAGTTTAATTATGAACACCCTGTATATATAATAACCATGAGGGCTCTATTTTTTAAATCATTGCAATCTCGTGCGCATATCTTCAAATATCAATATTTGCAATTTCCTTTCGTCTGGTTGAGCGGAGAAGCCGCTAGGGCTTAATATTATGGGGGAAGCTTTTTCATGACACCCTGAATACATATACGCGTAGAGAGAGAGAAATTATTTTTAACTCTTACCTTGTTTATATGAAGAAGACATGTATATGGGTCTCGTCGGACATCTTTTAATAGTGGCAAACAAACCATCCGAAGCCTGCAGAAAAAAATTTTAATAAAAGTTACGGAATTAGCTGAAGGAATAATTTGATCATTTATCACTTTCTTATTTAAAATCAAAACGCGCAGACGAATTTGGGTAGTAAATTTAAAATAAATAATAACGCCGTCGCTGATCCATTCTCATATGAATCCGAAAAGATTATCTTTCCTATGGTCGCATTAGTAAGGAAAGCCATTACCAGTTGAGTCATGGTATATCGCTGGTGTCTCCCATTCGTTTACCTGTACCTACGGATTCCTTTCAATAAGAAAATGGGTTTTAGTATTTGAATGAAAACCACTGGCATAGTACATTTTATAATTTAAAATTTTATTTCCAGATATTTGGTTTAAAAAGAGATTTGGTGATAATAATAGTAAAATTTGCTGAATGAGTTGATAATCATGACAATAGAAATGTTAACAATTTAGTCCTACTCCTTCCTCTATATTTATGTTGCATTATATTACACTGCAATGATACTAAACCCCCCACAAACTGAGAGATCGCTATTTTAAAGAACGCTTTCCATCTTTAAGAAGTAGAAATTGAATTAAATTTATAGCAATAAGCTGCTTATTAGTGTATTAAGATTAAGAGACCTGATTTGATGGCAATATACATCTCACAAAATTACGCCTTATAATTACATTTTATACATTTTTATTTATAAAAGCATTTTAGATTCTGTAAAAAAAAAAAAAAAATGTACATGCTTACTATGTTTTCGTTTAGATTTTGCCCACTTATCTAGATATTTTCACGCTTGGAATTAACAGAGTATAAAGATTTCATAAATAAATAATTATTCCCTTATCGCTCTCTTTTTTACTCGGCTTGACAACACGGGTGAGTGCATTTATTGATATTCCAGTAAGTAATTATGCTGAGATGGGATAAAGTATGTAGATCGCCAAAGCAGTATTTTAACGATTGCAATACGTCTCTCTCCTTTTATATGTTAAGACAACAGTCACAGTCGTGATACTGGTATGTCCGGACATCAAACCTACGGTCAAACCAGTGACCTCATTTTTGTTTCTGCTCTGGATTTTCGATTGGACTGTATTCCAAATAAAGCTCTGTGTAGCATATTTTACATACATAACTTTAAAATTCACCAGAAAAATAATAAAAAAACCGCATTTTTTTGTTGTTAAATTTCATAGGAAAAAAAAAATAATAATAAAATAACTGATGAGAAAATAAGAGAATTTCTACATACATGGGGAAAATAAATGTGTAAATTTTCAGTTTTTATTTTTGGAACTTAAAAATCAGATTTCTTCAGAGAAGTAATGTTTTATGTGAAAGCTTTTTACACAAGGCGCCACTTGTGTACAGTTCTTTATTACGTTAAATTTTTTAATATAATGAAAAAAAAAAGTCTTATGCATGCATATACAGTTATGCATAATCTAATTAAATTACAAATAGGGTAGGAATTTTAGAAATTAATGGAAAGAAAAACACTCTTGAACACTTACGGTCTTTACATTAAACACGCTAATTCATCAATATCTGAACTGTACAGCGTAGATGTAAAGTAATGAAAACAACTTTTAAATTTTCTTCTAAACTACAGATTATAAAATTTAGT
The DNA here is from genome assembly GCF_044657685.1 of Stegodyphus dumicola. Taxonomy (NCBI): domain Eukaryota; kingdom Metazoa; phylum Arthropoda; class Arachnida; order Araneae; family Eresidae; genus Stegodyphus; species Stegodyphus dumicola. Next base: position 89,110,283 of record NC_140772.1, on the reverse strand, counting down.
GTATAACTGCGAGCTTGAGTTAAAGAAATATTTTACTCATTTAGTTTTACTTATTTCTTCCGATTATATAAATAAATATTCTACTTATTTTATTAAGTCGAGATTTAATTTATTATTGCTACACGACATGACTTCTCCATTATATCAGAAAGTGGCGCCATCTTCAGGCCACAAAACATTGTAGAATGAATACATTTGTTACAATAACATAATTTTAACAGCGCGTGGATACGACTGATACGCAAAGAATAAAATATTCAATTACCTGTCTGGATGTTACAGAATCGTTACAAGTGTAAGGCTCTGCATAATCGGTTTTACCTGAAATAATAGAAATAATCAAAATTAAATAACAAATAAAAAAAAATCTGAAATGTTTCAGATTTTAAATTACGTCCAAAGGGCCTTTTTTAACATTTTGTGTGTTATCTTTCTTTATTAAATATCATGTTCCTCGCACTTAAACCATAAGATCCAGTGCAACAGCAATATCGCAAAATAGTTTTAAAACGAGCATATCTTTAGAATTTCCGATACAGAGACTCACGCGCTGGAGATAAAAATGTTTTTTCTGCACAACGTTGCCATTGCTCGCTTTGAAATCCTTGAGTTTGTTAATCAAAAATTCGTCAAAGTTTTAAAAAATAGGAAATCGATCATAAAACAAATTTCAAATTTCAAATTTGGTCTTCCACATGCTCATATTCGTTGGAGGATTGCGTTATTCAAAATTCGATGACTCTATGTACCGTTATTTTATGACAATGTGAGAAATATACATACATTTACGCAGATTTTCATTATTTAATTTCTTCAAATATAATGCAGGACTCTAACATTTTATGGCAACAGTTTGAAAAGTGAACCGACATTTATCCGTCCGACGCAAAATGCCAAAACGAAACTAATAGTCCTTCGGGATTCAAATCCCTTTGGACTAAAAATAATAGAAATAATAATGGAAAAAAAAAAAAAAAAATTTCAGCGGAGCAGTCAAAACTCAAATGTCTTCATTTACTCCATATGTCATATGATAAATTTTGTGTATTATTTTTTAAAGCAGTGATCAAATGCTTCTGAAGCTATTTTCTAAAAATAAATACAGATACTCAGTTAAATATACTTTAAAAATGCACCGATTTAGAGGTATTTGTCTCGTATTAACACTTTCATGACCAGTGTTTTGCATTTACAAAATTTTTTGACCTTATGTAAACTTTTGAATGAATAATAAAATAATGGTGACATAATATACATATTATTGTATATTTTATACTTGCAAACAAAGCAGAAATTCAAAGATACTCTAAGAAGGATATCGCTTTTAAAAAAAGTAAATCAGTTTTGGAAACAGAGAGAAACATTTCATATAAATATGTTTAAGCATAAATAAACGGCAATAGTTCCTTTTGCTTTGCATGAAGGATTGTACGTTTAAATATATATGCATTCTGACTATTTGAAAGATATGCGATTTTTTTTTTTTTCCTTCCTAATTGATTTTTGTAGCAGTAAATAGAATCCACAGTAAACAGAAATTTATTGCAGTACATGGAAATATGTTTCTTTGTATTGATGTAAAACGCTTTTCATTCAAGTGAGGAATAACACAGTAGCTTGAAAAGAAGCACCAGTAATTTTATTGTTACTCTTACATCCCTGGATAGCGCTGTGACCTTCGTAAAGGATAAGGTCATAACACTTGATCAGTAATTCTCGGATGAATCATTCTGTTCATCCAAAGTTCAGTTAAAGCTTGTAAGTTGCTTACGTTGCAGGTGACCACGCGGTGTACGGGCATTGTCGTTAAGTGTTGATTTTGTCGATATGCTAGATTACTAGTCTTGTGCTAAATTGTAAATACAAGTAATTTAAAATAAAGGATGATGCTAGTATTTACCAGTTTCTAAAAGATGACTATAACTGCAATAAACATCTGCGGTATCAAAAATTCTTCTAACGAGTTGTACTTCAAGTAAAAGAAATGTTTGAGAAAAATATTTTTGTGGAGAAATGATTACAGGAAAATGTATTTTTACATGCATAAATGGTTATTAACAGGCAAATTTCAAACCGATTGTCGGAATGTGGACTTAATTTATACCCAAACAGTGGTTCCCATCGATGTCTATATGGACCACTTACAGTCAATGAAATTTTAAAACGGATTAATGACGGTTAGGGCCTGATTAGGAAAAACCTAATCTATGAAAATTGCAAAGCGAAAACAATACTCCTTCAGGGACAAAACCCCTTTGGACTAATAAATGATTATTTGTAAAAGAATAGTTGCACAATATTATTTCAAAAATAAAAGTTCCCCTTTCTTTAGAGTGTGTCGCATGTAAGGGAACAAAACTGCATCTGACTTGCGAACTTAGCTAGTGCAATATGAAATGTAAAATAAAACTGAGCCACTAGGACGACGCTCACCCAGCTTCACCTCGTAATCAGTTCGTGATTACTCGAAATCCGACAAGTTGAAATTTTCACTCTTTATTCCTTCTAGCCTATGTTATAGCTTCTTGTTAAATGGAAGTCAATTATCTTGTTTTCTCCAGAAATGCGCCTTGATCCACAAAAAAAAAAAAAAAAAAAAAAAAAAAAAAGACCCACAAAAAAATTTTGACCCACAAAATAATAATAATAATAATAATAAATGCTTATAGGTGTTCAAACTAGATTCGAACCAATTTAGAGTTATTTGCTCTTTTTGGAAGAAAATCGCGTTTTTTTCGATTCCAAACTGATGTTTTTTTTTTTTTTTTTTTTTTTTTTTTTTTTTTTTTTTTTAAATAGTGAACTAACCGGCCTTAACGTTACTTTAATATTTGTTTTTAACATTTATATCTGGCTTTAGTATTAGCTTAATTTTTTCTTTAGATTTTATACCTGGCCTTAAAATGATATTAATTTTACTTTTAGCACTTATACTTTTAAAACTGTTCTTATATTTTTAAAACTTATATAAAGTGTGTAATTTGTAGCTGTGCAACAAAATCAAGCACTCCGAATTTACAATTGAAAACTAATTTTATGTGAGACATTGAAGAAAATGATGGAAAAAGATTTAGAGAAGAAACGAGGCATTCTTCTTAACATACTAAAGGAAGCATGAGCAAGTTCCCTTTAGGAAGGGGCCCAGCAGCCGAGCGGTAAAATCGTTTAACACTGGTAGTTCCGACCTGGGTTTGATTTCAGGCAAACGGGCTGGCTGCATGGACGCTTCGATGGTTTTCCCCGTGTGTAACGTATATTCTACGCAGTTCCCCTTATAATGCCCTTCACGAAGGCATCTTGTCCCTTAGGCAGATAGCCCTCGTGTGCTTTCTGTATTCGATTAAGAGTTAAAACGCAGTTTAACATTTTGAAGAGCAAAATATACATATTGAAAGGTATGTCCTTTCAATATTTTAGGTGTCTATCCAAAATGCTAAAGGCTACAGAAATGTGAATTTTTCGACATTATTAAATAATCTGAAAGCTACAGGATCCAGAAAAGAGTTATTCATGCAAATAAGGCAATGTGATGCGAACAAGCTGTAAACTTGATAAAATCGTGGATTAAGGAACTTTTCTTTGCTAGAGAGGGTTGGATTGGAAAATCTAAAGCCAGAAATAATACTGGACTTTCGACATTTAATACAGAAGATGCGTCTGATAAATCCTTATAATTACGAGAAAAAGAAAATTTGTCCAGGTTCTTTGAAGATGTGAGGCCAAAGACGTTCCTATCATCATTTAAATGGGACATTTTTGAAATGCTTCCCTTAAGAAAAGCCAAATAAATAGTATCTATCAACAGTTTTAGAAGAAAATTTAGAATTGCTTATATCACTTCTATGGGGGCGATGAAAGATTTCACAGAACGATGTAATAAACAATATTAAATTAACAAACTATTTCTTTATATTCTTCAATGCAATCTTTTTCTATAATAATGCATCGCTCCTCGAGTTTCGCGGCTCATCAGCGGCCGAGGGTTGAAGTCGCTGAACACTGGTAGTTCGGTGCAGGGTTCGAATCTCGGGGAACCGGCTAACTGTATAGATGTTTTCGTGGCTTTTTCCCATGTGTAATGTGTATACGAGCCAGTTTCCATTAAAAAGTGCTCCACGAAGGCATCACTCTCCTTAGGCAGATAGCCCTCGAGTTCTTTGCCATAATCAAACAAATCGAACCAAAGCAAACCACAAGTTTTACTCGGGCATTTAATAGCTGGAAGAAATAATATTTATTATGTTCTGAAAAGCCATCATCAGTAGCGTCCATAACATTATCATTATATGAAAAAAGCAAGTTGCGAAGTTTTCCTTGCCTTTAGCAGTGGCGTGTGATGTGCATTTATTTTCATGGCCACAATTTTCCTTCTTAATTTTTTTCTTGCAGTTTTATTACTAAATGTGTATAATACTTTCTTATGACTGTCTTCGTGTGCTGTAGGTACTTAATCATCAGCAGACTTTTGGCATCTCAGAGAATCTTGGTCGTAACTGTAGCTAATAAAACTAAGTCAAGAAATTTCTTGCGTACAGAAGAGGCGTGCTTCCTTGTTATATTATTTTTTCTCAAGATCAAAAAAGTGTACCCATGATTCATCGATGATCACACATTATATATCCCTGTGTATGGCTGCGCGTGTTTTATATAAAGAAAAAGGTAAGATAAATAGTTAACTTCAGTTTGCAACAACATCTTAAGTATCCCTTTTAATTTGGTTGTTATCCTTTTCTATATTAGAAGCTATAATAAGCTTATAATAAATATTTCAGAAACTGATCATTTCAAAATTTATTCTTGCCATATTATTCTGACAGAACGCTCATCACGCGTGTGGGAAAGCTAGAAGCTAGTTATAACAGTTATTAGGAAAATTTTATATTTTTAAATACATTAACAATTCGTTGATTATAACTTTTTTTTTTGGTATAAGTTTTCCTTCATCATATTCCCAAAATAAATATTCGATTTTTTAAAATTTTAGTGCAAGAAATATTTTAGTTAATTATTTGTCTGTTACAATTTGCTTAGACATGAGGCTATAACTTAATGATCATTCAAATGATTTTCCCTATATATTTTGTTTTGTTTACAAACTTTAAAACGCTGCTTTAATTTTTTTACTAATGGCAATATTTTTTACAAATCAATAAAAAATTCGAAATCGTGCGATAAGGCAAGTTGTAACAAAATACAAATTTTGTTGGATTGCTTATATTTGTAAGTTTTGTTTTTAGACTTGCTCAAAATAATATTTTTACCCTTTTTTAAAATTTGTTTATGTTTTTGATGCTATAATCTTGCAATCTGCACCCTACTTACTTCGGCCTGTAGGGTTTGGCCTGAAAAAGACACAGATTGTTTTGCGGAGATTATTTTAAACTTTATAAACTCAAATTGTGTTCAGAAACAGGCAGAAGAAAGTAAACGGGTTTATTTAGGTCTTTCGTTGCACTAATCATTTGATGATGATGCAACGAATGATGAAAATTTCTTTTGTCATTTTTGGTTTTGGCTCCGCTCTCTTGCAGTTTGCCACCTGCATATATGGGATGAATTTTAAATGTATTTTTTATTTTAATTTATTTTGTATTATATATATATATATATATATATATATAGTTTTAACTATATCTATCTGTAGTTAAAAGGTTTTCCAATTGATAGAAATAAAAAAAAAAAAAAAAAAAAAAAAAAAAAATAAGGTTTGAAGCATTTAGTTGTGCTTGTTCTATCCTTTACAAAAATTGCTGGACTTTCCTTATGCAGTGGAGTTAAGGAAAGAAAGTGAAGAGAAGTGTTGAGGAAGACAGACGAGCGATAGATAAAAGCGGAATGAAAATTGCGACTAATTATGTCGGGATATATTCACAAACAAAATAAATTTTGATGCTAATATAGAAGCCAAACCATTTTTTTAGCCGAGACATACTTCCTTAAATGACATATTCCCTTAATTGCAGTGCACGTGATGCTTTTAAAATGAATAAAAATTATTATCTTTCTATTTCTTTACATAACTAAATGCAGCAGCAAAAAGAGAGAAAATTTGAAAAGTGTTTAAAATGTAAGCGCTCTGGAACTTTTTATCAAAATGAAAGGAATGCATTACGAAAGTAAACCGACTAAAAGAAGATATGCTTAAATAGAAAGTAAACTGTGACTGTTTACAGAGAATAAAGTTAAGTAAATGAAAGCAGATATAAAAAAGAACAATGAAAGAATACATTAAAAATAAATCTGCACCGTCTGAAAACGTAATTTATGGATTTCTTTGTACTTCATTCAAGTTCGTTTTAATCTACACATTTAAACGGAAGACGCAAGGAGGAAAAAACGGTGAAAATTTGAAATTTGAATGAATACCATTTACTGATTTTTCTCTCTCAAAAGATTTAAATTAATATTTTGATTATTTCTTTCTTTTAAAAGAATGATAACTTCCTTTTAAAAAGAGATTTATGCCTCATTAAGTTTGAGATAGCTAACAACTTCCGCTTTCTTTTAAAGGGAAAAGAAGATAACTCGCCATTCATTTTTCTTTCAACAGCATGTCTTTTACTTACCGGCAGGACAAGAGTAGTGAGAGAATTTCGTTGATTTTGTCGTTATTTGCTTCGTCATATCACTCATCATTAGAGAATCGCTGCATGGTTTCCGGTTGTCATAATCTGAAAAAATAATAAAGATTTTACATACTTATATAGGTCTTTCAGGTAACAAGCGCGGCATTTTAGAATTAAAGAAAAGAATAACCTAGTTATTTACTAAAATTCAATTAGTTGTTAATGTGGGAACTTTCACAAAATAACTTCATTTGAAGCTCTGTAATACTTCACAGAACACATAATAGAGCTCTTTTTCCGATATTAAAATACAGAAAGTGTAACGTCCGATGCTGTTAATATTTGATTTCAGAATATTTTCCTCAAAATCTCAATAATAAATGTATAATAAGGACGCGAAAAACGGTAAACAAAATCGTGTATCTTGAGGATTTTATTCAGTAAGCCTTTTCGGTAAGAATATTTCGATAAGAATTCAATGATTAAATGTGAATGCTAAGTTTTTTAATGATACCACTGATATGTAATCTAATGGATAATAACACTAAAAAGTACTCAACTTCTAAAAATTCCAACAACATGGGGACTAACACCAGTTTTCAGGATAGTAGACAAATCATTAAAAGAGGTGCTGAGTGGCTTCTCTGAAACAACGTTCCGATAATACTAGATTTTTTTGTGGGATTACATAGCAGACCAAAACAATTTAAAAACAGGCTACTGGTCCGTTTTATTTGGAAGAAAGTATTTGTAACATTTATCATTACGTTACCTTTCTCATAGAGTAGTTTACTATGCTTGTTGCAATCCGTACTCGGAAGTCTCGATTCTGGAGGGGTAGCATCAGAATCCGAAATCTCAGCTAAGATCCTTCCTGATTGAACGATTAGTGAGTTGGAATATTTCTTCTTCTTACGTTTAAGCAGCTGAAATGTTCTGCCTTCTTAGGACCGGGTTAAGAAGAACAGAATTTGAGTCAGAGTAATATTTTTAGTTTCTAAAATGTATTTTTTTTTTCTCTCTCCCCAACTTATGCGAAGTTTAGCCAGAAAGATGACGCCGTCAGCTGCACTAATCTTCAGGAGTGGATACAAATGTTATTATTATTATTATTATTATTATTATTATTATTATTATTATTATTATGACATTATTTAAAGTGTGTCAAAGAAGTGGTAATATGTATTTGTGTGTCGTAAGCAAGATATCCTTTTACGGAACCGAAGAAATCTTTTGTGACGACTGATTTATGTAGTACGGTACAAATTAGATAATTTCCAACGTAGTTTAAAGAAAATCTTGCAAAATAAGATGGGGTAAAACAGAATATAATCAATATTATGCATAGCATATACATTATATATTTGTGCTATTTCGCTCATATTTACATTATTTACCAAAAAAGAAACCAAGGAAGAAAGGACATAGAATAACCCCATTTTAAAGACTCATCTTTCGATCAGACTAGTTAGACACCATATAAAACTGGTAAAAATTTTAATCATATAATTTCATCTAAACTTTTTCTTTGACAAGATGTTAAAAAGTCATTATTTTAATGCTTTGTGGACTCACCTAGAACGATATTAAGAACAGAGATTTATTATGAAAATATTTACCTTTTTAGTATCCCGCTTTGAAATCGTATGCTCTCAGCTGTTTTATCATGACGTGAATAAAAAGAAAGAATTCTATGAAATGTATAAATGACAGCTGAAAATTAGAAGTTTTTAATACTTCTTTTAATAAGTCAATTATTCATTTTGAAATAAAAATAAATATTTTCCTTCAGTTGCGTAATTAGATTGAAGTCTTTACAGCCTTAATTTTATTTCTTAATTTATTTTAAAATCGCCTTTTTTCTATACTTATGACATGAAAATGCGTGGATTTATGCAATAAATTTAAATAATTAAAGTAAAATCCAGGTAAACTGTTTTTAGTAAGATGTGATAAGCAGCTCAAATTTATAAAAACGCAAAAGGAATGTTCACAATTTATGGAGGCGTTTTTAAGCAGTTAAAAAAGTTCTTACTTCTTTTATTTTTTCTAAAACGGATATTATCACATTATTTTGAAAACTTCTTATGCATACCAATATTTAATTTTACTACCACTAATTTCACTATGAAAACGGCTGCACATTTTTGGAAAAATAACTTGATTTACCTTCAGTATTAAAAATAAAGATGAAAGGGTGGCTGCGATTTCCCTTTAAATGCTTATAAAACGTTTTGAACGTCTCTTTTAATCAACATTTTTTAACAACAAGGTGTCCATCATTTCCACTCATTGCTGCGCAGTAGTTCAGTACCTCATATATGAATTAAATATCGATATATTGAAAAAATATAGATTCACTATAAAATTTCATTCACTATAGTTTGTTATAAAATCGATATATTGAAAAAATATAGATTCACTATAAATCGATATATTGAAAAAATATAGATTCACTATAAAATTTCATTCACTATAGTTTGTTATAAAATAGTTATGTTGAAAAAATATAGATTCACTATAAATCGATATATTGAAAAAATATAGATTCACTATAAAATTTCATTCACTATAGTTTGTTATAAAATAGTTATGTTGAAAAAATATAGATTCACTATAAATCGATATATTGAAAAAATATAGATTCACTATAAAATTTCATTCACTATAGTTTGTTATAAAATAGTTATGTTGAATATTTCTACTTGAAATACTTTGTACTCTTAAAAATAACTCACGGAATGCTACCCTCCAAGAAGTATCCATCAGTACAGAATAATACTAACAAAGTTAAAAAGTAAGAAAAGAGAACACATACGTTTGGAAATTACTAAGGTTGCTATCAGTAACATGCACCTTCTTTATGAACGCTGTTAAAAAGGAAACGCAAAGATCTTTATCGGATAAGATCTTTACTTTGAACCTTGTTCTAAAATAAACTTTAAGAGCTACACCAACTGTACGTAAAACCCTATTTTTCTCTTGGTACTAATCCTCTAAATCCTTTAATTGCTTCTGTAAGCGAAATAAAACTGGGGCTAAGTTATTGCAGGTCTGCTTATTTTCAAATTTTCTCGACTTTTATCTGTTACAGTGACACACAGAGAAGAAATCTGTCTTTTGAACAAAGATATGATTTTGTTACTTTATTATAAACCAAAAAACATTAATTTGAACGAAATACTAGAGAATAAACAAATGCTTTTGTTTAAATGCTTTTTGCAAAGAAAAGTGATTACTTTTTTCCACCCACGGAGCCTTTCATGATTTAATAATTATGTGATTATTTCTTCATTGTGTGCTTTATTTTTCCTGCATACTTAAATCTAGGAAACGTATTTTCAGCGCTTCAGTGCTAAAAGCACTTATTATCAACAACTATTAATCGATATCTTTTATTTATCACAGTAATTCTGCAGCAATGAAAATTTACGTCTGTTACCGGTAAGTTTTGAATAAGTCTAACTTTATTATTTACCTAAAATTCATTTGACAGTGTAAACTAAAAATAAATAAATAAATAAAAGAGTTATATGTTTTGAAAGCGGAGCTTGAAAAATTTATTTCTCGTCTGCATTCTAACAACAAAGAAAAAGTCTAGGATGTAAATTTTTGATAGTCAGAAAACCAGAGATTTGTTTAAAAATAAATAGTTCATTAGAACGTTTGCTAATAATCATCTACACTGCAAATTACTTAAATAACACTGATATGCATAAATTTTATGTTAGGAAGAAGACTTATTAAAAGCTCTGAACTACAAAAGCTTTTTAATTATTGCATAGAACGAAATAAGATAAATTCCTTGCTTATCCTTTTAGCTGTGTGACGACGTACCATTCCTTCCTCTTCTGTCTTGAGAATGTTTCCTGAAGCAGACTACAATGGCGAACATGAGAACCAGGATAACCAGAGATGATACAACTACAGGAACTACCAAGGCTATGTTCTTGTAGAAAGGCAAGCCGGTCTCTCTTTTTCCGAAAGCTGGAGAAGAAGTTGGAGCTATGAATGAAGAACGCGGAAAATCAGGTATCAAAAACAAATAACTACTGCTATTCATTTTACAATTATGCAACAGCAAATACAATCTACAGAGTGCTCATGGTATCTATACGTCCGTCACTTAAGATTCCGCGCCATTTGCGTTAAATAGATTTGTTCATTATGAACGTTTGTTTACCAAAATTGCACTAAATTAACATTACTGACAGCATATACGGATATACCTACACACGTTCGCAAAACATTTATTCAAACCACACACAGAAGATCTGCAAGTTAATTAATAATTACGGGCGACCTTATGTTTCCGCACTTTATAAATTATATGTGTGATATTTTTAATGATCTAGAAATGATTACAAGAAACGATATATTACTCGAATTACTTGGAACACTCTAAACAATGTCTACTTATAAATGCGTATAAAAATGGGATATTTTATAAACTGACAACAGCAACTACTTTTTAAAATGAGTGTGGTATCAGCACACTGTACAGTTCATATACTCTTTACCTAAGGCTGAAGCTGGCAAGGTTCTGACTGCATATTCCCCTTGGGTAAGTCCGGCTTCACTGTGCGCAGTAACCATGATTACGTACTCCCTGTCTGGAGAAAGATGCCGGATGATGTATATGTCCCTTGGCATGTCTAGCTTTTCAGAAGCAGTTGTCCAAAGATTCTGATATTTGGGTCGATGTTGGACCGTGAAATGACGGATGGGACAACCTCCACTCTTCCAAGCAGACAAGTTCAAAGTCACCGTAGTAGCATTAGGATGAATAAAAACTGACCCTTGAGGAGACATAGGAGCTGAAATAAAGAATTCCATGAATTATGCTTAGTTGCTCAGGGTAAGAGTATTACTAAGGCCTCCTGTTTTTGCACAAAATGAGCAAGTAAATACACATAAATAAATTAAATATAATAATATAGATCTTCTTAAGCTAGCTAGAACCAGGTCCAATATGATTAACATTAGTTAACCAAACTTATCTCAATCTATGAAAATCGAGCACAGACAGCAAATAGCATATCCAGGTTTTAAAAATTTGCACTGTTTCTTAATTAGGTATACAGTTTTTGTTTTTATGACTGTTAACGAAGCTCATTATAAAATCACTACTATAAAATTTTTAGTAGATGTTCTTAAAAAGTTTTGCAGTCTAATTTTAAAGTAATGATTTCATCTTCAGAGTTAAGATCATAATAGTATAATCTGAGAAAAGTATCAGAAAGAATAAAATATAACGAGAGATTGGCAACAGCAATCATTCTTTCAGTTGCCATTTGTAAAACGTTCAATTAAAACGTAAATTTCTGTCAGAAATTATGAGTACCGAAAATGAATAGTTTTCCTTTTTAAGGAAGCCGGTTTAAGCATCGTATATCTATATAAAACCATAACATCTATAGCTATAGATACAAGGAGATACAGATAAATAGACAAATACAGATTTATGTACAGAGAAATATGTGAATACATTTAGCTACAGATATATAGCTTTGACATAGCAGTTTTGAAAGAGACCTGTCTTAGAAGATGAAACATTCAAAATATTTAACAGAGACAAAAATAAAAGCATAATTATACAACCTCTAGTTATAGTATATACTAAGAGTTTGATTATTTTAATTACATAATTAATTGCGTTATGAAACTAAAAAATAACACACATTAAAAAAATAAAACAAATAAAAATTTTCCCCTTCACTTCATCTAGAATAGAATGTGACAACATAAAACTTGCCACCTGCTGTTCTCTAAGACCGCAGCTGCACGCACTTATATGTTATTTACCTAAAATTCACCTAAATAAAAGTGAATAAATAATTTTGAAGTGGAAAAAAAAGTCTAAAAAAGTAATTCATTCATATACAGGGAGTGTACGTTGCAATTTGGAGGTAATTTATGCAAGGAAATATATAAATTGGGCAGAATCCCGCGAAAAAGTCGCTAAATAGACGAATTCTTAAACAGAGTTTTCGTTAAATAGAGGTTTGACTGTACTATAAAACTTCTAAAATATTCAACATTTTGTAAGAATTGTCGATATTTTTCTAAAAATTATCCAATAACTTTCAAAATAATTTAATATTTAGAAGTATAAACTTACAATTTATATGTGTCAAGTCGAGTATCATCATCCCAAAACAATGCGGATTCAGGAAGAAGCATTCAATGGCGCACCAGCTCTACCGGGTGACAGAAATGATATCAGCAGGATTATAGGACCGACAGATCACAGGTGCCACATTCCTAGATGTAGCCAAAGCTTTCGATCGTGCCTAGCTCGAGGTCCTTATGTACAAACTCATCACTCTGGGTTTCCCAGAGTACATCACATCCATTACACATTCCTATTTAAAGGAAAGACACTTTATTGTTTGTGTGAACAATACACCCTCCACACCGCGGGCTATCAAGGCTGGAGTCCCCCAAGGGACCCTCCTTGGAGCCGTCTACTATAATATCTACACGAACGATATCCCACAAACACCACATACCACTCTGGCTATGTACGCCGATGACACGGCAATTCTTTCCAAAAACGCATCTCAGAGCTCAGTCATGCAAACATTTCAAAATCATGTCCAAGCACTAGAGCCCTGGCTTACAGCCTGGAAAGTGAAGATAAATGTAGAAAAGTCGAAAGCAGTCCTTTTCACCAAAAGGAGAAACTTAGACGATGCCACTCGTATCCTTATGTATGATATTCCTATTCAGTGGACTATGCAAGCCCGACACCTATGTGTTATTTTGGATAGGTTACTCCCATGGTCCCCACATATAACACAGATTATTGCCAAGTTCCGTGTCCGTAAAAGAACACTTAACCCCTTAACTGACCGGAGTTCTGTTCTATCTATTGACAACAAATTACTCATTTACAAGACCCTTTTGCGTCCCATTCTCACCCATGCCTGTCCTGTTTGGGGATATGCCAGTAAAACTCATATTGATAAATTTCAAATATTACAAAATATTGTACTCCAGCAAGAGGTGAATTGTCGTTGGTTCATTCGAAACTCGGCAACCAACCGCGAGCATGAAATGCCAGAAATTCGCTATTAGTACATTGCAAAACTTGCAGATGCATTCTTTGCTAAAATCCCAGGTGTATGTAACAGCACCATTTCTGTGCTCTCCTACGACTACGATGCAGATACCAATCGCAAAAGGCCGCTAGCGGTCCTCAGATACCTCGACAGTTAACTTATGCACATGCATCTCATCTATGTTTTTATGTAACTGATAATATGCTAATCATGCCCTGCAATTCCTTTCCTCAACCCCGTACTCTTACGGGGAACTCTTACGAATTGTCTCTTCTCAGGTACACCCTTAGCTGCTTGTATGTATCTGTGTATATATTTTTGTAAATATTTTTGTCTGTATATATTGTATGCAACTCCCTATACTTTTGTATTACTGTTGTGTTGTATTTTCAACATCCATTCTCACTTATCATGTTATCATGTTACTTAAGTATCATGTTACTTGAGTGTGTCACGCTTTCCTGCAATCTAAGGCATTTCTTTTTACCTCACTACCTATATGTCATATCTGCTCATATTATATCATAATAATTGCTTGAACGGTGTATTACGCGCACTTACCTTCGTCTCAGGCCTGCACCGCAGGTGTATTTTCGTCTGAACTGATTACGTGCTCACCCATACTGTAAACTGTTCTCCAGTGGACGTTTAACTTATGTGCTTATAAATTTGTTCGAGCACTCATGGATTCGAAAATCGAAAACCATTAAGCCGGGTTAGCGATTAAACGTGGGCACCCTCTACTGCCTAGCATGCATACCTTTTCGAGTTTGTCTGAGCCGACAAAGTAAAATGAACTTTAGTATGATGAAAAAATACCCTTTAGCTCCTTTTTCTTTGCGTCAATTTTTCGTGGTTGAGTCTGCTTCTATTTTTGTTGCTTTTATTTGCAGTGCTTTAAAGATTATTTTTTAAAATTGCTACAAGCTTTTCATCGTCTCATTCAGGGTTTATGTAATCCTCTCTCCTTTACGAAGTTCCAAATTTATTTTCTATCGGTACATAAAAATGTACTCATAAAATTGTTAATAAACTCCGAAGGATTTCGTAATTACTTTGTGGGATTTTAATGGTTTTAAATTTTTTAAAACATTGTAATGGTTTCCCTAATTACATTTTCAAAGACTTAAACTCTTCGGAGTGGCGAAAAGTTTTCCAAAGCATGCATACTTATAAACTAGCATGTAAAATGCAGAAGAACGTAAATGCTTTAGTACTGAATAAATATTATTAAACCTCTTGTAAATATTATGTTAGATGTTTCATTCCATAACAAAATATTTAAAATTACTCAATGTATAATGATGCATTTTATCAAGGTAAAACTCAAAACCATCCATATGCAAAAAAACTAAAATACCACAAATTTATATTTGGCTGCAGAAAGCCCAAAATCTAGAATGTTTTACTAGAATATTTATAAAACAAAATCTATAATATTTAAACAGCACACTTTTCTTGAGACAATGCATATTCCATTGAAGCGATATTTCGATAAAGGAAGGAAAAAGGGAGTTGAAGTATATATTATTTTTTCAGGCTCCTAAGTACTATACCATTGCGATAAACAATAATATAATTTTTTATCTTAACGTGCCACCTGCTTTTCTTTAAGATTGCAGCTGCACGCACTTATATGCCATAGAAACTGAATAAATAACTAATAATAATAAGTGAAAAGAAAAATCTCAAAAAGTAATCGATTAAAAACAGAGAGTGTACGTTGCAATTTGGAGGAGAGTGTATGCTGCAATAATATAATTTTTTATCTTAATATATGTTTCAAAATATACATATTATTCTCTCTGGTTTTTAATATATCTCAAAAATGAAAAATATTATCTCAAAAAATAATCCTTTCAAAAACAAAGAGTTTACATTTGTTTAGTTATTATATTATTACTTCTACAAACTTACAAACGTTTACGAATTTTCGGAGTCGTATTAAAATGTTTGTGCTCAAAAGAAAAAAAGAGGGAGCGAGAACGAGCGTTTTAGGAACATTCAGTTATTCATTTTTGTTATTTTCTATCAAAGAATGATTTGTTATATTCTAGCTCAGAATAATATGCAAGATAAATAATGTAACTATGTTTTGGTTGGAAACCAAAAGATTGCAAGCCACACATATCTACCTGGAAAGAACAAAAACAACAAAAAAAAAAAAAAAAGAATCAACAGCCTAATAAAATGAAATACATATATTAGGATTCTCTGCCAATGCGTTAAAATGCAATAAACATTAAGATAATGTCGCAAAACGGCTCGCTTCTACTCTTTGTGTCGTAAGCAGCCAAATTAAATCACCTTTCTTAAGATAGAAAACTACTATGTGTGGACAATTTATTAGCCAAAAGATTATAGCAAATGAGCACAGAAGATTCTTATGCAAATAAAGTATTTTCTCGACGAAAAGGCACTGCAAACTAGTTACGAAGATTGCATTTCTGAAACGAATCATTCAGACAGCAAGATCGTAAAATAATTTTGCTCTCATCCATTTTTTCATTTCCATCCTAGTTCGCCATCTGATTATTTTTCTTAATATGGTATGCTATCGTTTTTCATAAATTACATGTTAAGAAAGATTCGGCACTTAATGCAACCGTTGCACACCTTTAAAACAAATCAAAAGAAACATTATAAAATTATGCCAGTTTGCAATTTATAGATGATATGGATTAAAGCCAAAAGAAATCCTAAAGACGCCTTAAGACGCCTCTCTGCCTTAAAACGTACTTGAAGGATTTCTTTAAATAATTATTTAAATTGAAAAATTTCTTCAAATCAATGCTATTAAGGCTTCAAATTATCTTACTAACACTGTTGTGACATTAATCGAAATTTATGTAGAATTATTAAATTTACTGATCATTCTCCCAAATAAAATATCTCAATCGAACCAAAGATAAGAAACTGATACTTCTTTTATTATTTCAAATTTCGTCCAAGACAAATAAGATCTACCATAAATAGCAGAAAAGGAGAAATCATAAATTCGATCCCAAGCAGTGATAAAGTTAAAGATTACAAGAACCACACACTTACCCAGAAAGAGACAGTAGCATTAAATCTTCCCCAAGGGTTTGACGACTCAATGTCTGGAAAATAAGTTTTACGCCTGCAGCTAGACGAAATTGTAAGAAAGATTTATTTATTCGACTACAAAAATTGCGATTGCCGAAAGTGAAACAAAACTCCAGTGAATTTGTGGCAAAAACAATCGATATTCCGACTGAAGCAATGTATCCTGTTCTTTCGATTTCCGTTTACTAAAACTAAATTTGCAACCCTTAAACTTGAATTCAGAATCTTTATTATTTCACCCTGTCTTCAAATTTCTTCTTCCAGAAAATGAGGCCTGACCCATGTTTAAATTGTTAGATCTTTTTATCTGAAAGAGATTTAAAGGAAAACATTGCTTGATGTGTGATGTAAGAAAGGAAATTGCGAAATAAATCAGAAGCTTTGCAAGCTTCGGGATCTTTCAAATGAATTTAACACAGATGCAACGTTAAGATAGTTATTACAGTGATCTGTTCACTAACACGGATAATAAATCCAAGTGAAATGCCCTGCTAAATGAAACCATAGTTGGAACGTATAAATAAGTGCAAAATATTTTAATTTATTCAACTACTCCTCTCCATTTACTTTTATATATCTAGTCAGCTACTTATCCAGAGGTAAAAGGAAGTAAAATTAAATATGATCTTTTATTTTTTTAAGAAGAATTTAACTTAGGTTTTTTGGGGAGAGGAGGGTGGAAACTATTTAAAAGACCCTTTTGTTTAATTTCCTTTTCTTGATTTTGCTATTGGTAACTGAATATATTTGCCATTCGCACGAAGAACAGGACCAAAATTTAGATTTTCGTCTGTTCAGTAGCGGAAAACATTTTCTGCAGTCTCTCGAAGTACATTTCACTTATGGAAAGTATACTTGAATTCATCATCGTCAAATTCTTATGTTTGCTGTCGTTCGATGCCAACACTATCCTTGACCTATTCAAGGTGTATGTGCAACAATTATTGCATATTTGCTAATTCCCACTGCACTGAAACCTAATTAATGTGCAAAGGCTGCGATTTCAACTAACTATGAAGACGAAATTCTTTCGATTCAGCTCCTATACTTATTTAAGTCACACCTTTTCTTAAATATTTTCATTTTAACTTTTTATGTTGAATTTCACTCGCAGTTAGGCTAATAAAATTCGATTATCGTCAGTAATATCTTTTATATCTAAAGACGACAGAGGCCAGGATCGGAATCCTACTCTGTTTTGACAGAAATTTTTTACGGTGTTGTTTCCCGGAATTTAGTTGCAGATGCTGTAGGCTTTATCTTAAAAAAAGATCCTTAAGATAAATAATACGCATAAAAATACATGTGTTTTAATTGTAACGGTAGTTTTTGTAAAAAATATTCTTTATACAGTGTTAAGCAAAATTAATAAACCATATTAAGCAAAACTGTTTTTGGAGGAATTTCTGTATTTAAAGTGAAATAAAATAAATAATTTTACCCAAAATTATTTAAGCCATTTGATGGCTGAAATTATTAAATCACGTTATATAGTTTATATAAGCATTTTCCATAAATTTACGCGCATGCAAGCTTTAAGCAACAACACTTTGGGTGGCTGCAAACCACATACTGAATATAATTTTGATCGTTTTTAAAAGGACTGGCTTAAATTTTGAATAAATCTTTTTTTTCCAAAATGTTAACTACTGATAGCGCATTGTTTCGGGAACATTTACATATCACCGCAAGAATAAGCTTTATTTGCGAATATATATTGCGTAGATCTACAGCAAAATAAGTTAGATAAAAAGAATGTTATGGAGAAAATAGTTAAGAAAGAAGAAATACGTTGACAGTTACTATACTGCATTTATCGACAGCTAAGTTAATGTCCTATGCCTGCAAGATGAATCACCTGTCTAACGATATAAATATCAACATTATCTTATATACTATGTAAGATATTGCAGATCTTACAGTATTAGAAAAACTAGATATAAAAATCGGAGTTTTATTGCTTTGTTTATGTTTATGGTATAAAAGGATAAACTTAAACAATATATTTTACTCTTTTACAATATATTCAGTTTCTCTTAGTGTTTTGTATATTTGGAGGGTGGGAAATTCATTTTTCTTTATCATATTCTTAACCTATGTAGCTTTTTAAATCATTCCAAATATGTAAAACTTTTCCAGTATAGAAGTTTTATTGAAAAGCCTTTTTTCTATGCCGACATATGATGTTCGAGGGTCGAGGTTCCACTGCTTTGATAAATAATCTTATAATTATAATCTATAGGATTTAAAAACAATTTTGATGAATGAATTTTGTAAATAATGGTACATTCAAATAGTGTTATAAAATACAGTACGCATGGCATCTTTCTCAAGCAATTTTGCGCAAGTTTAAATCTATAATTTTTAATCAAGAGGAAAAAATTATTTATGAACAGCGCCCTAATCTACAGTACCGCAGAATATCAATCGTGCGTCTCTTCGAATTTTTAAGAAATAATTTAACTTATTAGCAATCTGCAAAGTAAACTTATTTTTCAATAGATCTATAAAGTACGAAAGGGAAGATATTAAAAAGAGCTCGGAGTGTTGCGATAAAATCAGGATCCTCGCTGTACATATAATGTTCAATCATTCTAAAAAATAATATTCACAAAGGAGGTGTCTGAATAATTTGATTTATAATAGACTTGCGTAATTTTGATCAAAGTTTAATAACTGCATTTCGCTGCGGAGTTTGTGACTGCTAAAACTTGTTAATTAAGGAAAACCTTGGTACATTTTGGATGATTTTATTTATTTAAGAACTTTCCTCTATTTTAAGGATATTATTAAATGGTAATGTTAGAAAAAGGATTTTAAGCTTAAAAAAATTCTACCAGTATTTTTTTTTTTAATTAAAAATTTCTGAAGAAATATTTAACTACTAAAATATTTTTCTTCACCTACAATTTTCAATGCCTTTACCCCAATCTTTTTTATTAAATTTATTAGAATGGTTTTAAGGACATAAATGATCGGTTTTGCAATTAAAGAAGTAGTGTCTGTGAAAAATACTTATATAAAAAATATGATTTCAATTACATTTTCACTTAAGAATTTTTTCTTTTCAATATTTTGCAAAACCCATTCTTGTTCCTATCAAGCATAAAAATAAAAAGCAGTAAAATTTTAATAATTTAATCTATATCCGTGCAGGTTGCAGGATTTCAAGTATTTATCTAAAAAAATACAAACTTATAAAACGCAGTTTAAAGAATGTAAACTCCCTAAATGCTCATTAAACCATTTCAAATCTCTTACATATTTTGCTTACTGAATATCAGTACACCTATATCTAAAATAAAACTTTTTACTATTCAGTTAGAGAATATAAATACAAATTATAAACTTTTATTTGAAACCTTATCTATCCGGAAATTACGCAAAAATAAATCACAAAAATGCAAGTAAAATTTTCTCCACCTCGTTTTGTTCTGTAACACACGTTCAAAACAATTTTAATATACGATTCAAGCGTAATATATTTTCTTAAATATCTATAATCAATAAATAAACTGTCATGTTATTCAATTTTTTTTCAAAAAGCAAAACTTGAAATTTGAACGGACAAAAAAACCTTTTATTTAAAACTGTTCAGCAGCATATGTAATTTCTTTTCTTCTTTTAGAAGCAAACAAAGTTGACTGATAATAGACATAGAAATATTTGCTGAACTAAGGGGAAAAATATTTGCTTTATTTGCTTTTCCAACTACACTTTGTATTAAAATCAATCACTTTATAGGTATAAACAGAATTTACTGATAATTGCAGTCACATCTAATTACATTCCTCTTCTGCTGTACTGATGTTTAATAAATAACCAATTAAGTAAATGAAAATAAATCCTCCGATGGATATGACATATAAAACGCTGACAAATTTTTAAAAGACCTGTTATTATAGTTAGATCGCTTTAGAAATTTCTTCTCAGCGTATTTGAAACCTTATCTATCCGGAAATTACGCAAAAATAAATCACAAAAATGCAAGTAAAATTTTCTCCACCTCGTTTTGTTCTGTAACACACGAATAACGTTCTGTAACACACGAATCTGGTTATAACGTATATTTTAAGCAAAAAAACTGGAAGATCAGTAGTTTTTATCGATTTTGGAATACCAAGTCTCCGAGATGGAAAATAGTAGAAATCATATCAGAATTACCTGAAAAAAAAGTCCTATGGACAAAGCCGTTCAATGCGTATCGCAGAACTACAGCTATAACAGAACGAGGCTTTTAAGACAATTACCGATTTAAGTGCCGACCAACCGGAAAGGTGGTTAGTGATTCTGAATAGTATGCCTAAGGGCCCAGGTTTGAATTCTGGAGAAGTCATAGATATTAGTAAATGCATAGTGTCTGTGCGGCAAGCAGCACTCAAAGTAGGACGCGAGCCGAAAGTCCTCTCCAGATGTTGGTGGTAAGGGAAGAGGAGTGGGAGAACTTCTGACCTGTCCCCTCGTGGTACTATACTTCAAAATTGGGGGCGGACCTGAGCAAGGTCGTGCTGTCACCCCTATGGTGCCCGAGACGCAATCTTGCCTCCTTGCCAGGATGAATTTCGTGGGCTTGTTCTGACATCAGACGAGCAAGATTAGTAACAACAATCGATTTAAGTAGATAAAAATTGGGTGCTCAAACAGTTTTATTTGGGGTTTTAACTATTTCACGCATTGCATTCTTAGCGTCTGTAGCAATTTTTTGTTGCTTTAGTTTCATAAATCAAATTTATTACTACGTTTTTCATAAAATGTAATTCCTTTGCATTCTACGTATGAATTAGTTCTTTATGTTTTCAGATGCAAAATAATTTTAATTTTGGAAGTGCATAAGTTCTACAATATAAGGGAAAATGTGTGACATTCAAAATGAGCATATATATTAAGATGTATATATAGCTTTAACACGCTTATATATCTATATATGTGTATGTGTGTAATGTATAGAAGGAGAGAGTTTAATATACATGCTTTTATAATAATATTCATGCTTTCCATAATACTATATACGTATAATTAAAATGAGTAACGAAACTAATACAGATGTACATATTTAATTGCAGGCTGAACACTGCAAATTTTTATACCTAACACGTAAGCATAGAATTGTATAGCAAATATGCTAAAGCTATAACAGTGGGGAATCTATACTATGCATCACAAATTGCTGATGAACAATTAATAATTTCATGTTGGCAATACTTTTTCATATAGGAGTTTTAATTCCATAGATTTTGTAAACTTAAGTAAATAATCTTTACCTCAAGTATTCCTTAACTCAATTATTCATTTATATTAAGATAACGCTTTCCAAATTCAACAAAGTACTTTGGTAATTTACGCTATTTGTGAATATCCATCAAAATTCTATGAAATTAAAATCCCCGCGGTTAAATTCACATGTATCTTATTTGCAGAGATTATTTATTCAGCTCTCATAATTAGATTGAGAAATATTTATCTGTGCCACAGAAGATTAATATCCATTTGCAAAGTTTTCGGGAAGACTCCGAAGGAACTCTATTTACGTAGAATCTGAAAGTCATCATAATGAGGTTACTGAGAAAAGCGAAAAAGAAGTCAACACTGCACCTGCTCCTTTAGTTCTTGCAAACACTGGAGCACTTGGTTCCCCAGTTCCCAAGCTGTTTGATGCTGTCATATGAAGCTGGTATCTGCTACCACATCGGAGACCTTTCAATACATAATGATCGATATTGCTGCCCAGCGGCTGAGACATCCATTCACCATCATCTGTTTTGTAATGGAGAGTGTATTCTGAAAAACAAATACACGAATTAATAAAGGAAATAAAATTCGATTCTAAGGCGCTGAAATTCTCCACGAAATTGTTCCTGAAATGAGCATCTGAGTGTAAAATGCTACCTTGACAATGTGAACAATTAATGATGGAAAAACTAGAAAAAGCTAAGAAACACCTACTTAAAAAGTATTAAAAAATAATATCGAAAGTTTTCAAAAACGCAGTTCGATAAATTGAAGGAGCGATAGAATTTAAAGACGCAATGCGGAAAATAGTTCAAAGATGCAAGGATGCAAGAACCAAGGATTTTACTATATTGTACAATATGTGATACTGGCTCAGTATAATTATTAACATCCACATATAAGTGGAAATATACAATGTAATAACACATTTTGCGATGTACATGTATTTATAGACGATTAAAAACGACTCGCTGCATCATTTAATAGTATTAAACACACATTATTGCACACATTGCCAAAACATGATTTACTGAAATTGCTATGAAACCACTGTACGAATTCAAATGAAATTGAAATACCCATTCAAGTGAAAATACGTAAAGCAGATGTAGTCACATAATTGCCTGATTACGCAACTAAAATTGCACTTATTAAATACATTACTGCAATGGAGTGTAAATTTCTCGCAACTATTTCTAACTTCCAGTTCTTTTCCTGAAATATCAAAACCTAATTTTTCGGCCTAACAAAAAGAAATAATTTGGCTAATATTTCAATCTATGGCAATAACTCTAATATCAACATAATTTATTAATTATAAGTATACATTTCTTATTCCATAAGGGTCGTTTTAGACCCACATGTGCTTTATATTATCATGCAACTATTTGAAATTACACTCTGAATAGTTTTTGATTGATGAATACTATAATAAAACTGATTCTAAAATAATAAAAAATATATTAGATTTGAAAATGAGAGAAAAATATTAGCTGATAATGCAGATCACTATATATATTATGTATATTTTGCAAAAATTATATAATATTTGCAAAATATAAAACATGTATTATGTAGACTAGAAGAGAAACACGCTAATGTGACAATCAAAATCGTAAAAACAACCTTGTATTTAGCGTAAGTATATTGAAACACTCAATCGATTTCGAGGGCAGCTAAAGTTATATTTTTAACTTCGCCATTTTTCTTGTCCTTTGTGTTATATGTTTGATAAGATAGCCTGGCTCAGTA
This sequence comes from Stegodyphus dumicola, assembly GCF_044657685.1. Classification (NCBI taxonomy): domain Eukaryota; kingdom Metazoa; phylum Arthropoda; class Arachnida; order Araneae; family Eresidae; genus Stegodyphus; species Stegodyphus dumicola. The sequence goes on along the minus strand of NC_140772.1, from coordinate 89,086,585 downwards.
AAAGTAGGCGGCCAGTGCAACTCTGATTAAAAATCCGGTTATAACCACGTGCAGTGCTGATAAGGACCACGTGTTTCTAAGACTCCTTCCCCTTTATTTTTCTTCTTTCTAGGTATTTCTTTCTCCTGATGAGGAGGAACCTTTAGCCGCCCTCGAAATCGAATGAGTGTTTCAATATACGTACGCTAAATACAAGGTTGTTTACGATTTTGAATGTATTATGTATATTTTGCAAAAAAAAAAAAAAAAAAAAAAAAAAAAAAACGTATTATGTATATTTTGCAAAAACAAGATATTCTTTAAGTGTTTCTTATACATTCTAATTATGCATTCGCAGATTATAAGCAAAATTTAATAACGACATGCAATGGTAAGAAGTAAATTATTTTTCCATACCTGATGTATTTAAGTAACGCACAACATTATACAAACGTGAATCAATAATAACGGTTATGGAAAAGTACGAGTTTTAAATATTTATTTTAAAATTTATTTATTATTGGATTTGATAGAGTTTAAATAATACATATGCTACTTAAAATATTAGCCTCTATTTTCAAATTCATATTTCACAGGTGCAATCTCTGCCTTTGAAAACTAGATTCAGTATCAAATCTTCTGTAATTATAAAGTTTGGGTAAAATCGGTAGGTAGGAGCATGCGCTCCCTTTATTAAGTTTTCCTGGTCTATTATTTTGCAAATTTAGCAGTACTGGCAGACCAGAATGGTTCCCAACTAGTCTAATTATTCTTTGTATAATCTAGCAGGAAATTCGTTACGCTATTCATCACTATGTCGTCTTGAATTCCGGGCCTTTATCCGAACGGAGCATTCAGCTTTTGATCCAAATAGTACAGAATTTGTCGGCTAAGATTCCTGTTTCATTAATACAGTTTGTGACGATCGTAAGAATATTTTCAATAAATACGCCTTAACACATCGATTGCTTTGGACGTGATTCAGTTCTGGAGAACTTCTCTGAAAGCATAAATTCTGCTAAATTAACAGATGTTGTAACAACTTATTCTAATTCAATTCTAACAAATTGCTTCTATTTCAGTCAAACGTTAATTCTGCAGGAATAGGATAAAGCAGTTAATCACATTACTACATTTTATCATCAAATATTAGTTAATATACGCATAAAAATTTTTGCTTAGCTCAAAATTTATATCCTGCAATTAAAAGAAGAAACATTATATGTAAGTTGTGTTCCTCGAAGTATATTTCTTAGAAATTAAGAAAAATCTTTTCTCCACTAATACGGGCCCACCAGCAGCCAAGCAGTAAATTCGCTGAACAGACCGAGGTTCGAGTCCGGCGAACGTGCTTGGCTCCATAGGTTTTCTCATATGTGACGTGTATACAAGCCAGTTTCCCTTAGAAAATCCTCTACGAAGACACACCCCCTTAGGCAGATAGCCCTCGAGGCTTTGCGGTAATTAAATAAACCAAACCCAAACCTCTCATGTTCTCAAATTTCAAATTTTGTTTTTAGACGAAAAAGTGAAGTACTAAATCATGGGCAAAATTCTGATTGTAAGGTCTAGATGATGACGTCAGCTACGACAATTTTATGTGTTCAAGCAAGCTCAGAATCGAAACAGGAGGAAATATAAAATAATAATAATAATCTAACTTATAATTACAAACTTTTGATGTCATTGCGCAAATTCTGCGGCTTAGCAGAGCTGGACAAAAGATAACGTAGACTTTAAAACTCCTAACGTAATTGATGCAGGAAAATCCACACGTGTTATGTTAGAAAATTTAATACAGAAACTTTCTGTAATTACATGAAACATAGAGGCTACATAAATAGTATAATTCAAGCAGATTACTTAAAAATAAAATGAAGATCACTTTATACATTTTTGCTAATATGTCTTAATGAGTAAGGCTCTATGAAGTAATGTGAACTCACATGAAAGGCTGTATATAGTATATATTGTTACAAAATGTCTAGGCGCGGTGTGATACTCCGCGAAGCAGATTAGGGTTGACAGAAGTTGGAGACAAAATTTTCGCCATTTGGCAAGAAATCGCACATCTGGCGACAAAATTGGCGACATGCCATGGACGGATGGGGAACATTTTGGAACGAATTCTACCGGTTTATCCCAGAATGTTCTCGAACACAAGCCAGAAGCTATATATGAACCCTGCTGATACGCGGAGAGTGAGTCAGTCAGTTACGTGTGGAATCGATCGAGTCGACAGTCGGTTAACGAGTGCCAAGTGGGTCGTTGAGTACATCGAAAGTCTCTTAGTGTATCGCGGTTAGTGCATTGAGAGAGTGTGTTCTCCGAGAACGATTGAACCGAAGAGTCGGGAGATGCACTCTAATGTATCGTCGAGTGCATCGCGAGTTGTAGTGTGGAGAATCTCGAGAGTACGTGGAGTTCGGAAAAGGATCGAGCAGAGTTGCCCGCTGTACTCTGGTGCTTTGCAGTGAAGCTGTCTCCGCCGTTATAGGTTGATAACCTGGAGGCTGTGTTGACGACTGTAAACGTGATTTTGGAGCTGTCCTAATTAAAATTGGTTAAATAAAGTGTGTTTCGATACTTCATTGAGTGCTGTTGTCATTATTCACTTCAAATCCGTACGAACCCCGTACGTACATAACGTAAAGGAAGAAAAATAACGTAACAATATATGTATATAGTATATGCATGTCTGTGTTACTCGGAATTAAAAAAATATAATACTTCATTTAATGAGAAAATTTTTTCGTTTAAAGAAGAAAACAGAAGGGTACTTTATTGTTCTTCAAAGTAATAAATGGAAATGTGCTTTTATTTTCTACTCATGTTTTTTTTTTTTTTTTTTTTTTTTTTTTTTTTTTTTTTTTTTTAGCCCCAAAGGGTGTTATTCCAAAAGGGCTATTAATTTCGGTTTGGCATTTTGAGTTAGTTCATTAAAAATGTCGGTTCACTCTTCAACTTGTTGCTACAAAATATTAGATCCCTGTATTATATATAAAGAAATTAAATAATGAAGAATTTGAATGAATGTGTGTGTATGTTTCTCGCATTGTGATAAAACAACAGTACCTTGATCCATCAAAATTTGAATTATGTAATCTTCCACTGAATATGGGCATTTGGAAGCCTGAATCTGGAAATTGAAATTTATTTTATTATCGATTTCATATTTTGTAACACTTAATATTTGATTAACAAAATCAACGACGATTTCAAAGCGAGCTGTGCCAATACTGTACAGGAAAAGTAAAAAGGTTTTTCTCCAGGGCCCGAGATCGTGTATCGGAAATTCTAAAGCTCATTTTAAAATTATTTTGCGATATTACTGTTGAATTGAATTTTATGGCTTACATGCGATAAACATGCTATTTAATAAATAAAGGTAGCACCCAACCAAAGTTAAAAAAACGCGCCTTTGCGCGTAATGTAAAATCTGAAAGCTTTCAGATATTATTTTATTTAATTCTATTTATTTATTTGTTTCCCGTTCCTTTCATTTTGCATTTTACGCTGAATAAATCTTTTACGAGTGAAATATTAATAGGCTTTAAAATATTGACCAGAAGTTTAAAATTTAAAAATAAGGACAATTAACCTCAAGCCTCAAACAAACTATGAAACAAAAAAAATATCATAATAACATTAACATTAAATGTTTGACTAATTATATAAAAATACCTTTAGCAAAATATTCTGTTTGTTAGAAAAGGGAAAGAGGTTTATTTCTTGCATGGAGATTAAAATTTGTGTTTGCTTATATTAGTATGGCAACGCTCAGGTGAGTTTTATGCCTAAGGGTTTCGCTTGATTTGTTTGATTATGGCAAAGCAAACAACTGCTATCTGCCTAAAGGGAGGGATACCTTCGTGTAGGACTTTCTAACGAAAACTTTCTGGTATACACGTTACACATGGGGGAAAACAAAGAAACTGTCATGAAACCAGCCCGTTCGCGGGATTCTAACCTTAGACTGAACTACCACAGTTCAGAAAATCTAGTGCTACTACGCTGGTGAACTTTATGCCTAATGGACAGAGAACATTCACAGAGGACTTTCTTAGGAAAACTGACACGTATTTACTTTACATTCTGTGAAACCATGAAAAAACACAGCTAAAATTTATGAGTTATAATTCTATTACTATGCCTGATGTCAGGATTGCTTGCAACAATAGCACCACAGTATCAAAAAACTGTTTCGGCGAAGTCTTTGAGATCGCGTATGATGAATTTTTATTAATTCAGGGGTAAAAGGTGTTTATAAAAAATACAGTTACTATTTGTAATAACGAATCAGTTCTTCGATGTGTTAATGAACAAGGGATAAGAGTGGTAGAAATATAGTAGTATTGCAAACAAGGCCAATAAAATAGGCACAAATAACACATATCAGCTCTTTTAAATTAATAAGATAAGTTTTAACAATGAAGCAAATATTTCTGAATTTTCACAATGAATGTTTCAAGTACTTTTAGTTTAATAAAGTTTGTTTTTATACTGAAAAAATCATGGAATATTTTATTTCCAATTTTAACAGGCACTTTTTAAAATAAAAACGTTTACACGATATCGTATTTAACCACAATAGGTATCTTTTGCAGTTTAATAATTTGTGATCTGGAATTAAAGATCATAGTGCGAAAAATAATCGTCAAAATAAAATTCCTCACTTTATTATAATGAATAACAAATATTTAAATTGAAATTTTTTCTCTCAAAGTTTTCAGTTCCAACAATATCAGCTGCAGACTTTCAGTAAACCATAGTTGACAATTTTTTCTTATAACCAATGCCTACTCCCTGTATCTACCTGACTAAGAGTTCTACTAGCAGTTTCCTGTTTTGGATGTGCACATATTTTCTGCTTTTTCTGGTTTAGAAACACGATTAGGATTGTATGTGCTCCATGATGACCGTAGTAACTCGATGACGACCATATATTCTCTTTTGCTGTGAACTCAATCTCTGCAAAGAAAAAATTCCCTTTTCGAAACAGGAAATGCGAAAAATTGGTTGTGCCCTCACCGACATTCGGAAAAAAGATCTCTTCAAAACAAAAGATAAACACGCCAAGGTAAAACATAAAATTAGCAAAGCAACAATCTTGTGTTTGGCGTAGATTTTAGTCAACACTATCGATTTCTAGGGCTAAAACAGTTTCTTCTTCATCAGTAGCAAGGAAATCCACCCAAAGATCTTTTATTTGCTAGGTGGGCGGGCTAACAAATTACAGCACTATATGCATGGAGGAATGAGATAATTCCATCAAGTTCTACTTCATATCATGTTTCCTTAATTATTTACAAAGCAACGATATACACCTGATAATATAGCAGCATACCCGCGACTCAATGGGAACACTGAATTGTAGTAGTTCAACCTGAGTTCAAAGCTTGGCTGCATGGGAATTTTCACGGTTTTCCCGATGTAAAGACAATGCCAACCAGTTTCCCTTCAAATGTCCTTCAAGAAGGCATCCTTCAGTTAAGCAAATAGCATTTGAGTGAGTTAGTATAATTCATTTAATATGTAATCAATCAAATATTACGATATGCTTTAAGTCTTTAGCATACAGTAGGGTCAAAAATAAAAATTTCCTAAATATTTTTAATATTCCAATAACGTTTTACGAAATTAAGTGCATTAAATTAAATTTACAGTGCTTAGTAATTCTTAATAAAATATATTTATGCGCGAATAAAACTATTCAAACAAAACCTGTTGAGTTTGAAATTTGTAGTAAAACAGGGTGCAAAAATTATGTTTGGAATTTACATTCTTGCCAAGTACTAGAAATTTATTGTTAAATCTGATGGGGCAATAGATAAGAAGGAAAAACTAAATAGTTTTTCCATGATCAGCAATAAAAAAATTAAAAATGAAGTAACAAAAATATATTTGGCTTTAACTAGGGGGTTTATAATTTGGCTATGTATAACAAATAAGATGAATATTCATGAAATGCTTATTACCGGATAATAATTGATTTTTACTATAAATCAGTTATGATTTTTTTTATTCTGAGCCATGTTATGCATATTAATCTAAACTAATTAAAAGAATCTTAAAAGTAGGCGTTATTTTCTTTTTCTAATTCTCGTATCAAAGAAAGCATTACGAACTGTAAGTAAATTAGCAGCAATTTTAATTTTAAATGTCTCGGAAAGAACAAGCGATCTGGACGCTGAAATTCCAGGTGAAAGGAGCTTGTATAATGGGAGCTCTACAATACAATAGATTGGCTTATTATGTATGTAACGTTCCATGTAATAATCTCAGTTTTAATAATGCATTGGCAAGTCTTCAAGAAATTAATTTTTTTCCATTAACCAAGACTTGAATGGCAACAAGAAAAACGTTTTGTTCCGTATGTGGTACGAATGCTTATAATACAAAATTGCAAGAAATGAGAAATATTCTAATTCTGTGGATTTCCTCAATAGGTGATTATTTGTGCAAAGAAATTGTCGGAGAAAAGGTGAGTAAAGGTCAATAGCGATGAGCACAGGAACCCTAACAATTAAGTCGAATAAATAAATTCCGATCAATACACATTCTAGTCATTCAACTAAGCACTAGATTAAGTTTCTCAGACAAAATTTCTCGTATGCTTGTTGAAAACATTCGATTAGTAGCCTTGCAAATGTTACGTTTGGATTTTACAGTGCGTCATTTTTACACAAATTTGCATCTTGTATCCATTCTGCTTAAGGAATTGAGATAATTTCTTTTCCTTATGGAAGTAAATTTGCATAAAACAAAGCTTGAGGTTTAATTGCAAACGTATATCAAAAAGAGAATTAATGTTGTGCGCATTAAAGTACACTAATTGCTACTGTTTTTGAAACTTTGGATTGGATTTTGCGTAGTGCGAATTCTTTGTCAGTCATTATTCTATATTTAATCCAAATATAAAATAAACACGTTATTGCTGTAATTTCTTAAATAAAAACGCATTAAACCTAAAGAAATTGTTAATGTTATTTTTTTCCTTACTACCCTATATGGACTAAATTAAGTTTGCCTTCAGTAATTCATTTTTGGGAAATACGTAGCATATTTGAAGGAAATTTAAATCCATTGATTGGTATCTAATATTTTCTATTGATAACTTAGAGGCGTAAAGATATAGTCCACAAAATTCTCTGTTGTGTACACAAAATAAAAACAAATTTGTAGTTCTAATATAAAAATCTCGAGGGAGAAAAATTAGCTGATGAATTTCTATTAAATAACTGTCAATGTATTCAATGAAAATACACTTTTACGTAATTTACAAAAAAACTTTGTAATCTATACAATTGAAACATTTACAGGTATTCACTGTGCTTTACCGTTTGATGACTGTGTGTTTAATGAGTGCTTTATCATTTATAGCTGATCACCGTTTTAATATGAAACGTTACGAGAGCCTATATTTTATTTTGCGATCTGCATTGGCATTCCTAAGAGCATGAAGGTACAACTTTATTGAAAATACTATAGGTCTTTACATACTTAATTTAAAATTTGTTTAAATATATCAACTAAAAATGATATGAAATTCTATAACGAGTAAAATATGAATGCATAAAATAAGTAAAAAACTAAAAATAGTTTCTTTCAGATCACATGATTCACTCAAGTATAAATTCACTGTATATATTTAAATGTACTATATGCATATAGTATACACACTTTATATGTTAACAGAAGAATGTAAGAATTATCTTTACGTTAGTCTTCACATTCGATTTTTCACTTGACAGTAATACTCATTCATTAGTAAGGTATCGTTATTTTTCAATTCAGAATTCTTCTCTTAGAAGAATACTTCATTAAAAATAAATAAAGAAGAAGAAAAAGATCTTGATTTTCTTTTCGACTACGATGATAAAATAAAAGACATTAATACCATTTATATGATATTAATTTCTTTGCACCATTGCTGAGATATTTAACATTTCTGATGTGAAATAAGAAGACGCTGCGTGTGTATACCATGCCATAAGTTTCAGATTAACAGGTAGCAAAAGTATTAAAACAAGCAAAATGTAATAACTAACTCTTAAGGTAAAACGTCAAAAATTAGAAAAACACATGTTCTAACTTATAAAAATTGCAATTTTTTAATTTTTTAAAAATATTCAAAATCTTCAGCATTATGGTGAACTCCTATTTAGTTTCTTTTAAGTACTAACATGAAGTAAGTTTTACTTTTTTAAAACTATATTTGATAAAATGTGTAACTAGAAAATTTAACATTTCCTTGCATTATTTTCTTTATACACAAGCGAACACACAAATAAATAAATAAATTCTTGTTACTGTAGTACCTCTGCAGGAGCAGTTAACAAACGCCTCTTGTAAGAACTTAGAAGTATGTTTATCCACGAAACAAACAGAAAGCAGCAAATAATTCTTTTCGGAAAATAAAGCAAAGACATATCTCCAATTTTTTTAAACTGCATCCCGTTAATGTGTAAAATAACTAACATGATTCATTTAGTTTGTTAGTATTTTCTGTTATATTATGAAGTACAGGATGATTTTAAGTAAAGTTTCTAATTCAAAAGGCTGAATTTTCATTTTCTAAGTTGAAGTATATTTATTCCCTAACAGAATTATTTAACAAGATAGATACCATGGGATCGACCATGTGTATAATTCAGTTATTTCGTTGTTATATTATAATCCTTAAATTGCAATAAGTAATATACAACTATTAACAATGAAGTCAGTTACAAGGAGAAACAATACAAGGATAAAGCATATTACTCATTAATTATGCAATCATGCAAGGACATTTTATACTTTTAGACTTCGCTTAGCAGTTTATTCTTTTCCCTTTAATATTTTAAGAAAAGTTCAGAAAGATGTAAAATATTTGAAACTTATATCCAAATGCTAAGACCCATTTAAATCCAAACATAAAAGGCAATATTTCTATAACTGAAAGAATTTGCATTAATGCAATATCACACGCAAAACTAATGATCATTGATGCACTTCAAAACTGAATTTTCAAATAAATATTTATGCATTGAAGATTATGGGAACATTTTCTATTTTCAAATAAATATTTATTCATTGAAGATTAAGGGAACATTTTCTATACTTTAAAAATGTGTACTTTGAAAATAGAGATGTTACTGCAGAATAAATGAAGCTAATGTTGGAATGGAAAATGAAAGTATTTAAGAAGAAGTGATGCAATCGATGTATGCATTCAATTGTAATGTATTAAAGCACACTACCCTTCAAATATAAGTACTCGAAAAAAGTTACAATGGAACTTAAAATTTATGCTAAAATAGTCTTTATTGTTTATGATAAAATGAAATAATAGTCAAATAATAAAATAAAATCCCGAGGCAAAATCTTTTCATTTTCTTTATTTAACACCATTATTTATCATGTATTTTATGTGTGAATCTATATATGTTTTGTATTTATCTCACATTCACCCTTATAATAATGAAAGGGGTTATTTGGCTACATAAGAAGAAAGTTAATTTTGAAATGCGCGGGATGCATTAGTACTTGGTAATAAGACAAAAAAAAAATAATAACCTTCAAATATCATATACCTGGATTTATAAGTATGTTTTCCATAGATCGCGTTTCTTAATGTGTTGCAAAAACAGAAATTTGAGACTTTTGACGAATTTCTGGCTGATTGACCGAACGTAATTTCATGGTGATTTAAATATCGGATATGTATATATAAACGCAAAAATATTACAAGCTCTAATGAGGTATTTATAATTAAAGATTTTAGGTCTTATTAATGTTATTTTCTTTATTATTTTAATTACTTTAACATACTTAATTTAAAAGAAATCAAAATTAAATATCAGAAATAAATTATAAACAGAGTGTTTCCTAATCTTATTATAAATTATGATTCTTCAAATACTTTTTAACATTTTATGAACTTTTCTAAAGCAAATTTAAAGAGATCTTTCTGAAACATGAGAAAACATTTGGCACTGAATCTAGCGATTTTGTACATGTTCAAGAGTTTCCAAATTATTTCTTATGCACATAAAGTACAAAAATAATAATCAAAATCGTAAAAACAACCTTGTATTTAGCGTAGGTATAATGAAACACTCAATCGATTTCGAGGGCAGCTAAAGGTCCCTCCTCATCAGGAGAAAGAAATACTTAGAAGAAAATAAAGGAGTCACAGAAACACGTGGTCCTTATCAGCACTGCACGTGGTTATAACTACATCTTTAATCAGAGTTGCACTGGCCGCCTACTTTTACTGAGCCAGGCTACATGATCAAGCATAAAGGACAAGAAAAAATTAGCGAAGTTAAAATAGGAAGCGAGGGGCAAATGCACCTTACGCTCAAAATCTGAACTTCAAATAATGGAAAGCAACCACTGAACGGATTTTTATACCCTCTGGTAGTACTAAACGCGAGGAGGTAACGCCATCTATCTGCAAAAATAACTGAATTAAGATAGTAGAATTTTAAAGGCATTAGGAAGGACTGGATTGGACTTCAAATCATTAACTAAACCTGCTAAATCTCTGTGAATGTGAAAAGCCTAAAGAAAATCCAATTCACCTATGGAAAGAGTTTTTTGGATAATTTTTGAAGACCCAAAATCAAAATTATGGTTAAAAGTCTAAACTATGATAAGCTATTGAAGACTTGTTAATTTCGCCTTTTCTGACATAAGATTCATGTTCCTTGATACGAAACTTCAACGCTCTTTTCGTTTGGCCAATATATCTTAAACCACACTGACACGATATACTATAAATTCCCCAAGAATTCAAGACAGAAACGCAATCTTTTAGAATCGAAGGGTGAATTTTATTAATAGGGGAGAAACCGACTTGAAAATTGAATTTCTGGAGAATCCGTGCAATTTTATAGCTAACAGAAGAATAAAATGGAAGCACGACAAGGTCTGAAAATTTTTTAACGGCTTTATCAATAATCACTTTTACCATAAGACTTACCAACAGACTTTTAACCATAATTTTGATTTTGGGTCTGCAAAAATTATCCAAAAAAACTTCTTCCATAGGTGAATTGGATTTTCTTGAGGCTTTGCACATTCACAAAGATTTAGCAGGTTTAGTTAATGATTTGAAGTCCAATCCAGTCCTTCCTAATGCCTTTAAAATTCTACTATCTTAATTCAGTTATTTTTGCCGATAGATGGCGTTACCTCCTCGCGTTTGGTACTACCAGAGGGTATAAAAATCCGTTCAGTGGTTGCTTTCCATTATTTGAAGTTCAGATTTTGAGCGTAAGGTGCATTTGCCTCTCGCTCCCTATTTTAACTTCGCTAATTTTTTGTCCTTTATGCTTGATCAGATAGCCTGGCTCAGTAAAAGTAGGCGGCCAGTGAAACTCTGATTAAAGATGTAGTTATAACCACGTGCAGTGCTGATAAGGACCACGTGTTTCTGTGACTCCTTTATTTTCTTCTTTCTAAGTATTTCTTTCTCCTGATGAGGAGGGACCTTTAGCTGCCCTCGAAATCGATTGAGTGTTTCATTATACCTACGCTAAATACAAAGTTGTTTTTACGATTTTGATTGTCACATTAGCGTGTTTCTCTTCTAGTCTACAAAAATAATAATTGGATTAACAAAGTATAACTATAAAGAGAAACGGAACAGCTTCTTTTTCTGTTTATCTATATTAGATGTGCCAACCTTTTGCAGGAACGTATGCGTACGGGCTTTAATATATAGTGATAAGTAGGGATTTTAATATTTGGTCACAGTGAATCGAAGCATCTAATTTTTGTGATGATGCGTGAGAAAGGCGTCTCTATTATTATGAGCGAACAATTTGATTGAGTTTAGAGTTCAAGGCCATAACACGTTTGGTTGATCGGCAAAACAAGTTTTGGTGAATAATCAAATACAGATAAATATAATCAGGCATGGTGATATCAGCACAGAACAATAACAGGTGGAAAGTAAATAATAATTAGGATGTAAACGTTTTGAAACAAAGGTTTTAACGAAACAATAGGTTGTCTTCAGAACAGCGCATATTTGGATGCTACTTCTATGCACTAGTAGCACTTTCTTAAATCCATCTGACAACTTTTCAACATTCTGCATATAATCTAGATTTAGTAACGTGTGGTTTGGGAGGGGGGTCTTCACACTGAAAAGGCAATTACACTAAAAATTCTCTTCAGCCGAATAATTGAAAAATAACACACCCGCAGTACTAAAGATAAATTTATATAATTGTTTCTTTCATGTCTTTTGAAATGTTTATAAAATGCTTTGAAAAGAGTAATTAAAATAAGGGACTTAAATATATAAAAGGAAATACAGGGCTCTATTTTGCATGCTGACTGTTATATGGCGAGCAAAGTATTTATTCGAATCTTCCATGTTTTTGATCAAGTGGGATAACGCAGCAAAGAATAAAAACTGGCAGCACAAACATTATCCACTAAAATAGTTTCATCACTTTTTGCAGCAGCAGCAGTATTTCATGTAGATAACGTTTTTAACCAAAGCGAATTTTTAACACTGCTTCCTGTAAAATCGCAACAGTTTCTGAAGAAATTCAGAAAAAAAATTTTGTTTATCGAAAAGAATCTCTGAAACTTTCATTTTGCTTTCATATACAGATTAAATGGAAATACTTTCGTATAATTGAACATTAAACATTTAATGCTAGACGAAAACCTGCATATCTGTGTTAATGTACTTGAAGCTTAGATTGCCTTAAGGGTAAGCACTGCTCATTTTCTGGGTAGGAAGACATTGACTGTGAGGCACAAATGAATATTTAGTACAAAGCTTCAAATCTCTACTCCAACAAAGAATGTAACTCATTTCTTTCTAGTTTACGTCTAAGATGATTTCCAGAAAATACTTGGAAGTAAGTGGAAACGCTTTTTTCAAGTTATTAAAGAAACTCTGAGAAACATATCAGTATTTCGAAACATTAATATGGTTACAGATTAATGGATTTTGTAGTATATGAATAAAAATAGTAATGTATTAGATAAAACAAAAAGCAATAAACGTAGCTTAATAGGCAAAAGGCAATACCATGACAACCCTTAATTCAAAATATTTTTTATTCAAACAATTGTGTAACATCTCCTCTGCAAATATAATATAGTCTTTTCTACTTATATAAGGTATTTCTAACTACGATTTATATAATTGGTTCGCTGCAATTATTTTACTTTTTTTTCAATAATTCAAATAACAGAGTTGTTTAAGCGTACAGAGACTAAAACAAAATTGCAATAAAACTATGCATAATAGGGGAAAATAAGTTTCTTCTCCGGATTCATAGCCATAAATATAATCAGGCATGGCGATATCAGCACAGAACAATTACAGGTGGAAAGTAAATAATAATTAGGATGTAAACGTTTTGAAACAAAGGTTTTAACGAAACAATAGGTTGTCTTCAGAACAGCGCATATTTGGATGCTACTTCTATGCACTAGCAGCACTTTCTTAAATCCATCTGACAACTTTTCAACATTCTGCATATAATCTAGATTTAGTAACGTGTGGTTGGGGAGGGGGGTCTTTATTTAGCATTTATTTAGCATAAAGCTAAAGAAATTTTCCCAAATTTTAATTTCGTTTGCACCATAGTTTGCAAAGCAGTAATTAGAGTCTTAAAGTATTCACTGTCTCAGGATGATGAACGCTTCAGTGCTAAAAGAAGATACTAACACAAGAACAAGACCTTGTAATTTAGAAGTTTTGATTGTAAAATACATAATACAGTCTTTGGGTATTTGAAACGCTAAGTATAATAAAAGAGCCTTCTATTTTAGAAAAATTATATAGTAAATTTTCTGTAATTGTAATGATTTTGCTTCTTCTAGAAATATTGCTTTGTGAATATTAGCACACACATTATAGTCATAAATCTAATATCGGTAATAGAATAATGAAAAGTAATTCTCTTGAAATTATTGTCCATCGCATGTTACCGCACTTTGGAACTCTTTTGGAAGCTTTCACTGTCGTGTTACTAAAATTTAAATTTCGAAAACATTACTGAAACGTTAATCTAAGAAAATATTTCTTCTAAATACGCATATTCTCTAGATTTACAGAAACGTGACTGTATTGTAAAAGGCATTGAAGTTATTCACTGGTTTCACAATCAACAATTAACAAAGAATGATCTAGAAATGCGCATAGTTCCTGTTATGGCCTGCAAAGTAATCGAAGATTTATGCTGCAAATTATCTCTCTTTTACGACAACACGAAGTACTTCGTAAAAATCCATATCTCACATTTTCTAACACGCGCAGGAAAGACCAATATTTTTCCGTAATTAATCAGCGGGTCTATTTATTTGGCTACTAGTGTAAAGATTCCTCAGAAAATGTATGCATTTTCCTAAATACGACTCGTAGATTAATTTACACTTTCACATGCAATTTGAAACGTAAACAAATCTGATACAGCTTTGCAGACTCTCAAACTTTTCTTAACTTTTATTTATATGCAGTTTCAAATTCCTTTTCTCCCCTCAACGTTTCAAACGGCTGACTTTTAAGTGAGACAGTAATATATAACTTAACTAACGTAAATGATTACTTGATAAACATAATTATAATTAGGTACTCTTTTCGCTTGATTAAATTTTATAAATGAAAGGCATGTTTTATCTTCCTATCTTAAGAAAAACATTTTAACCAAACTAAAATTAATAAATGCATGAATATTTGCATCATTTTGCGTCACGCAAAGCTCTGGCTATTTTAATTTCTTTCCAACTATTATACAGGAAAAAGCTAAACTTGGAACAAGATATATTATCGCATGTGTTTCCAGGTTTTATAAAAGTAACGTATCAGTTCTTTTTACTTGTAATGAAAGAATCACAATTAATTTAACGAACAGAAAAATTTTGAGTTGGAGATTTATACAAACTTAAAAACTATTTTCTTCTTGAAGAAATGGAATAGAATAAATTGCTACGCTGTTTGGAAATTCTAGTCAATCTAATTTTAACATGCCCTTGATTCTAGAAAGCAATAAAAAAACAAAGAATAATCCCGTTAAATTTACATACTACTTTAAAAATCAATTTCTGAATGTTTTTGTTGATTCATTTTGCATTTTTCTTTAGGAAGCGTATCCATTATAAAAAGAATTTCAAGTACTTAGTTCCTCCAGCTACCTATGAAGCGGTTTACTCGGTTATTATTTTTTGTACGAATAAGGTATGTTTTGCCCGTGAACATATTTTTCGAATAAGTTTTATACATTTCGATGTCACGCATCAGTGCAGTTTCATACAGCAAATATGAAATTTAATGTATTTTAATGCTTCGAAATAACTGGAAAAAGCAACGTTAAAATACTCATTGTTATTAATATATGTGCAAAATATGTCTCCAAACCCTGTCAAGGAATTTATTTCTAAACATATAAGGCTAGACAAAGTAACCCGAAAAAACAGATATAAGTATTCCGAGGTTATTTCCTTTTCATAGCAATTTGTAAGTTTATTTCGTGCTCAATTAATCTGTAAGCAGGATTTTAAAGCTTAAAACACGTTATATAAACGCTTTATGATACAGTACTTTCATTTTAGAAATTTTACTTCTACTATTTTTTAAAGGAAAGGAATAACTAAAAGTAATTAAATTGTTTCTAAGATTACATATACTAATTTTGGCATCCGAGTTTTGGTTTTGTGGCATTTTTACTCTAATTAATACATGCTTCTGAAAGTGCTCACACCTTTTTATTTTAATTAAAGATAAATTAATACTGGTTTTTAATAACAATTTAAGGGGACTCATACACCTTAAAACCCATATGATGTTCGAATAGGTGACTGTCGCAAGAATTGGGATAACTTATATATTTTAAAAGCAATTACTACCAACTTTTTACAGCTGACTACATAATATAGCTGCTTTCTGAAATAGTAATCAGAAAGTTTGTGTTGCCACAAATATTTTATAATTTAATCCGCTTTGTGACAATATTTTTCGTCATGTTTCCAACTTGCGCGCACAGTTTAAAACATTCTGTTTCATAATTTAATTCCATATTTAATATATAGCCTTTGTAACATTTGAAAACTACTGTGAACCTAAAATTCTAAAAATTTCATGTTAAATTTTTATTTTATTTGGAGTTGAGTTTATAAAATGTATTTTATTAAAAAAATTTGTAATGTTTCCGTCCATAAAATTTTTCAGTACTAAAATATTCATCAGATTGTTAGTTCAGTTAGAAAATAGTGCCCATATAAAGAATTCCATCAAATTTCAAGTATGTACCATTAAGACATTTTTAAAATATCATGCGCGCAAGATGGAAACATGGCGAAATATTTTGTCACAAAGTGTATTAAATTATAAAAATATTTGTGGCAACACAAACTTTCTGGTTACTAGTTTCCAAAGCAGCTAAAATATGTAGTCAGCTGTAAAAAGTTGGAAGTAATTGCTTTCAAAATAAATAAAATATCTCAATTCCTGCAACAGTCACATATTCGAAGATCATGAGGGGGTTTAAGGTGTATGAGTCCCCTTAAGTCTTACACTGATTAATAATAATTTAAGCTTCACTGCCTATCAGAGATATAGTTTAAAAAGGGATGAAGCTGGGCCTATTACCTTTTCAAAATAGCTTAATTGTGAAGCCGAGGTTAGTTGAACACGTCCTTCATTGTTAAGCTTTTGAGATATTTATTATTAAGGAAAATTATCTTAGTCATATTATGTCACATTATCTTTCCTTTTATTTTACGTTTACAAAAAATATATATTTTATATCAATTTAACAACTAAAATGAACCGACAGATAAAAAAACACTTTAAACATTTCTGGTTCTCTCCTTTTAAATTAACTAATGAAAACATGCAGCATATATCAAAACACAAAATTATTTAAAATTTATGAAATAAGTAATACTGAATAGTTTAGCATCAGAAATAATTTAACTATAAATACTAGAAGTAAAAAATCCGTTTGACCGTTCATCTAAGGCAATAATATAAATTATACCTCAGAAGAAAGTCTGGAAAATTACCTGGTACTGCAGATTTGTCCTTGGTGTCCTTTTTCCAACTAATTTCAATGCTCGATGATGTAGTGCCTTCTATTTGAACTATAGGAGAAGTTGGCGGTGCTATGAAACGACAGCAAAAATTTTAGTATCAATACTTATTTATTTAAATTTGTCCTTTATTGGATAACATTTTTTATCATTTGGTACCAAAAACAATGGATAGTATTTTTATCATTGACTTAATATAATTATCGAATCATAATATACATCATCGAATGAACAACTTTAGAAGTACAAAAGTAAGAATCTTATTTTTTTAAGTCTTGACATAAAATGTTTTAATCTGCACATTTTGCATTATTGCAGCAAATTAATCAGCTCTGTTATATCTACGAAAGATATAAATACTTTAATTTTAGGGACTTGCTTAGTTTTCTTACACCAGAAATCTACATGAAAATTAATATAACGTAATTAATTTTCTACTTTTAATGAAACTCCTAGCATTATTATTAGTTTCAAATGTAGATTTCCAATTACCGTTTAAAATTCTCGATATCAATTAGCATGCTCACATTGAGTGTACTCATCACAGTATCTAGTAATTAAGTTCTATACACTAAAAACTAAATTCTGTCGTCATTAAA
Source organism: Stegodyphus dumicola (assembly GCF_044657685.1). Taxonomy (NCBI): domain Eukaryota; kingdom Metazoa; phylum Arthropoda; class Arachnida; order Araneae; family Eresidae; genus Stegodyphus; species Stegodyphus dumicola. Next base: position 89,068,958 of record NC_140772.1, on the reverse strand, counting down.
CTCATTTGAATATCGCAACAAATGGCTATTTGTCTTGTCTGTTTCTGTATCATGAACAACGTTAATTTATACTCCGAAAAAAAAAAAGCAGAAAGATGCCCTATGGACGGACGATTTAAAAGATACCACAAACTCTCTGTAGATTGTCATGGAGCAATCACATTAAAGAAAAAGATACAGACAAGAGCAAGCACTCATGCCTTCCTACTATGCCACAAAAATCTTTATAAATGTATTTATTGTTATAAAAAAGAAAATTATCAGTAAAATAGCTGCTCAAAAAGAAGAAACAGATTGATTTAATTTACTTTGAGTTCATTTAAATTACAACGAAAGGAGTATAAAATATGCGACCTGTTTATTTTTATTTTAGGTAAAGTCAGCATGCAGATGTTTTAGTTTATACATTTTAGAATTAGTCAGTTAACATGCATGTGTAAAAAGACTGCGAAGTGATTGTTCGAATTTAGGAAAAGAGAGAAACTCAAAATTATACAGAACACATAGAGTACATCATGTATTCGTATATATGTATTCGTATACATCATATACGAATACATCATGTATTCGTATATGTTTTAGTTTATACATTTTAGAATTAGTCAGTTAACATGCATGTGTAAAAAGACTGCGAAGTGATTGTTCGAATTTAGGAAAAGAGAGAAACTCAAAATTATACAGAACACATAGAGTACATCATGTATTCGTTTTGAATTTAAGAACTAAAAGTACCTGTTTCAAGAGTTTTTCCTACAATTTTGCTAGACTTTGGACCAGAACCGGCAGAATTATAGGCCTTTATCACGATATCGTACTTCGTGAATGGCTGGAGACCTGTTATATAAGTGGACTGCTGTTCTTTATCAGGTATATGCTCCACTTGTTTATACGTATACGATTCCGAAGAAGAAGACATTCTGAATCCAATGTAATAGCCTTTTATGCGTCCATGCTGAGATTCTTCAGGTGGTGGCTAAATTAAAAGTATATTATATATCATCTAAAGTTATCTTAAGAAAAATCTTTCTAAACTCTATAAGTTGGATTTATACATGTGTTATTAGTGTATAGATTTAAATTATAGATTATTACTCCGAAGTTTTATTTGTTTTTATTTGAAGGAGAATCAGAGATTAAATCCCGGAACTTCACAAACAGAAAAAATATCTGAACCTAAATGCATTTAAAATATACGTAAATCATAAAAATATCAAATAATTACCATATATATAGGAATGAAGGTATTTTGTTCATTAGAATTGTTATAGTTATATCCTGAATTTAACTCAACAGGTGTCGGAGCCGCTAACTAAATTTGACTTCAAAAATTGGATCAATCGTTATTCCTAGAGAAATAACTTCTGATACATTTTATGGTATTTAAAAACATTTTCCATATACGGCTTGAAGATTTAATCCTTAAACCGCACTGAAATGTTTTTGCATATTATAGTAGAAGAGGCTACTGTTGTGGCCATCAGCAGGTAATATTTAAAAGATTGTAGGGACATTATAATAATTGGAAAAACAGAAGATATGAAAAATGAGCAAACGCTTTCGCCGGGAATCGGACCACGTACCTCTGGAATACCGGCCCAGCGTGCAGAACCACTACACCACGAAGGCCCGCTAGGAAGGCGGCAGAAATACCTCTTATACGATGAGATTAAATAAAGATTTTAAACAGTTAAATTACGTTTACATAACCTTTCAAAAGCACGAAGCACATATTTTCAGATAGCTTGGTATTCATAAATGCCTTTGGTTAGGGAGATAAATAGGAAATTAGATGATAAATGGTTGGTTCTCAGTCAATAAGCAAAACAGACATATAAATTGAAATGACACGTTTGCGAAACCTTTCTGCAGTGAATCTGAATGTGATTTAAATTTGCTTTATCACAGTTTGAAGAAAGTTTTATGGATTCTGAAAGATAGCAAGTTGGCTACAGATTATAATCAAGGTAGTTTTTAAAATAGAGGTGAGGTATTTATGTTCTGTAGACCATTTTACTAATTCGCACTTGTACAAGTAAGTCGAAAAGAGAAAAAAAAATCATTCGAAGGCCTATTTTACGATTTCCTGGAGCCAGAAGATGGTTCGAAGAAAAATATATAGCATTATGTGCTAAACGCAAACATTAAGCGATAAAATTACCTTTTTAAGAAAATGTTATCACAACTGGGTACAGGGGAATGACAGATAAATGCATGTTAAAATTGCAGCTATCTGTTTCAGAAAGATATTTCGTAAAAACATCGTTAGTTTATCATCATGAAAATCTAACTTAATCATAAAATTTATATATCTGGAATTCAACACTTTTCATCCATGTCTTTTATTACTCATAGATGGTACTCAGATTCCAGTATGATAATCTAGTTGTTAGACTGCAGTAAAATGAAACGTTTTTCAACTGTTCATTTTTATTACTTCGATAATAATAAAATTTTAGAACCAGGAACTTTTTTTATTGTCTAAAGAAACGGAATGATAATACTTTTCTAAACGCACAAAATTTTAAAAAAATGCAAGTTATTATAATAATTGCTTTTAATTACTGTGTATAGTAATGCATGCTTAATGTTGAAGGTATCAATTTAAACCAAGTATAAACGAAAGGCTTGTAACATTCGGCTATAACACAATTGAGGTCTGTTTATATAAATATACGGGCAAGAAAAAATGAAGAAACAACTATAAAAAGACAATTTTTGTTAATTCGTATGTGAAATCCTTGAAAGTATTCGGTTGTTAGCTCCAGTTAAGCTTTTCACGTAGTCCAGTAGTTTTCTCATTTGCTATACAGAAACAAACTGAAAATTTTTAACCTACTTTCTTTCGGAACGCTTGGAAAGAAGCAGAAGATAGCGCTTAAAACTATAATTTCAAAGACTGTCCAGTAGGTGTATAACATTTTTAGCCTGTGGTGGGTGGAACATGTTCGATGGGAATGTATCTGGAGGGACTGTGAGAAATGACGTGCGACTGGGAGAATGGAAGCAAGACAGACACAGATACAGATCTTGAAATTCCTGAAAGTAGCCACAGACGCTATGCCAAAAATCTGGAAACGGTTTAAAGACACTGGTAATGCATATAGACGACCAGGTTCAAACACCTCCTTTCTAATTCATTTTTCAAATCTTTATATAACAAGACTAAATGACCTAAAGTAAAATACGCAGCCTTTCTAAAAGTAAACTTCTTCTAAAAATTATAATTAAAGGCATGTTTTCATACAATTCAGACCTTTTATAATGAATGTACTAGGAGTGTAAAATGTACAAATTTTAAGAACCAGGTAAAAGGTTTAACGATCTCTCTGTTAAATGTTCACTTGCACATATAGTATTTGTGGTGTTTTGAAGTTCTTTGACCAAAATTTACAGTCCAATAAATTGTATCAAACTAAAAATATTTTATTAATGAATACATGTTCCCAATGTTGTTTGTATGTGGTTTAGATCTGAAAAGGCAACTCAGTTTTTCTCGACTGTTCTACATTTGATGTGGAGCAATTATTAACGGCAATTTACGTCTTCCAGACAACACACATGGATCGTCACACATTTCCAAAGATAAGACGAATTTAAGGAGTAACTATAGAAATAACAAAAATTCTGGTGACTAGTATCTTCGTTTGAATTAACAAGATTCTCACATGCACAGTTTTCAAGCATTACCACAGGAAAAAACAACAGCTGTGAGATGCTAAATCGTGTCACTATTTGACAAATCTACTCAGGTAGCCTTTCGGCCTTTCAAAGAATCTTTAGGTTGTTTCCTATATTGATTTTGAAATGTGCTGTTATCCAGTCGTGTTCAAACCATATTCGACTGTAAATTGTATGAACTGCCACAGTAATGTATCCAGGCCTGTACCAAGCCCGATCGGCGCAGTTGTGCAAATGTCTAGCTAGCGCCTTTATGCAGTGGATATTAAAGGCAAACTGTTTAATAGTTAACATAAAATAAAGTATTATTCACATAATAATATGAGAAACCAAATAAATGTACTTTTATCGAATCTTGCCAAACAACGAAAGAGTTAAAAGGGATTGGTTGCTAAATTCTGCTGAAACAAATTATGTTTATTGTTTTCGTTGCAAAATTTTTAACAATTTCAGCAACGTAAAGTTGAGTAGTTCTGAATTTAATGACTGAAGCCCCTTAAATGTTGACGAAAAAAAGTAAAATGCATTTTCCGGTTTTACACCTTTGGTCCGATTTCTTAGAACGATTTCAAAAGAATAAAACTGTTGATTTGGAATTTCAAAATTTATTTAAAAAAAAAGAAACTAAGCATTGGCGCGATGTTATTAAAAGAATTATCTATGCCGTTCAGTTTTTATCCAAACAAAGCTTACCCTTCCGTGGTTCCATCAACAAATTATTCGAAAGAAATAATTATTTTTTAAAGTGTACAGAAATGATCTCAAAATTTGACCCTACCATATCTGTAATGTTAATAAAGTTCAAAAGAAAAATATATGCTTCATTACCTTGGAGATAAAATTCACAATGAAACAATTAGCATATTCATTAATGAAAACAATTAGGAAATAATATAAAATAAATTATTTTAAATAATGGTTAACAGGCAAAGTATTTCTCTACATTACTTGACTGTACTCCTATCAAGAGCAGATATCAGATTGTATGAAGTATCTTAATTTATAAAATACAGACATGAATATTGAAGAAAGGTTTTCAGTACTTTGTGTTACAGCAGATAGGAGCGGTGAAGGAGACTTAAGAGGAAAATGGTTTAGATATTAGTAATTTACGCGTCTAAGGATATGACAATGATTCAAGCATAAGAGGTAAACCGTTTTAGAGTATTTATGCTCAAATCGTTGCTTTTCCAAATTAAAAAGTTAACCTATGTTTAACATATTGTGTAACTGCACTTACCTTTTTATGTAGAATAACGATAATAACAAGCAATCACTAAAACAAATCACAAAAGTGAGAAATATTGCACAAATTACTACGATTGCAATAGCAGACACAAAATAAGGATTAAGCAATTTGCCGAATGCGTCTATGGCACCGGTGTTTACTATTACATACGCATCAGCATCACGTATTTTGACGTTCAAATAAGACAGAAAAGAACACCAGAGACAAAGCCATTCAACACCATATCCTGCCCTGGTCAAATAAGCCTTTCGGTCAAATAAGAGAGTGCGCTAGGAGGAAGGGGAACTCAAACCTGGCAAGCTTGAGGCTGCCTTAACACAGTTAAACGTCCCAACCTCTATCCAAGATCCAAGAGGCCGCTAACCTATCGGTCGAGCCGACGAGCTAAGACTGAGTCAACCAGATTCTCAGAAACTCATATTCCACGTCCCCGTCCTGTAGGAATGGTGAAAAATCTGCCATCAACAGAGGCCACATCACAGATAGCAGAAAAGTCACTTAAACACTGCTAAACAGACCAGGCCACCAATCCGGCCTGCTAACACTACGTTATATAGATGTCGACATTAGGCGCCCCCAGGGAGAAACCAAGGAAGGATATGAATATGCAGTTTTGAGGCTCCAGGGGCCCACTGGAAACCTCAAGTAACTTAAAGGCTCGCTGAATTCGCCATCTCAACCGACTGGGGTGTTTCGCCACGGACAACCATGAATGTCTGACAATATAGCTCCACCACAACCAACGGAACGAACAAGTCACTACCATATGGTCCCTGTCGAGCCTGAATCAGCCATCGCCAGCGATGACTCCAGTCCTCTGAAGACTGATTTTAAACACCATTTTCGAGAACATTTTCGAGACTGCCTAGGTTCAAATACTAATCAGTAGCTTCCCAGGTTTTACCTGAGTCCACCCTCGAGGGTGCGTTCAAATAAGACAAGAATGTTCCTTTTTGTAGGCAGCGAGACGGATTGCTTGTTATAATGAGTGCACGGCGCCTTATTGACTCGGAGCCGTCGTGCGCCGCACGACCTTGCACCTATTGTCGGCGCGGGCGTGAATGTATCCTTCATAAGACCTGTCAATAATTTCCTCTGAAATATGCTATGAACTAGCCGTAGAGGAAAATGTAGACCAAATGAAAGGTTATTGACGATACCTGACTAAACTCTGACAATGAAGTGCTGCTCGTAAGTATGGGGTCCTACAGAGTGCGGATGATATGCGTCCAAACTGTGAAGAAATGGGACTTCGATAGTGAAAAGTAACTGGAAAATCCTTCAGACTGTTCTTACATGATTGCTAATTTGTTGTGCTGACGATAATCCACCACGATTCTATACCTGGTGTCTTATGCAAACAGAAAAAGTGCATTTGCTCTGATCATATGAAACTCTGCACTCGATGAACTAGTCCCCATCTTAGCTACATGCAATAATTATGTTTAAGCCTATATTTCTCATAATCTAGGGCAAAATATTGTCTCCTATTTCTCACAGCTCTATTATATTATATCTACTGACATGGAATTATGCAGTTACACAAAATTATTGGTGGTGCAAATGCTCTAATGGTTAACGATCCAGCAGTCATATGCTGAGGAGGTATACCAAGTATAGTTATGGTGCACCTTCTCATTTCCATTGATAATTTCTTACGTCAGATGCAAATACGCCCCTTTGGAATTTCCGTAATGCCTTATCGCATACGAAGATTGGGCTGAGATTGTCGACTAAGCATTGGAAAAGGTTTCCGAGCTGTCAGACAACGCCTTCTTGTCCCTTCGCATGATAAATGAAAACAATTATAATTTGAAAAATATTTATTTTGCACTGTAATACTTTATCGTTTTGCCAAGAATTTGAATCAGCGTATATCCATGCATTCGAATCTTGATGTTCGTATACAGTTTTGAATTTTGATTAATTTTATTGATTTTAAAACATAAAAAATTCTGATTTTTCAAATTGGGATAACTGATTAGTAATTAATGTAAATTAAAACCGACATGAATATACAGAGTCATAAACAGAAATTTATTTAAAACTAAAATAAAATTAAAACAATTTTACATTTCAGTAATTTTCACTACATGGCACAGGACTTCTGTGACAATTGAGATACGTTTATTTGAAAAAAAAAAAATCATAAAAATAGTAGAAACGTATTACGTTTGCATTACGTTTGATAGAACGTTATATATTTTATATCGAGGTTCATGTTTTGAATTCAAATGCTCTATATATGACATTATGCAATATATGTAAAACAGCAATTACAGGCATTTACATCTATTTATTTTTTATAAAAAAAAAAAAAGCGTGATACAAATTTTTTTCAAAGACCGATTATGATTTAAAATGCAATACAGAATATTTATTTTACAAATATATACAATAATACAATTAATTCAAGCAAAGACTTTTATATAATATAAATGCTACTTATTGAAAGAAAATATTTTATTTTTATATTAATAATAACAATGTTTAAATTTCCCTTTTCAATTCTTATATTTTGCCGAGGGAATCATAATAATTTTCAGCTATATTTCAATTGAATGTTTGCTGCTTCAATGGCGTTGTTACATGCAATCAGTACAGCACCATCAGAACCATCCCTTTCGTTTTCGCTATTGTTTCTTCCTTTCAACTTTCTATTACAACAGCGACCACACCAGTATTAAGTATTTTAGGAATTTGCATGCCCTTTTTTGCTACTGAGGAATTTTAACTTCGTGCCATTTAATGCAATATCGCCGACAGAAAAGCATCTTTCATTAAATTTTTATTAAATGGCTCACTTTTGTAGCATAAATTTATTGATACTGATATCATGTTCATTCTTTCCGGAGAAATTCATAATGCCAGAAGTTGTGTTTAATTATGCCTATAAATACATACTTACACGTTTTAATAGTGTGTACATCATTAAGTAGAATATCTTAAGTTCTATATTCAGGTATAAAATTACTATTTAGTGTTCCTCATTCTGTTATTTATATCCACATAATATAGTCTGGATATAGTGGTCTGGATTACAGAAATGTATTTCATGAGACAATTCAATGACTTGTTTAGGGCACAAAAACGGTTAGCAGAAGAAAGGATCTTTCGATGAATTTGCTGCCTGAATCCACATTGACTGTGTGGTTGAAGAGACACTGCCCTCCAAAAGTTAAGGAACAGGATGCTCTTCAATGCTCACTATAAAAATGTCAGTAACGTTTAAATTCACAGTTCGTATGCATGAGAGTAATAAAATTTAAGAAAATATATACAAAAACAATAGCTACCACTTTTATTTTATAGAAATGAATACTTATATAGGAGTTGGAGAAAAACTGCAAAACTTGTAATTTTTGTTCACGAGTGTTAATCTTCAGTTGTTATTACAGTTTCGTAGACAATATCCAGGAGAGTCTATCAAAGTCCAGAAGAAATCATTTGCCCGATTCGTTGAGGTAGCGGGCGATCGGATGGAAGTCTATGTTGCATTCATTAAAGAACTGTTTAGAGAAGTCATGTAAATTTCTTGTTTCTATTTTGCTTCATTCTAAAATTAGACACAAAAAACATATTGTTCTTAAATTTTGGAGGAGAGTGTGACTGAGGGTTTTTTTTTCCCTCATGCAATGGGAAACGGTAAGTAGGAACAATCACACGAATTTTTTTCATTCCTCACCCGTGAAGGTTTACACATAAAACGAGAGCCTTTTAATCAGCAAAGACTATAAAAATAAGCCACTCTTACCAAAATACGAAGTTGATATCGGAATTAAAATTCTACCCAATTTTATTTTATTCTTTTTTTCAGCATTTGATAACCTGCTTCGGTTTTTTAAAATTAAAATAAGTTTTCTAAGTGTAAGACAGCCTTTCGTAACGCCTTATAAATAAGCAAAATTATAATCCTTTACACTTACGAATAAAAATTTCTAAAAATAAGGAATGTTCGAAAACAAATATCCATGAGTACATATATTCTTTGGTAGGTCCCATTCTACGCTGTCTTAAAGAAATAGGCAAATACACTTAATATTATCGACAACTGCAGATAGAATTCATAGTCTATTACTTGTTCCTATTTTTCTCAATAAATATTTTTTTTTTTTTTTTTTGGAATTTGAATGAATGAATGAATATTGTTTCCTACTTCTTCACAACTAAATGTTTTGTCCAAATATCCTACTATATGTTCAAATTTTTAAGTAATAATTATAATTTAATTATAAAAGAAAAGACGTTGTTTTTGATAAATTACACTTTTTATTGCAAAATAAATTCTGGGAACTCACACAACATTGCTACATCTTTCACTATTGCTCTGTTCTTCAGAACATAATAATACGTGGATGCGTTATTATGTTCTGCAGAACATTTAAGTTTCGTTTTAGTTTAATGTTTATTTAATGTTGCGTTATTGTACGTTTAATGTTGCGTTATTGTACGATCGCAAAGGTCGTTCTAGAGGAACACTTCTTGCATCTCTCGGAACTTCAAAGGTTCAGACAATATAAACAAAGAGTAAAATAATTAATTCATAAATAAAAATGCCACTTTTCAAATCTTCAGGAAACATTTGAAAAATTGAGTATTTTATGTCTCTAAGCTGTGATAGTAACTGAGCAGAAAGGAAAGCCTTAATATATTTTGATATGTGTTTACCTACAGAAGAAAATTCAAAGATTCAATTTTCAAAGAAATGTTGAGAATGCTTCTATAGATTGTAATATGTGTAGAAGAGATTTAAAAAAGACATCCGAAGGTCAAGATTTTAAAATGTTTCCCCAAATTACTAAGCCCGTTAAGAAAAGGCTGACTCTGTAAGCGTGAAGCTATCTATTGGAAGTGATCACAAAATAATATGGTGATTAAATTCAAATGTTTATTGGAGAAAATGTTTATTGAAGTTTTGTGAAATTCATTATGAAAGAAGGTTGCTATGCAAAATATTATTAAACTTCGGAAGGCATGTTTTCACTGAGATATTTGAATTTCAATGGCAAATGAATTCTTGTAGCATTAGCAAAAATAATAATAAAATAATAAATCTTACAATACAAGCCTAAAATATTTGGTACCAACTATAATAGACGTTTTTGCACTTCTAAAATATGGATAATTACGAATCTTCGAAGAATTTTAAAAACGTAAACTAAGACAGATCATTAAATAACTACATTGCAGAAATGGAAAAAAGTTATTTTTATATCATCATTAAATAACTAAATTGCAGAAATGGAAAAAAGTTATTTTTAATAAATTGCATCCATACCTTATAATGTAGTAAGCAAAAGAAAGAGAAAAGTTTATGGAAAACTATTTCCAAGTACTGCTTTTCAGATTTTTTCCAGTTAAAATGGGACGGTATACGTTTCCTGTTTAACTGCGATATTGAATCTGTGTTAATTAATACGCAGCATTTAATTTTTAAAGCTTTATTTATTGGATTAAAATTATTCACAATTCCATTTTTCAGGAAGTTTTTAAAACATCAACTCATCCAGATCCAATGAATAAGAAAAATATGTTTCCTTAGGTTTTGCTTAACTAAAATTCTGTGTTAATTATTTGACTTTTTTTTATGCGATCGGACTTTTAAGTGGTTAGCAGAATTTACGAAACACTTAATTTCAATAAATTTGGGCATTCACAAATGAACAAAATAATATATATTGTAAACATGTCAGCTCTTTCAAAATGTCAATCAATTTTTAAAAAAATACTTAAATATTGCAATTTTAAAAAACATATTAAAAAAGCATATTCCTTCTCGTTTTCTGCTCTAGTTTAATGAACTCACCTTTGGAATTTAAAAAGCAAAATCTTGTACGTTGACATGTTGAACCTACTATACTATTAAAATCTGTGCAAGTCTGTCTGTTTGTTTCTGGCATCATCTCCTTCGGAACGGCGGGGCTTGAGTTTTCCAAAAATGGTTTCCAAAAATTCGTAGGAAGCTATTTTCACCATTTTAATCTTCTTACGTATTCAATCAGCCGAAAAATTAATTAAAAACTCTAAAAACACTAATTTCGCACTCATTTTTCTGAGTGGCAACAATCTCTTGGGCTGGAAATAAAAATCTGCTTTATTTCGAAAAGTGTTGCCACTGCTCGCTTTCAAATCGCAGAGTTTATTAATAAAAAATTTGTAAGTTTTACAAAATAGGAACTAAATATAACGTTGCCAAACATTAAATGCATTATTATATAAGGTATATTCTGACGTTGAAGGGAGCACGCGACTGCATGTAATGTCATTGTAAGTCGAAAATGTTTCGATAATGTCAACTGTTTTAACAACTATTAAATAAGTAGCTGCTGTTGGCAACTATTTTGCTTCGGGTTAGGATAACTGATACAATTGTTATTTTTATGGCTATTGAGGAAAAAGTGTTATATTACATTAAATTTAAATCATGACGTCATACGTATTAACCTGAAGTGTCAATCGTTTTGTTTCCTGGTTTGGCAACAAAAAATTATTTACGAATTGGATGTTGCTTGAAAAGAATTAACTGATTTCCTTCATACTTAAATGTTTTTATACATTTTCTTTTCAGATATACATAAGGATATATAAGTTTTGCTTTGGCTGCAGCCCGCTCATCTGGTGGGCTTACCTGCTAGTCTTATATTATATGAACATACTGAGCAGTCAAAATATTAGACTTCATAAGCACTTCATAGCATTTACGTGTTTGTAGATCCATGTAAATACCAGCAAACTGTTATTTAATACTACTTTTAGAAAGTGTTAATACTACCTGTTCTAAATATAGAGATAGCATAATGCATATTTATATTTTGCTCTCAGCATTAATATGAGCTGGAACATTTAATTATTAAAAGGTATATGTTTAGCGTAAGATTTACATTTTAACTATAATGAGTGTGAATTTAATTAACCAATATAAAATTATTTATTATTCTGTTAATACTGACAAAATTAACAGAGTTAGTGCATATTAATATAACCATATTATGTATTTGATGGTAATAAATTCAACGAACGCATACATAACAGCTGTAATAGAAAACATTTTATTATAGTGGAAAGAAAATTAAAGTTTCAGATATATATGTTTACAGTTATACATAAAATATTTATACCATTATAACTAAACAAGAATATTAGAATGCTTTCAAAACAGGACGTGTCTCATGTGTATCATTACAACGTCCGTTCTGTTTTACCGGAACTCATCTTAATTTTATTGTCTTCTAAATTTTCACCGCGTTAGACTTCTCTTCTTCGTATGTTTCATGTTTAAACACTATTTACTTCAGCTTCTAAGTAACAGTCATGTCCTGTCCGGGGAAATATATTTTTGCCTAATCTCCCATTTCGACATAACAATAGCTTCCTTCAGATTTGCTTAACTTTCTCTTTTCCCCGAAGAGGTACTTAAGTAACGACTCAAAGTACCATGTCATTACTTCCTAATGAAGAGTTTATTTTGGGAATAGGGATATCGTATTTCGATTTCCCTGTAGTATTATTATTGCATATGTCATATCGATTTGTTCTGAAACATTTTTCATAAGTTACAAAGCATAAAGTATAGTCTAATGTTGTAAATCACCTGCATATTTCATTTTATGTCCTTTATACAATCTCAATAAGTATATAGCTGTCTCATTTGTAATAATCAATCCAAAGGTTGAGTTTATAATGGGGAGAGTGTGTGTGGGACATGAAATTCCCTTTCCGTGCAGAACTTGCAAAATCCAAATTTGCAGTATTATATTAGTAATTTATATGCATATTTATATTTAAGGAATCTGAATAAGACCTAATTCAGTGTCCGTATTCGTAGCATTTTGGGTTAACTACGTGCCACCATAATTTCATGTGACTATGAATTCCATTATTTACTGAAGTCAATATCATGCACCACAATGATAAGAAAACATGATTTCAGGGCAGTAATGTAGTTTATTACGGAGATAATGTATTATATTAATATTTAATTTATTTTATTTTAACATTTTTAAAGCAATTTAACCAAAACTATTACTTACTGCTTGGTATTTGTTGTATTTTTAAACTCAGGACATAGCACCAGAACTGAAATCTGAGAATTTTGCTGTGCAAAACTGTGACGCATTGCAACTAATCCTACATATGTAATCTTCGAAATCTCCTTATTCCATAAAATTGTCATATTTTTATCTGAGAAGTTTTAAAGACTTCAGTGTAGTTCCACGGCCTGCAAGCAGTGTTTTGTCTCAATAAACATATTATTTTAAAAAACTAATATTGGAATATAGTGACTTGCCTGCATTCTTTACATCAGAAATATTCTGGATACGTACATTCAAACTATAAAACAATCTGATGAGAACACTATATGACTACCTAGTACGCCTGATAAATTTACGCGTTCTTTGCTGCACTTCATTTAAGCTTCTTTTCTCGAATTATTTTAATTTAATTAACCGATCCCTGACGGCAAGTTGAAAATGACATAAAAAATACAGATTTTGAAATTAAATATTCCGATCAAATTTTGTCGCACGGGAGTCAAACTTTTTATTTTTTCATAACGAATATAAGACCTTATATACATTTTAAAACATATTAAATATTCTAAAATATTCCTATTTAAAAATAGTCTATTTTAAAACATACCTTAATATCTAAAGTCCATATTCTAAAATATAAATATAGGAATCGGGAGACAGCGTTAAACTTTGGATTCCGTTATTTGTTGAAAATGCATTATTTTTTAAAATTTCACATTACCAAATCATCAATATCTTCGTTATTTAGCCCCTTCCTTCTCGCTTCCGTTAAAAATTACGGGATCAGGTTTCGCCCTCTAGTTCTCGTGAATGTGAATTTTCCAAGCCGGAAATTCCAAAACAAACACCCAAAAAGATTAATAACAATCTATTTCTTCACCTTGATTGCTGGGTTTGCTGTAAAGTTAATTTTTTTTTAATTATTTTTTTTATTTCAAGCTAAAAACAATTCCAAAATAAATTATGAATGCATATATTATTCATAAACTTATTTTTAAACGATTTCCTTAAATAAAAGATAGGCACTTTTTTTAATGTTTCCTTGAAAATTACGCTATCGTTAATTGGTTAAAACACCTCTGTATTCGGAAGTATATAACTACGACCAGCGATTGCGAAAATACACAGCGGATAAGTACTTTTAATCTGGGCAAGGAGCATGGGTGTATATACACATATATACTTTTGGCAATGCCAATTGCAATGAGAAAGAGAAGTCACCTTCTAGTTGAAATTTTGTGTATGTCAGTCACATACACAAAATTTCAACGTTGTACGGCTAATCGTTTTTGAGTTATTCGAAAACGAATATATACCTATGTACGTACAAACGTCACGAAAAATTCCATATTGAATCCCTTTTGCAATGGAAAAAAGAGTCTTATTTTGTTCCGTATGTACAGAGGTCACGCAAAAATTGTCGAAATGGATTCGATAACTGTCAAAATAGATATTTCCGTCGAAATCTGATAACCGAAATTTTTCCCGATTACATTACGTCCTTTACTTCGAAAGAAGCGAAAATAAAGAAAGATGTGGTCAAGAGATCTTATGCTTCTTTCTTTTCTCTATCATCATCATTCTTTTATCGAATATATATTAAAAAGGTTGAATAAGAGTACAACAGCCTCGAATAAAAATCCTCTCAAAATACAAAGAAAATTTGATGTGTAGGCTAGTATATAGAAAATGAATTAGAAGTCCACATTTAAATAAATATTCACCTAAAAACTACTGAGATCAATTATAATAGAAATATTTGCTTTTACCTTCCAGGATACTTTCATAGATTGGGCGCCTGTAGAATGAACTTGAACCTCTCGTGGAGAGCCAGACGGCGCTGAAAAGAGAATGTTAATGAGTGAATATTGGGGATTTTTGGCAAAAACACTTTTTTGTATGGATCACGTTCGAAATGGTTGCCACCAAATGTTATCGCAATGTATTACAAAAAATAATAATAATAATAATTAAAAATCTGAAAGCTTTCAGACTTTTATTAGACTTTTTTTCACGAAGGATTCCAAACGTGATTTCAAAAGTGATACAGACATTCAAAGTCATTCGACGTAAAATACTGTTAGACACTGTAACGTCTTTGCGTTGCTACGCTACCAACATAATACCATTAAGAAATGTAAAGAAACCTCGCGCGTAAAATATCCGTGCTTGGAAAGATGCACGCTACCTAATGGAACGCTTTGAAATCGTTGAATTTGTTAATCAAAAAGTCGTTAAAATTTTAGAAAGCAAGAAATAGAGAATAAAACAAACTCCAAATTTAGGCTTCCAGGTGCCCATATTCGAGCGGAGGACTACTTTATTCAAAATTTGATGTTTCTAGGTACTGTTGTTTATTTACAATCCGAGAAACATACATACATACCTGCAGATTCTTCATTATTTAATTTCTTTAAACATAATGCAGGGCTGTAATATTCGCTGGCAACAATTTGAAAAGTGATTTATACTTTTATAGTGAATCAACCCAAAATGCCAAAACAAAAGTAATAGCCCTTCTGGGCTAATAAAGTACATATGTATGTTCCTTGCATTGAGAAAAAGCTTCGGCTAATAAAGGCACAGAATTTTTAATACACATAGTCCTCCACCGAATTTCAACACCAAGAAGACCAAATTTTGAATTTCGATATTTTTAAAAATTATTTCAGGTTTTGTACAAATTTTTTTAAAGAATCTCAGCAATTTAAAAGCGAAAAGTGGGAGCACAGTTCGAAATAAAGCTTTTTTATCTCCAGGGCGCCGGACTGTTGCCATCAGACGAAATGTAAGATATTGCGTCGAATATGTATTATTTCTACGCATCAGTGTGTTGCCATTCAGTAAAACGGAAGATATCTAACTTTCAAATTTAATCTATCTATTAATAAGTAGAAAACCAAGTAATTAAAAAGCAGTAAACGCTGTTCCTAAAAACGTGTTTTCTACTTTTTAATCTGATTGATTTAAATAAAAACTAGAAACATTAAATATTTTTATTAAATGAAACTAGCTAAACTCATTAAATCATAATATATTTTTTTTATTTTTTTACTTTTCATGTTAACTCTTTTAGGCCGCTGACCGGTCCGCTTTCAACGAAATAATATTGCGAATATAAAAGAAAAATGTATGACAACCCGTAACACATTATCGGGAATTCTAAAGATATGCTTTTTTAAATACTCAAGATGCACAGCTCATACAGAACAAATGATACACACCTATTCTGATCTTGAATTTTTTGTCGTGTGAAAAATTTGGATGCTTAGCAATAGAGCTAAAAAGGCAAAAACATTGTGGTAGCAAGAATGAGTCTAAAAGCAGATTGGTAACCTACGATGCTGAGCGAAAGCTTGTAAAAGCGTTAAGCAATCCTATGCGCGAAGTTAAAATCTGAATCCGTTCAGACTTTCTTTTCTTTTTTAAATGAATATTCTCATTCTTAACTCCCTCTTTATTTTCTGAGATATTGCTGTGTTTTTGTTTTTCTCTTTTTTAATGCAAAAATCCGAAATCATAAGCCTTTAAATAGCAGTTACCAATAGCTTTACACAGATTACTGTTAAAAATATATACTTATCCATTGCTAAAATTGCATAAGCAATTTTTTTAAATACCTTCGTAGTTATATACGAGTATCATTCGCATTTACGCAATGGTTGTATGTCAAAAATATCTCGTTTCTTGAGACACCATTTAATATAACAAACAATACCTATCCCTTTTAAAACATTACATGCGACAGGAAAATGGGAGAGTGAATACAAGTATGTGAAACTATCTCTAATGTAATTGTAGCCCTTAAAACCTCTCTTGTAACCACAACAAAGATTTCTATCTTTTTGCTGCTCCCAAATCTTCTTAAGCACATTTATTTAAACGTTTACAGTTATTCTTATTTTGATCGAACGTATCCACTAACTTTTTCTTGTGCTTTAGCAATGAAACAGCTAAATTTTTTGGAGATTTTGGAACTTTTTATGGCATCCTCTAACTCCAATAAAATCCTCACTTTTTAGTCTCCTGATAAATGTTTACATTTCGACATCGCAAGCTAAAATTTGCTGAGCCTACTATGCGAATGTAGATCAAAGAAAATAGAATGATCACAACGCAACGGTCCTACCCTCCCACTCCTACAGAGAGTAAACTTCCGTCCAATCAGCACCCTCCGTCGTGTCTGTTCGTCTCCTCAAGGTCGTTGTGTGTTGTTCTCGTACGTGCATACCAGAAGATCACGGCACGGTGCACAAGATAGAGATAGAAGGCCGCCATCATGTGTTCACACGATTTATGATTTATCACTAACTTTCGATTGACTTCGGGCTGTTAAAAGAATTTTTCCTAGTGGACAGGTGGAAGTCCACAGAAATTTTATGAGTCACAAAAATATTGTTCGCCACAACCAGGGTTTCCTCAATAAAAGAGAATTATGCTTTCGTAGACTTAATATCTTAACAACCAAGTATTTCTGATTTCCTCATTAAACCAGGGTTCGTTATAAGTGAGTTCTACTGCATCAATATTCAGATTTTCTCCAGATTTTTACAAATTTATTTGTTATAGATGTGCCTTTGACTGTTTTTGCACATTTATTTTTGGTAATTGTAAATTAATGCAATCCTTCACAATTTTTTTTTTAATTTTTTCTTTACTGCTTATTTTTCTGTACTGTATTTCATTGTGATTCATACGTACTTCCGTAAAAATAATAATAGTAATAATAATAATGTAGTTACGCACTCCGACAAGTTTCTATTAGATCACGATTCATAATGGAATATGATCGCCATCTGCCTCAAATAATATCAAGTGATAAGTTCAAATAATAGTAAATGATAAGAATTCTCAGTCAGACGATAGACAGCCGCAATATTTTCTTTAAAAATGTAATTACATAAATTGCATTTATTTATTTCAGTGATTCATGTCATTACATTTTTTTTTTCTTTTTTTCCCCAGAATAAACTACAGCATAGATAAATAATATAAAATATATTTCAAAATAATTAATACCTTTATCATTTTTTTCGTTTCGAAGGTAAAAAAAAAATATAAACAATATTTATACTATTTTGACGAAAATGTCCATTAAATATTTCTGTAACACACCAGTCTTGTAATAAAATTGAAAGACAGTTTTGAATGCATTATGCTCTACATTTCAAACTAAACCCGACATTATCTGAAAATTGTTAGGAATGCGTTTCAGAGGTTTGACTTCCACTGTCTTCACAAGTTATTCTTACACATAACAAATAACTTTAGAAAAACGAATGCATAGATACGTAGAATACATCCTTAGCGAACAAGTAGCTGAAAATTTAATCTATATACTATAGATCTTTGGCCCATTAAGATATAACTTAAATAAGGAGACAGGTCTTCAAAGTAGATGGAAGGATTTGCGCATATCTAAACTGTTTGGTTATGAAATAACCACGTTGTACAGCAATATGTCATGTGTTTTTCAAATCAAACCAAAGATACATTGGGAAAACATCCTGCCGTTGTTACCCTTATCGCCTTTAAAGACTGTCACTTAGGACCACTGTCTCTGAAAAAACATTCCCGATGATTAGGAAGAATATTAAAGCAAACATCATTTTGTAAAGCCAGATTGTGCACCTATTACCTTCCACAGTGTGCAGTATATAATCTTATACATGATTTGATGAATAAATGGTCTTGTACAATTATTTACTTTTGTATCAAATTTTATATTCCTTTATTTCATAAATTTCTGAAACTAAAAGCTAATGTGTCATTCTTGCATTTCCGGCCAAAAATGCATGTAAAATGTATTTATACGTGTGTATTTTAGATAAAAAAATGACTAAGACAAGGTACTAATTTTAATTTGCAATAACCCCATCAGTTTCCTTTAGTTTTCAAAAGTTTCTATTTCTGTCCTAAAATCTGTAACATGCTTATCTCTCCAAAAAGCGTAATTTCAAAATTATTCCTTCTCACTTTATTCGCGCATTATGCTTAAGACGCAGGTACTTACATAACACTTCAGCCAATAATATTACTAACATTTTCAAGCCAAAATCTTTAGCAGCTTGTCAGAATGATGACAAAGCAAAAATTATTTACCGTATTTTCTCGAAATTAAAACCCAAAGTTTCTTGCTTTAATTTTGCTCTAAAACTTGATGGGCTCTTTTATAGCCATATATTTTAATAAACAAAATTGCACAATGAGAAGGAAGATCTTATTTCTTAAAATTTATTCTAAAATGTAATAGGGGAATTATTTTCTATTAAACACGGTACTCTGAAGAAAGTTTTCATATCAGGAATTTCGCATACCTGCTCCCTCTGGTTGTCCTGCCAATATGTTTGTGTTTAACTTTCTGTCTACAATTATTGTCCTAATGATGTTAGGAAAAAAAAAAAAAAAAAAAAAAAAAAAAACGTAAATATAATTGTTAAGAGCAGTCGCATGTTTTGCACCAATTTGGTTGTATAGTATGTTTGAGTTAACCAGCACAAGAAAAAGACAAGAATAATATGACACGACAAGATTAATTTGACAAGAATAATATGTGTTCAGCCGGTATTGCTTTCTGTTACGTATTCATATGTATGTATATATAAGAGAAGGAAACATTTCAAATGTTAACCGATCTCTGTTATTCCACATAAATTAAATTAGATTCTACAATGAACTTTGTGAATTCTCGCATAGGCGTGAATAAATTACCAGCACAGAAGAAAGGGTGAAAAATAATCTTTTATTAATTCAAACTAATTTAACAGAAAGGCACGGACTTCGTGCGTTACAAAAACACCGTCCACTTGCGGTGGGAATTAAAACGTAGAATATAATACAAGTCAAACCTGAAATAAATAGTGAAAGAACGCACTTAAATTTACGCCTAAGAGGTGGACTCATAGAAATCTAACCGGCGTGATACTAATCTGATATGGTCAAGAGGCTTACTAGCGTGACCGCGAAATGACAATGAAACGTGCGCTTAGCTAGTGAAACACGCTCTGAAAAAAACTGAGATATTCACACGTTTAAATAGCAATTCACTTTAAATTTACATTCTGGCGAGAGAATGTGAGGGGAAGTTGAGAACAGGAAACCAAACTTAAAATAAATTTGTTATGCAAAACAAGGAAAACCCTACGGCTTATGGAGATGAGAAACTTTATCTCATACACGTGTGTTTGAATGGCATAAGCGGTCTTCCGAAGAAAGGGTCAGTGTGGAAGATGATGAACGTGCTTGGCGCGGACGTTCATCATGATTAAATGGGTTCCCAATGGTCAGACTGTTAATCAGTACTACTATATAGAAGTGCTAAACTGACTATGTGAAAAAACTAGGGGAAAAAAGGCCACAGTTGTGGAATGATGGATGGCTGTTGTACCAGTTCAATGCACCCGTTCACACGGCCCTATGTGTGTCAAACAGTTTCTGACCAGCAAAAACATTACTGTGATGGGGCATCCTACTTATCCGCCTGATTTGGCTCCATGCGACTTTTTTTATTTCCTAAAGTTAAATCTTACTTAAAGGAAGCCATTTTACCTCAACTGAAGAGGTTCAGGCAAAAACGAAGAATCTCCTGAAGGGCTTCGAAAAACCTCGTTCCAGAATTGTTACCAACAATGGCAGCAATGAATGCAGAAGTGTGTGAATCCTCAAGGGAACTATTTTGAAGGTGATAATGTCACGGAAAACTGATTCTGTAAGTACAATGATTTATTGGACCAGTCTCTTTTTTTTGTCACACCTTGTATACATATATAAGATTGAAATGAAAAGGACAGTTAAAATTAGCTAAAGCTTTAAAGTACATTTCATGCAGCTAATCATAAAGTTTACAAGTAATACCAAGTAAAAATAATTACACTAAATGAAAGCAGTAAAATTTTACGTGAAAAACCTACTGGAAACATTACAAAATTTAAAAAAAAAAAAAAAAAATACAACAAATTCAAAATTGGTACTTTAAAAATACTAAAAAAAAATTAAAAACGTATACAATAAAATCAAATTTGGTCCTCTTGAAAAACCCTAAACATTTTAAAAATAGAGGAATTATATACAAAAAATAGAAATAACTTGGCAATTCGAGGTTTCAGACAGATCTTATTAAAAGTGCCTGAAATCTCCAATTAAGCTAATGACATAGGCATGACATAGACACGTTTCGTCGAACTAAACCATTGAGACTGAAAACGTTAATCCATTTATAAAATAATTAAATTAATTAATCATACATACATACATACGGATATATATATATATATATATATATATGCGTATACATTCACACAAATATAAATATAGGAAGTTAAGTAAATATTCAATAAATAAATCAATAAATTTGCAAATATATAATAAACATATATGCAAATTCAAGTTTCCTAAGCAAGCAGAAAATGAAATAAACTAATTTAGAACTGTTGTTCTTTCTAATCCCTTTTGGCAGTGCAATACTTTACCAGTCCTTCAGTTCTTTACCTCAGAAAATCAGAAAAAAAGAGAGTGTCAGCAAGGAATTCGTCGTTCGTTTGCAAAGTATAGCATTTAATAACACGTGAGAAACGTTGTAAGTTGTGATCGGATATGAGACCCATATCTTGGTACAGCTAGAGAGTGCAGTTTGATGGATTTATGACCTTTAAATGTACAGCAAATCTAGGCCATCTCTTACTTGATCAGTGATGGGTAAGTAGCGTAACCCTGATGTTCCGTAATATAAATTTGCGAATCAAACCATTTCTGAAAAATTGAGAACCAAACAAAGCGTAGGGGATAAGTAGCATTCTGTGTCAAGAAGAAAACAAGAATAAATCGCGGTGTTATGAAAATTTTAAGAGCAACCGCGCATGAGCTAAAAACCTGACTGTAAGCGCAAGATGTTTCAAATATTTTTGGATTTGTGATAGCACCCCCTCTAAAAAGCGAATTGTCAAAGCTTCTAATGAATTGGAGAATTATAATACTCAAAATTATTACCTCGCAGGTTTTATATCGTTTTTGCCTGGGATAGGCCAACGTTCTCCTTTGGGAAATAAGGGATCTTCACACAATACGTCTTACTTTTATCGAATACAGTGCTTCCAAGACTTGCAAATTAATAATGTGCAAGTTTGTACAAATGCATTTGCTTCATTCCAGGCAGTCATAAAAAATCGGGTTAAAAAATAACGGAAGCTTTAGCCGCTGACGGAAAAGCCTCGCTAGACCTAAAGGAAAACATACAAAACAGAAACACGCAATTCCTGAGGAAACTGTTTCTAAAATATTCGAATTTATCAACTCCCTTAGAAGAAAAAAGTCTCATTAATTTCTTAAAGAAAAGTAAGAATATATGCCTGCAGGAAGTGCTAAGCCTTACAGAATTATAGAACATGTACAAAGTGAACAATGCAGTGCTGTATGATAAATTAAAAGTTAATTAAGATGGATGACAAGTTAACTCAGATTAATTTTAAGTCTAACATCGAATTCGATTACATAACACTGGTAGGCTTTGTGGTTCATTAAAAGCAGAAACTGATATGCTTACCAAAAAATCGGAAAATCTTGCTCAAAATAAAAAATATCAGAAACTGATTCAAGACAGAAAATTAAAGTTACAGAAAAAAAATGTTTCTTTTAAGGAAGACCCAATGATGATAACGACAAATATTTCTGTTTCCAAGACTAACAGAAAAACTAGCGAACAAGAATTTTAGTCAACTATAAAAATGCTAAAAATCCGTTTCTCTCCGATTTTGTAAAATTTTTTTTTGGTTTGTAATACAGATTTCTTTAAATAAAAGTTGAAAATTTATAGCGAGTTTTTATTTGATTTTCTAACAATATTTTCTTTATCATTGAAGTTATACAATTCAAGAATGTATTTGCTTCAAAATTCCTCTCAATGGGCATAAATGGTTTTCGCCCTTGTGTCTTCATATGTACTCAGAGAGAAAGATAAATAATAAATTTATACAGGAAAACAGGTAAATATTTTAATAAATTAGATAATTCTTTTATCTTATCATAATGCCAATAAAATAATCAGTCAAATAAATACAAAAAGCCCAAGCTCGAAGTAAAGAAAATGAAATAGGTATAGTACCTTCTTCTTCAGTTGTAACGTTAATCACTTGACTTGGCGCACTTTGCCCAATAGCATTTTCTGCAATAACTCTAACAAAATATAATGTCACAGGCGTCAAAGCCCGAAGAGTAGCACTATTCTCTGCGCCCGATACTATAAGCTGAGAAGTTTGTCCATTCCAGCTGTTATCTGAAACATTATTTGTTTGATCAGGAAACTTATTTAATCATTAATTATATACAGATTTAACGGAAATTTTGCTGAATTCATATCTGAAAGTGCAAACTGAAGTTATATCGTTAAAATGTTTAATTATTTGCAACTCATTTATGTGTTCATTTGAGAAAACAGTATCATATCTTTCCTCCAGACAAATTTAATCCTTTAATAATTAATATTAAAGCCCCAGATTCCAGATGAGTCTCTTGTAATTATAGTTTCATAAGAGATGACATGTTTACAAGTATAATTGCGAGTAACTGCACTTAATATTCTCAAATGTATAATTACTATACTTTAAAAATTTTCATTTCCTGTCCTGACATTTTCAGATTTTTAGAGTAGAATATTTTTCTCAGAATTTCTTATTATGGAAGCAGCTTCAGCGTACTTAGGTAGATTATTCTTGTTTTGATAAGACCACTGTATCAGCCTAAAGGGAAAGATTTATATTTGCATTACGATTTAAAAGTTCAAGGAGTTTTTTTAAGAAAAAGGAATATTTTATTAGCGGTTAAAAGTATTTTGAACGTCTGTTTCGTTACCATAAAATACATTAAAAAAACTTAAAATATTTAAAAAATTAAAAAAAAACTTACTAGCTTTAAAATTAGCTTATAATGTGCTGCCACCAAAAATGTCAATAAATACCTATAATTTGTATTACAGCTACCTAATTAATCACGAAGAATCGAACATTTTATCTTATAAAATTTTACAATAAAAACCTATTATTATAATAAGCTGCAGTTTTACATGCAATTTTAGTGAACATGTAAACATGTATACGTCAGGGATATCATTACAAGGCTTAAGAGTAAACTAATTCGACAAGAAATGTCATTTATTTATTAACAGAAAATCAGTTCCCTAGATAACTGGGATTTCACGTTAACACGATTACTACTTTAACTTTTCTTGCATTCAACAATCAAAACATCGATTTGGTTGCTCTTGTTATTTTCATCATTTAGTTATTATTTAATAGTTTTTCTAGACATCATTGAAATTCTTCATTCAGAAATTCATCACCAATTTCATCATATTAAAATGCAATAGCTTCATATTTCAAATATGTTTAAAGTACTATATATATATATATTCATGTTTTTAAACTAGCTATCAGTTTTTCAGTCGAACATTTAGTTTAAATTCACTGAATTATTTAACTTCCTTAAATTTTGAAGCAATCGGATCTTAAGCTATTAAAATAAATTCCTATCATTTCTAATAAGATACTTTAGAAGACATTAATATCTACAGTTAATCTAAAAAATATTGAAACGTTTCTTCTTCCCATGTTATCTTAACACATATTTTGTGTTGCTTGGTTGATAACTTTGAAATAATTTTCTCTAACTCATAATAGTTAATGTTTAAAAGAGATTAACGATCAGCTTACGATTATTTATTTGCAATACTGACAGAGCGAAAGTGTTGCAAATAAAAGCACATAACAACTGCGCACACAATATGGTAGTCATAGATATATATGTATATTTCGTGTCAGATGTGAAATGTTTAGAAATAGAGATATTTACCTGATATCGTTTGATACTGCACAATACTACCAGTAATATGGCTATTGCCATTATGTGCCACTTCCCATAATAAGCTCACTGATCTACTCGTCGTATTCAAAACAGTAATGTTTGTCGGAGAATCGGGAAGACCTGGAAATTATAGGAAATTATGAAACACCAAAACATTAAACTGTATATTATAAACCGAATATTTTAATACTTAATTTAATTAAAAATGCATGTTCACTTAATAGCATATCATTAAGAATTACTTTTTAAGCATAAGTGAATTTTCGCAAAGAGCGAATTATTACTCGGACTAATAAATTTACACAGATTAAAATTCAAAACCTTTATTTTTCCACTCCTGTTGAATTACAATTAAGCAAAATTTAAAAAAATAAACGATCGGTTTCTTATTGAAATAACTAGTAACAATTAGGCGGTTTGCTTGGAATGCCTAGCCATTCTAATTGAAACAACAGAAACAGCGAATCTGGCTACAGAGATTGAATTTTTTTGGTAGCATAAATTAGTATCAAACTCCTAACAGACTTGGAGCGAATTATCGCTGCGTCTGAAGTTAACGACAGAAGCTTGAGAAAGTTAAAATAATCTCTTTATCAAATCAGAACTTGAGCATAAAATACACGACTCGTGCTGACCGCAACAATCACCACTTTTAGCGACGTAATTTTAAGTAAAAATCAAATTCAATTAATTAAGACATAATAACACGCCGAATAAATACTAATTCAGAAGTCAAACAACAAAAATCAGCGTCATATTTTCAAAATTTTCACAGGACTAGTTTCGATGGTTTTACCGAACCACCATACTCAGCTGCAAAATCGCAAATTCAATTGTTAAACCAAGCTTAGCAGTCAAAGACTACAGAACTGATTTTAACTGTAAGTTGGCTCAGAAATTCTCACCGGCATAACAATTTAAATGTCGACAGCAATAACGCAAAGGCGAAGAATCACAAACTTCTCAGAGCTGGCGAAACCAAGTAACGTAGCCTCGACAGGCAGAAACACGCTTTGTCTTACAATCCGAATACTTCAGGTTAAATACTCTCTAAATGATTTACATTTCTGGCGATGAAATGGAAAAGTCAGAGCTGTAGGTCTAAATCGTAAATAACCGGTTAATGCAGAGAGAGAGTAATGGTAACCGTACATGATTTTATCCTTACCTATAGAAGGGCCGCTTACTAACTTCGAGTAGCAAAGGCGACTCTTCACTGAACAGACATAAATTATTATTAACCTTCACTAGCTTTTAACTCCTATCCGTGAGCTTGATTAGCACAGCGTTTTGATTCGAGCGAATGTATGTGCCCCAAATCAAAACATTTAAATTAAGTTCAAATGTTAGTAAAAGTTTTAAAATTTTAATTTCTTCTTCATTGAAGACGACATGTAAGCACCACCCCACAGTTATGTTGCTTTGCTTTACTATGATAATTTATTAGCAGCAGACTGTTCAATAAAGCTGGGAATAAAATACATTTTCTCGCCTCTTGACTCGAATACGATAAGAAAGATAAATAAACCAATAATTATAAATATTCCTTATTTATGCAGTGAACGTGGTATGTGTATATTGAAAAGAATGTTAAATTAAGGCAGTTATTTTACACTTTTGAACTACGTTATTCCTTTTTCTTCAAAACGTTTTCTGTTGATTACAAATATGCCCCTGTATTTGTACAGAAGTTTAATAGCGGCAGTAAATTATTCGATGAACTTCAAAATTAAGTGAAATTTATGAATGTAAATAAAAACGTAGATATTAAACTGCTTTTATTTCTTGCATATCATAATATTAAAAGCAACGGCTGTGATATCTTGTCAGTGTAAAATATGGAACAAAACCCTTTATTAAATCTAAACGCAAGACTTCTACATTTAATGTTTCATAGTCAAGGAAGCACGTCGAAATGCTTTATTGATTCATGATAGTTAGCTTGTATTTTTCATGTCACCAAGGCGCAACTTAGGATATATATCAGAATTCTGTATAACAATTGCTCTAACATAACATAGGTATACTGATGACACAAATTCAGAATTTTCTTGAAATGACATACTTATTTTTTTCCGTATATCGATTCTGCGACTCAAATTATGCCAAAATGCCAAGTTTCGTAAAGACCGCACGAGTAGTTTTTAACAAATTAACTATCAAAATTTTAGCTTCTCAAAGTTAATTGAATTTGCTATACATTTAATAATATCTCTTTTTTATTAAACTTACTTGATTCCTTCTTTTCTCAGTTCGAAATTTAGGTTCAATCCAAATAAATTTCGCAGATATTTTCTAATTTATTTTTTAAATTCGTATTTTTTAGTAATTTGTATAAATTTTCAAAAACCTTTTTTCAATTATAACATATAAATATTTTATCATCATCTTAAAGCAGATGTATTTCTAGACATGCATGCAAAATTTAGAGTTTTTATTTAAAATTTTCCAAGATATACGTGAATTTATACACTTGCGCGCTTTGAAATTTGGCATATCTGTTTTTAAGGGATAATAACGACAAGTGTGCTTTACGCACTTTATTAAAATTATTTGAAAGAATAAACGATGCACATTTTTGTTCCACTCGGGCACAATGAAAAAAGGAAAAGGAAAATAGGTTAGTAAATTACAAGAATTTTAACAAGTGGAATCATTCTGAAAACTGAAGAAGGTGTGCCAAGATAAATTTTTAAATGCTCGGTATGTTTCTCACCAAATTTAATAATTGGCAATAATTTGACTCGTAAAATCGAAATATGAAAAATAAAATCGAAATATCTTTTCAGAGAAAGTCTGACTTTTGTGTCAGAATACGTATGTTATTACAAAGCTATATATATAAAGCTAATATATATCCTAAGTCACGATTTCGAGGGGAAAAAACAAGTTAAATTTCGTCAATCGGCCCAGTAGAATGCGAGATCTAGAATCTCTTTTTTTTGTGTGTGTGGGGAGTGTACAGTGAATGAAAATAAGATTTACAACTTGTCAGTAACTTGTAGCTTTAAAGCAGCACGAAGTATTATGCTTAATAATACAAATTTTTCAATTTAGTAAAATTTGTTTGCATTTATGTTATGTAATTTTGTTATTATTTACGAAGCTTTGCTGCAGTTTTAATTAATTGACTACATCTCTATAAAATGTTCATAAATAATCATTCTCCAAACATCTAAATCAGCTTTCAATTCAATGGCAAATCTGTTTCTTTTAAATTTCTCGTGAAGAAAAAGAATCAGAAATTTGTTTTTCTTGTGATACATGAAATATGCTAAGGTGTATTATAGGCAAGATTTTCTTTCTTTTTCATCTATGTATACGTTTGTTCTTGTAAATAATTTAAACCATGTAACTAATCTCATTATTGATAGGTAACTATAGAATATCCCAGTATGAAATGGATTAACACGTTTTCGCAGAAATATTTCTTCTCTTCCTAAAATCTTTAAAGAATTTGCTGCTTTAAAACAATTTATATGCGTGAATGTTTATACCTAATATGCTTGCTGCAAATCGTCCAGGATTACGCAATAATAAAGAATAATACTTTCATATTTAAGCTGTATATTTTCAGCAACTACGTATGTTTAGTACATTAAAATGGGTGAACAGTCTCCAGGTAGTAAATCTTTAATTGATGAGACGTGGACATTTTTGTCAAGTGCGTTAATGTATTCATTAGAATGCACAGAATGCCTTCTAGATTACGGAATAAGCTTTAATTTAATATAATGAGCTGCGTTGCTCAGTAATTGTCAGTTATAAAATTATGCTAACAACAGTCACATTCTAATGAACTTATATCCAACAACTATGAAAAATTTTATTTCTCCACCTCCCGGCAAATTCAATATAAATAATTATCACGCATAGCAGTTTTGGACATTAGCAAGGAGCCAGAATTATCAAATTATGTGCGAGGAAAAATTCCTTCTGATGCGTTAAAGAAAAACCTTTTTCCAACATGGTAAAGCAGTAATAAAAATCTAGGTTTTCGAGTATATTTTATAAATGGAATTGAGAATAATAAATACGTTTAATTTGATATTCTTGAAAATGTATCGAGCTAATATAATTTAGCTTGATTGTGTCAATTTAGGCAAGTGTGCCACACTGGAATATGAGAGGTAAATAACAATTTGCAATGTCCTAATATTGCATTTCTTTGGATGTTTGTGGGCAATTGGAATCAGGAATAAATAGTCTTCACACTATTTTCGCTTTTCCTAAGTTTAAGGTATCCTAATACTTTCTAATCGTCAATTTTTGATATATTTTTTTTAAATTCTTTACTACTTTATTTAAAGCTTATATATTAAGATACTCAAACTGGTATTTATAAAGAGAATTATGGCTGTTTTTGAAGTACCCCATGAACCAGAAGTTTCTGTTTAAGAACCGTAAGATGATGTCTTACGGTTCTTAAACGTAGTTACACAGACTACTCTAAATAACTTCTAAATGAGAATGTTTCATTTGAATACTTATAATGATGTACAAAAGATGATTTTAAACCGTTTCTGTTTGTTATTATGTACTGGGGAACAAACTTAACTTTGCAATTTAATTTTCATACTCGACAACCTTTTTTTTTTTTCTTTTTTCTTTTCTTTTCTTTTTTTTTTTTTTTTTTTCTGTTTGTGTTTGGATTACATTATTTCTATTTTTCGGAAACTTGATTTTTTCTCAACACTTCTTTTCTAAAAAAGAATTGTTAACTTAAAATATTACTGTAGTAATTTTATGAAACGCGTTTAGCGTGAATTAAATAGACTAAAAGTTTAAGTTTATGTAAATATCTAAATTTTTTTCAGACAATTTTGTAAATGAAAAGAGAGAAATCTTTCGAAAAGTAACTAGGGCATATACTAGTGAAAAACAGGTATATTTAATAGACAATTTATTTTTCACTTAAATTTTAGTCCATTTAATTCCTTATATCTAAATAAATATAACTGACCAAACAAAAACTCAAATATCGATTTTGTGGGAACAAATCTAGTAACCCTGAAATTTAACACGTTTTCGACTCAAAATGTAAGGAAAAAAAAAAAAACCTTTGATAATAGGTTTATCATTTGTCATTTTAATTTATTACTATAACATTTTAGGTTGTGCTCTGCTAAATAACACCAAAAATAGATTTATTTGTACTATTTTCCAAAATTTGGGTATCGAACATACTGGGATACCTTAAAAAGGCTTAAGTTTTAAAACCTTATTTTTTTTGGGGGGGGGGAGAATTCAGTGAAAATAGTTTGTTTTCATGGTGCTGTCTACAAATGATATTGAAGGTAGATTGCCGTACCTTTCCGCTATCTGCTGATAGATGTTAGACCACAATCTCATGTTAGCCACATCTGGACTTGCGTTATGTAAGAAAAAATGGTCAAATTTAGGCAGTTAACAGATTTCTATTTCCCCCCTCGAAATCCATTACATTTACTATGAAAATAGCACAGTTAAGACAAATTACAATAAATTATAGAGGAGCACAAAGGCTACTAACACATTTCGTATTTGAATATTTCGCTAATGATTTAAGTTATCGTTGTTGAAAGGAAACAGAACGTTAGAGAAAGAAGCCTGGATCCAAGACACAGATGTCTTAAATGGGCTCATTTTCCTTATTTTCATGAAGGATAAGAAAGGAGCCCCAAAATCATCATATAGATTTGAAGACAGAATGCTTTTAGCGACAGGTTACCTAGAACTCTATGCCCGTGACTGGGCCTATGCATTACCTACGATTATTTGAAATTAATCAATCAACTCAGCAACACCATGCACTGCAAAATTAGCGTATGAAAAGGTAGAAGTTAATTGCATTTGAAACATTTCGTGTCACATAAATGTGATCTACTAAATTTGCAAACAAATTTTACCGAAATGCGTTATGAAAGCATTCACTTTTTTATTTCTGCATTTTATAAAAAAAAAAAAAAAAAAAAAAAAAAAAAAAAAAAAAAAAAAATCAGAATCGTATTAAATTTTGACAAAGGTAATTTATTAATGTAAAACTTTCTTTTCATGACTAAAATCTTCAATAGTTATATTAATATAACTTGAAACACGGATAAAATAATATTTAGATTATTCAACATTCTGTATGATATAACTACTTTATGTACGTATTTTAACTTACCTTGTACAATGAACTGAATGGCAGCTTCATCTGCTCCGATATCACTTACAGCAGTGCAAGTAAACTTCCCTGTGTCATTTCGAGTAGCATTTAGGATTTGGAGTTCTGATATAGTCTGATGTTTCTTTGAAATGTTGCGAATGAAGTATCTGCGCATTTTCAAAAATACTATTAGTTAACTCTCCGAAATACTCAAATTAGTTTCCAAGAATTTATCATTGATGAAATTCTTACCTAGAATTTGTTTTTGCTTCTAAAACTGTTTTGTCTTTATTCCACGTAATCGTTATGGGTGCATGGCCTGATGCATCGCATTTCAAAGTTGCATTGAATCCTTCTTTTATTGCTCGGCTTTGATATGCATCCTTAAATCTCGGCGGTACTTAAATAGAAATAAATCATAACATGCATTTATAAAATATTTTATTTAATATTATTAATTAACAGGCATAATTAACAGGCATATAAATTATTAATTAACAGGCATATAAACATTAATTTATGCAATACTCACAATGTTTTCGAAAATGAAAATTAAAGTTATTGACATACATATCGACCTTTAAAGAATTTGTAGGAATTGAATATTAAAATAATAATCTAGATGTGAATTATATATCTGAAACGTTAATTTAGTGGAACATTAATTAAGGCAAATTATTCAAAGGCTAGCTACGGAAGATGTGCGATAAACTCTTGGTAGCTTTCTTAAGATAAACTCTTTCGCAATTTATCTTATACAAAAGTCATCGAAGCATCATGTAGGTCACCAGGTAACAGTGCTCTTTAATCAATATCTAATGACTATATTCAGTCAATACCTTATAAGGTATTTCTCTCGCCTTCTTATCATGCCTTCGTGGTGATCTGCACGCTGGGAGCATATTCCAGAAGTCTGCGGATCGATTCCCGGCGAAGGCGGTTGCCCATTTTTCATCTTTCCTGCTTCCCCCCCCCGGAAAGAAACTTTAATGTCTCTACAGTGGCGCCCGAAGTAAAAGGGTTGTGGATGATGATTCTCCTCACTCAGGATTAGGCGATTGGGTCTCCTAAAATAACCCCAGTCACCCTTTAAAAGGGGAGTATATAAAGTATTTCTCCCGCCTTCTTGGCATGCCTCTGTGGTGTGGTGGTCTTCACGATTGCCGGCGAGGGCAGTTGCTCATTTTTCATCTTTCCTGCTTCCAAATTACCTAATGTCTCTACAAGCTAATGGCTTTCAATCCTGAATATTTCATAATTATATAACTGCTCATTCAAGATATTATTCATTCATAACTTACGAATGTCCGTGATGTATGATTTAGACCTTGTCAGTACAAACAACTTGCTTAGCAATTCTAATTTTATTCTATATGATTCATACAAAAGATATCTTTTAAGTCACTTTGCACTGGATGACCTTTCTAATGAATTCTAAATATTTTCCAATATCATGAGATTCTTGAAAGCTCCCAAATATTTCATATATGAATAACAAGAAAAAAAGGCAGAGAAAGATACTTATTCAATTTTTAATTATAGAAAAATTTGTTCACTACGTTTGATGAAGAACAAATTAAAAAATATATTGGAATATAACAAATTAAATTTTGAAAAGGGCATGTCCAATAACAAATTTTATAAATATAATTTGTCAAAAATGTGTTTGTAGAACGGTTCGCTGTTTGCTTAACAAATTCTAAATTTTCCGGAATCTCAGCAAATACACAAGTCAAATTGTTATTTCAAGAGTTACTGCAAATCCACGCTAAGCATGTAACGCTAAAGACTTTTCCAAACATTAAGAGTATGTTATCTATTAGCTCATACTGAAGATCCAAATACACCGAAATTATTAAATATTGAGTTAACTTTTTAATGAACTCTTTCATTGCATTTCAATACAACTGACGTTCCAAAAGTTTTCCGTCAAAACGCGTTTAAGTTTTTTACGGTTAGAATTCGAAAAACTTAAATGGCAGAAAAAAAAGTGGAAAATCGAATTTTTGCAATCCCATTCATTTTTAAGATTCGAAAAGTTCGAGGATTCGAATGTCCTAGACCAATTTTATATGCTTTATTTTTGAACTCGTTATATATTACTTGATGCCAAACACTCTTAACGCTCTTACGGGAATTCATGCCACAAAAATTTATTCTAAAGTTCTTGTATTTTCAAGCTTAAAGAAATTTTTATTTAGATTTATTTTGCATACGCAAGATATAAAAAGTGTACACTCAAGAAATTCATTTTGAAAGATATTAAAAAAGTATAAGTATGTACTCTGCAAATTTAAGCAAGTCATTTTGCGAGAAGTATGGTCAATATGATAATGTATAATCAAAATGTGAAAGCTCACATTCTTAGGTAAGGTTTTAGATCTTAGAGCTGTGACTCAGTTAAAAGCAGAATAGAGATTAAAAATTCCTCAGTACTGCAGAATCGTGAAGGCAGAGCTATACGATTACGCAAATCAGTCAAATAGGATACATAATTAAAGTAATACAAGCATACAATAATGAATAGAATACATACAATAATGAACAGAAAATACGCTAGTTAGAGACATTACGTTTGTCATCTTGGCATACACTGAGTAAGACATTCAATCACATCTGCGACGTATTCTGACCGCCTAACGGCAAAGATTTAAGATTCCGGTGTTTAGAAAAGTTACACTTACGAATGTTGATAGACACAAATTTCCATATTGTTAGATCTAGTTATAAAAATACAATTAGAATTTAAATTTCAGCTAACGATCATTTCAGTCCCTAGTTCACGTTCTGGACTCCTTTTATATAGCAGGATTTCACCTTCAAAGTGCATTTATTGTATGCTTTACTAGAATTTCGTAATCCTTTTTGATTGCAGTAGAACTGCTAGCCAAGAATTAAACGTTAGTAATCGACAAGAGAACTTTAATGCATCTGCATCAGGTGTTAAATGTAACTGCATATTAAATGTAACTAGAAAAAAATGAAAGAACATGACTTTCATAAAATTTATGTTTCTACGTAAGTCTAAAATTAAGAACATATTTTTCAGTTATTAATTTAATACAAAAAAGATATTTCAGAATTAAAATTGATGAGTTGTGAAGCAGATACATACCTAAAACTTGAAGTGAAACAATTTTACTAAGACCAGCTCCTATACCATTGTTTGCTTGACAAAGGTAGGCACCAGCATCATTTTCTTCCGCATCAGATAATACTAGTGTCCCATTATTGTATCGATGAGCTCTGGGACTGGAATGCACATATGTAAAATCTCCAGCGGTATTTTCTGTAATGGTAGAGGTAAAAATACTAGTTGTAAAGAAACAGGTTTGGAGCTGCTACAAAATTTAATATAAGGAGAAATACGCCTGAATTGATTATCAGTATAAATAGCCTGGACACAGAACACAGGCTTCTGAAATAAAACGTTTTTTACAATTTTAGTCTATATAATAGTTGACAGTTTGATGTTTTCAAATATTGAGCAGCAGCTGTTTTAAGAAACATAAATGAAGAGAAAGCATTACATTAAAATTTCTATGACATGTAATTATAATTTTAGCTCATTCAAAAAATAACAGTTTCAAAACAACTACGTAACTGTATGAAAGCATACGTTGTATAGTATAGAGAGAGAAAGAAGGAATGTATAATAAGACCCTTAAATACCTAAAAAGACGATAAAAAGCTATAACTGTAAACGTTGCGCTTACCTATGGTAAACAGACTACGCCTTATCGTATAAAACCGGTATGGTAAAAAGCTATAACTATGAACTTTGTGCCTACCTATAGTAAATAGACTACGCTTTATCATATAAAATCGTTTGCAATGCTCCTAGCTATGAATATTAGAAGTTGGCGACCTTACCGCAAAAATCATGAGAAACGGCGAAACAGATCTAATATTATTAAACAATAGAGCGACCTATTTGGTATGAAATGGCTAAACAAATTACATGCAACATTAACGTAAACAGAAGCCCTGAAATGAAGATTCCACGATTTGCGATCCATCAACACATCACCAGTTATACATGTGACATTAAACGCAGACGCAAATCTACTTTTAGAACTAACACGTGTCAACAAGGACAATAACTATTACAGCGATCTTGCTGTTCATGCAGTAAGGCATTATAAAGAGCGAAAATATAAGAAGTATTACATAATTAAGTAATACTAAGATTTAATCATCAACGTGGGAACCTTAACACCTTGGGATACAAGCTGTACATATGATATTTCACGTAATTCCATAAAAATAAGAAATCCAGCGACTGAGGTCAGGTGACTGTGATAACGACTCCACATTACATCCGCAACCTAAGATCCTATGCCCAAAATAGTCCTGTCGTAAATTGCCGTGATGAGCCGCACCCACACATAATGAAACCATGTAGAACGCATATAAACAAATTGCAAGTCATCTGGAAAAATCACGTAGTGCAGTTATGGTTATATAAGGACATAAGTCCTGTGAAGCGAGTACTTTAAATCCCGCCTCCTGAGATACTAGTGCACCTCAGATAACCTTTTGCTGTCACGTTTTCAAGTATCCAATAGTGCGAGTTGTGTCTGTTTAACATCCCAATGTGATCAAATTTTGCTCATCCATCCACGTAATATCCGTCTTTACATTTGGTACGTTTATCACGAATTTGTACCAGTTCGACCGGTTGTAATAATCTCGTGACAGCAACCTTGGCATTAGTTTTGCAGTG
Organism: Stegodyphus dumicola; assembly: GCF_044657685.1. Lineage (NCBI taxonomy): Eukaryota > Metazoa > Arthropoda > Arachnida > Araneae > Eresidae > Stegodyphus > Stegodyphus dumicola. The sequence continues at coordinate 89,033,292 of NC_140772.1, read as the reverse complement.
CGTGGATGAGATCATAATTCATGCAACATTTCTCGTTCACGATAAAATGCAAGTCCACATATCACACTGATGCTTCTCGAACTGCAGCGTGGGTGAGCTTAATTCATAGATAATTATGTCTATTGGCTGTCCGTGCATTTCTGCAAATATTGATCTGCTGCCCCCAGACGGAAAAGTGGTTAGTGACACTGACTGCCTTTCCGAAAGGGCCGGGCTTGAATCCCGGAGAAAGCATGGATGTAATATGGCCGTGCCTTCCTAATAGGCAATGCTTGCCTATTAGGTGCCTCCATAATAATGAGACCACTGCTTCCGACCTTAGTAGTGACCAATCCCTATAAACGACAAGAGCTTGCCATTGGAACAAAAACAAGTGTTGGTCTTCTGGATCGGGGATGACTTATTATACTTCTTTTTTCTATAAGACAGGGAACGAGAATGGTGATAGCGACCGTAGTAGGATCAGAATGATAACATGAGGACTAAGCAGATATCATGAAATTTAGGCTGTTAGCTTCAGTGGCAGTGCATTCGTCAGCAGACTAAGACGTAAAATATATATTACACACAATAATTGAAATATATTACACAAAATATATTACTAAATGTATTACACACAATAATTGAAAATTTACAAACGATTTTTTTTATTGTTAGTTTCTATCAGAATTTTCAATTCAATTTCACATGTTTTTTTTCTCTGATACTTACCTCATCAGTCACTTATACACTCTGCCACGTGTGGTTATCATGTTATAATCTCTATCTATGATCTAATGCCGTCAGTCTCTGCAAAATCCATAAAACCTGTCTTTTCCGTCTTGAACAGAACAAGCAAATGATAGGATGAGCAAAAGATGCAAACAGGATTTTGTTGATCTTTACAATATGGTAACTGGTAGTTTGGCGACATTTTGGAGGCGATAAAGGTTACTACCTGGGACTTTGGTAATAATGTGAGCAGTACTCAGTTCCGATTACGCATTATTTTGTGTGAGGGAAATGAGAGATCATGGGATATGTCATGTGATATTAATGGACGAATTACGGTTCTTTAATCGGAAAAGGGGGGAAATCGGGAAAAAATCTGGAAATTTTGTATTTGGTTTATTCTGTGTTGTGTGAAACAGTGTTCGTGAATTTTTGGATCCCATGGCCGTAACTAAAGAAAAGTTTATCGGACACGTAATCAAGATTCTGAAGAAGATTAGGTAAGTTAGTATTTTTAATTATTTGAGGATATTATTTTTATGCATTGTTCTAAATGTAAGGTGGAAGTAAAGGAATTTGGTATTATTGGGAAAATTGCTATTAGCAATGATTTAGTTTAAAGTAATTAGGATTGTAAGGTAATTTTTATTAATTTAATGTATGTGCTCATTTATATTTTAAGTAGTGTTTTTGAATTTAATTATATTTTAATTAAATGATAGTGATTTTGTGAATTTTATGTTTGTAGGAATTTGGTATACGTTTCAGTTGAAGTAAACGTGCATGGAAATAATTTAAATATCTGACACTAAGTATTTGTAATGGTTGCGGTATGAATTCGTTGGTGACGTTTATAATATAATAGATGATTTAGAGGTAAAAGTTTTTGGATATTTTATTTATTTTATATGTGGAAATGTTCATATTTAGAAAGGGTAAATACTTTTTCGCGATCAGGTAATTTCATATATGTTCTTTTTACCGGGTTTAAAGATTGAGAAAATTTTCATGTATTTTCGTGAAATTTTTCTAATTTATGAGAAAAAAGCAGTGTACATGGATATAGTGAAGAGTGTGCGCAATGCCATTTTTGTGCAATTCTGGGATGTTTTTTTAAGTAAAATAAGTCGGCGTGTACATGGTTTATGTGTATGTGTTATTTTGAAAAACGCGTAAGGAGTATGGTATTGTGCACTTTTTCCCAATTTTGCAGTGAATATTTGTCATGATTAAGCAGTTTTGTTAGATAAAATTTCTAGCATAAGTGTAATTCGGCTAATAGATTGTTGGAAGAAGTGTTCAGTAGATAAAAAGAAAAGAAACGTCTTTACTTCGTGAAGACAAAATGGCGGCGGGAAAAAAAAAATAGAGGGTTGCTGTAGGAGAGTTGGTCGCCAAATTTTCGCCAAAAAACGCCAAGTAACCATAATGTAAAGATCAACCCAGGAATTTTTACTTCTTAGTCATTCACAATCATGTTTTTAACTTGCAAGACTCTAGGAATAATACTTGATTTTATGTTTAAATAAAGACGCATTCCATGGAAATTCTGGAAACAAATTCATTACTATGCCTGGTATTACTTATTTTCAGACCATAAGACGAAACAAAATTTTTAAGTCAATTTTTTAATTAAAATGATTTATACTGCGAAAACGCTGAACTGATGTAAATAATATAACACAGTTACTATTATAGTAACTAATCAACTAAATATAAGGCATAATATATAAGGTATTTTCTGTCTCTTTTCTGCATGCCTTCATGGTGTGACTGGAAGCACACTCGAAGCATATTCGACAGGTCTGGAGTTCGAATCTCTGCTAGGACCATGCGGCTTTCTTCAATTTCCTGGTATCGGAAGAATTCTGATTGACTCTACAGTGGCGTCTGAACTGAAAGGTGGCGGACAGTAATTGATCATCACTAAGATTTGGCCACTGGATTCCATAATCTCCAGTCGCCCTTTTAAAAGCAGGAATATGTAAGGTGTTTTACTCTCCTTCCCAAATGCCTTCGTGGTGTAACTTGAAGCATATTCAGTGCATATTCGGGAGGTCCGGAGTCCAAATCTCGTCGAGGGCACTACATATTTTTCACGTCTTCATCATCAAAAACCTTAATGACTCTGTAAGAGACGTCAGAACTAAAAAGGCGGTGAAAGGATTTGGCGATTGGGTCCCTTTATCTCCAGTCGCCGTTTAAAAAGGAGGAGTATATAAGGTATTTTCTCCCGCCTTTTCGTATATCTTCGGGGTGTATCTAAAAGCATACTCGACAGGTCCAAGGTTCGAGGCCCGACGAGGGCATTGCACATTTTTCACATCTCCTATTTCAAAAACCTAGTGACTCTACAACTGTAGAATAAAACGGAAGAATTATCAGTTCGGGATTTTGATATGAATACTATCTGAATATTCACACCTAAATTTCAATTTAAAGATAAATAAGAAAATCAAAATCTGCATTTGTACATAAAACTAAATTTTCCATTACTTTTCTCAACAGATATGTAATTTTTCAGTTATGATGCACTATTAAACGCACTTTTATCCAAAGCAATTTAGTAAAAATCATTATATATTTCTTTAAAAAAATATGACTAAACAAACCTCTTGTTACAAATTGTGAAACATATGTTGCTAACAAGAAGGGAAACTTAAATATTAGAAGCTTTTCCTTTATCGATTGCATCGCTCAATGTTTCGTTTACTGCATTTCCTGGGAACAAAAAGTAAACAGGAAACAAAAAATTATCTGAAAACTGTAGAATGTTCAGTAGCTTTAAAATTTTTTTTAATAAATACAACGCATGATGAGGTTGTGTTTGCCTTCAAAACTTCCAAAACTTCTTTATTAATATAGAAAATATTTCCCTTTCTCTATGAGTAAGCACTAAAAAAAAAAAGCTGATATTGACTCAAAAAGCCCCAGCTCAGCGATATGAAACCAAATTTACTGAACTTTTTATGTGCCTGTATGATTTTAAGAACATAAATGAATTATCCACCGTATTTACTCAGTTTTTTTTGTTACAAAAATACACTCAGCTGGGGGGGAATATAAGGCACACACAAAAAAAAAAAAAAAAAAAAAATATATTTCTGCTTTGCCTGACGTAATCGCGCTCCACCCAGGATAACAATTTACCTAATCTAATAAGGTCAACCACTCTGAAATCTTCGGAAAATCTAGAATATTAAGTAAAAAATATGGATTCTGAAACTGAGGAAGAAGAATTATTAAACGAGGCTGTCTTCGCTCTTTTTCCGACCCCACGTAAAATATTAATTACCTAAAACATATTTTTTTGTCTCACGACAACAACAAAAATTATTGCTCCGTATGCAGTGAATAAAATAAACAAAAATTTCATTCAATTTTTTTCTGTATTAATTACGCGTTACACTGAATTTTAAATCTCTTTTTTTTATTATTATTATTTTTACTATTTAAACTTTCACACTCGCAAGAAACACCGTTGCAAAGCGTAATGGAAGATTCACAAACTGAATATTTTAATCCTGACGTGTAATCCTGTTACAAGGATTTATTAAAAGTTTCAAGTTTGTGCTTTCCTTATTCTTTAGTGAGCGGTAATGAGCACATGATTAAATTATTAATTTATTTTTACTCTCTACATGAGAAAAAGAAATAACGAACGAGAAACATATGAGAACTACGTATCAGCGTAAAAGATTAATTTATCTCGTTATTCTAAAGAAGAAACTTTTAATTAAAACGAATAAATGCACGTTATTCTAAGAGACACACATGTATACACACTTTCAGTTTTTAAATTACTTTACCCGTTACTGGAGGTAATTCAGTAAATAAATATATGTATCTTTATATGCTAAAAGCAGAAACAGTTACAGTTATTTTTACTAAAATATGATTCTTCGAACCTTCATTTGATTCACACTTGTGCTTGATATATTATTATCATCGGCATTTACTTTAGTATACCTAATAGCATAAAACTAATTTTATCGCGCTATAATAATTTGAAACCTTAAGTTTGAAACCTTTAGGTCTGATTATGGGGCTATTATTATAAAGTTCTAGGTTGTCCAGTAATTCCCTTTATTGCTGTTTTCTAGCTATATACACTGTGAGGAGAAACAAGGGACAGTTCTATATCTCTCGTTCTACTTGGCCGATTGACGAAATTCAACTTGCGTTTTTCATGTCTCGAAAGCGCGACTTAGGATGTGTATTAAATTTATATATAGCATCGTTATAAAATAGGTATTTTGACACAAAATCGGATTTTTTCTGAACTAACATACCAATGTGTTTCCATATTTCGATCCTACGACTCAAATTACGCCAAATTACCAAATTTCGTACAAATCGCAGTCTTTAAAAAATTAGCTCTCAAAACTTTAGCTCCTCATTGTTAATTGAGTTTTGAATATATTTATTAATCTTTCTTTTTTATGCCAATGCCAATGATTTGAAATTTTCGGAGTGCCTATGGTTCAAAACCATGTACCTCCACATCAGAATAACTAAAAGTGAGCAGAAATAGGAAAAATTTGGCATAAGTGAATTACTTGATACTCAATAGAGGGAGCCACAGGCTCGAGAAAGTTTAGGGATAGAGACAAGATAATAAAAACTTAAGTATCATAATCTTTTTATAAGTTTTTAGGTTTTATAATTTTTTTGTATTTTATAATTTATACTTTTTTTGGTTTTTATAATTTTTTATACGCAATACAAACACTAAAGCAAAAAGCGGATAGGAAAGAGTTTACGATTAATAGGCTCTTACGATTAATAGGCTCTTTCTTTTTTATTAAACTTATTTGATTCTTCCTTTCACATTTCGAAATTTAGGTTCATTTCAAATGAAATTCACCCTTTTATTATGATTTATTTTTAAAATTTGTATTTTTAAATAATTTGTATAATTTTTTTCAAAAAAATTGAATTATAATCTATAAAAATTTTACCATCATCATAAAGTAGACGTATTTCTAAGCATACCTTCAAAACATTTTAGTTTTTTATTCAAAATGTCCGATGATATAGTACGTGATTTTATATTTTGACCCGTTTTGAAATTTGGCATATTTGTTGAAAGCGATAAAACATCAAACACTTTGCTAAAATTATTTGAAAGTGAAAAGGATGGTACTTTTTTTCCGCTTATGCACAATGTAAAAAGGTAGGAACAACGTGCCTTTTTTTCCGCTCCGGCATAATGGAAGGAAAAGGAAAATTGGTTGTCACATATTAAGAATTTCGCCAAGTGAATGGCGCAAACTGAAAACATTTTGCTAAGATTAATTTTTGAATTTTTCCGTAATTTTCGCACCAAATTTTACAAAATTTAATATCTAGGCATAATTTGAGTCGTAGAATCGAAATATGGGAAAAAATTGGTATGTTATTTCAGAAAAAGTCATTTTATGTCAAAACACCTATGTTAGAACAATGCTATATAGAAATCTAATATATATCCTAAGTCGCGCTTTCGAGACATAAAAAACGCAGTTTGAATTTTGTCAATCGGCCCAGCAGAACGAGAAATATAGAACTGCTCCCCCTTTTTTTTTCGTAATGTACAAGTGAAGACGATTGCGAAAAAAAAAAAAAAAAAAAAAAAAAAGGAATGCCACAGTGACATTCGTTCCACTACTCTTTTCTTTACATTTTGCCATCTACAACTTGCGCTTCAGTTCCAACTGATCTTTTGTAGTGATTGTATCGGTCGAGTGTTTAAATATAGTATAATTTTTGTAAAGGCTCCGTACAATTTGATGTTCCGTGTTGCTTAGCTATGTGGGCAAAACACGTTGTTGAGCATGATTTATTGCGTTTCAACCCCCCCCCTCGAATTTCTGTTTTAGTAAAGGACAGTTTGTGGAACATTAGTCAGATTATTATTTTTTGCTAATGAGGAAGTAGTTTCCTTTTTAATTCGATTTATAACATTCATTTTATCTAAAGCAATAACAGCCATACAAAAACGAACTGAAAATTTTGTTTTTTTAGGCTTAGACATTGATCTGCTAAACAGATACAAGGCTTTAACAGACAAGTAATTTTTCATGATGATATAAACACTAGCGACGTATGTTTCTTACATAGAGCACTTTTTTGCACAGTACTTTCTTTAGAACCGAAACGTATGAGTTACAAAATGCATGTAATTTGTATTATTTAAGATTGTAAAACGTCGACGTTTTCTCATTAATAAGCATTTTATTAATAGATTAGTGTAGTTAGATTTTATTAATAGATTAGTGTTAGATTTTATTAGCATTTTATTTAGATTTGTGTGTACCGGTATTCCAAATGCTGTAGTTACAATGCCTGTTTGGTATTTTGAATAATAATATAATACCTTTTGTCTCGGGAAATTTGCAACTTTTTTCCTCTGTAGCTTCAATGTGGTGAAACGTAGACTATTTCAGATATGACTTTTCTCACTTTTATGTGATAGAATGCTATTAGAGCATCAGTCTTTTTATGCTTCATATTAAAGTTCAATGGTTATTGGGAGAAAAAGTTCTGTCAAGAATTCATAAGCTAAAAAAAGAATTAAAAATATTTTTAAGAGTAATTTTCGGTATTCATCTAACTTGAAAGATAATGGCTAGTCCCAGATATGGCCTGCTTAACTGATTAAGTACGTAAAACTCTTGGTTGAAAAATGTAAGAACTATTTGAAAATATAATAAATTGTCTTGACAAAAGTAATGGATTAAAAAAAAGTGTTCATTTCTGAGAATACTTGTTGGAGTGAGTTACTCTGAAATGTTTAGTCAGTGTTGAATTCCGAAAATGAATTACTAAAACTCGTAGATCATCTGTGTACGGTTGAGAGAAATCTTAATCTCTTTTTTTGAATTGAGGAAGACAATGAAACCAGACTGGGTTCAATTCATTTGCGTCTTCATTAGAATATATGGCATTGATTAATCAGTAAAAATATGGTGAAATTATTAGATTCGAAAGGTTTTGTATTCTTAATGTTGAATTTAAGGATGATCCGTTATATAAGTTCTGGTTGACTACTTAAGTTTCCAACCCTTCCGTCTGATTTCAAGAGGCAAAGTGCTCTAAACTTCTTTCCCGATAAAGTCACCTCATCTAGAGGATATATTTACTTGCGGATTTCACAAAGGTCAGGCCATAAACAATAATCTGTAAGGTACTGGTAAGAGCAGGGAAAAAATATCTTCTGCTGTAAGTCGGTATACCGACGAAAGTATCAAAGTTTCAGTGAGAAACCTATGAACATACTTCATAATTTGAGTATATTTATGTGAACAAAGTTCCTATTATATGCTAACTTTCATAAATTTAAAGAGATCATCACCGAAATGTTTTATCGCAAATTACATGTATCTGTTTCAATTATAAGTGTTAGAACCCAGCCTCAGTTGTTATTTTTCTTTACATAGTTTATCACTGTAAGAGTGGCAACCATCTGATCTTTGTTGTAGTTTCTTGTAGTTCTATGGATTTTGAAAATAAATATGACGCTGTAGAATTTCATATGTAAAGTTATTTTATTTTAAGTTTATTAGCAGAAAGGAGAACGGTTAGTTCTTGCAAATCTCGAACAATAAGCCTAGGAATAGAACGTGTTCACAGAAACAATCTGAAGCATCTCACTGAAGTAAAATAGTGACGTATGTATTAACCGTGGCGAGAGAATATTGTAGATATTTATATTATTTCTTGAAATGCTAATTTTTCCATTAAATAATCTTTGTCATACATAGTCAATAATTCTTTTGTGTATCATTAATTTAACTTTTGCATTTATTTATCAAAATATTATAAGATAAGCGTTCTAAATATTTAATCCCAGTTTCACTCAGTCAATTCTAACAATTCAGTTCATAATTCGCTACAGCAGTTAATGTCAAATAGTAATCATTGACGATATATGGATTAGACACTTTATTTATTTAGCTAAGTCTACTTAAGGAGATTTATTACAAATAAAAGTCTAGATAGAATACTAATAAGTTATAATACAAAAATATGCCAAAGAAAACCCTTATTAATTGAAATCTTAACAAGAATTAGAAGGAATTAGTCCTGCTATACGAAAGGTTCCTTCAGATTATATCATGAAATTATTTATAATTTTTTATGATGCACCGTGAAATTATTTACTCTTGTGAAGTATGCCGCGACGTACAAAAGTTTGGGAAGAACTATATTATGCAACTATAGTTATAATTGAAAAATATATTGAAAATCTTATATCTTATTAAAAGCCAGCGCAATAAGAATTAATTATTTGCCAACAAGTGTAAAGGTTAAAGGGATTATGTGTCTTGAAATAGCAATATTTGCCAGGGTCATACAGATGATCTATATCCTAGTAGCATAATCCATCGCAACAGTCAAATATACTGAAACCATTCTTCCTGTATAGATGTTTTTTTGCATAAAAAAAAAAAAAAAAAAAAAAAAAAAAACAGTGCATTTCTATAATCTTTTGCAAACACACCTCGAAGACTCTAAAACGAATAAAGTACGAATGGGCCCGGAAAATAAACAGATATGACATTCAGAACTAAGCGAATTTATATTCAGATCAGCCATAACGAATGGTTTCGATTTTATTTTACATGAAACAAGAATTATTATCATTAAAATGAGCGTTAAGAATGAGTTAGGCTGAGTTAGAAATAAGCTTAGGCTTTTACAATAACACCGTCTTCATATAATCCAAATTTCTTTCCATGCATAGCCATCGTTTTCAGCAGGCATCTTTGACTTTAAAATGAATAGATAATTAAACCCGTGTATTTAAATTGTTTTTTAATTAAATTTATTCCATATTTATATCTAATTCCTTAAACATGATTAAATAAGTTAGCAAGTTAATGAAGACTTAATTGGTAACGATTCAAATTCATCGTAAGGCTTGGAATCTTAAAGAGACAATTATCGTAGGAGAAACATTGTTAAGCATTGAAAATGATTTTCACAGAGAAATTACTTAATCGTTATTACCAAGTTACTAGATTCATGTATGAAAGAAAACCTTTTAAAACAAGGTTTAATTTATCGCGTAAGAAAAAGTAATTAATTTCTCTGTTTTATGAAATCTTTCATTCGAAAGGATTAGCCTGAATTCTGAAAAGTGTAGATATTTCTAAACATTTACTACATAATATGTAAACATAAGTTATTTCTATATTAATACAAAATGTACATTCTTATAGCAAAATCGTATTTAATATATATATGTGTGTGTGTGTGATGAAAAAGACGTAGTAATATTTATGGCGTAGAACGTAGATCAATACTGAAGAGAAAAACTTGGCAATCGAGTAAGCTGATTTAATATTCAACTTTTATTTAAATTGACGTTTTCAGCCACAATTTACTTAATCGTGACTACTCAAGAACATTTACACTTTTCATACTACTGAAATAGGATGAAAAGAAGCACGCCAGCGAGCGAAGAAACGTAGTAGCAAATTTGCGCAATTAATCAAGCACTGCAGCTTAATTACGAAAAAGGTTTCAGTTCTCGAAATGTAAGTCATCATACACACACACACACAATTCAATATTCTTTTTCTCCCCCCCCCCCGATCATTTAAACAAAAACAGAAAATTAATACGGGAGAACTCATGCTAATAACTTCATCAGATATAACATCTTATATACAGTGTAATGCAGAATTAAACAATAATTTTAAAATAGAATATTATTCATAAAAAGTGAATAAATAAGATTAAATTTTACAGAAAATTGCACAACTTGCATTTTGCACTTTAAAAAAAAAAGAAGTCCTAGACTTTTTATCTCGTCTGGCTTCTAACTACCAATATCTCAACTATAGTAAAAGGATGAAATGCAACTGTTTATGATACGTCGACTTGGCATAGCACACTGGTTAATAAAAATATATCTTTATTAACTTGAACTCACGTTTAAACTACACAGACAACTAGAATTCACGTTTAAACTACACAGGATGGGAAGTACAAAATTAAACATCTAACTAAGCTTGCACCTCAATATTCGTTAAGCAACAGGTAGCGAGTCGCAGCCTTAGCCGTGAAATGAATTTCAACAGTAGGGAAACTAATATAAAGTGACGGTCAGTCTTTGCTGCCAAGGGTTGTCGTGAAGTTCAGCAACTCATAATTTTCGAGAATAAGCCGTGAAAAAGAAAGGAACAAATCGTCAGTTTCAAAATTTATTAAGTTGAAAGATCAATACAAATCACAAGGCATGATTATGAATTTTTATTTGTCACAAGTCGCGACTTTATGATTTCATTAATTTGCATATGGGTTTTAAAAACCTTCTCTCATAGGCGTCATGGGAAAAATTCTACAGATCTTTAATATTTGCAAACAAAATAATCTTCGAATGTTGAGACGCTCAAAAGTAAGAAATCGAGGGTGACAAAAACTTTATTTGAAGACTAGTTCCAATTATTCTTGATCTACAACAGATTGTAATTGCAGAGAAAATGAATCAAATTTTAGGACTTTACGGATCTTAAATAATACCACTGATCATGAAAAGTTAAATTAAAATATACAAATGCTTTTTTCTAGTGTCTAAATGACGCTGTTGATCCAATGAATGGATCAAGTTGCCTTTACGACATTCAAATCCTGTTACTTACAGCGCACATGCCTACACGAGAATTAAGAACTGAGTAAATAAAATAATTTTTGGAAACCTTGCGAGAATATTGTAGAAGTTGATCCCAATATAATACAGCCTTAGAATTCGAATGAGTAGTTAAATAGACTCTCGGAACCAATTTCTCGGACTTTGTGAAGCATTTTTTTCACATAATGCCTTTTCTTACATTACGGACTCTTTTATTGCATGTTTTCATTTCCTGAAGTAGAGTGTAAATTGTTTACCAAACTCAAATTCTCATCCATCGAGTAAAAACATTATTCCATGTGAAGCTCTAAGCAGATCAAAGAATATTTTTCTGTTTTTAATTACTCACATGCATCTATATAGAATGCATTAATCTCATTTAAGTAACAGGTAATTGTATTCTAATTTCTTAATTTATGGCTTTAAAGAAATGTGCTTTCAAAACACATTTCTTTCTTCTTCTTCAAATACTTAATTATTTACAAAAATGTATTATTAATTTATTACCATTTAATGAGATACGAATAAGTAATTATTACAATGGAAATTTTAAACTAGAGTACGCAATTCCAGAATTACACGCTTCAGAAATATTTCAACAGAAGTTTCAGATTCTGTGTTGTTCGTCACCAACTGAAATTTCCTCCTCTTTATACGAAACATTTTATGAAATTAATTTATTTCTGTTTTATTATACAATTTCTTTTTCATGCCACCATGTAACTTATTGATTTCATTACCACATTTTTCATACCATAACTTTCAATTTTTTCCATCAAAATTTATACGCACCTTTCTATTTCACAACTTACTAATCAAGTTTATTTGTGCAGTGTATCGCAATTTTTTGTGTTTCCAAAGATTTATTTCTAAATTTAATAATATTGGTGCTTCAATCCAAGAAAAAAAGGGAATTTGAAAAACTAGTATCATCATGTATGGAAAAAAATTAAACTCTTGATTGAAAGGTATTCAGTGGAGTATTTCATTAGCAGAAACCCACAGCACTAAGGTTTTTGTCTGCTGTTAGAGAACATTCGCCAAAGAATATATACTGATCTTCTAGTTTGAGGTCCAAGAATCCAGGAATTTTCTTTAAAGAGGAATGTCCGCTGATTGTAGGAGATTTGTTAACAGAAGTTCCAATGTGATTACGTGCATCACATTTAAGGCCATTCTTCATAAGTTTCAACTCAAGATGGCGAATAAAAAATTTCTAATTCTGATTTGCTAGTGAACTACTGAGCTGTCTGCTGGTGACTAATAATGTAAAAATAACGATGGCTTTTGCTTTTCAGTTTCCTCTCCTTCAAGCATGGGAAGAAAATGACAGACTTCTGATTTAAAGTTTCTCTGAATCAATAGCAGTGTAAACATAATTCTACTACTTTTTATCTTCATTTGTGTAGATATTCCCGTTCTGACAGTATTCGTTACAATTTGAATGATTGAGAAAAACGAACAACCTACAATGTCTCTACAGAGATTATTAGTGCATGATATAAGACAATTTTGTTCTAACCATCCTCCTCTCTCTGGAAAAAAGAGAGGGATTTGAAAATTTTTGGTTTCTTATACAAAATCTCGAAGAGTTCAGCATTAAAGTCTAAACCAAATTAGAAATATAAAATTTATAACCTTTTAACCCCTTCGAGCCGGGTAGCGAAAACGCGCGCTTATCGCTGAGGCCGGCAGTATCTTACGCGAGCGTCTCTCCAGGCCGGGGGCTTTTTTGCTACTAAGCCTAAATCCATGAAATTTCCGAAGTATCAACGCATTGTTTAATAATGCTCTATAGAGTATTTAAACGGCTTATGCTTTATAAATATTTATATATATATATACTTTAATTACCTTATTTCTTGTTTAAATGCATATTTTACACATTTTATTTTAATTACTCACCATTTTATGAATTTTAACATTATACATCTGAAAACTAAATATATTACTTAAAATTCTCTTTTCGTATGAAAATTTTGAAAACAGGGATCTACACACAGTCCTACGTTACATTCCTTGCACTCGTAATAACTCATTTGCCGTTTTGGAGGATTTTTCCGGGAATGTGAACAAACGAAGCATCGTCGTCTCATTTTCTTATCAGTCTCTTCTGAAAAAAGTTTGGAAAATGTCTTTCTGTTAATCTTTCAGAATCAATATCAGAAAATCAGAATTTCAGAATCAATATCTGAAATATTTTGCATCATTTCTGCTATTTCATGCTCTGTTAAACATTTTCGACGCTTCGACATTGCAACGGTAAAAACAAAGAATTCACGTCTAACAAGATCTAATTATTTTCTAAAAACTGAACTGCAAACCGAAATACCCAACGCTTTAGAGCAAATAAAACTTCTCTACTTACAGTAAACAACTACCACGTGCGAATAAAGTGCGATTTAAAGAGACGTCGTAAATCACGCCATTCGGAAACATTTATTTCCCCGTTTTTTTATATAATCAAAAACACGTGTATGTGAGTCATGCTTCTCTCATTTCGAGTAGAAGGTCTAATTTACATGTATCTGAAACCATATGGACATACAGTGCCATCTTGTGGCAGAAATTATAGTTTGAAAAACGTTCCAAAGTACTGGCACAAATACGTGACAGTCGGTAAAGAACGCAACAATCCTCTGGCACGCCTGCGTGTCGGCCGGTAGATAAGTGTGTTCGTTGCTGGCACGTATACGTGACAGTCGGCGCGAAGGGGTTAAATAATTTTAATTACGCAATATTTAAATGATTATGATGTTAATATTTCATAAACTTGTGTTTAAACTTTGTAAATCAGTTTCAGATTAATGCTTAAACCAATTTTTAGCCACACAATTACGATTGTCCTACTAATTTAAAAGTTAATCTTCGAGAAATTCAAGATACAGAACATAAAATCGAATATATCGAACCAGCTGTTAAAGGTAGCAGTGGCAACGAAGGGAGAAAATTACTGTGATATTATTTCATCGTAAATTAAGGCTAGATGAAGATAAAATAATAAATCATGCTGTTAACTGTGTTTTTATTTCATTGAAGTACTTGAGGACAAGCAATAAGTGTTTCGTTCAGTTGCAATCGGATTGGTGTTAAGTTTAAAATACATCGCTGCTTGAGAACAAGATCGTTACAACTAAAAAAACCTGAGCGTTGGAAAACGATTTGAAAGGTTTCACTGACAGTATCTCTTTATTGAAAATATGAGTGATAGAATATATTGCGCTTTGGAGGTCGAGTGTGTGTTATCACTATGTATCACTGGATTCACTGTGTATTGCCATGTTTATTATGTAATCATCGCTTTGCCTTGAATTCCTATTTTTTAATTGCACTTTGTTTAAATACTAGCAAAGTGACGCAATCCACTCCTCTATTTTTAGGTAAGTGCATAGCTGTATACACAGTCATTCGTTTTATGTAACTTAATTTCTGTTTATTTCATTTATTCATGCATTTATTTCTTTAATTATGCGGTATTTATTCATCCTCCCATTTGACCATTAATTGTTAGAAATTTGTTGCAATCTCTTTCAGTCTCCTACTCTACCTTCGACAGTTGGAGTATATATGTATAGAGCAAAGACTGTTTGTTCTATGCATCCTAGACATTGTGTTACAGATAATTACCACAATGAGGCTTTTCGACCTATATGCTAACTCAACTGGATCGGCCGTCCTTCTGCTGACGAAAAGAAACAAAGTGAAACCTCGGATCACGAATACCTTATTTACGTTCTTCTTCAACAATTTGATTCACGAACAAACTATCCCAACAAATAACATTTGGAATCAAGACCGATGATGACTCGAGTTAAGAGCACACAAATCTCCGATATTTGATTTTCAGATATATTTTGAGGTAACTAATGAGATACAGACACTTATACAGATATGAGTGCCACTTAGAGGAAATTATATAAAAAAAAAAAAAAAAAAGTAGAAAGAAAGAAAGAATTGCAGCGGCTTCAGAAGCAACAGAGAAAGGCGATTAATGATGAAATATCTTCAGAAGAAGTGAGTGAAAGGAAGAAAAATTATCCCAATATTCAAAATTTATGCAAAATGGGATAAGATGCAGGTTTCGCGTAACGACATTATCCTTTTAAAGCGGCAGAAAACTACATCATAAGCAATTTTAATGAAATGTCGTCTCACTATAGAAACATTATAAAAAACAAGCAAAAACAAATTATCTTGGACAAATTTTTTGACTGAAATAGACGTCCAGTGACATCTCAAGCTGTCGAGTAACTTTTACATACAAAAAATAGGGTAAAAAAAGTGCCTCCTGATATGTTCATGAAAAAGAATTTCGAAATAAAAAAAAATATATCATCTTAATCATCATTTTCCATTTAGATTTTCCACTCGCCTTCATACAAGTAATGCAAAATTAAATTAAATTTTAGTCATTTTTATCTGTTTAACATTGCATTTTTCATTTTTGTTTTATAGTTAAAGATATTTATTTTTGTATATGCTCATTTTTTTCAGTTATAATTTGGGATTATGAACTTGTGCACAAAATGCAAACATACTTGTGCACAAAGTCAAAATAAACCATTATCTGTGATCTAGAAACGAATTAATCCATTTTAGATTAATTCCTACGTGGAAAATTATGTCGGTTTACCAACATATCGGTTGATGAACAACCATTAGGGACGAATTAAGTTCGTGAACGTAGATATCACTGTACTTGCTTTACTAAATGTTCTATTCTATCAGTAAAAATGTATTGCTAAATCTTTTGTTATTGTTAATGATATTTGTTGAAAGTAAAAGCTCAGCATGAATTAGTAAATGAAGTTTCAAAAAATTATCACATGCTTTTGTCCGTGGTTTTATGGTTAGTCCATGTCCAGATAACGAGTGAGAAATTCATGACTTCTTATGGCGAAAGCAATTGATTCTTTATATCTTCTTCTGTGAAAGTCTTGATGGTGCAAGAGGGTAAGATTACCACATGAATTTTATTGACTAAGTCTCGTGCCTTTCCCCAGTCGCACTTTATGTGAGAAAGGATGTAAAGAACTGAGCGTATTGTTATAATGTTCATAACATCCAGTTAATAAGTGGAAGATCTTTGCTCTGAATGGTGACAGCACTTTTGATTTCCACGTTTGCTGGTCTGAAAAGCCTAAAAGTCTCAATAAAGTGCTGAAAACATTTATAAAATAAAATGTTATATTGTTGTCATTATTAAAGCACATGTTGAAGGTTTAAGTTTTAATAGCAGATAACTTAATTTGAAGCTAAAACTACGCTCTGGAATTGATGTCATTCAGTAAATTTTATAACAGTTTACAAAATATTTCCGAACAATATTAAACACAATCACCAAAAAATCATCAAAATAAGAATAAAAAAAATTTTTGACTAGCGAATTAAATGATACACGTTTCCAGAATGTGGTGCATAACGAGACGTTCTATAGAGAAAAAAGACCCTTACCTGTATAGATTAATTTCTTCCACAAGACACTTGGTGCAGGAAATCCCACAGCTGCGCAATCCATCCATACAGTATTCCCAAGAACGACGGTCGCATTTTTCGGTTCAACGGTCCACTGGGGAGGAACTGAAAATAAGATAAATATTATCACCTTCACTATCAAACGCAAGCTGGTGCTTCATACAAGGCGTTAGCTTTATATTGATTTTGTTCAAATTTAGCTTCTTCTCCTGTCATGCACAGTAGACTTTCTAAAAGAAGACAGAATTTCTAATGCATAGGTTAGTGCAACTTTTTCTCTCCTTAGCGTACAAAATAGGCTTTTTTTTTTCCTTCTTGGACTTTCCTAACACATCAATCATACACGGTGAGTGGCTTCAGCGATCAATTAACTTTTAACGCTGCAGCACGATGCTTAAACGAAATGCTGAAGTTTTACCTGGAGATGCACATGTTTGGTTAAAGTCTGGCTTAATGATCTTAAAAATTACTTTCAGACATGTGGTGTCATAAAAAGCTGAGTATTTAATCGGCTGGAAATTTTACAAATTTTAATTTATTATTTCTTATGTTTTCTAAACAGCATCTGCGTGTTGAAGACATATACAGCCAAAGAAGTACGGAGAATATTTTGTATACAAAACTATAAATCACTTTGGATACATAATTATTAATGCCTTAAAGTTTAAATTTAAATACATAAGTCATTATATGCAATTTTGTCCCGCGCTATTCCTTTCATGAATGAAACTAAACAGCTAAGTGACGATATAATATTGAAAAGATTAAACCCAAATAATTCCTTGCATACAAATCCCAACATATTTTCGAATCTTTCGCTCTCGGAACATTCAAATAAGAAGAAATAAACATTCACTTAATAACGAAAAAAAATTAAATAAATAAAAATGTGAAATCAGCTTTTAAAGAAAAACAATTTAAAAATGCACTTTTTACAAAACACACCTATATTAATTAAGAACAGACATGTGAAATTTAGTAAATAAAACATAATTAGAAATCTTGAAATTTTAGTTTAATTTTCTTAGTATTCTCTGATTAAAGTATTCGATTAACAGCTCAGATTCACCAGGTGCGCTTGGGTAATTCCATTGGTAGACAAATGAGCTCATGAAAGGAAAGCAGTATGCCGTGTTCTTGAGTTACTTAAAACATCGAGGATCTATAGTAATAAGTTATCAAAGTCTAGAATATAGAGATGATTCGAATTTTTTCATGCAATTTCAACGCAATAATTACTTAATAATTATGAATTTACGACATAATATACAGATACAGTGTGACAGCATACAGGTGCAGTCACTACAAGTTGAAAGAGGGGCTGTAGATACTTCCGATACTGCAATTATCGCTTTTTTTTCTACTAATGAACACTTCCTTCCAAAATTCATAAAACTAATCTTTCAACGTTTTCATTAAAGCATTTAACGATTTTTTACTGCCATGTGGGATCCTTCTTTGTTTGATTTTTTGCCTGACGTCACTAAGCACGGTTAGAATAAAGGACTCTCTATTCCTAAACGGATTTCAGAACGTACTCAAAATATTCAAATTGGATTAAAATGGATTTTTTTCACGATGTCTGTACGTACGTAGGTACATATGCATCTTGCATAATTAAAAAATGATGAGCCGTCGAAATTTTATATTTGATACTTATATATGCTGTAACATCTAGTTGGGCCACGCCCTTTTTATGCAATTGACAGTACCAAAATTGCATATATTATATATATATATATATAATGACAAAAAGTAAGAACTTTAGAGCCAAATTTACACGAAGACCAAAAAGAAGTGAAATTCAATACCAACAAATTTCAAAATATCCTAAAATACGCAAATTAAGAATTAAAGAAATGTGAAACTAAAACCTAAAAATTATAAAAACCAGAAAAAATACCAAAACCAGAAAAAGCAAACAAAGAGCAATGCAGTCAAATCTGATATAATGTTATCAAGAGAAGGATACATGACTCAATTACAATTCCCTTTCCTAGGGCAGCAAATCAGGACCGGAAATGTTTGTACGTATACTTGTATGTATGGATGTATGTGTTCATGTATGCATGTAGATATGTAGACACGTATGTATGTGTATGTATACACACACATATACATAAACACGTGCATACATGTATGCATTTCTGAATCAGGTCTCGATAACAGAAGAGCACTTCTCTTCCACTTGAAGACCACTGCTTTTCTGTATCCAAAATTAGCTGGTGAACTATTCAAGTATTTAAATATAAAAGTTAATCTGAAAATTTTGGATATTTAAATATAAGAGTTAATTTGAAAATTCCATTTTATGTATTTAAAACTTTCTACGCTATTATAAAAAGCTGATTAGATTTCGGGTAAAGATGGGTAAACAGAAGTGGTACTACACTTGAAGCCAATGAAGACTTGTTTACACTAGCGGCACTTTGAGCCCAAGAAACCCGCAGGAACGCGCAGGAAACATACATGAGCTTTACTAGAGGGAAAAAATTAATAAGAGAGATAAAGGTGTCGATCCGAAATTTCGATAATGAGTTTTCAGTCAATACAACACTTTTGGCTGTTTAACAATGATGTCTGTCTTCGTGATTGTGTTTGTTTGACATTATTTTCATCCCCGATAACTTACATATCAAACTTCCAAAAATTCTCTGTATTTCTACTTTTTGCATTCATATAAAGACCACATTAACTTTTGGATAAAATTGGACAACTGAAAAAGATAACTTACAAGAAACCATAAGTCCTTAATATACAGCCGGATGTCGCACTTTACTTGAAGCCCACAACAGTTTCTAATGACAAACTATATTAAAATATAATCCAAAACTACTCAATTTTAGTATTCAAAACTTTTATACCAATCGGAATAACATATTAGATTTGACTACAATTGCTATACATGAAGTTTCTAAAACTTCTCAAATTTGGTATTTAAAATACATATGCAACTGAGAACAATATGTTGCATTTATACGTCCAAGAATCTACAACTGATTAATGACGTATATCGAGGTACCACTGTTATGTGTCTATGATCAAAGACTGGAAACTCACACAGATCGGATAAGTCTTTTTAAGCACAAGCTTTATATATACAGTATGATTAGCTACCATGCGTAGAAACTTCTGTGAGGAATAGGTTACTCAGAGAGTAATTGGAATTAGACAGTAATGTGGTGTATTCAAGATAAATTAATCAAAATGAATTAATCCATTAAAATCACACTCCAAATTTCGGCTACACATTTATTACGTATTTAATTAGAGGTATTAGTAATTCATTTTTTTAAGAGGCTTTATTGTGAGAAAGTTCGAAAATCAGATTTTCGTTTTTGAGTTGGATATCTGGTTTAACTCGATCTGAGAGATAATGTGTATTCGATAAAATTCTGAGTATTATTGCAATTTAAAAATACTAAGTATTGATTTAAATACTTGAAACTTATGTACATCAAACAGTCAAATTTTGCTTTTCTGATAAACCTAAATTTGTTAACTTAGGCTAATTGTGTTAAGATTTAAGTGCAATAAGTACATACTGAATATATTTGATTAATCCAGCAAATATATAAGAAAGTATATTTGCTGGATTAAAGATTACATTTTTTAACGTGGTGCACCCTGGGTTACGCTAAATCTGCTGCAGCTTTGCCACTTTCCCACAAAATATCTTTTTAATGGGTACCTTCACATTGCGGTATTTATGGGAATGAGATGGCTTATATGCTTGCGAAAAAGGGTTGCTACGGTTCTCCAAAAGCCAGAAACGAGCGCAAGCCTCCATTCTATTAAGCTTCTGTCATCGTTAACATATCAAAAGACTTTCAGAGATTTTACCACTCGGGCTTGTGAGGGCAAGCCTTGGAGTGTTCTCTCATCAAACCCAGCTTTTGTTCCTGAACACCTGCGAACAGTTGCGGTTGCATCTTTTAGAATATTGACGAGGCATGAATCATTTATTTCGCTTTGGACTAGCTGATTCGCCGCTGTGTGTTTTATGTAATAGTGGACGGCCAATTGCGGCGGAACATTTGGACGAGTGTGAAGCACTGACAAATTTTTCTTGTAGATTTCAGCGCTATTGGTAAGCAAGGAGTTTAATGGCCTAACGGCCAGTGTAACTGGCATTTGATAAATAAAATAAAATCAAAGTCAAATGATTTTCACTTCCTGTTTCTGAGGCGTTGTTTACTCGGAAAAATGGTTTACTTTTTTTTTTAAATTGGTTTTGACATCTGGCCGAAGAGGGAATTCAATTGAAGAAGTGAAAAAACAGATTTTTTTGCATTATTTTTACTTGGCATGACTGCAAAAATTTCTCCCTGATTTTGGTGCTTTTCACGA
Organism: Stegodyphus dumicola; assembly: GCF_044657685.1. Classification (NCBI taxonomy): domain Eukaryota; kingdom Metazoa; phylum Arthropoda; class Arachnida; order Araneae; family Eresidae; genus Stegodyphus; species Stegodyphus dumicola. The sequence continues at coordinate 89,012,135 of NC_140772.1, read as the reverse complement.
ATATAGCTTCGACTCATTTTAAAACGAAGTGACATTAGCAAGAGCTCACATTTTCCCTTAACATCGTTGTAAGGTATTTTCTCGCTCCTTTCGCATGCCTTCGCGGTTTAACAGCAGCACACTCGGCGCGTGTTCGAGAGATCCAGGTTCGAGTTTAGGCGAGGGCATTGCTCATTTTTCACGTCTCCAGCAGCAAAATAGCCTAATAACTCTACAGTAGCTCCCAAATTAATAAAGGTGGTAAACGATGGTTCTTTACCACCAGAATTTGAAGACTGGCTCCCCTAATCCCCAGTCGCCGTTTAAAAGGAAAAGTATATGAAGAATTTTTCTTCCTCCTTGCTGCATGAATTCCTGGTGTAACGGTAGCACACTCAGCGCATATTCGAGTGGTCCAAGTCCCGGAGAGGGCATTGCTCATTTTTTATATCTCCAGCAAAATAACCTAATAAATCTGCAGTGGCGCCCCATTTAAAGGCGATGGTTGATGATTCTTTACCACCAGGATTTGGAGACTCGGTTCTCTAATCCTCAGTCGCACTTCAAAGGGGAAGTATATAAGGTATTTTCTCCCTCCTTTCTGCATGTGTAACGGTAGCACAATCGAATTCGGGAGGTCCGGGCTCCAGTCCCGGCTAGATGATTGTTCAATTTTCATGTCTCCTTCTTCAAAATAACCTAATGACTCTACGACGTGTGTTAAATACCTCTACTCCACTCACGATGGGATATATTACTTAATAACATATAGCTACTGAGTGATTAAAAATGATTTAAAAAACATTGATCAACCTGGCTGAGTAACTAAGTGGGAAAATGATTTTTATCGAAGGAACATGTTTGAAGAGAGGTTGCCAGCTATATTTTCAACCAATCTGAAGGTAGCTGCTAGCTACGGATTGTTTTCCAAAGTTCTGGAGCCCATTCATGTTGGCTAATCTCCACTGGGCCCAACAGACTAGAAATTCAAATGTTCTTCTCAACAACTTCATATGCAATTTTGCCGAGATGGTACTTCACATTCTTGCCGGATTAGCACTACTTGGTCCCGAAAGGTTAGAAATTCAACTGTTCTCCTCTTCAAGAAATGGATGTGAAATTTTTACTGGATTTTCTCTTCATGATTCCTGAAAGATCAGACATTTTCCTTCCTCAACCAGTAGTAATAGAAAATGGATTGTTCGGTTCTTCTTTCTCTCCCCGCATCCTGTTTGGAGTCAGCTGCCACCTTGGATTTTTCGCTACCCAGACAAGTTATATTTTTTTAATTAGGATTAAGACAATTTACAATAGTCAGAGTAAGAACATGAAAATTGCTTTTTTGAATATCTAGTTAAGAGCTACTGGCTAATGTTTAAAATAACTCGTAATAACTTCATATCAGATTAAAAGTGTGAGATATTCTTTCCCTTCCTTGTTGGAACTGACCGGTTAAATGGTAAAGTAGCTATTGTGAAATAACTATAATTCTTTATGTTCATGATAATTAAATGAAGTTTCTGGCAGAGAATCAGATTTTGTTTATATTATTTTTTAGCTGAAGTGCTTTTATAGTAGATAAACTACGTGGTTGATTTAAACTAATGAGTTAGTCTTATTATTTTGTTCATTGCCATCTTCACTCTTATTGACCAGCTTTGTTTCCACGATTTTTTTAAGCAATGCAAATATTTCGTTATTGTGTCTGCTTGCCTAAGTTAATTAAATTTATTTCCTTTGTTAGCTATGTTGATAAAATTATTTTATTTGAAAACTGGATTATCATTTGAAAATAATACCTTGGTGAAAATGTGATAGTACAACATTGGTTACTTATACAAAATACTAATATAGGCTCAAAAATGCAATCATATTTAGATAGAAAGTGATATTCTGGGAACAGCAATTTATTGGCGTAGGAAAAATCGTCATTCGTCAACAGTCCGCAGAAGTCCGCAGTTATATTCAAGACCGGAACCTGTGCATTCGCGTAAATATTAGGTATTACCGTGCTTTGTTAACCATGAAACTTCCGCTCCTTAAAATTGAGGAAGAACACGCAACAGAACGATTCGAATTAACCCATTCCTCTTCTTCTACACACAGTTTCGGGATGACTTTCAGCTTGCTATAAATTTTGATAGCTCCCTTGCCGCACAGATATTAAACGCTTATAAACAAATAAATGTTCCCCAGGATTCGAAGCCGGGTCAGCTTCCCTAACTTGTATACAAACTGGGCGACAGCTCGTGGAGCCAGTAAGATGCAAGGTTTCAAAAATATGCATTTAAAAGATACTCATCTAGCATACGGAGCTGTTATATAAAACTTCATGATTTTAACCAATGAGCGGCCAGTACAGAGAGCTCTATATGATGAACTATATTCAGAACCACTAGATGTTTAAATGACTGCGTCGAAGATTATGTGAAATAATTTCTTCTTGAGACGTGCCACGAATCGGGGACGAATGGCATGAATCCCTAAAATCGACGAGATGGTGCTTCGTCATACAAAAGACGTTCCAATGCACAGGCAATCCTTATTCGCTTCGATCTTCTCCAGACAGGCATCAGGAGGATCTTGAGCTCGGAACAAATGCACCCATTATCTGAACAATGCGTACAACTATTACAGTGTCATAATCAGTGCATTGTTACTAGAATCTCATATACGCCTACTGCAGTCAACGCACATCTACTAGAGGTTTTTCTCTCAATGTTCTGTCCGGCATAGTGGGGGACCGCTTAATAGGCTCGTATCACTTGCCTGTTTAGACAGGCTCAATTATTGATCTGCACGACAGCCGGAACTATCTTTCCTATATTTTTTCCTGTCCTCATCCAAAAGATCTGATGCACACTACACCCGTAAACAGTGGGAGGATTTTGTCGGACGCAAACGCAAAGTTACTGAGGCCGTTTGAGAGACGGTTGGAAACTTTCAAAACTTCATAGTTCCATATGGCACCGATATCAATTTTGTGTTGCAGCTAGACCCCAAAATTTAGAACACCTTCTGTGAATTCTCCTTATACAGTAATTATTAAATTTTTATGAAAAAAATAATGTTTTTCAGTTATTATTTATTATTTCATTTCTCGTGTTCTTTGTACACTTGCACACGGCGTTTTCCAGCCCTGCATTGCTATCTGATCGAGATTCGTTTTTAAATAAACTACCCCGCTTAGAATTTCGTACATGCGGTAGCAAATCACCTTGTATATGTACGTAATAGAACTTTGCGACCATAGTTGTACTCCTGATACGAATATTTCTTAATGTGTCCGATGTTCTTAAGAACATATATATATATATAAATCGCTATTGATCAAATAATAGTAGTTTTTGAGACAGTTCTTCTTTGATCTGTCTAAAACCATCACATCGGGATTATGGCGAGAGCCAGAATGTCTAGCTTGCCTTTAACCTGCAATATTTAAAGCACTACATAAATCAAGGAGTAGTAAAAGTATTATAATAGAAAACAATACTTAACAAACCCTAGTACAGTTAAACCAAAATTAATGTTTAATTCATTCTAGTTTAATTTAGCATATAGTTTTTATTCGAACTATGAAACAGCTCTATTTAAATGATTCATTAAATTCCTAAATTATTAATTCTAATTTTTGTTTTCATGTTCTTTAGATGAAGAATAATGCATCTATGTCGTGTTCAAGCAATACCAAGGCACTTCATTTCTCTTTTTATATTATTAAGGTGGTCTACGTATATTACAAAGTTTAGCATACCTAGGCATGTGAGATTATAAATTTTAAATTTCGTAAATCTTAAATTATTGATCTTGTATTAAAATTTCTACAGAGCAAAAACTAAAGCATTATATTCAGAAACACGATTAAACTTTACTGAATATTTTGATCTCTGTCGCGAAAGAAGTTAGCAGACTATATAGATGCATATTTTTAAAAACCATTGAATCTTTGAAATTTCTCAGATTTTCCACAGTGGATATTTTGCTTCAAATGTAAGGCCTATTTTTGTTCTCATATTTTAAAATATTATTCACAGTTTCCTTACAGTGTTTAAAAATTAAGAATGAGAAAATAAATTATTTCTCCATTTTTTTAAACACTGCCTATCTTTGTAATTAATTTGAAGTTTTTATTAATACAACGATATTAATAAATAGATATAAAGTTTTATGAAATCTTAAATGTTTACTAAAATGATTTAAAATTTTCAATCCAAGCTATTTTTTTAACCTAAATTTCCTTGTATTTGCTTTCATTTACGAAATTTTTAAATAAGAAAAATCACATATTTGAAGCTAATGAGACTATTTCAAGCAAAAATACAAGACTGAATTCTTACAAATTTTAATTTTTGTGAAATAACGTATATATTGAAAGTATTTAATTAATTACGCGTAAGTTACAATCCTTCAAACAAAATGTTGCCTCACTTAGCACAATAAAGCACACTTAACACTGCAAATCTCATTCTGAAAATTATTCATTATGATGAGAAATAACTGCGAAAATTATCCTTCAGTTAATTACCCTGGAAGTACTTTTTGTTTTAAAAGCAGTTGAAGCTAAACGTGAAATGTTGGCTGTGAGAGCTGCTCGAAAATATTATGCACTTATTAATACACATTCTCATTAACTTCCTATGCTTTTCATTTGAAATGTCAGCTGTAATGGAAGTAATTTAAGAAAAGCGTTAAATTAATCTCCAACAAAAAATATCTAAAAATTCTGCAAAAAAGTACGTTAATAATTTTACCTGCTTACATTAAGACCTTAGTGAGCAATATATTCTGAATAATTGAATGAATTTATGTACAGGTTCTACACTGAAGTGCTGTCGTTTATAAAGCTTAAAATAATATTTTAAATGCTTTCGGAAAAAAAGTTGTTTAATGATAGCAGAATGCGTAACTAATACCTCAAGCACTTTTTCTAGGGAATTTTGCTGTTTACTTAAATGAAATGATATGGATATCTTTAATAATTTTCAGTAAATTATTTTTAATTCATTCGAATTTTTAGAGTGAAAGTACATGTTGTTAGATTTTTACTAATTTTGTAATGGTAAAAAGTGTAATGATGTTACTCATTGTTATACGTATTATTTTAAAATTCTCAAAATTTTTACTGAGATATACAATGTGCTGTTATAATTTGAAATGTATGCAAATATCTTAAGCAATGTAAAATAACAAGAGCTTTTAGAATCAACACTTTGCCAGACTATGAAGTTTAGTAATGGAATTACATCAGGAAGACAAAAACAATGAGCAGCTATCCGTAATGTTGAAATGAATTATTCCAATATCCCATGCGTGCTCATGTGGTGTAACTGGTTAGCACACTCACCTAGGTGTTGAAAGAACCATGGCTCAAATCCCCGTAGGATCTGAATTCATTTGTTACGGCTACATTTCGTTCATTCATTAATTCGAAAAAACATAAAACTGTCTACAGTTTACATACATAAAAAACATAAAACTAAAAATGTGCTAAACGATAATTTATCCTCATCTGAATTTGGTCGACAGGTCCTCGTGGGCTTCTGAATCGCCCATTAAGTGGAGAAACTGTAAGTAATTAATGCAATCTTCTGTGTGTGCTCTCATAGTAAAAGAGATTGTAAAATGCCCAGCTAGTAGTTGGAAGATCCGTAGTTCAAATCCTCTCGAGGAGAAAGCTGAGTTTTCTCCTGTACTACTAAAAAAAAAACCTAATGATAACCACAGCGCACTTGAAAGAGAGTTGACAAATCTAGACTAAAGCTGCTTTCTTCGTAAAAACGGGAACCAGAGTTTTCAAAGAAAAGAACTTAACTTGAAGCCGAAATTAAAATATGCTAGATGCTTTCACGGTTACAATTTAAGGGATCAATAAACTAAGGTAACTAAGTCTTCACAATTCAAAAATTTTGCACTATTGAAGTCTAGTACTAAAAATATTGAAATTTAAACTCCTGAAAATGCTTCTCATAGACGAATTAATGGAAAGAAAAATTATTATTCATGCATCAACGTTACACAACACAACATTAATTGTATTTTGGGGGACCATACACACATATTGCAATGTACAATTATTTATGTTATATTTTTCAGTTTACATTATTATGAGATATCCCCATACATCAAAAAAATTTTAGCTTAACGTCACTAGTTTCAATTTACACTTTTGTAAAAATGATGAAATTCAAAGTTTTGTTGCAATGTAATTCATTTTCATACGCTCGCTGAAACAGAAGTCACCGTTTAAGGTAAAGGTTATTCAAATATAGAATAGAATTCTGACCTTTTACCAAGGAAATATTTGCATAACATGGAACTGGCACGTTTTAAAGAAATCTTATGTGGACACCACATGACTTCCTCGCACGCCATATTAATTATACCCATTTTTTGCTGCGCTTTTTTTTAAACTTAATTCCTCGAATCATTCTAAATTAATTAACCGATTTCTCAAGGCAACTTGAAAAATGATACCATAAATTGCAAATTTCGAAGTTAAATATTCCGGTCAATTTTCCTCGTACGGGGCTCAAACTTCATATAATTTTATTTTTTTCATAATGAGTATAAAACTTTCCCAATTATAAGAACGGGAGATCGCATTAAAAGTTAGATTCCGTTATTTGTCCATTTTTTTTTTTTTTTTTAAATTTGACATTGCCTAAACATGAATATTTTCGTCATTTAAAACACTTCTATAACTGGAAGTGTATGACTACGATCAAAGATTGCAAAAATAAAGACAAGAACGTTTAACCATTACCCGGATAAGAACGTTAATAAGTTGTGGGTATGTATATATATATATATTTGGAACTGCTGATGGCAAGTAAAAAAATGGAGGTGCAAAACTATATATTGTAGTAGTTCCATATAAAATATTTCAACGTTCTACGGCTAATCGTTGAGGTATGCGAGATACATACATATATATACAGTAGAACTCCAATTATCCTAATCAATTAGGATTGGACCTATTCGATTATCAAGAATTCGGATAATTGGATTTTTTACGAAGAAAGGGTCTACGTACACTTCAATTAATTACTGTGTGCCCCGGATTTTGAAAATGGGAGAAAAATCTATTTTCAAAGAAAATGAGGTTTTAATTAAAATGAAAAGGCAACGCTTTTAACATGTTAAATAGCGCAATGCACAATACTTAGAAGTGCCGAAAGTCATTGCTTGCCAAACATCTCGGCCAAAGTAAGCTGTTTGACTGTCATCATCCGATTTCGGGCAGCCAAATCGCGCATCTGCTTGACAATGAGAAGTTGCCATGTGGTCACACTTCATCCACGTCAACGCAGTTTCAAGGCCGGCCAAAGGCTTCACTAGCTGATAGTCCCATGTTTGTTTCACTCATGTCATCTTCTTCCTCGACACTTTTTTCTCATTTCAATAAGCTCATAAATTTGTTTGGCAGCTCCGCCCAAAATTTGTATGTCATGCATTTTTTACTAAAATATACCTCACATTAAAAAATACGGTTTCTGAAGACTCATCTTATTGATTTATGAAATTATAATCTTGGATCGAAATGTTTTCGTGATATTTAATCGTTGAAAATAATTTTAAATACCTGGTACGTACAGAAACCTGATTATCAGATGTAGTGTAGGCCGCTGCAAAGTCGATAATGAGAAATTGGAAATAACTGTAAGCTCTCAGTTTTCAATAAAACAGAAAACGTATAAATATTTCCCAAATTTACATGGTAGACTTGTACTTTTAAAATTCATTTCGGATTTTAGTATTTGTTTGCTTATACAGTTTAGCAAAACACAATAAAACTGTTTGACTACGAATATGTAAACCTTCATCGAAAATGATCTAAGAAAAACTTGCTTCAAACTAGAAACAAAACTAGAAACTTCATAAGAAAACCAGAAAAAAAATTATATGCAGCCTTCCTTTTCAACAAGCTTCAAACTTGAGTTGAACTAGCAGTGCTCACAAGATTTATCTTTTCATACCCTGGCGGACTGACATCTTAGAAATGTAATCGAATATGTCAAAACCGTACAGAGAAAGTCAATATATTAAATAATGCAGTAAGTACAGCAAGTGGGGCATCACTTCTCTACTGCTTGTGTAGGTCAAAATGCACGTAAATAGCAAGGGTAACATACTGAATAGTTATGAAAGGTAAAATTCAAAAATCCCTAATCAAATTAAGGGGGATTCTAAGAAGAACAATCAAATTTAAATGCCAATATATCACACAAAACTGTACGCATGGAAAATAAAGCAATAATTCATGAAGTCAAATATTTACAAAGAATCATGTAGGAAGTATAAAACTCTGCAATGATAACCAATTTAAAGGTGCAGGTAGATTAATAGTAAGTACATAATTGCAATGCACTGTAAATATTCATAATTTGCAAACGAACTGGCTTCTTATGTGAAGAATGTCAATGTCTCGATTAATATTGTATATATGGTAACTAAGACGACATTATTAAACTTCAGATTACGTAAATACAAAGGTAACGCGTACAACAGTGCTGGGTAACTGTAAAGAGCACAATATAATTGAATTTAGTGTATATGTGTAGAACAACCAAATTGAAAAAAACGTCAATGTATCAAATAATACTGCATGTTTGTCAAATAATGCAACGCAATATGGAATTCAAATTTATGTATATTATATCACAGACAATGCAATTAATAAAGTTGCTCTAAGAAGATTAGCCATTCACAACTGAATCGGATGCAAACGTCTAAAGAATAACCAAATTAAAAAGAATGGCATTATAACAAGAAATACTAATGTATGGCAATTAGTGCAACATCAATAAATGAGAGGTGTATATAATCATTAAAGTTAAACATACAATAGCGACGCACTGTAAAGATTAGCAATATAGCCAAATTAAGAGTATATAAGTGAAAACAATTAAACTGGAAAAGTACTGTACATAAGGAAAATTATGCAACATTTCTTAAATTCAGAAATCTACATAAATATCAAAGAATAATATAATAAGATAATAGGAATTGTTAGAATATTATAATATAGAATTGCATATAATTAAGTAAATGTCAAAGATAATGTGAATAACGTAATGATGCGTTGTAATTAATAACAGTTGGACCTGAATTAAATCTACCTAACTTCAAAAATAAAGTCTTTCTTCAACTTTTTCAAGGTAATGCAGAGCGCAAAAAAAAAAAAAGTCTCAGGTCCAGCAACAGCCAGTCACCTCTTCCATTCGAACTCAGTAATCTGAAATAACGGTGGGGTTTGTTAAGAAGGTTAGTTTTCTGGGGCTCTGTCCATGGTATAGTTTCTGGTGCCTCTATCCGAGACGAAATGCAATTGGATCACGACAGTTAAAATTGCTTCTAAATTTTATGTTTTTTTTAAATGCATCTATATCTAAATATATAAAGAAGAAAGTCTGTTTGTTCGCTAATACTTGAATAACTACTATAGCTATCTTTACCAAACTTTCTACAGTTCTTCTCTGCGTCCTGGAAAAGGTCAACGTCCACTTTTTTCAAAAAAAAAAAAAAAAAAAAAAAAAAAAAAAAAGCTAAAATCAGAGATATTAATAAAAAAACGCTTAAGGGGACTTAAAGCCCATAAGATCTTCGAATATGTGACTGCTGCAAGAATTGAGATAACTTATTTATTTTAAAAGCAATTACTTCCAACCTTTTACAGCTGAATACATAATATAACTGCTTTCTGAAATAGGAATCAGAAAGTTTGTGTTGCCACAAATATTTTTACAATTTAATCCGCTTCGTGACAAACGTTTTCGTCATGTTTCCACATTGCGCACACACTTTAAAACATTCTGTTGCATAAATTAATTCCATATTTAATATATAGATTTTATAACATTTGGGAACCACCGTGAATCAAAAATTCTAAGAATTTCATGTTAAATTTTTATTTTATTTGGAGTTGAGTTTATAAAATGTATTTTATTAAAAAAATCTGTAATGCTTTCGTCCATAAAATTTTTTAATAATAAAATATTCATCCCATTTTTGGTTCAGTTAGAAAATAGTGCCCATATAAAGAATTCCATTAAATTTCAAGTATGTACCATTAGCCATTTTTAATATATCGTGCGCGCAGGGTAGAAACATGACGAAAATTTTGTCACAAGCGAATTAAATTACAAAAGTATTTGTGGCAAGACAAACTTTCTGGTTACTAGTTTCCGAAGCAGCTATATTATGTAGTCAGCTGTAAAAAGTTGGAAGTAATTGGTTTTTAATTAAATAAGTTATCTCAATTCTTGCAACAGTCACATATTCGAAGATTATAAGGAGTTTAAGGTGTACGAGCCCCCTTAAAACGTTAATTTTCGCCCTCATTTTTCCGAGTGGCAACAATCTCGCACGCTGGAGGTAAAAATCTGCTTTATTTCGAGAATTGTTGCCACGGCTGGCTTTCAAATCGTAGACTTTGTTAATAAAAAACTTCGAAGATTTACAATAAAATAAAATTAGCATTCCCAAACATTAAATACATTAGTCCCGATTTCAAAAATTCATAGGAAGACATTTCGACTATTCTCATCTTCTTACGACTTTAATCAGCCGATATATTAATTAAAAACTCTGGAAACACTAATTTTCGCACTCATTTTTTCGAGTTGGAGATAAAAATGATTTATTTCGAAAAAAGCTGCTACTGCTCGCTTTCAAATCGTAGAGTTTGTTATTACTCTCAATCTAAGTTAACTGGCATTGGGTACTTCGTCTAGTTGTAAATAAATACCAGTTTTCTTTTGCATATTGTTAGAAATATACTCAAATTTTTGTATTTTTATTAATTATTATATTATAAATATATGTTATATTTATGCAGATTAATAGGTTATTAAATTTATTTAGCTGTAATAGGTTATAAACACGCCGCCCAGACGGCATACTGCAGTACCGAAGCGCTCAGGTTCGAATACCGGACAACCTATGGATGTTTGTAAATGTATAGTGTCTTTGCGGCATGGGAGCGCTGTAAATATATGGCCAACGGAAAGTCTTCTCGTCTGGTTTGTTGGTATTTTAGTGGGAAGAGACCCCCGGACCCCTCCACGCAGGGCTGCTTTCCCTCAAAATTGGGATGCAAATAGAAGTTCAACCTCCTTAAGGCTCAGACAACCATTCTTCCATCAAATCCATGGCCAAGACAACAGCAGCTTATAGACACAAAAACAGTTTCTTAGTAGCTATAGTGAAACTAAAAATACTGGATTTCCGAATTTATGGATCTTCCGGAAGTCAGAAAGCTTCTGAAAAATTACTTCCATTTTCCAGAACAGTAAAGAAGGAAGCTTTTCACTTTGGAATCTTTAATCATTTGGGTCTTGATGTGAAGTGAACCGTAGTATGTGGATTTAATATTTAGTTTAATGAAGATTTGATGTGATGAGTGTTTACAGATTGTTAGAACGATTTCGGGGTCGTCAAATTAATGTTTAAAAGTGTAAATAATATTTTTTTAGTCTTGCAGTCTCTCTTCTGGATAGAACGCTGTTTCTCATTTCAAATGTTATAAGCTGCGTCAGAATATTTTATTCCAAAACATTTGCGTTTCTTTTAAAAAAACTTCATCGAAAACATCATTTATATTTAGGGTGATATTTTTAGCTCCACTTTGACTACGTTCAGAGAAAAGTTTCCAGCTATTTTATTTTGATGTATACATCGCATTGTGCACAACTGAAAGTAAAGAACTTTTTCCTTTTCGACAATTATATTTCGATATAAACTTTAGTTATACGAGTTACTCGACCTCGATGATTAAACTGAATAAAATCTGTTGATTTCATCTTTGAATTAATGAAAGAAATGACGAATTCATGGATACAGTCGTCTGGCGTTTACGTGATTTCGAATATGAATTTGTTAATGAACTGCTTGTCTTGCAGAACTGAAGTTAAGGAATTTATTTTTATTTCACATAAGAGGTTTCAACGGAAACTTTAAAGATATAAATTACTCGTGCTCACGGATTACACTGAGTAAGCACTTAGTTCAACAAAAGTAAAATATTTTTGTGTCATCGGATTTTTCATTTATGAGATCAAATGCTAACTCATAGGATGGATTGGGTGCCGGATGGATATTAATGCCGATTAACCTAGAAAAGTTATGATATGTCAAACAATATGGTGCTAACCCATAAAACTTTACAATATATGCATTTAAACATATATAAATTTACAATATAAACAAATCAAAGAACTATATCAAATACTGTATGTAAGGATATAATCTAAGTATATAATGTGCAGTTTATTTTTTTACAACTACTTTTGATAAAAATTACTGTTGTAGTGACGTCATTTACATTAGTCAAGCTAGTATAATTTTTTGCTCATTTTAACAAATATGTGTCACAATAAATTGACTATTCCGTGCTTTCTATTTTTCAGTTATGTTTCCATCCATTAAACCTTTGCATAATGTCACCTGACTAAATATATTTTTCTTACTTTTTCGAATTTTTAAATGTATGACTTGTTGTATTTGGATAAAGTTAAATGGATACTCCTCCATCTAAATCGGGAAAAAAATAATACCTTATGAAAGGAAGTATACTATTTCTTCTGAATAAACACTGTAGATGTGCTTTTTCATCTTTAAATATTATGTAGGACGAAATTTTGAAAACATTATGCGTAAAATTTGCATAAAATAATCTTTTGCCAATGTAAGAATTTAAATACATTTCCTGAATGCAGAAAGCCTCAAGAAGCTTTTTATTATTTGTTTCTTCTCCGATTTTTAAACAATTTAAGGAAAAGAAAAGTTACAAGAAATAAAATGAACAGTTACTTAATTCCGTATTTCACTTTCTTAGCTCATGGATTAGAGGCTCCGGTTTTCATGGTTTTTTATTTTAAAAATTTATTTATTCTTACCACAACTGCTTTAAAATAAATGCGCGTTTTCCCTTCAAGATGGTATTAGGTAGATAAATATTAAACATTTATTACGGATATAAATAATGTAAAAAGAACTCCTGAAAGCATCTTGAATATTCCAACAAGAATATTTCAAAGCTTTACGTCATATCACAAGTCAAATTAAAAAAAAAAAAAATAATCTATAGAGTATGATTTCGTGAATAATGTAAAAGGGGATAAATTATTATATATTAGTATCTGTCTTTGAGGAAGGGATTATTTTAATAGGTGTCACTGCGAAAGCAATCTCATTTTCTTCTTTCTCGTAAAGCGATTTAATTGATATTGTTGAATTATTGAAATTGTTCAAAATTTGAAAGCGATTTGACTGAGTACTTTTTTCCCATAAAAAGTAGCAATTACTGATATGAAATTTTAAAGAGTTTTTACGGTATAGCTATAATTTTTAAATTAAAATTATCTCCAGTTATTTTTTTCCTAGAACAGATCACATATAAATGAATTGCAGTTTTAAGTTAGAAATTAATAAGCCTAAAACGAGACAGCCTTAAAGATGAGCATGTAGAATTAATGATGAAGATAGATTCTAGTCACTTTTCTCCGAAGTTACAAACCTTTATCAAAATCGAAAGGGCATAATTTGTTCTAGATGAAATGTGCAGTAAAGAATAAAGTAGTTTATAATTATTTATATGTAAATATATGTACCTTTTTCTATAAGCCTCAAAGAAAAATTTAGTATATAAAGAAATATAATAGGTTGCCAATTTGTATATTCAAGTTTTGCTATATTTTGTAAGATTCTTATGTTAAACTAATATTATTTTGTTATGTAACTAGTTATGATGATATCTTTAATTTTTTTTCCCGTAGTCCTCATTAGGATACAAATTAGCGTTTTGTATGTTTAAAAGTGAAAGCACTTGGATTTTAGAGAGAGAATTTCTGGCTCTCGTGCTAAGCTGTTAGATTCTGCCAGCTCTATCTAAAACTGTATTATCATGTGTTTGCATTCTGTCGCAGCCGACACTTATGCGTCGATAAATTATTTGAGCGAACTTGTATCTTAGTAATTTGATTGTGCGCTCTTAGATTGCTTCATCATCGTTTAAATTTAAATGTCTGTCATTGCTTATTTTACATCAACACTAGTAGTGGTTTATCTGTAGCACGAGTCCGCCTGTTTTGTTGTAAAATGAGTTTAATACATTGCTGGCCATTAAAATTGCAACACCAGGAGGTATAATCTGACGAACTTCAAAATCACATGAAAGGAAGATGAAGTTGGGATCTGCAAATGATTAGTATTTTACCTCGTTTAGACGACATAGGAGAGAGAAACGACATCTGAAGCACTGCATAAAAGAAAAGTTGTGTAGTGGATTTCTCATTTAAAAGTTTTTTGTAAGGTTGAAGTTTGCTTAGAATATCGTGTTATTCCTCGAATAAGAAAAGGAAATGCTTATCAGCAAGTTTCGAAATTCGATAGAGGCAGGATCGTTGCCTATCGAAAGTGTAGATTATCATTCCGTGATATTGCCGATCCCAGTAGTCAACTTCCAACCACTGTCATGCGAATATGGAATCAATGGGTTGCTGAGGGTCATACTGAACAGACATGACTAACGTCAGAGAGGACAGACATATTGTGAGATCAGCGCTGCAAAACCATACAACCGCATCACGGACCATTGGTCAGGAAATGGACATGTTTCCAACACGCCCAGTATTAGCTCGTAAGGTTTGTCGACGTTTACAGCAGCATGGACTATCAGTAGGGTGACCATTAATTCAGCTTCCCTTGACAGTACAGCACAGTGGCACAATGTCGCCTTTGCAAACGAGTCCCGGTTCTACGTGCAGTATTCTGATGGCCGTACACGCGTCTGGAGTGTCCGAGGAGAACGCAAGTCGCCTGCTTGCATTCGAAATCGGCATAGTAGTCCTGCACCTGGTGCGATGGTTTGGGCAGCCATTGAGTACACGACACGTACGTCTCTACTCCTAATCGACGGTAATTTGAACGAAGATGGGTACATTTCTGACATATTACGTTTAGTGGTTGTGCCCTATCTTCGAGGCCCCCAAACGCCATACTCCAATAAGATAATACAAGATCACACGTCGTGTTCTGACCTTCCATTCGATTGCTGCCCTGGCCTGCAGAGTCTCCAGATGTGTCACCCACTGGAAATATCTGGTAATGATTTGCTGAGAGACTGGCCCGCCACCCCTTTCCAGTTAATACGGTTGATTAACTGTGGCATAGACTTGAAGCAGCATGGAATGAGTTGCTCATTTCTGTCATCATTCAAGCCTAGTTTGACACGATGCCTAATGGGGTAAGAGCCGTTTTAGCTGCCAGGGGTGGCAGATGTTTCTACTAATTTCGCACCCATGTAAACCTTTAAAAGGCTTACAAGTTTAATCGTTTTGTTTTCTTGCCATATTGTTTACGTGCAATAAATACCTTTTTTATATTTGCTTTCCTTCATCGCGTTGCAATTTTAATGGCCAGCAGTGTATAAAGATTGTTTGAACCTTTGCATGCCTTTGTCCTACATAGTCAGACATAGCAATTAGCGTTTTGTATATTTAAAGTAAACAGGGGAAAGACTTTTAAGCAACAGGGGTTGTAAGATTTAAAGTTCAAATATCAGACCAAATGAAACAATGTAATTTGAAGAGTTTTCGTAATTTATTTTGTTTTATTTTAAGCAAGCTATTTATTAGTTAAATCAACACGTTAGATTTATTAAAAATAAATGTCAGTCTTAAAATTTAATATTTAGCTGTCATGTCTAATCAGAACTATTAAATATTTTTATGAAATTTCACTAGTGGGACTAATAGAATCATCATGTACTTTTTTGTTTTTATCATAACTATTTTGGAGGGAAAGCTGGCAGGGAGAGTACATATTTCAAAAAGAGATAATATAAACTAAAACTAAACAAACAGCCCTTAGAAAGCCATGGCCGGCAATGCCCTGATATCTGTTTTCTAGACAGTGGGCTCAGAGGTGCATGTGCAAAAAAATTATATAGCAATTTAAAAAGAATATATATGGCTCCTTAACACTTATGGGGGGGGGCTACGCGGTTTTTAAGTATTTTGCGATTTTGCTACTGATGTGGTTTGAGTACGAAGAGCGGGTTATTTAACCAGTTCAGCGTTTGCCCCGATAAAGACTCGTTGCATCTTCATCAGTTAGAAACGGCAGACTCTCGTCGGGGTGAAATGTGGGCTGGACCGGGACCCTGAGACACATTCGTCGCATCGTGTTTTCCATCCCCACCCCCCAGCGAGTCGAAAATCAAAAGAGGTGATTGATGTGTTATTTGGTCCCATTTATCTCCTCAGCCGTTTTGTATTAGGATCACAGCGGGGCTGTATCAGGAAAGTAAAGGATGGGGGATCACTTTCTCCGAGTGGATACCCCCTCAGCACATTTCGTAGGATCCACAAGAAATTCCTTCCTTAATCAAGATCAAAGATTCCCTAAATTAATGATCAAAGAGGTTTGAAGGTTTTAAATGTCTTTCCAGTTCCTAATAATTCCCTGAGGATATAATCTGTTTATTATTCTTTGAACTATGAATTCATTGAAATGTTATATTTAATACATGCATTTGTTTCATTTTATCACCTTACCTGCATAGATGGAAATATTATTCGCTCTGAATTTCATTACGACTATGTTGCGCCAATCATAAACGGCATTGTTGAAATGAAATTTTCAAAATTAATTTTTCAAAACTTGAATTATTAATTAATATTTTACTTTTCAATCGATACTTTTATATATTTTTTAAATCTCATTAACTGAGAAAGCTGCAATATTAAAAGTCTTGGAATTTCAAAAGAAAAAAAAAACAGTAATACATGAAATTTGTATTGCATTATTGTTCAATTTAGTTCTTTCCTAAATGTATAATTATATTTTGTGCAAAACATTTTTGACAATATGTATATATATATATATATTTTTTTTTGAATAGATGTCTGCTAGACAAAGTTATGTACTAACAAGTGGTAAAAATGTTCGGTATACCATCATTTGCAAAAAATACTGATATAAAATTTTATAAAATTTTCATTGACATTGTAGAAATCTTAAAATTAATTAACAATCTTATTTCATAAACAAAACTCATAATATATCTTTACAAAAATTTATTTTTGAAATGCAATTTTAATTTCTTTAAGCAGAACTAGGTATACCTTCATTGTAAAGTCGTATAGAAATAAGTAAATAAGAATAAAGTTCAGTATTTTACAATTTATAATTTGTTATACGTTATTCCCGTTATTTTTTTAACACTTACAAACTTATGTTAACATTAAAATCTAGTATTAAAAAATTTAATGTAATAAATTCTAAATACAAAATGGAAAACTCGATTTTATATATTATTATTGCATTTAAAATATACGGGCTATAATGTGAGTGCTTCATATTTTTAACCTATATATACCCAAACCTTAAAAAATAAACTTAGATAAGTATTTATAAACTCTTCTAATCTAATTTTAAGGACACTGAATAGTTTTTATGAGGATAGTCTTGCAAGATACAATTCTTGAAACCAATTACTTTTATGAAGCTAGAATAAGTAAAGGGAAATATTAACGACATTACAAAGGTGGTTGCAAAAATTACAATTTAAAAAATTAAAAATGATCAAAAATTTGCTGCTTAATTTTATAATGAATAATGTTGAATTTTCAGTCTAATTTTAAAAAAAGAATTGTCACTTCTCTAGTAATCTATTCAACAAGAACAACTACAAACGGTTACTACCTTCCTACTCTTTGAAATTGGCACTTCACATGTTTCAAGCTTAACCACGAATATCTAAGGGGGACTTTTTTTCATATAAAAAAATTAATTTTTAATTAAATATATAAAACTATACCGGAAATAATTCGATCATTATTTTTGTTACAGTACATCAAGAAAAATAATACAACAAAATTAAGCATATTTCAAACAGCCAATACTAGCTAATGCACTTATTTTTACTTCAATGAACAAAGCTTTTATTTGACATTTAAAAATTGCATTTACATTGCAATAGATTGTAAACGATTTGAGGTTGGGTAGAAGTGAGGTCAAAGCGAAAAATATCTGATCTCAGTGATACGCCAGTCTTTGTGTTTTATGGTCCTCGTTAGGGGTCCTTATTCAGCGTACCGAGTGTGACAAGTACGCGGTCGAGTTGATGTGAATAGAACTCCTAAATGGATCTTCACAGCTGCTGAAAGGGGGAAAGAAATATTCAGAGGCCAGTTTTGGACACAAAAAAAAATTATCTTCGAAGGGGAAAAACGGTACGAAATGTTTGCGAATTGGTTAATGAATAAAGTAACACAAAAAAAGTTAATAAGAAGAATAGAAAGAGAATGTTTTGTAATGTCATATTACTAAGGAAACTGAATAATGATGTCAAGAACTGGGAAAAGACAGGAAAGAATATAGCTGAAAAATTTGCATTCGCTCTTGTAGCTGCCAGTTCTGAAGAAGAAAAGTGCAATAATAACCCGCGCTAGACGACAAGAAATTTGTATATTTGTTAAGTGCGTCATAGGAAGCCTGTGGTTTCGCCAATAAATTTTCTGCACTCCTAAAAATTACTCTTGATTATCTGACATTAAAAAGTTATATCTCTATATATAAGGCTAATTCTACGTTACGCATCTGCAGCCTGGTTGATTAGAAACAAACTGATACATGATGACATGACTTTAAAAGCGACGCTACAGTGAACCCACATTACTAAATATGCGTTTCTTCAAAACAGGCTTAGCTGTAATGCTGTAAATTTTTCAGAAGTCCTTAGCTACCTTCCATAAGAGAATTTGATTTGATCTTTGCTACTCACATGCTTAAATACCGCAACTTCGTAACGTAGCTTAAATGTTGATGTTTACTTGTTTTCTTACTCGGCATGACTTTTGTCTGTTGCCGCTTTCCATCTGATTGGCAAACATGCGGTACATGAGACAATGGTCTTTCCAATTTTACCTAACTTTCTCGACCGTTCTTGAAGTTTCACCTGCTAGTTCACCAAAGTCATGTGTCCTCAGAGGCTTAATTTTCCTATCTAGCTTATTAAGGCTCCTTCTGGGGTGACATAAGCAACTTCGTAATCAATATCCGTTCAATAAAAGTGAGAATACTGTATATCTGCTCGATGTGGCTATTCGGGGTGTACGTCGCCCTGATCATCGACGTAGACAGCAGCCATGATTCCATCCAGCGGAGTGCGGAGATTTGATGCATGGAACCTTGACGTAGAATATAGGTGTCGAAGACAAGAACGAGAACAGGAATTAAGGTATAGGAATTTAGCAGAGAACAGGAATTAAACATAGTGTTTCGGACAGCATTTACTACGAAGCAACGCATGGAATTGCAGACAAGTGACTGCCAACCGAAAGTAATGTCAAGTATGCTCTTGATATAACGCATCAATTATCATTGTCAAGTTTATAACAGTCAAAAAATCATCTGTTATCCATCTAATGCTTTCACGGTATCAGGAATTTTAAACTTATGCTGTTTTTAAAAATTTTGTAATTTTGATTTTGAATTGTATGTCGCGTAAGTGCAAATAAAAAAGTATCCTAAGGCAAAAAGATATAAAAAAAGATGTTAGCAACAAGTAAGTCCAAGAAAGAACATAAAAAACTTTAACAAGTCCTCTGGTGCAACATTAAATTGAATACTTTCGGATTTTCTTTCTTTCTTTCCTTTGCTACTTTCTTGTATGACGTAAAGGAAATGTTGTAATTGCTAAAAATTTCGAGTATCACATTTCAACGAAAATATTCATTTGAGCTGCTTTCGAATCTATTTGAATGATGTTTTTGCGTGACATCTGTACACACGGACAAAATACAGGATTTCTTTTCCCAAAACGACTGTGAAATGGATTCAGAAGAGATTTTTCGTGACATATGTACATGCGTACGTATGTATTTGTCACGCACAACTGAAAAACGAGTAGCCGTAGAATGTTGAAATTTTGTATATTGAACTGCTATAACATCTAGTGCGCACCTCCATTTTCGTTGCAATCGGCCGTACGGAACGTTACCACTCTCGATCAGTTGAGTTTTTATTCTTATACGCTGATAAATTATGCATTGTTTCCTTTAAAATTAATTTAATTATGTTGTTCTTATGTTCCCTTAAGGTTTTTATGCCTTTGCTTGAAGTGCATGCTATAGATGTAGAATTATCAGCAATTTAAAAGTGGCTTAAGCCCTAACGAGGCTGCCATTTGTTTATATTTGGAACTCTTAGCAGAATGAAGAATTAAGTCAGTTGGTGCACCGATTTTTTTTTCTTCTCCAGAGGGACCGAATGTTAATTTTCAATTTCGAGCAACAAAAGTTTTGTCTTCCTACCCGTTGGCCG
The DNA here is from genome assembly GCF_044657685.1 of Stegodyphus dumicola. Lineage (NCBI taxonomy): Eukaryota > Metazoa > Arthropoda > Arachnida > Araneae > Eresidae > Stegodyphus > Stegodyphus dumicola. Next base: position 88,991,828 of record NC_140772.1, on the reverse strand, counting down.
AATTGCTTGCTTTGCTCAGAAACTCCAATTTTAATTTAGAACTATTTTTTAGTCCAAAGAGGCGTTAGACCCATGGCTATTAGTCTCGAAACGGCATTTTGCGACGTTTCAGTTTCTGCGTTGGTTCACTTTTCCAACTGTTGACACCAAATATTATCGCCATGTATTATATTTGAAGAAACTGAACAATGAAAAATCTGCGTGTGTGCATGAAGGGTTTTTGCATTGTAAAAAAACAACGGTACCTAGAGCCATCAAATTTTGAATAACGTAGTCGTTCAACCGAGCATGGGCACTTGGAAGAACGAATTTTGAAGAATTTGTCCCATTATCTATTTCAAATTTTGTAGAACTTTGAATTTTTGATTAATAAACTCAACGATTTCAAAGCGAGCAATGACAACACTGTACGAAAAAAAAAAAAAAAAAAAAAAAAAAAAAAAAAAAAAAAAACATTTTTATCTCCAGCGTGCGAGACTGTGTATCGAAAATTCTAAAGATATGCTGTTTTGCTGTTCATTAAATATTTTGTGATACTGGAGTTGAATTCCATTTCATGTGGCTTAAGTACGAAGAACATGATATTTTAATATATAAATGTAAACACAAAAAGTTAAAAAAAAAAGTACTTTCGCGCGTAATATAAAAATCTAAAAGCTTTCAGGTTTTCTTTTTCCTAACTGTTTTTAACTGGATTTGGTGTTCTAGGTTTTTCTGTATTTTACAATTTTTAATGAAAGTGTTTTGAGTTTTAATGTATTTTTTGCCTTATCGCGAAATGAGAACTAAATTTGAATGAGAAGTATACCTCTAATTAAATTCGAGAGAATAAGTTTAGATGAAGTGCAGCAAAAAATTGTGTATAATTTAATAGGCAGTACAAGGAAGTCGTGTGGTGTCCAAAATAGTTTTTTTTAGCACCAGTACTATTAGTCTCGAAACTCATTTTTTTGTCCATAACACATTTGTTTCCAATTAATTTTTAAGTTACTATCACCAATAAAATGGATGGTTAAAAAGTTAAATTATGAAAAAAATATTTAAAATATTAAATAATGAAAAATATATATGTTTTTTCCATCACGGAAAAACGATGGCACGTAAAGACACCGAATTTTGAAATTTCGAATTTATTTCTGATTTATATCATATTTACAAAAATTTAACGAATTCAGCGATATTAAAGCCACAAGTGGCGAGACTGTTCGAAATAAAATATAAGATATTTATCTTTAGACTTTAATCCATAAATTCGGCTACTTGAAAGCAATGTGTTACATTAAATAGAATATTTATTATCTGCACGGACAAGCGTGTTGCCATTCAAGAAACTGAAAGATATTTAACTTTAAAATTTAATCTGTCTGTTAATGAATATCAAACGATATGATTGAAATGCAAAACGAAATTCTTAAAACTATTTTTCTCATTTGTTATATATGATGATTGCTACAATAGACACGATAATTGCTAAAGAAAGCCATGTAGCCTCTGTTACCAATTTTTTCGATAAAAAACAAAGCAAAATAAAACTAAACAATATTTTAGCTAATATTAGTACTGCCAATATATGTTAAAAATACTGCAATATACCGAAACAATATAAAGGTAGTTAGGAAGGTCTGATGAAAAGAAAAAGGCTGAATTATATTCCATACTAAATCGTTAAATGATAAAATGCCTAAAACAATTTTGTGTTATTTTCAGAACTATTGAAAGAAAATTTAAGGCGAAACTGAATAATTTCGGAATACTAGTTGTTATATTAAAAAATTGCACAACAAGCTATAATATTCAGTACATCATCGTATAATTTTAGAGGGTCGAAAGTTCAAATTCGTTGGATTAGTACGAATAACTAAATTGGTGTCATACGAAAAAACGCAATAATTTTTTTATTATTATTAAAGTCGTTAAATATATTTATGCAATTTTACTATGTGGATAAAGTGAAATTACATTCTATGGGTACATTAAAAATTTTTAAAGTATTTTTTTTCTTTTGTATAACAACTATTTTAGAAGTAGATTGTGCAAGCTGCCTTTAAATCTAATGAGAGCGATTAGTTTTACATCAAATGGTTCAGCTTCAACTTCAATGAGTAGAAATCTATCTTTAAAAGGAAGTTATAATAAATATCGCCAACTAATCTAATCTAAAAATCTTATAATCTAACATTCAAGCTATATCTAAAACCAAGGAGGTTAGAATAAATGAATAAGTCCCCAACGTATATACCGTGCAATGAAACATAAAGCCGTGAAACATTACGACTTATCATGGCCGCTGCCATAAGCGGACTGCCGTTTGGTTTTGTTTACTTTCTAATTGCCCTTTTCTATGTCTTAGCTATACATCAGTGGTCGCTCCCGTTCTAAATTTAATACTTAATATAAGAGTTTTTCTACTTAGTCTACAACAAAATTACAAGAATTCCAAATAACAAATTTAATAAAAAATAAATAATAAATTTAATAAATTTGAATTTAATAAAAATGTAGGTGCATGCAAATTTGTAAATGGTAACTGTAACACAAATGTATACACGGTAAAACTTCGAAAATCAGTGAAAGTTTAAATGGTGTTTTATGCAAATTATGCCTAAAGACACTTTCCTGAGCCTTGATATTTGAGGACCTTGATATTTGCTTTCAAACTCAATGTAATTTCAATATGTTTTAAGGCTTATCCTAACGCTGTATAGAGGCCATAAGTCTTGGCGTCTCGTTTCTGACATTTCCTTGGCTTCACTTTTTTGACGTCAGGCTTACTAACCTCCTTGTCTAAAACATAAATCTAAAGAATAATCTTTTTACTGTTGCCGCATATTGTTTGTCTCAATCGAATACGCATTCACTATTGCATTGCCACTCACTTTTTGCGAAAAGTGTATTTTCAAATCGGAACACTCGTTTTTAGTTTTCTTTGTGTATTTCCTCAAAGTGCATATCTGAATAAGTTGCTGTTATAAAATACAGTGTGAGTCCCCCTTCCAAAAAAAGCACAGTTTTCCAGACAATAATGCAGGTCTACCTTTGAAAAGGATTTTATTTCGATTTCCTGCATTATATAAAATAGTGTTTCGGTAGAAAAACAGAAAATCAAGCTTTTTTACGTCATTTTAAATCAAAAACAAAAAACGCAATGTTTATATATCCATGTGAAAACATCCTACGCAATAAAAAGCCAAAAATATTTACGTCCATTTCTGCTGTTACGGAAGATCCTGACGTTTCGTAGCAAAATTGAAGTTAATTTCTTCATTAATTATTCGATTGTAAATATCTGTTACTAAAATTATAATGAAATTGCGAATAGCGTTTTTATTAAACAAACATTTAAATCTTAACGATTTCATTCACTTAATCTATTTTGTTTTAATTTAATGTGTTTTAAAGAAAGAAAATAAGACTGTAATGATTCATTAAAAATTCATGCTCAGCAAAGTGATTTCATTTCTAAAAGATTAAGAGTTAAAGGTATCTATAAATGATGTGCCTTAATAATAGAATTGCAATGGATACTAAACTTCAGTTTCAAATATAATCGCCTTTATTTTTCTATTGTTCTTTCTTCGAACATAGGAAGAATAATCTAAATAAGTCCTTTAAATTTCATATTAAAGTTTTATTTCCTTTGCTAGTAAATGTCTGATATAGGAATATGAAAAATTGTGCTAAAATAAAGAATATTGTAAAGAGAGAATAAAAGCTATATAAAATTTAGAAAAAGTTCCTGAAATATTTCAAAGAGTCAAATATTTTCTCCATTTAAGTAAAATATCCCAAAATCTGAGATAGCTCTACGACTATTCATTTCTGTTCATTTTCCTTCTCAATTTAATACTGAGATGGGACAATTATTATTTTTTTTTTATCTTAGACAGTGTCTTATGTTTAAGGGGTTTCCCTTAGTGAAATATTTCGGAGCGTCTCTTTTTCTTTAGATTTTAATCTGAGAAACCAAGATGATATTTTTTCATTAAATGTTCCGCCGAAAAAAATAAGGTTGTCTTGTATTTGTGACATTATGATGTGGAAATTTTCTTTTCTTTCGATAACAGTATCACAAGTTCATTAATATTTCACTCTACTCAGGCTTACCGTTTTAGCCTTGAACGCTTCGCATGCGTTAAGTTCGTAGAGATATTTGCGACATTCTAGCACAGAGGGATTATTGTAGCGATTTTTTTTCTTATCTATTGTTACAAGCTGTTTCAAATTCCTCTTCTGAACTTCACACGAAAGTATTAATATACTGTATTAGAAAACCATGACACATTCTGCACACAAAAAAAGATACAGTTCTATACCTCCCGTTATACTGGCCTAATTGAGGAATTATAACTTCCATTTTTTTATGTCTCAAAAGCGCGACTAGGATATGTGTTAGATTTATATATAGCATTGTTCTCACATAGGTATTTGGACACAAAATCGAACTTTTCCTGAAATGACATTGTAGAGACAATAAGTTATTTCGAAGCTGCAGAGATGAAAAATGGGCAACTCTTTCGCCGGGACTCAAAACACGGGCCTGTCGAGTACGAGCCGAGAGTGCTGCCCGGCGGGACTACGAAGGCGGGAGAAATACCTTATATAATCCCTCTTTTAAAGGGAGACTGGGGTTTTAGGGAACCCAGTCGTAAAATCCTGAGTGTGGAGAATCATTATTCACCACCCTTTTAGTTTGGACGCCACTGTAGTGTCATTAGGTTATTTCAAAGCTGGACATACATAGTCACTTTACTTAACCTGTTCCGCCAAACTAAGTTAATGGCACTACAGGGTTAGGAGTCATCCTAGTCATTGCTAGCAATCTGACGGTTAGGCCGCCTTTCTACATTTTACATTAATCTGTAGTTTCTTGGATATAATTATTTTCATTCACTTGCTTCATTATCTCTAAGATGCAATTGTTGCAGCAATAGTCCGTGAATAGTCTATTTACAGGATATGTGATTTATCGGAAGGAAAGAACTGCTGTCGAAGGTGCTCTGCCAGAAGGCAGGAGAGAGGGTGATGAAGTGAGTCCGCGTCTTCCCCGCGAAAACCGCAAGAACAGTTGACGTCCCGTCTGAGGAATCGTCTGTAATACGCTGGAAATTTCCCGTGGTTGGTACAGGCTTGGAGGAAGAGTCGGTTGCATTTGAACCTCTTGAGAGAAGGGAAGATGTTGTAAGTAAATCTTCCTGTCTCTTCTTCCTGCCATCGTGATGACCATGTCTCTTGAAATGTTGTCTTGAGGAGCCTTTTTGCAACTTCTGCGGAAAGCGGAACTTCCTTGTCAATTTCTGGTTTGAAAGCTGCAGTCTTAGCTAGTTCATCCGCTCGTTCGTTGCCTTTCTGCCCTGTATGTCACTTTATCCAGTTGATCTTTAAAGGTACGGAAGAGCCTAACGTCAAGAGGATCTCTCTAAGTGCTGCCGTGTGCGGATGTTTTTGAGGAAAGGAATTCAGCGCATTCAGAACGCTCATGCTATCTGTGAAGAATGAAGTGTGAGCTGATGGTTGCGTACCTAACCACAGTGTTGCTTCTTTGAGTGTTAAAGACTCGGCTTGGAAGACTGAAGCATGGTTGCTTAGACGGAAATGTGCTTCATAAATTTCTTCATTGTTCCGTGAACGCTGCCCCTACTCGTCCTGAAATTTTTGAACCGACAGAGAAACTCTCTCTTTATTGTCCTGAGGGTGGCGATTTGCACCAGGGAAGGATGGGTAGATCTCTTGGTTGTAAGTCAGGGGGATCTTGGAAGCTTTCTATGCTGACATAGGATAGATGTAAATCTTCTTTTAGTGTGAAGGTTTTCTTTGTAGTGTAGAAGTCGATAAATTGATCTTTCTAATTCTGCTTTTAGGTCGAGTGGGAGCGTGCCAGCTAAAATCTGAAGTGCTGCGGTTGATGTGATGAAAAATGAGCAATGCTTTCGCTGGGTCTCGAACCGCGGGCCTCTCGTGTACGCGTTGAGCGTGTTGACCACTACACTACGAAGGCATGCTAAATGACGGGAGAAATACCTTATAACACACCTATATTTTTTATATTTCGATTCTAAGACTCAAATTATGCCCAAATATTAAATTTTGTAAAATTTTATGAGCACCTTACAAAGAAATTAAAAAATTTATCAAGCGCACGTTTTTCAATTTGCGCCCAAGAATAATGTATTAGGCGAAATTCTTAATTTCTGGTAACCTGTATTTCTTCCCTTTCATTTCGCACGAAAAGGAAAAAAAGTACATCATTCATTCTTTCAAATAATTTTAGCAAAGCGCTTAAACCATAATTTGAGTTACTATCGCTTAAATCAAATATGCCAAATTTCTAAACGCACTAATATGTGATTTCGTGTAAATCTTGGGAAATTTTGAATAAAAAATTCTAAATGTTTGCATCTAAGTCTAGAAATGCATCTACATTAAGGTGATAGCAAAAATTTGCTAGGTTGTAATAAAAAAAATTTCGAAAAATTTATAAAAATTAAAATATAAAAATTAAAAAAAATATCTGCGAATTTTATTTGCTTTGAACTTAAATTTTCGATTACGAAAGAAGGGATCAAGTGAGTTTAATAAAAAAAGAGATATTGGTAAGTATATATGAAACTGAATTAACACTGAGGATCTAAAATTTTGAGAGCTAAAGCTGTTCGCACGATTTTTACAAATTTTGGCACCTTGGCACAATTTGAGTCGTAGAATCGAAATATGGAAAACAAATCGGTGTATCGTTTCAGAAGCAGTACCATTTTGTGTCAGAATACCTATGTTAAAACAATATTATATATGAATTTAATACACATCTTAAGTCGCACGCACTTTCCAGAGATGAAAAACGCAAGTTAAGTCGGCGTAGAAAAATGGGGAATGTAGAAGTGACCTTTTTTTATTTTCTTGAGTGTGTGTGTGTGCAAGGTGTGCGTAAATATTATTGTCTTGACTTAATTTTACGGAAACCCTTATGTAATGAAGTACTACAGTTGAGCAACAAAGTTCAACATCAACGTCTGCATATGGACGCTGGCATTACGTTTTGAATAAAATTTCAAAATCATAGTTATTCGGTATGAAGAAGCAACAAACATTTCGGAGATGGCTAAAGGACAAAGAGCGTTTTCAAATTGCTTCGACTAAAAACGTTTTCAGTGACCCACAGATTGGAAGTTCCGAGAATATTGAAATGGAATTGCATTTGCATTTTAAGCCTTGTCCTATACACGTTTTCTTGCAATCTATCTTGGAGGAGGATTGTCCTGGATTCAAAGATATGCAGTATTTAGCTTAGTAAAGCACTCGAGTATTATCTCCTTAAGCTTCGTTCCAATTTTGACGGAGGGGTGAAGCAATCTGCCAACATACTTGAACCACCAGATCATCCGAGCTATACTTTCTGAGTAGCACGTTCGCATTTATCTGATCATAAGAACTTTATTATTTGATTTATATTTTATTATTATTAAAAATATTTTATTTTCATAGTTTCTTCAATGGCATAAATATTATACTAATAAATGAGAGTTTATGAAAATGGAGACTAAAATAATAAATTATACGAATTTATCTAACAAATATTCTTTAAACACAGGTCTTCGTAACAGATGTAAACTGTACCAGTCATAGGGCTAAAATTCCTTCTCCGTTTCCTAGGTCTTCGTAAAAAATGGCCTGTTGTGTACGAAAGCCTAGTGTCATTGACACTTTGACCAGCGTCACACACACATCTTTCAGAGTAATTAAATCATTGTAGAGCACCATATCTTACTTCATATTTCCCTGTCAAATTTTTAAAGCAACCTTAGAGGCTAAGTTTATTTATATTTATTAATTGCGTTCATTAATGAAAATTAAGGTCATTTACGAAAAAGAATTACTAAGCTATTTAAGAGAGTTCAAAGTAGCATAATTTTTCAAGCAAAGACTTTAAAACAATTTTAGAAAAAAATGCTGAAAATTTAATGCAAAGAACAAATATAATAGTTCAAAGAAAATTGATTAATTTCTTTTTAATTTTATATTTGCTTTCGCGAATTTCAAAGGATTCTTGATTTTCTCAGTATATAATAAATCGCACTTGAAAGATTCATGTTTCCCCAAAACTAAAATTGACATTAGAGCTAAAATGTCCTAAATGTCATATTGATAAATGGAACGGATCGTAATTTAATAAACCGTTGAACCTGAGATGATTCTTTGCAATAGCGCAACTGATGCAAAGAAGAAAAAGGAATGGCGACTTATTTTTGTGGTTCGTTTCCTTTATAAACTTACAAAAATACCATTGCTGTCTGTGGAAAAAGTACCATCCATTATAAACATTGGATAAAATTTTTAAACTTTTATTAGTATTAAAAAGAGATGTATATGTAGTAATAGCTATTAAATTAAAATGTTATATATTTATGATAAAAACATTTTGGGTATTTGAGTTTTAAAATGTATTTTTGAATAACGTTGTTGCAATGTCACTATCCGTCAGTTGCCATTATTACGCATGTTTAGTGGACTAAATTTTACTTCGTAATAAGGAGCGCTGAAAGCCATTGATGAATTTTGATTATTTCTAGACCTTGAGGCTAAAATTCATCAGAACATTATTTTCAGTTTAACTTGCTGAAGTTGTGGAGAGAAATTCCGTGAGAAATATTTATTTGCATTGTGTATAATGAATATTTAAACACATGTCCTCCATTAAGCTGTGAAGCTTTAAAAGGAAAAATGGAGACTAACCCTGAAAATATGTATTCCAGTCAATTTGTAATTTTCAGTAACGCAATTAACTTAAAAATTCATTACCTCGGAGAGGATAAAAGTACTTTATTATTTAAATACTTATTACATGGTGTTTATTCAAAATGACTGCTGTAAATACTGAGTAAAAACCGTGGCTACATAGAGCCGCATATTAAAAAATCACAAAGATTCAGGTCTTTATTTCTAAACTCTCATTTATAGGGAGGAAAGCAAATTATCACTGGATTCTTTGTAAAGACTGAGAACAAGAAGCATTTATAAGAAGGTTACTGCATGTATTGAATATAAAAATAATAACATTGATTATTTTTGTATTCCATACACGCAGTAACCTCCTTATATCCAGATCTGAAAGTTTGGTCTCCTGATTTAGGAAAATGGACGTTTTCGTCCAATCACGGCCTATTGCAACCGAAAAGGGAGGTGCACAACTAAAGCAGTCATTCAATCTGTCATGCAAAAGCATATCATGCAAAAGCATCGTTCAAATAGATTCAAGAACGGTTGTAAAGTCAATAGTTTTTTTTTTTTTTTTTTTTTTTTTTTTCAAGCACGTGAAAAACGTAGACTGCCTCGAACTCTGGACCTCTCGAATACGCTTCGAGTATGCTTCCAATTACACCACAAAGGCTTGCGGAAGTTCTGAACGTCTTTCTCCGACTAGTATCGACTTCCAAAAGTCTTGACTAGTTAAATTAAATCGGTTGCCAATGGCCTTTCACAATAATAAAAAAGAAAGGTGTTAATGAACACCCCCACCCGTAGGCGAAAAATCCAAAAAATGACAATAAGTCATACATTCAGAGCTGAGAATAAAAAGAAAATTAAGTCCTTGCAAACGCAGAAAATAGAATCGCGTCATCAGGAATAGATAGAACCCGCCATCTCAGGATTCGAAGAAACAATGCTGCCCCGTACCATTAGGCTATGAACTCCTTGTGGCGTAAGCGATCAACATCTTAAAGGCTTCAAACCCAGCTCTTAGTTTTTTCTATCGGTGATTTTTCTGCTTGAATTTTCGTAACTATCTGTACTATATTTTCCAGGAGGAGGCACATCCTTTGTCAAATAACCATTTAACGTTTAAACTGAGAATTTCTAAAGATTTTAGAATATTTTTCTTCTCAGTTCTTTTTACTTTTTCCCTGTAAAGGTGTTTCTTGGTGGTTTCCCTTGGTTTGATTTCTTCTTTGGATAGACTCGGGATTCATTACTGTTCATTCCTGGGGGAGGGGAGAGGCCTTTTCTTCTTATTTTCCGGTTTGGCAAATTTCTTCTGATAAGCTTTACAGCCTCTAAAACTGCTGACGTGTGCATCTCTACAAAAAATGCCCGTAGGTTTTTTGGGGGCAGTTACTGGCTCTATGATGTTAACACTTAACACCTTTCTTGATTTTGGCATAGATGCTGCGTGTGGCCGTGGGCTTTCACAGCGAGAATATTGAGTAGGTCCCTTCTCCGGTGAAAATTTTCGATTTTTATTTTGACGCTGAACATATTACTGAGGTTGAATACTGCATTTCCCGCTTTTGTCTTCTTAAGTTCTAGAAAAACATTGGTAGTTTCCCGATAACCCCTTGACTGAATCGGGTAAACTGCTTTACTTTTACCATGGGGAATTTTCTTCTTTCCAAATCTTTGAAAATTTCTCTTCGGAGAAAGTTTCCGGCATGTTTTTCATTACTGCTCTGATATTTCTTTCACTTAAGAGTGGGTAAGTATGATAAGGAATATTCTTTTCTTTTTAGAATTTTAGTCATAGATCTGAAGTCATCTGCCCTTTGGACGTAAACATGTATGGAGCTGGATTTCATGGAAGCTTAGGAAATTTTTAAAAACTTTTGCTCTTCGGCACAAAATTTCCTAAAACGTTCGTCTACTATGAACCAATCAGATATGTGTTGTGGTATCACAATGGGCAAGGGGTTTCTCCACAGGGATTGCTCCTTCTTCTTCATTTTCATTTTGGTTATTATCTAAGCTTCTGAAACGGTTATCGTGGGAAACATCCATGGGTTCGGGGATTTCTGGAATTTTAGCTGGCTACTTAGGTGTTTCCATTTCGCTTTCTTAGGAGATATCTTCTACTTCACTTGTTTTAGGTTTCTATGGGGTAGGGATTTGAAATCCTTCCTTCTCTCTGACTTTGAGTTCTTCGAAAATCTCGTGTAATCCTTCAGGTTTAATAACATTCATAAGGTCAACAGTTCGTACCTGGAAGAAGCTTTTTAAAAATTATTTTCTTCTAGTAAATACTGGTTGCGATTTAGAAGAAATCTCTGAATTGGGATAATCGCTCAGATCATCATCATCTGGGAGGTGAGGGATATTAAAAAATGACATTTTGCGTGCACCCTAAGGTAGCACTATAGAAAACAGTTTTTAATCAGGATGAGTAGAGCTTAACAAAATTGCGTGTAATACGCTCGGAAGCTACTGCTCGAATGAGGCTTGCGGAAAAGAGGGGGTAAAATACTTAATACACTCAGTCTTTTAAAGGGCGACTTGGGATTAGGGAAGCCAGTCGCCGAATTCTAGTGGTGACGAATTATCGCCCACCATTTTTTTGTTCGGAGGCTACTTATCGAGGCATTAGCTTCTTGTTTTTTTAACCAGTAGAAGTGAAAAACGCGCAATGCGCTAGCCAAGACTCGAATCCTGGATTTCTTGATTACGCGACCATTTTGCTTCCTATTACACCGTAAATACGTGCATAAAAGAAGGGAAAATGCAGTCAAAATGAATATTTTCGTTGAAATACGATACCCGAAATTTTTCTCGATTACAATACTTCCTTTGCTTTGTAGTAGGATATATAAATGCTAAAATTGCTTTTAAATTCTTTTATAAAATATATTTACGAAATGGAAAATCTCAGTTCTAAGAATTTCAGCATTTTTAGTTAATCAAAATGTAAGCGAAGAAGCATAATTATTAATCCAATTACTTGATCATAGGTATAGCTTCCAATTTCTCTCTAAATCTTCTTAAATGAGCGAAATATATTTTTCTAATAAAAGTATTCAATGCATTCTAGTTTCATTTCTGAGTAAAGTGCAAATGCCTTTAATTTGCAATTAATTAACTCAGCCTACAGTTTAAAAATATATAACCTACAGTTCATGTGCGTTAATTTCTGATAAGGCTCTTATACATTTGAAATTTTTCAAATAATTCTATTTGTAATTATTTGATCTCCTAACCAGAGAAGTGAGTTAATTTTTCGCTAATTGAACGTCAAAAGAATATTATTTTTCAACAATTTCAACAAGTATTCAACAATGCTTAAGTTTCGTTATTTCCTAAAGAAGAAGTAACATTTTCCATTGTTCAAAAACAGAGTAACTAATTTACATTAAGTGGTCTTTTTTTTCTAAGTTTTTAAGCATTTAATGACCTAAATATTGCCATGCCGAAGCTTTACCTGTATCGCTCATTATTTATCAGTTTATCCACGAAATGTATTCATTATATTTAATTTCATTTTTGTTAAATTTACATGAAAATTTAATGTGCAAGTATAGTTGATTTTGAACTAAATATTTTCACGGATGAAATGATTTTAATTATAACAAAAAGCATTCGCAATCGATGTTTTAACTTTCAGGAGTTTTCATCTTTCTCTTCTAAAATTTTTGGAATTTCGTGTGTTTAATCCAAGAAAGCCTACACATAGGTACATTGACATATTAGGCTTTGCAACAACAAAGCTATTAGTTCCATGCATGATCGAAAAGAGAAAACATTACAGACCATAAAAGTGATGCATAGAATGCAAGGGATATGAGTGTTGTGAGTAATTATGCTTTTCACGTATTACATTCGTTTATGTGCTTTTTTCGCTCAATGAAATTTTGCGCTTTTTAAAAGTTAAAGAGCATTGTCATTTGCAATGAATTCAATTATTACTTTTGTTGTCTGTTGAAAGTTTTCTAAAGTAAGCAAGCGTACATTCGCAGTTGAAATATGTATGCATAAGAGAAAGATGTTTGCAACTGCGCATAAAATGCTTCTATGTGCAATTATACACAAATATAATGTTACGTGTGATAGAAAAATTAATAGCACATTTATTTATATGTGTATTTATTTCTTTTAAGAAAGTTACGTGCTTGCAAATTTAAGGGAATTTCATGCTCAATAAAGATTTTATAAAAATGCGATTTACCCCTTTGCGTGCACGATTTCTTTGAATAGGATGAATACAGTTTTAGTAAATTTTGATTATTGTTTGAACATTGTATCGGTATAAAAGGGCCAATTATTATGCTTCTGGTATGAGAACTTTTAAACTGCAATGAAATTTGAAATCGTATGAAAATTTCGCGGCCTCGAGTTTCATTGCTTCAAATAAAATTACACTGATTATGTACATCATAACGTTTCAGTGTATAATTAAACGTTCTTAAATAGAAATCCATTATTTTTAAGTCATGTAATTTTAATAATGCGCTGTATCTCTAACTAATGTAGCTGTCTCTAACTGAGAAAAAATAAGATAAAAATAAATATTTGTTTATCCCTAATGCTGTGCGCAGTACATATGTCAATTTTATGTCCATGACCAAGAATTTATTTTAATTTTAGTTTATTTAAAGTATCGGGAAGAGATTATACAATGAGTATAAAATGTCACATTCATAAGCCAGTTAGTTATAAAAACAATTTACACCAATAAAATCTGCGCGCGTCTGTCTGTCTGTTTGTTTGTGACATCATCTCCTCCAGAGCGGCGGGGAGTTGAGTTTCGAGATACTACCGGATTCAACAAGACCATTCACCAAGACTACAAGTTCATACAAGACCATTTCGACCATTTTCATCTTCGTCGACTTTAAGCAGCCGAGATATTAAATAAAAACTCTGAAAACGCTAATTTTTGCCCTCATTTTCCCAGTGGCAACAGTCTCGGGAGTCGCTGGAGATAAAAATGCTTTGTTTCGAAAAGTGTTGCGACTGATCGCTTTCAAGTCATAGATTTTGTTAACAAAAATATGCAATATGAAATAAAAATATTATTACCAAACATTAAATATGTTGTTATTATATAATGTCATATTCTGACGTTCAAGAAAGCACGCGACTGCATGTGACGTCATTGTATGGCGAAAAGTTTTCGTTAATGTCAGCATTTTAAATAAATAGCTGCTGTTAGCAACTGTTTTGTTTCAGGTTAGAATATTTGACACTGTATGTTATTTATACATTAATTCTTTTATTGATATTGAGAAAAAATTGTTATTACATTAAATTTGAATCATGACATCATGCGTACACACGTTAACCTTATGTGTCAGTGTTTTGTTTCCTGGTTCGGCAACAAAAATTTATTTACGAATCAGTTGTTGCCTTGAAAGAATGAAGTGATTCCAATGATATTCTTAGGTGGCCGCAGGCCACGAAACACGGGTTACTGGGTCGGAGCCCTATCCCTGGCTAACAAGATATACGATAAATATAGCAAGAAAGCATGTATAAATAATATAATAACGTAATTCCATTGATATTGAGATGTTTTATGCATTTTCATTTCGGGTGTTCACAGAACTTATAAATTTTGCTTTGGCCGCAGCTCGTTCATTCGGCGGGCTTCCTTCTAGTGTGCTTTAAAATGTGTTATATGTTTTGCATATTTTGACAGTTTAAAACTATATGATTTTTAAATTAACTGAAGCTTAATTTTACCAGCTACATGGCTAATAAAATTTACCATTATGAAGCTATACCAATTAAAATTTATTTTTATATTATACTAATTAAATATTCGTAAACGCATGCATTTCATTCATGGATTAGCGTTTGAATAATTTCTTTCAAATATCATCATTTTTATCCCTTAAATATTTAAAAATGAGGTTCTATCTTTTATAGATAATAAAGGTTATAGGAAACTTTCAAAGGAACCTTTTTCATTTATTATTATAAGTTTTGTAAGTATGTTTTTGCAAGTCACTAAGGAAAACAAATTGACGTCATGAAAGAATATGGCATATTTTGTTAACAATTTTTAAATCTAGAATTAGAGATTTCATATCTGAATTAAAAAATAATATAATAAATCTCAATGAATACCACAGAAAATTATGAGTTATTCCTTTATGTTGTATTTATGCCATTAGTTATTCCTTTATGTTGCATTTAAATTCATTGCCATTTTCTTTTAAATATTGAAATAAATGCACATACAGTCGAATTTTATATTTACTGGATGCAAATTTCAAAGACAAAAGAATTTGACGATATCAATGCTTTTCGGTGAAAGAGCATTGATATCGGAGCCTTTTCTTGGTTCTCTCCGCTTGTTTACATTTCGATAGCAAATATAGCTCTCGTTTACACAACTGTAACTTTTATTTAATAGGAAGATCCGATATTTTTCGTTATTATGGTATTGAGGGAAAATAATGTTAAACAGAAACTTAAGTGTTGTCCTAAAATAAGAGTCATTACAGAAGTTTTAATCGGAGCTAGAGTTACTGTTGTATACGTATCCGAAACTCGTGGAATCAAAATCAATAAACATTTGCGTAAGTTAACAAAGATTAAAAGAATATTTGAAAGTGCTTGCATTCGAATAACAATACAAGTAATTATGGCAACTCTACCCACATGTTGTTCTGAAAGTAGCGATTCATTCAATTATCATGAATGTTTGCAAAATTGAACTGGCATAATATAATCATTGTTACTTTTCTCTTTTAAAATTATTTTATACTATTTTACATTTTAATAAATGAAACAAATAGTTGTTCCTTATTTATTGCAACTGAATTTTATATATGTAACATTAACTGAAATTTCGGAAGTACAGCTGATATATTTCGGAAAATTATCCTTTAAAATGGTATACAAAAGTTCATAAATTGGAAACCGAAATTTATTTAACACTTTATGCAGTTTAACAACAGTTTAAATAAAAAATAATTTGGATAATTTTTTTAACTCCGATTAAGCTTAAATTACAATTTGGACAGAAAAAATAAAGAACTTACTTTAACGGAATACGATTTTAAATATTAATCACATTTAATTAAATTTAAAATAATACAATTTTGAATAGAACAATTTCTTCATACAGGTTTTATTGAATTCATGATCCTAACTTAAAGGTTTAGAATCTATCTGTGGATAAAAATAAGCACATATCTTCAGAAGACCTTAACTGCTAATAAAACACAGTTTAATTAGGTAACTTATTAAAAGGTAATTTGTATGTAAAAACAACGCGATTTAAATTTTACAGATAAGTAAACTACATAATTTTAAAATTTGATACAGATTTACCGCCTCTTTTATTTTAACTTTTCAACTACTAACGAAACTGAATAGTACTTATTGCAATGTTTTAAATTGTTTTCTTAATTAAACTCCGCACAATAATGACTCCTACATACTAATGAATTCCCAGAGTAATTGTTTACATCATCAGGAAAAGCTGAACATTATTTCAACTAACACACCTCGATTTAAAAATAGTAATACCATAACTATGGCCTTGGCAAAAACGCCTAAATTAATATTTCTAAATGAGCTAATTTCACTGCAGAACATCTGTTAACATAATAGTCTCAAACCAGAAAGATTGAAAAGTATAGTATGCGCCTTCTGCTTCAGCAAAAATATTACAAACGTTAAGATTAATCCTAGAATTAGGCCTGCTCACATATGTTGCCACATAGAGCTATTGAATACATATAATAGAAATTATGCTTTATTATTAAGCAGTGCACATATACTGCTTCCATTACGGTATCTTCTCATGTACGTAACAAAGTTACCAAAACAATGATCAACAGAAGAGGTAAGGAGGATGCCTCTTTCAAAAAACTTACAGAATTATTGTATAAACTTCAATATCAGATACTTGTATCTACGTTTGTTGAGAACATCATACGTTTCAGAATCATAACATGAATGAAGACATATTGTTGGGTTTTTTTTCTTTCTTTCTGACACCAGTTGTTACGTTATTTTCTTCCTTCACGTTCGTATGGGGTTTACGTGGATTTGGAGTGAATAACGACGACACTTGATGAAGTATCGAATAACACACTTTATTTAGCTAATATTAATCAGGACAGCTCCAATAACACTTTGTACAGTCGTCGAAGATCTACTATAAACACGCTGGAACAATCAGCGACACAGCCTTCATACTCGCAGGCGATAACGGTGGAGACAGCTTTCTGCAAAGCACCAGAGTACAGCTCCCGACTCTGCTAGGTCGTTCTCGGAACTCCACTTAGTCTCGAGACTCTCCACGCTACAACTCGCGATGCATTCGACGACACACAGAGCACGGCTCCCGACTCTTCGGTTCAGTCGTTCCCGGAGCTCAACACGCTCTCTCGACGATGCACTAACCGCGATACACTAAGAGACTCCTTCGGTGAACTCGACGACCCACTCGGCACTCGCTGCCCGGCTGTCAACACTATCCTCTCCGCAGGGACTGACTCGCTAGACGAGACACACACACTCGCCCTCTCGACGATAAAGCACATATTCGATGAGAGACACACACTGACTGCGGACCAGCAGGGTTTATATAGTTTTCGGCTGGTGTTCGTGAACATTCTGAGCTAAACCGGTAAGAATTCGTTCCAGAAGGTTCTCCATCCGTCCATGGTATATCGCCAAATGAGCGATTTCTGCCTTCCCTTGTCATTTTATGGCAACCCTAAAACGCTTTGCGGGGAAGCCATCTTACCGCGCCTCTACATTTCGTAACAATATATCATAGCTTTGGAACCAATTTATAACATGAAGGTATTTATAATAACTCATGATTACTATTACTCTCTGCCACAGTATAAAATGTTGTCATACTAGTTTGCAAATAATGTTCGCTTTCCAATCATATTACTTAATAAAACTTTAGTTGAAACAGTTTGTTACCAATATCATCTTATTATATTAATGCGATTTCATATTATAAGTGATGTTTCATAATTTCTTCTTCAGAATGGTTGTATTGATTTAATATGCAAAATTTATTGCTGAGGGTTTTCCGATTAACCCATGCTCGTATTAACATTACAAATGAGGGAAATTACAAAAAGACATCAAGCATGTATCGAACACACAGCCCGTTTGTAGAATTTGAACCTAAGTCAAAGTATCGATATCAAAGATCATATCCAGTCGGCCACGAGTGGACCATGGGCCCACTTTCATAGTTATAAGTAGGACCTGTTTTTCATGTCTCAAAAGCGCGACTTAGGGCAGATGTCAGATTTATACATAGTTATTATGACACAAAATCGGACTTTTTCGGAAATGATATAACTATATTTCGATTCTAAGACTTAAATTATGCCAGAGTGCCAAACTCTGTAAAAATCGCAGGAGTAGATTTTAAAAAATTACCTCTCAAAATTTTAGCTCTTCAGTCGTATTTGAACTTGATATATATAAATTTACTTATATCTCATTTTCAATTAAATTTATTTGACTATTCTTCCAAAATTCGAAACTTAGGTTTAATCCAAATTAAATTCGCCGCTATTTTCTAATTTACTTTTAAAATTTGTATTTTTGAGTAATTTTTATAAATTTTTCGAAAACATTTTTGAATTATGACCTATGAAATTTTTACCATCACTTAAAAGTAGATATATTTCTAGGTGTACCTGCAAAAGATTAGAGTTTTAAATTCAAAATTTCCAAGGATATACATACAACGAGCTAATGAATTTAAACATTAGGGCGTTGTGAAATTTCGCATATTTGTTTATCGCTTATGATAACAGCGTCAAATGTGGTTTACACTTTTAAAATTATTTGAAGAAATGAACGATGCACCATTTTTCCCGCTTGTGTACAAAGAAAAAATGTGAAGGAAAATAGGTTACGAAATTAAGAATTTAGGCATGTGAAATATTCTTGGCCCAAACTGAAAGCAAGTGCGCCAAGGTAAATTTATGAATTTCTTGTAAAATTTTCTTTGTAAAATTTGGTAAACTTCTCACTAAATTTTACAAAATTTAATATTTACGCTTAACTGCAGTCGTAGAAACGAAACATGAAAAAAAAATCATGTCATTTCAGAAAAAGATTTTGTGTTCAAATACCTATGTTAGAACACTGCTATATTCAAATATAATATATATCCCAAGTGGCATTTTCGAAACTGAAAAACGAAGTTAAATTTCGCCAATCGGTCCGGTGGAACAAGAGATATATAACTGCCGCCCTCTTTTTTGTGCGACGTGGTTTTCCTTTTGGCAACGTTGCTTAGCCGCCAAAATCGGCAAACTTAGTTCATATAATTACACGCAAATTTCAAATTTCGCCAAAGGTTTAACGCGGTGACTGTCTTATTACGGAGGTATCCAAGGAAGTATTTATGAGAGGAAAAAAATTCTTTAACCTGGAGCACGAAAAATTTAGTTAAAGTTTAACTGAATAATTAAATGGTTGCTAAAATGAGATTTATTAAAAATTAAGTGCATTTACTTACCGTTGACGATAAGCTGCATAGTCATATTCGCAGATGAAGCCACGTTTGTTGCAACGCACGTGTATAATCCACGGTCAGCGGATGTCACCTTCTTAAATGTTACGATGGAAGAATCCTCTGTAGTCTGGACTGTAGTGTCTCCATGAGCAAGAAATGGAAGTCCATTTTTGAGCCAATGGAAACGTAGAGGTGGGTCGCCTTTCGTAACTATGCAGACGAGTTTAGTTCTCGCACCTTCGTCAACCGTATTACTTTCCCGAAAATAATGCTGGTCTATTACAGGAGACACTACAAAAAATAGTATACATTTTATATTAATAAAAGATGAATATTCAGCGAATTTCATGATTTTATATATTTAGATTATTTGGAATGTAACAGTTTGCAATGCTAAGTAAAGAAATTTAGCTAAATTTTTCAAACTTAATTAATACTAGAAAATCTAATCTTTTAAAATTATGTTAAATGCAATGTCAGATACGCGTTTATCTTGATGTTTGTTTATTCTGTATTAAATGCATATAGAAGAAAGCTAGTAAACAATATTAGTTTCAGTTCAATTAATTTATTGAAGTATTTCTATATAAATATACTTCTTATTTGATAAATAAAAGAAATCTACAAGTTCAAGGCTAACGAATTTAAAAACCACAAGTCTGTCTACAAATCACCGTTGTATATTTGTTGTCTGTTGTATATTTGTTGTATATTTGTATATTTGTTGTATAATTGTATATTTGTTGTATATTTGTACCGTTGTATATTTGTTGTTGTCTGTATACGGGAAACTATCCTCACCCAAACATCACTAAACATTTTTATTTGATATATTTCAATGAATTTTTAATGTATCGTAAAGGTATCATCACAAAAAATGAAGCAACTTATAAGGACATTTTTAAATATTAATGTGCATTTTTCATGGAAGTTACTTTTTTTGTGCTTATTACGTGCTCCGCCCTTAGGCACTACACGGAAAGGGAGGGATACCCCGTCGAGGTCTCTTTAAGGGAAATTGGCTCGTATCCACGTTACACATGGAGAAAACCACGAAAACGCCCAAGCAGCCAGCTCGTTCACCGGGACTCAAACACCGCACCGAACTACCAGTGTTCAGCGGCTTTTACCGCTCGGTCGCTGTTGGGCGGCAGTAATGGGTTTGTACCTTCATATCTTGCAATTGCTTTCTGTTTAAACTATCGCTGTCTAAAGTCAGAATTATCGCGATGTTGCGAAACAATATTATTCTTCAACTGGAAAAGCCAAGAATATGATTTTTTATATTCATGCAAGATATAGTATTATCTCGCAGTACTTTTTCCTTAACCTCAACTAGCGGCTAAAACGGAACAATGAGCTATTATTTTCAAACATAAGTAAATGTCATCCAGATCTCCAGACCTTAAGTTCTACTAATTTGTTTACAATAAAAGTCATAGAAGAGATCTTCCAACATTTCTGGCAGTGTGAAAAGATACGAAACAACAGCATGAATCAATTATTTGTGGAGAAATGTTGTATATATAATATACATGTATAAATATATATGTTGTATAAATATATAAAATATATATATCATCGTTAACCCTTCTGGAAGTACTAAAAGATGAAGAGTGTCATATTCAATAGCAAGTTTATTTTGGCTGAAGCTATTGAATATGGCATACATCTTTATTTTGGCTAAAGCTGCCATCCCAGAAGAGCAAGTGATTACTGACTCTAACTGTGAACCGAAGGGCCCGGGTTCAAATTCCAAAGAAGGCATGGATGTAATTTGTTCGTCCCTTCATAGAAGGCAACGATGGCCCGCTTCTTAAGTAACTCCATAATAAACAGAAAATTGCTTCCGACCTTAGCAGTGGCCAACGTCTGTGAAGGGCTACAGCCAGCCATCGAGGGCGAAAAAAAGTATTTGGCTGACTGTCCATCTGGCCAAAATAAGAAAGAAATGAAAATAAATGTGGGGAATTTCATTCACTTCTATCTTAATGATTTCCTTAGAATTAAAACGTTTTCTAGTTTTTAGATTGCTCTTTACATCAACTAAACATTCTTCATTAGACTTCAAATATTTCTGAAATGAAATCGCAAGCTGTGAGCAGTTTTATCAATATACACACGGGTTATTAAATCCGGTTACTTGAATGAGCAAATTCTGATCAATTTATCAGGAGGTATGCAGTTGAAAATTTCGACATTGGGGCATTTTTTTCTTCAAAAGAAAATGTACATGATTTTTTCCCCTGAAAAGTTAAACTACATTTTTACTTTACCGACTGGTTTAGCAGTATAAGACTAGTAGGACGAAAAATCCTAAAATCCTATTTAAAACTAAGGTAAGAGTTTTAGATTTTATCACGAATGCATTTCAAACATCACCTGCATTGCTTTTTTTGGTTTCGTTAAGTGTATTCCAGCTGAGTACATTACTCTAGTTACATTCAACGAACATAGGTATAAAATTCGGGTAAAATAAAAGACTCGGAAACAACCACGTTTGCTTCTTTAATATTGCAGGATATATAACCTAGCAAGCGGAATAACTGTCATTCACATATCCATTGCGTTTTTCATGCGCATTTTAAAGCTACTTTTGGCACTTAAGTGGCGTTCGCGAGAGTAATTTATGTGAACCACCGGACGTAAAGTACAGTACTCACACTTTATTCTCGTTACTGAAGAAAATCGCTTACAATTCACAGTTCTTCCGCTTGAGAAAAAAAACTTATAGGGTCTTTGGCCATTGTATCGCTTCTAGGGAAAGTGATAAGCATTATGTACTGCAGAGTTTTACTGCTTTTCTTAATGTAAACAACAGAATTTACTGAGTGATTTGAGTGCAGTTTGCCTCATTTTCTTCAGACTCAAAGTTTTTATTGCTCATTTATTTCTAAACTTAAATGAGATAAAATGAAACTGAATATCGTAGCTGTAGTAACGACCGCTTTAATGTCATGAAAAGTGGAAAAGACACATTTTATGCTCACTAAAACTGAATTTTCGAAGAAAATTGAAATATGATTTAATAATTTTCCTGAAATATAAAGAAAGAAATTCTGTTTTGCAAAACAATGAATTGTTGAAACAAAGAATTTTTTTTAATATTTGGACTATAATTCAGTGGTTTAAAACTGGCGGCTCGCGGACCACATGTAGCCTCCAAAGCAATTTCTTGCATTTCGAGAATATATTTTCCCTGAAATAATTAGCGTTATTATAACAAGAATTTAAAGAAAAAGTTTGAGACTGTTATAGTTCCGAATCCAATTTTACTTAATTTTTTTTAATAAAAATAAACGTGAGTAACGCTTCCGGAAATTCAGAAATGGAGCTAATTAATTTAGACTGTTTTATGAAACATATTCAATCATTTGAAAATACAAAACTGATTAACTTTTAATACTGCTTATCAGAAGATAAATGTCTTCAGTTACGAATTTTTCAATAAGAATGATCGCTGTTTTGGGGAGTACATTTACATGGCAGCGCAACCGGGACAGTGGTTAGCGACCTTGACTGCCGTACTGAAGGGTCCGGGTTGGCGACAAAATTGGCGATATACCATGGGCGGATGAAGAACCTTCTCGAACGAATTCTTACCGGTTTAGCCCAGAATGTTCTCGAACACAAGCCGAAAGCTATATAAACCCTGCTGGTCAGCAGTCAGTTAGTGTGTACTTCATCGAGAGGGCGAGTGTGTGTGTCTCGTCTAGAGTGCGAGTTAGTTAGTATCGAGTTGGTGTCTCGTCTAACGAGTCAATCCCTGCGGAGTTGATCGAGTTGACAGCCGGGCAGCGAGTGCCGAGTGGGTCGTCGAGTGCACCGAAGGAATCTGTTAGTGTATCGCGGTTAATCGCGTCGAGAGATTGTCGAGAGAGCGTGTTAAGCTCCGTGAACGACTGAACTGAAGAGTCAGGAGCTGTGCTCTGCGTATCGCCGAGTGCATCGCGAGTTGTAGCGTGGAGAGTCTCGAGATTACGTGGAGTTTCGAGAACGACCGAGTAGAGTTGGGAGCTGTAGTCTGGTGCTTCGCAGTGAAGATGTCTCCACCGTTATTGCCTGACAGTGTGAAGGCTGTGCCGCTGATTGTTCCAGCGTGTTTAGATCTTCGACGACTGTAAAAGTGTTTTGGAGCTGTCCTGATTAATATTGACTGAATTAAAGTTTGTTTCGATACTTCATCAAATGTCTTCGTTATTCACTCTAAATCCACACGAACCCCGTACGAACGTGAAGGAAGAAAATAACGTAACAGCTGGTGTCAGGAGTGGGGTAGAAATGCAACAATTGGTGTCAGGGATCAACATAGCAATTAAAATTGGGAGCTGCATATATTTTTGTTCCTCTTCCCAAGAAAAAGCAAGTAGGTTATTTTACTCATCTCTTTCGCCGTTCGAATTGTTCGAGATAATTTCATGCTTTGATAAAAACATTTTTGAAAGAAACGATACTTTTGTCTAATCTCCTGCTTCCTTTATGGTGCAAGGACAATTTAAAAAATAAATGAGGCCATTCTCCAAGTCAAGCCATTTTTTTCAGAGCTGCCGTATTCTTTTACCTCCTACAAAGAAATAAAATTTAGTCTTCTCAGGCTTTCAGACCTATCATTCGTCTTTCAAGCGCACACACCTCTAAAAAATCCCATGCTACTCACTTGCTCATTAAAGGCTCGTTTACCCAAGTGGAACTTTGAGCCCAAGAAATGTTAGTGAACTTCACGTCTCCGTTTGAAGGCTTTTTAATCGAATTCGTTTCATTTAGGAAGTATTTCACTCTTAAAGTTTTGAATGACATTATCGCCTAGCTGTGTATTTGTTTTATGCAATAAATGCATAAGTATCCAGTTTTACCTCTAAAAAAGGCTAAGTAACCTCTTTTTTCCTTTAGCGGGGCTATTAAGTTCGCCTAAGTTTCTTGGGCTCAAAGTTCTGCTAATGTAAATAGGCCTTAACGGAACAAAATGCTTTCATTCTAGAAGAGACACAGAAGACGAAAAGAATCCTTCATTCCCAATCTAATTTTTTAACTTTTAGTCAGGCCTACATTTTATCGTTCATACCCATTTTTCTCAACATTTTCTGTAAAGGTATCCACAACATTTATAAATAATCCTGAAGCTAGTATTTGTACATAATAAAATCGATTTTATTTAATTGATTTTTCTGAATTATATATAGATCAATATATCCAAGACTTGGAAATACATTTTCGATAACAAAATGAGCGAGACATCTTGAATAAAGTTGCATTAAAATTAATTGTCTTAACAGGAACATCATTAATTTAGGATTAATGTGTCCAACTTTAGAGTTATTTATTAAAAGAGAAACATATAATCCTTTCTTTCTCTAGTTATTTATAAAACATATGATATAACTGTACCACCTTTTCGTAAGCGTTTATTTCAGCTTCAGTAAGCAAACAATAGGATTTAGTTGACTATAAAGTTTCTTTTTTAGAAGCTATTTCGTGCTGTAATCTTTTAAGCTGCAAGTCACATAGGAGCGAATTGCTTACATTATAGGCCTTAAGCAGACATTAGACGTTAAATAGCTAAGGAAACCCCCTTTTTTATGGAAAACTTTCCTAAACAAAAGAGTAGTCTCGCAGATTTATCCTTTTGTTGAACATTCAGGTTTATCCTTACAGTTTTTCACATCATTTCCTACTAATATTTTTTCAACTTGCTATCCAGAAATTGCAGGAGTAAACACTACCAGCTGGCAGTCCTTAGGTGTATTGTCTCGAAGAGACTTTTTTTTTTTTTTTTCCTTGGGTAAATATTACCACTTGGACCAAAAATTCGATTTACCCACCCCTTATCCAGCTTAAAAGTCCTTACCTGGCCTTTATTTTCGCAATAGTTGGTTGGAGTCTGATACTTCCAACTACAGAAGTGTCTCAAATAACGAAATTATTCGTGTTTTGGCAATATGAAATAAAAAAAAAAATATTTCGTCAAACAGAAGAATGTAACTATTAATGCGGTATTCTGGTTCTTATCCTTATATTTCTGAATGCTTTATACTCGTTATGAAAAAATAAAATTATAAGAAGGTTGACTGATATAACAACAAAAACTGCGCTGGATATTTAATTTTCAAATCTGCAGTTTTTGAGGTCACTTTCAATATTCCTTGAGCGATCAGTTGATTAAATTAGAATAATTCAAGGAAATGAGTTTAACTGAACTGCAGCAAAAAATGGTATAATTTAATAGGCCATACAATAAAGACATATATAACCAAATCTGATCAGAATTAGAATACTTACCAACTACAGAAACATGCGTTGTTCCTGTGGCCGTTAAGCCATCCATACTTCGCACTACGCAACTGTATTCACCTTCATCTGCAGCCCTCTGTACGCTCTGAATAGTCAGTATGCCATCGTGGCTTACTTTTTGTCGATGGTTAAGAGGTAGTAATATCCCGCCTATAATATAAAGTGTAAATCATTAGTGACTAAAAGAAACATTTTAAATATTCAGGGCATAAGTTTATCGTTGTACAGTTCTATTTTTCTATCATTTTATAATACAAGACCATAATTTAAATAGCATTTTAGGTAATAAGCCCGACATCTGATGAAATTTCAAAAATGTTGTTATGAAGTTTATAATAAAGTATAATCTAGTGTAATAAGGATAACGAGTTTTGTACAATCTTTGACTGTAATCTGCGCACGTTACGAGACGCAAGAGTGTATCTAAAAGCATTTCAGTAAAATATTATAGATTTTGATGTACAATTACAATTACAATTCAATCTCATGAAAAATATTTAATAAACATAAATGTTTCTAGTATTTGAAGCTAATGTAATTTAGGAACTTGAAACTCAGCATTAAAATATTTTACAAGGTTCAAACTAAATTAAAATACAAATTTTTGGGCAGGCTATTATATAAATAACGCATATAACGCTGAAATTAATAACTGAAAATCATGAATTAATTCTGTTGCTTCATTTACAAGGAAAATGTTAAAATAAAAATTTTAATTCAGCTCATTTGAAAAAAAATTCAAAATGACACTGCGTCACAAAGTTTTAGGACAATATTTTCATTTCTGTTGAAAACAAACGGCAATGACTATGAACACATCTTTTTCTTTTATCATTTACAAAATCTTATACTTGCGGATGAAACTTTAAATGAAATTTTATGTTTGGTATCATGCATTTAATATCTGTTACTTCAGATACAAAAGAATAAATCTCGAGATGCAACACCGTTCTCTTTACGTAATCTAATTGCCTTCAAGCAGTTTCTTGAAAATAAAAATGGGACTGTGTTCAATCCTTTTTTTTCCGTTGTTTGTTTCTAAACTTGCCGCATGCTAACTGTTTTCACTTTCACACAGCGAATGCAAAACACGCAATTTCAATTTCGAGAGCATTTACTTTGTTACGTTAGAAAACGTAACAATGGAATCAAACTATAAGGTATTTCTCCCGCCTTCTTGGCATGCCTTCGTGGTGTGGTGGGCTGCACGCTCAGCGCATACTTAAAAGGTCCGTGGTTCGATTCCCGGCGAAGGCGTTGCATCTTTTTCATCCCTTCGGCTTCCAAAATAAACCTAATGACTCTGTAAGTGGCGCCCGAACTAAAAGGGTGTTGGATGATGATTCTCCTCACCCAGGATTTGGCGATTAGGACCCCTAAAACCCCATTCGCCCTTTAAAAGGGGGGAGTAGTTCTCCCACCTTCTTAGCATGCCTTCGTGGTGTAGTGGTCAGCACTCTCGACGTGTATTCGCGAGATCGTTGGTTCGAGTTCCTATGAGGGCATTGCTCATTTTTCATCTCTCCTGCTTCCTGAATAAGCCTAATGGCTCTACAAAACCCATTTTAGCAATTAATTAAACGAAGACTTCCAGAAACTCAATGAACCTTCCGCGAAGGATTCAAAAAATGTATACAGAGGAGCAAGCATATGTTTCCTTTAAATATTAATCTTTTTAGCCCTAAATCCTAAACTTTACAAGGTACTCTGCGTACCATACTCATTACCCATATTTTAAGCATTAAATTATTATTACGATGAAAGCAGAATTGCTAATTTCTCTGATATTTCAATTTGTGATTATTTTTTAAAAGCAAATTTGATTTTTTAATGTATTTAATAAAAAGTCCTTGCGTAAATAATGAATAACGCCTGATTTTCTTAAAACGTTTAGTACAGGTCAATTACTATTCAGCAGAAGTTGTTAAAATTTTGAATTTTTTTTTCAGTCGACTTGCCTCCTGTGATGTTCATATAGAAGATAAAAAATTAATGATGTTATCATTAATTTTATCATTGTTATCAAATCATTACTGAATGTTAACTTTATAGAAGGTTTGAAGTGTTTTAGCCTCTTGCTCATCTACAGCACTGACATCCTAATATAAGTTCAATGTTCCCCTCAGCGATATTCGCCTGAAAATCATTCAGGATTCTTAAGCCTAGCCATGCATTAAAAAATATTTTAAGCTAGTGGCTCAATTATATTTAAATTCTTCATTGAAAGAAAAGTTATTTATTGAATTGTATCTATCTTTATAAATTTTATTTCAAATTTATTTAACATTATATAGCTTTATATATTTTATTTTATTTCATATTTATTTAGCTAAAATTATATATCTTTATATATTTTGTTTTATTCCAAATTTATTTATTTACTTTATTTATTAACAACAATTTAATCCCACTTCTTATAGTATACCTTTAAACACATCAAATTTACATGCATGAGACAATCTTATACATAAACCCTTTCTTTCTCCTTGCAAAACACCTTGGAAACTACAGAACTGTATTGTATGTGAGGTCACATTATTTAAGGAAAGTGTGGTATTACAAATCATATTTTAAGAAATCTTTCATCGTTCATACACTTTGCATCATTAAGATCTTAGCATAATTCAATGAGAGCTGAAGAATATTTTTACGTATCGAAGGTTTATCATTGAAATTTCAGTTTTAGTTTTTCACGAGTACGAACTTAAACTTTTAGTTAGTATTCGGCTTCTTCTTATTATGATCCTTAGTAATGTTTTAGTGATAATTTGTATAACATTATACTGCAATGTTCAAAACGTTACTGAAAAGTCTCTAAATGATTCTGTTATACATTTACCTCATATTGTTTTAATTCCTGATTATTATTTAAGCCTATAAAAGTAAAACAATTTATCAGGAATCGTTTAAATATGTGTCAAACTAAATTGCTGATATCACTCTTGCTGTATCATACGATTAATGACATATTAAAAAGCATCTGATTTTAAGTAAATGTTCTTTTTAAATTTATGTTGTTCAGCGGTATCGAAAATTTCATTTTGAATCTACTTTTGCAGAAACATCGAACCATCTGATGTATTTATTATACAGAGAAGACTGTTTATTACAAAAATGTAATGAATAATGAAAGGAAGTGACAGATTCTTTTAAGGAGTGAATAATGGTATAAAGCGATTCATTTCAAACTACTTTGAAAACGAGTTTTAAACCGAAACGTACGCAATACCAGAAAGAAATCAAGCAGCATTTTTAAAATTAAAGATTGCGCTAGGGAAATCAATATAAAACACTAAAAGATAAGTCATTTTTTAAGTCACCATTTGGAGGAATTTTACAATTTAAGTTCCTACTGTATGTTTTGCGAGCTCCACACGCTGTTGAATTATTCTGATAAATTTTAGGTGCAAAGAAAGCAATTTTAAAAGAAATGCGTGTTTTCGCAGTATGGAATGTTTTAAAGTGGGAAAAATTCTCTTCTGTCAGCTTGATTAATGCGAAAATAGAAAAATTAGGTTCAAGAATTCGCAGAGTGTGCAAAAACTAAATATTTAATTCTATTCGGTTATTTTTTAAGTAGAGAAAAAATAACGCTAAAATTCTTTCCATATTTATTCCACAGGAATGAATACTTGCCCTTCCAATATGTAACATTTTGAAATGAAATATTGAAGTTCTTTAGATTAAATAAATTACAGACGATTCTTTTATTTTCTCTCCAAAATTTGCAAAACGCATCAAAAATTTATTATAAAAGCTATTTTTTTAAATCTTTCCATGGTGGCAGTAAAAGCATGATGCTCATAGAAAGCTGTTTAAACTATTTTAAACAATATGGTGATTTTGTAAAAATTAGCTGATCGCAACGAGATCTGACTTTGAAATTATTCCATTAGCGGAATTAAAACACTTGCTATATGATCTCATTTGGACAAAATATAATGAACTTCAGCTTTAACTGAGCAATGAAATCTGCAAATCAGCTTACTTTTTTAAATCCAGTAACACATTTATTAAAATTGATGATTTGTCCTGTAGAGTAAGTAAACTTTCAATTCCAGTTATAATGATTTCATTTCATTTTCATCGGTCCCTTTAAATTAAGGCTGAAAATATCGTTTTTTACGTTTTTTCGATATTTAACATTTTGAAGTAGTTTTTAAAAAAATATGCTCCAAAGTCTTCTTCCCAATTAACGATTTCAAAGAAATGATTAGATTTTTAATATAGTTCTGAGTCTGAACGAACACTTTTGTTTACTTCCGAAATACGAAAGATTTTAATTTTGCTGTAATTTTTCATTTTCAAAACGGTTTTTTTTTCCTTCAGTATTCGTGAAAAGTTATTCTGTAGAGAAGTATTTTAAAGATTACTGGAATCTTTATATCAGGAACCAGATCTTGTACCATAGAAATGATATACCAAATATATAAAAATTTTAAGAGGGTGCAATCAAAAAAGAATTGGAAAATAATAATTATTAAAAAAGACACATAGTTTGTATAAAGTTTTAAGAAAAAGTTAAATTCTCGCCTAGACAAAAAATTTTCATACGTCGCAAATTAATGTTCAAACACGTTAAATAACAGTACAATAATATACACATCGGTTACGCAGTTGATGAACCTAGAGTAAATCTGATTCATGTGAATTGATGTTTTAACTTTGCGTTTGGTCCTGTACATAAGTTAAACTGAATGAAATATTAAAAGAAAATGAAAGGCTTCCGATTTTAACGGCCGCTTAAAGGGTTTGTTAGGTTTTTTACGTTCTTGCTGTGCTCGTAGTCTACCAGTCTGCTGCCACACTCACTCCTACTAACCCGTTATTTTTTAGGGGCTTTTTAGCTTTATTATTAAGCGTCATTTTCTGCGAATTTATGACATATGCAATTAAACAGAAAAAATACAAAAATTAGAACGAAGCAGTATAATAGTATACATTTATAGTTCTCGATGCAGCGTTAGGTGTTGGAATAATTTTTTTTTTTTTTTTTTTTTTCAGTGTTTCCTCAGCTTATCATATCAATGGTCAGTTTTTTTTTACTACGATGGCTTTACACAAATTATTTTCTGCCTTTTTATTATTAACGTTTATTTTATTCATTAAATATAACATTTTTGCCGCTTATGGCGAATAACATTCGATTCAACAGCAAAATCACAAAACCTCTAAAATCAGCATAACTTAGAATTTCCGACAGGCAATCTATCGCTCTGGAGGTATTTTTTTCCTTGTACAGTGTTGCCACTGGCCGCTTTGGAATTGTGGAGTTCGTTAATCAAAAATTCGTTAAACTTTTACAAATTATGGAACAGATAATAAAACAAATTTGAAATTTAAAATTCGGACAGGTGTGGTTCAGGTGAAGAACTATTATCTATTTAAAATTTGAGGATCTAGGTACCTTGTATTCTACAATGTGAGAAATGGGCATACATTCATGCAGATTCTTCATTATTTATTTTCTTTAAATATAATAAGGGCGATACTATTTGGTGCTATCAATTTGAAAAGTGATACGCTATAGAGATTCAAAAATGTCGCTTCGAGACTAATATCCCATTCGGACCGTTTCGAGACTAATATTTCCATAACGTCCCTTTTGGGATAAAAACTTCTTGTTTGGTAGAAAGATACATAATAAAGAATTCAGTTTTCATACATATCGATACAATATAGTATTAAAATAAATGTGTTGTATAAAAGTGTCATTTCGATGCTGACGGCTTTACAAAACATAATAAATTTCTCTGACAACTCAATTCATAATTATATAATGGGAGAAAATGAGAAATAAAGGATACCGTATTCCGCTCTTCGATTTTTCTCTATCGATGAGTAAAGCAGTGACAGCACTGCGTATATAAACATGGAACAACTGCTCTATCTGTGAACATAGTTATAACTGAAGTGCAATGTTTTATGAGTGGTGTTGTGTTTTAGAGCATTTAATATACATCATTATAATTTGATGCATATTATTTCTGAAAAACTAGTTTTAATATGTAGAAAAAATGCTTTGTTTATCAGTAGTTTCTAAATATCAGTCAATTCCAAATGCAAATTAATCACAAACATAAACGAATAAAATAAAATAAGAAAATAAGAAACTGCCTATCTTCGAATTCGCGTAAATAGGGATGGAGTAAGTCGGCGAATTACTATTAATTAGCTAGACAAGCAAATGATTAAAAATTCTCCTGCAGTGATCGCGCACAACATCCTTAAAGTGAAAAAAATGCTCAATTCAAAATTAATGTAAGATGCATTTTGGCCGCTGTGTGATTTCTTAATACCTGGGAGAAAGCGGTATTCACATAAGCAATGACGAATGACATGAAGATCCTCTAGTTGGTGGTATAACATTTTAAGCAAGCTCGACTGAAACTGCATCATGGATTCTGTATAACGGGGACAGACTGCTTGTACTAACAAATAGTCTGGCACGATTGTCAGATCAATGATATAGTCAAGCGATGAAACTAATTTCCAACAGGTGACCATGAGGTCAAGAAGCTAACGACAGGCTTACTACTGCAGCTTCTCGAAAGGATGAGAGCGGCTGTGAAAATACCAAATGTGCTCAGATAGTTTCACTATGTTCCATTTAGAGCAGGATATTAACACAGTTTCTGATCCGTAAATTCTGGACAACTCTTTCAAAAAGATGAGTGAGGCTAAATGTTTTTGCTGGAATGGGCGCATCGTACCTTTAAAAATCACAATATATAGGATTCGAAACTTAGGCATGAATCACAATCTTTGTTTAATACCGATCACCAGAGAAATCACGATTACAGGAAAAAGCGTGGTCAAGATACCTCCTGACGTGTGCTACAGATGTCACATGCATCGTAAACGTAGTTTCCAATGGGTAGTCTATTTTTTTCTAATATCATATCAATGTTCGTTATCTTTCGCAGATGAAGTACCAGCAATATTCTTTTACCTTTTGATTGCCAGTACTATCATGTTTGTTAAGACATCATTCTACAAGATAATGCCCGTCAGCTGCGTCTCTTGTGAGAAGATTTTCTTTTCCCTCAGTAAAACAATCTCTTGTAAAATTAACAGATCTTTTCCCAAATAAATAACCTGTGGAATGCATTTGCTCGCCATTTTACATCCAAATCACAAGCGTGATCTGAAGAGCAGTTAGCAGATAACTTACATCAAATTCTGCAGCACAACATTCGGTACTTGCTTAATAGCTTGTGAATCCATATAGTTTGTGGCATTAATCCTAAAGAACGTCACGTATCTTACCATTATCTCAGGATTATGGATACATAAATACCCAAAAATGGCTTGATTTCTCAAATTTAGTAGCTTCATTTTTTTTTATTTTGTTAGCACTCATATTGTATTTCATAATGACCCGTATCATATTTGCTGCATACGCGCACGGACCTTTTTTGTTTTTTGGAAGAGCGCATATTACGAAAAGTGCTGTTTGACTTGAAATGGATCTAACAAAGGAAGACGATAAACATGTTATTTTAGTTCTAAATTTAAATGTAGACAGATGACGTTAGAAGATATTAAGAGAAATTTAGAAATTCATATCAATGGCTGGTGTGAGGCTGCCAGTTTCTTTAACGCATTTTATTCACTAAAATCGGAAGAGAAAAAATTCATATAGTTGAAAATAAAGAAAACGTGCAATAAACTAAGCCTCCACTTCGGCTAAAGGCAGAGTTGAACGATATTAGTAAGATACTACTTTGATTAAAATATGCACAAAAATTTACTTAAGTAATATGTTCGAATGATTCTAGTGCGTCAGAACATAAGTAATTTAATCTCAACTCAACATTTTCCAGATCCATGAAGTCATAAAAAGTTTTGTTTCGCTAACTGACACCAACTTAATAAAATGTATTATGCATTTTTCAACAACTTAAGCAATTAAAATTAGAACACATGTCTTCAAAATGGAAAACTTGTGCTAAAAACTATTTCTGTTACTAGCATAACTTACTTAATATTTTACAAAAGTAATATAAAAGCAATTTTGAAAATTGAAACATAGAATAAGCAAGTTCTTCTTTTCCTCAGATATGATTTCTGATAAATTCGAGAAAAATAAAGTTGGAGTATTAAATGAAAATATTTTCAAGTTTTAGTAAATAAATCTACCTGTAATTTAAACTGTTAATTAATTAAATACTGATGTTAGATAAAGATTTAAGCCGGGTTAAGTGTACTCTAAGGCATATTTATTATTTAATAATTTGTTGCAGTTCTTTTAACTTGCAAAATTCTAAAGTGTTTTACGGCTTGTTTACTTTATGCTCAAATTCGGTTGAACGAAGCAAAATAAATAGCCTTTGAACGAAACCCAAACAAAACTCCATGACCTCAGTTTCCGTAGAAAATGGATAAATTCTTTTCCTAACAATCTTTATTCTCCTGCTTCGTCAACGTTAAGGCTGCTGCTCCCCTTTCGTCTAAAAAACCTGGTCTCTGTTCCTAATCGTCCATTTGGTTTCTAAGAGCTAAGCAAAAATATTACTTGAGTTTTGAAATGGAAGTATTAGTCTGTTTGGTTTATGTGATTATGGCAAAGCCTCGAGGGCTGTCTGCCTAAGGAGGGGGATGCCTTCATGGATGACTTGCTAAGGGAAACTGGTTCGTATACATGTTACACATGTGAAAAACTACGCAAACGTCCATGCAGCCAGCTCGTTCGCAGGATTCGAACTTCGGAGTGTTCAGCTACTTTAACCGCTCTGCCGCTGGTGGGATAAAGTATTGAATAAATAATTTAAGTACCGAATGTGTTTGATAAGTTTTGGCTCAGGGCTCACCAGCGGCTGAGAGGTGAAGTTGTTGAACAGTGGCAGTTCCGTCCGAGGTTCGAAAACCGCGAACAGGCTGACTATATAGGAGCTTTCGTGGATTTTCATATGTGTAACGCGCATACGAGCCAGTTTCCCTTAGAAAGTCCTCCATGAAGGCATCCCTCCCTTTAAGCAGGTAGCCCTCGTTCACCTTGCCATAATCGAATCAACCAATATATGGCTGATGAGCTTCTGTTTTTATCATCAGCCCCATGTTTTCTTACTTCAAATATTCAATATTGCGCAAGAAAGTTAATTTTGAACTACAAGTTAATAATTTACTTTTTTATTAAATTTTAATAGATAAAATTCTTTTGTTCACTATTGATAGAACTGCAGTTATAACGCATAATGTTTATTAATTATGTAATATGACTAAGCGTCCTTGGCTTAAAGGAGAATTTGAATTATATGCAATGTAATACTGGCAGCATCAGTAGCCAATTCCTGTGTCATTCTTATCAACAATAGCAATCCTACTTTTTGTACATTCATCCCAAGAAGGATTATTATATATGTTATTCATAAAAGTCTGAGGAACTTTGCATTTAGGTGAATTCTCATTTTTCGCAAAATACGTTTAAAAGCTTGTCACACCATGCCTGTCCCAAACCTGAAGTCGATGTAGCTAAGCCTGAATATTTTCAAACAAACAGTTAAGAGATCCATATTAACACTAGAACAGCCGAATTTCAGACTAACCGAAAACCGCCATTGGGGGTCAATTTGACCCTCATAAGAAATGTAAGTAGAAACACAGTAAATGATTGAAATGATGCTGAAATGACCACATAAAAGAGTTTTTAGAGGTTTTTATTTATTTTTTATACTTTAGAAATTTTTTTCGTGCAATTAGCGCAAATTAGCACATATCTTTCAATGTAAGATTACAAAAACAAAAACAAAGTCTTTGAAAAACAAACAAAAGATACAAATGCAAAAAAGAGAAAAATAGAACATATGCAAAAAATTACAAAAAACATAAATTGGGAATAAACACGCAATGTTTTCCAAAGTTTGTTATACATTACCGCAGGTAATGAATGTCACTGTCAATATGAACGCTTGACAGTGACAGCAACACATTTACCACAAATTGGTTTCTGGCATCCCTCACAGCTGACAACAGTCTTGTTTTGTCCCTTGCAACTTTAAAATGCACATTTCTTTCCTTTAAGTGTCTGTATTTGAGCAATTGGGGGGGCATCTATTGCGTAGTGCACCAACTCGTAGTTCTTCCATGAGTGCAAGAATAAATTCTCGACGGGAAATAGAGGTGCCCAAGGATTCTTTGAATATAATCCAAGCATTGAGTTCAGCAATGTCAAGGACGTTGTAAAAACATGTACTGGCCACCTGCGACTTCCACTACTTGTACTCTATTTCCCCAGCATCTGATCTGCGACATCAATGCCACATTTTGTACTGTTGTAGTAAGTGACAGTGTTCGGTTTTTTTCTTTATGCTGTCGTCGACAAACACATTACTGTGCATCGTGCTCAGAATCACGACATTCTTTCTGCTCTTGCACCTATATATTGTGAGTGTTTTGTCTCAATTTTGCAGTGCAAAAGATGAATATCGTGCCGAAGAAGTGTCACGAGCAATGGGGGTAATTCTTGCTTATTCAGAAGCATCGTCTCCACAATTGTGGTTTATTTCGCAGAAAGTTCATCTGCAAGTTTCACAGAAGTAAAAAAATTGTCAGTTGTGACATTGAGTCCGGAGTTTAGATGTGTTTGCAGTAATTTGAGAACTACACTTTCCCCAAGTTGTAAATTAGTTGGTCGTTCTTCATTCTTCCCCAGATAAGGATAACCATTCAAAACATATTTGGATTTTACATCAGTTGCTAGCCAGAATTTGATGCCAAACTTGTCCGGTTTATTCGCCATATACTGAATAAATCTACATCTTGATTTACAAGGCAACAATTGTTCATCAACGGTTATTTCTGGTCCAGGATTATAGCATAAATAACAGTTTTCCATTAACTTGTACCAGGTTACAGAAGCGAGACGATCGGCTCTGGTGCTTCGGACATCGAATATGAGATACCGCATTATTTCACGGAACTGATTGCGTGACATTGTTTCTTTGAGCACAGGTGGTCCTCAATTCTTGTTCCACAAATCATCTGCACAAAGTTATGAATGGCCTAGTGCTCCTAGTGTCGTTTTTCTTATGAGGGTCAAAATGACCCCAGTTGGCTGTTTTAGGTATATCTGTAATTATTTGTTTAAATAATTAACGTAGAAATATGAAAAATTGGCATAGTATACTTGGAAACATTTTAGAAAAAGTAAAAAAATATCAGCTTCGAATCTCAGCTGTATGTTAAAAAAAAAAACGCGTAAAATTGGAAAAAAAAGGTCAAAATGACCCCAACGGCGCTTCTAGTGTTAAATTAAAAGTCCAAATCTATATCGTTTGCTTCTTAATGGTTATCATTTTAAAGATAAGTCAACAGCGAGTTCTTATAAAAATTGTGATTTCTGAATAAATCTAAAATTCTGTTTTTGAATTCTTACGTTAAGTATTTACTTATCTTTAAATATTTAATGATATTCTTCTCAGAGCCGTTACACGAAACATAGAAATTTCACGTACTGTCATCTAAGTACCCAAATTTAGAATTTCGGAGCATTTTAGAATATGTCATTAGGGATACGCAATCTTAAAAGCTCTCTCGTCGATAAACAATGTAAACAAACAGTTAATATCATCTTTCGGGACTGACAATGACAAAATTCTTTCAAAACTTCCAGCAAAACTATTATTGAAATTTAATTAAGCGGTGATTCGTTTCTGAAGGAGATAAACACATCAGTCAATATTGCTAAATAAAATTTCATACAGTTATCTAGAAATTATTTATAATCTAAGAGTAAACAACAGCACTGTTATGACATTTAGAAGTTTGCAGCTAAATCTTTTAAAAATTCATTTAGGAGATTATTCTGATATTATAAATAACTAATTTAGTTATGCTGAAAGAAATACGTATTGTTTTCTTAATTATGAACAAGAAACAGCAAATCTCTGTTACAATATTCTTAAAAAAATTATTTTCAATAAAACTAAGAAGCCAGTTTATAACCAGAACGAAATAAATTAAATCAAACACATCACGTTTGTATTTTAAACATAATTGCTCTTGATGCCCCTAAAATAATGAAATAATGAGTGAAAATAATTTCTCTCCTTTCCTGAATTTGAAATGTAAAACGAAGCTTTAAGTCACAAATAAAAATACTTTTTTTCCCTTTAAAGCAAATTGAAAACACTTTTTCTTAAGAAGTGTTATTACTCATTTATATAGTTTAATGCATTATTATTTCTACAGGATTATATGCAAATTTTCTCTATATTTGTAACATTTAATATGCTGAAGTAGAATCAATCGGGAAAATAAGTATTACAACTGTGAATATAACTATCTCATGCATTAGATAACACAAATATTTAGAATATATTCTAATTCATTAATAAGAAGAATTTCAAGAATTAAATGTTGTATTTTTACTTAAAAAATTCTAAAATTGCTTTGCGGAGATAATCGAATGCGTTTTTGGATGAAAATAAAAGTATTAACGTTTAGCGTTGTTATGTGAAAATCCTAAATTTCAAGCATTTTTATTTGGCAAGTTTTTCCGATATGTGCCACTGTTCTTAAAATTGATGATATAAAATAAACAACAATTTTTAATGATTGTCCAAAATCTTAATATCAGTTATTTTGCATTAAATTCGTGCTTCCTTTCATATTATAAAATCAAACTAAACTAGTAGTGATGTTCTTATAAATGATTCCTAATACATATTTCGGTTTGCGAAAATCTGTGACTGCACAACTTGAAATTTTAGAATTTGAAATTTTGAATTTTAGAATTTTGAATTTGAAATTTTAGAATTCATTATTATGAGAGTAAAAAAAGGCAATTAAAAATCCTAAATGTTATCACACGTTATGTAGTATGTTTAATAGCAGCAAACTAATATTGTTTTGCTCTTTCTGTGATTTCATCTCTGTAGAAGAAATATTTGCTTATAATTCATATCCCGTAAAGCGTTAAAATTCCTCTTTCTCGACTTTAATAAAAACATCTTTTTCTATCATAAACTGAATTTTAATATATTGCTGTTTGCATGAGTTTTATGGCAATGGTGCGCCTTGCATTAAACTCATCCATCAGTACTATGGCATGAGTTGATAATGACAATATATTGTAATTTATTTACCTTATCCTTTAAATTCTCTAATGACAGGACATAACATGAACAATTAGTACAAACATGTTCGCCGCTATAATAGAGGCGGTGATACGATAATAACAGAACTGTTAAAGGATATTTAGCAGACTTTGAAGGTTCAGCATGAGAATTGATTGATAATCCATATTTTATAAATTTTGAATATCTGAGTGAGAACTGGCAGCAGTGAGAAAGTGAGAACTGGCAGCAATGGACATGCTCTCCTTACAAGAATAGCACGAACTAGAATTCTTTTTCCTTCTGATTTACAAACGGATGCTATTGCAGAAGCTAATACTGTAACACATTTTTTATCCGAGTCAAAAGACAACTTGGTTGAGTTTTTTTAGAACCATTTGCATTTTTCTTTATAATCTCATCACTCGATGTTTCCGTTTTTGTTTTGTCTAATTGTTAATCGATAGAACCATTCCAGCCTAGGCGATGAATTAACGAATGTTGTTTTTTACGGAAATCGGAAAACCTGAACTTAAAAATTACACTAAGCGATAAAATACTTCTTACTAAGACAGTTTGAACACAATTTATTGTTTTTAACTATTCCATATCTTTGATTTGGAATTAATTTTAAAAGTGAGTCAAATTCATGTAACGGATTATTCACTATGATTACAATAATTTAAAATTGGCGGCATAACATTTCAGTTTGGTGGTAATGCCCTACGTTCCCTGTTTGCTCTTGCTTTTCGTGAAGTTTCCTTTCTGTGTTATGGAAATGTAAACAGAAACGTAAATAAATGATAACATAGTTATGGTGTGCGTTATGAACATTAAAAATAGCCATCTTGAGTATTAATTGATAAACACATACAAGATTTCTGTTCAAGTAGGTTAAATTTTTGTACTTTTCATATAATTTTGCATTCACAGATTTTCGTGATCAATGTGAACGAAATATGTATATCAATGAGATGTTTATGGTATTTTAATTCTCATTAATAATATTTAAAACTGAGGATAATGAGCGTCGTTTAGTAGCCACATTAAGGGGTCAGTAGGCCATTTTTTGTTTTTATTAATATAGAATAAATACATTTTTCAAGCATATAGTTAATATTATTACCACATTATTTATCACAAGATAAAAGTTAAAATATTTTTTTTTTTTTTTTTATTTTAGACATTTTTAAATTTAAAAAAAAATAATAGGAATTTTAAAATGCTCCAAGTGTTCCATGTTTTTCTTTTTTTAGTCGTTTTAATCAAATAATCACATATAAGTACGTTTAAAATAATCCATTCCTTCATTGATAATTTTGTTTATAACTTTTTTATAAAACAATATTTTCTTGCATTTGTTTTGTTTCTCACTTACCTTTAGTTATTATATATTCCAACCCTCTAATTACCTGGAATAACTATTTATGATATATTTCTGAGTTATTTTATTGCTATTAACTTACTTTGTGTGTAAAATGAATATTTTGTTGAAATTATCGTAATGAGTTTCATGCGTAATTTACGTCTACATGCGAATTATTTCACGCGTAATTTACATCTATTTGCAGTTTTTAAAGATTTATCTGCCGAAAGTTAGATTAAGTACATCAATGTATTATATCTAATGTTTTTTGTTTTTCTAGATTCTGCATGGTGTGAAAAATCGCAAATTTCAATTTTTGCTATTAGTATGTTTCAATGAATTTTCTATGGTTTGTGTTGGCTTCTAATCAGAATTTGTTTTTACGAAGTATGCTCAAAATAGTTTTAAACATTTTACTGAAGTAGTGTTAAGGTGATAATGTATTAAAAACAAAATAGCTGGCTGCCCATTCATAGAAACTCCAAATCCAATTGAAAGCGATATGTTTGCTTTATTAGGGCGATAGCACTTCTTGTTGTTGTTATAATAGTTACTTAACATTTCGTAATTGTACCATCTATTTCATGACGTGTGCAGCATGAAATGTAATATCTACATTAACATGTATGAATTGTAAAAAATTTGACGATTTTTAGGAAGATTTCGTTTAAGTGCCCCATCTGTAGCAACCTTAACCTGAGGCTAAACTAAACTGAAATAGGCCCATAAGTAATTTTTGCAGCAGCAGATATCTATGTTTATTGTAGGCATATTGTAATTTTGTTTTTGTTACCATCAAACATATATAAATTTACTGTTCCAAAATATTTTTGTATTTTTTATCTATCCATGTGAAAGGTTAGCGCAACTTAAAAAAAAGAGGAAATGTTAATTTTTTTTTACTCATTAATGAATGCTTTACTATTTTCTTTTTTTTCTTCTTTTTTTGGTTTTCATATTCTAATAAAATAAGTAGTATACCCATAATGAGTGAGAAAAAGCAAGCGAATATTTTGCGTTTCTTTAGAAAAACTAAAGATAAAATAACTAATGAAAATAGTATTACTTAACAAAGAGGTGATCGATGAATCAGAGCATCCACAATCCTCGTCACGGTCAGACATCATTAGACAGAACATTAAAACTGGATTCGAAAAGAAAAAAAATATCAAGAAAATAATATTCAAACTACTTGAAATTTGGATTTATTCCAAAACCTGGTAGTGAGCTGTATCCACGGCCTCTTTGTATTATCTGTTCTGAGAGTTTATCTAACGATGCCATAAAACTTTAAAAACCCGAAAGACAGCTGAAATCAAAACACCCAGATTTAGCTAAGAAACCACTTGACTATTTTCAAAGAATGCGCGAAAATATGCACAAACAAGTAGGTCCTTTAAAAAATATGATTGTTGAAGATAAGTTTTTATTAAAGCTTCCTATCTGATAGCACTTCAAATAGCGAAAACTAAAAAAAAAAGCCATATATGATTGGAGGAAGAACATTGTGCAAGCCTTGCCTGTTACAAGCTTGTGAGGTTTTTGGGGAAAAAAGACCTGTACAGAAACTGAAAGTAATTGCTTTGTCTGCTAACACTGTTAAGCGCAAAACTGAAGAAATAGCTGAAGATATTGAAAAATCAAGTTATAAAAATGGTAAAAAATTCGCCATTTTATTTAATTCAACTTAATGAATTTACAGAAGTATGTAACAAGGCTTTCTCCTTTGTTTTGTGAGTGTTAAGTGTGAAGGAGAAAACTACTTTGCTCGCTGGCTTGCTGGGTAGAACAACGAGCTTTGAGATTTTTGAAGCCCTTGATAATTATTTCTTGGAACAACTATGACTGGACATCGCTCAGAAGTTGTTGCAAAGGTAAAAATGTTAGTCACCCAGACTTTCTGTCTACACACTGCATTATAATATCGTAAGCTTCTTGTGGCAAAGAATATGTCTCCAGAGCTACACCACGTATTACGAGATGTTATTAAAGTCATAAATGAAATTCGATACAAGGCTCTTAACTCTCAAGTATTTGAAACTCGTTGTGAAGAAATGGGTTTCCAGTATACTCATCTTCTTCTTCAGGATGAGGTGAGATGGCTTTCGAGGAGCTAAATACTGATCCGACTGTTCGTCGTGCGTGAAGAAATCAAATTATACTTTCACCAGTGAAATAACCTGGATTCAAGAACTCATGTCTAACGATGAGGGGGTAACCAAGCTTGCGTACCTGGCAGATGTTTTTTTCTCTGTTAAACTAACTAAACGTATTCTTTCAAGGACAACTTAGGAACGTGTTTACAGTACGAGGTAACTTAGATGCTTTTAAAAATATATCACTGTGGCAAACGCTGTTGGCAGAAGGACATCTGCAAACGTTTATAAATTTTAATGAATACAGGGAAGAGAAGGATCTCAGCAAGTGGTATCCATTATTCAAAACTGACATATTTTTTTTGTTTTATTACCCGAAGACAGAATATCCTAGACATGGAAATATGTGGATAATAGATCCATTTTCAGCAAACATTGAAGATTGCAAAAAGCAAAATTGTAATTGAACTTTCAACAACATATTTATGCGAAAAGACATTTTCATATGTAACAGCAATTAAAACTCGCGGTCTCGGAACCGCGATACTCCGTCGTGCAGTGACGTCACTGGAACCAAAAATCCACAAACTGATTTCAAACAAACAAGAATAAATAT
The DNA here is from genome assembly GCF_044657685.1 of Stegodyphus dumicola. NCBI lineage: Eukaryota > Metazoa > Arthropoda > Arachnida > Araneae > Eresidae > Stegodyphus > Stegodyphus dumicola. Next base: position 88,949,194 of record NC_140772.1, on the reverse strand, counting down.
CACACTAAATATGTGTTATACTTAAAAATAAAGTTTTCCTTTTTTAAATAATTACTCTATAACTTTGTTACCTTTAATGGGTGCATTTGACATTAATAAAATAAAAGTTTTCTGATTACTATTATAGTATAAATGTACTTACCTTTTCTTCTAAATTCAAATTAGTGGCCGGATAAATATAAAATTATACATTTAGTGGTACATGAAGTTCTAAAGGTTTGCCAGCGCTGTTTTAGACTGCATAATTTACTTTTATAAGATAGGATTTACAAACAGTAGTATCTAGTATCTACCAAATATATCTTGGTATGAGAAATATAGTTAAATATTAACATTTTCTAAACAGTTATTAATTTTTATATATTGAGAATCAAAGTTTCCCATGCAATTCACAATCTATTTTGCATGCTAATGATTGTGAATATTTCTTTACAATTTTCTTTAGTTCCACAATTTATCTTTTGTCATCTCATTTTTCAAGGTTGCAGGTTCAGGAAATGCCATTCTGTTATCTTAATTGTATAAAAATTGCACCGTTTTTCCTTTTCTTTTTTTCCTTTGCCTTTTTTCTTTTATTTCTTTATTTTCTCTCTCTCTCTCTCTCCCACTTTTTTTTTTTTTTTTTTTTTTTTTGATAATTTATAAATTCCACCTTTAGTTGCGTTGGATTTGTTACTAAACTTCTTGCTAAAATTTTATTTTTCGCGAAGACGAGGATAACGCATTCTGGTTTATCTATTTTTTATTCGACAGAAATCGACATAATTCCGAAATGTTGTCAGATACTTTGACTTTTTTTTTGGGCGATAAAATATCTTATAAAACTTTTCTTCTATATTTTCATATTTGATTTTACATCTAATATATTTTTAATTATATACAGCTTATGAAATGTTAATCTAACTTTATCTATTAATATTAGCGGATTATTGAATATATTGTAGCGAAAATATTGATCTAACCTTATCAGCCTTATTTGAATCGGAACATGTAAACAGTGCTGTGTTACAAATGTCAGATTTTACAGGAGCAACACAAAACTATTCCATACTTCCCAAAAATATCAGAAGACTCTGAAACACGTGGATCCTAGTCACATCGATCTTATAATTTTTTGTTGCTGACTTCAGACACATTTTTATGAGGAATAGGATGCTTTCTTGGTGCTCCTGTAAAATTTGACTTTTGTCACATAGCCCCTTTTTACATCTTCTGATTCATCTATTTTCGCAGAAGATTTTATAATTATTTATTTATTACTTTAAAACTACAAACTCAGCATTGCAAAAATTTAACTGATTTGCCCAAAAATTTCAGTCTCTGAGTTTTATCTTTATGATGCTATGCATACTTTTGCTTTCTTTACCTGTTTTTGCTACTACCATTTTTTACTGTGATCCTGAAGTATACGTCTCAGAGAAAGAGAAATTAATAGCGGGGAAAAATTGACTGAAAATGAGAAATGTCTGCCAGTAAAACTTCATTTTAGGCAAATATTCATATTTATCTTTAAATTCTCATGGCAGTAGCTACCATACCGCAACATGTTTAAATTGAAAATTCTTCCTTTTAAATTCATTTCTGTTTATTATATCATAGTATCCTCGACATTAGGCTCAGCACATGTCTTTTGTGCTCACAGACTTGCACGTAAAATTAAATATAATTGTAATAAGTTAAAATAGCACCTTTAGCAAAACCCACTTGCAAAAGATTCTTCATTCTAGATAACATGCAATTTTCTTGAAAGGTCATGTTGACCCTTTTTTTGAATTATATATAGTCATATATTTACATATATACATAATATGTACATACAGTATCATCGTATTTTGTGCATTAAAGACAGATAAATAACTGCGGAAATAGCATTATAGTTAAAGAAAAGGTAAAGAAAAAGAGGAAAAAATGGCCATCGTTGGACAGTATCGAAAAGTGTAATTTTATTTTCACACTTCATCATTGTTATTCAAGTCGCTGTAATGTGGATTAAGTCTAGTACTTAATTATATTTTCAGTAATTCTTTTGTAAGATTTCGTCTAGAAAGTGTTGAGAAGAAATTTCCCATAAGCAAAAAAGCTATTAAGTTCTCGCATTACCTTAACTATAACAGAACACTTATTTTTGATTAAATTAAGTAAGTATAAAACATACATTCCAGGTTTTTTAATAACAGATATTTTTTATTCTCGTCCATCATAATAAGGTATTTTTTGCGGTGAAAATACATGGCGGTAGCTGATTAAATTACGACTGCTTTAATTAATTTAAATGTTTAAAGATAAAATCTAAAAGAGCAGCTGAAATAATAATCTTATATGTTAGTATACAGTTATATAATTAATTATACAATTTCCCCGTAAAGCATTTATATAGGTTAAGACCTCTTACTGTAGATTGAACTTAAATACTGTCCTTAAAAATCTGTCATTTAAGAAACTTACATGAGAATATAAAAGCTTCTGTTAATTTTTAATAGTGTTTACAGCAATAATTGTCATATACCGCAATTCAAATTTATCAACTTAAAAATATTTCACTCACGTTTTGACTTTCATATATATATTTCTCATTAAAAAATCTGTTTCAGATGTTGTAGCATTTTTCTGTAGGTGTTGAGAGTTAACATTTAACATTACGAACATGCAATAAAAAGTGTATTTTCTGTGATAGTTTATAGACGAAGATATATATGCATATACTTTAATTTGCATAAACAATTCGTATATTTAGAGATTTTACGAACGAGTAGATACAAATTCTTCTTAAAACATACTTTTACAACTCCGATGCGTGTAGTATGTGATAATTTTCGAATGTCTGATTCAGAGATAAATAAAGATAAATTATTGTGAAGGACTGAATGATTTCCATTAATTTCTGTACCTTTTATTTTAATTATTAACATCGACTGACTTTACTCACAGGTACATTCAAAACTTTAAATTCATTTTAGTGAAACTTTGGGAAAATATACATTTGAAACATAATTGAATGCATTATTTATTCCTCCACGTTGTTTAATTATCAAAGTATACTTAATTTTTGCGATGCTGCATTTCTTGGTTTTTTTACAGTTCTAACAAATAGTAGGAATATATATTACAAGTGATGTCAATACGATTATTATATTGCATTGTGCTATAAAAATATCAGATATTGAGTGCAAAAGTATGTATCGAATGCAGGTTGCGCATAAAAAACCTTCTCCGATATAGGGACAAGTAGCGGCCTATTCGGGTAAACAATCAAAATGAAATTTCAGATATCGTTATTTGAAGGCAGGCGCTCGAGTTTGTGATGATTTAAAGCAAAAGAGATCTCTCAGTTACGAAGTGAAAAATTCAGAGTTTTCGAAAAGAAGGACTTATGTTTTCCCAGCGAAAATTGATCAGTGCATTGAGAAACCATAAACAGCGTTGGAGCCATACACATTATGATTAAATTGCCGGCATAAAACATTTTCAAAGAAGAGCATTGTAAAGGACCATTGACAGCAGAGAGAGGAGGTGCAATAACGCACTTTGCAGACTTCCCCGAAGAGTTCATTTCCAAAGACATGAAAACATGCTCCATCACAATTGCTCGGTATACAACATTGGTTGCATGATTTCACTACCTTACACATCGCTACATGGGTTCGAAAAAGGCTATACCAATACTCTGAAGAGTTAGGGGAGTTATCTCCTTTAACTTTGCAGTTTTCCCCGACCTCACTTTGATGGATTTCTGTTTCACAGGTTATCTGAAATCTGTGGTGTACACATCAAATCACAAACTCACGAGATTTGTCAGAATTGAAAGATGCCATATGAAGTTATACAGATTTCTATTGTGATGTTACGCTCGTCATTGTTGTCAACAATCATCCCTATGCAATGCGTTATCGTCTGCGAAGGTGAGAATGTTGAAAACGTGTAATTCCAGTAAAAGTTATTTTTCGTCTCCTCTCTTGGGTTGTCAGCCCACCAGCGCCTAGCGGGAAATTCGCTGTGCACTGGTAGTTCTGTCCGAAGTTCGAATTCCGCAAACGGGGTGGCTGCACGGACCTTTTCGTGGTTTTTCCCATGTGTAACGTCTATACGAGCGAACTTCCCTTAGGAAGTCCCCCACGAAGGCTTCCCTTCCCTTAGGCAGACAGTCCTCGAGGCTTTGACGTAATCACATAAACCAAACCAAATCAAACCTCTTGTGCTATCATCGGTCGTTTACAAAACTTTTCTTTGCAAATTACGACGACAGTTTTCGTCATACGTGTGTCGTTCCAATGGCCTCTATTACTTTTCAATGCACAAGGACAAAAAGGTGGGTGCTGTCATTCGAAAATGTGAAAAGTTTTCTCTCTAACTGTAACTGTAACAATTCTATTATTTTAAATTTCACAATCGCGAGCTCATACCTTCAAATAATATATCTAAAATTTCATTTTGATTGGTTCAGTTTATAAGCCGCTAGATTGAGCGGATGGTGGGTGAGCATATAGACCGCTAGTAATTCATACATCGGGGAAGTTGTTTTATTACCCTGTACTTAACGAAAGCTCACTATTAGCTTTGTAGGAAAAAAAAATTATACATATTTAAACTTATAAAAGAAACATTGAAGCGTATGATACAGGGTGATCAGCGAATAAGCCCTGATTTAAAAATTAAATATTTCCACAACAAAAATCGATAGAATTGTGCAGTAAACTGTACATTTATTAGCAAAACTGTAAAAATGGTGTACGAAAGTTTAGAAATTTAGTTTCAAAAATTGTTAACAGATGGCACTCTGTACTGAAAACTCCTTCTCTGAAAGGAGTAAAAAAAAATAATTAAAAAAATAAAGTGAAGCAACCTTTGCAATCAAAATAAATTTTTTTCAAAATGTTCACCGTTTGAAACAATGAGGTGGCGTAAACGAACAATGAAATTTGGCATCACGTCTTGCAATGTCTCGACGGAAATGGAATCACTTGCAACACCAATCAACGACTCAAGCTTATCTAGAGTAGCAGGATTGTTTCGATAGACAGCGTCTTTCAATGTGACCTACAGAAAGAAGTCACAAGGACTCAGATCGAGAGAATATGGAGGCCAAGCTATTCCTGTGTCAGTAAATTGAGGATAATCTAACGCAATTACTCTACTCCCAAAGTATTCAGGAAGAAAGTGAAACACTTTATTTGTTCGATGTTGTCGAGCCCCATCTTGCAAGAACCAGTCGATACCCAACGCTAGTTGAGTGCTGACAAATTGTTCCAAAATTGTAACGTAACGTTCAGTAGTTATCGTTTCTCGTACGAAAAAGGCTCCGATAATGCCTCTGGCGCATACCGCAGCCCGTGCCATAACTTTAGGCGAATGCAGTGCTTTTTCTTCACACAAATGAGGATTTTCGGTACCCCAAAATTTCCAGTTTTGTTTATTAACGATTCCATTCAAATGAAATTGTGCCTCATCTGGGAACCAGATGCAGCATCGGGTCCAACTGGAACATTGAATCGTTTTTGAAAACTGCGACGTGTTGCCGTAGAACTATGTTCTAATTAGTGAAATTCCAGAAACAAAATACACGTTGTTCAATGGAATACATTATTTCACTTTGTACGCTAGCCTCTTTTCACTAGCCAACACTGATCACTTTCGACTTTGAAGCACATTTTAAAGGCTATTGATAGGTCATTGCGATTAGAGCGCCATCTGTTAAAGATTTTTATAACTATTTTTTTTTTAACTTTTGTACACAATTTTTACAGTTTTGCTAATAAACGTACAGTTTACCACATAATTCTATCGATCTTTGTTGTAGAGATATTTAATTTTGAAATCAGGGCTTATTTGCTGATCACCCTGTACATATCTCCTTCAATGGATTTACAAAGCTTAGTAAAATTTATAGAATTTTTGCTGCTCTCCACCAGCGCGCTTTTCTGCGGATTTTGTAAATGATCACCACTTTTATCAGAGAATATACAATCACGTATTTTGAACAGGATCCAGTCTGCACGATATCTCTTCTGAATGTTCTTATACGGCATATTAGATAGATTAAGAATTTAATAGCATTCATTTATATTGTTTCAGGGAATATTTATTTTTAATTTTTAATTTCTGTATTGCTAATTCCTACATTGATACCAGAATATTGATACTTTTGTTCTTTGTTCTGAAGAATGTCATAAAGAGTTTCAAGAATTAATTCTTTTTAATATCTGATTGAGTCAAATAAACGTTTCCTCTGGCATTAGTGCTTTTCCTTTGTTGAGTTTCTAAAGTAACTACATGTTAACACGTTTTAGAAATATGGCCAAAACGTATTTATACCTTCATTTATTTAACACCATGTAATAGCTTATTATATAAGCGATGGAGACAGCTTTCAATTGTTAACGCTTCCATTCTTCTTTTAATTTTAAAAAGAATTGCTGCGGTTTGATAAAGATGCTATTTTGTTTCGGTTTCGCCATACTGGCTCAATGGTCTTGACATTTCCCGATACAAGGTCCATCTGAGAGATCTAAAATCTTAGTTGCCTCTAGAATTTTTTGTTTCTGATTTTTGGAGATTTTTATATTTTTACCCATTGATAGCTTCCCTAAGGTCTGTTGCCTAGAGCCCCTAAAGTCTACGTTTGATTTCCTGGAGTACCTTAAAACGCGCTCCGCAGTTTCGTTTCCCAATAGGTTGCTACTCAAGTTGCTGTATTCAGTTCGTTGCTTGATATTCTGATGTTATGGGTTAGTTTTCTAAAGAGAAGACATCTGGTGCTGTGTTTATTGTTACTGACACCCATTTCAAATTGTTCTACATTGCTTCCGAATTTTTGTACCCAGACTTCTCTTTGCAGTTTTAGTTTTTGATAGAGAGATTTTTAGATTTTGAATTTGAGTTATTGCCAAATCACATTTTTGTTGCTAAAATTCTCCTAAATTTCTGATGTATTTTCTCTTTCTCTACCGCTTGCCTTCGCGATGCAGTTGTAAGCACGTCTGGATAACAATCGGAAAAATCTGAGTTTGATTCTAGGTGAGAGCACTGCACAGTTTTTATATTTACTGCTTCGAAATAAAGTGTCTCATAGCATGTAGTGACTTGGGAAAAAGGGACCAAACAGTCAAATTCTGATGGTTATCGTCGACCACATTTTACCTCGGGCGCCACTTGCAACATTTTATTTAAGAGCATTCACTAAGAATATTATTTCGGGGCAAGAGACGTAGAAAATCTTCAGTATTCGAAAGCCGAATCTCCATATTCCTGTCAGACGTACTTCAATTACACTACGATGATAAGCGATAAGGGCACAGAAAATAAAGTATAAACTTGCGCTGACATATATTAGTTGCCCAAGCAGTACAGAGTTTATTGACGCTGACTACGATACTGATGGGCCAGGGTTTGAATACTGGAGAAGGATATATGCTTGTAAGCGTAAAGTGTCTCTGCGGCAACGTGGCGCTCAAAATACACAGCAAGACGAAAGTCATTTCGACAGATTTTGGTAGGGAAAGAGGGGTAGGAGACTGTCGAATCGACCCTAGTTTTTTTCCTCAAAACTGGGGTTCACATGAGTAGCGGGACTCACCTGTATGATCAATGTTAAAATCCCGGGGTCCCGGCCACGCCTACCCGTACCTGCTGATTTACATTACTTCTCTTTTGATACACAACATTTGCTACAATTTATTATTTCGTCCAATTTTGCTAATTTCTAGTATTTTACTTTTAACATGATTGTACAGTAAGAATTCAATTATTAGTTCATCGAATTTTTAGAAGTGGACAATGTGTAAACTATATGATCTGGTTTTATATTCATGATTCTACACACAGATGGTAAAACACCAAGAAGAAGTTGCAGAAGTGCCAGGCATGCATCCATTGTGCCTGCATGTGACAGCAGTGGTAATGGGAAGTGCTCCTTCAAGAAGTGCAGGTTCCGACCGCACATGTGCCACCACTCAAAGGAAACACCGCCGTATTCTCCACATATTTGTGTCTCATCTCACTGCATCTGCAGCAGATATTCGAGCTTTTGTTGGCACAGCGAACTGAAAATTGGATTACTTGAGGGACAGCTTTGAGCCCGACGCACTGTAGCGTCCATACGATACCTGGAATTTCAACGGTGTCAAGATAGAGCTCTTTCGAGGGCGAAGTGAAGATCTGTTTTCAGATGACAGCTGTCTATGTGCCAGTGATGGCCGTATATTTGTTAGAATGAGGCCAGGTGAACTCTTAGAACCAAGCTATCTGCGGCGTAGATAAGTTGGACCTACATCAGGATTTCGCGCATACATTGACAGCAAATTTGTGCGTCACACTGGTGATGTGCTGGTTGTTCTACCATTCTTAAGCAGTATTCCAGGGGGCATTTTCAACAGCATAACGTCCCTCACGGTTTCTATTACCCAACATTTTCTACAGAGTTTCGACATGTTGCTCTTTAGCTTTCGAGATAATCAGTCTTATTCAATCGTGCACGTATGCGACATGATTGAACTACAAATCCAATGTCATCCGTCCACAACCAGCATGGGCTGTTGCTGATTTGACAGACCAGGTATAACATGTATGGAAATCCATCTGACAGAATGACTTGTAGGTGACAAACGGCACAATTGCAAATTTGCATTCAATGTCACGGAGCCTACAGCAGTTATTAATGTGCCACTATTTCATGTCTGAAATGACTCTTCTCGCACATGCATTAACTTGTGGCCTCGAAACGTCGATTAAATAAATAGGTTTTATAGGCAAACGTTTTATCTGTATTTCATTCGTCTAAATTGATTTCTTCTTGGTGTTGGAATTTCATTTTCCATCAGCACATATGTATTAGAGAAAGCTTTACTGTTTTGAGCATTATGAAAAGATAAGTTTGTATATCATGCCAAAAGTTTATTTTCACTACGCTCTTTAAGTTCAACAAAAAATCAATTCTATATTCACATTGTGAAAGCAGTAAACAGAAACAGAAGGTTACTTTTTTATATACAGTAAGGAAAAGTATAAGATTGTGATCTCCTGGAATTAAAAAAAAATAATTAATTCGATAATGAGAAATCTCTCATTAAATGACACCTTCTATAATTAGTATGCTGTTAGAGACACCAAAAAGAAATATTGTAATCGAAAATTGACAGCTCTGTAATTTTAAATCCGAAAGCCAGTTAACAGTATGTTCCAGAGATGAGTCAACTGATTTAAAATCCAACTGTAGAAAAAATTCCGATAAAAAATAAATCTAAAAGAAATAAAACAATAATAAAGAATTAAAAAGAAGAATTCTATAGTCTACTGAGAAAGAGCTAAAAAATGGGAGCCACTTTGATTCTTCTTAGCCTATAAAGGAAGGAAGAATATGATAAACAAATAAAAAAAAAAAAAAGACGTTCTCTTGGAGAAAATTGCTTTCGCCTGATCCTGCGAAAATGCAAAAGGATGGGACATGTAGGCCTGAAGAACAAATCCGAAAATAACGGGTTTTTGAGGGAAAGGGATAAAAGGAGTGTTGTAAAGGGATGAACCGAACCAGAAGAAAAATATTAAAGATACAAAACAAAGATAAAAAATATGTATTTTGCTCGAAAAATCATTTGCTTAAAAGGGTGGAGGACGAAACTCAAGAACAAAATGCCTTCACGAATAATAGAAAAACTTTTGTTCGACAGACGAAGACTAGAAAAGAATAACTTTTAGAGAATGGATGTAATGGAACTCATATGCGACTGAATTTCCTCCCCTTCTTTTCCTAGGAACACATAAGCTGAGTTATCCGTTCTGGAATGGGTGACCATGAGGTTGTAACAACGTTTTTGCAAGCAGCCACTGTTTTACCGAAGAGAACGACGGGTTTACTGTTTTCCACTTCAAAGCTGCAAAGGTAAGGATGGAATATTTTATGAAATTAAATGTATCTCCACCCCCATTTATTTTTCTAACTGCAAAAAAGCGTAGTTTTCTCAAATCCACGCAAGTTTTCAAATTCGAAAAACAGAAGCTAGTTTATTTTATTTATTTACTTACTTTCTTGTCATTCACGAGCAGATAAAAACGGAAATAAATCGAATGCCATCGGTTAAAAACAGTAAACTTAACTGAAAACGTTATACATAGAAAAAAAAAGTAATACAAAAAAGGAGAAGAGAATCATGTCCCCGTGCATAATATGATCCCATCACTCACTAAAATTAAAAAAAAAAAATGTAAGAAAGGAATGTGTTATGCATAGTTTTTTCAATATGTGTTTGATTCGCACTTGTCAAACATTATGCAGCTATGTTTCTTTTCATTTTGCTTTTATTGGTCAAATAACTTAGCACTTTGTAACTCTTAAAAGTTACTTTCAAAAGTAACTATTTCTAACTCTCTCTTTTTTAACTCTTTATCATTAATTAACTGCAACTCTTCAAAATCTTGCCTTGTGGGAAGATACGATTTCATTTCTTTAATTAATATCATTCATCTAAAGCAGATATCAAATAAGCATAATTATATTATATATAGAATATAAATATGATGATTGCAGTTTAAAAGTTATTCTTTTAATTATTATTATTTCATAATTATTTATTATTTCAAATATATATTTGTATTTAGACATCAATATAAATAACTTTAAGGAGTCAACTATTGATGTACATATATTCTTGCAAATACGTATAATGTGCAAAACAACAGAAGAGAATCGGATTGCAAACGGACACATTGAACACGAGATTCCGAAAGATTTTGGTCCCTTCTGTAGGTGAGTGTTTTAAACAGGTGATAATATATTACTGAATTTATTTATATTCTTAGAAATGTTGGACATTAGCACAGGTGGTCTTTACAAAGAAGGTTATCTTGACGAAATGATTCGTTATATTTATTTTAACTTTTCGAAGCCTGATATTGTTCAAAATTAGAATACAAGTCTTGTGTAAGTGTCTGATTTTTACTATTATTACTTCCTTGCACGCAGTAAAGCAAGTAATGCAATCGTGTAAAAGTATCGGGTATCATATTTTAAATATCTGTTTTTAAAGTTTCAGACGTCCATTCCATTTTGACCTTTCCCGAATCCATTTGGACAGTTTTCTTCTGGGACCTCTGCCCGTAAGCACAGAATAAAGGACTCTTTGTTTCCAAAACGGATTATAATACAAATTCGAAAAGAATTTTTTTTGTACTTAAGACGTCACGAAAAATACCTTTCTGCTAGCCCTAAAAATGACTTTATGCTAGCCTAGTCTTTATGCTAGATACACACATATATACGTATGTTCGAATGTACCTATATATGAGTGTAAATAGCATAATTCAAAAACACTAGACGTAGAACGTTGAAATTTTGTACATGAAACTGCCATAACATCCAGTTGCGCATCTCCCATTTTTATTGCTATTGGCAGTATCAAACGTATACTATTGGTATTTCATCATTATTTATTACATTTATATATATATGTACATTAACATTCTTACCTAGCTTAAATTCCTTTACTCAGCCTTTATATTCGCAATCCTTGGTTGCAATGTCAAATTTGAAAACAATTACCTTTCGACAAATAGTGAAATCTAACTTTTAATATGGCCTCTAGGTTCTTGTACTTACGTTTTGGAAAATTTTATACTTGTTATAAAATATTTAAACTTGATCTTCCGTAAGACAAAAACTGACCGAGACATTTAATTTCAAAATTTGCAATTTTTGATATAATTTTCAACTTTTTTGAGGAAAATATAAGTTAGAATAATTCGAGGATATAAGTTTAAATGGAGTGCAGCAAAAAATATTTATAATTTAACAGGCCGTACGGGGAAAACCATGTGGCGTCCACATAAAAACATTTTTTCATTTGGAGGTTATGCATCATTTTAGAGCTTAGCGATTTTGCGTATCTAACACTCCTGGATTATATCAAACGTGTAAGGTATCATATTAGTAAATCAAGCGGGGATATTATGGCTTTTAAAACAGCACATTATCATCAAATAAAACGTTTAGCTTTCGACAAAAATCTATAAATATGAAAAATGATACAAATGTTTTTGTCCGATAGCCCGTGCTAGAATAATATGTGAATTAGCTAGGGTGAACCGTTATAAAGACCTTTCTTTGTTTGTTTGCTATTACATGGCAAAATGATAACAAGGACACTATGATAAAAAAGATTTATTTATCAAATAATATACTAGATTTGGTTTTTGAAATCGAAGCTACGAATTTAAGTTTTCTTTCCTAATTTATTTTTAAATATTGCATGATCGCATTTTGTACTTCAGTATTTAGCAAACAATTTTTATTTCGTTTCCGACTATTTTTAACGAAGTTGTATAATTATTCTTTTAATTGAAAAGTTTTGGTTTTATGAGACTCGAAGGCTATCTGCCTAAGCGAAGGAATGCCTTCGCTATGGAGTTTCTAAGGAAAACTGGTTCGTATACACGTTTTACATGAGGAAAATCACGAAAACGCCCATGCAGCCAGCCCATTCTCGAGATTCCGACCTTTGACCGAACTATCAGTATAGAGCGAACTACCGCTCGGCCGCTGGTCAGCCTCTTTTAATAAACATGTGTATCAACGAGTTTTCTTCAATGTTCTCAAATTATGGTCATGCAAGAATGATTCGCAAAATAGGTGTCGCGATCCATCAGTGGTTCGGAAGACAATTTTTGGTAATTCGCCAAATGTTTTCAAGAAAATTTTTATTTATGGTATAGTATATATTTACGTGTAATTAAGAATTAATTTACCCTTACCAATTTATTGACCTTATATATATATATATATATTACATCATAATATTGCTATCGTCTTTATGGAATCTGTTTCAATGCCTTCACACAGAGCAGAAGGGTAGAGAGGAAAAATAATTTGATAAACTCTGGTCTGTAGCAATTTCAGGAATATTAGTTTCACAACGTGTGGCTATCTGTGAATGCATTAGATCTTTTATAAATTAAAATTGACAAAAAATATTATGTTTAATGCTTTAGAATAGTTTCCATATAAAGTATGAATAACATCTCTGCTTTTTCTCTTCAGAGGAAAAAAAGCTCTAACATTCTCAAGATCTTCAAATTTTATTTTAAAATTATCTATTGTATCATAATGAAATTTGTGACTTAAGGATCAACAGCTTTCATATTATGTCTGAATCTTCGGATATACTTCCTTTTTGGTGTATCTTAACAGTGAGAAATACGTTTGGCTTTGATAAATTGCAACCAGGATTAACAATGAACTAAATTATAAGACAGACCCAATTTCAATTAAATTTTTATTTTAAAGTATAAATTTTAAATTTTCTTACAACTGCAACAGTAACCCCATGAGAAACTTTTTGTAATACATTTATACAAAATAAGCAAATGCATCGAGTCATTTATCTAAAATTTATAGATAATATTTTAGTACGTCATAAATGCATACATACACTAAAAAGAATTGATCATTTTCCTGGAATTATAATGCCATTAAAATATGCAGGAATTTACTTTTAATCATTAAAAATGTAGTATATACCAATGAAAATATCATTACGAGCACGTCATTTAAAACAGAACAAAAGAAACTTTAGGAAATCTAATCGTTAGAAACTTTTACGAAAATTAGATATACAAGTATTTCTATCCTTTTCAAAGGTAACGGAAGATCTTTGAAATAATTTTTATGCCGACAAAAGCAAAGAAATTCTGGGAGAATTAAAAATGATTACTTACATTCTTCAAAGAGAATCTGAGAGTTAACATAAAAGCGTGTTGTTTGCGTAACTTCGCCATTTTTACATAAAAACTGAAACGAAGTATCATTCATCGGCGCGACATGCTTAAAAGATGTAAGAATGTGTAATTACCATAGACATTTATCATTCCTGTCAACTCCTTATTGTGAATACTGATGTGCGTCATTGCACAAGCTCTTTGAATTACTGAAATTCTTCTTTCAGTTGCTTTATTTCTTCTGTTGATTGTGTCATGTTTCCTATTTTTCAAATGCCAAGCCTTTTACTCGAGCTTCCTTCTTGTTCATGTTGTTGAACGCATATATTGTATTACTTAATGAACGCATTGCTTTTCTGAAGTTAATAGTATGCCAAAAAAGGAAGATTTAAATATTAGAAATCAGAATCTTTCTATTCTTTCTAAAGAGATTGATGATCATTTAGTTAGTTTTAAATTTAGATTTACCAAACTACTATTTGCAGTCATAAGCATTCATTTCACTCTAAAACGATTTTGCGTTATCTAATTAAGGAAGTTATATATTGCATAAAAATTAAACTCGAAACATTTAAAAATTTATATTGTTACGAAATGTACAAGCGCGTTAAGATAGCTTCCCCGCAAAGCAGGTTTAGGGTTGCCATTTGGCCTATATTTCGTGAGAAATCGCTCATTTGGTGACAAAATTGGCAATATGCCATAGACAGATGGAGAACCATCTGGAACGAATTTGGCCCAGAATGTTCTCTAACGTAAGCCAAAAGCTGTATAAACCCTGCTAGTACGCGGAGAGTCAGTGCCTAGTTAAGAATCAATGAGCAGGTTTCTCGTAGTCTAGTTCCGAGTTGGTCGCCGAGTGAATCGAGAGAGTCTCTTAGTGTATCGCGAGTTAGTGCATCGTCGAGTTTTTTCTTAGAATGTGTTGAACTCCGAGAACTACCGAGCTGAGTCGGGAGCTGTACTCTAGTCTATCGTAGAATACATCCCGAGTTGTAGCGTGGAGAGTCTCAAGAGTACGTAGCGTTCCGCGAACGACCGAACAGAGTCGGGAGCTGTACTCTGTTGCTTTGCCGTGAAGCTGTCTTCACCGTTATAGCCTGATAGTCTGGAGGCTGTGTCGCTGACTGTTTCAGCACAGCACCTTTATAATACTTCTTTTATGACTGTAAACGTGATTTTGGAGCTGTACTGAGTAATAATGGCTAATAAATTGTGTTTCTATACTTCATCGAGTGTCGTCGTTATTCACTCCAAATCAAGGAACCCGTACGTACGAAGAAAAACGTAACAATATTAATAAAAATGCATTATAGTTTTATTAATAGGCTATTAATGAAAAGTTTTATGAACCAGACTTAAAATTTAGAACTATATTTGAGCCTTAATATCTTACTTATCCTTTACCTGATAATGATTTATTTACAGAAAGTAATGACTTCACTCAAAACACTAAAAATGTTTTTTACTTGCGTCATAAAATATCAAATATAAACGTATTGCAAAATGTTACTGCAGAACGTACAAAATCTATACAGGTTTCTCTCAATCAGAATAAAACTATAATTTAAATTTACGTAAGTAGTATAGTCAGTTATTAAGTATGTATACCTTAATTCCCGTGTAAGAAGTACATTGTGAGGGTTATATTGTTTTACTAATAGTTATTTTAATTTGTTATCCTTTCTGTCGTTTCTTCTTTCTTAGCGTCTGAAATTGAGAGATTATCAATGGCTAAAATTTCCACCTAAACAGGTTTTTCAAATAATTAAATGTTTTTAACTTTAAAAGTGTAACGTTATCGTGAACCGTAATTTCCAAAAATTCATTCAATCGATATAGTCGCTGTAAAATTTGTGAATTAACATTTTGGGTAATTTCAAATTACCATCAATCTTTTGGTCACGATTTCCATAGATGAAATACTTAAATTTCAGTTGGTAATATGAGAAATGGATTTCTTTAAATAACGGTCGGCTTTTAGACTTCATTATTTTTATTTCATCATTACATTCTATAGGAGTTTCAATATCTGACTCTAATTGATAATCACTTTCACTCAAATTTTGCACTTTTTACCTAAATTATGTAGGTCTTTTTCTTTACTATTTAACAACTTCGAAGAATTTGTCAGCTGCTCTTGTTTTCTTTCTTCTAAATATTCGTCTACATTTTTAATAATTTGAGTTGCAATTTAAACGTCCTCATTTGCTTTTTGTTTATTCAGCGTGTTCTATTCCATTTTAGTAAATTAAGCAGTCTTCGCAAAAGTGCTAAATTCGGATGTTGCAAATACCATTTTCAAACATTCATTAGATTTTTCTCTCTAATTCGCAGCCAGTGCATCACATTGTGAAATCCGTTGAAATCAAATCAAAACAAAGAGAGAACCAAAGAGCTAGGTATATTGTATGGGATGCTTTGTTTTTTTCATCTTTTATTTAAAATACATATGTTAGGCTAAAAGCTTAAGTCGAGGTACAAAGCTTCAAAAGAGGGACCTTGTAGTTCTTTCGAATATTTCGAACATTCAATTAAACAACACACTGTAACCTGAATTCTAACCCAGAGAAGACTCATCTTTATCAATTTAAATATTAATGGTGCTACTTTGGTAGACGGTTGTACGGATTTTTGGCGATTTACTTTGGCGCAATTGTTGGCGCGGTTTTTACAAACGTCAGCCATCTTGAAAAACGCTGTTTTTACGCTTAGTAAAGTACTCGAAACATAAAATAAATAAATAAATAAATAAATAAATAAATATCGTTAAAAGTAATCGATTAATTTTTTGTTGAAAATGTCGTTTTTTAAGATGGCAGGCAAGTGTAAATAAATACATTTACTATGAGTATAAAATACTAAAGTAAGGTTATTATTACTTTCATTTAGCAAAGAAGAGAATAAAAATACCGCTATAAAAACATTTGGCCAACGTTTAATTAGATTAAAATATTACTGAAATTGAATATCCAATTAAAAACCATCATACCAGCATTTAAAAGAATTAGAATATTAATAAATTCAAATACTTTAAAATACGTTATATAGAATATAATTAACATTAAAACATATGGACAATACTTATCTCAGCAATTACTGAAAATAGTGTATTATTTTTTTAACAAAAATTGAAGTATACAATTATAAAATAAAGGAAAATATGTACTTACATTTTTTTGAGTATTTAACCTGTTGTTTATTGATAAGTACCACAAAAAAAATCAGAATCATAATTTAGATAACATCTTTGAAGGAATTCGAAGATATGAATTAAATTTTAAAACGGCGCGGAAATGCACAAATTGTCAGTAACCAATCAGGGAGCTGATTACAGCTCGTTAACGAACAAATATTCTATAACCAATCAAAGCTTACGCTTATCAAAGCTTATTACATCACGGCTAGAATTAAAATTATTTAAAAATTCATACATAATAAAATCATTTTTTAAATGCAAAATTAAATTGTATTTTAATATTTAACAGCCATAAACAATGTTTAAAACATTAGATAAATTTATACATATTAAAAGGAATTACTTTTAAAGTAAGGTGACGTCATTGATTACATCATCCACAACATAAAATTTCATAAAATATGATTAACAATAAAATTTTTATTTCAAATAAAAATGCAAAATTAAATTGATTTTTAATATTTAAAAGCCATAAATAATATTTTAAACACGGAATTTATGCACAATAAAACGCATTATTTTTTAAATAAAATGACAACAAAGTATCGGTTACCATAAATAACTTATCCAGCAATGGGTTTACCATAAGTTGTATTACTCGCCAAAGGAAAATCGCCAAGAAATCGCCAAAATCCGTGCAACCGTCTACCAAAGTAGCACCATATTAATCATCATTTTTAGTCACGTGATCAGATAGAGATTAAAACCAAACAGATGGGCTTGTAACGCCATCCTTTAGCAAAATCAACAAATATTTCAAAACACTGCATTTTCCATGAGTATTTTCCCTAAAAACACCTATGTAAGGTAAAGCCTTATATATGTGTTTTTGATTAAACTTAAATAATCTAGGAGAATGGAATACAGAGTTTGTTGTTAGTAAATAAAATACTCAGAAAGTTCATTTGACACTTTGTCATTTGTATATGATTATAAAGATTACCTAGAATTAGCATTAATAAGTCTTCGGTAACCGTATTTGTCTCTTCCCATTTAATGCATATTATTTATAGCTGGTCTAAAGCTCATATTTACCAATACGGAAGAGCAAAGATGAGTTTAGAAATTGCTTATCATTGACTATCATATAGTAAATTATAATCGGAAGTTAATTCTAACCAAAGAATTCCTTTTTTTTATAAAATATTATAAATCACTAAAAATCATTTGCTTAGTTAAATATTTGTAAACCTATTCTCCGATTGAACTTCAGTTAATTAAAAATACGAATGTGTTCTGACAAATAATCCATTTCACTTAAAAGAGAACTTTATTCTTAAGTATGCGGTGGAAAACTGATAACCCACTTGAACGTTATTGAGGAGATAAACATTATTATTGATATTTATATTATTATTACTAACTACTTGCTGTAAACTTTCTAATATGTACAATATTTTCATATATTCTTTTGATAGCACACAGATTCAGATTCATATACTCCTCTGAAAGTACGCAGATTCACCGCATGCAAATATACAGTTTGCGTGCAGATTTCCGGTAGTCTTAAATTGATTTAGTGAACTGTTGATTCTCAGAAGTTTCGTTTTGCACAAATTGTATTCAAAATATCACTTAATTGTTTTATAACTGATCTTATACTTTTCTATGTGTTGATTGATCTGTGTGCAAAACAATTTAAAAAATTAATTAAAAATAAATATTAACTAATAATAACTTCAAATACTTTATTTTTCTGGAATGTATGCCTTCATATTGATTAAGAAAAACGTATTATACTGCCGTGTTAACCAAAACTCGTATTAAGTTGGCCTTTATGTACACAAAACGGACCCTAAAGTAGACTAATTTTTTAAACGGTGGCGCTAGAAATCTGGATTTCTTCTTATAGTAGATAAAATCAGCCACATCGACGAATGGATTAAAACCAATTTTAAATAATTTACTTAACTTCAGTAAAACAAAATTCCTTATTTTTTAATAACAAGAACTATCAAGAATTACAAAAACTTGAAATAGTTGTGTTTTACATTAACTGAGAACTTTGCTACAACGCTTGGAGATAAGAAACATAGTTATGGCGTTAATAATGGAATTTTATTACGAAATAAATTAGACATGTAAAAGAATTTAATAATATGCTACTGTTTAGTACGTCTTTTATTCTCCACTTAATTTACCAGAATCCAGTAATTATTCCTCTAAGTTTAATTAAAAGTTGCCAAAATTTTATCAAACCAATTTGATCTGAATCTTCATAGAGTTGTGTTACAACACTGAAATATACTGTAATAGCTGAATATAAAACGGTATTTTCTCTCTTAAAATGCCCTTTTGAAAATTGTATTACACATCTGTAAGATTTTTAACACACTACTGAAGAGAATTCAGCTTCTCTCAGAAAAATAACAATCTCATAGTCTCATAAAAATAACTTTCAGTTTTGATACAATTTTGTAACTCTCTTCATCGGTTTCTTTCTTTTGATGACTTAAACATTTGAGGTAAGTTTTCAATTTAGAAAGACTGCTTCCACTGTTTCCTTCCGGTTCAACTCTGTTCTCACAATATTACTTAAATGGAAAATACCAATAAACTTTCCTCTCTTTTGGTTAATAGTTTCCGAAATTCTATAACTCATTAAATGAAACATAAAGGAAAAGAGTCTAACTCTTTAAGTGGGCACTTACTGTAATTGAACGATACGCGTCGCTAGGTTTTCCTAGGAGGAGAAAATTCATTCTATCAAACATTCCAGTGTGAAACATGTAATTCCTTTTTCTCTTTTTCCTTTGAATATTTCATTGATGCATGTGAAGATAAAAATAAACCAAATTTTTTAGTTTTAGTGAACACTTTTGTAAGTATTTGCTTCACCCTTTTCTCGAGAGAGAATAAACTCTCTCTCTCAAGCTATAGCTAATTTAATATAATTAACTTACGAGATACTTAGAAACGACAGTGTTACTAAAAAACAAACTTCGTTATCAGTAGAATATTATTATCTTTTATAACATATGACTCCGGCTTTGAAATCAAATTCTCAGGCACAAAAGGAAAAAATTAAAAAAGAAAAGAGCTTAAAGATTTGAAAACCGAATTAAATACATCTTATTTTATTACGGCTGACTTTTTGTAACGTTAAGCAATTAAATGGTTTAAATTATGAGTGTATTAGAGGTTCTGCTTATTCTATAATTAATATAAAGCAATTAAGCATTTTATTTCACGAAACATGTTTTTAAATCTTTGATATTCGGTTTTTTATCTGCAATTAATAATTTTAGCTTGATCCTTCTTCTTGAGTAAAGAGAATTACCAGCGTTTTTAATTGCATAACGATTCTTCAAAAAATTAAATTACTCCTTAACTTAATTAAATTAACTGTTACTTTCAGATCATGTGAATAATATTTTTTTTTTATCTCTCGATAATTTATCTTACAATTTTTCAGCTAGATTATGAGTTTCGAGCTCTACCAATTATGTAATGACTGCAGATTTTAAATTAAATATCCGTTTAAATTTTTTATTTAATTACCTACGAAATATTATACGTTTAATGAATCTACTTTATATGTCAAAATGGTCAACAAGAAAGTAAGAATAAGAAAGTTTGTCTGAAAATCTAACTTAATTGCCTATAAGGGGCGAACATGGTTCATGATGCATGTTTTTGTGTTTTTAATCTGGCATCGACAGGATGAAAATTATGTAATGGAATTGAATAAACCTTGAAACTTGTAACCTGATATGTATGTTCTTTGCCTTTTAATCATGTTCTATTTTGAACATAAAATAATATTTCTTGAACCCTGATCACATGGAACGTTTTAAATTGTATTATTAAAAATATATGCTGTTAAGTAATTTAAGCTGTCCATTACATTAATAGCAAACTTCAACTAAGTGTCCAATTTTAACTTAATTTCAAATTATTTTACGTTAAAAGCTATCGAAATTTTATTATAAATCAGAAAATTTAAGTTTTCCTGTTTTTTCCTTTTCTCTTTTTCTTTTTTAAATGACAGATTGTTTTCGATTTTGGGACGCTTGAGAGAAGTGCGTAGTATTGATTCAGTTAAATAACATATATAACATTTTTAATTAGCAATGGCAATTGGTAAAAACACTTTAGTTCGTACAGTATTTAGATGCATGATGTAGTTTTGTTCAGAATTTTGTTCAGCATTTATACAAATCTATTGAATATATTTTGATTTATATATTGACCTCTGATTGACTCTATATGCAGCTACTGCTCTTTTAAGGCAGGTATTTTTACTTCCTTAACTATGCAATATGGAGTTGCACTGTATAAGGAGTTGCACTGTATAAACTGATTGCTTTTGTTAGAATAATGTCTTTTTGGTCTTTGATGAAAGATACTGTTAATCAATAACAGTGATTCTGTATTTTAGGTCCTTAAGGTCATTTTGGTCTTTTGCGTTGTTATCGTTAAAGTTCTATGAAATGTCGTATTGAATCAGGTTTCATTGTTTGCAATTTTATTTTTGATTGTATTGCACAATTTTTGATTGTGTTTAAAATCACATGATTTTTTTTTTATAAAAGGTACCTAAAATTTTGCATGGATTAATGTTGTATATTGTTAATATAGTATGGCTTTGTTCAATGGTTTGTACTCTTGACTAAATTGAAGATTAGTTATTTAAAATGTCTATCGTCCCATTTTTCATCATTGAAGTAAATTTCATTTAATGTTGTTTTCATGGTATAGTGTATTTGTTTTGATAAAAATTGATATTCATGAAAATTGTCTATATTTTTTATTTACTTAATGCATTGGTAACCTTCTAATGTAGGGGTCATAGCATTATGCTCATGCATGTTCATGTATGCAGTTTTGATGTTTCCTTGCATGAAGATAAGGTTGATTCACTAGGCTAATGTTAAACATTGATTTTGACCAAATGTTATTGTTTGCATTTTTGTTTCCTGTTTGGATTGTCCCATGTTTGACTTAAATGGTTTATCTTAGCATTGTCTTGATCTGGTATAAGTTTTTGTTGTTATGTTCTTGCGCATATTTCTTATGTCAGAGATTTATCGTTTTGCTGGCAATGTTTTTCTGGCTGGAACTGATTATGATATTTTATATTTAGAGTAAGTAGAATTGTCGCAAATTTATGGGCTCATGTATCTGTATACCGTAGGTAGGCGATTTCCTTATTGCCACTGATTCATTTTTGAAGTTGGAGTTAATAGACTCTATTATTATTTTTCTTCTATTATGGCATCAAATCTGAAATTTGAAATCTTCTGATTACTGTATATCATGACTATGTTACTTATGTTCTTGAAGGCCTTGTATGCCACTGTAAATGTATTTTGCTTAGTGATAATAAGTGGCTTCTGGAGGCAGGGGCTTTAATGAAGAAAATCATGATTAATTCAGAAGTGTAGAGTTGATTGACAATTATGTGGGAAGCAGATTAATCGAGTTCATTCAAGAAAATGACAAGTCCCGTTTATCGTGGAAGGAAAGAAAAATTGCTGCAGCAAAATATGAACCTAAAACGAAACGGTCTGAAAACACAAAATGCAAAGGCGAAGAGAAAATGGTATCAGATGATATTATTGTATACAGGAGCTGTTTTCATTCGCAACGACAGGTAATTTACTGCATGTAATCCAGAATATACAAGCAACTACTGATCGGTTAAATGTAAACTGCTCATCCATCAACTGTTAATGCGTCTGCTAAATGTAAACATAAAGCTACAAAGATACAAATTATATGTAGAGTCTTAATCTTTTACTGGTCATTGACTCTACCAAAAGACAGGAGTAATGCAGAAACAAAATGCATGCGCATCGTGAAATAAGAGAAAAACATAGACGTAGATAGAAAGAAATACAGAGAGAAACACCGTGCGCACATGCGTTCGAGGGGAAGAGAACTTAAATTAAATATTTAATGTTGGTAACCAAATGAATTTATTTTTCCGATAAAACTGCTTAAAAGTACATGTACACTGTTAAAAGTACTTTTCTGTTAATTATAATATTAATCAATCCCTTTTCTTATTATTTTTATTTGCCATGGAATTAATCGTGGTTTTTAATTAACAGTGGAATTTTCCCTGGTATTACCTTGGAGAACTGGAAGTTAGTTGCCTATATAAGCCACGTAACTGAAATGACGATTTTACCAAATAACTGAAATTTTGGGAAATGGGGAATTTATATTTTGAACTGATATAAAGTTCAGAACAACGTCCAGAGTGAATATGTACTAAGCTTACTAAAACCTCAATATTTTTGTTTAATTCTGGTATATATATATATATACTATGTGTGTGTGTAATAAAAAATATGAAAAGGACATAGCAAATGGTGATGGCGTAGCACGC
Organism: Stegodyphus dumicola; assembly: GCF_044657685.1. NCBI lineage: Eukaryota > Metazoa > Arthropoda > Arachnida > Araneae > Eresidae > Stegodyphus > Stegodyphus dumicola. The sequence continues at coordinate 88,925,960 of NC_140772.1, read as the reverse complement.
AGATCCATAGTGAAGAGGAAGAATTCTAATTGTGTAGAATGCTAATATATTGATTTCACAATTACTAAGAAACTTAGCAGTCGAGAAGAATTAAATTCAATTTTATTTAAATTAACATTTGTGGCCACAATTCGCTTGGCACTCTAACCGTGCCTGTTTTCAGAAGATTCACATTTTTGATAATGACTGCTGCGACAGTAACAGAGCCCAGCGAAACAGCGTGGAAGAGGCAGCCCACGTAGAAGCTAAAGTGCGCAATTTTCCGATGTGGAAGCTCCCCAACAGAAAGTTTTGGTTTAGGTTTGAAAGATTCCAGTTCTCAAAATTTTTATTTCAAGCTTCGAATTAACTACGTCATCAGCATTACGCAAGCCATGCAAAGGATTGATCTATAAATGACGCAGTCGAGAAAGGTTATTATGATAGAATAGATAAGGCGAATTAAGGGGTTACCGCTAGCTTAAATTATAATTTTCATTAGCATATTTTTATGTTATACACATATGTATATACTATATACATTTGGTTTATTAGTTCTATTTATAATCTTTTTGTCATGTTTGAGTTAAGGCATTTGCTTTGTAGTGTTTTGATTGTTGCGTGTATATCTTTTACTGCTCGTATAATCATTCCTTTATTGTTGAAAATGTGGAGAACTGCTGACGTCGTATATCAAAATCTGATAACTTTTATGACGTATTTCGTAAGACAAACAAAAATTGCTAATCTAACGACACTGACTTTTCAAACTTTCTATAGAGTATATTTGCAAACGCATATAATAAAGCTATGAAAATTTATTGAAATATCTTTCCACTAATAACCTATATGATAAATGTAAATGCCATATAGTGATTAGCCCGTTATATAGCCATGGTGTATTCATCTACGTTCAGTGGGGTAGCCTTCATCATGTTGTGCTACTTACATTTTATGCATTTTTATAGAGGAAATACAATGCATTTTTAGTTTGCGTATTCCAATATGTTCGACCAATATGTTAGTTTACGTATTCCAATATGTATCATGTTTCTAGACGTGTTATGGATATCACAACCTTTTTTTAAATAAAGACCTGATTATTATTTTTAGTAAAACGTTTTGCATTCTGGGAAAATGTACGATATTGCCATGTTAAGTGAAATATTTTTTAAAAAGTGAATTTGAAGTATAAGTCTAGAGCCCAAGCTATCCAGTGAAAAAAAAAAAGACACAGCTATGTCTTCATTAATTTAATTTCTTTCTCTTATACATAAATACAAATTCCATGTAGCGATAATTTCTGATGAACACTGATTTCACTGCAAGCTTCTCTACTATTTATCACATAGAATATATTTTGTTTATAACAAGTCTTTCAAAAACTATGGTGTTTATATTTCATACTTTGTTGTTCTCTTGGGATATCAATTCTTAAAGTTCTACGTTAGTGTAACTGAATTATTTCAGACCTAAACTGGAAACTGCATATGAGGTTTTCAAACCAAAACTAAAAATATAAAATCATAAACTGTGAAAGAATTGTGTAAATTAAAATTTTTAAACTTAAAATTTAATATTTTCATATTTTAAAATTTTACATTTTTTGTAACTTGAAACTTTAGCAATAAACTTTCCAAATTGTTAAAGTATCCCCTCCCCCAACAAAAATAAAAGATTTCACGCGAAAAATTAACAAACTCAACAATGATAACTTTTTTCTTTACTTTTTTCTACGCATTTAAGATATCATGGAGGAACGCCATAAGAAAGCAACAATACATTATTTATTTGTAATACGTTTAATTTATTTAAGTACAAAATTATGAAACTTGCTGGATTCTTTCCCGCGTTTATAAAACGTACATCTAAGTTATATTAAATAAAATCTGAAATAATTTACTTAACATTTATTTAATTTCCAGACAGTTTCTTCTCGCCTCCAACAAAAATATCAAGTTTTAACGAAAGTTTTCCGCCACGGCAAATATCGTCTGCGCGAACAGTTAACGTTGGCATGTTTAATAATATTTTCTCAAACGATTTTTAGCATTTGAAAGAAATATTTCCTTTAGAACCGTGTGTTGCAAAATTTGTAAAAAAATATCGTTATTATTAAGTACAAGGTGTCTGAGATGGAACTATCGCAATACCAGATTAGAACCATCATTTACTTCCAGTTATGGAGCAAAAAGTCAGCTACAGAATGTCACAAAATCATATATACATCTTTAGGCACTAATGCTGTATCATACGTACATTGGCCAATGAATTAGAAAACCTTTGAGATTTTCATTTGAATGAATGCTAGGGATAAAGTTTGCAATTTTTTATGACGTGGGTTACATACACGTGGTTAGAATGCTAGTATAAGTAAGGTGTAAGAGTGCGTTTCCCGATGAATGAAGTAATATAATTTGAAATATAAGTTTAGTAAAATACTAGTATAGTTTGAAATATAAGTCTAGTAAAAGTAAAATGGGAAAAACGACAGATCTTTCACCATTGAAAAAATGCTTATTTTTGGTGCCCATTTAGCAGGGGCCTCGATTTCCAATACAGCAAATCTCATTGGGTTCTCAAAAGGAGCCATATCAAAGGTTTTTAAAAGTTGGAATCGGAACCCACAATCCTTCTTTAAAAAACGTCACTGCGGTTCCAGCGCAGTTTTCTAAGAGGATCATAGTCTCTTAGACTCTTAGAACGACGCCGAGAATGATCGGCGTCGTATCAGACGAAGTGTACGACAGAACAGAGACTTTACTGTGCTTCAACTGACACAGATCGTCAGCCAAGACTCTTCCCAACAGATTTCAGCTCGAGCCATGCGCAGAGAATACGAATGCATAGTCGGGTGGCTGTGAGAAAATCACCAGTTTCTGCCGGACATGCAAGAATTCCTTTACAGTACTGTCGGGAAAGAAGACACTGGTCATCTGGGGATTGGAAACGGGTAATATGGTCGGAAGAATCACGCTACACCTTATTTGCACTGATGGAAGACGTCGATTTTGGCGAGAATCCCATTAAGCCATGAATCCATCTTGCCTTACTCGCATTGTGCAAGGGTCTTGTGGGAGAGTCATGATATGGGGCATCTTCTGCTGGCATGGAAATGGTGTCCTGGTGCTCCTCGAGGGTAAAGATACAACCATGAGATACCTAGATATACTGGCAAATCAAGTGCACCCTGAAATGTTGAATTTTTATCCTGATGGCGACCGATACTTCATGGACGATAATTCAACTATGCATTGTACCAGAAGTGTTCAAAATTGGTTTGCTGATCATCACTCTGACTTCCAACATCTTCTCTGGCCACCGCATAGCCAGGATCCTAACCCCATAGGTGTGAGATATGGTGGAAACTGACAGATCTCTCCTCTTCCATTTAATTTACAAGATCTAAAAAGCTGCATAGCCAATGCATGATATTCTCTGGATGTAAATGCAGTCCAGAAGCATGTAGACTCGATACACAAACAAATCAGAGCAGTTATCCGTGCAAAAAATGGTCCAATAAAATATTCATCTTGGGTTTCTAATTTTTCTCCAGTGTGTGTATGATACTCTGAAGGTTTGGTAGGAAAATTCAAAACAAGGACATTCAAGCAGAGCGCTCTGCCGGCCTATTGATGTTGATTGAAGCCGATTGATGATCATTGTTATTGATGTTGATGCTGAGCCACATCCACCATATAGCCCCGACATCACTCCTTTGGACTTCTACCTTTTTCATACCTGCAACACTCTTATCAATTTCGAGCGCAAGCAGGTTCAGGTCCCCCTTCATCTGAAACAAAGAAATCAAGTTGCGAAAATGAAAGAATCCAGCAACCTCAAGGATATATGTACCCTGTAAATTGATAGAGCCTTGACTAAAATCTATTCCAGACATAAGGTTGTTGCTTTTCCTAATGTGGCTCGCACTTGTTATTTCTCTTTAACTTGACTTTTGCTACCGACCTGCATTTTCGAGAAAGTTCTTTCAGTTTGAATCCTTTGCCACTTCGATTAGTATACTTACATACTAGAATAGTTTGGCATTTTCTGTACGTGGAAGGGAAGAGGAAGAAAATTTAAACGAACTGATTATTGTACTGAAACGTTTAATATACTCACAAAAATTGTTAAAAGTTCTGTGTCTACCACATTTCTTGACAGCAAAATATGACCTAAATTCTCAACAACAACAAAAAATCCTTATGTTTCAAACACACTCTTCTAATCGACGTTCAACAACTTCTAACAGAGTTGTGAACAACATAAGCGTAACAATCATTTCCTGAAGACGTTTATCCTTTTCCTGTAATATCTTTACATACTATACCTTAGTTTTGCCTTGTCTTTCCAACTGCCTAGTATAACATATTTGTCTTATTTGCAAAATACGATATGATTCTGTTCTCCATATCAAACGTGTAAGAGATTTTACAACTTGATTTATTCAAATGTCTATGGTTCTTCTCCATTAAATCATCAAACATTCTATCACTCGTACTTCAACTCAAAGCATGGAAAAACTATTGTTTTCTGAGACAAGTTACCAATTTAACATTTATTTATTGGGAAAACAAGCATTAGATATTTGGCATCATCTAATTCATCTTGTACTTACTCAAATTCCAAGAAACCTAGCACTTGTTAGATCCAGAGTGAAAGCAAAGGACTGCAGTAATACGACTGACAGGGACTCCACGAGCTTCTGTAAATATGCTGTAGGCAATGCATACAAGTCTTACTGCTTGAAGTAATGTAATTCATGTGATACTTGAGCTCTTGGGTTTCTCTGTTCAATAGCGCATTGCATAACATCGCAAACGTGTTATATCACGTTCAGATCTACTAGGAATCTAGAGGAAAGGCAAAACTCCTAAATCAGTTAAATGCTCTTGTAACCATAATACGGCGTTCCGACGCTTGTGCATAGTGTACTTTCCTGTTGGAACAAGCCCAACCAGTTAGTATAAGAGCAGGATATGAACGTGTGTATCGCATCAGAAAGATGCGCACATGCTATTGATCAGTCATATAGGTTTATGGATATTCCATATTCCAAGGGTCACAGCGATTTTCAGCTAAGGAAATCCTATACATTATGGACCTTCCCCAACCAGCCAGTGAAAATAATTCAATTTGACAAAGTGAGATCCATAGCTCTAGGCTTATCCTTTCAACTTCCCTCTACAGTTGGAAACGCTACTCATTAGATCATGCTGCTTATTTCCAAAAGCATAAATGCTCAGTGTCGGTGCTCCCAATACCCAAGCGATAGTACCGACACTGAGTGGCTAAGCGAAACACATAGCTGTTTCTTGTGCAGTCATCAATGGGTCACGAGTAGGCTGTCTTCGGTTAGATTCCATATACTGGGTATCTTGAACAGCCCAAAGGATGATGCTTGTTGAGTACGCTGACGCTGCGTTGAATTCCAGTGGTACGTGCCAGAGTGAAACGGTTCTTCACATAATTTTGATACTATCACAAGAAATTTCTTCTGGGAGCTGACGATGGTGACATTTTCTCAATATCATTTTACAACTATACGAATGTTCTTAGATGGAAGGTTGAGCGTAACGTTTGTAATCATATCAATAATCTCTCTTACAGTGATAGCCCGTGAAACTGAAACATAATTTAGACTTCATAAAAATTTTGCAGATCTCAGGAACGCCAACAATGAAACCGCACTGAAAAGTGCTTAAATCCTTGTTCTGTGGCGTTCTTACGCCGTGAAGAACTTTCATAACTCGTGGGAATGACTATCACTTTATATACACACTGGCGCATGCAATGGAATATATGCATAGGAGACGCTGCTATGAAGTTTGCTAAATTGCTTCTCCTCTGTACGAATTTCTTTGACATTTGAGAGTATATTACCGAAGCCACTTTAACTACTCCTTAAAATACGCATTTTCTGTTGATTTTACGAAATGCTGAAGAGAAAGGAATATGATATTTAAAATACAAACTATCTGTTCTAAACATTGGCATATCATAACGCTATTAAACTAAAGCTAAAACACATTTACTTAATATTTTCGGAAAATTCCTATTTTTAATACATGGAAAAGCAAAAGAAAACAGTGTTTCTTACTAATCTCATTTAGATTATAACGAAAAACTGCCTTTTTTATTTTAAAACTATGAAAATCTAATGCAAGTTGTAAGATGTAGGTATATAAAGAAGTTGAGTTTAAAATATAGTCCTGTTTCTGGAAACAATGTTTCTGCAGAACATTGAAACAAATTTTCCAAGCGAACTTCGGGATTTTCAGGGAGTTTTTCATACGTATAATATTAAAATTATTTTTTACCATCTCTTCCAAAGTAAATGATCATGAGAATAAAATTTGTTCAAACATGTTGTAGGGTTTATATTTATTTTAACTAACATTTATTTTAAGCTATCTTTCCTGTCAAGCCTTTACTTTCCCCTAGAATTGCCAATGCCAGAGTATGTAAATCGTAGTAGAAAACGCAGAGTATTCAAACTTTTAGCAGAAGTAATTGAGTTTAAATAGAAGTGAAACGAGATTGTAGGTGTGCTTCTTGAATCACGAGCGGGAAGGTTGCTTGGTAGAAAGTTTAAGAACCGCGCGTTTCGGCCTGTGTGCCTATTTCGACAGTTCGTTGAATCTTTCAAATTCTTAATCAGAAAGTTTGCTGAATCTCAGCTGTATCTTAGAACGCGGTTAAGATAGTTACAATTATAGAGCCTCCTAGATAGTGACTTCGTTAGTTATGCATCCTGTCATTTATTTTTAGTTGTACTTTTCTATTTTTGTTTAACCGCCGGGTCGGCGTAGTTTGTGAGCGTCAAGTGTACGCAACTGTGATTTCTAAAGTGAAATAAAAAGGGAGTTAAACCCTTCTTAAGAATCTGTGTAATTTCCAGTTCCTAGCAGTCACTACTACTATTGCTGACAAGTTGGGGCCTCCCAACATCACAATGTGAAAGAACTTTGTATTTTTAATCGATAGACTGTAGACTAACTTTATTGGCACTTATAAAAATAAGTTACATTCTCTCCCAAACCAATCTATTACTTTATTTCTGGCCATTAAACTGGAGTATACATAAAACTGGTAATAAAGGTTCTTGATGTTCCATAGAGAAGACATAGCTCGAGCTTGAAATTTTCCTTGTGGATGTTGTTCTCTGCTTTGAATGAATCTTGTGGATATCATTACCGTTTCTTTTTTTAAAAAATGAATTATTTAGGTAACTGAAGAGAATTCAGAATCATTACGGCCGCCCATTAAATGGTTAATATATTGTCTTTATACTATTAAGCTCGTAAATGTTTGGTGGTTTATGAATGGTACATAATGTATTTTACTTATCAAAGAATGTTGAAAGAAAATATGAAGTCTTTGCTACTAAACAATAAGATCATATTTACAAAATGAGTTAAGGGTACTATTACGTGCTTTAAAGGACTAAGAATTCAAACATTATTTCTAAATTGCTCACAACCATCAGACAATGTCGTAGATTTATTATCATTCTACGTTACATTACAAGACTGTTAAATGTAAACTTAATGCAGAATTCATATGTATAGCATGACATCCAAGTATGAATTTGTAATATGGAAAGGGAAGAAGTACACATGAATTAATGTTTTAAGTAATTCCTAAGCAAAGTATGGAAGATGTATTACAAGATTTTATTATCGTGCGGAAAGGAATTCAAAATGAACTAATAATATCATTACACTACTCCAGTGTAAAATGCTTAGTTCACTTTCATGATGGCACGTTTTTGCACGGAAAAATATTTTTTTTTTTTTTTTTTTTAAAGTGGCGTGGAGTTCTTGTAACCATCGCCAATAATGTACCATATTTAATGCAACTTTAAAATTTTTCCCACTATACCGTTTAACAGTCAAACTGAATGAGTCAGTGTACTTATTAGCAATGTTTCCATACTCATTCCGTCCAGCTATAATGGCAGCAATTGATGAATTTAATTTGTCCCATAATAATAGGATCAGAAAAATATAGAACGCAACATTTATTATCACAAATCGAGATTGAAATAAATAAAATAAATTTAAAATATTACTATTTACTCATATTACTATTATACTATTATAAATACTATTTACTTAAATATCACTATTATATTTTTGAGCGTTCAGATAGTTTCTGGATTTTTCAATAATTTCGTACTGCATTTTAAACTTGTAAGTAGTATTCCTTGGCTGCAAAGCTTTGCTTTTTCTATATGCGCAAGCTTAAATTATTGAAGTCATTGTTCTTCACTGCTTACAACATTACTTGTTGAAGTAACAGAAACGTATTACCAGTATTTCGGGAGAAACATAATGAAAGGCTGTATTTAGTACTTTTATGGTGCCACTTCTACCAAAAGGAATATGGCTAACTATTTCAAGTTTTTGTCCATCTTACATATCTTCCATATTACCTCCATTGCTTTGTTTTTCCAAAAAATCAATATTAGCATAAGTTTTACCTTGAAACTTGTTTTCGGAAAAAAATTGTTTTGAAATTTTTGATGCGGTCATTCCGTTGCACTTAAATTGTTTTGCAAACGTTGTTCCACGTTTCTGCAAATATTCCTTTTTCTTTTGATGCATAAGAACTGAGAAATTGCATCTCGATCTTTGTTTGCAAATTCTCTTTTTTTCAATCATACTTTTACAGTATAAACTGAAATAAAACAGTTGTTTTTATCAGCAGATGAAATTAGAAAAATAGGTATAATTCGTAATAATTAGGTTAACCTAAAAATTGAAAGATACGTCAAAACAAATGGGAGATGTCATGAAGCACTGATTTCTATTGAAGGCTTTGCGATGTTATGCTATAACATAAAGCTACATTCGCAAATCATTCCCGTTTAAATAATCATTTGCTACTATTATTATAAGAGAGATAGAGCATTTTTCAGTTGTAACAAGATTATCAGTAAGGTATATGCCATATGAATGGCGACTTCTATACAGCTGTTTCATTGTTATGTATAAATATATCTGCTATATTTATTTATTTTCCTGAAATATCTTGGTAAGTAGTATTCCCAAGCTTTAGCTTAATTAAAACTAATCAATCAATCATGAAATAATTTTCCATAAAAATGAGAATGTGAGGCATCTACAAAAAATAAAACACTTGTTTGATATATTGATTAATAAAACGCTTATTAAATCCATTAATAAAATATTTATGTAAGCTATTAATAATAGCAAGGGTCTCAAAATGCGTGAAATTTTCAAAACGAGCTTCTCTTAATGAGTGCGTTTTTAACTGCGTAAAATCCACACTCATTTTGCACGTACGTTGTAAGCGACATGTTAGGGAACAAAGGATGCTGAATAATACGAACTTTATAAAATACTGGTTTAGTCAATGTAATTCGGTTCCCACGAGCCGTGAAACGCATTATGTGTTACTTCCGTATTCAAGCGAGAGCTATTTGACATTCTGTTGTATACAAGACAATATAAAATGGGTTAATGAAGCTAATTACAAATCTAATATATCAATTGTTGTCGTAAAGCAAAAGTTTGAAATAACGCACTGTCGCCAAGAAGCTTTTATATTAAACACATAGTTTGTAAAGTATGCTTTATTCATTATAATAGTTAAACCTTAGTTAAACTATCAGTCACTTCACAATTTTACGTTTTCTCCCAGAAACCTTAATTATGTAAATGACATAAATTTAAGCAGCTCCAGAATCGATGGTTATTATAGGCGCTTGCTGGCTAACTTTCATTTTATGTGCAGTCTTACTTGTCACTCTGATCTTAATCCTGTTTGAAATCGCTAATCATTTCTTCTGTGTTATATCCTGAAGAGGTATTGCTGGTGAACACTAAATTTAGTTATATATTTTTGACTGAGAACTTTAACAGGTGTAACAGGAACGTTAAGGTTCTACCTCCCTAATTAGAAGGTAACTGAAGTTTTTGTAACAACTTTACCTGCCTGAAGTATAATTAGTGGCCTTCATTTTGAAAGTGCAGTTATTTCTGATCATTTGCAGCAAAATATTGCGAATAAATTTCATGTTTTGAGATTTCAAATTGCATTGTTATATTTGTGTGTGTTGAGTATGTAAATATGATGTTCCGAGATTACAAAGCTTTCCAGGTAGACTCAAAATTCAGCTCGTGTTAAAAAATATATTTTGCAAGTTCTCATTAGTGTGGCCTATGAAGTTCTAGTAATTTAATAATAATGGTTAACGAGCTTTTAGAGTTAAATTTAACTGTCATAACAATATTTCTGTTTTGAATTAAAATATTCGTGTATCATTATTAAATGGGTTACAGCCAAAAACAGCGCGGCAAAAATATCGAGGGAGAAAATGTTGCGGAGAAAACGTCGTGGTAACAAAACATCGTATGAGAAAACGTCCCAAAGAGAAAGCATCGCAGTTCTAAAACATCGTGGTCGAAAATAAAGCGGTTCAAAAACTTCGTAGTTTAACATCGTCATTGAAAATATCTGAAAAAAAAGTACCTAGAAATCATGGCATGACCACAACATCGGCACACATGCGTTTTTGAAATCCCATACTGACATATTATGTAACTGACTTTCGTCTTAACTAACAAATCGACATTCAAAAATTGATTGCACGCTATACATGAAAATGTTAAGAATAAACGGAAACAAAACGATATACAACTTTCACTAAAAAATATCAAATTAACAAATGTGAAACAAAATAATTTGATTATTAACTTAGTAATTTTTAAAGAGGTAACCTCATGCAGTTATTTATTTCTAAGCAATTTTAGACTGCATTTTTCATAAAAAATTATCAGTAAACTTTATAAAAAATTGTTTATTAATTACCTTTGTTAATTAACTATTTAAATTTAAAATTATATTTAATTCTATAAACTGAATTAATTTTCTAGTCATTTTCAATTTTTAAATGCTTAAGTTTCCTTCTTATTTTTTTGCAGCAAGAATTTATTAGTTCGTTCAAACATACGAAATATAGAAGTAAAAGTGTATTTCCTTCTTGCGCTCCCAAATCATTATACGAACATGGAGTTACAGCTTTTAAAACCTGAAAACGCATGTGAGCGATGTTATCGTCATGCAATATTTTGTAGGTACTTTATTTTTTACCACGATATTTTCGACTACGCTATTTTTAAACTGCGAAGTTTTTTTAACCGCATTATTTTCGACCACGATGTTTTATAGCTGCGATGTTTCCTCTTTGCTTTCTTTTCTCCCACAATGTTTTGTATCACGAAGTTTTCACCTTGTGTTATTTCCTCAGCGCCGTTTTCGTTCGCGATGTTTTCGGCGGGCACCCATTAAATGATAATGGTTTAACTGCAATAAACCCAAAAATGTATTGAAATAAAATGCTTTCGGTATTTTTTAGTAGCTAAATACTAAATATATCTTTATCCTGACGAGAGCAATATATGCATTGAATAAGCATAAAAATAAAAAATAGCATTCATCTATGCATTTAATTAATCTAGAACCCTGTTTTATTGTACAAATAAATAAAGCACCTTAAAAGCTTGTTTTTGTTATTTTAACCGTTGAATATTCAACGCTTTTTATTAATTTATTAATTTATTTTACTGAGCATGATTAATGAGTTTAGCGAATAAGGAATTCAAATATTTTTTAACAATGATGCCGTGTTCTGAATTTTCACTAAATGATATTAAATTTGAAAACAAATGAGAGATTGTCCGAAGCAAAGCATTATGTATATTTTTATCAAGTTCTTTCGACCAATGTCTGTACCAAATGACCAAATGACCAATATCTGTACGTATTTCGAACACTTTAGGGAGGTGGTACTGAGGTTCGTATCCTTTTCTCCACCAAATACTTAGGCATGAACCTTTCAATAATTAACATGGTTTATTTGGGAATTAAGCAACAATATAAATTTCATACTTTAATACTTTTGTATATCTTTAGTGGATAATTATTTCACAGAATACTGTATTTAATTATATGCTACTTTATTATATGCAAAACACATCATCACTTGCATACACACGTATAACTACAACTACGGGCATTCCAGTCTCACTTCTGGCTTACAATAACTTCGCGCGCTCGCGATGCTTGGCGTTTCTCCAGCTTTAAATTTGATTACGATTATGTTCTCGATACATCACATCCCTCCCCCTTTATCAAAAGTTCAGTCTATTGGCGGGTCGTTGAATTCTGGTGGACCGACACAAAGGTTGTGACATAGTTGGTTTCTTTGGTAACCTGGTTGTATTAGCAACAGGTCCGGTGGTGGGAATATCCAGTGAATCCTTGGGCTCGGAAGACGACACAGACTCATCTATTCATCTACCTAGTGGCTTTTATCTTTGGGTGATTCTGGAACTCCACTCTTATTAGGCTGTTTGGAAATCAAGAGAGCTAGAGGTGGACGTATGCAGCCACCATCAGTTATGGTTCTTCCATGATGCATCTGATCGACATGTCGCCGCCATAGCTGACCATTTACATTTATAATGTAATGAAGCTGCCCCTCCTTGGATTGGACCGTTCCATAATCTCCATCACCTGTCACCTTGGCGATAATTTCTTACTGCCACTTTATCGCCAACTCTAAATCCTTGGTCTGCAAACACGTAGGTTCCTTTTCGAACTCTGTCTTTCACCCTCCTTTTGAGATATTCTTGTTCGAATTTTCCTCTTCAGCATTAGAATTGCAGGGCTCTGTAGAGTAGTTAAATATCAGAGCTTTTCTCTATACTGCATCAAAAATGTACCAAGTTTTTGTCTCAATGTTCCTGGATAATTTTGCATTTTTCTTTCTCGAAATTTGCCGGAAATTTCCTAAACTCATTACCAATACTGCACCCCCTGTATTCAGTTCCATAGCTATCGGTTTTCCTTCTATGTTCCTTCCCCCACACACCTGTACCATTGTAGACGCTTCCCTACTTTTAACCCACTGGAATTTATGCTGTTGATAGGAACTATGTTTTAATTTTCTAGATCTAACTGATTTTGTTTTGATACTTTTGTTTTGGAGCCACGGAGTTAGATTTACCTTTATTCCTGGCTCTAAATTCCTTAATTTATACTCTTTTGAGAGACAGAATTTGACTTTATTGAGGTCCAATCTAAATTTATTTCTGCAAGCCATTTTCAATCAAATATTGTATCAAGATTTTCTTTAACAGTATAAAGGTTTAAGTTTTTATTTTGACCTTTATATCCTACATTAATAGTAGTATATCCTAAAGGTCTTCTCCATTATATGTTTTAAATACCAAACTTATATTTTGAATTTCCTGAACATTTCTGGGTTTTGGGGCCTTTGCAATCGCTGATATTTTTTCATCAGTTTATAATTTAATAGTACTGCAGAAAGAACAACAATGGAATCTAATTTTAGCTTACACCCATAAAAATTGAACTACCATTTTAATTGTCTTTTTCTGTAAATGTACTCTGACTTAATGCATTAGCAAAAGCTGTATGAGTACCCATTCATAGCACCAGGCTCGTTTATTTGAGTTTTCAGTAATATTGCTGACATTTTTAACAGATAGCCAGTCGGTTTTGAGTCTTGTTCTCTCCGTCCGTACATTAGGATCATACGCTGTTACAACTGCCAGGAGTTCGTCACTATAGCAGGAACTCTTAAAACGCTACAGTTTGCGCGAAGTGTGGTAACAGCCACCCGACGAAGGAGTGTAGCTCGGAAAAAGTGAGTTGCACTAATTGCTGCAGTAGTAATTCTGAAAAGGGGACCTCTTTCAGCACAGATCACCCAGCTACTTCAAGTTCCTGCCCTTCTTCGTGCCGAAGGGCTCGGGTTCGAATTCCGAAGAAGGCATGGATGTTTGTAAATGTATAGTGTCGGTTCGGCATGGCAGCACTCTGAATATGCGGCGAGCCGAAAGTTCTTTCGTGTGGTTTATGGAAGGGGAGTGAGGGGATAGACCCTCGGATCCGTTCCCCGGGGTGCTCTACATCAAAACTGGCGATTGGCACTGTGCTAAATGGCACTATCACCTTAATGGTGCTCAAGGCGGTTGCCAAAGGCAGGAGTAATCTAGCACTCCTTGCCGTGAGGAATTTCGTGGGCTTGGGCTGACTACGTCAGGCAAGTAAGCATAAGCAACATCAACAACAAAATCAAATTTAGTTAACATTGCTTCGGGTAGTGTAAAATTAAGCTCAGGAGCTACATTCGCCCCAAGGATTGACACTGATCGTCTCTGGAGTACCCCAGCTAGGCTTGCATTCAAAGCGTATGTTCTACTAAATGTAAGGGTATGGTTCTCTCAGTGGCCGAGTAGTTAAGAGCTCTAAAAATTGGTAGTTCAACCCAAATTTCAAACGTCTGACCAGGCTGGAATCATGGCTGATTGACGTGGATTCCTTCCTGTGTAACATGAATAGGAGTCAGATTCCTTTAGAATGTCCTCCACATCTAAACGCATCTCTTCCCTCAGGGAGATACGTATGATTCAGGAATGTAAATATGATATTCTGGCGTTACAAGGCTTTTTAATTAGGCTGGAAATTAAGTTCGTATTGAAAAATATAATTTTAATGTGCTTATTAGTGTGATGTATGAAGTTTCTCTCAGTAATTTATTAACAATCGTAAATTTTAACTTGGAATGTATCCGTGAAGCTCGTGTGATTTGCGTATATTCAGACAACATAACCTAATTTGTAACTGCATACAGAAAGGCACGGAAAATTCAAATAGAACTGATATTTAAATGCAAATCCAAGATCCAATACAAGTTTCTTACGATCCCATTTTCTTTGAAGAAACACCATCCTATAATGTACATGTTAAGTCTGTATGCAGTAATATGGACATGACGAACAAATGTAAGGAACAGCATGAATAATATGTTTCAACGAGTAATAGAATTTTTCCATGAAGTAGTATAAAAGCGCAGCTTAAATTTGACTAAAAGTTTTAATTTTAGATATTGATGTACACTAATGGAAAATGAAAGCACAAGTCTAAGAAGAAATCAGTTTAGATGCGCGAAATATACGCACAGCATTTATTTAGATAACATATTTATTTTATGAATGTTTCAAGGTCACGAGTTAAGGTATGCGAGAAAAGACCCATTTGAAATGTGAAATGGTAGTATATTAATAACAGTTCCCACGATGTTGAATGCAAACATGGCAGCTGCAAACGTATTTGTGGCGTAAAAGCGCATTATCATTTTGTAGGATAGAGTTCCATGCCTGTTTCACTTAATGAGTTAAATCAGCAGCGTTCCGTGCTAGTTGTGGTTGACGCTGGATTTGTCTTCCAAGCATGTGCGATACGTGCTAGATGAGAGAAAATTTCGGTGATCGTACAGGCTAAAGGTACATATGAATGAAGAATGAAAGCGCAACCGAGGTAGTCGCCTATCTGACGTACAGATTTGGTGTCAAAGTGTGAGAAATAATGATCCCTACTGTCACAGAAAATTGCTCATCAGAACCTCCTGGTGTAGGTCCAAAATGCTTATGTCCAACATAGCTTTTTCAAGAGCTTACTGGCCTCTTTCTGACTAACATACGCCCATTTCATCAACATACGATATCAACACAGAAACGGCTCTTGTCTGAAAACACAACGGATTTTGATACCTCAATCTAATGAACTGTAACTTAAAACCATTGAAGTCGCAGTGGTGATTTGGAGTTAATAGGATGTCTGGCTCGGAACAGTTCCTAAAAATTTTGAAGTTCGTAGTATCACGCTGGTGCCATCAAAATTTCGAATGCGTACCTCAAATGTAGAGCGAA
This sequence comes from Stegodyphus dumicola, assembly GCF_044657685.1. NCBI lineage: Eukaryota > Metazoa > Arthropoda > Arachnida > Araneae > Eresidae > Stegodyphus > Stegodyphus dumicola. Next base: position 88,910,211 of record NC_140772.1, on the reverse strand, counting down.
GCGCCGCAGACATATGACAAATACGGAGGTCTTCTGTTTGAGTGGTGACACGTCTGCAGACAGCATTAGCCTTCTTGAGACAGTACCTTCCCACCCCCTGGGGATCCACTAATGTGTTGGCTATAATTAGGCAGCTACACCACCGGGAAATAAAATACACGCCCGGTTTCTGGTACCCGAAAGGGCAGTCAATACTGTCCTGGAGAGTAGGAGACTTCGATCCTGAAAATAGAGTCGCGATCGCCGGTCCTTCGATTTTTTACTCCGCTCCCTCGTGGTGCTTTGAGTTAGCGAGTCAATGGAAAGTAGCTATTTGGTGAGCGTTATAGTGCCTCCTCAAATGAGATTCGGAACAAGTACATCCATAACTTACTAACTAGTAACTTCCCGTGACTACTGTTGCCAACGCGCATGCGCAATGGATACATTACTTGTATCATACATTGTATCATTGTATCTTGCACAATAGGCGATAGATTATTGTACAAGAAGTTCATATTCTATGCTCTAAATTTCAAAACAATGATAGGCCACATCTGAAATGGATTAAAGCGCATATCGGTGATAGTGGCAACGAGCTCGCAGACGAGCTAGCAAAAGAGGCAGCAAGCAATTCTTCCCTTCGAAAACACTTAATTCCATATCCAATACCATTACTAAAAACAAAATTAGAAACATAATTAATGAACTTATGAAAGCAAACCTGGACTCAAACAACAACCGGAAGAAGAACTTTTACTTTCATATCAAATCCTTTCAGATCATTAATATCTATGAACCGTTCAATTACATTTTTCGTAGCAGCTCATGGTTCATTTGCAGAATACCTTCATAGATTCGGACTTCACCATACAAATATCTGTACATGTGGGAATGAAAGCACTCTCATCTTATCTCTTTCACTGCAACCTTTCTAAAGATTATTCTTTCACTTTTTCTTAAAGATCATTATCTCTTTCACTGCAACCTTTCTAAAGATTATCACCTTAAAGCCTATAATTTTACTTCTTCTCAGTTATGGTTTCAACAGTTATTAAAAAGTTATTCTAAGAAATCATCTTCAAAATTTAATAAATTATATCTCCGCAAACATCGATAATCTTAAAGGAACTTGAAATCATATTATCTAGATTAATTTACCTTACTTAATACGTCATCCTTTTTCTACCTCATTTTAATTACTTATTTTTAAAAAATACATTTCCATGCTTTCACTCAAGACCATCTTTATTTAAATACATCTTCAAGAACTCCCAAGCTCAATGAAGAATTTAATAATTTTTTCTAACTCCATCTCCTTAATATATTAAATTTAAATATATTAATCCTGTCTCAACTCAAGATTATTAGTCAAGACTTTTACTCAAGAATTACTCTCTATCAAGAATATCTAAAAACGTTTCATTCAAGTCATCTTAATTCATTCAAAAACTATTTCTCATCAACTTTTATTCAATTACTGCTCTTCACTCTTCATCCAAGAACTCCGTAATCAAATACTATACCCTTATACTAAACTCTTTACAAAACTTACATTCTCAGCCCCTACTATTCTTTATCATTATGTAGTTCATTTTCATGCAAAATTGGCTTTTTTGCAAAAACTTCAATGTAATATAACGTCTACTATTAAAAGAAAGCTGCTTAATAGCTTTCATTTGCAAAAATTCTTAAATTTCGTGTCAATAACAGAGCTTGCTGTTCAAACAGTGTGAAACTGTTTGAAATGTCGAGAACTATTCAAACAGTTCCACACATTATTTTTTCTAAAAAAACAGCATTATCAACTGTTTAGATTTTAAAACGAAATTTTAAACATTTCGCTTTTGTTAAATTCGATTATTTTATCCTGCAGCGTTGGATTGCATTTTTTTTTTTGCAAATATGCGCTCACTGCTGGTTTAGTTATTGCATATTATATTTATATATCCTGCATAATCAAAGTTGATGATTTAACTAATGTCATTAATTAGGTTTTGTCTTCTAAGGAAGACATTTTTTTTCTTTTAAAACAAGAATTTGACGAAAAATAATAGAACTTATTATAAGCGGTAAAGTTTAACTAAAATATAAGTGAGTTTAGATAAAATAATAAGAATTAGAATTTTATGTTCTCTAGAACATCCGACCTACAGCGTTAACAAGAAAACAAGCATGAAGAACTTCGTACGTAAAGGAATCAGCAACGCCGTCTGTGCAACATGAACAATTCCAGTTTTCGTAATCCAGGAATTTACTAATTATAGAAAGCAATCTTTCACATGTTTTGTACTTTTATATGCGTAGACTATTTTATATGGGCAGACAAGGTAACATTTTTTACAATGAGGATATTCTCTGTGGTGCGAATGTTTTATCTTTTCTTGTTCATCATTAGAAACGAGACGCTATTTAAAAAAGCAGATAATTTTATGAAGCAACATAATTATTAGATATTCGGTATGATATTTAATTAATTCATCGACTTTATAATCTATGACTTTAAAAACCAAAATCAGATTTTACCTTTTAATATGCAAATTATGCAAACATCCTCATAATGAGTTAAAATTACGAATATAGGTGGATAAAAGTATCATGAGTTTCGTGTCTGACTAGCACACGAAAGATACATTTTTCGGAAGCAGAGTTTTCTAAAAACCCTCTAATAGAAAATGTTTTGATAGAAAGGTCTCATTTTTGCATTTATTTCAAAGATATGAGCACTTTATTTTCGAATTTAAGAGCCGCAGCAAGTGAAACAAGTTTTCAAGAATCTATTCCGCTAACATTTTCTCTGATTAATTTTATTTAATTTTTCTTCCCACTCCCAAAAAAAAAAAAAAAAAAAAAAAAACAGAAACTATCTCAGAAAATAAATATAATATAACGTCTACTATTCAAAGAAAGCTGCTTAATAGCTTTCATTTGCAAAAATTCTTAAATTTCGTGTCAATAACAGAGCTTGCTGTTCAAACAGTGTGAAACTGTTTGAAATGTCGAGAACTATTCAAACAGTTCCACACATTATTTTTTCTAAAAAAACAGCATTATCAAGTGTTTAGATTTTAAAACGAAATTTTAAACATTTCGCTTTTGTTAAATTCGATTATTTTATCCTGCAGCGTTGGATTGCAATTTTTTTTGCAAATATGCGCTCACTGCTGGTTTAGTTATTGCATATTGTATTTATATATCCTGCATAATCAAAGTTGATGATTTAACTAGTGTCATTAATTAGGTTTTGTCTTCTAAGGAAGACATTTTTTTTTCTTTTAAAACAAGAATTTGACGAAAAATAATAGAACTTATTATAAGCGGTAAAGTTTAACTAAAATATAAGTGAGTTTAGGTAAAATAATAAGAATTAGAATTGTATGTTCTCTAGAACATCCGACCTACAGCGTTAACAAGAAAACAAGCATGAAGAACTTCGTACGTAAAGGAATCAGCAACGCCGTCTGTGTAGCATGAACAATTCCAGTTTTCGTAATCCAGGAATTTACTAATTATAGAAAGCAATCTTTCACATGTTTTGTACTTTTATATGCGTAGACTATTTTATATGGGCAGACAAGGTAACATATTTTACAATGAGGATATACTCTGTGGTGCGAATGTTTTTTCTATTCTTGTTCATCATTAGAAACGAGACGCTATTTAAAAAAGCAGATAATTTTATGAAGCAACATAATTATTAGATATTCGGTATGATATTTAATTAATTCATAGACTTTATAATCTATGACTTTAAAAACCAAAATCAGATTTTACCTTTTAATATGCAAATTATGCAAACATCCTCATAATGAGTTAAAATTACGAATATAGGTGGATAAAAGTATCATGAGTTTCGTGTCTGACTAGCACACGAAAGATACATTTTTCGGAAGCAGAGTTTTCTAAAAACCCTCTAATAGAAAATGTTTTGATAGAAAGGTCTCATTTTTGCATTTATTTCAAAGATATGAGCACTTTATTTTCGAATTTAAGAGCCGCAGCAACTGAAACAAGTTTTCAAGAATCTATTCCGCTAACATTTTCTCTGATTAATTTTATTTATGTTTTTCTTCCCACTCCCAAAAAAAAAAAAAAAAAAAAAAAAAACAGAAACTATCTCAGAAAATAAAGAATATAATATAACGTCTACTATTCAAAGAAAGCTGCTTAATAGCTTTCATTTGCAAAAATTCTTAAATTTCGTGTCAATAACAGAGCTTGCTGTTCAAACAGTGTGAAACTGTTTGAAATGTCGAGAACTATTCAAACAGTTCCACACATTATTTTTTCTAAAAAAACAGCATTATCAAGTGTTTAGATTTTAAAACGAAATTTTAAACATTTCGCTTTTGTTAAATTCGATTATTTTATCCTGCAGCGTTGGATTGCAATTTTTTTTGCAAATATGCGCTCACTGCTGGTTTAGTTATTGCATATTCTATTTATATATCCTGCATAATCAAAGTTGATGATTTAACTAATGTCATTAATTAGGTTTTGTCTTCTAAGGAAGACATTTTTTTTTTCTTTTAAAACAAGAATTTGACGAAAAATAATAGAACTTATTATAAGCGGTAAAGTTTAACTAAAATATAAGTGAGTTTAGGTAAAATAATAAGAATTAGAATTGTATGTTCTCTAGAACATCCGACCTACAGCGTTAACAAGAAAACAAGCATGAAGAACTTCGTACGTAAAGGAATCAGCAACGCCGTCTGTGTAGCATGAACAATTCCAGTTTTCGTAATCCAGGAATTTACTAATTATAGAAAGCAATCTTTCACATGTTTTGTACTTTTATATGCGTAGACTATTTTATATGGGCAGACAAGGTAACATTTTTTACAATGAGGATATACTCTGTGGTGCGAATGTTTTTTCTATTCTTGTTCATCATTAGAAACGAGACGCTATTTAAAAAAGCAGATAATTTTATGAAGCAACATAATTATTAGATATTCGGTATGATATTTAATTAATTCATAGACTTTATAATCTATGACTTTAAAAACCAAAATCAGATTTTACCTTTTAATATGCAAATTATGCAAACATCCTCATAATGAGTTAAAATTACGAATATAGGTGGATAAAAGTATCATGAGTTTCGTGTCTGACTAGCACACGAAAGATACATTTTTCGGAAGCAGAGTTTTCTAAAAACCCTTTAATAGAAAATGTTTTGATAGAAAGGTCTCATTTTTGCATTTATTTTAAAGATATGAGCACTTTATTTTCGAATTTAAGAGCCGCAGCAACTGAAACAAGTTTTCAAGAATCTATTCCGCTAACATTTTCTCTGATTAATTTTATTTAATTTTTCTTCCCACTCCCAAAAAAAAAAAAAAAAAAACAGAAACTATCTCAGAAAATAAAGAATATAATATAACGTCTACTATTCAAAGAAAGCTGCTTAATAGCTTTCATTTGCAAAAATTCTTAAATTTCGTGTCAATAACAGAGCTTGCTGTTCAAACAGTGTGAAATTGTTTGAAATGTCGAGAACTATTCAAACAGTTCCACACATTATTTTTTCTAAAAAAACAGCATTATCAAGTGTTTACATTTTAAAACGAAATTTTAAACATTTCGCTTTTGTTAAATTCGATTATTTTATCCTGCAGCGTTGGATTGCAATTTTTTTTGCAAATATGCGCTCACTGCTGGTTTAGTTATTGCATATTGTATTTATATAACTTGCATAATCAAAGTTGATGATTTAACTAATGTCATTAAATAGGTTTTGTCTTCTAAGGAAGACATTTTTTTTTTCTTTTAAAACAAGAATTTGACGAAAAATAATAGAACTTATTATAAGCGGTAAAGTTTAACTAAAATATAAGTGAGTTTAGATAAAATAATAAGAATTAGAATTGTATGTTCTCTAGAACATCCGACCTACAGCGTTAACAAGAAAACAAGCATGAAGAACTTCGTACGTAAAGAAATCAGCAACGCCGTCTGTGTAGCATGAACAATTCCAGTTTTCGTAATCCAGGAATTTACTAATTATAGAAAGCAATCTTTCAAATGTTTTGTACTTTTATATGAGTAGACTATTTTATATGGGCAGACAAGGTAACATTTTTTACAATGAGGATATTCTCTGTGGTGCGAACGTTTTATCTTTTCTTGTTCATCATTAGAAACGACACGCTATTTAAAAAAGCAGATAATTTTATGAAGCAACATAATTATTAGATATTCGGTATGATATTTAATTAATTCATCGACTTTATAATATATGACTTTAAAAACCAAAATCAGATTTTACCTTTTAATATGCAAATTATGCAAACATCCTCATAATGAGTTAAAATTACGAATATAGGTGGATAAAAGTATCATGAGTTTCGTGTCTGACTAGCACACGAAAGATACATTTTTCGGAAGCAGAGTTTTCTAAAAACCCTCTAATAGAAAATGTTTTGATAGAAAGGTCTCATTTTTGCATTTATTTCAAAGATATGAGCACTTTATTTTCGAATTTAAGAGCCGCAGCAACTGAAACAAGTTTTCAAGAATCTATTCCGCTAACATTTTCTCTGATTAATTTTATTTAATTTTTCTTCCCACTCCCAAAAAAAAAAAAAAAAAAAAAAAAAAAAAAAAAAAAAAAAAACTATCTCAGAAAATAAATATAATATAACGTCTACTATTCAAAGAAAGTTGCTTAATAGCTTTCATTTGCAAAAATTCTTAAATTTCGTGTCAATAACAGAGCTTGCTGTTCAAACAGTGTGAAACTGTTTGAAATGTCGAGAACTATTCAAACAGTTCCACACATTATTTTTTCTAAAAAAACAGCATTATCAAGTGTTTGGATTTTAAAACGAAATTTTAAAAATTTCGCTTTTGTTTAATTCGATTATTTTATCCTGCAGCGTTGGATTGCAATTTTTTTTGCAAATATGCGCTCACTGCTGGTTTAGTTATTGCATATTGTATTTATATATCCTGCATAATCAAAGTTGATGATTTAACTAATGTCATTAATTAGGTTTTGTCTTCTAAGGAAGACATTTTTTTTTTCTTTTAAAACAAGAATTTGACGAAAAATAATAGAACTTATTATAAGCGGTAAAGTTTAACTAAAATATAAGTGAGTTTAGATAAAATAATAAGAATTAGAATTGTATGTTCTCTAGAACATCCGACCTACAGCGTTAACAAGAAAACAAGCATGAAGAACTTCGTACGTAAAGGAATCAGCAACGCCGTCTGTGTAGCATGAACAATTCCAGTTTTCGTAATCCAGGAATTTACTAATTATAGAAAGCAATCTTTCACATGTTTTGTACTTTTATATGCGTAGACTATTTTATATGGGCAGACAAGGTAACATATTTTACAATGAGGATATACTCTGTGGTGCGAATGTTTTTTCTATTCTTGTTCATCATTAGAAACGAGACGCTATTTAAAAAAGCAGATAATTTTATGAAGCAACATAATTATTAGATATTCGGTATGATATTTAATTAATTCATAGACTTTATAATCTATGACTTTAAAAACCAAAATCAGATTTTACCTTTTAATATGCAAATTATGCAAACATCCTCATAATGAGTTAAAATTACGAATATAGGTGGATAAAAGTATCATGAGTTTCGTGTCTGACTAGCACACGAAAGATACATTTTTCGGAAGCAGAGTTTTCTAAAAACCCTCTAATAGAAAATGTTTTGATAGAAAGGTCTCATTTTTGCATTTATTTCAAAGATATGAGCACTTTATTTTCGAATTTAGGAGCCGCAGCAACTGAAACAAGTTTTCAAGAATCTATTCCGCTAACATTTTCTCTGATTAATTTTATTTAATTTTTCTTCCCACTCCCAAAAAAAAAAAAAAAAAAAAAAAAAAAAAAAAAAAAAAAACAGAAACTATCTCAGAAAAGAAAGAATATAATATAACGTCTACTATTCAAAGAAAGCTGCTTAATAGCTTTCATTTGCAAAAATTCTTAAATTTCGTGTCAATAACAGAGCTTGCTGTTCAAACAGTGTGAAACTGTTTGAAATGTCGAGAACTATTCAAACAGTTCCACACATTATTTTTTCTAAAAAAACAGCATTATCAAGTGTTTAGATTTTAAAACGAAATTTTAAACATTTCGCTTTTGTTAAATTCGATTATTTTATCCTGCAGCGTTGGATTGCAATTTTTTTTTTGCAAATATGCGCTCACTGCTGGTTTAGTTATTGCATATTGTATTTATATATCCTGCATAATCAAAGTTGATGATTTAACTAATGTCATTAATTAGGTTTTGTCTTCTAAGGAAGACATTTTTTTTTCATTTAAAACAAGAATTTGACGAAAAATAATAGAACTTATTATAAGCGGTAAAGTTTAACTAAAATATAAGTGAGTTTAGATAAAATAATAAGAATTACAATTGTATGTTCTCTAGAACATCCGACCTACAGCGTTAACAAGAAAACAAGCATGAAGAACTTCGTACGTAAAGAAATCAGCAACGCCGTTTGTGTAACATGAACAATTCCAGTTTTCGTAATCCAGGAATTTACTAATTATAGAAAGCAATCTTTCACATGTTTTGTACTTTTATATGCGTAGACTATTTTATATGGGCAGACAAGGTAACATTTTTTACAATGAGGATATTCTCTGTGGTGCGAATGTTTTTTCTTTTCTTGTTCATCATTAGAAACTAGACGCTATTTAAAAAAGCAGATAATTTTATGAAGCAACATAATTATTAGATATTCGGTATGATATTTAATTAATTCATCGACTTTATAATCTATGACTTTAAAAACCAAAATCAGATTTTACCTTTTAATATGCAAATTATGCAAACATCCTCATAATGAGTTAAAATTACGAATATAGGTGGATAAAAGTATCATGAGTTTCGTGTCTGACTAGCACACGAAAGATACATTTTTCGGAAGCAGAGTTTTCTAAAAACCCTCTAATAGAAAATGTTTTGATAGAAAGGTCTCATTTTTGCATTTATTTCAAAGATATGAGCACTTTATTTTCGAATTTAAGAGCCGCAGCAACTGAAAAAAGTTTTCAAGAATCTATTCCGCTAACATTTTCTCTGATTAATTTTATTTAATTTTTCTTCCCACTCCCAAAAAAAAAAAAAAAAAAAAAAAAAAAAAAAACAGAAACTATCTCAGAAAATAAAGAATATAATATAACGTCTACTATTCAAAGAAAGCTGCTTAATAGCTTTCATTTGCAAAAATTCTTAAATTTCGTGTCAATAACAGAGCTTGCTGTTCAAACAGTGTGAAACTGTTTGAAATGTCGAGAACTATTCAAACAGTTCCACACATTATTTTTTCTAAAAAAACAGCATTATCAAGTGTTTAGATTTTAAAACGAAATTTTAAACATTTCGCTTTTGTTAAATTCGATTATTTTATCCTGCAGCGTTGGATTGCAATTTTTTTTTGCAAATATGCGCTCACTGCTGGTTTAGTTATTGCATATTGTATTTATATATCCTGCATAATTAAAGTTGATGATTTAACTAATGTCATTAATTAGGTTTTATCTTCTAAGGAAGACATTTTTTTTTCTTTTAAAACAAGAATTTGACGAAAAATAATAGAACTTATTATAAGCGGTAAAGTTTAACTAAAATATAAGTGAGTTTAGATAAAATAATAAGAATTAGAATTGTATGTTCTCTAGAACATCCGACCAACAGCGTTAACAAGGAAACAAGTATGAAGAACTTCGTACGTAAAGGAATCAGCAACGCCGTCTGTTTAACATGAACAATTCCAGTTTTCGTAATCCAGGAATTTACTAATTATAGAAAGCAATCTTTCACATGTTTTGTACTTTTATATGCGTAGACTATTTTATATGGGCAGACTAGGTAACATTTTTTACAATGAGGATATTCTCTGTGGTGCGAATGTTTTATCTTTTCTTGTTCATCATTAGAAACGAGACGCTATTTAAAAAAGCAGATAATTTTATGAAGCAACATAATTATTAGATATTCGGTATGATATTTAATTAAATCATCGACTTTATAATCTATGACTTTAAAAACCAAAATCAGATTTTACCTTTTAATATGCAAATTATGCAAACATCCTCATAATGAGTTAAAATTACGAATATAGGTGGATAAAAGTATCATGAGTTTCGTGTCTGACTAGCACACGAAAGATACATTTTTCGGAAGCAGAGTTTTCTAAAAACCCTCTAATAGAAAATGTTTTGATAGAAAGGTCTCATTTTTGCATTTATTTCAAAGATATGAGCACTTTATTTTCGAATTTAAGAGCCGCAGCAACTGAAACAAGTTTTCAAGAATCTATTCCGCTAACATTTTCTCTGATTAATTTTATTTAATTTTTCTTCCCACTCCCAAAAAAAAAAAAAAAAAAAAAAAAAAAAAAAAAAAAAAAAACAGAAACTATCTCAGAAAAGAAAGAATATAATATAACGTCTACTATTCAAAGAAAGCTGCTTAATAGCTTTCATTTGCAAAAATTCTTAAATTTCGTGTCAATAACAGAGCTTGCTGTTCAAACAGTGTGAAACTGTTTGAAATGTCGAGAACTATTCAAACAGTTCCACACATTATTTTTTCTAAAAAAACAGCATTATCAAGTGTTTAGATTTTAAAACGAAATTTTAAACATTTCGCTTTTGTTAAATTCGATTATTTTATCCTGCAGCGTTGGATTGCAATTTTTTTTTTGCAAATATGCGCTCACTGCTGGTTTAGTTATTGCATATTGTATTTATATATCCTGCATAATCAAAGTTGATGATTTAACTAATGTCATTAATTAGGTTTTGTCTTCTAAGGAAGACATTTTTTTTTCATTTAAAACAAGAATTTGACGAAAAATAATAGAACTTATTATAAGCGGTAAAGTTTAACTAAAATATAAGTGAGTTTAGATAAAATAATAAGAATTACAATTGTATGTTCTCTAGAACATCCGACCTACAGCGTTAACAAGAAAACAAGCATGAAGAACTTCGTACGTAAAGAAATCAGCAACGCCGTTTGTGTAACATGAACAATTCCAGTTTTCGTAATCCAGGAATTTACTAATTATAGAAAGCAATCTTTCACATGTTTTGTACTTTTATATGCGTAGACTATTTTATATGGGCAGACAAGGTAACATTTTTTACAATGAGGATATTCTCTGTGGTGCGAATGTTTTTTCTTTTCTTGTTCATCATTAGAAACTAGACGCTATTTAAAAAAGCAGATAATTTTATGAAGCAACATAATTATTAGATATTCGGTATGATATTTAATTAATTCATCGACTTTATAATCTATGACTTTAAAAACCAAAATCAGATTTTACCTTTTAATATGCAAATTATGCAAACATCCTCATAATGAGTTAAAATTACGAATATAGGTGGATAAAAGTATCATGAGTTTCGTGTCTGACTAGCACACGAAAGATACATTTTTCGGAAGCAGAGTTTTCTAAAAACCCTCTAATAGAAAATGTTTTGATAGAAAGGTCTCATTTTTGCATTTATTTCAAAGATATGAGCACTTTATTTTCGAATTTAAGAGCCGCAGCAACTGAAAAAAGTTTTCAAGAATCTATTCCGCTAACATTTTCTCTGATTAATTTTATTTAATTTTTCTTCCCACTCCCAAAAAAAAAAAAAAAAAAAAAAAAAAAAAAAAACAGAAACTATCTCAGAAAATAAAGAATATAATATAACGTCTACTATTCAAAGAAAGCTGCTTAATAGCTTTCATTTGCAAAAATTCTTAAATTTCGTGTCAATAACAGAGCTTGCTGTTCAAACAGTGTGAAACTGTTTGAAATGTCGAGAACTATTCAAACAGTTCCACACATTATTTTTTCTAAAAAAACAGCATTATCAAGTGTTTAGATTTTAAAACGAAATTTTAAACATTTCGCTTTTGTTAAATTCGATTATTTTATCCTGCAGCGTTGGATTGCAATTTTTTTTTGCAAATATGCGCTCACTGCTGGTTTAGTTATTGCATATTGTATTTATATATCCTGCATAATTAAAGTTGATGATTTAACTAATGTCATTAATTAGGTTTTATCTTCTAAGGAAGACATTTTTTTTTCTTTTAAAACAAGAATTTGACGAAAAATAATAGAACTTATTATAAGCGGTAAAGTTTAACTAAAATATAAGTGAGTTTAGATAAAATAATAAGAATTAGAATTGTATGTTCTCTAGAACATCCGACCAACAGCGTTAACAAGGAAACAAGTATGAAGAACTTCGTACGTAAAGGAATCAGCAACGCCGTCTGTTTAACATGAACAATTCCAGTTTTCGTAATCCAGGAATTTACTAATTATAGAAAGCAATCTTTCACATGTTTTGTACTTTTATATGCGTAGACTATTTTATATGGGCAGACTAGGTAACATTTTTTACAATGAGGATATTCTCTGTGGTGCGAATGTTTTATCTTTTCTTGTTCATCATTAGAAACGAGACGCTATTTAAAAAAGCAGATAATTTTATGAAGCAACATAATTATTAGATATTCGGTATGATATTTAATTAAATCATCGACTTTATAATCTATGACTTTAAAAACCAAAATCAGATTTTACCTTTTAATATGCAAATTATGCAAACATCCTCATAATGAGTTAAAATTACGAATATAGGTGGATAAAAGTATCATGAGTTTCGTGTCTGACTAGCACACGAAAGATACATTTTTCGGAAGCAGAGTTTTCTAAAAACCCTCTAATAGAAAATGTTTTGATAGAAAGGTCTCATTTTTGCATTTATTTCAAAGATATGAGCACTTTATTTTCGAATTTAAGAGCCGCAGCAACTGAAACAAGTTTTCAAGAATCTATTCCGCTAACATTTTCTCTGATTAATTTTATTTAATTTTTCTTCCCACTCCCCCCCCGAAAAAAAAAACAAAACAAAAAAAAAAACAGAAACTATCTCAGAAAATAAAGAATATAATATAACGTATACTATTCAAAGAAAGCTGCTTAATAGCTTTCATTTGCAAAAATTCTTAAATTTCGTGTCAATAACAGAGCTTGCTGTTCAAACAGTGTGAAACAGTGTGAAACTGTTTGAAATGTCGAGAACTATTCAAACAGTTCCACACATTATTTTTTCTAAAAAAACAGCATTATCAAGTGTTTAGATTTTAAAACGAAATTTTAAACATTTCGCTTTTGTTAAATTCGATTATTTTATCCTGCAGCGTTGGATTGCAATTTTTTTGCAAATATGCGCTCCCTGCTGGTTTAGTTATTGCATATTGTATTTATATATCCTGCATAATCAAAGTTGATGATTTAACTAATGTCATTAATTAGGTTTTATCTTCTAAGGAAGACATTTTTTTTTCTTTTAAAACAAGAATTTGACGAAAAATAATAGAACTTATTATAAGCGGTAAAGTTTAACTAAAATATAAGTGAGTTTAGATAAAATAATAAGAATTAGAATTGTATGTTCTCTAGAACATCCGACCAACAGCGTTAACAAGGAAACAAGTATGAAGAACTTCGTACGTAAAGGAATCAGCAACGCCGTCTGTTTAACATGAACAATTCCAGTTTTCGTAATCCAGGAATTTACTAATTATAGAAAGCAATCTTTCACATGTTTTGTACTTTTATATGCGTAGACTATTTTATATGGGCAGACTAGGTAACATTTTTTACAATGAGGATATTCTCTGTGGTGCGAATGTTTTATCTTTTCTTGTTCATCATTAGAAACGAGACGCTATTTAAAAAAGCAGATAATTTTATGAAGCAACATAATTATTAGATATTCGGTATGATATTTAATTAAATCATCGACTTTATAATCTATGACTTTAAAAACCAAAATCAGATTTTACCTTTTAATATGCAAATTATGCAAACATCCTCATAATGAGTTAAAATTACGAATATAGGTGGATAAAAGTATCATGAGTTTCGTGTCTGACTAGCACACGAAAGATACATTTTTCGGAAGCAGAGTTTTCTAAAAACCCTCTAATAGAAAATGTTTTGATAGAAAGGTCTCATTTTTGCATTTATTTCAAAGATATGAGCACTTTATTTTCGAATTTAAGAGCCGCAGCAACTGAAACAAGTTTTCAAGAATCTATTCCGCTAACATTTTCTCTGATTAATTTTATTTAATTTTTCTTCCCACTCCCCCCCCGAAAAAAAAAACAAAACAAAAAAAAAAACAGAAACTATCTCAGAAAATAAAGAATATAATATAACGTATACTATTCAAAGAAAGCTGCTTAATAGCTTTCATTTGCAAAAATTCTTAAATTTCGTGTCAATAACAGAGCTTGCTGTTCAAACAGTGTGAAACAGTGTGAAACTGTTTGAAATGTCGAGAACTATTCAAACAGTTCCACACATTATTTTTTCTAAAAAAACAGCATTATCAAGTGTTTAGATTTTAAAACGAAATTTTAAACATTTCGCTTTTGTTAAATTCGATTATTTTATCCTGCAGCGTTGGATTGCAATTTTTTTGCAAATATGCGCTCACTGCTGGTTTAGTTATTGCATATTGTATTTATATATCCTGCATAATCAAAGTTGATGATTTAACTAATGTCATTAATTAGGTTTTGTCTTCTAAGGAAGACATTTGTTTTTCTTTTAAAACAAGAATTTGACGAAAAATAATAGAACTTATTATAAGCGGTAAAGTTTAACTAAAATATAAGTGAGTTTAGATAAAATAATAAGAATTAGAATTGTATGTTCTCTAGAACATCCGACCTACAGCGTTAACAAGAAAACAAGCATGAAGAACTTCGTACGTAAAGGAATCAGCAAGGCCGTCTGTGTAACATGAACAATTCCAGTTTTCGTAATCCAGGAATTTACTAATTATAGAAAGCAATCTTTCACATGTTTTGTACTTTTATATGCGTAGACTATTTTATATGGGCAGACAAGGTAACATTTTTTACAATGAGGATATTCTCTGTGGTGCGAATGTTTTATCTTTTCTTGTTCATCATTAGAAACGAGACGCTATTTAAAAAAGCAGATAATTTTATGAAGCAACATAATTATTAGATATTCGGTATGATATTTAATTAATTCATCGACTTTATAATCTATGACTTTAAACACCAAAATGAGATTTTACCTTTTAATATGCAAATTATGCAAACATCCTCATAATGAGTTAAAATTACGAATATAGGTGGATAAAAGTATCATGAGTTTCGTGTCTGACTAGCACACGAAAGATACATTTTTCGGAAGCAGAGTTTTCTAAAAACCCTCTAATAGAAAATGTTTTGATAGAAAGGTCTCATTTTTGCATTTATTTCAAGGATATGAGCACTTTATTTTCGAATTTAAGAGCCGCAGCAACTGAAACAAGTTTTCAAGAATCTATTCCGCTAACATTTTCTCTGATTAATTTTATTTAATTTTTCTTCCCACTCCCAAAAAAAAAAAAAAAAAAAAAAAAAAAAAACAGAAACTATCTCAGAAAATAAATATAATATAACGTCTACTATTCATAGAAAGCTGCTTAATAGCTTTCATTTGCAAAAATTCTTAAATTTCGTGTCAATAACAGAGCTTGCTGTTCAAACAGTGTGAAACTGTTTGAAATGTCGAGAACTATTCAAACAGTTCCACACATTATTTTTTCTAAAAAAACAGCATTATCAAGTGTTTAGATTTTAAAACGAAATTTTAAACATTTCGCTTTTGTTAAATTCGATTATTTTATCCTGCAGCGTTGGATTGCAATTTTTTTTTTTGCAAATATGCGCTCACTGCTGGTTTAGTTATTGCATATTGTATTTATATATCCTGCATAATCAAAGTTGATGATTTAACTAATGTCATTAATTAGGTTTTGTCTTCTAAGGAAGACATTTTTTTTTCTTTTAAAACAAGAATTTGACGAAAAATAATAGAACTTATTATAAGCGGTAAAGTTTAACTAAAATATAAGTGAGTTTAGATAAAATAATAAGAATTAGAATTGTATGTTCTCTAGAACATCCGACCTACAGCGTTAACAAGAAAACAAGCATGAAGAACTTCGTACGTAAAGGAATCAGCAACGCCGTTTGTGTAACATGAACAATTCCAGTTTTCGTAATCCAGGAATTTACTAATTATAGAAAGCAATCTTTCACATGTTTTGTACTTTTATATGCGTAGACTATTTTATATGGGCAGACAAGGTAACATTTTTTACAATGAGGATATTCTCTGTGGTGCGAATGTTTTTTCTTTTCTTGTTCATCATTAGAAACGAGACGCTATTTAAAAAAGCAGATAATTTTATGAAGCAACATAATTATTAGATATTCGGTATGATATTTAATTAATTCATCGACTTTATAATCTATGACTTTAAAAACCAAAATCAGATTTTACCTTTTAATATGCAAATTATGCAAACATCCTCATAATGAGTTAAAATTACGAATATAGGTGGATAAAAGTATCATGAGTTTCGTGTCTGACTAGCACACGAAAGATACATTTTTCGGAAGCAGAGTTTTCTAAAAACCCTCTAATAGAAAATGTTTTGATAGAAAGGTCTCATTTTTGCATTTATTTCAAAGATATGAGCACTTTATTTTCGAATTTAAGAGCCGCAGCAACTGAAACAAGTTTTCAAGAATCTATTCCGCTAACATTTTCTCTGATTAATTTTATTTAATTTTTCTTCCCACTCCCAAAAAAAAAAAAAAAAAAAAAAAAAAAAAAAAAAAAAAAACTATCTCAGAAAATAAAGAACATTCTTTAAACGAATATTAGTTCCCATACGTTCATACGCAAGTTTCTTTTTTCCTTTGCTTAAGCTCAACATCTTTTTCTGGCTTCTTATTTTTCCTTAAATTTTCAGTTATTGCAATTTTTTTATATTGTATGTACAAAATTAAATTATTGTTAGTCGAGGTACATAAGACAGCTTACTACAAAAAGGGGGAAAATACTTAATTCATTTTTCTCTGTTAGCCGTATGTAGACTAGTTATTAAAACGTGGTTAAGCAGCCTTTGTTTCTTAAAAATCTGATTCTCGATATATATGTTTGCTAAAAAAGTTCTTAAAATAAAAGGATTCCAGAGTCTGCGTAGAAATATTCTGTGAAACATAAAATCCCTAACGTTTCATATGGTCGATGTCGAATAAACATTTCAATAAGTAAAATATTGGATATGCCTTAATTAGTTAAAAGATCGCATTAGATACACTCACGGATAAAATTTGAAGGTATATAATGCAAATAAATATGGTTTTAAGAGACTAGCTGCACATTTCATAGAGAATGCTGTTTTTACCAAAAGCAAAGACATAAATCGCTGAATAGCAATTTTTATTTTATAACTATTACCTGAAGTTGATCTAAATACAGAAATTTGGCCTAAATCAGTACAATTACTCTTAAAAATAACTCAGAAAATTCTTCATGCGAAAGGATGGAGTTTCTTGTTTTCAACTCAGTAAAAGGTTTTTCTTAGCCTATATATGAGAGCCAACTGTGAAGTTGGAACCTTAGTTGGGCGTGAGTTTAATCTTTGTTTTAATCTTTATTATATATGTATCATCTATCCCCCCCTTATCTGTCTATATAAACCGAGAAATCTCTAGTACCTTCTACTTCTTGAAATAACCGGAAGGCATATGAGAGCCGTATATAGTTAGAGTTAGATATAGCGCTCAATTATAGTTATTCAATTACAATATCAATTACAGTTATACAGAAACCGTACCAAAATGTCACCATATGGTCGGCAGGTTTGATGACTTTTTGCGATTTCTAGCCAATTTCAAGACAAAAGTTAATCGCCAAATCCATCATCACCTTGACGACATCTTGCCAATTTCACGAGATAGCCATTTAATTCAGAGTTTTCCTTTTAATTTTATTCTTCTGGCAGAACTTCGTCCCTTTCGAGTATTTCGTGTTACATTATACAATAAAATACCACAGTTTCACATAATATTTCTCTAAAATTATTTACATATATACAAAATTTGTAATCATATTCTTTCATAAGCTATATATTTGCAAAATGCTACTTAAATCAATAACGCTTTTAAATATGCATAAATGAATTAACAGGAAAATTAATAGTAATTTATCTCTGAAAAAATTATATGTCATCCGAATAATTATATATATATATATAAATTTAATAATTATTGTAGTAATATAAAAGTTTCAATAAAATTGCAATATTTTTTTATAGTATCTCACACAATATTTTTTTCCCTTTACGTTAATCTTTGGTCACTGAAGAGGGAAAATATATGAGATAAAAGTTATTACACTTTTTTTAATTACATTTTTAATTAAGAAATTATTTCTTTTAATTTGTTTTCTCTTTATCATGTATTTAATATACAGTGGTGGCCAAAATAGTGAACTCTTTTGGAAATTTTTATGTTTTTGAATATTGTATGCTTATAGAAAATGTTACGTTTCGCAAAATGCAAACTTGTATATATCATTTTAAAGAGAATTTATTACTGAATTCAATACAAAACACAGAATTCAATTATTTGCAATACAAAAAAAGTTATATGTACTTTAATATAAATAAATAAACACAGTTATGGAGTGGTTTGCAGTGTCTAGCTTTCCTGGGAAATCACTGTTCTTGTTCTGAGAACCAATCAAATGTTAGTAACTGCCAGTAGAAGCTGACATCATGTTTACACTTGAAACAATTCATTATTTTGCTTTGTTCTGTAGAAGGAGGACCTGTTTCTTATACACTGCAATTACAAGTAGGAATTTTTGTAAAAAATTTTAATATTTAGTCAAGAAGCAATGACATCAAATAAAAGAGTAGATTGGACACCTAGAAAGAGATGTAATATTATTGTGTTACGAGAAAGTGGTCTTTCCTATGCTGAAATTGCAAAACAGGTGGGTGGTTCAGTGACTACATCTGGAGTCCGAAAGTTTTGGTTACGATATCAGGAGACAAATTCAATAAAAAACAAAGAAGGAAAAGGCCGGAAAAGGTGCACCACATCTATTGATGAAAGAAGAATAAAAAGACTATGTCTCCAAGATAGAAAAATGTCATCAGCGGCCATCAGAAGTGATCTGAATCATGCTGGTGTTCCTGTCAGTTCAAGAACAATCAGGAGAAGATTTACAGATGTTGGACTGAGAGGTAGAATTCCACGAAAAAAGCCTTATCTTAATTTTCAGCAACGAAAAAAAAAAGACTATAATGGGCAAAGGAACACATTAATTGGACAGATGATCAGTGGTCACAAGTTATATGGAGTGATGAAACTAAGATATCGTTATTCGGTAGTGATGGGCGAAAATATGCAAGACGTAGAATAGGAGAAGAGCTACATCCTGACTGCATTCAAGCAACTGTGAAGAACCCAGTTAGTGTTATGATTTGGTCATGCATGCCTGCAGATGGTATTGGTTGCCTTCATATCATCGATGGGACACTGAATGACAGAAAATACATTGACACTAATCTAGAATCAAAATTCTACCTTCCAACAGAGATCTCTTTCCCAACAATGCTTTGTTTATTTTTCAGCAGGATTCTGCTCCTTGCCACACGGCCAAAATATCGAAAGAGTGGTTTCGTACAAAGAGTATTAAATTGTTGTCATGGCCAGGAAACAGTCCTGACTTCAATCCTATCGAAAATTTGTGGCACCGTTTGAAAACTCTTGTCCGAATGAGGCGCCCATCAAATAAAAGGGAACTAATTGAGGCTATAATTGTTTCCTGTCATCATGTAATAACGAAAGAAGAGTTTAAAACTCTTGCCAGCTCAATGAAACGTCGATGTGCAGCTGTAATAAAAAATAAAGGGTACCCTAAAGTACTGATAACTCACTGCAATCATCACTATCTAATGTATATCGATAACTATTATCGTTTAACTTTTTTATATTGCAAATAATTGAATTTTGTGTTTTGTATTGAATTCGGTAATAAATTCTCTTTAAAATGATATATACAAGTTTGCATTTTGTCAAACGTAACGTTTTCTATAAGCATACAATGTTCAAAAACATAAAAATTTCCAAAAGTGTCCACAATTTTGGCCACCACTGTATATGTAATAATATGATATAATGAGAGGGAATTATCGATTTGATGCGATTTCATTAAAAACATAAAATTAAAAAAAAACTTATTCAAATTTTGAAAAAAATCGCTTCGAGGTGCATTGGCTCTTGTCTAGATGCACCTATGTACCAAATTCCGTAGCCTTGGGTCTATTAGCTTACGCGCAGCACGAACGAAAGACACACAGACAGATTCTTCCTTTTATATATATAGAAGATAAAGAAGATTAAAATGTTTAACAAAGTAATAAATATTTTTAAGAAAGTTCTCTATTGCATAACAATTAAATTTACATTTACTAATTTATTTATATTTATTCAGTTATTTCTGTGCTATGGATATAGAAGTTTAAAATGATTAACTATAAAAAATTATTCTTTGCTTAGGCCTATTAAGTATTGCATGAAAAAAGTAGAAGAGCAAAGCACATAATAGAAAAGAAAAATATGAGTAAATAAATAAATACTGAAACTCTTTTTTTTTTTTTTTTTTTTTTTTTTTTTTGCCTTTTTGCAATCTAAACAAACCATTAATGTATGCTTTTCTACTTTTTGTTATGGCATCGTTTTAATGATACTTTATTTATTTATATTTTATACCTCTCAAATACACGGAAATGACTCTCCCCTCATAATTCTTTTTACATATTTTGTGCATAAGTTTTGCAACTATTGACAAATATCAAAGAGTTCAGAAAAGGAGAAAATCTTTTTCTATCCCAAACAATAAGCTACAAAGTGAAAGGAAAATATTTTCAAAAGCTTTGTTCATTGAAACGTTGCAACAATAAGGCCAAATGTTACAGATGAGCTATGGAATGAGTTCTTGTATAGCTAGCTATACAAAAGAAGAAAAGTTTTTGAGAAGAGGGAAAACAAACCATTGACCTAAACGTAGAACAATTTTTTGAAAACGTTGTTTTAAGCCTTTTTTTCATGTACGTATAAAGGCAAAATCAAAATTATGAATTTAATCTGTTATCAGGAATGAGATTACATTTGTTCAGTTTATTATTTAAAAAATAAAGTATAAAGAACTAATTAATAATACTTACTTTTAAACCATCGTACGCCTTTTATAGGATATCCCCCATAAGGACAACGTACTACAAGATCTTCACCAGAGATAGCTGTGACGTTTGACATGGGTCTAACAAATGTGGGTCCGTACACATTCAGGCGTGCTGCATGAGACGTACTTCCAACATCATTACTCACTTGGCATTTATATTCACCGCCATCTTCAACTCTTATTTCAGTAATATTGAAGAAGCTCACAACATGCCCATGATCTGTAACGTAATCACTCAGGGTTATCCGGCCACTTCGGCCAATTACTATACCGTCTAAGTACCACGTAACTCTTGGAGCTGGATTGCCGGTAGAAATGCATTTCAATGATATGCTTTCTCTTGGATGGGCTGTCTGCTCCGGAAAAACAGAAATTATTGTAGGCGGAACATCTGAAATAAAGTTTAAAAAAGTAGTTTAAGCAGTGAATTGCCATACTGTCGTTAAGAACAATAGATGCGCTCTAAACGTTTTAAAGTCTAACTGTGAGTCAATGTTCAGACTAAAAACAGTAAATCTTACGTTTTGAGATAGGTCACACTTAAAGAGATTTACTTTATTTAATGTTATATAAAATAGTAAAGAAATGCTCTTTCGAATTATCTTATAAAAACTATGTAATTCAAGGAATTTGAAGTAAATTATGGAAAAAGTTATTTACAGGAGCAATTCCTTATCATTTATTTTTTTCCTTCACATACTGTTTTACTTACATTGCTGGGTATTCAAAATGCGATATCAAATACATCAGAATTACTAGACAAAATAGGTAAAATAGGTGAACTGATTAAAATTACAGCTACGTTCTGTTTGAGAAGCATTTAAGAATGAAAAATTTGCTGTAGCCATCATGACTTGCAATACCTACCTGACGTGCCTCAGACAAAAACAAATAAGTTTTAGATGTGAGCATGAGGCATTTCAATCATGCTGAGTCCACACGTTGCTAAATCTGATCTGGAGAAGCAGCGCGTGTATAGTTGAACCTTCTTTTTGCCAGTCATCGACCAGACGAGTTCGACTGGCTACGTATGTGAAGAACAGGAAAAAATGCAAATGGCCTATTAAGTCACTTAGAAGTCAATGAAAAAATTGTTTAACTTTGCACCCCATATCCAATTGTACACTGCGCTGCTAAATTTGGCAGTAGGGAAGCATGGCGCCGCTTCCATATTCACGTCATTGTGGCTTTGATGTCGTCCAACCAGAGCACCGATTTCGCGGATATGCAGTTTCACAATCCTTCTATTGTCACACCTGTCGGTTAAATGACTTCCCGCTTTGTTTGACAAGTTAAACCTTAGCTTACCATGCTAATGAACAGCAGCAAAATGCACAGTTCCAGCAATTAAATCTCAAGAATTAGCACTGTTCGTGTACATAATCGTGCTTTTGAGGTCAAAGGCGGGTGTAAAATTTCGCGTATAGGCTAATCATGTGCATGACCTTTCAAGATTCGCGCAAGTTATAAATTCCAATATATGGAAGCCTTCTTGATGATGTTGTATTTCAGAGAGACATGTGTGTAATTTATCAGAGTAAATAGAGTAACTATAAAATGGAGTTTATAATTATTTTCATTTAACAAAATTCAGTTAGAACTACTGCTCAAATAAAATATGTTTTGATATTTTTCTCCTCATTTATTATAAACACGGTGTGGTGTGGTGTGGTGGTGTATTTAATTATGGCAAAGCACACTAGGGCTATCTGCCTAAGAGGAGGGATGCCTTTCGTGGAGGACTTTCTAAGGGAAACTGGCTCGTATACACGTTACACATGGGGAAAACCACGAAAACACCCATGCAGCCAGCCCGTTCGCTGGATTCGAACCTCGGACCGAACTACCAGTGTTCAGCGACTTTACCGCTCGGCCGCTGGTGGGCCTATTATAAACACGAATATGAAGTTTGTCTACATAGTAACATAGTATTTTCCACATAGTACTTTTATATTTAATTTGTTTACATAATGTAGCTATAGGTGGTATGGACTGGAGAAATTGAATTGAAGAAAAGAATGATATTGGAACAGTTTGGTCAAGTCACACAATCAGGCGATCTTTTCTAGAATTTGTGCATCTTGGCATAGCGAAGCCATTATTTCCTCGAGTAGTACTTTTACAGCGTAGACTGATGTCAATACTTTTGCACAGCTATATTTGTGGGACTCGGGTGGCAGCCTATTTCTTCATTTGGGAGCTAAATTCTTCCAACACAAGAATTCAACATTCTCGAAGTTATCCAGCTGTGTGAAATGTTTTAGAATGCGTTCTGACGGCACTGCAAGTATTCTATAAAACATACTTTAAAGCACCGATGAGCAGAAATACCATAGCGTGCAATCGTTAGCTGTTTTGTTAGGCGAGTTTATTATGCATCACAAACTCTCACTATGATCGAAGTTAAGTATACTGGTAACGAAACGTATCATTTGCATACTTGTAAAGAAAAGTCCAAGCCAAATTATTTTTTTTCTGTTTTTCTATTTAATTTGTAGAGTCCAGTAAATGAACTCTGTCTGTATACTGGAATAGCAGTAAACTACACAGGAGAAGGGTTCACGTACCCTTTATTCACTCTTTAAAATTTACAATGCGTCAACTCGATGTTAACAAACTTCGCCTCTACTTGGGCGGTAACTAAAAGTCAGATAATTGAAACTAAAAGTTGAAATATTTACAAGTGATAAAACTAGCCTACAGTGCTCAGCGAGATCCCGTAACTTCAACCCCCTTCTAAGCTAGTGGCAGCAAAGCAATGCAATTAAGCCACTTGAACCAGCAATAAGCAAACGTACCTACGACAGAGACGGCAGCTAGAGCCTAACACTCTCTTTCTCCTACCGAAACTCGGCTTTTAACTATTTCTTTCAAAACAGAAAATTTCCATTCGTTCATGCGCGCTACAACATTTAACCATTCTGGCACTAACAATTAGGGGAATGAAGGCTTATAGGAAAGTTTCAAATAAAACTTTAAATTATTAGTTAAAATAAATATAAATTCCTACAAATTTTCATGCTTTTTTTATCCTTTTTTTTAAAAAAAAAAGACGATTAAGTACTGCACAAAAGACATAATTGTTTTCATATTTTTTCAAAGTTATCCACGAATCCGTTATTTGAATTAATAGGTTTATATGTTTATGTTATTAGTGGCAAGCAGGCAATCACTGTCTGTATTCTCCTATTTGATCTGATAATTTTTATATGTATTATAGTACATTTGCCATTGGGTTTAAATCCTTCTTCATTAACAATAATAAAAATACGAAGTGCACGGGAGAGTTAGACATTTGAAAATATACTTCACTCTGAGCGCAGTATAAGATGGCATTAAAGAAGGCAAATCAGTTTAAATTGTACTACAAAATCTCTCAATTAAGACGCACATTTAATGGGCTACAAAATACTAATTAAAAGACAAATCTTGCTGACAATGATCACTTTTAATCACAGAAAGTTTATATCAGACATCCTGTACTTAAAATGCTTAGAGATTTCGAATTTTGATAGATGCAAATCAAACTGTTTATATTATAATGCCACCTCTTTTTTTATTTTTCCAAGTCTTATCGAAATAAGATTCTGATAAAAGGTGGAATTTTTTTAAGGACTGTTGAAATAATAAAAAAGATATGATTTCAGAGTATTTTCGAATAATATTTTCTGAAGTGAAACGTGTTCTAGAAGAACGTTAATTTCTTATGTAGCGATGTTATTTAAAATCATATTGTAACTTTCTCATTCTTAAGCGGCGACTGATTTAAGCGAATTTTCAGCAGAAACAGTAAATAAGAATAAATAATAAGAATAAATAACTCCTCTTTACAAAAGAAAAACTAAATTATTCATCAGCAATTGTCTTGACTATTTCTTTACAGTTACATTATTAAGCAAGTCTGCTAAAAAGCTTTATGAATACTTCTAATGTTTTCGTATATGTGAGAATGCATGTGATTAGCAGATTAAATAAATGAAATATCTGTATGTAAATTCCGTATACTAACTAATTTAAATATTTATGTGGAAATAAAAAATTAAATTAACATGTAACTTCATAAATACCTACAGTGAGAGGAATTTTGACAGTTTTCATTTCACATTTCAAGGATATGCTTAAATTTAGGAATTTTGTGTTGACCTTTATCTGTGATAATAAGACAGTAATATCGTTAAACGTTAGAGAGTGATACAAAAGAAATAAAAATTTAGTATTTTGTTTTCAGTTCGAGTACCTTTTTTCTTGCATGGTGCCAGTAATATAAATGGAAACCATTCAAGAAGAAGCATGGCTATTCGGTTTTCGTTGCAATGTAAACTTAATCCTAAGGTTTAGGCTGTTTGGATATATCTAAAAATACCTTTGGATATCAAATAGCCGAAGATATTTGGAAGTGAGAACTTTATTTATAGACGTTACATATAGTTCCTCAGAACTGAACATACAAATGTGCAACTTGACCTACTTTACTTTTGAAATATAAATTCATATCCGAATATTTAATTTCTTGAATCAAAGTAATAATTTGGTAATTTCTTGTGAAAAGATTTCTTTTGCTTCCTTCTGCGTATGTATGCATTGCAAGACTGTACGCAATTCAGATTAACAAATGCAGAACGTATGTATTTTCGTAATTCAATGTCTTTTAACAATAAACATATAATGGAACCTAAATTGGCACCCTATTTAAACTTGAGTTACTTCGCTCTTTAACTTCTTGTTTCTTGAATGAATGCTTTTCTGTTTCCTTTCATTAAATAGCCGGTGATTATTATAGCCAAGGATTTACAGTCAGTTAAATAAAAGCCAACCTTTGTATTACAGTATTTTTCGAAACATTGCTTACTTATTTTCGAGTCTCGGAATATTATAACAGCAAATTTCATTACAGAAAAAATGCTCATTTTTTTTTAATTCTAATAACTCACAGCAATAACAAAGTTTTTGAGCTATTGTAAACTCGATTTGAACATACTGCATTTTGAAATCAGTGACTTATTTCAAGAAAATTAACTACGATGAATTATTACGATTCATATTCTAACATATTTATAATTCAAAATTAAAGCTATGTTAATTGTATCCGTCATTTATAAAATTATCTTAATTTGGAGGGAAGAGACAGCTTTGAGCTTTACTAAACAAATAGCTTTTCAGTACATTTATACTTTGGTTAATCGTTTGTCTATTTTTTATTTTATTTATTATAAACTGAAAGTTGTTATTTTGTCTGTTCAATATAGAAGAAATAAATAACTTGTAAATATGTATCTACTTAAGTATTTATGACTTAAAAATATGTAAAATTTACTTAATATGTTCACTTTCTTCTACTTTTTTGTATGTATTTTTATTTTATATTATATTTTTCACTATCATTTATTGTAACTTAATACATTTTATTTATTTTGTTTTTTATTCATCTTTTTTATTGAATATTTAGTATATGAATACTTGTTGACTTGTGAAGGTATCCATGCATACTATCTGTAGTGCACATGCAGCCGTGAATATATTATTAAAATAATATATGATATTTTATTATGACTGTATAAATGACTGTTATTAATTTTCTAATGATTATTATTATAATAATGATAATGTTTATCATCATTATTATGATGATAATGTTTATTATCATAATAACGGAACTACGAACATATTATAATAATAACTATCAACAATTTATTTGTCCGTAATTTTTAGAAACAATGCCGGCTCTTTTAAATCTTAGTAAAACACATTTACATGCCATTCTTCCGAATGTTGTCGAAATTGTAAAATAAGCTCAACTATTCCTTTTTTCCTTTTCTTTTTCTTCCCATTGAAGTTGTTTGTTGTATCATTATCTACTGTAAAACCAATAAACCATTCTCTATTCATTCCTGTTTCATTAGTCAGGAGCTCATGAATTCACAAAAAAATCAGCATGTTTGTGGCACACAAGCATAAGTATCCAATTTTTCATATACATTTTGACTGACACTGGCTTTTGCATTCAAGAAAAGTTTTGCAGATAGTATTTCTAATTAGATTTCAGACAAAAAAAAGTGTTCACGTCATTTATAACGAAAATTAACGTTCACGTCATTTGTGAGCCACTTCGAAACAAATGAGCTCATTGTAAAACTTCAAAAATACTATTTGTATTTGTGTCATGCTAGAAAAAAGCATCTGGGCATCCATTATTGGAAAATTGTTCGTTAACCTCCTCAGGATAAATGATTACAAGGCAGCAATATTTATATCTCACCAATAAACAGTTTTGTTTTCTGAGTGACTGTAGAAAAATTAATCTGTGCATTTACGGATACTAAGAGAAAGAAATTACTCAAAATTCGATACTTTTTTCATTTGCCGATTTTTTAATTTAAGTTAAATAAGTATACTTTTTTTCAGAAATTTTGAAACAAAATTATAACTACAAATCAGATTACATCTTAATTTATGACTGGAATGTTTGATAATGGAATTATTTCTATTCTCCGATACTAATCTTTGATTTACATTCTTCATAGGAATGCATGTACATAAAATTCTGTGTGTTATTATTTCACATATTTGCAGTTATTTTCTTCGATCGCGTAACTGAAAAGTTAAGAATGAGAAAAGGAATTAAAATTATGTTCACTAATAATCTATTAGTTATATAAACTCACTTTATCTTCCTCTTTACCTCACTTACCTCTGCCATGATAAAAGTAAACCTTGATTCAATAAGATGAGCATTTCAATAGATATTTTATTTCTAAAAAAATTAATGCGCATTGTTTTAGATATTAATGTTCTTTTATATTTTGCGTATTTCCACTTCAGCTATTCATGTACATGTTATATGCATTTAACAAATAGAAGAATAATTATGTTATATACATTTAACATCAGCATATGAAGTTTTACACTTTGGTATTAAAAAAAATGCATGGCATTCGGAAAATGCTTTCATTCCTATAACACCAATTCTGTTTCAGAATAGAAATTCATATAAAAATCTGACGCTAAAATTGTATAAAGGTCCCAATAAAAATTATGCTTAGAGTTCATATCTTGGAAGTATTGTTGAAAACTATGAGTGTGTACCTTTAGTTAGATAATACGTGCAGAGGCACACCTATTATTTAACCTAATTAAGTAAATAAAGGCCCCTTGCACTACCTATCCAGATAAATATAGCTTTCCTGGGGCCTACAGTGCCGTTCTGTAACCGAGGTTCTGCTGAAACTGACATCGCAAGCTCTGCTACCGCTGGCGATATCATCAATTGCCCCGTCTTATGTTCGGACCTGGGCAGGTGGGACGTTTACTTCGCTGCGTAGGTTGTGAATTAAATATTGTATACACGCAATGCTTATAATATGAATACAAGGTACTGTTGCTTAAGTAATATGTTAGTCTGCTTGGATTGGTGGGGCATGGTATTTAACTGTGTGCAAAATGACTGCATCTTCATCCCAATTTGCCTATTTGTTGCTTAGAGATACGTAGCCCCTTGTACTACTTGTGAGTACTCTGTAGCCCTCTTCATGTTGTTTGCGGCGCTTACTGCTATCCTGTAGAGTTGCACGGAGTTGGTTTCAATCCTTTTCAATATTTTTGTTTTTATTTCCATCTTCTCTTTCATTTTAAGAAATTTCTCAATCTGGGTTTCCGATTTTAAGATTTTTACGTGATCAGTCTTTTCTTTAGACAGTACAGTACAAAACAACGATATCTAAAACATATATATATATATAACATTGTTTCATATATAATAATAATGTTTTAAGCAATAAATGTATCATGTTTATTTCTTATCATAAATGTAGTCTTTCATTTGCTTATGCATTGAAATGAAAATTTCCAAAGATGACCACGAGTGTTTCCAGATAATGAATATCTTCTACAGAAGCGATCACCGTACAAATACCTCTGTTAGTAAGAATGAAAACCAATTCCTACTTCGGTTTTCAGAAATAACATTTGCAATAAAATATTTCAACGTATTTATTATCGAAATGCCTGCTTTGTTCTTTTCTTCTTAGAGTTCAATTATAACAATAAGTAGCTCAATTATGCTAAGTTAAAAGTTTGAAATCGTTAATTCAAGTTTATTATGAAATGGAAAAACATCTGTCCCTTTACTTAGTTTCAGGTTTATACTCGAAATATTGTTTAATTTATAACTGTTGTTTGTTTTTAACATTGTAGTAATAGATAATTCAATTTGGACAAAATATTTTTGGGCAAACATAAAGTTTTATTTCATATCTTTAATTCTACACTACTTACCTACCTTGATCTATTTAAAATTTAGTAGATGTTTCACATTCACTTTCCATATTTTCAAGTAGAAAACCGTTTGAACAGAAACTGAAAACCTCTTTAAGCTACTCTTCAGTTCATTTTCCCCCATTCGTCTGAAAGATGTTGCAAATTCCCTAAATCTATTTTTCCTTGTTTCCTCCCAGTGTCCGGACATTTGCATATTAAAAACTGGTCGGAAATGGCCAAACCCATAAACCCCTCGGCCATCTAGCTGTCTGGACACCGAAAATGTTGTGCAAGGTGTATCACAAAGGTAAATTCACATTATACCGCTGAGAAAGCAAAAACACGCAGATAATTACAAACCCTGAGATACATAAGATTTATATGGATGATTTCTTTAATTCCTATGAATTATTACCCGTTCTTGCAAACAAAACCTTCATCGGTACAGATACTGTTAGAGAACACAGAATGTCTAAATGACCATATATACCTTCTAATGGTCTAAAAAAAATGGAACGCGGATCTTCAGGTAGCAGGTAGCAGCAAACATCTGTGACATCCTGGGATTCAAATCAGAGTCCGTCGACATTGAAACTGGCACTGCTATTCGACATAGAATAAGTAAACCTCCTGAAATCATATATCTTTAATAAAATATTTGGTTCTTGAATGTATTTCTAGGTGATCAAAAATCTTTCGCGGCTAATTACGGAGCCCACGTAATTTCCTGTTGCGAGACGCTGTAATAAAACCTGGAGCTATATCTTTCAATCCATGATATCTCCTCCTTTCAGTTTAAACTCATTATCTGCGAACTGATAGTTTTACATTTATATACGAATTTAGTAATAGTAAAACTAGAAATAGACTCGTCTTATTCCAAATTACTCTCATTCTATACAAAACCAATCCCTTTTTAGAAAGTATATGAAATTAAAAAAATTACACTGATAACTGTTTTATATTTTAAATCTCAATGATATACGTCAGGAAAGATTTTATTATTTTGGATTAACAATAAGAAAATGTATAAAATGCTTGAATATTCAAGTGCAAGAAACTTACCAGATATTTTCAACTCAGCTGTCCCCTGTGCTCCATCTATATCATTATACACAAAGCACTGATACATTCCTCTGTCCTCCCTTCTCAGTGCTGTAATATGCAACACATCACGTGATAAGAGCTGAACTCGGTTAGAAACAGTAATTTGTCTCTGATCTTTCCTCCAGGAAATTGTATGAACAGGATATCCAGTTACATTGCAGGTAAAGGTAGCTTCTTGTCCGATATTGAGAATTTGATGAGGAGGCAGGAGATTCACAGTAAGAGGAGCTGAAGGAGAAGAATAATTTAGTTAAGAAATTATTCTGAAATATTCCTTTTGGACAGAAACTTTCTTTTTCAAAATATAACTTGCATTAAAATAATTTTCTGATGGAATGAACTGTTCAGTTTGGCCTATCTTCAATGAATCAATCATAATACGAGATTCCATTTTTAAAAGTCTACATTAGAATTTAGAAGCAGAACTTTCTAAGTTAAACTAAACATTTATATGAAACCTTTCATGATATGGTATAAATATCCCTATATATTTTTGTAGGCGGTAAAAATTTTCCTATACATAATGGTAATGCAAAAACATACATACAGTACCATAATAGCGATTACTTTTGATGTAAAAAAGCAAAAACAAAAACAACAGAAAAAAACGAGTAATATGGCCCTCGAGATAAATCGCAACGGGGATTTCGTAAATCTCCGGAACGCTATAATTTTCCATTGCCTCTGATCCAAAGATTTAGCATATGTTTCTATTTTTTATATCTATGGCTTGAAGAAATTACTATGTTTAAATCTCACATGCAATAAGGCATGCAAAGTATATTTGCATTCTGAAGAAGAAGTAACAAGATTATCAGTGTATTTCTTTACACTCTTGTCCATAAATTAAGAATAATTCGGAGTCACGCGGAAATCGAACTCTAAAATAAATATATCACCTGTAAAATCACTACACACATCTTCAGAACTTGGAATTGCCCAGAGTGTCATCTGCAGGCTTTGGCAACGATTCCAAGGTGATGGTAATGTGAGTAGACGTTACAGCACAGGCCGCCCCAGAGTTACAACGACGAATGAGGACTGGTATTTGGCAGTTACTGCCAAAAGAAACAGGCGGAGCACAGTCTAGGACCTGTCCCGTCAGCTCTCTTCAGCCACTGGTACGACAATTTCAAGGCAGACCGTGTACAGACGCTTAGGGCAGCTTGGTCTATATGCTCGTAGACCTGTCAGATGCGTTCCCCTTACTGCAACTCACTGTCGCCTGCGGTTAGCCTGGAGGAGAGAGCATGCATTGTGGATACTGCAACAGTGGGCTTATGTGATGTTTTCCGACAAGTCCAGGTTTAGCTTGCAGTCTGATTCTCGCCGGACTTTCATATGGAGAGCTCCAGGTACCCATTACCACCAAGAAAACATCATTGAACGATACCGTTACGGTGGTGCAGGAGTGCTCGTTTGGGGTGGAATTATTCTGGGTTCCAGAACTGACCTGCATGTTCAAATTGGAACCATGACAAGCCAAATCTATCGGAACGTCATTCTGGAACAACATGTACGTTTGTTTCGGGGCGCCATGGCCGCACAATTTGTGTTTATGGATGACAACACCCGTCCTCACCGTGCAAACATCGTAAGTGAATGCCTTCAATCGGAGGATATCACCCGTATGGACTGGCCAGCATTCTCACCGGACTTGAATCCAGTACAGCACGTGTGGGATATGCTTGGCCGACGAGTTGCAGCCCGTCAACCTCCTCCTACATGTCTACCGGAACTTCGGAGAGCATTGCTTTTTGAGTGGTGTAATATCCCCCAAGATCAGATTGATAATTTGATACTCAGCATGCCTAGGCGTTGTAAGGACTGTATTGCATCGTCTGGGAGACATGCAATGTATTAACAATCATACCAACCATGTAATATTGGTTTTTTGTAAATAGTTTTTTTTTTTTTTTTTTGTAATTTGCTCCAGGGAGAAAATATCGCTAATTTTTTTAATAATATCAAACATATAGCATCTTTTTTTTGCTCTTTACCTTTTGTTGAATAAATAAGCTTTACAAATAAGTCAAATTTGTTTTGCTTCTAACTCTTCCTTTGCCTGATTTTGCATTATCCTTAATTTATGGACATGAGTGTACATCAAGATCATCTAATGTTAAATCATAAGATCATTGTATTGTAGCATTTCTGATTTGAAATAATCGTATACATGTTCCTTAAGTGGTAAAATTACATGAGATCGATTCATGTAATTTTACCTGTTTTATATGAGAGAATATTAAGATTGTTATTAGAATTTTAATTTTAAAACTTCTGGCTTACTTAAATTGAAATATATATTCTTTCATACTACCAAAACATTTGAAGAGAAAGATTCGGGACAAATAAAAATAGTGGGTCAAAATTTAAATGGAAGTAAAAAACAAAAATTGCATCAGGATTTTTAAATACTTAAAATGAGTCAACATATATTGGCAGAGTTAGGAAGTATGAGAAAGCGTACATTCTATGCGACTGTAAAAACGGGTTTAAATCAAAACGAGGTTGAAAATAAGACAGAAAACAGACGAAAATCTCTTTTAACAAGTTCTGTCAATCGATAATTTTATAGGATAGGCAGCGAAAACAGATTTCAGAAGAGGTACAATATTTTAATGATACACTCTGGAAATGAGTTTTGATTGAGCATCTGCATAGAGAATATTGCGCATCCAGTACACAGCTAAAAGATGAAAATTACTGTTAGCATAAGCTTGCACAAATGATCCTTGATCTTGAATCAATACACTGCTAAATCATGAACGGTAGATCATTGAAACATACAATAACTGAAATCATACGATCTGGGAAGCCAATTTTTGCTTATACACAAATGACATGGAACCAGTAGAAAGTTTTAAGCATTTTGTATACTTCAAGGCAGTTAATGAAAGCTTGAATTGGGTGTTGTTTTAAAAATACTACAGCTTAGTCTCTTAAATTTAAGCAGTAAAATACTTAAGTAGATGCTCATAAAGCAGCTCGCCACGTAACTATATGAAGAAGGTTTGCGATATACACAGCGACAATGTATAGCTTCTATCTCATACCACACAGAAAAGTTTTACACTCAAAATATCTTTTACGTTTTTCATGAAGAAGACATCAATACATTTAATATTAAAAAAGCTTTATAAAACTATCAAAACCTATAATAATGCTTAATTTATTCTCTTGAAGTGATTTCAAGAGACTAAACACATCAACTTATTTTATAACTTATCGGGTCACGGCAAAAGTCCGTGCCGTTCTTCACTGGTTTCGCTTCTTCCTATCTTCTTGTGAAGCTTTCGTTTTTCGTTTGTCGATCGTTTCTCTTCAGTTTGGAATTTAATTGTTGAGAACAGAAGCTTGTATATTGTTAATTTGTCAGTTTTGATCATCTTCAAGGCTAATCAGTATGGATTGTCAAGTAGAGAAAAATGAAATTTCCGACATATTTATCGCTCCTTTTGATTACCACATTTTTTGGTCTCTCTAACAACATTCAGGGACAAGATTTCATGATGACGCTTTTTAGCAACTGGTTAACTGATTTATTGAACTTGAAAATACAACAGTTCTACAGGAAAGGCATTGAACTACCTGAATGATAGCAGGCGGTCATTGTCAAAAATGGTGAATTACATCACAGAGTGAATGAGTGTGTGATTATTTATTTATGACATAGCTTATCAATGTCTTGTAATCGTGTACTGTATTGTTTTGTAGTGTAATTTATAGTAATAAAATCATCGCATAATAAAACAGCAACTCAATAAAGGCACACGGGCTTATGCCGAGACCCAATGTTTAGTTTTTTACCTGACAATAAATCGCGTGATTCTAATATAAGAGTAAAGAAACTTCAATACCTTCATTCTTGATCTATCTGCTTCAAGCATACTGCAATCGCAGATAAGGTGATAAACTATTGTCTCGGTCTTCAGCATCCTACTTACGCAAATCAACAGTTTTTGGAATGCTCGTCAAAATTAAAGGATAACTAAAAAATATAGTCACGGATTAAAAGTTTCAGCCAATGTATTGTGTAATTATTTATTTTAACTATGTGTAATTCTATGCAACATTATTTTTTGTGAATAGGTTAACGCACGAAATATGCAGTTAAACGACTGATAATGTTTTGCGCAATCGGCATTTCTATAAAATTCGATTGAAGCTAACGCGGTTTCTGAAAGTCATTAGAATTAAATCCTTTGCACTCGAGGCCTTTTTCGCTCATGCAAACTATCAACTCGGGAGGAGATTTCATATATCTGGTGAATTTCTTACAATTAATTTAAAATAATTTAACAAAAATCTAACGATTCTTTTAGATCTGAAGATACTTGCAGTAATGCGGCTCTTTGATCGGATTCAAACGGTATTTATTCGGATTCCGTGCATGTTATCTGTTCTGAATCTTCTGCCTCTTCTGCATAATCGTTTTTCCTTTCACATTCACCGTCTATTACCCTGAGCTTTGGCATTTTTTGTACCTCTTCATAGCTTCCTTCATCTCTGCCTTCCTCCTTTCTATCATCAAACAGTCTATCCACAGAAATATTTTTTTTTTCGTTTATCAACAAAAAATCGAACTCATATTCAGTTAAACTAATTCATTCATCGTATTCCATGCTTATTAAGCTCCGTGACTTTGGAAATAGTATTCCTATTGCCACGACAATCGAGTACGAACTAATGTCGAAGTCGCATTTATAGCAATACATCTAAAAACGTATTTAAGATAAAAGACTGGGAGGTGTTCTACACGCATGTATTACTGAATACACTCATGATGCGATATTGTCCAAATTAGAACCTAAATAAAGGTCTTTACTACATGAATTATCGCGTCAAACCGAATGGAGATTGGGAGTCTTCTCTCTAGTCCCCGCATCACATCAAGAGTGACCGTAGTCACCTCTCGAGTGAAAAGGGTTAATAGTTATGAGTCAAAGGCATAAAGCAAAGGGGATGAAGTGGTGGTTAATTGGTAGACTCGAAAGGGACCAAATGTAATGCAGATCGCAAACAATATTGATATCTCTCGTATAAAGGATATAAAAAGTTTAAAGTGTCTTTATACTCTTGTATAAAGGATTTGGAACCACACTGCCTAGTGAATGGGGGATAAGGGCAACACCTTCCTCTGAAGACCATTTTCTGTCATTTGGGGGGGGGGCGAAAAAACCATGAGGTAGTTTTCAGGTAATGCAGCATTTCGTGTTTCAAGTGGCTTCGCGATTTTGGGTTTTGTCAACGGTTTGGGCCCCCAATCACTTCATCTTCCAAAAGATACTGTCTCTGTGAAGCGCTCTCATGGTTTGAAGTAGAATCATTACACATGGCAAAAATGAGCTATAAAGCTTTGGTGGAGGTTTTGTAATTTTTAATATATATATCGACGAAGTTATTGGACCCCATCTAATGCTGTTTAGACGTGCTGTTAACCAATATTTTATGTTAATGGAGGACAATGCTCGTCATTATTAAACATCTCTGACGTTAATCATATGTTATAATGTATGGAAGATATCACCCGTATGGAGTGACCAGGTTACTCTTCAGATTTCAACACTTTTGAACATCTGTAATACATGACAGGAAGCCGAAATACTTTGCCGGATCTTTGAATGTCCAAAAAGCGTTTTTTAGGAGAATGGCATGTAACTGCACAAGATTTGATCAAGTGCCTAAATAATCCCGTGAAATCATAGCGTGAGATTTGCTTTTCTGTTACATATTTCCACACAGCACATTACAGAAAGATTTCTTGAAACTGAAAAGATATTATTTTTATCAATTTTATATTTTCGTAAATGTGACTCCTAACTCAATACTTTGATGTTAATTAACTGGTAAACCTGTTTTATTGAACAATGCTTTTGCAAATTTTTGTTTAATCATTTTTCAGTCAATAACATTTATGTCTTATTTCTGTCAATATTTCCTAACTTTAAAGAACGGCGTATGATAAATGCAGTGAAATATAAAGAAAGAGATTGTCGTATATTGAAGAGAAGCTATTATAAATAACGTTCTCAGAAATTTTGTGAAGAACATCGAGCAAAGATTCACTTGAGTTGGTAAGAGTTAGTATAGTAAATGTAATAATTCATTATCTAGCGTACTGTAGTAAGGACACATATACTTAATTAAAAGTTACCAGAATAGGTTTAGTTTTTAGTCTAAGTTACAATGTAAGGTATTTCCTCCCTTCTTTCCGCATGTCTTCTTGGTGTAATTGGAAGCACGTCCGACGTGTATTCGAGAGGTCCGCCATTCGAATCTCGTGGAGTGCACTGCACATGTTTTACGTTCCAGCTCTGATATAAACTTATAATTCTACAGTGGCCCTCGAACTAAAAGGTGGTGGCGATTGGGTTCCCATATCCCCACTCACACTTCAAAAGGGGGATATATGAGATACTTTATCCCTCCTTTCAGCATGCCTTCAAGGTGTATTTAGAAGCATACTCGAAGCGTATTCGAGAGGTCCAGGGTTCGAGTCTCGGAGAGGGCGCTAGATATTTTTAACGTCTTTTGCTTCAAACGAACCTAATGACTCTGCAACAGATTTAATCCAAATTAAATTCTCATTTTGCTCTTAAAAATAAACTTTAATTGAATTTACATAATTATGAAATGCTATTCTTTACAAATATTTTGTATATTTTTGCAAATATTTATAAAGATTGTGATAGACAGATTTCTTGAGACATTCTAATTTTTATTTAAAAGTCTTCTTCAAATCAAAATATCTCAACGTTTACACAAGTAAAAGCTATTAATTACGTTCTTTAAACGTTTTAATAATATATTACAGTAGAATATTTAACACCAATCAGTTTCGTTGGCATCTATGATGAAAAGAAAATAAACCTGTTACTATAAGAGCACTTTCAATTCTCCTTTCACCGATGCTGTTCCTCACGATGCACTGGTATTTCCCAGCATCCGTGCGGACTACTTTTCTGATATTAAGAGTTCCTTGTATCATCCACACTCTTCCGTCTTCTTTAACAGAACGTAGGACACCATTTATATCTTTCATCCACCTGGAAACATAACAAAAGTAATACTCAGCATTATATACAGTGACTCAAATAATACACGAATACATGCGCGCTGCTTTTTCCCTTAAACAGAGAAGTTTGTTGATCTTGTTTTGCTTTATGTTGCAAGGCAGATAAAACACAATATTCTCATCTCAAACGTCAATAGTACACCGAGAAGCAATATCACTTGCTTTTCTGCGTCAGTAAGAAAGTGTTTCTGCATGTACGTTTTCCCCTAGCAACTATGTTTTTGTATATATATATATATATGTGTTTTCCATTGTGATAAGATGGCAGAGAAACAAGACAGAATGAAGATCAGGTGTGCATGCAAATGACTTATAATGAAGGTTTTCAAAATTAAAGATGACTTTAATTGTAAATAACTGCAACAAATCACTTTATTATTAGAGATAAGTGTCATAGAAGTAAGTTTTAACATATGTGTTAATTTATAAGTGCCATTTCACAAACATGCATTCAAACGTAAATTTCATTAGTGATAATAATAAAATAAACGGATTTTTATAAATTTGCGGAGAGACCGTAAACTTTCAAACTCCAGCGATTACTAAAGCAGATGTGAGTGAATAAAGAATTCCTTTCCAGTTATTAAAAATGCTATTTTTGTAGCATTTCTAATATTGCTTCTTTGAAAGATTTTAACATGGCCGTCTTAATATTTCTTCAATATTCTTTTGACTCCAAGCATTCTTACACACGTTTTAAAAATGGATGGCATAAATTTTTATTTCATTTATTTTGTAGTTATTTTATCATTAATAGCTAATTATTTATATTAGAAATTCGTAAGAAAAACCCCATTCAAATAAAAACAACTCTTGAAATATTCACAGCAGACTTAGGAACTTCAGTTTCCATTTTGATAAGTTATTTAATCTAAAATAATCTCCATTGGGTCGGTGCTTAACGTACTAAATAAAAGTTCGAAATTATGTACTTGCTACATGAAGATAAATAGAACTCGGCTCTTGATTACTAATTATGCACTTTGCGCATAATTAGCTTGGGTCGGTGCTTAATAAGTATTAACGTACTAAATAAAAGTTCGAAATTATGTACTTGCTACGTGAAGATAAATAGAACTCGGCTCTTGATTACTAATTATGCACTTTGCGCATAATTAGCTTGGGTAGGTGCTTAATAAGTATTAACGTATTAAATAAAAGTTCGAAATTATGTACTTGCTACGTGAAGATAAATAGAACTCGGCTCTTGATTACTAATTATGCACTTTGCGCATAATTAGCTTGGGTCGGTGCTTAATAAGTATTAACGTACTAAATAAAAGTTCGAAATTATGTACTTGCTACGTGAAGATAAATAGAACTCGGCTCTTGATTACTAATTATGCACTTTGCGCATAATTAGCTTGGGTAGGTGCTTAATAAGTATTAACGTACTAAATAAAAGTTCGAAATTATGTACTTGCTACGTGAAGATAAATAGAACTCGGCTCTTGATTACTAATTATGCACTTTGCGCATAATTAGCTTGGGTCGGTGCTTAATAAGTATTAACGTACTAAATAAAAGTTCGAAATTATGTACTTGCTACGTGAAGATAAATAGAACTCGGCTCTTGATTACTAATTATGCACTTTGCGCATAATTAGCTTGGGTAGGTGCTTAATAAGTATTAACGTATTAAATAAAAGTTCGAAATTATGTACTTGCTACGTGAAGATAAATAGAACTCGGCTCTTGATTACTAATTATGCACTTTGCGCATAATTAGCTTGGGTCGGTGCTTAATAAGTATTAACGTATTAAATAAAAGTTCGAAATTATGTACTTGCTAAGTGAAGATAAATAGAACTCGGCTCTTGATTATTAATTATGCACTTTGTGCGTACGTGAGGCATTATATTACATGTAAGTTATTGAATTTAGTTCCCTTATACCATATCTTGCTCTCTTGTAAATCAATTATTTTTAGTACTAGATTCATTAAATATAATAGAAATTGAAGAATTACACATAAAAATACTATTTGCATACGAATTATTAGTGCAAGTCCTGCTAGGGACGACAATTGCATATATAAGTCTTGATGTTACCAAATAGCATGTCAAAGGAAGATTTGCGTTTAAAAAGATAAAAGGCCATAAAATAAAACTAAGGTTTTGTATATGTAGAGATTTATATTTATTTTAACTATTAAGTTAAAGTTTAATTTTAAACTTTTCTATAAGCCTTCATTACTCTAATTGACAACGCGGGAATATTTAAATTTAGTAGGGCTCGTGAAGGAATGCAACTTCTAACTTGTGAAGAAAGAGTTTAAAAATAGAGGTTCGGTAAGAAAGTTAGAGAGAAAAGTTAGAGTTAGGCTATTCCCGTCACCTCCGTTGCGTGAGCTTGTACCCTGAGTTATCTTTGATTTACGTGGCATAATTGTATTTACTCGACACGGGCTTAAGTAACAGGAATTATCTGAGCCCTGTAGCTTAGTACTACTAGTTGTGCATATTGTTACGAAATGCCCAGGCACGGTAAGATAGCTTCGCGGCAAAGCAGCTTTAGGGTTGTCATAAAACAGCAAGGAACGGTAAGGTTGCCACATTTGGCGAGAAATCACCCATTTGGCGACATTTTGCGACAAAATTGGCGATATGCCATGGACGGATGGAGAACCTTCTGGAACGAATTCTTACCGGTTTAGACCAGAATGTTCTCGAACACAAGCCAAAAGCTATATATACCCTACTGGTACGCGGAGAGTGCTCCTCGTCGAGTGCGATATAGTTGGTGTCTCGTCTAGCAAGTCAGTCTGTAAGGAGTCGATCGAGTTGACAGCAGGCAGCGAGTGCCGAGTGGGTCGTCGAGTGCACCGAAAGAGTCTCGTAGTGTATCGCGGTTAGTGCATCGTCGAGAGACCATGTTGAGCTCCGGGAACGACTGAACCGAAGAGTCGGGAGGTGTGTTCTGTGTGTCGTCGTTCTGTGTGTTAAAGAGCTAATAAAGGGTACTTTTAACCCTTCTTCTGTGTAGTTCCTAACAGAACTTACTGAACGTAGGATTCTCACTTAGAAGTTAGACAAGTAGACCCTACATATCAATTACGTAACATACGTTGTTAGCAAAGTCTTATAAATTACAAAATATTGTCCTTAAAAATTATACACATTAAATAATTAAAAAGTAAATATGTATATATTATTAAGAACTGCGTTTAAAGCTTTTAAATCTATTAGTTTTTTTAATTAACAATAGAGAGATTAAACAGAGAGAGGTTAACAGAGATATTAATATTTGTTGAATGAGTGTAATTAAATTTGAAAGTTTGTTGATTAAAAGAAGTACATGTTGCCAACACATTGGTACGTGGAAAACAAGACAATGGCAACATATTCCATTTAGTTTTTTTCGATTAAATAGTAACGAGAAGTACTTGAAGTTTAATGTAATGGACAGAGTTTTAAATCGTCGTTGAATAATCAAAATTTTAGTAGTTCGAACGAATTATAAAATAAATTTTTAAAAAAATTCGAAACCAAAAGTTCCGGCATCGAGTAGCACATGTTCCAATGGAGGATTAATGGTTAAAATTTGGTGGTTCTAGGTGTCGCTGCTTTTTTCAGAATTCGAAAAACAAACATACATACACGTATACATAACAGATCCTGCATTATTGAATAAGCGATGCAATAACTTCCTCTTGTTTAAAAAATATTAAGCTATAAAAAGTAAAGATTACACAAGTCATCAAATATTTTATTTACGTTTCAATAAAGAGAATCTACAACTTGAGTAAATAAAATGGAACAATAAACGACTGAAAAACCTCGTTAGCTTTGAAAGAAATATTTATTTTTCTGCAGATCTCGTAATTCGCATTTGAAGACAAAGTGAATTTATTCCCCCCCCCTTTTTTTGTTCCTTTTGCATCACCACGAGACAGAAACAACAATTAATCCTGAACCATTTCGAAGCAACTTCAGAATGTTACGTATATAAATTAAATGTTATATTCGTTACGAAAGAAATAAGTAAAAATAGCAAGAAATTAAAATTTGCTTCTTTAATGCCAACTAATTAAAGTTGTTCACTACAACACCTAAGTTTTCATTCTTCTCTAATGAGCTTAAACTGACATGAAACAACTTTTCAAGTTACATGTTTGTAAATAAAATAAAATAAAAATCCGTTTCGGTTTTGCACTAATTCGCGACTAGTTAACTTTAATTGATTAAGAGCTCACTAGTTAGACAATTTCTCTGCGAAAGCTTCCTGCTTTTACGAAGTAACTTAATCCCAAAAAAGTATCACACATATAATTTCAGATATATAAAAAAGGATTCTGATATGAAATTGTTTTACTACATATTTTACGACAAAGCGACGTGTAAATTTCGACTTGTAATAAAATCCTTTTCAGTAACAATGAATAATTTATTGTATATTCACAAGTAAATTAACAGTATCTTAATGGGCTTCTGCGAAACTTAATAATGTGCTTATTAATTTTCTGCTATATTTTAAACGCTTTTATAATTTCTTATCTCAGATGGAGAATAAATATTTAAATAGGACTGAAATAAGTGACGCAAAATAGATAAAACAGATTCAGTTTTTATCTGCTTAGGCATAAGAAGCCTCAAAACTAGTGCTGAAATAAAGTATATATATGTGTGCGGGGAAGACGCCTTGTTTATAATTTATCTTTCTATCTGTATATATAGAGAGAAAGATATATATGTATATATATATATATATATATAAATTACATACGAGGCGTCCCAAATAAAAATAATATGCCAAAATAGTTCTGAGAAACATGCTGATTTAAATTTTTCTTCATTAGCGGCCCTAGATAAAATTGAATTTACGGCTCTATTTATACAATGCGTAATTAATCATTTTCATGAAGTATTAAAGAACGTTGCTTAAGACGTTCATTAATTAAAACAGATACCAACATGATACATCAACAAATGTATAATAAAAGCGTTTCTGGTATATCAATAGACTTATAGTATATAATGATTAATCAGCCAATAAAATGTTCAAATGTTTCAATTTCGGACTTTCATTCCATAAAAAGAACCACTGACACTTATACATTTAGCATTTTGAGAGTATCATTTCTTATAGGAAACTTGGGCGAAGACCTTTCGGCTCCTTTTGAATTCATTAAATAATTAACCAGTTTTAAACTGATAAATATCTTTCTCTTGTTGCATTACTTAACTACGTAATTAAGTAACTTCTTAATAATGTTTCATTCTTAGAGAAATGATGCAGTTTTGTTAGTTTATTTGAATTTGTAGATGTAGAGCTTCATAAATTTTGTTTTCTCGCGCTTGAACTGCTGGCTATCTAAAATGCAACACCGTGAAGGAAGCATCCAAACAGCATGAAATTTGCATCATATGAATACTGCGATGGAACATCTAAAAATGATTACG
This sequence comes from Stegodyphus dumicola, assembly GCF_044657685.1. Classification (NCBI taxonomy): domain Eukaryota; kingdom Metazoa; phylum Arthropoda; class Arachnida; order Araneae; family Eresidae; genus Stegodyphus; species Stegodyphus dumicola. The sequence continues at coordinate 88,867,246 of NC_140772.1, read as the reverse complement.
ATTTCAACGCACATGCATGTCATGGGCTACTGCAGTGCTCCTTACAATCCGTACGTAAAAAGGCAGGAATGATTGCTGTTTTGAATAACGTGAATTGGTCTGACGTGAGATTTTTCGTTACTGCAGCTTCAATATTCCAAGTAGAAAAATATGGCCGCCTTTCAACCACGTTTCTGAGTTAAGCAGAATTCTGAGTTTACAGCAATCTAATGATTTTGGAATGTAATTGCCTCTTTTCAAGTAATATAAATTTTCTTTACAGACGACCTCTTTACAGTCACCTGTAAAGAAGTATTCCTGCTATTTTCTTCTCTGTTGAAATCCACTAGTAAAAATTAGAAGGAATAAAAATCAAATGCATAAATAGCTACAGCTTCTGAAACCCAGGAAAGAAACCCGATTATTTTTGAATACATCGACTGGGAACTCAGACCGATACCATGTGGTATGATACTACTAGGTACGAACGATGCAAGAATAAATCTTGCTGAAGACATGATTAAGTATCCGGCAGCACTATGTGATGCAAACGATCGAACCTAGAGTAGCAACCAAAGACAGTAAAAGTTCAACCATTTCAAGCCAAGCGAATCTTTCACCTGATGAAAAAGAAGACTCCGGTGCTACGATGGAAGTCTGAACTTCCGCCAGTTTTTATGAAAGGCACGGGTCTCATATAGAAGCAACTCACTGACAATCTCGAAGAAGCTAAATTAGAGGCCAAGTATGAAATCAAATTTGAAATGGATATAACATTATACGGCAGCAATGTTCAACGCTAAATCACCACTCTCCTAGAGGAAGATTAAATCTAACATCACTCTATCCTCCTCTCATTCTTTTACTTTTTTTTAATTACAATTAAAATTTGTCCCCGGTTTCCCCTCTGTAAGTGTGCAATTAGTTTGTAATTAGATTATTGCAATGTAAGTTTTTTCCCATTACAATTTCAGCTGCATTATAAATTATTCTTACACCTAAATTTCAATAGATTAATAATTTGCAATAAATTTCGAGTAATCTTTTTCAATCCACAGAAATGCATAAATTAAAGTGAAATCTCCGTGTTATATCATTTGTTTTTTAAGCACTATATTTTATATATACTTATTTTGTACTATAAATGCTACACAGAAAATTTATGTTCCACAAGATATTTAGGATTTGTATGCAGATTTTAACATATTACATAGCATTAAAGGGAACTGTGTTGTATCATAAGAGTATCCGTAATTTATTTGTGATGGTCTTTCATTCCGAATTCTACAAAAGTTGCCTGAAATAGATAACCTAAGCTATTTGGCTACCCTTTATCAAGTTTCATAATGATTAATTGGAATTCCCGCAATACTGATCGATTAGTCCTTATTTCTAACCATCTGGCGGTACCTGAATAGTTATATGTTAGCATTAATTTGCTTGAAATTATGAACTGATTCTATGTATTCGCTATTCAGCTGAGCCCATTGAAAATTAAAACTAATTCCTAAATAAATGAGGCTTTTTTGTCTAATTAAAGTTATTAACTTAACTGAAATGTTTTTACATAAATGTACACTAAGTTAATTGGAAGTTTTTGCTTATTTCACAAAAAAACGGAGTTTTTAAAATGTGTGTATTTTTTAATGGTTTTTATTCTTTCTCAAAAAAAAAAAACTGCTATCATTAATAATTTCATGCTTTAGAAGTCTTTCGATATAATTTGTCCCTGAGGGAGAATGAGAGATTTTCCATACATGAAAGGATGATTCTTTGAAGTCTTTTTAAGAGCAAAATTTCTCTTCAGTTCTCTATCTCAGCACTTAAATGTACCGTATCAGCCTAAATATAAGACGATTTCCGGAAGAACGCGACCCTCAGGTTTGAAAGCTTTTCAGATGGAAAAAACTGCGTTCATATAAAAGAAGCCTTCACATATTACTATGATGTTCTATTTCAAATAAGAAAAGTAAATAAATGGTCTCAGTACCATACTTTGAAGTAATGCAAAGAACAAGATTTTTATTTTATTTTGATATTAAGTTGGTGATAATTTATCTCAGTAAGTGTTTTCAAATGATACGTTGCATATATAATAAGGTAATATTTTCAAAAAGACTATTAAAGTTTCGCTGAAAATTTGTCAAATTTCTGTCGATATCAAAGAAAAACGTCGCCTTGTTTTTCAAAACTAATATATATTAAAATGAACTATACAGGCATTACAATGACGGGTTCAAAATCTTTGATAATAGTCCAGATAATAGAAGCGCATTCAAACACACGTACATTTTCATGCAGAAGAAGTGCACGCAAATAATAAATATAAAATAAGCGGGGTATCTTCTTTTCTTGAAAAAATCTGATATGGACTTCACATGACTTACGCCCTGTTAAATAATTTTTTACTGCACTTCATTTAAACTTACTTCCTTGAATGCGCCGAGCGGTAAAGTCGCTGAACACTGGTAGTTCGGTCCGAGGTTCAAATCCCGCGGACGGGCTGGCTGCATGGGCGTTTTCGTGGTTTTCCCCATGTGTAACGTGTATACGAGCCAGTTTCCCTTAGAAAGTCCTCCACGAAGGCATCCCTCCCTTTAGGCAGATAGCCGTCGTGTGCTTTGCCATAATTAAATACACCACTACTTCCTTGAATGATTCTAACTTAATTAAAAGATTCCTTAAGGCAAGTTGAAAATGACGTAAAAAACCGCAAATTTTGAATTTAAATATCTCAATCATTTTTTGTCGTACGGGAGTCATGCTAAAACGTGAATATTTTCGTGATTTAAAACACTTCTGTAATTGGAAGTACGACCGACGACGCGAAAATAAAGGTCAGGTAAAGATTTTCAAGCAGGTTTAAAGGTGCTCGTATATATATATATATATATATATATATATATATAATTTTGGTATTGCCGATGGCAATAAAAAAGGGAGGTGCACAATTAGATATTATAGTAGTTTCATGTAAAGAATTTCAACAATGTACTGCTAATTGCTTTTGAGTTATGCGAGATTGCGAGGTATACATAAGTATGTACGTACGTACAGAAGTTATGAAAAATCCCTTTTGAATCCATTTTAAATAAATTTTACAATCCGCTTAGGAAAAGAGATTTCTTTATTCCATCCATATGTGCGCACGTCACGTAAAAGAATAGTCAACATAGATTCTGGAACTGAGAAAAAGCATATTTCCGTTGAAATATGATACCCGAAAGTGTTAGCAATCACATCATTTCCTTTACTTCCCACTGTTAAATCCACTTCCACTTCTTAAATCTTACTGTCCTAGATCGTTGATATGGAGAGACTTCTTAAAAGACTATCACAACTGCAAGTTTGATTTTTGCCTTTACATGCCTGTCTTGTATTCTGTATGAAAGATAAAAAATATGAAACCAAATTTCTAAATTTAATCTGCTATAACATCTTTTATGTAATATAAAAATATGAAAGTAAATTTCTAAATTTAATTGGCTATAACCTCTTTTATTTTTATTTAAATCTGAGACTTCATCTCTCTCTGTCTAAAAATAACGCTACATGTCTAAACTGCGTCATTCAAATTAATCATGCGATCCTACGTAATGCTTAATGCAGATGCCTCTTGACCAATCACCAAATTGTAAAACAAAACTTAAAACGGAAACTGTTTGACTCCATCTCCTCTTCCTCTGCATTACTACTGCGACACTCTCTCTTCTGGCTTATGCTTTCATCCTGTTAAGACGCTTTGTTGCAATCATCTATGCTCTGTAATGATCGCTTATATCACAATTGTATCAAAATTATTCTGGAAATAGGCACGTTTGGAGTGCCAAGTGATTGTGGCCACAAAATGTGAATTTAAAGAAAAAAGGAATTTAATCCGGCTCGACTGCTTCTTCTTCAAAATGGATGGACGCTCTAAGCATCAAGTATCTACGCCATCAGTTCTGCTACGCATCTACATTTCAACGTTCTTACATTCAATGCTTCCAAATGTGTGCTTTATTATTACATTTATAATCGTACATAGACATATAATTTAAGCGCAACATTTAGTCACACATTAGGTGTACGCAACTGGATGTTAATAGGAAAATTAAACATTTAACAATTTAATCTATATTTTAGTAAAAAAAAAAAAAGAGAGAGAGAGAGAGAAGAAGAAGTCCGTAAAATTTTCTTAGTGAAACTTCAGGTTTGAAAAAAAAAAGCACTTCCTAATTCCTCAAGTGCAACTGCAGTAAGAATACATTAGGTTAATTTGTTAACGCAATGCAACTCAAGGGCTAGCTGCCTGTTGAAAAGATGTCTTTTCGGAGGATATTTTAAGACAAAATGGCTAGTAAGCATGCTACATATGGAGAAAACCACGAAAGCCAGCCATGCAGCCGGTCATTTTGCCGAAATTCGAACCCCAGCCGAGCTCCCACTATCCATTGACTCTGGTGGGCTGCTTTTACAAGATATTGCTATTATATGATGTGAATATTTGAAAATATTTATTATGTATGCATTTGCATTACTATTGTATCATGATGCTTTCTAAAATAGTTCGTACGCATAGAAAATTATAACATGTAAATAGCCCTATTGAGTAACTAAGAACAAAATGATCTTGGCAATGATTTCGAACGTTCTAGATACTTTGATAAGGTAGCTGATATTTTAAATTTGGAAAACCTTTACCAATTTTTGAGTTGGGGGTTAAAATACCTTACTGTTTACAATATACAAGAGCAGATATAAATTCGATAAGTTATTTTTCATGATTTTAAGATGTGATGAGTTTTTGCGAAATAGTTTTATGCTTAAAGTTCTTTATATTTATGACGATATCAAAGTCTATGTTGATTTGGCGAGAATATAAGTCGATTGATCTTCTAGTTTTCTGTGTATACACTGCTGCGCTGTCTGTGTATACATGAAACAAATTTCAGTACTTTTATCGAACACAGCGGAATTATTTTTTTAGTTTGAGAATAATATTCGCGATGAAATTTAGATTGCCTAGACCAATATGACACGCATAAAAAATATAGTTTTAAATTATCATCTGAATAACGTTGCTAAGGTTCCAGAAAAACAAATTTTGCTGTTCTTACAGTGTTTCATTCGTTAGATATCTAAAAACATACCGAAATTTTCCATTAAAAACTCTCAGGTTTCTAACTTTTTAGAGACATGAAATATCTGGAAATTTTTTACGTCCAATCTAACTCATAAAGCATTCAACACAATCCCAAATTATTCTTAAAGATTCGAGAAAATTTATTAAAAAACTAAATTTTTTAAAAAATAAATTTCATGGATTTTCCTTAAAATGTAGTAGCCCCAAAGAGGTTAATTTTCTCGAAACTGAATTTTGCGGCGTATCACTATGAATGTAGATCCACGCTTAGATGGCTGATTCGCTTTTCAAATTGTTGCCACCAGATGTTACCGTCATGTATAATTTTTAAAGAAATTATATAATTAATAATTTATATTAAAGCACGATGATACCTAAAAATATCACATTTTCAATAACGTCGTTCTACACATGAACATATGCACATGGAAGCTCCAGTATTGAATTTCGAATCTGAATTATTTATTTCGTATTTTGTAAAACATTGATGAATTTTTCTTAACAAATTGAACGATTTGACAGCGAGCAGCGGCAACATGTTTTGAAATAAAAAATTGTTCTTTCCAGCATGTGATACTGTTCCCGTTTGGATAATTTTTATTTTTTATTAACGTACTCTGATCTGTGAAAGAACTGTATTGTATAAATGAAATGCTTTTATCTCCGCGCCAGCGTGTTTCTATTCAATGAAGCAAAAGTTATTTTTTTAATTTAATTTTAGAAGTTTATTGAACCATGCGATTTGAAAGCAATAAACATAGATCTTAAGATCTTAAGAATATTTTTTCTACTTTCCAATATGATTGATTTAAATGAACATGTATTAAAATCCTGAGATTTATATATTCAATTTATCTAATAACATTTCAGTATCAGGTATACATCTGGTCACGTTCAAGTTTACGCTCGTTTCTAAATGCGTATGTACTATGCAATTTGTCTGCGTGAGAAATGTTTAGGCTATCATTAAAGCCGAAGCCTACCAGCGGTTTGCGGGAAAGTAGCTGAACACTGATAGTTCGGTTCGAGGTTTGAATCTCGCGAATTGGTTGTTGATTGCATGGGTGTTTTCGTGATTTTCCTCACGTATACGAGCCAGTTTCCCTTGAAACGTCTTCCACGAAGGCATCACTTTAGACAGACAGTTCTTGAGTGCTTTGCCATATTCAAATAAATCAAAAAAAACTCTGACAGAAGAAAGCAAAGTTGGCTCAGAAAGGGGAATGTGTGCAGTAGTGTGCAGTAGTTGAAGACTGCAGCTGAAATTTTCTTCATTAGTTCTTTCATTTCTTCAGATTTAAATGTTCATAACTTTGATGCATTAAATTTGGTAATTCGGGTATTAGAATTGTTTTCAGCCTTCTATTTAAAAAGAAATAGTTTGGTTTGATGACAATGCAAAATGCAGGCCTCAGATTTGAGAGCTTTAACCCTTAAATACTCCTCACCAGTACTTAGAATGAATTCCAGGAATCGAAAAAGACCCAGACATATTCCGCGATTAAATTTTGCGTTCAGAAAGTAATAAATTTAATATAATAGTATATTTTGCTGTTTAGTATTCTTAGAAACTATTACGGCAATGAAAGTAAAACATAAAAGTAAAAAATACTTACAAAGTCTGGTTTACTTTGCATGAATTACTATTAATATGAATATTAAAAATATTAAAAAATATATTCTTCGTAACGGTTATAAACTGTTTTGAAACCGTTTTAGCATATAAAAAGCTGCATTTTGCACAGATAAGTGTACTTTTATCCATTTTTTTATTAAGTGGAACTTTCCTCGCTTCTTCCCAATTCCCGCATCATCAGAAGCAATAATTTCCTTGAACTTTCAACATAACTGCACTTACATTAATATATTTAATCGCTTTCCTGCTTGGAAGATATTCTATTGTTTCTATAAGTGTTTTTCGATGACTTTCACTCAAGTTTTTTCGAAATAATTTTTTGTTGATAAGGGCAATCTTTTTCTTACTACTTATTTATTTTACAATAAAGCGCAGAAGCGTTATATGCTAATACATCTACATATAATGCTAAATACAGAGAATGTTTAGACAATTTTACTTCGATTTGGGAGTTGTTTAATCAAAGTTTAAAACGTAAAGATCACTCTTTTAAATGTTCGGTCTGATAACCTTTTCCTGGACTATATGCCTGCTTCGTGATTTCCATGATAGAAGGTTTTTTTTTTTTTTTTTTTTTTTTTTTTTTTTTAATAAAATTTCCAGTTTTACTGATTTTTATTCCTCTTTCACTACTTCAAAGAGTCCATCAATATCGTTGGGTTTGACCTTAGGAAGCTCTCTTTTCAAGAGACCAACGGCACAATAGTGGAGAGGTGAATGTGAGGGGAAATGCAGGAATACGTAGAGAAGGTATGTTTGCAATATCGGTATCAGTCTTCCCTTTTGTAAAGAATATAGTGGGACTTTTCGAAGTATGCTCTTTTTGTTTTGTCTAGGTGAAATTTCTCTTTGAAAGTAATTGGGATAAAGAAAAGAAATTTCTTCTGTAAATATCGGGACGCAAAACTTCGTCATGATAGGACGTTGAGTTGATTTTAACAATTTTTTCACTCGCATTGCTCGTATAACCAGACTCCTAAAATAGTTATCCTTAAAAAGAAAAAGGATATAATAATTTTAACGAGTCCAATTAATTTATAATAAAAGAGTTGAATATTTCTAATAAGACATCTCATAATTTCAATACATGTTTACTTAAATCAGGTACATTACAGAATAGAAAAAAATATTCTTAATAACTCTGTTTATTGCTTTTAAATCGCTTAGTGTATTTATTCAGTAACTTTCCAGATTAAATTTGAAAGCTAAAGCAATTATACCTTTTTTTCTCCCCTTCAGAGTGTAGCTACTCCCTTAACAAAAGCTAGTCACGTTATTAGCCGGAAAGGAGCATCTAATGTCGAAATGGGATTTTGTTTCGCTCTAATATAAACGGCGTTTCACTTCTCAAGTTGTTGCTAACAAATGTTATCACCTTGTATTAATTTTAAAGAAATTAAATAATCTTGTAGAAAATATGTACGCTTACTTTATCTTAAGCTCTTACTTTATCCTAAAGAAACTTACATTATCTTGCAGAAAATATGTATGTAGACTGACAGACAAAGGAATATGAATTGCAGATATTTGAATATAAAATACATTATTCTTTCTTCACAAGAATTTATTCAGCTTTATATTCCTGGATTGAAAACTGAAACTGACAAACGATTCTTAGTATCTTTACCACTGAATCTCGATTTTGACTTCGCAAATAGAAGAATATTTGCCTGTTAACGACTGAAATAATCATGATTTTTTTGGGGGGGAAGAAAGCATTCTTCGACAAATGGCTTGTTATAAAAGTATTTACTCTTTCTATCCATTGCGATTTGTATTAAACAAGGCACTGCTTAACAGAAAAATTCTTTACAGTTAGCTAAAGTTTGCGTAAATGCAAAATAAAAGCGATAAAGGCATATGAGTATTCCCGGAAATTGGTCACTGGAGATCAAAGGTTTCCAGCAGATTGATTTGCTCATAAAGTGAATTTTATGTATTTTAATTTCGTTCCTGCGCACAGTTTAATAAAGTAATTATTTCGTATTTAAAAAAATGTGGCAAATCCATTTACCATACAAGAAAGGGAGTCACAAGATGTAATTCTTATATTTCTCTTAATTGTTATTACATACTATTATTCTCTTGTTACTTTTAACTGTCGAAAATATTCATCTAGATTACAAATATTACACTAGTTAATGAAAACTATTCAAGTACATGCATTTTTTAGTTTCCAATTTAAATAGTGAATATTCATTAAATCTCATTTCTCGCCACTAATTCAAAAATTTAGATATGAACACTAATGTTCTTACTATGCGTTTAGGTATTTTATGGTAAAGGTATTCTCCTTGAATACCTTTACCATAAAATGCTTGAATGACTTAATTATTATGTATGCTAACTGCTTCTTACTCGAGAAAGATGGAATTCTTTTTCCTTCTCAAAGAAAAATGGTAATTATGGAAACTAAAGAAGTAGTTGTGTTTAGTATTACCTAAAACGAAATTGTTTCCCAGAATTCCCGAAAAAGAAACCAACAGCATATAAATGAATAATTTTAAAAAATGTTTCACGCTTGTTTATTTTGAAAAAAAAATTATTCTCGAAACAGGTTGTTTCAAGGAAAAGAAAAGTAGAAAAGATAACGGAATGTTTTTCAAATATAGTGCCCTCTGCGCAGTTGGTCCGTCCAAAAAAATTACACGTTTTGCAAGAAAACTTGATCTTTTCTATCTTGTAATATATTTCAACCATAAAAGTTTTCTCCTCCTTCTTTTATTATTTTTTTTTCCGGAATAAGCACTTGTTTTACTTCATTTAAAGTGATGCATCTTTTATTACTTCTTTAAGTAGAAGCTTCCACATTAAGTTTCATTAAGAACATAAATGCCAAACATTGTTTCTTAAAACAGTAAGTAAAATATTATTGAACCATATGGCATTGCTTGCTATGTATGTGTACATTTAGTGATGAAGAAATCAAAATAATTTTCTTCTGGATTTAGAAATCTTTAAAAAAAGCTAGCTGCTCAAAAAATGCTTAGAAAAATGATGTATAAAGAAAATATTCATATTTGAGACATAATGTTTTTATCCCTTTGAGAGGCATAGACTTCAAAAGAAATGTAGGTGGTGTAACAGTTGAGAAAGGAGGTTAGACAGGATATATTCTGCAACAAAGAGCGAATCCTTTCCTGCCTGTAGACGTAAATACAAGGGCATGGCATTTGTGTAATGGGACGTAGCTGTCCCAGCGGGATACGAAGGGACTTCTGACAAAAAATGATGATGCTAGGATCACGCCGAATGGCGTTTTCTACAAATAAGATAGATGAGGAGGAGTTGAGATGTTAGGCGTTGCTGCTTCCTTCCGCAGCCAAATATGAGCCCCAGATATTTCCGTTTAAAATGCTCAGTTTTTTTTTAATATATTTTATTTGCGTCTGCTAGCATTTTGCTTGAATGAACGACCCTACAACATTTTCGTCTTATTTTCTGAAAATATTTAGGTCGAGTTTGTGTCGGCATAAATTGGAACGGCTGAGAGTAATTTGAACTATGTCATCCGTGTCGAGTTATGGGTAAGGGGGGGAGCGAAACAGAAATTACTTACATATTTTCCGGAAATACATTTCGGAAGCGATTTATATTACGTTTTAGCGATTAAGTCGGCACAATATTAAAAGATATAAATTCGTGAAATTGTTTTTACGTCAACGAGCTCTTGTGGCAAAACACGATATGTTTACATAATGGTTTCAGCTTCTTGTTTACAAATAGGGAGTGAAATTTATTTTACAAGAATTTACGCATTTCTAAACGTTGTCATTGTATAAAATTTGGTGGAATTTATTTATGTTTAAGCTTTAATAAGTGCTAAATAAATATTCTAACGCATACAACTGTTCAGTACACGTCTGATTAAAATAAAAAAAAAATCGCGATATTCAAAAAATTGTCTTTGAATGTCGAGAAAGTTTTTACTGTTTTTGGAGAAACAAAGGATTAATTTCTAAAATGAGTTGAAATTTTATATATATGTAATAAATATGAAATAAAGCTTCTATTTTACCAATTCTTAAAATATAGTCCTTTATATCTTTATCATAAGAGAAAGAAGTTACCTTTAATTTGGAAAATCAGTTTAGAAGTAGCATATTCTATGAATTACCCGAAACAGAATTGCACCATCACAGTTCAAAACTTACAATATTAATATTGGCAGCATGCAAAGTGTTTCTCAGTGCATCAAAACTATTCTAAGAAAAGTGAAATTAGCATAGCGCAATGTGTTGAAATAGCTGTTGACAGGCTTCTGGAGTCCTTCGAGTACTAATCAAGCAATAAAGAATGAAAACAAAATTCTTAAGGAGAGATAAAAGAATCAACTATATTGTACTGAAATGGTCCGGCATTCCATCCTGTTGCTGCGGTCACTAATGGTGTAACTCTCCGTGGCTCCGTCGAGAATGGCAAAGGGCCTGTCGTAAGGTGCTTTTCTCCTTTCTAGCGTTCATCGATGGGTCGTCATGGGGAAGCATCTTCCGTGGGCACATTTTCTTCGTCGGTCATTCGCTCCGTTCTCTTGTCACTTGTCGGTTAACTTCGTAGAGACCACTCGTACCACATCGTAGCGAGGCGGAATCCTTACAGCAGGCAAATCTCGTCGACACTCATAAATCAAGTATTAATGCATGCCCTTAGATTGGCAGGGGGTAGAAGGCAATAATCGTCTCATACTTCCCACGAAAAGACTTCAAGCACTTAATAAAATGAACACCTCTGGCAGGAACATTAAAATAGTCCTCTATTTGACTCTTGAAGAATATTTGAGCTAAACAGTGCAAGACGACCAGATAAACGCTTCAAGAGTGTCAGCAGCACAACGAACAAGCAGAATCAAGATCCCAGAGAGAGAGAGAGAACACTCCAATTTTCTCTCTTAAATACAGATAAGAATTTTTTTTCGGACAAACTCGCTCGTCAGAAGCTTCAAAAGTCCAATCTTTGTTTTCCAAAACCAGTCATGTCTCTACTGCGCAAGACCGCTACCGATGAAAATTCGCCAATTCTCTCGGAACCAGCTAGCCAAAATCCTGACCTCTTCACGAACTTTTTCATTAACCTTCCTGTTTGCAAGAATAACTAATCACGTACACATGCCTTCGGCTAAACTCCGAACAAAGACCTAGCTTCTAGAATCCTGTGGAACATTCCCTGAGTGAAAGAAGACAGAGGAAAACTAAATGGCGCAAATGAAATGAATATCAGGCAGCCCTGTTCCTTTCCATTAAATCATTAAATCAAACTAACATTTCACAATTAATCCATTACATTTCGCTAAATTTTTCCCTTTCACTTTATATTAGAAAATGTTACATAAATTTTACTTGAGGCACTATATTAAGAATTAATCGAAACTAAAAGAAAAATTAATCTCCTTTTAATAAAAATACACGAATAAATGCTTCTTTCTAGAGAAAAAAATTAAACTTAATATCTGGTCAATTCAGCAATTTAATTCGTAAAATCTCGAATTTTACTACACAGTATATGTCCCTCATCTAACACCCATGACGGGAAATGTTCCGATCTTTGCCTGAGGTATGAACGAGCGCTTTGACGTTTTCTAAAACTACCAGAATGGAGTCAACAAATAGTCAAATTTACGATTTACTGTTGAAAGCAAAATACAGTTGATAGTGATGCAAAGAAGGAAACTTCACTTTCTTTCATTAACGTTCTCAAGGATGGACTAGCTACCATGCTAATAGTTAACATTAATGTTCAATTTTTTCGCAGACTTTCAATCTTTTGTGGAAAAAATAATTAAAAACGATATCTGAAGTTTTAAATTTTAACGGTCGCCTAAAAGGGTTTGTTAAGGTCCTTAACGCTCTCGTGAGCACGTATTCTACCAGTCTGCTGTTGCACTCCCTCCTGCTTAGCTTTTTTTTTTTTCAGCTTTATTATTAAGCATCGTTTTCTTCGCACTTACGCCATAAACAATTCAACGGCAAAATCACAAAAATTTTAAAAGCAGCATAGCAGTATATTGTTGCGTGCGTACGGGTTCGCAATAGATTGAACGCACAAGTACAAATAATAAGTTAATAAAATTTATTTTTATCAAAAGAAATACATCATAACTCTGGAATCTTCCTAAGAGATATTCGTACAGATGTTCACAATATCACGAAATATAATCAGCAGTTATACTGCAAACTATTAAAAACGTTAAATAAAACACAATGCAAAGCGCATCGAAAGGGAAGACTAATTGAGATATCTCAGTTCACGCGGAACTAAACAATTTGCAACAATAATAACCAAGAACCTGCAGCACTCAGACGCTCTCTCTCCGGCCTTTTATAGCTTTCAACCGGTCGCAAGATATTTCTAGTACTTTCCGTTTCTCGAAATTAACGAGGGTGGAATTACGGTTACAGCTTACATAGTGGTCAAACACATTTATTCAATTTCAATGCAAATTACTCGGATATCCATTTACCTAATCTTACATGCCCCTGCATTCTGATTTTTCGATTACAGCTTTCTCTTAAATTTTGTCTCGCGCTGCATTACACGGGGTTGTAGTATGGTGTGGCCCCAACTTGTCATCAACTGTGGTAGTGACTGATACGAACTGTAAATTTACACAAACACGTAAGAAGGGTTTGAAGCCCTTTTCATTCCACTTTAAAAATAACAGCTGAGTTCACTTGACGCTCACAAATTACGCCGACCCGGCGGTTTAACCGAAACAGAATGTAAAACTGAAAAAATAACGACTGGATGAATAAATAGCTAGATCACTATCCACGAGGCTCTGAAATCTTAACTGACCTAACCGCGTTCTAAAATACAGCTGAGATTCAGCGAGCTTACTGATTAAGAAGTTGAAGGATTCAGCAAAAACTGCCGAGATAGGCACACAGGCCGAAACGCGCGGTTCTTAAATTTCTACCTAGCAACCTTCACGTTCGCGATTCAAGAAGCACACATACAATCTCATTTTCCTTCTATTTAAACTCAACTTACTTCTGCTAAATTTGAATATACTGCGCGCTCTACTACAATTTACATACTCTAGCATTGGCAATTCTAGGGGAAAGTAAAGGCTTGACAGGAAAGATAGCTTAAACTTAAAATAAATGTTAGTTAAAATAAATATAAAACCTACAGGGTAATACAACAATTTTAATTATAATTCGACTAAAATGAGTTATCTAAATACAATATTCGTAACAATTTGTTTAGAATTCTCGATGTGGTGTTAAGTACATTTTTCTATTTTTTTCAGTGTTTTCTCAGTTTATAATATCAATGTTCAGTTTCCTTAGTAAGATGGATTACAATTTTTTCTCATTTTATTATGTTTTGCTTGCTAATTTTAATTATTAAATATCAGGTTCTTCGTACTTCCGGAACATAAATTCAGTTCAACAACAAAGTTACAACTTTCAAATCTTGGCGTTTGTTTATCAAAAATAAATTAAAGTTTTACAAAATAGGTTATAAACAATAAAATATATATAACGTCATTCTATGAAAATACTGAGTAACAAATATTGAGTATTGGTTAGATAGAGCATAAATTAAGTACATTTTTATTATTTTAATCAATCTGATTCAAAATTAAGAAAGGAACATGCTTAAGAACTGCATCTATTATTTTCAAATAACTTCGTTTGGTTATGCACAACAAACAGATTCAATTTGAAACATAAATATCTTACATTTTTCTTACATAGCTACTTTTGGGCATTTTTTAATAAAAAAAGTTGAAATTCAAAACTTCAGTTCGAAATTCTTCATTTGTTCAGTTGCAATTTCATTAGTGTTATGTTTGCTATATAATCCTCAACAGAGCTAATAATTATATAAAACTATATAAATGATAACCACCCTATAAATTACAACATTTTTATCTAATCCTCATAGTGTAACTATTCGCTACCAAAAAAATATTTGCTTGTCATAAAATAAATATTATTTCTGTCGCATTTTATAAGATCAAATACCAGAAAAATACATTATTGCATTCAGGTAGCTCAACTATTTCAGCGTATTCTTTAAAAAGATTTTCTTGATTCTGTTTCAGTTTCATTTTATTTACGGTTTCTTTTTTCGCAATTCTAAATAAATGGTCTTCACCATATCTTAATTTCAAATAATTTATTTTTACGAGTCTTCCATGCTAATTAAATTAGAAATTAAAATCGTTTATTCGGCCGCACTGATCTGTAGAGAGGTTAATGTTATTGACTGCCATATCGATGGGTCGATAGTGTTACCAAAACTTTAGTATTTTAAAATCTTTTATTTCTTTGTTTTTCTCTTACCATTCTATACATATTTGTATAAAGATTTCAACATTCTCATTTTCGCTATAATATGAACAAAATCTAAAATTTAAAGCTTTGATATTAATGTGATATTAATTTTATGCTTTATAACCATACCTTAACTCCAACATAATCTGATATAAGAACTGTAAATATGTAAACTGTCTTGAAACAACTAGTTAAGCGTAATCCTCGTAACAATAGCTGAAGTGTTTATTATGCAGACGCATTTTTACTTTTTCGGTAGAACTGTATTTTTGAGGTTATGAGACGTGACACGTAGAGTATAGACCGTTCATGATGCTTGATACATCGAAAAATATACTGAAAATGAATGTTAATGCATCAGCTTAAAATTCCTGTAAACCGCAGAGCTTCAAGTAGTCCATTTTATTCTAAACAAAGTCATGGATTTTTTTAATAGAAACGTCTGCTCGTAAAAAGGTGTTAATAGTTTGAAATAATGTGAAAGTATTTAGCAGATGGCAGTGTTTATAGACATAGTCAGTGTCTCGATTATCCCTTAATTTTAAATCAATTAAAAGACATTTTTATAGTTGCTTAACGAAATGACACTTTAATATAATGATTCAAAATTTAAAAACATAATTAATTTATTCGCAGTAAAAGTATTCAATGGTTATTGTTATCACCTAAGGAGGAAATTTTTTTCTTCAGTTTAGATTTATATGATTAATTACGCAGCATAAAAGCAAAGAATATTTTGCAGAAAAAATACATGATAAGGAAGCTCCGAAACAGTATTAAAATTCTATATCTACAAATAACAAATTAATTCAAATATTAATAAAAATGTTATGTTTCTCATTTTTATGTAGCTCCGATAATACCATTCTAATTAAAAGAATATTTGCTTCTCATAAAATAAATACTGTTTCTGTCGTATTTTATAAGACCAAATACCAGTAAAAATACATTATTGCATTCAGCGTATTCTTTAAAACGATTTTCTTGATTATGTTTCAGTTTCATTTTACTTGCGGATTCTTTTTAGCAATTCTAAATAAATGAAGTCTTCACCATATCTTAATTTCAAATAATTTATTTTTACGAGTCTTCCATGCTAATTAAATTTTATAGCTTGCTTCGTTAAGAAAAAAATAATGTTAAGAATTGATTTTTGTAAACATAAATTTCGATGTTGTATCATATTAACAAACACTAGGAGAAGTTAATTTTTATGAATTAATCTTTCATTCTTTTATTGTCTTTAAGATTAGAAATAGACTACTACTATAAGTACCTAGTATATAAATTTACAGAAGCCTGTAGACGTAAATAAAAGCCACTTGTTATTAGGGATTAAAGATGTTAAGTTTCTGCCTCTTTAATGCATGGGTCGAAATTCTCAGCTCCCTTTTCCCTCTGCAAATTAATATTAATAATTTACTTCAGTATTACACGTATTCAAAAAAGGTAAAAGCATGAATTATTCAGGATTATTTCATTTCATAAATATCTTTTGCTATTATGTTACTATATAAAGTACTATTTTATTTTCAAAACAAAAAGTAATGTAACTAAAGTTTGTAACATCTGAAAGGAATCCGAAGGTAAAGTTATTCCTTTTATATAGGCCAGCTGCTTGCTGGCCTATATAGTAAGTATTCAAGCAGCCGCCTGAAATAGTTATTATGAGAAACGAGAAAATATATAATCTTTGTAATGAGTTCAACTAATACATTTCATGGGTCCAATTAATAATTAACATTAATTGAAAAATTCTGCGTTTATTGTTTTAAGTGGCTTAGTTTGTTATTAACAGAATAAATTTGAAACAAAAATTAAATAACTTGAGCTTTGCTGAATGTCAACACACTGAGTCGTGGAAAATACGAATAATTTTATCCGGAGAGTGGCAACAAATTTCTTTTAAATCCCTTAGTTTCTCGATTAAATTCAAAAGACAAATATATCGCGTTTTGACGAGTCTCAAAACTCCTCTTTTATACCATTTGTTTTCTGATTAAATTTGAAATTTCTAATCAGAAATATTAATCATTTAATATTTAATTTTAAGTAGTGTTAAATAGTGGCAACTTTTATATTGCTGAGAATTTAATGAATTTATGTTGCAACTCTTTTAAAGCATTTTTACAGCATTTGGGAACAATTCAGTGCATTTTAAGGCGTATTATAGTAATACAACTTAAAAATATATTTACTTTTGAAATAACACTATGCGTCAACTCCTATGAATGCATTTTTACTAGAGGTATGTCCTATCCATACAAATCTTATAATGTAATCTATTAGTCCTGTCTACTCCGATAAGCTTTTATCATATGGTAAAACTGTTACTTCTAAGAATTTATTCATACGACATTTCTAAGCTGCCATAGGAATACGTTGTGATAATAATAATAATAGCAGAATTGTCGCTAATAAAAAAATGGCATTTACATCATTGACGTCCGAAAGTTCAAACGTGCATGGTGCTAACAAAGTGAAACAAAGAGTAACGGTGTGTATCATTGCCTTAAGAGGAGGCAGCCTAATGCAGTTGTATGCAAAAATTAAAGACGAGTAAGGGAAATGAGCATTAAAGTAAAGAGCAAGAAAACACATGTCACAGGCCCAACAGGGCATGCGAATATATACCGCATGATATAAGGAAAGGAGTGTCGAAAATGTATAAAGCGTACGAACGGCGTCTGCTCAGCAATACTCAGCAATACATACAAGCTATTGCGCTGTGCACAGGATTTTAACGATGTCCAGTTGTTACTAATGTTTGATATGCCACCAGCAATTCTGGACTGGTCATCTGGAGGATTTTACGCAAAGTCGCGTCATTGCGAAGTTGCAAGAAATCGAAGTGTGACAAATGCGACGGTGGAGTTCGGCATCACTCAGAGCATCGTTTCATGAGCCTCGAGAGCATTTCAAACGACAGGAATATCTGTTCAAGTCTTTAGTAATGGTCGTTCAACGGACAACAGAGGCAGGGGACGACCGATAATATTGTTCTATACAGGCTATAATAGAGAGGCTGCAGACAGAATGATGAATCTCAAGGCGCATGCAATAGACTACTCGACGACCGATACAACCCTTGGAAGTGCCTAGGAGGTTACATAAACGTGGTCTATATGCACAATAAACATTACGGTGTGTGTCGTGATGCCTGATTATCGCAGGCGCCAGTTTCTGTATTGCAGGGAACAGAAGTACTGGATACAACAGTAATAGTAAGAGAAGTAGAGTCGAATGTTCTTTATGGATGCGACTCAGTTCAATCTGATGAACCTCTTCATAAGATCGGACGAATGCACATCTGTAGAGAAAAGGGAACACGCAATCACCTCTCCAGCATCAACAAAAGTTTGGAGTACCTGAGTTCTCGTTTGGGGAGTTCCTATCCTGTAGCCATACTGACTTCCTTAATCATCTAAGGTGGTTCAGTCATTGGTGTCCGTTATAGTATCGGGTTTCTCCTGCTTGCCGCGCGTCTGCTTAGAGTGCGATGGTTCCAGAATTCTTTTCCATGGACGTAAAAGTACATTTCATGAGAGACCTTGTAGAGACATAAGAAACCTTTTAGTTCGGGCACCACTGTAGAAACGTTAGGTATATTTTTGGAAGCAGGAGATATAAAAAATTAACAACGCCTTCCCCGAGAATAGAACCGCGGACCTCTGGATACCGGCCCAGCGTGCAGAACTACTACACCACGAAGGCACGCTAGGAAGGCGGGAGAAGGCGGGAGGAATTCATTATAACCTTACAGTACACCAGCTGTCGAAGAGCTCTTACAAAGTGAAGATATTCAACGCATGGATTGGCCTGCACGGTCCCCGACCCGTAAATCCCGAAGACCATGCATGTGACATTCTTAGAAGACACTATTAGCACGTGACCAACTGATAGTAATGATTTCGCAGGTGAAACTGGCGTTAAAGGTGAAATGGGCCGCGATACTTCAACAACCCCGTTGACAAACTTGCCACAGCAAGAACAGACATTGTAATACCTACATCGCAGTCAGGAGGGATCATAGTCCCTTCTTAATATTGGATATTACTTGCTGGGCGCCTGTCCCATGGACGTTTCTGTCTTTTCTCCAGTTATGCTCACTTTTCAATAAAGTTTCTTTTTATTCTTTTGATTCCTCTTTTGGAAGATTTAGCTCACTTGTTCCATATTTTCACATCTTATGGTATTATTTGTGTCGATGTGAACGACTTCTGCGCGACGTTGCTTTCGAAAAATTGTCTCGTCCTAAAATTTTGTCAGCATGCTGCATTGGAAGTGGAATGGTATGCAAATTTTAGTTCTTAAGTAATTGGAACCGAATCTTCGACATCGTGAATAACTTTTACGTCTTTCATTAGATAATTCTTAATTTAATGTTACGTGGGCTCTGGTTCTAATGGATATCAGAATTCTACACCCTGTGAAGTTTCATTCATTTATTTATTTGTATATTTTTGTTATTTTAACTAAGGAGTGCTTACTAAATAATAGGTAAAATTTAAAATCTATCTTTTAAAAAACATAACAATTTAATTACACTATTATTCTTAATTTTAAACAAATATATTGTCCATATATTATTTTTATTAATACAGAGCTCAGTATCTTGTTTAATAATTATGAATTAAGAAATGTTTTTACTTCCTTGTACAAAGTAAAGGACGTAATATATATATATATATATTCCCACTTTGTTTTAATCTGCATGCAATAGTTGTAGAATTATCAACAATTTAAAAGTTTTTAACTACGGCTAAGCCTATTTTTTTCCATAACTGCCATATTTGTTTACATTTAAAACTTTGTAAAATAGTGAATTAAGCCAATTTCTGCACCCTCAGTGTCTTTATACCGAGTATGACCAAGAGTAAACTTCTAGTTTTGCGGACCTTCCCGCTAGCCGAACTGTTTGTTTTTGAATAGATATTATGTTAATTGCTTTAAATGCATTTGGTGTTTATATTATTCTATACTTTTCAATTTTTAATAAATATATTTTGAAGTTTTATGTATTTTTGCCTTGCCGTGAAATTATACCTCTAATGAAATTCGACTAAATAAGTTTAAATGAAATGCAAGAACAAGTGCATATAATTTAATATTCCGTGCAAGGAAGTCATGTGGTGTACACATCAGATTTTGTAGTTTCGTTCCATTTACTTAATTACATTAATTGAACTTTTTTCAACAGTTTAGAGTCACATTGATTTCAAACACGCCTAAACTGTTTTTTTGCCATGAGATTTTCGTTACAGCTTCAAAGTCTAGTATAAGGTAAATGATTTCCTACCTGAAACCGTGGAATTGTCCCGCTAAGGAGGATTCTGCATGAGTTGAGTCCTGCTTTAGATTTCCTTAGGCGAACTTCAAAAGATTCAGGAATTCAACATAAATTACATCAAATAGAAGGCCTGAGTTTTTTAATGTACAGGTTACGTCTGTATATCTCTTTTAAATTTCAAAGCAAGTGTGTATTACAAATATTAATAACATATTTAAAATTATGTAAAATGCAATAAGCTTTATTATTAGAAATTAAAGTCAAAAACTGCAATCAGTTGCGATATTAAAAGCTCATAAACTGTTAAATATATGACAAATTTAAATCCTTATTGTAATGTAACGGGAAGTGTATTTAAAAAAATGTATACAAATCTACGAGAATGAATACACATCTTAACTAGAATAGTTTACCGAAACACGTCACTGATTGTATAGTAATTATGAATATGTCTTTCGAAACAAATGATTTATTTGAGCCTGGTTGTCATTTGCGTATGTAAAAAGAAATATTTTTAAGCAAGTCCTGAACAATGATGAATAAAACCAAACGAATTACAAAATAACGTTTCCATTAGAAAACGAGTAGAATGTTGAAGAACCATTTATATTGCCGTACAGTAAAAATTCATTGGAATATAAAATATGATCTAAAACTCATTTTAATAAACATTTAAAAACCCTTCAAAAAAGAAAGGCATAGAAATATTTCTTGTGTTTATGGAAGTTTTTCTTAATTCCGAGAAGATGTATGAGATGAAATGGATTGAATGTTGAAAATATGTAAAAGGCTGATCAATTGGCGCAATAATCGTTTATTCCTGAAGAATTATACCGGTATCTTCCATGTTTTTTAGCTATCTTTGAAGAAAGGAAAAGCTGCAAGTTGGCAGTAACGAATAGATAGAATGCGGTGCTTCGGAATGATTTATATTTAATTCAGATTATCTTCAGTGGTTAATAATAAATTTTGCTTTCCAAATTTAAAATTATTTTTGGTTGAAGTAAGTGTCTATGTCATTAGCGTTTTGCGAGAATCTTAAAATTAATATGTGAGTTAAACACATCAACAATTGATTCTGAAAATGGTGCAGTTTAGAGAGATTTATCATAAGCAGTTACTATTTTTAGTGCAGAACAAGAAACATCCAGAATAAAATTAAAATTAAAGAGGCTATTGCAAATTAAAGTTATTATTTTGGTTTATGTATTTTAAAAATCACTTTTGTAAAAAATAAAATAAAAATAATCAAATTAAGAATTTTTTTCAATGTCGAAGATGTTTCTACGTTCAACTGTCATGAACTTTTATTATTAATTATTATTATAATTATTATTACATACATTTGCTTCTTGAAAAAAAACTGGCGAACATTTTTTGAAAGTTTCAAAATGACTGAAAACATATAACAAGATAGCACATACGCGTGTTCTAATTATACAGCATTGTAGTAAAAGAGACAGGAAGCATTCGAATATCTTTCAATTTAAATGAACATAAGGAAAGCCGTCTTTTACATAAACCTATAAAAGTATAATAAGTGTTCTTAAACTTCATTTTCATTCAAAATTACAAGCAAAATATGCAGAAATGAATTAAAAAATGTAATCTAATCTTTGATGCTACTTGATTGCTCACAAAAAGATAATTTACTAACCTAATAGTTATTAATGCTTCTGAATGCAATTATAAAGCCAAATATTATTCATCTTGAAAGGATATATTCCGGGGGAATAATAAAACTGTTTATTTTGGAAATGAAAAACTGTCTCTTTACTACAAATGACGTTGAATCTCTTTTATTATAAAATACTCGTAATTGAAATTAAATATCTCCCAAAATAAAAAGATGAATTAGATAGAAATAGAAAATTAATCCAAATTTTTGGAAGAATGGAAATACTGAACACAGCAGGGTTATTGTTCTACTTGTAAAAAGACGGAAGACAAACTAGGGAATAACAATGTTTGCAAAATTATTCGAGCTACGAGTAAATGAAAAGAAATGCATTGTATGATATATTACAACAAAATATTTCTTCTGTTAAAGCCGTTAATAAATTAGCAAATGTTAATAAGAAGCGAAGAAAATTATAAATTTAAATCATTTATATACAGAGCATAGACGTGTGTTTAGATGTAAAATGAAATTTTGTTCTCAGGAACACAAAATCAAAAGTCTTTTGAAAAACAAAACGTATAATGTGGCATAAATGAGAAAAATGCAAGGAGAAATAAAATTGTTGTTTCAATTTCAGATAAATGAATTTTCGTAAATTAAGAAGTGCATTAATTTCATGGGAAATAAATAAAAAAGACGTCTCTTAAGTTTTAGAATATTATAAAAATGTCGAAACAAAACATAAAATTTTCTTAATGGAGTCATAAGAAACTCACTGTCTAAAAGAAAAGGTACGTTTCCATCCTTCGAAATTCGTTCAGCGAGTGTTAATTAAATTACGAGAGTTCTCGTTAGAGTTTTACTCCATCGCCGAAATGAATTCTTTCAAACTGTCTCATATAAGCATATTTTAAGATTCTCTTACATTATTTTCACAGAACATTTTCTTACATGTACATGCTCTCAAAAAATGTACTGAAACTGTTGGGAGAAAGGAAAGAAAATCCATACTAAAGCAAGTAATGCAAGAATTCATATATCATTTAGACGTTCACCGGTTAATTAAAGAAAATTATACAAAGACTTGTAAATAACTGCTCAAAGAAAGAAAACTTAGATTTCTATTAAATAAATGAACATATAATAAATATCTTACACATCTTTTTAAAGGCGCAATTGTTTCTTAAATTTATAAATTATAAGTAAGTAAATATATGCTTTTGACAACAATGCAAGTAAGAATCGTATGATTCAGAGTAATGATGAGTATCCAAGAATCTTCAAAGGTAAATGCTTGTGTTATTTCAAAAATATCCAGGGACAATACGATTCTATCGGGAAGTCTAAAGAATGTACTTCTTTTTAAATATTTTATTGTTTTATTGCTGAATTTTATAAGGTGTAGGTGCAAAGGAAGAGATATTTAATAATTAAATAAATAAGTAATAAAAAAATCTGAAAAGTTTCAGATTTTAAACTACGTCCAAAGAGGCGTTTTTTTAAATATTTTGTGTGTTACCTTTATTTATTAAATATCACGTTCTTCGCACTTAATGCGTAAAATTGAGTTCAAGAGCAATATCGTAAAATAATTTCAAAATGAGCATATCTATAGACTTTCCGATACATAGTCTCGCGCTGGAGATAAAAATATTTTTTCTGTACAACGTTGCCATTCCTCGCTTTGAAATCCTTGAGTTTGTTAAATAAAAATTCGTTAAAGTATTTCAAAATATGAAATCAATAAAAAAACAAATTCCAAATTTCAAATTTGATTTTCCACATGCCCATATTCGTAGGAGGATTACGTCATTCAAAACTAGATGGCTCTAGGTACCATTGTTTTATCTCAATGCGTTCTTTACTTCCTTGTACTGAGCTTACTGAGCCGAATAACAGAGTGTATATATATATAATTACAAAGAAGAGTAAAGTTCAAAAGCGATTGCTTAAGAGTACATTTGATACTGTAGTTCCTGAGTAAAATAGTAACACCATGTAAAAGAAACATATATATATTTTATATAATTTTGGTGCGGCTGATTGCAACCAAAACGTGAGGAGCACAGCTAAAGGCTGTAACAGTCCTATATACAAAATTTCAGAGTTCTCTGAGGCTACTCGTTTTTCAGTTATCCGAGATACATGGATACGTATTGGTATTGGTATCATGGCTCGTATACACGTTACACAAAGGGAAAACCACGAAAAAGCCCATGCAGCCAGCCTATTCGCGGGATTCGAACCTCGGACCGAACTACCAGTGTTCAGCGTCTTTACCGCTCGGCCGCTGGTGGGCCACATGGATACGTGCGTACGTACAGACGTCACGAAAAAAACCTTTTTGAATCCATTTTAAATCCTTTTTGCAACCCGTTTGGGGAAAAAGTGTTCTTTATTCTGTCCTTGCGTATAGATATCGCACAAAAACATCGCTAAATTGCATTCGATATCTATCAAAATCCATGTCTTCTTTGAAATATGATACCCGAAAACATTGGAAATAACAATACTTCCTTTACTGCGTACAAGGAAGTAAAAATGGTAATAATGTCACAATGTACAGTGCTACTGTATATTTTTTTATTCTGTTAGTGCTATAACTTACTTGTATAAACGTTGTGGCATACTTTCTGAAATACGATGATTTAAAAATTAAAGTTAACCATAAAAAAAAATTAAAAAAAAATTAATTCCTTGTACGAAGAAAAGAAAGTATTGCAATCGCGAAAAATTTCTTGTTTCATATTTCAAAGAAAATATCCATTTCGGTCGCTGTCAAAAACATTTAAACGATGTTTTTGCATGGCATTTGTACTTACGGGCAGAATAAAGAACTATGTTTGCCAAAAATGATTTGTGAAATGGATTTAATGTGGATTAAGAAGAGATTTTTGTTCCTTGACGCCTGTACATACGTACGTGAGTACGTGTGTATGTATGCACTAACAAAAAAGTAGCCGTAGAGCACTGAAATTTTGTATTTGGGCCTGCTATAACATATAGTTGTCACCTCCGTTTTTCGTTGCGATCGGCTGCACCATTTGTATACATATATTCGTTCACACTTTATTCCGTAGCTCGGTGACCTTATTTTTTATTCTTATATGTTGGTAAATTGTGCATTTTTTGCTTTGAAAGTGATTTAATTATACTGTTTTTATACTTCGGTTAATGTTTTTATTTTATCTCCATGCAACTGTTGTAGAATTATCAGCAAATAAAAGTTTAAGTGGCAAGTTAAGCCTAACGAACTCTCATTTGCTTACATTTGAAACTCAGTAGAATAGTGAATTAAGTCTGTGTCTGCACCCACAATATCTTTTTGCTGAGTGGGACCAAAAGTAAACTTTTAGTTTTGTGCATAAAAAAATCTGCTTTCTTATTGGCCCAATTGCGTTTTTTGCGTAGAAACTCTAATTTTAATTGTAATAATTGTTTTTAAACTGTTTTAACTGTATTTGTTAATGAAGATGTTTTGAGTTTTCTGTACTTTTTCCTCACCGCGAAATGAGTACTGAGTGAAATGAATGAGAAATAAATCTCTAATGGAATTCGAGGAAATAAGTTTACAAGAGATGCAGAGAAATGCGTATAATTTAATAGGCCGTACAAGGTACAAGATCTGATGTAGTTTCCATATCAGATTTGCCAAAAAGTAAACAAAACACTGGAAAAAGTAAACAAAAGACTTTTAATGGCCAAAAGTGTTTAAGGTAACATTAAGCATATTAATCCTGTCCTTTAAAACTTCTTTATGGCACCATGAATCAAAATAAAAGGTACAGAACGTGGTAAAATGCAGTAATTAAATATAAGTTGAGTGAAGCCCGAATTACTCTGAACAGCAAGTAAAGCTGAAAACAATTAAATGAAGCAATGATTGGATTTCTTCATCTTCTTGAGCTAGACAAAGTGAATTTTCAATGAATCCTGAAAATGCTGAATTTCTAGTGAATGAAAAGGAACTTCAAATTTCTATTCTGAAGGAGTGAAGAGATTTATGAACAAAAATATCATAAAATGTACTTCTCAGCATCAAAGTTGCTTCCTCTCGAAAGACATATTATATTATAAGATAGGTTTACTCACTTGAGACATGGAAATAATATTAATCCGTATCAGATGACATCACATAATTCCATGAGATAGAGGTGAGCGCAAATATGTTTTAGAAGACTCGTTGAAGCATGTTATTTTTGTCATTTTACAAATAATTTGTTTTATAAATGGCCTACAGTCAAACTGATTATTACCTTTTGAATCTCAAAACAACCGCAGAACTTAATTTAAGTTTCTCTAACTTGCGCACACCTTTTTCGCGTCTTCTTCCTCGTAAACAATACTTAAGTACATCTCGCTAGGCTATCTATAATATTCTTGCAATATATAATTTAAGCTACGCGATGGATAACATAATTAACATATTGATTCCAATCCAAAACGTGAAACGATTTTGGACATCGTCCTGCAAACAAATCGGTCAACAGGAGTAGATTGGAGTAGCTCAGTTATATTTCCTATTCACTTTCCAATGATTATATCGATAGGACGCATGACTTATTATCACACTGCATTGGCGTTCTACCACTTATTGAAATATACAAACAGTAGCATTTCCCCATAGATTAAATACTGATTCCGGCTTAAAGCAAAGCAAAGCTAAACCCTTATGCATCCTTACTTACAAATATAAGCTCAGATTAATAAATGTTAGGGCTGTTTATACCCTATACATTTCCGATGTAGAAAAAAGCGTACACATATGAAAATGATAGGGAAGAAAGAAACAGAATATCTTAAAAATTATTTAATTATTTAATTTATTTATATCTTATAAATTATTTTATTATTTACAATGATAAATAATAGATAATAATAAAAATTATATAAAAATATACAAAGGAGCCTAAAACAAAAATTTGAAATGATTATTTTATTTCTTTATCATGGCATATTTTTATATATTATCCGGGCTAATGCCGGGGAAGTAGGTTACGGATAACTAAAAATCATGGATAATACAAACTGTAAATTTTCGTGCATATTGTATGCATTTACGTATTAAAACTATCTGTGACTTTACTTCATTTTTGATTACGTTTAATTATTTAGCAAATTTTTAAACAAGGTATAAAAATAGAAAGAAGACCCTGAAACCAAAATTTGAAATGATTACCTTGAGTACAACAACTATATAGTATTTTATTTTGGAGCTCTGTCATAGTACAGTGTACTCTCGATTATCCGGGATAATGCCTGGGAAATAGTTTATGGATAATTGAAAAACACAGATAATCCAAACTGCATAATCCAAACTGCGAATTTTCATGCGTATTGTATGCATTCACTTCTTAAAAAATCAGTAAGTTTACTTTGTTTTTGAGAACATTTGAATATTTGTCGAATTTCACTGCGTATGTTTTAAGTGCTGGTTTATCATTGCATTCCAATCCCCTTTGGACAACGAAGTCCAATAGAGTTTCAACAGAAGGCATTGCTGTCTCAGGTCTGATGTAATCGCCTGTCTTTTCTTCGCTTATAATTTCAGTATCACTCTCTGCCTCTTCTGTTCTTGTGACATTTCAAATGATATCCTCATAACTCAAGCATTGTAAGCCGAGATCTCATTGACAAATACGTACGAAAAAAATCCCGGTGGTTAACCGAAATAATGCTTCGATTACGGGCATGCAGAGCGAATTGTATGACGAAAGTAATTTTTGAAACGGACCCTAAAGACGCAATCCAGAAGTTTGTAAAGCACTCAACATTTGGGCGTAACTGTGTGTTTGTTATGCGTGCCTTTGTTCGCACATAGTATTGAGTGTGAGTGCCTGGGCTTCGCCACGTACGGATAATCCGCAAAATAGATAATCCTCCCACAGATAACCGAGGATACACTGTATGAGAATTGGCTCATTATTATTTTGCTATTTTTTTACGAATACGTATTGCATATTACTTGTTCTTTTTAATGGCTGTCTTGATATAATAACAAATGAGCAACTATAAGATAGGAAAATATTCAAAAATTTTATCTCATTGAGTTATACAAAGATGAAGGTACAATCACAATCACGGTACGATACTTTTATTACGATATAAGAAATTTTTCTTTTCCTATCCTTACTGATCTGTAACAAACTACAACCTGCTTAATCGCAGATTTAGATTATCATTTCCTAATAATAAAAAAGAAAGGACCTACGCATATATAGCCACATATTGACAATTGAATATTTATAAATTACGAATTTAGTTGAAATAATATTACTAATTAATACTATTTCAATTTAAGATTTTAATTCTGAACTAGAATAGTTAGTTTTTATTTTAACATTTAAATGAAGATAATTTTTTAAACAAACAGTTAGACGAGCTTTACAGCCATGATTTGAATCATTAGCGTTTTTTGCTATTTATGCATTCTTTGCAGTGTTATTTTGAAGATTTAAAAAAAAATGCATGTGCATTGAACGATTTTTCAGCTATTTTTTCTACAAATTAGTTATTGTTATCTAGTTGCTAAGTGACTAAATCCCAGGATTGAAACGGATAGAAACTCTAGCTGTTTGGAGAAGAGAGATAATTACTCTAGCAAAGAAGATTATGCAAATTCCCCGATAGCAATCTTTACATAGAGTAATGGTAAATAATTAGCCGTTAGGCGTTGCTTTCGAAATAATATTCACGATTAAAATCTTGCAGAAAATGCAAATGATTATTTTACCCTATAATGAATTCCCATCTTTGATTTTTTTTTTCACTTAATCTCTGACGACTCGGGAAAATCCCTAAATCTTCCGATAGAAAAAAGGAGCCTGTAGGAAATAATAAGAAAATATATTTGGTAAACAGTATCTTTTTCATCAAAATTAAAGCCAAAGAACGGGAATGGATTAATTACTCTAGTTTACGCAAAACAAATTAATCTGTTAACTTCTGTCATTTTCCTGTTTCTTATATAATGAAAACATTTTCTCTTTAAAGAAAATCTAAGTAAATGTGTTTTTTATTTACATCAATACAAGGATAGAAATGTCAGAGAACAGAACTCCCAATAGCCTTTATTATTTTTAGAGTCTTCGTATGCTTGTTTAAATTTTCATGCAAATTCTGAGACTTATAATTTTGGCTAAATTTAAATTTAATTTAAATTATTTTTGTAAAATAAAAGAAATTACTTTTAAATTAACATATTCGCATTAAATATTTTAATTTGAGAAAAAAATCATTTTATATCAATAATTGTTCATTATATTACTCGGTAAAATGATGATTAAATTAAAAATGCACTGATATTGAACACAGCTCCTGTCAAGGAAGAATTTTATGAAACTGGAAGATCAGGAGGGGTACACTCCTATGTACCCCTCCTGGGCCTCCAGTTTCATGTAAATTACCTTAAAAAATATAGATATCTTAGGACATACCTATATTTT
Source organism: Stegodyphus dumicola (assembly GCF_044657685.1). Taxonomy (NCBI): domain Eukaryota; kingdom Metazoa; phylum Arthropoda; class Arachnida; order Araneae; family Eresidae; genus Stegodyphus; species Stegodyphus dumicola. Next base: position 88,837,868 of record NC_140772.1, on the reverse strand, counting down.
TTAAGGTAGCAGATATCATCGTTGGCGATTATGTGTCATTTAAAGTTACATATATAAAATATATTTTTGTGTAGTTTGCTTTCATGTTTTAAACTTATTGTGAATTATAAAACATAAGTACATGCATTTTAAACCAAGAGATCGTTTTTTCTTAAACAATAGATTCGGTTAATTCACTAAGAAGGAAAAATTGAAAACTGAAAAATAGAGACCAAAGAAATTGAATGAAGATGAGAAGAAAGAAAATCTCAAGTACATTTTCTGCTTCTAAGTTTACTAAAACATAAGATTAAAAAATAAATAAAATTAGCTGTATTCTAGTCACTTTACGACTGGACTTTTAAAAAACGGAGGCTCTGAGCAAGCCTATGTGAGAATAAGGTCCTAGTTCCAGAACTGAATGTTCTGTAGAAAATGTTCTTAGGAACATCACACCGCTCATGTAAAAGTTGAAATTCCTAAACCTGACTATTTAAAGGTATTACCTTACACTCTGTAGAAGAAATGCTAAAATTTTAGGTGCTAACATAATTAAAAAATCCACTGATCAATCTATGTAATTTCTCATTTTAAGCACAAGACGTTTGAGAGAAGAGAAACGTAAATTTCTCTGTTAAGAAGCATATCATTGTCCATCTAAAACTTGTCCAATTTCTCACATCGGACCCCTCTTTTTTCTCCTATCAACAGCGTTGTAAATTCAACAGTTTTAGGTAATTCAGGCTACCTAAACTTATACCACTACTAGTCTGTCAGACATCAAAAAAGAGACACTTATCCAATGCTTTCAAGAAAGTCAGAAGAGCTAATAAAGTGTACGTGTTGCAATAACCGTTACGTTGAAATTTAGGTGGTAAAATATTTTACTTTTGAAACCAAACCAGATTTTATAACCCTTTCTCTAGAAACATTATGAGCATAGGCATTTTCCATTCAAAAAGACCAAAGATAAAATCGGAATTATTACTAAGCTTTTTAAAAGAATTTAAAAGCAAAATTTTGCCCTTGCTGAAGAATAAAGAAAATATTCTGTTCACTATCCTCACCAATTTTAATTACAGAATATTCAGTACTATATAATTCTTTTACATTTACCTCATTACTACGCTATTTTGGATGTAGGGCAGTTCGAGGCATTAAATAACGTTGTACGTTTTCAAAATGAATTGAATTGGTTTCAAAAGGATCTATGACGAAGTTTTCAAGATATTGCTCAAGATAAATGCAAAAGGGAAGAAGGCCATCAAATAATTTATAGACCATGGGACAAAATTAACAAAAAACCTCTGTTCTAAAAATAACACTTTATTATTCAATGGCACACATGATAATTCTCTACCAAATTACGTACTATATGGCGACAGTAACGTTTTAGTTAATAATATTCATAAGATAAACTTTTATAAAATAGTCAGCCATATTTTATAAATCACATGACATAGATTAACTATAAAATATGTCAAACAGAAATATTATTAAAGCTGTACCTTACTAAGAAATAGGCACATTGCTTTTACATCACAACGCATACATGATAAATTATACCGGTTATAAATATAAGGAAAAATGAAGCTATAAATTATCAAGACATATGTACTCGGTGGTCATAAAAAATACTGTGATGTATGAACCCCTACTGGCCTATCCGTTCAACCAGTTGAAATGAAAGTTCAGATAGTATTATTTGAAGGTAAGCGATGATTTAAAGCAACAAAGCTATCGCAAATATGATTATATAGGAAAACGTTAAAATTTTTGAATGGCAACACCTTTCCTGGGAAAATGGATCAGCTCACTGAAAAACCATAAATGGTGTTGGAACGATACACGTATGACAAAACTGTGTGCGTAAAACATTAGCAAAGAGGAGCATTGCAAACGACGAATGACAACATAAGACATAAGAAGGAAAAAAAAATCTTTTAGTGGAATTAGAAATTTTCAAAGTGTCGAACTTCTCAGACGATAACGCACTGCAGGCGCATATTATTGACAATAGTGACAAACGTAACATTGCGGAGAAAATTTGTATAACTTCACGCTTTATGGCATCTTTCCAAGTCCAATAAATCTCGTGGATTTGATGTGCACACCTTAGGTTTCAAACATCCCCCAAACCAGAAATTCATCGGAGTGAAGTCGGACGATCTCGGTGGCTACGAAACTTCGAAGTTACGGATGGTGACTCTATCTTGAAACGTTGGTAGTTTTTGTCATATGTGTATCGTTCCAACGTCATTTATGGTTTTTCATTGCGATGATCAATTTGTTCAGTAAAGAAGTGAGTGCTTCCATTCGATAGTTTCGCAATTTTTTCAATATAACCGTAACCGAGAGCTCTGTTGCTTAAAATTATCACAACCTTGAGCACATATCTTCAACTAATACCATACGAAATATTATTTCTATTGGTCGTGCAGATAGACAGTTAGCAGTTCATAAATTGGGAAAGGTTTTTTCTGACCATTCAATATTTTGCTTTTAAATCACTCTATTCATAAGAAATTCACAGTCTTAATTTGTAATGTAAATTAAAGAACTTTATCGTGTCAAATAGTAATAATCCTATCTACTTTGTCCGGCCGTGTAAAAAATAAACGAAAAATTTTATACTTTCTAAAGCAGACGTGTTTTCTTTGTTGAATAATCAAGATATCGTTGATAAATCATTTTAATGTATTTTTATACACTATAATACATTTATAATATGAGTATGATTTCAGAAGGATATATTAATAAAGAAACATTTACATACTAGAACAAATGAGGTAATTCCTTTTCAGTAATAATTGTAATCTGCAAGGATTAAAAGTTAATTAGATCTAAATTTACATACGACTTACATGTTGCTAAAAAATATAAATGTCATTATTCTCTGGTTGGGTCATTTATTTTGATCTAAGAACGCCTATAGTTTATGCTTTCTTGTTTTCGTTGTTGTCATGTTGCATTACACAGTCAAGACATTTATTATTTACATTGTTGAAAATGTAGCTATTTTACTAGTGTGGGTTTAAATTTATCCTCCGCGATGCCTAAGAAACTGTTAGTTTTTAGAAAGCTTGCCATTTGACATTCTTCAGTTCTATAATTCTTCAGTTTCACTTTTCAATTAAAATTATACCTTGCTTTTCTTGAAAGATTCAAGGAATACATTTTTTAATAATTTATAGTATTTTTGAATTTTAATATATCTGCAAAAATATAAATTCTTATGCACTTAAATCTTGTATTCGTAATATGAATGATTAACAATGTTAATATTTTGTAATTATTCTAATTAACAAAGGATGTTTTCGGTGCCATAAAATAGTCGTTTGGGCGTCATTAGCAAATTTTTAGGGGGGGGGGCGAATGTATGTGTCGTATTATTCATCAGTCGTCAAAAACATTCCATAATAAAATTTGAATATTTTTTAATATATATTCCATTTATTATTAGGCATGGGACATAATTGCCTTTCTTTAATTATTTAGTTACTGAACAAATGCACAAGTCAAATTATACTTCAGAGAACGAAAAGGTATTTATGAATGTCTTAAAAACCGTATGATAAAAACAATATTTCAGCAATAATAGTTGATTAATCCAAGTTTATAAAAATAGTAAGTGGCACCCTCTTAAAAGACCACATTTTAAAATTTCCACAGAACACAGCATTTTTTTTATTATTTATTTATTTATTTTTCTACAAGAGCTTGCGAATTTCTTTTCACGTTTAGTAAAAAGAAACTCAATGCTTTGATGTATGGTCAGTTTATTTATTGTGAAATTCTTAGAACTTCAAAAGCATCGCTATCCCCGCATGCTACATATTTTGTGAAACAATTTATATTTTCTCCCACAGGGGTTTTGTTCCTGTTGAGGCGGAGAACTGAATTGTAAACATTTCTCCGCAGAGAACAATGATATTCATATTTACATTTGGAATCTTTTCACTTCGTTTCACGCACATAAACATATTCGGCTTCCTGCGCAACGTGGATATCGCATCCGGAGAAAGAAAAGTCTAGCTATGGCTTATTTACAAACTTGTAAGCGTATACCAAACAGGTAATGCATCTCCTTGCTAAGTAAAAATAAACAAATAAAACAAAAAATGTGTGTCATCTTTATACGTTTATTACCATTTCAGGGATTCAACAGCAGAGTTATTTCTTTTGAGGCTCAGATGAAAAATATTTAATAATCCGAAGAAAGAAACTTTTCGTCCAACATACCTTCGAAATTATATTTAGCTCACTATTCTTTGATAAATGTTGCATAGATTGAAAATTTAAATGTAAACATATCACATTTTTTAAGCTTTTCTTTATGTTTCTGTATTATACTTTTTCTCATCTCTGTAATTTGTTAAGCAGTTGGAAATCGTACAATTATACCTATTATTAACAAAATATAGGCTTTGTTTACATCTAATTTTTTCAAATTATGAGAATAAATCAACCTTAGATTGGCATAGATTTTGAAAAACACTCTATCAATTTAAAGAATGATCAGATATATTCCTTTCTTCTTCAAAATGAAAGAAGAAAATATATTCCAAAAGGTGGTCACTAGCAGCAGTTATTTTATACGGAAATCCATAGATGAAAGAAAGCAGAACGATGGAAGCGATTTCTGTTGAAGAAACTGATAATGAAACGTGAAAAATCGTTAGAAGAATAGAACGTATTAGCATTGGAATGAAAAATCTAATGGAATTAAAGTCATTAAAGGAGAAAAAATTGTTGTGAATGTGAATGTCTTCAAGGAAATCTGTTTACGGATTGAAGAAGCTTTGTTCTTCTTCTACCAAATTTCAATTTCTTTCTTCTACCAAAATAATAAAAAAATAGCTTTACTCCTGAAGAAAAGGGACCTCTATATGATCGCTCTTGAAATGGATCGAGTTTTTCGAAATCTTCGGCAGTCTAAATCTCACGGCATGATTTTTAGTTTTACATGGGTGTGTTTGCGTTCAGTTAAATCTAATTATTTAACTAAAAGTATATAGTATATAAAGCTCTTAATAGAACAGCAGATTTTTCTTCAGATGTGTTTCATAGTTATGAATTCAGTTGAAACTGTAAATGATGTGAATAATAATTGGTAACTTATTAAAAAATGCTGCAAATTCTAATCTGTTAAACAAAAAGAAATATACTAAGAGAATAGTTTTTCGTTGCCAGTGAGATCTGTTTTCTTTCAATTTTTGTAACTATGTAAATATGACTGCACGTATATATCATTCTTTCTTTTTCCTATTATGGATTAAAAATTTACACGTATTTAATCAAAAAAAAAAAAAAACATAACAACTCTACTTAAAACACTAGGAATTGTAAATTTACCGGCGTTTCTCGATTACTGGTAAAACTGACAATCAAAACCAATCTGCTGAAAATTTAGCGATCGGTTTTCATTCTCCAAAAGATATGTGTTCAAAGTATAAAAATACATAATACAAAAATAGACCCTACAAATGATATTCCCTGCAAATATCTATGCAAATAAATTATATTATTATCATAAAAATTAAATGTGATAACGTATATGCATATAAATTAGCTTTAAATAATTTTGATATGATAAAAAATTGCTTATGTACACATACTTAGGTATTTACAATGACAAAGTACGTAACATAAGCGAAATTAAATAACTTTATTTATAAAAAAAAAGTTTTCAAAATAGTCCATACAAAAGCACAATTTGTCAAAAATTCTAGTCAACTAGATTAAAATTTTATTTATCAAGGAAACCGCTAAAAACGCTCTCTTACATACTATACTTGTTAATCTGGAAATCATTAACAAATCTCACAATATATTTGATTATATTTTCGCCTAGAGAAAATATACCTATTCCTATTGAAAATGTCATTTAATTCTGTACTTATTTATTTATGAGTTGATTCATAATGCGATATAATGTTTTTGGTTTTTATTGGAAACTGAAGTTTTCCATTCATCTATAATAGGAGTTGTCCATCAGAGGGGTATTACCCCCTAGCAGCAAATTTCAAATTTCAGGGAGGTTATGTGGTCAGCCTTTTATTTAACTGTTAGATGTTCAGATTTAGTTTATGAAAACATGAAAATACTTTTAGCCATCTTTATTATTTATTTAAATTACTTTTTTTAGAATTAAATTTTGGTCTTTACCATCATTTTCTGCACATTTGATGTTCAAGTTATAAAATATGTTAAAAAATAATTATAAATTATAAGTAAATGTATGTACGTATCTTTTCAGCTTCGAAAAGAAGGAGGGAAGGATCTAAAGGGTGCATGTGGAAAAGGATCGGAGAACAACTGGTCTATAACATAGCATCGAATTTCGATAGAATCAGTATCATACGCTGTTTCTTATAATTCAGTTGAAAATACTTTGTTCTTCCATTATTCTACGATTTCTTTCGCAATCACTTTTACCTCAATATTTTCAACTTTAGAGGACTTTATAGTCCGGAGGCGGAATTAAAAAGGCATGAAAGAATAATGTTGATATTTGCTAAATTACTTTTAAAATAATGCGGACTTAATAATAATATGTCAAAGAGATTAGATTAATTTTCTCAAGTTACAGAAACCTGATTGCAAGTACAATCCACAGCAGACGCAGAAATACCTCTTCCTCTGTAAAATTCCTTGCAATGGCATCCAAATAAAGTGCCTCTCTTAGAGAAATCAGAATGGTGTCTACATTATCATTGTTTATGGATCAGTACAAATCCAATCCCGAATAACAAGGAGAGAATTTAATGGCACCCAATACGCTAAAGGGAAAAAGTAAACCAAGAAAGAGTAATTAACCAATTCGATAACTCAGCAGACGAAATACACACGAGTATTTTACTGTAGATGAAGAGGCCCCATGTTAGAATCTTATTCAAAGGGAATTCCTTACTTATTTGCAGGTGTTACGCATGCCGACATTAATTTCATAAATATACTTCATGAAATTTTAAGTTAGAGTAATAAAAAACTGCTTGTTTTACCTGGTTACGATACGCACAGAAAGATAGCCTTTATTTATTTTGGAATACATGTGTAATAATCCCAAAACAATGATCAACATGTAAAATATTAATAGTGTAAATAAGGAATTTAAGATAAATGTATAGATTAAAATAAAGCTTTCACAAAATAAGAATGATAGCGACCATGAGGCTGTTAAATCTATACCAAATCCAATTAATGACACAATATTCTTTCCTTTTATGAGCAGTGCAAACAAAACGGAATCATTACCTTGGTTTTGTAATACAGGATAAAACAAAAACAATATTCCTGGTATTAATGATTATAGTAAATAAATTACTCTATTTGCCTGTGATATATCAGTTAAACATTAAATACCCATTTTTTTTTGTCACGCAAGTACAGGTACTGCATGTGAGATCTTCTGTCGTGAGTCATCCAGTCTATAGTGTATTTCAGTACCCCCAGCATATATTGAAGACTATTTGACACGACGTCTGACACGAGGGCATGTGTAATATGATTTTAAATCATCATAGTCAAATCGGAATGAGACAGCACAAGAATTATGTCATTACAGTAACATGATCCTTCTCCTTCCCTCAGAACAGCAAAAGTGACGTCCGGCATATTTAGAGACAAGAAGAAGGAATGTATATTTGGTTTGCTATTTTAGGCTGCCTTTCCTATGCGTCGTTTGATAAAAAGATCTCGTAGAGAGTATCTGTGATGTATTATTAGAAACGTGGATAGATATTAAGGATCATGTTATTTCCCACAGTTCAAATATCCCAACTAAATTGATTGCTTTAGCCAATTATAACAGGGTGATTCTCATATCTTTGCCAAAAGTATATCAGTTTTTCGAACGCGGAATTTTGACTTCCATATTCCAGTCTAGGTTAACTTTTTATCTTTCAGTCTAGGTAGTCTTCCATATTCCAGTCTAGGTTAACTATATTATGTTTTCCTATTTATACTTTAATAAAACCTGTCAAATACTTAGTTACTTGTTTATATATTTCCCCAAAAGCAGTTTTTTCAAAAATTAATATCACTTTCCTATAATATATAAAGAAAGTGTCAGCGATATTTACGAAACAATATATTTCAAATATATTCTTATGACCTAAGGCTTATGTTTCGTAATATGTAAGATTTATCATTTGCACAATTTACAAAAGACTTAGAGTTTACGTTACTTAAAAGTCATCTTCCTTAAATGAAGGAGAAAATATTAGTTGCAACGAATTCCGCAATTTCTCTTTGTTTTGTATTTTAATAACATATAGATTGAAATATTTACTTCACAAATAAAGAATTTATTTTAAAGTTTTAATCTACTATTTATCTCAGTTTATAATATAATTAATTAAGCTTTTAATTATGCATACAGAATTATTAAATAGAAAATCAGGTAACACAAAAAGCATATCATTTTTGAGTTTCTTCACCTATCACCTTTAAATTAATTTTACAATACAAGGGGATTAAAATATAAAGAGGACTGTTGCTATTACACAGTTGGACGATCCATTCCACAACTCTTGCATAAACCTGTTCACTTTACTGAGCGAATTTACTACAGCTCCAGGAAACGAATTTGTAAATCTTTTAAAATTTACGGACACCTCTTATTGGAAGCGTGTCAGGAATAGATATCTGCCATTCTTTCGCTAACAGAATCACTTTACTGAGCGGGTGAACACCTGACTGGAGGGAAATTGATATCGTACCAACTTTCTATTTTACGAGAGAAAAGAGTGCTTGTACTCCCATGTTAGTTTAATTTTTATCATTTCTCAAAAAAACATTATTCCACGTTGTTAGTTTTGTGTAGAAAAGAGGTTTTAGGGAATATCAAATCTACAATTGAAAGGAGTAAATTCACAGAGTAAGTGCTTGAGTCGATTTTTCAGATCCTACGGCTTGCTCGATTCTTTTCGCTGTTCTCTCCAGTCTCGGTAACCTATTACCGATTCCACAGCTCATACGATTCTTTCTGCTGTTCGCTATATTCTCGTAATCCTTCTCGATTCACCCATCGCTACGGATCATTTTAATCAGGGTTATCATTAGTAAGAGGTGAGTCGTAAAACAAATTCATTTCGTAGATAAGGTTTGATCAGATCCCACTAAAAGAGCGGCTTTGTTCATCTCTAGTTACAAACCACTATTCATACACACCGCTCTGCTCTGTCGTATCTTGCAATCGCGAGAGAGATGAATTAACAACAGTTGTCTTGGAGCATGGAACAACGCTTTGTGATCAAATTTCTCATTCAAGAAAGCGGACGGTTTTCTGAAAGTTGACAGAAACTCCAAGAACATTATGGGGAAGAATGTCTCTTGGACCCACATGTTCGAGAGGTGTTAGCGCTTCTCTGAAGGACAAGAGCGGCTCACCCCAAGAAAATCTGATTGTGTGAGTTCGGTTAGTTTTAAGAATAGGGGAATCATTATCAAAGAACTTATGTCAATGTTTGAGTGAGTGAGTGAGTGCACCGCTACGATGGCTTCCGACCACGGACATGAACCAAACGAAATTATATACCATCACGGCGGGGAAGACTCCAAAGTAACAAGGTTGAATATTACATTCTAATAACAGTTTTTACATATTGATAACTGCAAGGCACTAAGCGTTATTCTGGTTATCTGTTTTAAGTTCTGAATATTTGAAACATAATATTATCCACGGTTGTTTCTGCTTAGGCAGTGTCTTGAGATTTTCCCTATTTAAAAAGGGCTATTCTGTTTTTGAGTGTGTTAGACGTCCACATTTCCCAGGCACAGTCCGCTCGTTTCTTCAAGTGCCAGGTTCTTGTATGTACACACTGGAAGTAATAATGTTTCGTGTCGCCTTCCTCTCCGCATTCGCAGAAAGGAGCATCCCTAAGTCTGAATCTGTTCAGGTATACTGGGAATGGTCCATGACCTGTCAAGAACTGTGTTAGACTAGCACAGTGGGGTCAATGTTTGAGTATTGGCAGTGCAGAAACAACTCAGAAAAAAAAATTCACTGTGACAAGGAGTAGCGCTCAATGTCAAACAAGTGCAAAATGATGGGCATGTAAACCGCCAGTTCTCTCCAACAGCGTTTAAAGAGTTGAAGCGGAAGCATTTTGGAAGTCTATAGTTGCCTTTCAACGGAACGTGGGTCCACAAGTTCAGTCCCAGACTTAAATCATATGTAAAAGGTATGCAGTCATTCATGGCACCGTCACTGCTAGTGTTCGAAAATGGATTCACAGCCAACTAACTGAAACACTCCTAAGAAAAAAAAAACATGAACATAATTACAATACCTTGGCAAAGATATATTGACAGAATACTTTGCAGGGGGACATGTTCAACTCTTTCATTCGCAATAAAGGTTTTGTTAAACAAAAAAAAAAATCATTTCAATCCACATTTGTCTCTCTTGGTAAAAGGCATTTTTATCATTAAAAGATCCGTTAATCCTGGTACTATTAGGCGCTCATTGTTAGATGTAATTAAAAGGCTTATTTATTATTAAAGACTTTCCAATAATGTATTTCACATAAGCATTACTCTGGACACTTTAATAGAAACCATCTGTTTTTTAATTGAAACACAAAACTGTTTATTAAGTAAATATTACATCGTTAAGAATTATTCCTTCAGTACAATAACGCAGTTTTCATTTAATAATTTCATATTTCCCATCAGAAGTTATAAAAATATTGAGTATTTTAGTGACAAAAAATTGAAGAGTTTTCACCGCGATAATTTCGTACTGTAACATAATTTAAAGAAATAATTTAAAGAAAAAAAAATTAAACGGAAAAGAAGAAAACACATCATTACATGATATAAAAATACAGGTGGAAGAATTCCTAAATTTTCTCGAAATTGTACCCGTAAGAAGTTCTCAAATTTCCTCACTTCAAATATAAAAGAAGAAGAAAAAATGAAATATAAAAGAACACTTTCTTTATATTAAACGTTTTTAAATAAAACTAAATTTGAAATTTAAATTGAATGGAAAACCAAACTTAAGACTACAATTAAAAAAATATACGTATATTTCACTAGTAAAAATTAACTTACTAAATGAAATACACATTAAAATTCCGGAATCTTTCGCTTCATTTTCCTCAGTGAAATTGCAAAAAAAGGTATTTTAATAACATAGAAGAGAAACACGCCAGAGTGAAACATAAAATTAGCAACAACCTTGTTTTGGGCGTAGATTTATTCAAGAACTCAATCGACTTCAACTAGTACAGGTCCATCTTCATCAGAAGCAATAAAAATTTGCAAGACTGGAAAGAATCGGGCACTTCGTATTTATATCCCACTACAGTAAAGCGATCAAGAAAGTAGCGGAATCTGTCGGCAAAAATAGTAAAGAAATTGAAAAACTGAATTTTTAGAATTTTAAAAGCGTTGGGAAAGACTGGATTCGACAGAGTCATTAACTTAACAACAAGAATCTTTATGAATGTGGAGAGCTTCAATAAAATCCAATTCACCGACTGAAGAAGCTTTTTGAATAATTTTTGCAGCTCCAAAGTCAAAATTATGATTAAATTACCGATAATGATTAGTTATCGCAAACTTGTAATTTTCGCATTTTCAAACATAAGACTCATGTTCCTTGATAGGAAACTTTAACGCCCGTTTAGTTTCGCCGATATATTTTAAACCACACTGACCCAATATGCTATAAATTCCTAAGAATTAAAGTCAGAAACGGAATCTTTAAGAATTGAAATATGGATTTTATTGATAGGCGAGAAAATGTCTTGAAAACTGAACTTTTAGAGAATCAGCGCAATTTTATAACTGACAGAACGATGATTTGGAAAAACGACAAGGTTATTAATGTTATTTCTAATAGCGGAATGACTTCTTTGATCGAAATCAAAAATACATTCCTCTATTATGAGAAGACATTTCGCTTCAAGAAATGGTACTGGTGATCTACTGAAACTTCAAAAATCTCTTTCTTTTTGTGATGGATGATTCTGTTGGAAGCCTAGAAAAATTCATCTTTAAAATGTTTTTACGAGTAACTCAATACATCTAATTAATAAAAACATATTTCAATAATTTAAATACAAAAGAACAAACAAAAAACAAAGATCGAAGGTAAGAAATTTGGAATCTAGAAACTAGATTCGTATACGAATGCGAGGATTTAGAATGTCCCGTCAGAAGAAAACCCCCTCACTATAGTAAAACTCACTTTCACTGTATAATAAACTCTTTAACATCACTTCTTTCTAAAAATAGTGAAAATCTTTCAAAACTGTTCAATAGAAATTAAACTTGAGATTAATTTTTCACAATTAAGTAATGCGTATGCGTGAATAAAACTGAAACTGATATCTCTGAATTCTGTTTTCCATGATACATGCATTAATTGTAAATATATCCCCTCTACTTACTCATTTCTTTACTGTTTAACAAAATTCTATTCAAAACGATTTTTTTGCGCTGTTTTAGTTAACGGAGAGCATCCTTTCTCCATTTTAGCTTAGTATCGAACTCTAAGCAAAGTTAAAAAGTTTACTACATGGGCGTTTTGCTGTAACACACATTTCAGATGTTATCGAATTCACTCTCATCAGAAACTGACATTCACTCTGTGTCTCATTAACGAAGTTCGATAGTTAGTAACACTCTGTTCAGTGAAATCGGAAGAGGCATTTTTAAAAATGTTTTTCTTCTTCTAACTCAGTCGACAAATTTAAAGTACCCATTGTTTATAAAGTTTGGATCGTTTTCGCTTCAAACTAGTGAAGTAAATTCAGAAAAATTGTGCAAAAGATCTTAGAACCACGTCCTTTGATTTCTGTACGGTTAGAATATAAAATAGTAAGAAAAGGAAAAAGTGTAAAATTAACCAGATAAATCTGTAAAAATAGATATCGCTTTATTTACACTCATGTTAAGCCACAATTTGTCTATGTATTACACCAGACATATTGATCATACGTTACAATAAATTAATAAACATTACAATAAATTAATAAATAAAAGCTATTCAACTGTCCAACTTCCAAAAGAAAGTACAATAGCAATTCCAAAAGAAACCCTTTGCTTATGTGTATCTGACCTCCTAAACAGTTATTCCATAAAAAAAATATGTTTCTCGCAAAATTATTTTGTGATTATATTCCTACAAAAAATAATTGAAACAAAATACAAAAAGTAAAGTGTATTCAGTGATTCGAAAGAAGTGTGTTTATTCGTCATCTACACGGGGATAGAATAAAGGTGAAATTAAAGTTTCATGAATAGATGAAATACTTTTAGGTCATAAAATTGTTTGCTTGTTACACGAACTCGAAAAATTTAAATTATCATTTTTAAAGATTAATAGATATTGCTCCCTAAACGCTTCATTTGCTATTTTTCAGGAAATAAGTTCCCATTTTCTATTCCAAATTGAAAGGGAATTATTGGAGATATTTTCAACATCGAATTTGTATATTTCTGAAAGTAATTTGCCTATTGATATATATAAAAGGAACAATATCCTGTTTTGAAGGAATAAACTGTTAGTATATGAGATTTTAACGTAAAGAGAAAAATAAAATTCGGAATCAAATTTGTTTTTAGAATTATTAAATTATTTATTTTACCGTATTTTCAGAATTATAATACCGCATTTGCTCTCGCTTTTAAACTAATTTTATCATCCGAAAATCGAGAGTGTAAAATTACGTGAGTAATATAATTTCCGTAGAACTCGGTTTCAGTAAGAATATAAATAATGGTGTGTGGTGTATTTAATTATGGCAAAGGGAGAGAGATGAGGGATGTTTTCGTGGAGGGCTGTCTAAGGGAAACTGGACACATGGGGAAAACCATGTGTAACGAAACGACACATGAGTAACACGACAAATTTTTTTCGAACCATGTGTAACTAAACGACACATGGGTAACACGTTATACATGGGGAAAACCACGAAAACACACATGCAGCCAGCCCTTTCGCGGCATTCGAACCTCGGACCGAACTACCAGTGTTCAGCGTTACCGCTCGGCCGCTGGTGGGCGAATATAAATAATGAGCCTTTGAATTGATAGCCATTGATTAACTAATGGTACTCGTAACTATTACAATAACATTTATTTAAAAGAAACGTACGTTCTATAAGAAAACATAATGATATTAATATTACAATGAGATATTAGTAAATTGTAATAATAATTATACAATAATTGTAATAACATTAACTATATTAAATAATTATATAATACTATTAACAAATTATGAGAAGACACAATTATATTATCATTACAACACCTATAACAATACATTATGATATTAATATTACAATTAATTCAATATCTTGCGATAATTGAGCCAAATACATCGCTTAGAGCTTGACGTATCCGGCTCAGTTACATTGCAAAGCCCTACGGGCATTTCACATGAATGAGTCTTGACCGCAGTTCCCAAGAGAGACATCGGAACAAGGAAGGAGAAGGGCGACGAAAAAAGCACGGATTTCGAGAGATGCAACCCATTAATACTAGGTAAGGCTGCAAGCAGCCGAAACGTAAATAATAGAAGTATAATGTCAATTTTTCGGAAGTTTCTTTAGTATGAGAACACCTGCGACATCGGAGTAATCTGCACAAGGTACGTTTAAGATAATAAAGCAAGGGAAAATAAAATGCACAAAAAAGCAAATACATTTCATTACACTAAATAAAAGTAAAAATAATGAATGGATTAAAACTTACCAATAAACCTGACTTCAGAAGGAAAACCTATGTACGATAGAGGGAGGGGAATATTATGCAAATATTTTTAAAATTTCGGAACCAAACGCTAAAAGAATAACGGGAGAAAATACGCATGGAAATACGGTATTTGCTTTGCCTCCAGCTGTATTTTAATGTACAATTTTTAAAAAGAGAATTTAAATTACGAATACTAAAATTCAATTTTAGATATTTGCGAAGAAATGAAGATTGTGTAAAATCTTCCTCACTTGGAGACAACTAGCATATATTTCTACAGCTTTTCAAACTTAAATATAGAACGGATATAATTTTAGATACAAAGATGCATTAAAAATGTAACACAAAGATGCATATTCATTCATAATATTAAAGGAATATATTAAAACACAGTATATTCTTTGCTTGCATACATATATATATATATATATATACATATATACCCTTATCATATATATATAATGTTGTATGATCTTAAATTCATTTAGTGCGAAAACAAGTTACTACTACTTGCGCAATAGCTGCAAAGTAAGTTAATAATAATTTATTTCCTAAACAATATTGATTAATTGATTATATTATCTCCTAAGTTTAATTGAAGTAGAATTATTTTAAAAGAGTGAATCCATACTGGTAAGTTATATTTTGAAAGATGTTTTGAAGTAACTTGAAAGTAAAATGCAAATAATGTTTTAACGGGGACTGGAATCAAATCATCATGAAGAACAAAATTTCAATTGTAAAAGGAAAAATTAAATTAAAAACATGTAATCATTGTCATTGATCGGAAATTAGTTGACTTTTCAAGGGGAACAAACAACTCCCGTTCAATGAACAATAATTAATAAAAATACGTAAATACGAAGGTGTTTCGTCTTTATATATATATATATAAACCCCTACCATATAGACACATATATACATACGCACTCTGTTACCTATCTCGGTGAGCTCTGTCTGTGTTTTACTCTTATATTTTGGGAAACTATTTTTTTCTTTTAAAATTGATTGAATTATGCTGCCTTTATTTTCCCGATAAGGGTTTAATGCCTTTCTTTAATCTGCATGTAATTGTTGTAGAATTATCAACAATTCAAAAGACGCGGCTAGGCCTAACATGGGCCTTCTGATATGCGCCCTCAAGTCGCCAAATTTCTCGCCAAATATTTTTCGCGAGAAATTCCACGCTGCCACATTACTATCTAAATTTTGTGTTTGCATTTCGAACTTTAAGCCTAAAATGTCTCCAAAAAAGCCGTTTTCGCACATGCAAAAACCACGTTCTGAACACACAATTCAAGCTACAAATCCGAAACAAAAACAAAAAAATTTAGATAGCAAAAACGTAAAGTTTCTAACCAAAAATATTTGACAAGAATCCATGTACACAGCGATATGTTTTAACTTCAAAAGACATCCACGTATGGCATAATCTAGGCAACAAACGAATCTACGAACTACGCACACCTCGCTTTGATAAATTAGCATAGCAATAAATTTCAAAGAATACTATGTTCACAGCGTTCTGTTTCAACTTTAAAAAAAAACATCTACGAATTGCGCAATCTAGACGCTACGCACTAATCAACAAAATAAACTAAAATAAATTTCAAACAAATTAAAAAAACAACACAACAATAACGACAGGCATTCATACTAAAAAAACAATGAACATAACATTCTACAAAATAAGAACAAGAATAAAATAAAATGCACTTACAACGAATTAATGCTTTTTCGAACAGCAGAAATACCAATTTCATACCGCCTTTAACATGCCGACAAGTAATCACTGTCGCATTTATATGACAGCCAGACACACTATCCGGAAAATCCATACTATGGTTCACAAATAAATAAAATCACAAATCCCTACTTCTAGCATGCACAGCCACTAAAAATAATCTCCCAGACCCTCTTTCCACATCTCCAAATACCATTGAGGTAGGAAAGGAAGGAGGAGCCAACCAGCGCTAGAAGTGAAGCACTGCTTTGAAGCTTGGGTCACCAGATGGGGTGTTCTTTGTTTACATTCAGAAGCTCCCTTGACAGGGTTCTGATAGTATTTCGACACACGGCAGTTCCATACAAATCGAAAAAGGGACACTTTCGCATGAAAGAAACATTCATAGTGTGATGGATAATAGCAATTTGTATAGTTTAGTGACATTTAACGCAAAAATCACATCTTGGTTATTTTCGATAATTAACAACAGCGATTTTGATTATGAATTTGTTTTATAAAATTCTAAGCTGTTGAACTACAAAAATATAGATTTTAAGAAAAATGTTATGCTTATGAAAAATATGGTTATGAAAAATACCATACGGTACATTTAAAATTGTATACGTCTTTCGATACCCTTTCTAGAGTATTCGCTACTTTTATTTTATTTTCCAAACGCCAAAATGTTTTAAATAACACAAATTTTTTTCACATCCATATATTATTTAACATGTACCTTTTAAAATTTTTTAGAGGAGAGGCTTTACTGCTGCCCATTTTAAACTCATCGTTTTAATTTTATATATCTCAAAAATAATTACTTTGGGCTTACACGTTTTACTTATTTGGGTTAATTAAAAATAAAATTACCATCAAATGCTGCAATCCTCGTCAAAATTAATAAATATACACACAGATATGCCAATAAGTTAGCTTTCCCTTCATTTGGAACCACACTTTTGTGTAAAATTAAGTACAGTTTTACACAAATGTGTGGAACAGAAGAGGGATACATTTGCGAATTTGGAGGAAGTACCATGTGCGGTCAAGATGATGTGACCATGCGAACGTGCTACATCATCAAGACAGCGTATTAAGAATTTTAAAATAGGGTAATCGACGGAGGTGAAAACATTTGCATATCCTACCAAAGGAGGTCCGATCATGAATGGTCCTCTTATTGATTCCAGATTGTTAAATGTTTCCCACGCAAGTCTTTTTTTCTCGGAAATTCGAGTTTTATGCTGGCTTCTTAACATACGCAGGTCATTAAATTATTTATAAATGTATTTGAAATGAAGAATTTATTCACTTATAAACAACTGTGAAAGTACTGTGAAAAAATCTAATTATTAAATGTATCTAATTTATAATGATTATAAATGTTATCTAAATATATAATAACCTTAATATTGAACTGTATACATAAATTGAAATCCTGTTGACAAATGCGTTATAAAACTACTTAAGCAAGAATTGTTCGTATTGGAATCAATCTGTTAAAAGGTATTGTAAAGCAACTGCTATGAGATGCGCACTTAAGAACGTAATAAAGAGTTTTGGAATATGTATTGTTGAAATGAAGGGTAAAAAAAAATCTGATAAGTATAATTAAAAGAATTATTCCCCTTACATTTTATAATAACTCAGTTACAAGTTTTCAATAATACTTTAAAAAAATCCTTATTTTATACCCTTTCAGAAATGTTCAGAGAAAGTTAAATACTATTTAAAGTATTTCGCTAATTTCTAATAATTCTCTAATTGAAAATGAGCCGAATAGAGGATTAATTATAAATTGACTTACATTTTTCGATTTAAAAGATGCCTCAGAAGCCAAAAAATCATGTCATATTTAAGAAAGTATTTTAGGAAGAAGCTCTATAAATAGAAAAGAAATAATGCATAATTTTAATATTAATAATACAATAAACTTTGATCTTAATTTTTGTACCTTAGCCGAATAAAATTGAATTACCTTAATTTTTTTTCTAATGTAATTAACGAAAACTTGTGAAAATATTTCATTCAAATTAAACCATTCTGAGAAAACTGTCCTGTGAAAAGTATAGCATTTAATTCCGTTCAGAATGAAATGCTGTTTAAAAATATGTTGTTTTCACATACTTAGGACTCTGAAGTGTTGTAGAAAAAGAAAATATATACATTTATATGTATATTTACGACGTAATTACAAAATATTTACATCCTAACGCGTCAAATCCCATTGAACTCAATGGTAAATGACCCAATGTTTTGGTCACCACGTAGGGATCGCCGATGCTTCAGAGCAGGGTACGGGAGAAACTTGTTTAGGGCGACTCCATCTTACTTCCTACCTCCATGCCAAATATCCACTGCCCGTCAACAGGATGACCGCGATAATATTTCCTTTTACCGAACTTCAATTCAACAACTTCCAACATTTTATCTTTCCCCCCTATCTTCTCAGACACAGAGCATGACGCGAACCAACGAGCTCCAGAGAAAGATTTTTCAACGTCAACAGAGTTGCCATACAACACGCAATCGCGCCAAAAACCAGCGCAGAACACATACCGCCACATTTGGTGAAATTAGGGCGTATATCAGAGTTGTACCTTAAAACTCTTAGTAGTATAATGAATTAAGTCAGTTGATGCCCCAACTTCAGTGCCTTTTTGCCCAGTAGGGCTTTAAATTTTGGTGCAAATGAAATTTTGTCTTTCTACTCTTTGTCAGAATTGCTTCTTTTTCCTTAGATACTAATTGAAAAAAAAAAAAAAAATTAACTGTTTTGACTGTATTTCGTGTTTTAGGGTTTTCTGCATTTCACAATTTTTGATGAAGATATTTTGAGTTTTTATGTATTTTTGCCTTGCCGTGAAGTGAGAGCTGAATTGATTGAATTAGTAGTTTAAATCTAACTGAATTTGGGGAAATAAATTTATATGAAGAGCAGCAAGAAGTGTATATAATTTAGCCATACAAAGCCATACAAAGAAGTCAATGTGGTGTAACCATCAGATTTTTTATTTACGTAAGAAAGGGACGTCATTCTCTTGTCTACTATTTGGATAATAATGTTGTTTGTCAGAATTCAAGATGGATATTTTAAGAATTTATGAAATTTAAATTTCAGTAAAAATGTATCTTTTTGAATTTTACAAATATTTCTTAGATATATTTAAATGTCATCCAGTAAGCCATTGGGTCGCAAGAAACGTAAATGACTTTTATGTAGGTTTTATGCTGGTTGGGCAGTGAATTTCATGTTTCGGCTTCTGTTGTACGCGATGTAATAATGGCTGTAGCTGATTTGTCAATAATAACGGTTAGGTAAAATAAAGAAGTGTGTTTCTTAATACAGAGATGCTTTATTGCGCCGAATGGAAAAACAAGAACAAAATTTCTCCATAGGTTTTTTTTTTTTTTTTTTTTTTTTTTTTTTTTTTTTAATAACAGAGTAGCAAACACTGATATCTCACTCGTTCTAGTTTCAAATGAAATAAAATATTCATACTTCGTTTCACCCCTCCTTCCTTTGAAATGTTTTTAAGCCATTGCACACACATATTGGCGTTTTTCCCCAAAACAACTGAGGCAATATTTGCAGTTCAAAATCCATAAATTTTATCATTATTGGCAACGAAGGGCCTCTAGAATTTTGTTTTATGTATTCCATAAAGCTGTAGCGAATTTCTAGTCCCCGCGAAAATAGATCTGATGGTTAAACTTTACGACAGATAATAACCATGTTTTTTTTCCTAACCCCCTGCGAGTTCATTGCATCGATTCGCTTCCACAGGAAAATAAAATCATGCACAAGCTAAAGCACTAGAAGTATTAACTGATCCTTTATTATTACAATCTTACGACTCCAGCATCACCATATTTATGCATGCTTGAAGTGCGTAAGTGGTTTGTTATGGTAGCATCATTAATTTTTAAGTCAGATAATTGGTTTAGAGAGCAATGTTTCCTCTCCTAGAGTATAATATTTTTTTTAGAAATACATAAGCGAAATATTCTGTCCCTTATGAGGAAGAAATATTTTCAGACTACCTGCACTCAAATGATATAAAACATGTTTTTTATTTATTTTTTTAATATTTATTCCTATTAAAGATTCATGGAAAAAGGGACAAGTCCTTCAACTGTTTAATTTATTACTGCTTACATCTTATATTGCCACGCATCGAGAACTTTTCATGTTTCCAAGACTAATAAGTGAAGTGTAGAAGGTGTTTTCGATATTTCGAACTAGATTTTTGCATTTTTTGATGCATTCTGTAACCGTCATAGTTGACTATTACTTTGCATATGCATTTGTAAATATAATTTGTTAATTTTTTATTTTAATTTTGCTTATTTATTCCATTTTAAATGTTATCTTTATCTGCTAACGCTGATTTTTGTTGTTTGACTTCTGAATTTATGCATAGGTTAATCATAAAAACACTTCTCCGATGTATGAGGCCTCAGCGGCCTATCCACTCAACCAATAGAAATAAAAACTCAGATATTGTTATTTGAAGGTATGTGCTCGAGATAGCGATATTTTTTTTAAAAAATACAGCTCTTCCGGTTACGATAATAATGAAAATATTTCAAAACTTTCGCATGGCTGCACCCATTTCATTCCTGCTCAAATAGAAGCGGATTAAGGAACCACAAATGATGCTGGAACGATACACGTGTGACAAAAATTACCGGAGTAAATCACTTCCAAAGACGAGCAGTGTAAAGGACCAGTGGTAACTCAAGAGGGGAGAGAGATAAAATTTTAATGGAATTACAAGTTTTGAAAGTGCCCACCTTCGCAGACTATAACACACTGCATGTGCGAGAATGTTGACAACAATGAGGAACATCACAGAAGGAATCTGTCTAACTTCATGTTTTATGGGATCTTTCATTATGACAAATCTCGTGAATTTGATGTGCACACAACAGATTTCAGAAAGCCCTAGAACTAGAAATCCGGCGGAGTAAGGTCGGGGGATCGCGGTGGCCACAAAACTGCAAAGGTACGGGACATTACTGAACATGTTAAAATTCAAAGGTAGGACATGACTGCACCACGAAGGCATGCACCACGAAAATGCACCACGAAGGCATGCAGAAAGGAGGGAAAAAATGCCATATAATATATCGTCTCAAAAACGAGGCACAAGACTGTATTTTTTGTTACATTAAAGCTTTTTCTTTAACTTGAAATTATTCTTATTTAAAATATCGATGAATTTCATGCTGAAATTGAAAAAAAATATGTCCGTTCCCATTCTATTTAAAAAGTAATTTCGTTTCATAAAGAAGTCCTCTTATTTTAGCACTTTTTTTTTCCATAATCATAAAAATGACAAATTTGAATTATATAACTGGAAATTATTTTAATTATATCTACAGTTAACATAAGAATATTCAAGAAGATATTATCTATTATTTGTCTCAAAATATACAAATCCTATTATTATAGCCTCAACCCATTTTGATATTTTGAGTTTTTGGGGGAAGTTTTCTGCTACGAAAGATAAGATCGATTTCTTAATAATTTGACCGACAGATAGCTAATATAATTTCATCTTTAATCAAATTATACTGCATTAGTTTTGTAAAATGTAGATATGAATCTAGAATATCTGCTGTACTAAACTCCAGATACAAAAATATTCATTCTTATTATGTTGTAATCATGTAATGTGATTATATAAATGAAACTTGTCAGTGTCTTGTTACTTTGTTATACATAAAATATTAGAAAAGGAATATAAATTTTTCAAGTGTTTTCATAATTTTTTAGAAGAAAAATATGCAAAATGTATATTCGTTTTTCTAAATCAAGTTAAACAAATTAAAATCTAGTACACTCACAAAGATGCTAAAATAATTCAGTATGTTTAGAAATATTTTCATTCACGTGCGCATGACAAAGAATAAGAATTGATTTTGTAGCGTTATTATTAGTTTTTATATCTATTGCAGCGATTAGGGTTTTTGATGGCACAGACGTGAAAAATGTTCAATGCCCTCGCCGGAACTCGAACCCTAGAGCTCCTGAATACAGGTAAGGTATGTTTCCAATTGCACCACGAACGAAAGCAGAAAGAAGGGAGAAAGTACCTTATATAACATTCTTTAAAAGGCGACCAGGGATTAGCGGATCCCTGGTGCTGACGAATTATCGTCCGCCAGCTTTTTTAGTTTCGGGCTCTACTTGTAGGGTCATTTAGGTCGAACCGCGTCGAGTATGCGTCCAGTTACAACAGGAAGGCATCTGGAAAAAGGCGAGAAAACCCCTCATACTGGAGCAGGCATAAGCATCAAACATAGCTATGCAATTACTTCAGTAAAAGTAAAAGTTTCGCTGTTAAAGTAAAAGTAGTAAAATGGGAATGCACAACTTGAGACTGTTCTTCCACAGCCAGTAAGACGTTGCATTTATTCGTATTTCATCTTCGGATGTAATTCAGTTTATAGATTGAAGGAAAGCCAGTTAAATACCTGCCCAAATAAATTATATTCCAATTCAAAATATTCAACTCAGATTCTGCTAATATTGTTTCAACGTTTATTTTTTTGTTGTTTGTCTCTTTTTCTTTATTTTGTTTGATTTTTATCTTATTTTTTTATATAAAATTACACTTTACCGCATTTTCGCAATATTTTTTACATTAAAAATAAACTATATCACATTGTAAACAATAGAATTTCTTTAAAAGTAAATTCTTAATTGAATTCGAAGACCTGTAGTGTTTGATAGTCCTTTTTAAGATTTTTCCAATAATGATCATGGCTGGCATATCCTTTACTGTAGTTCTTATAGGATGCAGATTAGTTGGTGAAAATCTGTGTGAAGCCATCATGTCTACAACTGCAGTGGCTGTGTTGAGACTGGCCTATGAAAGTCTTCTGTATTCCTAGTTACTCCTAGTTAATTGCCTTCTGCACGCCTAGTTACTAGAGATTTATTACAGGAAAAGAGGATGTATATGTTGCTGATGTATATGCCTTATTTAATTCAAATTAACTTCTTTTCACGTCAAAATAAAGTAAAATCTTTACAAAGTCTGGAGGTGTTTGGGAAGCACCTTATATATTTTAATTAAGAATATATATTCAAAATATCGAACCTCTGAGTGTCCTCGATAAAATTGTCAAAGAAGTGCGCAAAAGTATTACTGTTACCTTTAGTACACAATTTCGTAACGAAAGTTACGTGCTTTTTATCTGCCTCATTTCGATGAATATACACTATGCTATCTGTTCAAGAATTTGGAATCACAAGGAACACTTTCCATTCTTTATTCAGATGAATATACTCATGTTTCTGTTACAGAAACTATTGATTTCTATAACAGAGTTGTTTTCAGAGCGATAAATGCGAAATATTGCCTATGCTCTCAGCAAGAATAGTACCACGTAACATCAGCCTTTTCGACAACTATTTGCTAACACTATGTCACCAAAGCAAGTATCGTGGGATATAAAATGCCTCCTTATTTTATATCCCACGATTTATAAATGTG
Organism: Stegodyphus dumicola; assembly: GCF_044657685.1. NCBI lineage: Eukaryota > Metazoa > Arthropoda > Arachnida > Araneae > Eresidae > Stegodyphus > Stegodyphus dumicola. The sequence continues at coordinate 88,813,940 of NC_140772.1, read as the reverse complement.
ATGTCTAGCCGGTCAAACTCAAGTGCTGGAAAGTTGTTGGTTATCTCATTTTAGATTGGGCAGCAACGTAGGAGTAGAAACTGATCCGTTTTCGTAAAGCAAAATGTGTAAAATCAATAAGACCTTCCCTGGGAAATAAGTCACGGATATTTCACTTTCCATCTGAATGTTTTTTCACTATATTACAGGGGTAGGCAAGGGAGAAAGGTTTTATTTATAAGCACTCTTACCATTAATGTATATCAATTTTTTCATTAACTGAAAAATATACGGCGAAAATTTTTAATAAATTCAAAATAATATAACCGAGTTTTATGTTCCCTATAAAGCGTATAATAAAGAGTGAAATCTCCGCTTAAAGTGTCCTCTCGTATGATATGCATGTTAATATATTTCACACATAAAATGATCAACTTTAATGAAATAAAACGATGACGGCAGAAGTCAATGAATGATTGTCAGTTATATACGACACTCAGATTGTGAATTTTAGAGTAAAGCAGTATATTGATTATCAGTATAACAGACTTAATCATAATGTTTTTTATGTTGTTTCAATCAGAATTTTGGGACCACATAAGACCGGTGGATAGTTGGCGTGTTTACAAAAAGGATGTCCTCACGTGAAAAAAATGTCAACTTCAACATATTGGTGTGCGTGAAGAGGGAAACGAATGCTAGTATTAATACTAAGTTAGTATCGTGTGGCAAAGCGGTGTACAAGGGTCGATTGTTAACAAACTGGTATCGTGCCGATCGTTGGTATCGCAAGTCAGTGGCACGTCGTTTGTATATCAGCCTTTCAAGTTTGTAATTGTTTGTAAATAATTTAATAAGTCCTGTGATAATAATAAAGCTAGAAAGAAATATGCTTTTACAAGATATATGCTGTTCAGGATTTATCCGATGTTCCAACTGAATTTGAGAATTCTGAAAGAAAAGTTTTGATATGTTCAGAGAATGATATAAGTGATATAAAACTTTCGTATTCCTCAGAAACATGTGGATAGAAATCGTCGAACCCTGTAGTTCGTTTTTGAGTAATGCAGAAGAATGAGATCACATTATTACCGGCGGCACACAAAATAAATTTTATCGTAAAGACGCACGTTAAAGATAATAAGCCCAAATAGGCGTTAGCCCAGCAGGGCTATCAGTCTCGAAAAAGTATTTTGCGTTGAATCACTTTCCAAACTGTTGCCACCATGTATTAGCGCCCTGTATTATATTTAAAGAAACTAAATAATGAAGAATCCACATGAATGTATATATGTTTCTCGCACTGTGAAAAACAACTGTACCTAGCTTCATCAAATTTTGAATAAAATAGTCATCCACCGGAACATGGGCACCTGGAAACCAGAATTTGTAATCTGGAATTTGCTTTACTGCCTATTTTATATTTTGTAGAACTTTAACGAATTTTAAATTAAAAATAATTTCAAAGTGAGTAGTGAAAACACTATAAGGAATACAACATTTTTATCGTCAGCGCCACGAGACTCTATTGGAAATTCCAAAGATATGCAGTTTTTAAATATTTTTAGTCCAATGTGCCGTCAACCCAAATACACTTGAAACGTGTATGTATCTGCTAATGAAAAAAAATACCGTTTGGGAATAATACAAAATATGAAAGCTTACAGACATTTTCCTTATTATAATTGTTTAAATTATCCCCACAGCAACAAGACTGTTCACAAACATCTGCTATTTCAGCTAAGAATTCGACGCAGCTATTCCATAATTACTTAACATTATCAGTTTTGTACTGATTTGTGTCCCTTGCATAAAATAAAGAAATCAGTTTTAAATGAAACCCAAACCACAACGAGCGTCGAAAAAAGGAAGGAAAGGGAAGAAATATGTATATTGGGAATATATATATCCTAATATATAATGTCGTATGATCTTAAATTCATTTAGGGCGAAAACAAGTTACTACTACTTGCGCAATTGCTGCAAAGTAAATAATAATTTATTTACTAAAAAATATTGATTAATTTATTATATTATCTCCTAAGTTTAATTATAGTAGGATTATCTTAAAAGAGTGAATCCATACTAGTAAGTTATATTTTGAAAGATGTTTTGAAGTAACTTGAAAGTAAAATGTTAAAAATGTTTTAACGGGGACTGGAATTAAATCATGAATAACAAAATTTCAATTGTAAAAAGGAATAAATTAAAGGCAAGAATTAAAGTAAATGCATGCAATCATTGTCATTGATCCGAAATTAGTTAAGTTTCCAAGGGGAACAAACCAACTTCCTTTCAATGAACAATAATTAATAAATAAATACGAAGGTGTTTCGTCTTTACCCGAGCAATAAGGTGAAGCCAAACCGGCAATTCAAGTCAGGTCCCTAATTTGTAGATTCTGAAGACATTAAAAACTGAACCAGAATGTTAGTTGACTAAGTACTTATTAGCAATTATTCCTACAGAACTTCACTCACTTGGATAAAATTGCATTTAACACAATTAGTGTCCAAATTAACACCGTATGCAATGGCTTTGTCTTGAGTCAACAATTCTAAACGTGTGTTGTAGTATGCTTTAAAATGCATTAAACAGCTCTTTTGAGTATCATAATTCGCATTATCCGAACACACTCGGGAACAAAGTCCGTTGTGCATTTCGCGTTTCAGGCCTGATTACATGATCTACACTCTAAAAGCACATCGACTACTTGAAAATTAATTCCGCCAGCTCCACTAATTTAGCTTATTAAGTTTAAAGACGGTTCACGTAACATCCTATTATGCGAATATGCCTCTCGAAAGTTTACGCGTGTTTATTAATAATAGGCCATTCAGTGGTAATGTGACTTTAGATATTAACCACGCCATTAGATACCTGTAATTAAAGAGAGTTATTAGGATTTTCTTGAAATTGGCGCTGGGAGAATTTGGGAAGTAGAGACCGGTCGTCATGTAACATTTATGGATGAAATTTAATTTGGCATTTCATAGCGCGTAGTACTGAAATTAAATTGTGATGGATATAATGTATTTATATGAAAAGGAAACTGAGATTGAAGTAAATGGCTACATTCCAACAAAAGATTTATTAGATTTAATGTGTCATTTTCTTTTATCTCAATCACGCGTAGATTCCTTCTTATTGCTTCAAAAATGTATATTTACGTTTCTGAAGCTTAAGATAGGCTGAGGTAAGTTTTTTTAATGTACGTGTTGCTTAATTAAAAACAACAAAGCAAGCCATAGATATCGGTTTAAGCAGTGGGTTGCTCTCTTGGGGGGCTCGCATCAGTTGCGAACTGAAAAAACACGAAAACTTTCATACAGCCATCTCCATTTGGAACAAGCCTAAATGTTCATGATAACTATTTTGTGTTATTGAAAAAGCATTGTGCTCCTTAATATTTTGGAATATAACCGTAACTTCATAATATTTTGTAATGTGACCGTTACAAGGAAGCTGTGCATTCAAATATTCGAAAAGCTTAGAAAACCATTAGTAAGAAGAGACAACCAAGAATCAGTAAGCGATACATGTTCACTATTAATAATGCATACCCTCACATACCTTTGGCAACAACTCATGGACTATGGGGTAAACAAATTTGTATTATCCATCCCATAAAAGTGATCCACCGTCTTCAAATAATTAAATGGAAAAAACATATCAATATAAAATGGCTTTTAAGCAATACAAACACTCAAACTTTCCTCACCTAGTGCTCATGCATAATACATACATTCGTCGCTTGAAAAATTAGGAAGTGAAATTTTCTTTTTTGTTTGGTTGCTTTCGCTTTATTATTGCTTTTAATCCTTTTTGTTTTTTACCCGTTTTATTTGGAGAATTGTATTTTTATATCCCATTTCTTACATTAGAAGACACTGAGTAGGAACAATAAGTGAAACAACCAAGAATCAGTAAGCGATACATGCTCTCTATTAATAATGCATACCCTCACATACCTTTGGCAACAACTCATGGACTATGGGGTAGACAAATTTGTATTATCCATCCCATTAAATTGATCCACCGACTTCAAATAATTAAATGGTAAATTTTTAAGTATTTACATGGATTTTCATCAGTGTTCCTTTTTAATGGTGTTTAACAACATATTTAATTGCTTTGTTTTAGTATTACGTATTTACTGTTTATCATCCCAATCTAAATCAAAATATGTTTAGAATTTTATATTTTATTCCCAATTTTAACCATTTGTTTTATTTTTATTAACTTTTGCATTCTAGTACTTTTTCAAGTTACTAGTTTTCCAAATTTAAAATTAATAAATCTTCATGTGTAAAAAAAATTATTATTTTTATTCTGTTTCATGTTGTATTTGTCAGTCGAAGCGGGTTACATCTGGTGTGGAGACTGGAGGTGTAGCCTGGAGGGCATTAGCAAAGAAACAGGCAATTTACTTTCATTTCCAGCAACAATCCAGTATCCTTGAGATAATCCGTAGATCATATCCGAATAAATCGGACTTCCACAAGCCATAATGCGTTCCCAGAGAAAGAAACCTTACATGTTAAATCTGGTGACTGCGATGGCCAAGTTCACAGCAAACTATACAACAGGGAGCACAAGTATATGAAGAAAGTTGGAGCTCCATTGCGCTGGAATCAGTTCTGTGTGAACAGCTGAAGAAACATGAGAAATAATTAACGGGAAGATACTTTGTAGAATAATGCTGAATACGTGCGTTTAAGCAACCATTTAAAAGTACGTTCCTCCTACGTAGTTCTGTACCATGCCAAACCAAAGACTAAAAGGCATTTATTCTTGATATTATCTTGTCTGGATTATCACGTTCTCAAAGGGAAGAATTTTGTGGTTTAGACAAGCCAGGAAGGGCAATTGAAGCCACAGCAGTTAATAAGACGTACGAAAAGAAGTCTCAATTTCAACGGGAAATCTATATATTCTTCAAGATTTAGTCTTTAAAATAAGTTCATTTTCGCCCGAAAATCCATACATAAAATGCGCATCTGGCGAGCTACATAAAATACATGTCGGTAATATTAAGGATGCCTATCGCTCGGTATCTCACTGGAAACGGCGATTTATGTAAGCGGGCTGATTTCATCTACCGATTTGAACAGCTCTTTCTATCATGTAAAAGTGTCACTTCAACACTCACATTCTATTAAAAAGTATGCCTATTTCGGTTCCCTTTACATGCCTTTACGTTTCTGCCAGATTTTTTTAAATCATCCCGTGTAGGCAAGTATAGTAATAAATAAATAAGGAAGTATTTTAAAGAAAGAGGAACTTCAATCTTCATAACGTTCCCATGGAGAACTAAAGCAGCGGTGGCCAACTGATGGCCCGCGAAAACGTTTTGATGGTCCGCAGAAAAAATGGGACATTATTTATATTTTTATGAAGATTCAGGTTAAAAAATGACAAGTAACAAAACCTATTATGGAATATGGATTATACATTTTTTTTTTAAAATTTTAGCTACTACTTTTAGCGAAATTCTTTCTGAATTTAGCTACTTTTACAGGTGCATCTAGCGACATTTGAAAGTGAGAGTTGGCATCCATGGATATGCTGCTATTATCAATAATAGCGCGAACTGGAATTCTTTCCTTTTGAATTACAAATATATGCTATTGTAGTCGTTAATAGCACAGTTTTTCTCCGTGCCAATAGGCAACTTGATGGATTTTTATGAGAACCATCTGCCTTCTTATTTATAATTGCCTCACTGGAAGTTTACGTTTTTGTTTTGTCTAACTGTTGATCCATTGCGCCATTGCTGAGTAAGCGATGATTATTATGTTTACAATAATTGAAAATTGGCTGCATAACTCTATCAGTTTATTGATACTGCTTTGCGTTTGCTGGTTTGTTCTTGCTTTCAGTGAAGATTCGTTCCAGTGATATGGAAATGTGAAGCTTTCTGTACAAGAAGGTAAGATTTTTGTACTTTTCATATAATTTTTCAATGTGAACTAAATATGTGTAGTTTGTTGATTATTATTATTGTATTAATGTATTTACCTTTTTTTAATTCATATTAGTGGTCCGCCAAATATATAATTATATATGTAGTGGTGCGTGAAGTTCTAAGGGTTGATGACCAGTGAACTAGAGCATAAAAGTATCAAATACAATGTTTTTTAAAAGGGGAAAAAAGGAAAACAGTAATTCAAATAGTGATACGAATTTAACCAATCAGGTGAAAGTCACGTTTCCAAGTTAACCCATAATTTAAGAAAACACAAATAATTAAAACCGTTTACAATTAAAGACAAACGAGGAAATTTATTGATTTAAGTTGCTTCATATGGAGATGAAGCAATATAAAGGAAACTTAGCTCTCACATTTATGATTTATCTAATGAAAAATACAGCAGATTAATTAATCACATAATTAATTGTATAAATTATAAAATAAATCGAAATATAGTGGAAAAATAGATATTCATTTCATGCCCACTTTCTTTGCACTAAAATTATAGTGCTAATAAAAATGGCCCCTAAGGCTTTCCTCGAGACTAATACAATATATTAACCTAAACAGTATATTTAGTTAATTAAAATAAATACTCATCGTAATACACTTTGTATTATGAACTGATGTGGCACTTGGGAAATTACTTAAGCGAGCCATTATGAAAGTCGAATAAAATCCAACACAAAATGGTACATTGAGACAATTTCTGAAAGCAAAAGCACAGCATGTAAAGAAATAAAAACATGTTAAAAATATAGTATATTACATAAAACATTCACATCGTACTAAAATAAAAAGCAAAGAAAGGCAATTCCTAAATGACAAAAATAATGAAAAGCTCAATCTTCAGAGTACAAAAACAAAATTGAAAGTGGTTTACTTTCAGATAATTCAATTGGAGCTTAGCGACGATAAATGCAATGTGTAACATCTGTAGTTTCAATGATAGTTTGTGTTTAATTATTTGAATTAAGATGAAATTGTGACATAAAGTAATGTACGCTGCAAACAACTTATTCAGATGTATGAACCCGAGATTGACAGTACTAAAAAAGTTAAACTTAACATGGCATGGACGGTGAGGAAGAGCAAACTAAACTATAAAAAACACCACATTGAGAGTTATAGGACTTAGAGAGACAGAAAAGAATTGGTATAGTTAATAAGGTATTATCAAATGTTTATATATATACACATCTTTTCGTGCGTGTATACTTTTGTGAATCAAATTTTTGTGTTTTATTTTTATAACGAGTACAAAAGTTTCTAAATATAAGTGTGTATAGGGGCGGAGGTTCAAGGGAGTGTAAAATATTCTATTTCGTATTTTGTGTAACATTATTATTTTTTTTAATTTAAAAATATGAAAACCTAAATCTTTGCGTCATTGGAAATAGATTTGTGACTGAAAATATATGTATAGCACCAAGCTGTTTTAGGACGTTTGTGAATACATTGTATATGGAACAATAAAAACAATAAATTAGGTACAGAAATACCAAATAGAAAATTTCTAATGGTAACTTTATGATCTGGGTATGAGATTATTCAGAGATTTTTTAAACTACATTTATTTATTACATATGTACCTGTATTAGCTAGAGAGGGGTGACAGGTCAGTCTCTCTGCAACCCATGACCAAATGTTTTCAATGGGTGACAGATCTGGAGACCAGGCAGGCCAGGGTAGCATCGAATACCCTGTGCATCGAGGAATATCAAAACACGACGTGCAACATGTCATCTTGCATTATCTTGTTTGAAGGTGGTTGTGGAGGCCTCGAAGATAAAGCAGAACCACTAGACGTAAGATGTCAGAAATGTACCGATCTGCATTCAAATTACCGTCGGTTTAAACTAGAGATGTGCGTGTCGTGTACCCAATGGATGCCTAAACCATCACACGAGATGCAGGGCCCCTACGCTGATATCGAATGCAAGCAGGCGCTGTGCGGTCTTCTCGGACACTCTAGACACGTATACGGCCATCAGAATACTGCGCTTAGAACCGGGACTCATCTGAAAAGGGGGTATTGTGCCACTCCCGTATTCAGCTTTGGCGTTTGGCGCAACAGAGACGTCGCCTGTCTCTATGCTGCATTGTTACGAAGACAAAGTAATGGTCGCCGAGCTGATAGTCCAAGCTGCTACAAACATCGACGCACCTTACGAGCTGATACTGGGCGTGATACAAACATGCCCATTTCGTGACTAATGGACCGTTATGTGGTCGTACGTATTTGCAAGGCTGATATCACAATATATCTATCCTCTCAGGCGTTAGTCATGGGAAGACGCTGAGATCCTGCATGCCGTTCAGTATGACCCTTAGCAACCCGTTGATTCCATTAAAGTGACAGTGGTTGGATGTCGAACAGTGTGACGGGCGGTATCATTTAACGATAATCCACCCTCTGGATAGGCAACGATCCTGCCTCTATCGAATTCCGCAACTTGCTCATAAGCATTTTCTCTTCTTACTCGAGACATAAAACGATATGTTGAGCAAACATCAACCTTACAAAGCGCTTTCCGAATGAGAAATCCACTGTACGACTTTTCTTTTATGCAGTGTTTCAGATGTAGTTTCTCCCTCCGGCGTTGTTTAAATGCGCTGAAATAATAATCATTTGCATATCCCAACTTCTTGCTGTCATGTAGTTTTGACGTGAGTCAAATCATTCTTTCCTGGTATTGCAATTTTAATGGCTAGAAGTGTATATTCTACCTGAAGATGCAGCTGCCACATCCAATTGTCAAGTTGAGAGCATAAAATGGCCGAATTGTCTAATATGTCTTATCTAAAAAAAGGACTAAAAGGAAATTAAATCTGGCAGAACGAATAAAATTTTGTATCGCAAGACAAGTACATGTATAAGTGAGCGGGATTCTGGAATTTCACATTTGGTCATATAAGTGTAGTGCCACCTTCAGTAACTGTTCAGCTCCATCCCAATTTTGATGAAAAATCCCCTAGGGAGTAGTCCACCATGTCCTATCGCTCTTTCTTAACCAGCAAATGAATCGAGAGGACTTTGGCATTATTTTGAGTTCCACCTCAAGCATCTGTGTCTTCTCCAGGATTCGAACCTAGCCCATCGGTTAGAGCAACCAATGCTGCCAACCACTGTTCTGATCAGTGCGGCTGTATCACAAAGCAGGTACAGGTAGAAGTGGGATGTGCAGCAGAATTTCACCTTTAGTAGCACAAATATATAGTTCTGCTGCACTAACAGCACTATCCCCTACAACCAAATTCTCCAGAGGATTTCCGTTCCCTACGTAATTTAAATTTCCCTTTACTGCATAGGCACTATAGGCTTACAAACATCCATGCCGTCTCTGGGATTCGAGTCCGTGTCCTTCGGTATGGCAGTCAGCGTCACTAAGTACTATTCTGTCTGGGCGGCTGTATCTTAAGACAAAAGAACGCATGGAATAATTATTATAATAAATAGTGAAAGCTGCGTCAGTGATAATAGTGAAAGCTGCGTAACCCCGTATCAATGAATTCATAGCTGGATACCACCCCTTCCTCATCTATTTCTATGAAGGAAATGCCTCTTTCTCATATATTTGTGTTTGCAGCACAAGAGGAACACCAGTACATTACCTCTGTTCATGTTCACACACGCACATCACATTGTTAAGCCAATTATGAATGAAGTTTAGTTTCGAGGATATAAACATTCATCGTCATCAAATATCATCACAAGATCAACAATATTATTAAGCAACTTTCGAAACAACGTAAATAATACCTCTTACGAAACAAGCCTTTATCTTAAGATAGGCACACTTCAGAATAATAACTGCATGAAATTATTTTGTAAAGATAGCAATAATAAGGTCTTGTTATCCCGAATGCTTATTCCTGTTCTGCCCTGAGATCGTTTACGCATTTTGACAGCTGGGTTGCGGAGTATTTGTTTTGCTGTTTACTTTTACGTATTATTTGTTGCATTTCCAGCGATAATTAAGTTGTTATACTTTCAGTTCCAATCCACAATCTATTGAACCAATGAATGTTTAGACGGTTTTTAATATCCCATTTTTATTCAGTAAGTGATTAAATATCAACTTAAAAGCAATATCGATTAATAGATTGTAACATAAAAATGTGAAATAAGTGTGTCTTAAAGAGTCGAGTTAATCTTATAATTTTACTCTTTTCTGTGAAAGAAAATATTATACCTGTCTATTAAGGCTCTAGTTATATAAACGTATTTTCAATTCGTTTCAAGAATGAACAACAGACTAAATAATGATCATGCAACGTGGTCTGGGAAAGTTCAAATAATTTTTATCAGTCACATATACAGAAATATCTTCATCCAGAAATCCAAATCTGAACCATGTAGATTATTTACAAGACTCTCCACCAAGATCCTTACTTTCGAAAGCTTCTTTTGGTGTAACAATGCATCATTTTAAGTGTGGTAGTCCATTAACTATTCTTTCCTTCACTTTAGTGTCACAGAAAAAAAAATATTTTGCTTTACAAGAAGGACAAGATGATTTGATCTGAAAAAAAAAATGGTATTTTTCTTTGATTTTCGTATTTAAAGATGGAAATGTAAAATGTCCCAAAATCAAAGACACAATTAAATGTCCATTCAAAATACATTTTCCAACATCTGACTGCATAATCATTAAATAAGAGTTTTGCTCTTCAATGGTTATAGCCGTCATTATTCCTGTAAATAAATTAAAGCCCTCAGGGAACAAAAATACCATAGCTTCAAAATATTCATTTTTGGATTTTTGGAAATTTTGGGAAAATACTTTAAAATAAGTTGCAAATATGAAAATAGCGCTGATATTCCAGTTTTGATAAAAGATTCAAATTTTATTTCGCTTCATGTTTTTGGAAACAGACACTTTAGTAAAATGCTAAACTAAATTACTATGCGATATCATGTTAGAGATAATAGCTAAAAATTGTATTATTAACTGATACTAATTCTTGAGTTACAAAATTCTATATGCGTCAAAATGCAAAACCCAATCTCGAATAATATGGGAGGAAAAATATAAAACGTAATTTAGAACAGTAAATAAAATAAAGATATATTTGAATGAGATATTAGCATACACGTGATCTTCATATTTCGAGTGAATTTTTTTTTCGTTGTTAGTTTTCTTACACTCACTGGGAATATTTATAAAAAAATCTGAAGTGGACACCAAATGATTTTTTTACGGCCTATTAAATTATACATATTTCTTCCTTGCAATTTATTGAAATTTATTGCCTCGAATTAATCCAATTTGAATAACTGATTCCTAAAGATAAGCTGAAAATAATATGAAATACTGCAAACTTTAAAATGAAATATTTCGATCAATTTTTATCGTACGGGAGTAAAACTTGTTTCAATTTATTTTCTATAACGAGTATAAATCTTCCCTAAATATTGTTGCAAATTGTACAGCCGTGGTGGGATAGCTTTCCCGCAAAGCAGGTTTAGGGTTGCCAGAAAATGGCAAGAGAAGGCAAGGTTGACACATCTGACGAGAAATCTTCCATTTGGCGACAAAATTGGCGATATGCCATAGACGGATGGAGAACCTTCTGGAACGAATTCTTACTGGTTTAACCCAGAATGTTCCCGAATACAAGCCAAAAACTATATAAACCCTTCTGGTACGCGGAGTTAGTCCGTTCGGAGTTAGTGTCTCGTCTAGCGAATTGATAGACAGTCAGTGAGCGGGTGTCTCGAAGCGCCGAGTTGGTTGTCGAGTACATTGAGAGAGTCTTTTAGTGTATCCCGAGTTAGTCCATCGTCTAGTTTTATCTTACATTGTGTTGAACTCCGTGAACGACCGAATCAAGTCGGGAGTTGTATTCTAGTGTATCGTCGAGTGCATCGCGAGATGTAGAGTGAACAACCTTGAGAGTACGCAGAGTTCCGAGAAAGACCGAGAGAAGGAGCTGTACTCTGGTGCTTTGCCGTGAGGCTGTGTCCACCGTTATAGCTTGGAGGCTGTGTCGCTGATCGTTCCAGTGTATTTATAGTAGTTCTTCGATGACTGTAAACGTGTTATTGGAGCTCTGTTGAATAATACTGGCCAATAAAGTGTGTTTTGAAACTTCATCAAATGTCGTCGTTATTCACTCTAAATCCATGAACCCGTACCGTAATTTAATTAAATTTCCCTTCTCTATTCTGAAAATAGTAAGCTCTATTTGCACAGCGTCATTTCGCGAAAAATCTATGTCATATGATTCTGACGTAATTCTGGTGATGTAAATTGAACTAAAACTCAAGCAGCCAATAATAGTTTTACAGCAATATTAACTATCCAACCAAGATGCTTTGAGAATCAAAACTAACTCAGTTTGACTTGAAATTTCATCCTGAACATTACGCACTTGCTTTCTACGCTTTGGTCTAGCTGCGCTGCTGTCTATCTGCTGCTGCTTTCTTGCTACAAAATTATCAAACATGTAAGCCTTTTGGAACAGTCACATTTAATCTGCCGACTTGCGTATAGCCGCAACATGTTGCCGAAAATAAAGCTGAGGATTTAATCTGTCTTCTCCAATTTCCTGGTCATTGCTTCTGAGTTTGAATCTATTACAGTTCTGCTCTTCAGTTTCTTTGTTTTTATTACATATATATATATGTGTTTGGTGTTTGGCACTGTTGATTGCAGTAGATAAGGAGAGTTCTCGAATAAATATTATAACAGTCCTATACACAAATTTTGAACGCTATGCGGCTAATTATTTTTGAGATATGCGAGATACTTACATACGCACTTACAGACATCACGGAAAATTATTTTTGAATCCATTTTAAATCCATTTAAAATTTGTTTTGGAAAATAATCCTTTATTCTGTAGTACGTACAGACATCACGCAAATCACGAAAATCGACATCACGAAAATCGTCCACATGGATTCGGGAACGTGTCAAAATGGATATTTCCGTTGAAATATGATAACCCAAATTTGTCGCGTTTACAATACTTCCTTTACTTTGTACAAAGGAGTAGATCCGCACATCTGCAAAAACGACATCGTAACTAGGATTTCTTGTTACTCACTATAAGTAGTTTTAAGATTTCGTCAATTGCTTAACACTTCTGTTACCTAGAATTATACATTCAACGTTCACCATACCATTTTACTATCACAGTCATATATTTCATAGTCTAACATCGACATCTCTTACAATAACCCGGAGGATAGCGTAGGAACACACATTCCATCGGATATTCAACAGCGAATAATATGTGTAGAACATCATTTCGACTTGCGTAATTCTTGAATGAAACGTATCTCCCGTGCTGCCTTTAGGCCTGAGCGCGCTCCTTAACCTCATAAACTCAGGTTCGTAAGAGGTGTTTCAGATGACAGTTACCTTTCTGTGTTCAACGTATCTGTTCTGGATGTCCCATCTTCCAGTGGACGAGTTGATTTGGCCATCGCTCTATGGAGCTGTTCTAGCTGTTTTGACAGGTGTGCAAATAAACTTATCATCCACTGCAACATCCGAAGGGTATAATGTATTAAAATATTTGATGTGAAGGATGTTTGCTTTGAATCTAGAATTAACTATTCTATGTCGCAGAGTGCATGATGAAATCGAAACATATTGCGTTATGAAGTTAATGGCTTTTTCCTCTGCTCGGAAATATACATGTGATATAGAATTGGAACATCAAAGTTGACAATAAATTGTTAAAATATTCCAAACTAGTGGAAGTGAATGCTGATTTTTTTCTTTAAATTTACTTTTATTAAGATATTTAAAAAAAGAACCAAAACATTCTTGTAAGTTATTTAGAAAAGCTAAGTATGAATATTTTAAATTCATTTTTCGTCATTTTGTGGAAAAATAACAAAATGAGATATTCGCAAAATAAAAAATAAACACATTGAATGTATTTTATGAACTTTTTTTTTTTTTTTTTTTCAGATTTATATTAAGACTAAAAATAATGTAATGGTAAGAATTTATGTCTGAAGACGGATACAATGACATAGGATGCAGCAAGGTGAAGTGCTTAAGAAATTTAAATAAATATAAATAGCATTTTTCTAATAAATGGGTTTCCTGTATATTCCTTAGAAGTCGAAAATGTTACTTTTAAGTTAAATTCAAAATGTTCTTGAAATTTGTTACAATAAGTGTTTACATGATGTGCGGGCAAAAAGGCCGTTTGGAAGATGAGAAACACAGAGGTATGTTTTTTCTTTGTCGAGGTAAAACTGAGAAAGAAAATAATTTATCACATTTTGACAATGCACTTAATGTTTGATGCGTAATGTCAAAAACACGCTCGCAAGAACATTTTTATTCATTTCCTTTCAATTACGAGATACATTTTGCTTCATATTTTATTAAACTGTATTTGTTAACTGTTATGTTATTATTAAGAACTGCATTTGCTTACTTTACTAGAATATTCATTTTAATAAATTACAATTTTCGTGTGAAAGTAAGCACGTTCGCTTACACGATAAATAACCTTTGCTTTGATAAATAATATATGACATTGTAAACATGTTAGTTTTCATGCTTTTGGACACTTTTCCTTGTATTCGTCTTGATTAAATGAATCAAATGTAATACTCGTATTACTCTGTTCAATTTTTCGAGGGCATCACAAATTAATATGGAATATTTTTTCTGTGAAAATTATTAGTTTAAATTAGCATTTAACACACATTTTTTTCAATCAGTTCATCATATCAATGTTCAGTTTTCTTACTAAGAGAGTTTTACAAGACGTTTTTCTCTTTATTATTAACATTTTGGGCTTTATTTATTAAATATCACTTTCTTGGCGCTTAAGCCATATAAAATTCGATTCAACAGCAAAATCACAAAAATTTTAAAACAAAGCATCTTTAGAGTTTCCGATAGACAGACGCGCTGGAGATAAAAATGCTTTTTCCGTGGTGTGTTGCCACTGCTCGCTTTGAAATCGTCGAGTTTCGTTTTGAATCGTCGAGTCAAAAATTCGTCAAAATTTTACGAAATATGAAATTAATAAACCAAATTCGAAATTAAAAATAAGGGCTTCCAGGTGCCCACATTTGAATGGAGAACTATTTTATTCAAAATTCGATGGATTTATGTAACTTTTTTTTTCACAGTGTAAGAAAGTTACATGCATTTATGCAGATGCTTCATAATTTAATTTCTTTAAATATAATACAGGGAGAAATGACTTAGTGAGAACAACTTGAAAAGTGATAGAACGCATTTAAGTGTTTCGACCTAAAATGCCGTTTTGAGACTCAAAATTCCGTTTGGGATATATAGTGAAGTATACCATTCGGGATATTTGGACTAAAAATATTTTGCAATATAAAAAAATAAAATTTAGGATTTTTTCTTACTATTTTGAAAGTTAAAGAAATATTCGACTAATGCTTAATAATTGCTTAAACTATTTGCTAATTTTTCCTCAATCAATATTTTCCGTTAAAACAGTTTTCTTACTTTTCATGGTAGTATTACCATTTTCTTGTTAAAAAAAAATATTTTGGAAATTTGCTCTGTTTTGTAAAGAAAATGAATCCACGGAGAAGCGCAGAAAGATGCATGCCGATATGTATGCTATAATCCAAATACATACATAAATCCAACATAAATAATTTGATATGTGTATATGCCGTATTTAAATATGTCACTTTAATTCCCTCTACATTTAAGTTCCAAATTATTTATGTATATATTTGGATTATATGGTACATATCTACATGCATTTTTCTGTGCTATTCTCTCCATAGATTCATTTTTTTTTGGTTTAAACATCTTCACAATCCCGCTTATAACCTTTGTCTAGAAATAGCACTTTTATAAATGAGTTCAATTTTTCTCGCATTTCAGAAACTTTGAATAACATACAGCTTTTAAGAGTGTTCTGATGCTGGAAGAAAAAAGTAAACTCCAACACATTTATAAATCTTTCCCTTGGAAACAAGATTATGGTAAAAGTCGTTTTGAAGCGGCTATTGGACATTTTCGCTATTACGGTTGAAGCTGGCAGGTTAGACGAAAAGTGTTACAAAATTGTACTCACTTGGTAAGTAAATTATACCACTTTCATTCACTTCACTTACATACGTTGCATTGAGTTAAACCAGCTTTTTCTGCCTTTTTGTGTAAATAATAGAGGAATGGTATGAGGCTAAATTTAATCAATGAAAGTGCTTCAAACTATGATAAAATGTGAAGTGTTCACTGATACAATAAAATATATTAACTTTTTCCCCCTTCACAGTTTATGAATATTTAATGTAGAAATACATACTTCCGGTAAATTCTTTCTTAAAGAAGATTTTTGTAATTCATGAAACGGAAGTTTGTGAATTATATCAATAGCCTACTAAAAATGTTAAACTACAACGCATTTATAGCCCTATTTATTAGTAAACGTGTAGTTTCTAAATTCTGAAGTAAAATGTTTACCTTATATATACACCTTATCCATAAAATTTCTTACTAGATTTTTAGTTTCGCAACCTTGATCTTAAACATGTAATTCCAAACATAGCAATTTTTTAAATGGCTGTATATTAATATTTTGGTATTTTGAAATTGATGAAATCTTTCTTTTTACATGATCCAACGGCCTCTATATTTATGTTTCGGAAAATTTTATAATCATTATAAATAACAAAACATGGAAAGCTTGATTTCG
This sequence comes from Stegodyphus dumicola, assembly GCF_044657685.1. Classification (NCBI taxonomy): domain Eukaryota; kingdom Metazoa; phylum Arthropoda; class Arachnida; order Araneae; family Eresidae; genus Stegodyphus; species Stegodyphus dumicola. Next base: position 88,797,319 of record NC_140772.1, on the reverse strand, counting down.
GTATGACTCTAACTGACTGTTGTCAACGAATTTGAATTGGAATTCCCTTCATATTCTTTCCTTGATGCTTCATGAGCTGAAGTTCAATCACGAGCGAGAAAATAGTCATGTGAATCCTACTACGCATTCGTAAATAGTAGCAAAGTCCTGAGTATGCTTTTCAATACAGTTAATTTGAATGAAATAACTCCTAGTATGCGGGCTGGGCGGAACGTTATTTGCTGCTGATGTCTTGGCTCTGCATTTTGTAAAAAAATGCTGTGTAGGGCCTGATACTCCTGTCCTTATCGAGTATTTCATAGGCAAAAATGTCCGAGAGGCAGGCTGACGCAGTTCTGATGGCTTTGTCATAAAAGTTTGAGTTTATTCTGTGCAGAAACTCGGAGATGAGCTCAACTTTGAGATCATCGTGAAGATTTTTATTTCGTTCGTAGAATGGGGTTCCAGTGATAATCCTGAGAATCTTATTATGTATTATCTGCTGAGACTGGATACCTGTTTCGCTGGTATTTGTTCATGTTGGAGGGGCGTATGGGCAAAATAAAAGAAATGTAAATATCCCTTTTGCGATTTAGCGTCAGAGGTTGATCTTTAAGGAGGGGGTACAGTCTCATGGCAACACCCGAGACCTTGCTATGAGCTCGTCTGATGGGCGTTGACCAGTTGGATGAGTGGTTTAACATAACTCCTAGGTAAACAGCCTCGTTAACTTTGGGAATGTGATGCCCGAAGAGAGTGATGTTGTTGGTGATGTTATTCTGCATACGATACTTGCGTATCGGTAGAACTTGTGAAATTTCTGGCTGGATGCATGTTTTCCATTTCGCACACCAGCCCTCAATAATAGGAATCCTTTGCTGCTGTAACCGCTTCTCATAAATATAAACTATGGTGGACTAACTCTAGCAACGAGCGTAGAGTGCTCTCTAGTGAGTAGCTAAAGTTAAATCTTCAGTAAAGGCCAAGTGATGAACCTGTAAAGTTGTATTATGATGAACCTGTAATCTTGCCTGTAAAAACTTAAAATTATATGTTAGATCCGTGTGTAACTTAATCTTTGTAATAAAATATTTTTACATGATAAAAGACTCATGACGATCCCATCCAACACGACTCCCCATATACCGTCATAGTTTATTTCAAAATTTGGGATATTTTCAGTTGCTTTGCAAGGCTGGCTAATAGCATATTAGAATCATTTGAGATAAATTTCTTTTCCCTTAAGTAATATTTAATGTTATTCTTTCGTGATTTACTTTAATTTATGATTTTGTTTTTATTATTATTATGCTGAAAAATTTTCAAAGCCTAAAATGCGATATTAATATTCTTATGAAGTTTCATTACTTTCATTACTTTGGCAAACATACAAACATTTATTAAAGGATAAACGGTACTGTTCTGTTATCGGGACCGGATTCAGAAGTGTACGTATGTATGCACGTGTGTATGTATGTTTGTGTATACATGTGTATATGTATAGACACATACATTTTTACGTACATATATATATGCATACATGAACACATACATACATACATACATACAAACATATCTGAATTCGGTCCTGATACCAGAACAGTACCGGATAAAGAATTTATTATATTTATTTTTAACGCCAAAACTGTTATGAACTGGCTATGTGTCAATACTAAAGTCTGACATTATTTTCTAGATCATGAATTTTAGAAGCTTCAGTGAATAAGATCTCCATTTTGAAAAAAAAAAAAAAAAAAAAAAAAAAGAGAAAGGGACGTTTTTTAACGTTTCGTGTGTTCGAACATGGTATAACACACGCACATGATATCACACTTCTATTAAATATCATGTTTTTCGCACTTAAACCATAAAATTCATTTCAACAGCAATATCACAAAATATTTAAAAGAGCACATCTTTAGAATTTCAGATACGCAATCTCGCGTTCTTAAGATAAAAATTCTTTTTTTTTTTTTTTTTTTTTTTTTTTTCAGTGTTGCCATTGGTCGCTTTGAAATCGTTGAGTTTGTTAGTCTAAAATTCTTTAATGTTTAACAAAATATGAAATATATAGATAATAAAACAAATTCCAAATTTGGGCTTCTAGATTGCCATATTCGGGTGGAGACGTACGTTATTCAGAATTTAATGGTTGTAGGTACCGTCGTTTCATCACAACGCGAGAAACATATATACATTATGCAGATTCTTCATTATTTAATTTCTTTAAATATAATACATGTCTCTAATATTTGTTGGCAACAATTTTACAGTGAATCAACGCAAAATGCCAAAACGAACTTAATAGCCTTTCTGGGAAAATTGCTCCTTTGGGCTTTAAAAAAAATCTGAAACCTTTTAGATTTTACATTACGCCCAAAGAGGCATTTCTTTAACGTTTTTTGTGTTACCTTTATTTATTAAATATCATGCTCTTCGCAATTAAACAATAAAATTCAGTTCAACAGCAATATCGCAGAATAATTTTAAAATGAGCATATCTTTAAAAGTTCCGATACACAGTCTCACGCGCTGGAGATAAAAATGTTTTTTTTTTTTCCTTCATACAGTGTTGTTCCCATTACTCGCTTTTAAATCGTTTTGTTTGTTAATCAAAAATCCGTTAAAGTTTTACAAACTATGAAATAGGTAATAAAGCAAATTCCAGATTTGAGATAAACAGATGCCCATATTTGGGTTGTTTTGGTTTGGTTTGATTTATTGAGATTACGGCAAAGCACTCTAGGGCTATCTGCCTAAGGGAAGCGATCCCTTCTTGAAGGACGTTCTAAGGGAAACTGGCTCGTATACACGTTACACATGCGGAAAACCGCGAAAACGCCCTTGCAGCCGGGATTCGAACCTAGGACCGAACTACCAGTGTTCAGCGACTGCTCGGCCGCTTGTGGGCTCGCCCATATTTGAGAGGACACGTACGATATTCCAAATTTGATTGGCTCTAGGTACCGTTGCTTTATCACAATGCGAGAAACATATATACATTTATGCAAATTCTTCGTTATTTAATTTCTTTAAATATATTACAGGGCTCTAATATTTGGCGGAAAGAATTTGAAAAGTGAACCGACATTTACAGTGAACCAACGCAAAAATGCTAAAACGAAATTAATAGTACTTCTGGGCAAATTGCCCTTTTGGACTAAAAAAAGAAAATTAAATTACTTATAAATATTCCAATTATATCTAGACGACTATTTTCACCAAATGTTTTGCCTTTCATAAATGAATTAAATAAATTTTATTACGACACATTTCCAAAGCTTTAAGACTTTTTTAAATTTCATAAAATACGAATTAAACTCAGGTTTATTCCAACGTTACAGAATATCAAAATTTCTGACTTTATTTTTGAAAATTTTTTACAAAAAGATTCGTAAGATTTGTAGTCACATTACTAACCAAACTAAGAATCTTCAATACAATTACTGGATTATCAAAATAATAAAAAAGTTATAGCAAACCATAAAAATAATTAAAACATAATATCAAGAGCTGATGATTTTGAAAAATTTTTACATAGATTCCCTATTAAAAGATCAAAAACAATCTTATTTCATTTTACGGTATCTTTGCAGATAACATTCTTAGCTTTGAAAAATAAATTATTTTTCTCAACAGTTCACGTTTACATAATTTTATTAAATTTAAGAATAAAATCTTGAAGCAGACTAATGGAATATACATGGCTACGAACTATTCCACTATATTAATTTAGAAGTCAAGTGTAAACCTTTTCTTTTTTGTATAAGAATTCAGTCTCAAACAAGCAACTTGAAATCTTTGTTTTACTTTTAGATGCTTCGATGGAATGACGTAGAAGAAACATTAAAGGCAGCTCGCTCATTGGCAATGCTTGCCAAGAGCTACTTTTAAATTATTTTCACTCTTTCTTGCGTAAGCTTCCGAGACATGATTATGTCTACGAATTTTATTTTTCCAGGGCAGGATTTTATATGTTAAGTGAAAAGTTTGCATCTTCTCCAACGTATAATAAATTGTAAATAAGAGACGTGTATATTATGAAAGAGATGGCAAACCGTTTCTAAACTGAAGTATCAGATATTGTGGATGACACAATATCTAATCGTTATTAAATGTAATAATAATTTATTACATTTAATAAAGGACGGCATTCCTAATAAGGAAAAAAGGGATATTAATTGGAAATTTCAATAAAATTTTGGCTAGATATATTTTATCAATCATTTGCTTGTTAAACATTTTTCGATTCATCAATATTATGTTAATATACATATTTATAATGTTTTGCAAGAGGGATTACATTATGCTTACGCGTGATTAGAATTGAGAAAAATATATTTACTCTTCACTATTACATAAATACAGAATGCTTAGTAATTACAAATACAATGATCGACATTCAAAAATAAGTAAAGTGATGGCTCCACTAAAGCTGAACGGTCTCCTACTAGTATTTTACTTCTGACTCACAGATTAATCTTTTTTTTAAATACTGCTTATATGATGTTCTCCTTGCAATGCTGCAATACTACTACTAATAATAATATGTATAGCAATTACAACCTGAAGGAATGAAGAAAAATAGTAACAAGAAAGTATTATTACTTTTCAAATTAATCTGTATCAGAATAAATGGAGAAATAGTTAATTCTAAAATTAACGAAATCCAAAAATTTACTTCAATTAAGAAATTGAATTTTTTAGTTGACAGTTGCAATTATTTAATTCTAATGCCTCCATGTGTCGTTATTAAAATTTTGCCTTCCCCGTTCACTGAAGGAAAATTATTTTTCATTTTTGATTAGTATGCTATTTTACGCTTTCTCAGTATTAAAATGTCAGAATAGAAAGCAATTATTTTAAACTTTTTTAAGTCCTTTTAACTTATTTCAGTAAAGAAATTTAGCAGTGATTTTTATTAACCGTTGCGAAATATTGAACAGACTTAAATGACGGATCAATTTCTAGAGAAGTATTATTTTTTTATTATTCAAATTTAATTCTTTGAAAATGATAATATTTAAAAAATTCTTTTCATAAAGCTTTTTTTTTAGTTTATGTAATGATTTTTAGCTTATGTTATGTGTTTTTTAGTTTTGTTACTTTTAGTAAAGCAAGCATTTTATAGCAATGGTTTTATGCTTTGTTACAATATTTTAACTTCTCGACTAAATACTCTTAAACATAGTGTAAAATGTATTTGGTTTGCTTTATTGATATTACGGCAAGGCACACTAGGGCTATCTGCCTAGAGCGAGGGAGGCTGCGTGGAGGACATTCTAAGGGGAGTTGGCTTGTATCCACGTCACACATAGGGAAAATCATGAAAACGTCCATGCAGCCAGCCTGTTCGACTGGAATGGAACGCAGGGTCGAAACTACCAGTGTTCAGCGACTTTACCTCTCGTTTGCAGGCGGGTAACTAAATGTATTCGAATCAAAAAACCAGCTTTTGGTTAACTGAATAACTAATTAATTAATTAGTTCATATTTTGTTTACTAAATTAAGTTTATTTTATTTATTGAAGGCAAGGATTTTTAGGATCTCTTTTCTAATACGATAACACATGAAAAACAATTTTCTACAGAAAGATATAAGAGACCTATTGACCATCATTAAATTAAAAGTGTTGTATTTATCTCTAAAAAGCAGCATTTTTGTTTTCAGATTATTTCAATAAAAAGGTTTTGATGCGTATCATACGAATTTCTTCATTTCATTGAAATAGCTAACCTAAAAGATATTTTGTATAAATTTGATATAGAAAAATCTGTATTTAAGGTATTATTCAGTCGACGGGGAAAGTTGGCTACCATCAAACCATGAATGTTTGCTGAAATCTTATCAAAACTGTGCTAATCATTTCTGCAGAATTCTTAAGAAATGGAATTTATTTTTTTTTAATAAACAACCAGTTTTTGACCCGTTTCGTTTCGTAAAAAAGGGTTTCGTCGATTTCTACTATTTTACTAGCCCCCTGCCCCCCACGATTTTATCGGAAGCTCTGTTTATAAGGTCTGTTTGCTCTGAGTATAAATTTCTCACAGGTAATTATTTCATCATTGGTTTATTATTCATTGAATATAATCAACTGTTTCTTCGATCATATTCAGCTGACCATAGTGTTTTCAGTAATCCACGCTCTGTTTGATGGTAAGATTATATAACTTTGAAATTAAATCACTTCTTGTTACTCAGTAGAAGACAGGTTTGATTTTTTTTTTCAAAACGGAAGAAAAAATACAGCAATAACAGTTTATTTGGTACTTCTTTGTCATAGCTGCCCCCGAGACTGAATTGCCAATCACCGAGACACCTCGCCAAAATCTAGCTGTGCATTCTTACATAGTTCTTAACATTTTTATGCTAGCACGTTCTTACGTTCGTGATCGTATATTACTTCAACTTATAAACATATCGCCGGAACTATTACATGTTCGTGTAATTATGTTGGCTCCACGACAATGAGCACTAAGGAACCTCGTGATCTCGCTAAGGAGAAAACGGAGGGAGGGAGGTAGGAAAGGGGTCGAAGTCAGAGAATCAATCGGAGAAATATAAATCCTAGAAGTCTGACTGCTAGGATGGGAAAGGAGACAGAATGTGAAAGCACGGGTGAAAATAAAATTTCAGAATACAATTTAATAGAAAGTAATGTACATTACAAAAATCGTATATTGATGCTTTGATGCTGTGGTTGCATTTCTGGTTTACAGTGGGAATTAATTCCGCTCTTACCAGAGCTTATCACGGAATCCCACGAGGGGCCTCACACATAAGAGCTCATCAATTTGTTCCTTCATAAAGGTGTATACAGTACGATAAAATACAATAAAAATCAAAATAAGGAAATATTGAGACTGTCGCTGAAATCTCACTGGCGGGTGAGGATACCATGACAAAAGACTAGCATTGTCCAATCAGGGGTGTGGCGACAGTCATGTGACTCCTGCTGAGCTACTGAAAGATTTTAAGCCCACAATTTGCAATAACATCAATACGAAGGTTATGGATCTTATATAAAAAATAATCCAAAAAATATGTACAATATGAAGAGAACGTAGATTATGATACACTATGTACAGACTTCATGCTTGAAGTAGAATCATTGAAGGACGGAACCTTAATAGCGCTAGCCATTCAGAGGCGTAGCTAAACTCGCTTGCACTACAGTCAATTTCTGACTCTTCCTTGGCATAGAAACCTATTAATTCAATGTTTGAACGCGTAAATCACTATATTAGATACTAAAATTATATATCAAAATGCTGGAAAAACTGACTTGGATTCAGTGGCACTGGATACAATAAGTTTCATGTAACTAAAAGTCCATCCGTGCAGAATTCATCGAAATTTAGGCGCATGCAGATAGATGCAGTCAGCTGATTGGCTGTCACTGTCGCATCACATCTTGTCTCTGCGTGTTTGCTCTATCTAAGAGAAAAGCAGTAATTGACCTATTATTTTTGTCTTCTTCAAGTATTTCGTAAGGAAAAATATCTGAAAAGCACGCGGACGTGCTCTGGTAGCTTTATCATAAAATTTAGCCTTTATTCTATGCAGAAAATCAGAAATAAGTTCCACTTTCATGTCAGTATGCAGAGTTTCATTTCGAACGTAGTATGGGGCCCCGGTGATTATCCTTAGGATCTTGTTTTGAATTTTTATAGAGAATAGACGTCACTTTCGCTGCCGCTTGCCCAGGTAGGCAAGGAGTATGCAAGAATTGGCCGGATGACTGAGGTGTAAATTTGCCTTTCTGCATACGATATAATGGCAGGTGTAGAAACTGCATTGCACCAGATGGCGCTGTATGCGCTTGAATTCTTCGGACTAGTTCAGAACCTTGATGATTGCGAAAGATGTAACACCAACGCGAAACATTAACCAAAGTTTATATGTGCCTCTCTTTGTTGTAAATGTATTTAATTGTGTCGTCAATAAAATATAGAGAAAATGATAAAAGTCGAGAATGCGTCTGACAGGTAAGTGAGAGTTCTTTATATTTTGATTTGAATTGAGTTTTAGCGACAAAGAATGTATATGCGTCTTTGCAAATACTTTTTGGTGCCGATAATCCGGAAGAGACCTTTAGATAAAGTAAATTGCGAATTGAATACTGAAAAACGTATTTAGCGAATTGAATAATTTAAATTATGATGGATATTGAAGCTTTAAAAAAGATTATAGCACCTGTCAGACGCGCAGCAACTGACACTATAAAACTGTTAGAAACTGAAATAAACAAACAGGAAAGATCAGTTGATTTAATTGATGAACTTTTAGCGAAACTTTTAGATAAAGAAGCTAATTTAAAGTATCTTAACGAGAAAATTCTAAAACTGTGCAAAACGGAAGAAATAGAAAAGGAAATTGAAAAACAGCAAGAATATAAAGATGATATTATTACTTGGAAAATTCGCGTGAATAGAATCCTGAAAATGAAAGAAAGCGAAGTTGTTCGCGAAACTGAAAGAACGAATGTTGTAGAAACCAGAGGTGAGCAGCAGAATACAGTAAAACTTCCTCGCTTGCAGATACCTCAATACGATGGCGATATATTAAGGTTTAATGAATTTTATTCTCAGTTTGAAGTAGCTATCCATAAAAATGTGAATCTTAGTAATGTAGAGAAGTTTAGTTATTTAAAATCGTACTTAACAATCGAAGCTGAGGTAGCTCTACGTGGTTTAGCATAAACTCTGAAAACTATGAAATTGCCTTGAACATATTAAAAGAACGCTTTGGTCGAAAAGATATTATTATCGATGCGCATATGGCAAAAATTTTAAACTTAAGTCCAGTACGAAAATCATATGACATTGTAGCGTTGCGTAGACTTTACTCAGAATGCGAAACACATATTCCAGGATTAGAAAATAACGGAATTAATCCTAATAGTTACAGTTGTCTATTGTATCCAGTGTTGTTAAAATCGATACCCAAATATTTGTCCTTAGAATTTTCTTGTCAAACACATTCGGAAGATGAAAACAAAATATCTGATTTATTGGAATTTTTAAAGATTGAAATTCAGTGCCGTGAACGAAACGAGTAATTAAGTAGAGACTTTAATTTAAACACTTCAGATTCGCGATTAGAAACTAAATTTAATCCTTTACAAAAACCTAATGAAAAGTATGGGAGATTTAATAAAACCAAAATTGAATATAAGGGGAAAAATAAATTCGAACATTCCTACTAATTCTGCATTTATTGTTGATGTGAAAAAATGTATATTTTGTACAAAACCGAAAATAGAGCACGATTCTACCTCTTGTCCCTTATCGGTAGAACAGAGAAAATTAATTCTTAGAAAATATGGTATATGTTATGCTTGCTTTTCGAAGGGGCACGTACATAAGCAGTGTCAAAAGAAATCTATTTGTGGAATTTGTAAACGTTTTATGCATCACGAATTGATTTGCGATCAACCCAATGTTTATTCTTCTTACCCCGCTCTGGAGTCTCGTCAGACCGTCGACGCGAATAAATTAAATGTTGTGTCTTCCGTAGCATGTGTGAATGAATCCGATGATTGCGACATACTACTTAAAACTTGCTCGGTAGTTTTAATAGGCAGTAATAAAAGCAAAGAGATTAATATTTTGTTAGATAATGTGTCACAGAGATGTTTTTTGAGAAAAGAAGTAGCCGTAGAAATGAAACTACCCATAATTAGACAAGAAAGTCTAGCTGTTTATACTTTCGGCTCTAGAGTGCCAGTACAAAAAACGTATGACGTAGTTCGGTTTTCACTTTGTAATTTACGTGATTCGGATAAAAAATAACGATTGAAGCACTTTTGACTGACTGTATTTCTGGATCGCAGTTTAAAGTATCACATAACAAATTAATGCAAATACTTTCGAGGAAGGACATTCAGTTGTCAAATTTAAGTAAATCGTCGGGAAATGAACTGTCTCTGCTTATTGGAGCACAGTATTTTTGGGATATTCATACGGGAGAAAAACAGCGATTAAACAAATCATTGTATTTGATTGATACTGTGTTTGGAAGGGTTGTTCAAGGTCAAATCCCTCCATCAGATTTAAATGCGAATCGGGATATTTCTATTATGAAAATTGAATGTTGCGCCGCATTAAATGAAAAACTAACGCAGTTTTGGCAGTTGGGGATAAATGATACTCACAGTGGAGATTTTAAATTTAAAGAGGAATTTGTTTCTCAATTCGAAAATAATTTAAAATATGAAAATGGAATGTATACAACTAAATTATTCTGGGACGGTAAACCAGAAAACTTGTCTAACAATTTAGCGGTAGCAAAACGAAGATTTCGTAACTTAAGTGTAAAAATGAAAGAAAATGATTGGGTTTATAATGAATGTAAGGATATAGTTAAGGAGCAATTAAAACTGAATATCGTTGAAGAATGTCCTTTCGGCTTAAAAGAGAATTCTTTTTATATGCCTCATTCAGCTGTAGTAAGATCGGATAGGGATACTACGAAAGTCAGATTGGTTTTCGATGCATCGTCAAAAGGTAATGGGTGCAAATCTCTTAATGAATGCTTGAATCCTGTGCCACCGTTGAATCCCAGAATTCTGGATGTAATCTTGCGATTTCGCGAATATGAATATGCATTCAGCTGTGATATTCAGGGAGCATTTTTGACCATAGGAATAGCGGAAGAGGATAGAGACTATTTACGTTTTTTCTAGTTTCCAGATGAAAGTGATTCAAAAGCTTACAAAATTTTACGAATGACTCGCGTTCCCTTTGGAGTGACATCAAGCCCATTTATCCTTGCTGCGACTATTAAATACCACATTATAAACTATAAACTTAGACAAAGCGAAACTTGTGAAATGCTTGAATCGGCACTTTATGTAGATGATCTTTTTTACGGAGCAAATACAATAGAGAAAACTTTAGAACTTTCACAGAGCGCTGTAAAAATTCTTAAAGATGCGAACATGGATTTAAGAAAATTTAATACTAATTCGGATGAGTTGAGAAATTTATGGAGTGAACGAGGTTTGTCTGATGTGACAGAAACTAAAGAACGTCCTTTGAAGGTTTAAGGCATAATATGAACACCGAAGAAGATACTTTTAAATTAGATGTAAAACCTCTACTGGACATGACCTGTGATAGGAAGAATTCAAAACGTAGTGTACTTCAGACAGCTTCGAAGTTATTTGATCCTATGGGAATTGCATCACCTTTTATTGTTCTCATAAAATTATTAATGCAAGAAATATGGGAACTTGGTTTAGGATGGGATGATGAGCTATCAACTGACTTGAAGAAAGAATGGGATAATTGGTGCTCTCAGATTTGAAAAAATGGGATAATTAGTGCTCTCAGATGAAAGATTTGACAATCGAAAGAAAATATTTCTCCATACCATGGAAGTTAGTGAAAGAATTAGAACTACACATATTTTCTGACGCTTCTCCTAAAGCTTTCGGAGCAGTTGCGTTACGTGTCATGTGATGATTGTATTTATACAAGATTTATCACTGAGAAATCTAGAATCGCACCGCTTAAAACGTTGACATTACCGAGGCTTGAACTTATAGGAGCTGTTATTTCTTCTAGATTTTTCCAATATTTGAAAACAAATTTTAAATTTCCTGTGCCTAGGGTATATATGTGGACAGATTCCTTAATCGCTCTTCATTGGATTAAAGGGAAAGCTTCGAAATGGAAACCTTTTGTATCGAACCGTGTATTCGAAATCCAGTCTAGAACTGATCCTGCTGATTGGAATCACTGTAGTGGGCAGGATAATCCTGCAGATTTCATATCTCGAGGAGCTACCGTGGAAAAGTTTATGTCCAGTTCGATTTGGATGCAAGGTCCAGAATGGCTTCGGTTGAAGAAAAGGGATTGGCCAAAAGGCTCTAATTATGAAATTTGTCTAGAGATTTCTCCAGAAGTATATTGCGAAAAAAGAAGTAAACTGGAATAAGTATCGTCTTTTGTGTGCGAAGTGCAATCGAATTTGACACATTTAATGGATTTGAATATATATAGTAGTTTAAGAAAATTATACCGTGTTACAAGTTGGATACTACGATTTATATACAACCTTAAATTTAAAACTAAACGATGTAATGAACTAAGCATTGAAGAACTTAACGAGGCTGAAATTATCTGGACAAAAACTGTTCAAAGTGAAGCTTTTGCGGAAGAGCTGTCCTCTTTGAAACAGGGTAAAACTATTTCTAAGACTTCCTCTATTCTATAACTGAATCCATTTCTTAATAATGACGAGATAATGCATGTTGGTGGAAGACTTCAGAAGTCAAGACTTTCTTACCTTCAAAGACACCCAATTATTATGCCCTCAAAACATCACTTTGTGAATTTATTAGTGTGGGATGCACATAGCAAAGTGTTTCACGGTGGAATTTCTGAAACTTTGATAGAAATACGCGAAAGATACTGGAAAATTAAAGGAAGACAGACTGTTAAAAATATCTTAAGAAAATGTATTCTGTGTAAACGATTTAATTCTTCTCCTGGTGTGTAAGTTACTGCTCCTTTACCAGTAAATAGAACAGAAGAATTACCTCCTTTTTCTGTAGTAGGTATAGATTTCAGTGGACCACTTTATACGAAAGACAGTGATGAGAAAAACTACATCGTGCTGTTTACTTGTGGAGTAACGCGAGTTCTTCATTTAGAGTTTGTTGGTAGCATGACCACAGAAACATTTCTTCTTGCTTTTCGACGATTCATTGCTCGTCGAGGTCTATGTTCTCAAGTTTTGACGGACAATGTCAAAACTTTCAAACGATCGGAACTTGAACTTAAAAATTTGTGGACTCTCATTAGTCATCCAACAGTAAAAGACTTTTACGCCTCCCACAAAATCCAATGGTGCTACATCGCTGAGAAAGCTGCGTGGTGGGGTGGCTTCTATGAAAGACTAATTAAATCTGTAAAACTTGCTTTACGAAAAACTCTAAGAAAAACCACTTTATCTAGAGAAGAGTTAGAAACTCTAATTATTGAAATTGAAGGTGTTCTTAACTCTCGTCCTTTAACTTATGTTTATTCTAAATTACAGGAACCTATGCCTCTAACTCCAGCTCATATGCTATTGGGGCGCAGAGTGAATAGTTTGCCTCCTGCCAGGCTTCATTTTGATTCTAATTTAGTTAATAGGAAAATGCTAATTAAAAGATTTAATTATCGAGAAAGATTGGTAAGTATGTTTTGGAATAAATGGAAAAAATGAATACTTATTAATGCTGAGATCTGTTCATTGTGTTAAACCTTCAGGTAAAATTACTGAATTTAAAGTTAATGATATTGTATTAATTCATGATGAAAAGCTACCTAGACATTTTTGCAAATTAGGAAGAGTTGTTACAGTACTTCCTGACAGAGATGGAAAAGTAAGGTCTTGTGAAATTAAAACAGGTACATCAGTTATTAAAGGACCTGTGCAGCTTTTATATAATCTTGAAATAAATGAATAAATTTAATTGTTTATTATATGTTTATTAATTTGTATTATTGTTACAGGACTATTCCATATATGTGATTAAAGTTTTAATGTATGTACAGGTATTGAGTTGCCAGCTTATTATCTTTATTATACTTTATTGCAGGTAACTTTACAAATTGTTTAAAGATGAATGATTTGTTTATATAGTAAATAAGTGTAGTTTCTTTAATATGTGAATTGATTGAACTTTACATTGTAAAAGTTTCTTTTGTTAAATTTGTATTAATGTAAGTGTTTGAATGAACCCCTGGTCATTCGGGGGGCAGTCTGTAGAAACTGTATTGCACCAGATGGCGCTGTATGTGCTTGAATTCTTCGGACTAGTTCAGAACCTCGATGTTTGCGAAAGATGTAACACCAACGCGAAACATTAACCAAAGTTTATATGTGCCTCTCTTTGTTGTAAATGTATTTAATTGTGTCATCAATAAAATATAGAGAAAATGTCAATAAAATATAAAAAAGTCGAGAATGCGTCTGACAGGTAAGTGTGATTTCTTTATATTTTGATTTGAATTGAGTTTTAGCGACAAAGAATGTATATGCGTATTTACAGCAGGAGCTGATCGTTTAGAAAGAGATATAATCTCAAGGTTACTCCCCACGCCTTGCTGCGCACTCGTTTGATGTGAGAAGACCATGTGAATGGGCAATTTAATGTGACTTCAAGGTATGCAGCTTGGGTGACTTTTGGAATCCGATATCCGAAGAGTGTGATGTTGTCTTTGCTACGAAATTTTCTGATAAGTAAGACTTAGATTTTTCTGGATGAATCTTCCATTTAGCGCACCGGTCCGCGATAACAGGGATTTCTTCTTGTAACTTGCGACGATCGTGGTTCGGCCGACGAGACTTTATCAGGAGTGATGTGTCGTATGCATAGCAGGCGAGCAAGGCGTTGTGATCATTGCTGAGATCCGGGAAATCATTTGCCTATAAAATGCACAATATATTACTGATACACTTTGCTGTAGGAGACTGCTAAGGATGTTTCTGGCACTTGAGATGAAAAATCCTTGCCAGACATAACATTGCTATGAATTAAAATGTTCGCAAAGTTCTTGGCGCAAACTGAAAAAAATACTCAAAGTTAAATTTTTGAATTTCTCCGTAAATGTCGCACCACATTTTACAAAATTTAGTATTTAGCAGTAATTTGAGTCGTATAATGAAAATATGGGAAAACATTGGCATGCCATTTCAGAAAAAGTCCGATTTTGAGTCAAAATACCTATGTGAGAACAATGCTATATATAAATCTAATATATATCCTAAGTCGCGCTTTCGAGCCATGAAAAATGCAATTTGAATTTTGTGAATCGGTCCAGTACAACGGGAGGTATAGACATACTATCTCCCCCTTTTTTTTGCTCAGTGTACATGCGCTAAATTAATAATAATAACGAGAGCCATAACGAATCTTAAAAATATTCTTCGGAAACGACATGTGAGTATTATTGATATTATTTACATATTGTGTCGTTTATTTTATTTAACTTCACGAGCTTGGCGAACTTATAATTTGGATCTTGGCGAAAATCCAAAATCACAAAGTACATGTTTGGGGGCCCCTAAAACAAAGAAGTATTGTTAATTTACATCCTTGTTTATAGAAACAAAAATTTGCTTATCGAGAATTAATCAGGGCTATAACGAACAAAATTGCAGGTGTTATGATTGCGTTGTGCCGCTTATCCATAACTAGCGATTAATCGCGCTTTTTGGTGACAGTTTCGAGGTCGAAAGGCGCCGAAAAATCGTACTACAGTAATTATAGATTCTTCTAACTGCATGAAAATAATAATTGGATCTTTAGCAATGTTTGCTTTCCATTTTATTTCTCCTATAATCTTTGTAGTATTCCTTGAAAACTGCTGGTTTTGAAAATGTAAAATTTTAAAACAACAACAAATAAAATTTTGGTTAGCCACTTTCAGCGAACCATTAACTAAAAAACTTTCTTCAGAAGACAGGTATAACCATAACATAGAAGAAATTACATCACTCTAGCGGTAATGCTTCCGCATTGTCTACAGATATCCTGTAGTTTCCGTAACTGCCACCATTACCAAAAGGGTAAATATCTCCGTTGAAAGACTCGTAGATTTACCGCAGTTCCATAAAACATACTTCATGAAATAACATTTTAAATAAATGAAATACGAAGTGCAGCAAAATTCTTAACATGTGAAATTTCATTTTAGAGTTGTCCACAATTACAGTGAACCGCAGCAACAGCTCCTAAAATTAGAAATAAATGTATTCTTTTGTGATATGAAATTGAGTATATAACATTAAACGTTTTCTTTCCTTACATTTCTCTCTTAGTGCATTTATTTATATTTATTTACCCTTCAAGATAATTTTGTGAGATATGCCACAAAATAAAACATATAGCGTCTACGAATGCGAAGAAAAAATAATATGCTTCAATGGTTGTACGTATTGTGGTACAAAGAAAAAGTTAAATGTTTCATGAAAGCGAAATCCCATTATCACGAACTGCACTTAAAAAATATGGCAAAAAGTGGCAGCATGAGCTTTTGGAACAAAGAAGTCGTATACTTTTTTTTATTGTTCATGGACGTTTGTTTCTTTAGATGCAGCGTAGACAAGATAGCTCTATTTGGACTCAACATGTTGGCGCAACTCCAAGTACATTTGGCTACTCTGAGTGGAGTTGCACTCTAGCTGAGACGAACACTAGAGCGATCAAATGCCGATTTTCCGAAAGAAAGGAAAATGAAATATCCCTCTTTTTCTCTACTTAAGCATGAAATAAAAATGTATCCACCATTGCTTGAGTGAAATTATTTAAGAATTTCGATCTGTTGACAATGCATAATTATTTCGGTTTATAATTCAAATATTTTGTTTGTTTTTTTTGGAATGCTTTGTTGCAATTGCTTGAGTAATAACTTAAAGGAGAAGTGGGCTTACGATATCAGTTTCCCAATGCACTAAACACCCAGTTTTCAAAACCGAAGGCTGGGCTGTAATCTGCTCAGGAAAAGTTTCCTTTTTTTGCAGCATAATAGCTAATACTGATGATAATTACATGAAATATTTCGTTAGGCTAAAAATTTAATATTTGTTTTCATTTGAAAGCTTTTTAAGCAGATTTTACATGCATATATATATTTTGGTTTCATGGTTCAGTTTATTGTATGCATTCTTTGAGCTCCATTGTGTTCGAAGTTGAGATAATCCAGCTAAAAAAATGTGACCACCAATATGTGGAATAACTGATTTTATTCTCCTGAATCTGTGCTTTCTATCTGTGCTATTAGTTCAGATTGACCTCAGCGTAAATTGACCTTAATGGACTCTAACTGAAAAACAAATGGGTATTACAAAGTCTTTTAAATTAATTCCATAAAATATGGGTTTTAACAAACTTTAAATAAATGTTTGCATATAATAGCATCCAATAATATCCCACTATGTGTATCGAATTAGATATAATTATATCGATCTTAAATGTATCTCAATCGTAAGCACTGAAGTTTCACTTGTAGAAATACTATCGTTATTTAGATTCTTAAATTTAAGCACCAACAGGCTACGGTCTTTAAATTTTTTTAAAATGATAAATTATGAATGCTCTTTATGAGAACTTTCATTTGTTCATATATATGAAAATGTTTGCTTACGTTAATAAATACTGTAACTCAGTCTCAAATTTGCTTCACGTCTTAGGAAAAATAATAATTTTCTATTCAAAGAAATGATATGGTAAAAGTTCTTTTCCAAGATTATCAGAAGCAATACTATCTGTCCAGCTATAAATATAGCTGGATAAATGTCCAGCTAAAAATGTTCAGCTTAAATAAAGCTGTCTTAGAAATTTAGCGTTCTACGAATTACGAATTAGTTTGCTGTCAGCAGCCAAAAGTCGTCAGCTCCCTTCACCAGATGAATTTATGAGAAGAAAAATCCTAGAAATATTGTTTCTTTAAAAATGATATAATTAGAGACCGCAATTTCATTTGCGTTTCCTCTTTTTCAGAGTAATTTTACATACTGAAATTATTCACATGAAAATCAGACGCGACGGTTCCATAATTAAGCCTTACATAATTATCTTTTGACTGAAATCAGAGTATTCTTTATAATATGAAATCAGATTATTCTATGCAATAACGAAAACGAAGAATGAGTAAAGTAAAAATTTATTTTCCTCTTATTCATTTTATGGTAAATTGTAAAAATC
The DNA here is from genome assembly GCF_044657685.1 of Stegodyphus dumicola. Taxonomy (NCBI): domain Eukaryota; kingdom Metazoa; phylum Arthropoda; class Arachnida; order Araneae; family Eresidae; genus Stegodyphus; species Stegodyphus dumicola. Next base: position 88,779,635 of record NC_140772.1, on the reverse strand, counting down.
ATATGTATTAGAATTTTGTAAATATACGTAAATACTTCAAAGTTATGTAAAAGTAGAATTTAGTCTAGAAGCATAAAATTTTAGATGCTAAAAGTAAATGCTCAAAAGCAATGAATTCATATTTAAGTATTAAACTGTAGATAAAATCATGCTTTAGAGCGAAAGCCTGCATGTCTAAAGATGAATGAGCGGAAATTAGAATGAATGTGTTTTGTAGGGTTCTCCACCTACACTTGAATTTTAAGAATGTTAAAGTAGCTCATCGAGTTGTAGAATGTCGAGTAAGGTGTGTCTATTTGGTCGTTGAATTCTAACAAATTATTGTGGTTAGGGAAAGTGTTGCAATACTAAAACACGAATATTCCCGTTTGACACCACACATGGTGGAGAGCCAGGGTTAAATTCATGTTTGAATACTTGAATGAATGTGAATTAAGCAGTAACTAAGGAAAACAAATCGTTTAAAAACAAAATTTATTCAGTGTCAAGAAAGTGTAAATTATAATGTATATAGAAAGATACTGATACTTATTCCTTCCAGATGCTGGAAGGAAGAGAACAAGATTGATTGCTGAAGTCCAGGAAAAGTTGCTGTAAGAAGAGAGATTTAAATAAGTATACACAGAAATTTATTATACCTTTTGTGAGATAACAGATTTTCTTTATGTAAAGGAGGCTCTTAAAATTTAGTTCAGAATTGTAGAAACTTTTCAACAGGTCGTTTGTAGGACCTGCTTCCAAGTTTTTCAAATTCTGGCAGCGGCAAATGTAGGGTTTATATTTATTTTAACTAACATTTATTTTAAGTTTAAACTATCTTTGCTGTCAAGCCTTACTGTCCCCTGGCATTGCCAATGCCAGAGTATGTAAATTTTAGTAGAACGCGCAAGGATTCAAATTATCAGCGGAAGTATTCTGAATTAAATAGAAAGTGTGTGTGTGATTATGGCAAAGCCTCGAGGGCTATCTGCCTAAGATGAGGGATGCCTTCGTGGAGGACTTTCTAAGGGAAACTGACCCGTATACACGTTACACATGGGGAAAACCACGAAAACGCCCATGCAGCCAGCCCGTTCGCGGGATTCGAACCTCGGACCGAACTACCAATATTTAGCTCGGCTGCCCATAATAATAAATAGAAAGGAAACGAGTTCGAAAGTGTGCTTTCTTGTTTGACGAGTGTGGAGGTGGCTAGTTAGAAATTGAAGAACCACGCGTTTCGGCCTGGGTGCTTGCCTCGGCAAATTGTTAATCTTTCAACGTAATATTCAGAGTTTGCTGAATTATCAGCGGTATTTTAGAATGCGGTGAGGTTAGTTACGTTTAGAGAGCCTCGTAGTTAGTCACTTGTTATTATCTCTTTCTAGTTTATTATTTTTATTTTACGGCCGGGTCGACGTAGTTTGTGAGCGTCAAGAGCACGCATTTGTAACTTCGAAAGTTGAATAAAAGGGATTTAAACCCTTCTCAAGACTTTGGTCTATTTCGAGCTCTCAGCAGTCACCATTTTGTTGCGTGCAGGTTGGAAGCGCGCAACTTTACAAGGAAATTAAGTCGCTTTTACATCTTGGTTTAAATTTCAAGCAAACATTTAAAATTAGGCAAAAAAAACAACATTAGTTAGACCTAGAAATGCAATAACTCTGTCGGTTTCGAGAAAATCAGATGCCCCTCTTCTTCAGGTTGCAAATTGTTTCTTTCTTCCTATTTTATTCTTTTTTTTTTTTTTTTTGTTATTGTTTATACGAGGGCCATCCAGGAAGTAGATTACGTTTCCGTCTGTGTCCGCTAGGGGCGGGGCTAGCGCGGCCATCTTGGGGTCAGAGCGTTGCGCAGCTCAGTCTGCATCTAGCCGTGCTAGTGAGAGGTTCGTGCTGTGCTCCGTTCAGATACTGTGACGGTTTGAAATGTCTGCGTTAATTGAAAATCCCGCGAGCTGCGAGGTGCGCTCAGTAATAAGGTTTCTGACTGCAAAAAACTGTAAACCGATAGAAATCTATCGGCAGCTTCGTGAAGTGTATGGGGACAACATTATCACTGAAGGTGGAGTGCGTCAGTGGGTCATAAGATTTCAAAATGGCCGAACCAATGTTCACGACGAAGATCGAAGTGGGAGACCCAGCATAGTGACCGCCGAACTTCTCGAAAAAGTCGATGCTAAAGTCCGTGAAAATCGAAATTTCACAATAACGGAACTTTCTTTGAGTTTTCCACAAATTTCGCGAAGTTTGTTGCACGAAATCATCAGCGAAAAGCTTGGTTACCACAAGTTTTGTGCAAGATGGATTCCAAAAATCTTGACAGAGGACCACAAAAATCAGCGAATGGCTGCAGCGTTGAACTTTTTGGACGCTTACCATAAGAATGGTGACTCTTTACTCGATCGCATCGTTACTGGTGACGAAACATGGGTGAAACATGTGAACTGTGAAACGAAATTGCAATCAATGCAGTGGGGGCACACAAGTTCTCCCCCAAAACCCAAGAAATGCATGCAAACAATGTCGGCAAGGAAGATGATGGCGACTGTTTTTTGGGACAGAAAAGGTGTAATTTTGGTGGACTTCTTGGAAAGAGGCACTACAATAAACTCTCAAAGGTATTGCCAAACTCTCCAAAAACTCAGAAGAGCAATTCAAAACAAGCGCAGAGGAATGTTGAGCTCTAAGATCTTGTTGATTCACGACAACGCCCGGCCCCACACGGCAAATGTCACTCGTAAAGTTCTTAAATCTTTTAAGTGGGAGTTGTTTCCTCATCCGCCGTACAGTCCCGACCTGGCACCGAGCGACTTCCACCTATTCCCAGCAATGAAGAAGTGGCTGGCTATGCAGCGTTTTGATGACGACGCACAGCTGCAAGAAGAGGTAACGAAGTGGTTGAAGGCGCAGGCGGCCGAATTTTTCGACGAAGGAATTTCCAAGCTCGTACATCGCTACGATAAATGCCTTAATTTGTATGGTGACTATGTAGAAAAGTAGTATTTGAGTGTGGCTTTCATCTGTATATAATAAAATTTGTTTCCTATACTTTGTTTATTTTTTTATTCCAAAACGTAATCTACTTTCTGGATAGCCCTCGTAGAAACATCCACCCCGAGTTAAGGTTGTTTTTCTACCTAATTTTAAATTTTACTTTGGCAAGTTCTTTTCCTTGGAGAGATTTCCTCCGAGTATTTAGATTAAGGATACCGAATCCGTCAAATAATTTCCAGAAATATTAGGAAGATTCCATTAATAAAATTTTGCATATGATTTTGGTTATACTCACGTTTAATTAGTTAAATTCTGCATCGACGTATTAAACCTTGAAAACATCCATGCAACAATCCGCTAGCCGAGATTTAAGCCCGGATCGAAATATCAGTATTCGAGAATGCTACATCTTCAAAACACTACAGGTATTTTATCTTCATAATATTAACAGGAATAGTCTCAAGAATCATAATATTCGTTTCCTAAAGACCTAATTGTATATCTTCTTAATGCAAAATGTATAATCTTTAAAACAGATAAAGAAATGTTCTTTTCCATCAGCTTTGCTTCTACCTGTTTTCTTACAAAAACACGTAACGAAGTAACACTCTATCTTGTATTCGTAGTTACCACAAAGAAAGAAACCAGAATCTAACAGATTCTGCTGAAGTTCGGCAATAATAATTGCTTTATTGCTTTTAAACAAATGCCCCAAGAAGTTTTTAACTTCTGTGTATAAAAAAGTGTATAAAAATCGTGAAATTACGCTTTAAAACAAAAAAATAGTGGCCGAGTCATAAAATCGCTGAACACTGGTAGTTCGGTTTGGGTTTCGAGCCCCAAGGAACGCGTTGGTTGCATGGGCGTTTTCGGGTTTTCGTGTTTTCCATGTATAACGTTATTCGAGTCATCTTCGTTAGAAAGATTTCCACAAAGACATCCTTCCTTCAAACCAAATCAAACCAAAGCGAAGAATTATGATGATTACGGTTGTTAGAGTTTGGAAAATTCGATTAAGGTATTTGAGCAAATTTTTTAGGTAACTATAAGCTTTGAGGATGAAGATGTGAAATATTTCATTTGCTTTTCATGTAATATTGATTTTAAATGCTAAATCTCATACCTTTAATTTTTAAACTTTAGATTTATCATTTTATTGACACAAATTTGCAGACTCATGTCTTTAAATAACAAGCTTAAAAGAAAGTGAAATATGAATAATAGAACTGAATCAGAATTTTTCCGTCTCTTTTCTTACTTTGCTTAATAAGCGTGGTTTTATCACTTAACAGCTGAATCGGATTTCCCATGACCCTTTTTATAATATTCTGATCACTAATATTTTTACGAGCGAAATGGTGTGTGAAAGAAGAATTTTTTTTAAAAAAGGAGATTTTCTAAGAAATTTTTAGTGACATTTATACATAAACTTAGAGGTAGCTTCTGTGAATTCATTTCGAAACCAAGAATTCATTTTTATTTTTTTAAGAAATAGATTAAGCGATACATGTCAAATTGAAATTTAAATTATTCAAAATTCAGATTTATCAGAGGGGTTTTGTATAAATTTTGTAGGGAAGTTTATTTTTACAAGAATACAAATATTTTGCTTTTTTTTCGTTTTAGAAAACTTCACTAAGATAACTGTATTTTATGGGAATTTGGAAAATTTGTTAGTTCGTTAATGTTTTATGTGCTTTATTGGTAGACGAGTAGTATTTGTTTAGTTTAACATGACAAAGCACGAGAGGGATTGAGAGATTTCTTCCTAAGCAAAAAGAAGTCTTTATAGAAGATTACGAAGGGAAAGAGGAATATATTTACTTTACACAAAGTTATCAACAAAACGAAATATTTAGACAAGTATACTTGCTGTAATCTTTAAAAAAATATAAATGAATAGAGACAGTAAAATTCATAATTAAAAAGGGATTCATTTTATGATGGAAAAATATGTGATCAAAAGACATTTTTATTTAACATTTTATGAAATTTAGATCAAAATATAATTAAGATTATTTTGAGAACTTCCGTAATAAAAAACCCCTTTGCTACAAAGTGAATGATAAAACATTTATCAGAAAATAAAAGAAAGCTGTACACATATACATAACGCAAACTGTAAGGAAAACTACAACAAGCCAGGGTACAATAACAGCGATTTTCTTAAGTTATTGATGAGAAAATTCTGAAATTTATTTTTTTCCTAGCTTGGAAATATAAAAGATGTGTTCATATGATTTATCTTTGCGAAATTAATTCTCATGGATTGGTGATCAAAAATGATTTTTTTTCTAAAGGAAAAAGCCAAAAAAAGGGGGGTGTTCTGTGGTCACTCCTTAAACCAAGCTATTCCCATGTTAAGTGAAATATATGAAAATGCATCCTCCTTTTAACGTACATAATTATATACATATATATGTATAAACATGGTATAGATATGTATCATATAACCTTGACACCAGCATTTTCGACGGTCAAGCTCTTTTCATAAGTCTGTTGTTATTTTTATGTGGATCCAATGGAAAACTAAATAAAATATACAAGAGGAATCAGCTTTGCAATAGAAAGAGGAAGCGGGACTTATTTTTTATTGCGGTTGTCTCAAAATATACCGTTTATCATTTCTAGGACTCGACGAAATTCAATTTTTCTTTTTTTTTTCGCTTCTTTGCTAAAAGCATCTCCTAGTGTGCTCGTTCATCTTAGTCCTTCCAGAGGCATTTCCTAAGTTTTAGTCATTGGCTTTCACTGTTTCAGTAACCTATTTTTTCTTCGTAGACTGAATTGTATAAGTAAGGATTAAATTCAGAAGCGAATCGTCTATCTTTCGAGAGTGCTTTTGACATGGAGAATACAGATTATAATCTAGGTCTGTTGTGCATGGAGTTTGTCGGGGATTTGTCCTCTGATGGACCGAGATGGATTATCAGCACACAAAGCCATTGTTGGGGGTCTATTCAGAACCTCAAAAAATGCATTACTGCAGGCATAATCAACGTTTCTTTCAAATGGTAAACATTGTGCTATCTGCTGAATAAAACCAACCTCAACATATGTAGGAATTATAAGAAAGCCATACATCATTCACATATTTGAGACATGAAAATTACGTATTATATATGTCTTTAGACTGTGTTAGCTTTTTTCTCAATTTATTTGCGCTAGATATTCTCTCCAGTTTCTTAGAAATACCGTACAATATAATAGATATATAGCCATATAACAAATCTGCTCAAGCTTATTTTATATGTATATTAAAATTCTGCTTTTCTGTGGTTAGTCGAGAATAAAATGTAAAATATTAATTTTATATTACGGTATTCATTATTATTAAAAGGGGGATATACCACAAACTGAAACTTATCTGAATATCATATAACATTTATCAGCAAAATTTTATCACTAAAACGAAACCGAGAAATCATCTTTTAAATTGTTATTGCTGGTACAGAGAGAGACTTCCAATTTTATTAAATTTTATAATAAAAAAGGTACTATTTATTATTATTTAAACATCATTAAATAAAATCATGATTAAAATTTTCAAAATAAAAGGTGTTTACAACATTCGAATATTAATAAATCGTAGAATTAGTAAAGCAAAAACCGTACATTTGGCGTAGATTTAGTCAAGAAATCAATTTTCAGTTCAAAGACATACTGGTCTTCTTTCTTCATCAGGAGAAAAGGAATCTGCAAGATCATTCTTACATATTTCTTTGACTCATTCAATAACATTCTATAATGATAATGTTCACAAATTCTTGTAGCAATGTTATAATAATCAAAATTGTTCTATAGACGAGTAATATATACCTGGCTACAGAATAATTGATTGCACGCCAATAATAAGGATGATTTTCGTTCGATCATATAAAAAATGTACATTATTTTACATCATTTAACTATGATAACTGAAAACTGGAAATTAAAGCAGAAACTACTAATTGATGCAACCTGTTGGATGGTAATGTAAAGCCATATGTTTTCCTGTGAAAAGTTCTGTGATAAATAGATGATCTGAATTAAATAAGATATTTTTTTTTGTAGCTGGTGAGGTGTAAGCGGCAGCTTTGAGGAAAGATTTCCTTTTATTAGTTCAGTATTGTTAGAATAGTATGTGGACATTGTAAATAAATAAAATTTAAACTAACCGTTTTCGAGGCCATTGTAACAAAATAAAATGTAAACAGACAGTTTGCAAGTCAAAGAGTCATTTCGTCTAATGCCTTGGGTCTCCTGCTCTGCGCGTGAATAGGGAAAAAAGTGATGTTTTATTCTCTGTCCCTGCAAAGAACTAAAGAATTTTGCATAATTTTAATTTCTTCCGTTAGTTTGATTGGCTTTTTAAAGCGTTGTGACATACTCTTTGACCAATGTGTATGGTTACGTGAAGAAGGCCAGTTTTTAATTAATAATTAGAGAAAGCGAAAAGATGATAAAAGAGAGGAGGAGCGAAAAGGAAGGAAAACATTATTGTGTGGTGCTCTGATAGTTCTTTGACTCGATGAGAAAAAAAGAAAAGATGGGAAAATAAAGGCTTACAGGATAGAGTCATGAATCGTACTGTGATTAATTGAGGTTAATTAAAAAAATAAAAATAAATTAAAAAGAAAATTTACTGATTGATCAGCACGGAGATTGTTTACCAATTAAATGATATTGTTATTTAGTGCTTAGTGCTTATCAGAGAAGTTTATTGAATGTCTGACAGGAAAAGGAGAAAAGACGAAACAGACAGGAAAGAGAAAATGGTTCCTGCGTACTGATAATTAAAAAGCGACTGATATTTAACCGGCGGTGATGTGATGACGAATAACGATGGAAATGTGGTGTTCAGTCTAGTGGCATTTAAGAAGAGATTGCTTCGTCAGTGTCTTTGTTAATTCAAACTTGAAAGGATCTGTGGTTTCAGTTTCTGATTTTGTCTAGATGAGTGATTAACAGCGTAAAGTATTCCTTAGCGCAATGGAGAAAATAAGTCTACTGCAACGAGAATAGGCCAGTGCTTCATCGAATAAGATCATTTTGCTGCGTGTCTCACCTCCGAAAAGGATGTTTAGTATACCCTTGCTTACAGTGGAACGTTTGAGAGGAATATCCCCCAGCACTGTGTAATTATTCCTCATTTAGAGTTTCCCAGAGCCCTTGATCGCGGCTCATGTAAATGCTCTTTTTTTCTTTGTAGATAGCTTAATGAATAAAGATAAACTGCATATGTAATTAAAATTCTAAACATATCGATCGTTATAAATGTTGTGCTGAACTAAGATTCAATATAAATTCTTTAATGATGTCCTTATTAATAATAGTATAATATTTTCTAAGAAACTCTATACCATATCAGAAATTATCATATGAGTAAAACATAAGAAAATATTATAAGGCATAACTTTTCATTTTTATATTTATTATATATTACCTGCCTATCGTATCGCTTGTTCAAAAAAACTGATATTCTTCTATCGATTGAAACCTTGATAGTTTACAAATTTTACCCTACGTAACAAAAGTCAAAAAGTATGATAAATGATAATAAAACGTTTATCTTAGATATTTATAAATCAATCTTGGATGCTTTCAGGAAATATTATCTCAAATTTACAAGAATTGCTCAAATGAAAGCTCCCAACTGCAATTCATGATATGCAATTCATCTAAAGGTAGAATGATTGGAGCTCACACTGTAGCAGAACTAAATTAAGTCTATAGTGAGCCATAGACAGAAAATGGCACCCGAAATGTTAAATATTTTGTTTATTACATATTTATTTATCACCGAAATATTATAAAATGAATGCATAACGGATACACATTTTATTTCATAATATTTTGCAGGCTTTTACACAAACTTTCGGCCCGCATCTTCAGAAACTGCACGATAGAGATATTGAGGTGCGCTACAGTTGCAGGCTTTCTTGCGAATACTATATTTTTCAAAATATTACATAGGGAGATATCCGTTAGATTAGTAGCCAGACTATGTGGGAGGCACTATCTCCACCATTGTAACGTTCCGGAGTGCGATGTGACGTAACGCGCACATTAAACATCTGAAATAGGAAATCAAGAACAACATTTGCAATGCATGCGCCTTCTCCATTTTGCGTTAACAAATGAGTGTGTAAAGTTAACATCTGTTAACATTTTCAAGCTTGCAGACACCTGATGGGTGCCGCTGATTCTTTTCACATCAGTAACTTTTAACTGCTGTGACAATTTCTGAATGGTCTGTTTACAGGAACCTATCTTTTACGAAAGTCGGTACAGTGATTAGTGATGCTGATTGCGGTAATCATGGGGCGGGGTTGAATTTCGGAGAAGACATGGATGTTTGTAAGCGTATAAAGTCTGTGTGAGTCACGGAGTGTCGAAAATCCTCTCCAGAGTTTGGTGGTAGGAGAAGAGGGATGGATGATCCTCGGACTGTCCCCTCGGAGATAACCTTCCTTAAAATTCGGGAGGAACTGTAGCTATACGACCAATGGTGAACTTCCGATGTCATTTCCATTTCTACCCATACATGCACCAAAGTATACAAGGTGAAAATATCTTTGTGTCGCTGTAATTTTTTTTTTCTTCAAAAGTATTATAGTTTTCAGCCTCTGTTGAACACTCAAACAGCCGTTATCTGCTGTTTTGCTAACTGTTTTTTCGCAGCAAATTAATGCCCGGTATTTACTTCTCTTGACAGCTATTGGATGTTTCAAAAACAAAAGCATCTAAATAAGATATTTGTAAGGTTATTATTTTGAACTAACCAATTATTATGTTTTGGATCATCACTTTAATTTCACTTTTCTGTTTCCTTAACAGAATGCAAATAAAATAGCCAGTACTTAAACTGAGGTTTTGGGAATTTTAGGCCTTGTTCGTGCACTTTACATTTAATTCCTGCCAGTTCTGAAAGTTGTAACTAATCGTCTTTGCATTACATCGTTCCCGACAGCTTGATTTTAAAGCTCAGGTTAGAATTACTGAACCAGCTTAGAGAAAAACTTTAACTGGTAGCCCTTGACTACTGTTTCGCGTTTAACGTGAATATGACTGTTCTGTTTAGTTATACTACGAGATTTAGTTGATTTTGTTAGCCCAAGAAAGTACATTTATGTTCTAATTCAAGTTTAAAAAAAGTGTTATTAAAACCTTTTCATGAATTTGTAACTAATTCAGACATAGCGATAATTCGCTTCACGTCTGTTAGGGGTTTTGAACTAATTAGTATCTTCAGATCTATAGCAAAACTCCGTATACATAATATTAAAATTTTTATACGATGACGATGACTAAATGGGGCATTTCGTACATCACCTTGCGTAGTGTTCCATTTATACTTCTAAATCTTATATATTACCAATTTTATTAATAATAAAGTAATGCCAACACAATAACAACTGTCTAATAAAAGGGTTTAAAAATATATAAAATATTATAATATTAAAGCAGCCTTTCAAAGATTTAATGTTTTCAAAATGCGTTTCAATGATATCTTCGTAATCTATTCATTCAAGAGTTCTATTTTCTGTGAGAAGCATTGCCTTTCCTGTCCTATTCAGTCCCATTAATAGTGTTTAACTAATTTTAAAAGGGAGTTCCACGAAGACATCGCGGACTAAAACGTCACGAAGAAAACAGCAAAAGATGAGAATGCATCGTGCAAAATATCGTGCGATGAAAGACAGGATCGAGAAAATATCGCAGTTCTAAAACGTCGTGGCACAAAATATCATCATCTAAAAGGAAAAAAAGTTTCAAACATTTCGCAGATTAAAAACTTCGTCGAAAATATCGTGGTAAAAATAAAGCACCCATAATAGCATGTCGATAACATCGAAAACATGCATTTTCAGGCTTTAAAAGCTGGCATATTAGCACACTGATTTGTGAGTGCAAGAAGCATTGAGGGATATTTTTAATTTTATAATTCATATCTTTGAATAAACTAACAAATTTTAGCTGAAAAAAGAAGGAAATTTATGGATTGAAAAACTGAAAATGAGTAGAAAAATACTGCTGGGTATAGTAGTTAACAGAATCTTAATATAGTTTACTAATAAATGTAATTAATTAGTATATAAAGTTTCATTACTAATAGTTCATGAAAATCATGAAATCTCTTAAAGTTTCATTAGTAATATTTCATGAAAAATACAGTCTATAAAAGATTAGAAAAAAGAACATAAATAGCTGCACGTGGATGGTTATCTCTATCAAATTTGTTCAATTAATTATCAAATTATAAAATTCTGTTAACTGCTGTAAGAAGTTAATTTTCAAATCATTTTCAGTTCTTGAATGCATAAATGTCCTTTTTAATTATTAGTAAATATTTATTAGTTAATTAAAAATATAACAGTAAAAACATACCTCCTTCATTTTTGCACTCACAAATCAGTATGCAAATATGCATTTACAAAATTCAAAGTTCGAAGCATGCATGTTACGATGGTGTCGTCATGTGATGATTCTCGGGTGCTTTATTTCTTATCGTGATGTTTTCAACGACGATGTTTTTAAACTGCAAAGTTTTTGAACCACTTTATTTTCGATCACCATGTTTCACGCACGTTGTTTTTTGAGCTGCGATACTTTTTTTTTTTTTCTCACTATGCTCCGTACGAAGACGTTTTCGTCTGACGTTGTTTCCTTCGACGAAACCAGCGGTACCTAGAGACATTAAATTTTGAATAACGTAGTCTTCCACTCGAATATAGGCATCTGGATGCCCTAATTTGGACTTTGTTTTAGTATCTATTTCGTATTGTATAACGTATTAACGAATTTCTGATTAACAAACTCAGCGATTTCAAAGCGAGCAATGGCAACACTGTACGGAAGAAAAATTTAACATTTTTATCTCTAATCGCGAGACTGTGTATCGGAAACTCTATCCTTAAGCAATTTTTAAATATTTTCTAATATTACAATTGAATTTTATGGTTTAAGCGCTAAAACGTGTACTTAATAAATAAAGGTAACACACAAAGCGTAAAAAAAAAAAAAACCCGATTGGGCGTAATATTAAATCTGAAAGCTTTCAGATATTTACTTTTTCTTTCTTTTTTTAACTTTGCCATTTAAAATTTATTTTATTACCTAAGAAGAATATTTTTGCTATTTACCTGAAATAAATTTTATATCTTAAAAGAACTGAGACTTGCTGCGGAATTCTCCTAAAACCGCCAACATCCCGGATTAAGAGTTAAGTTTTTTTTTTTTTTTTTTTTTAAATAATTTTGGGAATAAATTCAAATAATCACATTAAAGAGTTTTAATGAAGTTATTATTTTATGCGATTTGCGATTTTCAAATTATTTTTATTATGCTATTTTTCCAATTTATTCTTTCCTAAGAAACGTGTTGATTTTTTAAGGATTACTATGAAATAAGAATCTTTCGGAAACTGAACACGTTATCAATAATCGCATTTGAGATTAAATCAATTTAAACTCATGGAATGCCTTATCAAATAAATTACAACTTGCTTCATCTAGGTCACCTAATACGTTTTCTTCTCTCTGCGAAATCTTTAATTAAATAATGGTATTTATGTATTTGAAAGAAAGCAAATATCAGTGATATAATTGGTAATTTTCTTGATAAAGGCTTAGCTTAAATTCATTACTTGTTTTACATATCGAAAAATTGTGCGCTTTGTTTTTTTTTTTTTTTTTTTTTTTTTTATATCTCTTTCAAACTGATCATTATTATCGTCTGTGATACGCATTAGAAACAGCGTGCCATAAAATTTATTTTCATCTATAGCATTAATAAAATTGGAGTTTTTCCGATAAGCAGGCAAGAAATAGAGATATATTAATTAAATTAAAAGGAAGTTTATTAAAATTTTCATAAATTCATATTAGTCAATTAATAGTGCAAGAAGCATTACGCTTGAAATATTTTAATTTTTTTATTTATTAATAGCAATTTATATCTATTTAGCACTTAAAGTAATATTTCAGTAATTCTTCTCCAAGTTTTCTTTCCAGCAAACCAGCCAATCTAAAATGCAGTCTTTATTCATTTGGTAACTCTTTCACACAAGACTAGGCTGTAACACAGTACGTACATAAATGGTGTAATACAGGGGTGTTTGTGGAACCCCAAAAAATCCCCTGAAACTTTTACGGACTTATTACCGACATTTTGGAGTTTCAAAAAAGGGGGAAAGAGAAATGCAAAATTACAATTATGAAGAATTGAATGACCTAATTATAAAAGTTCAATGAATTACTTTTTTTGCAAAATTAATAACCATAAATTTTCAAACATATAAACTACTACATTTTATGTAAATATTTTAAATTACCTGAATTAATGCTTTAAAAAAAATTATCTAATTTCTGCTGCTTTTTTTTATTTTCTGATGTTTGTGGGCTTGTTTTTCTTTTGTGGTGAACTTCATAATTGCAGGAAGGTTGACTTTTATTTTCCTCATTTACAGTTGAAGAAATTTCCTCGAGAACTGCACATGCAGAGGTAGAAGCAGTTTGCTTTTCTGCTAATGTAGAGGGTTTTTCAGAGACTTTTATAGGTGACTCATCTGAAATACATGTTTTTAAGTCCTCTTGATATGTTTTCCAACTTCTGTTCATATTCAGTAAGAGATCTTTGTGAATTGGATCAGTCATTGGATTTTTTGAGCCATATTTTTCACATGAGGTTTCTTTAGAAGCCATTAAATCATATTTAATAGTCTGCACTGCATCTAGGGAATCAATCTTAAGAGAGGTTCTATAGTCAGTGACAAGTGTATCCATTAAGTTGAATGCACTTTCCACTAATGTGCCATGGAAGCAGCTACAGGCTTTGACCAATTTAGCCAAGGTAGGATACTTATAATCATTTGTGAAATCATCTTTTAAATTAAAAACTTTAGACCAATATTTATCAGTTGTACACTTGACTTGATTTCCACTTTCATCAGATGTGTAGAGCATTTCTTTGGTGATATCAATATCATTCTGGTATAACCTTATTTCAGCTTCTACTTTTGACTTTTCATTATCACTAAAAATATGGGACATAAAAGATGATAATTTTTCAAAAGCTAATATTGTACTGGTTTTACCTCTTAGCTCTGGATCTAGTGCTGTAAAACTAATTAGATATGAATTTTTAAGGGGTAATTTCTGTGTCATATGCTGTGCTGTATTAGTATAAGCTTTCATCAGAGAAATTTGGAATTCTTTTGCTATTGGACGATTTTTTGATAATTTCTTCAGGAGAGTCGAAGCTTCTGCACCAGTAAATATTACTTTGCTAGGTAGATGGAATTCTGGATTTGTGACATCAACCTTTAATAAATCATTATAAGATGTGCACTCTATATTTTCTGGCTTCATAATAAAAGAGAAAAATTTTGCCATCAATTTATAAATACTGATTTTTTTTCGTTTTGTGTACATAAATAAAAAAATATTTCAATAAACGAAACGAAAAATTTACACGCGCATCAATAAATGAAACAAAAATTTTACACAGCGGAGGAAAAAAAGTTGAGAAGCAATCAATGACAAATAGCTAATACGGCGAAAAATCCCCCTTCTCTACTTATTGGCGCCACGCCAGGAGAGATAAGACCTTTGAACCCAGAGTCACGTGATCGCACATCTGGTCGAACGAAGTCTCTCCCTTTTTTTTCCTGCCGCGCCTACTTGCCGAAAAGAATCCAGAAGAGAATGTCCGAGAACCGGGGGAATGAGTCATAACTCGGAATAAGGAAAGAGCAAAAAAGAAAATTTTTTCCCCCTTTTCACGCATTATCACTGCCTTTGGAGAAAGAAAGGAAAAGTTTTCACCACACACACTGACCTTGCGTTTTCTGCTTTCAAAGCAAACACAATTACCCAGATCAAAATAAATAATTCATTATTATTCCTACTTCCTTTTGAACGACGATCCCCGGAATTTCCGGGTATCGAAGTTCAAAATCCCCGGAATTCCTGGGTTTCCCCGGAGCACAAACACCCGTGGTAATACGTAAGACACGATCAAGCGCATTACTTGAAATTCTCCAACAAATCAAATCAATATGTCAAAAAAATGCTTTTAAAAGAAAATTTGTTATGATTATATTAACAGTACGATTGGCTTTTTGAATAACTGAAGTAGAAATATTAACTAGAAAATAGCAGTCATTTCAGCGATTAGCAGTTGGAAAAATAGTATTAGTGCTAAAATGCGTATTGAACAGGATATTTGTTTCTTGCTTTTTAAGAATACTGTTGTTGTTGTGACTCATTTCACTTGTCTAACAGTAACATCAGCACACCCACTAAATTTATCGTGGCAAGGAGGGCAAGATTGTGCCTGTCATTGGCAAGAGCTTTGAGTACCATACAGGTGACAATACGACTTTACTCAATTCCTCCCAATTTAGATGGAGAGCACGCCGGGTCTGAAGGTCTCCTACCCCTCTTCCCCTACCACGAATCTCTCGAGAGGACTTTCGGCTCACCGCATATTTAGTGTATCCCCCTGCCGCACCGATATTATACATTTACAAACATCCCTGTCTTCTCTGGGATTCGAACCCGAGCCCTTCGGTACGGCAAACGCGCCGCTAACCAGTATCCCAGTTGGGCGGCTTTTAAAAGTACTGATGTAGTAATGCTACTTATTTGATTACTGGATATGTCTAATTAAATACTACATTATATATGTATATCATAAAATGCAATTTACATGATGTACTATATTTTACTTCTTTGAAATTTTAATTTTTTTTAAAAAAAGCTTTCGTTAAATAAGAAGTGTATGTCTTAAAACTAAAGTTGCCTTTATTTAGACTGGACAACAAAAATTGTTAAATTATATAACAGAGTTTGTACCATTTTACTTAGAAGAGTTTGTAAATCATGTAATGATTAAAATTGTTAATGTTTAGAAAGATACTTAGTTATATAATTATGATCATCACTTCATTTAACACTCTGTTCTCCAGATCTGTTATGCCACAGTTTTCTCATTCAATGGCAAGTACGTGTATTCATTTTATGACATCTAATACGTGGAGTGCTACGTATGAATTTTCTTTTCGTTACAGGCACAACATTATAAATACTCTGTAAATCAGATTATTAGAAATTAATCTATTTTTAAAAATAAATTATATTTGGGAAGTAAACATATATTAGTGTTACTGTCTGATAATATCATAAAATATAAAAAAAAAATTAACTTTGCAATTATTCTATTCTATTGCAATTATTTGCAAACATCCCTGTCTCCTCTGGGATTCGAACCCGAGCCCTTCGGTACGGCAAACGTGCCGCTAACCAGTTGGGCGGCTTCTAAAAGTACTGATGTAGTAATGCTACTTATTTGATTACTGGATATGTCTAATTAAATACTACATTATATATGAATATCATAAAATGCAATTTACATGATGTACTATATTTTACTTCTTTGAAATTTTAATTTTTTTTTAAAAAAAGCAAAAAAGCTTTCGTTAAATAAGAAGTGTATGTCTTAAAACTAAAGTTGCCTTTATTTAGACTGGACAACAAAAATTGTTAAATTATATAACAGAGTTTGTACCATTTTACTTAGAAGAGTTTGTAAATCATGTAATGATTAAAATTGTTAATGTTTAGAAAGATACTTAGTTATATAATTATGATCATCACTTCATTTAACACTCTGTTCTCCAGATCTGTTATGCCACTGTTTTCTCATTCAATGGCAAGTACGTGTATTCATTTTATGACATCTAATACGTGGAGTGCTACGTATGAATTTTCTTTTCGTTACAGGCACAACATTATAAATACTCTGTAAATCAGATTATTAGAAATTAATCTATTTTTAAAAATAAATTATATTTGGGAAGTAAACATATATTAGTGTTACTGTCTGATAATATCATAAAATATTAAAAAAAATTAACTTTGCAATTATTCTATCGAAAATCTTCGTCAGAACACATATTTCTGTAATGGAGAGATTCATTAAAACTGAATATTTTGTATAAAAATAAAAGTTCAGAAATTTAAGAAATTGTTTTTAATTACATTCCACATTAAACGGCAGACATTTTACGTAACGAATTGAACTCAGGGAAGGCCAAAATTCCACAAATACATCAAGATAAAGCAGCCTCCTAACCCCTCCCGAAAAAAAAAAGAGAATTGAACATTTTTTAACCCTTGCATCTTAAAAGTGGGACACTACTTATTTTCTTGGGGTCCTAATGAATTATACATTTCACAGATCATTGAGAAGTTGGGGCTAAAGAAAGGACGATGCTTAATAAAATTATTCTCCTTTGCGCAAATTTGATTGGTAAAGTAGAAATAATTAGTGGATCTGGAATTAAAAAAAATGAATTCTTTCCTCCCACTAATGGAAGGGTATAGGCTTTAAAAGAGTATTTTTTAGTGCAACATCAACATTTATTTTACCTAACATATGCCATTTCCTAAGATTTTTCTAACACAAAATTAGTTCAGGTGTTGATAACATTATTAATTTCAACAATGTGTATTCATAAAGTTAATACTAGTTATTAACAAAATATATGTTTCACATTATTTTCTTCAATTTTTATTTTTATGTTCAGTGTTACATGTTGTTGTTGTTACTGATTTCGATGATCTAAATTTCAACTGGATCAGATAAATTAACATCTGATTGCATTCCTTCTTCAAACTATGAAATTCTCCCTTCTTTGAAAACCCCTGTTCTAAAGGATTCATACCGGTACTAAGGCTATGAGAGCAGGTTTCTCTATTCCGATGCCAACTGGGCAGCTTAATATTAAATTAAAGATATTACTATGAGATTATTGTACACATATACGTTTCTTGAAATATTTGGAACATTAAAAATAAATTAATAATGTTTCTTAAAGTTTCACTAGGTTTTATCTTAGAGTTTTCGTCCGGCACAAAAGGTGAACCATCTCCAGAATAATTCACAGAAGCCGATATAAATCGGTCTTAATCGGTTTCCTTGTAAAACTACTAAAAATCCAACTACAAATGCGAACTAACTCTCCTCAAGATGAATGGCCACATAATGATTTATCTTAGTATCAATTTTGATTTAATCTTAACTAATTGTTAGAAATCACTGTTGTTAGTCACTGGTCATGAAAGTAATCCAATTACTTCGATTACGATAAGCCACGCTTATACATTCAACATTTATCATTCTTAAATCAAGTTAACAGAACTATTGAAAGAAAGGGTACTTTTCCGTTATCTGCCCGCCAATCTGGCAAACGCGTCTCATTATGTTTTAATGGCCATTTATTCTCTTCCCCCTTTATAATTAAATTTACTTATCTCATTAAAGTTTATATATAATATAAATCTACTAAATACATATATATATATATATATATATATATATATATATATATATATATATACAAGTGTGTATGAATAATATGTAACATAACTTTGGAACCTTATATAAACTGTGCATATATATATGTATGTATGTATATATATTGTGTTATTGTATATATATATATATATATCAAAGAAATATAATTAGTACCAAAAAACGTTTGTGGTTAATAGTCCTGTTCTAGGTGTGACCACGTCTATTTAGTACCTAATCTGTTCAGACAGCTGCATCTAACAGAATACACGTCTTCGAGATTCTAGAGTTAAATGTAAAGGAGAAATAACACTTAAAATAATACTCAGCACCGTGTTATGATTAAAGTATAAAAATGCGCACCTTCTGGAAGTGAAAAATTATTAATTTCACCATTATGTCAATATCAAAAGAAAAGTGTTATTGAAAAATGTAATAAAGATGTCATTAATGACGTGCATATTAACTTTGAAAGCATGTTATCTTTAAGGAATAAGAAACATTTTATTATAAATATATTAATAAGGTGACACTTCTGTATTTTCCGCCTCTAGCTATTTAAGAGGAGGAAAACACACTTCAAAGAAAGACGATTAAATGCATATTAAAACCATAAAGTTTGCATAACTTTTTTCTGCAATTATGTATGAAGTGACGGTTATTTAATTTCCTCCTTTTATATGTCTTAAGTGAAAAAAAATTATTAAAATATATCGAAAAATTACAGATTTTTCTTTTTCGTTTAACGAAAAAAGGAAAAGGAAAACTGAAATTTTGCAAAAACGTAAGAGACGCGGAAATGCATAAGCTCATAACTGGCTATGTATCAATTAATACTATGATAAAAAAATATCAGTAGTTTTTCATAACTAGTATTGGAAGCTATCTGAAATGATTGCTTACGCCGAAAAATTTCCATTTGTAAGGAGTTCCGTTAGAATGACGGCACTCATCCATTTTTTCATGTACTCGTGTACGAGCTCGTAATGGATTGAATGACTCCGAACCGATGATTAGCTTGATAAAATAAATTTTCACAAAAGAAACACTTTACAGTTCGGAAATTTTCACAAGTATTACAGAGCACAATTAGAAGTTACCACTTCAAACTACGAAAACGTAAAACACAACCCAGTATATATATAATTCAGTATAAAAAATCGGTACTTTTCCGTTTGGCCGGCGCAAATCTCACCAAGCAGACTTTATTGGCGACAACATACAGTATACACATAAAAAATATTTAATAAAATGTTAGTTCTAAAAATTCTTTTTTTTAAGAATTTTTTTTTTGAAGGCATAAACATTTTAATATCGCTTAAAATTTTATAAAAAGCCAATAAATAAAGACAATAAATTTATAAAAAGACATTAATTTAAGAATTTACTATACTTTAATGGTTCAACATCTTGATTCGCCGGTTCATATCACGTGACCCCAAGCGATCTCATCTCACGTAAACTACTCTACAAAAATCTAATGCTCGCAGTAACTATCTACATTAATTTCAAGTTAAATCTTAATTTGGAACACAAGTTTAAATGCAAGAAATATTTCAATTCGTACGAATAGCTTACTCAGAAATTATGTAAAGCTGCAGTGCTTTACTTCGCTAATGCATTCTCATTAGAATTGATGAATTTAACCCTTGACTTACATTTTCTATATTTTCGGCTTCGGGTAAGCGCTGTGATTGCATCCTGATTGACTTAATTACCGAAAGTGGCCTTAGACATAAAACTGAACTATCTGATAAAAATTCTATGTAATTATATGCCACTATTGAAAGAAACAATCAATCTGATAAGAAAAAGCTGCGACTTGTTTTGAAAATGAGGCGTAAAAGGTTACCAGAGAGAATATTCCGTTTGGCATCGGTTGTACCGTTATTGGCGACTTTATCGCTTGCGCCGGCAAAACGGAAAAGTACCAAAAAATCTCAAGTGCTTAAGTTTATACTCAGCTTTGAACTAAACTGAAAACTGATGCTCTCTCCTGTCTTAGTTTTCGCTTTCTGCTGAGGAATTTGTAGTACATTCGGTTTCTCGAATTGTTGGAAGACATACAGAGTTGCAGTTACATAGTGATCAGACAAAAATAACACCAAATGATAGGTAAGTTTGGCGATTTTGGCGATTTCTCGCCAAATACGACCATAAATAAATTTGTCGCCAAAACCACAACCAGCTTGGCGTTATTTACAGCCATGTTAAATGGACTTAACCCTGTTAACCTTGTTTTTCCGATGATGCGTCTTTCACGTTACATTATCCTCGCATCCCATTATATAAGATATACTACAATTTCCATATAATTTCACTAAAATTATTTACATATATACGAAATTCATAATAATTTATTCTCTATTTCCAAATTTATGATCTTATGACAACTGTCAGTATTTATGTTCAATTACTTATTAAATCGTTCACAGCTTTAAAAGTTTTAAAATTTTAAGCCTCTATTTATAGTTAGTTTAGTTTACGTTCATGTTTCTTATTTTATTTAGTAATTACTACAATCTGTTTGAAAAGCTTGTCAGTTTAACTACCTTCTCAAACCTAAGTGAAGTACGTAAAATCAGGAAATATTTTTTGGTTAGCACAAATTCGGGTCCCACCGTGAAAGGGTACCGTACAGTTTTAGGACTTTACCTATGCACAGCAGGCTAACGTTAGACTACTCTGTAGAAAATCTTTTATGAATTCAGTTTCCTCTCTATCGGCATTATTTTCAAAATGTAGATTTCAATAACTCTCGATGAGACAAGTTGTCAAATTTGAGAGATGACACGAATCCTACATTTTCTTAAACCGAAAATCGGAATTCTAATTTATGATTAAATTTCTGGATTACAAATGATCTGGATCCTTCAAATAACAATTTTAATAAATTACATATATAAAATAGACAAAATATATATAAAATTACATATATAAAAGGAATTATTGAATATATAAAAAAACACGCACACGTAAAAGAAAAGATATATAAACATAAAAATAAAAATTAAATAATAATAAAAAATATAAAACTTTTAAGATTTTTACGGTGGTATAAAAGGGTTTGTAAAGGTATTTTATCTCTTGCTAAGCTGGCAGTCTATTAATCTGCTCTAGCACTCAGTTCCGCTAACCCACCTGTCTTTTATAGCTTTTTTATATTAAGCATCTTTTTCTTCTCACTTACTACGCTACATTTCAACAACAAAATCACAAAACGTTTAAAAGCTGCATAATATCCTATGTTTAGAATTCCCGATGAAGTCATCGATTCTCGATCAGTATTTCTCAGTTCATCTTATCAATATTCAGTTTTTTAGTAAAATGGCTAACAAAAAAATTGCCCTTTTATTATTAACATTTTAGGTATTAACTTTATTAAATATTACGTTCTTCGCACATAGTTTGCATAAAATTCAATTTAACACCAGTGTCAAAAAATATTTTAAAACACCGTATGTTTAAAATCCCCGATACAGTGTTAAAGAATGCCGTACATAGTTCTGTATTCGTTATTTTATTTCCTTAAAAACTAGTTTCTCTCTAGTCCACGGCATAAAATATTTTTATTTGTCATAAAACCAAATAATTTTAATCGATTCGGCTAGTGTTATTTCATAAAAAACATTGATTATTTCTACGTAAAAATCTCATGATTTTACTACATCTTTATTTGAATCAAATACATTAAAAATAGTTAACATTAAATTTAGTTACATTAAAAAAATTAATAATTTAATTTTAAAGAACTGTGTTTACTGCTTTTAAATCGCTTAAAATATTACTCAACCTCCAGATTAAGTTTGAAATTATTTTAGGCTTTACTGAATGGCAACACGCTGACTCGGGGAAGATAAAAGTTTTTTTATTTCCTGCCGCAGCAATATATTTCTTTCATAGAGCAGAGTTTATGAACTGAAACTTAAAACTGAAAGATAAATATGTTACATTTTTCCAAATGGTAACTGTCTCGCCCGCTGGAGATAAAAATGTTTTATTTCGGATAGTGTTGCCATTGCTCCCTTTACAATCGTTGAGTTTGTTAATCAAAAATTTATTAAAGTTTTACAAAAATTGAATAAACAATAAAAAAATCGAAATTCAAATTCGGCCTTCAGGTGCACAGGCTGGGTTGCAGACTACGTTACACTAGGTTACTCTACATAATGTCGTTTTATCACAATGCGAGGAAATTACATGTATACATTCGGAATGCAGATCTTTTACTATTTAAATTCTTTAAAACTAATACAGGGCGATAACATTTTGTGGCCACTATTTGAAACGCGATATGACACTTATAGTGAATCAATGCAAAATCCCGTTTCGAGACTAATAACTGCTAATAAAAAAAATTATATCTTTAAGATGTTATAATTTTTTTTTTGTTTTTGTTTTTGTTTAAAGCAATGTTTGAAAACTGTATTAAACGAAAAAGAAACTTAAGTGTAATGTTTTTAAAAATTCATATACGCTTGTTAAGAAGCGAACCTGGCGAATACAGATTGTTCGCCAGAATCGAGTTCCTGGTCGAACTACCAATGTTAAACGGTCTTATTATTTCGCTGCTGTTGGTATAATACTAGATTATAATACTAGATCATTTATGGCCAGAAGGTGTTGGAACGAATACTTTTCGAAAATTTTCGAGAAAGCTGATTACAGGGGACATTAACTTAGACCGCCTTTGCTTCCGAGTGATCGATAGTACAAATAGATTACGTCGTATCTTGATCTGGACAAAAAAATAATGAGCTATCAGTCTATCAGATGTTGCACTGGGCACTAGTCAAGTTCCGTATCAGTCGCAGCACTAGTCTGGGAAAAAGTAGATAAATTGCCTTAAAGTCAGCAAGGCAACCTTTATCCATAGGCGGAACTAAATCTGTGTATTTGGAGTCAAGCAAACAATATTCACTTTTGGCGTTCCGAAAACAAAACAAATTATCGAAAATTTATTGGATTTTACAATTATGTTATCAAATTATATAAATGTATGTGCTCATTCTGCATTTTAATAAGCTACCTTGCTTGTTGTAGAATATTATGCCGTTGAAATCTTTGATTGAGTTTTTAAATCAACATTTTACTAGCTATAAAAGTTTGGTTGTAATAATCACCAGCACGATCCTTTAAAGTTTTGATTAAGTCGCCTGCTGTTGTTTGAATAAAAATCAGTGATAATCAATCTCGTTTTTGAAGTAAGTTGTCAATGTACTTTAACATTTTCATTTTCCCATTTTGTGAATTGGTCCAGTTCGTCATTAAGTAGCTACCGTCGACTCTATCGAAGCACATTATTTTACAGCAATGGGACATTTATCTTTGCCCTTCAAATCGTCAATATTGTGGAATGAGCTATCTTCAAATTAAATCACATTTACTTTTTTCTTCCTTCATCCTAAGTAATTCCTTTTTATACCAAAATTGATCATTTTTCTTTTTTTTTAAAGCTTAGTGATTGCTAAGCGATATTGCCAAATCTAATAGAGCCGCTAAATTCAAATCGCTAGCTTGAACACAAACTGGTGCTAGCAAGCTTGAAGGTTTTATTTTCTTCTACGCACCATTTTTTATCAATACATTTTTCGAGAGTGTAACTTTTGGGAATAAAAATGGATTAGTACCACATACATCTGACTTCTGAAATACAGATTTGTTGTGCAAAAGTTATTGGTAGAATGTGCTTTTACAAAAACGCAAGTTAAGTCGGTCGCGCGTAATTCGAATAAGTTATAAAAATTTCATTCAATTTCATGGTGTTGATAGCATAGTATTTAAAATTTTGGATTCACTTTATAAACGAATAGTAAGGCCACTACCCCATTTCAATGATAATGTCTGCTCAAATTTTTGTTTATTCATCGTTAGTGGATCAATCTGCTTTATACGCACAGCGTAGTTTTAATTTGTTGTGATAGTTTTATTACTAACTTAGGTTTATTTCTTCAGATTTCAAAATCATGTAGTTTTTGCCAAAGGAGCTAATTGCAGGTACGTAATAGTGAATTTTCTTAGGTGTAACCAAAATACAAGTATGAAGCAGATTACGTAGGAAAGCCATTTAACTTATGTGGGCTTACTATACATTAATTTGATGTATGATTGTAAACATGCAGAAGTTCATTAAGTGGAAATCTCTACATATAATAAAAGAGTCTGTCTGTGTGTCTTTCGTTCGCGCTGCGGGTAAGCTAATAGGAAATTTGGTACATAGGTGCATTTAGACAAGAGCCAGTGCACCTCGAAGCGAATTTTTCGAAATTCGAATTAGAATTTCTTTTATTTTATGTTTTGTGACGAAATCGCGTCATTTTGAGACATAATGGGCTATAGGAAAGAGAGATTTTACGCTACACTATATTTTCACACCGCCATGAAATGTAGGCACTTAGCTCTTTTACGAACTTAAAATAAATTTCGTGTTTCAATAAATCGATTAAATACGAATTTACTTAACAAAGTGAGCTTAACACCTTTTCAACGGGATTTTTTCTAAAAAAGTTTATTTTTAAAAATGTACAGTTTATTTTTCTTTCATTTTAGGACACGTTAAACTTTTATCCTTGCGGTTGCTTTTACAAAAAGAATTTTGGAAAAATGATAATATTTTGTATTTTTAAAATTTTTTTTAAATGAAGCTTCCGAGCACACTTCTCATATCTCACATCTTTAAAAATGTGATTTTGGCAACAATTTTCCTGTCTTATTGTTCTTGATAGATTTTTGATGTAATCGCATCATTTTTAATAGATTCATTCTTTTAAAAATATGGGTTTGGCAACAATTTTTCATCGTATTTCTTATGGCACTGTTTTTAAGAGATTGGCATATTTCATTGTCATTTTTATATGTATATCATACATTTTTATTGATCTTTTTTTAGATAAAGTTGTTCTGCAGAGTAAAGTTCTGCGCGGAATTTTTTGTTTTTTGAGTTTCTTTCACGTTATTTTTTGCTTATTTCACTATTTGTAAGATATTGAAAATTTTGCATTTTTTTTCCTTCAACGGAAAGTTGGTTAAATTTTTTATTAGGATAATTAATATTTGTATTAAGGGATATAGCTTATTTTAATGTAATTTTTTTCTCTTGAAAATATAAGATAAAATATCATTCATTATACTTTGCTTTTCGAATTTTTGTTTTTTGTATTCTTTTACGTTATTTATTGTTCATTTCACTGTCTTTAAAGTTTTGAATGATTTTTTTTTAGGAAACAAAGTTCTTAGCCTCCTTTATACCATTTGAGTTCTTAAGATTTTGCAAAGGGAAGTTGGTTAATTTATTTATTAGGATAATTAATATTTGTATTAAGGGATATTGCTTCTTTCATTGTAATTTTGTTATACGTAATAACTTTTTTTGATGAAGTTGTTCTGCAGAGTAAAATTCTAAGCAGTTTTTAAATTTAACGTTTCGTGTTCCCTATTTCATTTACAAATTTATCTTTTGTTGTTTTAATATTATTCTCTTTTAAAAACACATTATTTATTATTAGTATTTTTATTTTACTAAGTAGTGTTTTTCTCTGAATTCGAATAATATTCCTATTATCTTCCCTTATTTTTTTAAATTAATTCCTTATATTTATAGCGCTTATAAATCTCAAATGATAGTTGCTAAACTTATTTATTATAGATGATAATTTCTTTTTGTAGTTTCAAATATTTATATGTTTATTGTAGATTTCTTCACTTTTGTTTTAAAAAGAAATAATATGCATTTCTTCGAAAGAAATATAACACGACGTAAATCAGAAAAACTGCCGTAATTTTTTTAATCTTTTACTATGCTTTTAAGCATCGCTTCTGTAATGAATATTTAAAGAGGATTGTAAAATATTTAAATTTATTCTAATCTGTTTTTGCAATGTGTCCATTACAAATATAATAAAACAAATTTTATTATTTTTTGGGATTTTGATGCTAATTCTAACTTTAAAATTCTTCCTGCTGTTTTATGCGCTAAAACGAAAAGAATGGAGAATTTGTTTTAACATAATTAATTAAAGTAGTTTTAATTTATTATACAAATTATACATAGCGACGGAGAAAAATAAGATAACACGATATTTTATGCTGCGTAAGATTTTATTAGAATGAAACCACTTAATACAGACTTAAGTCGAACTTAAGCATGCTCTATCTAAGGAGAAATTAATTATATTTTAAATATTTTCCATGAATAAAAATTAAATTTAAGCGTTTTGTTTTACTGCATTCTCTGCCTTAGAAAAACTGGTGCTAGTAAGCTTGAATGTTTTATTTAATTCTACACACTATTTTTTATCAATACATTTTTCGAGAGTGTAACTTTTGGGAATAAAAATGAATTAGTACGATATACATCTGACTTCTGAAATACACGGGTTGGAAATGCGTTCTTTGCGTAGCTTCTGATATTTTTCAGTAACTATGTGGAAAGTAATTTACGGGAGGCGGCTAGCAGGAAACAAAAATATTATAGAGTTTACAAATATAAATACAATTTAAAAAAAAGTTAAGTATGTCTTCAGATCACACAATGTATATGAATAATAATTTTATTTCTCATTTATCATTAAAAAATAAAAACACGTCTGTTAAAAATTTTAAAATCCAGCTGTAATATTTCTAACTACTTCCTCGATGCTTATCTTAGTAGAAACATTGTTGCGTCTTATCGCTGAGACCAAGTGTGTAAATGAAATGTCCAGAGAAGGGTTAAACTCACTCTTTGTTAGCTCAAACTAAAAACACAGATGGACCCTTTCTCGGGTTTACAGAAAAGCCTCCACTTAGGCTTAAACTCAAGATAAGAAAATAACAAACTAATCTAATGTTTCTAAACTAACCTAACTAATCTGAACTGAACTTAGCCGAAGCTGTAGACAATTATCTAACTTAGTGGCTCATAATTAAATTAACCAGCGAATATCGGCAGGCACGTTCAATACGGCCGAGCGTAGTTAGCTTTAAACTATGAAGCAGCCTGATGGCAAACACGTGCCACTAAGGACTCTTAAAAGATGGTCCGCTGAAGAAAGCTAAACCTTCGTTTAAATACTCTTTCTACCTCATTTAAATGCAACGCGATACTAAAAGCTTATTCTGGTAAGGAATGCTAGCTAGGAAACGAGAATAGATTGTAAAGCATGTTTAAAAATTAAAATAACGTTTACACAGCAATATACGTAGCGTATTCGGAAACTAAGTACCGTTTCATTCTAGCGCCGTCGCAGCGCTTTGGTAGGCGTCTCGCGCATGCGCACTAGTCTTTCTTGTTCACTGACTTTCAATTGTCGCCCTGTGAGATTCGTGCCGTGATTAAATTTTTGAACGCGAGGAATGTTAAACCGGCCGAAATTTATCGTCAAGTGACAGAAGTTTACGGTGAATATGCCATAAGTGATGGAATGGTGAGAAAGTGGGTAAGAATGTTTAATGCAGGTCGAACAAATGTCCACGCCGAGCCTCGGAGTGGTCGGCCTTCTGTTGTCACCGATGATTTGGTAAGGAAAGTTGATGAAGCAATTCATGAGAACAGACGCTTCACAATGACAACTCTTTCAGAGGCATTTCCACAAATTTCACGTACTGTTTTGTTCGAAATTGTGTCTGACCGCTTGAATTATCGCAAACTGTGTTCCCGATGGGTTCCAAAAATGCTCACTGATGTTCACAAAACAAAGCGACTTGGTAGTGCCCTGACATTTCTCACGCAGTACAGTGGTGAGGGAAAAAACATTTTAAACCAAATTGTGACAGGTGATGAAACTTGGGTGTGTCATTTCACACCAGAATCGAAACAACAATCGATGGAGTGGAGACACACTCATTCTCCGAAAAACCATAAGTTCAAAGTGACAATGTCATCACAAAAAATCATGTGCACTGTCTTCTGGGATAGGAAAGGCGTTTTGCTTACTGAATTTCTTCCCAGAGGTGAAACCATTAATGCGGCACGATATTGTGAGACTTTAACAAAACTAAGGCCTGCCATTCAAAACAAACGAAGAGGAATGCTCAGTAAAGAAATTGTGTTGCTCCATGACAATGCTCGGCCCCATACTGCTGGTGTCACTCAATCGTTATTTCGACAGTTTCATTGGGAGCAGTTCGATCACCCGCCGTACAGCCCGGACTTGGCGCCGTCCGACTATCACTTGTTCCTGCACATGAAGCGCGAGCTTGGTGGCAAGCGCTTTGGATCTGACGATGACACGAAAAATGCTGTGGAGTCGTGGTTATCGAAACTGGCGGGAAGTTTCTTTGACGATGGTATACAAAAACTGGTCACTCGCTATGACAAGTGTTTGATCATTGGCGGAAACTATCTTGAAAAATAGTTTAAGACATGTATTTTCATGTAAAAATAAAATTGGATTCGAAAAAATTGTTTTACTATTTTTTTTTTCAAAACGGTACTTAGTTTCTGAATACGCCTCGTATATTAGCATGCAAACACTTAGAAAATTTACGTGGATCTCAAAAGATAAATATATATAAACGTGATAAAGAAATTTAATTACAATTTTTATTCTGCTGTTTAAATAATAATAATAATAATAATAATAATAATAATAATAATAATAATACCACAAATTATTTTTCTTATTGTTGTTGTTGCTATTATTATTATTACTATTGTCATTATGACTCTTAGGGCAATTTATGAGGATGTATTATTAATTTTGCTGCTTCCGATGGAATGATCTCGCCCAAACTAAGTTATCAATGAGTTAGTGATAATAATAATTATAATTATTTTTGTGACAAGTGCAATGAGTACTTATTCGGAGAAAATGGAAAACTCATAATTAGTAAATCTAGTTCCAAATGTCAGAATATTGCTTAGCATTTGCTTTATGTGACGAATGAAATTCATGTTTGATTAAGTAATTTAATTGGAAACGAAGAACCATGCCGTAGAAAGAATGTGGAAGTTAAAATAATTAATCAGTAAATGTTGTTGTATTTTAAGCTTTTGAAGTCAGTCAGAGCTAATCACTAAAGGAAAAAGTTATCAAGGACAAAAGTTAGAGAATCTGTTGATGTAAAAATTTGTCTATACTAGTCAAGGAATATATTCACTGGATGAGTTTCATCATCTTTCTCCCATAAAGTTGCGTACACATCATTGTCACTGAAATCAACTGCACGACTCTTATTCACATAATTAATTAAGTAATTATCAGCCAGTGTGAAAACCAAGCACTCTCTAGACGTTTAGTGCATTATTTTGTTTAATACCTCTAAAGAAATTATTCGAGGATTTTATAGTTTTCAGTAAAGTGATTTGCCGTCCTACCAAAATAAAATATCTGATGTGTACAGCATATGACTTCCCTGTACGGCCAATTAAATTATACACATTTTTTCTGCACTTTATTTAAACTTATTTCCTCTTTCATTAGAAATATATTTCTAATGCAGTTAATTCAGTTCTCAGTCCGAGACAAACAAAATTACATAAAAGCTCAGAAAATCTTCATTAAAAATTTTAAAATACGAAAACCCGCCCCCTAAAACATGGAATATAATTAAAATAGTTAAGAAATCAATTTTTGTAATTAAACTTTGTGTTCCTACGCGCACACAAGCAATTCGGCCAACGGATAGAAAGATAAAATTTTCGGTCCCCCGAATTTTAACTACATTTTTCCTCAGTGGACACTGAAGTTACTGCACCAACGGACTTAATTCTAATTACTAAGAAATTCATATGTAAACAAATTCCACCTCGTTAGGTTTAGCTCCAATTACACATTTAAATTGTTGACAGGTTGGATGAAGATTAATTAAAGTCACAGAAACATTAACCGAAACTTAACTACAACATAATTCAATCGCCTTTAATGCAGAAAATGTACAATTTTTCAACATATAATTAAAAAAAAGTAAGACTTCACAAAGCCGGGTAAGGGAATGGGTGTGCACTAATTGCTATGAAAAAGGTAGGCCAAGCTAGATGCTATAGCATTCCTATGTACAAATTTTCAATGGTCTGCGGTTAATCATTTTTATGCTATGCGAGATACATACATATGTGTTTATAGACGTCAAGAAAAAAATCCTTGTGAACAAATTCATTTTACAGTCCGTAAAATAAAGAAAATAATTTTGGTCCTTTTTTTCCCACTATTACAGTATTTTCTTTACTTCGTATAAAGATATAAAAATATTGCCACATAAATTGTGTGGCAAACGTGGTAAAATTACTCAGTGAAATAAATGTACTACTATATCTGCAATACCTAAACCTTTTCTTTATGAAATAAATATTTAATTCTTCACCCAGAAATAATTTATGATGAAATAATATCAAGGGAGGATTTTAATAGTTTCTTTTAAATATATTTTACCATATTCTGTGTCTTGATTTTCTGAAGTATTATTTCTTAAAGTAGCACAATCGTAAATGTTTAGCTTGTGCCTGTCTTAGGCGTTAGATACGGATCAGATTATGAAAATAAGACGTTACGTTAGATTCTTGTGTTTAGCTTCGGCTAAGTCATCTTTAGTTTATAGTTAAATTTCTTATTTGTTATTCTGAGTTCATGCCCAAGTAGATGATTTTTGTAAGCCCGAGAAAGGGGTCGACAGTTAATTTTAGTTTGAGTGAAATAAAGGGTAGTTTAACCCTTCTTTAGTCTACATTTTAGTTACTTGAACCCAGCGATAAGTCGGTACATAATTCACTAGGTTCCTTCACCTTTATCGTAGACATAAGGAATGAGGCACTCTACAATGTAATTTAGGATATGAGCACAACGGTGACTAACTCATGCTAAGACATCAAAAGTCGAATTTTTTAGAACAACTGAAAATAAAAATAAACGGCAGAAACACATAGCATTAAGCAGCTGAGAAATCTCAACAAAACTGTCTCAGAGAGAAGAGAATGAGAAATAAAAAACATTCCGCATATTATATTAAAGACAGAACTAGCCTAAGGTAAAGAGCAGCATAAAAAGTTTAGCATACTTTGTTAAAAGCAGTATGTGGTATTAAAATATATATATTTTAGGGAAAACATCATAATATTAAACTTGTTACTTATTATAAGGAATTAAAAATTAGTGAGTAGATAATTCTCGAGAGAAACTACTTCCAACAGAAAAATGTTTCTTCTGAAATAATTAACTTAAATAATCTCTTACACGAGAGAAACACTTTCCCAGTAAAATGTCTGGTTTAACTATCACAGTCATTTCATCTAAGTAATTTTCTCTAGTTAGTGTCAACTAAATAAGATATGTCTCTGTTTAACTCTACGTGCTGAAAGAATGACAAACGGTTTGTTTTTAGCCATGTTTTACTGAAATAATATTCTTAATTTGGATGTTTTTATTTGGACTGAAATCAGAAGCTGCTTTCCCAAACTAAAGCGCGTATTTGCATCCTTTAACGAAAATTTTGGTATTATGTGAAATGCTACTAGAGAATATTTATTTTCAAAAAATAAATATAATTATATAGTTATGCCCTTGCGAGTATGCTTGTTGTTCCGTTTTAGAAGATCATTATAAAAGTAATAATTTAAACATTAGTCACAATCAATCAATATATTAGTGATAATATTGCAGTAAATTGCTCTTTTCGACCGAGCTCTTCATAGCTTAGCGAAAAAGGCGTAGGACTCGGAACCCGTCAACGGCAAGATGCCTGATAATTGGTTTTTATGTAAATTTTCTTCTTGTTAATGTTATCTTATTTATGTAAATTTCCTTCTTATTCTTCCAAAACGTTCCAAGTATGGAATGTTTCAGCATGTTCACCAGCTGTATATAAGTAGATCTTCATTCAGATAGAGTTAATAAAAAGTCTTGAGCTTCGACTTGTACTTGCCTGTTCATTTGTAGAATCCCCTCATCTACGCGACAATATAAATCTTAGTTTTATTCCCTTGCTAAAATGAAATCCATTGAAATTATATAAGTTGGCTGTAAAAAATATAAAATAATCCACATTTAAAAACCAAATCAACTTTCTAAGAGGAAAAAGCATCGGATTAAGAGTCTGTAAAAATTAATAAAATTTTTAACGAAATAATTAAATATACAAATTTATTTCTGTAAATGTAATCGTATCTTCGAAACGTATTTCGTTATCTTAATTTTTAATTGTATTAAACTGTATTATTTCCAATATTTTACAACTTTTCTATATTATAACGACATAAACAAATAATTGTTAACTTGTAGGGATTTATATTTATTTTAACTAACAATTTAAAGTTTGAGTTTAGACCTTTCGTGTAAGCCTTCATTCCCCTAATTTTCAGTGCCAGAATAGTTAAATGTTGTAGCGTGCGGAAGGAAATGCAAATTTTCTACTTCGAAGGAAGTAGATAAAGGCCGAGTCTCGGTAGGAGAAAATGAAAGTTAGGCTGTAGCTGCCGTCTCTGCCGTAGATACGTTTACTTGTTGCTGGTTCAAGTGGCTTAATTGCATTGCTTTGCTGCCACTAGCGGGTTTAAGTTACAGGATCTCGCTGAGCCCTGTAGGCTAGTTTTATCACTTGTTAATATTTTAACTTTTAGTTTCAATTATCTGACTTTCACTTACCGCCTAAGCAGAGGCGAAGTTTGTTAGCGTCGAGTTGACGAATTGTAAAATTTAAAGAGTTACTAAAGGGTACTTTTACCCTTCTCCTGTGTAGTTTCCTGCTTCTCCAGTATACAGACAGAAGTTCATTCACTAGACTCTACAAACTGTTTTACAAATTAAGGTTTAAAACTAAATAAAACACAAAAAAAATTTTGATATTCAAAAATTTTCTCTTACAGTTATTCCACTTATGTTTCTAAAGTATTAAACTCATTGGCGCTAAAAATAAGAATATCCCATAGCTATTCGAGGAATACATTGGTCTTCAATGTCTCTTATTTATGTAATTCAGGTCTTTTGAAAATCAATTAAGAAACAATTAAAAAGTAGCTTAACGTTTCAAAGATTAGTTGACATCGTAACTGTGCTTTTCACATTTTAGCATGAAAAGAAAAGTACATTAGCTGACAGATGAAAAAGGAGTTTCTTTACCAACTTTACTTAAAAAGCTGTATTGTAATGCGCTTTCACTTACCAAATATATTATTTCTTTTGAATAAAAATTATACTTCATTCGACTTATATATTGAAGAAAACGCCCAAAAAACAGATTTTTAAACACAACGCTCTACCTATCTTACCTTATTGAGATTCGGCAGAATTTCTTATTCGAAACAAGACTAGTTGTCAAAAATATTCCGATTACACTTGTGATTCATTACCACGAACGTGCATTACTTCCTTCAAAGAGCTTATAAAAAGTGCACCTAATTACGGTCATTAATTATTAGAAAAGAAGGAAATATAATTTAGGAACATCGGTGCAGAAAGTTAAGGTTAAAAACAGACGTTAATAACTCCCAATGGAAAGCGATTCCAGACTCTAATTATCGTATTTCTGAGACTTTCTTCATTACTTAACATATTCAGCGAAAATATGTTCAGTATGCGTTTAAGCAGAAAGAACGTAATAATTTTCTTTGCTTTAGGCGCATGAATTGTCCAAAAAAAAAATAATAAATAAATATTTAACTCGCAATGCCATCTATCCTCAATTTTGAGAAATTCTTTATCACCGTGGTTTTCTTCAACCATTTGCGTGTTTTATGATTAGCATACATTTAATTTAATGCAGAATGTTACTTACCTGTACGTAGGGGGCGGATTGCCCTGAGCGACGCAGGGTAACTGAGCAGGGGATCCTTCTTCCGTGCGTACTTGGGCTTGGCTGAATGTAACTCTTGGCAGAGTGGAAGCGTGTGGCTCTGGAAGTATAAAGAACATCGAAAAACATTAACTAAGACTTTAATTACTAAACCAAAGTGTAGGGAAAAACTTCAAAGTTTGTTTTAAAAAGAAGACGAAGAAGAGTGTAGTTTCGAAAAAACTTTTCATGTCGATTCCCTGCTGTATGAATAATTCATAGTTCATTAACTCAATTTTCGTTATTAACCTAAATTAATACTAGCTCCAGATTTATTTTTTGCTATTTTATTATTTGAAAGGATAATTTAATTTGAATGAAATCTTGAGAATATTTTAGGGGTAAATGTGTAGAAGTTGTTTGAGAGGAAAAAGTTTATTTCGAAATATCATTTAACAAAACTTTCTGAAGAAATAGCTTTGTTGATTGAAATTTATTAATTTTATTTAAGAATGAAGCTTTATTAATGTTTTCTAATGGTATTAACGTAAGGAAAATTTATGCATATAAGCACTGTTTGGGGATTAAACTCAGATAAATTTACCGAGGAAAAAAGGATAAAATAAATGTTAAGAATTATGCGATAACAACAAGTTGAAATATCTCTGTAGTAATTTGTCATTACGATTCGGAAGAAACTTAATAGTTTGATATAATATTAGAAGTATAAGACATTGATGATTCCATCTTTTTATAATTAAATTAATTACCTTAGACATAATCGAAGAAAAAAAACTTTATAGAAAATAAACTTTATAGTTTAATAATAGTTTATGTATGGCAACTTGAAACTTAATTCAGGGAAAATTTCAAACTTGATTATTTTTAAGTAGTATTTTATGCAAAACCTTTCATATTTCGACATCTGTGTCGAAATTCTTCAAACTCCATGTTTTTTTTACATAATATTGATGGTAATTTAAGTTTCATTGCATTAACGGTAGTTTAAGTTTGAAATTTGCCTGGTTTAAACAGAAGACAACTCTTTGTGAAATCAAACGCATTGAATGAATTAAACAATTTAATATTAATATTTCTTTTCCAAATGAACTAAGTATCATATACAATGATTCATCTCAATGCTGGCGAAAATCAGTGATGATTAAAATACTAGCTCATTACGGATTAATTTTTAGTTATTCAGTTATTGAAAAAACCCTTATTATCGGAATGCAATACAAAATTTTCCTTCTTTTCTCGATAGTATTCTGCGTTCTGAAGACAGAATACTCTGCTTACTAAACCTGTCTACTTTTTCTCGTGTATATTAGAAAGAAAAAATTATTCTTTGCTGAGAGCATAAATAACTCTTCATTCCTATTGTAGTCAAATCAGTTCGATAAATTTTCTAATTAAAACTTATTGGAGCTTTTTGCGATAGTGTGTGAGAAATTAAATTTATTTTCATTAATTTATAATATTTTCTTCTTTCAAATTCGAAAACTATATCATTATTTTATTTTCATTTGATATTTTTGGAAAACATATTATCATAATATTTTTCACATGGAAACTACAAGAGTAGATAGGAAATGTGACCACTTATATAAAAAATAAAGAAGACTATCCAAGAAAGATAAGGGGATATTCCATAATGCATAGCTTCAATTGTACAATCACTACACGTCTCGGTTAAACCTTTCAAAGATCGTTTTGAACAGTGTTAATCAGTGGATGACGAGGTAATCACAGATTAAGATGGGAATTTATGTAGATGGATAATTATGATTTTGATTTAATTAGGAAAAATGGAGTACGAAAACTTTGAGACATTTACACATTGGTTTCTAATTATGATTCCAATATCTTTCGAGTAATAAAATACGTGTTTTTCAAAATGAAAGAAAGATTTATTCAATTTATTTTCCATGGAAAACTATAACTGTTCCCCCGCTGTCAGGCAGTAGAAGCATTTCATGATGAAAGAAGTAAAACAATCTAGGCATCAAACCAATTTTTGATGTACTCAAAAATACTGAACCGCTCTCGAGAAAAGATGCTCTGCATGGATCAAAACAAAAAGCAGTCTGAAGGAGCAATATCTGTTGAATATTAAAGATGGCGCAACGTATCCTAGTAATTTTCTTTTAGCATTTTTTGAACTGGTCTTGCAGCATGTTGGAGATCTCCGTTATGTTGGAAAAAACTTTGTCGTGCCTTTCGACATATGAGAAGGTTTTTTCCTACATTTTGTTGCTCAGATAGTTTACCTGTTATTTGTAACGTTAAGTATTAATTTTCTGACACAATTGCGACAGCTCTTAGTAGATTACACACTTTGGTACCGCCAGACGGACCTAGACGAACCCGGGTCTTTCATCATTTGGGATTTTGTAGTGAATACATTTTTCATCTCCAGTAAAAATTCAAAACGTTTTATTTTTTTTATCTTTGAAGTAGCAAAACCCATACCGTTTTCCGATGTCCGAAGTTATTTTCATTTATTTCACATTTCCTTGCTTTTGAACAATT
The DNA here is from genome assembly GCF_044657685.1 of Stegodyphus dumicola. NCBI lineage: Eukaryota > Metazoa > Arthropoda > Arachnida > Araneae > Eresidae > Stegodyphus > Stegodyphus dumicola. The sequence continues at coordinate 88,743,108 of NC_140772.1, read as the reverse complement.
CCCACATTGTGCAGACATTCGGGAATGTACACTTGTATCTAAAGGCGCTGCCAATTCTAATTATGCTTGGAAAGAATCTCCATTTAATGATGCTTCCAATACTTCTTCTTGAGGTTTTTTAGTGGTTTCCACGTTCTTTGTCATGCGCATTGAAATTATTGTTTAAATCGTCGAAACCACTCTTTACAACCTGCATTGAGTGAAGCATGTTTACCAGGCATTTCTAAATGCAAACATTACAACTCTTCTGCAGTTTTCTTTGTAATGAAGCAGTAAAGTAAATCTTCCCTCAAATGCTGTTTTTGGCACAAAGATCGATATTTTTAATTAGGGGAAAATAATTGCTTTTTACGCTTTAAACAAATGCCTGAGGCTAACAGGCTTATTAAAGCTTACTTTGAAGCCTCTGTAACACACATATTCCTACATTCATCTGCGGGCGAGAAGACTAATGTCATCTACTGCAAAAGGAAAGAATCATATTTATATACCCATTAGCTAATCAAGAAAATTAGGAATTTGTTAATATTTCAATCGATAAACTAGCTGACCTTACTTTCCTATTTTATAATTTTAGTCCAATTCGTATTACCTTATGTTTACTAATGTTTCTTTCTGTTTCTTAATACCTTTTTTTATTATCTTCTGTTTAATACAGTTTAAAATGTTCTAAACAAATATGAAGATAGTTTAACGGAATAAATATTTCTATCTTCAAAACTATTCCTATAGCCGTCGAATCTCTATTTTTGATTAGTAAAAAACTTTCTAAAATTTGCCTAACATACCTCACAGAGAAATGATTTACTGGATATATTCTTTTCTGTATTGAATATAATACTATATGAGTTTCTAATGAGTAACTATATGAGTAACTATGAGACACCACATACTGATATATTCCCTTGTTAATTATAATACTATAGGAGTTGCTAATAACCAGGTGACATTATTTTTCTATTTTATAATCTTTAATCAAATCTTACTGCTCTTTGTTTTTAAAAATATTATAAAGTGTTTTGAATTTGTATGAAAATATTTGTTATAATAAATTTCTTATAGTTCTATCTTCAAAAATGTTTCTACAGCTTCCGATTCTATACTTTTTATTAGTAACAAATCTAATGTGGACAATTCATGATGTCCATATATGGCCTAATTAATCATACACATTTTTTGCTGCATTTCATTTAAACTTATTACTTAAAATTTCATTATTAGAAATGTAGTTTTTCATTCAATTAATTCAGTTCTCACTTCGCGGCAAGGCAGAAATACATAAAAACTCAAAACATATTCTTTAAAAATTTAAAAGTAGAGAAAAACATAAATACCAAATACAATTAAAACAGTTAAAAAATCTTTTTAAAATGAAAATTGGAGTTTCTACGCAAAAAAAAGCAATACGGCCAACGGGCAAGAAAGCAGATTTTTCGGTGAACAAAACTGAAAATTTACTTCTGGTCCCACTCAGCAAAAAATCGCTGAACGTATAGAAACTGATTCACTATTCTGCTAAGTTTCAAATGTAAACGAATGACTGCTCCGTTATGCTTCGTCACACTTAAACAACTTTTGAATTGTTGATAATTCTACAGCTATTGCGTTCAAAAAACTAAAGGCAAAAAAAAAAAAAAAAAAAGCCTTAGCCAAATCAAAAGAACGACGTAATTCAATCACTTTCAAAGCAAAGAATGCACAATTTACCAACGCATAAGGATAAAAAAAAAAAAGCTCAATAAGTCGAGTAACAGAGTGGGTATATATATATATATAATTTTGGTACAGCCGATTGCAACCAAAAAAGGAGGTGCACAACTACATGTTATAGCAGTCTCATATACAAAAGTTCAACATTCTGAAGCTACTCATTTTTTAGTTATGCGACATAAATTTATACATATCTACGTACGTACAGATGTCACTGAAAAACTTTCTTCTGAATCCATTTTTAATCCCTTTTGGGAAAACAGAAACATTCATTCTGTCCGTACATACAGATGGCATGGAGAAACATCTTTCAGATGGATTCAAGAGCGGTCAAAATATATATTTTCGTTGAAATATGATATCCGAAATTTTTGCGATTACAATACTTCTTTTACTTCGTACAAGGAAGTTAATGTTCACGGAGATATGATGTACGGGATATATTCTCTTGTGCATTGAATATAATACTATAAGAGTTGCTAATAACCTCGTATATTATAAATAATACGAGAATAAATAATACGAACTCGAACTCATTTCATTTAGTATATAATAAAAAGATAAATGTTTTTTTTACCCTCACACCTCGAATATTTTAGCAACATTTAACATAAGGGACAAAGTAGTTAATGCTTTTTCTCATTATAGTAATTAAGGGATGAACAAGTTTTTTATTCTCTTCTTTAAATAACTTGTAAAGTGAATACTGTCATTGCAAAAGGCAGTTTGGAAACTCATAACATAAAAATGACATAGATTAACATAAAAATTTATCAAAATTTTCTTCTTATCTGTTAATTGAAACTACGTTGTATAAAGTTTGGACTACCATACAATAGCGCACTATTGCCAAATACGTAACACCTGGTTATGCGCTGACAAAAACACTCTATATGATCTGCAATCTACTGTTCACTTGTTTTTAATCAATTGCAATATTAATAAATGGTTCCAAAAATTGTATAAATTATACTTCAAAAAAGGCTTTACATAACGCTTTTTTGCAGCATATTTTGACATTATTTCTGAATTTTCTAATGTCTTCTGAAATGCTTTTGCAGTGGATATGTATTTTAACGCACCTGTTTATTTCTTTAATACAGCATGGGTGGTATGGTGATATGAAGCTGATATTAATCTCATTGATTACAAAAAATTTACTCAAGTATGTTCATCCTTTGCATGAAATCTATATAATGATTTATGAGGTGAGTTTTATAATAAAATAAATATATCATGTGTGAAATTGAATGAATTGCCTAAGACTAATACTTAAATTTGGAAGAAATACTATTAGTTACGGATAAGCATTGAGAAATTGCAAGCAGTAATTCAAACACTTATTTATGCAAAGAAACTGTATAATATTTCACATAAACTGCACATTGATTCATAATTATTATTGTTCTTGGAAATGCCTGCAAGTAATTCCATTACTGTAACTAATTTTCATAGGAAATTCATATGATTTAAATAGTTAATGTATGTTTCCAGAAAGCAGCAGAATTATTTAATTTTACATTAAACATCAGAAACGTTAAATAAAAATGGAGCTTTATTAATATAAATTAATCGTGAATAAAAACTAAAAATATTTCCTGAAATAAATATTCCAATTTCAGTTATTTTTTTTAAGTATCGCATTTATCATTATTATCATGTTGCTGTTGATCTGCTGCTGAATGTTTATGCAACTTAAATTTTAAAGAAAACGTAATTATTTCAGAGTAAATTATTGCAAGTAAACCGATACCGAGGAACATTCAGAAAGGAAGATCATTAAAATCCATTTCTTAAAGTTAGTGAAGATGAAAATAACATGAATAATGTAAACGAATGCAATAATTCAACCAAAAATGCTCGAAGAATTCTACTAGCTTTAACATAAAAAAGTCAAAAGAATTTCGACACTACTCAGAATATTTCATTAGTATTCAGAATACAGTTACTAAAAGAAGGAAATTTTTGGATGAACTTTCAGAAGAAAACTTAAATGCATATATGAAAGGGCAATAACGTTAAGAAATGGAAAACTATAATTTATTCTTTTCATGTGCATGTTTCGTGTCCATTAAATGCAAAGTCCATTAAATGCAAAGTTAAAGTTTCTTATCTAATTAACTTTTCAGTGGAATAGAAGATGACGCATATTTTCCATTACCTAATAATTCATATACGTAATAGTTTTCTAAAGGAATTTTTTAAGGAATAAAAAATAATTTTGGAAATAAACTGAAAAATGTGTTTATGAAATTTAAGTTCAAAGTAAAGTTGAGAAAGTTTCTCACATTTACAACAATCCGATTTTAACGTCTTCATTTGTTCGTTAGAATTTCCAGGCTATATACTTATAGTAAGAACTTTTAAATTGAAAACAAATCCATAGCAGGAAAACTAAAAGGCATTCAATAATAATTACATAAAAGATCATTAAAAGTAAGTGCAAAATGCAAAATAACTTCCATGCAACATATGAGGTCTTAACACCCTACTGAATACATGATGAAAATTTTAAGATTGTTAAACAATATACTATTTCTTAGCCAGAAAATCTTTTCAATCCACTAAGATAAAAAAGACACATTAAGGATCAATGGACGAGAAAAAAGAAATTCTCAAGGGTATTGATTTAAACAAAAACAGACCAAACCACAAAGTCAAGGCTCCTGTAATAATGGAAACTATTTAGTGTTTTTGGCAAGAAAGAATGGATGAGCAGAGTTTTGTTTCGATAGTCTTTATGTAGAACAGTCTCAAGAGTGACTTTAAAAAGGTAAAAATAAAACTTTCTCAGTTCTAAATGTACTTTCAGAACTCAACGTCTTATTCTGTATTTAGTTCATTATAAATACATTCAAAATATAAGTCATCTGATTTAATAAAAAAAATAAAGTCTCTAATTTGAACGAAATTTGCAGCAGTGAATAAAAATTAAAGTATGCCCAAGATTCCCTGGGTCATTTTACTTCCTTTTACTTAGTAAAGAAAATATTATAATCTCGAAAAATTTCGGGTATCATATTTCAACGAAAAAAGCCATTTTTATCTTTCTCGAATCCATTTGAAAGATATTTTTTACTTGAAATCTGTACGTACGGACAAATAAAAGACTATTTTCTCCAAAACGAATTGTAAAATGTATTTAAAATGGATTCAAAAGAGATTTATTTCATAACGTCTATAAGTACGTATGTATGTATCTCATACAAATCAAGAAAAAGAAGTCGTAGAAGACTGAATTTTTTATATATTGGACTGATATAATATGTGGTTGTACGTGTCCCTTTTCGTTGCAATCAACCGCACAAAACATATATATATATATATATATACACATATTGTATATCTTGTTACCTGGCTCAGGCTCAATTATTTTACTCAGTTCGAATTAAGGTTTTTATGCCTTCAGTTAATCTGCATGCAATAGTTATAGATTTATGAACAATTTAAAAGTTAAAGTGACGCTAGGCCTAACGATGGTGCCGCTTATTAGCATTTGAAACTCATAGTAATTAAATATCACGTTCTTAGCGCTTACACCACATAAAATTCGATTCAACAGCAAAATCATAAAATATTTAAAAACAACATATTTTTAGAGAATCATGAATGCGCACCAAATTTAGGGTCATTTTGCAAAAGTTAACTTCAAATTTGTGCACCGGAAAATTTGACTTTTTGCCCGTTGACCAAATTTCTTCCTTGTGCCGTAGAAACTCTTATTGCAATTCCAAAATAATAGTAATAATAATAGTAACTGTTTTTAACGATATTTGGTGTTAACGCTTACAAATTTGGTGTTTACAAACTTTAATGAAGATGTTTTGAGTTTTTATGTATTTATGTCTTTCCGCGAAATGAGAACTAAATTGATTAAATGAGATTAAATGAGATTGATTAAATTCGAGGAAATAAATTTAAATGAAACATAACAAAAAATGTGTATAATTTAATAGGCCGTACAAGGAAGTCATATGGTGTCGACATCTGATATTTTTTTTTTTTTTTAATATTACAAAAGAATTACTCCCCTCGTTTACAATGTTTGCGATTCGCAGATGTGCTGTCTTTCGAAATAAAAACAATTGCTATTTGATAGAAATATTTCTACAAGGTTTATGTGCAAGCGATCCAGGGAAATAAATGTAAAGCCAAGTATTGAATAAGTTAAGTTTGTATAAAAGAATTTACAATGAACGTGGTATTCATTTACAATGAAATAATACCATGCTAAGATTCGTTATATCGTTTGGACTTTGCGATTTTTTTCTTTCTTTTTAACGGATATGTTTATGCTTGCCTTGTGTTAAATTCCGAATTTGTGTCCTTGCCTTTTATTCTTTTTTTCAACTTAGGAGACGGTTTTGCTATTTACTTTTTCTACCATTGTTCTTTCGCAGGTAATTTTGTTTGAGTGTTTCCTCGCAGTGATTTCAGGATGCCTCCATTTGATTGTCCTCTCCCGTGTCACGTGATTATCAGTCAAATGCAGTTTGAAAATCTTTATGAAAACAATCCTCAAGCCTCATAAGTAAAATACACTGTTTATCATAAATTAAGGAAAAATAACAAAAATAGCGATAACTCCCTCAAAAATAATCAGACATCAGAAATCTGAGATAGCCAATTCGTAACAATGACCTCCAGGCATCATTTGCCTGCAGAACTGCGATGGAGAGCCATTGGGAGACTAGAGGCAGGACAAAGTCAAACAGAAGTGGTCAGATGGCTAAATGTGAGTCCTTCTGTGTTTCATAGACTATGGGGGCAATTTCAAACCACAGATTCGGCATCTAGGAGGTTCAACCAAGGACGGCCAACTGCTACGACGAGCGCCGATGACCGATATTTGACATTATGTGCACGCAGGAATAAAACCGCTACTCCGACTCTTCTTAGATCCTCCCTTGCTGCAGCCACCGGAAGGTTCGTGTCAACGTCAACTGTGCGTAGAAGGCTTCACGAAGCTGGTCTGTATGCGAGGCGACTAGCCATTTGTGTGTCGCTCATGTCACGACATAGGAGGGACCGTTTTCAGTAGGCATGACAACATGTCCACTGGACGCCTGATCAATGGAGGGCGGTTCTCTTTACAGATGAGTCCAGGTTTAGTCTAGAAAGCGATAGTACGCGTTATTTGGTATGGAGAAAACCTAGAACCCTGCATCATCCGTCAAACATCCGTGAAAGAGATGCATACGGAAGGGGCAGCGTCTGTGTTTGGGGTGGCATCTCTTTGGGTGGACGCACAGACCTCCATATCTTTCCAAGGGGAACCGTGAATGCTCAGATTTATAGAGATGACATCCTTGATGTTTATGCGCGCCCATATGCCGGGGCAATATGTGATGCTTTCCTGTTACAGGACGACAACGCAAGACCACACAGGGCTCTCATCGTAGATTATCTTCAACAGAAAACAATTATGCGCATGGAGTGGCCAGCTCGATCCCCGGACTTGAATCCTATCGAGCACGTTTGGGATGCTTTAGGGAGATGTCTAGCTGCTCTCAATCCGTCCCCTCAGACCCTTGTCGCGCTTGCAACTGCTTTGCAAGAGCAATGGCTCTCGCTTCCTGTGGAACTGATAGACCGCTTAATTGAAAGTATCACACATCGCTCTATGTGCTGTATTGCTTCTAGAGGCGATCATATACCATATTGAAGTTACTTTTCCTATAGCAAATTGACACCTTTGATTTGTTTATTTTATACATGTTCTAATTTCTATACTACCATATTTGTCTGGTAATTTCTTTTTATGTTATTTGATACCTTACTATGTGCTTTATATTGTGGGTAAGTTTCATAAAATTCTACATGTAATGTTTTCAGTAATCGTGATTTTTGTGATTTTTCCATAATTTATGATAACCAGTGTATTTTGTGTTTTAGAGTAATTAATAGAATATTGTTTTAGGCATAGTAAAATTTAGCCCTTTTCCCAAAAATAAATAAAATAAAAAAGGTGAAATTCTTTTTCCTTAGTTTAGCTCAAAACGCTCATTTCTGTATATACTATAAAACATTATAAATAAGCCATTAAAAAATTACATATCTGTAAGCAATAGTTCCTGAGAACAGATACATCGGGTATAAAAAAATTAATATTTGGAGAAAACTGAATTTTGATATAAAAATCCACATTTATCAAAGCATTCGGTGATAAAAACTAGATTTTTTACACTTCTAAATTTCAGACAGATTAAAATATGGTGTTTTTAGAAAGCTAAAATGTAGAGAATTTGAATATGCAAAAATTCCAAATCACCATTTTTTCCAGATATTCCGCTTTCAACACCTCTTAATCTCTCTAAAATATAAAATTAGTTAATTTTTCATTTCTTTAAAAAAAAGTCTTCCCTTTGCCTTTTTGTAAACATTAAAAAATTGCCAGTTTTTTTTATAATAGAAGAATTTCCTAACTTTATACATTTTCGCGTCGCAACGAATTATTTAATTTTCCTTTCATCCTTATTCCTTTCGTAATATGTTACTTTCACGTACGCATTTTCTGAGAATGGTATTCACAGTCATTCGTAACACTTAAAATAATTTAATAATGCTCTAAGTGCCTAAGTAAAAGCTACTAATGTCTGATTAATAAAGAAATTTATTGCGCCATTTTTGAAGTTGAAAAAATATGCCCAAAAACCTATTATAATTTAACCAGGTTTAAAGGAATGAAGGATTTTATATTTCTAACTATTTTGTTTTGATTTTAATGACTGCTTTAATGAATGATTGTTTTAATAAATAATACATTTCTATGAAATAGACTTCATCAAGCCAATTTAACCAGGTTTAAAGGAATGAAGGATTTTATATTTCTAACTATTTTGTTTTGATTTTAATGACTGCTTTAATGAATGATTGTTTTAATAAATAATACATTTCTATGAAATAGACTTCATCAAGCCGCAGATATTGTCCATAAATTAAAATCTAAAACAGCTGGCCGTCAGATAACTTGTGCTGTAAAGCAACGCACACAAACGCAACTTATATGGCGTAACTCGATCTAAACGCAGATAGTATCGTGTTATAAGGGAAAAACACCAACAGTAGCATGAAGTAAATCGCTGAATCTTCAGCTGAACCCAGAATGAAAAATTTATATGTTTAAAAAAAAAAAAAAATAGGAATACTGATATGCATTATACATATCAAGAAAAAGAGAGGCAGGTAAGAATTCTGCCATAAGATTTATATAAATTAACGTAATATTTTGTATAATTTGATATGGCTTGGAATAAAAAGATAAATATATACATCTTGCTTAAACCAATAAAGCCATGCCAAAGGAATCTCCCGCCTCACCTGATTAGATTCCTACCGAAGAATTTGATTCACTTCCGAAGTGTTTATCGCTTATCCGGTAAAGGCCAGACCTTCACTTCAATAAACACACAACTTCCGGATCAGTACCTACTTATTTCATTCATTGGCAGACTTGAGTCCAGCCATATAACCGTCACATTGACTGCAACTTAATCTTATATTTCCCAACAATACATACTTTCTGAGAAGTTACTACGCTCTCTCACATTTTCTCTCTTCCCAGGCCTCCAAACAAACACCATTCCCCAATCTATTTATTTCATTAGAACCCTGCTCAATAACAATTTTCTCTCTGCAAACAAGAAGCCACAGGATCAACTTCGACAAATCAGCTTAGTTCTGGAAAAGACTGATTAACCCTAACCTGTCTAGCGAGAAGGATTAAATTAAATCTTCCCGCTTGCTAGTTTTAAGCATTGGAATTGGGATATTTTTCATTTAAATAAAACAGTGGTACCTCCTGTAAATGTCACAGAGACTAATACGTTTATACATAGTTTGCGTATTTTGAGGCTTTAAGATTATCCGGCAAAGAATATAGCGAAATAAATTTTAATCGTATCTAATTGGATTGAAATCTGAAGTGGCATATTTAGTTAGAATATAAAATTTTCCCGGTCTTTAAGGATTCTGAAACAAAGTACATTTAAAAAGATGGTAGTAAATTGGCATTTCATAAAATCAGCCAATTTGTCTAACATCTAGATTTTTTATTTATGGATTTCAGTTTAACACTCATTTATATTACAAAGCGAAATGAACGCAGATTGATGAAGAGATTTAGTTCAAACTAACTATAAAGAATTAGTGAAATTATCAAGTACTGATTAATACTTTTATTTAAAATTAAATGGCTCTAAAAATTATAAAAAATTTCAGGATAAGAAAAACATCAAAGTTCAGAATATAAATCAGTTAAATTCCTTTGCTCTAGCTATTGTATGTTCGGTACATAAGCTCGTGCAGTTCTTCACTGGTTTGCCGCTTTTAACACGCTATGATTTTATTAGTATAAAATACACTACAAAACAATACAATACACAATGAAAACACACATACGCTACGTCATAAATCAATAATTATTCATTTATCTTTTCAGGAATATAATCATCGCGTTTGTCAATGACCGGCTGACAACATTCAAGTAAGAGTTCAATGCCTCCTGTAGAAATATTGTGGTTTTAAGTTGAAGCCAGTGCTAAGAGAAGCTTCATCATGAAACATTTGTCCCTGAATGTTGTTAGAGAGAGACCGGTAAAGATGGTAATCAGAAGAGGCGATAAATATGTTGGAAGTTTTCAATTTTTCTGTACTAGAATTTCCACACTGATTAGCCTCGAAAATGATCAAACCGAATTTTTAACAGCATGCAAGCTCCTGCTCGGAGCCATGAAATTCCAAACTGAGAGAAACAGATGAATAACGAAAAACGAAGCTTTCCCAGTGCAGGATTGCCAACCCGATGAAGAGCGATAGGGACTTACGTAGCGACCTAATAAAATTGCTGCATGATACTTGTAGAAATTATGTATGTTTCCAAAAAGGGCAAGAAAAATATAGCTATATTAAATGATTTATTACAGCAAAACACATCAGTTCTAACTGTCTTGAAATGGATGCATGGGGACCCCCTTTTACCCTACCATAACTTCTTGAGAGGATTTTCGGATCGCCATCTATTTAGAGTGCACCCATGCCGCAAAGACACTATGCATTTACAAACATCCATGCGTTCTGCGGGATTCAAACCCTGTCCCTTCGGAACTGCAGTGGCTCTCCTCTAACCAAAATACCGTCTGGGCGGCTGTGTCATCAGTTTAATTTTAATTAATGAAATATTCTGAATTAAATGCAACTTTCATCTCGGGATGAAATAATTTATGACAGTAAATATTTTGCGAAATAGCATTACAAAATATCTAGTTTGTAAGTGTTCGGAAAAGTAAGTGGAAAGTTGTATACTTGATTGAAAATCCTTTTCTCCGCGAGGTGATGTACAACACTAATGTAAATTCTCATAATCCATCATCATCTAAAAATTTCTGTTTTCTAGCGTCACATTTCCCCACACGTTCATTGATTTTCCGCATTTCGTTCTAACTAAGAATTTCTCCGTTGAAGTGAAAGAATAAGGAGAAAAAAGAAAAGGCGCAAAGTAAAAAGTAAAGAAACCTAGACTAAGCAAAATGTTAACGGCTCTAACTCCCGGACTTGATCCACCCACATAATTTTCGAGCCGGACCATAAAGCTAAATTTATGTTAGCTTATTTTTATTTAAACTCTCATAATGGGAAACCTCTTTCTTTTCTGGCTTTACAAAGCTACGATGAAAATCTCCCAGGCAAAGATTTTATGGCTTTCTGAACAGTTTCCTGCGATTCATAAACCGGAATTTTACGGCTCTGAAAGACTGCACTTAATTAAAATAAATATCTGCGGATGTTTTGTTGATGCTACGAGCAATTCGGCTTAGAAAAAAATTGGCTGTAAAAAGTACGTAAAATGGAGTTCATTATTTATCATGGTAAGGAATATAGAAGCAAAACGCTTGTTACGTTACCTACTTCGATGCGTTATTTCGGATGTTTTGTTCATTTTAGCTGCACTCTTTTAAGAAACGTAGTCTCAAATTGTGCTTCTGTGTGACTTCATTAGATTCCTTCTTCCGGATACATAAGCTGTGTAATTCGTATTTACATATACACAAGCAAAATTTGAAAAATAATGGTCAAAATGTAATGATCTATGATGTTAAAAATTTACTTACTCTGTGGAAGATAAGTAGATTATAGGTCATCACAACAGGACCACACAATTTCTGTAAAATCTTATAAAACAATTTCTGGACATATACTAGTTTGTGGCATTAAGCACTCGGGAGGATTTATTTAAGATGTTAAAGAAATAGCCTGGGGATGCAGTAACTAGGATTTCAGATCCTGCTAACACTCCGTATGCTGTAGATGGGGCCTAGATAGGATGACCTGAGAATATACTAGGATGTGACATTAAGCTCTCAAGATGAGTGTTTAGGAGGAAAGTGGGATGATTAGATGAGCAGATGATATTACAAGTAAATAAATTGTACCAAATTATTCGTGATCACCTGCTATGCAAAATAACGTTTCTCTTCGTAGATTCTTATGAAGACAGTATTTATTCATTTTCATGAAATGCATGTACGTTGTTCAGGACAGAATCTGGAGAAAACAATATAATCAGTAACTAGCTTTATCTGCTCATTCCTTGCAATTCTGTATATCTCATGGTGTGTAGTCATTGAACTTTTGGATGCTTTCACAAAAACTGAATTTATTACTCAATTTCTTAAAGGTAGTATATCCTTAGGAATCACTTCCAACATGTAATTTCTAGCTAAGAAAATTGTTGGCAATCAAAAGTTTGCCAACGATAAGGAAATTGTTGGCAATCAAAGGCAAGAGGTGCTAATAGGTAACATAATTTCGTTACTTAATATAGTTTTTCTCTAGACTTCAATCATGCATTTCATTCAGAAAGTAAATTTTATAGTGGAAAATAAATATTCTGTTACCTTTCTTTCAAGTTAAAATTGCTTTGTAATTACTGCCATCCAGTTAAAACGCTAAGAACATGATATTTACAGGAAGGCCCTATCCGACATTTATCTTTTCCGAGAAGATGGTCGACCGTTTGCTGCTCATTTTACTCGTAATTGAAACATCCATTTTCGTCAAAGTTTTTTACCATTTAAGTTTTATATCATTCCAATAATATCCATATTGCTTACCGCTTTTCAACCTTTGGACCCAAAACAGTATCAGTTATCAGCTATAAAATCTCGAATCAAATTTGCATTTAAGCCTATTTCTTTTAGAATACGACATTTTAAATAAAACAGTTGAGACATGTTAGCAACCATTGCCACGAGTTACTACTTTGCAGGTCTAGTGAAAAGAACTAAAAACATCAGTCCAGAAACTTCAAGGAGTATTTGGCACTTTATATTTTACTAACACAGCCTATAAGACTACAATAATATCAGCTCATTCCGTCTGGAATAAATTCGAGAATAAATGAATCAAAGAACAGCAGTTTTTAACTCTTCAGGTACTTGCTGGAAGGCGAGTATGTTAAAATATTATTAGCTTGTTGATTAGATTTTTCATTAGGTATTTGAAGTAAAATCCAACTGCCGTGGTTTGAACTGGTACCAATTCATTATGAACTGATAAGGCAAAATTATCTAAATTCAGTTCGTGATAGTATCGCATTTCCTCGAATATACACTACCTAAAATCTCATACATGTTATCTTTTATGACAGAAAAATTATCTAAGAAAATTTATTAGCATTCATTTGAATGAGATTTTACATTAATAGCATCAATCTTATTTGAAACAATCTTCAATTCATTTAGAATTTATAAATAAAAAGTGCCTAGAAACGCATAAACATTTGACAGAGACAGTCGAGGGAATAAAAGAGCTAAAGCTTCGTTCATGTTTTCTTTTATGAATGCAAAATTGTTTAGACTATTTCTTAACGCAAACATATTTAAATATATTTTACATGTGTCACAGAAAGCATAATATCCCAGTGAGATTAGTCCGTTATTTATTCCTTTGTTACTGATAATGCAAAAATATATATATCTTTCATACCTCTTTAAATCTATAACGGTATTTCCTGTAAATAAATTTATTTGAAATTAATGGAATTCAAATGCATTAAGAAAATAAAACAGAATATATTTTGAATCAATGGACGTTCTTTAGACAAGGCATTTGCGTATTTACTACATTTGTTATCTCTGAAATGCAAATATGTCAAAAAGATTGGGAAACAAATTGGAGAATTTTAGAGTGATGCGAACAATAGATAAAATTCCTTGAAATTTTATTTCTCCCTGACATCCATAAAAAATCATTTATTGTATGTACATATATATTCTTTGTTTATGTGCTTTTAAAGTCAGTCACATTCTTGACTGAGAGAAAATCTTTTCCCGCATATCTATTTACTTTCCTAAGCCTTAGTTACTGATACCCGATAAAAGGCAGACTCGCAAAAATTTCTGGAAGGCAAAGGCAGAAAGGCAGGGGGAAAAGTACTAATAAAGAAAGAATCTATTCATAGAAGTCTTGTTTCGAACAAAGTTGCTGAAGGAAAATAGTTTTTCAAAATATACTTTTTTCAGCCAAGATTCAAAACTTTATCTGAACTGAAAAAAATTGTTGAAAGGAATGTTGCAAATGTTGATCTAAAATTGTTTTGTCCTCTATCCATATTGAATGCAGGCATTTTCTTCCTTTCTTAAAAAATAGAGTAAAATGAAATAAATATATAAAACTCAGCTTCTCTCTTTTTTACTCGAATTTTCGTCACTTTTCAACTGTCTTCATTGGGGAAAACGTTGGTAAAATGACCATTTTTCAGTGCCCTCTGTTGTTAAAGAGAACTTACATTTCATGTAACATCTAAACAATAAAATTCATATTTATTATTGATGTTCTTGGCATATTAGATGTTTTATCTTGGAGGTGTTTTGAAAATATATTGTGACCTTGTCAGGAACCGAACCAGGATCTGCAAGATTGTACGGAAGGAATGCCTAGTGCCTTGCATTCTCTCTCCTAAGAGGATACCCGCCGTTTATCCATCCAAGTTGGTGATGAATTGTCGTCCACCAGTACTATTTGAACTCACATTCTAGAAAAATTACGATAATGAGAACATAATTTCTTCAAACACTCAGCCAGCCCAATTCTGTAAAACGAATGAGAGGGTTTTTGCAGCGAAATTTCTTGAAATATTAAGTGTTCCTCATTGGGAACGAAAAACTTTTAGAAAGTAGCCAACAGCTTATCACACGTGTTAAACCTTGTACATACGTTAATAACACTATTTAGGGTTAATTGTATCCTACTCACCAGTAATTTGTTCAACAAAGGTAAAAAAGTGCATCTAAAATTTCATGACAGGAAATAGATTGATGTTAATGGAACATACAGTTATTTAATAAAGGTTATTTCAAATTTCGTTTGTATTTTACTTATTTTACGAAAAAGACGTAAAATATTTTTTCTGATTTCGATGCAAATATTTAATTTTATTCAATAATTAGTCGCTTTTAGTAAAACTAAAAATATATTTTTATGTTCGTATTAGTAGCATTTTCAGTGCTTAATAATAACATAAAATCTGTTTTTTAGGAATCTAAAGAAATGGACACATTTAAATATAATAAAAATGTTTAACTACAAAACTGATTTAAATATAACAATTTTTATCGCTAACACACGCAATGTTAAGCGTTTAAAGCTCTATAAACCGTTAATGTTAATGTTAAGCGTTTAAAGCTCTATAAACCGTTAATGTTAGTTAAATGTTAAATTTAAAAACTGTTGTATGCGTACGAGTTCGTAAAGACTGAATGCATACAGAACCGATAATAGCTTGATAAAATGTATTTTACCGAAATTTTCAACATTTTCATTCTTACAACTCTTCACAGTATCATACAGTACAATTAGTAAGTGCACATCAAACTACTTAGAACGTTAAGCACAACGCAGCTGAAGAGCGAAGCTCAATCGTACATATTTCAGTACTCAACTCACGCTGAACAACAGCTGAGAGCTGAACACCAGCAGATGCTCTCTATAGTCTTTATATAGTTTTCACCCAGCCACCGAGATATATTTAGTACTTTCTGCTTTTCGAAATTACTGGAAGGCATATGAGGGCCGAAATACGGTTACAGCTACATAGATAATCAATTACAGTGCTTATTACAGATATACAGGAACCGGACTCCAATGTCGCCAAATGATCTGCAAGTTTGGCGACTTTTGACAACTTCGCACCAAATTTGGCGACAAAAATTAGTTGCCAAAACCACTACCAGCTTTGCAATATCTTCTTAAATAAGCGAGATAACCATTTGTTCAATGTTATATAGATTTGCCCCTGTATTCTTATTTTTCTGCCAGAGCATCAATTTTCTAGATTTTGATGTTACATTATACAGAAAATACAATACTTTCGCATATAATTGCATTAAAATCGTCTATCTATGTACGAAATTCGTAACAATATAATATAAAATAATGTAATGTAATAAAAAGAAATTAGAGTCTATGAAGTTATGATGCCGAGCTCCCCACACGCTTGAGAAACTAGACAGAGCGACCATTGGGAAAACCCTGCAGTTAGGTGATACACGTGCATACATTCGTAACTGAGCATGAGCCAG
Organism: Stegodyphus dumicola; assembly: GCF_044657685.1. Lineage (NCBI taxonomy): Eukaryota > Metazoa > Arthropoda > Arachnida > Araneae > Eresidae > Stegodyphus > Stegodyphus dumicola. The sequence continues at coordinate 88,726,819 of NC_140772.1, read as the reverse complement.
CTTCTTTGGACCCCCCCTTCCAAGTATCACTTCGCGTATCCCATTTTGAAGATCACTGACCTAACGCATAACTCAGTTTCTTTCCCATCCACTGTATTCACAAGATCCTGCCTAAGTAACACCTTTTGTATCAAGAACTAAAGCAGCATGTGCTTACGTGCTAAAGCAACGTCCTATGACGTCCTATGACGATTTGCTTGGTGCCACTCAGGAATGATAAGAAGACTGTGACAAAACATTTTTTATCCTGGAATCCGACGCTTGAAAACTCATTGTGATAGAAAGGTGAGAAAGTAATTTTAGACCGTTTACCTTCTACATGAGTGTTAAGCTTGAAAGTTTATGGCCACTCCCTGAAATACAACTGAAGTAAAACGCAACGCATAAAAATGTCGATTTAGTAATCACATGCCTTTCTTCTGTTTAACTAACAGGAATAAAGTACTGAAGTTGATAGAAAATAACTATGGCATTTGTTGAGAGAAGTATCTCTATCGGTCGAAGTTTCAATTTTGATTTCAATTTCCATATAATACTAGGCGAATAGAATGAAAAATACCAGAGACGATTAGCGAAGGTGGCTGTTTTTAACCTCTTAAATCACACATTATTTTCTAGAACTAATGGATTTACATCCGCTACTGCCATAATGTTATGTTGTAACAGTCGCTTGACGTTTTCTAAGAAGAAAATGCATATATAAGTACAGTATACAGAATACATCTCTTGAAGCCTATAATGCTTCACAGCAAATGTTCACAGAAGCTTTACATTTGGTAAATTAACAGCATTATCTCTCCATTTCTTACATTCTCATAATATAAATACATTTAACTTCCAGAGAGCTAAACAGGTTTGTTCTGTTTACTATACCTTCCAAACACATTATTTATTTAACATTATTATGGCCCCAATATTGCCCTAGTTAAATATTTGCACCTCACTCTTTGGCAAACAATCTGTTCTGTTTAAAGAAACTACTAGCAAATAACTTTATAACTTTATACATGTAATAGTTGAAAGAGTAATGTTTGCAAAGTTTACTTCCCAATATTTGATATGCATTATTGATAAATTACAGTTTCTATGTTGAAATGAAGCAAAGAGATCGTTAAATTTTCGAGACGAGCTCAAAATTTCAAAATGATTTAATTAATAAATTCTATTACGTGCTTTGAATTACTGATTGATGTTTTTGTTTGTATGCCACTGTTTCAACGCGTATTTAGATTTTGAATAGAAGCATTGTTTATACACGTAATGACGAGTGCATTTGATGGCAAACATTTAAGGCAAATAAACTGTTAGCGCTAAATATAAACTAATTTCACCCTTTTATAGGGCAAACAAATTCTGGATTAATTAGATTTTCCTCGCCTTTATAACTGCGAGCAACAATAGATATTCTAAATAATTAATTATGAAAATTCTAAATAATCTTCAGTTTGTAGGACCAATAAAAATCAAAACAATCCTTTTTATGTCTGTAAAAAACTATGCGTCATTAAAAAAATTAAGCATCTTTCATTCTGAACTGTGTTTTATGCCATTAAAATTCAATTAATTTATCTCATGTCAAATAGGTTCATGTGAAATTACTTTCTTGATTTTGAATCAGCTGCAATAAAAAAAAACATCGTATGTTGCCATTAGCAGGGTATCTTAGTTGTAATGTATATTATTCTGAACAGTAAAGAATTAATAAAACAATGAAATGAAAAAATATTATAAATATACAGTAATTATAATTACAAATATACAGTAAAGTTTTATAAATGCGTACGTGCATGCGTACGTACGTACGTATGCGTACATACGTATGCGTACGTACGTATACGTGCATGCGTATACACATGTATGCATTCAACGTGTAGACAGAGGATATATGTATATACATTTTGTCTATTGAAAAAAACATTTTCAGTTATGAATCATAAAAATAAATTATAATATTTGCTTACAAATGAATACCAGTGATAATGCAGCATTAATACTATCGGCCACAATCTGCTCAAAAGCTCTGCCAGACATTTTTAGAAAATTCAACTAAAATTTAGCAGATTTTAATTTAGCAAAATATTCTTACTGTTAAAGAACAGACATGTTGCATAATTTTTTATTTCTTTTAGATGGAGTTTTCTTCAAGTTTGAGGCTATGGAGTGTTAATATTTTTGGACGGCGAAAAAAATAATTTTGATGAAATTATACGTTTAAACTTAGATAAGGCATAATGACAAAGAATTTATATAAAAAATAACACGTTTATCACTTCTAATACGAGAATATTTCAGAATTTAATTCAAGGCTATTCTCTCTCTCTCTCTAGCTCCGAAAAAAACATTTGCGCTGAAATCATGATGTGAAGAGCTGGGGTTAAGAAACGGAAGTAAAGCTTTAGGTTGGGAATAATTAGTCGATTTTCCTCCCAGAATGCATAAATAAATAATTATTTTTTATTTGCACAAGTGTACGGCTCTGTATTTTACATTGGTAGTATAACATTTAAATAAAATATTTTAGCAAATTAGGGGATCATACCTAAAACACAAGAAAGTAAATTGCTATTTTACAAACCTTCGTTAGGTTAGCATATAAAAAGAATATGTAAACTTTTTTTATAAGAAGAAACATAACGATAAAAAATCTAAATCTGATGTAACGAATGCCATTAATTTACAGGAAAAATATTGTGTCCAATTAAATGAGTTTCTTCCTAATTATACAAAATTTTAACAGCAAATTCCAATGAAATACATATAACGTTTTGGTTAAAAGCAAGAAATAAGTGCAAAATGCTATGAGATTTCATTTCCGGCATTTTGTATAGGAATTAAAGGCATTCACCAGAGCCCTATTGTAAGCTGATATGATAGATTAAGATAAATAAGCTGACAGCTAACTTATGTCGTTATTAATGCCCTCCGAAAATCTTCTGTTTCTTGGAGCGTATCCCAAAAGAATACAGCAAGTGGAACCAAAAAGGCATTTAATTTTTTTTCTTTCATTAGAGCAGTCATTTCATATAGAGCTATTTATTTGATAAAACTTGGAAAAAAATGCCTTAAATGTGCTAATGAAAAATTGCAGTTGTACATTTACGACGATTATCATATTTTATGAGAGAATTAAATGCAAAAATGAAAAGCTAATGAAGCCAAAGTAACTTTTTTGCCTACTTAATTAGTCTGAAATAGGAATAAATATCTCCAGAAGTTTGTGAATGAAATTTTCTTAGCGCATGGGACAGAAATGAAGGCAAATTTGCGATCTTATTTTAGAACGCTTTAATGTTGTAGAACAAAAACAAGAGAATAATAAGTGACTTTGCTGCTAACAATTAATACAACAATAATCTAAAATTACACAAATAAACTTTATTTGTACAATGCATTTGTGAAAATATTTGCATTTTTGTGCTTATGGCTTGGTTTTTAATTACTTTTATATTTCTAGGCATTTGTTTTAATTAATTAATTATTTACCTACTGAATTTTGTACAGTAATTTGATGTTTATTTCATAAGGCATTTTCTCCTTCCTTCCAGCATGCCTCCGTGGTATAACGCTAGCACACTCGGCGCGTATTCGAGAGGTCCTTATTCGAGTCCCGGCGAGAACACTGCATAATTTTCACGTCTCCTGCTTCAAAATAACCGAATGATTCTACTAGAACCCAAACTAAAAGGTGGTAGTCAATAATTCTTCGCCACCATGATTTGGTGAGTGAGTCCTCTAATCCCCAGAAAAAAAAAGAAGGTATTTTCTTCCTCATTCCAGCATATCTTCGCGGTGTAATGGTAACACACTCAGCGTGTATTCGAGAAGTCTAGGTTCGAGTCTCGGCGATGGTATTGCATATTTTTCACGTCTCCTGCTTCATATTAATCTAAAGACTCTACAATTTCATATTATATTTAATAGTACTGATTGTATTTCTCTATGTTTAAATATGTATTATTTTATAGGGTTTTTACTTCAAAGTCGATTGTCCTTGGAGTTGTCGGGATGGCTCAAGTAATTCTGGACACATGGATAGAAATACTAGAGCTTGGCTGGGAGAAGACGTGGCTAGTAAAGTCGCACAATGTGCATGTTTGTGAGAAATTGTAAGTCATTCAAGTCGAGATTCTCAGTATAATCGTAGTAAGATAATAAGGACGAATGTTATTTTGGCAAAGTCAGAACTAAGTGGATGGCAAGACTTATTCCGACAGGCGTGTGAAGAAGATCGTGTAATATTTTGTCGCACATACCCGGTGTAGAGCCCAGTTACAAATCTCTTAGAAGTGTTGAAGAAACTCTTCAAGTAAAGTAAATTTTCATAATGATATAGCAATTGTTACTGTGAAATGCACAAATGTTTACGTTGAATCAATTAAATCCCAATTTATTCCTAATAGAGATGCTTTGCTAGATGCTTTGCGGTTGCAGATGGCTACGTTGTCGATTAACCGTTTTCATTTCCTCCTTCGATGTTTGACGTTCGATGACATAGTCATCATGCGAGAAAAGAATTTGATAGATTAATCTCAATAGGGATTGTTTAAAAAATACTTAATAATTTTCATAAAGTGTGATGCATTTCTGAGTATTCTGAGTATACTGATATGAGAAACTAGAACCATTTATCGGAAGATGCTAGTTTTGCCAGTTCATCAATACATTAAAAGTAAATCAGCGAAATATAGTATAATTATTTTTCCATAGTGTAATGCCCTTGATTTTTATATGTTTAATCTATAGGTTTACGTCGGAAAGCAACCTAACGGACTTTTCAAAGTAGGCAAATAAACCAAATGGTGTCATAAAAAGACTTATTTTCACAATTAATCAAAATGGTCTTAATGAATCTACGGAAAACAGGTTCAAGAATTTTTTTGTAGGATTAGAATCGCTCGAGAAAAAAAATTCGAAACTTTGATACAATTTAGAGAGAATAAAAAAGCAGTCCTTAAAGAATTTTTTCCACATAGGTCGAGGGCCGTACTTCCACACTTTTGGATTTTATGAGAAGAAAATTACTTTAACCTCACAGTTTTCTAAAAACGGAAAATGTGCTCTACTGTTATCTTCATTTATTTTGTGCGATAGAATAGATTCGACTACGGGTGATTTATGTGAAATTGAAATGATTATCTTTTACAACGTGTCCAAAGGAGGAGTTCATACAGTAAATGAGATATGTGGAACGTATACAGCGTGAAGAAAACGTCTTCCTTGGCGCTTGACAGTTTTCTTTGATTTACTAAACATAATAGGCATAAAATCTTATCTATCTGTAAACTTAAGAATGATAAAAGCAATTTGTCATAATGAAATTAAATGAAGGAACTTACTGTTGACTTAGTAAATGAACATTTCTTGAGAGATCAGAGATCATAAATATACCACAAAGTATTAGACCCAAAAGGTTCTTGAATTTACCACATAACAGACAGGAGAAACTTCCGAAGAAATCACCAGCTCATCGTCAATCTAAAGAGACTCCAAAGAAATGTAATCGAAAGACCTTCATCTATTTGTGATGATTGCGATAAATCATTGTGTAAAACCCATTTATTCATTATACGCTCGTATTTGTTTTACAAAACAAAAATTCATATATATTATTTCCTGTGAAGGAAAAAATAAGTATTTTGAGCATAACTAAGAAAATTAAGTAAATGTGTCAACTGAATTTGAAGATAGATAAAGTCTGAGTCTTCTTTACTCAAAAGTTTTCAATACAAACACGATTTAAAATATTCATTTTATTGTCATTTGAACACTTCGTTTTCAAAGAAAAATATCGTTAGTTTTACGTATTAAATGCTTAAAATTTTCAAAATGGTGGAAAACGAATGAATACTAAAATAAAGATACAAAATCAAAGGTATTAAAATTAGCTGTTTTTAAATGAGTTTAAAAACTGGCTTTTAAAACAAAAGCATACTGATGCTTAAAAATTATTCAGATAACATATTTAGGTAAATGAAATCTGCAGAACTAGCTACAATAAAATTCGTGGACTTCTCTGATGTCAATGTCAATCAAGTGAGTTTAGCTACAACAACGGGCTTGTGAAAACGATTTTGCTGATTTCATTTATTTATAACACATTAAGGAAAGTTTTGACTCCTCTTTGTATTTTCCTTAGACTATTTATAGCTGGTTTATTTTCTCTATAAGGATCATTATACTTATGAAGCTGGAAGTCTATGAATCTGCAGCGTGTACAAGATTTTAAGCATAAAAATTATTCTTCACTCTAATTAGAGTTGGAAAATATGCATATTTAATGTCTTTCAATCATTAAATGGAAATTTAAAAATTTAAGTAGATACTCTCGCATTTTGCAAATTTTTAAATGAGCCAGTTTCATAAATTTTGCTCATTCATTCAACTTAATGTATATACTTGTGTGGCTTTCAAAAATGTGTGATTATGCAGTGTGGATCAGCAACAGCTTCGCTTTTGGTTTAGTATTTAATTTTAAGATTCAGACGGGATTTTGAGTCTGAAATGTAATCTAAGCGAAACGGAAACACTAATTTCTGAAAAAAAAAAGTCCTTCAGATGTTCAAAAGTTATATATGAAGCAAGGATTCAGTCATGTGAATATAATGTCTCATTTAAAGATACCTCTTACCAGTTAATTTAGCTGTAAATATTTTTATATTTTACTCAGCTATAGCCAATTGTAATATACTGCATAAGAATAACGATTTTCTTTCATAAGTAAGTGCATTCCTCATTATTTCTTAAATAAATCTCCGTGGAATTTATGGACTAAAATGTTTTCTGCTAAATTCAAGATGACAACAGTTTCTTTGTTAGTTTGCGCTGTCAACTCTTAAAAGTAATAGTAATAATATTTTTGTTACTTCTTTCTAAAAGATACGATAAATTCAAAAAAGAAGATTTCAGATCCATACTTCTAAGAACGCACATATGCTTGTTTGGTTTATAACATATGACACGTGAATACATTTTTAAGGCACGGGGAAAAAAGTGGCAAGTTGGGTTAAGGTATTCGTATAGAAAAGCATTATTCATTCATTGTTTTGTGATCTATCTGTCGCAACCGCTTTCCCTTTTATTTACATTTGAAAGCAAATGCAAGACGAATATAGCGGAAACAGTTGGAAAGTTTATCCTCCAGTGTAATCAAAATCTGCAAATATTTCACTAACGCTACTTCTTATTTTTTGAAAGGATTTAGTCATCTTTGATATTAAAACAAATGGAAAGGAAAAGCGAGATTAGATTTATACGCAAACATTTATTCCCATTTAAATAAATTCAAAAGATATTTTAAATTTTACGTAAGGTTGCTGCGAAGACTTTAAAAATCTCTAAATTTATTTTTATCAAAAAGAGGAAATATTGTTGAATTTTATGCAGCTGTACTTCGTTTTTATGTTTGTATAGCTGTTATATATTTGTTTAATTGGATAGATATTAAGTTTAAGCCCGATAAAAACGCATTTGACTTTTGCTTGAAGAAGATCCAAAATGAATAAATGCTTGTTTAAAATTCTTATCGTCACGGATAATTAATTCTTTTACATAAAGTAAGACGGAAAGTTAAATTTAAATATTTACATTTCTGCCGTTCTATGCTGTTTTAGTAAAAATATACTTCCTTCAAAATGCATCACAAATTCTAACGGTTTCAGTTTAATTGTAGAAGGGACAAACAGTGAAAGAGGGACATATAAAGGATAGAAATAAAAAGAAAGGGAAATGCGTGTTCAAAATTATTTGTTTGACTTTTCCTTATACTATATTTCGAACTGAAAAACCAAAACAACAGCGCTGAAGATGAAAATGAGAAGAGTAGTAACAGAAATAAAAAAAGAACGAATGCATATTTAATGTATGGAAAACACAAATCAGTTTATAAGAAAGGAATACGAACGGCAAAAATGAACTTGCTCAGAGTGGATTCGGCTCGAATGGCAATGGTCCATGTAAACCAATAAATAAAATATGGGCTAACAAGGTTTAAAAAATCTTGTCGAAACATACACAACGCACAATAATCCAGGCATTTAATGCAAAAGGCAAAACATGAAAGTCTATCAAAAATGTAAAGAACGCAGTCTACTAAAAGACCCCACAGAAGATAATTCAAGATACAAATCCAAAAAAAGAGAACACGCCCTGTCTCCCCCTCCTTGTTGTTATTTGGCCTTTCTAGACTAGACCAAGCTGTCTTATACTATGTATGTTGTATAAAAAGCGATTTGAAGTTTCTGATATGACACCTTGAATGAATTAAAATTCTGCGTGACTTTTATTCATATTTACAACCCCATTCGTGTCAAACCGCCATCTTAATAGCCAGTTTTTCTCTTAATGCCTTTGAGTCATGGCTAATGAATACTGATCATACTGAAAACCACATTAAATTTAAATAAAATTTGACACTCAAATTCTGACGCTTGTCTACACGTTGTCAATCGCCTAATTTGCAAATTTCAAGTACAAGCCTGTGAGCAGAAGTCAAAGTCTACGTTCAGTTAGGGACAGTTAGCAAATGTACTTTTGGAAACTAGTTGGTAACTTCAACTAAACCGAAAAAGTACTTTTAAGATCGTCCTTTAATTTTGACAATAATGTAATAACGAAGAAATAAAAAATAACTGTACTAATTTTATAGCAATGCAATTAATTAAAGATCACTTTCTATATTTTTGTGCTCGAATATATATGTTAAGAACAGAAAAATAAGCATTTAGGTTCAAAACTATAAAATAAACTCGATTTTGTGATTTCTAAAATTAAAGCAAATAACACGCGTGAATGAAATGACTGCGTAAATAAATATGAATGCTTTGTTATTGCACTTTGGTGATACATTAAATAATGGTGTGCACGGAAAGCCACATCAAAATAGTAACAAAGCTTCTCAAAGAATGCAACGAACACACACTTGCATCTATTCCCACCTCATTATATATATAGTCTCTCTTTCAAGATTAATTATATTTCAGCAAAGCGTGAGTCAATTAAGCATTTTTGACTCTTCCCGAAACTTTTCATATTGTTGAGAAGGTTTTAAAGTTTATTATTCTGCCATTTTATTTGACAGTTATTCACTATCTAAAAATCAAACTATTTATCAAATTCACGTAAGAGGAGATAGTTCCAATATACGATTGGAAGAGTTAATTGATCATTCTTTATTTTGTCTCATTCGGTGAATCGTGTATTTTCCCTTGAGGTTTTCTGGGAGAATTCACTCTTTTGAAATGCAAGACGTCTTTTCAAATATTTATAGCTTTAACGAAGGGAATCAAGATAATGTGAGAAACTTAGGTGACATGTGGTAAATCAAATTTGAGTCATCAGTCGCTTCCCCATAACTAAATTATGGCTAATATTGTTAATAATGAGGATGAAGAAGTATAAATCATAAGGATGGGCTCTGAAGATGCTAAATTCTATGCAGTACTCCTATGGGACATTAAAACAGTGTATCCGTATAAGATGATTGATAAGAAGATCAAAATTTAGTGTTATCGTAAGTGGAGATGTTTCGTAATTAAATATGAAGAACCAAAGAAAATGAAGGAGAATTAAACCCAAAAGAGATGAATATGAAAACGAAAATTGGATCTAGAATATAGAGCAGTGTTACATTCTAACTTGACTCAAAAATTTTATATCAAAAACGAAATAGAAAGATGAAGAAACAACAAATGACAGGCATTTATTATTGCATGGATAATATAATGAGATAAAAGGGTGCGTTACCAAATTTTAATACTGTTATATACAAATTTGTTGCTGTCATAAAAGTAAAGGAATTCTCAACGTATAACAGTAATACATTTAAATGTTTTGAAGGGCTGCTCAAATTTTGATTATTTAAGTAACATTGATGTTGCACATTACTTTCCAATTGTATTCTTCAAATTACCCCTTTTTACAATTGATAACTAAAGTTTTTTGAATATTTAATCAGTATTAAAATTGCTTTTTAAAAATTTTGAAACGTGTTTATAGTTATATAATAATGTAGGCTTTCAATTCTTAAATCAAAGACAGCGTTATGCGCTGTTGCCAGAACAAAACCTACAAATAACATATTGGTTGGCGAAATTAGAGCCTAGCTGAGTGAAAAGTATCTCTGTTTTCAAAGGATTCATTTCCTTTGCTGATCAGGAAAGCACTGTTGCATTGTAGAAGAAAAAAAAGGAGACGTGATTCATCGGGGATTTGGCAAGCTTATTCTTTTTCTATAAAAAATGTTTAATCTTTTACATAATAAAAAATAAATGTCACTTAATAACAGAAACATCATTTTAACTGTGTGTTAAATTCAAAAACACAAATAATTACAGTTTTATTTATAAAAACAAAGATAACGTCTGATTTTAATTTTTAGTAATATAAAACATCTATTGTTTATGATTCTGAGCTGCTTACCTGATTTTTGAATTGATTAAACACAATTTTAAAAAATATTCAACTTAAAAATAAAGAAATGTGAAATCATTTGAATGTCATTAAATCTGTAAATACAAAATTTGAAACAAGTGCATAAAATTTAAAGAAAGTATAAAAATATTTGTCATAAAGATTAAATTCAAATTATTCAATACTTATGAATAAAATGCTTGTATGCTACATTTTATTGTTTACCGATACAATATTAGCTTATATGCAGACAAATGCACTAACGAAATACGTGTGACATTCTCATGGAGGTTACAAATTAAGTCAAATAATTTTTGAGTAAAACAAAAATATATTGCTTATCCATAAAATAAGTGTTTTGCATCATCTCTTTTTCTACTTTTTTTTTGGGGGGGGGGGTAGTAGGAAGGTTTCTGCAGTTTTGTTTGGTTTATTGTTTGCGCTAAAGAACACGAGACCTTTCTACATAAAGGGAGGGATGCTTTTGTGGAGGATTTTCTAATGGAAACTGGCTTTTTGCTAACGGGGCCAGCCCTTTCTACTGATTTTAATCCAGGACTACTTGCAGTCAGTGAATTTACCGCTCGGGCGCTAGTAAACATGTAAACCACAAAAAAAAAAAAAAAAAAAAAAAAAAAAAAAAAAAAAAGCCAGGCCGAATGTAGGTCGAATTAACAGTACTCTGTGGCCTTAACCACTCAACCACTGGCGAGGCGGATATTTCTGTAAAGTGAAGGCAGATTAACAAAAAGCATTTGTTACTACCAGATTTGGAGATGTAGTTATCATAGAAACAACTCTACAATTAATCTTATAATTATATTGTTTTCGATATTATAATTACCAAGTTTTTCCTTCACTCATCAATAATCCGTGAATTCATGAATTTAAAATTTCAAGAAGGTAATTTTAATTATTAGCCTTACTTTCTTTTTAATTGATCCTAGGGAAATCACAGATTCATAATGAATGTTACGCTATACGAAATGAGAGAGAAAATTGTTAGCTCTTCTAGTGATGCTTCTCACGTTTCTGGATAAAATTGAGTTTGCTTTCTTCATTATTTTTCGCCTAACTGAAGATTGTGAGAGAAATATAATGGGAAAAAAACACCATTCGTTAAAGGATAGTTAGAATTCTTTAATGTTTTTGAGAAAAGTACTTTTCGTGATCTGTTCCATGTATTAGATTATTGGAAGAGTAGGATTATTTCTAACAAGTGATCTTATGTAAAAAAAAGGGTTCTTCAAAAGGCTTCGGTATGTTTTTAAATATTGATATTGACTAGATATATCATCTGCACTCATTATTAATGTTCTAATATCTGCTATTTTTGCACATTAAAAACTAAATGCATTTGATGCAATATACTAATATAAGAGGCTACCCAAGTATAATAATTAAAAATTTATTGATGATTTAATTTAGCTTAATTTAAATTACTTATTAATATTTTTAATTAAAATGGTTTTGTGCTTTATAGTTTAAATAAACTAATTAATTAACCAATTTTAGAACAGTTTAAAGATAAATACTTAATCAATGTTTCAGTGACATGTAGCTTATCTTGAAGGCGTTGTAATCGCCATGACTCTATTTTAAGATTTTTCCAGGTTATTGTCACTATTGCAATAATAATCATTAAATTAGCTTCTTCAGCTTGATATTAAATATCACAACAATATTAGCTCTGTGACGAAATCTGAATTTTCTGTTTAGAAGCATTAAACAGGAAGTTGTTTATGTTTTAGAGCTAATTCTTCTTTCTGTTGTGAATATTTTTTATAAAGTCACTTAACCCATTTTTATGATTTGTATCTGTTATGTGAAGTTTCCTTCTCATTAGACTTCCCCTGGATGCAAATGAAGTACGCCTAACTAATAAATTTGAAAATTTTAGAGATAGATCGACACTCCCAAGTTGTATTTTCCCTCGCCCAGCTCTACCAGTTAGTATTTCCTGCTTTTGTCGATTTACAAGCTTAAGTTAAATCGCGCCATTAAACTTTTAGCCCCAATGCTTGGTTTGTGTACCCCCAGACTACGAATTCATTTTAGATTGTAAATTCAATTTTGTGTTTGTTAATATCGTAAATGGCGGAGTATAATTTGAACGGACAAGCTGTTCTAGATTTAAAGAAAAAAAAAAAAAAAAAAAAAAAAAAAAAAGGTATTTGCAACCGCCATAAGGCTTTGTAGCACTTTTCACAGATGGAGCGATAACTTACTTGGCAGAATGGTTGGGTCTAAGGATTGGATTGGATTGGATTATTCAATTATGGCAAAGCACACGAGGGCTCTCTGCCTAGAGGAAGGGATGCCTTCGTGGAGGCTTTCTAAGGGAATTTGCTCGTATACACGTTACACATGGGGAAAACCACGAAAACGCCCATGCAGCCAGCCCGTTCGCGGGATTCGAACCTCGAACCGAACTACCAGTGGTCAGCGTCTTTACCGCTCGCCGCTGGTGGGCCTGGGTCTAAGAAATTTTTAAGTTAGAATTACACAAGTTAAGATCTTACAACTTTTAATGGTCGAAAAGTATTTAAGTATGGAAAATATATATTCCATTCCTCCCCTTTCTGGAGGTCCAGGTTCGAGTCGCGGCTAAGACATTGCTCATTTTTCTTCTCTAAACCTACAAGACTCTACAAGAAAACGTAAGAAGATTCTGAAATTATGGATAAAACGCAGTATTTATGAATCCTTATTCTATAGTCTACATTCACTTTATAAGGTATTTCTCCCGCCTTCCTAGCGTGCCTTCGTGGTGTAGTGGTTCTGCACGCTGTGCCGGTATTCCAGAGGTCTGTGGTTCGATTCTCGGTGAAGGCTTTGTTAATTTTTCTCCTTTCGTCCAAAACATCCGCACACGGCAGCACTTAGAGAGATCCTCTTAACGTTAGGCTCTTCCATACCTTTAAAGATCAACTGGATAAAAGGACATACCGGGCAGAAAGTCAACGAACGAGCGGATGAACTAGCTAAGACTGCAGCTCTCAAACCAGAAATTGACAAGGAAGTTCCGCTTTCCGCAGAAGTTGCAAAAAGGCTCCTCAAGACAACATTTCAAGAGACATGGTCATCACGATGGCAGGAAGAAGAGATAGGAAGATTTACTTACAACATCTTCCCAATACCTTCTCTAAAGAAGCTCAAATGCAACCGACTCTTCCTCCAAGCCTGTACCAACCACGGGAAATTCCCAGCATATTACAGACGATTCCTCAGACGGGACGTCAACTGTTCTTGCGGTTTTCGCGGGGAAGACGCGGACGCACTTCATCACCCACTCTCCTGCCCTCTGACAGAGCACCTTCGACAGCAGTTCTTTCCTTCCGACTACATCACATATCCTGTGAATAGACTGTTCACGGACTATGACTGCAACAATGAAGCAACAATGAGATAATGAAGCAAGTGAATGAAAATAATTATATCCAAGAAACTACAGATTAATGTAAAATGTAGAAAGGCGGCCTAACCGTCAGATTGCTAGCAATGACTAGGATGACTTCTAACCCTGTAGTGCCATTAACTTAGTTTGGCGGAACAGGTTAAGTAAAGTGTCTATATATTTCCTGTTACCAAAAAAGTACCTAATGTCTCTTCAGTGGCGTCCGAACTAAAATGATGTTCGATGATTATTCTCCTCACCCAGGATTTGGCGATTGGGTTCCCTAAACACCCCAGTCGCCCTTTAAAAGGGGGAGTATATAAGTTATTTCTCACGCCTTCCTAGCGTGCCTTCGTGGTATAGCGGTTATGCACGCTGGAACGGTATTCCAGTGGTTCGTGGTTCGATTCCCGGGCCTTGTTAATTTTTCATCTTTCCTGCTTCCAAAAAATACCTAATGTCTCTACAACCTAAGTCAAACAGTTACTTACTGAGATTAACAAATGAAACTTTAAAATTTAAACAAAACTTGATAATATCAAATGGCAGATTTTGTTCAGTATTTATTAAGCGCAGTTATGCGGCAGTGTAGTTTTAGAAAGAAGGTGGATTGAAATTAGCAAAAGGAATTCACAGAAATTTAGGAAATTCAAACTTTTTCAGAAGTATGTGACTATAAAAGGAAAACAAATTGCAATTTTATATTTAAAGCATCAAAAGTGATATTCTTATGCATCGTCTTTACTTGGGCTGACAGATTCTAGACTAGATAAAAGTAGATATCAAGCATAATTGTACAAAGAAATAAAGCAAAATAAAATGGTCGATTGCATCATTTAATGCTTTAGCACTTTTAATAATAATCAGAATTTAAAAATATGCAAATGCGTTAAATAAGCATTTATTAGTTTCGACTATAAACTGATTAGAAAGTCATTGCAGATTTGAAATTTGTCCTTGTACGATATTTGTCGTCTTTTGTATGCATATTCCAAATTTGTCATATACCTTTCTTTTTTAATTCACTATCTTTTTGACTTCGCACTGTCGAAACGGCAAGCAGTATGTTTTCCAAAACAAAACTTCCGGAATCTTTTTGGGTTACCAAATCGATGGTCTTATGCTATTTGTCTGTTCATAATGGTCCTGAAAATGGGAAAAAAAGTAATGTCCTGAAAATTATTTTGCGAGACTAGATGCAAAACCCCAAACATATTGCGTAACAACATCTTTGGCCATTTAAAATTATGATCGTCTATAATTACTGTTATCATACAACATTGTTCGGATGAGTACCACGTCATAAGAAGTTTTAAGAAAATCTGACTATTCTGTACTGGAAATGTTAAGATTTATTTCACAGATAGTTAACAATATCCTCGAATTAGTATGTCAGACTTCGAGTTTTGTCTTAGGAACCCCATCGCAATTCCAAGTTTTAATGTAATGGCGATAAGAAAGATACAAAGATTCACCCATGCCTCACCATGTGTGGAAAATTATGGCTAAGCGAAATATCTGTCACGTATCATCAACAAATATGGCAAATATTCGTCTATAGTTATGTTTCTATAGTTCTTCTATATTCTTCTATAATCAGTTTTTATCAGATAAGGCATTATTAGTTAATTATTGTAATTGAATGAATGTCAATATAGAGATACATAGTAAACAGATAATGCTGCAAAACTTTATAACTGACTAAGTTCTGTCATTGCTTTTAATGCAAACTTAAAATTTATAACATCGATTATTGGACCCTCTGAACTGTTGCAATCGCTTTCATTTATTGGGCATATTCACTTTGCTTCGCCTAATGGCACACCTAATGGTAACTAAAACAGTTTGTTCTGTATTTAAAAGCGTTTTGTCATATGTTTCGTTGGCTGTTGGATGTAGAAAGATGGCTGCATTAGCATTTTAAATCTGGCGAAGGAAACAGAAGTGTTCCCCCTTTCTTTCCTTCTCTTTTTCTTACTTTCAGCATTTCTAAAGTTGAATTAGAGTCATAATTATTAAATTACTTCTCAGTTTGCTTAGTTCCTAAACCACTGACCAATTTAATTTCCACTGACCAACTTAATTTATAAACCATTGACTGACGTTTAATTGATAGGTCTTCCTGAATCAGAACTGAATTTAATTTATTCTATC
This sequence comes from Stegodyphus dumicola, assembly GCF_044657685.1. Taxonomy (NCBI): domain Eukaryota; kingdom Metazoa; phylum Arthropoda; class Arachnida; order Araneae; family Eresidae; genus Stegodyphus; species Stegodyphus dumicola. The sequence goes on along the minus strand of NC_140772.1, from coordinate 88,710,861 downwards.
GAAAATTGGCGATTTAATTTTAATAGGCAGAAGGGCCTACATGGGAAATGATGTGAAATTACTCTGGGGTACATTTAAACTTCCTATGCATTTGGAAGCTTTAGAATTAAGTATAAACACTCGCACTGTAATGGACATTTGAGAATTATTTTTACAAATTAGTAATACAATTATATTCCCTCCGAAGCAATCACAAAACTCTGTTTGATTTTAATTAAAATACATAAAAATAACTTGGATAAAATAAAACCTCGAAGTAACAGCACTCCTTTTAAAAACGGTCTTTCGACACACTTCCGCACCCAAATTTACTTAAATATAATTATAATGACCTTTTCATATTTCTTCATAGTTCTTAAAGTTCAGTTTTTCGTTGTAGAATTTATTTCCAGTACCAAATTCTTAGTTTATATTAGTTTAATATTGCTTATATACGTATATTATAAGATTGTGTAATGCACTCATCATGTTTCAGAACAAATCTAGACTAATTACCATAATACTCCATACCCAGTTGTTCAGATGCAATTAAATAGTTCTTAATGTTCCAAACGCGTGTTTTCTAAAGTAGCACCTCATCAGAATTTCCATGACATAGACATCGCTGCAAATAGGGTGCTATCCATCCTGTTCTACAGAAGAGTGATTTAATTCCAGCCTAGTTTGATTAAAACTACGCCGATGGGAAATAAGCCTGTAACAAAGGGGGCAAAGTTTCCACTTTAACAACCCGCATTACTCAAGAACTAACTAACATCCGGTAAAAGTGATTAAAATTAAACCATTTCTGTTCACGACGGTAGAGTACCCATTTTGTTACACAAGAAACTAAGAAAACTGAAGAGAGAGAGTCAAGCGGAGGGGTTATTCATTTTGTGATGTCACTAAGCGGAAGATACAGCTCCTGAGGGAAGTAAAATTTACGCCTTTAGGCGTAATGCCGCCTTTCAATCCGGTGTATGCCACTTTTATGATTCTACAGGGAATTCTTGCCTTGAATGGAGTCACTGCGAAAAGGAGGCTTTTTTATACGTATGGACAACTTAGTTGGTTTAAATCTAGCGGAACATTCCTTGATTTGAAAAGCTGTGCCATTTTTAGAACAATATGTCTTTCCTTATCTCGCTCCGTTCTTTCTTATTTTATTTATTTGATTTTTTTAAATGACATGAGATTGTCTGAAATGGTGGGTAGCTATCGACTGTCAGGTCTGTTCTACAACGTCGTGGATCGAAAGCTACAGGATCAGGTTAGCTTTCTCTTTTAAATTCAAAGAAGAGATTTGGTGCAATGTCTTCAGAAAAATAAATAAATTGCGCAAGACGTCATTTTCTTCTGCATATTCTTTTAAACATCACTTAAGAAATTCTTTTTTTTAGACTGAACATAATAAACTTATTTTTGAAAATAAGGCATTGGGTCTTTGTTAATTCTTATTTTAGTAATAATTATTAAAGATTATAAATATATGTATATGGTATTTAGTAATAGTAATAATAGAATAAAGCTATATTATAATGTTTTTAAATAATTTTCTTCGGTCAAATAAAATTTTTGATTTCATAAATATAAATCATACTTGTGGTATAGGAATGCAAAGAGCATTTTTTTAGTTATAGAAATTTTTTGTTCATTTTGAGTTTTAAAACCTGGTATTAGGTCCTCCATTATGTGATTTTTTATGGACATTATAGACTTATGGAAGAATGACCTTTTAAAGCAGCTGAAAACGGTTTTAAAAAAATAAATAAAGACAGGTAATAGCTTTAGAAATGAAGTGCTTTGCACAGAATCATAATTATTAACTTAGGAGTTAAGGTACCTCTCCAGAGCTTTAACTAAGAAATTTTGCGTAATTTATTAGGAAATTCGTATTTTCGATTAAATTTTATTTTCATAGGTTTATATCAAATAATACTTTCACTGGTTTTGCAAGAGCTTTTTGCCAGATCATACAAGATGCATACTATACTTGATATACTAACTCATATAGGACCGAATATTGTTATTCTTTTCGAAAGAATAAAAAACTTTTTTAAGTAAACTGTTCAGTTCCTCGTAGATACAGAGAAGTAAAATGCTTCACAATAAACATTCGAGATGATTCTCAGACTGCAGACTTCAGGTTACCAACAAGATTTGTTTCAAGTATTTCTATTTCTTTATTCCTCTCACTTCCGCTCAGCACTAAAGGATGCAAATTTAATGGCAAGTTATTTACATGTGACTTTTTTCAGCTGATTTATTCAGAGTTCCTCAATTGTTAGTTCTTTCTCTAACAGTTTCTTTCTTTGATTAGATTTGGAATATTCGAATGAGAGCGTTTAACTTATATATTGAGGAAATTATTAAGAGCCCCTGAGTTTTAGTTAAATTTTATAAACTCAAACGCTCATTGAATGGGAAATGACTAACTGAGTAGAAGTTTAGGGCAATACGGAATCTCTCAGATCTTTTTCATCAACTTGTTTGGTTTTGTATGCATTACTGGACATTAAATTTGTTATCCATGAGAAGTAGCAGATTAAATATTCACATTTATGTTAGGAATAAATTATAACGCCAGGATGTGTTCTTAAACATTTAGGTAATTTGAGATATAGAATATTTCGGTTGGCAATATGAAATACTGATACGCATACAACTTCATTTCCGTGCCGGAGATGATCTGTTGTACTGAATGGTGCATCCACCATTGCTATGCCAACATCTCTGTAACTATTGACCAGCTGGTGAAAGGTCCTGAGACCGTGATGGCCGAGGCAGGAGTAGGACACAATTGTTTTTGTCTTCTGGAAAAGTGAGGCGACGGAGAACCCGAAAACATTTACTGGTAATAAAGCTTGAATTATATAATTGTGAGCATTAAACAAGGCATGTATCTAAAGCACTCCAGGTGTTGGGCCGGTATGACAATGAATGACAGAAGTTTCTAAATGTGTATTCTTTTCGGAACCTCCGCACATTTATATGGCCATTATGATGTTGCAAGAAAACGCAGGTTTCATCAGGAAACATATCGTGACATGGACGAGATTAGAGCGGCCATGTTCATTGTAAACCTGATATCGTAGATGATTATTCCTGTGATGCAGTATAAGAGCAATCTATGGTCGTCTTGCTGAGAGGCTGCAGCTTTGCAAATGTTTAATACTTCATGTTTTATGAGAAAGGGAGTACATGAGGTAGCTACCTGATCCTTAACATGAAGAAAAAAGTGTCTGTCGTCTCGGGCGTTGGTCAGTGGCAGCTTTTCTTATCCCGCACATTGCTATGTGTGATCCTTTTCGATCTATAGATAGTCTATTGCAAATTTTCTAATAGCCATTGTATTTTGACCAACGTAAGCAATTAATACTCAGTACGATACTTCAAAAGCTATTATTCACCCAGGGTCGAATTCTGAGACGCGCTAGTAAAGAACATCTCTTCTTAATTCGACCTTCAACATAACGAATAATGAATAAGAACTATTTCGGAATGAAGCATCGACATTTCAATTTGCCATTTTATATTGTTTCAAGGTATCATTACTTTTACCTGTAATACATACATGTAGTGAAATGTTATTCATTTTCATATACCAGCAATATACGTTTCCTACGAATGTAAGGTTTGTTGTGCTCATCTTTTATGGTGTCATGCTGTAAGCGATAACTGATATTATTCACCTTATGTAATCATTTATGATGAGTGATTCAGTAAAATAATATATCAGAGTATTTGGCACTTTCTATAAGAACTTCAGAAACTTATTATACCATAAGCCTTGAATGAATAAAGCATACTTGTTCTTAATTCATTATTGCACGACACTTTTATTTAAATAAAAGGCTTTCTTGAAAAACTGATTAGAAAATTTTATACATGGCATCATTATTAGTCTTTACATCTTTCGGTAATGATTTATTTTTTAATTTTATATATTTTTACTTTTAATTCAACTGTGCTTCCTCAAGATACAAGATACGAGAAATAAAGAAAACATATAATCTCATGTAAGTGATCCCTGAAGTTTTGATGATCTACGAAAAAAATATCTTACGTATAATAAAGTTTCAATTAAGTAGCAGGAAACCCAGCCTCACCTCTTGTTTACTGCAGGTACTATGTTTATAATTTAGATTAATGACTGTCAAAAGACAAATGAGCTTTCATTCTAATTAATAAATAATTGTGGCTGGAAAATTGATGCTCCTAAGATTTCCAACCTAGTATCAATTCGAATGGTGGTATATCAATAACGGTGCTATTAAGCTTAATAATAATTGTGAAATCATTCATCCATAAATGACAAATTATATGGATTTAGTAATCACTAAACGGTAAAATCTAAACTGCAGTTTAAGTAGCTCATTATTGTGAAGGCTATTCTACCTAAACGATGCTTCACATGGCTACGTGCAATTTAAATTAATGCTTTTTAATTTGTCAGCAGTTTATCTTAAAAGATTTATCTTTTGCAAAGTTTTTCTTAATTATTTTTCTGTTAGTGTTTTCACCTGGGAATATTCAAAATTTATTTTAGTGTTTTCACCTGGGAATATTCAAAATTTATTTAAATTAATTATTTTTCATACCTTACTTAATAACATATTTATTTTAGTTTCTGATTCAAGGAAAATTAGTTTTAAAATAAACTGCATCAGCGAAAATGTGTATATAATTATTTGCTATTTATTATAATCAAATGATTTTGGCAGTTGTCATTTCTTTTAATTTTTGACGTTCAAACCAGGAAAAAGAAAACTAAAATAATTTCTTATTTCAAAATAATTACTTCGTAATTACAGAGAAAAAGTTATAAATGCGCTTTACAAATGATTTCATTAATGACTGAGCGGCGAGGGCCAAGTGTGAATGTTTCAAAATCTAAGAATGGCAAGAATGTTTTTAATCCCAAGGAATTGGAAGATGGCAAAGAAACTACATAAAATATTTTTTCTTCAAAAACAGTAATATTTCCTCCATAACTAGATGGTAACGCAATAGAAAACATATTTGGTTTATTTGATTATGACAAACACTCGAGGGCTATCTGCCTAAGGGGCGGGATGTCTTCCCTGGAGGACTTTATAAGGGAAACTAGCTCGCATATACGTTACACATGGGAAAAACGACAAAAACGTCCATGCAGCCAGCCTGTTTGTCGGCACTGGCAACCCTAACCGAATTCCTAGTGTTCAGACTTTACGGCTCGGCCTCTAATGGGCCAAAAAGAAAATACAAAGAGATAAATTAAGAAATAAAATGAAGTAAAAAACAAAATTAAATAAATAAAATTTCACCTCTATTCAGCATATAACCAGATAAGGAAAATTTCTTAAAGTTTTTTGCATATTTTCGGGTACAAGCAGAAATTATTATTCTTATTACATAAATTATTAATTATAATGTCGCAGCTTATAAAACATTTACATTATCTATCCATTACGCGATACTCTGAAGGATTTTTAGATACTGGAAAGCAAAATAGCACAATATGACTTTTACTATTCAGACAGAAAAATGTGTACTATATAACTAAAACTAACTGCAAAAAAAAGTAATAATTTGAATTGAATATCATGTACTGTAAAACTCTTGAGAATATTAAATATACCTAACTACAGCCAACAAGCAATTTTTTTGTTTTTGGCACAAGGTTTTTGTGCAAAGTTATTAATTAGGAGCAATTAGCAAAGTTTAGGAGTTTTGATGCGTTGCAATAAGGCCCAAGTTAAAAAAAAAATGAGGCGGTAATCTAATTCTAATGGGAATCTAACAAGTAGCTTTGCAAATCATTAACAAATTTAACAAATTTTAAGCTTTCGCTTTCTGATTTTAATTAAATAGAAACGAACATAATAATCTTCATATTCTTTGAGCTGGGAATTTTCTGTTTTAGCATTCAACTGAAATACAATTTTTTCATGTTTTTAAAGTTATTTTAGTCATCGTTGTTAGCATCGGAAGAATTTTTATAGGATATAAAGTATAAAACATTAAACACAAATCCTTGGAATTAAAAGCATTTTTGCCACTTCTTGTTAAAATGATAAGCTTCCTTTTTTTAAAGTAATCCCTTTTTTACAAATAAAATGTTAATACATGTCATAGTTCGAAGTTTTATAATCTCTCAAATTGCAGACTATTTTTTCTAATTTTTGGCTGCTGTCATTAAGTTATTTATAAAAGTTACTAAATTCTATGTCTTGCATTGTTGCAAATGTCAGCAAGGAAATTTACATTTGAAGAAAGTAGATTATGAAAGTTATGAAGTCTGAATATAAATTCAACTCTGCAAGCGAGCGAAAATTCCTTGTATACGCATGCGCCGCCAAGTTACAATGGTCTAGCGTATACTAGCTACTATGGCCAACCAGCAGCCTAGTAGTAAAATCGTTGAACACTTGTAGTTCGCCCTGAGATTTGATCTCTGCGAACAGGCTGGCTACATGGTTGGATTTTGATGTGTAACGTCTATACGAGCCAGTTTCTCTTAGAAAGTCCTCCACGAAGGCATCCCACCCCTTAGGCAGATAGCCCTAGTGTGTTTTGCCATAATTAAATACACCACACCATTGTTGGATTTTGAGGTTTTTCCCTTGCATGATGTGGATACGAGCTACTTTCCTTTAAATGTCCTTCACGAAGGCAGATAACCCTGCAGGTGCTTTGTCTCAAATAATTAACCTTACCTAACCCGCTACTGTGGGATATACAGTAAAGAATGAGACTCGCATACCAAATTACTTTTATGTAAGATCATTTTTCCAATCAGAATGGTTTCAAAACTTTATACATATCTTATATATCTATCTATCTATACATGGCTTATTTGTATATATACATGCCTATTTATACATCTTTACATCTTTAGGATGATTTTCATGCCTTCTTGGGAGAAATAAATAGGTCTGAATGCAAAATAAGACTAAAATAGGACAAATTGTATGAAAAACAAAACTGCAAATACTGTATGAAAGATAATTTAGGGTACTGAAAAATGATAAGTATCTGACAAAGAAACATCATCAATTATTTAATGCAAAGATACTGGAAATTATGTAAGTGTAGATTTTAATAAAACGCATATTCAAAGGCGCTGAATGTAACATAAATGCACAGTTTAATGTTATATTCAAATAAAATTTGAATATAACATTATAGGAAATTCAAATATTTCTATATCTTCAATGTTAATAATTAAAGCAGATTTCTGCCATTTTAGTTGGATAACGATGATAACTAAAAAGTGTAAAACAAATGTTAAATTACTGTAAAATGTGCAAAAAAACGTCGAGGTCAGTGTTTTGCTTCTCTTTCATCCCACTTAAAGTTATAATAAACGGTGACTGAGCATTTTAAAAAGGACAATTTTACCTGTTGTTTTTTATTAGTAACGAATTACCACGTGATAAAATTGTTAAAAGCCCTAAAATTTGTCTTAGGTTTATGGGTTGCTTGTAGAATGATTTCTTAGAAGTTTGCGCATACATAATCAACCTAAACCTGTAATAGTTTTGCTGAGAACTGCCCAGGGTAAATTGCCTATTTGCTATCTTTTTATTAAATCGCAAATATTTTTTTTTCAGATTCTTTCAAAATTTGGACGTTTCTGGAAATTATATATCTATGCTTTCCTGAAATTTACTGCGGTTTTGTTACTGCTCGGATTAATTAAAATAATTAAGAAAGTACAGACTTCTGTTTCAAGTAGTAAAACTGTGACACATTTTGTGTATTATTATAAATAAAGATTTCGGGATTCCACTCAGCGTTAACTCGTAATTCTTCATATATAGAGAAATGTGATATCACACCACGACAGGATCTTCCCCACCTGAGAAAAAGGAATAGTTAGATGTTAGACGGGAAATGGCGTATTAAGCCATGTCCTTTGATAAGTAGATCTTTTAAATGTAAATCCATTAGTGGAAAAACGTGTGTGATACTGTGGCAAAACGTAAGTTAGCTTTTATATTTTAGCTCCTAATCATCTTCGGAAAAACTGACGTAATAAAGCAAACGATACTCACGGTGACTTAAAGGCACTCGCAGTCCAAAAGCAGTTAAAATAGTCAAGACAAAGAAATGCCCATACTATAGTTAACAGAAAAGACTATTAAGAATTTAACTTTATTTTCAAGCAATTTGATCTAAACAATACGTTTATTTAGTTAGGTACGTTAAGTTTAATCATTAAATCCATATATATAAGAGAAAAAACACAATGTAATCAGAAAAATATATTTAATTAGAAACGAAGAACCTACGTTATAAATTACACCATTATCTATATCACAACCACTCCTAGATTTCCATCTCTAGCTGGTGAGACTTTCTTTAGGTAGCGGGTAACTATCATCTGCTACCAGAGCACTTTCCTTCACGTTTTGTATTTCTTCTGACAGATTTGTTTATGCAGCTAGTTTGTAATTGTAACATAAAATGGGCTAGTTAGTAACTGCAACACAAAACATAAAATGGGTTGCATACAGAACGATCACTTATAAGAACTACATATATATAATTTTTCTAACTCAAACATTTAAATGACTTAAATATGATGACTATGGTGTCCTAATAAGCGATGAAAGTATCTTGACAAATAATGGAACTCTGAATTATGATGTCTTGATAAATAAATAGTTTATAGTGTCTTGATATTAAAGTTTCCATTCATTATTAAAATTACGAATGTAATGGCAATGCATTTCGACATATTTTTAATCACTCAGGTTGTAGAGACATAAGAAACCTTTTGAAAACAGGAGAGACGAAAAATGAGAAATGCCTTCGCGAAGACTCGAACCACGGGCCCCTCGAATTCGCGCCGAGCGTGCTGACCATTACTCTACGAATGCACGCTAAGAAGGCGGGCGAAATACCTTATATACTACTCCTTTTAAAATGCGACCGGAGATTAGGGACCCAATCGCCAAATCTTGGCGAAACATTATCCACCACCCTTTTAGTTCGGGTGCCACTCTAGAGACATTGGAAATTTTTTTAGAGGAGGGGAGATAAAAAATGAAAAACACTTTCGACGGACTCGAACCATGAGCCTCTCAAATACGCGCTGAGTGTGCTAACCACTACACTACGAAGGCGGAAAAAATACCTTATAAGGTATATATAATACTGGAGTAAGTTTCAGAAGGGCAAAAGAATAGAGTAGTGTCGTATATACATAATACAGTAGAATATAAATTAGTGTCGCTAATGCAATATTTTCATGTTATTTACATGCGTTACCTTTTAGTAAATTACAACGACATTTTTGTTCTTCTAGCTATAATTTACGCTATTTTAATAAGAGTCACACTCCGCATATACAATTACATATTTGGATCCAAATTACATCCTAGATGGTAAAAGATATGAAATTGTGAAAAGCTGAATTATTTTATTTATCTGTACACTCACCTTAATAAAATGCATTTATGGATTATTTTATTATTAAGTTTGTACCCAAACTCTAAAATTTATATGTGCATGTTTTAATACCTTACAATGAATCCTTTGCTTTCTTCAAATGCAATATTTTTATGTACTTGTTTGAATAGAAACAGATCCATCATAGATATAAGTGGCTTCTTTAGATACGTTTTTATTATTTAAAGATCCCATGATAAAAGAGAATGAAAAATGAATTCCTTTCCTTGTTATAAAAGGAATACTTTACGAGTGAAAATGAAAACACTAAACCCGGAAAAGAAACAAATAAACAAGAAAAAATAAATGTGAAAAGTGGTTTCTTTTCCTAGAATATGCAGCTTTGCTACTTTTCAAAATACAGAAAATTGATCTCGGTTAGCCAGCGCATACAATTTCAGAAAATGCCCAAGAAATTTTGATGCAAGTTTGATCTCGAAACAAGCGAAGAACGTCGATTTACATTCACTGTGTGCTCGAAAATAAGAAATATTTTTGAAAGTATTAATATAAGGTGCCTTCTTCATTTTTTCAGTATCAATTTTGATTTGAAATGTTGAGTCAAAATTTTAGAGAAAGTTCAAGGGCGTAATGAAACTGTTTTCTCTACAGGAGTAAAAATGAAAGAGAAGTGTAATAGGAATTTTGATAAATATTTAGTTTTCGAATAAATAATATATATTCGGGTTAACGTATGTCTTCCGACTTTCACCAAAGCATGATAAGTATTTCTCAGAAGCATTACGTACAATTTCTTGCCAATAAATAAATACATAAATATATGACTGAAGATTTTAAAATTACTGTATTCATCTGAGTAGTAAATCAAACTGTGAAACTCTCAAAGTTGCATTTCTTGCAAAAATCTGAAATTTTCTAGTTCTTAAAGTTATTACATATTCATCATGTGCTCATGTTTGTTCCAATGTACTCGTAACTTGTCTACTGATTAAGATTTCTTCTAGGGAAAATGAACGTTGGACATTTTGTTTTCTTAGAAGAAGAAAGGAAAAACGAAAAGAAAAAAAAATGAAATGAACGATGATATACTATAAATAAAAATTCCATTTTTGTTCTGAGGCCAAACAATTTTGAGTTTGTTAAAAGCATATTAAATATGTATTATAATGCACAAAACATAAAATCTACGAATATCTATTTCGAATATTTAACTCCAACTACTACAAGAGAGAATGCACATTCATCTTTAGCATATTACAAAAGCTCTGTATAAATACTGACCCACCTTAGTAATTAATCTGCAAAAAATGTTAAATTATATTTGTTCATTATCAGAAAAAATTTATATATATTATTTGCTTACAATATATATATATATATATATATAATGTATATAGTATACATATATATATGCATGAATATAGTATATATGTATAGATATGTATATTGTATATATATATATATGTATGTGAGTGTGTTTCAGAATAAAAGTTTAACTTAAATTTATAAGAGTTTTAAATCTTTTTTTTTAAATTTGGTTATTTGTAATTTCATTATGTTAAGTTTTTATAATATAGCTTTCTGAAGTAAGGCATTTCAAAATTAATTTTCATTATATGATTTTTACGCAAGGCAAATGATATATTAAGCAAAAAAAAATTTAAAACTATAAAATGAGCTATTGCTAAGAAATATAAGGTAAATCCACATTAGTTTTAATCCAATATTAGCATCCTAACTTTCAAGGAGAAAATAATTTTTAGTAGCATAGGAAATTTAGTTATAAAAAAAGTCAAAACCAAAATGGGGGAAAAAAAAAAAGAACAAGGAAATGAGAACAAAAGAACAAGAAAAAAGATATTGCCAGTACATGACCTTCCCTCCCAGTCAATTTCATGTTAAAAAAAAAGGAATTCGCGGAATAGCAAAGAAATTTAAGTAAACTATAACGTTCGGGTGATTGTTTCTAAATAAAATATCATTTGGTTTAAACTGTGTGACTCAATGTAAGTTATAAGCACTACTCATGTTTTGTTATTATTATATTCTCCTATACTAAAGGCAATGATAACTCATGTACACTTTCGTACATTTTCATGCTTTGATTTGAAAATATCGCATTGGTCGTAGTATTTACTGCGGTCATATAGTGTTCCGGATTCACAAATCAATGACTTACCTCAAAATTTTTGAAAGCAACATACCTTTAGAATTCCCCATAGTGCTGAAATGCATTTCTTTTTATATGCTCTATATTATTTATGTTTGATATATTAGTATGATAATATTTTGTGGATTTAGCACTTTTTTATTTGAAAAAATATTCGACACAAAAGTAAAACGAATGCATAACTCATTTGATAGATTGTGGATTGAGATTAATTGCTAATTCATTTCATTGGTTAATAATAGGGGCTCGTCTTCATAATGAGTTTTGTCTCTTTGAATTTAGCATAATTCCAAGAATACATTTAATGCTTGTAAATGTAATAGGTTGTTTTCAATTATATACATATTTTAAGTTACAAATCTGAGAAGTTTTGAGTTACATATTTTTTGCAAATGTCTGCTCTTAGTATCAAGAAAAGTATTACTTCCCATTTATAAGTTTTAGCTAAAATCTAATGAGTTGTTCACATTGCTATGAAAGATTTTAAATATTAAAATTGGAATGCATTAGATTATATTTTAATATAGTTTTTTTATTAAAATACTTTTGGTCAGCAAAATGACCAAAGTACGCTTTTCCAGTAATGGACCAAAGTACTATTTCCGTTTGCCCAAGTTTACCCAAAATCTGAATAACTATTTATATGAATATAGAAAACTGATATATGGAAAATAGAAATTTCGGGATTTTTACATCGGAAGAATTATCGCTTTCGAAAAATCGTCGCACATATACAGATTTCATTGTAAAAACATTAAAAATTATTTGCGGGGTCTTTAATTCGTTGTTATTCACTAAAAAAACCTCACTATAGAACTTTTGGTATCGCCTTTTTTTTTTTTTTTTTTTTTTTTTTTTTTTTTTTCCCTAGTGGAGCCGTCGAGTTTTTGTAAAAAATGTTTTTATTGGTTTCAAGTAAAAGACCACTTCCGGTTGTTCACTTTTACTGTAATCTATTCAACTAATCAACTCTTTAAATGAAAAAAGCTTAAATATGGAAAATGGAAGTTGTTGGAATTTTCATATAAGTGTTAAAGTACACGAAAAAATCGTACACATACGGATACACAGACATCATTGCATAAAAGTATAAAGAAAATGTGCTGTGGAGTCCCTAATACAGTATTATTCATTGAACTATTCACTATCAAAGCTTCGGCTAAAAAAAACATTACCTCTTATATATATGTATATGGGTTAGAGGAGGTAAAAATTATATTACTCTTATAAACTTTAATTTAATTATACAATTTTTTAAATGTTGGTATTTCTATAGTCATTATGACAACATTCACAATCAAAATATAAAATAAAATAATATACTCAGAAAACACTGTTTGTTTATTATATTCCAAATGTTAATTCATTCATTTAAAAATCGTAAAAAAAATTCAAACTTTTCAACATAATTTTGTCAAACGTAATTACAAAATTTTAAATCTTTTGATACCATAAAATTTTAATTTTATATTCTCATCAAACAAAGCTACATTTTTTAATGTGTAAGGTATAAAAGTATGACGGAAAAAACAAAAAATGTAAACGAATAAATATTAACAAATTAAACTTAATGACGCTGATCACAAGGTACGCTGGTCCTATTCCCAGCTTGTAGATATCCGAGATTTCTTCCTGCGTTTTCTTTCCTCAGGCATTTTCCTTCAGCAGTATCGCTAGTCTGCGTAGCGGGAGGAAGCAAATTGCATTTAAGTACTCCTACGCAGTCTTCGATGCTCTATGCCGATACGGCGCTTGTGCCCCGTCCACTCAGTTTACCTCTGTCTTTGGCGAGACCGTCCACATCGTTTTCTCGGTTCGGCTAACAGACTCTTCGAAAGGGTTCAACCACCCATTCTGGATTTCTCAGTTCGCTACTGGTATTCTGTTCATTCCGGTCCTATCCTAGATAAGGATTATTTTCGGTTATGACCTCCCGAGCCATATTGTATCCTTCACCACTTTCTGACATGATCTCTGCTGTTCGTCCACACCTCTTCAGTCTCCCCCTCAGCGACCGGGTTTGGGGGAATTTATTCCTTTTCGGCTACGGGCTCCTTGGTAAGTGGGATAGGGGAATTTTTCGTATTTTGCTCTTATGTCCAAATAAGGCAAAGCGCTCCTTTCATGGGAAACCTCCTACTTCAAGGGATCAGTTAATTTTCTTAAAAGGTAATCAACTCTCCGTTCTCGAGGATTCTGTATTCATTAGTTGGGAATCACGCATTTTCCCATTTCCGAAAAGGAAAACTTTTAAAATCATTCTTTCTCATACTCCGTTCTTCTAGAGTTTTCTTTCATATTCTTTACTCAAACTTCCAGAGAGTATTAACTATTTGAAGGACATAACGCCCCAGACGGCCTTTCATTCAAACGACCACAACCGCCCAAAACAGCCAAATTTCCCATGTTGTTTACTTCCCTTCGCTAAGGTATGCAGGAGGAAGTGCAGTTTCCCCAAATGCATTGTATCAGTTTACTGCCGACAGCTTGTCCTAAAAGGATTTATTTGTGGTTCCTTATCTTAATTTGTTAGGAAGTAGACAGGATGGCATTTGAAATCTTCACTCTTTGTGCGTTAATGGCTGGGGAAGGGAGGAAATTGCTATTACACTCGAAAACCTTTTCGGGCGGTTCGATATTTTATTCATACAGGTTAGCGAAATCTTCCGTTTTCAAAGAATTAAAATTATTATTTGTAATAATATGTAAATAGTTAGAAACAATTCTTTCGATTAAAAATTAAAATAAATAATATTATAAACTGCACTTAATGAATTAAAAATGACTTGGCAAATTCACAATAGACTTTTAAACTACTAATTTCAATTTAGCCATATCCCCTCCCCTTTGCGTCACATTCCTTGCGGTAACCGCAAAGCGATTCTTGAACAATTGCTGTGCAGGATTAAAACAAAGCGCTCTGAGATTATAAATACTAATGAAATTATTACGCATTGCCTTTTGTTTGCTACGCTTGCCAGCTAAAAGAGTCTCTTGCTTGGCTGCTCCATCATCAAAGCTGTGGAGTGCAGATATCCCCCACTGTGATGTGCCCATAGAGTAATTAACAAGTAAAAAAGGTATGTTTGGATTATCACGTGATTTTTTAATTCTTCCAAAGTTTACTACGTTATTGATATTTCAGTGTTCTTCTAACTTCAATTCACTCGCGACTACGAAATAATTGGTGCCTTCCCTAGTCAAGCATTTATATTTATATAATATAAAATTATCTGCAATGAAAGAAAATCCTCATCATCATTATACATATAATATATACGTGAATGATGAAACTGAAGGAAAAATTGCAGGCTGTAACCATCTGGAAAGAAATAAACCTTAAGAAAGTTCAGAATTGAATAAAAGAATTATGTGGTAATTCACTTCTGCAACTCATCCACCTTTCCTAAATCTGGCAACAGCTACAGCAGCGAGATACTTCTTCAAGCTGCTTGAGGAAATGGACAGAATTCCATTCAGATGAGGTTATGACATGGCGATGTATTGAGCGGAACTATGCCGCTCGAAAATGTTGCTTGATGATGTAATTCCGTTTCATGATGAATCAAGCTTTTTATTTTACTTCTTTTCACTCTGTACATACCATAATCATGTTCATACTTTCATTATTAAATACCCTTAAAATGCCACTACCTTCCTCTATTTTGTCCCTAACCTCATCTCACACATATATAAATATAATTTAGATTTCAATAGGTTTCTGCCTTTTGTAGATCTGCAGTTGCAGATCGACAATAAAATTGTTATTGAAATAGCAAACAAATGAAGAAATCTGCTGAACTGGAAAACGGTAAATGAAAAGATAATTGAACAGTCTATAAACGCATTTATTGATAATAAAAACAAAATTTTACATGCTGGTTCGTTGGGTGTGCAACGCTAAGATAAAATCAATCATTATCGCTCATGTATCTGAATATCTGAATGTAAAGTTTAAACCTGAAGTAGCTGAGGAATAAAAGAAAAGTTCTCAATTAGTGATGCCAGTCTAAAGATAAAAATATGCACCACTCTCATTCTCATGATGAAATGACCGTTCAAAACAGTGAAAAATGAAACAAGATGAACAAGTACGGATGAGACCCTTAGATGAAAAATTATAGATGATTATATAGAGAAGAATACACATACATATCTACATGTTTTCGAATTATCCAAAATTGAGCCATAAATTTGCAAATAAAACTGTAAAAGCGAAGTACTCAAGCTCTTCTATTTTAAACATAGGGTGGAGAGACATTAGGTATTTTTCGGAAGCAGGTAAGATGAAAAATGAGCAATCGCCTTCGCCGGGAATTGAAACACAGAGCTCTAGAATACCGGCCCAGTATGCAGAACCACTACACCACGAAGGCACGCTAGGAAGGTGGGAGAAATATCTTATAAGGAAATAAGAAAAATTAATGATGTGACAAAAATCAGTTTTAAAAATTATTGATGGTACAGATTTCCAAGAAAATAAAAAAAAGAGAGAGAGAGAGAGACTGCATAAAAAATTTAAAAAATGGAAAATATCTGCTACGAAAGCATATACATGCACAAATAAAAAAAAGCTAATTTGCCTTGAAATTGGTATCCAAATTAATAAAATGGATTAAAGTCTATATATTAATTAATTAGAGGATAATTTAACTTTCAACTTAACAACTTTGTGTTCATTTTCAGTAAGTCTGCAAGTGTTTTAGCTATAAAAAGTTAACATTTGTTCATACGTGATTAAAGATGAAATAAGTGGATTAGTTGACGGCAGTTTCATAACAGTAACGTAATACATGCATCAGAGTGCAATTTTGCAATATGAAATTAAAACTGTCATGCTTATTACATATTTTCCAAATTTAATTCGGAAATAAGCTTTTAAAGCCAAGTTATTTCCTATTACATTCAGAGGGAGCTGAGGAGAATTAAATCTGACATATTGGCGGTTATCCAAGTTTGAAAAGGAAGCGGCTGTGTTTTTTCACATGTGGCCGATCAATATCATTTCTTTGACAGAATGTAAATCCAACAAGTCGATATCATCGGAAGAAGCTTTCCCTATAGAATATTAACTACCTTGAGTTATTTAACTATAGAAATTCTATTTTAATCTAAGTTTCATCTAAGCGGTATGAAAAGTCGTCGATACTTCTCTGCTTATCCATAGATTTCTTGCTGGAGTTTACAGAAAACTGAAGCAAGACATCCAATAGACTGCGTTAAATTCATCATCAAACTAGAGTGAATATTTTACAAGAAATTTTAGAAAAAAAATTAACCAACACAGATGAGAAAACAAATTTATTTAACCTAGTATTAGTAGAAATGCAGTTAACAGATACAAACGAAGTTATACAAATTATCGTAGGAGATTATAAACTCAGCTATTCTTTGAAATAACAGGCTTGTTCAAAGCATAATAATTTTTTTAACCAAATTACTTCATGTCTGTTTGTAATTTAACATAAAAAATTGCATACCAGATCGAAATTCAACCAGACAGACTTTTCAGTTTGAAGTTATTGAACAATATCTTCAAATGCTATGGAAAAAACTGCAATTTGGTCTGAAGTTAAAATGAAAAAGGCAGATTAGAAAAACCCAAGGTAAAATGTCGGTAAAATAATCCAAGGTAAAAAGATTAAAAAGACAATTTCATTTCATTCTTCTGTTCGAAATTTATTCTGCATTTATTTCTTTTCAAAAGTGTTAAGATTATGATGATAACACAAAAGCTGGGAGTGAGATTAAAGGAATCATAAGCATTTGATTCATACTGATCACATATAATTTTTCTCAGGACCACGGATTTACGTCTATATTTCTCGTCTAGTAAAAATTTTTAGATAGTTTTATAAATATGTTAGAAATACTAAGACATAGTCAGTGAATATAGGCTTAAAGCAAAATCTTAAGTATTTGTGTTCAGCCTGAGCAGTATTCTGAGAAACTACCTAAAAATAATAATTTGTCAGACATGTAAATATTATGCCAGATATTTTTGGTCTAGTATATTTCTCTCTGTCCAATGCATATTCCACTTTACATTGGATATAGATTTAAAAAGCAGTTATTTTATCGATATTTTAAAATCATATTATTTTGCTGTGATAAAATCTTATTGCAGTGACCTGCGGCTACACTCGAGTTTTAAACCAGCAGTCATACTTACATATGATACTTTCCCCCTAGGATCTTACTGTGTTGATTTTCAGTGCCCAAGATTTTAAATCTTCTGAACACTAATCGGTTGATCCAAGCCCGATGAAAGGGCTGGCTGCTGGATTTTGTCATGGTTTTCTTCTGCGTAACATAAATGTCAGCAAGTTTTTCTTATAAATTTCCTGATGAAGGCAGACTTTCCCTGATGCAGATAACCATCGTATGATTTGATGTATTAAAATAAACAAATAGTGATGATAAAAAATAATATATCTAAAATATCTAAAACTGGAAATAAAACATTAGAAAATATTTTTAATATATTTTTAAAACATGTCTGTAAATAATAAAATGCGTTGAGAAATTTTACCTCTACGCCATTCCACAGTCAAACTTAAAATTTTCCAGTTATTCATACACGAACCAATTGAACTGTTATTTAGGAACCTAAAGTATCTAAAATATGTTGCGGTTTATCCTGAATTTTGATAGGATTGCATAATTAATTACATATTGTTAATGAATTACGGTAAGTATTTTTCAATCATTTGCGTATATTAGGTTAGATCTAATTTATTCAAGCTTTCTTTAAAGAAATGTTTTAAATGTGATTTTGTTAATTGTAGATAAACTATAAAATTTCATTTCATAACTCATATTATGTTAATTTATAGCTACCTTTTAAACATAAGTAATTCCAGCTCACTTTTAAAAGGAGGGTAATAATAGCAACGTCTTGCTACAAATCTGGAGGATCCATGCCTCAGTTTACACGCAGATGATATTTAAGTTCCTTTTAGGAATTTTAATTTAGGAAAATATCACAGTGAAGGAAATTTCTGCTTCTGAAGTCTACTTTTGTGTATGATAATAAATGAATAAATAAAGATAGAGAAAACAATGTTTGGATCACGAGTTATTTCTTACTTAAAAGCATTAAATTGTTGTCAGAATTTATGAACAGCATCCTAATTAGTTATTTAGAAATGTGTTTGCAAAGAATTACATATTCTTTGTGAATATATATTGGTCATATAATGCTAGAAATTATTACCCTTGTGTTAAAATGACATCGATAAAGAAAAACTTTTTCTTTTTTTTTTTTTTTTTTTTTTTTTTACATTTTCTAAAATTTTTATTTGGTTTCTATAGGGAATTTTTCTCGCTTCGTAAATTGTTCCTCATTTAAAATTCCATTAGATTTCATCTCTTTGAAACGTATTACTCATTTTCCTCGGTGAAATATGATTATTTACAGCAGATTGAGTTACTTTACTCATTTATCATACTTTACGATAGTGCGCTTGTATTAAATCGAAAATTTATGCCTTAAACATGGTTCATTTACTTTTCCCGAGGCGTTGATGCGAGGCCATTTTCAATAAATTTCACACGAGAACATGTGACTGTAACAGCGAAACTCCTACCACATACAGTTCCTAGCGCACTCCAATTGTGCATTAGCAATTAAATCAAAATTTTCGAAGGAATTCGTTATACCCATTTCGATATTGTTGTGGCATTTAAGGTTTTCAATTCAAATTAATAACTCAGTCCAGCCCATGGCGTGGACAAATCAACGGCCACCATTTTCAGATAACGAATGAGTTGTAATAAGGGGTAACGTTAAAAATGTTTCTCCGGCTCATATGCCACAATGTGGAGACAACCTGCAATTAAATGGAAGTAGAGAGAATAGTTATAGATTTTGAGGAGCTTGCGGTATGTGTTTTGTTTCACATTTTGGATGACGCCGTAATGTGTATTATTAGCACGTCTAGACTGTGACGCGTTTAAAAACTTTCCACATGATAGGAAATACAAACTTAGCGTGAAGCAAAGTAGAATTAAATCTGGTTTCTGCACTTGAAGTACAGGTTAGATAATTGTAGGGTGCAGAAGAGCTGGGAAGGACTATTATTATGTTTTGCTGTCTGATCTTTCAGACGAAAATATCACTTCCAACCTATCAAGTTTGGGCACACCATTTATTTTCTTTCAAGAACACTAAGTATCCTTTCTTTCAAAGTTCATGCGTAATATGATTTGCCATTTTATAGTTTATTTAAAAACTTGCAAATAATGAGAGATTTTATCCAGTTGGAAAGATTAGATTTAGACACAGTGTTATCTAATTTTTGAGTCACATTAGTTATCTGGCTGTCAGGTTTGACGATTTTGATAGAGATGAATCGAAATTCTAAAAATTAATGGTTAATGAATGAAAGTTATGTGCATACAAATAATAAGACATATTTAGCTAAGCCAGCTTTTTGATACACGTAAGTTCTTCAAAACAGAAATGTTAATTGTGACAAAGCATGGAAGCTTTCTTTTTAGCGGCATGAGTATGATAGTAGGTGCTGAAAATGTTGTGATATTATCAGAACCAAATAAGTAGAGAGCATTTATTGAAATGGACTTCTACGTCTTCTACAGTTTTTGAAACGTAGATCAAAAACGATAATTTTTGTAAAATATAGTTAATAAAATAAAATACAAAAATATTTAATATGTTTACGTTAAAAAATAAATCTTTCGAAACTGGGAAGACAGCGTGATTCAAGAACACATAAAAGGTTTATATATGAGAACAGAGCATATTTACAGCAAAAAATAAATAATTGCCTGCCTCCTTATATCCAAACTTCTTATTATTGCAACGTCGAAGGTTTTAAAACGAGAAAGAAAATATTAAATGTAGATTTGAATATAAGAGGAAAACACATTTTTAATTAATTACTTTCTTGAAAAATATATTACTTTTATTAAAGTTGAGCAAGAAGATATTGCTAGATATGGCAGTATATATTTTTCCTCTTGCATGAATATTCAGTCGTTTACTGGCTTGATAGATGAAAGACTACAAATCTTTCATTTCTGAAATAAGCGATGGCGAAAATTTAAAATGAATTTTGTTGAGTTTCCACAGCATCTATCGTTACCTGTGTCGTTAGGAGGTTTTTTTACTCACAAATAACTGCTTCTCATACCTTCAATAAATGTATGCCCGAAGTAAAGATATTCTTAATCGTATTCACGCGTAAAAGTTTCAGTATAAGAGTGCCAATTTAAAAAAGATTGAAATTTAGAAAATACACTGAATGGAATACTCTGTTCAGACACTCTGCTAAATTACTCCACACAATGAAGTTTTGGTAAGATACAAAACTGTATCGTTATTTGCAAAATTTTCAACTTAATTAATAATGCTTTAAAGAAAAGGTGGTCAAATAATAAAGGTACTTACAAAAGGTGAGAGAGCGTATAATTGTTTACCTTACAGTTTGAAAAATTAACGATCTTTGTAGGACTACTGAGAAGATAAGAATAAATAACTACTGCTGGAACAAAGTCATCAAGCACTAAGCAATAGAAAGGTAGATTCAATTCATTCAAGAAAAATTTAAAATTATTTTCATTAAAAATACATTAAAATACAATGATTTATTTTTGTTAATTAGTCCGAAATTTCCTAAAAATGTTTTAGTGTGACTAATTTGCTCATTTTCATAACCATCTATATTAGACAGCTAGGGGTTAATATGATTCCTAAACCAAAACCAAGGTATTGGTGCAAATTTCGCTTGCGTTTTGGTTGCATATATGTGCTCTGCCTTTTCTCGCGGGTATAATATCGATTTCCATCTGTGCTGAACTCCGAGAAAAATTTTTGGTGGTAATGCACCTAATTCAGCGATGAATTCGGGATTTCGAGCAAGTGTCAATCCACTGGGAGGAAGGCGAAGAATTTTGTTGCTTATATGTTGCTCATTAAAGCAGTAAATTGATTTTAAGTGACTTTGAATATTCCACAGCATTCGAAGCTAATAATTACTATTAAACCGACGATCAAAGAATTAAATTTTTTTTCTCAGAGAAAGATGAATATATGACAATTATTTGATTTCAAAACAAAGGTCTTATCTTTGTGTTTGAAAAAAAAGTATTCTGATAGAGACATTATAATTTGTAATGCAATAAAAGGATTTTGGTGTCATTATTTTGCTCTAATTATCATTTGACAGTGATTATTTCACATAATTGATGACCATCGGTTTTTCATATCAAGCTGGAGAATGATAACCAAAAATGATGTTCTTCGTTTAATAGTACACGATTCTACGTCAGCAGAAATTGCTATATTTGTACAAGTAACATATCCTCAATTAATATTGCAAATAAAACATCACACACTTCAGTTACTTTAAAAATAAAGCTAGTTAAAGGATTAGAATGAAATCATTAGTAATGAATTGGTAATGAAATGATTAGCATCTTTGCAGGAATTAATATGTTAATCGTGTTGAATAACCTTTCTTATATTATACGGAAAAAAGAAGAATATAAAAGCAATGAAATTTAAGCGATGAAACGTTTCGCAAAAGGAATGAAAATTTTGAACTTCAAGAAAGTAAATTAATTTTGAAGCTTATGCCGCCTATAATTTGAAGGATCTCATCTATGTTTCTACATAACTCTTTCCTAGAAAGCGCGTAGAAATTTTCATCTAGAAAGCGTAAGCGAATTACTTTTATGCATTCCTTTCACAACTCACACAGAAATTTCTTAACTTTTAGACTTAAGTATGAGCTAACAAAGAATATCTTTCCAAATAAATGCTTCAAAATTGAAGAATCACATTTGTGTGAAACTCTTTATGTATGCATGTGTAGTAAACATAATTTTGCAACATTAGTTCTGGCCATTTACAAAACTGCATTTTTGTGCTTAATTCTTGAATATATTAAAAGCGGTTGTTTTAAACCCAGCCAATGTTTTTTCATGATCTTTATAGTCTTTCTTATTATTCTTTCTTCCATCCGGGCACCTAACAGCGGCCTAGTGATTAAGGCCACTGAATATTAGGAGTTCGACCTTATTTGGGTTAGATCCTAAGTGACAGGGCTCATTGCATGGTTGGTCTTCGTAGTTTTTTTTTTCCCTATGTGTAACGTGAATATAAGCCAGTTTTCTTCAGAATGTCCTCCATGCAGTCACCCTTCCTTTCAGACAGATATCCATCGTGGCTTTGTCATATTCGTATAACCTAACCCTTTCCTTCGGAATGGTTAAAATTTCGTGTAACCCTACCATCTATCATATTGGATAATAGGAGAAGGTTTCCGCTAATATTCTTTTCATTTTTCAGTGAGATGTGGTGTCCTTGTTGTTATGTAATCCCATTACGCATTATCTTTTCAGTCTAGAACTACAACAGATCTAATTAATGTAAAGGAATATACGTCTGAAACATAAAAATAAACCCAAAGCTTGTTCTCAGAAGTTCCGAGGGATAAAGAATTAATCATTAAAGATGATTGTTTTGACGGACTGAATGACGCGCAACCACAATTTTCCGTTTGACACTGATATCACATCTGATAGTGAAACTTCGGTTAGTTCAGTGCTGTAAATAAGGAATTTCTAGTAAGGAAACATGAATAAATTATATCGTTCAGTAATAAATTCCAAAGTAATGTATTATTTTGGAAGTTACAACGAATTAAGAGTGAGTTACTAATGACGAGTATTTTGATGATGGTTAATTACAGTTGTAAGGAACTTAAGTTTTACTAATGTTTATTTTTATTTTAAATCTTTACTATCACTTCTTATTTTCTACTTCCGGCCAGAATTAAAAGCTTTAACTTATTTATGCAAATTTTTCTGGCGAACGCCAAGTTCTTAAGTTGTGGCTTTTTGCCAAGCGAGAGAGAGGAAGGAGTTAGTCGAAGCAGGCCGCTTACCTTAGCAGTTTTACTCGGTTGCTGGTTGCCTTCCAGGCCAGAGGTTTAATCCTCGTGATAATTTTAAACGTATTGTAGTGTTAACAGTTCTCTGTACTACATACGGCTTCCTGCTAATATACGGCCAATCTTCCACGTAGGCCCTTGTTTATTATTCCAAAGTTAAGTTAGAGTTTAGTTAAATATTTTTATATTCTTACGTTCAGACCACAAGTAGTTGGTCTCTGTATTCCGAAGTACGGAAATTATTGTAAAGAGTGAAAAATAAAGGGTTTCGTGTACCCTTCCTGTGTATCTTGTCTACTTCCCACATTTATTGAACATAGCTAGTAAGCTCCCTGTTCCGAATCAGGGTCTTTGCATGTTCCCAAAGAAAGTAAGGCGGAACATTGAACCTGATAGTGGCGCCCAACGAAGAAGAATAACCATGGCCGAGTTTCAAGAAGAACCTGTGCTGCCTGCAGAAGCGGCTCAGAATCCAGAAATGCCAGCTGCCGCCCTGGAAGGATTTGGTTACATCGTCCAGACCATGCGCGCTTCGATGAAACCAGAAGCAACATTTAATGGAAACTCACCGGTTACCAGTTTTTTGGAAAAACTAGATGACCACTTCATGCTCTACCCCGTGCACGAGTTTCAGAAAGTTACCTTAGCTACCAGCGCTTTGAGGGGCTAAGCGCTTAATTGGTTCAAATGTATAGGCAGAAGTCTCTTGGGTCAAGCAGGAAGTCCCACCTATACTTACGAAAATTTCAAGACTGCCCTAGTAAAAGCCTTCCCTGTCGTAAGGGATCGTGCGAAATTAGAAACGGAACTTTTCAGCATATATCAGCAAAGAATCGAAAATCTTTCCACCTTTATTTTAAGAAAAATTCACGTCTTCAAACTCTTGTATGGAAACCGTCCGGATCCTGAGATAATTCAAGTGATTTTGCCGAGGTTACTTCCCCAAGTATAAGACTTTATTGAATTAAGGAATCCGACTACACTGGAAAAGTTATTTGAGCTAGCAATCCAGTTTGAAAGTAGAAGAACGGCGGACATTGAAAGAAGACACCAATATCAACAACGAAACCAATTTGGTGCGCCAAGACCACAGCAAAGTCAAGCACACGGCTACGGAAGCAAAGCGAATCAGTGGGCAAGGAAACCCGAGCATCCAAAAACAGCCGGCGAACGTCGACAGTTCAATAGCAATCCAGGAAAAAAGTCTCAAGGCCAGTGGAAAAAGAAGGAAAGCATGGAAATGAAAAATGATTTAAACTAAAACGGATTTCTGCTGACGGGAGGGGGCGGAAATCCGAAGGCCAAGAAAACCCCTCTTCCTTCAAGTTAAATACAGTAATGGTGAAAAATTTGACTCTTCCGAAGATTGAAGTGTTGGTGAATAATATCCCAGCCACCGCACTCCTGGATATAGGCGCGCAGTGTTCCTGTGTGGCAGAAGATTTTTTTAAGAAGTATTTTCGTAAATATCGCATATATAATTCGGATAATACGACAGTGTTAGCTGCGCAAGGAGAAAGATGTAAGTGCATAGGTAAATTACCGCTATACGTCTGTATCAAGGACGAGCAAGTAAAGGTTATGTTTTTTATAGTAAAGAATCTGCAAGCACATATTATCTTAGGAATAGATTTCCTTTCAGAGGCACAAGCAACGCTGGATTTTAATGAAGCGTCCCTTAAGCTGACGATGAAACCAGTTCGAGAAGAAAAATCGGAGCCGCCGATGTTAAACCTTGACCACCTGCCTAATGACGAGCAACAAAGAATCCGACAAGTAGTAAGTGAATTTGCTTCGTTATTTAGTGATATTCCAGGATTTACTCAAGTTACTAACCATAGTATTGACACCGGAGATTCAATGCCAGTTCGCCACAAAGCATACCGGTATGACAAGAATAAGGAAAAAATTATAGAATGGCACATCAGCGATATGCTACGTAAAAAGATCATAACGCCCATCTCAAGTAGTTATGCTAGCCCGGTGGTTTTATGTAAGAAAAATAATGACTATCCATTGACACATCCAAAAAGGTGGCGATTCGCGATTGAATATCGTAAATTAAACTCCATAACTAAATATCCCGTATATCCGTTACCTATTATTGAAGAAATTCTAAGGAACATAACGTCTACCAAATATATGACGACTTTCGACTTAACGACTGGTTATTTTCAAAGAGGGGTTAGACCTGAGGACGTGCCTAAGACTGCTTTTATAACCAAGTCTGGCACTTATGCATTTCTGCGTATGCCGTTTGGCCTTTCAGGGGCACCGGCAACATTTCAGCGATGTATGGACATTGTGTTAAGGCCTGTTCTTGGAAAGTCCACATTTATCTATTTAGACGATATCATTATTACTAGTGATAATCTGGACCAATATGTACAGGATTTAAGACAGGTGTTTTCTTTATTAAATGAGGCCGGTCTAAAAGTTAATGTCGAAAAGTGCAAATTTGCAGCCCCTGAATACCTGAATTTAGGTTACAAAATATCTCGGAAAGGAATAGAGACAGAGGAATCAAAAATAATCGCTGTACAAAAGTATCCGACTCCAAACACGGCGAAGAAGCTCTCCTCTTTTCTAGGACTTTGTTCATATTATAGGTCCTTTACAAAAGATTTTGCAGCTATTGCTGAACCATTGTTAAAATTAAAAAGGAAAAAGGCAAGATTCTCGTGGACGGCCGAAGCCAATAGTGCTTTCGAAAAATTAAAACAAGCATTAACGCAAGCCCCTGTGTTGAAATTTCCTGAAAAATATGAGAATTTAGAAATTTCAGCGGATGCTTCGGATTATGCGGTAGGAGCGGTACTTTCGCAAAATCAGCAGCCCGTGGCATTTTTTAAGCCGAACTTTAAATCAAACACAAAGAAACTATTCCGCGATCGAGAGAGAGGCACTTGCAGTTCTGTTAGCAGTGCAAAAGTTCCGAGTCTATTTTGGAAAGGCGCCAATAACAGTGTACTCTGATCATGCGGCGGTAAATTTGCAGCCCCTGAATAACCTGAATTTAGGTTACAAAATATCTCAGAAAGGAATAGAGACAGACGAATCAAAAATAATCGCTGTACAAAAGTATCCGACTCCAAACACGGCAAAGAAGCTCTCTTCTTTTCTAGGACATTGTTCATATTATAGGTCCTTTATAAAAGATTTTGCAGCTATTGCTGAACCATTGTTAAAATTAAAAAGGAAAAAGGCAAGATTCTGGTGGACGGCCGAAGCCAATAGTGCTTTCGAAAAATTAAAACAAGCATTAACGCAAGCCCCTGTGTTGAAATTTCCTGAAAAATATGAGAATTTAGAAATTTCAGCGGATGCTTCGGATTATGCGGTAGGAGCGGTACTTTCGCAAAATCAGCAGCCCGTGGCATTTTTTAGCCGAACTTTAAATCAAACACAAAGAAACTATTCCGCGATCGAGAGAGAGGCACTTGCAGTTCTGTTAGCAGTGCAAAATTTCCGAGTCTATTTTGGAAAGGCGCCAATAACAGTGTACTCTGATCATGCGGCGGTAACTAGATTGTACTCAGGGAAAAACTTATCCCCAAGGTTAATAAGATGGCCATTCAAGCTACAAGAATATAATCTGGTAATCAAGCATACCCCCGGAAAGGAAAATATCGTAGCAGATGCCCTATCCAGAATTAAAATAGATGAAGAAGGTAATACTGTAAGGGTGGCAATGCTCACAGCATGTACAATAAATTCCCGAGAAACTGTAATAACCGAACTGGGTAAGGATCCTGAGTTTGGAAGCATTTATGAGTATTTAAAGGATCCTGAAAATTTTAGCCACCAAGATATTGTGGCGATAAGAAATAGGGCGGCCCATTACGAACTAATAGAAGGTCTATTATTTTATACAAAAACTAGAAATTCCAACAACGAATTTCGACCTGTTATCCCAGCTAGTCTTAGATTAAATATCCTGCAGGAGTTACATGACAGCCCTTTAGCTTCATGCTGGTATTCGAAAAACTATCCAACGCGTACGCGAGGCATTTTTTTTTCCTGAACTACAAAAGTTAACAAGGGCGTATGTCCAGTCCTGCCCAACATGTCAAGCAGTTAATTATATTAATTTCCGCCCGGCCGGGTTTCTAAATAGTATTAAATCCGAATTTCCAAATGAAATAATTGGCATCGATTTATTGGGCCCTTTCCCAAAAAGTCAGTTAAATAAAAGTCGCTATCTCCTTGTTATGGTTGATCATTTTAGTAAGTGGACCGAAATTGTTCCCTTAAAACGAGCCTCCGCGAAATTAGTTACTGATTCTATTTTAAATAAATATATTTTAAAACACGAGGCGCCCCTGAAAGTTATATCGGTTAATGGTCCTCAATTTAAGTAATATATTTGAAGACATTTGCCAAAAACTGGGCATACGTCATTTAAAAATGGTCCCGTATCGGCCGCAATCAAATATAGCGGAACGGGTCAATAGAAATATAGTGAAAATTATCCGTAGTTATGTTAAAAATTTTCATAAAAGCTGGGATAACTATGTCAATGACCGCAATGCTTTCGCCCTTAGGACCGCAAAACATGATACAACAGGCAAAACTCCTGCTGAGTTATTTTTAGGCAGAAAGATTATAACGCCGTTAGATAAATTATTTTATGTGCAACAAAGAGCGCCAGAATTTAAAATGGGTTATATAGAAAAATTAATTAAAGAAGCAAAAAAGAATACTGAAGTATCACAGAGAAAACAAAAACTTTATTACGATTTGAAACGACGGGGAGTAACTTATTAAGTAGGAGATGAAGTATTAAGAATTAAGCATTCACTTTCTTCAGCACCAGAAGATAAAACCGCCAAATTTTTTTCCATGATTTGAAGGACCACATGTCATAGAAAAAATAACTCACGCTGTAGTGGTGTTAAAAGCCATGAATGGGGAAACATGCTCCGCAAGCATTGATCAAATAAAACCATATTATGATCGTAATAAAATGCAAATATTCAAAGATCTTTTGCAGGATCCGGCACGGCAGGCAAAAGCTCCAGAGGTGGAACAACGACAAGTACAAGGGCAAGCCATTAGGAGGCAGGAGCAATTGAAAAGAAAGTTTCCCCGTTGGAAATATGAAGGTAACAAGAAAAAGAAGCCGTTCCACCGTCCAGAAAAGAGAGCTCACGACCACCCCCAGAATGAAGAAGGGAGAAGTACGACGAATGCAAAGAAAGCCAGGAGAAACAACGGCAACTATAACCCGGCTCCCAAGCGGAAGATCTACTCATCGGACAGGACTCTTCGCAGCAAATGTCGCCGAACTGCGGAAGGGCCACTAGCGGCGGAGGAAAATATACAAGGAAAATTTGAACGGCCAGCAACGAGGTCCAAGCAGGAACGAGAGAGAAGTGTCCCGGTTCCGCCAAGACCAGCTGCCATCAAACGGCAAAGACCACAGGCAGAGGCGAAAAAGAAGGTATTCAAGGGTGACCGAACTGGAGGAAAAAAAAGCTTCTATAGGAAGGCACTGAAGGGCGAGCCCGCACAAGAGGGAGGATAAATCAAACTAGAATCTTCGCTACCTTCCAGGACTGGGCTGAGAAAAGAATGTCCGAATATCACAAAGATAAGTAAAATTTTATGTTACTTTGCAAACTTAAGTTAATCTTTCATTTTTACTGCAAGTGGCAGATTTCAAGAAGTTTTACCTCATGTGAGGTCTACCTTTATCGCCAAAAAGGGGAGAAATGAGTTGTTACCGATTTTGGTATTATGTTTTTCAATTACTCGCGCGTAAAACTAAAGTTGATGTATAATAGGAATGTGTAAATACTTGAATATTGTAAAAGTTATTGTATAAATTTTATTTAAAACATTCTGGCAAGAAAGAAGTTTTAGTCTGAAAGACTTTTGAAATGTAGTATTTCAATGTAGAAGAATTGGCACTTGCTTGGAAAAGAATAGAAGTTAACAATGTACTACTAATGTATGTTTTAAAATGCGTAAAATTAACGGCATATTAATATGTTCTTATATACAATGTGAACTGTTATTTTAAATGTTAAGAAATACTGTGATATGGTAAAAGTGAAAGTAATGCCAAGAAAATTTTAAACTTATTCGTGTGACTCTAAAAAGACCAAATTATGGTGAATATGTGTTAAAGGTTGAATGAATGTAGTTAGGCTCTCTGACGCTACACTTCAGAGTTAGCCACTTTCAGAATAGTACCTCAGGGCTTAGAATTGAAGATAGGGTGTGTTACGAGGTCTTGTTATGTTGAGTTTTAACACGTTAGTGTTTTGATTGTAGGCGGCAGTGTTGAACACGTATACATAAACACATTCGTGTTTGGTGTTTTCTTTTACAACACATGTCAGAGAGCACGGGGAGAGATAATTAAAATAAAGTCATGAATGAAATAAGAATGTTAAGAGAAATATAAATATTCATGTTACTTGCCATTTCATTGTGTAACATTTCATTAAACTAGTTTTCCTTCCAGATCTCTGGAAGGAACCAGATTTGAATAAAAGCTCCTGTTTATATGCAGTACAGATGAAAAATTGGTTGTCCATGGAGCTGATATTGTAAAAACAATTTTTTTTTTTAAATTTCTAGGTTCTAGTGAGAAATGTTTGTAAAAGATTGGCCTCGCGTTAGATTCTTGAGCTAAAAGTTTTCAACAAGGTCGTTTTAGACCTGAGTTTCAAACTAATTAACTCTGGCGGGAAGTATGTAAGGATCTTAAGTTTTACTAACGTTTATTTTTATTTTAACCAGTTCACCGTTTGCCCGAGAGAGATACGTTCACAGGAAAGGCATCGTCATCCGTTAGCGTCGGCAGACTCTCGTCGGGGTGAAATTTGGGCTGAAACGTAACCCCCGAGACACATACGACGCAGCGATCTTTCTCCACCCCCCACAGAATGAGTCGAAAATCAAAAGGGGTGATTGACGAGTTACTTATCTTCTCAGTGGTGTCGCATTAGGATCACAGAGGGGCTGTTTCAGGAAAGTAAAGGATGGGGACACTTTCTTCGAATAGCTACCCTCTCAAAATACCTTATGAAATCCACAACAGCTTTCTCCCTTTCTATTAATGAACAAAGGGATTTGAATGCCATCTTTTCAATTCTTAACGATTCAGTTCTTCTCTTTTGTTACAGGCCAACAAGAAAATATTAAAACAAAATTCAAGGACATTTCAAATACTAGCTAATGTCCTTATTTTTACTTTATATAAAGCTTTTTCTTGACAATTAAAAATTACATTTACATTGTAATAGATTGCAATAGATTTGGGGTTAGGTGCAGGAAGTGGAAGTGGGGTTGGGTGCAAAGGGAAAAATATCTGCTCTAAGGACTACACCAGTCTTTGTGTTTTATGTTGCCCCTTAGGGGGTCTTTATTCACCATCCTTCAGTGTGACAGGTACGCTGTTCAATCTGATTTGAACAGAACTTCTAAATAGGCTTTCACAGATGGTGAAAGGGGGAAAGAAATACTCTGAGCCCAGTTTTAGACACAAAAAATTTACCTTTGGATGCGAAAAATGGCACGAAATTTTTGCAATTTTCCTTACGGCGAACTGGTTAAATCTTTACTATCACTTCTTATTTTCTACTTCCGGCCAGAATTAAAAGCTTTAACTTATTTATGCAAATTTGTCTGGCGAACGCCAAGTACTTAAGTTGTGGCTTTTTGCCAAGCGAGAGAGAGGAAGGAGTTAGTCGAAGCAGGCCGCTTACCTTAGCAGTTTTACTCGGTTGCTGGTTGCCTTCCAGGCCAGAGGTTTAATCCTCGTGATAATTTTAAACGTATTGTAGTGTTAACAGTTCGCTGTACTACATACGGCTTCCTGTTAATATACGGCCAATCTTCCACGTAGGCCCTTGTTTATTATTCCAAAGTTAAGTTAGAGTTTAGTTAAATATTTTTATATTCTTACGTTCAGACCACAAGTAGTTGGTCTCTGTATTCCGAAGTACGGAAATTATTGTAAAGAGTGAAAAATAAAGGGTTTCGTGTACCCTTCCTGTGTATCTTGTCTACTTCCCACATTTATTGAACATACCTTTAGTATGCTCCCTGTTCCGAGTCAGGGTCTTTGCATGTTCCCAAAGAAAGTAAGGTGGAACATTGAACCTGATACAGTTCGTGATAATTTTCTGAGTTTTCTGAGTTCAGTTCTGAGTTTGAGACTGATCAGTGACTACTAAGATCGATCGAAAATAAGAAATTTTCCGTAAGGAAACATGAAAAAAAAAATACTCGTTGGCTGAAAAGAAGTTTCATAATTTGAGAAATAAAATTAGGTTTTATAAAATATATGGAGTGAAAATTACGACAAGATTACTAATGCAAAAAATCTTATAAAATTTGAAGTCATGACCTTCCAAACATTGAAAATTGAGAGCAAGATGAATATATTTACATCGAAAAAATCAAGGATGAATTAACATTTGAACGAAATATTAAACTTGACAAAATGCACTTTTTAAAGAAATTATGATGGACTTCATGAATTAGCTCCTGCTGCAAATAATTTGGAAATTAAGTGTGACATTCTTAGTAAATGAAATAATCATGTCTAAATTAATAAATTGTTATTATTTCTTTTAACCTAAACTTATCCACCGAGTTTTTCGCTGTAACGTTTAGCAAGTATTTATTCGCAATCTTTCATTAAGAAATTTAGACAAATTTACTCTGATCAAGAAGGGTCTTCTAACTTTCACGAAAAATGTTATCATATCCAATCTATTGAATACACTCATCAACATTTTCTATTTTGTGTATTTCCTTGAAGTTCTACCAGATTGGGCAAGCTGGCGATATACATAGCGCTAGATGCTGGTTTCAATTTTGTATTCCAGAAGTTGCTCTTGGTGACAATTTGAAATTAAAACGATAAAAGAAAGAAAATAACTCTTTGAACTTGCCATTGAGTTGATGAATGATGACTAACAGACCTTTTATTCAAAAAGACATTCGAAAAATATATCGCAGCGTGGTGTTGCACAGTCTGATAGAGCCTCTGTTCTACAGTGTTTGATGCATTTCAATTCTTTCTCTCTCTGTTGAATAGAAATATGATGGCTATGAATGATATGTCAAGAATTTATTTACGAGGGAAGCTAAAATAAAAACCAGTGAAAAAATACATTGAATTTGTTTCCAGTTTGTGATTCCTTGGCTTGAAAAGGAATGTTATTATCATTATACTATCAAACCATATGCTAATTTTAGCTTAAAGTTCTGTCATTTAAAGTGCTAGCTACTCTTATAAATGCCATCTGTAAAGATTAAGATAATTAATAATGTGAATTAAAATCCGATAACCTTATTTTATCATCTGATCGAAATTTTTTTCTTGGGGCAAAATGGAGAATAATGCCAGTTTAATATACTTTTATTATTTTTTAAATAGTTTGTAGTAAATTTCAGATATGAATAAAATTAAAAAATGAATTAATATTATCAAATAATGCGTTTAATATGAAAGCAAAATTTCTTGTTTGTATACAAAACAGATTCAATAGATAAATCTATCTATGGTTTATATTAATATTCATTAAAATGTGTTTGGAATCAAGGCAAAATTGTACATTCTTGACGAAATTCTTTACAAAATATATGAAATTAACAGTTGTAACGGTGAAATTTACATACAGTATGATACTGATAGTCTACAGATTTTCGTGCTTATAAGGACAACCATAGAAAAAGATAAATAAATCAAAATATGCTCACATGAAGAGTTTTTGTTGTACATTTATTATACCCTGATCAGTTCGCACTACTAACAAAATTTTTACCCTCAATGAATGCCTAGAAGATAATCTGAACTTAAAGACTTATACGAAAATGTCCATTTAGATTTAATAATGCTTAGCAGCAATAAAAGGTGTTCGAAATTTCAGAATTACATAGAGAAATTAAATCTTTGCGCAAAAAGAAATAAAAATAAAACATTAACGAGATCCCTAATTTTCACCTATTATTCTTTCCACTTATTGTTCTTTAAGTTTTCCACAATAGAATAAAAACTGTCTTATTTCTATGTGAAAAGAATCCATTTCTAAAGAAAGCAAAATTTATTGACGAAAAATGTTCTGGTTAAGAAACCTATAAAATTAGTGAAATTTTTTTTTAACTTGTTAGCTTGTAAAATGTTAGCATATCTATCAATATATTTCATACTAAAATGTGCGTTAAAAGAAATTTGAGATTATGCTTCCCTGCTATGAAGTTGCAGTGTTAATATTGTCTAATTAAAGGAATATTTATTCGCGCTTAATTAACAACTAAATTTCTTGATTTTTATCTCCCCATCAATTTTTTTTGTTAACAATCTAATTTCCCAGACAAAATGACTGTATTCTTTTAATTGTGCTTCAAATGCATGCATGAAATTGTATTGGAAGTAATTGTTATATACTTGAAATAGACATTTAACTACATCCAAGTTCCACAGTTAGGTATACACAAATAAAGTCTAAAAGAAACAAAAACAAAAAGTTAAAAATTTCGTAACCCTTTGATGACAATTGAAACAACTTGCCTTAATTTCCATCACACTACTATAAAACGTTTGCATAAACATAATTAAATCAAAGGATAAAAAATTTAGAGTTTCTGCTCTCATGCTCTTGACTTAATTTTATTCTTTTAAATAAGGAAATAGATCATTGATACTATTGAAATTCTTTTGTTATGTGTTATTCTTTTGTACACAATGTGTCCCGACATAATTACAAAGCAGTTTTTAAAATCTATTCTAACTCCACGTAAGAAATTTCCAAAATTTTCTAAAATATTTTAAAGATTTTTTATTGTACGTAAATACAGTGACAATATAATTTTATCTTTCATTAATTGTCAATATATACAGAATTGTTAATGTACACTTGAGGCTTTAGTCAGACCCCAAGAAACTAGTCACATATTGACAAGTGTGGAGAAAGTAACGGCCATGGAACATCTCTGAATGTCAGACAACCAGAAGTCTAGGAAAAGCTCAGGTAGGGATCTTCTAGCAATATGTGATAGGTTTTCAGTATGAAGTGCTATTTCCAAATTATGCCACGGAAGAAATTGTCAGATTCTGTGGAGAATGTCTGAAAAATGTTTTGTTTTTTTTCAAAAATAAGATTTTGAATAAAGAAATAGTTCTTTTATAATAAATGCCATTGCATATCCAATTTTGTCTTAAAATAACAAAATATTTGAGCTATTTATAAATATTCAAGGTGGTTAGTTTCAGCTTCAGAACCGCCAGATACCGTACTGTTGTTACAACTGCAGTTATACTCATGCAACTTTATTGGAATCTGTAATACACTTTTGATTGTTGAAAAGAATGGAACGATAAATTAGATGAAGAATTTTGCACGAAAAGAAAGGAAGTGTCACGAGGAAAATAGTTGCAATGAACCAATATTTATGAAATATAGAAATTTCAGTAGCACTAAAGCTTGCATTACTATTAGTGTGATACATATAATGCATTTTCGAACGACAGTTCAGAAATGATGCAAATTTGGGAAAGAGAAAGAAGAACAAATAAAAATATTTCCAAACTTGGCCTCTGTGTCGGTCCGTGAAGAAAGCCATATGAGTGCCCTCGCAACAGAGTGCACGCATGTGGCTTATATCCAATTGCGGTTGCTGTTGAAATGAAAGATAATTTGAGTTTAACATGCTTCAAATGACCGTCTTCTAGATGATACGTAGCATCTTACATTTACGAATCTGAAGCAGAACCTCTACTACTATTAATGAATGAGTAAGTTCGGTTTGGATAAGGGAACCAAATTCTGGGAATACCTATGAATATAATTTCCAAAGAATAAAATTTTATGCTGACAATTCAAAAGAATTTCCAAATTACCAAAACCTGAAAGTTACAACAGCATATTAAATGAACCATTAAAAATGCAGTAGGTATTAATTCTGGAAACTAAGCGAACTAGATGGATTATTTTTCACAATTATTTTTTCAATTTTCTCTCATTAAGCTTCGTTCAGACGGGGGCGTAAAGGCCATAAGTAGTTAAAGCCGAGCTCCGTTGCCAAGGCAACCAGTCTGTGCTACGTCACAAAATCTGGTTTAGAACTCGGGGCATAGGGTTCAAAGTTTTCAACTTTACGCCGAGTTTGGGATAAGCGTCGTCCAATCAGAGCGAAGCTAAAACGAAGCGGCGTTCTACAGAAGATTTCGCTGTTACAAAACAAGCAGAGCGAACGTGGGAAATCAATCGAGCAGGACAACGGCGCGGGAAAGTTGTAGACACATCCACGCATGCGCAAATTTAGCTTCTCTTATTGGCCACGGCTTTAGACCCGTTCTCACAAGTGTGAACGGAATTCCCGTATTTTATGCCCTTATGACTACGCCTCTATGACCTTTACGCCACCGTCTGAACGCAGCCTTATTATAATTAATCATTATACCCTCATTAGTAATTTATAGCCTCAGTAACTAATACAGCTGATTCTTTAAAGCTGCTAGCCCACCTAGGATGCTCTTCGAAAAATGCATATTGCATTTGTAATTTTTTAGAAGTTTTCTTAAAATGCATGTTTTAAAAAAACATATAACGTAATGATTAAAATATTTTTGTCATATAAGCTCAATAACATTTTGAAAATTACTACTTGAAACGTTCAAGTTCAAAATGCTCGATGAAATAGTAACAGGTTGTTAAGCCTTTTCTAATAGATTAAAACAGCATATCAAAATGTAATTCAGTATTTTAAAATGTAATTATAAAAAAATTACTTTCGTACGTATTGAATTGTAGATACAAATCATGGTCTAAAATACAGCTTCTTTTCATAGTTTCATATTTCACCATTTTGTATACCTCTTTATGTACTGGATATAGTTATAAGCCCCGAGAAATAAAAACTTATTTGAAAAGTCTTTTTGTCATATCTATAAATAGCGAAGATGCGTAATACGATAGTCTTACTTTCGTGGAATTGCAGTTGAGTAGGAAGTTGAAGGAAAAACATGATAAGTTTCCATCCGAGTTGTGATGGGATTTCTCTTCTAGCGATTAAACCTTACACATTTCCAGCTGTGATAACGACTTGAAGGCTTACATTACACTTTTTTCTCTGCTTCAAATTATTGGAAAGTAGATAAGGGTACTCCTTGACAAAGTATTCGATATGTGGCATAAGTGGCATGAACATGGGAAATCTTCAAAGCTCTCCCTGGGAGATAAGAATTATCTCACTCAGATAAGAGGAAAGAAATATAATGTACAGAAATCACTCTTACCTGTCACGATTATTTTCCCAGCAGTGATGCTGACCACCATTTCGCCAGTTAATCTGTGTCTCGTCTGACAGCGATAGCTCCAATCTGAATCTTTTTCTTGCGTTTCGTGAATAAGAAGTTCTCCGGAATACAGGACGGTGTGCGAGCGTACTGAAAAAAAATGCTTATGTGAAACAGATAAAAATAAATATAGTTATAAAGCAATTTTTTCTACCTTTCATTGCAGATATATGTGCACATGTATATGCAGTTCTTCGAAGTGAGCACCGGGCTCATTTCTTTCTGATGAGCAGTGGATCCCTTCCTCATTAAATACTGATGTCAGCCAGTAGTCATATAGTCTCAATTACACAATTCCTCAAGGAAAGACGTAGAATATTTTTGAAATAGTTCGGTGTGCTTTCGTAGAAAAACTCGGTCTAGTTAGCGTAATTTTTATCGTGCTTAATGCTTCAATAAATTAAATTAAAATTTTTCCAAGTTTTACATGCAAAAATTCGAGAAAATATCATTAATTAATAAGTTTTATTATTATGCCTTGCAGAAAGGAATTACGAGTTGGTTTACCATATATGAAAACATTAATCACTAAAAGGAGGATATTTTTTTTTCCTAGATCTTGCTAAAATTTTCTCAAATTCCATAGTAATGAGGAAATTGCTCTAAACTACTAAATTCATTTCTCATATATTTTTTAAAAAATGTAAGAAATTTGATTTAAAGTATAATGAGTATAAAGT
The DNA here is from genome assembly GCF_044657685.1 of Stegodyphus dumicola. Classification (NCBI taxonomy): domain Eukaryota; kingdom Metazoa; phylum Arthropoda; class Arachnida; order Araneae; family Eresidae; genus Stegodyphus; species Stegodyphus dumicola. The sequence continues at coordinate 88,673,391 of NC_140772.1, read as the reverse complement.
ATTTCTCCCGCCTTCTTGCCTTCGTGGTGTAGTGGTCTACACGCTCAGCGCGTTATTAAGAGGTTCGCGGTTCGATTCCCGGTGAAGGCGTTGCTAATTTTTCATCTTGCTTACTTCCAAAAATAACTAATGTCTCTACATGAGCATTTTGCTATTTCGATTTTTAAGATATAAATGCAACCACTTCGAATAGTCTAGTGTAACAAATAACCGTAGCTAAAGTAAAATTATATTCTTGCAAAGCATGCCTCTCGTCATGTCATTCGCTAACACGAGTATCAGGGAGTGAAAATTTCTTGATTCTTGCCAAATATGAATAATTTACTTGTAGCCTACTTACTATACAAATTTTGCTTCTGATTATGATATTCTTTCATATATTGAAAACGTCAATTATTAAGTGTTTATTAAATATAAGAGAGCAGTCAAACAAATGTTTTCTAGAATCTATTATGTTTTGTAGCATAAAACGCTTTGTTTTAATTTTAAAAACTACAGAGGAGAAACAGGACATTTTTTCAGTTTTACAAAATAATTTTCATAAATGATGTAAATGCAAAAAAGATATGAAATATAATTGTTAAAACTAAATGTTAATTTCCTTCATTTAAATTCTGTGAAAACATATATTTAGAGCAATTTTGAAAATTATTTACACAAGCATTTTCTTGCCTGCATCATTCGAAGAAAAAAAATAAAGATTAAGAATTCAAGCACAAGAAAACAACTTCTGAAATTTAATACTTAAAAATGATTAACCAATATTAGGTAAATTTAACATAAACGTATCTTTCTTTGTGAGAGAGAATAAATTTGAAAATAACGCTATATCCTTTCTTACTTCACATTATATTTATAGTCCCATGGCTCTTATTAAGACAGACAACAGACTAAACTCAAAAACATACAGATTTGCGACACGGCAACGCATTACTGTTATTTTAACCGAAAATCTAAATGCAGTTTAAAATTATGCTTTTGAAATTAAAATTACAAATAACGCCTTTGATAACAATACGCCATTCTCCACATAATAAAAATTGTGATAAAGTTCACTAAATTAAAAAAGTAAACGTTTTTCATTAACTCCTGCTAGCAAATGTTTTTAAAAAATAAAATAAATATATATATATATATATAGAGAGAAATATAATTATAAATATAAAAAGTTTTCAGAGTTTTCAGTAAGTTTTCAGATTTCATATTACGCCCAAAGGGCCCTTTTTTTAACGTTTGGTGCGTTACTTTGTTTACGGAATATCATGTTCTTCACACTTACACCACATAAAATTCAATTCAACAGTAATATTACAAAATATTTAAAAACAGCATATCTTTAGAATTTCCGATAGACAGTCTCACGCGCTGGATATAAAAATGTTTTTTTTCCTTGTGCAGTGTTGCCATTGCCGGCTTTGAAATCGTTGGATTTGTTAATCAAAAATTCGTTAAAGTTTGTTAAATTGTGAAATAGATAATGAAACAAATTCGAAATTCACATTTCGGGCTCTCAGGTGCCCATATTCCGGTGGAAGATTACGTTATTAAAAATTTGATGGCCTTAAGTACAGTCATTTATTCACAATTCAAGAAACATACCTGTATTCGTGCACATTGTCCTTTATTTAATTGCTTTTAAAATAATACAGATCGATAATATTCGCGGCAACAATTTGAAAAGTGATTTAGACTTTTACAGTGATTCAGTGCAAAAATTCACTTTTGAGAGTAATAGCCCTTCTGAGCTAACGCTCCTTTGGGCTTAAAAAAAGGCGAAAAAGCAAAGATAAAATTTCAGAATCAGTAATAGAAATTTGCGGTCATCATTGCAAATTCATCTGTTAAAATTGAAGATCAATATTTATATTTCAACAAAGGCTAACTTTGCAATAAAAGAAAAGGAAAACAAAAGTAATGTCCTTTTATTTCAGTGAAAAATGTGACAAGAATAATTACAGAAAACGAATACTGAATGTTGGTTAAAAGACGTGATTTGCATTAAGATCGAAAAACAATCGGTTTCATCGAACCCCTATATGCCAGACAAAAACAAAATTGAACGTCTATGTATGTGTTTGCGACGTTAATGAAGTCTGCAAAGCGTGGGGTCCATAGAAAACAAAACGGTCGAAATAGGGAGAACGTGACGATCACAATGCAAGACTATTAAGGATGGTGCTCCATTAAGGACATAACGCCAGTATCTTAAACTACTTGCTAGTTTCATGTTCCTCCGCTATTTAGTCATTAAGCTTGGCTCGTCTAATGGGACAAGATCAATTATCTAGTCCCAGTATCATCACAAAGTGCCATTCTATCTGTTCGAAAATGCAGACCGTGCCAAAGATCGCCCATTAGCTGAAACCCGGTTGTTCATAAAACGACATTTTAAAATGGCATGTTATTTGTTGTTAAGAAGAGGGTATTCTTAAGGTAATCGACCTGTGTCATAGCACTGGAGAAAAAGTACTCTGATGTTCCATTGATCATTTTAGTACAATATCAACGACGACATTAATATATGCTCCAGAGAAAAGTTTTCTACTCAGAAAAGCTTATCAAGTATTCAGGTGCTTATTAGTAACGATTGTTAACCTAATTTTTTAAAGCACATAGCCAAAGAAAGCTCAAGAGAGTTTTGCAAATTTAAGCGCTGAGAAGTTATAAAATAAGAAAAGGCTTTTAAAAAATTTGTAAAAATGTAAACTGAAAAAAATATTGTTAAAAAGTAAAAAGAAAGAATTATACGTAAAATAAACAAACATATTTAAAGTGTATTATTTTTCCCTGAACTTTTCATTGTATTTTATTTTTTCGTGTTAAATTTCTGTCATTCGTTTCTTTCTCAAAACATTTTACACCAGTGGTATTTACGTTTCTTTATTTTTGATCAGAAATTACCGAAATCATAGTTTCAAAATTTTGAAAACAAAGAGGAAAACTGTAAAGCCCTCTTCACTGTTTGGCTGTCTAAGAATAATAACCCTTTGGTAGATGGTTTACAGCGGATTAATTCGTTAATTTTAAACAGCCCACCAGCGGCCGAGCGGTAGAGTCGCTGAACACTGGTAGTTCGGTCTGAGGTTCGAATCCCGCGAACGGGCATGGCTGCATGGGCGTTTTCGTGGTTTTCCCCATGTGTAACGTGTATACGAGCCAGTTTGCCTTAGAAAGTCCTCCACGAAGGCATCCCTCCCCTTAGGCAGATAGCCCTCGAGGACTTGCCATAATCACACACACACGTTAATTTTAAAGTTAGTGAATCGTTTTTTTAGCCCAAAGGGCGTTAGCTCAGAAGGACTATTAATTTCGTTTTGGCATTTTCCGGCGAAAATTTGAAATGTCCATTTCACTTTTCGAATTGTCGCCACCAAATATTATCGCCCTGTGGTATATTAAAAGAAATTAAATAATGAAGGATCTGCATAAATGTATGCATGTTTCTCGCATTGTGATAAAGCAATGGTAGCTAGATCTATGAAATTTTGAATAACGTACGTCTCCACGCGAATATGGGTATCTGGAAGCTCTAACTTGGATTTGGAATTTGTTTTATTATCGATTTCATATTTTGTATAACGAATTTTTGATTTAACGTTTTAACGCTTTAACGAATTTTTGAATAACAAACTCAACGATTTCAAAATCAGCAAAGACAACACTCTACGGAAAAAAAAAAAAAAAAAAAAAAAAAAAAAAAAAAATTGCCAGCGCGCGAGACTGTGTATCGGAAATTCTAAAGATGTGCTCATTTTAAAATTATTTTGCGATACTGCTGTTGAATTGAATTTTATGGTTTAAGTGCGAAGAATATGATACTTAATAAATAGAGATAATACACAAAACTTTTAAAACAACTCCCCTTTGGGTGTGATGTAAAATCTGAAAGCTTTCAGATTTTTTATATAGTTTGCCTTTTATTTATTTATTTATTTTTATTTATTTGTTTATTTATTAATTTTTGGCATTTTTCCCGCTTTTTTCAAGAGTCTTGATTCTTACATCTTGTTCATAATCATAGTTATAAAGGTGACCGATAAAAAGAAAAGAAAAAAAAAAAAAAAAAAGAAACGGATATAACGGTACCGAAAAAAGTGACTTTAAGCGCGAATTAGGATATGGATTAGATTTATATACAGCATTGTTCTAATATTTTTATACAAAATTGGATTTTTTTGTGAAATAACATATAACTTTTTTCCATATTTGGATTCCATGACTCAAATTATGCCAAACTGCCAAGTTTTGTCAAAATCGTCCGAGTAGTTTTTAAAAAATTAGCTCTCAAAATTTTAGCTCCTCCATGTTAATTGAATCTCGTATATATTTATTAATATCTCTTTTTTTACTCAATTTACTTGATTCCTCCTTTCACATTTCGAAATATAGGTTTTTAAATAAAATTCACCTACATTTTATGATTTTTTTTTTAAATCTGTATTTTAAAATATTTTTATAAATTTTTCGGAAAAAAATTTGAATTATAACCTATAAGGTATTTCTCCCGCCTTCTTGTCATGCCTTCGTGGTGTGGAAGTCTGCACCCTGAGCGCGTATCCAGAGGTCCGTGGTTCGATTCCTGGCCAAGGCCTTGCATATTTTTCTTCTTGCCTGCTTCCAAAAAATGCCTAATATCGCTACACTGGCGCCCGAATAAAAGGGTGCTGGATGATGATTCTCCTCACGCAGGATTTGGCGATTGGGTCCCCTAAAAAAACTCAGATGTCCTTTAAAAGGGGGGAGTATATGAGGTATTTCTCCCGCCTTCTTAGCATGCCTTCGTGGTGTGGTGGTTTGCACACTGGGCGCGCATCCAGAGGTCCGTGGTTCGATTCCCGTCAAAGGCGTTTGCTCATTTTTCATCTTTCATGCTTCCAAAAAAATCCTAATGATTCTACAAACCTATAAAATTTTTACCATCATCTTAAAGCAGATGTATTTCTAATCATACCTGCAAAAAATTAGAGTTCTTTAGAAAATTTCCTATGATATACGTGAATTTACACATTGCCGCGTTCTGAAATTTTGCATACTTGTTATAGGCGATAATAACCCCAAATGTGTTTTTACGCACTTTATTGAAATTATTCGAAAGTATGAACGATAGCTTTTTCCCTCTCGTCTGCAATGTAAAAAAGGAAAGGAAAGGAAGATAAGTTGCTATAAATTAAGAAGTTCGCCAAGTGAATTATTCTTAATGCAAACTGAAAAAAGATGGGCCAAAATAAATTTTTAAATTTCTCCATAAATTCCATACGAAATTTTACAAAATTTAATATTTAGGCATGATTTGTGTCGTAGAATCGAAATATGGGAAAACATTGCCATGTCATTTCAGGAGAAGTCCGATTTTGTATGATTGTGTAAACATATCTATAAATGTAAAATATATCCGAATTCTTGCCTGCGAGAAATGGAGAACGCAATTTGAATTTCATCAATCGGCCCAGTAGAACGGCAGATGTAGCACTGTCCTACTTTGTCTTTTTCGCAGTGTACGTGCTAATGGCAAGACACTGAGTTAAGTGCAAGTAATCAAGGAAATTTAAAAACGAAATTTTTCCGAGAAAGTTGTGGAGAAATCGTACATTTATTCCCTTTTATTAGTATTAGCAGCATTATGTTTCGCGCCGTTCTGGAAAGAGACCAGATTAAGGGCCGGTAAATATATAGAAAAATTTTGTAAATTGCAAAACTAGTAAAATTTTAAAAGTGTAATTTTATAATTTTATACTTTATTCATATATTAAGGAAAAAACTATCAAAATTTCAAAAACTTAAGCTGATATCAAAAATCTAATCAGATGAAACTATTTTTACTTCTTAAAAATTACATAACTAGCAAATATGCTTAGAAAAATATAAATTGTACGAAGTAAAGGAAGTAATGTTTCGTACAAGCATATTTGAATTCCACAACCAGCGAGAACTGGCAAAGCAACGAGGGCTATCTGTCTACGAGCAGAATGCATGTGCAGATTAAAATTTGAGGGTACTCTTTAAAGGATTGCTCTTTAAGCGCTCGTATTTACGTTCTAGGTGGGAAAGGCATGATTTTCTTCAACAGAGTATTCTCATAAATGTAAAAATGATCAAATGGCAAATACTTCAGAATGTTATTAATTATTAAAAATATGGGAAACATGACAGCTAATACATAGAGTGTTCACATCTAACTCAATCTGCTGGAAGTGGCAAGAAACAATTTCTCGTTATTTTTGGAAGAATACAGGAAACTACAACTTTTTCCCCAAAATCTATGAAAACAAAAATGCAAAACATTGGATTTGTTGAGAGAATAAGGTTTTCTAATCAAAGCAAATTCAGCATCTTTGGTGATTACGAAGAGTTTATAGAATGGAAATAATCAAGTAATAATAATGATAGTTTAAAATACCTAACATTAGGCAGGCTACGTTACTTGCATATATAGTAGACAGGCAAAGTTACTGATATGGCAAAGCGTACAAAGGCTGTTTGTCTAAGTGGCGGAATTTCTTCGTGAAGGACTTACTAGGGGAACGATGAAATATTAGGGAACCCAAGAAAACATGGAAAAATCCATAAAGGCAACTATGCAGCTAGCCCGTTCGCATGAATTCGAGCCGAGTCTTTAGCTGTCTTAACCGCTCGGCCAATAGGGAGTGGAGGAAAAAGAAATTTGTGATACGGGGTGCATTTCATACGTTGAAGCAATAATATGATTGCTCTTTTAATTATTATCCAATTTATATTCAATTTTTGTTACGCTATGAAATGAACATAAAATTTTGAAATGCTTGAGAAATTATATGTCAGTTGCAAGAGACTTGAAAATTTTCGTGTTTAAATAACTTATTTCGGTTATTTTTAGCGAAAGGCATTTATGTCTGATATTTTTTGCAAGACACAGAAAATGTATCAAATTACATAAGGAATATCATAAATAAAATTTTACTTCTTCAGCGTATATTATGTTGTAATTCTGACTTTATCCGGACTGAGAAAAAATAAAACATAGGCAGTAAAACTTCTCACAGAAACCACCTGTGAAAATGATCAGTATTCCTTCAACAGAAATACATCGTAATTGAATTTCATCCACTGCCATGATTTCCATGGTGACCACTTTCACAAAAGACCAAAACTGTGGATATTCTTTTTAGGCTGAAATTACCAGAGGCAAGTACCTCCATTTTTTCTGTTGATTAATTAAAGATTGCTTATAATTTTAACTCTTTAGTCATAAATTCTATACTTATTTAAGCAGAAAAAGTAAGTAATATTGTTATTAAAGTTTGAGTCTAAATTGCAACTAAAAATACTATAAAGCGCTCTAAAATTAATACTGTCTCTATACCTACGTTCAGATGAACTAGAATTATGTGACAATCGATGTTTCACTCAATCCGAACTTAATGCAAGGCAAGCTATACTATTGATAAAAAATGACTCATTTGGCACCTCTCTCTGCTATCAGATAGATTATAGTCTACTTTAAAAAAGTACTTCAGTGTCATTTTCCACAGCCGGGATTGCCTTATAATCATAGCTTTTAAAGAACGGAGGCTTTTTAAGAACGATAGCCTCAATAATGGTTCGTGTGGATTCCTCCCACTCTATTTCATTTAGCATGCTATGCTTCATGATAAGCGCTCGAATGAAGACTGACTTGAACTAGAGTCTCATATGAGGTAGAGAAAATCAGTAATATGCGGTGATGATGGCCCGGTGTTGTGATCGCAAATCTAGAAGGCCTGAAACTAAATTGAAGTGCTGTTTTAAATAAACAGAATGTAGTACATAAGTTACGAAATCATGGTTGCCATGAGGAAGTTTTCCTTTCTCAATGTGGTAAGATTCTTAAATGTGCCTCTTTCTCATACCGCAAAAAACGGTGCCTTTCGTTTCCTTTGTTTTCGGTGTCATATTTAAGTTTCCTTTTCTTTCTTTTCTGGTGCCCTTTTTACTTTCTTGCACAAAGTAAAGAACGTCTTGTAGTTTGAAAACATTCAGGCATAATATTTCATCAGGACGATTTCTTTGTGTGACGTTTTTATCTACGGGCAGATCAAAGGACTTTTTTTCTAAATCTGATTGTAAAACGGATTTAAAGTGGATTCAAAGGGGATTTTTTTTTCGTGACGTCTGTATGTATCTCACACAACTAAAAAAGGATGATCTGTAAATGAAATCTCATGTATGGGACTGCTAATAATGTCTACCTGTGCACCTCAGTTTTTTTATTTCAATCGGCAGTATCGAACGTATTTTCATGTCCTGGCAATGTCAAATTTAAAACAAAATTTAATTTTCGACAAATAACGAAATCTAACTTTTAATGTGGTCTCCTGGTTCTTAAAATTATATCTGAAAAAGTTTTGTATTCGTTATGTAGAAATAAAATTAGAAGTTCGACTCTAAAATACGACAAAAATTTACCGGATGTTTAATACCAAATTTTGTAATTTTTATATCATTTTGAACATGCCTTGAGAGATTGATTAATTAAGTCAGAATCATTCGAGGAAATAAGTTTAAATGAAGGGCAATAAAAACATATATAATTTAATAGTCCGTACGGAAACAAACACAATATCGTACAATAAACAATACTCTTACCGTCGGTACAATAAAAAATATATATAAATTAACCGTCCGTCCGGTCATATGGTGTCCCCATCAGATTTTTTGCTACAAATTTTATAACAGTATTATTATTATATGAACAATAATTATTACATGAATTAATGTATTAGAGAACTACGTTTCTTAAGAGCATTGTTTTCTTTTAAAAGGACTAAAAAAAAAAAAAAAAATCACGTGAAGCAGCTTTAACTGAAATCAGATGAGGCAAAGTCATATTGTTCGAGTAAACCAGATGTGCGGAAGATCTGGATTTCTAGATAATAAACTCTGTGTCTAATGTTTATTTTATTCACTGGTCTTAAAGGTTTTGATTCAATTAGACTGCTTTCGTTTTACTTACATTCGTTTTCCATTTCAACTCGACCTCCCAGAAGATGCAAATTTATTGCTGCCCTGAGATGATGCAAGGTAGATCAGAGTAGAGGATTCAAAAACGTCGAATGAAGAACAAAAGCAATCAGACGTTAAGTCTTTAGAAGACAATAACGGCATCCTTGTACCTGCTGATACGCTGAAAGTAGCAGTATGTTTAATATAGAATATAAACGCTAGTTAATGGCTAAAACATTTAATTTAGAACTCGTTAAAAGCAAAACCGATCGGGTTTTAAGCAAACATTTATGTGACTTGCGACATGTTGGTCCTTGTTTTAGTACTCATGAGTAATTTTAATTTGTATTAAGTTTTGGCCCTGCAAGGAACACAGAGCTTGAGTGAATTTTAGTTTTTGTGATTCTGCAATTAGAGGGAGCCAATAAAATTAGCTGCATCATTACTTCAGTGTTTATTTGTATCTTGTTAAATAGTATAGCTTTTGCGTAACAACAAATAATGAAAGTGTTTTTATCGAGTACAGTAAAACACTTACGGGCTATGTGGGTAGACAGAAGAGTGTGATTCTCGAAAATATCTAATGATAACTAGCTCGTACGTTGCGATCAGCTAAAGAAAGAATTTAGCCGATGAATGAAATATTCGCAGCTAAATTTAAAGTCTTACAGTGTATTTCAGCTTTACACCATATAGAAAGTAATATTTTAATCATTCAGCAAAATAATAATTCTAGTCTAATTCTGGGCAAGGAATTTTAATACCTTAAGACTAAATTTAGTTTTTATTCCGTATCAAAATCATATTAAATTTTTAAAATTATAAAGTATTTTGAACGTCGAATAAAAATATAAGCTTTCATATTTGCCACAAATTACGGTAACTGTTTTCATTTTCGGTTAGTAAATGTAGCATCTAGAATCATTGCTGATATTATTAAGCGTATTGTTTTCTATTCCAACCATGTATTCGATGAGCCACAAATAGAGGGATGTTTAAGACCAATAGGGGCATCGACGGCTATTTTATCCGATAATGCTTCGGATTTTTCGCTTACTCGATTTACATTCTATTTATCAGGGGATTTATGTATCTTTGTAGATCCGTATATCTTCGGCTTTTCCAAGGGGCATTTTCTGAATTTCCTTTCTTTTAATATTAACAAAATTTCTACAGCATGCTGTTTTCTGTGCACTTTGTATATGGATGCCACAGTTCATAAAGCAGTCTCTCTAAATTAGCGGCTAAATTTTCGTACTTGCCTGGAAATCCATTTAATAGTAACATATAAACTTAATTTTTAAAATTCCTGTTACGTAACAACGTTTGGAGTAATTGAAAAAAATGTTTAAAAAATCTTAGTTAAAATAACTCTTAGGTAATTTTTCATATACTCTTTTGTATATCTGTGCGATAGAAGTATATAAAAAATCTTGTGCAGTTGTTTCTGAAATGTGTATTAAAAATTTTAGAAGTGAAAATTACTTACAAAATTGCTTTGTAATTTTAAGGTATGATCGCTTTATTGATTGTTTGAAATCATGCATGGGTATCATTTATAAGTAAATATCACTCGTAAATTGTAAAATTATTATTCTAAAGGAGGATATGCGCAAGTTATATTTCAAACTGTATCACACTTCTTTATCAAACTATAAATCTTTTAATAGAGTCATTTGTAAAAGTTGAGAACAAAGTAAGATTTATTTGAAAGAGTTATTTGAAAAAAGTCATTGAAAGAATTATACAGTTATTTGTCAAATACAAATACTATAGATCAGAGTAGAGTTATTAGAAATTTTTAAATACAAATAATTCTAGAAATAGTAAAATACCATTAATTCTGATAAACTTCTATTTCTAAATGTTCACAAATTTAATGTTACGCTTTATCTAACTCTAAGCTTTCTCGTATATCAGGTTTATCTACATATTTAATCTAACTGTAACTTTTGTTACCACTCTTAAACTTGAAACAGTGATGAAGAACAAAATAAAGGCAGAGTTTATAGGCTTTCCGCTAAACAATTTTATGTAACCATGCCTTTTCATATACTCTCTGTTTTGGCATTCATATTTTTAAAACATAAAAAAATTAATAGGAAGAAATCTCACAAGTACTTTTAACATTAAATTGGTTCCGATCAAAAATATGTTTGATTCTACGCATTCATAAAGAAATTTAAAATTTGCTGTTAAATTTCTATAGGTAATCACGAGAAATAAATTAAGTATAAAACCTACGAATTCAAAAGGCCCTTTTTTTCACGAGACTGAGTGCGCTTTATCATTTTCATGACTTCAATGCTTCAGTGATAACGTGATTTCCAAATTTCATTTAATTTTGGGTCTATGATGTGATGTTAAATTACTAAACAAATTGGCTTACGCTTTAAATAGGCAAATAATTACTTACTAAGCTGTGACATACTGTTGCTTACTTAACGTTTGTAATGCATTGGCAATGCACACAGAACCGATGATAGCTTGATAAAATTCATGTTCACAAAAGAAACATTTTATAGTATTTGTTAAAATCTTATCGGTATGACAGCAAATCAGTAATTAAACTGCTACATTAAACTATTAAGAATGCTAAACAGAACGCGATGCAAAGTGAATATAAAGAAAGAGTGAATCTCCCACGGAGATATAACACAACTAAAAACTGAGAATTGATGCTACCACTGGTCTTTGTTTTCCCCACCCCAGTAGCCGGGACACTTCCACTATTTTACCTTTCTCGAAATTAATGGAAGGCCTACTGGCTTAGAGTTAGATATAAGAGAAGGATACGGTTACAGTTAAATGAAGGGATCAATTACAGTACCGATTACAGTTATACAGAGACGGAACAAAATCTCGACAAGTTTTGAGACATTTGACGATTTCTTTGACAATTGGGTTGTAGAGTCATTAGGTTGATTGAAAGCAGAAAAGATGAAAAATATGCAACCGCCTTCGCCGGGAATCGAACCACGGATACCAGCCTAGCGTGCTATCGTTACACCACGAAGGCACGCTAGGAAAGTGGGAGAAATACCTTATATAATCCCCTTTTTAAAGGGCGACTAGTGTTTTAGGGGACCTAGTCGCCAAATCCTGGGTGCGGAAAATCATCATCTACAACCCTTTTAGTTCGGGCGCCACTTGTAGAGTCATTAGGTTGATTGGAAGCAGAAAAGATGAAAAATATGCAACCGCCTTTGCCGGGAATCGAAACACGGACCTCTGGAATACCGGCCCAGCGCGCTATCGTTACACCACGAAGGCACGCTAGGGAAGTGGGAGAAATACCATATAGGGTGACAAAAATGAGTTACCAAAACCCTCGCCACCTTGGCGATATTTTGCAAATTAACCTCCGTAGCCAAACGGCAAAGTAGCTATTTACCTCAATGTTAAATAGACTTGCCCCTATAATCTTATTTTTTTATGCAACTTCGCTTTTTCTAAGCACTTCATGTTACATTACACAAAATATATTCAAATTTTACATATAATTTCACTAAAAGTAATTACATATCATTACTAGTTTTGTACTTAGGTAGGTAATTTTGGTAGTATTAAAAGTAAATTGTTATATTTTGCTGCATAATATAACGCAAAAAATCTTAAGAGAGAAGCCAGAAAAATAAGAATACAGGGACAACTGTATTTAACATTGAGTAAATGGGTATATCGGTTATTTCGCGAGATATCGCGAAGCTGACAACTTATTTTGTTTCCTAATTTAGCGTGAAATCACCAAAATTTGCCAAATTTGCCGACCTTTGGGTTCGCTTCCTGTATCACCGTAATATGTATTGAAATTGAATAAATGTAATTGACCGCTATTTAGCTATAACCGTAATTCCACCCTCGTATTGCTGGAAAGCAATACGAGGGGGGTGGATGATTTCAATTTCGAGAAGTACTAGAAATATCTCGGCGGCCGGTTGAAAACTATTTAAGGCCGAAAAGAGAGCATCTGCTCTCAGTTGCTTGGTTATTGATGTTGCGAGTTGTTAGTTCTGCGTGAAATGAAATATCCGAGTGAGTTTTCTCTTTCGATGCGCTTTGCACTGCGATGTTTTTAATGTTCTAATAAGTTTGATGCATAACTACTGATTGTATTCTGTGATAGAGTGAACTTCTGTACGAGTATTTCTGTGGAAAATTCTAGAACTTTGAAGTGCTTAGTTTGATAAAAACAAATTTTTATTAACCTCTCATAGGGTTTGAGTGCATTCAATGTATTACGAACCAGTACGCACGTATATAAAATTATGAAAACCATAACCGTCAAACCAAATACTGTTTGAGGCTTTTTGCATCTAATACTAGAAAAGTTAAGAAATATCAGAATAATATTTTATGCTGATATTAAGATTATTCTCTTATTTATCATAAATCCGGTTTTCATACGACTGTACAAACTAGTAATGATAAAATGAGCGGGCTAAGAATAAGAATATTCGGTAATACCATTAATTAACTCTTTCGGAATTCCGAATGAATATATAATACTATTAATATAAGAAAAGGACAGAAAAGCTTTTATAATCCCTTGAATATACCAAAAATTGCATTTGAATCTAAGAAGACTTATATGATTTATGACTATCGTATGTAGCCAATGTTGAATAGAAAACATAACTTTCTGCATTAACTATATGTAACTTAAATATATGATTAAAAATAGCATTGTACAACTCGTGTGCAAAAAATAAGGTTAGAAGAGTCATAGGAATAATACAGAAATGATTTATAGCAGATTTTGTATTCTTGAGATTATCGAAAATACGTCATCTGCAAATATTAAAAAGTGAAAAGGCAGATTTAAGCGTCTTTTAATATTTTTTCTCACTTAAATATGCATATTCCGTTTCTTACATAAAGAAAGCAAAAATTAAAGAAACTTAATTCCAAATTTCAAATCAAAGTGATAATTACCTTTTAAAGATGTAATTCTTATAACTTTTATTATTATATTTGAAATCTGAATATGTATGATGACAGAATGATTTAAGTGACTTCGTTCTTTACGTTTATTTTCAAGTTTGTAAAATTATAAACTGTCTAAATTGCATGTAAATCTGTATCATGTAGAGAACTGTTATTGTACTATTATAAACTGGTGTTATATTATACTTTTTTTTAATATGTTGCGGGGCGTCCATTCATCTGAGCTTTTATTTCTATGCGTTTTTGTCGTATGAGCAATCATGTCTGTAAGGTTTTTTCTATGGGCTTTTATCATAAGGATATGGATAAAAATCCTGAAAATGGGGAGGGGATGAAACAAGGAGATAAAGAGCTAGAAAAGATAGTGGATCGACAGTAGACCAGTATTGAATCCACTAAGTTGTTTTTTCTTTTGATGTATAGAAACTTACATGGGTGATCTGCTGAAGCAAGACAAGTTCAAATGGGTACGATGTAAATTTGAAAGCGAAGGAAACAACTGACAAACCCCATACTTCTTACAAATTGCTTAACGGATTAACAAATTACAGCCGGCTGCCCTGTGCTAGGATGATCATCTTCCAAGACCTCAGAAGAGAGTGTGTTGCACATGATTCTGTGCATCGATCTCGTATACCAAGGAGAGATCGAGCATCTGAGAATTTTCCGACAAACATTTTGGACTATTTCCTTTCGCTATTCGATACAGCGATCCTATCATTCTCAACATAAAATGAATTTGCGTTTCTTCGATTTGCTTCTTTTTGATTCTGGCTTTGATGCTTTAGAAACTGGAAGCCGTCTATTTCGTGTATTATATTAGATTAATTTCAGGGCTATTAAATTAAAAAAAAATAATAAAATTGAAAACTAGGTTGCCTCGCTGAATCCTCATAGTGACGTTTGAAGATGGTTTTATTAAGTTTGAAGACCATCCTGTAATTAACATATAATAACACGCCGAATAAGTATTAATGTAGAAGTCAAACAACAAAAATCTAATTACTATGTCTTATCTCATTCATCTGTGCTTTTGCAGCTGAGGATGATGGTTCGGTAAAACCATCGAATCTATTTCTGTGAAAATTAAAAAATATAATGTCGTTGTTTGACTTTCAAATTAACCTGTAGCCTTTACTAGCTTAAATCTGTAGGCTGTAAATATTAATAGTACTTTTTATACGTTAGCTGTTTACATGTTTTCAGATGTCTAAATGTGTGCATGTATAATTATGATAAACAATAATCGAATGGAAAATTCACTGTCATTAGATGTAGAGTGCTATTGTCTAGTGATTAAGATTTCCTAGTATTTAAATGTTATACAAAGATCCAGGTAGTAGTTTGTTATGCAATTTATATTACTGCAGGTCGAATCTAGACATATGTTCCACCAACTGCTTCCGGTACTGTCTCTGAACTCTTCACGCCCATGAGAACAACAGGCCTGCTGTTATGCTGGGTGTCCTCTTCAGGAGAAAATCTACAACCTGTGCACCACAACAAAACCTCAAAAGGGCTGAACAAGTGATATAGTTTAATCAAATGTTGGTGTTGCAACAAGCGAACAGTACACCAGAAGCTTAAAACTTCCACTTACATCAATTTCATACAGACACATAGTATGTGAGATAATATAGGAGAAATTTTACAGAATATATGCAGATTTCAAACTAATATTTTACAGAAATATTTACACACTGTTTACAAGATATTGGCATAGACAACTGAAGAAAATATGTACGTTATAAGATTAAATGGTATCTGAAATTGAGAAATGTACTTCACAGTAGACAGCTCTGTATTAGAAGTAATATGCTGTGCGAAGGGCTAAAAATTATTAGCATTAACTTTAATACATGCAATTATCTTGAGAGCTTTATTAGACATTTTTCTATTTCTACTACTCGTGCTCTCCACATCTAAAGATTATTTCCAAATGGTTCTGAAAAATGCAAGTCCTGTGTTAGGATGTATTCATGCAAGTAATGTCCCAAATTTACTATTTTGTTTCAGGATCACTCGACTGAGTCCCTAAAGCTGAAGCAATGTATTAAACCGCTGTAGTACAGCTGAGTCAGCATGAGCTTTCTGATTTTAGGGTTGACTAGAGTAGTGGAAAATAATCATGGGTTATACGTCCCGTTGTTTCTTTAACCCCTTGCCTTTGTCAAGCAGTGCTGACTCCGAGTTAAAAATATGTCTCGTAAAGGAAAACGCGTACGTTGTTGCTAATTTTGCCAGCATATTCGCCCTTTCATTTCTTTCGTACCCTGCGTATACTTTGATCCATCTCAGGGTGATGATAACACGGCTACTGAGGAAAAGTTCACTAACAACATACACCATATCACTTTTACAGGCGCCATCACTGGTAGCCCTCAATACTAGATATGCTGTCTGTGCGTATAACTGTTCAAAAGTTATACGCACAGTTTTCACCGAACACCCTCTTTACTGCTTTGGGACTTGCGAAACATTTTGCCTGACAAATAGAATTAAGGTTTCTCAATCTACTTAACCAATGAAAAATAGAGTTATTCCTCATCAGAAGAAGGCATTAGCTTATTGTACAGAAGGCATTAACTGTACTACACTCAGCCATTGAGCTAGCGTACTATTTTTAATTCTTGTGTCCCTTTTGCTGTATCACTTATAAATCCCTTGTAAATAATATCTTGCTGGATAAGGTTTTAACGATGGTACAGACTTCTCATAGTCAGTTTCAAGTTTGTGGCATCGTGTATGATAAGGCCTACTGTTAATCGCAGCCTTGAGCCGCTATGCACCTTTCTTATGCTGCAAGATATAACTACAAGACTGAGTATTGCATTTGTCGGCGTAATCCTATATACTCTGTATATATAGACTATCCGCCTTTGCTGGATACGAATGTTTCTGATATTAAATGCATTTAACCCGGTACACCTAGCTATCGCTTGGTATTCTATATGGCAGAATCCTTGAACTGCAATCGTGTAATACAACATTTTTATAAAAGATGAGGAAATGCCCCAGTTTTTGTCTGTTATATGGTCATATACTGTTGTATTGCTGAGTTGTTTTAACTTTCAGGTATCCTATATGTGGCATATTTAAGTTCTATATGTAAGTATTATATTCTATACGTAAGCTTGTAGTAGGAGCAGAAGTTCGGGTGACATTCTAATGTTTGGTGTGTACTGGTCTCTAATCGCTTACCCCTTGCCTCCGTATTATGTGGAAGCCTAAACACCACTCACTCGCTTTCTACTTGTATGTATTCAGTGCGTTGAGAAACGTGCAAGTGCAAATATTTATTTTTAAGTTCAAATTTTTCAGCTAGAAAACATGACTTAATCACATTTATGTATTGATCCTTTAATTTTTTGTGCCTGAATAGAAGGAACAAATGCACTACAACTGTATCTTTATACATTCTATATGAATATAATAACATTTGTGTGAGTATTATTTCATGTGCTACGATATTTAATCAATTTATTTTTTCGTATTGGAAAGCAATTTATCTCTATCCGCATAACACTTTAATTATAGGTGACAGGAGTGATTTTATTTCTCAGCTAAGCAGCATTCGAATGCAATAAATGTTGCATTTATTACATTCATTAGGAAAGGTTTTGAAACACAATAATGTGTATAGCAATTCATTATTTTTTTTATGTTTCTTGTATATAATGAAGATTTTTACCAATTTTATTTACACAATAAGAAATATTTTCATTACTTCACATATTTTTACTTCTTTCTACAAGAATCATGAACATTGGAGGAATAGAAAATCACCTGAAATTTATTGATGGGATTTGAACTGTCGTTGAATTTCCAGCGCTAAGCGATGTAATCCACCCACACACTTAAAGGCGACAAAAAAAGTAAGTGCTGGGAAGAATTACCTGTTTGCCCAAACATATATAAATACTATACTACCGTCTTGGGAAAAAATATTGTGAAAGAATATTTCCCCATCAATGAAATATATCGTGCGATAATGTTTGTTGTTGTTGTGACCTATCCCATTTATATGACAGTAACATCACAACAAGCCCACGAAATTCGTCGTGACAAGGAAAGCAAGAATGCGCCTATCGTTAGCTAGAGTCTTGACTACCATACAATTGACAGTAAGTCTTCGCTCAGTCCCACCCCAATTGTGATGGAGTCCGGTGGGACAGGTCCGAGAGTCTCCCATTCCTCTTCTTCTACCATCAACCTCTCGAGAGGACTTTCAGCTCCCGATGTATTTAGAGTGCCCCCATGCCGCAAAGTCACTATACATTTACTTACATACATCCATACTTTCTCCGGGATTCGACCCTGGAACCTTCGGTATCGCAATAGGCTTGACCACTATGACGTCTAGGTGGCTCCGAGAATGTTTTACAGATATATGCACTGACTTAAGAAAATAAAGAAAACATTTCTGATTCAAATCTACATTTTATCTACTAACTTATCTTATCATTGGTGAATATAAGTCACTTTCCCTGCAAACGTTTTGCACGAAGCTATCTCTTTCCTTAGCCAAAGGACTTTCGAATTTTTTGATATATTCAATTAAATAATTGTCCTCATTATGATGTTTTATGATGCTTCTGGACTGACTGATATTAAAAAAATTCATTTATGCTTCATTACACATGCAAATATCAAGCGAATTCCGTATAATTTCGAAACCTGAATGTCATTGCTTTTCGCAAAGGGAAAATCAATTTCTGTTGTAAGATTTTTTAGATTTTTTTTTTGTAAGATTTTTTTAAGATTTCTTAAGAGCCTTATTAAGTTTAACTGAAAGAAGTAAACCACAGCATACATTTAAACAATTATATACTGTAATAAAATTGGAAAACATTTACTTGGAAATTCATACATTTTTTGTACTCGGTAGGAATGATTACACTTATTAATGACTTAATAGTGATGAAGATGATCTTCATTGTCAGAAAATACCACTTTTTCAAATTACTTTGATTTGAATTTTCTTTGGATCCATACATTAATTTACAGATTATTTGATACGTCTGTTGGATCTCGTTCTAGGACATTCGAAATGAATATTTCTAAATAAATAATAATTTATTACAAAAATATATAAAAATAAAAAATATAAAATTTGCATTGGTAATGAGTCACATTCAGCATTTGCAATACAAGTTCTCGACATTAACCATGGCATTATGTAATGTTTACTTGCACATTATTTTCCAGTTATTCAAATAGTACATTATTCTTTCAAAGTCCTAAAAAGTATAAAAAATTCGGGACTTAATGCGCATGCTGATGAGGGACAATAAAATTACATGACCTTTCAGAATAATATATGTGAGAATTAAATGGAATTTGATATTTAACCCGGAACGATGGAAATTTGTTCGAAAAAGACCGAATACACGTAATACTTAACAATAGTTTGATAAAAAAGGAAAGTTGCTCGCAATATACTCTTGTTAAACGATGTGCAGATCATTACGAATTCGCCAAAGAACTCAAAGGTACAATGACAAATCATTGTCACGAAACGAATGGATATAATCTGACATCTGACTCATAAAATATTCATTTCGTGTCTCATGTTGAAAATGTAAGAAGCTCTTCAAATGATTTCTAAATTCATGCTCTTGTTCCTCACATAAAAGCCATAAAAGAAACTAAAGTTTTTGATAGCAAAACTTAAAGGATTTATATAAGAACTGGATATTAAATATCTTTTGTACCTAACAGATTAATCGGGAAGTGAATGAACATTTAGTAAGATTAACAATAGGAAAATATGTTGCTGCTTCCAAGTTTAATTAAATTATAAATAATATAAGCTAAATGTTTTGAGTTAAGAAAATTTAAAAGGATAAGTGTGAAAAAATGTATGCATCTTTCTGAGTTTTTACGCGTTTCTGTGTGATTTCCTCTTTTTAAAATGAGTAAGAAAAATTAAAAATTGCATGCACTATAGAAATAAAAAAATTTAGTTCAAATGTTGATTTATATAAAATAAATATTTTATAGGAAAGATATTTATACACATTTCAGAGCTCTTTTTCCAAGCAACTGCAATTTATTATAATACAAATCAACAATAATGAAAGTTGTACTCGAATTAATTCCCGGATCGCTTCACAAACGCTTCCAGTACACTTCTTCTATTTTAATATAATGCTATTTTGAAATAGTTTATCTGCTACGTTCTAAACTATAATAATTATATTAACTCGCGAGCGCGGGCACTGGGTCCAATGGACCCGCCCGACTAAAGAAACGTTTCTAAAAACATCTCTATTTTTCTCAAGCGGTTGTGGTTTAGTGTAGTCTCCTTCAAGGCCACCGTCTTTATGTTTCCGAAGTTTTTCGCCGGAAATTTGATTCGAAGTTTGGTTTTGACAGGATCGGGTCTTTCAGATCCAGCGCGCCTATTCTCATTCTGTCACGTAGTTCATTTGTGGTATCACAGACAGCTGCAAATATGTCATGTAATTTATCCTATAAGGAAGAAATATTACGTTTGAAAAAGTTATTAGATGATATATCAACTGTTGAAGACTCCATTGAAGAAACTGATGACGACAGATATAATGAAATTTTTGGTTCTCATGATACCGATTCAGAAATCGAGATACATTCTGACAACGAAAATGAGAATGACATTTATTGCGTTATTGAAAAAGACAACAAAAATGTTCGAATGAAAAGCCTATAGCTCATGTTAGAACTCCTACTCATAATATTATTACTAACTTGCCTGGAAACATCGGTAAGGCAAAATATGTGCACACTCCAAATGAATCATGGGAGCTTTTACTAAGTGAACAAATGTTGCTGAAAGCCGTAAGACATACAAATATTTATATTAAATCTATTTCTGACAGCTTTCGAAGAGGGAGATGCTCGTCACACAACTTTAATTGAAATTCGCGCTTTTATAGGTCTTTTATATTTTTGTGACGTAAGTCATCTTATGTAAATGTGCGGGATCTATGGTTAACAGACAGAACCGGATTGGGAATTTTCTACAAAACTATGTCCTACAAAAGTTTTCTTTTTTTATTAAGATGTTTGTGTTTTGATGACATAGGAAGTCACATCGTCAAGAAAGAATAAGATAAACTTGAACTTATCAGAGAGTTTTTGAAGAGTTTGTGAATAACTGCCAGAAATATTACACTGTCGGTGAGCTCATAACAATTGATGAAAAACTTGAAGCTTTCCGAGGAAGATATTCTTTCAAGCAGTATATTCCTAATAAACCTGAATAATAATTTCTATATTCCTAATAAACCTGAATAATAAATTCTGAATAAGCAGAACAATAATATAATGAATTCCTAATAAATTCTTTATTAGTATATAATAGGTTTTTCTATTCCTTTAAAAAATTTTATTTCATAAAAAATGTTATAGAAATTAAAATTAAAATTAAAATTTTCATATTTTTAAAGTTTGATCATAATATTTTTATATAAATGTAACAGAAAAGTTTGTGAATAAGTTTGTGAATAACTGCCAGAAATATTACACTGTCGGTGAACTCATAACAATTGATGAAAAACTTGAAGCTTTCCGAGGAAGATGTTCTTTCAAGCAGTATATTCCTAATAAACCTGAATAATAATTTCTATATTCCTAATAAACCTGAATAATAAATTCTGAATAAGCAGAACAATAATATAATGAATTCCTAATAAATTCTTTATTAGTATATAATAGGTTTTTCTATTCCTTTAAAAAATTTTATTTCATAAAAAATGTTATAGAAATTAAAATTAAAATTAAAATTTTCATATTTTTAAAGTTTGATCATAATATTTTTATATAAATGTAACACTTTTAACTGAAAAGTAACAGCTTTTCTTCAAAAAACACGAGACCGCGCGCTCGTGTAACTCAAAAGAGAGCGCGCGCTCCCGGGTTAATAAAAGTAGTGCTGAGAGTTCTGAGTTTATTTAATTATACTTCAATTTTCATTCTTGCTTCTTTAGAAACCGTAAACTAAGATTCTGGAACTACACTGTTTACCATTAAAATTGATGCACCGGAAAGCAAAGTAGGTAACAAACTTTTATTTATTGTAAATATTTAATTCACAGAACTGCACACATTTAGGTCCCAGATCTGTATAAATTTAATGCACAGAACTGCACGTATTTAGTACACAGATTTGTATATATTTAGTGCACAAATCTGGTGGCAACAACGGCTGTAATTCAACTGGGCATGGCGTCGAATTAAGTGTGGATGATAGGTAAGGGTACTACCTATTATCTACACTCATGTTGCTTCAACTTTATGCCATAATTCATTAATTGTAGTGGCTGACGTGCAACTCTCTCGGCAGCCTATGAATAGATTTCTTAGTAGGTGAGAGATGTGGACAACTTGCTGGCAGGACAACAGTCGAACATTCTCTGTATCGAGGAAACTCAAGGCAGAGAAGGCGAAGTGCTGCCGTGCATTGCCTTGTTGAAAGGTGGCGGCACACAGGCCACGAATATAGGGCACAGCTACTGGTCTTAACCCATTAACCGCCAAAAATACAAGGAATGATTATTTTCTCATAAAAATAATGACAAATATTAAATTAAGCATTTATAACATAAATTTACATTAAAAATTTAAAAAAAAAAAAAAAATTCTTACCTGTGGAAAAACCGAGTGTTGCGTTCGCGCATGTTTAAGTGAGTAGGATTGTACTCGTACGTGGTTTTCTTTGAGTGGAGTACTGGATTATTTTTTAGGTGTATAACGTTTCATAAATATACAAATCACTTTACTTGTAATTAATTTAATATTAAAATATGCATTATATTTCTTTTACAAATACAGATTATTTCAATTGAAAGATTCAAGCGTGAAAAGCTTTACTACAATCATGATGTAAATCTACATGACATACTTTGCATTTATAAACAGTCTGGCTATGCCACTCTTTACAACGAAGTCTTTTGTTATCATAAGACTTTACGATAAAATGTCTACCATCTCCATGCAATGGTTTTTGAATGCTGAATTTACTAGGTCTTCCTGTTGCTGATCTATTTCTGGCTAATTCTACACTCTTAATAGGAGTTTGCAAAAGGAATAATGCGATCTCACGTCTGAAATCTAAAAGAGACTTTTTATTTCCAGTAGTAGAAAATCACGATATTTTACATGCATGTATCAAGGCTACATCAATGCAATTAGCAAATATTGGCCACCGCCAGTTTTTGCCACGAACTCTTATTCTGTAATTGGCTGCTAAATTGTCATATAAATCGATTCCACCCATTTGGGCATTGTATTATTCAATAAGATGAGGCTGAGATATAAAAACCTTTTTCCTTTGCGTTTTTGAATAATGGGAAACATTTTTTATAGGCTGAATGTTTCCAAATGTTGAACCAACAGTTACAACCAAATTGTCGTTCCATCGGACAAAAATTATTTTGCTTTTCTCTTGATACTGGAAATCATAATAACCCCTATCTTTCTTACATATTTCACAGTTTCTAGTGGACACATTTGTATGCGGCTTTCCTGAATTGTTCCTGTAGCACTGAAACCTTTATTTTTTAGATGACAGAGAAGCTAAAATGATGTGAAAAAGTTTTCAAAATAAATAGCATGATTAGCGGGAGTTTCAACAACACTGAGAAAATTTATCACCACACTTCCTCCAAGCCCAAATTCTTCATATTCTGGTAATTTTGGAGCTTTCGACTTACCTGAATAAATATCGAAATAAAACATATATCCATCAGATGACGCCAGAGTTCATGCTTTGTATGCAAATCTTATAGGTTTCCCGTTTAAAAACATCTTTGCTGAATGTTTGCCTCGATAAGGAATCATTTGCTCGTCAATACTTAGATCGAGGGAAAAATACCAAATTCCTGGAAATTCTTATTTAGTAAGTTTAGATACGGTCTCACCTTATTTATCAGTATTGTCAATTTAACTATTGTCAGCTAAATGCAAATTCTGCTTCATATTCCTGTACTGCAGGCGTGACATCGAGTCTTGTACAATAGGAACAGAAATGTCTTTATCAAGAGACCAATAAACTTCTTCTTCAGGTTGTAAGGATCTTAAGTTTTACTAACGTTTATTTTATTTTAAATCTTTACTATCACTTCTTATTTTCTACTTCCGGCCAGAATTAAAATCTTTAACTTATTTATGGAAATTTGTCTTGCGAACGCCAAGTACTTAAGTTGTGGCTTTTTGCCAAGCAAGAGTGTCGCGTTTGCTTACTAGAACTTTACTTCCACGAACGCCCTCTGGCGAAAGAGACTAAAAGTAGTCAGTTGAACGGCTGACGCGTCTAACAGATGTATAACGATAGACCGTCTCCGTATAAATTATGCTTGTATTCATTGTAACTTGTAAATATTTTGTAGATATCTTTCATACGAATTAAAATTTCTTAAAAAGTTTATAGCTGTGTTGCGCAGTAAATCGAAGTTCATCATAGAGACAGATACCGAGAAGAAGGAAAAGCAGGCAGTTCAGGGCAGCCCTATTTAGAAGGTAAGTGAACTTTCACTTATCTATTTAATGATCAAAAAATTTTAATAGTACAAAGTTGATAAAATTTTTTAACATTGCGCCCGAACAGGGACTGCCAGTAACTGTTGTTTTCCTAACTATTGAAACTGTCTAAATTGATATCAGTTATATAGATAATACATAAGCATAAATAATTAGTGAATTGCTGATACTTGTTGAATTGTTGAATATTAAATAATGACGGAATTCATCGATACATTGAAAAGGAAACGCGGCCACATAAGGGCTGCCGTTACAAAATTAATTGGCCGAATCGAAACTGAATTACCAAAAACAGAAGTGAATGCAGAGGAACTAGAAATTTCTTTAGAACTCTTAAATGAAAAATCGAACGAGTTAAAACAAATAGATGCCGATATAGAAAAATTAATAAACATAAAGGATCTAGACCAGGAATTAAACGGTGTTGACGAATATCGTGAAAGAATAACTACATTTAAATACAAAGCTAACAAAAAATTGAAAGAAATTAATATAGAACAACAAAAATTTAATGTGTTACGAAGCACTGAACAGTTAAGTGAAAGTATTATAGAAAACGTTAAAATCGAAAGTCATAATGTGAAGCTTCCTAAACTTACGATTCCGAAGTTTTATGGCGAGAGCTGCGAATGGCTGACATTGTGGAACACTTTTTCATCAGCCATACACCAAAATAAAACGCTTGACGCTATAAGCAAATTTAATTATTTGAAATCCTTTTTGGGAGGCACTGCTTATAACACCATTGACGGTTTCGATTTAACCGAAGAAAATTACGAAACTTCAGTTAAACTCCTCACAGAAAGATTTGGAAATAAAGATATACTGATCAACGCCCATATAGATAAATTACTGAAAATAAGACCTCTAAAAGATTCTAATGACATTCAAAATTTCCGTAAGTTATTCAATTATATACAGAAACATATTCGATGTCTTGAATCATTAAATATGACCTCAGAAACATATGGAGCTTTATTAACACCTATTTTGCTTAAAACATTGCCCTCAGATTTGGTTTTGGAATATAATAAAACAGTTCGGAAATCAAATTACGATTTGAATCACCTAGTGGAATTTCTTTCTGAACAGTTAGTTGCGCGGGAACGTACATTCCAGACGGTCCAGCCAAAGGCGGTGCCGCAAAAGCATAACAAACTGAGTGAACCCAGACCTATTGTGAAACACACAGCTTCGGAGTTAACGAACGCAAGTTTGCGGGGGGGACAAACACCATGTGTTTTCTGCGACTCTTCTGATCACGAGTCTATAACGTGTAAACAAGCATCTTTATGGTCTACTGAGAAAAAAAGGGAGAAATGCAAAGCGAAAGGGATCTGTTATCGCTGTTTACACCCACGGCATCTTAGTTTTATTTGCACTTCTAGAATAAGGTGTGAATTATGTAAACAACGACATGCCACTATAATGTGTTTTAAAACCGAAAACGGAGAAATTAAGGAAGAACAAATTGAAAATAAGGCCTTAACGAATAATTCATCCTATGAAAGTGTAATCTTGCAAACTTTAATTGCCAATGTTTACGGAGATGGTGAAAACTATTTTATACGAATAATTCTGGATACCGGAAGTAGCAGATCATATATCAGCACATTTCTTGCGGAGAAATTAAAACTAAAATCTTTAGGTCAGGAAAGTGTAACTCATGGGCTTTTTGGAGGGATAGAAAAAAGGGAAAATCACAACAAGTATCTGATTAAGTTAAATAATCCAGAAACAGGATTCACATGCGAAATGGAAGTTTTGAGCCAAAAAACCATATGCTCACATATTCCAAAATTGGAGGATAGGGAATGCTTAAAGAAACTTAGAGGTTACAAAATTTTTCCCAGTGATGTAACTAATGAGAATTCTTGTTTATTTGAAAAACACCCTAACGAAATACACGTGCTTGTAGGAGCAGATTATGTCGGAAAACTCTTTACAGGGGAAGTAAAACACGTAACGGAGAGTTTAGTAGCGATGAATACACACCTTGGTTGGACTATATTAGGGAGAACGAAGGTAAAGGGAAAGAATTTTAATGAAATTCTTTTATCACTACACATTAGTGACAGAAAAATTTGTGACTTGTGGTCTCTTGATTCTATCGGAATAACTGAACCAGCTCTTTCGCAAACAAAACAAGAAATACAAAAGGCTACAGAAAATTATTTTATCCGTACTTTAGAAAGAGATGACGCTGGAAGGTATCAGGTATCACTTCCATGGCTTCAAATTCATCCTGAGTTGCCAGATAATAGAATCCTTGCAGAAAAGCGTCTGAAGTCTTGCGTGAAAACCCTTCAGACAAAGAATTCCTTAGAAGCCTACGAAACTGTTTTAAAGGATTGGGTAGAAGAGGGAATAATTGAACCTATCGATATTTCGGAGGCAGAAAAGATCAAAGGGCATTATCTGCCACATAGACCCGTGTTTCGGGAAAATTCGACTACCAAAATTCGACCAGTGTTCGACGCATCTGCAAAGGAGAAAAATTCGGTATCTCTGAACGACTGTCTGGAAAAGGGTCCTAATTATCTTGAATTGATCCCCAAAATTTTGATAAAATTTCGAGAGAGGAAGTATGGAGTAATTTCGGATATAAAAAGAGCATTTCTTCAGTGTAGCGAAGCGGTATCTTAACTTTAAATTAATAAACCTAAGAATACATCAATGCGAGTGGACTGTAAATTTAACCTTTATTCGGCGGTTTTAACTTTCGAACACAACACAGCACAAGGTAAAACGACAGAGTTACAATTAGCGGTTTTAAGAATGCAAGAACAAAATGCGAACTACGCATACAATCTGCGCATTGCGAAATAATATCTCACAGACAGGCAGAGAGCTCTGGTGGCTGAAACATTCCGCCCGTCGTTGAAACATCGTTTCAAAATAAATAGCTTTTACAAAATGAAATTATCATAACAATATTAAATTATGCAAAAATGTATCATCAAAATATTCACAAGAAAACATAATATGAAATTATGCAATGAAACTAAATTGTTCTCAAAACAGATGCACAGAAGCCTTGATACAATTCAGGAACTTATATAGCTAAAGCAAAGTACAAAGTTATAATGCTTTAGGAAAAAAAACTTAATCATTGATAGGCAAAACACTAAGTTTGTGAATTGGCCTTTTGAAAACTCCGTTAGCGGTTTTGATCTTCACGACACGCACAATATTATCTGAGCTAGGAAAATCTTCCTGGTTTTCCTCTTCGAGACACAAAGCGCTTTAAAGCGGCAATAAATGATTCTGATGTAAGATTACCTACTAATTCAATATGTATAGCTCTTGTAGTAAAACACACGAAAACACAAATGTAGCATTTCATTGGTTTTACTCCTCGACCTTGCCTGGGCTTCACTTGAAATGGCCCGGCGTAGTCAATTCCAACTTTGGAGAAAACCTTTGACGGAACGACTCTAGACGATGGTAAATCAGACATTATCTGGGTAGATGTTTTAGCTCGTACACGATGACATTTCACGCATTTCCAAATCTGTTGTCTTACAACTGACCTAGCGTGGATTATCCAATATTCTCTTCTAATTACTGATAGCAATAGCAGGGGGCCTGCATGAAGATGGAATATATGAAAATGATTCACTATAATCTGTGTTATGTGATGTTTCTTGGGCAACAAAATAGGATATTTTCTGTCCTGCGCGATGTTGGATTGTCTTAATCTTCCTCCAACGCGTATAAGTCCATTCTTATCGATAAACGGGTTCAAAGAAAGGATCTTACTATTTGAGTTTAACGGTTGATTCTTTTTCAGAAGATTATACTCATTAAAATACTCATCCATTTGAACTACTCTAACAATTGCATTTCTAGCGTATTACAATTCTTCGGTTTTAAGGTAACCCTTAATTCTTGTTGCGGTAGATTTAGCTGAATTATTCGCAAACCGAAAACACCATGCGATGATTCTTTTAAGTTTCAAAAATGATGAAACTTCATTAAGGACTGGAATTTGCGAAGCGAATGTTCCAATTGAACAAGAAATATTTTTCTGTTGTTCCCTTAAAGACTCTTCTGAAAATGGTAAGTTGATAGAGAACGGAATATTATTTGAATTAAGCCACTGAGGACCTGTCCACCACAAGTCATGAGTAAAAAGCTCTGAAGGCAAAAGACCTCTTGATGCGCAATCAGCTGGATTCTCCTTTCCTTTTATGTGATTCCAATGCGATGAAGGTAAGACTGATTGAATTTCTGAAACGCGGTTGGCTACAAATTTTTGCCAGCGTGTTGGTTCTGATTGTATCCAGGACAAAACTATCATTGAATCACTCCATGCGTAAATACTGTCAACATGAATTTGCAATGAATTCTGCACAGCTTGAACCAAATGCACTAATAGAACTGCAGAGCAGAGTTCTAAACGAGGAATAGAGATTACTTTCAGGGGAGCTACGCGAGTTTTTGATGTTAGTAGCTGCACCGAAATTGAAGAATGATTTGAAGACTTTAAATAAATTACTGCGGCGTAAGCTTTCTCTGATGCGTGACAGAAACAATGAAGTTCTACATTTGTAGATTTGGGCAATAATACTCTCCTAGGAATATGAATGCATTCAAGATTTGCGATATCTTCACAATAGATTTTCCACCTTTGATTGATTTCATCTGGCAAGGGATCATCCCACGAGATTTGTAATTTCCATATGTCTTGAAGCAAGATTTTTGCTGCAACTATAAAAGGTGCTAACCAACCAAGTGGATCAAAGATTTTCGAAATAGAAGATAAAATTATTCTTTTAGTAGAACACTCTCTGTTTTCGAGATTTCCAAAGTGACAAGTAAACTCGTCTTGCGTTGGATACCACTCCAAACCCAATAATTTTATTGATTTAGTATCAACTACTGCACATGAAGAATTTGAGTTCCGAGCACTCAAAGCAGTTTCCAAAATCGAGCGATCATTAGTACACCATTTATGCAATTGAAAGCCACCTTTTTGTAAAAGTTCACTCAGTTGGGAAATTAACTCTACTGCGTTTTCTACTGTGTCTGAACCAAATAGGACATCATCAATATAACAATTGTGTAATATTATTTCAGCTGCCTTTGGGAATTTAGTTCCTTCGTCAATTGTTAGTTGTTTGAGTACGCGAGTAGCCAGGTATGAAGCGGAAGTAGTGCCGTACGTAACTGTGCACAACCTGTAAGTTTTAATCGGCTTCGATGGATCATCTCTCCAAAATATTTTTTGGTAATCGCGATCTTCATCATGAATTTGAACTTGTCGATACATTTTCAATAAGTCGCTAGTAATGGCTATGGGATAGCATCTAAACCTCAAAAGAATAGTAAATAAGTCGTCTTGTACCTTGGGACCATTCATTAGCGTGTCATTAAGCGATATCCCTGATGTAGTTTTGGCACTAGCATTGAAAACGACGCGTAATTTTGTGGTAAGACTGGATTCTTTTAGCACGTGATGATGAGGTATATAATAATGAAAATTTACTTTATCTGGATTATCATCGGATAATTCTTCCATGTGTCCAAGTGATAAATATTCGGACATGAAGTCTTTATACTGTTGATATACTTCAGGAGTTTTTATTAATTTTTGTTCCAGACTAAGAAAGTTGCGAAAGGCTGATGGTCTGGAATTACCCAACTCATTTCTTTTAGGCTTGAATGGCAGTTTTACTGAGTAACGACCCTTTTCACTACGCACGTGATTTTCCACGAAATGATTTTCACACAATCTTTCCTCTTTAGTTAAAGGTTTCGATGTGGGAATTTGTTCCAAATCCCAAAATGATTTAACTAATTCCTCCGTGTTTACGTTTAGCGTATTGACTGAAACCTGCTTACGGTTTGGGAATTCAAACTGTGTAGTTCCAGCAAATATCCATCCTAACTTAGAACAACATGCAAATGGAAGATTTTTGCCCCTTTTAATTACCTCGCCATTTATTAAAGTAAGGAATACATTAACTCCAAGTAAAATATCAATTTCTCCCGATTCATGAAATGTTGGATCTGCTAGAGTTAAATCCTGGAAATTTTCATATAAATTCAAAGGTAAAGTTACACTTGGAATGTTTCCTGTAATTTTGTCTATTATGTAAGCGGATGTTGAAATTCTGTAATTAGTATTAAAATGAGCTGTAAACAACAAGTCAACTTCTCCAGTAGTAGTTGTATTGAAAGTACCTAAGCATGACACTAATATCTTCGAATCCTTTATGCTCAATCCTAAATTGATAGCTGTTTTCCGACGAATGAATGATTTTTCACTACCTGAATCTAGTAAACATCTACAATTTATGAATTCATTTTTTGAGTTTTGAACCTTAATTAAAGCAGTACACAAAAGTACATGACTACGTTTACCATTAGCATGAGCACCAAAATGTTGATTTTCATAGTTGTTTGCACAAACAGTTGGAGAACCCTCACTCAAGTTGTTTTCTGGTTTAATTTGCGATTTCGGAACAAACACTTGTGCTTCCGGTGAAGGGAATCTAGATGCATTTTTTGGTTTGAAATTATTTTCTAAATGCAAAATGCTATGATGATGCTTAAAACAATGCTTGCAGGTGTTTGCACTCTTACACATTTTAACTTTATGAACATTAGACAAGCAATTAAAACAAAGTTTATTAGTCTTAACAAACTCTATTCGTTTTCGCACTGGTAAATTAAAAAAATTAGAACACCTGTATAAAAAATGATCTTCTTTACAAAATAAGCAGGTAGAATTAGAAATCAGAGAAGTAACCCTATTATACACTGGTTTATCTGATTTATGCGTTTTAATAACTAAAGGTTTACTGTTCTGTAATGTTCTAGCGTAATTCTTCAAAAATTCTATCAAGTCATTCAACTTTGGTATTTCATCTTTTTTTAATTGACGCTCCCACCACAACTTTGTCGAAACGTCAAGTTTTTGCAACATAATATACAACAACAAAGTATCACTAAAATTATCTATCCTTTGATCTAATATTTCCAATGAGCGAGTTATTTCGTTTACGTTATCTACTAAACTTAATATCGAGGATGGAGATTCCTTTTGTATTTGTGAAACGTTAAGAATTCTTTTAATAAAAGCAAATATCTGTTCTCTCTTATTAGAAAATCTCTCTTCTAGTAAATTCCAAGCAATACTGAAATTTTGATCAGCTATGGGAATTGATTGAATAATGCGATAAGCATCATTTTTCAAAGAACTCTTTAAATATTGTAATTTTTGAGCTCCAGAAAGATTTGGATTGTTGCGAACACTAGCGTTAAATAAATCTTTAAATGTTATCCATTCAGTTAAATTTCCGCTAAATGTGGGTAAAGATAATTTCGGTAACTTTAAACTTTCAGAGATTGATTCAGGTACGACAGGTTTGTCGCCATTTGCATTTACTACCTTGTAAATCTTTAACTTACGAATAATTTTTAAGTGAACCTCCTCAATTTTCTCTAAAATCGACTGTTCTTCGTCAACGAAAGTGTCTATTTTTTCATCATCACAATTTGTATAAATTTCTCTAAATAGAGATTTAACATCTTCCTTAAAGATTTTACATTTTTCTAAGATTAATTCAGCTTCAGCATTATCTAAGTTATCATAATCTATTCTCTCAATAAATTTAGTTAACTGTGTTTTCAAAATTTTCTTTCGCTTTTTTTCTATATCTGACATTTTGAAAATATTCTAAATTCTCGATTTTACTAATACTTTAAACACAACAATAGTAGCAATAAGGAAATCTCAAATGCAATTAAAATGCGTTAGCTATTTCACTCACCTCGAACATTGTATGCATTCCGTAAGTCTTGAGAATTCTAAACCGAAATTGCATTATCAACTCCATTACGGACACGTAGAATTCTTATTCACACGCGCAGGTTTTTCTCGAAGCTCCGGCGTATGACGACCAAATATTCAGATAGGTGTGAATCCAGCGGATCGAGATTTTCTCCGCTTCCTATGGTGGGAGAAAGGACAGCCTGAAAACCTGATTATATATCGGCACCGAAGGGTTGTATTCGGCGTAAACGCCAGCCCCATTTTACTCGCTGCCACTATTAACTACCATTTGGAAAATGTACCAAAACATCATCAGGAAATAGCTTCAAAGCTAAAGAAAGCCATGTATGTGGATAACTGCGTAGCGAGCGTGGAATCAATTGAAGAATTAAACCCATTTATCAAAGGATCTAGAGAAATAATGGCTACTGCAAAATTTGACCTAAGAGGTTGGAAACATAATAGACTTGTTTCATTCTAAACCTTTCTGATGAAGATTATGAAGATGTTGTGTCAGTATTGGGATTGGAATGGGACTTGTTTGACGATACTTTGTCTTGTCACGTAAAATATGAAGAAAACCCTGTATTGAGCAAAAGATCTGTTCTTTCCGAATTGAGTAAAATCTTTGACCCAATTGGGTTTACTAGTCCAGTTACTCTCTTGCCTAAACTGATTCTGCAAGAGTGCTGGAAACAGAAAATTAACTGGGATACTAATCTGCCGAAAGATCTAGCAAGGAAATTTTTCACATGGTCATCTCAGTTAAAATATTTGAAAGACATCAAAATTCCTAGATTGCTTCCCAAAATAGACGAAAGTACCACTCTGCATGTATTTTCAGACGCAAGCAAGGACGCGTATGCGACCTGCATTTTCCTTAGACACAGCGGTGAGAGTGGAGTCACTTGTCAATTGATACAATCTAAGGCGAGAGTTGCTCCCCTAAAAGCACTCACCATACCTCGACTAGAGATACTCGCTTGCACTATTGGAGCCAGGCTCTCTCATACAATAAGAGAAGACTTGAAACTAAAAGAGGCTCCAGTTTTTTACTGGACGGATTCCACAAATGCTCTCTTTTGGATAAAACAGAAAGAGAATTGGTCCACTTTTGTAGCCAATCGAGTAAATGAGATTCGAAAACTGAGTAACCTAGATCACTGGCATCACATTCCCGGAAAGTTTAATCCTTCGGATTTGCCATCACGCGGTTGCTCTACAAAAGAATTGAGAAAATCCGAATGGTGGAAAGGACCAGATTGGATTTATCGACCTCCAGAAGAGTGGCCTATTGCAGATGGAGAACATCCTGACTTCGATATAGTAAATGGAGAGAGAAAACGAACTGTGGTTTCAGCAAGCAATAACACGAATACAGATAAATTTAACCTTTTTGACAATATTTCAAAATTCGAAAAGATCATAAAGGTTGTATCTTGGATCTTTAGATTCATTAAAAATGCTACAACACCACCATCTGAAAGAACTCATGGGAGAATTTCAGTCGAAGAACTAAAAGGAGCTGAAACAGTGGTTTTCCGACTCACCCAACGAGAATCTTTCGAAGGATTAAAAGATAAAAGAATACGTGCTCTAGAACCTATCATGGACTCCAATGGCCTTATAAAAGTGAAGACACGTATCTTTCAGAGAGACGATGATGCTGACTTTCGTTACCCAGTTTTACTTCCCTCAGGACATCCATTAGTCTTAAAACTGATCAAATCTGAACATGAAAGGCTAAGTCACGCTGGAGTACAATTCGTTATGTGCGCTTTGCGTGAAAAATATTGGATCATAAAGAGTAGGAAGACCGTACGCAAGGTTATCCAAAACTGTGTACGATGTCGAAGGTTCGACTCTGATTCATATAAGATTCCTCAAGCGCCACTACCTGAAGACAGAATAAGAGATGCTTTAATTTTTGAGATTATTGGTGTTGATCTGACGGGTCCCTTAATTTTAAAAGGAGGCCAAAAAACATGGATCGTCATTTTTACTTGCGCAATATATAGAGCAGTTCACTTAGAGCTAGTCTCATCTCTATCAACCGAAAGTTTCCTGCACGCGTTCAGGCGATTCATCGCTCGAAGGGGTAGACCTGTCACTGTATACTCTGATAATGGAACCAATTTTGTTGGATCAAATAATTTGTTTAAGACCATAGATTGGAATTCTATCTTAGAAAATGCAACAGTTAAGAAAATTGAATGGAAATTTATACCCCCTTCCTCGCCATGGTGGGGAGGGTGGTGGGAAAGATTAATTGGAGTACTAAAGAGAATTCTTCGAAAGGTACTAGGAAAATCTTCTCTGAACTACGAAGAACTGTTGACAATCATTTGTGAATGCGAGAGCATTATGAACAACCGTCCTCTCACGTATTTGTCAGAAGACGTAAAGGATTTAAGAGCTCTCACCCCAGCAATGTTTCTAACAGAAATTCCAGAGACTGGAGTTCCTGAATTAGATCTTTTGGATTCTAAATCCATCAATAAAAGATATCTTTACAGAGCCAAATTGAGAAAAGATTTACGAAAAAGATTTCGATCAGAATATTTAGGGCAACTAAAACAAAGCTCAAAATTCATCCGCGAACCATCTTCTGTGAAAGTTGGTGATCTTGTAATTGTGTCCAACAACGAAAAAAGGATAAACTGGCCCTTAGCTAGAATCGTGGAAATTTTTCCATCCCACGACGGACACATTAGATTAGTGAAACTGAAAACTGCACAAGGGGAGATTATAAGACCTACTAAGAACCTCATACCTCTTGAACTCAACTTTACACCTGAGTCGGATATGCTAGTGAGGTACAGAACTCGACATATGACGAAAACTCAAAAGACTTGAACTACAGGTTAGTTGAGGTCCATCCTCTGTTGATACTGGACCTCAAGGTGGGAGTGTCGCGTTTGCTTACTAGAACTTTACTTCCACGAACGCCCTCTGGCGAAAGAGACTAAAAGTAGTCAGTTGAACGGCTGACGCGTCTAACAGATGTATAACGATAGACCGTCTCCGTATAAATTATGCTTGTATTCATTGTAACTTGTAAATATTTTGTAGATATCTTTCATACGAATTAAAATTTCTTAAAAAGTTTATAGCTGTGTTGCGCAGTAAATCGAAGTTCATCATAGAGACAGATACCGAGAAGAAGGAAAAGCAGGCAGTTCAGGGCAGCCCTATTTAGAAGGTAAGTGAACTTTCACTTATCTATTTAATGATCAAAAAATTTTAATAGTACAAAGTTGATAAAATTTTTTAACACAAGAGAGAGGAAGGAGCTATTAGAAGCAGGCCGCTTGCCATAGTAGTTTTACTCGGTTGCTGGTTGCCTTCAAGGCCAGAGGTTTAATCCTCTTGATAATTTTAAACGTATCGTAGTGTTAGCAGTTCTCTGTACTACATACGACTTTTTGCTAATATACGGCCAATCTTGGAGTAGGCACTTGTTTGATTAATCCAAAGTTAAGTTTAGTTAGAGTTTAGTTAATATTTTTATATTC
This sequence comes from Stegodyphus dumicola, assembly GCF_044657685.1. Classification (NCBI taxonomy): domain Eukaryota; kingdom Metazoa; phylum Arthropoda; class Arachnida; order Araneae; family Eresidae; genus Stegodyphus; species Stegodyphus dumicola. Next base: position 88,637,667 of record NC_140772.1, on the reverse strand, counting down.
TTACGTTCAGACCACAAGTGGTTGGTCTCTATGTTCCAAAGTCCGGAAATCATTGTAAAGAGAGAAAAATAAAGGGATTCTTATACCCTTCCTGTGTGTATTGTCTACTTCCCAAATTTATTGAACATAGCTTTAGTAAGCTCCCTGTTCCGAGCCAGGACATTTAATGTTCCCAAAGCAAGTAAGGCGGAACACAGAACCTGATAAGGTAACGAATGATATCCCATAAGCAATAATAATATTCACAAAAAAATCTTCTCATGTAGGCTTCAGATGCAATAAATTCTGGGCGATTTTTTTGCTGAGCGTATATATTTGCCTGTTGAACGAGAGGAGAGTAAATCGAAAATCTCTTCACAAGTTTCAGAGATTCCTTGTATTTTGTGTTTTATAGTTTCTCTATCTCTTTCTTCATTTTCTTCCTGAGACATAACTGGCGGTGCCTTTTTTATCCATTTCAAGTTTTCAGTTTTCTGCTTTTTAGACTTTTTCGTGTGACTACAACTGCTTTTGGAAGGCTGAAACTTACTTCTTACGTGATTTTCAACTTCCCCAGCAGTATCATTTGGTAAAAAAATAGTATTTAAAACGTTGTCATTCCCTTCTTCTTCATCACAAGCTTCTTCAATTTCTGGGGGGAACAACAACAATATTAGTTTCATTCTGGTCATTGTTAACATTATCATCATCTGTTTCTTAATCAAAAAATCTTTGAAGGGCTTCTTCTAATATAAGATACCTTGTTCTAGACATTTTTAAAGCAAGCAGAACATGAACCATAACATCGGAAGGAATGAGTAAAAAGAAATATTATCCGTTTCCTGCTGACGTTGCGTCAGCGCAACACCTGTTTTCCCTTTCTTCCCAACACAAATATAAACATCTGATTGATGTAAAGTTCTGATAAACGGTTGCAACTTTTGGCGAGAAATTTATGCAGACATTTAAAAATTTATCTTGGCGACTTTTTTTGTTTGCGCCAAGAATAATTCATTCAACGAACTTCTTAATTTATAGCAACCTATTTTCTTTTGCCTTTTTTTCTTTTTGCACGAGTGGTAAAAAATCGTGTATACTTTTATATAATTTTTACAAAGTGCGTACACCACATTTTCGTTATTATCGCTTATAATAAATACGCCAAATTTCAAAACGCATCAAAATGTAAATTCACATACATCTTACGAAATTTTGAATAAAAACCTCTAATGTTTTGCCCATTAGCTTAGAAATACATCCACTTTGAGATAATAGCAAAAAAATTATGAATTATAATTCAAAAGGTTTTTTTCGAAAAATTTATAAAAATTATTTAAAAATACAAATTAAAAAAATATTGACGAATTTTAATGGAATGAACCTAAATTTCGAAATATGAAAGGAAGAATAGAGTAAGTTTAATAAAAAAAGAGATATTAATAAATATATATCAAATTCCATTAACATTGAGGAGCTAAAATTTTGAAAGCTAATTTTTAAAAAACTTATCGTGCGATTTTTACAAAACCTGGCATTTTGGCATAATTTGAGTCGTAGACTCGATATATGGAAAACAAAATTGGCATATCACTTCAGGAAAAGTCCGATTTTGTTTCAAAATACCTATATTAGATAAATGGTATATATAAATCTAATCCATATCCTAATTCGTGCTTTCGAGACATGAAAACCGCAAGTTTAATTTCGTCAATCGGCCCAGTAGAACGGGAGATATAGAACTGTTTTTCTTTTTTTTTTTCGCAGTGTACATAAGAACTGCTACAGTTAAAACAGTTTAGGAGAACATAAATATGTTCCTCCAGGGAAAGAGTCAGATGAACGCTCTAATATTATACAGTAGGACTTCGGCAAAAGCTTCTCTACCAAGAAATGGATAAACTTCAGTTCATTTTCTAAAATAGTCCGTGTGAATGCTACAGCATATGCGCTCCCAGTAGAGTTGCTCAGAAGAATAAATTCAGACCATTCAAAATAAATTCTATGAAAGATATTCTTATTTTTAACACAATATAAAGCACAAATGAAAATGGATATTTGAATTTTTATTAAAATCGAATGGAGTCAAAATTTATTATTAACACTCAGATCACATCAGTTATGTTTTTTATTTGATACATTCTTTTCCTTGCACTTATTTATTATTAACTCTCAAAATCCTTGAAAAACAAGTGAAGTTAAATATACAGTTTGCTATTTCTTATTCAGATTAAATATAAAATATCTTTACAGGAGAAGTTTATTTTTATTCATCATTACTATATCCAAACGGCTACATAGTTTTCTATTCTTTTAATCCTAGAAGTAGATAAAATGTTCATAGTAATTTTTTTCTTTTAAAATAAGAAATTATTTCTTTTTAAGCCGTTTGAATGGACAAACATTAGGAAAAAAACAGAAAATGTAGAACTAATTTCTGAATTTCGTTTAGAATTAATTATACTGAAAGAGAAGACAAAATAATTAAAGAGAAGAAATTCTAGAAAATGTAATTAAAGAGATTTAAGATTATTTACAATAATCACCCAGCATTTATTCCTTAAGATATTAAAATTTATGATTCATTAATCTGTAGGTAGAACTAAAGAGAGCTCTAAAGAAATTAATGCATTACGCGTAAATATTTAAATAACATTTCTTTCACTTTTATTGTCGAGATGAATTTAATAGTAGGTGACAACTTAAGCTTCCTAATAACAAAATAACTGTTAGCTTTCCTTCTTTTAATTTCTGATTATGTTATTTCTTAACTAATTACTAGAAAAATGTTTCAAAAACATGAATATTAATTTAAAACAGCGACAGTAGATTGCCGCGATATATTTGCTTTAATGTTAACTTCAATTAAGAAAGGGAATGAATGAGATAAAAAAGTACGAACTGTGTAAAAAAGACAGACAAAACTGAACGCAGAAAAATTTGCATAAAAATAATAAGAAATAGTCAAGTATAAAAAAAACTACATATGCATTTTTTTTTTCATTTCATTGATTTTTTGTTAGAAAAATGTGACTGTGGCAGAAAGATAAAGTGAACAAGCTCTAATAAGTCCACAATTTTTTGAGCAAAATGTAAAATCAACTAAACCAGACGTTGTAATTATTGCCATTTTCAAAATCGTTTCTTATCGATGCGTAAGCTAAGCATCATTAGATATAAATGAGACAAACTTCATTTATTTATTCTTTTCTCTGTGGAATGATTTGGGGCAATTGCTGGGGGATAATTTCTTCCCTTTGCTGTATATTTTTTCCTAAACTCTGCTTGTAATGCCGACGTTGCTTATTTTTTTTCACTGTTAAACCCGGATTTGTAAAAAATGTTAATTGCTTCCCTAATGGTGCAGAATGATTTTACAAACACAACGACTGTATCTTGTTTCTAAAAACTCTTAAAGAATTTTCTTTTCTCCACAGGGAGAAAATTAGTTTCATTAACTTCAAGCAAGTGACTTACTTCTCTATTTTAGGTGAGGTGTAAGAATAAATCGAAGGAAAAAAATACTTATGCTTCCAGAAATATTTGACGAGGATATAAAACATATTTCTAGTGCGTTTAGTACTATCTACTTCGCATCAAGATTTTCATAGCATGAATTATCTACCCGGCATCATAAATTTTCATTTCTGAAAACTATTGCCATTGCCTGGTATGGATTCCTAAATTTTGTCTTCAAATGATTGCAAGGCATTCATTATATTGATAATAACACGATCGATTTAAATACAGAATAAGTATGTGATATAAAAGATATCTACACTGTCAGTCTGTACTTTAAATCTTCGCAAACACGTTATATAATATTTGCTACCAGAAAGATTTTCATTGATCATCATGTGCTGAACAAATTTCTGATATTAGTTATGAGAATGTTTGCTATTTTGAACGGCATAAAATTTTATTCATTTTTACTTACTTGTACAAAGTAAACGATGTATTGAAATTGCGAAAAATTTCCGGGATCATATTTAGACTAAAATATCTATTGTGACCATTACCAAATCCATATAGAAGACATTTTTGTTGATGTCGTTACGTATGAACAGAACAAAGAACGATTATTTTCATATTGTAAAATGGATTAAAAAAATATCTTTTCATGATGTCTATACAATTGTATAGATCTCGCATAAGTCACCAAAGATTAGCTACAGCGCGTTGAAATTTTGTTAATGCGAGTTCTAAAACTTCTAATTGTGGACGTCTCGTTTTTATCGCAATCGGTAGTACCAAACATGTATATTATATAATTATATATATGTATGTAATAATAGCAAGGAAAAGACAGAACCGCGTCGAAGCGTAATACCTAGTTATTATAGATCGTAGATCCATATTGAAGAGAAAGAATTCTGATTGCATAGTATGCTAACATGCTGAGTTCATAATATCTAAGAAACTTGGCATTCGAGGCAGTTTTAACTCCATTTGTATTTCCAATTGAAATTTGTGGCCTCAATTACTTGGCTCTCTAGTCGTGCCAATTCAAGAAAATTTACATTTTTGATATTATTGCAATAGGAACAGTGCAGAATGAAACAGCGTCTAAGTGGACAGAGGCAATAGCTAAAGAGCATAGTTATCCATTATCAAAGCATGCAAAGAGAAAAGTGTTCGTTTGAATTAAAAGTTTCAGTTCCCAATTATTACGTCATTAGCGCTGTGCAGGCCATTCAAAATGGAATGATCTAGAAATGACGTAATCGAGAGAAATTATTACGGTTTGTAAAACAGAGAGGGAGAATTAAAGGGTTACCGCAAGTTTAAATTATAATTTTGATTTACATATATTTCACCTTACATAATGTAAAATATAAAATATAGCTTTCAAATAATAAATTAATAGCCCGCAGCGTCTTAGGGAGAATAGAGGTAGAAGCAAAAGTGAGCAGTTATTCAGTATGGCAAAGTTTCGGTTTAAATTCCGAATTAGCTATGTCATCAGCATTATGCAAGTCATATGATATGGATATTGATCTAGAAACAATGACGTTTAGAAAAAGGAATTACTATTTTTAGAAAAAAGAGGAGATTATAAGGGGCTTTTGCTAGTTAAAATTATAATTTTGAGTTACATATTTTTTCACTGTAAAGGATTTGAAATAGGCAAACGTAATGTGCCAAATTGTTGTGGCTGCAACATGTTTACTGAAATAAAACTGAAGATTTAATCTGCCTTGGCTGCCAAATTACTCTTCATTATGAATTTAGAATCTACTTTTCTACATCATCAGTATGTCCACGTACTTGTGCAATCAATCCTTCTGTGTCATTATTTCTAAGTCTTGGTGCTATTATAATGAATGCTTGCTTCATACAGAGTTATCTGCTATAACAGCAAGGCTGACACATTAAGCGTTTGTGGTCTATGTAAAAAACCTGACGTAGACATCACCTGACTTTCTTGTACGGCCTATTAAGTTATACACATTTTTCCTGCATTTCACTTAAAATTATTTCCTTAAATTTCATAAGAAATATATTTCTCATTTAATTAATTCAGTTTTCAATTTGCGGTAAGGGAGAATAACATACATAAAAATACAAAACATCTTCATTAAAAATTGTAAAATACAGAAAAAAAAAAAAAAAATTAAAAAATTAAAAAAAAAATAAAAAAAGAAATTAAAAGAGAAATGTTTACAATTTAAAATAGAATTTCTAGTCCAAAACAAGCGATTGGACCAGCGTGTAAGAAGACAGATTTTTTTCAGTTGACAAAACTAAACGTTTGCTCTTGTTCCCACTCCAGCGCTGCCTGTTGCACTTTCTAGAGCTGCCGATTGCAACAAAAAGGAGAGGATCCCAACGTATAGCAGTCCCGTGTACAAAATTTCAACGTTCAAGCACTACTCGTTTTTGAGTTATGATGCATACATACGTCACGAAAAAAATCTCTTCTGAATGCATTTTACAATCCGTTTTTTAGGAAAACGTGTCCTTTATTCTGACCGTAAATACAGAAGTCAGGCAGAAATGTCGTTCAAATGGATTCGAGAGTGGTCAAAAGGGATATTTTCGTTAAAATATGATATCTGAAATATTTCGTGACTACGATACTTCCTTTACTTCGTACAAGGGAGTAAAAAATGCTATGAATTCTAATTCGGTACAAAAAAAATTAACATCAGTTGGAGAGTTTGTTTCTGAAAAATATTTAAATTTTTCACTATCTTATAAATAACCCTGTGTAAAATTTTAGTTGCCTAAATTTTAATAGCTTTATTAGCATCATTAAAATGCGCGGTCGTATATCTAACAATAATGCTTTTATGCTGTCTCCCGAAATACCTCGTTTATTAGATTATATAACAGTAAACATTATCTTAAAATTAATATTCTGAAATTATTATAACGTAGATCTGAATTTTGCACTGAATTTATGGCAAAGCAGATTACGGATTAAAATTAAGAACCTTATTCTGAATATATTATACTGAAATAAATTAGAATATAATTCTGAATTTTTGGTAGCGTCGATAAGATTTGTAAATATTCTGACTTTACAGAAACGTAGATAACGTGGCTTAATCATGGACCTTATAAGAAATAGACCAACCCAAATGGTTGTTCCCGGCTGTCACCTTGATCACATCCGGAGGAGTAGGGACGACTTGCAGAAATTTAACAGTGGTTGCCTATTGCAGCGTGTATAATTGTCAAGAAAAAGCTGGTTGTAGCCTATCATTTCACAAATTAGAATTTCTTCATATTTTTATTTTTGAAACTGAAATTGATTTAAAAAAATTTAGCATATTTATCGACCATAGTTAGCGTTCCAAATAATTATAAAGCTATTGCATGCTTTTAGGGTTGGATATTTTTTTAGCTTTTCCTATGCTGTAAGGAAATTTGTAACTACTTCTTTTAGAAAATAGTATTTTAAATCTGAACAAATAAAAAATTTCAAGCAAGCAATTTTCTCTTGCAATTTTTATGCTTTTTGTTGGTGTAAATAGAAAATAAAAAATACTAAAATATTTAAAAACGAATTTTTGAAAGTTCTGTTTAAAATTCTAAATAGTGCTGCTTTTTTTTTTTTTTTTTTTTTTAAATTATAGGTGAGTATTTTAGCGCAATTTCTATAAAGGAATTTTATTTCAATCATATTTCTGATACATCATAGTGATAAACACTTTTGACTCCTTAATTTTTATACACTTAATTCTAATATTAAAATTGTATTTAACCGTAATAATTAATTTGCTTGTATTTTATAGTGATTATATTTTTAATTTATTTTCAGTTCAACATAACATTTTATTTTATTTACTGTTAGTTTACTTTGTTAGCTCGAAACGGCATTTCTGCGCTGTTTCACTATAAATGTCCGTATCTCCTTGCAAATTGTTGTTACCAAATATTACTGCTCTGTATTACATTTAAAGAAATTTAATGAAGAATCTGCATGAATACAGGTATGTTTCTCGCACTGTAACAAAAACGATGGTATCTAGAGCCATCCAATTCTGAATAATGTAATCCTCCACCCGAACATGGGCATCTGGACGGTCGAATTTGTTTTAATCTATTTCATATTCTTTAAAACTTTTAATGAATTTTTTATTAAGAAACTCAACGAGTTCAAAGCGAGCAATGCTAACACTGTACGGAAGATAACATTTTTATCTCTAGTGCGGAAATTCTAAAGATATCTGTTTTCAAATGTATGTGGTTTACGGGCGAAAAACATGATATTCAATGAATATTGGTACCACACAAAACGTTAAAAAAAGGTTCCTTTTGGACGTAATATAAAAACTGAGTGCGTCTAGATTTTATTTTATCTTAACCCTTCATTACACTCAGAAAAGTTTTATGCTCCGAATTTTATAAATTCCTAAAATAAATAATCCGCTTTAATGTTAATAATTTAATGATGATATATTCAAATAAATAATCGTTTTGTAATGTTATTATAGTTTTGAAAATCACTACCTGAAAATATACATTAAATTAAAAAAAAAAAATATCTGATCTTGTTTAATTTTATCTTATTTATTTGAAAGCATCACGTACTATCAATCTTATTTAATTTTACTTTATTTTTACGCAAAATTAAGTTCATAAATTTTTTTAGAGTGTTTACCGTTTTACCAAAGTCAAGATGTTTGTACAAGAATTACACGTGAAAAAAATCCGCGAAATGCAGTAAAAAATGCTTTAATGAGATTTATTAAATCCTATTTGGAAAACACTTTGACTTTCATAATCTCATTACTATACAACGTATCACATTTAATAATTAAAAACAGTTATGTGGTACAAACGCCATAGGTTTCAGTGTTAAAGTAAACCAGATCGTCCCTACTTTTTCTTGCGGACATGTCGGTGACGCGCGCACCGCCCACTGGGTTAGTCTATTTCTTATAAGGTCCATGGGCTTAATATATGGCACTTTAGTTGTAGGTTTAGGGTGTTTGCATTAATGTAGCCAATACAGCTAGTTCTACGGAATCCAATTGCAAACTGCCATTAACTTCCTTTCCCGAGTTAACGTGATGGAAAGGATAGTTGCATGGAGACCAAGACTTGGAACCACAATTCCTACTTTATCAAGCTAGTCATTAAAATCTTTACCTTACCGATTTGGACCGAATTGTTTCTCTTTGTCACGTACTCCACCATGGATAATCAACGGCTACTTCTTCCAGTGGTTCCACCCATATGGTCTGCCACGCTTATGATAAGACTTGGTTGCCAGTCTTCGTTAGAATCCAATCAGGCGGGAACAGACATTAGCAAACTGTAGGTAGCTACTGACCGACTGACGAACTGAACAACTACTGGCTCCAGTTACCTGCTTAAATCCCTATGCTTTTCCCGAAATCTGCATAAACCTCTGGAGGAAACGATCTTCTGACTAAGTTCGAAGTGATAGTATAATATGCCACAAATATTGTCACAAATATTCTGAATTTATTGTAATGTAGAACTGTAGAATCTACACATAGCTTATTACTAGCTCATTTTTTCAGTTCACATATGTTAAAATTACATAATCAACATAATGTTTCTAAAACAAACATTTCCTTCTGTCTCATTACAGCTTTAATGATGTTATTTTTAATTTCAAGGAAACACTGAATTTCAAACTGGTTAGAAAAAACGCAGCTGTTAAGTGAATTCAAAAATAATGATATCTATTAATATTAGCTGCTAAATATCTAGGTTTTCCAGAAAAATACTGAATATAACATTAAATGCTTTTTAATAAGGAAATGCTAACTTTTGGAAAAATTTTTTAACACCGCTTGAAATTTCAGAATGACGTCAAAAGAACGCTGCATCAACATATACGGTATATAAGCATGATTTAAAATTTAATTTCTATACGTTTTGTAGCTTAATTTTTTATAACATTGTATACTTATAAATTAACGAAAACATTCTTTTATTGCATATTTTTTAATGATTTGGTGAATGCAAGTTATTTTAAATTAAATAATTTGCCTGATTTATTAAAATTGTTTCCTCAATGTTTCATTAAATTTGCAAGATATATTTTGGAAATGGTCATTAATTTCTGTATTACTTTTATTTTATCTTCACATAAAGGGCTAATTATTGTTGAAGTTTATTTACTTTCTTACGCAGATTTCTGCTTGCTACAATTAACAGTCTGATGCTTTTATTTAACTCGGTGTATGCAACTGATGTGAAATACATTGCTGTTGACGCCATTTTTTTTACTTTAATAAAGCATTTAATGATTAAGACACAATGCACGCCGAACAAATACTAATTCAGAAGTCAAACAACAAAAATCAGCGTTATATTTACAAATTTTCACAGGTTTCTAGTTTCGATGGTTTTACCGAACCATCCTCCTCAGCTGCAAAAGCGCAAATGAACAAGATACGTTATAATGATTAGATAAGCTAAGAAAGTCTGGACAGGAGCTAAGCTACTGGCGCCATCTGTTGATAAAACCAGAACAAAAACATAATTTCTTTAAAGGCTGAAGGCAAAGATGGATTGGAATTAGGGTCGTTAACTAGAACAGAAATATTTTTTGAATGTAAAATGCCCAACATTATTAATCAAGCAGTTAAAAAATTCTCATCTCAACACACCAAAAGGCACACTCTTGTTTTAGGAGATTATAAAATTTCTGTTGTCATTCCTTCTTTCCATCAATTAGCTATATAGTTGCACGTATTTTGCAGAAATTTAACTTTCGGGTCGTTCATTATCCCATCAATAAAATTTAAATTGAGTAGAGTTCCATACTCAAGGACCTTATTCCGGATATGAATTCCCGGGGTATTTACAGGATTCCTTGCCAGTGTGGTTAAATTTACATTAGCCAAACTAAGAGAGCCTTGAAATTTCCCGCCAAGGAATATGAGGCATATGTTAGGAAAAAGGAAACACAGACGTCTTCTGTTGCCCAACATTATTGGTCCGAAAATCACACTTTCAATTTTTCTGCTACCAAAATTATTCAAAATACATCTTCCATTGGTGAACTGGATTTTCTAGAGGCATTTCACATTCAAAAAAATATTTCTGTTCTAGTTAACAATTCCAATCCATCTTTGCCTTCAGCATTTAAAGAAATTATGTTTTAGTTCTGGTTTCATCAACAGATGGCGCCAGTAGCTTATCTCCTGTCCAGGTTTCTTATCTTATTTAATCATTATATACTATCTCGTTCATTTGCGCTTTTGCAGCTGAGGAGGATGGTTCGGTAAAACCATCGAAACTAATCTTGTGAAAATTTGAAAATATTTAATGTATAACTAAAGTACTGTTTATTAAATGAAAAGCATACTGGTTGTTTCTTTTAATAAGGTAAAATATATTATGTTCATTTTCGCAATAAAAAAATTATGATATGTTTCTGATTCTAACTGTCTTCTAAATTCTTGTTAACGATTTTAACTCTCTCCTGAGATCGTAGTTGACCAATCTGTTGATGCATTCACTCTTACTAACCAATTTTTTTTTTCTTTAGCTTTATTAAGCATCTTTTTCTTTGCACTTACGCCATATACATTTCAACATCAAAAATATTTTAAAAGCAGCATATCCTTAGAACTACCAATTCAATGTTAAGAGCAGGCAAACATTTTTCTATTTATCAGTCTTTTCTCAGTTTATCATATCAGTAACCAAATATTCTTTGTAATTATTTTCTTTTTCTTATTAATGTTTTGTGTGTTCACATTATTAAATATCACGTTCTTTGCATTTACATCACACAGATTCATTTCAACAGCAAAATCGCAAAATATTAAAAACAGCTTTTCTTTAAAATTTCCGGTAGACAGTCCCAGGGCGCTGGAGATAAAAGTATTTTATTCCGTACAGCGCTCTCACTGCTCTATTTCGAGTCGTTGAGTTTGTTAATAAAAAATTTATTAAAGGTTTACAAAATATTAAATGAACAGTAAAACAATACGTAACAACCTTTTACTACTAATTACGAAAATACTTAATATTTTAAATGAGATACATCATGAATTAAATGAATTTTTAATATTGAAATCCATCCAATTCAAACTTAAGAAATGGATATTCATAGGAACTGCATCTATTGTTACAAATAATTTAGTTTATTAATCCCAAGGAGTTTAGAATAGATGGAGTCACACAATGAAGCCAAGGAAATATCAACAACGTGACATCTCGACTTATTATGGCCTCCATACAGCGTACGGATGAGACTACGAAACATACTCCAAAATAAAAATATCTGACGTGTAGACCACATGGACTTCCTTCTAGGAAATTCGGCCAGCGGGCAAGAAGGCAGATTTTTCGGTGCACACAACTGAAAGTTTACTTCTGGTCTCACTCGGCAAAATGACACTGAAAGTGTAAAAACTGAATTTGTTGTAGACGCTATGCTGAGTCAATATATGGGATAATTTAATGACTTAAATTATAATTATGGAATGGATTAAGAATAATTTAATTCGCAATAATAATCGAAGACGTTACTTTCTTGTTGCAAAGCTTAGTTTTTCTAGATTGGCAACAAATCCACTATTCTGTTATGTTTCAAATGCAAACAAATATGGTTGTTATGATAAAAAAAATTAGGCTTAGCCGCACTTAAACAACTTTTAAATTGTTAATAATTTTACAACGATTGCACGCAGATTAACTAAAGGCATAAAAATCTTAACTGGAATATAAGAACAACTAAATTCAACCACTTTGAAAGCAAAAAATGTACAATTTACGAACTTATAAGAATAGAAAAAACTTAGCTCACCAGGCCGAGTAACAGTGTGGCTATATATATATATATATATAAGTTTTAAACTTTCGGTGCTGCCGACTGCAGCCAAAAAAAGGGAGGTGCTCAACTACATGTCAGCGCAGTCCTACATACAAAATTTCAACGTTCTGCGGCAACTTGTTTTTGAGTTACGCTGGATACATACGTACGCACGTACAGACGCTATGGTAAAAAATCTCTTCTGAATCCTTTTCAAAAGTTTTATAATTCGTTTGGGGGAAAAGAACGCTTTATTTTGTCCTTCAGTACAGATGTCACACAAAAACATCTTTAAATTGCATTAGATAGCGGTCAAAATGGATATTTTTGCTGAAAATATGATACCTGAAATTTTTCGCGATTACAATACTTCCTTTTTAGTTCATACAAAGAAGAAATTGCACCGACTTAATATCACCGGCAGGGGTAAATATCAACATCCGCAGGTTCAGAAATGCGTGTTTAAGCATAATATGCATAAAACACCATTTAAATTTCCACTGGTCTTCTAGGTTTTACCACGTATACATTTGTCTTAGAATTACCATTTACACATTGTCATGGTCCTGGAGTTTATTAAATTTGAAGCAGTTATTTGCAGTCGTTGTGATTTTTCCATACACTAAGTAGAAAATCATTTATGTATTGTAAAGTATTAAAATTAGAACGGGAGACTGATAAACGTTCACCGATGAATAGCTAACATGTACTTTAATGTAATGTACGAGTGTGCTACAACCTTCCTGGCCGATAGTAACCGGCCTCATTGTTAACGCAGCACACGCAACACAGGCAAACAAAAATACAGTTAAAGTAAAGCAAAAGACTGAAACACAAACTAAAACAGAAATGCAGTCAAAAACATCAAAAAAAAATTCCCAAATATTGTTCTTTTGCCATTTATAGCTAACATGTAGACAACACTGTTTAGGATGTAAATAAAACCAGCCACAAATCCGTAATTTGTAGCCACCATGATAAATCGTGACGTCAAACCGTGACGTTTCATTGCACGGGGCATACAGAAGAAGCTTACTCCATTTATTCTAACATGCCTGATTAGCCCATAACAGAGAGATTCAGTCTGGAAGATAAATACACATTTTTCTGAATGGCAGCAGACTCGAATGAAAAGTGAAACAACGCATTTATAGTGATTCAACAAAATTCCATTTCGAGACTAATGGCAATTTTGAGCTAAAAAAAAAAAAATCTAAATTTACACTCAGCAGAGCGTTCGTGATTTCGTAAAAGACAGCAGCGGACATTCATCCTGGACCTTCCCCGACATTTTTTCATAAATATAACCAGTTATCGCCTTTCGCTGTTACTAGTTTCGCTACTACTCTGAATAAGGGAGAAAAGGGAGACCGCGGGCTCCGCTACCGATCTGTCCTATAATAATATGGTGAAAAATGCATATATAGTAATCTAATATATTTATATAGGGGAACTATACATATATATTACAGTTCATGATGGTTGTACACACAGTCCTAGAATGAATCTCATGATCGATTCAGAAATCGTGCCAATGCTGTGATATTTTCACATATTTGCATACTGGTATTGTAATCAGAGTCCTAGACGTAACTGAAATAATTGGCGTATTCGTAACCATAGCGACAAATTGTAGTCATAAGTCGTATATATAGTCAAATTGATAATTCATTGACAAAGTCATTTAAAAGTCCTGATATTAATAAATTGTTTAAATTTAATTTAATGCAGAGGAAGTGTAGTTTGTATCATTACACTGTCATAGTCATTGTTTCGGTAACCATTACTGTACAATTGATGAATCTGATGATGGATATCAACAGCTTTCGCGTTTTTTGCTGTTAAGAACCGAATAACTGACCCTTTTCCCAATCGGCTGGGCGCCCGATTATCTTTCAGATGTTTATCTTTCACCGTACACGCGGAATTTCTAATGGTATTCACAAACGAAGCTTACCTAGATAAATTAAAAAGACCTCCTATTAATCTTTCCTCAGCGCCCATCTTCAGCATGAAGCGTCTTCCTTCAGAAAGTGTATTTTCAAAAGGCCTTAAATTTCTCCCTTGCCTTTTGCTTTGCTTAATCATTTCGTATTGAATAATATTCTACATATTTTCTTGCACAAACTGTTGTAAAGCTGTGAAAACGTGCTGATTGTAAAATTATTTGATATTAACTACGAACCTTAAATAATAAGTGAATTATAAAGAATGAAACACAAGCACAAATAAATGCCTGTAAATTAAAATTCTGCATACACGTGACTGTTTAGTGAATTTAATTTTAAATTCTGAGAAACGATCATAAACAGACTCAGGAAACAGATCTTTGGAATTCTAGAAATTGTTAAAAATGGCTGCATCGTCAAAAATCGATAAAATTTGCTTTTATATTTATTTATCTAGAGCACTTTAGTGAGACTTTTTATCCCTATGTATTTTAGATAAGAAGTTCTGAAATACAGCGCAAGGCAAATATTTATAATATTGCATATTATGTGTTAATATTTTTATTTCCCTCTTATCCAGGATAACTTTTTTATAATTGCAAATGACCCTTCTAAGGCCTAGATCGTTGAAAACAGTTATAAAGGTAAGAGAATTCAGTCAGGTTAGGTTAGGTTATTTGAATGTGACAGAGTAGAAAAAGACTATCGGGCAAAGTGGAGGAATGTTTTCGTGAAGGTTGTTTAAGGGAAACTGGTTCGTATTCATGGAACATTTGGGGAAAACTACGAAAACTAACCCAGCAATCAAGCTGTTCGTCCCCCGTTGAACAGCATTCAATGGTCTTAACCACTAGGTCAGTGGTTGGGCAGAATTCAATAATCATAAGTTCATAAGTTGATGTTTTAAAACCGAAAACAACTGAAAGCAATTCACGTTTTCAGGGTTTAACAACAGCATACACATTTCCGAAAAAAAACCGTTCACTGTTTAAAAGAAGAATATTTTCGGAGAAATGAGACCAGGAATGTACATTCGTGAAAATAAATGCTCTTAATTTTCAAAGTGTTAATTTTTGAATGGGCAATTTTCCTGCTGAAATAGCCAGTATGACTAAAGAACTATTGTCTCTAATCCGAATTCTTCATACATTTCATCTTCGATAGCGAGTACTGGAAATATGCAACTCCGTGTCGGTTACATAAATTCAAACAAAATGTCATTCAGTGTATCTTTCTCCTTGACAGCAATGACAGCAAAAGCAGATATCATACTAACAATAGCATTAAAGCTAATGATTTGCTTTCGTGATAGCACGGACACACCCATAAAAATTCTCCAAAGCATTTATGAAACGAAGGATTGATTGCTCATGAATTTTGACCGGTTTTTTACTGACTAATGAAAGCTGATCAATCATGTACACATTCAAATGTCTTTTAGATAAGTTAATTACAGCACTTCGCTTAGAAAGCTTTTTGAGATTCAATAGAGCGAATGCATGATATTTTCAATAAACATCATCTTTTCAATTAGCAACTGCAACATGAAATGAATACTTTTACAATAAGGCTCATCATGCAAGTTGATTAATGGTATGTCAGTGCGATGTATATATATTATATATTATTAAATTTAATTTGAGTGTACCGATCATTATTTTGAGAACTAAAATTTACTAAAATTCTAGCTTTTCTTATGAAAAGATAACTGTTGCGATCTGAATAGACAATTTTAATTACAACAGAGTGACAAAGTAAGAAATTGCAAATTTTGCGTTCATTGAAAACTAGTCTTAGAAAGAATGAGAAGAGTAAAAGAATATGCTTTTGTGTCGTGTTTTAAATGTAAATTTTAATGCTCTAGATGCTACATTCTACAGATTAGAATTGTTCGATTTAGAATTTCTAACTTCGATTTGATTAATAAATTCCTTTTCAAAGTATACTTTGTGATTATCCATTGAAATAGATTACCACTCGATCCCTTGATATAGAAGAGACGAATCTTATTAAATCTATATCAGTTTTATTACATTCAGAGACAGTCGACATTTTTATTCGATTCTTCTTCATTATATTGAAAAATGTCTCGATTTAGGTTTGCTAATATAATGATGCAGTTATTAATTACACAGTTCAGAAAAAATATTATTATTTTATTAATTATTAATTTAATTTTTATCTTTCCTGTTTTTACACAGCTGAGCCTTTCGTTATTACCCTAGTGTATAAATTCATTGGGACAAAGTTTTTTTTTTTTTTTTTTGATAATTTACGTACATACCTTCATATAAAGAGATAACAATAAAATTACTCAAAATATGTTTTCTGTTCTCCTTTAGCAGAAATTACCTCTATAAGGAATTTAAGCATTGATTCTACTAGTCATGAGCATATATTGTTTAACTTTTATCATGGAACTGCACTTTTATAGCATTTTTAGTCGTTCGCTCTTTGTCGTACAATCTGTTTTGCTTAGATGTTCATTGAGAATGTGACATAACTTTTAAGTCGGATTTAAGTTATTTTTCACGTCATTGTAATTTAATAATTTTATTTTCTAACATGAACTTTCTGGCAGATTTTGAATTATAGCACGGGACCAAGTCATGATGAAATGTCCCTTCAAAGATTTTCAAGGCACAATCCTGTGTTTTAAAACTTCTGCATACTTCTAAGAATTCCTCATTCCGTCAATAGTCAATAGGAACTAGATTTCCAGTGCCATCTGCAGTGAAAAAAACCCGAAATTATTTTTGAGGGTATTTCATGGTTTGTCGGGATATGTTGATGTCGTTTTGATTCACTCCTGCTTTATTATATATGTTACCATAAACAAATAAATGAATAAATGAGTCTAAAACGACCTTTTCCCAGTCATTTATGGTCAAAAATTCGTATTTTTTTTTGGCTCACAATAATCGCTTTACTTCATGACGTATGAAGAATAATTTATTAATGCACTTTACTTGCTGCCTTCTCATCCGCAGGGAGGATTCTATCATTCACATTTGAAAGATGTCTATCGATATGAATAGATAATTTATTAGATTTTATTGGAGTGAAATTTCAGAGTAGAAATTGATCAAAGCTTAAGTTATTTTCCTTTTTTTCCCACATTTGCCCTTCTATTTCTGGGAGAAAATGGGTCTGTTTCCTTATGTCGCCTACGAAAGCTCGATTTTCCAACATCAATCTCGGAAGCAATATTTGTTATAGTCGTAGATGAGCAATTTTGAAGTGCGATAATCCTTGCTCTCTTTCTATATAATATGTCATATCTATTTTTAGCAATCTAAAATCAACAAACGCAAAAGTAATTTCCTCTTCTCACAGAAACAAGCATAAAAATGGGGCAATAGTCCTAATGTATCGTTTACACTAGTTCTAATTAGTAAAACACAGACATTCAGATGACAATAAAACAGATAAAACAGCTTTGAGGGATCTTCTGGTGCCAGATGGCAGTAAACTTAAAATTTTGTAAAAATAACCGCTTTGCCCCAATTAATTTGCACATTATAGCATATATATTTCCAAATGGTAGCATATTTTAAATGATATTTCTGAATAAAAATGAGTATATTGAATTATTCAATTAGAAGCTTGGAAAATGGATAATTAATTATAAGTATGTTCAGAAAGCTAAATTGTTAGCATGCGTTTCAAGACTTTTGAAACAAAACTTTATTTCTTATTTTATTTAGTGATTCTTTATTACAGTATTTTTGCTGCTTGAACTTGTATAGACACTCATAATTGATGTTTTGTGCTCTTACACTTATTAATTTTAGTGAATGTTATTTTAAAAATAATTTAAAATAATTATTTTCAAAGGGTTTCAATTAATAATGTACCTAATATTCTTGATTTTGCGATTGATATCTTTAGACTTTACAATCATTTTTGTTATTGTGAATATTAAATTGATATTTATGTTGCAGAGACATTAGGTATTTTTGGAAGCAGGCAAGATGAAAAATGAGCGAACGCCTTCGCCGGGAATCGAACCACGGACCTCTGGAATACCGGCCCAGCGTGCACACCACTACACCACGAAAACACGATAGCAAGGCCGGAGAAATACCTTATATACTCCCCCTTTTAAAGGCCGACTGGGGTTTTTAGGGGACCCAGTTGCCAAATTCTGGATGAGGAGAATCATCATCCAACACCCTTTTAGTTCGAGCGCCATTGTAGAGACATTAGGTATTGTTTGGAAGTAGGCAAGTCGAAAAATATGCAACGCCTTCGCCGGGAATCGAACTACCGATCTCTCATGTACGTTATGTCTATGAGATACTATGGTATGTGGCTACGCTATATCCACCTCTCATGTAGTTAAGTTACGTTGTGTATTTATTGCTGTAAATATGTAATCCTTATTGTTATGCTATGTCATATCATGTTGCAATGCTGTGCCATGTTATGTCTACACTACGCTATGATATGTCACCATGCAATGTCCATCTATCCCATAGGTCATGCCACACTGCGAATTGTATGCTGTATATATGTAAACTCAGTATGTTATGTTGCTATGTCTTCTCTATGCTATTTTATGTCGCTATACTATTCCACCTGTCGTGTAAGTCACATTACGTTGTGTATTTAATGTTGTAAATATGTTATGTCGCTATGTAATGACCATATTCAATACTATGTCACGTCGAAATGCTATGCCATGTCATGTCTATGCTGAGCTATATTGTGTCGCCATGCAATGTCACCTGTCGTGTAGGTAATGCAACGCTAGGTATTTTATATTAAAAACATGTTATGCTCTAGATGGAGCAGGTCCCGGACTATACCCGATTAGTCTTTGAAAGCCGTCCGGGTATCCGGCCCTGCTGTCCCCTGTCAATTACGCTGAGTGTGCAGACCAGCACACCACGAAGGCATGCCAAGAAGGCGGGAGATATACCTTATATACTCCCCCTTTTGAAGAGCGATTGGGTTTCTTTTAGGGGACTCAATCGCCAAATCTGGGTGCGGAGAATCATCAGCCAACACCCTTTTAGTTTGGGCGCCACTGTAGAGACATTAAGTATTTTTGGAAGCAGGAAAAATGAAAAAATAACAACGCCTTCGCCGGGAATCGAACCGCTGACCTCTGGAATACCGGCCCAGTGTGCAAACCACTACACCACGAAGACTCGCTAAAAAGGCGGAAGAAATATTTTATAATGTGTAAATTTGAAGTCAATACTTAGTATTCTGATAGAGATTGAATAGAAGTAGGGAAAGGATTCACGGACAATGCGAAAATTATTAGTCTCCGTCACCTGTCACCTGTTCGAATTAGACTGTAATAACTTGCTACTATACTTTGTAGCAGATTCTTACTCACAGTGCTTTTTGACATTATTCTCAAACAATCTGAGCTCGTGGACACTTCCTTAGTATTATTAATATGGTTCATTATAACATGGCATCCATTATACATTATATTGTGTTCATTATAACATTATAATGCTTATCTCATTATGTTTCTCTGATACTTATTACATTTATCTGTTATTTTTCTTATGTCAAAACAGATGTTCTCAATTTAATTTGTAAATTTTAATTTGTATTGAAATTATATTACAATATTTTTATGTCCTAAATCATTATTTTTGTAAATACTGGGTGTACAATGAGATTGCACGATGTATTGTGATAGGTAATTCTATATCCTTTGAAAAGCTGTAGTTGCTAATCTCTTCAACCTTCTTTATAAACTTTTCTAAAGCTTCCTATATATTTTAGAATTAGTTAGTAAGGGAAGGCATTATTAGTTGACCCTGGGTACACCGCTGGTGTCTTCCATAAGCTCACTTGCACTTTTTCAGATAACAGTTTGGTGATGTATTAGAACCTTCGAAGATGAAATTTAATAGTTATAAACAAAGCTACTTTTATCTTTGCACCCAAGTCGGTTGATTTAGAAGTTCTAAAGTAATTGTTAAACTTATTACTATTATTTAAAACAACGCGAATGAAACCTTACCAATTCGTAAAGCAAATCCTAACCATTTTCTATGTTTTCACTAAGATGTAGTTTTTCTTTATCTTTATCAAGTCGTAATTCTCTCTAGACAGGTTTGTTTTTTTTTTCAGGATTCCATCCCATCATTCCTCAAAATTTATTTCCATCTTAATAAATCTCCTAATAACCTATCACTAAAATTCTTTTATTATTGTGTGAAATTCAGAAACAAAATACACTTACAAATTGTTGATTATTTCGTTTTGAAAGAAAGATGTGTCTTGTTTATTTCCGTTCATATTTTAGCATGCTAGAATTTTTTTATTTATACGGATAACTAAAATTCCTGTTATAACGTAAACGGTTCAATCTAATGTTCTAGTATATTTAATTTAAAATATAGTCATAATAACTTCCCACATCGCTTGCTTAGTTTATGTATAAATTTATGTATAAAATTTGGTGCATAACATATCACTCTTTCTGAGCATGTGACAAGCACTACTTCTATCCAGGCTACGCTGAAGAACATAGTATCTGAAATATGCATTAACTATCTATCCACCTAAAGATGATAGGCTAAAAATTGACTGAGATCAATGTCTTTTCGAGAGTCCATATATCTGATATTTATCTGTTTTTTCAAGCAAGGTATACTTTTGCATTCCTGACGTCGCCCTTATGAAAGATGTCCTAGCTTAAGCCTGCAGCAAAGGATCAAAACCAACATTTGAAATGATGTGTAAAATATTCATGAAACGAGACATATTCATGGTATGGGAAGAAGGAAAGGTTTTTTTTACAGCAGCACCTGCTTTCATATTATATTATCCCAGCTTGTTCTTGTGATAAACTAGACCTAAAAAACATTTAAGAAGCCAGAAAGACATTGCTTTAAGAAAATGAAAAATAAGAAACAATAGGTTAATTTTTACAGTTACATTCATTCTCAGTCTAGTTTAGAAGAATTTGTTATGATGTATTTGTGTTTCCATTTAGGCCAATTACTAAAAACTACAAATGTCAGTTATAATGGTCAAGTTATGAAGAACATACGTATTCGTATAATCCGTATAATTTTGTACTCGAGGTTAGTTTATCTTCCTTGTTCTTATATTTATTTAAAAGACAAGATACGGTCTTAGCAGTAAATGTCATTACAAAAAGCTAGGGATCTATGTAAAGGTTAAATACGTGATTTTGAAAATTCTGCGATGTAAACTAAATCATTGCAACAAAGACATTATACTTAATCGTTAATCGTCTACAGAATTTATGTTATTATAGAAATAAATACTTTTGTGATTCGAATGTGATATACTCATGAACTTCTAACTGATTTGTTTTCTTTAACATCAGTTTCTCTAGGTCAGTGACTCTAAACATAGTTCGGTTGAAGGAATTAGGCGTTTTACAATCAGCATCAACATTTTCTATTTCGAATAAAATTTTGATTACCATGTAGATCACAAAAATAATAATGTAAAATAATTTAATATTTTTTTTTTTACTTATGTCGTTGTTATTACCAAAATTGATATAAAGTAGATCGGTTTTTATGACTAGACTTTTAACGAAGTAATGATGTACACTGCGCAAAAAAAGGGGGGACAGCTGAAATGACATGACATTTTTTTCCATATTTCGATTCTACGACTTAAATTATGCTAAATTTCCAAATTTGGTAAATATCGCACGAATAAGTTTTAAAAAATTAGCTGTGAAAATTTTAGCTCCTCAACGTTTATTGAATTTGGTATATGATTTATTATCTCTTTTTATTAAAATTATTTTATTCTTCCTTTCACATTTCGAAATTTAGGTTCATGCCACATAAAATTCGCCCATTTTTATGATTTAGTTTTAAAATTTGTATTTTTAAATAAATTTTATAAATTTTTCGAAACCAATTTTGGATTATAACCTATAAAATTTTTACCATCTTCTTAAAGTAGATGAATTTCTAAGCATACCTGTAAAACATTAGAGTTTTTCATTCAAAATTTCCGAAGATATACGTGAATTTATATATTGGCGCGTTTTGAAATTTGGGATATTTCTTGAAAAGGATAATAACATCAAATAGGGTTTAGGTACTTTGTTAAAATCATTCTAAAGTAGGAACAATGTGACTTTTCTCCGCTCGTGCATAATGTAAAAACGTAAGAATGATGTGACTTTTTTCCTCGCGCCTGCACAATAGAAGAGAAAGGAAAATAGGTTGCCATATATTAAGAAGTTCTCCAAAAAAAACGTGCCAAAATAAATTTTTGAATTTATCGGCAAATTTCGCAACAGTTTTTACAACATTTAATATTTAGGCATAATTTGAGCCGTAGAATCGAAATATGGGAAAAATTTGTATGTTATTTCAGAAAAAGGTCTGATTTTGTGTCAAAAAAACTATGTTAGAACAATGCTATATATAATTCTGATATATATCCTAAGTCGCGCTTTCAAGGCATGAAAACGCAATTTGAATTTCGTCAATCGGCCCAGTAGAACGGGAGATATAGAACTGTACTTTTTTTTCCTTTTTTTTTTACCGCAGTGTTCATTTCATTTTCCTCGTAAGATAGGTGACACACTAAATATATTTTCAATCTTTTCTTACGTTTACTTGTTTGATTATATAGGGGTTCGATAAAAATATTACTGTTTCACGAGTTCTGTGAGTAGAGAAATTTAAAATCACAGCTCTAAATTAAATTTTGTTAATACACTATTCTCGCAATCAGTAGCAGAAAAGTGCAGAGAAATCCGAAGATGAAGGGATAAACAATTAATGGTGATACAGCCCTTTTTCTTTAATTCTAGGAATTGGAAACCAAACTGTGAGGATCTGAAAAGGTCGCTGATAATTTAAACTGCCACCGTATTGAAGATCAAAGACTATTTGACTATTTCTCCGTAGACGATGGCTTGGATGAAGAATATTATGATTACATGAGAAATAACTGAATGTTAGGAACAGAGTATATTGCAGTTAGTTTTAGTCCATAATCAGAGGATTATTTTACTTCTAAATAATCGTTGCTTTTTCCTTCATAGAGGAAAACGCGAAAACTAATATTTATAAGAATAAATGTGATCTTTTTTAAAAGATTCTTCTATTTCAGAATGTTTAGAATTCTCAAAGATTCAGTTACCTTATGTAAAGAACGGAACCTTTTTAAAATTATATGTTCGGGCATCCCTTACTTATTAGGGAAATAACATAATCAGCCAGTTTAAGATAGTTTGCTCCATTTTACACAGAAAACTTTGTTTTTAAAGAACTGTGAAAACTTGAGGGCCATTTTCTATAAAATAAGAAATTGAAAATTAAACCTGAGAAAAAATGAATTATTATGTGGTATTCTGTGAAGAAAAACAGTACGCGAGTAGTTACACTCAAAGGGACTCTCTTTCCCTTATTTGAAGAAAGGAGAATTTCATACTCTTTCCATTCATTGAAGAAAGGGAACTTTTCGATTAAGAATGACAGAGTTATAGTTTTCACTTTCAGGTGTTATCGCCGTATATTATTTTTAAAAAGTAATAGTATAGCAGTAGCAACACTTTTAATAGCCTACCGGAAAGACGTGATTAAAAAAAAAAAAAAAAAAAAAAAAACTTAATTTTGTCGTTGAATTGTATGTGGCAAATAGAGTAAATAAATAAATAGAACCAATCTGAAAGCTTTCAGATTTTATATTACGCCCAAGGGGGCCTTTTTAACGCTTTGGGTGTTACCTTATTAAATATCATGTTCTTCGCACTTAAACCATAAAACTCAATTCAAAAGCAATATCACAAAATATTTTAAAGAGCATATCTCTAGAATTCCCAATACACAGTCTCGCGTTCTAGAGATCCAAATGTTATTATTTTTTCTTTTTCATTTTTTTTTTGGGGGGGGGACCAGTGTTGCCATTGATCGCTTTGAAATCGTTTAGTTTGTTAATCAAAAATTCTTTAATGTTTGACAGAATATGAAATAGATAATAATACAAAATCCAATTTCCAAATTTGTGTTTCCAGATGCCCATTTTGAAAGGAGGACTACGTTATTTAAAATTTGATATCTCTAGGTACTGTTGTTTTTCCACAAAGCGAAAAACATTCATACATTCATGCAGATGCTTCATTATTTAATTTCTTTAAATGTAATGTAGGCCTCTAATATTCGGTGGCAACAATTCTAAAAGTGAATCGACATTTATAGATAACTGATGCAAAATGCAAAAACGAAATGAATAGTCTTTCTGGGCAAATTGCCACTTTGGGCTAATAAATAAAAATAAAAATTAAATCAATCAAGACATGTGATTGGTTATTTCAGTTTCCATTAAAAACGTTTATTGGCTGAAGTATTATGAAATTGTTCGGTTCACTATCGCTGTGTTAAAATTGCGAAAGAAGGTTTAAATTTGAAATGATGCAGATCAGATCCATTTACCTTAAATAGCCGTCATTTCCTGACCAGAGATAAAAAATAATTAAATCAAAAAGAAAAGAAGAAGCTACCATAAAATAAAGTGAGCATTTTTATATTATCCATTTTTATTTGTATAAATAAGCTGACCCAATATAATGAATTTGAAGGTGCCAAAAGTTCGTAATGTCTTTTGGTTTAGATTCGATAAATTAAAAAAAAAAAATGTATTTTTTCCTAAAAACTGAAAAGCAATTTGAATGATAAAAGAATTGGTTAACATTGCCCCTTCTATTAAGTATTGGAGTGTACTCTAAATCAGCGATCGGCAACCGTGAGAACGTTTTCATGGTCCGCAGAAAAATTGGGACATTATTTATATCTTTATGAAAATTCAGTTTATAAAATGACGAGTAACAAAACCTATTATGGAATATGAATTATACTTTTTCTTCATTTTAGCTACTACTTTTAGCGAAATTCCTTCAATGAATTTAGAGACCTTTTAGTTACTTTGGCAGGTGTATCTAGTGACATTTGAAAGTGAGATTTGGCATCCATGGATATGCTACTGTTTCCAATAACAGCGCGAACTGGAATTCTCTTTCCTTTTGAATTACAAACATATGCTATTGTAATCGTTAATAACACAGTTTTTCTCCGTGTCAATAGTCAAGTTGATGAATTTTTATGAGAACCATCTGCATTCTGTTTATAACTGCATCACTGGAAGTTTCCGTTTTTGTTTTTTATTTAACTGTTGACCGTTGGAGCCAGTGCTGAGTAAACGATGATTATTATGTTTACAATAATTAAAAATTTTTTTTTGGCGGCAAAACATTTTCAGTTTATTGATACTGCTTTGCGTTTGCCGGTTTGTTCTTGCTTTTAGTAAAGATTCTTTCCAGTGATATGGAAATGTGAAGCTTTCGTTACAAGAACGTAAGATTTTTGTACTTTTCATATAATTTTTCAACGTGAACAAAATATGTGTATCAGTAAAATGTTAATAGCGCTTTAATTGTTACTCATAATCAGGGGCGTAGCCTTAATTTACATAAAGGCATGCTGCGGGACACCAAATGTTTCGATAATTATATTAACAAATGAAAATTAGAATTACATGTATTGGAAATTTGAATATTGTTTTTACGTATTAATATGTTGTTTTCAATGTCTGATTTAAGGTTTTTTTTATTAATATAAGTGGTCGGCCATATATAAAATTATATATGTAGTGGTCCGTAAAGTTCTAAGTGTTGACGGCCGCATCTCTAAATTATCCAAACTAATGCCAGGAAGCAGATCTTGGGTAATTGAAAAACACGCATAATGCAAACTGTCAATTTCCATGCATATTGTATGTCTTTATTTCTTTAAAAGTTCAACAGTTGTGTTTAATATTTGTCAAATTTCATTGAGTACTTTTCGAAGTGCTACTTTTGTCATTGCATTTGAATAGCTTTTGGTCGACGAAGTCCGAGAGATTTTCAACAAAGTCATTGTCTGAGGACTAATGTAATTATCAATATATTCTTCGCTTGTATTTCCAGTATTACACTCTACCTCTTCTTGACATCCCCATGACTTAAGCACTGAAAGCTTGGTTCAGTCGAATCGCCATCAACCATTCCTCGATGTTTTCCCAATTGACATTTTCAATTTTTTGTCATACAAATTCAGTTATTGTATCTACATCCATCTTCACATTTAGATAAATTTGGATATGCAGAACGAATTGTCCGTACTAAAGGATGCAATGCAGCAGGGACTTCCGCATGCTTGTTTTTTATACCCTCTCGCGCAAAACGTTGAGCGTGTGTGCTTGGGAACCAAGACGCGCTAATAACCCGCAAATTAGATAATCCGCAGCCGGATAATGCAGGGTACACTGTTATTGTATACATTAGTACTCGCAATTGAGAATTTGTTTCCTTCTTTTCTCTTTAACCTTCCAATTTCAACACACCGAAGTTTTATACGTTAAATTACTCAGCATAGTCATTTTTCAGTTTTCTCGTCGGAATAGATGACTCTCTCAAACATAACTTTAATAATGACATCGGATAATCGTTTTAAGGACACTGTAGAATTGCTTGAAATTAGTGAATCCTGGTTTTCCAAGATATCAATATCATACTGTCTCGAAGCTTTTACTTAAGTTAGGGTCTCTTAAGTCCTCTAGCTCGCGTGCCGTCTTAAGCTCTTTCACGAAGCTTCGAGGGCCAAGATCTAGTTAGTTCTTCATATCATGGTGACGTAATTACAATAAACGTTTTCAAACAAGCCAGCGGGATTTTTGTGATTGGATCTATACCGGTATGGTAATATGAAAAGAATTATTTTTTAGACTTTCATGCAGTTTTACCAAACATAAATTTCTTAAAACTGCTTAAATATTTGCAAAAATAGTCTACTCCTAAAATAACAGAGATTTCTTCGGTTTGCAGTATAAGTGGATTTATCTCACTGTTATTTTAAGTGGATTTACCTCACTGTTGTAATAAATTACCAGCTCATTTTGTTTACAGAAACTCTCCCTCATACACATGCGCAAACTTTCCTTCATATGTATTTAGCATCTTGGGAATAAAACTCCAAAAATAAAATTAATTACAGCATACAGAGAATAAAAATTAAGATTTAAACAAAATCGCTGCTGAAAATTTCTGTGAACAAATCTAGAACATTACTATGAAGGTGAGTAAAGATAATACACGAAACCTTTGTTCTCGTAACAAGTAGAAAGACAAATTTTTTATTAGAGTGTTACTGTATTTCACGTACTATAAATTTAGAAACGATTGGATAGTATTTGTAATATGCTTTATAAAGAATGTGCATAGCAGGCAAAGTATTTATAAATAGGTTATTTTATAAAAGAGTAGTTTAACGTGTAATGCTACCTTGTTTAGTGCTCGCAAACCGTAGTTTGGTGGACCCTGATTTAAATTATAGTTAAAAATGAAGGAGAAGATGAAAGAGCAGAAACGTAAAGATGTGTTTAGATGTGTTTTGTTATCATAATTGTGGTTGAATTTGAGGGTTGGCAATTTTTCAACTAAAATCTGCAGCAATTATGAAAATATTACGAAAAATCATCAAAAAAAATTCAGTTGAATTATCCATAAATTTCGTTACATCTGATTTTCATCAGTTTGTAGGTTCGCTAGAGCAATATAAAATAACATTCATTGCACAAGAAACTGGACAGAGCAAAGAAGAGCATTCGCTGTATCTGAGAATTCGTTATAAACCGAGTTCGCGATAGCAGGTTTTGACTGTACACATACTTACTATATTTACAAAGCTAAAAGAAACATAATTACTAGTTAAATAAAAAAAATACTAATTCAAAAACAAATGGTAAGGGACTTCTAAATATCGTCTTGAGAGAAAAGTGTCACTGTATTTTTCTGCAACATTACTGGTTAATAATTTAAAAAAATAAATAATAACGTTCCCCGAAAAGATTTGTTGCATTAACGATATCCAGAATTTTTTCTAATGAAACTCCCAGCTACCAGATAAAAAAATAGATAAAAGTAAGCGACAACGAATTACATATAATTTTGAACAGTTTAAAAGACATTTCTAGTTATATAGAACAAAGAACGGCGAAAAGACTGTCACCGACCGAAATTCGGCGAGGTAATATACGTATCTAACTTTCTTTCATTTCACCGATATATTTCCGGAAACAAAGTTTCTCGGAGAAAGATATTTATCTCCGACGCTGTCAAATGCGATATCTCCTTTCCCGCTGATACTTGATATCCCTGAAAACACTGAAAATAAAACGTCACAAAGGGGAATTTTTCAAATAAAAATACTCATGAAGATCTGAGAGGGGAAAAACAAAAAGAAATGCAATCGTCTCTTTGATTCATCTGCTCTAAAGCAATACGTCCAGAAAAAGTATATTATTATTTTTTTAACATCTTGTAAAATATATGTTATAACTTTGCAACACTTTCTGCTATTACTTTCAAAGATTGTTTCCTAAAATAACAAATAAAAAGTAGTACGGGCCTTTTTTGCTGCCTTTTGGCAACAATCTTCGAAAAATAAATCTCACAGACGCAACATGTATAAAGCTATGCTATACACTTCTATAAGTGTTTTATTCTTTTCTGCCAGGTATCCAATCAATTCAGTGTATTTTCTTGATTTATTCTGGCACTAGAAGTTAAACATTTGTTCAATAGATTGGAGCAAATGCGTTTAGATTTAATTTAAAACCATCTATTCATTTACGTCTAATCGAATGTAATTTGAATATTTCTAAAGCCTCTCACTGTGTGCCGTAAAACACCTTGAAATTAACTAAATGCTAAACGTATATAATAAAAGCTAGTGTAAAACAGCGGTGGTTTTAGAAGCAGCTATGCCATAAAGCTTACAACTGTCAATAATTAACATCTTTTTTTCCATCTCAACATAAACGATTAAATTAACTGGTTTGGGTATTAAAATACGTTAAACATACTTTAATTCCCACTTGCCGCCCAACCGGTATGGTGGTTAGCGTCGCTGACTGCCATGCCGAAGGGCCCGAGTTCGAATCTCGGAGAAGGCATGGATGTTTACAAATGTATAATGTCGGCGGCACTCCAAATATGCTGCGAACCAAAAGTCCTCTCGTGCGGTTTGGTGAAAGGGAAGAGATCCTCGGATCCGTCCCCTCCTCGTGGTGTTTTACATCAAAATCGGGGGGGGGGTGAGAGAATGAGCTAAATCGCACTGTGACCTGAAATGTGCTCAAAGTTGTTGCCAACGGCAGGTGTGATGTGGCGCTGTTTGCCACGAGGAATTCCATGGGCTTGGGCTGACTACGTTAGACAGTAGAGCATACGCAACAATAACGACACCATTTCTTACTTATTTTTTACCGGCATCATTTCAATCCTAGAAAAAATTCTGAGTGTCCCAAGATAAACCGAACCCAAAGCAACTGAAGAATACGTGGACTGTAAACATCCAGATAAAAGATTAATGCCTACGTATGTGAATTGCTCTGTCTCTACAGGAACATAATGCTGGAAATTCTGACATCATGGTCCAGGTAAAGTTTGGCTCGTTGAATCCTGTTCAGTGTGATTTGCTGTAACTTGCCCCGTTGGATAATATTGCGCATATTCTGTTTAAATGCGGCAGTAATTCATGGATTGTTCTTGTAAATCTTTTCCGTCAGGTTTTTTTCATAAATAACAATCACAATTTGATTGGTTAGATGACCATGTAGGTCGTAGATGCTATGAGAGAGTCCTCTCAGTTATGAAAACTGAGTGAGCTACTTATAAGAAGGCGCATGCTGCCGCTCAGTGCTACCGTCGAATACACTAACGCTTTTCGGTGTCTCCCGTGGCATGTCCAGTTCGGTTTAACTTGAGCCAACTTATAGTATTCAATATATACATTTAAGACCTGATTACAGCTTAACGCCTCAGGTTTTGAGAGCCCCAAACAGTCTCGTATTTCCCCATAATCATATTCCTCATAAGTACTGGAATCCTGGCGAGCAAGTTTGTTACCCTAGACGAGATGTCGATTATACATCCTCAACCGGCTGAAACGTCTCCTAACCAAGAAAAACTAATAATGAAAAAAAAAAAAATCGAGTTCGTTTCCCATGCTAAAGTGTACGGAAAATCTCCATCTGATGTTCCTAATAGGGAAGTCATGAAGCCACTTGACTCTGATCTCACAGCAGCTGAAACCACGCCCGATCAAATTTCGTCCAGCCTGATTTCTTCAACGAGCTCCAATCGCGAAGCTTTTCAGTCGAACGATATGCCGTACCCAAAACGAAGTTTTAATTTTTCCAGTAGTGACTAAAAATACATTTATAACTTGAAAGCAATTAACTCATATTTTACATGATTCTAAACTTATAGACGTTCGAGCCAAGATGAAATCAGGTTGGGAATTTGAGGTGAAACTATGAATGTAAGCATATTATTTGGACATAGATGTCAAAGTCCACTCTCTACCTTTTCATACAACATATATATATTTTTTTATATTATACAAGATACACTCTAGATAATGAAAGAGAAATGAATCACTGATTTTAAAAACCTGTAACTGTATATCTTTTGATTGCAGTAATCTAATATTACTTCCCTACACAAGTTTAAGTCAGATTTCTGCTGATCAGTGGTTGATCAAATTAAGTGCGATGACATTTAAACAAAGATAAATATAAATAAATATAATGCAAAAAGAGGAATAAATGTATATACTGATCAACAAAACTCCGTACACTAAAGTATAAACGGAAACAATAATAAAAAAATTAGAAACAGTAAAAAGAGATGTTACATATTTCGTAACATATCTTTGGAGCGTTAATGCCATAAGATAGCGAAACAACAGAGCCATTTTTGTGAACTGCACAAGGAATAATGCAGTAAAACCAAAAATTAAATTTACAATAACTTAAGTCTATAATTTTGTTAGAAGACGAACTGTCTAGTAATATAGTCCAACTTCTACACAGTTAAAAACTTAATTCATATAAATTACAATGTTTTTGTATTGTTACTACTAAATTCAGCATTATCACGTTGTTTATATAATAATTTTCTGAGTTTATTGATTTTGGCATTAAGATGACACATTTATAGACATTTGATTGAGCAAATTTCGCGAAAATATATAACTGTACACAGCCTAAACAACAGCAAAAGAAGTACAGAACTTCAGCATACATATATGCTTAAATTTATATTTCAGCCTTAATGAATACTAAAAATTTAAAATTACAAAACTTTTGTAGTTATTTGGGTGTAATCATTTAGCATTAATATGTTATCACCTTAATTATCTTAAAAAAACAACTCAAAATGAAATCCTTTCTTGTGAACGAAATAATAAAAAGATCATTTAAGAAAATGCGTTTAGAAGACTATGTAGATATTTTTAGGAATTTCGCTTTGATTGGATGTTTCATTGAATATTCATTAATCTTTGGAACAAGTTAAAATTAAATGTTGATTGATATGCACATATTTCTTGACAGGTTTATGAAAAATTAATAGTAATGGCGAAGTCCTGACTTGCGTATTTTGCGAATTTGTGAAGCAATATCGTCTCAGTGTGATGTAAACTTATCCATGTTCATATGAGGAACGTATGAAGAATGCAACTAACATAAATTTTAGAAACAACTTCAGTAAGGTTACTGAGCTTCCATAAGGCCACTAGAAACTAGTTTATAATGATTTAAGTTTATAATGATCAAAATGTTTTTTAAGTAACACAAAATATTGTATAACATGGCAAAAATAGTTAAGATTAAATACATCTGTCACAAATCTATAGGAACATATATTGAAAGTTTAAAATATATATAAACCGCAAAATATAATCTTAAACTTAATTCTCCTACCCCCCCAAACCAAAAAATTTCAAGATAGGCCCCGTTTTGTCTTAAATATTAATGGTTTATAGCTTCAAAATGTTTTTAGTAAAGTTTCATTCCCTAGTTGTTAATTATCGTAACCAAGAATAAATTGGCCGCACTAATTTTAAAGATCATCTTTTTCCTTTACAATTCTGTTAATTAGTTCAAATCTATTTTAATAACTACATTTAGTTTGCATGATTGTTGCTTACAAAAAATTATCATGGTTTCCGGTTTCCATATTATTTCGCTAACCCTGAACTTTATGATGTATTTTAATATTTTCACTTATGCTATATATAATAGACTATAAAGAAAAGAATAAGTTGATAACTTAGGCGATACATTTTCATTACTTGATATATTATCCGGGTAGCAGAAACTTTGCAAGAATGAAACTCTTTAATATTTACGCAAATTAAGCAAAGATTAAGGCTTTAATAAAAAAATTAAATAAATATTCACTTTTTTTAAGGAGGAAATATTTTATATTTATTATTACAGGAAGTTTTCTATTGCTACAAGCATGTAAATATGTACTTCGTACGGCGTCCAACGGTAAAGTATGAATTAAATATACTGTGTGCGTTCGGATATTGAACGCACACAGAACCGATGACAGCTTGACATAACTTGTTTTCCCAAAAGAACAATCTACGGGAACTTTCCACAAAAGTACTCGTACAGATCTCCGTATGACAGAGCACAATCAGTAGTTACCACGCCAAACTACCAGCGTTAAGCACAACACAATGTAAAGCGCATCCAATGAACTAAGCTTGCACGATCTCACAGTACTCTGAAGTCAGCTCCGAAAAGGGAAAACTGAAAAGTGATGCCCTCTCCGGGCTTATATAGATTTTCCCTGGCCGCCAAGAAAGCTCTAGTACCCTCCATTTCTCGAAATTATTGGAAAGCAGATACATTTTAAGTTAAATATAAATATTGGATACCGTTAGAGTTACGTATAGAGATCAACTGCAGTACAAACTACAGTTATACAGGGAACGAACCAAAATGTCGCTAAATGGTTGCGAAGTTTGGCGCCTTGGTGATGGGTTTCTTTCCAAATTTGGAGACAAAAATCAATCGCCAAAACCATCGCCAGCTTGGCAGTGTCTCGCCAATTTAGCGAAACAGCCATTTATCTCAATGTAAAATAGACGTGCCCCTGTAATCTTATTTTTCAGAACTTCTTTTTTTCAGACTTTTCAGGTTACATTATACAAAGATACAAAGATACGATATCACATTAAATTACTTACATTTATACAAAATTCGTAGCATGTAACTATAAACAAGAATAAAAAAAAATGTGTTTTATTGTCGGTGTTGAACTTTTGAAACTTTAAATCGACAAAGTTTGCAGTTTATTGGAAGGCTACACTTTGGGAGTTCATTATATCAGTTTATTATATGAATGAAACAACTGTTACTAGAGCATTGAATAAACTAACAAGTCAACTCTAATCCTTCTTTATGATCAACTTTTAACTTTGTTTCTTATTTACTTTTTATTCCCTTTTAAGTTGGTAGATAGCGTCAGCTACTTAGTTTTTACTTATTTAGCTAGAAACCTTTGGATATTTATCCAACGTTCTCTCGCAGACGCGGGTTCCTTTTAATCAGTTTCACTCTCTCATTGAAGAGGAAGGTTCTGTTGAACCTTCGAAATAATAAACACGAAAATTTGCTCACGTTATGCCTGCTCTTGTTGTTACTGTTAGTATTCTTATTTACTTCGGCTTGCTCCTTAAGAACGCAGATCATTGGAATAAAGGTGACTTATTATACATGGAATGGAAATCCAATGATCTGAAATTTTATATAGCGATAAAGGTATGTTGAAATTAAGGAGGCAGTATATATAGTCTTACGTTCTTGATCTGAGTGTGAAAATGGAAATGAAATCATAGTACTTTAATGGCGGAGTAAGGCAGCAATGCGGTTCCATATCTTGTATGTGCTCCAGTGTGCTAAGCAACACTGGGAGGTATAAGGTCTTAAAAACTGATCTTTTCTATTGTTATATCATTCGTTTCTATACATCGTACCACGCGTTTTTGGTTCTTCATATAAACACACACCATTTTTAAACTGTAGGACTGATGTAGGCATACCCCTCTCAAATGAGAGTTGCTCATTTAAGATTCCTTAAGAACGCTCATTCCTATGGATAATTTTGCCTCTTATCACCGAGAAATTTGAACAGGTGGCAACATATATTACAGCCTTGAAGAAAGGAAAGCACGGAAACTCAGCTACTACTAGGCTTTACGTCAACCCTTTCCGGCACGCTAACTTTTAAAGTCGGAGTTTTGATTAAAAAACAGGTAGGCAGTCTACATAGGCCTAGAGGAGTACACAAGTAAAATTTTGGGAAGAGAGCACTTATCGTTTTAATTCTGTGGGTATGCCCAAAGTGGCCCACTGATTGAATACAGCTTCGAAACGAGTGCTGAAACGAACATTTCTGTCAATGAACTGACCGATGAGATGCGGAGAAACAAACAATACAGACTCTCAATTGTCCTAGATTATCAGTGAGTCCGTTCTGGGCACACCTAGGGTTCGCCGTTTGATTTTAGGCAAGATTTCAAGGCAAAAATTTCAAACTAATATAGAATAAGTAGATTAGCATACAGCCATAAAATAATATAGAAATTCCTTTTCAAACAGTTCCTTTTATAGCCTAGAAAAATCTGCAAGATTTCTTTGAAAAAAGAGAGTCTTATAAAACTAGACATGGCTAAAATATATGGACTGGTTTGTGTTGAGCTGTCATCTACTATAAATAAAGAAGGTTTAGCGTAACCTATAGTAATCTATAAATCCTTTTTCATTCAATTTTTCTGTGCGTACAGAAAGAAATTTTTAGGTGTGTCCAGACCGAACACACTGTGCCGCAAAGGGTTAAATCGAACCCACTGATGTAGATTAGCATAATGTCTCTCATGACCACATTGCCGGCCATGAAAGGAAAGAAACATATTATAATTTAATATTGTTGCGTGCATACGGGTTCGTTACGAAATGAATGCACAAGTCCGATGAAAAATGAACAAAAATTTATTATTATCACAACAAAAATGCTTAAATTTTCTCAAATTATCATGCAGTATTACAATATCTCGCAGTAGTTATCTTTTAACTACTCAAATGTCCAATAGAACGTAATTCAAAAGAGCTAAAGAAAGCTAATCCGCGAATTCGCTACAATCAACAAGAGCAGTTTTCTAAACAACAACAAACTAAGCAACTACTACGAACTGAGATGTTTTCCTCCTTTTATAAGATTTTAAATTCACGCACTAGAATTTTCCAGTACTTTCTCGAAATCAAAAAGAGATATTTATTTATTTAATGCACGCGCTCTTGTATTTTCAATTTTCCGGCTTAGCTTTCTTTTAATATTCGTCACGCGCTGCACTGCGCGAGAAATAAAACCATTTAATTTATAATTGAACTAACATTAGCTTTTCAAATACCAAATTTGTAACAATATTGGCTAAGTCATTTAAACAGGAAATTTATCAAAAATCAGCTTTTGAAAATTATCTTAAAAAATTAGATGAATCCTTGAATTTCCGTTTCAGAAAAGGCACAGTTTGCGTGTTGTTTATATAACAGCAGAAATTTCCATGCAAATTTGCGTCTGTATATATCAACATCTCTAAATTTGTAAAAAAAATGTTTTTAAGAAATGTCAATGTAATTTGTAGAGAATGCTAAAATTTTGCCATTTTTGAGAACTGGACTTTCTACATTATGGTAAGTCTTTTCTTTCTCAATACGTATCTAAGATGGAGTCTATCTGCTCAAAAACAGGATAATTTGAAGTAAAATTCAGCAATACCAGCTGCTGATTCTTTCACTAGAAATATGGGACATTTTGTTCGATTTTGCTGGGATAAAAAAATGAAATGAGATTAAAAAAAAGATTCCACGATATAATCAATTCCTTTTCTAACGCGTTAGCGAGTGAAAGCCATTTATTTCCAAACTCTCAACCGCGTCATGAAGAACTCTCTAAAAATAAGTAAAATGCAAGGAACTTCTCTTGTTATACGGCGAATATATTCGTGAGACCCCTATAAAAGCGTTACAGCCCTATATTTCGAAAGCTTGATCCATAATGTATAAGACGTCGAAATATGAGGAAAGGCAAGCTACAAAAAACGTCCCTAAACTACGAACGTTCTTATATATCTATACAGATTCTTCTAAAATTGGGGACAAAGTTCTGAAATTGCCAAAGTGGAGCTCAGTTCGCGTTCCAATCATTTATCGCGAGGATATTTTTTAGCACGTTGCTACACGTCCTGCATATATAAATCACGCCGAATTTTTTCCTCCTCAAATATAGGAAGTTCTTACAATTTTCCTTTCACATTTATTACCTGCTCCACAATTTTCATGCCGTATTTCACAATATAATTAGGACATTTATCTCAAGCTGAAATTTTGCCTCTTTTTTACTATAGCTAAAATGTTAATACCATGGGCACGTGATTAATAGGAATAAAAAATATGTTACCTGGTTCTATATGATAATTAAATGGTTTCAAATATATTACTTACCGACTAAAATTATAGCTTGAAACAAATTCCTTAGAAAATTGTCGTAACTTACAAGACTAGAATGCCATCCTTTTCTGTTTTAAGTAATACTGTTTTAACTTAAACTGTAAAAGCTTTTGATTGCTTGAAAAATATTTTAAAAATAATTTTCTTAAAATTCGTTCTGAATTTTATGCAGCGAATCACACAGGTTGGATATCAGAAATATGAACTAATAGAATGGGACATGGAATTACGCAAAAATATATGAAAGGATTTTTATTAATGTATAACTGCCTAGATCCCTTTCCGTGAAAAATCTACTCCAAATCCATTTTCCTCCTCGATAGGTTACTGCAGTCAGTTGAAAGTGTGGTGTGATTAAAGAGAGTAACTGAAACTTCCTACACTTTTTTCAGGTGAATTTTAAAATTGTATTTAATTCAAAAGTTTGAGGAGAAATAAGTTCCCAAGGCTAATTCGCTACATGCACTTTATCTCTTAAGCGATGAGTGTAAACGTGTCATAAATAATTATAGGATTGCCTACAAAAATGAATGATGATTCTCTAATATTAGATTTGTCATAACAAAGGGATTGCATTGCATAAAGCTTACCTGTGTAGATGAATTTTTTGCGTAGATGATGAAGTGGGAAGAACAGCTCAAAACATCTTGAAAGTAGTCTTAAGATATTTTAGACATATTTACGGGAATAATCCCTAATGCAAATGTTAAGAAAAGCAAAAGTCCATCAAGAAAAAAAAAAAAAAAAACAGTCATCAGAAAATTCACCTATAAATTATGAGCAAGGTAATTTGTGAAAATCGAATAGAGAACGAAAATGTGCAAATAACGTTAGATTTTCTATGTAGAAATCTACGTTAAATTAACATCAATATTTCATCCTCAAAAAGTCACTGATTAAAAAGGTTAAAGGTTCTGTGTAATACATAATTTATCACAATTCTGCAGTTTTTATAGTATGTATAGTTCTTTCTCGTTTTCACTACTGATTCAATTTTTAGTCATTTATAGATATTACGATTAAAAACTAATTAGAAAATTTATTAAATTTTTGTTTTCGGATTTCAACTGACTGTATTATCATTATAGTTAATGCTTAACATAGGTGTAGTTTCTTAAAAACCTAAGAAAAGCTAACACGAGACTAATTACTTTTGAATTTTTCATTAAGGTTAACATTAATTTTCGCAAGTGTAAATCATAATGAGACTGTATTAAAGTTTACATATAATTTTTAAATTGTCTGGTTTATTTTAATTGATAAGTTAAATCCTACATTAATCTTTCCTGAACGTCTGCTGTTTTTCCTCCAAATGCAAATGAAGTGAATTTTAAATAAGGAGACAGAATCAAAGTTTAAAAGGCACAAAGTTAGTACCTTTAGCTTCCCATAGTAAAACGTCTCTTGTTACCAGTATTTAGAGCTGCTAGTCTACGAGTCTTTCGTGATGTTGCTGGGAACTCTTTCTTTATTGAAGTTACCTTTGTGGTTGCTGGATAATCAGCTTCTTTAATTTTAAATTCAAATCTTGAATTGTAAGTAAAATTAAACTTTGGTATCTGTCCAGCATGTAAGAAGACGAAGTTGCTATTTAATTGTTTTAATTTCTAAAACATCCAGATATCTTGAAAATAAATATTTTATTCGTTTTATATGAGTTCAGTTACTCAGTGCTGTGGGACTGAAAGGTTAAAGCAAGACACTTCTTATCCGGCTGTCTAAGGAGGTTAGATCAGGCTTTACATTAAATTAAAACTGAATTTAATCTTAAAGTTTCACTTGATTTTTGATACTTGGCTAATTTTGGTGTATGGTAAATCATGCTCAGATATTTTAGGCATACATAAGAACACAAGTAAAGTGCCACCAAATAAGATATGATGTTTTATAAGGTTTGTACACGACTGATTTGTTTTTCTATTATCTACCGGCATGGCTGAGATTTTCTGTTGTTCCTAATCTTCGGAAAAATGTTTTTTTCCTACATATATTTAGTATACCTATTCCAGAAAGTTTAAATGTTAAGAGGATGATTCTCGCTCTGAACTTCATAATTAGAAATCTTATGTTTAAGCTTTTATTTTTAATAACGGGAAACTAGTTAAATAGCTTTTATTTTTAACAACGGGAAACTAAAATTTACTAACAAAGGTAATTTAGTGGAAGACCTTAGAAAAGGAATTATACAGGATTTTAAGACTCTGTAGGATTACTAAACAACATGTATTACTCGCAGTTGTATGCAAAATTCTTAGAACTCATTCGAAAGCGAACGTCAGGCAAGCTTCTCGCTTCTTGATAGATAATAAGATTCTTTAAAAATAAACCGCAGAACCGCAGGTGGAAAAGCGGAGGGAATAGCGGTGATGGTGCATTTTGAAAATCGCGGACTTATAATTACAGTGGGTGGGAAAATTTCTCCAACAAAACTTAAAGACGACAGGTTACCTGTCAACACGAGGTACTCATTAATTTAAGGCTAGGTGCGGTTGTCCCAAAAAGTAAAACCAAGGCGCAGGTTTCCGAAAATGTAATTAATTTCCAACAGACTCTTAAAAGATGACTGAACGTGTCAAATTAGAAGTCTGATGTTTCGAGTTTGGCACGAAAGTGTTCTCGTAAAAAGAAATGCAGAGTGCTGAGTGGAATATTAAATTGATCTCAAATGTTCGAAAAGGTGTTGCGTTGCAGATTAAAAATTTCTACTATGATGAATTTATGCTATATCTGTTAATATTCGATCATGAGAATATTATTGATACTTAATAAGCAAATGACACGCGAACTCCACTCTATTCAGTAGCGCAGTGTTCGCGAATGTAGCATATTCATCCCTTCATTCACTAAAAGGTAAGTTTAATTCACGTACTCCGCAATGAATACTGTGAGGCTCTCATATCCATATAAATCTCAATCATAATAATATAGGTATGAACTATACACAGGAATTATAAGCATAACAATTTTAAATTTAAAATTTAAAATGCGAATTTGGACACAAAAGGAAACATTTGAGTGCTACAATTAATTACTACAAACTTCTAGGCCCTAAGAATGGACCAGTGGATAAGATCTCTTAACAATGGTAGTTGGAACCGTGTTCCAATCACAGAGAATGAGGTAGCTGCTTCTACATCTTCGAGATTTTGTACATAATGTAAATTCGATCCACCATCCCTTTGGAATTTCTTTATGAAAGCATATCGTCCTTTGGACAGATAGCTCTAGAGTGGTTTACCATAATCCAATTAACCAAGACTAATCCAAATTTCCAGAGAAGAAACAATGTATTTCTATTAAGCACAAATAGAAATACGAGGACGTAAATGGCCCTGCTGTACACAATATATAACAGTAGTAATAATATCAAATACTTGTAATTTAAACATATAAAAATAATTTCAAGTATCATCAATGAATTTAAAAATATGAATAGAAATCGTAAATCATCCGAAGATAAACACATAATATTCAAATGCTATTAGCTAGTTTCCAGAAAAGAGAGAGCACATCTGTATAGATTCAAGCAGCGTGTATCTACCTGTTTGCATTAAGAGAGACACTTTAAATTTTAAATTTAGCAAAAGAAAGTAGGGCAGAGTGGCAAGACGAAATGAAGATGACGAAACTAGATTCATACAAATAACCAATTTTTATTTTCACACATATCCAATTAGTTTGGCAGACACTTATACATTCATAATTAAATATGATAAATTTCTATGTGCATTAGCTTTTTTTTTTTTTTTTTTTTTTTTTTTTGAGAAAACGACGTAGGCATTTAAGAAGCGAGAAGCAGGCGCAAAGATGTTAGCAAGGTAGAAGCTAGCAAAAGAATGACGTAATTAATTCACCAGCGGTATTTATACTAAGTCTTATGTATATGCACAGGTAATCTGTGACTGGTTAATTTTAGTTTCAGTTGCCCTTTTTAAGTAACGTTATATAACATGGAAGGATCTCGAATTTGGGAGAACAGATGAATTTAAGTCTACAGTATCAAAACTAGAAAGTTAATTCTGAGGTCGCCAATTATTCTTAAAGCAGCTATCGTATGTTCTTATATTACACACATACACACACAGATATATATATATATATATATATATATGTTGTATGAACTTAAATCCATTTAGTGCGAATACAAGTTATTATTACTTGCGCAATTGCTGCAAAGTTAGTTAATAATAATTTATTTCCTAAACCGTATTGATTAATTGATTATATTATCTCCTAAGTTTAATTAAAGTAGAATTATTTTAAAAGTGTGCATCCATACTGGTAAGTTATATTTTGAAAGATGTTTTGAAGTAATTTGAAAGCAAAATGTTAATAATGTTTTAACGGGGACTGGAGTTAAATCATCACGAAGAATAATATTACAATTGTAAAAGTAAAAATTAAAACATGTAATTATTGTCATTGATCGGAAATTAGTTGACTTTTCAAGGGGAACAAACCAACTCCCGTTCAATGATCAATAATTGATAGAAATACGTAAATATGAAAGTGTTTCGTCTTTACTCGAGTTATAAATTAAAGCCAAACCGGCAATTCTAGTCAGGCCAAATATTTCCGCGAATAGTTGTTACTCAAAGAACTGATTCTCATGAAGCATTTTAGTCAATTCAATTTGGAGTAAAAATCAATTACTGTAGAGAAATCTTGTAAAACTCGAGTAATCGTCCCCGACACTATCATCTTTATGTATTTGAGTACTATATTATTTGTAGAAATTAAACATTGGAAATTGTCATTATGAAATCGAAATCAAAGTAAAGTTGAAATAAACATAGAAGATTATAAAAAAGATAAATAATGCAAACTTTGCAAAAACAAATCAAAGAGAACATAAAAATAATATAAAAATAAAATAGAAAATAATATAAATAAGATCAGTGAATGTACATGAAGATATAAAGGCCAGAAAGGTATTAAGTAACTTACATTCTTTCTAGTGGGGGAGTTGGCAGTGTGTTCTCTTCGTGTCTGACTCAGAAGTGTAGGGTGTCCGAAAATTCTTAGCGGCAGTAGGGGCTTTGAATTATATCAGTCGGCAAGACTTGGGTGAAGAAATTTATGGTAGTGGGTGGGACTTGGAATTCTTGAGGGATGTATTTTGTGGAGTTCTTATCTGAGAGAGACCGTCTGTTAAGATTTTTTTAAAAATACTAGTGAATGGAAATTAATTAATTTCTGGCTAATTGTCGTGTCGCAATGATTAAGAATTTAAGAAAGGAAAAAGGCATTTTCGCTATCCAAGAGCTAGTAGACAGTCTAAAGGCAGGAAATAGGCCCATTTTTTTAGTAACAGTATAGTAACAGTATATGTCTGAAGACAATTAGCTTTTTACAATATATACAATTGAGCAATTACACTATATACAAATCTTTCAACTGACAGTCATCCAACTTATACCGCCTTCTCAGGTTTAGGAATAAATTATCATATCCCTATCAGTTAAATGATTTAGAGTGAGTATTTAACGCCTGCTCTTTTAAGGCAATGGTTGATAAATTGAAAGGGAATTAGATTATTTTTGAGAATTTTGATAAGGATCAAAATTTCGCGTTGTGTCCGACATTTATCCGAATTGTCTTAAACTTAATAAAACTAATAATTCACAAAATAGCATAGACTTTCTAGATCTTCAAATCATTAACTACAAAAAAATTTTACTTTTTGACAAAACAAGAAACTTCAATTTCAATACTAACAAATTAATAAATTGGAACTCCAACATATCCAAAAAAGTAATTAACAATACTATAATTAATCAAATACAACGAATTAAAACTATATGCACAGATACAATAGATTCACAACGCGAAATTTTGATCCTTATCAAAATTCTCAAAAATAATCTAATTCCCTTTCAATTTATCAACCATTGCCTTAAAAGAGCAGGCGTTAAATACTCACTCTAAATCATTTAACTGATAGGGATATGATAATTTATTCCTAAACCTGAGAAGGCGGTATAAGTTGGATGACTGTCAGTTGAAAGATTTGTATATAGTGTAATTGCTCAATTGTATATATTGTAAAAAGCTAATTGTCTTCAGACATATACTGTTACTATACTGTTACTAAAAAAATGGGCCTATTTCCTGCCTTTAGACTGTCTACTAGCTCTTGGATAGCGAAAATGCCTTTTTCCTTTCTTAAATTCTTAATCATTGCGACACGACAATTAGCCAGAAATTAATTAATTTCCATTCACTAGTATTTTTAAAAAAATCTTAACAGACGGTCTCTCTCAGATAAGAACTCCACAAAATACATCCCTCAAGAATTCCAAGTCCCACCCACTACCATAAATTTCTTCACCCAAGTCTTGCCGACTGATATAATTCAAAGCCCCTACTGCCGCTAAGAATTTTCGGACACCCTACACTTCTGAGTCAGACACGAAGAGAACACACTGCCAACTCCCCCACTAGAAAGAATGTAAGTTACTTAATACCTTTCTGGCCTTTATATCTTCATGTACATTCACTGATCTTATTTATATTATTTTCTATTTTATTTTTATATTATTTTTATGTTCTCTTTGATTTGTTTTTGCAAAGTTTGCATTATTTATCTTTTTTATAATCTTCTATGTTTATTTCAACTTTACTTTGATTTCGATTTCATAATGACAATTTCCAATGTTTAATTTCTACAAATAATATAGTACTCAAATACATAAAGA
This sequence comes from Stegodyphus dumicola, assembly GCF_044657685.1. Taxonomy (NCBI): domain Eukaryota; kingdom Metazoa; phylum Arthropoda; class Arachnida; order Araneae; family Eresidae; genus Stegodyphus; species Stegodyphus dumicola. Next base: position 88,594,408 of record NC_140772.1, on the reverse strand, counting down.
TGATAGTGTCGGGGACGATTACTCGAGTTTTACAAGATTTCTCTACAGTAATTGATTTTTACTCCAAATTGAATTGACTAAAATGCTTCATGAGAATCAGTTCTTTGAGTAACAACTATTCGCGGAAATATTTGGCCTGACTAGAATTGCCGGTTTGGCTTTAATTTATAACTCGAGTAAAGACGAAACACTTTCATATTTACGTATTTCTATCAATTATTGATCATTGAACGGGAGTTGGTTTGTTCCCCTTGAAAAGTCAACTAATTTCCGATCAATGACAATAATTACATGTTTTAATTTTTACTTTTACAATTGTAATATTATTCTTCGTGATGATTTAACTCCAGTCCCCGTTAAAACATTATTAACATTTTGCTTTCAAATTACTTCAAAACATCTTTCAAAATATAACTTACCAGTATGGATGCACACTTTTAAAATAATTCTACTTTAATTAAACTTAGGAGATAATATAATCAATTAATCAATACGGTTTAGGAAATAAATTATTATTAATTTATATATATATATATATATATATATATATGTAGAAAGTAGTATGGTCTGTGCTCACTATCGTTCGGCTCTCGTCTGACCGCGAGCTCATCTAGATGGGGCTTCAACATAATCTTATTCAGTTAGTACAGTTCCCACATATATAAATACGTATACAGATGCATGCCATCTTTTTCTTTTTTCTTTTAACTGTGAGCGTATATAAAATTATGTACATAATTTTTTGAAAACGTTATAAGTTTTCACACTATAAAGATTATACTATCTTAATACACTATAAAGATTATACTATGTAAAACACTGATATAATTGGAAAATATTTACTAAAAAGTAAAAAAGTATTTAAGATTAAGCAATTTTTTATTAAAAGAATTTCCCGTAAATTTTTAAATCAAAGCAAATTTTAAATTCAAAGTAAATTTTTCAAAATATTTATGACAAACTGCAATTAATTATTCATAGTTTAATGATTCAAAAAAGCTCCTAAAGAGGTAATTATTTAAAACATTAAACCGCAGCAACTAAGAAGTTCTGAAAGCCTGTTTCGCTCTTCTTGACTATTTGAATGAAGAAAAAACTAAAATTAAAATCAAATACACAGAAAAAAATTTCCATTCTCAAAGAATCAAGAGTAGACCCCAATGCTATTTCAGACCTCGAAGGAAAAAAAATAAAAACACAGTACTGCATTTAAATAAAAACAGGAAAAATAAAAGTAAAGTTTCAGGTACAAAATTCACGTCAAAGCTTACAATGAAATACACAAAAGCCAAAAAGTGTCAAAAGACCCATTTTGAATATTTCTGTCTAGTATCAGAGTAATCGGCGGATGTTTCTTGGTCACGTGCAAGAGGCAAGATCAGACCATCCTCACTCGCTTTCAACCTCCCCTGAACCCCGCATCCAACCTTCTCTTACATCTTTGACGTTTTTAGAGACTTCCAAGTGTTTTTGAAGTCTGCAATAAGTGTTGTTCTGATTAAGCTTACACTCATCATATTCTTGCTTGCCTGGGGCTCTCTCTAGGCAGGATTTTACTCACAGTCCTAAATTTGTTTAGTGTGCACAGTGCCATGGACATAACTTAGCACTGCTAGTCTTTGGGTAGGAGCAACAACAGCAAAACATGTTCTTCTACAAATGCAATAATGTTGGCCAATTCCGTTAAAAACATGTTAGAAAAGCAAAATAATATTCAATGCAAGTAAAATTAAAATTAAAGAAACGCACTAGTTAACATATTTGCTTTTGAAGCGTAATAAGTAGAAGAAAATGATGTTTTGTAGTAATTTATTATATATATAATGTATACATCTTTGAATAAAGAACTAAGGCTTTAGAAACAAGTCAAATGTAATACATATCCTGCTTGAACGTGAACACTTGAAAACACGAAAACTTAAAAAACGATCGTCAGTACGACCGTGGCTACTGTTCAGGAAGGAATCCAAACTGCAATTCTGAATTTGTTCTTGTTTTTTTTTTTTTTTTTTTTTTTTTTTTTTTGTTTGTTTTTGTTTTGTTTTATTGAGTAAATGTTTTGTACATTCGTCAAAAGTGATTTTTACGAATGTTAATGGAAAGAGTAAATTAACGAAGAAAATGGGTAAGACCACCATGAAGGTGAAAAAAGAGATAAAAAGTATGAAGATGCAATGCATAATCCGGCACTTTGCTATTGCATGCATATCCGGGATGTCATGCTCATCCGGATTTGATACGGCCATGATGATTTCTACAATTTAAAAAAAAAAAAAAGGCACTATTAAATTTGCAAGATTGCGAATGAAGTGAAATCGATTACAAACAAAGATCAAAGACAATGTTGAGAACTTGCTTTTCATTTAAATAATGAAAAAACTGCATGCTGTCAAACAAGCTGAAATACCATTGTCTGAAATAACCAAACAATGTAGCTTTTCTGAAACATCCTAGGAATAAGTAAGAAATTGAAGAAGTTCTTTGGACATAATTTTAGAAAAGGTCAGGTTGATGATTCTAAACCACGTCCAAGTAGAGACCTGGGAAAATAAAAGATATTAATATATTTTCTAAATTTTCTTTTATATTGAGTATATGCTTCATACACTTCATTTATATTTTAATCATAAATATTGTTGTGAGGGGGTCGTTTTAGAAAGGGTCATAGAAGAGTCCGGTATAGTGTAACAAGTATTTATTTACTGGTTTTAAGTTACTCTAACATAAACAAAAGACTCACTTGGCCTTTGTAAATAGTTTTAATTAACAAAGCACAATTAAGATAAAATTACAATTAAGGGCGTTATAATTACATATTTAAGTTACAAAAGTAAATCTCGGGGAAACAGCATACTTAGCTCATGACTCTCGTACATCGACTGACTGCTATAGTCTTTGTTGACCGGTGTTTTGTCCCGGCGGCCGCTAGGTTACATTGTTATAATAAAAACAATGTGGCTTTTTATTAGAATGGATTAATTAATTTCTCTGGACTTTTTATTAGAAAAATTCGTTTGATATAAGTCGAAGGATCTGGAAGGGATTAATGGCATACTTTGGAGCAGCACTGTAAACGTTTAATAATTTTTTGGCTTGGTTAAAAAGTGGAAGAGAAGCTGTCAACAATTACTGGGAATTATTCGCTTATTGTTGGTAATAGTTCGTTTTTGATTTTCTTAGCAAAATTTTATGAAAAACGTCTGATGTCGACATAATATGACTTCTTTGTACGGCTTATAAAATGATACACATTTTTTGCTGCACTTCATTTAAACTTAATTCCTGGAATTAAACTAGCTTAATTAACCGATTCCGGAAGGAAAGTGGAAAATGATACCAAAAATCACAACTTGTGAAATTAAAATACCATAGTCAATTTTTGTCGTACGAGAGTCAAATTTCTTGTAATAGTATTTTCTCATAAAGGGTATAAAACTTTCCCAAGTAGAAATAGGAACTGAAAGACAGCATTAATAGTTATATTTTCCATATTTGCCCAAAATTATATACATATTTTTTTAAAAATTTAACATTGCCAAAAATGAATATTTTATCATTTAAAACACTTTTAAAACTGGAAGTATGCGACTACGCCTAACGATTGCGAAAATAAAGGCCGTGTAAGTATCGTTATGCATACACATGCTCTTGATACTACCGAGTGGAATAAAAAAGGAGGTGCGCAATTATAGTATATTATAGCAGTCCCATATACAAAATTTCAACTTCTGTAGTTAATTGTTTTTAAGTTATGCGAGATACATTTGTACTACGTTACAGAAAACAGGAAAAAATATCCATTTTTGATCCATTTTAAATCCATTTTAGAATTCGTTTCGGAAAAAACAGTCCATTGTCCATAAGTACAGATTTCAAGTAAAATCTAAGAGTCAAAATGCATTTGGGAACGGTCAAAATAGTATTTGTTTTGAATATGATATCCGAAGTTTTTCGAGATTACAATACTTCATACAAGGAAGTAAAAAAATTACCTTTTGATATATACAAGTGTTAGTAGTTAGTAGTGGTGTAAAGACCTTATTTTATTTTAACCAATTATTTTTAGTTCAAATTTCCTTTCGATCCTGATTTCAGTTTCCTGGCGGAATGCACATTTTAATGACGTAGTATACAAAATTAAAGCGTATTCCAGAAGCCGTATTTAAGCTGCGTTTCAAGAAACATTTGTCAAGGGTTTGAATGGAGTGGTAGCAGTGTTAGTTCCGCGTTTATGCTGCGCTGTTTGAAATTAGCTCTCTAGTTGGTGTTAGACACCTTTCAGATTATACTGATATTCTAGGCTCGGCTTTGATGTGTGCAGCCGATTTAGCGGTTTAGATAAGCTAAGGAGCCAGTCATTAGCCATTCTAATTTATTGTGATTTGTTACATTTTATTATCTGTTCAATTTATTTCACCCACAAGTGATGGTGAATTGTGAGTACCGAGTGCGTGCACCTTGTTATATTTAGTTAAAAAAAAAAGATTATTTAAAACCTTCTTCTGCAGTATCTATTCTTCAAAGACATAGCGATAATTCGCTGTTTCGCCTTCTACGTAGTGTCGACAATGTATGCTTCCAGAAAGACAGAGACTCTATAGTGGTACTGAATAATAGTAATTAAATATGTTTTACAAATAGTAGAGTGTTCTATAAAAATGTAAACGTTTTTTCTCGAAAAACAATGAAAATATATATAATAATGATACTTCGCACACACACTTGATAAATTAAATGGTTATTTGATACAATAACGAACTTTAGGGAAACCTTAAGGTTTCAGAATAAGTGAATTATTATAACTGATGAAAAATACAAGACAAAACTACATTTTAATAACTCTTATATCGTATCAATTTTAAATAACATTTTGTTGTTGTTTTCCGAGTAAATCTGCTTTTATTGCGACAAACATATTTTTTCCACAAGGTAAGAACTAGGAAAACAGTCATAATCAAAGTAAAAGACTAAAAAAAAAAAAAAAAAAAAAAAAAAAAAAAAAAAAAAATTACGCCTAAAGGAGCATTTACCTTTATTTATTAAATACCATGTTCTTCGTACTTAAATAAACCTTAAAACCTTCGTAACCATAAAATTCAATTCAGTAGCAATATCACAAAAGAAGAAACTTCGCGAGAAAAGTATCCGTACTTGAAGATGCACGCAATGTCAATGTTAAATAGACTGTTTTGAAATTTTGAAATTGCTGAGTTTGTTAATCAAAAATTCGTTAAAGTTTTACAAAGTATGAAATAGATAATAAAACAGATTCCATATTTGGCCTTCCAGATGCCCATATTCGTGTGGAGGACTACGTTTTTCAAAATTTGATGTATCTGGGTACCGTTGTTTTTCCACAATTCGAGAAACATGCATACATTCATGCAGATTCTTCATTATTTAATTTATTTAAATATAATGCAGGGTTCTAAGATTTGGTGGCAACAATTTGGAAAGTGAACCGACGCAAAATGCCAGAACGAAATTTATAGCCCTTTTGAGGTAATCCTCCTTTGGGATTAAAAATTTAAAAGTATTCTGAAAGACTTCTTATTTTGAAGGTCGGCCAAAAGGGCATACAGCATACGTTTAGAATTCCCGACGGAGTGTTAAGGGTTAAGCATACATTTCAGTAACTTTTCAACTTTTCTCAGCTCATCATATTTATGTCCATTTTTTTTTTCGTAAAAGTTTTAACGAAAAAAAAATTTTTTTTATCATTTATTGTTAACTTTTTATGTGTTATCTTAGTTATTAAACATTACGTTCTTCGCACTTACGCCACATAAAATTCATGCAAAATCTCAAAATATTTAAAACCAGCATATCTTTAGAATTCCTGAAAGACTATTAGAGTATGCCATACGTATTTTTATATTCGTTGTATTATTTATTTAAGATATTTCTTATTGCGGCCAACCATCTAAAATAGTTATCATAGAAAAAATATATTATGATTTGGATGAGTCCTGCTAGTGTTATTTCGTAAGAAATATTAAGTATTTCGAGTCAGACATCTCATGATTTTAATACAGGTTTATTTAAATCATTCACAATAAAAAGGAGAATAAAATATACTCACAAACTGTGTTTATTACTTTTAAAACGCTTAATACATTTCATAGAGCCGAATTTATTAATTAAAATCTTGCACTTTCCCGAATGGCAGCAATCCCGCAGGCTGAGTATAAATTATTTCATTACCAGTATTGTTGTCAGTGCTCGCTTCTGTTTGTTAATTACATCTGTTTTAACAATTTATGAAGATCATAATAATATTGTGCGATATTTAATAACGTTATGCTATGAAATACCAGTCACTGAGAATATAATTCACACAGCAATAATTAAGTTATATGTATATGTAGAATACGGTTACTTCAGAATATAGTTCTTTTTCAATGATGTCGTAAACGAGAAATGTAACTATGTAAAAAAAAGATACATGTCAAGAGTCTGCTTACATACGTCAAATCAGACCAAACACCATCTTCTCTTGCAAGAGGTAATTCTGAATCGTTCTATTTCAAAAGGTAAACTATAAAAGATCGTGAAATCTATAGTAAAATTAGATATTCTTGAAGAGCATTTTCTTTTTATCTCTATATAAAAGAATAGAGTTTAAATCTTTTGAAAATTCATAAATTATTGAATATCAGGAATGCAAAAACTATAAAATAAAATATTTTACAAATTCTAGCAGAAAAAAAAATAACATTGAAATCTCACTCGGCTGCCAGTCAATGAAATATTCTGCTTGCCCTCTAACCATGAGAGTGATTAGTGATTTTGACTAGCGTAACGAAGAACCCAGGTTCCAATCTCGAAGAAGGCAGGGAAGTGTGTAAATGTATAGTATCTTTGCGGTATGGTTGCACCTAAAATAAGTGGCGAGCCGAAAGTCCTCTCAAGAGGTTGGTAGTAGGAAAGAGGGAGTAGAAGTCCTCGGAACCCGTCCCTCTAAGAAGGTCTCCTTTAAAATTGGAGGGAAGAGCAAAGTCGTTCTCTTTTTTTCGAACGGCGGGCACTTTTTGTCTTTTTTCGACATTGGCAATTCCTAAGGTCGGAAGTGAAGCCATTTTATTGAGGAGGCACCTAATAGGCGTCCACCGTTACCTTCTATGAAGGGCCTGACAGTTAAAACCATGCCTTTTCAGAGATTCGAACCCGGACCTTTAGGTATCGCAGTCAGCTTCCCTATACCTTCTGAGCGACAGCAAAGTCGTACCTGTTACGTATATGTTGCCCAAGGCTTTTGTTGACAACAAGCGTAATATTGACTTCTTGCCATGGATGAATACCGTGGGCTTGCTCTGATTTCATAGCAGATCGATTAGTCACAACAACAATAACAAAATTTTGTTTTGGTAGTGCTTGTAGAGTCATTAAGCTTTTTTGAAGCTGGAGAGATGATAAACGTGCAGTGCCTTCGCCGGGACTTGGACCTTAGACCTTAGACCTCTCGAAATCCGCGTCGAGTATTACAAAGGCATGCGGGAAGAAGCGAGAAAATATTTGCTTAACTGCGCATTTTCCCCTTATACAGATGAGTAATTCCATGACTATCTGTTACGCATCCAACGTTTTATACGTGAAGTAGTTTATCTCTTTCAAAAATGTGATAAAATCACTGCACAATAATTCCTGTAAGAAATCGAAGATATTAAAGTTTCTCTTCATGTGTCTATCTCTTACGAAGACTATGCCTTACGAAGACTATGCCTAAGTGTTCTGTTTCCAAAACCTGTTATCCACAGTAGGAGATATTAAACAAAATTACATTTTATTACTTTTATATGTGATTCCCTAGCTTAAAAGATAATACTGTTACAGACTGAGTGCTTTTTTGTTTGCTTGACATCAAAACTAACCAATGCAGTTTTTTTAGATTTGAAATTTAATTTAACAGTTCTATGTGAATGGCTATATGTTGTATAAACTAAACTCAGTGGCGTAACAGCCCTAATAGGCCAAGGCCTGCAGTGCGGAAATCTGCTTTCTTGACCGTGGGGCCCGGGGGTGCGTAAGCATATGCCATGAACAAGTGGTCAGCTTGTCGCAGAACCCCCAATGTTTAGTCCCCAAGCGAACTTGGTACTCATTTTATCGACCCAAGTGATGGAAATCAAGGTATGAAAGGCTGAGTCGACCTCGCCCAGCCCGGGATATCGACCCTCGGACCTGTGGTGCTGCTGCACGATGCGGTAGCCATTGCTCCACTGGGCCTCATATGCTATATAATTAGACGAAATACAGACTCCACTTATTAGACCTATTCACAAATTACATATGTGAAGCTTAATAATTGTGTAATTAGATTAAGTACAGATTTATTAGGCTGATTTGCATTTCAGAAACCGGGCAGGGAAAAATCATCAAATCCACATGCTTTAAACTAAAACATTTACAATTTTCTATTCTGAATTTCATTGGAAGAATTTCATTATGTAACAATTCACGTAAGCTCTCTTTAAAATTACTCAGTATTATCGTTACAAAAATTGCTAATGGAGATCGTAAAAGCATCCGTATAATAACACTCAGCTGTTTCCGAATAAAATATGTTCCAAATCGAGGAACAATGCTTGAAAAAGGATCTAAGCATCGAAAATTTCCCTATGTGATTATAGATTTATTATTTTAATTATTTAAATATCTTGTTGCATAAATTCAATAACTGTTTAGTTTGATTGCTGTCAATTTGATAAGTAAAACTGAGATAATAAGGACACTGCAAAATAATCAATAAATTAACTAACCTGCTTGAAAAGCAAGTCGAATGGCATGTGTGATACCGAGGAGTTAATTTAATTACATAGTTAGTGAAGTTTCAAAGAATTAAAGGAAAGCAATCTTTTTATGCTGGTAGCACAACATTAAATATGTAACAAATTTATATTCTGTCTGCAATATCCTTTTTGTTAAAACGTAACTTGTCAAGCATTTGGGTGTGGATTATGACAGTTTCCAAGGCAGAAAACGAAATCATTTATTATTTTCCCAAAAGATAGCATGGTTGTAATTTGTCCATAAAATTATTTCCTGTAATAATTAAGTCAAGGTACAATACAAAAATAATAAATTTCTAAATAATGAAATTAATGCATATTTCAAAGTTGTGAAGCATCGGCGAACAGAAACAAAAATCGAGCTTTGAGGAGCAATGTGATGTATTTTAAACTTCAATTAAAAGACTAAGATAATTATTTTTATGTAACTCTCGAACGCATTTATTTTTTATGAAAACTATGTTTTCAAGAATAATTTATCTGTACAATAAAACAATTATAAAAGAATAGTAAGAAAATAATTTATAATTATTTTTCTAAATTCATGTCTTAGAATTCTCGAAGTTTGCTCAAAACTTGCTCACAATTTACTAGAAACAGCCCTTACTAGGGCACACTTTTAATTTTTCAATTTATTTATGCTTCACTATTCGTTTTTTAATCTTTTCAATAACATTTTTCCATAGTACATTACATTATTAAAACTCTGTAACTTTTCCTATTCGTTGAAGTGAAACGAATAAATACTTCACTTGAACTCAAACTGACGGCCTTTCTTTAGGATTCGACATCTTTTACTTTTTTAAATAATTCATTTTTACTTCTACACATTTTATGTTACAATAGAAGTTTTTGGTATTTACGTATTATCCCATTTGACCCTTGGCGGAAATTTCAGCAACGGTCGCTAATCACGAATCATTACTGCGCAAGTCTGAAGGAAGTGAGTCATCCGTCATCGGCGCTAAATCGTCTACTTGGTCGGTAGACAGAATAATACGTAAGTACCAAGTTTCTTCGTATTATTTTTATTGAGCTCAATCAGTTTAAACTTCATAGTTTAAGTTCATTATTTTACATAGTACTATTCCGTTTTGAGGACAGTAAAAAAATTGCAGCAAAAATTTATGCGCAAAAGCGCCAAATCTAGCAAACGTGCCCATTTAACAGCGCGCCAAATCTAGCGTACGCGTTAATTTCAGATTGGGTAAGTTTATATAGTTCTATATTTCTTAAGACGCCATTGAAATACTAGTTTAATTTTTAAATCATTTTTCATTTTAAATCCTTTTTTGATATCCTAGAGATTTAACAATTTGGGAATTGCCCATAACGAATAGTCTGCAATAGAATTTTGGGTAAACTGCAGAATCACCCACTGCTTGACGCGTTTTTAAGAATTGTACATACTCGGTTTCCATGTACACATTGAACTATTTTCACTTAAAACAAAATCTCAGAATTGCACAAAAATGGCACTTTTGACTTTATCTATGTACACATCGACCTATTTTCTCTTAAAACGTAAAAGAAAATTGACAAAAATTCAATTGTGTTTACCTTGTAAAAAGCAGCAAACAATCAAATGGGCGATTCTGCACTTTATCGAGAGTTTTTTCACAGAAAAAGCATCATTCATTATAGAAAATTATGTTTGAACAACCAACGAGATGAAATTATGTTTAGCGATAATTCGGTAGCGAAATAGCCAAATAGCGATGCAGGCATCTATTCAGTTATGTTTAGCAATTTTTATATAAATTATAACAATGATCTGAAATAGTTATTTCCTCTTATGCTTCCATTCAGTCATGTTTAGCCTTTCTTATATAAATTATAATAATAAAGTATTATATGAAATTAACCTTTCATCTAAATTAAAACATCAATCTTAGATAGTTATTTTTTATTATACTTTCTTTCTTGCATTATGGTTGCCCCAATTATTTTTGGCAGCACTGGCATCAACAATAGTTTGGCGATTTTTTACGGCCCTCAAAACCCGATACTACCTTTGACACATTTTAGGCTTTGCTTCTACAGAGGCGTATTCATATATTTTTTCACGTCAAAACGTTTCTTGCTCTTGTGTTACATATTTTAAAAAATTACTTCTCTGTTTTTTATTTTTAATATTTATTTGATATTTTTAGACCAAATTTTAATTTATTTCTTTTATTTTTGATTATGCGTTGGATTAATTTGTATATTTTTGGACTCGATCGAATCTTAGTGAAAAAAAAATATATATTACATTTTTAAGCTTTTCTTTTGCTTCTTTATGAAGTATATTATTATTTTTTTAACCTGGCTTGTATATTTTCAAAATTGGGATACAATTTCTTGTTTTCAAATTTGCATTAAACTATTTGTATATGATTTTATTTTTTCAAGTATTGGATTATTATTTTTTCAAGTGTTGTTTGTGACTCCATCCTCTCAAAATATTTCTTTTATTTGTCCATTATTTATCAATTTTTTTGAATTTTTTTATGCTTTTGATGCAATAATTTTGCATTTTCTAAACTTTTGCAATAATTCTGAGGGGCTGGACTGTTAAGTTCATAGATTACTTTAATTGTCTTTCTAAGATTATTTTAAATCTTAAGCTTTAATTTGTGTTTATCATAAGGTTCTTTATTGGTTCTTGTTAGAAGGTAATATCTATAAACTTTCATTTGTCTTAATCGTGAATTTTAGAAATAGGCTATTTTATTTATTTACTTCTTTCATTGTACTCCCCTCTCAAGGCGATGCTGCGAAGATGTATATTTCCTTTTCATTTTTGTTTTTTCCATATTTTGCCCCCCCCAAACCCCTGTTTATTTCAGCTTGCCACTGTGCTTGCTTTTTTAGGCTGATCTTTGGAATATCGTAACTGGTAGTTTGGCGACATTTTCGAGGCGATAAAGGTTACTACCTAGGACTTTGGTAATAATGTGAGAAGTACTCAATTCCGATTACGCATTATTTTGTGTGAGGGAAATGAGAGATCATGAGATATGTCATGTGACATTAATGGACGAATTACAGTTCTTTAATCGGAAAAGGGGGGAAATCTGGAAAAAATCTGGAAATTTTGTATTTAGCTTTATTCTGTGTTGTGTGAAACAGTGTTGGTTAATTTTTGGATCCCATGGTAAAAGTTTTTGGATATTTTATTTATTTTATACGTGGAAATGTTCATCCTTGGAAAGGGTATATACTTTTTCGCGATCAGGTAATTTCATATATGTGCTTTTTACCGAGTTTAAAGATTCACAGAATTTTTTTGCATTTTCGTGCAAATTTTTGTAATTTATGAGAAAATAGCAGTGTAGATGTATAAAGTTAAGAGTGTGTGCAATGCCATTTTTGTGCAATTCTGGGATGTTTTTTTAAGTAAAAATAAGTCGACGTGTAAATGGTTTATGTGTATGTGCTATTCTGAAAAACGCGCAAGCAGTTTGGGATTGTGCACTTTTTCCCAATTTTGCAGTTAATATTTGTCATGATTAAGCAGTTTTGTTACATAAAATTTCTAGCACAAGTGTAATTCGGCTAGTAGATTATTGGAAAAAGTGTTGAGTAAATAAAAAGAAAAACATGTCTTTACTTGGTGAAGACAAAATGGCAGCGGGGAAAAAAAAAAAAAAAATAGAGGTTTGCTGTAGGAGATGGTCGCCAAATTTTCGCCAAAAAATTGCCAAGTTACCATAATCCAAAGATCAACCCTTTTTTATTTTTGCATTTGGTTCATTCCGAAATCAGTATGGGATGAGTTTTAAACGTATTTTTTATACAATTTTATTTTACAATATATTGTAAATACATAGAAAGAAATATGTCTTCACGTGATGATACAATACAATGTGTTCAAATATTAGTTATCTTGTATTCTCAAATGCTTCATTTTAATGAATTATTTGAATTTAAATAATACGCAATACTAGTCTGGTTGTATTCAGCACGAGAGCTGTATAAATGCGAGAACTAAGGACAAATTCTACCATATAAATAAAGGCTGATGTTTCAAGTTTAGTCCTAAATGCCGCATTCGAGTGGAAATTAACAACACCTCCAGTTATATATTTAATTTTCTTATTCTGAAAAATCGAATACGTGACGCTATCTGAACTTTCCTAATTCTCTCTAAGGCAAGACAAAATTTTTGCCATCATTTCTTGTATGTTACGCAGCTTTCTACGTGATGTCCAGAGAAAAAGAAATAAACTGCTGGAACCAACATAGTTTGTTCAAAAAATTCGCTTCGTGTAAAGCCCTAACCTCTTGAATTACCACTTGACAAATAGACATATTTCAGCGTGTTATGTTTTCTTGGGACTGTTGGGATAGGCAAGCGATACGTGATCTTGAATACTGCTAGGGTTTTTCTCATATATTCGTCTTATTTAGTGTGGTGCTTCAAAGCTAATGTTTCAATAACTTCTGAAATATTTGTGACTACTTCTAAAAAGAAGATCACGGTTTTCATTTCTGTATGCGGGATTCTTTTTTATGCCTCAGTTCCCATATTTTGTATCATAAGGTAACCGGATTCTTTTTAGTATTATTTTATATTTCAGACACTACATAATCAGTAAACTTATATTTACGTGCGTATATTAAAAGACTAACATAAGTTATGGCTTTCGTTAAATGCGTAACGTGCTTTAATATTTCGAGCGGCATTAATATTTTAATACCAGATAGTTCCCTTCTAGGAGCATACTGGATAATAGAAATGACGTTCGCGGAATAATATAACAGTAATTATAATAACAAGACCCAGATATAGAACTTAAGACAAGCATAAATACTGTTAAAAATGTGGTATTCATATAAATAATTTTAGCAAAATTATATGTAAATTGTATCCCTTGGATAAGGAAATCAGAAAAACCCAGAATGCGAGGCATCCCCGGAAAAATAACGATAAAAGGATTGAGTCCATTTACCATTGAGGTAAATTGCTCTCTGTTCAAATTGGTGATATACGACCAAGTTGTCGATGGTTTTGGTAACTAAATTTTGTCGCCAGATTTGGTAAGAATTGCTAAAAGACACTAGTGAGTCCAGAGGGTACTATTTTGTTATCGGGACCGGAGTCGTCGCCAAATGTTTAGCTAAACTAGCCAAAGATTGGTTAACATGAAGTCACCAAAGTTTAAACTAGTTACAATGTTTACCTGGAGGGGAAAGAATGAAAGAAGGGGAAAGAAGGCCTTTAGAATGGAACGAGAATACAAATTCTAAAGATTTAATGATGACCTTGTATTTTTGTTATTACTGTATTATCAAAATTTGCAACTTACCTAATGATAAAACATCTACACATAGTTTCTTCAGGAAAGAGGAATTATTCACTCTGGCATAAAGTGCACAAAAAACCATAAAATGAAGTTCTACTTCTTTCGGAAGGAAACACCGAAATAGATATGTGAAGATATGGACATGCTGGGGGAAAAAAAGGGATTACGTTCTCAAAAATGGTTTGGAGTATAAAGAATCAGTTTCTTCATGGCAATCTGTTTCTTTTATGCATGGTATTTAGAATTAACTTCCCTTGAATTTGGTCAGCGTAACTTAATATGAATCATTGCTCTGCTAGGATTGGACTGGAGCAATTACATAAGGGAAGTCTTTGACCATGCATTAATAGTTAGACCGTCAGTTAAAATAGGGGGGCACTGTTAATATTGGCGAAGTTTATGAAAGTCTGCTTTCGCGTCGGTTTTTCGACGGGAACCTTTGGGGCCTTTTGGGGCGGAAGGATACGGAGTGGCGGTATCGTTCCACCCCAAAAGATCTATGCGGGATTTGCCGAGAAGAATGCTTTTTAATTGCTATAACCGCTTTGTCAGAACTTTCCTTAAAGTTATTGGAAAAAATATTATTGATGGCAATATAATGTACTGAGATTAGCGGAGGCCAGATATGAATATTTCAGCTTTGACCATAAATATAAATTTATCGATTCCGATACTGGTTGTCATACGCAAGTTATTGAAATGTTACGGGGAAGCGCGAATAAACGCCGAAACGATACTGACCACAATCAATTAGATTCTTATTTAACTCAGTTTATGTGGCGACAAAAGCATCCTAAAATGAATGTTTTCAGACATTTTAAATGATATCCGCATTTTCATAATTACTCCTGAATCTTAGTTCTCTAACCAATTTCTTTGAGAAGTTGTTTAATTTATATAAAAAATTTCCAATTTTACAAATATCTGTTATGTTACATTTTCTCCTTGGATTTTCTGTATCTTAAACGTATCGTAAATATTTTTGTGCTTCGAACTTTTCGCCAAATCGTCAATTTTTGCTATATCTAAATCTGGTCCAGATAATAAACCGGATTATTTTTATTTTTATTATTACTTGTTTCAGACATTACATGGTCAGAAAACTTCTTTTTAAGTGCGCGTATTAAATGACTAGCATAAATTATAGCTACAGATAGCATCAAGAGGAAATGAAAAGAGAAATTACTGCCACAATAGAAATTAAATTCATGGCTATGGCAGGTTATTCGAGGCTTACCCAAAATGAAAAGATGCTAAGTTGAATGCTTTTTAAATCACAGGAAAAGATTTCTATTTAATCTTATTTCCCTATTCAAATACTCTCGATAAGAAATTTTCGTATTCAAATACTCTGCATATATTTTTCCAGTAAACATCAATTACGTGAAAGCAATAAATAAATGACTGCCAAGGTTTTAGGGAGATTTATTTGATTATTTTATCACTTCACATTTGATACCATAGAAATTTCTAAAACCTATTTACTGATCACTGGTAACTAGGTTATTAAAATACAATAATTTGAAAAAAAAAGCATTTACAATTGAAAAATAAGAAAGTTTTACATTAAAATAATATGCTTAAAATCTTTGAATTAACATTGAAATAACGTTTAGAGTAGACTGAAGGGTACCCTTTGTATTATCGCGAAGTTGTTGTTTCATTTATCGCCAAGTTGTTGTTTTATTTATGGTAACCTGAGAAGTTGAATGTTATGGAAATCCTATCATGACGTAATCGGATACATGGATTGCAGTAAATTCTGGTATGTTTTGTAAGGGCTTGTTGCGGTGTGTGTTGGTTAGGAAGTACATTGCTTATTTTGTTGTTTAGACGGTAGAATGGCTGAATGTAGTAAGATTAATTTGAGTTTCTGTACGATTTGGAACCAAAGGGGAAAAGTGCATTAATTGACTGGTGTGTAAATGAAGGTTTACTTGGTAGCCATTTTCCGGACAGGATTTTTGACTCTTATCTTTGTGAATTTATGTGGCGACGCCGATATACGGATTCGAGTTCAGATAATTTTAGTAAGTTTTTGGATGCTGTTAGGGAATTTTGTGTGCGGTTGGACCCTAGCAGAGCCCATACCCTTGGCGCGCCCACTTATATGACGCGTATCCATGTGTACATGGACAAAGTCAAGGTAGTGTGCAATACATTGATGCCTTTTTAAGTGAAAATAGGTCGATGTGTACATGGATACCGAGTTTGTGCAATTTTTTGACTTGTTATTTTCAAGTTGCCGATTTTTAGAAACACGCGAAGCAGTGGGTGATTCTGCACTTTCCCGGTTTGTCGCCAAGGGTGTTGGGTCTCCTAGGATTTTACCTTTTCTGCCACAGACTGAGGTCGAAGAAATTTCTAAATAAGGTAAGTGGATATTTGCTTTGTGTAGTGTTTAGATGCACAAGAGATTTTTCCTTTTTTATGCTATTTCGTTGTTTGTTTTAAAATGTAGTTTATTGAGATTATGTAATTTTTGTTTGCCTAAAATTGAGTGCTCCTTTGAAATTTTAAGTAACAATATATCGCTGTGTACGTGTACAAAGTCAAAGGAGTGTACAATGCCAAGTTTGTGCAATTCTCTGATTTTTTAAGTGAAAATAGGTCGACGTGTACATGTATAAAATCAAGGGAGTGCACAGTACGTAGTTTGTACAATTCTGTGATTTCTTTTAAGTGAAAATAGATCAATATATACATGGATACCGAGTTTGCGCTAGTCTTTGACTTGTTATTTTGTCTGTTTGTAGGGCGATTTTCGGCGCTAAAATCTCCGCTGCACAAAGCCAAAGTAACAAGTCAAAGAATTGAACAAAGTCTGTATCTATGCACCGACAAAAAGCGCCAATTTTCGCCAAGGGATACCCGTAAATATACTTTTACCGAAATAACATGCATAAAGAATTCATCTATGGGCAAAGTACAAGAAATTTCCATATTTGACAGAGTACGTACATCCGAACTGTTGCCTAAAACCGCTGTCAATTTTGCTTTAGATTGCGGTTTTAAACTGCTGGTATCCTCACTTACATTACTGTATATCTTTCATATCTTATTCATCATAAACTGTATAGTATATTCTACGTTACCTACTTCATTTTCTTTTCAGTTCGTTTTTATAATCTCGCTTTAATTTATTGATTTAGATTATCTATAAGGATTTAATTTCGCTTTCATTATCGGAGATTGTCATATAATTTGTTGATCTAGATTATCTGTTTCAATTTTTTTTATCGTCTTTACGTTTATGTTTATTATTCCGACGGCTATTAATTTATTTAGAAGTTCGAAATTTCATTTTGTGAAGAAACCATTGAAACTTCATATCATTTCAGTAATATATATTCGGCAAATGTATTAACAGTCTATAAAGGAATTTTGTGGATAAAAACTTTTCATAAGCATTAATGTTAATTTGGTGAAAAGTGTATAAGAAATCAGCGCACTTAAACCAATGAATAAATAGGAATTATGCAAGAATATGACCTTAAGTATAATTCTAATTGTTCTGTTGCGATTCCTTTAAAGACAACGCTAGAATTCTTCCACGATAAACTGAACACCGGATGAAAAAATATAAACAATTGCTCGAGCCAAAACTAATTAAAACATCGTTATCGCTCAAATATGGGGTGGGTAGTCGAATACCGTGTATCGAGTGGTGAGTCATCTTTCGAGTTTTCGCGTCAAATAGTGGTGACCGAGAGTCAAGTCTCGAGTGTAAAAGTTATAAACTGCTTCTAAGCAAATTTAACGAAATGTTCATTTCTTCATGTGAGGTGCCGAAGTAGCAAATTTAATAGTCTGCTTGAAAGCACAACCATTCATTTAGGCAAAGCATATGCATTGTGCAGGCAAAATGATTGGGAATGTATCCTTTTTTCCGTTTCATAAGACCCTATGCATGTTCACAGTAACATTCTCAGTATCTTAGAAAATCACCCAATGAAAGCACTAATTTTGAAAGCATGTGGATCATGAGACTGTGAAATATCACAAAAATGTGTATCCAGAAGTTAAATCGCTATCCGTGGTATCGAGTCACTTATACTGATTACTGGTATAATGAATTCAAATCCCCACATTGAATTTGTAAAGAAGAAAGTAGAGACAATTTTTTAAAAAAAAGTGTGTTGTGGGTAAAAGTGGCAATTTTTAACGAGATTTTACACCGTGACGTAGTCGACAAAGTAAAAGGAACTTTTCAAAAACATCAAACACGTATTCTTAATTGCCCAGAAAGTTATTTGACCTCAATTCAACTAAAATCTTTGGTCATATTTCAGGGAAAGAATCTGAAATTAAAGGAGGTACTTTTCAGTTTTGCCCGCGCAGGCGATAAAGTCGCCAATAATGGTATAACTGATGCCAAACGTAATATCCTCACTGGTAACCTTTTACGCCTCATTTTCAAAACAAGTCACAGCCATTTCTTATCTGATTGATTGGTTCTTTCAATACTGGCATGCAGTTGCATATAATTTTTGCCAGATTGCATACAATTGTATGCCCTAAGGGCATTAGCGGTAATTAGGTCAATTAGAATGCAATCATACCGCTCACCCGAAGGTGAAAATGTAGAAAAGGCAAAGTAAAGAGTTAACTTCATCAATTCTAATGAGAATGCACTAGCGAAGTAAAGCACTGCGGCTTTACATAATTTCTGAGTAAGCTCTTCGTACGAATTGAAATACGAGTAATTCTTGCATTTAAACTTTACTGAGAGAATAAGATTTTTCTAACGTAGTTTACGTGAGATAAGATCACTTGATGGTCACGTGGTATGAACCGGCGAATCAGCTTGTTGAACCATGAAAGCATAATAAATTTTTAAATTAATGTCTTTAGTTATGGGCTTTTTTCAAAAATTTAAACGATATTAAAAAATGCCTTCAAAATAAAAAAATTCTTAGAACTAACATTTGTTAACATTTTTTATGTGTGTACTCTATGCTGTCGCCAATAAAGTCTGCTTGGCGAGATTTGCGCCGGCGAAACGGAAAAGTACCTTAAAGAGTAATGCATCACTAAATCTCCTAATCTGTAATATTATTAAAGTATGGTTTCATGTAAATGAAGAGATAAGCTCGTAAAATCAATGCTACGGTGACAAATTTCTTATTAATTTATTTTAAAGTTGTTTCATTCAAATTACATTATTTTATTCTGATTGCATTTTACTGTGTATGTGTGTACATATATTGCATCTAACTTTACCTTTATTTATTTACTGATCAGCTTGAAAATTCTTATGACAATTGCAGCTCGAGCTAAGGAAATTAAACATTCTTTTCATTTGGGTTAAGCGTTTACAATTTTTTTCAGTCAGCATCCAAATGTTTATCGTGCAGTGCAATTTAATGTCTAATAAGATTAATAAAATCCTATATAAATATAATATAAAAATATAAAATAAAATAAATATATATATAAAATATACATAAATGCATTTTAAGTTTATTTGTAAATTTTTCTTAGACTTTGTTTACTGTAAGTTTAAAATTAATTAAAACTTGCTCTGTATCATTAGTCGTTCTATAAAGCCAAAAGAAATTTAAATTGATATTAATGCTATTTCGGAATAACATTAAAGTAAATATTTGTCCTTTAAATTGCATTTACACTCATAAATGGAATGGAAATATAAGATAGAGTTTTATAACTACCGCTACTTTTTTATTCAAATTGAATCAAAATATGATAGCAATAATATTTAATAAAATCCAGAGAAGCAACAAGTAATTCGATACCTTTGAAGAATTAAAGATAAAAGATGAAAAGGCGAACTTAAATCGGTAAACATACAGTTAATAGTATTATGTGCTTGCATATGCTATAATTATTATTTTATAATATTTTATGTGTGCGTTTCTAACAAATAACAAATTTGAAACATAAGGCACTTATTCTGAGGAAATCGTTTTCTCTGTATGTAGTATGTAAATTATACTGCAAGGCGCATATATTTCGTTAACCTTCTTTTGGGGTGGGACAATTTGTGAAATATACATATTTTCTGCAGAAGTTTTAAAAGAATTGTTAAAATGTTAACGTAATATTTAAAAATATTTGTAAATAGCACTGGTTTAACATCGAATTTCCGGTATAATACTTTAACAAATTTTAATGATACAATATTGAAATTTTCAATAAGATTACATTAAATATATAAATATACATTAAATTCAATGTAAATAAGATTACATTAAATATATAAATATATATTAAATTTATTGTAAATAAGATTACATTAAATTACCTTAAAATACTTAATTTAAAATATCAGGACAACATATGAAAAAATTCTTTACTTTCACAAATAGTGCCACATATGATTATTTGATTTCTCTTGTATTTGATTACCATAATTTTATACATAACCAAATAACTAAGTCGTTAATTGCATTAGTTTTAGGTATTCGTGCGTATTTATAGAGATTTACTTACAATTTCATGAAACATTTTACAAATTTATGATATTTAATCTTATTCGAAAAATTTTTATACATAACCGATACCAAATTTTATTACACCGAAACAGGGATGAAATCGTTATGTTTGTTTCCTTGCACGTTTCACAAACTCTAGATGCTTTTTTGCTGCTTTGAAAGGCATTTTTGCGCAAATGGATAAATTTATTTGAATATATTGGAAAATGTTTTTAAACTAAACATTAATGACTAATTTTAAAAAAAATACTTATACTGTTGTCTAATTCAAAGATCATTGTCAAGACGTTTTCTTTGGGCAATGACCGGTGTTGACTTCGGACATAATTCCACGAACTGTTTTCTTGTGAGGGGTTTGTTATCAAGAACATAGTCTTTGTGTTTTCATTGGCTGCTAATCAGGTTCTTCACACATTATTACCTATGCTGAGGTTGTTGTCGATCATGGGCATATTTGGGAAAACATGTAAAAATAGTAGACTCTTTGGCTCTATTTCAGTCTAATAAACTTTGATGTTAGTTTTCCATAGATTATTTGTTATGAAGTTATGTAATATTCATGGATATGAGTAATCCTGTATTTATATGTACGTGTATAGTACTGTATAAATCTAAATTAAAATTATTTCAAACTTCTTAGAAGCCTTTGCCCACTCATTTACTGAAATGACAAGAGTTAGTCTATTCAAGAGTTAGTCTAGTCAAGAGTTCGTCTCAAGAGTTAGTCTAGTCATGTTCGGCTCCCGAGAAACTAGCATATTGCTGCGTTAACTGCGTAATAAAGCCAACTTTCCTTGTTGCCAATCAAACCAACTAATCAAATCAGCCAATACAAACCAACGTTCCTTGGAAAGCCCATAAATCAGTCTAACTTGGATAAAAGACAGACATTAGCATTTTGTAACATTTATGCGGGATGGAATACAATTCTTCATTGCTTCTTTCAAGAGAAGCCCTTGCTTTCAAACTCTGGCGACAATCGAATGAAAAGACATTATTTTCAGCATGAATGGATTACTGACCATGCAAATCATCCACTGCGACTGGTAGTTTTAAAAGACGCTATCCAGCGGAATCTATCAAGTACTTCTAAATAAAGGTCGTGTTTATTTTTCAGAATTTTTAGTTTATATTAAGGTAGCACTCCAGAATACTAGCTGTTACCTTCCCTCTTTATTATCAGGTAATTTTGCGTTCTTTACCTGGTACATAAAACATTACCCGGTAATAACATAATCGCAATTGAAGAATGTTCATAATAAAAGTCCTTAAAAAACAGAAATACCTATTTTACTCCTTTCTATGCTGATTGCTTAACAATGTACTAGTTTAACATAAATTTTAAATGTTTTATTTTTAGGCCCATATTACAGAGATATCTGAGATGGGTCGTAACTCTCCCTGTCCTAATAGATAAATCAGTAAGAAACAAATCCGCACACAGTGCAAGGTTAAATCACCGGCCTGTTAGTTTCCATATTAGTATTACTCTAGGAATACTTATCTTTTAGTATTTTGTTCTTTATCTAATGAACATTACAGAAAATTTAATGTTAAGATCAGCTTAAATAAATTCGAAGATTGGATTGAAAAATTCGATATTTAATAACTTTTTCAGTTAATAATTTTAATTTTTGGATTCCAGCAGTTACTTATGTCTAATAGACAAGGTGAGATTAGGTTACATAGACAATGGCAAAAGACCTTAAGGGAAAAGATGTCCTCGTGGAGGGCGTTTTAATTGAAACTGGCTCATGTTGCATATGGAAAAAACTATGAAACGTCTCATCCAGCCAGCTCGTTCGCGAAGATCCGAACCCAAAATGAACTAACAATGTTCAGCGATTTTACTGCTTGGCCGATGATGGGATAAATAATGCGAATTTTAATGAATAACAAAAGCCAGTTCTAGAGGAATGAGATACTTCACTAGACTTAAGAGCGGCAGGAAGTCTAAAATTGTTTTATATTACGTACACAATTACTTATTATCCGTAAGTGATAACACATGCTAACATTAAAATAAATATTATCTACAGTGCAACCGATTCATCATTACATGTTAATGTAATGCACTGCCTACCATTATTTGCTTTTAAACTATCTAACCATTAGAAGCATTCTGTCAAGTGATCTTCTATTATTTTTAATTTATCTGATTTGCTGCTTCGCTTGTTAAAGCAGAATTTTCAGAACACTGCCAGATTTTCCTTAGGCAGCCTTAAGATCTTTTCTTTTACGCAATGTTTACCTAAGCACTGATTTGGCGTGTTTTTGGCGAATTTATCATCATTACGCGATTTAGTGGAGTGCGGAATTTGCTGTTCGATGTTGGCAACGTCTTCTCGCACTTAATGTAATCTATGTTAGATCGATAACTCAAGGAGGAGTAAGATTTATAAAATAAAAATAGAAAAGATAATCTTCCTGCTGTTTTCAGCCCATTACTGAAATTAGGCGACGCGAGCCAAGTCTCGTTAATAAGATTTGCTGTATCTTAACGTTTCAAAGAAATTTACTTTTTTCTTACAGGAAATTCGATTGAAGTTTAAATTTTGAAGAGGAGTTTGCGAATAAATGCTTTTTACATGCACTCCTGAGCTTTAACTATGCACGTAAAATTTGCGATTTGTCATCATTGAGGTTTCTGAGTCTTCTGAAGATTAAAATTTCTAATTAGAAAAGAGGTAGGAAAAAATTAAGAGATATTATTCATGGATAAAATGCTGTATGTATATATGTTATGTTTTTTTTAAAACTTTCTATTTAATTTGTAACAGAATGTAAAAGTGCTTTATGATAAATTTGCAATTAAATCAAATGTATTTAGATAAGACAATTTTTTCCCTGTATCCGGTAACATTTTTATTCGCTTAACAGTGCATCATCTACAAAACACGAACTTAGTAAAACTCTAATTAGATTATATCTTCATTATAATTTTTTATTTACATACTTTCATCTTTTTAAAATCACTTACAGAGAAAATTTTGTAAATGCAGTGTCTGCTTTCCATGTATAATCTCGATACAGCTAAATGTCTTTTTAATTTTTTTAAAATTGTGTACATAATAAGAAATAATTCCTTTTCACTTCAATATTTTATTGGATATTAATCAGAAAAAGTTCAGTAAATATATGCAACGGTAAACAGTCTCGACATTTCACATTTGTCAAGATGGTCAATTAAGATTTGTATTGCATTATTGAATTTTATTCTATAAGATATAACTAATCATGAAAAAAAACATACTTTAAAAAAATGGCTGATTATGCATCAGAAGGGGAACTAACAATATGTAAAAATATTAGAAATTATATTCAATTACTTGATTACAGGAAAATTAAAATAAAAAAAGTTTCATTTGTTTTTTGGGATTTGTAAAAGAGTAACATATAAATCAATAACATTAATTTAAATAAGCTTAAATTCTCAAATGCCATTGACCACAAAAGCTTCAAAATCGACCAGTCAGATCTCATTTAAATCTTTGATAAGTTTCAATATAGAGAAGCTTATAAACTTACCGGAAAGTTTTTGAAGAATTTTACAGCTAGCTATTTGGAATTTACAATGCTTAGCAGCCGTCCAAGCGGTACAGTGGTTAGGGGAGTTTAACTGCCTCACCGAAGGGCCCAGGTTCGAAACTCTTAGAAGGCATGGAAGTAAAATCGTCTTTGACCTCATAGGAAGTAATGGTGGCCGCCTGTTAGGTGCCTCCACAATGAAACGACCACTATTTCTGGCCTTAATATTGGGAAGCCATTGGGGAAAAAATACTTAGCTAAGTTATTTTGTCGCATAACGTGTTGAGGAATTTCTACTTTTTTCATTAAGCAATAATTCTAGTATACGCCTTGTCTATGGATGACACCAGCCGACCAGTGGCCGAGAGATAATGTCGCTGAACACTGGCAGTTCGGTCAGAGATTCGAGTCCCGTGAACGAGCTGGCTGAATTGGTGTTTTCGAGGTTTCCCCATGTGTAACTTGTTACCCTTAGTCAAATACCCTTATAATGTCCTCCATGAAAGCATTCCTCACTTTACGCAGATAGCCTTCGAGTTCTTTGCCGTAATCAAATAAACCAAACCAAATCTATAGGTGGCATCCTGCGCTGCACTTTAGGCATTGTTCTAGATAATGAGTCGTCTAAATCGATGTGAGTCACAGTTCACGGCGTATTTATGATGCCAGAAAAAACAAAAATCGTTATCTCGTAAGTCTTGTAATCTCTGATTGGTTGAAGAGACATGCATGACTTATTCTCGATATTCCTTGACGCAAGCCCTTGGCAGTACAAAGAATTCACTGCTGAAATTTAGTTAAACTTTGATAACATTCGAAAATGCTTGGCATCCTGGTGCTATATGCCTTTCAATGTACCCACAACCCAACGGAGCCATGCAGCTCATATTGATCAATAAATGGCGAGCTCAGTACTTACGTATGAAGTACTTATACGAGATACTGGAGGTCCTCTACTACATTCACAGACCCACACACTAACATATACATTCTATCTATCTATCTATCTATACATATACAGGATGTCCCGTAAATGTTACGAGAAACTTCTGGGGGAGGTAGGGCACATCATACGAAGTGAATAGGAACCCAGGCCCGGAAGTGTCAGGGGTAAGTGGTAGCAGAGGTAGAAGATGGGAAAGGAAACAAGAGAGTGATTAATTTGAAATATTTATTGAGCATGGATACAGATGGTGTACGCCAAACATGCAGACGTCAAACATGCTTGACAACGACGGATCATTGATTGGCGTCATGTTCAAACACACCGGCAGTTTATTTGATTAATAAACTTAAACTGCCGGTCTTGTCACGAGATCCATTTCAGACACAACAGGATCGTGATACACGACACTTTTGATGGCTTCCCAGGAATAGAAATCAAGGCTCAATAAATCCGATGAGCGCGGGGGCCCAGGGAACCAGTCCATCACAAAACCAAATCCATCGATGCGGGAATGATCTGTTCAAATGGCTACGAACATAAAGTCCAAAATGTGCAGCAGCTTCATCATATTGGTACCACATGTTCACAAGCTCTCCGTTCCTATAGTGCCTACCGCTCGAATGAGACAATCCTCACTATCCATTAGCACTCTTCTGTACAACTCCCCCTGGTGGCATAGAATGACGTTTCTGGGCAGGGGTTCCTATGCAATTCCTAATCCTTATGATGTGCCCTACCTGCCGCAGAACTTTGTCACAACATTTACGGGATACTCTTTATATATATATAATCAAGAAAAAGACAAATTACAGGAAATATAAGGTATTTTCTCCCCCTTTTCTGCATGCCTTTGTGATGTAATTGAAAGCATACTCGATGCGCATTCCAGAGGCCCAGAGTTCTAGTCCCAGCTAGGAAATTGCATATTTTACTCGAGAAATACCTTGCAAAAGATATGCACATATGCAATAATATAAAACATATGTTCCAAAGATGTTTAATCATAACTTTAAAAAAATCAGACGACTATGAAATAAAATAAAATTCACTCAATATTAAATAATAGTATAGCATTCTATTACTTTTGTGTAATTTTTCCTGTTTTGATTATTTAATTAATTTCACGGTATTCAGCACGTCATTGATAATAATTATTTATTTACAATTAATTTATCGAAATTTTTATATCTATGTGTATAATATTTATATATATCAAATTCGTAACAATATATATGTATATAAGATGGATATATATATATATATGTGTGTGTGTGTGTGTGTGTGTGTGTGTATGTGTATAGAAGATAGATGGATGATTATACAGTTAGATATAGACATATTACGACAATCTGACACTCAAATATTGAAGAAAAGAATTTAAACCTAATGTAGAATGTTATAGGGTAATTACAAGACTCAAGGCTAATAGAATAAATAATTCCATTTGCTTAAAACAAGATGGGAAAAGAAGTTTAAGTAAATTGCACTGCGATTTTTTAGCAAATTGTATTTAAGCTACACGGAATCTGACACCTGATTGCTGAAATCTGGAAAACGAATATTTGGTCTGATATGCAGTATCTGTTACTAAAATCATTTTTATACCAGATAAACAAAATGGGTTAAGAAATGAGTGAAAGTATTTCATGCTTCTAAGGATGAAAAATGCTAAAATGGTATTCATTTAATAAGACTAATTCTTCGATAGCTAATTTACAATGATACTTCCATAGCAAAAACAAAGGTAAAAAGAAAGCAAATTAAGCGGAGGCAAAAGATACTTAAGTATCTGCACCTGAGACGAAATTACGAATGCTAAATTTATCCACTCAATTGCTTAGAAGTTACGAAGCTAAACGAATAGGATTTTAACCTGCTTCCCAGATTAAGATGCAAAATGAAAAAATAGAAACACATCAAGAACGAAATTGAAGAAAACGCTAATCATAATCCCATGTCATTTCATTACATTATATACTCATAACTGTGTTCATTTTTGATCACAGTTTTTAGATGTTTCAACAGAAATATTAACAAAAGTACTCATTTCTATTTTGAATTCACTTTTATCCTTTTTACTTTTAAGGAAACAATGGTGTATTGTCATCATATTAATTAAGCTCTCAGTTAAACGAACTCATTCAGTTGTTTAACTTGTTTTCGTTTCCGGTTTTCAAAGGGTATTTTAACTCTTTAGATTAAATAAACAGTTAATACCTTTATAGGGATATTTCATCTTAGAACAACTCACTTGGTTACAAATTTGCTTAAACAGAAAGACATACCAGGATCATCGAATCATGTGACATATTATAAAAAAAAATCTACAGCTGTCATTCTTTGCTACAGCACATAACATTTCATATTTAAATGAACGAGGTGAAAAGACAAGAAATAAAAACATTCTCAGACAAGTAATACAAATTTTATATCTATTAATCACAACATACTCTTTTGCCATAGATCAAACAATTATAACCAAATACCTTTAGAGTCAATTTTACCATTCTTTTAAATTATTACTGGATCATTTTCCGAAAACGATAATGATTCACCGTTCTATCTCTAATTATAGACTTTTGAATTACTGCATCTTAAGTTCTAGAGCAACATCGTTTTCAACTGCTTGTAAATTCGAGTATGCATTTACAAAATTTACTCTATTTCTAGCAATATTACCTTAGCTATGAATATATTTTGGATTTTTCTTAACATTTGTTTCTGCAACATCCTGAATTCGATTCAGGTTATAGTTCAGACAACTTTCTCTGGAACGCTTTACCAATAGCTCTCATTCCAGCTTTGCGATCATCTCCTTTCATTTACTATAATTCGTAAACGCGACTCATCTGAAATAGCTGTTTCTGTTGCTTAACGTTTGCTTTCTCTTCACATAGCTTTTGACTATGACTTTCCTGAATCTCAGCTTGAGCGTCGCTGACCGTCGTGCCGAAGAGCCCGGGTTAGAATTCCGGAGAAGGCATGCGTGTTTGTAAACGTATAGTGTCGGTGCGACATGGCGGCACTCTAAATATGCGGCGAGGCGAAAGTTCTCTCATGTAATTTGGTGGCAGGGGAGAGGATGGGAGACCTTCGGACCCGTCTCCCCGGGAAGCTCTCCATCAAAATTGGGGGCGGAAAAGAGCTAAAAACCTGTCACCTGAAAGATGCTTGAGGCTGATGCCAACGGCAGGCTTAATCTACCGCTCCTTGCAGCGAAAACTTTCGTGGGCTTGGCCTGACTACGTCAGAGAAGAGAGCATAAGCAACAACAACAACAGCGAAAAGCTGCACTGAGCTACGGCTTGGGAATGAGCTACGGGAAAGAAATCATGATAGTTTCTTGAATTTAATAATGCAGTACTTTTATTACTCTGTAGAGACATCAGTTTAAGTCGAAGCAGGAGACATGAAAAATGAGTCCCTCGCCGGGACTTGAACCACAGACCTCTCCAATACGCGCCGAGCGTGCTGACCACTACACAACGAAGGCATGCTAAAAAGACGGGATAAATACCTTATATACTCCTCCTTTTAAAGGTATATAGGGGGATTAGGGGACTCAACCGCCAAATCCTCGTGGTGAGGAGTCCTCATCAACCAACGGTTTTTAGTTCGGGTGCCACTGCAGAGATATTAAGTTATTTCGAAGCGGGCGACCATGAAAAATTAGCAATACCCTCGCCGAGACTCGAACCACGGACCTCTCGAATATGCGCCGAGCGTGCTGAACACTACACCAGGAAGGCATGCTAAGAAGACGGAAGAAATACCTTATAACCCAAAGTACGTCTACTTTAATTAAGGTGATCTCTACAAACATTCGCCCTCGTTTTAATTTTTCCGAAATCACTTGAAAACTTTGCATTGGCTAACATAAGACAAGGCATTTTTGCGCTGAACGTTTATTTAATCCGAACACAATCACCGCAAAAGAATCGCTAATAAATGTTTCATATCTCAGGTCAATTGTGGCTCTCGTATCCCAAAGAATTTCTATTTCTCTCCCATTAATCTCCCCATTTCTTATATAAGCGTCAAGGAAATCTTCCTCGATATCCTCTTCAATACTATTGCGTGACTCGGATTGTTGATTTTTCTCTAATTTTGGACATGCCGGTCTCAAATGCCTGAGCGCATTACAGTAGTAGCACCTTGGGAATCTTCACTTTTCGAATTGATTTTCAGCCCTCTTGGCACATCCCACTTTAAAGAGATGGTGCAGCTCGACCTAAACTCTAACTTATATTCTTTCAGTTTTGATTCCGATGTCGATAGACAATTTTCTCGCTTTTATCAGTAATGTAGAAAGATTTCGATTCCATATTAATAACGTATTCAAAGAGCTCGGGTAATCCTACTGCCGAGTTTAACGCAGTCCACGCATCTAGGAAATGCTCTTTCATTTCTTTCCTTAATTTGTCAGAATCTATTAACTCTTTTATCCCTTAGGTCATTTAACATCTAGCTTACGAGCCATCTTTTGATGTAATTTTTTATTTCAGTGGTGAAATCTTTCCAACTACTCTCGGTTTTTGCCGGAATGACTAGGAGATCAGTTTGAAGTTCTGAAAAAATAACTATTTTATGTGCTCAACATTTTCATTCAGGTGATCCAGTTGAAACGTTTTTCAAAGGGTATGCTTGAAAATATAAACTGATGGAAAATGAATGCTCAACAATAATAAAGACTTGTGCTCGTTAAACGAAATTTTTTGAGAGGCGTGTTTGAAAATCTGAAGGATAACTTTTACTCCTTAAACACGTGACTTTAACTTTGTGTACTACATTTATTTTCCGAATTGCGCGTTAAAAGCGAGATTTGAGTCAAGAATGCCTTTAAGAATCTAGAAAGGCAGTATCAGCAGCTTACTATTTGTGAAATTTCGGAAGTACTTGGAAGAGATGTATCCACTGTGCATAGGCGTTGGTAGTAGTGGTTACAGAAAGGTACTATTTCAAGAAGGTCGATATCTGCCCGCACACATGCCACCACTCAAACAGGAAACCACCGTAATCTCCGCATATCTGTGGCGCGTCTCACTACATCAGCAGGAAATATTCGAGCTTTGGTACTAGAGGAACACAATGAACTGTAACAAATTGATTACTTGAGGAACAGTTCAAGCTATACGCCCATTAACAGCCACAACCACTAAATCCAAATCACCGCAATTTGAGACTTCGTTGGTGTCCAACCAGAGCTCATTTTATAGCGGAGTGAAAATATGCTGTTCCCTCATATGAGAGCCGTTTTGTCTTGGTGATAGCGATGGCCGAATCTTAGCTAGAAGGAGTACCAGATGAGCACTTGGAACCAAGGTGTCTACAGAGTAGACACAGTGGACCTACAGAAGTAGTTTTGGTCTGGGTAGAAAGTTCCTTTGATAACTGAAGCACTGTCATTATCCCAAACACCTCGACAGCAAATTTATTCGTCAGACTTGTGACTGCGCAGATTGTGCTGCCATTCTTTAGAAATACTCCAATAGGTATTTTCCAACGGGATAACGCTCTTCCTCATAGCGTTGCTATAATCCAACGTGCAGGGTGTTGAAATGTTGACTTGGTCTGCGCGATTATCCGATCTTTCTTCCATTGAACACATGACTGGACGATAAATTTATCAAATAACTTTTTTACAGAGAGAAATGCTTCATTCCTCTAAAATGATTTCTTTTTGGTATTATAAGTTCCTTTACCAGCGGTATATTTACTTTTAAAACTTTTATTATGTTAAAATTGTTTCATAATTTTAATGGACATTAAAATGTCTTACTTTCTATCATACTCTCGTTAATCTTTGGTTAGGCCATAATGTAGTATGAATAAATACACGTTTCCCTTCAACTTGGTTCCTTTATTGGTTTGGGTCAAATTTTGAAATTAATTTTTGGCCCTCTTCCACCGAACCTGTTTTTCTCGATTTTTTTTACATATGCATATTTGATGCAACAATAACACAATATTTCAGAACATTTGTTTTAAATTTAATGTAGATATAATTTTAGTTATTGTTGTATCTTTCTAAACTGATTGTTAAATGATGAAACTAATTATCATAGATTTCGGATATTTACGTAATCGCTTAGAGCAAGAAAACGTTCCTGTAATGGCCATTTTACTTGCCTCACTTTTGAACTTCAAACTTGAAATATTTATTCGTAATCAGTTTAGATTTCGATTTCAAAAAGATGGCTTTTTTTCAAATTTATGTTTAATTGTACTATAGCGCTAGCAAAAATAACGGACAATAGAAATTAAAAGAAATCTGTTTACAATAATTTAGAGATGCAATTTTTTTCTTTACTATACAAGACTTTGACAGATTTAATAAGATCTTATTTGGTTACTCAATAATACATTCAGATAATATTCACCAGGAGGCAGTGAAACGACTACAGGAGAGAGATTAAATTCTGATTATTTCAAATGGCTAAAAAGGTTTTATAAATTGTTTCATTTTCTTAACACTTCTCAAACAATACTTGAGTGGTCAACTTTTCCTAATTAATAACGAACATAAAATAAAAATTGCTTTCCCAACATCATAGTAATCATATTTGTATAACGTGCACTTCATATGATTTAATTAAATTTTTCCTTCTTACAATCTGTCAGAGCACATTAATTTCTATCTATTCATATATAAATGCCGGTTCCACCATCACAAATATGTTAATAATTGGTTTAAATCTAAAGAGCCCCCGAAAAAAAAATAAATAAAAAACTAACAAATTTGTCTACATTTGTACCTAACGATCAGCTAAACTGCGATTATTTCTCTTGAACAGAAATCTTAGCTTTGCTTCTCGCTTTTGCGGCTATGAGCCTAATTTAAGAGGTACTTTAATTCAAGAATTTCTAACCCAAATTGACAACTAATTATGTTTAACATTGGGAAAATGACAAATTAACCACATAACCAGCCCATTCATCGGAATTCGAAGCCGGGTGTAACTATTCGTACGTCCTTTTAATGTGTTCCGTTGAATCACTTCGAGTTTCTTTTCTTTTTCAGATTTTCAAGCTTAGAATTATCTGAGAGTCGTGATGTCAAGGTGTTTGAAAGACTTCGCAGAAGTAGTCAAATTCGTAAGTGTTTACTTTCCTACTTTAATTTGAAAACGTCGCGTCGATCTTAGTATATCCTCTGGTCACATAGTGTTTCGGATTCAAAAAAAAAAAAAAAAAAAAAAAAAAAAAATTGACAATCACATTTTTTAAAGCAGCATATCTTTAGAACTTCTGATATTGTGTTAAGCGGAACTTGGGAATCAGAATTACTATTGATATTTAGCTTGTTAAGCTTTAAACCAGTAATCTTATTGACCTAAAGCGGTGGCAGTGAACTGGTTTTTAAGATTGCAAGCACGTCGCTGATAAGACAAGAAAAAGATTGACGAAGCATCTACCACCATATAATGGCATAAAGAAGGGGTATTCTTTCCGATTCCATTTCCTGCTGCTGACGTAGTAATCAGCTCTTCGCAAAATTTATGAGTCTATCTAATGCTTTCAAAAATAAGTTCAGAATATCCGCCGGTGACTTGACTAACCTTAGTCCTTTTAGCAGGGAAATGATATCGCTCATGATAATAGTGAAAGTAATCACTGGTTGAATATTTTCGTCAGCTTGGGTTATTTTTGATGTACCGTTCCTAAGCATATAACTATATTTCCCACGGCTCTGTCTATTTGCATTTTTTTTTTTTTAATTTCTTGGTCAGTCCGGTAAAAGTTTCGTCTGACATTCGAATCTGCCTTTCTATCTTGCCATCTCCCTCCAATAACCATTCCAGCCTTGAAAGTTGTCTTGTTGCAGAACTTGGATCCACTGCCACAGGGAATCCTCAAATACCTCGTATCCGGTATACCGTCACGTTGCACGACCTTTCCGACTATGAGAGGGGATCATACTCATATTTAACTCATTTGCTGCTCTAGTTTACCACATAGTATTTGAACATTCCTGCACTATGAGCTTCACAGATACGTAAATAAAATGACTTTTGAACGATACATCTCTTTCTCTGTTATAAAATGTGCATTCTTATCAAATTTCGTTGTAATCAGTCCATCAGTTGCTCTAAAATTCGACATAATGTGCACATTCTCTTAATTTTGCCCACATGTGTATTTTCCAGCTTTCTGAATAGCAGCTGATGCGAGTATAACATATCATATATAGTACACCTTCCCACTTTCGTAGGAGGATTACTTCAGATTACTGATGAATTTAAAATAATGATAGGCTTATTGGAAAGCATTCTTAGAAATAATTTTTGAACAGACATCTGTGCTAGATAAATGTAAAATAATTTAAAGTAAAATAACTGAATTTGCAGTTAACGGTGCAGCAGATATGATTGATAAAATAAATGACGTGGCTGTAAAGTTAATAAAAGTAATATATAAAACAAAGTATTCAGAATAATTGTCCGCACTATATATTGCATCATTCATCAGGAAGCACGTGGTGCCTAAGGTTTGCAGATGGATAATGTTACGGAAACGGTAATTAAAAACGCAAACGTTATTTATGAAAGAGGTCTGGATCAGCGATAATTTGTTGCATTGTTTGAAGAAATTGAAAGTAGTAACGGATGAATGATTTATTATAACAAAGTGAGGGTTAAATCGAGGAGTTATATAAAATGGTTTTATGATTTAAAAATTGAATTCAAATATTTGAAGAAAATAAATAAAGAAAATTTTCAAGAAAATAAAGAAAGAAATAAAACCATTTACAAATACATAAGGATACGTGAATGGTAAATTAAGCATTTCTTGTTGACTTAAACAGCCATTTAAATATCTTCGGTAAAAATCTGCTGGAAAGAATAAACTTATCACTGATATGTATTCTTATGTTAAAATTTTTTAGTTAAATTTCAGTTATGAGAAACACAACTATAATCAACGAATGCAGCACATTTCCTACATTTTAAATCCTGCTCAGTTATTTAAATTGAAACAGCTCAATATGTCGAAATATGGCATGATTACGACAAAAATATGGACAAAGATTAATAATATTAATAATTAGAGCTCTTATTTTACATCATTTTCATTACCTTAAAACATTGTAGAAACCTGCACTTTAGAAAATATACAGTTCAAGCTAACGTATTTACAATACAATAGAAATCATATTGAAGAGTTTGAGGGTACAAATTTAATTAACATTTACTCGTATTTTATTTTTTTATTATCAACAGATCAATACCCTCAGTTACGAATTTTTGTACTAAGAATAATAACCTTTCTCAAGTACATTCATATATAAATAACGTTTTTCCTCCGATTGGAAATTTAACGAATCTAAGAAAAGAACCCGATTCGCCGAAGAGCATCCATAATCCATGATAAAGATAATTTATAGTAGTTTTCCTCCAGGGTTATCAATTTTTTGGGAATATAAACGCCATCAAGTTCTATTAAGGAATAAAGAAGTTTATGATTATTTACATATAAATGTATCTATTGTTTCTCTGCATGTGCATGGAATAAGATTTTTATTGTTTATTTTCAAATTTTGCTCTACTTGGAAAATTTTCAAAATTTATTGCTTATTCGAGTGGTCCACGGTTTAAGTCCCAACGAGGGCACTGCACATTTGTCACGTCTCATACTTCAAAAACACCCAATGGCTCTATAAACGTCAGGCAGAACATTTATATTTAGCTTCCAAGAAGATCAGTAGCAAAGTGTTTCTAGCAGAATGGTTTTGCAGGTATCAATCTTTAAACTTCAGATGTAAAATAAATTTACATTTGAATTGTTCTTTATGATATTATTATTGTTGTTTATATCTGTTTTCATAAATATAGTAAATGAATTTTAAAATTTAGTTAAAACCACTTCATTAGATTAGAACTCCTGCCTAGATTAAAGAAATCCGGCCCATCAACGGCACTGAGATCGAGTATTCGACCTGCCAGCAATTTAAGTTTTAAACCAGAACCCTTAATAACTTTAAACCCTTCGTTTATAATTCCAGACTTCGAAAACCCTAAAGGAAGAACTATCAGTTACCAAACTTAAAGCAAAAGTTGGTTATAATTACATTTTAAGTAGATTCGTGATATAAAAATTAAATAAATGTCAATACCAGATTTTAATAGTACGAACTTTATATGCTTAACATTTCTATTTAAGATTCATTCACGAAGCTTACTTTTATACAAATTTTTATTCTTTAACTATTTAGAATAACTAAAAATCTTTTCTAACATAAGTCACTTTTTTCTGTTTTCAAATTAATTTTAATATCTCAAAAATTAACGCCAAATTATATCATAAATAACTCAAAAATTAATAGCTCTAAGTAAGTAGCAATATTTTTAATTTCAATCTCTGACATATACTTGCTCTACTTGTGAATGTCAGAGATGCATAATTAATTAAATTATATGCTGGAAAGAAGTTATTTTTTTGGATCGAAACACAATTTACTGGTACATGAGCATTAGTTATACCCAATCATGTCTTTACTAAATTTCATATAAGAGTATGACAATTGTCGAATTCTTAGAACTATGACAACATGAAAAAAGTGTTTAAGTGAATTTAATGGAGAGCTGCTGTTTCCCTGTTGTAGAGGGAACAAAGGAATCGTAAGTAAGTGAAGAGCTTAATATTTGTTTAAGTCTCGTCAATAATTAACACTCAGAAGCTTGTAAGAATAAGAAACCATATATGAAAGAAAAACTTATTTTTATTCTCAAGCAGATAGATATAAATAAATGACTTCTTTTATTTATAAATACCCTGAAGTGTGAATTAAAGAATTGTAATAACAAACTCTACAATGCGTTCTACAGAATAACCTACTGTAATCATCTTCATGTTTGTTACATCTTTATATTAAGTAAAAATGTTTAAGTAAAACTTTTGCTGGTAAACTTTTGATTATGTTCAAAGTAATATAACAACCCCAAATTAAAATCATTCTAATGCTTTTACTTTGATACATTATACAGCAACTAAAGTATGTATTTGCTTTAATCTAATGATACAGATCAAATTTATCGCTAAAATATCATAATAATAAAATTTATCAGCAACAGTTTCAAAATTGTTAGAGGCGAAGCAAGAATCTTTGAGCCAAGATGTATTACAATAGCTTAAAGTCTAAGCAGCTGTACAGTGAACATAATTACTATTGTCGTATAAGAAAGTAATTCATCACTGCTTTTAATCATATTTGATATTATTAAGCATTATTTAATTGCTTTTTCGAAATAAATATTCCTGTTTAAATAAAAGATTTCAGCGGTACGGTCATTAACACATGTCAAACGATAAACCACGGAAAAGCAAAAACGTCCCGTCTCATCCTCAGAAAGCATCGAATCATTTTATCTATCACATAGATGTTATAACCTGTCATTATCACTGACCTGATCACTGATCTGAGAATGACCGCTACACCCTGTGCGGATGCGTCGATGAACTTTTAGGACATCAAAGATGATATATCTTGTTTGCTCATAAACCGTGATGCCCCTAATCCTCTAAAGTAGACAAAATATCACTTTACCCAACAATAGATCCTTAATAACGTTGTACACTTTTACGTCACTTGTCTTGTTAAGCAATTTTATCCCCGACATAAAATTACATAATCTCAATAAATCATATTGTAGTTCAATAAAGCCTAATCAACTAAGGGAAAGCTAAAAAAAGCAAATATTCTTCGCTAAATTTCTTGAATTATTTTGAAATTAATATTAACTGATACTGTCAAATAAAAATGCCACTTCAATCTAGACTATTTTCCGTTTCTATATTTTAAACTGTTTAATATTTATGTCGCATAAATGAGATATAAAATATTAGCAGTCATTTACAAAATTACTTCAATTAATTATTAACGACTTATTTATGAATTTGTAATGTATTTTTTATTTAGGTATCCAGTTAAATTCCTTATTTTTCTTTCCGCGATAAAATACTTCAAATCCTCTGCGTTATTTTCCTTTAAAATATATTATGGGAAACGTTCTCAGATACTTCCGAGATATCTTGCTAATTTTAGAAACTTGTTAATTTTTTTACTAATTTTCATGGAGATCAGCCAAACTTTAAAGTGCCTAAATTATATTCCCTCTTTATTCCCTTTAAAACCGCTCTCTTTAACATTTGGGAACCAGTGCAATTCATAAATGAAAAGTTTCTTGAAAGCGCCTTTAATTGTAATAGGACCTTATCAAATCCAACTTGCATGCCATGTAAGGAGTTAATATTTCAAATCGTAACAAGAATTTTGATTCATAATGACAAAGCTTCAAAATGAAGAATCGCTATTTCATCAAGAATGAACATTCTACGACCAGTTACGAATAATAAAGAAAATAATGTTGATAAATTATTTAGACGTGGAAACGATTTTCAGCTTAATTTTGTCCTATCTGATCATACAACTCGGGATCTGTCATCATGTAAAGTTAATAGAGTGCTTTTGTATTGTATGTGTGATTACGGGAAAGCCTCGAGGGCTATCTGCCTAAGGAGAGGGATGACTTCGTGGAGGACTTTCTAAGGGAAACTGGCTCGTATACACGTTACACATGGGGAAACCACGAAAACGCCCATGCAGCCAACCCGTTCGCGGGATTCGAACCTCGGACCGAACTACCGGTGTTCAGCGACTTTACCGGTTCGGCCGCTGGTGGGCCTCTAATAGAGTGCTTTTACGCTCAAAGATCTGAGCTATGCAGTGACGTGAAATGATAGCATAATTTCATTACCTGACCAATCTACAGTGTTCTGGCAGAAATGAATAATTTTCGCAAAAGCTATTACCCTGAAAAAGCATTACATTTTTTTTTTCAAATAACAGCAGTTGTTTCTCATTCTATTGCTTCCTGTAGAATACTGAGCCTTTTATGTTATTTCAAAGACTGAAATCCATAGTAAAGGTTTGTAAGTTTGTGTCTGTGGAACATTTAGGGTAGCATTTGTTTCTATGGCTAGATCGCCTCCAGATGCTAGACTTATTTTAATTGAACTGACAAAGTTGGTAGATGCGCTTACTAAAATAGGGATTTTAATAATTCAATCACTTTGGAATGTAACTTTACATAATTCAGCGGCCAGCACTATATTTTAAAATTCTGATATTACTAAATACTAAATACAGCCTTAATGGCTGAATTAAATCCAAGCTTGAAAAGGAATATTTATTTAGCTACTTTGCAATCCGAGGCGAGAGCATTTGCCTTCAAGATAGCAAAAGACCTGCCTAACAGCGCAAATGATCGTATCGCCATTGAAATTCCGTATGTCCTCTGTGGCCTAGTATAACTGGCATAAATTCCAGCAATCTTTCACCCATGATAATTACAATTAAGTTTCATTTGCAAGAGAAATCAAGATGTCTCAGCCCCTTTTTTTAATGTGCTGTCATCCTATATATATGTAAGAGAAGTAATACCCATATATAGGGTGGCCATAAGAAAAAGGCTTCCCAGATATTGGAACCCCTAGCAGCGTATATGACCAACTAATTCAATAGAAATTTCAGATACTATTATTTGAAGGTATGCTCTCGAGACTTTATTAATTAAAAATCGGCTTCAGTTCATGCGAACTGAAACTGTATTGAAGCGAATTAATACTTCATTTGAACTCAATGGACTCCTAATCCAAGTAATTCGAGGATTTGTTTTTCTTATTATTCATATTGAGTTTAATCAGCTTAAAGCGAGCTGTTTATCTAAATACTTAGCACATTTTGGCTTTGCTATTATATATAGGCGAAAATGGTTTTTCATTTCGAAACTTTTGTTACTGTTGTTACAAATTTTAAGAATTTATTCCGCTATTTTTATTTTTTATTTTAGACTTTATATTTTTTAGATTAAAATTTTCATTTATTTTGTCATATGCTGGATTACTTCTTTCTTGCATGTTTTTGGACTCCATTCACTAGAAATATAAATGTTTATAATATACTGCTTGTTTGTGATTTATGCTATTATTTTTTAACCCGGCCAGTACGTTTTCAAAAATTGCATATTTTTTTTCAAACATTGGATTAAAAATTTGCATTTCGTTTTGTTTTCAAGAACTGGGTTACTATTTTTGTAAATTTGTTTTTTGCACTAAATCAACTCAAAATAATTTTGTAAATTTGTCTATTATTTTGCAATCTTTTTGAATTTGCCTAAGCATTTGATGATATAATTCTGCTATGTTTTGCGCTGCTTACTTCGGTCTGCATAGGATGGACTGGTAAATACATATATTACTTTTATGGTTCTTCTAAGAATATTTTTAAATTTTTAAATTTAATTTGTGTCTTTGTCGGTTCAGAAACAGTACTTATTTTTAACTTCTTTTGTTGCAGCACACCACTGACGATGATGCAAAGATTTAAATTTCATATTTCATTTCTGGATTTGGTATGTTTTGCTCTTCTATTTCTTGCAGTTTCTCACTATGCTTCTAAATGTTTGGTTATTGCATGAGATTTATTCCGAGTTGAACATGTGATGAAATTTAAACGTATTTTTTATTCTATTTTGCACTATTATCACCATATGTTACCGCAATCAGCACACAACTGGATTAGGTTTTGAACTGCTTTATACTTTGAATTTATTCATACGTATACACACACACACACATACACATATATATACATATAAATATACCATCCCATTTTTAAAGTATTTAATCGGAAATATTCATGTTTTGGCAATGTCAAACTTAAGAACATTTATTTTCGACAAACAGTGAAATCTAACTTTTGATGCGAACTTCCGTTTCCAATAGTTATATTTGGGGAAGTTTACACTTATTATGCTAAAACAAAATCGTAAGAAATTTCACTCCCGTACGAAAACAATTGAGCAATTTGAAATTCAAAATTTACAGTTTTTGTTATCATTTTCAACTTGTCTTGAGGGATCGGTTAATGAAGTTAAAATGATTCGAGGAAATATGTCAAAGTAAAGGGCAGCAAAAAATCTGGATGATTTAATGCTAATGTGGTATCCAGATCAGATTTTTTATAAGTATTTTATAATAAAAATATTCCAGTTTATTGGGGGAATACACACATAATTACTTCGATGGCTTTGTTTATGGGATTGTTTAAATGAAAGAAGTAATTGTCCAAGTCACAAATATCAAATTGTTATGTATGTACAGGTTTGCAGTGCATTGAATGCAAACAGAACGATGATAGTTTGTTAAATTTATTTTCTCAAAAGAAACACTGTTCAGTTCTGGAAATTTTCAAAATATTATTCATACAGTTCTTCTCAGTATAACGCGGCACGGTCAGTTGTTACCACCTCAAACTATTACGAACGTTTAACACAAGACAAAAAGCTATAAATGCGTAAGCTCGCACAGTGGTCTCTCAACACTCTGAGTACTATGAGCTTAACTCTGAACTCTGAAATAAACTGAAAACTGATGATCTCTCCGGTCTTACGTAGTTTTCCTCCACCCGAAGAGAAATTACCAGTGCCTTCAAATTTCTCAAAATTGACTTAT
This sequence comes from Stegodyphus dumicola, assembly GCF_044657685.1. Lineage (NCBI taxonomy): Eukaryota > Metazoa > Arthropoda > Arachnida > Araneae > Eresidae > Stegodyphus > Stegodyphus dumicola. The sequence goes on along the minus strand of NC_140772.1, from coordinate 88,553,886 downwards.
AAAGGGGCAAAACCAGAATGTCGTCAAATGGTCGCCAAGTATGGCGACAAAAAGTATTCGCCAAAACCATCGCCAACGAGATGACTTGCGTTACTTTACGACAGCATAAACAAACTACAGCTAATAGCTTAATAGCTTAAAATAGTAACTATTTATGGCATGTGTAAACCTCTAAGAGCTTTTAGATATTTAAGCAGAGTACCCTAAGGTAATTTGGCAAGATAAAACCACATAAAAGTTTTGTCAAGTGGATTCGATTCACGATTTTCTTAAAATATGAAAGTGTAAAAGGCCATGTATGTTCATCTAATGTCTACATATGTCTATGGTGTACGTTGATCACTTGTCCTTTTGCAGCTGAGGGAAAAAATTCTATTTAACTTTCGAAATTAACATAAAAATTTATGCAGCTTGCTCTGATTCTTGTTGCTATAGTACTTTTAACATTTGCTCTTTAGTGTGTTAATTTTCTGTGCAGAGTGCATTGTCCAACAATGTGCAGAGGAAACCATATTGCATCAAATTGCACTAATCACACAAGCAAGCTGTTGAAGCGCTGGAATTAGCTTATTGCCATCGAATTTACAGCTAACAGGACCCGAAGGACCTATGTCTTCGAAAAAGAAGGGGACAATGGTAAACGTTGCCTAAGCCCTGACTACATATTGGTCTTTTCAGAATGAAGAAACGACTGGTGCGGTGTGGGAGGAGTACCCTTTGCTAAATTTTGAATACTTACCTTGCTAAATGGTGGAGTACCCTTGCTAAATTTTGGTGGTACGGTGGGGGTGGAGTACCCTTGCTAAATTTTGAATTAAAATTTTGAATACTGACACAGTCTTGGAGAAAGACTGCGTGTTCTGCGGCCATGCATTGTCTACTTCCATCCGAACAAAAAGTTGTATGGCAAAAGTTTGCCTTATTGGCAGGTCATCAGCAAGCTCCTGAACGTGCATAATTTTGAGCGAATAGTATTACAAGATGTTTCGTAAAATTTTACGAACCATTCTGGTATGCATGTCTAAAAATTGGGCAATTTCTCTTGCACTGTGTGGTCTACATCACTGCTTGTTTCATTTTGCTATGCTATAGCCACATCTTCCACTGACGTTGAAGCAATTACTTTCTTCTACTGGCGTCTAAGCAATTACTTTCTTCCCTTTGTGACAGCTCACGTCAAATAAAGCTTTCTCTTCGAGTTTCAGGTATAGATGCAAGTATGTATTTCAGATCATTCTAACCAGTAGTTCTTTTTTATGGAACCTTTAATTATATTCACTCTGCATATGTATGAGCATAAGTTAAGCTTTAGACAAAATAAAATAAAACGAACTTATAACACGAACTTGCTTAAAGCCAACATTCTGCTGATATGAACACCGGCAGCGAAGTCTATAGTCTTAAAGAAAGGTTTATCTAATAACGTGAGTTTCGTTTAGCAGAACTTACAAGCTGGTTTTTAGCCTGTTGGTTCATTAGATTTTTTTTAAAATTAACACGAACTTTCAAAGGTTTTAATATTATTTTCCTGTTGTTTCTTTCTAGGGCTGTGTTCAGAAATGTTCAGTGCCGTTTAATTGAAAACCTCAAAGAATACACGTTATTTTGTAAAACATTAGCCAGCACGATTAACATGCTCGAGAAACGTGATCACTGCGTCAAAAATGAGCTTTAGTAGCGTTAACAATAAGTTTCATTCATGAAACGCAATTATGTGTTCAGATGTGATTTCTTATTCTTTAAAAATTAAATAGCAGGACTAATGTTAAATCTTGAATGATTCGGAATTTATCAGTGAAATTTAATTACGGGTCTTTTACAAGCGGTCGAAGGGGCGGGTTAGTATATTCTATTTTTACTAAAATTCAGTAGGTCACATAGCATATATTAGCATGTATTTTTCTCCTAAACTAGCATCTCCGAAACTGGTCACTAGCATGTATTTATTTTCCGAAACTAGCACCTCCGAAACTGGTCACTAGAATGTATTTATTCTCCGAAACTAGCACCTCCGAAACTGGTCACTAGAATGTATTTATTCTCCGAAACTAGCACCTCCGAAACTGGTCACTAGAATGTATTTATTCTCCGAAAATAGCACCTCCGAAACTGGTCACTAGAATGTATTTATTCTCCGAAACTAGCACCTCCAAACCTGGTCACTAGCATGTATTTATTCTCCGAAAGTTCTAGCGGCACTATTCGGCAGACCTGTAGATGTTACTAGGGTAATTTTCAGCGACAAATAACTTTAAACTGTAAGCTGTAAGAGAGTGATTCATAACCAAGACGAAAAAGACAGGCACAGATCTGCAAACAAAACTAAATATTCTAAAGGAAATAGATCGTGGTGTACCGAAGGAAGGTACAATTACCAAAAGGTAAGGAATTTCCAAATCAACCTTAACCACAATTGCGAAACAATTCTCAATCGTGCTGCAGCGGGGTTGGAGAAAAAATCTAAGCAACTTTGCAATGCTAAGTACGAAGTTGTCGAAACTTTATTTCTTAAGTAGTTTTGCAATGCTAAGTACGAAGTTGTCGAACTTTATTTCTTAAGTAGTTCAATTATACGCGTGCTTCCACTGTACCTTTAAGTGGACATGTAATTCAGTCAAAAGCAAACAAGATTGCAAAAATTTATACATTCAGCATTTCATTTCTTCCGCTGGTTGTATGTGCCACTTCCAAAAGAGAAACTAGATTTTATAATTAATGATTTGATCTGAAACAAATAAAGCTGATGAAGAAGGATCAAGCGGCTAGTTGCCTGCATTTGACCAAGCAAGAGAAAAGTATGTCTTTTGTGATGTCTAAAATCTGGACAAAACAGTTTTTTTCCGATCATTTTAGAAGTCGCATTCTCGGAAACAATCTCTTTAACTGTTATCTTTCTGTGTAATGCAGACGGTAGTGTCAAGTGATCCGTCCTATGATCAGTAAGTCCAATAAATCACGTTATTTAAAAAACATAGCACTTTACCTTGCATTTACTCTAAGAAAGCTAGGATAGACAGCTCATTATTTCGTAAATGGCTTCTTTGTTTTTATAGTCGAATGGTGGTTCAAATAGGCATCTTCTTAAGCCTATAGCAAAAACGATCTGAGCTTAAACGATGTGCAGTTTAAACGCAACATGTCGTCTTTAGCCTATAGATCAATACATTGTTGTAGTTGAAGAGGTCTTATCCCAAGCTTGTGGCAGATGCAATACGCACTGCTGGCATTTTCGTTCCCGCTTGCGACAGCGCAATGTAGAAGCATTTGCTACTGAAAAGCAATCTACTAGTGAATTTTTTCAAGTACTTTAATTAACGTGAAACTGCATTGTATTCTATGACGAGATGCATAATATATTATAGTAACTGTATACTGTATATGGGTAATGCGCAGAAAGAACTATTCCAAAAATAAAAGTTCCCAATTAACAAGAATTTTTTAACATTAACTCTTGATTTTTCAGTCCCTTGAGAATTGCATTAACGCGGATTTATTGTCAACTATAGTGTACATTTATTAAAATATTTTACATTTAAGAAAGCTATTGTAACGTCTGTAAATAGGTTTCGGAGTTGGAAATAATTATTAGTTGGTCTTTTGGAAAGGCAGAGAAGAGTTTTCACATTAGAAAACAAACAATAGAATTCAACAAGTGAACAGAGAAATGCGACATGAAGACTTAAGCACAATATTTCTTTCTTTTTTTCTATTTACCCTGCTATGCTTTTATGCTTTCTGTTTAAACCTTTTAAAAGCAACTTCACTAATTTAAATTGCTTTATTTCAGAACATTCTCCTTCTTTGACACCATAATAAAATACTACGCTGAAAAGTTAGAAAACCTGTTTAAATGTTTGAAGACTGCACAATAAACGAAAAGAAGTTTTCTCGAAAAATGCAATTATCGAACGCAGTCGGGAAGTAGCTGTTGTAAAGAGCTTTTAAAATTCTGTAAGTGACATATTCAATAAATAGATTTATTTTAAAATCAAGAGGGGGAAACAATTCTAAGCAGTATTCATCGATTCAGTTATATTTGTTAATTTTTCGAGGAATGTTATTTTGTTCTGAATTTCATTATGACGGATCAAATGTACGTGGCTGTTAATTACTTTAATTGAATCAGGACAAAAAAGGAAAAGCCTGGGTGATGAATAAAAGAAAATGCAAATATTAAAATTCCATCGAGATATGGAAAAATTCTTTCTGCTAATTTATTGTCTTTTTTATTTGTAAACGGGATAACGAAATAACATGCAACAATATCACTCTTTAGGTATTTACCTACAATATTCATTTCATTCAAGAACACATTTCAAGAATTTCAGCTTTCAAATGATTACTTCTTAGACAATGTAACAAATATTGCATAACATTTTATTCTTGCTGTTTTGATTGAGATAAAATGGTATTTTAATTAAAAAGTATATATTAATTTAGCGAACGGAAATAATTCGTTGAAAGCTTTTTTTTTTTTTTTTGTTGAAATATATTAACCCAGCGCTTTAATAATTGAAACAGGACAAAATTTGTTTAATGCATAGATTATTAATGTCATCACGTTAAAAATATGCTTTTGTTACGTTACAATAATGTTGAAAATATCCATAAACTATCAAATGGAAATTTTATAAATTATATGAATTAAGTAAATATAGTTTTAATTGAATCAATTAGATGCATATTTTAAAATATCTGATGCGGACACCACATGACTGCCTTGTACGGCCTATTAAATTATACACATTTATCGCTCCCATTCGTTTAAACGTATTCCCTGGAATTTCTTTAGAAATATATCTCTCATTCAATTAATTCAGTTCTTTCTTGGCAACAAGGCAAAAATACATAAAAACTCAAAATATCTTCTTTAAAATTAGAAAAATAAGGAAAACCATAAAACAAAAATACAGTTATAAAATCTAAAAAAACGATTTTTACAATTAAAATTATAGTTTCGACACAAAATGCAGCTATTCGGCTACCGGTTAGGAAGACAGATTTTTTTGGTGCACAAAATTCAAAGTTTACTTTTGCTTCCATTCGGCAAAGAGACATTGAAGTTGGTGCGCAAAATGACTTAATTTACTATTCTACCAAGAGTTTCAAATGTAAACAAATGTCGGCCTCGTTAAGTTTAGAACCATTTAATCAACTTTTATATTGCTGATAACTCTTAAACTATTTCATGCAGATTAACAAAAGCCATAAAAACATTAAACATTAACCATAAGAACACCATAATTTAACCTTTAAAGCAAAAAATTCGCAGTTTATCAACATATAGGAATAAAAAATTGAGTCCACCCAGCCGGGGTAACAGAATGTGTATATACGTACGTTTGGTGCTGCCGATTGCAACAAAAACGCAAGGTGCACAACTACATGTTATGGCAGTCCCCATATACAAAATTTCAGCGTTCTGAGTTTACTCTTTTTTGAGTTATGCGAGATACATACATACGCACGTACTGATGTCACGAAACAAATCTCTTCTGAGTCCATTTTAAATCCATTTTTTTATTGCCTTTTAAAAGACACCTTTATTCTGTCCGTACATGCAGATTGCATGCAAAAATAGCTTTCAGATGGATTCGAAAGCGGTCGAAATGGATATTTTCGTTGAAATATAATACCCATTTTAAATCCTTTTTACAATCCGTTTCGGAAAAAGTCATATGCGGACACCACATGATTTCCTTGTACGGAATATTAAATCATCTGCATTTTTACTGCATTAAATTTAAACTTATTTCCTCGAAATTCATAAGAGATATACTTCTCATTCAATTAATCCAGTTCTCACTTCGCGGCAAGGCAAAAGTACATAAAACCTCAAAATATCTTCATTAAAAATTGGAAAATATAGAAAAACATAAAACACAGAATACTGTTAAAATAATTAAAAAACAGTTTTTACAATTAAAATTAGAGTTTCTACGCAAAAGCAAGCAATTCGGCAAACAGGCAAAAAGGTAGAATTTTTTGGGCGCAAAACTGATATTTTATTTTTTGGTCGTATTCTGCAAAAAGACACTGAAGGTACAAAATCTGACTTAATTCACTATTCTGCTAAGGTTCAAATGTAAGCAAATATGGCTGCTATGGTTTAAAAAAATTAGGCTTAGCCGCACTTAAACAACTTTTAAATTGTTCATAATTCTACAGTGAAATAATTCGAGGCACGAAGTGATTTAAATCATATATTAATGAATCACAGACATATTTTAAAGGGTCATAGCACAGTTTACTTTGGGCATACAAACATTTACATAATTCTCAAGTATTGTTTTCTTAATTTCAAGAGTAAAGACATCAGAATTAAGATTAGTTTTGCATAGTATAATTATTAATGTTGATTATTCTCACATAGCACGATTTGATTATTTTCACTTAGCATTATAATTGCAAGTAAAAAAAAAAAAAAAAAAAAAAATAGGTAGCAAATCTGGTTACAGCTGTGCGTGTTACTCGTTAAGAAAACCTCGTAAAAGAAGGACATTAAAAAATAGAGGATATTTGTCTATCATGAACAATGCTGGTTCTAGTATTAAATTATTTGCAATCTATAATTAGCTGTAAGTACGATATTATATAAGTTGATAATTGGGAATATTATATTTAAACATCCATGCTTATATTTATGCACAGTAAAATAATTTGGCTGTTGCATCATACCTTTTGAAATTAGAGTGTATTACATTTTCGTACATAAATATATTTACGTTTGCTGGAACATATTTGCAATATGTTCAAAATGAAAGCAAAATAGCGTGTTATCCCATTGTCCAATCCCATTCAGTGATATCCGAGTTTAATTTCCTGAACTAACGCTCGTTTTCTTTGGTCCAACCCTATAAGACCTGCTAATAGTTTGTTTTTTATCTCCTCCTTGTAAATACGACTTTTAACAAAACATTAATATCACCTAACCTACGGGCTTCCCCTCAGTCGGACTAAAGTATATGATTCTATCCTGTATCTTATTTTGCTAACGTGACAATTACCACGTATGTCGAGCAACAAAACACACATAAGATGCGCTTTAAATGTATTAGACAACGTTTAGGGAATAGCACTTTATTAAACAAATATATGCCTCTATATTATAGAAACATCTGTATAGTAAATTGAGATTATCATAAAGCACTTTATGTCGGATCTAAGTTGATTTTCTAAGTTGCATCTTATATCCAGGCAACAGGCTTGTTCAAATACGGTATTAATAATTAGACATTTTATATGTCTGTATTCAAAAGAGTTAATGCAAAACGATTACAGTGGGATAGACAAGGAGTTCTTGGAGCTATGAGGCTTATTCGCAACAGTGGCATTTTTCCTAGCAAATCGATTATTAAACAACATTCTCGCAAAATTACTTTACTCGCTTTACTCCTCCAAGCGAATACTAAGAAGATCATATGAAGGCTTCCAAGTTATTTGCGAGACATAATATTTGCTCCAAAAGACTTAGCTTCACAGATCATGTAAACTGCACTTCGTAAGTTGAAAATTTGGAAACTTTAACTGCCAAAAACTGACGTGGAATCAACCGATTCCTAAAGCAAAGACAGAATGTATGTGAGAGATATAAACGTCACTTCTAAAACAAATGAGGATTTTCAGTATGTAATATAAAATGAGGAATGTTGTTTGATCTAGATGAGACGATTCTGACGTATTTTCAGCAGCTTCTGTGACAATAATCAATACTGCCTTAAAACGGAAAACGAGTTTATAAAATACTTTTAAAGCACAGTTTTGTCATGTGCCTTTGCTTAAAATATAAAATAGTTACCTAACTACTACTACTTCTTCCTGCGTATTGGTTCATATCATGCATAAACTTGAACTGAAATAAATTCTCTATTAAAAGATATGTAACAATAATATTTCACAATCCTTGATAATACTTAAAAGAACAATTTGACTGTAAATAACTTCAAGTTTGATTTGTAAATGGTGAAATGTGTTTTGATCCTTTAAAAATATCAAAGGAAGCTTTTTAAAGAAAAAATATACTTTAAAAAGTAATTCCATATTTATTTTATTTCAAATCTTGGAATGTTATCAAAACCATTCCTATAAATAAGAGAGTGTTCACTTATATTCATTCAGTGTAAAGGATTTGTCTTTAAATCATTTGTAGATATTATCATTTGTTAATTGACTCATAGGCGTGAATAAAATGGACAGTACTTAAATATTTATTATATCTAATGTAGGTATGGTACATATGGTAATATAAATATAATTTTAACTTTATTTATGAAAATGCATTGGCATGGATTCAATTTCGAGTCAGAAATCAATTTATATATACTTTTATTCGCACTGTATTTCGATAGAACATAATGAAGTTATTAAAATGCTAATCAATTTTATTATGATGCGCAGTGAAGTGAATGATGTATGATGTATGATGTATAATGACTAGAAATAAGATATTAACTCATATTTCAATCATAATCACAAAACCTTCAACATGTACAGATCCAGCATTATGCAAAAATGATAGAGAGAGCGACAAAAACACATAATATATCCGGAGCTCCTTCACCTGTTCTTGAATATAAGAAGATTCATTCTCTTGAAACTTTATCTGTTTCGAAAACATTTGCATTCAAGCATGAAGTAGTTTGGAATGTAAAAGAGGGGAATTATGAAGGAAATTAAAATATTTTATCATATTTTTACAAATTGACGTTACTGTTTCAATACCATGATTATTTTATTTTCCGTCTAAGTGAATTATTGATCTCAGTGCGTGTATTTTTTTTAAAAAACGCATAAATAAAATTTGGCAGAAGCATGCACAGAAGAGGTTTTTCAGTGTCAAATAAATAGTTAAGATTAAAAACAAAGAAATAAACCAAATTTAACGTTTTAATAAATTTTAATACACCAAGTTTTCAATGCAAACACAGGATTAGAATTCAAAATGTTTATTTGGAAAAATATAATAGAATATATTCTTCCAAGATTATAACTTTTGTACATTTGAATCCCAATAGAATTCGTTCTTAGATTGGTTTATATAGTGCAGTTAGAAATAAATAAAGACACAAACTGTAGTTTGAGAAACACTTGTATTTAATTTAGAACAAAAAAGGATATTTATCCTAAACAAAGATGCATTTTCAGGGATAGGAAGACAGTTGTGCTACAAATGTATCAAATAACGTTTAGAGAATATAGATTACTTTTCCGTAAGATAATTATCGATTTATCTCTGATTGTTAGTTAAACTAGAAATCAAACTGATTTTCACTTAGATAAAACAGAACAAAAGCCTTACCTATTGCTTGCTTCATTCATACATAAATTAAATAGACCTACGTTTTATGGAATTTTTTCTTGAACAGTGGTTTCATTGCATCTTTTTAACCCGAAATGCGCTATTAGTGTCGAAGTGCGATTTTGCGTCGATTTAATACTATAACCAGCAGATCACGCTTCAGGTTGTACCAACAAAAGTATTGTCCTATATAATTTTTAATGAAATTTAAGAAAGAATGTTCATGTACGTACGTTCCTCGCATTGTGAGAAACTGCCTTCTATAGTACTTAGATAAATCAAATTTTGCATAACGTAGGAACCGAAAAAGACGGAATTTTGAATTTTGTTATTGTTTTATTATTTATTTCACATTTTGTAAATCTTTAATGAATTTCTTATTATTAAACTCAAAAATTTGAAAAGCCAAAAGTTTCTACCCAATTCGAAATAAAACATTTTCGATTTCCAATGCGTGAACAAACTCCGCTACATGAAAGCAATGTGTTGTTGCGGCCGGAAATAAAGCAATTTTATCTTCCACGCACCAGCATGCTGCCATTCAGTAAGACTCAAGACACTTTCAAACTTAATCTAGAAGGTTATGGAGTAAAAAAGTGGTTTAAAACAAAATTCTTACAATTTTTTTAAAAAAAGACGTCTTAGTGTGATTGCTTTTGATAAAGAAGTATTAAAATCATAAGATGTCTGATTAGAAATATTTAATATTTTGTGAAATTACACTAGCTGGAATCAGTGAAATCATTACATACTTTTAATTTTATCCTAAAATTTTAGGCTGCTGGACGCGCAAGGGTCTAGTTTAAAAAAGTAATATAGCAAACGTAAAATTATGTACGTTGATCTAACGCCGTATCATGTATTCTCGAGATATGCTGTTTTAAATATTTTATGATTTTGCTGTTGAATTGAATTTTATGTGAAGTGAGTGCGAAGAGCGTGAGATTTAATAAATGTAGTTAACACACAATAAGATAATAATTCTCGTAAAAAACAAAACTTTGAAGTCATCTTATTAAGAAAACTGAATATTGATATGATAAAATTAGAAAAGACAGAAAGATATAAAAAAGCATGCCATTATTTAATACTGCATCCGAAATTTTAAACATATGCTGCTATGCTAGTTTTAAAAAAATATTGATTTTGCTATTGAATTGTATGCGGCGTAAGTGCGAAGAAACCAATGCTTGATAATAAAGCTAAATGCAAGAAAAAGGGGTTAACAGGAGGGAATGTAAAAGCAGACTGGTAAAGTGGAAATTGAGCAAAAGCGTAAAAATCCTTGACAAAACCTTTTGGGCGACTATTAAAATTTAAAAACTTTCAGATTTTTTTAATACTGTCTCTTTCGAATTTAAATAGGGCTGATTTCATTATTTCATTGTTTTTTAAGATGAGCTTTTCACGTGATGTATAATACTTATACGGTAGAATAGATAAACGCCAGCTGAGTATATCAAAAGAATACTCACTTTGAAGGATAAACTTTGACTTAATTGTTCATATGCAACATTCACATTAACGTTACTTAGGGCATTGGTTAGGCTGCGTATAGGGAGAGAGAAGTAACAGAATTCAAATTACAGTGTTGTCCTCAAACTTTCGCAGAAAATTTGCAATTAAATAGTTTTTAAAGTCGAAAATAATAATGAAATAAGGAAGCAAATTTAAATATTACGGAATAAGAAGTTTGCTTCTTGAACATGGAAAGATAGCGATAATTTAAGTTATATTTAGATGAATAACTGAAATATTTTAGAAGTCTGATTGATTGTTTCACGAAACGATTAAGACCATCAACTCTAAAACTATCTTCTTAGTTAGAGGGATGTCTGAGAGAAAAAGTGTGTCATATTAAGTTTTTTTCGGACATAATATTTACTTTTTGATTTACTTGCTAAAACAAACTCAAGTCTTTGAAAATTACTTAAAGGAGCATGTTCCCTTATTTCTAATTTAACTCACAATCCAATTTTTGAACCCATTTTCACAAAATTCAAATTTAAGACAGCAGTTAAGTAGACAGTTAAGTTATTAACACCGGGACCATGCATGGTAAGTGATCATGGCAGGGAATACAAATATTAAGTAGAGCATTTTAACCAATTAATTTCTTTTATTCAATTTCAGTCCTTATGTTATTTGTTAATTGATAAATGACAAAAATGAGTAGAAGTATATTGATTGAAAGAAAATTATGTTTTAACATAAGTTACCCCCAAAATTTTTATTGTTTTAACCTGGCACAGATCAGTTCTTTACATTTTTAATATGGCATTTATCATTTCATCACAATAAAATAAGTTCCTAAGGTAACCACTATTACATTTACTGATATTTCAATAAAAGATTATCAATTGAGTTATTTTCACTATTATCGACTTCAGGAAAAAGACAGCGAAGAAATTCAAACCGCTCATTTATTTCAGGCCCTTTTACTTTTACTCTGATTACGTGCAAATTAAGAGAATTTAAGAAATTCTATATTAAACATAATATTAAAAATGACGTATTTAGAAGGAACTAGTTTGCCGATGTCACTGAACGCTGGGATGGGAACAGGAACTCAGAAGGTCGGGAACGGGAATGTGGCTGGTAGTCAAGTTGTACCAAATTCTCCACGAGGATCCTGCCTGACCGCGAAGTTCCTGATAGGAAATATGAAGGAGAGCAATCCGGATATTTTCTCCTCTGATAAACTGCGGCATTTCGAGAGGAACATGTGAACAACTTAGACTAGAGTATATAAGAAACCATCTTTAATTCAGCAACGTCGAGAGAGTTCGGGAGAAGCTCGTGAACAATGCCGACCTGGAGAATATGCAGTTACTACTTCTCTCTGGTAGGAATACGGTTATATTTCAATTAAACGGCTGCAGGGTAACGCAATAGCCGCAAATTTTAGTCGTATCAGCACATTTCGGCTGGATGCAGCAGAATACGGAACTCGCTGTGGAGATGTAACTCATACATAGCTCATGGGGTTAGATTACATGTGCAGCAAGTGAATACTAATTTCTACGTGAGCTCACTTACACATGTTCACGCATAGCTTCAACCAGGTAATAAAAATATTCCCATATTCTTTTTCACACGATACTCTTAAAGATAATTTACCTCGAAGTATCAACTGTCTCTAATCTGCTCCATCTGACTACATGCGTGCACATTACATCACAGTTCCTTCAAAAGTGAGTCGCAATTCACAAGTTCTTTCAAGATCATGGAAGCGAATCCCAGATACCACAACTTTCAAGATTCGCAAGAGGAATAAGTTTATAAGGAATAAGTTTCCACTTTTTCGCCAAGTCAGCCAAAAACAACCCTTTGTAGAAGAACTAGTTTACCCAGAACTAGTACCCAGAAAACTAATAGCCAACGGTGGATAGCAGCACTCCAAAACCAGTTGACCTTTTCGCGTAATTTCACATTAACCCTTGACTTTTACTGAAAGACACCCCACTTAATATAAAGAACAATAAAAAAGCTTCTAGAATATGCCACTTCATATCTTACTTTGAAATTAGAATGACACAGCAAAATTTTGCTTCGCTTCGCTAGCCTTCCTGATTTTTCACATACAAATTATTTCCCTATTTTCATAAATTTTCCGATTAAATTTAGCAAACAATAATTAGCATTGAAGAACTGATGTTTCAGATGAATAATTTAGTGAACAAATTAATAATAAAATAAAACTATTAAGCCAAAGAGTAAGGAAACAAAATATATATTAAAATAATTCTAATTTTTTAATGAATACAATTACGCTTATACTTTTTCTAACAAGAAAAATTCAGACATTTTTCTACATAACAGGTGTTTTGAAAGAGATATGCATTCAATGCAAGTCTCTTTCAAAACATTCAAACTTGCGCATTACAATGAATTTTGCGTAGTGTTTACAATAGTGTTTCCTCTATTACAGATAAAAACCACAAAGCAAATTCATTGTAATAGCTTGTACGCCGGGAGGCGAACTCTAAAAAAATTACGCTGTTCAGCCATCGTATTTGCTCATTTTGCAAATTCGGAAAATTAATATGGTAAGAAATGTAGCATATAATAAAAGTTCACGGTTTTTTTAACTTAGTTCGTTATTCTTATTCATTTGACAATTTTTTCTAATATTTTTGGATAATATTAGAAAAAACTGAAAATGTAAATTGAGTTGGATTTTGTGCGCAATGGTTGATATTCAAAGTAAATTCAAGTTTTGCTTATTGCCTGCTTGCTCTAATAAATAAGGGGGAAAAAGTACTTGCTCTGCGTAGGGATTTTTCTTTCTGTTAGTAAGACAGAAGAGAACAGAAGGGAAATATTGGAAACAGATAATAGAAAGAGATGCATACATTCTCCATTTGTAGATTGTTTATTGCATCTGCTCAGTGATTCGTAAACGTAAATTTACTATTTTCCGAAAATTACTTTTTCTGAATTATTAAACAGGAAAATAAGAAATAAGCTGTATCTCAACAATTTTACCACACGCAAATGAGCTATAACGTCGAACACTAACCCTGTATTTCTCTAGTGCCTTTTGTGAAACAAAACAGATGGTGGATTCGAGAGAATTAAGGTTAACACAGTAGCGTCTCGGTAACTTTTTTTTTTCCCTTTGCTCTTTTCACAGTTGCAAAGACTCTTTGAAATTGAATTTTCTTCGCGAAACAAATAAGGTATTTACTTTGTTTAGATGTAAATACAATTACCTGCTTTACTATTAGGCAAAAGATTAGGATAAAGCGCTGGAAGCTAATTACGCAGTTTGAGGTATCATAATTAATTGTTGCACTATTTTCAGTTCTTTCATCGCAGATATGTCATTAATTTCTGGAACCTGATGCTGTTTTTGAGATTCCTTTGTTATTTAAGAACAAATTTCAATTAACTATTGTAAAATGATTCCTCGTTATTTGCTAGGCATTAACACTCCGGAATGTTTTTTAATTAACTCATTTTGAAATTTGAATTACAAATTCTGTAGTTTGATCTCAAGTGTTTTTGTTTTGCATTTCACGTAAGCGGGGAATTCTTTACAATCGTTATTATTGTTTTCAGACACAATTAATAAAAAAGCACAGGAAATGTACAATATGATGCTGAATTTAAAGATTAAAATATATATTGCATTATGTAGAATTCTGTGTATGTTCTGCACTGCCTTGTTAAATTTGTGTCAATACAAATAGTGACATGAACTCGACTTGATCCCTTGAATTGTATAGTAATAAAAAAAATAATCCATTTTAAAGAAGATTTAGCGAGACTAGCATGCACTGTGAAAAATGATTTACATGAGCCGACTTGAGCTAACGGCGAGACAAAGAAAACCAGTCGATGAAAATTCTGATCATCATCACAAGTACTTTCCTTCCGGATCTTTTCTTTAATTTTTTTAATGTACTAATACTTCTTCCTTCAAAGTAGTAATAACTCTAAAACGAATATTTGCAACTGCAATTCGTACCTAACTTTGAATGCAAAGAACCTGATACTGAACAATAAAATTAGTTTTAACTGCTCAGTTAATTTCCTTTAACCCTTTGATGCGTGCGATATTATTTTTATAACATTTTAAATCGAAAAACTCTAGAAATATAACTTTATGATCCTAGAGACAAATAATGAATGAATTCAGAAAAATTTGCTTTTGCCCATTACTCTGTGGGTGGTGGTCGAACTGCGAAGTAAGCGCGCGTGTAAGACCTTCTAACTTACTGAGGTGTTAGGAAAAGGAAACCTACCTTTTCCCGCGCTCATGTCCAATAAACGACAAAATTTCCGAATAAAAAAAATAAATAAATAAAAAATAAATTAAGAATTGCATTATATGTAATTTTTTTACATTATTTTACTAAATAAATCATCAGAAAATGTGAAAAATAAACATTTATGCAAATTTTCTGTAGCAGTGAAAACGTAAGAACGTGCATAATAAAGACGTTCGTATAAATGGATTAAAAAACTTCAGCAATTTTTTTTTAATGTCAAAGAACAAATTTTTTGCGAAATTGTTTAAAGTATGTTTTATCATTTTGGTCCATGCATAGACCAACACTGCATGTTTCGCATATGTATCTTGTTCTATGAAGTTTCGCCTTTGCCCTACAAAATGTACACCGCTGGGATTTGCATTTTACTGGCGTAAGTCCAGCGTTCTTTAGTTTCTTTTCGTCTGGTATATGACTTTTTTTATGTTAATGGGGGGGGGCTTTGGTCGTTTTGGCTTTGCTACGGATCCTCTGTTTCCCATTCGTATTTATTTTATTCGTATTTCGTCCCAAAATATTTATAAAATATTTTTTTATTTAAATAATCAGAGCCCCTTATCTACATCCGGGTAAAAATAAACATTCCTATTTTAAACAAGCAAATACCATTGTGAAGAGCAGTGATTTTAGGACAGGGCCACTGAGCCTCTAGAGCAGGGTTTCTTAAACTGTGTACCGGACCTACAGCAGAGAGTCGCCAAAAATTTTAGGAGTTTTGATATTTCTTTAACTTATTATAATAGATATCTTATTTAATTGATTTTATTTTTTTTAACTTATTATAATAGCATAATCATCTATATAACTTATTATAATAGATGTGTGAGTATTTCTACCAATATTATAGTAATTTTACAATTACCAAATATTTTTACACAATGTATCTGAAAATAGATAAAGATCAGACAATACAGACAAAAAAAAAAAAAAAAAAAAAAAAGAACGAAAACATTTTGACGCATTCTTTTTATTTATAATATAAACGTTAATTTTCCTTGCTTTGCCCGTGACGCTGTTATTTCGCATGTTACTTATTTAAAATTTTCACAATGTTCTATGTCTTAAAATTAGAAATTAAAGTTAATGACCTAAAACTGCAATAGTATATTCCAGTACAAGTGAAAAAATTGCCAGTTTCACTCACGCGTATGTCGGATTTGCGCAATACTTATGGGATCCCATAAAATATTGTGGGGTCCTGGGGGTAGCGAAAATATCTTAGTTATAAAGAGGGGTAGCGACTGAAAAAAAGTTTAAGGCTGCTATCCCACGACGGTTTGTTTCGGAAGAACAACTATTTGGAACAATTCTGCTTTATCCCAACAGACAATCACCACAGATCGCTTTGGGGTTAACCATGGAGGTTACCTACCTCCATGGGGTTAACACAGGGAAAACTGATTTCCCATTACAAGCAAGCTGATAGCATTCGAAGCTGATAGCTGATTGGTTGAAAACGAACAACTTGCAATTTTTTTGGAAAGGAGGGAAAAAGTCGCACGGCTTTCTTTCAATAGTAAATTAGTGAAAACAGTTGTCCGAAACAGTTGTTCTAGTGAAACAAAAGTCGTGTGATATGGGCCTAAGAAACCCTGCTCTAGAGCACCTGCTCTAGAGCTCTAGGATTACAGTGGTCGCCTCCTGAAACCACAAAGCAAATACCGTAAACATGCGCAGGTTGTTTATATATGCAGTCTCATCACTGCTACATTTTTATTATTTATGGCAGAAATGACGATATGCGATGAATAACTTTTGAAATTTAAATTTTATATTAATATGAGGAAGTTATTTTGACTCATTGAAAACGGAATTTAAAAGGGCATACGATTTGAGGTACTAAGACCTAAAAAATAGGTGGTTCTGCAGTTATTTTGTGTATTTAGAAATAAAGGATAAGTAATCAATCGGTTTTCACTCAGAAATTTGAGAAAAAAGAGGGGGAAAATTCGAAAATTGGCGGTTTTAGGGCGCGATTCCATTCATTCTACCTATAATACAATATATTACTCTCAACTTTTGATTCCAATAATGCACAAAAAATGGAAATGGTCATGAAATCCTAATATGTTATAGATATACCAAATGAAAACAGAAATCAAATCTACAATAGACTGTTACTAGATATAGAAAATATGTTTACCTTGAAATGTAATAAAATGATAAGAAAGAAGTTTGAGAATGAGACATTTTACAGAGTAAAAGGGGAAATATTTATCAGTTTGTGTAACGTAATGTAACTATGTTTCAAATCAATATATGGCAAGAATCATTACGAGAAGTTTCAGTGGTTCTGAAGCCTAGAACGCAAAGAGCTTTAGTGGTTCCAGTAAACCTTTTGGAAAGTGCAATCACTAAAAAATATAGTTCCGTATATAAAATGATTCTGATGATTTCTTTATTTGAAAAATTAATTAAAGGTGTGCCGTGCTTCAATTATTTATTATCAAAAACTAAAAAGAGTATTTTATGTACATTTGCTAATTACGAATAAAATAAAAAATTTGTTCTTAACTTCTTTGGTGAGTAAACACCTTTTAATAGAAGGAAAATTAAAATATGTAGATTTTACTACAGCTTATGGATTACTAAAAAATGTGTTTCTTTAGAAAAAATCTATTAAAATTAATTAATAAAAATTTCCACTTTTTTCTTGCATGTAAGAACATGCATAAATCTTATGTTAAATAATAAAATATATATTTGTAAGCAAATTAAAGAATAAAACCTAATAAAATAATGTGGTAAATTATTAAGGACGTTAAAAGCTAGTGTAACAATCGGAATTTTTATTACGATTTGCAACTGCCCCTCTTTGTCCATAGATGACTGGAGTGATGTGGGTTTTGATATGTTCCTGTTTATGTTCCCTCAGTATGTATTTATTCAGCACTTTATGTGGAATGCGTCTACAGCAATAAGTAAGAATTATCATAAAATTTTCTGAACCGAACGGAGAAAATTGGTTCGAATTTATTTACTTGGTTGTTAGTTCGCAAAACTCAACTAACGAACAGCCGCAAGCAAACCTTTATTCAATCTTCAAAAGAGTATTGTAAGGCCATCAGGTCTGACAATATCAAATAAATTTTCAAATGCAACAGTACAAAGTAAAGATTATTAACAACTAAGCTAAAAAGCTGTTAATAGAGCCGAGCTTATTTTAAGAAAATATTGCTTTCAGTGAACATAAGAAGATTCAAACATACTTAGTGTCTTAATGTTTCTTGCAATGCGCTTTTGGATATATTGGAGAAGCACATATTTTTTATAAATTTTTAATTTTGTCTTATGGTGTACCTTTTAATTATTTTTCCTTTATTCCTTAAAACTTTTCAAACAAAAAAAAAATGTACATTCCGAATTAAAAAAAAAATGGGTATTAAATTTCACTTAATGAAATTTCATTTTCTGGGAATTTTCTTTTGTATTTTTCTGAAGGTGAAAATAATAACTTGTATTTTCATCTAGTATTATATGATTCTCAAAAAATTAATTTCTCTCTCTCTCTCTCTTTTCTTCTGTTAAAAATAATTACATAAGGCAGAATAAAAAATTTAATTTCTTTTTGATTTTGAATCGGTTATAGAGGAAAAGTGACTTTTCTTTTAATTACGGAAGCAAAACACCAATTTTGCGAAAAGTCTTTAATCAGAAATACAAAAAATAACATTAAAAGCAGCGTAAAAATAGTTAATTTATTTTAGAATATATTTTGTTAAAGAAAAACATGCGAAAAAATCAAAATAATTGACTGGTAAGTTTAAGCCCACTTTTTGAAGTAATCTAAAACCTAGGTTTAGTTTAATTTTTTTGTTACCTTGGCATGCAACAAAAGTAAACTTTTATACTGCTAAAGTTAAATTTACTTTTGAGTTACTTACTCTTTTTGAATAACAAACTAAATGCCATTTCTTTTATGCAAACGGAATATCAAGCTCCATAATTTAAAAGTACATTGTTAATTTTTAATCTGCGGAAATCGCTTGCACAGCTTTGAAAAAGTTTCGTATGTGTTTCGAATTATGGTGAAAGTATAAATGATTTTATATTTTATTATAAATTATTTTATTTTTTTTTAAATTTTTCTATTCCAGGAAAAGCATAATATCTCTACAAAGTTAAAACTGCCTTTTCACGTTTAAATTCCAGGACATGAGAAGTTGTTAGTATACCCCAAAGCTTTAATTTTTTTAAATTATAATATTATCCATAAAATTATAATATTGTTTCTTATAATATTCTCCACCAATGGCTCAGTAGCTAATGGTAGGAAATATATGAATTCAGTCTTTATAATAGTTCGAGCAGAGTAAGCTGGATGCTTGATATGAGCCGTTTTCTTTGAATGTGAAATAAGTCTATTTTTGGCAAAAACTTAGCTAATGATGAGACTGAATAAAATTTGCTATGAGCTTTTTAATATCTATAAAAATTTACCCTAAAAAATCCTTTAAAATTTTCAACATTTTGTCAATATAAATTTATGTAGCTTATGAAACTTTAAATATAATTACTTAGAAAGTTAAAAATTCATACTCTGCTTCGGTTTTATATGTATGGGGACACTGCTAATAACATAAAAAGTTTCATTTCACAAAAGGCAGTATAACTCAGTACATAATAACTTGCAGTTGTATAAAATTAGAAGATAAAAAGTATATAAATAGATTTCCACAATAAACATCATACATACATATTTATATTTAGTAGATCTCGCAATTATTTTCACATCCTCTGGAAAATTATATCTAAGCTTGTTCAAATGAATTTTTATTTATTAAAGAACTTATTGTCTCCATTTTATAAATGTCGTCAGAGTTACCAAGGGACATTAGACTTTCATACTTTTTTAAGCTAAACATCGCTTTAAAATTATAGACTATTCGAAAACCAAATTAAATCACTAGAAACATTCATAACTTTCTGATTGCTTTTCGCAGTAACTGATCTAACCTGATGATATGGGTTAATAAATGGGATATTTTGAAAAAAAATTATTCAGCGGAAATTCTTTCCATAAATAGTTAATAAACTGTATTGTATAAAATGTTTACATACTTTTTAAATCAATATTGTTTTACTATTTGAATACAAAGATATTCTCCATTATTTGTCGAAACTTGAATTGTATTTCGACGCATAATTATTTTATTCTTATGTAGATGCATAATGCTCAATTTAAGAAATGACATCCAATCATGAACATTTTAGACGGAAATTGTTTCAAGACCAATTAATATTTATTACGTGAAACATATGTTTTACGTAATAAATTATTAAAATTTGTTACGTTATTTCATGTAACACACTTTTATTCAATAGTCAGACTGCATTGTAATTAATATTTATCAATTTGTAATTAATAAATATTAATTACAATGCAGTCTGAATATTGAATAAAAGTTTCATTTTGAAATGTAGTGAATTTGTTAAAGTTACCGGTAAGATAAATATAAATAAAATGCTATAAATAAAATTTAACTATATATGCAAGAAAAAATATGTACATTAAAATTATAATTTAAACTAACCATAACCCTTTCATTCTCCCTCTCTGTTTTAAAAAATCATAATAACTTCTTTGGATTGCGTCATTTCTAGATCATTCCATTTTGCATGGCCTGCGCAGTGCTGATGACATAATAATTGGGAACTGAAACTACCATCTTAAACTAAAACTTTTCTCTTCGTGTTCTTCCATATTGGATAATTACGCACTTTACCTTCTGTCTGTGCAGTCCTTGTACGCAGTTTTTCTGGGCTCGCTTCCTAACGCAATAATATCACAAAGAAGTGTGAAGCGAACCGTGGCCACAAATGTCAGTTGCAAAGAAAAATGGAATTAGAACTATCTTGACTGCGAATTTTTTATATATTAAGAAGTCAACATATTAGCATAGTACGCAATCAGAATTCTTCCTCTTCAATATGGATCTACGATCTATAATATCTAGGTATTACGCATCAGGACCTTTGCCTTGCTACTATTACATGTATATTTTCGACAGTATTTCATACAAACAGAAAAAAAAGTTCTTTACTTAAAAAGTAAACATAGGCTCAGTCTTGGGTGCGTTTTAGCTTCGTGAATCCCAGAGTTTGTATACTCACATTTTTCGGTGCTAGTTTCAATAAGAATTCAGAAACAAACATACGCATTTTCAGGGCTTCTTCAGTTTAAAGAAATCCATCATGAATGCAAGAATTTTATCTTACGTAATTATCTACAAATCCTTTTCGCACTTACTGTTGAAGATAGTATTCTAAGACTGTAAGAAACTGTAAGAAAAAATCATTCTTGGGTTTGAAAAAAAGAACAAAGCCATTTTCTAAGAAATGTGTATAGTAACAAATTAAATATGTGTACTTTTTCTTCTCTCATACTGAGGTTGAACTCGCCGGAGGGACTTTGATATCCCTCAGTAAGGTTTGAATTTGGATCTTGCTACCTTAGCAAAACATTACGTAATCCACCTCGAGATATAATGCAACTACTTGTAATTCCTTTTGTGTTAAGATTAAAAGTAAATATTTAAAAAAAGCGTTTGTCGACTGCACTTTATGAAGAAAGGAAATTTAAGACTCTGTCAGAATATTTATTTAATGTGCTCAGATAATACACGTAATTCCCATGCATCCTATATATCCTTGAAATAAGGATTAATACTGATGTTAAGCTTTGAACATTTGCTATTTTTGGTGAATTAGGAGACTTTCGTCTATTTTATTTACAATTAATCTACGCTATTTTGAATGTAACAATTTTGAAAAGGATTTTTGCTTAAATGTAACTTCAGAAATTGTATATCAAGATAAAATAGGAAGGTAAGGACAAAATATTATGATTTTTAATAATTTCAGCTGCTGTGCATGCTATGGAATTAAGAAATCATTATTTTTTTTTTTTACAGTGCTAGTGTAGAAATAGCATTTTAAATGATAGTGGATCAAATTCCTGTGTCCTAACGGTCTGAATTATTATATTAGTAACTTTAGAAGGCACTTCGTTTATTCAGACATATTTCAAACTTCATGATTTAATATTATTTATTTAAATAGTGCCGGTTTTCACGAAATTTTAAGTGAAATCTATATTCACCTTTTTAAAAAAGATATTTTATCATGAAAGGATATAAAGAAAATGCAATTTGGTTTATGTAGATTTTATCATGTGCACTGGAAATTCGTATGCCATCTGTTGCGTAAAAATCGTTATAAATATGATTCCTCATTTAACGCGCGTCAGTAATGAATATTTATCTCTACCCTGCTTTCCTTAACATAATACTATTTGCAAAACAAACTATATTTACTGCGAAACCTCTCATTTTCTTTTATTTATTACTGACTTTGAAATAATTTTGTAAATAGTTTCATAAATATGCGCATGTTAATTAGAAAATTTTAGAGAAAAGGAACTGAATTAACGACTGCAGTCTGAATATTGAATAAAAGTTTCATTTTGAAATGTAGTGAATTTGTTAAAGCTATCGGTAAGATGAATATAAATAAAATATCGTGAACATTTGCATTTAACCTAAGGGAAACTAAGGCAGTTAAATTTTTGCATTACCGACATTTTCAAATATTATAAATTAAATTAAATCTATATTTAATCGTAAATTATTCTAGTAAGCATGGGATGAGTTCTTACGAAATAAGAAGAGAAAAGGAAATCAAATTAGTGATACTTCCTTATCTCTAAATGTCACAATTACAGTATCACTTTCTTAGTTCTTTAATAATTTTTATAAATAAAAAAGCATTTAAAATTATGTTTATTTAAAATATCATTCTGCTAATTATTCACAGTAAAAATTTATGCAATATTAATAAGCACATTTAAGGAGATCTACTCTGAGAGTTAACGTTATCTCCCATACACATATATAATATCACACGTTTACGGCGTAGTAATTGCATGCAGAAAAAGAAACTTACAGACATGAGCGAATATTATTGGTTCCTTTCTTTTCATGGTTGACATGCATTTTCATTTTCATGAAGTCAACACAGATAAAATGGACGTTACAGTCCCCTGCTCTTCCACAGCAGTAACGATAAACTTGTAAAACTTGAACACAGCATGTAGCAGCAGCCGGTTCTCAGAAAGTGGCTTACTATAACATACTTGAATTGCAGCGTCATGTAAGAGGTCAAGAAAGAAATTATTTTGGAATCACGCGGTTTAGATTGATATATCATAAATAGTTACTAATTTTAGTATAGAAATGGAAAATAACCAAATTAAAATGAAAGGGACTGTTGTGTATTAAAGCCAGGCGTTTGCTTTGCAGAAATTTATCTTATATCTATGAATCAAACAACTCAGATAAACGAATAAGAACGCTGTTTATCTCTATTTGCTGTTACATACTAACTAATTAATAAAGCTAATAAATCTTAAAATAAAATCATTCAAAGGAGACATATGAATTGAAATGGTTATGATAATAGTCATAATAGTCCTTATGATCATAGTCATTTGTTCAGTAAATAAGGCAAGGTTTTTCACAAATCTAATTAAGCCTAAGCTCAAGCATGGCTTCGTGGACAGCTGTTAAATGATAACTGGCTGATATTAGCATTACATATGATGAGAATATGAGCCGTTTTATTTGAAAGCGGTGTATATTCATTTTATATTATATGAAAGTATTTAAGAGTTTGTATCTGAAGGATTTGAAAAATGCTGGTATAAATTAATACACTCATTTTATGTTTTTTAACTTTTAAATTAATTTAAATTTATATTGTGATCTTTTTTACAGTATTAGTTAAAAGAAATTTATACTTTTGATGACCTTAAATGGACTTCATTACATTCATATTTAACAAAATGTGAAAAGCTTGCATTGATGAAATACTAAATATGGGATTTCAATTGAATCAAACCAAATTTTTTTATGAATTTTTTATTAAATATGTAAGAAACAAAACAAAAATACATTATTGCAATATTTCTTCAAGTAACATCATTTAAATTACTTAATCACAACTTTATATTAATATGCGAGATTTTATAATTTTATCATTTTGAGAATGTTTTTGAAGATAGTCATGATATATAGGAGAAATATAAGGTAATACATCCATCTTATCGTTAAATTTTTCGGATGTTATGCGCCTTCCATGATGATATAAAGGTGCTAATGCTATGTTTTTAAATTTTTGTGGTCTTCCTCCTGAAAGCATTCTGTAAAGGCATGTTACTTTATAGGTTTAAATTTTCAAGAATTATATTGACAAATCTTAATTAAAACTAACACATTGAAGATATAATCCCATTTCATGAATGTAGAGTTCCCCACTTAAGAACCGATAAGTTATACTACTGTTGAACGTGAAGAACTTTAAGAACCGATAAGCGAATAATCGCTTGAGTTCGTGTGCCAAGAAACAAGAAGATGGAAGGGTAAATAACCCTTTATTATTCAAATAAGATTTAACAGAACTCCGTCTTGGAGTGTACAATAAAAGCCAACACTTGGGTTTGAACTTAAAAGGCTAAGAAGCAAACTAAAGCTAATCTAAACTAAAGCGATATAGCCGAAGCTATCAAAATTTTAACCGAGTTGGCACCTTAAGGCTAATTGACTGCGAAGCCATCAAAAGGCCTGAGTACGGCCGAGCGTAATAACAGCTTTGAGAGAGAGTAGACAAAAAGGCGGACGCGCGCTAATCAGAGTCTCTGATTCTCTATAACTCAGCATGTAGAACTACGCGTTTAAATAGCGCTCTTCCTCATTATGTATTCAGACGTGATTCTAAAACTACGTTCTCGCCGGAGGTATTAAGTTGAAGTTAAGAATTTGGCAGAAAAGAAGTTTAACTCAAAATTTAACTGTTAATAAAATTAACACAATTCTTACAAGGAAATATTCGCATCAACAACATTTCATTGTCAGTAATTAAATTGCTGACAAATTAAATATATGGATATTTTTTAGAATTTTATGCACATGTGAAGTCTTTCTCCAGGCGTAAAGTGCGATAAATTTAAAGAATTTTTAAAAATAAAAAAGCATAATATATTATAAATATATAACAAAGTATGAAGAAAGTTATATTTGCAAATGTTGAAAATATATACAAAGCTTGAAGACAAATTTTATATAATGAAATAAATGTGTAGAATTAAATCCGATGTTTTTATTTGCTATTAATTTTATAACTCACACCCGTTATTTTGGAAATTTTTCATGTTTTTTTTTTTTTTTTTTTTTTTTTTTTTTTTTTTTTTCAAATTTTTCTTAGAATTATTTTGTAGGGCTCTGTTTGGTCTATAAGCGTGCGTTAATGTCCTTCGAATCCCATTGGACTAGAAGCAAGTTATCGCTTTAGTATCAGGTAATAACAAACGTTAAGAAGATTAAATAGCTTCTTATTTAACACTTGAATGAACAGAAGTCACTCTTTGTGCAGCAGAAGAACCTCGCCTTGGAGGGCTCTATTTATATATTTCTAGTATGCCTTTATCCTAATTGGCTTTTGAAGATAATGTCTGTTAATTAGCTGCATATGATATAATATATTAGTCCAAGGGCGCATTTATACGTCTAATAGCTTTCGTATTTCCTCTGTGAAACATGTAACTTTCTGCCTCATAACGAAGGAAAGAGCATTAAAAACTCCGAACGTACTTATCATATAAATGATCTTGCACGCAAGGAAATTATTAACTGTCCTCCTTGTCCATCAGTTTGATATATACAGAAATCACTTTTTAAACTGAAATTATTTTCCACCCAACTGATCTGAGGTTTATCATTAGGCTTGATCAGCTTGCTTATGATTTAACAAGTGACTCCAAGTGCACATATATATATATATGAAATCCCAATTTAAAATCCCTAAGGGATAAATTGCTCTTGGCTTTTGCCGCGAACAGAATAGAACAATGAAATTGAAGGATGTATAGATTGACCCGGTACTATGCAGCATAGAATATTAATATTTGTTTGAATCATGTTTATTATTGCTTACAATAAATAATCAAAAGACACATCATGTGAAGTAAATGATTCAACACTTCAAACTCGAAAAGATACTGCATAAGTCTACTAGCTTTCATATTTTCTCAGTAAAGCATGTAAGTCTCTGACATATACCCAAGAAGACAGCATTAAAATTTTTGAACGTACTTCTCTTATACATGCTCTTGAAAAAAATGTTTAGCTGCCCTCGTTCTATGAGATTAATATGTATTAAAATCACTTTTTAAACTGAAATGATTTTCTAGACAATTGATTTGATATTTACCTAATTTTTATAGCATCTCTGTTTAAAAAATGATTTAAAGATGCAAGACATACGGATCCATTTCTCGTCAGACATATAAATTTCTGAGCCTAGAAGACAGTATATTTTGTAAACACCAGAAATAAAAATTACCTTTAGTTAAAGGCACAATTATAGCTTTATGTTTTCTTTCAACTTAGCCTAAATGCAATTTCATATAAGCTAATTACTACTCTATATATGAGCTAACAAACGACTCAAATGGTAGATTTTATTATAAAATTAATTTACATAGGGTACGAATTACAACTTATGTTATGATACGCTACCAGACATGACTTTTCGGATTCTGTTTGAAAAGATTGCTTCTTCATCTTGTTCCCCAATTTATGGAAGTCACTTTGAGTGTTCGGGGAATTGTGACCCAAGCTTATTTAGGTACGTTTTGTCTTTGAACTAAAAATTATCAAGTTTATAAATCTAAATTTATGCACTTAAACGCATTTCGTGTGGAGTACCTAATAAACCATATATAGCTTTTGTAAAGGATATTTGTAATGATTTATTACCTCTATTAGAAAAGTGTTACGATGTTCCTTAGTACTTTGTCTACCCTGAACGTAAAGGAACCTAGGAAACTGCTTAGCAACTTATCGCTGAGTTCGAGTATTTAACGATAGAGTTCAGAGAAGGGTTAAAATATTCTTTTATTCACTCAAAAAATAATAACATATGGTCTCTTCTTGGGCTTACAGGATAGCCTCTACTCGAGCTTCAAATTAAGATGAGAAAAATAAGAAACTAATTTAATACTAAGCTAAACTGAATTAGCCGAACAAATACCTAACATAGTTCGCCCTTCATTTAACCTAGCCAGTGATTCTCAAGAGGCACGTACAATACGGCCGAGCACCGTAGATTCAAGAACGAAGTAGCTAGAAGGAAAAGCACTGAGGACTATGCCACTGAGGACTTCTAAGCACTCTCTCTCGAAGTATGTTGTACTTTCCTTAAATACTCCTTCTAATTCCATTTGCATACAACGCACTACTAGAAACACATTCTGGTAGGACATAGTAGATGGGAAACGAGAATAGACAATAAAGCATATATAAATTTAAAATAACTGTTAGAAACTTAAGGTATCCTCTACAGTGTAATTACATCTCATTTGGACAATTTGAATAATTTGTTGGCTGTAATATAGTTTCGTTGGCTATGATGTAGTTAACGAGTCTAGATGTTGGTACAATAACAAAAGATAAGCCAAGCTGTATGTTTCAGGCATACGGCAATAAGTAAGTTTGGGTGAGCATACAATAAAAGTGAATTGTCCTTATCGGATTATTTCTCACTATTAGGTAAACGAAAATCATATAAATAATTAACTAAAAGGCTAATTTTTCATGTGGAAGTATATGGTCTTGTATAATATTCGTCCTAGCAAATTCCGATGATCCATAGGCCATTAATGGACGAAGCACTATATTGAGCACATAACGATACGATAATTTGGCCATTGAGAATATGATATCAGCATATTAGTTTAAATATGTTAAATATTTATACTGCACTAGACTGATGGATGGACTTGTGCGTTATATTCTTCAAAACCTCTCATGATATGCGTACGATACGCACTGCCTAAAGAGAGTTCCTTTCCCTTATTTTATCATACGTAATGATAATTAAAAATAAATAAGTAATTAAAAGTTACATGTAATTGAAATTCTTAAAATATTAACATACTGGTGTGTCAGATAAATAATAAATTTAAAAACTAAGGAAATACATTTTAGATTTCCGGGATTCAATGATCAGTAAAGAATGTACTTTTACATGACGAAATCAGATTTTTGAATTTGAAATACTGTGAAAGATCGCTTTTACTTAATTTTTTTAGATTGAATTATGTCCTGCTCCCCTTGTTGTAGTTAGCTCAATTAAGGGGCAAATAAAGACTAGAAAATAGTAAATTTTCACCAATTTTAAAACTTTTCTGTTTGAAACAAAGTACAAATTGCAGCATTTTTAGTAATAGCACACAAAAACAAATATTAACTTTTATTCCAATGCGAGTTCGGAACTTCTTTCAATGACACTCAACGTTGTGATCTTGCAAAAGAGCGTTAATATATTTATATACGCTGAGCTTAATAAATGCAATGACAATTAGTAATTAATAAATAAAAGGTTTCATGTACATCTTCGAATTCAGTGTGTAATTTATTTCTGTAATTCAATAGCTGTTTAAAATCATATACTTCGCACTGTGTTCCAGTCTCAAGTTTTCATCTAATACAGTACATAATAGGTAATTAGGCTTCGTGGCTAAGATTGCATGATTTAAAATATACGCATACATATAAATATTGAGTAATTAACAACGCATTTTTATACATACTGTGTCAACCATTGTAAAGTCCACGTAATATAATTTAAGATCAATTAGTAAACATAGATTTTTTATATCATCACAGTTCTTCGGTTTGAGCCTATGTAGACGCTTCTTCTAGAGCAAACACTGCCCGCAATTCCATCGTGAAGTTGACTAATTGTACTAAGAAAATCCCATCCTCTTTAGTTAGGATGAACTAAACCTAAATGTTTGAGAGTCTGGAAGAAGCAGAAGATTAATGAAATCTAGACAGTGTTCGCTTAATTGTTTTCGCTGTTTGAAGAGTTCACAATAAACTTAAAGAAAAAATAGTAAAAGGAAAGTGAACCCAATAGACATGAAGAAACTGTTCGCCGAAAAGGATATCCTAGGAAAGGAAATGTAGAACTATTTCAAACTGAAATTAGGAAACGTGAATACTTAACAGAACTCTGATAACTATTAAAAACTTGTACTAAACTGAAAATTTGAAAAAAACTCAATTTGTAATGCATGCATTAAGATCGTACATTTTTTAAAAAAGGAAAGAATACTATATACATAAAAATAACGCAGAAGAGTACATACATAAAAAAGCAAGTACATTATTGCTGATTTCTTGGAACAAGACTGAATTATTAAAGGTAATTCACCCTCTTTTAAAAAATCCGAGATAATTTGTGTATGATCGCATTTTGTCTCCTTCGTATGTAATGGATTATTTTAATCGCGAAAAACTAGTATATAAAATTTATGTTTAGATGAATAATTAATATTTTTAAAACGTAAAGATAATCTCCCTATGCTATCAAATAAGAACATATTTAGAAAAAAAAAATATAAAAGCAGATGGGGAGTTTAATATCAATGCCATTGTAAAAAACCACTGTAAACCATTGTAATAACATTATATGATTTAAACTATTTTATAGTCTTAATTACATGCAAATACAAACATATAGGGCAAAAAATATATAATTTTAATCCTAATTGTCACTTTAAATTCCAAAGCTGCTATCGTGAAGCTTTTAATCTAAAAGTACTTAAGCTGGAACCAACCCTTGAGGGACGTTTAGGTTTACCATTGAAAGAGATTGAAGAGAGTGTTAAAACTGTCTGCATAGCTTGGAATGGCAAGAAAGGAATTCGAAAATGAAGCCCACTGGTTGGCTGTAGAACCATGAAAGTCTAAATATTTAGTGTGTGGTGATAGACCAGTGCTTTATTCTCCCTTTTGGTTATTATGTAAGTAAATTGCTTCGGATTTAACCAAAAAAATCAAAATTATGAAATCATAATGTTTTGTATCTGAAAGCCAAGGAAACAGGAAATAGTAAGAATAACAATTAAAAGTCTTTACCCAGAATCAGCGATATCTGAGTCAATGTTCTTTCCCCCTATACCTTATACCTCGTGTCAAATATCATTATTAAATGGCTGTAGCTAGGTATTTTTTATTTCTTTTACTTTTCTTATTGATTGTTCATATGTTTTGATCCCTACATAATCATATCTAAGCATAAGTGCCAACATGTATAACTGCAATTTGTCTATGATGTTATGCGGTTTTGAATTTGGCTTTTTCTGATTCTCTGAAGGTCTTCCACACTAATTGTGATTCAATCTTCTACTACGCATCACGTGCTCTTACTGCGAGCTTACTATTATCATACCATGTGTTGTTAGATCCACAGCGCTCATGTTACTATTTTAGCACATCATAAGCCTAGAATTTACCTATTAATTGCATTTAAATTCCCTTTGGCTAATATTATAGGTAGGGGCAAACTCGGGCGGTATCCAGTGTATAACATAATTGTAAACTAGTTATTTTATTAATCTGTATTTTATTAATAAACAAAATAAGAACAAAATAGGGCGTTAGAATATGGGTAGGATTAGAAACTGAAATGAGCATATATTTCTTTATTTAAAGCAGGTAAATAAAGAAAAACTTGGCATATCTCAAAATGCATTCATTTAATAAAAATAATTCGAATTATCTATTTTAGCACGCATAACATAGTTTTTATTTTAAGCATATGGAAACTATTTTCCTACATATATAATTAAAAAATTAATTAATATATTAACAGACAGCTCCGTCGCACTAACAATATTTCATAACCTGAAGAAAACTGCATATTTATAAGCATAGTTAATATTTCCTAAACGCATTATGTTTAGAAAAAGTTATAAGATATTTTCCCCGCCTTTGCGTGAATTGTTTCAAAATTATAAGAACGATGAATTTGACATCGAAGATAAAGAATGTAATGGAAGAATGAAAGTGTAAGAAGGCACGGAATTGAAAGCATTATTGAATGGAGAGATTCATGATAAACACAAGTAGAACTTGCACTTATATTACGAATGATTCAACAAGCAATTTCACATCGTTTAAAGTCACTGTTAATGATTCGAAACTAAGGAAATTGGGTTCCATGTGAACTGAAACCGAGAAACGTTGAACGTTAAATTTTTACAAGAAAAATGCTGCGTGCCAGACATAAACGAAAGGGTTACCGGTGGTAAAACTGGATCCACTACGATATCCCAGAGAAGAAGATATCATGGGGACCTCCTGGCCATGCTTCAATATTGACAGCCAAGAGTATCATGGAAAATATCATATTGCATATATGGTGGGATCAGCCTGGTATCATGTATTATGAGTAACATTGCTATCTACCGAACACAACTGATGAGATATAGGCGAGCAAAGAAAGATGTGCCCACCACTACTCCAGACATGTTAAAATTATTCTCCTGAATGATAACGCTCATCCACTTGTTGCGGCGCCGGTCAGAACCTACTTGGAAACATTCAAATGCTGCCACAAAGATGGGAAAAGGTAATGGCTAGCGATGGATAATACCTTGAGTAAAACATAACGTACTAATAAATGCTCAATTTTTGATAAAAACACAGCTTAGTCTTATTTGTACTCCCGATATAAAAGAAGTTTATTTGGCCACATTAAAGGAAATGAAATCTTAATTCAGATCCATATAATCCCCTTCCGTAGATCCACATAATTCGGCTTGGTATTCAGAATTTACTCATGTGCAAATGAAAATGCTTAATCATTCTTCCTTATATTTACCTTGTTAACCTGTTTTCAAATATTTCACTTTTCTTTGTTAGATTTTTTTCCATTAATTTTCAAGACGAGCATCTATCATCTGACACTACAATATTAATTTTTGGAAAATATGTTTCCATTTCATTAATACAAAATGAGGTATTTTAAAATTTAGTCGTTTTACTTTTATTACGTGTTTTTTCAGAAGTAATAAGGTCTGAAATGCTACTAAATTAATCCAAGTAAAATATTTAAATTTCATGCACATTAGTCTAATTACACAACAGTGAACAAACAGTATTGGAAATTTCAACTGATCCACATATGTACTGATGAATTTTTTTATGCTGGTTATATTTTCATTATTACCCGTTGTAAACTTCCTTTCATTCCCATAAAACTATCAAATGCAAAGTTAACGTTCCGAACTGAAATTTCGCTTGCAAATTTGCAAGCTTAGATGAAAGAACACGCAAAAATGACAGCCACCCAAAAAAAACTTCTCCTTTGTCTGAAGAGGTCTAAAATTAGGGGAAAAAATTAAACAAATACATGTTTCATGTTAACCATGCCTTAAAGAAAAAAATGTTAAAAATTCTCCGAATGTATAATTAGCGTACAATACGTACGTAACTTACGTACAATTAACGTGCAACGTATAATTTTGAAAATACATTTTACTAAAATCTTCAGAAACCTCTTTGCGAAAACTGCATTGATTAAACTAAAAATTATTTATTTAGGGGAAAATATATAATAGAAGACTATTTTAGTTTAAGAAATACTTATATTACTTAAAATTCCTTTATGTTTTCAAGAAAAAAATAATTTATTGTAATTTATTACACGATTAACTTATGTATTAATGTATGTAATGTAATTATTACATAATTAATTTTCACAAACTATTGCACAATTAACTGTTTAATTAATGAAGGTTCTCATCCAGTATAGACCTTTATTGAATCAATACCTTTTGGTGACATGATAAAGAATAATTACGAAGAATAACGAAGTTATTTTGAGTCAAGTAGCTACGCGAAAAAGGTAACGAGTTTTAGATAGCTTCTCAGAAATAATTCTCTTAAATCTCTTGTTTCTTAAAACGGATTACATAGTTTCCTCTAATAGTAAGTATGTCGCAAGCAAAGCAATCTTTTCAAGGATAGAATCTAAATTAACTAAAGCTTCAGCAAAATATTTCTACTGGAAACATTCTTGTTCATAAAGATAACGTATTCTTGTTTGGAGTGGAACTCATAGTTAAGGTGTCGTTGAAGTTGAAGGTATTGTAAGTCTTAAGAGGGGTAGTCAGCAAATAAGTAGGTTGAAAATAATGCAGTTTAAAACTTAAGAATATGCGCCAAAAAAGTACTAATTCCGAAGGAAACATTTTAGCATGAGCAGTAGAATACGATTAATTTGCTAGGAGCTCTGTTCCTTCAAAGATAAAATATAATGTATAACAATTAAAAATACTGGAATTAAATAAAGCAAGCAAAGCTTAATAGTAATTAAGTTCGAAAAGAATGAATGATATTTACGTGGAAAAAAGAGCGCATCATAGCTGTATTGAGAAAATAATTTTTGTATGAATCTCATAAAAGTTACATGAGAGTAATGTCAAATCATTCTTTTTATGTTTCGATCATTATATTAAAGTTATTTTTTAATTTCGTACTAATTCAGTCAATTTTGTTAAACACATTTACCATAAATGCACAGCTATTTTATAGCTAATTATAGATTAAAATACAGCTATTAATAGATAATTTTACAACTATTTTCTACTACAATATCATTATATACTAGTATATACCTAAATTTTTCCAAGAATGAGAGTATAATATGTTGTAAACACTTTTCTGCTTTAGTTAAATGTATTAGAGTAAAACTGCTAGAAAACACGTTAAAACAATTTAAAATTTACTAAGCTTAATATATAGACCTATATTTTATCAATTCAGAATCCAGAATGCTCTTTCTTCTTAACGACAGGAAGACGAGTATATAAATTTCTTTGCGTTGTGCGTTCAAAAATAAGGGTTTTCGTCGCAAGGAATATTGTTATGCACTCGAAATTTTTTTAATTACACATGTATGGCAAGGACGAAACACGATGTCTGAGCAGTTGGGAAGTGGGTAAAAGAAACTAATTCCGCCCTGAAGAGTGAGCATTATTTCGCTATCTTTTCAATTATTCATTTTTTCCGTAATTTTTCTGTGATATTTCTATAAATGTTTTGAATTTATATTTTTTGCATCTCAATTTAATTTTCTTTTTCAAAACTTAGCTGGTGCCTGTGGGCAATTTTTTCCATGTGCCACTTTTTCTTTTACAATACACCAAAATTATTTTTAAAAATAAATTTTACTTTTCCATTTGGTTTTTAAAAAATAAATTTTACTTTTCCTTTTGGTTTTTAAAAAATAATAATTTTACTTTTCCTTTTGGATTTTATAAAATCAATTAAAATATTTTACCTTGTAGAGACATTATGTTGTTTTGAAGCAGGAGATGTGAAAAATGAGCAATGCCCTCGCCGGGACTAGAACAACGGACCTCTCGAATTCGCGTCGAGCGTGCTGACCACTACGCTACAAAGGCATGCTAAGAAGGCGGGAGAAATACCTTATATATTACCTCTTTAAAGGACGACTGGGGATTAGGCAACACAATCGCCAAATTTTGGAGGTGGAGAATTATCATCCGCCACCCTTTCAGTTCGGGCGCCACTGTACAGACATTAGGTTATTTGGAAGCAGGAGATGTGAAAATGAGCAATGCCCTCGCCGGGACTCGAACCACGGACCTCTGGAATTCCCGTCCAGCGTGCTAACTACTACACTACGAAGGCATGCTAAAACGGCGGGGGAAATACCTTATAACCCTTTGGTTTTTATTAAAGAAATTTTTTAATTTTACTTTCTTCATTTTCCTATGATGAATTTGTAGATTGAAGTTTATGTTTTTCAAATTGTAATTCTTAGTTTTCTTTATTGGCGTTCTTAATTTTTACTTTATTGGAATTTTCGACATGAGTATTCCCATTTCATCCGTTAGAAAAAAGAAAGAGAATTTTTCTCATTTAAATTTTGTCTCTCAATGTTGTACTGCATATTATTGAGCACAAATAAGATGTAAATATAGTATATTAATTTTATTATTTCGTCTCTGTTTTAAGCATGCATTAATATGAATTTATGCAGCGTATAAGTGCAATCAATAATACTTAATGAAAATGTAAAACTAGTCAAGTTACATGCATCACATGTTAAACAAGACTCTGACAAAAATATAACTCTTGTAACTGCTCTGTCTCGGAATAAGCCTAGTTTTATGGCAACTACTTCTCTAATTTATCATCTGTATTCCAATCAGGTAAATACGTGAGAAGCATTTGAGAAATCCCTTCGACACGTAAAGCATGATTCAATGTCTGAACAAGCTTGCTTTTTGACGTATCCACGTTCGAATTTGGTTTATTAATACTGATCAGAGAAAAAATATATAACAAGATTTTAAGAAACGTAAGGTTAGAAAAACACAACCAGTGTTATAACAGCTAAAAAAACAAACCTATGAATATTTTCAGATGGTATCTCAGCGTGTTTCACATATATGAGCACTTGATTTCGTAAGTCGCTCGTCTTTCGTAAGTCTCATTGCGTTTTCGCAGTATGGAAATTTTTAAGGATCTATGAGAACATTGTAATAAGACAAAAACTTAGTTAGCAAGCGATCCCATATGAAAAAGAGACATTTAAATTAATTTGGTGGTGATGTGGTGTATTTAATTACGATAAAGTACACTAGGGCTATCTGTCTAAGAGGATGGATGCCTTCGTGGAGGACTTTTTAAGGGAAACTGACTCGTATACACGTTACACATGGGGAAAACCACGAAAACGCCCACGCAGCCAGCCCGTTTGCGGGATTCGAACCTCGGACCGAACTACCAGTGTTCAGCGACTTTTCCGCTCGGCCGCTTCCAAATTAATTTGGCATTAGAAGCCAAAAATAAGCGAAACGACCAAATAAAATTTTAATTTTCTTTTCTTTTACAGTTGTTAGGATAATAAACATAATTAAAATTAATAGCTCCAACACTAAAAATTTAAATCCTTGTTGTTGGATACAAAAGAACTTAGAAGCCGTAAAATGCTATATTTATGCTACATTTATCTACATTTATAAGCAACTAATTGTTAAATGAAATTATCTTAGATCAAATTCAGAATTTAACAAATACACAATTAATATTATCTGATGGATAACTTTTAGCATTATTCAAAATATTTGCATGTATGAAAGGTATATCGTACTGAAATTTGAGGTCATTATGCATAATAAATGGCATCAGAAAATTATTTTATTAATTATTCTAATGTTATACGTGCTTGTAAAAATCATAATGTGGCCTCCGCAATTAAAAAAAGTATATTCCATTAATAATCTTAGTGTTACAGAAAAGCAAGAAAATATTATTTTACTATAGTTACACTATTTTAATACTTTAAAATACATTTAAAAACCAAATAATTTGCATGCATTCTGAAACCTTCATATTGAAGTTTAATACCTCAGAATAGGTTTTACGGTATTTCTTTATCTTTTCTTTATCTTTTTAAAAATAAAATGGTATAGGCAGAAGAAAGAAGCAAATCACCATTTACATGACTGAAGTATTTAATAAAACTGTAAAAGAAAATGGTAACCTAACATAAATTTATATTTCTCTGATTAATAATCCAATGAGCAAAATTATTTTTAAATGTTTGTGGGTATTTATTTTATTTACTTAACAGTAGCACACCAGCGGCTAAGCGGTAAAGTTCCTAAACAGTGGAAGTTTGGTCCGAGGTTCGAATCCCGCGAACGCGCTGGCTGCATGGGTATTTTCATTTTTTCCTCATGTGTAACGTATTAATATGAGTCAGCTTCCCTTAGAACGTCCTCCATCAAGGCATTCCTCCTTTCCTTTTAGTGCACTAGGGTGGAACACGTAAATAATAATAAATACTTGACAGTTATTTTTACGCTTAAGCGACTTTCCTGTCGCTCTTGCTTTCAGTTCACACTTTCTTGCCAGAATTCAAATTGTTTAGCACACGTATATTCAAATAAAGTAGAAAGAAATTAGTATTTACGGGTAAAGCTTTTATAAGGTGAAATCAGAGCGTGCTCTACCTGCATGAAGGCCACGTTGCTATCCTTGGATTCGTAGCGATTAGAAGTCTATGGAGTTGAGCTTTCTTATGATTAAGCTTGTTTACAACGGCTTTTTGAGTCAGAGCCAGTCTGCTGTTTATTAAACTGTGCAGCTGTTAGACTATTTTAACTTCATTTAATTTTAAGTTATTATATATTAGATTCATATTTAATTCATTAAATAGTTCATATTATTATTTTCTGCAAATAAAAACATCTATGGAAGTAGGCTACCTATTTAATAAAATCATTTAACGTGACATTTTAAACATTATTCTACTTGCAGAAATCTAATCTTTCATCTCACAGCTTTCTATGTTTATATTATTTATTGTATCGTTATTCGAAATCTGTGAATTAAACAGATTTCGAGCCGTAAGTATAGTAGATTTGATCATTTTTTCAAATATAACTTATCTAAGGATTGAACGCCTGGTTAGTTGAATACGTAATTATCTAAAATGGATGATATCAGATGAAATATTAGAGAAATATCAGGTCAACATAAAGCTACTGAAAATGAATTATATCAGACAAATATATTACAAAGACCATAATTTGAAATAAATGCATATTTTTTCCACAGAAATAAAGTAAAACAGTTGTGATCGATTCAGAGAAATTTTAAGCGATGCAAAAGACAATTTCGCTGTAGGGTAAAGATAATCTTACTTTTGGAAGTTTTTTGTAACTGTAAAGGGGTGAAAAAATCTCTTTTCTAGCTCATGCAGAAGTTTTCAAAATATGGCAGAAAGAAATAAAGTACTATTATTCACTTCTAAATATTGTTATAAATGTTGAATGTATGTAAATAATTTTAGTGAAATTAGATGTAACTTATAATATCTTTCGTATTATATAGCATTAAAGGCCTAAAAAATGCGAAGCATCGCCAAAACAACAGGGCTGCAGGGGTAAATTCATTTAAAATTGAGGTAAACGGCTATGGTTTCGGCGATGGTAAATAACTACGGTAAATGGAGTTGGCGATGTTTGCCGACTGATTTGCTCGCTATATTTGGCGAGAAATCATCAAAAATGGCTAAACTCGGCGACCACTTGGAGGCATTTTGGTTTGATCTCTATGCAATTGTAACTGTACCGAGACCTGCGTAACTGTAAACGTAACTGTAGCTATGCCCTTCCAGCAATTTTGAGAAATCGAAGATACTGAAAATTTCTCAGCAGTCGAGGAAAAACTATATAAGATCGGAGAGAAACTGAGTTTTCAGTTGGGTTCAGAGTTTAGCTGAAAGAATTGAGAGATCGTCGCGCGAGCTTACGCATTTGAAGCTTTTGTACTGCATTATGCCGCCTAGAATGCATACGGGTTAGAGGAGGAATGTGATACAAAGGGCCCGGCTTCGAATCCCGGAGAAGGAATGGTTGTAACTGTCCGTCCCTTCATAGAAGGCAAAGGTGGTCCGCCTATTAAGGTGCCTCCATAATAAAGTGACCACCGCTTCTGGCCTTAGTAGTGACCAAATTCTATTCCGGCATTGGAAAAAAAAATATATTACCTTGTGTTTAACGTTCTCAGTAGTTTAAATCGGTAACTACTGATTGTGAATGAGCAGACCTGTATGTGTAATTTTGTGAAAAGTTCTAAAATTGTAAAGTGCTTCTTATTGGAGAATAAATTTCATAAAAGCTATTATCGGTTTTGTGTATATTCAACCCGTTACGAACGGTAGTACGCATGCAGTAGTATGCATTAATTAATACTTTAATATTAACCTAATTTTTTGTCTTTATTTACTTAACTTGGTGAACTTTTTAAAAGAGAAATATTTTGATAATAATACAGTTAGTGATTCATACAACGTTTTTTACGTTTGTTTAGGGATGTAAAATTTTAATTCTGCAATATTTTAAAACTTGTAGAGTTATTAGTTTTTTTTTTTACTTTATTTTATTTTTTAAAAAGGCAGAATATGAGGAAAATGTAAAATGCCCTCGCGAAACTCGAACCCGGATCTCTCGATTAGACCTACAGTTACACCACGGAGGCATGCCAGAATGAGGAAGAAAATATTTAATAAACTACATAATTTTTAAATATTTACGGGAAATGTGTTTCTGGTTATTCTTGAGAGCCAGAAAGTAGAAAACGAAGCATACAAAAATTTTCATATTCACCATTAAGCTTTACTTTTCTTATGATTTTGAATATTAATAACTCGAAAAAGTAGTGTTAGAAGTTTCGCAGTCAAATTATGCAAAGGGATAGAAATGTGTTTAATTTATTACCCTAATTGTATACTATAGCAATTAATGGAACACGTTACTAGGGAATTAAAATTACACTTAAGTGATTAGTTTTATGATTCTGATCGGCAGCACATTTTGCTATAATATTTATTAAAGATTTTAGGTCTTGTTCATTTTTAATAGTTTCTAATAACTTTTTGGTGGGCAAAATTGTTAAATGAAATAATAAAGACTCTTTGAGAAATCAGTCAAACAATAATGAAAATCAACAATGCTGTTTACTTATTAACCGGCAGTTATGATGTGATTGATTCAATTCCATGAAGCAAGTAATTGTTGTTTGGCATGGTCATAAAGATTTTAGACATAGGTTTTCCATACATTTATTTGCCTAAGACGTCAAAATAAAGAATTACATGCGATTGGTTAAATCCTTTTTGCAATAAAACTGTTCTTTTATATGTTCCTGTATAGCTTTGGTACTGACCTCACATACATTTATAAACAATGGCTTAAAATATAAAATTTTTAAATTGAGATGTTTCATGATTTAGGTATCTAAATACCAATTTAGTTGGATTTTTATCCCAACATGAACGTTAGCCCGAATGGGCTAATAGCCTCGAAACGGGATTTTGCAACGGCCATTATAAACAGCTGTACCACTTTTCAAATTGTTGCTAGCAAATATTATCGTCCTGTATTACTTTTAAAGTAATTAAATAATGAAGAATCTACATGTATGTATATATGTTCCTCGCATTGTAAAAAACAGTACCTACCTCAGAGCCATCAAATTTTGCGTAACGTAGTCCTCCACCCGAACATGTTCACCTGGATGACCGATTTTGAATTTTGTATTTCATAGTCTGTAAAATTTTAATGAATTTGTGATTCCCAAACTCGGAGATTTAAAAGAAAGCATTGGCAACACTGTACGAAAAAAAAAAAAAAAATATAACTAGCGCTTGAGACTGTATATCGGAAATTCTAAAGGTATGCTATTTTTGAATAATTTTTGATTTTGCCGTTGAACTGAATTTGTGTTGCGTAAGGGCGAAGAACATGATATTTAATAAATAAAGTTAGCACACAAAACGTTAATAATAAAAATACAAAAATAAAAGTTTTAATAACCGTCTTGCTAAGTAAACTGAACATTGATGAACTGAGGAAAGACTGAAAGAAGTAGAAAAATGTGTGCCAACACTTAACACTGCGTTCTGAATTCTAAACATATGCTGCTATGCTGCTTTTAAAATTCTGCGATTTTGCTCTTGAATTGTTCAAAGGCGAAGAAAAAGATACTTAGTAATAAAGCTAAAAACACAAAAAGAATCTTGTTAACAGAAGTGAATGCAACAGCAGTGTGGTAGACTACGAGCTCAGTGAGAGAGTTAAACTTGACAAATCCTTTTGCGCGATCATTAAAATCTGAAAAGTTTCACATACTTTTATTTTTCATATAATAATAAAGATTTAATCTGATCAATAAATAATAATGACAAATGTTTTTATTTATGCAAATAATTGTGCATTTCTGTCTAAGATACTTGATTCTAATCAGTCTTCAGAGAGCTTTTTCTCCTACATCTGTATGTTTTTATATGCAGCAAACATTTTATTATTATTTAGTCGAAATTCAGCTGCACCCAAATCACTGAGGCGATAAAATAATTTTTTGATCATCTTTCTTTCCTTTTTTTTAAATTTTGAATTTATTTTGGAATAAATGCATTTATCACGCAAATAAATGATTTTAACTAGCTTGACCTTTACGTATCTCTATTCATTGATGGTTAATATGTTCTGCTGTTGAAGATTTAACTTAATTCAGTTTGAATATTTAATATCTTATTAATTTTCCATTAAATTATAAAAAAAAAAAAAATTGATGCACTTCGAGGGGAAATTTGACTTTGAAAATGAGGAAAATCAGATGTATATATCTAAAATTTATACTATTCCAGAAATGTTTTCTGAACCTGAAAACTAACATTTATTTATTAGATATTATGAATATGTTTCTATCATGCTTTTATTAAGTTGTATATTTTCTAAATATGTCACGTAAGTCAAATAATTAGTATTAATCTTACGTTTTTAACTTGTATCTATGGGGCATAGGTTTAAAAAATCAGAATTGAATTGCGGATGCGTTATATTTCTTTTCTATTATTTTAACAAAGGAAAGATATTTTTAAATTAAAGTTATTCAGAATATTTTTTAAATATTCTTATTGTTAAAAATGATAATCAAAATAAAAATTGGCTATTTAAATCTTCTTCCTTCTGAATGAAAACAAGGCTGATTATGGGTAAAATTGTTGATACTGGATTTGGGTAGTTTATTTTTGTCTATTCTTCTACAAAAAAATCTTGAGAATTAAAAAATAATGAGAATTGCTACAAGATTTCGGAGACGAAAATTGCTTCCTTATACTTTCTTTGCGCAATTTATTTCCAATGTGATAGTGACACTCTCTCTGGGGACCAGACGCTTGATTGGGCCACGCTTCGTTCTCAGAATTCTATTTCCCCCAATTGTCTTTGAACCAACGTCTGTATGTGTCTCATTAGCAGCGAGACTGTTTTGGATTGCGCCGTCTGAGTACCCTTCATTGTGCTTGGGATGGCTGTATCTCTGATGCTTGGTTGTCCATTACCAAACGCTGCAGCAGAAAATTTTGCCGCTGGACAGAAACTCCAAGTTTGCTTGCATAGAGAATATAGGCTGACAATAAATAGTTAACAAGCTTGGATCTCACAGCGAAAATGGCGGCGGAATAAGAAAGAATCTTCTGCTTAGATATTTCTAAGCATTCTTGGAATTTTCTTGATTAAATCCAACAAACTATAAGTATATTCACGAATAAAATAGATTTCTTTTGAATGAAATAAAAAATTCCTTTTAAATGTTTAAAGCTGTAAATAATTCAGTATAGAAATAGCGAATAAAGATATACTGAATTTCGCTGTTGTGCTCGGCTTCAGATTTCATTATTGCAAATTCAGTTACTTCAAAGATCCCCCCAGAGCAAGATAAAAATTAACCCAAAAAATTGAAAATTCTAAAGTTAGGTATTCCGATTAATTTTTCTTGTGCTGGAGTCCAGCTTTTTTCATTTTTTTTTTATTCTAACGGTTCCGTTTGTTTGATTTTGTGATTACTGCAAAGCCTCAAGGGCTATCTCCGTATGGAGTGGGATGCTTTCGTGTAGGACTTTATGAAGGAAATTGGCTCCTATACACGTTACGCATGGGAAAAACCACGAAAACGCCCATGCAGCCAGCCCGTTAGCGGGATTTGAGCCTGGGACAAACTACCAGTATTCAGAGATTCTATCGCTCGGCCGCTTTTTGCTGGGCCCTTTTCTATAGTGAGTATGAAACTTTTCCTACTATAAGTGTAGGAACCGGATGGCCATATTAAAATGCAGATTCTCCGAAGTTACTTTTTTTTAAAATTTTAAACTGTCAAAACATGAATATTTTCGTTATTTTAAAACACTTCTGCAATTCGAAGTATATGACTACGACCAATGATTGCGAAAATAAGTAAGCGGTAAGAAAGTGGGTAAGAAAGAGGGTAGATATATATACATATGTATATTTATATATCTATACTTTCGATACTGGTGGTTGCAATAAAAACAAAAATGCACAGCTTGGAGTTCCATATACAAAATTTCAACTTGCTATAGCTAATCGTTTTTCAATCTGCAAAACTCCCGCAAAAAATCAATTTTTAATTCATTTTAAATCCATTTTAGAATCTGTTTTGGAGTAAATATTCCCTTATTCTGTCAGTACGTATAGAAATCAAGTAAAAAACTAGTCTCAACGATTTGAAACGATTTCGAAATTTATTTTTAAACTTGACGGAACAGTCACTTTTTACTGAATTCTATACAGCGCATGTACTTCGATTCATCTAATTGAAACTATACTTTCTTAGGCTTAACCCATTTTACCAAAAACCTTTTTTTGGCATAATAATTCTTATTTGAGAAAAAGAAGAAACACCTTCGCATTTATTAATTATTGTTAATTGATCGGAACTTGGTTTGCTCCCCTTGGAAAGTCAACTAATTTTCGGTCAATGACGATAATTACTTGGTTTGTTTACTACATTTTCAATTTTAAGTATACCTTTCTAAAATTTTCCATTTTCAATTTTTTCTACATTCATTTTGTTCTTTCCATTTAAAAAAAATCAAGGTTCATTTTTAAAAAATGCTTATAAGCTGTAGAGCTATTAATTTTTTTTTCGAAGCAGGAA
Organism: Stegodyphus dumicola; assembly: GCF_044657685.1. Taxonomy (NCBI): domain Eukaryota; kingdom Metazoa; phylum Arthropoda; class Arachnida; order Araneae; family Eresidae; genus Stegodyphus; species Stegodyphus dumicola. The sequence continues at coordinate 88,510,399 of NC_140772.1, read as the reverse complement.
AGATGAAAACTTAGCAACGGCTTCGCCGGGAGTCGAACCACGGATCTCCGGAAAAGCGGCCCAACGAGCAGGAGAAATACCTTATAAAGTTACTTCATTTCAGTAGATTTCTACCTTTATCAAAGGAGATAATATACTAAATAATCCATTATTAAGTAAATTATATGACAAAAATATGTAAATAATAGTTATAGTTTAAATTAACGGCGACACTTTAATTCTCTCTCTTTGTTTTAAAAATCGTAATAACTTCTCTGCTCAATTTCTAGATCATTCCATGTTGCATGGCATGCGCAATGCTGATGAGGTAACTCTGAGAACTGAAACCTTTCTAACGTAAACCAAAACCAGCCTTTTTCTTAACAGACTGTCATATTGGATAAATGCGCAGTTAGCTTGCAGCTCTGTTGCCGTTTGGACTCTGTTTCATTCCACTATGCTTTGTCGTGCTGATAACTGCGCCGTTTTTTAAAACGTCATACTCTATTTAAAATTGTGGTTCAAGTATTATGCTCATAATCATGTGTAGTGAAATATACCTTTTCAGTAATTAGTTCGTGTCCAGTAATAAAGATTATGTTCAGTCGATCTATTAGTTTCTCTTTCGAGTGTCATCTTTCTAATTATGCAACAGTCTTTCCAAGTTATTATCACACGCACACACACACACATATATATGTATAGGGTGATTCTAAATAACTTTTACAAATTAGAGGATGACAGTAATCATCCAGATGAGCAACAATTACCATAGAACATACGGTCGCATTCCACTCTGAGAGACAAAAAAGAAGAATATTAGAATTTCAATCTGAACTTAAACAGTGTTGGGAGAGCGAATGAACGAGACCAAATGTTACACAATCAGTTTAGTGGTAATCTCACAGAGAGTGCACAAAACGGATAAAACGGAAAAACTTTGCGTTCGAGTGTTAATTAGAGCTCAGACTTTAATGGCTGAAACTCAAATGCACATCTTTGGTTGGCAAGGTCTTAACCTCGCAAACGATTGCAGCAAGTTAATTATGTAATCAAAGGCTGGATATTATCAACTAACTCCAACGTCCGCTGCATGCCGAGATCAGCATGAAAAAGCTCATGTTGCGGTCCGGCTGTCAGAACTTCGTATCCCATAGAAGGACGCTTCAAGCGAGGTAAATCCAGGAAGACAGGATAGAAGATGGCTAAGAGAAAAACAACTGGTACCTTGATACTTGATATCAATATTCCCCTAATAATTTATATAATTAACTTGTTGCAATCGTTTGCGAGGTTGACACATTGCCAACCAAAGATGTGCATTTGAGTGTTAGCCATCACTCAGCTCTAGTTAACACTCGAACGCTAAGTTTTCGGTTTTATCCGTTTTGTGCAGTCTCTGTGAGTTTATCACTAAACTGATTGTGCAACATTTGGACTCGGTCATTCGCTCTCCCAACACTGTTTAAATTCAGATTGGAGTTCTAATATTCATCTTTTCTGCCTCTCAGAGTGGAATGCGATCCTATGCTCTATGGAATTATTGGTCATCTTGATGAGTACTATTACCCCTCTTAATTTGTAAAAGTAATTTAGAATCACCCTGTATATATATATTGTTCAAAAGCAGTTACGAAAATCGGTTATAAAGCCAGTTAGGACACTACAGAAGAAAGCTTAGTTTTTATTAAAACATATTCCATCATGTTATTGATTTCCCCGTTTCCTTGAAAACTTCTGATTTATATTTGGCTTAGAAGGTTAATGCTTCATTTTGTTCTTTTAATTGTATTATGTTACATTATTTCATCGCATTTAACTTATTTCTTTCATTACAATTGTTCTCCTGATCCAATTTCAAGCAACTGTAGCATTTAATTTTTTTTTAATATTTTTTTATATAATTTGAGAATATTCTCACAAGAAAATATTTTACTTATTTTTAAACATCTTACCTGATTTTTTATTGGCATATTTAGAATAAATATTCAACATAACTATCCAGTTTAAACATAGTTCTGAGCAGAAATATACATGTTGAATAATAAGAAAATTCTGTTAACAAATTTCGGATATTTTCCTAAAGATGTTAATTTTAGAAATTATTTCACGTAATCACATTATACATACATTTCCGGAGGGAAAAATTAGCCAAATTTACCCTCAAAATTAATTAAATGAATATTAAAAGTATTCTTTGAAACACTTTCAGTAAGCGCACAAAATCCAAACCACGCATTTTTCTTCTTGTAGAATTATTCAAGAGAGTTTCAAAACACGGAAAACATTAAAAATTAGCTTCCTTAAATCTTCGCCCGATTTCACTTCAAGTCTTTATCGTATTCTTTTCCGTGCTTCATCTGAAACGTTAATTGAATATTAATTACTCGAGGCTTCGCTATTTTCGTGCTGAAGAAAGATGAAAGAGTCTGTAGGAAATATATATAAAGAGATATTTCTTTTTTTTTTTTTTCGTACATTTTCCTCTTTAAAAGAAGCTTGATCATTGAATGAAGGTTTCTTATTAAAAAAAATTTCCTTATTTCAATTTTTTATCGTGCATTAATATATTCAAAGAATATTGAAAAGAAATTTGCTGGGAAATATTGAAATAGTTTGATTTTTATTTGCCAGGAGCAGTTAATGTAAAAAGTAACGAAGGTAAAGTGTTAGTTTAAAAAAAAGAGTATTCTTTTTCTTTGGAATTCCTCGACTGTGTACTATTCATAGGCAAAATCCCTGTCTAATTGCACCGTACTCTTTTAACGTATTTTAAAATTATGTTCTTATTGAAGGTGAATAAGCCATTTTCGTATTATATTAAGCTATATACAGTCACATGCAAAAGTTTAAGACCAGTCGCTGTTTTCCTGTATTTTAACAGTGTGTGTGTGTGTGTGTATATTTAATTATGGCAAAACACACTAGGGCTGTCTGCCTAAAGGGAGGGATGCCTTCGTGGAGGACTTTCTAAGGGAAACTGGCTCGTATACACGTTACACATGGGGAAAACTACGAAAACGCCCATGCAGCCAGACCGTTCGCGGGATTCGAACCTCGGACCGAACTACCAGTGTTCAGTGATTTTACCGCTCGGCCGCTGGTGGGCGTATTTTAACAGAATGCACCATTTTCGCTCGTGATTGCGTTATCTCATTGCATAAAACGCTTTCTACTGCTATAAATATAACGTGGTCTCGTTTATCAGTAGTTCGTTATTGGATTTTTGCGTACACAGTGTTGTATAATTCTTGTAATGGGTAAAAGACATTCACTTACTGTTGAAAAACGGGCAAAAATAGTGGTCTTGCATGAAGTTGGTTTTTCTAAACGTGAAATAAGTTTGAAGGTAAATATCAGCAAGACAGGCATGCATCAACATATCAGTAATTCAAAATTTCGGGAAATTATACTGATTTTAAGAGAAGCGGTCGCCGAAGAAAAACTTGTGCACGAGATGATCGTGTGATAAGAAGGATGATCACTCGATGTCCAACAACCTCCTGCAATAAATTAGAGTTGCTGTGGCTGCAAAGGGTATCAACGTGAGTTCGAGTACTATTTCAAGACGTTTGACTATAGATTATGGTTTATTTTCTTAAAAACCTGTGTAAAAGTGCAGAATAGACTGCATCAACAAAGTTCAGAAGGCGGAGCTGTGTGTCGTCCATAAATGGGTGGGACTAAGCTTGTGACATCACAATGTATTCTCGCATTTACACTACGCGTACTTTCTATTTTCTCTTAAAAATACAATAATAAATTGTTTGTTATTGTAAATTAATATTAAATTCTTTACTTTAAATTTACATTTATAACATTTAAGCTTAGGCGTTACTGATAATAAGTATAATAAATTGTTTATATTTAAAATTACCATGATACAGTGAGCAAATTCTACCAATTATTAAAACGATAAACGTCTCTAATACTTGTACAGCTTCAATATTTTCAAATACTTTTATTAAAGCATTAATACAAATAAAAAAAGATTTTTAAAATTTAAATTCATATTGCCGAACATTTCAATTTTATAATTTTAAAAAATTACCTTCATTATACGTAACGACGTAATTCCTTACACACCAATAATTAGACAATTTTCATTATTTTCTAAAAATTTTTAACTTTTCATAAATAAAAAAGAAGAATATTTTTTATTGCATGTGAACATCATTGCACAGCTTTCATATCAGTTTCTAAAATTCCTAAATCACGTCATATTCTCTGTAGGCATACTAGAATTCTACGCATTAATTAATAAAAAAATCTAATTTCTCAGAATGGAAGAAAATAATATAAGAAAATAAATACTACAATCTTGGAACACTAAGCAATGCTTCACATACGCACGCACACACATATTATCAATGAACTCATATTATCAAGTGCAATTACGATACCAAACACTGCGTATTAAAATATGAGGTAAACGTTACTTAAAGGGTCAAGTTTACAGTTTTGCTACTGTTCAGTAGATCGTCGGACTATCGATATTTATCGTAAGTCGGAAAGCATTATCAACATATCAAAACCAAACACTTAAAAATACAATTTAAAGGTGTCCATGTGCTCATCCATCTATTTTCACTTAAAAAACATCACAGAATTGCACAAACTCGGCATCGCGCACAACCTCGGCATTGCGCACATTGGTTTTGCCCATGTGCACATTGATCTATTTTCACTTAAAAAGCATCACAGAATTGCACAAACTCGGCATCGCGGACAACCTCAGCATTGCGCACATTGGTTTTCCCATGTACACATCGATCTATTTTCACTTAAAAAAACATCACAGAATTGCACAAACTCGGCATTGCGCACCACATTGGTTTTACCCATGTACACATCAATCTATTTTCCTTAAAAAAAAACACCACAGAACTGCAAAATCTCGGGACCGCGCACAACCTCGGCATTGCGCACCACACTGGTTTTCCCATCGATCTATTTTCACTGAGAAAACATCAGGCAATTGCACAAACTCGGCATTGCGCACCACATTGGCTTTGCCCAAGTGCACATCGATCTATTTTTGCTTAAAAAAATCAGACTTCTGCATTGCTCATATACTCACAAATCTGCTTTCACTTAAAAAAATCAGAAAATTGCAGAAACTCGCCCGTAACCAACTCCATTGATTCGAGTTGTCCAATTTACTCTTCGCAAACCATGAGTTCTTTCGAACAGATCTTGAAATTCGATGCTTATTCGCCTCCAGTAACTCTACCCATCCACTCAAAACCGTCTATACGGTTCTTTCGCTCTACTAGTTTCATATCAGTTTCACAAATCGGGCACTTTTACGATATTGCAATCAAACTTTTTACATACACCACTTGATAACGCTTTTTTTTTACCTCTTCGCTCCAACTGATAAAAAAATCCAGATTCAGAAACTCATCCATTCAAACACCGAATTAGACACACTCATCAATAATCAAAACATTCTTTAAGAATTCTTTTCTGTATTTTCAGAAGTTACGGTTATAAATTTTAACTCATGCATTCAATATTTTCAATCGTTTGGTAATGATCGTTTTGTATCTTAATAATGCATTTGTGAGAGATAATTTGTTGCGTTAAATGCTAACACTACCACACAACACACAAAAGTAGATTTATAATTAAAAAAAATCTCGCGTAAAACATTATAAGCCTAACATTTCAATTCAGTTAAAATATAATTTACGTTTTCGTTAAATATAACATACTTATAACTTGTTTTTAAGAAGAGACGTAACCAATATTACGTCATAAAAAGGCGTGTCCAAACATAATAGAAGTAAACATAGCATCGACTGATGTAGCCTATTCTGGGATGTAGCCAAAACTTGCAAGGAAACCTCGACTTACTCAAAGCATGAAAAAGGAACGACTGACTTTCGCCAGACTGTATCAGAAATTTTCCGATAAGTCAAGTGTGCAGGAATTTTCTGCACGTGCTAAATGTATTCGGGGACCATTTGGAAAAAGATATGATGACATAACCGATTCCGACAGTGAAACACCCTCCAAGCCAAAGGATATGAGGTGCAATGTCTGCGTCTGGTACTCCTGCTGTATATTTCCTGCTACCTAAAACCACGATGAACGGCAGTCGGTACCTTAATTTGTTACATAATTTGTTGAGCTAAACTTGGATGTTCACAGATATTGAATTTTCATGCATGATGGGGGCTCCGTGTCACAGGGCAAGGAATGTTAAGGACTGTCTGAGGACTACTCAAATCCAAGTGCTTGATTGGACAGGTAATAGACCAGATTTGAATCATATAGAGAATCTGTGGTGTATTGTGAAAAATAAAGTCGCGGAGAAGCTATCATCCAGTGCTATAGAACTTATTGAAGCAATAAAGCATGTGTAGTGTACAGAGATTTCTCAAGTTTACTGTCCGTCTCTTGTTCATAGCATGTCTAGAAGGATTGCAGCAGTGATAAAAGGGAAAGGAGGTTCGAAAAGATACTGACTACACTTCAATAACCTTGTAAGTCTATTTTTTTTCATTTATAACATATGTTTTTGTCGTGGAATTCCAATAAATCTGATTTTTCCATGCGTGGTCTTAAACTTTTGCACACGACTGTATATATGATGCAATTTAATTGTATAGTATTATGACTAATACTACATAGGTACCTTTTAAGATACTTTAATGTATTTTAGTAAGTTTATACGGTTCCCTATTTAGTTTTACTAACAGTTTAGGCTAAAGTAACACTCCTAATAACGATTATTGTAGAAGTCAAACAACAAGAATCAGCGCGCCAGCATTACATTTGTAAATTTTGCAGGACTAGCTTTGATGGTTCTGTAGTTAATCCATCGAAATTAGTCCTGCAGTATTTACAAATGCAAAGCTTATTCTTGTTGTTTGACTTTCCCAATAATTTACTATCAGTCATTTTAATTCTCTTATTTACTCTCGCATTTCCTCGCCAGGATGTAAATGATTATGTAACGAGAGTGTTTAAACTATTGGAACGAGAATGTCAGACAGAGCGCGATTTCGCTAGTGAAGCACACATTGACTCCTTCGTTCTCCAACTGTTAATCTTAGTAGCGACTATGCATTCTAGCCGCCCGACAGTGTAGGTTTCTGAGTTTGCCTGGTAGATTAAATTGAGTAGTCAATTACTACATTTCTATCTTTAAATTCAATGTTAAATCAACTTTTAAGTTATCACCGCAGGTGGTCGGTATTTTATGTAAGCACCTAAGTGTGTGCCTTCTTTTAAATTGTTTGTGATAAATAAAAGGGCCTTTTACACCCTTCCGCTGTTGTGTCCATCTTCACGACTGTGCGAGAATTCGCAAGGTACGAACTTTAAGTAGATCTAGTTACCATTTCATGCTTGCAAAAATGCGCTAGATCTCATAAGGTAGTAAATTTTTTTCTAATGAAAATTTCAATGAAGATTGTATCTTTACTATATTCAAAGTGTACTTTTATATTAAAACAGGATTATATTTATTTTCGTATGGCAAAATCGTTCTGCTTAAAGTTTCTGACAAAAAAAAAAAAAAAAAAATGTCATCAGTCATACTATAGCGTAAACATTTCTAGAATTTTACAATCGAAGATTCTTGTACTAATACAAGAAGGTTTGTTTCCATTGAATATATCATAAAATAACTTGTATGTTTTGGTGCAATAACTTAAGTTTCATAACATAATAATCTACTGCAGTAAAAGTATATTTTTCTTCTCTCTTCTCTTCAAATAATATACCTTCACAAAACAAAGCGCATTCCTGAAAACTGAATGACTTGTGGAATTTGAAAAAATTCCAGAATATAATGTGAAAAAATATGTTGATGTAGATAATTGAATTAACTGAATGACTAAATATAAAATAATTATTAAAAAGCATTTTTTTCATAAGCAGCTTTAAAGACTGATATTTAGTCAGATTTAAAGACAACTATGGTGCTGCTGATTTAATGTCTAAATTCAATTAAAATTAAATTTGAAGTAAATGTAGCAAAAACTTAAGGAGTTGTATAAGGGATATTTGGAAAAGATTGTCATTAAAAGAAAAGAGAAATATTGTGTCAAAACACACGTGAACTTCTATGACCATCAAACCGTATATGAAAAGTAGCAATAAAATTAAAATTAAATAGGTGTACATAAGTGATCACTATAACCTAAATTCTCGACTTATTAAAGACTTAGATTATACATTCACTTCCCCCTTTCTGCAAAGACCAGCGGCTACGTGGTCAGAGCGGACAGTGGCTACAACGGACACGTGAGGGTAGCTTGGTGGGCAGAGCGGACATTCTTGCACCTATTGTGTTATTTGCCTAATCAGTCACATGTCATCTATTGTGTAGTTTCGAGCTTTGCACCTGCTGTAGATATAAGTCGATAATTTTAAGAGAAAAGGTTTTTCACATTTTCTCAGTAGATGTTTGATCCTTACGAAGTATGTATGTCGTTTTATAGCCTCGAAAAAATATGTGATGGAACCCATAGCCATTTCAACAAAATTACTCTCTCCAAAAAAAAAAAAAGAATGTTTAGTTGTAGATGATTAGCCACACCGTTTACACCGAAAAAATAAGCTAGGCATTAGTTGGGTATGTAAAACAGATCATTGTAAAGGAAATGTATAGAAAAATTTTCAATACCAAGTACTGAAGACTGAACATTCCTGCGTGCCCAACATTGCTGAGATGAAAGTTGAAAGGAAGTTATAGACTTGCAAAAAAAGTGTCCGAGATGTAACATCAATTCCTGTTCCCCAAATATTTCAAGAAGAACTATCAGCATTATATCAAAAAGGTTATAATTTCGTTACTAAAATACCGACATACTCCAATGCCAAGATTAATTCCAGTGCCTTGTAATTCGATAATCGAGTGCAAAAACAGAAAACTTCGGTAAAAAATAGTTATCATACTTAAAAGAGATTTGCCACTTAAATACTATTTTAAATTATATTTATGATTTTTAAAAGTATTTATTTACTTATTTATCTGCAAACTTTATCTGTTCCAAGATGGGGAAAAAATGTGTCCGCTCTAACCACGATGAGTTTCGAAGTGTCCGCTCTGACCACGACATCGTATGTATCCGCTCTAATCACGTCCGCTGCAACCACACCATCAAACCAGCAGCTTTGAATTACCGATATTTGAAAACGATATCTTGCGTATTTTGGAAAACATTCATAACTTTAAATGCAATGAATCTCAGTATTAGGATCTAACATAACATATAATGCTACATATATTTAAAAAATAAAAGTCAGTCGTTGATAATATGTATCATAACTGAGCCCCATTAAAATTACTTTTAATGTAGAGTTTTTCAAAATGTAATTAAAAACATGGGAGAACTATACGTCATAATTAAACGGCCTCACAGTTTGCTGAAACAAGTTCTAAGCCGCATAAATTTTATCTAAGTTGTCTCCTATGCAGTATCTCAGAGCCAGTAGGAAAGTGGGAAGAAATAAATGAAGGTAAAAAATCAGTAGTAAAATGCTGCTGAAATATGTAAAAAAATTCTGCATTAGACTCTGTTTATCAATAAATTGATTTCGAGTGCTGAGATATTATAGCTATGCCCAGTACTGTCTATGCTCCTTGATAACAGCCTTCAAGGTTCGAAAACAAAGACTACAAAACATTTTACCTAAGAAAACTTATCAGTTCAAGTGGCATTACTATATTAATTAAACTTAATCTTCAACATATATTCCATAATTTAAACTTCCGAAGTGATCATTTGAAGATACATCAGGACAAATATTGGATAAATTTTGAAAAATCACAATGCTGATACATGAAACGAATAATAATAAATAAATAAATAAATTCCAGTTAGCTTTACTTTTATTTATGAACAAATAACTAAATAGACCACTCGCTCTGAGCAGTAATATTAATTCTAGACAACGGGCTGGATGCATGATCGTTTCTGTGGTTGTCCCCCCCCATGTGTAATGGGGATACAAGTCAGTTTCCTTTAAAATATTCCTCCACGTAAACATCCTTTTTCAGGCAGATAGCTCTAATGTGCGCTGTCGTTATCAAATAAACTGTAACCGAATCAACATGATTATCATCCTTTTCATATTATACAGGTTGATCATCAAAAACTTCCCCGATATATGAATCGTTGGTGACATATCAGCTCAACCAATCCAAATGAAATTTCAGATACTGTTATTTGAAGGCATGCACTCGAGATTGTGACGATTTAAAACGATAGAGCTCTCACTGTTATCATTACAATTTTGAAACTATATTGAAATTTTCCGATGGCAACACTCTATTTGTTTCCTGCGCAAACAGATCATTGTATTGAAATCCATAAATGGCTTTAGATCGATACACATATGATAAAAAATTAACGGAATAAAACATTTTCGAAGAAGAACATTGTAAAGGACTAGTGACAACGCAAGGAAGGAGAGGAGGGAAAATATTTATTGGAATTACAAGTATTCAAGGCGCCCATTCGCAGATGATAACACATTCTATCCGAGAGATTGTTAAAACAATGATGAATTCAACATCAGAGAAAGAATGTGTATAACTTCACGTTTTATGGCATCTTTAAATTCTAGGAAATCTTGAGGATTTGATGTCCACACCACAGATTTTATATAAACCCAAAACCAGAAATCCGTTGCAGTGAAGTCTGGGGATCGCGATGGTCACGAAACTACAATGTTACGGAATATGACTCTATTTTGAAACGCTGTACATGTTGAAAGCTTGTAATTGCAATTAAATTTTTTCCTCTCCTGTTTTGTGCTGTCATTTGTCCTTTGCAATGTTTTTCTTTGCGAATTTTTTATGCCGGCTATTTTCGTCATGCATGTGCATCGTTGTAATGCCATTTATGGTTTTCAATGCACTGATCCATTTGGACGGGAAAAACGTGGGTGTTGCCATTCGAAAAGTTTGAAATATTTTCACTGTAACCGTAACTTGAGATCTCCTGTTTTAAGTCTTTACAGTTTAAACGCATACCTTCAAGTAACAATGGTGGAAATTTTGATTGAAATGATTACTTTAATTGGTTGAGCGGATAGGCTGCTAGGGGTTTCTATATCAAGGAAGTGTTTTTTATGACCATCCTGTATTTAACAATAATATAAAGAAACTTCAATACATTCAAAATAAATTTTAAAATCTCTAACATTTGACCAAATATCGTTAACACATCTAATTCTTTACTCTTCAGGCTGGTGATAAATTAAAAAGTCTTTATGATTAGTCTCGATATAATACTTGTAGCGTGAACTATACTTGTAGCGTTACTATAACCATGGTTTTATGACGGAGATCTTAATATATATTTTAACTTCATTAGCATATCACTTGCAACAGTTAAGGCTCTAATTCTAATATCATATTAATAATGCTAAAACTTTTTATGATAAAAATATCTTTTCTAGAGCGATTGCTCATTTTCTTAATAACTGTACAACGTGAAAAATTCAAAGAAAATATTCATTTGTGTAGCACATATAATTGTGATTACAAAAATTCATTATTTACATAATGAATTCCATAATGAATGATTAATAACTTAATTTTATTCCATTCAATCAAAATATATAATTATTCCTAACTTATACCTATCTGAAAAGGCCTTGATGTTTTGTTCTATAGAAAATATGACTTGTCACTAGTTATATGCATGGTAGCATAAGCTATGCTATCCTTGCGGGCTCTAAAGCAGAACGTCAAGTTAGCAACACCTATGAAGCGTAATGAAATGATAAAACTAGGGTACAAACATGGTGATCAAAACTATCAACACCACAGTTATTTTTTTCAGTGTTCCGAAATCAGGATTTCTTTTCCAGCTTGAAAAATCTTAAATCGATCTTTAACTTTCAAATATGTTTCTTGTTGCACTGAATGTTAGTAAATTTTGATTATTTGAAACAATTATTAGATTTACACTTGCATTATTTTTTATTTAAGGTTAAAAAACTTAAAAAAGGGAAAAATCTCATCTCTGTATGGCGAGATGATTTAATTTTAGGTTTCAGAACAAGATGCTATATATTGTATTTAGAATCCAATTTCGCAGGGCCCATACATTCTTTTCCAGACTATTTTGGAAAGAAAATGTTCAGATATGCATATTCATTCGTTTTTGTAATTATTGATAGGAAACAACTTAAAGATAGGGGGAAAACATAACATCTTTATGGCAATTATTTAATCTTTGGTTTTAGAGCAAGATGTAGCATTGCATATTTGGAAACCACTTTCCTAGGATCTGTATATTCTTTTTTAGAATATTTCGAAAAAAAAAATGTTCAGATATGCGCATTCAGTCTTTTTTGTATTTATTCATTAGAAAGAACTTGAAGATACGGAAAAAGTTAAATCTTTATGGCAATTATTTAATTTGAATTTTAGAACAAGATGTTATAAAGTATACTTTAGAACCTATATCACAAGACCTATCGCAAAAATACCTTTTTATTTAATAGTAATGATGAAATTCTTTCTAAAAGATATCACCAGCTAATTTCTTTTCTTATCTGCTGTTTTATAGTAACTAAATTTGCAGAAAACATTTAAAAAATTCAAAATATTTCAGAATCGCACACTAACTATTATAGTTCTTAATATTGTCATACCTCTTGTATCTGTCATTTTTAGGACATAATCATCATTCCTGATCCATGAATCGACCGTCACATACTCTCTGGCAAAAGTAGGCAAGTGGCACTTTAGCACAGCTGTATTTCCACGAACCACAAAATCGTCCTGAACTTGAGGAGTAAATCGTTGCTTGATGACTGAAAGAAAAAGGGAAATATGTAACCTTTGCTACAGTAAAAATCATAAGAAGAAATTTATACCGTTCAACCTGAGTAGAAACAGTAAATCGTCATAAAAACAACAGTCTTTTCGATTGTTCTAATATATGATGACACATTAACGGATATAAAGCTTCTATTTTTTATCACATAAACGGAAGAATTCTTTATTTTATTATTTGTGGAAATGCGCAGTATAGTTTTCCCTTTTCGAAAAAATGCAGCCCTTTTTGTACTAAAAATAAACAAATTATCAACTAATCTATGCAATATACAAATTAATTTTAAGTGGTGAATTTGTAATATTGAATTATACGATAAACTGGTGAATTACTTGTTTATTTTAAATTTACTTATGGTCTTTTTTTATTGAAATTTTTAAATTCTTTGTACACCATGTAGTACTACACAAGGCTTACAGAGGTAAGTAAAAAAATAGAACAACACAACACAAAATAAAACTTACAAATTCGCAGATGTCACGTAAGAAATAAATTTACGGAAGAAAGAAACTTTCGCATCTACATTGTTTGAAATATTATTTGTCATGCTTTATGAGAATAATATTTTTTGGACGACTTAATTCCGTAGCTCAGTACATACGCAACTGTAGATTAGTGAAAAGAAAATAAATTATATGAAAATTGCCAGAATACGTATTAGTAGCAAACTTCGATAAAAGAGTTAAGATCTTAGTTCACTGTGATCTAAATAAAGTAAAGTTTAATATCTCATTGACAATGATCTATATAAACAAATTCTATTTTAACTAGCAAAAGAGTATTAATGGAGAGATATTAGGTTAGTACAATCGATTCTAAATTTCTCATTTACAAGATGTAACTGTTCACTTCTGACTTAACGTTATTAAATGGTTTTTTACCAGACATAATATTATTTGCGTGATCCCTACTAAGATAACTGCTAAGATGTTTAAAAATATCAACCTTTTCATAACAAATGCCTCAGGTTTGTCGCATGTGCAACATGGTCTGTACGCTCATTATTTCTAAACAGGGATTTGAAATGAGCCTGTTGACTCTATTTTTTTCTGTGGCTTTTAATACCAAAGAAAATATTAAAAATAATAAAATAAAAATCTGAAAGTTTTCAGATTTTACATTATGTCTAAAGGGGTGTTTTTTTAACGTTTTTTGTGCTGCTGTAATTTATTAAAAATCATTATCTTTGTTTCAACGAAATTATGAATACACACTTTTCTGGCACCAACTCAGAAAATATATGTAGTCACTATACGATGAGTTTTAATCTCTCTTCTGCGGTTAGCACTTAAGGGCATACATCATAAGGCAAGAAGCAGCAACTGTTACTGATAGATCTCTAATTATTACAATGTGTTTATGATCTAGGATTACCAGAGTAATAGCTATCTAATTATATGTCTAGAAAAACCTGATCCAAAATAATAGAGTAATTCGAAATATTTTAGATTGTTATTTAGAAAAGAACACCAGATTTTCCTATATTTTATCAGATGATTTACTGATAGATGTGAAAGGTTTCGTTTGACCTTGGTTTGTGATTAATAATTTGTTAAATATTGGTCGAAAGGGCCACATATCGAGGTACCGAAACTTTCTTAATGTACACTGCGAAAAAAAAAATGGGACAGTTCTTATATCTTCCGTTCTAGTGCGCCGATTGACGAAATTCAACTTGCGTTTTCCATGACTCGAAAGCGCGACTTGGATACGTGTTAGATTTATATAAAGCATTGTTCTAATACGAGTATTTTGACACAAAATTAGACTTTTTTCTGAAATGACCTGCCAATTTTTTTCCATATTTCAGTTTTACGACTCAAATTATGCCAAACTGCCAAGTTTTGTAAAATTCGCAAGAGTAATTTTTAAAAATTAGCTCTCAAAATTTTAGCTCCGCAATGTTAATTGAATTTGGTATGTATTTGTTAATATTTTTTATTAAACTTATTTTATTCTTCCTTTTACATGTCGAAATTTATGTTCATTCCATATAAAATTAGCCCATTGTTTATCATTTATTTTTAAAATTTTATTTTTAAATATTTTTTTTAATTTTTCGAAAAAAGTTTTGATTTATAACCTATAAAATATTTAACATCATCTTAAAGTACATGCATTACATTAGAGTTTTTTTATTGAAAATTTCCGAAGATATAGGTGAATTTATATGTTGGCGCATTTTGAAATTTGGCATATTTGTAAAGCCAAATGTGGTTTACGCAGTTTGTTAAAATTATTTGAAAATATGAACCATGAGTTTATTTCAGCTCGTTAGTAATGAAAAAAACGGAAGGAGAATATATTGATTGCTATGAATTAAGGCCTTAGCAAAGTTCTTGGCGCAAATTGAAAAAAATTACTCCAAGTTAAATTTTTGAGTTTCCCCATAAATGTCGCACCAAACTTTACAAAATTTAGTATTTAGGAGTAATTTGAGTCGTAGTATCGAAATATGGGAAAACATTGGCATGTCATTTCAGAAAAAGTCCGATTTTGTGTCAAATTACCTATATTAAAACAATGCTATATATAAATCTAATATACATCCTAAGTCGCGCTTACGAGGCATGAAAAACACAATTTGAATTTCGTCAATCGGCCCAGTGGAATGGGAGATATAGAACTGTCCCTTTCTTTGTCCCGCAGTGTACGACTGTTGAAGGAAAACCAAATGCAACAAGTTTTAATGAATGACTTCAATGCTTCTAAATAATTATGATTGAAATTTTTGGCACTGCCCTAATAATCAAGCTTTTTTAAATGTGTTTCTGTACTTAGATGTCAAATATAAAAAATAAATAAAGTAAAAACTTAAAAATATAAAAACGTGTGCCCTAATGTACTGACGAAGTACCTTCCGCGCACAAGCCTGTTTGAAATCATTTTAGAATAATAGCATGCGAATTCTGGTAATTATAGATATTTTATATTTTCGTAGGTGTATCAGAAACTGCTATAACGTTTTGAGAGATGCTATCCCAAACTATAATGGTGAAAGGATATTTAAGTCTGGTTATTTTGCAAGTAACAAAAGGTGTGTAACTTGGTATTTTTTTCATACTATTACTGAACACTATGTTTTCAATGAATGGTAAGCATTACTTATTGAAAGATGTAAAAAACAGTATCTGTGATATTAAATGAACATGGTAATCTTAAATGAGTCTGCAATCAATAATGTTTAATAATTCTTATAAAGTGAAAATTGAATCTTCGGCAAATCGCATACAACTGCCCACAGTATGACTGATGAATGAAAATATGGCAGCGGCTCGTCCAGACATAAGTATCTAAGACGTAAGACTTCTAAGTATCGTTCGGGTCACAGAAGATGTGAAATTTAATCTTCATTTTTTCCGGGCTGTTACAGGACAATGTCTTCAGTGAATGGGAGTATTAGTTCTTGATAGACGCATTAGAAAGAGTATTTGTCAAATTGAATGACTATGGTCTCTTTAAATGGTTAGATAGTCAGTAATATTTATTAATTCTTAAAAGATGACAATTGGATCTGAGGCAACTCGGGATATAACTGACCAAAGCATAACTGATTCACTGCCATGTTTTAGCGTTGGAAGCAGACAGTATTGTAGCAGACAGATTGCAAGCTTTTGTCGATAAAGCTTATTTTATCATTCTGAGATTAAAAATAGTATAGAGAAGGATTCATCTGAAAACAATACTTGTCTCTGTTGATCAATGGTCCTGGTTTTATGTTCCTTGCACCATTGCAATATCAATTTTGCATTTATTTGTGAAACATAAGGTTTGAGATAATTTTTGTCCCTAAAATGTTTCGTTCATGCGGCTTCTATCCTTCTGTGTGTGAGAAAATTAGCTTCTGAATTTGAACATTAAGTTCAGCAATTACGTTTTTCCTTTTCGACAAGGCATTGTTTTTAAACTACTTTCTGACTTTGTCATAAGCTCGTAAACGTCGTAAATCTGTTTTTTCTCCTACAGGTGCCCTACAAATAATGTGTTGCCGAGGTGTAAATATCTGGAAGCGCTTGGTAGACATACGATTCTATAAACATTTTAATATTTAAGTCGATTTGCTTGTACTCATCGATATTGCATCACACATTTAGCATACGTATTATACTTCTTGCATCGCAGACTATGCTTAGTATCTTGATTTAATACTATCTTCTTTTATTCCTTAATATATTTTCCTCTAATTTATAATAAATATTTGTATACAACGTTATAAAAAGTAGAATTAAAAAATAAAAGTTAATTAGGTTAATAATTATCTTGAATGGAGTAAACATTTCGTTGGTTCAAAAAAATTTTCTTGATTATTCTATTCCTTTCTGAGCTTGAATAGTAAATGCAGTATATCATCTTTCTTCGGAAATATGAAGAAAACCAACCATTACAAATAGTGCGATAGAAACTAATTACCAAACTTTTGAGCAATGCTAATTTGAAATCACAGATGGATGCTAGTGACTGCATTAATTTTACGGACATTGGTCACTTAAATTCTTCAGTTGGAAATCCATGTCTAAATGTCAATGCTAAGGAAAGGGAGGCAAGTAGCTTGATTGCAGCTGCGTTTTACGTATATGAAGAACACGAGAAAGAACTGGAAATTCTTTTATTTGAATTCGAGAATTCGAATTCGAATAAAAGAAAGTCACTCATACAAACTACAATTTCCTAATTTGGGCACCATATGACTTCCTTGTACGACCTATTAAATTATAACACTTTTTGCTGTATTTCATTTAAACTTATTTCCTCAAAATCTTCTAATTTAACTAACCGATTCCTAAGGTAAGTTGAAAATTATATCAAAAGCTGCAAATTTTAAAATGAAATATCCCGGTTTGTCGTACAGGAGACAAACTTAATATAATTTTTTAATACTGCCAACGGCAATTAAAAGTGAGGTGCATAACTACATGTTATAACAATCCCACATAAAAAATTTCACCGTTCTGCAGCTTTTGACTTATGCGAGATACATACGTAAGTACGTACGTGCAGATGTCAGGAAAAATTTCATTTTGTATTCATTTTAAATCCATTTTATAGTCCGTTTAAGAAAAAAAACACTCCTATATTACGTCAGTACGTACAAATGCAACGCACATAAATAGTCAAAATGAATTTGGTAAGTATCAAAATAGATATTTCTGTTGAAATGTAATACTCGAAATTTTTCGAGATTACAATACTTCCTTTACTTCGTACAAAGATGTAAAAATTTGAAAATTTTATAATTTTTAAGTAAACATTTAATTTTTAATATGAAAAGCTCTTTAGCTTGACTCTTTTGAATGAAAAATATTTTATATATTATGTTCCATAAAAAGTAATTAATATTAACTTCAGTTTTTTTTTCTTCCTGCCAGCTTTAGAAATTAGTTCCATGTGCCATTAAAAAAATAAATTATTGCGAAGTAACCGAAAAAATGAAGGAGAAAAGGAAGTAAAACTTTGCTTTAAATATAGTTGCTAAAATATTCTAAGCACGTTTTAAACATGTTAGAGGTGCTTATTTGAAACGATGATTGCACACTCCTTTTTTCCCTTTAGTCAGGTAGTTAACAGCTCTTCCGTAACTGCCGCTCTCCCTCTCCTTCTCGACGAACAGGAAAAAAAATCTAGGAAAGTAAAATTTGCAAACAGATCTTAAGAGTCGTAGCAAAGTCCGCATTTGATTAAAGAACACAATTTCAACCCGAATTTCTTTCTGCTAAACATGTCGCACTTTCAGAAAAAATACAAGTGATTTTGTAAATTTATTCCCGGCGAAAATATTTGGCCGTGTTCCAAGAAAGAATTCAGGAAAGAATAACTAATGCTTATTGTGTTAACTGTAGTAAAGAGACACGAAATGAAACTTCGGAAATAAAAGCATTAAGTTATAAAGAAGGTGAATTTATGTTTTGGAAGAGACATGCTAACGACAAATTCTTGAATGCATAATTTGCTAAATATTTCATTGAAAGTATTAAACGTCTGTAGCTTAACGAGCAAAATGCACTGAGGTATGCCCTACAAGAACACTAACTTGTAAAAATATTAAACAGATGTCATATCTTACGGTTGTTCTGATAGTTCTGTACTACAGTTACACACCAGATTTAACTGCATTTCTTGAAAAGTATACTTGTATTTAAAACTGCATATATTAAATATGAAGCTTTACATTATTCTAGAGTATCTTTACCAGATAGGCAAATATTTCCTAATTAGTTTAAACGTGAGGGTGTTCATTTGCTTAACAACCAAATTACTTTCTGTTACAATTAATACGCAATCAGTTATTCAAATAAGCAAGTAATACTGGCCCAAACATATCATGCTTCACTGCCGCTGAGTAATTAAATAAATCACGCTACATGGACTGTTTTTCTTTAATTACACTAATTTTAAATATGAACTAGACGATACGAAATAAATGATACAAAATAGGCGAGTAATTCTACTTGGCTGTCACAGACACAATACTCTATCGACCGTTTGCCTTATTGCCATATGCAAAAGTAGAAACAGAAAAACTTACACACATATTCTACCACGATAAATTATAGATCAATAATTACTTTCAACTTCCAGTAAGAGGGAATTATGATTCAGCTACCAAATAAGAAAGTTAAGCGATCTTAAATTTTATAGGCTGCTCGCATGAACAAATGCGAAGTCCCAATTAAGAACCAAAGAGTTGAAAGAATCATATACATGAATTATATTCATTTATTTACTACTTTTTATATCAATTCATCACATCGACTAAATAGAGTAACACGAATTCGACTAAAGGTTTAAAGTCAACATATTTATTAACCAGCTATCCGGAGTTTTAATTAAGATGGTGTACAAAAACAGATAAAACAAGTATCGAATCAAATTAAATTATTAAATATAAAATAACATGTGCTTGAACAAATTTTGGCTAGACCCTCAATATTTCACTACGTAATGACGGCTATCAAAGCTAAACCGAGAAACCAATTCAATGGGAGGAAGATGCAACAGAATAACAAGTCAACAATAAGTCTCCAAAAGCAATGATCTTGAGCTTCTATATATCTTAACTAATTTGGATTAACTCAGGTTATTATTTTAACTAGTGGGAATACACAAAAATGGAACTAATAATACAAGCAAAACAAAAACCTGAGTTAATTAATAAAAAAAAATCTTTATTCTGATTATACTTTTATACTTATTCATATTGCAATGAAAATATCCACTCTTGTTTGACCACTCTGGAATCCATTTGAACGATGTTTTTACTTGACATCTACACGTACGGACAGAATAAAGGACTCTTTTGTTAAAAATGGGTTATAAAATGGATTGGTTTAAAACGGATTCAGAAGAGATTTTTTCGTGTCGGATGTTCGTACGTATGTGTCTAGCATAACTCAAAAAGCCTCAGAACGGTGAAATTTTGTCTATGGGACAGCTATGGCATCTAGTTGCGCACCTTTTATTTTGGTTGCAATCGGCTGCGAATGTATTGGTAAATTGTGCATTTTTTGCTTTTAAAGTGATTCAATTATATTGTTCTTATGTTCCAGTTAAGGGTTTTATGCGTTTAGTTAATGTGCATGCAAAAGCTGTAGAATTATAAACAACTCAAAAGTTAAAGTGACGCTAGGTGTAACGAGGCCGCCATTTTTTACACCTGAAATTCTTAGCAGAGTAGAGAACTAAGTCAGTTGGTACACTAAGCTCAATGGAAACGAAAGTTAGCTTTCATTCTTGTGCACCGAAAATTTAATGGCCCGCTGACCGAATTACTTGTTTTCGAGTGAAAAACTCTAGTTTTAAATGTAATTTTTTAAATTTTTTAAACTGTAATTGGTGATTTAGCTTTTTCTGTATTTTGCAATTTTTACTGAAAATGTTTTGAGTTTTGTGTAGTTCTGCCTTGTTGCGAAGTGAGAACTAAATTGATTGAATGATAATTCCATTTCTAATGAAATTCGAGGAAATAAGTTTAAATGAAATGCAGCAAAAATTAAATGTGATTTAATATACCGTATGGAAGTCAGTGGTGTTCACACCATATACATTTTTCTTAATATTAAAACTGAAAAGGAATTAATGCGTACAATTTAGCTTTTCAAATAACCGTTGGAGAAACTGTAAAAGAGGTTTTGGAAATGCATGCAATAAATACACTTATAAATTATGACAATTATTACCCAGTTATGTTATTACTTTTAAAGGCAAATTGTTAAATGTAATAAAAGCAAAAATACATCACATTAGATGTATGTAAATATTTCTCTACTTATGCTAGTTATTACTGTACAGGTCTCGAACAAGGCAGTGATATTAGTATCAAGTTACATTTTATCAAACACAAACTAATATACAAAGAATTTATCGAATGCTCAAATAAATATGATTCTGAAGTAAATCTTTTCAATGAAATTGAAAAACGCGTACATGCACAATATATTAAGTAATTATAGACGTTAAAGTAGAAAAACTTAAATTGCATTCCTAACTCATCTAATTTTTCATATGAAATGACTAATCAATCAAAATTAATTTAAACTTTAATAACACAGTTAGCTTATTTAATTTAAAGGCGAATATTTTTTTTCTGAGTAAAATTCTGACCACACATGGAAAAAAATTGCTTATTTCTTATTTCTTTTATTTCTTCTATCGTAACAACGTTGTTTTATTAAATTAAATTTAGATATTTTAAACATGGCATTTATTTTAATGAATAAATTTGATTGAAAAGAGAATTTAGAAAAAAAATGTATATTGATTTACTTAGCATATTTTGAATACGCAAAAGGGAAAAACTAGAAATTCCATTAACTAAGGGAAATTGAAATGTTTTAATTTCAAAAAGCGCTACTTGATTTCATTTTTCATTCATTTTTCGTTTACTTTTTTCCATTCAATGGAACCGTATTGATTTCCGTTCGAAAGCGAGCTAAAATATTTTAATTGAAATAGGTTCATGTTTCAATCAATTATTCTTCTAAAATGTAAGAATATTAAACCAGTCAGATGTAATAAAAGCTCTTCTGAACTCCTCATCCTCTTCCTTCGAAAGTTCTCATTTTTAAGTATAGGATAAACATGATTCTTCTTGTTGACGTATATAGTTTTGTTTAAAATTACTTTCTGAAGCATTTGTTATACAAGATAGGCATTTCCTGATTTTTTGCTAATTATTTTAAGCAATTTGAATCGAAAGAATGTTTTTTCTAAATTTGTAATGAAATAAAATGATATGTTAGTTTGGAAGCGAATTAAAATAAAATATTAAGGTAAAAACCGTAAAACCGTATGTTAGGAGCTTCATTTGATTCCATTGCTTTTCAAATGATGCTTAAGGAATTTAATTTAATCAATGCTGTTTCTCGTAAACATTTTTCGCTTATTGTAAATAAAAATAAGAATTTTATCCATTTATGTCATTATAGCACTCATATTCAAAATTAAATTTTCAACTATAATTGCTTCGGAATTTTCGAATTGCTTATTCCTACCTTTTGGAGTTTTGGAATTGACGAAGTAGACCAAGAATTATTTAAGTAAAAATAAAAGCATATTCTTCTCTTTACACATTTGGCCTTTTATTTAATTTTAATGAAGACGATTATGGATAAAAAATATGTATATCTTAAGACTTTTTTTCCTTTTCCTATAAGTAATTTTTCACACTGACAGTCAATCGTGATTCATGATTTTAAATTAAGTTCCTGTTAGTGAATTTCAATGGCCACTATTTTAGATTTCTTTCGGCTTTATTTTTTAGATAATGTAGTAATCGTTTACTATTTACCTTGCAACCAACCAGCATTCCAAGCGGTAATTTCGCTGAATACCGGTAGTTCGACTACAAACGAACTGGCTGGCTGCATGGGCATTTTCATCATTCTTACATTTTCTTGGTTTTTCCCGAGTGTTTAAGTGAATACATTCTTCTTCATACAGTTAAAGTCTCACAGAAAGAAATCCTTCTCCTTTGGCAGCTAGCTCTTGCGTGCTTTGCAATAATCAAGTAAGTCAGCCTTTCAATCTCGTATTGTGCACTTCCTACGTACAGGGTGATCAACGAATAAGCCCTGATTTCAAAATTCAATATCTCTACAATAAAGATCGATAGAATTATGCGGTAAACTGTACATTTATTAGCAAAACTGTAAAAATGGTGTACAAAAGTTTAGAAAACTTAGTTACGAAAGTCGTCAACAGATGGCGCTCTAATCGCAATGACCTATCAATAGCCTTTAAAAATGGGCTTTGAATACGAAAGTGATCAGCACGAGTGTTGGCTAGTGAAAAAAGGCTAGCGTAAAAAGTGAAATAATGTATTCCATTGAACAACATGTTTTTTTTTTTTTTTTTGGTTCTGCAATTTCACCAATTAGAACACAGTCCTACGGCAACACGTCGCAGTTTTAAAAAGCGATTCAATGTTCCAGTTGCAACCGATGCGAAACCCATTCGCATGCTCTTCGCGAAATTCGAACGGACTGGCAGCGTCGCAGATGACTGAAAGGGAAATGTTGGGCCTAGGCAAACTGTAGTTACTCCTGAAAATGCAGTCAAAGTTTCTGGAATTCTAAAGTAAAATCCTAGGAAAAGCATCCGACGGATTGCATCAGAGACAGGTTTAAAGTACACGAGCACGCAAAAAATATAAAAAAAAGCAGCTTTCGGCTGTTTCCATACAAAATCCAAAGTCATTAGGCCATACCCATGAAAGCTGTGTAACAAAGGACTGACTTTGCAAATCAGATTCCAACAATGGTCGACAACGACAGATTTCATGTCAGCTGCATCTGGTTCACAGATAGGCTCATTTTCATTTGAATGGAATCGTTAATAAAAAAAAAAAAAAAAA
Source organism: Stegodyphus dumicola (assembly GCF_044657685.1). Lineage (NCBI taxonomy): Eukaryota > Metazoa > Arthropoda > Arachnida > Araneae > Eresidae > Stegodyphus > Stegodyphus dumicola. The sequence continues at coordinate 88,486,759 of NC_140772.1, read as the reverse complement.
AAAAAAAAAACTGGAGATTTTGGGGTTCCGAAAATCCTCATTCGCGTGAAGAAAAAGCACTGCATTCGCCTAAAGTTACTGCATGGGTTGCGGTATGCGACAGAGGCATTATGGGACCCTTTTCCGTGCGAGAAACGATAGCTACTGAACGTTACGTTACAATTTTTGGAACAATTTGTCAGCACTCAACTAATGTTGGAGGATCGACCAGGTATTGACTGGTTCATGCAAGATGGGGCTCGACCACATCGAACAGATAGAGTTTTTCGCTTTCTTCATGAATACTTTGGGAATAGAGTAGCTGCGTTAGATTATCCGCAATTTACTGACACAGGAATAGTCCTTGTGACTTCTTTCTGTGGGGGGGCATTAAAAGACACTGTCTATCGAAACAATCCCGCTACTCTAGATGAGCTTGAATCGTTGATTGGTGTTGCATCTGATTCCATTTCCGTTGAGACACTGCAAGACGTGATGTCAAATTTCCTTGTTCGCCACCTCATTATTTCGCACGGTGACCATTTTGAAAAAATTGTATTTTGATCGCAAAGGCTGCTTTAGTTTTTTAATTAATTGACTCTTTCCAGAGAAAGAGTTTTCAGCGCAAAGTGCCATCTGTTAACGATTTTCGTAACTAAATTTTCTAAACTTTTGTACACCATTTTTACAGTTTTGCTAATGAACGTATAGTTTACCGCATAATTCTATCGATCTTTGTTGTAGAGATATTTAATTTTGAAATCAGGGTTTATTCGCTGATCACCCTGCATTATCTTAGTGTTTGACCAACAACAGCATTTAGCATTTTAGTGTGTTGATTTTATTAAAATATACTGATTAGATGGAAGTTAAAGCTTTGAACAAAAATATTGAATTACATCATTCAAATGTGTAAAAGAAAGATATAGAATAAAATGTAACTATAGGCCTGAAAAAATATGGCCTAAAAATATGTAAATTTGAAAGAAGTTTTAAATTGTAAAATTTTAGAAAATTGTAAAAACTGGAGATAAACTGAGCTGTTTATTTTCACAGGGAAGCAGATTTAAATATTTATAGTCCAGCGATATGTTCTATTTTACTAAAACATGATTACACGGTAGAAAATAATGCATATTTATAAAACAAAATTAATAATTTGAGGAAAAAAGAAGCAGACATAATAACGTAAGATGATATTATGATTATGACTCTGCCAATCAAATCGAAAAAACAACACTGAATAAATTCTAGGGCAATATGAAAAGAGATAAAAAAACTGAAATGTTTTGTTTAATATTATATTGTAATTAAGTATACCTTAACATTTCAATGACAGAAACAACTTATCGACTATGCACTATAAGGATAAATATTTAAACAAATTTTGTGTTTCTATCAGAAGAATTCATTGGTACTATTTCAACTCTGTTTAGTGAATTAAATAAATGAACTCTGATTTTTAAGAGAATGACTCTATCGGGCCAGTTCTTAATCTGAATCTGCTACGATGTTAATAATTCCGAGATTAAAATGTATTTGAAAATTCACCTTTTTCTTATTTGAAATTATTTTGCATTTCAATAGTTTGATGAAGAAAGTTCTTGATTAGACTAATATCATTAAGTTGAGCGTACTAATATTACATTTACTGCTATAAAACTATATATATATATATTATACTATATTACATTTACTGCTATAAACACTTATACTTCCATTAAAAAAGTCCTTACACATTCTATTATATGAAACAAAGTAAGTATATATACATTATATCTAAGAGAAATGAAACACGTCAATCTAGCTGAAGCCTCTTAAATAGCCGCCTTATCATTTATTCTCATTATATTATTGTTGTCTAACATTCCACTAGGTGGTGTTAAGGTTTCATATCTGTGAATTTTTTCTCTTCGTAGAGCTTCTCATAACAGTTTCGCGGAAAGTTAGGTTGTATTGATACCAAGAATACCCAGTAGTTGTGCAGATTTAGAAATTTAGGACTGTGAAATACTTTCTTTGCTTTGTTATGTTTTTGTTTATTCACTTGAAATATTTATAAATGCTAAAATGCATTTATAAATATTTTAGCATTTATATATGCAAACATGTATATATGAAAAAATAAAAGAAGTAAATAATATTTATAAGCAATTAAAATAAATAAAAAAATTAAAAGAGGACAAATCGAAACAGTGCGTTTGCTTATAAAAGATATTTGGTTATAGAAATATAAAATTAAATTTCTGTATAAATAATTTAGTTACAAATTTAATATTTACAGTAAAAAAAGAGTCTTTCGTGTATTTTGATAACTTCTTTTCCTGTACAAAATAAAGGATGTATTGTAAGAGCTAAAGATTTTGTGTATCTTAGATGGGATACTCAAAATGAAATATCACCGCTCTCGAGTCCATTTAGACGATGTTTTTGCGGGACATCTGTAGGTACGGACAGAATAAAAGACCTTTTTTTTTTTAAAGGATTTAAAATCTATTCAAAATACATTTTCTTCGCGACGTCTTACGTATGTATATATCTCGCATAACTCAAAAACGAGAAGATATTCTACGCAATTTTTCTTTGAAAGTGATTGAATTATGTTGTTCTTATGTCCGGTTAAGGTTTTTGTGCTCTCATTTAATCTGCATGCAATATTTGTAGAATAATCAACAATTTATAATTCTAATTGATAACAATATTTTTAAGTTATTTAAATAGTTCAAAGCCTAATAAACCCACTATTTCTCTACAATTGAAGCCATTAGTAGAATAGTAAATTAAGTCAATTTTGCACTAATTTCAATGTCTTCTTGTCTAGTGGGGCCAAAAGCAAATTTTGAATTTCGTGCACCAAAATTCTGTCTTCCTGTTCGCTCGCAGAATTTCTTGTTTCTGCGTAAAACTCTAATTTTAATCGTAAAAATTGCTTTTTATTGATTTTTAACCGTATTTGGTGTTTTATGTTTTTCTCTATTTTACATTTTTAACGAAGATGCTTTGAGGTTTTACGTATTTTTGCCTTTCCGCGAAGTGAGAGCTGAATTAAATTAAATTAGGAATATATCTCTAATGAAATTCGAGGAAATACGTTTAAATGAAATGCAACAAAAAATATGTAAAATTTAATAAGCCATTCAAGGAAGTTAACTGGTGCCCATATCAGGTATTTTTACAATATGACATGTCAGTCTTTTCTTCAATAAATCACTTTTATAAATAAATAACCCATTGTAAAAATGTTGTTTGTCGCGAAAAAATGTGTACAATGACTTTTACTTGTACATTGCATGCAGTTAATGCTAATGGTGAAACGTGCGCGTTCATTTTGCACGAATAACTGCGACTCTGATTTTATAACGCAACATAAAGCCTAACCTTGATCCTGAAATCAAACTTGTAATAGCTTAAGATTTTTATTATAGTGCTTCAGCTCTTTTCTTCAGTCTCATTTCATCGTCTACCAAATTTTATCTAGCGAATGGCTTGAATGGAAGTTCGTTTTCAATGAATAAAAATGATTGTCTTTTGATTTCGTTTATTTGACTACGGCAAAGCACACGAGGGCTATCTGCCTAAGGGGGGGATTCCTTCGTGAGAGACCTTCTAAGGGAAGCTGGCTTGTATTCACGTCATTTATCGGAAAGCCAGGAAAATGCCCATGCAGCCAGCCTGTGTGCCAGGATTCGAACCCCGAATAAAAATGTATTTGATATCCATAAAAATTGTTTGCTTTGTTTTGTGAATGTATGCTCATGGCTCACTTCAAAATTTGCGCAGTTTTCACTAGCGTTGAAGATTACAGTAAAAATGCTCTCTGATTCAGTAAACATCACCTTCTGTTCAGATTTAATGCTTAAAGTGGATTTAAGTATTTAATTTGCTTCCCAAACCATATTTATGCTTTCTTTAGATTACTTTAAGAAATATAATCCTTAGAAAAATTGAATGAAGGAAACTCCCTACAGCATATAAACAGCCAGCTGTATTGCAACAATGAACAGTATATATATATATATATATATATATATATATATATATATATTTATTTTTATTTTATTTTATTTTAATTATTGCTGTACATCGGAGTTGCATTTACATTTTCTACACCTTAATGTGTCATTTTGTGCGGATGCGTCGGGAAATTGGAACAGAGAATTGAGACTAAAAAAAAAAAAAAAAAAATTAGGACAATTCATCTAATTAAAAATTTTCGTAGTTTTAACTTGTTCCATCGATCGGTTTTTTATATGTTTTAACTTTTCACCTATCAAATCAATGGGTATTTAGCTGTGTTTTATATTATACATTTTATTTCGCGTGTAGCCTAATTTTTCACCCTTCAATGTCATTGTTTTTTAAGAAATACTGTGTTGAACTTTTTCTTGGAGCCACAGCTTTATATAGTAATTACTACCTAGCTTTTTAATATATATGTGTATATATATATATACTGTTCCTGAGACATTGTGTTGTTGTTGCTGTCTTCTTCTTCATGGAAATATTCATGAAAAATGGTTGCCAGGTATTCGAAGGACGTTGAATATCTACTTTCCACCCCAATTTTGAGAGAAGGCCTCTCGGGGAAGGTGGTTCGAGAGTCTCCCACTCATCTCCCCTGCCACCAAATCACATGAGAGGACTCTCGGCTCGTCATATATTTAAAGAGCCTCAATGACACTACATATTTACAAACATCCATTCCTTCTCCGGGATTCGAGCTCAGACCTTTCTTACCGCAGTAAGCTCCACTGCGGTACTGTACCATCTGAGTGGCCTGGGACATTATAGACTTACGACTGAAATAATTATTTTCAGGAAATTAGATTCTAAATTTAGCTGAAACGTATTTACTATAAGCTCTTAGCTTATCAAGCTCTTCTCCTATATGAAATATTATATAAAACATTAAGAAATTTACTATTTTATTGACTTAGAAACCAATAAATACAGACCGGAGTTATGGGAAAGTTAAATACTGCTTCTAGTACGAGGAATTCTAGTTTACATGTTTGTTTTGCATTCCTCTGAAGAATTTTTCATTATTTTCATAAGTACGTACACCTGAATTCTATCAATTATTTGTCATCGAATTAGATATCATATTACTTATAACTTTATTTTTTTAAGGTCCATTGATTATAATTTCAAAGTGTTATACTTGTAAAGGGAAATACCTATAAAGATTTCTTTTTACTCCAAACGTAAACTCCAACTCAACCTTTGAAAATGTATAGTTTCCACAGTTGCTGCAAAAGCTTTTCGTACAATGATATTAAAACGTAAACAACAGATACATTGTTGAACTGAACCAAGAAAATGTGTCAATAAGGTTGACCCTTAGTAAATCATGTATAATTAATTGTTAATATTTTTCCCCTATCGACAATTACAGTGAGTTTTGTATTTTAATATTTCCTTTCATTCTAACATCGAAAAAATTTAAATAACACAGAAAGCATTTTTGCTGCCTTTACTTAAAAACAAATTGTTTAAGAAAAATATTGTTCAATGAAAGCTTACATTTTATACTTTTCTGAAACCATACAAGCATTTTCTGCTTCACTGCATTCTAGAATTAAAAACAAATCAACAGATTTTGTAACATTACTTTATATTTTTGTTTTAGTGTTCAATTGCAGTATGGTTAAATTAATTGATTTTCTTTAGCCTTCGGGAACAGAAGCATAGCTTTTAATATACTACAGAATATGAATAACTTCATATGTACAAAGTTTCCTCTAAAATTCTACTTTTGTAAATTTTCAAAATTAATTTTCATCCTGGATTCAAATTTTTACATATTAAAAATGCAAAGCAGTTTTGAAAACCATGTTAAAACTTTAACAGTCTTATGTAGGTAATTATATTCCCTTCATTATTATTGACGCCACAAGTTTCGTGTAGGTTGCAGAGACACAAATAGTTTTAGGTAGTGAATAATAAATTGAATAAATATTTTGGTATTTTTAGTAGCATGTATTTTTGAAATGTAGCAACCTAAAGGGGATCTGAAAGATTTCATATTCATTAAGTCAACAAACATATTTTCACATAGCTTAATAACGACCTAAAAATATCTGAAAATGTTTGTATTCATTACGTCAACAAATGTATTTTCACGTAGCTTGAGTGAAACTCTAATCTTTAAAAGCAGAACAAGAACCTGCTGTGATTGAATTCCGTGCCTTAAGGCAATCGTTTAATCTTTCCTAGGTATTTGATTAAGCTCTGCAAAAAAAATCTCATTAAGAGTCTTTAGAGAAGCGTAGAACTTTCTAAGATGCGGTAAAATTAAATCTCCAATCTCCCGATAATTTTTTACTCTATATGCATGGTAATCTGTTACCATTTATAATGTGCAGGAAACTTTTTATCTCACATATTCGAGGTTTAAGAGAAAAATACCATTGTTATGTAGAAGAACTGGCAATATCATAAATCACATGAAACGTGTGCGTAAGTTTGTCAGATTCTTTTATTAATTGCGCTACATGGCATAAGTCTGTAAATTAATTTAATATTGTGGCCGAAGAAAGAGGAAAATGCTGTAGGACACAATTTCTTTATTTTTTCATTTCCTATTTTTTCTGACACATTTCTCTTTAATCTTGCCCGACTTCTATGAAACGTGTAACTCGTAGATCGACAATATGAAAAAAAAATCTTCGGGAAAAAATTAAAATTCGGACTATGCAGTTTTTCATGATGTACCTTTAACAGATATTAATTATTCGTAAGAGGCGTAAACGTGTATAGAAAAAAATATTTTACCTTTCAATAAACTTTCCATAAAACTTAATATATCTTCTTTTTTATTGTTACGTTAAAAGTACAACAAAAAATGTAATTAATGCAAGAAATAATCTTTCATCAGCGTTGGAGAATTACATTCAGATGGTAATACGACAAGAAAATGTAGCATTAGAACTAGCGTATTTGACTTCCTTAGAAAAAAAAAAAAAAAAAAAAAAAGAGGAGGAGAATATTTTTTTTTACCTGCACTTTCTCCAAATACTTTAGTCGATTGGTCTTCCTGTTTTAAATTTATTCAGTTCAATCCAGGGGATTTTGCTTTATTTATGAAGAACTTAATTTATTTTTATTACTCCTCTAACTACCGTGTAAAGTGAATTCGCACTTGAAGGAATCTAAATTTTTGGACTGAATAAATCGACTGTTAGATATGCAAAAGAGATTCAAAATTACTTGATGAAGCTTTTTCAGCCAGTTTTTTTTCAGCGGTGAAAAGAAATGGGATTTTATTTTTTTAAGCAATTCAGTTTGTTTTATATAATGTGCACTAGCTATTAAAATCATATTCATTTAATAATCTCGTAGAAAAATATTTAAAACTTATAAAATTTAATCCTTTAATTTAAATTTAAAATCTATTTCATAAAAACGGCACATAAACTGTGCTTTTTCTTATAACTCAGTTCAACTTGTAGCCTCAAAAATTTAATTTCAAACTAAAACATTAACCATTAATCTTCATAAAATGAAACACATTCGTAAGTCAGAATAAATAGTCAGAAAATGTAATCTAGTTATTTAGCTTTTGAAACATTTATTAACCCAAAGAGGCAATTTGCCCAGAAGGGATATTAATTTCGTTTAGGCATTTTGCGTTGAGTCACCATAAACGGAGAATCACTTTTTAGATTGTTGTCACCAAATATTAGAGTCCTGTATTATATTTAAAAAAAATTAATTATTTTGGAATCTGCATAAATGTATGTATGTTTCTCGCAATGTGATCAAATAACGATACCTAGAGCCATGAAATTTTGAATAGCGTACGTCTTCACCCGAATATGGGCATCTGGAAGCCCGAATTTGGAATTTGTTTTATCATTTATTTCATATTTTGTAAAGCTTTAACGAGTTTTTTATTAAGAAACTCAATGATTTCAAAGCGAGCAATGGTAACACTGCACAAAAAATAATTTAAAAAAATATCTCCAGCTCGCGAGACTGTGTATCCGAAATTCTAAAGTTATGCTCTCATAAATATTTTGTAATATTGCTGTTGAATTTAATTTTATGGTTTAAGTATGAAGAACATGATATTTTAAGTAAAGGTAACACACAAATCGTTTAAAAACGTCCCTTTGTGCGTAATATAAAATTTGATAGCTTTCAGATTTTTGTTTCATTTGTTAAAATACTTTAAGTTTATACAACCACTTGTCTATAATATGTAATTATCTTTACCTTCTAAAACATAGTTTCTGTCTAAGAGAAAATTAGAATTATGAATTTAAGACTGTTTACGTACCTCGTATTAGAATGGCGCCGACATGGATGACGCAGTTTCGACTTTAAACATACTTAATAAATTCAGTCACTCACGTCTATTTAAACCAAACTGAATACATTTAATAATAGAACATTACCACGTAAACATTTAGTAATAATTTAGGAGTGCAGATAAGCATAAAATAATAATTATAACTGTTACAGGCCAGCTACGCTTTTAGCTACCGAATCCTACGAACGACAAATCTCAAAAGCGTGTTGCCAACGTAGGGCAACGAAAAGGTAGAAATTAATTCGACAGGCGTGGAAGTGAACAAAGACTTCACTTTGGATTACAGATACAATTAACTGGATATTGATTAAACTCCAGTGTCAATAACTGGTTATAGACAATTTCCATCCTCTAAAATAATCTACCGCTATAACTACTTATTTGTAAAAGTATTTACAGATCATAGATATTTAAAAGTTTATTTTTAAAAATTAATCAAGTTTATGTGCATTAATTAGCCATTAGTTATTCATCATATACACTAAAACTTCGGCTTTCTGAGCTCTAGATAAATGGATAGATAGATAAACCCAATATTCAGAAGTTTCTTTACTCATATTAGGCAACATGCCTTTCATTTTAACAAGCCTAACATTATCAAGCTCGTTTATAAAATCATAAATTTATTACAAAATGATGAAGATTAGTGCTTTTTATTACTCATTTTTAAGCATTTTTAATAATCTATATTATTAATTTCTTTATATTACAACAATCAAACATTTTTTCCTTAATTTTATTTAAATAGAAAAGAGTTGAATATTTGTTTTTAAGACCACTAAAATAATTTCTTGATTTCACTGTAAAAGAAAGCTGTCAATATTATTACTGCGTACAGGTCGTAAACAGCTTTAAAGTTAGAAAAACTTTGAGAGTATTTTGCATAATTCTTGAAAAAGATTAGATACTTAGTTTTAGGAATTCCTAAAGGAAAATTAATTTCATTGTTATGCTCTAAAGGAAATAGTTATAATTTTTTGCGAAGACAAATAGAAGATAATTCCATTCTCTAAATTGTTTTTAAAACTAGATATCGTATGTTATTTTGCGAAGATTAAAGTTATATTTAACTTTTATAACTATATGATCATCATTAAATATAACAGAAATAAAGAAATAAGTGATATTTTTTTACTTACAGAATCAAGTCACTAAAGATTTCGAAATTTTCAAAAGTCTCATTAGACTGTTGTGATCCTCTTACACCAGATATTTCGTGTTCTAAAGTCCTGACTTTCAAAACCTCTTATAGATTCTATTTAAATGTTTCATCAAATATGAGAGACAGAAATTTGGAAGGTGATTCTTACTCTAAAGCAGTGAAGATGTTATCAGAATTTCTGAGACTCATTATCCATTGAGAAAATCTTCTTTCTAGAATTTACTTTTTATTTTAATGATTTTCAAATAGATGTGTTACATAATAATTATCATATTTTAATATTTATCTCTAAAAGCATACTTATTCGCAATAGCATCGTGCCGCACATACAAAAATAATGCAGTAATAAATATTTTTTATTAATTTCATATGAAAACCGGAGCAACATTAAAATTGTAACATAACATAATACTGAATTAAATAGCAATGTTTTTTAACTTGTGAATTAAAAATGTTTTCTGTCAATGTGTACAAATGTAATATAGGTATATAGTGCATCAGATTAATTATTGAAACTTTAAATTAACATATTTCTGGTAGTTATAAAATTAAAATATAGCAGTTATAATAATTTTTGTAACGTACTCTTTTTATACGCTAAGAAATTTTCGTCATCATGTAACCTTTTTTTAGAGCCTAATGATCGGAATACATATATTAAGAAAGTAATTATTTTAATATATATATATATATATATATATAAATTTATGGTTTATCTATAACAGGGTTCGAATGTTTTACAAAAAAAGAAGGATTTAAGTAATATACCGCATTTAATAGAAATTAAAACTCCCTTTTGTATATTTTTGTTATAAAATTTGGTTGGGGGGCTTATAAACGGATACATAATTTTCAGAATGAAGGGAGGAAATTTAATTGTTATCCTTCATAGAATAATCACACTCTTTGAATATTAAATAAACCACATAAGTAATGAATGTACATATAAACTGTATAACTACTAGTATTTACAATAGTCACGTCTAAATTCACTATTTTAATTTAAGTCTGCCTATACTTGCCATACTTGCCACTTCTTGAAAGCAAATTAGCAATAATGCATCAGTAACAATCTCAATGGCATGACGGCTTATTATTTATATAAAATTGTGTAGGCATAAAATAACCAAGATTCTGTTTCTGAGAAAATAGCAAAACAAAATCAATATTCGCTCATACGTTTATAGCGTAAAATCTAGCCAAAAATATAAAGAGTGTCTTATACTCCAAGGAGTCGTAATTTCATGTAAGTTCAATTATATTTATGTATTAATGCAAAATTTGTCACATAACAACTTACAGAGTCTTTATTTAAGGACAAAGAAAATCACTTCGTTTTACTACTTCCCAAAGAGCTATGGGAAACTCCATTAAGAATTCTGAAATCTTCTAATCCTTATTTCCCTTTAATCATGGTGTTTCAAGACGATTGGAGGAGACTTTAAAAGTAATAGAACACATCTAAATAATCAATTTTTATCTAAGTCGTCAATACAAGCTCGCATTTTAAGCGGTTAGGTGCCTGGAGGGGGATTTCCACTTTTTCACTTTCACAGTCGTTCGCAGTCGAAAGCCGTATTATGATATCTACTTTCTTTTCATCGATATGGCAATTCATTCGACGTCGCTAATGGCAGTATATGAAACATAAACCTCATAATTTAATCTCAAATATTGTCCTGCTCAGGAAAAAATAGGCCTTTGAAAATACGTATTGTAATTAAATCTAGAGCTGAAGTCCCTCTAAGAGAATAATGGATGAGGATGGTAAACAGATGGGATCATTTTTCTTACCACAGAATTATATGGTTTGTTTGTGAGAACTCCAGGGCCACCAAGAATAAAATACATTAAATAATATTGTTACATTCTACGGGTTCGTGGATTTGGAGTGATTGATGACAACACTTGATGAAAGATTAAAACGCAATTTATTCCCCAGTTATCACTGTTACACAGGGCAGTTCCAAAGACACGTTATAGTCATCGAAAAATTGCTATAAACACACTAAAGCAATCATCAAGACAGCCTTCAGGCTATAACGGTGAAGACAGCTTCAAACTCTAAAGTACAGCTCCCGACTCGGTCGACTGCTCTTAAGCTTATCTCTGAAGTCAAAAGACTCTCTACTACTCTACTACTACTCTCCCAAGACAGATAGGGTAGATATAGCTTTAACCTACCTTAGAGAATATTCTCAGAGAAACCGTAAGAATGCGTTCTATAATGTTCTCGCTCCGTCTAGGCATATGACAATTTTTTCGTCAAATAAGCGATTTCGCGCCAAATTTGCCACCTTGTCTTTCCTTCTCTGGCAACCTTCACCGCGCTTTGCGGGAAAAGCTATCTTACCGCAGTTCATCATTTCGCAACAGCAATTTGCAACTCAAATTTTGCAGATAGATCGATATTTATATGGTTAGACACAACACGGAGCCTGACGTTCAGAGGGTATTTACACATTTTTAAAACCATTTGATAAATAATTAAAGCAGAAGCAAATGTTTGTATTAAAATTTTCTGGGAACAGCTTATTATTTGAAATAAGAAATACTATGTGCTACTTTTAAATTTATTCTTTTTTCAAAACGTTGCATGTAAACAAGCTGTGGATTGAAGAATAAGTTTCTGCGCTTTCCGAATAGAAACATTCTTATCCCAACATACAAGGAAATGCATGGTATTAAAATTACTATGCATCATTATTATTTCTAATTTTTTAAAATAAACAACATTATTAATCAAAAAGGAAAAAACCGTCAAACAGTTCTTCTACATGGAAAGAAACTCCGAAAGCGTACCCGAAAAAGGTATATACTGTTTTTAATATTTGTAAAGTTAAATCGATGGTAACAAAAAAAAAATCCGCCGATGCAGAAATCAGTTGAAAAGTCTTTAATTACATCTGCAAGAACAATAAATATAATAATAAACCAATATTTAAAACTTAAAATGGTAGAAAAACATTTACTAGCTTTTACTGAGGCATTTGGCTTAACGCTGCATAATTTGTAGAACCCTGAATGAAACTATTTGGCAGAAGATAAATGGAAATACACTGTAGCTCTTTTTGAGGTTTTTCACAGTGCGAGAAACATACATAGATTCATGTAGATTCTTCATCACATAATTTCTTTAAATATAATACATTACGATACTATTTGGTCACAACAATTTTAAAAGTGAAAAGGACATATCTAGTGAACAGAAACAAGGTGCTGTTTCGAAACTAGTATCCCTTCTGTGCTAACGCCTCTTTGAACTAATAAAAATAAATTGCTGAAAATGACTTTTAAAACTAAAATCCAGCGCTAATGTACCTGTTTTTGATAAATCAATGAAATTAAACAAATAAATTAACACCTTCAAGGATGTTTTTTAAAAATATAATGTAAATAAAATGAAATGCTATTGTGAGAAAAGAAGAAAGGACAACTACTTAAATCCTTTGGTCTAAAAGAAATCAAATGCAAAAGTGTAAATTAAACAAATAATGATACAGCTATTTGAACAGATTCAGATAAGACCCGTCAGGAGGTTGTTTATGTAAAATTCTTCCATCATCTAACATTAAGGTGTCCTTTAAGAAGCGTTCCTGTCACTCCTAATAATATGAAAGTCACTCCTTTATATATTTTAAATAATTAAGTCAACTGTAAAAAAAAACAAGAATAACAACCCTAAACAATTTAGGAAATCTTATGTATGTAAATACCGCAGTCTGAAAGCCGTTGTAAAAAAAGACTAAATCAACAAATTATGGCTGAAAAATGGTAAAAACGCAAAACATTTTAAAACTTTAAAAACTATAAAAATATAAAAACATTGCTGTTCTATACTTTTATATAATAAATTATAAATTTATGGCTTCAATTATGCAGTCACTTAATTTTTCTGACTGACTGATATATATATGTATACATGCGTAAAGTTTTCTAAAAAGAGTAGTGATGCTATTTCTGAATTTTTGAAAGCATACTTCAATAAGTGAAAATGTAAAGAAGTGGTTTTTCAATATCTGGATTTATGTTACCTCATGGAGGAACTTCAGATAAATACTCCCTTCCGAGTCACATCTGAATTTTTTCAGTTAGATAAATCATCACTTGTTTAATATATTTTTTCATTTGATTCCTTTCAGACCATCACCTAATATAATTTTTAGTAAAAGGCTCTAAACAGTTATCCTTTCTCCTTTTCTCACAATAGTATTATATATATATTTTTTTAAATTTGAGAACATTATTTATTTTTCTTTTTACAAAATATTCTGAACGGTATTAATTGTTTAATTACATTTGTTTTTAATTAAATATTTTTCAGCCCTTCTTTTCTCTTTCTTCTATACCCTTCCTTTCTCTCTCTTTCTATATATATATATGTACGCACGCGAGGGTCTGCATAGGTGTATTAATATAACAAGAATGTAAAAGTAAATATTAAGAAGAAAAGCAGTACTCTATGCGAGAAAGCTAATTAATTAAAAATGCGTCAACATGCAAAGGAAATCCAAATGTTAAATAATAAAAAAATCAAAACAGATCAGCATGAAATAAAAAAAGATAATTAATTAGAAAATGCATAAAGTTTCAAGACAACAAATAAAAGTCAAACCCAAAAAAGCTTTGCATGAAAAGGGAAAGAATTTAGCTTGTTTTGACCTCAGAACTTCCTTACAGGATCATAGAAATTGATTTAATATTTTTGTTCTTTAAATTTTACGTTTGATTTAAATATTTTCTTAAAAATCACCGATTGCTAAAAGAAAAGTGACCTGGAGTTTTAGCCATTCCATTATATAATTAATAAACTTTTATTCTAAATTAAGAGCTGCAAAAAATGCTGGTTCATCTTTTAATACAATTCATAAATTAAAAACGGGAGTTTTTGAGCTTAATTAAAAAGGATAAAGTAATGAAAGAAATTTCCTGAATAGCTAGCATATTATAGATGTTTCAAAAGCGGAATTAAACAAATACTTAATTACATAATTAACTCAAAGCATATTTTTAGAATCAAGATTCCCCTCCGTTGCATTGATCTATGACAAAATTTTAAGCATTTTGAGAGAAAGACGTTTTCTTTGCTAGAATGCATAAAATAAGTCTGATACATTACTTTTTTTTCATTTACTTGTCCTACTTGATTGCAAAATTAAAAACACTGAGATTTATTTTTAAGTTAAAAGACCACAATATCTAATTTCTTAAAAAGGTTTTTTTTGCGTTATACCAAATACATGTTTACGTCTACATCTGAACGCTTTCTTAGAGCATTTTTGACAAGCTTTAATTTAAAAGAGAGTAAGCGTCTGTTAAATAACAGTGGTTTTTTAAAGGCTTTTTTGAAAGCGTATAGAAAATACTTAAATAACGTTAAATTCTTTAATAAACTGAGTAATCGTTATACTTCTATAATTTATACTATTGAGCTTTCACTAACTAAATGAAAACGTAAAACACGTTTTTTGCTAGCTCAATGTTGTGTACATTTTCAGATAATATTAATTAACATTATGATGCCATTGCTTGCTTCTTTTAATCTCAGATTATTCACAAGGTGGCCAAAATTTAACTGGCCCTGGAACTGTTTATAATTTTGACACTAAATTTAAGAGGACAGGAAACCTATCCTTTAGAGATGATGCTGGAATTATCCATTGATGCAGCTTTGTACTGGACTATCAGAAATTGAGCTAACTCAAAATTTCTCAACCATTTGCTGAACCATTTGCGTAAGAGAAAAATGTTATGCAAAAAGTTCATCACACATGTTTTTTATTAGTTGTGCTTCACATTACAATCAACAGTGAACGCGTGGTGTTTTGTCGTTAGCATCATTTTTTTTATTCCGTTCAACTCATTACTAAAGGCATCTGCACATTTCACTTCGCTGTTTACTAAACACGTCTAAACTCTCACTTACACTTGACTTGTAATACACACTTAAGCAACTGTTTGCTATCACGCGCCTGAGCATGCTCCTTTTACACCCATTTGTAACTATCCTAGCCTCTAATGGCATCTTAATTGTTCAGAGTACTTTAAATTGAATTGCGAAAACACTTTTACAGGCCATTTTTGTTTTGACAACCCTTTATATTGCGGGTAATGCCATTATCCTAAGACTATCATAGCTTATAGCTTCCCCTAAGACTATCATAACTATTCATCACTTATAGTTAATTTATTATTTTAAAAATTGTAAAATATTAGTCAGGAATATGTAAAAGGAGAATCTATTAATTTTAACAAGTTGCATAAAATAATGTTTAAATATCAATCAGTTTAGATAACAGTTATTCTCTGTTACTGATTAATACCATTCATGTTATTCTTTACGCATATTTAACGTTTTTTTTTTCTTTTTACATTTTGTGCCAGTTCTTTCATTCATAAATATTTTTTCTACATAAAAAAGCAATGATATTTATTAAAGCGTTAACTGCTGACTGTAACTTGTTCAAATCCATGAAAACAAAATCGATTGTTCTCAACCTAGAATGCAGAAAATATTCAAGTTAAATTATGACTTGGAGCAATTGTTTTGGAAGTGAAATAACTTTATTTCTTTTAGACTGCTTGCAAATTTTTTGTATTATGCTTAATATCTTTTTTATAACTGTGCATCAGAGATTAAAGTAAGCCTTTTAGTGTTGATCTAGTTAAAAAGAGCAATTGATGATACTTTTAAATGCCTGGACAGCCGAAATATTCATTCATGCTCACTAAAGAAAATTAATTTGGGCCTTTTTCTTTCAGCAGTTGTTCACCTGTTAAGTAATTCCTCTCTGTTTTAATGCACATTATATAATAAAAAAGTAAATTGCTATTAACTTTTTTGTTTAGTTTTTTTAAGTGTATGCTTTCAAGGTAGTTTTAAGTAAATAGTTTTTTTTTTTCTTTTTAACCACAAACCGAAAAACAGTAAAATGTCAACTCATAATTCTTACGGTATGGAATTGAAAGAAAAAAACCTAGTTTAATAAAACTCTAATTGAGGGATATTCAAATAAATTTTTCCAACTGAATGTAAAAAATTTAATTAAAAATATACTACATACAGAACACAAAATAAATCTGTACAGTTATTAAATGAAAAAAAAAATATTTAATCAATTAAAAGGCAGAAGGAATTTATTATTTTATTTTTCCCCTGCTTAGTTTAAGAGTTATCAGAATTTAAATGTGAAACGTATTAACTTAGACTAACATGTTATTTTTATTGTTATTATTTAAAAAAAATATCTATTTACTTTTATTATCGACAAATATGTCATTTTTATCATTAATAAAGATTATAAATAATTTTACAGCATATATTTTCATATTTATTAAATATTTTATAGCTATATCAAAAATAAATCTATTTCTATATTTCTTTTTTTAATAATATTAGGCTCTTGAGAATAGCGAATTTATCTCAGACGGATACATATACATTCGAATCATTTTTGAATTTCTTATGAAGCACATTTAAAATTTGAATATAAGAAATAAAAATATGAATAATAAATGTAAATTTCATCAACAGCAAAAGATAGAAATACCCTTTTATATCCATGTCAGAAATAGGAACAAAACAAAATTTTCTTAACTTTCCCCCGCAAAAAACTTGCAAAATAAAAAGTATATGACATATTTTGTGCATGCGAATAAAATTATAATATATGATGTAAATAAGTAGTTTGAGTAGGTATGAGAAAAGTCACAGTTGTCTCAATAAATGGAGATATTTATGTGTGATTTCTAAAGTCACTCCTGCATAGTATGAGGGAGGAGAGTGAATATTCTTATCATTGCATATTTTGCTGCAACTTGGGGAATTACATTGATTTTCATGCTATGTAAGACACAGGTCCATTTCTTGGCGGTGTAGGAATAATATTATTAATGTTTTGAAAGACTTTACTGTGTTTAATGATGAATATTCTAAATTCTATTCCAGTGTTGCTGGGATGGCAAATGTGATGGACTGACGCTAGCGGACACTGAAAGATGTAATACTCAGGGTCTCCGCTTTTCCCGCATATGCTTCTATCCGACATAGCCATATTGCGATCATAAAAATACTTGCGGAAGATTCCGTGACCCGAGATGTATTGGGTGAGGAAGTAGGTTGATATTGTGATACATTTGTCAGCCTTGAGGAGCAGTTCGAATGTACGTTGTCCTTGTGGTCCCTCTTCCCATTAACATTGCCACTTTTCATTCGTCATTTGTTTTAGCTTTACATGGACCGGACCCAAATGTCGCCAAATTCGACGACTTTTGGCAATTTCTAGCCAAATTATCGAGATTCCCATTTACTCAATGTTAAATACACTTGCCCCTGTATTCTTACTTTTTCAGCATATCTTACTCGGTTACTCAAATTGCCCACAGTTACTTAAATTTGTCTCGCGCAATATTACACAGAAAAATTCAACAATGTTACATGTAATTCTACTAAAATTACTTATCCAAATAAAAAATTCGTGACAATGATTCTATCTTTCACGCTCCAGGTACTGCCATTCAGTAAAGCCAAAAATACTTTCAAATTTAACCTGGAAGACTATTCAGTCGTAAACTAAGCGATTTAAAAGCAATAAGCACAATATTCTTAATTAGCAATTTAAAAGAAATAAAACAGATATTAAGATTACATTTTTCTGTTTTTAATGTCACTGATTTAAATAAACATGCATTAAAAACACGAGATGTCTAATTAGAAATATTAATTATTTTACGAAATTATACTATCAAAATCATTGTATCCTTTTCTTTTATTTCTTGATAACTATTTTAGACGGCTGATAGAGCTAGCAGCTAATTTTTGGTTGTGCATTAGCACTGAAGGCGTAATGAGTACGTTTCCTCAAGCACAGAATTACAGAATCATAAGTCAAAAGATTAACTACGAATTCTTTATTTAATAAAATAAGATAATTCTGCTTAACTTAAGCATAACAAAAGTAATAATGTTCACGGACATTAAAATTTTGAAGTATTGAAAAGAATAACTTACATAGAATCATCATCAGTACTAAATATCATCAGGCTTACTTATATTATGCAATAAGAAAAATAAACAGGAATATACTTTGCCATCGTACCTGAAAGAGAAGAAAGTACTACTGGATTAGACCTTTGGCCAGGTACAAGTAGCTAGGGTGAAAATCAAATATACTGCATTGCACACGAGCTTTACTTTCTCTCGCCAATATATACCTTGGCGCACTTTCGTTTCGTATGCCTTTAGAGTTTCATTATGCAAAAATACCTAAATTTATGCTAACATTGCCCCTGTTTTGCTAATGAAACTTATACCAATTGTAATTCATTCCTGCAAAACTGAAATTTAGCTTTAGGAATTGGTTTAGTCATAATATCAGCAACCATTTCCTCTGTTGAAAGATAAGTAAGTTTTACTATTCCTTTGTTATTCAAGTCGCGTATATGATGAACTTTTGTATCAATATGTTTTGTGCGTGAACTGAATTTTTCAGATTCTACAAGTCTTATAGTAGACTCATTATCTTCAAATACCTTTATCGGTAGAGTTTTGGGTAGATTGAAATCTTCTGTTAATTTTAATAGCCATAATAGTCCTTGCGTAGCTTGCGATAGTGCAACATATTCAGCTTCTTCAACAAACACAAGTTTGTTTTCTTGAAAACCATGAAATACAGTTCCTTCCTAATAAAATAACACTTCCTGATGTAGATTTTCTATCTTCAATATCTTGTCCCCAATCAGCATCTGAATAAACTGTAATATTAGGTTCTTCACTCGACGAAATTTGTAAGGATAGGTTCTTTGTCGTGTTTAAGTATCTAATGATTCTTTTAACAGCATTCCAGTCCTTTTGACGTGGATTATTGCACCTTCTGCTGAGTATGTGAGTTGAAGCTGTGATATCTGGTCTTGTGATAAACGATATATACAAAAGGCTTCCAATAGCTTGGCGAAATTTATCATTTGAAGTTAGGAGATTTTCTTCCTTGTTTAGGTTATAATAGTTCGTTTCCATTGGTGTGCTAGCAGGTTTCACTTCTTCAAGTTGAAATTGCTTGACAAGTTGATTTATTTTATTTTTCTGTGATAAGAGATAACTTCCATCTTCCTTTCGATTTATTTCCATGCCTAAGAAATATTTAGCTTCACCAAGATGCGTTATTTGGTAACGTTTCTTTAAATCATTAATTGTTTGAAGAATTAGTCCTTCTTCTGTAGAACTTATTAGGATGTCATCAACATACACTATTAAATTAATTCTTTTATCACGAACCACTTTTGTGAAAAGACACGGATCTGCTTTGCTTTGACTGAACCCCAGATTCTTCAGTGTATTTTCAATTTCTGCATTCCAGCACCTAGCTGCTTGTTTGAGACCATAAATCGACTTCTGTAATTTACAAAATTTATGTCTTTCTTCCGGAACCACGAATCCTTCTGGTTGTTCCATATATATTTCTTCATTTAAGTTGCCGTACAAAAAAGCTGTTTTAACATCTAGTTGATGTACCTTGGCATTATTATACGCTGCCCATGCTAAGAAGACTCTTATCGTAGTGTGTTTCACTACTGGTGAAAAGGTTTCATCATAATCACTGCCTTATTTTTGAGTAAATCCTTTGGCTACTAAGCGTGCTTTGTATTTTATATTTTTACCAGTTTCATCATATTTTGTCTTAAACACCCATTTGCTGCCTATTGCATGTTTTCCTGGTGGTAATTCTGTAAGTTTATAGGTTTCATTTTCTTTTAGAGAATGTATTTCTTCTTGCATAGCCTTGATCCAAGCTTCTTGTTCACGTTTTGGTAAGTTTAGAATTTCTTCAAAGCTTTCTGGATCTTTAATTTTAAGTAAGATTGATTCTTCGTCTTCTGCTTTATCAGAAAATCTTTCCGGTGGGACCCCTTTGGTTGATCTGCTAGAAACCCTTCTTTCTACATTTTCTTCACATTTAATTAATTCTTCGGAACTTTTTGAATCTTCTGTAAAATCATCGCCAAGAGATGTTTCTTCATTATTTTCTTCATCTTCTTGCGAGTTATTGAAGTGAATTAATTCTAAATCTTCAGCATTATTTTCTGCAAGTTTGTCGGGTAAAGACGCGTTTTCTGAAAATTTAACAGTTCTACTTACTATTATTTTTCTTCCACCTACATAAATCCTGTATCCCTTACTTCGTAAATCGTATCCTACGAATATTCCTTCTTCGGCTCTGTTGTCGAATTTACGCCGTTTTTGTTTGTTCACATAATAAAATGCTGTATAGCCAAATACTCGTAAGTGACTTAAGTTTGGTTTTCTACCATTCCACAATTCGTATGGTGTTCTATCTGTGGCTTTAGTTGGTAATCTATTTTGAAGATATGCAGCAGTAGCTGCTGCTTCAGCCCAGAATCCTTTCGGTAATTTAGAGTTTATTAGCATAGCTTTTGTCATTTCTATTAAAGAGCGATTTTTCCTTTCTGCGACGTCGTTCTGTGCTGGACAATAAGGAACCGAAGTTTGGTGAAAAATGCCGAGTTTCTTTAAATAATTTTCAGTACTTTCGTTACAGTATTCTGTACCGTTGTCGGATCTGAGAACCTTTATTTTCTTTCTAAATTTTTTTGTTGTCGATGCAACATACTGTTTAAGTTTGTCGAATACTTCATCTTTTGAAGTAATAAAATAAATTTGAGTATAACGCGAATAGTCATCAATGAAAGTTACGAAATATCTTTTCCCTCCTAAGCTGTTGACTTCAGTTGGCCCACACACATCTGTGTGCACTAAATCCCGTGGAATTTTAGATCTAAAACTAGTTTTGGGATAAGGTGTTTCAGTTAGTTTCGCTTTTACACAAGTAGAACATTCCATACTATGAGTGCATTTGCCAAGTTTAATGCCGTCTGCCAAATCATTTTTCTCAAGTGTTTTTATGGCATCTATATTTCTGTGGCCTAATCTTTGATGCCATTTTAGTATACAGTTCGTATTTGAACATGAAACATTATTAGCTAAGTATGCTTTTTCATCATTTGTGTTTACGATCAATTTATATAAACCTTGCTGAGCGTTGCCGTCGGCTACGAGTATATTGTTACGCTCTATGTAACACTTATTACTATCAAATGTAACAATACAACCTTTATTGGTAACAGATTGAACAGAAAGTAAATTACTATCTAAACCTGGTACATACAATACATTTTCCAATTTTATTTGTGTAACCTGATCCTTTAAGTTTTGAACTTTAAAATAACCTTCACCAATACCATAATAATTTAATTTAGCACCATTGGCTACAATTACTATTTGTTTATTAGAGTCATTTAACTGAGAGAAAAATTTCTTATCACTCGTCATATGAGTGGAGGCTCCTGAGTCGATAACCCATTCTTGCATTTGCGTGTTTTCATGTTTATTTTCCACTTTTAGAACTTAATTAAACTGAATCTGTGTATTTTCAGTTTCAATACTTTTAAAATATTTATTTTCTTTAAGTTTTGTTATGTTTTCTACACTTTGCGTATTTGCTATTTGGCATGCATTACTTTTATAATTTTGAGAATAATTTCTTACTTTACTATTATTTACATCTGTTTTCGGGGAAGTTCTAGCGTTGCGTTTTAAATGAAAACAGTCATTTATCGTATGGTTATTTCTCTTACAATAAGTACAAAATTGTGTAACATACTTTGGTTTATTTTCGCTTTTACTTTTTAAAGCAACTGAATCGTACTTTTGAACTTTCTTAGTTTCCACACGTCTACAATATCATCTATTAGTTTGTTTTTAACATATTCTAGTGACAATTCAGCTTCCGATTTACTTTCTATTGCAGTTATTAAGGAGTTGTATGAATTTGGTAAAGAACATAGTAGTATTGCTATTAAGTTATTTTCTTTAATTTCTTTACCTATACTACGCAGCTTTTCAGCCAATTCTAGTACTCCTTTGATATGTTCCTGCATTTTAGAACTTTCATTATATCTAATGGAATATAGTTTTCTAAGAAGAAATAACTTATTTGTTAAATTTACACGTTCATGGACACATTTTAACTTCTGCCAAACTTCTTTTGCAGATTTACTATGTAAAACATGGATAATTTGCGAATCCGAAATGTTTAGACATATTAAAGCTTTAGCTTTACGATCATTCTTAACCAAATATCAGTACCAGTTTCCGGTTTTTCTTCGAATACAACATCATCTAAACCTTCTTTTATTAGAAGTTGTTTTATTTTAAATTTCCACACTGAATAATTTTCATCTGTTAATTTTTCTATACAAATTGATTCTTTTAGAATAGACATTATTACTTGTTACAATTATTCTTATAAACTTTGTAACTAGTTTTTTTTTTCAACAAAGAGTTTTAACACTTTATGCCCCTGGAATCTTACAACATTACAAAATTTCAATTTCTCAGTCTCATAATCTTTTGTTGGTTGTGCATTAGCACTGAAGGCGTAATGAGTACGTTTCCTCAAGCACAGAATTAAAGAATCATAAGTCAAAAGATTAACTACGAAATCTTTATTTAATAAAATAGGATAATTCTGCTTAACTTAAGCATAACAAAAGTAATAATGTTCACGGACATTAAAATTCTGAAGTATTGAAAAGAATAACTTACATAGAATCATCATCAGTACTAAATATCATCAGGCTTACTTATATTATGCAATAAGAAAAATAAACAGGAATATACTTTGCCATCGTACCTGAAAGAGAAGAAAGTACTACTGGATTAGACCTTTGGCCAGGTACAAGTAGCTAGGGTGAAAATCAAATATACTGCATTGCACACGAGCTTTACTTTCTCTCGCCAATATATACCTTGGCGCACGTTCGTTTCGTATGCCTTTAGAGTTTCATTATGCAAAAATACCTAAATTTATGCTAACACTAATTTTTAAGAAAACAATATAACGAATATAAAAATATGTCTAAGCTGTCTAACTAAGAATTCTAATCACATGCTGTTTTTAAATATTTAGTTATTTTGTTGTTGAGTTGAATTTTATGCGGCGTAAGTTGCAAGAAGGTAATTTTTAATAAAGTTAATTCTAAAAAGAACCAAAAAAAATTAGTTATCTTATTGAGGAAACTTAATACTGATATGATGAACTGAGAAAAGACTGAAAAATAGAAAAATATATGCCACCACTTAACAGCGAACTCCACTTAACAGCATCGGAAATTCTAAATATATACTGCTATGCAGATTTTAAAAAAAAATGTGTGATTTTTTTGTTGAACTTTATAGTAAGTGAGAAGAAAACGATGCTTAGTAATAATGCTAAAAAACAAAAACAGAAAAAATGTGGGGTAACAGGACGGAGTGCAAGAGCAGACTACTAGATTGCGAGTTTAGCGAAGCGCAAAAAACCTTGAAAAATCCTTTTGCCTGACCGTTAATCTGAAACGTTTCAGGTTTTCTTTTACATTTTTGAGTTTTTTCTTAAGTTCCTAATATTTCTATTATTGTATATCTGCTGTACATCATCCTATCATGGAATTTGTTTTCGAGAAAACTGCAATTAATTTCTTAATTTAACCAATTTACTAAATTTTTATCTTGATTGAGTTCTGTTCTTAGCTTAATAAATCATTTTTGCAGTTATAATGCGCTTGTGAGATGACAAAATCTATTAGAAGTATATTTTAAATTAAAGTTTATATTGCTTTCTGTATAACAAAACTGAACACGATTTTGAAAAATATTTTTCTCTGTACCAATTTGATGTCGCTTAAAGCTTTTTTTTTTTTTTTTTTTAAATTTGATCTGAAGTACTTCTCTTCGTTCGTATATTATCATCTAATCTTAGTTAGTTACTACCCTTTCGAAAGAAAAGATTTTTAACAAAATAACTTTTTTTTGTTGTACTTACTTATTAGTATCATGTACCGTATTGAATATAAAATTACGTACACACTAAAATTAAAATTGCATTTGCATTTGAAGGATTTTATTTTGAGGTCACCCTTTTTTTAATTGAAAATTGTTTTTTCATTTTCTCTTAGTATGAATTCAAAAGTTTTAACTTGAAAAAAGTTATCTTTTATCACTTAAAAGTTTTAACTTAAAGTCGTGATCAGAATAGAGTTGCTTTATTTAAAACTGTTCTGGAAATTTATATAAAAATATTTTAATAATGCTATTTATATATTTTATTGAATACAGCAAAAACTGTTTTTTCTACTTAGATGTACGTACCGTCCCACTGTTAATTTTATCCTCTCCGACACCTTTCACGGTATAGTGCAATGTATGTTACATTCATTTCAATTTATACGAGGAACTTAAACTAGTATCATTTCTATACATGAATCGCTAATTTTACAATCAGTACCTGAAAACAAATAATAAGGAAATCTTAACATTTTTAATTTTTTTTTTACATCTGAGTAAGTACTGGAAGGTTCAGATGACCAGAAAAAGAGGTATTAGTGGAAACTGGAACGAGAACATACGGGCTCGGTTTGAAACCATGAAACAGAAGTTTTTGACAATAATACCTCAGCATAATAAAAACGTTTAAAAATCCTCCGATCCCAAATTGTTTTTGAGAGATAGGTAACAAGAAAAGAAGCGTCATCCATTACAATGAGCTAGGTCTGTTCAAAACCTTAATGATAACAATTTCATTCCAAATCTATAGCCAATAGGATAGACTTACTGACTCAACCAAGATTATGCATGAAATCTCAATCATTCGGACGTATAATCAGGAACAGCCTAGAACACAAAACCTGAAAACTTCACATTATAACGTTTACAAAATGTTTTAAGATCCCTCTTCAATGGACCATGTTTCAGTCATTTCTCATATAAATTTGCAACTTAGAGTGCTATGACAAAAGAAGTATGCAAGTTGAATAAATTACGAGGAAGCCTCATACAGAACTTTGTACGTTACGTTTCATTAAACTGCACAGGAAGGTGTTAATTTCATTACCGCAATTTACAAATGCTCTCCGTGTGAACCCGTTAGCGATACAATAGTCATTTATCTGTCTAATCTAATCTAAGTCCAATCTTTCTACTCTAAATCATTTTATACACCACTTGATACATTTGCTGCAACAATTGAAATTTGTGTAAAATACATTTCAGTCGCTCTCGCAACATTTTTCAGGTTCTAGGCTGTGTAACTGAAAGGCGCCAAGAACACTAAAGCTTGTTTTTTAGTTTTGCAAGATCTATCATCACGTTTGAAAAACACTCTTTACTTTTAAATTCTTAGTATTGATCGTAGATGACCTGCTTAAAAAAGTGATTTTCGAAGGTTTTATTTCAGTTTACTGTGGACCATGCTAAACAATTCATTTTTCCTAATACTAAACCACAAAACAATTTTCTACTACAGATACAGGCATTTTATCCATAAGGCACGAGACATGCAACAAACATCTTGATAAAAACCTCATACTTCAAGCCACATGTTGCTTCAAATCTTATCGCAATGTTTTTCAATAGTTTTTAAATAAATTATTTGAACTGTCTACTTCTTTTGCAATAATACTCAGCTTTAAAATATTTATTCTAGTGATACAATATATAAATTTTTAACTCTTCAAAAAAGTTGCTTAATCATGTCCTTTCCTAAAGGTTAGAATTTATGAAAGGCTATGCAATAAATATTTCAATAAATATAACAGTTCATGCTTCTGTCTCAATTAATAACAATAAAGGAATTATCCTTAAATAACACTCATATTTCAAAATATTTTTGAAACATAATCGCTTCCTTCGCCTAAAATTGTCGAAAATGTAACACGTGAGCCATCGCATTATCACGTTCTTCGTAATAATTTCCAGTGATCTGCTTGTCTCGAGACCATTACAGAAACACCGTTCCTTCCCAATAAATGCCGTTGACAACATGCAATCTTCTTCAAAATATTTCCTGGGAAACATTCCATTTTTCTCATACCACTCGAGAATACGCAATTCCTCCTCTTCCGCCTTTCGCGCACTTTGTAATAAAGCTTAAAATTTTCCAGAATACTTGTACCATGGTTTAGTTACTTGGCTCAGTTTTGAAAAGAATGTCCTTTCTGTTTCAGGTGGAGCTCTCATTTTCACATTCCGAGCACGTTACTTTGTAATCGTTCTCAAAATAATCTGCGAAGCGTGATTTTCTGAGAGATTCTTATCAAATGTTCACGCATTTTAAAAATTTGAATCCCCAGTCGATGCTTGTTTGTAAGTGAAATACTTTTTTTGCTAAATTATTTAACTTATTACCTCGTTACGAAGTATGTTTCTCCTTTATTTAATGTTAGAGATAATAACTGCAAATGCATTAGTTTCGATTTTGTTGCTTTAATGGGTATGTGCTCCTGGAATATGAAATGCTGCATTTGTGTACTTAAATGTACGAGTATAATGTTTTTAGGAAAATGTATTGATAAGATTTGAAACAGGAAGTAAAATCTCGATAGGCTATAGAAAAATACGGAGTCATAAGAATTTAAGAAACATTCATAACTTTATTTTTTACTTGGAAGACTCTTAAAAATCTTTTAGAAAAGCTTATCACCATAAGACATCCATTTGTAATACTTCTGAAATTTTAAGCAAAGCCTTTTAGCAAGAAGAGAAAATGAAATTTTAAGTGGAAATACTTTCTGATGTAAACAGCGAAGGATAATAAAAAAGAGTTCACTTTTTAAATAATTAATATATGCATATCTTCCGTAAATTTATCGAAAGTGAAAATTTTCTTTCTTTTCATTTGATATTGATTTTTTCATATTACGCATACAAAATTTTAGACATAAATAAACTGTGAATATGAAGAAAAACTATTGAGTAGAAGGTGTATATAATAAAGTTTGTAGCTACTGAAAAACAAATTATGTATAGAGGAAATAAAATAGAATGTTAGAAACAGTTTTCATCAATTACAATATTTAAATTATAAATAAATATGTTTATTCTTTTGAATCGCTTTGTTTATTAAGTAATTACAAACTGATTATATTCGAAAGACAATTATGTCTTAAATTTAGCCTAATGGTAGTATTTTGGTTATAAAAGAATACTGAGGTCATAACTGGTTATAACCATAGTAAAATAATTATATTTATGATTGGTTGTGAAAGAGCACACAACCATGATTAATTAAAGTTCTTGCGGTTTTGAAACGTGGCCACAAGGCATGTGGATAACATATACACAATAGCGTAACGTAACGTAATTAAAGTAATGGTAAAAAAATGTGGGGCCCAACCAGCGGCCTAGCGGTAAAGTCGCTGAACACTGGTAGTTCGGTTCGAGGTTCGAATCCAGCAAACTGGCTGGCTGCATGGGGGTTTTCGTGGTTTTCTTCATGTGTAACGCGCATGCAGGCCAGGATCCGTTAGAAGGACCTTCACGAAGACATCCCTCCCCATAGATAGATAGCCCCTGAGGCTCTGCTGCAAATAAATAACCAAAACAAGACCAAAAATTTGGAATGTCTCCTCTAAGGACATTTCTGGCATCATTAGAAACACAACAATCTTATTAATGGAAGCTGCTTGGGATGAAATTTCTTCCTAAGATTTTACAACCAAAGCAAAGCAAAAAAAAAAAAAAAAAAAAAAAAAAAACTGACAAATACTAGACAGTAGGGATTCATTTATCTCATTCGAGAATACAAAACTCATACCTCTATAAGTGAAACTGCCACTTAATGCTAGTGAAGATAAGCAAAGCAGCAGTGAAAACATTCACGGCAGAAACGAAGATAGTTTATTAATGGTGTAGAGCATATGCAAATTACGTATAAAGTGAACCAAATTAATCAATCCTTTAAAGGTGGAGGAATTCTGAAATAGTTAGAATTAGGCATTTTGGAATGAACTGTCTCAAGACTAGCATTAGAAGTTAATGTGTGTTTGTCATTACTTTCTATTATTTCTCTCATAATTATTTATTGATCAGATCGTTATATAAGACTAATTAATTATGTGATTTTAAATTAAACACAAATCAGAAAAGAATAATCGTGATTTCAAAGCGCTAAATCGCATTTGTGTTAGTTATTTTCAGGAGAAGAAAAAAATACTGAAAATTCATAAATTACTGAAAAATAAGGGTTTTCAAAGTAGATCATTTCGCAGGAAAAAGTGGTCAATGCAATAAATAAACTGTCACGTTTTGACAGAAAATTAGAATAAATTAGAATAATTCAAAATAGATTTTAAAATGGATTGAAAACGGATTTTTTCCATGACATCATGCGTACATAAGTACTTGTGCATATGTACCTCGCATAAGTATGTAGTTCGTAGTTGTGAACCTCCATTTTTTATTGCAGTCGGCGGTACTAAAAGTATGTATGTTTGTATGTATAGCCGGGCAAGGAGGGTGGGTATATATGCATACTGACACCACACGTACAAACACAGATCCACCCTCCTTTTAACCGCTTAAAAGCCTTTGCGCGGCCTTTATTTTTGCAGTCGTTAGCAGTAGACATATATTCCTAGTTACAGAAGTGCTTTAAATAAATTATTCGTGTTTTGTCAATAACAAATTTTTAAAAAAATATTTTGGACAAATAATGAAATCTAAATTTTAATGCGGTCTCTCTGTTTCTATGCTTATATTAAGGAAAGATTTACACTCGTTATGAAAAAATAAAAATACAAGAAATCTGACTCCCCATAGGTCAAAATCTTTGAGGTACATTGATAAGAAGAGTCTGGGTTCTTACCTGTAAGTATTATGATAATATTCCATAATATGTTCCCTTAGTTTGTGGCCTAATAGTGTTTTTATCACCTTTTTTTTAAAAAAAAAAAACAAAGTGCTTCAAATTTGTTCCGATACTTTAAAAATAACAAATATATTTCGTAATAATGATAATTTAACATATGTAACGTAAATAAATTAAAATTATTTAACTTATTCATGTTTCTATAATTATTCCTGTTTCATAAATTAATTTGCTAGTTTTTTAAAATGTCTAACTTATTTAGAAATTTTAATTAACTAAACTCGTATATTACACAGTACCGAGTATCGCTAGGTTTTTTTTAATTGGTTAGTATTCAATTGTTACAGTATTGTTAACAGTTTTCAGTTCGACATTAGGTTTGACAATGCTTTATCAGTATGATTAATGTTTAATTGTAATAACAAAATAAATCTAACTTTCCGCTCGATAAATTGTAATTCCCATGTATTCTACAGAATTAGACTTCTTTCTTAAATATTAAATCCTGTTTACAAATATTTAAAATGCCCTTTGCTTTTTTAGCGTGTACACTCGGATTCAAAAAAAAAAGAAATCAGACATATCATATCATCATATCAAGCCGACAACCAATGATCCCTCGTTGGAATCTCTGGTTTCCGGCTCGATAACCTATGATTAAATTCATGTTTTGGTTACAGAATGTTTAGCAGATATTTTGGGTCAGATTTATTTCGATTTAGCCATAAAGTGTGAGAACAAACTTGTGACTTCATTTAGCACTTGAAGATTTACAGACTATATTTAAAAAAGAATAAATGAATCACGTCAAAAAGGAAATAAACCGGTGTATAGAATCATAGAGAGAGCAAACTGCTTCATATGAGCCCAGAATATTTTGCTGACGTTTACAAAAGGTTTAATAAATTGTTTTATAATGTGAATGAAATGAAAATATTAAGCATACAAATAAATACTCTGTATTGGCATTTTTTTTTATTTGAAAGCATACAGACTCCCCGTGCACCACACATGTACATCATGAAGCTAACAGAAGCAATTTAACTGAAACATTAAATGTTACATGCATAAATATAACGAACAAAAGCAGATAACAGCAGTCTAGTCTTCAAGAAAACACATAAATTCACTGTTTAAGTCACTCCGAACATTTTCAAATGGTTCTGCAAGCATAATCTAGGGCCATTAAATGTATTGCATGAGAACACATCCTGAGGTACTCCTTTTGAACATTCACATAAATTGTTCAATCTTAGATTAAAAGAAAACAGGTAACTTGAAAATTTACCGTGACCAGATAAAAATTGACAAACTTTAAAATTTTTAGATGTGAAAGATTGGAAATGCAGTCTATGGTAAACAAAAGGAAAGAACTTTTTGGTGACATCAGTATTACAAGATGAAACATACTCCTCCTTCTACTTAGCTAATAGCTTCTTATAATGAAAGGACTTCCAACAGCTCTTTGGAATGCTAATGTTGATATCAATGGGTAAATTTAAGGCATCTTTACCTAAGAAGCACTTTCATTTCTATAGAAACAGTGATGAGCACGCATATAAGCAAAACGGATATCAATTCCTCTAAGCGAAATGACAGTTAATAGGGTTTTGATAACTAATTTGTCACAGTTGGAAATACTGTTCAAAAGTTGAAGAGAAGAAAGATAATCAGAACAAATAAGGTACCTAAAGCTAAAATTGACAGGGATATTTTAATTTCAAAATCTGCAGTTTGTGATATCCTTTTCAACTTGCCTTTAGGAATCGGTTAACTAAGTTAGAATAATTCCAAGAAATCAGTTTAAATGAAGTGCAGCAAAAAATGATATTACTTTCAGGAGCAGTCACGTGGAGTCACGTGGTTTCCACATCAGATTTTTTTAAATTACATATATTCATATTCAGATATGTACATATATGCAGACTGTTTAGAAAACATAATGCTAAATCAAAAAAGTATAACAACAAAACTTTTGTCCCAGGTACATGTCATAAAATATTCTGAGGCTGCACATTAACATTACTTGCATATTTGAACTGTTCCGTGTTTATTTTATTTGATGTTGATACAAATATGAAATACTAAACGTAATATGATCCCAAATATTTGATGCTTAATGTAGCATAAAAGAGAAATAGCGTAATAATAAAATAGAATGTAGTCTGAAAGGACATTATGGACCTTTTAACGTGCAAGTAGGCAATTTTTACGCATTAAAAAGAATCCTTCGTCAAAATCCAGAAGCATAAAATCTCATAGAGGAACGAGAATTGCAACAGAAAGGATTAAAAAAAAAATGCTAAAAGCATGAAACCTTTAGCACAAATAAGTGGTTTCGCTTCCCTATAACGCTTGAAAAGATTTCCTGCGGTTTGTATTACGTAATTAGAGTTAGGTACTTTCATGAATAATGACAGAATTAAAACAAGAATGGTCCGAGCGTGCTGATCAAAAATTAATGCAGAATGTGTTTTAGGATAGCGCTTCACCGCCATCGAGTCATTATTGCGTAATAATTTGACGTGGCCTGGGACCTTTTAGGGCACAGTTGGATGAAGCAATCTGGGATGTAACAAGGGTTAAATTACCCTTGCAGTCCCGAACTCTGCACGCCGATGTGATAATGACTGAAAAAAAGTAAAACTAAAATTTATTCACCTTCCTGTACTTTCGCTTTGCCCAATTTCCTTAAAATTAAGCCAGCTAGTGTTACTACGAATCTCGTCTTACTTCGCTTTGCCTTTACTAAATTTAAGTAAAGTTAACTTTAGCAAGAGGATCCTTCCCGATACGTACTAGCTACCTGTTAATTTTATTTACTGAATATATGCTGAAAAGTAAACAAAAGTGTTTGCACTTAATGTAACTTCATATCTCAAAAGAGATACATATTTGAGGTTAGCGAAATCATCGCTTATCTCAAAACGTTTTAATTTATTATTAAACTTTCATTTGAATAAATACCAAACTTCTTTCAGTAAACCGATTGATCCGCAGAAGCTTATAAGATGACAAAGAAAACGTTTAAGAGCGAAGGAAAACATTTACAAAATGTCCTGAAATATTTACTTTTAATGTAATCTTTTTTTGCTTAATTTTATGAAAGTAAATACTACCGAAGGCCTGTCAACGCATAAAAAGCCATTTGTTTTTTTTAAAAAAATAACAGAGATTTTTGGATCATATTCAAAAAATAATAACTCTAAATAATATCTTTTGCAAAAAATAATATCTGTTCAAAACATAATACCAGCTTTTGTTAAGAAAATATTTTTTTAGTCAGAATTTTTACAATAAGCAAATAAAAGATCATATAGATTGATTATATAACGATATTTCGTATATGAAATTATTGTTACATAATTTCAGAAATATAAAAGTATAAATGATATTTAACTCGACCAGCTAACATTTTGCAACATTTCTAGCATCAGAATTTTATGACGTAAATTAAAGATTTAAATTTTCGGGTGCAGTCAGAACCGGACTGAAGTGCTTATATATATTTAAACCTCATTACAGTTTTACCTATTTTAATGTTTTGAAAGTTCATCCTATATGCATTAATTGAGGACAAAATTTGCATTAGTTTTGCAGTTATTAGATTATTATACCTAAGGTATGAATTTAATTTAGAGTCAGCATTAGTCAATTATGAATCCAAAGAAATACTTTTAATACTTCAATGAACGTTATTTCCAAGTAGTTTCAGTATCTGCTCCATTTTACACATTGATTTATTACTGACTCATATGTATATCGTTGGTGTTGACTGCCATTGTAAGTGACTTCCGAGCATTTTTCAGACTTAATTTTATAATTATAAAGATTATGTAGAATACATAAACTCTTATGATATCCATATTAAATCCTATATAATTCTTGCTAATATATCAAATGAATTAGAACCAATTTATTTTCATTATTTTAATGAATAAAGCTCCCTCGTTTACCAATTAACCATAATAACTTCTAGAATGGCATATTCCGCTGTTATATTTTCAATATCAACAACTATTTCTGCTTAGACGGATTCTTCAGTTAATTTAAGAAAGAAATGAATTTGATAGTTTTTTAACGAAATCTAGTGGCATTAATTTTTTTATAAATGCAAACTTGGTACAAATAATCATTAAATTACAAGCCATCAGTACTATTTTGATCATTTTTCATGCCTTTCAAAGAAAATATATGGAAAAGTCTATGTAAAGCTAAAAGCATCTTGATGATGCCGTTATTGCTATTTCGTGAGTCGATAGTATCTCTTACTTACGATACATACGATTTAAAAATAACTCGGATAACATAATACTGTAAATGATTTATTCGTATTTTATATATTCCACATTTCATTTGATAATATTCAGATAAATCTATGAACTATTAATTCTTCATTCATTGTAAACTATTCACAACACATTTCTATATGCGTTTCATTCTCTTTCAGAAATTATGACAAGTATAATTCAGTTCTAAAACTTATGATTTCTGCTTATGATATTAAAATATAGTTCTTGAGGTGAAACTCCGAAATTTGATATTAATGTATGATGATTCATGTATACATCAAGCAACAGTTTTTGCAAAGAATACTGGAAATGTTATTAAAAATGTTAAGCCATTTTTCTGGTATGTTTCCTGCTTTAACGTATTTATTTGAAGAATGTACTGCTCTAAAATAAAATGCTCAAAGCATATAGTTATTAAATTTATCAAATTAATAAAAATCATAAAATTTTCTTTCGTTGCTATACGAAAGAATATAAAAGAATCACAGTTATTTAGATTAGTTTAGAATGCAGAGAAAATGAAATTCTTCTTTTTTATAAAGCATTAAAGTAAATTAGGTTATTGTTAGATGAAAATGCTTTAAGTGCCAAATTCTCAAGCGCCAGACTCAAATGTGTGTAGTTGTTCTGAAAATCTTATATTAGCTATTTTATGACGTTAAATAGTTTCTTGAAATGTTTGAAAGCTACTAAAATATATAGGGAATACGATTATCTTAATCTTAACTGTTGTTAGACTAAAGACTTAAATATATCTTAAATAATACACTCTAAATGTACTTAAAAATAAGCTTAGTTTAAGAGTTCTTTAAAGAACATGAGGAAAATTTAATAATGTTTGTAATTTTTCATTTTTTTATTTACTATCAGAATTAATTTGTTTGGCAGTGGGAAATGAGTCATAAAGCAGTAGTTTCGTCTAGCAGGTATTTTAATGAAGAATACATAACTTTTAATATCATCAGGCGCGAAAATTCTACACTATTGTCAGAATTTGCTTAGAACAGAATTTTTCTTGCTACTCAGAATAGAAATTTTCTTACTGGAGATTCAGTGTTTCTGTAGTATAAAACGGGGAGACGCAATGTATCTTGATTATATAGGTGCACAAAATCGAGATTAAAATGAAATATTTTACATATATACGAAGATTAGCTAGAATGTAGTGGCAATACGTCGATAGTTCTAAGGAGACTTTATTATTATATATATAAACACTTAAGGCCGTTTAATATAATCACCTGCCATATCACCTTCATCTGCCAAGTTGCGAAAAGGATGTCGTGCACCAACAGTATATCCATCTCAGTTCATGCCCCACACTCACCGTCATGAAATACGGATAATTTCCTCTCTTATATTATGACAGTTCTCACGTAGTGGTTCCTTCATTTTGGTGAAGAGGTCACAGCCACATGGACTCATATCAGGTGAGTATGGCGGATGTTCTAGTATTTCCATCTTCATCGTGGCATCTTTCGTATCAGAGTTTGAGTTACGACACCGTGTACCATGAATGATGACGTTGGGTTTGCGACTTATAGGTATCGTCGCTTTCTCTCGGGTGTTGGAAGCAGATGATGGATGCAGATTATGTAGAATACATAAACCCTTATGCTACCCATATTAAATCCTATATAATACTTGATAATACATCACGTGAGTTAGAACAATTTTATTTTCATTATTCTAATGGATAAAGCCCCTCACTTACCAATTAACCATAATAACTCCTGGCGTTCGGGTGTCTTGAAATACCCGGCAGACTCCTCCAAAGCTGAATCTGTTTCACTATGACTTTTTCTCCAACTTGAGAAAACCACTGTGGGAGGTGCATTGCAACAATAGAAAAGGGGTTGTCAATGCTTTAGAGCGATTGCTGCGGGGCATCAAAAGAAATGAAATGACTTATGGTGTACGACGCCTTTCCAAAATTTGATACAATGTGTTTGATATGCTAAGCCATCACACTGAGATATTATAAGTGTCTTAACAAAGATTTTTTTCAGAATTATCTACATGTTGCCAAAAGTACTTTTCATCCAGAACATACACATCGTAAACTATTACCTTAAATACACATGTATGTATATATAGATAGAAAACGAGAAGCAATTATATATATATATATATATTGAAGCAATTATATATACATATATAAATATGTAAGAAAAAGAATATAAGAATATGTAAAAGCTTAAATTAGCAGCTTAAAAATGAATTTCCTTTCTCTATTCTAAAAATAGTAACCCCTCTCTGCACTGCGTAATTTCGAGACTATTCTATGTCATATAATTCTTACGTAATTATGATGATGTAAATGAAACTAAAACCCAACCAGCCAATAGTAATTTTACAGCAATATTAACTATCCAATCAAAATGCTTTCAGAGCGAAAGCTAACTCAGTTTGACTTTAGATTTCGTCCTGAACATTGCGCACTTGCTTTCTATGCTTTGGCCTGGCCGCACTGCTGTCTGTTTGCTGCTTATTTCTTGCTATAAAGTTTTAAAAAAATGTAAGCACTTCTACGCAATCAAAATTTCTGTTCCTGGTTATAGCTTCCTGCTTCTGAATTTATTACATATATATATATATATATATTATATATCTAGTTATGAATAGCATACCTATATAAAGAGAGATATATTATTACAACCTTCTTTTACAGCAAAAATATCCCAAATAATTTCCACATAAAATGCTGCTGCAAAATCATTTTATTATAGACAATAAAGTAATAAATTTCGAACTACAACCATAAAGACATAAAAAAAATAAATATAAAACCAGTACAATTCCGAAATCTCCCGATAAAAAATGCAAAAATTCCTCATTAGCTCAGTGAGACTACTTCTTCACTGTTTTTAGACATCTGAAAAAGACAAGCTGATAACTTATAGGTTTTGTTGTTGTTGTGACTAATTCATCTGATCCGAACGTAACCTAGGTTAGGTGCCATGAACTGGGCGTGGCCAAGGAAGAAAGAGTTGCACTTGTTATTGGCAAAGAAAAACATTGAGTCTACTCTATAACATAGGATAGCACGAATTTGTCTAGCTACATTGCATTTTTGATGGAGAACAGCTCTGAAATGAGATATCTTTCTTTTAAGTTCACCCTCAGCAAAATACATTCAGCTTGGCGGTATTTTATGCAGTCTTTTGCCGCAATTTATATATTTATAAATATTCATGCCTGAGTGAAATTCAAGCCCGAGCCCAGCGATATGGTAAATGATTTCCTTATCATTATGACAAATAGAGTACCCCTTTAATTTAATACTATAAGGCTCATTACGATGGCCGAAAGTAAGCTAATAAGTAAATAAATCTTAAATTTAAAAAATCTAAATTTTATTTTAATGCATTATATAGAGAGAGATATAGATATAGATAGATAGATAAGCTCTGTTGGATAGGTGTATTTTCTGAAACTGAAAATTTTTTTGACTAATAAATTTTTATCATCTTTGAAAAAAGCTTTCACAACACAAGTCTCCTGTAGGCAGTAAAATTGAGATTTTGCTTCAGGTGACAAAAGAGAATTAAAAATGCGACAAAAAAAATTAAAATACAGCAAAGCAAGATGTTGATACGAAAAATAAGCAAAATTTTACATAGAAGACATGAACGTTAAACTTGTCTCTGTTAAAATTTACCTGCAAAGATGTTTCATATGAATGTGTAATTAAGTTTAAGTATCATAAGTTACATTTCAGTTTAAGGAAACACTTTAAAATCGCTTGAAAAATAAATAGTATTTGAATACTATCGGATCTATACAGACATCAGAATTAAAATCGTTGGGGAAGAAATGTAATTCAAATGCAATTTTAGAAAGGTACCTTTTACTGGTGGGGAATAATGCATGTAAATTTTGAAGCTACCAATAATAAATCACGAGAATGTCAGGAATTTTCTTAAGTGCAATATATTCTGCACATGAATCACTTAATGGAAAAGGTTAACCAGATATAATTCGTCTCTGGCTTGAAGTCTTTTTTTTATTATTTCATTATAAATCTTCTATCTATCCTTTTACTTTACGTTTCCGGATTGGCCCTTGATTAGGAAGAAAGGTTTATCATCCGCGTCACGCTTCTCTTGTCCAGGGAAGAACGTGATTTGTTTTCCCTTCTTCGAGGAAAATAATTCAATTTTGATCTTATTACGATGTTTGCTCCTAGCATGCTGTAGCTTGCACACAAAACCTTTTTGTTTTAAAAATGGATATGGCGGAATAAAACTGAAAACTGTGTTAAGATAAAATGCTTTTCTTACTCCATTTTAAGTACAGAATTTAAGGCTTTTTAAAGACATTTTCAAAGCGTGACTTTGGAAAACGCAACATTAGATATGCCTGCATTTAAAAATGACGCAACCGTTAATCCTGAAACGAATGCATTATGTCTCTAAGAAGAAGCGTGATTACTTTGCTTCAGACAAAGCATTAGTGTACCCTCAGAAGTAAGTCTATCTAAAAAAATGAAATCTGGATGCATACAAATTTCCACGTTCAGTTTCTTTAATTGCAATTTATACATTTTAAAATTTTAGATCTTTTGTTTATTAATATGTGAACCGAATGAAATTGTAAAAGTGCAAAGAAAATATTAATTTTCTTTTTTCATAAACGCGAGAGAATTACCCTTTAAAAATTTTCAGATATGACTAAAAATATGAAAGTTGATTGGACAGATTTTATTTTCGCGAATCTGCTTCCAGCTAGTCAATATTGGTGCCTTTCTAACTGTTTTAAATGAAATATATGTACCATAAAATTTGGAAATTGACGGGTTTTAAATAAGTTACCCGTAGCTAATCCCGACATCCTATATAATAAAGTAATGAAGAGTAAAACGTAGCCCAACCTCCACGACAAAGAATGCTATAAAATTTCCAACAATTCAAGCCAAGAGTAGCATATTTACATACATGCCTATATTATAACAGACGGAAATACAGAAAAACCTGAAATTCTGTAAAATTTGTACAATTTTGTAACTGGCAGATGAAAAGAAAAACTAATAAATGAATTTTTATTATTGCTTGGAGTAAAAGATTTTTTTATTTTTATTTCAGAATTGGGTAATTTTTTATCTGTTTATTCAATAAACTAAAGACGGAGAACATCTCTCTTGTTCTCAATGTCTTTCAAATAGTTCATTACTGACTCAGGAGAGCAACAGTTTGGTGTACGGAAAGCAAAAGTGTAGAAAGAGATTAATTTTGTTTAGTAAAATTAGAGAATATGACTTGTAAGGACAGAAACTGATGAAGCCGAAAGAGAAAATGGATAGCAGTGGGTAGAAATTTATAAATTACGGAGCTTTAGATAAATCATCTTTTTTATCATCCAAGAAAGCTAATGTGTCATGGATATTACGAATCCAAATGGTAAAATTTTGTTTTCTAAAAATTTTTAAATATGAGTAGGGAATACATGACAATAATAATAAGAGCTTTCTTAAGGGCTAATCCCTCAACTTGTCTATAATACGTATGTGCTCTGGAAGATAAACTGTGTTTGAAGTTGGAAAAATCCGGTGATTTAATAAAACTCGCTGAAATGAATTTAGTTTACTTTCTAAGCAGCTTAAAGCACTTTTCAGTGAGATATTAGTGAATAAAAATGTTTTGTTAAACGAAAGCTTGTTAAAAATGGCTTATTAATTTTTATGCTACAATTTTTTGTCAAACAGTATAAGAAAAAGAATAAAATTTTGTATTTGGTATTACAATAAATAGTTACTCAGACAACAAAGGTGAAATCACCCGAATGAGGTATGGCTCTAGTTACTTCAAATTGTAGACATTCTGTGATGAAAGCGCACGAAACGTCTTTATTGACTGACTACTGTAAATCTAGTAATGGCGAAAAATGTAGCAATGGCAATAAAGTCTTGGAAGTATGCTTTGACATAGACGTGCTAAATGATATCAAAATTTTTCTGTGCGCCTTATGAATTTAGTTTATTTCTTTATAAGTGCTATTATGAAAATTAATTAGGCTTTACATGGAAATAACAGATATAAATTATTGAAATTATTTCAATTTACTTTGGGAGTATCATCAAGCCACAGTGTTCTGAAAATAAAAATTTACTTATGCAAGGGCAGATTATTTTGTCAAATGTATTTAATTTCCCTTGTTTGGATTTTAATATGATTGAGAAACGTTTTCTTATTGATCTTGTTTTCCAAACTCCTTTGCTCCAGCAAGCATTTTGAAGCGAGTATATGAATGATAATAAGGACTAAACAGCATGGAAAGTTTTAAAATAAAAATTTTGAACCATATATTAAGATTGTTTTTCAAGAAACGCTATAATTTACAAGCAAAGCATGAAATTTTATACAAACGTTCTTAATTTAAATTTCAAATAGAAATTCTTTTCTACGCAATAGAGAGATGCGAGATAATAAGTTGTAATTACTTATTTGGTACCGGTTACTGCTGACTCAGTGGTAAACACTCTTGCAGTGCTACTTCAAAGTTAATTAACTCTGATCCTCCTGCGTCTTAAATTTAAGCTAAATCAGCGTTGCCTTTGAATAGTCTTATGGAACGAATTCTGCATCTGCTTTTGATACTGAAAAATGGAGCAAAATTAGGCTTCGTAAGCATCCCCATTAAATTTTGATCCCTCTAGATTTTAAACCAACGAATCTGACTTTCTCGTGCTTAATTTCATTTTATGAGTGCAAGCATTTAATGCTGTATGTGTACAAGTCGCAAATGTATTTGTTTTAAGTATCACTCAACATTGAATAATTCTGATTTGTATCTGTTGTTTCTGAAGTTATAACAACTAGAATCCATATCTAAGTTGCGGTATACAGACGTAGGGAAGAAATGAGAAAGGCGTATTTATTGTCAAATTATATTCAAGGTGAGTGTATCTTACAGGATTTTAATCGTTCTGAAATTTGATATGATCTTATTTTTGCTACCATGAGTACATGAATTTCTTATGCACAATTTCGTTATAATTTGGAGTTTTATTGCTTTCTATGTTCATTTAGACCAAAAAGGGATATTATTCTCAAAGCACGATTTTGATTTACTCTAATTCTTGTTTCCTGTATGTGTTATTTCACTTTTCGATTGAGTCTGTTGCTATTCGGCTAAATACTATAAGATACTTATCTTCCAAGTAAGAATATTCTTTTTGTTTGTTTTTGTACCTTAAAATCTGATCGATTTAAATAAAAATGAATTTAACTAATGATATACCAAATTAAAGACAAAATATATTTTATAGAATTACATTATGAGCCCAAAGGGTCTTTGTCCCTGAAGGAATATTGTTTTTGTTTTGTGATTTTGCATTGAATCACTATAAATGTCCGTTTCATTTTTCAAACTGTTGCCACCAAATGTTGGATTCCTGCATTATATTTGAAGAAATTAAATTATGAAAAATCTACATAAATATATGTATATTGCTGGCATTGTGATAAAACAACGGTACATAGAGCCATAATTTTGAATGACGTAATCCTCCTACGAATATGGGCATGTGGAAGACCAAATTTGAAATTTGGAATTTGTTGCAGCATTGCTATTGAACTGAATTTTATGGTTTAAGTGCGAAGAACATGATATTTAATAAATAAAAGTAACATGCAAAACGTTAAAAAATACCCCTTTGGACGGAATTTTAAATTTGAAACCTTTCAGATTTTTGTATTTTTTAATTTTTTTAAGTACACAGAACGTAATATTCCTAACGTCTTTTTTTTCCTTCACAAATGTACACTTTTGCACAACAATAAGAACAACAAAAACAAAATAGATGTCAGTTCCGTACCAAGAGCGACTTAGGATATGTATTAGATTTATATACAGTGGCTCCCAAAAGTGTTCGTACACTTATAATTTTCATTGAAATAGGGTTCTATCCATTAATTAAAAGCTAACTTTCTGAATGAGATTTTAATAATAAGATCTATAATATATTTGTAACAAAATTACATGAAATATTTTTAAAATATAGCGAAACTTTATTTTTAAGAAATTAATATAAAAAATGACAAACATTTTATCTCACAAAAGTCTTCGTACACTGAAATATTTTCGGATAAAATCAAAATTAGAATTGTCCCTTACAAACACATCGCTGATGTCCCTTACCTCCCGATAGAGATGTCTTTCTAACGCATTCTCGAAGTGATATTGCTAGATCTGAAACATCGTCAAACAAAATAAATTTTTCT
Source organism: Stegodyphus dumicola (assembly GCF_044657685.1). Classification (NCBI taxonomy): domain Eukaryota; kingdom Metazoa; phylum Arthropoda; class Arachnida; order Araneae; family Eresidae; genus Stegodyphus; species Stegodyphus dumicola. The sequence continues at coordinate 88,445,090 of NC_140772.1, read as the reverse complement.
TCACAAATTGTGAATTGATTTCTGGTATACAACTATGAAAGTCTTTTTTGTGTCGTTCCTAACTGTTAAAACTCTCCTTTTTGAACTTCTAAGATCACCGCTAATAAATTTTGGGGATCACTTCTTGCTCTGTCAACGTCTGGTATGCGTAGTTTCGCTGTGTCACCAACTTTACCAGCAGGAAATTTAAGATTTGAAACCTTCAACATTTTCTTTGCTTGCAATTCTAAACCTTCTTTAGCACTTATTATATGTTTCTTGCTTTCTATTGCCTGCATAAAATATCTGTCTGGATTAGAGCTACTGCTGCTTCATTCTCTTTCTGAGTCTTAAATAACTTCAGATGGAGTGTCATTGTTGTCCATATTAGAAACATTTTCTATTTTGCTATTGGTGTTTTCAGAAGCTTTATTAACTGTCTAGATTAATACTTGAAGCTCTTCTTCAGTTCTATGATGTTCGATACAGTCATTCGGGAACGAAGACCTTTTCAAGCCAAATTTTCGTAAACGAATTTTCGTAAAGTTAGGGACTTTTATCACTTTCCCCATTATGAGTTGGGGATTTTATAAACTAACCGGTAAATTTGATAAATATGAAATAATTTATCATATTTACCAAATTTAGTGGTGATTATGTATAATCACCGGTAATTTTATATAATAACCGAATTTATTACTTTTACTACCGCAATATATATATGTATACATAATAATTTATTTACTAAAGAAATATTGATTACATATATATGTGTGTATTTATAACCTGTTTAGGTATACGAGTATATGCGGAGTCCATTGTTGTTGGAAATATGAAAAGAGTTGAAGAAAATATGAAATTTTTCAGGAATGCAGGTGTATAAAATGATAGCTTATGTAATATTCATTAAGAATTTATTCTTTCTTCTTTCATAACGAACAGGTTTTGAACCATTTTCATAATAAGTGCTCCTTCTCACTTTTCTGAATTGACTTCTGGTTACCAGTTACTAATATTTAATGTATGGTTGAATTGACTTCTGGTTGAATTGACTTCTGGCATACCAGTTACTAATATTTAATGTCGGTGGAAAAAAGTAAGGTATTTTTTTTTTTTTTTTGATTTTGCAAAATAAAATGAAGACACCTGTTATGTGATTTTATTAACAGAGCTTTTATTCTGGAGGATTGTTTTGCAAAAATGCAATTTTTCAAATTCTAAAATAATTTTAAAATTTAAGACTTAAATTAAATCTTTTTAATGAAAATATTTTATTAAATAGGTACACTTTAATAATTAAATTCGAAAGGAAGTGCTTAAAATGTGCTATTTAATCTTCAATGAATTAAATTAAATTGCTTCTAAACGAAAACTATGCTTTTTTTTCTTAAAATATTTTAAAGCTTTAAAACAATCTAAGGAATAAACATAACAGAGTATAAATTTTAAGACCTTTGTGAGTGTGCTAATTAAGTTGCTATGTCAAATATAAACATAATATTTCCACATCCAAAAATTAATGCGTTTAATTCAACTATGGCATTTGACGTTTTATATTATAAGAAATGCATAAAAATTTAGCCTGTAAAATTTCCGAAGTACTTTTTTTTTTTTTTAAATTCTTACTCTGAAACGTAGAAGTTTAGAAACAGGCTTTGTTTTATACAAGCTTTGAAGTAGCTCGAAAAACGATAAAGACGATCATTCTTACATCAAATATATTCTGAACTTTTATTTCCAGAAGTAATCCTTAAATCTATTGCCTAGGGTAAGGCTTGAACACTAGACACATCTTGTCTTATGAAACTTTGAACAGACAAAACGCATTCCCTAAAGTGATGCCTTTCTTCACAATAAGAAAATAATGTACGAAATTTCATAGAATTTCAAAGCAGGCTTTTAAGCACTTGTTTGCGAATTCATCTCTAAAACTAGAAAACGCAAATTCTTAAGAATTCGTGAAACATTTGAAAATTATTTTTAAAATAATATTTTGGGTCCTTACATTTTTCTAGTTCTATATACTGTGGTGAGTACACAGGTTTGGATTTGAAAATGTGTTTTTAATAATAAACTTTCAAGTATTTTATTAATTTAAACACACATGGGGAACGTATTTTGTGCAGTTGATAAAAGTGTTCTTCCTTGCGAGTTTCTGGCTTTGTTTACAATTTATCTGAGAACTTTAATCTTCGCATAATGTGGTCTACCCTGTAAGTTCATACAACTACTTGCTAAAAGGAAAAAAAATCTGTATGTTACCGAAGTGATTTTCTGTAATTTTAGTATTACGAGATCAATTATTATTTGCACGTTACGTCAGAATGTAAACCTACAGTCTGTAATGTTCATTAAGGTTGATCAGTTAGGACTTTGATATATTTCTAAATAAGAACTCAATTCTGATATTATCCTTTAATAAATACCGATTTGAAAATAATTCATTCCAGCAAATTATTCTTTCTAGAAAACTACAAGCGTTAGTTTTGTCTTACATAGAAATTCTGATTTTATTATAAATGTTCTTAACATGAAAACCATTCTTGTTATGAATCTGACATGCGAAAGTGCTTTTGTCCTTAAGCCCAAGAGTTAGGATAATTATCTAAACAGATTTGAGTTTATATTTTTATGACATCAAAATGTTTCCTAAAGAATTTTAGACGGTAGACCTTTGCTTAAGGCAATGACACACAGAATTTCTTTAAAATGCATTCCAGCTCACTGTGGAATTATGGGAAATGAGAAAGCTGATACATTGACTAAGACAGGAACTTGATAATGCAACGCATTAATCAAACGCTTTCTTTCTATGAGACTCAAATTTTTGTTAACCTGACTCTTAAGAAAATTCTTAAGGAGAATATGATTCAAAGTGCTATGGATAAGATTGGAGGATTCTGGGGAAAAGAGACAACTTAGATTCCCAGTTTTCCAAGAAAAGACAGCGAGAGCTCATTTAGACGTCTGGCCGAACATGACTGTTTGCGAGACGAGACCACCTCTATAGAATTGGAGTGGTGGATTCTCCAAACTATATTTTGTGTGACTCGGCTTATGACTTTTTGAACATTTAAATAATTGTATTGCCCTTTCTCGGTATGAGGACATTGTTAAAAAGTACTGGAGAGCCCGTGAACTAATGGTTTAAGCGCTAATGGTTGCTATTTCTATAATAAATAAAATAAATTTAAAAAAAATATCACGCATTTGTGCCTGCAGTTATGAACCAAAATTCATCTGTTTCTATGTTTAGAACAAAAATGTTTCTTACGAAACTGCGTGGTTTCCCTTTCCTTCATTCTTTTAAAGACTGGCTTATTTGGAATTTGGATTATTTGCTTGTTTAGAGCACTGAGAGTTATCTGACTGAAGGAAGGGATGCCATTGTGAAGGATTTGCTAAGGAGAAACTGGCTCATATTCATGTTGCACATAGCGAAAACCACAAAAAAACGGCCACGTAGGCGGATTGATCGTCTAGGTTCGAACCTAAAGCAGGTCAAACTATTAGCAGGCGCGTGTGTGTGATTATGGCAAAGCCTCGAGGGCTATCTGCCTAAGGGAAGGGATGCCTTCGTGGAGGACTTTCTAAGGGAAACTGACTCGTATACAAGTTACACATGGGGTAAACTACGAAAACGCCCATGCGGAAACGCCCAGCCCGTTTGCGGGATTCGAACCTTGGACTGAAATACCAGTGTTCAGCGACTTAACGCTCGGCCACCGGTGGGCCCCAGACTATTCAGCAGGCAGCTGTCTTAACCACTCAGCCACAGCTGGCGCGATACGCTGGTATATAAATGCATGGCTTTTTCTCTGATGGCTAACAGACTAACATTCAACCAACGAAACCGACACTGAGCTTAGGATAATTTACTTTGCAATCGATTTCAAGCGATTTCTTCTTTGGCTTTGATAATGATTCGATTAAATATTCCTAATATATATGTTCTCATCCGTCAGAACCTATACATATTTACGCATAAGAGTGCTTTCAAGCGGCCGAGCGGTAAAATCGCTGAAAACTGGTAGTTCCGTGCAAGTTTCGAATCCCGCGAACGGGCTGGCTGCATGGGCGTTTTCGTGGTTTTCGATATGTGTAACGTGTATACGAGCCAGTTTCGCTTAGAAAATCCTCCCCGTAGGCATCCCTCCCTTTAGGCAGATAGCCCTAGTGTGCTTTGCCATAATTAAATACACCAACAGCAAGAGTGCGTTCAAACACACAAGCATTACCTCCGTTTATAAATTACAATTAGCGATTTACTTAAGTAAAATACTTAATAGGCAAATTTCTGATAAAAATATTTCTTTTGCATTTTTTTTACTCTTATAATTTGGTTTAAAGGATAAGCAAAAGTTTGGGAAAGAAAACTGTTTCGAAACTCAGATAGAAATGCCTGCATATATGCATGTAGTATTATCTACGGTCATTGTATTATTGCAGACCGAGCTTTCATGGCATTACTGCAAATAATGAATATATATATATATATATATATATATATATATATATATATATATGGAACAAGATGCCAATAAGCTGTTTTAAAAAGCTAAAAAATATTTTAACTCTATTAGAGAAAGTTAAAATCCTCTAGTAACAAAGTAAAAACGAGGGGATTAATGAAAAAAATTAAAACTAGTATCAACAATAAAATTCGAATAAAAATTGAGCTTAAAATTTAAGAGTTTATTAGTTACACTTTTTATTAAAATAAAATGGATTAAGTGACCAGTTCCTTCCAATGGGAGAAAGTGGAATTTTAATTTAAGTTAATTAGTAAAAATCAGGAAATAAAATAATAACAGTATGAGTTCTAAGGAATTTGCACAAATTTGTTAAAAAAATGTAGTAGGAGATTGAATCCAGAACATTTTTTTTATGTTAATGAGTTTTTATGTTAATAATTTGTATTCAATTTTCCTCATAAAAGTTGTGTATGTATTACAAGAATACTTTTCTGTTAACTAAAGCGTTTTGAAGTAATAATGCTTAAGTTTCAGCAATTTGAAGTGTATCCTCAGATTCTTCTCATGACAAGAAAAGGCGGCATTTTGCGAAAACAAGGTAATTCAATTTCAATTCACGAAATGTTTCTTTAAATATATATGTGAGAAAATCTGCATTAATGCATACTGTCATATTTAACATTTTTTGTTTATGCAGCTGAACTGCGTGGCATTTTATTTTTTTCGAAGTAGTCCTAAAACCAATTTTCCATTTTACAACAATAAAAGTATGCACTCATGATACATTCATGATTCGGTTACGCAGCCATGATGTGGTGATTATAAAAATAAAAATATCCAAAACTGATTTTGCAAGATGGTGCATTAAACGAGGCTTGACTAATGTTGCATTTACTCCTGCTGCAATGCCGTTCTTAGCTCTGGGACGGTTCTCGAAGGTTCTTCAAGGTTTGGATTCGCCGTCCTAAGAGCACTGCGGTTATACTCAGCCGTATTCAGATGTAGAGATCTGGCTGACTATTTCTTTCACCGACTATCCTCGCTTTCGATATTCGTCCAAAAATTTAATCCTATGTAGGTAAGCATTTAGTTCCATGAAATAGACATGAAAACCTGCTGCACATCTCAAAAATCGCTCAGGATGTTTCGCAGCTCAAGGTATTAATATAGCCTCTCTACAGTCAGAGAGCTCTGTCAAACACATGGAGTAACCTCGGAGGATTCAATATGATGGTTGTCCAAACCATGATACCTCTGCTACTACTGTAATAATTTTCCCTGGTGTTGGAGAAACCTTACTGTGTCTCAAATTCTTTCCAAATGAAAGTACTCCGTGGGTGTCTAAGCTGAAGCTAAGTTCGTCACTTAATACTAGCTATGCCCAAGAACGATGTTCTGTGCATCATTTCAAACGCATTATTTTGTGTAATGAAATAAGAAGGACAGTACAGTAAACCAGGGATAGGCAGCTATTCCGCTGTGAGCTATCAGCTTTTGTTACTATTCCGTGGAAACTTAAACTATTTAACAGAGATACGCAAATTATTACAACTAACTCAATTTTTCCATTCTCCACACATTGCTGTCCAGAGAGATATTTGGTTGTGGCAGCCCCCAACGCCCGGTTGAAAGCGCCAAACACCGATCCTAATTAAATATCATTCCTTTTGAAAGAACATGTCCAGGCTTTTGAATATCCAACCTGCTCTTCTGAAACACTTTCCACAAACTTCAAATGACTCTAGTAATGTTAGAATCTGAGCTTGGGATTGTCGTACCTCCAGAGTACCAAAAATTCACTTCTTCATTCTACCAATCACATGATGGTAGTTACTAAGTTTACTGCAATGCTTATGGAACTGAAACAAGTTTTATAAAAATTACTATAATTATCATCGATGTGTAAGAATAGAATTAAACGACTGTTTTTAGACATTCCTTTGCCGCTGGGCTAATTACATGTGCAAATACGATTACATATTCGACACAGGCATTCTTATTTGATCACATACTTTACACTTTTAGTTTAAAGTTTTTCAGAAGATTTAAAAATGAAACTTCTTGACTAACGATATAACTTAAAACCTGACCTCAATTAACCTTCCAGCTTTTCGTACTGCTTAGAAGGTTAGTAAGATATGTGAAATTACCAAAAACTGCTAAAATGACTTTTCTTACGGCAACATCTAGAAGTTACAAAACATTTTTTTTTTCATATGTTAACACTTTCTGTCTAAGCCTTCAGATAAAAAGCATATAATCTACAAAAATTGCAAATTTCAAGATAACAGATTTACACATTTTACTGCTTTAACGGCACAGCCAGCATATATATATGTTACGGTGAAACACCAAAATCTGGAGAGTCGACTTTCACCGGTGAATGTTAACATTCACATAGTCGCTTGGTGTATGTCCGAAATATTTTCCAAATACTCTTATTTCTGACTTACACGGGTGAATGTCGACATTCACCATGTACTAATGGTGAATGTTGAACATATAAGAATATTATATTTCCTTCTTCGTAATTCATTCGCGAAAAAACGCACTTGAGACTCAGAATAAGAACTTAAGGATATAAGAACTTAAAACACACAGCACATTCAAAATGAGAAAGGAAAATAATAGAAGTTATAAACTTACCAAATTATGTGATTCAAATCTTATTTATTGCAACAACTTAAACTATTATGACACTTTGAATTGAACAAGAGGCCCTTGCTTTTACAACTGCATTTAAAGGAAAATAATAGAAGTTATAAACTTACCAAATTATGTGATTCAAATCTTATTTATTGCAACAACTTAAACTATTATGACACTTTGAATTGAACAAGAGGCCCTTGCTTTTACAACTGCATTTATTTGTGGAACACTTCCTTTTGGAATGGCAGCGTGTACATATACTCATCTCTTTTCGACCTACACCAGAGCATATCTGTGATTGTCGACATACACCGGTGAGGGTCCGAATGTACAAGATATAAAGAAATATTCGATCTTTCACCGACGTATTTGGTGAATGTTGACATTCTCCGGTGAAAGTCGACATTCTCCAATTTCGGTCTTTCACGGTAACATATATATATGAAGAGCCAAAATGAACTTCGAATTGGGCTAATTAACCATTTACCGCTTCTTAATTTTTATTTTTTATTTTTACCTCGGTCAATTGATTAGTTTTTTACTGTGTTTTAAATCTATTTAATTCGTTTAGCATATAGCTTACTATTTTCATTAATTTTACTTGTAAATATTCAAATGTTGTATATTTCTCTTTTTTTCACACATTTCATAGCAACTAAATATGCTTTTCACGGAGCCACCGTTTTTGGTAACTTTTACAAATAAAACTCATTCTTATAAGAATTACATCCTGATTTTACAACTGATTTTAAAACTTGACAGTACATCCAATTTTTTACAGAATTCTAATTATCAATTTCAATAACTTAAACTCATCTTTCTAAAAAGATCTTTTCGTCATAATTCTTAATTGAGAAATAAACGAAGCACTTTCGCATTTGTTGATTATTGTTAATTGATCGGAAGTTAGTTTATTCCCCTTTAAATATCAACTAATTTCCGGTCAATAACGATAATTACTTAGTTTGTTTCAATGTCTCCGTTTTAAATATCTTCAAGATTCCAATTCAAATATACTAATGAGATACTTCATTTCAATAGAATTCTAGCTACTTTTGTCAAAGGAGTTTCTATATTAAATAATCTATTACGAAATAAGATATATATATATATATGTAAGAAAGATAAATGTATGCATATATATATATGAGTGTATGTAAAAAAAAAAAAAAATTCTAGCTTTAATTTCAGTAACTTCTTAGCTCTTCTATATTTTAACTTAGTAATTTCCCCTTTCTGCCTTAAAAATATTAGCTGCTCATAATAAATGACTGCATAAAATCAAAATTAATCTGCGTCTTAGCGCAACAGCATGAGAAGTAGAGTTGGTTCAGGGATGAAAGTTAAGAGCGATGATTGCAATGAGGTTGCATTATATATATATATATATATATATTATATATATATATAAATCATGCAAAAGGAAATTAAAAAAGTGCGTTTAAAATTCATTACATTTTCAGTTCGGAGTGTACATGCAAAACCCAACAACTAGAAGCACATTGGCAAACTGCAAGGTGTATATATATATATATATTTATATATGTATAATGAACATTATTAAGATTAAATTCTTAAAGGTTTCTCTTTAGGCAGCAATCTAAAAAAGTGTCAGTTATATTTACGCACAGAAGTCTAAATCATATGTTAAGAAAATGAAAAATTAATGCGCAATTTAATCAAATATCTTCAAATACAGACACAAAAGAGCTAATATTGTTGAATGTGAATTGGTTGGTTTATTTTCTTTATATTTTTTTCGTCGTTCCTCATATTTTGCTAGCCTTTGTGATTAATGTAATTAGTATCTATCTATTTATTTATAAAATCACACATCATCATAAATATATTGAATATAGTATTGACTTAAATTTAAGTGTGGAAGCAATTCTTATAGCAAATCGATAAATGAAAGACTGTCCTCTCTTAAAGAGTGTTTTTTAGCTTTAGACTTTTAGATCACCCAGCCGGAAGAGTATAATTAGTGATGAAAAGCTTCGAAAAAACAAACATAGGAAATCTTTTTTGTAGAAAAAGGGAAACATTTCTTCCTTAATGAACGTATTCCAAAGAAATACATTTTTCGCTTTGTGCGCCTTAATTTATAGTTTCTTTAAAATTATGCCATGAGGCTGAAGTAATAATATTTTTGGATATTATTACTTATTTATTAAATGGATTTTATCGTTTGAGCTAGCATATTCAAATAATTTTAAATGTATGCTGTAATAAACATCTCCGAACTGCGAAAATATGATTGTTAATTAATGATAAAAGTGTAATAATTTATTATGAACTGAGATGGATAAATGAACTTCCCGCTTAACTGTTATAAACGAAATATCCCCAAAGCAAGCAAACACTTTCTATTATTTTTAACGCGATTAAAAATTTGCCATTTAAACAGTTACTGTTTAAAATTATCATACTAGCTGAGCAAGCTCCTCTCGTTAAATGAGCTTAATTAATTAACAATTACACATAATACAAAAATTATACATAAATAAGGTATCGCAGGCTTTCTTGAAAAAGAACAATATAAAAGTATCTGAAAATACGTTCTAAATATTTAATTGAGAAAGGATTTACAATAGAAAAAATGAAACTGCATTTCATTTTATGTAGTTGTCTTCAAAAGGGCTGCTTTTGCTATATTTCTTAACTAGTAATTTTCACGTTGATTCTTCTACTAAGTACATATTCCGTGTACCTAGTTTCGCTTTTTCCGCTTTTATTTAGAAACTTTCCTTAGATCAATATTACTTTATAACAAACTGCCTTAACATGTTTTCGTAACTATAACTTTTGGTTAACAAAATAAATTAAAATTTAACCACTTCAATAACTGGTTCTCTTAGTCTGGCGAAATCATAATTGGTTCACTTTAAAAGCACTGCCACAGGGTTTTAAAACTGTCCACTTTCTTTGCAATCTTGATCACAGCAGAACATCATGGGTTTAATTTAAAAATATCTGGCGACGACGAGTCAAGCGCGAACCATTGATTTCGCCTGCTGACGATACGATATTTTTTTCACCCCGTTAAAACGAAATCGCAAAGGCGTGAAATGTAATTTTCGCCTGATTCTGACATTTCTCTTCTAAAAATAATCTATTTAGTTGGAGAAATATTATGTGAGAGCGAAAATGGTTGAAGTAAATGTTTCAGTTTTTAAGGTGAAGTTCGTGATGGTTAGGGAATCATTTCTTTTCCGCGTTAAAGTAAAATTTTAAGTGCGTCTTGAAATTTGCGTGTGAGGAAGACAGAATAGATGCTGAAGACTTTAATCTGGAATGTCCTTAAGTATATTCGGGAATGATTCATGGAAACTTTTTCCATTATAGGTAAATCCCCATTTTTTTTATTTTTTTATTTCAGGATCAGAAAGTTTTTATTAACTTCCAAAAAACGAGATTAAAGGGATTATTGTTTAATATTAAAAAAGGTTTTCTTAATGACATTTAACGATTGCTTGCTCAATGGATCCTGAGATTCTTGTTTCGCTATCGCTATCGCTATGAAGGTAAAAATCTTCGTTTGTACAAAAATGTTATAAATTCATTCTATTAGAAAAATGATATCAATTTCATGACTCAAGTTTTTGTTCAGAAATATTTGTTGTTAACTACACGATTTAAACTCAAATCTATTCAAATTAAAAGAAAGAATATTTGCTAGAAAGAGACCCATGTTTATTCTATGGTTAATACTTTTAGCTACATTTGGTAGAAAAACCGTTTCCCTACAAAAAACTCCCTTGCGAATAAATCGTTTAATATCGTTAACCAAAATTTTAAAAAAATGCAATAAAGATAGCACAATTTACTACATACAGCTTTTTATTGAATGACCGGTGCAGCTCTGCATTCACAACGCAAATAAGGTTGCTCTTCATTCAACAACGCTGTTTGTTCATTTAAAAGCTGCATTGTCATGCCAAAATTAATTTATATTTATGAAATTATTTTAATAAAGTTATATTCTTCACTAATAGCGGAATATAAGGATAATTAACCTTGATTTATCTATTTTTTCCTTATTTTCTGGAATTATGTATTTAAGAAAGTAATTATTTTTCCTTTATGGTATTTCTGATTAAGAAATTGAAACTGAAAAGTTTTATAATACAAGCATATCTTTAGTATCATTTGCTAAGTACTATTATTTGCTATAACTGCAGACAAGTTAATGTACAAAATAAAATAGAAAACAAGAAAATAGCAGCTTTACTAATATGAATATTCCAAAGTTTTTGTTACTATTTTATTTAGAAACTGACTATTTTATTTAGAAACAACACTGGTTTAGTGAACTAAACCAGTGTTGCCAGATCGTGTGATTTTTCCAAATTTGTGACATTTGACAAACTTGTGCTATTAAAATTTTAGTACTTGCGATTTTGCGAAATTTTTGCGACCGCCATCATTTTCTTATGGTACTTTTCTCGACTTCAGAGTTTTTTTTTTAATATATCGTAAAATGCTTTTATGTTAAAACAATATATTAATTAAAAATAATTTAGACTAAAAAAAGAAAAACAGTTATTTGGGCTTAAATAGAAGTTGGCAATTGGCAATCTTGTTTACACGTAGTTACAAGAAGGGGGTAAGGCATGGAGGTAAGATAGGACTTCCTACCTCCATGGGGTAGGGAAAGGGAAAAAAGTGTTAAAGAAAGGAAAAAAAAAAACTGCTTCGGAGGCTCCTCATCTTCGCCGCCTCTTATCCCGTGCGTTTTGTTTTTCAGTCTGTCCCCGCCAGTTCTATCATGGAGGTAAGAAATAGTAATTTCCTACTTCTATGAGTTCTATGGTGATAACGAATTTAACAAAGGAACTTTCAATGTACGCGCCCTATACTGGGCATGGAGGTAGGAAGTTAGATGGAATGGCCCTAAGCACGGCCAACTGGTCACGCCCTAAACCGATTTCCCCCATACTCTGCTTTGAAGCAATTTCGATCCCTTCGTTGGTGACCAAAACATTGGGTAATATACCATTAAATTCAATGGATTTTGACACGATCGGATGTAAATATTTTGTAATTACATCGTAAATATGCATATAAATGTATATATTTACTTTTTCTACAATACTTCAGAGTCCTAAGTATATGAAAAGAATACCTTTTTAAACGAAATTTCATTCTGAACGGAATAAAATGCTATATTTTTCACAGAACATTTTAATTTGAATGAAATATTTTCACAAGTTCTCGTTAATTACATTATAATGTATTTCTCCCACTTTCCTAGCGTGCCTTTGTGGTGTAGTGGTTCTGCACCCTGGTCGGGTATTCCAGAGGTCCATGGTTCGATTCCCGGCGAAGGCGGTTGCTTCTTTTTCATCTCTCTGGCTTCCAAAAAATTCCTAATGTCTCTACAACACTTAAAATTTCTTAGAGGGAAATTTTAAGGTAATTCGAGTTTATTCGGTTAAGGATTTAAAAAAAATTAAGAACAAAGTTTATTTTATTATTAATATTAAAACAATGCATTATGTCTTCTATTCATAGAGCTTCTTCCTAAAATACTTTCTCAAATATGACATGATTTTTTAGCTTCTGAGGTATCTTTTAAATCGAAAAATATAAATCAATTTATAATTAATGCTCTATTCGGTCCATTTCAAATTAGAGCACCTTTTATTTTAATAGCGAAATACTTTAAATAGTGCTTAACTTTCTCTGAATATTTCTGAAAGGAAATAAAATAAGGATTAATTTCAAATATTTTTTAAAACTTGTAACTGAGTAATTATAAAATGTAACTGAATAATTCTTTTAATTATACTTATCAGATTTTTTTTACCCATAATTTCAACAATACATATTCCAAAACTCTTCTTGATTACTTTCTTCAGTATGCATCTCATAGAAATTGCTTTACGATATCTTCTAACAGAATGGTTTCCAGTACGAACAATTCTTGCTTAGTTTTATAACGTATTTGTCAACAGGATGTCAATTTATATATTTAGATAATATTTGTAATCATTATAAATTTAGATACATTTAATAGTTAGATTTCCTCTCAGTAACTTTCACAGTTGTTTATGAATGAATAAATCCTTCATTTCAAATACATTTATAAATAATTTAATAAATAATTAAGACACAATAACACGCCGAATAAATACTAATTCAGAAGTCAAACAACAAAAATCAGCGTTAATTTACAAAATTTTCACAGGACTAGTTTCGATGGTTTTACCGAACCATCATCTTCAGCTGCAAAACCGCAATGGTTTTGCGGTTTTGCAGCTGAAGATGATGGTTCGGTAAAACCATCGAAACTAGTCCTGTGACAATTTTGTAAATTAACGCTGATTTTTGTTGTTTGACTTCTGAATTAATTTAATAAATATTTACGTATTTTGTTAAAGGCGCTTTTTGCAAGCACATGCATAAATTCCCATACATATTTCATTTTTTCATTTCCGGCATGTGGAAATCTTTAATTTCTGTGCATTCACTATATTTTTCGAGTAAAGCAATTTACACTAATTTTAAAAAGTAGATGTTACAATAATATGTGGATGTGAAAAAAAATATTTTATTTAAAACATTCTGGCATTTGGAACATAAAATAAAAGTAGCGAATACTCTATCAAGGGTATCGAAAGATGTATACAATTTCAAAGGTACGGTGAGGTATTTTTCATTCTTTAAGCATAACGTTTTTGTTAAAATCTATATTTTTGTAGTTCAACAGCTTAGAATTTTATAAAACAAATTCACAATCAAAATCGCTGTTGTTAGTTATCAAAAAATAACCAAGATGTGATTTTTGCCTAAATGTTCCTAAACTATACAAATTGCTATTATCCATCACACTAGGAATGTTTCTTTTATGCGGAAGTGTCCCGTTTTTCGATTTGTATGGAGCTGTCGTGTGTCGAAATACCAGAGCGCTGTCAAGCGAGCTTCTGGATGTAAACAAAAAACACCCCATCTGGTGAGCGAAGCTTCGAAGCAGTCCTTCATTTCTAATGCCGGTTTGGTCACTCCTTCTTTTCTTATCTCCATGATCCTGGGTACCTGAACAGAGAAAGAAATTAAATTCCTTCTGATTATAATATTGCTGAGAACTAAGCAATGGAAATGGCTTAAAATCGAAGCAGCAGCATTTTCTTAAGTAACAACACAAATAAATTTAGCAGTGATAGAACAAGGCTTTCTTAAGCAATCAGAATCTGAAATAAATCCACCACACAGAACGGAAAACTCACTGAAAAGCATTCCTCAATTAAAATATTCCCAATTAAACAAAAAAAAATCAATTAAGAAAATTAACTGCCAACTCAAAATAATTAGTACAAAAGGCGATAACAGTCTAATCGTGAGGAATCTCTTTAGAATGTATATGCACAAATTTAAAAATAGAAATATAAATTATATAAGAATTAATTAAAAAAGGAATGGTTATTAAAACAATTGAATATGAGCAATATAGTTTTAAAATTTTTGTTCAAGCTAAAACACGTAATTAAAACAACTAAGAATCGAATACAATGTAACTTACGAAACCAATAGATATTACATTTGTGATGACGTCAGAGGTCATGTGAGCATGCGTCACTCTGACGTCACAAAAATTCACTTGAACTGTGACGTCATTTAAGACATTTTGCGAATTTTTGGGTCTTGTTTTGCTATTTTAGTTGAAAAATTTCTGGCAGAACTGCACTAAACTGCTTAAACTAAGAATACAAAGTGAAAAAAAAAATCTTTAAATTTTCGAGCCCAGACTCAGACTCCTTTTTTTTTAGAATTGCCATCGAATATCGAAAAGCGTCTTAATATTTTTCGAGAATTTCATACGCATCAACATTTTGCATTTATTATAAAACAATTAGGTAATTAAGGTCACAACTTCATAGTCAATAAAAAGATCGAAAATGTTCTTGGTCGCTTCCTGCTAACAGAGGAGCAATAGAGAAAGCATTTGATAATTTGACTGTAGAAGCTTGTTATCTCCTTCACTTCAGTCTCCCGTCCTCTTTCTCATTACAAATTTGCATTTATTTTGAAGATCACTTGGATCTTGATCTGATTACTTCCAGATTTGTGAAAGCCACTTCTTCATTCTTATCGGATTCACATTCACCTGATCTAGCATTAATACACTAGCTTGTTGTAAGAGATTTTGGATATTTCCTGTCATTTCTCATAAGACAGTTTTGGACGTAAAACGGTAAAGTATGAAATATAAAACTGAATCTCACCTGAATCTCGATGTTAGTGTCAAAATCGAAGTTTCAGGGCAAAATTTGCATCAACAAAATTTCATCACGGGTAGATGAGGTAATAAAAGTATTGAGTAAGTTTAATGCGATGTCTTATGTTAACGACTTAGAGCAGAATTGCAGCTGCTTTATCTATCTATTATGCGATACACAAAAGTAAAGTTCGACTCACACCTATCTAGTGAACGTTGCTTCCAAACTATTGAAATGAAATAAATTCACACACACACAAATCTTTTCCTTTAAAGACTAAATGAACCTCCGCATTTAGAGGCTAAATGAATATTAAGTAGATTGTATATATACTGTTTTGATCAATGTATTTTTCGGAAAGCATTACCTGAATTTTATTTTGGTACTGGTATCCAAGTTATTAAAATTTCTGAAAAACGAAATATTATTTCTACGTAATTTGTAAAAACAAAACCTTACATTTCTGGACATTTTTTTAATAGTTCCAACGTATTTACCGCTGCACTTTATACTAATTTCCTAAATGTAATTGAGAAATACAAATGAAAACTTATGAGGACTTCTTATGTTTTTCAACAACTCTTTCAGTCTCAGCAACTGTCACGTAACATTCTTATGTTCTTCCTTTCTGAAAATACCTTTTTTGTTGATTTAGCAATATTTTTTATTTGGCGTTACCTGAAATGTAAACAAAGCATATACTATAGTCTTATACACTGGGTTAGGTCCCGGAAAAGTAGCTTTGCGTTTCTTTCTTATTCGCTCCTTCTCGTGTCAAAAAGACAGATACTTGAATATCTAGGTTATTCTAGATTGAGCACTAAAACATTTAACACTATTACTAAAATCTTTAAATAATCCAAGAAACGGGAAGCTTCAGGAACACACATTTAGTAATAAGTTCCAATTAGGCAATACAAAATAGGTTTCGAAGCCCCTGCATTAGTAAGCTTTCACTATGAAATAAGCAATATGTACACAAAATGTAAAATAAATGCGAATACAGGTTTTGATGTAAAGAATCAGATTAAAATGAATGAATCACAAAATGGATAAAATGTACAGATATGGACATAAACACAAAACAAATAAGAAACAAGAGTTACAAACACTGGCAAGACAAAAGGAAACAAGCTATCACTTTCTTATCATCCGACCTTAAAGTGCCAGAAAGATGGTGTCCGTGCTGTATCATCGTGCGATGCAGATTACGTTTTTATGAACCATCCTGTATCTTACATCTCGTTAAATTAAATTTATTGAATCTATTTGAATAATTTAAAGATCAAATTTTTAAAGTAGGATTTAATTCATAACTCGCCCTATCGTGATTTTCCTTTTCATTCGTAGCATCTACTAAATTATTTCGATATTTTTAAATAAAAAATTTAAAGCAGAATTAAACAAATTTAAAACAATAAATAATGTCAATGAATAATATATAACAGATAACTAATAAACTAACTGAGCGAAAGTGAAAGTATTCAGAAAATTTAAGCCCAAAATAAGATAGATAGCCAGCATAATTTCCAACGAAAATAAACCAAAATGGCAAATAAATATTGCCATGCATTATTATTTGATTTTTTAATGGTTTCGGGGAGTGATAAAAAGAGCAATGAAACTAATGTGAATTTGAACTAATACGAAACCAATGTCGCATTTAATCGCATGAGGACAGCTGGGTTACGAATGCTATACCTAAGGTTTTGCTATACTATGATCAGAGAGGAATAAACTTATAAAATTCAGTTGTGCTTTGAGGTGTCCTTGAAAATATTTTCAATCGATGTCTTATTTAGACCCTTAAAGGAAGAAAACAGTAATAAAACATATGGCTGCTTTAAAGGTCCTAACCATCTAACAAATTAACCTTGTAAGAATTTATCGCATTCTTTCATGCGTTGTTGCAGTATAAGTGGTCAGGACATCCAGCTAGAAAACGGAAGATCCGTGGATTGAACCTCGGTGAGGGTACACTTTTCCCTGGCTCGAAATTTCTAATAGTCTCTGGAACCCCCCAAAATCATGGTGTATGACGACTCGTCACTGCCTTGATTGGGATGAATGGGTGTCATGCCTTCCCACCGTGGCCATTCAAAACTAGAGAATATATAGAATTACTGTATTCTGTCATGCATACTCTCATGGAGCAAACGACTAAAGCATGCTTCTGGAAGGTGAACATTTCATGGTTTGAGTCCTGGTGAACCCTCAGTTACTTTTGTTTTCCATTTTAAGTCTTAAAAATCCTAATAATCTATAAAGAACACTGCGAGAAAATTCGTCGTCAGAATAAATTGAAATATTTTCAGTGTCAGCCTCATTGCAACAATCTCAACTATTGTTACCACATGTGCACATTTGAGATGCATCGGAATTTAATAAAGTGTCAATAACAAGAATTTAAATTACAAAATATCAAATTACTTTTAAGTTACATATTCACATTTTTAATATCATAATATTTACATCCTTGCATGACAGCTTCATTACAGAGCTAGAACGAAGACTATGTGCAGCTTCACTATCCTGTGAAACAAAGTAAAGTTCCATTAAAATTAATTTTGGAGAAAACTTGCGAAATCAGACATTTGAGTGTCATTGAGTTAACTGGGGTAATTTAAACGAAATAAATTCAAAGAGGAGTTTGAGACACAAGTCATGATACGGACAAATAAGATTAATGAGAACCAGCTGCTAATTAATCGCCATTTCATTAAAAATCAAGCTGTATTTTTAAGTTTCTCAAGTAGTCAGAAAATTGTCATTAGAGAACCCCAATTAAATCAAGTATCTCTGAGTATTACTTAGAGTCAGATGCGCATTAACCGTCTTAAAAGGAATCGAGAAGGCTGAAATAAGTAGTTACGCTTCGTTCGTTATAAGATTTCGTCCATTTGTGCTAGAATTTAATTTATTACTTTAAAAATAAAGAAATATATGTTCTGGTCGTTCACTCGATCATTAAAGAATATACTTTTAGAGTTTCATAAAATGAATATGCAAGTTCTAGACACTTACATTTTTATTTCACTTTATAAGGATCTAATGATCTTTTTATGGTATTAATTTTAGAGTTTTCTTGTATTAATCTAAAACAATCAATCGAACATGTTTTATAAAAACGTCTTCATAAACGTTTCTGAAGCTCATATAAATGTTCAAGCTAACAGCTTAATTAAGTATCTATATCATTTCAATTTGCTTGCGCTTGATTTCCTGATAATATAAGCATAAGTACAGTTTATAGAAAAACATTTGAGCCTGACATTTTCCTTTCTGTGCCTTTTAATTGTTTTATTCATCCTGAATTTATGTGAATTCTTGGAGGATATTTCTACAAACTGAGTTCTATAAACTGAGATGAGGTGATATAAGATGCAAAATTCGTTATAAAATAAATGCGGCAGGAAAATTATTTGTATAAATGCCAGTTAAGAACAAGGTTATTTTCAGCTACTTTGAAACAAGAAGGTCTTATGTCACGCATTTATTATGTATACTACAACAATGCTATTTTTAGACATTTATACAACGTAGCTCTGTTATATTTATAATAATATAATAATATTGAAATATTTAGTATTTTACGTAATAGAATTAACTACGTACATAATCAAACGTTTGACCTGTAATGCTTTATGTGTAATTGCAACAAGCAAATACATGTCTAATTGATTAACTCAAGAAGAAGACATATTGCGCCAGCGTCAAAAAGACTTTCTCGCAAATTAGCGGATGCCGCATGAAAATGTGTCGGTATTAATAGTACGTGAAATATTGTATTTCATTTGACGAAATTCAATGTTGAATTTTACCTTCATAAAAACCCTCTGAGAGTCGACGCAGACAACTCTGTGAAGATACTGGCTACGATCTTAGCCTAAGTAGTCTCGGCCACGGGGTACGCACAATTTACAAACCTGGGGATTCCAGAACTCGGGGCGGCATCCTTCATACGGTTTGCCCCATGGAGGTAAGAAGTAAGATGGAGTCGCCCTAAACAAGTTTCTTCGTACCCTTTCTTCGTAATTACGTCGTAAATATACATATAAATGTATATATTTTCTTTTTCTACAACACTCCAGAGTCCTAAGTATGTGAAAACAAAATATTTTTAAACAACATTTCATTCTGAACGGAATTAAATACTATACTTTTCACAGGACAGTTTTCTCAGAATGGTTTAATTTGAATGAAATATTTTCACAAGTTTTCGTTAATTACATTAGAAAAAAAATTAAGGTAATTCAATTTTATTCGGCTAAGGTACAAAAATTAAGATCAAAGTTTATTGTATTATTAATATTAAAATTATGCATTATTTCTTTTCTATTTATAGAGCTTCTTCCTAAAATACTTTCTTAAATATGACATGATTTTTTGGCTTCTGAGGCATCTTTTAAATCGAAAAATGTAAGTCAATTTATAATTAATGCTCTATTCGGTTCATTTTAAATTAGAGAATTTTTAGGAATTATCGAAATACTTTAAATAAGTATTTCGCTAATTCCTAATAATTAAATAGGTATTAAATAGTACTTGACTTTCTCTGAACATTTCTGAAAGGGAATAAGTTTTTTTTTTTTTTTTTTTTTTTTTTTTTTTAAGTATTATTTAAAACTTGTAACTGAGTTATTATAAAATGTAAGGGGAATAATTCTTTTAATTATACTTATCAGATTTTTTTTTTTTTTTTTTTACCCTTCATTTTAACAATACATATTCCAAAACTCTTTATTACGTTCTTAAGTGCGCATCTCATAGCATTTGCTTTACAATACCTTTTAACAGATTGTTTTCCAATACGAACAATTCTTGCTTAAATAGTTTTATAACGTATTTGTCAACAGGATTTCAATTTATGTTTACAATTCAATATTAAGGTTATTATATATTTAGATAACATTTATAATCATTATAAATTAGATACATTTAATAATTAGATTTCTTCACAGTACTTTCACAGTTGTTTATAAGTGAATAAATTTTTCATTTCAAATACATTTATAAATAATTTAATGAATATTTAAGTATTTTGTCAAAGGCAGATACATGCTTTTTGCAAGCACATGCATAAATACCCATACATATTTCCTATTTTTCATTTCCGGCATGTGCAAATCTTTAATTTCTGTGCATTCACTATATTTTTCGTGTAAAGTAATTTACACTAATTTAGCATACACCCGAAAGTTTTACATAAAAAATATATATGAATATAATTTGAATGAAAATTATAAGTATTAATTTTAATACCCACTCAATGGTCAGTTTTTCTTCAAAATTCCTCCACGATGGCATCTCTCTCTTTAGGCAGACAGCCCTTGCATGCATTACTCTATTTAATAAAAACTTAATCTGACCTATGTGCCTAATTACAAACATACATAATTTTATATTTATAAAACGTGTAAGCCCAAAGTGATTATTTTTGAGATATATAAAATTAAAACGATGGGTTTAAAATGAGCAGCAGTAAAGCCTCTCCTCTAAAAAATTTTAAAAGGTACATGTTACAATAATATATGGATGTGAAAAAAATTTGTTTTATTTAAAACATTTTGACGTTTGGAAAATAAAATAAAAGTAGCGAATACTCTATCAAGGGTATCGAAAGACGTATACAATTTTAAATGTACCGTAAGGTATTTTTCATTCTTTAAGCATAACATTTTTCTTAAAATCTATATTTTTGTAGTGCAACAGCTTATAATTTTATAAAACAAATTCATAATCAAAATCGCTGTTGTTAGTTATCGAAAAATAACCAAGATGTGATTTTTGCGTAAATGTCACTAAACTATACAAATTGCTATTATCAATCACACTATGAATGTTTCTTTCATGCGAAAGTGTTCCTTTTTCGATTTCTATGGAACTGACGTGTGTCGAAATACTATCAGAATCTTGTCAAGCGAGCTTCTGAATGTAAACAAAGAACACCCCATCTGGTGACCCAAGCTTCAAAGCAGTGCTTCACTTTTAGCGCGGGTTGGTCCTTCCTCCCTTTCCTACCTCCATGGTTTGCCCTGGAAGATTGGCATAATTCCTAGAACTGACGGTTCTGTAGCTCGATGTGGGACGGAACCGAGTTTACTAGGTAATGCCTCGAAGTGATGGGCAGCCTGTGTAGTACTGGCAGGAGCAAATTGATGACCAGTCAAATTTCTAGGGGATCAGGTCACACCCTTCACCAAATGCCGAGATCAGAGAGTGGTGACCCATGCGGTCCGGCATGTCGGGGGGGGTTGGAATAGTTTAATGCCTGCGGCTAAGTTTAGGATTGCGGCCTGATGACCTCCAGACTAAATACTGTTTGAATAAAGTTCCTTAATAAATTTTACGTTTATCTGTGGCTACGATTTACAGTTTGTTGCCTAAACCTCCAGACTAAATGAGAGAATTCAATGACAGATCGACTGTGACCTCCTCCTGCCTAATATGGGGGATTTTAGAAGGTTTCCAGTCACTCTCAGTTGCATTTAGTTGCAGGAGAGGAGTACAGATTCATTTCCTTACTTATCTTTATAAAATAATTATTTAATTAATAAGGACTAATTAATAGAAATTAATAGAAACCTTTAATTAATAGAAACCTTGCATGACTAAATAAAAGGTAAGTAGTAAAAGATAAAATAATTATTTCAAGAAAATGCTTTGGCTGTATCATTAGACAATAACATGAACTATTATGTACAAAATATTGTCTCATCATCCACTGGCATTAGATATCATCTATAAAGTATTCTATCCTTATATGCTGCATAAAAATCACTGCAAAATGTTCCATATAAAATACTATATGCATTTTGTTTGTAATAATATACTATATGAATAACCATCACGAATCATGAGATGTTATTTGTAAAATATTGTGTATAATTTATTGTGCACGTTACACTATATCTTCCTGTAAGGACAGAATATATGTTAATATCATTAAAA
Source organism: Stegodyphus dumicola (assembly GCF_044657685.1). Classification (NCBI taxonomy): domain Eukaryota; kingdom Metazoa; phylum Arthropoda; class Arachnida; order Araneae; family Eresidae; genus Stegodyphus; species Stegodyphus dumicola. Next base: position 88,422,817 of record NC_140772.1, on the reverse strand, counting down.
AATAGTTATCCAGGTAAAACTTAATTCTTAATTTTCTGTGCCATTAGCAGTTGACAATAATTGCTATATTCGAAAGCGCAACTCCAGCCAAAGAGATTAAATATTCTTTGAAATAAAAATACATTTATTTACTTTAACATATGAAATAATAAATTCCTTAACATACGGTTTAAATTTTCTTTAACATACTGGTTTTAACTAAAGGGATTATTAATTACTTCCTCCACTAAAAAGAAGAAAAAACTAAATTTTCTTTAACTAATAAGCGTAATATTTTTTGTTTTCTTCTGGAAAACTAATCGTTTTCTTAAAGCTATAAACAACATTAAATTAGTTAAATATTCAGCAGATAATTCAGTCTGAATATTACATAATAAATGCTAGTTTGCTTGGACGGACACTCAGATCTGAGCTGTTTCTGAAATTTCAGGTTTTAATTTTTCTCTTCTTATTATTCTTAAAATTATTATATTTGCCTGCCTTATTCTAAAATTAAAGAAACGGCTATTCGCTTATCAGAAAATTAACCTGAAAAAATGTTTCTGTATATTTCCAACTTTCTTGGACTAATTCATACTTGTCTACAGCCCACCAGCGGCCGAGCGGTAAAGTCGCTGAACACTGGTAGTTCGGTCCGAGGTTCGAATCCCGCGAACGGGCTGGCTGCATGGGTGTTTTCGTGGTTTTCCCCATGTGTAACGTGTATACGAGCCATTTTCCCTTAGAAAGTCCTCCACGAAGGCATCCCTCCCCTTAGCCAGATAGCCCTAGTGTGCTTTGCCATAATTAAATAAATACACCATACTTGTCTACAACACAATAATTTGACAGGAAACAAACTAATGTTCAAACCGTTAATGAGATGCTGTAATTGTAAGTTTGATTTAATAATTAAATTATTTTTAACAATTAAATTAGTTTTGCTAATAAATTTTAAACCTCCTGCGTTTCGGTTATTGCCAGCAATAAGAAATATATCATATAATAAAATACATTTGAATCATGAATTTAACATGTTCATCTCAATAAGGATGTGGAGGTCGCTTCAGCTTAAAACAAGTCTAGAACTAGGATCATTTAAGCAATCTAAAATTCCCCAGGCACGTCGTCTTTCTCCAAGGTAACAGCATCTTTTGTGTACATATTTCTGATTCCGCAGGAAAAATTGACGCGCTTATCCCCAGCGAATTACTGTGATCAATTTAGTGGAACCATGAATGACATAAAGTAAATCAACACTATGAGACAGTTCGCTTAAGATCCTAGTGAACGGTGATCGATGATGCCATATAAAAGACTGCTCAAAACCGAAAAGTTCTCCGAAAAATGAAAAGCGAGTAATATGGATGCGGGTGGATAGGGTGGAATTGGGGCTTGAAGTGGCTAAACATCTTCTACATCGCTGCTAGGGGCTTTGAGTGTCATCTCTCGGAATGTAATATGGGCGTGAAGGCTGTTAGAAGCTGAGAGAAAAAAGAACAAGTAGTAAATACATAGCATAGTTTCTAAAATATCATATGATGCCAATCAGAGATTTTTCAAAGTAAAAATAAACAACCATCCGTACTGCACATTTACTGTGATTTGTTATTATAATTTTTCTTTTCTGGAGTTAGGAAGCAGCGTCTAAGAACTTAATAAACACATGTCCTCTTGTTTATTACGATGAATAAGAGAGTTCAGTTTTGTACATTTTTCAAATTATCATATGTCATTAAAAACAAGAAAAGTTTTGACATGATAATACATATCTGCTCTTCAAACTTGAATTGAACTGAAACATAAGGAACAGAAATGTCTCAGGTGTTTAGCTTTTAATGGCTGAACTGTAAAGTTTTATATTATTGAGGAACTTTCTCTTTATAATCTAACTACAGCGAAAGTTTCGCATTCAACGAAATAGGAGGAAAAAATTAATTTCGAAATTAAGAAACATAAATATCGAAATAATCCTTGCTTTTTATATAGCAAAAGTAACTGCAGAAACGCAGAACGGAGATTTGTTGCATAATGTAGAGTAGCTGCTGTTTAGGTCATTTTCGAAGAGTACTTTACTTTACAAGAGGATTTTTCTGAGGAAAACGAATTATCTAAATGGTTGAACAATTATTTAATTGATGTAAGGATTAATACAATCAATTAATTTATTTATAATTTGCGTTGTGCACTTCCATAACACTAAATGCGGTTTTCACCTTTAACTTTAGCAGAAGATTAGTTTTGATCCTAACCTTTTCTTTGATTCGCTTTGGAGTCATATCCCTTTTCAAATAAAAGGATGCTGCCACCAAATATTGTCTTCATCTATTATTTCTTTAAAAATAATTATTTGTAAAGCTATATATATAGTGTATATAAAAACTGAATGGCAACAGTTAACATTCTAGCGGGAATTCCCTAAAATACTATTTTTAAATACTTTGCTATTTAGCTTTGAAATTTTTGTGGTTTAAAGGCGAAGAAAGTGATGTTTAATAAATAAAGTTGAAAAAAAAAAAAAAAGAAGGGGGAGGGGGAAAACTTTATACTAAGTTTCGTGATACTAAGAAAACTGATCTGATGAACTGAGAAAAATATTTAAAAAAAAAAAAAAAAACTATTAATGGCAAAACTTAACATTCTATCAGGAATTATAAAAATAAGCTACTTTTAAAAATTTGGTGATTTTTGTTGTTGAATTTTATCTGACATAAGTGTGAAGAAAGTAGTGTTTAATTATAAAGTTAAAAATACAAAAGAAAAATTATTTTGATAACCCTGTTAAGAAAATTAAGCATTGATAAAAGGAACTGAGAAAGACTAAAAAATACAAAAAATATAGGGCAACCCTTAAAACTCTATGAATAATTCTAAAAATATGTTTCTTTTTAACCTTTTAGGGTTTCAGTATTGAATTCTATGTCGCGTAACTGCGAATAAATCTGTTTTTAATAATAAAGGAGCAGAATGCTAATTTATGATCTCAGTGAAAGCATAAAAAAACTTTAACGAATTCTCAGGTGCCATGATAAAATCTTCATCCTTTCAGATACCCCTTTTTTTACTTTAGTTTTAATTAATATTTTATGTATCTTAATCTTTAAGTGTGCTGTATTGTACTTATATACATGTAAAACGGAAAACTTGGCGGAAGGTGGGATTTTTATTACATGCCTTATTACAATCTAAAACCCTTTTAAAGAGGTATATATATTATTTAAATTGAACGATGCATATTCGTACAAAAATTTTTAATCGTTTTAAGTAACCGCATTAGAAAATGCTTAACTGCACTAGTGAATACTTTACATTATAACTGTAAAAAATGTGTTTCGGTGGTCATTTTATTATGGAGGCACCTAATAGGCAGCCACGTTACCTCCTATGAAGGGACAGACAAATTGCGTCCATGCCTTCTCCGGGATCCGAACCCGGGCCCGACGGTACGGCAGTTAGAGTCACAACCACTTTCCACTCGGCGTATTGAGAGTATCATTGTGCTAGGTTACTCATTTAATGTTTTTTATATCATTTTATCTTTGACGTTCTTAGGGATTACAGTGGTAACTATTGATTACGTTCTGGTATGTTGAGAAGGCACTGTGTCCATTCAATTCATTACGTCAGTACTGTATCCATTCAATCCATTACGAAAACGTACGCAAGAAACAATATGTATTCGTTATTTTGTTTTTTATTCAATCGGGAATAGTGCGCATCATTCTAATTTCAAAGCAAATTTAGTGCATGTGATTAAAATGAAAGACGCATAACTGTTTGACCATACTTGTTTCAGAATTATTACTTTTCACGAGGCTTTCACTCGTATTAATTTAGAGTACCCTTGCCGTATTTGTCGTATAAATATATAGATGAAAATTACGTTTAATCGACCGGATTCCTGTAGCAGTACGTGCTAGAGTTCGAAGGAAATGTTATACCATGGATAATCTTTAAGGCGAAAGCACTTACTGCAATCCCGCTTTCGCCAATAAATATCCACAATCCAATTCGAAAAAAGGTAAGAGGGTGGGGAAACGAGCAAACTGCTGCAGTCTATTCTACTCTAGGCTAAATTGGGTGACAGAACAGTTAGCCCTCACTATCAATATCTCGCTCTCACTTGGGTCCATTCTGTGCGCCGAGGGAGCACTATTGCCCCCATGGGGCCTACTCCAGACCCAACAGCAGCCCAAATTTTGTACACAGTCAGTAGGGAGTCCACTTGCTCTGAATGACAAACAGGAACTCTGGCATAAGTAGAAAAGGATTGTCTCGCGTAAATGGAAAATAGTGTCAAGACTTGATCTTATTTTGTGGCCATTTCCCATTGAGAAATGACTCGTGTAATTAATTTTCCTTTGCATAGCAAGGAAAAGAGTAAAAAACAGCGTCATTTCTTTATTGATTTACATGCTGTAAGATAAAGTGAAGAAAAGTACGCCTTCATTTATTTTTTCAACAACAATAATAATAATAAGTTAAGTGTTGTCTGAAACAATGAAATGTTTTACAGACTGCAAAACTTGCAATAGCGATTTTTTTCATGTGTTATTTAAGTAAAAATAGTTATTTATTTAAGTAAAAATATTTATTTAAAGAAAAAGGTACAATCCCTATAAAAATGAAAATTGGATTTAAATTGATGAGAAATTAAAATCATATTTTTCCTCCTAAATCCAGTTCCCTTTTGATATCATGATCTGACTATTTAAACAATAAAGTTTTGATGTTATCCTTTGATTATCGGATTGAAATAATGTTATTCATTTATTGTTTGCAAAGTAATTGACTAATTGAGTATGTTTTAGGGATAATTAAAAAGCATTCATCAAGAAGGAAACTGCACATTATAAGTTTTACGAAGAGATAATTCGATGTATACTACCCGTTCCGTCCGCAGGTATGTAGCCTATAATACATTGTTTGACCGCCACTGATTTTAACTTTGGTAGCATTTCGCCACTAAAGCTCGGTGGCGCAGCAGCACCACAAATCCGGGGTTCGATTCCCGGGCTGGGCAAGGTCGACTCAGCCTTTCATTCTTTGATTTCCATCTCTTTAATCGATAAAAATGAGTACCAAGTTCGCTGGGGCCTAAACACTGAGGGGTCCTGCTACAAGCTGACCACTTGTTCAGGGCATATGCTTACGCACCCCGGGGCCCGCGGACAAGAAAGAAGATTTCGGGCACTGTAGGCATTGGCCCTTAGGGCTGTTACGCCATTGAAGTTTAGTTTTTAGTTTAGCATTTTTCCAAAAAACTGAGGATGGTCGAAGAGGTTTCCTAACTGAAAAACCTCACTGAATAATATTGTAAGTCAAATAGACCATATTTTTCCGAGTGAATCGAACTTTATTTCCCAAATAATTATATCCATAAATAAGTTGTTGAACAGCGCAGGCGTGCTCATGATCGAGTCTTTTATGGCAGCACTTTATTATACGCTAATGAATACTCATTGATTCTGTCCTTCCTGCCATTTACAGCTTCTCGAGCAGTTGGATTCAGCAGTTGGATAGGAGCTAAAAGTCCACATAAGAGCATGTAAATTTAATTAATGGAAGCTATTAAATTCATATTAAACATGTAAATTTAATTGATTTAATGCTCATTTTAGGGGCATGAGTAAACCTATTTCTGTTGTTAATTGTCTGATCTAATCACTAATGTTCATAAGCTCATTGGAAATTATGTGACTGTTGCCAGAAGTGTAACAGCTTTTCGTAAGTTTCGTCATTTAGAAGACTATTATGTAGATCTCTGTCATTAATAGCCTACACAATACTTTAATTTATTTAAGGAAGTGATATTTCTACTTCTGTCTTGTAAGACAGCTGTGCCATACAAGAATAAATAATCAACAGAAAATAATTTATATAAGTAACTTATTTTACCTGCGTAAAAACTGGACAATACATTAAGGAAATCTGTTTTTTTTTTTTTTTTTTTTTTTTGTAAAATGCAGAGTTTTTTTTTTTTTTTTTTTTTTTTTTTTTCAAGTGGCAAGTAAATTCTTTCCTTGAGTTCGTTTTCCTCGCCTCAATAAAGTATTCAGCACTTACTCTATCCCTGTCACTTTCTTAGAGGTAGTTAGCTCTTTTTTCTGCTAGAAAATTTCCTCTCAGATAAATTTCTCTTAAAAGGAGAATAATTGTTTATGAGTCATTAATTTTTATTATAAGAATTTATTTCTGAATTTTATACCTCTGCAATCCGCCTACATAAGGATAATTAAATGAAGTCGTAAAATCTTCGACAATAAATGTATGTTATTAATATGTCAAGGACTACAATGATTTCAAAGATGTAACTTTTGCTTGAGTGCAAGAAAACAAAAGGCATTCGTTTCAGAAGCCAGATAAGAAATAAGGTTCATCTACTCCTTAATATCGATTTGCAGTAAATTATTAAAAACAAGAATTCATCACAATTAGAAGCTATCACCGAAGTGAATTTTACAAAAATTATGGAATAATGTTTCTCTTTTTGAATCTCTAAAGGCCTTCTATAAATTTATAGAATTCGAAATTGTGTGTAAATTTTTACGCATAATGTAAACGCTATAATGTGGGAAAAGATATTTGCAGGACAAATTTCATTGGCAAACTGATTTTGTTTCACACAAGTATAAAAAACATACAAAAATAACAGTAATACCACTTATATACTATGCAGTTATAATGTAGCGAAAACTGAGACTCGTACGAATGTATCCTGGCTCAATAGGCAAGACGAATGATGCGAAAGTCAAAGGTCCCGCGTTCGAAACCCACTAATTTTGGGATTTTACCATTAAAATGCATATGACTTAAATCCGAAGAAAACGATGCTCTATAACATTAAAGCTTTTCTTTATGAAAAAGGGAGGAAAAAAGAGGTCGAGCAAGAAGGAGTGCAACAGCAGAACGGTAGACTGAAAATTCAGAGAGAGCGTGAAAAATCTTTTGGGCGACCGTTAAACTCTCAAATCTTTATAAAAACTGCATTAAAGTAAGGCGGCCCATCCAATAAAATACAGCATGAGTTGGTTCGTTTATCTGTAATATTTATTATATCGTTTTATCTACATTTTCAAATTTGTGCTATTATTAGGTGGATTAACTTTAACAGAAATTATATTGCATAATGAACGAATTCGTGGCTCGATTCTCGCTCTTACATTACATAACTTTCGCCTTGCCAATAGATTGCCTGAATCAAAACTCTTTCTCTGTTAATTGAACTGCAAAGCTGCACTATCTACTTTCTCTGTTTTCAACAATCCTTAAATTTCTTTTTTTTAAATTTTATTTTTAAAGCCGATGATTCTATTCAATAAAGTTCTTATGTATTTACAAGCATAGTTAGACCCCAATATAATTTTTTTTATTCGTCTCACCAATGGCTTGATTTCATAATAATACAGTAGCTTGCGTGCGTATTTGTAGTAGATTGAATGCACACAGAATTGTCGAGAGTTCGATAAAATTCATTTTGAAAAGGAAAAACTTCACAGTTCTGGAACTTTCCCCAAAAAACTAGTACAGATCTCCACAGAGTCACACAGTACAATCAGTAATCACACTTCTAAGTGCTAAGAACGTTACACAAAACCGCAATGCAAAACACATCTAAAGAGCGAATCTAACACAGATACTCCGAATTCAGATTTGAACTAAGAACTGACAGCAGTTGCTCTCTCCGGTCTTATGTAGTTTTTACCCGGCCCCGAGAAATCTCTAGTAAATTCTGTTTTTCGAAATTATACAAGGCATATGAAAGCCAGATACTGTTACAGTTACCTATAGAACCAATTATAGTTATTCAGTTACAATAAAACCCAACCCCAAAGTCTTCAAATGTTCACCAAGTTTGGCGACTTTTGGAAGTTTCTCGCCAGATTTGGCGACAAAAATTAATTTTTAAAACCATTGCCAGCTTGGCGATATCTCGCGAATTTGGCGAGATAGCCATTTACTCAGTTTTAAGTAGAATTGCCCCTGTATTCTTACTTTTCCTGTAAAGCTCCGGTTCTTTAGATTTTCATGCTGCATTATTATTATTTATACAAAAAAATAATACTACAGTTTCACAAATAGTTTACAAAAATTATTTATATATACATACGAAATTCGTAACAACACTGTAGATAATTTCTGCACTTCGCATTTTGACGTAAAAAATATCATTTCACGTACTTATTTAAAATTACATCGAAAATAAATTCAACGAAGTGATATTTAATTCATTTTAACAGTTTTAGTCACTTGTAATATAATCTGATTTGAAATTGATTTATACACTTAGTTCTCTGTGCCAATAACAAATTATTCCGCATATTCAAAATAAAGTCAGTGAGTGAAAAATTATTTTCTTTTCATTCAGATATGAAATAGGTAATCATTTCAGCAGTTATCTCAGAAATACTTCTATATGTAGACAACTGGTATTGTCTACATATTGAAATATTTCTGAGATAACTGCTGAAATGATTACCTATTTCAAATCTGTAACAGACGCTAATGATTTGGTTCCACAGAAACAGACATTGTGAAACCTGTCAACAACTTCAGGAAAGATATCTAAAAAGAAATCTCTTCTTTTACTGACTTTTTCATGAAAGAAGTATCTCACTAGTACCAAATGATTACAATTCTGAAATATAACAACAAAATTCTAAATGCTGTAATCTGTCATAGACAGTTATAAAATCTGCGGTAAAAATAGTGCAGTATCACAAAATTATTATATTTTTCTTTCAAGGCAGAAAATTGTGAAAATTAAAAATTCAAGATTGGAATCGAGAAAAAAAAAACAAAAAACAGATTTTAAAATTTGGTAAAATAACTATTTTTTTTCAAAATGATAGTGACTATTAGTAGTTAGATAAACATTCGATAGTTATCACACCAACTGGAATTGCCGATGATGTTTGATGCAAAATAAGGACAAATTAGAATTCTTTCTTAAGATAATTTTTCTTCGAAAACGAAAAGTGTATATCTGTTTATTATCGAAATAGTGAGCAACAGCATTTAATGCATATGAATGAGTAATGGGCTTTAGTTGTTCGATATAAATATTATATTAATTTATTCTCTGCTTTGTTCCTGAAAATTCATTAAAAATTAAATAAAATTATTAATATAAATAAACTGCGACTCGTCATTCCGCATCACCATGTTGTGTCAGTGCATTATATTTTATGAAAAAAACTTGTCTACTGCCTAATGACTAGATTTGTATATTATTATTAATTTCCATTATTGGTAAACTGGAATTAGTCCTTGTGGATGGAGTACCTGGCTCCCTAATTTGTAAAATAACCATAAACTTTTGAAAGTTCTCTTCGAAGTTATAATTAATTTAAGAAAAATAATTTGAATTCAAGTAAATATGTTAAACGGCTTTCGAAACAAAAGTAAATTAAATCATTAGAAAATCCTTAACTCAATCAACCACTTCCCTTTCATCTCTCTTTTTCCTTCTTAATTGTCAGTTGCAAGGCATCTAGCATTCAAAAAGAATTAAGATTTCTTAGCGTTCTCAGTTCTTTTAAAAATTTGAGCTAATAGATGCAGGTACTTTAAAAAAAAGCATATCATTATATTTTTGAATTCTATTCGTGATTTAATTATATATATAGCCTTCTTAAGTGCTGAAAATAATTTGAAATTTTTCACTCTTTCTCTTTGGTATATTTCAAGGACCACTACTGATTGAGTGATAAGACCGCTAACATTATTAATTTGAACTTTTTTTTCTAAGTTAGTCTTCCATGAACGCTGAAATAGGCTCCACGTATACAAACTTTTGTTTGTTGTAATATAGGTAGTTTAGTGTTTTATATCTAAAAATATTTTGAGTTTTATCTTCTAAAACACTTTTCTTCTTTGAATTGAACTCATATTTTATACAGTTTTAAATTCCATAATCAACTAAATGTTTGTGTAGGCTACAATATATAATCGGGATTAGGAGCGAACATATAAGTAATTACAGTATAAATTTATCAACAGGGATAATGCCTCCAAAGTTCAGCATAAGTTTCTATATCAAATTATAAAATCAGCTTATGTCAGCATACCCAAATACTAATCTCTGCGGAATCTAAAACATGCTCTTAACGTATGTACCTAAACAATTTACTGCGCTCCGTCATTTACCGCGCAAATATATCAGGAAAGATGAGTCTTAATGTCCAATTTACAATTCAATTTCTCATTAGTTATTCATACTCAGTAAATTCAAACAGAATACAAATGTTTCAGCACAACAGCAAGTGGTACAAATCATAAATTAAATTCAGTTTGCTTTCATCATTCAGAACAATGAGATAGAATAACAGCAGAAAACTATGCAATTTAAATTTCCTGAATGAAATAGGAATCTTCCATGCATTTACAGAAAACTGTAATGAAATTTAATGGGAAATGCCGAATGGAATATAGAAGTTCCTTTTACAATGATTTTACGTTATTTATATGGTAAATATAATATAGGCGTATTTTAATCTTCACGGAAAAATTTATTACAATTTTTCTAATAAACGGATTTTAAGTAATTGTTTTGGTATATTAAGAGCATTGAGTAGGATAATGAAGGAGAAATCTAACACCATTGCCTGCAACTGTTTCACTTTAAACTGATATGAATTTGAAAAATGTTTGATTTCCTAACACCGTAAAACTTTGCTACCAGTTATTTTTACACATTTTAATGCTTTCCGTGTGACTTCCTGTTTTATTTCGGTCGGAAAATGTAGCGCATAAAGATTTAGTGTAAAAGCAAATAAGTTACACCATTATCTGTACCGTTTTATTTGGTCGATCAACAAAATTTAGATAAATATATACCTCATACAAAATTGAGTTTTTTTTCCCCCTGAAATAGAATTTCAGTTTTTTTTATAGATACATTTTATTCTTTTATCGAATTTTAGTTCCATATTTGCTTTATATTTCGCAGCCTTAAATGCTACAAGATTTCTTAGAAGTTTATGATTACAGGTTTTGAAATTCCTAGTCTTGAAATAAATAAATAAATAAATATAAAATAAAAATCAACCATTTGATCTTATTAATAATATTAATAAATTTGTGACTGATGAAACCTTCTTGTCACTTATTAAAGGAAGTGTTCTCATTTGTAAATTAATAACAGGAAATATTTCAATAGCGTGTGCAATATTTTGGCATTTCTGTCACCATCGCGAACAAGAAGGAAACATTTCTACCATGTACTGTGAAGGGGAAAAGATCCTTGTGCGAATCAAAAAGTTAGATATCATTTGCAATAGATTTGCACATTTAGCTGCAAATCGATCAGTCAATAATTATAATTAATAATATTATAAAAATCTCAGTTTAAAAGCAAGGAATCACTATTACCACAACAAGCCTGCAATTTCTCTGTTCTGAATATTACATAAAATTACATCAGAAAAATTATATCTCGGAAGTAGTCAGAAAATTCTAATCGGTTTCCAATTACAGAAAGCATACTTGTTTTTTAAACACCTCGAAGAAAAGTACTGTTTTTGTTACTTAAATTTCATTTTATGGCAAAACAGTGAAATAGCTGGGTGTTAGACATTTTCACAAAAAGCAAGTTCAGGCATCTTGAAGGTATCGCGCAAGTATCATGCGCAAGAAATTCCCCCCCCCGGCCAAAAAAGTGCACCGGAGTTATATCTCGATTTTAAATAATTTCGTCGTTAAAATAAGCAGAACATTCTCCAGGCGTCTAAATTCATAGTGGAATAACAACAGTATGATTTTTTCCTGTTCCTTAAAATAAATATTTCGTTTCAAGTTCAGAATATTTTGTATTGTTTTGAAACTGGAAACCTAACAGAACTATCTCATCTGTGGAGCTCAAAAGTATTACATGTATTAAAGCTCTAAACATGAAGAACATATTGTAATACTATACCTTTATTACTTTCGAATAAATTTTTAAAACCATTTTTTTAATTTGCTAAAGTAACTTTTTTAAAGGTTTTAGACTTCATAATCTTTCAGATCCTTTTTTGTTCCTTTCAAAACCTCGACAGAAACGTACTTGGGGTGTTGTTATGTGTTTCATTTATCTCATATTATGGCAAAATAGAAAATGCTGTCGTTTGAAGGAGATATGTATTTTTTGTAAACCCCGCGTTCAAGCGATCTGGTTAAATAAGTGCATAGTTCTCTCTTAAAAATACGTAAATCGTTTTTATACTGTTAAATAAATTTTGAAATCTCAAGGTATTTTAATAATGTCATAGCCCTTTAAATCATAGTAATTTCTTTAAAATACCGTTTGACTTTGCCGAATTGAACAATTATTATTTTTTTTTTTAAATTACATTCTGTATTTTTGATATGCTGGAGACTAATTCTTAAATAATAAGGACTATTCTAACTTCTTAGCTTAAAACTATTTCAGAGTTTAAAATGGAATGTGCATATCATGATCAAATTGCAATTTCATTTTAATCTAATGATTTTTTTATTTTTTAATTCTTTACAGATATTTTTATCTATTGAAATTTAACAAAATAAATACTACGAGATATTAGAATGTAATCGAAAGGTCGTTTTCCCAAATCATTATTTGTTATGAGGAAAGTGTTAAATTTGTGTTCCTTAGCAGAATGTGACATTACAGCCTTCACTTTTGTTGAATGCTTTAAAATATCGATTTACTCGAATTCTCTTCTAAATTTAATTTGCTTAAATAATCCATTATTTAAATTTTACTTCCCGATCCAATTAAATGAGAGGATGATAGCGAGCAAACGGTTTTCAAATTTTAAATAGGAAACTATTATCTTGTTTGAATTTACACGCAATAATGAATATTAATTCACTTAATTAAATTTCCAGATCCTTTCATTCATTAAAAACGTAGTTTGATTGACATTCAGAAAGCTGTGAAGTCATACTGAGGACACACCTTGAGAGGCAAAAATGATTTCTCTTGAATATTTCTATGTGTAGTTAAAAAAAATAAAGAAATTATTTCTCGAAGACGTTTTTGTTTAAAATACTTAATATTCGGAATTAAGGAAGCAGGATAACTTTTTGACTGCACAAGTAGACGTCAATATGAAGATGTGCTTTATCCTTTTTTTGAATGTATGAAACTTGAAAAAGCGTTTGACTGAAAATGCATTGGCTGGAAAATACATTACTTAAATATATTTACGTAAATAAATGTTAAGTAATTTCTCTTTATCTAATTTACTTTTAAAGTCATGTAATGCGTTACTCTAAAGTGAAACATATTTAAAGCTTAATAATAAGGATATACAGATAGTTACTTTTTACTTTCTCCAAATAATAGATTTATATTTGAAATATACTGCACTAATTGCGAAATTAATTGTTTCTAGCAACAGTAAATTTCAAATATATTGAAAAATTTAAGCACCTTTAGGTAAAATTTAGGTCTTAAAACAACCTTACTTAGAAAAAGACGCCAAATAAACATAATGTCTGCAAAAATTATCTAGAAACATTCTTCCTTTGATGAACTGGATCTTCCTGAAGCTATTTGCATTTACAAAGATTTATTACGTTTAATTAATGGTTTTAATGTCAATCCAATTCTCCCTAGTGCTTTTAAAATTCTATTAACTTCATTTGCCAATTTCGGTAATATTTCTGCCCCAAATTGCCGTACCTTTTCGTTCGCTTTACGCTTGTTTGGGTATAAGTACAATTGTGGCTTTCCCTTCAACGCAAATTTCTTTGCTCCTGATGAAGAGGAACTTGTACCTGTATGCCCTCAAAATCGATAGTCTTAACTAAAATCTACACGAAACACAAAGTTGTTGCTTTGCTAATTTTATGACTATTCAAAAGTAGATTCGAATCCGACACCTCAAACTTGAAATTCAGTATAAGCCATAGGAAAATTTATTTACATTTATTTCTAATTTATAAAAAACAACATTCTGTAGGTTAATTAGTAACTCGATTTTAATTTTAAGCCGAAAAGGGCAATAGTCCCGAATGAATGTTAGTATCGAAATTTCATTTTCCGTTGAATCGTTATAACTGGCGTATCACTTTTCAATTTATTGCCACCAAATATTATTGTCCTGTTTTTTTTAATGAAATTAAATAATGAAAAATATGAAAGAATGTATGAATGTTTTTCGCAACGTGAGAAAACGACTATATATAGAGCCATCAAATTTTGAATAACATTACCCTCTAGTCGACAATGTCCACCTAGAAGCCCTAATTTTGAATTTCGAATTAGCTTTATTATCTATTTCATATTTTGTAAAATTTTAATGAATTTTTGAGTAACAAACTCCGACAATTTCGACAAGACGTCGTCGGGATTCGACCCTTGCACCGCGAAGGCATGCTGGAAGGAGGGAGAAAATACCTTATAAACAAACAAAATGATATACAAGCCCGCAGTGGCAACAGTGGAGGGAATAAAAAAAATTATCTCTAACCTATCGGAAAATCTGAAGATGTGTTGTTTTTAAATGTTTTGTGATTTTGCTGTTGATCTGAATTTTGTGTGGCATAAGTGTAAAGATCGTGATGTAATAAATGAAGCTGACACACAAAACGTTACTAATACGAAGTAAAATGACACCTTTTTCTAACCATCTTACTAATAAAACTGGACATTGACATGACGAACTGAGAAAAGAGGAAAACAATCATAAATGTGTATGCCAACACTTAACACTGCATCAGGAATTCTAAATTTTGTTAAATGAAATATATATTTTTTTTTTTTTTTGTTTTTTGTTTTTTGCTTTGTGATTTTGCTGCTGAATGAAATGATGCTTACAAATGAAGCTAAAAGGTAAAACAAATGAGTTCGAAGAAGTAAGTGCAACAGCAAACTTAGTAGACTGCGAACTCAGCGAGACGAAAAGAAAACTTTAACAAAACCATTTGGGCGAATGTTTAGATCTGAAATCTTTCAGATTTTTTTTTTTTTTTTCATTTTTTCTTAATAGTTTTAGATGAAGATATATATTTTAGATCAGGAATGGTCATTTGTGGAATAACATTAATTTCGGCTTTTAAAATTGAAATTCTCACTTCTCAATACATGGGTAAGCAAATTTCAATTTTTATTTTTATGAAAACTTCAATCTTCGAGATGATGACTTATATGAACTTCCCTGAAGTAATTATGAAAAATCAGTTTCAATATACATATATATATATTACCGACATGACGAATATTAATAAATTCATTGAAATCTGTTAACACAGCTTCCATTTTCAAGAACTGAACCTCTATATATCTGGCAAAAATTTCGATGTTGGATTATTGAAAATACATCTCTACATTTTTAGACTCGTAAACTTTAGTATACGAGAGTGTAAATGTGAATTACTTACAGGAAATTAATTTTGTTAACCAAAAATTGATTACAAAAAAACCCTAAAATTTCAGGATTTGAAGAATTTTTAAGAATATGTTAAATTTGAAGGATTTGTAATTGGGTAGTGTTTGCATAGTTATTTAAAATGAAGTAATTAACTTTGTAAAATATTGGAAGGTATTTTATTTGTTATGAAACACAACAGTGCGTTGCTGTTTAATTTGCGATACCTTTTCCTGCGGAAAATGTAAAACATGAAGAGCTGAAATTTCTTTTACTCAACGATATATACTTTAGCTATGATTACAACAATTTTTATCTCTCTTGAAGCTTCTTCAAGCCAAAAGATATTCAGTTCTGACATAAATGTGATCTTTTAGATGGATTTTTCTTTAATTTTTTAATTCAGAAAAACTAAATTATATTTAACGATTTTTTTTCTGTTTTTACATGACATTACTTCACAGAAAGTCAAATGTTAAATTTTTAAGTGAAATCTAAATAAGAATTTGTGTTTAGAAAATAATTAGCATATACTGTTGTTTATTGATTTCAACTTGTGCCAGCTTTTGTTAGCTAGGACGTCCCTGAAGATTATAAGTCCCCTACAGGGACACTGATTAGGGAAAAAAAATCTGCGCTTAATTACTTTTTTCTTCACGAAGTTTCTCTAAGTACGTTTTTTGCCTTCTAGACTGAGAGTTTTATTAAACACTTTTTTTAAGGGTAGAGAACTATTCTTGGATACTTCGCAGTTTATTAACGTCAGATACAGTGGAGCTTCTAACAAGACTTATACGCTCATTTTGAATATTAAAAAAATTAAAGCAAATTGCTGTTTCTCGTTATACACTATTCAGATGAATCAATATTCATAACGCCTGCGTAGAGAGAAGGAAATATGAAATAAACTGGGTTACATACATAACAAAATTCTTCAGAAAATTACTATGTGTACAAATTCGATCTGAATATTGGTCTGGGGTTATTAAATAGCAATTTGATTAAGCACTCTGAAGAACCAAGGACTATATGTATCATAAATTGTATTGAAATTTATTTAGGAATTACACTGGTATTACACAGGAATTACACTGGCTAACAATTACTAGGAGTTGCACTGCCTGGTATTATTCTAATTGCGGTAAAATACGCCAGGGTTATCTGCCTATGAAAAGGAATGCTTTTCATATGAAAGAGGATTTTTCAAAGAGAAACTGTCACGTATTTAATTTTCGTACCGGGAAGAGCAAAAGCCTCAAACAGACGAGCTTTGGTCAGAAATATAATGTAGTGAAAATAAGTTGTCGTTACCCGTAGTCTTTAACCACTTCATCAGTAGAAAGCCTATTTAAAGTTTCCGAAAGAATCGAAAATAATAGATAAAAATTCAGAGAAAAATAAATTTTTTAGTAGTGTCTAGCACTTTCCGAGCCTTAAGCATGCAAAAGAACTTATTTCTCTTCTCACTAAAGAAAGAACAAAAGTGACATTTCTTTAAAAAATTCCAATTTTTAAAACTTTGTAAAAATAAAAAATTGGAGAATCAGTATTAATTTATTTCATGAGATTACATTTCCTACTTTTTACATCTGTAAACTTAGCAATATTATTCCATTAATAATGATATTTAAAATATTCTATGTTATATAACATAGAATATTCGTTTACGTTTAATTTAATTCGATTAAGGATCGTGTAACGTCATTTTTCTGTAGTTTTAGAATGGAAATTGAATGCTTCTTTTCGGCATTGTCCTTTGGTAATTGTACAAAAGGCCTAAAAATTCTCTCCAAGTTTCCTGCTTCGTAAATATTTCGATATAATTTTTCTATGACTGTAAAATTCATCTCTCAAAACGATCGACTAAGTAAGGCCTCGGTAACCTATGACTCATTTCGGACTTTAATTGACCCATTTGAGTTCTGAAAATGAAATACAATACTTAAAAATAAATTTTAAATATGAAACAACAACTTTAAGACTACATAAAAAGTAAGCGAAATAAAAAATAACAATGACGTTTTGTTTGATTACAAATTTGCAATAACGATCATGCATTTTTTTTGTTTTAAAAAATAAAAATTGTAACATAATTTCAAGAAGAAATCGATAAGTTTGGAAACGCCGATGCATAATCCATAATTACAAAAAACTGACTTTGCCATTTTGTCCGCATTCGGTTCAACTTCTAAATGCGCGAAAATATTTTCACAAGTAAAATTTTATTTAGGTAAGAACGGGAGCAGCCTAACTACCGAAAATTCATATGCTCATATTCGTCTTAAAAAGACTAACTATAAACCAGACTTTGATTAAATTGACATTATCCTTTCAACATCAAGGAAACCATCGAAGGGAAAAATAAAGTTCATTCAGTTATGTTTGTTTTATAATAAATATAATTATAAATTTGACAAATTTATAAAAGTCAAATTTATAATTATATTTATTATAAAACAAACATAACTGAATGAACTTTATTTTTCCCTTCGATGTTATAAATTATTTTGTCAAATTTATAATTAAATATTAATTATAAATTTGACTTTTTTAAGCGTAAACAGTATTGCAAATATTTTCTCAATAAAATTTATCTTATTATCCATTAAAAAGTCAAATTTATAATTAATATTAATTATAAATTTGACATTTTTAAGCGTAAACAGTATTGCAATTATTTTCTCAATAAAATTTATCTTATTATCCATTAAGAAAGACTGTTCTGAATTGAAAATACCACTGACCCAAATCATCTTGCACAAATTATGGTTGATTCTGACTGGCAACCATAAAAGCTTGCCGACGCGTGGACTACGTTATTGAACATTATTAAACTGTATGTTTTACATATCAGACTGTGAATTTCTATTTTCAATCCAACAACGGGTACATCTTTATTAAAAATTATTCCAAAGCCTATTTTTTAAAATGGATAAGTACTTCTTTGCTCTAATGATAAACGCAAATTCCTTTTGATATCTTTTGAAGTCGCTTCTATTAAATCATATAACATCAGTACAAATTCGTTCATTCTAAACTGTTTGTCTCTTTCTATGTTTAGATTACCCTCGTTATTAAATCGTCTTTTCTTTTTTGCTTGCTTTTTACTTCCTTTTACGAAGTAAAAACGAAGTATTGTAATCGCGAAAAGTTTCAGGTGTCATATTTCAACGAAAATATCCATTTTGACCGCTTTCGAATGCAATTTAACAATGTTTTTGCGTGATAACTGTACGTAAGGACAGAATAAAATACTCTTTTCCTCCAAAAAAATTATTAAACTGCTTTAAAATGAATTCTGAAGAGAATTTTTCGTGGCGTCTGTACGAACGTATGTACATACGTACGTACGTATCTCGCATAACTCAAAAACGAGTAGCCTCAGTACGTTCAAATTTTGTATATAAGGACTGTTATAACATGTAGATGTGAACCTCGTATTTTGGTTGCAATCGGCCGCATTAAACGTATACAAATATATTTGCATATATATTCACTCTGTTACCCGGCTCAGTGATCTCAGTTTCTTTACTCTTATATGTTTGTAAATTGTACATTTTTTGCTTTAAAAATGATTTAATTATGTTGTTCTTATCTTCCGGTTAAGGTTTTTATGCCTTTAGTAAATCTGTATGCAATATTTTTTGAATTATCAACAATTTAAAAGTTGTTTAAGTGCCGCTAAGATTAATAATTTTTTTGATGGCGGCCATTGCTTGTTTACATTTGAAAACAGCAGAGTAGTGAATTTGTTGCCAATCTGAATTTGTTGCCAAACGTAGCTTCGCAACAACAATGATAACGTCCTCATTTATTATTGCGATTTAAATCATGCTTTATCCTTCCTGGAATGTTTTCGAGGAAATAAGTGTTTATGATTTACTTAATTTTTAATAATTAGGAATTTTTAATACAGATATTTTGAGTTTTTATGTATTTTTGCCTTGTCGCGAAGTGAGAACTGAATTGATTGAATGAGAAATACTCAATCGTCTGTGAAAAACTGTTTCTTTTTTGTTTGCTTAATTTCTTTTATACATCGTTCTAGCTTTATTATAGTATTTGAATAGAACATGTGGCAACGATTAGATAGTTCTTTAAATGATATAAATTTTGTGCATTCTGAGTTATAATATGAACGAAATATAATACTGTTAAGTGAACCTAGCGCCAGGGTGTCCCTATAGTAAACAAATCGAGTGAATTCTAAAGAATGCATTTATTCTGTTGTGGTTTATGCGCTGTCGGCGAAGTAGATTTAATTCAATCGAATAAGTTTAAATGAAATTCAAGAAGAAATGCGTTTAATTTAATATTCCATACAAGGAAGTCGTGGTGTACACATGAGATTTTTCTATATTTAACTAATCTTCATAATTTCATTCTAACATTTTTTTCCATATAAGCAATGTTGCTTATGCTTTTTATTCGATATGATGCAAATAACTGAAGGATGTTTACAATTAAAAATCAACTTACCCTAAATATTCTAGATCCTGTAACTTAAAATATACTGAAATCTCTCCATTTTTAAATGATTTACATTAAAATAATACAAATAATAAATTTACTTAATAATAAAAGGTTATAATTAAAGCAAATTTTGAAATCTAATCCTAGCCAGATAATAAATTTAGAACTATATATTTTAAAATACACCCATATTTATTAAGAAAGCACAAATAAATGTTTAGACATTATGTACATAACAGAAGCTTTTGAATCCTGAGGCATATTTTCCCAATCTAACTTGAAAAAAAAAAAAAAAAAAAAAAAGGATATTTCAATGATACTTAATTTATTTAAATTTTTATCCAATGTAGTTTTAACTCAAAGAATGTGTAAAATTTAATTATTAAATCATAATTCGAAGCTAGTGTAGTGTACAAAATATTATTACAAATACGTATGACCTAGATAAATATTAAATACTATCCAGAATACTAAATTTACATTAGAAAATGAAATATGACAGGATACGTTAATAATATTTGTAACGTTGTACTGATACTTGAATATAAGTACTGTAGGCTTGTTAGACAAATAGCGAGTTATAACTACGTCTGAAAATAGCATGAGAGACTTAAAATAGTTAAACAATTTAATTGTATTGAACTTTTAACGAAAAATCACGACTTGTGTTAAAAATAAACCACTACATATGGTGAGGTAATTTAATCAATAACAGATATTTAAAATTAAATGTCGATTAAAAAGTAGTAGTCTAAGATTCCAAAAAAAAAAAAAAAAAAAAAAAAATGTGTCTACAGTGGCTCCCGAACTAAAAGGTAGTGGTTGATGATTCTTCACCATCAGAATTTGGGGAATGGATTCCCTAATTTCCAGTCGTCTTTTAAAAGAGGGAGTATATAAGGTATTTTCCCCTCCATTATACATGCCTTCGTGGTGTAACGGTAGCAATCTCAGCGCGTATTCGAGAGGTCCAGGTTCGAGTCCCGGCTAAGGCGCTGCACCTTTTCCACATTCGCAGTTCAAATAAATAAATAAAACCTAATGTATCTACAATTTATATAAATAATTTATGATCTGGCTCAACTAAATTTACCAGCTCGTAAGCTTAAAAAGCGGAGATAATATCCTTTAGATGGAACTGGTAAACAGCGTGGCGCGAGTAGCAAAAACTCTCTCTTTTCAGATCCCAAACCCTCAGCTTAAATGTATTTAAGCTAATTTGCATTCTGATCAAGAATGCCGAGAGAAGAATTTCAAGATTAAAATTATAATAACTGATTATTTAACGTAATATTATAAATTGATTTTGCTTATTTTGATACCCGAAATTTCAACAATCGTGTTTTCATATTCTTTCTTTTAGATTTTATTTATTTATTTTATCCATTTTTAATTTTAATTTTAATAAATTACTTTTATTTTTATGTATTAGCCCAAAAGGGCGCTAGCCCGAATGAGCTATTACTCTCAAAACGGGATTTTGCGTCATCCACTATAAAGGACGAATCACGTTTCAAATTGTTGCCACCAGATATTATCGTCCTGTATTATTTTTAAAGAAAAGTGTGCATGTATATATATGTATGCATGTTCCTCGTAATGAGAAAAAACGACGGTTCCAAGGGCCATCTAATTCTGACTAACGTAGTTCTCCACTCAAATATGTGCACTTGAAAGCTCGACCTTTGAATTTCAGAATTTCGAATTGTTTAATGAATAACTTACATAAGTAACGGATTTCATAAAAGGTCTATATTTTTACCTAGATTAAAAAGTATAATACAGCCGATGGACATATATAATACATTGTCCTAATTCTGTCATCGACAGTATTTAATATCATATTCTTTTCTTGAAAATATTACACGTTCTTTGCAATTTGTTCTCTACGTTGTAAATCTGAGAAATCATTTATCTATTTTAATATAGAAAGGATATTCGAGGGATGATTTTTAATTATTCTATATAAGTTACGTCAGGTGCAGAATCTGTTGTTCATATAATTCATGAAGTAAAGAGAAATACCTCAGTGCTGGACCTTCTTTTTAACAAACCGTAGGCGCTTTCCTATTTTGAGTTATGATAGATGCCACTGCGAATATTTTTATTTGTCTATTAAACAACGAAATATACAGATTTATTTTCTTATCTAACTGCAATGCGAAATTATATAATTTAAAAAAAATTCCAGCTCATTGAGAAATAAGAAAATAAAATATTTAGCTGATGACCGAAATTTAGTCGAAGCATTTTAACTAGTTTCGAATTTCTCGAATATAATTTAAAATATTTATATGATAGAGAGATACAGTAATGTTATTTTTTACAGAGAATTAGTAATGTTTAAGTTTCAGATTTTGGGACCGAAGTTATGTAAAACGCGACTTACAAATACGTTTTGTTTGTTTCTGTGATTAAAACAACTGAGCATTTGAACAGTTACGCCTAAACGACCTGTATTTAATAACAAGGAATTGGTAGCTCAAATAATGATCACTGTAGTTCATTTAGGAATTTAGTTTCAGTCGTGCTCATTGTTCAGAAAATGTTACATATTTCATAAAAATACACCAGTCATCAAAAAATAAAAGCTTGATCAACCATCAGACGATAGATAAAACTATAGGTTTAAATTGACAAAGTAAAATGATAAATTCCTTTCACATATATCATTAATGTCAGTTTAATGTCATGCAATTTGTGGTCATGGTTGCAATCACGGAATCATTAAAGAATAGCGTGTTCGTAAACAATCACAGACACGCTAAAATAGAGTTAAAAAATGTTTAAAGGTATCTATCTAAAAGCTTTCAAAGAATTTTCTTCTCATTTTCTTTCTACCCACTTAGATATCTTTATATTTTATTTTATTTTCTCAGTTGTGTTTTATTTACTTATTTTTTCTGAAGTAATTGCTTTTTCAGAGAATAAAGATTTCGATTGCTGCTTGTTTTCATATGTACATGGTAAACTGTTCTGTACATGGTAGAGTTTTCCATACGCATCATCAGAATTATAGGTATTGGAATGATATGGTTCGTTTCTCCAACTAATTAGCTACCTTGAAAACATAAAATTAACATATATTCACATAAAAGCTTAAAGCGCAAAACTTCTTGGGTTTATTGTATTAGGTCGATTTAGAACCGCGTATTTTGCTCGAATAATTCATTAAGAATTACGGACAAATAATTTTCAAATTCAAAACTGAAAAAAAAAAATAATCAAATGAAAATTTTGAAAACATACAAACCAGGTAATAAAAGCTTGATTCATAAACAAGGAAAAGAGCTTAAAAATCTAATAAAAAATTTTCAGTTTGAGTGAAAAAGAGTCCAAAAGCATTTAAAACGAAGTAATCCAACTAATACGAAAATAAAAAATAAGTCAAAATTTGATCTAAGAAAAGGAAAATAAGACTTAAAAATAACAAACTGGTTGGGTTGGGTCTTTAAGATCTGTAACACAAGAGCACCAAAAATTTTGAAATAATATATATGTATATATATATATATATATATATATATATATATATATATATACTTTTGTATATTAGCAAAGCCTAAAGATGTTAGGCAATGAATTTAGATATACTACGAATTAAACTCACTAAATAAAAATAATTGGAGAGTTTAACGAGCGGAAAATGTTGTAATGTAAACTGCGAATATCATACTGATTAAACTCAATTCAAATAATTAGACAAAACTCCTTTTGAAACATAAAAATAAAAAAAAAATATATTACGCATAGAGTTTTTTTTTTTTTTTTTTTATTATTTACAAACACATACATGATTCGAGAGCATTTGTGTTTAATATCCCTTACGGCTAAAAATATTTAAAAAGCATATTTTTAGAATTTCCAATAGACAGTCTCGCGATATTGAGCTAAAATTTTTTTTTCGTATCATGTTGCTATTGTTTGCTTTGAAATCGTTCAGTTTGTTAATCAAAAAATGTTAAAGTTTTAAAAAAATGTGAAATAGGTAATAAAACAAATTCAAGATTAAAAATTCGGCCGACCAGGTGCCCATGTTTGTTTGGAGGCTTACATTATTCAAAATTTGATGGCTTTAGGTACAGTCGTATTTTTACAATGCAAGAAACATACATACATTCGCGCACATTCTCCTTTTTTCTTTTAAAATGATACATGGCGATAATATTTGGTGGCAACAATTTGAAAAGTGGTTCAGCCTTTTACAGTGATTTAACACAAAATCCGTTTAGAAACTAATAGTACTTCTGAGCTAACGATCATATGGGCTAAAAAAAATCTAATTACATGGATAATGAATCGTAAGAAAATGTCAGTTTTAGTTCAAGTGAAGTAACAATTCCCTTCAATTCAACGCATGGAAAAAATTTGTGATGCTAAATATTAAAATAATATATATATATAATATATATTAAGGTGAAAATTTTAATATAGAAGGAATTATTATGCTTTTATTATTATTCTTAAATTCACAATGGGGCAGTTGAATATTTATGACTGTATATAAATAATTATAATGGGAATAATCATTAATTCAAATGAATAATACTGTATTTGTTAAAATCCGTGTGATATTTGTTCTGTTTTCTTTCACTAGGTTTCTAAGTATCGATCTTAGTAATTTCATTTACACATCATAATTTATTCTGCAGTTCTCGTCAGTTAAGAACACCCGTGACTTTTGTTTCAAGAATTTCATTTTCGAAAAAAAATAAGATTGGAAAACATAAATTGATCAAAAATCACTCACAACATTTTACTGCCATATTTCACAAATTTCGTGAATTCTGCCGTTGGCCGCAAACTTTTACATGTTGGTCCCCGTATTGGACATCTCTACTGTAGAAAAAATATCTTGGAATAGCTGGACGTTTCGGACCAACAAACAGCAGCTTTTCACCTCTAGCAAACATTCTAACGAAGCCCTTAGAACACCCGAAATTTCACCTTTTGCAAGCAATCGTATATCAATAACCAGCTGGTCCTTCACCTCCCACAAACAATTCAAAGCTCTTGGAACATCTAAGAAGTTTTAACCGTTTGCAAACAATCAGAACAACAGCAGAGCTGGTATTTTCACCTCCTGCAAATAGCCCAAAGGAATTCTTGGATAGCTTAACGTATCACCTTCTGCAAAGAAGAGCTGGATTTGAAATATTTTATAATTCCTGATATATAAGATCTTTCGATATATGGGAAAAATATCGAGTAGTCTTAAATAAATATAAATTAATAGAATAAATATAAGAAATAAATATAAATTCTTTAGCAACAGTTCAATAATATCAGTATAAGCTATTATTTATTATTCGTTCATGAAATTATTAAAATTTTATTAGAATTAAATTTGTACTTACAGAAACAAATAAAATACAAATTCAATTGGAAATAAAAAATAATTTGTTGTTGTATTTTTGAAAAGAAGTGTGGCGAATTATTTACCCATTAAATTCATGTAAAAGGAATTAAAAACGAAGAGAAATAACTATACCTATTTGTTTTTCCGAATTATTCAAAATCAGCCTCTAGTTCCTCCTGATATCGTACTGGAAATTTCGCGGCATTACCTTCTGTTTTTTTATGACTTAAAAATTACGTTACTGGTATAATTAATAAAGAATTTAACATGAAAAGAGTTTGGGCACGCACAAAAGTTTTGCTACTTATTGCTAATATGTTTCGAATAGAAAATACATAAATAGAATGAAATACGACTTTTTGTTCTGTGTACGCCTAAATATTGCTCTTTTCTAAAAATTATGAGCAGAAATTGTGAGGTTATAGCTGCATGTGAAGGCAGTGCTTTTATTAAATAAATAACTCCTTTTGGATGGAAAAGGTTTTATGAAAACTACTTTTTTTCACGGATCGGAGAAAAATCGCATTTCACAAAATGCTGTCCATATCCCGAGAGCTGTCCACACCAGCTACCTATTCAATGGCTTGAAGCGCTGGGGTACAAACCACTGTGAAATAAATTCCTACTTCAAGTTGAAATTCAATTTTATAAAACCGGTCGAAGAGCTCCTCTGGTACGTTTCAAGATACTCTAATCTCCTATCTGAAAATGTGCAGCTCAGAGAAATGTAGTAAGTTCCAAAGACAGGTATATGAAACGGAAAATTCTTAAAATAGAAAAAAAAAATATTTTGCCCTAGTGAACAGATATTTTCCACGAATAATCTGAGAAATTTCATTTATGAAAGTAAAATAATTCTTTTTCAAGCATTTGGATGACGAAAGTATGATCTGCTTCCCAAATCGTTTCTCAGATTTTCGATGAAATTTGAAATAAATCTTCTATAAATACTTATCTATTATAATTCAACGATGAGAGTAAAATAATTATTATAATTAAAGGAGTTCCAATGTCTGTTTGGATTTAAAAGTGTCCTCCAGTATTATGATATGTTACGCTTAATGATGATGCATTTCCGTATATTTAAGATCCTTCTTAGTGCCGCAATTTGAAGGCATATATTCAATATTTTTATTAAAAACACAAAGATATACTGGTTCACTAGGCCTTCACTTTTCAACTTGCTTTTAAGAAATTTATGGAAACCAAATTTCTTTGAAACTTTCAAACAATATTATTCAGAGGAATATAATTTTCAAATCGCTGCATGGTTCTATACATAATTTTAACGAAATATATAAAGTGTAAATACTTAATAATCTAATCTTAGGAATGAAAGTTTTTTAGTCGTATGAAAGTTTTTAAATATATATTAAAAGTTGGGATATATATCATAAGGTATTTCTCCCACTTCCCTAGCGTGCCTTCGTGGTGTAACTGTAGCACGCTTGGCCGGTATTCCAGAGGTCCGTGGTTTCATTGCCGGCGAAGGCGGTTGTTAATTTTTCATCTCTCCGGCCTACAAAAAAATCCTAATGACTCTACAAGTTGCGCCCGAACTAAAAGGGTTGTGGATGATGAATCTCCGCACCCACGATTTAGCGACTAGGTCCCCTAAAACCCTAGTCTTCCTTTAAAAAGGGGAGTATATAAGGTATTTCTCCCACTTCCCTAGCGTGCCTTCGTGGTGTAACGGTAGCACGCTGGGCCGGTATTCAAGAGGTCCGTGGTTCGATTCCCGGCGAAGGCGGTTGTTAATTTTTCATCTCTCCGGCCTCCAAAAAAATCCTAATGACTCTACAATATATATAATGAAACACTTTGAACGTTTAGAGTGGAATTTAAGACTTACTAAATAAAAATCTAGGAATTAACTAGCTGAGATTACGATAATATTTTCAATTAAGCAAATAATTTATTACTCTGCAGGAAATTTTAATCATACTGTTACGAATTTGGTATTTAAAAAGCTAATGTTAGTTTAATTATAAATTAAATGGTTTTATTTCTCGCGCAGTGCAGCGCGTGACGAATATTAAAAGAAAGCTAAGCCGGAAAATTGAAAATACAAGAGCGCGTGCATTAAATAAATAAATATCTCTTTTTGATTTCGAGAAAGTACTGGAAAATTCTAGCGCGTGATTTTAAAATCTTATAAAAGGAGGAAAACATCTCAGTTTGTAGTAGTTGCTTAGTTTGTTGTTGTTTAGAAAACTGCTGTTGTTGATTATAGCGAATTCGCGGATTAGCGTTCTTTAGCTGTTTTGAATTACGTTCTATTGTACATTTGAGTAGTTAAAAGATAACTACTGTGAGATATTGTAATACTGCATGATAATTTGAGAAAATTTAAGCATTTTTGTTGTGATAATAAAAAGTTTTGTTCATTTTTCATCGGACTTGTGCATTCACTTCATAACGAACCCGTACGCACGCAACAAGTTTTGGTGTCAGGAGTGGGGTTTGAATGCCAATAACAAGAGCGATGGAAGAACAATTCAGGCAAATGATGACTGCATTTGCTGCTTTCCAAGAAAAGATGGAAGGAGCCGTCAACTCCGTTAAGGAAGATATAAAAGCTGTACAAGAAAAGATGGAAGCTGGCCAAACATCTTTTAAAGAAGAAATTAAAGAGAAAATGGATGCTGGTCAAATATCCGTTAAGGAAGAAATGAAATTGGGCCAGGAATCCGTTAAGGACAAAATGAAAGCCGTTCAAGCTGGTCAAGAAGAAATGAAAAGAGAAATTACCTGCATAATAGGAAATAAATTTGAAGCTATGGAAGGCAGAATTGACACAGTTGAAAATAAAGTTGGACAAATTGAAGAAAAAGTTTCTTCTGTAAAAGATCAAATTGAAGAAAGAGTTTCTTCGGTGAAAGAAGAAATAGAAGAAAGAGTTTCTTCTGTAAAAGTAGATATAGAAGGAAGAGTTTGTGCCGTCCAACACCAAATCGAACAACAAATTGATGATAGGGTTTCTGCAGTAGCCAAAGAAGTGGATATTTTAAAGAAATTCGTAGCGACGGCAGGGAACAATAGTGATAATTTAAAATTTTTACCTATGCCTGCTCGTCCCTCTCTGAAGTTATCCACTTATGATGGGAAGACCTCCTGGCAAGTGTATAAAACACAATTTTCTATAGTGGCGGATGCGAATGGATGGGATTCCCAAACTAAGGCCTGTCATCTCGCCGCTTCGCTGAGAGCAGACGCAGCGGATATCCTGCAGACGCTTCCTGAAAACCAAAGACTTGACTTCGAAGCTCTATCCGGCGCATTGGAGCTGCGCTTTGGCGAGAAATGTTTAAAAGACTACAGCAGGCTTCAATTAAAATCCCGTCAACAGAAGCCCACCGAATCACTCCAGGAACTCGCCACGGATGTTGAAAGGCTGTCCCACCTCGCCTTTACGGAGTGCCCGAGAAAAACGAGGGAAATCCTGTTGCTGCAATATTTCGTCGATGGCATCCGGGACCCTGAAATACAGAAAGCACTGCGAATGGCGGATGTTAAAGATCTGAAAAGCGCTCTGTTGTACGCCATGAAGTTCGAGGCAGCCCAGCGAGCAACTAGTAGAGATCGCTACCCAGTTAGAGCTGTGCGAGTCCATGAGCCAGTGGATCAACTGATGGCTCGTTTAGATGATTTAGCCAGACAAGTCGACGCTTTGATACGGAGTAGGAGCGAGAAGAAAGTGCCTCTAAGGTGTTGGAGATGTGGTAGTGAAGGTCACCTAAGAAGGAATTGCAGAACACCCCAGGGTACGGAATATAAAGCAGATGATTTTACCAGACAAGTCAGTGGCTTGAGACGGAACAGAAGTGAAAAGAAACTAATTCTAAAGTGCTGGAACTGCGGAGTTGAAGGCCACATACGAAGAAACTGCAGAACACCCCGAGGTACGGAAAATAAGACCATTTCCCAGCAACAACGCAGTAAACAAATGAATGACCATATCGAGGAACGGAGGGTACCAGAGAATGAGAAACCTTGTTTTAAAGCGCTTAAAATTTATACAGTGAGTGGCAACAGTAACGGACTGTCCATTAATGTGAATATCGATAGAGTTCCTTGCAATATGATCATTGACACGGGAGCTAATGTTACCATCATTAGGAAAGATTTAGCTGAACAGTTTAAAGATAAACTTATTTGGACGCCATCCTGTGTTACCCTTCAGACTGCGTCTGGTGATAAGATCGACATAACTGGGAAGTTAAATGTAAGCATCACGTTTGGAAGTGCCGCCTACCATCACACGGCTTATGTGGCGGATATCACAGATCCATGCATACTCGGATTGGACTTTTTAAGGAAATACAATTTTTCCTTAGACTTGAAAAACAACAAACTGATTCCAGCATCTGATGGCATGACTGTCCATCCTCAAAAGGGATCCTCGCCTGGAAATGTCGACGCCTTGTCCGAAAGATCCAGCTCGGGAAGCTGCCGAAATCATACCAGGGTCGAAAAGAAACGCAAGACTACCAGCTATTCTCCATCTCAGAAGCTCTTCGGTCGAGACCTTCGTCTGCTTTTGACCGCCTGTTTAGTCGCCCTACGGATGCGCCTTCATCGCCTGAGGAACACATCCAAGACGCCCAGGCCCGGTTTGAGGGGATGCACCGTTCTGCACGAAAGCGAGTCAACTTGGCGACGGAGAAAATGAAGACCAGATGCGACACAAGAGCTACTAGACATAGATCCAACAAAGGAGACAAGGTGTGGTTGTGGAACCCGATTCAACGAAAAGGACTGAGTCCTAAATTACAGTCACCTCGGATGGTCCATATACAGTGCTGAACACGAATGACGTCGTGGTTCGGATCCGTGAGTCTTCGAACTCTTACGACAGGTTAGCTCATTACTATGGCCATAGTACATAATGTAAATAATTGTAAATAGTATAAGACCATGGTCCATTTTGTTTTTAAATGTGTATTTGTTTTGTATTTGATAGCATTTGATTTGTTTTATGTATTGCATTTATTGTTCATGTTGTTTATTATTGTAATGTAATGCTTATTAATGCATTTGTGCCACAGTTATAAGTTTAGCTTCCTGTCCAGGGATTGTACTGCTCGGGACGTGCAGTCCTTGGGAAGGGGGCAGTGTTACGAATTTGGTATTTAAAAAGCTAATGTTAGTTTAATTATAAAATTAAATGGTTTTATTTCTCGCGCAGTGCAGCGCGTGACGAATATTAAAAGAAAGCTAAACTGGAAAATTGAAAATACAAGAGCGCGTGCATTAAATAAATAAATATCTCTTTTTGATTTCGAGAAAGTACTGGAAAATTCTAGCGCGTGATTTTAAAATCTTATAAAAGGAGGAAAACATCTCAGTTTGTAGTAGTTGCTTAGTTTGTTGTTGTTTAGAAAACTGCTGTTGTTGATTATAGCGAATTCGCGGATTAGCGTTCTTTAGCTGTTTTGAATTACGTTCTATTGTACATTTGAGTAGTTAAAAGATAACTACTGTGAGATATTGTAATACTGCATGATAATTTGAGAAAATTTAAGCATTTTTGTTGTGATAATAAAAAGTTTTGTTCATTTTTCATCGGACTTGTGCATTCACTTCATAACGAACCCGTATGCACGCAACAAGTTTTGGTGTCAGGAGTGGGGTTTGAATGCCAATAACAAGAGCGATGGAAGAACAATTCAGGCAAATGATGACTGCATTTGCTGCTTTCCAAGAAAAGATGGAAGGAGCCGTCAACTCCGTTAAGGAAGATATAAAAGCTGTACAAGAAAAGATGGAAGCTGGCCAAACATCTTTTAAAGAAGAAATTAAAGAGAAAATGGATGCTGGTCAAATATCCGTTAAGGAAGAAATGAAATTGGGCCAGGAATCCGTTAAGGACAAAATGAAAGCCGTTCAAGCTGGTCAAGAAGAAATGAAAAGAGAAATTACCTGCATAATAGGAAATAAATTTGAAGCTATGGAAGGTAGAATTGACACAGTTGAAAATAAAGTTGGACAAATTGAAGAAAAAGTTTCTTCTGTAAAAGATCAAATTGAAGAAAGAGTTTCTTCGGTGAAAGAAGAAATAGAAGAAAGAGTTTCTTCTGTAAAAGTAGATATAGAAGGAAGAGTTTGTGCCGTCCAACACCAAATCGAACAACAAATTGATGATAGGGTTTCTGCAGTAGCCAAAGAAGTGGATATTTTAAAGAAATTCGTAGCGACGGCAGGGAACAATAGTGATAATTTAAAATTTTTACCCATGCCTGCTCGTCCCTCTCTGAAGTTATCCACTTATGATGGGAAGACCTCCTGGCAAGTGTATAAAACACAATTTTCTATAGTGGCGGATGCGAATGGATGGGATTCCCAAACTAAGGCCTGTCATCTCGCCGCTTCGCTGAGAGCAGACGCAGCGGATATCCTGCAGACGCTTCCTGAAAACCAAAGACTTGACTTCGAAGCTCTATCCGGCGCATTGGAGCTGCGCTTTGGCGAGAAATGTTTAAAAGACTACAGCAGGCTTCAATTAAAATCCCGTCAACAGAAGCCCACCGAATCACTCCAGGAACTCGCCACGGATGTTGAAAGGCTGTCCCACCTCGCCTTTACGGAGTGCCCGAGAAAAACGAGGGAAATCCTGTTGCTGCAATATTTCGTCGATGGCATCCGGGACCCTGAAATACAGAAAGCACTGCGAATGGCGGATGTTAAAGATCTGAAAAGCGCTCTGTTGTACGCCATGAAGTTCGAGGCAGCCCAGCGAGCAACTAGTAGAGATCGCTACCCAGTTAGAGCTGTGCGAGTCCATGAGCCAGTGGATCAACTGATGGCTCGTTTAGATGATTTAGCCAGACAAGTCGACGCTTTGATACGGAGTAGGAGCGAGAAGAAAGTGCCTCTAAGGTGTTGGAGATGTGGTAGTGAAGGTCACCTAAGAAGGAATTGCAGAACACCCCAGGGTACGGAATATAAAGCAGATGATTTTATCAGACAAGTCAGTGGCTTGAGACGGAACAGAAGTGAAAAGAAACTAATTCTAAAGTGCTGGAACTGCGGAGTTGAAGGCCACATACGAAGAAACTGCAGAACACCCCGAGGTACGGAAAATAAGACCATTTCCCAGCAACAACGCAGTAAACAAATGAATGACCATATCGAGGAACGGAGGGTACCAGAGAATGAGAAACCTTGTTTTAAAGCGCTTAAAATTTATACAGTGAGTGGCAACAGTAACGGACTGTCCATTAATGTGAATATCGATAGAGTTCCTTGCAATATGATCATTGACACGGGAGCTAATGTTACCATCATTAGGAAAGATTTAGCTGAACAGTTTAAAGATAAACTTATTTGGACGCCATCCTGTGTTACCCTTCAGACTGCGTCTGGTGATAAGATCGACATAACTGGGAAGTTAAATGTAAGCATCACGTTTGGAAGTGCCGCCTACCATCACACGGCTTATGTGGCGGATATCACAGATCCATGCATACTCGGATTGGACTTTTTAAGGAAATACAATTTTTC
Organism: Stegodyphus dumicola; assembly: GCF_044657685.1. Classification (NCBI taxonomy): domain Eukaryota; kingdom Metazoa; phylum Arthropoda; class Arachnida; order Araneae; family Eresidae; genus Stegodyphus; species Stegodyphus dumicola. The sequence continues at coordinate 88,390,165 of NC_140772.1, read as the reverse complement.
CTTAGACTTGAAAAACAACAAACTGATTCCAGCATCTGATGGCATGACTGTCCATCCTCAAAAGGGATCCTCGCCTGGAAATGTCGACGCCTTGTCCGAAAGATCCAGCTCGGGAAGCTGCCGAAATCATACCAGGGTCGAAAAGAAACGCAAGACTACCAGCTATTCTCCATCTCAGAAGCTCTTCGGTCGAGACCTTCGTCTACTTTTGACCGCCTGTTTAGTCGCCCTACGGATGCGCCTTCATCGCCTGAGGAACACATCCAAGACGCCCAGGCCCGTTTTGAGGGGATGCACCGTTCTGCACGAAAGCGAGTCAACTTGGCGACGGAGAAAATGAAGACCAGATGCGACACAAGAGCTACTAGACATAGATCCAACAAAGGAGACAAGGTGTGGTTGTGGAACCCGATTCAACGAAAAGGACTGAGTCCTAAATTACAGTCACCTCGGATGGTCCATATACAGTGCTGAACACGAATGACGTCGTGGTTCGGATCCGTGAGTCTTCGAACTCTTACGACAGGTTAGCTCATTACTATGGCCATAGTACATAATGTAAATAATTGTAAATAGTATAAGACCATGGTCCATTTTGTTTTTAAATGTGTATTTGATTTGTATTTGATAGCATTTGATTTGTTTTATGTATTGCATTTATTGTTCATGTTGTTTATTATTGTAATGTAATGCTTATTAATGCATTTGTGCCACAGTTATAAGTTTAGCTTCCTGTCCAGGGATTGTACTGCCCGGGACGTGCAGTCCTTGGGAAGGGGGCAGTGTTACGAATTTGGTATTTAAAAAGCTAATGATAGTTTAATTATAAAATTAAATGGTTTTATTTCTCGCGCAGTGCAGCGCGTGACGAATATTAAAAGAAAGCTAAACTGGAAAATTGAAAATACAAGAGCGCGTGCATTAAATAAATAAATATCTCTTTTTGATTTCGAGAAAGTACTGGAAAATTCTAGCGCGTGATTTTAAAATCTTATAAAAGGAGGAAAACATCTCAGTTTGTAGTAGTTGCTTAGTTTGTTGTTGTTTAGAAAACTGCTGTTGTTGATTATAGTGAATTCGCGGATTAGCGTTCTTTAGCTGTTTTGAATTACGTTCTATTATACATTTGAGTAGTTAAAAGATAACTACTGTGAGATATTGTAATACTGCATGATAATTTGAGAAAATTTAAGCATTTTTGTTGTGATAATAAAAAGTTTTGTTCATTTTTCATCGGACTTGTGCATTCACTTCATAACGAACCCGTACGCACGCAACAATACATATCTCCTTGTTATAATGAGAAATAGTGTCTTAAAAAACTATCCTGATGAAATTTGTTGGTGAAATGACTAATTCTTGAATCATATATATATATATATAATAGGAGATAATATAATCAATTAATCAATATTTTTAGTATATATATACATATATATATGTATGTAAGATAAGAAATATTAAACCAAATTTAATTTTGGTTTTATATTTTAGTCAGCTATAACCTCTTTTATTTTTTATTTAATTCGGGAACTTCCTCTCTCTGTCTTAAAAATAGCGATACAAGTCTAAACTGCGTCATTCAAATTAATCATGCCATCTTACGTAACGCATACTGAAGATATCTCTTGTCCAATTAAAGTAATTGTAAAACAAAACTTAAAACTAAAACTTTTGACTCCCCCTTCTTCCTCTGAACTGATGCGTAACTCTTTTCATTTACGCTTTCATCCTGTTAAGGCGCTTTGCTGCAATCATGTGTGTGCTGATATAATCACTTCTGTCCCCATAGTATCGAAATTGTAAATGTTCTTTAATAGGCACGAGTAGAGTTCCAAGTGAGTTGTGGTCACAAAGGTGAATTTAAATAAATATGGAATTTAATCTGGCTCGACTGCTTCTTCTTCAAAATGCATGGACGTTATAAGCACCAAGTATCTTCGCAATCAATTTCTGTAAAATAGTATCAGGGCAAATTCATAATTCTAAAAGTTAGGATATCAAATATGTTGTGCTAGCACCATTATGTATAGATATATATATATATATATATTACACATTTTTCAATTTTTGTTTGTTTTTCAGGCATTAATCCACTATTTGACTTTGGAAATTTAGCCCAAAGAATTTTCAGCAACATTACGTTTCAAATTTTTAATATATTTAAGTATGCTTTTTTCTAGAAATTCTTATTCATCATCTTATTTTTTGCACTTTTATATATCTAAGTAGTTAACTGTCTTGCTCAATTGAATTTCTTTTTAATATGTTTACTGTCATTAGCTTTTTTTTTTAAAGCAGAAGACGTAAAAAATATGCAGTGTCCTAACCGAGACTCGAACTCTGGATTTCTCGAGAACGCGACGTGTATGCTTTCAATTATACCACGAAGGTAAGCGGAAGGGAGGGAGAAAACTTCTTATATACTCTCACTTTTAAAGAATGATTGGGGATTAGCGGACACAATCGCCAAATCCTGGTGGTGACGAATTATCGTCCCTCACCTTTTTTAGTTCGGGAGCCACTTGCAGAGTCATTACATTTTTTGAAGCAGGAAACTTGAAAAATGCGTAATTCGTTCGCCAGGATTCGAACCCTGGATCTGTTATGCATCGAGTATACCGCCAATTATACCATGAAAGTATGCGAAAAGAAAGGAGAAATTACCTTATATATGGTCATCCATATTTTCTTTTATAGAAAGTCATTTCCATGCCATGTGTTTCTTTCGAAACAAATTATTATTTTTAAATATCTTCTTTGCACTTACATTTGTTGAAGGAAATTTACTTTACTGAGCACTTAATAATGTTTCTATTATGCTTCAGCATGCTTGACAGAAATTATGTGCAATGAATTAAAAAAAATGTTGGGTTGATTTAAGAAATTTTAATATTTATGATAATACACTACAGACTGAGACCGAAACTGAGACTACATAATTAATGAACATTGTATGTAAAATAAGTTCAGTTTTACAGTTGACTGAAAGTCTGCAAATACATTTGAAAATTAAGAAGAAAATGTAATAAAATTTAATTTAAAATAACGAAGATTTATGTAACAAAACTATACAAATTACACTCACTTTTGTTATGTGTTTTAGTTTGGCGATTAGTGCTTCTTTAAAGGTTATAACAGCACTTCTGTTAACATTATTTGTGACTCCAAGAAAAAAATAATTTTTAAAATTAATGAGAATGTTGCACGTGAGAATGCAGCATAACCATTTTACTAAATAGGCTTTTTGCTCTATAGCAATCGTACCATAATCCGAAGTGCCCTCCTAGCTGCAGTGATGAAACTGCTTTTCCAATAACAACTGCACTTATATGGAGAAACTTAAATGGATGAACAAGCTTCAATACAAACTTTCACTGAGAATCACTCTGCAACACAAACTTCAATAGAAATCACACTACTGCACAAGCTTCAATAAGAATCAATACTTGAGAAACTACAAAGAACATAGCCACCTGATTGAGCAACCTGTATGAAAAAATAAAATGCGCGAATAAGAATGTCATTTCCATGAATATTTTCGGGAACTGACATGCATGAATTGAGTTTATCGCTAAATGCATTCAGACTGACAGATAGAGAAATAAACAAAAGTAATTTTATGCGTAGCCTCATACATTCATTACAGTATTTAGCTTTGCTGATTAATACGGCTTATCAAAATACAGTTTAATTTAAACATATTATTTCCTGCCTTGAAAATCTTTTTAAGTTAAATGCATCGGATTAAAAATTAAAATAAGATTTAATGCTTCCTTTCTCACGCATTTCACCGAGTTCTACATATAAAGGTATGTAAGTTTTTGCATTTAGCTTTCTAAAGAGCAAGACACAATTTACTAATTGTAGTTTTGCTATTTTTCCCGCTCTTATAAAATTTTAGACTTTGTATTTAAAACATATTCTCTGATACAGGCCTGAGAACCTTTTCTGCTCTGATTAAACGCAACTGTAAGGATATATGCAGCTATTAAGTGATGCGATATCGGCTATTTATTGTGGAGTGACAATAATCTTCAATTATACGTCATCATGCATATATATGTCTTTTTTCTGTCACTAGTTTCGACGCGGTTTTAAGTAACAGGAGTTTTCTGAGTCCTGTAACGTGATTTTAACTACTTGTTAACATCTTCGAATTTTAGTTTAGTTTCTGGTTATTTCAGTTACCGCTCAAGTGAGGCATCAAGTCGACGCATTGTGAATTTTAAACAGTTTAATAAAGGGCACTTTTAACCCTTCTTCTGTGTAATTTCTACGCAATTACTAGTTGTCACTTAGAAGATAAGCCAGTGGTTCTCACAACCGTATCTTAATTAATTTAGAATTTCCTTTTTCCTGGTGTTACTATTATCTCTCTTTACCAAAAATTTTGCTAATGTAAATTTTAATAATTTCTTCAAAATAAAAGTGGAATAGTAATACTTTTATGAAGTCTTTGCTATGCGTTGTACCTTTTCAAATATTTAAAATAATTTTCGTAATAAATTTTCATATAACAATTTTGCGACTTTTGTGCACATTTTTATGCAGTTTATATTTTGGTTGCAAAGGTTACTGAAAGTAAGGACACTGTTACAACTTTTATGTACGCCTTAGAAAGAAGGAGGTTATTTGCGATCAGAAAATGATTTTGTTTTATTGGAAAATAATTAAACTCCGTTTCTGTTCAATAGTTTAATTACTCCCTCTAGAGAAATTTAAATATCTTCCTGTCGTCTGAATCTTGAAATGCTTGTATGTAATTTCCGAGTCTTTAATTTACTGCATTTTGCACGCTAAACATGCACTGTGGGCAGCTATACAATGTAATTGCTTTGATTCCTCACGGGGAGATATTAATTTACATTTATTGCTTGGTTGTATGTCAAGTGAAACTTTCATTCCTTCATAGATCTTAAATTCTCAAGACAGGGCATTATTCTCAATATCCGGTGACATCTTTCTGGAGGCGGTGTAAGCTTGGACAGATATTTATTTGAGTTTTGAAATCTTCTGGGACTTAGTACGGGCAGCTGTAAATAGACAGAAAGTAGTGAGAAGTTAAAATACTTGAAAATGGCTCAAGATTTCAACGAATCGGTTATTAAAAGGAATGAATCTCAATTTAGAAACACCTACTGACAAAGAAATCTGTAGTTCTTGCTTAAGGGAATACTGAGATTTATATGTTCCTTCTATACAAAATGTATATATATCTTCAAAAATAATTTTAAAGAAATAATGATAAAAATGGAATATTTTATAAGGCATAAAAGCGTAAAATGGTTTCTTGCTCAAGATATTTGAGGTTCAAATCAAACTTAATTGTGGATTAAACTTTTAGTGTAAATTAAAATGCAAATGGAAAGTATCTAATTATTTAAGATAATATTTGATGTATAAATTTATTGATAAACTCCATTCGTTTTTATTGTGCAGCAAAAATTCCACAAAATGAGTAACTAATCAAAAGAGTATTCATCTGGAGATAAGAACTTTTATTTAATTATTCTTATTTATTTATTAGCTCAAAAGGGACGTTTGTACCGAATGGGATATTAGTCTCGAAACAGCATTTTGAGTCGAAAGACCTTCAACTCATTGAATCACTTTTCAAATTGTTGCCACCAAATTATTATCCCCCTATAGTACATTCAAAGAAATTAAGTAATGAAAATCGGCATGAATGTATGCCCTTTTCTCGCATTGTGAAAAAACAACAGTACCTAGAGCCATCAAATTTTAAATAACGCAGTCCTTCACCTGAATATAAGCATCTGAAAGCTCGAATTTGAATTTGGTTTTATTGTCTATTTCATTATTTGTAAAACTTTAACGAATTTTTGATTAACAAACTGAAAGATTTTAAAGCGAGCAGTGGCAACGCTGTACGAAATAAATCATGTTTATCTCCAACTAACAAGACTGTCTGTTGGAAATTCCAAACGTAAGCTGTTTTTAAATATTTTGCGATTTTGCTGTTGAACGAATCTGATGTGGCGTATGTAGCAAGAACGTGATGTTTAATAAAACGAACACACAAAACGTTAATAAGAAAAAGACAAAAAAAAGTTTTGTAAAGTCTTCTTAATAAGAAAACTGAAAATTTAAATGATAAACTGAGAAATTCTTCCCCCCCCAAAAAAAAATAATAATGTGTGTAACGCTTCATCGAGAATTATAGACGTATACTGGTAGGCTGCTAATAAACGTTTTGTAATAATGGTATTGAAATTTATATGGCGTACGTGCGAAGACCATGAAAGTGTAACAGCAGACAGCAGACTGACAGATACAAGATCAGTGAGAGTGTAAAAAAAAAAAAAAAAAAAAAAAAAAAAAAACCTTAGCAAACCCTTTTGGATGACCGTTAAAATCTGAATCTTTTCAGATTTATTTTATTTATTTTTTTATTTTTGTTTTGACAATATTAGTTTTAGTTCGACGAACTGCAAGTAAATTATTGAAAAAGCGAAAAATTTTCCCTTTTTATTGCTTATTTATTTTAGAATCTTAGAAGCGCTTGCGTATATTCAATAACTGATGACAGGATAACTTTGAACTGTTCAGTGTTTCGGGTGCAAATGTCACTAATAAAAATATTCCAAGTTCGGTCCAAATGGTAACAGAGAGAGAAAATAATAGCTGATTCAAATAGTGTATCAGATGTAGTCTTCTGTATGATTGTGATCTAACATACAGTACTGCAGAATTATATCTAATAATATTCTACAACAAAATGTGACATTCGTTTTCAATCATTACACAATTTTTTCAATGTCAATACATACACAATCAGTACTTTTCAAGTACAGTAATATACAGAATCTTGGCAGTGATCTGTTAAATGTTTAGCTAACCTGTTCTTCAAGAAAAGAATGGAAATAATAAAAGGCAGTAAATTATGGTCAATATATTGTAGACTGAGAGCCAAAAATGTATTTGCCGCAATATATCAGTTTCCGTTTTATGAAAACTAAAATACTGATGCATACACCCAATAATTTCAAGCTAAGTCATTTATCACAACATTATTCAGACTTAGCAAGTAAGGGTCTTCTCAGTTACAATATAGACCATCAAACCTTCTACTAATGAATACTCTATAGTCATTGTTACACTTCTTCTTAATACTCTCGCGATTCTTTAGAAATCAGTGACATACTTAATACGGAAAAAAGAACAGTGCAATTTCAGTTCTAAAATCCGTAACGGCAAAAAAAGAAAAAAAAAATATAAACATATTAAAAATTCTTACATCCCATCTCGCCTTAATTAATTTATATTTTATATTTTAAGTAATAAAAGCGGCAAATGTGTAGTTTCAATTTTTCTATATAATTGAATCTTCGGGCTAAAATTACATATACTCGAAGTTGAAATGAAAGTTGTGATAAAAATCGCATCTGAAAAATGGTTAAGCATATTACATCAGTTTCTGAAGTATTCGAAATGCAAATTCCAAAAAGAATGAAAATTAATCAGTTTTTCTTTCTGCAACATTATAATTTATTTAGCTTTTTTATGATATGGCTGCAATAAATGATCCTTAAAGAATCTTTACTTAAATACGAAAGTGAATATTTAATTAGAGTTCCATGGTTCCAAATATTTTTAGAAAGTATAACTATCCACTATATTCAAATAGAAATAAAGTATCTTTCAACATACAACTCAGTTCAAAGAGAAATTAACATTTCGCTTTTTTTTTTTTTTTTTTTTAATTTTTTGAACAGCGGCAAAATTAATTTGAAAAATTTGTCATTTAAATAATCTAATAAAATTTAAAAGATGCTTTTAAATCTTATTTTTAGAATTTAAAATACTTTAACCCTAAAGCTTAAATGATTCATGCTTAAAGATAATAGTATAATGATATAAATGCACTCAACAAATATAAAGTGCATTAAAGGAAATTAAATCGAATACACAATTTTTTCTTTCAACTATGTTTCGCCTACTTCGGGAGATTAAAAATGGATTGCGGTTATGCAGAAAATACTTCCATTTTAGTTCTTTCTCTTCGCTTAAATGCTAAAACTCGAAATGTATAGCGCTTTTAAATCCGATGAGAAAATTTATCGGGTAAGTGGAAAAGCCGTAGTTTACCAGTATTGTGAAGGGCAAAAGACTGAAGCTGGATATCGCCATATGTTTCGGTAATATAGGAAACAGTAACAGTTGGTGACAGAGGTTTCCGATAGCGTATCACGTGAATGTAAATAAAATACATTACTTTAAAAGCAGTCTTTAGGCAGAGCTGATGTTACCGATTACAAAATACTCGTTTTCAAAGAATCGGGTACTGAATGTTTTCTTTTTTGATTTGGCAACCATTGCTAAAGTCACTTGAATAATACAAATAAAAAATTTTAAATAATGTTAGTTAACCACAAGGTTGCGCTTTCAAAATTTTGTGTATATTGTAAGCATGTGTATTGGAAAAAAGCTACGCGAATGAAAATAATTTCGAATATATGAGTGAACGTGTCATCCAGGGCTTCCTGCTTTATCTATCAGTAGTTTGCGTTGCAAGCACATTTAACAGAAGGGTTAAATAAAAAATATTTCAGGGTCATTTCCTTACCTGCATTTCATGGGAGTAATTTATTAGTAGTGACTTTACTCATAATTCAATTTGCATTTAAAAAAAACATCAGCACCATAATGGTTTGCAAAATGTTAGGCGATTAAACGATTAGCCGTAGAAAGTTAAAATTTTGTATATGGGACTGTTGCAATAAACAGTTGTGCACCTCTCTTTTTTATTGTAATCGACGATACGAAATATATATATACTCATCCCTCTTACCCGGCTTTAAAAGTCCTTAAACGACCTGTATTTACGCAGACATGGTTGTAATTATATACTTCCAATTATAGAAGTATTTTAAATGACGAAAATATTTATGTTTTGGAATTGTCAAATTAAAGAAAAATTAATTTTGATCAAATAATGAAAACCTAATATTTAATGTGGTCTCCCGGTTCTTATACTTATATTTAGGAAAGTTTTACACTCGTTATGAAAAAATAAAAATCGTAAGAAGTTTGATTTCAGTGTTCGAGAAACTTTCAACGGGATATTTAATTTCAAAATTTTCATTTTTTTATGTCATTTTCAACTCATCTGGAGGGCTCGGTTGATTCGTGGAAATACGTTTATACAAAGTACAACAAAATATGTGTGAAACGAAATTAATTATTGTCCACATAAGACGTTTTAGAAATAGCAAAGGAAAAAAATGAACCGATTAATTTGCAAGGTGAAACTTTCTCTTTCATAAAACATTGTTAGAAATGGAACAAAATGTAGCGTATGAGTAGTATAATTATCTCTCCAGGAATATAAACGTCATCACTAATGTCTTCTCAGTCTCAAAATTTTAAAACGAGAAACATGAAATATTATTCAAACGTTTTATCCAGAATTATCTCAAAAGCACATTTATATAACTTTATTTCATATGAAATAATAACGTATGATATTGACGTAAATGGGCCATTTCTTTCTTGCGTTTATTTGTTCACTCAAGGAAATAAACATAGACTCACAATCTAGGAATGAACTGAGATGTTTTCCATGTGCTACCCGAGAGAAATATGTAATTGGGAGGACTTTTTTTTTTTTTTTTTTTTTTTTTTTACTTCACTAGCATGATTTTGGCAACGTCAATACATTTCTGTCAAGTGCACTTTGAACCTCGAAGTCGTATGTCAGTATCATGTTCACTTAATTTCTTAATTTGTGAATAATCTGGAAATTATACACTTTTGTGTAGGATCATCTGGCTAAATAACATTTCAGAAAATTTATTTTCCAACATGTATTGCTCTGAAAGTTTTCAATAAAAATATCCAATATCTGGAAGTAATTAAATTAGAGAGCAATGTGTAACGTTAACTTTGTTAGAATGAATTTACTAAATGTATTTACTAAATAAATTTACTAAATTTACTAAATGTAATATGTGTGAAACGAAATTAATTATTGTCCACATAAGACGTTTTAGAAATAGCAAAGGAAAGAAATTAAATCGATTAATTTGCAAGGTGAAACTTTCTTTTTCATAAAACGTTGTCAGAAAGGGAACAAAATGTAGCGTATGAGTAGTATAATTATCTGGGAATGTTCTTTCCAGTATTTCAAACAGTCATTACTGTTACTTTTGGGGCAGTCAAATCTATGTTGAATTTTTTGGTAAAAAGAAATAAAAAATAATTACAAGTCTTTCACAGCAAATTCTTAGATAATTATTGCCTTAGCAAGTAAAGCTGTCAAAACATAACTGCAACTCTTGATTTTGGGAAATGTTGTTATAAATTTATGCGTCACGTGAAATTTACCTTTTAAAAGTTTCAAACAATCCCCAGACTGTTCGCTTTTAAAATTATAATTAATAAAATGAATAACAAACAAAGCCTGGAGATATGACGTGAAACAGTCTTTACAGATTTTCGAAGTTTCGGATTACTTGTTATTGAAATTTGCAAATATCTATTAGAAGCAGAGGCAGCATAAATCAAGTGCCTCGTGGGTATTGAAATAAAATATCCATATGCATTCGAATATTCGTTTTTATATTTTACAAGAAACAGAAAATGGTAATTTAGAGATAAAAGTATTTCCTAGACACAAATATAATCTCAGGACATTTCCCAGGCAAATAGATCTGATAATAATCTGAGATTAATATTTACTCTGGTTAATGTTAAGAGATTCCCAAAATGTACTTATGTCAGAGAAATATCTGTAAAATGTTAAACAGCGAAAGATATTTGTTATTTATTTCTTTGTGAATAATTTCCCTTTCGTACACGTTTTTGTGTACGAAAAATTTACTTCACAATTATACGGAAATGTTTTTTGGTTAACCTGCCAGTCGGAGCACATTTAGCCGTTGTGTCTATTGTTCTGTGTCTTATGCTCTGAACTGAAACATTAATAAAAAATCTTTAACTATTTCATAAATGTTCTATTTTTGTATCCCTCGATTAAACTGGTTATTTTTTTACATAAAATAGGCTGATTTATTTCTATCTGATATAAATATGATGAAATATAAAATCACATTTATGTTTAGTTTTTATCACTGAAATCTCAAAAAAATTGATTTTCTAACACTCATGTTCCTGAATGCAAAGAAGGAGAGAAACAGGATAATATTGCACGTACGATAACATTACAGAAACTCTTTATGTACGGTAAATGTACTAGAACGGAAAAAAACATAAATAAAATAAACAGAACAATGAAGAAGAAAAGAAAGGATATGCAAATGTCGAAAGCTATACTTTTATACTAGGGAGTAATTTTATGTATTGTTTCTTTTCGAATACATTCCAGGTTATTGGGTTGGCTGCATTGTCGTGGAGTTTATACGATTCACTTTCTCTCAGAACGTCCTCCTCGAAGGCATCCCTCCTCTTGGACACTAGTGTGTTTAATCTCAATAAATGGTACTGCTTTGTTATAGCGACCACTGAGACTGAATCGCCAGCCAACCGAGATATCTCGCCCAAAATCTGGCTGTGTGTTCTTATACCTCGCCATGCAATCGTAAATTAGCACCTCATTGCATTTTAACTTTCACCGTGTGTTATCTCATATTATTTATGTTTGAATACTCTTATATTCTTCATTTTTGATGAGGTTTTCGAAATCGCGTTGTTTATTCAAAAATATATTCATTGCTTTTTTGTGTAAAAATGACGTTAACAGTCTTTAATTTACCAAGTAATGGGGTGGATGCCATATTATGGTTTCAAGAAAGAGATCTTTTAATTGGCAAACGAGTGACGACGAAAGTATTTGAAGGTGCAACGTTAAAAATTGCAAAAAGAAGACGGGCTCCCGCGTTCGACATTGGTTCAGGGGTTACAGAATGTCATTCGTGGCTGCTATTAGATTTATGTATTCTTCGACGAGTTGATGTCCATAAAATGGTGTAATAAACAAACTTAATATGTGTGAAAATTCTGCAGTTGACTGGAACAGTTACATGCTATAAAGTAATAATAATAAGGATAAGGAATCTTAAAAATATTGTTAGGAAACGACACATGAGTATTATTGTTATTATTACATAGTGTGTTGTTTATTTTCACGTTCGCGCTTTATCAGCTTGGCGAAATTATAGTTGATATCTTGGCGCAAATCTAAAACCGCCAATAATGGCTGTGAGACGCTATAACAAAGAAATACCCTATAAGCCAAGCCAATAATCTTTTCGAATGCCCAGGTATCTTTAATTTCATTTATACATATTTATTCTTTATTTTCATATCATTAACTGAGTACATTCAATGATTTCTATAACGAGTGCTCATTCTAGCGACAATCAATTCAAAAAATACCCATCCGATGCATGTATAGTATTCGATTCATTATTTTACAAAATATCCTATTTCTTTCAGATCGCTCTGGCAGTGTTTGAGTCTGTATTACAATCTCGAATGTATTTACACGTATACACATTCAAGAATTAGTCATACAACTTATATTCCTTTTAGATAACATTCATTACCAATTTATGCATTAAGCAATGCTACAGAATTTACAACTGAAACAAAACCGCACATCCTTAAGAATAAATCTAATTTGTTAACTCTTTTCGTACTTCAAATAAATGAGAAAACAAACATGTAGTCTACCCGAAAATACACCATTTAGTAAGTAAACAGATTTACAATAATAAATTGCGAATATTTTATATCTAGCATTTGTCTTGTTTATACATGTGTCCTATTTTTCTCAATTCCTTTACAACAAGCGCATTTATTAAAATTTAAGTAAACATTGTTAAAATTTCTTATAAAATATATTCCTTTTTCTTGGATTTGTCGAAAATTGATGCATAGGATAAACATTTTCTCTCTTTAAATAGTTATATGCATCTAAATATAATCTCGAAAATCCTTTTTCTCTCCCTATTTTGAGAGGAAGAGCGACCAGTTGTCAAATTATTTAAAATACTGAGATTTAAAATAATACTTTTAAACTCATTATTTTGCTGTAGCATAAGAACAAATGGAATGCAGAAACATAACAAACGATACTTTTTTTGCTTTGCTTCGCTTCGCTTCCTTTCAGATTCTGCAAGTGCATTTATTTCAAATGAAATCAGCAAAATAGAAATTTTCTGTTATCTATATCCGTTGTTCGTTTCTTATAGGAAACAGAGCGTAAAATATGGAATTTCACAGTTATTCTTCAGCTTGAAAGAAAGCTCGTTTTTCATATTTGGACAGAAATGAATTATTGTGCGAAAAATATTATGTTAAAAGTGTTAAATTCCATTTAGTTTACACCCTAGATTTGATTAATTGGATACATATTTGGTGAGTCAGGAGGCAGGTTATCAATCAGAATTCTTTAAACTGTGTCTCAAACTATTGTAACACAACTTCAGCCTTATGACAAGAAGCGTTTACTTAATGGAAGAGTTGGATTCCTGTTGGAAAAATAGAAGTCATGAAAGGGAGTAACTGGTCACCATTTATCTTCATGTACTTTGAAGATACCATGGTATGATCCATAATAACCACTGGTACAAAACGCGTCTAAAATAACATCAGTCAAAATGATTCGGTGGTGAAAGTGGCTTCACCATCGAATCATTTACATTTCGTGGTATAATCAGCTATTCAGCTAAAAGAGTGTGTACCTAGATGCGAACGACGGGATATAAAAGAAACCGTGATTCATTCGATAAGCTTTTGTTGTTGCGAGCTCCACTCACGATATTTATGGCTTAAGAAAGGCGTCTGTTGCCGAATCCAATCTCCGACAGAGTTCATTAAATAATTTACTCAGTTTCATTTGCTTTTGGATATGCACTGTGTTTAGCTATCAGTAAGACACTGATAGCTGTTTATTTGTCTTCATCATATGGGTAGTCAGGTGATCAGGAGTGAAGATCCAAATTCTAGGTAGCTACTATATATTTCACGACCTTCTCTCCATTTTTGAATAGTTAAAATAAGTGTAGGTCACAAATATCCAAAGAGTTCCGGAGTCACTTGCTCCAAATCTTCAGATAAGCGCAGTCTGATATTTCTTAAAATTGCTTAAAAAAATGCCTGTCTCCCTCAACTATACCCATGTAAAATCAACCATGTTCAGCAAAATTATTCATCAGTTGTGACAGGCAGTTTTTAAAGAATATTCCATTTTTATAGAGTGCTGTCTATATCATTTCAGCAACTCTGTAAAATTGATCTTTAAAATTATCTAACACCGTAAAATTGATCTTAATGTTTGGCTAATCAGTGCGAGTGAGTGGTGATCTTCATGTTATGTGTATGCAAGATTTTACTCCTCGTCTACAAAGAAGTAAAACGTTGGAATTGAATAAAAATTGCATAAATATGTTAAAATACATATTGAAAATTTACATTGAATTAACAATAAAAAACAAATTACATTTTTATGTTTATTTATCTTTTTTTTAAAAATTTTAATGATTTCATATAGGCAATTTTGATAAGATGTCTTACGATACTTCTTTCCATAAGTGAATACATAGTTTGTTTCAAATTTACTACATTTTCTTTATTGAATTATTTTAATGTAAGTTTTTTTCATTACCTAGGAGCTAATGTTTAACTTTTTCAACATTTTCTTATTTACCTCTTACTAAAAGACAAATATGCCAAAACAGTGCAATAAATATCTTTAATGATGAAATTCGTGAACAGAGAGTTTTCTTCTTTAGCTGTTGAACAAAACATACATTTTAATTTCCATTTAGAGAAATTAATAAGCAGCATAAAAAGTCTGTGATTTTTAAAATTTCAAATTCAAAAGAGATATTTTACAGAGGATTTGAATGGATGCAATCCCCCCTCCCAGATTTAGAGCACTGAATATGATTCAAATGATTTCTGAAGTAACAGAATTGACATGCAGTGTGGTGTTGCAGAATCTAAGTACCATTCGAAATAATTTACATAATTCAGTTAGTCAGCTCAAAGATGTAATAAAAAAGTAATGGGCATTTATACTAATACGAGAATCAATCAGCGAATCAACAGTTCTGCTGAAAAATTTAATTGACATGAAATTTAATAAGTTATTTCGCTTCTGAATAATTATTTTTGATAATATTAACACCTTTATGGCACGACTGGGTGTATTTCATTGTTTGCGTAAAACTCTTAGAATATAGAAAGTCAAAAATATATAATACTTTAAGTATATTTAAGTGCTCTAAAAATAAATAGTTCTGACACTTTTTATGAATTTCTGTTGGTATGAATCACTTGGATAAAACTGCATAAATAATTATACAAACATTTTTAATATCCGGAATGATAAATGTGCATTAGGATTTCACATTCAATATTCTGTTGTCTAGAGTAAGTTTATAATGTAAGATATTCAAACCCAACTTTTCTGTATAAGAAACATTAGGCACTATGCATAATTCAATAGCAGGTGCTTCCTGTTCAGCAACCTACTTTTTTGAACGAATTCACAACCAAATACAAAGATGGCTTGCCCTTATGTCAACTCAAGCCCTTGAAGAAACATATTTTTCTCACTAAAACGTTTTTTCTTTTATCTCGGTTTACTTGGTATATTCCATCCTTTTCTTGTAGGCTATGGTATGAGAAAGATAAATATTTAAAATCATCTTTGATCTTCTTTGACAGAAAATTCTGCTTTTATTTCCAGCGTATATTCTCCAATATTTGTTTCAAACAGAAGGCTTTCAATCGGATTTGTAGTATTCGGTATGGAAGCATTGCTTTAGCATAGTTTGAATATATGACAGTTATGCTCAGATGTTATACATTATTAATACGCAGTTTGAACAAAATCCTCTACAATTCCGAGTTTCTCAAACAGGTTTACTGTAAATAATTAAACATAAGTTAGTTTAAATGTGAGCAAAGCTTTTACCATGAATCATCTATAAGTAAATAATGTGTGTGGGTTTGTATAATAATTTGACACAACTAATCAAAAACTGTGATGAATGAAATGTTAGAATTAAAGGTTTGTAGAAGAAAATTTCTTTCACTGTGGCCGTTTTGCGAACGATGAGCATATGTGTACACGAGAAACTTATTGTATTAAGAAGATTAAATATGTGTGCATGTGTAAAATGCGAAAAATTGTTAGAATTGAAGGTTTACAGAAGAAAACTTTCTTTCACAGTGGCCATTGTTCCAACGACGTGCATATGAGTACACTTGCAAATTGCTGCATTAAGACAGTTAAGAATGTATACATAAGTAAAATGTTCATAAGAACAAAATCATACATCAGTATACAAAAGTGCCTTTCACATTCCGTAGTGGCGTTATGTGAAAGCAAATTACCACAAGTTATTACCATGAGAATAATTCTAACTTCCAAGCCCAATTCCAAAACATTGTAAAGAATTTTTGATATAATAAAATCCACTAGCGTCGGAAAGACTTGGATTCTACTTATTTAATAGTTATAAAAGTAATTACATGAAAAATACGTATATGTAGGGCACGGGTTTCGAACCAGAGGTAATTTTATTCTTTCAGGGCAGGAATGCTGTCAGGCTTTTATTTACATGTTAAGTATTTAATTTTATTTTATGAACATAAAAAAGAAACTACTTTCATTCAAGTTTCTGTAATTATCAACTTTTTCTTATTTAATGTACGAAACACGTTAAAAATAATCTAAATTTAAATAAATCTACATACATAATTCAAGTTTTGGAAAGGAAGGGAAATATGATGGTCGAGTACAGCTATCTTCCACTACAAGAGATTTTTTTATGCATCTGTGTTTGCTGTTTTGAGAGGTCCACGTCTCAAGAAATTGTCTTAAATAACTATCCTGTTCTTCAAAGTACTATAGAAGAAAAGCATGAAATTATCACGGTAGAGATCAGTGACAAGCAGGTACTCTGGTCATTCCTCTTCTTCAAAGTATTATTGAAGAAAAACATAAATTATCACGAAAGAGATCAGAGACGAGCAAATACTCTAGCCATTCCTCTTCTTCGAAGTATTACTGAAGAAAAGCAAGAAATTATCACGGAAGAGATCAGCGACAAGCAGGCACCCTGTTCACTCAGTTTATTGAAATGCTTGGCTTACATATAAAAACACACTTATAAAATAAATTTCGATATATAATATAACATTTATGTATAAAATTATTTATGTATAAAGATAATTTATGTATAAATTGTAAAATAAATTTAATCAAATAAAAATAAATAACTTATAAAATAACGTTTAGGAAATAAATTGTATGGAAACAAATTAAATATATCAATAGGAAAATATATGAATTTTATGAACCATCTAAATTTCATCACATTAAAAGTTATCTTGATAGCTTCCGTAGACGTAAGCCCTTTGTTTCATTTCCTCATCACTAAAAGAATCATTACTCTGGCTTCCTCATTTTCCTCGTCTAGACTTCAGAATGCTATAATAGGTTTAAAAAAAGAAAAAAAAAAAGTGCCTCTGCTATGCCCATTGTGTTGGTTCATTCACACGACATTTTTGGTTCCTTATATCAAATAACGGAAGTATTAAGGAACGCGTTATTTTTAGATAATTAGAGAGTTATATGATTATTTCATTTTAAAGATTCTAGAAATGGTCAACTGTAGCATTTCATCTAGGAACCAACTGAAAATTTAAGGAACCAACTGAAATTTAAGTCGTGGCTTTATAAAGCCAAAACTAATCAATTACATATAACGTTCTAAGTGAATTTAGCGTATGTTAACATCGTGGCGTATGATAAGTTATAATGTGTACCATTTTAAATTTCTAAGCAGTTATTTTAAGTAAATTTACTTTTCTATCAAGCTTTCATTTCTTTGCCAAAGAAATGAAATGACTAGCGTTTCATTTCTTTGCCAAAAAGAAAATTTCTAGAGCGTGCTATATTCAAAATAGGTAGAAGGAAGTACTTAAAGGAAGGTTTCGGAGGATGAAATCAGCGCGTGTTCTGCTTGCTAGAAGGCCACGTTACTAATTTTGATACTCTCGATTAGAATCATGGGGCATTGAATTATTCTTGACATTAAGGTTGATTATGCCGATTTCGGTCAGAGCCAACTAGCGCGCTAGTTATACTTTGAAGCCGTTAGGCTATAAGTTAATTTCATTAACTTTACTTTATCTATTAACTTTGGTTTAAAGTCAAAAGCATAGTCTTCAGTGAGTACGAGTTGGTGCCTTCTGATAAAATTTATTTTAATCAATAAAAGGGTCCTTTATACCCTTTCCCTGTCTCTGTGATATTTATAAAACATAGTGAAAAGTCACTAGTCAGTTTTTATAAAGTTCAATTAGTTGAATTTTTAAAAATACTTTGTTTTTACTTCCGTAAAGGAGTATTTAAATTACAAAAATATTCATGTTTTACTAAGAAAAAATTTCAAAAAGTAACTTTTTACAAATAACACAAGTCTAACATTTAATGTGGTATCTAGGTTCCTATACTCCTTTTGAAAGAACAAAAGACTCTTTGTTCCGAAACGGATTAAAAAGTGGATTTTTTATATCGGCTCCGCATACGCACACATGTAGTATATCTCTCGCATAACTCGAAATCTTTTAACCGTAGAACATCAAAATTTTCAGAATGGGATTGCTATATATATATATATATATATATATATATATGTATGTGTGTGCTGTGTAGTCAATTTCTAATTAAGTATTACCAATATCAATTATTTTAAATTTCAACTACACGACGGTTATATTGTTTAATTAAGGTCTCAATTATTCATTTTCGTGAATTAGATTTTGTAAGAAAAGTTTGTTCTTCAAGTTTCGTCAGTCAATTGGGGCAAGGAGACAATGGCATTAGGTCAGAATTCTGCGAAATACTTTGATTTAAAAAATACTAATTATTGTTGCTTGTGTTTGAAATTTACATAACTTCATCAGAAAATTTTTACCTTTCATATGAGCCTAATTTCTTTAATTTAACTTTATTAGATTAGGAGTCATACTCAATTAATTGTTTAAATTCTTCACTTCTAGTTAAATTTTCTGGGTAGTTAACTGTCCCTCTGACTTATCGCAGTTATTGTCAGATTTGCTATGATCTTGACGAACAGTTATTACTCTTGGTCGACCTCGTACTTGGTTGTCTTGTAATCCCGTATTGTGAAACCTCAGCCACAGTCTTGAGATGACATTCTGAGGCATACTCAGAATTTCAGACACTTCGGTTTGAGATCAAATTCCAGCATTCCAAGAATTCTTCCCTTCAAAAACATGTTCATTTGGCGTCTTTGTACCATTCTTCGGCCTTTTTGATCTTTTAACTCGCTCCTCAGCACAACGGTTGCACATAACCTGCCCGATCTCCGTATGCATACCGTTTCATACCCTTTCTGACTTGCGCACACATTTTGTGCATGACGACGTAGGCTGAAATTTTTGCATATGCATATTGTTTCACCTTCAAACAATGATTAGCCACAATTGATTGTGAACAATTTAATTAATATTTACTCACATTTTAAGAATTATGCTTAAATTTTGGACACCAGTGTCTGTGCGACATGGGGGCACTCTAAATATACGGCGAACCGAAAGCTCTCATGAGAGGTTGGTGGTAGGGAAGAGCGGTGAGAGACCCTCGCACCTGTCCACTCGGGGTGCTCTCTTCCGAAATTGGAGGCTAAACGGAGCTAAAGTCAGGCTGTGACCTATACTGCGCTGAAGGCTCTTGCCAACGGCAGACGTATTTGATTCCTTGCCGCGATAACTGGCGTGGGTTTTTGCTGACCTTTGTCAGACAAGTAAGATTGGTAACAACAACAACAACAGCACAATACAAAAATTAAGTAGAAAAACCTAAAATCTGTATTATCACTGTAAGATTCAAACTTTTAAAAAAGTGGAAGAATCTCATGTTGTTTAGTTCATTCTTAGCCTGTTTGGTTTTAATTTAATTAAATAATTATTTTATATCAATCCTAGCAGCAATTGCTCATGATATTGTTTTGAAAGTCCTACATATACCTTTATTTTCAATTTTGATAGCATATATGTATATAATTTACATCTATTTCATGAGACTTACTAATTATCATTAACAAGGCAATCTCAAAACCATTTAATATAATATGAACATCATTGCCATGGCACAGAATTAGAAAAATATTGAATATGAAGTATTAATTGACCTTAACAAATCAGAAAAATTCAATTTATGGAACAATATTATTTTCTAACGTACATAGATCTAATTATATAATTATGCATTTTTATTAGCTTGTTTCTTACCTAGGAGTTATTTTCAGAATTTCTGAAAACAATAATTTACTTTAAGAATGGATGGTAATTAGTGTTCTCATTTGACCATTCATATAGCGGTTGTAAGTGTACATGACAAAAATATCTAGTAACTAAAGACACATTTTGTGTATGCGGATATCATATAACGCAGAAGTGAGAACGCCTGCAGTATGCAGTTTTGCCCTCTATTTCCTAAAGGGGATACATGCTTCTCAAAGAAACTTTTCTAAAAATTCAGTTTAAAGTTCTCTCTATAGTGAAGTTATTTTTATGCATATCCTAGTTTAATGATCGCTCTAATCCTGATAATATTCAGTTCATTTAATCTGCAAGATTCTAGCCTGTGTACTTTTAAGTTACAGTTAAAGTTGAAGAATCTTAAGAACTAGTAAGCGAATAATCGTTTGAATTCGTGAGACAGAAAATAAAATCTGAGAAGGGTTAAATACCCTTTATTATTTAAAATTAATTTCACAGAACTCCTTCTTGGAGTTTTACAATAAAGCCTCCACACGGGCTTGAACTCATAATACTTAACTAATCTCAACCAAAAAGATATAGCCGAAGCTATCAAGATTCTAACTGAGTTGGCCCCTTAACGCTAAATAACGGCGATGCTATCAACGGCATAAAGTAAGGCCGAGCGTAATAATATCTTAAGAGAGAGTAGCCTAAAAAGGCGGACGCGCGCTAATCAGAATCACTGGTTCTTTCTAATGAAGTCAGTTCTCTCTCTTTTATTTATTTATTTATTTGTTTTCCTGCAGATTTAGTAGAGATCAACATTGCGTAAGTACTGTATATATTGAAACATGTATGTATTATGTCCAATGAAAATTTAAGCGTGTATTATGAAACAGGATCAATGTATTATGATCTATGTAAGCATGTATAAAGTATGTCTAAGCATGTTTTATGAGACAGGATCTCTGTATTAACTACTTGTATGTAAGCATGTACTATGAACTATGTAACTATGTAAACATATATTATGAACTATGTAAGCATGTTTTATGAACAGGATCAGTGTATGTCCTTATGGAGCCCATGAAGTGTTGACCCGGATAGTTGCGGAGTCTGGACTAGACCCGAACAGTCTAAGTAAGCCGCACGGGTGTTCAATCTCTGCTCTCAACTCAACTCAACTCAACCCAACGAAGTCAGCAGAACTTTACAGTTAAATACTTCTCCTCATTTACATTCAAGCGCGAGTCTAAAAATGCGTTTTGGCCGGAAGTTGCAAGCTTGAAATTAAGAAAGGAAAGTAACTTTAACTCAAAATTTAACTGTTAGGTAAATTAAAATAATCCTTACTAATCATTAAATAGATCCAATAATCTTCTATATGATTTGTATCTCTAATATTTTAAATTTATATTAGTTTTACTATTTTAAAGCGATTTTTTGAGGAATCCCTATATTCTTTTTTCAAAGCTTTTAATCCAATATGTACCTTCTTCAAAATATGATATCGAAAATTTTGATGAAGATACCATCTTGATAAATTTTTCGTACTATCTTTAAATACATCATAGGTTTTATAAGCGCATAATATATTATATATATACACACATGTATATAAAACAACTTGCTTTATAACTTCTTCAAATAACTTTACAAAGGTAATTAATTACAAATTCATTTGAAACACATGATTTTGGAAAACGAAAATTAAAATGCCTAATTTATGTGCTTATTTCGCTTTCATAAGCTTAAATCCATCAATTTTATAACATTTAATCAGTTTTGTACCCTAAAATATGATTTCAAACTTACCTGTGTCGCTATGTTTATAAGGAGCAATACCTATTCTTCACAATGAAGAAGAATATAAGTCTTTTCTTCCATTCTTTTAATTCACAAGCAATATTTGTTATACGAACCGGATATTTATGTGAAATATTCTGATTCCATTGATGAAGGTTGCAAAAGATAAGCATTGTCGGTTTTTGAGCCATAAAGAGTTTAAAATTTTGTGTTGAGATGCTTAATTATTTATATTCTACAGACCGTTATAAAAATAGTCATTTATAATATAAAGGACATAGCGAAAAGCTTTAAATATTTTTAATTCAGACGTAAATCAATATTTCACCAATGCATGTTTAATTACACCATGTTTGTCATCTCAACCTAATTCTTAGTGTTGATTGGCTAAATGTGTGTGTGTGTGTGATTATGGCAAAGCCTCGAGGACTATCTGCCTAAGGGAAGGGATGCCTTCATGGAGGACTTTTTAAGGGAAACTGGCTCGAATACACGTTACACATGGGGAAAACCAATTTTGATTGGCTAAAACAATAAAATATAAGATTCTAAACCCTTAAAATTGATTTAACATTTATTATAAAATTGGTTTTCAATTATAATTATGATCACAGTCATAATTATATTAATATTACAAATTTGTAAATTTGTTCATATTGAATATATCTGAACACTGCAGGAACACATAAATAATATTTGTTCGAATTAAAAACGAAAAGGTAGCTAAAAGTTAGAAGTTTTGGCAGTTAAAAGCAGTATCGGATTTTAGCCTTACTAATGAAAGTACTAATGAAAAAAAAGAAGCAATGGCTGTAAGACAAAAAAGTAAGTAAATATCAAATATTTTTTACTATGGTAAGAAATTATACTGACTGTTAATAATTTTTAAACGTTATAAAATCCTCAAAAGAATCTGATTATTTAATGCAAAATTAATGAAAACAATTTTATTCTTAAATTTCGTAATACACAAGTATTGTAAAAAGGCAATTACTGTAGTCAATAAAAGAACAAAAATGATCCCCTTGTATCTAAAACGCTTATAGATCCTAAATATGCGTATATGCTTAAAGAACGCATATATGCCCAAAAAGTATGCAAATGAAACTGATCGCTGAAAACTGAAATCGCGAGATAGAAAACTAATGTTCAACATTTATATATGCTTATCAATTATTCAATAAGAATTAAGCAGTTTTTCAGGAAGCGATATTTGTAAGTTAGGAACATAAAGCCGAAATTCGTGAATCTGCTATCGCTGTCCTGGATGATTAATTATGTATAACAGGAGAACAATGGGAATAGAATACATGTGATGCAAACATACCTAGCCTTTATTCGAGGCTTTCTGATAAAAGTGGATTCACTGCACTCCCAATATTCTTTCCTAATACTGTCAGAAAATGTTCGGTAAAGTTAGTAATTCATTTCAACTTTATCCGCTATAAATACGTCAAAGCTTTCTTACGATGACGTACTATACTGGCTGTTAGTGATGAAATAAAGGCGAAAATGAAAGAGTCAAATGGCTTTCTATGGCAGTTTCTCAAAACACAGTCTTTAGTGGTCTTTAAGGATTTTACAATGTCTGTGTCAGTGTTTAAGTGATTTAAACACGCGAGAAAAATTAGGGAAGTTTAAATTTGTTTCTTTTGACATGTGTTTTGACTGAAATAAGATCATAAAACTAAATTCTTTATTTAGTTAATCTATACTGTGAATTGAATTATTCATGATATAGGCCAGTTAAATAAATATTAATTTCATATTAATTTAAAAAAAGGTGATAATGGTACATAAACGAGATGCATAAAGTAACAGAATTTAAAATTTACGTTTTCTAAAGTATATATTTAACTTAAAATAGTATGCTAAAAATGTGCTTTAGCTTCCAAAATCACAAAGTGTGGATTAGCTAACTGCCATTAGAAATTGAAAGGTTAAAAGTTTTATTTATTAAATCTTAAGAAAAGAGAAAAAAGAATTAAATTTTATAAAGACGAAGAAAGCTAAAATACGTGTAAATCTTCGTTACTAGGTAGAACAATAGTCATTTATGCTAAATAAACAAATAGGTAACCTGGATTTTCATTTAACAGATTACAGCTTAATACCTGAATTCTGACATTAATGCGCAATAATGTTGAAATAAATGTAAAATCCAAGTTAAACTTTACTTTTTTATGATGATAACTATGTTTTGTGCATACGCATGATGTGCAGATGAAAAAAGAAACGAACAAAAATTCTGTGATGTGCGACAGAAATCAAAAACCAGCGATTAGAAACTCAGAATTTTTATAGTTATTACAGCGCATGGATGGGAAGTTGCATAAGCATTAATAATAATTCATAACACCTTTTCCAAAATTTTAGCCCACTTTCCACATTTGGGATATGATTATTGATATTTCATATGGATTTTGGGAGAGTAAATTAATCCGAAATTAACTATCAAAATGCGAAACCATGAAATTAATCATTGAAATGAAAAATAACTGTTAACCTTATATAGTGTTCCTCACTTTGTAAATGCTACGTTACAGTTGAACGTGAAGAATCTTACGAACTAGTAAGCGAATAATCGCTTGAATTCGTGCAGCAAAAGATAACAAGATGGAAGGGTAAATAATCCTTTATTATTCAAATAAGATTTAACAGAACTCCGTCTTGGAGTGTACAATAAAAGCCAACACTTGGGCTTGAACTTAAGAGGCTAAGAAGCAAACTAAAGGTAATCTAAACTAAAGAGATATAGCCGAAGCTATCAAGATTTTAACCGAGTTGGCACCTTAAAGCTAATTGACTGCGAAGCTATCAAGGACCTGATAACGGCCGAGCGTAATAACAGCTTTGCGAGAGAGTAGCCAAAAAGACAGACGCGAGCTAATCAGAAACTCAGCTTCTGTCTAACTCAGCAAGTGGAACTTCGCGGTTAAATATCGCTCTTCGTCATTATGTATTCAGACGTGATTTTAAAACTACGTTCTGGCCGGAAGTAGTAAGTTGAAGTTAAGAATTTGACAGGAAAGGATTTTAACTCAAAATTTAACTGTTAATAAAATTAACATAATCCTTATAACCTTTGTTTAAAAGTAAACGATAGCAAAACTTTTGTAAAATATCTATTAAGCGACAGCTATAAATAATGAGACAAATATATTAGCTTATTTCGATACTCCATAACGACTACCTCACTAAGTATCTACCGAACCATGTCCGAACAACTGTCAAAACCTCGCACTCCAGCTGACGATAATTTGAGACTGGTTATGAAGGTCACTGAAGGAAGTAGATTAGAATTTCAGAGAAATGAAAAAGTGCCGTTTTAATGGGATTTAAATTACTTCTCTCTAATTTGTATACTTTGTAACCGTAGAAGACTGTTGGATGAATTATTGCCCCGTCTCACTTTTCAGTCCTATTGATGTAAAATGCAAACAAATTAACACGTCTACATGCCAGGTACACTAAACGAAATGAATAGAAACATAATTCCTCTGACTTAAAAATTAGAATAATAGCACCTGAGCACAGATTCGTGGTAAATCGAATGTAATTTACAATATCTACAAAGCCTAATTTAAACGTGAAATCCTCTTGACAAACCACTCTCGGACATTAACATAAAATCTTTGCCGGCAAGATAATAACCAACAGGTAAATAAATACACATCGAATAAGCAGACAATCCAAGTACCAAATAAAGTAAAGTTCATATAATACCTTTTTAACATACACAGACCAAGAGTCATGTATGATCTATTTGTTTTAATTTTGAAATTATCATTTTTATACTGGAAATACAGCAGTTCTACACTAATTGCTTTCTATGTGAATACGGCAGTCGGGACAGAAGAAATCAATA
Source organism: Stegodyphus dumicola (assembly GCF_044657685.1). Lineage (NCBI taxonomy): Eukaryota > Metazoa > Arthropoda > Arachnida > Araneae > Eresidae > Stegodyphus > Stegodyphus dumicola. The sequence goes on along the minus strand of NC_140772.1, from coordinate 88,364,256 downwards.
TAAAAACTGACTTTGTCGATCGTATCTAACACCACACCTGAAGAATGTAGCGTGTTTAGGAGCTTAACAGTTTATATGGTATTATCTTTTTATATGTACATATTAAATTCGGATTCCGGAAGCATATGTTAAGACTCTTGACAGAAATGATGATACCTATATACATACACTCTGTCACGCAAAATATATACACACAGAAGAAATCGAGGTTCAATCACGAAACTCGGCAGGAATGTAGTCTGGTAATGTATAAAAAATGATTTAAATTTAGAAGCCAATGAGACAAGGGCTTCCTATGGCACGCTATGCGCAAATGAGATGCGCAACTGGGGGAGTTTAAATGCGTGAATGCTCCTGCTCTTGCCATTTAAAGAATTCTGTCGACATGGATAGATGATATTGTAACAAGAGTTGTCTCTGAGACGTAACCGGCGATAGTAGGAACAGTCATCGAACTTTGAGTTATCGAACTTTGAATCATTGAACTTTGCGTGTAGATGGCATCAGAGAAGCAGGTTGGTCGAACAGGCGTATCTGCCGCCACGTCGGTCTGACCGGTATGGTAGTTGCTCGGTGTTGACAGCAATGGATCACGGAAGGGTTAGTCCACAGTCGCTGACGGTCAGGGCGTCCCAAGAACACAAATGAGCGCAAGGAGCTCGCAATCATAAGAGCGACCACTTCTCCAGCAACGTCTCCAGCATCGATTTGATGCCATTTATCACCTTTCAGCCATCGGGGGTATCAAGAGAAACCATTTGGAGACGACTGACCTAGGCTAGTATGTGCTGCTGACGTCCATTAAGGCACCTACCAATGACGCCACATCATAGGCAGTGTCGATTGGATTTTTGTCGAACTCGGTCGAGCTGGAGTGTAACCGACTGCAGAAGTGTGGTCTTCATAAATGAATCCCGATCCAGTCTCAATGCTGATGACCAACGCGCACGCGTGCGGAGGCGGCCGGGCCAGCGGTCCGATCCTATATTTGTTGTCGAGCGGCATACGGCGATTACACAAGGTATGGCAGTGTGGGGAGCGATTTGTTAGGATACACGATCACCTCTAGTCGTCCTTCAAGGCACTATGACTTCTCGCAGTTACGTGAACGATATTTTAAGGCTGGTCGTTCTGATACCCTGCCAAATCGTCCAGATGCAATTTGTCGGGAAGACAATGCTCGTTCACATATTGTGTTACTCTTTCAACAATGTCCTCAAGGATATTACTAACTCCCGTGGCCTACTAGATTACCTAGTACATGTTATCCATTCATTGGTCATTCCTATTAACTGCGAAGCACTAGCTATGATTATAGCGAATAATTTCAGTAGGACATAGCCAGAACAGAGAAAGGATTCAAAAGAGAATGACACCCTCTAATTTTTCCATAATGCTTCTAGATAATAACACATTTGCATTCCGGATTCAACATTTTTTTACTAAAAACAGTATATCATTAAACATTGAGTTCTAATTTATTGTCTGTGTATTTTTCCATAAAAAAGTTATTTCGCACTGTCAGTGTTATATTACTCTCAATATCATAAATATACAACGATCTGTAGCTGTAGGTCAGATATTATTGTTCAGAAAGACCTTATTAGCATGTCATATGAGAAATTAAAACCCACTATGCGATAAGTTTTAAATTGTAAACCGTAAAAATGTAATTGAAGAAATTAATACATGTTAACAAAAGTTATTTCAAACAATTCAAAATTATATTTTTTCATGCATTGTTCATTTTAAGCTCTCTCTTAAAGACTACTTTACTTTGAGCTTCAAAGAAGTTATCAAAGTGAAATGTTTACCACAAAATATACATATTTGTTTACAGAACATAGTAGCGGAATAAACAGAGTAAGAAAATAGAGTAAGAAAATAGAGTAGAAAATCTAAAAACGTTTAGGTAGTCTTTGCCTTATCTCCTACATCACTATGACGTAGTAATATATAATTCCTGGAGCTTCCCAGATGGTATAGTCGTTAGAGGAGCCTGACTGCGATATCAAAGGGCCAGGGTTCGAATCCTGGAGAAGGCATGGATGTAAAATTGTCTGTCTCTTCATAGCCTATTAACGGTAGCCGCCTATTAGCTGCCTCCACTTCAGGCCTTAGTAGTGGCCAATGCCTTTATAGGCAAGTGCCCGCCATTTGTGAAAAAAAAAAAATTCTGAATGGTTTCATACGGCAAAGTAGCAGCTCCACTGGCATTTTGGCATGAGAATGGATTGCCATAGAAGTGGGCCTGAGTTAGAGTACCGAAGAATGAATTTCCAAATGTGCAGTATCTTTGCGGTATGTGGAGATACTTAGAAAACTATTGAGCCGAAAGTAATTTCATGACAAGTAACAAAAGAGAATAAATACTAAAAGCAAATTTGGAAATTCCAGCATCGATCAAAATTTGACTTCAATTTTTATTTCATACATATTTAAGATGATTTTAAATATGATAAGCATTAAACACTCTAAAAATATACCGCTAAAATTGTTAATCAAGAATGAGTTTAAAAAAAGTTTCAAATTTTAACTAACTCCCAAAAGGGTTTGTTAAGGTGTTTCATGGTCTCGGTGAGCTTACAGTCTACCAGCCTCCAGTTACACTCACTCCTAACTCTACTTTTGCCCTAAAGGACATTAGTCCAGAAGAGCTATTAGTTTCAAAATGGTATTTTGTGCCGAATCACTTAAAGCGTTGAATCGCTTCTCAAAGTGTCACCACCAAATACTATCTTCTCGTGTTATATTTGAAAAAATTAAATTCTGAAGAATCTGCCAGAATGTACATATGCTTCTCGCATTGTGAAAAATAACGATGGTTCCTAGAGCTACCATATTTTGAAAAACTTTCTCTCCACCTGAATATGGGCAGTTGGAAGCCCGAATTCTGAATTTCGAATTTCTTTCATTTTTTATTTCATATTTTGTTAAACTCTAACCAATATTTTATTAAAAAATTGAATGATTTCAAAGTGAGCAGTGGCAACATTGTACGGAATAAAATCTTTTTTTCCTCCAGCGCGAACTGTCTACCGGAAATTCCTTAGGTATTTTTAAATATTTTACGAGATAATATTTATAAAATAATGAGATAAATGATAAGATGTTTTTAAATATTTTTACCCCAAAAGAGAGTTAGCAGACCTGCTCTCGAAACGTATGAGCGGGTAAAGGAAAGCAAAATGCCTCTTTGGGCGTAATATAAAAACTGAAAGTTTTGAGATAAAGCTAGAAAATCTGAAGTGTCGATAATAAAACAAAATCCAAATTTTAAAATTTGGTCTTCCACATGCCCCTATTTGTAGGAGGATTACGTCACTCAAAATTCGTTGGCTCTATGTACCGTCGTTTTATCACAATAGGAGAAATATACATACATTTATGCCAATTTTTCATTATTTGATTTCTTCAAATATAATGCAGGACTCTAACATTTGCTGGCAACAGTTTGAAAAGTGAAACGGACATTTATAGTGATTCAACGTAAAATCGCAAAACGAAAACAATAGTCCTTCATGGACTAAGCCCCATTGGACTAAAAATTCTAAAAGCAACATAGCAATATTCGTTTAGAATTCCTGATTCAACATTAAGTGTTGGCAGACTCCCCCCCTTTTTTTTTCAGTTCATCATAATAATGTTCAGTTTTACTATTAATACGGCTTTGCAACACTTTTTTTTTGTTTCTTAATACTAAAGATTTATGTGTTTACTTTATTTTTTAAATACATTGCTGGCCACCGTAAATGCAACACCCTGAAGAAAGCATGCAAATAACATGAAATTTACAACATATATTAACGAGGTGCGCTATGCAAATAATTAGAATTTCAGCGCAGACGCACACCACGCGCGCCTGTGACGCCTCTTCAAAGCGCTATTTAAGGCTTGGAGTTTTCGACGATTTCCAGTTCGGCAATTGTGTTTTTTTTTTTTTTTTTTTTTTCAAAAAAAGATCAATTTCAAAAAAGATCAATTATGCCTGGTAGTAAACAGCGATCATCGTTTGATCAAGTATCCGAGTTCGACAGAGGAAGGATAGTGGCCTACTGAGAGTGTGGATTACCTTTCAGGGAAATCGGTAGTCGTGTTGGACGAAACCAAGCAACTGTAATGCGGGTACGTGACCGTTGGATGCAGGTGAGTACGACGGACCGACGTGTTCGATCGCATCCACCTCAGTGCACCACTTCACGTGATGAGAGGAACATTGCGCGCATGGCAGTGACGGATTGCTCATTCACATCACGAACCATAGCACAGCACATTCAGTCTGTAACGCATCATCTAATGCCTGCGGATACCATTCGACGCCGTTTACAGCAGAGTGATCTGTCCGCAAGACTTCCATTGCTTCGTCTACCCTTGACGCAGAACCACAGACGTCTCCGCCGCCAGTGGTGCGATGAAAGAAGGATGTGGACGGCAAAATGGAATGAAATTGTCTTTACTGACGAGTCACGCTTCTGTCTGCAACACCACGATGGTCGGATTCGAGTCTGGAGACACCGTAGAGAGAGGATTCTGAACAGCTGCGTTATGCACCGCCACACTGGTCCTGCACCGGGTATTATGCTTATGGGGCGGTATTGGATATCGCTCTCGCACTTCTCTAATACACATTGCAGGTACTTTAAACAGCCAGCGCTACATCTCCGAGGTATTGGAGTCAGTTGTCTTTCCTTACCTTTAGGGCTTGCCCACAGGCATATTTCAACAGGATAATCCGCGACCACACGTGGCATGCTTTGTCCAAAAGGCTTCTTTGACAATCGCCAGATTGAATTGCTTCCCTGGCCGGCTGGCTCTCCGGATCTTTCGCTGATAGAAAACATGTGGTCCATGGTTGCTGAACAATTGACCCAGATTATATCACAAGCTGCCACACCAGATCAACTTTGGCAATGTGTGGAAGCTGCTTGGTCTGCTGTATCCCAAAAGCACATCCAAAGTCTCTTTGAATCAATGCCGTGGCGTGTGGCAGCGGTGATCTACAACAATGGGGCGGCTAATTTGGGTACTGATTCTGGAAGGAACCACACTTCACAGAAATCTATAAATTTAATTATTTGATACTTGGTCAATATGTTATCTACTAAATAAATTTTGTTGTGGTATCTCTTGTCTTTCTTGGTGTTGCAATTTGGGTGGCCAGCAGTGTATCACGTTCTTAGCGCTTACGCCACGCAAAATTTGATTCAACATCAAAATCACGAAACATTTAAAAACAGCACATCTTCAATATTTCTGATGGAAAGTCTCACGCGCTGGAGGCAAAATTGTTATTTTTCCGTGCAGTATTGCTACTGCTCGTTTGAAATTGTTTAGTTTGATAAACATCCATTAAACTGTTTCAAAACAGGAAATATATATCGAAAAAAAAATTCGAAATTCATAATTCGGGTTTCCAAGAGCCCATGTGCGAAGGGAGAATTACGTTATTTGATATATGCAGGTAAAGTCGTTTTTTCACATTGTGAGAAAGATACATAAGTTAAATCAGATTCTTTATTATTTGATTTCTTTAAATCTTATACAAAGCCATAATATTTGGTAGCAACAATTTGAAAAGTGATACGCTGTTTATAGTGATTGAAAGCAAACTGCCGTTTCGAGACTAATATCCTATTCGGGACTAATGCCCCTTTTGGCCTAATAGTATGCATATTATTTAAAGGTATTTATTCGTAAAAAACGCATTTAAAATTCAAAACGAAAAATTAACCTTCGGTACATTTATTAAAATTCACAAAACCAAACAGACACAACAGATTCCTCTTGTTTCATAAATGCTGAACTTGATTAGCGTTTAAGTCAAATTTTTTACTGTATTTTTTTTTTAATTCTGAATTAGCATTTCATGATCTTGTTCGTGAATTAAAATTATTTATTGAAGTTTCCCCAGAAGAATCGAAACTATCGTATTTCTAAATAACCATTGCTGTAAAATAAAAAAATACCCTAGCGGATACGAAAAAACTTATTTTTTTCTCACTTTGAACATCTATTGCAAGAAAATCTCTTTTTTCAGGTAAATTCATTAAGATCTTTTTTTATATCTAGTATCCATTAGCTTTTGTTTCAGTCTTTGAAATTGAAGACAACAATATGTAACTTATTTTTATAATATTTTCTTCCAAGCATAGTTCCAATGATTATTTCCTACTGGATTTTAGATTAACTTTCAAACCTACATAAGTATTTTTTTCTTTCTTAAATTTTATTTTTTAACAGTTCTTTTCAGTTCAAATTTCCAACGTAATATGTTTTCTAGACGAAAATTCGGAATTAGTTTCAGTTACTTTCTGCGAATTGTATCGATTTTTATTATTTTCCTAAATAAAGAAATACCTATAAAATGGGATTCTGTTCTTAAAAAAGGAAAACGCAAAAGCTATTAAAAAGAAATAATATGTGACCCGTGAGACTATAATTAGCAAATTTTCTCTTGTGGTGCTTGAAATAAGGGATTTAAAAATGTTCAATTGCATATTTTTGTCTTATGCATTGCATTTTGTATAAAATGCATTGTCCGATATTTACTCAGAAATGCTTTACGATTTAAACCTTTTATATCGCGAACACAATTACCACATAAAGGTATTCACATTCACTTAAGATTAGATAAGAAATTTGTATGTTTTAATAAATATTCGTTATTCATATTATTTTTGCATGGAATTTGAAAAATATTTACTCTTTTCCTACATGATTTTTTTCCTAACTTTTGCATTCATGCTTTAAGTATTTAATAGATTTTTTCAAAGAAGTTTAACATTTCCTTTGTCATTAGACTAGTTTGGAAGCAGAACATATGAAAAATGAGCATCTCCTTCGCCTGACTTGAACCACGGGCCTCTCGAATACGCACCGAGCGTGGTGACCGCTACACTAAAAAGGCATGCTAAGAAGGCGGGAGAAATAACATATATGCTCCTTCTTTTAAAGGACGACTGGGGATTAGGGGACCCAATCGGCAGAATCATTATCCACCACTTTTTTAATTTCGGGCGCCACTGTAGAGACATTTGGATTTTTTTGAAATAGAAGAGATGAAAAATGAGCAATGCCCTCGTCGGGGCTCGAACCTCGGACATCTCAATGCGCCTCGAGCGTGCTGACCACTACACGGCGAAGGTATGTTAAGAAGGCGGGAGAAATACCTTATAAATGGTCCAAATATTGTCTGAATGCTGATGGGTCTTTTATGGCGATGAAACGGGAATTCCAAAGTTAAGCTCTGGTAGCCAGTTTAACTCTGGTTTTGTTTGTATTGCGTACTGGTGGCCACTACTTCGTACATTGCTTCGTTCAGAATGACGTACAGATCATCGAACTTCAATCTCATCGAGCATGTACTGAAATTGTTTGAAATTGTACAGGACATTGTAGACTCACCATGTTATTTTGAAGCACGAGACGTGAACAGTGTGCAATATCTTCGCCTGGACTCGAAGCCTAAACCTCTCGAATACGCGTTGAATATGCTTCCAATAACACGACGAAGGCATGCGTAAAGAAGGGAGAAAATACCTTATATACGCTCCCTTTTAAAGGGAGACCGAGGATTAGGGGACCCAATCGCCAAATCCTGGTGATAACGAACTACTGGCCACCACAATGCTTAGTTCAGGCGCCACTTTCAGAGTCTATTAGGTTTTCGTTATGCTGGAGACGTGAAAAATATGCGATGGCCTCACCGGGACGCGACCCCTGGAACTCTGGAATACGCCTCGAGTATGCTTCTAAATACACCAAGAAGGCCTAAAATACCTTATAACATGTTTAATTTCTGTCTAAGATTGCCTCCGCAAGCTTTAGAAATTAGGACTATGTTTGCTCTTTGAATGCGTTCAAATATCCCTGACAACTCCAATAGTTTAGTTTGAATCGTTGCTATGAGTCATGTGTCTCCAGCAAAGATCATACATTCTGTGCAATTGATATCCGCCAAGGTACTGCCAAAAACCATATGTTTTGTTCACAATTTGTATTTAATAACTTATTGATTTCTTTATAAGCAATTACCCATACATTTTCTTTTGTTACATCCCGTAATCCATAAAATGTTCCGAGAATTTAAACGCGTATTCTTTATTTTTCTTGTTTTCTCTTTTTAGTGTGGTTTATCTGAGTTTGGCAAAGCACTCGAGGGCTATCTGCCTAAGGTGAGAGATGCCTAATAGAAACTGGCTCATATACATGTTATACAAGGGGAAAACCACAAAAACGTCCATGCAGCCAGCTTCCTCACGGGATTATAATCGCGGACCGAAATATCAGTGTTTATTAACTTTACCGTTCAGCCACTGGTGGACCTTTCTCCTTTTACTTTGTGTTAAACTTTTTGAAATGATTATAAGCAGTCAGTAGGATTCGTAGATTATTCGTAAATCATTATTAGTATGGGATTGTTAAAAATTGTGAATGTAGCTTCAAAATGTCCATGAAGAGTTATTTGAATTACATTATGCAAATGACTGTAAGCCATTTCTTAATAGCTGTTTTACTCCGGATGAGTGCTTCAGCTACGTATTTTTAATGAGGGAAATAATACTAAAACTGTTTAACAGGTGTAATAATCTTTAGTAAATCTCTTGCATCTGTGCAGGTTTTTGAGTTGACTATTTCAAATGTAGCATGCTTTAGAATACAGTATAAAAATTTATCTAAAACTGTCTTAACTAGAAATAGAATAGTGAAATGGAATCGAAAAATGGTTTCCGATCCGCCAGATATATGAATTAATTTTTTGGGCAATTTCTAATAGTTTAATGTAAATAATGAGACTTTACATCATAAAGTCGTCCATGAAGTCGTTCGCTTCCTCGCATCTGAGGTTTATTTATACGATAGCTACGAGCTGGTAAATATTAGATTGGAATCATGATGCTTTTTTTTAAATATGTGTTTTTATGACTTGAGACTAACAAATAATCTTTTATATTACTTTTTATTATTTTTTAGGCAAACAAAGTCCAGCACCTGACATTGAGAAAATTCTATAGCTTTGTCACAGTAATTGTTAAAGTGGAATGATTGAGTTGAATCTAAATACGATCAGTAATTGAATGACTGTTAAAGTAACTTGTGAAATATTTTTTGTGAAACTTTTACAGAGAAGAAACTTTATAAGAAATGGAGGTATTTCACAAAATATGTTTTCATACAGAAATAGATCCTGTCTCTTATGGATCTTAATAATTATGATAATATGAATGATAAGCTGTATCTCCTAAGACGCGTCTATATATATCTTAAACTCTATATCTAATTGAGAGGGAAAATGTTTCTGGCAGCGTGGTTAAATGTTGATTTAGATAAATTTCTCTGTTGCCTTCGTCACTTATCCAGATTATCGCAGAAAAGCAGAAAGTTCAGGCGTACTTTACTTGAGATGGATCGTCTTCCTCTTTTTTGTTTCTTCTTGAACATTTCGAGAGCGATATAACATCATTCGTAAATCTCATTGCGGTTGCAGTCTCTCTGTAATGGAACACCAAGAGCAATTTTGTCGCTCTCGTATCAGGTCATTCATCTCTATCTTCTGAAGAATAAGCACAAATCGAGAAGAATAAAATTTCTTTTGTACACAACAATATGAAATTGGTATTTCCATCATTTCTCCTATTTCAGATGGATGATGTTTATGAATAGCGAAGAAATGTCTTGATTCGTAAGCTATTGAGTTTTATATGAATGTTCCATGAGCATCAAATATTAAAAATAGTAATGGCATTGCTTGATATTTATAAATCTATAAAAATGTGTGATGTACATGCAATTACTTCATATGCAACGTATGCAATTTTATGTTATCCTATTTTTTTTATGTGTGTTGGGAAGTGAACGTATATATTAGACGGCGAAATAAATATACGTAATGCACGACAATTTAATCTCTGATAAATAATTTCTAGGTGTTACATTCGTCTTCATTACAGTAAGAAAAAAAATCGAAATTTGTCGCCCAGACAGTATAGTGGTTAGGGGAGCCTAGTGCGGTAAGTAAAATAAATGCATAGTTTATTGTAATCAAAGACTTTAATTACATGGTTGTTACACAATCGACTGCATGCTTGGTACACAATCAGTTGTTGATTTAATTAGTAACAATATATAATTACTATTATTACTGACATAAATTACTGTGGCAGAATTTATTTCAAAAATTATTTTCATAGCATTTTTATGAGAGTGTATTTTGTGCTATATACTTTCTCGGTTGAGAGAATATAAGAAGAAAGCATTCCCACAAATTTTTACGTTTGTTGCTGATTCATGAGATAATTGTTACTGGAGTTAACTGCCGCTTCTTATAACAATGCTGCTTTTTTATAAAAAATAGTCCTATAAAATTTTCTTGCTGAAATGAATAATCTGCACTATTTATATTTTATTGATGAGACAAACCTCGGAGCCCCGGTGATCTTTCTTCTTTCACCCATACCTTCTCTTCACATCTGCTACTTTTCCTCCCTTACAGTTTTTCTTTTGCGAGGTTGGAGCTGAAAATGTGATACTATTATATATCTTTTACTTGTAGTTTCTCATGGAAAGAAACCGGATACCCATTTATCGTGCGTGAAGACCCATGAGATCAAAAAGGACTTGCCTAGTAGTAGCTGAGAGGTAAGGTACTTTTCCTAACACATTGCTTTAACCTCTGCTTAGGTGTAGCCACTGGTGTCAATCGGCTGGTCATTGTCCCTAGTGGTCAGTGGCTTGGGGATAAGAAATCGAGCGTTCCTGCATATGGAAGTGTGCGGGATCTCTGTGAGCGCATAAGCTCGGCTAGCCCTGGGGCAAGAATCTTCATCCCCTCATTGGACTCAGTGGTGTGTGGTTTCGAATCTTTCCTTTAAGTAATGAAAAAAGACATTTTTAAAAGTTCCAATGAAAATAATACTTCAACAAAATAAGTGAAAATATGTGTAAATATGGGTGAATTTTAAAATACATTACAAATCCTAATTATCAACAAATCCACAGGAGAGTTACAAAAGTGTTACCATTTTAATAAATAAGGTCATATGCTGAAGAATCAAATATTATCAAACGGCTACGTTTTATTAAGGCTGATAAATGCAATGAAGATCCATTATATGTAATTTTCAGGTGATAAAACTAATGAAAAATGTTTCATTTGGGGGAGCTAGGAAAATAGTTTCAGAGATGTAGTTACATAGAAACCTATGTTATGCGAAACTACCAAGTCATTGAAAACAGTAGTTACACAAATTTTAAAACGCACTCAGAAAAAAAAAAAAAAAAATTCCAAATCTATAAGAAATCCCTTTACCGATATAGTGAAAAGAAAATAACAATAAAATTGAAAATAAAACAAACAATAAAATTGAGCTGTGATAGGATTAGGAATGATTTATCTTATTTCCTAATTTATGTACTAAGTATAAGCATTTAAATGATTGATTTATATTATTGATTTGTTGGTGAATAGAACTGTGTATGTTTTGCTGTGCTTTTTTGTCGGGATTTCTAAAGAAACATTTGTGCTATTCTGTGAACCTGAACAACAGGGAAAGTTTCGAAGATATTCATTCACTAGAAAGGATAACAAAGTAGGTGCCAATGGAGGTGTAAGTCTTCTCACCTCACTAGACCTCTCATTTGACAGCATATTTTAGGCTTTCTCTGTACAAACTTATTTTCGTATTTTGGATTTTGTACGTTCCCTACACGTAGTGCGAAATAATCACAACGATCAACCTGATTGAAACAAGCAAATTGGACTTTTTCTGAAATGATAGGCGAATGTTTTTCCATATTTTGATCCTACGACTCAAATTATGCCAATTTGCCAAGTTTTGTAAAACTCGTATGAGTAGGTTTTAAAAAATTAATTCTCATAATTCAATGTTAGTTGAATTTGATATGCAAGATTTATAAAATGTCTCTTTTTTTATTAAACTTACCTTATTCCTCCTTTCAAGGCTTAATCCAAATATAATTTTGTATGATTTATTTTTAAAATTTGTATTTTTAAACAATTTTTAAATTTTTCGAAAAATATTTGGAATTACAATCCATAAAATGTTTACCATCATATTAAAGTATATGTATTTCTAAGCATACCTGCAAAAAATTAGAGTGTTTCTATTAAGAATTTCCTAAGATATATGTGCATTTATATATTGGTGCGTTTCGAAATTTGGCATATTTGTTGAAAGCGATAATATCATCAAATGACTTATATGACTTTCGCACTTTGTTAAAATTATTCTAAGGTAGGAACGATATGACTTTTATTCCGTTCGTGCACAATGTAAAAATGGAAAAGAAAAATAGGTTTGCGTAAATTAAGAAGTTCGCCAAGTAAATTATTCTTGGAGCAAGAAAAAAAATCCTCCAAGATAAATTTTTGAATTTTTTCGTAAATTTCGCGCTAAACTTTATAAAATTTATTATACTTATATAGTATTTATAAAATACTTATATAGTATTTAGGCATAATCTGAGCCGTAGAATCGAAATATGGAAAACACTCTGCATGTCATTTCAGAAAAAGTCCGCTTTTTTGTCAAAATACCTACATTAGAACAATGCTATATGTGAATCTAATATATATCCTAAGTCACGCTTTCGAGATATGAAAAACGCAGTTTGAACTTCGTCAATCGGGCCAGTAAAACGGGAGATATAGAACTGTTTCACTTTTTTTTTTTTTCGCAGTGTACATATGTTGTATACATACATTTGCATATGTCATACAAACTAAATATACATTATTTCCAAATGGTTATTCAAAATATTATGTATGCCTTATTGGTGAATAAAATTTCTCTGTCCTGTATACGTATCAAGAAATGATTTCTTAAGTAACAACATGAAGCAATTACTTTTTTGTTATCATCAAGATAATACAGTGAATATTGCACTACTCAGACCATCTTATTGGAACTTTCATAATGTTGCAATTTATTAAACTTAAAATATAACTCACAAAATATTGCAGAATTAAAATGGGCTTCTTTCTCTAGAAACAAAGCAAAAATGAGTTTAATTTTTCAGGAACATCAGTGTCTAAACTCACGTACTTGTAAATCATTCAGGCTGTTGACGCCAATATTAATCATCCTGAGAAAACGTTTTATAGGCATTTTAAAGGTGTTTAACTGTTGGCTTTCAAGCAGTATTGAGGCTTGAGGTCCTTTACTGTGGGTCGCAGTAAAGTTAACAAAACTTATTATTGATCATGGATTTCTGATGCACAGTGATTTCACTAGCTACCGAATGCAAATTTATTTAATATCTAATTCTTTCACTGTAAACGAATTCAGTCCAAATCCCTTCTACAATGTTAAAAAATGTAAAACAGCATTTGCATGTGTTTCTGTTTACCCATATGAGAAGACGCTTATAGCTCTTAAAACACGACTGAGAAACTGTTACAATAAAGGAAAATAATAATCCTTTCCGAATCACAAAAATTAAGGAATGCTATTAAATACAATATGTATTAATATCAAGCCCTTTGTTATTAGTGCTTAGTATGGGTTTATTATTTGATTGTAAACTTTAGGAATACATAGTATACGTTTATTTTATTACATAGTATACGTTTTTCTTTTCTCGATTACCGCAACCAAAGGCGGGACTAATATGCATTTTTGCAACATTTAATACGATTCATGAATCTTAAAACAATACTTTATTTCTTAGCTTCAGGTTAAAAATTCACGACGCACTTAGCCCAACTACACTTATTAAAGACGATAATAGTTATCCGCTTGTTATACTCTAGAGAAAGAAATGATTTTTGAAATTTGCATTCTCGAAGGAAACATATCAGGTTGCTGCATTTCCTTCAAACGTCATTCGTGGTTTCTATATTACTCCTAAAGGAAAACTATTTCTTCTAAAAGACACTATAATTATCTAATACCTGACATATTTCCTATCTTCTTGGGATCTGCTTCCCCTTATCTTTTTTGATATCATTAAATAATATTTCCTTAAGGCTCACATTCGAAACTTTTCTATAAATTGGTCTTTATCTTGAAAGACATATCTTTCCATTCTATAGATTATGAGTTAAGGAAATATATCGTTCCATGTTATAAAGTTATTCATTCTAAGTAAGAGGTATTTTATTCACTTCTAATACATTATTTTGCCAAGGTATCGTAAGAAAATCTAATTTATTGTAAAAGAAACCAACTTAAGTAGCAATCATTTATAACTGCTGGATTCAAAGGATTTGTCCGATTCAGCATTCGATACTCGGAGTTTGATATTTTCTGAAAAAAATGCGTAAAAATAGTTTGATTATTGAATGCTAGAAAGAATCTGAATTATAATTTCTATATAGAGAATTTAAGTAAGTATTTTCAGAGAATTTAAGTAAGAGTTTTGCGAATACTTTAAGTAAACTAAGGTTGTTTTCGCTTGTGGTAAACATGACATGTCAATTACGAACTGCCTTGTTCTTACTCATGTACGATTTTGTAAGATTGCTGGTGACTCAAAATGTATCGCATTACCCCATACTATCTGGTCTTGTGTAAGTCATTTGCACTCTCTCTTAATTCAGAAGATCAGTCAAGAATGTGGCATGTAGAATTTTCAAGTATCCTTAACCGAAAAGCTTACGAGCTCAAAATTTTCGTCTGAGGTAAACTTTACTAGCTTATAACCATCTTAATTTATTCCATAGGGGCATGTAACTCTCTTTAGTTGCCTTTCAAGTGGGAAAGAATGTAAGAAGATTCAGTTTTCTTCTCGTTGTGTGCTCTTGTGGTGTTAAGTAGTTATCATACGCAGGTAATTTTGGAAGACACAGCCCTAGCGATGCGACAGCTGGCTTTTCCCATTTTGCCACTTTATCACACGCTGTACCCTCTATTTCTGCAATTATCATGCCGTTCAGTTCCTTGAAAATCCCGAGCGGTAAAGTAGCTGAGCACTGGTAGTTCGGTAAGAGGTTTGAATGCCGCGAATGGGCTGGCTGCATGGGCATTTTCGTGGTTTTTTTCCACGTGTTACGTGGATCACAGTCAGTTTCCCCTAGAAAGTCTTCCACGGAGGCATCCCTCTCCTCAGGCAGATAGCCCTCTAGACTGCCATAATCATATGAACCAAACCAATACGTGAACAGTTAGATTTATTATTTGCATAGTTTCATTAAACCAGTTATTATTGTTTTAGTAATGGTACACATTAAAGTTGTAACAAACTATTATCTAAAATAAGAAATTTAAGCTTGATACAACAAAGACAGATAATTACTCCAAAATTATTTTGAAACTGAGAAATGTGTCTTTCTTCGATTCAAAATGTTTTGGGAAATGTCAGACCTAGGCGATTAATCAAATGGTGAAAACACATTTTGGAAAATACTTCATTTCTCTATATCTGTGATTAACAGATTCCAAGATTACTTGAAATTGCTGATAAAGTCGAAATATGCTTAGATAAAAATTTACATGAAGTTAGACTTTATTAAGTCATTCATGACACTTTTGAAAAATAATCATAAGTGTAGAGGAAATGTTCCATTTAAAAAGCAGATTTCACTTTTGATATTCTTTTTTTTAATTCTAATTTAAAGAAAAATTATTCTTAATCTTTTTTGACATTTAGCTTGTTTTAGTTAACCATTTTTACGATGAAATTTATCTTCTTTCTCAATTTAATTTATTGCATTTACATTCTCTGGGAGATCCATTGTCAAGTCCTATTTTATTTTCCATTTTTTAAATTTTGTTTCAGAAAATTCTGTTTCAAACAATTTTAAGTACCTGCAAATGACAAATGCTTGACTACGTTTTTTTACTCATTTCTCGATATTTGCACACGTCTAGATATGTACAGTTTTGAAAGAATAAGAAGTTGTGTTCATGCGATTCTACCCCATCTATTATCTTTAACATAGCTAACCTTTTTCTTAATGTTTGCAAGCAAGCCACAGCTTCATAAAATTTTAATTGAATATAACATGTTAAATAAAAGTACTAAATTAAAAAAAAAAAAAAAAATTAAAACTTTCAGATCTTGTATTACACTCAAAGGGGTGTTCATTTAACGTTTTGTGTGTTACCTTTATTTATTAAATATCATGTTTTTCGCACTTAATCCACATAAAATTCAATTCAACAACAGTATAAAAAATATTAAAAAGCATTATATCTTTCCATTAGAATTTCCATTAGGCAGTCTCACGTGCTGGGTATAAAAAATATATTTTTCCATACAGTGTTGTCCTTTCTCGCTTTGAAATTATTCAGTTTGTTAATCAAAAATTTGTTGAAGTTTTACAAAATATGAAATAGATAATAACAGAAATTCTAAATTCAAAATTCGGGCTTCCAGGTGCCCATGTTAGGGGTGGAGAATTATGTAGTTCAAAATTTGATTGCTCTAGATACTGTCGTTTTTCGCAATGCGAAAAACATACACACATTCATGCAAATTCTTCTTATTTAATTTCTTTAAATACAATGCAGGGTGATAATATTTGGTAGCAACATTTCTAAAAGGGATTCAGACTTTGAAAAGTAATAGAAATAAACAATATCATCTTTAATTTCGATGATTATTTTCCCTTGGGATAACTGTAATACATTGCAAATATGCAGTATCTTTCCTTTGGAAGTGTTATAACACCAGATGTTAATATATTTCTGAATTTTTGAAAATACATGAAATGAAGGTGCGAAATACTAAGCGAAATTATACGTTTAAGTACAACAGACACTCAAACACCTACAAAAATTCTTAGGATGTTTCTGAGAACATTCGCATTCCAAAATAAAACTGAAGTTAATTCTAATTATAAATGCTAGGCAGACTTTAAAAGCAATGACTTCAAAAATAATATCTTTACTTAATAAGGCAAAACTTACAAATTTTTATATCGTGTTTTGGCATAATAGTATGATTCTGCTTCGTATGAGAGAGGTATATAAACCGCAATTAGCAGCATATTCCTAAGAATTCAAAATATTAACAAATAGTTTTTTTCTGAAGTTCTTTAACTCATTGCCTGCTATGGACTCCAATTAGCGATTTTCCGCGAGTTTCCAGAAGGTAAGGTTACGTGTATTTACAATTACTATATTGCAGCACGAATTGTTTACTTGAATTCTATTTTACTCTGATGGTTTTTACTTCCTTAAAGCAAGTAAAGGAATATTCTAATCGCGAAAGATTTCGGGTGTCGTAATTCACCCAAAATATCCATTTCGGCTATTCCCAAATCCATTTGGACGTTTTTTTTTCTTTTTGCGAAACATTTTGTACAGACACAATAATGGACTTTTTTTCAGAACGAATTGTAAAGTGGTGTCGAAAGAGATTTTTTTTTCTTGACTTCTGTACGTAGTGTATTTCGCATAAATCAAACAAGATTAGTCGTAGAACTTTCAAATTTTGTATATGAAACTGCTGTATCTATTTGTGCAATAACGTTTTTTGCATTGGGCAGTACCAAACGCTTATACCAATTTTTGTTGTAGGACAGACAAACATCTTGTATTTTTATTTTTTCATAACGAATATAAAGCTTTTTCGCATATAAGAACCAGGAGACAGCATTAAAATTATATTTCGTCATTTCTCCAAAGTTTATTTTTTTAATTTGGCATTGCCAAAACATTAATATTTTCGTCATTTAAAACACTTCTGTGATTGGAAGTATATATCTAGGACAAACGCTTGACAAAATAAAGACCAGATAATGACTATATTTTTGGTATTGCCAATTGCACTAACATACTACATGTGTGTACAATTAGATGTTATAACAATCATAAATACAAAATTACAGCGTTATACGTCTACTAAATCTTGGGCTCTATGTAATATATATATGTAGATCAAAATGGGTACTTCTGTTAAAATCAGAAAACCGAAAATTTCCTCGTTACAGTACTTCCTTTGCTTCGTACAGGAAAGGAAAAAAAATGTTATTTAGCATTTTTTAATGATTCAGCTACAATTAACTCATACATCTGCTTGGAAGAAATTTTATTTCAGCAAATTTTAAAGTTATCCAAGTTGCAAAATACTAGAATTAAAACAGTATCGTTTATGTCCTGATCCTAAGGTTCGTAAGAAAAATGCACTTAGAAAATACTTTATAGCTCAAATTACTTCAATCCATTCCCAATGTGGTTAATTATTTTTAAAAGCGAATGAATAACGTTTTTGTATTCGGTATTTGGTTATTATGTTTTACATGCTGTTAATCTAAATACAAGCTTCGTTTCTTTTTGTTACATAAATTTCAAGCTCTTAAAGTCTTCAGAATACACTAGGAAAATCATAGCGAAAAAGCTTTATTAAAAAGTCTTTGAGCACAAGCAGCAAATTCAAGTTTAGATTAAATTTTACTTTCAAGCGAAAAAAGCTAATCCAATCTCGTTTAAGCTTATCTTAATGTTGACAACCAACCTTAAGCTCTTTTTCATTTTTCTGCATAACTAACCTTAAAAGCAGATTTCTAATATTATCCGCATGTAGAAAAAATTATATATTTTTCTTTTAAGCCACTAGACCGCTAATGTTTTTTTTTTTCAGTCTTCTGATAGCCATTTTAGTTGTTCTGATTTGATCAAATGTAGCATAGTTTTAAATTTAGATTTCTCACTTGTTACGTAGTGAACGTCTATGAAAGTTTATGCTACTAAAATTACGATTGGTATATTTTTAGAGTAAACGAATTTCGCTCAAGAAGTGGCATATTTGTTTGCAAGAGTACGATTCTAGTTTAATTAAGTTTTCTATTAAAATTTTTGTGTACTTTTTAATTCATCTCAGACCTATGTGGACTGTGAAATTATTAGTTATAGTTGTTATTTCTCTGTACACAGCTCTGCATTACAATGAAGTTATTACTTGAACGCATGAAAAATAATCAACGTTTTTAGAAGTTTAATCGTATTCAGCTATTTACATTTTGTAATCACTATTGCTTCCATGGGTAACTTTTTATCCACAGTTTCTTCATTAGCCAAATGCAGTTAATGAACATATGTAGGTAATTTAAAATATTACATTAAGGTAAGAAATTAGTTTTATGAAAGTTAAATTAAATTTTTAAATTTCTGAAATTAAAAAAACAGGCATAATATCTAGCTCTGTAAATTATGACTTAAGACTTATATGAATAAACATAGTTACAAAATCTGATGAATAACAAATATTTGAATCAAAGATTATTTTAAATACTAGTGGACAATCGCGCCAGATGAGCAGGCTTTTTTAAAGCAAACAACCAACTCGCAAATAAATGATTTGTGGCCAAATCAGAGTTTTTAAAAAATATCTTGCAATAAACCATAACAATCAAAAATTAATATCTCGCATAACCCGCAACAATTTTTAAATAATTTTGTGTTACCAATATACCATTTACAGAGAGTTTATTTAATATCTCTGCTGATTAAAATCGTACGAAGATTCCAATAGTCGATATGGGTTCCTAGGAAATTTCAGAATCCAGGGGTACCTCTCTCGAAACTCGACTCACCGCCGTTCTAGAGGATGTGATGTTACAAACACACAGACTGGTATGGACAGATTTTTAAGAGTAGAGATCCTAAGTTAATATTTCAAATAGCTTTCGCCAAGAAATCGTTTATGCGCACAAATTTTACATAGTCTACTACAGCATAAATTTTTAAACTGCTATATAAATCTCGAAATAAATATGAATGATATGTAAAGAGACATAATAATGTAAATATTAAAAGTCTTTAATGTTTTACATTATAAAGTTTCTTTACTTATCATTTTCATATGCAGTATAGAGTTTGAGCTTCATATAATGTCTATCATTTATTCTACAATGTATTTTATATAATATACCTCATCCTCAATTTCTTGTCAATTACCAAACTACTTATTATATTATTTATTTTGGATTTAGAAATCCAAAATGACTATATTTGTGAGGCTTCAAAATCTTCACATCATTTCTAAAAGACTGGAATAGATATATTCGTTTTCAATAAAAAAAATTATTTCCTGAGGTGAATGAAATAAAATTAAAGATGTTTCTGGGGAATAATTAAAAGATATTAAAGCAATTCCAGGCGAAATTCACTTAAAAATCCCGAAAAGCACAATTTAAATAAAGAATAAGTAAGAACTTACAGTACTAATACAAAGAGATTTACTTAATTTAAGAATACAAGGAATATTAGTATTTTAGATGACGATTGCATTGCGTGAATCTAAAGAGGACAATTAGTATTACTTCTACAAATACAAGTTGATTATATAGTAATTGCTTAATGGTTTAATGCTGTTTAATGTTTCATAAATCTTTTAAATTCGTTAAAGACAGTTGGTTGAATTCTTTGTTACTAATTTAGCGTTTTGAATCTAATCTAATTTAGCGTTTGTTACTAATTTAGCGTAAAGAATGAATCGCATGTAAATGAAGACTCTAGAGAAAATATCAACTTGTAAGACGAACTCACTAATTTTATTCGTACAAAATATTTCTTTTACTTGAGATATTTAAATATTCTCTTGGTAAGGGATTTCAATGACACCAACGCATTTTGCTTACTTTCAATTAAATGCCCTACACAAGTAAATTATTAGGATTAATATTTTAATAATTTGACCGGTATTCTAAAGTTAGATATGCAGTTTGGAAATTATACAGAATAAATCATAATGCAAATAATTTTATGTTCATTATACAATTATTAAGAATTGAGTCTATGACAAAATAATATAGAATTTATTGAAATAATAATTGAATCAAAAAATTATCAAATAAATTAATAATAATAACTCATTCTAAATAATATTAATTGTAGCAGAAAAAATCGCATTTGGTTTGCGTCTAATATGCATTTCTTATTTAAAATTTTGTTAGAATAGGAACTGCACAAATAAACCTAAAAACGTACTAAGAATTAGGTTACGATTTTTGTGGGCACTAACAAAAGAAATTTAAGATCGAAAAAAACTGGTAATGAGACACATTTTTTATGCAGTTTATTAAGTTTGAAATAACTGAAATTGATCTCACAAACATAAACTACATAATTGTACAGGCTGAGCAATACCAACAAATATCTAAGTATTACTTTTCATCAAACATTTACACAAAATATACTTCTTTTAAAAGTTGTACTTTTTTCATTTTTTTTGTCAATCCATTTTTGAATATGAAAGCTCCTAATCCTCGTTTTTTTAAGCATTCCTCGTAGCTTCTATTTACGAAACATTCTTTCTGTTTTCCAAATTACTTACCTTGATTGTGCTTCCCAAAAGATCCTTGTGCAATCTTCTAAACATTCTTTGGCTATTTCTTCTATTCTCGTATAATTGCAAAAGTTGATGTTTCTTTTTTCCCTCAAGGGGCAAAGACAAAAATGCTAATCCATTATATGAATTAAGTTCTAGTTTTGTTACAATTAAACTATTTGCTTCATTTTACATTATAAGGTAATTCGTCTGAAAATCTAATTAATAAATTTAAAGATGATCAATTACATTAATTAACTGGCAACTCTTTCCTCATGCTAAAAAAATTGAGTCAATTCCTGGCTATATTTTTAACTGGCATCGATCAAATCTACCATCGGTTTATCCACATCAACATAAGATTTATGATACTAGCACAGCAATCTCAGCTACTACTATGCATATGTAATAAAAAAACGGATACTTCCAAAAAGTATCTGAACGTTTCTTAGCAATCTCAACAAAATGAGATCTATTTTAAATGGTCATTCCATTCTTATGTAAGAACTTTGAAACAATTAAGTTAGTCTTGGGAAAGATAAAGTAAAAAAAAAAAAAAAAGAATATTAATGGATGATTTAAGTAGGCCTAAATGTCTGCAAAAATTTACCCTGATCTTGATACACTCTGCCTGTATCGTGGTTATCCCAGCCACAGTTCCATTAAAAGGGCCGCAGTAGTTGCTTTCATGTGCCTTCGGGCCTAGCATTTACAGTACGCGAATACTGTACATGTGTAACAGTTTATTGCCATGTATCAAATGATTACATCAGTATATTTGTAACAGTACTGCACTTCGAGAGCATCGAAAAAGACAATCCTGTTTTTAAACAAAAGCAACAACACATGCACTGACCCCTGCAGCTTAACTGTCAAATAATCAAAACAGAATCCTGTTAGCTGCATGATTTCACTATTTGCACTGCGCTTTAGTTGCTCTTTTCTATAAAGACAAATTCCCACAGATATGTCTCTGGACTTGTGAACAAAATTAGAACCGCATGTAGGGCTTAAACAGGCTGATAAACATGATTCCCAAATGGAACAGCTGCTCTATCGGTAGAATAAATCAAAGTAAGCCTAAAAATGGTCATATATCATCTTGATTAATAAAGGTGTGCAAACGAAAAGTTGACAATATGTGTTCGGTTGACAAGTTGTGTATCCTTTAAATTTTTTTAGTCAAAAAATCCTAAGATAGTTACTGAATTAGTAAAGAGTGGCTTTTTAGGAATGAGTATTTAAAGAGCACAATGTAGCTAATCAACTTTAGTTTCGCGGAAACAATGTACTCTTGTCTCATGCATATGAAACTTTGCTTGATGAAACAATGTGTAAAAATTCTCTCTTTAGAGGAGGATTAATCTTTGTAACAAATTTAAGCTTTATATACTAATTAATTCCATAATTTAAGTGCGGAAAAGTTGAAAGTAGTCATTTGAAATGATTGCTAGATAAGGCAACTTGCAAGGCATTTAAGTTTAGTGTGTATATTTGCGCCTCGTCTCTCATTATAGTTTATTTTAGTTGTCAAAACCTTTCTTAGTGAACATGAGTTAAAGAACTGCTCTGAGTAAAGAGTTTATGCTATGCAGTTTGGGTAATCTTGGCTGTAATATCAGTGTAAAGTTTCATTATCTACGCAACTGCTTAGATAATTTCCCAAAAATTCATGATAAATTAAACAAGGAGCAAGAAAAGAGATATCCTCAAAATCTCCATCCCCCCCAAAATCTTAAATTTTATAAATATACTCAAATGTAATATTGCATTAAATTAAAAAAATTACAATGCCTGGTTGTTTTAACAAATCTGCATTTTAATAATGTCAGAGTTGGCATTTTATAAATAAATATTTTGTTTAGTCGGTTGATAAGATATGTCTGCTGTGTTCTTGCTATGACTGTAACTGAAGCCAATAGTGTAAAATATAAGATAATTTTGGACTCAAAGCCACAATTAATATTGCATTCAACATTTAAAACTATGCCATACTTTCAATGTCCGTTATGTGTATTCGTAGTTGTTATTCATAAATTTCATGTTATAAATGCAAGAAATTTCAATTATATTTGTATAAATTTCAATTATGTATATAAATGTAGAAATTTCACTAACCAAAAACCTGTATTTTCCAATCAGATCTATATATTTAAACTGCTCATGGTGAGTTAGTAGATGAAATGTAATAATGCAATGTAACAGTCATAGTTATTTCTTTGAAGGACAGCAAACCTCCAGCTGCCTAGATTGCTTGCTTTTCTACATAGGCAACGTAAAAAAAATATGTTGATAATTTATTTACAATTTTTTAAATATTGTGTTTGAATGGTGATGATATAGTTAAAAATTTAATATTGAAGGATATAAGAAATTTAGTTGAAAAATCGATAAATGAAATCCTAAAATAATGCTAACCCACTTGTGCATCATGTTGTTTTGAATATCAAGATGAGGGATCTTTCCAGTTAATCTTGATACTTGAAACTACACTGCATTTATTAGATCAAGCCAAATAGTCCGAGTTATTACTCGTATGAAAAAATAATATAATTTAAAGTAGTGATCACATATAAAATCTCTAACAGTAATATAAAAATTTGCATATACTTTTAGAATTTTTCACCTTTATTAGTCCAAAGGGGCAATTTTCTCAGAAGGACTATTAACTTCGTTTTGGCATTTTGCGTTGATTCACTACAAGCGTTGTTTCACTTTTCAAATTGTTGCCACCAAATATTATCGACCTGTATTATATTTAAAGGAATTACATCATGAAGAATCTGCATAAATGTAAGTATGCTTCTCGCACTGTGATAAAACAGCGATACCTAGAGCCATCAAATTTTGAATAACGCGTTTTCCCTACAAATATGGGCATCTGGAAGCCCAAATTTGAAATTTGGATTTTGCTTTATTATCGATTTCATATTTTGTAAAACTTTAACGAATTTTTGATTAGCAAACTCGAGGATTTCAAAGCGAGCAATGGCAACGTTGTACATAAAAGACATTTTTATCTCCAGCGCACGAGACTGCATCGGAAATTCTAAACATATGCTCATTTAAAAATTATTTTGCGGTATTGTTCTTCAACTGAATTTTATGCTTTAAGTGTGAAGCGCATGATATTTAATAAATAAAGGTAACACATAAAATGTTCAGAAAAGCCCCTTTGGACATAAATTAAAATTTGAAATCTTTCATTTTTTTTCCCTAAATGTATTTAATTTCTAAATTACATAAGTATTTATTGCAAATAAAAGAATGTTTCTAATGTTACGTATTTAATAGTTAGGCCAATGGAATGATCGCTTTTGCGGAGTATAGTATAGCGTTCATTAATTGCTGTCGTACTGTTGCTTTTGTAAGGTAAAGAATAAAATTTTATGCGAAAAACTCTCATATATAATTGTTTGGGATTTGTGTAATTTCACAATTTCTTGGGAAAGAGAAATTAAAATTTGTACATTTTACGGAATAAATGTCGAAAAAGAATTATTAAACATTAAATTAATATTAATATTGAACTTTTATTAATTAATTTTATTATTATTAAACTCTGCGTATTTCATGAGTTAGGAAAAGTCAAAGAATGACATATATACTATGACATAAAAACTTTTCATGTAAAACTGCATGCAATGAAATGTACATTTGCAATTCAGTTATGTGCTTATTTGTTTATGTCAGCCCTGGACAACAGAAGGTTTTAAAATACGTATGAGCCATGAGACGTAGCACAAATAGTAATTTTTCATACCACTGATAACACATACGTGCAGAGAATTAGTAGGTTTTATAATTAAGAGTGACTAGGATTTCCTGTTATAAAATTAGTAACGCAACAACCTTGAGTTTGGCGTAGATTTAGTCAAGATCGCAATCGATTTCGAGGGCAAATAGGTACAGATCCCTCTTCGTCAGGAGCAAAGAAATCTGCAAACTGTCTGCAATTAGTTTTGCAAATTTCTTTGTTCCTTTAACATCTTATCTTTAGAACATCTTTCATTAGAATCAGTATATATATAGAATTTCTGGTTGACAGTCTTTCACGCTGGAGATAAAACTGTTTTATTTCGTACAGTGTTGCTACTACTGGCTCTGAAATCGTTGAGTTTTTAATCAAAAATTCTTTCCAGTTTTACAAAATATGAAACAGATAATGCAAGAAATTCAAAGTTCAAAATTCGCGCTTTTGGATGTGCCTATTAGGGAAGGACACCATTCGGGTGGAGGACTAGGTTATTCAAATGGCTCTAGAAACCGTCGTTTTTACACAGAGAGAGAAACATACATGCATATATACAGATTCTTCATTATTTAATTTCTTTAAGCATAATGCAGGGTGAAAATATTTGGTGACAACAATTTGAGTTGTGCTACCTCGTTCATAGTTGAACGAAAGCAAAATCTCATTTTCGGACTAAGAGCCTCCCCCCGCTTTTTCTTTTCTTCTTGAACAAATACAATCTCTCTGTGCATCACAGATATACTGCACGGGACATATAAAGGTAAGTTAATAAATAATATTAATTAATTTATAACTGATAAAGTATTAAATATTCTATACATAAATAAAACGAACAGAAACAGAGAACAGCAGTCTAGACTTCGCGAAAACAAATACGTACATTCACTAAGTCACACATATGTTTTCAAATTGTTCTGAAAGGGAAAACGTAAATGTTCCACATCTTGACGTACTTTTTCTGAACAATCACATAAATTGATTGATCTTAGATGGAAAAGAAACATGTAATTTGCAAATTTGCCGTAACCAGGTAAAAACTGATATTCTTTAAAATTAATAAAGGTGTAAGACTCGGAATGCAGTCTAAGGTAAACAGAAGGAAAGAACTTTTAGGTGACTTTAGCATTACAAGATAAAATACTCTCCTCATTCCACTTAGCTAAAAGCTTCTTATAACGAAAGGACTTCCAATAACGCTGCAGAATGCTAATATTGATTCTATGGGTAAATTTAAAGCACCTTTAGCTAAGATATAGAAATCAGTATTTAGATCTTCTGTGCTATAATAAAAGAGATTTTATTATAGGTGTTGAAACGTACGAAACAATTTTCTTTCTTTATTAAGCAGATCTAATGAGCTACCTAATTTATGAAGAAATTTAATGCTAAAATATGCGCTTTCAATTTTAATTGAAGCCTGACTTTACGTCTTAAGAACATAAATTCGAAAATATCGTATTAAGAAGTGCAGACTATGCACGTCAGTTCGCCGTTTTGGAGAAAGAAGTGGCACCTAGTTTCTTATTTAGAGTTGGCTTCTGCGTTAAAAAATGAAGCATATGCATGTGCGCCGTCGAACAGAGGAAGAATGGTGGTATCTGGAGAGACCAGATTTTGAATACACCTAGTTCTGCACCCAAACATGCGAACCTCGAAGCTAGAATTTTCAGTTTCGAATTTATGTTTCTTTCTTTATTTTATGTTTTGGGCAAACCTAATGGATTTTGCATTTACAAACACAGCTTTCTAAATGCAATGTGTTGCCACTGTGCAAAATAATGTTACGAATTTTGTACATATGTAATTAACTTTAGTGAAATTGTGGTATTTGTATAATGTAACATGAGCTGCTTGAAAGTGAGGAAGCTCTGCCGGAAAGATAAGACTATAGGTGGCAGGTAAATGCCTCTCTCGCCAATTTAGCGAGATACTGCCTTTGGTTGTATACTTGTTGTTGGCGACGGTTTTGGCAGCTAATTTTTGTTCCCAACTGTGCGAAAAATCTGCAAACGTAGCGACCATTCGGTGATATTTCGGTTCGGTAAATATTTAACTAGTTGATACTGTAATTGATTCTTATATGTAACTGTAACCGTATCCTGCCCTTGTATGTAATACTAACCGTGCATGCTTCCCAGTACTTTCGAGAAATGGAAGGTACTAGAGATTTCTAGGAGCCGGAGGGAAACTATGTAAACTAAGGAGTGAGCATCTGCTTTCAGTAAGTAATTCAGAGCTGAATTTTAGAATACTGAGATATTTTTAGAGAGCTACTCCTTAACCTTCTAAAACCGGGTCGAAATTCTCATAATATAGCCTTCACACCGGCACGATCCGAAACAGTTTTGCCCCCTCTTTGACATTTTCCTAATGAGAAAAGTCGTTAGTTAGCCTCCATGGATGAAGTAAAATTTACATGTTTGTCGGACGCTTACGTCCCATAGTAGATGGGGTTGCTAGATTTGAAATTTTTTCGATGAATATTTTGCTTTCATTTAAATGAAGTTATAAATAATTATGCAGTACTGGATGCATCCAGTGCACACTTTATTTAGAACAAAATGTATGCAATGTTTATATTTCA
Organism: Stegodyphus dumicola; assembly: GCF_044657685.1. Classification (NCBI taxonomy): domain Eukaryota; kingdom Metazoa; phylum Arthropoda; class Arachnida; order Araneae; family Eresidae; genus Stegodyphus; species Stegodyphus dumicola. The sequence goes on along the minus strand of NC_140772.1, from coordinate 88,336,684 downwards.
CTCACTATTTCTAATCAAACTCGTAAATAATTTGTGAATTTTTTAACTTTGTTTTCATTCTTCATTTATATTCGCGTAAATTAGAAAGCGAGAACAAAATTTAACAAAATATAGTAAATATGGACTAGATTTGTAAGTCTGCAGGCTGGAATGCGATTTTTAATAACATATTTTCATTAATAAAATAATGGTAATGACTAATTTAATGAAATAATAATAATAATATTTATTACCATTAGATGATTAGAATGAGATTCAATACAATTAGATTTTGAGATGAACTTACAGCAATAATAAAGCTTTATATAACAATAACAGAGATTTAAATCTGCTTTTTTCGATAATTTTGTTGTTATAATATAAAAATCAAAATCCGAGATACATTGGTTGCATTTAATCATTTAAATTTAACAAATATTACATTGGACTATCAGGCAAAGAAGGTATATCTTTAACGAGAATTTTTCTTTGTAAAATTGGCTTTTGTTTATGTTAGCAGAGAAAAAAAATCCGTGACTTATACATGCAATCATCAAAAGAATTTTGAGAACAGTTTTAAATGTTTATGAAGAATTAATTATACGTCAATTTCTTTTCATAGGTAGAAATTTCGTCTAAAACCATCATTATATCCAAAAGTTGAAGTCTATTTCATTTTCAACGAATATTCTATTTGCACATAATATGTTTTCTAATTTATTTTAGAAAGAGTAATCTTTCACCTTTTCAAAAGAATAAGGAAATATTGGGTGTTGACACAATGTAGTAAATCTGTTTTTCATATTTCTTCCAGTAATGAAAACGATTACCCTGGAATATTTTCAAAGCAAAATTAAGAAAACCGTTTACGCCAAATTTTGCATAAAGTATCTTCTCATTTGTTTTTTTTTATTTAAAGTGTGGAATTTTCTCTTTGAAAATATCAAAAATTATGAAGAGCAAAATTAATTCATGAGAAATAACTTTGAAATGCAATAATTCCATCGTAATATGAAACAGTGGAGAAAAGTGCAATACAGTTTATTTATTCACAAATAATCCCCCTCATATGCGTAATTTATGTACTGTCGATTGAGAAATATAGGTTAGTAAATTAAACCGGTTATTTCAATACTTTTCCTTTATCAATATTTTTACGGGCTCTTCAGTAGAGCGGTAAAGGTGGCTGAACACTTGTAGCTCGCTTGGGTTTGAATCCCGGATAAATAGTTGGTTTCACGGTTTTTGTGTAACGTAAATGCAAGCAGCTTCTCTTAGAAAGTCCTCCGCGAAGGCATAACTCCCCTTATACAGGTAATTCTTGTGTGCTTTGATATAATTCAGTAAGCGAACAAAATTAATCCAATCAATACCGAAGAACGGGTTGATTACATGTGGGGTTTTCCACCAGGAACGTAAATGCGAGCAATTTTCTCTTAAAAAGGTTTACACGAAAGCATCCATCCCCTTAAGCAGATAGCATTCGCGTGCTTTTCCGTAATCCAATCCTAATTTTCATACATTTAATAGTAAGTTGACATACACCTTATTACAGACAAAATAACAACCTTTTTTAAAGATATTTTTTTATCAACTTGTCTGAATTCCCTTTATCTCTTGAAGAGTATAAGAATTTCAGCAAATAAAACTGGCCGAAATTTTATAAAATGTAACTGATGTTTTGATTCAATTTAGAAGTAACGTGAGCTTTATTGATATTTAAATACTTTTTGGCAGATCTCATCCTAGAAGAGGGTCTAAAGATAAATTGATTTTATTTAATTTACAATCAATGAAAATCATTGAAAGCAATCACTGAATGAATGAAAATCACAAAAACTATTATGCATACAATTGTCTCTTATTTATCTCCTGATAAATCAGACATAATTGCCTGCATAAAAGAAGCACTTTGAAAGAGTTAACAGTTCTTAAGAGTTTTATGCACTCCACAAAAAATGTCAAAATTAAATCTTATTATTCATAAGTATGAAAAGGAAGTAAATGATAAAAGCTGTTTTACCTATTTTATAGAAGGGCATTAAATCTAAAATATTAATCTATTCTTATTTGTTATGATTAAAAAACATTAAATATGGTAAGCTTAAAGAGCGTGCAAAATCGCTGACGTTTTAATCATAGCAAAAGTCAGTACTAAAATAATTAGCATTAAAATTATGAGACAGATTGAGAGAGATGGCCTCTATTTAATTTTCAAGTATATTGGCGCGAGACGAAACCTGCGGTTTTTGCCAAAATGTAGCCAAACTGATAAGAATAGGGAAATAATGCGTAGCCAGCGTCTACTCTGAGCAGCGACAATGGACCACCCAAAGATCTACAGATAGGCGATTCTCTAAAATGGGGAGGGCATGGATGGTACGACAGTTGTACCAATGCCGGCGTCTGAGAAAGTCATTCTCCTGGTACAACTGCTGTACCAGCCGGCTTCGAGAGGTTAACATGCGCTTTACCTTGCGTTGTGTTTAACGTTCTACTTAATTTGAAGTGTAACTACTGATTGAGCTCTTTGATACTGAGAAGAGCTGTAAGCATATTTTTGTCGAAAGTTTCAGAAAAGTAAAGTGTTTCTTTTGATAAAATGAATTTTTTTAGGCTGTCTCAGCATTCAATTCATTACGAACCCGGATGCAGGCAACCGATTTTATCTACCAAAAGTATATTTCCGTTCAGAAAAATGTATTATATTTATCTTTCAAATTTAATCTGTCTGTTACTAATTACCAGACTAAGAGATGTTAGGTTAGGACATTAACATTAACATTAGGTAAATTGGAAGCAGGAGAGATGAAAAATGAGCAACGCCTTCGCCGGGAATCGAACCACGGACATCTGGATACGCGCCGAGCATGCAGACTACTACACCGCGAAAGCACTGTAAGAAGGCGTGAGAAATACCTTATAGAGAATTAAAAAAATAATTACGCAGTTCTTCTCAATATGTATGTATTTTTTAATCTGATAGATGTAAATAAAATTGCATTTAAATGAAATCATGCCTATATAATAATTTTATGAACGTTTGCAACTTATGGTAAGTATTTGATATAAAATCCTTTCTTAAAGTATTTTTGTCCTTTTATATTTTAAGCATTATATCGTATTCTGAAGGCTTAAAATATAATTTTTTGCCTAGATGGATATTTGCTAATATTTCGTATAGAAATTATTCAGTGATCATTATGTTTATTCCATCCAATCTAACCTATATCCCAAGTAACGTTCTCGATCTCTTTCGATTTTCTCTGAGAAAAATTCAGAAAGTTCCATTGCGAAGCAGGAGAGAAAAAGAAATTTCACTACAAGAGTGTTCTATTTCAAAATAGCTACAGGAAAACTATTGTGTCCCTTGTCATCGAATACTTCAGTTAAAAAAAGGAGTGGGAAACGTAATATCCAATGAAAAACATAAGACACACAGTAAAAATAATATATATTTAGTTCAAAAGATGTGAACAAAAACAACAACAAAAAATACCTGAATGGGTTTAAATCTTAATGTTCGCTGAAAAAGCCTTTTTGAAGTTTATATAATATGCTTTATTAGTAGATAATATCAATAGGGATGATCCTGATCGAATAGCGATGCATTTTGTATTATACTAGATAAATATATATTTAGACTAACATGCAGATCATCAGTATAAATGAAATGTGAAAAAGTATTGTTGCGTGGGTAAGGGTACGTAATGGATTGCATACACACACAACAAATGATAGATTGATACAATTTATTTTCCAACAAGAAACACTTTACAGTTCTGGAGCTTTCCACAAAAGTACTCGTATAGCTTTTCATAGTATGGACAGAACACCACTTCATATTAATAAGAATGTTAAACACAACGCAATGCAAACCTCATCTAAAGAGCGAAGATCGCATGGAGATCTCTCAACACTCAGAATTTAAAGCTGAACTGAAAGTTGAGAACAAATGCTTTCTTCGGTATTATACAGTTTTACTCCCGGCAGCCTAAAATTTTGTGTGTTGCAGGAATAGTTTTGTCAAGCAAAAATTTATGTATTTATGACGGAGTACATGTTTCTTTATTTAGAAAAAAACTAAGAATATAATGTTGCATATAATTATTTGCATTTATCCTTGTGTTACGAAGAGCCGGTAAGTTTTGGGGTGTCATAATTAAGTATTGCTTATGGTAAATAATAAAAAGGCAAACAGAAATAATAGAATAAATTTCACACAGTTTTTCACATAGTTTTCCATTATTACAAAATGTATTCTTTTAATAATGGAAAACTATGTGAAAAACGTGTTAATCGCTCAGTTACACATCGCACTGCAGGAATGCACTTACAAGAAAGCTACGTCATTATTTTTTTATTTTTAAATTTTCGATAAAGAAGCAAGTTGATTAGATATGCAAGCATTTGAATCACAGGTTAGATTTTATAAAATATCCAACGCAGTTATTTGCTCTTGGAGTATTGTAACATTAATTCATTCGGACATCTTTGGTCATGCCGTAGGATTAAAAGCTTCGATATTTTTAAAAAAGAGGTCAATGATTCTATACTTTCGCCATTTTCTAGATTTCTCCTTTTACGAAACCATATAACCTGTATGATATTATATTATACTTCCCATAACTTCGATCCTTTTATATTTAACAAATGAATGTGAGTTTAAACTCTTTTAAGGGCGGTGGTTACCTACAGTAACCACCTTTTCTACTGAACGTCTTACTCACTCGTGTGAGTGGTTTTCAAGACACTATTTCTGAAGTTCCCTTATAGCTCACTAGATGGCAATCAAGGAACATAAGCCAGTAGTTGATGCAGCAGTTCGTCTTCAAGAAAATAAGCATCAAGCATCGAAGACAACATCACGACGATGTGCACTCTGCAGCACCAAGCAAAAGCCTGTAAGAACAGTATGAGAATACAGTACATACAAAGTTGCACTCTGGTTGATAAAGAAAAACTGTTTCCATGAGTACCATAGAGACTGATTTGCAGGGATGTGTTCAGTGGGCGGTGGTCACTGACACTAGCCGCTAGAAGTAAGTGGTCATTGTTTTCATGCGTCTCGGACAAAATATGTATAATTGTCGCAAATAATTTCATTTTAACACCTGATATAGTAAATAAAACAAGAGTTGTGCTGAAAAAGTTAATTGCCTTTTCCTTCCTTTCAAACAGTTAAACTGCTACTGTTTCCTAATTGTACTTATTCCCAACATGTGTATCTTCTATATATACAATAGATAAATATTATCATATCTTCCACAATTTCGTATTCTTTATTTGCCATATCTTTGTTTAATTTAACTTTAAATAAGTTCGTTTGTTGCTGATTAATACTGCATCCATGTCGTACTTCACTGCAAGTTTGCTCAATATGGCGTAATGGAAAGATAGTTTCAGCCTCGGGTGCAGCAATCAACACAACAAAAGAAGCACATTTCGATAAAGTTTTGTTCGAGGAATAATGCAATACATTTACTTAATGGTCAGAATTTGTCCACCCAGTGCAGGAGGCAGCATCTCAAAATGTACTTTGCAAAAAGACGGTTTATTTTAAGTTATTTAAAATGAAATTAATATAAATCTCGAACTCATTTCGAGAGTTGACAGCATTGTTAGTTTTAAATTGAGATGTAATTTTACTTCTCTTTGCGTTATTAGAATATTCTTGATACTGCACATAAGTTAACACGAGTATTTATAATTCCTAGACCTGCTTACTGCGGACTGTTTAAAGAAATGAAAGAATTATCTTAACAGCATTTACAGAATTTTGTCATCCTAAGAAACAACTCCAATTCTTATGCGCAAGTTATAAATATTTTGTGAATATATTCATATAAATATAACGCAAGAAGTTTCAAAAACATATATAAAGATATCGAATTGAATGTATTCTATTCTTAGGCGCCTGTTTATTTGCACTGAAGGAGGAATTGACTATACTTGGGTAATGACCTAATGCCCTTTACTCTGTACCTAAGCACGAATCAACATCTTTGGAGAAAAGTCAGAAAAGCTATAATGAGGGAACTTTAGCTGCCTTTTTGTCCGATATGCGTTCTTTCGACTGCCTTTAGAGGAAAAAGTCAAAGAAGATTGATCGAAGATATACAAAGGAAGCCAATTACTTAGATGGAAAGTTACGGTATGAAACAGAAGTTTGAAATTTTTGAAGTTGCTTCACTTTATCTGGCAGGATATACCTACATCACGCTATATGTTCAGCAATCATCTTTTAGAAAAGTTGACTGAAAGGATAAAATTCGAAATAAAGAAACGATTGAAACGAAATATGAACTTAATATTTATTTTAGAAAGACATCATTCATTCTTTAGAAGTTGTGGCAAAAGTAGCATTTGAAGCAAGTGTGCTATTAAAATGCTATTATCTGAAACAAAACTTTTGTTCTTTGAATCGATTTGGTCTTGCTCAGTTTAAACGGTGAGAATACATGTTTCTACCTGAGAAAATTGTCTTCGTGATATATGAAGATATATTTATCTTCAGATCACAGAAATACTGAAAATTAAAATACATGAAATCTTAGGTATAGATGCACAGTTTGTTGCCATTAAAATAGTGTAAATACTTTGCAGCAGTGTTGCTAATTTTATGGGGCAAATTTAATGATTTTAGTAGGGAGGTTAAATTTCAAATATGATTTAAATTTGAAAATTAAATTTTATAATTTTTTTTTTGTAAAACACAAATATTTATATACATATGTACTGTGATTTAAAACTACGTTCAGTCTAGGTATAAAGGAAACATTTCTCAAATTTTAAAAGAAAAAATTTCCAGCGTTTCTGCAATATGATTCTGTAGGAACTACCTGATAATTTCTTCACAATGTTGTCAAATTTCATCCTCTGAAGTCTCACCGTTCTATCATGACATAAGAGTAGTATACTTTGATCGAAAACGATTCCATGTCTAAGTCACATTTAATTCATCGTAGTAATTTAAGTATAAACTATACTTGCTAAAACGGTAAGTTGGTGTAATTTATAGTCAGCAAAAACAAAATAAATAAATAAAATTTATCAGGCAGAATAACGCTATACATTTGCAAAGAATTATTTGAATTCTTACAGTATGACCAACAAATAATTATTTAGCAATAATACAAACGAATATTTAGTTCTTTCTTAGATGAGTATGAAAGTTTGACAGAAATAATGTATGAGTTTCATACTCCTTAATTGTTAGAAATACATTTTCAGAAATTCTTAAATGAGTGCATTTATACATAAAGATGAATATTAAAAAACGATGCTTTCAAATAACAAAAGTTTTAAAAATATTTATTAAATTTTGATTCCGGTTTTTAATGTATTACGCTAGTAATCCTCAATAATCAGTCATAATACTGAAGAAAATTTTAGTTTATTAACAATATCTTTGGAATGAGTTACATTCATGTAAGGGATTTGTAGCAGACTTCACGTTAACTCCGACATTATTCATACTATCCAGATTGTATAGTGGTTAGAGGAGCCTACTGCGAAAACGAAGAGCCCGGTTTTGAATAACGTAGAATGCATGAATGTGATGAATGTTTATAAATGTATAGTGTCTTTGTGGCATGGGGACACTTTGAATACATTGTAGAGACATGAGGTAAATTCTAGAAGCAGAAGAGATGAAATTTTAGCAACGTCTTCGCCGGGAATCGAACCACAGACCTCTGAAATACCGGCACAGTGTGCTGACCACTACACCACGAAGGCACGCTAGGAAGGCGGGAGAAATAACTTACAACATGGCGAGCCGAAAGTCCTCTTGAGATGTTGGCGGTAGGAGAGGGAAGAGGGGTGGGAGACCCTAAGACACGCCTCCGCGTTATTCTCCATCAAAATTTGGGGCGGAACTGAGCGAAGTCTTAGTGTCCCCTGTATGGTGCTCAAGGTTCAAGTTAACGACAGACGCAATCTTGCTGTCCTCGCCACGATGAATTTCGTGGGCTTGTTCTAATGTTACCGTCAAGCAAGTGAGATAAGTCACAGCACACACGGCACATTATTCATAACACTAGAGAAATATTTAACAACCAATTCATGAACTGACTGCCAAAATTTGCGTCGAATCAAACAATAAACAAAACAAAAACTACAAATTTACATTATTTGCAAAATAATTTACAATAAGATTAATTTTCGGCAATGTGGACTAAATTTCCGTAAACTTAAATATCGTAAATCCGTAAACTTAAAGGCATATATCAAAGCTTGCAGCTTGTAGCTACAATTTTTGATAACAAATATTTTTGAAACTTAAAATAATAATCTCACAGATTTTTTTAAACTTAAAATAATAAATTATTTTAATTACGTTTACGTACGTACGTTACGTAGCTCACAGAAATTAGCAAAACCTTGTTCTTTAATTTTGGTTTCTATTAGGCTGTTGTTGAGCTTGATTTATTTAATGTGCACAGAAAGTCTAAATTAATCCTAGAGTATTATTAAATTACTCTTTATAAACTATCAATAAACATATATTAATAACTGAAAATTATTTCCAAAAGTAATCATTTACACTTCCCTCGATAGTGTTTGGCTGCCAGTGATAATTTTTCATTTCTGCTGTTTTTTATGATTAAATCGCATTTCATTTAAGCAAAATGTATATCAGTATCTCACATTTTCTCAATTTTGAATTATTTTATTTAATGTGATTGCAATTGTTTAAAAGAACTTAGCATTAGATATAGTTTTCAGGAGAAAAATTTCCATCCTCCCTCGTTTTGAACAGTTAACGTATTTAAATGCGGAAAAATGCGACAGGGTAGTTATAATCACACATGCAACTTTGCTTTAGGAACGTGTAATCTCTGGTGAATTCGGTTAGATTATTTAAATTCTTTCTAGGATTTATTCTACTACAGATTTGCAAACACGCGTCTCTTTAGAATCTTCAGACTATTCTCGAACAACATTTGAAATTCACGACGACTCTGCGTATTCTTCTGACATTCCATTAACATTGTTATGTTTAACGCGTTTCACGTTCCTCCTGAAAAAGAAAAAAATATTTCAGAAATTTCTCATAGGATTTCCTTTTAATCAGTTTCGTGAACGAGATCCAGAAATGTTTGTTCAGGATTCAAATACTTGCGAAATCTGATTCTACTATGTGCTGCTGAATGGCTTTCTTCTTTTCAATTCGGGAATGTTCGAGGAAACTTCAGAGTATTTAAAGCCAGCAAATGTTAAATACTTTCAACATATTTTACCACTGAAATGTATTTTGCATTAACTTCCTTTTCCGGTTGCAACGGCATAGTCCAGTTTACGAGGAACGAAACTGGGGACTTAGGCACGTGAAATTAAACAGCAAACTGATGCTTCGAGCTCCATGATATTTCCATTTAATTCGAATAAGGTAATTATTCTGTTTCAATTATAGTAACGAAAGTTCGCTAATTCTAAATTTTTAGAAGTAAAATTTTAGACAGCAAAAAACGAAAAAAAAAAAGTCTGAAAGGTTTCAGATTTTAAATTACGTCCAAAGGGACATTTTTTAAACATTTTATGTGTTACCTTGATTTATTAAATATCATGTTCTTTGCACTTAAACCATAACATTCAGTTTAACAGCAGTATCTGAAATTATTATAAAAATGAGCATATCTTTAGAATTTTCGATACACAGTCTCAAGCCCTGGAGATGGAAACTATTTTTTCCGTACATTGTTGTAATTACTCGCTTTGAAATCGTGTAGTTTGTTAATAAAAAATTCTTTAAAGTGTTACAAAATACGAAATCGATAATAAAACAAATTTCAATTTCATATTAGGGCTTCCACATTCCCATATTCTACGGAAGTCACAATGCTAAAAACATACAATCATTCATGGAAATTCTTCATTATTAATTCTTTATTATAATCTCTTTAAATAAAATACAGGGCAATAATATTTGGTGAAACTATTTGAGATTAAGAAAAGGTCAAGGTGTGACAACGCTTATCATGAATCTACGAAAATTGCCAAAACGAATTTAATAGTCTTCTGGGCAATTTACCCCTTTGAACTAAAAATATTTTGTTAAAGATGTTAATTTTAATTTGAGGGTGAATTCATCTGTATTCAAAGGAAAACAAGCGAAAATTTTAGCTATGTATTAACCTAATATACTTCTAAAAAAGTTGAATAATTACCATCTGAATAATTTTTGCATTATTCCCTGAATTTACTCCAAAACTGAAATGATAGTGCATTGCTATATATCCTTATATCAAAATCGGGGATAATTATTTTACAATGTAATTAATTAATGAGTGAATTAAAATGCAGTTGCAAACATAAGCATTTCAATTACGATACAATTACAATTACATTGTAATTTATAATGTAACTGCGGCTATAATTACAATTAAAGCAATTAGAATGTAATTTAATTTGAAATCCTTTGGTTGTAATGTATTTGTATTATAAACCAAAGGATTATAGTATTATTGCAATTGCAATTAACTCAGTTACAATGTAATTGCAATTATAACTTATTCAAATGCAACTTAATAGTGCTTTAAATTGTGCAATTATAACATGATTGTAATCGGATCTAATTCAATTCAATTGCAGTGCAAATGTTATTGCCCAATTTATAATTACAATTATAAATTGTAAATTACATTATTGTGTAAAATTATAACCTCTGCTGTACTTATATTGTATATACGTTAACTACAGTTAAATTTATTAACACTCATGCTTTATTACACCCTGAGAAAGGAGAATAATTTTCACTTGCGATATAAAATTCTGTTCTCGGAAAACAAAATTTTTAGATCGATCATTTTGAAATAAACTAGAAGTAGCTTTTGGCAAGTGTTGGCAGTGTGGAAAATATAAGACCCTAATTAAACTTTTATGTGCCCTCGCATATAGCAGTTTCTCAGGACACTGTCACTCAGAAAAGCATAAGATCTTTAATTTATCTTTAAAATTTAAGCTACCTCTTGTTGACAGAACAAATGTAGTAATTTATTGTAGTTACTTCTCCGTTAAAACCATGAATGTAGTTACAATTAGAGTTATAACATAACGTTATTTATAATTATAATGTAACTACAAATGTAATTAAATTTTTGGCTTGCAGTTACTGAGTAGTTTTTTGGCAGTTCAGTAGTAGATCGATTCGGCTGCGAATTATGTTAAATAATCTAAATATTTGGATATATTGGTAGTAATTTTTTAAATGAATGCAAACCAATTTACCAGTTTCCTTTAGAAATTCCTCCACGAAGACATCATTATCCTTAGCTGGCTTGTAGCGTTCAATAAAACAGACGATCAATTCTTAGTTTGTATAACATATGATGTACACATGTTTATTTATATCAGAATTATTTCCTGCATAAGGAATTCGCTTGCTCCAAAATTTTCTTTTTATTGCAAATATGTTTTGTTTTTAATAAGGGTCTAGTTCAAAATTAATACTATTACGATAAGATGCACTTCACACATCATTAAAGTAGAATAGTCTCGGACCAAAAATTATGCCGTTATTTCTGCTGGCATTTTTCTTCTTTGGACACTACGTCTTAATAATATTGTTCCTGTTGATTTCTGCGTGTGGGAAATAGCTCGAGCAAGTGCATAGATTGGTAAAAAAAGTAAGGTTTTTTAAATATTTTTTTAAAAATATGGGTTATATTTAATATTCATATTAATATATTTAATTTCATATTAATGCAACTATTCCATAGTTAATATCATTATTGCAAATTGATGTTCACTCAATAATTATGCATGATGATCATAGACGAAATATAAAGCCATTTTTCTACATTGATCTTCGTTCAATGCCAGACGGGCCAGCTGCTTATGTCCTTTTGTGGTTTCCCTCACTGTAATGAGAATGTAAGCCAATTTTCCTTAGGGCCTCCACAAAATCATCTTAAGGCAGATAGCTTTTATGTGCTTTGTCATAATTCATAGTCATCTAGAAGAACTTGACAAAATTATGTTTTTTAATTTTTACTTGAAGATCTGGAAAATAGATCATACAAGTGCGCTTGTCAGTAAATAATGCTTTTCAATTACGTTTTGAAAATATTTATAGCATTTAATACTAAACTAATTTGCATAATTAATTACAGTTACTGAAAAATTTAGAGAACATAACAATTGAGCAGGATGATTATGAGTCATTTTTCTTAACCAACTAATGCGACCAGGGATTGAGTTGGATAAGGTAATGAAAACTTCTTTAATCCTGTTACCGACCCGCTTGTTGAAGCGGGAAGCCTAAATGAAGTTTTCGTGATTTATGTTCTGAGTAATATAAAAAATATAGTTTTCGTATTAAATCATCCGCGAAAGCATCCATTTCCATAGGCGCAAGGTCTTTCCTTTCCTTTAATCAAACAATTTAATCCACATATTTGTTTCCGAACATATTTGTTTAACGAGCTATGCCGATTCATTTCTATATGACACAGCCTAAAATATTTCCTGTAAATATGTTCCCCTTTAACTACTTCACTTTTATATATTTACTGAAAATATGTGCAGCATTTTAAAAGGTATTAGTTAATAATTTATGTTGATCTTGCAAGCTGTACATGCAGAAACTAAGCAGGATCGTTCCAGATGAAAAGTAATTATATTTTTTATACGCTATTATCCCGTTCTGTTATTTAAAAATTCGCTATCAGAAATGGGATACTGGGGATTAACTATTTTTTAATGTTTATTTTTAATTATGATCAGGAACTCTGTAGGTTATGTAACTGAAATTATCAGAGACAATTACTTTACTTACGTAAGTTATTGTAAAAAATTATTAAGAAATTGTTTATAACTGTAGTTAACTTATAACTTTAATTAAGTAACTTGCGTACTATAACTGCAATGCCGAATCTTAAGATGACATAATGCGGAATTAGCTTCCAGATATGACGCAGATTCTGAAAGGTTATTACTGTTGTTAAAATAGACAGGATGTAGTGCCCAAATTAAAAAAAAACGATTTAAGAGATTATTGCTATTTTAACGTATAATCCAGAGCTATATATTTTTTATCTTACACGCAGATCTATATCTATCCATATGTATTATCTGCGATAAATTTATACACATATGTAATTTTGTGATACTATAACCTACATATATAGATAGATATAAATATAACACATGTAACATATATATATATGTGATGTACCAGCTTTTGTCCGGAATAAATAGACTGGTGAAGAATCATAGATGTAGTCGTAGCTTAAATTATCAGACGATAAGTTTAAAAAATAGGATCCATTTATTATTGTCCAGGAGAAATTACAAGAATCATAATTCCGGAGTAAATAAAAAAGAATTACTAATATTTTTTGTATGAAGTTTAATGCATCGTTACATTAAAGAAAAGACCCCGATATTCCTTTGGATTCCTAAAATCCACGCAGTCATGTAAAACACTTTTATTCGAAATGAAACAGTAAGATAACAATCTAGATAAAATAAAGTAGTCATCCATAATACGGACAAAGCTAAATCCATAGAAATTATTTATCCCTCTTTTATTAGTCCAAAGGGCAACTAATTTCGTTTTGGCATTTTGCCTCGAAAACTTTAAATGCCCGTTTCACTTTTCAGATTGTTGTCACCAAATATTATCACCCTGTGTTATATTTAAAGAAATTAAATAATGAAGAGTCTGCATAAATGTATGCATGTTTCTTGCATTGTGATAAAACAATGGTACCTAGAGCCTTCAAATTTTGAATAATGTTATCCTCCACCGAAAATGGGCATCTGGAATACCTAATTTGGAATTTGTTTTATTATGAATTTCATATTTTGTGACACCTAAACGAATTTTTGATTAACAAACTCAATGATTTCAAAGCAAGCAATGGCAACGCTGCATGGAAAAAAAAATTTCCTTTTATAGCCTCTGGAAAGGCGTAGCTTCCAAGAAATGACGTCAGCCTCGTCAGCCATTCCAGTTCGCTTTAAATATCTCCAGAACATTCTAGAACTGTACGTGTAGAAAAGGCGGGAAAAACAACTTGACTACAGGGCTGTGCATTTAGTTCCACGTACTTTCAAATAAGAGACCGTCGCCATTAAAAATGAAAAGAACATACAGTTAAAATTTTAAGTGTATTCTTGACTATGGAATTTTATTATTACAATATATATATATATATATATATATATAATGTAATAATAAAATAGAGCTATACATAATAGAGCTATACATTGTATATGCATGCATATATGCAGAATTTTGTTACAGATTATGGTAGCTCTGTATCTCTCCATCCTACGCAATAATGCTATGCCATTATATATATTTCATATACCTGGGTAAATAAATAAAATGTAGAGACCTAAATTATATATATATATATATATATATACATTTATATATGTATATGAGATTTCAAAGAAAAATGCATATGAAAAGAGAGTATTCGAAAATGTTGACCGGAAGAATTTCAGCGCTCAAGTATTTTATGAGACACTATTTTATTTACTATTTTCTGCACTAGGGAACTTTATGAGAAGAGTTTCAGCTCTTGAGCGGAAGTCTTAAAACACATTTTTTTTATTGATTTATTATTTTTTTATGCTTGTTTTACATGATTTCCGTAGGTTAAAAAGTCGAGTAAGTAAGACATTCTGCCAGCTTTACAATATTAAATACAAAATATTCTTATCTTTACTTTTAATATTTGTGAATATGTATTATAAAGAAATTTGCAGTCTTAGTTAAATAAATTTTGCAGTCTCTGTAATGATTTTTGAATTCTTCAAATCTTTAAAATTACAGGGAATTAATTTTGCGAAATAGCTCTGAAAATAATAGCAACAGTAACGATATCATTTATTTAGCAATACAAGAAACATTTTGTCTAAATATAAAACAATATTAATTATTACATTTTTAGACTCTCCTGAGGAAATAATTATAAACATCTCATCGAATGTCTCAAATACATCACAGCTTTTTAATCTCCAGCGTTGAAAATGTTCTCATAAATTATCTTTACTTTTTTTCTGTAATTACTTTATTATTCTGCCTTTAATTTGCTATTCTGTAAATTGTACATTATTACGATCAATGTTCAAGAAAGTAAATCATACAGTATCTAGCTATCATTTTCCACCCTTACATTTTATGTGAGTGCACAATTTTATTTTAATAGATTTCCGTTAATAAAACATGGTTTAAATGCAATAATTTTGAAATTCTTCATTTCAATTTTCATTCTGCAAAATATATCTAATCTCAACAACTAGGCTTACCAGCGGCCGAGCGGTAAAGTCGCTGAACACTGGTATCTAAGCCCATGATTCGAGTCTCATCGAATAGGCAGTCTGAATGGGCGTTTTCGTGATTTTCCCCATGTGTAACGTGGATTTTCCTGAAAATGTCCTCCACGAGGAATCCCTCTTTTTTCCGCATAGTGCCAACTGGCTGAGCACATAATTAAAAAAACATTCAAAAGCTAAGCAAAGCTTTCACTTTTATTCTAATAAGTTTTCAAGTATTTTGAAATATGTTATAAACTCAAATATTATACTCTAAAATCATCATAAATGTATTAAATAAGTAAATAATATGCTACAAATAATATTTCTGCATTAGGTATAAATATGGCAGCGAGAGTGTTTCAGATGATGAAACTGCTTTTAGGAAAATCTGCATTTGAAAATGCATAGTTTTAATGTTAAAATAAATTAACTGCTCGCTATTAATTGCAAAATTCCTCTCTAAATTTTAAAATCACAGAGGTAACCGTCTCAGGTATAAGAACTTTCTGTCCTGTTACCACAGCTTTCTTTCTAAACCAAAAATTCCCTCGTTATTCGAAATCAAGCTGACTGGCATTCTGGTGACGGTTGATGCAGAAATGTAAAACCCATAAGAAAAGTTTAACATAAAAATAAGTGTGCGCTAAAAAAAATCTTACAATCTAGGAGAAACTTTAAAAGAAATAAAATATGTAGAAGCCACTTGAGAAATCATGCATTAATATCTCTGAAAAGCTTTAAATTATATATTATGGTCTACGTTTTATCTTTACATATGCATTTCAGGAGATTTATTAATCTTGAACCTAAAAGTTGTCTTGCAGAAGGCTTCTGCTCTGGAGACTCATTAATTTTAAATGTATTTATCATTCGGGAGCTTCTTTAAAAATGACTGCATTTGCGTAAGAAATTAAACGACTTTAGGAATCCTTTAAGTCACCTGATAAAGAAACTTTATGAGAAATAGCAAATCAGGGTGATTTAAAATTTCTTTAATCAGAATGTCGCATATTTGAGCATTACCTTTATTAAAATAAACTTAAAGACCGCCTTTTGATTCGAGGATTTGATTGCCTTTACCGAAACAACTTGAGAACTTCATTACGTAATGCTGAAGTATATATTTACTGCCGTAGAGAGAGAGGTAAAAGAAGTAATTCCATGCTTTATATCAGAGGGCAAAATAAATCGAGATTTCTGAAATCATTAATTTAATTAACATCTGTTTTGTTCGTTCGGAAATATGTTTTCTGTTAAAAGAAAGGTGGAAATTTATTTAAGAAAACACTTAGATTTACAATCACTATTAACTATGCTTGTATGTTAATTGAATTATCAGCAATATTAAAGCAAGGTATGCAGCTAATATTTTATGAACATAATTTTAACTCATTTGAAGCAAAGATAAATTAAAAACGTATACAATATTTTAAGATTTTTATGAAGATGTGAGCGTGAAACATCAAAGCACCGTTTCACAAAACCAGACTTCGTTTGCTCACTGACCTACCAAAGCTGATTAATTTCGTCTGATGTATTCTAAATAATAACTTGAATGATTCGATCTTAACGACGTCATACTAAAATTATAATTATACTATCTAGTTGAATGTATTCTTAATAATTTCGAATGCTTGCATAAATGCTTTTGCCCTGGCATTAATGATGTGGACAATAAACGTAATCCTTTTCTTTAACCCTTGATTTTTACTTTAGATTTTAATTTTTTAAAATTAATAACCAGACAGTAGCTATTGATTTTTAATTTCTTAAATAATATCTGAAAAGACGAAGCTGTTGCTGGTTCATGCTACATGTAATCATGCATCGGCATTCCAGATTCCCCCTGCTTAAAAAAGGTGAACTATTTAAAATAATATCAGTCGCCACATGAGGCTCAAAGTGTAAAATCTAATGAAAATGGAGGTAGAAAAGGAGAATTTCAACTCTGCCATTAAAAAATCGACAAAATATCTGGTTTCTGTCCGCTACGTCAACAAAAACACATACCTGTAGGAATGCAGTAGTTCCGTATAATGTAAAATTTACGCAACATGTAACATTCAACGCATTTCTTATAAATGACTCCATTGGTGAAAATATTTATATAAAACGATCAAATACGTAATTTTCCGGTGTGAAAGTCGAGGATTTAGGCCAAAATAGCTTTTAAAAATGATTATCGAATAATACACTAGGTGTAAATATAAACAGAAGATAAGAAATTATACCTTCTGCTTATATTTAGTAACAAATTAATATTTATATGGAGTAAAAGAGATTAATTTTATGTTCATGATTTAAAAATTTATATACTTGTTCGAAGCAAAGGAAGTACTATAATCGAGAAAAATTTCGGGTCGAGAAAAATCGCGAAAAATTTCAGAAAAAAGAATTTATATTTCAAAGAAAATATCCGTTTAACTGTTGTCTATTGCATTTGAACAACGTCTTTACGTGATATCTGTACGTTCAGATAGAATAAAAGGCTTTTTTTCCCAAAACGGATTATAAAATGGATTTCAAGTGAATTCAGAAGAGACTCTTTTCGTGACGTGTGTATGCACATACAAGTACGTACGTATGTATCTCGCATAACTGAAAAACGAGTAACCCCAGAATGTTGAAACTTCGTATATGAGCCTGCCATAACTTGTCGCTGTGCACCTTCCTTTTTGGTTCCAAATGGCTGCATATATAATATATATGTATATGAGTAACATCCACTCTGTTTCACCACTCGGTGAGCTCAGTTTATTTTTATTTATTTATTTATTTTTTTTTAAATTCTGATATGTTGGTAAATTGAGCATTTTTTATTTTGCTTTACAAGGGATTGAATACTATGTTCCTATGTTCCGTAAGGTTTTCATGCCTTTAGTTAATGTGAGTGCAGTAGTTGTAGAATTATCAACAATTTAGTCTTAAGCCTAAGGATGCCGCTATTTGTTTACATCTTGAACTCTTAGTAGAATACTGAATTACATCAGTTTGTGTAATGTTTCTTGCACGTGGGACCAAAAGTAAACTTTCAATTTTGTGCTCCAAAAGGTCGATCTTCTTGCTGACTGGTCGAGTTGGTTCTTTTGCATAGAAACTGTAGAGGCATTAGGTTATTTGGAAAAACCGGGGAGATGAAAAATAAGCAAAAGCCTTCGCCGTGAATCGAACCACGGACGTCTGGATACCGGCCCAGCGTGCAGAACCATTACACCACGAAGACACGCTAAGAAGGTGGGAGAAATACTTTAGAAAACAATAATTTTAAATGCAAAGTTGTTTTACAACTCTTTTTATCTATATTTACTGTTTTATGTTTTTCTCTATTTTACAATTTTAATGAAGATGCTTTGAGTTCTTATGTATTTTTGCCTTGCCGCGAAGTGAAGACTCATTTATTTGAGTGAGGAATGTATATTGAATGAAATTCGAGCAAATAAGCTTGCATGAAATGCAGCAAATATGGTGCATAATTTAATAGGCCGCACAAGAAAGTCATGTGATGTCCACATCAGGATATTTTTTAAACGTTAAAACATGATTGTTTTATGAAAATTTACCAAGGAGAAAAAACTAATATTCGTGACGGTATGCGCTGGCAAAATGATTTAAAAACTAAGCATAGGCCAGAAAAACGTTTTTAAAACTTAACTTCATATTACAAACGCAAAATTACAGTTAGTCGTCATTGTATAAAATAAAACTTTTCATTTAATTCATTTTCCTTTTCTGTAGCTATCACTGCGTAAGTGAATTACTTCTTTTCATTATTTGACCGTAGCAGCTAATTTATTGTTGCATTCGTATTGGATAGCTTTAAAATTGTTATTGGTATTAGCCTTAAAATCGTTACATTTGGAGTTAGTGACAGCGCGTTACATTTGGGGTATTCGATTCTGTCTATTTGAAAGCATATATGCCTGTTGAATTAAGATTTACTAAATACTCATTTAGTCGATGCTCTTAAAATGCGCTAGTCTACAGCATCTACAATTTCCAAGCAACATTACTTAAGATATATTTTGATTTCCGATGTTTTCCAACACAGTGTTTTTTTCTTTCGCTTTTGAGTCCTTCTTTATTTCCAAAAATCCTCTAATTCACTTAATTTGTTCAGCGATTTATTATTTGTATTTGAAAAACGCTTCTTATGCTAATAATAATCCTTCAGAAGTTTCATATGTTAAAAAAATATCATAAAATTCGAATAATAACAGGTCATAAATTAAGAAAAATAATTTTTCGTTGTTTATTCCAATTGAGCAAATATTTTCCCAGAAAACAGGAAAATATATTGAAGCAGAGAAACCTGGCATGATAAAATATTTTTTGATGCTTAAAAGTAACATATTCTTAAAAAAGAATTTCAGGCGCTTCTATGGCGTATTCTATTATGCAAAATAACTTTTCTTACCAGAAAGTACGTGTCTTATAAAAGTAAATATTTGAAAACATTTCTGTAGCACGAAACTTAATAAAAATTGCTCAAAATCTCGTAAAGTAAACATTGCTTATTTTACTTCCTCTTTTTACAAGAAGTAGTATGTTTTTATAATATTTATGCTTTTATAACTTGAGTTCGTGCCTGTTAAAATAGACTAAAATATTCGGACTTTAAAATAATAGTAATGTTAAAAATTCTTGCACCATCAAGCAAGTTTATTTGGATAATATTACCTGCTGAGAGTAATGGAATACCTTTCTAGATATTTTCTGTAGTACCTGTGCATATAGTAGACATATAAAAAAGAAACAAATAAAACAAACAAGGAAAAAAAACTAATGAAGCTTTAAAGCTTACTTCAATTAAATGTAAAATGTAAAACTTACTTCAATTAAATGTAAAATGTAAAGCTTACTTCAATTAAATGTCTTTATTTCCAAATAATCTCATTTACAATTAAGATCCTCTGACAGTGCTTGTAGTATAATTATAATAATTCATAAAAGAATTTGAATTGTGTTTAGCAATGCAACGATGAGGTATACATTTTCCTTTGCGAAGTAAAATTAGTGATAATTATATTCATTATAAATTTCTCCTTTGGGGAAAAAATGTTTCAGCATTCCATATCTGGCGAGTAAGCAAAGAGCCTTAGCACTAAAATCTATTCTTCTATCAGAGTAATGAAGTTCTGTTAAATGTTAGGTCTAGCAATGTAAGATTTGTACTTTCTCATCAACCTGAAAAAAATATAACAAAGTAATTTATTTATTGTTTCATCTCCAGATTTTAATTTCCAGTCTGCAATTCCGTTCTAGTCAAAAACAATAATTAACTTCACCTACTTTATACTTAGCTCTCATTTTCTTTTCTGGTCTTGGAGGACATGGCAGTCTTCGATTTTTAGCGAAGCTTTTCAGAACATAGTTTTTTTTCCAGGATACGGGAGTTTTCTTTTATTACTGATTTTTCTCGAACCATTCATATTAATTATAGTTATTACTATGAGCATAATTTTGAATTCTGACATTCTAACTAAATGGCAAAAGGTGCTAAACATACTTTCAATTAAGAGATTTCTAGGATGGATTGGGTTATTTGAATTGTGGCAAAGCAGAAATCATACTAATGCTATCGGCCTAAGAGGCGAAAAGATGCCTTCTGCTAACATTCTCCTTTCTAAATTTTCAGGATACAATCATAATGCAAAAAATAATGTGTATAATCAGTGGCTTCATTACATTGAAGATTTAATAGTACAAAAAGCAATCAAAAGTAAAACAGTTTGTGCACGAAGAAGCAACAAATTTTTTTATAAAATCATTAAAACATTATATTTTTACAACACATTTAAATTTTTATGGTTTTAAAATCTATCTCCAGTTGCAGAAAATATAATTCCTATCACTAAGCCTTAAATTTCAGTCTGTAAGATAGTTCTGATGTTTTATCCTACTAATAATTCTATGGATTATTCTAAATTCCTATTTTTGTGTTTGGATAAAAAAATAAAATTTCATCACTTACTGCCTGTTTTTTCCTTGATTTAAAAAAAAATGCGTATTGTTCACGTCATTCAAAGCGGATGCAAATAGAGATGATGCTATCATTTCAATAATATATATGGGGCGTTGTAAACACACCCTTTCCACTACCAAAGTGATCTTCTGACACATGTCACATCCCCACCTAAAGTACGTAACAGCTGCCGTTGACAGCGAATGATAAAAATTCTTCGTATCAGGAAATTAGAGCGCTCATGAGTAAAAAAAAATTCTTATACATGAATCGGTTTTTAGGAAACAAAGCATTATTTAGTAAACCGAAATGAGTTCCAGATGTGTACACATAGAAAATTGAAACTTTGAGAGAGATCGCTTAAAACTTAAATAAAATAATGTTATCTATTTAAAACAATTAAACTTAAAACAAATAAATGCGATAACAATATTTACCTAAATACATAAAAATGCAATATTCCTTTAACATATTCTTCAGAAAATAATACCTCGCAATTCTGTAGTCCATATTCATTTTATGTGTATGCAATTTTATTTTAAATAAGTTAAGTGCAAGGTATTAATTTAAGTAGGATAAATGGGATTTAATTAGAATAAATAGAATTTAAGAAGAATAAATAGAGTTAAGAAGATTTACTCTGAATCAGCTTATGTTGAATAAGCTTAAAGGTAGCACAGGATCGGAATTTTTAAGTAGGATAATGAATTAATGTTAAAAATATGTCGCGATAACTTATCCCTACTAATTAAATTTTACATTATAATATGCATTAAATTTAGTTTAAATTAGTTAAGTAGTATCATTGATTAATCCACCTAATGTTATTCAATTTAATGCAAGTATTTTCATCTTGAGCAAGATAATTTAAAAACTCAGTGTCTTTTCTGACGTTTCCGTACTCTGTCCAATATTGTAATATCAGTAACAGTAACGAAAAAAAGTTCAAGTAAAAAAAAATATGATAAAATATAACCTAATAGAGATGAAAGACAATAAATCAAGCAGATATGCAATGAGAAGCTTAGAATTGTATTCTACTTTGAGCCAGTTCATTAAATGCTTTCTATAAACAATGCTAACAGTTTTAAAAGCTAAATATGTTTTAGTAAACAAAGCATAGAATTTTCGGAATTTGTCTAACTGCGCTTTTATCACCATACGCCTGAAGAAAATATTTCGTTTGACCATTAAATGAGAACCTGCCTTTCGAAATGACAACAAAAGCAGTGAAAAGAAGCAAAATATATATACTAATTTGTTCCTTCCTTATTTTCTAAACAAATAAGCCTGTTCATTTTAAAGTTTCCTGATGTCCCAAAATTTAACTGAAGTCTTTCTGCTAATCGTTTCCTGTTCATTGTTACCTTCAAATAATTTTTGGCAATTTTTAATAAATTTTAACAGGCCTGGAACATTCTTATCACTTCTGTGATCATATATATAAAGCCCACCAGCTGTAATATATCATTTCTGTATTCTTCAGTAACTGAAAAATGAGAGTTGGTTTCGTCTGCACGATTTATTTTTGCATTCTTTCCTTACTGTCAATCTAGATATAGTACCTATTTCTGAAATAATTTTGTTCGCTGTTAAACCTGTTTTTGTAAATTTCTACTTCTTAGAACTCTCCTAGGACTCTCCTCCCTCCACTGACCATCTCATCATCTAGAATGATTCCAAGTTTACAACGAAGGAGTTGGGCTTCATTTTCTAATATGAAGGCCCACCAAGTAACACAGTATTAATTTTATCATTTTTATAAAACTATTTACCCTTCATTTAGAATTTGATTAAATTTAATTGCTAAATTAAAGCTCCCAATTCGCATTTAAGTTTAAACTATCTGGTTATAGTTGGGGTTGAATGGATGAAAAATACAAATGAATTAATTTTCCAGTTACCCGATGGCTATTTTTATTGTATTATTATGCAAAAATATAAATTGTTGTTTTATGCAGCTGATGTTCTTGAGTTAATTTCTTTGAATTAGTTTTGCTTCCCAGAAACATAACATCAGAAATAAAATCTAATAGCAATGAAGAAACTCTGAAGTGATATACTGATAATAGTTCATCTATTTTCTTTCAAATTTTATTTAATTCGCAGGGCCCATTTTATACATATTTATGCATTTCTCTATCAATGTTATGTTAATATAATATATTTATGCATTTCTCTATCAATCTTATCTATTTATGTTAATGCATAATTTTTAAAATTTGTATAGTTTTCTCGTTGGAGAACCATTTGTGTTCAACAAAGTAAAGGCTTACTTCACGGAATATTCACCATGTTATATAAAAACAAATTGTACATGCATTGCTTTATTTACGTATTGAATCTCTGAAAACTCTTCTGCTGAAATTCAAATTACGCCAATTATCTTTATTCAATTTATTACGTTTTGAACAGCAGCCGAGCGGTAAAGCCGTTGAATACTTGTAATTCAGTCCGGGCTCGAATCTCTGCAAACGGGATGGCTGCATTGGCATTTTAATGGTTTTCCCCGTGTTTAACGTGCATAAGAGCCAGTTTCCTTTAGAAAGTCCTCCACGAAAGCAACCTTCCATTTAGGCAGACAGCCCTCGAGTCTTTGCCATAATCAAATGTACCAAACCAAATTTAATCTCTAGTCTTTAGTCAAACTGAAACGAGTCACTTTTACTGGGCGTGTTAGTTTACCCAAAGGACATATTTAATCAATTAAAATGGGAATATATAAAGGTAATTTTATACAGGAAACCACAGAATGAGCATCTGTTCCATCTGAAAGACATCTGAAAGACAGCTTTTTCTGTTCATTTAGAGGCTTATTAACAAAATTCTTTGGGCACAACATGTTCATATAGTGGTGATTTAAATGTTGAAGAGAATGTTTTACATTTTTGTAAAGAATGTTACACTGTTGCAAAGAATGTCACATTTTACAGATATTTTTCTGAGAAGTATAAAATTTTGTTACAGGTAAAACGAAGAAAATAAATAATAAATAAATACTAAACTAATAAAATAATAAAATAAAAATGTAATTTTACATAGTAGTAATTCAATAAATTGCTTGAACAAAATAAGTTTAGTACAACATAATGTATTCAATTTTTATTTTTATTTTCAGCACATGCGCCAGCGTGTGACCAATAAATTCCGAAGTAATAATACCGATGTTTAGAAATAATCGACCGTAGTTCTAGGAAATTTCAAAATGAAAAGCTCCAGAATCTCTGCAATCATTTCACTAAATCCAATATCCTTTCATTTCAACCCTTCACAATGTTATTCTAGTCATTGACAATCAAAGTGAGTGATAATTTGCGGTACAAACACTTCAAGTGATTTCCCTACTTTAATTTCAGAAGAGACACCGTTTCATTAAAGATTCGAATAGTGAAGTTGCTGACATGTTTTATCGTGCTTACCACTTCCTGCTGTTCTGTAGTCTCCGAACACTGAGCATTAATTCTTAGATTTCAACTGCGATAATTACCTCAGTGGCTGTAATCATATGCCGGGACTTGTGAGCGGTGCTTATGGTGTCAACGGGACGAGAGAATATATTACTCGAAAACGTATTCCCATTTATTTTACAATAGCCAGTGCTCGTCTAAGTATCATTTTAGGCACACATGCTGCATAAATTCTCTTAAGTAGGTCTTGAAACAAACAAGATGTTATCTACTAAACATTCCAACTGATTTACAGCACAAGTTTACCATTTCCTTATTTATTTTATTTAATTATTTTTATTTTACTTATTTTTTTAAGGGAAAATCGCTTTTTGTCGCGTGCAGTTTGCTTAAGACATTTCTAGAGTCCTAAATTATTCAACAAGTCACGAATTTCTCTATTGATGTGGTATAAGTTTTCCGAAGAATACTAATTAGCACTAATTTATTCATTAATGATAAAGATGTTTTCTTGTGTTTTAAAAAGAATGAGAAATAACAGCTGTGCAATTATATCTGTTTTGTCTTGTGAGAGACGGTGTATGTCATAAAAAAAAAACTATCCGATTTCTTTAAGCGCATCAGATTTCGAATTACTAATAATAAGGATAGCTTTAGGATAACTGCCAAATTATTTTAACCTGATTCTAATTATTTAAACCAAAGAGTTAAGCAAATTATGGTAAATTACAATAATGATTGACGAGCGGTAAGTGAAAGTAACTTTATTATTCATATATATATATATATATATATATATATATATATGTAAGATAACAATGTATGAATCAGAATTATAATATAACTATAAACATTAATTCTTCCTCTCTATTCTAAAATCGTAATAACTTATCTGCATTGCGTCATTCAAATTAATCATGCGATCTTACGTAACCGTTAATACCAGATGCCTCTTGACGACCAATCACCGAATTGTAAACCAAAACTTTTTTCTTCGCATGCTTCCATCTTTCATAACGACGCACTTCAGCTTTGCTCTTTACTCTGCTAAGATGTAATTTCGCTGGCTTGCTTTCTATCTTAAAAATATATTAAAATTTAAATCTTGTGTGGAAAGGCACGATTAGAGTGCCAAGTGATTGTGGCCACAAATATCAATTGGAAATAAAAATGGAATTAAAACTGCCTCGACTGCCAAGTTCTTTAAATACTACGCAAGCAAAAATCTTCTTCAATATGCGTCTTTAGATCACAGCATCTACAGTGTTCCGTCATTTCCTTTGCTTTTAATATTACAATTAAGCCAGTAGGATAGTTTCCTGCAGCCTGAAACCTCAATGGAAAATTTAATTCAGCTCTTCAAATCATCGTTTTGTGATAAATCCAAGATAATGTGAAAGAAGAGAAGTTCGAATGCCTAGTGAAAAGGAAAATCATCAGTGAATTACTGTTTAGGAATTAAGCATTACAGTTTGTTCAAGGTCGATCTGAGTTCGTGTTTGCAAGTATGTGCGACAGAAAATTATTTGCACTTCCGCTTTTACAACAGCTCAAAAATTATTACATTCGTGTGAATCTAGCTCAGGAAGTAAATAATTTAATGTGCTGCGGATTCTATAGTTTTCATTTCAACTTTGGTTAAAATTTCTGCAATTTGTTTTGAGAAAATCTGAAATTCTTTTTCATTAATTTTTCTAATTTTTCATAATTATGTGTGAGCAAATTAAGTAACGAATTTTAAGCTATTTAAATTATTCATAGGGAAGGATATTAAGATAAGTTTTTATGTTTTTGAAATTTTGTTGAGATTTTTAATACGAATTTTATAATTATTCTAAAAATAAAGATGTTAAAAATAAGTAAAATTATTACAGATACGTAATATGAAATTATGGTAAATGCATGTTAAATTTATGGGTGATTGTATGTTAAGTATAGTGTATGTCGAGGGAGTATTGGTTCCTTCAACAGAGGCCTGTTATTACCTCTGTACAGTTGTTCCTTTTACCCTCTTCATGCAAGATAATGTTGGAGGCTCTCATTTTATGAGTGTTTGTAATTTTTTTATATTATTATTATTATTATATTTTTTTATTATGGAATGTATTAGTGCAGTTCTCAAAGGCCAGTTACCTTAATGCAAGGAACGGAGGCCTTTTCAAGTAACTGCCTAGGCACCCTGGGCCACCAGTGCAGAGAACACACTGGTTAGCTCAAGAGGACAGCCCTATTGATGGATATGTTTGTTTAGAAGTATTGCGAGGCTTCCAGTTTGGTAAAATCAGGAATTGTAAATGAAAGATGATAACGATGAAACCATAAATTCTGAAAATATTAATCCTATTATTTATGATGTTAAATTATAATTTATCAGTATAGAAATAAGTATCATAAATATTTATGTGCATTACATTTAACTATAAGTAATGATTATGTAAAAGGTTTTGTGATATTCTGCAATAACAAGAACCTTCCCTGAAGAATTATGATTATGTGAATTCTGAAACAAAAAGTCTTTGGACTGAAATGCTAAAAAATTCAATAGGACTCTAAAAATTAAAAATTTATTAAAAAAATTAATTTATCTTTATAAATTATACTTTACAGAACAAAAATTTGATGACTTATGTTTTTTTTTTTAACATTTGCTAGTGCTTTAACTCTTTCTCTTTAAAAAGGCTTCTCTGTCGCTATGCCTTTTTCTTTTTGAAGGGGGAAATATGTAAGATAACAATGTATGAATCAGAATTATAACTATAAACATTAATTCTTCCTCTCTATTCTAAAATCGTAATAACTTATCTGCATTGCGTCATTCAAATTAATCATGCGATCTTACGTAACCGTTAATACCAGATGCCTCTTGACGACCAATCACCGAATTGTAAACCAAAACTTTTTTCTTCGCGTGCTTCCATCTTTCATAACGACGCACTTCAGCTTTGCTGTTTACTATGCTAAGATGTAATTTCGCTGGCTTGCTTTCTATCTTAAAAATATATTAAAATGTAAATCTTGTGTGGAAAGGCACGATTAGAGTGCCAAGTGATTGTGGCCACAAATATCAATTGGAAATAAAAATGGAATTAAAACTGCCTCGACTGCCAAGTTCTTTAAATACTACGCAAGCAAAAATCTTCTTCAATATGCGTCTTTAGATCACCGCATCTACAGTGTTCCGTCATTTCCTTTTCTCTTATTATGACATATATATATATACACGCGTGTGTGCGTGTAAATGTAATAGGCTTGTAATATGATTCCATTATTTTGCGATTGGAACTGCAGTAATGTTTAGTGATTCGTATAATAATAGGAATTTATTTTGATAAAGGTAATCAATTTCGCTGCGGCAAAATGTTCGAGGATTATGTTCTCCCAGAAATGTTTTAGCGATGGCCATTTCTAACGTAAACGAAAAACTCATGTCTGAAAATGCTCATGTAATGAAAATTTAGGGTATATGTCACCTGTAACCAATCTGTCTCGTTGGATATAAATAAGTATAATAGATGTATCAATTTGCAGACAATAACCTTTTGTTATGCATGTGTTTTTTAGACTCACGAATTAGAAACACACTGTAAAGTAATTCGTTGTAATGCAATGCATTTTAGTTATTATTACAGTGAGGAAAATTTTGTTTTGAGTTGTGATGTGAATTTAAAAATCTTGGAATGAGTATTACTGAGTAAATAAATTATAGTGTTTCTTGAATGTGCATATTGGTTCCAATTAGTTTTTGTTATATGTGAATTTTTCTTTTAATTCCCGAGTATCAGTGAAAGTCTAGGGCTGTTATTGCTGCGGACTGCAAATTGAAAGTGTCGAATTGCATTTCGCGAAAGTGAGTGCTTTTTATTTTTTGCGCCACTGACGGTCACTTAGCCGACTTAGGCTTGACCCCTAGTAAGGCCGAAAGGAGTGACCATTTTGTTATGGAAGTACCTAATAGGGAGGCTATCGTTGCCTCCTATGAAATTACAACCCCGTTTTCTCCGGGATTCGAACCCAGGCTGCTTACTGCTTCGGTAAAGCAGTAAGTTTCTTTAACCAATACTTTCTGTGTAGCGGAAAAGTGATTGTAATCAATCTTATATATGTTAATTCTGTAGTGTTACTTTTATAATTTTTTGAAAATTGTTGACGTCCTAATGCAGTTCGTACATGAGTTCTGTTTTTGGTACGATATGGAAACGAAAGTAATATGACGGCTGAAAATTATTCTCTATTTCCGATTTATTTTATTAAAGTTTGCGTTTTACTAAGTTTCAATTTTATAAATTTCATTTTATGTAATGAAGAAGGTAATAATTACAGAAAATCATCACTTCTTTAAGTATGAAAATGTTCTTCTAATCAGCATTGCAACAGAAGTACTAATGATATCGTCTTTTTATGAGGCTTTCCAATCCTAATCGTGTAGAAACACATTCAACGCATTTAAATCTTTGGTTAAGAAATCCGATCTCATCATCACAACTTACAAAAATTCTGGGACTCCTAGGAATAAAATGTTCAATCTTTCGAATTTCAAAAGCCGATAATTAAAATAATCAAAAACCGATAATTAAATTTGTAAATTATAAGTAAAAACATTGGTACGTTACATTTGAAATTCTGTCTACCTAAATTTCGAAGATTAATTTTCGATTTGTTGAATAATATAAAGAATGTAAATACTATCGTGATTATTCTCACTGTTAAACAAGCATATGCGAGAAATATTTAACGCTAAAATAAGTTCTATATAAAATTTTTATTAGAAAACCTCATGGAAACTACAACAAACAGGTATGCGTGAAGAATTTAATGAGAATAAGGTATATAGCATCAACATATCATTTCAGGTTTCAATATTTGAACCAGCTAAAAGATTAAAGAAAATAAAATAAAATAAATAAATACAGAAATCAAGTTATATTAAACTGTGTAAAAATAAAGCACTTAGTTAGAGAAAATTTATTGTTTGCAATTAATTGTAATTATTGTTCAAGTAAAAATTAAAAAATACGAAAAACATGGGAATGTAAAGCTACAAATTAATTTGTATTTATTATCCGTTTCATAATTATTTTGACAGAAATTCTTTTTTCAGCATATATTTCAGCAATATTATTGAAAGCATACTAATATGTATTCAGTTATAGTGCTTTAATACTATTCAGTGCCTATATAATATTCATCTGCAACTTAAAATAACACCGAAAAGATTTATATTGCTGAAAGAACTTTTAATAATTTAGTGTCTATTATTTCAAAAAGGAAAAAGGCCCGTTCGATTGTGAAGA
Organism: Stegodyphus dumicola; assembly: GCF_044657685.1. NCBI lineage: Eukaryota > Metazoa > Arthropoda > Arachnida > Araneae > Eresidae > Stegodyphus > Stegodyphus dumicola. The sequence goes on along the minus strand of NC_140772.1, from coordinate 88,306,769 downwards.
AATGTTCAAAAACTGTCTTTGGAGTTCTATCCAGCAGATGCACTTGAAAGATTATGCATCATGTATTCATGCATGTGTTATCTGCGTGCTACATTTTATTCAGGCACGTTTAAATCGATATTTTTTCCTTAAGAGGACTTCTGCCGTTCCATTCTTCCATAAAATGTCGACGCCGAAATGCTAAAATGTAAGTTCGATAAATTTCAAGAGAGTGATTCCGAAGTTTGAGCTTCTGAAATGGCTCCATAGTAATAAATACATTCTTTAAGATGGAAACTGTAGGTAAGAAATTTCAAGTATTTTATAAATCCTGCATTCGTGAGTCTCTTTTATACGGGTTTTGCACGAGTCTAATTTCTTTTTTATTGGTTTGACTTAAGTTTGTCGTTTCCGTATTAGTAATCCTAAAATGCTAGGAATGTATTCTCATTTCATTATACAATATCTGAAAAGAAGGAGTGCAGATTATTTAACATAATAATTCTATATTACGGAAATCTAAACTAAACATTGAAAAATCATTCAGAATTAAAAATATAACTAATGTAATAAGAATAGAATCAGCACATATCCCAATACAACAATTTTACGAAACATAACAAAAATAAACGTAAGGACAAATTATTTGAAAGTATAAAATCTATCTAGGTACTGTGGTTTTTCTCACAGTGAGAAAACCATTCATACACATATACATGCATATTTCTCATTATTTAATTTCTTTGAAAATAATACAGAGCAATAATATTTGGTGGTAATAATTTAGAAAGTAATTCACCGTTTAGAGTGAAACGATGCAAAATTATCCCATTTTGAGACTGACAGCCCCTTTAAAGATTAAAAAAAATATATTACACGATTCTCTGTTTCTTTCAATATTGATTTTGCTTTTTTATATACACTGGCCGCTTAAGAGCCTAAAAGAGATATTATACAAAAAATATGCATATACTATGACTTTAATGATGTGTAGTTTCATGGGTTCCATTTGCTTACTTTCATAAAAACATTTAATGCTTTTAATAATAATTCGAATAAATGTTTTGTTTTTTAATTAAGGTAATTTACCTAATCGTTTCAGTCCGGAGACTGTAGACAGATGCTTTAAAATTTCGTAAAAAGTAGTGATAAATAATGTATGTCATTGTATAATACCCTTATATGACAACGTTCAGAACTCAAGAAAGAATGAAATGAAGAAAATGGTTTTAAAGCATTTTATATTTCAGTGCATCAAAGCATCTTATAGTTAAATAGTTAAAATACGTAGAATGAAGTAAGAATCAACTTTGTTTTTCCCTTCCGATTTTCCCATTTCTGGAATGGAATTTCTCATTCAACATTTAGTATATATTGACTTGGTTTTTCTGATTACGGCAAAACCTCGAGGGATATCTGCCTAAGGGGACGGATGCCTTCGTGGAAGATTCTCTAAGGGAAAGTTGCTCGTATACACGTTACTCATGAGGAAAACACAAAAACGCCCATGCAGCCAGCCCGTTCGCGAGATTCAGAAAACGGATCTCTTGATTCTCAGCTGGATATGCTGACCTTTTATACTACGAAAGCATGGAAAGAGAATGCGAAATTTTAGTACAGATACATATTTTATTGTCACATACAATCTGATATTAAACAAGTAATCCCCATTTTGACGCATTCTGTAAGACAGAAAATAAAAAGGAGAGTATACATTGCATATTGCTTAACGTTTTAAAAAAGTATTTTTAATCATTTAAAATACAAATAAATGAAATATTCAATATGAATCACATTTTAAAAGCTGATTAAAATGCTAACAATGTAGAATCGTTAGGTTATATCGATGCAGGAACGGAGACATGTGCATTGCAATCGCCGAGATTTGATCCCCGGATTTGCCGAATACGAGCAAGTGTGCTTCCAGTTACACCACGAAGGCATGCGAAAAGGAAGAAATACCTCATATATTGCCCCTTTAAAGATCAACTGGAGTTTAAGGGAAACCAATTGCCAAATCCTGGTGGTAATCATTTATCGTCCATCAGCCTTTAGTTGGGATGCCATTAAAATTGAAACTATTAGTTAGTTAGTTGGTACAATTTCTCTATGGTACGAAACTATGAAAATCCGGAATTCCTTCGCTGGAATTCGAAAATCGGACCTCCCGAAGACTATGATTTCCAGTTACACCGCTAAGGTGCGTGTAAAGAATGGAGAAAATACCTTATAACAGTTTATATCTCAAAGTTCTGGTACTTTAGTCTCTTTCCATTGTTTTGTTTTATGTATTGAGACACATTTTTGTAACTAAATTATTGCAGTTGCAACAAATTCTGATAAATGTTAACATGTTTTCCCCTCTAGCATAAAAAATATCCTATTCACATATGGACTATTTGTTATTTGTTCTTTTTTGCCCCTTCATATATTTCTGTCTTCGATTTTCCCCGGAAAAGATGTGACGAAACCAATTTTCAAACGGAATAAACCACTTGCTTCATGCAAGTGTTGTGATTGGTTTACGGAGGAAATGTAAAGTATAAAAACAGTTATAGAAACACGCTTTTAGAAAAATCACTTTACGCACCGCTTTAAATAAAAGTATAGGCTTGAAAATATTGAATTATAGTGATGAAATGCAATGCAGTTCCTATATTCAAGCTTATTTTGTAAGCTCCTACCGTCTGTTCCCTGATTTAGGATTCAGGTTTGGATTTTATGGTTTATTACTCAATAAAATGGAATATTTGCTCATAATAATACGCTAGGGGGAGTAGTATCCTCAGATTACTGCCAATGGAATAAAGGTTTGTATTAAGGTATGGGCTAGCAAATAAGTGATTGCAGATTTTGTCGACAGATGATATTAGTACATTCTTTTGTTTTGTCAGCGACTTCATAGCACATAACCTATATTATTGTCTTGTTGTTTGGACTTCCACCTTTAAGTAGCAAGAAAATTGCATTGATTAATTATTTAATTTTCTTTTAATGGAAGACCAAAATGCACATTTCAGACTTATTTTATTGTATTATTTCCGAAAAAGCAGGAATGCATCGCAAGCACGCAAGAAATTATGTGAGAGACTTATATGAGAATGACATCTTGGAAGAAAGCAGTGCCAAAATTGGCTTGGCAGATTTCATTTTTCATTCAAAAATATGCAATGATCTGACCGTCCAGTTAATGAGAGTCATATCAAGGCCATTATCGATTCAGATAGTTGTAGAACAATGCGTGAGACAGCAGGAAAGTTCTCAATTTATCGCATAAATGCATTCGAAAAATTTAAAACAGCTTGGCTGTGTTAATTTACTGTGTCGATTTACTGATTCCTCATGAACTTAAGGAAACGGAACCAAATTGATCCATTTCTGAAAGGACTGATTACTGGAGAAAAATAGTGAATATTAATCGAAAGAAATCGTGACTGAAGCAGAATGAACCAACCCAGATAAAATAAAAAAAGGAAATCCCACCCCCCTGAAGAAAACGATTATGCTGTCAGTTTGGTGAAATTATAAGGGAATTCTTAACTTCTAAGTTTTACAAAGAAACCAAACACACAGTTTAAGCTCTGCGTTCAACAACTCACCCAACTGATCTATATAGTTCAAGAAATGTTGCCAGACTTGGTAAATTGCAAGGGTGTTGTTTCCCAACATAATAATTGCAAAGCTCCACGCATCTTTGTTCCCCCACCAAAATTTAATAGATCTAGGGTCTGTGTGTTGTCACATCCACCATATAGCTCCAACATATTTTGCTTTTTGATTTCTATTCATTTTGTTCCATGCAGAACTCCTTTAAAATGATAGAATTTTTAATTACGGTGATAATGTAAAATCTCATTTAATTGAGGTTTTTTGACGATAAAAATTGGAAGTTTTACGAACATGGAATTATGACACTCCTTGGAAGATGGCAAAATGTCATCGACATAAACGTTACGTTTCAAGTAAATTTTTTGAAATTTCCTTCTTATTTAAAATCTGCAATCACTTAGCACAACGCAATATTTTCAACAGAAAGGGTCGGATATTCCTTCTTGTTGGAAAATTAAGCAGTAATAAATAGCAGCTGATTCTGTTTTTAAAAAATATAAGACAATAATTTCTCGCTATTTAAACATTTTTAAGGGTAATGATTGAAACAGCCGTAATTTGGTTTGAAATTACTTATGGTTTGATATTACTTATAGATTACCTGGATTTAATCCAGTGGGGCTCGTGCTTCGCCCCAGTCATAATAGTTCTTGTTATTAAAAATGGTACTCTAAACAGAAATTTCAAATACAACATTAAACGCTATTTAAGCTTCCATTCATATTTATATCATTCATGAATAAGGTATAATTTAGTGAGGGTATATTCATTAGATCACAGTAGTAAAATAAATAAAATGCGAGCAAGTGATCCAGTAGGGCATTCTAATCAGAATAAATAATTTACCATATTAAAACTATTTAATAACATGCACGATCGAAATTTATCCTAATACAGAATCAGAAGTTTATTATTTCTTTTTTATACACATAACTATAATTAAATAGATAATATAAAGTAAAAATGCGGGTATATTAGCGGATATATATAAAAAAATGCGATGTAGTCCGTTTAAAGTTTTCCGTTTAAGTTTTTAATTCCTCTTCTTCAACAATCTTGACGTAAAGAAAGGCATAAATCTATGCTGCTAAAACATAGAATACAGCAGGTTTTTAACGCCCGTAATGAATTACGAAAGGGAATAAAATATTTAATGATTCAGAAACCATTCCGATTCACAACTTGATGATATATTGCTGCAAAGCAAAGAAGGGGCATACTAACGTAATATATTAACCATAAGGAAACGTAAAGTGAAAAGTTAATTTACGAAGGCAAGAACTCGAAGGGGAAACATTAATTTCATATTCTCAAACCCCGCAAAGAATTTAACGTACATGCTTCTCCTATCTCCAAGATACCGTCATCGCTTATAGTTGAAAATTTATGCCGAAAATAAATCCATCCCAGATATAAGATAATCCTGCATATCTTTCGCGAAAATGGGCCCTACTTGAGTTTTCGCAAAAGCCATTTGAAGCGAAACCGCAATTTCTCCATTCTTCTGTATCTTTTTCTTACGGGTTTTCTAACTATTGGTGGAATAGGTTTCAGCAAATGGAAACTTACTAAAGTCGAAGGAAAATAATCGATGACGTTTCATGTCAAAGTTAGAAATTTGAAGAAATTGCTTTCACGGAAGATTTGGCTTTTCAGCTTTGAAATAAACTGGGTTATTTACTGAAATCCATGTATTTCTAATGTTACCACAGCTTAACGTTTCAGAAAAGAGTAAATTTACTAAATAAACACTTGCAGTGTTAGATACATGCATGATAACACGTTTGTTGGAACACAAATAATTAAAATTAAAATTCTGTAAAGAATACTGTAAAGATAAAATAATGTTTCTTAATCGAAAAGCTAAAGACAGTTTCGAGAGGAAGGAAATTTTCCGTAATATTTAATAACTAGATGGTGGAGATTTTTGTGTTTTCTACTAAAGGCAAAGTCTAAATTTTTAAATTCGTATCAAATTTGTTAAATTCAGAACTGAGGTAATTTAGAAATAAGCATCTTTGGAAAAGCGTTATGTTAAACAGAGATAAAATCATCAATGAAATCAGTACCTTCTAACTGGAGGCAGTAACTGATTTTCATTCCTCATTTGTATCTCAATTCGCAAAGTTATTCTGTTTGTTTTAATTGTTCATTTCACATCCCTACTTGCTTTTCTTGGTATCAAAGATAATCGTTGCCGCAAATTAATTCCCAAACATTTGGGACTGTTTGTTTGCAGAAATTGGTTTTTCGTATTTGTATATGAATCGATCTTTGTTAGATGGGAATAAAAACATTAAGTGAAACGTAGATCACAAATTTTTATTTTTTAAAACTGTTTTAAGAAAAGACATTTTTCTCATTTTATATCAGTTATAGAAATTACGTTACGTGTTTTATCACAGATGGATCAAGAACAATATAATTTTCATTTGCAGTCTTCAAATTCCACATTTATTAGCATAAAATTCACAAATATAGCCTATAATCTAAATTCCCTACCAAAGTTATGTAATAATTTAGTTGAAACTTCAGAATCTCTAAGACATTCATTGTACTTATTTAAAGCAGCAGAAAAACAGTAAATAATTTTAAAGCAACTTAAAAATGTAGAAAATTGAATATCCACATTATTCTCAATTAGTTATTCCCAAATTTACTGCTTCTATCGCAGAATAAGTAATAAACAAACAAATTTCTTATAACAATATGAAAAACATATAAAAACACTGATAACAATAATCATAAAGCTGAATTTCTTTTTTTACGATAAATGAAAGCATATTTATGAGAAATTAATTTGATTCTTGACATTTACATCCTTAAAGCTGTTTAGAATAAGCAAATTCTTATCATACATACGATAAATAAAATAAGTGCTTCAGAGGAATAAAAAAAACTTGTTCTTCTGATTTCTGCTCTGGCTTAGTCTATCTTGCTTCTAATTTCTGAAACATTGAAACGACGGTTAAATTATTACTCATTATACTAATTTTAAAATCATCCCCCGCGTCCACTGTTAGTTGTGCTAAATTATGTGTATTCTCTCAAGAATAAAATTTTGTATTTCTTTTTATCTACTTGCACATTTGAAATTTAAGAATTTCTTCATATCCAGTGTATCTTTTTTGAAGTATCTCTTCTAGCGCACTCTGCTTAGGCATTATATTTTCTCCGCTGTTTTCTTAAATGAAAATATTCTATGAAACTGTCTTTTAACCTCAATGTATACTCAGCAATATTCCTAAGCATAATTAAAAAAAAATTGTTAATCAACGGTTAACTAACCACTACTGATTAATTCTCCACTTAAAGGAGCATGAAGATGTCTAGTTTTCATTCAAATATAATTTAGTTTCTCACTTATTAAAATTTAGGACGTAATTACCCTAGTTAGATTACCTTTCATTATTGTCTAATTGATATATTATTCCTTAAGTTTATTATTGCAGTCAATCAGAAAAATTTCCTATTCGGAAAAAAGCCCATGAAAATACGAGAGAATGAGACAGAAAGGTTAACTGCATTCGTTTCTTTTAGATAGTTATGCGCACTCTTCTGATTTTAGACTTAGGAGTTTCACTATAGACTACAAAAGATAATTTTGATATATGCTACCACTTATATCTAGCGACTCAATTCAAACTTCGAAAGCGGCCTTTTAATTTTCTTGATTGCCATTCTTTCCAATAACTTGTTAAACATTTAAGGTTTTTATTTGTTTCTCATTTATCTATAATTTTACAGATTTTTTTTTTTTTTTTTTTCAGTGAACTGAATAGTGAGTCAGCAACTTTGACCTTAAAACTGAAACTAATTACCAAAAATGAAGTACATCTTCTAAATATTTTCTTTCCTTTCCTTTCTTTTTCAGCTACAGCTAAATGAATAAATACATTTTTTTCTAAACATTAGTTTTCACGAACTTATAAGGTATTTCTCCCACTTTCTTAGCATGCTTTCGAGATGTAGTGGTCAGCGCACTCGGCGCGTATTCAAGAGGTCAGTGGTTCGGGTCCCGGCAAGGGCATAGCTCATTTTTCATGATTCCTGCTTAAAAAAATCCTAATAACTCTACAGTGGCGCCCTAACTAAAAAAGGTGATGGATGATGATTCTCCACCACCAGGATTTGGTGATTGGGTCCCCTAATCTCCAGTCGCCCTTTAAAAGGGGGAGTATATAAGGCATTTCTCCCGCCTTCTTAGCATGCCTTCGTGGTGTAGTGGCCAGCACGCTCGGCGCGTATTCGAGAGGTCCGTGGTTCGAGTCCCGCCGACGGCATTGCTCTAAAAACTTAATGTTTTCTCTTTATCATTCACTCTTACAATGGAATACTGTTATTCCCAATGGAGATTACTGTATTTCTGAAAGGGATGAAGTCTCTGAAATCTGGTAGAATTTTTTTCCCTCAGTAATCTTGCGGCTCATTTTCTTGTCTTCATCTACTTTAATTATACTCGGCTTTATCATTTAATTTTTATGTCATAAAACAAACTCATAGTTATTTTTAAATACATCAAATTTCAGTATTAGAGAATTTTAAATAAATTGTTAAAGTAACTTGCGATATAATGGTTAATCAGAAAAGGCTGATTTTTAGTTTATAATCATAATTAACAGACAATAAGATTTTCAATGTAGGTATAAATAAACTGATAAATGTTCCATTAATAATTTTCTGTGGGTTTTATTAACTTCGCTTCCAATCCATCATTCTACAAGAAATTTCTTCATTATGTGCACTAAATGACATAAGTTCACTAATGCCATCTGTGTGTTGTCCTTTGGTAAAACGTAAGATAGTTAAGTTTTCTTTCAGATTTAATCCTTCTGTTTTCGAGTAACAAACTAAGCAATTTGGAATAAATAAATCTAATTCTGCATTTGTATTATAATTAATTACAACCTGGAATCAAGAAATTACACTAGCTAGAATTATGAAAATTATCATATAATTTTCCTTTTCATGATAACTAGTTTATGTGTCTGTCCGCGCATGCGGCTAATCCCTTAAAAGGCTTAAAACCTTTATCTTCAATAAATTACACAATTAAATTTCCCCTGTGAAACGTATATTTGTTTCTTCCTGGTCTCTATTAGCAATATTTTGCTTCTCGAAGTTATAGAATCAGGTGTCTGAGGACAGAAATATGCAAATTCTAGATTTTGAATATTCTTAGTTATTCATAGTCTAGCGTTCTGGTAATATGTTAACTAGCTAGAATGTTACGTAGTTTATGACCGCAGCCATCATAATAATTTGCTTAGTTAAAATAATGTATACCAAGGGAAAAACAATTGAACTTTTTATTCGGTTTACTCTTTTGAAAGGACTGTATTAAAACTCAAGATTCTGCATAACATTTTGAACTGATAACTCAGAAATATAATACTAATATTAACAAATCAAGGTGTAGGTACTAGCATATTAGGAAATGGGCAAAAATGTGAGCGATTTAATACGTTTGCTATTCGTCAAGTTTCTTTGTCGCATACAGCTTTCTACACGCATACATCTTATAGGTGCAATGAATTCCTTCGGTAATTAGATTTATTTAATCAGATCAGAACAGCGGAGAGCTTCAATATTTAACCAGAAATCTCTAGTAGTATCTGAACGTCCTTAAATAAGAGTCAAAATTTCTTTTTTTTTTTTTCGCATTAGTTTGGGTCAGAACAAAAATTAAAGGAAAGAGAAAAAAAAATCAAAATAAAGCCGCGTTATTTAAACTCAACCCTTACAGTCTGTTCTTCTTAGAAATACAACAAAACATCCTATTTCAGAGTAAGTCACAAATATATTTCTTTACATTTGCTCTTTTTCGAGATGCAAATACCAAATATTTCTTGAAAAGAGACATTTGTACGTAATTTGTTTTGGTCTATAATTGTATTACAACATTAATAATTAGCTGGTAACATTTATGTAGTTACAAGACCTAAATATCTTCCAATTTCTGCTTTGAATATATACGAATTTTAATTTTCTACTCCTACGAATGCTCTGAAATTGAGACACAAGGAAATAAAGACTTCATTGGAGAGCCTCTTATTCTTCTACGCATTTTAATTTAGAGTAACTTGATTCTTAGAAAATGTTTCGTAATTAATCATCAAAACGGAAATTTTATTTAAACTGTATGTTTGCTATGAAATGACCAAAAAAAGAAAAATTAAAATAAACTTCAGTGATTCTAAATCACTTCTGTGTTTGCACACGCTCAAAATATGAAATAAAGTTTAACTTTTATGAGATCAATTCAATTCAGTGTTGGCATATCATACCCTTATATTTTTGCAGAATAAACCACATAATTAGGTATTGCATTTAAGTAATAGGTTTATTTCTTTAAGACTACTAAACACCGTAATATCATAATGTAGTAAACATACACATAGGAAAATAAGTATCTGACAGTGCCGTTAAATGTTATTTCTGCTTCGCATCTTACCTCAAATTGCACTTCTGACCTGACTTGCACTTCTGATGCTGAAGAACAAAGATCTAATTTCAGAGTGTTATTTTAACTCAAAAATACTTATTAAATATTAGAAAATCAAATGCTATAACATGAAAGTGTAAAGTATGAAAACAATAATAAATATACGCATACACATATGTAAAGGATTATTTATTAAGAAATATTGAAGGAAATGCTAAAAATATAACTTACTGAATTACCGTCATTTTGAATTTCTCCAGTATTTAAAAAAATAATATTTGTTAATAGACCAATTTATCCTGATAAATAGTTTCCCTAGATATTTTACTAAAATCAGTTTGAAAAGCGTATATTTATTTAAAAAATATAATAGGAGTATTTTTGTATTATGTTTTGAATGGCACATTTTAGGAAGAAAAATTTTCTACTGTTGTTTTTGCCCTTTTCAATCTACAATGTACTTTTTGCAAAGTTTGAATATGTGTTAAAGTGAAATATTTTTTACACTTTTGAATTACTTTCGAGATTCCTTTCGTATTCCACATGAATTAATATCATGCTATTGATATTTTGAATAGAAGCTCATGGTTACGGTAGTTGAAAGGTTAATTTTACAATATGTGTACAAAAAAATTCCACTTTTACTGTATTGGTGCAAGTTATAAGGCATAGCTCTATTTAAAGGCAATACATAAAACTATCTATTCTGGTTCGAAGATTGCTTTTCTGCAGCTGCAAAAACATTATTCTACAAACCCAGGAAAGTTTATTTATAAATGGCAGCAACCATATGTCTACTTTAAATAAATAAATACTTTTAACTTTCGCCAGCATTCTATCCCACTGAACAATCAAGAAAATATAGTTGTGGTCCAAAGCAAAACGCTTACATTTTTCATTTTACCATTCTTTAAATTATTTGACATCTTTTTTTATCATAATAATTATTAGAACGCGCATATGAACTCGCATTATAATAAACTCCTTTCCAAATTTTCTTTTGCAACAATGGTTGGGCGTTCACCAAAACAACAATCATTGCCGTGAAACTTTCTTCATCTGACAAACTTAAATGCAGACATATACATAGTAAACTTCCTCGTAAATTGGTGCAAGAGCGTGAAAATTATGAACAACGCATGCAAATCAGTCCATGTTCATTATCCAACGAACAACTACCGGTCACTCCGTTAAAAATTCTGCCTCGATCGAAACCATGTCATAAGTAAATAATTGGCGACGTTTGTGGTAATATATCAAATCCAGCCCCCCTTTAGGTGAGCTCGATGATCTATGTGAGCCCGTCCCCGAGCACGCAGTGTGCGTTGTGATTAATTGAACATGTAGGACTATTTCTCCAGGATTGATAGTCGCCGAACCGGAACTAAAAGTCGGATCTATTCTCCGCTTGGTAGGAGATACTAGTTGGCATATTTGCTTTAGTTTTGGAGAAGGCGGTTGAATAGAGAGATTACTAAGAAGGCTTAAGAATTTCCTGTATTCTGCTACATTCAGCTTCAGAAGCAAACATAGATAGAATACGCTGTTAGAAATAGTATCTGTATATTTTAACTGATACAACAGAAAACATAAATATGATTACATGCATTTTTGAATTATTTTATCCTAAGGCTACATCCATTACATTAAACTCGATAGTTACTTAGATCAAAACTCATACGGTATGTAAAGTACCTTGTCTGCAATGCGTGTCTTTTAAAAAATAAGTAAGCAGGGATTATTAATGAAATTGAATTGAAATGCTTTATTGAAGCATGGTAAGTGTTTAAAATGTTATAGTTCACTTTTAAAACAAACGTAATGAATCAAGTATATATTTTAATATATGGCATCCCCTCAGACTTCAACGGATCTTTCTATTCATAAAATAATCGCTCATACTCCCGAATTACTAATGGTCATTGTTCTGTTTTTGAAAACATTATTTCAAATTTTAATTTCTTGGGTATTATAGCATTCTTTGAAATGGTGGTTAACCATACATAGGGCAAACTAAGAAAGCTTTAACAATTTGCTCTCAGAAGCGCTTAAAAAAGAATAAGTAAATAAGTGTTACATAGAAAATAATGGTTGGTCCTTTAATCAATTTTTTAAGTTTTTTTTCGGCTACATTTTGTCGAAAATTTTCTTTACTTGGTAAGTCGGATACTTACGTTTTTCACATTCAAAAATAGTTATCAATACTAGATAATGATGCTTTTATTTAAATGATGCTAGCTAATGATGCTTTTTTTAAAAGTGCGAAATCTTTAAGGGCCATATTTTATATTCTTTCATTGCATTATTTCTGTTTTTCCTGACAAATGAAGCTTAGATTCTTTTCACATTTTTAACTATCACTCTTTCATTTTTGTTACTTAAAAAACGAATTTATAAACTACTATTTTTCTTTTTGAAATTTTTTATTTTGATATTCGAATGTTTTTTTCTCTTTGGAAAAATATACTCCAAATGAAGATATCTTGTTCATTATGTGAAAATACATAACGTTTTCCTATAAAACTAGCATTAATTTAGTTCAGTTTTCTATCCTAGAACCTAACAATATTTTACATTCCTTCATTTCTGAAGAGGAAATAATTTCTAAAATCTTTCCATTCTCTTTGTGTTAAAATTTGCATAAATATGGAGGGGGAAAGAAAAATATTCTGAGTTCCGAATGAAAGCTTCCTTGAGAAAAATGTAAATTCAACAGTCCGGGAATATAATTATGCAGCACTGTCGAAAAGCTACTTTTGGGTTGTTTTACGTTTAAACAAGTGTAGCAATATACCATCTAAACTGCGACACACTTAGGCGCATTTCATAACCTCATTTCTGGCATATTTATAGATTAAAGTTAATTCTTTGCGTTAAATTTAGGCCATCACGTTTAAACAAATAAATCTGATAAAACAAGCTGCCTTCCACGTAATACAATCATACTGCATTTCCAATGTATATATAAATATTAATGAAGGTGTTTTCTAAAGTGTCTGAAGTGTTGAACTAATCTGAAACAAGTTTCTACTTTTCCATGTAATGAAACTTTTGTAATTCTTTTACTTAATCCACTTTTAAGGCTACGTGATTGTGTTGCTTATAAGAAATTCCTTAAATATCGTTTGTTCCGGCAGGCGCTGCAATGCAAATAAGTAAAATAAATAAAAATCAAATATTGCATACATCAGATTAAAGTAAACTATATGGAATTTAAATAATGCTTGGCAAGCATTAAAGAATAAAAATTTAAGATAAAACTTAAGATGAAAATGCATTCATAAACAAGTAAAAATATAAAATCATCAAAAAATTGGAAAGAAGGAAAATATAATTACCGGCAGTTTCTTGCATTATTTGTTCACATTTAGGTCTATTATCTGATGCCTTTTAAGACTTAAATCTAAGTATTTCGTTACTTTAATCAGAATCTGGTTAAATTAAACAGGCTGATAAGTATTAATTAGAAGTGGACCAGCTGTTCGGTCGGTGGAGTAAAGAGCAAAAAGAAGAATCTGGCTAAAGAAACTCTTGAAAATTGTTTTCTTGAAGAATACCTTCGACTGATTTTATGTTAATATTTTATGGAGTTTAGCCACACAGACATAAATTAAATTAATTTAATATTAAAAACTGCCATATTTTCGTTTTGCGATACTTCGAAAGAAAGTTTAAATGCATTGAGTTCTTCACATTGTTTTCTGCATCTTTGTGAAGATAAATTTAGAAAGAAAATAAAGGATAAATGTTTTATCAAAACGTACCACTGCAATATTCAATACAAATCCAGCGTCTTTTGATATTTTAATAAAGGAAAAATAATATTAATATTGTCACACCGGTAATCTTGAAAATTAAGTAGAATTTTAGATTATGTGATGTTTCAATTTCCTTTTTCTTTTAGGGGATCGTAGAGGAATATTTTCTCAGGATAAGGAAGGAAAATCTAGAGAAATTCTGTTACCAAATTTGGTATTTTTTTTTTTTTTTTTTTTTTTTTTTTTGCTTATGGCAAGGCACACTAGGGCTATCTGCCTAAAAGGAGAGCTCCTTTCGTGAAGAATATTTAAAGGGAAAATGGCTCATATACACATTATCTAATTTAAAATTTATCACAATTAACAAACAGCAAATGTAGAAAAAAGTGAATGAATTTGAAACAAAGAATGAAATACATTTCAAATATCACATTTTGTGGAATCCTTTTACTGCATATATATTTTAATCGATATAATGGATATCTGCCGTATGGTTTCCTTTAAAAACATGAGAGTCGTGAGCTATTTCATTATTGAGTTAAAATCAGTTATTTCATCAGTGTTATAAATAGTGTGATAGGCTTGTTCCCGTTCCTTTTACTGCCTCGTACGAAGTAAAAAGGAAGTATTGTAATCGCGAAAAGTTTCAGGCATCATATTTCAAAGAAAATATCCATTTTGACCGCTATCAAATGCAATTTAACAATGTTTTTTGTGTCACATCAGTACGTAAGGACAGAATAAAAGACTTCTTTCCCCAAAAAATATTATAAAACCGATTTAAAATGAATTCCGAAGAGACTTTTTCGTGTGCGTCTGTACGTACGTGCGTACGTACGTATCTCGCATAACTCAAAACGAGTAGCCTCAGAAGATTGAAATTTTGTATATAGGACTGTTATAACATGTGGATGTGCACCTCGTATTTTGGTTGCAATGGGCTGCACCAAACGCATATATATATATATATATATATATATCCACTCTGTTACCCGTCTCAGTGATCTCAGTTTCTTTACACTTATGTTTTTAAATTGTGCATTTTTTGCTTTCAAAATGATTGATTTATGTTGTTCTTATCTTCACGCTAAGGTTTTTATGCCTTCAGTAAATCTGCATGTAATATTTGTAGAGTTATCAAAAATTTAAAAGTTGTTTAAATGCGGCTAAGCCTAATTATTTTTGCGATGGCGTTCATGTTTGTTTACATCTGAAACTTGGCAAAATAGCGGATTAGTTGCCAATCTAGAGAAACTAAGCTTCGCAACAACAAAGATAACGCCTTATTTTATTATTGCGAATTAAATCATGTTTAATCCATTCTGGAATTTATTCGAGAAAATAAGTGTTTAAGATTTACTTCTTAATTTTTAATGTAGATATTTTGAGTGTTTATGTATTTTTGCCTTGTCGGGAAGTGAGAAGTGAATTAATTGAATGAGAAATACTAAATCGTCTGTGAAAATCTGTTTCTTTTTTGTTTTGTTTACTTAATTCCTTTCATACATCATTTTAGATTTTTTTAGATTTACTATAGTATTTGAATAGAATATGTGGCAACGATTAGATAATTCTTCAAATGATATAATTTTTGTACATCCGGGGTCATAATACGAAAGACGTGTAACGCTGTTAAGTGAACCTAACGCCAGAGTGTTGATATGGTAAACGAAGATAGTTAATTTTAAAGAGTGCATTTATTCTATCGTGGTTTGTGCGCTGTCGACGAAGTAGGTTAATTCAATCCGATAAGTTTAAATGAAATAAATATAAGAAAAAGTGCATATAATTTAATATTCCGTACAAGGAAGTCATGTGGTGCACACATAATTTTTTTTTAATTACGTTATTTCGATATGAAGATATACTTAAAATCATCCAAGAAAACTTTATTAATGTCACGGAAATTTAAAATAAATAAATAAATAAATAAAACATGTTTAGCCTTATAAGATGGTATCAGCGTGAAGAGTCTATGCTTGAATAGACATGCATCGTATCAAGAAAACATGTTGAAAGATAAAAGTATTTCCAGTAAAGGCAAATTATTCTTAGATATTCATATACAGTGCATTGAAATTATGACGGAAAACAGATTTTAAACAATGTAATTATCCAAAGTAATCTGTATGTTGAATAGTTTGTGCGATCTCATATGTAAAGGTATTATATGTATATAAATGTATATAAAATAAATTTAAATTGAAGCGTATTTATGGTTTAATAAGCTTTATTATTCAAATTTTTCTCTTCTTACCCTATGTCATCTACGTAACACCTAAGGTACATGTAAATTAAATTTATAAATGCATCTAGAAAGAAGCTTTCTAATAGGATTAGAATTTGAAAGCTGCAAACAAGCAATTACAGGAGTGAATTCTCTCTTATAGGCAATCATGAAGCACATGGAAAGATTTGGTTGCCAAGTAGCTTTTTTTACATCCAATTAAGACTGAGGGTTTTGACAACATGCAATAAGTATATTTACACAATTTAATTTGCTTGTAACATTTTATTAACTTGCGAACTGCACAGAAAATGTTTTAATTTTATATGACTGTATTTGAGAGTGATTTAAAATAACTTATTTTTCTTTTGAATTTATATAATTTTCACCTTTACATAAAAGTATTCTTGTTTAAGTGATATTAATAAACATAAGGAAAAACATATATGACAACTTGACAACTTGTTTCTTGCATACTGCCTTACAAGCTATCTAAACGGATGGAAAATATTCAGAAATGTTAAACATTTATTGTATACGTTAATGTTAAATTTTACGTTTTACTAGATTATAAGTATAAAAACACTTATTCATACTACACTGGATACATTACTATATGTCATTGTTAAAGTTGAAACAAAATATTCACATTTAGTTATCTTCAGATGCTTCTCAAGGAACTGAATAAATTTTAACGAGAATGTATATTTTCTGAAAATATTTTTTTGCTAAATAAATAAAATTTTGAAAAGCGGACGACCGCAAAATATATTATTATTTTATATGGAATAAGCAATGTTACTAGTGATGGTACTCTATATAAATGACTTCTGTGATGTTTTAGAAATATATTTTTAATAACTGATAAAACAGCAGTTTGATTGTACGGTTACTTAGATTTGTATCATAACTTGTGTCGCGTGGTTAATTTTGCATTTTTTTATGATTATGAAAGTAAAAGTGTTTCAATAAAGTTTTATTTTCCCGGCAAAACGTGGATCAAAGCTGCTATCCGCCCCCTTGATCTGCCTCACATCTAGCAATCAGTATTTTTGGAAGACCAAAAACTGAATTTCGAATTATTATTTATTTCATATTTTTGATTGAAGGTGCGCAGTAGCAATACTGTTCAAATAAAACACTTTTGTGTCCAGCGCGCGATAATGCTGTCATTCAGAAGAATGTAAGATACGTTTCAATTTTATTTTGCGAACACGGCTGTGTGAAAGAAGTACGTTACCGTGGCCGGAAAAGAAATACTTTTATCTCCCTCGCACTAGCGTGTTGCCATTCAATAAAGTTAAGATTCTTTGAAATTTAAAATGTTACTAAGTAATGAACTAACCAATAGAAAACATTAATAGGACTTGGTACCTTCTGAATGATTTTTTTTTGAAACTTTCATCTCTACACTTTATGAATAATACTAAGTAGTTTTTTTTATAAGACAAAATGGCAAAATGATTTTAAACTGAAAAAAAAATTTTTTGCTAGTAATTTTTTTAAATTATTTTTTTTTAAATTCAACAATTGAAAATTCTTTCTTTCCCCACAGATTTCAATGTTTTTGCACCAATTTTTTTATTATGTTTATTAGAGTGTTCTTATTAACTTTAAGGATCAATCTTGCAATTAATGGATTAATTTCTGAGAAAAAAATAAAAAGCACATTTTTATATAAAAACTTTAAAAAAATATGACTTCACTTCCAATAATTTTTCTTTTCATTATTTTTCAAAACACAGCTTTTCTTCTATTAAGCATATAACTGAAAAAAATTAAGAAGTAAAAAAAAGAAAAATTGAAGGGGTGTGGCATTTATAAGGCTATCAAAATTTTTAAAAGCCTTTTTATACCATTTATTACCGTCAGATCATTTCAAAATTTCTCTTTGCAGTAAGGGTATTAAGTTATTTTTCCAGAAAAAATTGAAAAATCTGTAATTTCATCGATTTTGGGGTACCAACACAGCGCTTGAGTATATATTTTATACTTTTTAATGTGATACATTTAAATAAATGAATATTAATATCATAGGATATATAATCATATATATTAATTCATAATAGTTTATAATAGGAAATCTTTCCATATACCATCTCCAAGGAACACAAATTGAATTTAAAACCATGAAATAAAAAAAAAATATGTAAATAGCATTTTAAATAGTAAATAGTTAAATAGTAAATAGTAAATAGTTTAAATAGTAATAGTATAAGATATTTCTCTCACTTTCTTAGGGTGCCTTCGTGGTGTAGTGGTTCTGCACGCTGGGCCGGTATTCCAGATGTCCGTGGTTCGATTCCCGGAGAAGGCGGTTGCTAATTTTTCATCTTGCCTGTTTCCGAAAATGCCTAATGTCTCTACAACAGTAGGATTTTAAATAGTTGTGACTTATGGTTTGAATCTAGCAAATAATTTGATACTTACTTGGAAGTAAGATGAAATACTCTCTTAATTTAGTTGCTGTTAATTGATGGTAGATTGGTTTATCCCCTTAATAAGTCGATTAATCTGCGATCAATGACAATAGCTGCTTATTGAGTGTTTAAAATTTACTTTTGGGTTTGGATTTTTGCGATTTAAGACTTTTCTTAGCCGATTTATAAACAAGAAGTTGAAATTACTATTTAAAATGCTATTTACATTCTAAAAAATGTTTTCTTTCATGATTTTAAATTTAATTTGTGTTGCTTAGAGATAATATATGGAAAGATTTCTTATTATAAATTATTATGAATTATTGGTTTATTACTTTGCAGCTTTAGCGCAAATTTCAGGCTTTTTAATTTACTTTTAATTTATTTTGAATTTATAATCATAAATATTAAATATTTTTATTAAATTACACTAGCTGGACGCATTAAAATCATTATATACGCTTCTTTTTGTTGATAATTATTTTAGGACTTTATCCGCGTGAGCGACTAATTATTAAAGAAGTAATTAGCGAATATAAATATATCTATGGCAAACTTCAACTTTCTATCGGGAATTCTAAAAATATGCTGATTTAAATATTTTGAGATTTTGCTGTTGAACTGAATTTTATGTGGCGTAAGTGCGGAGAACATGATATTTGATTAAAAAAGTTAGTAATAAAAAGACAAACAAACACGTTTTTGCCACTTTATTAAAAAACTGAATATTCATATGATGAACTGAGAAAAGACTTATTGAAAATATGTATCCCAAAACTGCATTGGGAAATTGAAACTTATTCTGTTGCGTAACTTTTAAAAGTATTGGGATTTTGGTGTTGAACTGTATATTTTTATATGGTTCACACGCGAATAAAACGATGCCTAATAATGAAGTAAGAAAAGGGGAGTTAGCTTAAATAAGTGCAAGAGCAACGTACTGGTGGACTGCGATCTCATCGAAAGCACAGAAAACCTTAATACATCATTTTGGCCCCGTAAAATCTGCAACCTTTAAGAATTTTCTTTCTGTTTCTTATTTTTTCTGTTTAATTTAAGTCATTTGAAGGTATAAAACACCCGTTGAGTCATCAGCTTTCATTTTCTCAGTATCTCAGTATCTTTTTTCAACAGTATATCTTCCAAACTACATTCCACACAAACACTCATCAAAACGAGCAATACATCGTCATAAGTACAAGAGCATCACATGTAGTACGAATTAATTCTCACATATCTGCTTAAGCATGAATGCTGCAAAGTACTCAACCCCGAAAAATCATCTAACTTATAAAAAGCCACACTCGAAGGTCGGCACCTGTTGACCCCATGGTAGAGAACTGGCACCTCGACTGTTATAAACTAACTATCAATTATATATTTAGTTTATAATTATATAAAATTACATAAGAATTCCTTTACTCTCCAATAATGCAAAATGAAAACTTAAGTTTACTAATTTAAGAAATTAGTATTAAAATGCTTTTTATATTCAATAATTAACATTAGAATGTCATTGCAATAGACAACTATCTTACTATTAAGCAATATTATGTAATTATAATCTAAAAATATAGCATTCATCTTGATAGTGCGGGAAAAAATTATTAATAGGGACACTTTAATTTCATAACCGTAATACGTAAGATCGAGGGCGTGAAATAAGTTGCGATGGGACTAACAGTCAGAAATTAGTGCAATAACATTTTTATACCACATAAAATAGTATCATATTTGGTGGTCATTCACTTTACAACAATTGCTTTCATTTAATAAAAATATATTTGTATAAAATGTCTGTTGTCTTTCAAAATTAGTTAGCACTTAAAAGCATCTGTAGATAAATTAGATGTGACTATTTTATTTTAACAATTGCTTAATAATATAACATCTTTACATTTACGGAAACGAATTTAAAATTTCTTACTTTTATTGCTTAGAAGAATATCTTACATTTCAGTTATGTAATTATTAATATTGTTATTATTGAAAGAGAGATGAAGAAAAATTCTTTGCAAAAAAAAATCTTGGGCATTTAAGTAAGTGTGTATTAAGGCTTCTTTCAATTTGTTAAATTAACTAGTTTAATGTGATAACAAACATTCCAGACTTTAAACACGCTTAAAACTTTAGAACAAGATCTCGTGCAGTTTCGAAATTAGAATTTGATATCTTAATTAATAAGTAAATGCGAAATGATTGTATATTAGGGAAAAAGAACACAGAATAAAAGTGTAAAACTTTTCCTTCGAAGATTTCCTGCTACAAAGAACAAAACAGACCAAAATTGTCATGCACAACGTTTAGCCTAGAGAGATTTATCAATGCTGTAAGAAACATTATAACTATCATGCAAAGCTATGGCTTAATCAATCAAATTCCTGCAAACTATCGGTTTGGAGAAAGGCCGTATCGCAGTATAATGATTCAACTTAACTGTTGTTTATGCACAAAGTAACTTCACCGGTATGCTTTGTGAAAGTTTCCAGAAGGGATAAAAGTATATCTAAACTTAGAAAACAAGTTTTAGTATAAATTTTCAAAAAGATGGTATTTTAAATCTTGGAGAACTATTCATAGGAATTTTTAAAATTTTTAAATTGACCTTATTTTGAGACATGTATGGAATGGATTGAACATATTTTGCTTTAAAGATATATATTTCATCATTCATATTTTAATCCTTGTTAAATATATAATATTTTAATGTTATAAATACATAATTTCGGACACCTTTTTCTTAAGCAGAAATGCTCATTCTTTTCAGAATCGAAATCATAGAATTGTCAGTTATACTGAAATCTCTCAAACCGAATCTTTGCTATTACTTTTATTTGAATGTCTACAACATTTACCAAATATTGGGTGATTGGAAGCAAAGCCGTTTTTAGATGACGCTAATAATGGAAATACATATAATTTTAAACGTGCTAAAGGAATTGTTTGTGTAAAAAAGCGTTTAAATGCTGAAATGAAGATATAATTTATTAGTTCTTAATGCTTATATATGAACACGTTTGTAAGAAGCCAACTCAAACCATCGAAAAATTTATCTGATTTGGCTGCGTTATCACATCAAATTGAGCTTACAGGACAGCATTAAACGTTTGAACACTTCCATACCAAATAGAATTTCTATATGCATCGATGCCCAAGATAAACCTATGCCATATTATAGCTCGTATTGCGATTAATAATGTTCTGATTATTCAGCAATTTTCATGGTTTTTCCGTCTTCTGTTCTATGTTCTTAGTCAAATTAATTGTGATTTAAATCTGTTCTAAGGGAATCGATTTTTATTTCCTTGTAGGAAGTAAAGGAACCACGAAACATTTCGGGTATCATATTTTAACTAAAATATCCATTTAGATGCCCTCGAATACATTTGAACGATATTTTTGAGTGGCTGCTGTACGTACGGACATAATAAAGAAGATTTCTTCCCAATTAAAATTTTAAAATGGATTTAATACGGATTCAGAAGAGATTTTTTTTTCATGACCACTCGACCTACGCATGTTTCTCACATAAATCAAAAACCAATACCGATAGAAATTTGAAATTTTGTATATGGGATCGCTATAGCATGTAGTTGTGCACCCTCCTTTTCCATTGCAATTAGCCCATCAAACGTCTATATATATGTACTAAATACAAAGTCACAAGTAACTTTACATGATTACATGCGGTACTTGACATATTAAATATATAGGACAGACTAAAAACAATCTTAACTATCGAATCAATAACCATAGAGCTCAAATAAAAAAATTCAACGCACAAAAAAATAACACTAAAATTAGTACACCATCACAACTTAATACAGCAGAATTAGAACACTTTAAACACCATGACTTCAACTCTATTCAACTTCAGATACTAGATATAATACCCAATCACAAAACACGAATTTTTCAGGAATCTCTATATATACTAAAACAACGTTCACTTTATCCATATGGACTTAACACTTATATACATAGTCATAGAGATACTTCTAAGAAGTCTATTTTCAGCCAATTTAAACTCTACAGCATCAAAACGCAGAGAGGAAAAAGAGGAAACAAAATAAAAAATAATGCGAGATTTTTATCCACTTTGGATACACTTGCATTGAAAAAACAATTGAAATGTTTTTTTGACTCAGACTGCTTTCCCAAGAAACTTCTCAACTGGTTACACTCCTGTACTAATAAATTCCTTATCAAACTAAAAAAATTCATTCAAGAAAGCTACGACGACATACAAATCATTAAAGACATGATTCTTGATTTTAGTCTTTTCAGACTCTCTAATAGTCTCACTCAACGCAAAATTTATTTTAAAGTCAATTTTCTGCATCCGCAGTTTGACAATATTCATTTCTCAAGAATCATCAGAGATTGTAAAGATTACTTCCCCGCAGTTGACACTATACCAATGATTGCATTTAAATATCAAAGGACCTTAAGCAACTTGCTTACTAACCACCATGAAATAGATGAAACTGCAGAATGACATTGTAAGACACCAATTTACAGCAATTACGTAGATTCTCATCACCAGCACATAATTACTGGCAACCTGAATATCATACAAAACCATCAATTAAAAACACTTATGAGTTATGGTACAAAATTTAGACCAGTCAGAAACATGACTACAAATTACTGTTACAAGACTTTCGAAAACAACATCAACGAATTTATGGTTAAAGCAAGGTATCAACTGAATTTTCCCATAGATACCTTCTTAAAATGGAAAACTGAAATTCTTCAACGCATATCCACAGAAATCAGTCACCTCAAATTTAAAAGTACACTGAACTGGTCACAACTTACATCTGATATTAGTAAATTAAAACAGCTTTTTACTATTACAAAAATAGATAAAGCAACTAATAACTTTAGCATTATATGAAAACAATTCTACAGTAAGATTATTCATAAAGAACTTCTCAACGCAACTACTTATCAATCAGCCAACCTTACAGAAACATCTATAATAAACAGAATTAAAACTTTTCATAAGAAACTCAATATTACTTTCAATGCAAACTACAACAGATTTACTAATCTTTATGCGATTCCCAAATTCCATAAAACACCATTAAAATTTAGATTTATAGCTAATGGAACTAATAATTACAAGAAAAATATAGACTATTATTTTTCAATTCAACTTAATAAAATCTGTAAATTTATTTTCAATGATTGTAATACTAATCATAACTATTGCTGGATCATTCATAATAACACTCCTGTCATTAATACCATTCATACCATTAACATCCAAAACATTAACTGCTATGATTTTGAAAACTTATATACCTCACTTCCTCTAGAAGAAATCTATACCAATCTACTTGATCTACCAAAACTTTTCCCTAATATACTCAATATCATGACTCTTGACAAATGGAAAACCTACCTAAAATGCACACTTTTTCATAACTACATCAAGTTTCAAAATCAACTTTTTAAACAAGTCAGAGGATTGCCAATGGGCTTACATTCCAGCACCTCAATATGTAATATCTTTTTATTTGTCAAAGAATTTAACTTCCAAAAAAATCTACAACCACAAGAGTTAAATTACTACAAACACACCTACAGATTTATTGATGACCTTATTACAATTAATAATTTTGGTAAAATTGAAAACTCCGACATTTATCCGAATTGTCTTAAACTTAATAAAACTAATAATTCACAAAATAGCATAGACTTTCTAGATCTTCAAATCATTAACTACAAAAAAATTTTACTTTTTGACAAAACAAGAAACTTCAATTTCAATACTAACAAATTAATAAATTGGAACTCCAACATATCCAAAAAAGTAATTAACAATACTATAATTAATCAAATACAACGAATTAAGACTATATGCACAGATACAATAGATTTACAACGCGAAATTTTGATCCTTATCAAAATTCTCAAAAATAATCTAATTCCCTTTCAATTTATCAACCATTGCCTTAAAAGAGCAGGCGTTAAATACTCACTCTAAATCATTTAACTGATAGGGATATGATAATTTATTCCTAAACCTGAGAAGGCGGTATAAGTTGGATGACTGTCAGTTGAAAGATTTGTATATAGTGTAATTACTCAATTGTATATATTGTAAAAAGCTAATTGTCTTCAGACATATACTGTTACTAAAAAAATGGGCCTATTTCCTGCCTTTAGACTATCTACTAGCTCTTGGATAGCGAAAATGACTTTTTCCTTTCTTAAATTCTTAATCATTGCGACACGACAATTAGCCAGAAATTAATTAATTTCCATTCACTAGTATTTTTTAAAAAATCTTAACAGACGGTCTCTCTCAGATAAGAACTCCACAAAATACATTCCTCAAGAATTCCAAGTCCCACCCACTACCATAAATTTCTTCACCCAAGTCTTACCGACTGATATAATTCAAAGCCCCTACTGCCGCTAAGAATTTTCGGACACCCTACACTTCTGAGTCAGACACGAAGAGAAACACATTGCCGACTCCCCCACTAGAAAGAATGTAAGTTACTTAATACCTTTCTGGCCTTTATATCTTCATGTACATTCACTAATCTTATTTATATTAATTTCTATTTTATTTTAATATTATTTTTATGTTCTCTTTGATTTGTTTTTACAAAATTTGCATTATTTATCTTTTTTATAATCTTCTATGTTTATTTCAACCTTACTTTGATTTCGATTGCATAATGACAATTTCCAATGTTTAATTTCTACAAATAATATAGTTCTCAAATACATAAAGATGATAGTGTCGGGGACGATTACTCGAGTTTTACAGGATTTCTCTACAGTAATTAATTTTTACTCCAAATTGAATTGACTAAAATGCTACATGAGAATAAGTTCTTTGAGTAACAACTATTCGCGGAAATATTTGGCCTGACTAGAATTGCCGATTTGGCTTTAACTTATAACTCGAGTAAAGACGAAACACTTTCATATTTACGTATTTTTATCAATTATTGATCATTGAACGGGAGTTGGTTTGTTCCCCTTGAAAAGTCAGCTAATTTCCGGTCAATGACAATAATTACATGTTTTAATTTTTACTATTGTAATATTATTCTTCGTGATGATTTAACTCCAGTCCCCGTTAAAACATTATTAACATTTTGCTTTCAAATTAACTTACCAATATGGATGCACACTTTTAAAATAATTCTACTTTAATTAAACTTAGGAGATAATATAATCAATTAATCAATACTGTTTAGGAAATAAATTATTATTAACTAACTTTGCAGCAATTGCGCAAGTAATAATAACTTGTATTCGCACTAAATGGATTTAAGTTCATACAACATTTGATATGCTAAATAGCAGCTATTAGCGCTATTTATCTCTTACCTAATGTACCCACTTTATATATTATCTCCAACCTTTTTAAGTTTTAAAGTTCTTATACAAAAACTTTACTGTATTGAAGGTTAGCAACCTCCTTACTTTTATATCTTGCTAGTTTAACTAATATTGAAATCACTAAATGTCATTCCACTAGATGACAAACTTGAAAATTTAACGCCATGCCTGCTACAGGTAAACCCAAAAAACAATTTCTATGAAAAACATTTAACTGTATTTACATGATTACATGCGGTACTTGACATATTAAATATATAGGACAGACTAAAAACAATCTTAACTATCGAATCAATAACCATAGAGCTCAAATAAAAAAATTCAACGCACAAAAAAATAACACTAAAATTAGTACACCATCACAACTTAATACAGCAGAATTAGTTTTTACTCCAAATTGAATTGACTAAAATGCTACATGAGAATAAGTTCTTTGAGTATTAGATTATTCTTTGAGATATAGCACAGGACGGATAACTTTAAACACCATGACTTCAACTCTATTCAACTTCAGATACTAGATATAATACCCATAAACAAAACACGAATTTTTCAGGAATCTCTATATATACTAAAACAACGTTCACTTTATCCATATGGACTTAACACTTATATACATAGTCATAGAGATACTTCTAAGAAGTCTATTTTCAGCCAATTTAAACTCTACAGCATCAAAACGCAGAGAGGAAAAAGAGGAAACAAAATAAAAAATAATGCGAGATTTTTATCCACTTTGGATACACTTGCATTGAAAAAACAATTGAAATGTTTTTTTGACTCAGACTGCTTTCCCAAGAAACTTCTCAACTGGTTACACTCCTGTACTAATAAATTCCTTATCAAACTAAAAAAATTCATTCAAGAAAGCTACGACGACATACAAATCATTAAAGACATGATTCTTGATTTTAGTCTTTTCAGACTCTCTAATAGTCTCACTCAACGCAAAATTTATTTTAAAGTCAATTTTCTGCATCCGCAGTTTGACAATATTCATTTCTCAAGAATCATCAGAGATTGTAAAGATTACTTCCCCGCAGTTGACACTATACCAATGATTGCATTTAAATATCAAAGGACCTTAAGCAACTTGCTTACTAACCACCATGAAATAGATGAAACTGCAGAATGACATTGTAAGACACCAATTTACAGCAATTACGTAGATTCTCATCACCAGCACATAATTACTGGCAACCTGAATATCATACAAAACCATCAATTAAAAACACTTATGAGTTATGGTACAAAATTTAGACCAGTCAGAAACATGACTACAAATTACTGTTACAAGACTTTCGAAAACAACATCAACGAATTTATGGTTAAAGCAAGGTATCAACTGAATTTTCCCATAGATACCTTCTTAAAATGGAAAACTGAAATTCTTCAACGCATATCCACAGAAATCAGTCACCTCAAATTTAAAAGTACACTGAACTGGTCACAACTTACATCTGATATTAGTAAATTAAAACAGCTTTTTACTATTACAAAAATAGATAAAGCAACTAATAACTTTAGCATTATATGAAAACAATTCTACAGTAAGATTATTCATAAAGAACTTCTCAACGCAACTACTTATCAATCAGCCAACCTTACAGAAACATCTATAATAAACAGAATTAAAACTTTTCATAAGAAACTCAATATTACTTTCAATGCAAACTACAACAGATTTACTAATCTTTATGCGATTCCCAAATTCCATAAAACACCATTAAAATTTAGATTTATAGCTAATGGAACTAATAATTACAAGAAAAATATAGACTATTATTTTTCAATTCAACTTAATAAAATCTGTAAATTTATTTTCAATGATTGTAATACTAATCATAACTATTGCTGGATCATTCATAATAACACTCCTGTCATTAATACCATTCATACCATTAACATCCAAAACATTAACTGCTATGATTTTGAAAACTTATATACCTCACTTCCTCTAGAAGAAATCTATACCAATCTACTTGATCTACCAAAACTTTTCCCTAATATACTCAATATCATGACTCTTGACAAATGGAAAACCTACCTAAAATGCACACTTTTTCATAACTACATCAAGTTTCAAAATCAACTTTTTAAACAAGTCAGAGGATTGCCAATGGGCTTACATTCCAGCACCTCAATATGTAATATCTTTTTATTTGTCAAAGAATTTAACTTCCAAAAAAATCTACAACCACAAGAGTTAAATTACTACAAACACACCTACAGATTTATTGATGACCTTATTACAATTAATAATTTTGGTAAAATTGAAAACTCCGACATTTATCCGAATTGTCTTAAACTTAATAAAACTAATAATTCACAAAATAGCATAGACTTTCTAGATCTTCAAATCATTAACTACAAAAAAATTTTACTTTTTGACAAAACAAGAAACTTCAATTTCAATACTAACAAATTAATAAATTGGAACTCCAACATATCCAAAAAAGTAATTAACAATACTATAATTAATCAAATACAACGAATTAAGACTATATGCACAGATACAATAGATTTACAACGCGAAATTTTGATCCTTATCAAAATTCTCAAAAATAATCTAATTCCCTTTCAATTTATCAACCATTGCCTTAAAAGAGCAGGCGTTAAATACTCACTCTAAATCATTTAACTGATAGGGATATGATAATTTATTCCTAAACCTGAGAAGGCGGTATAAGTTGGATGACTGTCAGTTGAAAGATTTGTATATAGTGTAATTACTCAATTGTATATATTGTAAAAAGCTAATTGTCTTCAGACATATACTGTTACTAAAAAAATGGGCCTATTTCCTGCCTTTAGACTATCTACTAGCTCTTGGATAGCGAAAATGACTTTTTCCTTTCTTAAATTCTTAATCATTGCGACACGACAATTAGCCAGAAATTAATTAATTTCCATTCACTAGTATTTTTTAAAAAATCTTAACAGACGGTCTCTCTCAGATAAGAACTCCACAAAATACATTCCTCAAGAATTCCAAGTCCCACCCACTACCATAAATTTCTTCACCCAAGTCTTACCGACTGATATAATTCAAAGCCCCTACTGCCGCTAAGAATTTTCGGACACCCTACACTTCTGAGTCAGACACGAAGAGAAACACATTGCCGACTCCCCCACTAGAAAGAATGTAAGTTACTTAATACCTTTCTGGCCTTTATATCTTCATGTACATTCACTAATCTTATTTATATTAATTTCTATTTTATTTTAATATTATTTTTATGTTCTCTTTGATTTGTTTTTACAAAATTTGCATTATTTATCTTTTTTATAATCTTCTATGTTTATTTCAACCTTACTTTGATTTCGATTGCATAATGACAATTTCCAATGTTTAATTTCTACAAATAATATAGTTCTCAAATACATAAAGATGATAGTGTCGGGGACGATTACTCGAGTTTTACAGGATTTCTCTACAGTAATTAATTTTTACTCCAAATTGAATTGACTAAAATGCTACATGAGAATAAGTTCTTTGAGTAACAACTATTCGCGGAAATATTTGGCCTGACTAGAATTGCCGATTTGGCTTTAACTTATAACTCGAGTAAAGACGAAACACTTTCATATTTACGTATTTTTATCAATTATTGATCATTGAACGGGAGTTGGTTTGTTCCCCTTGAAAAGTCAGCTAATTTCCGGTCAATGACAATAATTACATGTTTTAATTTTTACTATTGTAATATTATTCTTCGTGATGATTTAACTCCAGTCCCCGTTAAAACATTATTAACATTTTGCTTTCAAATTAACTTACCAATATGGATGCACACTTTTAAAATAATTCTACTTTAATTAAACTTAGGAGATAATATAATCAATTAATCAATACTGTTTAGGAAATAAATTATTATTAACTAACTTTGCAGCAATTGCGCAAGTAATAATAACTTGTATTCGCACTAAATGGATTTAAGTTCATACAACATTTGATATGCTAAATAGCAGCTATTAGCGCTATTTATCTCTTACCTAATGTACCCACTTTATATATTATCTCCAACCTTTTTAAGTTTTAAAGTTCTTATACAAAAACTTTACTGTATTGAAGGTTAGCAACCTCCTTACTTTTATATCTTGCTAGTTTAACTAATATTGAAATCACTAAATGTCATTCCACTAGATGACAAACTTGAAAATTTAACGCCATGCCTGCTACAGGTAAACCCAAAAAACAATTTCTATGAAAAACATTTAACTGTATTTACATGATTACATGCGGTACTTGACATATTAAATATATAGGACAGACTAAAAACAATCTTAACTATCGAATCAATAACCATAGAGCTCAAATAAAAAAATTCAACGCACAAAAAAATAACACTAAAATTAGTACACCATCACAACTTAATACAGCAGAATTAGTTTTTACTCCAAATTGAATTGACTAAAATGCTACATGAGAATAAGTTCTTTGAGTATTAGATTATTCTTTGAGATATAGCACAGGACGGATAACTTTAAACACCATGACTTCAACTCTATTCAACTTCAGATACTAGATATAATACCCATAAACAAAACACGAATTTTTCAGGAATCTCTATATATACTAAAACAACGTTCACTTTATCCATATGGACTTAACACTTATATACATAGTCATAGAGATACTTCTAAGAAGTCTATTTTCAGCCAATTTAAACTCTACAGCATCAAAACGCAGAGAGGAAAAAGAGGAAACAAAATAAAAAATAATGCGAGATTTTTATCCACTTTGGATACACTTGCATTGAAAAAACAATTGAAATGTTTTTTTGACTCAGACTGCTTTCCCAAGAAACTTCTCAACTGGTTACACTCCTGTACTAATAAATTCCTTATCAAACTAAAAAAATTCATTCAAGAAAGCTACGACGACATACAAATCATTAAAGACATGATTCTTGATTTTAGTCTTTTCAGACTCTCTAATAGTCTCACTCAACGCAAAATTTATTTTAAAGTCAATTTTCTGCATCCGCAGTTTGACAATATTCATTTCTCAAGAATCATCATAGATTGTAAAGATTACTTCCCCGCAGTTGACACTATACCAATGATTGCATTTAAATATCAAAGGACCTTAAGCAACTTGCTTACTAACCACCATGAAATAGATGAAACTGCAGAATGACATTGTAAGACACCAATTTACAGCAATTACGTAGATTCTCATCACCAGCACATAATTACTGGCAACCTGAATATCATACAAAACCATCAATTAAAAACACTTATGAGTTATGGTACAAAATTTAGACCAGTCAGAAACATGACTACAAATTACTGTTACAAGACTTTCGAAAACAACATCAACGAATTTATGGTTAAAGCAAGGTATCAACTGAATTTTCCCATAGATACCTTCTTAAAATGGAAAACTGAAATTCTTCAACGCATATCCACAGAAATCAGTCACCTCAAATTTAAAAGTACACTGAACTGGTCACAACTTACATCTGATATTAGTAAATTAAAACAGCTTTTTACTATTACAAAAATAGATAAAGCAACTAATAACTTTAGCATTATATGAAAACAATTCTACAGTAAGATTATTCATAAAGAACTTCTCAACGCAACTACTTATCAATCAGCCAACCTTACAGAAACATCTATAATAAACAGAATTAAAACTTTTCATAAGAAACTCAATATTACTTTCAATGCAAACTACAACAGATTTACTAATCTTTATGCGATTCCCAAATTCCATAAAACACCATTAAAATTTAGATTTATAGCTAATGGAACTAATAATTACAAGAAAAATATAGACTATTATTTTTCAATTCAACTTAATAAAATCTGTAAATTTATTTTCAATGATTGTAATACTAATCATAACTATTGCTGGATCATTCATAATAACACTCCTGTCATTAATACCATTCATACCATTAACATCCAAAACATTAACTGCTATGATTTTGAAAACTTATATACCTCACTTCCTCTAGAAGAAATCTATACCAATCTACTTGATCTACCAAAACTTTTCCCTAATATACTCAATATCATGACTCTTGACAAATGGAAAACCTACCTAAAATGCACACTTTTTCATAACTACATCAAGTTTCAAAATCAACTTTTTAAACAAGTCAGAGGATTGCCAATGGGCTTACATTCCAGCACCTCAATATGTAATATCTTTTTATTTGTCAAAGAATTTAACTTCCAAAAAAATCTACAACCACAAGAGTTAAATTACTACAAACACACCTACAGATTTATTGATGACCTTATTACAATTAATAATTTTGGTAAAATTGAAAACTCCGACATTTATCCGAATTGTCTTAAACTTAATAAAACTAATAATTCACAAAATAGCATAGACTTTCTAGATCTTCAAATCATTAACTACAAAAAAATTTTACTTTTTGACAAAACAAGAAACTTCAATTTCAATACTAACAAATTAATAAATTGGAACTCCAACATATCCAAAAAAGTAATTAACAATACTATAATTAATCAAATACAACGAATTAAGACTATATGCACAGATACAATAGATTTACAACGCGAAATTTTGATCCTTATCAAAATTCTCAAAAATAATCTAATTCCCTTTCAATTTATCAACCATTGCCTTAAAAGAGCAGGCGTTAAATACTCACTCTAAATCATTTAACTGATAGGGATATGATAATTTATTCCTAAACCTGAGAAGGCGGTATAAGTTGGATGACTGTCAGTTGAAAGATTTGTATATAGTGTAATTACTCAATTGTATATATTGTAAAAAGCTAATTGTCTTCAGACATATACTGTTACTAAAAAAATGGGCCTATTTCCTGCCTTTAGACTATCTACTAGCTCTTGGATAGCGAAAATGACTTTTTCCTTTCTTAAATTCTTAATCATTGCGACACGACAATTAGCCAGAAATTAATTAATTTCCATTCACTAGTATTTTTTAAAAAATCTTAACAGACGGTCTCTCTCAGATAAGAACTCCACAAAATACATTCCTCAAGAATTCCAAGTCCCACCCACTACCATAAATTTCTTCACCCAAGTCTTACCGACTGATATAATTCAAAGCCCCTACTGCCGCTAAGAATTTTCGGACACCCTACACTTCTGAGTCAGACACGAAGAGAAACACATTGCCGACTCCCCCACTAGAAAGAATGTAAGTTACTTAATACCTTTCTGGCCTTTATATCTTCATGTACATTCACTAATCTTATTTATATTAATTTCTATTTTATTTTAATATTATTTTTATGTTCTCTTTGATTTGTTTTTACAAAATTTGCATTATTTATCTTTTTTATAATCTTCTATGTTTATTTCAACCTTACTTTGATTTCGATTGCATAATGACAATTTCCAATGTTTAATTTCTACAAATAATATAGTTCTCAAATACATAAAGATGATAGTGTCGGGGACGATTACTCGAGTTTTACAGGATTTCTCTACAGTAATTAATTTTTACTCCAAATTGAATTGACTAAAATGCTACATGAGAATAAGTTCTTTGAGTAACAACTATTCGCGGAAATATTTGGCCTGACTAGAATTGCCGATTTGGCTTTAACTTATAACTCGAGTAAAGACGAAACACTTTCATATTTACGTATTTTTATCAATTATTGATCATTGAACGGGAGTTGGTTTGTTCCCCTTGAAAAGTCAGCTAATTTCCGGTCAATGACAATAATTACATGTTTTAATTTTTACTATTGTAATATTATTCTTCGTGATGATTTAACTCCAGTCCCCGTTAAAACATTATTAACATTTTGCTTTCAAATTAACTTACCAATATGGATGCACACTTTTAAAATAATTCTACTTTAATTAAACTTAGGAGATAATATAATCAATTAATCAATACTGTTTAGGAAATAAATTATTATTAACTAACTTTGCAGCAATTGCGCAAGTAATAATAACTTGTATTCGCACTAAATGGATTTAAGTTCATACAACATTTGATATGCTAAATAGCAGCTATTAGCGCTATTTATCTCTTACCTAATGTACCCACTTTATATATTATCTCCAACCTTTTTAAGTTTTAAAGTTCTTATACAAAAACTTTACTGTATTGAAGGTTAGCAACCTCCTTACTTTTATATCTTGCTAGTTTAACTAATATTGAAATCACTAAATGTCATTCCACTAGATGACAAACTTGAAAATTTAACGCCATGCCTGCTACAGGTAAACCCAAAAAACAATTTCTATGAAAAACATTTAACTGTATTTACATGATTACATGCGGTACTTGACATATTAAATATATAGGACAGACTAAAAACAATCTTAACTATCGAATCAATAACCATAGAGCTCAAATAAAAAAATTCAACGCACAAAAAAATAACACTAAAATTAGTACACCATCACAACTTAATACAGCAGAATTAGTTTTTACTCCAAATTGAATTGACTAAAATGCTACATGAGAATAAGTTCTTTGAGTATTAGATTATTCTTTGAGATATAGCACAGGACGGATAACTTTAAACACCATGACTTCAACTCTATTCAACTTCAGATACTAGATATAATACCCATAAACAAAACACGAATTTTTCAGGAATCTCTATATATACTAAAACAACGTTCACTTTATCCATATGGACTTAACACTTATATACATAGTCATAGAGATACTTCTAAGAAGTCTATTTTCAGCCAATTTAAACTCTACAGCATCAAAACGCAGAGAGGAAAAAGAGGAAACAAAATAAAAAATAATGCGAGATTTTTATCCACTTTGGATACACTTGCATTGAAAAAACAATTGAAATGTTTTTTTGACTCAGACTGCTTTCCCAAGAAACTTCTCAACTGGTTACACTCCTGTACTAATAAATTCCTTATCAAACTAAAAAAATTCATTCAAGAAAGCTACGACGACATACAAATCATTAAAGACATGATTCTTGATTTTAGTCTTTTCAGACTCTCTAATAGTCTCACTCAACGCAAAATTTATTTTAAAGTCAATTTTCTGCATCCGCAGTTTGACAATATTCATTTCTCAAGAATCATCAGAGATTGTAAAGATTACTTCCCCGCAGTTGACACTATACCAATGATTGCATTTAAATATCAAAGGACCTTAAGCAACTTGCTTACTAACCACCATGAAATAGATGAAACTGCAGAATGACATTGTAAGACACCAATTTACAGCAATTACGTAGATTCTCATCACCAGCACATAATTACTGGCAACCTGAATATCATACAAAACCATCAATTAAAAACACTTATGAGTTATGGTACAAAATTTAGACCAGTCAGAAACATGACTACAAATTACTGTTACAAGACTTTCGAAAACAACATCAACGAATTTATGGTTAAAGCAAGGTATCAACTGAATTTTCCCATAGATACCTTCTTAAAATGGAAAACTGAAATTCTTCAACGCATATCCACAGAAATCAGTCACCTCAAATTTAAAAGTACACTGAAC
Source organism: Stegodyphus dumicola (assembly GCF_044657685.1). Lineage (NCBI taxonomy): Eukaryota > Metazoa > Arthropoda > Arachnida > Araneae > Eresidae > Stegodyphus > Stegodyphus dumicola. The sequence continues at coordinate 88,271,500 of NC_140772.1, read as the reverse complement.
TGGTCACAACTTACATCTGATATTAGTAAATTAAAACAGCTTTTTACTATTACAAAAATAGATAAAGCAACTAATAACTTTAGCATTATATGAAAACAATTCTACAGTAAGATTATTCATAAAGAACTTCTCAACGCAACTACTTATCAATCAGCCAACCTTACAGAAACATCTATAATAAACAGAATTAAAACTTTTCATAAGAAACTCAATATTACTTTCAATGCAAACTACAACAGATTTACTAATCTTTATGCGATTCCCAAATTCCATAAAACACCATTAAAATTTAGATTTATAGCTAATGGAACTAATAATTACAAGAAAAATATAGACTATTATTTTTCAATTCAACTTAATAAAATCTGTAAATTTATTTTCAATGATTGTAATACTAATCATAACTATTGCTGGATCATTCATAATAACACTCCTGTCATTAATACCATTCATACCATTAACATCCAAAACATTAACTGCTATGATTTTGAAAACTTATATACCTCACTTCCTCTAGAAGAAATCTATACCAATCTACTTGATCTACCAAAACTTTTCCCTAATATACTCAATATCATGACTCTTGACAAATGGAAAACCTACCTAAAATGCACACTTTTTCATAACTACATCAAGTTTCAAAATCAACTTTTTAAACAAGTCAGAGGATTGCCAATGGGCTTACATTCCAGCACCTCAATATGTAATATCTTTTTATTTGTCAAAGAATTTAACTTCCAAAAAAATCTACAACCACAAGAGTTAAATTACTACAAACACACCTACAGATTTATTGATGACCTTATTACAATTAATAATTTTGGTAAAATTGAAAACTCCGACATTTATCCGAATTGTCTTAAACTTAATAAAACTAATAATTCACAAAATAGCATAGACTTTCTAGATCTTCAAATCATTAACTACAAAAAAATTTTACTTTTTGACAAAACAAGAAACTTCAATTTCAATACTAACAAATTAATAAATTGGAACTCCAACATATCCAAAAAAGTAATTAACAATACTATAATTAATCAAATACAACGAATTAAGACTATATGCACAGATACAATAGATTTACAACGCGAAATTTTGATCCTTATCAAAATTCTCAAAAATAATCTAATTCCCTTTCAATTTATCAACCATTGCCTTAAAAGAGCAGGCGTTAAATACTCACTCTAAATCATTTAACTGATAGGGATATGATAATTTATTCCTAAACCTGAGAAGGCGGTATAAGTTGGATGACTGTCAGTTGAAAGATTTGTATATAGTGTAATTACTCAATTGTATATATTGTAAAAAGCTAATTGTCTTCAGACATATACTGTTACTAAAAAAATGGGCCTATTTCCTGCCTTTAGACTATCTACTAGCTCTTGGATAGCGAAAATGACTTTTTCCTTTCTTAAATTCTTAATCATTGCGACACGACAATTAGCCAGAAATTAATTAATTTCCATTCACTAGTATTTTTTAAAAAATCTTAACAGACGGTCTCTCTCAGATAAGAACTCCACAAAATACATTCCTCAAGAATTCCAAGTCCCACCCACTACCATAAATTTCTTCACCCAAGTCTTACCGACTGATATAATTCAAAGCCCCTACTGCCGCTAAGAATTTTCGGACACCCTACACTTCTGAGTCAGACACGAAGAGAAACACATTGCCGACTCCCCCACTAGAAAGAATGTAAGTTACTTAATACCTTTCTGGCCTTTATATCTTCATGTACATTCACTAATCTTATTTATATTAATTTCTATTTTATTTTAATATTATTTTTATGTTCTCTTTGATTTGTTTTTACAAAATTTGCATTATTTATCTTTTTTATAATCTTCTATGTTTATTTCAACCTTACTTTGATTTCGATTGCATAATGACAATTTCCAATGTTTAATTTCTACAAATAATATAGTTCTCAAATACATAAAGATGATAGTGTCGGGGACGATTACTCGAGTTTTACAGGATTTCTCTACAGTAATTAATTTTTACTCCAAATTGAATTGACTAAAATGCTACATGAGAATAAGTTCTTTGAGTAACAACTATTCGCGGAAATATTTGGCCTGACTAGAATTGCCGATTTGGCTTTAACTTATAACTCGAGTAAAGACGAAACACTTTCATATTTACGTATTTTTATCAATTATTGATCATTGAACGGGAGTTGGTTTGTTCCCCTTGAAAAGTCAGCTAATTTCCGGTCAATGACAATAATTACATGTTTTAATTTTTACTATTGTAATATTATTCTTCGTGATGATTTAACTCCAGTCCCCGTTAAAACATTATTAACATTTTGCTTTCAAATTAACTTACCAATATGGATGCACACTTTTAAAATAATTCTACTTTAATTAAACTTAGGAGATAATATAATCAATTAATCAATACTGTTTAGGAAATAAATTATTATTAACTAACTTTGCAGCAATTGCGCAAGTAATAATAACTTGTATTCGCACTAAATGGATTTAAGTTCATACAACATTTGATATGCTAAATAGCAGCTATTAGCGCTATTTATCTCTTACCTAATGTACCCACTTTATATATTATCTCCAACCTTTTTAAGTTTTAAAGTTCTTATACAAAAACTTTACTGTATTGAAGGTTAGCAACCTCCTTACTTTTATATCTTGCTAGTTTAACTAATATTGAAATCACTAAATGTCATTCCACTAGATGACAAACTTGAAAATTTAACGCCATGCCTGCTACAGGTAAACCCAAAAAACAATTTCTATGAAAAACATTTAACTGTATTTACATGATTACATGCGGTACTTGACATATTAAATATATAGGACAGACTAAAAACAATCTTAACTATCGAATCAATAACCATAGAGCTCAAATAAAAAAATTCAACGCACAAAAAAATAACACTAAAATTAGTACACCATCACAACTTAATACAGCAGAATTAGTTTTTACTCCAAATTGAATTGACTAAAATGCTACATGAGAATAAGTTCTTTGAGTATTAGATTATTCTTTGAGATATAGCACAGGACGGATAACTTTAAACACCATGACTTCAACTCTATTCAACTTCAGATACTAGATATAATACCCATAAACAAAACACGAATTTTTCAGGAATCTCTATATATACTAAAACAACGTTCACTTTATCCATATGGACTTAACACTTATATACATAGTCATAGAGATACTTCTAAGAAGTCTATTTTCAGCCAATTTAAACTCTACAGCATCAAAACGCAGAGAGGAAAAAGAGGAAACAAAATAAAAAATAATGCGAGATTTTTATCCACTTTGGATACACTTGCATTGAAAAAACAATTGAAATGTTTTTTTGACTCAGACTGCTTTCCCAAGAAACTTCTCAACTGGTTACACTCCTGTACTAATAAATTCCTTATCAAACTAAAAAAATTCATTCAAGAAAGCTACGACGACATACAAATCATTAAAGACATGATTCTTGATTTTAGTCTTTTCAGACTCTCTAATAGTCTCACTCAACGCAAAATTTATTTTAAAGTCAATTTTCTGCATCCGCAGTTTGACAATATTCATTTCTCAAGAATCATCAGAGATTGTAAAGATTACTTCCCCGCAGTTGACACTATACCAATGATTGCATTTAAATATCAAAGGACCTTAAGCAACTTGCTTACTAACCACCATGAAATAGATGAAACTGCAGAATGACATTGTAAGACACCAATTTACAGCAATTACGTAGATTCTCATCACCAGCACATAATTACTGGCAACCTGAATATCATACAAAACCATCAATTAAAAACACTTATGAGTTATGGTACAAAATTTAGACCAGTCAGAAACATGACTACAAATTACTGTTACAAGACTTTCGAAAACAACATCAACGAATTTATGGTTAAAGCAAGGTATCAACTGAATTTTCCCATAGATACCTTCTTAAAATGGAAAACTGAAATTCTTCAACGCATATCCACAGAAATCAGTCACCTCAAATTTAAAAGTACACTGAACTGGTCACAACTTACATCTGATATTAGTAAATTAAAACAGCTTTTTACTATTACAAAAATAGATAAAGCAACTAATAACTTTAGCATTATATGAAAACAATTCTACAGTAAGATTATTCATAAAGAACTTCTCAACGCAACTACTTATCAATCAGCCAACCTTACAGAAACATCTATAATAAACAGAATTAAAACTTTTCATAAGAAACTCAATATTACTTTCAATGCAAACTACAACAGATTTACTAATCTTTATGCGATTCCCAAATTCCATAAAACACCATTAAAATTTAGATTTATAGCTAATGGAACTAATAATTACAAGAAAAATATAGACTATTATTTTTCAATTCAACTTAATAAAATCTGTAAATTTATTTTCAATGATTGTAATACTAATCATAACTATTGCTGGATCATTCATAATAACACTCCTGTCATTAATACCATTCATACCATTAACATCCAAAACATTAACTGCTATGATTTTGAAAACTTATATACCTCACTTCCTCTAGAAGAAATCTATACCAATCTACTTGATCTACCAAAACTTTTCCCTAATATACTCAATATCATGACTCTTGACAAATGGAAAACCTACCTAAAATGCACACTTTTTCATAACTACATCAAGTTTCAAAATCAACTTTTTAAACAAGTCAGAGGATTGCCAATGGGCTTACATTCCAGCACCTCAATATGTAATATCTTTTTATTTGTCAAAGAATTTAACTTCCAAAAAAATCTACAACCACAAGAGTTAAATTACTACAAACACACCTACAGATTTATTGATGACCTTATTACAATTAATAATTTTGGTAAAATTGAAAACTCCGACATTTATCCGAATTGTCTTAAACTTAATAAAACTAATAATTCACAAAATAGCATAGACTTTCTAGATCTTCAAATCATTAACTACAAAAAAATTTTACTTTTTGACAAAACAAGAAACTTCAATTTCAATACTAACAAATTAATAAATTGGAACTCCAACATATCCAAAAAAGTAATTAACAATACTATAATTAATCAAATACAACGAATTAAGACTATATGCACAGATACAATAGATTTACAACGCGAAATTTTGATCCTTATCAAAATTCTCAAAAATAATCTAATTCCCTTTCAATTTATCAACCATTGCCTTAAAAGAGCAGGCGTTAAATACTCACTCTAAATCATTTAACTGATAGGGATATGATAATTTATTCCTAAACCTGAGAAGGCGGTATAAGTTGGATGACTGTCAGTTGAAAGATTTGTATATAGTGTAATTACTCAATTGTATATATTGTAAAAAGCTAATTGTCTTCAGACATATACTGTTACTAAAAAAATGGGCCTATTTCCTGCCTTTAGACTATCTACTAGCTCTTGGATAGCGAAAATGACTTTTTCCTTTCTTAAATTCTTAATCATTGCGACACGACAATTAGCCAGAAATTAATTAATTTCCATTCACTAGTATTTTTTAAAAAATCTTAACAGACGGTCTCTCTCAGATAAGAACTCCACAAAATACATTCCTCAAGAATTCCAAGTCCCACCCACTACCATAAATTTCTTCACCCAAGTCTTACCGACTGATATAATTCAAAGCCCCTACTGCCGCTAAGAATTTTCGGACACCCTACACTTCTGAGTCAGACACGAAGAGAAACACATTGCCGACTCCCCCACTAGAAAGAATGTAAGTTACTTAATACCTTTCTGGCCTTTATATCTTCATGTACATTCACTAATCTTATTTATATTAATTTCTATTTTATTTTAATATTATTTTTATGTTCTCTTTGATTTGTTTTTACAAAATTTGCATTATTTATCTTTTTTATAATCTTCTATGTTTATTTCAACCTTACTTTGATTTCGATTGCATAATGACAATTTCCAATGTTTAATTTCTACAAATAATATAGTTCTCAAATACATAAAGATGATAGTGTCGGGGACGATTACTCGAGTTTTACAGGATTTCTCTACAGTAATTAATTTTTACTCCAAATTGAATTGACTAAAATGCTACATGAGAATAAGTTCTTTGAGTAACAACTATTCGCGGAAATATTTGGCCTGACTAGAATTGCCGATTTGGCTTTAACTTATAACTCGAGTAAAGACGAAACACTTTCATATTTACGTATTTTTATCAATTATTGATCATTGAACGGGAGTTGGTTTGTTCCCCTTGAAAAGTCAGCTAATTTCCGGTCAATGACAATAATTACATGTTTTAATTTTTACTATTGTAATATTATTCTTCGTGATGATTTAACTCCAGTCCCCGTTAAAACATTATTAACATTTTGCTTTCAAATTAACTTACCAATATGGATGCACACTTTTAAAATAATTCTACTTTAATTAAACTTAGGAGATAATATAATCAATTAATCAATACTGTTTAGGAAATAAATTATTATTAACTAACTTTGCAGCAATTGCGCAAGTAATAATAACTTGTATTCGCACTAAATGGATTTAAGTTCATACAACATTTGATATGCTAAATAGCAGCTATTAGCGCTATTTATCTCTTACCTAATGTACCCACTTTATATATTATCTCCAACCTTTTTAAGTTTTAAAGTTCTTATACAAAAACTTTACTGTATTGAAGGTTAGCAACCTCCTTACTTTTATATCTTGCTAGTTTAACTAATATTGAAATCACTAAATGTCATTCCACTAGATGACAAACTTGAAAATTTAACGCCATGCCTGCTACAGGTAAACCCAAAAAACAATTTCTATGAAAAACATTTAACTGTATTTACATGATTACATGCGGTACTTGACATATTAAATATATAGGACAGACTAAAAACAATCTTAACTATCGAATCAATAACCATAGAGCTCAAATAAAAAAATTCAACGCACAAAAAAATAACACTAAAATTAGTACACCATCACAACTTAATACAGCAGAATTAGTTTTTACTCCAAATTGAATTGACTAAAATGCTACATGAGAATAAGTTCTTTGAGTATTAGATTATTCTTTGAGATATAGCACAGGACGGATAACTTTAAACACCATGACTTCAACTCTATTCAACTTCAGATACTAGATATAATACCCATAAACAAAACACGAATTTTTCAGGAATCTCTATATATACTAAAACAACGTTCACTTTATCCATATGGACTTAACACTTATATACATAGTCATAGAGATACTTCTAAGAAGTCTATTTTCAGCCAATTTAAACTCTACAGCATCAAAACGCAGAGAGGAAAAAGAGGAAACAAAATAAAAAATAATGCGAGATTTTTATCCACTTTGGATACACTTGCATTGAAAAAACAATTGAAATGTTTTTTTGACTCAGACTGCTTTCCCAAGAAACTTCTCAACTGGTTACACTCCTGTACTAATAAATTCCTTATCAAACTAAAAAAATTCATTCAAGAAAGCTACGACGACATACAAATCATTAAAGACATGATTCTTGATTTTAGTCTTTTCAGACTCTCTAATAGTCTCACTCAACGCAAAATTTATTTTAAAGTCAATTTTCTGCATCCGCAGTTTGACAATATTCATTTCTCAAGAATCATCAGAGATTGTAAAGATTACTTCCCCGCAGTTGACACTATACCAATGATTGCATTTAAATATCAAAGGACCTTAAGCAACTTGCTTACTAACCACCATGAAATAGATGAAACTGCAGAATGACATTGTAAGACACCAATTTACAGCAATTACGTAGATTCTCATCACCAGCACATAATTACTGGCAACCTGAATATCATACAAAACCATCAATTAAAAACACTTATGAGTTATGGTACAAAATTTAGACCAGTCAGAAACATGACTACAAATTACTGTTACAAGACTTTCGAAAACAACATCAACGAATTTATGGTTAAAGCAAGGTATCAACTGAATTTTCCCATAGATACCTTCTTAAAATGGAAAATTGAAATTCTTCAACGCATATCCACAGAAATCAGTCACCTCAAATTTAAAAGTACACTGAACTGGTCACAACTTACATCTGATATTAGTAAATTAAAACAGCTTTTTACTATTACAAAAATAGATAAAGCAACTATTGTTTTTATCACATATATACATATAGACTTAAAGAATCTAAAGTTAAAAGTAAATTGAAGTCAAAGCAAAGTTATTCCTTAACAATATTAATAATAGTAGTTATGTATAAGAAGTTTAACACAATAGCCAAACCTATCAAAATTAAAATAAGAATTCATAGTACAAACTCTAAAAATAAAAATGAAAAATGAAAATGCAAAATTTAAAAAAATACCAGACAAAAATACAGATTTACTAAATACAAATAATAATTTAAAATATAAATTTACAAAAATTCAAAATTTTCCCTTTTGCATTTTTATTTTTATATTTTGAGTTTGTACTACTATGAATTCTTATTTTAATTTTGATATGTTTGGATATCGTGTTAAACCTCTTACACACGATTGCTTTTATTAATATTGCTGAAAAATAACCCTCCTTTGACTCCAATTGACTTTTAACTTGTGTAGATTTTTTAAGTCTATTTTACTTCAATCCTGCAGATATAGCACAGGACGGATATAAAAATCTGCATTTACTTTACCTTCTCTTTATGTTTCTTTTTGTATTTAAGTATGCATATATATATATATATATATATATATATATATGCATACTTTTATATATATATATATATATATTATATATATATATATATATATATATATTATATATATATATATATATATATATATATGCATACTTATATATATATATATATATATATATATATGCATACTTATATATGTATATATATATATATATTTCATAATTAGAAAACATTTTTTTAAAATAACGTAATAGAATATATATATATACAGAGAGAGAGAGAGGTGGTAAGGTTACTATCGATGGGCTGGCCTTTAAAAGCCGCATCCATTATTTTCTAGTTATTGTTAGTAGGCGTTACCTGTTGACTGTTTAATATACTATATGAAGCTTGAAAATCGCCATCTTGACAGGGCGTTGATAGCCGCTTAAACAAAGTTGCTTTACAGAAGTAATATTTTTGTAATTTTCTTCCAATTTATCAATGCAAAGAAGATATAGATATGAATGAGACGTTAACAGTTGTTCAGTTGTTACTGATAACCTAAAGCTTTAAGGATGATTACCATTCGAACAGCTAGTTTTACAAGAAATAATATAGCGAATATAAAAATATATGACGACCTCTAACACTTTATAAGTTATTTCTCCCACCTTCTTAGCATGCCTTCGTGGTGTAGTGGTAAGCATGCTCGACGAGTATTCGATAGGTCTTTGGTTAAAGTTCTGGCGAGGCTAATTTTTCATCACTTCTGCTTCGAAGTAACCTAATCTCTACAACTTTACTCTACAACAGCGATTCTTAACCATAAAGCTGGAAAGACGAAAAGCAAAATGCTTTAATAGGAGTGCGTCCAAAAGCGACTTTAATACCTGTGATGATCAGCAAGAGCATCAAAGACCTTAACAAATTCTCTAAATTTTCTATAATGACGTAAATATAGACTTTAAAATTTAACAATCTAAAATATGGTATTTAAATCAAAAATTTTGATGAAAAAGTTCCGTTTTGAAATGAAAAAGAAAATTAATTAATTTCTCAAAAAAGAATAATTGTAAAAAACAACATTATTCAAAAATAATAAAAAAACAACGAACTGTTTTTACAGGGCCAAATAAAACAAAATACACACGTAGTTTTGAAGTTACGGAAAATTACGTTCCTTTTCTCGATACAATTGAATTAAGCATGACTTACCTTTCTTTACGGTGACTTTATTAATCCATTGGAGTTACTCGAAGAAATGTTACATAACTCATTTCGTTTAATTCCACTGGGAATAAAGCTGGTGAAGAACTTGTAAAATATTTTATTATCATTTTCAGTTTATAAAAATTAATTCTATACTGACAGAGAATATTTACACTAGAATATGTTTAAAGTTTCGTTTCGGTGCATCAGGCAATTTATGCTGTAAAATTAGAAGTGAACCATAGAAAGGAGTAAGTCATGTGGTGTGCAGAGTTACTTTAAAAGCTGCCATAAGAGAATATAATAGTATTGATGTTTGAATCGTAATTACAGTGAAAAAACAATTACAAGACACCTTTAAATGCATATGCACGCAATTAATTCTCAGTCTCTAAATAAGTAATTATAAATTATTTGTGCAAAGTAAATAAAACTTTCTAATTATAAATCATCTGAACATGACTATTTTGACTGCTCTCGAATCCATTTGAACATGGTTTTGCTTGATATCTGTACGCCCCCCAAATTAAATCATTACAGAGATCATCACACACACACATATAACTTATGTACGTATATACACAGCATGTCCGTTAATGGGTTCATTCTGTCCAGGCAGGTCGGATTGCCCACTACAGACCAGTGATAGGATGAAGAGCGTTTTGGGCACAGTTTATTTCCAGTAGAATATGTTTTTTCTATTGTTAACGTATATGAATTAATGAAAAGACAGAAATCTTCAAATCATTTGGAAAGTAGTCATTGCTAAGCTATTAAAATTTATGGTAGACATGTGAATTAATTTCTTACTGATTGGAGGAAAAGGAAAACCTTCCAGGTTTTCAAAAATAAATAACAAAATAAGATGTAAAATGTATGTTGTAGAGTACTCTTAAAATTTAGTGACGAGTGTACAAATAATAGAAGAAATTGAATAAAAAAGCCAAATAGGTATTATTTACTTTTAAGTTTAAAGAGGTAAGGTATTACTCTTATTGAAGAAAAACTTAAAAATTTCGAAATGGTATCAGAAATGTGAAAATGATTAAAGGCTACAGGATGGACAGGACGCCTAAACTTAACGAGTAGCTAGATATATAAAGGTATTCTCCTGGCACATTGCTCTACCACATAAACTACCAAAAGCTACATCAGCAACTTACTTTAACCACTTATATTTATTTCTAGTAAAGTATCACTGATGATACAAGCTGATTTCAAAATGGCTTAACCTTTTATATTCTGCTTTAATCTTTGATCGGCTTTTGATTGAATTACCAATTGTGATGCTAATAAACCACGCAATGCATCTGTTTGATCAAAAGAATCAGCTCAATTTTAAAATTTTAGAGCATCAGATATTGATTTTTATCAATTTAGTTTCAGATAAATACATAATCTTTCACGTATAATATTAGTTCCAAGGTAAACTAATGGCAAACAGTGTAACTTTTCATTGATTTTATATTTCTAGTTAATTTAGTCTTGAATGCGATAAACCTACAGAATACTTGATATCAATATCCAATATGTGTGCGTGTCCTTCGGTCATTGTTCAAAGTCATCCGTGGCGGCACGAAAAACAATTCAGTTTTTCGTTAACTAAAGAAAATTATTTTGTTGGGAGACAGCATTAATAGTCTTCGGTGGGAAGGGAGATGTCAGAAATTAATTTTCGTTGGAGCATGAAGCTCCGTTTATGAGCTGAAGGGTGGGGAGTCATAACCTCCGTGCAGGAAATTCAAACTCAGAAGAACTGAAAATGTCCCACATCATTCCAAAAGAACATTTATGATCAAAAGAGGATGCCTTCCGAAATATTAACAAAAGAGTTCGCAAATTTTGATCATATATATATATATATATTTTCTTGACACAAATGGTCCTTCAGACGTAATTATGATGCTTTTCGACTACGTAATTGAACCGCTAATCGATATGAGTTAGCATAAAAGAATAATTGCTATTTGTAGAAAGTATAATAAATCTTTATAACAATTCATTGTGAAACGGAATTGGTTTGTTTTTGCATCAATTTTGAGCTGGGTATTGTAAGGAAAGATTTCTAATTTTGTTAGTGTTGTGAATCTGCCGAAGCATAGCATTTCATTTGCAGTTACTTCATTATCTATTAAGAAAATCAAAAGAACATCAAAATTAAGCACCGAGGTATTAATCTTTTGTTTCGACTCAAAAAAAATTGCTAACTTTTATGATTTAGTTTATTCAATTATGGCAAAGTACTGAAGGGATATCTGCCTAAGGGGAGGGATGCCTTCATGGAGGACGTTCTGAGGGAAACTATCTCGCGTACACATGGAGAAAATCACGTTACACATGGAAAAAACCACGAAAGCATCCATGCAGCCAGCATGTTTGCCGGGATTTTGAGCTCCGGACTTGACTGCTAACCACTTTACTTTAACCACTTTGCTGCTGGTGGACTGCTAGTTTTAATGAATTATATCAAATTTTAAAACACAAAAGCATCAGAAAAAGTGCATTTTTAATTAAATTGAATATTACTTCTGCCGGTTTCAATAGATTGTTTTTCTAAAGGCAAGAAAGAAATAGTGAAAGTGAACGACCGCCAATAACATAAATTTAAGGTATACTTTACTGATTGTTTTTTTAATATTTCGAATCTTAAAAATAGATCACACACTGGTATAAGTTTAATTTTTTCTAACTCTCATTACATAAAAATTAATACTTTCGATCTTTATTTCAGAAGAGTCATAAGCAAGGTAGGGTCAGAAACAAATTGAAAGAATTTACATCTACTTCATTTCATGCATGAACAACGCGTTAAATTGCTATTGATGGAAGGTTCTTCATTTTTTAGAGTGAAAAATAGGTGAATTACGTATTCGTAATACCAAATTATTGTATTACAAATCAGTACAATTAATTAGTTAACAAAGTTAGACGCTTTCATTTGTGGTTACTAATTTAAATGTTACGTAAGCATTTATATAATGAAAATAAAGTTGCACAACTAATAAAAAAAACACAAATAAAATGTGATATAAATAAAACTTTAAAAAATTTTCAGATTTAAAATTTTTTAATTAAGTGCACATAAAAGTAACAGTAAATAGTTAACTTAAATCCAAAATAGATACTAAATACAGACCTTCAATGCATTTGGGAGTAAGAAATATCACTAACGATGAATATATGGATACAGGTGACACTTTCCATTCTGCAGACTTGCGGACTTATGCAACTACAGATTATTACCGCGATTAATGTGAAGAATTTTCATTTCTTATCATATGATTACCTACAGTTCATTTATTTGATATCGCTACTTTAGAAGTTGGATTCGAATTTGGAATTATATGCCAGAATATACAGGATAGATAATCATCATCGTCATCATCATTGCCATTATTATTAAAACTAACTGACACATAACTGCCTAACTCATAATTTTCAGATCAGTATTTGTCAGCGAGAATAGGACATTGTAAGGAAACGACAGTAAATCAGTGATGAACATTTTAAAATACATATTGAAGTATATGAAAAGCATTTTAGGTGACTATACAATAGGAACAAAAGGAATTAATTTTCAATAAAGTGCAATATTATAATATAATAAATATAATGTGTGCCAGGAAATGAAATATAACAAATATATGTGGGTGAAGTTCAATACAATATTTTGAGAATGCATAGCTTGCTGGCCAAACCATGTGATTTATGCTTCCCGCGATAAATTTGATAAGCCCCTATATTTAATAGAACAGGATGTATTTTATTTCTGCGCACTGAGCGAAGTCTGAACACTGTTTGGTAGTGTAGGTGGAACTTTACTGTAAGAAAACAATCTAAAGCTCAGTGCTCTAAATCCCTTGAACCTCCACAAATACATGTTAATCAATTGGTTAAGGGAAAGAAAATGGAGAACTCTCTACCTGAAGAAAGAGGTGCCTTTATGGAGGGCACTCTAAGGAATCTGATCTTATTAATGTTAAATTTGAAGAAAATCATGAGAATTCCCAGGCCGTTTGTCACGTTATGAACTTAAGTCTAACGACCGGTGTTCAGGAGTCATATTTGTTTTCTTAGAATGCACAGATATACGGATTACTGTCTCTCAGAACACCTTGCCAAATAGACAGAGATTTACATAAGTCTTGTCAAAAATAAGTCCATTTACTAGTAACACCAATGAGTGCGTCACGAATATATGGTTCTAATCCATGGGCCTGTTTGCCAGTTTTTGAAAAAATCTATTTCATATAGATGTCATCAAGGGACAGTTCTTTCAGCAAGATTTTTGGACAATGAAATATATACAAATTTTCCAACTTCATCTCCAATCACAGCGAAACAAACATCGTTCAATGGTTTCGTTTAGTTAAATATTTGCACATGCGCAACTTCTTCTACCAGCAAATTTATTTGCCACTTATTTAAAATAGTATGTGCAGTAATTTTCCTATACTTAAGATATCCTACTGTAAAAGAATTTTTGTTATTATTTCTAAGCTTTAGGCACAATAGATGTCATAAATTCACCACTTAAGGTCACAGCTGGGTTAGCGAAGTGGCTTAATTCACTAGCATATAATACGCAGTTGGCAAAAAGGAAGCATTTGGCAACCCTGAAATACTCTGATAAAATCAGCAAGGAACAAATAAAATAGATTACATGACCAATATATTTTAATTTAAATAACTTAATATTCTTTACTTAATAATAGAAATCTAAACATTTACTTGTACCTTAATCCAAGAAAGATGCGCATTTTTGCAATTATCTAACTCGAGAAAGGGCACATGAAATCAGTTACTCTCCAAGTCTTCACTGACTGGCTAATAAGGAATTAAGAGGTTCAGACATTTCTTCAAATGTGCTTAGCGAAAACTAATGCGATAAATATGATAACTAATGTGATATGACTTGACTGAAACTAATACTAATGTGATATGATAATTAAAACTAATGTAATATGAGACTCTACGTTTGAAATTTCTGATCATTTGAGTAGGATATTAAATCAAGTAGGATATAAATCAAGTAGGATATAAATCCTACTTTCATTGGCTTATGCTAATTAATGTTAATGAACAGAAACCATTTCCAGATCTAGATCTGAGAAACCAAAATACACTCCTTTTAGATAATCACTGTTGGGATTGTATATTTTTCTTTACTTTTTTTGGATGAAAAATTTAATAATTTTGTCTGAAATACTGTATAATTCTTATCGATCTCATGTGCAGGGTGAATACGAACCAGTTTTTCTAAAAAACACGTTCTCCCAGCGCACTTTGCGGTAAATCCGATATTCCAATTTTCCATTCAGAATTTATATACTATATTTCATTAAACGATACTTTTGGATATAGAATAAGAAACAATTTATTCAGGTTCGTATTTCATAAATACATAGTTGAGAAACAGCCATTAATATTTTTCAGGAAAATAACAGCTGAATACACTTCTCCCGTGCAGTGCAACAGTTTTCAGCTATCTAACGATACATGTTCTGAACCGGAAAACAGATGCGTAAGTGCCTCCAGTTTCACAAGCTAAAGAACTGGCTTTTATGTTACCCTGCATAGCAACAGGTAAAATGAAACGTAATTTTTCCGCACTTTCCCTCACCCTAATTGCATCAAATTAACTCACTAGATGGCAATTCATGCATTTTTGTTTCATATTTTTTTTTTTTTTTAATATGACTTTAAACGGAGTAATTGCCGCCAGTTGGAAAAATGTGAATAATCGTTAGCCTTGTTTTGAATGGTATCCACGCCCTTACAAAACACTGTTATTAGTCAGACACCGCAGACAGCTATTCACCCATCACAACGGCTCCCCAGGGAGTTATGCATGACGGGAGATATGTGTGCGTGCTTTTTTATAACACCTTCTCCTTCCTGAAAAATAAGTGATGCTATATGTTGTTGGAAAATATATCTAACATAAAAAAGGACATTTATATCTTTTGCGCCAGTTCTTTTGCTAGCAAAAGAAGAAAAAAGGGGAGAATATTTTGCATTTCGAATAGCTTAACAGAAAGCTGAGCATGAATTTTCATAAAATTTTCCGGGAAAATGATAGCTACATATTTATGAAATAAAGCGGTGTAGTGAATTTTAACGGTTATTTTTAATTTTAACATTTTAATAATTTGGCTACTTTGTATTTTATTAAAGTGCCCCGCTGTAACTGTATTAAAGACTTCTAAAAATGATGGTTTTGGGCAAAATGTTACTTTTGAGTGGCGTAAGATACATAAACGTTTATTGAAACTTCAGTGTTTAGATTTAATGGGCTCAGAAATTTGTATAATGTAATGTACTGCATATTAGATTTACATTTTTTTAAATCTGCTGAAACTCAGTGAAATATAATAATCTAAAATTGAGTATTATAATATAGATGATTGCATTGCATTAATATGCCACCCAAACAGGGGAGCTTACTGCCATACCGGAGGGACCGAGTTCGAATCCCGGAGAAGGAACTGCTGTAAATGTCCGACCCTTCATAGAAGGTAACAGTGATCCACCTATTTGATTCATCCATAATAACACGCCCACCAAGTCTGGCCTTTGTAGTGTCCAAACTAAGTCGGATAAGTGCCCGCCAACATAAAAAAATGCATCAGTATCAAAATAAGTATTTAATTGATAGCTAACGATTAAAACTATTCTGCTGCTAATAATTAATTTGCTTTGATAGCTATTTTAACTAAGCTGTAAGCAATTTTATGGAATCCGAACAAACCGAAAGTGTATAGAAAAGGACAAGCGATTCTGTCCAAGACAAGCGACAAGTGATTCTTATCCTTCTGTTCAAAGGCTCGCAGAATTAATATGTCGAGCGCGCGAAACTATATTGAAACAATAATTGAATTTTGTTTCTATGAACGTTAACATAATATTTATAGAAGAAATTTGCGAAATTATATCATCCAGAAATTCGTAATTGTATTGTAAAGCAAACGGAGTCACCGAAACTTTGACCATCCGGTTCGGTATAAATTTTGAGGAAAGGTTAATAATTAAGGCTTAGGCTGTTGTGAAAGTAGTTTGATGATTAAGGCTTAGATATATTTCGCCTTTGGCCATATCAGATCTCTGTGGTTCTACAAACACTTTTCTGACAGATCTATCGACGCTTCTCATCCTCAGTTCACTTTTTTCAAGATATTTCTACAGAGTCAAGACATTCAAATAATTTAAAGGAATAGAATAATACTATTTTGAGAAATAAAAAAATACTGATGTTTTCAGGAAGGTCAGAAGCGCTGGGAAAATGTGTATATTGCGATGGATGTTATTTCGAGCAGCAAGTAAGTTCTAATGTTTGTTTCTACATTTCAAATAGAACTGTCTTACAGGCAATAAACGCAAGCAAAACCGCCTTTGCTTCTAACAGCATTTCAGTCATAGTTATAATGAAACAAGCTAAAATGAGGTCATGTAGAAAAATTGATTGCGTTGTTGAGATACATAATGAACGGCAACGTGGCAGCCGAGATTCATTTTTTTATCTCAGTTCACAGCTGCGGCCACAATTCACTTGGCATTCTAATAGGGGGATCGGAAAGTAATGTCGCTTTCTTACATTAAATTCAAACGAATAAATTTGTAACAAGTTTTTATTTTTAATCAGTAATATAATCACCCTCGTTATCAGCAACATTTTGCCATATAGTATGCCTATTTCAATCCCAGACCGATAAAAATCAATTGGTTTTTGAGTAAAATATCTCGAGATGGCATTTTGGATATCATCGAAATTTTCAAATTTTTTGTCACGAAGAAAATGTTGTAGGGATCGGAATAAATGGAAATCCGAGGATGCGATATCGGGCGAATATGGTGGGTGAGGCAGTACCTCCCACCCCAATTCATTATATTTTTCCAGTGTTCGTCTTGCGCAGTGCGGTCTTGCATTGTCGTGTTGCAGAATGACGCCTTTTCCGTTGACAATCACCAGATATTTTTCGATTAAAGATTGGTTCACTAGATCCATTTGTTCACAATAAAGGTCTACATTAACAGTTTTTTCAAGTTTCAGCAATTCAAAGCGAATACTCCATCAAACACCCAGAAGCACCTTTTCGAGATGTAAACCCTTTGTAACCCCTATTAAAACTGCCTTTTCAGTTTTGGATTATCATATAGGACTCATTTTTTTGTCTCCACTAATCAAACGATCAAAAAACGGTTCCGTATGGTGCCGTTAAAGCAATACGTTGCATGTGATGGATAGGTTGGCTTTGTTCTTTTCGGATAGATTATGGGGGACTCAAACACCTGCTTTGCTCATTTTTCCATTCTGCTTTAAATGTTTTTGAATGGTCGACCAAGGTTGGTTAAGAGTGTTTGACATGGATTTGCTTCCACTTCTGCCCTTAGCATGTTGTTGTCGACATGCGCAGAAACGAAATTACTTTCCGGTCCCCCTATTAATCAGGCTCGTTTCCGGAATATCTATACTTTTAATTTATGTTTTGTTAGGAAAAAAATCGCTCAGGAGCAGAAAGAAATTGCGTAGTTACCCAGTATGGAAGCTTATTAAGTAAAAGGTTTCGGTTTAAGTTCCGAATTAGCTACGTCTGCAATGTTATGTGAAAGTCATATGACAAGAATTATTCTAGAAATGACGCAGTCCAGAAAATG
Organism: Stegodyphus dumicola; assembly: GCF_044657685.1. Taxonomy (NCBI): domain Eukaryota; kingdom Metazoa; phylum Arthropoda; class Arachnida; order Araneae; family Eresidae; genus Stegodyphus; species Stegodyphus dumicola. The sequence continues at coordinate 88,253,031 of NC_140772.1, read as the reverse complement.
TGATCAAGTTGTAAGGATTATGTTAATCTTATTAACAGTTAAATTTTGAGTTAAACTTTTTTTCCAGTCAAATTCTTAACTTCAACTTACTACTTCCGGCCAGAACATAGTTTTAGAATCACGTCTGAATACATAATGAGGAGGAGCGATATCTAAACCGCGAAGTTCTTCATCTTGGCGATAGAATTACCAGGTATTCTGTCTACACGCGTCCGCCATTTTAGGCTACTCTCTCGTAAGCAATTATTACGCTCGCCGTACTTAGTCCCTTGATAGCTTCGTAGTCAATTAGCGTTAAGGGGCCAACTCGGTTAGAATCTTGATATAGCTTCGGCTATATCTCTTTAGCTTAAATAAGTTTTAGTTTAAGACACAATAACACGCCGAATAAATACTAATTCAGAAGTCAAACAACAAAAATCAGCGTTATATTTACAAAATTTTCACAGGACTAGTTTCGATGGTTTTACCGAACCATCATCTTCAGCTGCAAAACCGCAAATGTTTTGCGGTTTTGCAGCTGAAGATGATGGTTCGGTAAAACCATCGAAACTAGTCCTGTGAAAATTTTGTAAATATAACGCTGATTTTTGTTGTTTGACTTCTGAATTAAGTTTTAGTTTACTTCTTAGCCTCTTAAGTTCCAGCCCAAATGTCGGCTTTTATTGTACACCCCAAGTCGGAGTTCTGTCAAATATTATCTGAATAATAAAGGGTTATTTACACTTCCATCTTGTTATTTCTTGTCACACGAACTCAAGCGATTATTCGCTTATCAGTTCTTAAGATTCTTCACGTTCAACTATAACTTAGCATTTATAAGGTGGGGAACTCTACAAAGCATTTGCTAATTTTAGAAAAGAGAAGAGAAATACCCAAATAAAAATGAAGGAATTAAGAATTATTGCTAATTTAAGTTTTAATTTTAATTTACATACGCGTTTTCTTTTATTTATATATAATTAGAAAATTTGAGAAACAGATCATGTCGATTTGCATTTAGATCTGATAAATTCGTTATTCTCTAAACTTGCATAATTCTGAGATTAATTTACGAAGATCGAGCGGTAAAATATTAAAAATATATTTACCTTTTATGTTTTCGGTATTTAGTTTTTATGTTTCGTTTCGCATATTTTTTAACATATTGTTAAATAAGAATAGTAAAAATATATCACAAAATTTTAACGTTTTGCATGCATTATTATTCATTTCAAGCTATATTAAATATGCTAAAACATGAGTCTGCCACAGGCTGTTTTCAAGTTCTTTCTAGAAAACCTAAAGCACGAAATTTACGTTCAGTGTTATGGAGAAGTTATATTCAACCATTCGCCTGAACCTGTAATGTTCTGGATAAAAATGATGTCCATGCACATATAATTCATTTCTAAGGTCTATCGCCGGAAGTGTTCCGAAAATATTAGCCAACATAAAATAGAAATCTTGAAGATATATTAGCCAGGCATAAACGTGAAGGGAAAGAAATGTTTTGTACCATAAGTGTTGTAGCGTACTTTCAAATGCTGAAGTTTAGACAGCGGATTTATCTCTATCTATCAAAAGCTTTTGCCATATATTCTGCCTAGTTCTCTTATTCGGTAAGTTTTGGGGGTTTTATGTAATGCAAAAGTGAAGTCGAGAAAGGAGTGAATGTTAAAAGGAGAGGCTACCTGGCCTTCTAGGTCTTGTAAGAGGTTACGTTTTAATATTTGTTACTCATGACAGCCGGAGGGGGAGTATCGCTTTTGCTATACTATTAGACGTCAGTGATTGTTAACGCAATTCGTCAGAGAAAATAATTTCAAATACTTCACAAATTTGTTTCTGTTCAACCAGGGAAAAAAATAAAAATATGGAAAAGCAATATTAGGTAAAACGTTTCCTGCGCATTTAGAGATTTAAATAATATGGAAAACCTTATACTGTAGTCACAAATTTTATCATGCGTTAATTAAGAAATGGTTTTAAAGTAATATTTTGAATGGAAAGCATGTTCAGCCCCAGACTGGCTATGATTGTTTAACTCAGTTCCAATATTCATCTTCACACTGCATTCCAATGCTCATCTTCACACTGTACTGATTTATTTTATTTAAGCAAACCCCATCATGCGTACCTGCTTATAATATGACATTTTTGATAGAAATGTCCCCACATAGTAGATTATGAGTGTCTTCTGTCCATTTTCTCCTACTGTGAGGCGCCCGAAAGGACATTTACCTCGAAAGAATTAAGCGTTATCATACCGCAAAGATATTACAGCCGAAAAAATCCATATCATTTCCGGGATTCGAGCAAGGGCAAGAAAGGTGGAAATTCCATGAATATGCACGGAGCAACATACCATCAGAATCAGTCATAATCACTCACAAATACGTACACATATATTATTGTTTCTCCATCAACATAATAAAAACGCACATACTTAAATTAGAACTAATTGATCTAATTTGTACAGCTTCTACTTTCTTCTACAAATTCTACATTTCTATTCTACAAGAAGAGAAACTACCTAAACTATTTAAAATATTTCTCGCATATACCTTCATAGTGTTTTGGGAAGAACAGCTGTATGATGAACTGAAGAAAGATTTTCAGTTCATCATACTGATGTTCTTCAGATTCCCGGCAAAGGCATAATATTATAAAAGACGTTTAATTACAAAAATTTAACTTTAATCTTTGCACCGGCTTAGCAGAAAACTCGCACGTTACAGACTGGACCTTATATAAGATCTTATTCACTAATGAGAAGGAACAATTTATTGAGAATTTTATTTCCAAAGAACGCTCATTAACTAAACACAGAAGAAAACATTTGCTGACGAATGTTTCATTTACAGAAAATGAATAATTATGAAATGATTTTTAAGATCGCATAAATACTTAAACTGCGTATTTTGCTAAAAAGCATCACGTATCTGAAATTGCTATAGCCTAAAAGCTTATTATATACGATTTCTTTCTTAAAATGGAGCATTTAATCTATAACAATGTAGAATCCATCAAGCCTTTCGAAGGAAGTACACGAAAAATCAGTTCTGCTTTCACCGGGATTCGAACTCTGGACCTTTCCGATTATTTGAACTATCATTTACATCACACGAGTAAGCAGACATTAGGGAAATTTATTATATTAAGATACGTTTAGTCGTTCATTTCTTTGAACATATGAATATCACTTTAATGCATTATAATATATTTTCTTCCTTATTTCTGCGTACCTCTGCGGTGTAACTGGAAGCAAACTCGAAGCGTATTCTGGAGGTACGGGGTTCAATTCTTGGTGAGGGCATTGCACATTTTCACGTCTCCTGCTTCAAAATAGCCTAATGTCTCTCTCTACAAAGTTCTTTATGCTGTGCATAAGAGTGTGTTGACGCCATCTCTCAGTTTACATAAAAATTAATTATTTATTGAAAATAAGCCTAATATCCAATGAAATGCAGCTGAATTTTTGATTTTAATCTGATGATGCATTTTACGTTGCTTAGTATTCAAAGTTATCTAATTAAGATAGCCTATAACAGATCTCTAATATTAAAATGTTTCAACCATGCACAACCATGTATTACAAAAGTAAGCCAGATTTACTGCAGTAATTTACAAAATTTATTTGAAAGTGTAAATAAACAGTAATGTATGAAACTGTCAGAAAATTTAAAACTAACTTAGATTTTAATCAAAAAGGTGCCTATAGTGCTCGAATTAAGTCCTATAATATTTCTAGGCAATCTTCCTTCATCCCATTCTAAAAGTATGTATGTTTTTTCCTGTTCGCACGTTTCTTAAAGTATTCATAGTAGCTGCAGTCAGCTGATTTTGCGTGGTACGCTTTTGTTTATAATTTGTATTTTATTTTAAGTATTTTAATACTTATTTTTTTAAATAGTTTGCTTCTTTCGACATTATAAAATATTACAATTCCGAAGGTAATTAAAGAAGTATTTTATGAAATCCATGGTAAGTATAATCTTAAAGAACACATACTCATAAATCTTTTAATATTTAATAGTAAGTAGTACAACTTATGGTCGATCAAACTAACGATATGTCCCAAATATTCTACTATCTGTTTTCAGTGCTCTTTAACATAACAAAATTTTGAAAATTACTACACTAAACTAAATCTTTAAACAATTTTTATGCGGAAAGGGGAAAATTGTTTTCAGCAAAATTATCGGAAAAATCTATCACTACCACCGATCTTCAAAAATTTGAATTTAATACTAAGTTAAAAATTATATTATCTCAGTAAATATAGAAAATGAAGGGTCTATTAAAATGCTTTAAAGCCATAAAAAGCAAGCAAATTTAATAAATGCAATGTAAACTCTGATTTTTTTTATTTCTAAGCTATTGGCTTTCATCGATTAATCGTTAAGAATTTAAGAAAAAAAAATAGAAGAAAGAACTCAAGCAAAGAACAGTATAAGCCACTTTACTCTATAAGACACATTTTGATACCTGCTATTCTCAGCTGTAATTTTTGACGATATGCCGTAATGCCACTGATAGCTATACTCTAGAATTCACATTAGTTAATATCGCACATTCAATTAGAAATAGATGCAATTCTAAATGTTTGATTAATCATTAAAAGGTAGATGCAGCGGCGAGTTTGCGTGTCAAATGTTTAGGTAAGTATGTGGCTACATTAAAAGTGAGTTTAAGGTCAGAACTACATTTAAAGCGAGTTAAGGGCATCTTGCTATTTGTTGGCCTCCCGTTTTTTGTGACTTTATCAGGAGTCCTGAAGCTTTCGTTGCATTGCCCAACTTTATTTGTTGTTTAAACATTTAGTATTATTATTTTATTATTTTTATGCATCATTGTATTTTTATTATATTTTATCTATGTATGATACGTTACGTATTAATGTACTGCATTATTCTTGTATTATTTTTTGTATAAGCATTATTTTACCAATTATTTTATTATTATTGATCCTGTATTATTATTATTTTGAATCATTTTCTTTCTAGTCGTAGCATTATTTTAATTTTACTATATTTTGCATATTTTAGTATTCTTATTACAAAGGTATTTGTACTCTCTTTATCTCTATATATAAATCTTAAAAAGAAAAGCCGTAAGAATACCTGAAGGTAACCTATACTTATTTTCTGAAACACATTGCATAAAGAAAAATTAAAAAAAAACAATTTTTGTTCCGAAAACGGAACATTGTTCCGAAAACATAACATTAAAATTGGATCACCTGAGTACAAAAACATTTGTTAATCTCTTTTGTTCAAAGCTTCAAACAGAACTTGTCAAGGGAAAGGTGTTTCGAAGCCTTAAACCAAGTTCATTAACTAGACCAATTAAAACGAGTTTCGTTCCAACAAGTCCAATGAGACTTCAGACGGTTAATCGAAATTAAATTTTTTAAAGTACTTAAGCAAACTCTTCTCCCGACTTGTTTCAGTTGTCTAACACAAAAGTACTAAAGTGCTGAAAGCAAGTACTACTATTTAGAGACATAAAATTGAAACAGATAATATACAAGTTAAGTGATAATATACAAGTAGAATCGTAAATTAGAACATGCCTAGCAAGGCAAACGATCATATTACAATTTAAATGCAAAGAATAAATGTAAAAGGAAAAAATCAGCATAATAAAATATAAAAAAGTAGGAAAAGCTCAAATAATTTTCATACATGAAAATGAATTTGAAAGTCGTAGGTGAAAGATATTTTTAGCTTTTACATAGGAGGTCTGTCTCTATTGCTTAAATTAATAAAAATTAATAAACTCTTGTTTGAAAAAGATCAAATTAATAAACACTTCAAAGTAAAATGGGGAAGAACAAATTTGCTCGAAAATGAAAGATGGTAAAACCTGAAAAATACAAAATTCATACCTGGTATTGACGCGAGTTCCGGCAGCAATTTAGCTGTGAAAAATCCGGATGTGGAAAGTTTACTGTGAATTGTACCAACCTAACAGTAAAGTAACTAGAAATTTGAAGCAGTCAATTTCAACGAATGGCAAGGCATTTTACATACACAGATACATATATATTCCTTATTCTCTGCGGATCTAGATAGTAGTTATTATTGCTGTATTGTACCTCATTTTTATTACTGAGTGATTTGTTTAGTTCTGTAAACCTCGTGCCATATTTGTGAAAAACGAGGAGTTTTGCATTTATTTTTCTTAAATTAAAATTTTAAAAATTAAAGAAAGAAAAGAGAAGAAAAGAAGAGAAAAAAAGTGGTTAGGTAGCAAATTAGTACGAGGATTTTTATATTTATTCAATCCATGTTGTTCCATATAAAAAGATATCGTTCAATTAGATCTTGAAATTTCTATTACATTTAGAAATATTCTTTCTGGTTTCGTTCGAAATAATATTTTTCCTATACTGCTTTTCTTCTAAATTACTCCTACGTTTAATAATAATATTCTTCAGAAAATATTTAAAATATTTAAAATTTTCAAAATATCGCATATTTCAAAAAGAAAAATGTTAAAAACGTTTACATTTCTAAAAGGCAAAGATTTTTTTTTATCAAATAAACAGGAAATTAAAGTAAAGAAAAAGAACACGAAAAATTCAGACACGTCATTTCAAGTGTCAAATCTAAAGGGACGCAGATGAGTGTATTAGTTTATTTGAAGTATTCCCTGAAATGAACTCCGAATATCTCTGTTTGTTCAATGAAGAGCCAGGAAGTAATCCATCTTTCCTTCCTACAGCATGACTTTTATCCAATCACCCTCCAGGGATTAGAGTGAAAGTAATAAATCAGAGAACCAGGTTTTCTGCAGCGCGTCAAAAGAATTTGTCGCTGATTTGTAAGCGCGTCAACTTGACCATGCTCTGAACTTCAACTTCAATGAACAATTTTTTTCCTTCCACCAAAACCCCTCCGGGCCTACCTCGCAACACCTTGTTTTTTCTGCGTCCACAATATTCATTCGTTCAGTATTGCAGGAATCTTATGCAGTTTCCTTCCGTCTTTCCTTTTTTAAACATTTCTCACATAGTTCATTGAACAGCTGGAAAAATAAGTTTCAGATTATCTTCTTTGATATTTAATATATGCAAACATAAGGTTTGCATGGTTTGCATATATTAATTATCAAATTCCATAAATATCAATATATTAAATTTGTTTCCATGTATATAGTACATTGTGCATATACATGGAGGTATTTATACACTATATTGATTTGCAGAATAGAATATCTGGTATCTTTATATGTAATATAATGTTAATGAACCATTATTCACTAAAAGATTAATGGGATAAATAACGAACTTATATTTTGGTATGAAAATTACGTTTCTGGTACCGTTTTAAGTTATTAATTGTAGTATTATACATTTGTTTTTTATTTCTTTTTATTTTTATTATTCTGTGTTATGCTCTGGTGAATTCTTGCATTTGGTATTCTCTAACAGGTTTCGAATAAAATTCACTGTTAAATATAAAATTCACTGCTGTTAATTACAGCTGCTTATTCTAAGACAGACATAATACTTATCGCTTTAGAATTCAGCTCAATTCTACTAAAAGTTATTTTCATTATTTTCGTAAAATTGATCTAAAGAACTGCGCTTCAATGAGTTTTCGAACAGTTCTCGAAAAAACTGCTCGTAAAACATGGTGATGTCACATTTTCTGGAAAAAAATTAATAGAAGAATTTCAAATATTATGTAATTTACCCTGATTAAATAGGAAAAAAAACTACTATGGAATTCCTTGTAAATACGTTGAAAGATTACTGATGTTGATTATGAAATAAGTGTTTAGTCATGGCTATATTTATTGTATGAAATCTGTCGGTATCCATGTTGCTGAAGAGTAGTCTCGAATACGTTTACTAAGACTTATCACGTTAAATAATGTTCGGTCAAATTATTCAAAACAGTCCGTAATTAAAAGCAAAAAACATCCACATACGATTTCAAATTCATAGATTATTCATCTCTATAATGCATTCAACTGGTGTTGCCAAATTGAAAAAACATGCATCATGAAATATTTAAGCCCTCTATTGGCGATTAAAATAGATTTTAAGACAGAATGTCTTACGCTCAGCATAACCATTACGGAATCATGATTTGTTTAGTGTTGATTTTTTAATTGTTTAAAAATAAACTGTAGTTTGGTTGTCCTGGAGGCGTCATCATATTTTTTTTAATTCACACTTCTCTTGAAAACGATAGGTTCAAAGAGGCAAAAATCTTTAAGCACTTTTTACCTACTGACAGCGAGGAACATCACTATTTTAAAGGTATGCAGCATTTACGAAGCATCCTGTACAGGTAGATGACTACCTTCTACTGCGTTATACAAATGGGTTAATATAATAGGAATGAATATAATATATTTTCTCAAAACGTGCCTTACTCGCTAATGCTTTGTATGGATGTCGGAAGTTATTTATGTATGCGACCAGTAGGAAGGTCTAGAGTTCGAAACTTACGGAGGGTATTACTCGTTTTTTCACGATTTCTGCTCCAAAATAATATGTATAAAGATGTGTACAAGTTCTACAGAAAATAATGTTTATCTCAAAATTTATTTTAACATACTGTAATGAAAGATTAATGAACTATTTTTGAAAATCTTAAAACAACTCTTTCTCCTCCAAAAAAAATATTAATTTTATTCAACAGAGCACAGATTCAGATGTTAGTGAGAAATCTATTTCTGGTTCCATTAATCCTTTCCTAATTATTAGTAGAAGGATGCAGATAGGAAATAACAAGAAGAAACTAATTAGTGAATCTTTAAAACGGATTATCTTATGTTTCAGAGGGAAAAATCAGCTTTTGTAATAAATCAGAACTAAACAAAAGAAATTGTTTAAGTAAAAATAAAAATTTATTTATTTATTTAAATAATTGTTGTCTTTATACGTGATTTAGGAGCCTATCAATGAGAAAAAAATATTCATTAGTTTTATTTGTAAGTGATGGTTCCTTTAATTGATTTTACAATTTATAAATTTTTCTCAGTAAGGTTTGAAATATTTATATAATTATTGCAAATTTAATACAGGTGCCATGCAAATTTAATAAAGAACATTGAATTTTGCGGTTTCATTGAACGTAAGAAGAAAACTGCTCTCGGAACTGTTGTGCAATCCCTATCATCTATATAAAAGGAAGTGACTTTCGAGAACTGAAAAGCCTAAAAGACAGGTCCCACCAATCATCTTCGATCGTGAGAGAATAAAACAGATAAATACCCGTGAGTGAAGCTAGAAAGATGGAATTCGTTGATATAATGAAGAGAAATATTATTAAATTTGCTTTTTGCAAGGCCAAGGACAAAGTAAACTATTAAGTTAATGATCAACTGTTTAGATGATAAGATTATCCCACACACATCTTTCCTAAGAGAATGGAGTCTGAAATATAACAATAAATTGGTAGAATTGACAGAAATGAAATTCCAGTTGTAAAAACGGAATTCTTCAACATATTGAGGCCAATTACCAAACTGAAGAAATGATTTATCTGTTTTTAGATGAAATAAAGTGCTAAGAAATTTTTTGAAGCTACTAAGAAATGAGGGTAGTAGAACTATATACAGACTGCAAGTGCGTATTACATTTTATATGGATATTAATGAAAGGTTACCGTTGCCAAAGATATGTTCATGATCTTATGTGTTGCTACATTTCGGCAAGATATTCTGAAAAGTGCTAAGAATATGACAATTTACTTCCCTTATTAAAAACAAATGTTACCTGTGTTAACTGTTCGAGATAGTACAGATTTAAGATACATACTCACTAAGGCATTGTCCGAAATTTTTTTGAGGAGGCTAATTTTAAGGAACAATAATAATGAATTCGTGCACACGATTTCTCAAAGAGCTAAAACGACATTTTACATCCTAAAATAAAGCGAAGATAGCTGTAAAAAATCAATAAATGGACATCGAAAAATGATATTAATGAAACGAGGCAAATATTTTATGTTTACCAAACATCTCCGTACTTAAGCTATCAAATTAAGAGATATTTCAAAGAAATTAGTTTTTTTTCAAAGATGTTGAGAATACGATTCCGGGTTTTCGAAGTCTAAAAACGTTGCCAAACGAAAAAACTAATTTAATCTATTTTGCCTCATAACATCAGTAAACTCCACAAATTATATTAAAATATTTTGAGGGTGAGAGTTATATTAGTTCTTGACTTATTATTATTCCTTGGATGCATCAGAATCAGCACATCGAAGACATATCGATAAAAGTTTAGCTTCATCAGATCTGCTGCTTGCATAACCTGACCAGAAAGTTGATCTTTCATCAGATGAAGTCAGCTGATTAGATTAAAATTTGCTTTTAAGCAAGCTGAAGTCATTTGAATCTACCGTTGAAGACTTTGTGTGTCTGATTTCATTTTTCTTTCAGTCTTTTCATAAGGCTGAAAATCTCCATTCGTGGTCGAGTGGTTAAGACAGCTGTATGCTTAGAACTTTATTCCCGGGAACCAAGCTTGGCGCATGGTTGTTTTTCATGTTTTTGTATAACAGTAACGGGATAATAATGTGGTTTTAGTATAGAGTGTGGAACACGTTGTATGAAATGCTGCGGTTTGCTGTTATTGGTCTAAGAATGACATCAGACATCATTAAGGCGCACACTAAGATTTTATTTGACAGTTGACTCTATGATATCATTTGAAACTCAATGCTACGAGACGGGATGCAACAGTACTGAAATTTTATGAGGAATTTGAACTCTAGCAGTGCCAATTTTATACGAAGAAAATTACTGATTTTAGAGATATATTTTTATTTCTTGATTGAAAAAAAAATGCTAAATCTAGAAACACCGAAACAATGTCATTTCGGAAGTAAGAAAGCTGCCATTAGGGAAACATGTCTAAATATGTGCAATCGTGTATCTTGAAGAAACTCAACAATGGTCAATCATGTTGCTTGCCAAATGCTTTATATGCCCATATATCTGATTAAATTAAGCTTTTTCAAATTATGCTAAGTACTTAAAAGTTTCTATACACATCGTGTTAACACTGTTCTGTGTGAAACCAGGTTGCGGAGGTATAGCGATCACACTGTGTACATTAAGAGACAATTAAGAGTTATTCTGTCAGACTAATCTCATTTCACTCCTAACCAATAATTACTGCTCAAGAGGTTTTCTGAGTATGACTCACGGTGGGATTATTTTCAACCCAACAGTTTTTTCTTGCATATATAATGCTTAAATTATTAAAATTATATATGCTCAAACCAAACCTTGATCTAAATAAAGCACTACACGCTATAGTATATTTAGTAAAAGTAATGTGATGAATAGTTTTTTATAATCTTTTCAGAGGTGCCATAAATTAATAATTCGAGAAGAAAAGGAGAAAAAACAATATATAATAATGCATAAGAGAAATTAATTTAAAAAATAAAAAGAAAAAAAAATACATGTTACATATCGTGTAACATTTTTTCAGGGAGTTGATGCTCCAAGGAAATTTAACACTATACCCATATTTCTGAATAGTGTAGTAAAGAAAGCCAAACATTAAAAGTTAATTCAACACTTTTCTTGCAATCCAAGCGAAATGAAGTAGCTAAATTCTTTATCAGAGCGATCTAATCTCAACGTGGCTAAAATAGAAATGAGATTCAAGTCGAAAATAAAATATAATTAAAACGGGAAACTTGGCGCCCAAAAATAAAAAAACAAATAAATACGACTTGACCAAACAATATTACGATATAATCTCAATACAGTTTGAAATTCACAGATTAAACAGAACATCTGTTTTGGTCTAAGAAAAATAACAGATAAACGCAATTACTGTAGAGATAAACATAATGAGATAACTATTATAAAAACCGAGAACACAATGTTATAACAAAATGTAATAATAATACTAAAGAGGTAGATGTCCATGGAGTTATTTTAGTTATAAAAAATTATTACAGTTTAAAAAGTTCACAAATGGATTCATTTTGTTCATATTCGCAAGATGTAAATGTTTACTAAATTTATGTTGTATGAGAACTTACACTTGACAAAGCTCTAGGCCATAGGAAGAAAGTCATTGCATTATTTTTTTTTATATTGGGATTAAGAAAAGACATGTTAACAAAGCATTGCATCGGAAAATACAAACATATGCTGCTATGCTGCTTTTAAATTTCCTGCGATTCTGCAAGTGCGAAGAAAGCGAAAAGACAAAAACGGGAGTATTATCCGGAGGGACTGGAACATAATTAGTATAGAGACAAGCTAGACGGGTAGTTTGCAAGTTCAGCGAAAACGTAAAAAAATTTTAACAAACCCTTTCGGGGTTTGAAACCCTTAAAATCTAAAACCTTCCAATTTTTTTAAAAATTTAATTGCAACCTTAGTGATTTCATACACAACCGTAATCTAATTTGCATCGCTAAATCGCAAGCCACTAGCACCCGAGCAGATTTCGTCCTCTTCGACTAAGCTTTAAGGTAAAAATACTTCGCTACGTTTTTAGCGTTTTCTGAAAGCAAGATGCAATTTAGCTTTACATATTTTCTATAAATTTCTAATACGCCTTACTTAAACATATTTATTTCATTGCCTATTTAAAATTTGGGTACTTAAAATATCATTTCATGTTTTCTTTCCAATCTGAATTTTAGTTCAAATATTTTATTTGAACATGCATCAGTGATTAAATATGTCTGATTTTGTTTTACATTTTACGTCGAGCTCACGCCACGTTCTATTAATTGGCCATTTTGCTTGCATTAACGTTTCGAATTGAGCAACATTCCCCCGTTTAGACTTTCAGGGGCTGAACTACATTAACAATTTAATTACTTCGTTCAACTTAAGTTTAAAAGCATTTTAAGATTTTTTTAAAATTTCGGCATCATTATAATTATTTGCTATGCACTTCAGGAACATGGCTCTCGTGTTACATTATGTCTTAACACCAACCCTCTGAAGAGATGTTACAAGACATGTAACGCCTTCTTTCTAAACTGTTTTGCTTTATTCTTTTCTTTTATGCATTAATGAATTTCGTTACCTCTTTGCTTTGAAATGTTAAATTCTATCTCTGCCGGAAAGGTAAAAAAAAAATAGTTATTTCAATCATTGCAGTATTAATAATATATGAAACCTGTTTTGAAAGGATTGCTAATATTTACAAATGATTTACAAGTTAGTGCTTCGCGACTGCAAAAATCAATTTCAAATAAGCTATTTTCTCGTAAATTCATTTTAAATTTATTGTTTTACTTGGAAAAAATATATTTTTAATTTTTTATTTCATTTTATTAAATAATTAAGTTTACTCTACTAAATTAAAGTTATACATATATAATTAAAAAACATAATTAAATTAAATTATTGTCACTTTATTTTTCGTGTTTCCGCAATTGAATAATAATTAAGAGAATATCAAACGCTTCCAAATTTAAACTGCGGAAACAGTATAAATTCAACTGAAACCCAAAATTACATTTATTCTTAGTCACCTTTATTTACCTAACTTAGAAGTGCAGTGCGGAGTTTAGAGATTAGGCTCCCCTTTGGTTCCTTACATTCGATGTCTTTTATTAAACTGAAATTAGAACTTTTAATACTTTTAATAATTGGGCAAACAAAATATACCATTAATGAAAATTATTGTTACGTTACATTTGAAAAAATGAAATTAATTTATCAGAAGGCTGTAGGTTATCCTCTGGTAATTATGAATTATGCGAATTTTCTATTAGTTAAACCTTACTCTTTTCTTTTCTGTAGGTTGCTATCCCACTGGCTGATTCAATCGAGAAATTCCTGGAAATTTTATTTACCTAAGAATAGTATGGCTTCTCAACAGTAAATCATGCTCACTTTAATTATTTTTTTATATCTGTCAGCGTTTTGAAGTTTTCCCCGGCCCTGTTTCTTCCTTCACTAGTTATGGGTACAGTAAATACTGAAATTCATTTATCAGAAGGCTGTAGGTTATTGATATGTGTAAGGCAAAATACTTTGTCTCATAGATTTGGCAGTTAAATTCTCACTGTAATCAGCTTTAGGAAAGTAATAATGTAATTGCATGCACCATACAGACTCTTCAGTTTATGGTGTTAAATATAATTTCATTTTGGGTATCACATGTTCTGGACAAAGTGAAATTTTAAGTATTATTCATTGAAACGTTTCTAAGTATCCTCTTTTTATGCTGCCCGTACCCCATCTTGACGCTTGTCTCGCCTATGGTAAAATAACTGACCCGAAGTTTTTAAGCTGCGAGCTGCAATATTAACTGTGAGAACTGACTTATGCTTTATTTTCCATAAAATGAATTTTCTTGTAGAAAGATGTAAATAAACTAAAAAATTGAACTTCCCTTTTATCTTTATTGCTTTTCGGATCAAAAGTCATGACTTTATTGTTTACAGCACTTTTCTAAAGAAAAAAGTAATCTTTTTTCCCTTCCCCAGAAAACATATATGTTTCTTTTTCAAATCATTTTCTCGCATGCATTTTCGTGTTTTTGAAAATTGTGAATTTTATGTGCGTAAAATATTCTTTTGTCCTTTCCATTTAAATATCACGCTTGTAAATTATTCAGTTCCATTTTCCATTTTCACATACTTTAAATCATAATTTTTAATATTTCAGTTTAAAATGTATACATATATAAATTAAATATAAAATAAAAGTATTTCCTATGCAATATATGACATCATAGATGCAAACTAACAGTACAGTGAAATCAGGTTACAAATTTCCGCGTAAAGTTTACTCAGGATGCACTCTGAAATCAAATCCATCCATTCTAAGTTTATCAGAATGCATAAAAAATTATTATGTTCAGTATGTCCTGTTTTATACATAAATATCAAATTCTGGATTACTTTTGAATGAATTTATCTTCCTAGTAAGAAGCGAAAGATGACGAAATCATTCAATTAACTAGACAGGAATTCTAATTAGACGTTGCAGAGCGGAGCGATATAAAATGGTACATTAAAATACCCTTCTCTAAAGAAACAGAAGAGAGGGAAAATATTCATCAGAAGAAAAGAGAAAATAAGTAAGAGAAGGCTAATAAGTGATTTTACATTTTAGATGCAGAAATTAAAAACTAAATAACTAAAGCCCAAGATTAACAACAATAATAGCAGATTAAAATTAAAAAAAAAAAAAAATTGCACAATATGAAAGAAATACTTGAAAAACCTAAACCAGTTTTGATAATAAGCCATATAAAATAAAAGTTTAAAACAATAAGAAACATTTTAGGATAATTATTTTGCATAACATCTGGAGTGCAATTTAATATTCTCAAGCTATTCTGTCTTTCTTTTAACACTTATATTTGTGGTTTTTTTTTTTTTTTTTTTTTTTTTTTTTTAAGTAGTAATTGAAATTTGTAAATGTACTTCAGAGTATTAATAAAATGTTCATCACTAACAATGATGCTTCTTATTAGTTGCAGACTTATTTTCTAAAAATTACTATGTTAAATATCTCACCATATTTTGCATACACGCATAAATAATAAAATAATCTCCCCATAAACAATAAAAAAGCTAAAGTATTAAATAATTATTTATAAATTATAAGCAAACATGTTTTATTGTTAATAAGTAATATAGACACTGATTTACATTTTACCATTTGCAAGACTAAAAATTTAAACAAATTACTCTAAATTTGATTTCTGATGTATTATATATCAAAATAGATTCATGCTAAAATTTCAATTTTAAGTATTTTATATCTTATTTACTGAAAAAGAAACGTAAATTAATATACTCAAATACTCAGTTTAAGCGTAAAAAATAACTTGATGAAATATCAGAAATAAAGAGCCCATTAGAATTAAAATTATTATCTTAGTAAACATTCAATATAAAAACTTCTAATTTAAGTTGCTTAAACGACATTTTATATATTTCTTGATACGAATGATCATTTGGGAATAAAAATGGCAATTTTATTTCCGAAATTAATTTACTGGTTTTAACATAGTTTATAAAGTAATTGAAGTATAAAGAATGAAGGCGTTTTAGTTTTTTATTAAGAAAAAATGATTTATTTCCAGATAAAATTTGTAAACTCGGTCTTCAGCCAAATCACCTGTGGATTAACTAAATTTAAAGAAGACTTTTTTTTGCACAAAACTGGTATGCTGCTGCAATTTTTTAATTAATAAGACGGAATGTTAAATAAGGGTTCACAGTAATTTCATTAAACATTAATACTCATTTAATTACTATATCTTTTAAATAACGATGTGAGTAAAATAAAAGAAAGTTTGTGATCGTTTCAAAATTAATTTACTAAAAATACCAAGCTTTTCAACAATAACTAAACACCCTTCCATTTTATTATAAATCACACCTAAGCATCCCTCTCTTCTCTCTCTCTCTATATATATATACTTGTATATTATTAGTAATTTTGTAAAATAGACAGAAGATTTTAGTTCAATTACATGCGAAAATGTATTTTTTGTGTAATGTAATGCAAAAAATCTGAAGGGCGAAGTAAGAATATAGGGGCTATGCCGGAACGGTAAGAATACAGGGGCAAATAAATTAACATTGAGTAAATGTTAAATGGTAATTTGGCGAGAAATCTCGGTAATTCAATCAAAAGTCGCCAAACGTGTTAACCATTCGACGACATTTTTGTCCGGTCCCCGTATCACCATGATAGGTATTGCAATTGAATAAATGTAATCCATCACTATATTAGCTGTAACCGTAATTTGACCCTTATATCGCTTTCCAGTAATTTTGGGAAACTGAAAGTACTAGAAATATCTCGGCGGCCTGTTGAAAACTATATACGTTCAGAGAAAGGATCTGCTCTCAGTTGTTGTTGTTGTCATTATTGCGAGTTGTTACTTCAAATATATTTCCGGGTTAGCTTTCTCTCCAGATGTGCTTTGCATTGCGTTGTGTTTAACATTCTTGGTAGCTTGAAGCGTAAATGATGATTGCACTCTTTGATACTGCGAACACTTTACGAGCATTTCTGCAAAAAAATCGCGAACTTCGAAGTGTTTATTTTGAAAAAATAAATTTTATTAGCCCATCATCGGACCTGTGTGCATTCAATCTATTACGAACCCATACTTACGGAACAATATATATATAGATCATCTAAGCATATATTATGCATACACATATTAATCTGATTTGCAATACAAAACACGCAGTTGAGTTTAGCGTAGCGTAGTAGCTATCATTCAAATTGGAAAGATTAAGTAAAATCTTTAAAACCGAGACAAAGCATGATGACACAGCTGATAATATTAACTGAAAGCAAAGGAAAGAACATATTTTTATTATAATAATAAGCTGTGAATATTATGTGACTAATAACAGCAGATCGGATGATATTAATTGAAAGCAAAGGTCAAAGCATAATACGAATAAAAAATGCGTTCTAAAATGGGAAAACCTTAACAAGATCCTTATATGCAGATTTGAACTTTGGATCTCACGAAAGTGTACCGAAAATGTATGTTCAGCTCTAATGAAAGCTTACGTGAATCCTGTGTTTATGCTGGAATATTAGGCAAAATCCACATACTTCCCTAAATGCGCATGCGTGCATTTTCAAATTTATATGGTGAATGTGAAGTAGTTACCACATAGTTTGAAGTTTCGCTGGCACAATGAAATTCGTAACAAATTTATTTTAAATATTTAAGCATGACTGCTAGTCTATTAGTTGCCGTGGGGTTTTACACTGTTTTGTATATTACCTTTTCGCTCATCCAGACGATTTGTATTCGTAAAATCAGTAACTACGGTACATTAAAATAAAGCAAAATTTATTATATATTTATATTTTAGTGCGCAAGGAAGTTCAGTAGCATACTACGGCAAGTGTATGATAAATGTAAGCACTATTGGCCCTGCAATATTTTGTTTCAGCATTATTACGTCGTCGAATAATAAACATTCCTTTAGATCAGAAACTGAAACCATAAAGCCAGCTGTAATCTAAAAAATACATTAGTACCCCTTTTGTAATGAAGTTCAAGGGACAGAAAATTTGGTTCGCTGTATTTTTTTTTTTTTTTTTATATAATTAGAATGTGAATCATCTCACGAAATTGAATGATGAATTACAAACAAAGAGTAAATATCAGTTTGTCTCCCCAAATATGTTAAGATTATATTTCCTTTAAACGTTATTAAAAGCTAATTTCAGTTATTATTATGTTTGATTACATAATTTCATTTCCTTCGTTCTTCAGTTTTACCATACGCTAATAATGTTAAATAAAAAATTATATAGAATTAAAGTCATTTAAAGTTATTTCCTCCAGTTATAAATTTCGATCTAAAAAGCGCATTAGTAAGTATCAGCCTTGAACAGAAGTTTGCCTGATATTTCATTCAAAGAATTCATGCGGAATCAAAATACGGATTCAAGTTCTTTGTCTCGTTCAAGTGTTATTCAGCTCAATGAGTGACAGTTTAACACATTCTAAAGTATGTTTGTTGCATGTCTTGGTTTTCCAATTGCTACATCTACTGCGCATAGCCTTTTGTTTGAAACACAGAGAAAGGTTTGGATAAAGATAAAACACCCGTAACCTAAAGATGTTTTTTGTTATTCTGATATCCTAAAAAGAATAAAGGGTTATAAATTGTTCACTTGAAAGTTGTAGAAATTCTTAAAAAAATTTCAAAATATGCTAAGCACTTTAGTCTACAAAGGTATTCACAAAGTTCATTATATGATATGTTCATTATATGAGTACCCATTTTTACGCGTATACTAAGCCGTATAAAATAACAGTGAGTGTATAGGAAATTGGGCGGAATCAAGAAGTTCGTTCGTTACTTCGGTAGAATTTTTATAAGCTAAGATAGCTACAGTCGGGCGTGACTGTATTCTATTTAAATGTTTTCCCGTAAGCAAACAATATTTTAATGGAAGGAAGTTGAGATGCATCAACAATCATTACTACCAGAAGTAATTTGGCAGCGTCATTGGGATTTATTGTAAACCAATTCAGTCCGGAAAATTTTCAGAGGCATTGTTAGTATCCCGAATTATCCTCTTCAAATTATATATTTATATGATAGCAAAATAAAAATTATTTTATATTAATAATTTATTTCATATAACGGAAAAACAGAAATTACATACTTCATTGATAAAAATTAATATTTTAAAACTTGATTAATAAGCTCACAGACAGATATATTGGTGCTGAGTATAAACCTATAATATTTTGAAATAAATAACGGGTGTCAGGGTAATTAACTTTTCTTTAATAAGAATACTGTGATTTCGTCGCTTAAGTAAGCACAGAAAAGATTTCAGCTCTACAGATAAAATAATGTAACCCCATTCACTTCACTAAACGGAAAATTAACATTTAAATTCTCCTCTTTCCATTAGTTCAACTTTATATTTAGTCTTGTCAAGTTCTTAAAACTCGTAACGGCTTTGTAATGAATATTATTGAATGGGAACTCTTTGTCTAAATAAGAAACAAAATGTGGCCCGCTGTTATTTAATGGAAGTTCCTGATTCCTGAATCGGAATCTAAAATGGAAGAAATACTTCGAACTTCCTAAGTCACACGTCCCACACACGTTTTACCTTGTCTTTACTTACAGTCTGTACAAACCATGCAATTGGTATTTAACACTTTCATGTAAGACCAAATCAATACATCTTTAGTTTGAAGTGTGAAAAACACTTATATAAAAAACTGGTAAAATGGAAATATCACATTATGTTAGACACTTCGATACAAGGAATTCAATGCTTGTTTTCAATACATCTTATCAATACATCTATAATCCGAAAAATATAAAATACTATTATATAAAAACTGGGAAAGAAATGAAATATCTTATTGTATTAGATATGAATGATATGAATTGAAATGAATGTACATTCATGAAAATATCTTATTGTATTAGATACTCCAATACAAGGAGTTCAATGCTTTTGCAGATTATGTCTTAGTAATTCAGCGTAGTGCTGTAGAGTTTTATATTTATTAATCATTACTTTATTATTGTAGCATTTACTGTCATTCCTGCTTTCGTCTGCTCCCACCAGCACGAAAATAAATTATTAAAGGAAATGTATTAAAGGACAAAGTTACTGCGATTAAAAGAGAGTTTGTAGCAGCCTTGGCTGACCATCTCGCTGCTATTCTTGCCAGCCTCAGAATTACTTGAATCAGCTTGAGTTCTGTTAGCCGTAACTGCTTTCATAATATAGGTCTTGAATCAAAACTTGTAGACACACTTAATCATGTAACTATGATACTTAATACTTTAAATGCTATTTTAAGCTTTGTTTGTTATTATTCTCTTGAGCTGTGGAGTTTAATTTATGGTACTAATCAGGTTTTGTACTGTTACGTTGACAAAATAATAGAAGGGTTTATTTTAGACGTGCCTCTGTGTTGGAATTACTTTGTTGAGAGATTAAGATGGTGGGATAAGTCGCCTAATTATTTTCAAAGAGCAAGAGATCAACATTTAAAGTAGGTCGGTTCCGTACAGTTTTACCAAGGTATTGTCTTTCGAAAAGTAACTTAAGAAGTATCCAGTCTAATCTTCCCTTCCTAATCTTGTTATATTACATCGTGGAGTATGTTACCTACCACAGAATTAATTAAGAAAGCAGAATAGTGAGTTGCAATTGATCTTATTTTCCAAACACACTGGCAATCAAATTTCAAAATCTGAGGCATGTTCTCAATGTTGTCAAAAAGAAATTTTAATTATCTTTCTAATTATTGCAATAAATAGTACAAAGAACAGAGATATTAAAATAATATACTTATTTCTTAATTTAAAATTAATTGGTACACAAAATTTAAAAATCAATACTTAGTAATTAAATAATTTAATTAAATAATCTGATTTACACACTGTAATTATATTAGAGTTCCATAAAACTCGGAACTTGAAATCAACATTAAGTTATGTCATACTAAAGATCTTCTTTCATTCTCCCATACATCTGAGAGGTTGTTCTTAAAAGTACAGCAATATAAGTTTCAAAAGCAACTGATGAAACCTGAGCCCCAACGGCACCCAACCAATCAGCAAAGGGAACGATACAAGGAGCGACATGAGATTCGGATTTTGTTTATAAGGCTTCCAGTTTTACGGAGCTATTGGTAGGTGAATCAGTTTATTTATTTATTTTGGCACTACTTTATCATTTTTACTTCAACCTTAGTTTATAACCGTGTATTTATTTGGGTATTATTCTGTGATAATTTAAAATTAATTCTTGATTGTTTTTTGAAAATACCTGTACTGATCAAGTAAGTGAAAAGTTGGTTTTGACGCCATTTTATAGACACTTGGTTACCCCTCCCCCCCAAAAAAAATGCTTGCCAGTCGCTAGAAACTACTCTATTACGGTTTTATAAAAGATCTTCTTTCATACCAAATTAAATTAAGTATTATAGTACTTAATTTAAGTATTAATACTTAATTTAATATGGTAAACATACGAAATTAAATTAAGTATTATAGCATACATAATTTCCTTGAAATTTTTCTTTTTTAAAGGATTTTTAAAATTTTGTTTAAGCTTAATGCGAATTTTCAGCAAAAGAATCTTTTCATATATTTGAATAATCACTTCTGTTTTCAATGA
Organism: Stegodyphus dumicola; assembly: GCF_044657685.1. Classification (NCBI taxonomy): domain Eukaryota; kingdom Metazoa; phylum Arthropoda; class Arachnida; order Araneae; family Eresidae; genus Stegodyphus; species Stegodyphus dumicola. The sequence goes on along the minus strand of NC_140772.1, from coordinate 88,231,431 downwards.
TTACAAAGCAATAGAGAAAACGTTTTTGAGCTCCTGAAGAAGAGAGACCTATATAAACTATCCGGTGAGAAGTGATGCAGCACTAAAGTACTTAGCTGGAACAACTTATCTCCATCAAAAAATAATTCTTCCGAATAACTTAGAAATTAGTTCTAATACTCGTAACATAAACAGTTCTTTCCTAAAATGTTAAGTTCTAACGATAAAGCATAATCCCAGATTCACAACATAGATTTTGACATGCCAAGTACATGGAGACACAAAAATGCAGGTAAAGGAATCTGATTCGAAACAGATAGAACTTTATTTAAAATTGACACCATTCAATATTGTCTTTTTCCTTACTTTTAAGTTTCTACATTGGTATATTGTTTATCCAGTTATAATAAAATCACTTAAGTTATGCAATGCATCATTTAAAAATATGACGGAAAGTTTTAATTTCGTTTCATGCATAAAAATACAACAAAGATACCTTTGCAGGTAAAGAAAAAATAAGGGATGAAACAAAATCGCTGATTTTTAATTTTAGAATTATATCACTTTGTGAAGCACCACCCAGCCGGGATAATAATTAATGACTCTGACTGCCGTACCAAAGTGCCCGTGTTCGAATCCTGAAGTAGGCATGAATGCTTGTAAATATATGATGTCTTTGTTGATGGAGGCAACATTGATGATCAACACATCAATCATCATGTCTTTGCTGATGGGGGTATCTTATGGGATGCTAAGCGTCCTTCTGATTTGAACGACGAGTGGTCTCAGTGGTGCAGCGAGCTTTCAGAACTTCGTAACATTAGTGTTCCAAGATTTGTTTTAGATTCATGAGATGAAAATATAGAGATCCACGTTTTTTCTGACGCAAGCCAAAAGTCGTATGGTGCAGCCGTTTACGTAAAGGTACAGAATCAAGAAAACATTTCTGTGAATTTGCTGGCTTCCAAGAGCAGACTTTCATCTGTCAAAAATGTTTCCTTGCCTCGACTGGAATTGCTGTGTGCACTGATTGCTGCAAGATTGGGAACGGAAGTTAATAAAGATCGCAAAGGTTCATCTAATGTCTTTTTTTGGATTGAATCTAAAGTCACACTGTATTGGATCAAAGGATCAAGCAGAAGATGGAAGTCTTTCATGAAATATCGCGTTGACGAGATTCAGAAGTTGATTAATCCAGGTTCATGGTTTTATTGTTCAACCAAGGACAATCCAGCCAATCTTCTAACCCGTGGAGTTAGTGCCTCTTCTCTAGTGAACAATTCTAAGTGGTGGACTTGTGCAGAATTTTTGACAGAGCCGCACCTTCTCTACAATTGCTTACAACCAATAGTTCCAGAGGTTGAGAACCTAACACCAAGTGAAGAGGAATCCTTTGTGCAAGAAAGCAAAAGTTCTAGTGACATTAATGGCATTTCTGAGAGAACTATATTAATTGACATGAACTCTAACGTTTTAGATAAACTCTTGAATATTAGTAACAATTATAAAATTATTAATGTCCTTTCCTATATTTTTAGGTTTATCTGTAATTGCAGGAATGGATCAAGAAAGGTAGGCCGTCTTCAACTAGAAGAGGTAAGAATAGCTGAGGAAACGCTTATTAAGCATGAGCAGAGGGTTCTATTTTGTAAAAAAGACATAGCAGGTAACTTAAAAAATTTACATCCCTTTGTTGATCGTAAAGGAATAATTCGTGTTGGTGACAGTCTTGAAAAATATTCTTCACCATTTTCTCAGAAATATCCTGCGATCCTCCCGAGAAATTCTAAGCTAAGTAAGATTTATTTTCTAGTGTGCACAGAAGATTATTGCATGTTGGCCCTCAAGGATTATTGAATGCAGTACGTTTAAAATTCTGGCCATTAGGTGGTAGAGATTTGGATCGGAAAACAGTACATCTTGTGTTACATGCTTTAAATGCAAACCGATTTAGTTATTACATTTGAATTTTTTAAACATTATAAGTAATCTGCTATCAATAAAATTAAGAATTAAAAACAAATATATAACCCCACTATGCTTTTGATGATATTTAAATGAACGTATACAATTTAATTCGAAATATAAGCCAATTTAAGGTTTTACTCTAGTTAAATCAACAGTTTTGAATGATGAAAGCTTTGTTTGCACTAGTGAATTATTGTGAAAGAAATAAATATGTTATAATATGTACTGCTTATTGCGTTTCATTATCCATTTTTTCTAACATATCTCAATTACAACTACGACTGTTTATTGTTATCAGACAATAAGAGAAATTATTCTAGCACTGTAGTATTATTCACTGCACTGTAGTATTTATACAGTCTAGCAACGTTTATACGAGACTTCTAGTATTCTGAAACATCACAATAATTGTAAAATACCGTATTTTATTCACGACTGAATAATTAGAAGAAGATGATCGAACATTCAGAATTTCGTTTTGGTATTAAAGATTCTAAGATCTACCTGCACGGATACAGCATCATAACAGACGTAATCGAAATAGTACATATTACTCGGCTATTGAACTACTCTCTCATATAAACTGTGGTACCTTTCTGAATAAATAACGCAATTACAAGTATTCTTCTACTTTGCAAATAACCTTCACCAACTGAGTTACAGTGGCAGCAACGTTCATTAAATCATCAGCCTCGCCTAAAGCAGGAAGCTCTATTCTCAGAAAATGAGTCAACCCTTTCAGGAAATGCGAAATCTACATATGTATGGCAGTTATCAAGAAAGTTGGGGTTTTGGACAAACCAAAGCAGACTTTCTTGGAGAGCGGAAATAATAAATATTATCAATAGCCAGCTAACTTAATCATACGGATAGAAAGTGACTTGTTTGTAAAGGAATGTTTTGTTCGACCAGCGGAAAGGAATTTTCATTGTAGAGTTTGATGAATTTTGAACGCTGCATTTATTTTTCCATGAATAATTTTAAATCATTTGCATAGTTTAACAAAAATGAGATGCGTTGAGAGACTGTGGTGAGTGTATATTAATCAATCAGAACTCAAAATTATTATGCGGTAAAAGGAAATGGATTTCCGGATGTATAAAAAAATAGGGCAAGACAATAATTAATTTGGTTAATATCTACAATTACTTCGAAATATTTAAAAAATAATTTATACTAAAATTTGTTCTTAAAAGCCTGTGTAAAAACAAATCATTCACAACGCATGAATCTAAAACATGATTCTATTAATGAAAATTTCCGATCTTAGAATCCAGTTTTCTTAGAAATTTTAATATATAAAAATATTAAAGTGATTTAATTTTTTTAATCTAAAAAAATTGCCAATGCGTTTTATTAACAAATTTTCAAATTTTAAATTATATGCCTTTGCATAGTTGCAGTTCTTTAAATGATAAAAGCACTAACTGCTAGATTTTTCTTAAAACGAAATGTAAGTAAGAATGTATTATTTTTCCTTTTAATATTCCCTACGGCAAGATCTTGAAAGCGATCTATTCATTTGGTAAAACTATAAGTCTCATACACTACTAAAGTAACTTCAAAAAGATTTTAATTTTGATTCAAGATTACCTGAAAAGCAGAAAATATACAAAATAAAACGTCGAGTCCGAAAATATTTATTTAAAGACCTTGAGCGCTAGTGATTTAGTGAAATACGTGCTTTAGTGAAATTTGTCCTGAATAATCAACTCTTTTCTTAATTGAAAATGCGCAGTTCTCCGTGCGGCATTCATTTGCGATGCAAATAATATCATAGCAGTTTAATTATAGAATTTGGATTAATACTCAGCTTGCATTAGCTCATTATTAGGAATACCATAATTGATTAAATTAATTCGTTCAACTGAAAATTGAATTCAAAATACAAATTGCAGTTTCGAGTAATCTTATGATTTTATATCTACTTTTTTATTTTAATTTTTTTATGTTGAAATTTGAATTAAAAATTATTCAAGGAATTAGATTGCAATATGAAGTTTCAAGATTACAGTTTATCTTCTTTTCTTTCATGTTTTGTATTTTTAATTATATGTTATACGCAAATGTACTCCAATATATTTTCGTTGCGTAAAAATGTATTTTAAACCCATCCTAGTCACTCTACATTCTAAATATCATGTAAATAAAACTATAACATAAACATATAGAGAGAGAGGTTGGACAAAAATATGGAAACACCTAGTAAAGTATATGTTTGAACTGAAATGTTTATTGTTGCAAAAGCTGTTGATGCCGTTGAATGTTTGCTCACTAATGACACCTGTGCAACATCCTCAATACGTCGCAAGTGACATTCGTTTTCGAGACAGTTTTTTTTTTTTTTGTGCACTTGTGAGTGTATCATGTCTGAGCCAAATGAATTCGAACGGGCGCAAAATGTTTGGTCTCGTATGGTGGGTGCTTCTGTAACCAAGGCAGCTGAAGTATTTGGCATTTCGACAGGAAGATTATCTAAGCTTTTTTACTCCTACAAGAAAACTGGAAAACCCGCATCCGCTAAATCACAGCGCGGACGAAAATGTGTGTGTCGCAAAAGTGACTGCTGAACTGAATGTTGCACTGCCAAACCTTGTCAGCACCAAAGCAATACGAAACGAGCTCCACAAGTAGGCTACGAAGTGCAATCCAAAAGTCCCTCATCAGTGATTAAAATGCCTGTAAGAGGAGAAAGTGGTGCCAAAGTCGTAAATACCTGGATTGTAGAGCAATGTAAGATTGTCATTTGATCGGATGAGTCTTGCTTCACTCTGTTTTCTACTTCTGGGCGAGTTTACGTCCTGCGAACGCCATTCCAAACACATGATAGAGGCTCTTTGCTGCCAAAAGTTAAGCATGGCAAGGGTTCGTCATCAATTACTGTGCAAGGTCACATTACTACCAAAGATTATGTGACCATTTTGTCTGATTATGTCCATCCCATGGTACAAATTTTGTTCCCCAATGGAGATGCTGTATTCCAAGACGACGTAGTTCCTGCTCATTCAGTTCACATCGTCCAAGACTGCTTTTTTGAGCATGAGGATGAACTTTCACATCAACTGACGCCAATGACCATCAAAGTCACCAGATATCAATATTATTGAGCTTTTATGGCTGTTTTTAAGAGAAATCTGTGTGAACGCTATCCACCGCCATTATCGTTAACCGAACGTGCCACCATTTTTACAGTAGGAATGGTGCAAGATTTCCCTGCAAAGGATACAAGAACTCTGTTTATTCATTCTGAGAAGACTGCAAGCTGCTTTTAACGCCACCGGTTTTCCTACACCGTATTATTCACGGCAGTATATTTTTATTTCTGTGTTTCCGTATTTTTGTCCAACCCCTGGGTGTCGAAAATTATTAGTAAATAGGAAACAAAGATTTCAGATGCATAATCATGTTTAGATAATATTTACAACCTTGGAAACTGAATAAATACAGAAACCTCGAAAACTGAATTAATACAGAAACTTGAGTAGCCTCACAAATTAATAACCTTAAAAACTGAATTAATACAGAAAGAAATATTCTGTTTGTTTGAGTTTAATTAAATCGCAAACAAACATTTCAGCTGCTTAATCATATTTTGATATTATTTATAACTTTCAAAAATATCGATAAATAATCGAGTCCAAATGAAAAGCTTGGAATACATGCTTGAACTCTGTCGAAACGTTAAACAATTTCTTTGACTTTTTGTCATTAAGCATTAAGATTTTTGAATAATTTAAGACCACGGAATGTTTTATGAATATATGTGCTAATCGCGTATTTTTATAATTAAAGCTAATAGAAATTTGTGCATTGTACGTATATGCGGGGCTAACGTACGCTAAAATATGTATTTGCTTTCTATGATGAATACTTCGTACTTTAGATTGAGACGCATTTGCTACAAGTATACATTAATACAAATCAAAACAGAGGTGGATTTAAAGCGGTAAGAAACTTCTTTAACTTACCAATAGGAATTTTATAGTATTTCCTTGTCAATTTTGCCTCATAAATAAATCTGTCTAAGGTAAATTGAATAAATATAGTCAGTAGTTCTGCAGTAGTTTCTGTTAATTATGTCGGAAATCAATAAATTTATTAAGCAAGTAAACTGACTAACCAAAGTCAATAATAATGTATTTAGTCATTACAGGGAAAAATATAAAAAATTTTAGTCATTTTGGAATACATGAAAATTTTTTAATCAATCAGAAAGTTTTAGAGCAAATGATACCCTTTATTTAATGTCCCCTTATTTTATGAAAAAAACTGAGATAGATTATTTTCAATACTAGAACAGTTTTTTTTTTGAAGTATAAAAATATTTGTTATGTATACATATGTATTTTTTAAAATTTCTTTTCCATTTAAAGAATCAACATCAAAAAGTAACCGACTTAAATTTAGCTTTCACGCAAACTGACTTGCTTCTATTAGCGCAACAACAGAAATTGTTCAGAATCACTCAAGCAGTTGACATTCGAAAATCGCAACATGCAGTAGCACCAGACTCATTGTGACACAAAGTGAAAGCAAAAACAGAGAAAAAAAGTTGAATAGAAAGGCGTTGAAATCCATTGCACAAATATCAAACGCAACATGAAAAACCTTTTAGAACACTTGATCACATCTGCGATCACCTTTTGTTGTGAAAAAGACAGCATAACTTCTTTTTTCTAAATATTATTTGCCTGCTTGAGGCGTTTCATATTTTGATATGTTTCTGGCAGAGTGCTGTTTCGTGTATCGCTTTATTTAAAATATTGAAAAACGCAGTTGGATTGTTAGTAATGGAATATGGCTGAGATCCAATAAAGTTAAAAGAAAAAGAGATGAATTTACAGTGGAAGTACAGGACAACACTACAGTGGATTAGCGAATTGGTTGTAGCACAAGAAATTCTCTTGGGAATTTTGGTCTTGAAACTTTGATATTTAATTAGATATTCCGAACTTGATACATAAAGAGGGACTGCAAAACTAGTTTATTCGAATGAAACTGATCAGGATACGAGCATTTCCCACAGAACAATATGAAAGTGCAGCTGGATAGGATAATTATTAAATAAAATATTTAGAGGGAAGCAGATAAATTTCTTTTGTATATGATAAGTTTCTTTTGTATGAGGAGTCATAACATTTATTTTCCGAAATGCCACAAAGCAAACTGCTTTACTGATATATGTGTAACCATACGTGCAATAAAACGATATGTAATCACAGCATGTGTATGAATTATATATACAAAGACATATATAACCTATTCAATTTACGTTATATGTGGCATTATTTAAATTTTAATATAAGAGTTGCAAACGTCCAAAAATATTTTTAAGAATATTATAAATTAAATGTATTTGAAATATATTAATTATACATAGTGTTAAAAATATAAGATCTAAATAAATAAAAAGTTTGTTTATTGCTTTCGAAACGCTAAGTTTCTTAGGAAGATATGATTTGAAAATAGGTCAAGGTTTCATGCCATGCCCGAAGGCAACGCAATAGAAAATGTTTGTTTCCAGGCTGCTTAGATGATAAATTAAATATATTATACCTCAGGGGAAATAAGGCTGCAAGAATACTAAATGGTTATGGTACCGTAGCATAACTTGTTTGGCTTAAAATACTTGTAAATAATGCAATAAAGACGTTTCCGACATCATAAAGTGCATAGATGTTGTAATTTAATATGTTAGGAAGATGGTCTTTATTCGTTTCCAGATAGAAATATAAAATACATTTTTCCCATAAACAAAATAAGAGCAAATTTAGAAATATAAAATACATTTTTCCCGTAAACAAAATAAGAGCAAATTTTCTAGTTTATTACGGCCCACCAGCGGCCGAGCTGTAAAGACGCTGAACACTGGTAGTTCGGTTTGAGGTTCGAATCCCGCGAACGGGCTGGCTGCATGGGCGTTTTCGTAGTTTTCCCCATGTGTAACGTGTATACGAGCCAGTTTCCCTTAGAAACTCCTCCACGAAAGGCATCCCTCCCTTTAGGCAGATAGCCCTCGTGTGCTTTGCCATAATTAAAATACACTACACCATCTAGTTTATTACTATGAAGAACTTTCAGCTCAGTTAGGATAATGACTACGATTCTGCATTTGTTTTCCCTTGTAATAATTCTAAAGATTAAATCTTTAAGCCTTGTGTTGTTAAATTTTCAGCTGTTCGGTACTGAGCACGGAAAACTGGTGTTATAAAAATGTATCGCACGCACTTATTTAAAGAATATATTTTATCTTGAAGTGATGTCACATTCCATTTCCGATGCTAAAAATGACATGTATATAATATTTCTCTTTACTGAACTAAAGACTGTGATAACTAAATTTTCCGTTGGAAACTGACAATAATACGGTTTCTGAAATCAGTAGTTGAACAGATATATTCCTGCTGCGAATATCTAAATAAGCTGGCGTGTTTTATTTTATACAGTAAAGCTTTAAGTGTTGGGTTTATTACACGAAGATTTTACATTAATTTGATTTATCTAACATGATGGTTCTAGGTTTCACATTTATTTCCTTTTCCATGTTTTGCGGGAAGACGTAGAGAAGACAACATGGCGGTAAAGAAACGAAAATTTCGTACCACATTTATTCTTTTGTTGGAAACCTTCTACTTATTTGTCTGCGGTAAAAAAAAAAAAAAAAAAAAAAAAAAAAAAAAAAAAAAAAAAGGGTGTGTTCCAGTATCACAATAATTCTTTCTGTGCCACATTTATATGATACTGTTTGATTAATGCGAATATCATAAACGATGGTAAATATACTATCTCATCGCATTTGTAATCCTACTGCATTTTTAACGTCTGTATTCATTAAAAAAAAACAAAAACACTCTGAGCAAGAACAAGAAGAATAGCATGCTTCATAGCTTTTGGCTTTCCGTTTGAAGAATGTTATTAAGCTTTAAGATGAGATTCAAGTAATGCCAAACAGTCTGGGTGTCAATTCAGAACAAAATCGATGCATTATAGGTTGAAAAATTCTTGAAAATGGCAAAAAGTTTTCAGGACACATTTGTACTTCACGTACTAAATTAAACATAGAATCAGAATGATTTTTCTCGACTTCTAAAATGTCAGTTAAGGGGGGAAAGAGTATCTTATACGTATTCTTCTATTACATTATATCTACATATTTAACAATATTCTTGACATCGAAATATTGAATTTTTATATTTCCATTTTAAGATATTTATTTGAAATTCTATATTTATTATCCTTGAGTTAAGAGGAAATCATTTGTTTTTGTTACAGTAAATGACTAACACTTTTTAGGTATGTTTATAATTTTCCCATATATAAAAGTTTCCCACTATAAAAATATCACCCAATTTTTCAATTAATTTTAACTGCATTAATTACTTTGCACATTTGGAAATCATACATACATCTGTAACTTTTCTTATTTTTACATTACTTAAATTTTTTTTAATTCATAATTTTTTCTATAAATTAAAAAGTATGAAATATAAACTTGTTTTTTTGAAAATGGAAATATCTGCATTAGAGTTTTATTGTATTGCACTCATACTGTAGAACAGCAGCATTTGAAAAACAAATCATACACATATATTTTGTCAAACTTACTACAAAGTATATAAATAAAATAATAAAAATTAGTAAAAGTTCAAATTATCCTAAATGTAAATGGAAGTATTCTTGCAGCATAATATTAATGAACACTCACATTATTTTTAGATAATAATAATCCCATTTAATGTAAAAGAATTTTAACAGCCGAAAGTTTAGTAAATTTATTTGTTCATAACCAGCTGTTTTCATCTACGTTCGCAAGTACATAAAAGGAATTACGTATTAATTAAACGGAATTGGCTCTACATTTAAAAATTTTCTCGCAATTTCGCCATGAAATTTAGGTACATTTTTGAAGCGCTAAATGCTCTTAATTAATTTTCTAATTAGCCTGTTAAAAATTTAGTGCTTTTTATTCCATTATTCTAATTTGTTTGATGACGAAGAAGAAATATCCTTCATAAATTTTACTAAATAATATCACATTTTGGAATCTATTACAAATTCACTCCCTAAATTACTGGACTCAAATAAAGAATACTTAATTTAAGTTATTACCTCGTTGAAGAGCAGAGGTAATTTATACTTGAAATAAAATGTTATACGCTTGCGCAGATAAGTTGTTCTCAAATATGAAATCCAAATATCTGCTAGTTTTAAAACAAATGAGCAAAATCCACTTAAATGTCAACAGGGCAACATCTTTACTGCCTTGCGTTTTAACATCTTTACTTCCTAGATACGCAAGTATGATTCCATGGTTTTGGGTGCCTTTCTCGTAAAACACTTTTAAATGGATATGGATTTCAAACTGGTAATCTATTTGACTGAAATACGAAATTATAAAATAGTTCAATCTTTAGTCGTAAGGCAATTTAGTAATCGCTACTATTTCTGTCCCAAAATTGAATAGTTTGCGGAAATATGATTAAGATATTTGACTTCCAGAAGACTTTTAGAGGCTACCAGAAAATTTCAAAACATATTAAAAAAGAAAAACAAAATGTCATCTCTACTTTACTTTTATACATTTTATCATTTGTGCTTTTTTCACCTTCTAAACACAGAAACATGTGCAAAATAAACTTTTCTCTCGTGTGCTCTGCCATAATTGAAAACACTGTCCAAAATTCACAGTTTATTATAACGTAAGTTAATAATTATGCATAAATTAAATCTGCAAACATATCAGCATTACTTAAATGTTTCTGAAAACAATGTTACCTCTATTCCGAAAAATGATCACATGTATTAGACGTTCTTTTTTTGAAATAATTAAATACGAAGGTTGCTGGCCTTGACAACAGTAAGTGTTGCTAGGCGACAGCAGACGATTCCAATCTAAAGTCTGATATTTTAAACCATAACGTCTTCAGAAAGATTTGCCATTTTAGCGTGATTTGTGTTGTTTACAGTAAATTGAAAAATTCATCTCGGGCATAAAAAATGGAAATAACTAGTGAAAATTTTTCTGCGATTTTTTTTCATAAATTCCGAAGTGGATTATTAAGAAAGGCAGTGTTTCGATGAATTTAATTTTTTATACAGGGATAAAGCGCCATCCTACAGCACTGTAAAAAACTGGTATGACGAATTCAATTGTAGGCGTGTCGCTCCAGAACGAATTCAGTGAAGGTGGTCCAAAATCGGCCTTTATTTGGGAAAAAATTATTTTTTTTATTTCCACACATAAAAAATAAATTACGTGATCAGCGATTTGCGACATCCGAAGAAGCGGTTGATGCATTCAAAACGCATGTTTTGGATTTACCTCAATCAGAGTGGAAAACGTGCTTCGAAAATGAGTTCAAACGCATGCAAAAGTGTATAGATCTTCATGGAGAATATTTTGAAAAACAACAAAACCAATTTCCATCATAAGTTTTTTTTCAAGTCTTAGGCCAGAAATACTATAAATACCAACCTCGTATATACAGTTCGTTTTGAAATCCTAATAAAAATATTTTCAAATAATATTTAACAAATTAATTCTTTAATGAACTATTAAGTGTTGCTTGGAAACGAGCTTATGAACTGCTGCTAAATTGCATTATTTTCTTGATTCATTGAGTAGTTTATTTATTGGTGTTATTTTCGCCTTTGCAAGTGCAAAGGAAACAATCACATTTTATTCATCCTAAGACAGTTTAGCCTTTTTAGTTAATATTTTTGACTTGGAATCAGACACATACCAATAGATAAAAAGACGTAAATGAAAGCATACTAAATTCAAAATCAATTCACTTAAAACATGGTTAATATCCTTTCTTTACTTAACAATATACAGAAATGTTGCACGATATATTTCGAAAGGCAAACATTTAAAAAAAAAACTATCAGTTTCTTTAAAAATTTAGTTTTATCTAATTGTATTTATTTAAGCAAACAAGTAATTATTTACCTGATTTTATTTTAAAAATCGTTTTAGTACTATTTAATAAGTAATAAAGGCAGCCAAACCTTAGTTGAAAAGAGCTTAAGATAAACATTTACTTAAAGCTTCTTGCCAATCAATACAGAATTAAATCATCATTAAAAATTTCTCCAATTTATTAAAATTGGATATAAGATGGATTTTCAAAACTTTGTAAGATTTAATCAGATTTACAGTTTAATTTAATTCATTACACAGAGTTTCATCTAGTTATTTCACCTATGTATCCGTCAACAGGCATGTAGTTGGAGGAAATGCATCAAACTAATGAATATACACAGATAATGGATATTACAGGAATGTATTTGACAAGACGATTAAAACGCGTAATTCTATATACTACAAGATAAAAATATTTTCTATAAGTCTTTTAGACAGATAAATGCTAATGAATATATTCAAACGTGAGACGAAAATTTCGACAAATAATTGAATCACTCTCATTTACCACTTAATAACACTGTCGTCGACGAATTATCTATTAATGTATTCGGAAATGACTAGCTCGCAGAGTATTCTAACAGAGCAAATATTAGCAGAAAGTGAAACCGTTTAATATGGAGAAGTATGTATGGCATTCCATCATCGCATTTGATTACGGAAAGAGCAGCTCATAACGGGAACTGTCAGCATTCGCTCCAATGCAGGAATTCATACTCAGCAACTGCTAAATGTAATATTGTGTAAAAGGTGGTAGAAATCTGACTCAACACAAATGGAATTTTATATCAGTTGTCTATATTTGAAAGCGGTGTCCAACATTGCGCTAATAATAACCTACGAGTAATAATTCTCATTAAAAACATAAATCCATTCAGTCAATCAGTTAAGTAATTAATAAATCAATAAGTTAGGTAATAACCAATTTTGCAAATACACTTTTCTGCTTTTGTTTTATTTATTTTATTTTATTTTTTTATTCTTTTCTCAATTCATCATACCAATGTTCAGTTTTCTTACTGAGAGGGACTTACAAAACTGTTTTTGCATTTTTATAACGTTTTGCGAGTTTATTTTATTTATTAAATATCATGTTCTTGGCGTGATAACTTAGTTAACTTACAATTACTTAGTTGCGCCACATGAAATTCGATTCAACAGCAAACTCTCAAATATTAAAATCAGTTTATCTCAAGAATGTCCAATAAACAGACTCGTGTGATGGATTTTTTTTTTTTTTTTTTTTTTTTTTTTTTTTACCTTTCAGTGTTGCCACTGCTCGCTTTGAAATTGTTGAGTTTTTTAATCAAAAATTTGTTAAGTACAAAATATGAAATGGATAGAAAAACAAATTCGATATTCAAAATTCGGGCTTACAGGTGTCCATGCTCAAATGGAGCATTACATTATTCCAATTCTGATGGATCAAGGTAATTTTTTCTTTTTTTTTTCTTTTTTTTTCTTTTTTTTTTTATCAGAATGCAAGAAACATGCATATATTCGTGCAGATTTTCCATTATTTAATTTCTTCAAATAAAATACAGGGCGATAATATTTGGTGGCAGCATTTTGAAAAGTGCTACACCGTTTATAGTGATTTCACTCAAAATGTCATTTCGAGACTAATATCCCATTCGGGACTAACGACCATTTTGGGCGAAAATGTACTAAATATTATAAGACAAAAATGTCTGATTGTAATAGAAATCTAATTTTGAACCAAATAAAGATTGAACCTAAAATGCTAATAAAATTAAATTTCTAAGGACAAGAATATTCAATTATATAGCATATGTACGATTTTTGCAATCTTATTAAGAAATTTATCAAATTATAAGCCACCATCATATACTGCACCAACCAACAGCTCATATTTCCTCTGAACTCGATGTGTTAACTGTAATAACCTATTTTAGTCAGCTTTCTCTCATAAGGTTTTGTTTAGTTTTATTAACATGTTATTTTAATGTCCTTATCTGTCCTTTTCGTATCCAGTTTCCCTGCCAGAATGCAAATTTATGGCTCGCTTGCATTGAAATGAGGTAGACAGGAGAGGTTATTTAAATGAAGTTTGTAGAGTCAGTCTGGTATTTTTAAGCAGGGGTGATGAAAAATGAGCAACGCCCTTGCCGGGAATCGAACCACTGGCCTCTGGAATATGCGCCCAGCGTACTGACCACTACACCACGGAGGCATGCTAAGAAGGCGGGAAAAATACCTTATAAGGTTTTCGGGGATAGAATTAGAACGTTTCCGCCTGCTGAAGTCCACGTTGCTAATTTAACTCTCTTGAGAGCCCTTGCGTTATTTTCGCCAATTGGCTTGTCACGCTACTTTAGATCGGAGTCAACTTACGCGTTTCTCTATATGTGTAAACGTTAAGCTAACTTACAATTACTTAGTTAAGTCAAGTTTATTACATTTGATTTAAGCCATGAATAGGGCTATTTTGTAAGAACAAGCCATATGGCTATTCTGTAAGCACGAGTGATGCCATCTGTTAACTTTTAGTTAAGTTAAATTAAAAGGTTCTTTTCTCAGCGACTGTGATACTTTAAACGAGATAGTGATAACTCACTTAAGGTCTTAGAAATTTCGTACATTTGATGTTACCAAAGCACACGAGCTTTTATAGGCATAATGGTGTATTTTTATATCTATTTTCACAGAATGAGCTTATTTTAAAAGATGTAAGAATATGCCATTAATAATAATTCATTTTACGCTTAAGCAGATAAATGTGTGTTTCTGACTTTGAATTTTAACTTTTGCCATCAGTTTAATGAACATTTTTAACACGAATAACCAAACTTTCCTTCAAAGACTTAATATCTGTTGATGTTTTTGTAATACTTTAAATTTATACCTCTTATTTAAATAAAGCATACAAATGTACCTAAGTTTTATTTTCATAAAACACAGTAAGTTACATATGTGCTTATATTAAAGCACGGTGAAGAAAATGTTAACGTACACTTTTTATATTAAATATCTTCTTTAATTAACCGCTGTCATAATTAATAATATGCATTGACATCTATTTTGTAAGAACAAGCCATATGGCTATTCTGTAAGCACGAGTGATGCCATCTGTTAACTTTTAGTTAAGTTAAATTAAAAGGTTCTTTTCTCAGCGACTGTGATACTTTAAACGAGATAGTGATAACTCACTTAAGGTCTTAGAAATTTCGTACATTTGATGTTACCAAAGCACACGAGCTTTTATAGGCATAATGGTGTATTTTTATATCTATTTTCACAGAATGAGCTTATTTTAAAAGATGTAAGAATATGCCATTAATAATAATTCATTTTACGCTTAAGCAGATAAATGTGTGTTTCTGACTTTGAATTTTAACTTTTGCCATCAGTTTAATGAACATTTTTAACACGAATAACCAAACTTTCCTTCAAAGACTTAATATCTGTTGATGTTTTTGTAATACTTTAAATTTATACCTCTTATTTAAATAAAGCATACAAATGTACCTAAGTTTTATTTTCATAAAACACAGTAAGTTACATATGTGCTTATATTAAAGCACGGTGAAGAAAATGTTAACGTACACTTTTTATATTAAATATCTTCTTTAATTAACCGCTGTCATAATTAATAATATGCATTGACATCTATTTTGTAAGAACAAGCCATATGGCTATTCTGTAAGCACGAGTGATGCCATCTGTTAACTTTTAGTTAAGTTAAATTAAAAGGTTCTTTTCTCAGCGACTGTGATACTTTAAACGAGATAGTGATAACTCACTTAAGGTCTTAGAAATTTCGTACATTTGATGTTACCAAAGCACACGAGCTTTTATAGGCATAATGGTGTATTTTTATATCTATTTTCACAGAATGAGCTTATTTTAAAAGATGTAAGAATATGCCATTAATAATAATTCATTTTACGCTTAAGCAGATAAATGTGTGTTTCTGACTTTGAATTTTAACTTTTGCCATCAGTTTAATGAACATTTTTAACACGAATAACCAAACTTTCCTTCAAAGACTTAATATCTGTTGATGTTTTTGTAATACTTTAAATTTATACCTCTTATTTAAATAAAGCATACAAATGTACCTAAGTTTTATTTTCATAAAACACAGTAAGTTACATATGTGCTTATATTAAAGCACGGTGAAGAAAATGTTAACGTACACTTTTTATATTAAATATCTTCTTTAATTAACCGCTGTCATAATTAATAATATGCATTGACATCTTGCAGATTAATATTAAAATATGATGCTTGAACAACAAAGTAAAAAACGTTCATTATAGTCTCCTTTCTCAAAGTCTTATAAAACTCTCCATCACTTGTATAAAGATTGATTTCCTGACATCATTTTCCTTTGTATCACTTTTTTTAATGTTTATTGGTTAGATGTATTGTTCGTCCGACGTTCACAAGAGTTCTTTGCTCATTTATAAAATAAATTTCCGTGGATGTTTATCCCTTGACGTACATAAATGTTCACATTATCCAAACCTTCCAATAATAACCACATCGATAATAAACGAATTTATAAAAGCAGTCTCATTTTTTTTCTGCTTTACTCAAACCTTCAAAGAATTTCTTTTCACGAACGCCTTCTTAAGTGGATATTTAGTGCTCACGAAACGATATGATAATACATCATCTGTATCAGTAAATGGCCACATCGATTAAACATCAAATATCTTCCACAACATCTGACATAATCGGTTGATCAATCGATATTTGAGAAATTTCTTGAAATAGGGCACAAGGTGCATTTGTATACTTATAATCTAATTTGTCAGGATAAAACTTTTCGTTTTAGGAGCAAGGTTTTGAAGTAGAATTTTCGTTCCCCCCTCTTTTTCTTAGTATCTTTTTAAGGTTTAAGGGCTAGAGATAACTCCTAGCTATTTTTTCCCAGTTATGGCATGAAATAATATTTTGATTCTTATATTTTGATAGTCGTAGGTCGAGGCTCAGACCTCTAAGTGCAGTGAAAGGCTTAAGAGGTTTGGAAGATCTAAGCGGCTTATTTTTTTACTTTTTTCCTCCTTTTCGTAGAAGAGAAATATTTTAAAGTGGTCTTACGACGTCTATTTGTCTGTGAAAACTTTGTGCTGGAATGTTTTGACCTCAAAGTGATAGACTTATTTTTTACTCGAATTCCCTCACTGAATTGAACCACCTTAACCAATTGTGTGAGGAGAATATAATGCATTCGGTTTTCTGTATCTATTTCATGCCTTTACGGGTATATGCAGAGCAGAATTTATGAGTATATAATATCTATGCATTAACGTTATTTGGTATTTATCAATCACTTAATTTATTATGCTTTCCTAATTTTAATAATATATTATAGTTTTTCAACATACGCCTTCGGTTGGAGCTGATAATCATGTAGTCAGAGGACACATGTGTTCCGCAGAGCTCTGTAATACAGCTTATAACGTGTAACAGAAAACTAAATTAAAACACTGGCATATGCGATTGTGAATTGGAGAATAAGAGTTTTAGAAGACCCTGAATTCTGTTTTGTTAGCTTCAAAACTACTTTTATGTTGGTGTTGCTGTAACGTTTAGCTATTAGTTTATTATTATTATTTTTGATTTTGTGTATCACAAAACCTAATGCTAATTCCCAAATTAAACCCAAGGATAACAAAATCAGTAGCTAAAACAACTATAACTGTAATAATAACTACCTGGGATTCATAAAACTAAATCTGGTTAGAAATTTATACTTTTCTTAACGCGAACAAAGCATTACGAAGGTTAGGTTTTATTTAAAAAGGCACTTGAGTACAATTTAATAATAATTTAAGTTCCTTACGATGAAAAGTAAATTTATTATTGTTAAATTCTTACTTATAATTTAATCTAAGGTTATTATATTTGAAATCTCAAATAACAAATAAAAGACTACAGTAGGCAAAGGAACACATTAATTGGACAGATGATTAGTGGTCACAAGTTATATGAAGTGATGAAACTAAGATATCGTTATTCAGTAGTGATGGGCGAAAATATGTAAGACGTAGAGTAGGAGAAGAGCTACATCCTGACTGCATTCAAGCAACTGTGAAGAACCCAGTTAGTGTTATGATTTGGTCATGCAAGTCAGCAGATGGTATTGGTCGCTTTCATGTCATCGATGGGACACTGAATGCCAGAATATACATTGACAATATTCTAGAACCAAAACTTCTACCTTCCATCAGAGATCTGTTTCCCAACAATGCTTCGTTTATTTTTCAGCAGGATTCTGCTCCTTGCCACATGGTCAAAATATCGAAAGTGTGGTTTCGTACAAAGAGCATTAAATTGTTGTCATGGCCAGGAAACAATCCTGACCTCAATCCTATCGATAATTTGTGGCACCGTTTAAAATCTTTTGTTCGAATGATGCGCCCATCAAATAAAAGGGAACTAATTGAGGCTATAATTGTTTCCTGGCATCATGTAATAACGAAAGAAGAGCTTAAAACTCTTGTCATGTCAATGAAACGCCAGTGTGAAGCAGTAATCAAAAATAAAGGGTACCCTACTAACTGCTGATAACTAACTGCAATCATCACTATCTAATGTATATCGATAACTATTATCGTTTAACTTTTTTTGTATTGCAAATAATTGAATTTTGTGTTTTGCATTGAATTCAGTAATAAATTATCTTTAAAATGTTATATACAAGTTTGCATTTTGTGAATCGTAACGTTTTCTATAAGTATACAAAGTTCAAAAATATAAAAATTTCCAAAAGTGTCCACAATTTTGGCCACCACTGTATTTAGCAAATATTCATCTGCGTCTGCTATAATCATTCATCTCCACTTAGTGAGAGAAGGGCAAATATTAGAAACAGTTCTAAAATGTTACATATACTATGATATGGAACTTAGTTAGGACAAAGCGATGTTTTTGAAATTTTATGTACATTCCTTCATATACAGTGATACTAATAAAATTACTAGGAAATATATCCTCCTTTTGCAGAAACGTCCTCTAGGTTGCTCTTTTGCATTGACTTACTAGTTTACCTAATCACTTATAGTAGGTGACGTACAACAGGGCATCTATTCTGTAGCCCAGGTATATTAGTATGAAAGTTAACTTCAATCTACTACCTTTTCGATTCATTGTATTTACTTCTTTTAACTTCATTACCTAAATATGCAATTTTCAAAAGTGGTTGATGGTTCAGAAGAATGAAAATATGCAAGGGCATTTAAGAGCTTATTAAATATATAAATAAGATGAAAATAAGTTAGATGGGGGGATACATCCACTGACTACCATCACCATCTTTTCAAACTTTTAGAAGAATGGGGTGAATTTATCCCTAGAAGGAGTGGGATGAATGGAATTCCAGTTTCCCTAGAAAGCAAATATGGCGTAGTAACTCCCTACGGTTAATTAATATACAACTCATTTACCCTGAAAATATCTTAATACCCTTTCTATAAGGCAAGTAGCTCTTGAGTACATTACAAAATGAATTTCTTATTTTCCTAATTTATTTTGCAATTAACAACATTTAGAAACATAGCAAGACAAAGATAGCTTCATAGCAAGACTTTTAAATTACAAATCGGCTAATTATAATTAAATAAATATTTATTAAACTTATCTTGACAAATATCAGTATGTAAAAAATTGCCTCAATGTGTAACTAAATGTTTTAAGTTTCTAGACTTAAATTAAAATCATTCAATAATTCAAAAAATTATTTCAATTATAGGAAAAATAAAAATAGCACCCTAAAATTTCACATATAGAGAGATGGAAAGCTAACAATTACATTTCAGATTATAGACCCTCTTGCTAAAAATGCAGATAAGTAAAGAAAAATTGCTTTTATTTTTTAACCTGTAATTTCTCAAGCTACGAAGTAGCGGATAAAATTTCTTTGTTTGAGACCTCTTCTGTGCTATTGAATAAATACTGAGACAAAATGCTTTGCATGAAAGTTATCCTATGAATACAGATTTGTTGTCTGAGTTGTTCCATAAATGGTTTCTGCAAATAGAGGCTGTGCAAATTTTTCTTTATTTCCATTCATGTTTTAAGATTTCGATTGTTTAAGGAAGAAAAATATTCTTTATTGTTTACAAGATGATGCTCAAATATTGTATTCGTTTTCATATCTTTGCTTTTTTTGATATTTTTTTAATAGATACAGTGAAGTGATAAAAGATAGTAGTGTTCAAGTACGGAGATTACGAAAGAACATCTCAGAAGTATTTTTTCAAATATAAGAAGGTTAAATTGCTCAGTTTTACAAATAGGATTATTTTCATTTGCAGTTTGATGCAAAACGGCGCAAAGAAAGTTACCCGCATTTATAATAATGATGTTAGTTTCATAAAATGCGTTTGACTTTCAACTGTGGGGTATTTAAAGAAATTATTATTTAAAGCACATATAAAAGAAAGCTGAATGTGTTATACATTTACAACAAATATGTAGATGTTATTATTTTGAATACTACCCGCATGAATCATTCAAAATATGAATATTATAACTAAAAAAATCTGACTACTGGACATGCATAATCTGCCAAACAATTCGCAGGCTACAATACAAATTGCAGACTTCAGTTTGAACCTTTTTGTTGCGTGACTTATCTCACTTGTCTGACTGTAACATTAGAACAAGGCCAAGAAATCCATCGTGGCAAGGAGTGCAAAACTGCTCGTGTCGTTGGCAAGAGCCTTGAACGCCATACAGATGAGAGTAAGACTTTGCTTAGTTCCGCTCCCAATTTTGATGGAGAGCACCCCGAAGGGACGGGTCCAAGAGTACCCCATTCTCTTTCCCTACCACTAACCTCTCCAGAGGATTTCCGTCTCGCCTCATATTTAGAATGCCCCCATGCTGCACAGACACTACACATTTACAAAAATCCATGCCTTCTCTGGCATTCGAACCCGGGCCTTTCGCTACGGTAGTCAGCGTCGGTAACCCGGTTGGGAGGCTTGAAACGTTCTTTTGCCTGGAATGTTGTGGCAATCTGTTAATATTTACAAGCATATGAGAAAGATAAATATATTTCTATGGAAACGGGAGAGGAAGGGGAAAAAATTCGTGAGATTGTAGAAATGCAGTTATTTTCCAGCTCATTTTTATTTAATTTTCTGTAATAGTACAGCACTAAATAATTTTCACTCGCCTTTATTCTTCTATGCGTATATACTCCTGGCATCATGGCTTAATATACGCATAGAGAAAAAAAAACTTGTAATGCATTTATAGAATACATTCAAAAGCATAGTATGTTTTTATTGCTGCTTAGGATGTAACATTAGCATTCAAACTAAACTAACGAAAATTCAAGACCTGATCAGAAATTTTACTTTAAAGAAATTTAATTTAATATCCATTTTGTAATTTACTTATTTAATGAACTTATGAATTTAATATATTTAATGAAACTTGGTGTGAAATTTCATATCATTAGTAAGCATATCTTGTAGAGTTATTAGGTTATTTTGAAGTAGTAGAATGAAAAATGTCCAATGCACTCGCCGGTACTCAAACCTGGACCTCTCGAATACCCGCCAAGTGTGCTACCGTTACACCACGAAGGCATACTGGAATGAGTGAGAAAATACCTAAAAAAATGTTTGCTAGAATACATCCATATTCCTGAACGAGAGTAGTTCAAAAAGGAGCCAAAGGGGAGAGACAGAAAGGGTTTAGATTTTAACGTTCTGTCAAAAGGGCTCTTTTAACGTTCAATATAGTTTACCACCATATATTATCAAGAGAGATGACCCAGGTGGCATTGCGAAGCATTTTACCGAATGCTAGATGAATATATATTTCAATTAACATGGGAAAGTTATTATTTAATTAGTTCTTTTATTAAAAACACATTCCGCCAAGACATTAATTGTTAAATACTTGCTTTATTCAGAAACATTACCGCCAACATTACTGCTAAAAAAACATTACCGTTCAAATTATTATCGTTCTGAAAAAAACTGGATGCAGTGAAGTGACTATGAAATTGATTTGTTATGTAATATTTAATGTGTTTTTCACTTACTGATTAAAAATATAAAAGTTCAATTGAAATATTGGCAGTTTAATTTTATTTTACTTTCAAGTTAGTTTGATAAGTCTTTAGTCCATTTTATATTGTTCTTTTTCTTTGTACTTATTTTATTTTCCTTAATTTAAAGTTAATATTGTTTAACTCAATTGTACTTATTAACATTTAACTATTTGCAAGCTAATTTTAATATTTTTGCTCTGGAAAATTTATTTTTTATAATAGCGTATCTAAGAAATACGCGCGACCTTTCTTGTTGGTGCAGAAGGCGCGCCCGCTGGAAGGTTAAAGGAATCTGCAAATATCCATGAGCTAAGTCCAATGTAGTGAAAACTTTACACTCACTAATACATTCAAGAAGATCATCTATCCTAGGGAGTGGAAATTTATCTTTAACAGTTTGCGAATTCAACTTTCTATAATCTATCACTAATCGTAATTCACCTGTTTTTTCCTTTACGAGTAAAACTGGACTAGCATACGGAAATCTTGTTTCAGTAACAATTCCATATTTCTTCCATTCATTTATTATCTTCTTTATAGAAGCACGCTCTTCTGCATTGGTTTTATACGACTTCATGCAAATAGGCTTACTTCCTCAATTTCTTTAATATCCATTTTTGTTAAGTTTGTACACCCTAATTCCTCCATATTTAATGCAAAACAATCTCGATACTCATTTATCAAATGTAAAACTTCCTGTTTTCTCTCTGGCGTAATATTGTTATTAATTTAATTTCTTCTAAAGTAATCGGTCTCCTAAACTTCTTAATTTCATTTATTATCAGTATTTCCTTTTGACTTGAATTTTCAGTTTTCTGATCTGAACTTGGTTCAACTAATTCTGCTTTTTCCGCTCTACTGATACATTGATTCTCTTTCAAAATTAGTTTTCGATCGCTGTAGTTAGTGACTGGTATCACTGTTTCTTCCTCTATTACTTCCAATAATGAGCCTAACTCATCTTCTGATCCACTTATTAAAACATAACCGTTATTTATTTCATCAGTTTTAACTTTCACGAAATTAACCGTATTACTTTCGATTTGAGTTTCTTGGGAAGCCTTCAGTTTAATTCGCGGAGTGTTGCTATCATTTTGCAACTGTGAAAATGGGCAGTCATTAGCATAGCGTATATGCAAGGTATTTCCTATCTTGGCGTATGCAATATGCGGTAAATTAATCCATGTTCGACCAACTAATAAGTCGCATGGTTGCGTTTCATCTCCTACAATTAGAACTGTAATGTCCTTTCCTGCCACATTATCAATCTCTAAGTTAACAGTTACTTTTCCCAATGTTCTAGCGGCTGGTTTATTCTGGTTCCCAAAGCCAAACAATTCTTCCACATCAGGTTTTACATTAAGATTCAGTCTCTTAGCCGCAGACTGTTTCAATAAACACGAACTAGAACCCGTATCTATGATTGCAGTAATTTCTTCTCCATTATTGATGCGAGCATACTTTAAATATACAGCTGGTGAAACACCTGAATTCTGGTCCACGGATAAATTATTTTTAACATTTGTCAAGTCTGGATTCTTAGACGTACACCTTTTAAAAGTATGACCCTTTTCATTACATTTCCTGCAAATAATTTCTTTTTTAGGCTGAGGACAATCCGTCGCTATATGTCCATAAACATTACAATTGAAGCATTTCGGCTCACCCTTTTCATTGCGGATGCCAGAATTATATTCCTTTTTCCTTTCGTCTGTTTTATAAAATTTATCTCTCAGATTGTATTTATTATCAAAACTGTTTTTAAAACCCACTTTGAAATTACCATCTGTCTGCATGGAATCGTTAACATTTCTTTGTCTTGAATACTGATTATAGGATCCTTCATAAAATTTAGAACCAGATTTGGGCTTTGAATTATGCCTAAAAGTTTTATTTTCTACTTGAAGTACTTTTATCCCTGCCCGAATATTTTCATAGTCATCTAGTTTTTCAGCCAACTCTTCAGGATTAATGAATTTAGACCAATCATCAATGAAATGGTCTCGGATAGCAGCGGGGACCCTTTTCTTTAATTGATCAGTAATAATAAGTTGTTTTAAAGAGTCAAAATCTGTTACATTTAATCCAGCAAGCCACTCTTCAAAATAATTTTTTAATTCAAACGTGAAGTCCTTCCACGTATTACGCAATGTTTTAATATGATCAACGAACTTTTGCCGAAACTGTTCAGGGCTTAACTTAAATTTTCTCAGTAGCAGTTGCTTAACGTGCTCATAGTCGTTAGCTTTTTCTTCTGATTCACGGGCAATTAATTGAGTTATTTCATAAGGCAATAGACCCAACAGCTGAGAAACCCAGTTTTGTTCTTCTAACCCAATACGTTGTGCCTGTCTCTCAAATAAAACTAGATAAAAACTTATATCACCTTCATTCAAATCATACTTATGCATTAATTTACTCATATCATAAATATTACTTCTACTAACATTAGAAGGAACAGAATCATTTACATTACTACTTCTGATTCCCGCTTCTATTTTCAATTTTTCAAGTTCAAATGCTCTTTGCTTATCTCTTTCTTTTTCTAAAATTTCTAACTTTTCCCTGTCTAAACGATCATTTATAATTCTATCTAGCATTTGTTTAGTAAAGTCTTCGTTATAATTCTTACTATTCAAAATCATATCTCTTAAGCCTACAATTTTAATATCAGAAGGGACATCTACATCAAGTTCCAAAGCAAGTTCTTTTAAATCACATTTTTTGCCTCTTGCCAAATAAGCCATCTTAGACTTCAATTTTCAAATACTAATACAATAATTATACTTAAGGTCTTTCCGTTTAATACTTAGACATACCATAAACAGTTTATAAATTCACGTACCTTTCTACTTTCAGTTTTGGCGAGCTTCCGCATTCAGTTTAGGCTTAGCGTACGTTAAGGCAATACGTTGTTAAATCTAGATAATAATTCTAGTTTATCCCACTTCTGAAATGTTAGCATTTAATTAGTTCCTTTATTAAAAACACATTCCGCCAAGACATTAATTGTTAAATACTTGCTTTATTCAGAAACATTACCGTCAACATTACTGCTCAAAAAACATTACCGTTCAAATTATTATCGTTCTGAAAAAAACTGTTGTTGCCAATCGAGAAAATACATTTTAAATAAAATTAATACGTTGCTTTTACAGTTACGTATCTTGTGTATATTTGAAAAAGTGTATTTATGCATATTGTGTATATTTGTGCATATGTGAAATGTATGTAACGTAATTCTATAAAAATATTTAACGTTTTAAGTTAGCATAATATTTAATGTTTTATATAATAGTTAGTATTTCATATTTACTTTAATATTTGATTAAAATATATCTTAATTATAGTATCTAATGTTTTAAGAATGAAATGTACTTTTGTTTTTAAAAGCAACAATTTTTTAATAAAAACAAAAGTAAAACACTAAATTCTTATGATCTCTCCGTATATTGCTTTTAAATAATATAGTTTATTCATCGATAGAAAACAGATTAAAATTAGGAAATAAATATCTTACATTTTTCCGAAAGGCACAATACTTGAACGAAAAGTGAAACAGCGCATTAAAGTGAAGTAACACAAAATCCCGTTTCGCTTTTGGGCTAATAAATTATCCAAAAAGCAAGTCCGGAATACAACAGATCTAGATTAAGATTAGAGTATAAGAGTGAGCACCAGCATATGGCAACTACCGTACTCACAGCAACTATACCCTTTGTATAGAACTGCAGGTTAAGCAATTCTTGTGACAGTCCGAATCTAACTATACATAAGAAACTTACTTTCTACAAATGTAAATGAAAAACACTGGAGTAGTTTTCATCCTAATGAGAGTATGCTTATAGCTTTAAGCCTTAAAACATTATATTTATACAGGTTTAAATACCTGTATACACACACGCGCACATAAATATACCGTATTTTTATCACATATAATTCCCCCTTTTTTTTGAGTTTTGTCATCCGAAAATCCGAGAGGGCAAATTTATGCGAATGATTTTATTTCGTAAGGACTCGTTTATGGTAAGAACGTACGAATATAAAAGTAGACATGGTTAAGCTATACGTAGATATTATAATATTATTTTTTATAAAAACCTACATTACAATAGAATACACAGTAATATTAAAATTGCAATCTCTAATAAGATATCTTAATTTCTACTTCTCTGTTACTTGAATTTTGCCCGTTTTTATTGTTGTGTATGCTACTCCTTAGACCTTATCTACAAATAAATTAGAGAAGGTGAATATGCAGCTGAAACAGCGAAATCGTAAGCCGAATATCAGTTTGCTTAGCTGTGATTGGTCGGTTCTTTTATTAGGCTGGCATAAAGTTCAACAGTTAGAACGGAAAGATATGGCGTTGTTTTCCCAAGTAGTTTTTGAGGTTTTGTAGCAAGACGAAAACAATCATTACGTGGAAGAATCCAATTTTAAAATTTAGGAAAGCTGTTTCTCTGAACGTGTTGAGGAAGGGAACAATTATGCAAATAATTGTAAGATTTTCAGAACCTGGCTCTAAAAAGCCAGGCAGGAAAAAGGCGAGGGGAAAAATACGTTAGGAAATACGGTATGCGAGTCAACTGCCACAATATATCAATATAAGAAAATTTAATGCAATTTAACCATGAAACGCATCCCATTTATCATGCTACTCTACGATTTCTGTACATGAAATGCCCTGTGATTTCTGTATATTTTATTGTACCCATTAAATTATATAACTTTTTAAACTTAAATTCTACATATATTTTCCTCTCCAAATTATTATTATAATTGTTTTGTTGCAAAAGATGAGTTAATTGATTGTTTAATCTCGTTCTCACAACATTTATTTGGCTTTCAGCTTCAGTAATTCCATATATTAAAAACGTGATAAATTTATTATACTTTTATTTGTCCTCGTGTTTTTATTTAAACAATGCTGTAGTCTGAAGATACGAAAAATAAGATTTAATTTATGAAATATAAAAGTAAATTCCCATTTGTTAATTTTGAGATGCTTTCGACTACTTTATATTTTGATATTATTAATATTTTTTTCATGTAAGCATCTTCCAAGTGATAGAGAAAAATGTAAAATTGAAAATAATTAAGCTGTTTTTATCACCGAAGTCTGCAGTTTACTTATTTTATATTAGATTTTCTTCAGTAACTAAATATTTCCAGCATAGAAATCAGTCTATATTGAATAAATAAATAAACTAATGAGATACATTTTAATTCCAATTTATTTTCACCTGAAAAAATATAATTATGATACATTTTGTATAAATCCTTTCCTTTAAATTCATGAAATAAAAAATGTCAATACTTATAATCTACGCAAATTTAACTTCAGATTGACTTTAATTTTTAAAGAAAAATTCCATGGGTTTTAATGAAATCTGAAATAGTTTCTAAAGTTTCAGTGAATTTCAATTTCTCTACAAGCATATAATATTATAGCAGATTTATGAACAAAAATTCTTCTTTAATAAACTTGTTTTTCTACTTGAAAAAAAAGGAGTCGCGAATCAATCGTACCAGAAATCAATGGATTGTTCACTTAGTAGGAGTTTGCCTTTCTTTTACTTAAATATTGTCATAGAATTATTATTAATTTAATGCAGTTTTTTATTTCTTCGCTTTCTTATTATGTCTCTTTCCAAAATGAAAAAGTAGACTATATTCTACCACTGAGATCCAAACTTTTACTGCCAGTCAGAATTAAAAACATTTTTTTAATGTTACATATGGAAAAGGGATATAGAATATAAACAAATTCAAAAGTCTCGTAACATTTCAAGAAAATTACTTCGAATTAGATATGTGAGTATTTTAGTCTTGTCAGTTAAGCTATGAAATGAAAATTAGAGTGGTAGTTTTCTGTTCTTTTAAGCACTATTGAGTTCATTTCTTAAAGTACATGCTTATACCACTTTAACCGAAATAAGGAGTTTAAAGTTGCTATTTTAAGTGTGTTTTTTGAAATTATTTCTGTAATGTGACCTATGGCAATTATTATGCACACTCACTTTTACATTTCTTCAATACCCTTGGTATTTATAAAGGAGTACTTGCAATTCTCTCAAAGATAGCAATTACTCTACTTCAGAAATACTTTTCTCATAATACTCAACTTACGTTTTATTTGTTTTGGAAAATCCTTTATTAAAAGCTTTTAGTTTGGGACCTAAAAATGAGAAACCATCCTTCTAATACATCGAGATTAATATATTAATTAACGGAAACTTGAAGATGATAAACAAAAGGAAAATAACGACCATTCAAATAGAAATCATTCATATCGGAGAGAGAAGAGAACAATAAACTCCTTTACAAACGGAAAACTATTCATCTCGCCCAAATTTATTTAGCGTTTTTACAACCTATGTTAGTGAAGTAATTATCGAATCGGATCTTAAAAGGGAACCTTAATTGATATCCCAAAATTTGCTTTTAGAGAGCTACGGACTTTACGAAAGCCCAATATCCGCATGTCCCCATTTGAACGTGAAAAAAATACATAAAATGTCCCTTTGTAATGAGAATTGTTGCTTAGAAAAATATGCATCAATTAATAAACGAATTATGCTAGATTTAAAAGCTTTGAAAGGGAAATATTTTGATCCCTATTCTTATTCTACACCGGCGTATGAAAGTATAAGAATATGAGTTCGCACTTCTTGTTGAATTTCAACAATAAATCAGTTAATATGATTATAAAGCGTGTGTTCACTCATCATTAAATTTCACTGAATTTCGTTTCACATTTTGGAAGAAACGGCCTGCGTAATTCGTTTTGTCAAATACCATGAAAGAAATATGTATGCTATTTCTTAAATTAATATTTTTTATAACTATTGTCATATGTTTGTTTAAATGTTATTTAACATATATTTAAAATTCTAATTAATTTTTCTATTTTTTTTAAAATACATTAAATATAAAATGTACACGTAACTGAGACGTTCAATGTGCAATTATTTCTTCTATTAAAATAAAGGTAAAATTCTGCGAGATATTTTTATTTTATATAAAGTTTTGGAGTTCATTAGAGTTAGTTTATATATTAATTACATAAAGAGTTTTTAAAGAAACAAACGTCAGAGTCCTTGTTTTTTACAAACTCTTACGTAGTTTTGTTGAAAGTTTTTAAATGGTTTACACCAAATTAAATTCGGTTTTGCTTTAACTCCAGTCGATCTAAGTTTAAATCAAATAACTAGATAAGATAATAAGATTTCAGGTATTTTTAAAGTAAATTTTAGAGTTCTTGCTAGTTTTACAGGACCTTGCGACCTCTGAAAAAATTATGATCCGCAGTATGAAAAGCGGAACTTATGTAAGATAACTGAGCATTTATTTTTAGCAAGATGTCTTGTGTATTAACAATTATACTAGCTAGAGTTAAATTTGTAGTCAGATCACTTTTAAGTCACTGCGCTTACGCGCTCAGAAAAATGCATCATCGCTACTTTAGCTAAAATGGCTGTTCAGAACAAAAGTAACGTTTCACACATATGTGTTTCAGATACTTCAAACGGTTTACGTTCAAAAGTTAATACTGCATTTTATATTCTCGATAATATAGAGAGAATCCATAAATTACTTATATGGCTATTATGATGAAATGGAACGATTAACTAATTGTAACATTAAAGTGTTAACCTTTCTTCTCCCAGGAACAGGTAAGAGTTTTGCTTGAAAAGTTTTACAGCTAACAGAAATGAATTTATATTCTTCATTTTCTTAGTATTTATTTAATAACTTTGATTGAATTAATTTAAAACTATATCGTCTGAACATTCAGAATGTTAAATTTAATATATTTTTATGAATGTTGTGTACATGTGAATAGTATTGGTGAAATTATATGTACATTACAGTATATCTTGTAAAAGCAGTATGAAAAGCATTAGCATGCGAAACATCGCTTGAAAAATATAGTCTCAAGAGTAAGGCCATCTAGCACTGAGGTAAACTGAGGTCTGGGAAAAGTGGTAAGATAGCTTTAAATTGACAATGGCGACTAATTTAGCTTAGGTGACTAATTTTGTCTAAACATTTGGCAAGAACTTGCCAAAAGTCGGCAAGCTTCACGACCATTTGGTAACATTTTGGTTCTATCCCTGTTTAACTGTTCCTTTCCCTATGTATCAGTAAATGTAGGCGACCCTATGTAATTGTAACTGAGTGCCTTTCCACAATTTCGAGAAATCTTAAGTAGTTTCTCGGCAGACGGGGAAAAACTATATGACCGGGGAGAATCAGTTTTCATTTGAGTTCATAGAGTACTGAGAGATCTCTATGCGAGCTCCGCTGTTGATGCGCTTTGCATTGCGTTGTGTTCGACGTTCTTAATAGTTTGAAGTGAGTAATTACTGATTATAATATTATAATATTTAAAATAGCAATACAAGTAGTTTTGTGTTAAAAGTTTCAGAACTAAAAAGCGTTTTTATTTTATGCTTTTGTTTTTTAAATAAATTTTATCAAGTTATCATCGGTTCTGTGTGCATTAAATACATTACAAACTTGGAAGCACGTAACAAATTTGGGTGTCAGAACTGGGATTTCAGTGTTTGCCATCGGGAATCGCCCAATACATTTCCATTCACATTTAAAATACAGTGTTTGCCCTTTTCAGCAAACTCTCTCACGGAACCCATACTGGTACCATACATGTTATCATTGTTCTGTCCACCTTCAATAAACAAATGGTACCCATGTCTCGTTCTGTCTGCCTTTTAAAGGCTACTAAATAATAATCTTTCCCATCTACTTGACAATCTCATTTTGGTCGTGCCGTATGTGGCACATAGCTTCCGAGTTTTACAGGATACTGTGAGATGAGGCTATCATTTATTTTATATTTCAGTAGTCCAAGAATGAGACTGGTATATTCTAAGAAAGTTCTTGCTCTGTCAAGCTTTATAAAATTTCGTAAACTATTGGTCTCAGAGTCATTGGTGTTGAAACCACTGAGTTCTTTATTTTGGTGACCCTTCTGTCTCGACATCATTTCCATCTTTTCCAACATTCCCTTTACTTTTCATGAATATTAATCTTTGAGGATAAGAAAAAAATTGTTTAACCTTGTCTAATGTATTCTTACCGTCGTTTATATTTTTTCCTTGTAATTTCACGGATTTTAATATAGCCCTTTTTCTTTCGTTCCATCCTTATTATAGATGGTACGATCCCTATTCCCTCTTCTTCTTTTTTTATTCTTTTTTTAGGATTTTAGTGGCTTGCATTCATTTGTTGTCACTAGCATTTATCACATATGACATATCACCCAGCTTAAAAGGCAGGCCCCTGCTTGGTAGATTACTGTCCTTCGACGGGTCCTAATTAAAGAGGACCTTGACAAAAAGCGATCTCTTCTGCGAGACTACCAGAGATACTCGAAATTTTTTCTCTCAGGTCATGAATCTTGGCCTCGAAACTTTTACAGTGTGTACTGGAAGACCATGGTGACAGTCTGCCCTGTTCTTTTTAAAGTCGCTACAACTTGCTTTTGAGTATCATGACGAACATCATTGCCATTCTCCGAAAAAGTCTCATCAAGTGCCTTCAGCTTAAGTCAAATATCTACATATAATATATCCCGCAAAGATAAAAGAGATGAAACTGCGATCCGCATCTTAGTCTCCGACGATTTGAAGCCAGTTCTGGTTGTGCCTTTGTCCAGAATCACTACGTGGCTCTCTTGTACAACTTTCGTCGGCGGCCACGTCGGGGAGCACAAAATTCATAAGTGGCGCTTCCATACTTTCATCGGCATATCGGCATGCACATGGGGAAGGAAGAAGCATCGTTTATATCAGATAATGACGACGAGACGGAGTGATTGATAAAAATTTCTGGTTGATACTAACACCTGGCGACAGCCAGTGATGTGCGATCACAAGTTAATTTTAGTCTCTTCGTGCGTCATGTGGTTTAGATTGACATCACCTACTGCCAGAATTTTATACCACACTTGCAGCCTGCCGTCGACGTAGGTTACTCCACCTTCGATTACTTTTGCGGTATAGCTACCATCATTAGCTGGAATGTGCTGCATACTCACTCCTCCTAAAGCCAAGATCTTTGTTCTCATTCACAATCAACCTTTCTTTCCAGAATCCGCTGCGGCTACGGGATACGATTCTTTTTCAGGAACAATTTGATAGTGTTCCCAGCTCTTTAAATCATCAACTACGAAGCAATGAGGTACATCCAGTACATTTGTGTCATTCACTTTGAAGAGAATATCTTTTACCTGCCACAGTGCACCTGCTATAAGTTTAGGGATGTAGATGCTAGGATCATCACCAGTGTGAGGATTATCCAGTCTATCAGTGGTATTTAAAGCAAGTCCGTGACCACTCCTCTCCAGCGTATTCTTTTCCTATTTCCAATTTTCTTGTCCATTTGTGATTCTGCCGAACTCAAGCAAAGGAATTATGTACATGATCATAGTCAGGAAACAACTAACCATCTGTGTTATTGAAACCTGACGGTGGAAACTGCGACGGCATGCTAGTGCCTGCAACTCAAGTATACGCTTGTTAATATGTTGCAGTGCAGAATTTTTATGATGCTTCCTATTAAAAAGTGTCCCAAAATTCCATGCAGGTCCTCCCGAGAGGGTATTTATGCTTTTTTTGTTCATATTCATAAATAAATAAATTTTAGCTTATGACATTTTAGAAGAACAGTTACTAATGTTATTTAGCTATCAAAAATATTATGGGAGTATGGGTTTGTAATGGACTGAATTCACAAAGAACCCATCTTAACTTAATGAAAATAATTTTAAAAAGAAAATAAATAAAAATAAAAAACAAAATTTCCAATTCTTGAACATTGTGCACAAAACTACTTGTACAGTTCTTGTTAGTATGGCAGTGCACAATCAGTAGTTACTTTCTCAAGCTATTAAGAACGTGGAACACAAGGCTGTTCAAAGCGCATCTAAAAGGAAGATTGGATGGAAATCTCTGAACTCAACTGAAAATTGATGCTCTCTCCACACTTATTTATAGTTTTCCACTTTCCGCTGAGAAAATTTCAGTACCATCTGTAATATTTAATAATTTGCAAATGGCAACATTTAACATTTAATATTTAGTAACTTGTAATTGGCAAAACTTTTGGATACTGAAATGAAAATAGAACAATTCTGGTATTGTAGGTCTCGGTAATATTATACATTCTATTATTATAAATAAATAGTTTATAAAAATTAAAAGTGCACCCTCATTATTCTATATGGTGTCAGGAGGATTTTGTTTTCAAAATGGAAAATTTAAAACCACCACAGCCTATAAAATTTGATGGGAATCTTGCTTCAAATTGGCAAAGATGGCTGCAATCATTCGAAATATATGAAGTAGCTAGTGGATTAGATAAATAAAGAAGAGAAGGTAAGAAATAATACTTTTCTTCATGTAACAGGAATTCGTAGTCTTGAAATATATAATACATTTCCTATAGAAGAGGGTAAAGAAATTAAATTAAGTAAAATAAAGACAAAATCAATGGAATATTGTATTCCTAAGAAAAACATTACATATGAAAGACATTTATTCTTTACTAGAAATCAAACCGCGTCAGAAACCATAGATCAATATGTAACTGATCTTCGAAATAAAGCTCGAACATGCGAGTTTGCACAATTAACGCATAGTTTAATGAAGGATAGAATTGTTTGTGGTATTAAAGATGATGTAGTGAGAGCAAGATTGTTACATGAAACAGAATTAACATTAGAAAAAGCTCTTGCTCTTAATATAAGCAGATCTGCTGAATTAAATGCACATCAAATGAAAATCATAAAAGATGAGGAAACTGTTGTAAACTTAGTGAAAAAGAAACTAAGTAAACATAATAAGAATATGTAAAAAGATGTAAATACCGAGAAACAGCAGATAAATGTTTGTTATAAATGTGGAACATCTCATGAGTATCAAAAGTGTAGAACATATGGAAAAATCTGTCGTAAGTGTAAAAAGGCAAATCATTTCGCGAATCAATGTAAAAGCTACATAATAAAAAATGAAGCAGTCAGGGTAAGCAAAAAAGATAGACAAATTAAATTATCATGACTCTGAGGAAGAGTTACAATTTTATGTCGCCACATTAAACCTTAATTCAGATAACAAGGAAGAGAAATGGACTGTTTACGTTAATGTAAATAAAAGTAATTTGCAGTTAGATACTGGAGCAATGTGCAATGCTATTTCTAAAAGCAAAGTGAAATTTCTAAATGTTCCGATACAGAAGTCTGAAATTAAAAGATTAGTTACATTCTCTGGGAATAAAATGGATACATTAGGAAAAGTAGTACTTAACTGCCAATATGGAAAAAATAATTATGTTGTGGAATTCCAACTTATTGACAAAGAAGAACCTTCTATATTAGGATTAAAATCATGTTTGAAACCAAGTTTGATTCAAAAAGTAATGTCTGTTTACATTGAAGACTTAAAAGAGAAATACAAAGATGTATTTGAAGGCTTAGGTTGTTTAAAGGGAGAATATAAAATCCAGTTAATACAATATGCAACACCAGTAATTCATCCTCCAAGAAAAATACCCATAGCTATACGAGATAAAGTTAAGAAAGAAATACAAAGAATGGAAAATTTAAATGTTATTGAAAAACAGAGAGATTCAACTGAATGGGTAAATTCAATAGTCACAGTTGTCCAACCTAACAAAATAAAAATATATTTATATCCTAGAGATTTAAATAAAGCTATAAAACGAGAACATTATCCTATCTTAACCATTGACGAAGTTGTCACTAGAATGCCAAACGCAAAACTAATTTTTATTTTAGATGCTAATAGTGCTCTTTGGCAAATCCAGCTTGACGAAGAAAGTAGTAATTTGTTTACATTCAATACACCTTTTGGCAGATACAAATTTAAAAGATTACCTTTTGGCATATATTCAGCTCCAGAAATTTGCCAAAGAAAATTAAGCCAAATAATAGAAGGTCTAGAAGGCGTTGAATGTATTATGGATGATATTTTAATATGGGGATCTAATGAAAAGGAAATGAACTACGACTTAAAAAAGTACTCCAGAGAGCACGAGAAAATAATTTGAAGTTCAATAATGCTAAAAGTAAAATAAAAGTTCATCGGGTGAATTATATAGGGCATGAGCTAAGTGAAAATGGACTAAAACCTGATTTTTCTAAAGTGGAAGCAATTGTTAAAATGCCAGAACCTACAGATGTGCCTTCGCTACAAAGATTTTTGGGAAAGATAAATTATTTAGCCAAATTCATTCCTAACTTATTTACTAATACTGCACCATTAAGACAGTTACTTGAGAAAAATGTTCTCTGGCACTGGACTGAAAAACATCAAAAAGCTTTCAAAACACTTAAAGAATTGGTTGCAAAAGCACCCGTATTAAAATTCTATAATGTTAAAAATGATGTAACTCTTTCAGTAGATGGAAGTTCTGAAGGATTAGGTGCTGTTGTACTGCAAGAAAACTAACCAATTGCTTATGCTTCCAGAGCTCTAACAAAAAGTCAGAAACATTATGCTCAGCTAGAAAAAGAGCTTTTAGCTATTACTTTTGGATGTTCTAAATTTTATCAATATATATATGGCAAGAATATTACGGTTGAAACTGATCATAGACCATTAGAAATCATAACTAAGAAACATCTTTTTAAAGCACCACAGCGATTGCAAATAATGCTATTAAATTTACAAAAATATGATCTAGATGTACGATATAAAAAGCGATAATATGATCTAGATGTACAACTTATTAATAGCAGACACTTTGAGTAGAGCTTATTTGAATACAACACAAGAAGATAATGATGAAGATACAGAAATTTGTACGCTGATTCCAGCATCTGATGATAAAATTTATGAACTGAAGAAAGAAAGTGAATGTGATGCTACACGAGAGGTTGGCCAGAAAGGGAACATCAAGGTGGAACCTCAAGTCAAAGTATTTTGAGACTACAGAGATGAATTGACAATGGAAAATAACTTATTTTTCAAAGGAGAAAGGGTAATTATTCCTTTATCTATGCAAAAAGACATGTTAAATGTAATTCATAAGGGTCATTTTGGTATAGAAAAATGTAAGAAAAAAGCTAGAGATATTTTGTTTTGGCCACTTATGAACAAGCAGATAGAAGATAAAATTTCAAAATGTTCTGTATGTAATGAATACCAGAAAAAAAAAACATACGAGAGCCTATGATACCACATGAAGTTCTCAATTTACCTTGGTATAAAGTTGCAACAGATTTATTTGAGATTAACAAAGATGTATACGTATTAATTGTAGATTACTCTTCCAACGTTTTTGAAATCTCCAAACTACCGGATACTCGAAGTCATACAGTGATCAGTTACATGAAATCTCATTTTGGAAGATACGGTATACCATTGATAGTGATATCTGATAATGGACCTCAGTTTGCAAGTAAAGAATTTGCAGAATTTGCAAAGAAATACCAATTTCAACATATAACAAGCAGTCTATACAATCCACAGTCGAATGAATTAGCAGAGCTTTCAGTACAAACGACGAAGAAATTGGTAAAGAAAGCTGAAGCAGATCATGCTGATCCTTATTTAGCATTGTTAGCTCATAGGAACACTCCAACTAATGAGATGCTAGGATCACGAGCTCAACGACTTATGAGCAGAAGAACAAGAACGATTCTTCCTACATCCAAAGAATTACTTAAGCCTCAAGTTGTTAAAAACGTAAAAGAAAAAATCAACGAAGAAAGAACTAAGCAGAAGTCGTATTATGTACTAAGCAGAAGTCGTCATACAAAAACCATTACTATCGCTAAATAAAGGAAATTGTGTTAGGGTATATCATTGTAAATAAATAGTTTATAAAAACTAAAAGTGCATCCTCATTATTCTGTACCATCGATATCTCGAAATTGGTACATTTAAAAATTTCTTGCCAAATTTTACTCCAAAAATTAATAGCAAAAACCACTGCTAACTTGTCGCTATTTTACCGATTTCACGACATAGCCTCTGAGTGAAATGGACTTTCACCTGTAACCGTATTTTGCCGGTGATGCTTCACTTTCTGATGCTTTTCATACTTCTTCAAGAGATACTACAATTTACATATAGTTTCGCTAAAATTATTGACATGTATACAAAATTCTTAACAGTATTTTTATTGATTATTTGAAATAGAAAAATATTTTCTTAATTGCTGGCTAAGTAATACTATTAAAAAAATTTTAAGTAAATAATATTATCTGTCACTTAATAAATAAATAATTAAATGAAGAATTCCTAAATAATATCTTCTTCAAATATTTCGTATTTTTCCGCGCTCTGTTTCATTTTTTATTTCATTTCTCAATGAGTTATTCAAGCATTTATCCTGATAGATTTCACAATTTAGAAATGTGTGGAATAACATACATTTAATTTTAAAATCTTACTTAAAAGCGGTGTATTTTTGCTACATTAAATTGTTAAGCTATAATTCGCAGTATACAATTTTGAACATTCATATTCGTTACGTAATAACAAGTACATTGTTTCGACGAATAACAAAGAGCTTTACTTTAAGGAAAATAAAATATTAAAATGCATTACTTGTTCAAAGTCATTCACATATAAATGTATAAAAACAACATAAATGCAATAAATTTTTAGACGAATTTCATTCATCTGAAAAGAGCTCGATCTGAAAGTTATATTCTGAAATGTCATAGTCTTTATAGGAAAATGTTTTTCATACCAAATTCATACCTAATACGTTCTCCATAAAATTTTGACAGTAAGAATATATAAGGATACTATAGTTACGTTTTCTGTGCAAACTTTATAACATCGGAAGAAAGAGTTTGACGTAGATGTAGATGAAACACATATCTATAAAGAACAATAAGCTTCTTTTTCGATCTGATAAATAAAGTCTCGGAGAAATGATTATTGCGTCACATTTGTGCACGAGGAAAGAAATAATGATTGATACTCAACGTAAAGTGCACTTAATGTCAAAGAACTCCGTGCTGATATCATGACCCTTAAAATTAAGGTTTTTGGGCTCAAAATGGCGAACTTTCATAAACACCTTCGCGGTCCGAGCTTTCAACCTATCGATCATTTTTAGCCGCAGAAGTTGTTATTAAGTTACCCACCAAATACTCGTCAAAACTTTTTCCCCTGCGTGTATTTATACCTTTTTTTTTTTTTTTTTTTTCATCATCGGAAGTAACAAGATGATTAATGAAACTTTTTTTTCTCTCTCCGCCTGCTTCGAACAGTGAATGATATTATAAGGAAAGTGCGAAGAAAAGAGAGGAAAAATCCATTATCTGTACTTTCTCAGAACTGCTTCGCAGTAAAGATCTTAGGTACTTCTACAGAAATAAAAAGATAGTAGAAAGAAAATATTCCATTACACGTAGGTTGTGAAAAGTGTCCATAAAAGTACTTGGAAGAATTCAATCATTAAATGGGAGATATTGATTAGATATACGATGTTACATCTAAACAGATCTATCACACTCTCTACAGAGAGAAAAATATGTATGGAGATCGTGAGAAAAGGAGATAGGGACTTAATGTCGATAAATCCATGGAACAGCAATAATTGCATTGGCGAATATAAATGTGAGTAAACCTACCTTTACTTAATACATAATGTTGATAAATAAGTCTTTCTTTATTACATGCATATAGACACACCTGCCAAATCCATAACTGTATGTAAGTAAAAGTACATCTTATGTAGGTAAAAGTAAATATAGAATAATGCAGAATTCATGCGACAAAATTTAAGAAATTATAGAGCATATTACAACAAACATTGTAATAAAATATGTATGGGTGCAAATTTCGCTCTGAGATACATACGCAAGAAATAAAAAAAATGAAGGAAAAAATTTTATTCTTAACAAAAATATTGTAGGAAGCTGCTTATAATGTGTCCACTAGGGATTATAGTACTTGTTTGATGCGTCAAAGAGTGATTAGTTTATAATAGTACGGTAAAGGGCAATATGTGTCTTATACTCATCATTATTAATCTTCTTCAGGACATTTAAGACAGCATTATACCTTGTAATGTGAGAGTTGACTAAAGGCAGGAAGACAGACGTTCATTTAAAGTACGTAGCTGCAAATGGTCATAGCAAGGTAGCATAGCTGATGTATCAGGAAAATTTCTCATCAGAGAAATGCCGGATATTAAGTTATATTTTCTCCCTCCTACCTGCATGCCTTCGTAGTATAACGATAGCACACGCGATACGTATTCGAGAGGTCGAGGTCCGAGTCCCAGTTAGGGCATTGTTCATTATTTATGTCTTCTGTATCAAAAAAAAAAAAAAAAAAAAAAAAAAAAAAAAAAACCTAATGACTCTACAGTGGCGTTCGAACTTAAGGCGGAGAATAATTTGTCATCACCAGCAACTGGCGATTGGGTTCCCTAATTCTCAGACGCTCATTAAAAGGGGGAGTACATAAGGTATTTTCTTCCTCCTTCCATCATGTCCTTGTGGTGCTACGGTAGCTCATTTGGCGCGTATTTGAGGGATCCAGTTTCGAGTCCCGGCGAAGGTTTTTCTCATATATCACGTCTCCCGCATCAAAAAAATCGTAATGATTCTAAAAAGATGTTTCACTGTTTACACCCAGAACTTTATGAAACTGGTTCATTGGACATCAGTAAGCGAGAAAGAGGTAAACTAAAACCTGCAAAACTTTAGACGTGAATGAATTCTTATTAAATCTTGGAGAAGACAGACTCGACATAACCACAAGAGTACCGTTTTTGCACCGCATATTTGTAGCCCCGTTTCAATAATACCACTGTTTGGAGAGTATTAAACGAAGAAAGATTAAACCCTCTACATTTTCAGAGAGCCAATTTTGAAAACGGAAAGTAACTCTCTGTGCGAGAGATTCTTCTAATTATTTTTGCAGCAGAATGCAATAATATATACACTGAAGTGCCACTAGACTAGGGATAGCAAGGGCTATGTAAATTGTGTAACGCTGCGAATCATTTATGCGCAAGTGAGGGCGCTATGGTAACTGCATATATAGCACGTGCTATGGTTGTTTTGAATGAGTTGTATTTACAAATATGTGTAAACTGCCTGATTTAGACGCCTTCGAATGCGGACAAATCGTAGGTGCGCGAAGCATGGGCCATTCAATTTCCGAAATCGTCAGACAGCTAGGATGTTCAAGGTCGACAGTGTCAAGAGTATACCATGAATACGTGGATGGTGGGCAAATAACTAGCGATCGGGCAAACTGCAAAGGACAATTAGCCTTTACAGCGCGTGTTGAGAGACGGTTCAGGCGTATTGTACGTAGCCAGCGAAGCCAAACATTAGCTCAAATTACCACCCAGTTGAATGACGGTGCAAGTCGTAACGCTCGCTTCCCCGTATGGGTTTCGGGAGCCATCGACCTACGAGAGTACCATTTCTCAATGCTCGCTATCTGGATGCACGTCTTGCCTGGGGGAGAGAGTACAGAGACTTGAGTGTAGAGTACAAGAAACGACTAGCATGGAGTGATGATTCTCGATTACAACTACTTAACGCCGACGGGAGGCTGAGAATATGGCGTCAGGCTTATGAAGCCATGGATCCTGCATGCCATTAGGTTGGAACTGTACAAGGGCATGGTGGCTCAATCATGGTCTAGGGTGTTTCTTCGTGGCACTGTTTGGGATTTTTGGTGCGTGTACCAATGGAATTCGGTACTTACTTATTAGTAATAATCAAATTCAAACTATGTTTTCTACTGTATGTCCTTTCAACACTATGTCCAAATAATCAACAATATGAATGGTACAGATTTCAGGAAAATGTTTAAAGCTATGATATTTTTAACGTCTCATTTCTTGAAAAAGGAGGCCATATTACATATAATTCCAGAATGCCAAACCAAAACGTTCAGCTATAGATTACGAAATTGTCCAATGTTGCATTGCACCTGACGGCATTCAGACCAAGCAGCACAATTTAAGGAAAAAAAAAAAAAGTTATGTATCAGCATTTGGGGAACATACTCAAATTTTGATTTAATATACTGTTAATATACACGAAGTTAAGATCATTTGTTAAGAATATTTTGTATAATGTATCGTAGAGTTTATTACTATCTTTCAGATCAGGGAAACATGAAAAACCATTAAAGCTTTCACCGGTATTCGAATTCCAGATCTTACAATTGCTATCCGACCAAGCTACCACTTTCACCGCGTAAACAACACTAGAGAAGATGAACATTTCTTTACATTCTCCCTTAATAAATAGCGCTTGCATACAAAAGAACGAAACTCAACTTTCCAAATCTACATGGTGAAGAAATATCTTCAGCCACATTTTAGTCAAGGGCCGTCGTAGAGGCTATTGGGAACAAGAAAAATCAGCTAGCCCTAACCTGGGATTTAATCTCCAGATCACCTGTTTTGGACAATTATGTGCCTTCCTGCCCAGTCACTTTTTAAGCGATAGAATGTAAGGATATTTTTTTTTCCTTCTTTACCTTTTAGTACATTTGTGGTGTGATTTGAACACGTTCGGGTAGAAAATGGAAGGCGGTAAGTTTAAATCCTGGGGTGATTATTGCTAATTTGTCGTATTTCCTGCTCGGGAAATAAATGTAATGATTCTACAAGTCACGCTCCATAGTTGCTAGAAGGTTGTATATTTATCCTCTCTAGTACAAACATTAAAATGCCTTGTTAATGAAGTTCTCGTCGATGTTTTTTTCATCTGTTATTTCTGGTATGTAGCATCTAAGTTTCATAGCTCTGTATGAAAAAAATTTCTGATCGAAGCTCGCATGAATCTCGCATTTTGGCATGAATTACTCTTCGTACATGTCTTATATATGCATAAATGTTGATTTTCCTTTTCCCACATTTCTGGGATAGATATGGTTCAATATTTTTTTTATATATTTGACTATCTAAGCAATAATAATACATATTATTTTATTATGATATATGATTAGTATGAATATTTAATAATTTTATTGTGTATGACTTGATTACATTTATAAAGGTTCGAGAAATAGATTATTACAATCCCATTTTCTTGATTAATATAATTTTAATTTCACGATTTCTTTCAAATTACTGCATTTATCGTTGAAAATCATCACCGGCTTCTGTGTACTTCCACAACAACTGCCTTTCTGCGTAAATCGCACGTCAAGACGCAATTATAAGTATAAAATGAGAGTTTCTTCCATAATCTTTTTTCTCCTTGGGCTAACTCCCTTGGCAAACGCCCATTTCCCAACGTACTTTAATTATTATGTGAAGTACACATAATTTTACACCGTCACTTTTAATTTGAGTGACCTATATAAATTTTTTCTTTCTTAGTCAGAAAGTTGATTAATGATATCTTTTAGACTAGATGAAAAGAAAGGTAATTCCATTTTACTCTTAATATATTTTTATCTGTTACTTGTAAAAGGAATAATACTTATAATTAATAAAATTACTTAAAATTCATATCAAATGTTCTACCTAAAATTCAAAATTGAATAAAATATTCATTTTGCTTTAAAGTTTTAGACTAAAATTTCTTGTAGATAATTTACAAAGCGGAATTTTTAATTTTTTAATATGGATAATCTAATCTGAATAATAGATAACTTAGTAGGCCCTGTTGTTGGTATACATCCTTGCCTTTGATTAGTCTGGAAAACAATTGGTCTCTTCTATCGTATTTGTTGATAAAAATTGACCTTTAAGCCATTTCACAACCTACTTATCAAACTTATTATTAATTTCCTTTATATAAAAAAAATGCAAATTTAATAAGGGCGGTAATAAATTACATAAAAAAGATCAGAATAAAATGTTATCGTATTTTAAAATCATTTTATGTATTTTGACACATGAATTTTGTATTCACTTTACATAATATTAAGTTATATTAATTACAAATTCACACGCACATTCTCAAATTTCACATAGTTATTACAAATTCCTTTTATCTGCACATTATTACAATACTGAATTTTTTAAGTAGATTAAACACTAACCATATTTTAGGATAAAATACTATTTATGCTATTAAAATTATTCCAAGAATGAAATAAACGTATATTTAAATATATAATAATAAATAGCAATTAAGAGTGTAAAGTATTTAATATGAGATGCAAATAATTCAACCAGCATTAATAATTGGCAAATTGAGATTTTATTCAGCTTCAGTTTTAGCTAAAGTGGTTTAATGAACTTCAAGAAATATGAGCCCGGGCACTGGTTTAAGAAATTGTAAATTCAAATGTTAAAGATCTAATTACAGTTAAAACTTTGAGTCAGATTTTAAGTTATTGAAATGGATATTTAAAACAAAACTTTCTAATCCTTTTTGTGCTTAATTTTTAAAGAAGATGAATATAATGCGTTATATTTTTCTTA
The DNA here is from genome assembly GCF_044657685.1 of Stegodyphus dumicola. Taxonomy (NCBI): domain Eukaryota; kingdom Metazoa; phylum Arthropoda; class Arachnida; order Araneae; family Eresidae; genus Stegodyphus; species Stegodyphus dumicola. The sequence continues at coordinate 88,188,097 of NC_140772.1, read as the reverse complement.
AATTTAAACAACAATTAATTAACAATTTTATAGTTATTATTTTATATTTTTTTCATTTAAATTTGACATTAAATAGCACATAGGGTGATGTAACTGGTTTATTTATTTTTCATTGCTTCCCACTTATGATCAACCCTGTGTAAGGAGTTTAATGCATTTAGAGGATGAGATATCAAGTTCATCTGCTTAGCGGTCTTCTTCATCAGAATTGTAAACACATGTTATAAAATTCATAGAAAACGCACTGCCTCATGCATTATTTTTCTCTCGATTATTATATTGAGATTTATACTCTTATTTAAAGGTTTAATTTTGTTTTGTTTTGAATCTTCGATTGTAATTTGTAGAGTCTCTATTCTTTGGAAGCATAAACTAATTCGAGACTGAAGTTGAACCTAAGCGACTTATGGGTATCCATCTGATTCATGACGTATGCATGAATCAAACAGAGCACTCAGGAACAATGACCACTTTATTAAAACCAACCTTTTACTAAACCTTAGATAATTTAATAGAAGGCACTTATTGGGGTTACAAAATCAGCCAGCATTTATGGGGTAGCTCAAAACTAAAACAATAAATTAAGATGCATATTAGCCAAAAGCGACTCCGGTTGAATAATGAGCAAGTTGGTTCAAACCTAATCCGGCGTGACAAGCTTAATGGCCAGAATAACTTAACGCCGTAGGCAGAAAGCTATCAAAGAGATTCAGCTAGTAATATAACATTCAACAGATGGAATGTACTCTGCTTAAACAATCTGAAACCCTAAATACTATCTCTTCCTACCACATTTGAATACGAACGAACTAAAATTTGCATTCCGGGAAGAAAACGCAAAAGAAAAAAGACAGCAAATCTATTTAACATAAAATAACTCGTTAGATAAAAATAAATAAATCCTTACAAATTCACATCAACCACTTCTACATTACTAGTGAGAATTACTCCATAGCACTATACGCTAGAAATAATATTTTTTTTTTTTAAATGTCGAGTCGAGTTGACAAGTGAGGGCTCTTTAAAGAAGAATGGCCATCTCGTCCGCTCATTTTTTTTTTCTTTTGAAGTAATTTGAAATTTTGAGCTTAAAAAATATTCTTCAGTTACAAAATAATTTAAAAACACCACCACTCCAAAATCTACGTTAAGTGATAAGGTAATGCTTCAGGGAATCTTGAATAATACTGAGCCTCATTACTGATTGTGATTTTATGTCAATGCGGAATGCTTCCAGAAATTTTGTAAACGGTGAAATCTTTTCGAGTACTATTGTACATGACAAATCATATAACATTCTTCTAAATGGAGCAGGCTACTCATTACGGCCAAGTAATAAAGTATCATATGTGTGAAAGTTTAGCTTCACAGATTAAGGGAAAATATCTTTTCTAGAAAGAACATACAATCCATAACAAAAAATAACAGAATTTCGCGAATTAGTCTACAAAGGCAATTAATAAATGGTCTGAAATTATAGTTAGGAAATCTTAGGTAGAATAAATCAGATGGATATCCGCAGACGTAAAAATTGTATTGTTTAACTAAGATTTGTTAATTTACTTTCCCCGTTACATACTTGTTCGTTAATACAAAATTACAAATCACTTAATTTTGGTAATTTGCGTAAAGTCACACTAGGAATAAATCTGCAGATTTCTTTGCTTCTTAGAAAGAGGGACCTGTACCTGTTTGCCTTTGAAATCGATAGAATCTTGACTAAAATCTATGCCAAGCACAAGGTGGCTGCTTTGCCTAATTTTAATATTACTGACAATGAGCACAAGGTGGCTGCTTTGCCTAATTTTAATATTACTGACAATGAGCACAAGGTGGCTGCTTTGCCTAATTTTAATATTACTGACAATGAGCACAAGGTGGCTGCTTTGCCTAATTTTAATATTACTGACAATGAGCACAAGGTAGCACAAGGTGGCTGCTTTGCCTAATTTTAATATTACTGACATTCCTCCTTCTGATCTTAGAAAGTTCCTTAATACCAAACAAGATTTGAATTCTTTCTTTTTTTCTTTATCTCAATTACAAACGATAATGTTATTTAAATGTTAGGCTTTTATGTTACCACTTGTCTTTAAGCTTATTTCTTTGCTTAGATTTCTATCGCTTTACGTAATTTATCCAGGAAATGCGAATCAAGCACCCATTGTTTAAATTTAAATGGTAGGCGAATGAACTCAAACGGATGTTAATGATAATCCCACTTATCATCTGCGACATTTCATTTCCTGATGATAGTTGGATTTAATTGTTTAAAGGATGAAAAACTGTTAAGTTGAATTTTAATGAGCTTGTGTTAATTAGTGATTCTGCTTAAATTTCGGTAAAATTTATTACCCTGACAGATTTTTCGCCTATCTAATTTTCAATAAATGGGACAGTGTTAAGAATTTCATTGCGTCTAGTTGCAGCTCTACATGAAGAGATAAATGGCTGATTAGTCTTGTAACCTGAAAGTGAGCAGAGATCAAATAAATCTTTCCTACCCCACATTTACGATGCATAACTTTTTGTTTATTTCAGTAGTAGCCATCGCCAAAAATTAAAAATCACCAGAAATTTGCGGAACATCGCCAATAAAATTTGGAAAGGTAATTTTAATCTATCACAAGAATTGTATTAAAAGCTGCAGTATATTTCTAAATAAGAGCATAACAACAGCAAAAGAGGATGCTGTTTATCTGAATTATGTCGAGACAGTGATGAATCTGAAAAGGGTTAAATAATCATCCACAATGTTCGGCAGTAGTGCTAAGTAGACATGAAAATATTCCGTCAGCTTTACAAAAGGTACGACCCATTGCAAAATATCCAAAAGTATTCAGATGTAGATACTATATTTGGTATACCTGGAAGACCGAGTACACTTTGAGATTCACATATAGCCCTTTTACAAGCCATATAACTTCGAATACTATAAAAAGATCCTTGCAGATTGTGTGCTGTTTGTTGCTCCAAAAATCCTGCAACTGCAAAAAACAACACAAAAACTTTATGGTTATTCTTAAAATTGATTTTTAAAAATCTGCTCTTAAGCCCGATATCTGCTATATTAAAAAACTTTGGTTACCAAACTATGCTACATATGTTAACTCTCATTTTAACATATACATTTGAAATACGTAGTCAATTTTTGATGGGATTTTGATGAATAACCGTTCAAAGGATTAGATATAGATATGTAAGCAGGCAGAATGCCGTGCAGAAGCTTATTTGATGTAACTGTGTATAGAATTTTACATGGAAAAATTACAAAAACCACAATCATCGTCCATTTATTTGTCTTGCGCATTAAATCGTTTTATTATCAAAGTTACACGTAAAATTATCTTTAACCTGAAAGTACTGCTGCCGTTGCATACATAAATGTTCATATTTTAATCATTATAATAGTTCTGTTACTTTTGTTGTCTGTATCAATGACACTCTCAACGACTTAAAGCTGTACTGTTTTTCCTATTGATGTAGTGTTCTTAAGGAAAGGGGGACTGCAACATTTTACAATATTGCAGTCCCCCTTTCCTTAATTTGCATTTGTTGAAAAGTATCTTTTAACGCGTAACTTACAATATGTTCCAGGAGACAATACTAATAATATTTACAATATTTTTTAATGTTTTTACAGTGTATCGTTTCAAGAACCATAAAACAGAATTTGCAAAGTAACTACATATAGCATATAACAGCCTTATAACACATCCTCTGACTTTGGACAACAGGCTGTTTTCAATTATGAATTATATTTCTGCTAGGTTTACCATTGTAAAAGGACTCTCGATTGTTGCTCTTCTTAAAAAGCAACAGGCTGATAGCATTTCATCCAGTCATTAATCAACATTGAAACCTTATCTCTGAGGTTAATATGCAGCATCTGTTTTGCTTCATATGTGTGTGTTCCGCGATCATTGGTTAATTTACATCATGTGACAAATCAAAAATGTTCACCAAAGTGTTATGAAATCTAGATCTTATCATGCATAATATAAAGTGTCTTAAGAATTTTTTTCCAATAGTTTCTGAAAATTGGAATATATAATTTTTAAACATAATCCTCTTTTAACCGTAATCCCAAGTATCAGTTTGTTGTAATTTCATTTGTTCTAGAACAACAACGTAAGCATTTTTGTTTGTGATAAGAAATACATTTTTACGTTACTTGAATACTTTATTTCGATTTATTATATAACGATGGTAATATATTATGCATGAATTTCAATAATCTGCATGTATAGGCAACTTTAATAATTTAGGGGGAATTAGAAAAGGAAAATGTTACAGGTAATATTATTCAAATCTAGTTGGGAACATTATGAAAAAAAAAAGCTGAACCAATACCAAACTTGACAAAAATAAAAATGTGTTTACACGTGTCGTTTTTTCGTGAAAGCAGTGTGAAAGATAATTTCTCTCACTAAATGGAACTAGTTGAAACAAGAGGCAAGTTTGCAAACAGGTTTGTCATATGACATTAAAAAAGCGCATTAAAATGTTCATTAAAACGATGTAATTTTTCTCCCATGAATATATCAAAAAGGCTCTGAACATTTCCTTGTTAAAATAGTTTTTTACCATAATTTTCAGACGAATATTACCCATTTATTAAACAATTGTAATTGCGAAAAGAGAGTAAAATTTAATTAAATCTTTCTAACATGTAATCATACCATTTTTTAGTAAAAAGTGTTACTTATAATCACCAAGTTACCAGTTCCATATGCGGACTCTCGTCTTTCTAAAAATACGTTGCTAAAAGTAAAAATAATAAACTGAATGAACAAATCATAAGTTATAAAAATTTTATTAAAAGTGTACGTAGATGTCTGGAATTAAAACAAAATTGAAAGCGTTAATTAAAATAAAAGAAACGCACCCTGCTACCTGGAATAAAATTACACACTTGTTTCTAATACTAAATAATAAATACAGGTTTAGAAGGGAATACATTTATGTAAATACTTGAGGAGCTTATATTACAATTTAAATGCCTACATGACATTAAGTGTGTTTTCATAATACTTTTTTAGAATACACACAGTAATTTCTCTGAATTTAATAAATTTTGTATTACATTTAGAAGATTACTGATTAATAATTCTAATTAATGTATTTATGAATTAATCAAGTTCAGAGTTATATGCGTTAATCAAATGTACAATTACGAAGTATTAAAGAATAATGATTTAAAGATGGTTATTTCACAAACTAATATATGAAATATTACATTACAAAATATAATCCCAAATTATGTACTTCAGACGTTCTGTAGAAAAACTCACGACCTAATAATATTATACTCGGTGTCATCGATATTCTATACGTGAAAAATTATATTATGATATAAACAACCTCCTTTTATTTTGATTTTAGAATATATATGTTAAACACTATTTCATTTTTAATGGTTTATTTTTTGGAGGTAAATACTTGCTTTTTATTTTATTTCTTTACTGTGCTCTTTTATTAAAACTCTCATACCAGGAACGTATGTATTATTGTAATCCTTACAAAAAAAAGTCTGTTACTAGAAAATAACTAACATATCAATATATTTAGTATAAATATATTGACCATCATCAATAATCGTAGTATTTTCTAAGCTAAACGACCTCCGCAGATGATTAAAGTATTGGAAAAGGGCGCATTTTCGCGTGTCATTGTATATTTTGCAAAAGCGAAATTTAAAAAGTATGCCCAATAATACTTTTACGAACATTTTGTAAAAAAAAATTGAAATATATCCTTTTTAAAAAATTTAAAAAAAAAAGGAAAAATAAAGTATGAATATCTCATAGATATTTATAGCCATAAACAGCTATATTAGGTAATAAATTATATTAGTCATTACGTATTATATTATTTAGGTAACATAATATATTAGTCAGTTAGCATATAAATATTAGTCATATGAAATATAAACACAGCAGATTCAACTTTTATAGCGAATTTTAATTATTCGCGATTACTAAAGCATCTGAAATTTCAATTTGATAAATCCCACATATCTGCTACATATAATTTAACATACTTATGTTATATCTGTTTGCTAATTGGATACTAATAAAAATTAAGCCAAAAGGAAAACTATTAATAAAATTCAGCTTCATGATTTTTTTAAGTGTTTGTATTCATGTTAAAATTTCATTAAGTGAATTCCCATATACCTGTACTTTCACGGATTTTCCGATGCATTTGAGAGGCAAGTTAACAAAAGATGGCTGTACTAATGAGATGTAAACAATTTTAAGCATTTAATTTTTAGGCTTACTTCCTTTGAATTTGAAGAACTAAGAGTTATGAAGTTAATCGATGTTACAGCAAATGCCTATCATTGCCGAAGTGACAAATCGATAAATATTTTCTCTTACCTCCTCTGACATGGACTTCTCTGCTGATTACTGATCCCACGCTGTTGGCTGCCATACATTGGTATACAGTATCGTGCACATCCTGTCGATATTCTCCTCTAGAAAAAGGAGGAAAAACCAAGGTACCATCCGTTCTCATATAACGAAGGCCAGGGACATCTCTTGCATTTCCTCCGTCTCTTGTTTGCCAGCTTAATCGAGGTGGAGGGGTACCATCTGCACTACATCGCAGCTCAGATCCACTACTGTTTGAAAATTCCACACGAGAAGGAGGTTCTGTTCTAAAAACAGGACCCCTCTGGTCTTTTCGAGATGTCTCACATGCAACTATAATGAAAGGAAACAAGTATATTATAAATACGGTGTTAGAATATGCATTACTAAATGACACATAATAGAACATGGATAAGTTGAAAATGTAACTTTTGAATTCCCCCCCCAGTAAGTAGAATTCTTGTTTATTCTAAATTTTTATCAGGTGTTTCCAGCTTCGGCTTTATTTAAGCTCAGTTGTGGTTTAAGAGTTTCATAAAACATCTTCAAATAAACTGTGCATTCATGTACATGATTGGAACAATATTCTAATAATTTTGGATTGCTGAAAAATAATTCAGAGTTAATTGATTAAATACTAAAAAGGAAACGCGAAGGTTACAGAAAGGGTTTACAAACCTTAAATTACTGCAGAAACAAAAAAAAATAGCTTTTGTTTAAATTACAAAATAGTATATCCATTATAATCCATCATGCATTGTATTAATCCACGAATTCCACTCTTCCTGTTTAAATATGACAGTCGTTAAAATATGAGTCAATCGTTGTACTATAAATTAACAATATTATATATATTTCAATAGGATAAATATTAAGGTAAATATTATGTTAATATACGCACTGTCTGGTCAAAAGTATCCGGGCATCCAGTGGTACGTACTCGGAGAGTCCTGAGGCATACATTAATATGATCCCTCTTTTGCCTCGATGATAGGTAGAACACGTCTGGGCAGACTATCCACCCGTTTTGGATAGGTGGCCATCGGAACTGACTTCCAGGCATCCATCCCTGCTAAAGTGAGCTAAAGATAGTCGATTTCGCGGGCTACGTAATCTGCGTTCTAATTCGTCCTAAATGTGTACTATGGGATTTAGATCGGGGCTCTGAGAAAGCCAGTCCAGTTTTTGGCTACTCGTTTCGTCAAATCACAGCTGCACAAGTCTCAATTTGTGAACGGAGCAGTTATCCTGCTGGAAAAGAAATGAGCTTTCCCTGAAACATTGCCATAGATTTGGGAAAGCAGTATTGTCTAGAAAGTCCCCATACATCTCAGAGTTCATGTTTCTAGCCAAAGAAAATAAGGGATCCAGGCCAAACCACTGAAATCACCCCAACACCATGATGCTCCCGCTACCAAACTTTACAGTCGATAATCGCTTAAAAAGGGCTCCCCGGTTATCCGCCAATCCCAGACGAACCCATCGGACTCACAGATTCTTCACTCCTAAGAACTTTTTTCCACGTCCACAGTCCAATGACGGTGAGATTTGCACCATTGCAATCGGCACTTCGCTTTCTGGGAAGTGATGTTCGGCTTGTGAGCGGCTGTACTACCATAGAATCCCAGGTTTTTAACTCTTGACGAACAGGCCTGATGCGCATTGGAACTCTTGAATGATTTCAAGCCAACGAGGATTTGCGATTTTGTTTCACTTTCACTTTCAAAATTTTGCGCTTGCGTTCACTGATTGTTTTCAGTCGGCCATTTCGTTTTTCTGTATTGTAACTGCCTCGAGGTTTTCATTTCATAATTACGCCACTCGCAGTAGATTTTGGCTTCTGTAGAATGGCCGAAATTTCAGTAATTTATTTCTCAGAAAGGTGGAATCCTATTGTACTGTCACACTCAAAGGTCACTAAGGTCCTTTTACTTATTCATTGTCGAACAAATGCATAAATATAAACCACTACCAACACTTTTATAACTTTGGGTTATGCATCAATTACATCACCTGCCAGATCTACTTCTTTAGAGGGGTGTCCGGATACATTTGGCCAGATAGTTGTGTACCGCATATATTTTAATTAAACGTCAAACGATGATTACGCAACAGCGCAGCGAATTTTAAACTACGTTTTATTACGTAGAATGTAAAGCAGAATGCGAGATCGCAAAATGGATAAATTATAATATTCGTGTATTTAATTATGGCAAAGCACACGAGGACTATCTGCCTAAGGGGAGGGATGTCTTCGTGTAGGACTTTCTAAGGGAGACTGGCTCGTATACACGTTACACATGGGGAAAACCACGAAAACGCCCATGCAGTCAGCCCGTTCGCGGGATTCGAACCTCGGACTGAACTACCAGTGTTCAGCGACTTTACCGCTCAGCCGCTGGTGGGCCAGTTGTAATATTGAATTTATATATTATCAAAGAAAACACATAAAATAATCGCATTTGGGTGGTACTGAAAATATTCTAAAATTAGGTACAATATGGAGTGTAAGGAAATTTTCACTTAATGCAAGGTCACATCGAAATCTGAGTTGAAAGCAGTTAAACTTTCACTAAGTATGAAAACAAATCGAAGTAAACTAGCCGACATTTTTCTTGAATTCTGACTAAAAAGATTCTAGATAAAAATATTATTTCGAAAACCAAGTTATAATTTGAATCGCGAAAAATAAATAAAATGCGACTTTATATTTAAGCAGATAACAGTGTACTTAAAAATCTCAAAATAATAATTGAAACAAGTTCGTGGACCATTAAAGCTGCAAAATGAAATTTCCTCAATCGCAAAAAAACTGACAGTTTAGGAAGAATCGTAAAAAGCTATTTAAGTACTTCTGTTGGAAGAATATAAATGCTTTTTAAGAATAATGTTACCAGAAAATAACACATTTTGAAGAAAAGCATTAATGATTAAATGCGAACAATATTACAAACTAACTACCTTTGGTAGTAAATGTAACTGAAATAATATATAAATGCTGTTTTTTACTTTCAAGTTTAGTCTAATCTTACAAATTTAATTTATTTCTTGGAATTTTATATAACATTTAATTGCTGGAATAAAATTTAATTCGATATTTATATTTATTATTACATATTATTTTATCGATATTTATTACAATGACTTCAGAAAATTTTTTTTACTCGTGTGTATTTAGTTCTTTGCACCAATACATTAGTTGATATTTAATCTGCCACCCAACTAGAATAGTGCGGTTTAGTGACTCTACCATACTGGAGGGCAGGGTCGAATCTCGGAGAAAGTATGGAGGTTTTCGAGAGGTTGTTGGTAGGGAACGAGGAGTGGGACACCTCGGACCCGCCCAACCAAGTGCTCACCTTCAAGACTGGAGGCGGAACGGTCACCTGCATGGTGCCCAAGTCTCTTGCCAAACACAGGTATATCTTGCCTCCTTGCCAAAATTAGTTCTGTGCTCTTGTTATGATATTAGATAAGCGAGGTTATTCACAACAACAACGACAGATTCTTAATCAAAAATTAAACAAGAATCAAAATTATAATTAAAAACACTGTAGAGACATTAGGTATTTTGGAAGCAGGAAAGATGGAAAATATGCAACGCATTTGCCGGGAATCGAACCGCAGACCTTTTAGTTACGCGCTGAGCATGCAGACCACTGCACCACGGAGGCTCGCTAAAAAGGGGGAAAATACCTTATATACTCCCTCTTTTAAAGGGCGACTGGGGTTTTTAGGAGATCCAATCACCAAATCCTGGGGGAAAAGAATCATCATCCAACACCCTTTTAGTTCGGGAGCCACTGCAGAGACATTAGGTATTTTGGGTCCAGGAAAGATGAAAAATATGCAACGCCTTTGCCGGGAATCGAACCTCGAACCTCACAATTACGTGCTGAGCGTGCAGACCACTACACCATGAAAGCTAGCCAAGAAGGCGGGAGAAATACCTTATAACACGTACAAATGTGCAGTTAACAAATTAACAATCAGTAATGTTTTTACAATGAGACAACGGGTTAGACACCAGTCCTTACTTATCCAGTCCAGCTTCTTATTTCACTGTAGAGAGATACTTTGTATTTTATTTCCCACACTGTTATCCTCTTTGACTTATATTTTGCAGCCAGGGGTGTGCAAACTTAAGTCAAATAATTTTATATGAAGTTTAATCAAAATCTAAACTGATTTTGCAAATATTAAAATTAGAATAACATTTAAAGTACATAACGTTTCAGCAATATAACTAACTAACTAACTCTTGTTTCATTTTACATTCAAAATCAGATAAAACCAGTATTTCTATTAGATTTAAAGCAAATTTGCAATAATGCATCTAATATTGTAACATCTATAATTTCACCTTGTATTATCATCTGTAAATAAACACAGGTTACAAAGCAGTTCACATTAATTTGTAAATAGATACATTTTCATTTATAGGACCAGAAATGTTCCACCTAAATAAGATAAAATTTCAGAATATGCTACGATACATAAATACGTCAAATAATTTGAATCACTAAAATGCTTTAATTTTTCATCGAAACAAATGCATTTCCTCTAGATAATCTTCCTGAAATGGTCATTAAAATGCAGTCCCATCATTAATATTTACACTTATCCGGAATTCTTAAACTTATTGGAAAGAGAAACCTTTTAAACTCCTAATAATAACACAATATTTTATTTGTTTATACCTTAATCTATTTACATATATAATCGAAGATAAGTTGTTATTTTTGTTATTATTATTATTTTTATTCCTAAAGCTTTGCTAGAGAATGGAGATTTTGTTTCAAGTGAAAAACTATTCTTGAATTTTCCAGCTGTTACAACATTAAATTTAACATTCCTACTGATTCAAATGTGATATTCTTTGAATTTCTGTGCATTTTCCTTTATTTTATTCATATATTTTTAGTTTAGATTTATGTACAACATTTACTTTCGATTAATATCGCATGTAAAAACGTAGTTGGATCTCCTATCCCTAAACGTTGAATAACTTAGACCTCAAGTAAAGACAAAAAGGAAATGGTGTCTCCTGTTCTATCAAGGGACTCTCGAAACAAATTCACAGTCCTTATTCGCAGTATGCAGTAAAGGAAGAAAGAGGGGGAGAACGAAATACGTCTCTCACAGTTTACTTCGTTCCACAGCCGACACAAAATTGTCTAACAGCAATTCCGCGTTGCAGCGAAGGGAATTGTGTCAAGAAACGTCACGTGGTATTAGATCACGTGTTGATCCTCGAGTCACGTCTAGAAAAAAAGACCGACAAACTTTCCGTGAGTTCACGCCACTGTTGTCGGGGTTTCACTTATATCCGTGGTTCGTTTTTCTTTTCTGTTCCATCGAAAAGTTTGCTTTTTTTTACGTGTTTCGGTTTTGACCGATACACACTCTTGTTTCTTTTTTACTCTTTATTTTTCGTTTTTTTTTAAATGCGACTGAGGAAGAATTTTGAGAGTCTAAATGGGTTTTAGAATCTCCAGCCAAGCCCTCCACGTTCGCTTTAAAAGCGTTCTCAGAACATAAGATGCTTCTTTCGCAAATTGAATACTCAAGGACAACATGAAGGAGGATTTCTTAAAAGAAACTGTGCATTCAAATTTGGCTTCTTGTCAGTATATTGGGACCCTGCATAGCCTTTTGCATTTTTGTTAAATTGAAAATCGCACTTAAAAGTAGGATACACTATCATTTTGTAAAGAAAGGAAAGAATGTCACATTCTTCAATAAAATTTACTGCACAGTTTTATAAAATTCTTAGCTATGAGAAAGGAATTGTGTCTCTTTAAGTCACGTGATGCAAGGTGGAAAATAAAATCGGGATGTGTTACATTTTAGGCAGTTTTATTTCTCCTGTTTACTATATCGATTTTCAAGCTAGGTATTCAAGTGCATTAGTTAATATCATTTTAACTTAATTTACTAATTAATATCATTCAGCATGTTAACTTTATTTTAAATTCAACTATAGATAATTAGTGTTGGTGATGAATATTAAGATTACTTTGAAATGCGCAGCAACACTTGTTACTTGAGAAAGATAATTAAGAATATTACAAGAAACTAAATTTATTGAGGCAGACTGGTTTCACAGATATGCAACTGTTTTCCAAGAAAGTATAAATCACTTTACTAGTATCAAAAGCTTAAAGTTCCTATTCTGATTGATATGATAATTTTACGGCAGCATATTATAAACCCTGAAAAGGAGTTAAAAATCGATTGTGATTAATAAAATACTTTGCATTTTCAAACGGCAAAATATGATACTGTAATTGGATGACGTGTGCTGCTTATCAATATGAAAAAAATTGTCGGTATAATTTCCGGTATTCATATGAAAATGTATGGAGGCTCAACCTGCAGAATTACATAAATGTGGAAAAAGAACTATATTCAGTGATGAGAAGGAAAATCTACATAAGCTTAAAAGGCTGCGGAATATACAAATGCTTGCACCTACGTTATTGCTAGTGTACCAGGAAGTTTTTCGGTTTGTTACGGGCACGCTTTCATCCAATCCTGAGCATCAGATGTTCATTTAAAAAAGTATATTTACAAAGATTTTAAAATACTAATTGACAGACGTTAACTTAAAATTTGTTAATTAAACAATAAATATTGTTGAATGGTAATCTAAAAACTTTAAGGGAAAATGAAGGTCTCTTATTTTAGACTAAAACATCTATTAGTTGTTGTTCTTTGAATTCAGTTTAAAGCCACTGTTAATTTTATCAGACTTTTCAATATAAAAAGTATTTCCTATTACAGTTTCTTTCTTATTAACATACTTAGTTGTGATATTTTCCAGAAAACGACAGTCAAACAAAATAAAAAGAATGGATTAGAGAGCATCATAAGAAACAGCACCTCTTAAGGAAATGTTGTGCATATGTGACAGACTTTTCAACAAAATGAAAGGAGTTTCGTAATGTGGGGGTCGTTTTAGATAGGGTTATAGAAGAGTCCTGTATAGTGTAACAAGTATTTATTAACATGGATGTTAACAAGTTACACACGGACATTACGTTTAACTTTAAGAATATTACAGAGCAAGAGTCTGATACAATCTATCAAGTGGGACGCTTGGCTTTTACTGAAGTACTTCTGTGGCTACTCACTAGAGGGCAGCCTTGTTGTTACAGTTAGTCCAACAGTTTATGTTAAAGGATTGGTTACACTAATATAATACATCTACGTATTCATGCATGCACGCACACCATTAACCATTACTGATGGATGGACGGATGGACGTATGCATAATTAATGATTATAAGCGCTTATGCATGTATGGTATGTAAAAATATATATAAGTCTACTTGCACGTATTCTATATGTATGTTTGCAGTTATGTGTATGAATATATGTATGCAAATGCATAAAAATTATAATAATAGAAATAGAAATAAAGAAATTTTCTTTGTTTAAATTTAATTAAATTTTCTTCCAGTAATCATTGAATTTTTTAATAAGATCTAATTTTTGCTTTTGAATCATCGTCTTGACAATTCTGCAGTTTAGTACATGGAAAGGTTTTTTTTACCTCAAATTTCTGACGGTAGGAAGTAAAAATGTATTCTTACTGTATGAAATTAGAACAAACAAGCAAGAAAACAAGCTCTCTTTCTTACTGTTGTAATTAACGCCGCCCCCTAATAAAAGAAAGAAAATTACTATCGCAAATTCACATTCGGGTTGATATACATATGTATAATTATACGTCTTATATATGTAAGATATAAAATATGTATGTATACATTATAATTTAAATTAACAATAGCCTCTTAATGCTTAATTTGATTTGGGTATATCCCCTCTCTATTCTAAAAATATAAATAACATTTCGAGTCTTATCCGTATCATATGAATTTCACATAACGCTGGTGATGTAAATGGAACTAAAACTAAAACAGACAATAATAATTTTACAGAGTTATTAATTAGCCAATCATAATTGAAACCGAAACTAGCTCATTTTAAATTAAGATTTCATATTGAACACAAAGGACCTTTGCTTCTATAACTCGATTTATGATGCTGGTTTGTGCTTTTCTTCCTATTGCAATAGTACCTGAAATATAACTGTTCTGAAATAGGCACGATTAATGTATGAAGTATTTGTCGCCGCAAATGTTTATTGAAAAATAAAGACAAAATTTTAATCTGATAGGCTTCAAAGTTTTCTATTCATTAACGATCAACATCTGCGAAATGCAATGTCTCAGGGTTTAAGCCATCCTTCTTTCTGCAACATTACGTCTAAGTCTTCACTATTACATATATGTATATATATAAAAGTAATCTCTCGTATATATATATATGTATATCACATAAACGTTCTGCCAAATTGCGAGCAAAATATTGCTTTCATAAATTTGCAATCCCTTTTATTATTTTTGAGGGACAACAAAATGTAATAGTAAATGACATATTTTCCGAGGGAATATATATGTTACTTTAATTTCTGAAATTTTATTTCATTTGAGTTCTGACTTTTCTCGTGTTCCGAACAAAGTACCACTTGGTAACAGAAATCCAATTCTGGGCATACGGCAGTTACCATGGGAAATAACAGAACTATTTAATAAATGATATCCCATAGCTGGCTGATGGGGCCAGTTAGACCTTCACTGCTTTGAGCTTTTTTTCTTTTCTCCTTTCCCTGCTTTTGTAGCTGCATGTTTTGCTACATGCTTCAGAGGACAAGGCAGTCAGAACAGGAATAATGACATAGTTGGCAGTAACCTGCGGTACAAAGAATGTCTGTTGATCAATGATTCAACAGTCGTGTACGAATTTGTATGTTCTTTTCATTTTGTGTTTCATTCTTTCGCCATTTGGTGGCGAGTCACGAAAAAGCATTTGTTTGGCAATGTTTTGTATACTTCACATATTTTGAAAGAAATTCTTTTATTCCTCAGTTCAGGCTTTCACTATTGGTACTTAAAAATTCAAACTGTTCGATATATTGAAGAATAAAATTCGTAAATGTGAAAATAAAGTGATATGGCGAATGTTAAAAAAGAAAACAGAAAAGAAAAATACCAAAAATGTTATTTTTTCAGTTATTTTCCAAAAGATATGAAATATTGTACATCATAAATTTTGTCCTAAAAACCAATTCCATTTTCGATTTTTTAATAGAATAGTATATAAATTTATGAAAAGATGTAATTATGAAATATGTCTCACGTGCGTGTGTGGATTCAAATTGATTGCATCGATTGCATAGAGTGAGTAAGTTTTGCGCAAAGCTTTTCTGAAAAAGTAAGTCTAAAAAAAGCCCAAACTGAATTTCAGTTACCATAGCAGTGGCAAATAAATATATAATGCACATTATTGGTAGATTACAATGTATCGCTTACTTCTTATGGATGCATATATGAAACTAATTACTAGTATAAATCCTCCTCTTACCAATAGTCTTGTATGAATGTTCGTAAAGCATTTACATCATTAAAATTAGCAACAAATGGAATGCTGTTTCACAAATATCTTATCGTTTTAAGTAAATCAAATATTTTAAGAATAACGTTACTCTTAGGCGCTTTACATTAAACAGAAATCGTAGTGTAAATGGTTGTCCATCAGCGGCCGAGCGATAAAGTCGTTAGATATTGGTGCATCGACCTGGGTTCCATTCCAAGCGAACGGGATGATTTAATAAGCCTTTTCATGGTTTCTCCCCTGTTTAACGTGGCTACGACGCAGTTTCCCTTTGAAAGTTCTCTACGAAGGCTTCCTTCCTCTTAGGCAGATAGCCATGTCTTGTTCTGCCGTCATCTAATAAACGAAACTGTAGTATAAACAAGGGAGACATATATAAGTGAACGAAAATTTTTAAAGTTAGATTTGTTAAAATTCTGGAAAATGTCTTAATTTACTCTAATGAGTGACTCCTGTCGAGCCCCGGGCCCACCAGCGGCCGAGCGGTAAAGTCGCTGAACACTGGTAGTTCGGTCCGAGGTTCGAATCCCGCGAACGGGCTGGCTGCATGGGTGTTTTCGTGGTTTCCCCCATGTGTAACGTGTATACGAGCCAGTTTCCCTTAGAAAGTCCTCCACGAAAGGCATCCCTCCTCTTAGGCAGATAGCCCTAGTGTGCTTTGCCATAATTAAATACACCACACCACACCTGTCGAGCCCCAGGAGATACATAATTTTGTACATATCAATGTATCTACTTTCAGTCATGTGTGGAACATTCACCGACTTACATGCAGAAATGCCAAATCGTTAATGTAACTACATTTTTAAGTTAATACCAATAGCAATTTAGTGAGTTAATATATATCCAATATATTAAACCCATATATATTCAATATATTAAACCCATTAGAAAGTAGAATGTAACCTTGGACATTCTACTTTCTAATGGGTTTCCTTGGACTTTACGTAATATAAATTTGTTGTTTCCAGCCAAATACTGCGACTCACATTTCCCCATGCAGAAGTTCTCACATAAGTAGATATTGTATTTCTTCAAGTTGGAATATGATTTTAAAATAACAAACTTTTTTAAATATTTCGTACGGAAACTAAGTTACAAAAATAAAATATAAAAGAAATATGCAAACATGCTCGGACACATATAAAATAATAACAATGAACAAACAGAAAAAAATATTAAAAGCAATGTAATAGTTAAAAACAATTTTACGCTGTACTTTTAACTCTAGGGAAGTCTAATATAAGGAATTATGTTACTATTCCGTTTTGAAGACCGTAAAAAATTGCAGCGAAAATGTATACGCAAAAGCGCCAAATCTAGCAAACGCACCCATTTAACAGCGCACCAAATCTAGCGTACGCGCTGATTTCAGATTGCGTAAGTTTATATATTCTATATTTCTTAAGACGCCATTGAAATACTAGTTTAATTTTTAAATCCTTTTTTGATTTTAAATCCTTTTTTAATATCCTGTGGATGGGATCATGGGGAATTGCCCATGACGAAAAGTCGGCAAGAGAATTTTTAGTAAAGTGCAGAATCACTCACTGTTTGACGCGTTTTTAAGAATTGCACATACTCGGTATCCATGTGTACATCGGCCTATTTTCACTTTAAAAAAATCCCAGAATTGCACAAAAATGGCACTACGCACACCCTTGGCTTTATCTATGTACACATCGACCTATTTTCACTTAAAAATTGACAAAAATCCAATAGTTTTCACCCTTGTAAAAAGCGGCAAACAAATAAGTGACCGATTCTGCACTTTACCGAGAATATTTTCAAAGAATAGTCATCATTCATTATAGAAAATTACGTTTGAACAACCAACAAGATGGAATTATGCTTTAGCGATAAGTCGGTAGAGAAATAGCGATGCAGGCATCCATTCAGTTATGTTTAGCAATTTTTATATAAATTATAATAATGGTTTGAAACAGTTATTTACTCTTATGCTTCCATTCAGTCATCTTTAGCCTTTTTCATATAAATTATAATAATAAAAAAGTATTATATGAAATTAACCTTTCATCTAAATTAAAACATCAATCTTAGATAGTTATTTACTATTATACTTCCTTTCTTGCCGCAATTATTAGGGTTGCCGCAATTATTTTTGGCAGCATTGTCATCAACAATAATTTGACGATATTTTACGGCCCTCGAAACCGAATAGTACCGGAATTATTATAAGTTGAGAAAATGTAAAATAAAGTTGGCTGAAAAAGAGAACGATACGCACGCTGATAATTTAACTTATAATAATGCATTAAAAATTATTATTAAAAATAGCAACTGTAAATTTAAGTTTAAAATAGTATATGTAACACAATGTATTTGATTATGTAACATTATAATAAATGTAAAATGATTCTTGATTGATCATTCTTGATAAGTCTGAATACAAATCTAAAAACCTGAACCAAATTTAAGCGAAGGGAATATTTGCTGTCCAGTGTTAATGAACGTCGATGTATGTGCTGAACTTCGCGCACTGTCACCACTGAATCTCGTGTCATTAAGTCGTTGTTACTACGTAGACAGAAGTATAGTTAATTATGATTCATAATAACTATATTAAAAATGTTGAAATTACATCAGTATTTATTGAAAGAGAAAAAGAATGAAACAGGCAGAAAGGTAGCAGATGCGACACAAGTAATGATATTAAATTTGATAAAAATATTACGCATAGGAAATCGGTAACAATTAAACTGAAATATGTGTATAAAAGAAAATCTATTAAAGACAACATCAGGTAGTCGAAGAAAAAATGGAAATGTAAGTGAATTAGAATATTTTTTTTTTCAAAAAGAAAGAAACGAAGAGACAGGGAAGACTTAAAAGTAACTCATCAAAATATTTGAATCTTCGAGTGCTTTGGGGATTACAAAAGATAAACATAGTTTCAAAGGACAAAAATCATAGATGTATAGTTTGGAACAAATGACATTAAATTTAATGAAATTGAACATGAGCATCCCGTAGATTCTAAGAATGAGATACTGTAAAACGTACGTATATTTTATTCCGATAGAGTTGGAGTGATGTCCGTACAGCTATGAGCAACAACCTAATGCGAAACGAACTCAAACAGACTCAAATTAAACTTTCATGTACTTAAATGTCAGTTCCTCAGAGTGAAAAATGATCAATTCCCTCAACTAGTAGATGATTTTCTTTTATTAATATGATAGCTAAATGCATTATATAAACCATTATTTTAAAAGAACGGAAATGTGAATTTATTGAGCCACACAAATAAATCTACTTATCACAGGGAATCTTTTTCTTCCACAAAAAAGCCTATTGGAATTTAAATTATGTCCACATGTTCATCTTAAATTTTTGTGGATCCTCTAACTTCCAATTAGAGTAATCTATAAACCCAGAATGAGTTACGTTATTTATAAAACGGTTATATACTCTCGATTTTAAAAGACTACCAAAAATCTAAAGACAAGTGCAGAGAAGTAATATTTTAAATCTATAATATTTTGCAGTGTTTTATGTTTGATGCGGAATGATACCTGGTTTGCGAATAACGCAATTAATAAAAAGATGTCATAAGCAAAAGTTATACATGTGAAAATATATTTAATGAGTTATCAAAATGCAAAGTACAAAGAATATCTGCAAGAGTCTTCAAAAATTCATATTATGTATTTGAATGCTCAGGTTAAGAAGTATTCTATATCTGGCTTTAAGAATCAAGCTGTTGTAAATTTCGGTAATGTAGTTTTTGACATCTTTGTGATCTCCTTTTTCTAAATCTCATAAACCTGTTTCTTTCCCGATCGAGTAGAGATCATAAACATGTCCTTCCTTTTCTGATCCCAGTCGAAGAACTTATGACAACTAAATGTAGGAAACGTAGTGAACATTACACAAAATCTACGTATCCCAAAACCTTTATTTCAACATTTCCATAAAACCTTTATTTCAACATTTCCATAAAACCTTTATTTCAACGACATTTCCATAAAAAATTACAAAGATATGTATTAATGAGCCATCATGTGGACAGTGTGTGTAGTTAATGCGGTAAATCATGTCAAATTTGTATTTTTGATAAATGCTGGATAATAAAAATCTCTTCCTCAGCATAAGAATAAAATACAAACCTCTTCTGTGGGACGTCCTAAAAATGATAAATTTGCAGTATTGTTCAAAACAATAAATTTTAATTTTTTAAAAATTTTGTAGGATTACCTCGCAATTCACGAAATACTGCTTCAACTATATAATTTTGCCTTTATCTGAAAATTTCATACTATATTTATTATTTATAGAACAAACATAATGATAAAAAGATTAAAAATTAGTTTATGTAACGGAATTTTATTATACGTATATCCTGGTTATTCCTCAAACATATTTCAGTAGTAAAAGAGATCATTTTATTTTATTTTCTATAATTCGCGTGTTTTTCTACTATGAATGTGGAACGCCGTGTAGTTCAAACTGCTCCTTCGTTTTCCGGAAAAGAAATTTAATTTTTTCAACTTGCTAAAGTCGCTTTGCGTGAATTGGCAAGCATTCTGAATTGACGAGCTTACAAACTCACTCATATGAGTGATTACTACTTTTACAGCTGAGAAATTTTAAACATTACCAGACAATCTGCCAGCCACCATCTCAGATTTCCGGACATTACAGATGACATAATTCCGTACCAACGACGTTATATGTCTTCAAACAAAAGGTTTTCATCACAAAGTTCAGGGCAATCCTGGATATCCTGTGTTTTATACGATGTTACGTAAATTCCTTCTTTTGCCCACTTGCACAGTACAGCCCATAGCTGCATGTAGTTTTTCTACATCTCACCTACTATATCTTCCTTGCATTCTTTGTCAGTTCATAATGGGAAGCGGATTCCAGTACAATGGATGTGTGGGACTATGCCTGTCTAACAATCAAAGATGAAAGTAAAGTACTTGTGATCCCGTCTTCCTTTGCTCGTCACCTGTCACTTGTAGGTTTTTCCAAAACGTTATGGAGTTACGTTCATACGTTTCGTTATGGAGACTCGAAATAAAGTTAAATGGATGCTTAATGACTTAAGAGGGAAAGCAAAATTTCATGGAAAGTAAATTTAGTATAAGGAAACATTTAGATCTTGTTAGTCAGAGAAAATTTCATACAGAATAATGCTTATGTTTTGCAGTAAAATAGAGTATACTGATAAAAATTTAACAAAAAACAATTCTAACAAAAACAATGTTGCATCAAAAAATGGGAACAGAATTTCAATAAATTAAATGCTAGATAGTAAGGAAAAACAAAAGCATCACTTTGTATTATACAGAGAGCTCAAGATAAAGGAAACAAGAGGCATTATGGGACTAAGAATCAGAATAGGAAGAAACAGGAATTCAGTCACTCACACACGGAGAAGTATAAATCAAATAAGGAAGGAAAAGGAAGTGATGGAGGGAAATAGAGGGCAATAAAATCCAGTAAGTCTCTATACAAGAAAATAGTAGTGAAACGTCCTTGACTGAATCACGCCTTTTATATGAATAAGAAAGTAAAGCTTGCAAAAATATGGAATTTTTTACAGGATTTACTGTCAACTTAATTAAGCCAGAAAATGTAATTATGCATATAAAAACTGACGAAGTGTATAGTCACTGAAGTACAAATCCTTTGTTTTGTTTCCTAAATAAGAGAATGAGCGTTTAAATTATTTTTCTTAATCTTTAATAAAAATCAACAAAAATATTTTGGTCACTTATATTAAATGAAGGCGTAAATAATTTATAAAACATCGCTGTTTGAGATATTCCTTAATGTTATATAAACTAGAATATTAAGCATTATTATGGCGCTAATTATTATTTTTAACTTGTTTTCTGGAATGTTTAAATATAAATATTTTAAATTTTAGATTGCGATGAAATTATCACTTTTACTAGTGCAATTACAGTGTTAATTTTGAAAGAAATAATTTTTGAAATTACTATGAAATTGTACTGTATAGAGAGTGAAACACAACGAGAATGAAATGATTTTATATATCAAGGTTAGAGAGCTTTTACCACAAATATTAAATTTAAATTAAAAAACCTCAATCTATCATTAAACTAATTTTTAATAAGATTTTATAATAAACTTCCTTTTCTTCAATTATTTAGATAAAAACAATATAATAAAAATCATTGATCTAATTTCTGCCACCACAAATATAAAAAAATATAAAACAATTATTCTTAGCCTGTCCAACATGCAACTAACACTTAACGAATAGCCTTAATATTCTTTGACTTGATCAGTTATCGAAACATTTAAATCAAATATAAATTTAAAACACCTTCAATAATTTTAACTTAAATACTTATCTAGTACAGTAAAAGACAAATACTTTTACAATTTGTTAGAATATTGGAGAAATATATATTAAATTTTTACATTACAACAAAGAATAACAAAATTGCTTTATCTTACAATTTTTAATTTAATAGCAAAGAGCTTCTCGTTCAACAGCTTAGTGAAAAACAGTATATTCTTACAGCAAAAGCAATTATTTTTGTTTATTTATTTATTTTTGAAATTTGTGCAGTATAACTTCGTTGCGAGTGTGAGAAATATACCTGTAGATTATTTTCCATTGTATGCAAAGTTCCACAGCATGTAACTTTTGATTACTAACAAAAGTTTACTTCTGTGTTGTACAAAGACACAGAACTCTTCTTCGGACCACAGAACCCTTCTTCGGCACGTTTATTCTCAAAAGTTATGAGATTGTAAGAATATTTCTTCTTCATTTCGCAACTATTTCTAAATTTCCTAATGATATCAATATAAATTTTTCAACTTATATTCCACATACATATTTTTTATTTATACGTTTCTCTATACAACTGAGCTGTTTTTTGTCATGTGATAAATTTACACATACTAAGTTTACCTTATATTTAAGTGCGTAAATAGCACATTTCTATTTTCACTACTTCTTTCTTTCAAAGATATGAAATACGATATTCAGGTTCCTTTTCTCTACTTCGAATAAACGTTTAATGTGATTTATTGGAACAAATGCATGGATGAGAAACTGAAATAATTTGATTGTATGGTTTTGAAAGTAAATGCTGAACTTGTATCGACTATAAAGAATTACCTGACAAGATCATGAAAGGTAATCTGAAATCCTGAGAAGTAACTGAAAAGTTATTTTTATGACAAAATTTAAAGCACGTAGTTTCATTTAAAATGCGTGCACACAACTTATTAATGTATAAGCCGACATCTTATTCACAAGACCTCTTACATTAGACTCAGGAATTAATCAACAAAAGGCTGTCCATATTAACAAATCTGACCGTATTTCAGAAAAATTGCGTGCGGTGCCCAATATTTAAACTTGGGCGAAATATTATAAAATGCATTCTTTAAGTTGCTCAGCATAGCGTTGATTTACATTCATTGTTGGACTGCAAAGAGTTTCCTGTAAATTCTAATCTAGAGAGCTCCATAAAATCAAAGATATTGTTTCTAGGAAAACAACAAGGTGATATGAGAAGAATGAGACAAATTTGGAAAAGAAATCTTGCACTGGAGAACTATTAGAATATTTTCAAAATCTGAGCGTTTTTCAGAGAACTCATACTAAAAGTACACTAAACATTTTAAACAGAATATTTCTATTTCAAATGCTCGGGAAAGGCAGCTTTCATAATGATTTTGTCCCATGCGCCATCATTTGGCTAATTAACGTATGTGTTCAAGATTGCTCAATATCTAGATACAGAATAGAGGAGTCTTTTCTATCCCGTATTATGTTCTTTGGATGTTTAATAAATTATTATGATCTCGAAACAAATCTTTTAACAAGAGCACGATTTATTGCTTTCCAAGTTTGGGAGACTCAAAGTTTCTTTCTTCTGCAATTGAGTTGTATAACAAGTTTGACAGAATTTCATAGTGAGTTGTATATCGTTAGTGCTTCTAGTACAGTTACAGTTGCAAGCTTTAACCTTTCAAATTTTAACTTTCTTTCCTTGCAAGTTTAGAAAGTTTTCCGTGAGGGTATTGATTCATTAAGCAGGTAGATTCAGTATGATTTTGCATATTAATCAAATCCATTCCAATCTTCTCCTATTGTGGCTACCAGTAACTTTGCGAATTCTGATAAAATATATATACGAATACAGATATAATATATATATATAATATGTATCAAATCATTCTAATCTATCAGTTAATAAAGAGCATATAAGTATATTAATGAATAATATAACACTTAATAAAAATTACATTAACAGAAATGAAATGTATCTAAAATATTTATTTTTAATATCTAATTGTAGCTCAGCTTAAAGAAAGAGAAAACGTTAGCACAATTTTTCTGTCTGTATAGATTTACTACTAAAAACCACTTTCTTCTCACTTACGCCAAATAAAATTCAAGAGCAAAATCACCAAATCTCTAAAATCAGCATAAGTTTTGAATTCTAGACAGAATTATCGTGTTTCTCTACATTTCTTTTTCTACACAGTATATTATATATCTTTAAAAGCTAGCAAATCGATCAGCAAGCCGCCTAGAAAAGTTAATATAAAAATGAAAAACGTATATAATAATTTTAAGGAGTCCAGCTAGTGTGTCATTTCGTAAAAATATTTTATATTTCTAATTCAACGTATCATGCTCTAAGTACATTTTTGTTTAATTCACTCAGATTAAAAAACAGAAAAACTACTTTTAAGAGAAGCATTTATTGCTTATCAATCCCTTAGTTTGCTACTCGGAAACAGAAAGTTAAAATCTGAAAATTTACTATCTTACGCTTTACTGAATGACAACGCGCTGGTTCGTGGAGATAATAAGCATTTTATTTGAGGCAGTGAAAACAGATTGCTTTCAAGTAGCCGAAACTGCGGATTAAAATTTAAAGATAAATATCTTACATTTTGTCAAATGGCAGCAGGAAATAAAATTGTTTGATTTTGAACAGTGTTGACACTTCTCGCATTCAATTCGCTGAGTTTGTTTAAAAAAATTCATTAAACTTGTACAAAATATGAATTAAACCTAAAACAAATTCGAAATTAAAAATTCGATCTTCCAAGGTGCCCATGCTCGGAAGAAGGCCTACACGTATTAAAAATATTTGGTTGTAGATTTCGTCGTTTTTCCACAGTACGAGGAGCATATATGCATACAGATTTTTCAATAATATATTTTTTAATGACACATCGAGACAAATTTTGGTGGCAGCAGTTTGAAAATTTATTCTAACACGAAAATAATACGGACAAAAAATGACTTCCGAGATTAATAACGCCTCTAGTACTTAAAAATGTTAAAAAAAATAAAATCTTTCACATTTTATATTACTTCCAAGGAGGCGTTTTAAAATTTTTTTCTGTGTTAGCTTTATTTATTAGATATCATGTTCTTCTCACTTAAACCACATAAAAATCCATTCAACAGCGGTATCACAAAATATTTTAAAACAGCAGATCTTTAGAAATTCCGATAGACCCTCACGCACGCTGGAGAATTTTTTTTTTTTTTTTTTTTTTGGTGGGGGTACAGTGTTGTCATTGCTCGCTTTGAAATCGTTGAGTTTGTTAATCAAAAATTCATTAAAGGTTTACAAAATATGAAATATATAATAAAACAAATCCAAATTTCGGGCATTCATGTGCCCATGTTCGGGTGAAGGATTTCATTATTCAAAATTGAATGGCTTTAGGTACCGTCTCTAGGTTTTTCACAATGCGAGAAACATACATACATTCCTGCAGATTCTCCATTATTCAATTTCTTTAAATATATTACAAGGCAATAATATTTGGTGGCAACAATTTTAAAAGTGTAACGGATATTTATAGTGAAACAAGGCAAAATTCTATTTTGAAACAAATAGCCCTCCAGGGCTACCACCCCTTTGGGATAAAAATCTAGTGTTTTCAGCACTTACACAAAAGCCACCTAGAAACAACCATGTATACATCACAAGTTCCAGTTTTTATCTCAAATAATAAAAAAAATATTCTAATTTATGCTCTTTTTAATTAGTAGCTAATATTACAAAATTTAAGTTATTTAACCAATGAAAAATATTGAAAATTTTTTCAGTTACACTGATGATTACTTAAGGATGAGAAATGCAAAAGCATGAATTCTAAAGACAGCTTCAAGTTAACTGCTAATTGCTAACTCCTAAATCTTATAAGCCCACCAGCGGCCGAGCGGTAAAATCGCTGAACACTGGTAGTTCGGTCCGAGGATCAAATCCCGCGAACGGGCTGGCTGCATCGATGTTTTCGTGGTTTTCCCCATATGTAACGTGTATAAGAGCCAGTTTCCCTTAGGAAGTCCTCCACGAAGGCATCCCTTCCCTTACGCAGATAGCCCTAGTGCGCTTTGCCATAATTAACTACACACACCTAAATTTTATATCTGATTCTTCCTGCGTCGTTTGTATTTTCACGCAGTGAGGTAATTTAAAACTGCGTAGGAAGCAAGCCAATAAGCATTTCAACTGGATATCTGGATAAAATTTCACATTGTCTTATATTGTACAGAATTAAATTTAACATTAATATAATCAGTTTTGCGTGTACTATGCTTAAAATATTTGGCAAACCTATTTTAAATTTCACGTTAAATAAAAGGGTAACTAGAATTTCCATGCTTGAAATTCTGGAATTGTATTAAAGATCTGCTAATTAGGAATTATTATTTCAAGTCTGAATTTTTTTTAACTTTATTCTTCAGATATAGTATTTTAATGAATTTGTTAATAACATTGGTATGCATGTTGTGGACTTCTGCTAATGTTGTTAAGCTTAAATTTAATGAACTAAATTCATAGATGCGAAGCTATTGGCTGCTAAGGCTACTGAGATAGAATGTTAATCATTTGATACTACATGATTTATCATTCGAGATAGAATGATAAATTGCTGCACTTTAAACGGAATTTGCACGGAAAATCTAATAAATTATTACACCCATAGTATGACTTTTCTTAATTTTATGAAGTTAATTAATTACATGTGATATTCACGCAGATATTAACTGATTTAAAAATTTATAACATTTCAAGGCCTTCTATTTTAATATTTAGAATTTTTACATAGGAAATATTTAATGAATTTAATCTAGGAAGTATTTCCATCTTAAGTATTTTCATATTAAATGCAGTTTAAAAAAAATCTTTTAAATAAATTGTTTTTGATGTTTCCCCTTTACATCAATTACGTAAAATGCGTAAGTCGTTAAATTCATTTTCTTAAAATATGTTCATTTTATTTAAAATCAAGAAAAATATTTCCGGTAATTACACAATAAATTTAAAATATTGGATTAGAAGAAAGATTAAATTATAAATATTTTATCTAGAATAGAAATGTTACAAGAAAAAAATATAATTATCTCCAAAAGGAAATTTAATAATTTCTTTACCAATAGAAACTTTCTTTCTTTGAATTTCGAAAGAACTAAAAAAAAAAGTATGAATTATAAAACTTTTCTTTTTGAATTTGTAGCTCAGATCGAACATTGTGTTTATCCTCTATTGCGAAAACAGAAAACTCATTAAAACATCGCATTTTTTAAGAAGAAATAATTAGTGAATTATTTTAAATTGCACATACTTCCTTTACTCTTACAAATCATTAATTATTTTTTCGACATAATTTCTGCTCCTAATTTCTTATGAAATGTGTTTTGTTTTAGTTTTGTGTAGCTATGTTTTAAAGAACAGTAACTTTAAAAACGTGTAATTAATTTAAAAGGTAAAATTTTCTTTGAGTTCTGGTTTCGCGAGATGTATTTTAACAAGTACAGAAAAGTAGCTTTTTGCTTTAAAAGTCGTTTTTTTTTTCAAAATTTAAACAGTCTATCTGTAAACGAAATTTTTAAAGAAAAGGAAGTTAAAAAACTACAATCTATATCATTAAACCTACTTCTTTCGCCTCAAAAAAAGAAATGAGCACAAATTTTGCATTTATATAAAATACTTTGAAGAATTGTTTAATTGTATCTGTAAGGCAAACGGGAGAAAAGAGGTTTTTTATACTTCTCTACAGTCACAAAATAATTATTTTTATAAATAGAAAATAGTACTTTATCTAGTTACAGAAAAAAGTTCTGTTTTTTTTTTGTGTGTGTGTTTGCCGAAACTATCACTTTTAATGACTATTTTTGCATTAAAAACATTTATTCTTTCCTTGATGCAAATTCTTTCAATGTACTTTTATTAGTTCTTAGCAGTTAATTCCATACGTGTATCTAGATGAATGAAAATAAAACAAAAGAGTGATGAATAACTTTAAGAAAAAATATGAAAGGAGAAAAGGCACTTTGCTTGAAAATATTCAATATCCTGAGACGTATTCCTAAAGAAAAAAGATCTATGACTCAGGTATTTAATTAATGTTATTTTATTTAATAATGCCAAAACTTGCAAGATGCATTTATTATAAGGTAGGTATAGGTAGGAGATGAATTATATTTATTTTTGGTTCTTTATATTTCCCGTCTTGTCTTTGGAAAGGGAGATTGATATTGTGTGATGTCATGATGATAGCTTATTTTTAAGGTAAGCTGCTGTGGTTTGAAAAGTATGAAAGGATGACGACTCTTATACTTTTTAATGTAAAAAAATGATAAACTGATAAAAAATGCAACATGTTTCGTATAAATGTAAGTAATGTATATGAAAAATATATTTATTCAATTATTATTAAATTTTATATTTATATAGCTTATTACTAAATTTTATCAGTTCACATGATCACATAATTAAATATTAATAATTATTTTTAAATTGTAAATTCTTCCTTATCCGCTTAAGAAAGCAACATATTTATCGATTTATTAAACTGCTTTGCAAGACTTGAACATTAAACTTATTTGACTCTAAGACTAGAAATGGGATGCCTTTACACTTTTCATTTTTGCACTTTTAGACTAAATTTGTCTTTTGCTTGGGATGATATCTTGAAATTTAATTTTGTCTGCTTTATAACTACTCAATAGTCTTGCAGTTTTACATACGTATGTACACGCTGCTCAACAAAAACAACAACAAAAAGGACAGTTTTCTATTCCCCGTTCTACTGGGCCAATGGACGAAAGTTTTTATATTTTTCATGTCTCGAAAGTTCGACTTAAAATATATATTAGATTTATAAATAGTGTTGTTTTAACATAGATATTTTGATATGAAATCGGATTTTTTTCTGAAATCACATACCGATTTCTTTCCATATATAGTTCTACGACTCAGATTCTGCCTAAATATTAGTTTTTATAAACTTTAGTGAGAAACTTAAAATTTAAAAATTTATTTTTGCTCAACTTTTTCAGTTTACGAAGTAAAATAATTCACTTGCCAAAATTCTTAATTTATATTAACCTATTTTTCTTGACACGAGAGGGAGAAAAAGCTGTCTCGTTCTTCTTTCAAATAATTTTAAGTGCGTAGATCATATTATCGCCTATGACAAATAACCCAAATTTCAAAACGCGCCAATATGCAAATTAACTTATATATTTGGGAATTCTGAATAAAATGTGCTAGTATTTTTTAAGTATGCTTAAAAGTGCATCTATTTTAAGATGAGGGCAAAAACGTTATAGGTTTGAATACAAAAAGGTTTTCATAAAATTAATAAAAATACTAAAAAATACGTAATTTAAAACACATCAGATAATGCCTGTGATTTTATATGGGCTAAATCTAAATTTCGAATTGTGAATGAAGGCATCAAGTAAATTTAATGAAAAAGAGATATGAATAACAAAGCCACATATAAATCTAACAGTCGCACTTTCGAGACATGAAAACAACCAAGTGAAATTTCGTCAATCAACCCAATAGAATGGGAGACACTTTTTTGGGGGGATATTGTGTACTTGCTGTGTTAATATAATATTCCACAGAAGTATTTCCAGAATTTACTAGTTAAATATTTTTAAATAATATAGAACTGAGTGTCTATCATAAAGCGCTAACCTAACCATAAAAGAATTTTAATCATTACATTATTGGGTAGCCAGAAAAATGATACTTAGTGTTCCTAAAATAAGTCCTAATTCGTGACGGTTTTTTGAATTTTTTTTTTTTTTTTTTTTTTGGTTAGCTACAGTGCAGTTAATAACAAGGATGGAATTTTGAATCAAAAGGTATCAGGTTCTGTGTTCCTCCTTACTTGCTTTGGGACATTAACTAACTTTGGGACAGTAACATTAACTGTCCTGACTCGGAACAGGGAGCTTACTAAAGCTATGTTCAATAAATTTGGGAAGTAGACAATACACACAGGAAGGGTATACGAAACCCTTTATTTTTCTCTCTTTACAATGATTTCCGGACTTCGGAATACAGAGACCAACCACTTGTGGTCTGAACGTAAGAATATAAAAATATTAAATAAACGCTAACTAAACTAACTTTGGATTAATCAAACAAGTGCCTAACTCCAAGATTGGCCGTATATTAACAAAAAGCCGTATGTAGTACAGAGAACTGCTAACACTACGATACGTTTAAAATTATCAAGAGGATTAAACCTCTGGCCTTGAAGGCAACCAGCAACCGAGTAAAAAACTATGGCAAGCGGTTTGCTTTTAATAGCTCCTTCCTCTCTCTTGCTTGGCAAAAAGCCACAACTTAAGTACTTGGCGTTAGCAAGACAAATTTGCATAAATAAGTTAAAGCTGTTAATTCTGGCCGGAAGTAGAAAATAAGAAGTGATAGTAAAGATTTAAAACAAAATAAACGTTAGTAAAACTTAGGATCCTTACAAAGGTTCCTTCGTTATTTTGCAACTTCGTAGTCTTACGTGATGAAGCGATTTCTAAATCAAAAGCGTATTTAAATAAACTGAATATAAGCTTATATCAGATTGGAGAAAAATTAAATTCCTATCTTAGAAGTAGTGATTTCTTTATTACTTTGCTCCATTCTCTAGACTAAAAATTATAGAATAAAATGTACAAAAGTTATTAATTACGCGAATTAATTTCTAATTAGTAATTTACACGTATCTAATTAAACGCACTAAAAGTAAAAAAAAAATATTTTTCAAGTATAGTTTTAGTTTTTGACATCACCTAAGAATAAAATCGTGGGTTACAGTTACATGAACTCTACATCTACAGTTTCATAAAACAGGAGAGGTAGGAATTACACATCCTAAAACACATAGGAGGTACACATACTAAAACGCATTCAGTTCAATTAATTTTTCTTCGAAAATTTTTATTTTAGCTCCACTATTGTTAACAACGTTACGATATTATTTTAGTCACATAAGGCCTTGAATATTATGACAGCTGATTGTCCTTTATTTTACTTTTAGTGCAACCTTCTAACACCGTCTACCGAAAAACAGTTTTTAGCACAAAGGGCGTCAACCTAAAAGGGCTATTAATTTCGTTTTGGCATTTTGCGTTAAAAACTTTAAAAGTCTGAATCACTTTTCAAATTCTTGCCACCAAATAATATCGCCCTGTATCATATTTAAAGAAATTAAATAATGAAGAATCTGCATAAGCGTATGCATGTTTCTGGCATTGTGATAAAACAACGGTACCTAGAGGCACCAGATCTAATTAACGTACACCTCCTTCCGAATATGGACATCCGGAAGCCCAAATTTTTAATTTAGAATTTGTTTTATTATTTATTTCATAATTTATAAAGCATTTATAAGTTTTTGATTGAGAAACTCAACGATTTCAAAGCGAGCAATGGCATCATTGTACGGGCGAAAAAACATTGTCTCCAGCACGTGCATCGGAAATTCTAAAGATATACTCTTTTAAAATTATTTTGCGATATCTCTGTTGATTTTAATTTTATGGTTTGAATGCGAAGAACATGATATTTAATTAATAAAGCTAATACACGAAACGTTACAAAAGCGCCCCTTTGGGCGTAATACAAAATTTGAGAGTTCTGAGATTTTTTTAATGTTATTTATTTTTCTCTTCTTTGTTTTTAGTTTATTTTATTCCTTATAATTTAACCGATATTTAGCGTCAATGCTGTATAGTTGTTTTTTAATAGAATGTTGCTGAATGTAAATGTTAATTGAGTAAGTTATTATACCGTGCAAAGGAGCTAAAAACTGTTACTCATGTTCTGTCACCTAGCGTCTGCTTTTAATAAAAATTCGTAACAAATAAGAAAATATATTTGCATCCGTGTTGAAAATGTCTATCTCTGGTGTACAAACAATATATTAATTCACTTTATGAGTAAAAGTACGGAATATTTTCTTTCTCGAAAGCACATGTAATATTTTATCGTTAATAATTTTCAAGATTCTCTCCCCCCCTTTTTTTAAACTTTTGTGAACTTTTAGTGCTTTTTCCAGTTTGCTTAGCTATTTTCATCCCGGGATTTTAAAACTATGCTTTTATTCCGGAATCTCCATACTTAATTGGAATTTAATCTAATAATTAAATAATTAGAGGAAAAAATAATAGTGATAGAATTAACTTACTAATGTCGTATCTGCGAACGAAAACAGTCATGGGTCGGGCTTATATGCTAGCAAAATATTATTCATTGTATCATTAGTATCAAATAATTGTTTCTTTTCTGTATGTAATCACTTAATGAGATCTGCTGTTTTAAAACCCGTGGAAAACTTTCAGTGAAATCCTGCGAAAGTTTTTCATATGTTTGGCATATCAAATATAATTTTGTGTAATGGAAAATATCGATGCTAAATCAAAATTAAATTTTTCAAAAATGCAGAAAATGTTTACTTATTTGAATCTTAAGAGAAAAATATTTATTACAGACTATACCTTAGTATTCATATCTTTCTTGCATCATATGCAAACTTGAGCATATTTATCAATGAAAAAATACACGATTTAATTCTCTGAATCTCTTCGAGGAAAAACTTAGTTCAAAAGTGGCTGCAATGGAAAAGAAGGCTTGAAAATCGATTTCTTATATATATTCTTTTTGCTTAATCTTCCATTTCCGATTTCTGGCAACCTACTCACGTTCCCATTTTTCCGATCTTACAGAAAAAGTTCCACCTTTTTATATTTTTTTACTATATATACATTTTTTTCAGAAACTTCCAGAAAAGCAGACCTGAAGTTTAAAAGAAGAGATGAAGAGAGAGAAAGAGACAGGAATAGAGTAGAGGAAAAATCGGATTCTTCCACATATGCAATATTGAAACAGTTTCCGCGGAAGGAAATTCTTATACATATTTTGCTGATATTGACGTGGATTTTCGTACAAAATTGAGGAAGAGACGTAATTCGATTGTTAGGGACTTCGACTGTTTGCGGATAAATCTTCCTGCCCTCTATCGCCCCCCCTCATCACTCTGTCGTTATTTTTATTGTGCATATCTTTCAAAGACTGCAATGCATCAGAGATGAACTTCTTTTATTTTTGATTTTAAAGGTGAAATATTTATTACCTTATTTAGAAGAATGAGAAAGGAGATGATTTCTTTTAAAAGATCAATGGTAAAAAGCTTTCAGATTGGTAAGAATTTTAACTCTTTCTTACATTAATCTTTCTTATATGCACTTTCCTTTTACGCATAGTTTTTCTTACATTTTAAACTCTTATATTATGACTGTATTTCAATTTATACAAATTTATTAAATATGTTGAATTGGAATTATTTAGATTTATAATGTCATTAAATGATATCTTAACTGTCCGTATAGCTATTTGAGAAATGTTTTTGCGACGAAACGGCCATTGCACAGGAGACTTATTAAAAAGCTTTAATCCTATATCCTTCAGACTTTAAATACCGTCAATTTCGAACCCATTAGAAATTTTTATACTATCCAGGAAACGCATCCGCAGGTAATAGCAGCAGCTTCAGTAAATCCGCTGTTTTACGTATGGCTGAACGTTAGCACACCTGAACGTTATACTAGTTCCATCCAAGTGGGCAGGTTACGGAAATATTTTTTCAAGCTATCTTTCCCATTTCAACCTTCTTTGAATTAAGGTGTTTCAAGGAATTTAATATTGTTTTTTTCGTTGATAAATATGCTGCAAGTTGCATATATATTTCCTCAAATAACATAAAGAAATCACTTTTTCTTAAAACATTGCTCAAGAAGGAATAAGATGCGTGTGAGTAGTTATCAGAATTCAATATTCAGTTATTTTTGTTATAAGATTTTAAAAATGTTCATAAAAATAACAAAATTATTCTTACATTTATTTTTTATACTTAATACTAATTATTACATTTATTTTTTATACTTTTATTACTTAATTACATTTCATATTTTAATATTAAATTATTTTTATGCGTAAAGTACATTGAATTTATTTCTGTGCTTAGTATTTACAGAGAATATCCTGATTATTTAAGAATAAATAACAATACGTATTTTTAATTATTTAATTATATTTTATTATTTTTGAGTAATGAGCATTCGTCCTTGAAACTATGCGGTGCTGAAGAGGATAAAATATAAAATATCGAACTAGAAGTCAAGAAATGGGTGAAAATTGTATAGTCCTCATGTGCCTGTTCGGGATGAGTGTCTTTTGGTTAATGACGTGGCCAGTAGCCGTGATTCTGTCCAATGTAGTGAGAAATAATACACTGAACCTTGGAATACAGCTAGGATAAGAACGGAAATCTATCAAAGTATCCTGGGCAGAATTTATATGAATAATCGCATGAAATTGCAGCCAAGTAAGTACTTGGTCGACCTAAATGGATTGCCAAGCAGACTTTAATGTCAAAACACAATAGTTTTTACCAAATCAATCACCGTTATCCATCTCACATAGGTTGACATGCTCTATTTATCCATTTTGTTAAGCTCAAGGAAAAGTACCATTAAAACTTCTGTTTCCATTACACCGCATATGTTCCTTTAGCAGACAACCACGTTTACCCTCAACAACTACATATTACTGTCAACAAGACCAAAAACCTACCAGCAATTAGTTATAATAAATTATTCTATTATAACTAATAATATATTATTCTCATATTTAGTCTCAATATTCATCGAATTGTTCCTTATACTTATTTTTAATATTTATATCTTAATTCTTATGATTATGCTTAAGCTTTAATTACCTTTTAATCACATTAATTTTTAAAAATTTTTTATGATATAAATGCCTGTAACGCCGCCCAGACGGGAAAGTCGTTTGTGCTTATAGAAGAACGGTTATATAAAGAATATATATATATCTATCCATCCATCTGCTTACCTATTTATCTATCTGTCTATAAACAATACATTTACTAGACCATATAAATGAATGCATTCTTTAAATTTAACAAATTATGTATATATATATATATATATATATATATATATATATACATAATTATAATATAATAATACATATATATACATAATTATAATATAATAATACATATATATATATATATATATATATATATATAGGTTCCTCCGACCCATTACCAGAAACGGGGGGAATAGTGCAATGTATTAGGTACCACTATTATATACCAAGTAATGGTAATGGTTTGATTACCTTTGCGAATGTTTTGCGTCACTTAAAATATGTTCTGAAAAGATAAAAACATAGTAAAAAATTTTAAAAAATAATAATTATTTTGAGATGGACGGCGTATTTTCTAAAGACAAAACGTAAATTGTAGTTTAAGAAATATAATATAGAAAAAATAGAAACTAAATCCTTTAAATAGAAACTAAATTATAATCACAATAAGATACGAATTCAGTGCATCGTGTTATATGATTTGTCAGTTGCTCTAAGAACTGCGTTTTGCAAAGAAATTTAATTGCATTATAGTGACAAAGGGTTCTTCAGATGACAGCTATTTACAGGGAAACGAACTCGTGTTAACGAAGTTCTGCTTTCACCGCTTGTGGCTACATTCTTTAAAACGCTTGCTTTTCTTTTTCTAACACTTTAACTAACCGCTGGCTTGCATGCTTTAATGCTTCCTTCCTTTTATTATTTGTCTGCTCATATATAGTCACATATTAGGTCTTTTTAATTTTAATTTATTGTTACTTATGATAGGATTTATTTAAACCAAGTTTGGTGGTATTTACTAGATGCGTAGCAATTGTAAATTTTCTTGTATTGTAAATAGTCCCTCTATTTCTCATAACAAATGGCCATATCTATTCTAATCCTATTACACGGTAAATAGGTGAAAAATCCTTTACAGTCAACTCACTTTGATTTTTTAGAAATTTTCTACCCCCATTACCCATATACTACACTTTTTATACGAAAAATTTCTTTAAAACTTTGAACTTCAGTTATTTAATTTTTTTCTCACACGGAATTGATTTTGTTAATTTAAATAATTTAAATTTAAAAATTTCCTACCGATAATTATTTAACAATTAATTTATATTATTAATTTTTATAATTTAATTCACTGAATAAAATGAAATTTATTCCTATTCAGTTTTACACTAAATTACACTCTGTTTATATTTCACCTCAGTTCTGGCTATTAAAGCATTTCCAGTAATTTTACGAAAACACCATGCCTACGTAAATGCTTTATTCAAATTTTACTTTCTTTTTAACTTCTCCTTCAGGTTATTTTTTTTTTTTATTGATTGATGCTGTTTTATTTAAATTTTTCCATTTTGGTTTTAGGCATATTGTCTTTTTTAATTAATTATTTATTTGCTCCTTTTACACATTTTGTGCTGGGAGCTTTTATATATATATATATATATATATATATGCTTTTGTTTTTCCTCGACTGAGCGACTTCAAAAATATGTCACCTTAATTTGAAATTTCTAACTTTCGTTTATATATATACATATGAGTGTACAAGCAACACTTATGAACAACTGAAAATAAAGGTGCATTGTTTATAATCTAATACTGTGGTAATATCATGTACCTTGTTCTATTTCATGCTTTATGAAAAAATGCATGCAAATGCTCTCAAACAGAGGTGCATTTTATTTTTACTATTGAATTTTATTACGCATCGAATACGAATTTTATTACATGTAAACGCATCAATAGTTCTGGCAATGCTTAAAGCTTATTGTATTCGAATCAGAAGAAATGTTTAATAATAGTTTATACCAAAGGAATGTCTGGCCCAATGAAAATGTTCCTTATTTTTGCTCTATTCTTACCTAACAATGTGGAAATATTTCATTTTTTCTCCTATATAAACTTGCAAATTATTTAAATGAAGAAGCAACAAGTATTCTTTGCAAGGCTGATCTGCATAACAAAATCCGCTAGAGATTATTTAGGGAAATGATATTATGGTATTGAAAACCTATTTTCTTATGGTAGTTCATTTTGATGTTTTTCTTCTTCCCTTTCATTACGCACTTTCATGAATTTTGAACAGATTCTTCGTTTCGGGTTCTACAGTATAGTTTCCTACTTGCAGAATTATATTTTAGCGCAGAAATGACAAAATTAAAGCTATTTTCTATATATTTTTTAAATTATCTAAAAGAAATTCGCCACCTATTTTGTAACATACAGGTATCTTAGTTGCTTAATTTAATCAAATGTTGAAATTTTAAATATAGTTCTTACAACTTTGATCGCATTAATTTTTGCTAGAAGCAAAAATTAAAGTTTTGTACAAACTGATTTACAGACTGCTCATAAAACGTAGCATATTGTGGCTTCTAAAACGGTATTCTGTTGTCATATAAAATACTATTTATCTAATGAAGTCTCTTCGTGAATAAGTTTCGACTCAAACTCGAGAATTTGTTTCCTCTCATTGAGACATATTTTCATGAATTAATTCCATCACAAGTTATGAAGATGTAGATACTTGAAAGAGCCATGATTAAATAAGGTACCATTTATTCTTATTATTATTGCTTTAAAGCGTTATTGTATTTATTATTTTAAAATGCATTTGCTGTCTGTCATACTTAAATAAGAAAATTTCAGTTATTCATAGGATACAGTTTTCTGTAGGCTTAAAATTTAAAATTTTTCGTATATGTAAATACAGCATTGGATGTGCTATAAGTAAAATCATAACACTTATATTATGTTGCGTTTTTAAGTGTTTGAGATTTCTGATTAAACAAACCATAAATCCATTGAAACATCCAAATACATTATAAATCTTGCGAGTTTGATTTATTTTGTTTACGTACCAAAAGATTTGAATGATTCCAACTTTAAACTATATTAAATTAACATGGAATTAAAGATTTAAGTAATTTTAAATACTTTGAGTAGCCATTTGTTGCTTAAAAATGAACTTTTAAACAGGGTTTCCCCCAAATAAACAATATATTACAAGGGCTTCCCCTAAAAGATAATTTAAAGCTTAGAAGAAGTTGAACTGAATTTAATCGATTTAGCTCCTCAATTGTCTACATCTCCATAATTACTGAATATTATTTGGATGTCACTTTATTAATTCTACAATTATGTTTAATTTAATACTGTTGGATTTCTAAAAATACTTTGTCATTATTTTTCCTTTAAATACTGTAGGCGGTTAACAATAAGGGTTTCTGATGCTAAAGACAATGACAGTCGTTAGATGACATGCTTTTAAGCGGTTTTTTCCCCAGAGATTAATACCATTTGAAGTTGTCTCCTGTGCTCTGTAACTGACTGACATTTCATGAGCTATCTGGGTCATTATTCGTGACTCGAAGTTAATGAAGTTTTTATACCCTTTTACCAGAAGGCGTCATTAATTTTCAAGTCCTTTATTAATCTTAAAATTGCAACACGCTTTTTATAGTTAGAAAAGGAAGAAAGGAGAGATCCAAAATACTATAAAAACCAGTCGAATAGATATATTTTCTTCTCAATCACTACTAAGAAATCATACACTTATTAATACAAGTAAAGACATTCAAGTACTTAAAGAAGAAGGCGCAGTCTTAATTTCTTGAAAAATTATTATTTCTTGCATGGTTTTACTATTTTTCTTTCTTTCGGTTAC
Source organism: Stegodyphus dumicola (assembly GCF_044657685.1). Classification (NCBI taxonomy): domain Eukaryota; kingdom Metazoa; phylum Arthropoda; class Arachnida; order Araneae; family Eresidae; genus Stegodyphus; species Stegodyphus dumicola. The sequence continues at coordinate 88,149,344 of NC_140772.1, read as the reverse complement.
ATCTTGAAATTGATTGTTTACTCCCTTCTACCGATCTAATTTTCGTGAATGTTTATTCAAATATGTATTTTCGATAATAACAAGGGACGTTTTCAAAAAATTTGACGCATATATTTTTATTTATAATTAATTTCTTGTTTTTAATATAAATCCTTGCTTAGAGGTGGATTTAATTGTGACAGAAATTTGTTTCACTACTATAATTATTAAATTACAATTTATTTTTTAAACTATAATTATTATTACTATTAAATTTTCAGTTACTGTAATTATTATGAAATATTCATTAGTAATATCTAGTCATTATGACAGTTTAACTCCTTTCATTTTTACTTAACTATTACTTTCCATTTAATTCTTGATTCCTTTCATTTAAGATGAAAGAACTGCATGCTGCTTTTCTTGTGCATTAAAGAAAAACAAAGAAAATTCAGACAATCCAAAATTCGCAATGGATATTATGTTTTTCAGGTTTGGTTACCGTGTTTAAGCCTCGCTGTGATATGCATTCAAAAATTTAATGTTGGTTGTCAGTTATTAAGATTTTTAGTATGTAATGATTTTCTGTTCTGGGTACATTTACTGCGAAAACTCAATACTACAGAAGAAGTTCTTTGTTGTAATTCAACTCTTTACTTAATCTCTACAGGATACTTAATAATCAATACATCAATATATTGCAATATATTGTTTTAATAATCTTGATTATATATTATGTTCTTATGTTCGTCGACACTGTAAAATATTTGGAAATAGCAGAACCGATACTTTAGGGAATTTAAGTACGTAGTTAATTTTATATTAAGTATAAAATTTATGGTATTTCACTGAAAGTGTTTTTATAAGAGAGATGCTATATGAATTTATATCATAAATATAATGCATCACCAAAATTGCAATCAAAAGAATTATTTTTGCAAAGATTAAAAATTAACCAACAGGTTTTAGCCAATTCTGAAAAAAGGCTCTCAATCCAGCAACAGGCTTTAGACAATTCTTAGTCTTTTTAAAGAATTAAAAGAGTTCTTAACTCTTTAAAGAACTCTTAAAAGAGATTTGAATTTGTCCAAAATATCATATGCTGCTATGGAAGTGGTGAAGATGACACTCATGATTTTCTTGAATGTATGTTTACCACTTTTAAGAAACCCATGACTACCTTACTTGAAGCATATAGCAATGGAAGGTAATTTTGACTACTATAAAGAATATATCTGCATCGTGGTAGCCAGTCTCCATTTTCTTTTCACTGTATTGTTTTTATTTTACTTAAGTAGCCCATAAATAATATTCTAATCTTTATAAAATTCATTTATGCTATAATCCATTTTTCGTGGAATAGGTGGCGACAGATATAAAAGTTGTAATAAGTAACTTAATTATTATTTTTATTCGAAATAGAAACGAAATATTTTAGCAATCAGGTTGCATTGACTATCTTTTAAATTAATCAATATTTCAAGCCACTGAAATTTCTGTTGGTCTAGTTACTTTTACTTTCCTTTTTCATTTCTATCTACTGTAAATATTTATCTTCCTGATTTGTCAAGTTTTCGTCAAAGCAATGCAAATGAATCTGTTCTGATGTTTTCAGCCATTGTTGTTTCGTCCAAAATAATTATAACAGAAAGCTGTCAGATCTGACTGCATTTATCATGGTGAACAACTTTGAGTAGTAAATATGTAGTATTAGATGACTGTGGATAAGGGTCCTTGTGACATGTTAAAATACAGGGCAATTTTAAAAATCTATCCATATTTATAAGGTTTCTAAATATAATATGAATAATTTTAGACGAACTGCTTAACGATATTTTCCGTCACCTTTTGTGGAAATTGACTGTAAATGTGTTAAATAATATCTTGCCTGTTTTATGCGATTTCACAAAACACCATTTATAACAATGGGAAAATTTCCATGATTTTATGATACTCGGTTACTAGAATTTTTAATATTCTTAATGATAGTTATTGCTTTAGTAATAAAAACAAGATCTGACGTAGACACCGCATGACTTCATTGTACGGCCTATTAAATTATACACATTTTTATTGTACTTGATTTAAGCATATCTCCAAATGATTCCTCAAGGCAAGTTGAAAATGACATCAAAAACTACACATTTTGAAATTAAATATCACGCTCAGATTTTGTCATATGGCAAACAAACTTCTTGCATTTTTATTTCATTTTTAAGCTGCTAAAGGGAGTGAGTATATATATGTTATAGATTCTGTAGTTGAACGCGGGTGGTTGCATCCACAATGAACAGCTAGAATTTTGATGCCGTATAATGCTGAACCGCCGATCCAAAAGGAATAAGAAATTCGGCAGTCAAGGTATATTTAATTTAACTTTTATTTCAGTAAAGAAGTTGTGTCTACAATCAAGTTGGCACATTAATTGTGCCTATTTGAAAAGTTTACATTTTTGATAACTTTGTAGTAAAAAAGCAGCAGCAGCAGACAGACAGCAGTTCAGCTAAGCCAAAGCGGCTAAAGCAAGTGTTATGTTCAGAGTGAAGTCTTAATTCAGACTGAGTTAGTTTTGGTTCTCAATGCATTTTGATTGGATGGTTAATATTGCTGTAAAACTGCTATTGACTGTTTGAGTTTTAGTTTCATTTACATCATCAGAATTATGTAAGAGTCATATGACATAGAGTTTTCTCGAAATGACGAAGTGCAAATAAAGGTTACTCTTTTTATAATACAGAAGGCAATTAATTTTCGATGCAACTTTAATCTTTTTACATACTCTTTACATATTCTTACACACATATATATATATTTACTTCCCTTACTGACGTATATATACGTTTATTATTGCCTACTGCAATAAAAAGTGCTTAGCACAACTGCATGCCAGCGCAGTCCCATATACAAAATTTTAATGTTTTGCGACTTTTCGTTTTTGAGATACATGCAACATATACAGACGTCACGAAAGTGTCTATTTTGAATAGATTTCATAATCCGCTTTGGAATAAATAATCCTTTATTGCGTACGTGCGTACAGGCGTCCGTAGACAAAAATGAAATAGTTAAAATGGATTCAGAAAGGACAAAATTAGTATTTCCGTCTAAATCTGATAATAAAAATTTTTCAGGATTGTAATACTTTCTTTACTTCGTCGAAGAAAGAAAAAATATAATTTAATAGTGAAATGTGATAATTCATTCTTTAATCATTCATTTGGCATAATTATATTTTCTTATCAAAGACTTTTTAAACAAAATGGGGAATGACCACAACCCTCTCATCTTCAAGAACGTTGCCCATAGTGCACCCCAGGAAATGATCGTGGAAAGAGGGAATTTAAAATAAATAATATACGCTTCTACGGGACTCATACACCGAGAGCAGCTTTATGACAGCGGCCTTCACAAGCCACGAGATGAAGAAGATTATAAAAATTTTATTGGATTTATTTCACCAAAATTGAAAAATATATCTGTTAGTCAAAAATGCAAATGTATTTAATTCTTAATAAGGTTTATAGTAGGATACATATGCAAAAAAAATATATGCACAAGATAAATTCCTTTATGTAAGAACTTGAGCAAGATTAGGTATTCATTTTTTTAAATTCTTTTCTCTTGAGACCTCGGATTTCGCTGGTAATGGATCTGTTTTTGTTTTCAGTGTTATGTGTCTAACTTACAATTTTTAAAGTCCAATAGAAGTTAATGTAGAAGAATAAAATTCAGAGGTAAAATGTATCGACAAGCCATTTAAGGCATCCAATGTTTCTTCATATATGTATTTTATAACATTCATGCAAGCAAAGACATCCCACGTGAATGCAAAATTTTGGCATCACAACTTAGAATTCTGTATTTGTGCAATATTCAAAAGATGTTTGAAAAATATACACATTCCTTTTTTGTTTTCCTGTGTCATCAATGTTTTATTTTGCTTATTTGCACAGCGGCAGAGCGGGAAAAAATTCTTTCCTTTAACGAATATTAAAAATCTTCTTCTTTTTTTTTTTTTTTTTTTTTTTGTGTGTGTTTTGTTTTAGATATGAGCGATATTGCAAGAGTAAAAGATATGGAGGAGAAAAAAAAGAGTTCCTCGAAATGAAATTCTATTTGTTTCGTTTTATTTCATCCATCGCGCTGTGTTTATTTCAACAATATATATTTATTACTTGTACGGGGGGGGACTTTAATTTTGGGAGATCTCCTGAAAGGATGGTACACATTCTACAGAAAAGGTTTATTTTAACATACATGATACAATTTATTCAAGGATTCAGTTATAATGACAAATATGGACAGTCGGCATAAAAAATAAGTTTTTTTTCTTCTAATAAGAGTTTTTTCTTCCAAATTCTTTAAGCATTAATACCTTAAAGGAAAAGATATCAGAGTATGGTAACTCACGATTTTTTAATGAATGTAATGGAGAAAAATATACAAAATAATGAATTAATTAATTTAAAAAAAACACGATTAATAGTTAACATAGTGTTACTTTTTTTCTAACACCAGTTGTTGCGTTTTTCTCTTCCTTCGTCGTTCCTTTCCAGTTGTTGCGTTCGTACGGGGTTCGTAGATTTGGAGTGAATAACGAGGACACTTGATGAAGTATCGAAACACACTTCCTTTACTAAAATTAATCAGGACAGCTCCAAAACACTTTTACACTTTTACAAAGATCTACTATAAACAGCTGACACGATCAGCGACACAGCCTCCAGGTTATCAAGCTATCACGGTGGAGACAGCTTCACGGCAAAGCACTAGAGTACAGCTACCGACTCTGCTTGGTCGTTCTCGGAACTGCACGTATTCTCGAGACTTCCCACGCTACAACTCGCGATGCACTGGACGACACACAGAGCACAGCTTCCGACTCTTCGGTTAAGTCGTTCCCGGACCACAACACACTCTCTCGACGATGCACTAACCGCGAAGCACTACGAGACTCTTTCGGTGCACTCGACGACCCACTCGGCACTCGCTGCCCGTCTGTCAACTCGATCGACTCCGCAGGGACCGACTCGCTAGACAAGACACCAACTCGATACTAACTACCTCGCCCTCTATGCGAGGCACACAGTGACTCGCCTTTTCGACGAAGCACTCACTCAGTGACTAACTATCAGCTCGCTAGACGAGACACATACTAACTGACTGCGGGTCAGCAGGGTTTATACAGCTTTCGGCTTGTGTTAGAGAACATTCTGGGCTAAACCGGTAAGAATTCGTTCCAGAAGGTTCTCCATCCGCCCATGGCTTATCGCCAATTGTGTCGCCAAATGGGCGATTTCTCGCCAAGTGTGGCAACCCGGCTTTCTCTTGCCATTTTATGGCAACCCTAAAACTGATCTGCGGGGAAGCTATATCACCGCGCCTGTACATTTCGTAACAATACTAATATCCCGAAAACATTTTTTTTTATTACCGCGATAAAAATAGTTTGCCATTAAAAAATCTCATTCTCCAATAAAGTATCATATTAAAGAAAATATATCGATATGTCTAAAACCTTATTTCAAAACAATATAGTTAATCAACATTTTGATTGTTTAAGTTAATCTCACTATTTGGTAAATTATAAATAATTTAATGAACATAAAAAGTGCATGATAATTTGTTCTTTTATTGCTGAATATAACGTTTATAACAAAGTCGGCTTCTTTATTTTTTTTTTCCTTTCGAGATTGCGCTACTTTGTACATAAAAATGTTTTAAAGCCATTTTGGGTCAGTTTTCAGTTTTTAAATTTATAACTATTAGACGGTTATAAATTTAAGTATGGTCTTGTACTATGGTCTCTTTAAAGAAAAACTCATTGCTATGCGGTTCCAACGCCATATTAAAAAGTGTAAACAAGAATTTTTTTTCCCGATTATGACACGTTATAAGGACTCGGTCAGCTATTGGCTGTTCGTTCATGTCGCGAACGAAAATGCTGAACACGAGTTCAGGTTTACGTCCTCAGCGTAATGCGAATTTATGCCGGAGGAAAAAAAATAGTGGCAACTACGACGCGATTGTACTCGTTTGGACGGGCCTTGACCATCGGATCATTTTCATCTAAACAAAACCGTTATCTTCAGAGAATACGGTGTCGTGCCACACATAATGTTTCTGTGAATTACTGCAATGCTGCAGAGGTGACAATGTTCGTATGCATTAAATCAGCGGTTTCTAATCTTAAGATAACTAATATATGAAAACATCTGCAAACTTCCAGCTATTTCGGTAATCTAGTTTATACTTTCTTTGAAGTAGAGATTTAATACAAGTTTCGTGTAATACAAGTTTACAAGATAATACAAGTTTCGTGTCAAGATCTCCCTGGATGCAAGACCTTTCCAAAGTATGGGCTGCTAATGTCACTACTTCACGAATTACGTTTTATTATTATTTTTTTTTTTTCAAAAATAGTTCTTTTCCATGCTTTTCTGAGAACCGTCTAAATTTTATTCTGAAAATTCTTTGTAATAAAACTATTTTTAATTTCGAGAGAAAGCATTTCAGCTTTTTTTCTAAAATGAAACTTTATTCATGTCTTACATGAAACTTACAAGAAACGTTTGATTAGAATGGGATTTTGTGACGGCACACTGTCGTGCAACAAAAGTCAGTTATCACCATTATGCCTATATAAAACACAGAGCTCTCTATCTGTTCCTCGGAAACAATCTCCCATCATAATCTTTCTGAAATAATCATATTTTATACTGACATCAAATCATGACACACGAAATCTCGATGTTCTTTCTAACATGCAGTCAACATATGAGGGATAAGTTTCCTTTGTTCATTAAAAAAATCTTTTTTTTTTAAGATCTTCCGAGACACTTACATGAGCAGTCTCTTGAGATCATCAGCTGTCTTTCGGAAAGTAGAAATGCCGAGCGCTCAGCAACAACTGCTGAACATTTCTATTCGAATCTGTGAAGAAGCAACCACACTTGGATTCATCATCATCATCTTCGGGTTCGTCACGAAATCTTTCATACATCGAACAGCATTGGATCGCGTTTATGCTTTCGATGTGAAAGCTTTACGTAACGTCTCTATTGTTTCTGTTGCTGTTTTACTCGCTTTGTTGCAAATTTTCATTGCTTTTCTGTACTCAGCTTTCAAACCCATAAAAACAGAAGTTCAGGGTCAAAGCAAATAATTAACATAGAAATATCTGCCTGTAAGCTGACAACATTTTAGAAAATGCAAGTTGAGATATCATAATAAATGTTTTCAATTATTATTCGGGAGGCTTGATACAATCTACCTAAATAATTAGTCCTAAAACATTTTAGATACACTGTGAATAATACGAATTAGATTCAAGCAGAAATATGTTTAGTTCTATTAAAATATGAAAATAAATTTAAATGCCCCAAATAATAGTATGTACGAGTATAAATCCTAGAAAATGTTAAATTCATCTAATGGAAACTCTCACGCTAGGTAAACTTTAATCGAATAGAAAATTGCTGTTGTTGAACCAGTGTTTCCCACGAGATTTTGATTAAAGCAATTTAATCATGCAAGCAATCCTTCTCTCTCAGCTAAAACCTAATCAAATAAATCTCACGTATTTTCACACTAATTAAATAAATCTCACAAATTTTCTTAACCTGCTCTGATTTATTTTCAGGGAATACTTATGAGTGTCTCATTTTGAAGTTTCTTGCTTTTTTAATATGTTTTAGTTTTACATATAACATTTTATTTTTCACATATGAACTCCCCGTACCTCTTATTAAAAAGCAAGCTATTTTCAATTGATATACATTATATTGTTTCTAGGTTATACGATGTAATTCATTTGAACAAAAAGACGAATGTATGTTTCGCGTGCCATTTCTTTTCATAGCACAAAATGCAGTTAGTAACGTTTTATTGTAGAAGTTAATATTTGCTAATGATAGGCGGCAATCAACGCCTTGATAACATTTATGCCATTTTACGCATTTGTAAGTATAATTTTATAGTTAGAAGCATCCACATTTATGAGCATATTTTTTGTATTTAATTATGTTTGCTTATTACATCGAGATACATCTGCCTAAACACGATTTATTCCTGGAGAATTGTTTAATGAAAAATAGTGTATATTTGTAGAATCGAAGTTATTCTGAGCCAGGATACGTAAAAATGTGCAACGCCCTCTCCGGGACACGAACACTGGACCATTCGAATACGCGTGGAGTACGTTTCCAATTACACAACGAAGGCATGCGGAAAGAAGGGAGAAAATGCCTTATATACACCCCCCTTTGAAAGGACAACTGGGAGTGCAAGAATCAAATCGTCAAATTCTGTTGAAGATTAATTATCGTCCACCAACTTTTAGTTCGGGCGCCTATTGCAGACGCATAAAGCATTTTTGAAGCACGAGGCGTGAAAAATGTGCAGTGGCCTAGCCGAGACTTGAAACTTGGATCTCTCGAATACGCATTGAGTATACTTCCAGTTACACCATGAAGGCCTGCGGAAAGGAAGGAGAAAATACGTTATGCATCTACAATGGAAATGATCCCAAATCTTCCTTTGTATTTGAGATCAGATCAAGAATAAAGCCAGAAGTATTTTGTAACAGCTGTGCTCACTTGAACTCCAGCTCTCTTAGCAACTGTAACGAAAATGTGGCAAGCAGCAGAAAATTTGTGGTCGCATATCGATTTGTTTTCGCATTAATATTTCAATTATTAATTATTGAACAACCAATTTGTTTTTAACAGTTTTATCTGAAGTACTCTTAAGCATAGCATATAATTATTTTAATTACTTAAACTTCCAAAAATCGTCATGTAATTCCCGACATGGAGATTACGTGCCTTTTTTTAATTTAAGGAAACATTGTACTAAGACTGAAATATGTTAGTTTGTTTCAAAGGTATTATTTAAAAATATGCTAATTCGAGATTATGGCTCTCTTATAAATATGGAATGCGAATAATTGTATTATATTTTAAATCGATTGTATCAAAATACACATTTTCAGGGGCAACTACACTTTTTGATATTTTATGTAATTTTACTCAATTTTTGAAGTTAAAATCAAATATTCAGCAGGCAGTTTTATATTCCTTTAAAATATGTCTGTTTTAATAAACTTAGGTTTCACAGTAAATCTCAAGAAACATGTTATCTGAACATAAATTTTATTTTTATTCAATACTTTTTTCTCGTAGATCATTAGTGAGCGTATTCAAAATGATGTTGTCGATATAGATATGAAATTTAAAAGATTTAGACTCTGCATTAATATTCTAAGTTTTGTTACATTTTTTCTATGTGCTTCTTTTCCGTAACGTCGTAAAATTGTTAACTTCATATTTTTATTTTATGCATTGATAAAATGACTTTGAGATATGGAAAAGCTCTTTATAACATTGCTTGCATACTTTCATATGATTAAATCTCTAATAATTTCATACTTAACAATGCATTTCCACTTTTTTGCTATGGATTTTATCAGAAAAAATCAATATTTAGCATCGCAATTATATTTTGCCTAAAAACATAATCCTCTGAAAATGAAATTTGTTGATTAGATACAACTAAAATTTAGATACAGCTAAAATTAGTGAAGATATTATTTAGATACAACTAATATTAGTGAAGATATTATTTAGATACAATTAAAATTAGTGAAAAAAGCACAGATTTTCAAAATAATAAATGCATGAATAAAATCTGAAATACGCCTCCAGTTTAAGGTTGATTTTTTGGATAATTTCGCTTTAAGGAATGTAAACTTAATGAGCTATTAAATGAGAAATAAACGAATAATAGACTGTTATAGTCGGCAGTTATTCACAATTTGGCTTTGTTTTTAAGAAATATCTCCACGGGTCTTGGTTGGGTGAAATGGATTATTTGAATACTTCTATGTTCACAAAAAATGAGCCAACATTAATTAAATCTAGTTCTACAGAACGCTTTCAAAATTCTGTTTTCTTAGATTATTTTTTGCCTTTCCGTTAGTACTTTCCTCCCCAGACAGCGTTAATTTCTCTTTTGCTTTGCCCTGTCCATTGATCTACATGCAAAATGGCTGTCTTCCCTCCCACCTTTGCAAAAGAAAAAAAAAAGGCGTTCCTAAAGAAGAGATACGCATGTCCTTCAAAATTTATGGCAATAAAAATTGGCTTTTCCGCCTAATTTTAAATCTTGCATTGGTGTATTTTCCAAAATAAATATTAATAATATATTATTAATTTAGATAATTAATATTCATAGATTAAACCATAAAGTAAAAGCAAGACTTTCCTACTATTATTTTAAAAACTGTGGGCTAAACTGAAAAAGAAATATTATTGAACCTTCTTAAATCAAAGTATGCGAATCAAAGTAATCTCTCAGAAAACTTGGAATTAGGTCAGAGAGATCTCTACATCCATTCTAACATTTCCACATTTCAAATACAGCCCACAGAACAAACAATGTCCTGAGAAATTTCAATAGATTATTCGCAGACCATCTGCATCCGAAATTCGACTGATTTAGAACTTTCTCTTTGGTATTTGCTTCATTTAAATACCATGACGTCGATCTGAAATTACAATGCTCCCGGAAATTTGAATCTACAATCCATTAACACACCGAAACTCGAAGAAAGGAGTTCGAGGAAGGTAACAATGCTTCGAAGACGGGAGGTACTAATCCAGAGAAAAGGCTTATATTTCTTCTCCGATAAATTTAGCTCAAAATAACATCTAAAGAAAGTCGCAAAAATTTTTGTCGACAAACCTAGCTTGCCTTTGAAGCGATGAATAAGAGAAACGCATTGAGCACAAACATTTAAATTCCATGCATTTTGCAATGGGAACATCAAATTTCTAGTTAATAGGATGGATATAGATTAAATTGGAGATCCATTAGTTCTTCGCTGCAGAAATCAATTAATAACAGGACTTTAATTCAGTAAGATTTCGGAGAGAAATGACGGAAGAAAGTTTGAAGATTAACGAAATTTAACAAGAAAATGCATTTTGCGGTCTTGATAATTTTGCGTTTGTCATTAGTTCTTGTTAATGTTAGAGATAAGAATAATTACAAATTTATCAAATCCATATATGAAGTAAGAGAAAATAGTAGAAATATATAAGCGTAAAGAGAATTCTTCATAGGACTGAAATATATACCTTTTTATGGTAATTGCAAGTAACATTAATACACATATATACTATATATTCCAATTATATATTATGTGTTCCAATTTTCAAGTGCAAGTCAGATTTATTTAATTTTTTTTAAATATAATGATGAAGTATCCCTCAACATACCAATGTAAAGAATTTAACAAATTCCATTATTTGTAATATTACGAAACCATGCATATAAATATTTACATATCCCAGAAACTTAAAATTAAACAAAGAGAAATTTAGATAAACTAAAATTTTGAATAAAACTCTAGCGACGACTTCGAGAGCGATCAGAAATATCTTAATTCTTAAGAATCATTAGCATTTTTTGCAAAGCGACAATAGTTTTATGTAGAAATCAATAGGCGGAACAAAGCAAAAAGGAGTATAGCTCCGTTTCTAAAGGAATGTAGTTATTTGATTACGACAAAGCACTCGACGGCTATCTGCCGAAGGGAAAGGGATGTATTCGTGGAGGACTTTCTAAGGGATCTGGCTCGTATACTCGTTACACATGCTGAAAACCATGTGTAACGTCCACGCATAAAAAGTCCATGCAGTCAGAATACATACAAGAATACAGTTCTTGAACTTGAGAAGTTTTTCGAAACAATCGCCGACCATTTCTATGCAATTTTCTCCCAACCTATGATTCCTGCAATCGGCTTTAGTATTCGCTATAAGTGAGTGCTCGCGTGAATCAAAAGAATTGTACGCGGACATTGTATTGAAAATCTCATATTTCACTTAAGTCTTACTTAAAGTTATTACAAAATTTGATTTTGTTTGACATCACTGATTCTAGTCTCGCAGAAAGCAACAGAATTCCCACTGTGTCTTTTCTTTCCATTTGAGTAATTAAGCGATGTTGAGCATTGCAAAGAGTTTCATCTTAAAAGTCTCTTGACTTAAGTTTACCTAAACTTCGTATTCCAATTATCTAGCAAGTATTAGAGTCTTTCCACTCCTATATATAAGCTGTGTGTATTGTTAGACGGAAGTACTAACAGAAAGGTTTATTTTAAACCTTTTCCCGGTTGTTGTTATTTTACTGAAAACTAGGATAGACTGAAGACTTGCCCGGTTAGAATCTAACCAGAGATTTAAATTTAAAACAATTAGGTTCTGTACATTTGAGCCCTCTATGAATAACTAAATATGCTTGGCAATAGCACAAATATTAGTTTGGTCATTGCAAGTTTGAAGAATGTAGGATTTCTTTTAAGGCCCAATGGACCTTTTCGTGCAAACTTCAATGAATGAAGCCGTCAGTTTGGATAATTGAGCACTCAACCAAATAGGAGACTTGAAGAAGAATATGAAAATTTGAAATATAAAAATATTCCAAACTCCGGGATGGGTCCTACAAGCTAAATAATTTCCTTCGATACACACTCAAAATGGAGTAGAATTCTGGTGATCTGATTATTTAGAAGATGAACTTTAAAAAATATTAACCGATGGATGGCGGTGTCAAAAGTTTGAATGACTTGAAAGTACTTTACAAAAGAATAATCCCTTGGTCAAATTTCAAAATGTTTCTTCTTTTATGAGAATACGAAATAATTTTCTCCGTTCATGCAATAAAATATAACATGTCTCAGGGAAGAAAACTTTTGTGTCTTTTCCGATCTTGCTGTGTTAGCAAAACACTGGTTACACTCTTGTCAATCATTTCACTTTATGCTTATTTCAGAGATGCCCTCATTTACATGAATTCGAGATTGCCTCATTTACATGAATTCGAGATTGCCTCATTTATTGAAAATACCATAAGCAACAAGAATCAGAGTAAAGTGAGTACATGAGTTTGGTTTTCAGAGGTAACAAAACCTTCTTCTTGAGATGCAAGTGTAAAAATGTAAATAGCGAAATATTTACTTAGGCGAAAACCCAAGACAAAAATTTCGAGATAAAGGATCGGATAAAAAGTCATTAATGATATCTGTTTACAAAAAATTAAAGAAAAACAAGTAAGAAATAATTTATTGAAAATCTAAAGGTGTAAGCTGAAATGAAACTCATTCAAAAATTTTTTTCCTAATTTTTTTATTAGAAAGAAATAGTAAACTCCCGCTTTTAAAAACGCGGCTTTTTTATGATTCAACATTCGGAAAACATCAACTGTGAGAACAAACATTAAAAACTATCTCTTCTTTGAATCGAATCTTGGCATTGGACGCAGAACCCTTTCATTTGTAATGTTACGGCAGTGCCATAGAATTGCAGTATTGAAGCATACAAATCTGCAACTAGGGAAAATATGCGTAATGCTTCTTAGAAGTAAAATCTATTTTCTCCACATAAAATAAAATAAAAAAATTGAGTGAATTGCGTTTGGTTTTTCTAAAGCAGCAAAATTCTACCACTCAATATAGGTTGGCATGGCAACATCTGAAAATTTTACGTAATACTACTTCCTTTTCCTTATTATATATTCATGACGATTTTCTAAAAAGATGGCTGATGCAGAGAAGAGTCTGAATGCTGTTTTTTTTTCCTTAAATAACACTCAGGTAAAAAACTTTCCTCGGCCTTAAATGATTTAAGAGAAAAATGCATTTTAGGTACTAAGTTAAAACAATATTTTTTATTTCCTCCCCCAAGAAAAGGACCACAGATCAAGAGTTATTCTGCTCACCTACTCAGTTTTGAATTGCTGGCTTTTAGCATAGCTCATGATAATACAGATACTAATTCATACGTTTTTAAAAAGTTAAAAATCTTCTCTCGTATTTTCAAGAGAAAAGAGGTAATTTATTTTAAAACTTTAGTTAATTAAACTTTAAAATTAAATAACCCTAATTAGAAGAAGGCTGAAAAGTAGCACTGAAGATTAGTGAAATGTTAGTAAGATAATATCCACATAACATATATGCAGTTAGTTACATATATGCAGTTAAGTTAGTCATATTTTTTAATTTTCTGCAGCTACATTTTAGTGTAAACGTTCTTCAGCTACCAAATTAGATTTCTTGACGATTTCTGCCTCCATGAAAGTATATGTGCTTTGGTTATTGATTCAATTTCTAATTATTTGTTTATCGGTAACCTTTAAAGGACTTCACTTGCCAGTTATGTTTCCTCTGTTTCACATTTTGATCAACAGATAGCGTTAGACATTTTTCTTCCATCTTTCTTATTCAAAGCTTCTTGATTGTTCGCCTTTTGAATTGTGGCTTCAAGTATGATTTCGATAAATCAGTGGCACATTTTCTTTTATAGCAAGAGAAATAAAAAGGTAGAGTTACGAAATGCGCTATAGCAATCATGCTCACATGACATAGGGTTAAATTGTTAATTTCAGCGAGCTCCCGAATCAATTATTTTTTAAAAAGTATCCAAAATCGCTAATAAAAAGAATATTTTCGTTCAAAACATAATTTTTTTCAGCTTATTTGTCTTTTATTATGATCTTTGGTTATAAACATGATCTAGTTACTTCATTAAACACTTCTCGTTTGGGATTCTTTTTTATTTCCATGTCGTCGTTTTATTTTCTATGTCATATGGCCTGCATAACGCTCATGAAGTAGCCAATTCGGAACCTGAGCTCAAAATTTCAAGAACTGAAAATTTCTTTTAATAAGAAACTTCTTCCCATTGAGAAACAACTCTCTTCCCATTGCATCAATATCCAAAATGTCAATGTCAATTCAATTGGAACGATTAGAGTGTCAAGTTACTCTTGTCTGCAAATGTCATTTGGAACGACAATGAATATTAAATCCGTCTCGACTGTCAAGTTTCCGGTTCATTACGGATTTAACACTCTACGTTCTACGCTGTCAACATTGCTACGTCTTTTCAATCCTTAATTATATGTAAACTTTGACTACAATGTGCTCTTGGATTAACTAATGTTTTTTTACAATAAATAGAGTGAAATTCTGTAGTGTGCTCTCAGTATGTTTACTATATCTTAATAAATTCATTCGCAAAGCTCTCCAAATCGTAGTACTATCATATTCAGTGCTGTCATTTACTCTTATTGTTGGTACTCATCCACAATTTTTGCTTTTCTATTTTTAAATATTCGAAGTATTTTATGATATTTCAGAGATATGTTTTACTTTATTTACCAACAACATCAGTTAAATGCAAAACAGTTTTCAAATAAGGAAAATTCGCTAAATAACAAAATTCGATAATTCATAAAAGCGCAAAAATTGCAACAGGAACTCGTCTAGTTAAAGAAAATCATGCAGTACTGCTTTTCCGTAGTCAAAAAAACCTTTTCTTCTGAGGATACGAAAATGAAAGAAATACATGTCCGCAGATCCTAATAGAGGAGAAACTTGCAGGAGCTTCTGGTTAAATGATAGCAAGTAATATACTTGAAATCACTGAAACATTGAATGGGAACCAGCTAAAGATTTGCAATCACAGAAAGCCAAGAAAAGGAGGGTCTAAAAGTTGGATTTTAACTAACGTTATAAAGATTTCCATGCATGAGAATAACCTTCAGGAAATTCTTTTGCCATCTTAGTGAGCTTTAGAAAAACTAAAATATATAAACTATACCCTTTTCCGCTTACAGTCGAATAATTGCATATTTATTAATTTTATGAATATCTAATGTTGGGACAACACAATAAATGTTAACTGTGAGGCAAAAATCAAATCCAGTATAACAAACTGTTATTTCATTTAGGTATCTAGTTAGACTCTTAAACTCTCATGGCTAATGAGATCTTATCTCGAGCTCACAAATCCGAGAAAGTCATTCATTGCTGCTCCACCTGACTGTTGTGCCAAAATATTCATCTCTTATCTCCAATCAGCAAGATATGTCTACGTGAATGGGGTAACAATGCTTCATTTAACCCTGGAAGTAATGAAGAAGGAGTGCTTTGTATCTTAGCGAGAGTCATACTTCTTCCCGGCGCTGTATTTCCTGCAGATAAGGATAAGACTTTCTCATAATTAAATTATCAGTAAATAAAACGTTGAGTTATAATTATCTTCTTTATCATGATGAGATATATATGTCGTACAACAATCTTTATCAACAAGTCTGAAAGTATCGATTAAAATTAGGGTATTTGTTGAAGTGAATAGAGATGTCTTGAGAGTTGCAAAGAAGAAAGAGTAACAATAAAATAATAACAGAAAATATTATTCACTGAAGATACCAATAATAACAAACAATAATTTGCTTGGAATAGTTTTGGTTAGTTATAAATTGTCACAGTAATTTTTGTTCAGTTGTAAAAGAATGCTAGCACAAATTAAAAGTAAATCAATTAAACTGAATTAGTTTTACCTCCACCCTTGAAAACTACTAGGAGAGCGACTGTAGTTGTCTGAGGAATAATTTTCTTCTAACGCATAATATTAGAGGGTAGGATGCATATACATTTGTCATCAGTAATAATTTGAAAAACATGAAAATGCATTACGGAAAATACGAAAGGTTTTATTTCCGCAAAAATATATTTTATCAGATTTTGGCGTTTATTATACTTTTCTGATTATGTTAAATACTCCTTTATATGCTGAAAATGCATTTTTAGATCACAGCTGCTGCATATCTTAGCCTATATTTAAAGTGCTTTGAAACGGATGAAATTAATTTACGCAAAGGCGTTTCACGGCTTTAGCTCAATAAAAAAATAGTTGTTAAAATTAAATTTAACAATTTATATTATACTTCAAATTTATAATATATGAAATGCCTTTCTAAGTAATCTAACTTAATTGCTTATTAAACACTTCGAAGGAAACAACGTGCATGTGTTTTAAGTTTAATTTTATGGATTTCATGTCTTGGCAAATAGGAAACGTTCCCAAATGAGAAAATTTTTATTGCTAACCTGGAGCGTAAGCAATATCCTGTGGAATAACACCACAGATAGGTCTTGAAAAAATATATTTTCCGTAATGCATTATTCTCGAAGCGTTCATTTATGGAGAAAAATATCATAGAAAACCTTTTCTTACAAATTATTTCATTTTTTAGAATATATTATTTTAAATATGCGCCTTTATGTTCTGCATCTGCAATTTTTTGAAGGCTCATTCTTAAGCCAGTAACTGTTTAGCTTAAAACTGCTTCTGGAGTTAAACTGAAATCATTAACTTTTTCTTTTACTCTTTTGGAGTTTAAATGTTAGCCATTTAGATAGCAGTTTTTTTAACTATTAAAATATTTTACAGACGTTGTTTTTTATTAAAACAATTTTTGAAAATTTACTAGTAAAATACATGGGCTGTTAGACTGTAATCTGAATTCTTCAAATAACAAATTTCATGTTATTTTTTATTGATTTATTAATAATGGATTAGAAGTATTATACAATACTATGGAAAGTTGTATACTTTCTGCCATCAGTCAAATCATATTATGTAATAATAGCATTAATACTTGCAAATTTGGAAGAACTAATAACTTTTTTATATTTCTGCATTACAGCTCGTCATCTATTTTATAAAACCTGCTCATGTGTCAGTAACGTATTTCCTCCATTTGCATCGTCTCTTTGGTAAAGTTCTCTTTTTCTTGATTTCAAATGAATTATCAAATCAGAAACATAATAATGAGATCCAAGCAATGATTAATTCCAAGATGCTTCGTGCTGTTGGAATCTTAAAATTCAAGAATGTTCCATTACCTATCGAAACATTTCAAATCTTCAAGACACTGCATTCTTCTTTCCGGATTTATATGTTTGAAATGCAACGCGGCGTCCAAACATTTCATTCCACTTGCGTGAATATTAGAAGTTGCTGAACCGTATTATCATGTTTGAATAATTTTTATTCCTCATTAATTCTCTGATGATCAAGAGCTTAAGATCCGCCAGCATTCTCTTCTTCGAATGGACGAGACTGCAGAGTAAGGTACAGTATAATTAATGTGATCCTTCTTATCTAAATTCTTGGTTTAAACTTTGAAGGATTCATTTATTCTGTGACATTATAATAAAATTTATGTTGTAGAGAATATAATCGGCTGCGTATGAAAATCTAGTCTCATTAGTTTCGGATTACTTGAAAACAAAATTGTAATAGCTAATCGTATAGATTTTTGTATTTGTCAATATTTCACTTTTAAAAACATAATGTTTTGGAGATTAAGAAATAATTTACTCCCAGAGTTTCTGCTCTTTAGTAAATTATCTGAAAATAATGAACATGCATTGCTGTAATATGCTTGTGTTTAGGATAAATTGAATGTTTTTAATTCTCATGACCTCAAATATTTAGAAACATTGTTCTATTCATCGTTTTATTCTAAATTAACAAATACTGCAGTAAATAATAAATTAAATCCACTTTTTTGTTTTTCTAAAGGCAATAGTTATTCATCATGATAGATGTAAAAATTGTTAAGAGTGAATCAAAATGTATGAAAGCGGTTTTCATCCTAATCCTAAAACAGTGAACAAGGGTATTACAGTGAACCTTCTATTAATGGGAATTTAACGATATTCCGCTTCATTTATTCTTAGTTCATCGTAATGATCTATTTATGGAAATATTTTAATATTTTATTTACTGATTCATTAGTTTCATTCACTCTTTCTTTTGTCTCTTCTATGCCATTTAAACGAATAAATATACCTGAACGTAATGCGATCATGTTAATTTGGTTAATTAAATTTTCAGCTGAAAGTGTCAGTCAGCATATAGAATTATAGGTGTTCAGTTTTATCACACATTCAACTTTGAAATCTCGATGTAATTTATTATTAAGTATTGTTACAAATTATGTATATATGTAAATAATTTAAGTGATTTTGTAGCATTTTTTGTATAATGTAACATGAAATGCTTGAAAGAAAGGAAGCACTGCCGGAAAAACAAAACTCCAGGGACAAGGCTATTTAACTTTGAGGTAACTATGTCACTAAATTGACGAGAAATCACAAAGCTGACCATGGTTTTGGAGACTAATGTTTGTAGTCAAATTTGGCGAGAAAATTCCCGAAGTGGCGACTTTTGGAACTATAACTGCAATTGGTATCGTATTGAATAACTGTAATAGAACCCTATATGTAACTGTAAATGTATCTGGCCCTTACGCGTAATTTCAACCGCATATGCCCTTCCAGTAATTTCGAGAAATGGAAGGTACTAGATAATTTTTGGCGGCCGCAGGAAACGGTCAGGAGTTCGAAGAGAGTATCAGGTCTCAGTTTTAAAATCGAAGATATTAACACATAACTGCACAACGCGAATGTCAAATTCTTTAGCAACGTTACTACTTGCGATTTTTTTAATTACGCACAAGTCTTTAATTATGAGATTTTACAGAAAGACTGACATATCAGGCAACTCGTGGCACACTTACTTACTGACTATGACAACAACTTTGATAATTAAATTCTGTCATCGAACTTATATTTATGATATACAGATTACTTTGCAGCAATTGCGCAAGTAGTAGAATAACTTGTTTTCGCACTAAATGAATTTAAGATAATACAACATTTGATATGTTATACAGAATATGTAGTTTGAATTTTCATTTGTATTTTTATCAGCGATTTTATATTTACTGTATCGTATTTGTATTACCCGTAAAGAAATCTCAGTATCTAGTTTTCTTGCTAGTCCAGTCAGATTCTGTATCAGGTTGTCCCTGACCTTCAACACTTCAGATTGCTTTTTCTTCCCAACGGTCTTCTGACCATCTTCCTTCGATTTCTCCTTTAGTGAGATCCCCACGGTCATCAAAGTCGAAGGTAATTACGGTTAACACACAAGCAGCCGGAAAAATCGCACATAGGTGCGGTACGTCGGTCATAGTAAGCATCATTCAAGTTCAGCTCTCAGATGCTTCTTCAGAGCTGACTTCGGAGTATTGAGATATTCGTGAGATGCGCTTCGCATTACATTGTGTTTAGCGCTCTTAGTAGTTTGAAGAGCAACTACTTATTGTGCCCTGTGATGTTGAGAACTGCTGTACGAGTGCTTTTATGAAAAGTCCAGAATTGTATAGTGTTTCTTTTGTGAAAAAAAATTGTATCAAGCTATCATCGGTTCTGTGGGCATTCAATCCATTACGAACCCGTAAGCATGGAACAGTATTTTATTTTTAAGTGCATTTTGTGAATGCTTTGTAAAATTTATTCCTTAATGTTCAATATATCTAAATAGTTCCCATACTTTTCAACAAATACGCCCTTTCTACTGCAGAGTGTATATAACTATGTATTAGTAATTAATAATAATGAAAACTTTTAGCCTCTATTTTGTTAAATGCCTTAGTCAAAAATTTTTGGACATCACTTAAATTTTAAAATTTTCCTTAAAGCACATACTTCGAAAATGTAATTAAATTTGCTTATACATCACACCAAATTTAAATTTATGTATATAAGATAATTTTCTGAATTACCTAAATAGTTAAAAGACGTCGCTTATGTTAGTTTTATCGAATTATGTCTCGCAATTTGAAGCTGCTTATCATTTAACTGATATTAACTTATTACCGAAACGTTAGATGCGTTTCTGAGCTTATCTATAAATATATTTTTGCGGACGGTATTTTAACATACACACTGATGCAGACGGTGCACACTGACAGTATTGTATGTCACTGATTTTTATTATATGCACATAATTCTAAAAGCATATTTATTCTTGCTGAAATGAGTTAAGCATTAAAATATTAAATTATTATTATAAATCATTAGCCGAGGAATTATTAATATGATTTCTAATTATAATTTATTCTCCCATATAACATTCTATAAGTAACGCGGATATCAGATTCCCGTAGAACGTCCTCCACAATGGCATCTGACTTTTCATGCTGAGAGTCTTCGTGGGTATTACCATATACAATAACCTAAACACACTAAGACATATATTCCACATGCGTACCTAACCTCTAATATTTTTTGTTGCTGGTTTTTGAAACTTGAGTAACATGAAAGGCACATTTTAAGAATTGGTGTAACACATATTAGAAGTACATTATGGTCGATAAACTGATCACCTTAAGTTGGACCATAAAACCCTCATTTAAGCTTAAATCCTTTGCTTTTTATACAGATTCTTTAATTTGATCAGCTTTGTTCCAGCCTGTTAACCTACTTTACTGTCTCGTCTTTCAACATTCCTCTCCAAAGCAGTTTTAGTCTGCTTCTTGCCTAATTTCTTTCAGGTCCCACGTGAATGCCACTCTTGGGTGTTCCGTGGCTAGCATTGCTAATGCGTGCTCAAGTTTGTCTGATATATTTAATCTCTTTAACTCAATAATCTTTGTTTTCGTTTACATGTACTATTTGCCATTGCATGTAATGCAGTTAAATGTACTTTAGAACAATTTAATAAAATTATAGGATGTTAACATTTTATCGAAGAATTTGTTAAAGAAATCGGTTTTACAGGTGAAGGCTGGGAATTTCGTTGCTCATATATCTGCCGGTTTAGGATATAATACTAAAAAGAAATTTTGAGCTTTCCGTACAGTTTATTATAGTTCCTCTCGACCTCTTTAATATCTGTTTCCAGCTTCAGAGTATTTTCATTATATTTTAAGATATTATTTCCATCTTCCTTCAGTTTCAGATTAATGGTCACATCTTGTATAATCTATGAAGCTTTTGGAAGCGAAAAACATATAAAGTCAGCTCTGCCCTCCATCGGGATTTGAACTCCTGGTCTTCTAATTGCTAGCCGAGCTTGCTAAGAATTATACCACGAAGGGTCGCAGTGATGAATGAGAATATTCTTTATATTCTCCCTCACTTGAGTGGCAACTGAGGAGGCAGAAGAACTAGTTTACAGTCTGCATAATAAATGAATTATCATCCGTCCCCGTTTTAATCAAGCGCCGCCATTCTAATATTTAATACAAGAAACAGCAAAAATCCTTCTTCAATATAAGAATTCCGAAACTTCCAGCTGTCAGTGGGACGTGTTACACTTGCACCGCGAAGGCACGCAGTGTTGGAGACGTCACTATAGGGAAATTTAAAATGTAAGTAATGTAAATTAATTTCGGTGTGGGAAATGTCAGAAAATCAGCGATGCCTTTACCAAGATTCGTGTTACGGATCATTCGACTGATAGTCGGACATGCTACCACCTATATCAAGAAGGCACTCAATAAAGAATGAGAAAATTCCTTACATGCTGCCCTGTCATGCAGTTGTCATTTTGTAGATTATCACGAAATTCAGAGCTATAATGTTTTTAAATATAATTATTTATTTTCAAATTCTCCTAAAAACTGGCCTTATAAAAATTATATGAACTCAAATTATTTTAAATCCGCAAATGAGAATTAAAATAACTGCATGAACAAAAATGTATATGTTTTCTTTTTACACCATTATATTTTAATCGTGAGTTTTCTATATATGTATATTTAAAAAAATTTTGAAGTAATGAATGATGTTTCGAAGTTTTGAAGTAAATTTTCGTTTCAGAGTTAATGTGCTATTCAAGAACGTTGCGAAATTTCTAATATATTTGCAGATATGTCAAAATATCCACAAATAATAATTTTTTATTGTATTATAATTCAGTTTTCCTCTTTACTTCCTCGTTCTAAACGGAAATATTGTAATTTATTTTCATCATATTTTAACGGATATGTCCGTTTTGACTGTCACCCGAATCGATTATTGACAATATTTTGTTTGACGTTGTAAGGTATTTCTCCCGCCGTCTTAGCATGGCTTTGTGGTGTAATGGACAGCACACTCGGCGCGTATTCGAGCGGTCCGAGGTTCAAGTCTCGGCGATGGCAATGCACATTATTCATATTTCCTGCTTTCAAAAAACCTGATGGCTCTACAACATCTATACTTACGGACAGAATAAAGGACACTTTATTCCAATGCGGATTGTAAAATCGACGTGAAATTGATTCAAAATGAAATTTTTATTACATCAACTATCTATTTATTTTTATTATATATATTGTAATGTTACGAAAAGTCAAGGCGCGGTGAGATGGCATCCCCGCAAAGCAGTTTTAGGGTTACCATAAAATGGCAAGGGAAATCAGGGTTGCCACATTTGGCGAGAAATCGCCCATTTGACGACAAAATTGGCGATATGCCATGGACGGATATAGAACCTTCTGGAACGAATTCTTACAGGTTTAGCCCAGAATGTTCTCGAACACAAGCCGAAAGCTATATATACCCTGCTGGCCCGCAGTCAGTTAGTATGTGTCTCGTCTAGCGAGCTGATAGTCAGTCATTGAGTGAGTGAGAGTCAGTGTGTGCCTCGCATAGATTGCGAGATAGTCAGTATCGAGATGGTGTCTCGTCTAGCGAGTCAGTACCTGCGGAGTTGATCGAGTTGACACCCGGGCAGCGAATGCCAAGTGGGTCGTCGTGTGCACCGAAAGAGTCTCTTCGTATATCGCGGTTAGTGCATCGTCGAGAGAGCGTGTTAAGCTCCGGGAACGATTGATCCGAAGAGTCGAGAGCTGTACTCTGTGTGTCGTCGAGTGCATCTCGTGTTGTAGCGTGGAGAGTCTCGAAAGTACGTGGAGTTCCGAGAACGACCGAGCAGAGTCGGCAGCTGTGTTCTGGTGCTTTGCATTGAAGCTCTCTTCACCGTGATAGCCTGAAGACTGTGTCGCTGATTGTTCCAGCGAGTATATATATATTATATTATATTATATTCCAGCGAGTATAGTAGATCTTCGACGACTGTAAATGTGTTTTGGAGTTGTCCCGATTAATATTGGTAAATTAAGTGTGTTTCGATACTTCATCAAGCGTCGTCGATATTCACTCCAAATCCACACGAATCCAGTACGGACGTGAAGGCAGAAAAAATAACTTAACAACTGGTGTCAGATAAAAAAACGCAAAAGTATGTCTCTCGAATTACTCAAAATCGGTTAGAAGTAGCTATAAAATAGAGCCATAGAATGTTTAAATTTTGTGTGTAGGACTGTTATAACATCGCGGACCTTCTTTTTTATTCGATCTGCTGTTCAGAAAAGTTGTCCAGGTACATATATTACTTTTATTATTTTTGTGCTTTTATTTAGAATATATAGATATGTATATACACCCATATTTATACACTTTCTATTGGCCTTACAAGTCCTGGCTTTTGTTTTCGAAATCGCTGGTAGTAATCGTACATTTCCAATTACAGGAGAATTTTAAATGGCAAAAATATTTATTCTGTAATAATGTCAAATTTTTTAAAAACTAATTTTCGACTAATAACAATATCTAACTCCTAATACTGTCTCCTGATTCTTATGATTATATTTTGGAAATTTTAATTCTCGTAATGAAAAATATAAATGCTCCCGATGGCAGAACTTGAATGGGATATTTGATTTCTAAATTTGCATTTAGAATTTGAATGGAATATTTTAAATTGCTATATAATTTTAGCTTACTTTGAGGGATCAATTAATTAAGTTAGAATAAGTAGAAGAAATACCTTTAAATGAAGTGCATCAAAAATGCGTATAATTTAATAGGTGTACAAGAAGTCATATGAGGTGTCACATTAGTTTTTTTTTTTTTTTTTTTTTTTTTTTTTCCGCATGTGGATCTTAAAGAAGACAAATGCACGTCTTTATTTCTTTTATGTCCATTGGTCCTGATACTATTAGTGATGCACACACAAGTGTTATTGCCCTCGTGTTCATATGTTTCAGATATTGACCGCTTCCTAGTACATTTGTTCTCGTCTTCTGTTGTTGATATTGATTCACTTATTCCCATTACTGTGTTTTTTGTGTCTCAAGGGGTAGGACTAAATACACTTACGGTAAAAATAATTCGTGAAGGAAAGTAGATCTATGCTTATTATAGCATAAAAGGGATAATCTGTTTTATGGATTCTGCAGAATACAATGAGTACATTGAAGACACTTTGAATGCATTTTATTGTTACTTCTGAAATGCCTAATATTGTATTTGATGCTAGACTATAACATGCAACTATCAAAGAAAAAGTCTTTTTATTATAATTCTAGAGACAGGGGAAAAAATCCTGTAAAAAAGAAGACGACAGAAAATATGCATTCTTCTTCATTTTTTTCCTGTTTTGAGTCTTTTGAAAGAATGTAAATTATTCTTGCCCATAATTATTAGCAACTAATTAAATTGAATGATAAAGTAAGCAAGAGTTTGCGAAGAATCATTAATTAACACGTAAATGTTCAGCATTAATTAACACATGGCTATTTTAATCAGAACATTGTTTTCCTTTTTTTTTTTTTTTTTTTTTTTTTTTTTGAGTGAAGTGAGTTACTACGGCATTCCCTTCTGTTTTTTCAACAAAACTCGGTGTAATAAAAAGGAAATACCGATAAATTTGAATTTTTCTGGTATTTCTACATACTCCGGTTTGAAACCTTTATTCTAGCATCTGAACTTTTATCGTTAATTATAAATTATTCTTGCTTGAGTATTGCTTTATTGGTTACATTGGATTTATCGGTTAAGTGTTTAAAATGTGCCAAACGTTTTATATTTATAGCAAATGTAAACTATCGTTTTCCATTATGATAAAAAACGGGTTTCCGTTTTCTGATTTTTTTAAATTTAAAAGAAAAAGAATAGCTTTCTCTTCAACACGGGAAAAAAAAAATATGAAGCTACGGAGAAAGGCAAAAGGAAAACATTTGGAATGTGTTTACAAGAACTAATTATGTAGTTTAATGGGTAGCTTAAAACACCCTGACATTCGAAACACATGCAACGGTATACATCCGATTTTTGGTGCAGTTGTGGTTTGTTATGGTAATAAAGTATTTTTTATTCATA
Source organism: Stegodyphus dumicola (assembly GCF_044657685.1). Classification (NCBI taxonomy): domain Eukaryota; kingdom Metazoa; phylum Arthropoda; class Arachnida; order Araneae; family Eresidae; genus Stegodyphus; species Stegodyphus dumicola. The sequence goes on along the minus strand of NC_140772.1, from coordinate 88,123,510 downwards.
CATTATGGGAAATATGTTGTTACTAGTAATTGCATCTCGCATAATTTTTCTCTTTCGATTTCTGGACGATAAAATTAGTTTGAAAAAGGGAAATTATGTTATATTTGTTAAAGAAATAAATGAATTAGCAGAATTATTTCGCTATTTTAGGGTAAAGTATTTTGTTCAAATGTTTTTAATCAGTACAAAATCTCAACAAACCTTTCGATTTTTATTAAAATATATTTATTTGTATGGGAAATCGAACGGTGTTCAGTCAGAGGTTTAATAGAAGAGATAACTCTACACTATGAAAAAGTTAATCATATTGTTTATAAAAAGCAATTATGAATAGATTAGTTAGTTTTAGAGGACATCCACACCCAAACATGCATGTTTCATCGCTTATGCATATACAATATGCGAACATATCTCATCCATCTGAAATGTCAGGAAAAAGTATTAATATATGTTTACAGAAATTTTACTTTTATTACATAATAGCTCTTTAATCACGTCCTCAAAATAAGGTTTTCTGTTGTGACCAGCAGTTGCCATGACAGCAGAATGTTATACTTACCAGACCCAACAATAGTGTTTACATGTTAGCCCACTTGATTTTCAAGAAACATTCGCAACAACATATTAAGCGCAGATTATTTTTACTTTAGCTTAGAACAACGCTGTAACATGAGAAACTACACGGAAGGGTCAACTTACAGCAACTACTCAGTTGCTTTCATATGGCTTGCCCACGTTTGTCTTCCATACTTCCGTTCTTTTCCTGGAACACAAACATCATATTTTGTTTTTCAATACCGAATATCATTAATTTCGTATTGCAACATTGATATATTAATTTTAACGAAATATATTTTAAATTAAGACAAATCATAACGGTTATTAGATTTTAACGATTACTAAAAAGGGTTTGTTCAAATTTTTACGCTCTGGCTGAGCTCGTGATCTGCCCAGTCTGCTGTTATACTCGCCCCTACTAACCAATTTTGTTTTTGCTGTTTTATCTCTATCATTAAGCATCGCTTATTTCGCCCTTATGCCATTATAATTCAGCAGAAAAATGACAAAAAGTTAAAAAGGAGCATAGCAGCATACTATAAAGTTATCGGCAGATATTTTCTTTTCTGTCTTTACTCAGTTCATCATGCCAATGTTGAATTTTCTAAGTAAGATGGCTTGCAAAGTTTTTGATACTTTATCATAAATGTTTTGTGCGTTGACTTTGTTTATTAAATACCACATTCTTCACACTTACGCCACATTAAATTCAGTTCAACATTAAAATCACAAAATATTTAAAAACGGCGTATATTTAGAATTTACGGTGCATCAACTTGAGATATAAAGACATGAGATGTGCTTGACATATTTTTTGGCACACCGTTGCTGCTGTTCACTTTCAAATCGTTGAGTTTGTTAATCAAACATCCATTAGATCTCTACAAAATATGAAATAAATAATGAAAATGTAACCCCATTCTATAAAACTATTGAATATTTTTAAGTGGATAGAAATGAATGAATCCTATTATTCTAACATTCCTCTTATAAACTTAGAGAACAAAAAAAGTATGTATAACATTTTGGCAAGAAGCAGTACGAAAGTGAAGGAATTACGAAAGTAAATTTATATTTTCGTATCCCGTAGCATGGAACAGAGGAAAGGCAATTCAAATTCCTCCTTGCAGCAAAGAAGTCGGAGGTTCGTATCTCTTGAACGATCTGGCTGCATGAGCGTTTTCGTGGTATTCCTCATGTGCAACGTATATAATAGGCAGTTTCTCTTAGAAAGCCCAGATGTACCCAGTAGCTCTCTATAGACATCTCGCATGCAAGAAAACTGCAGGTTGTTCAGAGTCATTAAAGAGATGGATCGGTAATTATCATTTGAATGCTAGTTGCAAAAGAAAATATCGCTAAGTAATCGTTATTATATTGTCAGCATTGAACTTGATTTAGGAAACTTATGCCGAAATGATATATTGTGGCCTCTGAACAATAAAGAGACGGGGCTCGTTCATCTATCTGTTTGAATTTTAAAAAAATGCAGATTAATATATTGGTATCTGCAAAATAATTAGTAGTGTAAATGAAATAGAGTACTGGCAATGTGATCCAGGATCAAAACAGCGAAATGTTTTGATTAGATACTCAGTCATTGTCGTCTAAGAAAAACTGCGTGTAATCATCTTGGGCGAAGCAGTTCTCATAATTTCTTTGCCATTTTCTGCTGGAAAAATATTGTCCTAAAAATGTGTACAAGTGAATGAATAGTAAATCAGCATTATCTAAAGTCTGAGGAAATCTGTACTCTGAGTGCGAGAAAGTTTGAGAAGTCAAATCTGAAAAAGTAGAATTCCCGCAATCACTGCATCTTGAAAGCTGTTCTTGATAAAAAATAATGCAAAATTATCTTCGCTTTGTCGATTCAATAGTCCCCAGTACAACATAAGATAAAGGTGTTTCAAATACCCCATGTGTTTGTGATTTATGATGATTCCTTCTTTACCAAGACGAAAAGATTCTAAAAAAAACAGCTTAACTACATTTCTCGTCTGCTCAAACAGGTTTGGCAAAGAAATTCACGTGCACACAAATAAATGCTTTTCAGAGCTATTTGGATGAACTTCAGAAATGTTAGAGATTCCTTATGGATTCTCAAAGCAGTTGTATTTGGATTATGAATTGTAATTACTGGAATTGAAATGTAATTATGAATTGTAATTACAGCAATGGCTGTAATTACAATTCATAATTGTAATTCATATTTATAATGTAATTGTAATTCATATTTTTAGCAATATTCCTGAAACTTTCTTGACGCAGATTGTATGTTTATTGCATTACCTTTGTTATATAAAATGCATCGAAATTAATGATAAAATTTCTTTGTATACGTTTCAATACATACGAATGTAAAATATAAAAGATGGGCAAGTAATTTATCAAAGCATTTTTAACATACGAAAATGCGATTACAGTTTGTATGAACATTTAAGAGTTCTACTGTATATGATAAAAGACGTTTATAATACCACGTGCTCAACACGCAGTTTCTAACTATCTTCTTCCCGAACAGTTTCTCATAACTCATGATTGTATGCATTATAAAGCAAATGGTAGAAACCGGTAGCAACATGTACTCCTACATTTTATCATTTTTATTAATTTTACTTAACTGTGTTATCGCAAACCGTCAATAAAAAGTAAAATCTTAATATCCCATTAGTATTCTTACAGAAAGATAAAAATAAATTCTTCAATAAACTCGCTTCGGTATAGGTGCCTAAGTTTTAAAAGCTTTTCCCTTCCCTATAACACCGTAATCTGTTTCAATGAATTTGCTTCTGCAGTGTAAACACAAAAGTTTCTTGCTGTTTCTATGAGCAAGGATTTCAAAACACTAATCAAATATATACTACGTTTGAGGAGCTTAATTAGTTTGTGTCTTGCAAACATTCCACAGGTTGGTCAAGGGAAAAATATTATTTAATCTAGCTTGCACAAATATTGATTATATGGCCGCGACTTCGATGGATTAATTAGAAGGCCGCATTAGAAGATTTACTCTCATAAAATTTGTTTTTACGAGAAAGAGATTGGGAAATCTTAAAGAAAGGTCTTCGGCTTTGATTTTGAGACATATGTGCTGTTATCGAGAAACGCTGTTTGGGTAAATAATTTAAAATACTAGATGTATTGATTTTTAAGATCAAAATGTATGAATATTATGAATGAAGCAGTGTATTTAATCTGCAGCTTTGTAATAACGTTTGCCTCTACAAAAACAACTGCAGCTTTTAAAATATAATTCTCGTACTCTAAGCTTTGCTGCACGAAGTGTTTAAATATAAATCTTACAACCTGAAACTGTACGTATTCGCTTAATGTTTTATTTGAATACCCAAAGTGTGCAGAAAACCAAAATTTGGGAGATATGGAACGAAATGTTCGATCGTGAAATCTTGTATTTTAATAAAGAGGGATAATATTTATTTATGTGCATACAGATGAATTTACTTTTTCCAACGAAGAGATGCTGTTGATGCTCATGTTTTGATAAATCATCATTCTATCCCATCAGCAAATGAAAATAGCATATTTTATAAAATTAAATTCGCATTAAGATTGTGATTTAAGACAGTCCGAAGATGCATTTACCAATACATTTTCTTTCATGTACACATCCATTCATCTAAATGCAAATAAAATGATTAAAACCTGATTAACGTATTAAGTGCAGGCGTATTACATTACGAACTCATGTTGTTTCTCTCTTTAGATCTGAATTATTGCAGCATTCTAATTTTGAAAGTTAGAGAACTTCTCATTCAGTTTTGTCTCTTTCATGCATTCATTCCTTTGTATTGCATCATTTTTCAACACTTAAGCTTAGAGTATAAAATACTGAAAGGAATCGCTATGACTTATTAAAAGCCTCATTTTACCATAAATGTCTAGAAGCATATATTGGGACTGAAATACAGTTCATGACAAGTATATTTAAATGCAAATTATGCTCACATGAACTGTTAAACATTGCTGACAGAAGCAACTTAATAAAATGAAACTTTTGAGATCTTAACGTTTTAATGAATTTTGCAGAGATAAACAGTCTACGGATTGAGATTGCCTCTACTAATGAATAAAATTCTTCAAAATATTGAAAATGAATGCAAAATATTAACTTTAATCATTAAAGCATTTTAAAGCAACTTGCATCTTTTGCATTAGTTTAAGAAGTAAACTATAGGATAACTTGATGCTAAACATATTTTAAGCGCTTAAATAAGTAGTTTATTATTCTCCTGATATATTTATTCTATGCAAAACGAATGAGATTTCTCGACAAATATATCTTCCTGACAATACGTCGTACGCATCCGAAACTAGTGTGTCTAATGGAAACCCTCCTAGGTTATGCATAAAAATAAACGTTCTGAAGAGATAATTTATTCTAGAAAGCATACACATGTTACTCATATATCGCCTTATTTGTTAGAATTCAATTAGAAACGAGATATAGAATGATTTTTGGAAAACTCTGAAAATGCGTACTTTTCTGCATTTATTAAATAACATAAAATTAATTAGAAATTATTTCTCAATAAAGTGAGACATAACATTCATAACGTTTATGATAAGTAGTATGAAAAAGCTGGAAGTTTGTTTCTGTTTTCAGATATTTAGTAATCTTATGTCAACAGAATTCAAAATACTTTACTAATTTATTTCGAACATACTAACAACTAATTTATTTATTTATTTATTATTAATTGCACACCTAATTTATTTCAAACAAAAAAGAATTCGTATTTCCGTTATCTTATCCGCTATCTAAACGGAATCTCTTACACCAGCGTAAAAGTAAGAGCGTTGTATTTTCTATAATATATATTTTTATTTTTTGCTGAGATTAAAAAGTGTGACGATATATTTTGATTCTCAAAAATAATCTGAAAATGAAATGATTGCTTTATTTTGGGTTACGAATTGAAAACATTCGTTAAGATTTCTCATCAATAACGAATTGTTCTTAGAAGAAAGATAAACCTATTCATCTTCTTGTTTGATAAGAATGGAGGTATGTTCGAAAGAAAAATATTATTGTTTTCATATTTATTGTGTGTTAGCAGAAAAGACTGATGTAATAATGATTCTTAGTCAACATCCTGTATAGCGAAATCGCATTTCGCTCAAAAATAATGCATTCATTTATTCCTGAACAAAAACTCATCCGTTGTTAAGGAAGAGGCACGTAAATTGCAAAACTCAAGTGCCAACTCAAACTGATAACGCGGGTCACCGCTGAAACAGACTGGAAAACCAAAAATTAATCACGGGGAGCTTTTGTACTCGCAGACACCTTTTGCTGCTCTCGAAAACGCTCATAACAAAAGATAGAAAAGAAACATTCTTTTCACAAAGCGCTTGGAACAAACAGCGTCACCACTTAGACAATGAACGCTTTGCGGTTGCCACAAAACACGAAGTAATTTCGCCTTTTCCTCCGCATTTAAATCTTCTTCGCAACTAATGAGACTGCCTCGCGGTGAGCCGGCTTTGCGGCAAGGAAAAGAGCAAGCACGCATCTCTCCTGAAAGGTTGTTATACGAGTTGACATTAATGGCAACAATGCAAGTGTCGCAGACGCTGCTGCTCTCCTAAAATTACCCAGAAATGTAATTTCATTTGTTTCTGTAACTTGTTTTGACTATGCGACGCTTTCTAGGCACTGATGGTTTCGGACTCTCCAAATTAAATCGTAAATTTCTATGCCTGTTGTGGCATTTTAGGGTAGAACTGACATAAATCAGATGTTTTTGGAGACAATATCCAGTCTATTTTTCAATTTCCTCCAGCTCCCTCACAGCGGTATTTTTCCATAAAGAATGAATAAACAGACAAGTTTCATGATTGTTATTACTCTGCTGGGAATGAATAGCTGTCAAAGGACTCGCTACTAAATGAAATTTGCAAACCGAGAATATTAAAAGCCTTGCGATATATCTTTAGTAGCAGATGCTGCATTTTAATTTACAAGGAGACTGGAATTACATGAAGCCAATTTATGTCGCTTTTAATTTGCATTAGCGTGAAGTTACTTCCTGTCTGATCTAACGCTAGCGAGTTGTTTTCTATGACTTCATTAAACTTTGCATATTTATACTCGTGGAAAACAAATACCTTAGTAAAATATGTTTCAAATCTGTACATCATCATCGCTTTTTAGCTAATAACCCTCTTTCTTCTCTGGAAGGTTCCATTGAAAATCAAGTGAGCTCAGTTTTCGTCCTCCCACTGAACAAAAAATAAATAAGAATTAAATTTATTTGTATTAAAAATATTGGTAATTAATAACAATAAAGCAATCACTCAAGTTTTTTTTATTGTAATCGAAGTTCGGACGAGAAAAAAGAATCATTTACTAATTTTAATCGAACTTCGGACGAGAAAAAAGAATCATTTACTAATTTTAAAACTGCCAAGTTTCCACGGGTTCAGCTATTTTTAATTAGTAATTTAGTTTATAAGTAGAATGTTTAGTTTTATAAGTTCATTTAACGTTTTTCTTTTTTTTCCTCTGTTGTTGATACAAATGGCAAAAAATATAAGTAACACTTCTATAATAAAATTAACAATTGGGAGTAGCTTGTATAATTACTCTTAAAATCTTAATAGAAAAAGATAAGCCAAAATTGATAGAATTAATTTCATTCAATATATATCTTTTATATATCTGTTTCAGTATACAAATAAATGTTCGTTAGCTATCAGTTAGCTGAATGAAGAAAACATTTAGTCATGGACCAGATTACATTGTCATTAGGTTTTTTTGATGCAGGAGGAGCTATGAAAAATGACCAGTGCCCTCGAAAGGACTCGAACCTGCACTTCTCCAATACGCGCCAAATGTACTAACCTTTACACCACGAAAGCATACAGAAAGGAAGGAGAAACTACTTTATATACGCTCCCTTTTAAAGGGAAACTGGCGATAATGGGACCCAATCGCCAAATCCTGGTGGTGAAGAATCATCATACAGCACCTCTTTTAGTTCGCGCGCCACTGTAGATTCATTGGGATTTTTTTATGCAAGAGACGTGAAAAATGTGCAATGCCCTCGCCGGGACTCGAACCTGGACCTCTTGAATACGCGCCGAGTGTGCTAACTGTTACGGCACGAATGCATATAGAAAGGAGTGAGAAAGTACCTTATAATATGAACTGTGCAGAGCGGCTTTTATCTTTCGGAGTGCATGAAAATAATCGAAAATATTACAATGCGATTCATAGTTTACAAGAAAAGTGCTTAGGAAAATATATTACCAATATACGAAAAATAGCTTTATTAGAGTTGTGAAGAAGCATCCACTAACTGTAATAATATAAATATACATTATGTTTGCATAAATAAAAGATTCACAAAACAAGCAATGCACGAAATAATAGTCTTTGGCTGTCATAAAAAAAAGAAATTTAAAAAAACAAAAAATCTTCCCTTGCTGGAAAAGTATTCCGAACTTTGCGACATATATTTAACTTTGTTCAAAGCAATAAAACAGCTTTATGAATTGAGAAAAGTAGGTCTACAGATGTCCGTCACACAACAGTGCTGGTGCAAAATCGCCTGCAGGATAGATGAGACCCGGAAAAACATCGTAACCCTGAAAAACACCTTCCTCCAACCTTACTCTCCCCCAATACGGAAAAGTATCCGCAACGGAAAACGTCCAACGGAAAAGTCTCCGCAATGTTGCGACAAAACCCTACGGCGTTCTTACGTGGTCAGTGGAAGTTGCAACATTGCTACAAGGTTTTTTTAACTGTGGACTCGTTGACAGCGAATGGTCAGCAGACTAGGAGTTGGGCGAAGCAGACGTAGGAAGTACTGGATAAGAGGTTAAAGAATAAAGGACCTCTGCATGTAACTCTGCGTATCTCAGTAATAAATACTTGTTTTGCGAACCACAGCATTTTCTATGTTCAACATAAAGTTAAGTCAACATGTTGAAGAAAAGATAAAAAATGGGGGAAAGAAGTGTGGTTCATATTTGATAGAAAGATATGTATGAAGGAAAAACATAGACCAAAGTTGTGTTGTTGGATTCATAGAACCGCGGGAGGTGAAAACATTTCGGAAGATATATTTTCTTCATGCGTGATAACAAGCTGAACCTCATTGTTTAGAGAAGGATGAAACAGGATTTGAACGTTAAATCCTCTGTTATGAGTTGAACGATGACCTGTGTCATATTCTTCTTCCAATGTGTATACGAGCTCGAATAACGACGATGATTTACCGAATTTATGACTTCCTGGAAAAACAATTAGAAATCCCTTTCGAGAGAATGTTATTAAATTAGTGGAGTAACAGATGAGTGTGAACGTACAAAATTACAGGCTTAGAGATATCGATTTCACGAAATTATGCATCCTCGGACGAAGATCAACTAAACCTTTCCGAGACTGTTAATGAAAACTTGGAGGATGAGTAGGGTATCAACGTACAAAATTCCAGACCTACTGATGAAGAATTCCGAATTGTGACTGTTATTTAATGAGTTGTGGAACAGATGAAATTTATTGTGCAAAATACCAGACTTAGTAATTTAGAATAACGGCTTCGGACAGTGTTATGTGTGTGTATCCGGTATGTGAAGTATTATGAAGGAACTGCTATTTGACCCTCTGTGTGTGGCGGAGAAATGACTCTCACAGAGTTTCAGAACTTTTGATTTTTTTAGATTTTTCTTTAGATAGGACAAAGTCCTTAGCTGTGATTTTATGTGTGTTTAATATGACAAAAGTGTAATTATGTCCTTGGATTCGTACATCAAGGTTAGGCTAAGTTTTTGTCCATGTCAGTAGATTTAACGAACTCGGGTATATGTGAGTGAGGGTGTACTAACATTGTAAAATTATTTTTGGTTTGCAAACATTTGTAGCTGTACTGATTGTCATAATGTTTCATTTAGATTTCGAACTAAAAGTACTTACTCATTTTATCAATTATTGTTTTTCATGTTTTATTGCATCAATAAAAATGTACTACACAACAGCGTATTAAAACTGCTCCGATTGAGAACAAGTGCGCAAGGCTATCGGTTTAATTCAAGTGGAAGTAGAGTAGAATATTAAGCATAGCTTGAGCCCTTTTCACTACATAATGGTGAAAGTTCTGCATTCAGATGACTTTCAACAACACATTAATTTTTATGTGTGGCTGTTGCCGTCATGTGAAGCCGAAAATACATTTAAACACGTTTGATCTGTAATTGCATGAGCTGACATACTGGGGAACCTCACACTGGAGGACATTTGATGCCTCAGCGGTTCACCAAGTATTCGCACATGTTATTTCTCGATAACTTAGCCCACCATCTACCGACTACTAAAACGGCTGAATTCTATAAATTCGACCTGGATACAAATCCCAAAGAACGGGTTGGCTACATAAGAGTTTTTGTCTTTTTACTAGGTGTTATATTTATTTATTTATTATTATTTCGCCTGCTTCACCTCTCAGTGTACACTACAGGTCAGTCATGTTATCGTGATCGTTCCACCAGCAGCCATTTTTTGGTTGCTTATCTTTTTAACTTTATTATTATTATTAATAAACATATTTAATATTAGTGTTTTACTTTTTGTTGGGTGCTTCAACTTACAATTTTTGGGTAGTATAAAATTAGCAAAAAAGGGTTAGTTAGTTTCGAGATATTTACATATACACATGAATGGAGGCTTTTATGCCTCTACATTTCGTCAGGTGTCTAGACCTGATGCCAGGTGTAATATGACTAAGTGCATTTTTTTCCTTTAGAGATCCTCCAGGAAAGCATTTAAGTCCTCAGACAGATAGTTCTCTCATGCTTTGCTATACTTCAAATTCTTGAATACAATGCGTGATGACCTGCTTTTTTGGAAATATGTTGCGAATGGAGGAACATGTCATATTTCGCTATATTTTTCGTGGCTGGCTACTTGCGTGATCACATCTTGATTGGCTGTGAGGGTGAAATCGTGAGGCCGCTATGATCATCAGATCTGGGACCTCTGCGTTTATTTCGCTTGGATGAGCTGAAGGAATGCGTGTCTCAAACAGCACTTTGCTGAAAGAGAGTAAACTGTTGTCTTCATGCAGCATTCATTTTTCTGGATACTTCAAAGTCTGAACGTATCAGTTAGACGACCACGATACCCTTAAGTATGGCCTCGATAGGTATGATAGTCATTTTGAACATCTTTTTATGTAAACGTAAAATTGTGCCCATGTTCGAATGTTGACCTGTTTCCAATAAACCCTATTCTCATATAGTCAAAGCAACGTCGTACTTTTTCGTTTGCATTATTCTCGAAAATTGTGGATTACAGAACTCCAGTTTCTGCCGAATATCTTAAGTATTCCGAGAGAGAAACCTTGCTTTGCAGGGATTATTGCTTTTAGGCAGGGTACTCTGTATGAATAGTAGCTTTTTCTTTAGGATAATATTTTATTATTGGTAACAATTTATCATGATCTACTAGAATTACTTCTATTAAGTCTCATTGTAGCTAGAATTTTTCTTTCTAATAATTAAACAAAACCTGCTAAAGATACAATTAAGCCCGATATTACAATAATATTTAAAAACAATATCACATATGGAACGACATATGACTCTCATAGTCATCATAAACTTTTTTCGCAGAGGAAACTATAGTTCAGATATAAAAATTGCTAACAGAATAATTGTGTTCTTTGTCATGTCAACCTAACATGAAGTAAGAAAAAGTTTAAAAATATAGTTTCATCTGCGACATATTTAATGGATGAACAAAATTCCGTTAGAATACATAAATTTTGAGAGCCATTCAGAAACCTATAGACTTGCCCATATTGTTCAACTTTCATCGAGTTTCAAATTAATCTCGCATTGCAATCTTTTTTATGCATATAAAACATAATTCCCATAACGGTTCATAATCAGAGCTAAAGTTATGAATATGTAATACCTCCCATAATGATTTTATTACGTAATGTGAGTAAGAATCTTAGTTTTCATATAGATATATGGTAGAGTTACATGCGTTTTCACTGAATAATATATGCTTTCTACGTAATCAGAAGGTGAATAATGTAACTCGAGGTGTTTTTTGCCGATTGCCATAATTTTGGCAAGCACAAATGAATTATTCTCAATAATGAACAGCATTTGTAGTTATCTTATATTCTCTACCAAATAACTAATTATATTTTACTATAAAAATATACTTTACTGAATATTTAACAACAGGGATTAGATTCTATTAGTAAAATGTAACTAACCATGTTTTACTAATAGAGTCTAATAACTGTCGTTAAATATTCAGTTCTTTTGTAGAATGTTTTACTTTTAATTTTTGTTTCAATATGGGACGGCAAAAATGTCTATTTATTATATCGTATATTTCTCTTATACAGGTTTGAATATATTTATTTGCTCGTAAAATGAATATTCCAGAAGGAAAGGTTCCAACCCAGTAACTAGTCTCAGTTAAAATTTAGTTATAACCATGCTTGATTAAAATTTTTATACGAAATATAGTTTCCTCTAATTAGGAATTATTTTAGCTGAGTACTTAAACATTTAAGTAAATAAATGGCATCATAAATTACATCATTCAAAGACATATATAAGGTAATAAAAGCACATGTAACGCAAGATCTGCATTGCAATATTCCTCATGTATATTACACTTCATTTTACTGAAGATAAAAGAAGTAGTAAAATTCTGTGTCAAATAAATAAACGTTAAATGCATCATCATCTTCATTAATAGCAACCACGTACTTAACTAAAGAAACAGTTAATAAACGGTACGCATTAAAGTATATTAATGCTTATTAGTTAAGTTAGTGTGCAGCGCAGTAAACTCTTATTCACAGAAAAACTGCTTTTGTTGTCTGCAAGTCGAGTTATTTTCTGCTCGTGTCCAAGATGGATTATGAGGAGTTGAAATGAATTAGCAGCGACCACAAAAGTTGAATAGAGAAAATGCAAGATTATGACGAGGTTTTATCACAATGCATCCTGCGTGACTTAGTGACTCTGTAGTTGCACGCAAGTTTAGGGTTTGTTTCTTTCTCCCAAAGCGTCACAAGAAAATTACCATGAAATATTAATGTTCCTCTAAGCTTAAATCGTGTTGAGAAGAATTCAGCAGCCACAGCATTTGCGACAACTGTAAAAGACACACGAGAATGTTCAGTGCAGGTATAATCTTGACGAACAGGTTTGACATACAACGTGTTAAAAAGATTTAGCTCCTGTTTCTGAAACATCATTAGCACAAAAAACTCATTAAATCTTCTGCCTAATTGGAACCAACTCAAAAAAGATTACAAATGATTTTTTGAAAAAAAATTCCATTTACAATGCTATAGAAGTAATTCATCTTTAATTATAGATATACATACTATATATACGTATATAATATGTATATAATATGTATATATATGTGATGTTATAAAGTGTGTGTATGTAATGTATATATATATGTGTGTGTAATAATAAAATTCTATAGTCAAGAATACACTTAAAGTTCTAACTGTATGTTCTTTTCATTTTTTAATGGCGATGGTCTCTTATTTGAAAGTACGTGGAATTAAATCCACAGCCCCGTAGTCAAGTTGTTCTTCCCGCCTTTTCTACACGTACAGTTATAGAATGTTCTGAAAATATTTAAAGCGAACTGGATTGGCTGACGATTCTGACGTCATTTCTTGGAAGCTCCGCCTTTCCAGAGGCTATAAAAGGACTCGCAAAGGAATATCGGAGGCTTTTTCTTAAATGTCACGATGCAGTAAACTTCATACAAAAAGTTATTAGTAATTCTCTTTTTATTTACTCCGGATATCTGATTTTGTAACTGCTATTTCTCCTGACCAATAATAAATTGATCCTGTTCTTTAAACTTATCGTCTGATAATTTAATTTGCGACTACTTCTATGATTCTTCACCAATGTATTTATTCTGGACAAAAGCTGGTATATATATATACGTATATAGTATGTATATATATATGATGATAAAGTGTGTGTATATGTAATGTATATATATACATATATATATGGTTGTATATATATTAATTAGTCGACGAAAATGTAATTAGATAACAATGAAATCAATTAATGATCAAATAAATTTTAAAGTATATCGCTTTTGAAATGTCTACGAATGAACTCTCACATTTCTAATAATGAAATCTTACATTTCATATTATAGCAAATGAAAGTACATTTATTTTCTTCTTAATTCTCTGTTGAATGTGCCTACGACTACTATTAATGTATCATTTATTCAAATTTTTCAGGTGCATGAGATTTTGGGATAGGTTTTTATGTGTTATTATTCATCCATTGCCAAGGGAGAAAATTCATATTTATTTCTGAAATTTTAGCGAAATTAAGACTCTTAATGAAACATGAATGCGGTCAGTTGTTTGCATTAGTTTCATTTGAATGGAAAGACAGCTCTATAATTCACTACATATGGCGCCAGGACACACTATTGAACTACGTGTAAAGTAACATTCTTCCTGCTATATTTTCCTTTTTTATTCTTTACGCTATCTAGTACTGAGTGAATAATAATCTTGCAAACTTTAATTTCCGTCTTGATAGATTTCTATCTAGTGTAAGTCTCCAACAGGTCATATCTTTGCGATTGAAAACTCAACATATTTCAATTTCTGCGATGATAGAACTACTTTCTTAATGTATCATAATTATAAGGTTCTCTAAGTAAATTATAATATACAGGAATCCCTAAAGGAAAATATTTAATAGTATATTCTTTCGGCTTTCTCTTTTACAGTTGATGATAATGTGCACTTTATTTCAGACCTATCATATTTCATTTCATGACAAAAAAAATTTTTTTTTATTACTACAATGAATATCGCTACAACAATCGAACAACGCTACGTCTAATCCTTTCAATTTTTATAGAGAACTAAGAAATAGAAATGAGAAGTGTGTTTTGGAGCTTTCTTCAACTGATTCCAAACCTAAATGTCACTTGCAGTAACCATAGGCGGTTTTCGATTTGGTTTGAAAAAGTAAACAAGAAGCAGATGAGTAAGAGAGATATATAAAAATCTCACTGAAAATAGATTGAATGCGTTCCAAAAAAATTGTGATAAAACAAAAGAGTACTAAAAGGAAATTCGATAAAGAATCTTATTTGAAAATAGGAAACTAAGATGTAAAACAAATTTTGAAAGGAAAATTATATGAAAACAAAGTCAACCAGTTCCTGAATCAGACTTCTACTCTAAAATTTTGTAAGAAATGAATTACTCCTTCTAGACTTATAAAAACTTTGAAACGAAATTTAAAAGAACATTTATAACGTAAAAACGTTTAATTTAGTCTACAAGTGAAATTTCATCATTATGAAGAGATTTGAATTTTGATTCACAATTTTCCGAAAACTATCTAATGAAGTACCTTACAAGAGGCAGAGGGGAAATACACAGAAGATGTGATTTTTTTAATTGCGGATATAGATAGCCAACCTGAAACTGATGTCCTTTATTTCTGAAATGACGTATGAAGTTGACTCTTCATCTCATTATGTGCTAAATTTCAATAACGAATAGGTAAAATTTTATCAGTGCTAAGACATATTTATTAATAAAGACTCAGAATTCTGGTAATTCGAATTAGTGAATAATAATTTATCAAAAATAATTTGTCTAAGCGATGAAGAATTTTAACAGTCTCTGTTATATTTTAGAATTAACTTCTTTATTTCCAGGATTTTCTACTATATATTTGATGCAGAAACTAATTTATTTCCTCTAAACATTCCTCTCTTTCACTTTGTTTTCTTTTCTTCACTCGTGCAAATTATTATTTTTCTTTGATGTTTCCTTATTAGTGTCACTCTAATTTTTAAACTCAATATTACTTACATTATCAGAATCATGTTTAGTTGAAATTTATATTTAGAACAGCTAAAAGATAGCACCGTTACAACAGTTAAATTAGAAATACTAAAAAATACCACAGTTACCACAGTTAGATGAAACAATTTACACTGCTTATGTTTGCAATAATTTATGCAAGATTTAAATTTCATTGTCATTTATTTCGACACATATTTGTTGTAAAAATAACTTTTAATATTTTAGACTCTTAACGTCATTCATTCTCGGAAAGTTCATTAGTGCTTTTAAAGGAAATTGAGTTTAATGGTTTACCTTCTTACCTATTCATTTGCAGTAACTTTACTATCAAGCCAATCTCAAATAGGAGTTGAACGTTATCAAAAGGAATGTTTGTCACGCAAAAGCCATTATATTTATTTTTGCGCAAATATTTCAAGTCACGCAAAAGAAATTTCCTATTGGAAAATAAAAATTTTAGCAATGTTTCTGCAGTCAAGTAATTGATAGGGGCAAGCTGAAAGAAGAGAACGGTGAACCAAAACATTACTGCAGCTCATTTTGAAAATATACTTTTGTAAAATATGTTTTAGTAGCCTAGAAATCTACTTTGATAGATTTACAAAAGTATATGCATATTTCATAAACAGCAGTGATGGAAATCGCATCTTTGGGATAAAGATTTAAGGTACATGTTTACACATGTGCCATAAAGGTCGCTATGCAGCTTTCGTTTTCGCGACCAAAGGCATATACATCATATATATTCATTTATAAAAATCTTTAAATAAGGTATATGTTCATGATATGAAATTTTTAAATTTAAAAAATGAATTTTGTGTGATTTATAAAATCTAATTTTTTGTAAAATTTCAATAGCTTTATGGAGTTAAAGTTATACTTATCTTTAAAAAAAAGTGAAAAGTATAAATAAACACAAAACATTTGAATCCTGTGTACACACACACACACACACACAAAGAAAAAAAAAAAAAAAAAACAGAAATGTCTACATCTTTACGATAATGCTTTCTGAAATCCAGAATTCATATATAATCAGAAAAGCAAGACGTTTAAACCTGTGTATAAATTAAAATGAAATATCAGTTTAAAAAAAATCTAATATTAACCGATTAAGTAATAATACTTATTGTAGTCATAATTATCCCAAATGGGCGATTTACCCAGAAGGGCTATTAATTTCGTTTTGGTATTTTGCGTTTATTGACTATAAACGTCGAATCCCTTTTTAAATTGTTGCCACCAAATATTAGAGCACTGTATTATATTTATAGACATGAAATAATGAAGAATCCGCATAAATGTATGTATGTTTCTTCCACTATGATAAAGGAACGGAATCTATAGCTGTGAAATTTCGAATAACGTACGTCTCCACCCGAATATGGGCATCCAGAAGCCCTAATTTGGAATTTGTTTTATTACCTATTTCATATTTTTTCAAACTTTACAGAAATTTTTATTAACAAACCTAACGATTTCAAAGCCGCAATGACAACACTGTGCGTAAATATATATATATTAATCTCTAACGTGTGAGATTGATTATCGGAAATATGCTGTTTTTAAATTTTTTTAGTCTAAAGGTAGCCTCATTTAGGTAAAAGGTAATAGTTCAATTGGTCATTACATTTACCTCATTTAGGTAAATTTAGGTAAATGTAATGACCAATTGAATTGGAAACTCTCGTTGAAACATTTTATTTTTAATTTATAACCCAGACAATTAAAGAAATCAGGGACATTTAAAAGTATCTCAGTATGAAGTTTTCTTATGCAATGCAGATTAATTACCTTACTTTTAAGAACCAATGGCTGCCCAAAATTTTAAAAGCAAACTTCATCAAATCCCTCAATTTTTAAAACCCTAATAATGAAAACCTCCTCTTGAAAATAACAAAATAACATTTAACACAAGCAATTTCAAATTTACTCTTATCTTAAAAACCTAATTCTTACCCCGAAACACTAACTCCAATAAAAATGTTTTCGAATTTTTATGCGCAACGAGGAAGCTCGAAAACATCTTCGAAAGCACTGAATTATCCTACTTAACATTCCTACTTAATTAGAACTTGTTGTAATTCTACCTATGCTTTAGTTCTTCGCCAGATAAAAGGTAAGATTCGATTCCTTTACCCTTCACGTAAAACCAAGCAGACAGGGACGCGGTCAGGATATATATTGCCACAGACATTTCAAATGAAAGCATAATTTAAATTTAGTATTATATTAGAAATATTTTTATTATAGTAACCATTTTTAGAAAATTTAATTGCGAAAATGATTAATTGTAAAAGAGCACTTTTCATATAAAATAAAAATATAGAATGTAAAGTACACTGCAGAGTAAAAATTTCAAGCAGAAAGAAGAACAAAACCTAATTCTCAAACAGCAGATTTATGCTTCGTACTTCACTAACATTTCAAGTAGAAAGAATTTCCCCAGCATTCCTCGCCTTTGCTTCACCGCATACTATCTACAATTCGAAAGTCGCCTGAGGCGAGTCAGGCTGGTTTATATTATGTCTACGAGGCCTAGCCTTCTTCTCCCATTCACATTCTTTACCTCGCTGCCGAATTCACAAAGCCTGTATTCACATTGTATTTGGGATTACCGATATAACTGGTAAGAATGGGATGAATAACATCCTGCTGAATGTCAGTATATCACAAAGTATCAAAGCAACAGTCTTGCAAATTTCTTTGCTCCTGATGAATAGATGTACCTGTTTGCTCTCGAAATCGATTTACAAAATCTACACCAAATACCTAGCAGAATACTGTGAAACATAAAAAAAAATTAGCTAGGTTGTTACCTAGCTAATTTTATGTTTCACAGTATTCTGCTTGAAATAGTGTTTCACGTACAGTGGCTGTTTGATAATAACAAAAGCTTTGGTGTAGTAACAGTGGTTAATGAATCATTATCATCACAATCATTGCTTTGCATTATCCTGGTAAATTACTTAGCGTTAAACTGACATTTTCCTTCGCTATTTAAATTATTTTGCATTTTAACTTGCCTACAGAAAACTTATCAAAGAAAAGAAAAATATTTGTTTATAAACATTCTAAAGCGCAGTAACTGAAAATCGCTCAGATATAAACAAACAAAATGAAAATGATTCTTATTTTCAGATATTTAAGGAGGGTCAAACTAAGATTAAGATCTTAGTTTATTTTTTTATATACTATTTTGATGTTCATGTCAAAAAAAAGTGCACTGTAAGTGAACAATAAGTTCATTTCTATTTGGCAGAAGAATATTTTAGATCTAACAAGTTGTTATTCGATAATATTAAAATAGGTAGAACTTACTAAACGAAAATAAATAAATAAAATCTGAGAGGTTTCAGATTTTCAATTGGGTCCAAAGGGGCTTTTTTTTAACGTTTAGTGTGTTAACTTTATTTATTAAATAATCATGTTCTTCGCACTTAAACCATAAAATTCAGTTAACCAACAACATCGCAAAATAATTTTTAAATGAGCATATCTTTAGAATTTCCGATACACAGTCTCGCGCGCTGGAGATAAAAGTGTTTTTTCTGTACACGGTTGCCATTGCTTCCTTTGAAATCCTTGAGTTTGTTAATCAAAAATTCGTTAAAGTTTTACAAAATAGGAAATCGATAATGAAGCAAATTCCAAATTAAGGCCCATATTTGGTGAAATATTATGTTATTCAAAATTTGATGGCTCTAGGTATCGTTGCTTTATCACAATGTGAGAAACACACATGCATTTAAGCAGGTTCTTCATTATTTAATTTCTTCAAATATAATACAGGGCGATAATATTTGATGGCAAGAATTTGAAAAGTGAATCAACGCAAAATGCGAAGACGAAATTAATAGTTCTTCTGGGCAAATTATAGAGTGGAATTAAAAGAGTTAGATCAGAGAATTAAAAGAGATATTAGTTAACATTCTTAATAAAAGAAAACCTTTAATAAATTAATACCAAAGGTGCCATAGAGTCATTTTTTTTTTTTTTTTTTTTTTTCTGAAGGAGGAGATGGGAAAAATGAGCAATGCCCAAGCCGAGACTCTAGACTGGACCTCTCAAATACGCCTTGAAAGCATTGATAAAAGAGGGCGAAAATACCTTACGTACTTTCCCTTTTAAAGGGCGACTGGGGATTAGGGGACTCAATCGTAAAATCCTGGTGTCCACCATCTTTCAGTTCGGGCGCCACTGTAGAGACGTTAGGGATCCGTACCGACTTTGCTACCTTTACACAAATTAGGAATGCAGAAAGGAGGGAGAAAATATCTTACAAACAGCTTAATTAATATTAGTTTGGGAAAAATTAACTCGTGACCATAGTATAACTCACGAATATTCACGAAGCGATTTTATGCAATGTTTTTTAACTACATATTTTGATTTAAAATTTGCGTGCCTTAAACGCTTTGCATTTCAGTAAAATGAATGGCGCTGGAGCAAAAGAAGTTACAAATAACAAAAACTATTAAAAATTTCTAAACATTTGTACCCTAATTCAGGTCCATTCACGAAATTTACCCGAATTTAGCGTATCACGAATTTTACTGATCGAGAACTGAAATGGTTGCAGTCCGCAAAACGCAGTTTTAACAAAACTTGTGCTGCCTCTTATCTGCTTTCTTCAAATTCTGTATTGCTAGGTTAATTCGAAGACAAAACCTTGTGAAAAGCACAGGGTTTGAAATGTATAGTTTAATATCTGACTAGATTTAAGTAAGTGGGGTTTAATACCTCACTAGATTTAAGTAAGTGGGGTTTAACACCTCACTAGATTTAACCTTAGACATATATTTCAATTTAGAAACATGATATAGAAATAAAAAGAATCTTTTAAGTTTAAGAGGTAAACTTTTAGTTCCCCCATAGTACTTAATAACACTTTGCATAATGTTATTTGAACTAACGTTTTATTTTAATAGGATTTCAGATCTGTTAAAGGAAAATTAACTTATGAATAAATATTTCAATCCGTGTAACTTTTATTTTTGCTAATAAATAACAGTAATAGTGATTTCAGGGAGGATAACAAGAGTACGGCGATATGCTTGTTAATTGTTAATCATGCTAACCTACTGGCATAAAAAAAGTGTCGAATCCAGATTAATATCAGGAAAGAAACTATATATAACAGTAAATTAACATATCCAAAATTTCTGCTAAAAACCTGCATCTTTGTTGTTGCTTCAGATTTTTTGAAAAAAAAAAAAAAAAAAAAAAAATGGCCGCAAACTGTACCGTGCCTTTAATGCGAATGGAATTGAAAATTTAGCACAGAAAACTGATTTTGAAAAGTCCTTTTTTGTGTACAACAGAAAATAACGAAATCATTGGGAAAGTTAGCATTATTTTAGCATCGATACGTGAGCCAAATACATTAGCTTACATAAACATCAAATGGTGGAATCGTAATGATGAATTAATTTCGAGCATAACAGAAAGAAACGAAATCTAATGATAGCATGATGACTCTTTTGAAAATCTTTCTCACATTCTGTCTTCTGTCTGGTAAATACATTTCTTGTTTAATGCATAAGACTGCTCCAGTTCGAATGGCATTTAATGCTTTTGTACTTTTATGTGACGAACTATCTTATCATCAAATATTTGTTGAAAATAGCATTGTAGAAAAAGGCTAAAAAACGATTGCCATCGTATTTAAATGTACAAAGATTTTATTCTCTCTAGAAATTTGCCTAGGTGCTGAATTAAAAATATTTAATGCATATTTTATCCTAAACAGAAAGCAAACGAAAACAATTGCTGCAAATATCCGAGAACAAAAGCCTGAATATTTTCATTTACATCGAAAGTCATATCTTATGTATTTAAGAGCAAAATGTTTGAATAAATATGGATTCATGTGTTTTGCTTTACGAAAATGGAGTTTTGGTAATTTTATATAAATTTAGACTTTTTTTTCTAAATATAGTTTAGCATTTAAATGGTAGTTTCATAATAAACAACTGTGAAACCTAATCATATTCCATGTTTAATAATTTAAAGATATTCCATAACCATATTTACAAGGTCTAGTAGAGTTGATTGAAAGTCCTTCAGACTCTAGACTGCTAGCTGTGTTATCGTTCCATCTGAAAATGAACAACTAAGCTAGGTCAAACTCTAATGGCGCCATTTAGTTTTGTATAGCAAATGTCTAATACTGAAATATTAACTGGCAAAACTGGACGATAGAAAATGAAGCTGCGAGAGTTGTTTTTAAATACCTATATCTAAAAATTTCTAAACCCTTGCCTTAAATAGTCTCGAATCTAATTTTCATTTTAGTAAAAGCTAAAGAAAAGAAGAGTTTTTAATACAGATCCGAATCTTAATAACTGGTTACCTGACTTGAAATACATTAAGGATTTTACGCTTCATAAAAACAAAATCCCTGAAATTTAAGGTAATTATTGCCAAATGTCGCTTCGCTAATTCCTGATTAATTTTTCTAACTAAACAAGAAAGAATTATTACGAAACTATCAAAGATACATATACTGATTGCACTTTGAATACAAAATAACTGGAGCGCTTAATTGTAACAGGTCCTTGTTTAAGTCATTATTGATTTCGATGAGTCATGATGATCAAATATATATATCTGGGCACATTCTAGAAGATAATTTGCAGTGTCACGTACAACAAAAAAGGTGGCTTAGAATTATATTGCTTTCGTTATGCAGTCTTCCCACATATTTGCAATATAAAATTTATAAACAGCCAGAATTTCATCATGACTATTTGAGCTTGACATTATAACCCAAATTTACAATTGTTATGGTACGATATTATAGCAACCAAGGTACATAAAGCCCGGTTTCTTTAAGACATTTCTCACGCACTGCAAAAGTGTTTTATATATATATATATATATATATATATATATACTGCTTGTTCGTCCTACAAATAACCCCTTGTCTTATACATGGTACGGAAGCAAATGTCCCGTTAGGTTCCTCAGATAGTCAGGCAAAAGGCGAAACATATCGACACTGTGTAGAATCAGCAGTCTCTAATCCTATACTAAATTGATACGAGAGCTCAGAAACCGATTTCGATCCATTGTCGCTGTTGTCATGCTGTTGTCCGTCCTATGTAAATATGGTAAAACGTTTAATGAAATTTTTACGCTCTTGATTATGAGCCGCTTGTTTATCTCGATTGCATTCTGGTGTCATTCATACGTCGTGCGTACGATGTCAGGTTATCGACCTATATGCTGTCAAATGTGTGCTTACGAGAGGTGACAATTAATAATCTTTAATTTTTTAATCATTTTGTTGATTGCATAAAGTCATCAAAATTTCTTTTATACCTTGTCGATAATACCCTGGTAAATATTCAAGATCGAATGTCGTTATTGAATCTACATTGCACTAACGCTACGCCGAGCCATTCCAAGGCAATCTCAATCCTGTGCATTTTCGATTATGCACAGCCTATTCTCAATAAGCTGACCAATCTCTGCCGAAATAATTCTAGTACCTGATAGAAGTAAGTACTCTATTAGACTGGTTTCTCGAGATGCAAATACTATATCATTTAACATGAAGTAGAGGAGAATTTGGTTATTTTATATGATGCTAAATTTCAACCCTAACGTTCGTAAAATATTTTTGAAAATGTGAAAATTTACAAAACGCAATTTGAACTACCTGTGAAAGAAATTTAATTAAAATACTATATTTCTTCCTATACTATAATAATTTTTTAAGATCATTGCAACTTGCATTACATGTTTATCTGCGTGATTATATAATGCTTGTATAATTGCGTATTCTGTGTGAAAGTATTTAAGATTAATTTTAAGAATACTGGTGAACCTTTGGTTGAACCTGCTTCTGGTGTCGGCTACTGTGAGCCCATTAAGTTAAGCAGTGAGTCGGAGTAATACCTGTAAATTCACCAACGAAGTTCTGGTGCTTCGTTCATTTTTCCATGTCTCTGTGTATGTTACTTAATATTTCATGTTTGAAAGTGTTGATACATTTTTCAATTGAAATGATTTCTTTCAGTATATGTTTATAATGTTCGTATTAATTTGTTAGCATATCATTTGTTATAAAAGAAAATGAGGGCGAATGAGGTGTTTCACATGCCATTGCGCCAAAGAAATAATACTTTGTAGCTACAATGAAAAACCTAATGTCATACAGAAGGAATTTTAGCATAACAATCTATTAAATAAGATAATAATATTAGTATAATCCAATAAGTGACCTATTTTTATAGGTTTCGATTCTGAAATAGCACTTGCAAATGCTTCAGTTTCAGAAGCTATTACCTCAAACTATTGTTATGAAATGTGAATTAAATTAATGCCCGTAATAACGATTATTGGAGAAGCTAAAATAACAAGTCAGCATTCGCCCTTTCTAATCTTTTTTTATTAGTTCAAAATTTAATTATTTGTAACATTGAATTTTAAAACTTTCAAGCGCCAAAGCAATAAATAAGGTTGTGAATTCACGTAAAGTATATTACGTGACGATAGCTTAGCGTGATTTATTTAATAATTTTGGAAATAAAAATAAATAACATTATAATGAAAAATCCAAGGTTCATAAGGAATGATTTGAAAACAAAGGCTTACTCACACATCATTAAGGAAGCTTCAGTTTCAGCTGAAACCTTTTGGACTAAGTTAAGATTTGGGAACGCAGAAGTATTTAATATGATCCTAGTTTAAAAATTGGCAAAGAATTTAATAATTTACTAACTTGAAACATCAAAAATAATTATTTGTGGTATACGTTACACACATTTACAACATTTGGATCAAAACGTACAGTTTACAAGCGGCAAATATAATATTTTTGCAATTTTTTTATATTGGATAAGAAAAAACACTAAAAGGTGAGTTATGATATTTTCAAAGAATTAAAAAGCATAATTTCTATATGTTCTTATTGTGTAGTAATCAAGCCCATCCAGTTAGGTTTTTGAAAGTCTCGGATCCCATTTCCAACCAGAGAAAACAGTGATGTGCTCACGCACTCATCACACAACACTCACTTATAAACGAAGATCTTAAAAGTTATATGGTTTCCGAAATACATGGGATAGGATAGTAAAATATTCAGCTTGGTTTAGAAACTTGAGTCTCATTTCCTTCACCAATTTGTCTTTTAAATGGTGATTTCTTTTGGTGTTATAATCAGGATATCCTGCTTACAATGAAAACTCATCGATTTAACTCCGGGCAAAGGTACTCATATTTCCTACTCATGAAAATAACCAATGAGTTTGAATATTTAGGAAAACCTATAAGCATGATTTTACAGATTTATATCTTATACTAAAATATATAAGTGTACGCTAATTATTGTGGTGGCTCACAAACGTACGCGACGGTAAAATTCACAAAAATTGAAAAATAATGCTTTGGTTACTCCAAATTGCTCATGAAAGCAGCAAATGTGTTTACGTATGTAGGAAAAAAATCAAGCATTATGCAAAAAAAGGAAAAATAAAAATTCTGCAAATTGCGTAATATCACAATTATATTTTCAACAAATCATTAATTAAAGAAAACTTTGATTCATAAAGTATGTGACCATTCCAGATCTTCACGCAAATATTGAAGCGATTTTCCATGCATTCAATGATAGTATGTTCAATCGTCGCAAATACTAAAAATTGGCATTCCTCCATTAGGGCAACTTTTAGATGTCTGAGAAAGTATCGAAAGCGGTACTTGGGTTGAAACAGCACAGCTGAGAGCATTCCAAAGATTTTCATTGTAATTATGGTCAGGGGCATACGATAGCTACTTCAGAAATGAAATGGCCTTATTCTTCGGGTACTCTTGAATGATGTTGGCTGGATAAAAATGGGCTTTGCCATCTATAACAGGAAATCAGATCCAACTGCTGCAACCTAGAGCCTCACAATGGGTGCAGAACTTCATCTCGATACAGCGCAGTCTTTACACAACCGTCTTTACGAATGTGCAGACCGCTGTCATATTCCCGTTTAAACTCCTCAACGTGCGCCCAAGAGCATCACAAATGTATTCTAGCAGCTAATGCTTATATATTCATGCAGATAACGCATTCATCTAATATCATCCAGGTCCTTGTTTGTTCATGTGACTTCACAGAGAAACAAATGCATTTCTAAGGCAGGCCTCCTGGAACTCGAAGCTATCGGTTCAAGATAGTGGAGGGCGTGGGACATATACCTGCTTACCTTGTAAGGTATTTATTTCTCCTGCCTTCCTAGCGTGACTTCGTGGTGTAGTGGTCAGCACGCTGAGCCGGTATTTCAGAGGTCCCTGGTTCAATTCGCGGCGAAGGTGGTTGCTATTTTTCATCTTTCCTGCTTTCAAAATATACCTAATGTCCCTACAGTGGCTCCCGAGCTAAAAAAGGGTCGTGGATGATGAATCTCCACACCCAGGATTTGGCGATTGGTTTCCCTATGAACCCCAGTCGCCCTTTAAAAGGGGATATGTAAGGTATTCCACGACCCTTTTTTAGCTCGGGAGCCACTGTAGGGACATTAGGTATATTTTGAAAGCAGGAAAGATGAAAAATAGCAACCACCTTCGCCGCGAATTGAACCAGGGACCTCTGAAATACCGGCTCAGCGTGCTGACCACTACACCACGAAGTCACGCTAGGAAGGCAGGAGAAATAAATACCTTACAAGGTAAGCAGGTATATGTCCCACGCCCTCCACTATCTTGAACCGATAGCTTCGAGTTCCAGGAGGCCTGCCTTAGAAATGCATTTGTTTCTCTGTGAAGTCACATGAACAAACAAGGACCTGGATGATATTAGATGAATGCGTTATCTGCATGAATATATAAGCATTAGCTGCTAGAATACATTTGTGATGCTCTTGGGCGCACGTTGAGGAGTTTAAACGGGAATATGACAGCGGTCTGCACATTCGTAAAGACGGTTGTGTAAAGACTGCGCTGTATCGAGATGAAGTTCTGCACCTATTGTGAGGCTCTAGGTTGCAGCAGTTGGATCTGATTTCCTGTATTTCTCCTGCCTTCCTAGTGTGCCTTCGAGGTGTAAGTGGTCAGCACACTGAGCTGGTATTTCAGAGGTCCGTGGTTCGATTTCCGGCGAAGGCATTTGCTTTTTTTTCTCTTTCATGCCTTCAGAAATATACCTAATGTCTCTAGAACCATTATTAGACTACGTGTTCTTTGTTCTCTTGAGGCTCTTACCTACTTATAATTTAATTAAGCAAATCTGGACATGTCCTTGAACGAGGCATTCAGCAATCTAAGACAGTCCATTTGAGTTACTGGCGACAGTATTTTAATCGTGCTTCTCTGGATTTGAATGGTTGGAGGAACACAACCTCTTTTTCTGGTATTCTGTCGTGCAGGTTTCCATATGAAGCTTTCGGCTGACAGCTCTGGCAGATACTGTGTTACCAAATAACTCAACAAGCAAGGATGTAACAGTTGCTCAGGTCTCTCATCGTTTCTGCTTGGCTACAATAACAATATACCGATTTGCAGAGGGGCTGGTCACTAAATTGTGGATGGATGGTTTAATTTGGTTATTAATTTATGAATGGACTTATAGATTTGTTTTGCCCAATATAATTCTCCAAACAACAGTTTGACTTGTTTGGATGTGTTTTCCCTTTCGAGGAATTACTTAACTATCAACACTAAAGAATATGGAGACAGATTTGACAGACTCTCTTGCTCCAGTAAGTCCGACAGCACGGCAGGGCTAACTCTCTGTCATTCGCCATCCTTCAGCACATTAAGCATGAATATAATAAAACATTATCCTATGAAAGTTATAAATAACCTTTATTAGTATTTAAATGAACCTTTAAAATGTTGGCGTCTTCGGCGACTACCTAATTCGCATATTTTTGGACACTCAATCGTGACTAATTATATCATACAATATTCGCATAATGCCATCTGCATCGGAGCTGATTTTGAGCCCCTGAAATTCAACTACTCTTTCAAAAACTGCTATTTCGCATTATGTGCTTAATGTTTGGATGCCAAAGTATATCATCTTTTAAACATACTCATAATAGGTTTGTACGAACATGTTTTTTTATCCAGATAAAAGGTCAATGTTTTGTCTTAAAAGTTTATATGGTTTCAATTGATACCTTAAGGAACTAAAAGTCTAATTTCATCAATAGATAAGCACACATGATAAACTAATCATTTGCATGCATATCAGTACGTCTTGAGAATTCTTGAGAATTAACAAATAAGTAGTATAAATAATACGTAACATGTAAATATTGTGGGTATTACCGAATTTGAAGGTAGTTATTGTTCATCATTAAATTGCACAGTTCTTAACTATAAACCCATTTTTAACTTCACTGAAAAAATTAACCGTCTTTTATCACTTCAAATTCATGAAGAGTAAATTATTAAAATTGCAAAGTAATTCACTGAAAATAACATTGAGATAGAATGACAGATTATCATGCACGAATGTGTGAAGTATGATAATCTTACGAAACGACTTGACAATGCCTTCAGTATAGGATATATTTTCACTTTAATTGGAAGTAGAGCAAAGATATATATTATATACAGAAAGCGAAGATCTATTAAAAATGTCAATGATTTCAGTCCGCTTTACGCATGATTTTTATTTTTAAAATATAAAAAGCGTTTTAAATTTAACCTATAGCAAGCAGTTGAAACTTCTTGAAAATATCAATGATTCAGTTCGTGTGTCTGTTCATGTATAAATTCTTAAAAAGAATTTATACATGAACAGTCACACTTGTATAAATTCTTTTTATGAATTTATTTACGCAAATTCAATCAAAAAACTTAACGTTACAGTGTAACACCTCGAAAGGTTTACCATAAAAGCTCTGAAATCTTAAATCTAACATTACTTAGATTTGTATTCACGAAGGGTTCATCCCCAAAAGTTAGCATCCCCAAAAGCCTTAAATCACTGAATAATACATATTCTGTATTTATTTTCTACATCTATTTATCAAATTGCATCTACTTATATGCACTTAATATTTACATCTATTTGCATGAGTAAAGACAGATGAAAAGATAACTGAGTAGACATTGTATTGAAAACCTCAATCCCAGTTAGCCATTTTAACACAAGTAAAATTATTCTAAATAGCTATCTATTCAATCTTTGTAAAATGCGTAGAAAGATACGTCGTAATTTCATATTTGCGAGAACCTAAAACACTTCACAAAGAAAATTCATTACATTTTTCTCCTTTTGTCCCTTTTCTTTAATTACAAAGGCTTAGTTTCGGAGGTCTCGAAAAACACATGAAAGCGCAGTTACCTCCTCTCGAAAACTTTTCGGCTTATTATTTATCTTTAATGAAATTTCTCCAAAGAATATATTTTTTTAGGTTTCCAATAATCAAAAAGAAATACCTCTATAAGAACTCAGCAAATATGTGACACCGGAATAATATTTCGAGAAACAAAAGAAATTAGTGATTCTTTTCTTTCATCTATAGCGCGAAATTAAAAACAAGGGGAAAAAAAGGAAATTCTAAGAAATGGCGTGATTCATTCCTAAATTATGGACAAGCTACTCTGCTGCTTTTAGCAAAAGGGGGGTGGAAGGAAGGAGCGAAAAAAATGAAGAAATATTGAATGAGCTTCATTATGCTGAGGCTTAATTGTGATGAAAAGTAAAAAGGTTCTCTCATCATTTGCTTAGGAAACTGAAGCTAAAAAAATCTCCCAAAAAATATCCTGTACGGTAATTATTTTACTCTTGGAAGCAACCCTTCGTGATATGTTATCCTTTGTAACTGTAGATCACTTTTTCATTAACTCCATATTTATCTATATTTTTATCCTGCTATTTATATATATATATAAACTATAATTGCTTTTACTTTTAATATTTAAATTACGACATGCATTAGCCATTTCATTCAAATATTAATTGCTTTCGTTTGCTATTTACAGAAATATATTCAAAGTATAGATTACAAATGAAAGTCATAGTTTCTTTGTCTGCCTCATTTATTGGTAATTGATGTTATATTACAAATTCGCTGAAGGGAAGGATGAAAAAAAAAAAAAACAACTTGCTTTCATTATTTCACATAATAGAGATTTGAATTGAAACATATAAATATAAAGTTGTAATTTTCTAATGATACTTGGATTTAAATGCACAGGATGGTATTCGCTAAATCAATATTTAAATAAATTCGCTAAAACATTATTTCTTACAATTCTTGTTTTTTTTTTTTTTTTTTTTTTTTTTTTTAAATTTATTACGTGCTCCGCTCTTAGGCACTACACGGAAAGGGAGGGATGCCCCGTGGAGGTCTTTTTAAGGGAAACTGGCTCGTATCGACGTTACACATGGGGAAAACCACGAAAACGCCCATGCAGCCAGCCCGTTCGCCGGGACTCGAACCCCGGAACGAACTACCAGCGTTCAGCGGCTTTTACCGCTCTGCCGCTGGTGGGCTGCAATTCTTGTTTAACACACGATTTTCCTTCTGACATTTAGTCGGTATGTATAGGTAAAGAATATTTATTTAAACACTTGTATTGCGTATTGTAAGATAAATCAACCTGGATGCTAATAGTGGTTAACGGAAACCAACTATTATCCCGAAAGGGAAATCGTCGGTCTTACTGGCGAGTTAAAGCTTGCTTTTCTGATTTTATTCTTTCCTTTCTCTCGAGTATAATATCGGTCCATCCCTATGGTGCACCCTAGGAAAAGTTATTGATGATGAGATGGCTACAAGACCAAAGGGTTTTATCATTCCCTACGAATTGCTTGTATTCGTCAAAAGTAGTTTACCCAGTGCCTCTGGCCAGTGGAGGAAACCTATTTCTCAGAAAATAATGCAATAGTTAAAATATTTTAAGTAAATATATAAGAGAAAGATATACAAATTGTTATTAAAGAAAAAAAAACTTGAGTAATAAAAATTTAACGATATAGAATAAATATGTAAAGTAAGACGTATTTTGTAATTCAATAGTAATATTATAAACCTTCAATACTGTTCTTCGGAAGTGCGTATTTAGTGTCAAAGCTCTACTATAAGCAATGGAATATTGCTATTATTTGATACATGATTTGAATACATTAAATAACGTGAAATCACAATAATTTCAAAAGAGGTTTTTGAAATATTTAACTCATCAAGACTATTTTCCAATGAACGGAGAACTGCTTTAAGGATTTTCTAACTGAATCAAATTTATTTTACGCATGAATGAGTTTTGGAAAAACTGAATCAAGTTTACCTTACACATGAAGAAAGTCACGAAAGCATTAGTTAGATAAGTATTCCAATTTCTAGGCATAAAAGCTGTAACAGACTGACAAAGTTTTGTGACTTTAGCTACTTTGTACCACTGGTGGTTATGCTTTAAGATTTTGCAGTTTTTCAGGCCATGTGATTGGTTCTTCGGTGGGTCACCTCGTAATGCCACTTGAAGTGAAATTGAAAAGTGGAAAGAGTAGGCTGTTTAGGCTTTCACCCTCAAATTTTCAAGGATATATGTCAGAAATATCTAAATTTTATGGACGTAATGTTGAATAAATGTACGAGTAGATAGAATTAAAATTCTTACAGTTGGGGGGAGGATCTTAATTCTCCAGCATAGTTCTTTATGTAAATAATAATTTTATTTTAATAATCAGCAATACATCTAATTTATGTGGAAATTATTATACATTTATTTCAGTTACAAGACATAATTTTTTACTAATTTAATATATGTTTCGGCAAATGACTACACAAATTAAAATGTATTGAAAAAAATACTCTCAAAATAAATTTTCCTTAGAGGAAATTTTAATAGATTTTTTTTGTTTCACAAATAGGAATAATTTGTATAGGATACGTAAGATGTAATTGAAGGTTAAAAATAGGTGTAATTTATATTATTGTGATCTATATGTCTTTATTTCACTATACGTAATTAAAAATTCTAAAATAAATGGACATAGTTGCGTTTTAATAATATTATTAGGAGACCACGCAAATGTGGCAAATAAAATTGTATAAATGTAGTTTTATTTTAGTGTTTCTGTTTAATTTTGAATAATTTTCTCCTTCCATGTAATGAAATCCATTTCTTTATAAATGGAACCAGAAGCACAATTATAAGTGCAAATATATCATTTAATTTTTAATCTGTTGCCAATGAATGGAATGCATTATGGTTTTTATGGAAATAAATTTAAAAGTTCCACACAAAAATTAAAATTTTACTTAATAATAGTATTTTCCCTTTTTCAAAAACATATGTTAAAGAAGCAGGTAACTCTTAATAACTTGTCCATTCTTATTGGGATATAGTCTTAGTATTATATGGATACAGCCAAACTGGTATTGCAAAGAAATTCATGCTTTCAAAAAGTACAGTAGTAAAAAGATTTATAAAAAAATTGTGCATATGGTTCAAGACTGATAAAATTTTTATTTTTTCCGAAGTCTTGCGAGAATATGTTTTGTAGACATTAGATTTCTTGTTCCCAGCTTGTTAGAAAACGAATCAATATCAAAAATAATTTTGTTACGAAACAGTATCAATATAGCTATAAAATGTCAAAAATAAGTTTGTTACAGGAACATAAGGCACAAGTCATAAGGAAACAAGACATAAGGAAAATATAAATGTTAAGAATTTCGTTTTCCTTCTCTCAAACTTTGCTGCTATAATGCATTAAGCATTGACAGAGATTTCAATTCCATTCCCTTCACCTTACAAGAAATGTTTTAACCACAAAATTATCGAAAACCAGTAAGCAGTTTAACACATTTGTGTTTGAATGCATCCAAAGAAAGTCATTTTAAGAAAGGTAATCTCACGTGGAGCTCCTTGCATTATAAGCTAACTTACCAGCATTACAAAATATAATAATAAATACTGATATAAAATATGTTATATCACACTGCGTTTAAGTAATATCTTTCTTAAAGAGCCCCCATTTATATGCATTTTGGTTTTCTCCCATTCATAATAAAACTGGTTTTGGAATAAACCATTTTAATGAACATTGTTATAAGCTTATTAATAGAAGAAAATATTATTCTTTGTAAATAACAAAGTTAAGAAAAATTCATTAATTTTAGTAATGTTTTACAGACACATCTTCACCGAGCTTTTTAACTATAAATTGTCATATATCTTTTGAACACGTTTTTATATAATTTAAGACAGATTCAAAGCCTTGTTATACAATACTACAGATAACAAGAAGTACCTTGAAAAGTACCTTTTTAATAAGTATTGCGCATTTCAAGTACCTTTTTAATAAATATTGCGCATTTCTGATATCCTCATGCAGATTTCATCATAAAGCAAATAAAACATTTTTCAATATTATTAGATGAAAGGTTGAAAGAAAATTAGCTAATTTTCCAAATTACGTCTTAAAGACATTTTATATAAACAAATGCTGAAATGTGCTTTGCTTTAATGAAATATTTTATAAAGACCAAAAGTTCTGTTTTTTAGATATTATTTTATGAAATTCGACATTCCGCTATCAAATGTCTTTTAATTGCTCTACAAATGAACTATTACTACACATGAACCACGTTTAGTAGGATTTGCCATGACAAGCAATTAGGAAGTTTAAATGCACATTGGAACTCTAGCGTCCCAATTAACTGCTAACACAACATAACTGGCTATTTCGTAATTTAAGGTAAGTGATTTCCATTTGCTTACTATGGACTAAATACGAATATACCTTAATGAAATACAGGAAATTAATTTTTTTTTCATTTATCCCATTTCATTTCAGGGGTGATTGCACAGTTAAAAGTGTAAAATACTTTCATTAGTGAAATAAAATAGAAAACACTAATTTTTTCGATAACAGTAAACTTGCATTTAATTGCTTAAAAATGCAACAGTTTTTTATTACATTAAAGAAAAGCCATGATATTAAGTTTACTTATATAAAATGCTCTTGTTTGTAATAAAGCAATTTAAACTTAAATATTGAATTAATAAATTAAACAATGAAATTAAGCTTGATTTACGTAAATATATTAAAAAACATATTTCTTCGTCCGAAATTCAAACTGAAATTTCATTACTAAGTCGGTTTAATAATTTATTTTTATACAAAGGAACACTTTTTATTGCTGGGCATTGAATAGCTGACAAACAGAGAAAAGTAGACTATGTGAAATCCATAATTCATTTTCTTTACTGCTTGTAAGCTTACATCTACAGAATCGCTTATTAAAATTAATTTCATAAGTGGGGTATTTTATGTTACTATATTAAATTTTAACACTAAATAAATCCATCACGAAAAGAAAGGGTTTCTGTGTCTTTGTCTAAAGAACAATAAAAATAACAGTCTTAAAATTACAGTAAAGCGTAACATTTTTACTAGCAAATCTTGGATTTGTACCTAGATATTCTGTGAAGAAAGTCTTTCTGTAAACTTGCTTCTAAATATGGAAAATGAAATAAAATGTAGTTTAATTGTTAAATACAAATGTGAATTATTTAGCTTTTATTCCCAGATTAAACATTCCAAATTTAGTGATTAGCTATACAAAACAAAATATTTTCTACATTTGATATCATAGTGGAAATACATATATTTCATTTAATAAATCAAGGCAACCATTCCTTAACAATATCTAAATGCCTCACAGCAAAACTAGCAATATTGTTTGAGCATGGACAGCATGATCTTTATTGGCAGAATTCTGATACTTAAAATTCGATGACTACGGATATGAAAATACATACACAGAGTGGATAAGTGAAGAAAGATTTTCTGGTTAATATAATGAAATGAGTGTTACTGTTGTTACTCGAGATTTTTAAGCAATTTTTACCAACCAATTTACAAGTCTCTTATGAAGTTGTGATTATTTATAAAGATCAATAACAAACATAAAACGAAAAAAACATTTCTGAAAGCATGCAGATTTCATGCCACACCAGAAGATTTGTTTTCTATGTTCTTGCTGAACTCGCACGTTATAAATCTGCACTTGAATTCACTCCTGCTAGCACAATTTTTGTTGTCTGTTTTTTTTTTTTTATTATTATTATTAAGCATCGCTTTCTTCGCATTTACGCAGCATAAAATTCAAGAGCATAGCCACAAAAGATTTAAACATAGCATAGCTTTAAATTTTAAAATAAAGTGTTACGCGTTGTCATTTATTTTCGTTTATATTAGATATATTATTTCTTTGAAAATTAATCGCTTTGAAACTTCTTTATAAACTAGGAGCGAAAACTAGACAATTTTTGGCAGTCAACCGCTGGAAATAGCTATCATAAAAAATAATAAATATTTATAATGTTTTAATGAGTCCAACTGTTGCAATTTCATAAAACTATTTCATAATTCTAACTGGAAATCTCATGAGAAAAATCATTTTTAAGCATCATACATCAGATTCATATATCACATACATTAAAACGTCCTATCCTAAATATCCTCTATATATAATTATTCTAAATATATATGAAATATAATTTGCAAATGAATAAGCTTTTAGAAGCACTCTTTTATTTAAAAAATCCTGTAAATATGTTTTAGCATCTTGTACAGTTTACTGAACATTATAAAAATTTCATGAACAAAATAGGGGTTTAATAATCTGAATTTTAAAATTCTGACAGAACTTAGTAGTAATTTACTAAAGAGATTAGAAAAATAAGATTAACGCAATTTAAAATTTCTGAAAATAATTTTTTTCACGAAAAATTAATGTCTGGGAAATGACTTTCACGAGTGCCAAAAATCTAGTATTTATGCATACTTTGAATAGTAAAATAAATGGATAAAATATACCGCATGTTGTTTCCGAAAAAGTACGATTTTGTGTCAAAATAATTAAGTTAAAAAAAATCTTACGCAGATAACTCTAATATATATCCTAATTTGCGCTTTCAAAAAAAGAAGAGTGCGGTTTAATATTTGTCGATCAGCGTGCTCGAGCGGGAGATATAGAACGTCTGCCCCCCCCCCGTTTTCTTTCTATTTTTGACTCACTTGTACAATCAAGAAAGCATTTTATCCGCATTCAGATATGAAGAATCATATAAATCCGAAAATTTTTCTTCCTTAGAATTTAGCTTTATTTCTCAGTACAGTTAGGAATTATGCGCTTGCCAAACATTATATTTACTGGTACCATTGTTACTGGTATTGCCTTAGCATATGTACTTCGACTCTACCTTATAATTTAAATTAATTGTACATAAAAATATATTTATAAAGTGCTTAAACGTGCTATGGAACTGTCATGCCTCGCGCTCGTTCAAACACGAGGTGGGTTCTTCTGGTGAACTTACCATAATGGGAAAATAACATTTCCGCTTTGAAATTTTGTTCACTAATTTATTACGCATACTGCACTATTGATACACCATACAACGAATACACTGTAAAATAAACTATATACAATATATATATATACAAGGCGCGCAAAAGAAATTAAAACATGTTTCAGTTCTCTATACTCCCACACGGCATGCTTGCCGGTCCAACTCCAAGTGCCCACTAGTCCAGTGTTTTCCCCAAATCAGCCTGCCTCGTCCGGTTTTTCCGGGGTAGGTCACTTCCGTTCGCCGTCTTTCATCAGGGGAAGGAACTTCACAGGAACTTTTCATCCTGACTTATTTATTATTATTTACTTCAGAAATTTATACTTACGTATAGGGATACAAGCGTACATAGTTTGATATGTTCTAATTATGTTCAGCAAAGGTTACTTTAAATTATAATCCTTTTATTTCTGTCAAATATGTACAGTTTAATACTGACATTGCTCCAGTTATTTTCACGACTTAAAGCGAAGAGTTTAAAATAAAATTAATTTCCGTTTAAGTGTTGAGAATATTACTTGTTAAATTTAAAATAAGATGACATTTTCTTATAATAAATTTTAAGTTGATGAAAGTAGGACAGAAATGGAATATGCGAATGCGAATAAAGCGTTGTTAATATAAATCATTATTTATTTCTGAAAGAAATGAATGGGTCCAATAACAGCCCTTTCACTCAATTGCACTCAATCTTCCATGACGGGATAGGCGTTAGTGTTCGGATCAAATCTGAATTTAATCATTCTAATTCGAACGAGGACCACATACCTGAATCCTTTCTTCTAACAACACTTCTCATCTCTGTCACTTAGTTGTGTGAAATTAAAACTCGACTCAGTTGAACACATCTCTGCACTTTGAATGAAGTTTGATCTCAATTTAATTAATCAGGTTCACTGTATCTGAAGATCTTTGAAAATCCCTCCATGTTTGTAATACGAGCTACTGTACAAAGTGCCTCTCAAAATGCACTTTCGCAAATCTGTTTCGCTGGAATCATCAATTAATCGTTTCGAGAGTCTTTAATCTTACTTTATTACAGTGGAAAGAGATTTAACGAGGATTTCCCTAGAATGATCAGATTAAGAGAGGAAGAGAATGAATCGAGGCGTGGCGGATGGGAATCTAATATTTACTTGATTTGTCGGATTGAGGTTAAAGTAACGGACTGGATGTTGCTTAAATTGCATAATTAAATCAAAATATAAATTTCAGTTGGCTTCCTGCAACTCATGCATAATTTATGATACATTTCTCGAAAAATTATTAAAGTGTTAAGTATACTTTTTGATAAATAAGATGAGTTGTTCTATCAGCATTTTGAAAAAGCCTTTTGCTTCTGTTTCATAAAACATATTATAATATACAGAATACTTAAGTACCTTATCAAAAAGGATAATTTCGTTAATGTTTGAATAAAATTTTTCACATTTAAGAACATTTCTTTGAAGTTAAAATATTTAAACATTTATTAAATTTTAACAAGTATGCCATGTCAAAAGTATTTGTTTTACAAATTGCAATTTTGAATTTTTATTGCTTGATATCCATAAATGCATTCAAGATACATAATATAAAACATATAATAGTAATAAATTTTTCCGTCATGTAATAGCCTCAGACGGCAATAGCAGTAATGAATTATGGTAACAAATTTCAGATTTAAGTGTTGTTTCAACAAAATTAATTATAACTAATCGCAGACATTTGATACAGTAGTTCAATATTTTTGTTATGTTTGCCACGGTTTTAGAAACATAGATGAAACGATTTGATCATTTTACTGTAAAATAACTGTTTTAGAATTTTTATGTATATAGAGAGCGATACAGAGAGCGACTGCCAGAAAATATCTGCTGTATTCACATCTTTAAATGTGGTGTTAGTCATGCACATCCGATTAAAATTTCTTACAATAAAAATTCAAGAGCGTAGTAAATGAATTCTAACTTAATAGATGGCATTGATTTTGTTAAAACATTGATACTTTTACATGATCCCCATAAACGAAAAATTCTAATAAGTGACGTATGTTTTGTGATTTAATGATTACAAAATGTCTACGAACATTTACGAGCAACATTTATGAAATAAAGTAATGCTTAAATAATAAATTAAAGGAAAGTATTGCCGCCAATTAAAAATCTAATGATGAATGTTATTTCAGCCAAGAAGAGAGAATGATTTATGATATATGAGATTCTTTTACTACGTGGTTGATACACACAATATTGACAAAGCAATGAATTCACTTCCGAAAATTTCCTCTCATTTTGAATGCAGTGTTCAAAACTTGCATTCTTGGATAAATTATTAAAGGAAATTCAATAATAACTTCTTGAAATCTTTCACTTAACGGACTCCTAAAACAACTAAGCTTCGGTGTTCACCAAACCTACTTACTACCTTCCTTATATTCATAAAACTATGTATCTTAATTATTTATTAAAATTTACAATTAGAAGTTATGGTCAGAAAGAACTTGTGAAGGAATATATTCAGCAGCCACTAGAATACCAAGCAGAGCGAGTACATTAAAAAAAAAAAAAAAAAAAAAAACGTAAACTTATCTAAATCTCCCATACTATTCGACCGATATATATATATATATATATATATGTGCCATTAAATGGGCATTTTTACACAAAAGTGGACTAGTAGTTTTCCATATTTCGCTCCTTAGATTAGGCAAGAGGTTTAAAACAATCGCTGGAGTAATTTTTTAATTAACACTCAGAATTTTAATTGATACTATTGATACTTGCTATACATTTCAAAATACTGCTTTTTTAGTCAATCTATCTCACTTTGTTTCTCATAATCTGAAATTTAGATATTTTCTGCTGATTTATTTTTATAAAGGTCTAATTTTAAATTTTCATTGTTATTTTATAAATTTTCGAAAACCTTTCAAAATTTGAACATCATCATAAATAGGCGTACTTCTAAAAAAACGCAATTTTTATTAAAATATTTCAGAGATATATTTTAATTTAAATATTAAAATATCTAGCTAGGCTTAGTAATCCAAATTCATTTTCAGTACTCTAATAATAAATAATAATAATAATTCTTATATACTGATTTAAAATTAGGTATATTTTAATTTTAAAACGTAGATTTACAGTTTTGGTAAATTTGTAAATATGTTAAAAATTTTAAGAATGTTATTTAAGGAAAATCTAACTAAATATGTAAATAGAAAATTTGCTTACATTATTAGATTATCATCAGCTTTTTTACCTACAGCTATTTTAAATGAGCAAGTTCCTTATGTTTCCCTATTTTTATCAAAATGTATTTAATGTTTGATTTTTAATTGATTATTACTTGCTGAGGTGATACAAATAGTGTAAAATAATATTAAAAGATGAGTATAACTATAATGAATTACATCATAAAAAGTGCAGTTCTCAGAACTGCTTCTACTAATAAACTTCAGAGTTTCAAAATGTAAATTTCAGAGAAATACTTTTTTCATTATACAACTTTTCCAGTTTTGACAAATTTTTTGCCTTTATTTTCCATTTAAAAAAAGAAATGCTTAAATATTTTACTATAGAATTTACTTTTACCCCATACTTCAACAATTAAAGGTTAAATATTCAATATGTTTTGCTTCTTATAAAATATTTATCCCAATAACTATGTTAAATCTTCAAAGAAATGAAAGAATTAATTCTTTGTAGAGACATTAGGATTTTTTGGAAGCTGAAGACATGAAAAATGAGTAATGCCCTCTCCGGGACTCGAACCTTGTACCTCTCGAATACGCGCCCAGTGTTATGACCATTACACCACTAAGGCCTGCCGAAAGGAGGAAGGAAATACCTTATATATTCCCCCTTTAAAGGGTGACTGGGGAGTAGGAACCCAATCGCCAAATCTTGGTGGTGAAGAATCATCATACACAACCTTTTAGTTCTAGCGCCACCATAGAGTAACTTAGAATATTTCAGTATCAGGAAACTGAGGAAATGAGCAATGCCCTCGCCTTGACTCGAACCTGGATCTCTCGAATACGCGCCGAGTGTGCTAACCATTACACCAAGAAGGCATGATAGAAGGAGGGAGAAAATACCTTAGACCTTAAGTTAATTTTTTCTCCATTATCATCATCTAAGGAGAGGAGGACTTTCAGTTTCAGATGATATTGATTTTAGATTCGCTTAGTTAGAGAACATAATTATCAATAACATTCAACGCAATTATTAACAGCGTTTTTTATTTAACGGTAAAAATTCTTCGTACAAAACAAAACCTAGAATATGGTATAACAATGTTTGCAATCAACGCAAAGAAATTTAGGCGAAAACGTTTTTTCTTGCGTTTATTAGTTTATTCTACTAGACTACCCAAATAGATCTGTACAAATTTAATAGTGTAACAAGTGATATATATATATATATA
The DNA here is from genome assembly GCF_044657685.1 of Stegodyphus dumicola. Classification (NCBI taxonomy): domain Eukaryota; kingdom Metazoa; phylum Arthropoda; class Arachnida; order Araneae; family Eresidae; genus Stegodyphus; species Stegodyphus dumicola. The sequence continues at coordinate 88,083,341 of NC_140772.1, read as the reverse complement.
TATATATATTATCCTCAACTAATATATATATATAGGTATATATATATATATATATAACCTTAATAGTTACGTTACACCTTAAGAATTAAGAATGACCGTTGGTCCGATGAAATTCTTCGCAAAGGCTACGAGTATTTCATAACGATGGCTCTATGTAATTATGTGAAATTGGATAATATATTTTGTAAAAGATATTTGTGAGCAGGAGTTCGCTTGACTGATTATACGGGAATATAATCTTCTCCAGGAAAAAAAATTGAATATGTTTGAATTTAAGAAAATTTTAGACAAAATAGGAAATGAGAAACATGGAAGCCTACTTATAACTGGAATGAAGTTTTGTCAAAAGACCACAACCCTATGCATGCATCTTTCTTCTTTTTCATATTTAGTACAATTTCAATTTTTTTCAAATAGATAGATTGCAGATAGTTTGCAGATATCCTTCATTAGAAAAAGATTATATGATTTATATTGAAAGGAATTTGTTATTCTGAAGTGACTGCGAATTTCAGAAAATAAATGAAAGAACTCACTGAGTTCTTCGATCTTGACGATGATGATTTATTGCAAAAGAAGGACAAATATGAGTATTTCTTTCTTTCAGGAACATAGCGAATGCCTGTGGCCCGCCTTTGTCAAAACTTTTGCTCGCTTTAACAATATTGGAAGAAACTGTCAAATTAATCTTATATGAGAAAGAGACAGAAATACGAATCGAAAGTAGCGGTAATTTATTAAATTGTGATATATTTTACTTTTATAGTACAAAAATGCGCACTTATTAGATGATCTCTTTACTAATAGTGTAAAAATTAACATTAACAAAAGGCAAAGAATTCAGTATCACATACATTCCAATGATTTACTGAAATATATATTTTACCTGATTTGGAGAAGTTTGTAGAGTTACTAAGGAATATATTGTGAATAAAGAGTGTTATGCAATCGTTCATGTTTGAGGTATCTTTGAGGTGTGTGCAATTCACGGAATAATATAATAATCTAATATTTTGCTTCAATTTCATTTTCGAAAACATTACTTTCGAATTTGAAATTAATAACACTATGCATGAATATGCTAGGCTAAATATTGTTCTTATATATCTATACTCACCCAGTGTGCCTTTTAGACAATCAGTTGGATATTATTCAAAATATTAAATATAATTTCGTGTAAAATAATAAATTGTTAAAACAAATGATTACGTGGAAGTTTATTTGAGAAATTCTAAGCATCAAAGTTACATCAGAATCTATATTTGTTCTTGAATGAACGTGTGGAAGATTTATGCGCATCTTCGCAGAACTATAGTAATTAAATTAATAATTGCAATCAAATAATATATATTTCCATTGTTTAATCTGTTTATGGTAAATAGCAGAAAAGCAAAAATATATAGATCTGAAGAAAGCTGTGATTTTCTAAACGTTACTCTATATTTGATAGAATAAGCTTAGGTTCAATATGCATAGGCAAATCCAAGGATATTTCATCAACCTGGAGAAGTTTGAAATGTGTAGAACAAAGTCCTCAGTTCTAAATTTGAAAGTTGGTATTACAGTTTCATCAGTCTTACGTTTTTTATACGCGTACCATTGGTGGTAGCAAGAGAAGAATAGGTGGTACGGAAAGAAACAAAATGTTTTTAACTATTAAATTTAAAAATAAAAGTACCCCAATGTCCTGTTTAATTTTGTTCTCTAACCTCTAATACTTTATGCGATCTGAGCTTTTTTCAGATTAATAGCCGCTCATAGACTTTAGCAAAATAGTCCGTTTTTATTTTCACAAGTATTATTTTATCTATATACACAAAAAAAATTGTGATAAATGATGTTCTTGTATTGAAGAGAAAATAAATATAACTTCCTATAAAAAGATAATATTTATCTCATTAACTATTTTAGAGTTGATCGATTTATTAGCATATCTACACTTTATTCGCCAACATGTCCGGACTCATATTGCTCTATTTTCAATTCGAATAATTTTTGCGTCAATTTGTTGTCTCTAATAGCAGGTATTTCTATTTGTTTTTAAAAGAACTCGTAATATGTTTTGCATTTATATATTTGTGAAAAAATAATGAAACAAACCTAGATTTTCAAAATGAAAAATGGCTAAGATTGACTAAGCAGAAAAATGACGATTCGCAGGTGATGGATCCAGGACAGTCTCCTAGGACTAAGAATATTGAAAAGAAAAAAAAATATACAAAATGTAATGAAAGTTATTCTTCATTTGGGTTTACTTGGAATGGAAATGAAATGCACCCTCAACCTCAAAATGTTGTTTGCGGTGAAACATATTTTTCCAATATGTTGTTTCCAGTCAAAGTATGAAACCATCGTTTTTTAAAAGACATCTTGAATTTAAGCATGCCAATTTAAATAATAAATCTCAAGAATATTTTAAGAGGGAATTATCAGAGTTCCAAAATAGTAAACAAATAATGAAAGCGGTTACTTCAAGCGAAAAAGCTTTGGAAGCTAGTTACCTAGTAAGCCTAAGAATTGCCAAGACTAGGGAGGCTCACGCCATTGGAGAAAACATTTTATTACCAAGACTTAAAGATTACGTTTTAACATTAAAAACATTAAAAAGTGGCTATTGAAATTAAAAAAAAACTGACATAAAAACATTGAAAATCATTCCAACAATGAAAAAGATTAAAGTTTTCACATTAAAAAGCGGCAAATGAATTTAATAATATTCCGTTATCTAATGGTATGGTAACTATGATATAGTAATACATGAAATGGCAAGTTCCATAAAAGAGACATTTATTCCACAAATAAAACAGTGAGTATTTCGCAGTGCAATTGGATGAAAGTAGTGATATAACGAACTTTATTAGTTTACAAACGTTAGTTCAGTTTAGTTTACATACGTTAGTTCAATTATTAGTTTACATCTGTTTCGAAGAAAGAAAGCGAATTGCCAAAGAGCAACAGCAAATGAAACATTCAAATAAATTGTCTTTTTATGTCTAAGAACAATGCTCCTTGGTATAATTGCATTGCCGTATGCAGTGACGGAGCTCGGGCTTTAACAGGATAACTTTCCGGTGTTACTTCTCAAATAACGAAATCGCACCTGAAACTAAACTTACTCACTGCCCCATTCATCGTGAGGCTTTGGTAACCAAACGAATCCCCGAAAACCTGAAAATCGATTTGAATCAAGCTGTGGAAATTGTTAATTTTATTGCCAGCCGAGCTTTAAATTCAAGAATATTAACGATTTTATGCCAAGAGATGGGCAGTGAACATGAAACGCTTTTGCTACATTTCGAAATAAGGTGGTTATCCAGAGGAAAAGTTTAAATCGTGTCTTTGAGTTTAATGAGATATTCAAATTTTCATCTGTGACTCAAAATTTGAATTGCAAAAAGGTTTATATAGTGAATTATTGTTGGAGCGTTCAGCATCATTAACTGATATTTTCAAAAGTTAAATGAATGAAAATTTAGTATTACTAGGACAGAATGTTAATTTGTTTAACATTAAAGATAAAATAAATACAATGATAAAAAAATCTCGAGCTAATAATCAAAGAATTGGATATTGTGTGGTCGGAGGAAGAGATCATTATGCATTACACTAGTACGTGTAAGAAAATTCAACCCAAATGTAGAGCGACTGCACTGTACAGCAATCATTCTTTACGAAATGTACAAATTTTGGCTTACAAAAATGCAACGATAATAAAGGTAAAATTAGACAAAGACAAATTAAACATCTATTCTACTCATAGGTACATGCAATTAAAATTAACAACTAAAAATTCCGAAAGCTTCCAGTTTTTTATTACGCCCAGATGGGCATTTTTTCATTTACAAACACAAACACGTTTCGAAAACATTTTAGCTAACCACCCTTTGGACTAAAAATATTTAAAAACATCATATCTTTCGAATTTCTGATAGACAATCACACGCGCTTTAGATAAAAACGTTTTAGTTCCGCGCAGTGTTTGAGTTGTTCGCTTTGAAATTGTTTCTTAATTAAAAAAAAATTTTTAACGTTTTATAAAATATGAACATATAATAAAATTAACTTGAAATTCAAAATTTCGCTTTTCAGGTTCCAATACTCCGACTACGTTATTCAAAATATAATGGCTCTAGGCATAACATACATGCATTCATGCAGTATCTTTATTAATTAATTTCTGTAAATATAATACAGGGCAATAATATTCGGTGGCAACAATTTGAAAAGTTAATCAATCCTTTCATCGATTTGACTCAAAATGCTGTTTCAAGACTAAATGTAAAAATAAGATATAAACAATGAAAAATTTTGTCATAAATTCTCAATCTTAACAACTGATATTATGAGATGAAAGCTGTATCATTCCCCCCCCCCTTAAAAACTTCGTTACTTTAGGAAGAAAACTTTTGCTGGGTGCTTCGAAGACAAACTTAAAGTTTTCCCAAAGCGTTCGTTCCATGTGCGGAGTCACACGTCTACCATACATAGAGGGAGTGTAACGAACTGTATCTCATAATAGCCAAATATCCTTTGTACCAATTTCATGACAGCAGAGTGTGAGTTGATGAACCTAAACCAGTCAGTTGCTTAATTCCTCAGCTGCACTGTAAAACAGGTTTTATGACAAGAGTATATTATCGGCGGGAAAGCAATTTCTACCGTGTTAATATTGCAGTAGCTTTACCAGCGCACCAGTCTAAAAGCATAAATTATATCTCTAAACTTTTCAATTGCGTAGAAATGTAAAAATTTAAAAAATGTAAGTTTACAAAATACAGTGAAACTTCTCGATAGGAGCATTCCTTTAAGACGACCATCTCTGGGAGTAACAAGCATTTTTGAGAACATAAAGAAACATCATTATTCAACATCACTTCTTTAAGATGGCAGCTTCTACTGAAGACCATTATCTTGTGGAACCGTATACGATCTTAGAGAGGATTTACAGTTATTCGTTAAAAATGACACACAACAGTTAGAAATTCATGAAAGTTAGCTTTTATTTCCTGTATTCTGAGTGGCAGGTATATGTTTGCAAATCTTATCATTTGAAAGATATATATATATATAATATCTCATATATAATAATTTATTTACTAAAAACATTGATTACATTATCTCCTAAGATTAATTTTAGTAGAATTATCTAAAAAGAGTTATATATATATATATATATATATAGTATATATACATATACTTCTGTGTACATATATATCATATGCATGATATATATAACATAAATAAATTTATGTTCTTTAATTTTTAATTTGTTTGCGATCTACTGGTTTAAAATAACTCTATCAACCTAAACCATTATATTTCTTTTAGTAATCATGCAGTTATAATGATGATAATCATGCTTATCAACACCGAGTTACTGATCAATAAAGCAAACACCAATTTGATTTTAACCTTTTGAGTAGTAGAGCTTTTTGGATCTGCTCATGAACCCCTGTATATAAACAGCTTCTATTAAGCATATTTTTATAATTAACTATTTTAGTTTCTGTTTTCATAAACTTCCAGTCATTATGATGATGTTTACATTAGTGAAGAAAGTAAAAAGTACTGCATTGGTAATTATATTAGTGAAAAAAGTCAAAAGTATTATATTGATATTTCAAATTTTCTCTAATCCAAGTTATGAAAAATTCTCATGGCCAGATAAAGGCGGTCATACCACTTAGAGGGTTAATCCGAAGTATCAAGAATTAGTAAACTCACGAAAACAAAGGCACTCTCTGCCTTCTTCGAGAGAAGATATTTGGAGCTTTGTGGGAAAAAATTCTCGAAGTTTAAAGCAAATCAAGATTTGTGGATCTGAAAGCAATTTTTCAAGAAATTAACTGCAAAGTGAAGTTGATTTTTGTAATAATTAAAATTTTAAACCAATCGGAATTTATCTGGTTTTAATCAAATGAGATACATTCCGATGTCTTCAAAGATCACGTGACTTATGCATAGCTAATATTACCAAACAAGGTAAATAAACTCAGAGATCATGTGACTTATGCATAGCTAGTGTACGAAAACAAGGTAGATGATCTCAGAGATTACATGACTTATTTATAGCTGATGTAAATTAATCTTCCTCTTCTTATCTTTCGGAATATATCTCATTATCAAGAATTTTAGAGTACTATGAATAAAGGGAAAAAATACAAATATTTTTCAGACTTCGAAAATCGAAAATAAAACACTTTTTTTCTTCAGTTTAAGAGTATGAAATTTTACTGAAATTTATTTCATTTAAGAAAACATAACTGATAATAATCTGAAAATTAAAGCTATTTCTCTGCATAATTAATCATAACTTAAATATTGAATTACATTTAAACGCTTTCTATAATATAAATTATAGTACTCGACTGATTCATTGTATATTATATTTAATTGACTACAGAATAAAGTTCGTAGTTATTAGATCCTGAATAGTTTTTAAAACACACGGCTATAAAAATTTAGAAAAAGAAATAGTCATGTTTTAGTGTGACCAGAAAATAATATCGAATAATATGTGACAGAAATTTGATGTCGAATTCAGAATGGCTGACATGTTTCTTTTTTAAGGACAGGGGAGGATCTAATATTTATAAAGATAAAATATAGAAGCTTACATAACCACTTTAAAAATTTTGGATTATGTATGTAATAGAAGAATGTGGAAGTAACAGAGTCGGAATGATTCAAGCAATATGTAAGTATAAATTAGGAAATTTCTTGACAAGCATTATTTTTTAACTGTAATAGAGAAGTGTATTTATTTTTAATGAGTAAATTTTATAAAAAAGCTGGATTTTCTTTAAGTGTTTTAAGAATGAATGATCATGTCTGGAATGTTCGGGTTTATCGATATTTTATTAAAAATATCCAATCGTATAAACTTAAAGGAAAAATATTTTCATAAAAAGGTCTATTGAAATTTAAGCAAAAAGACACTTACTATTTGAAAAACCAAACCCGTCTTATGATTTCATATGGGACGAGGCATCAGGGGATTTTAGTTTGATTCTATGCGATTCGATTCCCTTGCTTAAATCGACATTGAAATACACTTTGCCTTTAATTCATAGCATATGCTGTTGGATCAATAATACTTGGCAGTAAAAGCGTCTACGCACGAAGATTTCCAATTGCTGAAAGTGCTTCACTCAGCGGGGACTTTTAAAGCAACATTTCCTTGCGGGATTGCAGACCGCACGAAGAATACAGGAATACTTCATAAAGCAAAGTTTGCTTTTACGGAGGTTATTTTCTCTGTTATTTGTTTATTACATCTTCCGTTTCTATCACAGAAGAAGAGTTTCTTTTTCACACTATTGGGCCGTGTTCGAAAAATAATATGAGTTGCTTAAAAAACGTTTTTAATTCTAAAAAAAAAAGATGTAATGCCCATACAAATACGCGCTAGTAGTTTTAGAGAATATTGAGAAATATCCGAAATTGTCTAAATTATCCAAATGTACGCTTAAAATAAGATAGTAAAGATATAAAGTAAATTTAAATGACGTATACGTGTTCCGTTCATTTCCTTTTAGTTAAATATTAATAATTTTCCAGTGACTATATAGTTCATATTCCATTTTATATTGTGAATTATCCGAATATACGGAGAATGTTGCGAATTATCGGAAGTATTGTAAATTATCCGATTATTTGCTTAAAATAAGAAAGTAAAGATATAAAGTAAATTTAAATGACCTAAACGTGATGCTTTCATTCATTTTCTGGTAATTATGGACAATAATTCTTCAATGACTCTGCGATTCATATTCCATTTCATTCTGTGAATTATCCGATTATACTGAAAATACTGCGAATAATCCGATGATATGCTTAAAATAAGGAATTATAAATTTAAAATAAATTTAAATGGCAGAAATACAAAACTTTCATTTCCTTTTCAAGTAATTATTAAAAATAATTTTTCAATAACAATGCAGTTCATATTCCATTTTATACTGTAGATTCTCCGATTACATTGAGAATACTGCAAATTATCCAAAGTACTGTGAATTATCCGATTAATGCTTTAAATAAGAAAGTATAGATCTAGAATAAATTTTAATGACATAAACGTGATACTTTCACTTTCTTTATGGGTAATTATTAACAATAATTTTTCAGGGACTTATTCCATTTCTTATTCCATTTCATTCAAAAAGCATTTTAAGTTGTTAGAAAAACATTAAAATCCAACTTCAATAATTAAAGATATGGAAATTCTTGCACTTTCAATTATTGTTCAATATCGGTTTCTTTAAGTAACTTCATTTTAAAATATTGAATTCCTATAACAAGCTTTAACTGAAAAATCGAATGCGAAACTTCCGTAGGAAATGCAATTAAATTTAGCTTCCTTGACTTAACTTCTTATAAAGACTATTTTCAGGCTATAACTTTAAGCATAGGGATAAATCATTAATCTCAGCACATATCATTACTTTAAACAGTAGGGCTAGATATACTTCTGATAAATTGAATATACGTATAAAATGATTTACAAAAGTTAAAGGAATTCATAAAGTTAAAATTTAATTATGAATTCATCATTCGTTTAAGTAAATACGAAATGCAATAACTGATAGAAAATTTATCCTTAAAGATAAAGAATTAACTAAATGGAAACGAAAACACAAGAAAAGCGGTTGCACGAAAGATAAACTTCAGAAAAAGAACTTAATGATATATTAGTAATTTTAGAATCATATCTTAAAAAGTAAATTTATTTTGAAAAAATAAACGTGACTAGATTTATGGTTCTTGTGAGGGTACCCGTTCTTAATTTCATCATTTCTTTCGAAAGAAAATTTAAAGAAAAATTATGAAAATAAATTAAGCGCTGTTTAGTTCTCAGTTAGTTCAATAAATGCCTTATTTCCTTCTCGAATGTTGTTTTACACAAAAATAAGATTCAGACAAATAAAAGGCATTTTTAATGTTAAAATTATTTCAGTTATGTATACAATAGGATTCCTGTTATATATACAATAACAGTTATATATACAATATATATAATATACAATATATATAAAATAGTCAATAATAGCTGTTATATATACTGTAAGGATCTTAAGTTTTACTAACGTTTATTTTATTTTAAATCTTTACTATCACTTCTTATTTTCTACTTCCGGCCAGAATTATAAGCGTTAAGGATTTTATGCAAAGTTTGTCTGGCGAACGCCAAGTATTTAAGTGTGGCCTTTTTGCCAAGCGAGAGAGAGAAAGCAGTGAGTTCGAAGCAGGCCGCTTACCTTAGAAGTTACGCAGTTGCTATTTGCCTTCCAGGCCAGAGGTTTTAATCCTCTTGATAAATTAAACGTATTGTAGTGTTCACAGTCTCTGTGCTACATACGCTTCCTGTTATTATAAGGCCAATCTTCCACGTGTATTATTCTAAAGTTAAATTAGAGTTTAGTTTTATTTTTTATACTTTTTTACGTTAGACCCCGAGTGGAGGGTCATTGTATTCCGAAGTACGGAAGTCATTGTATATAGAGAAAAATAAAGGGTTTTGTATACCCTTCGTCTGTATCCTGTCTACTTACTACAATTAGTGAACATAGCTTTAGTAAGCTCTCTGTTCCTAGTCAGGTCCTTGTATGTTCCCGAAGAAGGTTAGAAGAAACATTGAACCTGATAATACATACAATACGATTTCAGTTATATATACAATAGGATATATATACAATAGGATATATATACAATAGGATTCCAGGAGTTGTTTTAAGATTTATTTAAAAAATAATGCTCAGCTTTACATTAACGTATATAACCGTATGTTAATATTAATTTGATGCAAACGATATATGTTTTAATATCAGCAAATCAAATTAATATGTTTAACCTACTTTATTATAAAAGGAAAAACATACTAATATATTTTAAATACTGAATGGAGCACAACTTAATTTCTTAATTTATTCGTATATTTGTTAACATGATTTTAGTAATTTAAGAGAGCTTTTCTGAGGAATGTAAAACAAATTAGTTAACGGTTTCGCTTATTTGACAATGGCAAAGCACGCTAGGGATATCTGCATAAGAGGAAGGCTGTCTTCGTGGAGGACATTCTAAAGAACACTGGATCGTATCTACTTTAAACATGGAGAAAACAACGAAAATGTCCATGCAGCCAACCTGTTCGCCTGGAATCGCCAAGTCGAACTCGCAGAGCTCAATGATTTTACCTCTAGGTCGCTGGTGCACAGGTTTGGTAAATAGAACACAAAATCACAAAAACAAAATATTGGCCTTAGAAGATGAAAAACAACTTACGTATTAAGAATCATATTTTAAAGTGTTACGAGCACTCATAATACTTTAATTAAGCATGAGATTATCATAAATTTTACGTTTATTAGCAACATTCATTTTCAGCCGAATTGGTGGAAGTAACATAAAACACAAAGTCCAAAGTCTCAAGTATGATACTTGACTTAGGTACTTGATAAAAAGTATTCCGATAAAATGCTTTTTCTCTAGATATTTCAGTTGGGATGATAATATTAAGAAGGTTAATTTCCGAAACCGTATTCAAAGGTTTCTACATTTCGGTAAAAGATAAAATATCCTAAGACGCACCCATGGCTTGAATCTAAGTCCCGTAGACAACACTTATGCAATTTAGTTCTTTCACGACGATTTGGATTTTGGTAATATACAATTAATATTATCTCTTTTGTAGTACTATTCATTTCCTAAAAATGTAGAATAAATATATAGTTTCCTTTTTTCCACTTGAAAAACTAAAACACAAAAATGGGAATATGTAACAGAACATCTCGGAGGAAAAACTGAAATATATATATATATATATATAAATTATCTTTAAACTTATCCAATTGTCAAGTATACCAATTAACGTATTTTCTTGGTAACAGAAAATAAAGGTAAAGCATAACTTAGTGTTAAGAAGAAAAAATATCAATGCGAAATTTATCACAGCAGAAAACATATTCTCACAAATGCTACTTTAAGCAAATGACATAAGAAGCTACATCTTTGCCAAAGACGAGAACATTTGGTCAAAAAAAGAAACGATATGCGATTATGGACATAACAGCTCTAGAAATTTCATTCCAAAAGCCATGGTGAAGTTGATAAATACTGTTACCAAGCAAAAAAACATCAACTGAAGTCCAGAAGCAGAGCCCGAAAAAATGCTCCTGTACAATACCTTAAGTTTCGTTTCAGAAGTTGAAAACAAGTCTGGAAATAATGTAGCTCCAAAATAATACCCTATTGTAGTGAATAATCGTCTTATAATATAGTATTTCACAGGTCTAGTATATATTTGTAAACCAGCGTTTTGACAGTATTAATGAAAAAGAAAGAAAGAAGTCAGTTTTTCTATTAAGTTAAAACAAAGATAAAACCCAAAATATCATTTTCCCCCGAGAGCAGAAAATGTCGATCAGTGCGGGAAAGTGCCTAGAATTCCACTCAATAGCTGTAGAGAGGAGAGAAAAATAAAATCTCGATAAACCGTTTACCAAAGACAACCATCCAGGAAATATAGAAAAATACGAGCGAATTCTTGAAACTCATCCATAAGGGAAATCGTTTAACACTACGGTAGATAACAAGATAGCAAAAAGGGGAAAGAAATGAATAAATGCACGCATACATTGTTGGCATTCCATAAGAAAAGCATAAGCCATTTTTTACCTCGGTAAACATCACCGCAGTGAACGTCTCCTGAGTACTGAGACTGGCTAGTGAAATGACGTTCAATCTTTCAGTTCAATCCATAGCCCCTTCAGCCTGTCAATTCCGAAACTGTAACTAATTCCTTTGGCGAATCCGAAAATCGAAAGTGTAAAAGTTAGTTATAAGTTTAGTTTTCTTAAAAGAACAGTTTAGTTTTAAACAGTGTGTACATTGTTAAACATTTATTTATAACAGTTACCACTCATTTCAGATTATTATAGAGGGAAGTATTGCATTAGATAATAAATGCGTTATCGATAAGACAGTCATGACATTTCAGAACTGTTATACAAAAAAAAACATTTTAAACATATTTTTTGCATATGATATACATGTCTTCATTTTTACAAGCTTCATATGACGAAGGTATTCCACAGGAAAGGTAACTAAGCAATCTAAATCTAAATTTCTTTCAGCATAGATATTCAGAGATAATGATTACGTTAACTATACACTTTTAAACAGCATACCTGCTGATAGAAATGCCTTTGCAGAACAGTGATTAAAGAATAAAGTGCTCTTCTTCCAAACAGTAATGTACGTATCTCACTATTGACAGGTACAGGAAGTGAAAGGCTCATCTAATCTAAACATTTTGGCAATCCTCATTTCAAGACGAATTATATAATTTTTTCGTAAATAACGAATGGATTGAGCCACCCCTATGAAGTGCATCTGCGAGTTATCGTAAATCCATCTCTGTATCTCGTGTTCAAAATATTGCCTCTGATTCAAATAAACAAAACTGTGTAAAATTTAAAACTCTGTGGAGACACTGCTATTACACTGCACCGAGTTTTCTATTCCTAATACATTTAATAAAATGTTATGCTTTCACAGAAACATTTCGATAAAACTGCACTGTCCAGTGTAATGTCTACTGAGTTGATGGATTAATCTTTACTGCTCAGTATTCTAGTAAATTCATGAAAGAGCATACACAGAGCTCATATTTTGCATGCCTTTTTTCATGATATTTTTCATGATACTGGACACATAGGGTGCCATATGTAATGCCTACATTTCCAAGAATATGTAATCATATATTCGCGGCAATCCTAATGCTTATTTTAAACGTAAGAAGTAGATTTTAAATTCAACAAGAAATTTCTCAAAGATTCAAAAATGGATATAATGATGTACCTTGTCTAGTTTTAGAAAAAAATATTCTATATTCTTTACGTCAAACATCGGAAAAAAGAAAATAACGAAAGAGTATTTTTGAGTACAGATGTTTTCATTATGTAACTGGAAGCAAGCTCGACGTTTGAGAAGGTCAGGAATTGGAATCTCGGCGAGGGCACTGAGGATTTCAATGGTTCGAAAAATTGTAAAATATGCTCTTCAACAGGCGCCCGAACTAAAACGTAGTGAATGATAATTCACCACCAATATTTAGCGATTGGATTCCCTCATACACAGCAACACTTCAAAAGGGGAAGTATATAAAGTATTTTCTCCATCCGTTCGTGATGTAACTACAAACTTGTTCTACCTGTGTTTGGGAGGTATGGAGTTCGAGTCGCAGTAAGAACATTACGGATTTTTTTTTAGTTTGCTGACATAGGCATAACCTATTAAGTCTAAAATTTCAAAAGAATTCAGTTGTTACTACAGCTAAGAGTTATACGTATTTATGGCTTTGTATCGAGACTTTATTTAGACTCAAATCTGATAGAGGAACTATTAAACCTAGTAATATTAATTTATTTTTTAATCATTTCATGTTTGCAAAGTACATACTTTCTGAGCAAACTACTTTATGAAAATTTATGTAATTTAGGTTACGAAGCATAATATTATAAACTGGATGAAAAAACATTCAATTAACTTTTACTTAGTATCCAAAAGTTAATTTTTGATTAATTCTGAAAACATCAAAATAATCTACAATTTAAATTTTGGTTTTAAGTTACAATTTTATTTTTAATAACAGAATGAGATCTAGTTTATGATGTAAAGTACCCAAAACAATATTAATAATGCTAGTTTACGTTATATAAAATCTCTTTTTTATCATTAAAACAATAATTAGTTTTTAGCATACCCCAAATGAGCCATTATATGCAATATGCAATTCTTAATGTACAAGAGGTATGTAGTTAGAAAACATAATAACGCAAATTAAAATAAATAATGTGGCAGGAATGCATTATGGTCTCTTAACACATTTTAGAGTAAATATACTTGGGATAAAAAGGTTTAAAACTGCGACTTGTAAGCCACTTTTGTTGTATATGACGAGTTGAATAATCTGATTTATAAATGTGAAACTTTATCAGCACCCCTCTTCAGCTTACTTTCGTCTTAATTTAATACAGAAGAAAAAGTTGCGGTAAATAAAATTAATCTAAACAAAAGTTAAGCCAGCAGCATTTCACGTTAAAATTATTTGTCGTAGTAAGTTAAATTTATAACATGGAAAGAGAAGTAAGCGAAGTTCTTGAACTTCAGCACGTAAACACTATAATTTTCTAATTTAATATTTTAGGTAATTTATGTAATCACCTACGTCCTACCTACTGCCTAGTCACATATTACACATTTTGGTACAGCTAACTGAATAAACATAAGATCAGGTTCCTATTACAGGTGTTCTAAATAGCCACAGATGCTATACTTTCCAAAGCTATTCCTTCCTAGCTTTAATATGCAATTCGTGTGACGATATTAAGAGGCGGTGGCAGTCATAAACTCTAGAAACTCTGATGGTTTTAATACGGTGGTACTAATCCCGTGATTTAATCATTGGATTGTAGGTATTTCGGTTATGGACTGAAATTCAAAGCCGGTTTCGCAACTCACCATTCAGTTTACGCATTAAATTTTGACGAAATGATATTAATATGGAAATACGTTTTAAGGCAAATCAACTTTCTATTCTAGTATATGAAATGATGTAATAAGTTCGATATCATATAATAATATTGGGATTTAAATAGCACTGGGAAGACATAATTATATCAATACCGGTTTGCAGAATGCTTCATGTTGATGGAGGAGGACCGAAAGTTTCGTCCTAATATTTATTATCATAAACATAAATGTAATATTCTAATAGATGGAATTCCCTGAATACGTATGTTCGCTTTGAAAATTACATCTTATGGCAAAATATTTAAAAATCACTCATTTTCAGATGATATATCTCTCCTCCTTAATAACACTTTTCTTACAAAACCTAATTTCCGCCTTCTTACGTTGACCGATATGTGACTGATATGAACCTTGTGATTATGAGAAAATATATTATTTAAGTTTAACTGCAAAAGTGTTTATGTCAATACTAACTCGGTAGTAATGAACTTAAATGTCCATTTAAATGCAACAACGCTTTGAAAGTGTTGCATAATAAGGATGTTTGAATTACATATTCATGATGTAAGTTGTTTTAATTTTCCTGTGATTAACTGCTTTATTTGCCTTTCATTCACATCAAATTAGATTTAATTTCAATGAATTTTATGCAAATAACGTAGGCAGAGATATGATGAATCACCAAACGTTATGCCCATAACCAAATGCTATTCTGGAAGAGTATCCAAAGAATGAGTAGAAGTTAATGCAATGCAACGTATAAAACAATGAACAATTGTACTCCTTTGTTACATAGAGACGTAGATCTCGTGCAAATCTAAAGTACGGTATTATTGGTCATTCTAAATTAGGTCTAAATTCATCAATGTCCTACATTAGGCTTTCTTTGCAAGTATTTTAGGAAATTAATGTTTGTAAAAATTTACAAGAAAGTTACTGCAGTAGCATATGACGGAACACACATTAACGGAAACAGTTGTATCAATGGTTGCGACGATAGACATCACTGCAGCAGCAACGCTTAAAATAATATATATATTGTTCAGTAAAAAATTGCGCAGCCTATCTAACGAAATTCTAAATCTAACGTCTAAATTTTTGTATGTGTGATTCGGTGGTATTTCTATCTAAATCAGCATTCAATCTAAAGGAATAAAAAGTAAATAAAAATTAATTGACTTTTAGAATAACAAAGCAAATTAATCCAATCTAGAATCTATTTGACATGTCATCTGCAACATTCTATTTGAATCAAACAAATCGAAAGCACATTTTTTTAGACTGCCGCGCAATCAATAGAAGATCAAAAATCAATAGAAACGTAATAATTTAGAGTTCTCTAAATTATTGCGCTTTTATTGATTTTTGCGTTGCCATTCAGATGCAGAGAAAAGTGTTCATTCAAACCGGAATCTTTGTATTATTTTATTCATACTCATTCATTCATTTTATTCATATATATATATATATACATATGTTTCTCTTGAAAGAACTCAATCAAGATGAGATGTTTTCTCTTGAAAAAACTCAATGAAGTTTCGCAGTAGTTGCATTTTCTCTCTAAGTGTTTAGATTGACACATAATATCCTCAACGCTGCAAAGAGAGATGTGAATGACAGTGTTTTAAACTTTCTTCTGTAACATAAATACTGAAGAGTTTCATTAGAAAACTCTTTATAAATTTAGTCCGTTTCAGCAAACAGAAATCAAATAGCAATGTAATAATTCACTTATTTATATTTTTCAACAATAATAATGTTTTACAAATTCTTCTCTGTTTAAAGCGAAGCAAATACATGACGTCAACGCTTATTCAAATTAATTTCATCATAAACATTCGAAACAATATATATATATATATATATATATATATATATATATATATTAAAGGACTGAAAATTAATAACATTTTATTCATTTTCAGTCCTTTAATATATTGTTGAAAAATATAAATAAGTGAATTATTACATTGCTATTTGATTTCTGTTTGCTGAAGCGGACTAAATTTATAAAGAGTTTTCTAATGAATCTCTTCAGTATTTATGTTACAGAAGAAAGTTTAAAACACTGTCATTCACTTCTCTCTTTGCAGCGTTGAGGATATTATGTGTCAATCTAAACACTTAGAGAGAAAATGTAACTACTGCGAAACTTCATTGAGTTTTTTCAAGAGAAAACATCTCTTCTTGACAGTTACATATTCGATTTATTGAAATCGGATTTGCATTAGGAAACTGTATTACCATAAAAAGCTCTTCAAGTCTGAAACGATACTTTCTCGAGTAAACCAAAAAGGAAACCTCTACTAAGTTAAAAGGCAAAAGTAAACACATCATCTTAACAACTGGTGGAGCTACGTTTTAGAGCGCTATGTTTTTATTCTGCTTCTTTTTAAAATTAGAAATTATCTCTTCAATATTTATACAACACAATAATGTTTTACAAATTCTTCTCTGTTTAAAGCGAAGCAAATACATGACGTCAACGCTTATTCAAATTAATTTCATCATAAACATTCGAAACAATATATATATATATATATATATATATATATATATATATATATATATATATATATATATATATATATATATAATTAGTTGGATACTACGTATTCCAGCTAATTGTATTATTACTAATATTGCAATCAGAAAAAATTTTAAAGTATTGATAACGCTATAAAAATACTTTTGACACTTTCTGAAAGAAATTTACTCTTAGAACACCCATAAAGGTTTACGTTTCATTTCAATTCTAAGTCCGAAACTCAATTCTATACATCTTTAACATGCATGCAAATATATATTTAAAAATCCAATAAATAAATTTAAATAAAACATGAAATACATTTTCCTTTTTATAAAAAGATTAGAAATGCTAAGAAGTTGTCAGATGCCTTCCACGACATTTATATATCCAAATGCTGCATGAGATGTTAGGAGAAAACTATCTCCTAACACAATACATTCTCATTTACTGGATTCACATGTACGTGGAATCTGCTTATCACGTTTCCAATTAACCATATCTAAAACTCAGATTTGAGCCGAAATATTACTAAAAATGGAGTTATCTAAATATCCCAGCACATATTACAAAACATTAATACCTCTGAATTTCCGAAAATTGCACATACAATGCACTATTTAAAATGTTCTTATTAAAATAAACTTAAGCATTTTCAGTTTTATCTGTAATGTAATATACTGTGAATGTAGAAAATCGCTATGAGTTCTACTTCTCTTTTCAGAGAGCAGGTTGGCAATCTTTCAGAATTTATTAACCCTGAGAGATATACTGCAAGGTTTAAACGCAAGTGCTTTATCATATTCATAGCTAAATGGCTTTTCTACAGATTCACCAATACATTTAATGCCTAAACTCTTAGAAAGAAATTATGTAACTAATTTTCACTGGATGTTTTTAATAACAAAGATATAAATTTATTTGATTTTTTAAGAATTAAATTTATTTTCCTTAGTAGCAAGGCAGAATCAATCCCTTTTGTGAAAAGCTGTAAATACCTCTACAGAAGAATTTTAAATGATACCTTTCTTCAAACAAGGTTTAAGAATATATACGGGTACTAAGAATTTATTATGTTATTGCGCGGACTAAGTACATCTACGAATTTACGTGAATCTAAACTTCAAACAAAAAGCATGATCAAGAGCTAGATGATCCCTCCTAGCGAACCTTAAAAAATAAATATCCCCTTGTTAATCACGCCTCCAGTTTTCTGTAAAACGTTTTTTTTTAAATATTTATATAAGTAATAATTTTTTGAAATAATATTTGAGAAATAAGAGAAGAATGAATGAATTTTACTTCCGATACCGTAGCATTTCAGTTCTAATCTGCCTATTCTCTAAGGATGAAGGAATAACTGGATATTCTAGACAAAAATTTCAATCTAAACAGATATATTTTTGATTTAGTATGTGTCATCGGTTCAGCGGTACATTGCCCCACCTTCAATGAAGCAAAATTCCACTTCTACGTCAGAAGGCCGATTATTATACCATAAATACTCACATTGTTGTTTTATATTGAAGATGTAGATTTCCTTACCTGTGATTCAAAGTTTTCTTTTTAAGGATTCGTCAAGATATAAATTTATTTCATAAGTAAACCGAAATTGATAGTTACAAATTATGGTTCATGAATAATTCAATCATCGTTTCTGTCACAGCTTAAAAGCTGAGTAATTTAGTAGATAATATTAACCAAGCCACTGTAAAACCTGCAGTGGAACATCACATCTTAAAAGTTCATCAAAATAATCATATTTTAAGCTAATTCTTATATGTTATTTATGGCATTCTAATTTGGCATTTTTAAGGTTATAGAATTTGCATTCTTATTTCTTAATTCATTTGAAGTTCTCATTTCGTCTAAAAATATCCAGTAATGAATCATCGAGAATAGAATTTACTCACACAAGTTTTCATGGAATTCACTCACAATTATTTCAATGGACTGTATGAATTTTTATTTTTCTTCTATTAACAGATATTACACACACTTATACGAACCTACATATTCTTACTCAGGTGGACACTCTTGCCATCCACATACATACATTTTACCAACCCGACCTACCAGCACACAATCAATATCCGCTAGCTTTCCACCTTGCTCTTTTTCACGCGTGGTTGCCAGATCACTCTAGTTAAACAATGCTTAGATCTTGGCGTCACTTCACTTCTATCTCAACAAATCAAAATTATCTACTTTATCTTCTAGTCTTGGACGTCTTTTCTTCTTGAGTCATAACAAAAACAATGGTAAGAGAGCAGGGTCTCTCGATACCACAATAATTTTTAAATCTTAGATCTTAAATAAAGGCGAGAAATATTGCGATATTATCACTCATTGAAAGAGCAAAACTACTCATATCTCTGCACCCTTACTGATATTTTTGTTTCCTTTAAACAAAGCAAAACGTAGCCTCGATTCGTTTTCTGCTAAGTGCACATTCAAGTAGACCTAATCATAATTTGATGTGTTTTCCTTACGCTTTAAAATAAATTGGCACCTATATTTTGCTCTATTGGGTGCTTCCGTTGTTGTATTACTTCCTTTATAGTTATTATTTCTGATTATAAGGCTTTCATTTCATGTGAAATATGTCTTCTTTATAACCAAGAACAGCAAGGGTCGAAAGCAGGGAAACATTTATATCTTCTTTTGTTGTTGAAAACTACACATCACTTTTCTCAAGGAGATTTAAAAGAATTCATTCACTTCATTATTATTTCATAATACGTTCTTTAAATTTGCTATTATTTAAAATAATAGCAAATTTAAAGAATTTATTTTCATTATTAGCATTTTGTAATATTTCCAGAAAACTAAATGTAATAACTATAAAAGCCAATTATCATATAGACTTGGTTTTCAGAAATCCGATGCTCATATTTGTTCCATTACATTTTCAATTATGTGTGCGAAAAACTTTCATTCACTAAGTCATAAAACAAATAAGCATAATAATATAAAAATTGTATCAGTGACCTTTCCTTTCCTTTCAGTAATCGCCAAAACTGCTTTCCTAACTGTCGCTTTAATCGGTATAGCAGTCAGCTTCACAGCGTGGAAGCACTTGAAATACACGGTGAGTTGAAAGTCCTGTCAATCAGTTTGTGGTAGATTAAGATCAGTTGAAGACCATTGTACCCATTCCCAAGTAAGTCTCATATAAAATTCGGGCTGAACTGGGAAAAGTCTTACTGTTGCTTATAAAGTGTTCAAATCTATGCTCCTCGCCACGATTAAATTCGTGGACTTGATCTCATGCCACTATAAGTCAAGTGAGATGAGTCACAGCAACAACTTACCCAAAACAATTGACATTTCCACTTGAAAGTAGTTATCTGTATGATGCTGCATATTTATTTTAAGAAAATATTTAAACGTTCAGCCAATAAATGTTTAATGTCTAAGCTACATTTCTCATATTTAATATTTCCTAGATTTAAAGAACAATATTATAATATATATAACATATTAACCATATTAAACCTCAGATTTGATTTCTCCAGCGGGATAGACTACTTATGGTAACTTGGGACAAACCGTTTGCTGCCACAGCTACTACGATTGCTAGGCCAAAAATGTATTTTTAAGCCCTCAGGAGTACTTAAATAATGGTAATATTTAAATTAAAATTTGAAATTTCCTAAATGTCAGGCTATTTGTTCTAATTAACTATTACTAAGTAAACAATAATGGTAAATTTTACACATTTATACAGAAGAATGCATACATTAAAGACGAACGGTGCTTCCAAT
Organism: Stegodyphus dumicola; assembly: GCF_044657685.1. Taxonomy (NCBI): domain Eukaryota; kingdom Metazoa; phylum Arthropoda; class Arachnida; order Araneae; family Eresidae; genus Stegodyphus; species Stegodyphus dumicola. The sequence goes on along the minus strand of NC_140772.1, from coordinate 88,062,515 downwards.
TATTAAACGTACGTATTTGACTCGTAATGTATATTTCAACCTGATATTATTGAAATACTTATATTGTTTTCCTTTACTCGTAGAAACATTTCCTTATTTAATCAGCAAATGTGAATTCCTCGGACTGCATACTTGAATGTTGTATGATGCCGCTGGTATTTTAAATATGTATCAGTTTACATCTATACAGATACACCATTTTTATAAGTGTTGCATTTCATTTAAAATTATCTTAAATTCGTATTATTTCAATTTGTTAATTTCATTTTGAGTTGCAATAGGCAATTCTGATGAAATTAGTTTTAAAATATTAACAAAATTACTTAGTGACAATGATCTCAATTTGTTGAATTTAATAGTTTCGAGAGTAAGTTCTGAGGCTTTGTAAAAAAGCAGAAATCGAGGAATTTAATAAAAATACATTTCCTTGTCTTACATTAAGGGATAACTCGACTGTTGACGAAACTTAAGTACACATTTAACTTAACTGAGAGATGTACTGAAATTTAATTTATTAAATTATGCAATTAAGTAAACTTTTTAATTTATGCAATTAAGTAAACTTAATTCGAAACCATTTTTACTTCATGCCCTATTTATCAATTACTTGATTTAATATTCTGAAAACTGAACACTATATTTCTCTCATTCGTATTCTCGCAATTTTGTCCTGGATGTGTCTTCAATAATGTAATTTCAGATACTGATTTTAGAATTTTTTTCTATCGTAATATAATATTACTAAATCTGGTATAGTTTCTAACTACGCATTTAGGTTATTTTAAGTCATAAAAAGTGAGATTTCTAAATGTAATGCAACTTAAATTCTCTTGGAAAAAATCGTAATGTCAGATAGCTTGCTTATGCTTAAACTGCTAAAACTCAATCAGTACTTTTTATTGACTTTGAGGCACACTGATTTTTATTCAATCGTAATAGTTTCCGTATCACTGGAGACAGCTGCAAAAAATCTTCTATCTTCTATCCCAGTTAAAGACAATATAACCTCTCAACTTTTTTTATAGAAATCTTCCTTTCTCGAACAACACGTCACATAATTTGTCGGGACTAGAGAAAGGAATTTAAAACGAATTTCCTTCCATTTTATGAGAATAATGCCCTGGGGTATAGGCTTTCTCCAACAAGATCAGTTAAAGGAGAATAAAACCTTTTATTATTATTATTTTTTCACTGAACGAGTGATCAAAACCGAAAGTCATTTTCAATTTGAAAAGAAAAATGATTAAAATTTTATTAGCTCGCTCTTTGTTTTATCTAGTCAAACTATTCATTATTACACTTCTGTTGTTTTTAATTAAATTGAGATTTAATTACCGATGGCACTGATTGTTTTTCTTCACTATGTCTCATAAATGAGTTCCCACTTACAGGAAACTAAATATTTTTACTAAAAATATCATTTATTAATCTTCTTAGCTGAATCAAAATCAGCTAATTACTAAAACGAATTTATTACTTCACAAACTGAGCATTCTTGGAAGTTATTATTTTTACATTTAACAGATTTGGTGTAAAACTTTATGCAGAGCTGTTATGATGAATATTAAGCAGGTCCTCATGCAGTCAAGGGACTTCATTGCGGAATTCGTTATGTGATATTTGATTACAGATGACGTAATAAGATACAATAAGCCATGACCTTACAGTAATGATCAACCGTATTAAAATTAGCATTGTCAAAAGATAAAAATATCTGATGCAGCCAGCGCACCATCCTAAGCGGCTCCATGTTATAAATAGCAATGATCTGGAAGTAAACAATTATTTCCAATTAATCATTTGTACACGAAATTTAACTTGTTTTTCCAATATACAGAAATCTTTCTAATACGTAACTTTATTTTATTAGATACAATCGGTCGCGTGCAAAAATCCTCAATTTTGAAATCGCTTTACATTTGCGTTGAATTCCTTTTGAAAGGATTATTTCCCCCAATTTTTTATTCGCTGTATATTGTTTTTTAATAAATAATATAATAAATAAAAAATACAACTAATATAAAAACAATTCGGCAATACTTAATATGATTATGATCATTATCATTTTACTGTTCAGCAAAATGACAACCGCCTTCCGCTAGTTATAAAACTGAAAATATCTGCGATATAAATTTATATATTTTTGTAATAAAATTTTAAATTTCTTATAAAACGATTCTTTTTATTGCCATTTTTGAAAATATAATTAGTTATGAGAATTAATGATAGCTAAACGAAAGGTTATCTATCGCCTATGTGTTCGTAACCTGTGCAGGGTTGCATACTGCCCGAAACACTCAAGCTAAATCGGATATTCATAATTATATTACATACCAACAAGTTTAGATTTTTATATTCATTCCTCAAGTTTTAATTGATAATACTCACAAACTTAACTGTTAATAACGATGACGCATATTTTTCCCAAAATTTTATTTCTGTTATAATGAAATACTGAACATATATTCCTTTACATTAATTTCTAAGAATTTTCCATTTAAATTTAGAAAACTACAAGATGAATTAAGTTTACATATGTAAATGCAAATATTCAGATGTCATAGAGGAAATGATGCTGTTATTTCAATTTCAGTGAAAAGGTGAGACTTAACTCCTGTAATCCAGTTACATAAACGTGCGATTTAACAACTTTCTTTCGTCATAGATTTAGCAAATGTAAGCAAAGCAGCACCCATGTGGAACCCATTTTAGACTGGTTTGGTATTTTTATGTGTAGGTATAAATTCTAAATTCACAGGGAATTCATAATTATGCACGGGAAATGATAATCGTCGTGTCAGAATGAGTGAGCTTTTCACAGAAAATTGCTTGAAAGAGATGAAATTATTTTAAAATTGAAGAATTTGATGCGGATATTAATATCATTCGCATTATCTCACTTTAAGCATTTACAAATTGCAAATTTAAAGAAAAGTATCATGATAGAGTATCTTTACCTGGAGAAAGAAAACTCTTCCATAAAAAGATACTTATGGAAGCTTAATTTTTCTGGCCGCTTACGGCAAACTCATACGAATATAATTTTATCCTGTCTCATATTTTTATATTAAGATATTTAAGGAACATGAATAATGATAATATTTATATTCATAAATAAAAGTACTGCTGCTGCATAAAGTCCTCATTTTAAATTTTACGTTTTCATAAGAAAACTTGTAGTCACCTAGAAGAGTAAAAAATATTAAAGAAATATGTGTGTTGCGTTGGTTGTTGCCAAAGAGAAATAGCTAAATTTTAAAAGCACTTTTCTTACTCTGAAAATCTTCCAAGTATTAAGACAGTGTAGTATGCAAATCATTGTAGTTCTTTACTGAGTTTTAAAAATATATTACATCAATGGAAAATTAAAGATGCTGTGTCATAAATAATAACTGATGTTTTACAGTCAAACAACTCATTTTAGTATAATTTTAGTATTTACAAACCAAGTTACTGTATTTTACAGTTGCACGTAATATAGTGAAAATACTACCCATATTAAAAGTATAAGTATCACAAATACATAAGTAATTTTATTGATACGCCATAAATTGCTTTCATCCTCAAATCTAAAACACTTTACTGATTAGGGATGGCTCAGTTACTAAATTTACCTTTGCGAAACTACAGTTCTAGTTTTATCCTTCCATCGGAATTTACGAAACGGCAGTTTGTTAGCACATTTAATTAAAAGTCCTTTTCCCCAACTTTCATATGCTCATAACCTCATACAGAGTTACCGAGGAGTTAATAATTCTCTTCGTACAAATAATGACAGAAGCAACAAAATATGTGACACTCAGAGACAGCTTCTTTGCTTTTATGACATCCTCACTGTGCTGACACGCGGCAATTATCGAGCGTATTGAGGAAAGAACTGGTATCTCTCGCTATCTATAATTGCTTTCAAGCATCCAGGCGATCTATCTGCTCAAAGTGCAGCTACGAAGAGCTTCGCTTAGTATTATAATTGGTGCATTACCATAATGTTGTTGGAAATCAAATCAATATCGCAAATAATATGATGCTCATTACGCGTTCCAGGGCTCGTGTTATGCCCACCAATACGAATGTGATGCAGCAGAAGTGATGAGAAAACTGTACTGCATATTATTCGTGCGGTAACTTAATAATTTGATAATCTCACATGCATTAAAACACTGTAATTCCCAGCTTCCAGATTTTGAGGGGTCCAGATTCAAACACGAATTATCTATGATATACCACAGAGTGTGAATGCATTTTGAAAGGCTATTTAATTACTTACAAGGGGAATTCTATAGTTCAAACACATTGCATGTTTGTTTTGAAAATCGCTGTTTACTGTTTGCAAACCTCTGTTAACATGCGATTACTCTCTCAAATTTAAGCAGCAATTAACCGGACATCAGCACTAAATATGAAAACAAAAATTTACTGTTTGTTTACTGTATAACAACGATACCAATTAAATTATGTTTAAATTAATCTATGTTTTATATGATAAATTTAATGGTTGGCAAGACATTTCCTTCGTTCGGGTTTTACCCCACTTCTGTGTTTCTAAACACTGCTGAGATTCTACATTATAAAGGTTAATTTTTTAGATACAGAAATGTATTATTTCATTGTGAATATCTATAATTTCTGGAGTATTCAGAATTCATCTTGTTCTTTCAAAAATTCTATTAAGGTAGAAAGCAACTCTTGAAAAAGTTTCTACATCAACAATTGAAAATAGTTTAATTAAAAATATTTTCTTATTATTGTTAGAGGAAAAACTAAATTAGGTTTTAAATCTAAAAGAGCTGATTCTAGATTATTAAAAATAATATATTAAATTTGTCGTTTTAGAAATAGAATATTTTATTGTATTATAAAATGCCGATAAATAACAACACTCTGGTTTTATATATATGACGTTTGCACTCCTTTTATATACATACTAAGTTAGTAAAAATTATGAAAAGATTCTTTCATAAAAATTGTACCTTTTATTTTAAAATGCTATCTCCACAAGTAAGCTTATTTGTTGAACAAATAGTGTGAAAAGGATAAAACATTCTGATTAAATATTTGCTTCCAGGTATCGCTTCCTTAAATTGGTATCGTTTCTCTTAAAATATTCATGACAAACAGAAATCACTAAGAATATTAAAAACAAACATAATTGCGTATGAAGTATATAACGTATTTCTCCCGCTTTTCTAGCGTGCCTTCGTGGTGTAGTGGTTCTGCACTCTGGGCTGGTATTCCAGAGGTCCGTGGTTCGATTCCTGTCCCGGAGAAGGCGGTTATTCATATTTCATCTTTCCTGCTTTCAAAAAATCCTAATGTCTCTTCAGTCGACCCGAACTAAAAGGGTGTTGGATGATGATTCTCCTCACCCAGGATTTGGCGATTAGGTCCCCCAAAAACCTCAGTCGCCCTTTAAAAGGGAGAGTATATAAGGTATTTCTCACGCCTTCCTAGCGTGCCTGGTTGGATCGGTATTACAGAGGTCCATGGTTCGATTCCCGGCGAAGGCGGTTGCTAATTTTTCCTTTCTCTTGCTTCCAAATAATCCTAATGTCTCTACAAGTATATTGTTAAATGTTAAGACAAAGCTTGTATAGATCACTTGCATTAACTGTAATATGAAAACGAAAATGAACTATAGCAGCTCCAAAAATGAAAACTGTTGAAACAAATAGCGAGATATAGTTCCGCAGAACCACGACACCTTAAAAACTTTCCAAGAAATAAAATTTCATCGAATTGTAAAGAATTATCGCTATCCCTGAACATACCCTCTTGGTGTAATCATTAGCATATCCAAAAAGCAATTGGAAGACTAAATTCCAGCGAAGGCATCACTTGATTTTCGATGTTTCTCTCTCAGCGTATCTAATAATTTTACAGATTTAGTAAAAAGTATACGAACTCACATATCATGGCAAATTAAAATTCTCAAGCTCAAAAAAGAACTTCAGAAATGAAAAATTGTTCAGTGACTTTAAGTAAATGTACAGCATTTGAATTCCTTTTTGTACTCAGAATATAACTTATTTCTATCTTTCATTATCCATTTTAACATAGTTTCGAGAAAGAGCAGAGCAGATGGGATTACTTTGCAAGACTTGCGTTGGTTCCGACTAATTTAGCTGTGTCAGTTACCACAAAAATAAAGTATTATGTTTATTCTGTGCAGTGAATTATCACCGTCAGAAAGGTAGCTATCAAACAGATATAGATAAAACACTTTAAGTTTATTCTACCTCACCACGTGTGCGTGATTAAATGAAAAAAAATTTACAAATGTTGCCAGCCAACCATTACCCAGTTTCAACACAAAGCTTCCTTTCAAAATGTATAATTCGAATAGAGTCTACAAGATAACTTTGAGACTTTCATATTCTATCCGTTTTTGGTGTATTAACATATATATGACATGGGCACTTCCATAAATAATACGTACGTAATACATTGCAGCACTTTATTTACAACACAAATAAATAAGCAGATATAATTCTCATAAAGCTAATAACTTAATGTTTTTTTCTGGTTTGCAGAGTAATTTATATAAGTCTTCTTCGTGGTATCCCCCTTCTTGTATTATCTCTCTGACTCTGTCGCGCAGCACTGAGTCCAAAGCGTCCGGTTAGTCTAAAATGAGCATGCGTGTCGTTTACGGCATCATAACAATAGCCTAGACCACGAGAGAATTTTGAACATACACTTACTCACCAGGATCTAACCTCAATCTAAAATAGTAGTCCCCAAACCTATGAAGCTTCTGAACTTACCGCACCCTTTTTTAATCTTACTGTGAGTTACCAACCAGAAGAAATACCAAATGTTTTAAAATAATCTTACATTTGTTTATTGCTTATAAATTTACATTTATACTAAATATGGAATCAGTTTTAATTAAACCATACATAACAAAAATAAACTAAAATATAATTGCACATAAGAAAGAAACTGAAATGTAGTTAGTAATAAATAACATATATAATAACCGATTTTCTTATCAAACTTATTAACTTTTATGACAAGAATGGAACGCTGTTTTGTCATCGATAAGTGTTTTAATGTTGGGAGAGTAGGTATTGGCTGCAATTTTAATACAGTTGTCTACGTGTTCATCAATGAGTGTGTTTCTGTATGTATGTTTTATAAATATCATGCTGAAAAATAAAATCTCTCACAGATATGTAGAGCTGAACACCGCCTTCATTATTAGACAAACCTGGACTAAAATTGGGTATCTTCTTTAGGAACCAGAGACCAAATAATTTCACATCTTGAAGAAAGATAAATAATTTTGAAAATTAATTATTTCCAACTCCATTGCAGCATTGTCTTCTTGAAAATCAAAGTACTTCATGCACAAAAGAGCCTCAGCCTCAGTCTCTATAAAACGCGATTTAACAAACTATGCATCAAGAAATTTTGGAAGATTTTGTTGAATTCACTTTTCAAATCTGAAATGTAATTTCAACGTATTGTTTGCTGTTGTAAGGAGAAGCCGACAGTATCTTTATCGTTATCTTGAAGGTGCAACTTAAGGATATTTAACTTTTCGGTGATAGCTGGGACCAAAAAGAAATCTTTCAGTCACACCGACTCTTCTAGTTCACATAAGGATTCACCTTCTTCTTTCAAAAATTCTATTAAGGCAGAAGGCAGCTCTTGAAAATGTTATAAAATTGCCTCTACTCAACCAACAAACTTCGTATAAAGCAATAGATCACCATACTGGCGATCTAGTTCTTCAGTCACTGCTCTGAACAAACGTCTCTAAACTGCATATGTTCTGACTTAATTCACTATTTTTATGGCTGTTTCCATTACTTAAAAACGTTCCACGTAGTAACTCCTGTGCATTACACAAAGGTAAGACAAATATTTTGAAAAGCTGCTGTCTTTACGACACAAGGTTACGAATCGCTTCTCTCTGCCTACCATCGTAGAATCTCCATCAGTTGCTAATCCCATCAAATTACTTATAGCAATTCTTTCAGAGTTGATAAGATCTTTAACTAAATACATCCTGTCCTGTAGTGCGTCCTGTTAATGGTATAATCTTTATCAGCTCCTCTCTTATTTCGAAACTATCAAAACACATCGTTGGAGAAATCGGCCAACTGAGTTGTATCAACTATATCAGCCGATTCGTCAAGTTGCTTGGAGAAATAGCTGCAGCGATCAATGTCAGTTTAGAGTTGTGAGGTAAACTCAACTCGTAACCTCAAACCTTCCCATTTCTGTATTTGCTGAAAGCTGTGCAGATTTAATAGCAGATATAACCTCAGTTTGATTTTTGAAACTTTTAAATAATTCATCTGCAGCTTATAAAAAGGCAGTTCATCGTCTTCCTATGGTTTCTTATTCTGTGCAATAATATTTGAAACTCGGAATATGACTCAAGTACTGCTTTATTCTTGTTTAATGTTTTAAAAAATTGATTGTTGAACATTAAGTTTATATATTTGCTGCCTTACATTTGTCTTTTCTTAGAGCAGAGTTCATTTGGAAATTCTTTTCAATCCTGCGTGAACGATTTTGGAGTGAAGTTCGACTTTCCCTTTCTTCCAAACTGATACACTTATATAGCACAGGAAACATACACATCTGTCCTTTACCTGTGTGAAAAAATAATCGGTTTCTCATTCTGAATGAAAGTGATAAGTTTTTTTGTTTTTGCTGGAACACGCCGTCGTTAGAATAGACCTAGCTTAGTACCACGCGTAAGCCAAACTACTAATGCGTAATCAAGTTAGCAAATGTCTAATACACAAACGAAAAATTTAGCGTGCACAACCTCATGCCTATGCGATCAGCTATGAGATAAAGCTGACAATAACAGTTGCGCGGGAGAAGCAAACAGTTGTCAGCTTCAGCTCAGTGGAGAAATGAAGGTTACCACCGCTTTAAAGCGATATACCGAAAATGTCCTTGCGGGCTACTAGTAGCTCACGATCCACGGTTTGGCGACCACTGTTCTAATATATTCTCAGCAAGCTAACTCTTGCACTCCTATCTGTCAATCTCTAAACCTTACAGTAAACCCACTTACCCTTCATATATGGAAAAATCAGCGAACCTGATGAAGAAAAGGCACAGTTAGGAAAGATATAAATTAAAATAATATTAGCAAAACTTAAACATAAATGTGAACTTAAACATAATGTTTTAAATTTTTCCGAAACGCTGTAAGAAAGCTTCTGTGCCCATCAGAGCCCATTTTCAGAGCTTTTCAAAGTATCATTAAATTCGTCAAAGTCACCATACTTCGGCAGACTTTATAAACAAAATTTATAATTCTTTTGTAACTAATTACACATTTTCAGTAATTATCTCCGCATAATATGGCATGCTGTCGCATAATAAGCTAATTAAGCATTTAAATGCACAGTTAATGTGCATAAATTAATATAAATAAAGTTAGAAAAATATATTTATAAATTTATTGTGAAAGACAATAAACAGATAATAAACTACAAGGCAAAATAGTCAATAATTGAAAAGAAAGAAATGAAATGCAGAAAAACAACAATAATGGCAAAAACCAATCAATAACTAAAATATTTGTAACATTTTAAATAGCACGTATTTTCAGACTGCAGTTTAAAAGGGGAAAATATGACTTAACTATTACGATATTCTTTATAAGTTACTAAAAATCTGTATTTTTGCCTTATTACATTTTTACTGCATTATATTTATTTTATTATTATCAAGTGATTACTAGCACTGATATTGAGTTCAATTTTAATGTATGTAAGGATGTTCATAATTAAAGTTCCTCTACTCAGTGCTACTCAGTTCATCGAAAAAACGTGAGAATGGCGTAATAAAGGGATGACATACAATCAGCAAAAACAAAACAAAGCAAAAGTAAAATAAAATCTGAAAGGTTTCGGATTTTAATGATTGTCCAAAATCTTTTTGTTAAGATTTTTACGAAGATAAAAATGCGTTACTGGAGAAAAATGTTTTATACCCCACAGTGTTGCCACGCTTACAAAATACGAAATAAATACTAAAAAAGTATAATGCCATTGTATGAAAATACTGAATATTTTTAATTAGGTACATCATGGATTAAATGTAGTTTTATTATTCAAATAAATCCGATTCAATAGTAAGAAACGAATATCTTAAGAACTGCTTCTATTTCTTTGAAATAGCTTAGTGTGTTAATCCACAACAAACAGATTCAGTTTGCCGAACGCCAACAACCTCAATGACAATGACAAGTGACAAAACGCATTTAATGGTGATTCGAATCAAAATCCCAGTTCGTGAGTAACTACTCTTTTGGTCTAAAGAAACAGAAGTTATTACAAATGTTACGACTAGAGAGAGCACTAATGTGAAACACTCAGAATTGCCATGAAAATGTTTTCAAAACCAAGCAGCAATTGTTATAGAACCTGTAAATGTTCAGAGATAAATTGTTTTCAGCGTGATCGCTACACATAATGATTTTAAGTTTGCAAGATCCCACCTTATTATTTAAATTATTTTATCAAATTTGCAGACACCACACCAGCTGCTACAATTTTCATATAAGCTATGGTGTTTCTCAGCAATATTCTAACTAGTAGTGTATGGTCTCAAGATTTTATTTTCTGTTAAACATCATTCCCATTCCTTTAATACGTACTAGAAGTTTCACACTTTTCTGATGAATTGTTGAGGTTGTAGATAACTCTGAATGAGGATATTAATTATGGGCACAATATATTTTTTTCGTTCCCTAATTACTAAACTAAACTAAGTGCTTTTATGCAGCTTAATAGTAAGACTCAAGGGAAACTTATGCAGTTTAATTATATACGATGATAATAAAATGAGGATTGTTATTTATATGTTCTTTTCTACTATATATTATCATTAACTTCTATGATGAATGGAAATTACTTTCTAACGATGTTAGTTTCATCAGATTTCTTTGCTTAGATAAATAGATAAGGAAGCTTTAGTATAAAGGTTAAGTATTGTATGTCGACTAGGCATCTAATACTTGAAAAGCATGTAGCAGGTTTTGTGCTAAAAAATCAGTCAATTAAATTATAGATTCAAAAAAAAATCATTCAAAGGAATCATTACCCTCCATGTTATTGTGAAAAACTCAATATACACTGAACAGTTAGATGATTATGTGAGGAAAAATCTGAAAAAGAAGGACCTGCATCGTATCTGAAGCAATATCTGACGTGCACACCACAGGACTTCCTTGCATGCTGGCTTATTAAATTATGTATATTTTTGCTGTATTTAATTCAAACTTCTTGCCTCGAATTTCATTAAAGATATATTTCTCATTTAATTAAATTAGTTCTCACTTCCTGAAAAGGCAAAAATACATAAAAACTCAAAGTATCTTCATTAAAAATTGTAAAATACAAAAAATAAATAAATAAGTAAATAAAATAAAATAAAATAAAATAATTAAATAAAAGTAAAATAAAAAATAAAACAGTAAATACAGTTAAAACATTTCACAATGAAAATCACAGTTTCTACGCAAAAACAAGAAACTCAGCCAACGGAAAGGAAGACCAATTTTTGGCACACAAAATGGAAAGTATACTCGGTGAAAAGACATGGAAGTTGGTGCACAAACTGACTTAAATCACTATTCTGTTGTAGAGACATTTGGAATTTTTTAGAAGCAGGAAAGATGAAAAATGAGGAAGCACCTTCGCCGGGAATCGAACCATGGACCTCTGGAATACCGGCCTAGCGTGCAGACAACTACACCACGAAAGCACGCTGGGAAAGCGGGAGAAATATCTTATACTGTTAAGAGCTTCAAATATAAACAGTTGGCGGCCTCGTTATGCTTCATACCTCTTAAACTTTTAAATTGTTGATAATTCTACAACCATTGCATACAGATTAACTAAAGGCATAAACACGAGCCAGCACATCGTTTAACAACAACGAATTTTAAGTAGATCATCAAGGAATACTTTACGAAATAAAGTTGCTATGTGAAACATGGAGTTGTCTGGCCGTTTGAAAATAAAATGTTATATGTTTATGGCTAAATTTATGGTTCGGTATTAATTATCAATATCACTGTTTTTTTATTATTTTATTCTCCAATAAAATGGATAAAGTTGACTAGAAGTACTCATGTACTCATGCGTTTTCATGCTTTCGTTTGAAAATATCGCATCAATCGAACTACATCTTGTGGTCGTACAGCATTTCAGATTCACAAAATAATGACGTAAGAATCATAATTATTTTTAAGAGCAGCATATGTTTAGAATTCCCGATAGTGCTAAATTTTGCCATACATTTATTTCTTCCCAGTTTATTCTCAGCTAATGATACCAATGTTTCTTAAAAAGGCATTTTTCTTTATCCTTTTAGCTTTATTTGTTGAACATCACGTTCTTTGTACTTACTCCATCAAAATTTCAACAACAAAATCACAATATGTTTAAAATGAGTAAGCATAGTACCTTTAGAATTCCCAATAGAGTGTTAAAGGGTACCATTCTTTATTTATTCGCTATAGTATTTATATTAGCTATACATTACTTTTTTAAAAATAATAAATAATGATAGCATTTCGTTATAACTCCCTTTTATTTGAAAACATTTGACACAACAGTCAAACGAATACAAAATTGTACACTGAATGACATTTAAATGCTTAGAGAGCTTTTATTTATAATGGGCTCATTATAAATTCAGAACAATTCCTAGAAAATACTTAAGGCTTATAATTGTAATGAGTCGTTATTAATCACATGCCCATTTTAATAATTAATTTCAATCACATGCCCATTTTAAGCACCAAATCTGAGATTTGGATTAACTCATAATAAATTTTTACCGTAATGTTATGTGTATTAAATAATATATTTATATGTTCATATATATTATAAATCTGCTCAGAGCTTTTAGTAAAGTGTAACTTCCGGCTCAATTCAAAATCCAAAACATTATTCCTATCGATATAAAAATCTTAATTACTAAACTAGGAAATATTTGTATTATATTTAATAGAGTTTACATAAAAAGTATTACTTTAAGTCCATTAAAACTTTTATGGGCCTTACTTAAAGTACGACTTGCGTTACATTACTCCTTGTATTAATTTACTTGTACTAACATCATATTGCACTAGTTTTAGTGCATATTACTATAGATTGAATAGTATTTCACTCACCAACAGATTTTCTTGATGAAGTAATTAATTTTGAACGTACTATAAATTAAAAATCCTTTTCCTCATAATAAATTAAACAGACCTCTTTTGGATTAAAGAATATAAAATTTAAATATTCACTTTTTTATTACCTCCTTGTATGACGTAAATGAAATACTGTAATCGCGAAAACATTCTCGTATCATATTTCCCAAAAATATCCATTTCAACTGCACGAAACCATTTAAACGATGTTTCTGCATTCTATCTGTGTATACGAACAGAATAAAAGACTGTTTTAGCCAAAACGGATTGTAATATTAATTTAAAATGGACTCAGAATATTTTTTTTTCTTGACGTCTCTAAGTACTCACATACTTACCTATCTCGCCTAAATCAAGAACGAGTAGTCGTAGAATGTTGAAATTATGTATATGGGACTGCTATAACATGTAGTTGTGCATCTCCCTTTTTCGTTGCAATCGGCTGCATGAAACATATATATATATATATATATGTAATCATATATATAGATGTAATCATATATGTATATGGTTACACTCATATATATATATATATGATTACATACACACACATATATATATATATGATTACATATATATATATATATTCTCTGTTACTTAGCTCGATGAGCTTAATTGTTTTATTCTAATGTGTTGGTAAATTGTGTATTTTTTACTTAAATTGTGGTTTTTACTTTTTATTGTGTATTTTAAAAGTGACTGAATTATGTGGCTGTTATGTTTTGGTTAAGGTTTCCATGTCTTTGAGTTAATCTGCATGCAATCGCCACTTAAATTGTTGTAGAATTGCCAACAATTTCAGTGGCGAGTTAAACCCAACGAACGATCATTTTTTACATTTGAAACTCAATGTCATGTCATGTTAAATGTTCAGTTGCCAATAGGGACCCAAAATTAATATTCATTTTTGTGCCTTCTTGACCTCTCGCCGAATTGCTTGTTTTTGCATTGAAACTCTAATTTTAATTGTAACTTTTTTAAAGGTTTTAACTCTATTTGGTGTTTTATGTTTTTCTGTATTTAATCATTTTTAATGAAGATGTTTGGAGTTTTTATGTATTTTTGCTTTCCGGCAAATTGTGAACTGAATTAATTGAATACGAAATATATCTGTAATAAATTCGATGAAATAAGTTTAAATGAAATGCAGCAAAAAATCTCTATAATTTAAAAGGCCATAAAAGGAAGTCATCGGTGTCCACATCAGATTTGTTTTGTTATTTTCTTGAAATTAAAGTTTAGTTTCTAAATCATTAATATAATTTATAACTTAGCCGCATCTCTTGATGGAATGACAAAATAATTTTGTTTATTTATGTGCTATTTGTAATCTCTGAACGAAACGTTTGTGGAAAGATTCCATACTAATTTATTTCAATAATAATAATTCTCTCGTTCTAAGCAGTATAATTGGTGTTTTTGGTCACAAAATTTCGAACCTCAACCAATATAATGTTTACTCAGCAAACCTCTAAGCCTTTATCATAAATTTGCAAGCTGTGCTAACACTGTTAGATTTATTTCCTGATCTAAACAACTTGGTATGCATACAGAAACGCCCTAACTGAATTAATTTATTCCCGGGAAATGAGTATAAGTGTATTCAATGCGTTATTAGGAGCGTAAAGTTATATTCTGCTTTGGAATCTGAAAAGCTACCTCTGGGGTGGAAATGAAATATATACCTCATTTAAAATATCAAATTATGGAAGCGAATTACTAGCAATCAAATTGAAAAATTATGTTTCATAATGCACAAATAGAATAATAATACCATTTTGATGCAGACTTGCGTTAGTTTCGTCATCAAACCAAATGCATATTTATATACCTGAATAAAAAATTAGAATAAGAAAATTTTGATATATATTTCAGTACTATGTCGAGACCAAGAAATCGGGAAGTTTGTTGATTATAGAAAAACATATTTAAATCCTTCGACACGCTCTTGGTTTCAGGTGAAACAAATCATTGCGAATATACAATTATGTATTTATTTCATGTAATATTAAATCCTCTCTCTTAACATTGCGTAAAGAGTCGAAAAATAGCAGTGGGTATATGTTAGTAAAAAGAGCAAAAACTGCCAAAAGTGATATTTGTCATGTTGTGGACGATGCATTTATTTTTGGCTGTTAGCTAAATATAAATTATACCTAATTTAACTTTTCACCACTTTAATTTAGCTGATGAATGAGTCTTTGGATAGGAAATTAAAACCCCGTGAGCAAAACAGACGTCACCCCTTTCCGTTTTTAAAAATATACGCAATTAACTTGACGATGGTTATTTACACTTGGCATGTTAGTATTTCGTATTATTTTTCGGTTCTTATCGAGCTTTTGCTGAAACTTAGATATGCAAGAGAACTTAAAATAAATAAAAATTAAATTAAAAAAATATCTGACAAAAGTTCAAAGAGAGGTAGAGAGTAACCAAAATAGGCAAATTTTATGATGAAATGTGTGATCTGAAATAGTGCGTTAAAGTGGTACAAGATGCTGTTGAGCGGTATAATAAAATCATTCTGCTGGGGTGAATCATTATTCCGCTTTAGGATGTGAGAGGTATGCATGGATACATGATCGCAGAGCTCACTGACAGAACGTTGTCTATGGGACGGAAATGAAACAACTGTGCAAAACAAGTACTCAGAAAACGTTCTGCGTACTTTTGAGTAGTTGCTAAGTTTGTATTGAAAATCTTTCTGTTCGCTTTTGATTTGAAATATTGTCTCAACGGTTTAACCTTTTGAAGACGGGATGGCCATTATAGCGGCCATAGAGTATCCTCTCTTTGAAAAGACGGGATTGTCCACTTTAGTGGCCATGTATTTTTCAACCAATTTTCCAGGCTGAAAAATGGGTTGAAATGTCAAATTTGACGTCCCTAAAGTTTTAACCACTTATCTCTTTCAAAGGTCTTTTGCGACATAGATGCACCCCTCTGAGAATCCATTAAACTACACACAAGAATCTTTGTTGCAAATCGGAGGTAATTTCTTAAATCGGGGAAAGCATTCGGTTCAAGATTCCCCGTCTTTTGGTAGCTTTTACTGCTACCAAAGCCCCGACCACAAAAGGTTAAACCCTATTTAAAGAAAGTTTGTTTTGTGAAATAAATATTTAGCGTAACTGCTTGAAATGATACTATTTTTCGCTGTATGCGAATTAGAAATCAATTAGAAATTATGAATTAGAAATCATGCTCAAGTGAGTCATGTAATATTTTACAATTAGGACATATAACACTTTACATTTATTTTACAATTAGGTCACTAAATAATACATAATTTACATTTGGATATTATTTAGTAGGCATTATTTGCTGAACAATTAGGTCTTTTCTTTTTCAAATAACTACACAATCCGCCATTTGGAATTAATGTACAATAAAATATTGGTATAGCATTTTTTTCCTCTACAACTTGTTTTCTGGCTTTAAAAAGGTCAATTCAAAAAAGATTTTATATTCTACATTTAGGAAAATAATGCGTAAGCCTCCAGTTCTCATTACTTTTAATTTTCGTAAAATTGTTTATTTTTAAACCGGCAACAATACATATGTTTTAAATTCTGAAATGCTTTTAACAAAAACCAAAACGCACAGTTTAACAAAATGCATTTTAAGAAAACATTTCCGCATCAACAGCTATGGCACTTAAATAGGAAATTTCACTAAAATGCTGATGATAGCTTATTTTCAGTAATAATTTAGTTTTAGCGTTTATTATATTTGAGGGGGAAAACTGAGAAATCTATCATATTCTTCATAATAAGTAGCAAAATTTATTTTTGTGCACTAATTTTGCACCAATTTCAATAAAAATGATTATCAACATTTTAGGACATGCACAATCCTAAGTCGTTAAGAGAAAAAAACATTCTCATTTAAATTCTATCATCAAATTTCTTTATCAAACAGGATTTTAATAAGTTATCACTAATGATTCACAACGAGCTTCATCTCGTTGTCATAATGACTCACAAAGAGTTTCATCTTGTTTTGAGTCATTATTGACCCCATAACGCAAATTATGTTTTGATGTTGCTGAGAGCACCTTCGAGATCCCCAGAATTTTCATAAACATTAATATTGCATATCCCACACCCAAAACAAAAAGTCTGAAAACTTTCAGGTTTTATATTACACCTAAAGGAGCATAATTTTTCATTTACACACGCGCATACACGTTTCGAGAGCATTTAAGCTTAACGCCCTTTTGGGCTAAGATATTTAAAAGCAGCATATCTTTAAAATTTACGATAGAGAGTCTCGCGCCTTGGAGGTAAAAATGTTTTATCCCGCATAGTGTTGCTATTGCTAGCTTTGAAATGGCTGAGTTTGTTAATTAAAATTTATTTAATGTTCGACAAAATATGAAATAGATATAGGGTTCCTCACCTTTATCTACTTACTAAGTGTTGAGGCACCTAGTGAACAGCTAAGCAAATAATCGCCTAAGTTCAAGAACAGAAACTTAAACTCAAAAAGGGTCAATTACCTTTTATTGCTCAAAGTAAAAATTCCCATACGGCTCAGGATACTTTTTCAGAGCATATAACAAAGCCTCCACTTGGGGATTAAACTCAAAAATATAAGAAATAAGAACTAACTAAAGATATTTTTTCGATGCTAACACAAATTCTAAACTACTTGGCTCGTAATATTAAATTAGCTAGCCAACCAATGTGAAGGGTACGTAAGACGGCGTAGTAGCAGTTAGAGAGACGTAGCCAAAAGACAAAACGCGCGCTATTCGGGAATCCTAATTTTCACTCTCGAAGTTAGTGGAACTTTAACTTAACTACAACTCTGCTTCTAAATTGCATTTAACGCGATTCTAAAAACTCATTCTGGTAAGGAATTGTAAGCTGAAGCTATAAGAGATAGGAAAATGATATAAACTTGAAATAACTGTTATAAAATTAGGATATACCCTACACAGATAATAACAAATTCGAAATTTAAATTTCTGGCTTCCAGATGCCTATATTCGGTGAAGAACTACTTTATTCAAAATTAGATGGCTCTAGGTACCATTGTTTTTTCACAATTCGAGAAACATTCATATATTTATGCAGATTATTCATTATTTAATTTAAGTATATTATAGGGCAATAATATTTGGTGACAAAAATTTGAAGTGATTCAACGCTTTTAGTGATTCGACTCAATATGCCGTTTCAAGTCTAATAACCCTTCTTGGCTAATGCACGTTTCTGCTTAAAAAAAGCATTGTTAAATCTTTCGGTTTCTGGTTATTATTTGCAGTTTTAAGCAGTTGAATTGCGTTAATCGTGATTATTTTAGCTCAATTTTAATTCACTATATATTTCTTTAATTTTGAAATTTATAGAAATTTAGGGATGAGTTACAATTTGTCTTCTTTATCATGTCATTCAATCGTTTAAGGCTAGGTCTTTAGTGCACATTAGTACATGAATTCATAATAAAGTACCGACTTCCTTTACATGCTCTTTTAGAGTAGTTATTAGTATGTTCTAAGATAACAGTTAGAAAACCAAGAATCAGTTTGACACTTCAGTACTCACAAAACATTTAGTCACGTTACATAAAAAGTATATATTAGATTAAGACACAATAACATGCCGAATAAGTACTAATTCATAAGTCCAACAACAAAAATCAGCGTTAATTTTCAAAATTTTCACAGGACTAGGTTCGATGGTTTTACCGAACCACCATCCTCAGCTGCATTGCTATTGCGGAATTAACAACAGAGCAATTTCTAATATGGTGTTGCCATTTTATGGAATACAAAGCGAGGAAATAAGTAACATAAATTCCATTAGTGTTATTATGATCGTAATTGGCAGTGTATGGACATAATTAAGGGGATAATGCAAGTCTCAGAAATAAGTTTAACGAATTAAACTCAACATTTATATAAGATATATAAATGCAATACTTTACATAAAACAAGTTCCAAAACTGTTCTTGTTTTCACTTTCATTAAATTTATTTCTTAACTTAATTTGAATTTCTGCAAAAGTTAAGAGCTTCCACTTTATATTAGCCATGAAACAAGCCTAAAATATGAAGCGATGCAGATTAATTTTACTTCTAAAACGAAAAAAAAAAAAAAAAAAAGATACAAATAAAATGAAAGCGGTATATTTTATTATCATTTTCTGCCTTAAGCTCTGAACATATTGCAAAACACCCTGAATTCCTTTTTTAACATTTCAAAGTGTCCTCCTTTTATAAAGTATAAACTTTTCGAAGTAAACTCTTTTTCTCAATTCAGAATTTTAATATGCATCCGCAGGAGATTGAGACTTAATAAAATAAACAATGAATAAATTGCAATGGTATTCTATATGATAATGAGGATTACTAAACCTACCTGTTTAACAGCCGACAAAGTAAACTTTCGATATATTTGGAGGAAAAAAATAGTCAATAATTTTACTAGGAAGATTAAAAAGTTTCTTTTTTTATTTGGTCTATTTTTCGTTTTCTCATCTGTTTCTCACTCCTAAAGATAAACATTATGTTTATTTTTTTTTATTTTTTTTTATTTTTTTTTTTTTTGTCTTTCTAAAACTGTTCACATTTTATACTTTTTTAATATCCGAAGCTATCTTATAAACACTTTCATCGGACAATTTAACTTTCCTTAGAAAGGCCCGAGCAAAAAAGATAAAAAGAGTAAAACGCGGTTAGGTACATTCTTTTAAATGAAATTTTCTGTAAAAAGAATTAGTTTTTTTTTTTTTTTTTTTGTTTGTTTGTTTGTTTTTGTTTGTTTGTTTGTTTGTTTTTGTTTTCTAGTTGCTGCTGTTGTGCATTAAGAATACCGTTATTACTTGAATAAACGGCAGCAACAACATCGTCTTGTAGTATTTTGCCGCATCTTTCAGAATTGGATAATTTTTCTAGATCTAATCTTTTCGGAGATCAAAAGATTTTTATTATATCTCCAATTTTGTGGTTTTTAAAATTGCTCATTGAGTAAAAAATTACATGTAAAAGATTTACATTTAGAAAGAAGAATTTAGATCAATATATTATATTTTTTTTTCATTTAAATGTTATTGGGAACTTATTAGCCTGTTGTTAATTATACGCATCTAAAGCGAAAAAGGAGAGAATTATAGACTGAAATAATACCTTAGCAATTAGCTATAAATGAATATTTAGAACTTAGCCATCAACTAATAAGTACAAATCGATAAATTAATTTATATTTTCAGTCAAAAAAGTGTAAAAAGTAATATGTTAAATATTTTCATCCAGTCTCACAACTCCAAAACTATCGTCGAGTCGCACCACTGTTGTTCGAGACCGCAGGTTAAAAATTTTTGAACATTTGCTGTAAATTCAACTAGTATCTATATTACATAATTACTTGACAGAAATCATAAGTATCACGTATCTTTGTTAGTAAGCTTCCGATTCTCCAAAACAGGGTTTCTTAAACGTTTTTTAGTCGCGACCCCTTTTTATCAGTGAGAGTTTTTCGCGACCCACAGGACCCCATAATATTTACAAAAATTTTGTGGGACAGCAGAAGTATTGCTCAAATCCGACACATGCGTGAGTGAAACTGTCCAGTTTTTCATTTGCACTGTAATATACTATTGCAGTTTTAGGTCATTAACTTTAATTTCTAATTTTAAGACATAGAACAATGTGAAAATTTTAAGTAAGTAACAGACGAAATGAGAGCGTCGCGTGCAAAGCAAGGAAAATGAACGTTTATATTATAAAAAGAATGTTTCGAAACGTTTTCGTTTTTTCTTTGTCTGTATTGTCTTATCTTTATCTATTTTGAGATACATTGTGTAAAAATATTTGGTAATTGTAAAATTATTATAATACGTTAAATAAATATCAAAACTGTTAAAAATTTTGGCGACCCCCTTGGGGATCGCGACCCACAGTTTAAGAAACCCTGCTCTAACAGACAAAAGAAGCGAATGCAATGAGAATGGGAGAATTAAAACATGGAGGATAAATCCAACTTTAAAAGTTGTATATACATTTTGAGACAGATTAAACGAGATGAGATTAAACTGAATTAAATAGCAAATAAATAATATTAATAAAGAATTAAGGTAATTCAATTAAAATATAACTCAAACTGTGAGCAACAATGAGCAGCAAAATCAAGAAATCAAATCGACTCAGAAAAAAAAATAATAATCAAAAACTTCGTTATACCCTAAGTGTAAGGGTAAAAGCTTTATTGCATCAATGGCATACACATTTGCTTTTTCTAATATATATATCCCCCGTTCACATCTGAGCTATTGTTAGCTGAAAATCCAACTTTTATTGAATAAAAACATAAATATAATCCAGAAGCTATCGGATGTTTCAATTACATAGGCTACCTTTTTGAAAACCACAATTTTAGTTTGTCTATTACTTAAAAATAATAATTACTTTGATACCTTTTTTTCGAAATCAGAAAGCAAATTTCATAAAACATCTTCTGACTGATGATCCATTCCTTCTGCGGGAATGTTTATCGTACTGCAGTTTACCTCTTCTTGGTTCATGAACTATTATATACGTTAAGGCAAAACATTTCAAGTATATAATTTAGTTAAGTCATGCATAGTAATATTTAACTTTGATTACATGGAAAATAAATTTACCCTGTGGGTCTGTATTTCTATTTTTGATCAGACTGTATTCAGAAAAATTCTATATTCTCATATTCAAACTTCATTTAATAATATATTTCTTTGATGATTTTGTTCATCATTAAAATGATAAGTTTATAAAAGAAAGTAATATATTTTTCAAAGGAAAGGACTATGCTTCTGAAACTTGAAGCTAAACAGAAAACGTCTTTTTATTTAACATAAAACTAACCATTTACTTATAATCAACTGCTTTACATTATAGAATAGTTAAAATGATTACAGTTCAACAAATATATAGATGCTAGTTTCGTAAAATAAAGGTGACAGAAATACCCATTTAAGACATTGTAAATATGTACATTTAAAAATATATTCTTTAGCAATATTTTTAATAATTAATACTATTACAGATATGAGAGTTTTGCATAGTCAGAGGAAAGAAATACTTAACGAACGTAACACATTTTTTCCTCATATAGCTTCTCTGATAAAAATAATTATGCTGTTACAGGAAAATATTCTTAAACTTTTGTTCAATTTAACAATAAAACTGTAAAAAATTTTACATACGGTATGAAATATTTCGTAACATATACGTAAAGTAATTATAAACTTTATCCAAGGCAAATTTTAAACATATCTTAGAGATTCAAACATTTTTTATATTTATTTTTAATTTTTAAAATGGTTTAGCAGTTAATGAAGCATTATTTCTATTCAAAATGTTTTCTACTCTATTATTTATATTAGCTTTTTTTTTCTATATTTATATTTCTGAAAAGTTGTAGGATATAACATTAAATGCAAAATTGCTTCCGGTGTACTATTCCATATGTAAACTAATGGATGCTGAAAATTTTGATATACATAAGAATTTTTATGTCTTTGATTTTGATTTCATGCACATTTTAAGCACTGAAATTTAAGATTATAGATTTCATATGAGTGGTCATGCAGTTTCGTTTGTTTTAATTTTGTTAAATAAATATAATTGCTTTAATTTTGCTAATCAATTCAAATATAAAATTATAAATAAGGATACATGGAAGAAACTGCTACAATATAACCTTACTTTTTACTCGTGAGATATATAATAATATTTTTAATTAAAATTAGTTTTATAGCGTTAATTTTCAATTATTTAGTTATTTTCTTGTTCAAGCAGCTACTGCATAAAGCTTCAGAAACACCTGAAATTTACACATTACAGATTGAGCGGTTAGATTTTGTTAATTCTGTGGACTAAGAGAAGTGGCAGATTTAAAACGGAGATGTCATTTAAGGAATGGCCCAAATATGCTAGTAATCGTAACCGATGCGCAGTGTTTAGTACATATGTCTCAATATAACGTACGCAAAACAATACAAAACAACTCAAACAGTTGTGAGCCTTGTCTACTATGGATTAACGCCCTTCTGAAGATCAGCAAATCGTTGTAGTATCCAGGTGGAAACGACAAGCGACCTCCACAAGCTCTACATGTATGGTTGTAAGCGTTATTAAGCAAGGCTATATCTGCCAGCACCTTACGCCGAAGGCTTCACTTGAAAGGAATGCATGCTCGAGTACCAAGTGTTTGTATTCCACTAACAGCTAAATCTAGAGGGCCAGAATTAAAGTGGTGCCATCAATATATTAGGCAGACTATCTCAGATTGACACAACGGCCTGTCCGGGGACGAGTTCAGATTCGCCTTGGAAACAGATGATCAGCGTGTAAAGTTCTAGAGAGCACGAGGAATACGGATCAGGCCCAGAACATCAACGAACATCATACATTTAGAGATGGCAGCATCATGGTGTCGACTGGAATTTTAATGGGATAATGCCTGTTTCTATTAAGCCAGTGTCATTAATGAACACCTGGTAAGTAAGGACATTTTTCATACAGAGAAACCTCCGTATTTTCCAGATTGTAATCCTTTTACAAGCCTGCAGATGTCCTCGGACGTGTTCTCATGTTTACATCCTCCAGCGTCTCAGACATTTGACATTTAGAAAGTGCCCTAATGCAAGATTGTCCACTGTTAGCATTTGCGATGGTTGATCGTTACAATGAAGACATGGCAAGTCGCTGTAAAATTTGTGTGAAGGTCCGGAGTGGGCACACATATCTTATTAATAAATATTCTGATTGTTTGTTTTTGATTTCAAACATTAAGATAATAATGATCGAAATGTGATATTGCTATATAATTTATGAAAATTAAATACTGTTTTCATCGTCTTACATAACATTTGTTTCACTCATGTATAAACACATTTGAGTAATCTGGTGTAAATCAATGCTTATGTTTCAATTTTTGCTGAATTTTACAACATCGAGTGCTAAATGTTTGGAAGCTAGTGTATTTTGGGAGTGCCAGTGTATTTTAAGTCTCAAATTTAAAGTAAGATGTCCTTAAAGCATATTTTGGAACGATGCCAGAACGATAATGAGAAATAGATGTATAAGAAATAATTGCCTTCATTGAAAAAATGTGAAAATGGACATTTTCAAATTGTAAATTTTATGAAAACAAATAAGTATTTTTCCGTGCTATAATGCTTTTAAATTTTAGACGATTCTGTTAGTGTATTTCAGAAGTATTCCTTTCAAGTATGTGTCATATTTATCTTTTATTATTGTATCTGGTTTAATTCTAAACTTCACGCCTAGTTCGTAATTAGGCTCTAACCAAACCTTTAGAATGTTGGAGAATAACTGATACAATATTATTCACATCCCTTCACAACACTCATATTTATGTAGGTCTTTAAAATGCGCTTGAGAATGCAAGTATGTTTGGTATTAATCAAGCTGATGACAGTGGAAGAATATTATGAATACAGTCTAAATCAATTAAAGAAAACCAGGGAACAGAAGAATTTTTCTTTTTTCTAAACACTATTCGTTTTATGCCTAATAAGTCAAACTTGCATGAGAATATATATGGAATGAGTCATGTGTAATCAGTTTAAATTTCACAATTTTTCTCAAAGAATGCACATAAATAAAAACCATTATGGATTTTGTTCATCACAACAGTAATCTCATTAGATTTTCTCATCTTAAATAAGTCAATAGACTTATTTAAGATGAGAAAAAACGCGTCAGTTGATTTTTTAACTGCATCTTCTCAAGCCTGTAAAAATACTTTCAATTTATGAAAATATAAATAATAACCAAAAACTAATGCTAATTCTTCTGAATTAAATCTAATTATCCGAATAAATAAATACATACATTTGAAATCAAATTATCTGTTTAAAATAATTAGTTTATTCTTTGATTTGAGTAAATATTTCAAAGTATATACCACATTAATTAAGAAATTCCATTAAACAAATATCAAATTAATCCTCAGTTGAAAAATTTTCAATTTTCTTAAAATTTTATTTTTGGCATTTTTCTCGTAACAAAGTAATTGTTTACTTTCATAAGTCTGAATTAACTTCTTTGCATTGAAAACTAATTTAAGAAATGATATCTGTTTACCAGCATTTCTAAAATTTTAATTATGATCCTGCAGATCTGAAGGGATTTCAGCTAAATCCATGAGTTCATAATGACCAAGCAGTAATAAGCGCCTATCGTTGGTCGAGAAGCTGAGCGCCTTTGACTTTATCAGAGTCCAAGGCTACGATAGTTCACTTTTCAACAACCATGCAAAAATGGCGGCTTTTTTTCCCTTAAATAAAATTTATTTATTTCTTTAGTTTACAGAACATGCATTCCAAGGCAAACATTAAAAAAATAAAATTTCGGTAACACTAATTTTGCTTGGCTCCAATTAATCAAATGCAGCACCTACATATAGTATTTCTTTCCTTACATCAAATGGCCGTGTGGACTTAACATCTGGCTTTTCTTGTTAGAATTGCAAAACTTTTTTTAAAACTACGTATATCTAATATGAACCCATTAAAGGGAATTTGAAAAAGGTGTTTTGAAATATCAAAGGTAGGTGTCAAATTGTTTGGCCTATCACAAAATACGAGCGAATAGCTTTATACAGGCAGCGATCCCATATTTCAAAACCTCAGAGGGACTAGAAAGAGTTAATTAAACTCTGCCACCGCATCTAAGGAGTAATCCAGCCTGCCAGCAACATGCCAGCCTGCTCGCTGATAAAACACTCAAAAACCCACTCCATTCTCAAAACCCTTGTCTTGACAGCTACTCTAGTAAAAGGCAAAAAAGGAAAACAACAATAAAAAGGCATCAAAGCGGGGAGATTCGCATCTTTACTTCTTCTTCCGTCATCTGATGACCCGGTGGATACACAACCCACTTTCACCCATCCCCACCCAGAGGACAAAAAAGAAAAATAGAAAAGAAAAGGAATCAAACTAGACAGAGAAGCTGTTTAGGTAGAGATCAGTTTGAAGCTCCGGATGATTGCTTAGATAGGATTTTTCTTAGTTTTCTTGCAGAGCTGTGTTTTCTTTAGATCCGTTCCGACTGATTACATGGCATACCCATGGGGTACTGATGGCATTCTGCTCATTAAAGTAGTTGAGGAAAATGCTAGATTCTCCGCAGATAGATACACATTTTTTTCAGGAGACCAATTGGTAACTGATAATAGAAAAGCCTGTCTCATGCCATTGTGCCACGATGCGGTAGATTTCAACATCAGGTTGAAATTCGGCACTACTGCATCTGTTCGGAAAACCGAAAAACGTGTTTATCGAGTTCTTGACTTCCACATCGAAAACGCTTCAAAATTTCCACTCTTAGATGATCTTTTATCAGACTTTCCCTGAATATCTATGTATGTGCTTGTATATAGGTACATATACACTACCCCAATCTAAAAATATTATGAACTTTTTCCTGCTTTTTTTTTTTTTTTTTTTTTTTTTTTTTTTTTTTTTTTCTTTTTTGGGCCCACCAGCGGCCGAGCGGTAAAGTCGCTGAACACTGGTAGTTCGGTCCGAGGTTCGAATCCCGCGAACGGGCTGGCTGCATGGGCGTTTTCGTGGTTTTCCCCATGTGTAACGTGTATACGAGCCAGTTTCCCTTAGAAAGTCCTCCACGAAGGCATCCCTCCTATTAGACAGATAGCCCTCGAGGCTTTGCCATAATTGCACACACACACACACCCTGCTTTTCTTTCTTTCTGTATGTGTATATATGTACTTACGAATACAATCCCCAATCCCGAAACTAATATTTATCTTTCTAAGTGCATAATTACACTTATATCACATTAAAGAGAAGGAATACTAGAAGAAACAAGGAATCAAATTTCCTGCTTTTTTTTTTTTTTTTCTTTTCTTTTTTGGGCCCACCAGCGGCCGAGCGGTAAAGTCGCTGAACACTGGTAGTTCGGTCCGAGGTTCGAATCCCGCGAACGGGCTGGCTGCATGGGCGTTTTCGTGGTTTTCCCCATGTGTAACGTGTATACGAGCCAGTTTCCCTTAGAAAGTCCTCCACGAAGGCATCCCTCCTATTAGGCAGATAGCCCTCGAGGCTTTGCCATAATTGCACACACACACACACACACACACACACACCCTGCTTTTCTTTCTTTCTGTATGTGTATATATGTACTTACGAATACAATCCCCAATCCCGAAACTAATATTTAACTTTCTAAGTGCATAATTACACTTATATCACATTAAAGAGAAGGAATACTAGAAGAAACAAGGAATCAAAAACAATTACGCAAGAAATTACAATAATTTTAAAGCAGGAAAAACTATGAAACGAATAAATTTTGTATACATCTATTTATACCATGCGAACTTAAAACATAATCCAATGTAAAATGTTTTCACTTTATTCTTAATTGTTTTTATTAGAATTTGCTAAGTTTTTATTCGATTCTACATAACAGTTATTTATTCTGTTAAATGCAGTCATTTCTTTCTGATTCTTCATTTCACGAGTTATTTTATCCTTTTATCTACATGAACAAATGTAAACACGAAAAAAAATGTAGTGAAAAACCTAAATCTAATTTCACACTAAAATGTAGTGAAAAACCTAAATCTAATTTCACACTAAAAGCTAGTATCGTTAAAATAGGAACAATATTTTTAAGTCACAATGCAAAACACTATTATTTAAAAGGGAAAAATAATTTAAAACTAGAAACCAGACTTATATAATATAGTATTTATGCCAGTTAACCAGTTATTTTATACTACCAATCTGTACTGTAAATTCTCGTTTTTCGTTTTATTGCCAGAATGCAAATTTAAATGGCTTGTATTCAGGTACAGGTTTGAAATTAAGGAGTTTTAGAGGTCTAGTGTGTCCAAGCTTCTACCATATAAATATGGGGGTTAAATGGTAGTGCTGTAATATATATCAAAGTGACTCTTGCTCATGCATTTCAGTTCAGTTTAGTGAAAAGCAGTGTTAAAGAAAATTTAATCATACAATAAATGAGAATACCTGAAATTCCTGATAAAATTAAATAGAACGTTCGGATAAAGTTCTTTGAATAAAAAATTATGTGCATTTTGCTAATCACATCTGTTAAATTCTTCTTGTTTCCATATAACTGGGACGAGATCATCAGCTGGTATTATGGTATGAAGATCTGTATGCCAACAATTCCGGATGTTGTAAAATTTATTTTATATGCAGTTTTAAGTTCTATTGCTTGTACGAAATTAGTCCAATATTAGTTCAAATTTAAGATCTTAACAAGGTCGTTTAAAACCTTCGTTGTGAATACAGGCAGGGAAATTCTGGCAGGGAAAACTGAAAGGTATTTGTGTTAGTTAACCAGTATTTTATCTTACGAATCTATACTGTGACTTCCCTGTTTCCGTTTTTCAGCTGGAATGCAAATTTATTTCGCGTGTATTTAAGTGAGGGTTTGAGACTGTTTCAGACAAAGCGTGTTCTGCCTATTGAAGTCCGCGTTACTAGTTGTATTCTACGATAATCGTCCTGTTTACGTCGTTGCTTAATTCTTGGCGATAGTTTTGTCACGCCGGTGAAGGTTAAGAGTCAACTTGCGCTTTTCAACCATGCTGGACCAATGCGCTAGATACAGGAGGGACCAATTAAGTTTCATTAAATATAAAAGAGAAGTAAACAAATAGATAAACGTTTTCATAGCTCCATTAAAATAGATGCTGAGTTTTTTATCCAGGCTAAAAAATGGCGTTTCATAACTAATTTCATTAAAAAAATGACTTGATATTAGGGAAAAGACAGAGAAAAAGACTTTAAAGTTATATTTTTTTAGCTGTTATTTAGGATTTGATCAGTTATTTAGGACTAGTAAGCATTATTTAGGATTTGATCAGTTATTTAGGATTAGTAAGCATTATTTAGGATTTGATCAGTTATTTAGGATCTGTATTTTTTTAAACATATGTATACATTTCTGCTGGCGCACCCCAGACGATATAGTTATTAAAGACGATATAGTTATTAAAGGAGCCTACTGCGCTGCCAAAGGCCAGGGTTCAAATCCCAGAGATAGCACGGATATAACTGTCCATACCTTCGTTCGAGGCAACTTTGGCCGCCTTTTCGGTATCTCTA
The DNA here is from genome assembly GCF_044657685.1 of Stegodyphus dumicola. NCBI lineage: Eukaryota > Metazoa > Arthropoda > Arachnida > Araneae > Eresidae > Stegodyphus > Stegodyphus dumicola. The sequence goes on along the minus strand of NC_140772.1, from coordinate 88,033,213 downwards.
GAATAAAATAACTACCACATCTGTATTTAGGACTGGCCAGTACTGAGGCAAATGCCCGCCATTGGATTAAAAGAAATTCTAAAAGATTTACTGTTTGTAGAAATAAAAATATCTACGAAAAGAATTATGTTTTTCTCAGGTATTTTGTTTGTATTTTATAGGTGTCCTGTAAACAAGACAATAGTCCGATTATTAAAATGTTCGCTGTCATTTCTCTCCCCATTCATAGATCACATACCTTCAAATCAATTTTGAGCAAAACTATTCATACAATGGCATTAGACTGGAATATGGATGAATTAGAGAAGAGATTATTTTGGAATTTTCTATGGGTTACTTGTGTTACACAACCTCCTAAATTAGGTTTTCTAAGTAAAAGAAAATTCATCTACGTGTTCTTTCCTTGGTAATAATAAAAGTAAGTGTTACTTTTGTATAAAACAGACAAATATTGTACATAAAAATTACCTAGAAATTTATTTTTGTAATTGGATTACACTGGTTCCTTTATGGGCATTCAGAGCTGTGACGTCATGTGAAAACTTTCTATAGAACTGCACATCCGCTTTTACTTTTGGGAGAAATAATCCCCAGTATTTTTTTTCTCAAGAAGATCAGTAACACCCTGTTAATTACTCAAGTGAAAATTTGAATTGTCCTTGAAGGGCCCGGGTTCGAATCCCAGAGAAGGCATGGGTGTTTGTGCCGGTGCGGCATGGCAGCATTCTAAATATGCGGTGAGCCGAAAGTCCTTTCACGTGGTTTGGGGCAAGAAAAAAAGGGTAGGAAATCCTCCTACCTGCCTCCCCCCGAGTGCTCTGCATCAAAATAGGTATCGGAAGTGAGCTAAATCGCACTTTCGCCAAAATGGTGCTCAAGGCTATTGCCAGGGGCAGGCGTAATCTAGCTCTCCTAGCCACAAGGCATTTCGTGGGCTTGGGCTGACTACGTCAGACAAGTGTGCATACGTAACAGCAACAACAACAAATGTTAAGTAAAAGACATCGGAGGAACTATAGAAATTTTATCAAAAAACTATGAAGGATGTAATTTTGAAGTAAAATCCTATAATTAAGAAAATGTAAGCTCCAATTCATGCTTTCTCCAAGCTTAATTCCTTTGCAAGACCATCAAAGTGTTGCAAATGTGGCTTCAAGAGACACTCCACTTGAATTGTTTCAAATGATGGCTGAAGACATGGTATCACATACAGTTATAAATGCTAACTGATATGCAAGACAAGCAAATGATCATTTTTTTAATGTCAATGAAAGTGAATTCAAGCTATTTCTGGGTGTCTTGTTTTACGTGGATATCATACTTTTACCACCTGCAGAAAGGTACTGGGAATATGCCCCCGACCCTGGTACAAATTTAATGAATCTGACTATGTCCACGAATCGATAGAGTTCGTTATGGTCGTTATATGTTCAACGATAATATGTTCAACGATAATATGTTCAACGTTAATATGTTTATCGATATGTTCGTTTAAATGACAACCCTAAAATCGTTAAAGCCGCCGCTACTGTTAAATGTTACTTACTACACTGTAAGAAAAAATGAATTTTACCTTGAAACAATTTAGAGTACTTTCAGTAATTCTAACAATCGACGAAAGAAATGGTTCATTATTTTGGTAGGCAGTGTTGTAGGATGTTCATGAAGAATAGACCCGTAAAATTCGGATACAAATTGCGGATGCTGACATTTTACGATGGATACATCTTTAATATTATTTCTTACCAAAGTACTCAAGAAAAATGTATGGAATCTCTTTCTCGGTGCGCTGTGAAATGTTTGTTTCCATAGTGCAAAACTAGAACCTTCGCAGGATATACATGGACAATTTTTCACATCTTACGGGTTACTTGTTCGTTTGAAAAAATGAGAATTTTTTGCAATTTGAGCTGTACGAGATAATCGAATGGCAAAATGTTCACTTGTGTTTTCGAAAACATTGAGATGCTCTTCTGATGCATTGTTTGATGAAGCAAACAAAATAGCTGCAGTACGGTGGAATGATAATTTTGTAGTGTATTTTTTGTCACCTTTCGAAGAAACGAAAGTGAAAAACAAACTGAAACACAGGGGGAAAGGAAACAGGAAGGAAATTGATGTTCCATTTTGTGTGATTTCTTACAATGAATGGGTTTATTTGACAGTCACGTAGAGGTTTATTTTACTTCTATCCAAGGAAAACGTAATAGTGGCATTTTTTCTTCAACTGCTTTGAAACAACATGGGACATTTCCAAAGTGTTTTGTCCTGAGGAAGTGCTGGACATTTTAATATTTCGAAGATCCATTACCATAAGTTATTTAGGTGAGGCAGCGCCTAGGAACAACATCAAGCAATGCGGTTCGCTGCAAAATAATAAAGAACTGCTCTGTCTTGGTAGCAAATGCGTATTGATGAAAAAAGGCTAGAGAGAGCCAGAGAAAATGCCAGTTAAAAATATGCAAGAAAAAAACAAAACGATTTTCAAATTATAGGATATTTGACTTTAAATGGAATGGAATATTTGACTTATGGAATATTTGACTGTTCCAAGTTTCATTAATAATTACCCCTTGAGAAAGTAAGCAAAAATTTTCACGAACATTCAGATTTGTAAGTATGCCTTCTTTTCAGCTTATTGAGTTCTTAAAAAAAGGATCTTTTATACCCTTAGTAAGTTTCTATATACTTATCTACACATAGCGATAAGTCGCTTATGTCTACACAGGAGTCTTGATTTAGTGTATACTGCTAAAACAAGTGAGTTTTTACAATCTAAATGCATGCCTAACTTTTATTGTTTTAAGAAATAAATTAGTTACGCATTCCTTCTATTTTTATATCTATTAAAATCTTATGTGCTGCGAAATATTTTATATTGTTTTCTAGTTGAATATTTAATCAGGATTTATTTTACTACCTTTATTACATTGTTTGTCATTTATACTTTATTTAATTATATTTTCTTTGACTTCTTGCAGTTTAACAATTCATCAGTACATAGTGCCATCATAGTTAAGGCCGTACAATACGAATTCAGAAAATGTATGTAAATCACTAACAAGAACAACATCATCCCTGGAGATGAGAGGTGAGTCCACTTCTGAGAAGTTAAGTTGATGATGAGGGTAGGTCGATAGTGTAAATATTTTTCTGCTGCTTTTATACGATTATAACTACTGGCTTAAGCACACTGGATGACAGAGGAAGTATGTTGATCATATTTTGTTATATTTATGTAGGGATGATAAATATGTATTAAATATGTAGACACATTATCGGGAATTTTGGAAAAACAAGAGTAACGAAGACTTGTTTAAAAAAAGAAATGAATTCTATATTTCCAGTGACTGATGAAAATTCAGTACGATAATAAGCGAATGAATCGTGTAAGTTCGTGAATTAATTGAGAAGATACAGAATCGCACCACTATAAACGAAGATTCCTTTCCTCCGAGGCCAGCAATCATGGAGGACAACATTACGGCTAAGAATGTGATACGTAGAAACAAGTACGTCACATTCAAGAAGACAGCATCACTACTGCACATTAATATTAAATCAGACTATCATTTCATTCATAATGAACTAGGACTCTCAAATTGCGTGCTCGTTGATTACGCAATGCTTAAGACCTGAAAAGAAAGAAATATGTGCGAAGACTGTTAATATCTTTTCCATCAATATGAGTCTAATGGTGAAGCATTATTGTTCCATGAGATGAGAGGTGAGTCCACTTCTGAGAAGTTAAGTTGATGATGAGGGTAGGTCGATAGTGTAAATATTTTTCTGCTGCTTTTATACTATTATCACTACTGGCTTAAGCTCACTGGATGACAGAGGAAGTATGTTGATCATATTTTGTTATTATATCAGTGCGAGCAATTCAATCCTATAATCACAAAATTCCCATTTTCCATTCAACGCGTATATAGTATATACGCATATATTAAAAGACTAAAAACTGCACAATTTGAAGTTTCGATATATTTAAACAGAAGCTGGTAATATCTCAACTAAATATCTCAATGAAGCAGATGATAAGCTTTTCCATAATTCTAATTAGTAAAAAATCGAAGAATTTTGCTATCTTCTGCAAATTTAAACTAATGAGAATCATTTTCAAGCACGTAACAAGACGAAGAAATCAGCGATATCAGCAATTTTCTTTCTACGTATCTTGCTTATTTATTTTAAATCTTCTCAAACATTTTATAGCATAAAAATAAGCAAATATCTCAAAATTAGGTTAAGAGGATACAACTAATAATAACGTTATGCATGGTTAGGCCGAGGCTACATTTTCAGCAAGTTTGATTTTCTCTCTATGCTTATACCCCCTCTCTTGAAAAGCTTGCTGCGGAGTAAGTCACATTGTCAGAAGATTCGCTTGTTGATAATCTGTTTAATTTACTATGTGAAAAGATAGTATTGATTTTCTTTCCAAAATTAGAATTCTATAAATAACTTTTAAAGGAAATAGTGTTTTATATTTGCATTATACGCAAGGGAAATACGCTTAGCATAATCTGGCAGTGTATTCATGTTGCTGTTATTAGGTTTAATCTAATAAAAAACGTGAAATATAATTCACAAGCACTGCAAGAAATTTCAAAACTTTTCTCTACTAGGGCTACAAATATACACAAAAGGAATATGTATTTTTAATAGTATTTCATGCTTTGCTTAGCATTAGCAGGAAGATCGGGCAGCACTTGAAAATTAATCTAGGTACAATGTATAATATGGAATTAGGTAATTAAAGATGGATAATTTAACTTATTTAGAATATCATTTGTGAATAAGGAAACCAGAAACTCAGAATTAAGTTTTGATAAAAGCAAAGACTTCGTAGACTCTTCGGTAACATAATAAATTACATTGTAACTACAGAAACGGAGTGAGAATCTCCCAAAGAAATATAACTGCACAGCTTATACTACTTATGATATTTTCATTTAGGGTCAACGCAGAAGTATATCGACATCGTATTGGGAAGGAAATGCAAATAGAAAAAATGCAAACATTTTCCTCTGATAAGTTTTCTATACATAAATTAAGGATAAATCCTTTAAATGTATGCAATGTTATTTGTAAATATTAAAATTTCTGTTTTCAGTGCTTGATTATATTTTCGTAAATTCTATGTTGAGGTAACTAAAATGATCTGTATGAATTTCTCATTTTTAAATCTCAATCATTTTCTTTCGGATGAATGAGAGTTATGGAAGGGAAATGCATCATTCATAAATAACCAATTATGGTCCATATCTATGCCAGGCCTTCTTTTAAAAGTGGTTATATTATATGACTGCTGATTTATTTGATTGCGGATCTTTAGGATAGTATCTCATCTTCGGAATACACGCTCTATACAAAATAAGATAATTTCAAAGAATATGATAGGAAAATTGGAGATATGTGGTTAAAGAAGTCCTTAATTCCTTATCCATGCGTTATTTTATGCGAATGTTCATAATCATCCGAATAGGATCACTTGACGTTTCACAGAGATCATATATAAATTTCTGCAGATTTTTTTCTATTCAATTCAGCAAACGTAGGATTAAATAATTACTTAAGTATTTATTCTATTATTGACAGATAGCTAATAAATTTAAATATCAAGAAAACTTCTGAAAACATTCAAAATAACAGCTTATATTTAAACTTTATACATAAATTAACAAATAAATAAATATAAAATAATAACTACCGTCAGTTAGAGTTTCCCTTAATTTTTGTATTCTCAGACATTTAAACGCATCTTTAAAACCCTATGTTTAAAAAATAACTGATAAAAGCTTCTAAAATAACATCTTGAATGTTTTGATTTCTGAATTATTTCTTTGAATATCCAAATAAGAAACCATCGTAAAAGTGTACTGTGGGACAAAGAAAGAGTTACAGTTTAAAAAAATCTAAATACATATAACACGAAAATAAAAAATATCCAGATAAAGCTTCACAGAAAAGAATTGCTGTAGAGGGTAAAATAAATTAAAAATTTTAAAACTAGATGAAATGCTAACGTAAGATAAATATGACTTAGCAACATATAAAAAATCTGATGTGTACACCACATGACTTCTTTGTACGGAATATTAAATTATAAGCATTTTGTCTTGCATTTCATTTAAACTTATTGGATTGAATTAAATCTACTTCGCCGACAGCGCATAAATCACAATCGAATAAATGCATTCTCTAAAATTCACTCTATTTGTTTACCATAGCGACACTCTGGCGCTAGGTTGACTTAACAGTATTATATTTCGTTCATATTATAACTCAGCATACACAAATTCAATTAATTCAGTTCTCACTTCGCGACAAGGCAAAGATACATAAAAACTCAAAATATCTGTATTAAAAATTACGAAGTAAATCTTAAACACTTATTTCCTCGAAAAAATTCCAGAAAAGATTAAGCATGATTTAATTGGCAATAATAAATGAAGGCGTTATCTTTGTTGTTGCGAGGCTAAGTTTCTCTAGATTGACAACAAATCCACTATTCTGTTGTTTCAAATGTAAACAAGCAATGGCCGCCATCAATAACATTATTAGGCTTAGCGGCACTTAAACAACTTTAAAATTGCTGCTAATTCTGAAAGATTGCATACAGATTTACTAAAGGCATAAAAACCTTAACCAGAAGATAAAAACAACATAATTCAATCATTTTTAAAGCAAAAAAGGTACAATTTACAAAAATATTAGAGTAAAGAAACTGAGGTCACTGAGCCGGGTAACAGAGTGGATATATATATAAATATCTTTATTTACTTTTGGTGCGGCGGATTGCAACCAAAATACGAGATGCATATCTACATGTTATAGCAGTCCTATAGACAAAATATCAACGTTCTGAGGCTACTCGTTTTTGAGATATGCGAGATACGTACGTACGTACATACGTTCGTACAGACGCCACGAAAAATTCTCTTCAGAATTCATTTTAAAGCAGTTTTATAATTTTTATAGTTGAAAAGAGTCTTTTATTCTGTCCTTACGTACAGATATCACGCAAAAACATCGTTAAATTTCTTTCGATGCGGTCAAAATGGATATTTTCGTTGAAATATGTTGCCTGAAACTTTTCGCAATTACAATACTTCCTTTTTACTTCGTACAAGGAAGTGAAAAACTGGAAATACTCCAAGTAATGTTCATAATTTACGTGTATATGATAAGAGTTTATCACATTTTACGTGTAATTTTTTGATTCATGAAAAAAAGTCAGAAAGCAGAGTTTTTGGGGCGATCAAAGATTATTCTTTTGAACAAAACAGTACAATGTTCTGAAGCTCCCGAGACGAAGTCTTGAAACTATTGATTACTTCCTTGTAAGAAGTAAATGAAGTATTATAATTGCGAAAATTTTCGGGTATCATACTTTAAATAAAATCCTTTTTGATAGCTCTCGAATCCATTTGAACGAAGTTTCTGTCTGAAGTCTTCATTTACGGACAGAATAAAGAACTGTTTTCTCCAAAACCGATTATGAAATGGATTTAAAATGGATTCAGAAAAGATTTTTCGTGATGTCTGTACGGATGTCCCTACGTAACTATATTATTTCTCATAACTCACGAAACGAATAGCCACAGAACGTTGAAATTCTGTATATGGAACTGTTATAACATACAGTTGTGCACTTTCTTGTTGCAGTCGGTCGCACCAAGCATATATATATAGTCCAGTTTCTTATTCTTATATGTTGGTAAATTGTGCATTTTTTTTTGTTTTAAATGTGATTGAATTATGTTATTCTTATCTTCCGGTTAATTTTTATGTCATTAGTTACTGCATGCAATAGGTACAGAATTATCAGCTATTTAAAAGTTCATGTACCGCTAAACCTAATGAGATCGCCATTTGTTGATATTTGAAACTTAGTAGAATAGTGAATTAAGTGAGCTGGTGCGCCAACTTCAGTGTCTTTTTGCACAGTGGTCAAAATTTAAGTTTCCTTTTGGTGAACCGACAGTTTTATCTTCGTGCCCGCTGGCCAAATTGCTTGTTTTTGCTTTGAAACACTAATTTTAATTGTACCCACATTTTTTTTTTTTTTTTTTTTTTTTTGTTATTGTAACATTGTCAAAGCAACAAAATATTAAAAAAATATATCTCAAGCTAAACAATTATTTGAAACATAAACAACTGCAAAAAGAGATGAAAGATATCCCTTGAGGTAGCATATTCAAGCCAAAAAACTAGCGAATGTTGGAAGTTAGCAGAGAACATGCTAAGAAAGAATGAAAATAAATGAGTCGAAGGGAAACCTGCAGCTTCCGTCGCTAAACTTTGCATTTCAGGTAAAGTTGTGCGATCATTGTTTAGTCGATTGTAGATATTGAGGAAATAACAGCAAATAGAATCGAGAGAAAAATTTTTCTCTAAAATATTGCTCAACTAATGAAGAATTCCATGGTGTTGAATGAGCACTAATTGCAAGAATGAATGAAAGGTTTGTTATCTAAGAGTAATATTTTCAATGAGAGATATCGGTTCCTCATTAGTGTGAAAGGAAACTAAATCGCTTGAGAGCGGGCGTCTTGTATTCAGAAAGGAGTAACTGATTTTGCTATTCATAGCTTCAAATGCTGCCACTATGCTGTTGGAAAAGGGGTAGCGTGTTTTGAAATAGGAAGATCTGAGGATATATGCCACAAATGCACTTCTTAATGTATAAGGATGTTGTTTACTACATTACATAAATGGTTTCTATTGCTCTTCTTAAAATTTTGCTTAAGATAACTATATATTGTTCGCAAAAATGCAAACACTTATTTTATTTTTGTGTTTTTGTATTTCTTTCGATGCTTATACTGCAATACACCGTAACTGCGCTCACGTTTGATTTGGTTTATTTGATTACGGCAGGTCTCGTCAGTGTTACCTGTCAAAGGAATGAAGAAAATATCTTCATGAAGGGAGTTCTAAGGGAAACTGGTTCTTATCCAAGTTACACAAGCGGAATGCCATGAGAATACACATGCAGTTTAGAATCAAATATAAATCGAACTAGAAATGTTGAGCAATTTTAACGCTCTGCTGCCAGTGGACCAGCTAACCGCCCTCACGTATATTATGTCACGCTCATGTCGTTGCTTTGAATATGTTTTGATTTAAATTTCATAATCCCAAATTTTAAATTTATTTTTGAATTTCGATTTCCTTAGTTGCAAAATCACATTTAGAAACCAGCAGAATCATAGTAAGTTATTGACTGACTTGCATATGTTTCTCCGTTCTTTTAAAATAACTAGTTTCATACTGGTTGATTACAAATCGTGATTAATTATTAAATTTTCTACATTACAGATAGAAGTTTTTCTATTTTTAAAATAAATTGTTGTACTAGCGGTGTATTACTAGATTAAGACATTTTTGAAGGGGCCAAACGAAAGGTATATTTATTTTTAATAAGATTTAATATTATTATGAAAGGATTAAATATACTATTTTAATAACGAAAAGGTGATCCGTCTAACAATCACAGTCACATAACTTGAAAATGATTAATTACGATAATAGATTGGAGAAACTTCACATTTCAAACTCCTAGTTTTATGTTTCCATTCGTGTATAATCCCTCTTTTGAGTATTTTCTAATCTTATTTGAAACTCTTCTTGAAATATAATCACTAGAAAAGAAAATTTATAAAGAATTTAGCTGATCGGTATAAGTAGGTTAACAGCTGGAATAAGAAGGAGCAATGTTTATGGTTAAAAGATGCTTATAAAAGTGTTTTCAAACAAGATAGCATATTTTCTATTTTTCAATGTGTCACTTTCAATAGTATTTTGCAAGCGGAACATATTCTTTCGGTATGTAGTAATAAACAGAGATCACACGATATAAAAATACTAACTGCTTTAGCATACTTTTATCATTTTCCATAAAATTAAATCCACCATAAATTCAATAGTTATTGCCAATTGTTTAAAATCTTTGATTTATTGTGGAATTTAAAAAAGTAAAATGCTCAACACGGCGTAAGAAACACATTTGTACTTTTAGGTATTTCTTTGCAGTATTTTTCAAGTACTGTTAATTTACTCCTTGGTGTAATGACTGTTAGAATTTAATGAGAGGATGAATGCTGATTGACGAAATTCAACTTGCTTCTATATCTAGAATAATATCTAATGAATAGGATGAAATTTTATAGTGACATATAGATTATAAATCTCGCGGTACTCTTATGTTTTATTTTGTTTCTTTTCAGAGGCAAATTGCACTGCACGAAAACAAGGGACAGTTGTATATCTCTCGTTCTACTGGACCGAATGACAAAATTTAACTTGCGTTTTCCATGCCCCAATAGACCGACTTAGAATATATTGTTACGAATTTGGTGTTTAAAAAGCTAATGTTAGTTCAATTATAAATTAAATGGTTTTATTTCTCGCGCAGTGCAGCGCGTGACGAATATTAAAAGAAAGCTAAGCCGGAAAAATGAAAAATACAAGAGCGCGTGCGTTAAATAAATAAATATCTCTTTTTGATTTCGAGAAAGTGCTGGAAAATTCTAGCGCGTGATTTTAAAATCTTATAAAAGGAGGAAAACATCTCAGTTTGTAGTAGTTGCTGCTTAGTTTTGTTGTTGTTTAGAAAACTGCTCTTGTTGATTGTAGCGAATTCGCGGATTAGCTTTCTTTCGCTGTTTTGAATTACGTTCTATTGGACATTTGAGTAGTTAAAAGATAACTACTGTGAGATATTGTAATACTGCATCATACCTTGAGAAAATTTAAGCATTTTGTTGTGATAATAATAAATTTTGTTCATTTTTCATCGGACTTGTGCATTCTTTTCGTAACGAACCCATACGCACGCAACAATTTTTGGTGTCAGGAGTGGGGTTTTGAATGCCAATAACAAGAGGGATGGAAGAACAATTGAGACAGCTCATTACTGCTTTTGCTGCTTTCCAAGAAAAGATGGAAGCTGGACAAACATCTTTTAAAGAAGAAATGAAATTGGGCCAGGAATCCCTCATGGAAGAAATGAAAACGGCACAGGAACAAATGAAGTTGGGCCAGGAATCCGTTAAAGGAGAAATGAAATTGGGCCAAGAATCCGTTAAGGAAGAGATGAAATCTCTTAAAAATGAGATGAAAGCAGGTCAGGACGAAATGAAAAGAGAAATTACCTGCGTAATAGAAAATAAATTTGAGGCTATGGAAGGCAGAATAGACGCGGTTGAAACTAAAGTTGGGCAAATAGAAGAAAGAGTTTCTTCGGTAAAAGAACAAGTAGAAGAAAGAATTTCTTCTGTAAAAGAACATATAGAAGAGAGAGTTTCTGCCGTCGAACAACAAATTGATGATAGTGTTTCTGCTGCCGTCGCCAAAGAAGTTGACAGCCTAAAGAAGTGCATAGCGACGGTAGGAAACAATTCTGAAGGTTTCAAATGTTTATCGATGCCTGCTCGTTCCGTTCTGAAACTATCTACATATGATGGGAAGACCTCCTGGCAGGTGTATAGGACACAATTTTCTATCGTTGCGGATGCGAATGGATGGGATTCCCAAGCTAAGGCCTGTCATCTCGCCGCTTCTCTGAAAGCAGACGCAGCGGATATCCTGCAGACGCTTCCCGAAAACCAGAGACTAGACTTTGAAGCTCTATCCGGCGCATTGGAACTGCGCTTTGGTGAAAAGTGTTTGAAAGACTACAGCAGGCTTCAACTAAAATCCCGTCAGCAGAGGCCCACCGAAACACTTCAGGAGCTCGCCACGGATGTTGAAAGGCTGTCACATCACGCCTTTTCGGAGTGCCCGACAGAAACAAGAGAAATCCTGTCGCTGCAATATTTCATCGACGGCATCCGGGATCCTGAAATACAAAAAGCTCTTCGAATGGCAAATGTAAAGGACATAAAAAGCGCTCTGTTGTACGCCATGAAATTGGAGGCAGCCCAGCAAGCAACTCTTAGAGATCGCTACCCAGTCAGAGCTGTGCGAGTCCACAACCCAGGGGACCAATTGATGGCTCGTTTAGATGATTTATCCAGACAAGTCGAAGCTTTGATACGAAGTAGGAGCGAGAAGAAAGTGGCTCCAAGGTGTTGGAGATGTGGTAGTGAAGGTCACCTAAGACGGAATTGCAGAACGCCTCAGGGTACGGAATATAAAGCAGATGATTTTACCAGACAAGTCAGTGGCTTGAGACGGAACAGAAGTGAAAAGAAACTGGTTCTAAAGTGCTGGAACTGCGGAGTTGAAGGCCACATACGAAGAAACTGCAAAACACCCCGAGATATGGAAAATAAGACCATTTCTCAGCAACGACGCAGTAAACAAATTAGTGACCATATCGAAGAACGGAGGTTGCCAGATAATGAAAAACCTTGTTTTAAAGCGCTTAAAATTTATACAGTGAGTGGCAACAGTAACGGACTGTCCATTAATGGGAATATCGATGGAGTTCCTTGCAATATGATCATTGACACAGGAGCTAATGTTACCATCATTAGGAAAGATTTAGCTGAACAGTTTAAAGATAAACTTATTTGGACGCCATCCTGTGTTACCCTTCAGACTGCGTCTGGTGACAAGATCGACATAACTGGGAAGTTAAACGTAAACATCACGTTTGGAAGTGCCGCCTACCATCACACAGCATATGTGGCGGATATTACAGATCCATGCATACTCGGATTGGACTTTTTAAGGAAATACAATTTTTTCTTAGATTTCAAAAACAATAAGCTGCTTTCAGCATCTGATGGCATGACTATCCATCCTCAAAAGGGATCCTCGCCTGGAAATGTCGACGCCTTGTCCTGAAAGATCGAGCTCGGGAAGCTGCCGAAATCATACCAGGGTCGAAAGAAACTCAAGACTACCAGCTATTCTCCATCCCAGAAGCTCTTCGGTCGAGACCTTCGTCTGCCTTGTGACCGCCTGTTTAGTCGCCCTACGGATGCGCCTTCATCGCCTGAGGAACACATCCAAGATGTCCAGGCCCGGTTTGAGGGGATGCACCGTTCTGCACGAAAGCGAGTCAACTTGGCGACAGAGAAAATGAAGACCAGATGCGACACAAGAGCTACTAGACAGAGATCCAACAAAGGAGACAAGGTGTGGTTGTGGAACCCAATTCAACGAAGAGGACTGAGTCCTAAATTACAGTCACCTTCGGATGGTCCATATAGAGTGCTGAACACGAATGACGTCGTGGTTCGGATCCGTGAGTCTTCGAACTCTTACGACAGGTTGGCTTATTACTATGGCCATAGTACGTAATGTAAATAATTGTAAATAGTATCAGACCATGGTCCTTTATGTTTTTAAATGTGTATTTGATTTGATTTGTATTTAGTATTTGTTTTGTATTTAGTATTTGATAGCATTTGATTTGTTTAAGTTAGTTATTGCATTTATTGTTCATGTTGTTTGATATTGTAATGTAATGTTTATGCCTCAGTTGCATTTATGCCACAGTTGTAAGTTTAGCTTCCTGTCCAGGGATTGTACTGCCCGGGACGTGCAGTCCTTGGGAAGGGGGCAGTGTTACGAATTTGGTGTTTAAAAAGCTAATGTTAGTTCAATTATAAATTAAATGGTTTTATTTCTCGCGCAGTGCAGCGCGTGACGAATATTAAAAGAAAGCTAAGCCGGAAAAATTAAAAATACAAGAGCGCGTGCGTTAAATAAATAAATATCTCTTTTTGATTTCGAGAAAGTGCTGGAAAATTCTAGCGCGTGATTTTAAAATCTTATAAAAGGAGGAAAACATCTCAGATTGTAGTAGTCGCTGCTTAGTTTTGTTGTTGTTTAGAAAACTGCTCTTGTTGATTGTAGCGAATTCGCGGATTAGCTTTCTTTAGCTGTTTTGAATTACGTTCTATTGGACATTTGAGTAGTTAAAAGATAACTACTGTGAGATATTGTAATACTGCATCATAACTTGAGAAAATTTAAGCATTTTGTTGTGATAATAATAAATTTTGTCCATTTTTCATCGGACTTGTGCATTCTTTTCGTAACGAACCCATACGCACGCAACAATTTTTGGTGTCAGGAGTGGAGTTTTGAATGCCAATAACAAGAGGGATGGAAGAACAATTGAGACAGCTCATTACTGCTTTTGCTGCTTTCCAAGAAAAGATGGAAGCTGGACAAACATCTTTTAAAGAAGAAATGAAATTGGGCCAGGAATCCCTCATGAAAGAAATGAAAACGGCACAGGAACAAATGAAGTTGGGCCAGGAATCCGTTAAAGGAGAAATGAAATTGGGCCAAGAATCCGTTAAGGAAGAGATGAAATCTCTTAAAAATGAGATGAAAGCAGGTCAGGACGAAATGAAAAGAGAAATTACCTGCGTAATAGAAAATAAATTTGAGGCTATGGAAGGCAGAATAGACGCGGTTGAAACTAAAGTTGGGCAAATAGAAGAAAGAGTTTCTTCGGTAAAAGAACAAGTAGAAGAAAGAATTTCTTCTGTAAAAGAACATATAGAAGAGAGAGTTTCTGCCGTCGAACAACAAATTGATGATAGGGTTTCTACTGCCGTCGCCAAAGAAGTTGACAGCCTAAAGAAGTGCATAGCGACGGTAGGAAACAATTCTGAAGGTTTCAAATGTTTATCGATGCCTCTCGTTCCGTTCTGAAACTATCTACATATGATGGGAAGACCTCCTGGCAGGTGTATAGGACACAATTTTCTATCGTTGCGGATGCGAATGGATGGGATTCCCAAGCTAAGGCCTGTCATCTCGCCGCTTCTCTGAGAGCAGACGCAGCGGATATCCTGCAGACGCTTCCCGAAAACCAGAGACTAGACTTTGAAGCTCTATCCGGCGCATTGGAACTGCGCTTTGGTGAAAAGTGTTTGAAAGACTACAGCAGGCTTCAACTAAAATCCCGTCAGCAGAGGCCCACCGAAACACTTCAGGAGCTCGCCACGGATGTTGAAAGGCTGTCACATCACGCCTTTTCGGAGTGCCCGACAGAAACAAGAGAAATCCTGTCGCTGCAATATTTCATCGACGGCATCCGGGATCCTGAAATACAAAAAGCTCTTCGAATGGCAAATGTAAAGGACATAAAAAGCGCTCTGTTGTACGCCATGAAATTGGAGGCAGCCCAGCAAGCAACTCTTAGAGATCGCTACCCAATCAGAGCTGTGCGAGTCCATAACCCAGGGGACCAATTGATGGCTCGTTTAGATGATTTATCCAGACAAGTCGAAGCTTTGATACGAAGTAGGAGCGAGAAGAAAGTGGCTCCAAGGTGTTGGAGATGTGGTAGTGAAGGTCACCTAAGACGGAATTGCAGAACGCCTCAGGGTACGGAATATAAAGCAGATGATTTTACCAGACAAGTCAGTGGCTTGAGACGGAACAGAAGTGAAAAGAAACTGGTTCTAAAGTGCTGGAACTGCGGAGTTGAAGGCCACATACGAAGAAACTGCAAAACACCCCGAGATATGGAAAATAAGACCATTTCTCAGCAACGACGCAGTAAACAAATTAGTGACCATATCGAAGAACGGAGGTTGCCAGATAATGAAAAACCTTGTTTTAAAGCGCTTAAAATTTATACAGTGAGTGGCAACAGTAACGGACTGTCCATTAATGGGAATATCGATGGAGTTCCTTGCAATATGATCATTGACACAGGAGCTAATGTTACCATCATTAGGAAAGATTTAGCTGAACAGTTTAAAGATAAACTTATTTGGACGCCATCCTGTGTTACCCTTCAGACTGCGTCTGGTGACAAGATCGACATAACTGGGAAGTTAAACGTAAACATCACGTTTGGAAGTGCCGCCTACCATCACACAGCATATGTGGCGGATATTACAGATCCATGCATACTCGGATTGGACTTTTTAAGGAAATACAATTTTTTCTTAGATTTCAAAAACAATAAGCTGCTTTCAGCATCTGATGGCATGACTATCCATCCTCAAAAGGGATCCTCGCCTGGAAATGTCGACGCCTTGTCCTGAAAGATCGAGCTCGGGAAGCTGCCGAAATCATACCAGGGTCGAAAGAAACTCAAGACTACCAGCTATTCTCCATCCCAGAAGCTCTTCGGTCGAGACCTTCGTCTGCCTTGTGACCGCCTGTTTAGTCGCCCTACGGATGCGCCTTCATCGCCTGAGGAACACATTCAAGATGTCCAGGCCCGGTTTGAGGGGATGCACCGTTCTGCACGAAAGCGAGTCAACTTGGCGACAGAGAAAATGAAGACCAGATGCGACACAAGAGCTACTAGACAGAGATCCAACAAAGGAGACAAGGTGTGGTTGTGGAACCCAATTCAACGAAGAGGACTGAGTCCTAAATTACAGTCACCTTCGGATGGTCCATATAGAGTGCTGAACACGAATGACGTCGTGGTTCGGATCCGTGAGTCTTCGAACTCTTACGACAGGTTGGCTTATTACTATGGCCATAGTACGTAATGTAAATAATTGTAAATAGTATCAGACCATGGTCCTTTATGTTTTTAAATGTGTATTTGATTTGATTTGTATTTAGTATTTGTTTTGTATTTAGTATTTGATAGCATTTGATTTGTTTAAGTTAGTTATTGCATTTATTGTTCATGTTGTTTGATATTGTAATGTAATGTTTATGCCTCAGTTGCATTTATGCCACAGTTGTAAGTTTAGCTTCCTGTCCAGGGATTGTACTGCCCGGGACGTGCAGTCCTTGGGAAGGGGGCAGTGTTACGAATTTGGTGTTTAAAAAGCTAATGTTAGTTCAATTATAAATTAAATGGTTTTATTTCTCGCGCAGTGCAGCGCGTGACGAATATTAAAAGAAAGCTAAGCCGGAAAAATTAAAAATACAAGAGCGCGTGCGTTAAATAAATAAATATCTCTTTTTGATTTAGAGAAAGTGCTGGAAAATTCTAGCGCGTGATTTTAAAATCTTATAAAAGGAGGAAAACATCTCAGATTGTAGTAGTCGCTGCTTAGTTTTGTTGTTGTTTAGAAAACTGCTCTTGTTGATTGTAGCGAATTCGCGGATTAGCTTTCTTTAGCTGTTTTGAATTACGTTCTATTGGACATTTGAGTAGTTAAAAGATAACTACTGTGAGATATTGTAATACTGCATCATAACTTGAGAAAATTTAAGCATTTTGTTGTGATAATAATAAATTTTGTCCATTTTTCATCGGACTTGTGCATTCTTTTCGTAACGAACCCATACGCACGCAACAATTTTTGGTGTCAGGAGTGGAGTTTTGAATGCCAATAACAAGAGGGATGGAAGAACAATTGAGACAGCTCATTACTGCTTTTGCTGCTTTCCAAGAAAAGATGGAAGCTGGACAAACATCTTTTAAAGAAGAAATGAAATTGGGCCAGGAATCCCTCATGAAAGAAATGAAAACGGCACAGGAACAAATGAAGTTGGGCCAGGAATCCGTTAAAGGAGAAATGAAATTGGGCCAAGAATCCGTTAAGGAAGAGATGAAATCTCTTAAAAATGAGATGAAAGCAGGTCAGGACGAAATGAAAAGAGAAATTACCTGCGTAATAGAAAATAAATTTGAGGCTATGGAAGGCAGAATAGACGCGGTTGAAACTAAAGTTGGGCAAATAGAAGAAAGAGTTTCTTCGGTAAAAGAACAAGTAGAAGAAAGAATTTCTTCTGTAAAAGAACATATAGAAGAGAGAGTTTCTGCCGTCGAACAACAAATTGATGATAGGGTTTCTACTGCCGTCGCCAAAGAAGTTGACAGCCTAAAGAAGTGCATAGCGACGGTAGGAAACAATTCTGAAGGTTTCAAATGTTTATCGATGCCTCTCGTTCCGTTCTGAAACTATCTACATATGATGGGAAGACCTCCTGGCAGGTGTATAGGACACAATTTTCTATCGTTGCGGATGCGAATGGATGGGATTCCCAAGCTAAGGCCTGTCATCTCGCCGCTTCTCTGAGAGCAGACGCAGCGGATATCCTGCAGACGCTTCCCGAAAACCAGAGACTAGACTTTGAAGCTCTATCCGGCGCATTGGAACTGCGCTTTGGTGAAAAGTGTTTGAAAGACTACAGCAGGCTTCAACTAAAATCCCGTCAGCAGAGGCCCACCGAAACACTTCAGGAGCTCGCCACGGATGTTGAAAGGCTGTCACATCACGCCTTTTCGGAGTGCCCGACAGAAACAAGAGAAATCCTGTCGCTGCAATATTTCATCGACGGCATCCGGGATCCTGAAATACAAAAAGCTCTTCGAATGGCAAATGTAAAGGACATAAAAAGCGCTCTGTTGTACGCCATGAAATTGGAGGCAGCCCAGCAAGCAACTCTTAGAGATCGCTACCCAGTCAGAGCTGTGCGAGTCCATAACCCAGGGGACCAATTGATGGCTCGTTTAGATGATTTATCCAGACAAGTCGAAGCTTTGATACGAAGTAGGAGCGAGAAGAAAGTGGCTCCAAGGTGTTGGAGATGTGGTAGTGAAGGTCACCTAAGACGGAATTGCAGAACGCCTCAGGGTACGGAATATAAAGCAGATGATTTTACCAGACAAGTCAGTGGCTTGAGACGGAACAGAAGTGAAAAGAAACTGGTTCTAAAGTGCTGGAACTGCGGAGTTGAAGGCCACATACGAAGAAACTGCAAAACACCCCGAGATATGGAAAATAAGACCATTTCTCAGCAACGACGCAGTAAACAAATTAGTGACCATATCGAAGAACGGAGGTTGCCAGATAATGAAAAACCTTGTTTTAAAGCGCTTAAAATTTATACAGTGAGTGGCAACAGTAACGGACTGTCCATTAATGGGAATATCGATGGAGTTCCTTGCAATATGATCATTGACACAGGAGCTAATGTTACCATCATTAGGAAAGATTTAGCTGAACAGTTTAAAGATAAACTTATTTGGACGCCATCCTGTGTTACCCTTCAGACTGCGTCTGGTGACAAGATCGACATAACTGGGAAGTTAAACGTAAACATCACGTTTGGAAGTGCCGCCTACCATCACACAGCATATGTGGCGGATATTACAGATCCATGCATACTCGGATTGGACTTTTTAAGGAAGTACAATTTTTTCTTAGATTTCAAAAACAATAAGCTGCTTTCAGCATCTGATGGCATGACTATCCATCCTCAAAAGGAATCCTCGCCTGGAAATGTCGACGCCTTGTCCGAAAGATCGAGCTCGGGAAGCTGCCGAAATCATACCAGGGTCGAAAAGAAACTCAAGACTACCAGCTATTCTCCATCCCAGAAGCTCTTCGGTCGAGACCTTCGTCTGCCTTGTGACCGCCTGTTTAGTCGCCCTACGGATGCGCCTTCATCGCCTGAGGAACACATCCAAGATGTCCAGGCCCGGTTTGAGGGGATGCACCGTTCTGCACGAAAGCGAGTCAACTTGGCGACAGAGAAAATGAAGACCAGATGCGACACAAGAGCTACTAGACAGAGATCCAACAAAGGAGACAAGGTGTGGTTGTGGAACCCAATTCAACGAAGAGGACTGAGTCCTAAATTACAGTCACCTTCGGATGGTCCATATAGAGTGCTGAACACGAATGACGTCGTGGTTCGGATCCGTGAGTCTTCGAACTCTTACGACAGGTTGGCTTATTACTATGGCCATAGTACGTAATGTAAATAATTGTAAATAGTATCAGACCATGGTCCTTTATGTTTTTAAATGTGTATTTGATTTGATTTGTATTTAGTATTTGTTTTGTATTTAGTATTTGATAGCATTTGATTTGTTTAAGTTAGTTATTGCATTTATTGTTCATGTTGTTTGATATTGTAATGTAATGTTTATGCCTCAGTTGCATTTATGCCACAGTTGTAAGTTTAGCTTCCTGTCCAGGGATTGTACTCCCCGGGACGTGCAGTCCTTGGGAAGGGGGCAGTGTTACGAATTTGGTGTTTAAAAAGCTAATGTTAGTTCAATTATAAATTAAATGGTTTTATTTCTCGCGCAGTGCAGCGCGTGACGAATATTAAAAGAAAGCTAAGCCGGAAAAATTAAAAATACAAGAGCGCGTGCGTTAAATAAATAAATATCTCTTTTTGATTTCGAGAAAGTGCTGGAAAATTCTAGCGCGTGATTTTAAAATCTTATAAAAGGAGGAAAACATCTCAGATTGTAGTAGTCGCTGCTTAGTTTTGTTGTTGTTTAGAAAACTGCTCTTGTTGATTGTAGCGAATTCGCGGATTAGCTTTCTTTAGCTGTTTTGAATTACGTTCTATTGGACATTTGAGTAGTTAAAAGATAACTACTGTGAGATATTGTAATACTGCATCATAACTTGAGAAAATTTAAGCATTTTGTTGTGATAATAATAAATTTTGTCCATTTTTCATCGGACTTGTGCATTCTTTTCGTAACGAACCCATACGCACGCAACAATTTTTGGTGTCAGGAGTGGAGTTTTGAATGCCAATAACAAGAGGGATGGAAGAACAATTGAGACAGCTCATTACTGCTTTTGCTGCTTTCCAAGAAAAGATGGAAGCTGGACAAACATCTTTTAAAGAAGAAATGAAATTGGGCCAGGAATCCCTCATGAAAGAAATGAAAACGGCACAGGAACAAATGAAGTTGGGCCAGGAATCCGTTAAAGGAGAAATGAAATTGGGCCAAGAATCCGTTAAGGAAGAGATGAAATCTCTTAAAAATGAGATGAAAGCAGGTCAGGACGAAATGAAAAGAGAAATTACCTGCGTAATAGAAAATAAATTTGAGGCTATGGAAGGCAGAATAGACGCGGTTGAAACTAAAGTTGGGCAAATAGAAGAAAGAGTTTCTTCGGTAAAAGAACAAGTAGAAGAAAGAATTTCTTCTGTAAAAGAACATATAGAAGAGAGAGTTTCTGCCGTCGAACAACAAATTGATGATAGGGTTTCTACTGCCGTCGCCAAAGAAGTTGACAGCCTAAAGAAGTGCATAGCGACGGTAGGAAACAATTCTGAAGGTTTCAAATGTTTATCGATGCCTCTCGTTCCGTTCTGAAACTATCTACATATGATGGGAAGACCTCCTGGCAGGTGTATAGGACACAATTTTCTATCGTTGCGGATGCGAATGGATGGGATTCCCAAGCTAAGGCCTGTCATCTCGCCGCTTCTCTGAGAGCAGACGCAGCGGATATCCTGCAGACGCTTCCCGAAAACCAGAGACTAGACTTTGAAGCTCTATCCGGCGCATTGGAACTGCGCTTTGGTGAAAAGTGTTTGAAAGACTACAGCAGGCTTCAACTAAAATCCCGTCAGCAGAGGCCCACCGAAACACTTCAGGAGCTCGCCACGGATGTTGAAAGGCTGTCACATCACGCCTTTTCGGAGTGCCCGACAGAAACAAGAGAAATCCTGTCGCTGCAATATTTCATCGACGGCATCCGGGATCCTGAAATACAAAAAGCTCTTCGAATGGCAAATGTAAAGGACATAAAAAGCGCTCTGTTGTACGCCATGAAATTGGAGGCAGCCCAGCAAGCAACTCTTAGAGATCGCTACCCAGTCAGAGCTGTGCGAGTCCATAACCCAGGGGACCAATTGATGGCTCGTTTAGATGATTTATCCAGACAAGTCGAAGCTTTGATACGAAGTAGGAGCGAGAAGAAAGTGGCTCCAAGGTGTTGGAGATGTGGTAGTGAAGGTCACCTAAGACGGAATTGCAGAACGCCTCAGGGTACGGAATATAAAGCAGATGATTTTACCAGACAAGTCAGTGGCTTGAGACGGAACAGAAGTGAAAAGAAACTGGTTCTAAAGTGCTGGAACTGCGGAGTTGAAGGCCACATACGAAGAAACTGCAAAACACCCCGAGATATGGAAAATAAGACCATTTCTCAGCAACGACGCAGTAAACAAATTAGTGACCATATCGAAGAACGGAGGTTGCCAGATAATGAAAAACCTTGTTTTAAAGCGCTTAAAATTTATACAGTGAGTGGCAACAGTAACGGACTGTCCATTAATGGGAATATCGATGGAGTTCCTTGCAATATGATCATTGACACAGGAGCTAATGTTACCATCATTAGGAAAGATTTAGCTGAACAGTTTAAAGATAAACTTATTTGGACGCCATCCTGTGTTACCCTTCAGACTGCGTCTGGTGACAAGATCGACATAACTGGGAAGTTAAACGTAAACATCACGTTTGGAAGTGCCGCCTACCATCACACAGCATATGTGGCGGATATTACAGATCCATGCATACTCGGATTGGACTTTTTAAGGAAGTACAATTTTTTCTTAGATTTCAAAAACAATAAGCTGCTTTCAGCATCTGATGGCATGACTATCCATCCTCAAAAGGGATCCTCGCCTGGAAATGTCGACGCCTTGTCCGAAAGATCGAGCTCGGGAAGCTGCCGAAATCATACCAGGGTCGAAAAGAAACTCAAGACTACCAGCTATTCTCCATCCCAGAAGCTCTTCGGTCGAGACCTTCGTCTGCCTTGTGACCGCCTGTTTAGTCGCCCTACGGATGCGCCTTCATCGCCTGAGGAACACATCCAAGATGTCCAGGCCCGGTTTGAGGGGATGCACCGTTCTGCACGAAAGCGAGTCAACTTGGCGACAGAGAAAATGAACACCAGATGCGACACAAGAGCTACTAGACAGAGATCCAACAAAGGAGACAAGGTGTGGTTGTGGAACCCAATTCAACGAAAAGGACTGAGTCCTAAATTAAAGTCACCTTCGGATGGTCCATATAGAGTGCTGAACACGAATGACGTCGTGGTTCGGATCCGTGAGTCTTCGAACTCTTACGACAGGTTAGCTTATTACTATGGCCATAGTACGTAATGTAAATAATTGTAAATAGTATCAGACCATGGTCCTTTATGTTTTTAAATGTGTATTTGATTTGATTTGTATTTAGTATTTGTTTTGTATTTAGTATTTGATAGCATTTGATTTGTTTAAGTTAGTTATTGCATTTATTGTTCATGTTGTTTGATATTGTAATGTAATGTTTATGCCTCAGTTGCATTTATGCCACAGTTGTAAGTTTAGCTTCCTGTCCAGGGATTGTACTGCCCGGGACGTGCAGTCCTTGGGAAGGGGGCAGTGTTACGAATTTGGTGTTTAAAAAGCTAATGTTAGTTCAATTATAAATTAAATGGTTTTATTTCTCGCGCAGTGCAGCGCGTGACGAATATTAAAAGAAAGCTAAGCCGGAAAAATTAAAAATACAAGAGCGCGTGCGTTAAATAAATAAATATCTCTTTTTGATTTCGAGAAAGTGCTGGAAAATTCTAGCGCGTGATTTTAAAATCTTATAAAAGGAGGAAAACATCTCAGATTGTAGTAGTCGCTGCTTAGTTTTGTTGTTGTTTAGAAAACTGCTCTTGTTGATTGTAGCGAATTCGCGGATTAGCTTTCTTTAGCTGTTTTGAATTACGTTCTATTGGACATTTGAGTAGTTAAAAGATAACTACTGTGAGATATTGTAATACTGCATCATAACTTGAGAAAATTTAAGCATTTTGTTGTGATAATAATAAATTTTGTTCATTTTTCATCGGACTTGTGCATTCTTTTCGTAACGAACCCATACGCACGCAACAATTTTTGGTGTCAGGAGTGGAGTTTTGAATGCCAATAACAAGAGGGATGGAAGAACAATTGAGACAGCTCATTACTGCTTTTGCTGCTTTCCAAGAAAAGATGGAAGCTGGACAAACATCTTTTAAAGATGAAATGAAATTGGGCCAGGAATCCCTCATGGAAGAAATGAAAACGGCACAGGAACAAATGAAGTTGGGCCAGGAATCCGTTAAAGGAGAAATGAAATTGGGCCAAGAATCCGTTAAGGAAGAGATGAAATCTCTTAAAAATGAGATGAAAGCAGGTCAGGACGAAATGAAAAGAGAAATTACCTGCGTAATAGAAAATAAATTTGAGGCTATGGAAGGCAGAATAGACGCGGTTGAAACTAAAGTTGGGCAAATAGAAGAAAGAGTTTCTTCGGTAAAAGAACAAGTAGAAGAAAGAATTTCTTCTGTAAAAGAACATATAGAAGAGAGAGTTTCTGCCGTCGAACAACAAATTGATGATAGGGTTTCTGCTGCCGTCGCCAAAGAAGTTGACAGCCTAAAGAAGTGCATAGCGACGGTAGGAAACAATTCTGAAGGTTTCAAATGTTTATCGATGCCTCTCGTTCCGTTCTGAAACTATCTACATATGATGGGAAGACCTCCTGGCAGGTGTATAGGACACAATTTTCTATCGTTGCGGATGCGAATGGATGGGATTCCCAAGCTAAGGCCTGTCATCTCGCCGCTTCTCTGAGAGCAGACGCAGCGGATATCCTGCAGACGCTTCCCGAAAACCAGAGACTAGACTTTGAAGCTCTATCCGGCACATTGGAACTGCGCTTTGGTGAAAAGTGTTTGAAAGACTACAGCAGGCTTCAACTAGAGTCCCGTCAGCAGAGGCCCACCGAAACACTTCAGGAGCTCGCCACGATTGTTGAAAGGCTGTCACATCACGCCTTTTCGGAGTGCCCGACAGAAACAAGAGAAATCCTGTCGCTGCAATATTTCATCGACGGCATCCGGGATCCTGAAATACAAAAAGCTCTTCGAATGGCAAATGTAAAGGACATAAAAAGCGCTCTGTTGTACGCCATGAAATTGGAGGCAGCCCAGCAAGCAACTCTTAGAGATCGCTACCCAGTCAGAGCTGTGCGAGTCCATAACCCAGGGGACCAATTGATGGCTCGTTTAGATGATTTATCCAGACAAGTCGAAGCTTTGATACGAAGTAGGAGCGAGAAGAAAGTGGCTCCAAGGTGTTGGAGATGTGGTAGTGAAGGTCACCTAAGACGGAATTGCAGAACGCCTCAGGGTACGGAATATAAAGCAGATGATTTTACCAGACAAGTCAGTGGCTTGAGACGGAACAGAAGTGAAAAGAAACTGGTTCTAAAGTGCTGGAACTGCGGAGTTGAAGGCCACATACGAAGAAACTGCAAAACACCCCGAGATATGGAAAATAAGACCATTTCTCAGCAACGACGCAGTAAACAAATTAGTGACCATATCGAAGAACGGAGGTTGCCAGATAATGAAAAACCTTGTTTTAAAGCGCTTAAAATTTATACAGTGAGTGGCAACAGTAACGGACTGTCCATTAATGGGAATATCGATGGAGTTCCTTGCAATATGATCATTGACACAGGAGCTAATGTTACCATCATTAGGAAAGATTTAGCTGAACAGTTTAAAGATAAACTTATTTGGACGCCATCCTGTGTTACCCTTCAGACTGCGTCTGGTGACAAGATCGACATAACTGGGAAGTTAAACGTAAACATCACGTTTGGAAGTGCCGCCTACCATCACACAGCATATGTGGCGGATATTACAGATCCATGCATACTCGGATTGGACTTTTTAAGGAAGTACAATTTTTTCTTAGATTTCAAAAACAATAAGCTGCTTTCAGCATCTGATGGCATGACTATCCATCCTCAAAAGGGATCCTCGCCTGGAAATGTCGACGCCTTGTCCGAAAGATCGAGCTCGGGAAGCTGCCGAAATCATACCAGGGTCGAAAAGAAACTCAAGACTACCAGCTATTCTCCATCCCAGAAGCTCTTCGGTCGAGACCTTCGTCTGCCTTGTGACCGCCTGTTTAGTCGCCCTACGGATGCGCCTTCATCGCCTGAGGAACACATCCAAGATGTCCAGGCCCGGTTTGAGGGGATGCACCGTTCTGCACGAAAGCGAGTCAACTTGGCGACAGAGAAAATGAACACCAGATGCGACACAAGAGCTACTAGACAGAGATCCAACAAAGGAGACAAGGTGTGGTTGTGGAACCCAATTCAACGAAAAGGACTGAGTCCTAAATTAAAGTCACCTTCGGATGGTCCATATAGAGTGCTGAACACGAATGACGTCGTGGTTCGGATCCGTGAGTCTTCGAACTCTTACGACAGGTTAGCTTATTACTATGGCCATAGTACGTAATGTAAATAATTGTAAATAGTATCAGACCATGGTCCTTTATGTTTTTAAATGTGTATTTGATTTGATTTGTATTTAGTATTTGTTTTGTATTTAGTATTTGATAGCATTTGATTTGTTTAAGTTAGTTATTGCATTTATTGTTCATGTTGTTTGATATTGTAATGTAATGTTTATGCCTCAGTTGCATTTATGCCACAGTTGTAAGTTTAGCTTCCTGTCCAGGGATTGTACTGCCCGGGACGTGCAGTCCTTGGGAAGGGGGCAGTGTTACGAATTTGGTGTTTAAAAAGCTAATGTTAGTTCAATTATAAATTAAATGGTTTTATTTCTCGCGCAGTGCAGCGCGTGACGAATATTAAAAGAAAGCTAAGCCGGAAAAATTAAAAATACAAGAGCGCGTGCGTTAAATAAATAAATATCTCTTTTTGATTTCGAGAAAGTGCTGGAAAATTCTAGCGCGTGATTTTAAAATCTTATAAAAGGAGGAAAACATCTCAGATTGTAGTAGTCGCTGCTTAGTTTTGTTGTTGTTTAGAAAACTGCTCTTGTTGATTGTAGCGAATTCGCGGATTAGCTTTCTTTAGCTGTTTTGAATTACGTTCTATTGGACATTTGAGTAGTTAAAAGATAACTACTGTGAGATATTGTAATACTGCATCATAACTTGAGAAAATTTAAGCATTTTGTTGTGATAATAATAAATTTTGTCCATTTTTCATCGGACTTGTGCATTCTTTTCGTAACGAACCCATACGCACGCAACAATTTTTGGTGTCAGGAGTGGAGTTTTGAATGCCAATAACAAGAGGGATGGAAGAACAATTGAGACAGCTCATTACTGCTTTTGCTGCTTTCCAAGAAAAGATGGAAGCTGGACAAACATCTTTTAAAGAAGAAATGAAATTGGGCCAGGAATCCCTCATGGAAGAAATGAAAACGGCACAGGAACAAATGAAGTTGGGCCAGGAATCCGTTAAAGGAGAAATGAAATTGGGCCAAGAATCCGTTAAGGAAGAGATGAAATCTCTTAAAAATGAGATGAAAGCAGGTCAGGACGAAATGAAAAGAGAAATTACCTGCGTAATAGAAAATAAATTTGAGGCTATGGAAGGCAGAATAGACGCGGTTGAAACTAAAGTTGGGCAAATAGAAGAAAGAGTTTCTTCGGTAAAAGAACAAGTAGAAGAAAGAATTTCTTCTGTAAAAGAACATATAGAAGAGAGAGTTTCTGCCGTCGAACAACAAATTGATGATAGGGTTTCTGCTGCCGTCGCCAAAGAAGTTGACAGCCTAAAGAAGTGCATAGCGACGGTAGGAAACAATTCTGAAGGTTTCAAATGTTTATCGATGCCTCTCGTTCCGTTCTGAAACTATCTACATATGATGGGAAGACCTCCTGGCAGGTGTATAGGACACAATTTTCTATCGTTGCGGATGCGAATGGATGGGATTCCCAAGCTAAGGCCTGTCATCTCGCCGCTTCTCTGAGAGCAGACGCAGCGGATATCCTGCAGACGCTTCCCGAAAACCAGAGACTAGACTTTGAAGCTCTATCCGGCGCATTGGAACTGCGCTTTGGTGAAAAGTGTTTGAAAGACTACAGCAGGCTTCAACTAGAATCCCGTCAGCAGAGGCCCACCGAAACACTTCAGGAGCTCGCCACGATTGTTGAAAGGCTGTCACATCACGCCTTTTCGGAGTGCCCGACAGAAACAAGAGAAATCCTGTCGCTGCAATATTTCATCGACGGCATCCGGGATCCTGAAATACAAAAAGCTCTTCGAATGGCAAATGTAAAGGACATAAAAAGCGCTCTGTTGTACGCCATGAAATTGGAGGCAGCCCAGCAAGCAACTCTTAGAGATCGCTACCCAGTCAGAGCTGTGCGAGTCCATAACCCAGGGGACCAATTGATGGCTCGTTTAGATGATTTATCCAGACAAGTCGAAGCTTTGATACGAAGTAGGAGCGAGAAGAAAGTGGCTCCAAGGTGTTGGAGATGTGGTAGTGAAGGTCACCTAAGACGGAATTGCAGAACGCCTCAGGGTACGGAATATAAAGCAGATGATTTTACCAGACAAGTCAGTGGCTTGAGACGGAACAGAAGTGAAAAGAAACTGGTTCTAAAGTGCTGGAACTGCGGAGTTGAAGGCCACATACGAAGAAACTGCAAAACACCCCGAGATATGGAAAATAAGACCATTTCTCAGCAACGACGCAGTAAACAAATTAGTGACCATATCGAGGAACGGTGGTTGCCAGATAATGAAAAACCTTGTTTTAAAGCGCTTAAAATTTATACAGTGAGTGGCAACAGTAACGGACTGTCCATTAATGGGAATATCGATGGAGTTCATTGCAATATGATCATTGACACAGGAGCTAATGTTACCATCATTAGGAAAGATTTAGCTGAACAGTTTAAAGATAAAGTTATTTGGACGCCATCCTGTGTTACCCTTCAGACTGCGTCTGGTGACAAGATCGACATAACTGGGAAGTTAAACGTAAACATCACGTTTGGAAGTGCCGCCTACCATCACACAGCATATGTGGCGGATATTACAGATCCATGCATACTCGGATTGGACTTTTTAAGGAAGTACAATTTTTTCTTAGATTTCAAAAACAATAAGCTGCTTTCAGCATCTGATGGCATGACTATCCATCCTCAAAAGGGATCCTCGCCTGGAAATGTCGACGCCTTGTCCGAAAGATCGAGCTCGGGAAGCTGCCGAAATCATACCAGGGTCGAAAAGAAACTCAAGACTACCAGCTATTCTCCATCCCAGAAGCTCTTCGGTCGAGACCTTCGTCTGCCTTGTGACCGCCTGTTTAGTCGCCCTACGGATGCGCCTTCATCGCCTGAGGAACACATCCAAGATGTCCAGGCCCGGTTTGAGGGGATGCACCGTTCTGCACGAAAGCGAGTCAACTTGGCGACAGAGAAAATGAACACCAGATGCGACACAAGAGCTACTAGACAGAGATCCAACAAAGGAGACAAGGTGTGGTTGTGGAACCCAATTCAACGAAAAGGACTGAGTCCTAAATTAAAGTCACCTTCGGATGGTCCATATAGAGTGCTGAACACGAATGACGTCGTGGTTCGGATCCGTGAGTCTTCGAACTCTTACGACAGGTTAGCTTATTACTATGGCCATAGTACGTAATGTAAATAATTGTAAATAGTATCAGACCATGGTCCTTTATGTTTTTAAATGTGTATTTGATTTGATTTGTATTTAGTATTTGTTTTGTATTTAGTATTTGATAGCATTTGATTTGTTTAAGTTAGTTATTGCATTTATTGTTCATGTTGTTTGATATTGTAATGTAATGTTTATGCCTCAGTTGCATTTATGCCACAGTTGTAAGTTTAGCTTCCTGTCCAGGGATTGTACTGCCCGGGACGTGCAGTCCTTGGGAAGGGGGCAGTGTTACGAATTTGGTGTTTAAAAAGCTAATGTTAGTTCAATTATAAATTAAATGGTTTTATTTCTCGCGCAGTGCAGCGCGTGACGAATATTAAAAGAAAGCTAAGCCGGAAAAATTAAAAATACAAGAGCGCGTGCGTTAAATAAATAAATATCTCTTTTTGATTTAGAGAAAGTGCTGGAAAATTCTAGCGCGTGATTTTAAAATCTTATAAAAGGAGGAAAACATCTCAGATTGTAGTAGTCGCTGCTTAGTTTTGTTGTTGTTTAGAAAACTGCTCTTGTTGATTGTAGCGAATTCGCGGATTAGCTTTCTTTAGCTGTTTTGAATTACGTTCTATTGGACATTTGAGTAGTTAAAAGATAACTACTGTGAGATATTGTAATACTGCATCATAACTTGAGAAAATTTAAGCATTTTGTTGTGATAATAATAAATTTTGTTCATTTTTCATCGGACTTGTGCATTCTTTTCGTAACGAACCCATACGCACGCAACAATTTTTGGTGTCAGGAGTGGAGTTTTGAATGCCAATAACAAGAGGGATGGAAGAACAATTGAGACAGCTCATTACTGCTTTTGCTGATTTCCAAGAAAAGATGGAAGCTGGACAAACATCTTTTAAAGAAGAAATGAAATTGGGCCAGGAATCCCTCATGGAAGAAATGAAAACGGCACAGGAACAAATGAAGTTGGGCCAGGAATCCGTTAAAGGAGAAATGAAATTGGGCCAAGAATCCGTTAAGGAAGAGATGAAATCTCTTAAAAATGAGATGAAAGCAGGTCAGGACGAAATGAAAAGAGAAATTACCTGCGTAATAGAAAATAAATTTGAGGCTATGGAAGGCAGAATAGACGCGGTTGAAACTAAAGTTGGGCAAATAGAAGAAAGAGTTTCTTCGGTAAAAGAACAAGTAGAAGAAAGAATTTCTTCTGTAAAAGAACATATAGAAGAGAGAGTTTCTGCCGTCGAACAACAAATTGATGATAGGGTTTCTGCTGCCGTCGCCAAAGAAGTTGACAGCCTAAAGAAGTGCATAGCGACGGTAGGAAACAATTCTGAAGGTTTCAAATGTTTATCGATGCCTCTCGTTCCGTTCTGAAACTATCTACATATGATGGGAAGACCTCCTGGCAGGTGTATAGGACACAATTTTCTATCGTTGCGGATGCGAATGGATGGGATTCGCAAGCTAAGGCCTGTCATCTCGCCGCTTCTCTGAGAGCAGACGCAGCGGATATCCTGCAGACGCTTCCCGAAAACCAGAGACTAGACTTTGAAGCTCTATCCGGCGCATTGGAACTGCGCTTTGGTGAAAAGTGTTTGAAAGACTACAGCAGGCTTCAACTAAAATCCCGTCAGCAGAGGCCCACCGAAACACTTCAGGAGCTCGCCACGGATGTTGAAAGGCTGTCACATCACGCCTTTTCGGAGTGCCCGACAGAAACAAGAGAAATCCTGTCGCTGCAATATTTCATCGACGGCATCCGGGATCCTGAAATACAAAAAGCTCTTCGAATGGCAAATGTAAAGGACATAAAAAGCGCTCTGTTGTACGCCATGAAATTGGAGGCAGCCCAGCAAGCAACTCTTAGAGATCGCTACCCAGTCAGAGCTGTGCGAGTCCACAACCCAGGGGACCAATTGATGGCTCGTTTAGATGATTTATCCAGACAAGTCGAAGCTTTGATACGAAGTAGGAGCGAGAAGAAAGTGGCTCCAAGGTGTTGGAGATGTGGTAGTGAAGGTCACCTAAGACGGAATTGCAGAACGCCCCAGGGTACGGAATATAAAGCAGATGATTTTACCAGACAAGTCAGTGGCTTGTGACGGAACAGAAGTGAAAAGAAACTGGTTCTAAAGTGCTGGAACTGCGGAGTTGAAGGCCACATACGAAGAAACTGCAAAACACCCCGAGATATGGAAAATAAGACCATTTCTCAGCAACGACGCAGTAAACAAATTAGTGACCATTCGAGGAACGGAGGTTGCCAGATAATGAAAAACCTTGTTTTAAAGCGCTTAAAATTTATACAGTGAGTGGCAACAGTAACGGACTGTCCATTAATGGGAATATCGATGGAGTTCCTTGCAATATGATCATTGACACAGGAGCTAATGTTACCATCATTAGGAAAGATTTAGCTGAACAGTTTAAAGATAAACTTATTTGGACGCCATCCTGTGTTACCCTTCAGACTCCGTCTGGTGACAAGATCGACATAACTGGGAAGTTAAACGTAAACATCACGTTTGGAAGTGCCGCCTACCATCACACAGCATATGTGGCGGATATTACAGATCCATGCATACTCGGATTGGAACTTTTTAAGGAAGTACAATTTTTTCTTAGATTTCAAAAACAATAAGCTGCTTTCAGCATCTGATGGCATGACTATCCATCCTCAAAAGGGATCCTCGCCTGGAAATGTCGACGCCTTGTCCGAAAGATCGAGCTCGGGAAGCTGCCGAAATCATACCAGGGTCGAAAAGAAACTCAAGACTACCAGCTATTCTCCATCCCAGAAGCTCTTCGGTCGAGACCTTCGTCTGCCTTGTGAGCGCCTGTTTAGTCGCCCTACGGATGCGCCTTCATCGCCTGAGGAACACATCCAAGATGTCTTGGCCCGGTTTGAGGGGATGCACCGTTCTGCACGAAAGCGAGTCAAATTGGCGACAGAGAAAATGAAGACCAGATGCGACACAAGAGCTACTAGACAGAGATCCAACAAAGGAGACAAGGTGTGGTTGTGGAACCCAATTCAACGAAAAGGACTGAGTCCTAAATTAAAGTCACCTTCGGATGGTCCATATAGAGTGCTGAACACGAATGACGTCGTGGTTCGGATCCGTGAGTCTTCGAACTCTTACGACAGGTTAGCTTATTACTATGGCCATAGGACGTAATGTAAATAATTGTAAATAGTATCAGACCATGGTCCTTTATGTTTTTAAATGTGTATTTGATTTGATTTGTATTTAGTATTTGTTTTGTATTTAGTATTTGATAGCATTTGATTTGTTTAAGTTAGTTATTGCATTTATTGTTCATGTTGTTTGATATTGTAATGTAATGTTTATGCCTCAGTTGCATTTATGCCACAGTTGTAAGTTTAGCTTCCTGTCCAGGGATTGTACTGCCCGGGACGTGCAGTCCTTGGGAAGGGGGCAGTGTTACGAATTTGGTGTTTAAAAAGCTAATGTTAGTTCAATTATAAATTAAATGGTTTTATTTCTCGCGCAGTGCAGCGCGTGACGAATATTAAAAGAAAGCTAAGCCGGAAAAATTAAAAATACAAGAGCGCGTGCGTTAAATAAATAAATATCTCTTTTTGATTTCGAGAAAGTGCTGGAAAATTATAGCGCGAGATTTTAAAATCTTATAAAAGGAGGAAAACATCTCAGATTGTAGTAGTTGCTGCTTAGTTTTGTTGTTGTTTAGAAAACTGCTCTTGTTGATTGTAGCGAATTCGCGGATTAGCTTTCTTTAGCTGTTTTGAATTACGTTCTATTGGACATTTGAGTAGTTAAAAGATAACTACTGTGAGATATTGTAATACTGCATCATAACTTGAGAAAATTTAAGCATTTTGTTGTGATAATAATAAATTTTGTTCATTTTTCATCGGACTTGTGCATTCTTTTCGTAACGAACCCATACGCACGCAACAATTTTTGGTGTCAGGAGTGGAGTTTTGAATGCCAATAACAAGAGGGATGGAAGAACAATTGAGACAGCTCATTACTGCTTTTGCTGATTTCCAAGAAAAGATGGAAGCTGGACAAACATCTTTTAAAGAAGAAATGAAATTGGGCCAGGAATCCCTCATGGAAGAAATGAAAACGGCACAGGAACAAATGAAGTTGGGCCAGGAATCCGTTAAAGGAGAAATGAAATTGGGCCAAGAATCCGTTAAGGAAGAGATGAAATCTCTTAAAAATGAGATGAAAGCAGGTCAGGACGAAATGAAAAGAGAAATTACCTGCGTAATAGAAAATAAATTTGAGGCTATGGAAGGCAGAATAGACGCGGTTGAAACTAAAGTTGGGCAAATAGAAGAAAGAGTTTCTTCGGTAAAAGAACAAGTAGAAGAAAGAATTTCTTCTGTAAAAGAACATATAGAAGAGAGAGTTTCTGCCGTCGAACAACAAATTGATGATAGGGTTTCTGCTGCCGTCGCCAAAGAAGTTGACAGCCTAAAGAAGTGCATAGCGACGGTAGGAAACAATTCTGAAGGTTTCAAATGTTTATCGATGCCTCTCGTTCCGTTCTGAAACTATCTACATATGATGGGAAGACCTCCTGGCAGGTGTATAGGACACAATTTTCTATCGTTGCGGATGCGAATGGATGGGATTCGCAAGCTAAGGCCTGTCATCTCGCCGCTTCTCTGAGAGCAGACGCAGCGGATATCCTGCAGACGCTTCCCGAAAACCAGAGACTAGACTTTGAAGCTCTATCCGGCGCATTGGAACTGCGCTTTGGTGAAAAGTGTTTGAAAGACTACAGCAGGCTTCAACTAAAATCCCGTCAGCAGAGGCCCACCGAAACACTTCAGGAGCTCGCCACGGATCTTGAAAGGCTGTCACATCACGCCTTTTCGGAGTGCCCGACAGAAACAAGAGAAATCCTGTCGCTGCAATATTTCATCGACGGCATCCGGGATCCTGAAATACAAAAAGCTCTTCGAATGGCAAATGTAAAGGACATAAAAAGCGCTCTGTTGTACGCCATGAAATTGGAGGCAGCCCAGCAAGCAACTCTTAGAGATCGCTACCCAGTCAGAGCTGTGCGAGTCCACAACCCAGGGGACCAATTGATGGCTCGTTTAGATGATTTATCCAGACAAGTCGAAGCTTTGATACGAAGTAGGAGCGAGAAGAAAGTGGCTCCAAGGTGTTGGAGATGTGGTAGTGAAGGTCACCTAAGACGGAATTGCAGAACGCC
This sequence comes from Stegodyphus dumicola, assembly GCF_044657685.1. Lineage (NCBI taxonomy): Eukaryota > Metazoa > Arthropoda > Arachnida > Araneae > Eresidae > Stegodyphus > Stegodyphus dumicola. Next base: position 87,998,871 of record NC_140772.1, on the reverse strand, counting down.
CCAGGGTACGGAATATAAAGCAGATGATTTTACCAGACAAGTCAGTGGCTTGTGACGGAACAGAAGTGAAAAGAAACTGGTTCTAAAGTGCTGGAACTGCGGAGTTGAAGGCCACATACGAAGAAACTGCAAAACACCCCGAGATATGGAAAATAAGACCATTTCTCAGCAACGACGCAGTAAACAAATTAGTGACCATTCGAGGAACGGAGGTTGCCAGATAATGAAAAACCTTGTTTTAAAGCGCTTAAAATTTATACAGTGAGTGGCAACAGTAACGGACTGTCCATTAATGGGAATATCGATGGAGTTCCTTGCAATATGATCATTGACACAGGAGCTAATGTTACCATCATTAGGAAAGATTTAGCTGAACAGTTTAAAGATAAACTTATTTGGACGCCATCCTGTGTTACCCTTCAGACTCCGTCTGGTGACAAGATCGACATAACTGGGAAGTTAAACGTAAACATCACGTTTGGAAGTGCCGCCTACCATCACACAGCATATGTGGCGGATATTACAGATCCATGCATACTCGGATTGGAACTTTTTAAGGAAGTACAATTTTTTCTTAGATTTCAAAAACAATAAGCTGCTTTCAGCATCTGATGGCATGACTATCCATCCTCAAAAGGGATCCTCGCCTGGAAATGTCGACGCCTTGTCCGAAAGATCGAGCTCGGGAAGCTGCCGAAATCATACCAGGGTCGAAAAGAAACTCAAGACTACCAGCTATTCTCCATCCCAGAAGCTCTTCGGTCGAGACCTTCGTCTGCCTTGTGAGCGCCTGTTTAGTCGCCCTACGGATGCGCCTTCATCGCCTGAGGAACACATCCAAGATGTCTTGGCCCGGTTTGAGGGGATGCACCGTTCTGCACGAAAGCGAGTCAAATTGGCGACAGAGAAAATGAAGACCAGATGCGACACAAGAGCTACTTGACAGAGATCCAACAAAGGAGACAAGGTGTGGTTGTGGAACCCAATTCAACGAAAAGGACTGAGTCCTAAATTAAAGTCACCTTCGGATGGTCCATATAGAGTGCTGAACACGAATGACGTCGTGGTTCGGATCCGTGAGTCTTCGAACTCTTACGACAGGTTAGCTTATTACTATGGCCATAGGACGTAATGTAAATAATTGTAAATAGTATCAGACCATGGTCCTTTATGTTTTTAAATGTGTATTTGATTTGATTTGTATTTAGTATTTGTTTTGTATTTAGTATTTGATAGCATTTGATTTGTTTAAGTTAGTTATTGCATTTATTGTTCATGTTGTTTGATATTGTAATGTAATGTTTATGCCTCAGTTGCATTTATGCCACAGTTGTAAGTTTAGCTTCCTGTCCAGGGATTGTACTGCCCGGGACGTGCAGTCCTTGGGAAGGGGGCAGTGTTACGAATTTGGTGTTTAAAAAGCTAATGTTAGTTCAATTATAAATTAAATGGTTTTATTTCTCGCGCAGTGCAGCGCGTGACGAATATTAAAAGAAAGCTAAGCCGGAAAAATTAAAAATACAAGAGCGCGTGCGTTAAATAAATAAATATCTCTTTTTGATTTCGAGAAAGTGCTGGAAAATTATAGCGCGAGATTTTAAAATCTTATAAAAGGAGGAAAACATCTCAGATTGTAGTAGTTGCTGCTTAGTTTTGTTGTTGTTTAGAAAACTGCTCTTGTTGATTGTAGCGAATTCGCGGATTAGCTTTCTTTAGCTGTTTTGAATTACGTTCTATTGGACATTTGAGTAGTTAAAAGATAACTACTGTGAGATATTGTAATACTGCATCATAACTTGAGAAAATTTAAGCATTTTGTTGTGATAATAATAAATTTTGTTCATTTTTCATCGGACTTGTGCATTCTTTTCGTAACGAACCCATACGCACGCAACAATTTTTGGTGTCAGGAGTGGAGTTTTGAATGCCAATAACAAGAGGGATGGAAGAACAATTGAGACAGCTCATTACTGCTTTTGCTGATTTCCAAGAAAAGATGGAAGCTGGACAAACATCTTTTAAAGAAGAAATGAAATTGGGCCAGGAATCCCTCATGGAAGAAATGAAAACGGCACAGGAACAAATGAAGTTGGGCCAGGAATCCGTTAAAGGAGAAATGAAATTGGGCCAAGAATCCGTTAAGGAAGAGATGAAATCTCTTAAAAATGAGATGAAAGCAGGTCAGGACGAAATGAAAAGAGAAATTACCTGCGTAATAGAAAATAAATTTGAGGCTATGGAAGGCAGAATAGACGCGGTTGAAACTAAAGTTGGGCAAATAGAAGAAAGAGTTTCTTCGGTAAAAGAACAAGTAGAAGAAAGAATTTCTTCTGTAAAAGAACATATAGAAGAGAGAGTTTCTGCCGTCAAACAACAAATTGATGATAGGGTTTCTGCTGCCGTCGCCAAAGAAGTTGACAGCCTAAAGAAGTGCATAGCGACGGTAGGAAACAATTCTGAAGGTTTCAAATGTTTATCGATGCCTGCTCGTTCCGTTCTGAAACTATCTACATATGATGGGAAGACCTCCTGGCCGGTGTATAGGACACAATTTTCTATCGTTGCGGATGCGAATGGATGGGATTCCCAAGCTAAGGCCTGTCATCTCGCCGCTTCTCTGAGAGCAGACGCAGCGGATATCCTGCAGACGCTTCCCGAAAACCAGAGACTAGACTATCCGGCGCATTGGAACTGCGCTTTGGTGAAAAGTGTTTGAAAGACTACAGCAGGCTTCAACTAAAATCCCGTCAGCAGAGGCCCACCGAAACACTTCAGGAGCTCGCCACGGATGTTGAAAGGCTGTCACATCACGCCTTTTCGGAGTGCCCGACAGAAACAAGAGAAATCCTGTCGCTGCAATATTTCATCGACGGCATCCGGGATCCTGAAATACAAAAAGCTCTTCGAATGGCAAATGTAAAGGACATAAAAAGCGCTCTGTTGTACGCCATGAAATTGGAGGCAGCCCAGCAAGCAACTCTTAGAGATCGCTACCCAGTCAGAGCTGTGCGAGTCCATAACCCAGGGGACCAATTGATGGCTCGTTTAGATGATTTATCCAGACAAGTCGAAGCTTTGATACGAAGTAGGAGCGAGAAGAAAGTGGCTCCAAGGTGTTGGAGATGTGGTAGTGAAGGTCACCTAAGACGGAATTGCAGAACGCCCCAGGGTACGGAATATAAAGCAGATGATTTTACCAGACAAGTCAGTGGCTTGAGACGGAACAGAAGTGAAAAGAAACTGGTTCTAAAGTGCTGGAACTGCGGAGTTGAAGGCCACATACGAAGAAACTGCAAAACACCCCGAGATATATAAAATAAGACCATTTCTCAGCAACGACGCAGTAAACAAATTAGTGACCATATCGAGGAACGGAGGTTGCCAGATAATGAAAAACCTTGTTTTAAAGCGCTTAAAATTTATACAGTGAGTGGCAACAGTAACGGACTGTCCATTAATGGGAATATCGATGGAGTTCCTTGCAATATGATCATTGACACAGGAGCTAATGTTACCATCATTAGGAAAGATTTAGCTGAACAGTTTAAAGATAAACTTATTTGGACGCCATCCTGTGTTACCCTTCAGACTCCGTCTGGTGACAAGATCGACATAACTGGGAAGTTAAACGTAAACATCACGTTTGGAAGTGCCGCCTACCATCACACAGCATATGTGGCGGATATTACAGATCCATGCATACTCGGATTGGAACTTTTTAAGGAAGTACAATTTTTTCTTAGATTTCAAAAACAATAAGCTGCTTTCAGCATCTGATGGCATGACTATCCATCCTCAAAAGGGATCCTCGCCTGGAAATGTCGATGCCTTGTCCGAAAGATCGAGCTCGGGAAGCTGCCTAAATCATTCCAGGGTCGAAAAGAAACTCAAGACTACCAGCTATTCTCCATCCCAGAAGCTCTTCGGTCGAGACCTTCGTCTGCCTTGTGACCGCCTGTTTAGTCGCCCTACGGATGCGCCTTCATCGCCTGAGGAACACATCCAAGATGTCTTGGCCCGGTTTGAGGGGATGCACCGTTCTGCACGAAAGCGAGTCAAATTGGCGACAGAGAAAATGAAGACCAGATGCGACACAAGAGCTACTAGACAGAGATCCAACAAAGGAGACAAGGTGTGGTTGTGGAACCCAATTCAACGAAAAGGACTGAGTCCTAAATTAAAGTCACCTTC